>NC_090376.1:106199650-110999650 GCF_036365525.1 Heterodontus francisci
TCTGCATTTGTGTGTGGAGAAGGACAGGGTGGGGGGAAACGGGGCCACTCTGCATTTGTGTGTGGATAAGGGCAGGTTGGCGGGAAACGGGGCCACTCTGCATTTGTGTGTGGAGAAGGACATCGTGGGGGGAAACGGGGCCACTCTGCATTTGTGTCTGGATAAGGACAGTGTGAAGGGAAACGGGGCAACTCTGCATTTGTGTATGGATAAGGACAGGGTGGGGGGAAACGGGGCCGTTCTGCATTTGTGTATGGATAAGGACAGGGTGGGGGGAAATGGGGCCACTCTGCTATTGTGTATGGATAAGGGAGCGGTGGGGGGAAATGGGGCCACTCTGTATTTGTGTGTGGATAAGGACAGGGTGGCGGGAAACGGGGCCACTCTGCATTTGTGCATGGATAAGGACAGGGTGGGGGGAAACGGGGCCGTTCTGCATTTGTGTATGGATAAGGACAGATTGGGGGGAAATGGGGCCACTCTGCAATTGTGTATGGATAAGGGAGCGGTGGGGGGAAATGGGGCCACTCTGTATTTGTGTGTGGATAAGGGCAGGGTGGGGGGAAACGGGGCCACTCTGCATTTGTGTGTGGATAAGGACAGGGTGGCGGGAAACGGGGCCACTCTGCATTTGTGTGTGGATAAGGGCAGGGTGGGGGGAAACGGGGCCACTCTGCATTTGTGTATGGATAAGGGCAGGGTGGGGGGAAACGGGGCCACTCTGCATTTGTGTATGGATAAGGGCAGTGTGGGGGGAAACGGGGCCACTCTGCATTTGTGTATGGATAAGGGCAGGGTGGGGGGAAACAGGGCCACTCTGCATTTGTATATGGATAAGGGCAGGGTGGGGGGAAACGGGGCCACTCTTTATTTGAATATGGATAAGGGCAGGGTGGGGGGAAACGGGGCCACTCTGCATTTGTGTGTGGATAAGGGCAGGTTGGCGGGAAACGGGGCCACTCTGCATTTGTGTGTGGAGAAGGACAGGGTGTGGGGAAACGGGGCCACTCTGCATTTGTGTCTGGATAAGGACAGCGTGGGGGGAAACGGGGCCACTCTTCATTTGTGTATGGATAAGGACAGGGTGGGGGGAAACGGGGCCACTCTGCATTTGTTTATGGATAAGGACAGGGTGGGGGGAAACGGGGCCGTTCTGCATTTGTGTATGGATAAGGACAGATTGGGGGGAAATGGGGCCACTCTGCAATTGTGTATGGATAAGGGAGCGGTGGGGGGAAATGGGGCCACTCTGTATTTGTGTGTGGATAAGGGCAGGGTGGGGGGAAACGGGGCCACTCTGCATTTGTGTATGGATAAGGACAGGGTTCGGGGAAACGGGCCACTCTGCATTTGTGTTTGGATAAGGGCAGGGTGTGGGGAAACGAGGCCACTCTGCATTTGTGTATGGATAAGGGCAGGGTGTGGGGAAACGGGGCCACTCTGCATTTGTGTGTGGATAAGGACAGGGTGGGGGGAAACGGGGCCAGTCTGCATTTGTGTATGGATAAGGGCAGGGTGGGGGGAAACGGGGCCACTCTGCATTTGTGTATGGATAAGGGCAGGGTGGGGGGAAACGGGGCCACTCTGCATTTGTGCATGGATAAGGGCAGGGTGGGGGGAAACGGGGCCACTCTGCATTTGTGTATGGATAAGGGCAGGGTGGGGGGAAATGGGGCCACTCTGCATTTGTGTATGGATAAGGGCAGGGTTGGGGGAAACGGGGCCACTCTGCATTTGTGTATGGATAAGGGCAGGGTTGGGGGAAACGGGGCCACTCTGCATTTGTGTGTGGAGAAGGACAGGGTGGGGGGAAAAGGGGCCACTCTGCATTTGTGTGTGGATAAGGGCAGGTTGGCGGGAAACGGGGCCACTCTGCATTTGTGTGTGGAGAAGGACAGGGTGGGGGGAAACGGGGCCACTCTGCATTTGTGTCTGGATAAGGACAGTGTGGGGGGAAACGGGGCCACTCTGCATTTGTGTATGGATAAGGACAGGGTGAGGGGAAACGGGGCCACTCTGCATTTGTGTATGGATAAGGACAGGGTGGGGGGAAACGGGGCCGTTCTGCATTTGTGTATGGATAAGGACAGGGTGGGGGGAAATGGGGCCACTCTGCAATTGTGTATGGATAAGGGAGCGGTGGGGGGAAATGGGGCCACTCTGTATTTGTGTGTGGATAAGGACAGGGTGGCGGGAAACGGGGCCACTCTGCATTTGTGCATGGATAAGGACAGGGTGGGGGGAAACGGGGCCGTTCTGCATTTGTGTATGGATAAGGACAGATTGGGGGGAAATGGGGCCACTCTGCAATTGTGTATGGATAAGGGAGCGGTGGGGGGAAATGGGGCCACTCTGTATTTGTGTGTGGATAAGGACAGGGTGGCGGGAAACGGGGCCACTCTGCATTTGTGTGTGGATAAGGGCAGGGTGGGGGGAAACGGGGCCACTCTGCATTTGTGTATGGATAAGGGCAGGGTGGGGGGAAACGGGGCCACTCTGCATTTGTGTATGGATAAGGGCAGGGTGGGGGGAAACGGGGCCACTCTGCATTTGTGTATGGATAAGGGCAGGGTGGGGGGAAACAGGGCCACTCTGCATTTGTGTATGGATAAGGGCAGGGTGGGGGGAAACGGGGCCACTCTTTATTTGAATATGGATAAGGGCAGGGTGGGGGGAAACGGGGCCACTCTGCAATTGTGTGTGGATAAGGGCAGGTTGGCGGGAAACGGGGCCACTCTGCATTTGTGTGTGGAGAAGGACAGGGTGTGGGGAAACGGGGCCACTCTGCATTTGTGTCTGGATAAGGACAGTGTGGGGGGAAACGGGGCCACTCTGCATTTGTGTATGGATAAGGACAGGGTGGGGGGAAATGGGGCCACTCTGCATTTGTGTATGGATAAGGACAGGGTGGGGGGAAATGGGGCCGTTCTGCATTTGTGTATGGATAAGGACAGATTGGGGGGAAATGGGGCCACTCTGCAATTGTGTATGGATAAGGGAGCGGTGGGGGGAAATGGGGCCACTCTGTATTTATGTGTGGATAAGGGCAGGGTGGGGGGAAACGGGGCCACTCTGCATTTGTGTCTGGATAAGGGAGTGGTGAGGGGAAACGGGGCCACTCTGCATTTGTGTCTGGTTAAGGGAGTGGTGAGGGGAAACGGGGCCACTCTGCATTTGTGTCTGGATAAGGGAGCGGTGAGGGGAAACGGGGCCACTCTGCATTTGTGTATGGATAAGGGCAGGGTGGGGGGAAACTTGGCAACTCTGTATTTATGTGTGGATAAGGGCAGGGTGGGGGCAAATGGGGCCACTGTGCATTTGTGTGTGGATAAGGACAGGTTGGGGGGGTAACGCTGCCACTGTGCATTTGTGTGTGGAGAAGGCCAGGGTGGGGGGAAACGGGGCCACTGTGCATTTGTGTGTGGATAAGGACAGGTTGGGGGGTAACGCTGCCACTGTGCATTTGTGTATGGATAAGGGCAGGGTGGGGGGAAACGGGGCCACTCTGCATTTGTGTGTGGATAAGGGCAGGGTGGGGGTAAACGGGGCCACTCTGCATTTGTGTATGGATAAGGGCAGGGTGGGGGGAAATGGGGCCAATCTGCATTTGTGTGTGGATAAGGACAGGGTGGGGGTAAACGGGGCCACTCACCATTTGTGTCTGGATAAGGGAGTGGTGAGGGGAAACGGGGCCACTCTGCATTTGTGTCTGGATAAGGGAGTGGTTAGGGGAAACGGGGCCACTCTGCATTTGTGTCTGGATAAGGGAGCGGTGAGGGGAAACGGGGCCACTCTGTATTTATGTGTGGATAAGGGCAGGGCGGGGGGAAACGGGGCCACTCTTTATTTGTGTATGGATAAGGACAGGGTGGGGGGAAACGGGGCCACTCTGCATTTATGTGTATGGATAAGGGCAGAGTGGGGGGAAACGGGGCCACTCTGCATTTGTGTATGGATAAGGGAGCGGTGGGGGGAAATGGGGTCACTCTGTATTTGTGTGTGGATCAGGACAGGGTGGGGGGAAACGGGGCCACTCTGCATTTGTGTATGGATAAGGACAGGGTGGGGGGAAATGGGGCCACTCTGCATTTGTGGATGGAAAAGGACAGGGTGGGGGGAAATGGGGCCACTCTGCATTTGTGTGTGGGTAAGGATAGGGTGGGGGGAAACGGGGCCACTCTGCATTTGTGTATGGATAAGGACAGGGTGGGGGGAAACGGGGCCACTCTGCATTTATGTGTATGGATAAGGGCAGAGTGGGGGGAAACGGGGCCACTCTGCATTTGTGTATGGATAAGGGAGCGGTGGGGGGAAATGGGGTCACTCTGTATTTGTGTGTGGATCAGGACAGGGTGGGGGGAAACGGGGCCACTCTGCATTTGTGTATGGATAAGGACAGGGTGGGGGGAAATGGGGCCACTCTGCATTTGTGGATGGAAAAGGACAGGGTGGGGGGAAATGGGGCCACTCTGCATTTGTGTGTGGGTAAGGATAGGGTGGGGGGAAACGGGGCCACTCTGCATTTGTGTATGGATAAGGACAGGGTTCGGGGAAACGGGGCCACTCTGCATTTGTGTTTGGATAAGGGCAGGGTGTGGGGAAACGAGGCCGCTCTGCATTTGTGTATGGATAAGGGCAGGGTGTGGGGAAACGGGGCCACTCTGCATTTGTGTGTGGATAAGGACAGGGTGGGGGGAAACGGGGCCAGTCTGCATTTGTGTATGGATAAGGGCAGGGTGGGGGGAAACGGAGCCACTCTGCATTTGTGTATGGATAAGGGCAGGGTGGGGGGAAACGGGGCCACTCTGCATTTGTGCATGGATAAGGGCAGGGTGGGGGGGAAACGGGGCCACTCTGCATTTGTGTATGGATAAGGGCAGGGTGGGGGGAAACGGGGCCACTCTGCATTTGTGTATGGATAAGGGCAGGGTTGGGGGAAACGTGGCCACTCTGCATTTGTGTATGGATAAGGGCAGGGTTGGGGGAAACGGGGCCACTCTGCATTTGTGTGTGGAGAAGGGCAGGGTGGGGGGAAATGGGGCCACTCTGCATTTGTGGATGGAAAAGGACAGGGTGGGGGGAAATGGGGCCACTCTGCATTTGTGTGTGGGTAAGGATAGGGTGGGGGGAAACGGGGCCACTCTGCATTTGTGTATGGATAAGGACAGGGTTCGGGGAAACGGGGCCACTCTGCATTTGTGTTTGGATAAGGGCAGGGTGTGGGGAAACGAGGCCGCTCTGCATTTGTGTATGGATAAGGGCAGGGTGTGGGGAAACGGGGCCACTCTGCATTTGTGTGTGGATAAGGACAGGGTGGGGGGAAACGGGGCCAGTCTGCATTTGTGTATGGATAAGGGCAGGGTGGGGGGAAACGGAGCCACTCTGCATTTGTGTATGGATAAGGGCAGGGTGGGGGGAAACGGGGCCACTCTGCATTTGTGCATGGATAAGGGCAGGGTGGGGGGAAACGGGGCCACTCTGCATTTGTGTATGGATAAGGGCAGGGTGGGGGGAAACGGGGCCACTCTGCATTTGTGTATGGATAAGGGCAGGGTTGGGGGAAACGTGGCCACTCTGCATTTGTGTATGGATAAGGGCAGGGTTGGGGGAAACGGGGCCACTCTGCATTTGTGTGTGGAGAAGGGCAGGGTGGGGGGAAACGGGGCCACTCTGCATTTGTGTGTGGATAAGGGCAGGTTGGGGGGAAACGGGGCCAATCTGCATTTGTGTGTGGAGAAGGACAGGGTGGGGGGAAACGGGGCCACTCTGCATTTGTGTCTGGATAAGGACAGTGTGGGGGGTAACGGGGCCACTCTGCATTTGTGTATGGATAAGGACAGGGTGGGGGAAACGGGGCCACTCTGCATTTGTGTATGGATAAGGACAGGGTGGGGGGAAACGGGGCCGTTCTGCATTTGTGTATGGATAAGGACAGGGTGGGGGGAAATGGGGCCACTCTGCAATTGTGTATGGATAAGGGAGCGGTGGGGGGAAATGGGGCCACTCTGTATTTGTGTGTGGATAAGGACAGGGTGGCGGGAAACGGGGCCACTCTGCATTTGTGTATGGATAAGGACAGGGTGGGGGGGAAACGGGGCCGTTCTGCATTTGTGTATGGATAAGGACAGATTGGGGGGAAATGGGGCCACTCTGCAATTGTGTATGGATAAGGGAGCGGTGGGGGGAAATGGGGCCACTCTGTATTTGTGTGTGGATAAGGGCAGGGTGGGGGGAAACGGGGCCACTCTGCATTTGTGTGTGGATAAGGACAGGGTGGCGGGAAACGGGGCCACTCTGCATTTGTGTGTGGATAAGGGCAGGGTGGGGGGAAACGGGGCCACTCTGCATTTGTGTATGGATAAGGGCAGGGTGGGGGGAAACGGGGCCACTCTGCATTTGTGTATGGATAAGGGCAGGGTTGGGGGAAACGGGGCCACTCTGCATTTGTGTATGGATAAGGGCAGGGTGGGGGGAAACGGGGCCACTCTGCATTTGTGTATGGATAAGGGCAGGGTGGGGGGAAACGGGGCCACTCTTTATTTGAATATGGATAAGGGCAGGGTGGGGGGAAACGGGGCCACTCTGCATTTGTGTGTGGATAAGGGCAGGTTGGCGGGAAACGGGGCCACTCTGCATTTGTGTATGGATAAGGACAGGGTGGGGGGAAACGGGGCAGTTCTGCATTTGTGTGTGGATAAGGACAGATTGGGGGGAAATGGGGCCACTCTGCAATTGTGTATGGATAAGGGAGCGGTGGGGGGAAATGGGGCCACTCTGTATTTTTGTGTGGATAAGGGCAGGGTGGGGGGAAACGGGGCCGCTCTGCATTTGTGTGTAGATAAGGACAGGGTGGTGGGAAACGGGGCCACTCTGCATTTGTGTGTGGATAAGGGCAGGGTGGTGGGAAACGGGGCCACTCTGCTTTTGTGTATGGATCAGGGCAGGGTGGGGGGAAACGGGGCCACTCTGCATTTGTGTCTGGATAAGGGAGCGGTGAGGGGAAACGGGGCCACTCTGTATTTATGTGTGGATAAGGGGAGGGCGGGGGGAAACGGGGCCACTCTTTATTTGTGTATGGATAAGGACAGGGTGGGGGGAAACGGGGCCACTCTGCATTTATGTGTATGGATAAGGGCAGAGTGGGGGGAAACGGGGCCACTCTGCATTTGTGTATGGATAAGGGCAGGGTGGGGGGAAACGGGGCCACTCTGCATTTGTGTATGGATAAGGACAGGGTGGGGGGGAAACGGGGCCGTTCTGCATTTGTGTATGGATAAGGACAGGGTGGGGGGAAATGGGGCCACTCTGCAATTGTGTATGGATAAGGGAGCGGTGGGGGGAAATGGGGCCACTCTATATTTGTGTGTGGATAAGGACAGGGTGGCGGGAAACGGGGCCACTCTGCATTTGTGTATGGATAAGGACAGGGTGGGGGGAAACGGGGCCGTTCTGCATTTGTGTATGGATAAGGACAGATTGGGGGGAAATGGGGCCACTCTGCAATTGTGTATGGATAAGGGAGCGGTGGGGGGAAATGGGGCCACTCTGTATTTGTGTGTGGATAAGGACAGGGTGGGGGGAAACGGGGCCACTCTGCATTTGTGTGTGGATAAGGACAGGGTGGCGGGAAACGGGGCCACTCTGCATTTGTGTGTGGATAAGGGCAGGGTGGGGGGAAACGGGGCCACTCTGCATTTGTGTATGGATAAGGGCAGGGTGGGGGGAAACGGGGCCACTCTGCATTTGTGTATGGATAAGGGCAGGGTGGGGGGAAACGGGGCCACTCTGCATTTGTGTATGGATAAGGGCAGGGTGGGGGGAAACGGGGCCACTCTGCATTTGTGTATGGATAAGGGCAGGGTGGGGGGAAACGGGGCCACTCTTTATTTGAATATGGATAAGGGCAGGGTGGGGGGAAACGGGGCCACTCTGCATTTGTGTGTGGATAAGGGCAGGTTGGCGGGAAACGGGGCCACTCTGCATTTGTGTGTGGAGAAGGACAGGGTGGGGGGAAACGGGGCCACTCTGCATTTCTGTCTGGATAAGGACAGTGTGGGGGGAAACGGGGCCACTCTGCATTTGTGTATGGATAAGGACAGGGTGGGGGGAAACGGGGCCACTCTGCATTTGTGTATGGATAAGGACAGAGTGGGGGGAAACGGGGCCGTTCTGCATTTGTGTATGGATAAGGACAGGGTGGGGGGAAATGGGGCCACTCTGCAATTGTGTATGGATAAGGGAGCTGTGGGGGGAAATGGGGCCACTCTGTATTTGTGTGTGGATAAGGACAGGCTGGCGGGAAATGGGGCCACTCTGCATTTGTGTATGGATAAGGACAGGGTGGGGGGAAACGGGGCAGTTCTGCATTTGTGTATGGATTAGGACAGATTGGGGGGAAATGGGGCCACTCTGCAATTGTGTATGGATAAGGGAGCGGTGGGGGGAAATGGGGCCACTCTGTATTTTTGTGTGGATAAGGGCAGGGTGGGGGGAAACGGGGCCACTCTGCATTTGTGTGTGGATAAGGACAGGGTGGCGGGAAACGGGGCCACTCTGCATTTGTGTGTGGATAAGGGCAGGGTGGTGGGAAACGGGTCCACTCTGCTTTTGTGTATGGATAAGGGCAGGGTGGGGGGAATGGGGGCCACTCTGCATTTGTGTATGGATAAGGGCAGGGTGGGGGGAAACGGGGCCAGTCTGCATTTGTGTATGGATAAGGGCAGGGTGGGGGGAAACGGGGCCACTCTGCATTTGTGTATGGATAAGGGCAGGGTGGGGGGAAACGGGGCCACTCTTTATTTGAATATGGATAAGGGCAGGGTGGGGGGAAACGGGGCCACTCTGCATTTGTGTGTGGATAAGGACAGGGTGGGGGGAAACGGGGCCACTCTGCATTTGTGTGTGGATAAGGGCAGTGTGGCGGGAAACGGGGCCACTCTTTATTTGTGTGTGGATAAGGGCTGGGTGGCGGGAAACGCGGCCACTCTTTATTTGTGTATGGATAAGGGCAGGGTGGGGGGAAACGGGGCCACTCTGCATTTGTGTGTGGATAAGGACAGGGTGGGGGGAAACGGGGCCACTCTGCATTTGTGTGTGGATAAGGACAGGGTGGGGGGAAACGGGGCCACTCTGCATTTGTTTGTGGATAAGGACAGGGTGGGGAGAAACGGGGCCACTCTGCATTTGCGTGTGGATAAGGACAGGGTGGGGGGTAACGGTGCCACTCTGCATTTGTGTATAGATAAGGGCAGGGTGGGGGGAAACGGGGCCACTCTGCATTTGTGTGTTGCTAAGGACAGGGTGGGGGGAAACGGGGCCACTCTGCATTTGTGTGTGGATAAGGACAGGGTGGGGGGAAATGGGGCCACTCTGCATTTGTGTGTGGATAAGGACAGGGTGGGGGGAAATGGAGCCACTCTGTAATTGTGTATGGATAACGGCAGGGTGGGGGGAAACGGGGCCACTCTGCATTTGTGTGTGGATAAGGGCAGGGTGGTGCGAAATGGAGCCACTCTGTATTTGTGTATGGATAACGGCAGGGTGGGGGGAAACGGGGCCACTCTGCATTTGTGTCTGGATAAGGGAGCGGTGAGGGGAAACGGGGCCACTGTGCATTTGTGTATGGATAATGGCAGGGTGGGGGGAAACTGGACCACTCTACATTTGTGTCTGGATAAGGGCAGGGTGGGGGGAAGCGGGGCCACTGTGCATTTGTGTGTGGATCAGGACAGGGTGGGGGGAAACGGGGCCACTGTGCATTTGTGTATGGATAAGGGCAGGGTGGGGATAAACGGGGCCACTCTGCATTTGTGTGTGGATAAGGACAGGGTGGGGGGAAACGGGTTCACTCTGCATTTGTGTGTGGATAAGGGCCGGGTGGGGGGAAAGGGCGCCACTCTGCATTTGTGTATGGATAAGGGCAGGATGGGGGGAAACGGGGCCACTCTGCATTTGTGTATGGATAAGGGCAGGGTGGGGGGAAACGGGCCCACTCTGCATTTGTGTATGGATAAGGGCAGGGTGGGGGGAAACGGGGCCACTCTGTATTTATGTGTGGAGAAGGGCAGGGCGGGGGGAAACGGGGCCACTCTTTATTTGTGTATGGATAAGGTCAGGGTGGGGGGAAACGGGGCCACTCTGCATTTATGTGTGGATAAGGAAAGGGCGGGGGGAAACGGGGCCACTCTGCATTTATGTGTGGGGAAGGACAGGGCGGGGGGAAACGGGCCCACTCTGTATTTGTGTATGGATAAGGACAGGTTGGGTGGAAACGGCGCCACTCTGCATTTGTGTATGGATAAGGGCAGGGTGGGGGGAAATGGGGACACTCTGTATTTGTGTGTGGATAAGGACAGGGTGGGGGGAAATGGAGCCACTCTGCATTTGTGTATGGATAAGGACAGGGTGGGCGGAAATCTGGACACTCTGTATTTGTGTGTGGATAAGGACAGGGTGGGGGGAAATGGAGCCACTCTGCATTTGTGTGTGGATAAGGACAGGGTGGGGGGAAATGGAGCCACTCTGTAATTGTGTATGGATAACGGCAGGGTGGGGGGAAATGGGGACACTCTGTAATTGTGTATGGATAACGGCAGGGTGGGGGGAAACGGGGCCACTCTGTATTTGTGTGTGGAGAAGGACAGGGTGGGGGGAAATGGAGCCACTCTGTAATTGTGTATGGATAACGGCAGGGTGGGGGGAAACGGGGCCACTCTGTATTTGTGTATGGATAACGGCAGGGTGGGGGGAAACGGGGCCACTCTGCATTTGTGTATGGATAAGGACAGGGTGGGGGGAAATGGGGCCACTCTGCATTTGTTTATGGATAAGGACAGGGTGGGGGGAAATGGAGCCACTCTGTAATTGCGTATGGATAACGGCAGGGTGTGGGGAAACGGGGCCACTCTGCATTTGTGTCTAGATAAGGGAGCGGTGAGGGGAAACGGGGCCACTGTGCATTTGTGTATGGATAAGGGCAGGGTTGGTGGAAACGGGGCCACTCTACATTTGTGTCTGGATAAGGGCAGGGTGGGGGGAAGCGGGGCCACTCTGCATTTGTGTGTGGATAAGGACAGGGTGGGGGGAAACGGGGCCACTCTGCATTTGTATGTGGATAAGGACAGGGTGGGGGGAAGCGGGGCCACTCTGCATTTGTGTGTGGATAAGGACAGGGTGGGGGGAAACGGGGCCACTCTGCCTTTGTGTGTGGATAAGGACAGGGTGTGGGGAAACGGGGCCACTCTGCATTTGTGTGTGGATAAGGACAGGGTGGGGGGAAACGGGGCCAGTCTGCATTTGTGTATGGATAAGGGCAGGGTGGGGGGAAATGGGGCCACTCTGCAATTGTGTATGGATAAGGGAGCGGTGGGGGGAAATGGGGCCACTCTGTATTTGTGTGTGGATAAGGGCAGGGTGGGGGGAAACGGGGCCACTCTGCATTTGTGTGTGGATAAGGACAGGGTGGCGGGAAACGGGGCCACTCTGCATTTGTGTGTGGATAAGGGCAGGGTGGCGGGAAACGGGGCCACTCTGCATTTGTGTATGGATAAGGGCAGGGTGGGGGGAAACGGGGCCACTCTGCATTTGTGTATGGATTAGGGCAGGGTGGGGGGAAACGGGGCCACTCTGCATTCGTGTATGGATAAGGGCAGGGTGGGGGGAAACGGGGCCACTCTGCATTTGTGTATGGATAAGGGCAGGGTGGGGGGAAACGGGGCCACTCTTTATTTGAATATGGATAAGGGCAGGGTGGGGGGAAACGGGGCCACTCTGCATTTGTGTGTGGATAAGGACAGGGTGGGGGGAAACGGGGCCACTCTGCATTTGTGTGTGGATAAGGGCAGGGTGGCGGGAAACGGGGCCACTCTTTATTTGTGTGTGGATAAGAGCTGGGTGGCGGGAAACGGGGCCACTATTTATTTGTGTATGGATAAGGGCAGGGTGGGGGGAAACGGGGCCACTCTGCATTTGTGTGTGGATAAGGACAGGGTGGGGGGAAACGGGGCCACTCTGCATTTGTGTGTGGATAAGGACAGGGTGGGGGGGAAACGGGGCCACTCTGCATTTGTTTGTGGATAAGGACAGGGTGGGGAGAAACGGGGCCACTCTGCATTTGCGTGTGGATAAGGACAGGGTGGGGGGAAACGGGGCCACTCTGCATTTGTGTATAGATAAGGGCAGGGTGGGGGGAAATGGAGCCACTCTGCATTTGTGTGTGGATAAGGGCAGGGTGGTGCGAAATGGAGCCACTCTGTATTTGTGTATGGATAACGGCAGGGTGGGGGGAAACGGGGCCACTCTGCATTTGTGTGTGGATAAGGGCAGGGTGGTTCGAAATGGAGCCACTCTGTATTTGTGTATGGATAACGGCAGGGTGGGTGGAAACGGGGCCACTCTGCATTTGTGTCTGGATAAGGGAGCGGTGAGGGGAAACGGGGCCACTCTGCATTTGTGTATGGATAAGGGCAGGGTGGGGGGAAACGGGGCCACTCTACATTTGTGTCTGGATAAGGGCAAGGTGGGGGGAACGGGTGCCACACTGCATTTGTATGTGGATAAGGACAGGGTGGGGGGAAACGGGGCCACTCTGTATTTGTGTGAGGATAAGGGCAGGGTGGGGGGAAGCGGGGCCACTGTGCATTTGTGTGTGGATCAGGACAGGGTGGGGGGAAACGGGGCCACTGTGCATTTGTGTGTGGATAAGGACAGGGTGGGGGGAAACGGGGCCACTCTGCATTTGTGTGTGGATAAGGACAGGGTGGGGGGAAACGGGGCCACTCTGCATTTGTGTGTGGATAAGGACAGGGTGGGGGGAAACGGGGTCACTCTGCATTTGTGTGTGGATAAGGGCAGGGTGGGGGGAAAGGGGGCCACTCTGCATTTGTGTATGGATAAGGGCAGGATGGGGGGAAACGGGGCCACTCTGCATTTGTGTATGGATAAGGGCAGGGTGGGGGGAAACGGGCCCACTCTGCATTTGTGTATGGATAAGGGCAGGGTGGGGGGAAACGGGGCCACTCTGTATTTATGTGTGGAGAAGGGCAGGGCGGGGGGAAACGGGGCCACTCTTTATTTGTGTATGGATAAGGTCAGGGTGGGGGGAAACGGGGCCACTCTGCATTTATGTGTGGATAAGGAAAGGGCGGGGGGAAACGGGGCCACTCTGCATTTATGTGTGGGGAAGGACAGGGCGGGGGGAAACGGGCCCACTCTGTATTTGTGTATGGATAAGGACAGGTTGGGGGGAAACGGCGCCACTCTGCATTTGTGTATGGATAAGGGCAGGGTGGGGGGAAATGGGGACACTCTGTATTTGTGTGTGGATAAGGACAGGGTGGGGGGAAATGGAGCCACTCTGCATTTGTGTATGGATAAGGACAGGGTGGGCGGAAATGGGGACACTCTTTATTTGTGTGTGGATAAGGACAGGGTGGGGGGAAATGGAGCCACTCTGCATTTGTGTGTGGATAAGGACAGGGTGGGGGGAAATGGAGCCACTCTGTAATTGTGTATGGATAACGGCAGGGTGGGGGAAATGGGGACACACTGTAATTGTGTATGGATAACGGCAGGGTGGGGGGAAACGGGGCCACTCTGTATTTGTGTGTGGAGAAGGACAGGGTGGGGGGAAATGGAGCCACTCTGTAATTGTGTATGGATAACGGCAGGGTGGGGGGAAACGGGGCCACTCTGTATTTGTGTATGGATAACGGCAGGGTGGGGGGAAACGGGGCCACTCTGCATTTGTGTTTGGATAAGGACAGGGTGGGGGGAAATGGGGCCACTCTGCATTTGTTTATGGATAAGGACAGGGTGGGGGGAAATGGAGCCACTCTGTAATTGTGTATGGATAACGGCAGGGTGGGGGGAAACGTGGCCACTCTGCATTTGTGTCTAGATAAGGGAGCGGTGAGGGGAAACGGGGCCACTGTGCATTTGTGTATGGATAATGGCAGGGTGGGGGGAAACTGGACCACTCTACATTTGTGTCTGGATAAGGGCAGGGTGGGGGGAAGCGGGGCCACTCTGCATTTGTGTGTGGATAAGGACAGGGTGGGGGGAAACGGGGCCACTCTGCATTTGTATGTGGATAAGGACAGGGTGGGGGGAAGCGGGGCCACTCTGCATTTGTGTGTGGATAAGGACAGGGTGGGGGGAAACGGGGCCACTCTGCATTTGTGTGTGGATAAGGACAGGGTGGGGGGAAGCGGGGCCACTCTGCATGTGTGTATGGATAAGGACAGGGTGGGGGGAAACGGGGCCACTCTGCATTTGTGTGTGGATAAGGACAGGGTGGGGGGAAACGGGGCCACTCTGCATTTGTGTGTGGATAAGGACAGGGTGGGGGGAAACGGGGCCACTCTGCATTTGTGTATGGATAAGGGCAGGGTGGGGGGAAACGGGGCCTCTCTGTATTTATGTGTGGAGAAGGACAGGGTGGGGGGAAATGGTGCCACTCTGCATTTATGTGTGGATACGGGCAGGTTGGGGGGAACCGGGGCCACTCTGTATTTGTGTATGGATAAGGGCAGGGTGGGGAGAAACGGGCCCACTGTGCATTTGTGTATGGATAAGGAAAGGGCGGGGGGAAACGGGGCCACTCTGCATTTGTGTATGGATAAGGGCAGGGTGGGGAGAAACGGGCCCACTGTGCATTTGTGTATGGATAAGGGAGCGGTGGGGGGAAATGGGGACACTCTGTATTTGTTTGTGGATAAGGACAGGGTGGGGGGAAACGGGGCCACTCTGCATTTGTGTATGGATAAGGACAGGGTGGGGGGAAATGGGGCCACTCTGCATTTGTGTGTGGATAAGGACAGGGTGGGGGGAAACGGGGCCACTCTGCATTTGTGTGTGGATAAGGACAGGGTGGGGGGAAACGGGGCCACTCTGCATTTGTGTGTGGATAAGGGCAGGGTGGGGGGAAACGGGGCCACTCTGCATTTGTGTATGGATAAGGGCATGGTGGGGGGAAACGGGGCCACTCTGCATTTGTGTATGGATAAGGGCAGGTTGGGGGTAAACGGGGCCACTCTGCATTTGTGTATGGATAAGGGCAGGGTGGGGGGAAACGGGGCCACTCTTTATTTGATTATGGATAAGGGCAGGGTGGGGGGAAACGGGGCCACTCTGCATTTGTGTGTGGATAAGGACAGGGTGGGGGGAAACGGGGCCACTCTGCATTTGTGTGTGGATAAGGGCAGGGTGGCGGGAAACGGGGCAACTCTTTATTTGTGTATGGATAAGGGCAGGGTGGGGGGAAACGGGGCCACTCTGCATTTGTGTGTGGATAAGGACAGGGTGGGGGGAAACGGGGCCACTCTGCATTTGTGTGTGGATAAGGACAGGGTGGGGGGAAACGGGGCCACTCTGCATTTGTGTGTGGATAAGGACAGGGTGGGGAGAAACGGGGCCACTCTGCATTTGTGTATGGATAAGGGCAGGGTGGGGGAATACGGGGCCACTCTGCATTTGTGTGTGGATAACGGCAGGGTGGGGGGAAACGGGGCCACTCTGCATTTGTGTGTGGATAAGGACAGGGTGGGGGGAAACGGGGCCACTCTGCATTTGTGTGTGGATAAGGACAGGGTGGGGGGAAACGGGGCCACTCTGTAATTGTGTATGGATAACGGCAGGGTGGGGGGAAACGGGCCCACTCTGCATTTGTGTGTGGATAAGGCCAGGGTGGTGCGAAATGGAGCCACTCTGTAATTGTGTATGGATAACGGCAGGGTGGGGGGAAACGGGGCCACTCTGCATTTGTGTGTGGATAAGGGCAGGGTGGTGCGAAATGGAGCCACTCTGTATTTGTGTATGGATAAGGGCAGGGTGGGGGGAAACGGGGCCACTCTGCATTTGTGTCTGGATAAGGGAGTGGTGAGGGGAAACGGGGCCACTGTGCATTTGTGTGTGGATAAGGACAGGGTGGGGGGAAACGGGGCCACTCTGCATTTGTGTATGGATAAGGGCAGGGTGTGGGGAAACGGGGCCACTCTACATTTTTGTCGGGATAAGGGCAGGGTGGGGGGAAAGGGTGCCACTCTGCATTTGTATGTGGATAAGGACAGGGTGGGGTGAAACGGGGCCACTCTGTATTTGTGTGAGGATAAGGGCAGGGTGGGGGGAAGCGGGGCCACTGTGCATTTGTGTGTGGATAAGGACAGGGTGGGGGGAAACGGGACCACTGTGCATTTGTGTATGGATAAGGGCAGGGTTGGGGTAAACGGGGCCACTCTGCATTTGTGTGTGGATAAGGACAGGGTGGGGGGAAACGGGGCCACTCTGCATTTGTGTGTGGATAAGGACAGGGTGGGGTGTAACGGGGCCACTCTCCATTTGTGTATGGATAAGGGCGGGGTGGGGGGAAACGGGGCCACTCTGCATTTGTGTATATATAAAGGAGGGGTGGGGGGAAACGGGGCCACTCTGCATTTGTGTGTGGATAAGGACAGGGTGGGGGGAAACGGGGCCACTCTGCATTTGTGTATGGATAAGGGTGGGGTTGGGGGCAACGGGGCCACTTTGCATTTGTGTATGGATAAGTGGGGAGGGGAAGGTAGGAGGTCAATTCTGCATTCGTTTCTTGATAAAAGGGGGAAGTGGTCAACTCTGCATTTGTTTATCAATAAGGGAGGGAAGGGGGCCACTCTGCATTCGTTTATGAATAAGGCGGTGGGGGGTGGGTGTGGGGGAAGCCACTCTGCATTCGTGTACCATTGGTGGTGGGGCAAGGGGGCAACTCTGCAAATGGATACACTGTTTGTGAGGGGGGGGGCATAACTGGGTTTGCAGGCCAAGGCCCATCTGTGGAATGTGCCTCTCTATGAGAGTTGCCAACCTCTCCAAGGGTGAAGCCATGTGCTCACATGCCTGGGACATGGCACCATTCATGGCATGGATGGACTCCTCCACTGTCTGCGTAAGGCTGTACATGGCCTCTGGCATCTCCGCCAGATGTTGCCTTCCCAGAGACTCATCATCAGCCTAGGGCTCAGCATGGGCCTGGGCACAGACAGTCCTCTGACTGCCAGAGGCCTGGGCTGTCTCAGCCTCATCCAGCTGCTCGGGTGTGTATGTGGGGCTGTTACCACGTCGTGACCGTGAAACTAATGCCAACTGGATACCCACCAAGGTGAGAGTATCTGCGCTGGTGGAAGGTGCAGGAGTGTCATGGGACGGTGGATTCTCTGGCGTCACCAATGCCACCCCCACCATGTGATTAGGAGGGGGATGAAGCTGCGTCATTATGCTAAGTGGCCGCCCGCCGCGTTAGTCACGTGCGGGATAGCCGCCATGTTCTGCACCCACTGTCACATCCTGTGTCGGGACTACATAATCCAGCCCATCATCCAAGGAGCCTGTTTTTGGTTCCCTGACCTTTCACTCTTGTTGAAATGTGCCTAGCCTGTACCTGAAACAACTCCTTCTTAAAGATCACCCATTGTTCTTTTACAGTTTTTCCTGTCAATCTTTGGTGCCATTTTACACTGGCTCGATCCCCTCTCATACCATTGATGTTCGCCCTCTTCCAATTTAGAAGTCCTACTTAAGTTCCAAGTTCGAGATTGTTCCTTGCTCCTTTCCATTATTAATCGAAACCTTATGAAACAATGATTGCTCTTACCCATGTGTTCTCCCATAGACACTTGGTACACTTGGCCCATTTGACCCACCTTATTTGCCAGCACCAGAATCAGCACTGCCTTCTTCCTAGTTGGACCAAAGACATACTGATCAAGGATGTTCTCCTGAACACATTTCAGAAATTCCTCCCCCTCCTTATCCTGTACTCTATGTTATGGACAGATGGGAGATGATTGGGCCGGCTCCCCCTTTTCCACCTGTCAACATACTGAGGAGAGTTTTTTTCTTTTTGAAAAAAGTGTTTTAATTCCTGATTACTGTAATTGTCAAGAACAGACAAATGATTGGTTTTCTCATAAGTTTTTAAAAAAGAAAGATAAATATTTATTGTGTAACACCCAAAATAAAATACAACTACACCTACTCTCACACTCATACAACTCAAACACGCTCAAGAAAAGGTAGAGATTATAAACTAATATGCCTTTAGGTCTTATGACTTTAAGAGTTCTATGTTATACTTGCTTTTCCCCGGGGTGAAAACTTGAAACATGGCAGGAATGTAATTTCTTTTCTTCTACACTAAAGAAAAAGTCTTTGAGTTTAGGAGGACAGAAACAATGTTGCAAGTTTCTCTTGTTATGTTCCAGTCAAAGTTCCATGGCGAATCCCTGGTACGATTTCTCAGGTGGGGAGTTCAAGACCAACCCCAGTCTCTGCCTACATGTAGCTGAGAAGCTGGTGGTGTTAGTCAGGGTCCTTTCTGTTCAATGGCACAGATGTTTTTCTCTCTGCCTTTGACTGCCCAGAATATACCTTGACTAAAACTCCTTATCAGAAATCTAGGGCTGGATTTTGTGCAGGAGGCGGGGCTCCTGGCACCAGGTCAAAAAAGCAGGGTAATCCCCGCCTTTGCATTTTTTCAGAACCCCAGAGCGATCATCTGGTCTTTTGTTGTCAAAGATTAAGGAGGCGGGATTCCCGACCCTTTAAAGTCTTAATAGGGATGGGGATCCCACTCCCAAGGGCTGCCGGCCAATCAAGGGGTTGGCAGCTCAGCAGTATCAGCAGCATCACCAGGAGCGGTGGTGACTACCGGTACTGCAGAGGCCTTGGACCAAGGCCCAGTACTGGAATCCCAGAGAAGAGATAGGTGAGGCGGGGTCACTGGGGCCAGTCCAGAAGGCCTGGCGAGGGGAGTGGGGGGTGGGCATTCAGTTCAGGAGAGGGGGTCCTGGCAGGTACAGTTGTTCCCAGTGGGGGTCCTCCATGGGCCACAGATTGCCCACAAAGGAGGGCCCCCCCAAAGCCTGCAGGGAGGGCGCCTCATTTTCCAAGGCATCCTCCTCATGCAGTGGAGGCCTCCCCGTCGCTGGCATGATCCCTGCAGTAGAAGGAGGAGGCCCTCAATAGGCCACTTAAGGGCCTCAATTGGCCGCTGGGTGGCAAGGCCGTTGTCAGCATATCCCACCCCCAGGAGAATTGGAACTGGGAATCCCGGCATTGGCTTCTGTGGTGGGCAATTCTGCTCCAATTCTCTGCCCCCCCGCCACAAAACCTGCCATCGGGATGAGACCAAGATCCGGGCCCTAGATTCTGTCATTTGACCAAAGTTTATCTTCCATTGAATTCATAAGTAGTTTCTGATGGTTAGGCCATTGTCAGACAATGGCGTTCAGGTGTCACTCAATCACATACCATCCTGATAAAGTAGAACTTTTCACACCCGTTCTCTGGAGTTCAAGTTTGGAATCAAAAGTCTGCAACAGTATTGTTAATCCAGTTGGTTAGAGAGGTGCAGCCATAACCATAGAAAGGGCTGTTTGCATCTTAATGACTTCTCAAATATCTGGCCATAAAGATCATTTGTATTTTAATGACTTCACCAAGACTTATCCAGACATGAAAATTAGCTCAGGGTTCTTGCAGTTTCATGTGTATTTACAGGAATGAGAGGTAACTTGACCTCACAACTCCATTTTGTTTTACAGGAAAAGTGTCCATTTCGAGTTTATTTCATAAGTTCATTTTATGGTTCATAAGTTCTTATTGCATGAGTGTGACAAACACACTGATCAAGAAGATTCTCCTGAACACATTTCAGAAATTCCTCCCCCTCCTTACCCTTTGCTCTAACATTATCCCAATCAATATTTGGGTGATTAAAGTCCCCCAGTATCACCACTCTATCGTTCTTGTACATATCTGTGATTTCCCTGCTTCTCGAGCTTTGTCTCACTATTTGGAGGCCTACAGAATACCTCCAGTAGTGTGATCATGCCCTTTTTGCTGCTCAACTCTAACAAAATGGATTCTGTATTTGCCCCCTCAAAGATCTCCTCCCTTCCTTAATCCATACTGCCACCCCACCTGCCTTTTTTCCTTCCCTATCTTTTCTGAATACTTTGTATCTTTGAATAGTAAGCACCCAGTAGTCACCATTTTAAAGCAATGTTTCCATTATTGCTACTACATCATATTCCCACATAGTTATTTGTGCTTGTAGCTCACCGACCTTATTCACCACATTTTGTGCATACATGCATCGTAAGCCCCGTTTTTGTACTCTTCGTAATCCTTTTTAGTTTGCTCCTATCTAATATGTTACTACTTCCTTCTCTAGTAATACCCAACACACTCACTATTCTATACACCTTATTTCCCTTTTCTACTTCTATATGCTGATGACCACCCTGCTGCCAATTTAAGTTAAATCCTCCCCAACCACACTAGTAAATCACCCCGTGAGGACATTGGTCCCAGTCCCTGTTGAGATCCAACCTATCCCTTTTGAATAGGTGCCTCCTGCCCCAGTACTGGTCACAAGGTATCAAGAAACTAAAGCCTTCCCTCCTGCACCTTGCCTCAAGCCATGCATTCTATCTTCCTATCTTCCTATTTCTGCTGTCGCTAGTGGGTGGCACTGGGAATAATCCAAAGATTACTGCCTTTGAGGTCCTACTTCTTAACTTCCTCCCTAGCTCCTGAAACTCTGACTGTAGGACCTTAATACCGGCTCTCCCTATGTCGTTTATACCAACGTGTCACATAACTTCTGGCTCACTTCCTTCCCCCTGCAGAACATATTGCACGCTCTCTGTGATATTTATTTATTTATTTATTTATATTTATTTATTTAGAGATACAGCACTGAAACAGTCCCTTCGGCCCACCGAGTCTGTGCCGACCAAGAACCACCCATTTATACTAACCCTACAGTAATCCCATATTCCCTACCACCTACCTACACTGGGAGCAATTTACAATGGCCAATTTACCTATCACCTGCAAGTCTTTGGCTGTGGGAGGAAACCGGAGCATCCGGCGAAAACCCACGCGGTCACAGGGAGAACTTGCAAACTCCGCACAGGCAGTACCCAGAATTGAACCCGGGTCCCTGGAGCTGTGAGGCTGCGGTGCTACCCTTTATCCTGACGAGAGGGAGGCAACATCCCATGCAGGACTCATGATGACAGTTACAGAAATGTGTGTCTGTTCCTCTAACTATGGAATCTCCTACAATGACTGAATTTCTACTCTTTGCTGTTGTCTCCTGTGCAGTCCCTTGCCCATTGTTGCCATGGTCTGGTCTGCACTCTTTCAAGGTATTGTCACTCCCAGCGGTCTCCAAAGCTGAGTGCCGGTTTGAGAGTGGCACACACCCCAAGACTCCTGCACTCTCTGCCTCTTCCTACTCATGGCCATCCGTCTATTATCCTGAACTCTCACTTCCTGTGGGGTGACCACCTCCTTGAATATACAAACCAGGAAATTGTCATCCTTCCCGATGCACCCTAGCAACTCCAGCTATCCCTAAAGCTTGAAAATCCTGAGCTCGAGCTCAAATATCTGGAGACACTTCCGAAACATGTGGTCCCCCAAGACACACAAAGTGCCCTGAAGTTCCCACATGGACAGGAACTGCAAACAGCAGGCCTCAGCTGCCCATGCATGATCTAAAAAAAATGAGCATCAAAGCTGGCACAAGGGAATCACACTGTTAAATGAATGCAGCACCAACAAATTTCTAGGCCATTGAGTTTAATTTATTGTTGCAACTTCATTGTTAATATTATTCGTAAGTACATAATCTCTACAGCAATGTTATCTGGTATGCTAATGAATGACTTGAACTAAAATGTTTATAACTCCTATAGATTGATCATCACAAAATTATCTCTTGCCTCTGTATTTATGTGCATGGACAATAGAACTTAATAAGCAGTATTTTCTCTTCACAAACTTTGCAGATAAAGTAGGATTTAATGAAATTTGATATTGAATGATTTAAGATAATGTTGGATTGACAGTTTTGGGATTAAAATAATAAGAAAATGGATTTATTCTGCTGTAAAATCCAACTGTAATGTTATCCATTAGAAGCATACATTTTTGGAATTGTGTTTCATCCTTAGAAATTTAATAGACCTAAAAATTACCAGGTAGTATAATTTCATAACCGCTGTTGCTATTTTTCTTCAATATTATTTTCATGTAGATTGGTAAAAGCAAACTTGTATGTATATAAAAATATTCCAGCACCGGCTGTATATCATTTGTGATGTGAGCTATTTGTTACAATGTAATACACATCATTGGTGAATCAAGACTCATCTGACAGCTAGCTATTAGGTCATCTATCACTTGGTTCACTCAAAACTGACAAGTGCTACAATTCAGGCTTTAACAGATATCGTTTGTCGCAGGAGATGTGTCAGTTTACAGCACCAGCAAGATCTCCTTCAATTTTCTACTGGTCAAGCTACTGCTGAACTCATTAATGAGGCAGGAAAGCTGTGACAGTGTAAAGATGGGCATTATTCTTCATGTCACACTCTAAATTGTTTCCTTATTCCTTATCCTTGTGACTTTGGCAAAAATCCAATAAAAACTTAATTAAATCCAATACTTTGGATTTAATAAAGTTACTCTTCTTACAGGAGCAAGTCCCACAAGTTAGAGGGTTTTCAATTGATATTGGGTCACATTGGGCCATGAGTGGAAAGGGCTATCACCAGGGGGCATAATTTTAAGGTGATTGGAGGAAGGTTTCGGGGAGATGTCAGAGGTAGGTTCTTTACACAGAGAGTGGTGGGTGCATGGAATGCGCTGCCAGCGGAGGTAGTAGAAGCAGATACATTAGGGGCATTTAAGCGACTTTTGGATAGGTACATGGATGATAGTAGAATGAAGGGTAGGTAGTTAGTTTGATCTTAGAGTAGGTTAAAGGTTTGGCACAACATCGTGGGCCGAAGGGCCTGTACTGTGCTGTCCTGTTCTATGTTTTATGTTCTATGAGTGCTAGTTAGAACAAAGACAGCAGGAAAGGAAACAATCATTTCATTGTGTGGCACAGTTAATTGGCAACTTAGATATCATGGGAAGATAATGGACGGAATCTTCTGCACTTTCAAATATTTCAGGTGGCAGGACTATTTCCGGCTCCCAAACCTGCATGGGTCAGAGGTGTGCTGACAAGGGTAATCTTCCAGGAGGTGGCCAATTAAGGGCAGCGGGTGAGTCTCCAAAGTGGGAAGTCCAATTAGAGATCCTGCAGCACTTGACAGATGGCAGCCCCACTGGGAGAGGTGAGCGCTGTTGAGGCAAATAAGGGAACGTGAAAGCGCCGCAAAATGGAGGCGCCCTTGGAAGCCTGCCTAAGATTTGAAAATACGGAAGACCCACAACTCTTAGTGCTATCAGTGTGGAGGGAAAACCCCTCCACAAGAATGATTATGGCCCAGGCTCCGCCCTTTGCAATCATGTGGCTTAATAATGGGAGAATCCTCGTGGCATCTGCCACTGCCAGGTGGGAGGCCGCTGCCAATTAGAGCCCACCTCTGGCAAGATCGCTTGGAGACAGTAATGCATAGGGAAGTCGACCCAATGTGCGACTTCCGTAATTTGTTCTCGGGCCTTCCTCCACAGGGCTGTAGATTATGCACAATCTTATTCATAAACAGTATAATTTTTACCTAAAATATTTTTCTGTCCAAGATTGTATAAGTAACAGACATATCTTCCCAGCCTTTGTTGAAGTCTCAAGGAAATCAATGGATACAATAACATTCTTCTGTTATTGTTTAAGAATAGTAAGATGTATGGAAGTAGAAAAAAGCAGCTCAGCTTATTGAGCCTACTTCTTCCGAGGGATTAGGTACAATAAGCAGCAGCGTGGACTTCCTTCAATTTACTCAGTCTCCTAAGGAAGTAAAATAGACAAAGGCAAAACCTCCGAGAAAAAACAGTGTGAAACACCTCCCTGACACACAGCAACCATTGAGCAAAGCCTCCAGGATATCAATCCAACAGTATAATATACATTATTATCATTATTTAACCCTGTCTTGTTGTCTTCCGACATTCCCATGCTACCAAGATGATTGGACTTGTAATGCTCTATGGAGCATTTGGTAGTCGCTGTAGATGTGAACACAGTTTTTCTTATAATTTACAATCATTTTCAGAATCAGACAGCCATACAGATACTTTGAAAGGAATGAATTAACATATAATTAATTGAATTAGCGTAAGCTCATGGCTGTAAAAATTGTGTATGGTTGTTTTGAAGCAACGCGGACTAGGTAACCTTCTCATGAAATGCTTGCTTAAGTCCGGTAATGAAACGTTCATTTAAAGGGATGTTTGCTCAGGCATAAGTTCATTCTCTATACATTCTATAGTGTTTGCTTAATTTGCCAGGGGGTATTCCAATTAAAAAAGGGCTCGACAATACTAATCAGATATATATTGTGTAGGCTATTGGAAATTGGGAACTTGTGGCCCTCCCAGTGTTCCTTTTGGAGTTTGGTTGAATAATCCTCTGTAAGGCTCTGTAGCTACAGCGGGACCTCATTAATTCAGACTTTGTTAAAACAAACCTCTCATTATAATGCTTTTTATTGAGGACAGTGTGTCATTGTGAGTTAGCATACTGTCCTTTCACCTCTGGGACCTGGATTTGAATCTACCCAAGGCCAAAGAGATGAAAGTTACCTCTAATTGTTAATAGTAAGAGCCCTGCATTCAAAGACCTTGGGCAGCCTCAACCCAATTTCTGGTGGATATGGCGCCGTGGCACAAAATACCACATTTTAGGATAAACAGTCTATTAAGATGGTTGATGTGGGGCATGGAAATGTTGCATTGTGATAGGGATAAGAGGCGGAATTCAGCAGAACTTTACTCTGCATCTGGCTATCCTGTACCTGATTTAGTAATGCTCCATCCCTGCACGAACAAAGAAGATAAATAAAACATCTTTCCAACCATGATGGTGTACAATCCATTCTAGTTAAAAGAAGCTCAAACCTTGATGAGAATAACAATATCCTGCCAAGGTAGTGTCCAATGCAGCTTCCTTGTTGAAGTGCTTACCTTTTTCACATTTTTCCTCCATCTTTCAGATGAGAATCTAAACCAAGACCCTGTCCTCTCAGGTGGACATAAAAGACCCCATGGTACTATAAGAAGAAGAAGGTGAGTTTTCCCTGGTGTCCTGACCAATATTGATCCCACAAGCAACACTACTAAAAACAGATTATCTGGCCATTTATCTCATTGCTATTGGTGGGAGCTTGCCGTGTGCAAATTGGCTGCTGTGTTTCCACACATTACAACAGTGACTATAATTCAAAAATAATTGCCTAGAAAATGCTTTGGGACATTCTGAGGTCATGAATGGTGCTATGTAGATGCAAGCTCTTCCCTCTTTTTCTTTTCATTAAGAAATTGATTTTTTTTAATGGAAGAATTTATGAATAAGCCTAATTTCTAAGTAAATTCTGTAACTTGATTTTTTTCATAAGTCGTAGTGGCAATGATATGCAGCAATGTAAAAGTTTTGTTATACAATTGTAACAGTTGTAGGAGCAAAAGACTGCAATTGTTCCTGTGTTACTTTGCTAACAGGAAACAAGCTACTTTGTTGGCCTCAAGAATTTTCAGCAAGATGCTGTATTTGGTGTTTGGCATTAATATTTGGTGCTGAAATGTATTATTTAGTAGGAGATAACATATAGTGGAATGTAACATTTTGGGATATATGAATAATTTGAGACATGACGTGGTCAGTGTAGTATTCTTCGAAGAAAAAGGTGATTTTAAACCATGGCTTCCAAAGGTCTTCATCACTGAGGTTTGAATACAGTTTTTCTAAAAGAAAATGAAACAAAGAGACGATGGGCTGAATTTTATGAGCACGCTGCAAACTGCAGTGGTGCGCTCCGATCTCACCAGTCTCCCTGTGTGGATGCGCCGTCACTGAGCCCCCGCGATATTTTGCGCGGGGGCTCATTTAAATAGAGGGGCGGAGTGGCCCCCCCCCCGATGACATAGAGGGAGTGGTTGCTCCATCCCCAGCAATGGTGTCTGACGCCACCATGCAGGCGCTATTTTTAAAGCCCTCAGAAGAGATTTGAATTTTTAACGTAATAGGATGGTGAATTGTGTTGAACAAATAAAATGAAAGCTGGAGACCCTTCCCCCCCACCCCCCCCCCACCCAACACCACCCCCCCCCCGCCACCCCCCCCATCCCGTTTTCTGCTTTGGGGCTTATATCACCAAAAGTAACTTTATTCCCAACCTGAAAATTCCCTCCAATCTCATAACATTTGCCCTTCAACATCTTCCCACCAACCCACAGCCAGTAAAAAGTGTTTTCCCCGTTTACCCCCTGCCCTGATAATTTCACTCCTTCTCTCTCCCCACTCCGAATGGAGTTCCGAAGGCGTGGGAGTTGCAGCCAGAATATCGGAGTGGGACAGCTGCTGGGGCACGGTAAGTTAATTTGCATGTATTAACCTTCATTACCATATTGAAATGAAGGCCCCGCTGTAGGGGGCCGCACCAAGGCCTCGCCGTCACCAGTAAAATGCGGCGGGGCCTTCCCGGTGTCAGGGATCATGGCGGGTCTCTCCCAGAAGAATTTCCCGGGCCCCCTGCCACGATCCCTAACACCAGAGGGCGTGTAAAATTCAGCCTGATTTCATTAAGTGTGACCATGAAGCTGCTGAATTGTCATAAAAACCCAACTGGTTCACGAATTTCCTTTGCAGGCAGAAACTGGCTGTCTTTACCCTGTCCAACCTGTGTGTGATTCCCGTCCCACAGTAACGTGGTTAACATTTAACTGCCCTCTGAAGTGGCCACATAAGCCATTCAGTTATATCATACCATCTGGCTCAGGGCAACAAGGGATAGAAAATAAATGTCAGACTTGCCAGAGACATCCATATCCCAAGAATGAATAAAAAATAGGTAACAAAATGCCCTGTCATAGACCTTCCCTGAAGTGATTCTCTAACATTCTTGTGCATTTAGTTGCAGGGACTGGGTCATGCAGCCACTGATTTCCCATCCATTCATTTTACTTATGAGCTGTTCACTCACAAGGCCCTGAGAGAGGCACTTAGCATGTGCCACTCCCTGTGAGAGGCCCAGAACACAAAATTGCCCCTCGTGTTATTTTTAAGTAAGATAGTAGAAAGTGCATCTTTGGTTAACATAAAAGCACTGATTTCGACGTCAGTGACATTAAAGCTGAAAGGTTTATGTTCAATCTTTCCAATTTAGTTATCTCCCCTGTGACCTCCTTCTGGAACATTCCTGTTTCAAGTAAGATAGTTAGTTACATTTGGTATACATACTGCATGATATTATTTATTCCCATTTGTTTTATTAACCCTGTGAGTTCTGTGATTTTTTTTTGTAAAGTCTAAGACTGTGTCTACATAGAGAGAGATCACAACTTATTGAGTCATTGCCCGATACGCACCTTTAGGATTCCAATCAAATAGTGGAAAATTTGGGCTGGATTTTACCCTGATGGCAGGGGTCCTGGCCACAGGCTGGAAGGCAGGGGGCGACCCCACTTTGACCCTGTTTTGGATCCCCGACTGAATTCCACGGCGGGCAGTTAATTGGCTGTCCGCAGTTGGGGTCCCTGGCCCTTTAAGGATGGGGATTCCGCCCCCAAGAGCTGTCGGCCAATCAGAGGGCCAGCAACTTAGCAGTACCAGTACCGGGAATGGTGCCCACTGCTGGTATGGCAGGAGGCCCGCGACCAGGAGCAGTGTGGGAACCCTGGATCTCAGGTAAGTGGGGTGGGCTCACTGTACTCAGTCCGACAGGCCCCAGTGAGGGGGATGAGGAGAATGATCCTCACTCTGGCAGGTGAGGTGGGAGTTTGTTTGCGGGAGGGTGACCCTTGCCGCGGGTAGCCCTCCTTAGTCCACAAATTGCCCACGCGGAGGAAGCTCCCCTCCCCACCCAGCCCACAGGGAGGCCACCTGGTTTTACTAGGTGACCTTCCCATGTGGTAGAGAGACCGCCCCACCCCGCCACTAATAAAATGCCAGTGGCGGCAGAAAGAGGCCCTTAAGTGACCATTAATCGGCCACTTAAGGGCCTCAAAACACCTCTGGGCAGGAAGGCAGTCTTCAGCGTTCCCCATCCCCGACAAAATTGAATGGCATCAGGAAGGCGATGGGCACTCCACTCCCCCCTTCCCTCGCTATTTTATGGCTCCCCCAGCCTCCCACCCCGTCCTTAGAGGGCTGATAAAATTCAGCCCTCTGTGTGAAGTTAATGGCTGCACTCCAAGTTAGTTCATTCTTATTTTGGCAGACAATCTGAGAGAACCCAGGGATGTTGCTGAACTATCCTGACCCTCCCACAAGTGCATGGTTCCTGTGAGTGCCCAACTTAATTGACAACCTCAATGTGCCAATGCTTTGTTTTACAAATAGCGGGTTACTCAACGGCACAGTGTAATTACAAAATACATGCATGTTTTCCTTTTTCTGATTAAAAAGTCCAGGTTCGATACATAGAAGAGATACGTGCGAGTGACTGGCTATAGTCAGCTTGTTCATTGTAAGAGTAATAAAAACAGATCATGTCAGCAGGTAGAAAAAAGCAGCAAAATAAGGCAATGGGTTGCATTGTTGCATTCTTATTAACTCACAAGAATGCAAGATTAGCATTGGATTATGAGTTATCATACCTTAGGCCATGTTTAGCACATGAAACAAACATTGGGTGGCAACCTCCTGTGTCAGCAAATCAAATGTGGTTAGGTTTCTGCACTTTTTGACTAATTGGGCTGAATTGTACGCTGCCCCAGCGGGTTGGATGGTGACGTGGGGGGCGGCGTAAAATTGGGCGGGAGGCTCTGGGAGGCCTTCCTGCCCTGCTCCTGTCTCTGGCCAACTTTACGGCGGTCGAGTGGAGGGGGAAAATGGCCCGCCCGCCCGCCCAAGGCCAATCAAGGCCCTTACTGGCCTCTTAACGGCCACTTAAAAGCCCTCGCCCACCACCACGAGTATTTTACCCGTGGCAAGCGGGTGTGCTCCCCCAAAATGGCTACCCTTGCCTTGCCACCATGACTGATCACCCCCCCCCACCCCCTGCTGAGGCAAGCCCAACTTACCTGAAGTCCTGGCTCCATGGTGTCGGCTGGGCTACAGTCCCAGCAGTGGCCATCGCCCCTGGTGGCGCTGCTGGGACTAAGAGCTGCCAGCCCGCTGATTGGCCGGCAGCTCACTGAGCTGGGACCTCCTCCCTCAAGTGGGTGGAAGTCCCGCCTCGGGACAATTAAAGCCCGGGGACTCGTAAAATGCAGGTCGGATCCCCGGGCTAGGAGGAAGCAGGTTCGCTACCGACTTTTACATTGGTGGTGAAGTCCCATCTGCCTACGGTAAAATCCAGCCCAATGTGTTAGTTATTAGCAACTGCTCAGCACAGTACGACTGTCTCAACCTTAGCAGATCTCATTGCATCAATTGCAACATCATTTTCTTTCCCACTCCCCCCAACACCTCCTCATCTCCATTTGTAGTTCCTCTCACGTATCTCAGACTGGTTAGTTCCAATCTATCTTGGGCCAATAGATTGATAGATAATCACATGTAATTCTTGCCTCAGTGTCTAGTGTCCTCTATAGCTCTTTTCTGGGCTGAAGTCAAACTTTGAGTTGAAGCAAAAGTCAATGTTTTAAATCACTATCTTCAGTCAGTAACTCACATTTCCACTTTATAAATATTAACAGTGAATTAAATATTAATATTTGAAAGAAGTTCACATAGAAAATAAGGACAAATCCTAATGTGGA
Organism: Heterodontus francisci; assembly: GCF_036365525.1. Taxonomy (NCBI): domain Eukaryota; kingdom Metazoa; phylum Chordata; class Chondrichthyes; order Heterodontiformes; family Heterodontidae; genus Heterodontus; species Heterodontus francisci. Next base: position 106,229,348 of record NC_090376.1, read on the forward strand.
TATTTATGGATACATATCCATTTATCTGAAGGCAGCTATATATCAGATGAGCAGAATATCATTAAAGCAACAGCATGACAGTGGAAGTAAGAGAATTCTGATCATAAAATATAGATAGCAACATACATGATTTTGCTTTAACATTACCTTTTTGATTATGTAACCATTCATTAATTCACATCAGATGGAATCCATTAATCCCCTTTACAAGCATGAACCTAAATTTACATCTGACCACAATACAACCTGGATGGCATTAATCCCAGCAATGCAATTTCATACCAGATCTAAAGCTTGTTATAGTTTTCATCCACACTGCCCATCAAACCACTTAGCCTGTTCCTTCCATAGACAATCCATTCTGTCATAAATTCACTTTCCTTAACTCTCCTAAGGAAAGCTTTACAAAGTCTCTTATGCCTTGCATCTAAAGGTAATTGAAACAAACTTTAAAATATCTGTAACCTTAGGTCTCATTTTATATATCCTTCGCTTCCATGACATGGCATTTCCATGTTCCCAGAAGCTCAAAAAGATCATGTACCACAAGATCTTTTGTCACCTCTAACTATACTTACCCATAAATTTTCAGTTCCTAAACAGATATTTATTCAGCAAATTGATTTGCCAACTGTTATTTGAAAACCATAAGCTACATTATCTGGGAATCTATTTCACATATTTGCTACTCTGTTGGGGGCAAAAACTCATTCTGCTGTTAGCATGGCTCTTGCCTCTGATTGGAAGGTTATAGGTTCAAACCCCATGGGCATGTCATCTGAGCTGATATTTCAGTATGGTATTGAGAGGTTGCTGCATTGTTGGAGGTGCCATGCTTTGATTAATAGAGGTCCCATCTTGCAGCTCAAGTGCAAATAAAAGACCACACAGTAAAGTTTGAAGTGGAGTATGGATTTTTGCTGTTTTCCAGGCCCCTTCTATAACCAACTCCACCAAAAACATATCATCTGATCATTCATTCATGCACTGTTTATAGGACATGTTACTGCAAATTGGCTGCTGTATTTGCCCACATAACAACAGTGGCTGCACTTCAAAATACTTATGAAATAGTTTGGGACATCTTCAGGACATGATATGGTGCTCTAAAAATGCATGTTCTTTCTGCTAATCTCAAATCTTGCTTTAGGTTTTATGATTTTGTACTCATTTTCTAAGGTTGCCCTCATCATAGAAGTTAAATAGCCTGGCTGTATCTACATTATTTATTCCTTCTACTCTTTTAAAAGCTTGCATTAAATATCCTCAATCTTATTTCCTGTAATGAAAATTAATTCAGATCTGGGAGCCTCACTTCATGACTTAAAGCTGAAATTATCCTTATCACTCTCTCTTCAGTCCTCTTAATGATATTCAACTGTATTTTCACAGCTAGCTTTATTTTTGGATCTGTCAATAACCTTTCATATCTGGAAACGAAGCATGTAAAACAAGTGGGAGATGCTTCTCTTTAAGTGCCCTTTATAAGCAATTTGACTACAGCATTTGAAAGTGTAGTGCTGCGACTGGTTGAATGTGGCACTTTCAAACTGAATAGAAGACAGCCAATGATCACTGTAGCATCTACTTGTCATGAGACACTTTATCATGCATCATGGCCTCACTAGCAATAACACAGCAGTCTCCAAGTGTTCAGCCCTTTACTGTATGTGTCAGGGAAGCATTGATTGAAGGAAGCCAAATGCCCATTATAAGGGTATGAAATGTAGTCAGTCACAATGCTCCAAACAGAAGAAGTATTTGTTATTTTCACAAAGAATGAGAAATATTTATATAAAAGTTCCAGACATCAAACATAAAACCCTTTGGGATAGATTTTTGCTTTGTTTGATCGTGTAAAATGGATGATAGCGAGTTGGCAGCCTGATTTACATCTCTTTCCATTTTTATTTTTATTGAAGTCAATGGAGATAAAACTCGGGTGAGATGTAACACTTGCTACTGAGTTGCTGTCATCTGGCTTTAAACTATCGCGCAAAATCAAAATATACTCCTTTTGTTTCTGCTATCAGCTCCTCACTTTCTTGCTTACTATCCCTTTGATGTTAATGCTTTCATTCAGCATAGTTTTTTGAGCATGACATACTAAAAGTTTTCTCATTAAAATTCAAAGGCCGAAGCTACAATCAATTGGTTATAATTGACTTTTAGGGGAAGAAATTCTTCACGGGTGAATACACAAAACGGGTGCTATTGGATTGGCCACCTGTTATACGCAGCAGCCGATATTTAGTTCTATTGACTACAATGGAACTAAATATCTACCGCTGTGTATAACGGACAGTAAATCCGATAGCGCCACTTTTGTGCCACCACCTGAGATAAATTTCTCGCCCTTATTCTTTAGTACAGGAAACTGAGGATAGGAGATTGAATGAAAAAAACTTGATCTAAATTTTTATCCTGCAAATGACCTTCCTATCCACATTTCCCCTGTACATTTCAAGCAGTTTTTTTTCAATTCGTTCAAGGGATGTGGGTGTTGCTGGCTAGGCCAGCATTTATTGCCCATCCCTAATTGCCCTTGAGAAGGTGGTGGTGAGCTGCTGCTCTAGACTTTGAGGGAGTTATGCATTAATACGTAAAGCTAAAAGAAACTTAGGGGAAAACATTCAGTACAAAATGGTCCCTCATCGGTAACTTAAAACATTTATTTTGTGGGGTGGGGAGGGGGGAGGGAGGGGTGCGGGGTGTTCTTGTTGGACCTCCAGACTAGTAGAAGCACAGACATCTGTGCAAATGAATGGAGTTGCTCTGGCACGCATGCAGCCGCCCTCCATGATCTACATCAATGGAACAATTCTGCATGAGAGTTGACATTTGAAGTGACGGGGCTCGATAAGAGGGAAAGCGAAAAACTAAACTGAATACAATTCTATCTAGATCTCAGTCTGGGAGAATGGATCACTTTTTGACTTTGGGCTACAAATGTCAACATTGACCATTCACATCCTAGGTGTGGCATTGTTTGGGTGCACAGCAGATCTTCTGTTCAGCTCCCGTTTTCAGATTCTTTGACACTACATTCTGGACTTTGAGGAAGCGAGACAATGCAGACTTTGGGCTCTGAGTTGTGACACTTTTCTCCCATTCTCTGCACTTACTAGTTTCCTCTGCCCTATAAGCGAGCCACCTTGCTATCGCTTACTGTTGCACCTGCATGATCCAGCTAAGATGAAAAACTCGCCAACTGTGGAGGGAGGGAGGGGTTGAGAGGTGTCGAATATGATTAGTTTCTGGTGGGGTTTGAACAAGTCTGTGATGCAGTGCCTCTTACATGGCCCATCACATTCTTCATATATTGTTGATTCAGTGACTGTGTTTCCACATTAAAGATGATGCACACTATAGTTTTTTAACAAGATGAAAGCAAAGTCTCATTTGTCAGAGGTTATTTCTTGTACTCCACTCTAAACTGAACGCAATGCCATGTATCATTTGTGTTCTTTGTCGGCTCAACAAATTAACTAGGTATCAGACCAACATCTTTGTTGTGCTGCTGAATAGTCCTCATTATGTTTTAATATACATTTAGCTTTCTTTGATACATAATTGTAATATTTCATTCAGTGCCAGAGTTCCCAGTAGTGAGAGAGCAAAGGTTTGGCCTTGGTAGTAAAATGCTTTTCATGTTTCCAGATTAACAGATCAATTTGGGCTAAACTGTTACTTCCTCAGTATTATTGTAAGATGTGTACTTTTATTGTTTGAAGCAGTATGTTAAATTGATCTTGTAAATTCAAGCTTTTAATTCTTCGTTGCCAGTAACCTTTAGACTATATGTTACAGCGTGGGTTCCTATACAGCGTCTTTATATGACATCATGGGAGTGGCAATTCGAGCAGAAGCATTCTGCAGTTCCTTGCAATTAATTAGTTAATTAAACGACACTGCAGCTGCCTGTATGCCATGACACAACTCTATGGGAGTCCTCTCATTCAAAGAAACTAGAACAATTAGATCACATTTTCTCTAATCTCACTAATCTGCTGTACTCCAGTTTTATAATCAGACAAATCCTTAATCAATTATGTCATTCCCCCTCCCACCCATAAAAGGCTACATTAGAATAGGGATTTTCCTTTTAATGAAAAGCCGTTATATATCTTCGGGCCTTGTCACACTACGTGTAAATGCAATGCTATTCTTCACCATCCTGCTAGTCATTTGTTTCCAATGTAATGCCTGGAATTCTAGATGCTACTGCTGGTCACCCTGAATTATCCTCTATCTATCAATGACACTGTTTCATCTGGCCACTTGTTGATAGCTCACAGCAAGTTTATAACTTCCTACCAATTCGTACTTGTCAGAATCTTTAAGAAAATTATTTGAAAAAGACAGATTTAAAATAAGTCAATGTCCATAATGTTTGATGATAGCAAATGATTTTACTTAATAAAAAAATGGGGCATAAGAACTGACCAGTCCAGGGATTTTCAGCTGCATTCTAGAATATAGCAACTCGCTGAAGCTAGCGATGGGAACAAAAGGAACAGAAGCTTCCTACAGCTGAGGAATTTTGACAGCCCCTAAAAACTTGACAACTGTAGCATTTTTGCCCATGTAATTGACCCTCAATACCTTGCTCTACGGCAGCGAGGCCTGGGCAATGTATGTCAGCCAAAAGCGACGTCTCAATTCAATCCATCTTTGCTGCCTCCGGAGAATACTTGGCATCAGGTGGCAGGACTGTATCTCCAACACAGAAGTCCTCGAGGTGGCCAACATCCCCAGCATATACACCCAACTGAGCCAGCAGCGCTTGAGATGGCTTGTCCATGTGAGCCGCATGGAAGATGGCAGGATCCCCAAGGAGACATTGTACAGCGAGCTCGCCATTGGTATCAGACCCACCGGACGTCCATGTCTCCGCTTTAAAGACATCTGCAAACGCGGCACAAAGTCCTGTGATATTGATCATAAGTCGTGGGAGTCAGTTGCCAGTGATCGCCAGAGCTGGCGGGCAGCCATAAAGGCGGGGCTAAAGTGTGGTGAGTCGAAGAGACTTAGCAGTTGGCAGGAAAAAAGACAGAAGCGCAAGGGGAGAGCCAACTGTGTAACAGCCCCGACAACCAATTTTATCTGCAGCACCTGTGGAAGAGTCTGTCACTCTAGAATTGGCCTTTATAGCCACTCCAGGCGCTGCTTCACAAACCACTGACCACCTCCAGGCGCTTACCCATTGTCTCTTGAGACAAGGAGGCCAAAGAAGAGTTGACCACTATTGTGTCAAGAAGCATCACTGACCTGTGGTGACCTTTGATCTTCATTTCTGTACGCGCTGCTTGGCGTTGCAAGTCAAGCTAATAATCTTATCTTGACTCTATGTCTTCTCCCCTGGTCCAGTCTCTTCCCACCTACATCCATGACTCTTCTGACGCCCTAGGTCATTTTGACAATTTCCAGTTTCCTGGCCCTAGGTGTTGGCTGTTGACAAGAAGACACTTCACAAGGACGTACCTGAAGTTAACAGACCAAACCATGCCATTTTTCCTCCCAAATATTCCTCCCCTATTCTCCTGAAGGCACTTAGGGTAGGGGTTCAGACTACTGGCAACCTGTGACACCTTCGTCAAATGGGCATTTTTTTGATAGGTGAGCCTTAGCAGTGAGTTTGGACAGATTATTCAATCAGGGAAGCATTATGCCTGAACTTGGCTGCATCCTCAAAAACGTTCAGACCTGTGCTTTCCAGCAAGGATGGCTGGATAGAAATCGAGAAGAGGAACGCTGGAGGATATATTTTTCCCACTCTAATTGGAAGAGCACTGAGGCCAACAGTAACATCCTTATGCTGCCCTTGCTGAGGTCAGTTAACATCACCCTATCTGGGCTGCTAGTGTGACCCTGATGCAGCTCCATGACTCTGTAATAATGCTGTGGAAGCATTATTTAAGATCAGATTATCTTGACCTGTGTTTGATGGCCTGTTACTGAGGCTTGGACACAAATCATTACCCACCATTTACTCTTTCATGGCTGAACCCTATTAGAAATTTGAGGTACATGATGATAATTTTAACTGCCCATGGTTTATCACACCTGGATTATCATTTTTTATCCAGACTATCTTACTTCCTAAGTGAATTAAAGTAAATGATGAAAATGATCAGACTGACATGGTATGCAACAAAGAAAAGCCACTGGAAATAAAAATCGTTCGGGATGAAAAGCAGGCTGCTGCTCACTGTCACTCATTTTACGCTTGTACAAAGTCAAAATCTACATCTATGACTCAATATATAGCATTTGTATATTTAACCTGTATTTGATTTAATATAAGGTCACATTTCTCACAAGTAAAAGCAAATAAAAACCTCGATCCAATTTTTGGTTTTAAACCAATGTGACATTTGTATCATAGAATGAGAATTGCTAGATGAAATAACCAAGACGCGTCTAGTTCATGTTCTACCATCCTGGTACTCACATGATTACAACAATACTGGAAGGTTTAAAAGGCATGGTAATCATTCAGTTTAAAAAGTAGCAGACAGGAAGTTCCCAAGTTCAATCCCACTATTAATCTGCCCTAGGATGAGCAGTAGGAAGGGAACAAGTCAATCGTGTACAGGTGCCAGAAAGAAGAATGATACATGAAGGCAGGGCTGGGTTCTTTTGGACGATTCCCAAACTTGACACCCATTGCCTAACTTAATGGATGAAAAATGTCTCTCTCTCTGTTGCAAGGTGAAAGGAGGGCCCATCAGCCAAAGGAACTGCATCCCTATATGCGTCATTGCATTCAACAGAGATTGTTAATGAATGAAAATCAAATATTAATTTTTAGTGTGTCATTTTCTAGCTGCCAAGAAATGGTTAGGGCAAGTAAATAATTGGATACATACAAGCCCTTACATGTATGAGTTGGCTAATGAACAATAATAGACAGGTAATGGAATTACTGTCTGGTTTCGGTTCTTTCTCTAATTTTAAATGGAGACAGTTCCGTGTGTATTGTACTATTAATTTGGCGCCTTTGACTGTGCAATCAGAATTACTCTGTGGTCTGAGTATCTTATGAATACCAAAAATCATTCCATCATTAATCAGCCACCAGTCGAGTAATTAATGGACTGGCCAACTAACCACAGATATCTGTTAATTGTCACAGCTACAGGAATATAAATGTGCGGGGGAGGTGTTTTTAGAAATGTTCACATCAGGGGCGTGACCAATTACAGGCTGTCACAGGCGATTAGACACAAAAATCTTTGTGTGTTTACAATGAAATAGCAGCACCTATCGGAACAATGGATTTACATTTTTATAGGCAATGTAAAACAAGGAGCTGTCTGGCTTCACAGAAATTGCACAATGTATCCCTAATGTGTCTAGCAGCAGTTATAATTTGGCTATGGGAGAAATCGTGAAACAATAAAATGAGTAGCAGCTAACAGGAAAATGCATGACAAAAGGCCCAGCCCCCTAGGAGAAAATGATAAATAACTTGCCAGCTTCTCTATGATGGGAATATCTCTGGTATATTCATATGCTAACACGACCATTTTCTTTCAGACCATTTACTGTGCTTCTTTTATAATCTATCTTGCACTGTGTCTAATGATTCTCTTCTTTGGCAATGCACATTAATTTTAATGGGTACAGGTTCATTTACCAATACTTCATATTTTTGGTACAGGTTGCACTCCAGATTTATGTTCATTGGTTCTATGATCTGTTTAATATGGTTTAACTAATGCATATGTGCTTATTAGAAGATGCCAATCTCCTGTGGCATTGCTCTTAGTAATTTAAAGGGTGGACAAAAATGATGTCATCAGTAAAGTATGCAGGGTAATGTGTTACAGGAAATAGGTGTGACTTGAACAGGAAGTGCATCTCTATGCAAGATGGATACAAAAATATACTAGTGGATTTCCTCACAGCAAGTCAGATGATAAGGCTGCAAATAGGATTTTAAAGAAGATGCAGAATGGATAACAAATTGTGATTAAAAGGATACAACTGAAACAGGTAAAATAAATGGCAGGAAGGATTGATAGGCCAAACTGCACAATGATGCTTTGATTTTCAAAAATCATTTGATACAGGACCATTTATGCCTTTGAATTAACTTTTTATCCACATGACCATATTTCTCTTTAATTCATGAGCCAGTATCTTTGCCGTAAATGGTGTGGTATCAAGTTATTTTTGGAAATCCAAACTACATTTCCTTTCTCTACCTAGTCTGTTTCTTCAAAGAACTCTCTCAGATTTGTCGAATATGACTTGCATTTTAAAAATCTGTGTTGATTGACTGGATTAACTAATGTTTTTCCAAGTCCTTAGTAATTTTATCCCATATCATCAATGGACGTAATTTATTAATAAATAAAGCAACACTAATTGGTCTTCAATTTTTGCGTTGTCCTTGCCTCCTGTTTTAAAAGGTATCAAATTTGTCACTCTCTAATCCAGTGGCACAATTTATGTTGCTGTGGAATTGTAGAAATCTGGAGTTAAAACCTACACTATTTCTTCCCTTGTATTCTTCAGGTTTGTCAAATTTAAACCATCTTGGGTGATAACCTATTTTAAGTTTGAATATGTTCTTTAGGAATAACTGGGGTTATTTTGGGGAAAGGATGAAAACTAGTATTATGTGGGTGCTGTGCTAATAAACCTGTTTAAATGTTTGGTTTTAGCCTGCTATTTTGGGGTTACTTAAAGATTACCATGATTGGAGATAGTAAAATAGACACCTGCATGTTTCGCACTCAATCATTGAAAAGGAGCAACTTTCATGGAGTAAATCTAGCCTTCACACTAGCACTTTCCCTGAAGATGTTGTTACGACTGAGGTGGAAGGACTGCACTGTTTTTCTTTAGTTCCACTTCTCCACAGGTCACAACATATGTTTACCCAGTAACCGATACGGCCAATTATATACTCTATTTTTATTTCAGGATAAAATCCACCAAATAGGTTTCTTTAATAAACAACAAAATTATAAATTTATTATAAAACAAGACATATTCAGTAAAGATGCAAAGCATTAACACACAGATTGAAATTTAAAAGTTCCCTTCTAACTTAGCCCAACACTCACACACATACACACACTGGTTAAAGAAAAAAATAGAGATTTTCTCTGCAGAGATACCTTTACAAAAATAAAAGGCAAAAAAAATACTTTGGCCAAATACTTGCTAATTCTTGAAGGAAAAGGATAAGATATGGAAGGATATCACTTGTCCCTTTTCTGGCATCCCAATTACGTGAAGACGGCTGTCACTGGGATCTTTTTGGAGCAGTTCGCTTCAGGAGAAGTTTAGGCTTTTACTCTCTAGAGTTTAGAAGAATGAGAGGATATCTAATTGAGGTATATAAGATGATTAAGGGGATTGACAAAGTAGATGTAGAGAGGATGTTTCCTCTTGTGGGGCAATCTAGAACGAGAGGTCATAGTTTTAGGATAAGTGGTCGCAGATTTAAAACAGAGATGAGGAGAAATTACTTCTCTCAAAGGGTCATGAGTCTGTGGAATTCACTATCCCAATGTGCGGTGGATGCCAGGACATTGAGTAAATTTAAGGAGGAGATAGACAGATTTTTAATTAGTAATGGGTTGAAGGGTTATGGAGAACAGGCAGGAAAGTGGAGTTGAGGCCGAGATGAGATCAGTCATGATCTTATTGAATGGCGGAGCAGGCTCGAGGGTTGAATTGCCTACTCCTGCTCCTAGTTCTTATGTTATTATGTTCTTATGTAACTTCGAGAATTAGTCTGGCAGGCTTTCCAGGAGAAATTCAGCATCAGGGGTTTTAGCTATCACACACTGGATTCTCAGGGTTTCTCAGAGAGGTGGAGAAAGGATGAGCTGGGTGCTTCTCTCAGCAGGCTGAAAATCCAACTGACTCAAAACAATAGCTAAGCTGAAACCAAATCTTCACCACCAAAAATTTTGACATGTCACTTCTCCGTAAACAACTCCTATAGTCATAAGCCACCTACTGTTTATTTAGTTGAAGACATGTGACTTCCAGTAACGGTTTTGAAACAAAGTCGAAAGTCCTTCTCATGACCTTTAAAAAAAAACAAAGTCTAGCATCCATGGAAACACTTCAGTCCTCCAAAGGAATCTATTTTCACAATTTTAAAACACAAGTCTTCATAAAAATATTTAAAAACGGAACTATTTTCATAACAGTGTGGACTGCTTTGTGTATCAGGATGGCTCATGGACCGAGAGTGCTCACAGATTCTCAGTTGTGGCAGTGGAGGTCCTAGTGTAGTATTTAGAGAGGAGGATGGAAATCCAGTATCTGCAGTTAATCCATCCAACTAGTACAGCAGATGTAGGAGGTGCTCACCAACAAGGTCAAGCTGGGAGCCCCGCTCTCAGTACATGTCTCCAGTGCTGCCAAAAAAAAACAATATAACACAAATAGTCAATGTAAGCTCCCATTCTACCACACATTTCTCAATACTGTTACAAGTGCTTTGTTTTGTTTAAAATAGGTGTGTGCCTTTAAGATTGAGAAAAAGATTTCTCTGAGAACAGTGAATGCTGAACTGGGTGGGGCACAGATTGAAAGGCAATCTGTTTTTCCAAGCCACTCAGCAGAGAGAAATGACTGTCTGCTGGGGAATTTTTTGTTTCCCTTTTGCAAGAAAAAAAATACTTTTGGCTGGAACCTGTTTTGGAGACCGGAAAAAGAGAATTCTCTCTGAAATAAATCAAAAGACCAGTTTACTGCTAGAAGGGGTAGGATGACAGCCCAGAAACGCTTTCTCTTGAAAAATAATTCCTGTATCAAGGGAAATTCTAATCTCTTCATGAAGTTCAAAGATATTTGAAGGAATTGCAAAATTGAAGGTCTGGAAGCTAAAATGTTTGCCGCTGTTTATGCCTGAAGAGAGAGAGAAAAGACCCAGGAAGAGGAGTTTCAACACTCTGTGGAGAATCACTGCTTTGCAGAAAGGCTCCTTTGCTGATAGGAAGCCTACATTGCTGAAGATAGTCTCCAGTCTCTGAAAAATCCCTACCTCAAGTGTGAGTCGTGTTGCATTGTTGTATTTTTTGGAAGCTCCTGAAATATCAAGCAAGTTTCTACTGTTGGATTGCTGCTTAGAAACCCAAGTAGACCTGTTGCTACACCTTTTGATGGGAGATCTGTGTGACACCTGCTGCAGACGAATTGCCTTGAATGCCTACCCACCATGGACTGTTCATTAACTTTACCTGGAAACTTTGAGTGGCATCTGACTATTCGACTCTGGGAAACATCACTGATCTGGAAATATTCTACCAGAAGTTACAACCCAGTTATTTTATTATTCCTAAGAAACAGTTCTAACTTAAACCAATCTTTTAAAAACAGATTAACCAATCGGGTTTTGAATGTATGAGGGTTAGGAAGAATAAGAAGCCATAAAATCTGTTCATTTAAATTATCATTATCATTTAAAATTGGTTTATTAATAAATAGTTAATTTTTTGTTGTTTAAAGAAACCTGGTTTAGTGTGCTTTATTCTGGGGAATAAATACGGTGTTTAATTTGGCTAATTTCTAGTAGGCAGGAAATTTTATTTGATATTCTATGACCTGTGGAGTAGTGGGACTGAATTAACAGTGCATACGCCTGCCTTGGTTGTAACAATACCTGTACCACCATATGTATTAAAACCTCAACACATTTACCTGCCATCTATCTATCCACTGACATTCACACGCCCAATACTATAGCATCCCTTACAGGCACTTCAGACATATCACAATTCTGCAACCATGTGAGGCATCTCACACATGCACAAAAGACATGCCAATACACTCATTCGCAATCACCACTATTTCTCTTCCAGGATGAGTTAGCACATAACAGGCAGCAACAGGTCCTGACCAGAAGAGGGGAAGCACAGCTGCTTGACATCACTTCCCTTGAGGAGGCAGTACTAGCATGACTGGGAAGAATGCGACAGATGCCTTGGCCACAGGCAGAACAGGGTCATTTGATTCAGAGGTATGTGGCCATGCCAGCTTTCACATATATCACAACTATTCCTGATCCCTAATCCCCAAACCTATCCTCACTCACAACCTCCATACGGTCTCATGCTCCTATAGTGGCCACACACACTGCACCCTAACCCTTCCAGCTTCATCATTGCAGGCGCCCAGGAGTAAGAGCCACTTCCCTTCTGGAAGAATTGGAAAAGGAGGAAGAGCCACCTAGCCCCTCCCCCCACCCCCAGAGCAAAATAAGGAGGAAGAGGAAGGGCATTGCATCAATTGCTACCACTGTCATAGGCACTATCTTAGAGACTGGCACCCCCTATAACTTAAAGGCTAGGTTAGAACTTGGATTGTCGCATGCAATAGTGGGTCACATCCATGTTGGGTGGAAGGGAAACCACAAATGTCACCTTGCCAGAGGGCAAGGTTCTATACTCGCTCTGTTGTAGAGGAGTCAGATGAGGACCTCGCAGGGCCAAGCTTCAGAAAAAGGCACATGGGTTTGACAAACCAAAAGCTTGGTGCACAGGAGAGCCTGTCTGAAACCTTACGAGTCATGGCTATGGGCTTGGAGGAGTTCGTCTCTAACCTAGTGGCTTGCGGAGCCAACATCGGCAGTATCTGATGACTGAGGTTGCAACTTCCACTGCAGTCATTGCAGCTTGCATGAAAGTCCAAACAGCTTCCATTGCATTGCTCGCATCTTCCACAGAATGGCAAAGTACTGCCATGGAAGATTAGGCAGCTGTCATGGTGGCTTTGGGGTCCTTGGCTGAAAGGCAATTGCAGGGTAGCTCAACAGCCCAACATCTGTCCTCCTACAGATCACTGGGCTGGCTGAACAGAAGCTATGAGGTAGTGGCATAGGAATCATGGAGCAGGAGCCTCCTCATCTCTCTGGATGTCAGCATTCCTCCTCCCTCCCCTGCCACTCCATCTTTGCCCTTACAGTTACTTGTCAGCCAGGCAGCCCAGACTTCTCCAGCCATGCTGTGATGGTGCCATCTGTGGCAGGGCCATCACAGTCCACAGCCTCTTGAGGGTATCCCAGGAATACATCTGAATTGTCCTCTTCAAGTTCGTAGCAGCCATCCACCTCAAACAGTGCTGCCACTCGGGTTGCACATCATAGAAGCACCAGAGTAGGCAACAGCACTTATAAATAGTCACTAAGGGTAAGCACCAGGGTGAATAGTTTAATATTTGTAAATGCTGTTGGTCATATCATGTTTTCATTGTTTGTTTAAACTCTAGATAAAGAGTAATGATGGTAACCGGGCAGTAGCGGAATTGGTGGTCTTTACATGGGGGGTTGCAAGGATTGAGCGCAGATGGTGGACTTCTTGATAGATCCTCAGTTGTGGAGGTAAGGCATTTGGCAACAGTGCTCTGAAGTCTGATGCTGAAGGTCATCTCTCAAAACAGCCCATCAATTACATGGTGGTGGACATCCCTTCTAAGTGAGGGCTGTGCACCTGGAAACCTCTGGTGCTCCCTCTGGTCCTCCTTGTATTACTTCTCCTCATCATCCTCCTCCTCTCTCTCCTCCTCCTCTTGTAGCTCCTAAGCTTGACTTTCTGGCACAATTACTGGGGGCAACGGCTAGCCTCTCATGATCACCAGATTGTGGAGCATACAGCAAATCACCACATATCTGTAGCCCTCCTTTTCCTCATGTCTCTCTCTTCTCCAGCAGCTGGCGCTGTTCTGCCTGGCTCATCTCTTCCTTCCATTCCTCCTCATGACCAAGGGGGACCCCTAGTAAGATTCCATGACCATCTACTCCCTTTCTCCTGGTGACTCCTATACAGACTCCAATAATGTAAAGTAGCACAGCACTCACACTCTTTAGATGAAGTCCTCAGACAATTTCTGTAATAAATGTTAGTACAGTGTTGGTGATGTCTTGATAAAATATCCCAGAAAGTCCTCTTAAAACGCAATGCAACCAGTCAATCTCCAGCAGCAAGTGAACAGTGAAAGCTGAGCGTGGCTTTAAGGGGTACTTGCAATTCGCTTCAATGACTTCTTTACTCCTGTTCAGCTGGTCGTGGTAAGGAGAGGTCGTTAATTGCAGTTCTAGCCAGAAAATGGTGTGCAGCCTCTTTGATGACCGTGGAGCCAAATTAATTGGTTACCAGTGCCTTAATTGTCCCCAGGGTGGCCGTTCCTAGCACACACTTCAACTCTTTTACCAAGATAGCGTTTTGGCTAAAGATGGCTAACCAGGTTTTATAGATCAGACTCCATCTTGGCCACCTCAAACACTCTTTAGTGCCTAAACTATCTGGGGAAAATAGTCCCCATTCTCTTTAATAATCTCCACTTCACAATCCTATGCCCACTTTGGATTGTTCTACAATTTTAACAGCAACCTCCTCTTTGGAAAATGCAGTAAAATATATATTTAGTAACTTTCCGATTCCCTCACTCGGCACTAAAAGCTTTCCTCCTTCAACACATGGTGGTCCTACCCAATCCTAGCCAGTACACTGACTGTGTACTCACCAAGTCTTTTTACTGCCTTTCTTTTTTTTTGTTGCTATTTTTGTCTCATTCTCCATCTTAGCCTTTCTAATCTCCGTTGTAGTTTCCTATATATTATTTACATTTGTACAATCTTTTATTTTTATTATATGTTCTATAAGTGCTAAATATTTTTTCAGTTTCAAATTTGACGTAATAGCTCTATTCATGAATAGAATTCCAGCCTTTGATATACCACCTTTCTTCTTTACTAGCATATCTTTCATTTGCACCATTTCTGTCTCCTATTTAAAATATTTCCCATTTCAAATCTAAATTCTATCTTTCAGTTTTCTATTCTATTTTATCTTGGCAATGTCCCTGTTTTATCTTGCCAAAATTTAATTTTTTTTCCCCTTTCTTGTTAAGTATCCTTATCCTTACCTTTTCTTTTTCTGTTCTATTACGCTAAACTGATTTATATTTTATCATCATTACCCAAATGTGCCCTGACTTTTAGTTCCCTTACAAGCTCCACTTTATTATCTCCAAGGTGTTTTTAACACTTTGATGATTATAAGATTATTGACTCAACTTCTATGCAACCTATCAAAAAAAAACACAAACATTTTGAAAACCAAACATGTTGGCGTCTAAATTTAATATCATTGTGCCTATCTATGTACCTCAAAGGGGAGCAACAATAAGCAATTCAGCAGTGCAGAGTCCCAAGGTCAAAATGCACAGGAGTTTAGACCATTGCTAAATTGATCGGGCATTTTTTTTTGACAGGCCTGGTTACTGTTTGAACATAACACAGGCCTCATTTCAAAACTCATGCGCTCATAACAGACCTGGTTTGCTAAATACGTTTCTGCTGGATGGAACTTGCACTTCAGAAGATCTGACTTGCCTTTAACTAAAAACGAGGTACCAAGCTGGTGAAGCTACAACATGAGACTACAAATATGGTAAACACCAGAAGCAGCATACTAAAGACAGAATTAAGCAATCCCACAACCAAGGGATCAGATCAAAGATTTGCAATCTGCTACATTCAGTCTTGAATAGTGGTAGACAATTAAACAACTAACGGGAGAAGGAGGCTACACATACATTCCCATCCCGAATGATTGTGAAGCCCATCATGTTGTGCAAAAGACAAGGGTGAAGTGTTTGCAACCATCTTATGTCAGAAGTGATGAGTAATCCAGCTTGGCCTCCTCCCGAGGGTCCCAGCATCAAAAATGGTAGTCTTCAGCCAATTTGATTAACTCTATGTGATATCAAGAAAGGGTTCACCACACTGAAAACAGCAAAGGCTATGGGCCCCGATATCATCCCAGCTGTAGTGCTGAAGACCTGTGCTCCGTAACTAGTGGCATCCGTGGTCAAGCTGTTCAAGTACAGCTGCAATAGTGGCAACTACCTGACAATGTGAAAAATTGCCCAGGTATCTCTTGTCCACAAAAAGAGGGACAAATCCAATCTGGCCATTTACTGCCCTATCATTCTTCTTTTTTAAAATTCATTCATGGGATGTGGGCGTCGCTGGCCAGGCCAGCATTTATTGCCCATCCCTAATTGTCCTTGAAAAGGTGGTGGTGAGCTGCCTTCTTGAACCGCTGCAGTCCATGTGAGGTAGGTACACCCACAGTGCTGTTAGGAAGGGAGTTCCAGGATTTTGACCCAGTGACAGTGAAGGAACGGTGATATAGTTCCAAGTCAGCATGGTGTGTGACTTGGAGGGGAAGTTGCAGTTGGTGGTGTTCCCGTGCATTTGCTGCCCTTGTCATTCTAGTTGGTAGAGGTCATGGGTTTGGAAGGTGCTGTCCAAGGAACCTTGGTGTTGTTGTAGTGCATCTTGTAGATGGTACACACTCCTGCCACTGTGTGTCGGTGGTGGAGCGATTGAATGTTTGTGGATGGGATGCCAATCAAGCGGGCTGCTTTGTCCTGGATGGTGTTGAGTTTCTTGAGTGTTGTTGGAGCTGCAGCCATCCAGACAAGTGGAGAGTATTCCATCACATTCCTGACTTGTGCCTTGTAGATGGTGTACAGGCTTTGAGGAGTCAGAAGGTGAGTTACTCACCGCAGGATTCCTAGCCTCTGACCTGCTGTTGTAGCCACAGTATTTATATGGCTACTCCAGTTCAGTTTTTGGTCAATGGTAGCCCCTAGGATGTTGATAGTGGGGGATTCAGTGATGGTAATGCCATTGAATGTCAAGGGGAGATGGTTAGATTCTCTCTTGTTGGAGATGGTCATTGCGTGGTACTTGTGTGGGGCAAATGTTGCTTGCCTCTTATCAGCCCTAGCCTGGATATTGTCTGGGTCTTGCTGCATTTCTACATGGACTGCTTCAGTATCTGAGGAGTTGCGAATGGTGCTGAACATTGTGCAATCATCAGCGATCATCCCCAATTCTGAGCTTATAATTGAAGGAAAGTCATTAATGAAGCAGCTGAAGATGGTTGGGCCTAGGACACTACCCTGAGGAACTCCTGCAGTGATGTCTTGGAGCTCAGATGATTGACCTCCAACAACCACAACCATCTTCCTTTGCGCAAGGTATGACTCCAACCAGTGGAGAGTTTTGCCCCTGATTCCCATTGACTTCAGTTTTGCTTGGGCTCTTTGATGCCATACTCAGTCAAATGCTGCCTTAATGTCAAGGGCAGTCACTTTCACCTCACCTCTTGACTTCAGCTCTTTTGTCCGTGTTTGTACCAAGGCTGTAATGAGGTCAGGAGCTGAGGAGGAACACAAACTGAGCATCACTGAACAGGTTATTGCTAAGCAAGTGCCACTTGATGGCACTGTTGATGACACCTTCCATCACTTTGCTGATGATTGGAGTAGGCTGCTGGGGTGGTAATTGGCCGGGTTGACCTTGTCCTGCGTTTTGTGTACAGGACATACCTGGTCAATTTTCCACATTGCAGGGTCGATGCCAGTGTTGTAGCTGTACTGGAGCAGCTTGGCTAGAGGCGCAGCAGGTTCTGGAGTACAGGTCTTCAGTACTATTGCTGGAATATTGTCAGGGCCCATAGCCTTTGCAGTATCCAGTGACTTCAGTCGTTTCTTCATAACACGCGGAGTGAATCGAATTGGCCAAAGTCTGGCATCTGTGATATTGGGGAATTCAGGAGGAGGCTGAGATGGATCATCAACTCGGCACTTCTGGCTGAAGATTGTAGCAAATGCTTCAGCTTTGTCTTTTGCACTGATGTGCTGGGCTTCCCCATCGCTGAGGATGGGAATATTTCTGGAGCTTCCTCCTGTTAGTTGTTTTCTTGTCCACTACGATTCACGACTGGATGTGGCAGGGCTGCAGAGTTTTGATCTGATCCATTGGTTGTGGGATCGCTTAGCTTTGTCTATCGCCTGCTGCTTCCACTGTATGGCATGCAAGTAGTGCTGTGCTGTAGTTTCACCAGGCTGACACCTCATTTTTAGGTATGCCTGGTGCTGTTCCTGGCTTTCCCTCCTGCACTCTTCATTGAACCCAGGTTGCTCCCCTGGCTTGATGGTAATGGTAGAGTGGGGGATATGCCATGCCATGAGGTTAGAGATTGTGGTTGAATACAGTTCGGTGCTGCTGATGGCCCACAGCACCTCATGGATGCTCAGTTTTGAGTTGCTAGATCTGTATGAAGTCTATCCCATTTAACACGCTGGTAATGTTACACAATACGATGGTGGGTATCCTCAGTGTGAAGATGGGATTTTGTCTCCATAAGGACTGTGCGGTGGTCACTCCTACCCGTACTATCATGGACAGATTCATCTGCGACAGGCAGATTGGTGAGGACAAGGTCAAGTAGGTTTTTCCCTCTTCTTGATTCTCTCACCACCAGCCGGAGACACAGTTTAACAGCTATGTCTTCTAGGACTCGGCCAGCAGTGGTGCTCCTGAGCCACTCTTGCTGATGGACATTGAAGACCCCACCCAGAGTACATTCTGTGCCCTTGTTATCCTCAGTGCTTCTCCATGTTGAACACCAATTGGAAGAAGCACTGATTCATCAGCCGAGGTTAGGGGGGCGGGGGGCAGTAGGTGGTAATCAACAGGTGGTTTCCTTGCCCATTTTTGACCTGATACCATGAGACTTCATGGGGTCTCGGCTTAATATTGAGGACTCCCAGGGCAACTGCCTCCTGACTGTATAGCACTGTGCCGCCACCTCTGGTGGGTCTGTCCTACCGGTGGGACAGGACATACCCAGAGATGTTGATGTGGTTTCAGGGACATTGTAAGTTATGATTCCGTGAGTATGACTATGTCAGGCTGTTGCTTGACTAGTCTGTGGGACAGCCCTCCCAATTTTGGCACAAGTCCCCAGATGTTAATACGGAAGAATTTTCAGTATCGACAGGACTGGTTTTGCCATTGTCATTTCCAGGGCCTCGGTCAATGCCGGGTGGTCCATCCACTTTCATTCCTTTTCTTAAGCTTTGTAGCAGTTCTGATACAACTGAGTGGCTTGCTAGGCCATTTCAGTAGGCATTTAAGAGTCAACCACACTGCTGTGGGTCTGGAGTCACATGTAGGCCAGACCAAGTAAGGACAGCAGATTTCCTTCCCTAAAGGACATTAGTGAACCAGATGGTTTTTTTGCAACAATCAACAATACATTCATGGTCACCATTTGACTAGCTTTTCCAGATAATTCCAGATTCATTCATCTGGTGTGGTGGGATTTGAACCTATGTCCCCAGAGCATTAGCCTAGGCCTCTGGATTACTATCCAGTGACATTACTATTGTGCCACCGCCTTGCCTGTAAACGCCTAGTACTATCAAGTGGCATTTACTTAGCAATAATTTACTCAACAATGCTCAGTTTGCATTCTGCCAGGGCCGCTTGGCCCCAGACCTCATTACAGCCTTTGCGCAAACGTGGATAAAAGAGCTGAATTCCAGAGATGAGGTGAGAGTGACTGCCTTTGACATCAAGGCAGCATTTGACCAAGCGTGGCATCAAGGAGCCAAAGTAAAATTGAAGTCAATGGGAATCGGGGGAAAATCTGCACTGGTTGGAGTCACATCCAGCCCAAAGAAAGATGGTTGTGATTGTTGAAGGCCAATTATCTCAGCCACAGGACAGTGCTGCAGGAGTTTCTCAGGGCTGTGAACTATGCAGAATCTTCTTCAGGGGCTTCATGAATAACCTTCCCTCTACTATAATGTCAGAAGTGGGGACGCTCGCTGATGATTGCACAGTCCTCAGTGCCATTCGTAACTCCTCAGATACTGAAGCAGTCAATGCTTGCATGCAGCGAGACCTGGAGAACATTCTGCCTTTGACTGAGTAGTAGCAATTAACATTCATGCCACACAAGTGCCAGGCAATGACCATCTCCAACAAGAGAGAATCTAACCATTTCCCCTTGCCAGTTAATGGCATTACCATCACTGAAACCTCCACCATCAACATCCTGGAGGTTGCCATTTGGCCAGAAACTAAACTGAACCAGCCATATGAATACTGTGGCTACAAGAACTGGTCAGAGGCTAGGAATTCTGCAACAAGTGACTGACTTCCTGACTCCCCAAAGCCTGTCCACCATCTACAAGTCACAAGTCATGTGTGTGATGGAACACTTCCCACTTGCCTGGATGAGTGCAGCTCCAACAACACTCAAGAATCTCAATACCATCCAGTGCAAAGCATCCCGCTTGCTTGGCACCCCATCCACCATCTGAAGCATTCACTCCCTGCACCACTAGTACAGAGTGGCAGCAGTGTTTACCATCTACAAGATCCACTGCAGCAACATGGCAAGGCTTGTTCAACAGTGCCTTCTAAAAGCACAATCACTATCACCTGGAAGAACAAGAGCAGCAGACTCATGGGAACACCACCTACATGTTCCCTTCTAAGTCAGAAAACATCCTGACATGTAACATGTCACTGTCGCTGGGTCAAAATCTGAAACTCCCTACTTAACAGCACTGTGGTTGTACCTACACCACATAGACTGCAGTCATTCAAGAAGGTGGCCACCACCTTCTCAATGGCAATAAAGGATGGACAATAAATGTTGGCCTTTCCAACGATGCCCACATCCCATGATTGAATAGAAAAAAAGTGGCGTGAGCAGCCTGACCAGTTGTCCTTAAAGCCCACTGGAGGCCACTGAAATAAAATCTTGCAAAATTGTGTTTTTGTGGAGTCGAATCTCCTCCTGATTCCACAAAACACCTCAGCTTTCTACCATCGCACCATCACCCTCAGCCCTCTCGCTATCACACTATAATAATCTGGATAACACAACTGAAAACAAGGCAGAATATCGAAGATTCAGAGGGGAAGTGAAAATGTAAAAAAGAGAAGCAAAGAGAGAGTATGGAAAGAGACTGGCAGCTAATAAAACAGGGAATGCAAAAGTCTTCGATGGGCATTTTAATAGTAAAAAAGTGCTGAAAGGAGGAGTGGGGTTGATTAAGGAACAAAAAGGGGATTTACATGGAAGCAGGGGACATGGCTGAGGTATTAAATGAATACTTTGCAACTGTCTTTCCCAAGGAAGAAATGCTGTGCAGGTCATGGTGAAAGAGGAAGTAATTCAGACACTTGAAAGGTTTAAAATTGATAATGAGGAGGTATTGGATAGGCTCGCTGTATTTAAAGTTGATCAGGCACCAGGACCAGATGAGATGCATCGAAGGATAATCAGGGATGTGAGAGTGGAAATTGTGAAAGGGCTGACCACAATTTTCCAGTCTTCCTTAGACTCAGGGGTGATGCTAGAGGACTGGAAAATTGCAAATGTTACACTCTTGTTCAAGAAAGGGTGTAAAGATAAGACCAGCAACTACAGGCCAGCCAGTTTAAACTCGATGGTGGGGAAGCTTCTAGAAATGATAATTCGGGACAAAATTAATAGTCACTTGGACAAATGCGGGATAATTAGGGAAAGGCAAAATGGATTTGTGAAGGGCAAATTGTGTTTAACTAACTTGCAGGAGTTTTTTGATGAAGTAACAAAGAAGGTTAATCAGGACAATGCTGATGATGAGGGGGGTCAGTGGATGTGGTTTATTTGGACTTTCAGAAGGCTTTTGACAAAGTCTCAAATAAGAGATTAGAGTGTAAAATTAAAACGCACGGGATTGGTGGTAGTCTATTGCGATGGATCGAAAATTGGTTGGCAGACAGGAAACAAAGAGTAGGGATAATTGGGTCTTTTTCCGAATGGCAGGCAGTGACTAGTGGGGTACCGCAGGGATCAGTGCTAGGACCCCAGCTATTCACAATATATATTAATGATTTAGATGAGGGAACTAAATGTAATATTTCCAAATTTGCAGATGA
The DNA here is from genome assembly GCF_036365525.1 of Heterodontus francisci. Classification (NCBI taxonomy): domain Eukaryota; kingdom Metazoa; phylum Chordata; class Chondrichthyes; order Heterodontiformes; family Heterodontidae; genus Heterodontus; species Heterodontus francisci. The sequence continues at coordinate 106,251,123 of NC_090376.1, forward strand.
CACAAAACTGGGTTGGAGGGTGATTTGTGAGGAAGATGCAGAGAGGCTTCAGGGTGATTTGGACAAGTTGAGTGAGTGGCAAATGCATGGCAGATGCAGTATAACGTGGATAAGTGTGAGGTTATCCACTTTGGTAGCAAAAACAGGAAGGCAGATTATTAACTGAATGGCTATAAACTGAGAGAGGGGAATATGCAACGAGACCTGGGTGTTCTTGTACACAAGTCGCTGAAGGTAAGCATGCAGGTGCAACAGGCGATAAAAAAGGCAAATGGTATGTTGGCCTTCACAGTGAATGGATTCGAGTACAGGAGCAGGGATGTCTTGCTGCAATTATACAGGGCCTTGGTGAGGCCACACCTTGAATATTGTGTGCAATTTTGGTCTCCTTATCTGAGGAAGGATGTTCTTACTATAGAGGAAGTGCAGCGAAGGTTTACTAGACTGATTCCTGGGATGGCGGGACTGATGTGTGAGGAGAGATTGAGTCGGTTAGGATTATATTCACTGGAGTTCAGAAGAGTGAGAGATGATCTCATAGAAACCTATAAAATTCTAACAGAACTTGACAGGGTAGATGCAGGAAGGATGTTCCCGATGGGTGGGGGAGTGCAGAACCAGGGGTCATAGTATAAGGATATGGGGTAAACAATTCAGGACTGAGATGAGGAGAAATTTCTTCACCCAGAGAGTGGTGAATCTGTGGAATTCGCTAACACATAAAGCAGTTGAGGACGAAACATTGTATGTTTTCAAGAAGGAGTTAGATATAGCTCTTAGGTTTAAAGGGATCAAAGGATATGGAGCGAAAGCAGGAACAGGTTACTGAGATGAATGATCAGCCATGATCACAATGAATGGTGAAGCATGCTCGAAGGGCCGAATGGCCTACTCCTGCTCCTATTTTCTATGTTTCTATGTTTCTATACAGAGACTTCCAAAAAGCATTTGATAAAGTGCCACACAACAGACTTGTGAGCAAAGTTAGAGTTCCTGGGGAACAGTAGCAATATGGATATGAAATTGGCTGAGTGACAAGAAACCGAGAGTAGTGGTTAATGGATGGTTTTCGAATTGTAGGAAGGTTTGTAGTGGAGTTCCCCAAGGGCTGTTGCTCGGACCTTTGCTGTTCCTGATATATATTAACGATCTAGACCTTAATGTACAGTGCACAATTTCAAAATTTGCAGATGAGACAAAACTTGGAATCATTGTGAATTGTGAGGAGGATAGTGTAGAAGTACAAAAGGACATAGACAGGTTGGTGGAATGAGCGGACAAGTGGCAGATGAAATTTTATGCAGAGAAGTGTGAAGTGATTCATTTTGGTAGGAAGAATGCAGAGAGACAATAAAAAATTAAGGGTGGAATTGTAAAGGGGGTATAGGGGCAGAGGAACCTGGGTGTATATGTGTACAAATTATTGAAGATGGCAGGACAGGTTGAGAAAACAGTTAGTAGAGCATACAGCACTCTAGGTGTCATTAATAGTAGCAATGAGTGCAAAAGCAAGGAAGTTATGTTAAACTTGTATCAAACACTGGTTCGGCCTCAACTGGAGTTATATGTCTAGTTCTGGGCGCCACACTTTAGCAAAGGTATGAAGGCATCGGACAGAGTGCAGAAAAGGTTGATGAGAATGGTTCTAGGGATCAGGAACTTCAGTTACATGGATAGATTGGAGAAGTTGGGACTGTTTTATTTGGAGAAGAGAAGGTTGAGAGGAGATTTGATAGAGGTATGTAAAATCATGAGGGGTCTGCACATAGTAGATAGGGAAAAACTGTTCCCACTGGTGGAGGGATTGAGAACAAGAGGGGACAGATTTAGGGTAATTGGCAAAAGAAGAAATAGTGCCATGAGGAAAAACTGTTTCATGCAGCCAGTGGTTAGGATGTGGAATGCACTGCCTGAGAGTGTGTTGGAGGCAGGTTCAATCGAGACATTCAAAAGGGAATTGGATTGTTATCTGAAAGGAAGAATGTGCAGGACTACAGGGAGAAGGCCAGGGAGTGGCACTAGGTAAATTGCTCTTTCGGACAGCCAGCGTAGACACGATGGGCTGAATGGCCTCCTTCTATGCTGTAACAGTTCTGTGATTCAGTGGTATTCTTTTCCACAATTGTATCACCATCTTATTAAAAAAGTGTTTGTTAAATTGTCTATTTTCTTTTTACATCTCTAATTTTAAACTGCACTCCCCAATCCTAGATTCCGGTGCCTGACAGAAGCTTCCTGAATTAGTCAAGATCATAGAGACCTCAAGATTAAAAGGAGGATGATTGGAGACTTGGTAGAGCATGAGGTTGTGGGGCAATAACCTTTCCTCATAATTTAGCTCTTTAAATTCAGCATTGAGCCTTAGAACTCCCTTCAGGAGTTAGTTCCAGTAATATGGAAACCAAAACTCAACAGAGCACTCCAGATTTGGCCTATAAAGCCAGGTACAACTTCAATACCACCTCTGTAGCCATGTAAGTCATATCCTTAGCTATGCATCCAAGCACTTAATTTGCTTTCTTCACCACCTGTGAGAATTGAATTGAGTTTTAATAACTTTCCCACCATACCTTTAAAAAAGCTCTAAGGTAGAAATTGGGTCCATCTGTAAAAAAAAAAATTGTGAACGTCACAGAGATTATGAGACATGTCAGAGAAAAAAAGCAGAGACTTACTGAAAGGAAAAGAAAAGGTGTGCACAATTAGGGAGATACAGGGGTCATAAAGAGAAAACTGAGTGAAATTCATAAGAATAGAAAAAGACTGAAAGACAAATGGAAAGATAAAGAGAGGTACACAGGAAAATAATTAGTAAGTGGGACAAAAAAACAAATGCAATTACAGCAAAAGTGCTGCAATTATTTTTGGTCAATGCATAATACTGTATTAAACCAATTAATATTGTTTATCAATGCAAATATATCAGGGTTGGTGTGTGCAGTGGTTAAACACAGTATCTTTCACCTCTTGGACCCAAGTTGCATGCAAACAGATAAGGTAAGTGTTTCCATGCTTCCTCCCTCTCGTGACTAAATTTTAACTTAACGACGTGCTGGAAGTGGGGCGGGGGAGTGGTGCGGGGAATGGGTATCCATTAGCGCATGGCGAACCCAGAAGTAAGTGCAACATATCTATCAGTGGTGTTTTAAGCCAGCCAATGAATGTCTTCTGGGTTTCCTGACTAATTAGCAGGAATGGGTGTGATGATGACCCAATGATGACCCGATTCCAGTATTGAAAGGGACTCTGCAAACATGACATCCGATGGATTGTGGAGGTGGGGGAAGAAAAGAAGCAAGTGTTGCAATGGAGTCCCAGCATGCCAAGTCTGCTTCATGCTTTACTGATGCCTCCTTGGATTTAATGCTGTGGTCTGTAAACATCGACAAGGAGATACTCTTCCCCACTGATAGGAGGAAGAAGCCTGCCATTGAAAGTATGAAGGCGTGGCTGGAGATTACTCAGGAGGTGAGAAGCAGGAGAATGGTGTCACACTCCTGGATTCAGTGCTGAAAGCTGTTTAATGACCTATTCTAGGCAGTATAGGTGTGTATGCTGGCACATTCAACTACATCCTGCTGTGCGCATCATGCTAACTACCTCACTCAACTTTCCCTACCCTACCACAGCACATCGACCTCACACCAAATTACCTTACAGGTATACCCATTGCTCTTTGTCTGTGCACTTCCTCACATCTCCATCTGATCATCCACCACTGATAGTTATCCTCATCTTAATGCAATGTCATGCCTCTCCCTCATAGTCACCCTCAACAAATGTTGTGCATCTATCCATTTAGCACATTATATTACTTTTACTCATACATCTCTTCTTTCCCTCCTTGCAGGGGAAGAGAGCACAGAACACCAGGAAGAGGCAGAGAAGAGGAGGTGGTCCTCCATCAATCTGGCAATTAACATCTGCAGAAGAAGAGGCCCTAGAGGTCAGAGGAGTCTCCATGTAGTAGGCCATCAGAGATGGAGGCCTCCAGGTAATTGGTGACAGTATTAAATATTATACAGGCACGTGAGATACAACACTCACTCATGTTGACTTGATGACAGCAGTCAGTGAAATATGATCATGTTCATAATGATCAACTAAATCATTCTTACCTTAACAGTTCTAATGCATGTCTTTAATCTCACATTGGGCCTTCAAACATCCCACAGGAGTTGGTCCAGGAGAATGACGATGACTCCTTGGAGGAGACCTCACACTCACAGGGCTCATGCAGATCATGCACCAGCTCAAATACTCACACTTTGGTGGGACCAGTAAGGAAGGTAGCTGAGTTTTCACCTGGTGTCTCACACATCACAAGTGAGCAAGAGCAGATGGCAGAGACAGGGACAGAAGTGGAGGGTCCATGTTGTAGAGCTCAGAACATTCCAAGCTCTGCTCAGGTGGATGAAGATGCTGAACCTTGGGGGCCAATAACAGCAGAGCAATATAAACTACTGGCAGGCATTCCAGATGCGTTGTGCATGCTTGCTGAGCGATTGCAGGAGTCCATCTCAAGCATGAGTGGCATGGTATTGCAAACCTTTGGATGATGTCTTCATTCATGGAAAGGGTGGCCACCAGCATGGAGCATCAAATGCTGTATTCGAATGAGAGTATGCAGCCCCCCCCCCCACTTGCTCATCATCTGAGGTCCAGGCTAAAACAGCATAAGTAACACCCATGCTGATCTGATATATCAAAGATAAAAAAGTTGTGATCAGATGCACAAACCTTCCAATTAGTGAAAGTGATCTCCAAAGTACTAGAAATCTCCTGTAAAGTAATGAAATTAACCTGTAAGGTAGGGAATATAAACTCTCAAACAAGTGCAGTTTCACACAATTAGACAATGCAGCAGCTGTGAGGTTTCAGTACTTATGGGAATTTTTGCCTGTCACTTCTTCAGCCCTCTCAATTGCCATTTTGTTCTCGCTTTGCTTTCACTGACGAGTTCCAAGAAGCTCAAGAAACCTATGCAACCACAGTTAAATTCCAAAACTCCTGGTAAGTTAGCGTTTAATGAGCTTTTAACATATTTAAATAAACCCGCCTCTCCTGAGGGAGTTTCTCGAACACAGCCTAACATGCTGCAGCTAAATGTGGAAGTTGGCAGTTTGGAGCTGGTTTCCTGTCACATTGTCAATTTTAGCACTATTAATCCCCCACCTGCACTGACACACACTTGTTCTTGGAAGTTAAAGTTCCCCCCGCTGCTTCACTGGAAGTTGGCACAGATCCCTTTCCCAATGCCAGGACATTTGTCCTCAAGAAGGAAAAACAAATTATTTGTTGCTGATTTGTGGGAGACTTCATCTGCACCCTTCACAGTGGGAAGATGCGCAATGAGAAGAAATTACAGGTAAGAACAGAAGGGCTCGATATATAAGTTTTCTTGCTTGGGATAAATGTAATACGTTGTAACAAATGCTATAAATAAAAAAAATGTAACTAAGCCTGGGACAAATATGTAGGCTGTGCAAGTAACTAAATTCGACTTAAATATGGAAGCAAAAGGAAATGAAAGCCAATTTATAAGGGGCATTAAGGTATTTCCATGATCTTGATACTTTCAGCACAACACATTTTTTGCCTTTTGGGTAGGTTGGTGCAAGATTTGTGCAGGTCGTGGGCTGCATTATTGTATATGCTGTGAGTTTGTTCTATTCACATTTGGGTATTCCTGATCCAGTTGCTGCTTTTCCACCAATTGTTTCTATTTTGAATGCTAGTCTTTCAGCTTCAGACATTGCTGTTCCACTGGTAGCGCTTGCTGTACATTTGCACTTGCTTTCAATCCCTCTGTTTACTTTTTTATTCTTTCATGGGATATGAGTGTTGTTTGCAAGGCCAGCATTGTTGCCCACCCCTAATTGCCCTTGAGAAGGTGGTGGTGAGCTGTTTTCTTGAACTGCTGCAGTCCATCTGGTGCGCATATGCCATAGTGCTGTTAGGAAGGGAGTTCCAGGATTTTGATCTATTGACAGTGAAGGAATGGCAATGCAGTTCCAAGTCAGGATGGTGTTTGACTTGAAAGGGAACTTGCAGATGGTGGTGTTCCTATGCGTCTGCTGTCCTTGTCCTTCTAGGTGGTAGAGGTTGCGGGTTTGGAAGGTGCTGTTGAAGGAGCCTTGGCGAGTTGCTGCAGTGCATCTTGTAGATGGTACACACTGCTGCCACTGTGTATTGATGGTGGAGGGAGTAAAATCAGTTGGTGGATGGGGTGCCGATAGAGCAGACTGCTTTGTCCCGGATGGTGTCAAGCTTCTTGAGTGTTGTTGGATTTGCACTCATTCAAGTCAAGGGGGGAGCATTCCTGCCTTGTGATTTGTAGATGGTGGACAAACTTTGGGGAGTCAGGAGGTGAGTTGCTCGCCTCAGAATTCCCAGTCTCTGACCTGCTCTTGTAGCCACAGTATCTATATGGCTGGTCCAGATCAGCTTCTAGTCAATGGTAACCCCCAGGATGTTGATCGTAAAGCCATTGAGTGTCAAAGGGAGATGGTTAGATTCTCTCTTGTTTGAGATGATCGTTGCCTGGCACTTTTGTGGTGCAAATATTACTTGCCACTTATCAGCCCAAGCCTGGATGTTGTCCAGTTTCGTTGCATATGGACACAGTCTGCTTCAGTATCTGAGGAATTGCGAATGGTACTGAACATTGTGCAGTCATCAATGAGTATCCCCATTTCTGACCTTATGATGTAGGGAAGGTAATTGATGGAAGCAGCTTCTGCTCCTGACCCCTTCTGTCGTACCATTTCACAAAATTTTTCCCTCCTTTTATTTGGACAAAGTTTTCAAGCCAAGTCACAAGCCATTACAGTGGCTGAAGCAGTTAGCAGATGCATCTGTTTCAATTGGATGAACAGTGTTTCCTCTTTGAATAGTCCTTGGTATAAACCTGTGCCTGGTATTGAGAAGAGAAAATAGTCAAATGCCCCTAATATGACTGAGTGACATAATAGGAAACATTTTTTAAATGGTTGAAATGGTAATGAGGGGATGCTCAGTCTGGTGTGGATCTAACTGGTGCCTCTGTAATAATATCCCATCTCCCTCATCTACTGTCAAATTGGGCAACTTTGATTTCCTTTGAGGGCCCAGGACATATTGGCCATACTGTCCTCTGGGGTGGTTGTAAAAGACCCTATGACACTGTTCGAAGCAAAGCAAGAAAGTTCTCCCAGTTTCTTGGCCAATCCTCAAGTAACTTCATTTAGCCAGATGATATGGTCAATACCTCCTTGTTATTTGCGGGACCTTGCCATACACAAATTGGCTATTTGCATTTCCCTGCATTGTAACAGTGACCACACTTCAAAAGTACTTCATTGGTTGCAAAGTGCTTTGGGACATTTTGAGATCACTATGTAATGGTAAAAGGATTTAGTAGGGGAGATAAAGAGAAGCTATTTCCTCTGATAGGGTAATCAAAAATGAGGGGACATAATCTTAAAATTAGAGTCAAGCCATTTACAAGGGAAATCCGGAAGCAAGTTTTCATACAAAGGGTAGTATGAATTATTTCTCTGAAAAGGGTGTGGATGCTGGGACAATTGAAGCTTACCATATTTTGTTAGGTAAAGGTATCAAAGGGGTATTGAGCTAAGGCAGTTAAATGGACTCGGGTATAGATCAGCCATGATCTAATTGAAGGGCGAAGGAGGTTGAAGGTGCTGAATGGCCTGCTTCTCTTCCTAATATTCCCATGTTCCTATATAAATCCAAACCCTTCCTTCCTTCTTTCCATCCCTCCCTCTAGTTATTATTGATATTTATGCTAGGATATATAGTTTTAGCAGATTTACATGTAAACAATGACACTTTATGTTTCACTCATACCTTTGGTCAGTCATCTGTCTGCTATTTCCTCTCAGATGACTGTGTGTCTTTTATGTCTTTCCATTGCATCTTGGCACACCTCCAATTTGAGAGCGGACAAGGAGTTTCTGTATATTCTCACACTGTCTCTGAAGTGTCACTCATTTATCACTCATTATGCGAGTCGGGAATACCAGTTAGAATATTATGTAACTACATTGGCCCAACTCAAATAAACATACCATCAAATTAAAACACTATGACAGGCTCAAAGTAGATGCTGCAACTAGCAATAAAAATGCAGTATAGTATTTGAAGAGCATTTGTAGCACTGGGCAGGAGGGAAAAATTATGAAGAGAATCAGACAAGAATTACAGATTGGCATTGTGTTCAGACAATCCAGAAATCAGGGAAACACAGAACTGGACATAAACAGGCCATAAATCTGGTGCAAAAACTTTGTTTTTGCCTCTTTTTGGGCGTGGGGCTGGTGACTCATTATCTGCCCAGGCCTAGTCCCATTGACACAGGCAACATGCAAACTTGATGCTGCCTCCTCATTTCCATGATTGTAGCATTCAGTTGAGTGCGACCCACATTATTGGCTGGCAGCATGCATCAGTTGTAGCTAGCCTTCAGCTCTTAAAGGCAGCCTGCCCCGCTTAAAGGGGAGCTGCACTCATTACAAATAAGCTGCTGTCGACTGCCTGAAGTTGAATTGGCTGCAAGTGGAAGGGAAAATGAAATGGAGCAGCAGGGAGAAGCAAGTGCTTCCAGGTTCACAGTTGTGGCAATGGGGGCCTTAATGATGAAGGTCAATGGAAGGAGAGAGACTATGTTTCCACATAAGAGCTAGGAGGCCCTCAAGGAATACCCTCTGAAGGGAATGGGGGTTGGATGCAAGGGAAGTTAATTCCCAGAGTCTGGCCCTGAGGGCTTGGCCACAGTGCCGCAAGAAGTTCAATGGCATCACATGGGTGGTAATGGTCAATGAATGCATCTTCAAAGTGCATCACATATCCACTGCTCCACCAACCTCTCATGCTGCTCAATGCACCACAGTCCCATCTCTCCCCATCAACAGTTCCTAGCAGTCAGGACTCTGGCCTAGCATTCTGATGATACACTTCACCCTCACACACATTGTAATGATGCCAGCTCTCACCCACCTCTCACAGCCTCTGCCTACCTCCAGCTATTCAGTTGTGGGAGACATTTCACCCAAATGCAGTGCAACACAATCACTGACATTCATTCCTCTGTCTTGCTGAACAAGGTAGCATACAATCATAGGGAGCAGAGCAGAAGTGGTGGGGGCCAGGGACGTCTGCAACTCCTGAGCCCTACGGAGCATCTTGGGGCTGGTTGTGATAGAGCCCATTGCATCTGGTATCACCGAAAGCATTGAAGATGATGGTATGTTCTTGCCTTATGTCCTTCTCACCTCCCACTTCACCCTCATCCAGCTATCTGGCATGAAGTGCACGATGCTGTTGGTGTGACCATGGACTTCTTACTTTTCACTGAACCCAGTTTATTTCATCCCCCTTCTGCTTTTCTACTTTCAGACCCCCAAGAACTGCTGCCTGGCCAGCCAGTGCAGCCTCATCATGAAGGGTGAGAGCAACACCACACCAGTGAGGAAGAATCACCATCATTTGATCTGACACTCACAGCCATCAGCTCAGATACTGGCATTGTGTGAACTTTAGAAGGTAGTGTAGAGTCGGGATTTACACGTTGTGGATCACTGAGTATGAGTAGGTTGCAGCCAGTCTGGGGGAAAGGATAGCTTGCATGCCAGCTAATCAGAGGGGAAGGTTGTATGTGAGTTCTGCTACATGGGATTCAGATGAAGGCTTCGATAGGACAACATACAGAAGAATGCTAATGAACATGCACACCGAGATGCTTGGTGCATTGACAGGCCTGCCAGACAGCCTCTTGCCACTGTTAAGGAACCTGGAGGAGTCCAGCTGCAACATGGCACAGGGCATCATGCAGAGCTTGGAGCCCATCCTTTCCAGCATGGAGGTGGTGGCCAACTCCATGACTGGACTTGTGGAACCAGCCGGGATGCAGTGTTTGGTGATCAGTGTCTCAGTTTCCACTGCAGGGCAGATGAAAGCCACCCAACATCTCAGTGCTGCAGTCGAAGCTCAGACTGGGGTCATGAGATTTGTGCATGCTGCTACACAGGCTCAGACTGTAGCCATCATATCTGCAGATCTCAGTGCTCAAAGGGGCATGAAGGCTTTCACAGCAGTCCAACAACCTGTTCACCAGCAGGATGGATGAGGTGCTGTCTCGTGGGAGTGTCTGTGGCTACGTGGAGTATGAACCTGCTGTCCTCTTTCAGGATGTCAGCATTCATGCTCCCATCACTGCCACTCTGCAGTGACCTTGCTGTTGCCTCTCAGCAAGCCCAGACTACTGCCACTCATGCCGAGGTTGTGAGTCTGCAGCTGGACCCTCAAGGCTCAGAGCTGCCTGAGGTCATCCTGCAAGGCCATCTGCAGTCTCTCCCAGTGAAAGATTTCAGCCTGCCAACAGCCATTCTGCAGCCACTGGGATAGCATTGCGTAGGAGCACAAAAACAGGTAAAGGCATCTGCAAGATAGGCACTAAGGAAATGCACTGGAGATCAAGGCGTAAAATCAGTCTGGGTAGAAATAAGAAACAGAAAGTCACTGGTGGGAGTAATCTATAGGCCCCCAAACAGTAGTTCCGCAGTGGGGCACAGTATAAACCAGGAAATACTGGGGGCTTGTAAGAAAGGTATGGCAATAATCATGGGTGATTTTTGTATGCATATAGACTGGATTGGTCAAATTGGCACGGGTAGCCTTGAGGGAGAGTTCATTGAATGTATTAGAGATTGTTTTTGGAGCAATATGTTGTGGAACCAACCAGGGAGCAGGCTATTCTAGATTTGGTGTTGTGTAATGAAGTGGGATTAATAAATGATCTCATTGTTAAGGATCCTCTAGGGAAAAGTGATCATAGCATCCTAGAATTTCAAATTCAGTTTGAGGACGAGAAGCTGGAGTCCCACACAAGCGTTCTGGTGTTAAACAAAGGTAATTATATAGGCATGGGGACAGATTTGGCCCTAGTGGACTGGGCAGGAAGACGATAAGGTAGGACAGTTGACGAGCAGTGACAGATGTTTAAGGAGATATTCAATTTATCCCAACTAAAATATATTCCAGAGAGGAAGAAAGATTCTAGGAGGGGGAAAAGCATCCATGACTAAGCAAGGAAGTTAAGGAGAACATAAAGACAAAAACTAAAGCATACCATATTGCAAAGGCCAGTGGAAGGCTGGAAGATTGGGAAACTTTTAAAGATCAACAAAGGGTTACTAAAAAAGTAATAAAAACAGCAAAGGTAAATTGTGAAAGAAAACTAGCGCTAAATATAAAAATGGATAGCAAAAGCTTCTATAAGTATATAAAAGGGAAGAGAGTAGCTAAAGTTGGTCCATTGGAGGATGAAACTGGGGAGTTAATAAAAGGGAACTCAGAAATGGCAGAGACACTAAATCAGTATTTTGCTTCAGTTTTCACGGTGGAGGACACTAGTACCATCCCAATAGTACCAGGTAATGCAGAGGTTATAGAAAGGGTGGCACTTAGAACAATCATCATCGCTAGGGAAAAAGTACTGAGCAAACTATTGGGGCTGAAGGCAGACAAGTCCCCAGGGCCTGATGGCCTACATCCTAGGGTCTTAAAGGAAGTGGCAGAGGAGTTACTGGATCCATTGGTTATAATATTCCAAAATTCTCTGGATACGGGAAAGGTTCCAGTGGATTGGAAAAAAACTAATGTAACGCCCTTATTCAAAAAAGGGAGGGAGGCAGAAAGTAGGAAACTATAGACCAGTTAGTTTAACATCTGTCGTTGGGAAATTGTTAGAATCCATTATTAAGGAAGTAATAACAGGACATTTAGAAAGTCAAAATGCAATCCATCAGAGTCAGCATGGTTTTATGACGGGTAAATCATATTTGACTAATTTGCTGGAGTTCTTCGAAGATGTAGCAAGTAAAGTGGATTATGGGGATCCTGTAGATGTAGTATATCTGGACTTCCAGAAGGCATTTGATAAGGTGCCGCACAAAAGGTTAATACACAAGGTAAGATCACATGGGGTTAGGGGTAATTTATTAGCTTGGATAGAGGATTGGCTAACCAACAGAAAACAGAGAGTCGGGATAAATAGGTCTTTTTCTGGTTGGCACGATGTAACTAGTGGGGTGCCACAGGGTTCGGTCCTCGGGCCCCATCTATTTACAATCTATATAAGTGACTTGGATCCAGGGATAGAAGGTACTATAGCCAAATTTGCAGATGACACTAAAATAGGTGGGATAGTAAATTGCAATAAAGAAATAAGAACTCCACAAATGGATATGGATAGATGAGATAAATGGGCCAAAATTTGGCAGATGGATTTTAATGTGGATAAGTGTGAGGTTATCCATTTTGGTCAGAAAAATAGAAAGGCAAATTATTATCTAAATGGAGAGAAACTTCAGAGTGCTTCGGTGCAGAAGGATCTGAGTGTCCTCGTGCATGAATTGCAGAAAACTAGTTTGCAGGTACAGCAGGTGATGAGGAAGGCAAATGGAATTTTGGCAGTTATTTCTGAAGGAATAGAGTATAAAAGTAGGGAAGCGTTGCTGCAACAGCACAAGGCATTAGTGAGACCGCACCTGGAGTATTGCGTACAGTTTTGGTCCCCTTACTTGAGAAAGGATGTGGTTGCATTGGATGCAGTTCAGAGGAGGTTCACTGGATTGATTCCAGAGATAAGGGGCTTGAGCAGTTTAGGCCTTTACTCTCTGGAGTTTAGAAGGATCAGAGGAGATCTAATTGAGGTATATATGATGATTAAGGGGATTAACGAAGTAGACATAAAGAGGATGTTTCCTCTTGTGGGGCAATCTAGAATGAGAGGTCATAGTTTTAGGATAAGGGGTAGCAGATTTAAAACAGATATGAAGAGAAATTACTTCTCTCAAAGGGTCGTGAATTTGTGGAATTGACTACCCCAGAGTGCGGTGGATGCCGGGACATTGGGTAAATTTAAGGAGATAGACAGATTTTTAAATTAGAAATGGGTTGAAGGTTTGTGGAGAATGGGCAGGAAAGTGGAGTTGAGGCCAAGATGAGATCAGCCATGATTGTATTGAATGGCAGAGCAGGCTCGAGGGGCTGAATTGCCTACTCCTGCTCCTAGTTCTTCTGTTCTTCTGTTCTTAGGCCCCTCAATTTGGTGGCACAGTGGCGCAGCGGTTAGCATCGCAGCCTCACAGCTCCAGTGACCCAGTTCAGTTCTGGGTACTGCCTGTGTGGAGTTTGCAAGTTCTCCCTGTGACCGCGTCGGTTTCCGCCAAGTGCTCTGTTTCCTCCACAGCCAAAGACTTGCAGGTTGATAGGTAAATTGGCCATTATAAATTGCCCCTAGTGTAGGTAGGTGGTAGGACAATGGTGGGGATGTGGTAGGGAATATGGGATTAATGTAGGATTAGTGTAAATGGGTCGTTGTTGGTCGGCACAGACTCAGTGAGCCAAAGGGCCTGTTTCAGTGCCGTATCTCTAAATAAATAAAATAAAAAAAATAAATTGGCCTCTGTGCGGGAAGGCTGTTGTCAGCCTATCCCGACCCTGGGAAGATCGGCTCCAGAATTCCCAGCATCGGGTTCTCTGGCAGCCGCTAGCTCCGATTCTCCGCGTGCCCTCCACCCTCTGCCCCCCCCCCCCCCCGCCACAGAACTCGACGCAGGCTGAGAACAAAATCCACCCCAGTGTGTCTGGTGGAATGATTTCAGTTGCTATGCTCCTAACGGTCAATCAGCCAAGGTTTCCACTTCTGATGGCTGTCCAGTGACAGATGCTGGAGGCCTCAAGACCTGTTGTCATGTATCAGCCTGGAAAAACATTCTTTGCCTTTGCTTACACATTGGAAACGGCCACCTGGCTGAAGGATCAGAGAGTTGCTTGTAACCCTAAATCATAATAATTCACTACCTTCAAAAGATAAGGAGAAAATAAATAACGTACTGTCGGAGCAGCTCTCATACTGATTTCAGAATACAGATCTATAAGTCCTTTAATTTTAGCTTGTAATTATCCAGTGCACAATTGTACATAACAGTATTCAATATTACTCAATAAATGTGCAACCTTTAGTTCATATTTTCTCCCACATCTTTCCTCAATTTTGATAACAGAACACCAGAATGAAATGGTCACTTGATTCTCCAGAGATAAAGGTCATCCCCTTTTCTCAAACTAACCCTGCTACCTCTCTCCCCTCCACCAACTCCTCGCCCTTCACGCCTAACCTTCAACCCTGTCAGCTTATAGTAAACCATGTTGTAGAAATGACTTCAGTGCTGTTCAAGACAGGATAGGATGATTCACATTGTTTCTCCTTTTAAACAAGTACCTAAAAATATAATTATCTACACTGACATCTTTAAACCAATCCTGTGAGGAGTGCACATAGGCTCCATACTGAAAATAAATATAGAATATTGTTACTGGTACTTGTAGTGCCAAATGCATTGGCATATTCCCCAATCCTGTTGAATTCTCTCAGTGAAAGCACCAAAATTTGTGGTAGCACTAATGGCTGAAGAAGGAAATAAATTAAAAGTGGGTGTAATGCAACAACAGGATAGAAATAGAAAGTTGCTCATAAAATATCAAATTATTGTCTTTTGTAACTGGAGCAGAGAGTTGGTAAAAAATATCAAAATTACATCCAAGGCTTAACATAATTAAAATGCATTTTAGTGTATTTGTCTTCTTTTTTCTTTTGGTCCTCCTTATCTCGAGAGACAATGGATACACGCCTGGAGGTGGTCAGTGGTTTGTGAAGCAGTGCCTGGAGTGGCTATAAAGACCAATTCTAGAGTGACAGGCTCTTCCACAGGTGCTGCAGAGAAATTTGTTTGTCGGGGCTGTTGCACAGTTGGCTCTCCCCTTGCGCCTCTGTCTTTTTTCCTGCCAACTACTAAGTCTCTTCGACTCGCCACATTTGTACATTTATGTTTTGTCTCATGATTCCTGAATAATAACTTCTTCCTTGCAGCAATCTGGAGTATTCAACTGCTCCATTCCTCTAGCTAGTAGCCTTTCATGGCTTCTTCTCAGCTCAGCTTCCATGTTTCAAGACCTTCCTCTATATCAACTTCAAAAAATAAATGTCAAATATTGAAGCATCAGATTTCAACAGGACAGTAGATCAGCTGAATGAATATGAAAGTCAGTTTGGTCGAAGGAAATTAAATTGTCATCCTGTGGTTATCACTGAGGCCTTATTCCTGGCTACCTCTGCAATTATAGAGTTCCTTTATCAAATTAAACTCCAGCTCTAAGTCCAAGGTCAAACTACATTTTTATTATACAATCTCTTCTCATCAAGCAGGAACCCAGAGGTTAACTGTATCAGTTGAGGCATGCAAAAACCAGGAGGGAAATGAAATTGTGTAAAGCTGTTTAAAAATGAAAATCCATTCTACAAGCCATTTTAACCTTCTTCTGCTGTCCCTGATTTCTTATTACAGTAACGTAAGCAGCATACATCTGTTCCATTGTTTGAAAAAACGTGCAATTCATATTCAATAAAACATACTGTAGTGATGAGCAGAACCCTACAGTTTAGCTTCACTATTAAAACAGCAAGACAGGTTTTACAGTTTTTTTTTCAGTTTGCATTCCAGCCATTAAAAGTAAAAGCTAAAAAATCTTCATGTAACATCTCAATTACCTCTTTAAATGTAACCAGGTGTAAAAAGAGGAAATCTCAAATTGAAAATGAGCCTAGCAGATGCTCTATAGCCAATCTGTGGACTGTGAGTATTAAAAAAAACATTGCCATGTGCACATGGATACGTTATTTGCGAGGGGTGAGAAGGAAGGGGGTTTCAAATGTTACTCTCCAGGTGTGTACTCTATTATTCAGTGTAGCACAAGTCACCAACATAAATCTCACACCTGTTATAATAACGTGAATTTAAATATAAACCATAGGCTGCGTTATAGACTACGGGAAAGAGATTTCTTCTTTGCTGTGTGCAGTCAATTCATAACTGTTGTTTTTCTTCTTTGGCCTCCTTATCTCGAGAGACAATGGATAAGCGCCTGGAGGCGGTCAGTGGTTTGTGAAGCAGTGCCTGGAGTGGCTATAAAGGCCAATTCTAGAGTGACAGGCTCTTCCACAGGTGGCTGCAGAGAAATTTGTTTGTCGGGGCTGTTGCACAGTTGGCTCTCCCCTTGCGCCTCTGTCTTTTTTCCTGCCAACTACTAAGTCTCTTCGACTCGCCACACTTTAGCCCCATCTTTATGGCTGCCCGCCAGCTCTGGCGAACGCTGGCAACTGACTCCCACGACTTGTGATCAATGTCACAGGATTTCATGTCGCGTTTGCAGACGTCTTTATAGCCGAGACATGGACGGCCGGTGGATCTGATACCAGTGGCGAGCTCGCTGTACAATGTGTCTTTGGGGATCCTGCCAACTTCCATGCGGCTCACATGGCCAAGCCATCTCAAGCGCCGCTGACTCAGTAGTGTGTACAAGCTGGGGATGTTGGCCGCCTCGAGGACTTCTGTGTTGGAGATACGGTCCTGCCACCTGATTAATAACCAATTAATCTACTTTTGCTGATGGCTGAGAAAGGAGTGTTGGCCAGGATAGCAGAACTGGGGGTTAGCACTGACTAGTTGAGTTCCACAGGATTATTTTCTGCAGCTTCTATTGTTTGTTTTATTTATCTGTCGGAAAGAATGTCTTGTCATATTAAAGCATTTGCTGATGACTTGAAGTTATGCTGTCAGATGCTGAATATGCGAAAGATTCAAAGGGAGCCAAACCAATTATGCACTTAGGCAACAGTGTGGGTTTCAGTGTAAATAAAGGTAAGGTCATGCATATTGGGCCAAGAAACATCAAACAGGCACAAGATGTGAAAGGATTTCCTTTGGCAACACTCTGTTCTTGAGGATTCTGCAATTTACCTCAAGAAAATTTTATTATAAGGTTAAGTAAATTAGATTAATCTTGTGTAAATTACAGCTTGCACCATCTAGGTTTCACACTCAGGAAGGTAAGAAGTCAAGAATAAATTCTGTAATAGGTATAACATCAACAAAAAACTTGCATTTATATTGCGCCTTTAACATAGGCCCTAATTTAGTTGCGAGCAGTGAAGCAATGGAGCTTGCCGCTGACTTCGAGAGAAGCTACCCACAAAGATCTAGCAATCTCTGTGGTATGGATTTCACCTTACCTGATGTAATTTTGAATCTGGCGCCAAGTCAAGGGGATCTCCAGGTGTTCAGCAACAGTGATGTCATTAAGCATGGTAAGCAGCATATTAAAAAACTTGGAATTTGTATCAGAATGGAAAATATTGACTCAAATATAAAGTTAATATTCCAGGGCCACAGTGGTTCTTTAGCAGTAGTTATGACTTAGTGTGACATTACAACCCAATTACATACCATTAACAAGGCACAACATTTTCAGGCGTTTTTAGCAGTGCAACAGGCAAGAAAGTTCCTATCAGTTCAATAGTTCCTAATTGATTAAAATCTGCAAAAACTTTAACAGTGCACCCTATGGAGAAACATAGCATTGCTGACAGCACCTTCTGGATTTCCGTATTTAACTGTGCATGTGCAGACTCCAGAAGCTTCTGTCAGTTTCAGAGGAGTAATGTTGCCAAATGCTGACAGTTTCACCATCAATGCTACTAAATAGTAAAAATGTCCAAGGTGCTTCACAGGAACAGACAAAATTTGATACTGAGCCACATAAAGTGTTATTAGAACTGGTGATCAACAGCTTAGTCAAAGAGCTAGGTTTTAAGGATTGACTTAAAGAAGGAGGTAGAGGTAGAGAGGTGAAGAGGTTTAGGGAGGGAATTTCAATTTAAGGCCTGAGCAGCTCAAGGCACAGCCACCAATGGTGGAGCAATTAAAATCAGGGATGCTCAAGAGGCCAGAATTGGAGGAGTGCAGAGATCTTGGAAGGTTGTAGGGCCGGAGGAGGTTACAGAGATAGGAAGCAATTTGGTTCAATTTACTTGAGGGTCAAGGGAAACTTTCTCTCTCGAGCAATTAAATGGGTTGAGAGTCCAAAATAAAGGGAGCTGTATGTGGTTTGTGGAAGGAACTATCTTGATAGCTAAAATAACCTTTTTTCTTTCAATGCTGTTTCATATTCTTGTGGTGTTAGTTCTTTTCAAGTTTGCTTCTTAGCAAGGCCTGTAAGCACTCAGTACTAATTATCCCCATGTGTCATGACATTTGTAATAGCACCAAGCAACTTGTATATTAACTAAAAAATTGGTTGAAAAAACAGTGTGGAAAATATCATATAATATTTCAGTACTGATTTTGTTGGTTCTCACTCATTGTCAGCCAATGTAAGGTAGAGAAAGAAGATTTTTTTAATTACAGAGGCGCATCATAAATGAAAGAAAAGGAGAAAGAGACTAAATGGAAGCTGCAAGGACAGACCATTCTATCCACTGGCACTAACCCAACTTGCTTAATCTTTTAAAATCTATTCAAAATGAAAGGCCTGTGAGAAATTTACATCATAAAGCAGATGTTGGATCAATATCTGATGCACTAAACATTTCCTACACCTGCAATTCCCTCTCTTGTGAGAACTTCACAACCATTCCTTTCCCTAATGTTCACCAACATCATAAATGGCTCCTTAGCATGGGCATTATCATTCACTCTCCTCAAAAAAACCACTTTATCCTCTTGAATTGCAATCCAATATATAACCGCAGTCCCTGTCTTAGACCCTGGAATTTATTGTTACCACACAACTCTGAGCTCACGCCTCTCAAAGTTCCCTGTTTGAATCTTCAGTCCGACTTCTGTCCATTTCATATTACTGAGCTCTACCTAGATAAAGACACCAATGGTTATTCTATGATTTTAATCCATGATGCATTATGCCTTCTTATTTTCTCCATGATATTCATTAAGGTTTACCATTTCATTCTCCTCCACCTGCATGATTCTACTGCTACATGTTCCTACATATCTTCACAATGGCTTTTCCTCTCATACGGTCACCGTTGAAGTGCCCCAAGTTCATGCTAAGCTCTATTCTCTTTCTTCATCTACGTGCCAACTATCTGAGAAGCCCTTTGCTCATAGCCTATGTGCTCATGTTCAAGCAGCAGCAGATGATGGTGGATTGCATAGCTGCTTGGATTACACAGCTGCACAATTGAAGTGAGTGTGAGCTATTGTTGCAAGAGAAACATTAAATGCCTGTCAGGTTGCTCCCCAGTAAGAGCCAGTTCTTCTGTTGTCAGGCTGCTCTAGTTCCACAATAAGGCTGTTGTTAGATAGGCAACATGATATGGCACAAATCAGAAGTACAGACCATCAAAATTTACTAAAGATTGACAACAATTTGTATTTATGTAGCATCTTCAACATAGTAAAATATTCCAAGGCACTTCATTAACGTGTAATCAGACAAAAAAGAAACAAGACTGAGCCAAAGAGGGAGACATTAGTACAAGTGGCCATAAACTTGGTCAAGGTTTCTAGGAGTGTCTTCAAGGAGAGAGATGGGAAAATGAGGATGAACACATGTGACATCAGGATCCATACTTTAAGAAATTGCAAACACAAGCAGGATTTGGGTTGCCAGCTGGTTAAGTGAGTACTATTTCCACTAGAAGTATAATGTGAAGCTTATGGTCATAACTAAATATAAGCATGTCTTTTCTCCATTACTTTCGTTTAAAGATAAGGGACATGTTGAAGACCAGAAAGTATTACTGTGAAAATCCTTAATATCCTGAGCAGTGGTTGGTTCATCAGAAGATGTGCTGTTTTAGAACAATAGACCCCCTATTACAGTACAGCCTAGCCACTTATTTTGTGTGAGCAATACCACAGGACTTCTGGCTATATGAAGAAAAAAGCAATAATTGATTAAAATTTAAATTGTATTAAACATATTAACATTTTACATATTGCATTAGGTGAATTTTATAAGGAACCTTTAAGTAAATTAGGAAAACATTTGGGTGTAATGACAAATATGTATACAAGCGGCACATTTAATGAACAACTTTGAGTTGGGTTCCCACCTGCCCAGTGTCCTTGGAGAGTTGCAGTGTTGTGCCAGGGGGACATGCATTTCAGCATGACATGTGTCATTTCTAGAGATCAATGTCGGGTAGCTACCTAAAATTGGGAAGCAGCTGTCTGAATGGCAATCATTAACTATGGGGGTATTGGTTGTTCATGGATATTCAGAAGCCCAGCGGGGTGTGATATGATTAATTATTAGTGTCAGCTGTGACTCAATGGTATCACACTTGCCTCTGAGTAAGAGGCCCCATTCCGGAGGGAGTGCAGGATTGTTGGAAGTGCTATCTTTCAGAAAAGACATTAAACCGAGACCCAGTTTGTCCTCTCAGGTGGACATAAAAGATGTAAGGACACTTTTGTAAAAGAGCAGGGGAATTCATCCCAGTGTGCTGGCCAATATTTATTCTTTGACCAACTTCACTAGAACAGGCAACAAACGTATGATTTGATCCACGTTTGTATAAATTTGTTTCAGAAACAAAAATTTGTTGTTAGTGAACAGCTTTTTATGAATTAACTTTATCAAAATGATATTAAACTGCTAATCCGAGTAATTTCAACAGTATTGAATCCTGAGGCAATGCTTAACATTGAGAGTCCTGATTGCCTTTAATAACCACGTCCCGAAAGATCTGATTAGTAACCTGAAGCTTTATAGCAATCGCTGTGGTAAAGTTGTTCATTAAATGTGCAGCTTGTCTGGATGTTTGTCATTACATCTAAATGTTTTCCTAATTTACTTAAAGGTTCCTTATAAAATTCACCTAAATGCAATATGTAAAATGTTAATATGTTTAATACAATTTAAATTTTAATCTATTATTGCGTGAAATTATAAAGCCCAGTTATTCTATTTTACTGCACTTTAATAAACACAATAAAAATGTAGAATAACAGATGCCTAACATTAATTACTAGACAGTGATTTAATTGAAGGGTATAGATAGAATATATATAGATACGTGGGAGTAGTTATAAAGTTAAAGGAAAGGATTGTATGATTTGTATAGAAAATAATGATATAAATACAATAGTTAATACCTGTCAGTGATTATAAGGCAGTATCTAATTGAGGGATTCAGAATGCAAGTCAAGAGTGAGCAGTCAGTTTTTAATTATCATCTGAATCATGACGTTAGCTTACTAAATGATCTCTGTTTTAATATTCCATGGATTTGATCATGGAGTGTCTGAGGATACATTGCTTTATATTGATGAGGGTGTTATTACTGTAGCATAACAGGAAGCAAGTGTGACAATCACAGGAACTGTGTGCCAAATACAAAACTCCAGTGGATCAAAGAAAAATAACTTGAATGTAATTAGCACCTTTCATGTCTTTAGGACATCTCAAGGTGCTTAATAGCCAATTAAATATTTTCACATTTAGTCACCATTTGTATTGTCGTGAAATGCAGCAACCAATTTGCATACAGCAAAGTCTAGCAAACAACACTGAGATAAATGACCAGTTAATCTGTTTTAATAGTGTTCATTGAGGGATACATATTAGCAAGGAGTCTGTTGCTCATGAAATTGTGTCACAGGATCTTTTACGTTCATCTGAGGTCTCAGTTTAGTATCCCATCCAAAAGAGGGCATCTTTGAAAATGCAGGACTCCCTCAGTATTATACAAAAGCGTCAAACTAAATTTTAGTGTAAATTTTTACACGCTTGATGGAAACTAGGCGGCAGGGTTGTGATGGTGTCGGGGCAGGTGGTGGGGGTGGTGTGGCAGTGGGGGTGTTAAAATGGTGTGACAAACTTATCCGCTGACTTTCTGCCCTGATCCTGCCGACTGCAATTTTAAGCTGTAGGTGCCGAGAACACCTGCCTGGTGGGGTCCTTTAAATATGCAGATTGGGTCCAGATGATGTTTTACAATTGGCCTGAGTGGGGAAACAGTTACGGCTTGCCTGACCGGCTGAAGCTGCCCGATTGTGATGCCAGGGCAAAGAGGCTTCTCAGGGTATGTGCATTACTTACATTTGTGTGGCTCACAGAGGCGCTCCCACTCACAGGATAATTATAGCCCTTGCTTGTCCTGCACAATCCCCACTTCCTAAACCGCTGACCGTCCCATTCCCCACACTGACCTAGTATTCAGCGGCATCGAAGCTGCCCTATTTTATCAGTAGGACAGCTGCTTTCCTCCGATTTTTCGGCAATTTTGGTCAGAAAGTTGGCCAGCTGCATGTTAATGAGTTTGCTGTCCATCACTGCATTCGAGAGGTAACAAAGGCCCTGTATGCCAGAAGAGGGGGCTTCATTGTCATCACTCTACCCAGAGGGAAGCATGAGGACAGGCAGGTGATTTAGCTAAGGTGGCAAAATTCCCAATGGTGCAGAGAGCCATCAACTGCATGAACAGGGTTCTGTGGGACCTCCATTTAAATAGGGAGAGAGATACAGGAATACAAAGGGTTCTACTTCATTAACATGCAGTTGGTGTGTGACCATCATGTCAGTGAATATCTGTTATCCTAGCAGCAGCCATGATGCTTTCATCCTGTGGAAGTCTACTGTCTTTGGGCCACCACGAAGATCCAGAGGCTGGGTGCTTGGAGATATGGGATATCCTCTGTACACATAACTCCCCTTCGCTACTCACCCACTCAAGGACAATGGGCCTGCAACGAGAGACATGTTGCCACAGGAACATCGTGGAACAGACTAACTGCATTCTCAAGCAACCGGTCCACTGCCTTGACCGCTCAGGGGGAGCTCTACTATACTCACTGGAGCAGGTCTCCAAACCTGTGGTTGTCTGCTGCATCCACCACAATCTCATTATTATCAAGGTGCAGCTCTTCCCACCAGGCATGTGCAGGTAACCATAGGAAGAGGAGAAGGAGGAAGAGGAGGAGGATGAGGAGAAGGTGGAGCAAGATGCGGCAGGAAGGTGGCATCGGCTGTTGAACTCCAGAAAGCTTGTTATGGAAGGATAATGCTGGAGCGTATCTTTACTCAGTTTCACATTTATTGTACAGAGTAAAGGATTACAAACAAGTAGCTCCTCACTCAAACCCTCCATCAGTCTCAGTAAGGGTTTGCTTATAAGTGCTCAAGTAAGACCCCAATTAACACCCTCCACCTGCATATAATGAAACAATTGATGCACAAGTAACAGATTAACATCGGGACTCCTTCACTCCAGATGGGCTGTCTGTGACCTCCTACTCAAACTCAGGCTCCCAAAGACTTCATCCCATTATCATCATTGCTTGACAATTGCCCACCTTTCAATTCATCTGTGAAGTCCCATCACAGCATTCTCTTGGCCAAAATCCTCTAATAAATGCTAGCACCAAAAAAACCTTTCCATAACATCTTTATCCGATAACACATCCAATAATACAAACAAAAATGAACTATTTACCCTTGTGCATCCCCTTAGTGCCTGTCTTGCAGGTAACCTTGCCTGCCTTAGTGGCTTTTCATGCGATAACCCAATGTTTGCAGCACAGCTGGTGGAAGGCTGCTGACATTCACTGCCGGAGACAACAGATGGCCTTGCAGGACACCCTTGAGCAGCACTGGGCCTTGAAAGCCCGGTTTTGGACTGCACCACCTTGGCATGGACGGCAGCAGTCTGAGTTGTCTGGTTGAGAGGCAACAGCATGGGCACTGATGCAATGGCAGTTGTGAGAAGATAAATGCTGTCATCCTGAGAAAGGATAGCAGGTTCGTGCTTCACGAAGCTCTTGCTACACCCACGGACAGTATCTCAGCAATCCAAGTAATCAGATGGAGATCAGGCTGCTGGACTGCTGTGTGAGCCTTCATGCCCTTTTGAACACTGGTTCTGCAGCCATGATGGCAGCAGTCTGAGACTGCATGGCAGCAAGCATGGATCTCATGTCATTTATTTCAGCTTCCACTACAGCACTGGGTGCCTTCCACTCATAGCTCGGTCCAGAAGTGCTGTAATGGAGCTGGCCGCCACTTACATGCTGGAAAGGATGGGTACCAAGCTCTGCATATTGTCCTGTACCAAGTTGGAGCTGGACCTCTCCGTGTTCCTACAGTGTCAACAGGATGTCTGGTCGTCTTGCCAATACCAAAAAGAATCTTAAATAAAAGCAAAATACTGCAGATGCTGGAAATCTGCAATAAAAACAAAAATCGTTGGAAAAACTCAGCAGGTCTGGCAGCATCTGTGGAGAGATGCAGACTTAACGTTTCAGGTCAGTGACCTTTCATCAGAACTGGTAAAAGTTAGAAATGTTTGAAGCAAATAAAGCAGGGGTGGGGCAAAAGATAACAAAAGGGAAGGTGTTGATAGGACAGAGGGGCACGGAGAATAAATGACCAGAAGGTCATGAAGCAAAGGCAAAGGGTGTGGTGTGGTGAAAGACAAAGCATTAGTGCAGAGAGGGTGTTAAATGACAGAATAATGAACAGCCCTGGCCAAAAGCACAAACATGAAAAAAAAACAGTGGACAAGCACGTGATAAAAAAATGAATGATGGTACAAACTAAAATTAAATAAAACTAATAATCAAAAATAAAAAATAAAACTAAAAATAAAAAGGGCGGATGCCAGTCATGCTCTGAAATTATTGAACTCAATGTTGAGTCTGGTAGGCTATAGCGTGCCTAAGTGGTAAATGAGATGCTGTTCCCAAGCTTGCATTGATGTTCACTGGAACACTACAGCAAGCCCAGGACAGAGATGTGGGCATGAGAGCAGGGGGGTGTGTTGAAATGTCAAGCAACAGGAAGCTCATTATAAGCCCACCGACTCCCACAGCTACCTCGACTACACTTCTTCACACCCTGCCTCCTGTAAGGACTCCATTCCATTCTCCCAGTTTTTTTTATTCATTCATTGGATGTGGGCATCACAGGCCAGGCCAGCATTTATTGCCCATCCCTAATTGCCCTTGAGAAGGTGGTGGTGAGCTGCCTTCTTGAACCACTGCAGGCCATGTGGGGTAGGTACACCCAGTTCCAGGATTTTGACCCAGCAACAGTGAAGGAATGGCGATATAGTTCCAAGTCAGGATGGCGTGTGATTTGGAGGGGAACTTGCAGGTGGTGGTGTTCCCATGCATTTGCTGCCCTTGTCCTTCTAGTTGGTAGTGGTCGCGGGTTTGGAAGGTGCTGTCTACGGAGCCTTGGTGCGTTGTTGCAATGCATCTTGTGTGCATCTTGTAGATGGTACACACTGCTGCCACTGTGGGTCGGTGGTGAAGGGAGTGAATGTTTGTGGATGGGGTGCCAATCAATTGGGCTGCTTTGTCTTGGATGGTGTCGAGTTTCTTGAGTGTTGTTGGAGCTGCACCCATCCAGGCAAGTGGAAAGTATAACATCACACTCCTGACTTGTGCCTTGTAGATGGTGGACAGGCTTTGGGGAATCAGGAGGTGAGTTACTCGCCGCAGGATTCCTAGCCTCTGACCTGCTCTTGTAGCTACTGTATTTATATAGCTACTCCAGTTCAGTTTCTGGTCAATGGTAGCCCCGAGGATGTTGATAGTGGGGGATTCAGCGATGGTAATGCCATTGAATGTCAAGGGGAGATGGTCATTGCCTGGTATTTGTGTGGGGCGAATGTTACATGCCACTTTTCAGCCCAAGCCTGGATATTATTCAAGTCTTGCCGCATTTCTACATGGACTGCTTCAGTATCTGAGGAGTTGCGAATGGTGGTGAACATTGTGCAATCATCAGCGAACGTCCGCACTTCTGACCTTATTATTGAAGGAATGTCATTGATGAAGCAGCTGAAGATGGTTGGGCCTAGGACACTACCCTGAGGAACTCCTGCAGTGATGTCCTGGAGCTCAGATGATTGACCTCCAACAACCACAACCATCTTCCTTTGCACTAGGTATGACTCCAACCAGCGGAGAGTTTTGCCCCGATTTCCATTGACTTCAGTTTTGCTAGGGCTCCTTGATGCCATACTCAGTCAAATGCTGTCTTGATGTCAAGGGCAGACACTCTCACCTCACCTAATGAGTTCAGCTCTTTTGTCCATGTTTGAACCAAGGCTGTAATGAGGTCAGGAGCTGAGTGGCCCTGGCAGAACCCAAACTGAAATTCACTGAGCAGGTTATTGCTAAGCAAGTGCCGCTTGATGGCACTGTTGATGACACCTTCCATCACTTTACCGATGATTGAGAGTGGGCTGCTGGGGCAGTAATTGGCCGGGTTGGACTTGTCCTGCTTTTTGTGTACAGGACATACCTGGGCAATTTTCCACATTGCAGGGTAGATGCCAGTGTTGTAGCTATATTGGAACAGCTTGGATAGGGGTGCGGCAAGTTCTGGAGCACCGGTCTTCAGTACAATTGCCGGAATATTGTCAGGGCCCATAGCTTTTGCAGTATCCAGTGCCTTCAGTCGTTTCTTGATATCACACGGAGTGAATCGAATTGGCTGAAGCCTGGCATCTGTGATGTTCACTCAGACAGCGGGAAACAGCGAGAGCGGAGCCGGAGTATAAAGAGACCGGCAGAGAGTGAGAGAGTTCACTCAGACAGCGGGAAACAGTGAGAGCGGAGCCAGAGTATAAAGAGACTGGGAGAGAGAGAGAGAGTTCACTCAGACAGCGGGAAACAGCGAGAGCGGAACCAGAGTATAAAGAGACCGGGAGAGAGAGCAAGAGTTCACTCGGACAGCGGGAAACAGCGAGAGCGGAGCCAGAGTATAAAGAGACCGGGAGAGAGAGTGTTTGTTCACTCAGACAGCGGGAAACAGTGAGAGCGGAGCCGGAGTATAAAGAGACTGCGAGAGAGAGAAAGAGTTCACTCAGACAGCGGGAAACAGCGAGAGCAGAGCCGGAGTATAAAGAGACTGAGAGAGAGAGAGTGAGAGTTCATTCATTTACCTTCCGGGAGCAGTCCAGGCGCGCTGGAAATTTGAAAAAAAAAGTCAACAGTGACATCACAGGAAAGCTGGAAGGTGATTGGTTGGTGAGTAGCAGCTGTTAGGGAATAGCTCTAAATAGTTGGTTTCGTAACTAAAGTAAAGAGAAAGGTCTGCAGTTCTTTCTGATATAGTCGGTAGTTTTTTTTTAGGGGGGGAATCAAGGTACCTAGTGTAAATCTAATTTTTGGGTAATTTAAGGGAGTAAAAACAGAGTGAAAAATAAAACAAAGAGTATCATCACAGGAAAACTGTAAGTTCATTGCTTGGGAAGTAATTGCTAATTAGAATTACCTATTCTAAGTTGATTTCAAATTAAAGGTGAATAGGAGAAATATTTTACAGATTAAAAGCTAGAGACCAGTCGGTAATTTAAAAAAACAAATTAAAATCTAATTAAATAAAATAGAGATGCAGGGCCAGGCGTTGTGTTGTACCTGCATGATGTGGGAGCTGGTGGACCCCATTGTGGTTTCTAGTGACCACATCTGTAGCAAGTGTTGGCTGCTCGAGGAACTCCGGCTCAGAGTTGATGAGCTGGAGTCTGAGCTTCGGACACTGAGACACATCAGGGAGGGGTAGAGTTACCTGGATGCTGTGTTTCAGGAGGCAGTCACACCCCTTAGATTAACTACCGTGAATTCGGCCAGTGGTCAGGGACAGGAGGGTGTGACTATGAGTGAGGCAGGTAGAGGGATTCAGGAGGTAGTGCTGCAGGAGCCTCAGCCATTGTCCTTGTCCAAAACGTTCGAGATTCTTGCTCCCTGTGTGGACGAGAGCAGAGACTGTAGGGAGGATGAGCAAACTGACTATAGCACCGTGCTATAGGGAGCCATTCAAGTGGGGGGAGAAAAGAGAAATGTAGTCGTAATTGGGGATAGTATAGTTAGGTGCATAGACACTGTTCTCTGTGGCCAGGATCGAGAGTCCTGAAGGCTCTGTTGCCTACCTGGTGCCAGGGTTCGTGATATGACATCTGGGCTGCAGAGGAACCTGGAGTGAGAGGGGAAAGATCCAGTTGTCGTGGTCCACATAGGTACCAACGATATAGGTAGAATGAGGTTAGAGGTTCTGCTGAGGGAATATGAGCAGCTAGGGGCTAAATTAAAAAGCAGAACCAAAAAGGTAATAATCTCCGGATTACTACCTGAGCCATGAGAAAATTGGCAAAGGGTCAATAAGATTAAAGAGGTAAATGTGTGGCTGAAAGATTGGTGTAGGAGAAATGGGTTTGAATTCGTGGGACATTGGCACCAGTACTGGGGAAGGAGGGAGCTGTTCCGATGGGACGGGCTCCACCTGAATCATGCTGGGACCAGAGTCCTGGCGAATCATATAACTAGGGCTTTAAACTAAATAGTAGGGGTGGTGGGGGGGTGGGGGGTGGTTCAGTTACACGGAAACACAGGAAGTTAAAGGAGAAGGTAGGAGTGCAGGTTAGTGGTGAGGCTGATTGTTACCAAACTGCAAGAAGTATACTGGTTAAACCAGAAGAGAGAAGTAATAAACAGGCAAATAAAGCATCAGTGCTGAGGGACAGGTTAGGGGGTATAGCCCAAATAAGAGTTCTAAATACAAATGCATGGAGTGTAAGAAATAAACTAGATGAACTGCAGGCGCAAATTCAAATGGAAGATGATGATGTGGTGGCCATTGCGGAGACGTGGCTGCAGGGTGGCCGGGACTGGGAACTAAATATACCTGGTTATAAAGTTTACAGGAGGGACAGGGAAAATGGCAGAGGGGGTGGAGTAGCCTTACTGATTAGAAGTAATATCACCTCATTGGTGAGGGAGGATATAATGAGGGGAAGACCTTATGGGTGGAATTGAGAAACAGAAAAGGATCTAAAACCATAATGGGTGTTGTGTATAGCAGTTCTGAGGTGTTAGATTGTATAAATGCACAAATTAGGCAAGTGTGTAACAAAGGCAAGTAGTGTTAATCGGGGATTTTAACTTACACATAGATTGGGAGAAGCAGACTAGCACCTGTCAGAAAGGTAGTGAATTTCTGGAATGTTTCCGGGATAGTTTCCTACAGCAATATGTCCTAGATGTAACAAGGGGACAGGCAATATTAGATTTAGTTATGAGAAATGAGCCAAATTTAATTAGTAGCCTAACTGTGCGTGATCATTTATCAAATAGTGATCACAACATGATCGAATTCAAGGTAGCGTTTGAAAGTGAAAAGAACATATCAGCTCCTAAAATTTTAGACTTGGGTAAGGCTGACTTTACTGAGATGAGACAGAACTGTCCACGGTAATGTGGGTAGATCTGTTAATGGGTCAAACGACTGAAGAATAGTGGAGAATATTTAAAGAAACAATTAACGAAATACAGAGCGAGTTTATACCCCTGAGAGGAAAAAGCTCCACTTCACAGAAAAACAGCCATGGACAACTAAAGAGATTAGGGATAGCACAAAACAAAAAGAAATGGCTTTCAAAAATGCAGCACAGATCCAGCCAAATGGGATCGATACAAAGACCAGCAAAGGGTCACATAGCAGCTTATAAGAGCTACTAAAAGAGATTATGAAAGGAAACTTGTAAGGGACATCAAAATCAAAAAGAAGAATAGTTACATAAAGGGAAAGCGGGTGGTCAAGAGCAATGTAGGCCCACTAAAAGCTGAAAATGGAGATATTGTCATTGATAATGGGGCAGACATGTTGAACAATTACTTTGCCTCAGTATTTACAGTTGAAAAGAAGGATAACTTGCTGGAAGTCCCGAAAAAATTAATAGTTGATAGGGGACAGGGACTTTATACAATTAACGTAAATAAATCATCAGTAACAAGGAAATTAATGGAACTAAAGAGTGAGAAATCCCCAGGACCTGACGGTTTCCATCCGAGGGTGTTAAAGGAAGTAGGGGAGCACATTGTAGATGCCCTAACTATAGTCTTTCAGAGTTCCCTAGATTCAGGAGTGGTCCCTCTGGATTGGAAAGTTGCACACGTCACTCCACTTTTTAAGAAGGGTGAAAGGGGAAACCAAGGAAATTACAGACCAGTTAGCCTGACATCTGTGGTGGGGAAGTTGCTGGAGTCTATAATCAAGGATAGGGTGACTGAACACCTAGAAAAATGTCAGTTAATCAGGGACAGCCAGCATGGATTCATAATGGGAAGGCCATGCCTGACAAATCTCATTGAATGTTTTGAAGAGGTGACGAAGGTAGTGGACATGGTAGTGTCCGTGGATATTATTTATATAGACTTCCAGAAGGCATTTGATAAAGTCCCACAGAAGAGACTGTTAACTAAGGTAGAAGCCCATGGAGTTGAGGGCAAATTATTGACATGGTTAGAAAGTTGGTTGAGTGGTAGGCGACAGAGAGTGAGGATAATGGGTAAGTACTCTGATTGGCAGGATGTGACTAGTGATGTCCCGCAGGGATCTGTGTTGGGGCCTCAATTATTCACATTATTGATTAACAACTTGGTTGATGGCATTGTGAGTCATAATTCCAAATTTGCTGATGATACAAAGTTAGCCGGCATTGTAGACAGTCTAGATGAAAGCATAAAATTGCAAAGAGATATTGACAGACTAGGTGAGTGGGCAAAACTGTGGCAGATGGCTTTCAATGTGGGCAAGTGTGAGGTTATTCATTTTGAACCAAAAAAGGATAGAGTAGGGTACTTTCTAAATGGGAAGAGGTTAAGAACAGTGGATGTGCAAAGAGACTTGTGGGTCCAGGTGCATAGATCTTTAAAATACCACGAGCAACTGCAGAAAATAATCAAAAAGGCTAATGGAATGCTAGCCTTTATATCCAGAGGATTGGAGTATAAAGACACAGAGGTTATGCTGCAGCTATACAAAACCCTGGTTAGACTCCACTTGGAGTACTGTGAGCAGTTCTGGGCATCACACCTTAGGAAGGATATATTGGCCTTGGAGGAACTGCAACATAGGTTTACAAGAATGATACCTGGACTACTGGGGTTAAGGTATGAGGAGGGATTACACAAATTAGGCCTGTTTTTGCTAGAATTTAGAAGGTTAAGGGGTGATCTGATTGAAGTCTTCAAGCTATTAACAGGAAAAGCCAGGCTAGATAAAGATAAACTATTTCCACTGGTTGGAGATTCAAAAACTAGGGGGCATAGTCAAAAACTTAGAACCAGACCATTCAGGGGAGATGTTAGGAAGTACTTCTTCATGCAAAGGGTGGTAGAGGTTTGGACCTCGCTCCCACACACAGCAGTTGAAGCTAGAACAGTTGTCAATTTTAAATCTGAGATAGATTTTTGTTAAGCAAAGATATTAAGGGATATGGGCCAAAGGCAGATATATGGAGTTAGGCTGCCGATCAGCCATGATCTCATTGAATGGCGGTACAGGCTCAGGGGCTGAATGGCCTACTCCTGTTCCTATCTTCCGATGTTCCTATGTTCAGGAGGAGGCCGAGATGGATCATCAACTAGGCACGTCTGGCTGAAGATTGTTGCAAATGCTTCAGCCTTATCTTTCGCACTGATGTGCTGGGCTCCTCCATCATTAAGGATGGGGATATTTGTGGAGCCACCTCCTCCAGTTAGTTGTTTAATTGTCCACCAACATTCACGGCTGGATGTGGCAGGACTGCAGAGCTGAGATCTGATCCGTTGGTTATGGGATCGTTTAGCTCTGTCTATCGCATGCTACTTATGCAGTTCGGCATGCAGATAGTCCTCTGTTGTAGCTTCATCAGGTTGACACCTCATTTTGAGGTATGCCTGGTGCTGCTCCTGGCATGCCCTCCTGCACTCTTCATTGAACCAGGGTTGGTTTCCTGGCTTGATGGTAATGGTAGATTGGGGGATATGCTGGGCCATGAGGTTACAGATTGTGGTTTGTTACAATTCTGTTGCTGCTGATGGCCCACAGCACCTCATGGATGCCCAGTTTTGCATTGCAAGATTTGTTCAAAATCTATCCCATTTAGCACGGTGGTAGTGCCACACAACACGATGGAGGTTATCCTCAATGTGAAGGCTGGACATCGTCTCCACAAGGACTGTGCTGCGGCAGGCAGATTGGTGAGGATGAGGTCAAATATGTTTTTCCCTCTTGTTGGTTCCCTCACCACCTGCTGCATACCCAGTCTAGCAGCTATGTTCTTTAGGACTCGGCCAGCTTGGTCAGTAGTGGTGCTACCGAGCCACTCTTGGCGACGGACATTGAATTGCCCCATCCAGAGTACATTCTGTGCCCTTGCCACCCTCAGTGCTTCCTCCAAGTGGTGTTCAACATGGAGGAGCACTGACTCATCAGCTGAGGGAGGGTGGTAGGTGGTAATCAGCAGGAGGTTTCTTTGTCCATGTTTGACCTGATGCCATGAGACTTCATGGGGTCTGGAGTCGATGTTGAGGACTCCCAGGGCAACTCCCTCCCGACTTTATACCACTGTGCCACCAGCTCTGATGGGTCTGTCCTGCCGGTGGGACAGGACATACCCGGGGATGGTGATGGCAGTGTCTGGGCCATTGTCTGTCAGGTATGATTCCGTGAGTATGACTATGTCAGGGTGTTTCATGACTAGTCTGTGGGACAGCTCTCCCAACTTTGGCACAAGCCCCCAGATGTTTGTAAGGAGGTCTTTGCAGGGTCGACAGGGCTGGGTTTGCCGTCGTCATTTCCGGTGCCTATTTTGGTGCCGGGTGGTCCGTCCGGTTTCATTCTTTTTTATTGACGTCGTAGCGGTTAGTTACAACTGAGTGGCTTGCTGGGCCATTTCAGAGGGCATGTAAGAGTTAACCACATTGCTGTGGGTCTGGAGTCACAAATAGGCCAGACCAGGTAAGGACAGCAGATTTCCTTCCTTAAAGGACATTAGAGAACCAGATGGGTTTTTACAACAATCGACAATGGTTTCATGGCCATCATTAGACTAGCTTTTTAATTCCAGATTTATTAATTGAATTCAAATTCCACCTTCTGCTTTGGTGGGATTTGAACCCATGTCCCCAGAGCAATACCCTGGGTCTCTGGGTTACTAGTACAGTGACAATACCACTACGCCACTGCCTCCCCAGTTTCCCCATCTCCAATGCATCTGCTCTGATGATGCAACCTTCCACAACAGCGTTTCTGATATGTCTTCCTTTGTACTCAACCGAGGATTCCTCCCACTGAGGTTGACAGGGCCCTCAACCATGTCTGGCCCATTTCCCGCACCTCTATCCTCGCTCCTTCCCCTCCCTCCCAGAACAGCGACAGGGTTCCCTTGTCCTTACTTTCCACACACCAGCCTCCGCCATCTCCGCCATGTCCAGTATAATGCCACTACCTAACGCATCTTCCCCTCCCATGTCAGCATTCCGAATGGATCGTTCCCTCCATGACACCCTGGTCCACTCCTCCATTACACCCAACACCTCGTCCCCTTCCCACGGCACCTTCCCATGCAATCGCAGGAGGAGTAATATCCCTTTTACTTCCTCTTTCCTCACTTTCCAAGGCCCCAAACACTCCTTTCAGGTGATGCAGCTATTTACTTGTACTTCTTTCAATTTAGTATATTGTATTCGCTGCTCACAACGCAGATTGGGCGGAACACCTTCGCTCAGTCTGAAAATATGACCCTGAGCTTCTTGTCGTTTGCCATTTCAACACCACCCCCCTTGCTCTCATGCCCACATCTCTGTCCTGGGCTTGCTGCAGTGTTCCAGTGAACATCAACGCAAGCTCGAGGAAAAGCATCTCATTTACCGATTAAGCATGCTACTGCCTACCGGACTGAACATTGAGTTCAATAATGTCAGAGCATGACTGTTCCCGCCCCCCCCCTCCTTTTTCTTTTACTTTTCTATTATTATTTTTATTTTATCTTAGTCTGTTCCATCATTCTTTTTTTTTACCATGTGCCTGCCCACTTTTTTTCATGTTTGTGCTTTTGGCCAGGGCTGTTCATTATTCTGTCATTTAACACCCTCTCTGCACTAATGCTTTGTCTTTCACCACACCATTAACACACCCTTTGCCTTTGCTCCATGACCTTCTGGTCAGTTGTTCTCTGTGACCCTCTGTCTATCAACACCTTCCCTTTTGTTATCTTTTGCCCCACCCTGCTTTATTTGCTTAAAACCTATTACATTTCTAATCTTTGCCAGTTCTGATGAAAGACCTGAAACGTTAACTGTGCCTCTCTCTCCACAGATGCTGCCAGACCTGCTGAGTTTGTCCAACATTTTTGTTTTTACACCAAGTATCTTGTTGTGCATGCTCATCAGTGTTCTTATGTAGTCCGATTCATCAAAGTCTCCCTTAGCAGAACTTGTCTACAACTTCCCCTTGTGGGGAGCTGGCAAATAAACTGTCCTTTCTCCCTGGCCTGGCTGCAGCCCACATGTGCCCAATGACTCACTACATGCAGAGCCCAACTTTATACTAGCTGCTAACCTACATGCTGTGCCAATATCTGAGCTGGTAGCTGCGAGTGCCAGATCAGGTGACAGTGCTTCTTCCTCAGAGGTCTGATGCAGCTCTTGCCCTTCCTCATGAGGCTGCAGTGGCTGGCTAGGCAGCAGTTCTTTGTTATCTGTATATAGAAAATTAGAAGTGGAGGGTTGGGGTGAGGGAATGGGAAGCAAGATGCCCACAGTCACACGTTTTGCACCTTGTACTTCATGCCAGATCGCAAATAAGGGTGAGGTAGGATTTGAGGAGGGCCATAAGGTAGGAGCATAGATATCATCCTGAATGTTCTCAGCGACCTTTGTGACAGCCTGCCATGATGGTGAGCACAATCTGCTCCAGTGGGCTTAAGTGATGCAGTTCTCCCCATCCCGTCCAATTCTTCACTGCTACCTGTGGTTATGGGAAATCTTGCCATTCAAGAGAGAAGGAAGTAGGTCAGTGAGTTTGTTGCACTGTGTTTGGGTGATTTGCCTCTCACAGCTGAATATGTGGTGACTGCAAGAGTAGGGTGTGAGTCTGGCATGATTGGAAGGTGTGTGAGTGTGAGGTGGTAAGGCCTGAGTCCTGAATGTCAGGACTGCTGATGGGTGAGTGATGGGGTTGTGGTGCATTGAGCAGCATGGGAATTTGGTGGTTTGGTGGGTTGGAGTTGTCATGTGAAGATGCCTTCACTGACCACCATCTGCGTGAGGCCATTGAATTTTCTTGTGCACTGCTGCCAGGTCCTTGGGCCAGGCTCTGGGAATTAATCTCCCTTGCCACCTGCTCCTATTCCCTTCTGAAGGAGTTCCTTGAGGGCCTCCTGACCCCCCTCCTGTAGACCTCCTGATCTAAGGCCACCAGTACTGCATCTGAGAACTTGGGAGAGCTCTCTGTTGATTGTTGCTCCATTTGGTGTCCTTATCCTTGTAGCCACTTGTTCAATGGGCGGTTGGCAATAGCTTCTTTGTAATGAGCACAGCTCCCCTTTAAGATGGGAAGGCTGCCTTAAGAGGCTCAGGCTAGCTGAACCATTTGCTAACCATGCACATTGCTGGGCTCCATATTGAAGATGCAGCCAGCCAGCAGCATGGGCTGTGCTTGGCCAAATGCTTCAACCATAGAAATGAAAAATCAGCAGAAAATTTGCATGCTGCTTGTCTCAATGGGACTTGGTGTGAGCTAATTGTGAATCGTGACCCCTGTGCCTGAGATGGGGAGCAATCCAATTTTTAGCCCTAGGACTATTAAAAATGAGAAGGAGGTTGGATAAAATAACTGAACAGAATTATACACTTTAAAAAAAAAGGCCAGAGAACCAGATCATTGAAAAAGAGAGTTGGGCAAAATATGGCAAAATATAGGTACCATAAAATAAAGCACGCGTGAGAGAATGAGAGAGAAGAATGGGGGCAATGCCAGAAAAAAAAGATGTTTTTCATTATATGTTTTATGTTGACGCTGGGTTGCTGAATATATTATGTATATCTGATTTATCTCAGAGCAATGCAGATATCGCACTTGTATTAAATCACCAACTGGTTTATTTACAGCACTTTAGAGTATATCAGCTCTTATAAGATTTCAGTACAATGTCTTCTTCAGAACAGTCTGTGTTTAGTAGAACATTTTGGCTCTGTGTCTTTTGGTTTCAGTTTCAACTGTTAAGCTCCACCCACAATCAAACACAGTGAGCACAGATAAGTGGACAGACTAATACAATCATGGGAACATAGGAAGATAGGAACAGGAGTAGACCATTCAGCCCCTCGAGCCTGTCTCGCCATTCAATGGGACCATGGCTGATCTGCGGCCTAACTCCGTATACCTGCATTTGGCCCATATCCCTTAATATCTTTGCTTAACAAAAATCTATCTATCTCAGATTTAAAATTAACAACTGTTCTAGCTTCAACTGCTGTGTGTGGGAGCGAGTTTCAAACCTCCACCACTCTTTACGTGAAGAAGTGCTTCCTAACATCTCTCCTGAACGGTCTGGTCCTAATTTGTAAACTATGCCCCCTAGTTTTTGAATATCCAACCAGTGGAAATAGCTTATCTTTATCTAGCCTGTCTTTTCCTGTTAATATCTTGAAGACCTCAATCAGATCACCCCTTAACCTTCTAAATTCTAGCGAAAACAGGCCTAATTTGTGTAATCTCTCCTCGTAACTGTAGTCCAGGTATCATTCTTGTAAACCTACGTTGCACTCCCTCCAAGGCTAATATATCCTTCCTAAGGTGTGATGCCCAGAACTGCTCACAGTACTCCAAGTGGAGTCTAACCAGGGTTTTATACAGCTGCAGCATAACCTCTATGTCTTTATACTCCAATCCTCTGGATATAAAGGCTAGCATTCCATTAGCCTTTTTGATTATTTTCTGCAGTTGCTCGTAGCATTTTAAAGATCTATGCACCTGAACCCCCAAGTCTCTTTGAACATTCACTGTACTTAACCTCTTCCCATTTAGAAAGTACCCTACTGTATCCTTTTTTGGTCCAAAATGGATAACCTCACACCCAAATCAAACCAAACACTATATTTTCCCCCTTTTAACTAAAGACATTATTTTTGAATTAAAATATTCTGAACATCAAACATATATACATCAAGTTATTTCTTCATGTTCAACCTGCCTGTTTCCTCTAAGTATAGAAATAGTCTTTGAGATAGGAAGGTCTCTTAGGTTTGCAATTAGATTTACAAATTTAAGGTTGTGGATCTGTTTGAACAGCTTGATGACACGGATTATTAACATCATTAATAGGAAAAAGAAATGTATCCTCATAACCACTATCCTCAAATGATCTTGGTGTGCTCCCTATCAAACATCTCACATTCTGCTTGGTGTTGTCATCCAACAGATAAGCATTGGTACCTAGCAAACGTTTAGTCTGATTTGGACCTGACACTGTTGAGGCAAGTTTGTGGTCGTGATTTGGCCATTTGATTCAAACCCAATCTCCAATCTTAAATTGTGATTCTCTTGCGCCTGCACGTTTGTCAAATCTTGTTTTGCTTTACCTTGTCACTTTACGATTTTGTCTGCATTCGCTCTGACATTCTCGCTAACTGGTAGCGATGGCTTAAGAATGGTCAGTGGCATGTGAAAGTTACAACCTATCGTAAGTTCGGCTGGTGTCTTTCCCGTCAGAGAGTGTGGGATGGATCGATATGTGCGGAGTAGGATGTGAATGGATTGTTCGAATGTTTTCCCCTCTGACATACTAGCTTTCAGACTGTACTTTTTTACCCTGATAAATCATTCAACGCCACCATTTGATTGCGGATTGTAGAGTGATGTCAGATGGTGATGAATTCCATAACTTGCTAGGAACTCCGTGAACTGACTTGAAGTAAACTGCGGTCCATTGACTGTAGTAATAGATTCCGGCAAACCACATTTTGTAAATAACTTGTCCAGAATGTCACTGACTGAAGTGGTTGTAATGAAATTTGTTGTAGCGATTTCCGGCCATTTGCTATGTGGATCATGAACAAAATATGTTGATTCCTAGGGGCTGCTTACACTTCTCCAAAAATATCAACTTGGAGTTGTTACCATGGTTTTATTGGCCATGGGGTCAGTTGTAGAGGTGCGGGACACGGTTTAACAGATCTTTCGCTGAGTGTACAAGCTATGCTTCATGGGATCATTGTTTCATCGTAACAACACCCGGATGTCCTTCATGGGCAAGATGTAATATATGTTGCTGTAGTGCCTTCGGGATAACTGCTCAAGTTGCACGTGCAATACAGTTATCACCAAACAATGAAGTTCATTGTGTATTCTGTAAAAAGGGATCAGTTCTTCCCCTATATCAGGAGGCCACTCAATTTTGAGGTACTAACTTATTTGCTGCAGTACGTTGTCTGCTGCTTACTCAGCCTCCAACTCCTCTTGCGTAACAAGATTCATGATCACATGCAAAATCACTACGATCATTTAGTCTTTAACATTGCAAGTTGCTTTGCT
The DNA here is from genome assembly GCF_036365525.1 of Heterodontus francisci. NCBI lineage: Eukaryota > Metazoa > Chordata > Chondrichthyes > Heterodontiformes > Heterodontidae > Heterodontus > Heterodontus francisci. The sequence continues at coordinate 106,289,361 of NC_090376.1, forward strand.
ATCGTGAACAATATCTGTGACAGGATTACTTTATTTTATTTTGAGATACAGCACTGAAACAGGCCCTTCGGCCCACTGCTTCTGTGCCGACCAACAACCACCCATTTATACTAATCCTACATTAACCCTATATTCCCTACCACATCCCCACCATTCTACCACCTACCTACACTCGGGGCAATTTACAATGGCCAATTTACCTATCACCCTGCAAGTCTTTGGCTGTGGGAGGAAACCACAGCACCCGGTGGAAACCCACACAGCCACAGGGAGAACTTGCAAACTCCACACAGGCAGTACCCAGAACTGAACCCGGGTCACTGGAGCTGTGAGGCGGCGGTGCTAACCACTGCGCCACTGTGCTGCCCATCAGCTAAGCATATCAGCTACTCAGTTGTGTGAACCTTGCAAGGTACTCGACCTCGACGTTATACTAATGAAGATGGTCTGACCATCTGTAGATGCATAGCGGTTGATGACCTGATCCTGACATAGCTAACAATGCAGTCAATGCTTGGTGATCGGTGCGGAGAGTAATCTTTCTACCAGAAAGATACATGTGCCAATGTTCACATGCAAAGATGCAGACTAGTGCTTCCGACGAAAGAATAGCAGGTATACAGACAATTGAAGGCCGAGGTTCAACTAAATGCAGATATGACACTTGTATTAACTGGTTTATTTACAGCACTTTAAAGTATCTCAGCTCTTAAAAGATCTCAGTACAATGTCTTCTTCAGAACAGTCTGTGTCTTTTGGTTTCAGTTTCAACTCTTAAGCTTCACCCATAGGCTTAAGCAATCAAACACAGTGAACACAGATAAGTGGACAGACTAATACAATCAAACCTAGATCAATTAAACGCTACAATATGTTAAAATCAGTTAGTGGTCTGAAATCTAATGTTATTATTGCTGAAGTTGGCTCTATATGCATAATGTTGCATGACTAATTGCTTAGAAAGGAATTGGTTAAAATGTTCACTTTGACTGCCAAGAAACACAAAGGAACAACAACTTTTAGTTTCATCAATGAAAACAAGCCTGCCACCCCAGGAGCAAGCTTTTGGACTTCAATATACAGCCCACTAAGCAAATTTTTAGTCCGCAGCACCACATCATCTATAAAAAGAGAGTACTTGAGAAAGAGAGGAGAATGGGTCACTAAACTTTAGGGAATTGGCAGTCCCTTTCTGTTCTGATATTTCGCCCTGAACTCTTCAAAATGAAATGTATTTCCAACACTCAGGCCTGCTCAATGCTGTTTTCTGGTCTTGACTTGCATGTCATTCTCCCAGTTCCGTCCACAATCCTGTCTGTCCCCAGGCCTGATCTGTCAACATCCCTGTAAACCGGCACTTAGGTTGTAGAATGGACCTGGGTTGGGGTTTGGGGCGGTGGGTGTGTGGGGGGGGAGCGGGGGGGAAGGGTGGGGCGGTGGTTAAAGAAGAATTTTTTAAAACAATTAAAAGCTGAGGACGAAGAACCTAAGAACAAGGAGCAGGAGTCGGCAATTCAGCCCCTCGAGCCTGCTCTGCCATTCAATACAATCATGGCTGATCTCATCTTGGCCTCAACTCCACTTTCCTGCCCATTCTCCATAACACTTCAACCCATTTCTAATTAAAAATCGGTCTATCTCCTCCTTAAATTTACCCAATGTCCCGGCATCCACCGCACTCTGGGGTAGTGAATTCCACAGATTCACGACCCTTTGAGAGAAGTAATTTCTCCTCATCTCTGTTTTAGATCTGCTACGCCTTATCCTAAAACTATGACCTCTCGTTCTAGACTGCCCCACAAGAGGAAACATCCTCTCTATGTCTACTTTGTCAATCCCCTTAATCATCATATATACCTCAATTAGATCTCCTCTCATTCTTCTAAACTCCAGAGAGTAAAGGCCTAAACTGCTCAATCTCTCTTCATAAGACAAGCCCCCCATCTCTGGACTCAATCTAGTGAACCTCCTTTGAACTGCCTCCAATGCAACTACATCCTTTCTCAAGGAAGGGGTCCAAAACTGTACGCAATACTCCAGATTCAGTCTCACTAATGCCTTGTACAGTTGCAGCAACACTTCCCTACTTTATATATTCTATTCCTTTAGCAATAAATGCCAAAATTTCATTTGCCTTCCTCATCATCTGCTGTACCTGAAAACTAGTTTTCTGCGATTCATGCATGAGGACACTCAGATCCTTCTGCACCGAAGCACTCTGAAGTTTCTCTCCATTTAGACAATAATTTGCCTTTCTATTCTTCTGACCAAAATGAATAACCTCACACTTATCCATGTTAAAATCCATCTGCCAAACTTTGGCCCATTCACCTAACCTATCCATATCCATTTGTAGATTTCTTATTTCTTTATTGCAATTTACTGTCCCACCTGTTTTAGTGTCATCTGCAAATTTGGCTATAGTACCTTCTATCCCTGTATCCAAGTCACTTATATAGATTGTAAATAGTTGGGGCCCGAGGACCGAACCCTGTGGCACCCCACTAGTTACATCTTGCTAACCAGAAAAAGATCCATTTATCCCGACTCTCTGTTTTCTGTTGGTTAGCCAATCCTCTATCCAAGCTAATAAATTGCCCCTAACCCCATGTGATCTTACCTTGTGTATTAACCTTTTGTGCAGCACCTTATCAAATGCCTTCTGGAAGTCCAGATAAGCTACATCTACAGGATCCCCATTATCCACTTTGCTTGTTACAGCTTCGAAGAACTCTAGCAAATTAGTCAAACACGATTTACCCTTCATAAAACCATGCTGACTCTGATGGATTGCATTTTGACTTTCTAAATGTCCTGTTATTACTTCAGTAAGAATGGATTCTAACAATTTCCCAACGACAGATGTTAAACTAACTGGTCTTTAGTTTCCTACTTTCTGCCTCCCTCCCTTTTTGTAAAGGGCGTTACATTAACTTTTTTCCAATCCACTGAAACCTTTCCCGTATCCAGAGAATTTTGGAATATGATAACCAATGGATCCACTATCTCCGCTGCCACTTCCTTTAAGACCCTAGGATGTAGGTCATCAGGCCCTGGGGACTTGTTTGCCTTCAATCCTAATAGTTTGCTCAGTACTTTTTCCCTAGTGATGGTGATCTGAAATGAGCTGAATTGAAATGAGTGAAATGGAAAGAGTGGGTAATATTTTTCTGTGACACTGAGATTCAGAGCTGCGTTTACAGCCATCATCGAGAGAGGCTCCAGGAGCAATTTATGGCAAACAGTCAAGCCAATCGACACAGCTGAAGCCTAGCCAACAGTTACTGTTTGACCAAGGAGTGGGGATTGGTGGTGAGGCCAAGCAGTCAGCAGCTGGTAGCAGGATCAAGACCAGCCATCAGGCTTAGACCACTAGAAGACCACGGAGGGGGGAAGCAGGTGCAAGTGGTCGGACAAGACTGGAGCCTAACTTTGTTTTTAAATGAATTAGCCAGAGGCCAAATGATGGGAGCAAATCTCACAAAGCAGGAAGCAGAGGTGAGACTCGGCAACAAGGCCCAAATCAATGACATTAACAGGAGGTGAGGTGGTGGACAGGATGTGTATGGCCTATGGACTAATTTTAATAATTTGCATAGACAATATAAGGCATTGAATTTTCCTCCTGGGTTCTGCTCGTTTTCAGGAGCTTGCACGAGGTGAAAATAGAAGGAAATGGGTTAGGGAGGCATACTGCTGAATCTATCCCAGCTGGGGTTGGGCTTCAGTTAGCAGTTCAGGGTTCTATTATGTCAGTAGGACCATGGCACCATCTAAAACAGGAGGTCAGCGGAAGGCATGCAACAGCTACCTTGACAGCAGAAGCCTACTCAGACACCGAAAAGGCATAATCAGGTAAATATAAAACTTTCCTTTGTGGGGTCAGAAAGAGGAAGTGTGCTTCTTTGATCCCCAAAAAAGAAGTGTATGCCTCCCTTTCCCATACTCCACATCCTTCCTGAACTGCTAAATGCTCACAAGCCCTCATTCACACGAACCACCCTATAAGAGGTTACATTCCCGTTTCCCCGTACGATGGTTCTTGGACTTCAGGAGTCATAAGGACAAAATGCACATGACACAGGGTTTGGCTCAACTATAAATTTGCTGTTTTATTGAACCCACTAATATCCCTGATACAGGCACCTCTAATAATTCAGGACAAAATCAATAGTCACATGGACAAATGCGAGTTAATTAAGGAAAGCCAGCATGGATTTCTTAAGGGAAAATCATGTTTAACTAACTTGCTGGAGTTTTTTGAGGAGGTAGCAGAGAGGGTTGATGAGGGCAATGCTCTTGATGTGGTGCACTTGGACTTTCAAAAGGCATTTAATACAGGGCCACACAACAGACTTGTGAGCAAACCTGTAGCTCATGTATTAAAAGGGATGGTAGCAACACGGTTACAAAATTGGCTGAGTGACAGGAAACAAAGAGTGATGGTTAATGGATGTTTTTTGGGCTGGAGGAGGTTTGTAGTGGAGCTCCCCAGGGATCAGTGTTGGGACCCTTGCTTTTCCTGATATATATTAATGACCTGGACCTTAGTATACAGGGCACAATTTCAAAGATTGCAGATGATATGAAACTTGGAAGCATTGTGAACTGTGAGGAAGATGGTGTAGAACTTCAAAAGGACATGGACAAGTTGGTGGAATGGGCAGACAGGTGGCAGATGAAATTCAATGCAGAGAAATATGAAGTGATTCATTTTGGTAGGAAGAACAGGGACAGACAATATCGAACAAAAAGTACAATGCTCAAGGGGGTGCAGGAGCAGAGGGACCTGAGTGTATATGTGCACAAGTCATTGAAGGTGGCAGGACAGGTTGAGAGAGTGGTCAAAAAAACAGACAATGTCCTGGGCTTTATTAATAGGGGAATAGAATATAAGAGCAAGGAAGTTATGTTGAACTTGTATAAGACACTAGTTCACCCTCAGCTGGAGTATTGCATCCAGTTCTGGGCACCGCGCTTTAGGAAAGATGCGAGGGCATTAGAGAGTACAGGAAAGATTCACGAGAATGCTTCCAGGGATGAGGAATTTCAGTTATGAAGATTGATTGGAGAAGATAGGACTGTTTTCCTTGGAGAAGAGAAGGCTGAGAGGTGATTTGATAGAGGTATTCAAAATCATGAGGGGTCTGGTTATGGAGATGGAGAGAAACTGTTCCCACTTGTGAAAGGATCAGAAGGAGAGGGCACAACTTTAAAGTATTTGGTAAGAGAAGCAAAAGTGACACTAGGAAAATCTTTTTCACGCAGTGAGTGGTTCAGGTCTGGAATGCGCTGCCTGAGAACTTGGCAGAGGCAGGTTCAATTGAAGCATTCAGAAGGGAAGTGGATTGTTATATGAAAAGGAACAATGTGCAGGGTTATGGGTAGAAGGTAGGTGAATGGAACTGAGGGAATTGCTCTTTCGGAGAGCCAGTGTGGAGTTGATGGGCCGAATGGCCTCCTTCTGCACTGTAACGATTCTGTGATTCTATTAGTGAAATCAAACAAAACTGTCCCCAGTACAAAACCTTCTGCGGTTACCGAAAATTAACTCCTCCAATTCCCAGCTGAACCTTTCTGCGATTTGACCACTGTTCCCAGTTACCCAAACAAAGTCATTACAACTTGGTTTACATTTACAAAACACAAGCAAAAGCACTACACTTTTGTCCCAAAACCTCACTAAACCCTCAGACCAATGTCACTATGATTTGGCTGAAACATGAACAAATTACAAGCAAATACACTACTCTTTTGTCCCAAAACCTTACAAAACTCTCAGACCAACATTACTACGATTTGGCTGAAAATACTTAGAACCCCCAACACAGCTAGTCTGTCTGGTGTTGATTGTAGGTCTTGAGTCAAGATGACCAATCCTGACACTTCTTTCGACCGCAGCCCCCATAGTACAAACCCCTTCAAGATTTGACTGAAAACTTACAATCATCTAAACGGCTGGTAATTACCGATGTTGACTGTAGGCCTGGATCTGGAGATGACCAGTGGCTGTCCTTCTTCACTTGACTACAGCACAGTCACTTTGATGTGCTTTCTTTTTATAATAATATGACTCAGAACATCTCAAATATATTTCCTGTTGTTAATGCTGTTCAATGTCCAGCAGGTAACACCTCTTAGTTTATTCCACGCATAGTCCAGACAAATATGATCAGCTCATATTGGGTGCAACAATACAGTCCTACCATGGAAGAAATAACCCAGATGGATATAATCAGCTCCCAGATTGTTTAAACAGTCCTCCTGCTGTTTTGACGCAATACAGTAAAAGCACCTGGCTCCAAGGTTGATGAAGGTGTATGTCCCACCTCTCTCCTCAAGAAGAACCAATCATAGTTACAATGGCCAAATTCCAATACTATTGTCTATGATACTGGCTTTATTATCATATTGATGGTATGTCCCTTGTACCATTGGGTAATCAGTCTCTTAATTGCATTAGCCAATGGCAGGTAATAGCTTTTCTCTGGTATCAGTGTTCCATGATAGCACTCAGTCAATGTCTGAATCCCTTTTTGATGAGCCACTGTCTTTTACTAAATGTCCAAATTAACCCCTTGCTGTCCAGCCCTGTGCTAAAACTTGGCTTTTGCATTTTATAGTTCAAACATGAGGTCAAAACATGTCCGTGGGCTTGTATCCTAATATTGCACAAATTTCCCAATTGGAGGGGATTCCGATCCTAAAAGCTCCCCCCGCCCATCCCTATATTTACCTTTGGCCCAGCTTACAGTTTGACTGACAGTGTGCCACTTCCTGCTGACTTCCTGGCCATTTATTTGGGAAGTTGGCCAGGGGCAAGTTAATGAGGCCCAGGTGTTATAATCGAACTGGCTGACAACTCACTGGGCTGCTTTCCCATTCAGAAGTTATAATTCCCACCAGAGTCTCCAAGTATTAATTTTCTATTGAATAGGAAAAGTTTTTGTTCCTTTTCTTTTCTATCCATTTCAGACAAACCACAAAATAGTTGAAGACAGGTTGCCTGAAAATGACAGTAATGATTTAAATCAGACAATCAAGCAGAGCTTGTGATAATCTGTGCCATTATTATACTCCTTGTAACTGATTTTAATTTTTTGCATATAATATAAGGCTAGGCAAATGACTCAGCACAGATATATTTTGATTACTAAACATACATGTATTGGTTTCCTCACTCTGCTACTTAAAATAACAAGGTTAACACCTCCATTAAAATATCAGAGAGTGAAGTTTGGTACAAATGTCTTCAGGCTTCATATAATTGTGTTTTCTGGGCTGTTACTGAACTGCATTGCGATCAACTTGCGTTCAAACTGGGCAAAGGAAGAGGACTGAGGGGCAAAGTGACACAAACTGGAATGGTCAGCTTTTAACTCTTGTCTTGATTTTAAATTTCTCATCCTTGTTTTCAAATCCCTCCATTGCCTTGTCCCTCCCTATCTCTGTAATCTCCTCCAGTCACACAACCCTCCAAGGTATATACGCTCCTCTAATCCTAGCATCTTGAGCATCCCTGATTATACAGTAATCGTGTCATCATTGGTGGCCACGCCTTCAGTTGCCTAGGGACCAAGCTCTGGAATACACTCCCTACACCTCTTTGTCTCTCTATCTCACTTTGCTCCTTTAAGACACTCCTTACAATCTACCTAAATGACCAAGCTTTTCGTCATCGGCCGAATATCACCTTTTGTGGCTCGATGTCAGATTTTGTTTTATAATGATCTTGTGCAGTGTCTTGGGATGTTTTATTACATTAAAGGTGCTATATAAATATGAGTTATTGTTGTAATTGTTGAGAATTGTGAATGGTTAATCCCAGATCATTCGGAGCTGGGAAAAAAGAAAGACTTGCATTTATATGACACCTTTCACCATCCCAGGAACTCTCAAGGCACTTTACATCCAATGAATTACTTTTGAAGTATAGTCACAGTTGTAATTTAGGAAACACAGTAGCCAATTTATGCACTGCAAGCTCACACAAACAGCAATGAGATAATGACCAATTTTTTTTTAGTGATATTGGCAACTCACTAATAGTGGTGGTAGGTGGAGTGGGGGAGACAGCTATTGCTTTTAAAGAGCATTAACGCGAAATGCATTGAAATGGAGTACAAGTGGCTGAGGAGATCGAATATTTTTTTAAATGGCTAAGTGTGCCCAAAGAAGCTCACCATTCCTTAAATGGAGCTGGTGTTGTATGGAGTGGATGGAAGAAGAATTGTCCTGTTTGGCCCTGAAGGCCACCCTTCCTACAGGAGAGTCATCTGGATAGCCTGGGAAAAGATGGCTCAAAGAACCAATAGATAGGGAAAGTAGACAGGCCATAAACCTATTTGGGCAGGCCTGATGCTGAATGCAAAGCAGTCAAACAACCTTACTGTTCTTTTTTTTTTATCAGCTTCACATACGTTTATAAACTGCAGCAGGGTAAACTTTGTAAATCCAACTTAAACATAGAACTGTCGCATTATTAGCATCTGTGAAAGTGAGTCCACAGAACAAGCTTCCAACAAAACCTAGCTGCATGATGCATGTCCATTTTCTCACATGCACTGAAAATCAGGGTGGACAGCTGGATGTCACTTTGCATTTCAGACGTCTATTATCTCAACACAGCTACACTTGTAGAACAAGTTATTGTACACTAGGAGGTAAGAAACTCCCAATGGAAGCAGGGTCCCACAATTTTGAGCCTTCTCAGTTTCTTTGAATGGGCTGTTCTCCATATTCTGGGATAGAAGAGGATAGAGGGATTGAAGAGGGGGAGCCAGCAGCTCCTCACAAACTGAGAGTTGGTACCATTCATTTGTTGTAATTCTTTCTTTACTCACTCACTCACTTCTTCACATTGGCATGAAAACCCTATATGCCAAAGGGGAAATGTTAATTTCATTGGTTGGAACCTTACATTAGACTTTTAATGGAAAAAGTTTACAAGTAACTTTTTAAAAAACTGGAACCAAGATGGCCACTGCCATTTACATTTGAAACACCAAAAGATCAACCTGGAGATGACAAGTCTCATCCAGCCTAGCCAGAACAATGGGGTGCTCTCAGTGATTAAATTCCCTTGAATGGCCTAATCAACACAGTCGGCACAGCCATCTAAACCCATTGACTTTGAAAGAGCCAATCCCCTCCAAGTGTGACTGGATATCTTGAGGTGTAGCACCTTGAACCTCAGAGAAGATTCCAGAAAAACTTAATTAAAAAAACAAAGGGGCTTGATAGAGTCATGTGACTGCCTGCACAGCTCTGGAGAGAGTGTAAGCTTTGTCACACAGAAAGCAGAGGGCAGTAATTGAAAAGCCATCAACAAAGCAGGCTCTCTATCTCTCTCCCCAGAACGTATCAAGACAAGATCTGGCTGTGACTGCTAAAACCCCTCAAGCCTACAGACCGGCACAGCCCCCAACCAGGGGATGATAATTAACCTCCTCTTCTACCTTCAGGAGCCCTGAGTAAAGCAAGCCCACTACCGTGCCTGTGGCCCAGTGAGAACTGCAGGAATACAATCTGAGGACTATTGGATTCACCAACTGTATTTAATTTCCATTTATTCCAGACTTTAATGCAATCACCAAAAATGTTTTCCCTCTGTAATCTATTTGAGTGTGTGTGACTCTCGTGTGAATGTGTGTGTGAATGTGTAGCGTATGTTTAGTATTTTTAACCGGGTTAGAGTGTTAAGAGTAATAAACTTACATCTTTCTTGTTTAAACTCAAAAAAACTTGTCTGATTGGTTCTTATACAATTATGTTAGAGGAACAGGAGCTAACACTCACTGAGGTGGTAAGCTGTGTTAAAAAAAAAGGATAAATCTTGTTGCGGTCAAACAGGAGAAGGGGCGAAAGGGGAGCCTGAGACCCCCTCCTCACCTGGCATTATGATATGCATACTCTCCAGAACAAAATATAGCCATTTAAGTATTGTTTGAAGCGATGTCTTACAGCCAGCATTCTAACAAACTACCCTTTGTACCTAAGGGTGTTACCCTTAACATTGAACTGAGATTTTCTTATGTACAAAGGCACATTAAGGTAAAGAAAGAAAGACTTGCATTCATATAGTGCCTTTCATGAGCTCAGGACTTCTCAAAGCACTTTACAACCAATAAAGTACTTTTGAACTGTAGTCACTGTTGTAGTAGTTTATGTTTAGTTTAGTTTAGAGATACAGCACTGAAACAGGCCCTTCGGCCCACCGAGTCTGTGCCGACCATCAACCACCCATTTATACTAATCCTACACTAATCCCATATTCCTACCACACATTTATACTAATCCTATACTAATCCCATATTCCTACCACATCCCCACCTGTCCCTATCTATTTCCCTACCACCTACCTATACTAGGGGCAATTTGTAATGGCCAATTAACCTATCAACCTGCAAGTCTTTGGCGTGTGGGAGGAAATTGGAGCACCCGGAGGAAACCCACGCAGACACAGGGAGAACTTGCAAACTCCGCACAGGCAGTACCCAGAATCGAACCCGGGTCCTTGGAGCTGTGAGGCTGCGGTGCTAACCACTGCGCCACTGAAATGGAGCAGTCAATTTGCACACAAAAATATCACACAAACAGAAATGTGATAATGATCAGATAATCTGCTTTACGATGATGTTGGTTGAGGGATAAATATTGGCCAGGACACAGGGGAGAATTTCTTCAGTACTGATGGATGTGTCAGCTGGGATTATATGCACAAATATCTGGAGTTGACCAAGAACCCACGATCTTCTGACTCAGAGGCAAAAATGTTACCACTGAGGCAAGGAGGAAACCTTGGTCAACAAGTTGTTGTCCCTGGGGGAGAAATTTTACAGAGTTTTCCTTGATCTGGTGCCATAGATTTAGTGGAACCCACAGAGGAACAGACATTTTTAGCTGGTGACACTGTTGCTTTGCGGCTCTTTACTATCTCAGTGCAGAAATTTTATGTCAGTACTTCACATCAGGAATGGGAGTGTGAACGCCTGCATGATTTTCACTCGAGTCCATTTGAATTGCCGTTGATGCTCTGTGTGTCAGGAGCACTGCAGGTAAAAGCTTACCCTGGTAGGATTCTCCTGTCATTCAAGAGTTTTAACCAGTTATAACAGCTCTCACACAGTAAAGAAAGTATCTAATTAACATCAACAGTTAAGGAGCAAAACTGGATAATTGGTGGTTGAGGGCAGAATTATTGACTGCAATATTATTTTGATAACAAGGACCATTAGAAATTAGCCTGATTTCTGTAGCTTCAAGATGTAACAAGATGAATATTTTATTTTCTTGAGACCTGTCAGGATTCTCGTTGTCAGCAGCAGGGACCCAGCCATTCCTTCATGTAGCATTCAGGCTGTATTAAGTGGATGAGCACAACAAGGATTACTTCCAAGGATCCCGACCCCCTCTTTTAAAATGGGCTCCTTCTGCTTTTTCTTTAATGCCTGCCAGGAGGTAAATCCAGGCCCATATGCTGGACCATTGGGCGTAACTGCACAAACAGCTGCTGATGACTAAATTGAACCTGACTAACATGAAAGAGTAAACAACTGTGGGAAACAGCGAACAGAAAGCAGACCCTGTGATACCATCATTTTAACCAGCCTAAAAGAATGGTTGGGTTTTATCAATACCAATCAGCATTACTGCCCATACATCATCTAAGGCAGAGTTATAGTAAACACAAAAATCTGGTGTTTGTTTGGCCCTTCTTATGTGAATAGCAAACAAGTATAACCGACAGGAAGTTTCACACTTGCCAACTGCTGACAGGACACATCGTGCCTAGCCTATGGAGAATTCAATATCTAGAGCACTGACTGCTATTATTGCAGGTACTTAGGCAAACTTCCGTTTCCTGTATGAGAATATTTAGTACGCAAGCCAAATTCTTCTCAGAATTAATTTAAGGTCAAGAAAAGTTGAAGATTCAACTACAGCTCATGCTTTTTGTGCAGCATTGCATCAAATTGCTGCATTATTTATAGGCTTCTAAATACTGCTGTTCATTTTCAAAATCAAAACTTGTCAGTTTTGCATTCAGCTACTATGGGACTGTAATAATGGAGGAATAAGCCTGTAATTTTCTTCCTGTGACATTGTTCATCTATCACTTTTGATTACAATGTTAACAGTTCATTTGTGCAGTTTACTTGTTAGGAAAAGCTGATTTGAATGCCGCATTCCAATAAAATCATCATATTTCATTCAGGTAACATCACAACCTGGAGACAGGGTCGAATTCTGATTTTAAACTATATCAAATCTGATCACACAAGGTAGGAGAGGATAAAATGGGGCTTTTTAAACATTTCTTATTGGCACATATCTCACTTCACACTGCAGGTGGGCATCATACCTGCTGGGAGCGCATATCAGACATTCTGCATTGCACCAAGCACAATTTACTGACCATTTAAAATGATGGGGAAAATGGTGAATAGTGCATGCTAAAGTGTGCAACATGTACTCTCAGCACTAAAGCTCTCTGCCATGAATGCAAACGAGGAAGTTAAGCCCTCATTGTAAAGACAAAATTACTAAGATAATGAGCAAGATTTTATATTTTATTACAGTTAAAAAAAAATGATGGGGTCTAGGTTACTCCGCAGCCAGCATTCTTGCTTCAGGCTGAGGCTTCTTTCTGCAACATTGAGCAGAACAAATACACAACAATCCTCAACTCCAATGACCTGTTCTATATGGTGTTTTATATCCCTGCAAGGTGCAGTGAAATATGCTTTAGTATTACTGACCTCTGCTCAGTTGGTAGCTCTCTGCCTTCTGGGTCAGATGGTTGTGGGCTGAAGTCTGTTTGTTCTAGCTGTTCTGGTGGATATTAAAGTTCCCGGGAACTTTTCAAAGTAGAACAGGGAGGTCCACTGGAGCATGTTTGCACCAGACTCCTTAAATCTCTTTGCTGCTTTTAATCTTCTTGGTGCATGGAGTAGATTTTCAACTTGCTACCCAGATGTGAAACTGGCATTGCAGATCAACCATCCATTATAGAAACTACAAATTTCATTTTCAGCAACCTCATTGCCAGTTTTACATTAAGGCGGCAAGTTCAAAATCTGCTTGAACACTTCATCTCTTATTTTACTGTTTGCTCTTGCATGTTTTAATCATACAGCTAGCAATCAAACTAAGGTTACTGTCCTCTTGATTTTAAGAAAAACCTCCTCCTATTTTGTCTATAAAGTGAATAATTTGAGCTGATTTTTAAATAATATCACAGCAAATGTTTAATTGCTTCCTGTGAAACAGCCAGTCAATGATGTTCAATACTTGGTGCCTGATACAGCGGGACTCCTTGTGCAATAAAACTCCTGGTGCAGCGAGACTCCCAGTGCAGTGAGATTTCTGGTGCAGTGAGATTAGAAGACTCCTAGTACTGTGTAATTTTGCAACACTAGAGCTCCTTAAGTAGTGACATTTTATGAAAAACAACTTCCTGTAAAGATGTTCATTGTGCCAGCTGTACAAAATGGCAGCAGATTGATTATAGCTCCTTTTTTCCTAATTGGGTGAACACTCTCGAAAGGGCAAGATAGCAGTAAAGGTTCCTGCCAATTTGACATTTAGTTGAATGTACACTTAGCTTCTCTACCTCCCCTGTGTTACCCTTCTTCCCTCTTCACAAACATGTGTCTTTCATGTTTGGTTTGCATACTGTATTGGTGCCATCCTCTGTTCCCTTACTTCCAGAGTAAAGCTACCTGATTTTGAAGTGGGAATGGTTTTCCATTAAAATTGAAACAGTTGTTTTTAACCCAGCTGATACTTGATCAAGCAAATTCTTGCTTGGTCGGATGGGGCAATATCATCTGGAGAAGGTCATAAATGGAAATGGGAATAGTGAATGTGGAAGAGTATTCTGGATTTTGCAAGATAACCTTTGAGAATCAAGCAGTGTAGAAGCAAAACTTTCCATCAAGGAATTAAATAGATGGAATATTGTCAAAGATTTTAAGAAGATGTTAGAACGAATGTCAGAATTTGAATTTATATAGCACCATTTACAATTTCAGGACATCGCAAAGCACTTCACAGCCGATGAAGTACTTTTTGAAGTGTAATCACTGTTACAATATAGTGAAACTTGGCAGGCGATATGGATGCAGCAAGATCCCATTGAGATAAAAGATCAGATTACCTGTTCTGTGGTGTTGGTTGAGAGTTAAATGACAGAGAACTCCCTGCTCATTTTTGAACAATCCCATATATATTTAACAGACAGATGTGGCCTTATTTTGACATCTCAATTGAAAGACAACATCTCTGACAGTGCTGGGCCCCCTTAGTACTGTACTGAAGTGTCAACCTAGGTTATGTACTTAACTCTCAAGTTACAAGAACACAAGAACACAAGAAATAGGAGTAGAAGTAGACCATATGGCCCATCAAGCCTGCTCTGCCATTCAATATGATCATGGCTGACCTTGGGCTTCAATTCCACCTTCCTGCCCACTCCCCATATCCCTTGATTCCCTCCGAGACCAAAAATCTATCTATCCCAGTCTTAAATATATTCAATGATGGAGTATCCACAACCCTCTGGGGTAGAGAATTCCAAAGATTCACAGTCTTTGAGTGTAATAGTTTCTCCTCATCTCAGTCCTGAATGATTTGTGATTGAAATGTGTCACTTTCAAACTTAACATGAAAGCCAATGGTATCATGATCACTATTTCCTACTGGATCTTTTACTATGACATTGCTTATTAACCCTGCTTCATTATACAAGATTTAAGCTAGCTTTATCCCTAGTCGGTTCTACAATGTATTGCTCCAAGAAACTGTCATGAAAGCTTTCTACAAATTCATCTTCTAGACCACTGTTGCCAATTTGATTGTCCCAGTCTATATGCAAATTAAAGTCCTCTACAATTAATACATTACCTTTTTTACATGCTCCAATAATTTCCCGCTTAATGTTCTGTCCAATAACATAATGTTAGGGGGACTCTAAACTATTCCCACCAGTGTTTTCTGACTCCTGCTATTCTTAATTTCCACCCAAACTGATTCTACTTCATGATCTTCTGAGGCCAGATCCCTTCTTATTAATGTCCTTATGCTCTCCCTTACTATCAGGGCTACTCCTCCTCTTTTGCCATTCTGTTTATCTCTCTGAAATATTGTGTACCCTGGAATATTCATTTCCCAACTTTGATCTCCTTGTAACTATGTCTTGGTAATGGCAGTTAGATCTAAATCATTTACCGCTATTTGTGCCACTAGTTCATCTATCTTATTACAGATGCTTCGTGCATTCAGATTAAGGAACTTCAATTTCATTTTTTTATCTCTATTCCCTGCAATGTCCTTATTTGCCAAAGTGCAATTTTTGTTTAACTCTCTGTCCCTTCCTGTCCCATTTTATTGGGAGCTACCCACATCACTATCCTGCTCCGATGCCCTGACCACTCTCTTTGGATTTCTAAATTTCCCTTTACCCAAACCCTCGCCCCCACCTCCCGCCCCCCCCCCACCGTTAGTTTAAAGCTCTGTCCACAGCCCTAGTTACGCGATTGTCCAGGACACTGGTTCCAGCCCGCTTCAAGTGAAGCTCATTCCAACAGAATAGCTCCCTCTTCCCTGAATACTGATGCCTGTGCCCCAAGAATCAAAACCCCTTCTTCCCACACCACTCTTTGAGCCACGCATTTAGTTCTCTAATCTGCTTGACCTTGTGCCAATTTGCACATAGCTCAAGTAAAAATCTGGAGATGATTACCTTTGATGTTCTGCATTTTAGTTTGGACCCTCGCTCCTCAAATTCTCTAAGCAGAACATCATTTCTGATTTACCTATGTCATTGGTTTCCACATGGACCACGATAACTGGATCCTCCCTCTCCAACTCCGGGTTCCTCTCCAGCTGCGAGGAGATGTCCTTAACCTTGGCACCAGGCAGGCAACACAGCCTTCAGAGTTCCTGGTCATGGCTGCAGAGAACAGTATCTATCCCTCTGACTATACTGTCTCCGATCACTACCACATTCCTCTTCACTCTCTCCACTGGAATGGCATCTTTCACCATGGTGCCATGGTCAGTCTGCTCATCCACTTTGCAGTCCTTCTCTTTATCCACACAGGGAGCATGGACCTCATACCTATTGGACAAGGTCAGAGGCTTCATCATAAATGCTGATCCCCCCTCTCTGCCTCACTCACAATCACACCCTCCTGGCCATTTCTAATGATCTCCCTAGTCTAAGGGGTGTGTCTGCCTCCTGGAACAAAGTGACCAGGTAACTCTCCCCCTCCCTGATGCTCTGCAATGTCTGCAACTCAGTCTCCAGCTCAGCAATTCTGAGCTGAAATCATGCAAGCTGCATACACTTACTGTAGACATGGTTGTCCAGGATTGCAGTGCATTCCACAGATTCCCACATGCTGCAGTTGAGGCACACCACTGACCCTGCCATCTCTGTACAACCTTATTTTTTTAATTAGTCAATTAGTTTATAATTTAAGCTGTAGTAATGGAAAATTGCATTCACCTACCTTGGAGTCAAAAGAAGAAGACTCACCAGCTGCTGGAGGCTGAAAAAGATGGGAAAAGGAGCCTCTCTTTCACCCTCTGCACTGAATTCCCAAGTACACCAAATAATCAACTTCACTCTGGCAAATGTCTCTCACTCAGGCAACTGTCTTTTATTACTGCGTCCCCTCACAGTGTTTGGCTAAGAAACTGGTCTGCTTTATATAAGGATTCTGATGACTCACTAGCTAGCTCAGCTAATTATTTCCAACTGATTGACAGATAACTGTCACTGCTGACTGCTTCTTGTCTAAACAAGGCTCTTTACCTAACCAGCAGATTTAAAGCCTGATTCTTAATCTAAAATTTAAACTGGACAAAAACTTACCAGAACCTACCATCTGCACCAAATTTCCAACTTCACTCAGGCAAATGTCTCTCACTCAGGCAACTGTATGTTCTCACTGCGTTCCCTCAGATTAGTATGGGACAGTCAGATGGTAGATGGAATTTAATGTGGAGAAATGCATGGTAATACATTTTGGGAAGAAAAATGAGAATATACTCTTAATGGAAAGATGCTGATGGGTACAGATGAACAAGGAGACATGGGGCTCAAATACAAAGTTCCCCAAACATGCAACTAGAGGTGGATGAAGCTATCAAAATGGCCAGCAGCATTTTGGGTTTTACAAAAGGGCTTTAGAGTACTATAATAAACAATTGAAGATAAATTTGTACCAAGTATTAATTCAGCCACATGTGAAGTATGATTTTAGGAGCCCTATTATATAAAGGACATTAAAACCACTGAGGGTGTACAGTGTATGTTTATCAGAATGATTTCAGGGATCTGACACTGCAATTATAAGGAAATGTTTGAAATACTGGGGCTATTTTCATTAAAGCAGAGAAGACTAAGATTTAATATGGGTTTCGATGGAGTGAATAGGAAAATAATATTTCCTTTATTTGGGGAATCTGTGACATGGCATCATCAATTTAAAATGATCACAAATAGGAGGAGATGTTAGGAGAAATATCTTTAGACGATTGTTAGTCTTTGGAATTCTTTGTCATCGGGAATGTTTGATCCAGAAACTATTGCATTTTAAGGCAAAATTAGATACATTTTTGATATAAGGCAAGATACAGGGTAATGCAGAGACAGCAGAGTAGAGGAATTAGTTTTAGATTGCTCTACCAAAGAACCAACACAGAGAGGATGAACCAAATATCCTCATTCTGTGCTGTAAAATTTCAACGTAATATGATCAATCTGAGGAAGTGTTATGGCGGTGCTTCTATATTTTTTGTTAAGTTTTTTTTGATGATTCATGTATCTTATAATTATGGACATTGTTTCATTTGTGAAAACTGAAACATCTATGGATGTTTTTCCACTGGGGTCATTGAAAGGACATTGAGAGGTCTTGTTTGAAAACAACACTTGCTGGAAGTCACCTGTCTTCCGATAAATACCCAGCAGGGGCTTTTGACTTGGGGGAGATGTTTACAGAGAAGCGACAATTCAAGATTTATTGGGGTTGGGAGGCTTGACTCTTGAGATATTGTTTTTGGTTTTGCTTTAGACAGTGTGTTGGGGGTGTGAACTGTTTTGAAGGCAGTTGAAGAAAACCAGCCAAGAGAGCGGTCACCATCAGTTTCCTCTTCCATCTCTTTGAAAACTTTCTGAGAATCAAGTGTAAGAAATAGAGAAACTGATGCTGCATTTCTTCTGAAAAGCCTGCCAGAAACTCCTGTTGTCACATTTCTCTTGGAAAACCTGCCAAACTGATCTTCAACATTACCTGAAAAGAACTGTACTAGAAAGATCCCAGTGACAGCTGGCTACGTGTATTTGGGACGCCAAAGCAAAAAGGGACAGCTGACATCTTTCCATATCTTCACTTTTTTCTTCAAGAATAAGCAAGTATTTGGCCAAAGTATTCTTTTTTGTCTTTTTATTTTGGTAACAGAGCTCTAAAGAGAAAATCTCTATTTTTTTGGGCGCAGTGGTTAGCACCGCAGCCTCACAGCTCCAGTGACCCGGGTTCGATTCTGGGTACTGCCTGTGCAGAGTTTGCAAGTTCTCCCTGTGACCGGGGTGGGTTTTCGCCGGGTGCTCTGGTTTCCTCCCATAGCCAAAGACTTGCAGGTTGATAGGTAAATTGGCCATTATAAATTGCCCCTAATATAGGTAGGTGATAGGGGAAGGTGGGGATGTGAGAGGGTAATGGGATTAATATAGGATTAGTATAAATGGGTGGTTGATGGTCGGCACAGACTCGGTGGGCCGAAGGGCCTGTTTCAGTGCTGTATCTCAAAATAAATAAACTGGTGTGTGTGTGTATGTGAGGGGCTAAGGTAAAAGGGAACTTTCATATTTCACTTGGTCTGATAATGTTTTGCTTCATTACTGGTTATGTTTTATAATAAACTGATAATTGTTGTTTATTAAAGAAACCTGGTTGTTGTATTTTATTCTGGGAGAAAGAGTAGAGTCTACGATTGACCGTATCGGTAACTGCATAAACATTTAAGTATATGTTGTAACCTGTGGAGAAATGGAACTAGAAAAGACTGTGTACTCCTCCCACCTTGGTCATAAGAGGAACGAATAGACTGGAAGGCCCAAAGGCTTTTCCTGATACCATTCTATCTTATGCTTTAATATCAGTATCAACTCATTCAAAATTTTAAAACCTCTATCAATTCACCTCTAAGAGTTCTATTTTCTAAAGAAAAAAAACCCAACCTGTTAAATCTTTCTCGATAGCTGTGTTACGCTCACTTGAATTGAAACTACAAGAACCAAAACTAAAGAGTTTTGACTTTTCAAAAATTGACTTTGTGCTAGAAAAAAATGGTTGCTGAAGTTTAAAAGAGCTGGCCCTGTATATTCAAACTGTCTTACTATCTTGTAAGAACAAAAGGATAAACTCTAAGCTAAGAGGTGTCAATTCCACCCATCCCGAACTCATCAAGAGACATTCTTGAATTGAATGGATTCTTCTGAAACAAAGAAGGTGTGAAGTAGCAACATCCTGGGCCATTGTGGGTCACCACAGGGAGGGAGATCTATGTCTCCCAACAAAGGCAGGATGTGACACAATTTTGACCTTATTAGTAGCTCTCTGGAGAGAAAGGGAGAGAAGGACAAACATCATGAAAGCCTGTCCAGATGGGAGCTGGGAGAAATCCAGCCAAAACCAAAGAAGGTGCCCTGCTGTGAGTTCTACACTTCAACTTGTGTAACAGAGAACTGAAGGTGATCCTCCATCTCTAGATTAAAGACTCAGCTACCAGAGAAATCTACAAAACCCAGGCCTCCAACTTTTAAAGAGAAATTGACCTCTGAGAAGATTCAACAGGTTTATCGTGAAACCCTGAAAACCTATCACACTTCAAACCGCTTACCCCTTTTCCTCTCTATCTATCCCTCGTGTGTGTGCAAGTGAGTGAATGCAAAAGTGGGTGCGATTGCGACCATTTCGGGAATGAGTATTGCTCAATAAATAGTTAATCTTCTGTTTTAAACCTACAAGAAAATCTGTCACTCTCTGTTTATTTGATAAATAAAACACAAAGAGGTTACAAAAACACTTGCTGCGGTCATTTGGGAATTGAACACACACACCCCTTACCACTTGACTGTAACAGCAGTAATCTTTCAGTTCTGGTATCATCCTTATAAATCATTTTGCATTTTCTCCAGTGCTTCTATGCCCTTTATACAATTTGGAAACCAGCAGAGCACAGCTCTCTATGTATGGCCCGGGCAAGGTCCTATACAAGTATAACATAAATTCACTACATTTGGATTCTATATCAGATTCAGGACCATAGCTGGATTCCCCCAGGTGAAAGGTGTGATAGATTGCACACATGTGTCCAACAAGGCTCCAATGGACCAGCCATGTGCTTTCATCAACAGGAAGGGCTTCCATTCCATCAACATTCAACTGGTCTGCGACCGCCAACGACGTTTCTTGCAGGTGTGTGCCTGCTTCCCGGGAAGCAACCATGACGCCTACAAACTTTGACAGTACCAGGTGCCAAAGCTTTTCAGGCCCCTGATGTCTTCAGGGATGGATTCTCGGGGACAAGGGCTACCCATTGAAGACTGACGCCGATGAAGAACCCTTACAATGCAGCGGAGGAGAGGTACAATATCTGCCATGGGTCCACCTGAGCGACCATTGAGCCGGCCATTGGGCTGCTGAAGATGAGATTCCATTGCCTCGATCGATCTGGTGGAGCCCTGCAGTATGCCCCAGTGAAGGTTTTGTGCATCATTGTGGTCTGCTGTGCTTTTTTTTTAGAGATACAGCACTGAAACAGGCCCTTCGGCCCACCGAGTCTGTGCCGAACATCAACCACCCATTTATACCAATCCTACACTAATCCCATATTCCTACCAAACATCCCCACTTGTCCCTATATTTCCCTACCACCTACCTATACTAGTGACAATTTATAATGGCCAATTTACCGATCAACCTGCAAGTCTTTTTGGCTTGTGGGAGGAAACCGGAGCACCCGGAGAAAACCCACGCAGACACAGGGAGAACTTGCAAACTCCACACAGGCAGTACCCGGAATCGAACCCGGGTCCCTGGAGCTGTGAGGCTGCGGTGCTAACCACTGCGCCACTTTGCCGCCCCTAGTGCTCTGCACTGTCTAGCACTATAGAGGGGGAGGCTTTGCATGATGAGGACATGATTGAACGACGAGAAAGATGCGGAGGAGGGAGTTGAGCAAGCAGCATTGGATGCTGAAGCACCTGCACTGGAGGCCAGACAGATTAAGTGACAGGCCAAGGAGACAAGAGACAGTCTCATACTTTCCTGCTTCTAGCAACAATGATGGCTACTCAGTGAAAACTATAAAGACTCATGTCGCAGCATGAAGTCTGTTGCCTCCTTTCTATTTGTGTTCCGTGCCTAGCACCCAGCTGAACCACGTGGGATAGCCTAATCAAATGACGGCTGTGCCTACATTGGCATCCACTAATGTTGAAGTCAGCAGGTCACAATTAATGCATGATAGATTAATCACTTTTACACAATGAAGGCCAAGTGCAAGAACAGAAGAACTTTATATGATGCAGCAGATGTCAATTTTCAAACACCCGTGAAGCACCAAGTATCTCTAGGTGGTTTTCTTTACACATTTACGAGTGCTCCTATGAGGTGTAAACCCATTGCTAGCATCTGGGCTGGATGCAGGCTGCTGACCATGCTTCCCATTGGCCTGTGATGACTTTGGCGGCCGTCCTCTGGCAGGCTGAGGCCTGGAGGGCCCAGGCAGCCTGAGGATTTTCTGCACTGGTGCAGGACTCTCCTCAGGTGTCGTGGGTACTGGAGCTGGGCTCACTGACAGCGGGGCTGAGAAGCCCTGAGGGAAGCCCCTTTCAATGTTCACATGAACATCCCTGCTCAACAGAGAAAGACAAGGAGCTGGAGAAGACTCTAGCAGTCTCGTCCTTCTCTTGCCTTGCCACTGCTGAGTTGAGCTCATGGCCGAGGTGATTGTGTGCAGATCTGCGGGCATCTGTGGGATCTGGCTCTCCATGAGAGTCGCCAATTTCTTGATAGAGGAAGCCATGCGCTCACATGCCTGAGACATGGCAGTACTCATGGCATAGATGGACTCCTCCATTGTCCGCTCATGGCGGTGCATTGCCTCTAGAATCTCCTCCAGCTGTTGCCTTACCTCTCCCTGTAACTCCAGCATGCCCTGTGCTGTCGACACCAGAGGCTCATCATCAGCCTGGGGCTCAGCATGGGCCTGGACACAGACAGTCCTCCGACTTTAAGTGACCTCAGCTGTTTCAGCCTCAGCCAGTTGCTCAGCTGCGTGTACAATGCTTTCATGAGCTTGTGACCCTTGTCATTTAGGCCCCCACCTGCCAAGAATGAGGCAAATTAATTTTGCCACATGAACATTAATTTTAAACTGTTACTGGAGTGAAGAAAGAACTGGTTAAAAAAACCCACAAGGGATCCTTGGCTGGAGAGACATTTTTGCATATTAACAGACAGTACTTGGAAACGACAAAATGGCTACTCCCTGCTCCAATTTAATCCACAATGGACTTTTGATTACCAGACGTTGAAGGTGGAGGAGCTAGCATTCCAGGTTGACTGCCAAGATGGCCGAATACACAAACAGATGTGGTCACTCCAGCTAGTCACATGACTAACCTCCTGGCCACCTGACTTTTTAGAATTTGAACTTGCTTTTGAGTTTTGAACTGGCAGAAAGCTGTTGCCTCCTGGACTGAAAAGACCTCTCATGGCTGGCTCGCCGTGGCCTCTCCTGTCTGCTTCCATCTCTTTCTCACAGAACTGAAAACCACTGAAGACACAGGAACCCCAAGAGAGAAAAGTCTCCTACAGTGAACAAGGTTTAAGAATAATACTGGTCCCCAATGAAAAGCAAGATCAACCTACAAAAGGACTCTACAGCAAGCTTGAAGCACAGTAACAAAAAAACCCTCCTCAGAGATTGCCTCAAACTGTTCTGCTTTATCTTTTCTTCTGCTCTTTTCTGTCTCTATTTACATGTGTGTATCGCTTATGCATGCTAGCATGGGGTGCAGCATGTATCCATAGGCGTTAACTGAATTAGAGTTTAAGTTTATAAATTTCACTTTTCTTTAAACCTAAGAAAGCCTGTTTGTGTTCATTTCTTTGCCTTATAATTGGAAAGTGGTGAACAAGGATTCACCAAGGGGGAGCTCAAAACACAGTGTGTTTAAAACAAAACCCTGTTACAGTAAGACCAGGTGAAGACTGAAAGGGACCCCTAGACACCTTTATCACCTGGTTATAACATCCTGATTCTACAGCCGAACAGAAACCACTGAGGTGAAAGTATCTGTGCTGGTGGAGATTGCAGGAGAGTGCTTCCTCTGACTGGGGTTCCTCCTCAAAGATCGACGGCTGCTTCCCTTCTGCTTGAATCTCCTGTGAATGCCGACCTGCGTGAGAGAACATAAACATATGTGGGTTGGGCTGTGCAGATCTTGTCATGCCAACCATGCGTGATGTGGGTCTCCAGAAGTGAACTGCATGTCGATGGAAGACAATCCTCACTTTCTTGCATGGAGAATCTATTCTCTCAATCTAGAGCGGCCGTCCTTGGTCCCTGACAATTCTCGTGCCTCCTCCTCAGCTGTGGAGAGAAGCTGAAGATCTGGAATGCCTCCGCCAGTCCTGGCTGTCTTCCTGCTGTTATAAGCCCTCTTGTCCTGCAAGTGGAAAGAGGGAGATAGTCATACTTTGCAGAGAGATCAACGTAACAGTTCTGCTAGTGGCAGCCCCTCGTTACCTACTGAGGTATCACATATAGCTCATGCTCCCATCCGCTCCCAGGGGAGTTAAGGGGGTGAGCTGTGAAAGAGAGTGGCCTGTGGCTGAGATGCAGCTGTCAGGATGAGGTAATGCCAAACCCCACTGCCAGCCCAGTTGTAGTGCCTGTCTCCCAATGTCCCATTCCTCCTGCATAGCCAATTGCAATCTCTAAAAAGGTCAGAGTTATGGAGCAGTCACCTTGACAGACGAAGGAGGTCATTGACCCTCTTGCGGCACTGTACCCATGTCCGGGTGGGTGACCTCATGGCTGCTGACCTCCTGAGCTATCTCCAGCCAGGCTTGCTTGGCCATCCCTGGGGAAGACGACCTCCCGCTTTTCCCTTGCAACCTGGAGGAGAATCTCCAGGAATGTGTCGCTAAAGCTTGGGGCCACCCTTTGACGTGCCTCTGCCATCCTGTGGGGTGTGGCTCTGGGGCTTGGAGGTGTCCAGGAGTCACGCCAACACTGGTCTCAGCAGTGAACAGCAAGCAGCAAATCAGTCTAAGGCAGCAATACAAACAGAGCTGGCATGGCTTTAAATATGGTGCCGGCACCTGCTCTGGAGTCAGCTGGCACCATATTGGGCATCTCACAACCTGCCCCCGCTGTGTGATTGTCCACGCCCGCGCCTCCATTATGTAACGTGGCTGCCTGCCTCATGACCACAGTGGGCCTGCCGTCACATGACTAGCGAGAACGGTGCACAATTCTGGGTCCGCCGCTGGGAACCACAACGGGCTTACTAAATTCAGCCCAAAAGGATGCAATTACATGGCTTTACATTCAGTGGCTGTAATTTTGACTTTGTACGATAGTGCAAAAACAGACAATATTGCTCAAAGTCAATGTAAATGAAAATCAGGAGACAAGTATAATGAGCCGAATGCATATCGCCGGCTTTACCCTACTACCTGAAGACATAATTATCTCAAGTTTTTCTTGGGCACCAATGTAAAAAGAAAAGAAAGACTGGCATTGATAGGGCTGAATTTAATGAGACCCGGTGGCAGGCCCAGAAAAGGGCGCCGTTTTAGTCTGTCATGCGGGTGGCTGACTCATTGTGATTACGCGGTGGATGGCCAT
This sequence comes from Heterodontus francisci, assembly GCF_036365525.1. NCBI lineage: Eukaryota > Metazoa > Chordata > Chondrichthyes > Heterodontiformes > Heterodontidae > Heterodontus > Heterodontus francisci. The sequence continues at coordinate 106,314,300 of NC_090376.1, forward strand.
TTTGCATAGTGGAGACGCGGGTCCTCCCAACTCACGAGCCAAGCTCAGGAGGCGAGTCACCGATTGCAGCATCAGATGAGTCTGGGGCAGGTGCTGGCACCATATTTAAAGGCCTGCCAGTCCTGCAATCACTCCTGCCTTAGAGTCACTGGCAACATTAATTTAACCTGTGAAAAAGTTGCTAAGCTCATCCATGGAACCCCTAAACCAGAATCACAGAATTGTTACAGCACAGAAGAAGGCCATTCGGCCTGTCATATCTGCTCCAGCTCTCCGAAAAGATATGGCTTCTCCCTGTATCCCTGCACATTCTTCCTTTTCAGATAACAATCCAATTCCCTCTTGAATGCCTCACTTGAATCTGCCTCCACCACACCGTCAGGTGGTGCATTCCAGATCCAAACCACTTGCTGCGTGAAAAAGTTTTTCCTCATATGGCCATTGCTTCTTTTGCGAGTTACTTTAAATCTGTGCCCTCTTGTTCTCGATCCTTCCAACAATGGGAATAATTTCTCCCTATCTACTCTCTCCAGACCCCTCATGATTTTGAACACCTCTATCAAATCTCCTCTCAACCTTCTCTTCAAGGAAATTAGCCTCAACTTCTCCAATCTGTCCACATAACTGAAGTTCCTAATCCCTGGAACCATTCTCATGCATCTTTTCTGCACTCTCTCTAATGCCTTAACATAATTTCTAAAGGGTGCTGCCCAGAAATGGACACAATACCCTGAGGAGGATCAAAGGATGCCTGAAGCAAGACCCCAGGCGGCCACACAGTTCAGTGATGCCTCTCTGCAGATTCTCCTCCAGGCTACAGGGGAAAGATGGGAGGTTCTTTTCTCCAGCAATGGCAAGAAGAGGTCCTCCCGCCTGACCAAGCAAGCCTGGCGATCGCAGAGGAGGTCACCTACTGGAAATGGGTGTAGTGTTGAAACAGGATCAACGACCTCCTGCGTTCGGCCAAGGTGAGTGCTTCATACCACTTTCCTTTTGGGGAGTGCATGTGACTATACGGGAGGGTGCGCAACATGGGGAGGGTAGCATTACAATGGCGATGGCAGAGGGGATAGGGTCTTAACTCATCCTGACAGTTGCATGGCTACATCTTGGCCACAGGCCACCTTCCTTCATAGCTCACCACCCCCCACCCCCTTAATCCCCTGACACTGTGTGGAAGAATGAGATACATCAGATCACCCAGTAGGGGGTGAGGGTCTGACATTAGCAGAACTGTCATGTTGAGCTCTCTGCCAATCTCTACTATCTCCATCCTTCCTCTTGCAAGACAAGAGGGCCCACAATAGGAAGGAGACCGCTTGGAATGGCAGAGGAGTGCCAGATCTGCATTGTCTCACCTCCGCCGAGGAAGAGCCTTTGGAGCTGGTGGGCACACAGGGCGGCTGTGCTATTTTGGATGGGGAGACTGGAATCCCTGCGCAAGAAAGTGATGATTAGCTACCATCGACATACTCATTAATGTTGGAGACCCACATCACGCATGGTTGACATGACGAGATCTGCACAGACTTTGTGTTCTCTCTTGCAGGCCAGCGTCCGCAAGGAACCACAGCCACGAGGGGACAGCCATCAACCTCTTAGGAGGACGACCACTCAGAGGATGCACCATCCCATGTTTCTCCTACACCTTCCACCAGCGCAGAGGCATTCACCTCGGTGGGATTGTGTTCGGTCTTAGAATCAGCTGAGAGCACCGCACAGGCATTTGAGCAGCTGGCAGAGGCTGACAGCCGAGGTCACTGACAGTTGGAGGACTGTGAGTGGCTTGGCCCATTCTGAGGCCCAGGACAATGATGAGCCTCTAGTGTCAGCAGCACAGGGCATGCTGGAGTTGCAGAGACAAGTAAAGCAACATCTGGTGGAGCTGCCAGTGGCCAAGCGCAGTCATGAGCAGACAATGGAGGAGACCATCCATGCTATGAGTGCTGCTATGTCTCAGGTGTGTGAGTGCTTGGCTTCCTCCATCAAGTGGTTGGCGACCCTAATGGGGAGCCAGATCCCACAAACATGTGCAGACCTGCACACCATCATTTTGGCCATGAGCTTGACGCAGATGTGGCAAGGTGAGAGTAGGAATAGGAGCCCGGGGACTTTTCCCACTCCTCCTTCTCTGGTCAGCAGAGAGATGCAAGTAAGCCGAGAAAGGGAGGAGGAGAGGTTGACCTTCTCAGCTGGGGGGGTCACTCAGGGCTTTCCGTGTGTGGACACCGGCTCCTCGGCCCCTCTGCCAGTGAGCCCAGCTCCAGCAGCCGCAATGCCTGAGGAGACTCCTTCACCAGTACAGTAAACCTTAAGGGAGCCGGGGCCCTCCAGGCCTCAGGCATCCAGAGGACACCCGCCAAAGTCATTAAAGGCCAAGGAAAGCCTGATCAGCAGCCAGCCTCCAGCCCAGCTGCTGTCACAGGGATAACACAGCGTTGGAGGACTCACAAATGTATTAAAAAGACCACCTAGCTACACTTTGGGTCTCATGGGTGTAGCTAATATGTTCAGTAGTGATTAATTAAAAGCTCTTTTGTTCAAATCATTAGCCATCATTGTCTGAAAGCCATGATCCATTATACCTTAATTGTAAGCTGCTGACTTCTCCCTTCCCCCTTAGAGCAATGCCAATGTGACCACAGCCCTCATTAACATGCCAATGTGATGAGAACCCTCGTTAACATATGGTCTCCCATGGGCACCAGCACACATTGCAGCCAGTCGCAATTAGACAGGGAACACAAATGGAAATGAGGTGACAGAGTTCATGCATTAAGGTGAGTCTTTATTTGACTCTCTGTGAATGGACATTAGGGTGACTGGAAATGGGTCATTATGAGATTGTCTCTTGCCTCCTTTGTGTGTCGATCAACCTGCCTGGTCTCCTGTACAGGGTCTCCACCATCCATTGCTGCTTACCCCTCTCCCTCCTCTGCATCCTCCTTGTCAGATGAGTGTCACTCAGGCATGTCCTCAACATGTAAGGCCTGCTCCTTCTGCAGTGCTGGATTGTGCAGAGCACAGCAGACCATCACAATACACGACACCCTGACCAGGCATACTGCAGGGCTCCACCGGATCAATCAAGGCAGTGGAATCTCTTCTTCAGTAGCCCAATGGCCTGCTTGATGGTTGCTCGTATGCAGCTGTGGCAATTGTTGTACCTCTCCTCCCCTGCATTGTGAGGGCTCCTCACAGGCATCAGTAGCCATGTCTTCAATGGGTATCCTTTGTCCCCGAGAATCAATCCCTGAAGGCAAGCAGGGGGCCTGTAAAGCTGTGGCACCTGGGACTGTCGAAGTATGTCGGTGTCGTGGCTGCTTCCCGGGAAGCAGGCGTACACCTGCAGGAAATGCTTTCAGTGGTCGCAGAGTAGTTGAAGGTTGATTGAATGGAAGCCCTTCCTGTTGATGAAGGCACTTGGCTAATCCTTAGGAGCTTTGATGCCAACATACATGCAATCTACAGCACCTTGCATCTGGGGAAATTCAGCAATGGCCCTGAATCTGATGGCCCTCTCGGCCTGACTTCCAGGGTCAGTCCGGTAGTGCACATAGTCACTGGCCTTCTTGAACAGGTCACCTCCTTGATGCAGCAGTGGGCTGCTACCTGGGATATGCCACACATGTCCCTGGTGCATCCTTGGAAAGATCCAGATGTCTAGACGTTTAGTGCGAAGGTGATCTTCAGGGCCACTGGCATTGGGTGACTCCCAAATCCCAGAGATCACAAATCTTATTGTGCATAAGTCAGTAACGGCCTCCCTGGAGAGCTGCAGGCTTTGCTGATAGTGGCACTCAGACATTTCCAGGTATCTGATCTGAGTCCAGTACAATCTTTGGCATACATGGACCGTTCTTGGCATGGCAGGCTGCTGTTGTTCTCATCGTGGAGCTGCACAGATAGGCGCAGAAGCCTCCTGGCCCTCTCTGTCAGTGGTGCTGCATCATGCCACGGGTGTCCAAAATGCCAGGGTATATGAGACCCATGCTAGGTGACCCATGGGCCTGCAGAGCGCTGTCGATGTAGAGACAATCCTGCCTTGACAACTGAGGTTCTGACAATTCTCTCGCCGAAGTCGCTGATAGACCCCAGACCCCAACCTTGCTGATGCCCCTCCCTCTGTTCCAGCCGTGTGGGTGATCAAACAAATCATGGCAATTTGCCAACCCAGTAAAGCTCCCTCCAAATCCACACTGAAGCCCCTTGCAGCGACTCCAAGGCCTTAACCCATCTTGCAGGGCCCCCGAGGTCCCGGATCCCCTTGCAGAGCATGCAGCACAATAGTGCCACAATGGTCTCCAAACCCATTTCTTCTCCTATGCAGCAATGCTCAAGGCTGCCTCCCACCATGGCCAGGTGGCCTCTCACCTCAGTACAGCCAGGTTTTAACCGTCGTGAACCCAAAGGCACGTTAGCGCAGCCCGCTGTTCACAAAATCAAGGACCAATCATTAAATCAGAATTAATTACATTTAAATGCATTTAAAATAGCATTTCAGCAATTTAAAATAGCTTCCTGTTGTGCTGGGGCAGCAAAGCCGCCATGCTGCTTTCCCGCCACTGGCAAAATCTGGAACCAACGTCACGATGCCGGATCTCTGGGTGGAAGGTTCCGATGCAATTCTCCATCCCCCCACGCCACCATACCCGCCTTCAATGGCTGCATTAAATTCAGCCCATATAGTGCCTTTCACGGCCTCAGGACATTCCAAAGTGCTTCACAGCCGACTAAGCACTTTTGAGGTGTAATTGCTATCGTAATGTAAGAAACGCGGCAGCCAATTTGTACACAGCACGACCCCACAAACAGCAATGTGATAATGACCAGCTAATCGTTTTTTTAGCAATGCCGATTGAAGGATAAATATTGGCCAGGCCGCCAGGGAAAACTCCCCTGCTGTTCTTTGAAATAGTGCCAAGGGATCTCTTCCATTCACCAATAAGGATTGACAGTTTTAATGTTTCATCTGAAAGACAACATCTCTCATCGGCACTTCCTCAGTGCTGCACTGGAGTGTCAGCCTAGTTTATGAATTCAAGAATCTAGAGTGGAACTTCAACCCAGGACTTTGAGGTAAAAGTGCTATCATGAGCCATGGCTAATGTAGGGAAATATATTGTATGATTGGTTTCCCTCATTTGCGTGGTGTCGTAATAGAGTTGTCCACTGGTGGAAAAGATGAGAGAGGAAATTCAGGGCCAAAATTGTTTAGTTTTCTATTTATTTATTTATTTTCCTTACTTGCAGTTGTCAGTAAAAAGCTGAACACGCTTTTTGGATTTTGTTCCCAATGAAGGTCAAGATCTGTTAATCAGTCATTCATTGAGTCCCATCCATCTTAGTTTGTTTCTCTCTAAACGTTTGGCTGATGCTCAATGATTTTACTGATTTAAAGCAGCAATTTTATTTTTGTTTTGGGGAGGAGGGCTGACTTTGCCACAGCATATGGAACTTGATTTGTGGTTTCAGCTCATGGCTCTGGTTTCTGTGATTGAAATGGGAATGCATACTGCTCGTGCAGCAAAGCACCTTCCTTATTCTCTAAATAATACACGTGCAAAACTCAGTCTGTGCACATGACTGACAGAACATTAATGAGAAGGCATTTTGGGACGTTCAAAGCAGTCTTCAGCATCACCTTTGCCAGCAGAGTTAATGAGATGTCAATTAGCATTATATCTGTAGCCAAGATAGATACAGCTAATTAAAAAGTGAAAGTTTTGGGTGGCTCAGTGATGTATCAACATGGAATGCTGCAGGGGTGCAGAATATGGTTTAGTGTTGGAATTGGCTATGTGATGGGTTCCCATTTTAATGTTGTCCTTTGGGAATTGGAGGGTACTTAGAGGACAAATCAACTGGGGCTGCACTTACACACCTCCTGGAATTAGGTTGCAGCCCAAAAAATTGGCAGGAACCTGGGAACAGGTTGTCTGTCCAGTGTATCAGCCAGAGAATGGCATGGGCACAGAGCTGGGTAAAGATTGCCAGCTGGCTCACTCAGTAAGGGAATGGTATAAATTCAGGACCCTAAAGAGGGAGATTGGGTGAATTATGCAACCAAAGAAACTTTACTAAATAAATGTTGGGAAAAAAATAAACTACAGCTTTCAATCTTGATTGAGCCATATTGGGTAGGTCTCCACCTTGCCACCCATGTAATCTGTGAAAGTGAAAATGGAGCAGTATCTATCATGGGCAGCCAATCCGCAACATTGGTTTCGTACCCAAGCGGTACGTTGAAAATCAACTCCACTGTGCCTCTATTATGGTATAATTTCTAGGCTAGATCTCATATAATTTATTCTAGAGATTGTGCTGGGGGTAATTTTAAAATTCAGTGATGTTATAAAGTGGACAAGATCAAATTGGTTGCCCATGATACATCCCGCCTGATTATCGTATCTCTTGAAGTCAACAGAAGTAAAAATCAGATGGGGTGTATAATGGGTAGCTCATTCACAATCACCCATTTTACACCATCGTCTAATGTTAAATGACCTTGTTTAAGAGTATAGAGACTGCCAGTCCTAGTTGGGATGCCTGACCAGAAGGTTTGGAGTTTCTTTAGTTCATTGATGTTGTGCAGAGAGAGAGAGCGACTGAGTCATTAATGTAAACATAACAACAAAGGGGATTTTCAAAATACTGTAGTGAATCCCTTAAAAAAAATCTTTCAGAAAAAAAAACATACAAACAGGAACTCTGTCATTGTTCTAACATGCTTGTGTCTCATAGATAAATCTGTATTAAACAGCCATGTAGGGGTATTTCAACCAATAACAAACAAAAACACACAAGAGGGGAATATCGCTTGATACTCATTGTTCTAGTTATTGTTGTAGTGTTTACTAGACAGTGGGTTACACTAAGGCTCATGTCCTCACAGTCAATGACGGGAAGAAAAGCAATCATCCCTTGGTTGTACCACGTAGAATAAAGCACACAGGAATTTGTACTTTGTTAATTAAAACAGTTAGAGTTTTGAACTGCTGCCCATTCTGATGCAGCTGGAGGGTTTGATTCATTTTCTCATTTAGTGTAAATTAGACAGAATTCTTTGAACCATCAAGCTAACTCACCTCGGGAAATCAATTTCAGCAGGCATTTAGATCCAGAAAAAATCCTGGCAAATGCACAAAAGATCTTGCATCTTTAAATAAACTGAATTTTATTGGAACAAATGTTTGCATGAAATTACTTGACTGATTTTTATGTTATAATTTGATTTCATTACACAATACAAGATGTCACTAAACACTTTCCCTTTATTTGCCCAACTCTTTCAGTTTTATCCAACCAATGAAAACTTTATTCAGCTGAGATTCCCCTCAACTTTCCCAGTTCACTATTCCATTACGTAGATAAGAAAGGACTAAGTACAATAATTATACTGCTGTTTATAGAGATTAGAATTTGAAACTGCAATTACTGCTGAATAATATACCCTTTCATCCTATCAAACCTCTTTTTATTACAGTAACATTTCATTTGTTTGTAAGAACATGTCATGCTTATTCTGTAGATTAATCAAAAATTAACTGTTTGAGGGATTGTGGTCAAATTCCATTAGAATTGCATTCAAACTATGAGGGAGAAAGTGGACTCTGTAGCGCCCATTGTTAAGGTGATACACAGCCTCCGATCTTGCAAAAATGGGGTCTGAGTGCACACATGCACACTTCCGTTAGGAAGTGCATAGGTGTCATTTTGGTAAAGGGGTTTGCACATGTGCACCTAATGACCCCCAGCAGCATGCACAGCATGCAGATTATGATGTCAATCAGCGTGCAATGCTGATCTGATGTCAGTGCTGCCATTTTCAAATGCAACGATCCAACCTTCATCCTGTCTTAACATAACTGCAAATGTTATTAGGCAGCATGAAGGAACCCCTCCACAAGCACTACTTAAAGGGATCATGAACTATTTACAGGTTAGTTGCTGAATTATTACTTCTAGTTGTTGATGCAATTTTATGCATTTTTGGAGTTTTCCTTTACTTTCGTAAAGTTTTATTTCTATATAGGGAGTGGTCCGGCAGGTGCTGATGTAATTCTTTGTTGATTTAAAAGCTTTGGCTGAAACAAATTACTTCCAAATAGAATCATAGAATGGTTACAGCACAGAAGAGTGAATGAAGAGTGCAGGGGAGCATGCCAGGAGCAGCACGAGGCATACCTTAAAATGAGGTGTCAGCATGATGAAGCTACAGGATTACTTGCATTCCAAACAGCAGAAGCAGCATGTGATAGACAGAGCTAACTGATCCCACAACAAATGGATCAAAGAACAAAGAACAGTACAGCACAGGAACAGGCCATTCGGCCCTCCAAGCCTACGCTTGATGCCTGCCTAAACTAAAACCTTCTGCATTTCCGGGGACTGTATCCTTCTATTCCCATCCTATTCATGTATTTGTCAAGATGCCTCTTAAACGTCATTATCGTACCTGCTTCCACCACCTCCCCCGGCAGCAAGTTCCAGGCACTCACCACCCTCTGTGTAAAGAACTGGCCTTGCACATCCCCTCTAAACTTTGCCCCTCTCACCTTAAACCTATGTCCCCTAGTAACTGACTCTTCCACCCTGGGAAAAAGCTTCTGACTATCCACTCATAACTTTGTAAACCTCTATCATATCACCCCTCCACCTCCGTCGTTGCAGTGAAAACAATCCGAGTTTATCCAACCTCTCCTCATAGCTAATGCCCTCCAGACCAGGCAACATCCTGGTAAACCTCTTCTGTACCCTCTCCAAAGCCTCCATATCCTTCTGGTATCCTTCTGCAATTCCAGAATTGCACGCAATATTCTAAGTGTGGCCTAACGAAAGTTCTGTACAGCTGCAGCATGACTTGCCAATTTTTATACTCTATGCCCCGACCGATGAAGGCAAGCATGCCGTATGCCTTCTTGACTACCTTATCCACCTGCATTGCCACTTTCAGTGACCTGTGGACCTGTACGCCCAGATCTCTCTGCCTGTCAATACTCCTAAGGGTTCTGCCATTTACTGTATACTTCCCACCTGTATTAGATCTTCCAAAATGCATTACCTCACATTTGTCCGGAATAAACTCCATCTGCCATTTCTCCGCCCAAGTCGCTAACCATCTATATCCTGCTGTATCCTCTGACAATCCTCATCGCTATCTGCAACTCCGCCAACCTTTGTGTCGTCCGCAAACTTACTAATCAGACCAGCTACATCTTCCTCCAAATCATTTATATATACTACAAAGAACAAAAGTGAGGTGATCCCTGTGGAACACCACTAGTCACAGCCCTCCATTTAGAAAAGCACCCTTCCACTGCTACCCTCTGTCTTCTATGACCGAGCCAGTTCTGTATCCATCTTGCCAGCTCACCTCTGATCCCATGTGACTTCACCTTTTGTACCAGTCTGCCATGAGGGACCTTGTCAAAAGCTTTACTGAAGTCCATATAGATAACATCCACTGCCCTTCCTTCATCAATCATCTTTGTCACTTCCTCAAAAAACTCAATCAAATCTAAATTCTGCAGTCCCGCCACATCCAGTCATGAATGGTAGTGGACAATTAAACAACTAACAGAAGGAGGAGGCTCCACAAATATCCCCATCCTCAATGATGGGGGAGCCCAGCATATCAGTGCAAAAGATAAGGCTGAAGCATTTGCATCCATCTTCAGCCAGAAGTACTGAGTGGATGATCCATCTCGTCCTCCTCCTGAGATCCTCAGCATCATAGGTGCCAGTCTTCAGCCAATCCGATTCACTCCACGTGATATCAAGAAATGACTGAAGGCATTGGATACTGCAAAGGCTATGGGCCCTGACAATATTCCGGCAATCGCACTGAAGACTTGTGCTCCAGAACTAGCCATGCCCCTACCCAAGCTGCTCCAGTACAGCTACAACACTGGCATCTACCCTGCAATGTGGATAATTGACCAGGTATGTCCTGTACAGAAAAAGCAGGAGAAATCTGACCCGGCCAATTACCGCCCTATCAGTCTACTCCCAATCATCAGCAAAGTGATGGAAGGGGTTGTCAACAGTGCTATCAAGCGGCACTAGCTCAGCAATAACCTGATCACTGACACTCACTTTGGGTTCTGCCAGGGTCACTCAGCTCCTGACCTCATTAAAGCCTTGGTCCAAACATGGACAAAAGAGCTGTGAGTGAGGTGAGAGTGACTGCCCTTGACATCAAGGCAGCATTTGACCGAGTATGGTATCAAGGAGCCCTAGCAAAACTGGAGTCAATGGGAATCGGGGGAATACTCTCCACTGATTGGAGTCATACCTAGCACAAAGGAAGATGGTTGTGCTTGTTGGAGGTCAAACATCTCAGTTCCACGACATCACTGCAGGAGTTCTTCAGGGTAATGTCCTAGGCCCAACCATCTTCAGCTGCTTCATCAACGACCTTCCCTCCATCATAAGGTCAGAAGTGGGGATGTTCACTGATAATTGCACAATATTCAGTACCACTCGCAACTGCTCAGCTACAGAAGCAGCCTGTATCCAGATGCAGCAAAACCTGGACAATATCCAGGTTTGGGCTGATAGGTGGCAAGTTCCATTCACGTCACACAGTCTCAAACAATAGAGAATCTAACCATCTCCCCTTGATGTCCAAATGCATTACCATCGCTCAATCCCCCACTATCAACGTCCTGGGTATTGCCATTGACCAGAAACTGAAATGGACCAGCCACATAAATATTGTGGCTACTAAGAGCAGGTCAGAGGCTGGGAATTCTGCTGCGAGTAATTCACCTCCTGTCTCCCCAAAGCCTGTCGATCATCTACGAGGCACAAGTCAGGAGTGTGATGGAATACTCTCCACTTGCCTGGATGGGTGCAGCTCCAATAACAGTCAAGATGCTCGACACCATCCAGAACAAAGCAGCCCACATAATTGGTACCCTATCCACCACCTGCAGCATTCACTCCCTTCATCACCGCGCATAGTGGCAACAGTGTGTACCATCTACAAGATGCGCTGCAGCAACTCACCAAGGCTCCTTAGACAGCACCTACCAAACCCCTGATCTCTACTATCTAGAAGGCCAAGGGCAGCAGATGCATGGCAACACCACCACCTGCAAGTTCCCCTCCAAGCTACAAACCATCCTGACTTGGAACTATATCGCTGTTCCTTCACTGATGCTGGGTCAAAATCCTGGAACTCCCTTCCTAACAGCACTGTGGGTGTACCTACAAGAAGGCAGCTCATCACAACCTTCTCAATTAGGGATGGGCAATAAATACTGTCCTAGCCAGTGATCCCCACATCCCATGAATGAAGAAAAAAAGGCCATTTGGCCGGTCGCATCTGTGCTGGCTCTTTGCAAGAGCAACTAACCTAGTCCCACTCCCCCATCTTTTCCTCTTCATCTTGCAAATTTTTTCTCTTCGGATAATTATCCAGTTTTCTTTTGAAGACTTTGATTGAATGCCTTCACCACACTCTCAGGCAGTGCATTCCAGATCTTAACCATTCACTGTTTAAAAAAGATTTTCCTGATGTCGACTTTGCTTATTTTGCCAATCACCTTAAATCAGTTTCCTATGGTTCTGGATTCTTCGGCCAATGGGAACAGTTTCTCCCTATTTACTGCGTCCAGATACCTCATGATTTTGAACATCTCTATCAAATCTCCTCTTAATCTTCTCTTCTCCAAAGAGAACAGCCCCAGTTTCTCCAACCTATCCACGTAACTGTAGTTCCTCATCCCTGAAACCATTTTCATGAATCTTTTCTGCACCCTCTGTAATGCCTTCACTTCCTTCCTAAAGTGCAGTGCCCTGAACTGGATACAATGCTCTAGTTGAGGCCAAAACTTCTTTGTTCTTGTACTCTTTGCCCCTATTTATAAAGCCCATGTCCCTATCTCCTTTATTACCTACTTTCCAACCTGTGCTACAGCATTCAATGATTTGTGCACATGTACCCACAGGTCCCTCTCCTCCTGCACCCCCTTTAGAATTGCACCCTTTAATTTATATTTCCTCTCTTTATTCTTCTCACGATCTGAATCACTTCACACTGTTCTGCATTCAATTTCATCTGCCACTTGTCCAAGCATTCCACCAACATGTCTATGTCCTCCTGAAGTTTATTACTATCCTCCTCATAGTTCACAATAGGCTGAGTTTAGTAATGCCGGTAGGGCTCCCTTAACTGGGCCGGGCTTCCCCTTGTCTTTTCGCTCCTCCCACCCCCCACCCGGCGCGATTCAATGGTGCTCGTCCCTTTAAGGATGGGGATCCAGCCTCCAAGAGCTGCAGACCAATCAGAGAGTGGGCAGCTCAGTAGTATTGGCAATGCCATTGGGAGCGGAGGCAACTGCTGATATTACATGGGGCCTGGGACTAGGATCAGCCATGGAGCCTCTGGACCCAAGGCAAGTGAGACGGGTTCACCGGGGCCAGTCAGGCAGGCCCGGGTGATGGGGGCGGATGGGTGGGTGATAAGGGCAGCAGGTTGGGTTACCGGAGGGGCAGCCTTTGCCACCAGGGGCCCTCCATGGGACACAGAATTACCACGGAGGAGGCCCCCTCCCACCAGGCCACAGGAAGGCCGCCTTGTTTTACTGGGCCGCCACCCCCCATGCCACTTGTTTAATTCCTGCGGTGGTGGGAAGAGGCCCTTAAGTGGCTCGTGGTTGCCCACTTAAGGGACTCAATTGGTCTCTGGGCAGGAAGGTCGTCTTTGGCCTTTCCCACCCCTTTCATGTGTTCTTTGTGTTATCTTTAGCAACACAATGAAGTACATGGATTCCAATTCCTCGAAGATCTCAAAAAGGTTTATTAACAGCCAACTAGTATATACAGTACAAACTATTTACAGAACCTTTGTCTGGGGAGTTACAGTTGCAGAGTGACTGTGGCTCCTAGTTACATGACTACATCCTGGTAGTTAGCTCATTTGTAAATTGAGATCTTAAAGGGACATCACTCTTGGAATGATCATACAACATCCCCTTTCTTTCCAAAGATAAGTCTCATATGCTATAAGTAAAGCACATTAAATTGGATAACATCAAAATTATTTATACAGGGCTAGAGGTTATGAAATTTACACATGCAGAAGCTTAAGAGTCCATATATCGTTTCAGTGGTTTGACAAATCTTCCAGATCAGGTTTTGGTATAACCTTCTGAGGATGTGAATTTTGCCCTTGGCTGTTTTTGTTTTGCAGACATTTTGTCAATATGTTGGTTGTCATCCTGTTGTTCCGTCACACCCTCAGCATCGGAGTGTGCTCTTTCGAGTTCGCAGGGCGCAATTGGAGTATTGCACACTTCTCTTAATTGGCTTTGGTTCCACCTCAGCACTGCTCTGTTAGATGTTATAACCTTGTAAGATCTTGGTTCATTGCAAACTTTGGATACCTCTGCAAGTAACCATGTTCTCATGGTGGGATGTATGACCCTGACTTTTTGTCCTACGTGTAGCTGAGAATGGAAAGTGTGGTAGGTAACACAATGTGGGACAGAATAAGTAAAACTATACTTTGCATCTGGTTGTGCTCTTTCTGAATATTGGACCTGCTCGATGATTGTACGATGTTTCAAATTTCAATGATCCACACGCAGACTAATTAAACATCAGGGATAGCTAACTTTATTTACTAGTTTAATTAATTAATCAAGAGACAAAACCAGTTGATCACAGAGACAAAAATTGATCCATTGCATCTTAAGTACACAAGATTATTATGGATAATAAAAGTCTTTGGACGCATTTTAATTAATTCATTTATGTAGGCACTACAAGCCCCATCTCATCATTTAATTGGGGGTAATTTTGACTTTGGGCTATAATGAACAGCAGGTGATAGCACATTAGCTGCTCGCTTTACAGCTCTCCTAATTTTTATTTCTATTGAAGTTAAAAATTGAGTTTATTTTGGCCAAAGGGTAAAACAGGTGCTAAAAGTGTGCACTGCTAATAAAACTAGCCTGTTTGAAAGTCCTGGGGGGCAAACTTGGGCTTATGAGCAACAATTTTTCTGGGTGCTATGAATGCCCTTCAGGTTCCAAAATTACATCCATGGCACGCTCCCACACTTCCGCTGCAGAGTGCATCAGCCAACAACATGGTAAAGGGGCTAGCATGCATGCACTTAATGTCAGCCAGAAGTAGAAAGCAGGTAGATCATCATATCAATCAGTCTGCAGCTCTGATTTGATACCAGCAATGCCATTTTGGATGTCCACACTCCAGCCAATGCCATCTCTTAACTTCATACAGCTGAACACACATTAAGCAGCAGGAAAAACCCTGCTGGCACCCTCACTGGCACGATATAAAGGGATCATCAACCACCTACTGGTTAGTTACTGGTTGATTTCTTTTGGCTGTTGCTACAATTCTACAAGCTTTGGTGCTTTCCACAGTTGTTTCAAGTTTCAAAAGTCTACAGGGAGTGGTGTTGCAGGTGCTGAAGTACTTATTGCTGACTTCAAAGCTTCTGCACAGACCAATTGCTCCCAGACATCAGTACACTAGTAGGCCATCCTCTTGGAACACAGCATGAGTGGGAGAATGAAGAGATGCCATGCAGTGCAGGACAAGCTACTAGAAGAGAGTGGGGGAGGAGGGGGAAAAGGGCTTTCTGTCCATGATGTTCAGGGAGCAACTTTCCTACTTAAGCCTCAGCAATGATCAATGTGTGAGACATGAAAGGAGGTTGTCACTAAAATCTGCCAGTTGCTGCAGCTACAACTCCAACCTCAAACCAGGCAAGGACTGCACTGCCGGTGATTGTGGAAGTGACCGTGTCTTAAAACTTTTATCTGTTCGACTCCTTCTAGGCTGGCGCAGGAGTTATTAGCAACATTTGATAGTTCGCAGTCCACTACAACAGGGAGGTCACTGAGACTCTGTATTCAAAGAGAGATAAGAACATAAAAAATAGGAGCAGGACTAGGCCATTTGGCCTCTCGAGCCTGTTCCACCATTCAATAAGATTATGGCTGATCTGAGTGTGGCCTTAACTCCACTTTCCTGCCTGCTTCCCATAACCCTTTAAAACCATTGTAGATCAAAAATCTGTCTAACTCAGCCTTGAATATATTCAATGACCCAGCTTCCACTGCTCTCTGGGGAAGAGAATTCCAAAAATTAACAACTCTCTGAGAGAAGAAATCCTCCTCATCTCTGTCTTAAATGGGAGATCCCTTATTTTTAAACTGTGCGCCCTAGTTCTAGATTCCCCCATGAAGGGAAACATCTTTTCAGCATCTGCCCTACCAAGTCCCCTCAGAATGTTATATGTTTCAATAAGATCACCTTCATTCTTCTAAACTCCAATGAGTATAGGCCCAACGTGCTCATTCTTTCCTCATAAGACTACCCCTTTATCCCAGGAATCAACCTGGTGAACCTTCTCTGAACTGTCTCCAATGCAAGTATATTCCTCCTTAAATAAGACCAAAACTGTATGTAGTACTCTAGAGGCTGTATTTTAACGAGCCACGATGTCGGGGTCCATGGCAGGGGAGGCCGGAAGATGGTTCCAGCAGTGGCCTGCCACGGAGGCCGATGCCAGGAGAGCCCAACCCGATCCTCCTGGCGATGTCGAGGCTCTGTGGCGACACCCCACACCCCCCATGCTGGGCGACAGGACCTGATTTAAATATTTAAATTAATGAAATGAATAAATTTACAGCAACTTACCTTGAATCTTCCGGGCCCGCCACAATCTTCGGCGTGGCAGCCAGCACTTCCAATTCCTCATCTGGGGAAAGCAGTATGACACTGGTAGGGAGGGGGGAGGAAATTTTTACTGTGTGGGGCAGGGAACAAAGTCAAATAAGCATCATTAGTGCAGGGGATGGTGGGAAGGGGTGCACTTTCAACTTTGTGCACTCTGGGGGGAGAAAGTCAGAATTCAAAGGTAAGTGTTTTTTTGGGGAAAGGGCAAATACTTACTGTAATTTTTATTGGGGGGTTGAAAAGGAGCGTTACAATTTTATTTTGTAAATTTTGGAGGGGCTTCACTTTAAAAATTAAAATTTTCTGGCAGGGCTGGCTGCACTTTAAAAAAGGTGCCACGCCTGCGCACAAGCAGCTGATGCCGTTGCCAGTGATGGACAGCCGGCCCCCTCCACATGATTGGGTGGGGGGGGGGCGGGCCACCCCAGCAATTTAAATCAGCTTCCACGCAAGAGATCACGGCGGACCATCGGTGCAAGCCGCCATTTTTTGAGCTTGTCGCCAGGAGCAACGGCGGGCTGTTAAAATCCAGCCCCAGGTTTGATCTCACCATTGCCTTGTACAGTTGTAGCAAACTTCCCTACATTTATACTCCATTCCCTTTGCAATAAAGGCCAACATGCCATATGCCTTCCTAATTACTTGCTCTACAAGCATACTACCTTTTTGTTACTCATGTACGAGGACACCGAAATCCCTCTGTACCACAGCATTCTACAGTCTCTGTCCATTTAAATAATATTCTGCTTTTCTATTCTTCCCACCAAAGTGGACAACCTCACATTTTCCCACACTATACTCCATCTGCCAAATTTTTGCCCACTCACTTAACTTACCTATATCTCTTTGCAGACTCTTTGTGTCCTCCTCACAGCATGTTTTCCTACCTATCTTTGTATCGTCAGCAAATTTGGCTACAATACACTCGGTCCCTTCATCCAAATCATTAATATAGATTGTAAGTAGTTGAGGTCCAGCACTGATCCCTGTGGCATCCCACTACTTACAGTTTGCCGAAGTGAAAATGACCCATTTATCCCGGCTCCCTGTTCCCTGTTCCCTGTTACTTAAAGCCAATCCTCTATCCATGCTAATATAATACCCCCAACACCATGAGCTCTTATCTTGTCCAGTTACCTTTTATGTGACACCTCATCGCATGCCTTTTGGAAATCCAAATACATTACATCCACTGGTTCCTCTTTATCTACACAATGTGTTACATCCTGGAAAACTCTAATAAATTTGTCAAACATGACTTTTGTTTTAGAAAACCGGGTTGATTCTGCCTGATTGCATTATGATTTCCTAAATGTGCAGCTACTACTTCCTTAATAATGAAAATTCCAGCATTTTTCCAGTGACAGATGTTAGGCTAACTAGCCTATACTTTCCTGATTTTTATCTCCCTTCTTTTTTGAATAGAGGTGTTACATTTGTGGTTTTCCAATCTACTGGGACAGTTCCAGAATCTAGGAAATTTTGGAAGATTAGAACCAATGCATTCACTATTTCTTCAGCCACTTCTTTTAAGACTATGGGATATAGGCCATCAGGTCCAGGGGATTTGTTAGCCTTTAGTCCCATTAGTTTTCCTTGTACATTTTCTCTAGTGACAGTGATTGTTTTAAGTTCCTCCCTCCCCTTTGCCCCTTTATTTTCTACTATTCTTGGGATATTTTTTGTGTTTTCTTCCATGTTTTTTCCCCCATGTTCAAAGTCTCTGCCATTTCCTTGTTTCCCATTCTTAATTCCCCAGTCTTATTCTCTAGACTGACGTACACTTTAGCTACTCTCTTTTTATATACTTGTAGATTTTCTTCCTATCTGTTTTTTTATATTTCTTGCTAATTTTCTTTCATATTGTAATTTCTCCCCCTTTTTTTTGCTGGTTTCTAAAATATTTCCAATCTTCTGGCCTACCACTCATTTTCGCAGCATTGTATGCCTTTTCTTTCAATTTGGTAGCAACCTTAACTTCCTTAGTTAGCCACGGATGATGCATCCTAGTTGTAGAGTCTTTCTTTCTTCTGGTACATATCTTTGCTGAGAGTTATGAAATATCTTGTTAATGTCTGCCACTGCTTATCCTTTGTGCTACTTTTTAACGTATTTTTCCAATCCACTGTAGCAAACTCTGTCTTCATAACTTTGTATATGTCTTTATTTAAGTTTAAAATACTGGTTTCAGACCCAAGTTTCTCACCCTCAAACTAAATGTGAAATTCTATTATGTTATGATCACTCTTGCCTAGAAGATCCTTTTTGATAAAATCATTAATTAATCCTATCTCATTACACATTACCAGTTCTAAAATAGCCTCCTCCCTGATTAGTTCTAGAACAAATTGTTCTAGGAAACTGTCCTAAATACACACTATGAACTCATCCGCAAGGTTACCTTTGCCAATTTGATTTGTCCAATCATTATGAAGATTAAAATCGATTATTGCAGTACTTTTATAACAAGAGCTCATTATTTCTTGATTTATACTCTCTCCTACAGCTCCGGAGGGTCGGTTAGCTCAGTTGGCTAGTCAGCTAGAGTATGATGCAGAAAAATGCCAACAGTGTGAGGTTCAATCCCCATACCAGCTGTGGTAGTTCATGGAGGACTGCCTCCTTGCTTTGCCCCACACTTGAGAAGTGGTAACCCTCAAGCTGTACATCACCAACTGTCTCTCTCTAATGGGGGGAGATGATTATGGTCCTTTGGGGCAATGGGTTGAGAACAGTGTAGCTACTGTTAGGTTGCCTATAAACTACTCCCACCAGTGACTCTTTCCCTTGCTATTCCTTATCTCACACAAACTGATTCTACAACTTGATATTCCAAGCCAAGATCATTTCTCAGTATTGTATTGATAACATCCTTTATTAACAGAGCTACCCCATCTCCTTTGCCTTTCTTCCTATCCTTCTGAAATGCCAACTACACTTGCATATTCAGTTACCAGCCTTGGTCACTCTGCAACCACATCTCTGTAATGGCTATCATATCATTCCCATTGCGTAATCAATTCATTCATCTTGTTAAGAATGCTGTGTACATTCAGATAAAGAGCCTTTATTTTTATTTAGGGATACAGCACTGAAACAGGCCCTTCGGCCCACCGATAAAATTCTATCATTTTACCCTAGTCTGATGTTATTTGCTGATGCACTCTTTGTATGCTGTGTCCTATCCTGTCACACACTGGTAACCATTGCCCATATCGTTACGCTGCATTATTGCCTCATCCTTTCTCACTAACCTTCTAAATCTCCCCTCACATGCACCCTCCCCCCCAACTATTTAGTTTAAAGCTCTTTCTACTGCCTTAGATTTGCCAGGACACTGGTCCCAAAGCAGTTCAAGTGAAGCCCATCCCAACAGTACAGCTCCCTATTTCCCCAGTACTGGTCCCAGTGCCCCATGAATCATAGTCATACAGCACTGAAACAGGCCCTTCAGCCCACTGAGTCTGTGCCAACCAACAACCACCCATTTATACTAACCCTACAGTCATCCCATATTCCCTACCATTCTCCTATCACCTACCTACCCTGGGGGCAATTTACAATGGCCAATTTACCTATCAACCTGCAAGTCTTTGGCTGTGGGAGGAAACTGGAGCACCCGGCGAAAACCCACACGGTCACAGGGAGAACTTGCAAACTCCGCACAGACAGTACCCAGAATCGAACCCGGGTTCCTGGAGCTGTGAAGCTGTGGTGCTAACCACTGCGCCACTGTGCCGCCCCAATCAAAACCCATTTCTCCCACACCATTCTTTGAGCCACATATTCAACTATCTGATCTTACTTAACCTATGCCAATTTGCTAGTGGCTCAGGTAGCAATCCAGAGATTATTACCTTTGTGGTTCTGCTTTTTAATTTAGCCCCTAGCTGCTCATACTCCCTTGGCAGAACCTCTTTCTTAGTCTTACCTACGTCACTGGTACCAACATGGACCATGAAAACAACATTCTTCCCCTCTCACTCCAAGTGCCTTTCCAGCCCCGAGGAGATCTCCTTAACCCTGGCACAGGCAGGTAACATAGCCTTCGGGACTCACACACTCGGCTGCAGAGAACAGTATTTATCCCCTTAACTACACTGTCCCTTACTACTACTACATTCCTTTTCACTCTTCCCACTTGAATGGCCCCCTGTACCATGGTGCTGTGTTCAGTTGGCTCACCTTCCTTGCAGCCCCTGCTCTCATCCACACAGGCTGCAAGAACCTCAAACCTGTTGGACAATTGCAAGGCCTGAGGCTCCACCAGTGTAACCTTCTGTATCTCCATACCTGCGCCACTCGCAGTCACACCCTTCTGTCCCTGACCACAAACCAAATCAGTGTACCTAACCAAAGGTGTGTGACTGCCTCTTGGAACAAGTTTTCCGGATAACCTTCCTCCTCCCCGATGAATTGCGGTGTCTGAATCTCAGACTTCAGCTCATCAACTCTGAGCAGACGTTCCTCGAGCTACAGACACTTCCTGCATATGTGGTTGCAGTGGACCACACTGGTGTCCACCAGCTCCCATTTGCTACAGCTGCAACACATCACCTGCCCTGCCATCTTAATTGTATTTTGTTTGTCTAATTAGGATATCCAAATTGGAAATATCACTTAATGATAATTTGCAGTTATATTCAGTAATTTAAGTCGTTAAGCTATAAATTTAATACAGGATTTATATCTTCCCCAATACTAGCTCAAACTATTGCCCCTGTTGAGAGAAAATAAAAGATACCTTAATACTCACCAACCAAACACCTACCTGCTTACCGAATTAAAGCCTCTGGACTTCAACACTCAGGTCTTGCTATGCCCCACCCCCCTCTCTTGCACCGTTACTTGTTCTGTAAATGACTAGAGCGGCACCTCTTCCCTCACTACGCTGAATTCCCACACTCACCAAATTCCCGACTTAAGCACTCTGTCCTTGAACTGGACTTATATTCCTTGTCCATGTTTGACCTGATGCCAGTCTTCAGCCAATTCGATTCATTCCACATTAGATCAAGAAATGGCTGAAGCACTGGATAGTGCGAAGTCAATGGCCCCTGACAACATCCCAGCTGTAGTACTGAAGACTTGTGCTCCAGAACTAGCTGCGTCCTTAGCCAAGTGGTTCTAGCATAGCTACAACACTGGCATCTATCCAATAATGTGAAAAATTGCCCAGGTATGTAAAGTCCACAAAAGCGGGACAAATCACATCTGGCCAATTACCACACCATCAGTCTACTCTCGATCATCAGCAAAGTGATGGAAGGTGTCGACGACTGAGCTATAAAGTGGCACTTACTTAGCAATAACCTGCTCCCCAGTGTTCAGTTTGGATTCTGCCAGAGGCACTCAGCTCCAGACCTTATTACAGCCTTGGTCCAAATAGGGATAAAAGAGCTGAATTCAAGAGGTGAGGTCAAAGCCTTGACATCAAAGCAGCATTTGACCAAGTGTGGCATCTAGGAGTCCTAGCAAATTTCAAGTCAATGGGATCATACCTAGCATAAAGGAAGGTGGTTGTGGTTGTTGGGGGCCAATAATCACAGCCCCTGGACATTGCTGCAGGAGTTGCTCAGTGTAATGTCCCAGATCCAACCATCTTCAGTTGCTTCATCAATGACCTTCCCTGCACCATAATGTCAGAAGTAAGGGTGTTCGCTGCTGATTGTATCAGTATTCAGTAGCATTTGCAACTCCTCAGATATTGAAGGAGTCCATGCCTGAATATAGCAACACCTGGGCAACATTCAGGTATGGGCTGATAGGTGGCAAGAAACTTTCGCACCATACAAGTGCCAGGCAATGGCCATCTCCAACTAGAAAGAATCTAACCATCTCTCTTTGATATTCTATGACATTACCTGGACTGGCCATATCAATACTGTGGCTACAAGAGGCTGGGAATTCTACAGCGAGTAACTCATCTCCTGACTCCCCAAAGCCTTTCCACCATCTACAAGGCACATGTCAGGAGTGTGATGGAATACTCTCCATTTTCCTGGAGGAATGCAGGTCCAACAACACTCAAGAAGTTCAACACCATCCAGGATAAAGCATTCCACTTGATTGGCACCCTATCCACAACCTTCAATATTCACTCCCTCCACAACCAGCACACGGCGGCAGCAGTGTTTACCATCTACAAGATGCACTATACTAACTAGCCAAAGCTCCTTCGACAGCACCATCCAAACCTATGACCTCTATCACCTAGAAGAACAAGTGCGGCAGATGCATAGGAACACCGCCACCTGCAAGTTTCCCTCCACATCACACACCACCCTGACTTGGAACTATATCACTGTTCCTTCACTATCACTGGGTCAAAATCCTGGAACTCCCTCCCTAACAGTACTGTGGGTGTACCTACAGGACATGGACTGCAGCAATTCAAGAAGGCAGTTCACCCCACCACCTTCTCAAGGACAATTAGAGATGGGCAATAAATGCTGGCCATGCCAGTCACACTCACATCCCATGAATGAATAAGAAAAAGGAACGCCTTTGCCAAATAGTTATTCAAACAATTCATCATCAGATCTGGCTGGACCGCTTAAAACATTATTGGACAATGCTCTCCATCACTAAAACTTTCCACTATTTAAAGATCACCCAGCAAGGCAACTACAACACTCGGCTTCTTTTCTCTACCACTAACTGTCTTCTCAAACCACACTGCCCTGTCTTCTCCACGCTCACCTCCAACAACAAGTGCAATGAACTCATGGACTTTTTTGTTCCAAAGATCGAGACCATCCGATCAGCTGTCCCTGCTCCTTCCCTCCATTCCCCTTAGCCACTGCAGGTAATTTCCAGTAAAATTCCCCTTTTTCCTAACCCTGAATTTGTGTCTTTCTCTAGTTTCTCTCCTATCACCCCTCATGTCCTCTTTAAGTTCATTTTGCCGATGAGATTGATCTTTAGTTCTCTTGACCCTATTCCTAACAAGCTACTGACCACTCAACCTTTCTTCTTCTCCTCAGGTTCCCCCTTTCCTTCAAAGCTGCTGTCTTCACTCCTCTCCTCCAAAAAAAACCCTTGACTCCTCCATCCTTGCAAACCATCACGCCATCTCAAACCTCCCTTTCCTCTCCAAAGTCCATGAATGTGATGTCGCCTCCCAAATCCATGCCCATCTTTCTCGGAACTCCAGTCAGATTTCTACCCCCTTCATAGCACTGAGACTGCTCTTACCAAGCTCGCAAACAACATCATAGTTGAGTGTAACAAAGGTAAACTATCCCTCCTTGTCCTCCAAAACTTGTCTGCAGTCTTTGACATGGTTGACCATGCAATTCTACACCATGCCTCTCCACTGTCGCTGTCAGGATCTTTGTCGTACATTCTTGGGATATGAGTATCACTGGCAAGGCCAGCATTTATTGCCAATCTCTAATAGTCCTTGGGAAGGTAGTGATGAGCCGCCTTCTTCAACCGCTGCAGTGCA
The DNA here is from genome assembly GCF_036365525.1 of Heterodontus francisci. Classification (NCBI taxonomy): domain Eukaryota; kingdom Metazoa; phylum Chordata; class Chondrichthyes; order Heterodontiformes; family Heterodontidae; genus Heterodontus; species Heterodontus francisci. The sequence continues at coordinate 106,337,473 of NC_090376.1, forward strand.
TCTGGTGTAGGTGCTCCCATAGTGCTGTTAAGAACACTGGAAGGGTGCGGCACAGTGGTTAGCATTGCAGCCTCACATCTCCAGCAATCCAGGTTCAGTTCTGGGTACTACCTGTGCAGAGTTTGCAAGTTCTCCCTGTGACTGCGTGGGTTTCCACCAGGTGCTCCAGTTTCCTCCCACAGCCAAAGACTTGCAGGTTGATAGGTAAATTGGCCATTGTAAATTGCCCCTAGTGTAGGTAGGTGGTAGGAGAATTGTGGGGATGTGGTAAGGAATATGGGATTAATGTAGTATAAATGGGTGGTTGTTGGACAGCACAGACTCAGTGGCCCAAAGGGCCTGTTTTAGTGCTGTATCTCTAAATAAATAAGGGAGTTCCAGGTTTTTAACCCAACAACAGTGAAGGATCAGCACTATGGTCCCATGTGATGATTGTGTGTGACTTGGAGAGTAACTTGCAGGTGGTGGTGTTCCCACAGATCTGCCCTTATTCTTCTAGGTGGTAGAGGACATGAATTTGGAAGGTGCTGTCAAAGGAGACTTGCCAAGTTGCTGCAGTGCATCCTGAATATGGTAAACACCGCTGCCATTATGTGCTGGTGGTGGAGGAAGTGAATGTTTAAAGTGGAGGATGAGGTGGCGATCAAGTGGGCTGCTTTGTCCTGGATGGTGTTGAGCTTATTGAGTGTTATTGGAGCTGCATTCATTCAGACAAGTGAAGAGTATTGCATCACACTCCTAACTTGTGCCTTGTAGATGGTAGACAGGCTTTGGGGAGTCAGGAAGTGAGTTACTTACCACAGAATTCCCAGCCTCAAATGTGCCCTTGTAGCCAAAGTATTTATATGCCGGTCCAGTAACGTTCTGGTTAATGGTGACCCCCAGGATGTTTACTCAGTGATGGTAATTGCCATTAAATATCAAGGGGAGGTGGTTAGATTCTCTCTTGTTGGAGATGGTCATTGCTTGGCACTTGTGTGGTGTCTGAATGTTGTCCGGGTCTTGCTGTATGTGAACATGGACTGCTTCAGTATCTGAGGAGTTGAGAATGGTAACTGAACACTACAATCATCAGCGAACATCCCCACTTCTAACTTTATGATGGAGGGAAGGTCATTGATGAAGCAGCTGAAATGGTTGGGCCGAGGACACTACCCTGAGGAACTCCTGCAGCAATGTCCTGGGGCTGAGATGTTTGGCCACCACCAGGTACCATCTTTTTTTGTGTTAGATATGACTCCAACCAGTGGAGAGTTTTCCCCCAATTCCTATTAATTTCAATTTTACTAGAGCTCCTTTCTGCCATACTTGGTCAAATGCTGCCTTGATTTTATGGGCAGTCACTCTCACCTCACCTCTTGATTTCAACTCTTCTGTCCATGTTTGAACCAAGGCTGCAATGAGGTCTAGAGCCAAGTGGTCGTGGAGGAACCCAAACTGAGCATCGGTGAGTAGGTTACTGCTGTGTAAGTACCACTTCATAACACTTTCAATGACACCTTTCATCACTTTGCTGATGATCGAAAGTACACTGATAGTAGTAATTGGCTAGATTGGATTTGTCCTGCTTCTTGTGGACAGGACATGCTGGGCTCTGCCATCATTAAGGATGGGGATGTTTGTGGAGCCTCCTCCTCTGGTTAGTGGTTTAATTGTCCACCACCATTCACGATTGGCTGTGGCAGGACTACAGATCTTTGATCTGATCCATTTGTTGTGAGATTGTTTATCTCTGTATATAGCATGCTGCTTCAGCAGTTTGGCATGCATATTGATGTGTAACTTCACCAGGTTGGGACCTCATTTTTAGGTATGCCTGGTGCTGCTCCTGTCATGCTCTCCTATACTCCTTATGGAACCAGCGTTGATCCCCCAGTTTGATGGTAATGATCGAGTGAAGGATATGCCAAGCCATGAGGTTACAGATTGTAGTTGGGTTTATCGGAGTGAAGATTTGGAGTATACCAAGAAAATTATTAGATTGGGAAAGTGTAATAGCTCTAGTGGGCCAGAGGCATCAACGGTGGTGGAGGGGCATGCTTTAGCAAATCAAGAGCTCTCAAGGTATCATGATGGATTAAAGGCCAAAGACTAAATAGTTGGGGTTTGAGATTGCAGAGATAAGGGCCCAGGGGGAGAGTTTTTTTTCCAGGGTTGGACACAGAAAGAAGTGGGCTTGGAAGGAAGAGAGGAATATGGGTAGAGAGCAATACAAAGAAATGATCAAAGAATGCCTTATCAGTGATACTTATAATATGGGTACAAAGAACAAAGAACAGTACAGCACAGGAACAGGCCATTCGTCCCTCCAAGCCTGCGCCGATCTTGACGCCTGCCTAAACTAACACCTTCTGCACTTCCGGGGCCCATATCCCTCGATTCCCATCCTATTCATGTATTTATCAAGATGTCTCTTAAACGTCGCTATCGTATCTGCTTCCACCACCTCCCCTGGCAGCAAATTCCAGGCACTCACCACCCTCTGTGTAAAAAACTTCCCTCGCACATCCCCTCTAAACTTTGCCCCTCGCACCTTAAACCTATGTCCCCTAGTAACTGACTCTTCCACCCTGGGAAAAAGCTTCTGACTATCCACTCTGTCCATGCCACTTATAACTTTGTAAACCTCTATCATGTCGCCCGTCCACCTCCGTCGTTCCAGTGAAAACAATCCGAGTTTTTCCAACCTCTCCTCATAGCTAATGCCCTCCAGACCAGGCAACATCCTGGTAAACCTCCTCTGTACCCTCTCCAAAGCCTCCACGTCCTTCTGGTAGTGTGGCGACCAGAATTGCACGCAATATTCTAAGTGTGGCCTAACTAAGGTTCTGTACAGCTGCAACATGACTTGCCAATTTTTGTACTCTATGCCCCGACAGATGAAGGCAAGCATGCCGTATGCCTTCTTGACTACCTTATCCACCTGCGTTGCCACTTTCAGTGACCTGTGGACCTGTACGCTCAGATCTCTCTGCCTGTCAATACTCCTCAGGGTTCTGCCATTTACTGTATACCTCCCACCTGCATTAGACCTTCCAAAATGCATTACCTCACATTTGTCCGGATTAAACTCCATCTGCCATTTCTCCGCCCAAGTCTCCAACCCATCTATATCCTGCTGTATCCTCTGACAATCCTCATCATTATCCGCAACTCCACCAACCTTTGTGTCGTCCGCAAACTTACTAATCAGACCAGCTACATTTTCCTCCAAATCATTTATATATACTACAAACAGCAAAGGTCCCAGCACTGATCCCTGCGGAACACCACTAGTCACATCCCTCCATTCAGAAAAACACCCATCCACTGATACCCTCTGTCTTCTATGACCGAGCTAGTTCTGTATCCATCTTGCCAGATCACCTCTGATCCCGTGTGACTTCACCTTTTGTACCAGTCTGCCATGCGGGACCTTGTCAAAGGCTTTACTGAAGTCCATATAGATAACATTTACTGCCCTTCCTTCATCAGTCATCTTCACCACTTCCTCAAAAAACTCAATCAAATTAGTAAGACACGACCTCCCCTTCACAAAACCATGCTGTCTCTCGCTAATAAGTTCATTTGTTTCCAAATGGGAGTAAATCCTGTCCCAAAGAATCCTCTCTAATAGTTTCCCTACCACTGACGTAAGGCTCACCGGCCTATAATTTCCTGGATTATCCTTGCTCCCCTTCTTAAACAAAGGAGCAACATTGGCTATTCTCCAGTCCTCTGGGACCTCACCTGTAGCCAATAAGGATGCAAAGATTTCTGTCAAGGCCCCAGCAATTTCTTCCCTTGCCTCTCTCAGTATTCTAGGGTAGATCCCATCAGGCCCTGGGGACTTATCTACCTTAATGCTTTGCAAGACACCCAACACCTCCTCCTTTTTGATAATGTGATGACTGAGACTATCTGCACTCCCTTCCCGAGGCTCATCATCCACCAAGTCCTTCTCTTTGGTGACTACTGATGCAAAGTACTCATTTAGCACCTCGCCCATTTCCTCTGGCTCCACACATAGATTCCCATCTCTGTCGTTGAGTGGGCCAACCCTTTCCCTGGTTACCCTCTTGCTCTTTATTTACGTATAAAAAGCCTTGGGATTTTCCTTAATCCTGTTTGCCAATGACTTTTCATGACCCCTTTTAGCCCTCCTAACTCCTTGCTTAAGTTCTTTCCTACTGTCTTTATATTCCTCAAGTGCTTCATCTGTTCCTAGCCTTCCAGCCCTTACAAATGCTTCCTTTTTCTTTTTGACGAGGCTCACAATATCCCGTGTTATCCAAGCTTCCCGAAACTTGCCAAACTTGTCTTTCTTCCTCACAGGAACATGCTGGTCCTGGATTCTAATCAGCTGACGCTTGAAAGACTCCCACATGTCAGATGTTGATTTACCCTCAAACAGCCGCCCCCAATCTAAATTCTTCAGTTCCTGCCTAATATTGTTATAATAAGCCTTCCCCCAATTTAGCACCTTCACCCGAGGACTACTCTTATCCTTATCCACAAGTACCTTAAAACTTATGGAATTATGGTCACTGCTCCCAAAATGATCCCCCACTGAAACTTCGACCACCTGGCCGGGCTCATTCCCCAATACCAGGTCCAGAATGGCCCCATCCCTAGTTGGAATATCTACATACTGTTTCAAGAAGCCCTCCTGGATGATCCTTACAAATTCTGCCCCATCCAAGCCCCTAGCACTAAGTGAGTCCCAGTCAATATTGGGGAAGTTAAAATCACCCACCATCACAACCCTGTTACCTTTCCATCTTTCCAAAATCTGTCTACATATCTGCTTCTCTACCTCCCGCTGGCTGTTGGGAGGCCTGTAGTAAACCCCCAACATCGTGACTGCACCCTTCCTATTCCTGAGCTCCACCCATATTGCCTCGCTGCATGACCCCTCTGAGGTGTCCTCCCGCAGTATAGCTGTAATATTCTCCTTAACCAGTAATGTAACTCCCCCACCCCTTTTACATCCCCCTCTATCCCGCCTGAAGCTTCTAAAGCCTGGAACAGATAGCTGCCAATCCTGCCCTTCCCTCAACCAAGTCTCTGTAATAGCAACAACATCATAGTTCCAAATACTAATCCAAGCTCTAAGTTCATCTGCCTTACCTATACTTCTCGCATTGAAACAAATGCACTTCAGACCACCAGTCCCACTGTGCTCAGCAACAGCTCCCTGCCTGCTCTTCCTCTTAGTCCTACTGGCTTTATTTACTATGTCCTCCTCATTTATTTCACTAGCTGTCCTACTGCTCTGGTTCCCACCCCCCTGCCACAGTCGGTAGTGAGGCCTAAAGGCCTGCTCAGGTCAAGGTAAAAAAACCCGACCCGAACCCGACAGAACCACATCGGATCCGAGCCTGACCCGGCCCGAGTCCCTCCATTTTTTATCCGCGCCCGACTCAACCCATGCCTGACCCCGACCTGACCCGAGCCCGACCCGACCACTGGAATGTTCCCTTTACCTACCTTCCGACTCCGAACCTGCAGGAAGCTGCAGCGTGAGCGTGATGACGTCATAGAGACGCCCACTCACTCACTGCGCAGACTCAGAGTTTCCCTTCTTCACATCCCGGACTCCCAGCTCAGGTAGATTTTTTACTTTTAACACTTCCCAGCAATACTTAATTTGTGTGCCTGACCTGGACCTGGCCCGACCGGAACCCAGCCCGACCCAACCCGAGCCTGAAAACTGGACCTGGAAGAGCAACCCGACCCAACCCGAACCCGACACATGTCGTCAGGTCCCGTCGGATTCAGGTCGGGTAGCAGGCCTTTAGTGAAGCCATGTGAGATGATGAGATCGAGGGAGTAACCATGTTTGTAGGTAGAGGAATTCGTATGGAGATAGAGATTTAGGGAGGAAAGGAGGACAGTAAATTCAGAAGTGAGAGAACAAGAAGACCTGAGATGGAAGTTGAAATCACTGAGGATGGGAAGGCGTAATAGTAATGTCACTGTACCAGTAATCCCGAGGCCCTAGCTAATGATCTGGGGACACAGGTTCAAATTCCACCATGGCAGCTGGTCAAATTTAAATTCAATTAATTAAAAATCTGGAATTGAAAGCAAGCTTCAGCAATAGAGCCATGAAGCTATCATTGATTGTCATAAAAATTCATCTGGTTCACTACTGTCCTTTAGGGAAGAAAATCTGCCATCCTTAGCTGATCTGCTCTGCATGTGATTCCAGATCCACAGCAATGGATCCACAGTGCCCTCTGAAATGGCTTAGAAAGCATTTAGTACAAGGGAAATTAGGGATGGGCAACAAATGCTAGCCTGTCAGCAATGCCCACATCCTATGAAAGAATTAAAAAAACGTGGAGCAAGAGAAAGAAGTGGGAGAGCAGGAAGATAGTGATGAAGAAGAAACACCGTCATTTGGTTTCACACTCACAGGCACCAACTCAGATACTGACACTGCGCGTATTTTAGAGTGTAGCTTAGAGACAGTTTTACGACAAGGTAAGAAAGAGGTCACGGGTTCCCTCTCAGCCTTCACCTGGTCTTACCGTAACAGGGTATAATTTTAAACACACCATGTTTTTAGCTCCCTCTTGGTGAATCCTTGTTCACCGCTTTCCAATTACAAGGCAAAGAAACCAGCACAAGCAGGCTTTCTTAGGTTCAAAGAAGAAAAGTTGAAATTTATTCAACTTAAATTCTAATTCATCTAACGCCTACGGATACACGCTGTGCCCCACACTAGCAAACATACGTAATACACACATGCAAATAGAGACAGAAAAGAGCAGAAGAAAAATAAAGTGGAAAGGTTTGAGGCAAACTCTGAAGAGTTGTTGTTATGGTTCTTCGAGCTCACTGTAGAGTCCTTGATTGTAGGTAGTCTTGCTTTTCATTGGGGACCAGTATTCTTCTTAAACCTTGTTCGCTGTAGGAGATTTTTCTCTCTTTGGGTTCAAATGTCTTCAGTGAATTCAGAGGCTTGTCAGAAAGAGAGTTGGGAGCAGACAGGTGAGAGATCTTCTCAGTTCAGGAGCAAATAGACTTTCTGCCTTCAAACTCTCTGTGGCCAGTTCAAAAGAAAACCCTGGAACAGCTAGGTAGTCATGTGACCAGCTGGTCTAACCAGTCCTGGCCCATGTGATTGTATCCTCCTTAGCAGGCCCTATAATGCACTTTCTCACCTTCGATGTCTGTTAGTATGCAATTTTTTTTCCAGCCATTGCTGATCTGTTTACCAAGTCATTTCCTTTCTCCTACAACAGTTAAAAATCAATGTTCATGACAAAATTGATATGTCTCATTCTTGGCAGGTGGGGGCCTAGCATGACAGTATCAATCTGCATGTGGTGAGACACTGGGCATGAATAGCCTGCAGAGAGGGCAGGGAACACGGATAGAGCAGGTGCAGCTCGCCATGAGGTGAGATCACACACGAGTTCTGATCCAGAGGACTCAGATGAGAACTTTGATGGAGTGGCATACAGAATAAAAGGGTAAGCACAATAAAATGCTTGGTGCATCAGCAGAAAGTCTGCGGTCAATGTCAAGAAGCATGGAAGAATCCAGCACCAACTTGGCAAGGGTTTTGACCAGAGCTGGGAGCCTGTCCTTTCCAGCGTGGAAATGGTGGCTATTTCCAGGAGAAGACGTGCGGACCCAGCCATGATGCCATGTCTGATGGACAATGACTCAGCTTCCATTATATTACAAGCAGAAGCCACTCAATGTCTGGGTTTTACAATTGAAACTCAGACTGAAACCTTGCAAGGTCAGCTTGCTGTCACTCAAGTTCAGACTGCTGCCATCATGGCTGTGGATACTAGTACTTAAAGGGGTTTCGGGGTGTCACAGCAGGCCAGCAAACTGTCCTCCAACTGTTTACTGGGATTGCTGAGGCATCACCCTGGGAGAGTGGCATTAGCTCCATGGAGCACGAATCTGCTGTTCTTTCTCAGGATGACAGCCTCTGTCCTTCCACCACTGCCACTCTGCCAGTGCCCTTGCTGTCGCCCATCAGCCAGCCAGCCCAAACTGCTGCCGCCAATGCCAAATGATGCAGTCCAAAGCCAGGCCTTCTATGGCCAGCGCTGGAGAGAATGTCCTGCAAGGCCAACTATGCTGTAGCCAGTAGCGTAGCACTGCATAGCAGCACTGGAGCAGGTGAAGACACATGGAAGACAGGTACTAAGGAAATACACAGGGTGATTACTTGATATTTGTATGCAATATTGGATGGGTTAATTTATCAATTTGGTTTGGAATGTTTATTTGTGTTGGCTTTTATTTTTGCATTGTGGCCAAATAGACACAGTGATGCTCTGTGACACTGTGGGACTGTTGGCGAATGGATATTCGGCGTGCATTTACCAGTATCACAGTTGGATGTGGTGATCACCTCCTCTTCCTCCTTCTCCTCCTCTTGCTTCTCAACTGGTTACCGTATACCTGGTGGCAAGGGCTGTGCCCGCATGGTGGTGAGGTTGTGCAGCATTTGGCAAACCACCATGAATATTGACACACACTCTGCCAAGTAATGCAGGACTCCAGGCAGCAGAAGCATTGTTTCGGCATGCGAATGGTCTGCTTTGTCAAATTTCATGTGGTAGCATGACTTTCATTGTATGCACGCTGCCCATGTGTCTGTAGGTTGTGCACTGGAGTAATAAGCTATGTTATTAAAAGATAGCCCTCATTGTCAAGTAGCCCTCCTCTGGTTTGTTGTGGTGGCTCAAATGCAAATGGCACTGTGGACTGCAATAGAATGAAGGCATCATGACTGCTATCAGAATACCATACATTGACCTGTATCATACAGTGCAAATGATCTAGATGTTGAGGCTGTGGAATCTCTTTTGGTTGCAGTCCATCTCAGTGTTGGCGTGTGGCACCCAGAAAGTGACGTATGTGCAGTCAATGGCATCCTGCAAACCTCATGAAGCCATGTGCTTGCTCCACCTGCTTCTCTCTGGAAAGATAGAATGAAATGCATTCAGCTCTCTTTCAGTATGGAGCCTCAGCCACCTCCCGTATGCAGCAGTTTTTTAAAAATTCGTTTGTGGCATTTGTTGTCCATCGTTAATTGCCCTTGGACTAAGTGGATTGCTCAGCCATTTCAGAGGGCATTTTAAGAGTCAATCACAGAGCTGGCCTGGAGTCACATGTCGGCCAGACCAGGTAAGGATGGCAGATTTCCTTCCCTAAAGGGCATCAGTGAACCATATGGGTTTTTACAACAATCGACAATGGTTTCATGCTCATCATTAGACCAGCTTTTAATTCCAGATTTATTAATTTAATTCATACTTCACTATCGGCCGTGGTGGGATTCAAACCCATGTTCCCAGAACAATAGCCTGGGTTCTGAATTACTGGTCTAATGACATTCCACTTCATCACTGCCTCCCCAGTGGATGGTAAACTGGGATGTGTTGCAAATATCACCTGCTCCCGCCTGGAAGGAGCCGGATGCATGAAAGTTCATGACCACGGTCACCTTCATGGCCACTAGTAATGATGTCCTCAACCTACTCAGAGGTTGAGTTGTGGCTGCAGCCAGTGGCAGATTTCAGTGACGATGTTCTGAGTGAAGCACAGATCTCTGACATACTGTTCCTCACTGAGGTTTATGTAGGACAATTGCTCCCTGAACACCTTGGCTGGATATGCATACCTACTGAGAACCTTTCAATTCCTTTTCCTCCTCCCTCTTCAAGCAGCTTGCCCTGCTCTGTGTTGCCTCAGCTCATTCTCCTTTGTCAAAGTGTAGTCTAAACACATTGCATACTACCGTTCCTATGTCTGGGAGCAGGTGGTTTGTGCAGAATCCTTGAAGTCTGAACAAGATCCTTCAGCATGTGTTACACCATTCCTGTAAGCTTTAACAACTTTAAAGAACTTCAGTAACTGCCAAATACTTCTACCATTATAGTAATAACTTGAAAGTTATTGATGATCTCTTTAAACAGCACTGATGGAGGATTCTTCCCACTGCTGAATGCATGTTCAGGTGTGTGTTTTTAAGAAATGATGTTAGCTGAAGCATCGAGCTCCAAAATGGCAGCACTAGCATTAATTCAGCATTACACGCTAATTGATGCCACAATCTGCCTACTCAGCATACTTCCGGTAGATGCTCCCTGTGCACGGACTAATGCCCTCATCAAAATGGCATTTGGCAGAATTTTTACCAGAAGTGTGCATACGTACTGCAGACGCCATTTTGGAGCCAAACCGGCACTCGTATCACCGAAAAAAGATGTGCTAAATAGCCAAATTTTGTGGCTAGATGTTTGCACCTTAATTGGTACCTCCTGGCTGCCAATCTCTATTGGTAACCAGATCTCAATCTGTGAGTCTGCAGTTCCTCCTGATTTCCTGCCATTTGGCCCATTAAGGCTGCACAAGTGTAGTTCTTCATAGACACCTTGTGGAGAACACATTCCCTTGTTCCATTCCATTTTGATTTTTTTTTTTAACAACTATCAAATTAGCTCTGAAAATAACTTATTGGCTCTGTTGCTGTTTAATAATAAATCCAATCGCAACATTGCATGACCATTATATATCAAGTGAAGGAGGCCTCAAACTATCTTTAGGGAGAGCCTAATATTGGAACAATGTAGATCTGTAGGCTTAATTCTCCAGTTAGACATCATCAAAGATAAATTCAAAAGCTAAATACTGTGAATGCTAGAAATCTGAAATAAAAACAAAAAATGCTAGAAATACTCAGCAGGTCTGGCAGCACCTGTGGCAAAGGTAAATTGTTAGTTAAATGTCATGGTCTTGTTTTAGATGCCCCAAAGTTTGTTCCAATATGGTTTTCATATGACCATGGTAGCCTCCAGCTGGCTGAAGCCAGTATGCCTGGCATTCCTATTTCTGGCAGACCTTTCTTGCAACAGCACAATCCTTCGCTTTGATCTGCCATTTCTTCCCACCTAAATGACACCTTGCTCAATGAGACACTGAGGATTGGGCAACAACCATAATAGTGACCTACACTACATCTGTTTCAATATTCTTTTCCGATCAAAGAGGAATCCCTAAAAGTCATCCAATCCTCGTGGCATTGGTGGACTGGGAGGATTTGTGTAAGTGTTCCAAAGCATAGGTACTTGAAGGTTTGCCAATTGCCATCCTAATCTATATTATCCCACTCAGATGATTGCTGCTAGCCATTACTTTAATTTGCGATAGATGTGTCCAATTCACCTTCTTCAACTGATATAGCTAATTATTCTGCTGTACTAACATAGAAGGAGATCTACCCAAAGGTTGTGCTGAAGATTTAAGCATTGTTCTGCTGGTGGACTTTCTGTTTTGGGAGGTAATTATAATTTCCGACTTGTGCCTTGAGCTATTAAAGTCAGAAAATGTTAGGGGTGAAGGATATGATATGTAAAAAAGTAAGTTAGATTTTGGTCTCATTTGACCATAACACAACAACCTACCTTAACAATGTAAATCATCCTAAGGCGCTTCACATGACCGTAATCAGACAAAAATTGTGACGGAGCCAAAGAAGGAGGTACTAGGTCAGGTGACCAAAAGCTTGGTCAAAGAGGTATGTTTTAAGGAGTGTCACAAAGAAGGAGAGAGAAGTAGAAAGACAGAAAAGCTTTGGTAGGGAATTCCAGAGCTTAGGGCCTGGACAGCTGAAGGCACAGCTGCTAATGGTTGGGTGAAGGAAGTTGTGATGCACAAAAGGCCAGCACTGGAACAGTGCAGAGTTCTCGCAGGATTGTAGGGCTGGGGGAGGTTACAGATATAGGAAGGGCTGCAGCCACGGAAGTATTTGAATACAAGGATGAGAATTTTAAAATTTGAGGCATTGGTGGACTGGGAGCCACTTAAGTCAGTAAGCACAGGACTTGGTGCAAGTTAGCATACAACAGGCAGCAGTTTTGGATGAGCTCAAGTTTGTGGAAGATGGAAGTTGGAAGACTAACCAGGAGATCATTGGAATAGTCTAATCAGGAGATAACAAAACCATAGAATCACACAGAAAGAGGCTGTGTGATTCATTAAGTCTGTGCAAGTGTTTTTTTTCCTCACGAGCCAGTTAGCCTAATCTTATTCCCTTGCTTGCTTCCAAAAACTTTTAATATTATTATTTATTCAGCAACTGTTAATGCTTTGTAAAAGCATTTATGAACTCTGCTTCATGGCAGTGAATTCCACATTCTAACCATCCTCTTGCATAAATGAATTCTTTATTACCTCTGCTTGAATTCCTTTTGCTACCGTTTGAAATTTATGCCCCTTCATTTTTATCTTGCTCCGAATGGAAACATTCCATCAGAACTATTTGTAATCTTGAAGAATAATCTCAATCTTCTCAGACTCCCCTCCCTCCTCATAACTGTAACCACTCATCCTTAGTAATTTCTTGCTGAATTCATGCTGCATCTTTTCCATTTCTTATATTTTCCTATAAAGGGATGCCGAAAACTGTAAACATTACTGAAAATTCAGCTCAACGAAGGTCTTGTACAATTCAAGATTTCATTTCTAATATCCAATTTAATGGTTTCATTATAAATAGAAATTGTTCTTACGAACATACGAGTTAGAAGCAGGAGTAGGCTGCTTGGCCCTTGCGCCTGCTGCACCATTCAACAAGATCATGGCTGATCTGATTGTAACCTCAACTCCACATTCCTGCCTACCCCCAATAAGCTTTCACCCCCTTGCTTATCAAGCATCTAGCTACCTCTGCCTTAAAAATATTCAAAGACTCTGCTTCCACTGCCTTTTGAAGAAGAGAATTCCAAAGACTCATGACCCTCTGAGAGAAAAAATTTCTCCTCATCTCTGTCTTAAATGGGCGACCCCTTATTTTTAAACAGTGACCCCTAGTTCTAGATTCTCCCTCAAGGGAAAATGTCTTTTCCACATCCACCCTGTCAAGACCTCTCAAAATCTAATATGTTTCAATAAAGTCGCCTTTTATTCTTCTAAACTCCAGCGGATGCAAGCCTAGCCTGTCCAACCTTTCCTCAGAAGACAATATGCCCATTCCAGGTATTAGGCTAGTAAACCTTCTCTGAATTGCTTCCAACACATTTACCTCCTTCCTTAAATTAGGAGACCAATACTGTACACAGTACTCCGGATGTGGTCTCACCAATGTCCTGCATAACTGAAGCATAACCTCCCTACTTTTGTATTCAATTCCCCTTGCAATAAATGATAACATTCTATTCACTTTCCTAATTACTTGCTGTACCTGCATACTAACCTTTTTTATTTCATGCACTAGGGCACCCAGATCCCTATGCATCTCAGAGCTCTGCAATCACTTACCATTGAGATAATATGCTTCTTTTTTATTCTTCCTGCCAAAATGGACAATTTCACATTTTCCCACATTGTACTCCATTTGCCAGATCTTTGTCCACTCACTTAACCTATCTATATCCCTTTGCAGTCTCTTTATGTCCCCTTCAAAACCTACTATCCTACCTATCTTTGCGTCATCAGCAAATTTAGCAACCATACCTTCGGTCCCTTCATCCAAGTCATTTATATAAACTGTAAAAAGTTGAGGCCCCAGCACAGATCCCTGTGGCACACCACTCGTTACATATTGCCAACCAGAAAATTACCCATTGATGCCTACTCTCTGTTTCCTGTGACCTAGCCAATCTTCCATCCATGACAAAATGCTGCCCCCTACACCAAGAGCTTTTATTTTCTGCAATAACCCTTGATGTGGCACCTTATCAAATGCCTTTTGGAAATCCAAGTACAGTACATCCACTAGTTCCCCCTTATCCATGTTACTACTTCAAAGAACTCCGATAAACTGGTTAAACATGATTTCCTTTTCACAAAACCATGTTCACTCAGTCTGATTCCCTTGAATTTTTTAAAGTGCCCTACTGTAATGTCTTTAATATTGGGCAGTATTTTATAAGCCCGCACAGGTGAAAACCGCCTTGATCCGAAGCGCCACGAGGCCTCGCCACCGCCGACAATATCAGGTCAGGCCCTCCTGGCATCAGGGTACATGGCGGCCCTCTCCTGGAGGCATTTTCTGGCCCCCCCCACCACGAAACCCGACGTCGGGGTGTCTATAAAATCCAGCCCAATAGCTTCTAACATTTTCCCTATGATAGATGTTAAGCTAACTGGCCTGTAGTTTTCTGACTTCCTTTTTGAATAAAGGAGTTACATTGGCTGTTTTCCAATCAAATGGAACCATCCTGAATCTAGGGAATTTTGGAAAATTGAAACCAACACATCAACTATCTCACTAACCACTTCTTTTAAGACCCAAGGATGAAATCCATCGGATCCGGGGACTCGTCAGCCCACAGCTCCAACAATTTGCTCAGTATCACTTCCCTGGTGATTGTAATTTTCTTGAGTTCCTCCCTCACTTCTATTTTCTGATTTACAGCTATATCTGGGATGTTACTTGTATTCTCTATGGTGAAGACTGATGCAAAATACCTGTTCAATTCATCTGCCATCTCCTTATTTTCCCTTATTAATTCCCAGACTCACTTTCATTAGGACCAATGCTCACTTTGTTAACTAGTTTTTTAAAAAAAATCCATAGATCCTCTTAACACCTGTTTTGATATTTCAAGCCAGCTTTCTCTTGTACTCTAATTTTTCCCTCCTTATTAATCTGTCAGTCATTCTTTGCTGCTTTTTTATATTCTGTCCAATCTTCTGACCTGCCACCCATCTTTGTGCAATTATCTGCTTTTTCTTTAAGTTTGACACTATCTTTTACTTTTTTAGTTAACCACGAATGGTAGGTCCTCCCCTTGGCATTTCTCTTTCTGGTTGGTATGTATCTATTCTGTGTATTCTGAAATATCCCCTTAAATGTCTGCCACTGCATCTCTATTAACCTATTTCTTAACCTACTTTGCCAGTTCATTTTTGCTAGCTCTGCTTTCATGCCCTCATAATTGCCCTTATTTAACTTTAAAATACTAGTCTTGAACCCATTCTTCTGTCCCTCAAACTGAATGTAAAATTCAATCATCTTCTTCAATCTTCTTCAAATTATTTGTGAACTTTATCTTTAATTCCTTCCCATTGTTTGGTGGCCTATAATACATTTCTAGGAAAGTGATTGATCGCTTATTATCCATCAGTTCAATCCAGTTCTGTTCAGACAACTTCTCTATATCACAGCAAATTCAAATGATTCCTTGCTTCCAACTAGGGACTGTTCTTGAAGGGACCACGGGTCGGAGTATTGGAGCTGCAGTGTTATTGTTTATCCTCCTTTCCAACTGGTGGTGAAATATCAGTGCATTTACCGAGTTAAATGACAATGTTGCTTTTTATCTCGGAGGGCGGGGTGGGGGGTGTGCTGGATTACAAAGGGAAAGAAGTTATAATTCAGTTGTAGAGAGCGTTGATCAGGCCCCATCTGGAGGTTTGCATTCAGTTTTGAACATTACACCTCAGGAAAGATACATTGGCATTGCAGGGGGTACAGTGCAGATTCACCAGAATGATATTGTGGCTTAGAGGGTTAAATTACGAGGACAAGTTAAATAAACTTTGCTTGTGTTCCCTTGAGTATAAAAATTGAAAGGTGAACTTTGGGGCAGCACAGTGGCACAGTGGTTAGCACCGCAGCCTCACAGCTCCAGCGACCTGGGTTTAGTTCTGGTTACTGCCTGTGTGCAGTTTGCAAGTTCTCCCTGTGACCGTGTAGGTTTCCGCCGGGTGCTCCAGTTTCCTCCCACAGCCAAAGACTTGCAGGTTGACAGGTAAATTGGCCATTGTAAATTGCCCCTGGTTTAGGTAGGTGATAGGAGAATGGTGGGAATGTGGTAGGGAATATGGGATTAATGTAGGGTTAGTATAAATGGGTGGTTGTTGGTGGGCACAGACTTGGTGGGCCGAAGGGCCTGTTTCAGTGCTGTATCTGTCTATGATTCTGTGAACTCATCAAAGTGCTTAAAATGTTAAAAGTATTCAATCAGGTGGAAACAGAGAAGGAGGGGACATAACCTAAAATTAGAGTAAATCCAGTTAGGACGCAAATCAGGAGGCACGTTTTCACACAAAGGGTAGTACAAACACACAAACAGCACAGTGGCACAGTGGTTAACACCGCAGCCTCACAGCTCCAGCGACCTGGGTTTAGTTCTGGTTACTGCCTGTGTGGAGTTTGCAAGTTCTCCCTGTGTCTGCGTGGGTTTCCTCCGGGTGCTCCGGTTTCCTCCCACATGCCAAAGACGTGCAGGTTGATAGGTAAATTGGCCTTTATAAATTGCCCCTAGTATAGGTGGTAGGGAAATATAGGGACAGGTGGGGATGTGGTAGGAATATGGAATTAGTGTAGGATTAGTATAAATGGGTGGTTGATGGTCGGCACAGACTCGGTGGGCCGAAGGGCCTGTTTTAGTGCTGTATCTCTAAATAAAAATTTTAAAAAATAAAAATAAACCTAAAATTCTCTTTCCCCAATGTTTTTGGATGCAAAAACAATTGGAGCTTTCAAGACTGTGATCGATAGATTTGTGTCAGTTATCAAAGGATATCAAGCTAAGGTGGATAAACAGAGCTGAGGTACCATAGCCATAATCTAATTGAATGCAGGCTCAAGGGGCTGAATGGCCTACTCCGTTACTATGTTCCAAGGTACTTTTTAGAGTAAAACTCATTAGAACAGCTCACATCTTCAAGCTAAAATAAATAAGCTTCATTTCACTTGAGTAAGACTTGACAGTTCTCATTCCATGTATTCTTGAAAAGTCAATGGAATGTTTGAAGATGAATTTTATTTACATTTTCACACCCTGTTACTGAGCAAAACAATGTAAGTCCCATCATTAGAACTTAAGGAGGAACAAATCTTCAAAGTGTTGCACCTTTAAAAACTATTTATGTTATTACCTTTAAGTTATAATTTAAAATTACATTTAATTTTTTTATTTGAACACAGCTGCCAAAATGAGCCATGTTGAGTGAAGCCGAACATCATGGAGCAAAAAGAATTACCAAAACAAATTTGCTAATATATTTTCATATTTTATTATCAATGAAGTTAGTCAAGTGTATAAAGAAATAAGTTGCATTATTAAAGCTAGCAAAGAGCAATAGCAATTTTATAATTGAAATCAAGTAAATTAATAGCTGAATGTTGGGCTTCTACTGCACAATAATTTTTTTTGTTCATTCGTGGGATGTGGGCGTCACTGGCTAGGCCAGCATTTATTGTCCATCCCCAATTGCCCTTGAGAAGGTGGTGGGGAGCTGCCTTCTTGAACCGCTGCAGTCCTTGGGGTATAGGTAATGTTATGCGAGGCCCCCCCTTGCCAAGAATGAGGCACATTAATTTTGTCATGAACATTGATTTTAAACTGTTGCTGGAGTGAAGAAAGGACTTGTTAAACAGATCAGCCGTGGCTAGAAAAGACATTTTCAGATTAACAGACGATGATTGGAAGGACAAAGGACCATTCCCTGACACATTCAACCCACAATGGACCTTGATCACCAGGTATTGTGTGTAAGAGGTGCATTCCAGAGACTGCTAAGGTGATACAATCCAAGACGTGGTCAGACCAGTTAATCACATGACTAACTTGCTTGGCAACCTGGGTTTTTTTCTGAATTGTACAAACAGTTTGAACTGAGAGTGTCTGTTTGCTCCTGGACTGAGAAGATCTCTCCTGTCTGCTCCCATCTCTTTCTCACAAGCCTCTGAATCCACTCAAGACACATGAACCCCAAGAGAGAAAAGTCTCCTACAGTGAACAAGGTTTAAGAAGAATACTGGGCCCCAACGAAAAGCCAGATTGACCTACAATCAAAGACTCCACAGTGAGCTCGAAGAACCATAACAAAAACTCTTCAGATATTGCCTCAAACTTTTCCACTTTACTTTTTCTTCTGCTCTTTTCTGTCTCGATTTTGCATGTGTGTATCGCATATGCATGCTAGCATGGGCGCGTCATGTATCTGTAGGCATCAACCGAATTAGAGTTTAAGTTTAATACATTTCAACTTTTCTTCTTTAAACCTATGAAAACCTGTTTGTGTTGGTTTCTTTGCCTTATAATTGGAAAGCAGCGAACAAAGATTCACCGGGGGGAACGAAAAACACAGTGTGTTTAAAAGTAAAGTCCTGTTACGGTAAGACCAGGTGAAGGCTGAAAGGGAACCTTAGACCTCTTTCTCACCTGGTCATAACAGTATGTTCGTATGTAAATCATACTCCCTATAACTTTAAAAATTTAAATGTATTGGAAGTCTTGAAGCCCTTTAAAAATGGTGCTGGTGCCTGCTCGGTGGCACCAGACACCGTTGCTGGAGACAGAGCGCCCGCCCCCTCCCAGGCCATGTAAATGAGCTTCCGCAATATTTAATGCGGTGGTTCCGCAAAGTGAATCTTGTGCATACACCCCGTCATTTTTGAAGCTTGTCGCCGAGCTGGAAAACTTTAGCCGGCTATATCTGCAGGGTAGCAGGAGACTCTCCAGACACTTACTCAGGAACATGTAGTGGGAACATGTAGTGGCAGATCTCAGTGCCAGCAATGTTACTTAAAGAACATGGATGCAGTGCAGGAAGATGTTTATTAATCTGACATGAGTTGTCAAGATGAATGAGTTTATTGTCAGATGACATATCCTACCCATTGTACCACTAGCCTAATCTAGTGTAACACCGGGCAGAAGAGCACACGCACAATTTTGGGTGAGTTGCTCTGGATGCCATATTGGTGAGGCCGTTAGCTGAGGTTGCGCACTAGTTCTGCTGCAGAGGACTCAGCTGAGAACTTCCATGGACCAGGCTACAGACGTAGGCGATTGGTGTACACAGCCGTTTGGTGCACTGGAATGTCTGGCAGAATGCTTACATTCAATGCCAAGGAGCATTGAGGAGTCCAGCACTAACTTGACACAGGGTTTTGTGCTGTGTTCTAAATTGATAAAAATTGGATTGGAATGTTGGCTTTTATTTTTTGTGATGCCGGAAAGAAGATAATGTGATGGTAACTGATAGAAGAAAGGTAAGGAACGTGAAACTGTTAGTGAATGGGGAAGTGTGGTTGAGGTTACTGGTGATGCTCACTAATTATTTGCTCACGCACAACCCACGCAAAATGAGGCTGTCCTACATTGTATCCTCCCTTCCTCTTCCTGTTCCACCAATTCCTGGTGCATAAAGTCATAGAGTCATAGAGAGATACAGCACTGAAACAGGCCCTTCGGCCCACCGAGTCCGCGCCCGACCGTCAACCACCCATTTATACTAATCCTACATTAATTCCATTTTCCCTCTCACATCCCCACCTTCCCTCAATTCTCCTACCACCTACCTACACTAGGGGCAATTTATTTTTACAATGGCCACTTTACCTATCAACCTGCAAGTCTTTGGCATGTGGGACGAAACTGGAGCACCCGGAGGAAACCCACGCGGTCACAGGGAGAACTTGCAAACTCCACACATGCAGTACCCAGAACTGAACACGGGTCGCTGGAGCTGTGAGGCTGTGCACTTCCTCCATTTCCTCCTTCTCCTTTTCCTCATGCACCTGCTCTTCAGCTTCTAACTTGATAGGTGGTGGGAAGAGCTGTTACCTTATATGTCAGACTGTTCAGCATATAGTATGCTACCACAAATCTTGATACCTATTCAGCTGAGTACTGCAGAACACCTCCAGAGCAGTCCAGGCAGCAGAAGCATTGTTTCAGGACACTGATGACTCTCTCTACAATGTTCCTTGTGGCAGTATGGCTCTCATTGTATACTGTGTACATGTTTATGGGTTCCGGACCAGAGTCATGAGCCATGTCATAAGTGGTTCACCCTTCTTCCCCAATAGCCTGTCTTTGACTTGCAGTGGTGGATCAAATGCAGTTGACACAGTGGACTGCCCCAGAATGAAGGCATTGTGACTACTCCTTGGACAACGGGCATTCATATGCATGAGGCACTGCCTGTCGTAGTACTCCAGCTGCTCATTGAGGGAGTGGAATTCCTTTTGTTTCAGGAAAACAGCTGAGGTGACATGAGGCACATGCAAGGACTGTGCATGTAGTCAATGGCATGGGGACACCTGCAAACTCGTGTGCTTACTTCACCTGCTTGTTTGTGGCAAGAGTGAACTAGATGAAGTTATCTCTCATTGTATAGAGAGCCTCTGTGACCTTCTTTATTTAGAAGTGTATTACAAACTGTGGATGTTGTTTATAACTCTGTAGTCTGTAAGGAGCCAGATGCATTCAGGTTAAAAGCCAAGGTCACCTTGCCAGCCACAGAAAAAGCGACTGTTTTGAGGTTGTAGTTGTGGCTGCAACAGTTGCAGATTTCAGTTACAAACTCTTTAGTGAGGTGAAGACATCTCAGGTATTGGTCTTTGCTGAACTTGAAGTAAGAGAATCACTCCTTACTGACCCTGGGGGGCATATGGCCTCCTGTTGAAAGCCCTTATCCCCCCTCCTCCTCTCTCTTCTAGCATCATGTCCTGTTCTGCATGGCCTCTCTTCATTTTCCCAGTCATAATCAATTCCAAGAGGAAGCCCTATCAGGCCACCCATGTCTGGAAGCAACTTGCAGGCCTTTACATTCCCACAATTAGCGTTGGCATCAAATCAGCGTTGCATACTGATTGCCATCATAATCTACCGGCTCTGCATGCTGCCAGCAAATCAGTAGGTGCATGTGCATAAATTACTGTACCACAAGGCATCCAGTGCATTTTCCATTGGAAATGTGCATGTGCATCTAGGATCTGATTTCAACCTGTAAGAATCTGATTAGTGTATAAAAAGCAGATACTACCGAGCTCAATTACTCACTCTATAACTGTTTTTTGCAGTCCAAGGGGACATTTACCATTCAGCTTCACTGATAATCCTAATGACAACAATATACAGCTATAAAAGATGCAAGACATCTGTTATGGAATTCCATAGATGAATTTCTATGTATCAGTGCGTCAATTAAATGTCCTTGGGGGTAATTTTGGCTTTGGCTGATAGTGTAAAATGGGTGCTATTGAATCAACCACTATATTATACTTTGTTAAAAAGTTCTTATCTGTGTAAATGGCATCACTTGGTACAATGTCCCCACAGTTTCTTTCTCATTTTGTATTTTCAAGAATTTGTATGATGTATTTGGATTTTATAGTACTTGTAAGAGAAAGTACATTAACATATCAGATTCGTTGACTGAATTTGCATGGGCTGGGAGTGATCCAGATTTTAATTTGTCGGGGGGTGGTGGGGTGGTTGATTCATTTGTTTTTGGTCACTGGGCTTGGGGTGAGTTGGAGGAGGCGCATGGGTTTCCTGCCTACAGAATGTTTTGTTGGCTGTGCTCACTGTTCTTACCTGCTTTTGAATAGGGCTGGCATTGATCATTATTTCCCTTGTGCACCAAAAGACACAAAATTGACCAGCAGGAATTCTGATTTGAGATATAGAAATGGCACACAGCTGTCGTAGATAGGTATTACTTTAGGATCGGGGATAATATGTGTTGTTGGAGCATCATAGATGCATCTAACCTGCAACATAATTTGATGAAGATATAGGTCTGAACGTTCACCACGGAGATGGGTAACAGGCGCTGGGATTGTTTTCAGGTCAGGAACCCTCCGCCGGTGGGAAACTGATTGAAGTCCCAATTTTCATGGGAGTGAGGCCTTAATTGATATGGCGATGGGCTCCCTGTCCAGTTAGAGCCAGTGGGGGCGGGAACGGAGGCGGGTCAAATGAAGTTGGGGACTGATTTAGACTTCCCAGGGCAGCCATCAATAAGACTGCTGGTTGTCATAAGGGAGAGATCTGTGGATTGTGCCAAAGCCTTCCACAGCACCAGAGGGAAGCAAAATGCCCCAGGAGTGCCAAAGGCCTGGCACCTGGTGCAGAGCTGCCCCTCGCTTCATTGATGCCAAACTGGATCTAATGCTGGAGACCGTGAGGGACAGGAAGGAGGTCCTCTTCCGGGAGGGGAGCAGGGGTGGCCACAAGGTCACACAGAGCACTGAGTGGGTCACTGGGGTGTCTTCTACTGTCTCTGTCTACTGTTTTCCTTTCTTTGTACTGTATAAATGATGACACTTCAAGTCAGACGTTTGGGACTTCTTTTATTGTTGCTGTAACAGGAAAAATGGTATGAAGTGGTGAAAGAGGTAACGGGATCCTTTACAGTGAGGGCAAAGCCTCTGCACAGATGTGTTTCCTTCGTTAGCGGTAGGTGAATAGATGTGCAAACTGCATCTTCCATGCATGCATTCACGCAGGTATCTCAGACCACCTTCCATGCTATGCCCCTCAACCTGGGTCAGAGGGGCTCAGCTGAAACATTCCTGAATCAGGGGGTCCATTACATTCATGGCATCCTCAGGTGCCCATTGTGCCTCGAGCAGTGCCCAGCCACCTTGTTGTGCAGAAGGGCCACTTCCCTGTTCAGTGTCATCTCCCTCTGTCTCCAATTCCTCCTCTTCTCTCACCTCCTGCTCCTCCCACCGATGAGCTGTCTCCTTCCAACATCGCACCATCTTCAAGTTCCACACCTCTCTGGAGGGCCATGCTATGGAGAGCACAGCAAACCACCACAATGACTGAGACCCTTGCAGGAGGACATTGAAGTGTGCCACCCGACTGCTTCAGGCATCTTCAGAATGCTCAATGGTTGCCCGACTGAGCATGGTGGCATTGGTTGTATCACCTCTGTGCCTCCGTCTGGGACTCCTGTAGAAGAGTGATAGCCATGACTTCAAGAGATATCCATTGTCCCTTAGGATCCATCCATGCACTTTGGGGGTTGGGGTGAAGATCTGAGATTGGCTGGATTGCTGGAGAATGAAGGAGCCATGGCAGCTGCCAGGAAAGCAAGTGTAGACGTAGAGGAAACTCTTGTTAAGGTCACAGACCAGTTGGACGTTAAGGCAGTGGAAGTCTTTCCTCTTGATAAATCTGAGTGTGAAGTCGCTGGATGCCTTGATGGCGACATGGGTGCAATCGATGAGGCCTGCACCTGGGAGGATCTCGTGATGGCGGCGAAATCTAATACCCTCTAAATCTGCGAGACCGCATCCACTACTGGCAGGGTATGCTGACTAGTACTGTGAGGTGTGAGGTCTTCAGTGACAAGTGCACAGCTCGCTGCGACCATCTGCCTGGAGAAGCACAGTTTCCTGCGGCACTGAGTCTCGGTAAAAGCTAGATAGCTCCATCTTTTGCGGTAGATCCTGTGTTGAGGGTATGGTCGCCGTTGCCTTCCTGCCATCTTTCCTCTCCCATTCCCTCCTGCTGCTCAGGATTCTGCCCTCCCTGCAGAATGTGTTGCCTCTCATGGACACTGGGCCCAAAATCTGACAGTTGTGCCCTGCTTGCCAGCTGCTGCCTTCCTATTGTGATTAGCAGCCTTGACTCCTGCTCTTCTGCTGCTGTGATTTTTTTTGGGGGGGGTAGTTTGATGATCCTGTTCAATGCCCGAGCGCTGAATGCCCACTCTCCCTGCCACCTGCGCAGCAAATGCCAAGTCTCCTTTTATCCCATTGACCTTCTTATGAGGCCAGGGTAATTCCCTGGGGCAGCCATGACAGGCTCCCTACTCTGTACCCACCTCCCTTCAGCTGATCAGCAACAGACAGTGCCTGAAACCCGTGCGCCCCTTAAAAATGCAAACCTCCCACTCTAGCAAGCTCTTGAATAATTGTAAGGTAAATCATTAAAGTTTCATGTTCATATTTTGTCATGTCACTTTTGAACACAGAATCTGCCTTGTCATCCAAATTTTTGCAATATTTTTGCACAATAGTGTACTTGCGTAGATGGAGGAATATCGATTATATTTTAGTGATCAGCAGTATTTTTGCAAAAGTTTGCCTCAGGGATTAATCAGGGGATTAATCCCCTGAGGCAAACTTTTGCAAAAATACTGCTATCACTAAAATCTAATTGATATTCCTCCATCTACGCAAGTACACTATTGTGTAAAAGCCAGAGAAAGCACAAGAAGAACAAAAGGCCAAAAGCAAAATGGTGTGGATGCTGGGAAACTGAAGCAAAAATCACAGAAAATGCTGGAAATACTCAGCAGGTCTGGTGGCATCTGTGGAGAGAGAAATAGAGTTATCGGGCTGAATTTTATGCCGCCCCAGCAGGCCAGTTGGTAGTGTGGGGGCGGCGTAAAGTTGAGCGGGAGGCTCCAGGAGGCCTCCCCGCCTCGCTCCTGCCTCCGGTCCACTTTACGATGGTTGGGCATAGGCGGAAACGGCCCGCCCGCCCAGGGCCAATCCAGGCCCTGAAGTGGCCACTTAACAGCCACTTAAGGGCCCGCGCCTGCCACCATGGGTATTTTACCCGTGGAAAGTGGGCGTGCTGGGGATGTGAAAGGTTGCCGAGTGGGGGACATGGCAGTCGGGCACAGTGCCCGATTGAGGGCTACCCCCACTTCCCAAACCACCCACGAGACCCAAGACGCAACCCCCCCCAAACTACCACTCCAGCCTCACCAGGGAAGGGCCGATCCCCCTAGTGAGGCATGCCCAACTCACTCACTCTCCAGGAACAATGGCGTTGGCTGGGCTGCAGTCCCAACAGTGGCCACCGCTCCCGGTGGCGCTGCTGGGACTAAGAGCTGCTGGTCCGCTGATTGGCCAGCTGCTCACTGAGGCGGCACGTCCTCCCTCAAGTGGGTGGAAGCCCCGCTGCGGGACAATTAAAGCCTGGGGACCCATAAAATACGGAACGGATCCCCAAGCTAGGCAGAAGTCGGTTCGCCACCGACGTAAAAGTCGGTGGCGAGTTCCCGTCCGCCCAAGGTAAAATTCAGCCCAACATTTCAGCCTTTCATCAGGACCTATGAGAAAAGGTCATGCCAGTCAACTTATCATGGACTCAACTCAACCCATTTAATCCCCCTAGGCAAACTTTTGCAAAAATACTGCTGATCACTAACATATAATCGATATTCTTCCATTTACACAAGTACACTATTCAATACTAGCCTCTTTGACAGACAGTAACTTACTTTCCCACACACCCCATGCACAGACAGCACAGAAACCTTTGTATCCCGTGGAGTATTTGATCACCCCACTCTCTACTATCCTTATAAGCTTTAAATCCATCCTTTGGTATCTGATATCGTGTACGCATTGTTTCAGTTCTTGTTTTGCCCAAACAATGATTGTGTAAATGATATTTCCTGTTCTTGCTAGTGTTTGCTTTGTCACAGAGTTAGTCTCACAGTGACTGCTATCACTTCATACAAATAGCTTCTGTTATTCATCTCCATCAGGATTGGCAAGATTTGAAAGAGAAGGTTAAAAAAATCCTTTCTATTATTTTGAAGTTTATTCTGCAATAAGGTGGAAGATTGTACAGCACCAGTAATCACGGATGATAAACTTTTGTGATTGGATTTCACACTGCAATTAAAAATTGGCAGTATCTTAGTGAACATCTGTTTTTAAGGATTAAATTGAACAGAAGGTAAAACTGACAACATTCTGCCTCTTAACAAATTACACCTTCTGAACAACACCTAGGTGTATCTGTAAGAAATGCATATCTCATTGTATCATTAGCAAAATAAAAAACAGACAAGTTTGCAATTCCAAAAATAAAATGTTGTCTCTTTGTGTAAGTGTAGTTAATGAAGACAAAGCAGCCAACAGATAAAGTAATCTGAATTGATAGACCTCAGAGATAGCCGAGAAAAAGGTGAAATGATATAATTCATTCAAGCCATTCATGTTAAATGTGTTAACGGTGATGTGCGAAGGGCCCAAGGGTAGACTTTGATAAGCATCTGTGACTATTTTCAGTTTAACCATTAACTCTTTGAGGCTTCTCAGCAGGAATCTTGCTCTTACATTAAAAATATCTACATTGTTGAAAATCATGTAGAGACTGCATTGTGCATGATGGGTTTTGAACCCTGGAACACAGTATCAGAATATCTGACATGGAGGATAGCTTGCCCATTTTGCAGCTTGCCTGATTTTCACTCTGTTAAATCTCCCTCCAAAAGAGCGCCAATAATCAGGGCCATGAAATCTGTAGTGCCGCTGGTGCCAGTGTTGCGAAAGTCCCAAACTGAAAAAATGTCGGCTGGAATGCATCTGGCCATTTCTGGCGTGGCCTGCGCAGTGCACCCTGACTTTAAAAGCGCGAGCATGGGTATGCTGTGTGAGTGCTGGAAGCATGCAGAGTGGGCAGATTATGATATCAAACAGCCTCTAATGCAGACTTGGCGAACAATCATTGCCGCAAGAGTTCCTGAGTGCAGTGTCCCAGGACCAAACATCTTCAGCTGCTTTATCAATGACCATCCCTCAATCAAAAGGTCAGAAGTTATTGCACAGTGTTCAGTCCCTGTACCGACATGCAGCAGGACCTGGACAACATTCAGGCTTGGGCTGATAAGTGGCAAGTAACATTCACACCACACAAGGGCCTGGCAACGA
The DNA here is from genome assembly GCF_036365525.1 of Heterodontus francisci. NCBI lineage: Eukaryota > Metazoa > Chordata > Chondrichthyes > Heterodontiformes > Heterodontidae > Heterodontus > Heterodontus francisci. The sequence continues at coordinate 106,363,868 of NC_090376.1, forward strand.
CTACTTCCAATTAGAGAGAATCTAACCATCTCTGCTTGCCATTCAACTGCATTGTCATTGCTGGATCTAACACCATAAACATCCTAGGAGTTATCATTGACCAGAAACTCAACCGGACCAGTCATACAACTGCTACAAGAGCAGGTCAGAAGCTGGGAATTCTGCGGCAGGTAACTCACCTCCTGACTCCCCAAAGCCTGTCGACCATCTACAAGGCACATGTCATGAGTGTGAAGGAACACTCTCCACTTGCCTGGATGAGTGTAGATCCAACAACACTCAAGAAGCTCGACACCATTTAGGACAAAGCAGCCCACTTAATTGGCACCCCATCCACCACCTGAAACATTCACTCCTTCCACCATCAGTGCACAGTGGCAGCAGTGTGTATCATCTACAAGATGCACTCACCTAGACATCTTCAACAGCCCCTTCCTAACCCGTGACCTCGACCACCTTGAAGAACAATGGCAGCAGACGCAGGGGAACACTACCATCTGCAAGTTCCCCTCCAAGTCACACACCATTCTGACTTTGAAATATATTGTTGTTCCTTCACTGTCGCTGGGTCCAAATCCTGCAACTCCCTCCCTAACAGCACTGTGGGTGTACCTACACCACATGGACTGCAGCAGTTCAAGAAGGCAGTTCACCACCACCACCATCTTAAGGGAAGTTAGGGATGGGCAATAAATGTTGAATTGCCAGTGATGCCCACATCCCATGAACGAATAAGAAAAAATATCTGCCATTTTGGACCGTTTCCAGTTACCATTCTCTCATGATCACTCCCAGCTGAACATGCTTTCAGCTGTATCAAGGTCCCCCCGCCACTAATCCAACTAGCGGTATTTAAAGGGCTAAACATCCAACATCCAGGTAGGTACATTTAACCTACTTTTGCTCGTGCAACGTTAGTGGAAATACCGTGTTCTGTGTTATTGGAGAAGTTTTGCTTTTTTTTTTATTTTCAAGGGATTGGTGCTGGATCTTGATAGTGAGGTTAGAGAGGTTGGTTGGCCTTTCAGGAGAAAGTCTGTTTCAGGAATAGGGGCTACAGTTGCAGTCTCTCATGGGCTGCAGCAAGATCTGGAAATGGAGCACTGGCAGCAGAGAGGGGAAGGAGTACACCCAGGTGGGGGGGAGGAGGATAATGGGTCTCTATAGAAGTTCCTACCCACCAAGGGTCTTGAGGAAGCATTTCTCCTACCTCAACCTCAGCCAAGGGCTGTATGTGAGGTGCCTGCATTACACCAATGTGGTGGTTACTGAACTGTGCCATCTGCCACTACCCAACCTGCAGCCACAGAGCAGGACAAAGATGGCTCTGCTCGTGGCTGTCAAGGTCACTGTGGTCCTAAACTTCTACAACAGTGGATCCTTCCAGGTGGGAGCAAGCAATATCAGTCACAACTCACAGTTCGCTGTCTATCATCAAGGAGGTGACAGAAGCCCTGTATAGAGGGAGACTTCATAATCTTATTACTGAACAGCAAGAAGCAGGAGAAGAGAGCATGTGGCTTTGCCATGCTAGTGGGATTCCCAATGCCACCATGTGCAGTTGACTGTGGGCCCCACATATTAATGTGGAGATGGTCCCTAACCGCAAGGGTTACTACTCTCGTAATGTCCAGTTGGTGTGCGGCCTTGACCTCTCGGAGAATACCCATTATCCTGGCAGCAGCTATGTGCATTAATCCTTCGACAGTCAGCCGTACATGCTATCTGTGGGCCACCACCAATAACCAGAGGCTGGCTGCTGGGTGACAAGTGACTCACCTCACCTCTGGAATTCATCTCTTTTGTCCATGTTTGGTCCAACGGCATAATGAGGTCTGGAGCTGAGTGGTCCTGGTGGAACCCAAACTGATCATTGGTCAGCAAGTTATTGCTCAATGTTGCTTGATGGCACAGTTGATCTTATTCCATTACTTTGCTGGCAATTGAGAGTAGACTGATGGGAGTGGTAATTGAGTATATTTGTTCTGTTCTGTGTAGACAGGAAATACCTGGGCAATTTTCCACATTGTCAGGTAAATTCTAGTGTTGTCGCTGCACTGGAACAGCTTGGATAGGGGTGCAGCCAGTTCTGTAGCACAAGTCTTCAGCACGACAGGCAGATCTTGTCAGGGCCCATCGCCTTTGCTGCATCCAGCACGCTCAGCTGTTTCCTGATAATGCGTGAGGTGAATCGAATTGTCTGGTGACTGGCATTTGTGATGCTGAGCACCTCAGAAGAAGGCTGAGATGAATCATCCACTCGGTACTTCTGGCTGAAGATGGTTGCAAATGCCTTGGCCCTGTCTTTTGGACTGACGCCCTGTGCTCCTCCATCATTGAGGATGGGGATGTTCATGAAGCCTCCTCCACCCAAATGTGGAAAGACTGCAGAGCTTTGATCTGTTCCATTGGTTGCAAAATCGCATAATTCTGTATATAGCATGCTGCTTCTGCTATTTAGCTTGCAAATAATCCTGTGTTGTAGCTTCACCAGGTTGGCATCTCATTTTTAGGTTTGCCTGGTGCTATTCTTGGCATGCTCCCCTCCACTCTCTCATCGAACCAGGGTTGGTTACCTGGCTTGATGGTAATCGTAGAGTGGGGGATATGCTGGGCCATGAGTTACGGATTGTGTTTGAATATAGTTCTGCTGCTGCTGATGGTCCACAATGCCTCATGGATGCCCCATTTTGATCTGCTAGATCTGTTTGGAATCTATTCCAGTTAGCATGGTGGTAGTGCCATACAAACATGATGGTGGGTGTTCTCAGTATGAAGACAGGACATCATCACTGCAAGGAGTATAGAGTAGTCACTCTTACACATACTGTCATGGGCAGATGCATCTGTGGCAGGTAGATTGTTGAAGATGAGGTCTAGTAGGTTTTCTCTTCTTGTTCGTTCTCGCACCACCTGCTGCAGACCCAGTCTGGCACATATGTCCTCAGGACTCAGCAAGCTAGGTCAAACAGTTGACATCAATACTGTTGCTAATGAAGTTTACAAACACAATTTTCCTAACCCCTACCTCTGTCCCAAGACAATTGAAGTAAGTTGTAACCCAAATTTTTTTTGAATTTTTATGAATTAGTCTTTACGTGCTTTTTTTGGGAGAAACAACAGCCATTTTATACACTTTTTTTTGCATTTTTCTATGCCGGGTTGTTTGATCCTTTGATATTAGTATTAAAAACAGTGCTTAGTATTTTTAGCTAAACATAGCCTTCTATGAGACCTGCTTCTAGGCAACAGCGGCCAGCCAACCCAAGAGCATCAGTAATGAAGCAAAAATACTTCTTTTATATAGCACCTATCGTTTCCTCAAAACATACAAAGTGCTTTACAATGAATAAATTATATTTTTAAACACAGTAAGTTATGTAGACAAATGTGGCAGCCGATCACCGATATCGCAAGGTTCCACAAATAATGAATTACTAGTTAATCTAGTTTTGGTAGTGGTGGATGAGGGAGGAATGTTGGCTAGCACTGTTTTTTGTAGTCAGGGCCTTGGTTTAGCATTTTGTTCAAAAGAAGCCATATTTAGGAACATTGGCATTGCTAGGCAATGAAAGAGCAAGGCCCTTCTAGTTCACTTCTAATGTTTTGGCGATGCAGCAATCAATCTCTATCAATTAGTCGACAACAGACATAGCCATGAGGTGATAAAAAACTGCTAGTTGTGCTATTCCTCCCAAGTATACTTGTCATATGTCATGTCTCAAATTACTCATATACAGTGTCCCAAAAGCAAGTGCAGATTCATGCGGAAATTCTGAAATTGCAGTCTGTCATTCACTGCTTTGCCTCAGGCTGCGCTGTGGAAGCCCCCACCCCTCCCCACCAAACCTAGAGCTAGCAATCAGCGAAATCAATTGATATGGCAAGGAGTTCCCCTTTTCCACTCAGATAGCCGTTAGAAAGCCCACAAAAAGTTAAGACTTGTTTGACGTGGGATAACTGGGTTTTTAATGGTGTTCTGAGTAATAACTATTGCTGAACAACTGATCTCGCGCTGAAAAAAAAAATTATATTTGTGGAATATTGTTAAATAACTCCATTATGATTAATTACTAGATTTTTAAAAAATTATTTTTCGAAGTTTGTTTGTGATATTTCAGTTTCTACCTTAACCCTGTGCATGTGTCCCAATTTTTATTTTGCTGTCTACAAAATCATTAAAAAGTGATTTGATTATTGGTGCTTTTCATTTCCTGGTTGATTGTCTGTGAAAATTCTTGAATATGATTGGCTGCTTGGACATCTTGGTGACATCGCTGCAGCTTGATGCTAGGAATCCCCATTAAACAACATTACAATCAATTGCATGTCAAGAGAGATCTCTCAGCAAGGTTTTCTTCGAGGCCTGTAGCATGTGGCTCTGTAAAATCTGGGCCAATGTTTCTGCAGATGAGTTTTGGACTTATCCTCATTCCTGGTTTTGGCCTCCATGTGAGGCACTTTTGGTTTGCCTCCATTTGAATTTCATCTGTCACTCAGGGCAGCACAGTGGCGCAGTGGTTAGCACCGCAGCCTCACAGCTCCAGCGACCTGGGTTCAGTTCTGGGTACTGCCTGTGCAGAGTTTGCAAGTTCTCCCTGTGACTGCGTGGGTTTTCGCCGTGTGCTCCGGTTTCCTCCCACATGCCAAAGACTTGCAGATTGATAGGTAAATTGGCCATTATAAATTGCCCCTAGTATAGGTAGGTGGTAGGGGAATTGAAGGAAGGTGGGGATGTAGTACGAATATGGGATTAATGTAGGATTAGTATAAATGGGTGGTTGATGGTCGGCACAGACCCGGTGGGCCGAAGGGCCTGTTTCAGTGCTGTATCTCTAAATAAAAAAAAATAAAAATAAATAATAGTGGTGCTACCGAGCCACTCTTGGTGACAGACATTGAAGTCCCCCCACCTTGCTCCTCTCAGTGCTTCTTCCAAGTGCTGTTCAACATGGAGGAATACTAATTCATCAGCTGAAGGAGGGCAAGAGGGAGTAATCAGCAGAAGGTTTCCTTGTGCATGTTTTCCCTGATCCCAGAGTCAATGTTGAGGACTCCCAGGGCAACTCCCTCCTGATTGTATACCACTGCGCCACCACCTCTGTTGGGTTTGTCCTGCTGGTGGGACAGGACATACCCAGGGACAGTGATGTAGGAATCTAGGACATTGGTTACAAGGTATGATTCTGTGTGTGAGACTATGGCAGGCTGTTGCATGACTGGTCTATGGAACAGCTCTCCAATTTTGGCACAAGTCCCCAGCCATTAGTGAGGAGGACTTTGCAGGGTCGACTGGGCAGGCTATATCCAGCACCTAGGTCGATGCCGAGTAGTCCAGAGTTTTATAGTTATTTGACTTTTCTTTAGCAGTTTGATACAACTGAGTGACTCGCTAGGCCATTTCAGAGGGCAGTGAAGAGTCAACCACGTTGCTGTGAGTCTGGAGCCACATGTTGGCTAGATCAGGTAAGACGGCAGATTTCCTTCTCTAAAGGATATTTGTGAACCAGATGGGTTTTTACAACAGTCCAGTAGCTTCATGATCATCATTACTGAAATTAGCTTTTTATTCCAGATTTATTTAATTGTTTGAATTTGGGTTCCCCCAGCTGCCATTGCAGAATTTGAACTCATGTCTTTGGAACATTAGTCTGGATTACTGGTGCAGTAACATGACCACTATACCACCATTCTCACTGGGTGGTTGCTTCCAATTATACATACAAAACATTTCTAATAATACATACAAAACTGAACTATTCACCCTTGTGCATTCCCTTAGTGCCAGTCTCGCAGGTGCCTTTGCCTGGCCTAGTTCTTCTATGCAGTGCTACCCTATAGCTGCAGGTGACCTGCAGGCTGGTGGAAGGCTGACTTTCACTGGACAAGACTGCAGATAGTCTTGCAGGACGAACTCAAGCAGCTCTGACCCTAGAAGGTCCAGCTTTGGACAGCACCATCTTCTTCTTCTTTGGCCACATTGTCTCGAGAGACAATGGGTAAGCACCTGGAGGTGGTCAGTGGTTTATGAACCAGTGCCTGGAGTGGCTATAAAGGCCAATTCTAGAGTGACAAACTCTTCTACAGGTGCTGCAGATGAAATTGGTTGTTGGGGCTGTTACACAGTTGGCTCTCTCCTTGCGCTTCTGTCTTTTTTTGCCAACTGCTAAGTCTCTTCGACTTGCCACTCTTTAGCCCCGCATTTATAGCTGTCCGTCAGCTCTGGCAATCGCTGGCAACTGACTCCCATGACTTGTGGTCAATGTCACAGGATTTCATGTCGCGTTTGCAGACGTCTTTAAAGCGGAGACATGGGCGGCCAGTGGGTCTGATACCAGTGGCGAGCTCGCTGTACAATGTGTCCTTGGGGATCCTGCCATCTTCCATGCGGCTCATATGGCCCAGCCATCTCAAGCGCCGCTGGCTCAGTAGGGTGTATATGTTGGAGATGTTGGCCGCCTCGAGGACTTCTGTGTTAGAGATACAGTCCTGCCACCTGTTGCCAAGGATTCTCCGGATTATGGAAGATGGAATGAATTGAGACGTCGCTCTTGGCTGACATACGTTGTCCAGGCCTCGCTGCCGTAGATCAAGATACCAAGGACACTGCACCATCATCATGCTGGAAAAGATGGGCTCCAAGCTCTCTACGTTGCCCTGTGCCATGTTGAAGCAGGACTCCTCCATTCTCCTTGACAGAGACAAGAGGCGGTCTGGCAGGCCAGCCAATGCACCAAGCATCTCAGCATGCATGCCCATCAGCATTCTCCTGAATACGCTGAATCAAAGTCGTCATCTGAGTCCCCTGTAGCAGAGCTCATCTGCGACCTTGTCCTCTGATGAATTGGCACATGAACTATCATTTCCCCTTGGCCTGGCTGCAACTCACTTGTGTCTGCTGACTCACTGCGTGCTGATCCTGACTTTAAGCTGGCCTCTAAAGTTTGTGCAGTGCCAGTACCTGAGCTGATGGCTGCAATTTTCAGATCAAGTGATCATGCTTCTTCATCATCGGTCAGTTGTCCCTCTTGCCCTTCATCGTGAGGCTGCACTGGCTGGCCAAAGAACAGTTCTTAGGCAGCTGAAAGCAGAAATGCAAAAGGTGATGGTTGGAGTAGAGGAAATTGGGGCAGGGGTTAGGTGGAAAGCAAGAGGTCCATGATCACACCATCTGCAGCTTGCTCTTCATACCAGATAGCAGGACGAGGGTGAGGTGGAATTTGAGAAGGGGCATAAGTTAGGAATATACCATCATCCGGAATGTTCTTGGTGATGCCAGATGCAACGGCCTCAGTCTCAGCCATTCCATGATGTGGAGCATCATCTCCCCCAGAGGGCTCAGTCGATGCAGGTGTGCCTGTTGCCCTCTGGTTCTTTTCCTCTTCTTGCGGTTATGGGTTACCATGTCCTGCAAGAGAGAGAGAAGAATGCCGGTGAGTGTGTTGCAATGTGTTTGGCGAATGCACCTGTCATGGCTGAACAGCTGGAGGTATGAGGAAGCAGTGAGCCGTGGGTGCAATACCGGGGTCATTGGAAATTTTTTGAGGGTGAGGTCGAATATCTGGATATTAGGCATGAGTCCTGATTGCTAGTGATTGATGGTGTATGAGTGTGGTGCGTTGAACTGTGTGAGAAGTTGGTGGTGTGGTGGGTGGGAGATATCATGTGAAGATACATTCACTGACTTTCACCACCTGTGCAAAGTCATTGATCTTCTTCTGACACTGCAGCGGATCCTCAGGGTCAGACTCTGGGAATTGACCTCCCTGGCCACCTGCAGCTATTCCTTTCATATGATTTGCTTTAAGGCCTTTCCAGACCCCCTGCGGAAACATAGCATCTCTCCTGCTTTCGACCACCATCACTAAGGCCTTCAATGCTGCATCAGAAATCCTGGGAGCCCTCTCTCTTGGCTGTTACTCCATTTATTGTGCTTTTCCCATTAGCTATGTCTTTCACAGACGGTCTGCAGCAACCTCTGTTGAATGAAGGCAGCTCCACTTTAAGAGAGACAGGCTGCCTTAAAGAGGTCCAGGTTACCTGTGTGCTAGCACGTTGCTGTGTTCCCTGCTGAGCATGCAGCCAGTCAGCAGCATATTCCATGCTGGGCTACACGCTGAAATCATTTCGATGAGCAAGCAGCCAGATTGGGCACAACCTTTCCCAATGGGACCGGGTATATGGTAATCACACATTGTGATCCCCATGTCTGAAAATGGACCATATCCAATGTTTCCCTCCATCCTGAACATATGATCAATTTATTTTTCTGAAGTTCATTTTAAGTAAGTATCTGTTTTTTAAATGCTTTTATAAAATAAGAAATACAACAAATACAACAATTTATGCTAAAAATCATTAAATATAGCCATAAAATCAAACTGTTAATGTTTGAATTTTTTAGCAAAGCAATGGTCCTCTTACGAGGGCATTGGCTGAAGTTCTGCGTCAGTATCATGATTAGAAATTTAATCTAAGACTTAAGTGCTGAGGATTTCTAGCACCGACTGCAGATCGGAAGGAAAATTGGGTAACCAACATACATTATGAATGGTGTTGAAATAGCTGAGGTGGACCTAAAAGAGACCTAGTGGATTTGATCCTGAAAGTGTCTGAGCAATACAGAGGGGCGATCACTGAAGCTGACCCACATCATCCAAAACAGTAAAAAGTAAAAGAAAAGATCATTGACCTGAAAAGGTGGGGAGAATTTTTACCCCTAAAAATGGTTGGGTTTGAGTCAGGTGGGAAGTAAAATTGTAAAAGGTTTCAAATCTGACCCCAACCCACTTTCACACCAACCCACTTCCAGTTTTAACAGAGGCAGGATGGGGGTCAGATTCTTCATTTAAATAGTTTAATGAGGCTGCGCTTTGTCAGATTTTTCTCTGTTCCAGCTTTAACGCTAGCCTGCGAGGTCTATCTGGTCTTGAGAAACTCGAAAGCTAAAGGGAGGTTAGGAATGAGTAAGTGCTTTTCCAATACCACTTGTGGGCCAGAAGGAGGAAGAATGCTACCCCCCCACTCCCAAATCCCCCCTCCCTACCACGATCCCATGCCTTCCTAATGTCCTCTTTGGTCCGTGATCTTCTCCTGCGCCCCACAATCATGTCCTCCCTGGTCCCTTCGCAATCTTATCCCCTCCTTCCCCAATCTCTCTGGCCCTCTGAATTCTTCTCAACTCCTCCCTGACTCTTCTCTATACTCCCACTGCAGCCTGGAACTGCAGCTCTACCCATCCGACAGCCAACCAGCCTCTCAGCCTGGCTGGCTATAGCCGGGAAACAGATTTCAAAAATGGCAATCAGACCCTTCTGTTAAATTTGGAAGCACCTGAACTGCGACCGTTCCTGTACATATCAGGGACAAGTCAGAAAATGTTACAGAAAATGTACAAGTAACAAGGGTGATGTGTAAACAGAAGGAACATCAAAAATTAAAATCATCTGATGAAAGCGCACTGACCTGAAACATTAACTCTGTTTCTCTCCACAGATGCTGCTTGTATAATATGAGTCACTGGAAATAGATAACAGACTAAAAAATGTTTTGTTGAGGGAAAAATAACTGTGCAAATCTTAAGCACATTTTATAAAATAACTAAATAGAACAATAACAACAGCAACTTGCATTTATGTAGTGTCCTTAACGTAATAAAATGTTTCAAGGAGCTTTACGTCTGTGTAATCAGACAAAAATTGAAACCGAGCCAAAGAAGGAGACATGAGGTAAGGTAGATTTTAAGTAGCATCTTAAAGTAGGAGATAGAGGTTGAGAGGTTTAGGGAGGAAATTTCAATGCTAAGGCCCTCGCCAACTTAAGACACTGTAGCTAATGGTGTGATGGAGGAAGTGGTGGATGTGCAATATCCCAGAGTTGGAGAAATGCTGAGTTCTCAGAGGGTTCTAGGGCTTGAGCAGGTTATGGAGGTGACGAGAGCGAAAGCCATGGAGGGGTTTAAACAGATATTACATATTTGAGGCCCCACCTCTTTCAGTAACGGTAGGATGTGTGATATTTTGAATTTATATCACTCAAATGGGGCATTGATTCTGTCTTGTAGCAATGGGCAAATCATTGTTCCTGCTTATGCAGCTGTCAGACTATTCAGCATTGGTATCTGATCTTGTCAGCTATAGCATGGGAGATCAATTTGTTTAAATGTAAAATGTATTAAAAGACTTGTGGGTAACACATACTTCCTGTTTGTGTCACACTTAATTCCTGTTCACTTCTCTCTCGCAGTCTATAAATAATGCCTCAACTGTTATGAAACGTGTTCAAACCACTGTGAGCAACAGAGCAGGAATTCTTCTAACCTTTTATACTATGGCCTGGGCATTTTTAGCAAGAGGAAGGTGCCTATCACACAGTTACAGGCAGATTTCCCATCTCCAAAAACAGAAACAGTGGCCCTCAGAGCGGGTGGGATGGAGAACAACAGCGAGAGGCGTGCCGATGGTGCTTAGCAGCAGCCATCAGGAGCGCTATGGAGCCAAGTGGAACGCACTAGCTTTTTCTAGCTCCACGTGAATTAAAATAACACAAAATTAAATGTACCTTTTTGTGGTATAACTTGCTTGGCTGCATCCTTGACTGGAAAACCTGAGTGGAGAAGGCTCGACGCCTACTCTGCTTCCAACAATTCACTTTCCCTGAGGCGTCCTCAAACAGGCAGTCGTCCCCTCATTAGAATGTGCAAGGGGCCTAACACCTGTTTTAGGTGGTTGCCTCAGATCCCTGAAAATGGTCTGAGGTTAATATGGCCCTGTAAAATTGGTCCTTTTTGTCTCCGCTCCAACCACCGCCCTTCTCCATCTATAAATGGCTGCAATGAAGACCTATTTCTACCCCTTGTTTTAAATAAGCCGATAATTTAAACTTAATCAATCTTTTTGTACTCAAATGAAAATAATAACCACTTACACTCTATTGTTACTGTGAAATCTTTTGCTTAAGTTGGCAATGTTTTCATAGAAAAGTACGCAGCAATTTGTTTTGAAATTAAAAATTGGAAAATTTAGAAAATTCATATATCAATTTTGTCACAAGGCTACATTTTCATTGATTACTTGAAAAATTGTTTAAATGCCCATTTTTCTTCTTTATTTTTAGCTCACTAATAGGACGCAGTGTTGATTCGTGCACTTGTATTGAATACCCTATAGTTAACAGAAAAATCAACTGCAGGATCCAGAGGTTTTGTTAACTGCCCAGTTGAATATTGATGAAGTTGGAGCTTTTGGCTGATGTATGCCTTGTCAATATGCCTAATGGCTCAGATGATTCCTTAGATTTTCTGGCAATTCAACGATGCAATGAAATTGGGCAGCTGTGTTACGTTGCTGATTGTATTCAATGGGAAAGGTGATGCAAGTGTTGGCCTTGTTGAAAAGTACATCTATCACCTGTTTGAGATATTTAGGACCATAGAACCATAGAAAAATTATGGCACAGAAGGAGGCCATTCAGCCCATCGTGTCCATGCCGGCCAAAAAAAACTAGCCGTCCAATCTAATCGCACCTTCCAGCAACTGGTAAATAGCCTTGCAGGTGACAACACTCCAGGTGCATGTCCAGGCACCTTTTAAATGAGTTGAGGGTTTATGCCTCCACCACCATTCCTGGCAGTGAATTCCAGACACCCACCACCCTTTGGATGAAAAGGTTTTTCCTCATGTCCCTGAAAATCCTTCCACCAATCACCTTAAATCTGTGCCCCCTGGTAACTAACGTCTCCGCTAGGGGAAACAGGTCATAGAGTCATAGCGAGATACAGCACTGAAACAGGCCCTTCGGCCCACCGAGTCTGTGCTGACCATCAACCACCCATTTATACTAATCCTACATTAATCCCATGCTCCCTACCACATCCCCACCTTCCCTCAATTCTCCTACCACCTACCTATACTCGGGGCAATTTACAATGGCCAATTTACCTATCAACCTGCAAGTCTTTGGCAAGTGGGAGGAAACCAGAGCACCCAGTGGAAACCCACGTGATCACAGGGAGAACTTGCAAACTCCACACAGGCAGTACCCAGAACCAAACCCGGGTTGCTGGAGCTGTGAGGCTGCAGTGCTAACCACTGCGCCACTGTGCCGCCCTCTCTACTCCATCTAGGCCCCTCACAATTTTGTACACCTCAATTAAGTCACCCCTCAGCCTCCTCTGTTCTAAGGACAACAAACCTAGCCTATCCAATCTTTCCTCATAGCTGCAACTTTCAAGCCCTGGCAACATTCTTGTAAATCTCCTCTGTACTCTCTCCAGAGCAATTATGTCCTTCCTGTAATGTGGTGATCACAACTGTATGCAATATTCCAGCTGTGGCCTAACCAGCATTTTATACAGTTCCATGTGTAGACCACATCCACTACACTACCCTCATCAATTCTCCTTGTTACTTCCTCAAAAAACTCAATCAAGTTAGTAAGACATGACCTTCCCTTAACAAATCCATGCTGACTATCCCTGATTAATCCATCCCTTTAGTAGTAGTTTATCCAGTCCCTCAGAATTGATTCTAATAATTTACCCACCACCGAGGTCAGACTGACTGGCCTATAATTATTTAGCCTATCCCTTGCACATTTTTTAAACAATGGTATAACATTCGCAGATCTCCAATCCTCTGGTGCCTCACCCTTATCCAGTGAGGATTTGAAGATGATCCTCAGTGCATCTGCTATTTCCACCCTGTCTTCCTTTAACAACCTGGGATGCAACCCATCCGGCCCTGACAATTTATCCACTTTCAAAGATGTCAGACCCTCAAGTACTTCCTCTCTCATTGTGCTTATCATATCTAATGTTTCACACTCCTCCTCTTTAACTACAATGTCTGCATCAACCCTCTCCTTTGTGAAGACAGAGACAAAAAAAATCATTAAGAACCCTGCCCACATCTTTTGCATCCACGCAGAAGTTCCCTTGTACATCGCTGATCAGCTGTACCCTTTCCTTAGTTATCCTCTTGCTCTTAATGCACTGATAAAACATCTTCGGGTTTTCTTTGATTTTACCAGCCAATAATTAATTCACCCCTGCACTTTCTATACTCCTCTAGGCTTTCTAAAGTATTAAGATTTTTGTGATCATCATAAGCTTTCTTTTTCTGCTTTAACTTACCCGGTAAACTTCTAGATAACCAGGGGGCTATAGATTTGGCAGTAACACCCTGTATCTTTATGGGAACATACCTACACTGTGCCTGTAGTATCTCGCTTTTGAATGCCTCCCACTGGTTTTCCACTGATTTTCCTTCAAGTAGCTGTGTCCAGTCCATTTTCTACAGGTCACCTCTCAGCTTTGTAAAATTTGCCTTCCCCCAAGTTAGAACTTTTACTCCTGTTTTATCTTGTCTTTGTCCATGATTATGCTAAAACTAACTTTTATGGTCACTATCCCCAAAATGGTCACCCACTGCTACTTAATCCACTTGCCTCGCTTCATTATCAAAGACTGAATCTAGAATTGCACCCCCTCTCTTTAGGCTTGTTACGTGCTGGCTAAAAAGGTTCTCCTAAATGCAATTCAAAAATTTTGTGCCCTCTATGCCCTTCACACTGTTTGTATCCCAGCTGATATTAGAGGAGTTGAAATCCTCAACTATTATTGCCCTATAGTTTTTGCACTCAGAAATTTGCCTACATGTTTGTTCTTCTATCTCCCTCTCACTATTTGGGGGTCTATAGTACACTCCTTGTACTGTGGCTGCTGCTTTTTTTATTTCTGTGCTCCACCCATATGGCCTCATTTGATGATTTATTGAACATATCATCCCTCCTCAAAGCTGTTATTGATTCCTTAACTAATAATGCTACACCCCCTCCTTTTTTATTTCCCCTCTCTATCTCGCCTGAAAACTGTATATCCAGAGATGTTGAGCTGCCATTCTTGCCCCTCTTTAAGCCAAGTTTCCATTGTAGCAATGATATTGTGTTGCCATGTGTCTATCTATTTATGGACTTCAAATTAACAGATAGGATAAATATCTCCTAGGAAACAGCTAGAAGCTTTAAAATTAAGATAAGGTGACTTCAACTAATAGTGGCAGTGTCCATCCTTATGTAGGCAGATTTTCTCCAAGCTGTTGACACAGCTCTGCAACTGCCTCTGTGCTGTCCCAAAACCTGCAAAGCTAGGTCTCCTTGGTTGTTGCTAAGTATATATCTACGTAAGTATATTACATAATGAGAAAGCATGAGCAAATCTGGCTTTGACACCTGCTGATCTCTTTGGCATATTTTCTTTGATTCTCTTCATTCTTCAGCTTCTACAGTAGGGATGTTTCAAAAGCAAATCCCACACCTAATGGAAACTTGGCATTATATATAATGACTGCATTCATGAAGAGCTCCTTTCTCCAAAAGTATGTTGCTGGATATTAATGCTCACTCAGCTTAGTTCAGTTGATTTAGAAACAAAGCAAAGCAGCATTTATGTATTCTACTGGAAGTGTGCCAATGTTTGTGTTGGCCAATAATGCGACATGTAATGTTGTGGTTATGTATTATGATGCTGTTTGTGACATTACATCAAATATTTGAAAAGTAATGGGGGGAGAAAAGTTTGCTAACAAATGGTGTCCAGTGGTTTTGATCCAAATATTACAATAACCTCTTGATGTTAAGTTTTTTCGGTACATTAACAGGGATGAAACTGTTAAAAAGTATTGCAAACTGTTTCACAAATTAATGTTCCAAAACATTGTGAAAAATGATCACAAATTAACTACAAAAAATAAAGCTGTAGAAATTGTTCTTGGTGGGTGGCAATGAAGTTACAGGGCCAATGAATCCACCTACTTACCATTTGCTATGTTTTACATTGCTGGCAGTAATAGAGGGATTAAACTTTTCAAATAACCCTAAGTGTTCTCGTGGCATTCTGGCACTGGTTAGAAGAGCAGGTAAGCAGCAGCTGGGTTGTATCTAAAGACATGTCTTTGTTACAAAGATCCTCCCACTCCATGAACACATTCTGATAGTGATTGCTCGTTGCGAATGGGGTCCAGCTGTATCAGAGAAAAAAAGAGAAAATTAAAAAAAATTGTTGGTATTGAAGTGAAACCAGCACCAGGTTGGTCCTCTTTCTTCTGACATCTATAAAACTGGAAAATTTATTATGCCGCAGATTACTGTGTAGTTTTGATAGGAACCATTTTTTGTAACATCAATGGCACAGATCAGGTCAGCTAACAGTCACCATTACTAGCAGCTAAGTATGACTCGAAAATCAGGTATTATCTTCAGATTCCTAAGCCAGCTATTTTCATCAAAACTTCAAATCGAGCTAAGAATGTGTTGGTGGCTAGAAAAAGATATAAAGATAGTTTGAAATCCAACCTGAAGAATTGTGACAGTGACATAAATATATGGGAAGAACTTAATAAAGACAACAAATTGTGGCAATCTATGTACGTGCTGGGAGTTAACCATTTTAACAAGCTAGCATTGCCAAACAAGAAAAGAAACATAGACAAAAGAAAAAACTACTGTTTTCTGCAGCTACACCATGAACTGGATTGTCTTTCATGTGAAAGTTTTGTGGTAAAATATGCCTCTCTGGGATTGGTTAATAAAGCCATCTAAATGCTCATCAATGATTGGTCAATCTTAAAACTTGAAACATTTTTGTATCCTGAGAAGCAATTTGACTTGTTGATCAAGGGTTGCCAAAGAAGAATACCACCAACAGGAATTATTGTGTCAAGCAACCATTTCAAGCAGGCTTTTTGAGACTCTTAGCATGGGCTGTGCTAGGAAATGTTTGAAATTCTGTAAAGCAAAAAAACACTTCTAATGTTGGAATGAAGCATAAAGCAGGAAAGATTGGATAGCCTAGCACTAAACGAGCTGTTGAGTGACTGCACACCTCAGCAGAGGGCCCAAGTTCATGCAAGGCAAGCACAAAGTAAAGTTAGCCTGCATTAATTAAAACGAGCCTACATCTCTTACAGGGGAGGTGTATTTTTGCTGGAGCAGGTGCTGGAGGTGGCTGGGGAACAATGACTTTCAAAAAGAGTGACTCTAGCACAACAGGGGAAGAGGGTGGTCCAAGGTTCTCAGATGCTGCATTGGAGGCATTGGTGCAGGAAGTGAAGAGGAGGAGAAATGTCCTCCGTCCACAGGGGCATGGAGGTTCTCCAAACAGGCACTGTGAAGGCACTGAGACCTGATAGCCATCGCAGTCAATGTCAGCATTCTAGCCCCGAGGATCTTGATGCAGAACTGCAAGAAGTTAAATGCCCTCACATGAGTGCTCAAGGTCAGTGAATGCATCTTCAACTGTCATATCCTACAAAATGAACCACTAGAGTCACCCACTGCTCAATTCATGAATCCCCCTCACTCACCTACCAACAATTTCTATCTATCTTGACTCATACCTACCATTCATAGCTTTCCCTCACTCTCACACACTTAGTACTGCTGCAAGCCTCACGCTCTCTTTTTTATTCATTCATGGGAAGTGATCGTTGCTTGCAAAGCCAGCATTTGTTTTCCATTCCTAATTGGCCTTAAGAAGGTATTGTGAGCTGCCTCCTTGAACTGCTGCAATCCATGTGGTGGAGGTACACCCACAGTGCTATGAGGAAGGGAGTTCCAGGATTTTGATCCAGCGACAGTGAAGGAATGGTGATATAGATCCAAGTCAGGATGGTGTGTGGCTTGGAGGAGAACTTGCAGGTGATGGTGTTTCCATGTGCCTGCTGCCCTTGGCCTTCTAGGTGGTAGAGGTCATGGGTTTGGAAAGTGCTGTCAAAGGAGCCTTGGCAAGTTGCCTCAGTGTATCTTGTAGATGATAAACACTGAAAACACAATTTACTGGTGGAGGAGGGTGTGAATGTTTACGCAGGTTGCTTTGTCCTGGAAGGTATCGAGCTTCTTGACTGTTGTTGGAGCTGCACTCATCCAGGCAAGTGGAGAGTATTCCATCACACTATTTACTTGTGCTTGTAGATGGTAGGCTTTGGGGAATCAGGAGGTGAATTACTCACTGCAGAATTCTGACCTGCTCTTGTAGCCACAATATTTATATGGCTGGTCCAATTCAGTTTGTAGCCAATGGAAACCCCCAGGATGTTGATGGTGGGATTCAGCGATGGTAATGCCATTGAACGTCAAAGGGAGATGGTTAGGTTCTCTCTTGCTGGGTTATGGTCATTGCCTGGCAATTGTGTGATGCGAATGTTACTTGCCACTTATCAGCCTAAGTCTGGATGTTGTCCAGGTATTGCTCCATGCGGGCACAGGCTGCTTCAGTATCTGAGGAGTTGCGAATGATACTGAACATTGTCCAGTCATCAGCAAACATCCCCACTTCTGACCTTATGAGGCAGGGAGCGTCATTGATAAAGTCAGCTGAAGATGGGTTGTGCCTAGGACACTACCCTGAGGAACTCCTGCAGAAATGTCCTGAGGCTGAGATGATTGTGGTTGTTGGAAAACAATCATCTTCCTTTGTGCTAGATATCATTTACTTCAAATTTGCTTGGGAAACTTGCTGCCACATGCAGTAAAATGCTGCCTTGATGTCAAGTGCAGTCACTCTCTTCTCACCTCTTGAATTTAGCTCTTTTGTCCATGTTTGGGGCAAGACTGTAATGAGGTTTGCAGCCGAGCGATCCTGGTGGACTCCAAATGGTGCATTGGTGAGCAGGTTATTGCTGTGTAAATGCTGCTGCATAACACAAATATTGAGAGTAGACTGATGGGGCTGTAATTGGCTGGATTGAATTTGTCCTGCTTTTTGTGGAGAGGGCATGCCTGGGTACTTTTCCACATTGTCGGGTAGATGTCAGTGTTATAGCTGTACTGGAACAGCTTGGCTAGTGGTGTGGTTAGTCCTGGAGCATAAGTACTTAGTACTACAGCTGGGATGTTGTCAGGGTCCATAGCCTTCGTTGTGTCCAGCCGTTTCCTGTATCACATGGAATGAATTGAATTGGCTGAAGGCTGGTATCTGTAATGCTTGGGACCTCAGGAGGAGGCTGAGATGGATCGTCCATTTGGCACTTCTGGCTGAAGATGGTTGCAAATGCTTCAGCCTTGTCTTTTGCACTAATGTGCTGGGCTCCCCATTATTGAGGTTTGGGATGTTTGTGGAGCCTCATCCTCCTGTTAGTTAAATAAAAGCAAAATACTGCGGATGCTGGAAATCTGAAATAAAAACAAGAAATGCTGGAACCACTCAGCAGGTCTGGCAGCATCTGTGGAAACAGAAGCACAGTTAACGTTTCGGGTCAGTGACCCTTCTTCGGAACTAGCAAATATTAGAAATGTCAAAGGTTATAAGCAAGTGAGCCGGGGTGGGGCAAGAGATAACAAAGGAGAAGGTGTAGAATGGACAAGGCCACATAGCTGACCAAGAGGTCATGGAGCAAAGGCAAACAATATGTTAATATCCTCCTGTTAGTTGTTTGCTAGTACACCACCCTTCACAATTGGATGTGGCAGATCTGCAGAACTTTGATCTGATATGCTGGACTTGGGATCATTTACTCTGCCTATCACACACTGCTTCAGCTGTCAAGCATGCCTGTAATACTACGTTGTAGCTTCAACAGGTTGGCACCTCATTTTTAGCTGCTCCTGGCATGCTCTCCTACATTTCTAATTGAACCAGTGTTGATCCCCTAGCTTGATGGCAGTGGTAGATTGAGGGATATGCTGGGCCATGAGTTACGGATTGTGGTTGAATACAACTCTGCTGCTGCTGTTGATGGCACACAGCACCTCATAAGTGCCCAGTTTTGAGCGACTAGATCTGTTCTGAATCTATCCCATTTAGCATATAGTCGTGCCACACATTGACAGCTATTCAACTATGACAGCCACATAACCCAAACACATTGCACCACACTCACTGGCATCTTTCCCTCTCTCTTGTAGGAGCAGGTGGTGCACAACTGAAGGCAGCAACACCTAACCAGTGAATGACAGACACGGCTGCATGTCATTACCCCCATAAAGGAGATGGTGCTCACCCTAATTGGAACGGCCATAACTGAGGCTGTGACAAGTGGTGGGGGCTGAAACCATCAAAGTTGGCAATATGCTCATACCTAATCCTTCTTCTCACATCCCACTTCCCCCTCATTCCATAATCTCTTCTGATTTACAAGCTGCAGTTGATGTAAGCATGTACCTCTTTCTTTTCCCTCCTCCCCTCACCACAACCTTACCTTTGTACCTTTCTTCTTTCAGATACCTGAAAATAGCAACCTGGCCAAGCAGAGGTGGAAGAGAAAGAGGTGAAAGAGCAGAAAGACAGTGATGAGGAAGAAACACCATCACTCGCTCTCACACTCACAGCCACCAGCTCAAGTCCTGACACTGTGCTGGGACTAAAGGCTGACAATCTCCAGGACCTGATGGCCTGGGTCCTAGGGTCTTCAAAGAAGTGGCAGCAGAGATAGTGGATGCATTGGGTGTAATCTTCCAAAATTCCCTAGATTCTGGACAAGTTCCAGCGGATTGGAAAACCACAAATGTAACCCCTCTATTCAAGAAAGGAGTGAGATAGAAAGCAGGAAACTATAGGCCAGTTAGCCTAACATCTGTCATTGGGAAAATGCTTGTATCCATTATTAAGGAAGTAATAGCAGGACATTTAGAAAATCATAATACAATCAGGCAGAGTCAACATGGTTTTATTAGAATTCTTTGAGGATGTAGTGAACAGGGTGGATAAAGAAGAACAACTAGATGTAGTGTATTTAGATTTCCAAAAGGTATTTGATAAGGTGCCACATAGTGTTGGGGGCAATACAAGATAACAGCTCATGGTGTTGGGGGCAATACATTAACATGGATAGAGGATTGGCTAACTAACCGGAAACAAAGAGTTGGGTTAAATGGGGCATTTTCACATTGGCAAACCGTAACGAGTGGAGTGCCACAGGAATCAGTGCTGGGGCCTCAACTATTAATGACTTGGATGAAGGGACTGAGTGTATTATAGATAAATTTGCTGATAATACAAAGGTGGTAGGAAAGCAAGTTGTGAGGACACAAAGAGTCTGCAAAGGGATATAGTTAGGTTAAGTGAGGGAACAAAAATTTAGCAGAAAGTATAATTTGCGAAAAGGTGAGGTTGTCGACTTTGGTGGGAAGAATAGAAAAGCAGAATGTTATTTAAATGGAGAGAGACTGCAGAATGTTGTGGTACAGAGGAATTTGGGTGTCCTTGTACATGAATCACAAAAAGTTAACATGCAGGCACAAGAAGTAATTTGGAAGGCAAATGGAAGGTTGGCCTTTACTGCAAGAGCGATGGAGTATAAAAGTAGGGAAGTCTTGCTACAACTGCACAGGGCAATGGTGAGACTGCACTATGATGGAAACCCCACCTGCCAAAATGAGACATATTAATTTTGTCATATGAAACATTATTATTTGAATGTTTACTGGACATTGAAATAACATAACAGTGGCTGAAAACATGGCTGCACATTTGCATTCTAAATGACAGTTGCATGGAGAGACAATGAGAGTGCTCCCTGATTCAATTAGCCAGATGGGTTTTGTCAATATTGATGATCAAGAGATATTGAGAATCATTGAATATGTAACAGCCAGCATTCCACCCCCACACTGAGACTGTCTAGTAAGCTTGGAGGAATCCACAAACCTTGCAGGAGAGGCAGTTTCAAATAAGAAGCTAGTCACATGACTAAGCTGCTGGTCAACCTGGAGTTGATTGAATTGTGCTCATAGAAAAGTTTTGAGAGAGACTGCATTTGAACTTCAAGAAGAGAGCACCTCTCTCTCTGTCTCTCTTTCTCACGGAAAGTTCCAGGAACCTAGGAATTAACTTAAGCCTCAAAACAAAAGACCAGCGAAACAAGTTTGAAAGTGTGCACTGGGCCCCAACAAGAATTGCAAGACTTAACTTCAATCAAAGGCTTTACATCCAACCCAAAACCAGTAAATGAACACCATCTATTACTTCAAACCTTTCCCCTTTAATTATTTCTCCTCCTCTGTCTCTATTTGCATGTGAGTTTATCGCATATGCATGCTAGCATGGTCCCGTCACGTATTTTTAGTAGTTTTAAGTGAATTAGAGTTTTAAGGTTAATATACTTACACCTTTCTTGTTTAAATCTGAGAAAACCTGTCTAGTTAATTTCTTTGCAATTACAATTAGAGAGCAGTGAGCATGGACTCACTGAAAGTAAGATAAAAACACTGTGTTTTAAAAGTTAAACCCTGTTATGGCCAAACGAGGAAAAGGCTGAGAGGGGAGCCCTCGACTCCTTCCTCACCTGGTCGTAACAGCACCTAGAGTACTGTGTACAGTTTTGGTTTCCTTACTTAAGGAAGGATATACTTGCATTGGAAGCAGTTCAGAGAAGGTTCACTGGGCTGATTCCTGGGCTGAAGGGGTTATCTTATAAGGAAAGGTTGAGCAGGTTGGGTCTATGCTCACTTTAGTTTAGAAGAATGAGAGGTGATCTTATTGAAACATATAAGGTCCTGAGGGGGCTTGACAAGGATGCTGAGAGGATGTTACCCCGCATGGGGGAATCTAGAACTAGGGAGCATGATTTAAAAATAAGGTGTGTCCTATTTAAGATGGAGTTAAGGAGGAATTTCTTCTCTCAAAGGGTCATTAATTTTTGGAATTCTCTACTCCAGAGTACAGTGGAGGCTGGGTCATGAAATATATTCAAGGCTGAGTTGGACAGGTTTTTGATCTACAAAGGAGTCAAGGTTGTGGGGGGCCAGCATGAAAGTGGAGTTAAGGCCACAATCCGATCAGCCATGATCTTATTGAATGGTGGAGCCAGCTCAAGGGGCTGAATGGCCTACTCCTATTTCTCATGATCTTATATTTTAGAGGCCAGCTTAGAGGCAGGATCTGCATGTGGTGACAACCAGGCACGAGTCGCCAGTAGCCAGGGCAGGAGACAAGGGTAACAAAGGTGCAGTTCACCATGGGGTGAGGACGCACACAAGTTCTGCTGTAGGGGACTCCAATAAGCCTACAGAAGAAGGCTGATGGGTATGCATACTGAAATGCTTGATGCTTTGGCAGGCTTACCAGTAAGCTTGCGATCAATGTCAAGGATCATGGAGGAGTCCGGCACCAACTTCACACAAGGTTGTGTACAGAGCTTGGATCCCATCTTCTCCAGAGTTTAATTGGTGGCCAACTCCATGAGAACACCTACAGATCCATCTGTGATGCAGCATCTGATGGCTGATGTCCCAGCTTCCGTTGCAGCACAAGCAGAAGCCACCCAGCATCTGAATGTTGCAATGAAAACTCAGATTGCTCTCATAGAAACTCAGCTTGCTGCCAGGTGGATACCAGCGTTCAAAGGGGCTTGTAGGATGTCCCAGCAGTTCAGCAATCTCCCAACACATTAATAGGATTGCTGGGGAGCTGGCCTGTGGGAGTACAGTAGCACCGTGGAGCCTGAACCAGCTGTCCTCTCTCAGGATGACAGCATTCGTGCCCCCAGCACTGCCACTCTGCCTGAGGCCTTGCTGTTCCCTGTCAGCCAGTCAGCCCAGTCTGTTGCTGCTCATGCCAACATGATGCAGTCTGGGCCTTCTAGGGCCAGAGCTGGTTGAATTTGTCCTGCAAGATGTAGGCGACCACCATCCAACCCATGAACTGTATGTGACCTGCTACGTGCGGCAATAATGTGTGTGGTTAAAAGTATAAACAAGTCCACAGCAGGGAAGTAGGAATGAGCGGAGACAGCTATGTGGTGTAATTGAACTCTAAAGGGGAAGTTGATGCACTAACATCTGCGAGGTTTGATGAAAACATGTCTGAACTCACTGCAAATTTGTAACAGATGCGCCATGTGGGCTGGTTGCTTGGAGACCGGGGGTCGACAGTGTGAAGTAATGCTTATCAGATAAGGGCAGGAGAACAGAGAATTAGCTATGCAATGTGGTCAGAACTTGAGGGATGAGGCTACCAAAAATAAGTAGATGAAAGGTTGACCGACTGTGGTTGATGTAGCACACCCACAGCTTTGGCAACAGCTGACCAACCAATCACTGTACATTGGGTAGTCAGGTCCGGCCTATCCCGAGCTGATCATGCAGGTAGCATGCACAAAACAGGGTATAAGAAAGTGTGCTCCAAAGTGCTGGCTAGCTAGCTCAGGACTAAGTAGTCTGATCAACTACTTGGAGAATCGGAAGGGAAGGACTGATCACCTGCTCCGTTCCGACATTCGGATAAACCTAAATAACTTAGATTATGTGGACGCGTGAGTTTAATCACCTTTGAAGATAAGATTTTGAAACACTGAATAAACGTGCTATGTGTGAGCATTAATTTGGTAGTCTTGAGTCGTTGATACCCAGAGTAAACCTCCGGACCAGTAGTAGGGATAGGTACAAAGACCAACTACAGTCTCCCTTAAGGAAGATCAGCAGCTGTCCACCAGCTATACTACAGCCACTCAGGTGGCATTGCATAGGAGCACTAGCACAGAAAAAGACACATGGAAGACAGACACTAAGTGAATGCACAAAGATAATTAATTGAATTTTGTATGGAATATTGGATGGTTTGATTTATGAATTTGCTTTGGAATTTTTTCTTTGGCTTTTAGTTGAGCGCTGTGGCCAAGAGGACACTGTGATGGTCAGTAACAGAGAGAACGAAAGGTGTGGAACATTATTGAATGGGGAATTGGAGTTGGGTTCACTGATAATAAGTTGATCATTACAGCCTATTCAGAAAGGGATGCATTGGCTTCCTCCTCTTTTTCCTCCTCCTCCTTTCCTCCTCCTCTTTTTCCTCCTGCTCCTCAGCTGCTCACTATTTAGCTGGTGGCAAAAGTTGTGCAGCATGTAACAGATCACGATGAATTCTGACACTGGCTCTGATGAGTACTGCAGTGCTCGCCAGAGCAGTCCAGACACTGGAAGTGTCATATAAGCACCCCAATGATTTGCTCGATCACATTTCATGTGACACCATGGCTTTCATTATATGCATGCTGCCCACATGTGCGTGGGTTGCGCACCAGAATCATGAGCCAGATTGTCAGCAGGTAGCCTTCATCACCCAATAGCCACCCTCTAGTTTGTGGCAGTGCCAGAAATGCAGCTAGTCCAGTGGACTGCTGCAGAATGAAGGCATCATTACTGCTGTCAGGATACCGTGCATTAACCTGTATGATATGTACTGAGTAAGGACACACACAGCTGGATGTTGTTGGAGTGGAATCCTTTTATGTTGCGGTATATCTCAGAATTGACATGCTACACCCACAAAGTGACATGCATGCAGTCAATGACACCCTGCCCCATGGGGAAGCCTCCAACCTCAGGAAGCCATATTCTCACTCGACCTATTGCTTTCTGACAAGAGAGAATGACATGTATTTAGTTCTCTTAGAATACAGAGCCTCAGTAACTCCCTTTATATAACAATGGACAGCATACTGCTGGAAGGAACCCAACACATAAAGGTTCATGGCAACAGTCACCTTCACAATCACTAGCAATGCTGTCCTCACCTGGCTGCAACAGGTGGCAGATTTCAGTAAGAAACTCCTTAGTGATGTGGAAACACCTGATACACTGTTCCTCTCTGAGTTTATGCGAGGAGAATTGCTCCTTTAAGACCCTGGGCAGATATGGCCTCCTGCTGAGAGGCCGCCTTACCTGGCTCCTCCTCCCTCTTTGAGCAGCTTGTCCTTCTAATTGCCCGCTCTGCTCAGACCTTTGTTATGCTGTAGGTAGTCAGATACAAACCACTGCATCCATGTCTCAGAATAAGTGGTCTTAAATTTGGAATGAAGTCCTTCAGCACCTGTCACACCACTCCTAGTAGACCTCAGCAACTTTAAATAAAGTACAAACCACTAAACAAACTACAAACTCAGCAATAAATAATAGAAATCCATCAGCAACTAATCTATAAATAGATGATGATCCCTTTAAATAACACTGGCCAGGGATCTTTCCTGCTGCTGAATGTATGTTCAGCTCTGCACGGATAAGAGAGTTGTAGCTGGAGTGTTGAGTTCCAAAATGACATCCCTGGCATCAAATCAGCATGTAATGCAGACTGATGTCACAATCTGTCTACTCTGCATTCTTCTGGCGCTGCTCCCTCTGACCATGCTGATGCCTTATACAAGATGTTGTCCAGTGCAGCACCAACAGAAGTTTTGGCGAATGGCATGAACGCCATTTTGGAACCAAAACGGCAGCCGTCACACTGAAAATACTGAAAAAGGTGTGACAACCAATTTTGAAGCCAAATTACTGCATACACACAACAGATCTGTCAGTGTCTGAAAAGAAAGCAGAGTTTCCTGTTTCAGGGGTAGATCCCTCATCAGAACTCCAGACCTTACAAATGTGGGTGGGTAGTGCGGGGTGCGGTGGGGAGTGCTAGTCCTGGAGCATTGGCTTGACTTTCCTCATATCTGAAGCTGATAGGGAGACAGTAGCATAGTGGTAATGTTACTGAACTACCAATCGGGAGGCTTGGACTAATTATTTAGAGACATGAGTCCAAGTTCCATCATGACAGCTGGGGGAAATTTAATTTCAATTAATTAATAAAATCTGGAATAAAATGCTAGTCTTATTAATAATGATCTTGAAGCTACTGGATTGTTGTTAAAAACCCATGTGGTTCATTAATGATCTTCATGGGAGGCCTACAGACCCACAGCAATATGGCTGACTCTTAACTACCCTCTGAAATGGCATAGCAAGCCACTCAGCTGTATCAAACAGCTACAGAAAAAAGAGGTGACTCAAAACCACCTTCTCAAGGGCAATTATGGATGGGCAGTAAATGCTGGCTTTGCCAGCAATGCTCACAAACTAAGACAAATGAAAAATAGCTGCTGTTTATTCCCAACATTGTTTGCCATTTTCTTGGATATTCAGTACCTAAAAATATTTGTATTTAGACTATATCACAAAATGAACAGAAAATAATATTTAATTTCACTTATTCCTGTCAAATGTATGTTATAGACATTTTCATATTCCAAGAATTAAACAAATTTCCATTTTTAGAAAGCAGGGATATAATTATATCAAACCTTTCATGAGCTGAATATTATTCGTAAAAAAATATCAAGCTTTTAACAACTCAGATTGTGGAGAGATGAGTGGTATAGCACAGGGTTGTCCAACATATGGCTCGTGGGCCAGGATCTGGCCCGCCAAAGGTTTCCATGAGGCCTGTGGCTATAAACTGTACTGGGGCCGTTCCTCATCCTCGCCAGGGGTCCATGACTGGAGATGGGAATTTCCCTTTGTCGTCTTCTTGCAGAGCGGCCTTTTTAAAATCATTGCACTGTCAGTTTCACAGCTGACAGCTGCTGAAGCAGGAATGCGCTTCTGCAACTTCGGACAGATTCAGTGTTTTCCAGCAGGCCTTTGAAAAAAGTCGGAAAACCCCAAATCTGTCCCAAGTTGGGAAGCGCATTCCTGTTTCAGCAGCTGTCATCTACGAAACTGACAGCATAATGTTTTTAAACAAACTGACCAACCACAAAGCTAATGTGCTGAGCGCTCCCGCTCCCTGCAACTGTCAAGAGAGAGAGAGGGAGAGGGGTGAAGGGGGGAACAAAGGGGGGGGGAACAAAGAGAGAGAGAGAGGGGAGAAACAAAGAGAGAGGGGGAAATCAGAGAGAGAGAGGGGGAAACAAAGAGGGGGGAAACAAAGACGGGGGGACAGACAGAGACAGACAGTCAGATAGAGAGAGGGGGAAACAAGAGAGAGAAATGGGGGACAGAGAGGGGGGCACAGAGAGTGAGGGGAACACAGAGAGGGGGGAACAACAGAGAGGGAGGAACACAGGGAGAGAGACAGGCAGAGAGAGAGATCAAGATCACTCCTGACAAATAGATATCTATCCGGAATACTCCGCATTGCTACAAGGAGTGTGCGGACATTGACTAGGGAGGTGGTCGTATAGTGGTAATGCCACTGCACTAGTAATCCAGGGACTCAGGCCAATGCTTTGGGGACATGGGTTGGAATTCCACCATAGCAGATGGTGACATTTGAAGTCAATTATTAATCTGGAATTAAAAGCTAGTCTAATGGTGACCATCAAGCCATAATCAATTGTTGTTAAAAACCCATCTGGTTCACTAATGTCCTTTAGGGAAGAAAATCTGCCATCTTACCTGGTCTGGCCTACATGCGACTCCAGACCCACAGCAATGTGGCTGACTCTTAACTGCCATCTGAAATGGCTTAGCAAGCCACTCAGTTGTCAAGGGCAATTAAGGATGGGCATCAAATGCTGGCCTTGCCAGTAATGCTCATATCCCATGAATGAATAAAAGAAAACTTGTGCAAGCAAAAAATGCCAGGTATTGCACTAAATCAGTGTCCAACATAGTGATGAGAAAGTAAGTCAATAAATTAATCTTCTCATTTAAACTCTTTTCACAAAAAATGCACATTTGTTGTCATTTTGATGAATATTAAGATAACTTTTTAATACCTTTATCTTTCTGAAATTGTCTCATCGGCCTCCCTACATAAGACAAAAATTGTAATGTGGCCCCCCCCACATGAAAAGGTTGGACAGCCTTGATGTAGCTTAACATGTTCCTAGGTGTGCTTGAGCTTGAACAATAATAATGCTTAAAACTAAATCATTGAGGGTTTTGGTCATTTAAGGATGGGAATAAAAAGCTATCAGGGAGTTTGCAAAATCTATCTTAGAATTCAAAAAGCCATTTCTTTTGTTTCTTCATTTATTTCTTGAAAGCTATTTTAATAATTTGAAATTTTGCAGCGGTCACAGCAAGCGCATAATTCATTTTTCACAAAATCAGTCCTCTGCAGAAACATTGGTTTTATCGTGATATATAGTGAAAATCTAATATAAAATAATACAATGACAGAACAGTGCTCCTTGTACCATTTCTCATTGTTAACTATGTAGGAGAAGCTGAGGAAACATGAAAGATACAGCCCAATTGAAAATATAGTTACATAGAAAGTAGGTGGAAAAAAGTTGCTTTTGCAATTTATCTAATGGAACAGTTGTCATTTTCTTGTGTGAAGACTTTATAACTCCTACACATTCACTATTTATTATCTGCTATTTTGAACATCTCCTGTATTCTGATGTCTACATTTTGAAACCCTATTGGGAAATCCATATCTTGAAGCAAAATTGGATCTTTAAGCATTCGATAAAGGGACTGGCCCCAGCTTGCAACATTTGGGTGTTTTATGAGGTCATAGCAAAAAACATTTCAAATTTTAAGATAGTTCAATTGGATCTGGCCTTTGGAAATTCCATGCGTTAGCTCTGCCATTCAATAAGAGTTCTATCTGTCCCTAAATCGAAAGCCCAGTAAGCCCAAGCTGCATTGAGATGTTATCAAAAACTTGTTAGCATTGAAATTCAAAGTGCCTGACCTTCAGCTTTAGCTTTGTAAAGACTTCAAATTCAAGCAATGGGGTTTTATTAGCATCTTGTTTGGTATATTGTGTGTCGCTGATCTAAGTTGCAGTTATCTTCAAAATTTATTGTGCCTCAGCGCACAAGAGCTTTCAGTTTATGTATGTCTGAAATCTTATCTTTTTAGGTTAGATTAGTTAACAGGTTCAGTACCTAAGAATGGATGGAAATCTTTAACACTTTGTGGTGAAATCCAAAGTAATATTGATAACCTAGGTGTTTCTTTTTATTACCTATAGTTCAGCTTTCTGTCCAAATTCTGTTTCCCTCAGGCCCCTCTCTCTCCCCACTGTCACTTATACCTATTGTTTTCCAGCACTGTTCACCCTCCAACTTGCTCTCTCTAAATTTAAATTGCCCAGATAGTTGGGATTTAGACTCATGTCACCTGGATAATTAATCTAGCAACATAACCACTACAGTGTTGTGCCCCTAACTGAGGGCTTTTCCAAGATTTGAACCCAGGACCTCTCACACATTTGAATGAACAGCTCTGAAGCAAGAATCATATCCCTAGACCAAGAAGCCAACTGTTCCTATGCTCTCTTAGCCATCCTATCCTCTTCCACCCTTCATGAGCTTGAGATCATCCAAAAATCTGCTGTCTGTATCTTAACTTACACAATGTACTGTCCACCTATCACTCCTGCGGTTGCTGACCTACATTGGCTCCTTTTTTAACATCTCCATTTAAAAACTTTCATCCTCAAATTCAAATCCCTTCATGGCCTTGCCCCTTCCTATCTCTGTAACCTTCTCCAGCCCTGCATCCCGATAGCTCTATATTCCTGCACCTCTGGGCTCCTGTCCATCATCCATTTCCTTCATCCCACCATTGGTGACAGTGTCTTCAGCCATCTTGACCCCGAGCTCTGGAATTTCCTTCCTAAACCTATTATGACAGTGACTGCACTTCAGAACATGATGGTCACTTGAGCAGCTCGGAATCCTTCCGCCCTGGCTGTTACCTTTGTCAAGAAAGACATCCATCCAGGTGGTGTCATGTTCACCAATTTTCCCATCAACCAGATGAAGAACAATAAAGCCCCCGCAGCCGATGGAATTCCACCCGAAGCCTTGAAGCATGGTAGCCCTGCCTTATACACCAAGCTCCATGAGTTTTTCACGGTCTGCTGGGAACAGGGCAGGATTCCACAGGATCTTCGTGATGCCATTATCATCACCTTGTACAAAAACAAAGGAGAAAAATCAGACTGCTCCAACTACAGTGGGAGCACCCTCCTTTCTACTGCTGAGAAGATCCTGGCTAGAATACTTCTGAACAGGCCTTGTGCCTACCATTGCGGAAGAACGATGGGCCGAAGGGCCTGTTTCTGGCTGTATAACTCTATGACTCTAAAATCTCCCAGAGAGCCAGTGTGGTTTCAGAGCAAACAGAGGCACCACAGACATGGTATTTGCACTCAGACAATTACTAGAGAAGTGCCGTGAGCAAAACAAAGGCCTGAACGTCACTTTCATAGACCTCATCAAGGCATTCGACACTGTGAGCAGAGATGGACTTTGGAAAATCCTTGAAAAACTTGGATGCCCACCCAGGTTCCTTGCCATGGTGAAGCAGTTTCATGAAGATCAGTATGGACAAATTAAGCAAAACAGCAACCTCTCAGGTCCCTTCTGTATCTCCAATGGCATGAAGCAGGGATGTGTGCTGGTCCCGATCCTATTCACCATCTTTTTCAGCATGGTGCTGCATCAGGCAATGGAAGATCTTGAGGAGGGGTTTTACTTATGCTTCCGGACTGAGGGAGGCCTTTTCAACCTCAGGCGCTTTCAGGCTCACACAAAGACATAAGAAAAACTCATCTATGAACTTCTTTTCACCGATGTCTGTGCTCTCCTGGCCCACAGTCAGTTAGACCTGCAATGTATAACAACACATTTTCCCAGGGCGGCGCAACTCTTCGGACTAAAAATCAGTTTAAAGAAAACTGAAGTCCTGCATCAGCCTGCAGCCCAAGAAGAATATAGACCACCAAGCATTGTCATCGACGGAACCGAGCTGAATGCCGTCAAGCAATTTACTTACTTGGGGAGCGTCCTCTCATTTGATGCCACCATAGGCAAGGAAGTGGACAGTAGGCTCTCAAAAGCAAACAGTACATTCGGCAGACTCTAGAAACGTGTGTGGAGCAACCACAGCCTCAGAGCACAGACCAAACGGAAAGTGTACAAAGCCTCACCATCCTTTTGTATGGCGCTGTCATGGGTCCTATTCCGCCGTCATGTACGTCTTCTAGAGTGCTTCCATCAGCGCTACCTCCTCAGCATCCTCAAGACCCGCTGGCAGGACCACATCACAAACATTGAAGTCCTGGAAACAGCCAACATCATCAGCATCGAGGCCATCCTCCTGCAAAACCAACTGCTTTGGGCGGGTCACATTGCCTGGATGGATGACAGTTGCCTGCCCAAGATCATGTTATACGGAGATCTAACCATGGGTCAAAGTAACAGAGTGGCCCAATGCAAACGTTTCAAGGACTCCCTGAAGAAGTCTTTCTCTGTGTGCCACATCGACCATCACCAGTGGGAAGTGCAGGCCATAGATCATGATGCCTGGAGATGCTACATCAGGAGGGCTACAGACACCTTTGAGACTGAGCGAAGAACCAGCATGAAAGAGAAAAGGAGGAGAAGGATAGATCCAATTGTCCCCAGCAGCGACTACACCTTCACTTGTACCCACTGTGGGAAAATCTGCTGGTCATGGATAGGCCTGACTAGCCACCAGCGGGCCTGCAACCGATGTCTACAACCTTCCCAAAATCTTTGTCTGGGAAAGAATGCCAAGAGAACACCTCAGAGGTACGTAATTGGCTGTAAAGCACTTTCGGACATGTGGCGGTCTTGCAAAGCACTATATATAAATTATATGTTTCTTATTACGATGCCAATGGAGGGCTGAAGTCAACAGTTTGCAAAAGTTTGGTGGTGGTGGGATTCCACAGGAAGTGCCCATTGCTATGGTAACACACTGGTTTTGTTAGGCATGTGTAGCAGTGCCTCACCTGTCCAAAAAGATCACTGTGCACTACTGCCTTCAACCAGCAGATTAATTGGCCATTAATCTCAAACTACAAACTGTCTTCTTAAACCTCTCTCCCTTGTTCCCTCCACACTCACTTCTAACAATAAGTGTGAGGGGCTCATGGACTTCTTTGTCAATAACATCGGGACCATCCAGTCAGTTGCCTCTACCATGACCCTCCCTTCCACTAATCTACCTGGCCAAACTTCCTATAATGCTCCTCACTGCCCTAGCCCTTAACTGGCATCTTTCTCTAGTTTCTCTCCAATCTCCTCTCGTGCCTCCCTGAGTTCATCTTGTCCATGAGACCCGCCTCCGGTTCACTTGATCCAATTCCCACTAAACTGCTGATCATCCAACTTCCCCTCCTGGTCCCCATGTTAGCTGATATTATAAATGGTTGTCTCTCTTCAGGTGTTGTCCCTTTCTCCTTTAAATCTGCCATAATCACCCCAGTCTTCACAAAAGGGCAGCACAGTGGCGCAGTGGTTAGCACCGCAGCCTCACAGCTCCAGCAACCTGGGTTCAAATCCGGGTACTGCCTGTGCGGAGTTTGCAAGTTCTTCCTGTGTCTGCGTGGGTTTCCTCCGGGTGCTCCGGTTTCCTCCCACATGCCAAAGACTTGCAGGTTGATTGGTGAATTGGCCATTATAAATTGTCACTAGTATAGGTAGGTGGTAGGGAAATATAGGGACAGGTGGGGATGTGGTAGGAATATGGAATTAGTGTAGGATTAGTACAAATGGGTGGTTGATGGTCGGCACAGACTCGGTGGGCCGAAGGGCCTGTTTCGGTGCTGTATCTCTAAAAAAACCCTTGACCCCACTGCTCTAGCAAACTACCATCCCATCTCCAACATCCCTTTCCTCTCCAAAGTCCTTGAATGTGTTGTCACCTCTCAAATCCATTCCCATCTTTCTTGGAACTCGATGTTTGAATCCCTCCAATCAGGTTTCCGCCCTTGCCACAGTACTGAAACAGCTCTTATAGAAGTCACAAATGACATCCTATATGACTGTGACAAAGATAATCTTTCCCTCCTCGTCCTTCTTAACCCATCTGCAGCCTTTGACATGGTTGACCACACCATCCTAATGCCTCTCCAGTCATCCAGCTGGGTGGGTCTGTTATCCGCTGGTTCCGTTCTTATCTATCTAATTGTAGCCAGAAAATCACTTGTAATGGCTTCTCTTCCTGCTCCCGCACTGTTACCTCTGGTGTCCCCCAAAGATCTATCCTTGGCCTCCTTCCATTTCTCATCTGCATGCTTCCCCTCAGCCACATCATCTGAAAGCACAGTATTAGTATTCACATGTATGCTGACAACACTCAGCTCTACCTTACCACCTCTTCTCTTGACTCCTCCACATTGCGAAATTACCAGACAACTTATCCGATATCCAGCACTGGATGAGCAGAAATCTCTTCTAATTAAATATTGAGAAGACTGAAGCCATTGTTTTCAGTCCCTGCTGCAAATTCCATCCCTCTCCCTGACAACAGTCTGAGATTAAATCAGTCTGTTTGCAACCTTGGTGTCACATTTAATCCCGAGATGAGCTCCTGACCTTATATTTGTGCCATCACTAAGACTGCCTATTTCCACCTCTGTAACATCTTCCAACTTTGCCCCGTCTCAGCTCACCTGCTGCTGAAACTTTCATTCATGCCTCCATTACCTCTAGACTTGACTATTCCAATGAACTCCTGGCTGGTCTCCCACATTCCACTCTCCATAAACTTGAGGTCATCCAAAACTCTGCTGCCCGTGTCTTAACTCGCACCAAGTCACGTTCCCCTTTCACCACTGTACTCTCTGACCAACATTGGCTCCTGGTCAAACAGCATCTGGATTTTAATATGCTCACCCTTGTTTACAAATCCCTCCACGACCTCACCCCTCACTATCTCTGTAATCTCCTCCAGCCCCATAACCCTCCAAGATATCTGTGCTCCTCGAATTTTAGCCTCTTGAGCATCCCTGATTTTAATCACTCAACATTGGTGGTCCCACCTACAGTTGCCTTGACCCCAAGCTCTGGAATAGCCTCCCTGCAACTCTCCACCTCTCCATCTCACTTTCCTCCTTTTAAACACTCCTTAAAGTTTACCTCTTTGACCATCTTGGTCATCTGATCTAATATTTCCTTTTCTGGTTTGGTGTCATACTTTGTTTTATAATGTTCTTGTGCAGTGCCTTGGGACGTTTTGTTACATTAAAGGTGCTACATAATTATAAGTTGTTGTTGTATTAGTAGTGGGAATTTTACCATGTACTAACTGGATGCTCTATTTGCTTCTATAATAAAGGTGATTAAATTTCACAAGTAATGAATTGGACATGACGGATTTTGGGATATCCTGAGGATATGATTTGGTACCACGTTTTTTCTTGCATCTTATGGATAACAAAAAGGGTTGATTTTCCAAACAGGCACTCCTGGTGAGAATTGGTTCTTGCAGAGGGTGCTGGTTGGGAAACTGTTGGACCACAACAGATTTTCATTCATTTAAATTAATTCCAGGGGCTGTGTACTTAAAATTTGCCAACCAGTGCTCCTTTTGAGCACTATCGCAATTGGAGCTTTAAATCAGGAAGCAAGACTTATGAGAGCACACGCACAGGGAAAATGATTAAAGGAAAGTACAGGAAAAACATTTGTAGATTCCTGAAAGGGTCTGATGATCATCAGTGATGATCATCAGTTGAAAGTGAGTCCCCTCCTACACTGAGCAGATGAGAACCATTAAATCGTATTTCATGTTACATTCAAAATAGAGATTAAGAATCAGATTGGTTGTTAATATCTTTCCTTTGTATAATTAAATTCTATGATGTAGTGTAATATGGCAATTATTAATCATTATTAACTTGTATTATTATGTTTGGTATGCCTGAAATTGTATTAATATATCCTTTGGAGGAAGTAACTAGGCACATGCTAACCATGTGTGGTTAATAAAAGTATTGATATTTGCATAACACCTTCTTATTAAAACATCTCAACACCTCACACAATGAAGTACTTTTGATAGTCACTGGTAATTGTATTACTGAGATAGTGAGGAACTACAAGATCAAGCCAATGGGGTATGTGATTAATCCTTGCAGCTTCCTGTATGTTCCTTTCCTATCACTTTTTATACTTCAGAGGTAAAAGATCATTTTGTCATTTGTCATTGTTTCCTCAGTGAAATATCCTTTCTATCATGACAATTTCAATGACAACACTGGTAAGATCTAAAGTTCTATTGTGAATTATTAGCCAGTTATAATGACTTGTTATAAAAACAAAAAATGCTGGAAAATATTCAGCAGCATCTGTGGAGAGACAAGCAAAGTTAACATTTCAGGTCAGTGACCTTTCATCAGAAAGTTCTGATCAGGAGTTCTGATGAAATGTCACTGACCTGAAATGTTAACTTTGCTTCTCTTTCCACAGATGCTGCCAGACCTGCTGAGTATTTTCCAGCACTTTTTGTTTTAATTTCAGATTTCCAGCATCTGCAGTATTTTACTTTTATTATAATGACTTGTTGTTCCACTTACCCACTACAGATCTTAGGTTTGTATCAACCATTATCTCGTAGCACTGAAATTCATAAAATTAACTCACTATTTTTAAACATTATATCGTATAGGCAGCATTGTCAGTGAATATGTTACTGTTAAATGTTACTCAATTCTCCCTTTCACTCCTGTAGGTGCTGACTTGGCCTGTTACATTGGTCACTTAGTTAACTTGCCCAGATGGCTATTCTTTTTTGACTCTAGTCAATGTCAGCACATTCTATAATCATGGGTCATCGTAGCCGAGGCCTGCCAGACCTTCACTCCAGGTCACCTGCACACTTAATTAGGCCAGCACAGATCAGCAATTGGAACAAGAGCTTTGGCAGTTTTTGCCTGTCCCAAACCCAGATAGGAGTGAGGCCAATTTTAGCATGCTGTACTGCTGCCCTGGCCTACAGCCACTAACTCGTCATGCATCAAAAATTGATCCTGGGACATAGACAAGTTACTACAACAAATAGAGGCTTTATCTTCTGCACCATCAATTGAGCTGGGCTGTGCCACTATGACAGATTATTAGCTTAAATTCAAGCAAATGAGGGAACTTCTTTCACTGTTCTTAAAAATGACTGAAAATATATCATTGAATATGTGTGAAAATAGTTCGCTAATCACAGTTTGTTATAGTGTAGTTCTTATAATCTCCAGCACAAACAGTTCCCTTGATCTTTTTGATTGCTCCACACATAGCTAAGAGTAAGGTGTCACACAGCATGATGAGTAACTCAAGACTGGCAGCAACAGGGTTAAAATGATTGTTAGGCACTTTCTACTATATTTCCAAAATATTTGTGCTTGCTGCCATTTTAACTTTGCTCCTTTTTTCATTTGGAAGAGGTGTCTACCAGTGGAAGGTGAGGGCCTTGTTAAAATGTAAAGATTGTGTCCAGTAACATCATCCATACCCTGACCTCATTCGAACTCTAAATCACGGAAACCTTACTTGCCAGTAAAACCTGCTGAGCTTGGTGTGTGAGCACTACTAAAGCTGTTCAAAAAGGGACTTTCATCTGCATCTTAGTGGATCAGAGGATCTTGTTGTTGTCAGGTTGACCGGGAGCGTTTCCAGCTTCCAGATGGCTTCTTTCACATTTTTTGGCCTTGTCACTTTCAGAGTGCTTTAGCTGCTTATTATGTGTGTAATTATTGCTACTTTATTCTAGATGGAGGAACACTTGAATGAGGAGGAGGAGGAGGAGAGCAGCATGAGCAACCACCACTAACAGCAGCAGGGCCTCTTAGAAAACAGAAGGTGAGCAGGGCTGCTTGTCAGAGGCCATACCCAGTATACAGGGTGTACAGACCAAGAGTCTCTTTTGTGGACCTAGCTGAGGAACAGTGCAGAAGGAGGCAATATTTCTCCAGGTAGGCTGTCTTAGAACTCAGCAATCATCCTGCGATGGGACTAGCTGCTTGTTGGACCAATGATGCTGTTTCATCTTTATGTTGTTTTTGGTTCCCCGATGTTGAAAAGAATCACACTTTAAACTTGGAAAAAGCTGGAGTCTGTCTTGTTTATTTCAGCACCGTGCTTTGTACTGTAGACCCCGTTGAACTGGTTCTTGTGTTACATATAACATGACTCCCCAGTGCAGCTGTGAATGAGGCCCCCACTGGAACACTTACACATAACAACTAGTTCCTAGCACTTTACAGATAGTATAACAATATATATATACATAACAGACACGTCCTTTGCCAGTGACTCTCAAAGTCATCAGAGCCCTTAACTTCTTCACCACTGACTCCTTTCAGTCTGCTACAGGAAACATCAACCGTACCTCCAAACTGCAGTACACAGCTGTCTTTAGTAATTGTCTGATGCCCTGTTCGACAAGGTGCAGCAGTATATCATTCTCCCCAATGACCTCTGTTGTGTTTTATTTATTTTATTTTAAGATACAGCACTGAAACAGGCCCTTCGGCCCACCGAGTCTGTGCCGACCATCAACCACCCATTTATACTAATCCTTCACTAATCCCATATTCGTACCACATGCCCACCTTCCCTATATTCCCCTACCTATACTAGGGGCAATTTATAATGGCCAATTTACCTATCAACCTGCACGTCTTTGGCTGTGGGAGGAAACCGGAGCACCCGGCGAAAACCCACGCGGTCAGAGGGATTTTAGATTTAGATTTAGAGATACAGCACTGAAACAGGCCCTTCGGCCCACCGAGTCTGTGCTGACCATTAACCACCCATTTATACTAATCCTACACTAATCCCATATTCCTACCACATCCTCACCTGTCTCTATATTCCCCTACCACCAACCTATACGAGGGGCAATTTATAATGGCCAATTTACCTATCAACCTGCAAGTCTTTTGGCTGTGAGAGGAAACCGGAGCACCCGGAGGAAACCCACGCAGACACAGGGAGAACTTGCAAACTCCGCACAGGCAGTACCCAGAATTGAACCCGGATCGCTGGAGCTGTGAGGCTGCGATGCTAACCACTGCGCCACTGTGCCGCCCATGCAAGTTGTGAGGTGTGGACTTTCAAGGCAAGACGCGCCTCATGAGCTCTTTGTAACATAGGTGTACTATATCTGCAGCAGTCTGAGCTCTCAAATAAAACAAATTTATCATTTGTTCATACCAATCGTTTGGTATCTCCGTGTACAGCAAACAAAGCAACATGACAAAACAACATTACAACCTCAACAGTCAAAAGGACAGAAATCAGGGATTTGCAACAGTGACATTGGAACCACACATGTTGCGGTCAGGGCACCGAAACAAGAGCCACTATCACAGAAAGTCTACCAGTTCATTGATGTCCAGCTAGTGGCCGATCAAAGGAATACCATCATGCAGGTTTGTTTCAGGTATCCAGGGAATTGACCTAATGCTTTGATCCTGAGAGAGTCTATCATTCCCCCTATATTCAACCCTGCAAGGAAAGTGGCAGGGTGGCTGGGGGATAAGAGTTGTTTCCACAGACTTTACTAAAGAAAACCCTGCACAACCCCACCATATCCAAACAGCACAGATATAATAGGAGACAGGGACCATCAAAATCATTATTGAATACACCATAGCGATATGGAAGAAGAGGTTCAGGTATGTCAACAGGTTTGGGGCTCCCTAAACATGCCCCACATATCTCCTGAATCATTATGTTTAGTGATGCATATTAAATAACATCACGCTGCAGAGAGGCCTGCATTTGGAGGGGGCAGAACAGCTTCAGCAACAGTCCACATAGGCCAAGGAGATCAGGGCGAAGGAGAAGAAGGAAGAAGGAAGGGCAGCTCAATACCTTACTGCAAGCGATGTGAGGAAGAAGTTTACTTTCTTTTTTGATTTATCTATCAATTGGTTATTTGAAAAAGACCATAGCAGAGAAGTATCAAAGTATTTAACTCATAAATTTATGTAAAGTAATAAAGTAATTAACTAAGTAGAGATGGCTGGGCAGGTGATGTGCTGTAGCTGTATGATGTGGGAGCTGGCTGACCCCATTGTAAACGGCAGGGACCACATCTGCAGCAAGTGTTGGTTGCTGGAAGAACTCCGGCTCAGAGTTGATGATCTGGAATCTGAGCTTCAAACACTGCGGCACATCCGGGAGGGGGAGAGTTACCTGGACGTTTCGTTTCAGGAGGCAGTCACACCTGGTAGATTAAGTAATTCAAATTCAGTTAGTGATCAGGGACAACAGGGTGTGATTGCAAGTGAGGCAGGTAGGGGGATCCTGAGTTCAGGAGTGGAGGAGCCTCAGCCTTTGACCTTATCCAACAGGTACGAGATACTTGCTCCCTGTGTGGATGAGGAAAAGGGCTGCAGGGAGGATGAGCCAACTGACCACGCCACCATGGTGCAGAAGGCCATTCAAGAGGGGGGAGCAAAAAGACAAGTGGTAGTTATAGGGGATTCTATAATTAGGGGGATAGATAGTATCCTTTGCAAGCCGGATCGGGAGTCCTCCATGGTGTGTTGCCTGCCCGGTGCCAGGGTGCAGGACATCTCTGACCAGCTTGAAAGGATATTGGAGCGGGAGGGGGAGAATCCAGTTGTTGTGGTCCACGTTGGGACTAACAACATAGGCAAGGCTAGGATGGAGGACCTGTTTGGGGATTATAAAGCACAAGGAACGAAATTAAGGAACAGTTCCTCGAGGGTCATAATCTCCGGATTACTGCCCGAGCCACGTGCAAATTGGCTTAGGGATAAGAAAATTAGGGAAGTAAACACGTGGCTAAGGGAGTGGTGTGGGAAAGAGGGGTTCCATTTCATGGGGCATTGGCATCAGTTTTGGAACCGGGGGGA
Organism: Heterodontus francisci; assembly: GCF_036365525.1. Lineage (NCBI taxonomy): Eukaryota > Metazoa > Chordata > Chondrichthyes > Heterodontiformes > Heterodontidae > Heterodontus > Heterodontus francisci. The sequence continues at coordinate 106,403,220 of NC_090376.1, forward strand.
TCTGTACCGATGGGACGATCTCCACCTGAACCGATCTGGAACCAGTGTTCTAGCGAAAAGGACAAATAAGGTGGTCTCCAGGACTTTAAACTAGTGAGTCGGGGGGAAGGGAAAGGGAAAACGACAGGGAGTATGATGATAAATAAAAAGGTAAGCAGCAGGTTAACATGTGTGCAGGAGGGTTTAAGTTCAAGGCAGACTATGAAAGAAGCAGAAAGGAAGGATAACTCAGGAGTTATTATTAGAGATGTTGGAAATCATGAGGGTAAGAAAGCTAGCATAAAGGCACTTTACCTGAATGCTCGTAGCATTCGTAACAAAGTTGATGAGTTAATAGCACAAATCATCGCGAATGAATATGATTTGGTAGCCATTACGGAGACATGGTTACAGGTTGGTCACGACTGGGAGTTAAATATCCAGGGGTACCAGACTATTCGGAAAGACAGACAGGAAGGTAAGGGAGGTGGTGTAGCTCTGATATTCAAGAACGACATCAGGGTGAGAGATGATATAGGTTCTATGGAGAATGAGATTGAATCCATTTGGGTGGAAATTAGAAACTCTAAGAAGAAAAAGTCATTGATAGGCGTAGTCTATAGGCCACCAAATAATAACATCACATTGGGGCGGGCAATAAACAAAGGAATAACTAATGCCTGTAAAAATGGTACGGCAATTATCATGGGGGATTTTAATCTACATGTAGATTGGTCGAACCAGCTCAGTCAGGGTAGCCTTGAGGAGGAGTTCGTTGAGTGTATCTGTGATAGTTTTCTTGAACAGTATGTAATGGAACCGACGAGGGAGCAAGCTATCCTAGATCTAGTCCTGTGTAATGAGACAGGAATAATTAATGACCTCATAGTTAGGGATCCTCTTGGAAGGAGTGATCACAGTATGGTTGAATTTAGAATACAGATGGAGAGTGTGAAGATAAAATCCAATACCAGGGTCCTGCGCTTGAACAAGGGGACTACAATAGAATGAGGGAGGACTTGGCTAAAGTAGACTGGAAACAAAGATTTTACGGTGGGACAGTTGACGAGCAGTGGAGGACTTTCAAAGCAATTTTTCAAAGTGCTCAGCAAAAGTATATTCCAGTGAAAAGGAAGGACTGGGAGAAAAGGGGTAATCTGCCATGGGTGTCTAAGGAAATAAGGGAGGCTATCAAATTGAAAGAGAAGGCATACAAAGTGGCCAAAAACAGCATGAAACTAGAAGATTGGGAAAACTTTAAAGGTCAACAGAAAGCCACAAAAAGAGCGATAAAGAAAAGTAAGATAGAACATGAGAAAAAATTAAAGACAGATAGCAAAAGTTTCTATAAATATATAAAACGAAAAAGAGTGGCTAAAGTAAAAGTTGGTCCTTTAGAGGATGAGAAGGGGAATTTAGTTATGGGATATGATGAAATGGCCGAGGCATTGAACAGGTATTTTGTATCGGTCTTCACAGTAGAGGACACTAATAACATGCCAGTAATTGATAAAGAGACGAACGTAGGTGAGGACCTGGAAACAATCATTATTACGGAAGAGGTAGTGTTGGGCAAGCTAATGGAGCTAAGGATTGATAAGTCTCCTGGCCCTGATGGAATGCATCCCAGGGTACTAAAAGAGATGGCGGGAGAAATAGCAGGTGCACTGGCGGAAATTTTCCAAAATTCGCTGGACTCTGGGGTAGTCCCAGCAGATTGGAAAACAGCAGATGTGACGCCACTGTTTAAGAAGGGAGGTAGACAAAAGATGGGGAATTATAGACCGGTTAGCTTAACCCCTGTAGTGGGGAAGATGCTTGAGTCTATTATCAAGGAAGAAATAACAGGGCATCTCGATAGAAATTGTCCCGTTGGGCAGACGCAGCATGGGTTCATGAAGGGCAGGTCATGCTTGACAAATCTTTTGGAATTCTATGAAGACATTACGAGCAAGGTGGACAATGGGGACCCAGTGGATGTGGTGTACCTAGATTTCCAAAAGGCCTTCGACAAGGTGCCGCACAAGAGGCTGCTGCATAAGATAAGGATGCATGGAGTTAGGGGTAAAGTATTAGCATGGATAGAGGATTGGTTGACTAACAGGAAGCAGAGAGTGGGGATAAATGAGTGCTATTCTGGTTGGCAATCAGTCACTAGTGGTGTGCCTCAGGGATCGGTGTTGGGACCGCAATTATTTACAATTTATATAGATGATTTGGAGTTGGGTACCATGTGTAGGGTGTCAAAGTTTTCAGATGACACTAAGATGAGTGGCAGAGCAAAGTGTGCATGCAGATGACTGTGAAACTTTGCAGAGGAACATAGATACATTGAGTGAGTGGGCAAAGGTCTGGCAGATGGAATACAATGTTAGTAAATGTGATGTCATTCATTTCGGTAGGAGTAACGGTAAAAAGGATTATTACTTGAATGGTAAAAAGTTGCAGCATGCTGCTATGCAGAGGGACCTGGGTGTCCTTGTGCATGAATCGCAGAAGGTTGGTCTGCAGGTACAGCAAGTAATTAGGAAGGCAAATGGAATTTTGTCCTTCATTGCTAAAGGGATTGAGTTTAAAAGCAGAGAGGTTATGTTGCAGCTGTATAAGGTACTGGTGAGGCCGCACCTGGAGTACTGTGTGCAGTTTTGGTCTCCTTACTTGAGAAAGGATATACTAGTACTGGAGGGGGTGCAGAGGAGGTTCACTAGGTTGATTCCGGAGTTGAGGGGGTTGGCTTATGAGGAGAGACTGAGCAGATTGGGATTATATTCATTGGAATTCAGAAGAATGAGGGGGGATCTTATAGAAACATATAAAATTATGAAGGGAATAGATAAGATACAAGTAGAGAGGATGTTTCCACTGGCAGGTGAAGCTAGGACAAGAGGGCATAGCCTCAAGATTAGAGGGAGCAGATTTGGGACTGAATTGAGAAGGAACTTCTTCACCCAGAGGGTTGTAAATCAACGGAATTCCTTGCCCAGTGAAGTAGTTGACGCTACTTCAGTAAACGTTTTTAAAGCTAATGTAGATATCTTTTTGAACAATAAAGGAATTAAGGGATACAGTGAGAGAGCGGGTAAGTGGATCTGAGTCCACGAAAAGATCAGCCATGATCTTATTGAATGGCGGAGCAGGCTCGAGGGGCCGGACGGCCTACTCCTGCTCCTAGTTCTTATGTTCTATGTTCTTATTGCTTAACAATTTCACTGACCTGTTCATTCTTGAGGTCCCCATTATCATAGAAGCAAGTCTTCAGCCCATTCAATTCATTTCTTGTGAAATCAGAAAATGGCTGCGTGTACTAGATACAACAAAGGAGATAGGCCTCAAAAACATCCTCGCTGTCGTGTTGAAGACTTGTGCTCCAGAGCTAGCTGTGCCTCTAACCAAGATGTTCCATTGCAGCTACAACACTGGCATCTACCTAACAATGTGGAAAATTTCCCAGGTATATCCTGTCCACAAAAAGCATGTTAAATCCAATCCAGCCCATTGCCGCTCCATCAGTCTATTGTCAATCATTAGCAAAGTGATAGAAGGTGTCATAGATAGAAGGTGTCATAGTGATATCAAGCTGCACTTATTCACCAATAACCTGCTCACCAATGCTCAGTTTAGGTTCTGCCAGGACCACTCAGCTCCAGATCTCATTACAGCCTCAGGACAAACATGAACAAGAGCTGGATGTCAGAGGCGAGGTGAGAATGACTGGCGTTGACATCAAGGCAACATTTGACCGAGCGTGGCACCAAGGAGTTCTATTAAAATTGAAGTCACTGGGAATCAGGAGGGAAAACTCTCCAGTGGTTTGGAGTCTTACCTAGCACAGAGGAAGATGGTTGTGGGTGTTGGAGGCCTATCATCTCAGCCCAGGACATCACTGCAGGAATTCCTCAGGGCAGTGTCCTTGGTTCAACCATCTTCAGCTGCTTAATCAATGACCTTCCCTCCATCATAAGGTCAGAAGTAAGGATGTTCGCTGATGATTGCACAGTGTTAAGTACCATTCACAACTCCTCAGATACTGAAGCAGTCCTAGCCCACATGCAGCAAGACCTGGACAACATTCAGGCTTGGGCTGATAAGCAATGACCAGATCCCACAAATGAATGAAAAACAATGTTGAGAGGTGGGGTAAAAACAAGATAGAATGAAAATGGAGAGGTGATGCATATAAAGGCAGATGTGTTTAATGTGAAGTGTGGAGTTTGTGGTAGTGCAAATTGTAACATCTGAGAAGAAAATGGTGTGGGTGGTATGAAGAGAGCATAGGAAGAGTTTCTTTGTGATTGTATGGTCAATTATATGTTTTGGGATCTGCATGTAGAAAATGACTACATTGGGTGAATTCCTTATTGATCACCAAAATTACTATGGACATCTTAGCTTGAAAGTACAACATGAGTTCTGTAAGAAAACAGGCTGTAGGGAGACCTTGAGGCAAGGAACTACAACCGGCTGAACCAGATAAGGTCAGAACAAGAGAAGTAAATACAGTAATTGAGGAGGTAGAAACAGGAGATGGTGTGACAGTCTGTGGTTTAATATGAAGAAGACTAAAGCAATAATGAATAATAGAATTATATATGATTTTAATAGTATAAGAACTAACAATTAACAGAAGGAAAGATGGCTAGAGGCAAGTGGAATGGTTAACTGAGACTTTGACTGTGAATAGCTAACAGTGCTGCCCTGAAAAATAGGCTCCAACTGTGGCCTAGTGCAAAAGTACTGGATAGAGAAACCTTGCAGAGTTAAGAGCCGAGGCTAATGCCTATACTGCAGAATTGGACTAAACTCGCCAATCATTTTCAGACAAAGAGAATAGCACATGGTGCTATGGCACATCATATCCTGTTGTGTGGTAGAATAAAACCATGTAAGTTAGGACATCCTACTGGCCTGCAGACAGTTTGGACTAATGATTTTGGAGATCCAGTTCAGGGTGTCTCCAGTTCAGGGTGTCCTAAGATTTTATTCAAGTATGCATGCAAGTATGTTTGCTTGCTTACTAGGATTGATATATAAATAAGACAGAGGCTAAATGTTGTCTTATTTAATAAAGTATTAAAATTGCTGAAACTAGACTCTCAAACATATTAATTAAAAATATAGTGTTGAATCCAAGTTCTTGTAATGTGATGGAAGAAACAGGGGAGAGAGTAACAGGCATGTTGAGAGGTCCTGTTGGGAGGGTTGGAATGATAAAGAGCTGTACTTACCCTTGCTGCTCTTGTGAGGTTATTGAACCTCTTCCTACATTGAACTTGGGTCCTGAGGGTCATGCTGGTGGCACTGATCCTTTCATCTACCTCTCTCAAGGTCTGTTTCATGGTAGCCTTGGGATTGCTCGTGTGGCTTCAGACAACAGTTGCACCCTCCTGGCCCTCATTTCCTCCATTAAGACATCCAGGGATGCATCTGAAATTAAGGCGACAGGTCCTTGACTTGTCTGTCTTGTTTCTATCTTTAGCAACATTCTTCCAGCAAAAATCAAAGCAGAGGACACAACTTGTGTCAGGTGATGCATGTAGCCCTCGAGGCTTGCCTGATGTGGGCAGGCTGCCCGGATCACAATCCAATTGGGAGGGCAACATGTCAATCATATTGAAATGAGGTCTGGGAGTTAAGATGGCTCAGCCTCACGCCACCAGCATCATGGGACTTGCTCTCAGCCTGTCCTCAGCGTGTCTGATTCACACACCGCGTTTAAATTAGGGCTTTAATCTATTATTAGACACAATGTAATCTGAATTATTTAACACTTAACACTCTGTTATTAATTTCTCACAAGTTCAGATTTCAGAAGGATAGATCTGGAAGCTGGAAGCATCTGAATATATGTGCTGTGGCAGCATAACACTGAGAAAGGGAGCCACAGCTGAATGCAACGCACAGTTACTCCAGAGCGATGGAGACGCAATTATATTCTCCAAGTATGGATAACTATTGATAAAAGGAGGAAATTATTAATTTAAAAATTGCCAGTAATGAATTATGGGATCCATTAATGATCTAGAATAGTGTTTTTGCATGTTTGGAGATATTAAACAATGGCATATTAAAAAGAAGCAAAATGAGTTGGATGTGGCTATGTAATTTACCAAATTTTATAAATACTTCCCTTTTGTACATTAAGTATCAATGCTATTTCTCAAAATATCAGTGCAGCAATGTGCAATGAATTATTGACAGAGAAACACATTTTGAACACTTGGTAATTTAAAAAAAAAATGGGATACTTAATATGTCAACCAATTCTCAAAGCTTCAGCATAATTCTTCTTAAATAAAAGCCAAATGGCAGGATACAGTGATCATCATATTTACAGATATTTATTTGCTCAGTTGTCATTTTCAATGTATGAATTGCATAATTAGGTTACAAAGTATCTCAAAGTATAATTAGAGACATTGAGAAACTGATACATTCCATATAAGATATCACTAATTTAAAAGAGCTGTCATTCTCTTAAAGCTTGCCAGTATCTTTTCTTTATTTAAAAAAATCTAAACTTTGGCCATTTTAAGGAAGAAATGAGTTAACTTACTTCCTGAAATCTACTGGAGCAATTTTATACACACATTTGCATTTGTCTCTTGGAGTCTGTGCACATGCACGTGTGAGTTTGCATATATCTATGTATCTGTGTGGTTGCATTGGATAAAAAGACAACAAAAATCTTTTTCTTTGCTCTCGGTTTTACAGCATTATGAGTGTTATCTTGCCTCCAAATGGCGTCCATGGGATACGCGCCTTAACATTTTGGTGATGGTGTTAAAGCGGGCAGCAAGCATCCACTAGAAATACACATCGATTTTATGCCAGTGCTGCCATTTTGGAGCTCAATGCTTCAGCTAACACACTCTCTTAATCTTGCACAGCTCAACATGCATTCAATAACCACACACCCCCTTCCCACCTCCCACCAGTGCTATTTAAAGGATCATGAACTACTTACAAGTTAGTTGTTGTTTGATTTCTACTGGTGTTGGTGCAATTGTAGAAGTGTTTAGTGGTTTCCAGAGTTGTTTGAAGTTGTGAAATCTACAGATGGTGGTGTGGTATGTGCTGTAGAACTTAGTTCTGACTTACGCACAAGCCACTTGCTCCGAGATATGGGTGCAGTAGTATGTGTACAAAGCAGGACAAGCTGCTGGAAGATGGAGGAAGAGGAGGGGAAGAAAGGTTCTCAGCAGGAGGTCATATACATCTAGGGTGTTTAGGCAGCAGCTTTCTGTATTAAATTCCATCTGCCACTTGTCTGCCCATTCTGCTTGCCTATGTATGTCCTATTGCTGGCGATTCATATCATCCTCACTGTTTGCCACTCCTCCAAGTTTGATATCATCGGCAAATTTTGAAATTCTACTCTGTATTCCAAGATCCAAGTCATTTATATATATCAAAAAAAGCAGTGGTCCTAGCACTGACCCTTAGGGAACACCACTGTCTACCATCCTCCAGTCTGAAAAATAACCATTTACAATTACTCACTGTTTTCTGTCCTTAAGCCAATTTTGTTTTATCCAATTGGACACTGATCCTCCTATTCCATGAGTCTCAATTTTATTAACAACCCTTTTATGTGGTTCTTTATCAAACACTTTCTTAAAATCCATATAGGCAACACCCACCACATTCCATTCATCAACCTCTCTGTTACTTCATCAAAAAATTCAATTAGATTAGTCAAGAATGATCTACCTTTTACAAATCTGTGCTGGCTATCCTTAATTAACTCAAACCTCTAAGTGTCTGTTGCTTTTTTCCCCTGATTATTGTTTCTGAAACCTTATCCACAACTGATGTCAAACTAACTGGCCTATAGTTCCTAGTTCTGTCCTTACACCCTTTCTTGAATAAGGGTGTTACATTTGCCACTCTCCAATCCTCTGGCACATCCCCCCCCCCCCCCCCCCACTCCATATCGAGGAAAGATTGGAAGATTACGACAAGCCCTTCCACTATCTCTACCCCCACTTCCTTTAGCAAGCGATCCAGACCAGGTGACTTATTTATCCTGAGCATAACCAGACTTTCTAGTACCTTCTCCCTCTCAATTTTCACCTTATCCAGTATCACTACTTTCTCTGTGTCTACCGATACTTTGTCAGATTCCACTTCCTTAGTAAACACTGATACGAAGGACACATTGGCCAGAATTTTACATTGGGGCGGAGGCCCCTCCCACCAGCCAAAACGTTGGAGGCAAGCCTGCCTCCATCGGGCCTGGAAGCCATGCCGTGATTTTATGCGGGCCCAGGACTTCAATTGGCCTCGGGTGGGATTTCCACCCCTCTGAGGCAGGAAGTCCAGCCTCCAAGAGCTGACAGCCAATCAGGCCTCCACGAGCTGGCTGCCAATAAGTGGGCCAGCAGCTCTTCAGTCCCAGCAGCATCACCTGGAGCGGTGGCCATTGCTGGGACTGCACCAAGCAAGAGCAGCAGCAATGGAGGAGCCCCAGAATTAAAGTAAGCATGCCAGGCTTCACCAGGGATGATCAGCCGTGTCCCGGCAAGGCAGGGATGGTCGGTTGGGGCAGTGTGGGGGGGGGGGGCGGTGGTGGATGCAGAATACGCTCCAGTGGGGGCGGCATGTGCCATGGGGGGGGCCTCCATGAGGCACAGGGTGCCAGATCAGGAGGGCACCGACCACCCCCCACCCCCCGCAAGAAGACTGCCAGATTTTACTGGGTGGCCACCAGAGGTGCTGAGCCGGCTGTCCACCGCTGGAAATATACCAGTGACAGCGAGAGGAGGGCCTTAAGTGGCAATTAATTGGTCACTTACAGGCCTTAATTGGCCTGGGGCGTCAAGTCATTCATCACCTCCCCCGCTGCTAGTACAATTGCAGCCTGGGTGGCAAGGCGACGGGAACGCCACCCCCTGCCTCCAATTCAATTTTATGCCTCCTCGTCTCCAGCCAACCTCCGTGGGGCGAGTAAAATTCTGACCATTAAGTATATTAGCCTTGCCCGACATCTCTAAGCATACATTACCCTCTTTGTCCCTTATAAGCTCCACTCCACTTCTTACTACATGTTTACTATTTACATGCCAGTAGAAAATTTTGGGTTCCCTTGTATGTTGATTGCCATTCTATTCTCATATTCTCTCTTTGCCAGCCTTATTTTTCCCTTCACCTCCCCTCTCAACTTATTGTATTTGGCCTGGTTCACACTTGAACAATTCACCTGACATGCATCATAAAGCCTCTTCTTTTGTTTCATCATAATCTCTATCTCCCTCATTATTCAAGTAGTCCTAGCTTTGATTCCCATAGCTTTTGCCCTTATTGGAATGTACCTAGCCTGTACCTGAAGCATCTCTTCCTTAAAGATAACCCATTGTTCCAGTATAGTTTTTCCTGTCAGTCATTGACTCCATTTTACCCTGACAAGATCCCGTCACATCACATTGAAATTAGCCCTCTTCCAATCTAATGTTGATCCATGGTGAACTCCAAAAGGTTGACAGTGTGGAATCTGACAATGCTATTGTCACTGAAGGTCAAGGAGAGGTGATTGGTCTTTCCGGCCTTATCAAGATGTCTTTACCTGGCATTTAAATGGCACAAATAATACCTGTCACTTGTCATCCCAACTCTAGATGTTATCTAGGTCCTGAGGCTAGCTTGGGATACTTCATTATTAGAAGAGTTGTGAATCGAGCGGAACATTATGGATTCATCAATAAGCAGCCAACTCCCAACCTTATGATGGAGGGAAGGTCAAAGGTGAAGCTGCTAAAATGGTTGGGCTGATAACATTTCCGTGAGGAACTCCTGTTGGAGCTGTCAATACTGGTTTCTACCAACCACCACCATCTTCAGGTATCAACTATCAGGTATGAAGGCAGCTAATGGAGGGTTTTCCATTTGCCACTCATGGACTTCATTATTGTTAAGGTTCCTCAATGTCATACGCTGTTGAGGGTAGCTACTCGTCTTTCCTATGATATTTAGCTCTTGAGTGCATATAGGAACATAGGAACATAGAAACATAGGAGCAGGAGTAGTCCATTCAGCCCATCGAGCCTTCTCCGCCATTCAATATGATCATGGCTGATCATCCACTTCAATGCCTTTTTCCCACACTATCCCCATATCCCTTTATGTCATTGGTATTTAGAAATCTGTCAATCTCTGCTTTAAACATACTCAATGACTGAGCCACAGCCCTCTGGGATAGCGAATTCCAAAGATTCGCAACACTCTGAGGAAAGAAATTTCTCCTCATCTCTCCTAAGTGGCTTCCCCCTTATTTTGAAATTGTGTCCCCAGGTTCCAGACTTCCCAACTAGGGGAAACATCTTACCTGCATTTACCATGTCTATCCCTTTAAGTATTTTGTAGGTTTCAATGAGATCACCTCTCATTCTTTGAAACTCTACAGAATACAGGCCCAGTTTCCACAATCTCTCTTCATAGGACAGTCCCGCCAAAGGGGAACAAGTCTAGGGAACCTTCGTTGCACTCCCTCTATGGCAATAATATCCTTCCTAAGGTAAGGGAACCAAAACTGCACACAGTACTCCAGGTCCAGTCTAACCAAGGTTCTATATAATTGAAGCAAGACTTCGCTACTCCTGTAATCAAATCCTCTTGCAATAAAGGCTAAAATACCATTAGCCTTCCTAATTGCTTGCTGCACGTCCATGTTAGCTTTCAGTGACTTACTAACGAGGACATCCAGGTCCCTTTGTACATCTACACTTTCTAATCTCTTATCATTTATGAAATACTCTGCACATCTATTCCTCCTACCAATGTGGATAACCTCACATTTTCCACATTATATTCTATCTGCCATGTTCTTGCCTACTCCCCTTGAAGCTGCTTTGCATCTTCCTCACAACATATATTCCCACCTAGTTTTGTGTCATCCGCAAACTTGGAAATATTACATTTGGTCCCCACATCCAAATCATTGATATTGTGAACTGCTAGAGCCCAAGTACTGATCCCTGTGGTACCCCACTAGTCACAGCCTGCCAATGCAAGAAGGACCCATTTATTCCTACTGTCTGTTTTCTGCCTGTGAACCAATCCTCAATCCACACCAATATATCACCTCCTATCCCATGTGCTTTATTTTGTTAACCAACCTCCTGTGAGGGACTTTATCAAAAGCCTTCTGAAAATTCAAGTATACCACGTTCACCGACTCCCCTTTATCAATTATGTTAGTAACATCCTCAAAAAAACTCCAACAGGCTCGTCAAGCATGATTTCCCATTCATAAATCCATGTTGACTATGCCCAATCAGATCATTATTATCCATTTATCACATCCTTTAGAATAGATTCTAGCATTTTCCCTACTATTGATGTAAGGCTAACAGGTCTCCAGTTCTCTGTTTTCTCTCTCCCTCCCTTCTTAAGTAGTGGGGTGACATTTGCTACCTGCCAATCTGCAGGAACTGCTCCAGAATCTATAGAATTTTGGAAGATGATCACCAGTGCATCCATTATCTCCATAGCTACCTCTTTCAACACTCTGGGATGTAGAATACCAGGTCCTGGGGACTTATCAATATTCAGCCCCATTAATTTCTCCAATACAACTTTCTTACTAATACTAATTTACTTCAATTCCTCATTCTCCCGAGTCCCTTGGATCTCTAATTCTGGGAGATTTCTTGTATCTTCCTCAGTGAAGACAGACACAAAGTAAGCATTTAGCTTCTCTGCCATTTCTCTATTCCCCATTATAAATTCTCCTCACTCTGACTACAACAGACCGACATTTGTCTTAGCCAAACATTTCCTTTTTACATACCTAAAGAAGCTTTTACAGTCCATTTTTATGTTTTTTGCTAGCTTACATGCATATCTATTTTCCCTTTCCTTATCAGTTCCTTGGTTCTCCTTTGCGGTATTCTAAAATCCTCCCAATTCTCAGGTTTATTACTAATTCTGGCAACTTTATAGGCCTTTTATTTAATCTTATACAATATTTAACTTCCTTTGTTAGCCACGGTTGACTGCCTTTTCTTTTGAGGTGTTTGTGCCTTGAAGGAATGTATAGTTGCTGTAAATTATGTAATAATTCTTTAAATACGATCCATTGCCTCTGTACTGTCTTACCTTTTAATGTATTTTCCCAATCCATCTCAGCCTATTTGCCCCTCATACCTTCTTAATTTCCTTTGCTCAAATTTAACACCCTGGCTTCAGATTGAACTACCTCACTTACAAACATAATGTAAAATTCTATCATATTATGATCACTCATCCCTAAAGGTTCTTTTACAACAAGATTATTAATTAACCCTTTCTCATTACATAATACTAAATCTAAACTGGCATGTTCTCTAGACGGTTCCTCAACATACTGCTCTAGAAAACCATCCTTAACACACTCCAGAAACCCATCCTCCACAGCATTAGTGCTCATTAGGTTTACCCAGTCTATATGCAGATTGAACTCAGCCATGATTACTGTATTACCCATGCTACATACTTCTCTAATCTCCTGATTATACCCATGCCCCACACTACCACTACTGTTTGGTGGCCTATAAACAACTCCTACCAATGTTTGCTGCCCCATGCTGTTTCTTAGCTCCATCCAAACAGATTCCACATTTTGTTCTTCCGATCTGAGATCCTTCCTTACTAATGTACAGATCCCATCCTTTATTCTCAGTGCAACATCACCTCCTTTTCCTTTTTGCCTGTCCTTCCTAAATGTCGAATATCCTTGAATATTCAGCTCCCAGTCTTGATCAAGCTGTAGCCACATTTGCGTAATGACAATCAGATCATACACATTTCCCTCTATTTGGGCCTTTAAATCATTTACCTTGTTGCAAATGCTATGTGCATTCAGGTAAAGTGCCCTTAACCTTGTCTTCTTAACATTATTCTGCGTTCTAAGCCTAGTTGTTGCTCGCCTTTGTTTCGCCTGTCTTCTAATGTCGCTTGCACCTCCTGTTACAAGATTTACTTCCTTCCAATTTGAGCTTCCCCTCAGTTTCCCATCCCCCTAACAAGCAAGTTTAAACCCTCCCCAACAGCATTAGCATATCTCCCTGCAAGGATATTAGTTCTGGTCCTGTAAAGGTGTAGCCCATCCACCTTGTACAGGTGCCCCAGAACTGGTGTCAATGCCTCAGAAATCTGTTGCCCTCTCTCCTACACCAATTCTCCAGCCACGATGTCTGGATCAAAGCACTGGTGCCAATAGTGGAACGATTAAAATTAGGATTGCACAGGAGGCCAGCATTGAAGGAGCACAGAGATCTTGAAGGCTTGTAAGGCTGGAGGAGGCTACACAGATAGGGAGGGGTGAGGCCTTGGAGGGATTTGAAAACAAAGATGAGAATTTTAAAACTGAGGTGCTTTCAGATGGAGAGTCAGTGAAGGTCAGCAAGGACAGGGTTGATGAGTCAATGAGTGAATGAGATTTGGAGAAACGTAAGATAAAGGCAGCAGAGTTTTGAGATGTCATCAGGGCCCATGGTATTTGTTGGGTCCAGATGCCCAACCACTTCCTAACATTTATGGAATGAATTGAATTGACTGGACTGATGGTGGGGAGCTCCAGAATATAAACATTTTAAGAGATGATAAATCAAAAAAAGTATAACATTGACTAATGTAGTCTCAGTAGTTTTGGTAAAAAAAACATTCAGGAGAATTTGATCTTTCTGCCATCCTGTTTTTCAAAAAGAATAAGTCAATAATGAGACTAAAATTTAAAAAAGCTTACTGCCATCTTCTTGTGGCCATTATCAAGTTCAGTTTTAATATAGGTGGTCAGCACTACTGCTGGAAACAGGCAATGTAGATTGGGGTCCGAAGATGTAGATTGGACCCTGATGTCATTTTTATCTAGGAACATGTGAATCCGGTGCAGCACCAGACCCGCCCACTGCCCTGAGTGGAAAGCAGCCACAACCAGCGTTCCTTAAAGGGTTCCCTGGGATTCAAAGCCATGCTGAAAAAGTAAAAGTAATGGCTTTGATGGATTTTGGCAACAGGATGAAGATAATTGCTTTTCCTGGTTAAATATTTTCCCAAATTTTAAATGTCATGTCTGCCTTGGCCCCCCAACTCTAAGGATTGACCATTTGTACCCCTTTAATGGAATTCTGCTGATTTGGCTCCATGGATAGACTACCAGATTTCCTGCACACCCCAGAATCATGAGCAGCCTATAAGGGCTTGGTTTGCATTGGCACTTTGCTTCTTCCATGCTAATCATGTCTGACCATCAATATGACTCAGGCCTCTCACAAAGAAGATCTGGTGGGTGTTACAATTTCTCTGCCTATTGCCCAACCAATGTACACTCGACTTCAAAATCATACCTCGTCCCTTTCAAGTCTTGTAAGTCCCAATATGAAAATCACTGAACCACTTTGAAAATAGAACTGCTCACAATGACTGGGAGAAAGAATTAGGTTTGGCTGTAATGCACCCATGATAGTCAAATAGTGTGCTGATGGTCAGTCTTGATTAGCATGCAAGCAGTGAGCTGGAAATGCAAACCAAGCACTGCTTGGTCTTCTGGGGGGTGCGGGAAATCTGGTTGCCCAACCACAGAGCTGAGTTGGCAGAACTCCATTAAAGGGGAAGGAACGGTCAATCTTTGGGGTGGGGTTGCAGGGTGGTGGGGGGGGGCGGGGGGGGGGGGGGTGGGAGGCATTGTCCAGACTCAAACATAAATAATGTTCACATAGCAAGGAACTGGAGAGCTGATGCTTGTGGAACAGCTCCCCAGCACAACTCTCCACCTTTTCAAGACGAATGGGAAAAAAAATTGGATAAATAACAAAGAGGAAATTAAATGAGATCAACAGGCTAATCTTTAATCTTACTGCAGACAGGAGCTCATTTTTCCCACAGTTTCTCTTTCTACTCATTGCCAGCTTTAGAACATATTTGAAAGAGGGGGAAGAGAAATGAGCTCAAAGGACAAATCCACTCCTTTCATTTTTGATCAATGTTGGGTATTTAATTTGGCTTTGGATACAAACATGTAAAAGATCTGAAAAGCTTGCAAATTATACACAAATACATGGAGAAATCATGGGCACTGGAGGATCAAAATGACAGCCTTGGGGGGGATGTTGGGAGGTGTGAGGTGCGGTGATGGTGACATGGAGACACATTGCCGGTAGTGTATAAAACTCTTGTAATATTTTAGGGTTTGTCTCAGTAGTTAGATTTCACCATTTCTTTTAACATTGTTACATTTTTTATTCTCAATTAGAGTTGCACTATACTTGCTTATGAAGAGGATATAAATACAATATTTAAGGACATGAAGGAAGCTTTTATTATCATTCATATTTTTAGTCATTATGCAATTATTTCAAATCATAAAAATGTTTTTACTGGCAATCTCCCCAACGCTCAACTCTAAATGTTAGCTTGTTTCTCTTCCAAAAAAGATTTGCTTACCAACTCGTCTAGACAGAAATACTGAGGGAAATAAAGATACCTGCATGCGCCTGACAATGAACATGGATAAATTAAACATCGTTTCCTGGGTGTACTACCTTGTATAACATTGTGGCCAGTCTGAAGGCATTGCCAATTCATATTGGGCTTTATAATTTACTATTTTGATGTATTGGGATTCCATATTCTTCCTCATTCTCCTTTTCCCATTACTTTATTATTTGGCATACATTAAGAGTAATAATGGGCATGAAATTGGAATCTACGGCACCATTGGCGATGCTGTTACTAAAGTCGGAGGCCCTTCTTGTGGGACGTGCTGTGTCTCCAGCCACTTTTGGTGTGCCCACATAACACCCCATGCGGGTGCTTGCACAGGCATCCTCTGACATGCCAGAAGTCTTCCAACTGGTGCTGTATTGATGCCATTCAGACCTACTGGCTCTATTTGTGAACTTGGACCATACAGGTCTGTTCCATGTATTCGCTTGTTGCTCACCAAAGATCATGCATTTAGCAGCAAGAGGGGCCCAGCACGAGCATTATTTAAAGGCTGGGTGTTGTAGTGAGTTCCCAGCTTTGGCAGAGAGTGCTGTTGCATCCTCACAGAGAGGGCGGAGGATTTGGTGACTTGTCCCTGCAAATGGGGGGATTTTATGCTCTTCCCCGCAGCGTGTTTGGAGGTGGGGAGAGCATTTTATCAGGTGGGATGGTGGCAGGGCGGGATCCTGCCACATTCCCGCCTCCACTCCAATTAAGTCTCTGGTAAGAAGGCCCGTGGTTGGCCTTTCTGCCCCGTTGCCAATTAAGGCCCTTAAGTGAGCAATTGGTGCCCAATTAAGGGCTTCGTTCCGTCTCCGTTGGTATTAGCCCAGCGGTGGGCGGGCCTGTCGCCATATGGGGAGCACAACAAACAAACCCATGTGGGTTGCTTGACAGCTCTGGGGCTGGGTGTCCCTCGTTAAAAGGCACTTAGTGTCTGCTCAAGGGACCTGGCATGGGGGGGTGGGGGCCCACTGAGAGCCACCCCCTACCCCTGCTGCCGACCCCCTCCTACAACACCCTCCCCGACAACTCCCACCATGTGAAACCCCTCCCGCCATGACTCATCTGTAGCCTGAGTCCCTCGATGATCCTTAGCTGTCGGTGAGTACATTACCGGCAGCAGCCACAACTTCCACGATGGTGCTACTCAATGAAACAGCTGCCAGCCTCTGATTGGATGGCAGCTCTCAGCAGGCGGGACTTCCATCATTAGGGTCCTTAATCCTGGTCAAGGCCTAATTGGCACATAATACGTGGGCCTTCCTAAGAGGAGGCGATGCGGGGCTCTTGCTGGCTCTTCAGCCTGTGGCCAAGACCCCCATTGCCTACATAAGATCCCCCCTAAAGGCTGCAACAGGGGCTGCAGTTGCAGTACCTCTGCATCTGCATTATTAAAGGATCAGAGGCTGGAGAGAGGGCAAGCTCTGCGCGATGGCCTCTGTCAAGTTGGAGCTGGACTCCTTCATGCTCCTTGGCAAGTGAAAGTATTTACAGATCAATTGAACGTTGATTGAATGGAAGCCCGTACTGTTGATGAAGGTGGCTGGCTGGTCCGTGGGATTCTTGATGGCCAAATATGTGCAATCTAACACACCTTGCTCATGGGGGAATCCAGCGATGACCCCGAATCCAGTGGCCCTCGCAGCCTGACTGTCAGAGTCGGTCCGGTAGCCCACATAGTCGATGGCCCTCTTGAACAACTCCTTGGTGCAGTGGTGTGCTGCAGCCTGGGAGACCCCACACACGTCCCCAGTGGATCCCTGGAAAGATCCTAATGTGTAGAAGTTTAGTGCATTGGGGTTGTTAATGCCACTGGCATAGGGTGACCCCTAAATCCCAGAGGCCACAAATCATCCTGTAGAAGGCCCAATAAGTTTTTGCAGTCTCCTTTGAGGGCCATAGTCATCGCTGACAGTGTCGCTCGGACATTTGGAGGCATGTGATGTGAGTCCTGTAGACTCTCTGGTGTATGTGGACCCTTCTTGGCCTGGCTGGCTGCTGCTGCTCTTGTTGTGGAGCTTCGGGTCTGGGCCAACTGTCTCTTGGGCCTGTATCCATTGGAGGTGCCTCAACACGCTAAGGCGATCCAAAAACATAGGGTGCATGAGACACATGGCAGGTGTCCTGGGACCTTCCGATTGCTTCAGATGCAGATTACCTTGGCAATTAAGCTGATCAATATTTGCTCGTCTGAATGCCTGATGCGTCTCAAAACTAAAGATAACTGTGGGGCTACCATCTTTTCCAGCATTGTGAGCCACCACACATACTAACACAGCATTTATGATACCCTCTAATGCCCACCCACACCCAAGCTAGAATCTTGCAGAGCCCCCAAATACACACAACCCCCTTGCAGAGCCGCCCGATACACACAACTCCCTTGCAGAGCCCCCCAATACACACAACCCCCATGCAGAGCCCCCTGATACACACAACCCCTTGCAGAGCTACCGATACACACAACCCCCTTGTAGACCCTTCATCAGTAGAGCAATAATGGCCACAGAACCCTCCACTTTCCCGATGCTGCAATGGTCAGGAAAGCTCCCCATGGTGGCACTGAGGCCTATCGCCTCGGTGCCGCCAGCTTTTAACAGTTGCAAAGCTGAAAACACGAGTGCCACATAGCATCCACAAAATCACAGTCCAATTAATCACAAATAATTACATTTAATTTCATGTTAAACAGCATTTCAGCAATTTAAATTAGGCTCCCATCACGTTGGAGCATCAATACCGCCATGGTGCATCCCTGCCTCGGACTAAATTGGGAAATTACGGAACGAGACGGCACAGTGGCGCAGTGGTTAGCACCGCAGCCTCACAGCTCCAGCGACCCGGGTTCAATTCTGGGTACTGCCTGTGTGGAGTTTGCAAGTTCTCCCTGTGTCTGCGTGGGTTTCCTCCGGGTGCTCCGGTTTCCTCCCACATGCCAAAAAGACTTGCAGGTTGATAGGTAAATTGGCCATTATAAATTGCCCCTAGTATAGGTAGGGAAATATAGGGACAGGTGGGGATGTGGTAGGAATATGAGATTAGTGTAGGATTAGTATAAATGGGTGGTTGATGGTCAGCACAGACTCGGTGGGCCGAAGGGCCTGTTTCAGTGCTGTATCACTAAACTAAAGATGCTGGATTTCAGGGAGGACGGCTCCACTGCAATTCTCCATCCCCCCCACAGCACCGAACCCGCCTTAAATGGCCGCACAGAATTCAGCCCAGTGGGTCACTGGGCATGAGAGGGCTGCAGCCAAAACAGGTAAGAGATGAGATTATGTGTCAGATCACTGGGGTAAAGGCCTGCTACCCGACCCGAACCCGACGGGACCCGACATGTGTCGGGTTCGGGTCGGGTCAGGTTGCACTTCCGGGTCCGGCATTCGGGCTCAGGTCATGCCAGGTTGGACACGCTCTATCATAGGTAAGTGGCTCCAATGTTAATTTAATTTTTGGACTAGAAAGGTGGTTTTGTTACAGTTATTTTAAGCTAGTGCAGATCAGCAACAAAGTGAAAAACGGAAGGTAAATTAACTGATGGTCGGGTTGTGTCGGGTCGGGCACGGGAAAAAATGGAAGGACTCAGGCTGGGTCGGGTTTTTTTTTGCAGACCCGAGCAGGCCTTTACACATGGGGTGGTGGGGGGGGGGGGAGCGTGGAGGGTGGTGGTGGGGTGGTGGAGACTGGGGTGGTTGGTGGGGGGAGGCGAGATTGCAGATGAGTTTTACTGCAGAAAACTCAGATGGGCACTTTGATGGGGCAGCATCCAGGAGAATTCTGATGAACATGCATGTTGAGATGCTGTCAGGCAAGACTATGGCTCTCCAGGGAGGCTGTCACAGACTTATTGGGCCTCCTGCAGGATGATTTGCAACCTCTGGGATTTAGGGGTCAGATTAGCATGGCACTAAACTTCTACACATCTGGAGCTTTCCAGGGATCCACTGGGGACATGTGTGGGGTCTCCCAGGCTGCAGGGTGATGCTGCATCAAGGAGGTTTTCAAGAGGGCCGGCAACTATGTGCACTATCGGGCTGATCCTGACAGTTAGGCCGAGCGAGCCATCAGATTCGGGACCATAGCTGGATCCCCGCAGGTGGAAGGTGTGATTGATTGCATGTGTGTGGCCTCAAGAGTCCCACAGACCAGCCAGCTGCCTTTATCAACAGGAAAGGCTTCCATTAAATCAATGTTCAATTGATCTGTGACCACTGAAAGCATTTCCTGCAGGTGTATGTCCACTTCCTCGAAACAGCCACAATACCTACATACTTTGACAGTCCTAGATGCCACAGCTTTTCAATCCCCCCACTCACCTTCAGGGATGGATTCTTGTCTTCAAGGGCTTGAAGATTTGGTTTCTGACACCTGTGAGGAACCCTTGCAATGCAGCAGAGGAGAGGTATGTGATATATGCATCAAACTGGCTGAGCATTTTGTATATTGCTTCTTTGCTGCCCTCTCTGTTGCGGAGGTACAATTACACAAGTTCAACAATGGCTGCTTACATGTTAGACTTACTCATTGAATAGACAAGAAGGTACAACACTTGCCACAGCTCCACCAGAATGACCATTAAGCAGGCCATTGAGCTGCTGCAGATGAGGTTATTCTGCCTTGATCTGTCTGGTGGAGCCCTGCATTATGCCCCATCCAAGGGTCCTGCGTATCGTGGTGGTTTGCTGTGCTCTGCACAATCTAGCATTACAGAGAAGGGAGGCCTTTCAAGAGGAAGATATGCTTGAGGGATAATCATCCTCCAAAGAGGAGGATGCAGAGGAGAGACAGGGGCAAACAGCACTGGATGACGATAACACGGCGATGGAGGCAAGACATGTTGAGCAACGGAGGCAAGAGACAACCTCTTAATGACCCACTTTCAGCCACCCTGATGTCCACTCAATGAGAATCCAATGAAGACTCACTTTCATGCATGTAGTCTTCCACCTCCTTTCCATCTGTGCTCCCTGAATGCCGACTAGCTGCAATGTACACGGCTACCTGTGGGAGAACATATGTTCATGAGATCTGCAGTCACATTTCCATGATAATGAGGGCTCTGGTCACATTGGTACAGCACCAAGGGGTAGCGTGGAAGTCAGAAGCTCACAAATAAGGCAGGTTGGAACATGATTTTCACACAATGATGGATAATGATTGGCACAAAAGTGCGTTTAATTAAATTCCAAATAACATATCTGCAACACCCGTGAATACCCATGTGTGGTTAGATGCTTTTCTTAATACGCTTGTAGTTGCTCCTATGTGGTGTGATCCCTGCGCTAGCAGCTGTGCTGGAGGCAGGCTGCTGATCAGTCTGTCCCTTGGCCTGAGGTGACTTTGGTCGCAATCCCCTGGGTGCCTGAGGCCGGAGGGCCCCAGCTCTCTAAGGGTTTCCTGCACTGGTGCAGAATGTTCCTCAGGCATTGCAGCTGCTGGAGCTGGGCTCACTGGCGGCATGGCTGAGGAGCCGGTTTCCACACTCAGAGCATCCTGAGGGGAGACCCCAGAATTGGAGGGCAGCCTCTCCTCCATCCTTCAAGGCTTGCTGGAACCTCCCTGCTCACCAGAGCAGGGTGAGGAGTGGGACAAGTCTCCAGGCTCCTGCTTCTTCTCGCACCATGCCATTGCTGAGTTGAGCTTGTCATGGGTTCCTTTGCGTTATCTTAAGTAACACAGTGAGCGATGTGGATTCCAGAAGATCCTCTAGAAGGTTTATTAACAGCTAAACGAATATACACAATACAGAACCTTTGTCCAGAGTGTTACAGAACAGAGTGACTATGGTTTCTAGGCACATGACTACATCCTGGTACTTAGCTCATTTGCATACTGAATTCTTAAAGGAACATCACTCTTAAAGCGATCATACAACATCTCCTTTCTTTCCAAACATAAGTCTTGTACGTTGAAGTAAAAACACATAAAATTGGATAATATCAAAATTAGTTGTACAGGGATAGAGATTATAAAATTTACAAGTATAAAGATGAAGGTTGTGAAAATTACAAGTACAGAAGCTTAAGAGTTCATGTATTGTTTCGGTCATTTGACAACTCTTCCAGATCTTGTTGTGGTATAACATTCTGGGGATATGAATTTCACCCTTGGCTGTTCTTGACTTGCAGATGTGTTGGCAATGTGTTGGTTGTTGTTCACTTGTTCCATCACACCCTCATTGTCGGAGTGTATTCTTTCGAGGCCGCTGTGCGCAATTGGAGTATTGCACACTTCTCTTAATTGGCTTTGGTTCCTCCTTAACACTGTTCCGTTAGATGTTGTAATCTTGTAAGACCTGAGCTCACTGCATACTTTGGATATCTCTGTGGGTAATCATGTTCTCATTGTGGGGTGTATGACACTGACCTTTTATCCTACGTGTAGTTGAGGTAGTTTTGCCCCTGCATGTCGGTCATGCAACATTTTCATTCTCCCTTGTTTTTCGAGTAGTATCTCCTACATCTCGGAGAATTTGGACAGATGGCACTTGTCTGCCAATCATGATCTCTGCTGGTGACGATAAGCCCATATCCACAGGCGCAGCTCTGAAGTGTAACATGGCAACATGAAAATCTTGTTTTGTTGTCCTACATTTCAGGATAAGCAATTTAACTGTGTGAACCATTCACTCGGCAAGACCATTAGATCTAGGGTAATGTGGTGAGGATGTCACATGGTTTACGCCCCATTTGACGCACATATCCCTGTAAGGTCTGCCCGTATACTGTGGCCCATTGTCAGAAATAATTTTTTCAGGTGTATCAAACAAACTGCATATGGCACTCAACGTGTCTGCGACAACCGTGCTTGATGTGTCTTTTACCTGTCTGACAGTTGGAAATTTGGAGAAATTATCGGTGACTAAGATAAAGTCCTCTCTATTCACAGTAAATAGATCAGTGGTGATTTTGGACCAAGAGACTGATGGAATCTTGTGAGGATGTAGAGCTTCTTTACGTTGTTGTGGCTGGTGGCTCTGGCATGCCTAGCACATCCTCACTAACTTTTCAATGTAAGCATTGATCCCTGGCTAATAAACAGTGTCTCTTGCCAGTCATCTTATTCGCTCTATACCCATATGGCCTAGGTGAAGTTGTGACAAGATGTCCTGATGGAGAACTTTGGGCACAATCACTTGTTTTCCTTTGAAGGTGATGCCTCTCAAGATACCAAGTTCATCTCTACAAGGCCAAAAACATCTGAAGGTTTCTGGCACCTCTTTTATAATATCAGGCCAACCTTCTATGATGACTCTCCACAGGGCCTTCAGTTGTGGGTCATTGGCTGTTTCTGATTGCAGTTGGTCACATTTGTGCTGACCAAAATTCAATAAATTAATTTTGAGCACATCTTCCACCTCGATGTCCATGCTGTCCACTTATAGATCCAGTGGAACTTCTTCATTCTCATTCAGATTTGACAATCTGCTCAGTGTATCCAAGATGACCATTTTGCTAACTTGTTTTGCAGCAAACGTCGAAGTCTTACCCCTGTACTGTCACTAAAAGTCGCTGTAGTTGAGGTGGTGCGCTTGTCAATAGTTTGTGTCAGATCATCTTCAGTAGTTTGTGCTCAGTTTCCACAGTGAACTGCTTACCGAACAGGAAGGTGTGGAACCTTGTGATCCCAAACACCAGAGCAAGTGTTTCATGCTCTATGTTTGAGTAATTGAATTGTGCTGAGGATAAACATTTGGATCTGAATGCAATTGGTTTGCTATCCTGCAGGATGCACGCTCCACACCCTTTCTGTGAGGCGTCGACTTCCAGGATTGTCGTCTTCCATGGATCATAGTACTGCTGGGTACAGGTTTCTGCTGACAATGCTTGTTTGAGAGACTCAAACATATGCTGATGGTCCTCCTGCCATACATATGGTACGCCTTTCTTTAAGGGCTCTCTCGGTGATGATGCTTTGTCAGAAAAATTTGGAATATATTGTGCCAAGAAGTTGAAAAATCCAAGGCATCTCTGTAGATCTTCTTTGTCTTGTGCTTTACATCTAGGACTTTTCCTGGGTCAAGACAGATTCCGCAACCTAATAGATGGAGCCAAAGAAATTGATCTGACTGACATTCACCTGACACTTGCTGTTAAAAACAAGCCCTTCACAACGATCTAGTGCCATCAGTGAATGCAGATTTTGATCATGCTCTTCTTTGGTTTTGCCCATTACCGGAATATCATTGGCAATGCATATACATCCAGGCATGCTCTCTATAATTATGTTCATATTTTGCTGAAACAAATCTTGACTGACAGATAAGCCGAAGGGTAGTCTCTGGAAGCAATATCTTTTCAATGGTGTTCTGAAGGTGGTGACTTCCTGAGATTCCTTAGTTAAGTGTACTGACCAATATCCATGTTTAGCCTCCAACTTGGAGAAGAATTTGTCTCCTTTGAATTTGGGATTCAATTCCTCTAATGTTGGAATCTTGTGGGGGCATCTCTTTAGGGAGAGGTTTAGACGCCTTGGATCTAGACATATCCTGATTGCTCCATCCTTCTTCAGTACGCACATAATTGAGCTGCACCAGTCTGTGTGATGATGCGCACGATGGATGATGCCATTGTGTTCCATGTCATCCAACTCGCGCTTAAGCTTTTCTTGTATTTGCACGCTGCACTTTCTGGGAGGGTCAATTGACGGAATTGCATCCTCTCTGAGGTGCAGTACAGTATCGCCTTTGAAATCTCCTGTGGCGTTGAACCTGTCTGGGTACATTTGTTGTAGGTCCTGGACTGGCTCAATGTGGTACCCTTGGTCTTTTCTATTGTAATGGGTACCTTGGTGATCTCATGGATAGTCACAATGTTGAGGTCCTTACACACTGGTAGTCCTACCACTGGTGGTCCGCTTGTGTCTACCAAGTAAAATATGTGTGGTTTCCATGCTGACTTGCTATTGCTGCATTGAATTGTTAGTGTGCCACTGCGAGGGATGGGTGACCCATTGTATGCAGTTAAGTTTGCAGTTGTGGATTATATCATTGATTTCCTATGACCCCGGTACATATCCTTCAGGATTCGGACTGGTAGGATATTTGCACTAGTTCTGATGTCAATCTTAGTCCTGAGTGTGTGTTTGCCAGGTTTCTTTGGGCACAAGATATTAATTGTAGCAAAAGCTTCCAGTTGTTTGACTTCATCAACACAATGTGTCAGGTTCACAATGTGAAATGCCTGCTTGTCTTCTGGCTGCGAATTTCTCCACTTTGAGTGTTGTCTCAGGTCTGTTTCTCTGGTGACTTCATGTATCGGCTTGCATTTATGCAGGTCTCTGGTGCTGTCCTTGCTGCTGTTGCCATGCTGCTGCACCTGTCTTCTATTTGTTTGTGTCCTATTGTGACTTCTGGCCATGTCTTCAGAGCCAGATTTCTTGCATAGGTGGGCCCAGTGTCATTTTGCACTGCATGCCTTGCACAGATCTTGAAATGCAGGACAGCTTCACAGTGAGTGGGACAACCCACACTTACCACACAGCCTGCTTGCATTTTGTGACCCAGTTACTGTGCCTATACTGCTGGCTGCACATAGTGCTTGCAGATGTTGTTGTCCAGCTACAATGGCTTCATATTTCCTGCCATCTTCTAGCAGTGCATCAATGCTCTGACCTGTCTTTTTTCCCTAGAGGTCTTATTGAAACACTTCAATCGGTGTTGAGACAATCACCAGCTTCACTATTCACTCTGACAGCTCTATTTCTGAAAAGTCACATTCATTCCCTTACTATGGCATCTACTGATGAATTGATCTATGGATTCTTGTGGCTGTTGCCTCTAGGACATCAAATTCCAGGCGATGAATTCTAAAATTCACTCTTACCCGAAGCTGATCTTCTAACACTTTCCATATCTTTGCGGGATCTTTCTGATCCTCTTTGGATAAGCCAGAGGTATTGATTCTGTATGACTCCTCATTTCCAAATGCGATCAGTATTTTCACAGCCTGCTTCTCTGGTTCTGCAACCACTTGGTCTATGACGCATAACTGCATTCTTTGTTTAAAAATTTTGAACTCGAATAGGTTATCAATGACTTTCCAGTTCATGCTGAGAAATTTTATATCCATCCTTCTGCTGTTCTTTTTGCTTTCTGCTTTATGTTTAACTTTGTTCATCTCTGTGTGTGCCTTCAGCACTATACTTATTATGACTTTTCTATTTGTAGCTTAAAACTTGTTTTATTAACTCTGCGCTGTTCCCCATAAGAAATTCTTTTCTTCTGGCTAACCGCTTTGATGGCCATGTGAGCCGCATGGAAGATGGCAGGATCCCCAAAGACACATTGTACAGCGAGCTCGCCACTGGTATCAGACCCACTGGCCGTCCATGTCTCCGCTTTAAAGACGTCTGCAAACGCGACATGAAATCCTGTGACATTGATCACAAGTCGTGGGAGTCAGTTGCCAGCGTTCGCCAGAGCTGGCGGGCAGCCATAAAGACAGGGCTAAAATGTGGCGAGTCGAAGAGACTTAGTAGTTGGCAGGAAAAAAGACAGAGGCGCAAGGGGAGAGCCAACTGTGCAACAGCCCCGACAAACAAATTTCTCTGCAGCACCTGTGGAAGAGCCTGTCACTCTAGAATTGGCCTTTATAGCCACTCCAGGCGCTGCTTCACAAACCACTGACCACCTCCAGGCGCTTATCCATTGTCTCTCGAGATAAGGAGGCCCAAAAGAAAAAGAACAGGTGCTTGACAGTGTTCTTTTTTTCTTGCAGCACTTTACTTGTATGTTTGCACAGCTGTTCGATAGGCAGTTCAATGGTTTTCCCCTTTGCTTTTTTTGCGAGAGTTTAGTTATCTTCTTCACGTTTGACTGGTTTAATGATTTTTTTTCAACTTTGCTGCTTCAATGGAGACTGCTGTGCTCAAGAGGTCCCCATGCTTTCTTTTCACTGTCAGACTTTGATTTCTTTTCAGTTCACTCGCTTTTCGGGGTTTTCCCCATTTTTCTCACTCACATGGAGCCTTTAGAAAATTAATTTTTTAAAACTCTCCAAAGGCTTTTTTATACCGGAATTTCTCGATCATCGGCACAATGACTCACCTGATTGTTCGCTTTTCAGTCACATTTCCTTCCTATGAAGCTTTTCTCAGTCTTCAAAGATATGTAACTTTCTTTCACTCTTTTCAAGTACTTTAAAGTTTCTTCACTTGCTTCAGATTTTCTCTTTTTTTCTCTGTACTGCTTTTAAATTTTGTTTGCTGTTTTACCCATGATCTTCAAGCTTATAGCTTGTCTTTTAACCACTGCTGCTACCATATCATGGGTTCCATTGTGTTATCTTAAGCAACACAATGAGATATGTGGATTCCAGTTCCTTGAAGATCTCTAGAAGGTTTATTAACAGCTATACTTATATACACAATACAGAGCAAACTATATACAGAACCTTTGTCCAGCGTGTTACACTGCAGATTGACTATGGCTTCTAGTCACTACATCCTGGTGCTTAGCTCATTAGCATACTGAGTTCTTAAAGAGACATCACTCTTAAAGTGAACATACAACAAAGCTCATGACCAAGGCGATGGTGTGCAGGTCCTAAGCGTCTGCGGAATCTGGCTCTCCATGGGGGTCACCAACCTCTCGATGGAGGAAGACATGCATTTATATGCCTGGGACATAGCAGCAGTAATGGCTTGGCTGGATTCCTCCATCATCTGCTCATGGCTGCGCATGCCCTCTGGCAGCTCCATCAGATGTTGCCTTACCTCTCTCTGTAACTCCATCATGCCCTGTGCTGCTGACAACAAAGGCTCACCATCAGCCTGGGGCTCAGCATAGGCCTGACCAACCAAAGTCCTCCGACTGTCAGTGGCCTCGGCTGTTTCAGCCTCTGCCAGCTACTCTGGTGCCTGGGCAGTGCTTTCACCAGCTAGTGACCCTGATTCTAATGCCAATCAATCACCCACTGAGATGAAAGTATCTGCACTGGTGAAAGGTACAGGAGAGCCATGGGATGGTTCATCCTCTGAGTGGTCCTCCTCCTCAGAGGTTGACAGATGTCACTCTGTAGCAGTAGTCACCAGCAAATGGTTACCTGCATGAGGGAACAAAAACATGTGTGGGTTAGGCTGCACATATCCTGTTATGACAAATATGCCAGATGTGGTTCTCCTTCATTAATTTTTCAATGAACAGCAATGGTCAATATCATGCGCAGGGCCTCCAGTCTCCCTATCAGATACAGCATGTCCTCCCTGACTCCCAGGTAGATCCCCTTGCTCTTCCATGGCCTGCTTAGAGGACGTATGTTATGCACCCACTCCACCAGTTCTGGCCACCTGTTATAGGCCTTCTTCTCCTGCAAGAGGAAGGATGGAGAAATTATAAATTGACATAAATTTCAACATGACAGTTCTGCTATTATGGGCCCCTTGTCCCAAGCTGGAGTATCTGATATGATGATACATGCTGTCATGGGATTTACTGGGGGTGAAATATGAACCAGAGAGGCATGTGGCCCAGATGCAGCCATGCATCTGTCATGAGGAGGTTATCACCTCTCTGTCACTGAGCTGGTAGTGGCACCCTCACCATGTCATACACCCAGTAGTAATATCAAAACCCCAGAAAAGAGCATTGAAACAGAGACCTCACCTTGGCTGAATACAGGGGGTCATTGACCCTCTTCCTGCACTGGACCCAGTTGTAATGGGTGGCCCCATGGCTGCTGACCTCCTCTGCAATCTCCACTCGGGCTGGCATGGTTAGGCAGGAGGACCTGTTCTTGCCATTGCTGGGGAAGAGAACGTCCAGCCTTTCCCTTACAGTCTGAGGAGAATCTGCAGGGATGCATCACTAAAGTATGGGGCCACCCTTGGTCTATCCTCTGCCATCCTCTCCACTCTTTCTAGGAGGGTTGAATGTTGTAGTAAACAGTGCTGTGACTTTCTATGCCTCACAATAAACTGATCTTCTATCGACTGCAAGGCAGGAGTGAATGCAAGGCTGGCAGGATTTTAATACGGTGCCAGCAACTGATCAGCTGTCAGCTGATGCCATAATCAGCACCTCACCTCTCGTGCCCGCCTCATGATTTTGGGTGACCGCCTGCTACAGAATCACGACAGCATGGCTGCACACGTGACGCACAAATTTCTGGGTCCACTGCCAGGACTGGTCGTGGACTCATTAAATTCAGCCCATTATGTGCAGATCCTAACTCTGTGATGGCCTCCAAGATAGGTACAGTACCACTATTTGAACTGGTGACTCCGAGTGTCAGATCAAGTGATAGTGCCTCTCCATCAGTGTTGCTCTGTTGCATTCTCTCTTCCTGCTGTGGCTGGGCAGGCAACAGCTCTTGGGTGTCTGAAAGTGGGAAATCAGAAATAAGAAGGTTGGTTCTGAGGGAAGGGAGGTGGGGGGAAAGCAAGAGGAGAACCTATTTCTGATGTTTTAGTTTAGTTTAGTTTAGTTTAGAGATACAGCACTGAAACAGGCCCTTCGGCCTACTGAGTCTGTGCCGACCATCAACCACCCATTTATACTAATCCTACACTAAACCCATATTCCTACCACATCCCCACCTGTCCCTATATTTCCCTACCACCTACCTATACTAGGGGCAATTTATAATGGCCAATTTACCTACCAACCTGCAAGTCTTTTGGCTGTGGGAGGAAACTGGAGCACCTGGAGAAAACCCACGCAGAGACAGGGAGAACTTGCAAACTCCACATAGGCAGTACCCAGAATTGAACCCGGGTCGCTGGAGCTGTGAGGCTGCGGTGCTAACCACTGCGCCACTGTGCCGCCCGATGTTCTTGCTCATCTTTCTAGATAGCAGGATGAGGAGCAGCTGGGAGTTGAGAAGGGGCACAGGCAAGAACATACCATCATTCCCAACGTTGTCAATGACACTGGATGTCACAGACTTTGTCGCAGGCCCATGATTCAGGGAACCATCTCCTCCACAGGTTTCAGCAGATGCAGGTATCCTTGTCCCCCCAACTGTTATGGGCCACCATGTTCTGTAAGAGAGAGGGAAGAATTTAAGTGATTGTGTTTCATTGTGTTTGGTGAATGTTCCTGCCACAGCTGAATAGCTGGTGGTATATGGAAGCAGCGGGAGCTGGATGTGAGGCTGGCATCATTGGAAGATGTGTGAGGGTGAGGTGGAATATCCGGATGTTAGTGCTGGGGATTGCTGATGGGTCAGTGATGAGTATGTGGTCCATTGAGCAGCATAAGAGGCTAGTGGTCTGCTGGGTAGGCGATGCCCTGTGGAGAGGCATTCATTAACCTTGAACACCCACTTGAGGTCATTACACTTATTATGGCACCGCTGCCAGGTCCACGGGGCCAGACACTGTAAATTGAGCTCCCTGGCTACCTGATCCTATTCCCTCCTGGGGGCATTCCTTGTGGGCCTTAACGCCCCCTAAGGAAACAGGGCCTCTCTCCGACTGCCCACATACATCTCTGAGGTATCCGGCAGCTCATCCATGAACCTTGGAGCCCTCTTTCTACCCTAGTAGCCTTCTGTGATTCAGTACAGCTTCCTTTAAGAGGGACAGACTGCCTTTAAGAGGGACAGGCTGTCTGCATCATGTGGTCTCTGCAAACCTAGCTTGGCTCCCTGCTTAGTTCGCAGGCAGCCAACAATGTGAATCTCACTCAGACCATGCTACAATCATTTGATTGAGGAGGCAGCATGAAATTTGCATGCTGCCTATCTCTGTGACAATGGGTGCAGGCAGGACGTGAATCATGACACCCACGCCCAAAAAACAGTGTGGACCAATTCCTGGCCCATTACTTTGAATATTACTTGATTTTATTTAAAATTGAAGATCATGAAATTTTTAAAAAGCGAGAGACTGCTGGAGGTAAATGTACTTAAGATGAAAAAACTGCCACTATAAAAAATAGTCTAATCTGTCTCTCTTGACAATTGACATATATTCAGTAAATAATGAATTTTATGTATTATTTATTTCTCAGGATTAATTTCTCTGCTTGTCCATATGAGGCTTGTCAGCTCTGCAGAATGGACCAGTGTCACTATCAATCAATCCAGCACAGCATGGACCAGCTGCAGACTAAAGCTCACTCAACTCTTCACAGTAACATGACTTTACCCAAAGTCAAAAGAACACTTGTGTGAATGTTTCCACTTTCCACCTCAGCTGCCTTGGTTTTCATGGCAATTTGTGCCAAAGATAGGCACTTCAGAGCTGCTGCCTTGCACTCATTAGGCATTGCATTAAGACTGCACAAACAGGAACACTAAAAGGGGAAACAAACTTCTCCATCCAAGCTTCCAGTGGCAAGCATGAACTACTATGGACATAAGCCATGCTTTTTCAGCACTGCTATGTTTTTCTCCTGCACCTTGGTCAGCTCATCCTTTGGTATAAATGATGCTGCTACACCAAGAAGAAGAATAAATTCTACATTTTTATCACTGCCTCCCAATGTGGCTGGGAACATAGAAAGGAATGGGACCAAGGTTTCCAATGAGCTTAGCCACTGACCACAGGTATTGGGAAATGGATATGAACTATTCATAATTTTACAAGGATTACATTAATCCTTGGAAAGTCATACACCACATAATTTGCTGCTATACCTGGCCAGCTGACTTCACTAAAATAAAAGCAAAATACTGCAGATGCTGGAAATCTGAAATAAAAACAAGAAATGCTGGAAATACTCAGCAGGTCTGGCAGCATCAGAACATTCTGATGAAGGGTCACTGACCTGAAACATTAACTCTGCTTCTCTCTCCACATATGCTGACAGACCTGCTGAGTATTTCCAGCATTTCTTGTTTTTATTTCAGCTGACTTCACTCCCTGCCAATGAGAAAATCATGTCCCGCCAATTAGAAAATCAATCTTGAATGCTAGAATTTGATTCTCTACTAACATCTGCCAATCTGAAACTAGAAAAATATATGGTAAAATGAACATTGGGCCAGTCAACATCTGAGATAGAAAGATATGTTGTTGCTTGGGTCTGACCTCCTATCACAGATTTCCAGCATTTGCACTTTTTCTTTATATCCATCTCTATACATCTCAGTCTGTCTATCTACTTCACATCTGTGTGTCTATATCTCTCTGTCTGCCCAGTTGCTTATGTTTTCTCAACACATATAGTGTTAAGTGTTTATGGGTGTATGATTCTGAGGCAGCATTGCACGCAACAAGTGGCATTCCATGAGATGCTTGGAGTTCGTATGAAATGAAGTACATACAAATCACACGCTTGCTTTTATAAAACACTTGTGTTTCAGTTAGGAATAGATTTATTTGAAATCAAGCAATAGTAATTGTCATGACCAAAACAGCATCTGCAATCATCCTTGAGGTGCAATGAATCAAAAGTTAAATAATATTCTTCAATCCTGGGAAGCACCTTCAAACTCTCTCCAGTGCCCTTTGATTTTTCATTTATACTCTGTTAAAAACAGACTTATTCCTCAACTGCTAGTTCAGTACACAACAAATATTGACTCTGTCCGGAACTAAAACTGTCTCTAAATCAGTTTTTTACTGCTAAAAGATTATAGTTTCGGTCCAGAAAGAGTGCTAGAATGCTTTTAATGTCTTCCTTTCGCAACAGTTTATTAGTAGCCCACGCCTTATATTGCCCACAGCCTGGGTATGTAGAAGGTTCAATGGACTACTGCAGTCAGAGATTAGCTATAAACCAGGACGTGTGTTGCACAAAATATGCTAATTTTTGTGTTAAGTCTTAGTCTTCTGAGACATGTGTAGTGCTGGATTATCATTATGAGTGGATTTCTCTCAATTTCTCATAACCTGCATTACGAGCTTAGTGACCTTTCACTGTATTGTTTGTTCAATGAGTATATTACAACACAAGAAAATGATCTCCCGGTGGTGTTCACATTGCATTAGTTACAAAATTGGAATTTTCTCTCTTGCACATCCTCACTGGAGGTTTCAAACAATACTATGTGTTTAACAAGACGTCTGCTCAAGGTTTTCATCAGCACTTGAACTATGATCACAAGCTGTTGTAACTGTCAGCCACGGCTCTGTGCAGACTCTCACCCCTGAGTTAGAAGTCTCTGGGTTCAAGTCCCAATCTGTGGATTTGAGCCCACAATCTAGTGTGACACTCAAGTACTGCACTATAAGAGGAGCTGTCTTTTGTATAAGAGTTTAGCACCTCTTGTGGGAATCGTGACTTCACTGTTCAGTTGTATACCAATGATTTAAAACAAACATGCTGTCTTCATGAAAAGAGTTTCTGACACCATTTTTTGATTCAAGTCTAGAAAAAGCTTTATGTCATTTTTGTCACATTGGTGCCACAAATTAGTGATGTAACGATGTATTTTGAGGCAACTCAAAATCATTTGTTTGTAAACAAATAAAATTCAATAGTCGTATGGTTTTTTTGGGAGCGTGAAAGCAATGCCTGTTGAATTCATTTTGTCACTGGCCCCTTGACCAGTTACCCCAAGTTTGCATGTGAGTAAAGGTGCTAAACTTTGATGGGCATGAATATTCATCTGGGGGTAAATGCACTGTGTGAAACACAGGAAAGTAAAATGAGAAAAGTCCATGTCTTCCACAGACCATGTATAATTTATTCTCTCATGGACCCTATTCCATGCGATTCATCTCTCCACCCAAACTATCAAATCAGCTCCAAAATATTCATCAATCTCATGTGTCTAAGATTTAACCCTGGCCTGATGTCTCTTTAGATAATGGGACAGAAATTTGTCTAGTCCCCCATTGCTCAGGCAGTGCGTGCTCCAACCAGGAGGCCCCAGGCAGGCCTAAAAATGGGCATCACTGATTTAGGTGAGCTGTTTGTCACACTCAGGCAGCTCGACCTGTTTGAAGAAATATATCTCAGGCCACCTCCTTAGTTAGAAGTGACCCATAGGTAAATCCCAGGAAGAGGGTTGTGGTAAGTGGGGTGGCGATCGGGTTGCTGTGGAATTGGTGGAGCAGTCCAACTCCTGTTTTCAGAGCAACAATTTTAAAAACAGTAAAAAAAATCTTACCTTTTGTTGACAACCATTGTTTAGGCCACAGGAACTGCTGAAGGATCCAAAGCGAGCGAGTTTGTTGCAAGTCGTGTCCTGTGGTATCCAATTTCTGCATGGGACTATTTTATTCTTTCAAGGGATGTGAGTGCCATTGGCAAGGCAAGCATTTGTTGCCCAACCCTAATTGCCCTTGACAGCTGAATGGCTTGCTAGGTTATTTCAGAGGGCAGTTAGGAGTCAACCACATATCTGAGGGTCTGGCATCGCATGTAGACCAGATCAGATAAGGATGGTAGATTTCCTTCCCTGAAGGACATTTGTGAACCAGATGCATTTTTATGAGAATCAATAATAGTTTCATGGCACCATTACTGAGACGAGCTTTCAGTTCCAGATTATTAATTTATTAATTTAATTTAAATTCCACCAGCTGCCATGGTGAGATTTGAATCTGTGTCCCCAGGGCATTAGCCTGGGCCTCTGGATTACTAGTTCAGTGCCATTACCACAACATCACCATCTCCCTTTAAGACTGACCTCCTGCCTCCACTGCTTCACCCCTGCCAGTGGTTGCCTGACACTTCTATCCTTACATCACATTGCCTGCCCAAGTCAATTGGCAAGGAAACAGATTCTTAACCATCCTATTGAATGATCCCTGACAGTCATCAAACAGCCTTTTTCTCCAGTATTTTTATAACTAATAAATGAACGAATTCAAAGAAAATGAAAAAGGCACTAACAATCTTCTTTGATACCACTGTGATTTTGTTTGTCCTGGGTTACTTACTGCAGTATCCTGCAGATTATTCTTTAATTCATGGAGACTGGAGGACAATCCTAGAGAGTTGGCAGCTCTACATAAAACAGGCATTAAGCCCTTTACTTACATATACAAAGGGGCCTAACACCTGTTTTAGGTTGTCACCAGGGGCACCTGAAAATAGGTCAGATATTTTACAGGCATCTCTGGGGTGGAGCATATTGGTCCCCGAAATTGGGCCTTGTTTACTTAAACTGGCGAAAGTTCTATCCCCAACATTCTTGCTTTGTCCTAGAAGCACTGTCCATGACTTTAATCCACTCTCAATGGGCAGGAGAGTGTCAGGGATAGTTTGAAATATCAAAATCAGGCAACTTCACTCTTTTCCTGTCCCTTTAAAATTTAAAATGTAGAATTCAGGCATGGACAAGTCTCCAGCAAAAGGCAGATGAGGGCCTAAATAACGCATCTAAGTCACAGCATGATGGCAGCAACTGCATTGCGACTTAAATTTAATAGAAAGTAAAGTGGAGCCCTGCAACAGAACCGAGTTGGGAGCTGCTAACTTCACAAGGCATCTGATTTTTGTCAGCACTGCTTGTGAGCCAGGAGCAGCAGAAGTGCTCCACAAGGACCCACAAAGAAGGTTTTAGCTTCTCCCCGCCCCAATCTGTAGCCACCTTTCCCCAGCCCCTGTCGAAATTGTCATTTCTCCAGCTCTGATCTTCAGTCTCCCTCCTCCAGCCCTGATCTCCATTTTCATATAGAGTCTTCATATAAACAGAGCAAAGCAAATTGGCAAAGATAGTCTGTAAGATATGTTTGTAGAATGCTTTTGTGACAGTTTCTTAGAACAATATGTTGTGGAAACAATTAGGGAAAAAGCTATTTTAGATCGAGTATTGTGTAATGTTGCAGGTTTAATTAGAAATCTCATCGTAAAAGGTCCTGTGGGAAAACATGAGCATAATATAATTGAATTGCACATTAAGTTTAAGTGCAACATATTCGAGTCCAATACAAGAATCTTAAACTTAGACAAAGCCAATTACATAGAATTGAGGGGAGAGCTAGCTAAGGTTGGTTAGGTGAATAGATTGAAAGATATGGTCATAAAGAAACATGGGAAACATTTAAAGAAATGATACAAAATTGTCAACAAAAAATACATTCCATTGAAAAACAAAAACTCAGCTAGAAAGATCCATCTGTAGCTGACTAGAAAAAGTAAGATAGTATTGTTCTAATCCAAGAAATCAGTTGTTGAAGGATAGAACTGGAGTCAATTTTTACACACTTCTATATTTATTTACAGCAATACACATTACAAGAAAACACCTCCTAAACTAAGAAACCACAGTGAAGCCCCGGTTAATGCCCACCACCTGAATACAATGTAACACAATTAATATTCAATTAACAAGTATTAGATTCAAAGAAGAGGCTTATAATGTTGCGAAGAATAGTGGTAAGCCTAAGGAGAGTTTTAGAAACCAGCAAAGGGTAACCAAAATGTTGATAAAATGGGATAAAATGGAACATAAGATTAAACAATGTTCTTATAAATTAGCCAGGAGAATAAAAACAGATTGTAAGAGCTTTTACAAGCATATAAAAAGTAGGAGAGTAGTTAAAGTAAATGATGGTCCCTTCAATGCAAAGACAGGAGAAATTATCATGGGAAATGAGGAAAAATGGCAGAGACATTGAACAAATATTTTGTGTCTGTCTTCACAGTAGACGACGCAAATTACATGCTAGAAATAGAGGGTGACCAAGGAGCTAATAAGAGTGAGGAACTTAAAGTAATTAATATCAGCAGAGAAAAAGTATTAGAAAAACTTAAAGGACTAAAAGCTGATAAATCCCCAGGACCTGATGGCCTATATCCTAGGGTTCTAAAAGAAGTAGCTGCAGAGATAGTAGATACACTGCTCATGATTTTCCAAAATTCCCTAGATTCTGGAAGGGTCCCAGTAGATTGGAAGTTAGCAAATGTAACACCGCTATTCAAGAAAGGAGGGAATGGGAAAACAGGGAACAATAGGCCAATTAGCCTGACATCAGTCATTGATAAAATGCTGGAATCTATTATTAAGGAAGTCTTATCAATGCTCTTTGAAAATCGTAGTACGATTAGACAGAGTCAACATGATTTTATGAAAGGGAAATCATGTTTGACTAATTTATTAAAATGTTTTGAGGATATAACTAGTAGGATAAATAAAGGAGAGCCAGTAGATATAATATACCTGGATTTCCAAAAGACATTCAATAAGGTTAATAAAAGGTTATATGCAAGATAAGGGCTTATGGAGTTGGAGGTAATATATTAGCATGGATGGAGGGTTGGTTAATGGACAGGAAGTAGAGAGTAGGGATAAACATGGCATTTTTAGGTTGGCAGGCTGTTACTAGTGGAATTTCTCAAGGATCACTCTTGGGGTCTTGGATATTTACAAGCCATATTAATAACTTAGATGAAGAGACCAAGAATAATACATTCAGGTTTGCTTACGGTACAAAGCTAGGTGGGAATGTGAGCTGTTAGGAGGACACAAAGAGCACAAAGAGGCTGCAAAGAGATATAGACAGGTTAAGCGAGTGTATAACATGGTGACAGATGGAGTGTAATGTGGGGAAGTGTGAGGTTAGTCACTTCTGCATAAAGAATAGAAATGCAGAATATTTTTAAAAGGCGTAAAAGTTTTAAGTATTGATATTCAGAGAGACTTAGGTGTACTTGCAAAAGGAACATAGAAAGTTAGTATGCAGGTACAAAAAGCAATCAGGAAGGCAAATGGCAAGTTCACTTTTATTACTAGGAGATTTTAGTACAAGAATAAGGAAGTCTTGCTACAATTGTATAGGGCTTTGGTGAGACCACACCTGGAGTACTGTGTGCAGGTTTGGTTTCCATATCTAAGGAAGGATATACTTACATTGGAAGTGGTACAACTCAGGTTCGCTAGATTGGTTGTTGGGATGAGAGGGTTGTCCTATGATGAGAGAGTGAGTAAATTGGGCCTATACTCTCTGGAGTTTAGAAGAATGAGAGATGATCTCATTGAAACGTACAAGATTCTGAAGGGGTTAACAGGGTAGACACTGAGAGGTTGTTGCCCCTGGCTGGGGAATATAGAACATGGTGACACAGTCTCAGGATCAGGAGTTGATCATTTAAGACTGAGATGAGGAGAAATTTCTTCACCTAGAGTGTTGCAAATCTTTGGAAGGCTCTACCCCAAAGGGTTGTGGATGCTCCATTGTTGAGTATTTTTAAGGCTGAGATAGACAGACTTTTGATCTCTCAGGGATTTGAGGGATATGAGCAGTGGGCAGGAAAGTGGAGTTGAGACAGAAGATCATCCACAATCATATTGAATGGTGGAGCAGGCTCAAGGGACAATATGGTCTACTCCTGCTTCTATGTTTTATGTTCTTATGTTCTCCCTCCCCCAGCCCCGATCTCTAGTCTGCTTCCTTCAGACCCAATCTCCAGCCATCTTCCTCAGGCCATAATACAAATAATACAAACATACGAATTAGGAGCAGGCCACTCGGCCCCTTGAGCCTGTTGCGCCATTCAATAAGTTCATGGCTGAACTGATTTCTCCACATTACCACCTACCCCCGATAACCTTTCACCCCCTTGCTTGTCAAGAAACTATCTACCTCTGCCTTAAACATATTCAAAGACTCTGCTTCCACTGCCTTTTGAGGAAGAAAGTTCCAAAGACTCACAACCCTCTGAGAGAAAAAAATTCTCATCTCTGTCTTAAATGGGCGACCCCTTATTTTTAAACAGTGATCCCTAGTTCTAGATTCTCCCACAAGGGGAAACATCCTTTCCACATCCACCCTGTCAAGACCCCTCAGGATCTTATATGTTTCAATCAAGTCGCCTCTTACTCTTCGAAATTCCAACGGATACAAGCCTAGCCTGTCCAATCTTTCCTCATAAGATAGCCCGCCCATTCCAGGTATCAATCCAGTAAACCTTCTTTGAACTGCTTCCAATGCATTTACAACTTTCCTTAAATAAGGAGACCAATACTGTACACAATACTCCAAATGTGATCACACCAATGCCCTGTATAGCTGAAGCATAACCTCCCTACTTTTGTATTCAATTCTATTCGCTTTCCTAATTACGTGCTGTACCTGCATATTAACCTTTTGCAATTCATGCACTAGGACACCCAGATCCCTCTGCAGCTCAGAGCTCTGCAAAGAACAAAGAACAAAGAACAAAGAAAATTACAGCACAGGAACAGGCCCTTCGGCCCTCCAAGCCAACGCCGCTCCAAATCCTCTATCTAAACCTGTCGCCTATTTTCGAAGGGTCTGTATCTCTTTACTTCCTGCCCATTCATGTATTTGTCTAGATGCATCTTAAAAGACGCTATCGTGCCCGCGTCTACCACCTCCGCTGGCAATGCATTCCATGCACCCACCACTCTCTGCGTAAAGAACTTTCCACGCATATCCCCCCTAAACTTTTCCCCTTTCACTTTGAACTCGTGTCCCCTTGTAATTGAATCCCCCACTCTGGGAAAAAGCTTCTTGCTATCCACCCTGTCTATACCTCTCATGATTTTGTACACCTCAATCAGGTCCCCCCTCAACCTCCGTCTTTCTAATGAAAATAATCCTAATCTACTCAACCTCTCTTCATAGCTAGCGCCCTCCATACCAGGCAACATCCTGGTGAACCTCCTCTGCACCCTCTCCAAAGCATCCACATCCTTTTGGTAATGTGGCGACCAGAACTGCACGCAGTATTCCAAATGTGGCCGAACCAAAGTCCTATACAACTGTAACATGACCTGCCAACTCTTGTACTCAATACCCCGTCCGATGAAGGAAAGCATGCCGTATGCCTTCTTGACCACTCTATTGACCTGCGTTGCCACCTTCAGGGAACAATGGACCTGAACACCCAAATCTCTCTGTACATCAATTTTCCCCAGGACTTTTCCATTTACTGTATACTTCACTCTTGAATTGGATCTTCCAAAGTGCATCACCTCGCATTTTCCCTGATTGAACTCCATCTGCCATTTCTCTGCCCAACTCTCCAGTCTATCTATATTCTGCTGTATTCTCTGACAGTCCCCTTCACTATCTGCTACTCCACCAATCTTAGTGTCGTCTGCAAACTTGCTAATCAGACCACCTATACTTTCCTCCAAATCATTTATGTATATCACAAACAACAGTGGTCCCAGCACGGATCCCTGTGGAACACCACTGGTCACACGTCTCCATTTTGAGAAACTCCCTTCCACTGCTACCCTCTGTCTCCTGTTGCCCAGCCAGTTCTTTATCCATCTAGCTAGTACACCCTGGATCCCATGCGCCTTCACTTTCTCCATCAGCCTACCATGGGAAATCTTATCAAACGCCTTACTGAAGTCCATGTATACGACATCTACAGCCCTTCCCTCATCAATCAACTTTGTCACTTCCTCAAAGAATTCTATTAAGTTGGTAAGACATGACCTTCCCTGCACAAAACCATGTTGCCTATCACTGATAAGCCCATTTTCTTCCAAATGGGAATAGATTCTATCCCTCAGTATCTTCTCCAGCAGCTTCCCTACCACTGACATCAGGCTCACCGGTCTATAATTACCTGGATTATCCCTGCTACCCTTCTTAAACAAGGGGACAACATTAGCAATTCTCCAGTCCTCCGGGACCTCACCCATGTTTAAGGATGTTGCAAAGATATCTGTTAAGGCCCCAACTATCTCCTCTCTCGCTTCCCACAGTAACCTGGGATAGATCCCATCCGGACCTGGGAGTTGTCTACCTTAATGCCTTTTAGAATACCCAACACTTCCTCCCTCCTTATGCCGACTTGACCAAGAGTAATCAAACATCTGTCCCTAACCTCAACATCCGTCATGTCCCTCTCCTCGGTAAATACCGATGCAAAGTACTCGTTTCGAATCTCACCCATTTTCTCTGACTCCACGCATAACTTTCCTCCTTTGTCCTTGAGTGGGCCAATCCTTTCTCTAGTTACCCTCTTGCTCCTTATATATGAATAAAAGGCTTTGGGATTTTCCTTAACCCTGTTTGCTAAAGATATTTCATGACCCCTTTTAGCCCTCTTAATTCCTCGTTTCAGATTGCGCCTACAATCCCGATATTCTTTCAAAGCTTCGTCTTTCTTCAGCCGCCTAGACCTTATGTATGCTTCCTTTTTCCTCTTAGCTAGTCTCACAATTTCACCTGTCATCCATGGTTCCCTAATCTTGCCATTTCTACCCCTCATTTTCACAGGAACATGTCTCTCCTGCACGCTAATCAACCTCTCTTTAAAAGCCTCCCACATATCAAATGTGGATTTACCTTCAAACAGCTGCTCCCAATCTACATTCCTCAGCTCCTGCCGAATTTTGGTATAGTTGGCCTTCCCCCAATTTAGCACTCTTCCTTTAGGACCACTCTCGTCTTTGTCCATGAGTATTCTAAAACTTGCAAAATTGTGATCACTATTCCCAAAGTAGTCCCCAACTGAAACGTCAACCACCTGGCCAGGCTCATTCCCCAACACCAGGTCCAGTATGGCCCCTTCCCGAGTTGGACTATTTACATACTGCTCCAGAAAACCCTCCTGGATGCTCCCTACAAATTCTGCTCCATCTAGACCTCTAACACTATGTGAATCCCAGTCAATGTTGGGAAAATTAAAATCTCCTATCACCACCACCCTGTTGCTCCTACATCTTTCCATAATCTGTTTACATATTTGTACCTCTATCTCACGCTCGCTGTTGGGAGGCCTGAAGTACAGCCCCAACATTGTTACCGCACCCTTCCTATTTCTGAGTTCTGCCCATATTGCCTCACAGCTCGAGTCCTCCATAGTGCCCTCCTTCAGCACAGCTGTGATATCCTCTTTGACCAGTAATGCAACTCCTCCACCCCTTTTACCTCCCCCTCTATCCCGCCTGAAGCATCGGTATCCTGGGATATTTAGTTGCCAATCATGCTCATCCCTTAACCAAGTCTCAGTAATAGCAATAACATCATACTCCCAGGTACTAATCCAAGCCCTAAGTTCATCTGCCTTACCTATTACACTTCTTGCATTAAAACAAATACACCTCAGACCACCAGTCCCTTTGCTTTCATCATCTGCTCCCTGCCTACTCTTTCCCTTAGTCACGCTGACTTCATTATCTAGTTCCTTACAGGCTTTAGTTACTACATCCTTACCAGCAATCTCTCACCATTTAGATAATATGCTATTCTTCTTGCCAAAATGGACAACTTCACATTTTCCCACATTATACTCCATCTGCCAGGTTTTTGCCCACTGAGTTAACCTATCTATATCCCTTTGTAGCCTCCTTATGTCCTCTTCACAACTTACTTTCCTACCTATCTTTGTGACATCAGCAAATTTAGCAACCATACCTTCAGTCCCTTCATCTAAGTCATTTATATAAATTGTACAAAGTTGAGACCCCAGCACAGATCCCTGTGTCACACCACTCGTTACATCTTGCTAAACAGAAAATGACCCATTTATGCCTTCCCCCTGTTTCCTGTTAGCTAGCCAATCTTCTATTCATGCCAATATGTTATCCCCTACACCATGAGCTTTTATTTTTTGCAATAACCTTTGATGTGGCACCTTATCAAATGTCTTTTGGAAATCCAAGTACAATGCATCCACCGGTTCCCCTTCAACCACAGCACATGTAACTCCCTCTAAGAACTCCAATAAATTGGGTAAACATGATTTCCCTTTAACAAAACCATGTTGACTCTGCCTGATTATCTTCAAAGTTTCTAAGTTTCCAGCTATGATGTCTTTAATAATAGCTTCTAACATTTTCCCTCAGACAGATGGTAAGCTAACTGGCTTGTAGTTTCCTGCTTTCTGTCTCCCTCCTTTTTTGAATAAAAAAGTTACATTTGCTATTTTCCAATCGAATGGAATCTTCCCTGAATCTAGGGAATTTTGGAAAATTGAAACTAACGCATCAACTATCTCACTAGCCACTTCTTTCAAGACCCTAGGATGAAGTCCATCAGGACCCGAGGACTTTTCAGCCTGCAGCTCCAACAATTTGTTCAGTCCAACTTCCCTGGTGATTGTAATTTTCTTGAGTTCCTCCCTCCCTTCTATTTCCTGACTTACAGCTAATTCTGGGATCATACTTGCATCCTCTATTGTGAAGACCACTGCAAAATACCTGTTCAGTTCATCTGCCATCTCTTTATTATCCATTATTGATTCCCCAGGCTCACTTTCTATAGGACCAATGTTCACTTTGTTAACTCTTTTCTTTTTTAAATATCTATAGAAACTCTTACCATCTGTCTTTATATTTCTAGCTAGCTTTCTCTTGTACTCTAATTTTACCTTCCTTATCCGTCTTTTAGTCAATCTTTGCTGTTTTTTATGTTCAATCTTCTGACCTGCAACCCATCTTTGCACAAATATATGCTTTTTCTTGAAGTTTGATACTATCTTTAACTGTTTTATTTAACCACGGATGGCGGGTCCCACCCTTGGAATTTTTCTTTCTCATTGGAATATATCTATTCTGTGTATTCTGAAATATACTCTTAAAAGTCTGCCTCTGCATCTCTATTGACCTATCCCTTAACCTGATTTGCCAGTTCACTCAAGCTCACTCTGCTTTCATGCCCTCATAATTGCCCTTATTTAAGTTTAAAATACGAATCTTGGACCCACTCTTCTCTCCCTCAAACTGAATGTAAAATTCAATCATATTATGATCGCTGCTACCTAGGGATGCCTTAACAATGAGGTCATTAATTATTCCTATCTCATTGCACAATACCAGGTCGAGTATAGCTTGCTCTCTGGTGGGCTTCAGAACTTATTGTTCCAAGAAATTATCCCCAAAACATTCTATGTACTCCTCATCTAGGCTACCTCTGCCCATCTGATTTTTCCAGTCTATGTGTAGGTTAAAATCCCCCATGATTATCGCCGTACCTTTCTGACAGGCTGCCATTATTTCTTCCTTTATACCCCGTTCTACAGTTTGGTTAACATTAAGTGGTCTGTACACCACTCCCACAAGTGATTTTTTGCCTTTATGATTTCTCATCTCCACCCAAACCGCTTTTACATCCTGGTTTCCTGAACTTAGGTCATCCCTCTCTATTGCGCTAATAATCTCCTTAGAATCAGAGAATCATGGATAGATTTATGGCACAGAAGGGAGACATTCAGCCCATCATGTCTGTGCCGGCCAAAAAGGAGCTACCTACCCTCATCCCACATTTCACCTCTTGGTCAATGGCCTTGTAGGTTATGGCACTTCAAGTGCATATACAAGAACTTTTTAATTGTGATGAGCTTTTCTTCCTCTACCACATGATTAGCCAGTGAGTTCCAAAACCCCACCATCATCTGGGTGAAAAAGCTTCTCCTCAACTTCCAGGATATTGATCTGGAGACATGGGTTCGAATCCCACCACAGCAGAACGTGGAATTTGAATTTAATTAATAAATCTGGAATTAAAAGCTAGTCTAATGATGGCCATGAAACCATCGTCGATTGTTGTAAAAACCCATCTGGTTCACTAATGTCCTTTAGGGAAGAAAATCTGCTGTCTTTACCTGGTCTGGCCTACATGTGACTCCAGACCCACAGCAATGTGGTTAACTCTTACATGCCCTC
Organism: Heterodontus francisci; assembly: GCF_036365525.1. Taxonomy (NCBI): domain Eukaryota; kingdom Metazoa; phylum Chordata; class Chondrichthyes; order Heterodontiformes; family Heterodontidae; genus Heterodontus; species Heterodontus francisci. The sequence goes on from NC_090376.1 coordinate 106,447,094, forward strand.
TGAAATGGCCTAGCAAGCCACTCAGTTGTACCTAACTGCTACGAAGTTAATAAAAAGGAATGAAACCGGACGGACCACCCGGTGTCGACCTCGGCACCGGAAACGACAATGGCAAACCCAGCCCTGTCGACCCTGCAAAGTCCTCCTTACTAACATCTGGGGGCTTATGCCAAAGTTGGGAGAGCTGTCCCACAGACTAGTCAAGCAACAGCCTGACATAATCATGCTCACGGAATCATACCTTACAGACAATGTCCCAGATACTGCAATCACTATCCCTCGGCATGTCCTGTCCCACCGGCAGGACAGACCCAGTAGAGGTGGCGGGACAGTGGTCTACAGGAGGGAGGGAGTTGCCCTGGGAGTCCTCAACATCGACTCCGGACCCCATGAAGTCTCATGGCATCAGGTCAAACATGGGCAAGGTAATTTCCTATTGATTACCACCTACCACACTCCCTCAGCTGATGAGTCAATACTCCTCCATGTTGAACACCATTTGGAGTAAGCACTGAGGGCGGCAAGGGCACAAAATGTACTCTGGGTGGGGGACTTCAATGTCCATCACCAAGAGTGGCTCCGTAGCACCACTACTGACCGAGCTGGCCGAGTCCTAAAGGACATAGCTGCTAGACTGGGTCTGCAGCAGGTGGTGGGGGAACCAACACGAGGGAAAAACATACTTGACCTTGTCCTCGCCAATCTGCCTGCCACAGATGCTTCTGTCCATGACTGTATTGGTGGAAGTGACCACCGCACAGTCCTTGTGGAGACAAAGTCAAGCCTTCACATTGAGGATACCGTCCATCGTGTTGTGTGGCACTATCACTGTGCTAAATGGGATAGATTTTGAACAGATCTAGCAATGCAAAACTGGGCATCCATGAGGCGCTGTGGGCCATCAGCAGCAGCAGAATTGTACTCAACCACAATCCGTAACCTCATGGCCCGGCATATTCCCCACTCCACCATTACCATCAAGCCAGGAGACCAACCCTGGTTCAATGAAGACTGCAGGAGGGCATGCCAGGAGCAGCACCAGGCAAACCTCAAAATGAGGTGTCAACCTGGAGAAGCTACAACCCAGGACTACTTGCATGCCAAACTGCATAAGCAGCATGCAATAGATAGAGCTAAGCGATCCCATAACCAACGGATCAGATCTAAGCTCTGCAGTCCTGCCACATCCAGTCGTGAATGGTGGTGGACAATTAAACGACTAACTGGAGGAGGTGGCTCCATAAATATCCCCATCCTCAATGATGGGGGAGCCCAGCACAGCCATGCAAAAGGTAAGGCTGAAGCATTTGCAACAATCTTCAGCCAGAAGTGCCGAGTGGATGATCCATGTCGGTCTCCTCATGAAGTGCCCAGCATTACAGATGCCAGACTTCAGCCAATTCGATTCACTCCGCGTGATATCAAGAAACAACTGAAGGCACTGGATACTGCAAAGGCTATGGGTCCTGACAATATTCCGGCAATAGTACTGAAGACCTGTGCTCCAGAACGTGCTGCACCCCTAGCCAAGCTCTTCCAGTACAGCTACAACACTGGCATTTACCCGGCAATGTGGAAAATTGTCCAGGTATGTCCTGTACACAAAAAGCAGGACAAGTCCAACCCACCCAATTACTCCCCCATCAATCTACTCTCAATCATCAGTAAAGTGATGGAAGGTGTTATCAACAGTGCCATCAAGCAGCACTTGCTTAGTAATAACCTGCTCAGTGGCGCTCAGTTTGGGTTCCGCTAGAGCCACTCAGCTCCTGACCTCATTACAGCCTTGGTTCAAACATGGACAAAAGAGCTAAACTCAAGAGGTGAGGTGAGAGTGACTGCCCTTGACTTCAAGGCAGCATTTGACCGAGTATGGCATCAAGGAGCCCTAGCAAAGCTGGAGTCAATGGGAATCAGGGGCAAAACTCTCCGCTGGTTGGAGTCATACCTAGCGCAAAGGAAGATGGCTGTGGTTGTTGGAGATCAAACATCTGAGCTCCAGGACATCAATGCAGGAGTTCCTCAGGGTAGTGTCCTGGGCCCAACCATCTTCAGTTGCTTCATCAATGACCTTCCTTCAATCATAAGCTCGGAAGTGGCGATGTTCGCTGATGATTGCACAATGTTCTGCACCATTCGCATCTCCTCAAATACTGAAGCACTCCGTGTAGAAATGCAACAAAACCTGGACAATATCCAGGCTTGGGCTGATAAGTGGCAAGTAACATTCGCGCCACACAAGTGCCAGGCAATGACCATCACCAACAAGAGAGAATCTAACCATCCCCCCTTGACATTCAATGGCATTATCATCATCACTATCAACATCCTAGGGGTTACCATTGACCAGAAACTGAACTGGAGTAGTCATATAAATACCGTGGCTGCAAGAGGCTAGGACTCCTGAGGCGAGTAACTCACCTCCTGACTCCCCAAAGCCTGTCCACCATCTACAAGACACAAGTCAGGAGTGTGATGGAATACTCTCCACTTGCCTGGACGGGTGCAGCTCCAACAACACTCAAGAAGCTCGACACCATCCAGAACAAAGCAGCCCGCTTGATTGGCACCCCATCTACAAACATTCACTCCCTCCACCACCAACGCACAGTGGCAGCAGTGTGTACCATCTACAAGATGCACTGCAGTAATGCACCAAGGCTCCTTAGACAGCACCTTCCAAACCCGTGACCTCTACTACCTTGAAGGACAAGAGCAGCAGATGCATGGGAACATCACCACCTGCAAGTTCCCGTCCAAGTCACACACCATCCTGACTTGGAACTATATCGCCGTTCCTTCACTGTCGCTGGGTCAAAATCCTGGAACTCCCTTCCTAACAGCACTGTGGGTGCACCTACCTCACATGGACTGCAGCGGTTCAAGAAGGCAGCTCACCACTACCTGCTCAAGGGCAATTAGGGATGGGCAATAAATGCTGGCATAGCCAGTGACGCCCACATCCCATGAATGAATAAAAAATACTCCTCCTTCATCCTTCTACCGATTACCTTCTACCAATTTAAATTTATGACCTTTTGTTCTTGACCTCTCTGCCAAGGGAAATACACCCTTCTTACCTACTCTAACTCGCCCCTCTTGATTTTATATACCTCAATTAAATCTCCCTTCAGCTTCCTCTGTTTCAAAGAAAACAACTTTAGCCTATCCAATCTTTCCTTATAGCTAAAATTCACTATTCCTGGCAACATCTGCGTAAATCTCCTCTGTACTACCTGTAATGCAATCACATCCTTCCCATAATGCAGTGACCAGAACTGTATGCAATACTCTAGCTTGTGATGTACCTAGTGTTTTATACAGTTCTCGCATCACCTCCCTGCTTAAATTCTATGCCTTGGCTAAGAAAAAAAAATATCCTGTACCCCTTCTTAATCACCATATCTATCTTCAGTAATCTGTATGCATGCAGTCCAGAGTCCCTCTGTTCCTCTACAGTCCTTAGTATCCTATCATTTATTGTGTATTCCCTTGCCTTGTTTGCTCTCCGCAAAAACATTACCTCGCAATTCTCTGGATTTAGTTCCATTTGTTATTTTTCTACCCACTTGAGTAGTGCACTGATAGCTTCCTGCGGTCTACAGTTTTCTTTCTCTCAATCACACAGCCAATTTTAGTATCATCTGAAAACCTCTTAATCATGGCTACTACATTTAAGTCTAAATCATTGGTATATACCATGAAAAGTAAGGGACCAGTACTGAGTCCCGTGGAACTGCACAAGAAACAGCCTTCCAATCACAGAAACACCCATCGACCAAAACCCTTTACTTCCTGCCACTGAACCAATTTAGGATCCAACTTGTCACTTTATTCTTGGATACCACTTTTCTGACCAGTCTACCATGTGGGATCTTGTCAAATATCTTGCTAAAAATCCATGTCGATTACACTGACCCTTCTTGTTACTTCCTCAAAAAGTTCAATTAAGTTAGTCAGACATAGCCTTCTCTTAACAAATCCATGATGACTGCCCTTGATTAATCCATGTTTTACTAAATGACAATTAGTACTGTGCCTCAGAATTTTTACAATAATTTGCTCATGATCAAGGTTAGGCTGACTGGCCTGTAATTATCTGGTCTATCCCTTTTTCTCTTTTTAAACAACAGTACACTGTCAGCAGTCGTCTAGTCCTCCAGCACCATACCTGCAGCCAGAGAGAATTGGAAAATGATGAGGGTCTCTATTATTTCTCCCCTTGCCTCTCTTAACAACCTGGGATTCATTTCATTTGAGTGTGTTTTTTTTCTCTACTTTGAAGGATGCGAAACCACTTAATATTTCCTCTTTCATTATGTTTACCCCACCCACTATTTCACACACCTCCTCTTAGCTATAATGTCTGCATCATTCCTCTTGTTTGTGAAGACAGACATAAAGTATTCTTTAAGAACCATGCTTGTAACTTTTGCCTCCACACATAGGTTATCTTTTTGATCCCTAGTTTGCCCTACTTTTTCCTTAGTAATCCTCTTGCTCTTTGTGTATTTATAAAACAGCTTTGGGTTTTCCTTGATTTTACTTGTGAATATTTTTTCATGCTCTCTCTCTTTGCTTATGGAACTTCATTTTAAATTTTACCTCTGCACTCCCAAGGCTTTTTGCAGTATTGAACTCTTGGTACCTGACATAAGCGTCCCATTTTTGCCTTATCCTACCCTGTATGTTCTTTGACATCTGGTGGGGGTGGGGTGTAGAGTGTGGGGGGAGAATCTAAATTTGGAAGTCCCATCTTTTTTTTTTAGCAGGAACAATATTTGTTCTGAACTCTATCTCCTCCTTGAATGCCTCCCACCGCTTTGGCACTGATTTAACTGATGTAGCTGTTTCTTGACCACTTTTGCGAACTCATGTCTCAGTTCATTAAAATTGGCCTTTCTCCAATTGAGAACCTTTACTCCTGGTCTGTCTTTGTCCTTTTCCATAGCTACCCTGAATCAAATTAAATTCTGATCACTACCACTAAAAAGCTCATCTACTGATAACCCTTTCACTTGCCCAGCTTCATCCCTAAAACTAAGTCCAGAATAGCCCCATGAATAGTTCCGATGAAGGGTCACTGACTCGAAACGTTAACTCTTCTTCTCTTTCCACAGATGCTGCCAGACCTGCTGAGTGGTTCCAGCATTTCTTGTTTTTATATTAGACCCATTTTTTATTGGGCTTGCTATGCCCAAATTCTGTCGAATGCATTTTAAGAATTTTGCACCCTCTATACTTTTACACTGATTTTATCCCAGGTAATATTAGGTAGTTGAAATCCCCAAACTATTACTGCCCTAATGATTTGCACTTCTCAGAAATTTGCCTACATATTTGCACTTTTATCTCCCTCTGACTATGGGTCTATAGTACACTGTCAGAAGTATGATTGCCCCATTTTTGTTCCTCAGTTCAATCCATATGGCCTCAGTGGATAATCCTTCTAACATATCACCGAGACCAGCAGCGGGGTATAAAGAGCAGTGGCAGAGCAGGCCCAAGAACAGCAACGAGAGTGAGAGCGAGAACAGTGCGACACCTGTGGCAGAGGGTAATGAGCTAGGGGATTCAGAGTGGACCGACAGTCTTTGAGGGAAAAAAAGAAAAAAAAATCAAACTGCAACATCACAGGAAAGTGATTGGTTGGCGAGTATTTCTCTAGTTCTCTCTCTAAACTAGGGCATTTGTTCAAACTAGGATTCAGGAAATAAAAAAAGTCAGTTGGGGTAAGTATAATGATAAGTGAATTAATAATGAATATTAGCACAGAGCACGTCCAGAGGCATTAATTAAAATTAGCAGTTCAAACAAGGTACTAACTAGATTCTAAAAAAAGGAATAGAGCTTTTTTTAGATCATGGATGGGCAGCTGAGATCTGTTGCTTGTAATTCCTGTACTATGTGGGGACTTCAGGATACTTCATGTGTCTTAGAGGATCACATGTGTAGGAAGGGTCTCCAGCTGCTTGAGCTCAAGCTCAGGATTTCTGAGTTTGAGGGGCAGCTGGAGTCACTGCAGAATATGAGGGAGGATGAGTGTTCCAGGAGGTAGTTACCCCACAGGTAGTAAGAGTTCAGGATAGTAGATGGGTGGTCATCAGGAAGATTAGGAAGAGACAGGAAGTGTAGGAGTTGTCAGCATGTGTGCTGCTCTCAAACCGGTATTCAGCAGTGGAGACTGTTGGGAGTGATGACACCTTGAAGGAGTGTAGTCCAGACCATGGCATCAATGGGCAAGGGACTGTACAGGAGAGGACAGCAAAGAGTAGAAATGCAGTTGTTATAGGAGATTCCATAGTCATCAAGAGATACAGTACCGAAACAGGCCCTTCGGCCCACCGAGTCCACGCCGACCACCACTCATTTATACTAATCCTACATTCATCCCATTTTCCCTCTCACATCTCCACCTTTCCTCAATTCTCCTACCACCTACCTACACTAGAGGCAATTTTTACAATGGCCAATTTACCTATCAACCCACAAGTCTTTGGCACGTGGGAGGAAACCGAAGCACCTGGAGGAAATGCATGCGGTCACAGGGTGAACTTGCAACTCCACTTAGGTAGTACCCAGAACCGAACCCAGGTCGCTGGAGCTATAAGGCTGTGGTGCTAGCCACTGTGTCGGGATACAGACAGACATTTCTGCAACCATGATTGTGAATCCCGCATTGTGAGTTGCCTCCCTGGTGCCAGGATAAAGAACATCATGGAGATGGTGCAGAATAATCTGCAGGGGGAAGAGATTGAGCCAGAAGTTGTGGTACATGTCTGTATCAATGGCATAAAGAGGGCAGGAATTAAGGTTCTGTGGTCAGATTTTCAGAAGCTAGGGAGCAAGTTAAAAAGTAGGACCTTGAAGGTAGTAATCCCTAGATTACTCCCAGTGCCACGCCTTTAGTGAGAGTAGAAATAGGAAGACAGGGAGGATCAATGCATGGCTTAAGGCATGGTGCAGGAGGGTGAGCCTCAGAATCTTGCTGCATTTGGACCAGTTCTAGGGCAGGAGGCACCTATTCAAAAGGGCTGGGTTGAACCTCAACAGGACTGGGACAAATGTCCTCGTGGGGAGGTTCACTAGTGTTGTTGGTGAGGGTTTAAAATAAATTGGCAGAGGGTTGGGCACCAGCATATAGAAGTGAAGGGGAATAAGTTGCATAAAAGAGTGAGATGTGTTCACTAGTACTAGAGAAGGAAATAAGACCATATAAGATATCAGCAGACTAAGAAGGACTACCAAGAATACAAAGACAGGCTTACAGTGCATGAATGTAAATGCACAAAGTCTGGTGAATAAGGTTGGTGAGCTACAAGCACAAGTAGCTGTGTTGGAATATGATGAAATGGCAATAACAGAAATGTGGTTTAAAAATGGTGAGGACTGGGCACTTAATATTCAAGGATACAAAGTGTTCAGAAAAGATAGGGAAGGGAAAAAGGCCGGTGGGGTGGCAGTACTGATTAGGGAAGACATTATGTTGGTGTTGAAATAGAGGATGTCTTTGAAGGTGCAAGGATAGAATCCTAGATTAGAGAAGGAAGAAAGGTGTTATCACGCTACTGGGGTATACTCTATAGGCCTCCAAACAGAGACAGAGTGATAGAGAAGAAAATCTGCAGGGAATTCAGAGAGATGTGCAAGAGCTATGGAGCAGTGATATCGAGGAATTTTAATTACACAAATAATGATTGGGATGATGTTAGAGTAAAGGGTAAGGGGGTGGAGGAATTTCTGAAAAGTGTGCAGGAAATATTCCTTGACCAGTATTTTCTTGGTCCAACTGGAAAAGAAGCATTGCTGAATCTGCTGCTGGGGAATGAGGTGGGCCAAGTGTCTGCGGAGGAACACTTGGGTAAGAGTAATCATCATATCATAAGGTTTTGATTAGTAAAGGAGAAGAACAAGGAACAATCTAAAGTAGAACTTCTGAATTGGAAGAGAACTAACTTCAATGGGATGAGAGGGGATCTAGCCAGGAGAAAATGGAACCAAAGATTGACAGGAAAAACTGTAATGGAACAATGGGTGATCTTTAAGGAGGAGATCTTTCAGGTACAGGTTAGGTACATTCCAACAAGGGTGAAAATTGCGAAAACCAAAGCCAGGACTCCTTGGATGATGAGTGGGCTAGAGATTATGATGAAACAAAAAAATGGGTGTATGATGCATGTCAGGTGAATTCTTCAAATGAGAACCACGCCAAATATTTTAAGTTGAGAGGGGAAGTGGTACAGAGTAATGCTAGAATATTAATGAGTATTTTGTATCAGTGTTTACTAATGAAGAGAATGCTGACAAAATATTGGTAGAAGCGGAGATGATCAAAGTAATGGATGGAGTGAAAATTGATAGACAGGATGTTCTGGAAAGGTTGGCTATGCTTAGGGTGTATAGGTCAACTGGTCCAGATGGCTTGCTGAAGGAATTAGGGGTGGAGATAGTAGTTGGGCTTGCCATCATCTTTCAATCTTCCCTAGAAATGGGGGAGGTGCCAGATTATTGGAGAGTGGCAAATATGGCACCCTAATTCAAGAAATGGTGTGAGGACATTCCTAGTAACTACAGTCCGGTTGGTTTAACTTCAGTGGTGGGTAAGGCTTTAGAAACAATAATCAAGGGAAAAATTAACAGGCACTTGAAGAGGTTTGAATTAATTAAAAAGAGACAGCATGGATTTGTAAAAGGCAGTTCATGCTTGACAAATCGTATTGAATTTTTTGATGAAGTAACAGAAAAGGTTGATGAAAGGAATGCAATGGATGTTGTCTATATGGATTTTAAGAAACCATTTGACAGAGTACCACATGAAAGACTCGCCAACAAAATTGAGGCTCATGGAATAGGAGGTCAGTGTCAACTTGGATAAAAAAATTGGCTTAGGGACAGAAAACAGTGAGTTGATTGTTTTTCAGACTGGAGGATGGTAGACAATGGTGTTCCCCAAGGGTCAGTGCCTGGACCACTGCTTTTTTGATATATGTAAATGACTGGGATATTGGAGTACAGAGTAAAATTTCAAAATTTGACAATGTTACCAAACTTAGTGGTGTGGCAGATAGTGCAGATGACACCAGTCGACTGCAACAGGTCACAGATAGGGTAACAGAATTAACAGACAAGTGTCAGATAGAATTTAATGCAGAGAAGTGTGAGGTGATGCATTTTGGCAGAAGGGAGAGGGAGAGGCAGTATAGATTTAATGGCATAGTTCCAAAGAGTGTGCAGGGACAGAAGGACCGTGGGGTTATTGCACATAGATATTTGAAGGTGGCAGGACATATTGAGAGAGTAATTAGCAAAGGATCTTGGGCTTCATAATTAGAGGTATTGAGTACAAAATCAGGGAAGTTATGCTGAACCTGCATAATGCTCTGGTTAGGCAAAAACTAAAGTGTTGCATCCAGTTCCAGTCACCGCACTTTAGGAAGGTTGTGAGGGTCCTTGAGAGGTTGCAGAGGAAATTTACCAGAATGGTTCCAGGGTTGGGGGATTTTAGCAACAAATTTAAGTTGGTGAAGCTGGGATTGTTCTCCTTGGAGCAAATGAGATTAAGGGGAAATTTGATAGAGGTGTACAAGATTATGACAAGCTTAGATGAGGTAGACAAAGAAAAGCTGTTCCCATTAGCTGATGGTATAAGGACTAGGGGACACAGAATTAAGGTTTTGGGCAAGGAATGCATGGGAGATGTGAGGAAGAACTTTTTTATGCAGCAAGTGGTAATGACCTGGAACAACTTGCTTTCTTCGTGGGCGGTGGTAACGGACACAATAAATGATTTCAAAAGGAAACTGGATGAGCACTTGAGGGAAATAAACTTGCAGGGTTGCAAAGACAGAGCGGGGGAGTCGGACTGATTGGATTGCTTTGCAGAGAATCGGCATTGAGTCAATGGGCTGCATGGCCTCCTTCTGTGCCATAATGACTCTATGGCTGAATTTTGTGTCTGTGGTGGGGGTCCCGATGCTGGGCTGGAAAGCTGGGGGCAATCCCGCCTTTGCATTTGTGGGACCGCTGTAGCATTTTCAGCACTCTGGCAATTAGCTGCCTAGTGTTGGGGCTCATGTCCCTTTAAAAGCCTCCAAAGAGCTGGCAGCAAATTGGAAGGTCAGCAGCTCTTCAGTCCCACTTGGAGCAGTGGTCACTACTAGAACTGCAGTAGGGCCAGACCATCCAACATGGAGGAGGCCTCGGAATCAGGTATGCTTCAGTGGCTTGCCGAGCCTTGGGTTGTGGGAAGGTTGGAGGGGTGGGAGGAGTGGGGGTAGGGGTCAGTTGTGAGTGCAGATGGATCTTTCCGAGGGGGTAGCCCTTGCCACCAGGGCAACAGGTTGCCTGATCAGAAGGGCACCCCCTCTCCACCCAAGCCTGTAGGGAGGCTGCCAGAATTTACTGGGCACCCTCTCCATGTGGCGGGGTGCTCCACTACTGGCAAAATACCAGCAGTGGTGGGAAAAGGCCCTTAAGTGACCCTTAATTGGCCTCTGGACAGGAAGACGGTTCTTGATCTCCCCCACCCCAGTAAAATTCCATGGCTTTGGGAAGGCCATGGACACTCCACTCTCCTCCTTCCTTTACCATTTTGTTCCTCCCTAACCTCATTTACCCCTCTTCAGGGTACCTCGGTCGTTGAGGCACCCTCTCCTTGAAGCTGTAGCCTTGGCAACAGTCAATGCTAGTGGTGGTGCTGCGGTTGCTGCTGACTTAATTGGCCACCGCCAGGAACATGCCTGCCTGGATCCTGCCGCCAGCTGAAGCAGGGTTGCCTCTCGCATTCGGCTCCTGCAGAAGGACTTCAGCCATCATGGAAAAATTCTGGCCATTGTTTCTGATCCTGTTGAAGTGCATCCTGTCCAGCTTGTACAGCCCCACCTCCCCAGACCTGGTGCCAATCCCCCAGAAATCTAAAGCCTTCCCTCCTGCACCGTCTCTCCAGCCACATGCTCATCTGCACTGTACTCCTATTTCTGTATTCACTAGCACGTGGCACTGGGAGTAATCCAGAGATCGCTACCTTTGAGGTCCTATTTATTAATTTTGTTCCTAGCTCCCTAAAATCTTCCTGCAGGACCTCATTCTTCTTTCTGCCTATGCCATTGGTACCGATATGGACCACGATCTCTGGCTATTTACCCTCCCCCTGCAAAATTGTCTGCAGCTGCTCAGTGGCAACCTTGACCCTACCAACAAGGAAGCAACATATCATCCTGGAAACATGTCTGTGGCCACATAAACACCTGTGTGTTCCCTAACCATTGAGTTCTCTATCACTATTGATTTTCTGACTTTTCTCTCCTCCCTTTTGCAGCTGAGCCAGCCATGGTGCTGTGGATTCGGTCTGGCTGTACTCCCCAAAAGAAACATCACTCTCACCAGTGTTCAGAACTGAATACCAGTTGGAGAGCATGATGCGCTCAGGGGACTCCTACTCTATTTGCCTGGTCCTCCTTGTCTGTCTGGTGGCCACCTATTTCCTTTCTACCTGCTTACTCTTAAACTACGGGGTGTCCAGCTCCTAAAATATGCTATCCATGTAGCTCTGCAGATGCACTGCAGTGACACCAGCTGTTGCTCAAGCTCTGAAACCCGGAGCTCGAACTCCTCCAGCTGATGATACATCCAGCACATGTGGTTGTCCAGGAACAAGAAGCATCCTGGTGTTCTCACGTGGCACAGGATGTGCATTCGACAGGACTGAAGTACCCTGCCATGCCTCTATTTATTAGGCTAATAACTAAAATTTACCTGAAATAAACTAAAGACCTTTCCCTGATCTGGTCAAAAAAGCACTCACCAGCTACTCAGCAACCAGCAGCTTCCCTCATGTTGATGTCACTTTAGGTGCCTTTATCACTCTCCCTGACACAGGCTCACTTATCTCTAGCTTCTCCATTTCTTGAATTAATTGATCAGTTGTTAAAAATACTAAGCACACATCCAATTGCCTTCCCCTAGTCCCTGCTTCCAGCTTACCTCCCCAATTCCTGATCTCGAGTCTCCATCCCACAGACCTGATCTTTAACCTCCTTCCCCAGCCCTGATCTCCAGCCTCCTCCTCATTGCTCAACCTCCAACATCCTTCCCCCAGTTCCAATCTTTAGTCTTCTTCTGCCATCCCTGATCTCCAGCCTCCTTCCTCCAGCCCTGACCTTTGCCCTCATTCCCCCAGCCCCGATCTCCAGCCTCTTTCCCCAGGCCTCCTGATCACTGGTTTCCTCTCCACCAGTCCTCCTGATCTCAGGCTTCCTGTCATTTGGCTGGCTGCCAAGCATAAAATGGTCCTATTAGAGACAAATTAGGTCCAGTCATCAAGATCAGTAGAGCTGCCACGTTCTTGGCCTTGCTGGGTACTTGGGTCGATTTTGGCCTTACCTGCACCCTCACTGCCTGCCCATGCCCTGCCCACCACCACCCTGTAAATCTTGGGGACATTTTGTCTCAAAGAGTCAGTCGATATATATATGTGTATATACATATATTAGTATATCTCCAGGTAACTTCTGATTCCTTTACCAACCAAGCAATTATCCAACTCCTTTTTCATAGAGTTAAGCCTCTCAGTCTTAATATTGTCTGGCCGGAATCTATTCCAGATGTACAATATACAGAGAGGGCAGGGAAAAGGAAATATTTTGCCTGACTTGTAACCTCACTTGAGGTTTGTTACCTTTAATAAGCCTTTGTTATTTAACTCTGCACTCCATGATCTAAATTACCCAGCTTGTTTTCAAGTGTATCATCTCTGGTAATTGAAATGTGTCTGATTTGAAAGGATGGTATTGTAATCCAGGGTTGCAGCCCCCCACCACCCACTTCACCCAGTGAATAATTTTTTGCCATTTCTAAACCACCAGCATGTTCAAAGTTTCACTGATGTATCAAATGTCACACACCACATTTATTACCAAATAGGTGAAAAATCAGAACTAACACCAGAGAGATAGAGGAGTGCTGCCAGTAATGCTGAATTACTAGCATTTCACTAATACAGAGCAGAGATGTCAGCAATTAAAAGAATTTCAGGATTAGTGGGAATCAGGAATGCTTGTTCAAGACAACAGCAGTCTGCTTGGCAGCGCTACCTTTTTCTGTTTTTTGTGAGGCTTAACAGTCTGTAGTGGGCGGACTGTCTGAGTTACTTGCTGCTGCTCACTCCTATTTGTATAGATAAGGAAATTTCCAGGCTGCTTCCTTTTGTCTGGGTTGGGTCAGCTGATCTCAGCCAGGATAACGGTGAGGGTATGATCTCTGGCCTGGGTTTCCACAGGCCCTTAAGAAGAATAATCAATCAGGGTTCCAGCTCCTAACACCTATTGGGAATACTCATCCTGTGGATAAATATGGCTATTCACTGAAATCAGCCACAGATAATTTTTCATATTTTGTTAGTGTCAGTGGAGGTGTTGCCCTACTGATAATGCCCCAGTTTCATGTCACACACAAATCTGAGGCTGAATCCTTATTACTTGGCTGCATCTGATGCTAAACCCTGGAGTGTAACTTGATGCATTGGAAAAATAAAAAATATATTAGGCGAGTAAGCAATGAAAAATTGTTTCCACCTTTGGTGGTTTAATAATAAGGGAGTATAGATTTAGAAATGTGATTAATCCTATGTGGCCATTGGACCAATATGGGAGAGTATTCGAACATGTAAGCTACTTTGTGAATCTGAACCTACACAGCAACAATATGTTAATGGTTTTCTTTAAACAGCGGCTCTGCTATGGTCCAGATCTGGCTGATAAAGTCATTCAAACAGCTGAGATAAGGGGAAGGCACAGTAGAAAATGATGATAATAGTTTTCTTTAATTGCTAGCCAATAAAATTAATCACCTGCTATGTATGGAATGTTGCTACTTGTAAGGCAATAAAAGGGCCTTCTTGCTGCACTGTGTTGTAAACCATTGTCTTCCAATAGGCTACTCATCAGGCAGAGAACATTAACTGACAGTCGTAAAAATGTAATCCTTGTGTTATCTGCATTTTTTCCACAAAAGCCACAGTGGTTTACAAAGCTGCCGTTGCCAATTTCACTGACAGTCCCCTTGTGTTCAAGCACTCATTTCAGCCATTATTTGGAAGTATATTCTCTCCCCAGTGATTCCTTGGGGAAACAGTACACTTTACAGTGAAATAAGGAAGGTAACCATCCAGATCATTGACTAGAAACTAAAATTACTTGGTAATGATTTGTTGCAAACTAATAGATGCAGCTGACCTCATATTTCCTCCACCACAGCTGAACTGCCATATAGGCAGAAACTCAGCGCTTCACGAGTGGTTATATTCTGCCTGGTATTTCTAAGATTATTCTATTTTGGGTTCACTCTGAGGCTAGCTTGACAGTGTTTACACTCTACTAGAGGTTGCCGACAGTAGGTTAATTTGAACTATTGATCTCAGGTCAGTAATTTTTTTACACAGTACATTAGAATAATAAATTAAATCACAGCATCCTAGCTTGGTGTCCTGATGTGTGTCCATGCTCCTCTGCATTCCACAACGCTGGCAGTTATCTACTTCTGCAGTTCACAGAACTCATAGCCCCCCTTTAGACTCTTGCCGCTAACACATTTGAGCACAGATTGGGTTGACTTAGATACCATGTGGACCTTGACAGCATTTGAGAGTATGATTGATAATTTAATATTCCTTAGAATTCTACTTCAGGTGTGCAAAAGTCAAGTGTATGCCAAGGCAAATCTGCAATCCGGAAATCCAAACATGATCCTGATGGCCAGTGCTTGTATCTTCCTGGATTGCCTGGGAACTGGCTATATGGCGGTATCCCACTGCTGTATTATCACATAAACAAGGCACAACCTCTTTAACACAAAGCCTCCTCATCACAGTAGATCATAACAATCTACACCACCTAGCTCATATATTTTTATTAATTAATTCTTGTACACAATAATGTTCTGGCTTTTATTTCTTTTGATCCATGCTTCATTTCTTGTGCTGCAAGAATTTCCAGTTGAACACAAAGATGGCGGAATGTTAAAGGGAGACATTTAATGTTTTCAGAATGTGCAGTGTCATCCCTGTAAAGGACACGGTTCCAAATTCATACAGGGCCAATTATTGTCCTTTAGACAGGAGATATTGATTCCGATCTGACTCCTCATGGCTAGCCTTAACTTGAAGGAACAAACATAACAATATTTGCAGACCAGTAACTGGTAAGTCATAATTCCTTGTGTTGTAAGGGTCGGTCCACATAACATGGATCTGTTAGTCAAAGTTTTAATAAGAAAATACGTCACAATTTTTGCATGATGATCTATATCCTATACTAAAAGGTATCAACCTTGGCTCAGTGGTAGCATATTTGACAATAAATCAGAACATTGTGGGTTCAAGCCTTACTTCAGGAACTTGAAGACATAATCTAGACTGACACTCCAGTGCAGCAACTAAGCGAGTGCCATACCATTGGAAGTGCTGTCTATCAGATAAGATGTTAAACTAAGGCCCCATCTGCCATCTCAAGTGAATGTAAACGATCCCATGGCACTCTTTGAAGAAGAGGCCTGGTGCCCTGACCATTATATTATCCCATTGCTGTTTGTTGGGCCTTGTTATGCACAAAGGTGGCTGCTACATTTTTAAAAATACAACAGTATCAAAAGTATTTTATTGCTGCAAAGCGCTTAGGAATGTCCTGAAGTCATAAAAGGTTTCATGAAACTTCATCTAGTTTGAAATGGATAAAGGAGATATGCCATATTCAGTATAATTCAATCTTTGGCATCCTTGGTTCGAGAGACAATGGGTAAGTGACTAGAGGTGGTCAGTGGTTTGTGGAGCAGTGCCTGGAGTGGCTATAAAGGCCAATTCTAGAGTGACAGACTCTTCCACAGGCGCTGAAGATAAAATTGGTTGTCGGGGCTGTGACACAGTTGGCTCTCTCCTTACACTTCTGTCTCTTTTCCTGCCAACTGCTAAGTCTTTTCGACTCGCCTCTCTTTAGCCCCGCCTTTACAGATGTCTGCCAGCTCTGGCGATCTCTGGCAACTGACTCCCACGACTTGTGGTCAATGTCGCAGGACTTCATGTCACATTTGCAGACATCTTTAAAGCGGAGACATGGACGGCTGGTCGGTCTGATACCAGTGACGAGCTTGCTGTACAATGTGTCCTTGGCAATCCTGCGATCTTCCATGCGGCTCACATGGCCAAGCCATCTCAAGCGCCGCTGGGTCAGTAGGGCGTATATGCTGGGGATGCTGGCCGCCTCGAAGACTTCTGCGTTGGAGATACGGTCCTGTCACCTGATGCCAAGGATTCTCCGGAGACAGTGAAGATGGAATGCGTTGAGACGTCGCTCTTGGCTGACATACATTGTCCAGGCCTCGCTGCTGTACAGCAAGGTACTGAGGACACAGGCTTGAAACACTCGGACTTTTGTGTTCCGTGTCAGTGTGCCATTTTCCCACCCTCTTGGCCAGTCTGGACATAGCAGCAGATGCCTTTCCCATGTGTTTGTTGATTTCTGCATCGAGAGACAGGTTACTGCTGATAGTTGAGCCTAGGTAGGTGAACTCTTGAACCATTTCCAGAGCGTGGTTGCCGATATTGATGAATGGAGCTTTTCTGGTGTCCTGTCCCATGATGTTTGTTTTCTTGAGGCTGATGGTTAGGCCAAATACGTTGCAGGCAGCCGCAATCCTGTTGATGACTCTGTGCAGACACTCTTCTGTGTGAGATGTTAATGCAGCATCGTCAGCAAAGAGGAGATCCCTGATGAGGACTTTCCATACTTTGGTCTTCACTTTAAGGTGGGCAAAGTTAAATAATCTGCCATCTGATCTTGTCTGGAGGAAAATTCCTTCTTCTGAAGACTTAAACGCATGTGAGAGCAGCAGTGAGAAGACGATCCCAAACAGTGTAGGTGCGCGATCACAGCCCTGTTTCACGCCACTCAGGATAGGAAAGGGGTCTGATGAGGCACCGCTATGCTGAATTGTGCCTTTCATATTGTCATGGAATGAGGTGATGATGCTTAGTAGCTTTGGTGGACACCCGATCTTTGCCACTAGTCTGAAGAGACCATGTCTGCTGACGAGGTCACAGGCTTTGGTGAGATCTATGAAGGCAATGTAGAGGGGCATCTGTTTTTCATGGCATTTCTCCTGTAGCTGGCGAAGGGAGAACAGCATGTCAATGGTGGATCTTTCTGCTCGAAAGCCGCACTATGCCTCAGGGTAGACATGCTCAGCCAGCTTCTGGAGTCTGTTTAAAACAACTAAAGCGAAGGCGTTCCCCACTATGCTGAGCAGGGAGATTCCACGGTAGTTGTTGCAGTCACCACGGTCACCCTTGTTTTTATAAAGGGTTTTGATATTGGCATTGCGCATGTCCTGTGGTACTGCTCCCTCATCCCAGCACAGGCATAGCAGTTCATGTAGTGCTGAGCATATAGCAGGCTTAGCACTCTTGATTATTTCAGGAGTAATGCCGTCCTTTCCAGGGGCTTTTCCACTGGCTAGATAATCATAGGCATTACTGAGTTCTGATTTTGTTGGCTGTTCGTCTAGCTCATCCATGACTGGCAGAGACTGGTCTGCATTGAGGGTGGTATCAGTGACATCATTTTCCCTGGAGTACAGTTCTAGCTAGTGCTCCATCCAGCGGCCCATTTGCTTGCGTTGGTCAGTGATCATTTCCCCTGATTTACACTTGAGGGGACGATCTTCTTGATGGTTGGTCCAAAAGCTCTCTTAGTGCCATCATACATTCCTCTAATGTTTCCGGTGTCGGAGGCCAGCTGAATATGACTGCATAGGTGTTGCCAGTAGTCATTTGCACAGCGCCTGGCTGTTCTTTGCACGGTGCTTCTGGCGGCTTTATGTGCTATGGATGTTAACTCGCTGGGAGCTTTCTTGTAGCTTAGCAGAGCAGTGTGCTTAGCTGCTATGACTGGCTCCATCTCTTCAGAGTGAGATTGAAACCAGTCTGCATTCCGCTTCTCACGTTTGCCAAAGGTGGTCATTGCTGAGTCATAGATGGCGTCTCTGATGTGGGCCCACTTGGTCTCTGCATCCCCTGAATGAGTGTTTTGAAGGGCTTTTTCAAGTGAATTAAGAAACTTTTGTGACAGCTGTAGCTAAGAAATTCTGTTAGTGTTGATGCGCGGGCGGCCCTTCTGCTTGGAGTGATGCAGCTTCTTTGGTTTGAGTCTAACCTTGTTGCACACCAGGGAGTGGTCGGTGTCACAGTCTGCACTGTGGAAGCTGCGTGTGATTTGAACACTGTTTATAGGGGCTCGCCTTGTGATAATGAAGTCCAGCTGGTGCCAATGACATGATCTTGGGTGTCTCCATGAAACTTGGTGACAGGGTTTAGTTTGAAAGAACGGGTTTGTGATGCAGAGGTTGTGATAGGCACACAACTCCAGCAGTCTCTGTCCATTCTCATTCATCCTTCCAATGGCATAGCGCCCGAGGCAGGAGAGTCGTGAGTCATGGTCGGCCCCAACCCTGGCCTTAAAGTCCCCCAGCAGGAACAAATGCTCGGTATTAGGAATGCTACTAATGATATTATGGAGTTCCTCATAGAACTGGTCTTTAACTTCAGGTGGGGAGCAGAGTGTTGGAGCGTAGATGCTGAGTAGGTGTACTGGACCAGAGGCGGTAAGTAGTTGGACAGACAGTATGCGTTCCGAGCCATTTGTAGGTGGCTCTATCATGCTGAGCAAAGAGTTTCTGAAGGCGAAGCCCGCTCAATGCTGTCTTGGTTTTCTGGATCCCTAACTTGCCAGTAGAAGGTGTAGTCTTGCTCTCTTAGTGATCCGCTCACAGAGAGGCGTGTCTCCTGAAGTGCTGCAATATCCACATTGAGTCTACTGAGCTCGTTGTTAATGATGGCGGTCATCCAAGAGTCGTCAATTTGTGTAAGGTCTTCCGACAGGCCAGGACACACAGGCCGGAATTTTATGCTGGGCGGACGGGAGCCGGATTTCTCCGTAAATGTCGGTGCCGATCCTGCTCCCGCCCAGCCTGGGAATCCATCCCATATTTTATGGATCCCCAGGCTTCAATTGGCCCGAGGCGGGGCCTCCACCCACTTGAGGGATGAGGTCCCGCCTCAGTGAGCTGCCGGCCAATCAGCGGGCCGGCAGCTCTTAGTCTCAGCAGCGCCATGGGAAGCAGTGGCCACTGCTGAGACTGCAGCCCAGCCGACTGAGGAGGACGCAATGGAACCAGGACAGAAGGTAAGTTTGGGCAGCCTCACCAGGGGAATCGGTCATGCCCTGGTGAGGCTAGGGTAGTCGTTTGGGGGGAGGGGGTCGTCTTGGATCCCAGGGTTGGGTTGGGAGGTGGGGGTGGCCCTCAATCGGGCACCCTGTGCCTGATTGCCAGGCCCCCCCACCCGGGTGCGGAAAGGCCGACAGCTGTAGCTGGGTGGCCTTTCATGTCCCGAGCACACCCGCTTGCCACGGGTAAAATACCTGTGGAGGCGGGCGAGGTCCCTTAAGTTGCCGTTAAGTGGCCACTTAAGGGTCTTGATTGGCCTTGGGCAAGCGGGCCGTCTCACCCCCCGCCCCCTGCTGGACCGCCGTAGACTTGGTCGGAGGCGGAATCGGGGCGGTTAGGCCTCCCGGAGCCTGCCGCTTAATTTTACGCTGCCCCCATGCCACCATCCGACCCGCTGGGGCGGCGTAAAATTCCGACCATAATTCTGATGTTCCAGCTTGCAAAATGAAGGGCTGGTACCTTCTTTCCTTTATTTGTCGTGCTGTTTGGTGCGATGTTACAGTCCACTTGTCGGGCAATGACCCTTAGCTCCAAGCACCCATTGAAGCAGGTGGACTGTGGCGGGACAGAACCTTTCTGATCGGGGGCTGCCCGGTTTGAGGCAGGCGGTAGCTGTCCCACTGACAAAGGCAACCCGTGGCGCCCAATTCCTACGCCAATTGAGCTGGGCTTAAATCCCGTAACTGCTGCCTTCCGTGTTGTTTTGGCCGCTGTGAGGCAACTATGGAGTGACCTCTCCATGGTGCATGCCTGGGCGGAATGTGTGGAGGCTGTGAATTTCCCAAGCATCAAAGCCCCCCTCTCGGCCTTCCTAGTGGGGTCCGAAGGAGTGCAGAGCATGACATTTGGCACCAGTATGGCTGCAGGAACTGCCGGAAACATGCCAAAGGTGACACATGACCGCCTTATCGGTGCCGCTCCAGATTAGTGTTTGCTCCCTTAGGCTTAGTCTCTCCCGAGACACCCACAAGGCAGTGGGGTTGTTAGCTCATATCCCTGAGCAGGGGCCCTAACAATTAAAATAACAAGTATAATTATGTTATACACAAGTATCACAAGCAGCCACTGTTTGCTTTTAATATTAAAAAACTCCCAAGGTATGCCTCAAGTAGGTGTAAGGACAACAGATGCTGAGTGGGGAGTGTGAGCTTGAGAGGAATGACAAAAATCTTGGTCAAAGAGAAGGATCTGGAGCTTTTTATAAAATGGCAAGTAGTGCAGCTTTCGGGAAGGAGTTTCACAGGTAGGACACAATTATGAAGAAAAGAAAGATTTGCATCTGTATAATGCTTTTCATGACCTCAGGATGTCCCAAAATACTTTACAGACAATTAAATAAATACCTTTGAATGTTTGTAAAGGGTAGGTCATGCCTGACGAATCTGATTGAATTTTTTGAAGAGGTGACTAAAATAGTGAATAGAGGAATCTCTATGAATGTTCTTTATATGGACTTCCAGAAGATATTTGATAAAGTCCTTCATAAGAGACTGTTAGCTAAAGTTAAAGCTCATGGAATTGAATGAAATTATTGACTTGTGTAAGAATTGGCAGGATGTGACTCGTGGTGTCCCACATGGATCTGTGTTAGGGCATCAGCAATTCACTGTATTCATTAACAACTTAGGTGATGGGATAGAAAACCACATATTCAAATTTTCCAATGACACAAAGATAGGGAGTATTATAAGTAATGTAGATGGAAGCGTAAAATTACAAAGAGATTTTAATAGATTAAGTGTGCGGACAAATGGATTTCAATGTAGACAAATGTGAGGTCATTCACTTTAGACTGAAAAAGGATAGAACAGGATACTTTGTAAATGGTGAAAAGCTAGAAACAGTAAAGGTCCAAAGAAACTTGGGGATCCAGGTAAACAGATCATTAAAATATCAGGAACAGGTACAGAAAATAATCAAAAACGCTAATGGAATGCTGACCATTGTATTTAGAGGACTGGAATGCAAGGGATTAGAAGACAGACCACACCTGGAATACTGCGAGCAGTTCTGGGCACCACACCTTAGGAAGGATATATTGACCTTGGAGGGGTACAGCGTAGGTTTAGGGCTCCAAAGGTTAAGCTACAATGAGAGATTGCACAAACTAGGACTGTATTCCCTGGAATTTAGACAGTTAAGGAGTGATTTGATTGAAGTATTCAAGATATTAAGGGGAACATATAGGGTAGATAGAGTGAAACAATTTCCGCTAGCTGGGAGTCTAGGCCCGGGGGTATAATCTAAAAATTAGAGCCAAGTGTTTCAAGAGTAAAATTAGGAAACAATTCTTCAAGCATAGGGTTGTAGAAATTTGGACCTCTCTTCCACAAGCAGCAATTGATATTAGATCAATTGTTAATTTTAGACCTGAGATGGATAGATTTTTGTTCGTCACAAGTATTAAAAAGATATGGGGGAAAGGGATATGGAATTAAGTCGCAGATCAGCTATGATCTCATTGAATGGTGGAACAGGCTTGAGGGGCTAAATGACTTGTTGCTGTTCCTATGTTCTTGAAGTGTAGTCACTGTTGTAATCTAGGAAACGCGGCAGCCAATTTATGCACAGCAAGCTCCCACGAATAGCAAAGTGATAATGACTGGCTAATTCATTTTAATGATGTTGGTTGACAGATAAATATTGGCCAGGACACCGGAGAGAACTTCCCTGTTTTTCTTTAAATAACATATATACTCGTGTAAAGGTCCAATTTCAGTGACCATTTTTTGAGGCTAAAACTGGGGGGCTCGAATTTTACATGAGTAATATTTGAGAGGTTGAAATCCTGCTCATTTTAAGTTCACAAAATATGAAACAAAAGTCCAATGGATATCAAAGAGTGACTGTTTTTTTCTCATTTTTATTATCAAACATTTATTAACAAAATAATAGCCACCATTGAGACAGATATAATTTTGATTTGGTTTGCCAGCATATCAAAATTCATAGGAGTTTCATCTATATTGCCAATGCAAACCAAACTGTCACTATTCTTTTCTCGATGCCTGAGTACAAATTGGTGGATCTGGTGATCTTGTTGTCAAGTTTAGCATGTAAACACTGTGAAATCTTTGTCTTTTGGTGAAGTATGTCTCTGCGTGAACATGGTACACCATCCAACACTGTCCTTGAATTCTGCTAGGCCTTCTTTCTTTGCTTCTTTCAGGACGTAGAGTCAGATGGATGAATAGGAAACTATAGGCTGGATTTTGTTGTCTCGCCACCACTCCTGGCGACGGGTGCATAAAATGGCAGCCGCCCACACAGAAGACGCGCTGCCACGCTGCTGCGATTATGCGACAGGTGACCACTTAACATATTGACGGCGGCCGCACCCTCCCAATCATGTGACAGGGGCAGCAATGGTGACATTGGAGCAGGTGCTGGCGCCATTTTAACAAGGTTGCCAGCCCTGCAAACAGTTCAAAATAATACAGAGTTCACCCCCTTCCCCCCAATCCAAACTCAGAATTTAGCAGTGACCCCTTCCCCTCCTCGGTGGCGCCAGCTTCTCTTAGACAGGAAAGCGAAGGCACATGAGTGCCACACTTTGCGCTGAAGATCAGGAATGGATGGATATATGCAGATAGATATTTTAAATATGTTCAGCAGGGTTCCCTCATAGAGTGGCAGAGGGCCCGCCATGGAGCTTCCCCACCGCTGGAAAGATTGGTTCCAGCAATCCCAGCGTCGGGTTCCATGGCGGCTGCCGCCACTCCGATTCTCTGGTTCCCCCACCGCCACGAAACCCGACGTTGGGCTGGGAACAAAATCCAGCCCTATGTATCCATTCTGGCAATGGTCACTGACCCATTCTGCAACTTTACCATCTAATTACAGCTACTTGCTTGGCTTTCCCCTGTTGGCACTTTTATTCTTTGGTATCTTCATGAGCTGTGTGGAAAGCTTTCTCCAATTTCTGACATTCTTCTCTGATACTTTGAATTCTCTTGCTGCTGCACAATTATTCACCTTCTCTGCAAATGCAACAACTTTCAGCTTAAACTGCACTGTTTATTTGTTGTTCTTTCTTGATGCCATTTTGACAAAATGTGGGGGTCCTAGCTGAACGTTCAGGTATTTATACCAGTGCACGATTGGAATGTTCTGTCTGTGCTCTGAAAGTTAAGGTCGACTTTTACACAATATATGGGAAAAATTCAAGAATTTTTGGCCAAAACTCACGGGTCGACTTTTACTCGTGTATATGCAGGTATCATGGAATCTCTTATGCCCACTTGAAAGGGCAGATGGGGTTTTGGTTTAATGTTGCATCCGAAAGACAGCATTTCCTCAGTGCTGGACTGGGATTATGTGCTTAAATCCCTGGAGTAAGATTTGAACTCAGAACGTTATGACTCAGGTATGAGTGCTACCACTAAGCCACAGCTGACAACTTTTCTTTATCGCAAAGCGAGGAAGTGAACAGAAGGCTTGAGTCAGAGGAACAAGATGTTCAGTGCAATTTGTGCCATTCTGCTGTGTATTAGCAAAGAAAAAAGAAAGTTTGTGAAATATCTTTTATAAGAAGGTGGTCCACTTTAAATAAACATATCGATGATCAACTGGGTGATACAGTGGTATGGATGATTGGTACACTACTCTAGACCAGCTAAACTGACAGCATAAAGTGTCCTCTCTGTGTTGATCCTAAGGGTAATAATTAAATGGCTCATATCAATCTCTACCTAGTCCCTAATCAGGGTTGGGACTCAAATCCATTTGTTTTCTCCAGTAGGTTACTGTCATATTTGGACTGCACTTGCATACCTTCCAGACGGGGTTGTCTTTCTGAACTTTGGACAATAGATGATGTGTGATGCAGGAAACCAGGTAGAAAAACTTTAATATTAAAACAGGGAACTTAAAAAATTTGGGATTTGGAATTCTAGTGTATGTTGTGAAGGTGCTCATTAGGAGAGGGAGCACTGAAATACTATAAATAATATACTGCTCAATATAGGAAAAATGGGATCAACATAAAATACAATGCTTTTAACATCACTACTTAGTGTGAGAACAAACGTCTGAATCAAAACCCTTTGGACTGAAATAAAACAGTAAATGCTGGAAATACTTAGCAGGTCAAGCAGCATCTGTAGAGAGAGAAACAGCATTAATGTTTCAGGTCGATGGCCCTTCATCAGAACTGGGGAAAGTTAGTTTTAAACAGGTTTTAAGCAAGTGAAAAGGAGGAGGGTGGGAAAAGAACAAAAGGGAAGGTCTGTGATAGTGCAGAAGGCAGGAGAGGTTAAATGACAAAAGGATTGGTGGTGCACCCCTCCCTTTCACTTGCTTAAAACCTGTTACACCTCTAACTTTTCCCAGTTCTGATGAAAAATCATCGACATGAAATGTTGGCCAGAATGTTACGCCCCCAGTGGGAGTGGGCTAGAGGCGGGGTGGGGACAGGGCTGCAGGGGGGAGGCGTAAAATTGAGTTCCCATCACCTTCCCGCCCCCACTGCAATTTTATAAACAGTGGAGGAGGTGACAAATGGCCCACCCGCCCCAGGCCAATTAATTTTCATTGAAGCGCCTCCTCCCGCCGCCGTTGTTGTATTACCAGCTGCAGACAGGCAGCTCAACACCTTAGGAGGCTGCTCAGTAAAACCTGGCAGCCTCCTTGTGGGCTGTGGGGGGGGGGCCCTCCTGATTGGGCACCCTGTGCCCCACAGAGGGCCCTCCCCACAGCACAAGCCACCCCTGCCTCGCCAGGCCTAGCTGATTGTCCCCGGGAAGGCCTCCTCCATTGCTGCTCCTCTCACTGGGTGCAGTCCCAGCAGTGGCCACTGGGCCCAGTGGTGCTGCTGGGACTGACGGGCTGCTGGCCCACTGATTGGCCAGCAGCTCTTGGAGGCAAAACTTCCTGCCTCACAGGGGCGGAAGTCCCACTTGAGACTTGAGGGCCTGGAACACATAAAATCATGGCATGGCTTCCAGGCCTGGTAGAGGTGGGCTCAGCCCTGACTTTTTAGCCGGTGAGCAGGACCGCCGCCCTGACGTAAAATTCCAGCCATTAACTTTGTTTCTCTCTCCACACATGCTATCTGACCTGCTCAGTATTTCTGACATTTTCTGTTTGTATTTCAGATTTCCAGCATCTGCAATATTTTGCTTTTGTCATTTGAACTGATATCTGTTTTACTGCTCCATTTGGGGGTTTTTGGGGGGGAAGGAAAACTGAAGTTCCTGGTGGAAATTAAATATTGTCATTTTTCTGTCCTAAAATAGGCTGACAGACTCTGCAAAGGAGACCAACAGTTTATAAGTGATGTTCCATCTTTACGATCTATGTGAATTCTCTGTTACTTCCTTGAATAAAATCCAAGGCAGGTATGATGTTGCCTAGGAACAGAACTAGAAACACCTATATACTTTTTCTGAATGAAGTAAGCATTTCTATAGAAAAATAAGTAATTTAACTATTCCAAGCACTTGGACTTTGAATCAGACTAGGCCTCTGTGATTACTGCACCAGCTCCCAACTGCTTTGACCATTTTCAAACCCCTACACAAATTCTTAATGCATTTGTTCGCACTGTGTATAAGTAGGAATGTTACATTAGTAAACATGTTTGTACGATTAACGTCTCTCTTGCTTCATGAAGTTAGAATTGTATTTGACCCCATTTTGATTTTAGAATGTTATTCAGAGTGCTTTCAGTAAGAGCAAGCTGCTGACACGCAGCTTTCAATGAAGTTCTGTTTTGACTTTGGCCGAACAAAATCTGAGGGAGTACAACCAATTAATAATGCAACAAAATGAAAACATTACACAGAACACAGCAGTGATGGGAAGCCAAGACTCCCTGAAGTCTGAGTTGTTAGAACATAATTAATATCAAATAAGGAGTAAGACATGCCCACAGCACCTAACTGAAAGGCATTTGATTGATATCTTTTAATAGTACTAATGGGAGTGAAACAGAAACTTGCTGAAAGGGCAGTTCAAGCAGGTCAAGATATTCATTTTCAATGTGGTGACCCTGCCAGCCTCAGTAAAAAGGTGGGAGGCCTAACCTCTGATGATCTTGTTTTCTGGTATTGATCTCAGCCATTAGGGCTTCTTATATTAAAATGTCAATTTGTACAAAACACAATATTAATAACTATGAGGTAAGGCAGTCGATCTAAGTGACCTCACCTTTCAGTGATGTGGCAATTTTCTCTTCTTTCCTACCAAATTTCATTTTGTAACAGATTGCATGGATTTTTTGAAGTGTATTGTTCCATGACTGAGCAAGACTTATTTTATTACAGTCTTCAATGGGCTTAGATTTGAATTTACTTAATAAATGTAAGTAAACTTCATTTTTCATCCCTTCTCAGAAGAAGGCACTGATTCATGCTGTAGTCGACTGTCATGTACGTTGTCCATCCCACTCTATTGAACAGAACTCAAAAGCCCATTCTTCATATCAGAACTTAGAGTGTAAGCTCAGAAGTAGGGAGGGAGCAGGGGAGGTGGGGACTGTTTTGAAGTCGGAACTCCCAGAACAACCGTTTTCCTTCAGGTTCCACCGATTTTAACGGAAGGACCTGATTAATATTTTTTGTCTCTGTTTCCTGACTGTAGCCAGCCAGATTGAGAGGCTATCTGTCTGTTGGACAGGTCAGCCTTTGGCAGCCAGCTGCAGCTGGAGAGCAGAGAGGAGGGAGGAAGAGGAAGCCTCGGGGGAGATTGGAAGAGTTGGAAGGGGAGATCGGAAGGGTCAGGAGTGGGGGAGATCAGAAGGGCCGATGGGTGTTTGATTGTGGGTTGGGTGAAGCAAGTGCACTGGATCCAGCAGATAATTGGAAAGACACATACCTCCTGGATCCAGCAGTCTTCACCTCCTGTTAAGTAATGGCTGTCCAGAGGCACGGGAGATACAGTTGGACAGGGTTAACTTTAAAATGGTAATTAATTCTGAGGCACGCAGCCTCATTATACTATTTGAATGACCAAACCACCTCCTGTGAACAGGTTGATAGCTCACCCTGGCCCCTACCTCCCAGCATGACCTTCATTAATATGAAAGAGGGCGGGTTGGAGGTAGGTTGGGCTCAGGTTTCAGATTTTTACATTTTATAGAGTCATAGAGAGATACAACACTGAAACAGGCCCTTCGGCCCACCGAGTCTGTGCTGGCCATCAGCCACCCATTTATACTAATCCTATATTCCCTACCACATCCCCTCCTACATTAATCCCAAATTCCCTACCACCTACCTACACTAGGGACAATGGCCAATTTACCTATCAACCTGCAAGTCTTTGGCGGTGGGAGGAAACCAGAGCACCCGACGGAAACCCACGCAGTCACAGGGAGAACTTGCAATCTCCGCACAGGCAGTACCCAGAACCGAACACAGGTCACTGGAGCTGTGAGGCTGCAGTGCTAACCACTGCGCTACTGTGCCGCCCAAATTCATCTGTTTTTAGGATTAAAATTCCTACCTAAATGTCAATAGGCTATTTGACTATGGGGACCAGCACAGTTGATGCAGCTTCTGTCCTTGCCTGAACTACATGTTTAGTTTGGTAAGTTATTTTATGTTCCTTTTTTTCCTTAAGAATCTATGGACTGTGTACTAATCCCATCTGAGAGGACAAGTTGGGAACCACTAGGTAGCCGTAAGAATAAGGTCAGGTTTTCTGCATCAATTCTACTCTCCCTCCCTGTGAGCAGGAAGGTTCTTTCCCTCGCCTGGTAGCCTGACTGAAATCAGGGATTTGTAATATGGACATCTTCAGGAATGAACCAGCCTAGAACATTGAGGTCAATTGCAATGCCCGTACCATGACCTCAGCTAAGATCAGCTAACTCAGCACTAACCGGCAATTGACCCTTCATGGTCTGTGCAGCATATTAGATACTGTGCAGTACATCTATTCACACAATTGTTACGTCCAGGTGATGAAGGGGTCTCAGTCTCCCCTTTCGCCCCTTCTCTGGTTTGACTGCAACAGGGTTTATCTTTCTTAACACAGTGATTTAACTTACTACCTGAGTGAGCACTTGCTGTTGTTCAAAGAACAAAGAACAAAGAACAGTACAGCACAGGAACAGGCCATTTGGCCCTCCAAGCCTGCGCTGATCTTGGCGCCTGCCTAAACTAAAACCTTCTGCACTTCCGGGGTCCGTATCCCTCTATTCCCATCCTATTCATGTATTTGTCAAGATGCCTCTTAAACATCTCTATGGTACCTGCTTCCACCACCTCCCCCGGCAACAAGTTCCAGGCACTCACCACCCTCTGTGTAAAGAACTTGCCTCGCACATCCACTCTAAACTTGGCCCCTCTCACCTTAAACCTATGTCCCCTAGTAACTGACTCTTCCACCCTGGGAAAAAGCTTCTGACTATCCACTCTGTCCATGCCGCTTATAACTTTGTAAACCACTATCATGTCGCCCCTCCACCTCCGTCGTTCCAGTGAAAACAATCCGAGTTTATCCAACCTCTCCTCAGCTAATGCCCTCCAGACCAGGCAACATCCTGGCAAACCTCTTCTGTACTCTCTCCAAAGCCTCCATGTCCTTCTGGTAGTGTGGCAACCAGAATTGCACGCAATATTCTAAGTGTGGCCTAACTAAAGTTCTGTACAGCTGCAGCATGACCTGCCTATTTTTATACTCTATGCCCCGACCGATGAAGGCAAGCATGCCGTATGCCTTCTTGACTACATTATCCACCTGCGTTGCCACTTTAAGTGACCTGTGGACCTGCACGCCCAGATCTCTCTGCCTATCAATACTCCAAAGGGTTCTGCCATTTACTGTATACTTCCCACCTGCATTAGACCTTCCAAAATGCATTACCTCACATTTGTCTGGATTAAACTCCATCTGCCATTTCTCCGCCCAAGTCTCCAACCAATCTATATCCTGCTGTATCCTCTGACAATCTTCATCACTGTCTGCAACTCCACCAACCTTTGTGTCGTCCGCAAACTTACTAATCAGACCAGCTACATTTTCCTCCAAATCATTTATATATACTACAAACAGCAAAGGTCCCAGCACTGATCCCTGCGGAACACCACTAGTCATATCCCTGCATTCAGAAAAGCACCCTTCCACTGCTACCCTCTGTCTTCTATGACTGAGCAAGTTCTGTATCCATCTTGCCAGCTCCCCTCTGATCCCATGTGACTTCACCTCTTGTATCAGTCTGCCATGCAGGACCTTGTCAAAGGCTTTACTAAAGTCCATATAGATAACATCCACTGCCCTTCCTTCATCAATCATCTTCGTCACTTCCTCAAAAAACTCAATCAAATTAGTGAGACACGACCTCCCCTTCACAAAACCATGCTGCCTCTCGCTAATAAGTCCATTTGTTTCCAAATGGGAGTAAATCCTGTCCCGAAGAATCCTCTCTAATAATTTCTCTACCACTGACGTAAGGCTCACCGGCCTATAATTTCCTGGATTATCCTTGCTCCCCTTCTTAAGCAAAGCAGCAACATTGGCTATTCTCCAGTCCTCTGGGACCTCACCTGTAGCCAATGAGGATGCAAAGATTTCTGTCAAGGCCCCAGCAATTTCTTCCCTTGCCTCCCTCAGTATTCTGGGGTAGATCCCATCAGGCCCTGGGGACTTATCTACCTTAATGCTTTGCAAGACACCCAACACATCCTCCTTTTTGATAATGAGATGACTGAGACTATCTACACTCCCTTCCCTCGGCTCATCATCCACCAAGTCCTTCTCCTTGGTGAATACTGATGCAAAGTACTCATTTAGTACCTCGCCCATTTCCTCTGGCTCCACACGTAGATTCCCTTTTCTGTCCTTGAGTGGGTCAACCCTTTCCCTGGTTACCTTCTTGCTCTTTATGTAGGGAGAAAAAGCCTTGGGATTTTCCTTAATCCTGAAAGCCAATGACTTTTCATGACCCCTTTTAGCCCTCCTGACTCCTTGCTTAAGTTCCTTCCTACTGTCTTTATATTCCTCAAGGGATTCGTCTGTTCCTAGCCTTCCAGCTCTTACGAATGCTTCCTTTTTCTTTTTGACGAGACTCACAATATCCCGCGTTATCCAAGGTTCCCGAAACTTGCCAAACTTATCCTTCTACCTCACAGGAACATGTTGGTCCTGGATTCTAATCAACTGATTCCCACATGTCAGATGTTGATTTACCCTCAAACAGCCGCCCCCAATCTAAATTCTTCAGTTCCTGCCTAATATTGTTACTATTAGCCTTCCCCCAATTTAGCACCTTCACCCGAGGACTACTCTTATCCTTATCCACAAGTACCTTAAAACTCATGGAATTATGGTCACTGTTCCCGAAATGCTCCCCTACTGAAACGTCGACCACCTGGCCGGGCTCATTCCCCAATACCAGGTCCAGTACGGCCCCATCCCTAGTTGGACTATCTACGTATTGTTTCAAGAAGCCCTCCTGGATGCTCCTTACAAATTCTGCCCCATCCAAGCCCCGACCACTAAGTGAGTCCCAGTCAATATAGGGGAAGTTAAAATCACCCACCACTACAACCCTGTTACCTTTACATCTTTCCAAAATCTGTCTACATATCTGCTCCTCTACCTCCCGCTGGCTGTTGGGAGGCCTGTAGTAAACCCCTAACATCGTGACTGCACCCTTCCTATTCCTGAGCTCCACCCATATTGCCTCGCTGCATGACCCCTCCAAGGTGTCCTCTAATATAATTGCAAACGAACCAATCAGACATTTTTTTTTGCATTTAAACAAGAAAGGTGTAAATTTATTAACCTTATCACTCTAACCTGCTTAAAATTACTAAAATATGCAACGCATCCATGCTCACATTCACATGAGAGGCACACACAAACAAATAGATTACAGAAGGGAAAAAACAGAGTTGGGAGGTTGGTGTAAAGTCTGTAATAAATGGAATTTAAATACTGAGCTTCAGTCCTAGAGTCCTTTGTTGAAGTTGTAGTCCTGAAGTCCTCACTGGGCCACACAGGGTTTGAGCTTTCTTCTCAGGTTCTGGAAAGCAGAAGTAGGGCTTTGTCCATCCCCTTAGTTGCTGATCCCCTTTAGGCGTAGTTGCTGTAGCCGAGGCTTCTCTGGGAATTTACTGGAGAGAGGGAGAAGGAGAAGTTCCCTTGATCGATTTCAGTTGCAGTCTGACTTCTGAGTCACCACTCACAAATCTCCAGAGTGGCCCAAGCCGTCATGTGATGTGACCACCTCCTTGTGTTTGAATTATGAATCTTCCGGAAAGGTTTTTGAAATTCAAAACTCTTCAGACATACTTTGCGGTGTTGGGGGAGTAGTGGGGGGTGGGGGGGGGGGGGGTGGGGGGTGGGTAGAATTTGGCTCTTTCAAATTCAATGTGTGTCGATGGCTTTTGATGACCCCCAATTGATAAGGCTATCCCAGGTAAGTGAATCAGAGAGTACCCCATTGTTCTGGCTAGAATGAATAATCACATCTGTCTCCAGCCGGGTTCTTTGATTTTTTGCATATGCAAATTATGAGTGGCCATCTTGGCTGCTAGTTGTTCTGTTTTAAAAATTACTTGTGACAATGTCCAGTAAAAATCTCAGACAAAGTTCCACGTGATGAAATTAATATCTCCATTTGGCATGTGGGGTTCCCATCACAGTCATGGTGGTATTTTATACATTGAGTGTATTTTTCCAAAGCACATGCATTTTAGGACCTCCTATTTTACTATATAGAATCTTGCTAAAATATATAAACTGGCATTTGTCCTTAATGTAGTAATTATCATCTCTATATGGTCTATACTGTTCAGAGTGTTTCTCGATAACTGACCGTGAATCACTCAGTAAACATGAACTGATTACTTCATATTCAATAGCAATGATTTCTGTCAGTCTGTTTGTTATACTGTGATATGTGGCATTCCCAAACCATCTCAAATCATTTTTAATATATACTTAACCTAGATCATGCTGATAACAAAGTGTGAATTACTTTTCCATAAATTTGCAGTAGTCCCAGCATGAATGTAGAAATTACTCTATAACGAAATGCTATTTGGCTCCTAGTTCCTATACTGGTGCTAACTCTTCAACTGGTATATTCTTCTCTTATCCCACTTCTTATGCATTTCCTCATACCCCTCCTTTTCAAAGGGGTGATGGTTGTTAGTGGGGAAGGGGGCAAGGGTGAAGTCTGATCCCAGATGGGAGGATGCCAATGTGGCAGCGGCCTTGGGTAGTTTTGTGAATGCTCGTATTTCTCCTGGC
The DNA here is from genome assembly GCF_036365525.1 of Heterodontus francisci. Classification (NCBI taxonomy): domain Eukaryota; kingdom Metazoa; phylum Chordata; class Chondrichthyes; order Heterodontiformes; family Heterodontidae; genus Heterodontus; species Heterodontus francisci. The sequence goes on from NC_090376.1 coordinate 106,479,569, forward strand.
CCAACAAAAATAAACACAAACTTACCTTGAATCATAGACTCTTACAGCATAGATGCAGGCCATTCAGCTTGGTATGCCTGCGCTGGCTCTTTTGAAAGAAGTGTCCAATATAATCCCATACTTCATCTTTTTCCTCATAACCCAGCAATCCTCGTCATGTACATGTCCAATTGCCATTTGAAATTTCCTATGGAATCTGCCTCCACCAGCTTTTCAAATAGTGCGCTCCAGATCTTAGCAACACTCTGGCTGGAATTTTACATTGGGCAGGCAGCCCCGCCCACCATCTGAAAAGCTCAGGGCAAGTCCGCCTCCACTAGGCCTGGGGTGCCACACTGGGATTTTTCGCTCCCCAGGCCCATAATTGGCCTTGGGAGGGACTTCCACCTCCTTGAGGCAGGAAGTTCCGCCTAATGGAACAGTCGGCCAATCAGCAGGCCGGAAGCTCTTAGTCCCAGCAGTGCCACCAGGAGCGGTGGCCAGTATTAGGTCTACACCCAGCCATTGCAAGCAAGGTGAAGGACAGCCTGAAATGAAGGTAAATTTTTGGGCTTCGGCGGGGACAATGGACCGGGCCCCGGCGAGGCAAGGTTCGTCAGTTGGGGGAGGGGGGGGGAGTGTTGTGTGGTGGGGGTGTTTGGGGCTTCGGGGGCAGCTCTCCTTGGGGAACAGGGTGTCGGATGGGAAGGGCCCCCTCCCAGCCCACAAGAAGGCCACCAGCTTTTACCTGGTGCTGTTCTTGGGGCATTTGCTCTCCGCCCACTGAGAGTAAAATAACTGCGGCGGCAGGAGGAGGCCCTTATTTATTTATTTTATTTTATTTATTTAGAGATACAGCACTGAAACAGGCCCTTCGGCCCACCGAGTCTGTGCCGACCATCAACCACCCATTTCTATACTAATCCTACACTAATTCCATATTCTTACCACATCCCCACCTGTCCCTATATTTCCCTACCAACTACCTGTACTAGGGGCAATTTATAATGGCCAATTTACCTATCAACCCGCAAGTCTTTGGCAGGTGGGAGGAAACCGGAGCACCCGGAGGAAACCCACACAGACACAGGGAGAACTTGCAAACTCCACACAGGCAGTACCCAGAATTGAACCTGGGTCGCTGGAGCTGTGAGGCTGCGGTGCTAACCACTGCGCTACTGTGGCAGTAGCAGTGAATTGGCCATTTAGGGGCTTTGATTGTCCTGGGGTGGGCGGGCTGTTTCTCACCACCGCCACCCCACGTATAATTGCAGCAGAGGCGGGAGGGGGTCAGGAACAGCCCCCCTGCCTCCCACTCAATTCTACGCCCCGTCCACCCCCTAACACCAGCCCGCTCATTGGGGGCGGGGGGGGAACGCAAGAATTTCGGCCTCTGTGTGCAAAACTTTCTTCTCATTTCCCCTTTACTTCTTTTAAACCCCTCAATTATTAGAACATTTCCAAACAACTACTCCAAGCTATCCATGATTCTACTTACAAATCTTCTGAACTCTTTTTTTCAAATCACTGGCTTTACATTCTCCACTGTGTCCTAAAATCCATGTGGCGTTGGACTGACTCAATTTTAGCAATCTTTTGATCAAACAGGAGCCAATTTATCCAATTGACGCTGCTCTGAAATTGAGATCTGCTCTACATTTTCCAGGAAATATGCTGAGTGTTGTTTTGAAAATTATATCAAGAGAAACATTTTTACATCAGATACGCATTTCCACCAATATCCTCCAAGTTACAGAACTATTACATCATTATGATAATGATTTAGTCTGTTCCAAGCTATTATTAGTTTTTCACAAATTCTGGAACAACCTCCTCATGGGATGGAATTGCTCTTTTACATGATATCTTTGGCAGATATGAACTATTGACTATGACAGTGGGTAAAGCTTTCTAGAAGACAATCTAGTTTCGTGACCACAGATGTTCAGACTTGCCTAGTTTCAATAAATCTCTTGCATCCCGGTCTGATTAGGCTGATCAAAGTGTAGCAACATAAGCATTGCTGCCAAAATGACTGAAAGATTAGACAAACAATGTTGGAATTAAAACAAGTGTCTTTTTATTTATTATTCTATTGAATAACCTGTATTACAGACTCCTTTCAGGATGACTGGGAGAGGGAGTGAACAAAGTTATATGAAGTAGATGGTTTATTTACACAATTAAAAAAAGAATGTGGCAGGCTGGAAACTCTTCCTGTGCTGTCTAGGAATGCATCAGCCTTTGTGATCTGATGTCTGTTCGATGATTTGCTGAACATTTTTCATTCTAGTCTTCCATTATATTCTTGCTTATTTGGACACTGCCTTAAAGTTCAACCTGCTTCAAGCCATGACCTTTACCAACTAGAAGGACAAGGGCAGCAGCCACATGGGAACACCACCATCTGAAAGTACCCCTTCAAGTCACACACCATCAGGACTTGGAACTGTATCACTCACCGTTCTTTCACTGTCGCTGGGTCAAATACCTGGAACTCCCTTCCCAATGGCACTGTGGGTGTACCTATACCACATGGACAGCAGAGGTTCAAGAAGGTGCTCACCACCACCTACTCAAGGGCAATTAAGGATGGGTGACAAATGCTGGCCTTATCAGAAACACTCACATTCCCATGAATGCATAAAAAAGCAATAAGTTCTTGTACTCTTGTGACACATGGACCGCATCATTCTGCTTCATTTAATGCCAAACTAGGGTAAGTATATTGCCCAAATTTTGCTATAGTAAGGCATCTCCATTAGTTAGACTTTCCCTTGTACATTTAAGTTTTTTTTAACATGGTATTTTGCTGAAAATGAGAGCTTATAACATGGCAGTGGGGGCAACTTGACATCTGGGACCTGAGTGAACAGGTTAAGCAACTGTGCATCTCCTTAACCAATCCAATCGAAGGACTGTGAAATAAACAAAGGAATGACGGAGAAAAAAGTGTAAATTAGAGTAGTCAAGTCAGGTACAGGAAGAGAAAGAAAGGCCTCAATATTAAGTCTGGGACACACTGTGAGTGTGGGGGAGGGGTTGGGGTCTGATATTGACCAGGAAACCCAAGAGTACATTCAGTATGTCAGTCAGTGGCTTTTTAACTCAGCCGCTTCATTTGCATTTTGCTTCTGGCTTTAGTGTCGAATATACAACAGCAAGCATGATGAGGACCCTCATGACGTAATCTCAATTCCAGTATTCCCGGATAGTACATGTTGCTGCCACTGTGCGTTAATCTTGAAGGGTATGAATTTTGAAGATTGTAGATGGGGTGCAAATCAAGCTGGCTGCTTTGTCCTGGATGCTATCAAGCTTCTTGAGTGATGTTGGAGCTGCCCTCATCCAGGAAAGTGGAGAGTATTCCATCACATTCCTGACTTGTGCCGTGTAGATCATGGACAGGCATTGGGGAGACAGGAGGTGAGTTACTTGCTGCTGAATTCCTAGCCTCTGACCTGCTCTTGTAGCCACAGTATTTATGTGACTGGTCCATTTCAGTTTCTGGTCAATGGTAACCCTCCAGAATGTTTATAGTGGGGGATTCAGCGATGGTAGTTCCATTGAAAGTCAAGGGGAGATGGTTAGTTTCTCTCTTGTTGAAGATGGTCATTGCTTGGCACTTGCATGGTGCAAATGATACTTGCCACTTATCAGCCCAAGCCTGGCTGTTGTCTAAGCCTTGCTGCATCTGGACGCAGGTTGCTTCAGTATCTGAGGAGTTACGAATGATAATGAACATTGTGCAATCATCAGTGAACATCCTCAATTCTGACATTATGATGGAGGGAAGGTCATTGATGAAACAGCTGAAGATGGTTGGGTCTAGGACACTGCCCTGAGGAACTCCTGCAATGATGTCCTGGGACTGAGATGATTGACCTCCAACAACCACAACCATCTTCCTTTGTGGAGTTTGAGCATCCATGGAGAGGGGGAGCTCCCAGCTACCTGGCGACTCAATTATATATCACCGATCCACATTTTATACAGCACTCAGTCATTTTGGCTTGGTTTCAACAGAGGGTGAAATAAGATTATCTTCATAACAATAACTTGCAACATATTCTTACCTTACCGGTACTAATTCATGTCTTTTATCTCCGACGGGGCCTCCGCTTGTGCAGCAGAAGGTGGTCAACGATTCCTCAGATCTGAATCTTTTGCGGGTGCACCATATCTGGACTCATGCAGAATATGCATCAACTCAGATGCTCACTATTCAGTGGGACCAGTAAGGATGATAGTTGGGTTTTCACTTCACAAGTAAGCAGGTGCAGATGATGGAGACAGGGACAGCAGTGGAGAGTCTGTGTCATCCGGCACATCCCTCTTCAAGCTTTGCTCACCTGTACATAGGTGCTGTATCTGGAGGGCCGTTGATGAAAAGGTGAATCATTCAGCAGCAACAGACAACATGCTTTGCACAGACAGACCTTCCAAGTACACTCTTTTTTTTAATTTCCAAAATATACTTTATTCATAAAATTCTGTAAAAATTACTTTCCCAAACAGTTTAAAACAGCATCAAGTCAAAAAATACAAACAGTGCAAAGGTGATCGGTGTCCTTCGAGACAACCATGAGTTGCCTCACAACCCTTCCATTTCATTGTCATGCCATATACATTTTTACATTTACAGCACACAAAATTTTCCCGATACAGTTCGAGGGGTTTCCCATGGATCCAGCCCCTCAGTTCAGCTTGGCGGAGGGACCTTACACTGTGGTCTTTCCCCATTGAGCCTTTGCTGCGGCTGCCCCAAGCTTTAGTGCGTCCCTCAGCATGTAGTCCTGGACCTTGGAATGTGCCAGTCTGCAACATTCGGTGGTGGACAACTCTTTGCGCTGGAAGACCAGCAGGTTTCGGGCAGGCCAAAGGGCGTCTTTCACCGAATTGATAGTCCTCCAGCAGCAGTTGATGTTTGTCTCAAGTACACTCACCATAATTGTAGAGACAATGGAGAAGTCCCCCTCCAGAGTGAGTGGGTTGATGTTGCTGGACCATTGTGATGATACGTTCCCTTTTTGGTTAGAGTGGCCAGCTCTGTGAAATATCAAATGCTCCAATCCATACATGCCTTGACCACAGCCATGAGACGCTGAATGACAACATGTCTGCGACCTTAAATAGGATGACAGATACCTTAGCCTTAGCTTTGGTGCACAGATCTGAAACAAAGTGTTCTCCACCGTAGTGGTAGCAGATAAATGTGACTGGGCCATGATAGATAACGGTGAAAGTAGGAAATCCATTCAAATCACTTCCACTCATTACCCTCAGCGAGCATTGGACATGCTGTCTCATCTTCCAATGGTCAAGTATGCTCCTGCATAAATGCAGGTGGAGCAGTCTTTAGCGAGGCTCTTGTGGGTGCCAAAACCTAGAGGTACTCAGTCAAGAGCATCTTAACAGTCAGAGCAGGTATGTGAGCAACTTGCCTTCTACTTCTGCTCAAGCCACAGGGGTTGCACACACATAGAAACAGAAAGAAAAATTAGAAAGCTTTGTTGTTGCTTGCATAACGGTATACACATATGGGTGAATGATAACATTTAATGCTGTTAAGGTTCTGTTACTTATTTAAAGCACCTACATTTTATTATTTTATACCACTGTCCCATCTTGCCCCATCTTGGTTGCTGGTTGGCAGGTGTCTTTTAACTTGTTTGATGATGAAAGGGAAGACATGAATTGACAGGAGTCAATGTGTGGATGTGCAAGGGGTGATTGGTTGTTTGTAGAACTACTTTGAGTCAGTGTCATTGTGAGTGGAGTGGACAGTTGGGGGCGGGGAGGAACAGTTCTGGAAGAGTGGTGTTTGTCCCATGGGTGCACTAGCACAACCCAAGTGAACTTTGCATTAATTGCATTGCCCTCATTACCTTCCTCCTGTTCCTCCTCAGAATTCTCTGAAGAGGATCTATGCTCTGCACCTTATTCCTCCTGCAGGTCCAAATCTCACTGCTGTTCAATGTTGTGCAGGGAGCAGTAGATCACAACCAATTTGGAGACCCTGGCTAGTGTAGAAGGGAGCCTCCAGATCTGTTTAGATACCTGGATTGCATCTTCAGCATGATGACAGCTAGTTTGATCACACATCTGGTGGTCATGTGGCTTTCAATATAGCATCTTTGGACTTCATTGGTCGCATTTCTGAAAGGTGTCATCAATCAATTTTAAAATGGTTATCCCTTGTCTCTTAGCAGACACCCCTTACGTCTGCTTGCAGGTCAAAAAATGTCAGAACTTCATAGGACTATTGCAGCATGAAAGAGTCATGGCAACTGCCTGGCACTATTGTGCACACCTACATAAATACGTTTTTGTGGTTGCACACTAGCTACATACTGACGTAGTGGAAGCACTTGTGGTTCATGAACACTTCTGGTTGATCTGGGATTACATGGATTACTACATGTGTTCAGTCAATGGTTCCCTGCGCCTGTGGGAAGTCAGTCAAAGCTGTAAACTCAAGCACCCGCTCATTCTGACTAGTGCCTCACAAGCAGCGTTGATATAATTGCTGGCCCTCGAAAACAATCAGTCAGCTGTCTTATGCATTTGTGGGCCGCTTACTGGGACATCCTGGATATGTCTCTAGCAGAGTCCTGGAAGGTTCCAGAGGCTAAAATGTTGAGGTTGGTGGTGACTTTGACAGCCACTGATAACACAAGGCTACCAGGTCCAGGAGGCAGCATGTCTTCTTTTAGGAAGCTGCAGATATTTGGCCCCACCTGACATGACAGCCTGAGCCCATTGGCCCACTGTTGTTCGGATATGTCAAGGCAACTCAGCCTCCGCCTGTACACCCTGTATCATGGGTAGTGCCTCTTGTGAGCTGCTTCATTCTCTGCTGTTCCCCTCTCTGCTGTCCAGCCAGATGTCTCTAAAGCGCAGGTTGCTGCTGCTTCTGGGGCTTGTACTAATTATAATGGTACATGTCTGAGGTCCAATCTAAAGAAATCATAGCACTACTGATCCTGAACTGATTCACAAAATTTCCAAAATGTCAAAAGTAAACTCTCAGTAAAATCTGTGAACGAACTCTTTCCCACGAGCAAGCAAGAAAGCAGCTATGAGTCCTGAGCATTCATTTTAGTACTTATCCCCAACATATATCCCTCAAACAACATCACACACAAAAAACAGATCATCTGGTCATTATATTGTTGTTTGTGGGAATTTGCGCTGCACAAACTGGCTGCCGATTTCTACATTACAACAGTGACTACACTTCAAAAGTACTTAATTGGCTGTAAAGCACCTTGGGACCTCCTGTGGTTGTGAAAGGTGCTATACAAATGCAAGTCTTACTTCTTTCTTTTTCCTTGATTTTGACTCAGCCCCTTCAATTGCCACTGTGTTTTTGTCTTGCTTTTACTGGCGATTTTGTGGATGCCCGGGAAATGCATGGATGCGCTGTTAAATTTAAAAGTCAGTCAAAATATCGCTGCAGTTGAGGACAATGCACAAAACATGATGAAGTTAAACCTAGGAGTTGATTGGTTGGAGCTGGTTTCCTGACTTGCTGACATTTTTACTGGTTTTAATTCCCAAGCTGCACCCAAACCCAAGCACTCCTCCAGATTAAAATTTCTAGCCAAAGAGATGAAAAGAAAGATTAGAGTAAAAAAAAGACAGAAAGGGAAAGTTAATTTTAAAAATTACATTCAAAATTTGATATTTTTATAATCTCCAACAATTAATACCTGAAGGAATGAGACTTCATGCTTGTAATAATGATTTGTCTTTCTGTGGTGAGTTTAATTCATATCTACTTAGTGAATGCAGCAACTTTATACCATACAGTGCATTTCAATGGTGAGAGAAACAGCAAAATTCTGCTTTTGTTGTAGGGAAGTGATTAGAATCTCTAATTAAGGAGTGACTGAGAACTTGGAGAAATTTGAGCTTGGTTCTGGGGCAGAAGAGACTTGTACAAGCTGGACAAGTTACACCTGAACAGAGCCGGGGCCAATATCCTTGTGGGCTGATTTACTACTGCTGTTGGGGCGGATTTAAACTAACTCGGCAGGGTTGTGGGAACCAGAAGTTAATATGAACAAGGAAAAACAAGGTGCACAGAGAATTGGGAGAGACAGATAGCACTAGAGAAGGAAATAGTAAGGTATTAGGTGGGGTCAAAGTAAGAGGGAATGAAATAAGGTCCAAATTAAGTTTGCTGTGTATGCAAATACGTGGAGTGTGGTCAATAAGGGCTGGTGAGCTGCAGGCTCAGATAGCCACTTGGGAATATGATGTTGTGGTGATAATGCAGACCTTGCTCAAAAAAGAGCAGGACTGGGTATTAAATATTCCTGGATATAGGGAAAGATAAGGAAGGAAAGGAAGGAAGTGAGGTAGCAGTTTTATCTACCGTTCAACTACAGCATCTTTATGACCTTCAATGCATGTCGATGGTGAGGCGGACAGCAAAATGCCAATTTTGTGAAGCAAATGGTGGAGCAAACATGGACAACAACTTTTGGATGTTCACATTTAACCATGCTTCTACGCCTTGTTTGAAGTTGCTGTTCTTCTTTGGCCTCCTTACCTCGAGAGACAATGGGTAAATGCCTGGAGGTGGTCAGTGGTGTGTGGAGCAGCGCCTGGAGTGGCTATAAAGGCCATTCTAGAGTGACAGGCTCTTCCACAGGTGCTGCAGAAAAATTTGTTTGTCGGGGCTGTTACACAGTTGGCTCTCCCCTTGCGCCTCTGTCTTTTTTCCTGCCAACTGCTAAGTCTCTTCGACTCGCCACACTTTAGCCCTGTCTTTATGGCTGCCCGCCAGCTCTGGCGAACGCTGGCAACTGACTCCCATGACTTGTGATCAATGTCGCAGGACTTCATGTCGCCTTTGCAGACGTCTTTAAAGCGGAGACATGGACGGCCGGTGGGTCTGATACCAGTGGCGAGCTTGCTGTACAATGTGTCTTTGGGGATCCTACCATCTTCCATGCAGCTCACATGGCCAAGCCATCTCAAGCGCCGCTGACTCAGTAGTGTGTATAAGCTGGGGATGTTGGCCGCCTCGAGGTTACCATACTGTACCATTTACATAAAGGCTAGCTTCATTGTTATTTCCCTCATCTGCTGAAGTTGGTGACTGTTGCTAAGGGCTGGCAACCTTGGGTGCCTTATTACCCCAGTGGCCTCCACATGTGACATCAGGAACGGTATGTCTCCAGGTGCAGGAGGTTATAACAGCCAAGCCTGTTCTCACTGTACTTACACACAAACACTTGCCAGCAGAAGTCACTGGGTAAGATTCAGGAGTGAGAACCTTAGTTGCTTTTCCTGTTTTTTAAAAAATTAATCATAAGATGTGGGAGTCATTGCAAAGGCCAGCGTTTATTGTCTATCCTGAATTGCCCTTGGAAAAAAAAACACTTTCATGGCTTGCTAGAGCAGTGCAGAAGACAGAGAAGACTAAATCATATTGTTGTGGATCTGGAGCCACATGTAGGCCAGACCAGGTCAGAATGGCTGATGTCCTTCCCTAAAGGACAATAGTGAACCAGATTTTTTTTAAAAACAACCTTGTTGCTTCATGGTTACCATACTGATAGTAGTTTTTTTCTTAAATTTCAGATTTATTTAATCAAACTGAATTCAAATTTCCTCAGCTGCTGTGGTGGGATTTGAATTCATCTTGCCAGATCATTAGTCTAGGCCTCTGGATGATTAGACGAGTAACATAACTACTATGCTACCATACCCATTTATGCTTGAAGCACTGAGGCTAATAACAGTATCCTAATGGCTGCCGAGAATGAAATCAGCACGCTGAGCACAAACCAGAAGTTGAACCAAGCTTCTTATGCTTTGATATTATAGAGGGCAGGACCTTTACCTGGTTTGCAAGTAAATCAGTTAACTTTCAGTGTCTTTTTCTTACTCTTGTGTTTCAGATTCATTTGAAAATAACTGTTAAAAAGTAATAATACATAACAGACCTGCTGTTGTACATATGTTAATGAGATAAAAATATGCTAATAACTGACATTCCACAACAAGCACTGACGAAGGAAACATTTGTGAAAATTTGGGTGGAGTGTGGGGTGCAGGGATGATGGGTGCAAGGGATGGGAAATAGTATCCAGTTTTTGTTACTTTGAAAGAAAACAAAAATTATGAAGGGTTTAGATAAAGTAAAGAGAAACTGTCTCCAATGGCAGAACGATCAATAACCAGAGGGGCCACAGATTTAAAATCAGCAAAAGTATTATAGGAACAAAAGGAAAAACTTTCTTACGTAACAAGTGGTTAAGATTTGGAATGCATTGCCTGATAGAGTAGTGGAAATGGATTCAATAGTAGCCTTCAAAAGGGAAATGAGTAAATATTTGAAGGAGAAAAACTACAGGGATATGGGTTAAAGGTGGGGAGTGGGTCCAACTGGATAGTAGACTCAATGGGCCAAATGGCCTCCTTCTGTGCTGTACTATTTTATGGTTCTACAATTCTATGAAATATATTGTCAGGATGTTCTAGTAGAGTTTTAAAAGTTTGGAAGAATGGCTAAAAGGCAGTAAGATGATCAAGAAGTTTACGTCACCTTCTGAAATCAAAGTAAACTGTGAAATGAGGTTACGATTCCTTCATCACTCCTGGTGATCTGTTATTTTTAATCATTTATCTGTGGAGTAGTTTTGTTGACTTTTTTTGGAGCTTGTCAGGGTGAATGTGGGTGGCTCTCTGAGCTCATGATCCGAATTTTGCAGTCAGCAGGGAAGCAACAATGCTCACCGCTGACCTCAAAGAAAGCTCCCCACAAAGAACTCTATGGTGCAGATGTTGCCTTTCCTAACATCAGTTTGAATCTGGTGTTAAGTCCAGAGGATCTCCAGGCATCTAGTAACAGTGATGTCATCAAGCAGGGTAAGCAGTCAATTACACTGAAGTAGTCTCACAGACAGAAACCCAGGCAATAAAAATCACTGAATCCTTCACCTTTGATTGTTAAATTTTACAGAGAGCAAATTAAATGCTTGGTACATACACATGGGATTAAGGTAGAAGCTAAAATATCATAAACAAATAAAAAAAATACTTTTTTTTTTATTCATTCGTAGGCTGTGGGCATCGCTGGCTATGCCAGCATTTATTGCCCATCCCTAATTGCCCTTGAGAAGGTGATGGTGAGCCACCTTCTTGAACCACTGTAGTCCATGTAGGTTAGGTGCACCCACAGCGCTGTTAGGAAGGGAGTTCCAGGATTTTGACCCAGCGACAGTGAAGGAATGGCGATATAGTCCCAAGTCAGGATGGTGTGTGGCTTGGAGAGGAACTTGCAGGTGGTGGTGTTCCCATGCAACTGCTGCCCTTGTCCTTCTAGGTGGTAGAGGTTGTGGATTTGGAAAGTGCTGTCTAAGGAGCCTTGGCGTATTGCTGCAGTGCATCTTGTAGATGGTACACACTGCTGCCACTGTGCGTCGGTGGTGGAGAGAGTGAATGTTTGTGGATGGGGTGCCAATCAAGTGGGCTGCTTTGTCCTCAATGGTGTCGAACTTTTTGAGTGTTGTTGGAGCTGCTCCCATCCAGGCAAGTGGAGAATATTCCATCACACTCCTGACTTGTGCCTTGTAGATGGTGGCCAGGCTTTGGGGAATCAGGAGGTGAGTTACTCGCCACAGGATTCCTAGCCTTTGACCTGCCTTTGTAGCTACAGTATTTATATGGCTGGTCCAGTTCAGTTTCTGGTCAATGGTAAGCCCAGGATGTTGATATTGGGGATTCAACGATTGTAATGCCTTTGAATGTCAAGGGGAGTTGGTTAGATTCTCTCTTGTTGGAGATAGTCATTGCCTGGCACTTGAGTGGTGTGAATGTTACTTGCCACTTATTATTAAATTATATGAAATTCCTTATCATAATGGAAAAATCTGACATTCAACAAATATGAAATTTGTCTTTCAGGGCCAGTGAGGTGGTTTAGCGGCAATTACAAATTTAGTACAGCGTTGAAAACCCAGTTACCCTCATTTAACAAGGTATAACTTTATCAAGGGTCATTGCAGTGAAACTAAGAGCGTGAGCATGAAAGTTCTCATCAGTTTAGTGATCTCTAATTGATTATGTAATTCAGGTGCACTTGCCTCGCGGCCGCCCGAGCTCCTCACTTTCCAACTCCAACTGACCCGGCAGCAACGGACACGGGAGGAACTGGCCAGCCAGGGTATCTTGCCACTTCACTTCCAATGGAGATGCCTGGTTTCTATTAGAGCGAGTGGGGAGCTGGAGCAAGGAGCTCAGGATCATCGTCACCAGCGGCCGGAGCCGCAAGGGGGTCGTGTCGGAGCTGGAGCTGCAGTGCCCGGACTGGGGCGACGATGAGCGCATGGCCTTCCTGTTCTCGGACTGGGGACGGTCCACATGTGGATGGCTCCAGATGAAAGCAATTGCACCCCCTCGCACCCCCTTGCATCCCCTCCCCCCCTCCCCCCTCACAACCGCTCCCCCCTTCTCTTTCCCTCCAGGAAATCGCACAGTTTACTTGTTAGGGCCCCTGCTCAGGGATATGAGCTAACAACCCCACTGCCTTGTGGATGTCACGGGAGAGACTAAGGCTAAGGGAGTAAACACGAACAGAAAATCCGGAGCGGAACATCTAAGGTGGTCATGTGTCACCTTTGGCATGTTTCCGGCAGTTCCTGCAGCTATACTGGTGCCAAACGTCATGCTCTTCACTCATTTGGACCCCACTAGGACGGCCGAGAGGGGGGTTTTGACGCTTGGACAACTCACAACCTCCATACGTTCCGCCCAGGCATGCACCATAGAGAGGTCACTCCATAGTCGCCTCATAGCGACCAAAACAACATGGAAGGCAGCAGTTACGTGTTTTAAATCCAGCTCAATTGGCGTAGAGATTGGGCGCCACGGGTTGCCTTTGTCAGTGTGAGAGGTCATCGCATCTCACTGCACGGCTACTGCCTGCCTCAAACCGGGCAGCCCCCGGTCAGAAAGGTTCTGTCCCGCCATAGGCCACCTGCTTCAATGGGTGCTTGGAGCTCAGGGTCATTGCCTGACAAGTGGACTGTAACACTGCACCAAACAGCATGACAAAAAAAGGCAAGAAGGTACCAGCCCTTCATTTTGCAAGCTGGAACGTCAGAACTATGTGTCCTGGCCTGTTGGATGACGTTACACAAATCAACGACTCTCGGAAGACCGCCAACTTTAACAACGAGCTCCGTAGATTCAATGTGGACAATGCAGCACTTCAGGAGACACGCCTCCCTGTGAGCGGATCACTAAGAGAGCAAGACTACACCTTCTCCTAGCAAGGTAGGGATCCAGAAAACCAAAACAGCATTGAGTGGGCTTCACCTTCAGAAACTCTTTGCTCAGCATGATAGAGCCACCTACAAATGGCTCGGAACGCATACTGTCTATCCAACTGCTCACCGCCTCTGGTCCAGTACACCTACTCAGCATCTATGCTCCAACACTCCGCTTCCCACCTTGAGTTAAAGACCAGTTCTACGAGGAACTCCATAATATCATTCGTAGCATTCCTAATACCGAACATTTGTTCCTGCTCTGGGACTTTAACACCCGGGTTGGGCCGACCATGACTCATGGCCCTCCTGCCTCCGGTGCTATGCCATTGGAAGGATGGATGAGAATATATAGAGACGGCTGGAGTTGTGTAATCACAACCTCTGCATCACCAACTCGTTCTTTCAAACTAAACCCTGTCACCTGGTTTCTTGGAGGCACCCAAGATCACGTTGTTGGCACCAGCTGGACCTCATCGTCACAACGCAAGCCTTTATAAACAGTGTTCAAATCACACGCAGCTTCCACAGTGCGGAATGCGACACCGATCACTCCCTGGTGTGCAGCAAATTTAGACTCAAACCAAAGAAGCTACATCACTTCAAGCAGAAGGACCGCCTGCGCATCAACACTAACAGAATTTCTTACCCACAGCTGTTACATAAGTTTCTTAATTCACTTGAAAAAGCCCTTCAAAACACTCCTGCAGGGGATGCAGAGACCAAGTGGGCCCACATCAGAGACGCCATCTATGACTCGGCAATGACCACCTTTGGCAAACGTGAGAAGCAGAATGCAGACTGGTTTCAATCTCACTCTGAAGAGGTGGAACCAGTCATAGCCACTAAGCGCACTGCACTGCTGAACTACAAGAAAGTCCCCAGCGAGTTAACATCCTTAGCACCTAATGCCACCAGAAGCACTGCGCAAAGAACAGCCAGGTGCTGTGCAAATGACTACTTGCAACACCTATGCAGCCGTATTCCGCTGCCCTCCGACACCGGAAACATCAGAGGAATGTATGATGGCATTAAGAGAGCTTTTGGGCCAACCATCAAGAAGATCGCCACCACCACCCCCCAAGTCTAAATCAGGGGAAATGATCACTGACCAATGCAAGCAAATGGACCGCTGGGTGGAGCACTACCGAGAACTGTACTCCAGAGAAAATGATGTCACTGATACCGCCCTCAATGCAGCCCAGTCTCTGCCAGTCATGGATGAGCTGGACGATCAGCCAACAAAATCAGAACTCAGTGATGCCGTTGATTCTCTAGCCAGTGGAAAAGCCCCTGGAAAGGACAGCATTACAAAGAACAAAGAACAGTACAGCACAGGAACAGGCCATTCGGCCCTCCAAGCCTGCGCCGATCTTGATGCCTGATGAAACTAACACCTTCTGCACTTCCGGGGCCCATATCCCTCTATTCCCATCCTATTCATATATTTGTCAAGATGTCTCTTAAACGTCGCTATCGTATCTGCTTCCACCAACCTTTGTGTCGTCCGCAAACTTACTAATCAGACCAGCTACATTTTCCTCCAAATCATTTATATATACTACAAACAGCAAAGGTCCCAGCACTGATCCCTGCGGAACACCACTAGTCACATCCCTCCATTCAGAAAAACACCCATCCACTGTTACCCTCTGTCTTCTGTGACTGAGCCAGTTCTGTATCCATCTTGCCAGCTCACCTCTGATCCCATGTGACTTCACCTTTTGCACCAGTCTGCCATGCAGGACCTTGTCAAAGGCTTTACTAAAGCCCAGAAAGACAACATCCACCGCCCTTACCTCATCAATCATCTTCGTCACTTCCTCAAAAAACTCAATCAAATTAGTAAGACACGACCTCCCCTTCACAAAACCATGCTGTCTCTCGCTAATAGGTTTGTTTGTTTCCAAATGGGAGTAAATCCTGTCCCGAAGAATCCTCTCTAATAGTTTCCCTACCACTGCTATGTCCAGACTGGCCAAGAGGGTGTGGGAAAATGGCGCACTGACATGGAACACAAAAGGCTGAATGTTTCAAGCCTGTGTCCTCAGTACCTTGCTCTACGGCAGTGAGGCCTGGACAACATACGTCAGCCAAGAGCGACGTCTCAACGCATTCCATCTTTGCTATGTCCGAAGAATCCTTGGCATCAGGTGCAGGACCGTATCTCCAACGCAGAAGTCCTCGAAGCGGCCAACATCCCCAGCATATACACCCTACTGAGCCAGCGGCCCTTGAGATGGCTTGGCCATGTGAGCCGCATGGAAGATGGCGGGATCCCCAAGGACACATTGTACAGCGAGCTCGTTGCTGGTATCAGACCCACCGGCCGTTCATGTCTCCGCTTTAAAGATGTTTGCAAACGCGACATGAAGCCCTGTGACATTGGCCACAAGTCATGGGAGTCAGTTGCCAGTGATTGCAAGAGCTGGTGGACAACTATAAAGGCGGGGCTAAAGAGCGACAAGTCGAAGAGACTTAGCAGTTGGCAGGAAAAGAGACAGAAATGTAAGGAAAGAGCCAACTGTGTCACAGCCCCAACAACCAATTTTATCTGCAGCGCCTGTGGAAGAGTCTGTCACTCTAGAATTGGCCTTTATAGCCACTCCAGGCACTGCTCCAGAAACCACTGACCACCTCTCGATGCTTACCCATTGTCTCTTGAGACAAGGAGGCCAAAGAATTGGAGGACCTCAACAGTGCTCCCTCCGGAGTAGCATAGTATTACTGACAGAAACTTCTGGATTTCCATGTTTAACTGCACATGTGTAGTCTCCAGAATGTGTTTTCAGTTTCAGAAGAGTAATGATGGTGAACACTGACAGCTTAGTCCATTATTGCTACCCAAAATCCGGGCCGCTGTGTTGTGACATGTTCACTGAAGGACTAATGATTGCTTGGTAATCACTGAGAGATTTTTGAGTAATATCTTAAAGATGGTTGCAATAAATAAAAGACAATTGATAAACAGAATTCAAATCTTCCCACCTGGCAAGTGCATGAAGTACAAAACTGCATGAAGAATACTGGTTGGGTTTTTTTTAAGCAAATGGGAAATTTGAGCCAATTGAAATCCATTATCTGCAAAAATAAAAACACAAAATCTCTTCCTAAGTTATCCATTTTTAAAGAGTAGCCAGTGATGCAGAAACAATCATTCAATTCTCTAAACAGTGTTGTCAAAATCTGTTGAGTGGTTTGTTGCCTCTCCTAGGTACTTCTAAAATAAAATTGATAATGTAATAGATCTACAATTTTGAACCAATTCACAACATTGATCAATAAACTCAACAATCTGTCCTCCCAGCATTTAAAACCACTTCAGTTGTCACATGCCTTTCTCACTTGGGGCCTTTGACTTCCACTATTTGCAGATTTCTGCACTAGGCATCCTTACAGGACTCTGCCTTCACACAACCTTACCTTTCCCCCTTGGTGCTTGCCTTTCTCCACACCATCACTTTCTCTGAGTGCTCATATAACACTTGATTTTGAAATGTAAATTGTTTTCATAATCTGGTCTGGTTTCAGTGGGAACACTTTAACCATTTATTAATTACTCTCTTTTTTCAAGTAACCATTGAAATCAGTTATGAATCATATTGTAGAGAAATTACATCCATATGCGAGTTATCAACATGCTTATATTGAGATATTGCCTTTCTGTTCTTCTCTCTATATCAAGATTGTCCAACCTTTCCATGTGGGAGCCAATATTACAATTTTCGTCTTACATAGGTGGCCAGTGAGACAATTTCGGATAGATAAAGGCATTAATAATTTATTTTACTATTAATCAAAACAACAACAAATGTGCATTTTTGTGAAGAAGCTTTAAATGAGAAAATTAATTTATTGACATACTTTCTCATCACTATCTTGGACACTGATTTAGTGAGATACCTGGCACTTTTTTGCTTACACAAGTAGTCAATGTTTGCCCGCACACTTGAAGCAATGTGAAGTATTCAGATAGATGTCCATCTTTCAGGAGTGATCTTGATCACTGTCTCTCCATCCCTTTCTGTTTCTCACTCTCCGTTTCTCTCTCTCCCTGTATCCCCCCTCTGTGTCCCCCTCCCTGTTCTTCCCATGTCCCCCCTTCCTATGCCACACCCCGTGTCCCCCCTCTCTGTATCATCCTCACTCTGTGTCCCTTCCTCTCTCTGTTTCCCCACCCACCCACACCACCCCCCCGCCCCGCCCCCGTCTCTTGTCCCCAAGTCTCTCTCCCTCTCTCTTAAATCACGTCAGTTTCACCATTGACCTTTGCCGGCAGTGGGAACAGCGGTTTTCCAACTTTGGACAGATTTGATATTTTCCGGCGGGTGTTGACTTTTTAAAAGCCTGCCAGAATACCAGGAATCCATCCGCAGTTGGGAACCCGCGGTTCCCGCTGTCAGCGCCTGTCAACTGTGAAACTGACTTGTGATTTTTTTTAAAAAGCCGGTCTTAAAGAAGAAGCCAATTTATTTTTTTTTATTTTTTTATTTTAGGGATACAGCACTGAAACAGGCCCTTCGGCCCACCGAGTCTGTGCCGACCATCAACCACCCATTTTTATACTAATCCTACACTAATTCCATATTCCTATCACATCCCCACCTGTCCCTATATTTCCCTACCTATACTAGGGGCAATTTATAATGGCCAATTTACCTATCAACCCGCAAGTCTTTGGCATGTGGGAGGAAACCGGAGCACCCGGAGGAAACCCACACAGACACAGGGAGAACTTGCAAACTCCACACAGGCAGTACCCAGAATTGAACCCGGGTTGCTGCAGCCGTGAGGCTGCGGTGCTAACCACTGCGCCACTGTGCCACCCACAAATTTCAATGAGGAAATTTCTCATCTCCTAAATTACCAGTCATGGACCCCTGGCAAGGATGAGAAACGGCCGGGTACAGTTTACATCTGCAGGTTGAATGGAAACCTTTGGCGCTCTGGATCCTGGCCCACGGGCCGTATGTTGCACAACCCTGCCCTATGTCATTTTCTTTGTCTTCTTAGTTCTATGCCTTTCACCCCTTCATTCTTTGTACTGGAAACCTGCTTTTGTTTGATCTTTTGGTCATCAGGCTCATGATTTCCATCTGTTTTGCTAACACAATTGAAGGATGTGGCACTGTACAAATACAATCTATGTTTAAAACAGATCTCTATCTTACAAATCCTACATTGAAACTAGAGGCAGGGAGAGATAAATGGACACTCAACATACACAACACAAGAATGGAAGGTGATTGTTACACAGACATCTGCCACCTGAAATATATATATGAGTTATACGCATAGGCTGGGATTTTACGCTGGCGACAGGTCTCGACATGCGGAAAAAGTGGTGCTGAATACCCCGCATTGCCTCTTCTCTGGAAGGCACGTCGAATCTAGAGCCAATCAGGCACTTAAGTAGACAGTGGTGGGCCTTCCACGGGATCAAGGACCCTGGTGCAGAAGACCCACCCTCAGAGAACTGCCGACCAATCAGAGGCTGGCACACCTCCACTGAGCAGCACCACCATGGCAGCAG
Source organism: Heterodontus francisci (assembly GCF_036365525.1). Classification (NCBI taxonomy): domain Eukaryota; kingdom Metazoa; phylum Chordata; class Chondrichthyes; order Heterodontiformes; family Heterodontidae; genus Heterodontus; species Heterodontus francisci. The sequence continues at coordinate 106,498,370 of NC_090376.1, forward strand.
TGGCTGCTGCCAGTAGAGCAACTACCGGAGTGGCACTGGACCCAGACCACAGGTAGGTGAGGGCGGGAGGGGTCTCGTGGGGTGGAGTCATGGGGGATAGGGGTCACTAGTAAAGCCAAGGGGTGGCTCTCAGTGGGCCCCTCCCCCTTCCCAATGTCAGGCCCCTCATTCGGGCACCAAGTACCTTTTAACAAGGGACCCCCCCACCCCTCACCCCCACCTCCCTGGAGCCGGGAAGCAGCCGGCATTATTTTTTGTGTTGTGCTTCCCATGCAGTAACAGGGCCGCCTGCCGCATAGCTAATTGTGGCAGTGGCAGGATGAGGCCCTTAATTGAGGATGAAATTGCCCAGTTATGGGCCTCAATTGGCAGCGGACAGGAACCATCCCACCCTATTTTATGCTCTCCTCACCTCCAAACCTGCCATGGGGAAGAACATACAATTGCCCTCGTAAAGTTTTATAAACGCTGGCCTGGATAATAGGAAAACTTTCCTGCTCTTCTTCGAATTGTGCCATGGCAACTTTATAATGGATTTTTAAAAAATCGATGCTTTCAAAATAGACATAGTTCTCAATTTAATTCAAACATCTGCCATTATGTCAGAAAGCTCTATAATTCAGATCGTGATTGAATGTACTTAAATGTTAAAGCAATAGTGGAACACATCTAGACTTAAAAGTACAATTTTTAATGTAAGAATATTTTAATGTTTTGCATATTACAATCTGTTATATTTTCTACATGGACAGTGCCACAAAAGTTCAGCTTTACAGTACTACATTGTACATAACATGGTATAATACCCCCTCATCACTGAATGAGTTATTGTCAGTATTGGCATTCACTAGGGTTTTAGAATAATGTTACTAATTCAAGTGATTCTAGCACACTGTATCTATAACTTCAGAATGGCATTGTTGCACCACATCTCACAGCTTGCTTACACTGCTCGATGTTCATCCATGACAGCCACATCATCCAAACATATTGAAAAACACTCACTGACTGACGGCTCTCTTCCTCACTGGAGAAAGTGTCACACAAAAGAAGGCAACAGGAATTAACAGGAGGGAGAGAGACACAACTGCTTGTTTTAAACCCCGTTGAGGAGACGTGGTGGACATTATGGGAAGGGGCATTGCTGAAATCCCTTCTCCCCCTCCTCCTCCATCTTCCAGCAGCATGTCCTGCTCTGTGTGACCTCTGTGCATTCTCCCAGCCATGCTTAATACCAAAAGGAAGCCCTACTAGACCAGCCAGGTCTGGAAGCAACTGGTTTGCGTACAAGCCTTTATATCAGCAAAAAAAAAGCTTCAGCTTTGGACTTTTGAAACATTGAGTAAGTATGAAAAAGCACCAAAAATGTGTAGAATTGGAACCACAGCCAGAAGAAATAATACAGCAATGAACCTGCAAGTATTTGATTATCCCTTTAAATAGTGCTGGTGGGGGTTCCTTCATGCCATTGAATGTGTGTTCAGTTGTGCAAGGTTAAGAGAGGGTGTAGGCTGCAATGTGAAGCTCCAAAACAGCATCGCTGGTGCTAAATTAGCATTACATGTTGACTGATGTCATGATTTGTCTGCTCCACATGTTGCAGATGGTCTTTAGGTGTGCACTTGCAATTCCTTTTACAAATATGGCATCCTGTGCACTTCCCATTGAAAATGTGTGCAAGCATTTCAGACTCTTTTCGTTAGTTTAAGAGGGGTCAAAACGTAGGTCACAGAAACATAGGAACATGAGTCGGTTATTTAATCCCTTGAGCCTGTTCTGCCATTCAATTAGATCATGGTTAAGCTGCAAACTAACTTCCTTTACCTGCCTTTACAGCATATCCTTTGATATTTTTGGATCATAAAAACCTATTAATCTCAAGATTTAAAATTTACTATTAATCTAGCATTAATTGCCATTAATAGAAGAGAGTTCCAAACTTCTACCACCCTTTGTGTGAAGAAGAGTTTCCTAATCTCAATCCTGAAAGGCCTGGCTCTAATTTTTAGACTATGATCTCTCGTCCTAGACTCCCCAACTAGTGGCAATAGTTTCTCCCAATCTATCCTATCTGTTCCCCTTAATATCTTGAGAACTACAATCAAATCACCCTTAACCTTCTAAATTCCAGGGATTGCAATCCTAGTTTGTTTAATCTCTCCTTGTAGCTTAATCTTTGGAGCTCAGGTATCATTCTAGCAAATCTACAATACACTTCCTCCAAGGCCAATATATCCTTCCTAAGGTGTGGTGCCCAGAACTGCTCATAGTACTCCAGGTATGGTCTGACCAGAGCTTTGTACAGCTGAAGCATGACGTCTACCCCCTTGTACTCTTGTCCTCTAGATATAAAGGCAGGCATTCCTTTAGTCTTTTTGATTATTTTCTATATCTGTTCTTGACATTTTAATGATCTGTGTACCTGGACCTCCAAGTCTCTTTGGACCTCCACTGTTTTTAGCTTTCTGCCATTTAGAAAGTACCCTGTTCTATCCTTTTTAGATCCAAAATGAATTACCTCACATTTGCCTACATTAAAATCCATTTAAAACAATTTTGCCCATTCTCTTAATCTACCAACATCTCTTTGTAATTTTACACTTCCATCTATGCTGCTTATAATACTGCCTATCTTTGTGTCCTTGGAAAATTTGGATATGTGGCTTTCTATCCCATCATCTAAGCAGTTAATGAATACAATGAATAGTTGAGGCTCCAACACAGATCATTGCAGGACACACAAGACACATTACTGTGTCATACAAATCACCACTGCCAATTAGAGTATTTGCTCATTATCCCTACTCTTTGTCTCCTACTTAGCCAATTTCCTAACCAGGTCAATAATTTGTCTTCAATTCCATGAGCTTCAACTTTAACTAATAGTCTCTTATGAGGGACTTTATCAAATGCCTTCTGGAAGTCCATAAAAATAACATCCATAGACTTTCCCTTTTCCATTACTTTAGACACTCCTTCAAAAAATTGAATCAAATTTGTCAGGCACGACCTGTCTTTTACAAATCCAAAATTGGTGCTTACGAAGCTCAATTTCATTTCCATACAATGATATTATGTTCTGTTCAGCTGTTGCAGTACTAGAGGTCACTGCAAACATGAGCTTCACACAAAAATAACTTTAACCAGTTACCACCACAGATCTGGGGCTGTGTAAGTTTTGTCAAGCAGAAGAAGCCATCAGGTAGAGAATGATATATTTATTCCACTGCACAATACATTCAAGATTGCTGCACGGCCTTGCATGTGGGCATCTTAAAGGAAACGTTAATTGTGCACGGCCTGTTTATTGTGCTGCGCAGTACCTTCCAGACATCTGTGTGGCTGTGTACTTGGGAAATTTAGTGGGAACATTGCTATTGAGTGTGTAAATATGACTTTGCCATTGTCGATTACAAGGTAGTAAACCTTGAGAGATTGCAAAGAGAAACAAGTCACTGTATAAAGGCTAATAAACTGGTTCTGATAAAATTTTATGATGACGTTCACCTTTGATTTAAGAGGGACTTTGTGAGGTTCCCTCAAGTTCTAGAACTCTGAGGTATTATTTAAGGTGTCAGGCTTGGATCAGTGATAGCACAGTGGCCTCTGAGTTAGATTATCAGTTCAAATTCCACTCCAGGGACTTAATCATTTAATCTCAGCAATATTTATCCTTCAGCAATATTTATCCCTCGACAAAGATCACTAAAACAGATTACCTGGACATTTACCACATTGCTATTTGTAGGGCATTATTGTGCACAAATCAGCTGCTGCATTTCCCTACATTACAACAGTGACTATGCTTCAGAAGTATTTCATTGACTGTAAAACACATTGAGATGTCCTGCAGGTGTGAAAGGCACTATATAAATGTAAGTTTTTCCTTTCTATTAGATGAGGTGCAGAAAAAAGCACTTTGTAAAGCCATTATCGTCACAAGGTAAATATTTTTGACAACTGTAAAATAATATTTATAATAAAAACAGAAAGTGCTGAAAAAACTCAGCAGGTCTGGCAGCATCTGTGGAGAGAGAAGCAGAGTTGACGTTTCAGGTCAGTGACCTATCATCAGAACTGGCAAAGGTTAGAAATGTTATAAGAACATAAGAACCTAAGAACTAGGAGCAGGAGTAGGCAATTCAGCCCCTCGAACCTGCTCCACCATTCAATACAATCATGGCTGATCTCATCTTGGCCTCAACTCTACTTTCCTGCCCATTCTCCATAATCCTTCAACCCATTTCTAATTAAAAATCTGTCTCTCTCCTCTTTAAATTTACCCAATGTCCCGGCATCCACCGCACTCTGGTGTAGTGAATTCTACAGATTCACGACCCTTTGAGAGAAGTAATTTCTCCTCATCTCTGCTTTAAATCTGCTACCCCTTATCCTAAAACTATGACCTCTCGTTCTAGACTGCTCCACAAGAGGAAACATCCTCTCTATGTCTATTTTGTCAATCCCCTTAATCATCTTTTCTACCTCAATTAGATCTCCTCTCATTCTTCTAAACTCCAGAGAGTAAAGGCCTAAACTGCTCAATCTCTCTTCATAAGACAAGCCCCCCAACTCTGGAATTAATCTAGTGAACCTCCTCTGAACTCCCTCCAATGCAACTACATCGTTTCTCAAGTAAGGGGACTAAAACTGTACGCAATACTCTAGGTGCGATCTCACCAATGCCTTGTACAGTTGCAGCAACACTTCCCTACTTTTATACCCTATTCCTTTAGCAATAAATGCCAAAATTCAATTTTTCTTCCTTATCACCTGCTGTACCTGCAAACTAGTTTTCTGCGATTCATGCACGAGGACACCCAGATCCCTCTGCACCGAAGCAATCTGAAGTTTCTTTCCATTTAGATAATAATTTGCCTTTCTGTTCTTCTGACCAAAATGAATAACCTCACACTTATCCACGTTAAAATCCATCTTCCAAATTTTGGCCCATTTATCTAATCTAACCATATCCATTTGTAGATTTCTTATTTCTTTATTGCAACTTACTGTCCCACCTATTTTAGTGTCATCTGCAAATTTGGCGATAGAACCTTCTATCCCTGCATCCAAGTCATTAATATAGATTGTAAATAGTTGGGGCCCGAGGACCAAACCCTGTGGCACCCCACTAGTTACATCTTGCCAACCAGAAAAATACCCATTTATCCCAACTCTCTGTTTTCTGTTGGTTAGCCAATCCTCTATCCAAGCGAATAAATTGCCTTTAACCCCATGTGAACTTACCTTGTGTATTAACCTTTTGTGCGGCACCTTATCAAATGCCTTCTGGACGTCCAGATAAACTACATCTACAGGATCCCCATTATCCATTTTGCTTGTTACATCTTCGAAGAACTCTAGCAAATTTGTCAAACACGATTTACCCTTCATAAAACCATGCTGACTCTGATGGATTGCGTTTTGACTTTCTAAATGTCCTGTTATTACATCCCTAATAATGGATTCTAACAATTTCCCAACGACAGATGTTAAACTAACTGGCCTACAGTTTCCTACTTTCTGCCTCCCTCCCTTTTTGAATAAGGGCGTTACATTAGCTTTTTTCCAATCCACTGGAACCTTCCCTGTATCCAGAGAATTTTGGAATATTATCACCAATGGATCCACTATCTACACTGCCACTTCCTTTAAGACCCTAGGATGTAGGCCATCAGGCCCTGGGGACTTGTCTGCCTTCAACCCCAATAGTTTGCTCAGTACTTTTCCCCTAGTGATGGTGATTGTTCTAAGTTCCTCCCTTTCTATAACCTCTGCATTACCTGGTACTATTGGGATGGTACTAGTGTCCTCCACCGTGAAAACTGAAGCAAAATACTGAGTAGTGTCTCTGCCATTTCTGTGTTGCCTTCTATTAACTCCCCTGTCTCATCCTCCAATGGACCAACATTCACTTTAGCTGCTCTCTTCCCTTTTATATACTTGTAGAAGCTTTTATATTTCAGGCTAGTTTTCTTTCATAATTTACCTTTGCTCTTTTTATTACTTTTTTAGTAACCCTTTGTTGATCTTTAAAAGTTTCCCAATCTTCCAGCCTGCCACTAGCCTTTGCAATATGGTATGCCTTAGTTTTTGTCTTTATGTTATCCTTAACTTCTTTGCTTAGCCATGGATGTTTTTCCCCCTCCTAGAATCTTTCTTCCTCGCTGGAATATATTTTATTTGGGATAAATTGAATATCTCCTTAAACATCTGCCACTGCTCATCAACTGTCCTACCTTTTAGTCTTCCCGCCCAGTCCACTAGGGCCAAATCTGTCCCCATGCCTATATAATTACCTTTGTTTAACTCCAGAACGCTCGTGTGGGACTCCAGCTGCTCGCCCTCAAACTGAATTTGAAATTCTAGGATGCTATGATCACTTTTCCCTAGAGGATCCTTAACAATGAGATCATTTATTAATCCCACCTCATTACACAACACCAAATCTAGCGTAGCCTGCTCCCTGGTTGATTCCACAACTTATTGCTCCAAAAAACAATCTCTAATACATTCAATGAACTCTTCCTCGAGGCTACCCTTGCCAATTTGACTAATCCAGTCTATATGCATATTAAAATCACCCATGATTATTGCCGTACCTTTCTTACAAGCCCCCAGTATTTCCTGGTTTACACTGTGCCCTGCTACGGAACTACTGTTTGGGGACCTATAGGTGACTCCCATCAATGACTTGCTATTTCTTATTTTTACCCAGACTGATCCTACATCTTGATCTCCAGTGCCTATATCGTTTCTCACTACAGCACTGATCTCTTCCTTCACTAACAAAGCGACACCACCTCCTTTTCCTTCCTATCTATCCTTCCGAAATACTGAGTACCCTTGGATATTCAATTCCCAAACCTGGTTTCCCTGCAACCACGTCTCAGTAATCGCCACTAAATCATACCCATTTGTCTCTATTTGCGCTGTTAACTCATTTATTTTATTCCGGATGGTTCGTGCATTCAGATACAAAGCCTTTAAGTTTGTTCTATTATTAAATTTCCCTACTCTTATACGATTGCTTGGTGCAATATGATGTTCACATGTTCTGTCCCTTCCTTTTATTTTCCGGTAACAATTAGCCTCACCACTAACCTGCACTAACCTACCTTCTCCTTTAACTTCCTGTTTTTCCATGCAACTGAACCCTCTCCCCCACTATTTAATTTAAAGCCCTATCTACAGCCCTAGTTATGTAATTTGCCAGGACTCTGGTCCCAGCATGATTCAGATGGAGTCCGTCCCATCGGAACAGCTCCCTCCTTCCCCATTACTGATGCCAATGTTCCATGAATTCGAACCCATTTCTCCCACACCAGTCTTTGAGCCACGCATTTACCTCTTTAATCTTATTGACCCTTTGCCAATTTTCTCGTGGCTCAGGTAGTAATCCGGAAATTATTACCTTTTTGGTTCTGCTTTTTAATTTAGCCCCTAGCTGCTCATATTCCCTCAGCAGAACCTCTAACCTTGTTCTACCTATAATGTTGGTACTTACGTGGGCCATGACAACTGGATCTTTTCCCTCACACTCCAAGTTCCTCTGCAGCCCAGATGAGATATCCCGAACCTGGCACCAGGTAGACAACAGAGCCTTCGGGATTCTCGATCCTGGCCACAGAGAACAGTGTCTATGCCCCTAACTATACTATCCCCGATTACGACTACATTTCTCTTTTCTCACCCCACCTGAATGATTCCCTATACCACGGTGCTGTGGTCAGTTTGCCATCCTCCCTACAGTCCCTGCTCTCGTCCACACAGGGAGCAAGAATCTCAAACCAGTTGGACAAGGACAATGGCTGAGACTCCTGTAGCACTACCTCCTGGATTCCTCTACCTGCCTCACTTATAGTCACACCCTCCTGTCCCTGACCACTGGCTGAATTCAAGGTAGTTAATCTAAGGGGTGTGACTGCCTCCTGAAACACAGCGTCCAGGTAACTCTCCCCCTCCCTGATGTTTCGCAGTGTCCGAAGCTCAGACACCAATTCATCAACTCTGAGCCGGAGTTCCTCGAGTAGCCAACACTTGCGACAGATGTGTTCACCAGGAACCACAATGGAGTCCACCAGCTCTCATATCATGCGGTACAACACATCACCTGGCCCTGCATCTCTATTTTATTTAATTAGATTTTAATTTGTTATTTAAATTTCCGACTGGTCTTTAGTTTTTTTAATCCGCTTTAGTCTTTAGTTTATATACTTATAAATCGATCAAGTCTTACTCTATGTTGATTCAATTAAATTCAATTAAAAACTTACCTGAATACTGACGCCCAGCTGCTTCCCTATTTTCAGTGTTCAATATGACGTCACTCTGACGTCACTTTTCGATTTTTCCCTGGCTCCTCATGCTCCACTCCTCTCTGTTTCTCTCCCAGACAAACTTCCGGTCCTGCTGCTCTTCGGGCACTGCTCCTCTCTGTCTCTCTCCCACACAGGTTTTTGTTGTGCTTTTTCAAACCTCCGGTCCTGCTTCTCCTTGGGCTCTGCTCCTCTCCTGCATGCCTAATTGGAAAATAAAGTGCTGTTCCTCTCGCTCGCGTTGATGTTCACTAAAACACTGCAACAGGCCCAGGACAGAGATGTGGGCATGAGAGCACGCTAAAGCCTACCGGACTGAACATTGAGTTCAATAATTTGAGAGCATGACTGGCCCTTTTTAATTTTTATTTAATTTTAATTTGTTCCATTTTTTTTAACCATGTGCCTTCCTACTGCTTTTCTCATGTTTGTGCTTTTGGCTAGGGCTGCTCATTATTCTGTCATTAACACTCCCTCTGCACTAATGCTTTGTCTTTCACCACACCATTAGCACACTCTCTTTGCCTTTGTCCCATGACCTTGTCAGTTAATCTCTTCGGCCTTCAGTCCGATCACACATCTTCCCTTGTGTTCTCTTCCCCCCACTCTCCCACACCCCCACTTTACTTATTTAAAACCAATTACATTTCCAACCTTTGCTAGTTCTGATAAAAGGTCACTGACCTGAAACATTAACTCTGCTTCTGTCTCCACAGATGCTGCCAGACCTGCTGAGTTTTTCTGGCATGTTCTGTTTTTATTTCAGAATTCCAGCCTCTGCGGTATTTTGCTTTTATTTAAATAATATTTATGATTGTCCTGGAGACCATTCAGCAAGGTGCTGTGTGAACAGAACAACAGCTAATTCCAGGCACGGCTCCACACATCTGTAGACTGTATGGGTCGCCTCGCATTCGCCACACTGATTTACAAAATATATTTATTGATTGAGATAACACATTTGCAACAGTTGCATCAACCACTTATGGTGCATTCTGAACAGCACTTCATGCTCTTGCTTTTGGTCTTTTTATTGGGAAGCTGTTCAGATTCGTCAAGATCATAAGAAAGAAAGCCTTGATTTATATATACTCCCAGTGAGCAAAAAGCAGTAGCTGGAAATAGAAAAGAATGTTCACATAGAGCAGAGGCAGCATGATAAGTAAATACAACAATGAAAATCTCTATACAGAGGGACAGTTAACAGGCCTTACTTCACAAAACACAAATGTGCAAGATATTGTGCCAATGCAGTGTACATGCGTCATAACTCTAATTAGAACAGCCTGGAGTGTTTTATTGTTTCCCCTAGCAGTGCTCACTAACAATTGCCTGTCAGAAGTCCCATCATGATAGAATTCTTGTGGCATTTCTGACAAAAGTTGCATTTAGTGGCTGTGGAGTGAGCTTGTCAACAATCCGGATAGTAATGAAAATATTCAAGGCACATAATGCTGTTTGCAAAAACTGCAGTAGAAGTAAAATATATATATATATATATATATATATATATAGATATAGATATATATATATATATCATATTTTGGTTTCTGCTTATTTCATTTTATGAATGGGCTTTTTTCCTTTTGACCACCCCCCCCCCCCCCCCCGTCACATATAGATTCCTTCACATGTCACTCAAATAGTGGTTCATCTCTGAGAAACATAATACATTTCTATTCAAATGTCACTGTGGTACAAGCGGGGCGGCCCATACAGCCTACTGATGTGCGGAGAGGTGCCTGGAATTAGATGTTGTTCTGTTCACACTGCACCTCGCCAAATGGTCTCTTTGACAATCATAAATATTATTCTTCAACTGTCAAAATATTTACGTCTATGACAAAAATGACTTTACAAAATGCTCTTTCCTCCATCTCATCCAATAGAAAGAAAAAACTTGCATTTATATAGCACCTTTCACACCTTCAGGACATCTCAATGTGTTTTCCAGTCAATGAAATACTTCTGAAGTCTAGTCATGTTCTTTTCAAATGTAAATACAGCTTGTTAAAAAAAGTGGTGATTTAGTTGTTAGTTCTACCATTGATAATTTAGTTGCAGTGTTTTGGAAACTTGAACTCCAATGACGCTATTTATTTTCCAGCCAATATAACATTAAATGCACGAAGTAAGTATATCACAAACAGGGAAGAATCTGTTTATACTGTTCCACTTTCAACACCAAGTATGTTTTGAGAAGTTTGAGGTTGTGAAAGACAAGAGTTTAATGACATCAATGGCATTTGTTGAACCTGCCTTGAACAAGCACCTTGTCTAGAGTTATGTCCAGAAGGTAAATATTATATAAGCACATTCACAGCACAAGATTTCAACATGGATACAAAGAGAAAAATATATCCCTTTCTTAAATCTAGTGGCATGAAGAAAATGATCCTCTTATTACTAATGGGAAAATTAAATGTAACTGGGAAGCACTGAATAGCGAAACAGTGAATTTCCAGTTCTCTGGGTTAACTGGTTTTGATGTTCATTCCCTACGTCAGTGCTAAGTTAAAAGATAAGGAGAACATTCCATTCCTCTGACCTTATTTATATTACAGCTTTTTATCTGAATTTATTTCTCCTGAATTTACAGTTGTACCAAAGCAAACATGAATCATTTGTGTGGTGTGGTGTCATTTTGAAATGTAACAAACTCCCACCTGGTTTGAAACCAGCTGTGAAACAGTCTCACTTGATTTGCCGTATCTCTCTTGCCTCTCAGCTGCATTTCACTTATAGTCTGACACCTGCCCATGTAAGTTCAGTGTATATAGAAACAAATGGACTCAAACTTGAATGAAACCAAAAGAGGTCATTTGTTTGATACAACTTGTGGTTATGAATTTTACTCAACCCCTTTAATACCTGCTTTCATTTAACATTCATTTAAGGCTAGAGTTTATCTATGGAGATCAATAACGGACAACCACCTAAGTGTTTCTGTGACCTTCCTCTTTATTAACATGGGTGTTAACTCACTTGTGTAAATAATGGCTAGAGGAATGCTGTAAGAACACATTAAACATTTGTCTGCTCTTATCACTGGTTAATTTCTAGCCATTAATCTTTAGAGAAGGCAGTCTATGTGTCACTATTTATGATGGTATTACTTTGTCCACTAATTTAGAGAAGTCCTGGGGAATGGATGTAACAGAACAACAACATCAACTTGCATTTAAAAGTACCTTTAAAATAGAAAAAAAGGTCTCAAGGTATTTCAGAGAGGCAAAATCAGACAATAATAGATGTAGACACAAAGAAAGAGATATTAGGAGAGGGTCTTAAAGGAGGAGAGGGAAGTAGAGAGGTGGAGGGGTTTCTGGAGGGAATTTTGGACTTTGGGACTTCGACAGCTGAAGATACCTCACTAATGGTGGGGCAATGTGAGGCGGGGAGTGGGTGGTAATTGCACAAAGAGCAGAGTCACAGCAGAGTGTATGGAGAGTTTGTGTAGTTGAAGAGGTTACAGAGATAGGAGGGATAGGCAAGTCCATGAAGAGATTTACATCAGTATTACATTAATATCCCAAGCACCAATTTTTAAGCTAGTGTGTTTAACCAACTTTCTAGAGACTAGTTAGATAGAGGGTATAAGCCCAGGATCAGTGGTTCACATAAAGTTAAAGCACGAGGTGAGCTGTGCTGATTTTATTGAAGCTTCTATAGCAGTCATTACAGGAATGTTCATTGATTTAAGCCAATCACTTCTAAAAATGCATCCTCTTTCTGCTTCTGCGGTAAAATATAATTCAAGCTTTTTGCCACAGTCAACCCTCATGAATATAGTCGAAGCTACAGATTGACATACATTATAATGTCTTTTATTAGACTAGGAATACATTTAACAATTATGCTATTGATTTAATCTTAGATTTTTAAAAAAATGTTCAACTGCTGGCTTTATAGAAGCAGAGACCGCTGAGCATAATTTCCCAGAAAAAAAAAATAACAGGCACAGTTTGATGATGTTTAAAGGCATTTTTTGTCACTGATTTATTTCTGGTGATTTGTGTCTTTCAGGAACGGTGATTAGTACCATACCTGATTGACGTGATTAACAACTTAGACGTGATCAACAACTTAAGCAGTGTGTTTTACCGAAAAAAATGGCCACCTCATCATTTGGAGACTACAAGATCCACAGGCTCTTCAGTTTCTGGATGATATAGCGAATCTCTGCCTCACTAGTTATTGAGAAATCTTAGTGGAAAATGGGCAAATAAATTAATATTTAATGTTCGATCAGATAGGAAGGACATTGGAAAAAATAATCCTGCCACTTTTTAAATTCACAGTATTTTTTTCTAACTTTGAAAACATTGTGCAATTTATTGCAAATGACATCTGAACAGAAATGAAGGCCCCAATAAATAGAAACAAACTGTTAGGCTCAGAGACATGACTGCACCACTTCAAACATCATGTGAAGTTCCTGTGTTGTGGATGGCATTATTTAAACTGTTATTGTTGAAATGAGATTGGTGTATTCCAGCCTTGACACAATCAGCCAAAAGGATAAGAACATAAGAAATAGCACAAGTAGGCCATTCGGCCCTTTGAGCCTACTCTGCCGTTCAATATGTTCATCTTCCACCTCAACTCCTCCTTCTCGAACTATCCCCAAATCCCTTGATTCCCTGAATATCCAAAAATCTATCAATCTCTGTCTTGAATGTACTCAATGACTGAGCATCCAAGAATCACAACCCTTTGAGTATCAATACTAACTGGCCCACCCCTTATTCTGAGACTCTGATCCTGTGTTCTAGACTCTCCAGCCAGGGGAAACACTTTCTCAGCAGCTACCCTACCAAGCCACTTAAGAATTTTATATGTTTCAATGAGTTAACCTTTCATTCTTCTAAACTCAAGGAAATATATGCCTCATCTATTCAACCTCTCTGCATAGGGCAATCCCTTCATCACCAGGATTTTTTTAAAATTCATTTTTGTGATGTGAGTGTCTCTGGCAAGGCCAGCATTTGTCGCTCATCCCTAATTACCATTGAGAAAGTGGTGGTGAGTCGTTTTCTTGAACCACTGCAGTCCATGAGGTGTAGGTACACCAATTGTTCGGAAGGGAGTTCCAGGTTTTTGACCCAGCAACAGTGAAGGAACTGTGATATAGGGCTGAATTTTATGGGCCCGCTAAGGATGTGAATGGCGATACGGGGGTCCATAAAAGTGTGTGGGAAGGCAGGGGGTGGAGTGCCTGTCGCCTTCCTGATGCCTTTGAATTTAGTCCAGGCTGTGGAAGGCCCAGGACGGGCTTCCTGCCCCAGGCCAATTAAGGACCTTAACTGGCCAACTAATGGTCACTTAAGGTCCTCTTCCCACCTCCACAGGGAGACACCACAATGTAAAACCTGGCAGCCTCCTAGTGAGGTCAGGGTGGGTCCCTCCTTTGGGCACAATCCAGAGCCTCCAGAGAGACCCCTGGCAATGAAGGCCACACCCCAGGAAGATCCCCAACACCCTCACTAACACCCCCCCACACCCTGTCACCAGGGCCTGCCTGAATGGCCCGGTGACCCAACCTCACTTACCTCTCCTTGGGTGGTCATCACTCTTCTACTCTTCAGATCCTCCTACAGTGCCAGCAGTGGACACTGTTGTGTTATTGCTTTCTTCAGCAATAAGGTACCAAATAATGTTGAGCTGAATAGTAGCTAAATAATGATTCTTTATTGTGAAATAACAAGTTTACAAGAGAGTTCTATCATCCATGTGTGACTAGGTGACAAACACAACTCCAACTGCTCCATTACATGTTGGTTGACATCACTTCCTGTGAAGACGTGTGAAGTACACAGACCGTTAATGCAGTATCACAATGGCCCACCTTAAGTGGAAATACACAAGAAATAAACTACGTACACAATGAAACAGAACAGTTTTAAACAATATTTACATATGCATTGACTCTTATGTCCTTTAATCAAGTGTCTCTGAAATGTACAGGTGATCTACTGACTTGACCTGATCTTGTCACTGTGTAAATTGGTTAAAAGTTAGATATGTCAACTTACTTCTCTTCACCTGTTTATCTGTTCTGACAGTCATCCTGTGCTTTAGCATTACACTTAACACTTTTCTTCACTATGTTCTGTGGATTCGGATATGAACATGTTCTCAAAGCAATAAGGTTGTCAGGCACAATGTTGTTAACTAGTTCCCTCAGCTGACATTTATTTCTTCTTAGTACTGGTCCATTAGGGATGGTTACTTCGTATGACCTTGGCTTGTTGCAGATTTTGGACACTTCCACAGGGAACCATGTCTTCTCTTGTGGATGGATCACTCTGACATTCTGGCCAATCTGTAATGGTGGTAGTTCGCAGCTTTCAGCTTTTCTTGTTTCTCCAACCGTTTGTCCTGGATTGACAAAGATTTCAGGAAATGATGACTTGGAAGAGTTGTCTTGACTTGGAAGAGTTGACTTGCCTTCCAAATATAATTTCCGCAGATGATGCTAATCCTGTGCTGATTGGTCTTGCCCTTAAGTGTAACATGGCTATGTGCAGATCTTGTTTAGTTTCTCAACACTTCACAATCAGTAATTTGACTGTGCATACCATTCTTACTGCTAGTCCATTCAACCTAAGGTATTGCGATGATGATGTAACATGGTTCACAGCCCGTCTCTGACAAGTCATTGAATGGTTTGGTGCTGTATTGTGGGCCATTGTCTGACACTATCTCCTCTGAGGGACCAAATAAACTGAAGATTGAGCTGACAGTGTTAGCAACTGATGAGCTTGACATGTCCCTCAATTGAGTGATTATGGGGAAGTTGGAGAAGTAGTTGGTCAGCAATACATAATCATCACCTTTAACAGAGAAGAGGTCAGTGGCTATCCTTGGCCAAGGATGTGAAGGAACTTCATAAGGATGGAGTGGCTCTTTATGTTGACTTGGTTCTTGCCCTTGGCATGCGTCACATAACCTTACCGCTTGCTCAATGTCTCTGTTAATTCCCGGCCAATAGACTGTTTCATGTGCAAGTCTTCTGGATTTCTCAATGTCCATATGACCTTGGTGCAACTTTGAAAGAGTGTCAAGGTGAAGTGTTTTATTTTATTTATTTTTTATTAAAATTTTTTATTTAGAGATACAGCACTGAAACAGGCCCTTCAGCCCATCGTGTCTGTGCCGACCAACAACCACCCATTTATACTAACCCTACAGTAATCCCATATTCCATATCACCTCCCTATACGAGGGGCAATTTACAATGGCCAATTTACCTATCACCTGCAAGTCTTTGGATGTGGGAGGAAACTGGAGCACCCGGCGAAAACCCACGCAGACACAGGGAGAAGTTGCAAACTCCACACAGGCAGTACCCAGAATCGAACCCGGGTCCCTGGAGCTGTGAGGCTGCGGTGCTAACCACTGCGCCACAGAGCCGCTTGTGAAATTAGCATTTTTCTTCCTTTGAAGAGAACGCCACTAGATAACCCCAGCTCATCTCAGTATGGCCAAAAGATTCTGAGTCCTGTAGGAACATCTTGTATTGTGTCAGGCCATCTTTTGACAATGACTTGCCGTAACTCCTTTAAAACTGGGTTTATGGAAGTCTCTTCTTGTAGTTCTTCATGTTTCCTTTGTCCGAAATGCATCAAATCTCTCTGGTATATATCTCCCAGCTCTATGTTGAGTTCATTAATCTGGACATCTAATGGAATGTCTTCACACTTTCTGGGATTGGTAATCTGCTAAGGATGTCAGAAGCCACCATAAAATTCCCAGGCTTATATCTGACCTCTCAGTCGTACCTTTGCACCTTGATTAATAGCCATTGTAGTCGAGGTGGCGCACTGGTGAGTGTTTTTTGCCATATCAGTGCCAATGGTTTGTGAACCGTATTAACAATGAAATGCTTGCCAAAGGGATAAATGTGAAATTTTGAGATTCCGAATAACAGTGCTCATGTTTCCCTTTCTATGTTGGAATAGTTGGCATGTGTAGGCGATAAATATTTTGGACCAAAAGCAATTGCACAATCTTCTTGCAATAAACATGCTCCTAGACCTTTTAACGAAGTATCTACTTTAAGAATGGTATCCTTAGTCGGATCATAATACTGTAAATGTGCCTCTGTCGACAGTGACTGGTTCAGCAAATCAAATGCATGCTTGTGATCCTCATGCCACAGAAATGGTGTATCCACGTGAGGGCATTGGAGAGAGGATAGAACAAATTTACGAGAATGGTTCCAGGGATGAGGAATTTCAGTTATAAAGATAGACTGGAGAAGTTAGGACTGTTTTCCTTTGAGAAGAGAAGGCCGAGAGGCGATTTGATAGAGGTATTCAAAATCATAAGGGGTCTGGAAAGAGTAGATAGAGAGAAACTGCTCCCACTCGTGAAAGAATCGATGACGAGAGGGCACAGATTTAAAGTAAGAGAAGCAAAAGTGACATGAGGAAATACTTTTTCATGCAGCGAGTGGTTAAGATCTGGAATGCGCTGCCTGAGAATATGGTGGAGGTAGGTTCAAATGAAGCATTCAAAAGGGAATTAGACTGTTATATGAAAAGGAAGAATCTGCAGGATTACGGGGAGAAGGCAGGGGAATGGAACTGAGGGAATTGCTCTTTCAGACAGCTAGTGTAGACATGATGGGCCAAATAGCCTCTTTCTGTACTGTAGCGATTCTGTGATTCCTTTTGATAAGTTCCCGTAGAGAAGATGACTTCTCAGAAAAATGTGATGTAGTAAGCTAGGAAATTTAATTGACCAAGGCATCTCCGTGAGTCTTCCTTGTCTTGTGGACTAGGCATAGACTGAATATCCTCTACCTTGCTGAGATCTGGTATTATGCCTGGATCAGCCTCACAGCTCCAGCGACCCAGATTCAATTCTGGTACTGACGACCCAGGTTCAATTCTGGGTACTGCCTGTGTGGAGTTTGCAAGTTCTCCCTGTGTCTGTGTGGGTTTTCTCCGGTTGCTCCGGTTTCCTCCCACAAGCCAAAAGACTTGCAGGTAGGTAAATTGGCCATTATAAATTTCCCCTAGTATAGGTAGGTGGTAGGGAAATATAGGGACAGGTGGGGATGTGGTAGGAATATGGGATTAGTGTAGGATTAATATAAATGGGTGGTTGATGGTCGGCACAGACTCGGTGGGCCGAAGGGCCTGTTTCAGTGCTGTATCTCTAAACTAAACTTAAATAAAGGTGAAGTGGCTCACGTTAATGGGGCACTTCTTACTGTCGAGTGCAAGGCCTTCCTTTCTGGTTGTTTGCACTAGGATGTGCAGTTTCCTGTCATGCACTTCTTTTGTGCTTCCCATAACTGCAATACAGACACACTCTGGAACATTTTCAGTAATATGATCCATACATTGTTGAAATAAATCCTACTTATTGATGGACCAAACGGTAAGTGCAAAAAACAATAGGCTGTATCTTGCTGTCCTCCCGATGGCAGGTTCCGTGGCGGGGGGTGCGGGGGGTAGGCTGGAGAATCAGAGTGGCAGTGGCCACCATGGAACCCGACACCAGGATTGCCTGGCCCAATCTTCCCTGCGGCAGGATAGGCCATCCGGCCATCCAGACTGGCCCCGGCGACCCCACCTTTTCTACCTCTTCTCTGGGGTACCAGTAGTGGCCACCGCTCCCAGTGATGCTGCCAATACTGCAGAGCTGCCAGCCCTGTGATTGTCCGGCAGCTCTTGGGGGGCGGCATCCCTGGTCC
Organism: Heterodontus francisci; assembly: GCF_036365525.1. Taxonomy (NCBI): domain Eukaryota; kingdom Metazoa; phylum Chordata; class Chondrichthyes; order Heterodontiformes; family Heterodontidae; genus Heterodontus; species Heterodontus francisci. Next base: position 106,516,397 of record NC_090376.1, read on the forward strand.
TGTTAAGTTTTAAAGGGACGGGAATTCCACATCCTAAAACTTTCACCCCGAAAGACCAGAGGATTACTCCAGAGGAGCTAAAATGCAGAGATGGTTTTTCCCCGGCTTTTTGGCCTGGCACCAGGAATCCCGTCTCCTGCACACAATCCAGCCCAATATCTTCCAAATGGAGTTCTGAAACTCATTAACTCCTGTGAACTTTCAGAGAGATGAACCGACCTGTTTCCATGCTTTGCATCTAGCATTAAAAAGAACTTGGCTCTTGCAAACTTCAGATTTAACTCTTCTAAAGTGGGGACATTGTTTTAACACCAGGTCAGCCTTCTAGAGTCTAACACACCCTGATGGAGCAGTCTTTTTTGATCACAGCTGTTATAGAGCTGCACCAATCAGTGTGCTACTGAACATGCCAAATCATTCTTTGCCTTTCCATAGTATCCAGCTTGGCTTTCAGTTTGTGCTTGATGTGGACACTACATTTCCTTGGTGGATCTTGCATATGGTTGTTCCTCCAAGTGCTCATACGCAGTGCTGGCTTGTAGCTATGGTCTCAAACTTCCTGCCTTCTTTCAGGAGACTTTTGATGTCATACCCCTTTTTCTTTGTCTAATAGCTCTTTCTGAAAAGCTTCAATCAGGGTAGATGCAATGACAAATTCCGTTATCCTTTCGGATAAATCCACTTCTGAGAAATCACAGGGCTGAATTTTACCAGCCTTCCGACATTGGGGGTCGTGGCAGGGGGGGCGCTAGGGAAATTCCTTTGGGAGTGGCCCTCTACGACCCCGACACCGGATGAGCCCATCGCATTTTAGCAAGGCCTTGGTGCAGCTCCCCTGACACTTGGCAGCGGAGTCTTCATTTAAATATGCTAATCGTACTACAATTAATGAATAAACACCTATCCTGTAACGACAGCCATCCCACGCCGATATTCTGGCTGCTGGACGGAACTCCCACGCCTTCAGATCTCCGTTTGGGGATCCAAGGCGTGATACTGGTGGGGAGGGGGTAGGAGTGAACTTTGCAGACTGGGAGGGGGGGAGCAGGGAAAACCACTCCGATTGGTTGTGGGGATGGTGGAAAAGGGTTGAGAGTCAAAGGTGCTGGGGTTGGGGGGCGGGGAGGTGGTGGTGAAAGGTCGGCATATTAAAAAGTGGTTTTCCTGGGGGATGGGCCAGTTTATTTATTGAGAACTCAGTGGGGGGGGGGAGGGGGGTGGTGGGAGAGGTGTTTCAAAGTTTAAATAAAATTTTATTTCCAATTTTCGTGTGGTGGCACCTTTAAAAATGTAAATTTACCGGAAGGGCTTAAAGCGCCTGTGCGGTGGGGCTGGACGCCAATGCTGGGGACGGAGCGCCCTCCCCCTTTACGTCATCGGGGCAGGCACTTCACCAACTCCATGCTAATGAGCCGCCGCGTTCAATATAGTAGGGGCTCGGCAATGGGCGATCCGCGTGGGCAGACCGCCATCTTCAAAGTGCACCACTGCAATCAGTAGTACGCTCGTAAAATTCAGTTACAGACTTTTCCTTACTCGCGGCATCTACCGACAATTGATTGATGGTCTCTTTGGACTGCTGTCTGGAGACCATCAGTTCCAGATGATAGATTCTAAAATTAATGTTTACCTTCAGCTGGTCCTCTAATGTAGTCCAGAGTCTCCCTGGGTCCTTCTGGTCCACTTCAGATAGTTCTGTGGTGTTGATGCAATGGTGCCCTTCATTGTCAATCATGATTTTTTTTTTGCTCACTTGCTTGTCAAGCTCTGTGACAGCAAGATCCAAAAAACACAACTCCATGCACTATTTAAAGAGCTGGAATATGTGAAGGAGATCTTGGGCTCCTGTTGAACACCATTGTTGAGCATCTCTGCAGTACTGCTATTTTGATGTGTTCTGCTGCCTCCATGCTGTGGTCTTCAAATACACATCACTGCCACTACTGCCACCATATTATGCTATTGCTTTCTTCAGCAGTAAGGTACTAAACAGTCTTGAGCTAAATGGTAGTTAAATAGTGAATTTTTTATTGTAAAGTAACAAGTTTACAAGAGAGCTCCATAATACATGTGTGACTAGGTGACTAACATGACTCCAACTGCTCTATCACATATTGGTTGACATCACTTTCTGTGATGATGTGCGAAGTACTCAGACTGTTAAAGTGATATCACAACAGCCACTGTTCCTGGTGGCACTGCCAGTATTACAGATCTGCCGACCTTCTGATTGGCTGGCATCTCTGGAGGTGGGAGCTCGTCCCTTAAAGGGATGGCATCCCCAATGGTGGGCAGTTACTTGCCTGCCCACCTTGAAATTGCAATTGAGGTTCAGCGGAGGGCTGAGGCTGGGTCTCCCCCATCTTCCGGCCTGCCGCCAGGAACCCTTTTGCCAGAATATAGTTCCAAATCAGGAAGATGTGAGGCTTGGAGGGGAACTTGCATGGACGTTCCCATGTGTTTGCTGCCCTTGTCCTTCTAGGTGGTAGAGGTCCCAGGTTGGGAAGGTGCCACTGTGTGCCAGTGGTGGAAGGAGTGAATGTTGAAGGTGGTGGATGGGGAACAGATCAAGCGGGCTGCTTTGTCCTGGATTGTGTCGAGCTTCTTGAGTGTTGGTAAAGTTGCACTCATCCAGGCAAGTGGAGAATATTCCATCACACTCCTGACTTGTTCTTTGTAGATGATGGGCCGGCTTTGGGAAGTCAGGAGGTGAGTTACTCGCTGCAGAATTCCCAGCCTCTGACCTGCTTTTGTAGCCACACTACTTATTTGGCTGGTTCAGTTAAATTTCTGGTCAATGGTAACACCCCAGAATGTTGTTGGCGGGGTATTCAACTATAGTAATATCCTTGAACGTCAAGGGGAGATGGTCAGATTCTCTCTTGTTGGACAAGGCCTTTGCCTGGCACTTGTGTGGCGTGAATGTTACATGTCAATTATAAGCTCAAACCTGAATCCTGTCCAGGTCTTGCTGCATGTGGGCACGGACTGCTTCAGTATCTGAGGAGTAACAAATAGTACTGAACGCTATGCAATCATCAATGAACATCCCCGTTTCTGACCTTCTGATAGAGGGAAGTTCATTGATGAAGCAGCTGAAGATGGTTGGGCCTAGGACACTACCCTGAGGAACTCCTGTAGCGATGTTCTGGAGCTGAGATGATTGGTCTCCAACAGCCACAGCCATCTTTCTTAGTGATGGGTATGACTCCAACCAGTGGACAGGTTCCCCCGATTACCATTAACTTCAATTTTGCTAGGGCTCCTTGATTCCACTCCCGATCAAATGCTGCCTTGATATCAAGGGCAGTCACTCACCTCGCCTACTGAACCTTCCTTGTACTCCATCTAAGGCAGGTATTTCCTTCCTTAGACAAGGAGCCAAACTGTACACAGTATTCCGGGTGTGGTCTCATTAAGGCCTTATATAATTGCAGTAAAACCTCTTTACTCTTCTACTGCAATTCTTTTGTAATAAAGGCAAACATGTTATTTGCTTTCCTAATTGCTTGCTGTATTTGCATGATAGCTTTTTTGTGATTCATGTACAAGGATACCCAGGTCCCTCTGAATGCCAACATTTCCCAGTCTCCCATCTTTTCATAAACATTCTACTTTTCGATTTTTCTGACCAAAATGGATAATTCGCATTTCTTCATATTATGTTCTGCCTGCCTCATTTTTGCCTACTCACTTAACCTGTCTTTATCCCTTTGCAGTATCTTTGAATCCTCCTCACAGCTTACCTTCCCACCTTACTTTGTATCATCAGCCAGCTTGGATACGTCATTCTTGGTTCCTTCATCCTTATTATTAATATAGATTGTAAATACATGAGGCCCAAGCACTGATCCTTGAGGTACACCACTAGTTACGTCCTGTCAAATCAAAATTGGCATATTTATTCCTACTCTCTGTTTTATGTGCATTAACCTATCCTCAATCCATGCTAATGTTTTACCCCCAATCATATGAATTATAGTTTTGTGTAATTTTGTTGCACATAATTGAATGCTTTTGAAAATCCAAATGCACTACATCCATTGGTTCACCCTTATCTACCCTGCCAATTACAACTTCAAACAACTAACAGATTTATCAAACACAATTTCCTTTCCATAAATCCTTGTTGACTCTGCCTGGTCATTTTATGATTTTCTAAGTGCCCGATTACCATGTCGCTAACATTAGATTCTAATATTTTCCTGACTATTGATGCCATGCTAACTGAGCTCTAGTTTGTTGTATCCTTTTTACCTCCTTTCTTGAATAACAGGGTTATGTTTGCCAACTTCAAATCCATGGGGCCATTCTAAAATCATGGGAATTACAGTAGATCAAAACCAATTCATTCACTGGCTGCAAAATCCAGCTCCATAGCATTGCTGGAGTCAGTGTTATGGAAACCAGAGACCCTCAAAATGGTGTGAACAATGCTTCCAATGTGACTCTTGTGACTCCCATGCTAGGAAAGGTGCTGTGCGGTGCCAAAAGCTTTTGCAGTGGGCAGATCGTGACACCAAACAGCCTCTCAGGCTGATTTGACTCACATCTGCAAAAGTAGACTGCACAGGTCAAGTGAATGCCTGTGCTAACCATTCCAAGCATTCAGCTGCACGAGGGACCAACATTAGCTCTATCTAAAGGGACAGCCATCCAACTTGCAGATGAGGTGCCTTTGACTTACAGTTGCTCTGGCAAAGTTTGTGGAAGTACTGTGGTGTGTTTTGGAGGAGTTCTAATGACTTGCTGGATTTGGAAGCGAGTGTTGCTGCATCCTGACAGGAGATCAGAGGAGTTTTGTGACCTGTCCACAGAGAGGCTGCAACAGGGCTGTAGTTGCAACAGACAAGGAAATGGATCTGAGGCAGCAGAGAGGGAACCAGTGCAGAGGAAGGAGGAGAAGGGGTTTCCATAGAAGGCTGTGCTTCTGGCTGATATCCTTCTTGCCTACCTAGAAGAACAAGTTAAAATCAGAACAGACGGGAAGGCAGCTTAATCAGATTGGATACATCATATGAGCTATTTCAACTTGCTGCTCATCTAGTTTCTGTCAGGTGAATAGGGTTAAAATTGGCGCTTAAATGTTTCGAAGATGTACTACCAGATACAAATGCTGTGTATGGTACTCAGCAGCCTTCTATAATAAATTTAATATAAAATAGTCATTTGTACAGAACTTGAGTATTGCTGAAAATAGAGACATGTTGTTGAAGATTTTCGTCTTGCACTCATCAGGACAATCCGCAAGGAGACCAATGTAAGGGAATATGTGTTGGAAACCACACCTGTCAAAATGAAACATATTAATTTCATCATATGGAACAATAACTTTGAACTGTTACTGGACTTGAAGTAACTTGTTTAAAAAAGACAACAATAGTGGCTAAAAACATGGCTGCACATTTGCATCCTAAAAGACAGTTGCATGCAGAAGACAATGGGAGCACTCCCTGATTCAATTAACCTGATGGATTTGTCAATAGAAATGATCAAGACAGATTGAATGTGTAAAAGCCAGCATTCCACCCCATCACTGAGAGTGTCTAGTAAGCTGGTGGGTATCTACAAACCTCGCAGGAGAGGCTGTTCCAAATAAGGAAGGTCTCTCCATGTCTCTCTCTCTCACGCAAAATTCTAGGGACCCACAGAAGTAACTCAAAGCTCAAGACAGAAGACCAGCGAAACAAGTTTGAAAGTGTGCACTGGGCCCCAACAAGAACTACAAGACTTAAGTTCAATCAAAGACTTTACATCCAATCCAAAACCAGTAACTGAACTCCAGTTATTACTTCAAACCTTTCCCCTTCATTCTCCTCCTCTGTCTCTATTTGCGTGTATGTTTATTGTGTATGCATGCTAGCGTGGTTGAGTCGTGTATTTTTAGTAGCTTTAATTGAATTAGAGTTTTAAGGTTAATAAACTTACACCTTTCTTGTTTAAATCTGAGAAAAGCTATCTGGTTGATTTCTTTTGCCATTACAATTAGAGAGCAGTGAGCATGGACTCACTGAGAGGGAAGCTAAAAAAATGGTGTTTTAAAAATTAAACCCTATTACGGCCAAACCAGGAAAAGGCTGAGGGGGACCCCTAGACCCCCTTTCTCACCTGTTCGTATCAAAAATAACAACTTTATACTACCTGTGAAGAGAGTGCTAATTGGTTGACAAGAGAACTATGATTGGTAGAGGTACTGCAATGGAGAATGCACCAGCTTACGGTGACTGACAGTTAACTGCCAAGCTTTCTTTGAAATTTAAACCAGGCAGCTTGACTTTGATTGGTCAAGGCAGTGCCCCGAGGAATAAGCCAGCGAATGACTGTCACGTATTTTGTTTAGCTGAAACAGATGCGATGTTTGTACATGTTCTTTCAGTCTGCAAAGAACAGGGCCCTGTGTATTAATATATGTAGCTTCCAGTAACTGCAAATGTGCCACACGATGAGCCCTACTGACAATCTTAAATTGGTTGTCAGCGTAATTTTTAGCACACTGAGGATTAATTAGCAATTGTTGTCCAATTGTGGAATATTATTTCCAGTTGGCTGCATGTAATGGTGGAATGAAATAACTGAATGAATTATGGTCAATAATCCATTTGACCAAGAAGATGATTGGTCAAAAGCCACACCTGGCCATGTCGTACAAGGCTGCCTGCAGTGTGTGCATGTATTCAGTCAGCTCTTGATTATATTTCTGATGACCACCTTTGTGTGCAGCTGCATCAAGATCTGCATAGACACTTGGTATGCAAACACCAAGTGTCACTATGTTCTGAGGTTCTATCTGTCCCCAATGTTAGGAAGGATGGGTCTGGCCACGTTACTGCGGAAAGCTTCAGTCAGTTGGACCTGGCCATACCACCTGTCCCTTATGGAAAGGTCTGCACAGAAAAACACATTTGACCACAGGTCCATCAGGATGTGCCCTACACATAATGTCCTCAAGCCCCTGTGGAAAAAAGAGTTGGTGGATCCTGTCGGACGTTTCCCCAACCAGACTGTCAAACTTATTTGACAGGGCGACACAGTGGCGCAGTGGTTAGCACCGCAGCCTCACAGCTCCAGCGACCCGGGTTCGATTCCGGGTACTGCCTGTGTGGAGTTTGCAAGTTCTCCCTGTGTCTGCGTGGGTTTTCTCCGGGTGCTCCGGTTTCCTCCCACAAGCCAAAAGACTTGCAGGTTGATAGGTGAATTGGCCATTATAAAATTGTCACTAGTATAGGTAGGTGGTAGGGAAATATAGGGACATGTGGGGATGTTTGTTGGGAATATGGGATTAGTGTAGGATTAGTATAAATGGGTGGTTGATGTTCGGCACAGACTCGGTGGGCCGAAGGGCCTGTTTCAGTGCTGTATCTCTAATCTAATCTAATCTAATCTAATCAGAACGCCTTAGCACCAGACCTTTCAAATAGGCACCAAGATGCAGCTTGGCTGGTGGTGAGAAGACCCCTCCCCGTCAGATGCTTCCTCCATGCCCCGACACGCTGCCCTCGAGGCGGCTGTGGTGGGAAAGAAACCGACGCCCACCTCCTTCTGGAATGTGCCTTTGCAAAGCAGATCTGAAAAGAGATACATTGGCATTTGTCGAGATTCATCCTAACCAGCTCCATAATGCAGGACTCAGTGCTGTTCTCAGGGGCGCACACCGCGATAGACATCAGCTGCTGCTGGAGGGTCATCAACTCGATAAAAGACATACTTTGGTCTTCCCAAAACTTGCTGGTCTTTCAGTACAAAGAGCTGTTGACGAATGAGTGTTGCTGACCGTCAAATTCCAAGGTCCAGGACTATGTGCTGAGAGATGCACAAAAGCTTGGGGCAGCCGCCACAATGGCTCAATGGGGAAAGGCCACTGTGTTAAGGCCCTCCCACCATAGTATACCAAGGGGCTGGAATCCGTGTAAGACCCTTGGGGCTGTATGCACCAGAGAATGTTTGACATGGAATGTAAATGTACCTTATAAATATAACCTGTAATGGCAAGTGCAGTGAGGCACCTCATGTACTGTATTGAAAGCAAGCGATCTGTATTGCACTTTATGTAATGACAAATTTGAAATGTTGTGTAATTTTATGAATAAAGTATACTTTTTGAAAAGAAATGTTGCAATAGAATCCCATTTTCCTGTTGATATTAACGTTTCTGCTTCTCAAAGTTGTCTAATCTCATCATTGTATTCAATGCCATCCTGGCCAGTCTGTCACAGGCATCTCCCAGTTGTTTGAATCAATATCACACAGCTTCATTAGTCCTTAAAATGCTTCCCCTAACTACCCAGCAATGGTTGAGCTGCCTGCTTGAGGAATCTGTTGTTGCCCTTCTCTCCCAGTGGAACTGTGATTTTATTAACATCGTCTCAATGCTGTTTGATCTTCCATGTTTCAACACCTTACAACTGGAATGAATGATGGTATGCAGTTAGTGTGCTATTGTAATTGATATGCATGATGTATTTAAGGTGGGGCAAGATGAATTGTATTGTCGCTGTGGAAGGAAATGAATATTGACAGGTGTCCAAACAGCTACCAAGGCTTATAAATAAGCATGTTTAACAGGTTTGTACTAGGCGTATCCATGCATATGCATCTCCAGTCAAGTTTTTTTCCTAGTTGCAAAACTCTCGATAGATTTGGTATCCCAACCAACAGGCTCACCCAGCTGTGTTATTCATTATTAATTTTTCCACAAGTATTTGGGTTCTCATGATTATCAGGGTCACTGCCAGGCAAACCATAGTATGGCTGGCAGGCATATCTGTAAGAGAAACAACAACAGCATACCTCAGGAGCCCTCCCCTTACTTCAACTTTGAGACATTTTTTGTTTGTGAGAAGTATTTCTCTTGCTTTTGCAAGTTAGGTTACCAAATGAATGGTGGTTGCACTGGGTTTGGTGATGTTCCATGCCCATTAGAAAATGGATGGTGAATATGGCTGGAATTTTACGGTGGGCGGACGGGAGCTGTCCTCCGATGTAAAAGTCGATAGCGAACCCGCTTCCTCCTCGCCTGGGGATCCTTTCCGTACTTTACGGGTCCTAGGCTTTAATTGTTCTGTGGAGGGACTTCCACCCGCTTGAGGGAGGAAGTCTCGCTTCATTAAACTACCAGCCAATCAGCGGGCTGGCAGCTCTTAGTCCCAGCAGTGCCACCGGGAGCGCTGGCCACTACTGGGACTACACCCAGCTTCACGATGAGGAGGTAGGTTTTTGGGGCCACGCCGGAGATGATTGGTCAGGCCCCAGCGAGGCAAGGGTAGTCGATTGGGGTGGAAGGGGGGGTGTGTTGGGAATTGGGGGTGGTTGGGGCATTGGCAGCAGCCCTCCATCAGGCGCAGGCAATGCCCGATCAGGAGGGCTCCCCCAGGCCATCAGAAGGCTACCTGCTTTGGTCAGTTGGCCACTTAAGAACCTTGAGTGGCCTAGGGCAGGCGGGCTGTTTTCCGTCACAGCCGCCCCGCGTAAAATGGCGGCGGCGGCGGGAGCGGGTCCTGAAGGGCGCCCCGAGCCTCCCACTCCATTTTATGCCCCCGTCGCCACCAGTCCACTCGTTGGGGGGGGCATAAAATTCTGGCTCTGACTTTAGATTCTTTATATATTGGCTGTGCAATTGTAAAACACTGACTATTAAAATTTGTTCCTTGCGTATTTGCCAAATTCAAGGCATAATAAGGAATACTACACTTTGGGGTTTTTATTTGTTGTGTGTTTTGGCCAGTATTATATTGCAAACCTAACTTTGTAAGAGAATCTGTTGTGAAATCTAAGCAGGTGACAGAAATGACAGTGTTTGATAAGAGCTTAACAGAATTCAGCAACAAAGTAACCTAAATTGATCGATTGCTAAAACACAAATTTTGTCCAATTAAGTTTGGGTTATTAATTTTAATTGTTTCTAATGAGTATTTACCTTCACCTGGTAAGTAAACAGAAATGCCATGCAGAGGGCTTTGTAACTGCCTAGTGTTTACTACACAGAGGCTAATCAGATGATCAAATGATACTTTAAGTCATTTTTGATTGGTTTGGTGTTATAACAACCCATTTGGCCAATAAATCTCTGGCAATAGGAAAGATGCTTGGCTGATAATTTAATGACTTTCCGGTTGACTATGTATTAAAATTTAAGTGAAATAACAAGAAAGAAGTTCTCTGTAAAAAAAAATTGAGTGAAAAAGCCAGAAAATGTATCTTTTCCTTATTTTCTCTGTTGTATCTTGTTGTGGTTCCATTAAATGTCTTGTCACCTACCATTAACCAAAATCATCGATTCTACAGAACTGAGACTGAATGAAAGGCCACAAGACATTTACCTTTTTGAGGATAATGTGCTAAAGTATAAAATATTTCTCTTTAAGGTTACCAATCGTCCTTTTATATTTTCCCTGAGGGGTATTTCCATTCTACAGAGTCTATCGCTATGACCTGATGGTCTTTGTCCTTTTAGGCTTGTGTATTCCAGCACTGTGACTTTAATCGTTGTATTATGTGCTCTCTATCATCTGTCGGTATTCCTTTCATCACACCAGCTTGAGTTAGGGAACTGGCATTACCAGTCTTTGTAACATAAGAAGTTAAGAACGAGTTCAGGGTATTTAATTTCATATGGAGTTTAAAATAGATGTAATTTTATTTAAACACAACAGTTATAATTCCAGTTTTCTCGGGGTGTACAAGTCTTCCCCATTACATGTTGTTGATGAATTTGACACATACATCCACTTGAAAATCTGGCCAGTTCTTGTGTTGTATCTTCCTGCTTTATTTCAAGGTTCATTTAAAGCACAAAGCTAAGTAAATGGCAGGAACAGTGTATTATCAGCAATAGTGGGCAATGGAGGGAGGATGGATCAGAGACAGGTCCTGCTTTTGGTGAAGAACAGGTGACACTAATGAATCAAAACATCATGTCAAAACAATGCAGCCAATTGCCCAGAGGTTTAGTATCATTATTACCAATATTGGCCTCTTTCAAAATCAGCAAGTAACTTGCTGAATGACGTTCCTCACCAAGCTATTTTTATACCTTATCTAACATGTCATCTAAGACTTGGGTAGAAGGCCACAGTCTACATACTAGAGTAACAGTTGATACAAAAGAAGACCCTGCATTGGAAAGTAATCATATGAAATGATTTGAAATGTATTTGACTAGAGCTAAGGAACGAAAAAGGTGTGGTTACATTGCTTGGTGTTGTCTATAGGCCACCAACTAGTGGGAAGGATGTGGAGAAACAAATTTTCAAGGAAATTACAGAGAGTTGCAAACTTTAAAGGGCAGTTATAATTTGTGACTTTAATTATCCAAACATAGACTGGGATAACAGTAGTGTTAGGGGCAATGAGAGGCAAGAACCCCGAGAGTGTGTTCAGAACATTTTTCTACAACAGTATGTTGCTAGTCCAACAAGAAAGGAGACACTGTTGGACCTGGTTCTTGGGAATGAGGTGGGCCAAGTGGATCAAGTATCAGTAGGAGAGCATTTGGGGGATAGTGATCATTGTATCATAAGGTTTAGACTGACTATGGAAAAGGACGAAGAGCAATCCAAGGTAAGAAAAATTAACTGCGAGAAGGCCAGCTTCAATGGGGTAAGAATGGAGCTGAGGCGAATAAATTGGAGTCAAAAGCTGTCAGAAAAACCGGTAGATGAGCAATGGGCTACCTTCAAAGAAGAGATCATTCGGGCACAGTCAAGATATGTTCCCTCGAAGGGAAAAAGGAGGGTAAACAAATCCAGAGCTCCCTGCATGACAAAAGAGGTAGAGATTAAAATAAAGAAGAAAAAGTGTGCTTATGCCAGGTAGAAAATACTATTGAGAAACAGGCTGAATAGAGAAGGTTCAGAGTGAAAAAGCAAATAAGAGAAGCAAAGCGAGAGCATGAAAAGAGACTGGCAGCTAGCATTAAAGGAAATCCCAAAGTTTTCTGTAGCCATATAAATATTAAAAGGGTGGTAAAAGGCGGAGTGGTGTCAATTAGGGACCAGAAAGGGGATTTACATATGGAGGCAGAGGGCATAGCTGAGGTATTAAATGAATACTTTGCATCTGTCTTTATCAAGGAAGAAGATGCAACCCAGGGAATGTTAAAAGAGGAGGTAAGTCAGATACTAAAGGGGTTTGAAATTGATAAAGAGGAAGTATGAGATAGGCTGTCTGAACTTTAAGTGGATAAGGCACCAGGACCAAATGAGTTGTATCCTAGGATACTGAGGGAAGTTAGGGTAGAAATCACAGAAGCACTGGCAAAAAATTTTCAGTCTTCCTTAGACTGGGAGGTGATGCCAGAGGACTGGAGAATTGCAAACATTACACCCTTGTTCAAAAAAGGGTGTCAAGATAAGCCCAGCAACTGCAGGCCAGTCAGTTTAACTTCGGTGATGGGAAAACTTCTGGAAAGAATAATCCGGGACATAATCAATAGTCACATGGACAAATGCAAGTTCATTAAGGAAAGCCAGCATGGATTTCTTAAGGGAAAATCATGTTTAACTAACTTGCTGGAGTTTTTTGAGGAGGTAACAGAGAGGGTTGATGAGGGCAATGCTGTTGATGTGGTGTACTTTCAAAAGGCATTTGATACAATGCCACACAACAGACTTGTGAGCAAACTTGTAGCTCATGGAATAAAAGGGATGGTAGCAACATGGTTACAAGATTGGCTGAGTGACAGGAAACAAAGTGTAGTGGTTAATGGATGTTTTTTGGGCTGGAGGAAGGTTTGTAGTGGAGTTCCCCAGGGATCAGTGGTGGGACCCTTACTTTTCCTGATATATATTAACGACCTAGACCTTGGTGTACAGGGCATAATTTCACCATTTGAAGATGATACAAAACTTGGAAACATTATGAACTGTGAGAAGGATAGTGTAGAACTTCAAAAAGACATAGACAAATTGGTGGAATGGGCAGACAGGTGGAAGATGAAGTTCAATGCAGAGAGATGCAAAGTGATTCATTTTGGTAGGAAGACCATGGACAGACAATATAGAATAAAGGTTACAATTGTAAAGTGGGTGCAGGAGCAGAGGGATTAGGTGTATATGTACATAAGTCATTGAAGATGGCAGGAAAGGTTGAGAGAGTGGTTAATAAAATATACAGTGTCCTTGGCTTTGTTAATAGGGGCATAGAGTACAAGAGCAAGGAAGTTATGTTGAACTTGTATAAGAGATTTGTTCGGCCTCAGGTGCAGTATTGTGTCCACTTTAGGAAAGGCATGAGGGCATTGGAAGAGTATAGAAAAGATTCACGAGAATGGTTCCAGGGATGAGGAATTTCAGTTATGAAGATAGACTGGAGAAGTTAGGACTGTTTTCCTTGGAGAAGAGAAGGCTGAGAGGTGAATTGATAGAGATATTCAAAATTATGAGGGTCTGGACAGAGTAGTTAGAGAGAAACTGTTCCCACTCGTGAAAGGATCGAGAACGAGAGGGCACAGATTTAAAGTATTTGGTAAGAGAAGCAAATGTGACATGAGGAAATATGTTATCACGCAGCGAGTGGTTAAGGTCTGGAATGTGCTGCCTGAGAACATGGTGGAGGCAGGTTCAATTGAAGCATTCAAAAGGGAATTAGACAGTTATAGGAAAAGAATGAATGTGCAGGGTTACGGGGAGAGGCAGGGGAATGGAACTGAGGGAATTGCTCATTTGCAGAGCCAGTGAGGACACGATGGGCCGAATGGCCTCCTTCTGCACTGTAACGATTCTGTGATCCTGTGATTCTGTGATTCTGTATTGATGCCATGTCCACAGTGTCAGATATAAGACAAACCATAAATCAGCTTTGCTGGCAACACCCATATTATTCCTGCTTTCCTTTACATTGGGATACTCATAGCTCAGCACATTACACATACAAATACGTGGTGCAGCAGTTTTGTTTCATTTAGGGTCCAAACGATGCTGAACGCCTGTCAGCAAATTACAAGACAGTAGTCCAATTGAAGGAGTTAGATGACATCATAAACCACAAGAGCTTAACTGTCATTTGAGCTCCTCAACTGGATTACTGCCTTAGGTTTACTTAAAGGCATCTGGTATTTATTTGTACTATATGAGCTAAGCAGTGAATCTTTTATACAAAATATTTTTGTTTTATTTTCCATTGACAGTAGACATTATTTGATGTCTTTCTTTGCAGATAAAAGTACTTGGCACAGGCACACAAAGATTGAGGTTTTTTGGTGTTGCGTATATCAGCCTATTTTGGAAAGTGAGTTAAGGAAGAATCTTAGTATGCAGTCAGGCTGATTCTGGGAGTGGGCAATCCAAGTGAGGAGTTGGACTCGGTTAAGTCCGCACCAAGATTGGGGATGGCATGGGTCAACTGGGATCGGGGGGGTTGGAGGGGGAGGGCTGGTGGGGTGATGCCAGGGGGTTGATCTGAGAAAGTGAGGGTTAACCAGAAGAGGTGTCAGTCGGGGGCTGGAGGGGGGGGGTGCGATCTGAAGTGGAGGGTCAACTAAGTGAGCGGGGTTAGTCAGAATAGGGGAGGAATTGATGGAGTTCACCAGTAGGGGGAGTGAGGAGAAGGGGTTGATCAGAGTGGGGCATAGATTTCAGTGGGCGGCCAATCAGGGGATTCATCAGTTCATGGGTCAATTGGGAGCCTGAGGAGGGGTTCAAACAGAGGATACGATGCAGGGGGCAAGGAGTGAGGATTAATTGGGGGTACGAGGAGAGGGAGTCAATTGGAGAGTTTTAGGATTGGTGAGGGGAGGGGGTCTATGGGGGGGGCGAGAGGTTGGTCAGTCGGGGGTGGGGGGGTGGTGCCTTGGGGCCTTGTGGTTGGAAGAATCGGAAGCCTTGGGGTGGGGTCGGAGGCCTCGGGGGGAAGGTCATGGAGGCTGGGGGTGCACAATTGTGGAGGCTGCTCAGTCAGGAGGTAGTTGTGAAAGCATGCACCACCTGAATCCACCAAGCCTTTCCCTCGATGAAGCCTGCCAGAGTTCCCAGCAGTTAATGTTGAAAATATGAATAACAATATTATTAGTTAATATTATCAGCTTCATTATCATATTTAAAGTTCCAACGTGCCTCCTTGGAGCCAGAAATTAGTTAAAGCCAGAAATGGGTGGGTTGGAGGTGGGTTTGTGTTGGGAAACAGATTTCTGAGACTTTAACTCCCCCCTCGACCCAAACCCACCCATTCTTTTAGGTTAAACTTCAGCTCATTGTTTCCATATATTACTTCTGAATTCTAATCTCACCCCTCGCCCTCCAACCTTCAAGCTTAAGCAGTGGTCCTATTGTTCTGGACAAGTTGTATCATATCATTAAATTGGACATGTTTCCCCATGATTTTCTATCTATCAATTATAATACAGTGTGTGCCAAAATTTCTTTATCGATGCTCTTAGCTTGAAAATCTCTGACTTGAGAATGTGAATTTGTAAAATAACCTCTATAGATCTGGATGTAGCATGCAGCACACACAGCACACATATTCACTGCATTTAGCAGTAGCTTACCTTTGTTACCTAGTGTTGGCACCAAGAGTGCTGAAGTTTGGTTTAACATTGTCATGTTTAACATTTTCATTGCAGCAGCTTATTCGGGAGCAGAGAGTGCGAGCGAGTGAGCAGCTGGGAAGGTCAGTTTCAGCTTAAACTTAATTTCCTTTTGTTTTCGGCGGACCAAGGGGCTGCTGGGTAAGTAAAACCCTATATATTTGGGCCGTTTAAAATAACTTGCCTTTCATTGCAGCAGCTTATTCGGGAGCAGAGAGTGCGAGCGAGTGAGCAGCTGGGCAGGTCAGTTTCAGCTTAAACTTAATTTCCTTTTGTTTTCGGTGGACCAAGGGGCTGCTGGGTAAGTAAAACCCTATATATTTGGGCCATTTCTGAACCCGAGACACGACATGGGTAGTGTCTCCCACCTGCCCTCCTCCTCTAACCAAAAAAAAAGGACTCGGTGGTGAGTAGATAAGGTAAGGCTTTTTCTACTTTGTTTTTTATCGTGTGATTGGTAAAAACTTTTCGTTCCTTTTTCATTTATCTAAGTTTCAGACTAAGTTAAGCTTAAGATTAAAAATGGCAGGAGATCTCAGACCCGTGTTATGCTCCTCTTGCTCAATGTAGGAGCTCAGGGACACGGCTGATGTCCCTGACTCCTTCACGTGCAGGAAGTGTGTCCAGCTGCAGCTCTTGTTAGACCGCATGACGGCTCTGGAGCTGCGGATGGACTCACTTTGGAGCATCCGCGATGCTGAGGAGGTAGTGGATAGCACGTTTAGCGAATTGGTCACACCGCAGATTAGGATTGCTGAGGGAGAAAGGGAATGGGTGACCAAAAGGCAGAGAAAGAGCAGGAAGGCAGCGCAGGTGTCCCCTGCGGTCATCTCCCTCCACAACAGGTATACTGTTTTGGATACTGTTGAGGGAGATGGCTCACCAGGGGAAGGCAGCAGTAGCCAGGTTCATGGCACCGTGGCTGGCTCTGCTGTTTAGAAGGGCGGGAAAAAGAGTGGAAGGGCTATAGTCATAGGGGATTCGATTGTAAGGGGAGTAGATAGGCGGTTCTGTGGTCGAAAACGAGACTCCCGAATGGTATGTTGCCTCCCAGGTGCACGGGTCAGGGATGTCTCAGATCGGCTGCAGAACATTCTGAAGGGGGAGGGTGAACAGCCAGTTGTCGTTGTGCACATAGGCACCAATGATATAGGTAAAAAACGGGATAAGGTCCTACAAGCAGAATTTAGGGAGTTAGGAGCCAAGTTAAAAAGTAGGACCTCAGAGGTAGTAATCTCAGGATTGCTACCAGTGCCACGTGATAGTCAGAGTAGAAATGAAAGAATAGTCAGGATGAATGCGTGGCTTGAGAGATGGTGCAGGAGGGAGGGGTTCAGATTTTTGGGACATTGGGACCGGTTCTGGGGGAGGTGGGACTATTACAAATTGGACGGTCTACACCTGGGCCGGACTGAAACCAATGTCCTTGGGGGTGCTTTTGCTAACTCTGTTGGGGAGGGTTTAAACTAATGTGGCAGGGGGATGGGAACCAAATGAGGAGGTCAGTGGACAGTAAGGAGGTAGTAACTAAAGCCTGTAAGGAACTAGATAATGAAGTCAGCGTGACTAAGGGAAAGAGTAGGCAGGGAGCAGATGATGAAAGCAAAGGGACTGGTGGTCTGAGGTGCATTTGTTTTAATGCAAGAAGTGTAGTAGGTAAGGCAGATGAACTTAGGGCTTGGATTAGTACCTGGGAGTATGATGTTATTGCTATCACTGAGACTTGGTTAAGGGAAGGGCATGATTGGCAACTAAATATCCCAGGATACCGATGCTTCAGGCGGGATAGAGAGGGAGGTAAAAGGGGTGGAGGAGTTGCATTACTGGTCAAAGAGGATATCACAGCTGGGCTGAAGGAAGGCACTATGGATAGAACTCAGAAATAGGAAGGGTGCGGTAACAATGTTGGGGCTGTTCTACAGGCCTCCCAACAGCGAGCGTGAGATAGAGGTACAAATATGTAAACAGATTATGGAAAGATGTAGGAGCAACAGGGTGGTGGTGATAGGAGATTTTAATTTTCCCAACATTGACTGGGATTCACTTAGTGTTAGAGATCTAGATGGAGCAGAATTTGTAAGGAGCATCCAGGAGGGTTTTCTAGAGCAGTATGTAAATAGTCCAACTCGGGAAGGGGCCATACTGGACCTGGTGTTGGGGAATGAGCCCGGCAAGGTGGTTGAAGTTTCAGTAGGGGACTACTTTGGGAATAGTGATCACAATTCCGTAAGTTTTAGAATACTCATGGACAAAGACGAGAGTGATCCTAAAGGAAGAGTGCTAAATTGGGGGAAGGCCAACTATACCAAAATTCGGCAGGAGCTGGGGAATGTAGATTGGGAGCAGCTGTTTGAAGGTAAATCCACATTTGATATGTGGGAGGCTTTTAAAGAGAGGTTAATTAGCGTGCAGGAGAGACATGTTCCTGTGAAAATGAGGGGTAGAAATGGCAAGATTAGGGAACCATGGATGACAGGTGAAATTGTGAGACTAGCTAAGAGGAAAAAGGAAGCATACATAAGGTCTCGGCGGCTGAAAAAAGACGAAGCTTTGAAAGAATATCGGGATTGTAGGCGCAATCTGAAACAAGGAATTAAGAGGGCTAAAAGGGGTCATGAAATATCTTTAGCAAACAGGGTTAAGGAAAATCCCAAAGCCTTTTATTCATATATAAGGAGCAAGAGGGTAACTAGAGAAAGGATTGGCCCACTCAAGGACAAAGGAGGAAAGTTATGCGTGGAGTCAGAGAAAATGGGTGAGATTCTAAACGAGTACTTTGCATCGGTATTCACCGAGGAGAGGGACATGACGGATGTTGAGGTTAGGGACAGATGTTTGATTACTCTCGGTCAAGTCGGCATAAGGAGGGAGGAAGTGTTGGGTATTCTAAAAGGCATTAAGGTGGACAAGTCCCCAGGTCCGGATGGGATCTATCCCAGGTTACTGAGGGAAGCGAGAGAGGAAATAGCTGGGGCCTTGACAGATATCTTTGCAGCATCCTTAAACACGAGGGAGGTCCCGGAGGACTGGAGAATTGCTAATGTTGTCCCCTTGTTTAAGAAGGGTAGCAGGGATAATCCAGGTAATTATCGACCGGTGAACCTGACGTCAGTGGTAGGAAAGTTGCTGGAGAAGATACTGAGGGATAGGATCTATTCCCATTTGGAAGAAAATGGGCTTATCAGTGATATGGTTTTGTGCAGGGAAGGTCATGTCTTACCAACTTAATAGAATTCTTTGATGAAGTGACAAAGTTGATTGATGAGGGAAGGGCTGTAGATGTCATATACATGGATTTCAGTAAGGCGTTTGATAAGGTTCCCCATGGTAGGCTGATGGAGAAAGTGAAGTCGCATGGGATCCAGGGTGTACTAGCTAGATGGATAAAGAACTGGCTGGGCAACAGGAGACAGAGAGTAGCAGTGGAAGGGAGTTTCTCAAAATGGAGACGTGTGACCAGTGGTGTTCCACAGGGATCCGTGCTGGGACCACTGTTGTTTGTGATATACATAAATGATTTGGAGGAAAGTATAGGTGGTCTGATTAGCAAGTTTGCAGACGACACTAAGATCGGTGGAGTAGCAGATAGTGAAGGGGACTGTCAGAGAATACAGCAGAATACAGATAGATTGGAGAGTTGGGCAGAGAAATGGCAGATGGAGTTCAATCAGGGCAAATGCGAGGTGATGCATTTTGGAAGATCCAATTCAAGAGTGAACTATACAGTAAATGGAAAAGTCCTGGGGAAAATTGATGTACAGAGAGATTTGGGTGTTCAGGTCCATTGTTCCCTGAAGGTGGCAACGCAGGTCAATAGAGTGGTCAAGAAGGCATACGGCATGCTTTCCTTCATCGGACGGGGTATTGAGTACAAGAGTTGGCAGGTCATGTTACAGTTGTATAGGACTTTGGTTCGGCCACATTTGGAATACTGCATGCAGTTCTGGTCGCCACATTACCAAAAGGATGTGGATGCTTTGGAGAGGGTGCAGAGGAGGTTCACCAGGATGTTGCCTGGTATGGAGGGCACTAGCTATGAAGACAGGTTGAGTAGATTAGGATTATTTTCATTAGAAAGACGGAGGTTGAGGGGGGACCTGATTGAGGTGTACAAAATCATGAGAGGTATAGACAGGGTGGATAGCAAGAAGCTTTTTCCCAGAGTGGGGGATTCAAGTACTAGGGGTCACGAGTTCAAAGTGAGAGGGGAAAAGTTTAGCAGGGGATATGCGTGGAAATTTCTTTACGCAGAGGGTGGTGGGTGCCTGGAACGCGTTGCCAGCGGAGGTGGTAGATGCAAACACAATAGCGTCTTTTAAAATGTATCTAGACAGATACATGAATGGGCAGGAAGTAAAGAGATACAGACCCTTAGAAAATAGGCGACATGTTTAGATAGAGGATCTGGATCGGCGCAGGCTTGGAGGGCCGAAGGGCCTGTTTCCTGTGCTGTAATTTTCTTTGTTCTTTATTCTCTTTGTTCTTTGTGAAGCAAGCTGAAGTCCTACCACAATAATGTGCATTCATCTTGACCTCAGAACAACAGCTCCGACCACTTCCCATGCCAGTCATCCTTGTATATACTTTGAGGGACGTTGTCATTATAGTGCCATTTGGCTTCATATAAGGTGGATTTGACCCCAAAATTATTTCCCATTTGAGTTAGCCGACAGAATTAGGGAGCTTTCATCCCCTCATTCTTGGCTAATTCAAACCCAAATTCCTAAAGGTAAAATACCAAAAGTGCAAGAATGCCATTTGATCTCACACTAAGAAACACAATCTCTCACATCTGAAGAATAAAGATTATAATGCATTTAACCAGTATCTAAAGTGAGAGAGATTTTCAGTGAGATGATCAGGTGAAAGGAGGAAAAAGGAGGAAGTGTAAGTTGGAGTAAAGGTAGAAATTGTGTGAGCTGAAGAAGATAAATGAATAAGAAGGAGCAGGCAGAGGAGTGAGGGGTGATGAGGATGGAAACAACCTGCTACATTTGTCACTGCCCTGCATGTACCAGAAAGGGAAGCAGTTTGAGGGGAAAGGAAATTAAAATAGTTCTGACCAGGTTATCCACAGGTGGCAAATATTATTTACCTAGCTGCTTTACTAATGGATGACAGAAAACCTCAAGACTGACAGAGGTCTCTCTGCCTACAAAGAACTTCAATATGTTGAAGGCTTGATCATTAAATATATTCATTCTAAATTATCAAATAAAAAAGACAAAGCAGATTTTATTCCCAATATTGGAACTTCTGAATATCACTGATTAGTATTCAGATTTTTCTTTCTCTGGGGCTTTTTTATCTGCTGATGATTCAAGGACTAGAGGTTTAAAGTGTTAAAGAGTCACTGTGGTCACATTAAAGCATTTTCAATGGCACTTTTCAATGTTTAGGAATAGATGAAATGCAGTAACACAATCAGTCAAGTAATAACATCATTGCATTGGCAATTGTGACAGGTGCTGCATATTTATTACTAAAATGGGATAACAGAAATTCATGCAGCAACAGTTTGTTCCCAGATATTCTATGATTGAATAATCCCCATTAAAGTTATAACAGGAACTTTAATATATTTTGATTTCTATTCTGATAGAATTGAATTTTACGTTGGAATTGTTTATTGCTTGTCATTTCATTTTAACTGCTCTGAAGTTTGATCGTCCAAACTTTTATGGGCACATTTTGTACACTTCTGTACTCAGTAAACATCATACTTGACCCAACCCACCGCAGCTGTAACATTTCTGATGCAAAAATGAGTCCTCATGAGTCTTTGAACGGTACTGTTATATTTTCAGAAGGTTTGTGTCATAGTCTCAGGTCTGACACTTCGGAGTAGAGTTTTCACTTTGGTCACAATCAGTGAATCTGGTGCAAACTACACCCGTTTTGAGAAATGTTTTTCTCTCAAACTCATTTGCACATACCAAAACACAAAATTTGCCACGAGCCAGTGTTATGCAACATATATATTTTTTAAATTTTGTTTTAAAACTATTCCTTGACCCAGTTAAGAGTGATAATTAGGTGCAGATTGAGTAATGCAGCTAAAAATGGGGTTATCATAAAACAATAAGCATTTTAATCAGTCACTTCGCCATCTGTGAGTAACCTGATTTTAAATTATTGAAAATTTCTTTAAAAAAAATGCAGAACCATTTCCTACTTATATTGGGGTACAGTAGTCAGTTTCTTAATTTTTTAAGACAATTAAAAGCTTTTAAAACATTCCTATTAGTGTCCTTATGTCTAAAATATCCACCTTAATTTTTGAAGTCTTTTCAAAGGCCTGCAAATGAGCACAATTGTTAGAAACTCGCAATGGTGAGTAATTTATCCTAAGGGGTGTGGATGAGCCCTGCTTGTAATGCAATGAGTTTTAAACTAGCTCAAAGAATCGCAGAAACTCAAATTGCACTGAACGCAATTTGCGCTTAGAATTCTCTTTGGACCTGGTTACATGATTTTGGCCGAATAATGAGCGGAACGCCAGACTTCATTTGTATTATTTGAGAGAATTAATTGAGTACAAAAGATGGCCTCCATTATCAACATACATCAACTCAAGTGTTTGTGGTGGGTTAGAGCCAATTTAAATACAGCCATTGGATTAAGTACTGGAGTAAATCATAGAATCATTGAACACCATAACAAAGAAACAGACCTTTTAACCATTAACTCTGTGCTGGCTTTTCTCAATCAGTTACTTAGTCTAAATCCAGTCTCTTGATTGCTCCTTATATCATGTGTGTAACATATATTCCTCTTTCTCAAACATCTGCCCAATTCCATTTTAAAAGAGCTTATGAACTCTGCCTGGACAGCTGAAGGCTCAATTCAGGGTGCACCAGGGCCAGAATTGGAGGAACACAGATTGCTGGAGGAGGTAATAGAGATGGGACAGGTGAGACCATGAAAGCATTTGAACACGAGGGTCAGAATTTTAAAACTGATGCAATACTAGTCCAAGGTCAACATGCACTTACAATACTGGGTGTTCGTAACTATGTGCAATTTAGGATACGGGCAGTAGAGTTTTGAATGAGCTCAAGGTCAAGGAGAATTTACCCACATTGTCCAAGCTACAAATCTCTTCAACATTGTATGAAATTTTGCAGTATGCATACACATACATTATGAAAATTACCAATTGAATTCTCTACTGAGAGCAAGTATTATAAACGGGTCTGCTTTGCTCAATCCCCCACTGTAGAATTGCATACTGAGACCAGATTGCCTTGCCAGATCACAGTATAAATAAGACATAAGACATAGATTCTATCCAAAAAAGGAGGGAGACAGAAAGCAGGAAACTACAGGCCAGTTAGCCTTACACCTGTCATAGGGAAAATGCTAGAATCTATTATTAAGGAGGTTAAAGCAGGGCACGTCGAAAATCTTAATGCAATCAGGCAGAGTCAACGTGGTTTTGTAAAGGGGAAATTATGTTTGACTAATTTATTAGAGTTCTTTGAAGAAGTAACAAGCAACGTGGATAAAGGGGAACGTGGATAAGGTGCCACATCAAAAGTTACTACACAAAATAGGAGCTCATGGTGTTGGGGGTAACATATTAGCATGTAGCGAGGATTGGTTAGCTAACAAGAAACCGAGAGTAGGCATAAATGGATCATTTTCGGGTTGACAAGATGTAACTAGTGGAGTGCACAGGGATCAGTGCTGGGGCCACAATTATTTACAATCTATATCAATGATTTAGATGAAAGGACAGAATGTATGTTTGCTAAATTTGCTGATGACACAAAGATAGGTAGGAGAGTAAGTTGAGAAGAGGATAGAAGAAGTCTGCAAAGGGATATAAATAGGTTACGTGAGTGGGCATAAATTTGGCACATGGAGTACAATGTGGGATAATGTGAACTTTTCCACTTTGGCAGGGAGAATAGAAAAGCAGTATATTATTTAAATGGTGAGCGATTGCAGAACTCTGCGGTACAGAAGGATCTGGATGTCCTGGTACATGAATCACAAGAAGTTAGTATGCAGGTACAGCAAGTGATTAGGAAGCCAAATGGAATGTTAGAGTCATAGAGAGATACAGCACCGAAACAGGCCCTTCGGCCCACCGAGTCCGTGCGGACCATCAACCACCCATTTATACTAATCCTACATTAATCCCATTTTTCCTCACTCACGTCCCCACCTTTCCTCAATTCTCCTACCACCTACCTACACTGGGAGCAATTTTTTACAATGGCCAATTTACCTATCAACCCGCAAGTCTTTGGCATGTGGAAGGAAACCGGATCACCCGTAGGAAACCCGCACGGTCACAGGGAGAACTTTCAAACTCCGCACAGGCAGTACCCAGAACCAAACTCGGGTTGCTGGAGCTGTGGTGCTAGCCACTGTGCCACTGTGTTGTCATTTACTGCAAGGGGAATCAAGTATAAAAGTAGGGAAGTTTTGCTACAGTTGCACAGGGTGTTGGTGAGACCACATCTGGAGTACCATGTACAGTTTTGGTCTCCTTACTTAAGAAAGGATATGATTGCATTAGAAGCAGTTCAGAGCAGATTCACTTGACTGATCACTGGGATGAAGGGGTAATCTTATGAGGAAAGGTTGGACATGTTTGGCCCGTATCCATTGGAGATTAGAAGAATGAGAGGTGATCTTATTGAAACTATTGATAGGATGGATGCTGAGAGGATGTTTTCCCTTGTGGGAGAGACTAAAACTTGGGGACACAGTTTAAAAATATGGGGCCTCCCATTTAAGATGGAGATGAGGAGAATTGTTTTCTCTCAGAGGGTTGTTAGTTTGTGGAATTCTCTTCCCCAGAGAGCAGTGGAGGCTGGGTCATTGAATATTTTTAAGGCTGAGGTAGATAGATTGTTGATTGACAAGGGAATCAAAGGGTATGGGGTAGGCAGGAAAGTAGAGTTGAGGCCACAATCAGATCAGCCAAGATCTTATCAAATGGCAGAGCAAGCTTGAGGGGTCAACTGACCTACTCCTGCTCCTAATTCATATGTTCATATGTTCGTATGAATCAAAACTGTCAAAGTGAATTTTACTTGGAACTGAAGGAGAGAAAGAGAGAGAGATAATGATACACAGGAAGAGAAAGAGAAAGACAATTCTCTAACTTTACCAATTTGCAACAAATTTGAAGAAAAGTTGCTGAGGTGAAGGAACCATTATCTAGCTTGCGGCACTCCCTATTCCCCCTGAAAAGTGGAACAGAACTGCTCAAATAAGCGTTGGACCTTGCTAACTGATGAAAAACAATCAGAATTGAAGAGCCAGTGGAGCCGTTCTTTCCTTTCCTCCCTTTTCACAGTGTCTTTGGAGCCAAGGTACTAACACAATAAACCTTTTCCATTTCAAAGACTGCATCTCACTGGTGTTCTATTTATAGTTTTGATCCCAACGAGATTACATTCAGGAGAGGTCAGAGTAAGCCTAACCTATAAGCAATCCTGGAAGGTTTATACCAAGGTTTATACCTGAATTAGTTCAAGTGCTGCGAGATGTTAAAATACTCGTCAACACATGCGCTGACTGCTGAAACTCAGTTGAAATCTGCAAGAGATTAGCATTGAGTGTTTGTGCCAGGCTGGTGTAAATCTCCTAAATCCCCACCTCAGGTAGAACCTCGGGGAAGAGATCAGAAGTTTAACTGCAAGATCTTATCAAAGTAACTAATTCACCACTATATCTACTAAGTCATGTGTTGTTATTATCTGTGCGTTCACAAGAAATGCAGCTAAAATACAAATGTTGCTATATTTCCACTAACTTTGAACAGTTATTGCAACAGTATTACAGTACAGGCACTAAATATACTTCAAGGATAGAGTTATTTAATGCTCCAATTTCATTTAGAACATGAAGCGGCACTGTGAATGTACATATGCATGCATGTATACATATAGATGCACATATACAACACAAGTCTATATACACACATTGGCATTCCAAGAAACGTTTAACATCCATGTCCAACTTTACTCTGCCTCAAATATGTTCGATCCAGTTGCTGGTGCAAGTCTGCTGGCTCAGGGAAACTCAGACTCCTATTAGTAACTAGATCAACCTGCATTAACATTCGGTGTTAGCTGTAGGCGATACGCTCCAGCTGGCATAATACAAATGCTCTGTTAGACATCTCATTTTTCTGAAGATTTGATAGAAAGTCGAGTATAGCTTCTGATTCATATTCTTTTGGGCCTCCTTATCTCGAGAGACAATGGATACGCGCCTGGAGGTGGTCAGTGGTTTGTGAAGCAGCGCCTGGAGTGGCTATAAAGGCCAATTCTGGAGTGACAGGCTCTTCCACAGGTGCTGCAGAGAAATTTGTTTGTTGGGGCTGTTGCACAGTTGGCTCTCCCCTTGCGCCTCTGTCTTTTTTCCTGCCAACTACTAAGTCTCTTCGACTCGCCACAATTTAGCCCTGTCTTTATGGCTGCCCGCCAGCTCTGGCGAATGCTGGCAACTGACTCCCACGACTTGTGATCAATGTCACACGATTTCATGTCGCGTTTGCAGACGTCTTTATAACGGAGACATGGACGGCCGGTGGGTCTGATACCAGTGGCGAGCTCGCTGTACAATGTGTCTTTGGGGATCCTGCCATCTTCCATGCGGCTCACATGGCCAAGCCATCTCAAGCGCCGCTGACTCAGTAGTGTGTATAAGCTGGGGATGTTGGCCGCTTCAAGGACTTCTGTGTTGGAGATATAGTCCTGCCACCTGATGCCAAGTATTCTCTGAAGGCAGCGAAGATGGAATGAATTGAGACGTCGCTCTTGGCTGGCATACGTTGTCCAGGCCTCGCTGCCGTAGAGCAAGGTACTGAGGACACAGGCCTGATACACTCGGACTTTTGTGTTCCGTGTCAGTGCGCCATTTTCCCACACTCTCTTGGCCAGTCTGAACATAGCAGTGGAAGCCTTACCCATGCGCTTGTTGATTTCTGCATCTAGAGACAGGTTACTGGTGATAGTTGAGCCTAGGTAGGTGAACTCTTGAACCACTTCCAGAGCGTGGTCGCCAATATTGATGGATGGAGCATTTCTGACATCCTGCCCCATGATGTTCGTTTTCTTGAGGCTGATGGTTAGGCCAAATTCATATTATACTGCTATATTCCATGTTATAACAACAAATTGGTACCAAATTGGTAGTACAACAACAGTTTTATTTTCTTAAATTTATACTGGTAAAATTTTTAAAGATTGTAATGCTATCTACATAAACTGAAAAAATATGCATTTTACCACAAATCACAAATGGAAAAATTGTTTTTTTCCCTAAAATTGTGTGACAGTTTCCTTGCAACTTCAGTCAATGTCAAATGCAATAGCCTCAACAAGACATTGCATTTTTCCTGTCCATGAGTCACAAGACAGATAGGTTGAAGACAGCCATTCAGCAAATCCCTCCAGGGCCTATCTCTGTAACTTTCCACAGCCTGACAATCTTCTGAGGACTCTGCCTTCTTCCAACTCTAGTCGCTTGTGCATCCTCCACTCCTGCAGTCCACCAAATGGGCTTCCAGAAAGCATGCAATAAGATTCCACATTTGAGATTGTTTACAAAATAGAGAGTGCACAGAATTGAAGACAATCTATTGGCATAAGTAGGGAATTGTTAGGAGGTAGGAGACAGAAACTATGGGTAATGAGTATGGACTCAAATTGGTGGGACATAACTAGTGGTGTCCCCTTGGGATCTGGACCTAGGCCTGGGCTTTTCCTTATTTTAATAAATGTCTTAGATGAAGGAATATAGAGCCATATATACAAGTTTTCTAATGTCAATATGTCAAGTGGCACAGTAAATAATGTAGATGGAAGCAGAAAGTTGCAAAGTGACATTAATAGATTAAATAGGCTGAATTTTACAGGCTTGCTGCCATTTTGAGCCTCTCCCGGAATGATTTTCCAAGTGGAAAAGCTGTGGGAAACTGTGAGTTTATCCACTTTTGACCTAAGAAAGTTAGAGCAGAATACTTTCTAAATGGTGGGAAGGTAGGAATTTGGAAGAACAGATTTAGGGGTCCAAACACAGAAATTGCTAGTGGATAGGTATAAAAAGAATCAGAAATCTAAATTTCAAAATTGCACTTGTTAGATTTCTGCACTGATCACACTATGAGTAAAGAAGAATTTTCGAACATCAGAGTGAAATTTGTCTTTTACTAACTTAAACTTGTGTCCCCTTGCCTTATTTGTTGCGATTCAACTTGAAACAGTGTTATTTTTTCAATGTGGTACTTAAAGTGCTACGGATGTTAACTCGCTGGGGGCTTTCTTGTAGTTCAACAGTGCAATGCGCTTAGCGGCTATGACAGGTTCCAGCTCTTCAAAATGAGATTGAAACCAGTCTGCATTTCTCTTCACACGTTTGCCATTGGTGGTCATTGCTGAGTCATAGAGGCGTCACTGATGTGGGCCCACTTGGTCTCAGCATCCCCTGTGAGAGTGTTTTGAAGGGCTTTTACAAGTGAATTTAGACATTTTTGTAACAGCTGTGGATAAGAAATTCTGCTCGTGTTGATGCATGGGTGGCCCTTCTGCTTGGAGTGATGCAGCTTCTTTGGTTTGAATCTAACCTTGCTGCACACCAGGGAGTGGTCGGTGACGCAGTCCACACTGTGGAAGCTGCGTGTGACTTGAACATTGTTTAAGGAGGCTAGCCTTGTGACGATGAGGACCAGCTGGTGCCAACGACGTGATCTTGGGTGCCTCCGTGAAACCTGGTGACAGGGTTTAGTGTGAAAGAACGAGTTGGTGATGCAGAGGTTATGATAGGTACACAACTCAAGCAGTCTCTGTCCATTCTCATTCATCCTTCCAACACCATAGCGCCCAAGGCAGGAGGGGCATGAGTCATGGTCGGCCCCAACCCTGGCATTAAAGTCCCCCAGCAGGAACAGGTGTTCGGTATTGGGGATGCTACTAATGATATTATGGAGTTCCTCGTAGAACTGGTCTTTATAGCTTCAGGTGGGCAGCAGAGTGTTGGAGCATAGATGCTGAGTAGGTGTACTGGACCAGAGGCGGTGAGCAGTTCCTCGGATGGTGATGGCAAACACGAGGGGACATAGCTTCAAGTTGAGGGGTGATAGATATAGGACAGATGTGAGAGGTAGTTTCTTTACTCAGAGAGTAGTAAGGGCGTGGAACGCCCTGCCTGCAGCAGTAGCAGATTCGCCAACTTTAAGGGCATTTAAGTGGTCATTGGATAGACATATGGATGAAAATGGAATAGTGTAGGTCAGATGGTTTCACAGGTCGGCGCAACATCGAGGGCCGAAGGGCCTGTACTGCGCTGTAATGTTCTAATTCTAATTCTAAAAAAAAGATGGACAGTATGCATTCCGAGCCATTTGAGGGAGGCTCGATCATGCTGAGCAAGGGGTTTCTGATGGCGAAGCCCAGTCCATGCTATCTTGGTTCTTCTGGATCCCTACCCTGCCAGAAGAAGGTGTAGTCTTGCTCTGTTAGAGATCCACTTGCAGGGAGGAGTGTCTTCTGAAGTGCTGCAATGTCTACATTGAGTCTACTGATCTCGTTGTTAATGATGGCGGTCTTCTGGGAATCATTGATTTGCGTAAGGTCTTCCGACAGGCCAGGACACGTAGTTCTGACGTTCCAGCTTGCAAAACGAAGGGCTGGTACCTTCTTTCCTTTTTTCGTGCAGTTTGGTGCGGTGTTGCAGTCCACTTTTCGGGCAATGACCCTGAGCTCCAAGCACCCATTGAAGCAGGTGGACTGTGGCGGGACAGAACCTTATTGACCGGGGGCTGCCCGGTTTGAGGCGGGCGGTAGCTGTCCAGTGAGGTGCGATGACCTCTCCCACCGACAAAGGCAACCCGTGGCCCACAATCTCTATGCCAACTGAGCTGGACATAACCTGCAACTGCTGCCTTCCGTGTTGTTTCGGTCGCTGTGAGGCGACTATGGAGTGACCTCTCCATGGCACATGCCTGGGCGAATGTATGGAGGTTGAGAGTTGCCCAAGCGTCAAAACCCCCCTCTCGGCCTTTCTGGTGGGGTCCAAAGGAGTGAAGAGCACGACGCTTGGCACCGGTATGGCTGCAGGAACTGCCGGAAACATGCCAAAGGTGACACATGACCGCCTACGGGGTTCCGCTCCGGATTTTCTGTTAGGGCTTACTCCCTTAGACTTGGTCTCTCCCGAGATGCCCGCAAGGCAGTGGGGTTGTTAGGGCCCCTACACAGGGGTAGGAGGATGCCGGTGGGAGGAGGGGGTGCGAGGGGGATCTGGGAAGGGGGCTGTAAGGGGGAAGGGGGGGTGCAGGGAAGGAGGTGCAGGGGGAGGAAGATGTGAGGGGGGAGCTGGGAAGGGGTTGCGAAGGGGGGAGGGGGGGTGAGCAGGGAGAGTGGAGCTGGGAAGGGGAAGGGGGGGGCAAAGGGGGTGCAGGTAATAAACCATTTCATCAGTTCCCACCATCGATGCCGGGAAAGCTCATCCGTGTCCTCCGGGAGGTGAGCGACAGCCTCGGGCGCCAGTACCAGCAGGAATTAACCAGCAGGAGTTAACATCCGTAGCACTTAAAGCAGCCAGAAGCACTGCGCAAAGAACAGCCAGGCGCTGCGCAAATGAATACTGGCAATACCTATGCAGTCATATTCAGCTGGCCTCAGACACCGGAAACATCAGAGGAATGTATGATGGCATTAAGAGAGCTTTTGGGCCAACCATCAAGAAGATCGCCCCCCTCAAATCTAAATCAGGGGACACAATCACCGACCAACGCAAGCAAATGGACCGCTGGGTTGAGCACTACCTAGAACTGTAGTCCAGGGAGAATGTTGTCACTGAGACCGCCCTCAATGCAGCCCAGCCTGTACCAGTCATGGATGAGCTGGACGTACAGTCAACATAATCGGAACTCAGTGATGCCATTGATTCTCTAGCCAGCGGAAAAGCCCCTGGGAAGGACGGCATTACCCCTGAAATAATCAAGAGTGCCAAGCCTGCTATACTCTCAGCACTCCATGAACTGCTTTGCCTGTGCTGGGACGAGGGAGCAGTACCTCAGGACATGCGCGATGCCAATATCATCACCCTCTATAAAAACAAAGGTGACCATGGTGACTGCAACAACTACCGTGGAATCTCCCTGCTCAGCATAGTGGGGAAAGTTTTTGCTTGAGTCGCTTTAAACAGGCTCCAGAAGCTGGCCGAGCGCGTATACCCTGAGGCACAGTGTGGCTTTCGTGCAGAGAGATCGACCATTGACATGCTGTTCTCCCTTCGTCAGATACAGGAGAAATTCTGCGAACAACAGATGCCCCTCTACGTTGCTCTCATTGATCTCACCAAAGCCTTTGACCTCGTCAGCAGACGTGGTCTCTTCAGACTACTAGAAAAGTTTGGATGTCCACCAAAGCTACTAAGTATCATCACCTCATTCCATGACAATAAAGGACGGCACAGTGGCGCAGTGGTTAGCACCGCAGCCTCACAGCTCCAGGGACCCGGGTTCAATTCTGGGTACTGCCTGTGCGGAGTTTGCAAGTTCTCCCTGTGACCGCGTGGGTTTTCGCCGGGTGCTCCGGTTTCCTCCCACAGCCAAAGACTTGCAGGTTGATAGGTAAATTGGCCATTGTAAATTGCCCCTAGTGTAGGTAGGTGGTAGGGATTATGGGATTACTGCAGGGTTAGTATAAATGGGTGGTGGCTGGTCGGCACAGACTCGGTGGGCCGAAGGGCCTGTTTCAGCGCTGTATCTCTAAAAAAAAATATGATTTGCACAGTTCAGCATAGCGGCACCTCATCAGACCCCTTTCCTATCCTGAGTGGCGTGAAACAGGGCTGTGTTCTCGCACCCACATTGTTTGGGATTTTCTTCTCCCTGCAGCTCTCACATGCGTTTAAGTCTTCAGAAGAAGGAATTTTCCTCCACACAAGATCAGGGGGCAGGTTGTTCAACCTTGCCCGTCTTAGAGCGAAGACCAAAGTACGGAAAGTCCTCATCAGGGAACTCCTCTTTGCTGACGATGCTGCTTTAACATCTCACACTGAAGAGTGTCTGCAGAGTCTCATTGACAGGTTTGCGGCTGCCTGCAACGAATTTGGCCTAACCATCAGCCTCAAGAAAACGAACATCATGAGACAGGACGTCGGAAATGCTCCATCCATCAATATCGGCGACCACGCTCTAGAAGTGGTTCAAGAGTTCACCTACCTAGGCTCAACTATCACCAGTAACCTGTCTCTCGATGCAGAAATCAACAAGCGCATGGGAAAGGCTTCCACTGCTATGTCCAGACTGGCCAAGAGAGTGTGGGAAAATGACGCACTGACACGGAACACAAAAATCCGAGTGTATCAAGCCTGTGTCCTCAGTACCTTGCTCTATGGCAGCGAGGCCTGGACAATGTATGTCAGCCAAGAGCGACGTCTCAATTCATTCCATCTTCACTGCCTCCGGAGAATCCTTGGCATCAGGTGGCAGGACCGTATCTCCAACACAGAAGTCCACGAGGCGGCCAACATCCCCAGCTTATACACACTACTTAGTCAGCGGCGCGTGAGATGGCTTGGCTATGTGAGCCGCATGGAAGATAGCAGGATCCCCAAAGACACATTGTACAGCGAGCCCGCCACTGGTATCAGACCCACCGGCCGTCCATGTCTCCGCTTTAAAGACGTCTGCAAACGCGACATGAAGTCCTGTGACATTGATCACAAATCGTGGAAGTCAGTGATCGCCAGAGCTGGCGGGCAGCCATAAAGGTGGGGCTAAAGTGTGGCGAGTCGAAGAGACTTAGCAGTTGGCAGGAAAAAAGACAGAAGCGCAAGGGGAGAGCCAACTGTGTAACAGCCCCGACAAACAATTTCTACTGCAGCACCTGTGGAAGAGTCTGTCACTCTAATATTGGCCTTTATAGCCACTCCAGGCGTTGCTCCACAAACCACTGACCACCTCCAGGCGCTTACCCATTGTCTCTTGAGACAAGGAGGCCAAAGAGAAGGGATGGTACTTAAAGGAATCGTGACCAAAATAAAACACATGATTGAATTGGAAAGTAAAAGCAAACAAAAAGTGAAGAAACAAAAAGAAAGCAAACTTCTGGCTGGCCTGTTGGCTCACCTTACTACATTAATATAAAAGCAAAATACTGCGGATGCTGGAAATCTGAAATAAAAACAAGAAATGCTGGAACCACTCAGCAGGTCTGGCAGCATCTGTGGAAAGAGAAGCAGAGTTAACGTTTCGGGTCAGTGACAATGAAGGGTCACTGACCCGAAACGTTAACTCTGCTTCTCTTTCCACAGATGCTGCCAGACCTGCTGAGTGGTTCCAGCATTTCTTGTTTTTATTTCACCTTACTACATGCTATGTTGGTGTGCTAACACGCCATGCAGATTAGATCCCTGGTCTGTGCTGGGGTATTACTAGATATCTGCAGTCTCCCTCAGGGTTTGAAGGATAGGAAAGGACCAAAATACTATCCTGCTACTCATCTGGTCTTTCCTGCTGAAAGATGTGCCTGTCTGGTCATTGAATGGAGATATGATCATGTTTGGTTGTGATGCTCCTCCAGTCAAATCCCCTGCTGGTGCTGCCTGGATTTAGACATGCAGGAAAACCAGTTGCATTGCAGTAGCAGAGGATTCCTGGCAGTCATGAAACCATGCAAAAAAACCAGCTTGCATTTATGTAGTACTTCTAACATAGCAAAATGTCCAAAGGAGCATTGTCATACAAAATTTGACACTGAACTACCTAAGGAGGTTTCAGGACAGATGACCAAAAGCTTGGTCAGAAAGATAGGTTTTAGGGAACGTCTTAAAGGAGAAGGGAGGTCAAGATGCAGGGAAGTTTAGGGACAGGATTTCAGAGCTTGGGGCCCAGAAGCTGAAGGTATGGTGCTAATGTTGAAGGAGAAGGAGATAGGGATTGCACAAAATTGGAGGAATACATAGTTCTTGGAGGGTTGTCAGACTGGAGGAGGTTGCAGAGATAGGGAGGAGTGACCCAGGGAGGGATTTGAAAACAGGGATGAGAATTTTAAAACAGATGTTACTGGACCAGGAGTCAATATAAGTCAGTGAGCAGAGGAGTGATAGGTGAATGGGACATGGTTAGAGTTAGGATATGAGTAGCAGAGTTTTGTATGAATTCTTAACCCAGCATGAGTCAGAAGAGAGTCAGGTGGGAAAAAAAGCTTGATGAAGAATAGCTGAAATATTTTTAAAAATGGAGCCCCTACTCTTCTAGGAAGGAAATTTCTGGAAAAAGCCAATTATCTGTTTTGTCAATATTATATCAGAGACAAGTGACATTTCATGATGAATAAGTCACTCAACAACACATGTTTATAAACTGACAAAAGACCAACTTCACCACAGGTGGCAAAACCCCTTTAATAAACCTTAATGAAATCAAAACAGCTGTGCCCCTTTCAACATCCGCTGCCTAATCTAGTGCATATTTGTACAGGCAGATCAGCTACAGGTTTCTCCCGTACCAGACGACTACACTAGAAAATACTATCTGGGCCTAATTTATGGGTGTTGCATCATTATATCAGCAACAGCTCCAGAACTCCTGCTATTCAGCTGGCCATTTTACGAGGTGAGAAGCACATTTATTGTTCAGATATGTTGCAAGTAGTTAGGCCCCAGATTTTGCCCCTCACCAGCTCTGGGAAAGTTTTAAGTTAAGGATATCTTGATTCTGTAATCAAAGAAACTCAAAAGTATTCAGAGGACTAAATTTAGACCAAAGTCTTTTTTTATCCATGGAAAACTGGTTATTTGCCTGCTTACTGTTAAACACTTTGATAATATAATTTGAATGCTCACTAAATATACAATGTTCCCTATTTTTGTATATCGCCCTTTCAAGTTTGGAATAGAAAGCAGTAGTTATACAATGCCCCGCCCTAGAAATTGCTTCATGGTAAAATTTCAATTTTTGATTTTTGTTCTGCAGTATGAAGAGTCCAGACCAGATGAAGGAAAAGAAACTGGAAAAAAAAGGCAAACCTGAGGTTTCCTTACAGCATTGCAAGTCCGAATTTCCAAACACACTCTTCACATGTGGGTTGGGCCTGATTTGAGCATGTATTGGAATTCACTGGTGCTTGCAATTTTATGTCCAGTTTTTAATGAACTGATTCCAGCATCTCAACTCAAAAAGTAGGACTTTCCTGTTCTGTACAGCTCAGTGTCACACCACACTAGCTTTCTGCACTCATGCTCTGGCATGGAGCATTACCCACTGTCTTTGCCTGTCAGAAAATCACAGGCATCATCCAACAGCTTTGGCTCCCAGTGAGTTAGCTTCCCTACCAGTTACACACATTTGGTCCAACTGGCCCTAATGTCTTTCTTCTCCAAACCAGATTGCTGGAAAGTACTACTCTGGTATTAACTCTAGGCAATGCTCTACTGTGGACAGTATCCATTGGCTGCTTGTTCTACACTTTGTGTGACCGTCTTATCCATTTGGTCAATGGTAAGGAAAATTAGGCGAGATATACAATGCCTGACCAATTCATCATCGTCCAGAGTTAAAATTACTCCCCAAATGGTCTCTTGTTTAAAATAGCGGAACAATTCTTCATAGTTGTTGTACATGTATATTGTTTCAACTCTACCTCAGAGTTGAGGAAACCATTAAAAAATTGCATTAAAAAATGCTAGACTTTTTGGTGTGGCTCACTCAGTGTGATAATCACTCACTTTGTTTTAAAAGCAGTAACTGATTTTAAGTGACTGCTGGTTTTAAAAATGAGCTCAGTTCCATGTATGTTCAAAGGTATTTTCAGTACATGTAATTGTTGCCAACCTCTGGTGTCACAGTGTTGTCATCCCTCCTGAATATTGAGACTGCTCATGGTGGAGTAGGTTGCTGGAAGGTTTGCTTGATGCCCCAATGCTGCATATTTTCACCCTTTTCTGTATGAGTTCCTTCTACTCATTGATGCAGAATTGAAGAAGGCAAGGAGTATCGGTT
Source organism: Heterodontus francisci (assembly GCF_036365525.1). Classification (NCBI taxonomy): domain Eukaryota; kingdom Metazoa; phylum Chordata; class Chondrichthyes; order Heterodontiformes; family Heterodontidae; genus Heterodontus; species Heterodontus francisci. Next base: position 106,551,898 of record NC_090376.1, read on the forward strand.
TTCAACTGTACACACACAAACCAAGGACTTTACAGAAAGGCCCGAGGTCCTGTCACTGGGACTGGAAGTGGAAGCCGCTGCCACTCTGGTGGCAAGATCTGCTTGGACCTGCATGCCAACACTACCTCCATGAGCTCTGTGGAGCAATGGCTGGGTGAGAGGGGGCGAGGCACCTGAACTCACCCCCAGGTCCTCAGACACCTCAAGTGAGCAGGTAAGGACAATTGTGACCTGAAAGTTTGGATAAGCGGCTGCCACTACATCTGGGGGCTCCTCTCGGGGCGTTCCTGGTGTGGGTGGTGGCACCTCAGCCCCTCTGTCAGTCACACCAGTGCCTCACATAGCCACGACGACAAGGTGCCTCCTGCACTTGTGCAGGGGGCCCTTAATATCTTGGGGTCTTCGAGGCCTCAGGCAGCCAGAGGACAACCGTCAAGGTCATCAAAAGCCCCGGGGCACCAAAGTTAGCAGCCTGTCTCCACCTCAGCTGAGAGCACAAGGGGAGTGCCATGCAGGAGCACACGCAAGAGATTTAAGAAGAGCACCTGGGTTCATGGGTTTATTTTTTGTTAATTCATGCATCCTTCCAATGTTTGTGTCTTCAATTAAATGCGGAATGTTGCAAGGCAAATGAGTCCTTCCATTTCTGGCAGCCCGTTGGGCCTTTAGCAGTACCATGTCTCCCTCCAAGGGTGAAAAAAGAAGGACCATACTGAGTGATGTCAATGCATTCCCAATGCCACTGTCTAATGTCTTAATGGTGCAGATGAATGGTAAGGACAATAAAGGAAACAGCAACAGGACTGCAGAAGGCTGCAGCTTTATTGGATTGCCTGGATCTGTCATTAAGAATCATCTGAAAAGTGCCTGTAATAGCACATCGCAAGCCTCCCTTGCTGGTATCTCATTGACCTTGCCAGTGGCCCCTGGGGTTCTTTATCATTCAGCACTTGATTAGTATCTTCTTCCACCTTCCTCATCGTGAGGGGAAGCATCATGCTGCACCATGTCCTCATTGTTCAAAGCCTCTCCCCTCTGTAGCACCATGTTGTATAGAGCATAGCTGACCATCACATTACATGAGATTCTTGCTGGGCATACTGAAGGGCTCCTCCAGATCGATTTAGGCATCTGAACTGCATCTTCAGAAGGCCCATGGCCTGCTCAATGGTAGTTAGAGTTGTCCTGTGGCAGGTGTTGTACCTGTCCTCTGCATCTGTGCTTGGGCTCTTCACAGGTGTCCGTAGCCATATCTTCAGTGGGTAGCCCTTATCACCAAGTATCCATCCTTGCAGGTTTATAATGGGGTCTGTAAAGGCCTGGCATCTGGGACTGCCTTAGTATGTAGACATCATGGCTGCTTACCAAGAACCATGCACACAGCTGAAGGAACCATTTGTGGTAGTCGGAGACCAGTTGATCATTGAGCGAGTGAAGCCCTTCCTATTGATGAAGGCTGCTGCCCAATCTTTGGGAGCCTTGATGGCCACATGCATGCAGTCGGTGACACCCTGCACCTGGGGGAATCCAGCAATGGCCCCAAATCCTATGGCCCTGTCTACATGTCTGCCTGGGTCTGTACGAAAGTGCATGGATTGGCTGCACTCTTGAAGATGGCATAAGTGACCGTCTTGATGCAGTGATGAGCCACAGACTGGAAGATCCTACACATATCACCAGAAGATCCCTGGAACAATCTTGAGGCGTAGAATTTCAGCAGCACAGTGATCATTAGCACCATTGCCATTGGGTATCCCATGGGGCTCAGCTCATCTTCCATCATGGCACACAGCTCTGTGACCACCTTGTTGGAGAGGAGCAGTCTTCAGTGACACTGCTGCTCCCACATTTGCACTAAGTAGAGCCTCTGATGGCAGACCCTTTTTGGTGGGCAACCTGTTCTGCGCATTAGCGGCTGGTTGCGTGCCCCTCTGCATCCTTCTCTTCTGTGACCCTCCTGGTGGCCCTCAGGTTGCTCCTGACCTACTGCTTGAGGCTGCAGCTCTCTCCCTCTCTGATGCTCCTCCTCACTGGAGGTCTCAAAGTCTGAGTGAATGAGGCTCATGGCAGGTAACTGGTCTCAGTTTCCAAGGCCTCTTGCCACCCCCCCACCCCCCCAACTCTAATGACACAACTGCCACTTCTGAGATGGCACTCAAGCACTATGCCCCCACTGTGCCAGAAATGTGTCCCTGCTACCAACTGCCACTGCCAAATGCCATGATGTTCCACCCTGCCTGCCAATGACCATGCTGAAGTTCACAATGGCTGCTGTCTGGAGCCAGCACTGATCTCCTGCAAATCCACCGCCTCCTTATACCTGGCAAGACTCTGAAGCCTCATTGTTTCCGTGCACACTTTGTAAAATTCGAAATCCCTGTGTTACAACCCAGTGAGGATGGTGTCTCGGTGTCTCTCTCAGCCTTCACCTGGTCTTACCGTACCAAGGTTTTATTTTAAACACACTGTGTTTTTAGCTCCCCCTTGGTGAATCCCTGTTCACTGCTTTCCAATTATAAGGCAAAGAAACCAGCACACACAGGCTTTCTTACGTTTAAAGAAGAAAAGTTGAAATTTTTTAAACTTAAATTTAAACCCTAATTCGGTTGATGCCGACGGATACACGACACGCCCACGCTAGCATGCATACGAGATACACACACAAAAATAGAGATAGAATAGAGCAGAAGAAAAATAAAGTGAAAAATTTGAGGTAATATCTGAAGAGTTTTTGTTCCAGTTCTTTGAGCTCACTGTAGAGTCCTTGATTGTAGGTTGATCTTGCTTTCGTTGGGGCGCAGTATTCTTCTTAAACCTTGTTTGCTGCAGGGGACTTTTCTCTCTTGGGGTTCATATGTCTTTAGTGGATTCAGAGGCTTGTGAGAAAGAGATGGGAGCAGACAGGTCAGGTGTTCTCAGTCCAGGAGCAAACAATCTTTCTGAGTTCAAACTCTCTGTGGCCAGTTCAAAAGAAAACCCTGGAACAGCCAGTTAGTCATGTGACCAGCTGGTCGAAACAGTCCTGGCCCTTGTGGGTTGTATCTGCCTTAGCAGGCCCTGGAATACGCTTCCTCACCTTCGATGTCTGTTAGTATGTAAATGATTTTTTCCAGCCATGGCTGATCTGTTTAACAAGTCATTTCCTCACTCCAACAACAGTTAAAAATCAATGAACATGACAAAATTGATGTGCCTCATTCTTGGCATGACACCTGGTAAAATTGCAGTTAACTACCTGTTAAACAGGCATTAATTAACTTTCCACTGCATTTCGGTGTGAGGTCCTCCCACCATCCTGGCCACATTTCGGAATATCCAGTTGCAATGTAAAGGGGCTTCTATCCCAATGCCTTTTGTCATGATACCAGGACTCCTACCAACTTCCAGCCTGGTGAAATCCAGTCCCAAGTCTTCTTGAAATTCATTTAGCAGGGAAATCAGGAAACATTTTTTCTCACGTAGGGAAGTGGAAAAGTAGAGTGCTGTTCCCCAAATTGTTGCAGATGCTCGACCAATTGAAATTGTCAAGACTGAGATCAATATATTTTTATAATTTAAGTGGTATGAATCAAAAGCGGGTACAGATACAGATCCTGTTCTTATGTGTGTGTGCAAATGTGTATATAAGAACATAAGAACTAGAAGCAGGAGTAGGCAATTCAGCCCATCGAGCCTGCTCCGTCATTAAATATGATCATGGCTGGTCTCATAAAAATAAAAGCAAAATACTGCGGATGCTGGAAATCTGAAATAAAAACAAGAAATGCTGGAAACACTCAGCAGGTCTGGCAGCATCTGTGGAAAGAGAAGCAGAGTTAACGTTTCGGGTCAGTGACCCTTCTTCGGAACTAGCAAATATTAGAAATGTCAAAGGTTATAAGCAAGTGAGCCGGGGTGGGGCAAGAGATAACAAAGGAGAAGGTGTAGATTGGACAAGGCCACATAGCTGACCAAGAGGTCATGGAGCAAAGGCAAACAATATGTTAATGGTGTGTTGAAAGACAAAGCATTAGTACAGATAGGGTGTTAACGAACTGAAGATTGAGCAGCAGCAAGTACAAACATGAAAAAAAACAGTGGGTAAGCAAACTGAACAAACTACAATGAAATGAAATAAACAAAAGAAAAAAAATTGGAAAAAATGTAAAAAAGAAAAAAGAAAAAATAACTAAAAATAAAAGTAAAATGGGGAGCCCGTCATGCTCTGAAATTATTGAACTCAATGTTCAGTCCGGCAGGCTGTAGTGTGCCTAATCGGAAAATGAGATGCTGTTCCTTGAGCTTGCGTTGATGTTCAGTGGAACACTGCAGCAAGCCCTGGATAGAGATATGAGCATGAGAGCAGGGGGGAGTGTTGAAATGGCAAGCAACCGAAAGCTCAGGGTCCTGTTTGCGGACTGAGCGGAGGTGTTCCGCAAAGCGGTCACCCAGTCTGCGTTTGGTCTCCCCAATGTAGAGGAGACCACATTATGAGCAGCGAATACAGTATACTACATTGAAAGAAGTACAAGTAAATCACTGCTTCACCTGAAAGGAGCGTTTGGGGCCTGGGATAATGAGGAGAGAGGAGGTAAATGGGCAGGTATTACACCTCCTGCGATTGCAGGGGAAGGTGCCATGGGATGGGGATGAGGTGGTGGGGGTAATGGAGGAGTGGACCAGGTTGTCGCGGAGGGAATGATCCCTTTGGAATGCTGACAGGGGAAGGGAGGGGAAGATGCGTTTGGTAGTGGCAACACGCAGGAGGTGGCGGAAATGGCGGAGGATGATCGTTTGTATATGGAGGCTGATGGGGTGGAAAATGAGGACAAGGGGAACCCTGTCACGGTTCTGGGAGGGAGGGGAAGGGGTGAGGGTAGAGGTGCGGGAAATGGACCGGACACGGTTGAGGGCCCTGTCAATAACAGTGGGAGGGAATCCTCGGTTGAGGAAAAAGGAGGTCATATCAGAAGCACCGTCATGGAAGGTTGCATCATCAGAGCAGATACCCCACCAGGATGGTTTAAGGGCTCTCCACTTCTTCCTTGAACAGAGGCCCAACCAGTCCCCATCCACCACCACCCTCCTCCGCCTGGCTGAACTTGTTCTCACATTGAACAACTTCTCCTTCAACTCCGCTCACTTCCTTCAAGTAAAAGGTGTTGCTAAGGGTACCCGCATGGGTCCTAGTTATGCCTGTCTTTTTGTGGGATATGTCGAGCATTCTTTGTTCCAGTCCTACTCAGGCCCCCGCCCCAACTCTTTTTCCGGTACATTGATGACTGTATCGGTGCCGTTTCCTGCTCCCGCCCCGAACTAGAAAACTTTATGAACTTTGCTTCCAATTGCCACCCTTCTCTCACCTTTACATGGTCCATCTCTGACACTTCCCTTCCCTTCCTCGACTTCTCTGTCTCCATCTCTGGGGATAGGTTGTCTACTAATATCCATTATAAGCCCACCGACTCCCACAGCTACCTCGACTACACTTCTTCACACCCTGCCTCCTGTAAGGACTCCATTCCATTCTCCCAGTTTCTCCGTCTCCGACGCATCTGCTCTGATGATGCCACCTTCCGTGACGGTGCTTCTGATATGACCTCCTTTTTCCTCAACCGAGGATTCCCTCCCACTGTTGTTGACAGGGCCCTCAACCGTGTCCAGCCCATTTCCCGCACCTCTACCCTCACCCCTTCCCCTCCCTCCCAGAACCGTGACAGGGTTCCCCTTGTCCTCATTTTCCACCCCATCAGCCTCCATATCCAAACGATCATCCTCCGCAATTTGTGCCACTCCAGGGTGATGCCACTACCAAACGCATCTTCCCCTCCCTTCCCCTGTCAGCATTCCGAAGGGATCGTTCCCTCCGCGACAACCTGGTCCACTCCTCCATTAACCCCACCACCTCGTCCCCGTCCCATGGCACCTTCCCCTGCAATCGCAGGAGGTGTAATACCTGCCCATTAAACTCCTCTCTCCTCACTATCCCAGGCCCCAAACACTCCTTTCAGGTGAAGCAGTGATTTACTTGTACTTCTTTCAATGTAGTATACTGTATTCGCTGCTCACAGTGTGGTCTCCTCTACATTGGGGAGACCAAACGCAGACTGGGTGACCGCTTCGCGGAACACCTGTGCTCAGTCCACAAACAGGACCCTGAGCTTCCGGTTGCTTGCCATTTCAACACTCCCCCCTGCTCTCATGCTCACATCTCTATCCTGGGCTTGCTGCAGTGTTCCACTGAACATCAACGCAAGCTCGAGGAACAGCATCTCATTTTCCGATTAGGCACACTACAGCCTGCCGGACTGAACATTGAGTTCAATAATTTCAGAGCATGACGGTCTCCCCATTTTACTTTTATTTTTAGTTATTTTTTCTTTTTTCTTTTTTACATTTTTTCCAATTTTTTTTCTTTTGTTTATTTCATTTCATTTTAGTTTGTTCAGTTTGCTTACCCACTGTTTTTTTTCATGTTTGTACTTGCTGCTGCTCAATCTTCAGTTCGTTAACACCCTATCTGTACTAATGCTTTGTCTTTCAACACACCATTAACATATTGTTTGGCTTGGCTCCATGACCTTTTGGTCAGCTATGTGGCCTTGTCCCATCTACACCTTCTCCTTTGTTATCTCTTGCCCCACCCCCAGCTCACTTGCTTATAACCTTTGACATTTCTAATATTTGCTAGTTCCGCAGAAGGGTCACTGACCCGAAACGTTAACTCTGCTTCTCTTTCCACAGGTGCTGCCAGACCTGCTGAGTGGTTCCAGCATTTCTTGTTTTTATGGCTGGTCTCATCCCGGCCACAACTCCACTTTCCTGCCCGTTCTCCATAACCCTTCAACCCATTACTAATTAAAAATCTGTCTATCTCCTCTTTAAATTTACTCAATGTCCCGGCATCCACCGCACTCTGGTGTCGTGAATTTCACAGACTCACGACCCTTTGAGAGAAGTAATTTCTCCTCATCTCTGTTTTAAATCTGCTACCCCTTATCCTAAAACTATGACCTCTCATTCTAGATTGCCCCACCAGAGGAAACATCCTCTCTTTGTCTACTTTGTCAATCCCCTTAATCATCTTATATACCTCCATTAGATCTCCTCTCATTCTTCTAAACTCCAGAGAGTAAAGGCCTAAACTGCTTAATCTCTCTTCATAAGACAAATCCCTCATCTCTGGAATCAATCTCGTGAACCTCCTCTGAACTGCCTCCAATGCAACTACATCCCTTCTCAGGTAAGGGGACCAAAACTGCACGCAATACTCCAGGTGTGGTCTCACTAATGCCTTGTACAGTTGCAGCAACACTTCCCTCCTTTTATATTCTATTCCTTTAGCAATAAATGCCAAAATTCCATTTGCCTTCCTTATTATCTGTTGCACCTGCATACTAGTTTTCTGCGATTCATGCACGAGGACACCCAGATCCCTCTGCACCGAAGCAATCTGAAGTTTCTCTCCATTTAGATAATAATTTGCCTTTCTATTCTTCCAACCAAAATGGATAACCTCACACTTATCCCCGTTAAACTCCATCTTCCAAATTTTGGCCCATTCACCTAACCTATCCATATCCATTTGTAAATTTCTTATTTTGTTATTACAACTTACTGTCCCTCCTATTGTAGTGTAATTTACAAATTTGGTTCGAATACCTTCTATCCCTGCATCCAAGTCGTTAAAATAGATTGTAAATAGTCTTGTCCAAGGACCGAACCCTGTGGCACCCCTCTAGTTACATCTTGCCAACCAGAAAAGGACCCATTTATCCCCACTCTGTTTTCTGTTGGTTAGCCAATCCTCTATCCAAGCTAATAAATTGCCCCTAACCCCATGTGATCTTACCTTGTGTATTAACCTTTTGTGTGGCACCTTATCAAATGCCTTCTGGAAGTCCAGACATACTACATCTATAGGATCCCTATTGCCCACTTAACTTGTTACATCTTCAAAGAACTCTAGCAAATTAGTCAAACACGATTCACCCTTCATAAAACCATGCTGACTCTGATGGATTGCGTTTTGACTTTCTAAGTATCCTGTTATTACTTCCTTAATAATGGATTCTAACAATTTCCCAACGACAGATGTTAAACTAACTGGTCTATAGTTTCCTACTTTCTGCCTCCCTCCTTTTTTGAATAAGGGCATTATATTAGCATTTTTCCAGTCCACTGGAACTTTTCCCGCATACAGGGAATTTTGCAATATTATAACCAATGGATTCACTTTCTCCACTGCCACTTCCTTTAAGACCCTCGGATGTAGGCCATCAGGCCCTGGGGACTTGTCTGCCTTCAATCCCAATAGTTTGTTCAGTACTTTTTCCCTAGTGATGATGATTGTTCTAAGTTCCTCCCTTTCTATAACTGCTGCATTGTTTGTTACTATTGGGATGGTACTGGTGTCCTCCACCGTGCAAACTGAGGCAAAATACTAATTTAATGTCTCCGTCATTTCTGTGTTCCCCACTATTAACTCCCCAGTCTCATCCTCCAATGGACGAACATTCACTTTAGCTACTCTCTTTCCTTTTAAATACTTATAGAATCTTTTGCTATCCGCTTTTATATTTTGCACTAGTTTTCTTTCATAATTTACCTTTGCTCTTTTTATTACTTTTTTCGTAACCCTTTGTTGATCTTTAAAAGTTTCCCAATCTTCCAGCCTGCCACTGGCCTTTGCAATATGGTATGCCTTAACTTTTGTCTTTATGTTATCCTTAACTTCCTTGCTTAGCCGTGGATGTTTTCTCCCCCTCTTACTCTCTGGAATATATTTTAGTTGGGAGGAATTGAATATCCCCTTAAACATCTGCCACTGCTTGTCGACTGTCCTACCTTTTAGTCTTCCCGCCCAGTCCACTAGGGCCAAATCTGTCCTCATTCCTATGTAATTACCTTTGTTTAACTCCAGAATGCTAGTGTGGGACACCAGCTTCTTGCCCTCAAATTGAATTTGAAATTCTAGCATGCTATGATCACTCTTCCCTAGAGGCTCCTTAACTATGAAATCATTAATTAATTACACCTCATTGCACAGTACCAAATCTAGAATAGCCTGCTCCCTGGTTGGTTCCACAATTTATTGCTCCAAAAAACAATCTCTAACACATTCAATGAACTCTCCCTTGAGGCTACCCTTGCCAGTATGATTAATCCAGTCTATATGTATATTAAAATCACCCATGATTATTGCCGTACCTTTCTTACAAGCCCCAAGTATTTCCTGGTTTATACTGTGCCCCAGTGGGCAACTACTGTTTGGGGACCTATAGATTACCCCCACCAGGATCTTCTTTCCCTTGCTATTTCTTATTTCTACCCAGACTGATTCTCTTGATCTCCAGTGCCTATATCATTTCTCGTTACAGCACTGATCTCTTCTTTTACTAACAAAGCTACACCACCTCCTTTTCCTTCCTGCCTATCCTTCTGAAATACTGAGTACCCTTGGATATTCAATTCCCAAACCTGGTTTCCCTGCAACCACGTCTCAGTAATCGCCACTAAATCATACCCATTCGTCTCTATTTGCACTGTTAACTCATTAATTTTATTCCGAATGCTTCGTGCATTCAGAAACAAAGCCTTTAAGTTTGTTTTATTATCAAATTTCCCTACTCTTGTATGATTCCTTGGTGCAATATGACATGCATACACATATCTATGCATGTATATATGTACGTACCTAGATTACATAAAATATAAACCTTTTTAAGTTATTTTTCTTCAGGAACAGCACACAGCAATGAGTAGTTAATTTATGCTACTATAAAGGTGCAATAACAAACGTTATTTTTACAAAATGAACAAAAAATGACACCAATTCTAGAGAAGGACCAATCATTCACAATCGAAGGGTTAAAGAAACATTCGTGACCACTATATCAAACAGATCAACTTCATTGAATTTATGTTTAAAATTGAGGTGGGTTGGCAGGGATTGTGTAACAGGGGTTGACACTTTAGATTCCAAACTGGATTTCACTGTTGCTGGAGAGTTTAGTAGCCATAAGTGGCAGTGTTTTGAATCAGTCTTGTGTAAACGTCACAGCTCCAATCTCTCTTGATTTTTTGGTATCTTGCACATTGCACTCTGTGCATCTTGTACAGGAATTTTCCCGTCATTCCATGATAATCCAGCTTTGGCCACAAATTATAATATAAACCCTGAGGAAACATGGAACTCATTTCATGTTTTGCATCAGAATATCTGAAGCACATTGGGGTCTGCTGTGTAAACAGAGTATTAGAGTCATATTTATTGAATGTGCTGTGAAGCTGAGTGTTATAATCTATCTCATAATCATCCCTGATTATTCCATCTAGTGAAAGTAAACAGCCAAGCTGCCTTCAAAATAAATTTTTCTCACAACTGATCCTTGAAGATGTGTGTGTATTTGTGTGTGTGGTTTTGAGATAACAAACATGGAAAAGACCCTGGTCATTGATAATATGTTTATCTTATCTTGTGCTGCAAAAGCATGCTTGTCCCCTTGCTACCCTTGATGAGGCTGCACTCCATGTAAGCATAAGGATATTCAAGTTGTGTCTGCCACAATATATTTTGATCCCTGTCAGTAGAGAGATAGATCAACCGATAGACAGAGGCAGTAATGGTGAAGAATAGCTGGAGCTTTGATTTGCTGGTGGGGTGAATGAATGTCTCTTGGAACATAGGACATCATCTCCACTGCAAACAGCCAGTATGCTACAGTCAGATGAAACCAGCAGTCTAAATCCAGGAGTTCTGATGAAAAGTCATTGACCTGAAATGTTGACCAGAATTTTATGCCTCCAGCCCTTGGAGCAGGCTGGAGGCAGGGGGCATAAAATCGAGCAGTAGGCAGGGTGTGCCATTCTTATTGCCTACTCGCCCCCGCTGCCATTTTATCAGCAACGGGGCAGGTGGCAAATGACCTGCCCACCCCAGGCCAATTGATGACCTTAAGTGGCCAACTAATGGCCACTTAAGGGCCTCCTCCCGCTGCCACTGGTATATTACAAGTGGTGGCTGGGCATTTCGCCAGCTGTGGAGGCCAGCTGGTATTACCTGGTAATACCAGCCGGCCTCCTTGTGGGCTGGAGGGGTGGGCCCCCCTTATCGGGCACCCTTTGCCCCACGAAGGGCCCCTCCAGCAACACAAGCTTCCCTCACTGGAGCACCTCCCTCGCCAGGGCACAGCTGATTGTCCATGGCGAGGCTCAAAACCCAACTCACCTTTTTTGTCGCCTCATTTAAGGAAGGATGTAAACGCATTGGAAGCAGTTCAGAGAAGGTACATGACAGGCCCCCCTTTTTATTTTTATTTTTAGTTATTTTTTATGTGTTTATTTTATTTCATTTTCTTTAGTTTGTTTCCACTGTGCCTACTCAATTTTTTTCATGTTTGTGCTTGGGGCCAGGCTGTTCAGTTTTCTGTCAATTGCCACCGTCTCTGTACTGACGCTTTGTCCTTCACCACACCATTAACATACTGTTTGCCTTTGCTCCATGACCTTCTGGTCAGTTATTCTCTGTGATCTTGTCCTATCAACACCTCTTTTGTTATCTCTTGCCCCATCCCTGCTTTACTTGCTTGAAACCTTCTGATGAAGGGTCACTAACCTGAAACGTTAACTCTGCTTCTCTCGCCACAGATGCTGCCAGACCTGCTGAGTATTTCCAGCATTTCCTGTTTTTATTTATTAGACGAATGCCTGGAATGGGTGGGTTGTCTTATGAGGAAAGGTTGGACAGGCTAGGCTTGGATCCGCTGGAGTTTAGAAGAGTAAGAGGCGACTTGATTTAAACATATAAAAATCTGACGGGTCTTGACAGGGTGGATGTGGAAAAGATGAGGAGAAATATTTTTCTCTCAGCAAGTTGTGAGTCTTTAGAACTCTTTTCTTCAAAAGGCAGTGGAAGCAGAGTCTAAATATTTTTAAGGCGGTGGTAGATAGATTCTTGATAATCGAGGGGGTGAAAGGTTATCGGGTGTAGGCAGGAATGTGGAGTTGAGGTTACAATCCGATCAGCCATGATCTTATTGAATGACAGAGCAGGCTCGAGGGGCTGAGTAGACTACTCCTGCTCCTAATTTGTATGTTTGTATGTCTTTTGTGCTTTTCTGCCTGAGTGCAGTCCCAGCAGTGGCCACCGCTCCTGATGATGCTGCCGGGACTGAGCAGCTGCCAGGCCTCTGATTGCCTCAGAGGAACGGAAGTCCCAACCGAGGCCAGTTATATGTCTGGGCCACATCAGATTGCTGCGTAGCTTCCAGGCCTAGGGGAGGTACTTCCGTCGTGACTTAAAATTTTGGCTGTTACCCCTGTTTCCTCTTCACAGATGCTGCCTGACTTACTGAGTGTTTCTAGCATTTTCTGTGTTTAGCCCTAATCCCATGTCAGTTATTATTCTTGTAACAAACAATATACTGGGCTGAATTTCACCATAAGGTAGGAAGTGTCGTCATCTGGAAAGAAAGCGGGTCTCTAGTCCGTGCAAGTGGATGGCAGGATCGCGGGGAAGATTTTACCGGTGACGGTCAATTAAGAGGGCAATTTCTGGGACTGCCATCCAATTCAGGACAGTAGCCTTCCTCTCAGAGCTGCTGGCCCAGCTAATAGAGGTGGCCGCTGCTGAGGCTGCAGGGAGAAGGAGAGGGCGTCTCCATGTTGAGGTGCCCTCTAAGTGCGGGTAAGAATTGTTTTAATGTGCCGGGGCCAGGCAGGCAGGCCCTGGCGATCGGAGGGGTGAACCCTCCAGTGGCAGTGTTGGAGTCGTAGGGGCGGCCATTGCTGCCGGGGGCTCCTCCGTGGGCCATAGAGTAGCTAGAAAGAAAGACCCCTCCCCACCCCCACACAAAGCCTCTAGGAGGTCGCCTCAATATATCTGGTGGTCTCTTCACGTGGTGAGGGCCCACCTGATGCTGGCAAATTGCTGGCCGGGCAGATAGTGGCCATTATTTGCCCACTTAATTGAATTAATTGCCTGCCCACCTCCAGTTGGCAGGTGGCCAAGCTGCTGCTATTCCCACTTCTGGGAATATCCTGTGGCAGCGGGAAGATGTCGTGGTTCCTTCCTAATGCATTCTATTGTAATTTTACAGCCCCACCCGCCTCCCAGCCTGTCTCCAGAGGACTGGTAAAATTCTTGCCACTGTGTGTGATCACTGGCAACAGGTTTACTTAATAGGAACATAGGAACAGGAATAGGCCATTCTATCCCTCATCATCTCTGCCATTCGGTTAGATCATGGCTGATCTGTACATCAACTCTACTTCTCAGCTCCATTTCCCTTGATACACTTACTTAATAAAAATCTATCACTCTTAGTCTTGAAAGCTCCAATTGTGTCAGCCTTTTATGGGAAAGAGTTCCAAATTTCTATTACCCTTCATGTGAAAAGGTGATTCCTGACTTCTCTCCAAAATGGCCTGGCTCTAATTTTAAAAGTATGCCCCTCATTCTTGATAACCTAGCAGAAAAAATAGTTTCTCTGTATCTATCCTGTTGAATTCTTTTTTTAACATTTCAAATATCTCAATCAGATCATCCTTCAATCTTCTATACTCAAGGGAATACAAGCCAATCTCCTCATAGTTTAACCGTCTAAACTCTGGTATTATTCTGGGGAACTTGGATGGCACTCACTCCAAGGCTTCCAAGTTCAAAATATAATGTTGTAATCTCAAAGAAAAAGCTGTAAATATGAAAGCTTTCTTTTCTGTGTTGGGCAGTAGGAATCTCAGCTCCTGGAACATTTCATGAAGGCTCCAGTATACTGAAAGTGAGCGAACAGCCTAACACAGCATGCTGTGTGTTTTGGTGAGAAGACAGCAACAGCTACAAACAGAGCAAACTGGTAGAGGGCTGATATTCCAAACCAGAGCATAATGCTGCTCTCTATTAAACTACATTCATAGTGTTTTGTGACAAAGAGAACATTAAGCATTGTCATCGCTTCTGGTGTAATGATGAAATGAAAAATGGCACAGGGACAAAGGTTTTTCTTTTCCCTGCAGTGAGTACCACATGTAAGACAAGACAACATTTAGTATGGGGCACCTCAGTTAAACACATCTTGTGAAAACTAAAATCTTAATTAAATGTGAATGTGCTTAAGAAATGACCTTGAACATATCCCTTCAGGTGTAAGCCCATTAATTGGAGGCATTTATGGTTCATAAACCGACAGGAGTATTTTATAAAGTGCAGGTAGTGGCAAAGTGGGCATAAATCTGATGTAAACTTAATGTGAGCAAAATCTTAAAAAAAAAACATGATAAGTAACGATTCATCATGACAGCTCTTCGATGTAAAACTCGATTGAATAGTGTCAGATTTATGTCTGGTAGAACAGATGGTTAGCTGAGCAGGGAGTATTCAGCAAAATGTGAAAATTAAAAAAAAATCTTTAAATTATGAACCAGTTAGGAGGAAAAAAATAAGGAACATTCACGCTGTAGAAACAGGCATGCTGTTAAAAATGGGTTATGTTCGATTTTTGAAATGACACGTCTTTAACATAACCTTCTACAGAGGGCAAGATTACAAACTGTGAAGTACCCAAATGTATTCATCCCTACAATAATGATGTGTTAACTTTTAGAATGCTGAATGTATATTTTTAGAGTTTTTATTTTTAGTTGTTTCTACTCACCAGATGTTGTGCCCCTTATCGGGACATGGTCCTACAGGCAATGCTCACCTTCTCACATGCAGCTATACTTCCAGTGTAAATCTTGAAGTGAGTGACAAGAGGTTATTTGACTTTGTGGGTCATCACATTGATTTAGTTCTCACACATGCACACCTTCCACCAAGAGTCACATAGGAACATAGGAGCAACAGTAGGTCATTCAGCCCATCGAGCCTGCTCCACCATTCAATACGATCATAGCTGATCATCCAATTCAATGTCTTTTTCCCACACTATCCTCATATCTCCTTATGTTGTTTGTATTTAGATATCTGTCAATCTCTTCTTTAAACATACTCAATGACTGAGCTTCCACAGCCCTCTGTGTTAGAGAATTCCAAAGATTCATGACCTTCTGAGTAATGAAATTTCTCCTCATCTCTGTCCTAAGTAGCTTTCCCCTTATTTTGAAATTGTGTCCCCTGCTTCTAGACTCCCGAACCAGGGGAAACATCTTACCTGCATCTACCCTGTCTATCCCTTTAAGTATTTTGGAGGTTTCAATTAGAACACCTCTCATTCTTTGAACCTCTAAGAATACAGGCCCATAATCCCCAATCTGTCTTCAGAGGACAGTCCCGCCATCCGGGAACAAGTCTGGTGACCCTTCATTGCACTCCCTCTTTGGAAATAATATCCTTCCTAAGGTAAGGGGACCAAACTGCACATAGTACTCCTGGTGCGTTCATAAAAGGTTGTATACAATTGAAGCAAGCCTTAACTACTCCAGAACTGGATAAGTAAACACCTTGGTGATCTGTCGCATAACCTCCTT
The DNA here is from genome assembly GCF_036365525.1 of Heterodontus francisci. NCBI lineage: Eukaryota > Metazoa > Chordata > Chondrichthyes > Heterodontiformes > Heterodontidae > Heterodontus > Heterodontus francisci. The sequence continues at coordinate 106,567,345 of NC_090376.1, forward strand.
GATCTATATGGATGAGTTTAGTATCAGAGGAGCATTATGCATTCTTATTGTCCAGAGCACTGGAGTATAGTATCTCGTTTTGGTATCCCCACTTGATGTGCAATATAGTGGCTTTGGAAAAGATCCAGAGGAGTGCTACACACATGATTCCTAGTGTAAAAGACCTCAGCTACTCAAATAGGCTCAAAGACCTTGGCAATGTAAACTTACAGGTGGCCTGATAGAGGTCTGTAAAATAATTAAAGGGCTGGGTAGCATGCCGATTGATATATTATTCCACTTTAGCTAATTGGAAAGGACATGGGGACGAGAGGTTAAACTATAAAGTAGGCTGATTTTAGGTTCCTCTTCATTTCCCAGAGAACAGTAAGCCTCTGGAATGCTTTGCCAACTGGTGTGATAGGTGTTGACACTCTGTATGCCTTCAAGTGGAAGCTGGACTGGTTCTTGGTTGAAGGTAAGTGTCTTTATAGATAACATTTGGTCTGTGTGATCTCCTGGACTGGTTGGTAGAGAGGAATATTTCAGGATATTTTTTCTCTTATTGGCCACAGGTTTTTCTGTGATTTGTTTTTTCCTCTGCCAAGATATTTCATGGCTGCAGGAGCTGGGTAAGGAAGTGTTTTGTCATGATGCCTCAGCCATTATCATGAGTAGATGGAGGAGGATTGATGGACCAGCTGGTCATTTCCACCCTGTCAATTTTGTATGTTTGTCTGCTCGTATGTTGTTTTATGCTTTAAGTATAAATGAGATACTTGTATGAATGGGTACATTTCCTCTCTGGTCTTTTAAGGTTAAGCTGAGTTCTGGTTAAATCTGATATGAGAATATAACTGTTATGATCAGGTGAGAAAGGGGTCTAGGAGTCCCTCTCAGCCTTCACCTGGTCTTACCGTAACAGGGTTTAATTTTAAACACACTGTGTTTTTAGCTCCCCCTTGGTGAATCCTTGTTCATTGCTTTCCAATTATAAGGCAAAGAAACCAGCACAAACAGGTTTTCTTAGGTTTAAAGAAGAAAAGTTGAAATTTATTAAATTTAAGCTTAAACTCAATTTTGGTTGATGCCTACGGATACAAGACACGGCCACGATATACACATGTAAATAGAGATAGAAAAGAACAGAAGAAAAATAAAATGGAAAAGTTTGAGGCAATATCTAAAGAGTTTTTGTTACAGTTCTTCGAGCTCACTGTAGAGTCCTTGATTGTAGATAGATCTTGCTTTTTGTTGGGGCCCATTATTCTTCTTAAACCTTGTTTACTGTAGGAGACTTTTCTCTCTTGGGGTTCATGTGTCTTCAGTGGATTCAGAGGCTTGTGAGAAAGAGATGGGAGCAGACAGGTGAGATCTTCTCAGTCCAGGAGCAAACAGTCTTTCTTTTTTCCAAACTCTCTATGGCTTGTTCAAAAAGCCCTGGAACAGCCAGTTAGTCATGTGACCAGCCGGTCAAACCAGTCCTGGCCCCTGTGGATTGCATCACCCCAGCAGGCCCTCAATGTGCTTCCCCACCACCTCACTGTTCGGTGATCAATATCCATTGTGGGTTGAATGTGTCAGGGAATGGTCCTTTGTCTACACAATCTGTTAGTATGCAAATGCTTTCCATCCAAGTCTGGCAGCCCTTGTAACAGGCCTTCTCTTCTTCCTAGCAACAATTTGAAATTTAATGTCCATATGGTGAAATTAATATGCCTCATTCTTGGCAGGTGGGGGCCCAGCAAGACAATAACCCTTTACCATGTTCCACATCTGTTTGCATCATTTGAATTAAGGACCAAAATTAAAATTTTTTTGACAAGCATTTTCATATCATTGGTTTGTACTAAAATACATTTGAACTATTTTTGCTTCACAATGCCATCATACAAAATGTGTATGATTCATTAGTTCCAAATTCTGCAAAACACAATGCAGTTCAACAACAGTGAATGAACAGGGTACCAAAAAAGCACAGTTTATTACAGTCTTCCCGAAGAAACAAAAAAATAGTGGCTGAAATGCATAATGTGCAATTAAATAATGGCATCACAAAGGTTCGGAGAGCTGTAATTCAACCTTTACTTTTTTGAACTTTCACTTTGCTGCCCAAACATCCTTTAATTATTAACATTTTACCTGCCAAATATACCATCCACATGCCTATATCTTCCCCATGTTGACATCAACATCCATTGCACTCATTTCCTACACTAATTCATTCTTTTGCAAGCTTCTCAAAGCTGAGGAGCTCCTTACCTCCTACAGTTTTTCCTTTTTGCTACTCTATAATTATCTGAGACAGAAGACCTTTGATATTTGCTTTGGTCTTTCAATTTAAAGAAGCCCATTTCCCTGCTGCTCTCACACTTCTGTTTGTGCCACCCACCAGGTTATTTTAGCTTGACTTATTTCTCATTACACCCATTAGCATATAATGAGGGAGGGGTAAACACACCAACAAGTTGCAAGTATCCTACTGGATGTCAAACCAGAATTGAGAGCCTGAGCTCCAGTCTCCACTAGACAGGACTCTTTGAAGCAGAGTTTGAACATTGCACCTGACTCAGAGACATGAATACTGCCACTAGGCCAAGGGCTTACTCCTGTGTAATAGGGTGTGCTATAACTAAATTTGGATTAAGATATATTGTTATGACCTGATTTGACATCTGGCTGTGCTATACTTGACATGAGTCCCAAAATCTGCTGATCACCCAACTTCTTTACCTGGCCTCAATGCTACCTGATATTGTAAATGGTTCCCTCTCCTTTGGTACTGTCTCCCTTTCTATTCAAAACTGACATCATCACCCTTCCTTCAAAAAGCCTACCCTTGATCCTCTGCCTTTGCAAACTACTGCAAAAGTCCAAACTCCCTTTCCTCCAAAATCATTGCACATGTTCCTTCCCAAATCCATGCTCACCTTTCCTGCAATTCAATGTTTAAAATTCTCCAATCAGGCCAGAACACTGAAACATCCCTAATCAAAGTCAAAATTACATCCTCTGTGACAACTACCATGGTGCAGTATCCCACAGCATCCTTCTGAACCTCTCTGCAGCCTTGAATACAGCTCAGCACTACTCCTACAACTATATTTCATTGTGCAGCGGAGTGAGACTGGCCTCTCTTGGTTCCACTCTTACCTATCAAGTCACAGGCAGAGAATCGCCTGCAGTGGCTTCTTTTGCCAACACTGCATATTACCTGTCAAGTTCCCTAAAGATCTATTCTTGGCTCCCTCCTATCCTTATATGCAGCCCCTTGGCTACATCATCCAAAGACACGGGGTGGAATTTTCCCAGGCCAGAGGAAGCAAGTTTTGAGGTTCGGGATGTCAGGAAAATTGCAGAAAATGCTGATGGGCTGGGATCCCGATATGTTCCCACCTCCTTCTGTCTTTTCCAGGGATAGGTTGAAAACTCCCATGGCTGAGGTGGGAATGCAGTTGAGGCAATTAAAACCTCAATTAAAAGGCATTTTACGCTTGCAATGCCTCTTTACAGTGCACGTGTCACACGTTGTGTCAGCAACTGGGCAGGTTAGAGAAGGCCAGTGCACAGCAGGAAATAATTGAAGCTTGATACTGACATGATCCCAGTGCTATAAAAGGAGAAAATAGTAAGCCTCAGGTCAGCCAGAGTCCAAGGCTAGTGCTGACAGGAGCATATTCTTGAGGCTAATCTCAGTGATTGTGTGCAGGGAAAGCAACTTGGTAGCATTTCCTTGAAGTATCTTGGAGGCCTCTAAGGGACTATTGACATTTTTGCCTGTGAGCTTACACAGGTATATGGGGTTCACATATTCTGAAGTAGAGTGGACCGCTGAGGAGACGGTGCAGTATCCTCCAGATAAGCAGTGACAGCATCAGGGGCAGGAACTGAAAGAGGAGCAGGAGCTGCAGTATTCTTCACAGCCATGATCAGACGGGAATGTCACAGGGCAGCACCTCGACAAAGACGATACCCTCAGCACAGGGTCTATAGGGCAAGGGCCAGCTTCCTGGACCTCTCAGAGCAGCTGCCTTGGAAGGCTGCAGCTCTCACGTCAGCTTGTTGCAGCCCTCTGCATCCTCTTAGAAGAACTAAGACCAGAGGAGGTCAAGGTGACCGCAGCTCTCAATTTCTTTGCTTCTGCCTCATTCCAGGGTTCAGCTGCTGACATCTGCACGATCTCACTATCTGCAGCCCACAACTGCATCAGCCAGGTGATGATGATTTGTTTGGGAGGGCATGCCAGGGTTGGCTTTGCCTCCCTGACAAGATTTCCTCAGGTCCAGGGCATGATAGACTGCACCCATATGGCGATCAAGGGCCCATCAGAACAGACAGGTGTCCTTCAGCAATCTCAGGTACATCAGCTCTTCGCTCCACCATAACAGCCTCAGTGGATGGCTCCTGGGTGACAAGGGGTACCCGCTGAAGACTTAGCTGTTGACACCAGTGAGGAATCCCATCACTAAGGCGTATGAAAGGTATTATTGAAGCCTTCTTACAATCAGAGCCACAATAGAGCAAGCAATTAGCTTGTTCAAAATGTGGTTCTGGTCCCTTGATCAATCTGGGGGCGCCCTTCAATACAAGCCAGCAAGCATCGCCAGAATAATGGTGGTGTGCTGCGCCTGCACAACTTGGCACCAAGGAGGAGTGAAACTGGTGCCAGAGGAAGGTGAGGAGTGCTCAGCTTCCTCGGAGGAGGAGGAAGAAAGGAGAGGGGCCAGCAGAGCATGACCATCCAGAGGTGCCACAATTCCCTGCTGTCATAAAGCTGCATGCCAGAGAAGCCATGAAGCTCTCATCCAGGCATGCTACAGCTGACTACAGTGCATTCAGCAATGCACTCGTGCTATCCGGACTCCTGTGGCAGACAGTATAGCATCACGCACATCCCTCTTCTAGCAAACAAATATACTCACTGCAAAGAGGCGTCCACCCATTACATCTTCAGCCTTGCATTGTCATCCATGAGTCTCATGCCACTCATCTACATTCACCTCCCCATGGTCATTGTGGAATGGAACAGAACTAACTCCATGATACTTCTCAGGCGATGAAAACACTTGCCTCATTGAAATAAACGTTTCACCAGCGACTCAGGCAGGAAGGTTCCACCCATGATGTCAGATTTCACATGAACACTGATGTTACCCAGCTTTACCTCACCACCATCTCGTTCAACTCCAAGGTTTTGTCAGCTTGCTTGGATTAGCTGCAGTTTACTCCAATTAAGCGTTTAAAGACCAAAGCCATCATCTTTGACCCCCACCCATGAGGTGGAATTTTATGGTCATCCCCAGAGTGGGTCTGAAGTCAGGGTGAGCATAATTTTTGAGCCCGGGGCAAGAAGGCCTGTGAACGGCCTTCCTGTCTCGCTGCCAATACAGGCCCTTAATTGGGGGTAATTAACCCCTAATTAAGGGCCTCTTCCCACTGCAGCTGCAATTACCTGTGCACCAGGCAGCTCTGTCACCACACATGGAACACAGCATGAAAAACCGTGTGGCCTGCTTCCCGTCTACTGGGGAGGGGGGGGGGGGGGTGGGGGGGGAGGGGTTCACTTGTTCAAAGGCACTTAGTGCCTGAACGAGGGACCCAGCATCGGGAAGCGGGGACCCGCTGAGGTCCACCCCCTACCCTTTCTGCTGGCCCCCTCCCCCCCACCCTGCAATCCCCACCCCGTGAGACCCCTCCTGCCCTGACCTACCTTGAGCCTGGTTCCAGCACCGCTCCTCGATGTCTGGTCACTGGAGCTACAGCAGCAGCAATTACCTCTGCAGTGCGCTACAGCTGCCGGACTCTGATTGGCTGGCAGTTCTGCAAGGCCGGGACTTCCAGTGGTGGGGTCCTAAATCATACGGAAGGCCTGCGGCTGTCCTGTTAAGTACCCAATTGGCACTAATTTCAGCGGGCTTTCCTTGCAAGAGCCGACGCAGGGATCTCCTCGTTGTCATCGAGACCCCCACCGCCAGCACAAAATTCCATCCATGATTTCCGTTCCCCCACTACCGATTCCATACCCATTTTCAATCACTGTTTCAGGATAAATCAGACAATTTGCAACATTTGGAGTCCTATTTGATCCAGAGATGCCAAGATCTTTCCAGCGCAAAAACCGCCTACTTCAATCTGCATAGTATCACTCAATTTTGAACCTGTCTCAGTCCAGCTTCTTCTGGAACATTCATCAATCTTTTGTTTCTTCTAGTCTCAACTATTCCAATTCTGTCCTGAACAGCCTCCTTTCTTCTACTCTCCATAAACTTCAGCTCATCCAAAACACTGCTGCCCATATCCGAACCCATACAAAGTCACATCATCCCTGTGCTATCTGACCTAGGTTCAAATCCCTCATGGCCTCACCACTCCCTATCTCTGTAACATCCTCTAGCTCCACAACCTTCTGAGAACTCTGTGCCCCTCCAATTCTAGCCACCATACCCCATTTGTTTCGCTCCACCATTGACGACTATGCTTTCAGCCATCTTGGCCCAAAGCTCTGGAATTTCTACCCTATCCTCTCCATTTCTCTCTCCTAATTTAAGACTTTCCTTAAAACCAATCACTTAGACCAGGCCTTTAGTCACTCCTCCTAATATCTCCCTATTTAACACCAATTTCTGTCTGATTATGTTCCTGAGAAGTGCCTATTGATGCTTTTATACTTTAAAGCTGCTATATAAATGCAGTTATCAGGGTTAAGCACCAATTTTGGACTTATCTGAATTGGAACAGTTTGGTTAAACATATTTTGCTGTACTCAGCTCATTTATGTTGGCAGGCTCCTGACTGTTATTTTGTCACTATTAGCTCTTGAGATCCCAGGAGAAAAAAAAGAATGTAACATGCACAGAGGTCACATGGGTGAATTAACTTGTCACTTAAGGGAATGCTAAATAGGTATCTATTTGGTAGTGCTAAGAAGCAAAAAAAAAGAATGTTTGGGGAAAGAGGCCAGAAGAAGGAGTGAGAGATATACAATCACAAACTTTATGACAGAAATACAGAGAAATGCAAAGATGCAGGCATGGACGAAGGCTGAGAGACAGAGATAGACAGAAATTTTCTGCGGCCAGAAATAGTTGATTTATTTCAGTACACTGCATTTGCTGAAAATCCTATTCCGCTCACAGCATTTCCAGTGTTTTGTTCAATGTGGCCTTTAGTTGTAGCTGTTAGACCTGAGTGATTGTGAGTTTGATTAACTGCTTGTTAACGTATGCCAAGAAAAAATAATGGATTTATGGGTTTGTTATTTGAATTTATTAGTTCACAAGATTTGGACATTGCTGGTAAGGCCAGCATTTATTGCCCATTCCTAATTCCACTTGAGAAGGTGATGATGAGCCTCCTTGAACTATTGTAGTCCGGTGTAGGTACTAATCATGGTGCTGTTAAATAGAGAGTGCCAGAATTTTGACCAAGTGACCCTGAAGGAATGGTGCTATATTTCCAGGTCATGGTGATGTGTGACTTGAAAGGGAACTTGGTGATGATGGTGTTTCCATGCATCTGTTGCCCTTGTCCTTCTTGGTGATAGAGTCAGTGGGTTTCAGAGGTGCTGTCAAAGAAACCTTGGTGATTTGCTGCAGTACATTTGTAGATGAAACACATTGGAGCCATGCTGTGTTTGTGGTGAGGAGAGTAAATGTTTAAGGTGATGGAAGGGGCACCAATCAATTGGGCTGCTTTGTCCAGGATCAGTTGATCTTCTTGAGTCTTGTTGGAGCTGCACTCATCCATTTAAGTGGAGAGTATTCCATCACACTCCTGACATGTGCCTTGCAAGGGGTGTAAATGCCTTGGGGAGTAAAGAGGTAAGTCATTGCTTGCAAAATTCCCAGCGTCTGACTTGCTCTTGCATTCACAGTATTTATGTGGCTGGTCCACATAAGTTTCTAGTCAATGGTGACCCCCCCGCCCCCCTCGCCTGCACAGGATGTTGACGGTGGGAATTCAATAATGGTGATGCGATTGAACATCAAGGGAAGTGATTAGAATCTTACTTCTTGGAGATAGCCATTGTTTGTTTAGCACACTTGTGTAGCACTGTTGTTACATGCCACTTATCAACCCAAGCCTGGATGTTGTGTAGATCATGTTGCATGCAATCATGGACAGTTTAATTATCCAAGGAATTGAGAACAGAACTGAACACTTGTGCAATCCTCAGGGAATATCCTCTCTTCTGACCTTATAATGGAGAGAAGATCATGAAGCAGCTAAAGATGGTTGGACCTAGGACACTGCCCTGAGGAACTCCTGCAGCAATGTCCTGGGGCTGAGATGGTTGGCATCCAACAACCACAGCCATCTTTCTTTGGTGTAGCTGTGACTCCAGCCAGTGGAGGGTTTTCCCCCGATTCCCATTGATTTCAATTTTTCCAGGGCTCCTGAGTGTCATACTGAGTCTCACCTCCGGAATGCAGCTCTTTTGTCCATGTTTGGACCAAGGCTGTAATGAGGTCTGGAGCCGAGTGGTGCTGGTGGAATCCAATAGAGCAGCGATGCGTAGGTTATTGCTGAGTAAGCACTACTTGATCGCACTATCGATGACATCTTTCATCACTTTACTGATGGTTGAGAGGCGACTAATAGTGTGGTAATTGTCAGGCAGATGCCAGTGTTGTAGCTGTACAGGAACAGCTTAGCTAGAGTGCAGCTTGTCCTGGAGCATATGTTTTCAACAATATAGTGGGATGTTGTCAGCAACCATAGTCTTTGCTATATTCCGTGTGCTCAGCCATTTCTTGATGTTACTTGGAGTGAATCGAATAGGTTGAAGATGAGCATCCATGATGGTGGGACCTCAAGGTGGATAATGTACTCTGCACTTCTGGATAAAGGTGGCTGTGAATGCTTCAGCTTTGTCTTTTGTATTCAGGTGCTGGGCTTTGCTATGGTTGAGGATGAGGATTTTCATGATGAATTTTCTGCCATGCAGCAGATATGGAGGAGCATGCCAAAAATGGTGGACAATGAATTAACATTACATTGCCATTGTTGCTGTGACCCCGGTATTGTTCCATCTGTGCCCACCACTAAATGGTCTAGCGACCCCTTTAATAAGGCAGTCTGCAGATTTAAAATGCAAATCAATGTCTTATGACCTTGATTGCTATTTTGGACTGAACAAGGCAGGGTATGCACCCTTATCAGATGACAATCTGGGCTAACAATATCCCAAATATCCTCTTTATTTTTGTAGGGCCAGGAGAGGCAGCCTGTACCACTTTGGTCACCAGCACCGCACCTCCACCCACCCCCCCCCCACCCCGACTTCTCTAGAGAGCAGAAATTTCACTCCCGCTCCACCCACCCCTCTCTTGGATTTACTTTCTTTCAGCCTGCCCGATATTGTGATGGTCTAAAGTCCCATGACAATCAATCTCTGACAGGATCCTACCCCACAATGTTAACGAGGCCCAGCCCTCAAAATTGGACCTCTGCTCCTGTGATGACTACTGGCCAGCACATTCCACCAGCACCCTCAGTGCTTCTTCCAAGAGATGTTCAATATGGAGGAGTACCTATTCATCAGCTGAGGGAGGGCAGTGGATGGTAATCAGCAGGAGGTTCCCTTGCCCATTTTTGACCTGATGCCATGAGACTTGATGGGGTCCGGAGTCAATGCTGAGGACTGCCAGGGCCACTTCCTCCCAAATGTCTACCACTGTGCTGTCACCTCTGGCTGTTCTGTCCTGCCGATGGTACAGGACATACGGGGGTAGTGATTGAGGCATCTGGGACATTGGCTGTAAGGTATGATTCGGTGAGTATGACTATGTCAGGCTGTTGCTTCACTAGTCTGTGGGACAGTTTTCCCATTTTTGGGACAAATCCCCAGATGTTAGTAAGGAGGACTTTGCAGGTTCGACTGGGCAGGGCGTGCCTATGTTGTTCCAGCATCAGCTGCCATGGTGGGATTTGAACTCAAGTCACCAGAGCATTAGTCAGAGCCTCTGGATTACTAGCTTGGTGAGACTGAAATCTTAATGCGAAAATCAGGTACAGAGTGCTCTCAATTTCATCTGTCCTTTTAATGGACAAAAAAAAAGTTTGAGCAGTGTGTGTCTAATTTTGGAGTAAGGCCTTCTAACCCACCAGGAAGCTGAAGAGAAAAATCTACCCCCGAAAGCTCTTGACCTCAAGAGAGTGGAAACTGGTTTAGATTCTTGGTGGTGCCCCTCTTGTCCCTGCTTCTCTTGAACACTGTTAACTACTGCATCTTCCTCACGTCATTTTCCTGTCTCTGACATGATATTTATTCTTTGTCTGACTTTAAGCTGTCCTCAACTACACACCAGTTCACTGCACAGGAGAATCTCATTTGTCTTCAGCCTCCAATCATGATTATATAGCTGATACAGGCTTGTCAATGCCATGAATTAGTCTCAAAAATATAAATCTGAGAAAGAAGAAAAGGTTCTTTGGCTCATTTGCTCTCCTTCCTATACGTAACCACTATTGATCCTTCATAAATTGATATTAGTCTAAGCTTGTTGCAAACTACCACATCCTTCCCCTCAACAGACAGAATTGCAGTGCCAGGAAATAAATACAAAAGACAATAAATCATTACTTGTCTGGCAACGTCTCATGGTTCATCTGGATGATGAATTGAAGTCCATTTCAGTACAATGCAAGAGCACTAGCAACTGGAGCAAAATAAAGGAGCATTTGGAAATGACAGTGTGAATAGTGCATGTGAAAAGATTACATTTAGTAGGATTTGGACTCGGGTCCCAGTAGAAAGCAATATTAGTGGTGCTAGTTGTATTAAGACTAATGAGGTTATAGAGAGCAAGATTAAGAGCTGCCACCTTATTTTTATCCTCTGCATGTTCTATTTTGGATACACCCGTCATGGCTTCCTCTCACCAAGCCCACGTCGCCCTTATAAAAATAAATTGTAAAAATGATTTTAATCTGAGCTGGATTAAGGCCAAGAGTACAGGCCTTGGAAATGTAGGCTTTCTCTCAATTCACAGCTAAACAACAAAAAAAGGCTGACCTACATTCACTTTCTGTTTGTTGTATTCTCATTTCATTTTGAGTCAAGCTATTCAGGGCAGAATACATGTAAATATTTGTTTGATTTTTTTTTGTTATTCCATTCTGTTATGTTTTTTGCTAACAAATGTAATTGTGTTTAAAGAAAGTTCGATACATGACTAAATTGATGCAGGAAGGATCACACTTAACCACTGCTATGACAACAAGTAAGAAGTCCTTTGGTGCATTGTTGTCTTATTGCAATCCGGGTGCAAAGAGGGAATACTCCATTAGTAAAGCAATGGGATAATACTGGCTATTTTCAGAACTGAGGTTGACGGGCAAGAAGGAATATTGTAGTCTCATATAATGGCATGGATCTGCCAAGATCAAGATTTTGCACTTAAGTCACTGGACTGTGACTTAAACCCACAACCTTCTGACTCAGAGGTGAGACTGCTACCACTGAGCTATGGCTGACATCTATGCCCTAGAATTCACACTGGGACACATGATGGACACTTGGGTGCTCCTTACACTTTCAACATCGTGATACTGATTCTCTGCTTAGGAGAGAAGATGCCAAATAGCAAAAAGGCATGGGCCTGCAACCTCAAGATTTTAGGCATGCTTGTAAAGCTCACAAAAGAAATCACTGCCATAGCATGCTTTGAGAATGTTGTGGACAGTGAGGTTGGTAGAGCTATCAACCTCAGGGTAAATACCATCGTTCTTTTGGTCTTTCTTACTTACTCAATTATGGCGACCATGCAAACAGTATATTGTGGTGTAAATAATATTTGAAGCTGTGTCATATAGCCAGCATTGTAAAACACACTGACAATGGCTGTTGTCAAGGGTCATCACTGCTGGAACTCTTAGCGCACCACAATAATTACACCTTGAGTTGAGAAATAGTACTGGGCCCCCTGACTTGTGAGTAGACACTCTGTCAGGGCGAATGTAGAAGCTGTTTTACAGATTCCTTCTTCAGGATCTTGCTGTTCAGCTGAACTCTAGGAAGTACTTTCTTCACAGTTGGTTTCTTTGTGATATCAAAAACAATGGCTTGGCTGCTTGACTATTTCTTCCATGTTCTGATCCTAAAAGGAAATAAAAATCAAACAAGAATGGTCCCAAAAATACTCATAAATATCTAACCAAAGAACCTAAAATGCTTCTTTGCAACTGCCTTTAGCATTTAACTTATTTGTAATGGGTGGAAGTAATATTGGGTATTACAAGCACCTAAAGATTTGGAAATACTTTGCGAAAGCAAATGCTTTAATTTGAATTCATTGCAAGAGCAAATTACATGGGTGTAAAGCAAATTGCAAAATCACAATGGGTCACTATCAACAGAGCTCCAGTGCAATCACTGGAAGCCCAGTTTGTTGATGTCTGCACACTCAACCCACCCCTGTTCACACTCTCCATCCCCACCCTAGCTCAACGTCAGTGTAGCCACCCTTACATAACTAACTCCCTGTATACTGATAATAAAAACAGAAAATGCTGGAAAGGCTCAGCATTTCTGTCAGCAGTTGAGAGAGAGGAACAGAGTCAACATTTCAGGTTGATGACCTTTAATCTGAACTCAGAGTTTCATCAGGTGAAAGGTCGCAGACCTGAAAAGTTAACTCTGTTTTTCTCTTTCTACAGATGCTGCCAGGGCTGCTGAATATTTGCAACATTTTCAATTTTTATTCTCTAAAGTAACTCCTCAACAAACATATGTCACTTGGATTTCTGGAAATGTGTGGTCACGCTTTTATTGTTGTCTTTTGCGATTGCAAAGAGAGCGAGGATAACAAAAAAACCGTCTTTCTCAGTAAGATGAAATGCTCCTTTTTTTAAGGTGGGCCCCCATTTAAAACATAAATCACCTATTCATGAGTCGTTCCAGAAGTTGCTTGAGCCTTATACACTACTCTGTAGTGGAGGCACCAGTGAAGATAATTAAACCTTTGTAGAAAGACTTCCACTATTTGGCCACTGTAGATATCACTTTCAGCTCAGCCATGTGCACAGCTGCAGATGATGGTGAAACCTCAGTAGGTGAAAGACGTCACTTTGACATAAATTGCACCATCTTTCAGATTATGTCTTCAACAGATCTTATGATCTACAGGATACACTGCAGCAGCTCACTAAAGTTACTCCGTCCTCTGCAACCTCTATCACTGAGAAAGACAAGAGTAGCAATGTCATGAGTACCCTATCACTTCCAAGTTGCCCCTTCAAGTCACACACATTCCAGGCTTGGACATATACTGATGTTTCTTCATTGTCATTGGATCAGAATCCTGGATTTCCCTGACTAATTGTAATGTGGGAGCACCATCAGCAAAGGAATGTAGTGCTTCATTGAGAAGCCCAACCACCACCTGCTGAGGGCAACTCAGATTATGCAGTAAATATGACCTTTCCCGCATATCCCACATCCTGAGAACAAATTTAAAAAAAGAGCTGTAAGTATATCCTTAATTCAAAGCTTCTCTTCCTCCATTGGATACTGTAGAACACTTTGGCCGTGAATCTATATGCAATGTATCACTGATTCAAAATAGTTTTGAGCTGACACTGGTACATGCACAGCTAGAATGCTGAAAGTAGGTACAAAATAATAAAGATAATCTCAACTTCTATCTATAGTTGGGAACTGTGAGTGAGATGGAATATTCTGTTATAGTCTTGAACAGTACTGATTTATTTTTAGCTGTCATCACTAACACTACTCATGGCTGTGAGATGGAAAGTGATTGTAGTTCAGAAAGTTTATTTTATTTACCAAATGTATCTGAATAATAATTCATGCAGCATTCATAATTTGTACTTGAGGGATGATATAAATCCCCAAGGGTGCCGTCTGGTTTACGCAACTGCTAATGCCATGAATAAAGTATTGTACTCTAGGTAGATAGGAGTTTCATAACACTTCACATCATGTTCTTCTTCTTGAAATAGTGTTGTAGAATAAAAGCCCCTTATGATCCATGTCCTTTTTACGAGGAAGAGTCTTTTGATACTTTATAGAGCTACACCATCTCCATTTTAATTTGACATTCCTGCCTCTGGCCAAGGTTGTTTTGCCACAATAAAAACTGTCTACACTGCATTCCAGTTGCAGAAAGGTAAATTGCTGAAGTAGCTAACAGCTTTGATATAGATTTCTAAACCCAGCACCTAAACTGTTGTATAGGCTCAACAATTACTTTTATCGATGGATATATAGGACTGGTCATTGTGCAAACTGAAGTGTCTAACCCGACAAAGATTGATCATGTAACCCGTGTTCCTGTTTTGAAATGTGGCATCTGACTTCTTTATGACAGGAAGAATCAGAAAGGTAAAAGGTAATGTCAGAAGTCAGATTGATACAAGATTACTTGGGCTTAATGGAAGCAAATGCAGAACCACAGGTTTCTTTTGATCTTTGGAAACTGATCCCGCTTACCTCTCAAATGTGCGAAGTATTGAAAAACTGATTGGAACTAATTTTTAACAACAGCAACTTATATTTATACAGTGCCTTTAATGTGATAAAACATCCCAAGGCGCTTAACACATGCATTATAAAACAAAATATGACGACCGAGCCACATAAGGAGATTTTTGGTCAGATGACAAAAAGCTTGTTCAAAAAGGTAGATTTTAAGAAGGGTAGTAAATGAAGAACGTGAGGTAGAGAAGCAGAAAGGTGTAGAGAGGGAATTTCACAGCTTCGGGCCTAGGCAGCTGAAGGCATGGCCACCAATGGTGGAGCAATTAAAATCAGGGATGCTCAAGATGCCGGAATTGGATGAGCACAAATATCTCGAAGGTTTGTGGGGCTGGAGGAGATTGCAGAGTTAGGGAGGGTCAAGGCAATGGAGGGATTTGAAAACAAGGGTGAGAATTTTAAAATCAAGATGTTGTTTGACTGGGAGCCAATGTAGGTCAGCAAGCACAGGGGAAATAGATGAACAAGACTTGATGTGAGTTAAGACACAGGCAGCAGAGCTTTGGATGATCTCAAGTTTATGGAGGGTAGCATGTGGAAGACCAGTCAGGAGTGTGTTGGAATAGTCAAGTCTAGAGGTAACAAAGGCGGGAAATTGGTCTCAGCGGTAGATGAGCTGAGACAGGGGTTAAGTCGAGCGATGTTATGGAGGTGGTAATAGGCGGTCTTAGTGATGGCACAATGTGTATTTCAATGCTCATCTTGGGGTCAAATATCACACCAAGATTACAAATAGATTGATTTAGTCTCAGACCATTGCCAGAGAGAGGAATGGAGTTGCTAGCAGAGGAATGGAGTTTGGAGCAGGGACCAATAACTTCAGTCTTCCCAATATTTAATTGGAGGAAATTTCTGTTCATGCATGTTATGTTTACGCTAGGTTGCTGGATATAGTATGTATATCTGATTTATCTCAGAGCAATGCAGATATCACACTTGTATTAAATCACCAACTGGTTTATTTACAGCACTTTAAACTATATTAGTTCTTATACGATCGCAATATATGTCTCCTCAGAGCAGTGGTTTCTTCTTGCTGTAGAACCTTTTACTTTCACTTTTAATTCCCAAAGGCTTAAATAATCAAACAGAGTGAACACAGATCAATGGACAGATTAATACAATCAAACCCAGATCAATTCAACACTACAATGCAGTACTGGACGTGGGATAAGCAGTCTGATAATTTAGGAACATGGAGGTATCAAAAAAGTTGGGTGTCATAAGCATACATGTGAAAACTAAAGCTGTGCTTTTGTATGATGTCGCCAAGAGGCAGCATGCTGATGCGAAATAGGTGGGGGCCAAGCTGAGATCCTTGGGGGACACCAGAGTTAATGCTGCAGGAATGGTAAAATAAGCCATTGCAAGTAATAACCACCAAAGCTTAGAAGATATTTAGCAGTATTAAGAATACACAGAGTTGCTGAACAGTGAAAACATGCATCCAAGGAGCAACTGAATTCCACAAAACAGTTAGAATATATAGAAAAAGACTCCAAAAAACTCTGGAAACATTAGAAAGAGCAACTGCACTTGTTTTGAAACTTGCAATGACTGATAGAGCTGACAGCATGAGAGTTGAAATGTGTTTTTACTTGATAAACAGAGCAGGGAACTTTCTAGTGCTATGCAGTTTACTGGAGCTTCAGAAAAATGCACTCCCACAGAGATTATGATGGCATTTCGTAAGTACATAAGAAGAACAAGAAAATTAAGGGCTACATTTTCTTCAGCCTGTAACCAACCGGGGATGCAAAACTGATGGGAGACTCATGACCTTCAGCTGAAAAATTTAGTAGCTGTCTACAATTTCAGGAAATTGTGTGAATCTTTGATTTGAGGTTGTACCATACGTGGTATTAGACATTTAAGCTTGAGGGAGCATTTCCTTCAGCAAAATGTTTGTAAGTCTACAGAGCACCAGAGGTCTCTGAAGAAAAACGTTCAAGCCTTAGAGAATGCTCTGAAGTTTAAGGTGAGAATACACCAGAGAGAATGAAACAACGGCACAAAGTGCAAAAAGCAAAAGAAGAGATGTACCATATTATCAGCTGTGGAGGAGTTGCAAAAATGCAACCATTCTGTCTAATTAATCTTATACTAAGAAACACAAAGAGGTCAAGGTTCATATCAGAGCAGCCGGGAACAGCAGGAAACAACTAAAGATTATTAACTAAGTAATCAAGTTGCCAGGAGCAAACCTGTTGAATCCTATTAGTGGTGCCCATTACCCCAACTAGATTTAGCACACTATAACATAAGAAGTACATAGTGTAATTCTATTAGATTGCAGTGTGATCCAAGCAAAGGATTTTGAAGGATCTGAGTTTTGTAGAAACGCATCAGGTTCTGGGTGCCAGCCATGGCTCAATGGCCACTCTCTCATGCCTTGTCAGAAGGTCTGTGTTCAAGTCCTTGAGCACAAAATCATGACTGACAGGCCAGTGCAATACTGAAGGAGTGCTGCGTGGTCAGAGGTGCTGTCTTTCAGATGAAATATGAAACCAAGGCCCTGCCGGCCCTCTTAGGTATATGTAAAAGATCCCATGACACTATTTTAAAGAACAGGGGAGTTCTCCTTGATGTCCTGGCAATATTTATCCCTCAACCAACATCACTGCAACAGATTATCTGGTTGCGGAGTCTTGCTGTATGCAAATTATCTGCTGTGCTTTCTGCATTACTACAGTGACTACACTTCAAACGTGCTCATTGGCTGAAAAGGGCATGAAAAGCTCAATATAAGTTGTTTTGCTTGGCCCCCACCTGCCAAGAATGAGGCACATTAATTTTGGCATGAACTTTGGCTTTAAACTGTTACTGGAGTGAAAAAAAGACTTGTTAAACAGATTAGCCGTGGCTGGAAAATACATTTGCATATTAACAGACAGTGTTTGGAAGGACAACGCAGCCATTCCCTGACACTTTCAACCCACAATGGACTTTTGATCACCAGAAATGTGAAGGTGGGGGAGCTCACATTCCAGGTTGACTGCTAAGATGGCCGAATACACAAACGGACATGGTCAAACCAGCTTGTCACATGACTAACCTGCTGGGCAACCTGAGTTTTTTGAATTTGTACAATCAGTTTGGGCAGAAAGCAGAATGCTCCTGGACTGAAAAGATCTCTCCTGGCTGGCTCACCACAGCCTCTCCTGTTTGTCTGCTCTCATCTCTTTCTTACAAGTCTCTGAATCCACTCAAGACACATGAACCCCAAGAGAGAAAAGTCTCCTACAGTGAACAAGGTTCAAGAAGAATAATGGGCCCCAACGAGAAGCAAGATCTACCTACAATCAGGGAGGCTACAGTGAGCTCGAAGAATTGTAACAAAAGTTCTTCAGATATTGCCTCAAACTTTTCCAATTTATTTTTCTTCTGCTCTTTTCTGTCTCTATTTGCAAGTCTGTATTGCATATGCATGCTAGTGTGGGTGCGTCATGTATCCGTAGGCATTAATCGAATTAGCGTTTAAGTTTAATAAATTCCAACTTTTCTTCTTTAAACCTAAGAAAGCCTGTTTGTGCTGGTTTATTTGTCTTAAAACTGGAAAGCGGTGAACAAGGATTTACCAAGGGGGAGCTAAAAGCACAGTGTGTTTAAAAATTAAACCCTGTTACAGTAAGACCAGGTGAAGGCTAAGAGGGAACCTTAGACACCTTTCTCAATTGGTCTTAACAAGCTATACATTTTTCTTTTTAGCCTGGTCGGAATATCCTGAAGCTTTTGGCATACCACTGAAGTACTTGAATACATCAATGAAACCAGTAAATGGTTCAGTATAGTTTGTTTAAGTCATTTTCAGTGATTTTATTTCAGACTACTCACAGGTGTAAGACTGGACACGCTTAGGAAATATGGTTCTTCATGGTGATAAAACCATTTCTGGCAATATTAATAAAACTGCTCCTGGTTACCACCCTGAACTACATCAAGGGACACTTTTTAGTTAAAAAATTATGTCCTATTAAACTGTCTGATTGTGCTGATTCATGGAAAATGTTATATTTCTGATTATACAAATGAATTTTAGGGGAAACTTGGGCTGGAATTGTACGTCACCCCGACCCCCTCCCCGCAGAAGCGGGCTGGAGTTAGTGGATTGTAAAATTGAGTGGGAGGCGGGGATGCTGTTCCCATCGCCTTCCCGTCTCCACTGCAATTTTACAAAGGGTGGCGGTGGCGAGAAACGGCCCAGCCGCCCCAGGCCAATTAGTGTCCTTAAGTCACCACTTAACTGCCACTTAAGGGCCTGCTCCCGCCACCACTGGTATATTACCAGCAGTGGGAAGGCAGCTCAGGCCCTCAGGAGGCTGCCCAGTAAAACCTGGCAGCCTCCTTGTGGGCTTGGGGGGCCCTCCTGATCGGGCTCCCTGTGCCCCACGGAGGCACCCTCAAGGCCCAACGCCCCCACTGAACTACATTCTCCCACTCCCAACTGGGACCCCTTGCTTCGCCGGGGCCTGGCTGATTATCTCCGGCAAGGCCCCACACACTTGGGCTGCATTTTACAAGCTCACTGCCAATATCGGCGACGAGCTTCAAAGATGGCGGCCTGCATGCATAGGCTTTACTCTGCGAAGCCGCCGCAATTTTAAACACGGTGGCTCATTTACATAGCCGGGGTCGACTGCCTTCTCTCCTCACTGATGACGTGGAGGGATGGGCGATGTGTCCCCAACAATGGCGTCATGCGCCACTACGCTATTTTGAAAGGACTTCCAGCCCTCCAGTGCAATTTAGATTTTTAAAGGAAAATGACTGAAAAATTAAATAAAGTTATCCTGACCCCCTCCGACCACCACCCGCCCCATGACCATGAGTTTCATTACTTGCCCCCTCTCCCCCAAAAAAACTTAACTTCTACTCCCGACCTTTCCACCCAAAGTTAAAAGACTTTAACCTTTATCCCTTCCCACCACCCACTGGACCATCAGAGACATTTGACCCTGCTGCTTCCCTCCTGCCCTGAAAATTTACCTGCTCCTACCTCCCCAGCATTCAAATTTTGACCCTGTTGCCGAGCGACAATATGGGGCCAGTCCATCCCAGTGCCAAGGCCTGTGATGGACCTCTCCCGGAGGCATTTTCTGACTCTCCCCGGCATGCCCCCCGACGACGGGGGGTCTGTAAAATTCACCCATTTATCTTTTTTCTGGGGTTGGCTTCCCTCTTGCTCCTTTCCCTAGTTGCAGTCCCAGCAGAGGCCACCACTCCCTGTGGTGCTGCTGGGACTGAGAGCTGTTGGCCCACTGATTGACGGAAAAGTCGGTGGCTAACCCGTATCCGCCTAGCCCGGGGATCTGACCCGCGTTTTACGGGTCCCTGGGCTTTAATTGTTCAGAGGCGGGACTTCCACCCACTTGAGGGAGGACGTCCCGCCTCTTTGAGCTGCCGGCCAATCATCGGGCCCACAGCTCTTAGTCCCAGCAGCGCCACCGGGAGTAGTGGCCACTGCTGGGACTGCAGCTCGGGAGAGGAGCAAGAGGGACGCTGACCACAGAAAAAAGATGTGAGCAAATTTTACAGACCTCCGATCAGCCACGACCGAAGGTAAGTTGGGTTTGCCTCGCCGGGGCAATCGGTCATGAACTGGCGAGGCAAGGGTGGTTGTTTGGGGGGGAAGCGGGGTGTCTCGGGTGGTGGGGGTGGTTGGGGAAGCGGGGGCAGCCCTCAATCAGGCGCCCTGTGCCGATCGTCAGGGTCCGCCCCTCCACCCCCGGTGCGCTCAGTGGCTGCCAGGTATCACTTAGCGGCTTTACACATCTACTGGACACCCGCTTGCCACGGGTAAAATACCTGTGGAGGCGAAGGCCCTTAAGTGGCCGTTTAGTGGCCAATTAAGGGGTTTGATTGGCCTGGGGCGGGGGGCCCATTTCTCACCCCACCCCCCCCCCACCCCCACCTGCGGCCCTTCATAAGTGGGGCAGAGCAAGAGCAGGCCGGGAAGCACTCCCAGAGCCTCCCACTCAATTTAACTTCACCACCCCGACACCATCCGGCTCGCTGGGGTGGCGTAAAATTCTGGCCCCTGTCTCAGAGGGGAGGAAGCCCCGCCTGAGACCATTTAAGGGCCTGGGCCACGTAAAATCATACTGTGACTCTCAGGCCCGGCAGAGGCGGGCTCAACCCGCCCACCGTACAATTCCAGCCATCAGAACAGATTTTCAAAATGGGGTCGGGAACCCAACACCCGAGTAACTTCCGGGTCCCGGCTCCGTGTCTCAACTGCGTCACTCATGTGATGTTATTTTGATCTGTTCATACCCTGGCAGGAAGAGAGTTCGGTGCCCGATTAGTGACACCGAGCATCTCCAGGAGGCTGGTGCTGCCTGCAGAGTGTGAGCAGCAAAGTCAGGCGGCAGCCATGATGGAGCCTGCTGCAGCCTTGCCGAAGAGAGCAGGCAGCTCCTTAGATGGCCCACAGCATAAAAGAAGAAGACGTTGTCGAAAAATCGAAATATGAGGTAATGCCTATGATCTGGAGTAAGATTTCCTGAGGGCCCCATAATTTTTAACCCATAAAAGGTTTCCCTTCGCCCATTGTGAACCCATCGGCTTTGCACTCACGTACACTAGACTGTTCGGGTTTACCGGAATCCAAATTGAAAATTCCAGTCCTGACCTCCCTGACCCCTTAAAAAGCTCCTCTTGGTGCTTTATGGGCCGTTAATTGGAGGTGAGCAGGTTCTCTGTTCCCTCACCCTGCCCCCACTTCAGAATTGTAATCTGTCTCGGAGGCATCAGGCTCCAGAGACGTCCTTTGGGACCGTGATTTTTAAATGCGTCTGCACCTAGTCCCGATCCCGCCAGCATTTGAAAATCCACTTCTTGAAGTCTAACCTAAACAGCACAATTTCAAGCACATATTGGGTGGAATTTCCCAGTTTACCCAAAACCCAGGGCAACATCTCAAATTTAAAATTCCCATCCTTGTGTTCAAATCCATCCATTAACTTACCCCTGCCTATTTCTGTAACCTCTTCTAGCTCACTCCGAGAACTATGCATTCCTCCAATTCTGGCCTCTTGTGCATCCCCGACGTCCTTCGCCATATCTTCAGCTGTCTAGGCCCCAAGCTCTGGAATTCCCTCCCTAAACTGCTCTGCCTCCTTTAGCAGTCTTCTTAAAACCTACCTCTTTAACCAAGGATTTGGTTACCTGTCTTATTGCCTTTATATTTGGTTCAGTGCCAATTATTGTCTGACCTTACGAAACACCTTGGGACTTCTTACTATGTTAAAGGTGCTATTTAGATAACAGTTGCTGTTGATGAGCCATACCTAATAGCGAGTTAATGTTTACATCACAACAAGTGATTCAACATATTATGATACAAATATAAACCACAGTCAAGAGTTGCTTGTTTAAGATGTACCTCTTCTTCTTCTTCGGCCTCCTTGTCTCGAGAGACAATGGGTAAGCACCTGGAGGTGGTCAATGGTTTGTGAAGCAGCGCCTGGAGTGGTGATGAAGGCCAATTCTAGAGTGACAGACTCTTCCACAGGTGCTGCAGATAAAATTGGTTGTCAGGGCTGTTACACAGTTGGCTCTCTGCTTGCACTTCTGTCTTTTTTCCTGCCAACTGCTAAGTCTCTTCGACTCGCCACACTTTAGCCCCGCCTTTATGGCTGCCCACCAGAACTGGCGATCACTGGCTACAGATTCCCACGACTTGTGATCAATATCACAGGACTTCATATCGTGTTTGCAGATATCTTTAAAGTGGAGACATGGACGGCCGGTGGGTCTGATACCGGGGACGAGCTCACTGTACAATGTGTCCTTGGGGATCCTGCCATCTTCCATGCGGCTCGCATGGCCAAGCCATCTCAAGCGCCGTTGGCTCAGTAGGGTGTCTATGCTGGGATGGTGGTCACCTCGAGGTCTTCTGTGTTGGAAAATACGGTCCTGCCACCTGATGCCAAGGATTCTCCAGAGGCAGCGGAGATGGAATGAATTGAGGTGTTGCTCTTGGCTGACATATGTTGTCCAGGCCTCGCTGCCGTAGAGCAAGGTACTGAGGACACAGGCTTGGTACACTCGGACTTTTGTGTTCCGTATCAGTGCGCCATTTTTCTACACTCTCGTGGCCAGTCTGGACATAGTAGTGGAAGCCTTTCCCATGCGCTTGTTGATTTCTGCATCGAGAGACAGGTTACTGGTGATAGTTGAGCCTAGGTAGGTGAACTCTTGAACCACTTCCAGAGCGTGGTCACCGATATTGATGGATGGAGCATTTCTGACGTCCTGTCCCATGATTTTCGTTTTCTTGATGCTGATGGTTAGGCCAAATTCATTGCAGGCAGCTGCAATCCTGTCGATGAGTCTCTGCAGCCACTCTCCAGTGTGAGATGTTACTGCAGCATTGTCAGCAAAGAGGATTCCCTGATGAGGACTTTCCGTACTTTGGTCTTCGCTCTTAGACGGGCAAGGATGAACAACCTGCCACCTGATCTTGAGTGGAAGAAAATTCTTTCTTCTGAAGAATTAAATGCAGGTGAGAGCAGCAGTGAGAAGAAGATCCCAAACAGTGTAGGTGCGAGAACACAGTCCTGTTTCACGCCACTCAGGATAGGAAAGGGGTCTGATGAGGCGCCGCTATGCTGAATTGTGCCTTTCATATTGTCATGAAATGAGGTGATGATACTTAGTAGCTTTGGTGAACATCCAATCTTTTCTAGTAGTCTGAAGAGGCCACGTCCGCTGATGTGATCAAAGGCTTTGGTGAGATCAATGAAAGCAACGTAGAGGGGCATCTGTTGTTCGCAGCATTTCTCCTGTAGCTGGCGAAGGGAGAACAGCATGTCAATGGTGGATCTCTCTGCTCGGAAGCCACACTGTGCCTCAGGGTAGACACGCTCAGCCAGCTTCTGGAGTCTGTTTAAAACGACTCGAGTAAAGACTTTCCCCACTATGCTGAGCAGGGAGATTCCACGGTAGCTGTTGCAGTCACCATGGTCACCCTTGTTCTTATAGAGGGTAATGATATTGGCATCGTACATATCCTGTGGAACTGCTCCCTCATCCCAGCACAGGCAAAGCAGTTCATGGAGTGCCGAAAGTATAGCAGGCTTGGCACTCTTGATTATTTCAGGGGTAATGCCGTCCTTCCCAGGGGCTTTTCCACTGGCGAGAGAATCAGTGGCATCGCTGAGTTCTGATTTTGTTTGCTGTTCGTCCAGCTCATCCATGACTGGCAGAGGCTGGGCTGCATTGAGGGCGGTCCCAGTGACAACATTTTCGCTGGAAAACAGTTCTAGGTAGTGCTCCACCCAGCGGTCCATTTGCTTGCATTGGTCAGTGATCGTGTCCCCTGATTTATACTTGATGGGGGGGGGGGCGATCTTCTTGATGGTTGGCCCAAAAGCTCTGTTAATGCCATCGTACATTGCACTGATGTTTCCGGTGTCGGAGGCCAGCTGAATACGACTGCATAGGTGTTGCCAGTAGTCATTTGCACAGCGCCTGGCTGTTCTTTGTGCAGTGCTTCTGGCTACTTTAAGTGCTACGGATGTTAACTCACTGCGTGCTTTCTTGTAGTTCAGCAGTGCAATGTGCTTAGCGGCTATGACAGGTTCCAGCTCTTCAAAGTAAGATTGAAACCAGTCTGCATTCTGCTTCACACGTTTGCCACAGGTGGTCATTGCTGAGTCATAGATGGCGTCTCTGATGTGGGCCCACTTGGTCTCTGCATCCCCTGTCGGAGTTTTTGAAGGGCTTTTTCAAGTGAATTTAGAAACTTATGTAACAGCTGTGGATAAGAAATTCTGCTAGTGTTGATGTGCGGGTGGCCCTTCTGCTTGGAGTGATGCAGCTTCTTTGGTTTGAGTCTAACCTTGCTGCACACCAGGGAGTGGTCGGTGTCGCAGTCCGCACTGTGGAAGCTGCGTGTGATTTGAACACTGTTTAAAGGGGCTCGCCTTGTGACGATGAGGTCCAGCTGGTGCCAATGACGTGATCTTGGGTGCCTCCAAGAAACCTGGTGACAGGGTTTAATATGAAAGAACGAGTTGGTGATGCAGAGGTTATGATAGGTACACAACTCAAGCAGTCTCTGTCCATTGTCATTCATCCTTCCAATGCCATAGCGCCCAAGGCAGGAGGGCCATGAGTCATGGTCGGCCCCAACCCTGGCATTAAAGTCCCCCAGCAGGAACAGATGTTCGGTATTGGGGATGCTACTAATGATATTATGGAGTTCCTCATAGAACAGGTCTTTAGCTCCAGGTGGGGAGCATTGTTGGAGCATAGATGCTGAGTAGGTGTACTGGACCAGAGGCGGTGAGCAGTTGGATGGACAGTATGCGTTCTGAGCCATTTGAGGGTGGCTCTATCATGCTGAGCAAAGAGTTTCTGTTGGCGAAGCCCAGTCCATGCTGTCTTGGTTCTTCTGGATCCCTACCCTACCAGAAGAAGGTGTAGTTTTGCTCTGTTAGAGATCCGCTCGCAGGGAGGAGTGTCTCCTGAAGTGCTGCAATGTCCACATTGAGTTTACTGAGCTCGTTGTTAATGATGGTGGTCTTCCGAGAATCGTTGATTTGTGTAACGTCATCCAACAGGCCAGGACACATAGTTCTGACGTTCCAGCTTGCAAAACGAAGGGCTGGTACCTTCTTTCCTTTTTTTGTCATGCTGTTTGGTGCGGTGTTACAGTCCACTTTTCGGGCAATGACCCTGAGCTCCAAGCACCCATTGAAGCAGGTGGACTGTGGCGGGACAGAACCTTACCGACCGGGGGCTGCCCTGTTTGAGGGGGGCGGTAGCTGTGCAGTGAGGTGCGATGACCTCTCCCACCGACAAAGGCAACCCATGGTGCCCAATCTCTACGCCAATTGAGCTGGACTTATAACCCGTAACTGCTGCCTTCCGTGTTGTTTTGGTCGCTGTGAGGCGACTATGGAGTGACCTCTCCATGGCGCATGCCTGGGCGGATGTATGGAGGTTGTGAGTTTCCCAAGCGTCAAAACCCCCCTCTCGGCCTTCCTGGTGGGGTCCAAAGGAGTGCAGAGCACGACGTTTGGCACCGGTATGGCTGCAGGAACTGCCGGAAACATGCCAAAGGTTGACACATGACCGCCTTCGGGGTTCCGCTCCGGATTTTCTGTTAGGGTTTACTCCCTTAGCCTTGTTCTCTCCCGAGACACCCACAAGGCAGTGGGGTTGTTAGGGCCCCTGCTCAGGGATAGGTGGATGCCGGTGGGAGGAGGTGGGGGGAAGGGAGTGCGGGGGGAAGGGGGTGTGAGGGGGAGGGTTGAGGTGGGAAGGGGTGGAGGGAAGGGAGTGTGAGGGGTAGCTGGGAAAGGGGCTGCAGGGAGGTAGGGGAAGGGGTGCAGGGGAAGGGGGTGCGAGGGGAAGATGGTGCGAGGGGGGTGAGCTGGGAGGGGGGCGAAGGGGGAGCTGAGATGGGGGAGCAGGGGGGGAGGATGTGGAGGAAGGGGGTGCAGGTAATAAAACATTACATCAGCTCCCACCATTGTCCTCTAGTGATCTGAATGCTGGTGGGGTACCTTCATTAATTGGTTAGTAGTAATGCACTTAAGAACGGACCTCATCAGGTAAATCGGGCTCTCGGTGAACCTGTTCGCTTCCATGTGCATCGTCTTTGTCAACATGTGGATTGCGACCCTGGCGAGCAGGCCAGCCCACAGCCTGCACGACCTCCTCGATATCAGCGTCCCGCTGTGTGGAAGGAGACCTTGCCTTTGCTGTACCTGACTTTGTTCAGGTACTCTGATGTGGCTCGAAGCGCATCTGCAGCGCAATGTCGGCGCAATGTCGGTGAGCACCGCGATCCAAGACGTACCACACGCACCTTTATTAAACATTTACTTTGAGTGAAATCTTAACACCTTTAAAAATTTTCAGAGGACAGGACCATAAGTGGTGGTGGCCAAAAGTGGCTGCCCACCTGCGTGATCTTACCGGCCAATTAAGAGGCTGCATCCAGGATGGTTGGCAGGACTGACACCTGGCTGGCCCAATGAGAGGGCCTGCAGTCCCACCGGGAGAGGAGGGTGCTGCTGCAGCAGGCAGAAGAACATGAGGGCACATCGAGATGGAGGCGTCCTCGGAAGAATTGCAAAATATTTGAAACTATTTATGGCCACAGCTGCCAGGCCAACCTGTGCAGGGGGAGCCCCTCCGTAGGATATCCTTCGACCATAGATTTGGCAGAAAAGGCTCAGGGGAGGCTCGAGGGACCTGCTGGGCCTCACTTGCAGCATGGGCCTGTCCACCATCAGTAAGATCCCGGCGGTGTCCCCAGTCTGGCTCCAAGTGGCCAGTAAACTGACACTAATTGGCTACCCGCCATTGCCAGGCAGGTGGTTGTTTCCATTCTGGAGGCGGGAAGACATTGGGTGGTCGACCCAATGCACCACCAAAGCCGATTCTGTGCGCAAGTAAAATTCTGCCCTTTATGTCAAAAATTTACCTCAAATATACTTATAGCACAAAAAGAAAGCCTGAACCATGTTTATCTCAATATGACATTCCCACTGTTTCTTCGGGGTTGGCCTCTCCAAGGCAAATTGCACTTCCTTTCGTATGCCCATCCCATTATTGAATTCAAAGAGGTTGCGTGGCTTAGCCTGCTCCCAGCCAGCGGTTGGGAGAGGTCTTGCGATATGATCTGCGGAGGGAAGAGCAGAATAACCAGCAAAGTTACCACACACTGAATTTGAGAACACAGTGGGCTGGATTTGATCGCGGGATGGGGTGGGGGCGCAGAATATGGGTCCAGCAGTGGACTCTGTGGCACAGAGGCCGATGCCAGGAGCACCCAGCCTGATCCTCCCAGCGACAGCGAGGCTCCATGGCAGCCCCCCTTCACTGGGGGACGGGACCTGAATTTTAAATACTTAAATCAATAAAATTAATACATTTAAATAAACTTACCTTCCATCTTCTGGGCCCACTGCGATCCTCAGTGCGGCGACTGTCACCTCGTGCCTTCGAATCCCCGTCAGGAGAACGTTGTGTGACACTGGTGGGGAGGCGGGAGGAGGTAAGTTTCTCAGTGCAGTGGAGGGTGGTGGGGAGGGGGACAGGGTCAAATAAATGTAATAGGTGTAGGGGATAGTGGGAAGGAGTGAACTTTAAACTTTGTGCAGTTTCTGGGGAGATGGTCAGATTTAAAAGGCAAATGTTTTTTGGGGGGAAGGGCAAAGGGTTAATATAATTGTTATTGAGGGGTGGGAAAGGGGCATTGGAAATGTATTTGAGAAGTTTTGGAGGGGTGCAGCTTTAAAAATTTCAATCTGCCGGCAGGGCTGGCTGCCCTTTAAAAAGGTGCCTGTGCACAGGCAGCTGGCGCCATTGCCGAAGAAGGACAGCTGGCCCCCTCCCTCCACGTGACTGGGGGGTGGGGGTGGGGGTAGGGGGGGCTACGGGCCACCACAGCTATTTAAATGAACTGCCGTGCAGGAGATTGCTGTGGCTCTTTGGCGTGCAGGCCGCCTTTTTCTGAGCTCGCCGCCAATCTAAATCCAGCCCAGTATTTCTTATCAGTGGAACTGAGACAGACCAACATTATCGATGAGCAGACTCATAAAGTGGCCTTATCATTTGAAATGTTCTCATTTTAAAATAGAAAAAGAATTCATCGATAGCAGCCATGCAGGATATATGAGCCTACACATCACTATTGCCACTATCAGCAGAACAACAGATGAATGCTTAATATGTTCAGATGATGTTGCTGTGTCTTGTTATTTCAGGGGAGGCACTGCCCATTTAAAATAAACTGGTTAATCTCTGCATTAAAGTAGCAGACAAACACATCTCACATGATGTCGTAGATCTGTTCATATAATTGATCTGCAACAGTAATTTGTAGCTATACCTTCTAAATGGCTCTTCTGAGTGATGGAACATTTGGAAAGTGAGTTCTCTATTTTAAAGAATGTTCATATAAACTACTTAACAATCTTTGGAAAAAGAGCAAGCCATTCTGCCCCTCAAGCCTGCTTGGGTCTTCAATTAGTTCATGGCTGATCTGCACCTCAACTCTATTTCGCCACTTTGCTCCCTCTGCCTTGATATTGTTAACTTACAAAAATCTATGAACCTCAGTCTTTTAAGATCCAATTGTCTCAGCATTTAGTCTTGTGGAGGAGAGTATTGTAGATTTCTACTGCCCTTTGCAAAAAAGCACTTCCTGAATTCACTCCTGAAGACCTGCTCCGATTTTAAGATTATGTCCCCTTCTTTTGATCCTACCATTAGAGAAGATGTTATCTGGTGACTAGGACAGGTGCAGGGGCATATTGAATGTCACGTTCCTGGAAGGTGGCTCAGGATTCCAATGCCTCCAGAACACAAAGTGATTTTGAAAGGGACCCTGGGAGGGGGGCAAGGGGAAACCCACATGCTTCCAATTATTTGGTTGTTGAGCTTGTTGAGGAGCTCATTAAAAGCCTTGACAGGATCAGTTTGTGATTTTCAATTGGAGAGCAGGGGGAGAAAGCAATTTAGAATTAGAACATTACAGCGCAGTACAGGCCCTTCGGCCCTCGATGTTGCGCCGACCTGTGAAACCATCTGACCTACACTATTCCATTTTCATCCATATGTCTATCCAATGACCACTTAAATGCCCTTAAAGTTGGCGAGTCTACTACTGTTGCAGGCAGGGCGTTCCACGCCCCTACTACTCTCTGAGTAAAGAAACTACCTCTGACATCTGTCCTATATCTATCACCCCTCAACTTAAAGCTATGTCCCCTCGTGTTTGCCATCACCATCCGAGGAAAAAGACTCTCACTATCCACCCTATCTAACCCTCTGATTATCTTATATGTCTCTATTAAGTCACCTCTCCTCCTCCTTCTCTCCAACGAAAACAACCTCAAGTCCCTCAGCCTTTCCTCGTAAGACCTTCCCTCCATACCAGGCAACATCCTAGTAAATCTCCTTTGCACCCTTTCCATAGCTTCCACATCCTTCCTATAATGCGGTGCCCAGAACTGCACGCAATACTCCAGATGCGGTCTCACCAGAGTTTTGTACAGCTGCAGCATGACCTCGTGGCTCCGAAACTCGATCCCCCTACTAATAAAAGCTAACACACCATATGCCTTCTTAACAGCCTTATTAACCTGGGTAGCAACCTTCAGGGATTTATGCACCTGGACACCAAGATCTCTCTGTTCATCTACACTACCAAGAATCTTCCCATTAGCCCAGTACTCTGCATTCCTGTTACTCTTTCAAAGTGAATCACCTCGCACTTTTCCGCATTAAACTCCATTTGCCATCTCTCAGCCCAGCTCTGCAGCCTATCTATGTCCCTCTGAACCCTACAACATCCTTCGGCACTATCCACAACTCCACCGACCTTAGTGTCATCCGCAAATTTACTAACCCACCCTTCTACACCCTCTTCCAGGTCATTTATAAAAATGACAAACAGCAGTGGCCCCAAAACAGATCCTTGCGGTACACCACTAGTAACTAAACTCCAGGATGAACATTTGCCATCAACCACCACCCTCTGTCTTCTTTCAGCTAGCCAATTTCTGATCCAAAGCTCTAAATCACCTTCAACCCCATACTTCCGTATTTTCTGCAATAGCCTACCATGGGGAACCTTATCAAATGCCTTACTGAAATCCATATACACCACATCCACTGCTTTACCCTCATCCACCTGTTTGGTCACCTTCTCAATAAGGTTTGTGAGGCACGACCTACCCGTCACAAAACCGTGCTGACTATCGCTAATGAACTTATTCTTTTCAAGATGATTATAAATCCTGTCTCTTATAAACTTTTCCAACATTTTACCCACAACCGAAGTAAGGCTCACAGGTCTATAATTACCAGGGCTGTCTCTACTCCCCTTCTTGAACAAGGGGACAACATTTGCTATCCTCCAGTCTTCCGGCACTATTCCTGTCGACAATGACGACATAAAGATCAAGGACAAAGGCTCTGCAATCTCCTCCCTGGCTTCCCAGAGAATCCTAGGATAAATCCCATCTGGCCCAGGGGACTTATCTATTTTCACACTTTCCAAAATTGCTAACACCTCCTCCTTGTGAACCTCAATCCCATCTAGCCTAGTAGCCTGAATCTCAGTATTCTCCTCGACAACATTTTATTTCTCTACTGTAAATACTGACGCAAAATATTCATTTAACACTTCCCCTACCTCCTCTGATTCCACACACAACTTCCCACTACTATCCTTGATTGGCCCTAATCTAACTCTAGTCATTCTTTTATTCCTGATATACCTATAGAAAGCCTTTGGGTTTTCCCTGATCCTATCCGCCAATGACTTCTCGTGTCCTCTCCTTGCTCTTCTTAGCTCTCCCTTTAGATCCTTCCTGGCTAGCTTGTAACTCTCAAGCGCCCTAACTGAGCCTTCACGTCTCATCCTAACATAAGCCTTCTTCTTTCTCTTGACAAGCGCTTCAACTTCTTTCATAAACCACGGCTCCCTCGCTCGACAACTTCCTCCCTGCCTCACAGGTACATACTTATCAAGGACACGCAGTAGCTGCTCCTTGAATAAGCTCCACATTTCGATTGTTCCCATCCCCTGCAGTTTCCTTCCCCATCCTACGCATCCTAAATCTTGCCTAATCGCATCATAATTTCCTTTCCCCCAGCTATAATTTTTGCCCTGCGGTATGTACCTGTCCCTGCCCATCGCTAAGGTAAACCTAACCAAATTGTGATCACTATCACCAATGTGCTCACCTACATCTAAATCTAACACCTGGCCGGGTTCATTACTCAGTACCAAATCCAATGTGGCATCGCCCCTGGTTGGCCTGTCTACATACTGTGTCAGAAAACCCTCCTGCACACATTGGACAAAAACTGACCCATCTAAAGTACTCGAACTATAGTATTTCCAGTCGATATTTGGAAAGTTAAAGTCCCCTATAACAACTACCCTATTACTCTCGCCCCTGTCGAGAATCATCTTCGCTATCCTTTCCTCTACATCTCTGGAACTATTTGGAGGTCTATAAACGACTCCCAACAGGGTGACCTCACCTCTCCTGTTTCTAACCTCGGCCCATACTACCTCAGTAGACGAGTCCTCAAACGTCCTTTCTGTCGCTGTAATACTCTCCTTGATTAACAATGCCAAAACCCCCCCTCTTTTACCATCTTCTCTGTTCTTACTGAAACATCTAAATCCCGGAACCTGCAACATCCATTCCTGCCCCTGCTCTACCCATGTCTCCGAAATGGCCACTACATCGAGATCCCAGGTACCAACCTATGCTGTAAGCTCACCCACCTTATTCCGGATGCTCCTGGCGTTGAAGTAGAAATGTCTGGAACACAGCAGGATGAAGAAGTTGTGAACACTGCAGTGGGATGGGCATGAGAGGAAATGCTGTTGATCACATTTCAGAATCGCAGAATAAAGCTCAGCTGCTCAAACGGTGGCACAGACATAGAGTAGCCATTGCTGGAGCTGAATGCCTTGCATTTGTGAGTGGTGAGTGGTAGGAATCTGGAGATGGTGGCTGCTGGCATCACTTGGGCAATTGGGGTTGTTAGAGGAAGCCCTGGTGAACAAAGGAGGGCCAGCTGAAGGAGATGAGATGAGAACAGGCTACTCTGTCATTGGACAGAGCAGACAGAGTTTCAGCAGATGCATCCTCCTGAACAGGAGGAGGCCAGAGGAGCACAGCAGGGGGAAGAAGGTGCTACCGAAGACATTGGGTGTACCGCCCAAGAGTCAGCTACCTGCAAATGACAGAGTTCAGTGCAGTAGGAGGCTGTGCCTATCCAGATAGACGGTCTCGGACCTATGTGCTCTGACCCACAATGGCCTGAGGCCTCACAGCCCTCATGGCAATCCCTTACCCGCAGCTAGCAAGGCCACCATGATGTTGAATTTTTATGCAACTGGGTCGTTCCAGGAATTAAAACAGAAAGTGCTGGAAATCCTCAGCAGATCTGGCAGCATCTGTGGAGAGAGAAACAGAGTTAACATTTCAGGTCTGTGACCTTCTGTTCTGATGAAAGGTCACAGACCTGAAACATTAACTGATTCTGTCTCCACAGATGCTGCCAGACCAACTGAGGATTTCCAGCACTTTCTGTTTTTATGTCAGATTTCCAGCATCCGCAGTATTTTGCTTTTATTTTGGGTTGTTCCAGCGATCAGCTGCAGATCTAGGTGGCATCTCGCAGTCAGCAGCTCATCATGCCATCAGGTAGGTCACGGATGCCCTTTCCTGGAGGTCCGGGGACTGCATCCACTTTGAAACAGATGGGCCAGTGTAGGCACAGAGGACATTGAACATTGTGGCCATTGATGGATTCCCTCAGGTCCAGGGGTCACCGAATGCACCCACGTAGCCATCAAGGCACTGACAGACCAGCCAGTCAGATTCCTGAACGGAAAGGGTTACCACTCATTGAATGTCCAGCTGGTCTGTGACCACAGGAAGTGAATTTTGCAGGTCTGCGGCCAATTCCTGGGCAGCGATCATGGCGCCTTTATCCTCCCAGGTGCTGCACCTCTTCAGGCCCACCTCTAGACTCTGTGGGTGGCTACTGGGAGATAAGGGTTATCCCTTAACAGACGGCTCCTGACACCCTTCCGCTACCCAGACATGGGTGGAGAGAGGCACTACAACCAGAGCTCCCTACTAACACGGATCTGCATTGAACAGGCCATTGGCCTCTTGAAGATGTGCTTTGTTTGCCTTGACCGGTCAGGTGGTTCTCTCCAGTACGAGCTAGACAGAGTGTTACGTATTGTGGTTGTCTGCTGCACCTTGTACAACATGACAATTCAAAGAGGCCTGGAGCTGAACGAATTGGAGGAGCTGAAACACCACTCCACCTCAGAGGAAGACTGGGAGGAGGAAGGAAAGAAGGAAGAGGAGGAGGAAGGGATTGCTCCAGAGGTGGCTGGCACCCAGGCATTTGAGGATAACCACTGATCCTGTCCCAGACCTCTGGGTGAACAACAGGCTGCAAAGGCCACGCTGATTCAGCACTGTTTCACCTGAGTGCCTCTGAACCCTTAAAACAGATGACCTCGTAACTCACCTTCCAGCACAGAAAGCTACCATGCCACAGTGACCCATATTTGAGGAGTTCCATTGCCACCCATGACGTTGGAGAATGAGATTTCTACCATCAACATCACAGAGCATGGGAATACAGCAATGCCAGGCACCCCTCCGACCCCCGGACAGGCACGTCCTGCCACTCCCGAGACTCGACTCCTGTTTTGACATGAAGCATTAATAACACACAGATCAGTTCAACTACATAAACAATTGACATTGAAATGAGAACAAAGGAGCAGACAAATGTGGACAACAGCACACAGGTGACCCATTAAGTGAAATTAATGGCGTGGTGCCTTCCTTTCTCTAACACTTCTACAGGGTGCTCCCCCTGTGGCAGAGGATGAGGTGGAGGCAGCCTGCTCCCTAGTCTCTGCGGATTCTGTCCTTGTCCTGGAAGTGCCCACAGGGATTCTTCCACAGGCTGCCGAACCTTCGTCATTGCAGGGACTACCTCTGTCACAGGGCCTTGGCACGCAGATGGTTCCTGAGTCAGAGGGGGCGAGGAGTTGAAGGGTGACGCCGATGCCTCCTGGGGGTAGCCCCTTCATCTGCCTTTTCAACTGCCTTAGCCTTTTTCTGGCGCCCTTGGATACTGGATGAGGCCACCGACTGGGACGCAGCTGGCATCCCCTTCGAGCATCTCAGCGCCATCAGCGACACGAGATGATCAATGCTACAGAGAGTCTCAATCTTTCTGTGCATATCAGCGCACTGCTCATGCATCCACTCAGAATGCAGCTGCATATGGCTCTCCAAGAGTTTGCCCAATCTCTCAATGGAGGAGCTCATGCGCTCGATACCCTGAGTCATGACGGAGCAAATGCATTGGATGAACACCTCCATTGCCTGCTCATGGCTCCGCAATACCTCAGGGATCTTTGACAAATGGGAACTTATCTGCCTCTGATTCTCAAGGAAGACTCTCCTTGTTCATAACACTCGAGGCACAGCATCTTCGTGCAGCAGGCACTGCTGTGTCTGTGCTACATCCTCCGAGGGGGATTGCTCGCAGCTGACTTTGCCTCGCACTCCTCCTCCTGCTCATGCACGATGTAACGTTCAACCAGTGCTCCTTGTTCTAAGTTAGTTTGTGACTCGACTGACATGAGCATGTCAGTGCTAGTGGAAAGTGCTGAAGAATGATGTGACCATACTGGCTCCAGTAGTTCTCCCCTGGCCAAGGAGGGCAACGATATTTCTCCTACAGCACTGTGCTCCCCCTCAGCTACTGGCATTGTGCGAATCACAAGAAGATGGTTATGAGAACTCGGCCTATTCATCATGTAACCCAACAGAAGCAACAATAATAACAACAATTTACATTAATATAGCAACTTTAGTGTATTAAAACATCCCAAGGCGTTTCACTGGTGCGTTATAAAACAAAGTGTGATACTGAGCTACAAAAGGAGATATTAGGCTAGATGACCAAAAGCTTGGTCAAAGAGGTAAGTTTTAAGTAGCAACAAAAGTAGGAAAGTGAGGTGGAGAGGCGGAGAGGTGTAGGGAGGGTATTCCAGAGCTTGTGGCCTAGGCAACTGAAGGCATGGCCACCAATAGTGGACCGATTAAAATCAGGGATACATAAGAGGCCAGAATTATAGGAGCGCGAGGTGATTTCGGAGATAGGGTGGGGTGAGGCCATGCAGGGGTTTGAAAACAAGGATGAGAAATTTAAAATCAAGACGTTGCTTGACTAGGAGCCAATGTAAGTCAGTGAGCACAGGGGTGATAGGGGTATGGGACTTGGTGCAAGTTAAGACACCGGCATCAGAGTTTTGGATAACCTCAAGTTTATAGACAGTAGAATGTGAGAGGAGTGTGTTGGAATAGCTAAGTCTACAAGTAACAAAGGCATGAATGAGGGTCTCAGCAGCAGTTGAGCTGGGGCAAAGTTGGACGATGTTACAAAGCTGGAAATAGGCAATCCTTGTGATGGCACCCATAGTGATGAACTACATAGAAAATCTCAGCTGAAGGGCCAAAGTGCACATTGGACAGGAATATCTGGGAATCCTGGGGCTGCCCATGGACAGCTGCCTGTTTCATCTCTTTTCATGGAGGTCCCTTGCTGCTCCATTTCTTCAATGAGTAGCAAACCCAGTCATGGCTGCGGCTTGCCTTTTCAAAGGGCCCTCCTTTATCGAGTCTTGCCTCAATGCTGGTCCCGATGCTGCTAATTGGTCGCCACTCTGGCCCCTTGCCAATTACTGCTTTTGCATTTGAAAATAGCATTACGTCAGTGATGCTAACACAGAGTGAGATCAGGAATCGGACGATCTGAACATTGTATTCCCAACCCCGGAAGGAAAATTCAGGCCAATTTGTCTGTATCTACCCTATTAAATCTTATTAACATTTCAAACGCCACGATCATATCAACCCCTAATTTTCTATACTTAATAGAATACAAGCCAAATTTATGCCAACCTGTCCTCATAGCTCTGGCATTGTCGGTGAATCTTTGCTGCACCCACTTGAAAGGCAATACACCCTTCCTGAGGTGTGGTGCCCAAAATGGAATGCAGTACATAAATTAGCTTAAAATTTTAAATAGATCACTATGTGGATCCCAAAACATTATCTATGTGCTGCCGTAAACAGCTTGGCTTTGTTTAGACCACACTTAGTTTGTAAAGGGAAGAAAGATCTTTCATGTTTGGCCAATGAACAAATTGCAAGAGACAGCGAAACCAAGAAGTGACAGCAAAAATACAGTGATCAATCTCTCCACAGTCTAACTCTAAAAAAAAGATAGAGTTCTAATCTCCCCTCCACTCCGCACTTCACACCTGTCAACAGGAGCAGTTTTGGTTGTCAGATTGATTAATTGTGTCTATCTTTAGTTTCTTGCTGCATCAAATTGTATTGACATATGTCTGACTCCACCAAAAGGAGAAAACATGTCAATTATGATATGTAAATGATCTCCAGTTAGAAGGTATACGTGATCACGAATTTCTATACAACACAGGAGCAAGTAAAATGGAACAACAATCAGAGCGAAGATTACTTTACAGATGGAGAGACACTTGTTCTCTGAGAGAAAAACTCTTTGTGACAATGGTACCATTTTTCCGGTGGCCATAACAGGAGGTAGTAGTATCACCATTAATGACCAAATTCTGCACTTGTTGGTAGTTTTCTGTTTCCATCCTCACTGGGTTTTCCCCACTCTCTGATTCCCGCTAGTCGAAGTCTCTTCATTACTATGGGAAATGTTGGGGTCTGATTGGCAAAGGAAAGTGAATTGACTGAGGTACCAGGCTGCTTCCTAAAGTAGTCCCGCTTGTTTTAATGCCATTGCCAATTGATATACGATCAAGTAGAAACAAAACACGATGAAAGGAAAATATAGTCTGCATTTCTTCGTTCATGGAATGTGAGCATCACCAGCAAAGCCAACATTTGTTGCCCATTCCTAATTGAGATGATGTTGGTGAGCTGCCTTCTTGAACTGCTGCAGTCCATCTAGTTTAAGTACACCCACAGTGCTGTTAGGAAGGAAGTTCCAGGATTTTGACCCAGCGACAGTGAAGGAACGGCGATATAGTTCCAAGTCAGGATGGCGTGTGACTTGGAGGGGAACTTGTAGGTGGTGGTGTTCCCATGCATCTGCTGCCCCTGTCCTTCTAGGTGGTTGAGTGCATGGGTTTGGAAGGTGCTATCGAAGGAGACTTGGTGAGTTGCTGCAGTGCATCTTGTAGATGGTACACACTGCTGCCACTGTGCATCAGTGGTGGAGGGAGTGAATGTTGAAGGTGGTGGATGGGGTGCCAATCAAGCGGGCTGCTTTGTCCTGGATGGTGTCGAGCTTCTTGAGTGTTTTTGGAGCTTCATCCATCCAGGCAAGTACAGAGTATTCCATCACACTCTTCACTTGTGCCTTGTCGAATGTGGACAATCAATGGGGAGTCAGGAGGTGAGTTACTCGCCACAGAATTTCCAGCCTCTGATCTGTTCTTGTTGCCACAGTATTTATGTGGCTGGTCAATTCAGTTTCCGGTCAATGGTAATCCCCAGAATGTTGATAGCAGGGGATTCAGTGATGGTAATACGATTGAACATCAAGGGGAGATTGTTAGATTCTCTCTTGTTTGAGATGATCATTGCCTGGCATTTGTATAGCGTGAATGTTACTTGCCACTTATCAGCCCAAGCCTGGATGTTGTCCAGGTCATGCTGCATCTGGACACAGGCTGCTTCAGTATCTGAGGAGTCGCGAATGGTGCTGAA
Source organism: Heterodontus francisci (assembly GCF_036365525.1). NCBI lineage: Eukaryota > Metazoa > Chordata > Chondrichthyes > Heterodontiformes > Heterodontidae > Heterodontus > Heterodontus francisci. Next base: position 106,605,127 of record NC_090376.1, read on the forward strand.
CATTGTGCAATCATCAGCAAACATCCCCACTTCTGACTTTATGATGGAGGAAAGGTCACTAATGAAGCAGCTGAAGATGTTTGGGCCTAGGACACTACCCTGAGGAACTCCTGCAGTGATATCCTGGGACTGAGATGATTGACCTCCAACAATCACAACCATCTTCCTTCATGCTCGGTGTCAAGCTTCTTGTGTGCTGTTGGAGCTGCACTCATCCAGGCAAGTGGAGAGTATTCCATCGCACTCCTGACTTGTGGCTTGTGGATGGTGGACAGGCTTTGAGGAGTCAGGAGGCGAGTTACTCACCACAGAATTTCCAGCCTCTGACCTGCTCTTGTAGCCACAGTATTTATATGGCTGGTCCAGTTCAGTTTCTGGTCAATGATGACCCCCAGGATGTTGATGATGGGGATTCAGTGATGGTAATGCCATTTAATGTCAAAGGTACTGAACACTGTGCAATCTTCAGCCACCATCCCCACCTCTGATCTTATGATGGAGGGAAGGTCATTGATGAAGCAACTGAAGATTTTTAGGCCGAGGACACTACCCTGAGGAATTCCTACTGTGTTGTCCTGGGGCTGAGATGATTGACCTTCAGGGAGGCGCTGGCGTAGTGGTATTGTCACTGGACTAATAACCCAGAGATCCAGGGTATTGCTCTGGGGATATGGGTTTGAATCCCACCACAGCAAAAGCTGGAATTTGAATTCAATTAATAAATCTGGAATTTAAAAAAAAAGCTCGTCTAATGATGGCCAAGAAACCATTGTCGATTGTTGTAAAAACCCATCTGTTTCACTAATGTCCTTTCAGGAAGGAAATTTTCTGCCTTATCTGGTCTGGCATATTTGTGACTCCAAACCCACAGCAATGTGCTTGACTCGTACATGCCCTCTGAAATGGCCCAGCAAGCCACTCAGTTGTATCTAACCGCTATGAAGTCAATAAAAAAGAATGAAAACGGATGGACCACTTGGCATCGACCTAGACACCAAAAATGACAATGGCAAACCCAGCCCTTTCAACCCTGCAAAGTCAAAGTCCTACTTACAAACATCTGACGGCTTGTGCCAAAGTTGGGAGAGCTGTCCCACAGACTAGTCATGAAACACCCTGACATAGTCATACTCACGGAATCGTACCTGACAGACAATGTCCCAGACACTGCCATCACCATCCCCGGGTATGTCCTGTCCCACTGGCAGGACAGACCCAGCAGAGGTGGCGGCACAGTGGTATACAGTAGGGAGGGAGTTGCCCTGGGAGTCCTCAACATTGACTCCAGACCCCATGAAGTCTCATGGCATCAGATCAAACATGGACAAGGAAACCTCCTGCTGATTACCACCCACTGCCCTCCCTCAGCTGATAAGTCAGTACTCCTCCATGTTAAACACCACTTGGAGGAAGCACTGAGGGTGGCTAGGGCACAAAATGTACTCAGGGTGGGGGACTTCAATGTCCAGTACCAAGAGTGGCTCGGTAGCACCACTACTGACCGAGCTGGCAGAGTCCTAAAGGACATAGCTGCTACACTGGGTATGCGGCAGGTGGTAAAGATCCCAACAAGAGGGAAAAAATACTTGACCTTGTCCTCACCAATCTGCCTGCCGCAGATGCATCTGTCCATGACAGTATTGGTAGGAGTGACGACCGCAAAGTCCTTGTGGAGACAAAGTCCCGCCTTCACATTGAAGATTACCTCAATCGTGTTGCGTAGCACTACCGCCATGCTAAATGGGATAGATTTCGAACAGGTCTAGCAATGCAAAACTGGGCATCCATGAGGCACAGTGGGCCATCAGCAGCAGCAGAATTGTATTCAACCATAATCCATAACCTCATGGCCTGGCATATCCCCCACTCTACCATTACCATTAAGCCAAGAGACCAACCCTGGTTTAATGAAGAGTGTAGGAGGGCATGCCAGGAACAGCACCAGGCATAATTAAAAATGAGGTGTCAACCTGGTGAAGCTACAACATAGGACTACTTTGTGCCAAACTGCATAAGCAGCATGCGTTGGACAGTGCTAAGCGATCCCATAACCAAGGGATCAGATCTAAGCTCTGCAGTCCTGCCACATCCAGCCATGAATGATGGTGGACAATTAAACAACTAACTGGAGGAGGTGGCTCCACAAATATCCCCATCCTCAATGATGGGGAACCCAGCACATCAGTGCAAAAGATAAGGCTGAAGCATTTGCAACAATCTTCAGCCAGAAGTGCCGAGTTGATGATCCATCTCAGCCTCCTCCTGAAGTCCCCAGCATCACAGATGCCAGACTTCAGCCAATTTGATGCTCTCCATGTGATATCAAAAAAAGACTGAAGGCACTGAATATTGCAAAGGCTATGGGCCTTGACAATATTCCGGCAATAGTACTGAAGTCCTGTGCTCCAGAACTTGCCTCGCCCCCAGCCAAGCTGTTCCAGTACAGCTACAGCACTGGCATCTACTCTGCAATGTGGAAAATTGCCCAGGTATGTCCTGTATACAGAAAGCAGGACAAGTCCAACCCGGCCAATTACTGCCCCATCAGCCTATTCTCAATCATTAGTAAAGTGATGGAAGGTGTCATCAATAGTGCCATCAAGTTGCACTTGCTTAGTAATAACCTGCTCAGTAACGCTCAGTTTGGTCTCTGCCAGGGCCACTCAGCTTCCTGACCTCATTACAGCCTTTGTCCAAACATGGACAAAAGAGCTGAACTCAAGAAGTGAGGTAAGAATGACTACCCTTGACATCAAAGCAGCATTTCACTGAGTATGGCATCAAGTAGCCCTAGCAAAACTAGAGTCAATGGGAATCAGGGGGAAAACTCTCCGCTGGTTGGAGTCATATCTAGCGCAAAGGAAGATGATTGTGATTGTTGGAGGTCAATCATCTGAGCTCCAGGACATCACTGCAGGAGTTCCTCAGGGTAGTGTCCTCGGCCCAACCATCTTCAGCTGCTTCATCAATGACCTTCCTTCATTCATAAGATCAGAAGTGGGGATGTTTGCTGATGATTGCACAATGTTCCGCACCATTCGCGACTCCTCAGATACTGAAGCAGTCCATGTAGAACTGCAGCAAACCTGGACTATATCCAGGCTTGGGCTGATAAGTGGCAAGTAACATTTGTGCCACGCAAGAGCCAGACAATGATCATCTCCAACAAGAGAGAATCTAACCATCTCCCCTTGACATTCAATGGCATTACCATCACTGAATCCCCCACTATCAACATCCTGGAGGCGACCATTGACTAGAAACTGAACTGGAGTAGCCATATTATACCATGGCTACAAGAGCAGGTCAGAGGTTAGAATTCCTGCGGTGAGTAACTCACCTCCTGACTCCCCAAAGCCTGTCCACCATTTACAAGGCACAAATCAGGAGTGTGATAGAATACTCTCCACTTGCCTGGATGGGTGTAGCTCCAACCATACTCAAGAAACTCGACACCATCCAAGACAAAGCAGCCCGCTTGATTGTTAGCCCATCGACAAACATTCACTCGCTCCACCACCGACGCACAGTGGCAGCAGTGTGTCTTCTTCTTCTTTAGCCTCCTTGTCTTGAGAGACAATGGGTTAGCGACTAGAGGTGGTCAGTCGTTTGCACAGCAATGCCTGGAGTGGCTATAAAGGCCAATTCTAGAGTAACAGACTCTTCCACAAGCGCTGCAGATAAAACTGGTTGTCAAGGCTGTTACACAGTTGGCTCTCTCCTTGCACTTCTGTCTTATTTCCATCCTACTGCTAAGTCCCTTCGACTCGCCGCTGTTTAGCCCCGCCTTTATGGCTGTCCGCCAGCTCTGGCGATCACTGGTAACTGACTCCCACGACTTGAGTTCAATGTCACAGGACTTCGTGTCGCGTTTGCAGACATCTTTAGAGCAGAGACATGGGCGGCCGGTGGGTTTGATACCAGTGACGAGCTCGCTGTACAATGCGTCCTTGGGGATCCTGCCATCTTCCATGCGGCTCACATGACCAAGCCATTTCAAGTGCCGCTGGCTCTGTTGGGTGTATATGCTGGGGATGTTGGCCGCCTCGAGGACTTCTGCGTTGGAGATATGGTCCTGCCATCTGATGCCAAGGATTCTCCGGAAGCAGCGAAGATGGAACGCGTTGAGATGTCGCACTTGGCTGGCATATGTTGTCCAGGCCTCGCTACCATAGAGCAAGGTATTGAGGACACAGGCTTGAAACACTCATACTTTTGTGTTCCGTGTCAATGTACCATTTTCTCACACCCTCTTGGCCAGTCTGGACATAGAAGTGGATGCCTTTCCCATGCGCTTGTTGATTTCTGCATCGAGAGACAGGTTACTGGTGATAGTTGAGCCTAGGTAGGTGAACTCTTGAACCAGTTACAGAGCGTAGTCGCCGATATTGATGGATGGAGCATTTCTGATGTCCTGTCCCATGATGTTCGTTTTCTTGAGACTGATGGTTAAGCCAAATTCGCTGCAGGCAGCTACAATCCTGTCGATGAGTCTCTGCAGACACTGCTCTGTGTGGGATGTTAATGCAGCATCGTCAGCAAAGAGGAGTTCCCTGATGAGGACTTTGGTCTTCGCTCTTTGACGGGCAAGGATGAACAACCTGCCACCTGATCTTGTGTGGAAGAAAATTCCTTCTCCTGAAGACTTGAACGCATGTGAGAGCAGCAGTGAGAAGAAGATCCCAAACAATGTAGGTGCGAGAACACAGCCCTGTTTCACACCACTCAGGATAGGAAAGGGGTCTGATGTGGCACCGCTATGCAGAATTGTGCCTTTCATATTGTCATGGAATGAGGTGATGATACTTAGTAGCTTTGGTGGACATCCGATCTTTGCTAGTAGTCTGAAGAGACCACGACTGCTGATGAGGTCAAAGGCTTTGGTGAGATCTGTGACAGCAACGTAGAGGGGCATCTGCTGTTCGCGGCATTTCTCCTGTAGCTGGCGAAGGGAGAACAGCATGTAAATGGTGGATCTCTGCTCGAAAGCCGCACTGTGCCTCAGGGTAGACATGCTCAACCAGCTTCTGGAGTCTGTTTAAAATGACTCAAGCAAAGAGTTTCCCCACTATGCTGAGAAGGGAGATTCCACGGCAGCTGTTGCAGTCACCGCAGTCACCCTTGCTCTTAGAGAGGGAGCAGTACCATAGGACATGCGCGATGCCAATATCAGCAGTGTGTACCATCTACAAGATGCACTGCAGCAACACACCAAGGCTCCTTAGACAGCACCTTCCAAACCCGTGACCTTTACCAACTAGAAGGACAAGGGCAGTAAATGCATGGGAACACCACCACCTGCAAGTTCCCCTCCAAGTCACACACAATCCTGACTTGGAACTGTATCACTGTTTCTTCACTGTTGCTGGGTCAAAATCCTGGAACTCCCTTCCTAACAGCACTGTGGGTGTACCCAACCCCCATAGACTGCAGTGGTTCAAGAAGGCAGCTCATCACCACCTTCTCAAGGGCAATTAGGGATGGACAATAAATGCTGGCCTAGCCAGCGACGCCCACTTCCCATGAATTGAATAAAAAAAACACAACCATCTTCCTTTGTGCTAAGTTTGACTCCAACCAGTGGAGAGTTTTCTCCTTGATTCCTATTGACTTCAATTTGCTAGGGCTCCTTAATGCCATGCTCAGTCAAATGCTGCTTTGATGTCAAGGGCAGTCACTCTCACCTCGCCTCTGGAATTCATCTCTTTTGTCCATGTTTGGACCAAGACTGTAATGAAGTCTGGAACTATGGCCAGGCAGAATCCAAACTGAGCATCAGTGAGCAGGTTATTGCTGTGTAACTGCTGAATGATAGCACTGTCGATAGCACCTTCCATCACTTTGCTGCTGATTGAGAATAGGCTGATGGGGCAGTAAGTGGCCAGATTGGTGTGGACAGGACAAACATGGACAATTTCCCACATTGTCAGGTAGAAGCCAGTATTGTAGCTATCCTGGAACAGCTTGCCTAGTGGTGCAGATAGTTCAGTCAGGACGTTGTCAGGTCCCAAAGCCTTTTCTGTATTCAGTATGTTCAGCTGTTTCTTGATATCACATTCCTGTGATGCTGGGGACATCAGAGAAGGCCAAGATGATTCATCCACTCGGCACTTCTGGCTGAAGATTGTTGCAAATGCTTCAGCCTTGTCTTTTGCAATGATGTGCTGGGTTCCCCCATCATTGAGGATGGAGTTCTTTGTGGAGCCTCCTCTTTCAATTAAATGTTTAATTGTCCATTCACAACCGGTTGTGACAGGACTGCACTGCTTTGATCTGATCTGTTTTAACATTTAGGACACCCTCCATCATGATTTGTGGCACTATCACCATGCTAAGTGGAATAGATTCAGAATGGACCTAGCAGATCAAAACTGGGCATCCATGAGGTTCTGTGGGACATAAGCAGCAGCGGTATTGTATTCAACCGCACTCTGTAACCTCATGACCCGATATATCCCTCATTCTATCATTACGATCAAGCCAGGGGATTAACCCTAGTTCAATGAGGAGGGCAGAAGAACATACCAGGAGTAGCTCCAGGCGTACCTAAAAATGAGATGCCACCCTGGGAAGCTACAGCACAGGAATACATGCATGCTAAACAGCAGAAGCAGCATGCGATAAACAGAGCTAGGTAATTCCACAACCAAAGAAATTTCTCAAAGTGGAGTCACATATAGGCCAGACTGAGAAAGGATGGCAGATTTCCTTGCTTAAAGTATATTAGTGAACCAGATGGATTTTTACAACAATTTGTTAGTTTCATGATCATCAGTACCGATACCAGTTTGTTTTAATTCCAGATTTATTAATTATTTTAATTTAAGAGCAACCAGCTGCTGTGTTGGGGTTTGCGCTCATGTCGCTGGAGCATTAGTCTGGGCCTCTGGATTACTCGTCCAGTAACATTACTACTATGCTACCGTTTTTGCAAATGTTGAAAATCTGAATTAAATATTTTTAAAAATATGGAAATATACAGCAGACTTTTCAGGGTTTGTAACAAAAGTTAAATACAAGGTAATATCTGATGTGCAGACTTTTTGTCGGAACCCAGTTGGGACCATTAGCCAAACTGTGAAATACTCAGCTTGATGTGATTATATTATTGAACATGTCACTGTAAAAAGTGATGTTTAAATGATGTTGCTTTCAATGGAGGTGGCGATGCCAATAAAACTGTTCCAGATTTCTACCTTAAGATATCATGCAATTTCAATGGTAATAAGCCCACACAGCTCTTACTATACTATCCCGACTGAAAAAACATAATAAATAGCATACTCCACCAATGCTGTGTTTGTTAAGTGATGCTGAATTTCCTATGCAATATATATCCCATTAAGCTTACATGCTGTGACTAATTTTATGAGCCTATCTTACAGCAATACCTGTACTGTATTTTTTAACATCTTTCTTCACGTTTTAAATGTTTAACAGTTCAATAGTACATAATATTACTGATGTAAGTTACTGACTGTTGGCAGTTTCAGTTACATTCAGTACAGTGAAGCAGTAATGAAAGTAGCTTTGATTTCCAATGAGCTCCCAATTGGTGTTGTATCAAGAAGGAAGAGGCTACTCGGCCTCCCCACAGTGTGGAAAGAAAATCAGAGGCATAGCCTGTTGCCTGGATATCTGTGGTGCTCTGGAAGGTCACTTCAGGGCATTGCCTGCGATCTGGGAGCAAGGCAGTGGATTCAGCTTCAGGTCAGGTAGATGAAGAAGGTAAGATAAAAACCAAGGCAAAGACAAAGGAGAAAACATACCAAAATATCTCCTTTAATAATAAAGTGAAATTTGTCTTTGGTGATAGCTATTGGCTTTAATAGCAAAGAAAATTAGCCAGGGTGTAAAACGAGCTATGTATTCCCTGTCACTCATTTTGCACTACTCCCCAAAACCAATTTCACCCTGTTGACCTCATCCCTTTGGGAATAAACCATTTAAAACAAAATCAACTCACAAACTATGAAAGTGAAACAAACATTAGTATAACACCAACAAAGTTCCTCTATGGTCTTACCATACCCCTTCACTGCAATTTCCTCCAAGTCATCTGATTCCGACTTTGGCAATTCCCTCACTAAGCATCTCTGTCTCCTTTGACAACCTTTTCAAAATCCATCTCTTTGGCCAACCCAATGGTCACCTCTCCTAACCTAAAATTGCCCTTCCTGGCTTGCCGTGTTTGCTCGAAGGCTATCTCTGAAGCTATCTGGGATGTTCTTTATGCAGATTTTCATTTTGATGATAGACTTTCTGTGAGTCCTGTACAACTAAAATACAGACTTAAAATATAATCTTAAATTTAATAAAATACTCTGTTCATCTCATTTTCCTTTTCATTACTCTTCTTTTTCCCTGAATTTCTCTATTTCTTAATATAATGTACCATGGCTTTATTTCCATAAATATACTGTATTCTGTCTCCTTCAAGCCATCTGAAAAAAACTATTTTTCTTGAACTTAATGGGGACTGTTAATTAATCTCCAACTGGCAAAAGTTTTTTTTTCTTCGGTCCAATTGAGCATCATAAATTTGAAAGTTCATCAAATCACATAAAGGCAGCTGTAGGATGAATTTATTTTGTTGACATTCAAGAAGCCCAATCCAGCCAGGACTGTCCATAACAAGGTCAGGGTTAATACAAAACTCAGCCTGATTAATTGGACTGAGACCAAACGTATATATCCCACAGTCTGGAAGAAGATTAGAATCAGAGCAACATCACAAGAATTTATGAGCATTTAAGATCGGCTTCCTTTTTATGCCAGCAACACAAAAGCTGTTACAGCTGCACCTCAGCATTTCATATTAATCTAATCAATCTGTACAGAATGCCAGTGTTAAAGCTTCAGACTCTGCTTCTACTGTCTTTGGAACACTGCCTCAGACAGGTTTATTCCTTAGAATTTATACCTTGTACACTGAAATTTAAGAAATATATTAATGAGTGATCTAGTGCCTGTTGAAGAAACATTTTAGAAATGAGATCCTGACAAGACATCAGGTCTGCCCTGTTCAAGATTCTTCAACATCTTTCTGTGGAGCCAGGAGGAACAGGAATGCTTCCCCCGAACTCCACATTCCAGGTGATTGTATCTCCCTGCACTGACCATTGCCTGTTCTGAGCCCTGTCCTGTAACTTACCTGAGGGCCACTGTCAGTGAACTAAAATTCACTTTTCTCAAATGTTGAGCTGTCTTTGGAGGTACGATGGGCATTGGCAGCTCTCTTCGAGTATATAGATGAGGACCGAGGCCTAATTTTGGGCCAGCTTTGAGGCTCTCTGTTTGTGCACAGACTAACTTTTATCCCTAAATTCTTCCATGGTAATATTCAGTTACATGATCCTAGGGACTGCAAGGGGGAGGCGGTGATGTAGTGGTAATGTCACTGGCCTAGTAATCGAGAGGCCCTGGCTAATGCTTTAGTGACATGGGTTCGAATCCCATCATGGCAAATGGTGAAATTTGAATTTAATTAATAAAACATCTGGAATTAAAAGCTGGTCTAATGGTGACCATTGTCAATTGTTGCAAAAACCCATCTGGTTCACTAATGTCCTTTAGGGAAGGAAATCTGCCATCCTTACCTGGTCTGACCTACATGTGACTCCAGACCCACAGCAATGTGGTTGACTCTTAAATGCTCTCTGAAATGGTCTGGTAAGCTACTTAGTTCAAGGGCAATTAGGGATAGGTAATAAATGCTGGCCTAGCCAGTGATGCCCACATCCCACAAACAAATTAAAAGAAGAGTTTCCATCAAACTTTTGCATAAGTTATGGCAGCAGAGCTAGAGAAGCCCCAAGAACATTCACTACCACAATGTTTTGCTTCTGCTATTCTACTTGGCAGATAATTCAAAATATTTATTGTTATTTGAGTAAAGACTTCTATCCAAATCTTTGCTGTGTGATTGATCTTCATTTTAAAACTAATTTGAATGTTCATTCTCTGGCCAGTTTCCTGCATTGAGATTTGAAGTAATATTCTGGGTTTACCTTATCAACACCATTTATTTATGTTGTATGTACTTTGATGAGCTCATTTATCAATGTCAAATTTAATTTGTTGTTTGTTTGCCCAATTGCATAACTCTTTCTGGGGTTCAAGGGATGTGAGGTAACTCTCATCTAGTTTACTGTTTGGGTCCTGGCTAATACTTCAATAGCAAAAAAGAGGCTAATCTCTGATCGGAAGTCCTCTCTGGATCTTCAGTCTCACACTTCAAGTCCTATCTACCCCTTCTTGCGGTGAACCTTGTTGATCTCTAACCCACAGTGAAGGGACAGATTTTGGAAGGGCAAATCAAAGTTCATTGTGACATGGAAGACAACAACTACAAGTATTTGGTACTTTCAGTGGATCTGGCACAATGGTAATGCAGTGTGGACTGTGGCTAAGGGCGAAAGCAGAAAAATACCCTGTACTGGCTAGCCACTGCAACTGCCAAAGGACCTAGACATCTTAAATCCTTCTCACCTCTGGGATCATGCAAAAGCACCGAGAGAATGGGAGCAGCAGCATGCACTCTTTCTCTGCTATAATCAAATTCCTAAATGTCGGTTTAGCAGTAAAATGTGACCTATAGACATACAACCAAGTCCTATGGCAATGGACAGCAGGTGAAGTGTTAGGTGAAGTCACAGTGGAACCTGTAGTCGTCAACCTCCACATCGGCAATATTTAGATGCTGAACAGTCGTTAGACATACCAGGAAGCACCATCGGCATCAGGGAGCATGATGTGACCATGCAGCCTCCCTGTATAGGGATACACAGCTGGGTACCTTTCACCGGAGGGGCCGATAAAAGGAGGCCTAAGCAAAGGCTACTTCTTATGTTATTGCTCAGCATACCACAGCTGGGAGTGACTCAATCTAGCGGTGTGAAACTGCAGAAAAAAGCAAAGACAAACACAAAGTCATCAAACATGACAGTGGCGTGCTGAAAGTTCGCACCCTACTTTTGATCGCCAAACCATCAGTAGACCCGAATGCCATTCAGCTCTAGTGGCCAGGGAACTTAGATGGTATAGTGTAGACATAGCTCTCCTGAGCGAGACAAGAGTAGCAGGAGAAGGCCAGCTTGAAGAAATAGGAGCAGGAAACACTTTCTTTTGGAGTGGACTACCTCCTACAGAATGTAGAGAGGGAGGGGTTGATTTTTCCATCCTGAAAGACGTTACAAAGGATCTGGAAAACCTTCCCAAAGGCCTCAACGAAAGGCTGATGAACCTATACCTTGTCCAGTAACAATATAGGAGGCATGAAACACTCATAAGTTCATATGCTCCCACAATGACTAACAGTGACGATGTAAAGAAGCGGTTCTATCATAATCTGGACCATCTGCTATGATCAATCCCGAAAGACGACAAAATTATCCTTATGGGCGATTTCAATGCCAGAGTCAGACATGATCGTATCACATGGGCATGCATCCTCGGTCAAAATGGAGTTGGAAAGGAAAACGCAAACGGAACTCTCCTACTGTTGTTGTGTGCCAAGCATGACCTTGCTATAATCAATACCATGTTCTGCCTGAAAGGAAAATGCAAGACAACCTGGCAACCATGATCTAAGCACTGGGATCTCCTTGACTAGGTGCTTGTCAGATAGCAGGAAAAGGCTGATGTCAAACTAACTTGTGCCATGCGAAAAGTTGACCACCACCTGATCTGTACCAAGCTGAGTCTAAAGATCCATCCAAAACATCATATATCAACTTGCCAGGCATGACCAAAGCTAGATGTCAAACTCCTCAAAAACACCACTATTGCCTTAGTCCTTGCTACACAACCACTCTGCAGTTTGATTTTCCTCCCCCAAGTGACATAGAAGGTGAATGGAAACAGCTCCGTAATCAGATCTTCAAGACTTCCGTAGGTATCCTGGGATACTGCAAGCACAAGCACCAAGACTGGTTCGAAGTGAATGATAAAAACATCTCCCATCTTCTCAAACAGAAACAGCTTTCACATACAAGTTTTCTAGCAACCCCACAATCAACAACCAAGCATCAAGCCTATAAAAATGCTAAACACAAGCTCCAGCATACTTTAAGAGAAATGCAAAAACTGATGAGCTGCAACATCTAACTGAGAGACATGATCTGTGCTTTTACAATGTGCTGAAGACTGTATAGGCTCACCCACCACAACCTTTGCTCCTATCCTAACAGCTGATGGAAATGAACAAATCACTGATAATGAAAAGATGGCACAAGCACTTTGTTGAGCTCAACAGAAACTTTCACATTTCAGTAAATTTTCTGCATCAAATTGCGCAGTTGCCTGAGAAAGAAAGCTTGTCTCCTCCTCCTTCCACTGAAAAAGTGATAAAGGCAACCAAATCAACCAAACAAGGCAAATTCCCTGGCCCAGCTGGCATTCCAGCAGGGATTTGGAAATGTAATAGTACGGAGCTTATTAACAAACTTATAGCTGACTTTAAGAGTATATGGGAACGAGAAAAAGTTCCGCAGTACTTCAAGGATGCCAACATAGTCAGCAACTAGAAACAGAAAGGATCCAAAAATGTATGTGGCGACTGTAGAGGAATAAGCCTTCTCTTAATCACAAGAAAGATCCTTACTTGAGTCCTATTAAACCATCTACTAGACAGCTTCATAGATGATGTTCTCCCAGAATCACAGTGTGGTTTTTAGGGCTAACTGTGGGACAGCAATATGGTATTTGTAGCAAAACAATGATGAGAAAAGTGCAGAGAGCAGCACCAGCATCTATATATGCTATTCATAGGCCTGACTAAATTGTTGACAGTGTGAGTCGATCTGGTCTATGGCACTTGCTCTGCAAGCTAGGATGTCTGAACAAGTTTGTTAAAATCCTGTACCTACTGCATGATGACATGGTTGAACGTGTTTTTGCCTGTCTTGAGATGTCTAATGCCTTTGCGGTAACCAGCGGTGTAAAGCAAGGGTGCATCATGGTTCCCCAACTCTTCAAACTTTTTGCTGCAATGCTTTCAGGAAGCCCCAGTGACATGCCTGCAGGCATAAACATTAGGTTCCATTCAGGGAAGCTCTTCAATCTGTCTATACTGCATGCCTCCACCAAGGTCACAAAGGCAGTAAAGAGAGGGCTTCTGTATACATATGACTGCCCTAGCTGCCCACAACAAGGAAGACATCCAGCTTATGGCAAACAAATTTTCGAGTGTTGCCAAAAACTTTGGTCTCCAAGTCAGTGTCTCCAAGACCGAGGTTATGCTTCAGCCAGCATCAGGCACACACTATGAAGCACCAGTGTCTCGCTCATGCAATGAAAACTTATGAACTATAAAATAAACTTGTGAAATAAACCCAAAATGGACACTGAAAGAATCCTGAGCTAATTTTCATGTCTGGACAAGTTTTGGCGAGGTCATTAAAATACAAATGATCTTTCTAGACATATCTTCGAGAAGTCACAAAGAAACAAATGACCCTTTCTATGGTAATGGCTACATCTCTCCAATCAATTAGGTTAACAATAGTGTGGCAGACGTTTTGACTCCAAGCTTGAACTCCAGAGAATGGGTGTGAAAAGCTCTACTTTATCAAGATGAGATGTGACTCCATTGTCTGACAATGGCCTAACTATCAGAAACTATTTATGAATTCAATGGAAAAGAAACTCTGGTCACATGATAGAAACTAGGTTTCTGATAAGGAGTTTTAATAAAGGTATATTCTGGGCAGAAAAAGATAGAGAAACATCCGTGCCATCAAAGAGAAAGGAACCTGCCGAACACCACCAGTGTTTAAGCTGCATATAGGCAGAAACTGGAGTTGGCTTTGACCTCCCCACCTGAGAAACCATACCAGGGTTTAGCCACAGAACTTTGACTGGAATATAACAAGAGAAATCTGGAATAGTGCATCCATCCTCCTAAGCCTGCCAACTTTTTTTTCAGTAAACAAGAAAAAAATTACAACCCTGCACCGTTTCAAGTCTTCACCTCAGGGAAAAGCAAGTGCAACAGAGAACTCTTAAAAATTCATAATACCTAAACGCATGTTATTGTATAATTTATATCTCTTCTTGAATGTGTGTATCTTATGAGTGTGAGAGTGAGTGTAGTTGCATCTATTTTGGGCATTGAAAAATAAACATTTATCTTTCTTTTAAAACTTACAAGAAAACCTGTCATTTGTCTGTTCTTGACAAAGCACTCAGGGGTTAAAAAAACACAGCCTTCGGTCAGTCGAGAGGTGGAAAAGGGGGAGACATCCCTATTTTCTCTCATCTGTCTATAACACCAGATATAACCGTTGATGGCACCAGTCTCAAGGCTGTAAAAAAATTCTCAAACCTTGATAGTGTGCTCTGTAGGGATGCCACTGTTGATGAAAATATCCGTGCACACATCCAGAAAGCAATTTCTGCCTATTGCCGACTCCATGGTCATGTCTGCAAGCTGCATGACATTACGCTTAAGACTAAAATCAAACTCTACCAGGTCATTGACCTTACCACTATACTGCATGGCGCAGAATCCTGGGTGTACTATAGGCACCAAATCAAAGCTCTGGAATGCTTCTACCAAAGACAACTGAGGTTCATCAAGAGAATTTGATGGCAGGACAAAATTACAAACAACCATACTGGGCTCAACAGCATGGAGACCATCATCCAGAAAATTCAACTTAGATGGGCAGATCATGTCTCCTGCATGGATGATTACAAAATCCCCAAGCTGATCTCCTAAGGGGAACTGTCTCGGGGCAAACAACATTAAGGTGATGAGTACAAATGAAATAAAGACACCCTAAAAAGTGCCTTACAGACATCTGCAATGCAGGCTCCTCTCTTGGGAAAACACTACAGTCGATCAGCCCTTGTGGAGCACTGAAATTTGATTCAGCATCTTTCAAGGACCATGTGCACAAAACTCACAAATTCAATGTGCCCAGAGGAAGGCGAGAGGTGGTACAGGTGCAGAAGATCCCCCAAGCACCAACAACCAACAATATGAACTGCCAGTTCTGTGGACATCCATGCCGATCCTTCAGTCATGAGAGGACCCACAGAAGACGATGAAATCATGCATAGCTTGGACATACTCAAACAACAAGGTGTCTACCAGAATAAATCCTTCTATAACCCTTCTTTGTCTATACAGCTTCCTCTATTTTAGCACTGACAGCAAAATCAACAAGTTAAATATCCATAACTTAAATGTAGATTAGAAAGAGTAGGGCTCCAACTACTTACCTCCTGGTCTACAATCAGCAGTTACTCCAAGTCTGACCAGTACTCTCTTGTTTCCTTTCTATTGTCTAATGTCTCATCCAGTCCCAATTAAGTCTTGGATTCATGTGGTTTTTGCTTTGATTAGGAATGTTTATAAATATACAAAAAAGGTGGAGAAAGAACAGAAGGCCCGTTAACTCTATCCTATTCAGCTATGTTGTTCACTGAGTAATACAACCCCACCAGCAGCTATTTCATTTCCTGGGAGAGGCAAAAAAAAGGTCAATACATCCTTAGGCCAATTCAGGAAAAATAACTATGGGATATTCCTCTCCAACCCTTGAAGGCGATCAAATATGAGTTCCAAGAGATAACAATGGCTATTCTTCAAACATAGACTGTAACAGTTCAAAAAGACAAGTCAGCACCATCTTTTCAAGGACAATTAGGGATGGGAAAAATGCCAGCCTTGTTAGTGATGCCCCTATCCTGAGAATTAATTTTTAAAAATGAGGTATATTACCCAATATGCTACCCACCTTTTATACTCAGTGATTTCAGCCTCCTCCTGGAACTTGACAAAGAGCTCTCTTTTGAACGTTTGGAGCAAATGTGAATTTGTTGCATTAATCGGCTACTAAATTCCAAAGGTCAACGATTCTCTGTGAAAAAGTGAAATTTGTCAAAAGCTTTCTGAAAGGCCAAATGGATCTGTATCATAGGAATTACACTGTCTGTTTTATCCGTAACATTCTGAAAGGATTCTAAACTGCTTTTATATTGACAATTCTTTAGTACGATTTCTGGGAGACCACCAGGCATGAGTCAGCTCCCATCATTTAATCTAATATATCAGATTCCTTATTCTTGTGACAGACTCATAGACTCAATTTTTGTTGAGTCTTTCGAGTCATCCATCAGGAATCTGAATTAAAACAGTGGCAACGTAAAAGTGCTAGAATTTATGCCAGGTTGGATAATCTGCTTCTAAAGCCATGGTGTTTTTGCTTATTAAATTATTTCTATACAGGTATTCCTCCAGACCACCCCTTAGAGCAACTTCCATTATTTTAACTGTGTGCTTTTGATGTTAGGTTAAAGGGCCTGCAGTTGCCTGAATCAGATCTGTTGCGCTTTTAAAATAAAACCATTGTGTTTACTTATTGCCAGTCTGCTGAGTCTGTTTGATGGTGATAGCCCATCACTGCCCTCCCTGGTCTCCTTCAGAAACCGAAGACAGATGTTGTTTAACTCAAGGGATTCATTAGTCTTAAGTCTCTTGAATTCATCAAGTAGCTCCCGACACTGATTTTAAAATCTACAAGGATTAGTAGCAAGTTAGTGTTATCTCTGCAAAGATTGGACAGGAAGTTAGTGTTATCCTCTTTGATGAAAACCTCTAGAAAATTTTAATTCGCTATTTTACTTTCTTCAGTTTCTTTTATGTTTTACAATTCTAATTTTCTTTGCAACTACTTTGGTACTGTGACACCAGAAGAATTTAGTGGTGTTATTCTTATTTTTTTTTAATGCTTATTTCTAGGCTCCTTTGCACCTTTGCCACCTCCTTCAATCTGTTTACTCCCCCTCTCTGAGTTCTTCTCCTTCCCAGTTTGTATTGCTTTCTTAGTCCTTCTTTCTTGTTTTATTAGTACATAGGGAATCTGTTGGCACTCCAGGACAATTCATCCAAATCTTTCTGCGCTCTTCACTAACAACCAGGATCAAATTTCTGAAACATTGATCTTCACAGCGATTATCCACATCTGTTACCTGATAATAAAATTGTATACTGGACCACACCAAACATACCAGAATCAACAGATGGAAGAATCTATTTTTCTATATCTTCTGTAGATTTTCACTGTAACAAGTTCAAACGATGCTCAGAAAATGTCATTGTTATCAAGGTTATAGATAACTATTTATATTCTTAATATACTTAAATTGTCATAATTGGAATCATTTATTTGGATCACTACATATAAATTAACAGAACACAGGGCTGTGATGATGGCCTGGAATTCTGTTGTGTGGAAAAGTGGATTGCATCTAAAGACTTTACCTAAATTGTGTGTATGATTTACAGGTATAAACTCTAGTCAAATAATTGGTTAAAAGTAAAAAAAAGTGCTCAATACATCTTACATTTTACTGACTCAAGCACCTGAAAAATCAACATAAATCACAGATGATTATGAAAGGAATTGGTAAAATTATTCCAAACAAAGTCTTCTCTGTAGTGAAGGTTTGAAAGGGCAGAAAAAACAAATTAAATCTAAGAATTTAGGAGCTATGTAAGTCGGGGGGTCAATGATGAGGTCTGGCCTCTCCATGGATCGCACCTTGATGTGGTGGAGAGGCTTGTGTGTCCCAAGGATCCCGTCAGCAATGCCATCGGGAGCTCCTTGCTCCTGCTAGCGCCTTCCATGGTGGCAAGCTCGGGGGAGGTAGCAGACAAATTGCGGTCCAAAAAGTCCTCAACGGCAGAACAGGTGAAGAAAGACTGTATATCTCACTGACTGTGAAGACGGAAAGATGGCTGCAGTGGCAAGGGGGTCACGGTCATCGTGATTTGACACGTCACCGAAATCTGACCACCAACCCCTCAAGATCGTGTGGACAATGATGGTGCCCCAAGGTCCCTATGTTAAACAAAGTAACACGTAGTCTTCTACCAGGGTTCTGTGGCAATCGTGATGGGGATAGGGCTGTGAACCTGAGAGTCCCTAGTCAAGAATCTGCACGCAGGCAATAGATGCATGAAGGTCATTGGACACCTGTGTTGGAACAGAGGTGTCTTTGGGCAGCAGCATCTGTGACTGAGCAGTCCTCTTCAGGATACCTTCTGCTCACCCCAAATGGGGAGGGGTCTCGAAAAGGTGCCCTAAAATAGGCTGACCCACTTTCTCCTGGCTGAGGAACCACACCCAGTGGGATCACCAATTTTGCAGTCAAAAAAAGAAAACTCTAAATTTGCAACTTGAAATTTAGAACACTCATGGGCAATCTCAAGAGTGACTAACCAGAAAGAAGAACTGTAATCGTACCATGTGGGGTATCAAAACTCCAAATTGACATTGCTGCCCTCAGCAAGATGATACCTCTCTCAAAAGGCCACCATTGACAAGAAGATCCAAGACTGGATCGACTGCATCAGTTCAGCCTCCTACAAATTACGGCAGCAAGTACTTGACAATGAAGACCTCCACGAATCAACAAAAGTCTTAGTGCACAGAGCAGTTGTTGTCACCATGCTCCTGTACTGCAGTGAGATCTGGACTGTGTATCAGTGATACGTAAGAGCACTGAAGAAATCCTTTCAGTGAAGTCTCCCCTGCATCTTCCGGATTCAATGGGAGGACAGTCAAACAAATGCCAGTGTCATTCTTGAAGCCAGATCCACAAGCATTCAGGCAAAACTGCTGCAAGATCAACACCAATGGATTGGCCACTGTGTCTGCATGGATGAAGATCACCTTTCCCACCAGGTTCTACTCTTACAACTCCCAAATGGTCAAAGTTCCAGGTTGGACAAAGAAAATGCTTCAAAGACTCTGAAGTTCTCCTTGAAGCGCTGCTGCGTTGACCTTAATGACTGGGAGGAGCTTGCTACCAGTTGCTTAGAATGGTGACATGTTCACCAAGCTGCATCATGCTTCAAGTCCTGACGCCTTAATGATGAGGCAGAGTGACAACAAAGAAGGAAAGAAAATGAAGTAAATCCTGCACTCTGGATCCCACTATGTCATGGGACATCCTGCTCCATGTGCCCAAAGGTCTGTGGATTGCAAATCGGCCTCCTCAATCACATGAAGACACATGGCACATAGTAGTTAAGACCATATCACCTTTTAAGAAAAGAATAAATACATTTTCAAGCATTAGAAGATACAAGGTGATAAGAGAGAGAATGGCAATAGAATTCCCAAGCAGTGTTTGATGCCATCTCTGTGGTCGAAGAAATCATACATGCTAGCTCAAATGTAAGATTTTGTCTGTTCAGTGACTTTGTCCAGTTTCTTTTATTCACCAATCAACACATGAATCTGTCTCATAATGAATGGTCTAAAAATGTACCAAAGCTCTTCAGTGCCACAATGTACTCGCCAACTGTTTCGCTACTTCTCTGGTTTCTGTTTCCAAATTTGTAGCTTTTCACTATCTCGAGTGGTTTAGGATTAAATGTTCCTCCACGATAATTATTTTGAATGGCACATCTTTTGCCTTGTTGGGAGCAAGAGAGCAAGAAGGTTTGTTCGCGTGCCATACACTTCCAGGCCAATCTCTGTTAGCAATTGCTTTCCTACTCTCAAGAATTGCCTCATTCTGTGTCTGGGCCTCCTCACTTTCACCTTTGAGTTCTAAAAGATTATTAGCTCTGCAGAACATGTCCATTCTTTCAAGGTATGAACTGAATGGTTCTCGAGCTCCAGCATACATTCCTAGCCTTCCGATGCATCCTGTGGGTGCAGCCATTTTGTCCCATTTTCAAATGTAATGGTGACCCCCTAAAGAAGTTACTGTGGCTGTCTGTAACTGGGATACAGAAGTTAAGTCAGCCGAATCAGAACAAACTCACCAAAGCCAGAGTCGTCAGTAGTTGAATTGATGAACACTAGGACCCTGGAGAATCCATTCAACTGCGTGCAGCCACGTGTTTCCAGAAACAATGAAGCTCAACACAATCTCATCAAAAATCTTCACCATCCCAGCAGGCAGCTTACAGGGAGCTAGTTTATTTTATTCATCACAGTTTCTACTGCTGTTTGCTGCAAACATATTTGCACTTTATCCCATTCCATCATCAATATCTATTGTGTATTACAAGGAACTTGTAAAGAAAGACAGACACCGAGATGGCCAGATCACATGTTTAATGACATCATTATGCATTGGGCATTTTCTTAGGGATACATTACAGATGGGACCTCTGACAGTACAGCACTTTCTCAGTGGTGCATTGCAGGGTCAGCCTAGATTATGTGCTCAAATCTTTGGATTGGGATTTGAACACACATCCTTCAGATTCAGAGGCAAGACTGTCACAGCGAAACAAAAAAAAAATGCAGGCTAACTTTCAAATGAAAAGGTCTGTCTCTCACACAAAACAGACTGCCCAGGTGATACCACATAGCTTGATAATTTTAAGTAAATCCTTATATCAAAAATAAAACTGAATGAAAGATACATACCTATATGGAGCCATTTAAAATAAAATCAAAAGTTAATCGAAAACCCCCAAATATTATTTAAGTTCTATTTTCCATTAGAATAATTCCCTGAGCTTGCATTTGGTGGTTTACCTAATTTTATGTTCACCACCATCCACCATTTATCTTGTTAAGCTGAGTTACTTTTGACTATTGCCTGGAGTCCTGTTGTGTGATTGTCAGACATGACTGGGGAAAGAAAAAAACTTTTAAACTAAAATAAATGGTCATTTACTTTCATGAGTGTCCTTGAGAGGATGCAGAGGAGATTTACCAGAATGGTTCCAGGGATGAGGAATTTTAGTTGCAAGGTTATGTTGGAAAAGCTGGAGTTGTTCTCCTTAGACCAAAGGAGATTGAGGGGAGATGTAATAGAGGTGTAGAAGATTATGACAGGCTTAGATAATTTAGACAAGGAAAGACTGTACCCATTAACTAATTGTACAAGGACTAGGGGGCACAGATTGAAGATTTTGGGCAAGAGCAGCAGGGGGAATATGAGGGAGAACTTTTTTATGCAGTGGGTGGTGATGACCTGGAACACATTGCCCACAAGGGTTGTGGAAACAGAGGCAATCAATGGCTTCAAAAGGAAATTGAATGGTCACTTGAAGGAAATAAATTTGCAGGGCTACGGGGATCGAGCGGGGGAGTGGGACTGACTGAATAGCTCCGTGGCATGGACTCGATGGCCCGAAAGGTCTCCTTCTGTGACATAAATGACTCGATAGATCCATGACCTCCCGAGAAATTAGAGCACCATCTTCCTCTCTGATGGCATTATCTAAGACTATTGTCCTTATATGTGAGTGTGCCAAAGTAAAGCTGCAGTTTTTTCTTTGGTGTGAAGGACATAGAATTAAAGCACAAAAAATAAAGAAAATCGAGGCCCTAGTTGCTGCTGCGGGCTAACAAACTCAGACTTTCATCAGACACATGGGAGTAATTTTGACCTTGTCTACTGGTAGAAAATGGGCACTGTCGGATCAGCCACCTGTTATACATCTTTCCTGATTTTCATTTCTATTGGAGTCTGGAAATGAGAGAGGTATAATGGGCAGCTGATCCAATATTGCCCATTTTACACTATTGTTCAGTGTCAAAGTGACCCCCTTGGTTTCAAACCTAGTCCAAGCTGATGGGTGAAAGCTTCTCTCTTTGCTAACTACAAGCATCATGCATGAAATAGGTTTGGGTAGTCTGAGGCTAGTTCCTAGGGAGGACAACCAAAACTAACCTTAATTTGATACTCATCAGCATTAAATTGGCAACCTAACCTAGAAAGGCCAAAAGAATAAAGTGAAAACAAAAAGAGCTCATTCTAAACTTATACAAATCATTGAATTGTATATTCAGGCCAGTTTTTCTGTTGCATTGTGATGGAAAGCTGGGATTTTCTGTCACAAGTGATGTCGGACATATAATAAACCTGCCAATTATGGATGGGCATACTATATTAACATGCAAATCATGAGATGATATCACAGACCCCTAGATTGTAACCCCCACAGTTGTCGCCTTGCTGATTGGTCAACACATCTACAGACAAAAGCACATGAGTTGTCTAATGACCGACAGCACCCTTCCATCATGGCCTATTTCTCTGCGTCTGAATTGCCTCAGCACTGGTGTCATAGAAACATGGAAAAATAGGAGCAGGAGTAAGCCATTCAGCCCTTCAGCCATTCAATACGATCATGGATGATCATCCAAACTCAGTAACCTGTTCCTGCTTTCTCCCCATTTGCCTTGATCCCATTAGCCTTAAGAACTATATCTAACTCTTTCTTGAATATATTTAATGATTTGCCCTCAACTGCTCTCCATGGTAGAGAATTCCACAGGTTCGCCACTCTTTGGGTAAAGAAATCTCTCCTCATCTCAGTTCTAAATGGGTAACCCCTTATCCTTAGACTCTGATCCCTGGTCCTGGACTCCCCCGTCATTGAGAACATCCTTCCTGCATCTAGTCTGTCCAGTCCTGTTAGAATTTTGTAGGTTTCTATGAGATCCCCTCTCATTCTTCTAACTCTAGCGAATACAAGCCTAATCGACCCAATCTCTCTTCATACATCAGTCCTGTCATCCCAGGAATCAGTCTGGTGAACCTTCGCTGCACTCCCTCCATAGCAAGAACATCCTTCCTCAGATCAGGAGACCAAAACTGCACATAATACTCCAGATGTGGTCTCACCAAGGCCTTGTATAATTGCAGCAAGACATCCTTGCTCCTGTACTCGAATCCTCTCGCTATGAAGGCCAACATACCATTTTCCTTCTTAACTGCCTGCTGCACCTGCATGCTTACTTTCAGCGTCTGGTGCACAAGGACACCCAGGTCTCACTGCACCTCCCCCTTTCCCAATCTATCACCATTCAGATAATAATCTGCCTTTCAAGTGGATAAGCTCACATTTATCCACATTATACTGCATCTGCCATGTATTTGCCCACTCACTCAATTTGTCCAAATCACACTGGAGCTTCTCTGCATATTCCTCACACCTCACACTCCCACACAGCTTTGTGTCATCTGAAAACTTGGATATATTAAATTTAATTCCCTCATCTGTATCATTAATATATGTTGTGAATAGTTGGGGTCCTAGCACTGATCCCTGGGTACCCCACTAGTCACTGCCTGTCACTCATAAAATGACCCGTTTATTCCTACACTTTGTTTCCTGTCTGCCAACCAGTTCTCTATCCATGTCAGTACCTTACCCCCAATCCCATGTGCTTTAATTTTGCATGCAAATCTCTTATGTGGGACCTTATCAAAAGCCTTCTGAAAATCCAAATACACCACATCCACTGGTTCTCCTTTATCTATTCTACTAGTTACATCCTTAAAAAATTCCAGTAGATTTGTCAAGCATGATTTCCCTTTCGTAAATCCATGTTGACTTTGTCCGATCCTGTTATTGTTTTCCAAGTGCTCTGCTATTACAATTTTTATAATGGGCTCTAGCATTTTCCCCACTACTGATATCAGGCTAACCGGTCTATAATTCCATTTTCACTCTACCTCCTTTTTTAAATAGTGGGGTTACATTAGCTACCCTCCAATCCAATGGAACTGTTCCAGAGTCTATAGAATTTTGATAAATGACCAGCAATGTATCTACTATTTCTAGGGCCACTTCCTTAAGTACTCTGGGATGTAGATTATTAGGCCCTGGGGATTTATTGGCCTTCAATCCCATCAATTTCCCTAACACCATTTCCCTACTAATACTGATTTCATACAGTTCCTCCTTCTCACTAGACCCTATGTTCCCCAACATTTCTGGGAGGTAATTTGTGTCCTCCTTTGTGAACCAAAGCATGTATTTAATTGGTCTGCCATTTCTTTGCTTCCCATGTCAGCTGCTTCAAAGCCCTTGTGCAGAAGTGGGGATACAGCTAAATGAGTTCTGTTGATTATGACTGTGGAGAGACATCCCAAATAATGAAACATCTCAAAGAATGCCCTCTGCTACCAGGGACATGCAGCTCGAAAGAGCTGAAGGTCTTCAACATTTGAGCCAGAGCCTGAGTGGAACAGTGGCGAGGGATGGTGCAGCAACAACACACAGTGATGATTTTGAGGTATTTCTAACCATTTTTACTTGAACGACACAGGACACAAGGAAAGCTTTTGCATTATTATCTTCAAATGTGGTTATGGGCCCTAGAGGGGTTCAAATTTTAAATTGGCCTTGCTGCCTATTGCAATCAATTGAATTGCAGTAGTCAAAGTGGCAAGTTCAAACTTGAAGATTAAATTTTTTTTTTCTCCAAAGTTTCAGCTGGCATCACTGATCACACTACACTGTGGCAAAGGACAACAGCAATTACCTTCCTGAGGCAGGTAACCCAACATAAGTGACCCCCACTGTCCTTCCATCACATTTAATTTATGCTGACCCTGGAATATGGGCAGGCACCAGGAATTTTCAGCCTGCTGAAGATCCTTCATGATTGCAACGAAGAGAAATGTAGGCTGTTGCATTCAATTTTAGGTGGCCTACATTAGAAAGGATGTCAAGGCCATGGAGAGGGTACAGAATAGATTTACTAAGATGATAACCAGTGTGAGAAGCTTTAGTTATGGGGAGGTACTAGAGAAACTGGTACTCTTTTCAACATTAAAAAGGTTAAGAGGAGATCTGATGGATGTGCAAAATTATAAGGGGCTTTGGTAAGGTAAATAGCATAAAACTATTTTCATTGGTCAGTGCCAATAACCAAGGGCATAAATTTAAGGTCATCACCTAAATAATACTTTTTTAATGCAAAAGTATATTGAAACAGAATGTGTAATAGCTGTTAAAAGGGCTGTGGAAAAATATTTGAGAAAGGAAAATTTCAAAGGATATGTGTAAATGATAGGGTCTAAGTGGACCTTGAACCAGATTACTTCATTCTGTGTTGTAAAATCCTGCGATTCTAAGAATGCCTGATATAGGATATAGAAACATAGAAAATAGGATCAGGAGTAGGCCATTCAGCCCTTCCAGCCTGCTCCACCATTCATTTAGATCATGGCTGATCATCCAACTTTGTAACCGGTTCCCACTTTACACCGATATCCTTTGATACATTTCACCCCAAGAGCTATATCTAACTCCTTCTTGAAAACATAAAATGTTTTGGTCACAACTGCTTTCTGTGCTTCTCTGGGTGAAGAAATTTCTCCTCATCTCAGTCCTGAAAGGTTTACCCCGTATCCTTAGACTATGACCCCTGGTTCTGGACTCCTCCACCATCGGGAACATCCTTCCTGCATCTACCCTGTCAAGTCCTGTTAGAATTTTGTAGATTTCTATGAGATCCCCCCTCACTCTTCTGAAATCCAGCAAATATAATCCTAACCGACTCAATGTCTCCTCATATGTCAGTCTTACCATCCCAGGAATCAGTCTGGTAAACCTTCGCTGCACTCCCTCTATAGCAAGAACATCTTTCCTCAGATAAGGAGACGAAAACTGCACACAATATATAGGGATGCTCTTCTTAGTCTCAGGCTAAGGCATATTTTTTGAGGCATGATACAGTGAGCTTTACTCGACACCTGACAATAGAGTGCTCAAGGTGCCTGAAATTGGAAAATGTTTCTTTTCCAATTCTGGCAGACTTCATTGCTAAGCATAAAAATCCACCTGTGCTTGAAACAATAAAACAATTGGAGAATAATATCTATGGCTCCATTACATTTAACAAAATTCCATGATAGAAATAAAATTGGGAGAGATGAAAAACACTGTTTTTCCCTGTTGCAAAAAGTCAATATCTACCCCACTGATCCTTCATACAGCATCATGGATTATTCACAGGTCCTTTAACATGAGAATTAAAATGAACTTCGTTGAATATTTGGGAAAGCTTGCTCGCACCAAGTGTGAGGTAGACAGTCACAGAATCCAATTTTTTTTTAAAAGATTTTTAAATGAAATAGAAGCTTATGTGTTTGCTAGATAAACAAGTGCATCTTCCTTCCAAGATAAGCAGATTATCTAAGGACTGTCAGAAGTCACGGATGTGCTTGATTTATTTTTCATTTTGATCTCAGAATGTGGTGACGCATTCATTACTCATTCCCAGTTGCCCTGAGAAGGTGATGGTAAGCCTTCTCTTTGAACCACTACAATTCTTAATGATTTTGTTCTGTAACAATTCCTTTACAACAGAGTTACTTGCTAGACTACTTCAGAGGGCATTAAGAGTCAAGCAAATATTGTAGGACTGGAGTCACATATAGACCAGACAATTTCTTCCCTGAAGGACATGAGTGAACTGATAGGATTTTCATAACAATCTGCAGCTTTAATTATCATTTTCCTGATGTTATTCCATCAATAACCAGATTTATTTTGTTTAATTTCAGAACAGCTTGATTTGATCTCACACATTATGGTTTGCTAGTACAGTATTATAACTAGTAGACTGATGTACCCTCCTGATGCCCAAGGTGAAATTAAGATCACGTTCACCCTAGTTATCTGAGAATCAGAATATAAATTGTAAATTTCATTTTGGCTTTTCTCTTGCTGAAATATGGAGAAGGCACCAATCTGGCATCAGCTGTCTTTTTTAATTCGATCATGGGATGTGGGTGCTGCTGGCTAGGCCAGCATTTATTGCCCATCCCTAATTGTCCTTGAGAAGGTGGTGGTGAGCTGCGTTCTTGAACCACTGCAGTCCATGTGGGGTAGGTACACCAACAGTGCTGTTAGGAAGGGAGTTCCAGGATTTTGACCCAGTGACAGTGAAGGAATGGCAATATTGTTCCAAGTCAGGATGGTGTGTGGCTTGGAGGGGAACTTGAAGGTGGTGGTGTTCCCATTCATCTGCTGCCCCTATACTTCTAGCTGGTAGAGGTTACGGGTTTGGAAGGTGCTGTCTAAGAAGCCTTGGTGCATTGCTGCAGTGCATCTTGTGGATGGTACACAGTGATGCCACTGTGTGTCAGTGGTGGAGGGAGTGAATGTTAGTGGATGGAGTGCCAATCAAGCAGGCTGCTTTGTCCTGGATGGTGTCGAGCTTCTGGATTGTTGTTGGAGCTCCACCCATCCAGGCAAGTGGAGAGTATTCCATTACACTCCTGACTTGTGCCTTGTAGATGGTGGACAGGCTTTGGGAAGTCAGGAAGTGAATTACTCGCCGCAGGATTTCTAGCCTCTGAATTGCTGTTGCAGCCCAGTATTTATATAGCTACTCCATTTGTTTCTGGTCAATGGTACCTCCCAGGATGTTGAAAGTGTGGGATTCAGCGATCGTAATGCGATTGAACGTCAAGGGGGGAGATGGTTAGATTCCCTCCTGTTTGAGATGGTCATTGCCTGGCACTTGTGCGGCGCATATATTACTTGCCACTTATCAGCCCAAGCCTGGATATTGTCCAGGTCTTGTTGCATTTCTACACGGACTGCTTCAGTATCTGAGGAGTCGTAAATGGTGCTGAACATTGTGCAATCATCAGCAAACATCCCCCCTTCTGACCTTGAAGGAAGATCATTGATGAAGCAGCTGAAGATGGTTGGGACTAGGACACTACCCTGAGGACCTCCTGCAGTGTTGTCCCAGAGCTGAGAAGATTGACCTCCAACAACCACAACCATCTTCCTTTGCGTTAGGTATGACTACAACCTTTATTCACTGTTCCATGCCTATTTGCATTGCCTTGGATATTACTGCAATGATCAAAAGGCCAGTACACTCGCTTCCCTAAATTTTATCAAGAGAAAAATCATATTTTCTGGAGTCTTGCCTCAATTTCCCATTGATTTCAGGAAAAGCCAGCAGTGTGCCCCCTACGCAGCCCTGCACTCCTCTCAAAAAACAAACAAGAATGAATCAGATTAGGAGCATAGGTTTTTACTGTACATTTGGCTCATTGAGTCTGTTCCAGCTCTTTACCAGAGCAATGCAAAGCTAATCTTGCTGCCCTCTCTCTCTATAGTTCTGTATATGTCTTTGCTTCAAATATTTATCAAACTTTCCCTTAAAGATGCAGTGTTCTCTACCTTAACCATCTCCTGTGGAGATGCATTCCACAGTTCAACAACCCTAGAATAAAAAGATTTCTGTTTCTATTCCTCCAGACTCGTAGTGCCAAATTTTAAATTGGTGACCGTTAGCCACTGACCTCCCAACCATAAAAACATAAGAAATAAGAACAGCCATACGGACGCTTGAGCTTGCTCTGACATTCAATAAGATTCTGGCTGATCCGATCGGGACCTGTTTCCCACCTGTTCCCCATAACCCTTGACTCCATGATAGTTTAAAAATATGTCTATCTCAGCCTTGAATATATTCATTGACTTAGCCTCAACAGCTCACTGGGGTAGAGAACCGGAAGAAATAGTCCATGCCTAGTCATCCTATCAAAGCCCTTTGTCATATTAAACTTGGTAAATATTAAAAATATGAAAATATTTGGCCTTCTCTGCTCCGATGGAAATAATCCTAACACCTCAATTCTCTTCACATAACTTTGGTTTCCTATCCCGGCGTCATCCTGGTAAATCTATACTGTACGCTCTTTAGTGCTTTGCAGTCTTTTCTATAAAGGGGAACCCAAGACGGCACACAAAACTCCAACTGAGGCCTAAACATTGGCCTTGTAAAATGATTTCATTACTCTTGTATTATATGCCCCTTTTTATCAAATACAAAATGCTGTTGGCCTTTTTTAAATGATCAGTTCTTGCCTCAGTGGGAAGTTTTCACTAGACATCTAATTGACAATTGATGACAACAGTTAATCATCAGGTTGTCAGGTTGGGCTATCCATCAGGGCAGAAGCCCACAGCTACACCATTGGACCTGGGCAATGCAAGATAATGCGTCCATGCAATTTGTCCAATTCAGAAATCTGAGAGTAGATCCTGACTTTGAGCAATAATGTGATAAGAAGTTGGCAGCCCATTTTACAACCCTCCCGATTTATTGATTCAAAATTTGAATCTATAATTATATATTTTTTTTTACATACAATTCATACATTTATTTTCACTTTTAATTCAACAGGTTGAGGTTTCAAGTCCACTCCAGCATTTGACGTTAGCTTGACACTTCAGTGCCGTGCTGATAGAATGCTACATTGTTTGGGGAGTCTTCTTTCTGATGAGTTCTTAAAATATGGTTTGTGTGCCTGTTCCTGGATTTAAGGTAGATGTAAAAGCACTACTTGAAGGAGAGCAGGAAATTATCCCATGCAACATTCTTCCTTCATCCAACATGATCAAAAAACAGAGCAGTGGACCACTCATCTCATTGATACGCATGGGATTTGGCAATGCACAAATGACTGCTGCATTTTCTTAAACATCAATGACTCCTTCAAAGTAACATAGAAACATAGAAAATAGGAGCAGGAGTAGACCATTTGGCCCTTCCAGCCTGCTCCGCCGTTCATTATGATCATGGCTGATTATCCAACTCTGTAACCTGTTCCCACTTTCCCCCATATCCTTTGATCTCTTTAAACCCAAGAGCTATGTCTAACTCCTTCTTGAAAACATACAATGTTTTGGCCTCAACTGCTTTCTGTGGTAGCGAATTCCACAGGTTCACCGCTCTCTGGGTGAAGAAATTTCTCCTCATCTCAGTCCTGAAAGGTTTACCCCGTATCCTTAGACTATGGCCCCTGGTTCTGGACTCCACCACCATCGGGAACATCCTTCCTGTATCTACCCTGTCAAGCCCTGTTAGAATTTTATAGGTTTCTATGAGATCCCCCCTCACTCTTCTGAACTCCAGCGAATATAATCCTAACCGACTCAATCTCTCCTCATACATCAGTCCCGCCATCCCAGGAATCAGTCTGGTAAGCCTTCGCTGCACTCCCTCAATAGCAAGAACATCCTTCCGCAGATAAGGAGACCAAAACTGCACACAAAATATCCAGCTGTGACCTCACCAAGGCCCTGTATAATTGCAGCAAGACATCTCTGCTTCTGTACTCGAATTCTCTCGCTATGAAAGCCAACATATCATTTGCTTTTTTTACTGCCTGTCGGACCTACATGCTTACCTTCAGCGACTGGTGTACGAGAACACCCAAGTCTCATTGCATATTCCCCTCTCTCAGTTTATAGCCGTTCAGATAATAATCTGCCTTCCTGTTTTTGCTACCAAAGTGGATAACCTCACATTTATCCACAGTATACTGCATCTGCCATGCATTTGCCCACTCACTCAACTTGTCCAAATCACCCTGAAGCCTCTCTGTATCCTCCTCACAACTCACCCTCCCACCCAGTTTTCTGTCATCTGCAAATTTGGAAATATTACATTTAGTTGCCTTATCTAAATCATTAATAAATATTGCGAATAGCTGGGGTCCTAGCACCGATCCCTGCGGTACCCCACTAGTCACTGCCTGCCATTCAGAAAAAGACCCATTTATCCCTTCTCTTTGTTTCCTGTCTGTGAGCCAATTTTCTATCCATCGCAATACACTACCCCCAATCCCACGTGCTTTAATTTTACACGCTAATCTCTTATGTGAGACTTTGTCGAAATCCTTCTGAAAGTCCAAATAAACCACATCCACCGGCTCCCCCTCATCAACTCTACTAGTTACATCCTCAAAAAATTCGAGTAGATTTGTCAAGCATGATTTCCCTTTCGTAAATCTATGCTGACTCTGTCCGATTCTACCACTGTTCTCCAAGTGCTCTGCTATAAAATCTTTGATAATGGACTCTAGAATTTTCCCCACTACCGACGTCAGGCTGACTGGTCGATAATTCCCTGCTTTCTCTCTACCTCCCTTTTTAAATAGTGGGGTTACATTAGCTACCCTCCAATCTGTAGGAACTGTTCCAGTGTCTATAGAATTTCTTTATTATTTATTCAGAGATGCAGCAGTGAAACAGGTCCTTTGGCCCACCGAGTCTGTGTCAACCAACAACCACCCATTTATACTAATCCTACATTAACCCCATATTCCCTACCACATCCACACCTTTCTTCTACCACCTACCTACACTCGGGGCAATTTACAATGGCCAATTTACCTATCAACCTGCAAGTCTTTGGCTGTGGGAGAAAACCGGAGCACGGGGCGAAAACCCACACGGTCAGAGGGAGAACTTGCAAACTCCGCACAGGCAGTACCCAGAACTGAACCCGGTTCGCTGGAGCTGTGAGGCTGCGATGCTAACCACTGTGCCACTGTGCCGCCCCAATGAAATGGAAGATGACCACCAATGCATCCACTATTTCGACGGCCACTTCCTGAAGTACTCTGGGATGCAGACCATCAGGCCCTGGGTATTTATCGGCCTTCAATCCCATCAATTTCCCCAATACTATTTTTCAGCTAATACTGATTTCCTTCAGTTCCTCTCTCTCACTAAACCCTGTTTTCCCCAACATTTCTCTTATGATATTTGTGTCCTCCTTTGTGAAGACAGAACCAAAGTATGCATTTAGTTGGTCAGCCGTTTCTTTGTTCCCCACAATAAATTCCCCTGTTAATGACTGTAAGAGACCTACATTTGTCTTCACTAATCTTTTTCTCTTCACATATCTATAGAAACTATTACAGTCAGTTTTTATGTTTCCCACAAGCTTGCTCTCACACTTTATTATTCTTAATCAATCCTTTGGTCCTCCTTTGCTGAATTCTAAACTGCTCTCAATCCTCAGCTCTGTTGTTTTTTCTGGCAAATTTATATGCCTCTTCTTTGAATCTAATGCTATCTCTAATTTCCCTTGTAAGCCATGGTTTGGCTACCTTTCTCGTTTTACTTTTGCGCCAGAAAGGAATAAACAATTGTTGCAGTTCATCCATGCGCTCTTTGAATGTTTGCCATTGACTTTCCACCATCGTCCCTTTAAGTAACGTTTCCCAATCCATCATGGCCAACTCGCGCCTCATACCTTCGTGGTTTCCTTTGCTAAGATTCAGTACCCTAGACTCAGAATCAACTATGTCACTCTCCATCTTGATGAAAAACTCTATTATATTATGGTGGCTCATCCCCAAGGGATGAGTAATACCTAGTACATTTAAAAGTCACATTTCTGAGAGATGTAGTAAAATGTTATCTGAATGCAAGTCTTTCCTTTTGTTTCTTTATTATCACTGCCCTGCATAAGGATGTCCAGCTTTCTGTGGTGCTACTCAAATAATCTATGAGAAAAGGCAACAACAGTAAATAATGTGACAGGCAAAATATTGCTTTGAATCAATGAAGAAGTTGAACTTCAGCTGACTATGGAAGGAGGTTAGCAAGATTAATTCTGGAGTGCTTCACTGGCGACTTTGATTGTTCGCAGTCCTCTCATGATACAGAACCTTGGCCATAAATACAGAGCAGTAATCCACACAGCTGTATAGAGCAAACTAAATGATGCATAAAAAAATTGCAGCAGGCACCAAAACATAATTGGATAGATTTTCGTCTTTACCTTTTAAGTGTTAAGCATCTCCAAGGCAGAGCACAAATCGATTTGGGAAGATTATACACCTGGTGCAGACCAATTTTCCTTGCATGAATTCAAAATTTCTGTTACCGATGTACACCAGATTTCCTCGCACAGCTCTGCTCAGGTTATCCTGAACATTAGGCAGTAAAGACAAAAATCTATCCTATCTCTCTTCCGTGTGTTTTCATTCATGGAAACTGAGACAAACTCAACACTGATTGGATGCATTAAGTTGCTGAAGATTGTAGCTGGATGCACACTTGTAGCAGAACTGGAGCTCTCACTGGACTGACTCAGTCACAAGGCTGAAGCCAGGAGAACACTAACTGTACACATCAAATTACTTTGATGTAACTTTGGAAAATAGACTCCTATCTCTCCACTTCCATTCAAAATTAGTGGAGGTTAAATCAAATTATGCTTCTGTGATTAAATGGTTGGAATTTTTTGGATCCCTGCGCACAAATATACTGTTCCATGCACACTTTGCCCATTCAAGGTAGATGTGATTTTGTAATGTATGTCCTTCCATATGACAGCCCCTCGATCACTATTTGTATGTCAGAGTTGCTAGTGACAACTTGGTGATATAAAAAAACCAGAAGAACAAGTACAGATTGAATAGAAAATGTTTGCCACATCTCATTGCCTGTGTAACACTACAACATGCCTGCTACTGGGATTTTCAGGATTAATATCACCTTACAAAAAGAATCTTGGAAATCAGAAACGGCATGGGGCCAATTCAAGGGGTATCCAACATGATCATTGAATCTAGCAACCTTTTCTCAACAGCCCGGAATTGGATCATGCAGCACTCATTTCTTTTTTGGGGGTGATAAATGGGTGGCAAAAAATTCAATATGGCACAAGGCAGCATGCATATGCTCATTCAATACTGCATGCCAAATTGGTAATGGTAACCTGGAGTTGTTCAAGATGCATGCTAAAACCAGTGCTAGACGCATTTCCCATGCAAATACATGGAGTACCATTAATTTCAGGCCCCTTTTCCATATTGGATCACGTCCAATTGCACAATGTGTCATATATGTCACAGTCAATTTTCTCAAGCATACAGCAGACAGTCTTTAAAAATCTGCCACAAAAAGATTGCTGCATGAGGATCCAGAAAATGGTTCTCTCGGTTCCACATTGCGACTACTGGTCACTAGTGGCTGTAGTGTTTTGAAAATTGCATTGTGCATTTTGTCCACTTAAGGCTGCTGTACACACATATACCAGCAAAGGGTGTCTGTAAGAGAATAAAGGAATCCATGTTTTTAACAGCATGTCGCAGTTCTAACAGAATAATAATATCATAGTGGCAAAGAGGATGGTGAAAAAAATAAGAAATAGATACTGAAAAGTAGGAAACATTGCTTTCAAGTATGAAACTTTTGGAAGGTATTTGTCTACTTTCTGCAAACAGCATTTTAAGTTGGAGACTGAGAGAACACATGGAGGTTGTGTTCGACACACATAGGAAGCTTGCACAGTATGCGCGCACACACACACACACACACACACTGATCTCACCAAAATAACTGGCCGATCAAAAAAAATCTTGGATCATAAAAAACAAATTTTCTTTGAAAAGAATGTGATCCCAGATCTTTGATCACACATTATCACTGCTTTGCTGATCAATATAGCATTGTCTATACCCAATCTACCACCTTTAGATGTGCATTTGGAGTCACCATCTGTATTCCCATGTTGGCAAAAGTAGCTGCAATGTTTCAAAGGCACGATGGCAAGTTTCGCAATCACTGATGACGAAAGAAAAAAGGTCTTACTTCTCCACTATGGAGGTGAATAATTAGAGGATATTTTGACACACTTTAGCCTGAGCAAAATGGCTATGACACAGCAAAAAATGCACTAACAACCTCATTTCACGCTCAAGAAAAATATATACAAAATTATTGTCTTCTCACACACTAGGCAAGAAGCAAATAAGATAATTGACCAATATTGCATGCGACTGAGGCAACTAACAACCAAATGTGACTTGAGTTTGTTGATCTTGAACACGTCTGACGGAAAATCAAAACACAAATAATCGAAGGCTGTCTCTCTAGTCAACTACGCCGATAAGCACTTGCGAAAGACAAAAAGCTGTCAGACCTGTTAGCAAGATCACTATCATTTTCAGAGTCCAGAGCTACTGAAGTTGAGACTGCCAACAGTAACCAGCACACTCCAAGATCAACTCCTGTGAACACTGTTCATCGCTCGTGTGGCAGGAAACCACCTACAAAGCAACAACAGCACTCTCAAAAACAGAGCTGTGACTTGTCCAAAGAATATTTCCACTGTTGTGGTGCTTACCCACACAGGACAGACTGTCCTGCTACTGCTAAACAGTGTAAAGCTTGTGGAAAACCCAACCATTTTGCTCATGCTTGTCGCTCATCAGCAAAATCAACTACTAAGACCAGTGCCAACAAAAGGTTGCCACGTACATGAACCACAGCAAAAGAGCAAGAGAATATAGCCAATGTAGAGGCAGGTGACCCTGAATATACTTTGCGCTCTCTCTTGGACACAGCAAACAGCTACGTGTGACAGTGACCATTGACTGCTCGGACATAGATTCTGTCATGGGAGACAAAAACATCCAACAAACTTCAGGATTGCTGCATTCTCTGCAAACCAGGGAATATGAAAATTTTCCCTTACAACAGTGACAAATCGCTGAAAGCCTCTGGGACTTTTGTAATGCCAGTCCAGTCTCATTCAAAGACACTGGAACAAATGCTGTACTATATCATATTTGGAGAATGTGACAGGCTTAACAGTTTCCACAGAGCAACAGATCTGCATATGATTGCAGTCACATATGTGATTCCTACACATAACAACAACTTTCTCAAACTGTATGTTGACCGCTTCACTGGTATCAGCAAACTAAAAGGCGTTACATGCAAGCTGCATGTGGACCCTAATGTGCCCCCAGTTGCATATCAATGGTGACGATTACCGTTTCATGTCAGAAAACAGACAGAGAAGGAACTTCAGTGTCAACTTGACCTTGACATTGTTAAGAAAGTTGGAGATGAGCCTACCCCATGGGTCTTACCCATACAAGTCGTCAAGAAAACCAAGAGCGAGAACCAGATTAGAATCTACATTGATATGCAAAGTCATGCAACGAGAAAGACACTTGACACCGACAATCGATGATATCATCGAGAAAGTGAATGGTGCTAAACACTTCACTAAACTTGACCTCAACGCAGGCTACCATCAAATCGAGCTTGCAGAAGAATTCGATATCTTACTGTATTCTCTACTTGTATTGGATTTTTTTGATACAAGAGGCTCAACTTTGGAGTCAACTCAGCAGCTGAGGTATTTCAGCACTTGATTTTGTCTGCACTTCAAGGACTTGAAGGCCCACTGAACATCAGTGATGATATTCTTATCTATGGTTGCACTGACAGTGAACTCGAGCCATGACTACATGCATGCCAACAATGTCTCAGAGAATGTAACCTCACCTTAAACAAGGTGTTCAATGAAAGCAAAATTGAATTCTTCGGTCATGTGTTCAGTGGTGAAGAGATATCAACTGATCCACGGACGTTGAAGCCATTGCAAACACGTCAGATCTGACAAACTTGCAGGAAGTCTGCTAGGACTCATCATGTACTGCAGTTGCTTCATTCCTGACCCCGCTATGTTATCTGCCCCACTACGCGACCTGACAAAAGAGACCACCAAGTGGGAATGGACTAAATCACACAAACAGGCGGTACACCAGATCAAATGATAGTTGTCAGCAAGTTGCACAAATGCCTATTTCAACCCTGAGAAAACCACCCAGCTAGTTGTGGATGCAAGCCCGGTTGGCTTAGATGCAGTTCTTGTACAGAAAGACAAGACAGGTAGCCAATAAATCATTGTGATAGCAAGCAGATCGTTGACACCCATAGAGCAACGTTATTCGCAAACAGAGAGAGAAGCGCTCTCAATCACATGTGGTCTCTTACACATTTATCTCTACTTATTTGGAAGCAGGTTTAAAGCAATAACTGATCGTTGACAATTAGTGAGCTTGTTCAACAATCCACATAGCAAACCACCCACTCGAATAGAGCGTTGGATACTCAATCTACAAGAGTATGAGTTCCAAGTTGAGTATCAGCCAGGCAAGCTCAATGCAGCGAACTATCTTTCGTGACATCCGTTGCTGACAGTCTGTCCTACTAGCCGTGAGGAAAAGGTTGCCGAACAACATCTTAAATATGTAAACCTAAACATGGTGCCAAAGTCACTAGATAGCTGACATCAAAGCAGCAACAAAAGAAGATGAGGCATTGCAACAATGTATGAAGGCTATAGAACCACGAAACTGGAAAGACATGATCGAGAGAGCATCTACAAGCAAAATCACTCACACACTGCAAGGTCTTCACAATGTTCGAAATGAGCTTACCGTTACAACTGCATCTGATCTCGTCTTACGCAACAACTATATTGCCACTCCACACTCATAGAAGGAATTAGTTTTTTTTATTCATTCATGGGATGTGGGCGTCGCTGACTAGGCCAGCATTTATTGCCCATCCCTAAATGGTCTTGAGAAGGTGGTGGTGAGCTGCCTTCTTGAACCGCTGCAGTCCATATGAGGTAGGTACACCCACAGTGCTGTTAGCAAGGGAGTTCCAGGATTTTGACCCAGCGACAGTGAAGGAACAGCGATATAGTTCCAAATCAGGATGGTGTGTGACTTGGAGGGAAACTTGCAGGTGGTGGTGTTCCCATGCAACTGCTGCCTTTGTCCTTCTAGGTGGTAGAGGTCGTGGGTTTGGAAGGTGCTACCTAAGGAGCCTTGGTGCATTGCTGCAGTGCATCTTGTAGATGGTACACACTGCTGCCACTGTGAGCCGGTGATAGAGGGAGTGAATGTTTGTAGATGGGCTGCCAATCAAGCGGGCTGCTTTGTCCTGGATGGTGTCGAGCTTCTTGAGTGTTGTTGGAGCTGCACCCATCCAGGTAAGTGGAGAGTATTCTATCACACTTTTGCCTTGTAGATGGTGGATAGACTTTGGGGAGTCAGGAGGTGAATTACTCGCCGCAGGATTCCTAGCCTCTAACCTGGCTACTCCACTTCAGTTTCTGGTCAATGGTAACCCCCAGGATGTTGATAGTTGTTGACATAGCACATGAAGGACACCAGGGAATTGTCAAAAACAAACAACTCCTTAGGGAAAAGGTATGGTTCCCGGGAACTGACTGCATGCTAGAGCACAAATTGAATCAGTGTTTGCCATGTCAAGCAATCACAATGTCAAATTCTCATAATCCTCTCAAGATGTCTGAGCTATCTCTAGGACCATGGATTGAAGTTAGTGTTGATTTTGCAGATTTACTCACTGGTGAACACCTGCCTATTATCACTGACACCTGTTATATAATTGATTCTTTATGCTGCCACCGTATAGAGTCTAGCCAAAGAGGTTCTTAGACTGCATTGTTTAAAAATTAAACTTTATTGTATAGGAACTACATACACTTCACACTAGCCTGTGTGTTTCCTTCAAAAGCCAGACTGGAACTGTTCTCAACTCTCTCTCACATGATCTCTTACCTCATCATGGTGGGCGGGGTAATCTTTACATTCTCTCAAGATTAACCCTTTGATACCCTTATACTACAACAACTGGAGCAGATTCCCAATTGTGGAAAGAGTTATGTTAACCTCAACAAAAGCAGTCATCCCAAAGCTTGACCAGATTTTCACTTTGTTTGGAATCCCTCAAATGGTAAGAAGTGACAATGGACCCCCATTCAACAGTGATAAGTTCAGTAAATTTTTGAACTCCCCAGGTTTCATGCATCACAAAATCACACCCCTTTGGCTAAGAGCTAATGGAGAAGTCAAGAGATTTATATGAACCTTGAAAAAAGTGATAGGTACAGCTACAGCTGAAAGCAGGTTTTGGAAGCAAGAGTTGTAATGCTTTCTTTGTAACTACAAAGTGACTCCTCACTCGACCATTGGAAAACCTCCAGCTATGCTCATCTTTGCACATCCTACGCACACATGTCTTCCTGAGCTGCCCTATGGAGCTAATGATGAACATGTACACAAATGTGAACAAGAAAAGAAATATCGAATGAAAGTAAATGCAGAGCGAAACATGAAATTCAGAACTATACCACTAAAGCCAGGAGATCAAGTCCTTGTGACTCGAGATGGTCATGTCGGAAAGCAAGCAACTCTTTATGAAATCCACCCATTTTTTGTGAAAAACACAAAAGGATGAATGATTTCTGCTGAGCGCAGTTGACAAATCATCACACGAAATGCATCATTCTTCAAAGCTCTGAAAACACCATTTGTAATCATTGAATCTGATTCTGACACTGACATGACGAACGAGTTAAATGAAACTACACCTGATGTTAGATGATATCCTACTCATGAGCCAAATCATCCGCCATACTTAAGTGATTATGTTACAAAGTGAACTATTATCAGTTGGTGAATGTAGTGTTTGATTGATCTGGGTTTTATTGTATTAGTCTGTCTACTTATCTGTGTCCACTGTGCTTGATTGTTTAAGCCTATGAATGGAATTGAAGAAGTTGAAACTAAAATCAAAAGAGACAAGAGACTGTTCTGAGAAGACATTGTGCTGAGATCTTGTAGTGCAGAGATATTTTAAAGTGCTGTAAATAAACCAGTTGGTGATTAAATACAAGTGTGATATCTACATTGCTCAGAGATAAATCAGATATATACATAATATCCAGCAACCCAGCATAAACATAACAAAAATGTGGCAACGAGGATGATTCAGCAAAATTTAATGTTATCAGCTCCAGAACAATTTCTTTCAATGCTGGGAAATCCTCCCTTGTGCTGGGAATGATGGATTCTAGGGTTCAAGACTTACTTGCTCACTACAGGGATGGATAGCCCAGATGTAGCAGCAAACTGTAAGAAAGTGATACTTGTACATTGTCTCAGAGCAGAAGGCCAGTGCATATTTGAGCAGCTCACAGA
Organism: Heterodontus francisci; assembly: GCF_036365525.1. Classification (NCBI taxonomy): domain Eukaryota; kingdom Metazoa; phylum Chordata; class Chondrichthyes; order Heterodontiformes; family Heterodontidae; genus Heterodontus; species Heterodontus francisci. The sequence goes on from NC_090376.1 coordinate 106,644,496, forward strand.
AGATATGTTTATGTTTGATGCGCCGGTAAATGCTCTCGAAAAATACCTCAGACCAAAGAATAGTGATGATAGAGTGATACACATTTTGCCAGAGATCCCAAGGACATGGTGAGTCCATTAAACAATACGTGACAACATTGCAGCAATTGGCGGCTATGTGTAAATTTGGCACACTCACCAACAAACTAATTTGTGACCGATTAATTGAAAAGACTTCAATTCCATGAATTAGAGAATGTCTCTTCATGGAGAATGATGACTTAACCTTGGACAAAGACATTATTTTGGCAGTCCAGATCGAAACTGCCATGTTACATTCGAAGAGGTTACACACACATGCACCTTTAGACTCAGGGTTGCAGACACAGCTTGCCCAACCAGCTTCAGTGCAAGGGTTAAGGACAAGAAGACCTCAGTAACCTCATCAAAATGTGTCTCATCATGGTCAGTTACCTTCAAAATTGTGCTCAAATTGTGGAAATGCTCATCGAGTCACAATGCCATATCCAGCTCAGGGAAGGAAGTGTAACTCATGTTTAAAGTGGAACCGCCTTCTCTTCACTATGGAAGTCCAATCTCTCTACACCTCTATCTCCCACCAGGATGGTTTGAGGGTTCTCCGCTTGAACAGAGGCCCAACCAGTCCCCATTCACCACCACCCTCCTCTGCCTGGCTGAACTTGCTCTCACATTGAACAACTTCCCCATCAACTCCACTCACTTCCTTCATGTAAAAGGTGTTGCTATGGGTACCTACATGGGTCCTAGTTATGCCTGTCTTTTTGTGGGATATATCGAACATTCCTTGTTCTAGTCCTACTCAGGCCCCCTCCCCCAACTCTTTTTCCGGTACATTGATGACTGTATCGGTGCCGTTTCCTGCTCCTGCCCCGAACAGGAAAACTTTATCAACTTTGCTTCTGATTTCCATCCTTCTCTCACCTTTACATGGTCCATCTCTGATACTTCCCTTCCATTCCTCGTCTTCTCTATCTCCATCTCTGGTGATAGGCTGTCGACTAATATCCATTATAAGCCCACCGATTCCCACAGCTACCTCGACTACACTTCTTCACACCCTACCTCTTGTAAGGACTCCATTCCATTCTCCCAGTTTCTCCGTCTCCGACGCATCTGCTCTGATGATGCTACCTTCCATGACAGTGCTACTGATATGTCTTCCTTTTTCCTCAACTGAGGATTCCCCCCCACTATGGTTGACAGGTCCCTCAACCGTGTCTGGCCCATTTCCCGCACCTCTACCTACACCCCTTCCCCTCCCTCCCAGAACCACGACAGGGTTCCCCTTGTCCTCACTTTCCACCCCATCAGACTCCATATCCAAAGGATCATCCTCCGTCATTTCAGCCACCTCCAGCGTAATGCCATTACCAAACGCATCTTCCCCTCCCTTCCCCTGTCAGCATTCCGAAGGGATCGTTCCCTCCGTGACACACTGGTCCACTCCTCCATTACCCCCACCACCTCATCCCGTTCCCATGGAACCTTCCTTTGCAATCACAGGAGATGTAATACCTGCCCATTTACCTCCTCTCTCCTCACTATCCCAGGCCCCAAACACTTCTTTCAGGTGAAGCAGTGATTTACTTGTACTTCTTTCAATGTAGTATGCTGTATTCGCTGCTCACAATGTGGTCTCCTCTACATCGGGGAGACCAAACGCTGACTGGGTGACCGCTTCGCGAAACACCTCCGCTCAGTCCGCAAGCAGGACCCCGAGCTTCCGGTTGCTTGCCATTTCAACACTCCCCACTGCTCTCATGCTCACATCTCTGTCCTGGGATTGCTGCAGTGTTCCAGTGAACATCAATACAAGCTCGAGGAACAGCATCTCATTTACAGATTAGGCACACTACAGCCTGCCCGACTGAAATTGAGTTCAATAATTTCAGAGCATGACCCCCCATTTTACTTTTATTTTTAGTTATTTTTGTCTTTTTCCTTTTTAAAAATTTTTTTTTGTGTTTATTTTATTTTATTTCATCTTAATTTGCTCAGTTTGCTTACCCACTGATTTTTTTTCATGTTTGTACTTGCGGCTGTTCAATTTTCAGTCCGTTAACACACTATCTGTACTAATGCTTTGTCTTTCAACATGCTATTAACATATTGTTTGCCTTTGTTCCACAACCTTCTGGTCAGCTATTCTGTGACCTTGTCCTATCCACACCTTCTCTTTGTTATCTCTTGCCCCACCCCTGCTTTACTTGCTTATAACCTTTTACATTTCTAATATTTGCCAGTTCTGAAGAAAGGTCACTGACCTGAAGTTCAGTTCAGTTCAGAGATACAGCACTGAAACAGGCCCTTCGGCCCACCGAGTCTGTGCCGACCATCAACCACCCATTTATACTAATCCTACACTAATTCCATATTCCTACCATATTCCCCACCTGTCCCTGTATTTCCCTACCACCTACCTATACTAGGGACAATTTATAATGGCCAATTTACCTATCAACCTGCAAGTCTTTGGCATGTGGGAGGAAACCGGAGCACCCGGAGGAAACCCACGCAGACACAGGGAGAACTTGCAAACTCCACACAGGCAGTACCCAGAATTGAACCCGGGTCGCTGGAGCTGTGAGGCTGCGGTGCTAACCACTGCGCCACTGTGCCGCCCTGAAATGTTAACTCTGCTTCTCTCTCCACAGATGCTGCCAGACCTGCTGAGTATTTCCAGCATTTCTTGTTTTTATTTAAAGTGGAGCCATTTTGCAAAGATGTGCAGGTTATTGAATTAAAAGACTTCATCGGTTCGACATGTGGGGGAGTCTCTTCCTGAGAGTGAGGTACAACATGTATTTACCATTAAAAAAAAGTAAAGCACCAGCTCATTTTAAGGAGTGCTCACACAACTTGCAAAACACAATTTGACACTAAATAAGGACAAATGAACATTTGTGGCACCCAAGGTTGACTTTCTAGGCTACAGTGACAGCAGCTGGAGTAAAGCCTACACACAATTTCAAGGCCTTTCATGCGCTTCCTACACTATCTAACTGGCATCGTTCCTTGGTACTGCCAACTTTTATCATAAATTTGTTCCTAAGTACACAGAGATCACGGAGCCTCTTTGGAAGCTACTGCGTAAAGATGCTTAATGGGAATGGACTGTCACACAGCAATCAGCATTTGAAATGTTAAAGGCAAAGAAAACATCTCCACCAGTCTTCGCGCATTTTAGCCCACATGCGGTAACGTATGCCACATTAGATGCGTCGGGAACTGCAATTGGAGCTGTACTCTCACAGGCCATTGACGGATGCGAATGACCAATAACTAATGCATAATGCCTGTTGTCAGAAACTGAATGTAAATATTCTACTGGAGAGCGGGAAGCACTAGCATGTATCGATGCATGTGAACATTGGCACATGTATCTTTTTGATAGAAAGCTTACTCTTCGCTCTGATCACCAAGGGCTGACTACATTATTAGCTACGTCAGGATCAGGTCATCGACCTCTATGTATCCACAGATGGTCAAATCGTCTACATTAGTATAACTTTGAGATCGAGTACCCTGCAGGTTCACGTAACCGAGTAGCTGATATGCTTAGCCATAATATTGTTGCAGATAGTGTTCACGATAGCAAAGCAGCTTGTGACTTTGAAGACTACTTGATCACTGTGATTACGCATGTGACCGCGAATCTTGTCACGCGAGAGGAGTTGGAGGCTGAGTCAGCAGCAGACAACGTACTGAAGCAAGTAAGTCAGTACTTCAAAGCTGAGTGGCCTCATGATATAGGGGAAGAACTGATCCCGTTTTACAGAGTACGCAATGAACTCTCATTGTTTGGTGATAACTGTATTGCACGTGCAACTCGAGCAGTTATCCCGAAGGCACTACAGCAATGTGTATTGCATCTTGCCCATGAGGGACATCCGGGTGTTGTTAAGATGAAACAACGATCCCGTGAAGCAGTCTAGATCACTGTGTAGGAGAATTCATTAGGAATGGCGCAGCTTGTGCACTCAGTGAAAAATTTGCTAAACCGTGTCCCGCACCTCTACAACTGACCCCATGGCCAACAAAACCATGGCAACAAATCCAAGTTGATATTTTTGGAGAAGTGCAAGTAGCCCCTAGGAATTAACGTTTCTTGCTTGTTGTTCATGTTTTACATAGCAAATGGCCGGAAATTGCTATAACGAATTCCATTACAACCACTTCAGTCAGTGAAATTCTGGACAAGTTATTTTCAAAATGGGGTTTGCCGGAAACTTCCTATCAAGTTACGGAATACATCACCATCTGACGTCACGCTACAACCTGCAATCAAATGGTGGCATTGAATGATTCAACTGGGTTATGGAGGAAAGTCTGAAGCTAGTATGTCAGAGGGGAAAACATTCGAACAATCCATTCATATCCTACTCCGTACATATTGATCTACCCAACACTCTCTGACCGGAAAGACTCCAGCCGAACTTATGATAGGTTGTAACTTTCGCATGCTACTGATCATTTTAAGCCATCACTACCAGTTACTGAGAATGTCAGAGCAAAAGCAGATGAATTTGCAATTCGACAAGGTAAAGCAAAATCATACTTTGGCAAAATACAGACACAAGGGAACGACAATTTCAAGCTGGAGATTGGGTTCGAATCAAACAGCCAAATCGTGACCACAAACTTGCTTCATCAGTATCAAGTCCAAAGCAGATTAAACGTTTGCTCGGTACCAATGCTTATCTGTTGGATGACAACATCAAGCGGAATGCGAGATGTTTGGCAGGGAAAAGACCAGGACATTTTGAGGATAGTCGTTATGAGGATACATTTCCGTTTCCTATGAGTGATATTGATCATCTGCCTCATCAAGCTGATCAAACAAATCCACAACCTCAAATTTGCAAATCTACTCACAGACTTAAGAGACCTTCCTATCTCAAAGACTATTTGTGTACTTAGAGAAAACAGACATGTTGAACACTAAGACATAACGTGCTGTATATATTTTTGTTGTTTAGAATACTTTAATTTAATAATGTCTTTAGTTAAAAGGGGGAAAACTGTATTGTTTGAATGATCTGGGTTTGATTGTATTAGTCTGTCCACTGATCTGTGTCCACTGTGCTTGATTGCTTAAGCCTATGGGTGGAGCTGAAGAATTTGAAACTGAAACCCAAGGAGACAGAAACTATTCTGAGAAGTTATTGTGCCAAGATTGTGCACAATAGAGATATTTTAAAGTGAATAAATAAACCAGTTGGTGATTTAATACAAAAGTGATATCTGCATTGCTCAGAGATAAATCAGATATATATATAATATCCAGCAACCCAATGTAAACATAATAGTGAACAAACCTTTCATCTCATTGTATGTGACTGAGTGCATTGTTAAATTAATACAAAAGTTAGAATATGTAATACTGGTGAAGTTGAATGCTCAAGTTATGCTTAAGTTTATTGTTTATGCTTTTGGAAACAAACCATTGAAACATGCTATGTCTCTCATCTATTAAGAAGGAGAGAGATGCAGTGTTTTGAAAATTGCATTGTGCATTTTGTCTGCTTAAGGCTACCACACACACCTATACCAATAAAAAGCATCTGTAAGAGAATAAAGGAATCCATGTTTTTAACAGCATGCAGTGTCTTACTAACTCTGACTGAATATTGCTGTTTAGTCCCAAGAATATCACAGCAGCCATCGCTCATTTCCCTTGAGCTTTTCTACCCTTCTCTCAGACTCACAGTGGGCCCAGTGCTGCTGTTCCCACTGACCAACTTTCCTCCTCTTCATAACTGTGTACTGTCACCAGCAGAGAAGCTGGCAACCCCAGGAAACCAGTTGCATCCTGATGATGCAAGACGCCCAATTTTATGTGGTCGGCTTGTACTTCGGTTTAGGCATTGTAGTCTTTGTTGCCTCGGGGTTTGAATTCTAAGACCAGCCAATTTCTAGGCCTGTATGTATCTTTCTTTCACATGTTCTTTCATTTGATCCTCTCTTCGTACTGGAGGATCATTCCATGAATGCAGGCAAAGCTTGTAATTACCTTGCTTTAGTCACCATTCTTCAGAAATAAGGTAGGCAATGTGCTGGCAGGATATTGAGACATGGGAGGCATCGGAGATTTCACCTTGGGTCTGATCCCACTCAACAGTCAGATCAGCAAACTTACCATTAATGGTCATTGGATAGTAATTAGTCACAAAAACTCTCTCTGAGTAGTACCACTAAAAGCATGACATACTGTGGCAGATTTTTCTCTTTAATTCTTGGGCATAAGAGTTTAATGGGAGAAAAGCTTTCACTGCAAATGTGGCAGAAGCGGCTCATAATTTTCCATCCACTAACAGGGATCCATTAAAGGACCATGCAGCAACACTGTCGGTCAGGCCTTTACATATTGTAGTTGTGTCATTATATATGCTGTCACTGATTAACTTGGAAGTGGTGCCGCCTCACACATTTAATCCTTAGCCAAGTCCATTAATCTGCTTGCCTCAGAGCACCAATACAATGCAGAAGAGCTTGTGGCTTGAGTAGTCTTGCTACACTCAGAACTCTGCCAACTTTCTCCCTTTATGATTTACTAACACGTAATCCATTATTTGAGTGAAGCTTCTCAGATTGTGTTGAGATTATACCAAGTGCCAATAGTGTTAAATTGTGCCCAAGTATTCATTTATTGATTAACTCGTATTTGCTTTCAAACCTCACTACATGAGAGATTGCATTAATGTGACCATGGGCAGATTTACTTGTTGGTAACTTGGCTATTTTGAGTAATAAGGTCTTGAAACGAAACATTTTCATTTTGTCTTATATACAATGGTGTTGATTTTTTTTAGTCTTCTAATCAATGCTTTCCACATAATGTAAAGCAGAGCAGGCTTGAAGGTGGTTCATTTGTTCTTGGGATGTGGGAGATAGTGACAAGGCTGCATTTATTGCTCATGCCCTCAAAGAAGCCAGTGGACTCCTTTTAGACCAACTGTTTTACAACAAAGTGGTTTGTAAGACCATTAAGCCAACCACTTATTGTGGGACTGGAGTCATGTGTCGATCACAACAGATAAAAGTGGTGGATTTCTTTCCCAGTGCTCCAATTTTTTAATGACAATCTGAAAACTTTCATGGTCATTTCTTTCAAGCGCCAACCACAAATAACTAGACTTACTGCACTCAGTTTCACAATTACCATGGTGGGATTTGAACGCATGATCTCTGGGTTCATTAAATGATCATACAAACAAGAAGAACAGGATCCAAGGGCTGCATGACTGAAGGTATGCCAAGGTGATCAACAACTAACAAATCCTGAATGTGCACAACTGAAAGATTTGCAGTCACTGGCAAACCTGCTTGGCAATGGTAGTGTCTTCAAAAGGTTTGGGTCAGCAGATAACTAGAAACACTACAAAAGCAAAATACATTGGATGCTGGAAATATGACAAAAACAGAGAATGCTAGAGATACTCAGTAGGTCTGGTAACATTTGTGGAGAGAGAAAGAGAGTTAATTATTCAAGTGGATGACTTTTTATCAGGACTGTTCTGATGAAAGGTCATCGACGTGAAAAATTAACTTTGTTATTAATCATATGGCTGCTCCATTGACGGTACTCATCAGCTGCAGCCTGAAGGTTGCCTTTGCCTATTTTGCAAGTAGACTGCAATGCTGAGCTATGAAGATGGTGCTATAGAGTAACAAACAGGGCTTTTTTTTGCACAAGCAAGCCGTACTGCACTGTTCCACTTCTGCAGCAAGTTGAGTGCTGGGCTGTTCCATAACTCATCTGACTGTAAACCTCTACAATGGCGCTCTGAGATTCTGTGGGTTTCTCCTGGTCTCTTGATGTGACATCAAATGTAGATCAAAGAATTCCACAGAGTAAATGCCATTTACACTGATTCTGTGGAGTGTACTTCCAGTCACTGCCCACATTTATGATAGGAGATCAGGGGAACCCCTATGAAATTTCCAGGCCTGTGTTTGATGTTCCTTCATTTTTGTGTTTCTCTTCTTGACCTCTTCCTCCTCAGCCATGGCAAAGGTCAATGGATAAAAATGACTTTGCTATGGCTGCACAATTTTTTGATTCCCACTCTGACTCTTTCCTTTAATGGCCCTCAGGTGCACTGCAAGTTTCTGCTACCACTACTAGTGTGTTCTCTGTATGTACCTGTGGCTATGCCCATTATGGCAATGAGTTGACTGTGACAATTGTGTGTCAATGGCACATTTCAGCTGAATTTTGTTCAGCTCCCAATGTCGGGCTCCATGGCAGGGGTGGGGGAGCTGGAAGATCGGAGCGGCAGCGGCCTGCCACAGAACCCGATGCAGGGATTGCCGGAGCCAATCTTCGCAGCGGGAGGGAAGCTCTGTGGTGAGCCCTCCGCCACTCTGTGACAGCATCTGACTTTAAACATTTAAATGTGGTGTTTGTATGAATTAAAATCTAACCCACAGCAATCATACCTGCTGTTCCAGATCTTCATTGCGATGGGCGGGCACTCACGTGCTTTCACTTTCCCAATCAGGGAAAGCTGGCGCCACCGAGGTGGGGAAGGGCGATCTCATCATTTGAAATGAGGGTGGGGGCTGGGGAGCCAGGTGAACTCTGCAATTTTAGTGCAGTGGGGTGGGAAGGGGTGAACTCTGCACTTTGTGCAGCTGTGGGGGGGGGGGGGGGGGGGGTGCGAGAGGGATCAAGAGCAGAATATATTTGGTTAGAGCTAAGAAATAATAGAGGTACCATTGCTTTGCTGGGTGTATTCTACAGGCCACCAACTAGTGGGAAAGATATAGAGAAACAAATTTGCAGTCCATGTAGGGTAGGTACACCCACAGTGATGTTAGGAAGGGAGTTCTGGGATTATGACCCAGCGACAGTGAAGGAACGGCGATATAGTTCCAAGTCAGGATGGTGTGTGGCTTGGAGGGGAAGTTGCAGGTGGTGGTGTTCCCATGCAACTGCTGCCCTTGTCCTTCTAGGTGGTAGAGTTTATGGGTTTGGAAGGTGCTGTTGAAGGAGCCTTGGTGTGTTGCTGCAGTGCATCTTGTAGATGGTACACATTGCTGCCACTGTGCGCTGGTGCTGAAGGGAGTAAATGTTAGTGGATGGGGTGCCAATCAAGCAGGCTGCTTTGTCCTGGATGGTGTCAAGCTTCTTGAGTGTTGTTGGAGCTGCACCCATCCAGGCAAGTGGAGAGTATTCCATCACACTCCTGACTTGTGCCATGTAAATTGTGGACAGGCTTTGGGGAGTCAGGAGGTGAGTTACTCACCACAGGATTCCTAGCCTCTGACCTGCTCTTGTAGCCACGGTATTTATATGGCTACTCCAGTTCAGTTTCTGGTTAATGGTAGCACCCATAATGTTGATAGTGGGGGATTCAGTGATTGTAATGCCATCGAATATCAAGGGAAGATGATTAGATTTTCTCTTGATGGAGATGGTCATTGCCTGACCCTTGTGTGGCATGAATGTTGCTTGTCACTTATTAGCCCAGGCCTGGGTGGACTGCTTCAGTATCTGAGGAGTCGCGAATGGTGCTGAACATTGTGCAATCGTCAGCGAACATCCCCACGTCTGACCTTATGATTGAAGGAAGGTCATGGATGAAGCAGCTGAAGATGTTTGGGCCTAGGACTCTACCCTGAGGAACTCCCGCAGTGATATCCTGGAGCTGAGATGATTGACCTCCAACAACCAGGACCATCTTCGTTTGTGCTTGGTACGACTCCAACTAGCAGAGAGTTTTCCCTCTGATTCCCATTGACTCCAGTTTTGCTAGGGCTCCTTGCTGCCATACACAGTCAAATGCTGCCTTGATGTCAAGGGTAGTCACTCTTACCTCACCTCTTGATTTCAGCACTTTTGTCCATGTTTGAACCAAGGCTGTAATGAGGTCAGGGACTGAGTGGCCCTGCAGAACCCAAACTGAGTGTCACTGAGCAGGTTATTGCTAAGCAAGTGCCGCTTGATGGCACTGTTGATGACACCTTCCACCATTTTACTGATGATTGAGAGTAGACGGATGGGGCGATAATTGGTCGGGTTGGACTTGTCCTGCTTTTTGTGTACAGGACATACCTGGGCAATTTTCCACATTGCCGGATAGATGCCATTGTTGTAGCTGTACTGGAATAGCTTGGCTTGGGGCATGGCTAGTTCTGTAGCACAGGTCTTCAGTACTATTGCCAGAATGTTGTCAGGTCCCAAAGCCTTTGCAGTATCCAGTGCCTTCAGCTGTTTCTTGATATCAGACGCAGTGAATCGAATTGGCTGAAGACTGGCATCTGTGATGCTGGGGACGTCAGGAGGAGGCTGAGATGGATCATCCACTCAGCACTTCTGGCTGAAGATTGTCGCAAATACTCCAGCCTTATCTTTTGCACTGATGTCCTGGGCTCCCCCATCATTGAGGATGGGGATTATTGTGGAGCCACCTCCTCCAGTTAGTTGTTTAATTGTCCACCACCATTCACGACTGGATGCGGCAGGACTGCGGAGGTTGGATCTAATCCATTGGTTGTGGGATCGCTTATCTCTGTCTATCACATGCTGCTTATGCTGTTTGGCAAGCAATTAGTCCTGGGTTGTAGCCTCACAAGGTTGACACCTCATCGTGAGGTATGCCTGGTGCTGCTCCGGGCATGCCCTCCTGCACTGTTCATTGAACCAGAGCTGATCCCTCGGCTTGATGGTAATGGTAGAGTGGAGGATATACCGGGCCATGTGGTTACAGATTGTGGTTGAATACAATTCTGCTGCTGCTGATGACCCACAGTGCCACATGGATGTCCAGTTTTGCGTTACTAGATCTGTTCGAAAGGTATCCCATTCAGCACACTGGTAGTGCTATGCAACACGATGGAGGGTATCCTCAATGTGAAGATGGGACGTTGTCTCCACAAGGACTGTGCGGTGGTAACTCCTGCCAATACTGTCACGGACAGATGCATCTGCAGCAGGCAGCTTGGTGAGGACGAGGTCAAGTATGTTTTTCCCTCTTGTTGGTTCCCTCACTAGCTGCTGCATACCCAGTCTAGCAGCTATATCCTTTAGGACTCCGCCAGCTCAGTCAGTAGTGGTGCTACTGAGTCAATTTTGGTGATGGACATTCAAGTCCCCCATCCACAGTACGTTCTGCACCCTTACCACCCTCAGTGCTTCCTCCAAGTGCTGTTCAACATGAAGGAGTATTGATTTATCAGCTGAGGGGGGGTAGTTGGTAGGTTGTAATCAGCAGGAGGTTTCCTTGCCCATGTTTGACCTGATCCCATGAGACTTCATGGCATCTGGAGTCGATGTTGAGGACTCCCAGGGCAACTTCCTCCTGACTGTATACTACTGTGCCGCCACCTCTGCTGAGTCTGTCCTGCCAATGGGACAGGACATACCCAGGGATGGTGATGGCGGTATCTGGGACATTAATTGTAAGGTATAATTCCGTGAGAATGATTATGTGAGGCTGTTGCTTAACTAGTCTGTCAGATAGCTCCCCCAACTTTGGCACAAGACCCCAGATGTTAGTAAGGATGAATTTGAAGGGTCGACAAGTCTGGGTTTGCCGTTGTCATTTCCAGTGCCTAATTTGGAACCTAAAAAAGGGATTTACACATGGAGGTAGGGGACATGGCTGAGGTAGGAAATGAGCACTTTGCATCTGTCTTTACTTTTACCCAGGTAGATGATGCTGCCCAAGACATAATAAAAGAGGAGGTAGTTGAGACACTGGATGGGCTAAAAATTGATAAAGAGGTAGTATTAGATAGGCTGGCTGTTGATAAGTTACCAGGGCTGGATGAGATGCATCTAAGGATACTGAGGGAAGTAAGGGTGGCAATTGTGGAGGCACTGACCATAATCTTCCAATCCTTCTTAGATGCAGGGGTGGTGCCAGAGAATTGGAGAATTGCAAATGTTACACCTTTGTTCAAAACAGGGTATAAGGACAGGCCCAGCAACTAAAGGTCAGTCAGTCTAACCTCCGTGGTGGGAAAGCAATTAGAAACAATAATTTGGGAAAAAATTGACAGTCACTTGGACAAATATGGATTTATTAAGGAAAGTCAGCATGTATTTGTTAAGGACAAATTTTATTTAATTAACTCGCTTGAGTTTTTGGATGAAGTAACAGAGACAGTTGATGAGAGTTATGCTATTGATGTGATGTACGTGGCCTTCCAAAAGGCATTTGATAAAATATCTTATAACAGGCTTGTCGGCAAAGATAGAGCCCATGGAATAAAAGGCACAGTAGCAGCATGGATACAAAATTGGCTGAGTGCAGCAAACAGAAAGTAGTGGTGAATGGTGTTTTTCAGACTGGAGGAAGGTATATAATAGAGTTCCCCATGGGTCTGTATTAGGACCCCAGCTTTTCTTGATATAGATTAATGACCTAGACTTGGGTGGACATGGCATAATTTCAAAAATTTGTGGATGACACAAAACTTGGAAATATTGTGAACTGTGAGGAGGATAGTGATAAACTTTAAGAGGACATAGACAGGCTGATGGAATGGGCAGACAAATGGCAGAATAAATTTAATGCAGAGAAGTGTGAAATGATTCATTTTGGTAGGAAGAAGGAGGAGAGGCAACATAAATTAAAGGGTACAATTCTAAAGGTGGTGCAGGAGCAGAGGGACCTGAGTGTACATGTGCACAAATCATTGAAGGTGGCAGGGCAGGTTAAGAAAGCAGTTAATAAACCATACAGGATCCTGGGCTTGATAAACAGGGGCATAGAGTACGTAAGACCTGGAGTGCATCAAATTGGAAAAGGCTCCATTTTGGAAAAGCTCTGCTCAAATGCTAAATACACTTGAGAAACTTCAAAGAGTTTAACAATTTCTATGCATTATCAGCATTTCAGTTCAGTCTTAATTCCAATTTGCTTAATCCAAATGATTCAATACCTCCATTTCTTCAGCATGAAATTTCCTACCTTGTCTTGTTATTTGCATAGCTTAATTGAAATTATTGGAAAATCCAATTTATTTAGAACAGAAAGTAACAATGTCAGGAGTAGATAGAAGAGGGTAATTTTGATTTTGGGCGATAGTAAAAAAAACAAGCAGTATCGAATTGGGAGCCAGTTTTATATATCTCCCAATTTTCATTTCCATTGAAATCAAATTTATGAAGGTTCCATCTGGGAAATATCTGTTCATATGGAAGATGCATTTCTTCTATAATTCAGAATTGGAAAAGGCTGCTACACAGTCCAACATTGCATGAACAGGAAGTACAAAAGTTGGGAAAATTGTAGAAATGAAGATAGTTTGAGACTGTCCAAATTAATTTCACTTAGAACCTTGAACACTAATTAGGCAGAGCCTGTCGTCTCATAGTCTGGTCTGTACTTTAAATCCAAATCCCTGAGGTGGATGGACACTTGATCCCATCTTCTCAAGTTATGAATTTGTTCTGAAGTCTTCAATTTCAGGCTAGAAAACACAGCACAGGCCATTTATTGAAAGCTTGTTGTTTGTCGCAAAACATACTAAAAAATTACTGGATAGCAAGCAGATTAAGAAACTAACTATGACTGCTAAACGTGGCCAATTTTTCAATTTTTCTGAACAAGTATTTGAAGTATGATGCTCAAAATTTTAAACAAATGATTGAGTGTGTTCTCGTATAACAATTCTGCTCAAGTACAGTGCAGTTTTCTGGAAAACTGTATAAGCAAAACAAGGAGTTGTACAAGGACAGGGCGAGTGTTGAAAAAGAACTTGCCCCTTTAAGCCGCAAGTCCATTGATGTGGTCCTTTGATATTTAATTCTCATTTTTATTCAGTCCCTGGGAGTTTATATAAAATGCTCACCAGATTTAAGTTTTCTCACACAATGAATAAAATACAAATTGAAAACTTTAGTTGAAATATTCAATCAATAACAAAAAAGAAACTACAATAAATGATCTTGCTAGTGGACCTGCTTCTTAAAGGACAAGTCAATTTTTTGCTACTTCCTCATCCATCGATATATCTATAAGTTAGTAGCATTTTTGGTGAACATTTATTTGATAGTTGCTTCATAGATGTCTGAGCTGCTTATTTTTTTTTTTAGTAAGATGTTTTTATTGTTGCCATTGAAACAGATTTAAATAATGCTTATTGGCTGCTGCATTAACCATCCTATCCCAGACAAACATTTCTATGAATAAAGACTTAAAATTGCACCAAATTGAGGTAAAATTACTTTTGTCAGTAAAGGTTTTGGCTTCATCATTCTGTGTTGCAATCCTTTTAAATGAGATTAAGTTGAGGCAAGTGAAAAATTTTGTGTCTGGCTGGAGGCAGTGTCAATATTTTTGTGTTTATATGTGTGGAAGATTGCTGTGCATGGTTTAACCTGAAGTAACATAATAGTCTTGTCAGAGCACATATAGCTCTATTTTATCATGATTACAGGAATGTTACTTCGTCCTACATCCTAACAATTAAATCACTCATTGATGACACTCCATCAATAGCTTTCCACAGTTTAAAATAGTTAGCATTTTATATGCAAAATGAGAATAAGTATTATGATTTCATTGATTGGTTGCCATTCATGTTATTGTTTATATTTAGGACAAAATTTCAATATTTATCACCATTGGCAGATGTGCCAAAGTGCAAAGAATGCATTCTATTCATGGCATTGCATGTAGTCAGATGTATATATGGGCCTAGAGATTTGTTTAGGTATGTCTTGAAGTGTCAAATGGGAACAGGGAACGATCCCTGCACCCAAAAATGAGGCCTGACAGTTGCAACAAAATTAGTCCTCTGGCCTCTTGAACATAATGGCGGCAATTAAACTGTTGATGACAATCGATGGGCGCCTGTTGTGCCTCCACCGGCAGCTCAACCAACTGAAGAATGCCAGCAGTATCCCTCAGGTAAGTCCTAAGAGGGGAAGGAGAGTGGGATGGGGCTGATTGTGTTCCTTGGCACTGCTGTGGAGCAGAAGGAAGCATTCCTGTTATTCTTGGCTCCATATTGAAAATAAAATAAAATAGATTTACCTTTTCAGCAGTTGCTGTTGGCTGAGTTCAGTAAGTCGAATTTGCTCTGATTGTTATTCTGTATATTCATTTTTGCTATCTGTGAAAAATAACAGTTTAACAATTCACATCTGGCCTTGACTAGCTAATTGTTTTCCTTGTCCTAATTTTCAGAACAAGTTGGTTGAGTTGTGATAGTCTCAATCTCATGATGTATAAAAAATGTACAGCAGATACATGGGAACACCATCACCAGCAAGTTCCCCTCTTTCCCCACCATCCTGACTTGGAACTATATCACTCTTCCTTCATTGTTGTTGGGTCAAGATCCTGGAACTCCCTTCCTAACAGCAGCGTTGGCATACCTACACCCCACGGACTGCAGCGCTTCAAGAAGGCAGCTCACCACCACCTTCCCAAGGGCTATTAGGAATGGGCAATAAATCCTGGCTTAGCCAGCGACATCCACATCCCCCAAACAAATAACAAAAATCACAGTTAAAGTGGTATCCCCTAACATTTCGTGAGTTGTTAATGGTTTTAGGGTATTCTGGTATGGTTGAGCAGTTGGCCTTTGCAAAATACCTGCTGAGGTGTTGAAATGATTCTTAGCTTAGAGAGTGTAATCATTGGGTAACACATTTGTACCAGCTTCTGTGCAGAAGGTCATTGCAAGTTTTTTTTTTACTCATTCCTGGGATGTGGGCATCACTGGCCATAGTATCAGTTGACAAGGCTGGGTGGGCTCATTCTCAAGTGTAAGGGTCCAATGACCATGGTATTGGGTGCTGGGCTCTCTGCAAGGGTAGGCACTGAGGGGTATTCTTGCATGTTCCGACGGGAGTAGCAAAGGGAAAGCTGTCAAGGCAAGTTTGTCTCTGCAAGACAATATGCTGGAGGGCTACCGATCAGCTGGCATAGGTCTCATATACCCAGTCTTTATGAATCCCCGGGCCTCAGAGCAGTGACTCAAATGGAGGGAGGGCCAGGATGTGGCTGCACCTCCCTGTGAAACTCCAAGAGAAGAGTGGCAGCTGTCAGCCATGCTAAGAAGGGCTCACCTGCACAAGAGAGTACCAGATTTGCCTCAGCTACCTTCAAATGTCCGAGCAGTATTGAAGGGAGGATGTCACCGACTTATGCGCCATGCTGCTGGACAAGTATTGACCTTTGGGCATCTGTGGACACCCCCAATGCCCATGGCCCTGAAGATGACCGTAGTACTCAACTTCTGCACCTCTGGCTCTTTCCAGGGATCAATTAGGGACATGGGCTGAATTTTACCGGCCCCTCCACACCATGGGTCGCAGTGCGGGGGCTGGTAAATTTCTGCAGGGAGAGGCCGACCTCGACCCGCGATGTTGAGAAGGGCCCGCCGTATATTACCGGTGGTGGGGGCACCTCGGTGCAGCCCCCCCACCCCATTGCCTGGCTGCGGGAAATTCATCAGCATATGCAAATTAACACTAAAGAGATGCAAATAAACTTACCTGTAGGCGGCAGCCATCCCATGCTGATTTTACGGCCTCCATTCGGACTCTGCGCGCATTCGCAACTCGGAGTTCCGAGGCGAGAACCTGGTGGGGAGGAATAAAATTTTCAGGGTGGGAGGGGTGGAGGAGCAGGGAAAGCAATTTTGATTGGATGTGGGGATGGTGAGAAGGGGTTGAAGGGCAAAAGATTGAAGGTTGAGGGGGAAAGTTCGGGTACAGATAAAAGCCAATTGTTGGTCATTACAGGCAATGAAATCACCATTGGGGAGCGGGGGTGGGGGGGTGGGTGTTGGTTGGGGAAGGGCCTCCACATCTTTATTATTTCTTAATAAAAAGTTACACTTATGTACCTTTAAATATTGAAATTAATTGTAAGGACTAAAAGCCCTTTAAAAATGGTGCCAGCACCTGCGCGGTGGCACCGAACACAGTTGCCGGGAACGCGACAGCCGCCCCCTCTACGTCATCAGAGCCGGCCGCTCCGTCTGCTCTATTTAAATAAGCCCCTGTGTGTAATACCGCGGGGGCTCCTTGGCGGCACTCAGTGCCGGAAGGCTGTCAAGTTCAAAGCGCGCCGTGCATTTAAAATTCAACCCCATGCGTGGGGTCTCCCAGGCAGTAGCCCACCGCTGCATCAAGGAGGTAACCAACACCCGGTTCAAGAGGGCCGGCAACGATGTGCACTCCCAGACTGACCATGACAGTCGCTGGATTCCCCCAGGTGCAAGTTGTCATCGAATGCATGCATGTGGCCATCAAGGCTCCCACTGAACAACCAGCCACCTTCATCAACATTCAGTCAAAGTGCAACTTGTCTGCGACCACCAAAAAACATTTCCTGCTGTTGTGTATGCTCACAACCCAGGAAGCAGCCACAATTCCTACATACTTCGACAGTCCCAGTTGCCACAGCTTTACAGGCCACCCACTGAAGTTACCCATTGAAGACATGGCTACTCACGCCTGTGAGGAACCCTCGCACTGCAGCAGAGGAGAAGTACAACACCTGCCATGGGTCCACAAAAGTGACCATTGAGCAGGCCATTGGGCTGCTGGAGATGAGATTCCAGTGGCTGAATCGATCCGGTGGAGCGCCGCATTGTGTTGATCTGCTATGCTCTGCAAAATCGAGGCACTGCAGAAGGGGGAGGACTGGCATGAAGAGGACATGAATGATTGCCAGCGCACAGCTCCACCACGCCCTCTGGCATAGCTGAGATGCTTACCAAGAGCGGCCTGTGCCTAGGATGGCAGCCCATTGAGCGAGAAAGGCTTATGGCAGCATCTCACAATTCAGACATGAAAGAATGAGCATTTCACAATAATGAATGTGAACTCTATTTATGAAAAAAGTGCAGAGAGCAATTGAATGGCAGATGTAATATACCTGTGAATCCCCAAGTGGTCTAGGTGTTCTTCTTTATATGTTTAAAGTGCTTCTACCAGGTGTGACCCCTGTGCCAGCAGCTGGGCTGGATGCAGTCTGCTGATCAGGCTGCCCCATGAGGGGTTTCTGCACAGGTGCAGGACTCTCCTCAGTCAGCATGGCTACAAGAGCTGGGCTCACTGGCGGAAGGGCTGAGGATCCGTTGTCCCCACTCAGAGTGCCCTGAGCGGAGCCCCCAGATGTGCAAGTCAGCCTCTCCTCCTCCCCTTCAAGGCTCATTTGAACCTCCCTGCTGACCAGAGAAGGACAAGGACCTGAATAAGACTCCAGGGGCCTCCTCCTTCTCTCACCTTGCCACTTCTGAGTTGAGCTCATGGTCAAGGTGATGTTGTCTGCATGCATCTGTGGGATCCAGCTCTCCAGGAAGGTCTCCAACCTCTTGATGGTGGATGCCATGCGCTCACATGCCTGAGAAATGGCAGTACTCATGACATCGATGGACTCCTCCATCATCCGCTCACGGCCGCGCATTACCTCTGGCAGTTCTGCCAGATGTTGCCTTACCTCTCTCTGCAACTTCAGCATGCCCTGAGCTGTTGGCACCAGAAGCTCGTCATCAGCCCGGGGTGGTCACTTGGTCTGGACGGCTAAGTCGCCTGGTCCATAGAAACATAAGAAATAAGAGTAGGAGTAGGCCTTTCCTGTCTATTATATTTCCTGCCTGTGCCCCATAACCCTTGACTTCCTTGTAGATCAAAAATCTGTCTAACTCAGCCTTGAATATATTCAATGATCCAGCCTCCACTGCTCTCTGGGGAAGAGAATTCCAAAGATTAACAACCTTCCGAGGGAAGAAGTTCCTCCTCATCTTCGTCTTAAAAGGGAGACTCCTTATTTTGAAACTTCACCCCTTAGTTCTAGATTCCCCCACAAGGGGAAACATCCTATCAGCATTTACCCTGTCAAGCCCGCTCAGAATCTTATATGTTTCAATAAGATCACTTCTTATTCTTCTAAATTCCAATGAGTATAGGCCCAACTTGCTCAACCTTTCCTCATAAGATAACACCTTCATCACAGGAAGCAACCTGGTGAACCTTCTCTGAACTGCCTCCAATGCAAGTATATTCCTCCTTAAATAAGGGGACCAAAACTGTCCGCAGTACTCTATGTATGTTACCAATGCCCTGTATAGTTGTAGCAAGACTTCCATACTTTTATGTTCCATCACACTTGTAATAAATGCCAACATTCCATTTGCCTTCCTAATTACTTGCTGTACTTACTTGCATGCTAACTTTTTATGATTCATATACAAGGACACCCAAATCCCTCTGTACAACAGCATTCTGCAGTCTCCCTCCATGTAAATAATATTCAGTTTTTCTATTCTTCTTGCCAAAGTGGACAACCTCACATTTTCCCACATTATACCCCATCTGCCTAATTTTTGCCCACTCACTTAACCTATCTATATCTCTTTGCAGACACTATGGGCTGGATTTTATGGGCCCTGCAGAGGTGGGGTCGGTGGCAGGGGGGAACCAAAAACTCACGATGGGTGGCGGCGGCGGAGGGTCTGTCATCGCCCGTCACTAAATGATTTTGCCGGAGGCAGGATAGACCAACGACGGCCTTCTCGCCCAAAGGCCAATTAAGGCTCATAAGTTGTCTATTAATGGCCACTTAAGTGCCTCTTCCCATTGTCGCTGGGATCTAACCAAAGAGAGGGAGTGCCTCTGCCACGTGGGGAGGGCACATTGTGAGATGAGGCACACTCCCTGCGGGCTTGGGGGTGGAGTCCCGCCTTGTGGGCAATCTGTGGCCCATGGAAGACCCTCCACCTCCATGGAACCCGCTCCCCCTGGACAACATGCCTATCCCACCACCTGCAGCCCCCTCACCAGGGTTTTTCAGACTGGCCCTGGCGACCCTGCCTCACTTACCTGAGGTCTGAGTTTCCAGTGCTGGGCCTGGGTCTAAGGCCTCTGCAGTACCGATAGTGGCCACAGCTCCCGGTGGTGCTGCCAATACTGCTGAGCTGCTGGTCCTCTGATCGGCTGGCAGCTCTAGGAAGCGGTATCCTTGTCTTTAAAAGGACGGAGAACCTGGCGCCGGAAACTTCGCCTTCGGAACAATGAAAGATTGCATGGGCGGGGGGGGTGGCATGAAAAGTCCAAGGCAAGGTTCCCTCCACCTTTTTGGCCCAGCGCCGGGAGCCCCGCAACCCCCACAAGATTCCAGCCTTTGTGTCCTCCTCACAACTTGCTTTCCTACCTATCTTTGTATGGTCCACAAGTTTGGCTGCAATACCTCGGCTTGCATCCCAGGCTCCTAAAGGAAGTGGGAGTGGAGAAAACGGAAGGGCTTGCCATCATCTTCCAATCTTCCCTGGATACGGAGGAGGTGCCAGAGGATTGGAGATTGGCAAATGTGACACCCTTATTCAAGAAAGAGTGCAAAGACATTTGTAGTAAGCACAGGCCAGTCAGTTCAACATCAGTGGTGGGTAAGGTTTTAGAAACAATAAATAGGGAAAAAAATCAACAGGCTCTTAGAGCGGTTTGAGGTAAATAAGGAAGGCGAGCACGGATTTGTAAAAGACAGATCATGCTTGACTAATCTAATTGAATTTTTTGATGAAGTAACAGAAAAGGTTGATGAAGGGAAAGCAAAGGATGTTGTCTGGATTTTAAGAATGCATTCGACAAAGTACCACATAAAAGGCTGGTTGACAAAATTGAGGCTCATGGAAAAGTATGATCTGTATTAGCTTGCATAAAAACATGGCTTCGGAACCGAAAACAGCAAGTTGCAGTAAATGGTTGTTTTTTCAGACTGGAGGATGGTAGACACTGGCGTTCCCCAAGATTCAGTGCTAGGACTACTGCTTATTTTGATATGTGTAAATGACTTGGATATTGGAACACAGAGTAAAATTTCAAAATTTGCCAATGATACCAAACTTGTTGGTGTGGCAGATAGTGAAGATGATATCAATTGACATACCAATCACCAACAGGACATAGATCTGCAGAATGGGCAGATGGAATTTAAGACAGAGAAGTGTGAGGTGATGCATTTTGGCAGAAGGGATATGGAGAGGCATTATAGATTAAACAGTGCAGTTCTGAAGAGTGTGCAGGGACTGAGGGACCTAAGGGTTCATCTGCATTGTTCTTTGAAATTGGCAATACATACTGAGAGAGTATGGTCGCAAAGTTATATGGGATCTTGAGCTTCAATAGAGATATTGAATACAAAAGCAGGGAAGTTATGCTAAACCTGTATAAAGCTCTGGTAAGGTCACAATGTGGTATTGTGTCCAGTTCTGCTCACCACACTTTTGGAAGGATGTGAGGGTCCTTGAGAGGGTGCAGAGGAGATTTACCAGAATGGTTCCAGGGATGAGGAATTTTAGTTACAAGGTTAGATTCGAGAAGCTGGGGTTGTTGTCCTTGGAGCAAAGGTGATTGAGGGGAGATTTGATAGAAGTGTACAGGATTATGACAGGTTTAGATAAGTTGAACAAAGAAAAGCAGACCCCGTTCGCTGATGGTACAAGGACTAGGGAATGCAGGTTTAAGGTTTTGGCAAGAGATGCAGGAGGGATGTGAGGAAGAACTTTTTTACACAGCGGGTGGTAATGACCTGGAACTCACTGCCTGTGAGAGTGGTGGAAGTGGAAACAATGAATAACGTCAAAAGGAAATTCGATGGGCTGTTGAGGGAAATAAAGTTGCAGGGCTATGGGGATAGAGATGGGAAATGGGACTGATTGGATTGCTGCACAGAGAGTCAGCAGAGACCTGATGGGCTGAATGGCCTTCCGCTGTGCAGTAATGACTCTGTGACAGTTAAAAACTACAGTGTTCTACAAAGCCTTTACATATTCCATGATGGAATTTGTAAATCTCTTCAGTAGGTTGCCATTTTACTGGACTTAAAAGAGTGTCATGAAGATCCCACCTGCCAAGAATGAAGCACATTAATTTTGTCACATGAACATTAATTTTAAACTGTTGCTCGAGTGGAGAGATGACTTGTTTAAAGAGATCAGTAGTGGCTGAAAAAAAATTGCATTCTAAGGCAAGTCGCCTAGGAAAAGCCAACGGGAACTGCTCACTGATTCAATTAACAGAGATTGGTCTGGGCAATGGTGATCCACATCTTGTTGGTCTAAGAGATAGCACTACACCACCCCACACCAAGAGCTTTGGAATCCACAAATGCAGGAGTTTGTTAAAAAAGCAAGTCACATGACTAACCTGCTGGCCCCCCCAAATCTGGTTTTGAACTGCTCACAGGACAGCTTAGATCAGACTGCAGATTTCAACTGACTTTGGAAGAAGAGAACCTCTCTCTCTCTCTCACTAATCTCTGGATCCACTGAAGTTACTTAAACCTCAAGAGAGAAAAGACTCCTACATCGAAACAGGTTTTAAAATGTGCACTGGGCCCCAACCTAACGGCAAGACTTACCGGCAACCAAAGACTCTACATCGAATTTAAAGGACCGTAAATAAAAACCCAGCTATTGCCTCAAACTGTTCCCCTTTATTCTTTCTACTTTTTCTGTCTCTATCTGCATGTGTGTTTATCACGTATGCATGTTAACGTGGTCGCGTCGCGTATTCGTAGTCATTAACCGAATTAGGGTTTAAGATGAATAAACCTCTACCTTTCTTGTTTAAATCGAAGAAAACCTGTCTGATTGATTTATTTGCCTTACAATTGGAAAGCAGTGAACAAGGATTCACTGAGGGGGAGCTAAAAACATGGTGTTTTAAAAAATTAAATCCTGTTATGGTTAAACCAGGCAAAGGCTGAAAGGGAACCAATAGACCCCTTTTTCATCTGGTCGTAGCAATAGTCTTATGAAGAGATAGGACAGAGTAGCTAAAAACAAACTGTTCCCACAGGCTGAAGGGTTGAGACTGAGGGGCATAGATGTAAGTTACATTTAAGAAAGTTAAAACAGAGAGCAGTAAAATCATTTTTACACAGAGTTATGAGATTGTGAACTTCACTAATGGAGCTAATAACTGAAGAGACCATGTCAACACTTAAAATTGGTTACATGGATAATTCAAGGAAAGAGGGATAAAGGGATAAGGAAACGAGGTGGCACGTGGTACTAGGTGTACTAGGAACATAGGAACTGGAGCAGGCCATTCAGCCCTCGAGCCTGTGATTCAATTAGATCATGCCTAATCTGTACCTCAACCCCCACTTACCTGCCTTATCCCCATATCCCTTGATACTCTTCGCTAACCAAATTCTATTGATCTTGGTCTTTAAAGCTCCAGGTTTCTCTTACTCTTTGTGTGAAAATGTTGCTTAGTTTTGTTCCCCAATGAAATAGCTCTAATTTTGAAATGTTTTTCCCGAATACTTAATTCCCCCACCAGAGGAATTAGTTTCTCTTCATCTACCCCACAGAATTGATTATCCATTTTAAACATCTCGATCAGATCATCCCTCAATCTTCTATACTCAGAGGAATACAAGCCACGTTCATGTAGCCTGTCCTCATATCTTAACCTTCTAAGCCCTGGTATTGTTCTGGTTTTGGACTACTTTCATGGAGGGTAAACACAAAGATGGATTGGTTGGCCGGAAAAACCTATTTTCATTTTTACATTCTTTGGAATCCCTAATTAAAAAGTAGTACTCCTGTAACGAAGAAAAGTGTGCTTGCTATCAGTTGCCCACAACGTTACAGCTGCAACATTGGCACATGAGTTACAATTACTTAAGGGAGAGTGGCAGATGAATGCATTTACCATTTCACTACAAATGGAAATCATCATGAAAGTATTTATGATGTTGTTGTGCACAATGATCAGAGCAGTTCTTGCCCCCCTGCTGTGTCTCCAAATATACAGAAAAAAAGCACAGCCTTGAATAAATATTTCAACAGACTCAAATGGTTGTTGTTATGCAAATCTTTAAGCAATCAAAGCTAAAGTTTCAAATTTAAGTTTGCTTTGTGTACCTTGCATTTCCTTATGACAGTAAGCAAACTAGAACATTGGAAATTTTTTCTGAATGTTATCATGGGTGTTGCCTGTACATGTTTCTAACAGGACGTCAGCATGAACTTATTGCTAATAAATCTACTGTTCAGGCGGCTGTTTGAACTGGTTCAGGTGTTGCTGATTCTTGCACAGGCATTAATACATTACCACTTTCTTCCATTTTAAAATTTTTTTTACCAAGGGTCGATTTCAGCACTGGTGATTGGCAAAAGTTATACTGAATGAGAAAGCTCTGAGATATCAGAGAATAATTGTTTCAAAGGTAAAATAAAACAAGAAGCACATTTTAAACTACATTAGGCAGAGAACTTTAAAATGGGAAATTCAGTATAATTTTAGAAAGATATGTATTTGTTCCTGGGTTAGGGATGATACTGGCAAGGAAATATATATTGCCCATCCCTGAGAACATTGAGAGTCTATCAAATGGTGTGGGACTGGAGTCATGTGTAGGCCAGACCAGGAAGGAGTGGCTGATTCACTTGTTTGATGGACTTTGATGAACCAATTGGGTTTTTACCACAATTTGATAGTTTGCTGATGCCAACCCACAAATTACCCAGTGTCACATTTTCTCTTTTATTTGATCATAAAGCTTAATTTTAAAGACATCCCTGCCACACATCAGGAAGTGCTCATGAATAGTGAACTTTTCTCAGCTGCAGTGACATCCAGAAACATATATCTGTTCAAGTTACTATTTACGTTAAACTATCTCAAAAAAACTTGCCTGTCTTGTTGAATTTTTGGAGACGATAAATGCAAAAGGCCTTCCAATTACAATATGCAACTGATGGGTCTCTGCTCTTTTGAAGGTTTCCTATTGAATTATATGTAACTAATGGATCAGATCAAAAACATGGCAATTCAATGATGAGTTAATAAAAAACTTTACCCTTAATTCTGATGTTTGAAACAAGAAGTATATGACGTCAAATGATTATAAGAGCATGACCAATTTGTACCTTAGCCCATTTCGTCTCATCTCATCACTAAATGTGATTTTAAAACAGCTGACTTATTCAAATACAATCTCTTACAAGAAATTATTAATGTGGAAACGATGAGTGACATCAACCAAACTGACAATTCAATGTGTGCTGAGCAATGAGAAATGGATAATTGAGGAATTTACTATCTTGGATCATGATTTTCCAATTATACATTTTAATTGCATCAACAATTCTGTATAACTGGAGGGAATGAGGAATTGTGTTACACAGGGGGCAGGATTTTATGAGCCTGCTGCCACTCTTGGTGGTGGGCTTAAAAAATGGTGGCTCACTGCAGAGCAGTCGCAATCTCCCACGCGGTGGCTCATTTAAATAGCCGGGGCAGCCCACCCCCGTCAATCATGTGGAGGGTGCGGGCTTTCTGGTGCTAGCAATGGCATCAGCTGCCTGTGCACAGGCACTAGCACCACGTTTAAAGGGCAGCCAGCCCAGCCGGCATATTTAAATTTTTAAAGAAACACCCCACCAAAATTTAACAAATAAAATTCTAACGCCACTTTCCTACCCCCCAATAACAATTACATTAACTCTTTGCCCTTTCCCCCCACCAAGACACTTAGCTTTTAAATCTGACCTCCCCCACCCCCACCACAGACCACACAAATTTTAAAGTTCATCCCTTCCCACCATCCCCTACACCCATTTCATTTATTTGACCCAATCCCTTTCCCCAACGCACTGAAAATATTAACTACCACCCCCCCCCCCCCCGCCCCCCCCTTCCCTACCAGTGTCACGCCTGCTTTCCCCAGACGGGAAATTGAAGGCGTGGAAGTGCCAGCCGCTGCGCTAAAGATCTCGGCGGGCCCAGAAGATTGCCAATAAGTAGATTTAAATTAATTCATTTCATTGATTTAAATATTGAAATGCTGTTCCCGTCACCCAGCGGCGGGGTGTGGGGCCGTCATGGAGCCTTGCTGCCGCCAGGAGCAACGGGCCGGGCCCTCCTGGCGTCAGCCTCTGTGGTGCGCCTCTGCCGGAATGATCTTCCGACCCCCGCACCCCCCCCCCCACCCCCGCCATGGAGCCCAACGTCAGGGGCTCGGTAAAATCCAGCCCAGGGAGTCTATTGGATCAGGCAGATTTTTTATTTAATGCATGTCTCATTTCTGTAGAAAGCACAAGTCTTTCAACCTTCATTTTTTTTCTATGAAATGGAAATGTATACATTTAAATTTAGGGGCCAATTGTTACATTAGGCTACTATTCAAGAAAAGGAAAACTGCAAATCTTGGAAGTCTGAAATGGAAACAGAAACTACTGGAAATACATAGTGGGTCAGTGAGCCTGTGTGAAGAAAGAAGGCATATTACTGACAGTTCAGGTATGTACCTTCATCAGAATTGAAGACTGAAACACTTTAGTAAAGTTCAATAAGATTGGATAAATTGAGAGAAAAAAGGGGTGGGAAAGGGAGAGCGAGAAGCAAGGAAAAATAATATTAATCAATAGACATAACAATCACAGAGAAGGTTTCACTGAGTTGAATCAGCTGCAAACTGGTTAATAGAAAATTATTAGGTGATTAAAAAATCATCAGCAATTTGATACAGAGCCATAAAAGGTCACAAGAAATGCAAGTACTGTAGAATGGAGAGATACAGGATATGTCCAATGAAAAAATGAGAAGATAAGGAAAAATAGAGAAGGCGAGAAAAGAAAAAAGACAAACTGTAAATGCCAGAGATCTGAAATGTCAAGCTGAAAGACTCAGCCTCCTGGTTGGAGATATACTTTAGATGGTGCAAAACATGAGTGGTGTGAAAATACTGAGTGAGGTGACTTTGGATCATAGTGGTAAATGGGCAATATCAATTCAGTTGCCTGTTACACATCTCCCTTGATTTTGAGTTCAATGGAAGTGAAAGTGAGGAGGGATATATAATGGGCGGCTGAATCAATATCGCCTGTTTTACACTATCCCCCAAAGTTACTTGATTTAGTGTGGTAGAACTCAGATTGCTGACCTGACTCCATGTTATACTACAAATTTGATGTTACAGTGCACCTGAAACCACTTTGCACCAATATGAAAGAGGTTGTTAATGGCAGCTTCACCAGTCAGCTTGTTTTGGTAATAATGAATATAACATTGTGCATTTGATGACAGTGATTTCAGCTCATTAACATTCATTTTGGCACAAGGTAAACCAACTAATTATTGGCATTAGATTACAGATTTCTTTTCATAATTGTTGAAATGACTTGTAATTTCAGACTGGTGCCAGGCTTAGGGTATGTGGTTTTGAGATGTTAATGGTTTTATCTCCCACGTGCAAACAGAACAAAATGCAATATTAGAAAATAAGCAAGCATTGATGTTGAACTGTACCAACTTTGAGGCCTCACCATCATTTGAATTGAAAAGTGAATGTCAGCGTGTGACTTAGTGACTTGCTTTTACCTCTGGATCAACAGGTTGTGGGTTCAAGTCCCACACCAGTGACATAATCTAAGCTAACACTCCAGTGTGATATTGAAGGTGGTTTCTTTTGAATGCAACATGAAACAGAAGCCTGGTCTGCCCTCATGGCTGATCATTAGCGACTCCACGGCATTATTTTCAAAGAGGTGGGGAGTTCTCCCTGGTATCATGGTCAACATTTATCCCTCAAACAACACCATGATTATCTGGTCATTATCTCAGTGCTGCTTGTGAGAGATCTTGCTATGTGCAAATTGGGTGCCTCGTTTCCGACATTAGGAAAGTGACTACACTTCAAAAGTATATCATAGGCTGTAAAGTTATTTGGGACATCCTGAGGTCATGAAAGGTGCTAGATAAATGCAAGTCTTTCTTTTTATATAAGTGGTTGGATGTTAAAGGACTTCTGTCATTATGGCATCACAACTGTTGTGGCTCAAACTTTAGTCAACTTCAGCAAACATTGCAGCAAAAGTTTCAGATATAAACCTCGCCAGAAAACCAGCAATCTTATCCCTCTAACCATAGAGGCGCTACAAGCAAATAATAGTTCTGTTCTGCAGCTAACCAGAATATGAGAGGCTATGACAATGTTCCTTTGAGGTCAACCAGTCTACTGCTGCTTCAACTTGTTTACTTTTGTTAGTTTACTTCTCTGAAATGTATTCAGGAGTAAACAAGCTGAATGTTCCTTATCAGTCTTAACAGAGTTTTCATCCAGTCAGAATTGTTTGTGAATATATTTTTACTCTGGTTATAGTCTATGGAGTCATGATGAGAACCGTTGGATGTATGTTTTTAATGACCTCTGCATTCCATATTTTGTTTTGGCCGTATCAGACAAGCTTAGAGTTCTAACCAGCGCTGGACCCCAGTGGTGAGCCTCTCTCTTTCTCTCTCTCTCCAGGCAGCACGAAGTTTCGAATCCTGGCTACAGTCTTCAAAACATCTAAGTCTATCATTGCTGCAAACAGAGAGTCCGGGAAGAAAACCATCTACATCACTGTCTCCAAGAAAACCCTGAACCAGGTGGCCACCTAGTTTTATTTAATACGTCTAGAACAGTCACAAAGACCCCTGCACACACAAACCCCAGCCTATTGCACAATATCATCAACTCACACAGTTTAATTGATTTGAAAACACTTTTCAGTCTTATATATCAAGTTTTGCTCTAGTACCTTGCAAATCTAGGTAATTTATCAAGATAGACTAAAAGAACTGAGACTCTCCACTTTAGAGAAATGTAGACTTATGGGAGGTCTGATTGAAGATTATAAAATGATGGAGAGAATAGTGTTACGATCAGGTGAGGAGGAGTCAAAAGACTCCTCTCTTGTCCCTCTCCTTGTTTTACCACAGTTTATTTCTTTTAAACAGTGAATGTACTTACCAATTCAGTGAGTATTTAACCCTTTTAGGTGCTATGATCATAAAAGAACCAATCGGACAGGTTTTCTTGAGTTTAAACAAGAAAGAGATTAGTTTATTGTATTTAAACCAAAACTGATCTAAGTAAAAATAATAAACTACGCTCCAACTTACGCACACACACATGTACATACACTCACACTCACACACACACTCTCACACTCTCACACACTCTCTCACACTCTTCTGGCAATTCAGTTGTCTTCTGGCCGAATTCGTGGTACAGGAGTTTCTGGTTGGTAGAGGTGGCCACCTGGTTCAGGGTTTTCTTGGAGACAGTGATGTAGATGGTTTTCTTACCGGACTCTCTGTCTGCAGCAATGATAGACTTAGATGTTTTGAAGACTGTAGCCAGGATTCGAAACTTCATATTGCCTGGAGAGAGAGAGAGACTCACCACTGAGGTCCAGCAATGGTTAGAACTCAAAGCTTGTCTGATATGGCCAAAACAAACTCCATGTTTTCACACAGATGGAGAGACTGTCAAATGATTAACACGATGCATTCTCGTTTTCACTTTAATGAGATCTAAGTCTAATAAATCCAATCTCAGGTCTTATTGTTTCAATGTTTACCCCCCGAGGTTCATCCTCACTGCTGTGAATATTCCAAGATGACTTTGAATGTCTTGCTAATGAAAGCGATATCAGATAGCTCATTCAACTGCTCAAGCCATTGTTCTGGATGAGGGCTATTTAGACATGTGTCTCCAGTTCAATACCTTGGAATGTGAAGTATTTCAATGCAAATTGTGGTTGCCATCTTAGCTGCTTTCTTTTTAAAAGATGAATTTAAGATTCCAGCTTTCCTTCTAAAAATTTAATTTTGGTTTCCAACTGATGAATTAAAAATCATCATTCAGCATAGCATGTTTTCATGACAATAGGTTGTGTTTGAGTTGACAATTTGCTCCAATTAAATAAGTTAGGAGACACCAGAACTCACAATTTTAAGTTAAATAAGGCCAGATCTAGGTTAGATATCAAGAAGTGGCTTTTTTTCAGAGAACAATTAACATCTGGAACAGGCTGCTGATTTGTACAGTGGTCACCACTGTCAAGCGAGAGCTGGACCAGTTTCTAGCTGGAGTGGAGATCACCATGTTAAAAAGATACCTAGTGCATACAATTATCAGGGTCAAAGTGATCTCCTGGATTAGTTTTGATCGTCTAGTGGCGTCGGAGTGGAAATTCCCAGATTAACACCAACCCCACTGTCCTCTCCCCTAACGCCCAACAAATTGTCTGGGGTTTTATCTAATTTTTTGCCTCTCCCAGGAGATCACAAGGTGTTAGGTGGGTTGGAGAGTGTATATATTGTGATACACAATATATCACAATTATGTGGGACAGGCTGGATGGACCCAAGGTTCTTCTCCTGTCTGTCAATATTTGTATGTTCATAAATCCCTTTCTCTTCATTCCCAGTGAAGGTCCATCACCCTGCCACCCCTCCTCCCTGACTACCAGACTGAACATCTTACCAACTCTGAGCGAAAGTAACTTGCTCTCAACCTGAACAAATCCTCATTGAAAGGCTCAGCTGACAGAACAGTCACAGTTCTGTCCTTGCTTCAAAAAGTCCAGAGCAATTGGAATATAAATGCAAATGTCAATGAATCAGAACAGCCACATTACTTCACCCAACATTGCCTATGAAATGTGACTGCAAAAGGCCCTCCATCTCCATACTTCTTAAGGGTTTGATTGTTCTAATGTTTTTCTTGGTAATTACTTCAGCAACTTCAACACCATGTTGTAGATAACAAAAACAACGTAGACTTTCTTTGACTAAAATATTTATACAATTCCCCTGACATGATTTCATAAACTCACTCACAAATTCATTGCTTATGTCATGCAGTCTGTTTTTTGTAATGATGTCACTGCTGTTTTAATTTCCGTTTCTTTCACACTAATTCTCCCCCGATCCCTGCCCATACTATACTTATTTCTCCAAACTACACCTTTTATTCAAGATGCTTTTCTGTCTGGAATATTCATATTTTTTAGATTAGTTTGCCTGGAGTTGGTTGGGGGTGAAAGGGTGTGATGGAAGGAAGGCGAGGGGAACACAAACCAAATCATATGTGGCCCATTTGGCCCTTGACACCCAGGCTACTGAACAGCTTCTGACTGGATTGAAGATTACAACAGGTGAGGTATTGGGATTATTATGGAAGGAAAGGGGGCCACATGGGAAGCCTTCATCCTCCAACTAATGAACTAGGGTGTTTATTGTTGCTCCCCCCGGGACGACCACCAAATATCACCTGGAAGACCCTAGGCTAGCACTATCAAATATGGCCAGATGTGTTGTGACTTATTAGGTAGTACTCTCACCTTTACGTCAAAAGATTATAGGTTCAAGTCGCACTCCAGGGCTTAAGCATCACAACCTAGGCTGACACTCCAGTGTAATACTGAGGGAGTTCTGCACTGTCAGAGGTGCCATTGTTCACATGAGATGTTAAATTGGGACCCTCAGGTGGATGTAATAGATCCAATTTGTGCTATCTTAAAGAAGAACAGGGGAGTTTACTCAGTGCCCTGGCCAATATTTATCCCCGAATCAACATCACAAAAAACAGATTAGCTGGTCATTATCATTTTGCTGTTTGTGGGAGTTTGCTGCATTACCTATATTACAACAGTGACTCCAGTTCAAAAATTGCCTATATTGTAACAGTGACTCCAGTTCAAAGGTGCTTCATTGGCTGTAAAACACTTTCGGATGTCCTGTGGTTGTGAAAGGTGCTATATAAATGCAAGTCTTTTTTTGAAAAGTGAAATTGGGGCAGCTTGCCAGAGCCCAATGCTCTGCTATCATTTACATGTAGTGGGAAAGGGCTGTTGGCACCTTCCTGGCTGGGGTAGGAGAGGGAAGTACAGGTCAGGGTGAAAACACAGCATTAGACCTGACTGTCCAATTTTCTTGTACTTTCCACCACTGACACACCTAATTTGGGGTAGGATAGTGCAAGGAAATCCAAGCCTTTGCAGATGAGTCAGTCAGACTTTGGTTTCCAGTACAATATTTTTGCATTGATTTATTGTTTTAATGTAGAATTTTTATTATTTTCAATCTTGCTGTTTGATAGTCATAACTGACATGAATTGGTTATGATTCTGACCTGGTGCATATCATTAATGTTATGCATTGGGTGCTTTCTCCTCCTGATCTCAGAAAAGCATGAAAAAGTGATCTGAGCTGATTTGAATCTGTTTGGACTACTTTTTTGGCGTGGCTTCATCTGAAGCCATTCTTGGCTGTTGCTTGCAAAATGAGCCTAATGCGTATTTTACACTGCTTGTTTTCCATTCAATCTGATTAGTTCACATGAGCTTGGAGCATAATAAAATAAGGAAAGAAACTACCTCTTCTGTCATGTCATAATGATGTCTTCATGTTTGTGAGGTCTTCATTTATGCCTAGCTTTTGGATAAAATATATGATAAGTTCTCAGATGTCTTTGTAAATAGCGATATATTCTTATTTATTGAGAATATAATTTACATCTTAGGCTACTTTTTCCCTACTTTCGAGTGAGTGTAGCTGATTTTCTCAAAGTTTGCAGACCACCTTACTCTTAATTATAGGATTTATTATGTTCTAAATTTGTAGCAGAAAAAAATTAAAGTTAATATTTATTTAAGTCGTATAAATTGATAAATACATTTTCTCATGGGTTCTTCCAAATGCCCACCACTACCCTGTTTACACGCGTACGCCGTCTGCAATATCAACCATAAATAAAGCCATCTCTGATCATTTCCTTGCATCATTATCCACCCACATCCCCCTTCCATATCCCAACCCTACCTCCTTCTGTATCTGCCCCTGGTAAAACAATCTCCCGATTCACTTAAAATTGCACTTTCAAAATCCCAACTGCCTAGGCTCTGGTCCTCCATTCACTACAATATTTCTGCAGTTACTGAGTTGCTCTATTGCATACTCACCTCCACCTTTGATGCCATAGACCTCACTAAAACCATCATTGTCTCTCATCCTGGCTGGTCCCCTGGTACAGCCCTTATCCCCACTCCCTTAAGTCCAAAGGCCTGAATGGATGTGGTGGGCAGCTGGTTTAGCCATTCACCAACAGATGTGGCTGGACCACAGAAAGATCTAACGGGTCCTGCTCTTGCTGCTAAAACTGCTTACAATCCTAGGATCATCTTGGAATGCAAAAATAACACCTGGCTTCTTCTCTGTACTGCAAACTGTCTTTGTAAACCCCTTTCCCCTGTCTCCTCCACCATTACATCCAACAATAAGTGCAAGGAGCTCACAGATTTCTTTGTTATTAAGATTGAAACCATCCAATCAGCTGCCTTTGCCACCTCCCTCTCTTCCCCTCGCCCACCTGGCCAAACTTCCTCTAAAGATCCCCTTGCCATAGCCTGAATGTCTTTCTTTCTCTAGTTTCTCTTCCCTCATGCCCTCTCTGAGCTTATCTTGTCCATGAGACCCACCTCCTGCTCTTTTGACCCTATTCCCACTAAACTGCTCATCATCCAACTGCCCTTCCTGGTCGCCATGTTAGCTGATATTCTTAACAGTTCTCTCTATCTGTCCTTCACTCCTTCAAAACTGCTTTTATGATCACTCCCTTCAATAAACTAACACTTGATCCCTCTGAACTTGCAAACTACTGTCCAATCTCCAATCTCCCATTCCTCCCTAAAAGTCCTTGAATATGTTGTCACCTCCCAAATCCATGTCAAACTTGCCCAGAATTCCACGTTTGAGACTGTCCAATCAGGTTTCCTCTCACGCCACAGTACCAAAATAGCTCTTCTCAAAGGCACACATGACATCCTATGCTACTGTGACAAAGGCAAACTGTCCCTCCTTGTCCTTCTCACCTGCCTGCAGCCTTTGACATGGCTGATCACACCATCCTCGTCCAAAGCCTTTCCATCATAGTCCAGTTGGGTGAGACTGTACTTGCCATTCTTAGCTATCTAATTGTAGCCAGAGAAGCACCTACACTGAAACAAAAACAGAAAATGCTGGAAATACTCAGCAGGTCAGACAGCATCTGTGGAGAGAAAAACAGAATTCATGTTTCAGGTGTGTGTGACCGTTCATCAGAACTGGCAAAAGTGATAAATATAATAAGTTTTGAGCAAGTGAACGAGGGGAGCAGGGAAGAAGAACAAAAGGGAAGGTCTGGGATGGGGTGCAGAGCAGGAGAGATTAAATGACAAAAGGTTTTCTACCCTGATCACCTACACTGATTTCTCTTCTTGCTCCTACACTAATACCTCTGGTGACCCTCAAGGATCAATCCTTAACCCCCTCTTATTTCACATCTACAAGCTGCCCCTCATAACATCAGCCAGAAACACAGTGACAGTTTCCACTTGTACACGAAAGAACTTAGTTCTACCTCACCACTATATGTCTCTACCACCAACCCCCAACCCCACCCCCAACCCCCGTCTCTAAGTTGTCAGATTGCTGTGCTGGATGAGCAGAAATTTCCTCCAACATAATATTGGGAAGACCACAGCCATTGTCTTCAGTCCCAGCCACAAGCTCTGCTCCATAGCCACCGAATCCATCTCTCTTTCTCTCTCTCTAGCAACCGTCTGAGGCTGAACCAGACTGTTTGCAGCCTTGATATCATATTTGACCTCAAGATGAGCTTCCAATCATTTATTCGTGTCATCACCAAGACAACCTATTTCCACCTCCGTAACATCACCTGACTCTATCCCTGCCTCAGCTCATCTGCTGCTGAAACACTCATCCATGCCTTTGTACCTCTAGATTTGATTATTCCAACATACTCCTGGCATGCCTTCCATGTTCAATCCTCTGTAAACTTGGCGCCATCCAAAACTCTGCTGCCCGTGTCTTAACTCTCAACAAGTCCCATTCACCCATCTCCCGTGCTCGTTGACCTACATTGGCTCATGGTTAAATACATCAGTTTTAAAATTCCCATCCTTGTTTTCAAATCCCTCGAAGGGGCAGCAGTCCCTTTCTTTATAATCTTCTTCAGCTCTACAAGCTCCAAGATATCTGTACTCCTCTAATTCTGCCCTCTTGAGCATCCCCAATTTTAATCTCTCCACCATTTGTGGCTGTGCCTTCAGCTGTCAAGGCCATAAGCTCTGAATTCTCTCCCTAAACCTCTCCACCTCTCTAGCTTCCTTTCCTTCATTAAGACCCTACTTAAAAGTTGCTTCTTTGACCAAGTGTTTGGTTATCTGACCCAAATATCTCTT
This sequence comes from Heterodontus francisci, assembly GCF_036365525.1. Lineage (NCBI taxonomy): Eukaryota > Metazoa > Chordata > Chondrichthyes > Heterodontiformes > Heterodontidae > Heterodontus > Heterodontus francisci. The sequence continues at coordinate 106,679,521 of NC_090376.1, forward strand.
TATGTGGCTCAATGTCAAATTTTGTTCCTGAGCAAGTCACTGAGGGAGACGTTGGGGGTGGGGGGGTTTGTCAAAGTCTCAGATTTTCATTCTTTCCTCGGTGGCTCTTGCTGCTGAGGGCAAGAAATCACATAGTGAAAAATCACAGGCGTAATCCAGTGTTGTATGATACTGCAGCAGAGCTTGGTGGTAGCCGAATACATTGTGCCATCGTAATAGTTGATGCATCTTTCTGGTAGTGTCAAGTGATGTCTGCTTAGACAGCTTAGTTATGCTTACTGAGAATGGACAGAAAAGTTTAAAATGCCATTAATTGTATATTAATTGTGTTTAATTATATACAGGTGGAGGACATTAATTAGGATTTCACTTAAGCACATTTAAAGAGACGCTTAGTGAAATTGTGGTGTGGTTGAGCATGGAGGTGTATGCTTGTAATGTTTCAGTCTGTAAATAAATGCTAATCTGAGTAAAGGCTGGCTCCAGTACTATCCTTCACCAAATGGCTTTCTGGAATATAAAAATGTGTAAATTCAGGACACGTCCAAATTGTTTGGTCTCTGCACATTTTGAAGACTTTGGAGAAGTCACAAAGGAAACTGACCAGAATGATATCTAACCTAACACCTCCTTGTTATGGGAATGGGCTCCAAAGGTTAGGGCTATTTACTTTGGAGACATCTAGACTTAGAAGGGATATGATTGAGATTTTTAAATTGATGGAGAAGTCCAACCATGTAGCTACTATACTGTAAGATACGACTGATTTGTCCAGACATCTGAAGTGTTCCTTCAAACATATTCTATAATGATCCTATTAATTGATAAATCTTTTTCATATATTCTATCTTTGTCAATGTTTCCTGCAAAGGTGTTATTATTCAAGGCTGAAGAGGGTATCTAAACTTTCACACCATGGACCCTTCATTCCAGTCTTCCTTCAATTTCAAAAAATGCCTGGCATGGATGACTTGTCTCAAAATGAGAGCATCATGGGTGTTGCCTGGTCCGTAGGCCATGAGCTGCATGATACAGTATCCTTGGCTGTATTAATGAAAGAGAGTTCCTTTCATACCAATCATTGCATTGTGTCTAGGGGTCTAGGTGGTTACATTAAAGGTGGTATGTAAATGTGAGTTGTTGTTGTAGGTACTATCAAGCACCATCACCACTAATTTCTGAAATCCAGCAGTGTTGTGGAATTGGGTGGTCTTGTCATCTTCCTTTTGTTGTTCAGCAGGAGGAAGATGTTAGTCACACTGAATAAATCGTCTGCCACCTGCTTGATACATCAGTGGATAGCAAATTGACGGATACTGCTGATGTTTCCTATGCTTGCCTGCAAGGAACCTGATGCATACAAACTGATGGCTGTGGTTTCCTTGACTACTCACTGGCAGTGCTGTACCTATGCTTAGGTTTCCCACAGAACTCCTTGAGGCAAATGGTGTTCCTCTGTAACTGCCTGCTACACCAGATCTACCGAACGTTGTGATCCTCAGTTATTGCCAGGCAGTTGTTGTTGGATCTATGTATTAGTGAGCAAGGATAGTATTTCTCTGATACAGCCCTTCTTTGTTCCTTGTCATCATGCGCCAGCTTGTGTCCTCCACTAAATAGAACATTAGAGAAGGACTGTAATGACCTCTATGGATGCGAACTGTATGCAAAAACCAATTGACATTGCTGCATGTACCTTTTGATTCTTGACATGTAAGAATCTGCCAACACTCATTTGATAAGGGTGAGATTAGCACATTGCATATAAATTGACCGAAATCGACTTAAAACAGAATTTTGTATGCATATGTCTTGAATTCATCCAACCTGTATGATAAATGGCCTTACAACAATAACAACTTGTATTTATATAGTGCCTTTAACTTAGTAAAACATCCCGCAGCATTTCAGAGTGATTATCAAACAAAAGTAGCACTTGAACTGTATTGCCTGCTGAAAATCCCTGCAAATGGGTGGAAAACGCACAAACTTTAGAGCCCTCAACATTGATGATCAGTATCACTGGTGTTGCCAGCAGAATACTTTAATCCAACAGCAATTTCTAGGTTGTTGTATTTTTTTTAAAATCTGACAAGAATCCCCAGCAAAACTTCAGGTTTAAACACATCCCTCACAGTATACACTGCAAGTAACATCAGTGAAGCAGAAATTGCTTTATCTTGGCACCAAACCTTTGTTGTAAATTCAACCTTTCTCGTATGTTGAAAGGACAACAAACAGATATTCTTGGTCAAAAGGGCTCCTTGAGAATCTGAAAATGTATTGGAACAATGAGAGGAATATCCATTGATTAAACAGTTTTTTGCATGAAGATTAAGTGATCTTGTACTTCAGTTTGTCTGTGCAGCAAAAATCATGGCTGCACTGAGCTGATAAAACCCTGGAGGAAGTTCCCTCCCAGTGCACTGCAAAGTATATTGGGGGAGGGGATGGAATTATTTCAGATGTGGAATCGAGTTGCTTCAGTTCGTTACATTTGTAAGACATTTATTATGAGCAAATATCAACCAACTCTTTTTTTTAATAAGTATTGTTTTAATAAATGACAACTGTGGAAAGGAGGGAGGGAAGCTTTGTTTATCTTTTTTTTAGGAGCATTAGAGCTGTTGAATACTACATATCCTCAGAGGATTTCAGTTGAGTGAATGCTTTACCCACATTCAGTTGGGATTATTTCTGTAGCATCACACATGGTAGATGCCTTAGAGATTTGCACATATTTACACCAGCAAATTGGAATCTGAAAGAAGTTTTTAAGTACTGTATGAACTAAAGGTGCAGCACACTCATATGTTCTGAACTGATAATGGTGCATCAATGATCGCAACATAATCAGTTATACATTTGGTAGAAAAGTCTTAAACTGTTCTCTGGTAGCATAATGGTTAAAAGACCTCTTCAGCTACTTTGTTCAAAGGTTGTTAAAACAGTTTTTAAAAGAGTTCTGCCATGTTTGTTGTTGTTCTTACAGTTCAGTTTGTTTCCTTATTTCTGTTTCTTGTCCTTGAGCAGAGGTGCAGAATTTAAAGCAAGCTTATAACAAGCCTAATACAGTTGACAAGCCCGACTGACTGTTGTGTTGTCAAGCCGACATTTTGGGAGGTTCAATATCTGTATTTGAAAAGGCAGTAGAACTGTAACCATATTGACAAGGCTGGAGCCAGCTTATGAAGTCCTATTTTCACTAAAATGATCTCTGTGTAAAATATCAATACCCTGTGACACCAAACATCAGAATTCTTTGTCACTCATTAGGGGTCATCCATTGTAATTCTATACTTTTGCTTCAAGAGCAAGGGGTTTAGGGTGGTGAGGGCTGGGGGTGGGGTGATGAGTAAGTCTTAAGTTGCCACTAGAGAAATGCTGTCTACTTTGTAAACAAGCAATTAAAGAGTCAAAGAATTTTCTGAAAATTTGTTGCTCCATTGAGCTTTGTAAACAGATTTACCAATGTGGATACACTATCTGCCAGTAAACAGCTTGGTGACTATAAAAATAAAATGAGTTGAAGCAATTAAGTGTCATTTGAAAATTCGTTGTGTGTACCTGCTTGGTTAGACGAAAAACATAATGGTGCCAGGCTCCTTTCCCACATTTGTTGACTGACAAACTTATTTATTTTAATGCCTTACACTTGGCAGATAGTTCACTGTTCCCATATGAGCATTTCCTCCACACCCACTTGGTGAAAATGGCTTGCATTGTTTCAAGATAAACTGTTTGAGAGTAAGACTTTGGGCTGTTTGCATGTGGAAATGTTGTGTGGGAAACAACTATGTCTGTTCTTTGAAAAATTAAATCACTTTCCACTCTGGAGTTATTTGGGAGTCATTAAACAAAGCCAACAAACAGAGCTTGCTGCTACAAGTGCCTCCTTGTTTGGCTTGGCACTGATTTTCGTTCACTAGCTTCTATTCTGAAGAATAAACATTTGGGATCTAACAATTCGGGCTGGACTTTAGAAATTCTTTCCTGAGGAGGTGGTGGCAAAGCTTCAGCAAAGTCTCCAAACAAATCAATATTTTTGGACGTTTTCTGACAATGCAGCCAACTCACTTCAATAAACATTTGAGGAGCTTGGGCTTGAGGATTAACTTTACCTGTGCTGCTTGCACATCCAATCTTAGCAAAAGCTTTGCTTTTATGGGATGAATTTTCTGCACATCTAAATAGCATCATCTTTTTAACATTCCATCACTATCGTGCTATTTTCTGATATTTTTCCTCTTGCAGCAATAAGGCAGCTGGTATGTTAAGCAATCTATTTAAATATTAGTTGCAGTAATTAAAATTAAGCATTTGAGGAGCCATAAGAAGCAGAAATGGAATCTAACATCTCCCCCTATGGTGCTGTGGTAAATTAACTGTCTGGTGAGGTATTAAAGCAAATACCAGTTGCAGTCGTCAGTTGGGGTGTTATGATTCCCCTGGGTTGGGGGGTTATCACCCAAGGTTACCATTCCTCATACTATCCAGCAACTCTTGCTGGAAGTGTATTTGTATGGACAACAAGTGAAGACTTATTCAGTCTTGGCTTCTGCTCCTATAATGGAATAAACTGACCCCTGATTCATAAGAAGAGTGGGCACTAAGGCAAGACAGCAGAGGGCTGATGGTACCTGAACTGGAGCTTCTAAAGGATGAGAAAATGGGGAAAAAAATGTATCAACATCCAGCAAAAGGAAGGATTTTTCTCTCCCCATTCGCAGGCCTTCCCACCCCATACCTAATTTCAGCGGAGGTGGAATGATGGTGGGGGACCCCCACCGCCGCCCCTCCACCGCCAACTACACACTCTCCCTGCATCCAAACCCGCCATGGGCGAGTACATAAAATTCCCCCCATCGTGTCTATTCTAGCACCATCCATATTTATTTTGGGTTTTATTCTGTCTGAAGTAAAAAAGACATTCTGCTGCCAGGGGCACGGACCTTTCTAATTTGGACTTTAAAAAAAAGTTCCAGTTATACAACAGTTTTGTGATGGGCTGGATTTTATAATCTCGCCGCGATGAAAAAATACGGTCTGTGCAGCCATACAGTCACCTCAATCTTGCATGTGGCAGCTCATTTGCATCCCCAAGGCGAGTCCCCCCCCCCCCCCAACCCGCCGATCGTGTGGAGGGGGCAGGCTGTTAGCCGCCGGCAATGGTGTCAGCTGCCTTTGCGCTGGCACTGATGCCATTTTTAAAGGGCTGTCAGCCCTACTGTCTAATTTAAATATTTAAAGGTAAATTGAATTAAAATAAATAAATACATCTCTTTTGCCCCTCGCCCATACCCCCCAATAACAATTAAATTAATTACATACCCTTTCCTCCCAAAACACTTGCCTTTACCATCTGACCTTCCCCTCTCCCAACCAAACTGCACAAATGTTCAACTACAACCCTTCCCATCATTCCCTCCACCCATGATGTAACTTGACCCTGCTCCCCACCCCCACACTGATAAACGTACCTCCCCCCCCCACTCTTCCCACCAGTGTTGCACCTTGTTTCCCTGGATGGTGATACAAAAGCACAGGAGTGCCGGCTGCCAGGTCGAAGATTGCAGCAGGACATCAGGCGATGACGTATTATTTTAATTTATTTAAACATTCAAATTGGCGTCCCGTCGCCAAGCGGCGGGGTGGGCTGCAACAAGCCTCGCCGCTACCAGTAATATTCGGCGGGGTACTCCCGGCATTCAGGTGCATGATGACCCTCGACTGGAGGAATTTTCCAGCCCCCCCCTAGCCATGAAACCCAACGTCAGGGGGTCGGTAAAATCCAGCTCATTGTCAATTCTGTTGATCAGTTAGAGTGCAAATCCATGCAGTGTCGCAAATCATAGTGATTGTTCCAAGGTGCCCAGGATTGAGTACTAGTTTAATCAGAACAAGAACTGTTGAAAAACCACAATTCTGTGAGCACAGAATTAGTTACAAAAATCCAAACTGCCCACAAATTGCGCTGCCCTTCACAGATTCTCAAGAAAAAATGCATTTCTTTTCTAATATTTTCTAGTTTTATTGCTATGTCAAGTCATTTTTCTATGGAACGATTTGATTACCACTGTGAATTATAGACATAGGCAGAGATTTGAGTGCCCTGACGCTGACAATTATATTTTTGTTTGCACAAAGTGGATTCTTAAACTACTGTGAAGGGCTCAGTGACACTACCTGTGTCATTGCGTCCTCTGGCACACACCATGAAATAATAGTTTTGAATACTGTTGAGCTATTTTAATGATACTTTACTTGTCCACAACCTGTGAAGCTCACAGCTGCCGGTAATAAAAGAAGAACATAAAGTAAAATTCCGTTCTTTATGTGTGTGCCATGAGAACTTGCATTTATATAGTGCCTTTCACAACTTCAGGATGTAGCAAAGTGCGTTAGAGCTACTGAAGTACTTTTTGAAGTGGCATCATTGTTGTTATGTTGTAAGTGGAGCAGCCAGTTTGCACACAGTAAGCTGAATTTTGTGAGGCCAGCGACTGGGGGTGAAGGCAGGTGTGGGGGGGTGGGTGCCAAAAAACCAGGACAGACGTTGTCGCCTGGAAACCCACAACATGACATCAGTTCCGTATTTTGTCAGTGGCGGAAAGCTCGGAGATGGTTTGGCTGCCCCAATGCAACAGGACTGCCATTTAAATTGATGAACAGCTCATTTCAATACATTTGCACGGAAGTGATCGTGATTTTATGGGGGGTTTTAAATTTGTCAGTGGCGCATGAGGATCACATGGCTTTTGATCCCCGGCTGTTGAAAGGTGGTGACACCAAGGCGAGGCTGCAGTTTGCCACGGGAAAGCAGCCATGGGGAGCTTTGGATAAGGGAAGAGAGGGAGCAGAGGACATTGTCAGTCGGTGGTGCTGGGCTCGTTGCCCGGTTGGGCTATATCTTGGATGTTAGTGTCGGGTGGGCATAGTATCGGGTGCTGGGCTCTCTGCAAGGGTGGGCACTGAGGGGCATTAGTGCATTTTCAAAGGGGTGCAGTAAAGGGAAATGTGCCAAGGCAAATTTGTCTCTGCAAGGACAGCAGTTTGGAAGGCTACTGATCAGCTGGCATGGGTCTCATACACCCTGTTTTTGTTGACTCCCGTGCCACACAACAGTGGCTTAGAGGGAGGGCCGGGATACAGTTGTGCCCATCTGTGAAGCTCCAACAGGAGAATGGCAGCAACCAGCCACGCCAAGAAGGGCCTACTGGCTCCAGAGAGTGTACCAGACACATCTCAGCTACCTCCAAATGTCCGAGTGTCACATGTGGCAACAGCACCCACTTCCGGGTCCACCATCAAGACCCACAATGGGTCACAAAATTCAGCCCAGTAAGTTTTCACAAACTGCGATCAGTAGATGACCTGATAATCTGTTTTAGCGATGTTGGCTGAGAGATAAATGTTGTCCAGGATGCTGAAAAAATTTCCATGGTCTTATATGAATAGTGTTATAGGATCATTTATATACAGAGGTCTATGTTTAATATCTCATCCAAAAGATGGCACCATCGACAGCATAGCACTGCTTCAGTATTGCACTAGAGTATCTGCCGAGATTATATGCTCAAATCTCTGGAGTGGGTCTTAAACCTATAACCTTCGAATGCAAAGTGCTACCACTGAGGCAGTGGTTAGCAAATTCTGCTACTTTGGGTCCACAATGACAGACAATCTGTCCCTTGATGCTGAGCTCGATACACGCAAAAGGAAAGCAGCTACCACCTTTGGCTGATTTGTGAAACGCACATGGAATAATACCAAGGTCCTCCTGTATGGTGAGGTAGCTGGGGCCAGACAACCAGTGGGATGCCCTAAGCTCCGCTTCAAGGATGCTTGTAAGCGTGACATGAAGGCCCTAAATGTTGACTATCGCACTTGGGAGTCACTAACTGGCGAAAGAGGGAAATGGTGACACATCCTATGGACTGGTGTGACTACCATGATAACCAGCAGCTTGGCAATAGGTGCCAACATCAAAAACAACAACTCACAGCATCACTTGGCAGCTTTACATGCAGCACTTGTGGCAGAACCTGCCTCTCAAGGATTGGCCTTCACAGCCATCAACAAAGTTGCAGCAAGAGAAGACAACCCACTTAAATGCATTGTTTGCTGAGTATCCACCATCTGTCATAGATGGAAGGATGCCACCCAACAAACCAAACAACCACTGAGGCAAGGCTGCCACATCTTAATACCCCACAAGATAGTTTAATGGTAGTAAAACTTTAGCCAAAAGTTCCAAGATGATATATATGTGTATAACTTAAAACATAAATTCATTATGATTCTTACACACAATATAGGGGCACTGTGCCACCCAGTGTACCAGGAAACCAAAGGCTTTCCATCCTTTTGCACCCCCACCCCAACTACCTTTTTAATATAAAAGCTCATGCAGTGAAGGTATAGGTTAAATCATAGACTTCATGCTTGATGTGAAACTTGATTGCTTTTTTATGGAAACAAAAAATGGACCTGTTTTCTTCATAAATACTTGGGAATGAACATTTCAGTGCACTTTATGATTCAATTAGAAATATGCCATGCAACAATTTATCAGGGCCAATGTTCTGTGAAAATAGTTGATTTTTGATACAAAGGAATGTTATCGTCACTGATTTTTTTCCCATCCACTAGCAAATTCTGGAGGTCAGTGGCAGTCAGTGAAGTATATGTTTCTTTGGATGCAAAAAATAGCATTCTCTTTTGTTGCGGTGGCTTGGTTGGAGTTTGGCTATTTTTAATGGGAGTAATTGTAGTGGAGTGGGGGGACTTTCACATTTGACCTAAAATTAACCCAAAGCTGGCAGTGCATCCATGATGGGAGGCCCCGGGCTTCATTTGAATTTTAATGACAAGTCGCAGGTGCCAAATAGGGGCCACATTGCTGATCGCTGGATAATCAGATAGCTTCTGGAAGGAGCTAGCCGGCCGCTAGGGCATTTTTGGGGTGGGGATGTAGTTCCCTGTATACAGCCAGTGCAAATGGGCTGGCAGTGGGCTGGAAGGTTTTGTGGGGCCTGGTAGGGTTGCCAACTGTGGTTTTGACATATTCCTGGAGATTTGATCATGTGACATTTGATCATGTAGCACTCAATCATGTGATACTGCTTGTGTGATACTTAATTACATGACATTTGATCATGTGATATTTCCTCACTATTTGCAATTTTTATTGCATTTATCTTTGTTGAATGTCTTTGGATCACCAAGCCCTGAATAAAATATTTAAACACAAAAGAATAGAAAGATTTAAAGGTAAGTAATGTTTAAGTAAAAACAACTCTGTAATGTTTCTACAGTATCGACTGCAATGAAAAACACCAAGTAAATACCACTAATCTAACAAAAACATCATCAATATAAGTAACTTCTATCTAAAGTTTTCATATACGTTCATGACTTTTAAAATACAGCGAGTTAAAAAAAAACAAATCTAATTCAATTCAATGCATCCCACACATAACCACTGAAGCCCAGTTTCAGGGAGGTAAATTTCAATTCTCAGAGAGAAACACCAAAGCTGCCTGACTCTGGAACAAAACACAATACACAACAGTTTGTGATGTTCCCTGTCTCTCCTTCCCAGTTTGTGTTTCTCTCTCTGCACCCACCCACCTTCCCTGCCAAATTTGTGTTGCGCTCTCTCTCTCTCTGCCAGTTTGTACTGCTTTCTCCCTCCCTCCAGCTCAGATTACTCTCTTTCCCTTCCCAGTTTGTGATCTCTCTTTTCCTCCCCAATTTCTGTTTCTTCCTCCCGAGTTTGCGATTGTCTCTCTCTTTCCCTGCCCTAGTCTGTGTTTCAATTTCTCTCCTCCCCAGTTTGTGTTTTTCTCTCTCTCTCCCTCTCCCAATTTATGTTCCTATCTTTCTTCTTCCCTTAGTTGTTCTCTCAGGACTTAGTTTCCAGACGCTTTTTGTTGTCTCCATTGCTGTTATTTTCATAACAATGAAAGGGTGTGTTTCTGAATAAAGGCGGAGCAACAGGGTTCTGACAATGTAAGCCACAGAGCCAGGGTACTGTATAAGCATGGCGGCAGCAGTGTGTACCATCTACAAGATGCACTGCAGCAACTCACCAGGGCTTCTTTGACAGCACCTTCTAAACCCGTGACCTCCACCACCTAGAAGGACAAGGGCAGCAGATGCATGGGAACACCACCACCTGAAAATTCCCCTCCATGCCACACACCATCCTGACTTGGAACTATATCGCCATTCCTTTACTGTCGCTGGGTCAAAATCCTGGAACTCCCTTCCTAACAGCACTGTTGGTGTACCTACACCCCAAGGAGTGCAGCGGTTCAAGAAGGCAGCTCACCTTCACCTTCTCAAGGGCAATTAGGAATGGGCAATAAATGGTGGCCTAGCCAGCGGCGCCCACATCTCAAACGAATAAAAAAATGTGCACAATGTAATACAAGGACCATTTTTCCCAAGTCACCAACATCAGCACCAGGGAGGCCAATTGTGGTTGTTACAACTAGGTGAGAAAGGTGTCTAGTTGTCCCTCTCATCCTTCACCTGGTCTTTCCATAACAGGGTTTTATTTTTAAACACACTAAGTTTTTAGCTCCCCCTTGGTGAATCTTTGTTCACCAATTTCCAATTAACAGGCAAAGAAACCAACACAAACAGGCTTTCTTAGGTTTAAAAAAGAGTCAAAATTTATTAAACTTGAACTTCAACTATAATTCGGTCAACGCCTATGGATACAAGACGTGCCCACGCTAGCATGCATATGTGATACACACATGCAAATAGAGACAGTAAAGCGCGGAAGGAAAATAAAGTGGAAAGGTTTGAGGCAATATCTGAAGAGTTACAGTTCTTCGAGCTCACTGTAGAGTCCTTGATTGTAGGTAGATCTTGCTTTTTGTCGGGGCCCGGTAATCTTCTTAAACCTTGTTGGCTGTAGGAGACTTTTCTCTCTTGGGGTTCATGTGTCTTCAGTGAATTCAGAGGCTTGTGAGAAAGAGATGGGAGCAGGCAGACAGGAGAGGCTGTGGCAAGCCAGCCAGGAGAGATCTTTTCAGTCCAGGAACATTCTGCTTTTCTGCCCAAACTTTTCGTACAAATTCAAAAGACTCAAGTTGCCCAGCAGGTTAGTCATGTGACTAGCTGGTTTGACCATGTCTGTTTGTGTATTCAGTCATCTTAGCAGTCAACCTGGAATGCCAGCTCCCCCACCTTCAACGCCTGGTGATCAAAAGTCCATTGTGGGTTGAATGTGTCAGGGAGTGGTTCTTTGTCCTTTCCAAGCACTGTCTGTTAATATGCAAATGTCTTTCCAGCCAAGATCTGGCAATTTTTTTTTAAAGCAAGTCTTTTCTTCACTTCAACAACAGTTTGAAATTTAATGTCCATGTGGCGAAATTAATATGTCTCATGCTTGGGCTGCATGACAGTGGTAGACTTCTGCTGAAAGCAGGAGAGTTGGGAGACCCAGGCCAGGAGTAAACTTAACCTTATCTGAGTGGCCTAAAGTGATCCTTTATGAACCACTGGTAAGGCCAGACAACACTGTGCACAAGTGGAACTAGCACGCTACATTTGTACATTAAAATTGCAACCAGGATACTGCAACAGGGGTAGGACCCAGGTTTGCATTTTTAAGCAGCCTCTGACCTGTCTTGGACAGGATGCTAGGGGCCCTTTTAAAGGGTTGCCAAAAAAATGATTCAAGCAGGAAAGGTGAGCTTAAGGGGCTCACCAGACATTTCTCAGTCAGTCACCCATTTTGCAGACCAGGAATGGATAGCTGACTATTGAAAATCCTATCCCAGTCATCTGTATGCAGTCATTGAACAGAGTTTATTCATGGATAATATTTTTACAAAATACCATTGCAAATCTCAATAATGAATGCATTTAACTTTAATATTCCATGAAAGGTTCCGTTCACAAATCAATCACTCAATGTAAGCAGTATAAAAGATGATGACAACATTTTCTTCTACACTGACATCCTGATAGAGATGAGATGCAGAGACCCACTATGGTATAAATGAGACCAGGGTGAAATCTTGGCAGTGTCTCACAGCAAATATAATTAAACCTTTAAAATATGAAAAATGGTAACGTTTTGAGCTAATGAATTGGAAAACTTGCAATAAATAAGGAAGTGCACTGTCTCTGTTGGATTCTCAGTAAGGCAACAATTACTGGAGGAGCATCCTGTGGGAATTCTGTCAAAACACAAGAGTAGCTCCCACTAGACATTCACTGACGTAACGTGCCTTATTCCATCGTTTGTAGAGTCAGGAGGAAAGTTTTCTTTATGGCTTTAATGTTCTGAGTGAAGAATAGAAGGGGACATCAGGAATAAATGATACAGTACAGACGTGACTTGCAAAAACAATGATTCGTTGTCTGGCTCAGATTCCATAAAATGCAAAAGTGCAACGCCCCAAACAAGTGCTGTTGTGCTCTGTAGGCTGTGACTTTGGGATCGTATGCTGTATTATTATAGTGAATATCTAATATATGCTACTACCAAGATAGACCTAACACAATCCCAAGAACTAGTTCCCTTTCCTCCTCCAAAAATAATAATTTAACATTAAGAATTCATTCTATTAAAATAACAGATTCAGTACCTGAGTGTACTTGGAATACTATTATGTGGATAGTTATGTTATGTAGGTATTTGGTTTATTTTAAATATTTATTTTATATAAAAGCCTTACACCTGCCGTGAGTCTTTCACTCCAGATGTCACATTTTGAAAGAAACAGTTATTTCATGCTGGGTTTCTCAGACCTGCAGCTATAAATTTACAGGCAGTTACAATTGCCCTCTCATTGACCTTAGGCATTTACAAGCAGCTACAATTATGTGGATGTGCCTGTTTAGACTACTTCTCCAAACACCATACTCAAGTGTTGGTCTTAAAGGGACAACCCATATGATACACTGTTCAATCTCAGCAAATAAACATCACAACTGTGCTTCAGAATTCCAGTAAGCAATGCTACAGGAGATTGGATCATAGTCTGTTAAGGGTTGCCTTTCCAACTGATGAAATTCAGGTACAAGTGCTCAATGCACTTGTACAACATTCCTGTATGCGTAATTCTTACGGTCACTTATTATCTGTTTTAATTATGTTCAATCCTGCATAAAAATAGGGCACACAGGAATTTAGTAACAGTGCATTCAGCATTTGTAGAAGAAACTTGCCAATCAGAATTTCCACCCGACCAAATCTACATGAATAATTCTATTCTCTTTTGCAAAGCACCAACTTTTATAAAAGACTATTATTGAACTAAGAATAGAGTCCTATTCATATTATTGCGATGGTTAAAGGCTATTATGGAATGTCTATTTTTAACTTTGAGGTGTCCCACCTTAATACTGACAAGTAATTCAGCAAGATCAAAGTGTCTCTAGGGTGGAGAATATTCCATTAGAACTTGTGAAAGTAATGAAGACCAAATTATTTTACAGCTATTGCGATGAAGGTCATTTCCCAGCTTGGTAGCTCTAATGGCAGACACTGAATGTGGTACAAACTTGAAGGCATCAATATCTGTATCAGTCAGTGTTAATTTAGCACAAAAACTGATGGTATTGAGCCTATAGCACTAACAAAACGATTAGCTTTTCCTGCTCTCACAAAGACAAGGCCTATTCATGCCAAGAGTGAGCACACAGCTGTGGTTGTGAGGCCTCCTGCCAGATACACTTAGGCCTTGAAATTAGGCAGCATGCAGATTAACATATAAACACAACATATTTATGTGCAAATGGTTCGCCTACTCTGTTGTTTTAATGGAAGGATTAACCTGTTTAACATTAATGTGTTAAAATAACGGACAAAGCAATTGCATGCAAATACATCAACTAATCTTCACCTGACATCCCACTACCACTTAAAAACCAAGGACAAGCACAATCAAATGAACACAAAATTGTTTGGGTAAATTCGGATATTGTGTTTCTCTCTTTCTCCCTTCCGAATATGGATCAATTTAAGCCACTTAAGAGGTAAGTTTATGAATTAAAATTAATGGACAAACAGTCATGGGGGTATGCCCAAAATCCTGATACACATGTTCAGAAAATTATTCATTTTATTGGTTTTGAGACGTTCTTCCCTAGGTATAAGGAGGTGAAAGCCTAATTTGATAGAATGGACTAATGTGGTTACCAATAGTGATTGGCTTCCAATAAAATTCTTTGGTTGGGTTGAAGATAGTCTTGAAAGCAGGAAAAACATTTTGATTTTGTTTACCCTTTGCCTGGAAGTCCCTAGATTCAGACACAAATTTGCTGGATTCTTTACGATGAATATTGCAACAGAAGGTCATCAAGGACAGAGATTGTGCATTAGATCAAAAAGATGTCGTTAGAAAAAAGGCACACGTCTTTAATGTTATCAATGCTCATGTGATTTATGTCGGTCTTGGCTTAGTGGTAGCATTTTGCCTCTAGACCATGAATTGTGGGTTAAAGTACTGCTCTAGAGACTTGACTACAACATCTATGCTGACAATCCATTGCATTATTTGAGGGAGTTCTGCACTGTCAGAAATGTGTCTTTTGGTGATGACATTATATGAATGCTTCATATAATTAAATGAATTATATGTCAGCCCCACATATAAGATCCAATGGTGCTATTAAAAGAGGAACAGGGGAGTTCTCCCTGGTCTCCTGGCCAATATTTATCCCTCAACCAAAACCTAAAACAAATGATCTGTGCACAAATTAACTGCTGCATTTCAAGTATTACAACAGTGATTACACTTCAAAAGTACTTTATTGGCTGTGAAGTGCTTTGGCATATCCTGAGGTAATGAAAGGGGCTATATAAATAAAAGTTCTTTCTTTAACTAGTAGCTCAGCTCATGTGTTTTGAAATTGGTATTCCTGAGTAAGATAATGGACCGGATTTTATTCTGGTGATGGGGATCCCGGCGATGGGCCAGAAGGTAGAGCGAGCCTTGGCCCTTTATCAGCCCCATTGCAATCATACGCTGGGCAACCAATTAACTACTTGTCATCAGGGACGTTGTCCCTTTAAGGGATGAGCGCCTGCATCCAGGGCTGCCAGCCAATCAGAAGGCCAGCAGCTCTGCAGTACCAGCAGCGGCACCTGGAGCAGTGGCCACTGCTGGTATTGCAGGAGGCCCTGCAGAGGAGAAGATTGAACGAGACCCCAGAAGAGATAAGTGAGGTTGGAGTCACTGAGGGCATTCAGACAATCCCCAGTGACTGAGGTGGGGCGAGGGGGGGGGGCGATCTTCCTGGGGGGTGGCTATCATCACTGGAGATGGGGGAGTGGGGGTTCTCCAAGACCCCCAACTGATCCCACTAGGAGAATACTGAGTCTCACCTGACAGCATCCCCACGCAGCAGCAGTCCACTTCGTCTTCCACAAAATTGCAGTGGAGGCAGGAAGAGGCCCATAAGTGGCCAGTAATTGAACACTTAAGGGCCTCAATTGGCCTGAGGTGGGGAGGTCGTCCTCGGCATTCCCTGCCCTGGACAAAATGGCAGGGGGCCCAGGCGATATGGGGAATGGCGCCCCCTACAATTTTGTTTCCCCCCACTGCCTCTTTGCCCGTTCCAAGGGCAGCACAAAATCCTGCCCAATGTTTCAACTATTGTTGCAGAATATCACCCTTTTCAACAGTGACAAAAAATGGCCGCATATTTCCTAATATTGAGATTATTATATTGCTGGGTCAATTTCAGTATTTGGCTATTATTTTTAGGGCCAATTCATTCATCTTCATACCACAGGTTAGCACACTATTCCAGTCTTACTACCCATTGTATCAATTTTTCAGTTACCTCCACATAATGGCAACCTTAAGACCTGTTGCAAGCTTCAGTTTTTATAGGAAGATTTCTGACACTTGACATACTAAAAATGTGTATTGTGAAGTAATATTTAAAAAATGAATGCCCAGCACTGTAGGCAATTGTTTTTTTTTAAATACAGCTTTAAGGTTGTAATGATGACCTTCATACATGAATGCCCTTTATAAGTCCATCAATTGTTCCTTTAATATGATGCCAGTGACTTAGTTTGCTTTTAATTATACCATAGTTGCTTTGGGTTTGTCTAACATCGGAATTGATACAGGTATTTCCATTAGTTTAAATTTTTGGCCCAGATCCATATCACTAGTGTCTCAGCTCTAAACTGGATGATTTATTAGTTACGTTAGGATTAGCATTAGTCAGGTGGTTTAATTAAAGTCACTGATCCATAACAAATATATTTATAGAAGAAAATGTACATACCAAGTTATCCGATACATTTACACTCCATTAGGTCTATCACCATTTATAAGCTACGACTGGATTCCTATTGAGGATGATGACAATGGTGCTGAACTGTTCTGGATAAATTACTAATCAGTGATTGAAAGAAATGGGAATAAAAGGATATGAGAATAGGACAGGCAGATGGGATTAGGATTCGTGCTCATGTAGTTGATAAGTGTCAAAATGGACTGAATAGGCTACCTGGCCTGTTTAAAACGTTGTAATTTCTATGTAATTCAAATTAATCAAGGCTGTGGAATTATGGAATCATCGAATAGTATAGTGCATTGGCTTTTTCGAAGAGCAATCAGTTAGCCCTACTCTCCTGCTCTTTTCCCATATCCCTGCAATTTTTTCACTTTCAAGTATTTATCCATTTTCCCTTTTGAAAACTACAATTGAATCCGTATCCTCCACCCTATCAGGCATTGCATTCCAACTCCTAACTACTCATAAAAACATTTTCCTCATTATGAAGAAATAGCTGTACACTATTATGCAATCTCCAATATCTGTTTAAGGTAGTGGTCTGGATTCTCTCACTACATTACTATTTTTGCATTGCATAGAAAATAGATGGATAATAAAGTTAAGGAAGATTTATAAGAAGTTATCATATTTTTTGTACTTTTCTTCAAAAGACATATTTGAGAACTTAACATTTGCTGCACCTTCTCCAAGTTTCCTTACTTCTCCTTTCAATATTTCATTTTGATACAATCATGACATGTAAGGAAAAAATAAACTGCAATGTGTCGAACATCTATTGCTCACGCTCGAATGGATAAAAAATAGGGACTTCTGACAGGTTTCCCACGTTTGTTTGGTTAAACACCAGAGTGAAGGGCTGAACTGATCACCTGATACCAGAGTAGGCTTCAGCCAAACACAATCAGCTGTGGTAATAAAAGTGGAGTGCAACCAGCAGCTGAAATAATAAGTAGACTGAAGAGACAAACTCGCAAACAACTTTGCCATAAAGAATTTGGCTTCCATAAGTATTTGGCTAATGCTTTCTGTTCTACATTTCCAGTGTTGCGAACAGACCATTAAAATATTCCACCATGTTTTTATTTTTATAATTGAGAAGCTTGCACAAAAGGCCAAGGTCCATAATGTGGAAACCAGCAAGGTTAAAACATCTTGGGGAGAAGATGCATTAAAGTGAGAGGTAGTGGTTGAGTGATGCTAAACTGAGAAATGTGAAATATTAGGTTTTGTTTTTCACTAACAGTACAGTGATGAGGCCTGCGATCAACAACAACAATTTGTATATATCTGAGAGAGAGATAGACTTTAAGGTAATAAAACACACCAAGGCGATTCACAAGAGCATTATGAAGCACAATCTGAAACTGAGGCACATAATGAGATGTGAGCGCAGATAACTAAACCTTGGTCAAAAAGATAGGTTTTAAGGAATGTCTTAAAGGAGGATAGAGAAGTAGCAAGATTGAGAGGTTTAGGGAGGAAATTCCAGAGTATTGCAGCTAAAGGCACCGCCACCAACGATGAAACAGTTATAGTCGGGGATGCTTAAGATGCACAATTAGATGAGCGCAAATATCTTCGAGGGTTGTGGGCTGCAGGAAATTACAGAGATATGGAGAGGCCAGGCCATGGAGGGAATTGAAAACAAGGATGAAAATTTTTAAATAGAGATATTGCTTAATTGGAAGCCAATGCAGGTCAGTGAGCACAGGGGTAATGGATGAACAGGACTTGGTGCAAGTAAGGACGTGGGCAGCAGAAGTTTGGATGCCCTCAAGTTCATGAATGGTAGAAAGTTGGAGGCTGACCAGTTGTACATTATCATATTCAAGTCTAGAGGTAACAAAGGCATAGATGAGTGTTTCAGCAGCAGATGAGCTGAAGGAGGGTTGTAGTTGGACAATGTTGCAGAGGTGGAAATGGGCAGTCTTGGTGACAGCACAGATATATGGTTGGAAGCTCATAGGAACATAGAAGCAGGAGTAGGCCATTCAGCCTATCAATTAGATCCTGGCTGATCTTCTACCTCAATGCCACTTTCCCACACTATCTCCATATCCCATGATGTCATTAGTAGCCAGGAATCTATTGATTTCTGTCTTGAACATGCTCAATGATTGAGTTTCCACAGCCCTCTAGTGTAGGGAATTCAAAAGATTCACCACCCTTTGAGTGAAGAAATTCTACCTCATCACAGTCTTAAATGGCCTGGTTCTAGACTCACCAGCCAGGGGAAATATCTACATCCACCTTATCACGGTCTGTAAGAATTTTGTACGTTTAATGAGATCACCTCTCATTCTTCAAAATTCTGGAGAATACATGCCCTGTTTCCTCAATTTCTCCTCATAAAACAAATCCACTATCCCAGGGATTAGTCTGATGAACCTCTGTTGCACTTCCTCTATGGCAAGCATATCCTTCCTTAGATAAGGAGACCAAAACTGTATACAATACTCCAGGTGTGGTCCCACCAAGGCTCAATACAATTGTAGCAAGACATTTTTACTCCTGTACTCAAATCCACTTGCGATGAAGGCCAACATACCATTTGCCTTTTTAATTGCTTGTTGCATCTGCATGCTAGCTTTTAGTGACTCATGAACAAGGACACCCAGGTCCCTTTGGACATCAACACTTCCTAACCTCTCACCATTTGAGAAATACTCTGTCCTTCTGTTTTTTCTACCAAATTGGATAACTTCACACTTATTCACATTACATTCCATCTGCCATGTTCTTGCCCATTCACTTAGCCTGTCCAAGTCCCCCTGAAGCTTTCTTGCATCCTCCTCACAACTTACATTCCCACCTAGTTTTGTGTCATCAGCAAATTTGGAAATAGTACATATGGTCCCCAAATCCAAATCATTGATATAGATTGTGAACAGCTGTGGCCCAAGCACTGATCCAAGCGGTACCCCACTAGTAACAGCTTGCCATCCAGAGAATGACCCATTTATTCCTAATATCTGTTTCCTGTCTATTAACCAATTCTCAATCCATAGCAGTATATTACCCACAATCCCATGTGCTATAATTTTGTTTGCTAACCTCCTGTGTGGGACTTTGTAAAAACCCTTCTGAAAATCCAAATACACCACAAAAATACTGGTTCTCCTTTATGCTACAAGTATCATCCCCAAAAAAACTTTAACAGGTTTGTCAAACATGATTTCCCTTTCATGTTGACTCTGCCCAATCATATCATTATTTTCTAAATGTCTGGTTATCGCATCCTTTACAATAGATTCTAAAATTTTCTCGACTACTGATGTCAAACTAACCGGTCTGTTGTTTCCTGTTTTCTTTCTCCCTCCTTTCTTAAATAGTGAGTTACATTTGTTACTTTCCAGTCTGCAGGAGCCTGTCCAGAATCTATAGAATTTTGAAAGATAACAACTAATGCTTCCACTATCTCTGTAGCCACCTCCTTCAAAACTCTGCGATGTAGCTCATCTGGTCCAGGGGATTTATCAATCTTCAATCCAGTTAATTTTTCGAGTACGACCTCTTTATTCATACTAATTTATTTCAATTCTGCATTTTCACAAGTCCCTTGGTTCCCTAATATTTCTGGGAGATTTTCTGTATCTTGCTTCGTGAAGAGAGACAAAAAGTAATTGTTTAGTTTCTCCTCCATTTCAATATTATCCATTATGAATTCTCCTGTCTCTGCCTTGAATGAACCCACATTTTTCCTTGCTAATCTTTTCCTTTTCACATACCTAAATAAGCTTTTACAGTCTGTCTTTATGTTCCTTGCCAGCTTGCATTCATATTCTCTTTTCCCTTTCTTTATCTATTTCTTGGTCGTCCTTTGCTGGATTCTAAATTGCTCCCAATCCTTGGGCTTACCAATTTTTCTGGAAACCTTATAAGCCATTTCCTTTGATTTAATGTAATTTTTAACTTTTTTTTATTAGCCCATGGTTGATTCATCTTTCCTGTTGGGTGTTTGCATCTTGGAGGAATGCAGAGGACCATGTAATACTTCTTTAAGTACTGCCCATTATCTGTTTGCTGTCAAATCTTTTTGTGTATTTTCCCAATGCACCATAACCAATTAGCCCCTCATAACTTTATAGTTTCCTCTGTTCCGATATAATACCCTAGTTTCAGTTAACTAGCAGAGTTAATGTGAAATGTCATATTATGGTCACTATTTCCCAAAGGCTCCTTTTACAGCAAGGTTATTAATTAGCCCTTTCTCATCATATAATATTAAATCTAAAATAGCCCGATTCCTAGTTGGTTCTTCAACGTACTGCTTCAGAAACTCATCTCGTACACACTCCAGGAATTCATCCTCCACAGCATTAGTGCTGCTTAGGTTTACCCAGTCTTTATGTAAATTGAGGTCATCCATTATTACAGTATTATCCATTGTAACATGCATCTCTAATTTCCTTATTTGTACTGTGTCAAATATGACATCAAGGCCGGACTTTTAGCTACCTTAATCGGGTCTGTTTGGAGGCAGCCGGGTGGTAAATTGGCATCCAGTGATGTTGAGTTGGGTCCCCAGCGTCATCACGCACCAACGTAAAATTCTGGACCAAGATTGCAACAGTCTTGTTCAACAACAACAACAACAATAACAACAAGAAGTTGCATTGAGGTATCACCTTTAATGTAATAAAATGTTCCAAGATGCTTCACAGAGGTATTGTAAAACAAAATATAACACCAGGCGACATAACGGGATATTGGGGAAAATGGCCAAAATTTTGGTCAAAGAGGTAGGTTTTAAGGAGTGTCTTAAAGGAGGAAAGAGAGTTAGAGATGCAGAGAGGTTTAGGGAGGCAATTCCAGAGCTTAGGGCTTTGGCA
This sequence comes from Heterodontus francisci, assembly GCF_036365525.1. Lineage (NCBI taxonomy): Eukaryota > Metazoa > Chordata > Chondrichthyes > Heterodontiformes > Heterodontidae > Heterodontus > Heterodontus francisci. Next base: position 106,700,643 of record NC_090376.1, read on the forward strand.
GCTGAAGGCATAGCCACCAATAGTGGAGCAATTAAAATCAGGGATGCACAAGAGGCCAGAATCAGAGAATATCTCAGAGGGTTGTGGGGCTGAAGGAGATTACAGAGATAGGGAGGGGTGAGGCCATGGAGGAATTTGAAAACAAGGATGGAAATTTAAAATTGAAGCAATGCTTAGCTGGGAACTAGTGTCGGCCAGTGAGCACAGGGATGACAGCTGACCAGACTTAACGCGAGTTAGGACACGGGCAGTAGTGTTTTGGATGGCATCAAGTTTATGGAGGATAGAATGTGGGAGACTGGCCCAGAATGCATTAGAATTGTCTTGTCTGGAGGCAACAAAAACATTGAGAAGGGCTTCAACAGCAGATCAGCTGATGCGGGAGTGGCGTGGACAATGGAGAGAAGGCAGAAAAAGGTGGTCTTGGTGATGGCATGGATACGAGGTCAGAAGCTCATCTCAAGGTCAAACTTGACACCATGGTTGTAAACAGTCTGGTTCAGCCTCAGACAGTTGTCAGGGAAAGGATGGAGCCTGTTGCTAGGGAGTGGAGTTTGTGGTGAAGACCGAATGGCTTTGGTCTTCTCAGTATTTAATCGAAAGAAACTTCTGCTCATCCATTATCGGATGTCGCACAAGAAGTCTGATAATTTAGAGACAGTCAAGGGGTTGAAAGAGGTGGTGTTGAGCTAAAGCTGGGTGTCATCAGCATACACGTGGCAAGTGACGTTGTGCTTTTGGATGATGTCGCTGAGGGGCAGAATGTAAATGAGAAATAGGAGGGGCCAAGGAAAAGTCCTTGGGGGACACGATAAGTAACTGTGTGTGAGTAGGAAGAGAAGACATTGCAATTGCTGGCTACGATTAGATAGATAAGAGTTGAACCAGATGAGTGCAGTCCCACGCATCTGGACGATGGTGAAGAGGTGTTGGAGGGTGATGGTGTGATCAACCATGTCAAATGCTGCAGACTATTTGAGAAGGATGAGGATGGATAGTTTACCTTTGCCGCGGCCACTTAGGAAGTAATTTGTGACTTTGATAAGAGCCGTTTCGGTACTGTGGCAGGGTGGAAACCTGATTGGAGGGATTCAAACAAGGAGTTTCAGGAAAAATGGGCACAGATTTGGGCGGCGTCAACACATTCAAGGACTTTGGAGAGGAAAGGGAGGTTGCAGATGGGGTGGTAGTTTTCAAGAATAGAGGGGTCAAGGTTTTTTTTGAAGAGATGGGTTTTGAAGGAGAGGGCTGCATATGTGATTAGGATGTCTTTAAATCATGAAACTATCCCAGTGAGTATTTCTAGAACAATCTTCAAAGGTTTAAATGAACAAGATGGAAAGAATCTCTTTCTAAATGAGGTGGTGTTGGCACCAGGCCTGCAGAAGCATTCCAATTATTTGATGTTTAAAGAAAAAAAGGTATCAAAGCTCTTTCCCACACAATGCAGATAATTCATTTGAGAAAGTCCCTCATAAATTATACTCTGTTTCTGTAGGGAGGTTGTGGTTTGATATAAAACTTGTACAGATAAGACAATTGTTCAACCACACAAAAGAAGAATATGTGCATAAGCGGGTCATTTTGTATCAGCGTTTTTTAAATTTGTCTTTGCCTGTATTATTTAAGTAACTGCTAATAATTTCATTTTTTCAACAACCACAAGAAAGTAATCACATCTATTATTAGAACCAGAACAAGCTTAGAATGCATGTTTAAAATCTTAAAGTATTGAGTATTTACACAGTATTGTAGTCACTGTCAGTGAATGTTGGCATCCTTCCATCTACAAAAGATGATGGACATGCAGCAAACAATTCATTTAGGAAGGGTGTCTTCTCTTTGTGCACCTTTTCTAATGGCTGTGAAGGCTAATTCTTGAGAGGCAGGTTCTACTACAAGTGCCGCACGTGAAGCTGCCAAGTGATGCTGTGAGTTGTTGTTTTCAGCGTTGGCGCCTGTTACAAAGCTGTAACCACTGATTGTCGTGGTAGTGCACACCAGTCCACAGGATGTGTTGCCATTTCCCTCTTTCACCAGCTAGTGACTCCCAGATGCGATAGTCAACATTTAGGACCTTCATGTTACACTTGCAAGCATCCTTGAAGCAGAGTTTTTGGCACCCCACTGGTCATTGGGCCCCGGCTACCTCACCATACAGAAGTTCCTTGGGTATGCGACCATCTTTCATCCTGTTGGTGTGTCTGATCCACCAAGGAGGCCGTTGTTTGATTAGTGTCAACACACATGGACCTCTGTCTTTGAGAACACTGTCGCGTTGTGATTTTGTTCTGCCAGGATAGACCCATAATGTGTCGCAGACAGTGAAGATGGAAATTATTGTGCTTAGGAACATAGGAACATAGGAAATAGGAGTAAGAGAAGGCCATTCGGCCCCTCAAGCCTGCTCTACCATTCAACTAGATCATGGCTGATCTTCCAGCTCAATGCCATTTTTCCACACTATCCCCATATCCCTTGATTTTTTTTAAATATCTAGAAATCTATCGATCTCTGTCTTGAACATACCCAATTACTGAGCTTCCACAGCCCTCTGGGGTAGAGAATAAGATTCATCACCCTCTGGTTCCTCCTCATCTCAGTCCTAAAAGGCCTACCTCTTATTCTGAAACTGTGTCCCCTGGTTCTAGACACCCCCCCCCCCCCCACCCACCAGCTAGGGGAAACATCCTTCTTGCATCAACCTTGTCGAGCCCTGTAAGAATGTTGTAGGCATCAATGAGATCACTTCTCATTCTTCTGAATTCTAGAGAATATAGGCCCAGTTTTCTAATCTCTCCTCATGGGACAATCCCGTCATCCCAGGAATCAGTCTGGTGAACCTTCGTTGCACTCCCTCTATGGAAAGTATACCTTTCCTTAGGTATGGAAACCAAAACTGTACACAATACTCCAGGTTCTTTTCCTGGTAGCTGTAAGTTACCCATGTTTCACAGCCATATACAAGATTCTGAGAACAAAGGCCTTATAAACCACCAGCTTGGTCCTAAGGGTCAGGTTGGTGTTATCCTCTGCATGTTTCATGAGTCGGCCAAAGGTATCTGCTTTCCCTATGCGTGTATCGAGCTCTGCATCAAGGGACAGATTGTCTGTCACCATGGACCCAAGGTAGCAGAATTTGCTAACCACTTCCAGTGGGATGTTATTTAGTGTGGTCAGGGGCAAAGATGCAACACCTGGTCCCATGACCATGGTTTTCTTGATGCTTATAGTCAAGGTGTACAAGTTACAGGCATGGGAGAGACAGTTCATGAGTCTCTGTAGCTGAGTTTCTGCGTGAGCGACTAGCACAGCATCATCAGTGTAGAGGAATTCTCTGTTCAGGACACACTGTGTTTTTGTCTTCACTTTCAGACTTGATAGATTGTAGAGTTTGCCGTCTGACCTGGTTTGCAGGTAGACTCCTTTCATATCTGCAGGGAAGGCGAAGATCAGGAGCATGAAGAAGAAGATGCCAAACAGAGTGGGGGCTAGGACACAACCCTGTTTCAGTCCATTCTTCACTCCGAAACTGTCGGAAGTGGAGCCATCAAACTATACAGTGCAGTGCATATTGTCACAGAAGTGGATGAGTTGAGGAGCTTCAGTGGACAGCCAATTTTTCCCAAAATCTTGTCGAGTCCTGCTGTGCTGATAGCGTTGAATGACAAAGTGAGATCTACAAAAGTAAAGTAATGGGTTATACTGTGTTCCCTACACTTCTCTTGCAGCTGGCGTATGGAGAAGACCATGTCCACAGTAGATCTGCCTGCACGGAAACTGCACTGAGTTTCTGGATACACTCGGACTGCAAGTAAATAGAGTCTTTTAATTATAATCCTAGCAAAGGCCTTCCCCATGATGCTAAGGAGTGAGATGCCCCTGTAGGTGTTGCAGTCTCCTCTGTCACCTTTGTTTCTGATTAGTGTAATAATTTTGGCATCACACATCTCCTGTGGAACAGAGCTGCTTTCCAGCAGAGAAGGAGAAGGTCATAAAGGTGTAGCAATAGATGGGACTTTCCATACTTGAGCAGTTCAGCTGCGATTCTGTCCTTGCCAGGTGCCCTTCTGTTCGCTAGGTGGTCTGTGGCCTTCTCGAGCTCCAGTGATGAGGGTTCTTCATCTGACTGGGTCAAAATCCTGGAATTCCCTTCCTAACAGCACTGTGGGTATACCTACCCCAAATGGACTGCAGCGGTTCAAGAAGGCAGCTCACCACCACCTTCTCAAGGGCAATTAGGGGTGGGTAATAAATGCTGGCCTGGCCAGCGACGCCCACATCCCATGAATGAATAAAGAAAATGACTCCTCCATGACAGGAAGTTGCAGGAGAGCATCGAGCGCAACTGGGAGATGTGCGACTCATAGGAGTGCAGCTCACAGTAGTGTTCTGCCCAGCGGGATATCTGTTTACTTCAGTTGGTGAGTACTGCACCATCTGCCAACTTCAGGGGAGCAACTTTGGTGATGGCAGGGCCAAGCGCTTCTTGATCCCTTCATACATAGCTTGCAGATTTTCTTTGTCACATGCAATTTGGATTTCTTGACATAAGTTGATCCAGTGTTTGTTTGTGCAGTATCCCCCAGTACTTTACGTGGCTGTCTTGGCTACTTTCAGGTCATGTAGTGTCTTAGCTGTTGACTTTGTTTTGTGCACCATGTAAGCTTTCTTTTTTGCATCAATGACAAATATCATCGCAGTTGAGTAAGTCTCAAAACAGCCCTTGCAACGAGTTTCACCTTTACTATTTGATGCTTCTGCTGCTTCATCGATAATTAAGCTTAGTGACTTCCAAGCTTCATCAATGCCAGCACTGAGTTCTCATTAAGGCTTTGGTGGATAGCAAGCATTGTAGTGACAGTGCAAAGTGTTGGTATTTGGCATCATTGCTTATATAAGGGATGTTGATGCTCGGTGGGCCGTCATGTTTGGAGCATTGTAACTTTCAGGGGTGCACCTTCACTCTGCTGCTGGTGAGAGTGGTTGGTGACACAATCTGCACTGTGGTAGGGGGTGTGGGTGTGAAGAACACTGTGCAGATCCGGCCTCCTTATGATGACTAGGTCTAGTTGGTGCCAATGTCCAGATCTTAGGTGATGCCAGGATACCCTGTGGCGATGTATCCCTGGAAGAAGGTGTTGGTGATCCAGAGATCATTCAGGGCACAAAGCTCAAGAAGGTGTTGTCTGTTATCCGTTGATCTTGCCCACCCTATGACCGAGGCATGTCTATCACGCCTATCCGTGGCCAAATGCTGCCATCCGTTGCTTTTTTTCCCCACAAAATCCTCTCTTCTGCTGTTTAGCTTTCCCTGATTCTAACAGTGGGTGCATTTTTAGCCCAAACTTCAGGTCAACTGTTAGTTTAAATAGCCTCTGTCTGATGGTTCAAACCCCATCCCCCAACCTTATCTTGTGAGCTCTGGTAAAGATCTGGATAAGACCTGGATGTGGTTTCCTGGCTTCACTGGACATCAAGACCATGTTTCTGTGCTGGACAACATTGGAAAAATATAAGACTCTGCTTCCATTTATAATCTGCCACTTTTTTTTTGATCTGTGAGCTGTGGAAAAGATCTGGAAAAATCTAGATCCAAACATTCTTTCAAACTTGGCTTCAAATTCCTGGACTTCTCTCAACACCAAGAAGATACTTTTTCTCTGGACGACACTGGTTATAACGTAAGGCCCAACTTCTGTCTCTGATTTGCTGCTCTTTTGTGATATTTAAAGTAACTTTGATCAGTTAACTGCCAAGCTGAATGTAATGACTGCAGTAGTAGCTTCATGATTAGGATATCAAAAAGAACAGTACAGCACCGGAACAGGCCATTCGGCCCTCCAAGCCTGTGTCGATCTTGATGCCTGTCTAAACTAACACCTTCTGCACTTCCGGGGCCCATATCCCTCTATTCCCTTCCTATTCATGTATTTGTCAAGATGTCTCTTAAACGTCGCTATCGCATCTGCTTCCACCACCTCCCCTGGCAGCATGTTCCAGGCACTCACCACCCTCTGTGTAAAACACTTGCCTTGCACATCCCCTCTAAACTTTGCCCCTCGCACCTTAAACCTATGTCCCCTAGTAACTGACTCTTCCGCCCTGGGAAAAAGCTTCTGACTATCCACTCTGTCCATGCCGCTCATAACTTTGTAAACCTCTATCATGTCGCCCCTCCACCTCCGTCGTTCCAGTGAAAACAATCCGAGTTTATCCAACCTCTCCTCATAGCTAATGCCCTCCAGACCAGGCAACATCCTGGTAAACCTCTTCTGTACCCTCTCCAGAGCCTCCACGTCCTTCTGGTAGTGTGGCGACCAGAATTGCACGCAATATTCTAAGTGTGGCCTAACTAAGGTTCTGTACAGCTGCAACATGACTTGCCAATTTTTATACTCTGTGCCCCGACCGATGAAGGCAAGCATGCCGGATGCCTTCTTGACTACCTTATCCACCTGCGTTGCCACTTTCAGTGACCTGTGGACCTGTACGCCCAGATCTCTCTGCCTGTCAATACTCCTAAGGGTTCTGCCATTTACTGTATACCTCCCACCTGCATTAGATCTTCCAAAATGCATTACCTCACATTTGTCCGGATTAAACTCCATCTGCCATTTCTCTGCCCAAGTCTCCAACCGATCTATATCCTGCTGTATCCTCTGACAATCCTCATCGTTATCCGCAACTCCACCAACCTTTGTGTCGTCCACAAACTTACTAATCAGACCAGCTACATTTTCCTCCAAATCATTTATATATACTACAAACAGCAAAGGTCCCAGCACTGATCCCTGCAGAACACCACAAGTCACATTCCTCCATTCAGAAAAACACCCATCCACTGCTACCCTCTGTCTTCTGTGACTGAGCCAGTTCTGTATCCATCTTGCCAGCTCACCTCTGATCCCGTGTGACTTCACCTTTTGTACCAGTCTGCCATGAGGGACCTTGTCAAAGGCTTTACTAAAGTCTATATAGATAACATCCACTGCCCTTCCTTCATCAATCATCTTTGTCACTTCCTCAAAAAACTCAATCAAATTAGTAAGACACGACCTCCCCTTCACAAAACCATGCTGTCTCTCGCTAATAAGTTCATTTGTTTCCAAATGGGAGTAAATCCTGTCACGAATAATCCTCTCTAATAGTTTCCCTACCACTGACGTAAGGCTCACCGGCCTATAATTTCCTGGATTATCCTTGCCACCCTTCTTAAACAAAGGAACAACATTGGCTATTCTCCAGTCCTCTGGGACCTCACCTGTAGCCAATGAGGATGTAAAGATTTCTGTCAAGGCCCCAGCAATTTCTTCCCTTGCCTCCCTCAGTATTCTAGGGTAGATCCCATCAGGCCCTGGGGACTTATCTACCTTAATGCTTTGCAAGACACCCAACACCTCCTCCTTTTTGATAATGAGATGACTGAGACTATCTGCACTCCCTTCCCTAGGCTCATCATCCACCAAGTCCTTCTCTTTGGTGAATACTGATGCAAATTGCTCATTTAGCACCTTGCCCATTTCCTCTGGCTCCACACATAGATTCCCATCTCTGTCCTTGAGTGGGCCAACCTTTTCCCTGGTTACCCTCTTGCTCTTTATATATGTATAAAAAGCCTTGGGATTTTCCTTAATCCTGTTTGCCAATAACTTTTCATGACCCCTTTTAGCCCTCCTAACTCCTTGCTTAAGTTCCTTCCTACTGTCTTTATATTCCTCAAGTGCTTCATCTGTTCCTAGCCTTCCAGCCCTTACAAATGCTTCCTTTTTCTTTTTTTCTTTTCTTTTTATTCAGAGATACAGCACTGAAACAGGCCCTTCCGCCCACCGAGTCTGTGCCGACCAACAACCACCCATTTACACTAACCCTACAGTAATCCTATATTCCCTATCACCTACCTACACCAGGGGCAATTTATAACGGCCAATTTACCTATTACCTGCAAGTCTTTGGATGTGGGAGGAAACCGGAGCACCCGGAGAAAACCCACGCAGACACAGGGAGAACTTGCCAACTCCGCACAGGCAGTCCCCAGAATCGAACCCGGGTCCCTGGAGTTGTGAGGCTGCAGTGCTAACCACTGTGCCACTGTGCCGTGTTATATCGTGTTATCCAAGCTTCCCGAAACCTGCCAAACTTGTCTTTCTTCCACACAGGAACATGCTGGTCCTGGATTCTAATCAGCTGACGTTTGAAAGACTCCCACATGTCAGATGTTGATTTACCCTCAAACAGCTGCCCCCAATCTAAATTCTTCAGTTTCTGCCTAATATTGTTATAATTAACCTTCCCCCAATTTAGCACCTTCACCCGAGGACTACTCTTACCCTTATCCACAAGTACCTTAAAAGTTATGGAATTATGGTCACTGCTCCCGAAATGCCCCCCCACTGAAACTTCGACCACCTGGCCGGGCTCATTCCCCAATACCAGGTCCAGAATGGCCCCATCGCTAGTTGGACTATCTACATACTGTTTCAAGAAGCCCTCCTGGATGCTCCTTACAAATTCTGCCCCATCCAAGCCCCTAGCACTAAGTGAGTCCCAGTCAATAAAGGGGAAGTTAAAATCACCCACCACTACAACCCTGTTACCTTTACATCTTTCCAAAATCTGTCTACATATCTGCTCCTCTACCTCCCACTGGCTGTAGGGAGGCCTGTAGTAAACCCCCAACATCGTGACTGCACCCTTCCTATTCCTGAGCTCCACCCATATTGCCTCGCTGCATGACCCCTCCGAGGTGTCCTCCTGCAGTACAGCTGTGATATTCTCCTTAACCAGTAATGTAACTCCCCCACCTCTTTTACATCCCCCTCTATCCCGCCTGAAGCTTCTAAAGCCTGGAACATTTAGCTGCCAATCCTGCCCTTCCCTCAACCAAGTCTCTGTAATAGCAACAACATCATATTTCCAAGTACTAATCCAAGCTCTAAGTTCATCTGCCTTACCTGTTATACTTCTCGCATTGAAACAAATGCACTTCAGAACACCAGTCCTGCTGCGCTCAGCAACATCTCCTTGCCTGCTCTTCCTCTTAGTCCTACTGGCCTTATTTACTATGTCCTCCTCATTTATTTCACTAGCTGTCCTACTGCTCTGGTTCCCACCCCCCTGCCACACTAGTTTAAACCCTCCCGAGTGACGCTAGCAAACCTCGCAGCCAGGATATTAGTGCCCCTCCAGTTTAGATGCAACCCGTCCTTCTTGTACAGGTCCCATCTGTCCCTGAAGAGAGCCCAATGGTCCAGATATCTGAAACCCTCCTTTCTACACCAGCTGTTCAGCCACGTGTTTAGCTGCACTATCTTCCTATTTCTAGCCTCACTGGCACGTGGCACAGGGAGTAATCCAGAGATTACAACCCCAGAGGTCCTGTTTTTTAGCTTACTACCTAACTCCCTAAACTCCCCCTGCAGGACCTAATCACTCTTCCTGCCTATGTCGTTGGTACCGATGTGTACCACAACCTCTGGCTGTTCACCCTCCCCCTTCAGAATGCCCCCTGTCCGTTCAGAGACATCCTTGACCCTGGCACCAGGGAGGCAACATATCATCCTGGAGTCTCTTTCACATCCACAGAAGCGCCTATCTGTGCCCCTGACTATGGAGTCCCCTATAACTAGTGCTCTTCTGCGCTTTGTCCCTCCCTGCTGGACAACAGTGCCAGCCGTGGTGCCACTGCTCTGGCTGCTGCTGTTTTCCCCTGATAGGCCATCCCCCCCAACAGTATCCAAAATGGTATACTTGTTTGAGAGGGGGATAGCCACAGGGAATTCCTGCACTCACTGCCTGCCCCTTCTAGCAGTCACCCATCTATCTGCCTGCACTTTGGGTGTAACCACTTCTCTAAAACTCCTGTCTATAACGCTTTCCGCCACCTGCATGCTCCTAAGTGCATCCAGTTGCCGCTCCAACCGATTCATGCGGTCTGTGAGGAGCTGCAACTGGGTACACTTTAGTTTAGTTTAGTTTAGTTTAGAGATACAGCACTGAAACAGGCCCTTCGGCCCACCGAGTCTGTGCCGACCATCAACCACCCATTTATACTAATACTTCCTGCAGATGTAGTCGCCCGGAACACTGGAAGCGGCACGGACCTCCCACATCTCACAGGTGAAGCACTTCACCCCTCTCACTGTCATTTCTATCACTAATTAGTTAATTAATATAAAATAAATAAATACTTATTAAATCCTTACTAAATTATGATACACTTAACTACGTGGTCCCTTGTGCTAGATTTCTACAATAAATACGAAATGCTAACTAAATACAGTAATCTCCTCCCTCTGGTTTAGTTACTCTACTTATGAATTTGTTAATCAGTGTTTTAATCAATTTTTATCAGTTTTATTTTCAAATTCGATACAGATTCCCTCCCAGCCAATCAGGTCACAGCTTCCCTGTGACGTCACTTTTTCAGTTTTTTTTCCCTACCCGAGGTAACTTACCGGTTTGGAACTCCACCCTTCGAGTCTGCTCCGAGAATCCCCGAGGTCAGTTTTTTATACTTACCGCTCTGGAACTCTGCCCTCCGAGTCTGCTCCAAGTATCCCCGAGTTCAGTTTTTTATACTTACCGCTCTGGAACTCCGCCCTCCGAGTCTGCTCCAAGTATCCCCGAGTTCAGTTTTTTATACTTACCGCTCTGGAACTCCGCCCTCCGAATCACCTATCGGCAATTGTTCCATTAACACCAATCCTCCATTCAACAGTTAGACATTCAGACACATGTAAAGATGCTTGGCAAGTTTAAACAATCATGGGTAAACAGACACAAGAAACCATCAATAGAGCTGCAAACTTTCAGAAATTAGTTTATGTTTATGTTGTTTAGAGATACAGCACTGAAACAGGCCCTTCGGCCCACCGAGTCTGTGCTGACCATCAACCACCCATTTGTACTAATCCTACACTAATCCCATATTCCTACCACATCCCCACCTGTCCCTATATTTCCCTACCACCTACCTATACTCGGGGCAATTTATAATGGCCAATTTACCTACCAACCTGCAAGTCTTTTGGCTTGTGGGAGGAAACCGGAGCACCCGGAGGAAACCCACGCAGACACAGGGAGAACTTGCAAACTCCACACAGGCAGTACCCAGAATTGAACCCGGGTCGCTGGAGCTGTGAGGCTGCGGTGCTAACCACTGCGCCACTGTGCCTCACTCTGTGAGGAGGGTGTACAAACCCTTGGTACTTCCATCTCACACAGACCTTTCCCGTATATCCCCAATATTAAGTGCTAAAATCAATGGCAATTTACTTCATTCCTTCAGTGCAATCAGAGAATCATAGAATTGTACAGCACAGAAGGAGGCCATTTGACCACTTGTGCCTGCGCTGACTCTTTGATAGAGCTATTCAATTATGGAATGTGGAAAACACAATTGACAACATGAGAGCACATGAGAGACGGTACCTTGCAGAATTGTTTGTTAATAACAGTGAGATTTGGAATGCTTTCAGCAAAATTGTAACGAAACAATGAGAGTCCGCGGCACTCGACAGCACTCAATGCACCTGCAACAATTTTATTTACTCCACTTTCTAAAACAATTCTGAGGTTAATTAGTTCCACTTTTTGAAAAACACAGTGACATTTTTGCAACACAAATGTAATTTCCTTTTGTTTGGGATATCTTCCACCTACAACCTGCAGCTTTTACCAGAGGCCTTTTTTCAAAGGTGAGCTGATTTGAAGCACGTACGTCTGTGCCAAGCAATGGAGAAATATCTATCGCTGAAAAATCTCCCAATATATTTGTTATGCACTTTATTTATATTTACTTACTGCAACAAAATGGCAGTTGCTTCAATAGTGTTATGATTTTAGAAGTGAACACTTGAGTGAAGAATGTAGTTAGGTCTTAAAGCCTCATTTCACCCAGGGGCTATTCAACTTTGTCTCATTTTATTTCTTAGTCAAGATCCTGTCAGAATAAACAGTATTCTTATCTGGGATACCGGATACTTCGGAGATGTAGATGCACTTTTCTGCAATTTTAGCACTAGTGTGAAGTGGTTACCGATGTGAAGCAGTGTAAATCTGGAGTTCCCTTCCTAACAGCACTGTGGGTGCACCTACACCACATGGACTGCAGTGGTTTAAGAACGCAGCTCACCACCATCTTCTCAAGGGCAATTAGGGATGGACAATAAATGCTGGCCTAGCCAGCAACGCCCACATCCCGTGACAGAATATTGAAAAAGTTAATGTCAACTTGATTTTGAACCAGAGTGAGTGTTCAAGTGGAACGCTAAATCTAGATTTAAGCTGTAATTACACTATATGGCCAATCATCTAGATTATAGAAGTTTAAGGACTGAAAAATATGCGCAGTGAACATTCCATTCCCCAATACACATGGTTGGTGGGAAAGTCTTCACAGCATCAATATTATACAAATTACCACCCCATCCCTGACGTCTTTTGCCTCTCTAAATTCCTTGAACATGTTGTTGCCTCCTAAATCCTTGTCCATCTTTCCCAGAACTTCATGTTTGAATCCCTCCAATCAGGTTTCCACCCCGGCACAGTACCGAAACAACTCTTGTCAAAGTCACAAATGACATCCAATGTGACCTGTCTGCAGCCTTTGACACGTGTTATGACCAGATGAGAAAGGGGTCTAGGGGTTCCCTCTTAACCTTTGCCTGCTTTAACCGTAATAGGGTTTAATTTTAAAAACACCACGTTTTTAGCTCCCCCTCAGTGAATCCTTGTTCACTGCTCTCCAATTGTAAGGCAAAAAAAATCAACCAGATAGGTTTTCTTAGATTTAAACAAGAAAGGTGGAAGTTAGCATGGATACGCAATAAACACACATGCAGATAGAGACAGAAAAATAGAAAGAATAAGGGGCAAAAGTTTGAGGCAACAGCTGGGATTTATTTATGGTCCTTTGAGTTCAATGTAGTCTTTGATTGCCGGTAAATCTTGCCATTTCGTTGGGGCCCAGTACACGCTTTAAAACTTGTTTTGATGTAGGAGTCTTTTCTCTCTTGAGGTTTAAGTGACTTCAGTGGATCTGAAGATTCATGAGAGAGAGAGAGAGAGAGATCTAACCAGGAGAGAGGCTCTCTTCTTCCAAGTTCATTTGCAATCTGACGCAAACTGTGCTGTGAGCAGTTCAAACAAAACCTGGGCCAGCAGGTTCCGAAGAAGGGTCACTGACCCGAAACGTTAACTCTGCTTCTCTTTCCACAGATGCTGCCAGACCTGCTGAGTGAATCCAGCATTTCTTGTTTTTGTTTCAGATTTCCAGCATCCGCAGTATTTTGCTTTTATTTTAGTTATGTGACTTGCTGTTTTAACAAACTCCTGCATTTGTGGATTCTCCATCTTAGCAGACACTCTGGAATGCTGGCTTTCTTACACATTCAATGTCTGGTGATCAAAATCCATTTGGTTTAATTGGATCAGGGAGACATTCTATTGTCTCCAGGCACTGTCTCTTAATATGCAAATATTTTCCAGCCACTGCTGATCTCTTTAAACAAGACATTTCTTCATTCCAGCAACAATTTAAAATTAAGTTCATATGACGAAATTAATATACCTCCTTCTTGGCAGGTGGAGTCTTCATGACACACGGTTGAGCATGCCATCCTCCTACAACACATTTCCACTGTCATCTAGCTGTGTGGGACAGCACTAGCCTGGTTCCATTCAAATGTATCTAATCATAACCATTGAATCACCTGCAATGGCTTCTCTTCCCATTTCCACACTGGTACCCCTGGTGTCCCCCAAGGATCTATCTTTGGTCCCTCCTCTTTCCTATCCTCATTCTACCCCTCGGCAACATCATCCAAAAACACGTTAGTTTCCACATGTATGCTGACTGCACCTAGCTCGACCTCACCACCTCTCTTGAACCCCTTCACTGTCTCTAAATTATCAGACTGCTTGTCCAACATCCAGTACTGGATGAGCAGAAATTTCCACCAATTAAATATCGGAATGACCAAATCCTTCGCCTTCGGTCCCCTCTACAAATTCCATTCCTGAACCACCGACTCCTTCCTTCTCCCTGACAATTGTCTGAAGTTGAACCAGGTTGGTTGCAACCTTGGTGCCACATTTGACCCTGAGTTGAGTTTCCGACCACATACTCGTGCCATTACTAAGACCACCTATTTCCATCTCCATAGCAACATCGACTCTGTCCCTGCCTCTGTTCATCTGCTGCTGAAACCCTTTTCCATGCCTTTGTTACCGCTCAATTTGAATATTTTAATCTACCCTCCATAAACTTGATGTCATCCAAAACTCTGTTTGCTGTATCTTTACTTGTACCAAGCCCCATCCACCCAACACCCCTGTGCTCGCTGACCTACGCTGGCTCCAAGTTAAGCAATGCCCAATTCTCATCCTTGCTTTCAAATCCCTCCATGGTCTCGACCCTCCCGATCTCTCTGAACTCCTCCAGGCCACAACCATCCGAAATATCTGTTCATCTAATTTTGGCCTCTTGAACATCCACAATTTTAATCATTCCACCATTGGCGGCCATGCCTTCAGCTGTCTGGGCCCTGAGCTCTGGAATTACCTCCCTAAACCTTTCTGCCCCTCTACCTCACTTTCCTCCTTTAAGGCACTCCTTAAAGCGTACCTCTTTGACCAAGCTTTGGTCATCTGGCCAATATCTCCTTTTGTGGCTTGGTGTTAAATTTTGCTTTATCACTTTCATGTGAAGTGCCTTGAGAGGTTTTATTGTCTTAAAAGTTCTATCGAAATGCAAGTTGTTGTTAAATAATGGGAAACTTACATGTTGGGGCTGGACATCATGAGTAAGTTATATAGTTTTCCTAAAGAATTACCTTCTTCATTCAGTGAAACATAGAGTGCTGTTTTATTTAGATGCTTGTGCCATGACTCTCATTTTTTAAAATTTCGGTAGTCGTCATGGGTTGCTTACCATTGTGATGCATTGTCTGTGGTGTCATGGTCTGTGGCCACGGTTTGTTGCACTATTTCGCATGATGTGAGCTTGTGTCAAGGAGCCTTGTCTGCCTTGAAGCTTCCATTTAATTGCTGGGGCTAAATAGAATGCTGCGCTGCTATCCTGTGAGGAAGAGGCTTGCAAACAGCTGATTCAAGCTGAATTGGTGACTGGGTTAGTTCCAGGGAATGCTGCTTGGAAAGCTGACAAGCTGCTGTGTCAGTACTGCAGCTGAGCTATAATTTTCTATTTCTAAGAAGGTAATTTATTTGGTTGCAATGGTTTTGTTAGAGAATGTTAGGAGAATGACAGAAGCTGAAAACAGTGTTGGGGGCTGGTGAGGGTTAGTCAAAGGTGTATAAACATAGACTAGCATTTCATTATTTTGTCCATGCTATTTCATAAATATTCTTCAACACTCTTTGAAGGGTATTGTTTTGTGAATGTTACTTACTAAGTACAATTAACTAGATACGATTTAACAAGTGCTGTTTAATATATGCTTCTTACTGGATACTACATTTATAGGTAGGAGGTTAATATCAAAACCTGGACTTAATATCAAAATGGCTGAATAGATGAGTTAATAACCGTATCGAGGAAAGACAGGTTTTTAAACAGATATTTAAGAAGTCAGAGAAAGAGGGAGATTGAAACACAAATAAACTGGATTAATGACTGGTGACATCAAGAAAGAAATGATAAATAACAGGTCGAAGGTTTGTAAATATGAATATATTTATAATAGGCAAAACCAATTTGGTATGATAATATTAGCTAGCGACAGAGAAAAAATATGGGATAGGTTTTAAATTATGTTATTAGCATAGCTTTTTTATTGAAGAAGTAGTGTTGCTTTCTTGATACTCTGAACTCCCCGAGTTGACCACTTTATTCTAGGTTTTGATATTAACCTCCTACTTCTGTATGATATACATTTAATTGAAGGACAGGAGACAGTCTCAAGTTCATGCAGAAAAGCAACGCTTGATATTGAGATTGTCATTAAGAAGTTCTTGTATATTTACAATGCAACAGAATCAGATGGAATGTGTCCAAAAACACTTCAAGAAAGGAGGATTGAGGTAGGGGAATTGTGCTTGGAAATTTCTGCAGCTCATTAAATGCAGGGCTACTGCCAGATGTTTGAAAAAGTTCCAGTGCTCCATGTTTGTGGGAGAAAGAGATCTGAAGTATGATCCTGGGAATTACAGGTCTATTAGCTTGACATTGATAGCAGGAAAAAGCATTGGAGTTTATTTTAAAGGAAACAATTCAGACACATTGAAAAAGCCTAAAGGTAATAACTCTGAGCCAACACAGATTTATGAAAGGCAGGCCTAAAAAAGGTGATGGGAATTCTTTGAAGATGTAATGGAATTGGTGGAGGATGATAATATGTAGTATGTTATACATCCAGATTTTCAGAAAACATTTGATAAAGTGTCTCACAAGAAACTTGTGGTTAACATGAAAGCTTTTGGAGTAAAGGAAATGGTGAAACATTTAATGACATATTTTCTAAGTAACAGGAAACAAAGCTTTCCCTTTTATTACAAAGTAATAAACATATAGGTCAGGACTTACAATTTTTGTGCTTGGACCCAATGTAATTTTCTCCCTATTTGCTTTTAAGTAGATAGAAAATTGTAGGCTAATTAGCACAGAAACAGTAAATGTTAGCCATAGAATGGGCTCATAGAGAAAAAATATTGTATTTAATGGTGTTGAAGGTTACATATGAACATACAAATGTACAAATCAGGAGCAGGAGTAGGCCACTCGGCCCCTCGAGCCTGCTCCACCATTCAATAAGATCATGGCTGATCTGATTTTAATCTCAACTCCACATTCCTGCCTACCCCCAATAACCTTTCACTCCCTTGCTTATCAAGAATCTATGTACCTCTGCCTTAAAAATATTCAAAGACTCTGCTTCCACCGCCTTTTGAGGAAGAGAGTTCCAAAGACTCACAACACTCTGAGAGCAAAACATTTCTCCGAATTTCCATCTGAAATGAGCAGCCCCTTATTTTTAAACAATGACCCCTAGTTTTTTTTAAATTTAGTTCTAGATGAGGGTTGTCCAACCTTTTAGTGCAGAGGACCTCATTGTGATTTTTTGCTCGGCCCGGTTGGGGGTGGGGGCGGGGGTGGTGGCAGTGAGCGAATTTCGAAAGACGAAGGCATTAAAAATTTCTCTTACTAATAAAAACAACACAAAAGTGCATTTTTGTGAAGAAGCTTTAAATGAGAAGACTAATTTATTGACTTACTTTCTTGTCACTTATTGAAAACTGATTTAGTGACATACCTGACATTGTTTTTACTTTAATAAGTAGTCTCTGCCCGCATACTTGATGTAGCAAAGCAGAGTATTCTGGATAGATGTTCATCTTTCAGGAGAGACCTTGATCTCTCTTCCCCCTCTCCCCGCACTCTCTGTGTGTATGTCTCGTTCTGTCTTACCTCCCCACTCCCCTCTAGGACTAGGGGATACAGATTGAAAGTTTTGTGCAAAAGATGCAGAGGGAATATGAGGAAGCACTTTTTTACACAGCGGGTGGTAATGACCTGGAACTCGTGGCCCACAAGGTCGTGGAAGTGGAGACGATCAATGACTTCATGAGGAAGTTGGATAGCCACCTGAGAGAAATCGACTTGCAGGGCTACTGGGATTAAGCTAGGGAGTGGAACTGAGTGCATAGCTCAGTGGAGAGCTGGCATGGTCTTGATGGACAGAATGGCCTCCTTCTGTGCCGTGAGTAAATGACTCTTTGACTCTCTCTCCCCCATCTCTCCCCTTTCTGTCTCTCTCTCCCCCCCCCACCATCTGTCCGTCACTTTGTTGTCCTCGCGCACCCCGTCTCCTTTTCCCCCTCTCCCTGTCTCCTTCTCGCTTCTCTCTCTGTCCCTCTCCACCCCCTTTCTCTGTCTCCTCCACCCTCGCCACCCGTGCTGTCTCCAGTGTTTCCCGCCCCCCACTCTGTGATCCTCGCTCTCTCTGTCCCCCCTGTCTCTCTGTCACTGCTCTCTCTCTTCCCCTTCTCTCTCCCCCTCTCTCTGACCCTCTCTTTGTTTCTGCGCCCCCTTTCCCTCTCTCTCTCTGTCCCCACCTCTCTCTTTCTCTGTGTCCCCTCTCTCTGTCTCCCCTCTCTTTCTCCCTCTCTCTGTTCCCCCTTCTCTCTCTCTGTTCCCCTCTCTCCTTGTTCCACCCTCTCTCTCTGTCTCTCCCCCTCTCCCTCTCTCCAACCTCTCTCTCCCTCTCTCTCTCCACTCTCTCTCTGTTCCACTTTTTCTTACATAGTTCCAGAGAATGGAACACTATTTTAAAGTTCTTTTTAAAAGTCAATTCTTTCAAAAAAATCATTGTCAGTTTCACAGGTGACAGTGCTGACATCGGGAACAACCGTTTGCCAACAGACTCGGGGTTTTCTGGTGGGCTTTTAAGAAAAAAGTCAGAACCCCGGAAAACCCTGAGTCTGTTGGAAAATGGCTGTTCCCGATGACAGCGCTGTCACCTATGAAACTGAAAGTGCAATAGTTTAAAAGCCGGTTCTGACAAAGGAAAATTTCCCATCTCCAGTCATGGTGAGGATGAGGAACAGCCCCGGGAACAGTTTACACCCGCGGGCTGGATGGAAACGTTTGGTGGGCCTGATCATGGCCCACGGGCCATATGTTAGAAAACCCTGTTCTGGATTCTCCAACAGGAGGAAACGTCCTTTCCACATCCACCCTGTCAAGACCCCTCAGGATCTTATATGTTTCAATCAAGCATATATAAGCCTAGCCTGTCAAACCTTTCCTCATAAGACAACCCACCCATTCCAGGTATTAGTCCAGTAAACCTTCTCTGAACTGCTTCCAATGCATTTACATCCTTCCTTAAATAAGGAGACCAATACTGTACACAGTACTCCAGATGTGGTCTCACCAATGCCCTGTATAACTGAAACATAACCTCCTTACTTTTGTATTCAATTCCCCTTGGAATAAATGATACCATTCTATTAGCTATCCTAATTATTTGCTGTACCTGCATACAAACCTTATGCGATTCATGCACTAGGACACCCAGATCCTTCTGCATCTCAGAGCTCTGCAATCTCTCACCATTTAGACCATATGCTTCTTTTTTATTCTTCCTGCCAAAATGGACAATTTCACATTTTCACACATATACTCCAATTACCAGATCTTTGCTCACTCACTTAACCTATCTATACCCCCTTGTAACCTCCTTATGTCCCCTTCACGACTTATTTTCCTACCTATCTATGTGTCATCAGCAAATTTAGCAACCATAATTCGGCCCCTTCATCCAAGTCATTCATATAAATTGTAAAATGGTGAGGCCCCAGCACTGATCCCTGTGGCACACCACTCTGAAGTTCTGAAGAAGGGTCACTGACCTGAAACGTTAACTCTGCTTCTCTCTCCACAGATGCTGCCAGACCTGCTGAGTATTTCCAGCATTTCTTGTTTTTATTTCAGATTTCCAGCATCCGTAGTATTTTGCTTTTATGTTGATAAAGAAGTTGGTTGGGGAGGCTTGTATGGAGCACAGACACTGGCACGGCCTGTTACTGTGCTGTACATTTTATGGGCTAAATTTTGTCAGCCCGTTGTGGGTCCCGTTAATGACACTGGAAGTGTGTGCGGCCACTCAACCGCGATCACGTGGTGGCCAGCCAATTAACATAACCGAGGCGTGGAACACGTCCTATTGCAGGTCAGAGGCAGGCAACGAGATGCTGATGACAGAGTCAGATGATCAGAATGCAGGTGCTGGTACAATCTTTAAAGCGCTGCCAGCCCTGCTTATACTGCTACCTTTCACTGATGCAGTGAATTTGGACTGTTGCTGGACCCCTCTGTATCTCCTGTATCTCCTGGAACTCCCTCCACTACTGCTGTTTTATCTCCTGGGCACGCCTAGACCGCTGACGCTGCTGTAATAATTTCTGAACCCCGTCTACCACTGCTGTGACTTCTGCACCTCCCTGCGCCTCCGCACCAGGGCAGCAGACTGATTGGACAGAGTGGCAACCAACTGGGACCATGTCCAAGGCAAGAAAGCAGGAAGTCCCGGAACTTAACGATGCTTCCCTGGAGATTCTTCTCCAGGCTGCAAGGCAAAGGTGGGAGGTCCTCTTTCCAAGTGATATCAAGAACAGACCCTTTCGCCTGACCAAGCAAGCCTGGATGGAGATCGCAGATGAGGTCTGCAGCCGTGGGGTCATCCCCCGGAACTGGGTCCAGTGCTGCAAGAGGGTCACTGCCAAGGTGAGTTCGCCATACCTATCACCTCTTTGAGGCTTGCATGTGGTTTTGCGCGAGGGAGCATGACATGGGGAGGGAGTGACCAACCAGGAGGTGCCAGGAGGGTGAGGCATCACCATATCCTGGCAGATGCATGGCTGCATCTCAGTAACAGGCCACCTTCCTTCACAGCTCACCGCCATAATGTCCCCTGAGAGTGGACGTGAGCAGGAACCATTTAGGAAACCCCATGAAGGGATGAGTGGTTGCCACGAGCATAACCATTTTGTTGTTCTTCGTGTGAAATCTAACTGTGCCTTTCTTTCGTCTTGCAGGAGAAATGGGCCCATAACACCAGGGAGACATCAACGACTGGCAGTGGGATCCTTGATGTGCATCCTCTGACATTGGCTGAGGAAGAGGCTCTGAAGCTAGTGGGGGGCCTAGGGCAGGCATACAATCATGAATAATAAAAGCAAAATACTGCGGATGCTGGAAATCTGAAATAAAAACAATAAATGCTGGAAATGCTCAGCAGGCCTGGCAGCATTTGTGGAGAGAGAAGCAGAGTTAATGTTTCGGGTCAGTGACCCTTCTTCGAAACTCGGTTCTGAAGAAGGGTCACTGACCCAAAACGTTAACTCTGCTTCTCTCTCCACAGATGCTGCCAGACCTGCTGAGTATTTCCAGCATTTCTTGTTGTTAATGCAATCATGAATGGTGAGACTGGAGTGTCCAGACAAGAAAGTGAGGAGAAATTGTGTTCATGTGTCCTCCATCACGCTTCTGGAGGTCCACATCACACATGGTTGGCATGAGGAGATCTGAACAACTTAACGCACAAATGTTTTTGTTCCCTCATGCAGGATGTGGCACTTTAGAGACTGGGACAGGGGGCCTGCTGTCAATCTCTAAAGAGAAAGAGGAAAAGTCAGAATATGCAGAATCAAATCATTCTCCTATATCCTCCACCAGCGCACAGATGTTCACGTCAGTGGGTACACACTCAGACTTAGATTCAGGGTCACAAGCTGGGGAGAGCACTACACATGCACCTGAACAGCTGCTGGAGGCTGGTCCAACTGAAGGCACTGACAGTCAGAGGACTGGGGGTGGCCAAGTCCATGCTGAGCCCCAGGCTGATGACAAGCCTCTGGTGATGGAAGCACAGAGCATGCTGGAGTTACAGCCAGGTAGGGGAATATTTAGCAGAGCTGCTATGAATGGATAATAGAGGAGTCCATCCATGCAATGAGTGCTGCTATGTCTCAGGTGTGTGAGTGCATGGCTTCCTCCATTGAGAGATTGGTGACACTCATGAAGAGCCAGATCCCGCAGATGCATGCAGACCTACACACCATCGCCTTGGCCATGAGCTCAACACAGCAGTGGCAAGGCAAGAGAGGGAGGAGGCTCCTGGAGACTTCTTCAAGTCCTTGTCCCAGGGAGGTTCAAGTGAGCCTTGAAAGGGAGGAGGAAAAGCTGGCCTCCACATCTGGGGGCTTCCCTCAGGGCAATCTGAGCATGGACTGTAGCTACTCAGGTCCTCCACTGTAGCTGCAATGACTGAGAAGGGTCCTGCACCTGTGCTGCCAGCCGGGCCAGACAATACCCATCAAAGTCATCCCAGGCCAAGGGACAGGAAAGGACAGAGAGAGATTTGCAGTAGATAGCCAAAACTAGTTTATTCATATTGACAGGCTGTTAAATTCAGTCCTGGATTCTAAAATACATAAACAGCAGAATCCCTCATGGACAAAATGTCATTTACTCACCAAAGCTGGTGACAACATCAGATAAACACAATTACAAATAAAGAATGCCATTCAGTTCCTCCCACAAAGTGATTCTCTTAGATTCACTTACGTCTATATCTCAGTCTATCACTGTCGATTCCAATTCAGCTCTGACAAGATAATTTTTAACAAAAAGCTTTTCTGCAAAAAGTTGTGTAGTTTACTGCATGTATTATTCAGTTACAAAATGTTTAGTCACTATCTGTAAGATTGCACTCCAGACCAACCATTTTATGTCCAAGCCAAATCTCTTACCTGTTAGCAAAGGTGCACTTTTCACATAACATAATTATATGATACAGACAACTTTCAAATGACATTGGTCACTCAAGTTATCTGCCCTCAAACTGGATTATAAATATGTACATTGCAGTTACCGATCTTTGACACACTTGTAAAACTTGTCCTTTAATCCAATTTACTGCAAA
This sequence comes from Heterodontus francisci, assembly GCF_036365525.1. Classification (NCBI taxonomy): domain Eukaryota; kingdom Metazoa; phylum Chordata; class Chondrichthyes; order Heterodontiformes; family Heterodontidae; genus Heterodontus; species Heterodontus francisci. Next base: position 106,723,091 of record NC_090376.1, read on the forward strand.
GAAAAATCAGTTAATGACTGTTTCTAACATGGTCATTGAAACATAATAAATTTTTACTATGTCGTCCTTGACAGTTTTTAAAACTGAAAATGCAGCATGGATTTTGTTAAGGAATCATAGAAAGTTCATCATAGATTAAGGATTATTAAAGCTAACTGTTACATTGTATTTACTAGCTATTGTATAGTGTAGAGTGGGCAGAGAGAGGTTTAGCAGCACCCTGTTTTTGCCAATATCACTCAGCCCCATTACACTGTACTCTTGTATTCATGAGGAATTTACAGTGCTGACTTCTGGTGATTCCTTGGATTTTCTTGCCTGTTTTTCCTTCAATACAAGTTCTGGAACAATGTGATTCCAAATGGATAGCAGTGGAATTGTGACATTTATATAGAAGTAAAAGTCCAGCAACTTTCAACATGTCACTGAGCTTGTGTCCCAGGTGAATGTCATGCATGACAGAGCATAGAAATCGAGACATTCCCTAAGTGACTTTTGCCATTTTAAAATGAGTTTACATAACGCAAGCCTTTAAACTTAGCTGCTAGGTTATTTTAAAACACTAGGTTAAAAGCTTGAAGCAGGGATGTCCAACCTTTTCACGTGGGGGGCCACATTACAATTTTTGTCTTACATAGGGGGCCAGTGAGACAATTTCATAAAGATATAGGCATTAAAAACGTATCTTACTATTAATCAAAACAACAACAAATGTGCATTTTTCTGAAGAAGCTTTAAATGCGAAGACTAATTTATTGACTTACTTTCTCGTCACTATGTTGGGCACTGATTTACTCAGATACTGGCATTTTTGTGCTTGCACAAGTAGTCAATGTCTCAGCATATACTTGTGGTGATGGGGACTATTCTGGATAGATGTCGATCTGTTAGGAGTGATCTTCATCGCTCTCTCTCTTTCCTCTTTCACTGTCTCTCTCCACCTCCTTCTCTGTCTTGTCCCCACTCTCTGTGTTGTCCTGTCTTCTTTGTTTTGTCCCCCCTTCTCGGTGTCATCCCCACACTCTGTGTCCTTCTCTGTCCCCCCCTTTCAGTCTCTCTTTCCCCTCACTCTCCCTCTCCCTGTTCCCCCACTCTCTCTCTCTCTCACTCTCTCACTCTCTGTGCCCCTCTCTGCCCTCTCTTTTTATTCCCCCTCTCTCTCTGTCCCCCTTCTCTCTCTCTGCCCCCTCTCTCCCTCTGCCCCCTCTCTTCCTCTGCCCCCTCTCTCCCTCTGCCCTTTCTCTCTCTGCCCCTTCACTCTTTCTGCCCCATTTCTCTATCTTCCTCCTCTCTCTCTCTTTCTCTCACTCTCTAACACCCCTCTCTCTCTGCCCCTATTGCTCTCTCTTGCTCTCTCTCTGCCCCCCCTCTCTCTCTCTCTACCCCCATCGATCTCTCTTTCCGACCATTGCTGGGAGCAGGAATAACGGTTTCCGAACTTTGGACAGATTCATGGTTTTCCGGCTGCCTTTCGAAAAAAAATCAGAACCCACCAGAAAACCCTGAATCTGTCTGAAGTTCGGAAACCACTGTTCCCATTCTCAGCGCCTGCCAACTGTGAATACGGAAGGACTGTTAATTAGTGTTAAATAAAGATTGGAGCTTAGAAATTCCAATTCAGCTGTGAAATTGACAGTTGGATTTTTTTTTAAAAGTAGGTATGGTCAGAAAGAAAAAGCCAACGGGAAATTTCTCATCCCTGAAATTACCAGCCACAGAACTCAAAATGTTTCACCATGGACACTGGTCCTATTGGAGCTTCACAGGAAGGCCCAGTCGCATCCTGGTCTTCCCTCCCATGGAGCCGCTACTATGTGGCATGGGGGTCCACAAAGATGGTGTGTATGAGACCCATGCCAGCTGATGTTTACTCTTCCCATGCTCCCGTGCAGTGATGAACTTGCCTTGGGAACTTCCCGTTGCTACTCCTCTCTGAAAATGGACGAATGTTCCTCAGTGCCCAAGAAATGAGAATAAGACCATCTGACCTTTGCATCCAAGAGTGATCCTACCTGACCCTTGTGCCTGAGAGTGAGCACAACCATGCAGATAGCCCAGCATCGCTGGCCAACAATGGCCTCTGCTCCCCCACTTCCCTCATCCACTGCTCCACATGGCTGTCTTCCAATGTCACTGCGGTCTTACCTCAGTGCCGTCAACTTAATGTGACATTAGGGCAGCATTTCATTATAAATTAGAAGGAACAGAAAGTACAGGAAAGCACACATGCATTTCTCCCATTCATTCTCAAATCTTAGAAATTGTTTCAGCCTGTCTTTCCTTGGTAGCAGTGCTGCTTTAAATTAATATCTTCAATATATTAATATATTCAACGGCCGGAATCTGAAGGCACATAATCCCTGTGTGCCGGCGACAAAACTTAAAACTTCCCATAAAATTGTGTTCAATTCAATGCAAATTCATTCACACTGGCTGTTCACAATTCAAATTGCAGTTCCACCTCGTCGGGCAGCTTTCCTGCCACTGCAGAATCTGGAACCGATGTCACTACGTCATGTTTCCGGGGTGAACTCGTCCACTTTGATTTTTCAGCTCCCTACCACAACTCCACACCTGCTCCTGCTGGCCAGATAAAATCCAGCCTTATGTAATTCTATGTAAAATGTCATCCATTTAATCGAGTAATGGGAAATTAGTCTTTTATTTTTTGTTTATTATTTGTTTTTTTAGTTTTTTATTTCTATTTTTTGCAGATAATATATCAAGCACAAGTACAATTAAACAATGCCATGAGAGTACTACAGGAAGTAGATGTGATCATTACGAGAAAAAGCTCATCACAGAGAAGACTTGGCTCCAGTCTATGAAACTACTGCCAAACACACTTGAACCTTTTGTGCTTCCACAGTAGGTTTTGGATTCTACTTGTCAGAGAAACTTTTTGTTTGTTGATTCAGATACTCTATATATCTTTGGCCTCTAACCTAATGTAACTTTTGATAATGGTGTGTTTCAACTTTGCCCATCTATCTTCTCAATAGTAAAGTATGAAGGTCACCATTCTCGCTTGTCAGAAGTGCATTGTATCTGATGTCACTTTCCTTTCTAAGATTATATGCTTCAGTCTGTACACCTCTAACAGAGCATTTACATTGCCCTGTGTGAAAACAGAGATTCACAAAAATCTTACATTGCAAATACAGGAGCTTTGCTTCACCATCCAGAACTGAACACAAGGCCTTGTAATGGAAGAACATAATGACATGAAAAGGTAGGAATATGCAAAAGCTGGTTGGCATGCTGTTCACTTAGGGCTAATGATTCTGGAGCAGGTGCTGGCGCCATATTTCAAGCCCTGCCAGCCCTGTTTGCATCCTTGCACCCATTTGCTGTTAGCTCATAAAAACGGAGACCTGCATTGCAGTGACACTGGATCCCACCAACCCCACCCCCCCAACACTCCCCTGCAGGATGGCAGAGGCAAGACACAGGGTGACCCCACGATTTAGTGATACTTTCCTCAAGATTCTCCTCCAGGTTGCAAGGGCAAAGCGGGAGGTTCTCTTCCCCAGCAATGGCAAAAAGAGCTCCTTGCGGCTGACCAAGCAAGCCTGGATGGAGATCGCTGAGGAGGTCAGCAGCTGTGGGGTCACCCACTGGAACTGGGTAGAGTGCCGCAACAGGGTCAATGATTTCCTGCGTTCTGACAAGGTAAGTGCTCCACACCTCCCTCCTTTTTAGTGATTGCAAATAGCTACGCTGGAGGAAGTGGGACATGGGGAGGGAGGCACTAAAATGGTGATGGCAGAGGGTGTTAGGCATCACCTCAATCTGAGAGATACATGGCTACATCTCGGCCACAGGCCATCTTCTTTTATAGTTCACACTCACTAACTCCCCTGGGAGCATACGGGAGCATGAGCTATATGTAAAAATCCTGTCGGGGATGAGGGCCTGACACTAGCAAAATTGTCAGGTTGAATTCTCTGTGGGACAAGAGGGCCCTTAAGAAGACAAAGACGGCCCGCACTGGCGGAGGAGGCATCCTAGATCTCCGGCCTCTCTCCACAGCAGAGGAAGAGGCAGCAGAATTGGCAGGGCGACCGCTCCATATCAAATGGAAAGACTACAGTCTTGGCTTCCATTGACATACAGATCACTTCTGGAGACCCACACTACTTATAGTTGGCTAGCCAAGATCCGCATAGCCTAACACACACATGTTTGTGTTCTTTCATGCAGATTGGCATCCACAGGAGACTCAACCAGAAGGGGGACAGCCATCCACCTGTGAGGAGTAGGAGCAGTCAGAGGATGCACTGTCCCATGACTCTCCTGCACCTTCCACCAGTGCAGATACTTTCACCTCCGTGGGTTTTCACTCAGCTGAGAATCAGGGTCACAAGCTGGTGAGAGCACTGCACATGCACCCAAGCAGCTGCCTGAGGCTGAGACAGCCGAGGCCTCTCAAAGTCGAAGGACTGTGGGTGGCCAGATCCATGCTGAGCCCAAGGGTGATGACGAGTGTCCAATGTTGACAGCACAGGGCATGTACGAGTTGCAGAGAAAGGTAAGGCAACATATGGCAGAGATCCCAGAGGCAATGCACAGCCATGAGTGGACAATGGAGGAGTCCATTCATGCCACGAAAGCTGCTATGTCTGAGGTATGTGAGTGCATGACTTCCTCCATCCAAAGGTTGGCGACATTCATGGAGAGCCAAATCCCACAAATGCGTGCAGATCTGCACACCTTCGCCTTGGCCATGGGCTCAATACAGCAGTGGCAAAGCGAGAGAAGGATGAGGCACCTGGAGTCTTCTCTAGCTCCTCGTCCTTCTCTGGTGAGCAGGGAGGTTCAAGTGCGCCTTGAAAGGGAGGAGGTGAGACTGACTTTCACTTCTGGGGGCTCCCCTCAGGCTGCTCCAAGTGTGGACACCAGCTCCTCCGCCCCTCTGCCAGTGAGCCCAGCTCCAGCAGCTGCGACGCCTGAGTAGAGTCCTGCACCAGCGCAGGAAACCCTCAGGCAGCTGGGGCCCTCCAAGCGTCAGACAGCCAGAGGACAGCTTCCAAAGTCATCACAGGCCAAGGGGCAGCCTGATCAGCAGCCTGCCTCTAGCCCAGCTGCTAGTGTAGGGTCACACCTTGTAGAAGCACTCGTAAACGTATAAAGAAAAGCACCGAGACACACTTGGGGTTCACGGGTGTTTGATATCTGACATGTGATGCTTCATATAAAGTTCTTTTGTTCAATCCATTAACCTTCATTGTGTAAAAGTGATTATTCTATCATGCCTTAATTGTGAGCTGCTGACTTCATCCTCCCCCTTAGTTGTTGTGAAACTCCCATGGGCACTAGTGCATGGTTTAACTGGGCACTAGGCATGGAACACAAATAGAAAGGAGGCGACAGACTGCATGCACTGAGTTGAGTGTTTACTGGTTTTTCTCTGAGTGGCCATCATGGTGGCTGGAAGCAGGTAAGTATGAGATTGTCTCTTACTGCCTTGGCCTGTTACTCAATCTGCCTAGCCTGTGGTGCAAGTGTTTCAGCATCCAGTGCTGCTTGCTCATCTCCCTACTCCACATCCTCCTCATCGATGGAGGAGTGTCACTCACTCATGTCATCATCATGCAAGGCCTTCCCCTTCTGCAGTGCTACATTGTGCAGAGCACAGAAGACCACTACGGTCCACGAGAGCCTCGCTGGGGCATACTGCAGGGCTCCACCAGATCAATCGAGGAACCAGAATCTCATCTTCAGCAGCCCAATGACCTGTTCAATGGCCACTTGGGTGGACCCCTGGCAGGTATTGTTCCTCTCCTCTGCAGCAGTGCGAGGGTTCCTCATAGGCTTCAGTAGCCACATCATCAATGGGCAGCCCATGTCCCTGAGAATCCATCTCTGAAGGCGAGTGGAGTGCCTGAAAAGCTGTGGCACTGTCAAAGTATGTAGGCATCATGGCTGCATCCCAGGAAGTGGGCACACATCTGCAGGAAATACTTCCAGTGATTGCAGACCAGTTGTACATTGATGGAATGGTCACCCTTCCTGTTGATGAAGACAGCTGGCTGGCCTGTTGGAGCCTTGTTGCCCACATGCATGCAATCTATCACACCTTGACCTGGGGAAATCCAGGGATGCCCCAAATCCAATGGCCCTCTCTGCCTCACTGTCAGGGTCGGGTCCGGTAGCACACATAGTCGCCGGCCCTCTTGAACAGGGCATTGGTTACCTCCTTGATCTAGTGGCCAGCTATTGCCTTTGAGCCCCCACACATGTCCCTGGTGGACCCTTGGAATGATCCAGACACATAAAGGTTTAGTGATCTTCAGGGCCACTGGCATACAGTGACCCCCAAATCCCATAGGTGGAAACTCGTCCTGCAGCACGGCACATAAGTTGGTGATGGCCTCCCTGGAGAGCCGTAGTCTTCAATGACAATGCAGCTTGGAATTTTGGTGGTAGCTGATTCACATCCGGTGCACTCTTTGGTGCAGGTGGGCCCTTCTTAGAATGGCCGCTGCTGCCGCTCTTCTTGTGGAGCGTCACGGGCAGGTGTAGCTGCTTCCTGGCCCTCCCTCTATCAGAGGCACCGCATCATGCCACAGGGATCCAAAAAGACACGGTTTCTGAGACCCATGCCAGGTGACCAGTGGGCCTACAGGGCGCTGTTGATGAGGAGACAATCCTGCCTTGGCAACTGAGCTTTTGCTACTTCTCCTGGGAGACTCCTGATGGCCCTCAGTCTCCACCCTTGCTGATAGCCGACCCTCTCATCCAGCAGTATGGGCAACCGAACATCTCACCCAACAGTTTGGACACCTGATACAGCCACCCAAAACCAAGCATCCCTTTGCATAGCACCCAAATACAAGCTCCCCCTTTCACAGCCACCGTAGGCCGATTATGGGCTCCGCACTCCCCTCTTCCCCTATGTCGTGCTGGACATGGCTGCCTACCCATTGCGGCACTGAAGCCTCGCCTCAGTGCCACCAGCTTTTAGTGGTCAGGAATCTGAGGGCACTTGAGTGCCGCCTGCTGTCCACTTAATCCCAAGTCCTTCACTGAATTGCGATGTATTAGATGCAAATATATTAAAAGTATGCTCAGCAATTTAAAATACATTCCAGTTGCGTTGGGCGGTGATTCTGCCTTGGTGCTTTCCCACCACTGACTAAATCCAGCACCAACGTCACAAGGCCAGATTTCTGGGTGGATGCTTCCGACGCGATTGTCTATCCCCCCACATCACCATTCTCGCTCCAAACGACCACACTAAATTCAGTCCTTAGGATGCACTCACACTAAACAGGAGAGAAGGGTTTTCGCTTTGTATGACACTACAGTTACAGTGTGGATTCAAGCTGACTCCAGCATTCGAGCTTGGCTGAACACCAGAACCAAGCTAAGTGAGACTCTCAGGACGAGGTCCGATGACTACGATTCACATCAGAGCTTTGGCACTTAATTTACATTTTTAAATTTAGTTTGGTTGTGAAGCATTTTCAGCATAGTATCAATGCTGAATTGTGGAGTATGAGTCACTCCTTAGAACATGCACAGACTATTACTTCCTGTAGTAGTATCAAACCCATGAACCTATACAACCTATGCAAGCTCAATGCCACATAAAATTATTCTACCGTACTACAGTGAATTTGAAATATTTTCTCAGTTAAAGCAAACTTTGAATCACTGACATGGTGAATCATAGAATCACAGAATGGTTACAGTACTGAATGAGGCCATTTGGCCCATCACGTCCATGAGGGCTCTCTGCAAATGTAACACAGCTGTTCCCACTACTTTGCCCTTTCCCCGCAGCCCTGCAATTTCCTTCTCTTCAGGTGCCTATCCAATTCCCTTTTGAAAGCCACGATTGAACCTGCCTCCACCACATACTTAGGCAATGCATTTCAGATCCTAACCACTCGTTGCATAAAAATGTTTTCCTCATATAGTTATTGGTTCTTTTGCCATTCACCTGAAATGGGTGTCCTCTGAGTCTCGATCCTTCCAACAATGGATCGTTTCTCTCTATCTACTTTGTCTCAACACCTCATGATTTTGAACACTTCAATCAAATTTTCTCTCAACTTTCTCTTCTCTAAGGACAGCAATCCCAGCTTCTCCAATCTATCCACATAACTAAAGTCCCTCATCTCTGGAGCTATTCTCATGAATCTTTTCTGCACCCTATCTAAAAGCTAGTGCTTAGAATTGGACACAATACTCCAGTTGAGGCCACACCTATGTTTCATAAAGGTTCATCATAATTTCATTGCTTTTGTACTCTGTGCTTCTGTTTATAAAACCCAGGTTCCCGTATGTTTTTGAAGCCACTTTCTCAACCTGCCCTGCCACCTTCAATGTTTTGTGCACATATTACTGCAGGTCCCTCTGTTTCTGCATCCCCTTTAGAATTGTACCCTTTAGTTTATACTGCCTCTTGTTGCTCTTCCGATCAAAATGTATCACTTCACATTTCTCAGCATTAAATTTAATCTGTCACGTGTCCACCCATTCCACCAGCTTGTCTACATCCTCTTGAAGTCTATTACTATCCTCCTCACTGTTCACAATACTTCCAAGATTTGTGTCATCTGCAATTTTGGAATTGTGTCCTGTACACCCAAGTCTAGGTCATTAATATATATTAAGAAAAGCAATGGTCCTACTATCAACCCCTGGGGAACCCCACTGTATATCTCCTTCCAGTGTAAGAAACAACTGTTCATCACTACTATCTATTTCCTGTCACTCAGTCAACTTCGTAAGCAGGATGCCACTGTCCATGGGCTTCAACCATGATGGTAAGCCTATTGTGGCACTTAATCAAATGCCTTTTGGAAGTCTATGTACACAACCTCAACCACATTATCCTTTGCCTTTAACAAACCCATGCTGACTGTTAATTCTGTCCCGGATTATTTTTTTCTAAAAGATTTCCCACCACTGATGTTAAACTGACAGACCTATAGTTGTAGGGTTTTTCCTTACAATGTTTTTTGAACAAGGGTGTAATATTTGCAAGTCTCCAGCCCTCTGGCACCACACAACCCCACCCCCACCCCCTGCAAACTCCCCCCCCCCACCATGTCTAAGGAGGATTGGAAGATTATGGCTAGTGCATCCGCAATTTCCACCCTTACTTCCCCCAGTATCCTTGAATGCATCCCATCAGGTCCTGCTGACTCTATGGCCGAGATTTTATCCTGGCGATGAGGAGCTTGCCCTCCACAAAAGTGCCGGCAAGAATCCCACATTGTCATTTCTGTGAAGGCCCATCAAATCAAGTATCAATTAGGCACTTAACTGGACAGTGGCAGGCCTTCCACAGGATCAAGGACCCTGGCAACAGAGGTCCTGCCCTCTGAGAGCTTCCGGCCAATCAAGAAGCTGGCAGCACTTTAACAGAGTGGCACCATCGTGAAGACAGTGATTGCTGCCGGTGGAGCACCCATCCAAGGCCTAGGAGTATCACTGAACCCAGGCCACAAGTAAGTCAGGGTGGGAGGGTTCTTGCTGGGTGGTGGTTGTGGATCAGTGGGGTGTGGGGGGGGTCGGCAGCACGGGCAGCGGGGTGGCTCTCAACAAGCTCCCCCCTACCGGATGCTGGGTCCCTCATTCAGGCACTAAGTGCCTTTTAACGACGCACACACCCTCCTCTGAGAGTCGGCAAGCGACCTACGTGGTTTCTCTTGCCATACTCCCCATGCGGCGACAGGCCCGCCCGCGCTGGGCTCATTGCAGCGGCAGCGGGATGAGGCCCTTAATTGGGCATTAATTGCCCACTTGCCTCCATTGGCAGTGGGGCGGGAAGGCCGTTCAAAGGCCTTCCCACCCCGGACTTAATTTCGGCAGAGGCGGCAAGAGTAAGATGAAGCAGGCTGCTGGAAAAACCAAATCTGTCCAAAGCTGGGGAACGGCTGTTTCCGCTGTCAGCAACTGTCAGCTGTAAAACTGACTTGTGATTTTTAAAATAACTGATCAACCATCTGCTGAGCGTTCCTGCTCTCTGCAAGTGTCAGAGAGAGAGAAAGGGGGAGGGGTGGGGGAAGAGAGAGAGAGGGGGGAAAGAGAGAACGTGGGAGGACAGAGAGAAGGAAAGGCGAATGAGAGAAAGGGGGACTGAGAGGGGGAAACCGAGAGAGGGAAAGGGGGAGAGAGAGGGGGAGAGAAAGGGGGGGACAGAGAGAGAAAGGGGAGAGAGAGAGAAAGAGGGACAGACAAAGAGAGAGGGAGGAACAGAGAGGGGGAAAGGACAGAGATAGGGAGAGGGGGGACAGAGAGAGTGGGGGACAGAGAGGAAGGGGAACAGAGAGGGAGGGGAAAGAGAGGGAGGGGAAAGAGAGGGAGGGGGAGTCAGGGAGGGACGGGAGAGACAGAGACAGAGAAAGAGGGAGGGGAGAGAGAGAAAGGGGGAGGGGGATACAGAGAGAGAGAGAGTGACCAAGAAAGTAAGTCAATAAATTAATCTTTTTATTTAAAGCTTCTGCACAAAAATGTACATTTGTTGCTGTTTTGATTAATAGTAAAAGCATTTTAATACTTTTATCTTTCCAAAATTGTCTCACCGACCTCCCCCATGTAAGACAAAAATTGTAATGTAGCCTGCCACGCAAAAATGTTGGACAATCCTGGTTTAAACCCTCCCCAGTAGCACTAGTAAACTGCCCCGCCAGGACATTTGTCTCAATTCTGTTGAGGTGCAACCCATCCGGCCTGTATAGGCCTCACCTCCCCTAGAACAGATCCCAATGTCCCAGGACTCTAAAGCCCTCTGTCCTGCACCATCTCTCCAGCCACACATTCATCTGCTCTATCCTTCTATTTCAACACTCATGAGCACCTGGTGCCTGGAGTAACGCGGAAATTACTACCTTTGACATCTTGCTTGTTAGTCTCTTTCCTAGCTCCCTACAATCTGCCTGCAGATCCTCATCCCTCTCTCTAGCTATGTCGTTGGTATATAGACCACAACTGCTGGCTTTTCACCCTTCCCCCTCAGAGTGCTCTGCAGTCATTCAGTGACATTTTTGACCCTGTCACCAGGGAGGCAACATACCATCCTGGAATCATGCCCATGGCTGCAGAAACACATGCCTGTTTCCCTTACTACAGAATCCCCTATTACTATTGCTTTCCTAGTCATCGTCCTACCCAACTTTAAAGCTGAGCCACCCATGGTGCTATGGACTTTGCTCTGACTGCACCCCCCAGAACAAAGAACAAAGAAAATTACAGCACAGGAACAGGCCCTTCGGCCCTCCAAGCCTGCACCGATCCAGATCCTCTACCTAAACATGTCGCCTATTTTCTAAGGGTCTGTATCTCTCTGCTTCCTGCCCGTTCATGTATCTGTCTAGATACATCTTAAAAGATGCTATCGTGTTCGCATCTACCACCTCCGCTGGCAACGCGTTCCAGGCACCCACCACCCTCTGCGTAAAGAACTTTCCATGCAGAAGAACCATCACTCTCACCAGTATTCAGAATTGAAAACACACTGAAGAATGAGGCTCTCAGGGGGCAGCTACACTACTGCCTAGTCCTCCTTGATTGCCTGGTGGTCACCTGTTCTCTCTCTGCCTGCACACCCCCAAGCTGTGAGGTGACCACCTCTAGAAACATGCTATCCCTCAGCCTGTACACCACAGTGATGCCAGCTGATGCTGTTACCTGAAGCTTGAATGAAAAGTTAATGTTGAGCCTTACAGTGGCTTTTTCGTGCCTGTGGATATAGTTAGATGTAGGTGCTAGTGACATTGAACACAGGATGATTGAAGGTTTTGAGGCTAATTATAATTTTGTCACTACTTTATCTGTGGAGGCCAATGTATTTCTGTGAGATAATAATTTGAACCCTTACTAAATGTCAGCCATGGTTCTGTGACAGCTTTCTTTACTTCTGAGTTAGAAGGTCTGAGCTTATGTCCCATGTCAGAGATTTGAGTAGTAAATCAAAAAGACTGATACATTAGTGCAGTATTGAGGGAGTGCTGCACTGTCAGGGATACTGTCTTTTGGATGATATGTCAAAGCAAAGCTCCTCTCAGAGCAGCAGGGGTGTTCTCCCCAGTAATCCGGCCAATATTTATCCCTCAATCAACATTACCAAAACTGATTATCTGGTCATTAACTCATTAGTGTTTGTGGAACTTGCTGTGTGCACATTGGCTGCTGCATTTTCAACATTACAACAATTACTAAACTTCAAAATGTACTTTAATGACTGTAAAGTATTTTGGGGTACCCCGAGGCTATGACAGGTGCTATATAAATGCAAGTTTTTCTTTTTTTTAACTAATGATGTGGCTTATTACCTGAAAACATTTAGATTTTCAGCTGTTTCTTTCAGTGCTGCTTTATGATGTTACCACTTTATGATGTTACAATGTTGATGAACTGGATCAGCATGTTTGTGGAGGATGGTAGACACTTTCAAATGTTACATATGAAAAACTGGGAAGAACTGAAGAACAGTGAATTAGAAATGTTGTTGTGTTATACAACATATAGTGAAGTGGCAGCGATCAAATTTATGAACACTTAAGAGTCTATCAAAGCACTTTTAACAGCTGTTCTGCAACAAGCGATGCTGTGAATGCATGCAGTTGACCGGCTTGAGAAAATGCTATACATCTGTTTGCTTTCGATGCTGGTTTGATGTTGCAGGAAAAGTAAATTAATTTAATATTTTGGATAGCATATGCTATCCGGCATGCAGCCTTTAATCACTTTAATCTTTTAAACACCTTTAGTGTAGAATTTCATAAGCTTTCACTGTGACACTTGCTTAAAGTATGTTTACACCAGGGTAAAGGATTCCGTCGAGATCAGCTGGACTTGTCGACCTGTGTGGCCTCAACTTCTAACTCATTCGCACACAGTGGGAATAATTTAGTTAGAGACTGATTGGTTTTCATTTGAGTCATGCATATCAATAGTGGCATTGATCAACTTTCAAACAAATTAGCCTTTGGGGTGCTGCACAGCTCATGGCATCAAAATCATTAAATCTTTCTAAAAAAACAAAAAGTCTCAAATGTCCTAATCTTTGACAAAATTTGCTCGCTCAGGTCAGACCTATCTGAGCCTCCTTCATTAGTTTCCACTCCCACTGCTGACAGGATGATGAGTCACAAGAAGCTATGTGGTTAGATGTTTTGTACGCACAGAGATGGAATGCCTTATCATTCCTCTCCAAATGAAGATGCTGAAGTTATCAGTCATACTTGAGAACCATAAGCCCAAGCATTTTGTTTGAATTTACTAAAAAAATTGCAACATATTCAAAGGGCAATGAAACTTAGCTTGTCACAACTTTATAAGGGAAACTGCCTGATCATGCAAGCACTGAAGACCATTTATAAGCAATGGGTTAAGATATGCTTTAAAATAAAGCCAACAGTGTCAAGTACCTAGGCAATTAGACTAGAGGGTAATAGAAATCTGTAACTCTTCCATCCTTAAGGCTATGGATCTGGGAAAATTGGAGCTTTCAAGACTGAGATCGATCGGTTTTTAGGTCAGGCAAAGATATCAAGGGATTATGGAGCTAAAGCAGATAAGTGTGGGTGAGATACAGAACAGTCATGGTCGAATTGAATGCTGCAATAGGTTTGAGAGGCTGAATGGACTACTCCTGTTCCCAACCTTCCTATGGTGTTGAGATGTGAATCATTGGGTTTTCATGGGGATGAATATAATTGTACCAATGATGTTTGACATTAAGATTGCCAGCCATGACAGATATAAATTCATAAAATGCCCTTTGGTGCTTCCTTCCCTGGCATACCACTGAAATAATATGGGAAATTTTAACCCAAGAACAGATGCCTTGCGGGCAGGTGGGAGGTAAAAAATTTAAAATTCGGAAACTCAACACCAACCGGCCTCCAACCCTTTCTGGGGTTGAAGCAAGTTGGGAGGTAGGGGACAAGCAACCAACTGCTCTCAGGAGGCAGGTAGATCAGTTCAAATTTTGTAAGAAGGCTGTATACCTCTGTTTTTATGGCATTTTTATTTTTAGTGCATGGAGGCCATGTTACGCGGGTATTGGGAATCCCAGAAGGTAAAAGGATGTGTGAAGGACCGGATTCATGAGTTAAGTATACTTAAAACACTGCTTGTGGACCAGGAGGAGCAGGGGTGTTTCCCCCCAGCCCCACAAGATAACCTCTTTACAGAACCTGTGATCGCACCTCACTATGTCTGACTCCCCCTACCCCCCATGATCTCCGATTCCTCTCACGATCTCCGGCTCCCCCCACTCCCTCATGATCTCTCATTCCTCCCGTGATCTCTGATTCCCCTGTGATCTCCTACTTACCTGGCATCCGCACCCTGTTAGATAGACTAGCTGACAGGCAGTAACCCTATCGAAAAATGTCAAAAGACGTCCTGCAGTTAAATTCAGGATCACCCGTCTGAAAATCCTCCTCCACTGCTCTCTTTATGGCCCTGATTAAATATTGGAGTCAGTGCATTCTTTTGGGCTATAGTCCAGTATTTCACCCAAGTGCAATTCTTCTTTGCGAACCTACACAAGCTATTCAGACGCAAGGTGCTTAAGTTCCAAGCTTGATCTTTTGGATGATTCCAACAGAGACCACTTGGCCATTTGGCAGGAGCGGGAATCATGATTAATTATTCATCTACCTAACCCGGGGGAGCTTATGCTATTATAATGCTGCGACTGCTATGCCAGCTGAGATCAGGTAACTCAGCATCGGCCTGGAATCAAACCTTGCATCGAATGATCTATGTGCCTCCTGAGCAATAAACGTGCCATTGATTGACATTGGCAGTAGACGATTGTGTTTTTATTTGTTTGTGGGATGTGGGCGTCACTGGCTATGCCAGCATTTATTGCCCATCCCTAATTGCCCTTGAGGAGGTGGTGGTGAACTGCCTTCTTGAACCGCTGCAGTCCATGTGAGGTAGGTACAGCCACAGTGCTGTTAGGAAGGGAGTTCCAGGATTTTGACCCAGTGACAGTGAAGGAACGGCGATATAGTTCCAAGTCAGGATGGTGCGTGACTTGGATGGGAACTTGCAGGTGGTGGTGTTCCCATGCATCTGCTGCTCTTGTCCTTCAAGGTGGTAGAGGTCGTGGGTTTGGAAAGTGCTGTCGAAGAAGCCTTGGTGCATTGCTGCAGTGCATCTTGTAGATGGTACACACTGCTGCCACTGTACATTGGTGGTGGAGGGAGTGAATGTTTATGAATGGTGTGCCAATCATGCGAGCTGCTTTGTTCTGGATGGTGTCGAGCTTCTTGAGTGTTGTTGGAGCTGCACCGATCCAGGCAAGTGGAGAGTATTCCATCACACTCCTGACTTGTGCCTTGCAGATGGTGGACAGGCTTTGGGGAGTCAGGAGATGAGTTACTCACCGCAGGATTCCTAGCCTCTGACCTGCCTTTGTAGCGACAGTATTTATATGACTACTCCAGATCAGTTTCTGGTCAATGGTAGCCCCTAGGATGTTGATAGTGGGGGATGCAGCGATAGTATTGCCATTGAATGTCCAGGGGAGATGGTTAAATTCTCTCTAGTTGGGGATGGTCATTGCCTGGCACTTGTGTGGTGCAAATGTTTCTTGCCACTTATCAGCCCAAGACTGGATATTGTCCAGGTCTTGCTGCATTTCTACACGGGCTGTTTCAGTAGTTGAGGAGTTGTGAATGGTGCAGAATATTGTGCAATCATCAGTGAACATCCCCACTTCTGACCTTATGATTGAAGGAAGGTCATTGATGAAGCAGTTGAAGATGGTTGGGCCTATGACACTACCCTGAGGAACTCCTGCAGTGATGTCCTGGAGCTCAGATGATTGACCTCCAACAACCACAACCATCTTCCTTTGCACTAGGTATGACTCCAACCAGCGGAGAGTTTTCCCCCTGATTCCCGTTGACTCAGTTTTGCTAGGGCTCCTTGATGTCATACTCGGTCAAATGCTGCCTTGATGTCAAGGGCAGTCACTCTCACCTCACCTCTTGAGTTCAGCTCTTTTGTCCATGTTTGAACCAAGGCTGTAATGAGGTCAGGGGCTGAGTGGCCCTGGCGGAACCCAAACTGAGCATCATTGAGCAGGTTATTGCTAAGCAAGTGCTGCTTGATGGCATTGTTGATGACACCTTCCATCACTTTACTGATGATTGAGAGCAGGCTGATGGGGCTGTAATTAGTCGGGTTGGACTTCTGCTTTTTGTGTACAGGACATACCTGGGCAATTTTCCATATTGCCAGGTAGATGACAGTTTTGTAGCTATACTGGAACAGCTTGGCTAGGGGTGAAGCAAGTTCTGGAGCACAGGTCTTCAGTACAATGGCCGGAATATCGTCAGGACCCATAGCCTTTGCAGTATCCAAAGCCTTCAGTTGTTTCTCGATATCACCGGGAGTGAATCCAATTGGCTGAAGTCTGGCATCTGTAATGCTGGGGACTTCAGGAGGGGGCTGAGATGGATCATCAACTTGGAACTTCTGGCTGAAGATTGTTGCAAATGCTTTTGCCTTATCTTTCGCACTGATGTGCTGGGCTCCCATCATTGAAGATGGGGATATTTGTGGAGCCACCTCCTCCAGTTAGTTTTTAATTGTCCACCACCATTCACGACTGGATGTGGCAGGACTGCAGAGCTTAGATCTGATCCATTGGTTATGGGATCGCTTAGCTCTGTCTATTGCATGCTGCTTATGCAGTTTGACATGCAAGTAGTCCTGGGTTGTAGCTTCACCATGTTGATACCTCATTTTGAGGTATAACTGGTGCTGCTCCAAGCATGCCCTCCTGCACTCTTCATTGAACCAGAGGTGGCCTCCTGGCTTGATGCTAATGGTAGAGTGGGGAATATGCCGGACCATGAGGTTACAGGTTGTGGTTGAGCACAATTCTGCTGCTGCTGATGGCTCACAGCGCCTCATGAATGTCCAGTTTTGCATTGCTAGATCTGTTCGAAGTCTATCCCATTTAGCACGGTGGTAGTGTCACGCAACACGATGGACGGTATCCTCAATGTGAAGGCGGGACTTCGTCTCCACAAGGACTGTGCGGTGGCCACTCCTACCAATACAGTCATGGACAGAAGCATCTGCGGCAAGCAGATTGGTGAGGAGAAGGTCAAGTATGTTTTTCCCTCATATTGGTTTCCCCACCACCTGCCGCAGACCCAGTCTAGCAGCTATGTCCTTTAGTACTTGGCCAGCTCGGTCAGTAGTGGTGCTACCGAGCCACTCTTGGTGATGGACATTGAAGTCCCCCACCTAGAGTACATTTAGTGCCTTTGCCACCCTCAGTGCGTCCGCCAAATGGTGTTCAACATGGAGGAGTACTGACTCATCAGCTGAGGGAGGGAGGTAGGTGGTAATCAGTAGGAGATTACCTTGCTCATGTTTGACCTGATGCCATGAGACTTCATGGGGTCCGGAGTCGATGTTGAGGACTCTCAGGGCAACTCCCTCCCTACTGTAGACGACTGTCCCGCCACCTCTGCTGGGTCTGTCCTGCCGGTGGGACAGGACATGCCCAGGGATAGTGATTGCAGTGTCTGGGACATTGTCTGTAAGGTATGATTCCGTGAGTATGACAATGTCAGGCTGTTGCTTGACTAGTCTGTGGGACAGCTCTCCCAACTTTGGCACAAGCCCGCAGATGTTAGTAATGAGACCTTTGCAGGGTCGACAGGGCTGGGTTTGCCGTTGTCGTTTCCAGTGCCTCGGTCAATACCAGGTGGTCCGTCCGGTTTCATTCCTTTTCCTTGACTTCGTAGCAGTTAGGTACAACTGAGTGGCTTGCTAGGCCATTTCAGAGGGCATGTAAGAATTAACCACATTGCTGTGGGTCTGGAGTCACATGTAGGCCAGACCAGGTAAGGACAGCAGATTTCCTTCCCTAAAGAACATTAGTGAACCAGGTGGGTTTTTACAACAATTGACAATGGTTTCATGGCCATTATTAGACTAGCTTTTAATTCCAGATTTATTAATTAAATTCAAGTTCCACCTTCTGCTGCGGTTGGATTCGAAACCATGTCTCCAGATCAATATCCTGGGTCTCTGGGTTACTAGTCCTGTGATAATAACACTATGCCACTGCTCCCCTTTGCGCTTGAGAAGGTGGTGGTGAGCTTCCTTCTGGAACTGCTGAAGTCCATGTGGTGTAGGTACACCCACACTGCTGTTCGAGAGGAAGTTCCAGGATTTTGAGCCAGTGACAGTGAAAAACGCTGATTTCATTCCAAGTCAGGATGGTTTATGACTTGGAGGGGAATTTGCATGTGTTGATCTTCCCATGCATCTGATGCCCCTATTCTACTACGTAGTAGAGGCTGTGGTGTTTGAAAGGTGCTGTCAAAGAAGGCTGTTGTGTATCTTATAGATTGTATATACTACTGCCACTCCGTGCTGTTGATGGAGGGGGTGAATATTGAAGGTGGTGTATGGAATGTCAATCAAGCGGGCTGCTTTGCCCTGGATGATGTTGAACGTCTTGAGTGTTGTTGGAGCTCCACTCACCCAGGCAAGTGGAGAGTATTCCATCACACTCCTGACTTGTGCCTTGTAGATGGTGGAGAGGCATTGGGGAGTCAGGAGATGAGTTAGTCTCTGCGGAATTCCCAGCCTCTGATTTGCCCTTGTAGTCACAGTATTTATGTAGCTCGTCCAGTTAAGTTTCTGGTCAATGGTGATTGCCAAGATGTTGATGGTGAGTGATTCAGCAATGATAATGTCGTTGAAAATCAAGGGGAGATGGTTAGATTCTCTCTTGTTGGAGTTGGTCATTGCCTGGTAGTTATATGGTTCAAATGTCAGTGCCACTTGTCAACCCAAGATTGAATGTTGTCCAGGTCTTGTTGTGTTCAGGCATGGACTACTTCAATATCTGAGGAGAGCAAATCCTATTGAACACTGATACAATCATCAGCGAACATCTCTACTTCTGACGTTATGATGGAAGGAAGGTCATTGATGAAGCAGCTGAAGATGGTTGGGCCTGGGACCCTACCCTGAGGAACTCATGCAGTGATTTCCTGGAGCTGAGATTATTGGCCTCCAGCAACCACAACCATCATCCTTTGTGCTAGGTATGATCCCATTGACTTGAATTTTGTTAGGGCTCCTTGATGCCACATTCGGTCAAATGCTGCTTTGATGTCAAAGGCTCTCAAGGCCTCTTGAATTCAGCTCTTTTGTCCATATTTGGACCAAGGCTGTAATAAGGTCTGGAACTAAATGTCCCTGGTAAAACTCAAAGTGAGCACCGGGGAGCAGGTTATTGCTGAGTAAGTGCCACTTTATAGCACTGTCGATGACACCTTCCATCACTTGGCTGATGATCGAGAGTAGACTGATAGTGTGGTAATTGGCTGGGTGTGATTTGTCTTGCTTTTTTTGTGGTCTGGACACACCTGGGCAATTTTTCACATTGGTGGATAGATGCCAGTGTTGTATACTGGAAACACTTGGCTAGGGGCGCAACTAGATCTGGAGCACAAGTCTTCAGTACCACAGCCAGGATGTTGTCAGGGGCCATTGCCTTTGCAGTATCCAGTGCCTTCAGCTGTTTCTTTGTATCAGCTGAAGTGAAACTATTTGGCTGAAAACTGGCATCTGCACTGCTGGGAACCTCAGGAGGTGGATCATTCACTTGGCACTTCTGGCTGAAGATGGTTGCAAGTGCTTCAGTCTTGTCTTTTGTCCTGACATTCTGGGCTTCCCCATCATTGAGGAATGGGCTTTTTGTAGTTAGTTATTTTATTGTCCTTCAATATTTATGACTGGGTGTGGCAGGACTGCAGATCCATTGGTTGTGGGATTGCTTTGGTCTATTTGCTTCCGCTGTTTAGCATGCACATAGTCCTGTGTTGTAGCTTCACCAGGTTGGCACCTTATTTTTAGGTATGCCTGGTGCTACCGTACATGCTCTTTGCAAGCTCTCCTGCATTCCTGATTGAACCATGGTTGATCCCCTGGCTTGATTGTAATGATAAAGTGAGGAATATGCAGGCTATGAGGTTACAGATTGTGGTTGAATACAATTTTGCTTCTGCTAATAGCCCAGTTTTGAGCTGGTAAACCTACTCTGAATCTGTTCCATTTAGCATGGTGGTAGTGCCACACAACATGATGGAGGGTATTCTCAGTGTGAAGACGGGACTTTGTCTTCACAAGGACTGTGTGGTGGTCACTTCTGCCAATACTATCATGGACAGATGCATCTGCAATAGGTAGATTGGGAGGGTGATGTCAAGCATGTTTTCCCATCTTGTTGGTTCTCTCACTGCCTGCGCAGGCCCAGTCTGACAGATAAATCCTTCAGGACTAGGCCATCTCTATCAGTAGTGGTACTACCAAGCCACTCCTGCTGATGGGCATGGAAGTCCCCCACCCTGAGTGCATTCTATACCCTTGCCACCCTCAATGCTTCTTCCAAGTGGTGTTCAACATGGAAGTGTACTGATTCATCAGCCGAGGGAAGGCATTAGGTGGTAATCAACATGAGGTTTCCTTGCTCATGTTTGACCTGCTGCCCTGAGACTTCATGGCATCTGCAGTCAATGTTGAGGACTCCCAGGACCAATCCCTCCTGACTGTGTACCGCTATGAAGGAAATTAGTATTGGTAAGAAGGTTGTATTGGAGAAATTAATGAGGCTGAAGGTTGATGAGTCCCCAGGACCTGATATTCTACATCCAAGAGTGTTGAAAGCGGTAGCTATGGAGATAATGGATGCATTGGTGATCATCTTCCAAAATTCTACAGATTCTGGAGCGGTTCCTGCAGATTGGTAGGTCACAAATGTCACCCCACTAGTTAAGAAGGGAGGGAGAGAGAAAACAGGGAATTACAAACCTGTTAACCTTACATCAGTCGTTAGGAAAATGCTAGAATCTACTCTAAAGGATGTGATAAATGGACACTTGGATAATAATGATCTGATTGGGCATAGTCAACATGGATTTATGAATGGGAAATTATGTTTGACGAACCTGTTGGAGTTTTTTGTGGATGTTACCAACAGAATTGATAAAGGGGAGTCGTGGATGTGGTATACTTGGATTTCAGAAGGCTTTTGATAAAGCGCCCCACAGGAGATTGGTTAGCAAAATTAAAGCACATGGGATAGGAGCTAATATACTGGCATGGATTAAGGATTGGCTAACAGGCAGAAAGCAGAGGGTAGGAATAAAAAGGTCATTGTCACGTTGGCAGGCTGTGACTGGTGGGGTACCGCAGGGATCAGTGTGTGGGCCCAAGCTGTTCACAATATATATCAACGATTTGGATGTGGGGACCAAATGTAGTTTTACCAAGTTCACGGATGACACAAAACTAGGTGGGAATGTGTGTTGGGAGGAAGGTGCAAAGCGGCTTAAAGGGGATTTGTACAGACTTAGTGAGTGAGCAAGAACGTGGCAGATGGAATATAATGTGGAAAAATGTGAGGTTATCTACTTTGGTAAGAGTTTCGAAAGTGTAGATGTACAAAGGGACCTGGGGGTCCTTGTCAATAAGTCACTGAAAGCTAACATGCAGGTGCAGCAAGCAAATAGGAAAGTTAATGGTATGTTAGCCTTTATCGCAAGAGGATTTGAGTACAGGAGTTGTGAAGTCTTGTTTCAATTGTATCGAACTTTGGTTAGTCTGCACTTGGAGTACTGTGTGCAGTTTTGGTCCCCTTACCTTAGTAAGGATATTATTGTCATAGAGGGAGTGCAATGAAGATTCATCAGACTTGTTCCCGGAATGGCGGGACTGTCCTATGAAGAGAGATTGGGGAAACTGGGTCTGTATTCTTTAGAGTTTTGAAGAATGAGAGTTGATCTCATTGAAACCTATAAAATACTTAAAGGGATAGACAGGGTAGATGCAGCTAAAATGTTTCCCCTGGTTGGGGAGTCTAGAACCAGGGGACACAATTTCAAAATAAGGGGGAAGCCACTTAAGACAGAGATGAGGAGAAATTTCTTTACTCAGAGGGTTGTTAATCTTTGCAATTCTCTACCCCAGAGGGCTGTGAAAGCAATCATTGATTATGTTTAAAGCAGAGATTGACAAATGACATAAGGGGATTTGAGGATAGTGTGGGAAAAAGTCATTGAAGTGGATGATCAGCCATGATCATATTGAATGGCGGGGCAGGCTCGATGGGCTGAATGGCCTATTCCTGCTCCTATGTTCCTATGCCACAACCTCTGCTGGTTCTGTCCTGCAGGTGGATGCTGGAAACCTGAAATCAAAGCAGAAAATGTTGATAATACTCACTAGACCTAGCAGCATCTGTGCAGAGAGAAATTGGCTTGTGACATTTCATCAGAAAATGTGTCTTCTGGACACATCCTTTGTTTCTTAACTTGCCTCATTATCACTCCCTTCAGCCTTGCACCATGAAAAGTTTTGTCATTTAATCTCTCCTGCCTTCCACCCTATCATAGACCTTTACTTTTGTTCTTCTTTCCAACTTCTACCTTTCACTTGATCAAAACCTTTTACATTTCTAACTTTTTCCAGTTCTGATGAAATGTCACAGACCTGAAACATTGGCTGAAGTTTATGCAGCCAGCGGGGGTGTATGGACTCAGGAAGGCGACAGGCATGCCACCTTCTGCCTTCCCTTGCAATTTTATGGTCCCACTCCCCTGCCTGTCCCTAGAGGGCTGATAAATTTCAGTCCACTAACTCTGTTTCTCCCTCCACAGAAACTACCAGACCTGCTGAGTGTTTTCTGTTTTTATTTCAGATTTCCAACATCTGCAGTATTTTGCTTTTGGATGGAGGAGTCTGGGACATTGGCTGTAAAGTATGATTTGGTGAGTATGACTACGTCAGACTGTTTCTTGACTAGTCTTTGGGATAGCTCTCCCTAATTTGGCATAAGTCCCCAGATGATAGCGAGGGGGACTTTGCAGGGTTGAGTGGACAAAGTGTGCCGTTGTCGTTTCTGGTGCCTAGGATGATGCCTGGTGCCCTGTCGAATGTTATTCTTCTTTGATTTTTCTGTAGCAGTTTAATACAACTGATTGTCTTGCTAGGCCATTTCAGAGGGAGTTTAAGAGTCAACCACATTGCTGTGAGTCTGGAGTCACATGTAGGCCATACCTGGTAAGGATGGTAGATTTCCTCTCCTGAAGGATATTAGTGAACCAAGTGGGTTTTTACAACAATATGGTAGTTTCATGATCACCATTACTGAGATTAACTTTTTTATTTCAGTTTTTATTCATTAATTTACTTTAAACTCCACCAGCTGCTATGATGGGATTTGAACTCATGTCGCTGAAGCATGAACCCAGGTCTCTGGATTACTAGTCCAGTAACATTACCACTATGGCCTTAGTAAAAAGCCAAATTAGTCTGCTTCTTAAAATGAGGAGAAATTTTTCTGCAAAATTGATAGAATCATAGAATCATACAGATTTACTGTATAGAAGGAGGCCATTCAGCCCATCGTGCTTCTGATGGCTCTTTGAAAGAGCAGTCATGCTTTGTTCCACATCCCTGCTTTTTGCACATAACGCTGTAAACATTCACACAGGGACTGCAAGTTAATAACAAACTGAGAAGTCAGCACGTCTTGGAATCCAACTCTCAAGATCACAGAGTCCATTAACCATCTTCCATTTAACTCACACCTCTGATGAAAGGACAGAATTTAGGTTGGTGCTGGTGTGAGGTGGTGGAGTAATCATAGAATCATGCAGCACAGAAGGAGGCCATTCGGACCATCATTCCTCTGCAGGCTTTTTGAAAGAGCTATCCAATTAGTCCCCCTCCCTTATTCTTTCCACATAGCCCTTCAAACTTTTCCTTTTCAAGTATGCATCTCATTCTCTTTTGAAAGTTATTTTTAAATCTGCTTCCACCACCACTTCAGGTATAAACTAGTTTTTTCATGTGTGCTCCCTGGATCTTTTGCCAATTATCTTGATTCTGTGCCATCTGGTTACTGACCCTCCTGCCAGTGGAAACAATTTCTTGTGATCCACTCGATCAAAACCTTTCATAATTTTGAACACCTGTCATCAATCTCTCTTTTATATTCTCCTCTCTAAGCAGTATAATCCCAGTTTCTCTAGTCTTTCCATATAACTGAAGTTCCTCATCCCTGGTACCAGTCCAGTAAATATCCTTTGTACTCTTTGTAGTGCAAAGAGATAGTTGACCATGGTCAAAGGTTTTGTGGGTCATTAAGGAGACAGTGGCATGATGGTAAAGTTACTGGACTAGTAATCTAGAGGCCCTGACTAATGTTCTGAGTTCAAATCCCACCATGGCAGCTGGTGGAATTTAAATTCAATTAATTACTAAATCTAGAAATAAAAAAAAGTTAGTCCCACTAATGGTGACCATGAAACTACTGGATTGCCTAAAAACCCATTTGGTTCACTAATATCCTTTAGGAGAGGAAATCTGCCATCCTTACCCAGTCTGGTCTACATGTGACCCCAGATGAACAGCAACGTGCTTGACTCTTAACTACCCTATGAAACAGCCTAACAAGTCACTCATTGGTACCAAACTACTACAGAAAAGTCAAAAAGGATAAAATGGGAAGGACCACATGGCATTGACCTAGGCACTGGAAATGACAATGGCACATTCTACCAAGTTTTCCTGATTAACATCTGGGGCCTTGTGCCAAAATTGGAAGAGCTGTCCCACAAATTAGTCAAGCAACAGACTGACATAGTCATACTTACTGAATCCTACCTTACAGCCAATGTCCCAGACTCCTCCATCACCATCCCTGTCATTGGGACAGGCCATACTCACCAAAGGTGGCGGTAGAGTGGTTTCCAGTCAGGAGAGAGTTCCCCTGGGAGCCCTCAAGGTTGATTCTGGACCATGAAGTCTCATGGCATCAGGTCAAACCTGGGCAAGGAAAGTAAGTAGCCCAAAGTGCAGTTCAAGGGACTTATGCAATGGCAGAGTGCTTGATATCAGGAATTTGGTAAGTGAGGGAATTCAGCATAGTGAGGGAAGAGGTGCTGCTCTAGTCATTTACAGAACAAGGAGCAGTGCAAGAGAGGGAAGGGAGCAGAGCGAGAACTGAGAGCTGAAGTTCAGAGGCATTAATTAGTTAAGCATGTAGCTGATTGGTTGGTGAGTTTTAAAGTATCTTTTACTTTCTCTCAACTGGGGCAGTAGTTTGAACTAGTATCAGGGGAAATATAAATACTGTATTAAATTTATAGCTTAAGTACTTAAACTACTGAATATAACTGCAAATTACCATTAAGTGATATTTCCAATCTTGAAACCCTAATTAGATAAACAAAATACAATAAAGATGGCAGGGCAGGTGATGTGTTGCAGCTGTAGCACATGGGAGCTGGTGGACACTAGTGTAATCCACTGCAACCACATTTGCAGTAAGTGTCTGCAGCTCAAGGAAATTCGGCTCAGAGTTGATGAGCTGGAGTCCGAGATTTGGACGCTACGATTCATCAGGGAAACTTGTTCCAGGAGGCAGTCACACCCCTTTGGTTGGGTACTTCAGATTTGGTTTGTGGTCGGGGATAGGGGGGTGTGACACAGGTTTGGGGATCCAGAAGGTAATACTAGTGGAGCCTCAACCCTTGCATTTGTTCCAAGGAGAACAAACCCAGATTTTCCAACCTAACCTTGTCACTAAAATCCCCCATCACAGGAACCATTCTGGTAAATCTCCTCTGTACCCTCTTAAGGGCCCTCACATCTTTTCTAAAGTGTGGTGACTAGGACTGGATGCAATACTCCAATTGGGCCCCAACCAGAGCTTTATAGAGATTCAGCGTAACATCATTGCTTTTGCACTTTTGAGGCTGGGAATTGTGTGGCAAGTAACTCACTTCATAACTTCCCAAAGCTTGTCCACCATCTACAAGGCACAAGTCAGGGGTTTGATGGAATACTCTCCACTTGCCTGGATGGGTGCAGCTCCAACAACATTTAGGAAGCTTGACACCATCAAGGATAAAGCAGCCCACTTGATTGGTACCCTATCCACCACCTTTAACATTCACTTCCTCCACCACTGATGCACAGTGGCAGCAGCGTGTACCATCTACAAGATGCACTGCAAAAACTCACCAAGCCTCCTTCAAAAGCACCTTCCAAACCCGTGACGTCAACCACCTAGAAGGACAAGGGCAGCAGAATGCATGGGAACACCACCACCTGCAAGTCACCCTCCAAGCCACACATCATCCTGACTTGGAACTATATCACCATTTCTTCACTGTTGCTGGGTCAAGAACCTGGAACTCCCTTCCTAACAGCACTGTGTGTGCACCTACACCAGATGGACTGAAGTGGTTCAAGAAGGCGACCCACCTTCTTAAGAGCTATTAGTGATGGACAATAAATGCCGGCCTTACTAGTGATGCTCACATCCCATGAAAGAATACAAGAAAAGGTGTGATGTGATGAGAGCTTGCAAATATTTAGTTTTGTAACAAGTTGGCATCTCTGTGCTATTTCTAACAGTTGAATCATATCTCTCAAATAAACTAGTGTGAAAGATATAGAGGAACAAATTTGCAGGAAATTACAGATAGGTGCAAGAACTATAGTGATGTGATAATGGGGACTTTAATTATCTTAATATAGCCTGGGATAGTCATAGTTTGAAGGGCACAGAGGGGAAAGAATTTCTGAAGTGTGTTCAGCAGAAATTTCTTGATCAGTATGTTTCTGGCCCAACAAGGAAGGAAGCATTGCTGGATCTGCATCTGCGGAATGTCGTGGGTCAGGGGGATCAAATATCAGTAGGGAAACAGTTAGGGAATAGTGATCATAGTATCATAAGGTTTATGTTCGCTGTGGAAAAGGATAATGAGCAATCTCGAGTAAAAACACTTAATTTGTGCAGGGCAGTGGCGTGAGAACAGATTTGATAAAATAACAGAAAGGGTTGATGAGGGTAATGAGGTTGTTGTGGTGTATATGGTCTTCCAAAAGGCGTTTTAGAAAGTGTCACATAATAGATATGCCAGAAAATTCGAAGCCCATGGAATAAAAGGGACAGTGGCAGCATGGATACAAAGTTGGCTGAGTGACAAATAACAGACAATAGTGGTGAACGGTTGTTTCTCGGATTATACAATGGGGTTCCCCAGGAGTCAGTTTTTCACGCCACTGCTTTTCTTTATCTATATTAATGACTTAGACTCCGGTGTACAGTGCACAATTTCAAAAGTTTCAGTTGACACAAATCTTGGAAGTATTGAGTACTGTGAGGAGGATAGTGATAGTCTTCAAGAGAACCTAGACTGGCTGGTGGAATGGGTGGACATGTGACAGATGAAATTTCCTGCAGAGAAGTGTGAAGTGATACATTTTGGTAGGAAGTATGAGGAGAGGCAATATAAACTAAAGAATACAATACTAAAGTGGTGCAGGAACAGAGAGACATGGGGGTATAAGTACACAAATCAGTGAAGGTGGCAGGGCAGCTTGAGAAAGTGGTTAAAAGTAAAACAGGTTTTATAAATAGAGGCATAGAGTGCAAAAGCAAGGAAGTTATGCTGAACCTTTATAAAACACTGTTTTGGCCTCAACTGGAGTAGTATTGTGTCCAATTCTGGACACTGCAATTTTGGAAGAGTGTGAAGGTGTAAAAGAGGGTGCAGAAAAAAATTACGAGTACAGTTCAGGGATGAGGGACTTCATTTATGTGGATAGATTGGATAAGCTAGGGTTGTTCTCCTTAGAGGCAAGAGGTTGAGAGGAGGTTTGATGGAGCTGTTTGAAATCATGAGGGGTCTAGACAGAGTAGATGGAGGGAAACTGTTCCCATTGGTGGAAGGGTCAAAAATTAGAGGGCACAGATTTAAGGTGATTTGCAAATGAACCAACTGTGACATAAGGAAAATATTTTTATTCATTGAATGGTTAGGATCTGGAATGCACTGCTTGAGAATGTGGTGGAGGTAGATTCAATTGTGGCTTTCAAAAGGGAATTGAATAAACACTTAAAAGGAAAAAAAAATTACAGGGTTTCAGGGAAAGAAGTGGCAGGGCAGGGAAGTGGGTCTAGCTAAATCTCAGTTTCAGAGAGCTGGCACAGACTTGACAGACCAAATGGCCTCCTTCAGTGCTGTTGCAATTCTATGATTTTATCATTCCATGATTCTAATTGAGATTTCCTAGGTTGAACAGCCCATATCAGAAAGTGAAACTCCAAAGGTGGCAAAATCAGCTGATTTACTAGGAAACCTACACCATTAGGTTAACAGGTGATTTCAGACGTAAGATTCAACTCTTGTAGAAATAGCATTGAGAATCAAATGAATTATAAAACTATTTCTTAACCCCATTATCACATCACACATGACTCATAAAACTTTTGACAATCTTCAGCTGCATCCCTGCATTTTAATTCATAGTACTGAAGTGCTGTTCTTCAATTCAAACTCCCATTTGAATTAACTGTTACATTGTAAAAGGCATGGATAGAGCCAGCTGTTGGCATAGTGATGGAATGCTGTGCATGACACTTGCAGATCAGTTATGGCTTTAATAAGGCAGGCTATTCAATGGGCAAATATTGACAAAGTAAAGTACTTCTCCACTTAATAACATTTTTTCATTAACCATCTCCTAAATATTAGAAATGTAATTCACTGTCACTTTGCTTAACCATCACAGGTTCAACATTCAGATTAGGTGAAGGCATTTAAATATTTCTACCTGATTCTAGAAGGCATAACCAAATCTATTATTGGAACATCGGAACTAGGAGCAAGAGTAGGCTATTCGGCCCCTCGAGCCTGCTTCGCCATTCAACAAGATCATGGCTGATCTTCTATCTCAATTCCATTTTCCTGAACTATCTCCATATCCCTTGATATCTTTAATATCTAGAAACCTATCGATCTCTGTCTTGAAGATACTCAATGATTGAGCCTCCACATCCCTCTGGGGTAGAGAATTCCACGGATTTACCACACTCTGAGTGAAGAAATTCCCCCTCATCTCAGTCCTAAAAGGCCTACCTCTTATTCTGAGATTGTGTCCCCTGGTTCCAGATCCCCCAGCCAGGGGAAACATCCTTCCTGCATTAACACTGTCGAGCCCTGTAAGAATTTGTATGCTTCAATGAGATCACCTCTCGTCTTCTAAACTCCAGGGAATACAGGCCAGTCTCCTCAATCTCTCCTCATAGGACAATCCTGCCATCCCAGAATCAGTCTGGTGAACCATTGTTGCATTCCCTCTATGGCAAGTATATCCTTCCTTAGGTAAGGGGACCAAAACTGTACACAATGCTCCAGGTGCAGTCTCACCAAGGCTTTATGTAATTGAAGCAATACTTCTTTATTCCTGTACTCAAATCCTCTTGCACTAAAGGCCAACATATCAGTTGCCTTCCGAATTGCCTGCTGCACCTGCATGCCAGCTTTCAGTGACTTATGAACAAGGACACCCAGGTCCCTTTGGACATCAATACTTCCCAACCTCTCACCATTTAAACATTTAAACAGCCTTGTTGTTCCTGGATGACCATTCAAAGTGGTAAATAACTGCATACCAGCAGAATAGCAAGGCAATGGGGATGTCCTGTGTTACCTTGATCTGAATGCGGTGCTGTTAAGTAATTAACTGTGACATTGATTGTGAACCAGTGAGTATGGTGGGTCCGATTGCCAATCGGTTTGTTGAAAGACAAAAAAAAATCTTCTTTATTTATAGAGGTGCTGTTTTCTCTTGTAGCAATGATCTCAGATCATGATCACATTTCTTCACATAGGCCATCACCTGGCTGTTTATATTATTTCTCTGGAGTTTCTGTCAAGCATTTGCCAACGTTACAGCAGGAGATTGGGAACGCTATTGGGAAATTCTAGCCCCATTTTTCCCCTTGCATTTTTTTGGTGCTTTTTTTACTGTATTGTCCCCAATGTTACCACAAGAGCAAAAATGTACAACATAAAAATGAAAATAATGAGACTTATGATATTTTGTGCATTTGTGTCTTATGCATTGAAAGCTTCCAGTTTTCAGTTGCTTGGCCACAACCCATCAACATGAGCTACTTGTTCTGTTTCACACATACTATAATATGCCAATTAAAAACCATTACACCCTATACGTGGGATACCACAACACATTTTTCTCTCTCTCATTCTCTTTCACATTCCTGCAGATTGACAACTTTCATTCTTTTCTTCCTATATCAGCCTTGCTTTTCTAGAGAGCATTTCCAGCATTACTTGAGCATTAAAAACAAGAAATGCTGGAAATACTTAGCAGGTCTGGCAGCATCTGTGTCGAGAGAAGCACAGTTAACGTTTCAGGTCCGTGACCTTTCATCAGAACTGGCAGATATTAGAAATGTAGTAGGTACATTTGTTACATAGGAAATGAAATAACCTATATAAGTTATACAAATACAATATAATTGAAACATATTGTTAGGAAAACATGTTATGCTGAATTAGGATTTTTAATTCATCAGTTGGAAACCTACATTAAACTTTTAAAAAGGAAAGATAGAATCCTACAGTTAACTTTTAAAACTGCCAGCTAAGATGACCACCACAATTTGCCTTGAAATACCTCATGTACTAAGGCATCGAAGTGGAGACGCATGTCTAAATAGCTCGCATCTAGACCAATGGCTTGAAGAATTGAGTTAAGTATCTGGTATCGCTCTCATTAGCAAGACATTCAAAGCCATCTTGGAGCATCCACCCTAGTGGAGACATATCTTCAGGTGGTAAACATTGAGACAATAAGACCTGAGAGAGATTTGTTATTCTTAGACTTTGGATCTCATTATAGTGAACAAAAGAATGCACTGAAAGAATCACATGACTGTCTCTGCAGTCTGTGTGAAAACTTGGAGTTTCTGTTGCACACAGCAGACTAGCTTTGAGAGCTAATAAGTACAGCACCCCAGAGGGGCTGTGTGTGTCTCTCTCTCCAGTATACTGCAAGCTTTGAAGCACTGTTATTGACAGATACCCCAGGGGAGAAAGACACCTCCATCACTGTCTCCAAGAAAACCCTGAACCAGGTGGACCAGCTGCAAGAGCACTTCGACCCGCCAGGAACTTCAGAACTACAAATTCAGCTGGAAGACAACTGAGTTACAAGACCCCACACACTGTATATTATTTTTTATTTGTTCTGGACTCTAGTCCAACCAAACTATTCTTCATCATTCTGTAATCTGTTTGTGTGTGTGTGATTCTCGTGCATGTGTGTGTGTGTGTCTGTGTGTATGTGTGAAACTTAGAGCGTAGTTTATTATTTTTACTTAGATTGGGTTTTGATTTTAAGTACAATAAACTAACCTTTTTCTTGTTTAAACTTAAGAAAACCTTTCTGATTGGTTATTTTACGATCATAGCACATAAAGGGTTAAACACTCACCGAATCGGTAAGCATATCCACTGTTTAAAAGAAATAAACCCTGTTGTGGTCAAACAAGGACAGGGACAACAGGGGAGTCTTTCGATACCTCCGCACCTGATCATAACAATATTGAATTCTTAAGGGGATTGACAGGGGTAGATGCTGAGAAAATGTTTCCCCTGTCTGGGGAATCTAGAACATGGGATCAAAGTCTCCAAATAAGGGATCAGCCATTTAGGACTGAGATGAGAAAACATTTCTTCACTCAAAAGACTGTAAATCTTTGGAATTCTTTACCCAAGATACCTGTGATTGCTCAGTCAATGAATATATTCAAGACAGAGTACAATATATTTTAGGGTACTGCGGGAATTATGGGATGTGGGGATAGTGTGGGAAGGTGGAATTGAAGTAGAAGATTAGCCATGATCTTGTTGAATGCAGAGCAGACTCAAAGGGCCAAATGGCCTACTGCAGCCCTTATTTTTATGCTCTTATAAAGAGTAATAATTATGAAAGCTGCCAGATTACCAAAAAATATCTGTCAGGCAAGTTTTTATGTTTATCCTTTCATTTTCCTGGCAAGTCCAGCACTTATTAACCATCCCTTGAGAAGGTGGTGGTGAGTTGCCTTCTTGAACCGCTGCAGTCTGTGTGGTGGAGACATATGCACAGTGCTATTACAGAGGGAGATCCAGGATTTTGACTCAGTGGCAATGAAAGAACAGTGATATATTTCCAAGTCAGGATGTTGAATAACTTGGAGGGGAAGTTGCGGGTGGTGGTTTTCCCATGCATCAGCAGTTGGGGCTATGGATTTGGAAGGTGCTATTGAAGAAGTTTCAGTGAGTTGCTGCAGTGCATCTTGTAGATAGAACACACTGAGCCACAGTACATTAGTGGTGAAGGGAGTGAATGTTGAAGGTGGTGGATGGGGTGCCAAACAAGTCGGTTGCTTTGTTCTGGATGGGGTCGAGCTTCTTGAGTCTTGTTGGAGCTGCATTCATCCAGACAACTGGGGAGTATTCCCTCATACTTGTAGATGGTGGACAGGCTTTGGGGGGCTAGCAGATGAGTTAGTAGCAGCAGAGTTCCCAGCCTCCAACCTGCTCTTGGAGACACAGTATTTATGTGGCTCTTGCAGTTATGTTTCTGCTCAATGGTGATCCTCAGGACGTTGATAATCCTGTTGAATGTTAGGACAGGTGCTTAGACTCTCTTGTTGGAGATGGTCGTTAGCTGACACTTGTGTGGTGTGAATATCACTTGTCCAAGCCTGAATGTTGTCTTGCTGCATGCTGGCACAGATGTCTTCATTATCTGAGGAGTTGCAAATGGAACTGAACACTGTGCAATCATCAGCAAACATTCCCAATTCTGATCTTAGGATGGTGGGATAAAATTGATAAAACAGCTAAAGATGGTTGGGTCTAGCACTCTGCCCTCAGGAAAGCCTGCAGCAATGTCCTGAGGATGCGATGATTGGCCTGTGACAACAAACAATGATCTTCCTTTGTGTTAGGTAAGACTCTAGACAATGAATTTTGCTAGGGCTCCTTGAAGCTACACTTGGTCAAATGTCGCCTTGATGTCATGGGAAATCACTCTCACCTCATCTCTGGAATTCAAATGTTTTTTTCCTTATTTGGACCAAGGCTGTAATGAGGTCTGGAGCCAAGTGGCCCTGGTGGAACCCAAACTGAGCATTGCTGAGCAGGTTATTGGTGAGTCAGTGCCACCTGGTAGCACTGTCTATGACATCTTCCAACACTTTGTTGATGATTGAGAGTAGTCTGATGGGGCAGTAATTGGCCAGATTGGATTTGTCCTGCTTTTTGTGGACAGGACATTCCACTCTGACGGGTAGATGCAAGTGTTCTAGCTGTGCTGAAACTTCTTGGCTAGAGGTGCGGCTAGTTCTGGAGTACAAGTCTCCAGCCAGGATGTTGTCAGGGCCTATAGCCTTTGCTGTATCCAGACGTTTCTTGATATCACCTGGAGTGAATCACATTGGCTGAAGTCTGGCATCTGTGATGCTGGTGACTTCAGCAGGAGGCCGAGATGGATCATCCAAATACTTCAGCCTTGTCTTTTGCACTGATATGGTGCTGTGGATGTTCATGGAGCCTCCTCCTCCATTTGGTTGTTTCATTATCCACCACTATTCATAACTGACAGGACTGTAGAACTTTGATCTGATCCAATATTTGTGGGATCACTTAGCTTTGTCTATCGCATGCTGCTTCTGCTTTTTATCATGTATACAGTCCTGTGTTCGTGGTAATCACATAGGCATCACATCAAGACAAGCTGAGCCTCACCTGTGCTTTAAATTCCGGTAAGTTTGTGCAGTAATATTAAAGAAGCAATCACAAAGGTTTACCAATGTTCTAATATATTTCCTGCAAGTAAATAATTTTAACACACATTAATGCACACACCTGCTAATAAAATTTTTCTATTTTTTAAGACTTTTCAGAGGCAGCAATTAATGGAGAGCTTACAAATTTACAATGCTTGCCTTCAGTGATGCTCACCTCAAAAATGACCTTAAGGCAACAGAGAGAGAGTCAACAGAAGTCCAGCACTGAGCGACTCAACTGGTTCAGTCCATACAGGCACACGATTACACCAGCATGCCTCATATTGTTGGAGAACATGAAGCTATTGGAGGAAGATGCCAGTACCAGAGGATAGGAAGGCCACAGAAAGAAGATTCCCAGGATCCACTATCCAGATGATCAAGATACCTCAGTATTAGTAAAGGAATTTTGAAAGGTGGCAACACCTCATTAAGGAAACCACAAATGAATTCTGCCACAGATACCATTTAGTAACTGGCGAAAAATTTGGTAAAGAAGAGTCATTTTGCAGTTTATCACTGCATTATTAAGGCTATGGATTTACTGATGTGTTGGACTACATAATTTTTGGCACTGTGATGCAAACCCAGCAGGACAGGATAACAATAACTTTTTTTTTTAAGTTGTGGTGTTCCATGGGTTCAGGAGTCATAGAGGCATTACATCACAGAAGTAGGCCATTTGCCCCATCAAGTTAGGGCGTCACAGTGGCACAGTGGTTAGCACCGCAGCTTCACAGCTCCAGGGACCCGGGTTCAATTCTGGGTACTGTCTGTGTGGAGTTTGCAAGTTCTCCCTGTGTCTGCGTGGGTTTCCTCCGGGTGCTCTGGTTTTCTTCCACCGCCAAAGGCTTGCAGGTGATAGGTAAATTGGCTGTTATAAATTTCCCCTAGTGTAGGTAGGTGGCAAGGCATATGGGATTACTGTAGGGTTAGTATAAATGGGTCGGCACAGACTCGGTGGGCCGAAGGGCCTGTTTCAGTGCTGTATCTCTAAATAAAATAATAAAAAATAAGTCCATGTCAACTCTCTGTAGAGCAATCTAATTTGTCTCATTCCCCTGCTCGATCCCCATTACCCTGCAACTTTATTTCCCTCAAGTACCCTTCCAATTTCCTTTCGAAATCATTCATCATCTCTGCTTGTCTGCCCATTCTTCTTGCCTGTCCATGTCCTGTTGTAGTCGATTGGTATCATCCTCACTTTCACACCTCCAAGTTTGGTATTAATGGCAAATTTTGAAATTTTGCTCTGTATTCCAAGATCCATGTCATATCAAAAAAGCAGCAGTCCCAGCACTGAACCTTGGGGAACATCACTGTCTACCATCTTCTAGTCTGAAAAACAACCACTTACCACGATTCGCTGCGTTTTGTCCTTAGCCAATTTTTTTAAAATCCAATTGGACACTGATCCTCCCATTCCATGAGCCTCAATTTTGTTAACCAGACCTTTATGTCAAATGCTTTTTTAAAATCCATATAGACATCAACCATTGCTTTCCATTAATCAACCTTCTCTGTTACTTTGTCAAAAGAAATTCAATTAGTCAAGCACAGTCTGCCTTTTACAAAATCCATGCTGGCTCTCCTTAATTAACTCACACCTCTCCAAAGCCTGTTTCTTTTGTTCCCTGATTATTGTTTCCAAAACCATACCCACCACTCATGTTAAACTGACCGGCTTGTGGTTACTTGCAATGTCCTTATACCTTTTCTTGAATAAGGGTCCACATTTTCTACTCTCTAATCCTTTGGCACCTCCCCTGTATCTAGGGAAGATTGGAAGATTATAACAAGCCCATCTGCTATTTCCACTCCCACTTCCTTTAGCAACCTGGGATGCAAGCTATCTGGACAAGGCAACTTATCCACTCCATACATAGCCAGTCTTTTCAGCACATCCTGCCTATCAATTTTCACTTCATCCATTTTACCTCTACCATCTCTGCTTCCACCAATATTTTTCAACATCTCCTTCCTTAGGAAACTCTAATACAAACCACTCATTAAGTTTTTTAGTCTTGTCCTATGCATCTAAACATATATTACCCTCTTTGTCCCTAATAAGACCCACCCGCCTCATACTTCGTGCTTACTATTTATGTACCCGTAGAAGATTTTTACATCCCCTTTTATGTTAACTGCTATTTTATTCTCATAATCTCTCTTTGCCAATCATATTTTCCTTCTCACTGACCCTCTCAACTTACTGTATTTGTCCTGATTCTGTCTTGAATAATTTACCTGCCATGCGTTATACACCCTCTTTTTGTTTCATGATATTCTCTATCTCCTTCGTCATCCAAGGAGCCCTGGTTTTGGTTCCCTTATCTTTCACCCTTGTTGGAATATACCTATCCTGTACCTGAAACATCTCCTCCATAAAGTTACCCATTGTTCCATTTCAGTTGTTCCTGTCAATCTTTGGTTCCATTTTTCATTATCCTTCCTTTGGATGAGGTACCATTAAAAGAAAATACATTTCTTTCTGTTATGTTTTGTCAAATGGGATTGGAGATCCTCTAGCATCAGTTTGGACTACTTTGGAAATGTTAAGTTCAATAAGCATTTGGTTGTTGGTGAAGATTGTAGTATGCAAATTTCCATTACATCTTACCATGGCTTGATTCACTATCATCCCATTGAAGTTAGCCCTCTTCCAATTTAGAAGTTTTGCTTTTGTTCCTTGCTCTTCTCCATTGCTAATCTAAACTTATGATATAATGATCACTCTTACCCAAGTGGTCCCCCACAGACAGTTGGTCTAGTAGGCCCACCTCATTCCCCAGCAACAGATCCAGCAATGCCTCCTTTCCAGTTGGACTGAGAACATACTGGTCAAGGACGTTCTCCTGAACAGATTTCATAAATTCCTCTTCCTTCTTACCTATTACTCTGACATTATCCCAATCGTTATTTGGGTAATTAAAGTCCCCCAATATCACCAATCTGTAGTTTTTGCATATCTCTATGATTGCCCGGCAGATTTGTTCCTCTATCTCTCTCGCACTATTTGGAGGCCTATAGAAGACCCCCAGTAGTGTGATCATTCCCTTTTTGCTTCTGCACTTTAAACCAATAGATTCTGTCCTTGCACCCTGAACCACATCCTTTCTTTCCAACACGACAATGTCTTCCTTAATCAGCGTTGCTACTCCACCTCCCTTTTTTCTTTCCTTATCTTTTCGGAAGACTTTGTATCATTGAATACATCTATTAAAAGATCTAGAGAATTTCCTCTGAAATTGAATGAATATTCAAATGGTGTCTGAGGACTGCCAAATCATTTTGTGGTTGGATGTGTTGGGAGCACCTGCAGTGACCCTATCTGTATCCCCCTCCACAACTTATTCCCTGTGTCAAGGTGAGTGATTGGTCCTTGGACTCATGGGTTACCCATCCCGAAATGTGACTCATGACATTGTTGAACACTTATACTCCTTAGCCAAAGAGTCTGAAACAAAGAACATTTTATATCCAGTGGTCTTTTAAAGTTACGTTTTATAATTTTACCCTCCTGATCCAAACACTGCTGTACTGCAATGAGGTATCTGAATGCCTTCATAAAATTTAGCCTGATTGTGCTTTCCAGCACTACCAACGGTCATTTATCAGATTGCCAACCTCATTACCCTAACATCATTAGCAAGAGCATTCCGTAACATCCTCCAACTGTTCTCCACACCTGGTTGCCAAAGTCTTCTTTGCTGATCCACTGACACTGCATTTTGCTTGATACTCCACACAGTGTGTAAATCAGTCTCCGTGGCATTGTCCAAATGATATTTGCAATTGCAGCAAACACAGTTTTCAACATGCTTTGGCAAGAATGCAAATTCTGGAAACTTGAGAACAAAATCTGGGCTGACACTTTAGTGTAGTACTGACAAAATGCTGCACTGTCAGAGGTTCTGTCTCAAATTAAACCAAGGATGTTAGTCTGCCTGGTCAGATAGGCATATGTGAACAGGAGTAAGGGAAATCACAATACCCTGACCAATACACAGCCCTCAATCAACACCATCAAATTAACTAATCATGTACTCAGTTCTTTTCGTGGAACCGTGCTGTGCACAAATTGGCTGTTGTGATTGCCAACATAACAATAACTATGTTTCAAAAGTAAATCATGCAAAGTGTTTTGGGATGATCTGAATTTGTTTGTTCTTTATTCTATGCATTTGTGCTTATCTGCTTCTATAAACCTACGAGGTCCACAGGCATAAGTCAGTGCCTTCCGGAGGAGGCAGCCAATTGCAAAACTGGCTTTCACCCCATTGAATATATACAGCAGCCAAATTAAATGAATGAACAACCACCATCTTTGGTATCCTGCATGACAGCATCAAAGGTGAGCATCCCAGAGTGACTCCATTGAAAGCAATGAGGTCATGAAGTTTGGACCCTGCCTGAGAGCCAATCAGTTGCTGGGGATATAAAGTCTCCCTCATGACTCACAAAAACAACAACAACAAAAATTTGTACTTGTATGGTGTTGTAAAACGTCCCAAGCTGCTT
Source organism: Heterodontus francisci (assembly GCF_036365525.1). Classification (NCBI taxonomy): domain Eukaryota; kingdom Metazoa; phylum Chordata; class Chondrichthyes; order Heterodontiformes; family Heterodontidae; genus Heterodontus; species Heterodontus francisci. The sequence continues at coordinate 106,761,291 of NC_090376.1, forward strand.
CATAGGAGAGACTATCAAACAAAGTTTGGCACAACACTGCACAAGGAGATAATAGGAAATGTGAACGAAGTCCTGGCCCAAGAGGTAGGTTTTAAGGAGGGGGTCTTAAATGAGGAGAGAGAGATGGAGAGGTTTAGGGTGGGTTCTCTAGAGCTTAGGACCTAGGCAACTGAAGGCACTGCCATCAACAATGAAAATTGGGCAATCAGAAGGGAAAAAATTGGAAGAACAAAGAGATCTCAGGAGGTTGTAGAGCTGAGGGAGGGATGAAAGAGTTCTCCGATGATGAAAGGCTGAGTAAATTGAGCTTATACTGTTTGGAGTTTAGAAGAATGAGAGGTGATTTCATTGAAACATGCAACATTCTGAAGGGGCTTTGACGGAGTAGACATTGGGAGCTTACTACCTCTAGCTGGAGAGTCTAGAATATAGGGACGTATTCTCAGGATAAAGGGTCGATCACTTAGGACTGAGATGAGGAGAAATTTCTTCATTCAGAGGGTTGTGAATCTTTGGAATTCTCTACCCCAGAGGGTTGTGGGTGCTCCATCATTAATTATATTCAAGGCTGAGATGGTGAGATTTTTTGGGCTCTCAGGGTATCAAGGGATACGGGGAGTGGGTGGGAAAGTGAAGTTAAGGCAGAAGTTCAGCCGTGCTCGTATTAAATTCTGCAGCAGGTGTGAGGGGTCGTATAGCCTACTCCTTCTTCCATTTTTTATATTCTTCTGTCCTTATATACAGAGATAAGGAGGGGTGAAGTCATGGAGTAATTTGAAAATAAGGATGAGAATTTTAGAATTGGGGCATTGCTTAACTGGGAGTCAATGTAGGTCAACAAGCAAAGGCATGATGCATGATTGGAACTTGGGGTGTGAATTAAGATACCTGGAGCATAGTTTAAATGTGCTCAAGTTAACAGAGGGTGCAAGGTGGAAGGCCAGTCAGGAGACCACTGGAATAGTCGAGTCCAAAGGTAACAAAGGCATAAGTGAGGGTTTCAGTAGTAGATGAGCATAGGCCAGGGCAAAGATGGGTGATATTTCCTGGATAATTGGGGCTCTTTCTGGGGTAGGTGGGACCTCTACAAACAGGATGGTCTTCACCTGAACCAGAGGGGTACCAATATCCTGGGGGGGAGATTTGCTAGTGCTCTTTGGGGGGGGTTTAAACTAATTCAGCAGGGGGATAGGAACCTAAATTGTAGTTCCAGTGTACAGGATGTTGAGAGTAGTGAGGTCAGGGATAAGGTTACAAGGACGCAAGAGGGCACTGGCAAGCAAGAACCTGGTTTAAAGTGTGTCTACTTCAACGCCAGGAGCATCCGGAATAAGGTGGGTGAGCTTGCAGCATGGGTTGGTACCTGGGATCTCGATGTAGTGGCCATTTCGGAGACATGGGTAGAGCAGGGGCAGGAATGGATGTTGCAGGTTCCGGGATTTAGATGTTTCAGTAAGAACAGAGAAGATGGTAAAAGAGGGGGGGGTGTGGCATTGTTAATCAAGGCGAGTATTACAGCGACAGAAAGGACGTTTGAGGACTCGTCTACTGAGGTAGTATGGGCCGAGGTTAGAAACAGGAGAGGTGAGGTCACCCTGTTGGGAGTCTTTTATAGACCTCCAAATAGTTCCAGAGATGTAGAGGAAAGGATAGCGAAGATGATTCTCGACAGGGGCGAGAGTAACAGGGTAGTTGTTATGGGGGACTTTAACTTTCCAAATATCGACTGGAAATACTATAGTTCGAGTACTTTAGATGGGTCAGTTTTTGTCCAGTGTGTGCAGGAGGGTTTTCTGACACAGTATGTAGACAGGCCAACCAGGGGCGATGCCACATTGGATTTGGTACTGGGTAATGAACCCGGCCAGGTGTTAGATTTAGATGTAGGTGAGCACTTTGGTGATAGTGATCACAATTCGGTTAGGTTTACCTTAGCGATGGGCAGGGACAGGTGTATTCCGCAGGGCAAGAATTATAGCTGGGGGAAAGGAAATTATGATGCGATTAGGCAAGATTTAGGATGCGTAGGATGGGGAAGGAAACTGCAGGGGATGGGAACAATCGAAATGAGGAGCTTATTCAAAGAGCAGCTACTGCGTGTCCTTGATAAGTATGTACCTGTCAGGCAGGGAGGAAGTTGTCGAGCGAGGGAGCCGTGGTTTACTAAAGAAGTTGAAGCGCTTGTCAAGAGGAAGAAGAAGGCTTATGTTAGGATGAGACGTGAAGGCTCAGTTAGGGCGCTTGAGAGTTACAAGCTAGCCAGGAAGGATCTAAAGGGAGAGCTAAGAAGAGCAAGGAGAGGACACGAGAAGTCATTGGCGGATAGGATCAGGGAAAACCCTAAGGCTTTCTATAGGTATATCAGGAATAAAAGAATGACTAGAGTTAGATTAGGGCCAATCAAGGATAGTAGTGGGAGGTTTTGTGTGGAATCAGAGGAGATAGGGGAAGTGTTAAATGAATATTTTGCGTCAGTATTTACAGTAGAGAAAGAAAATGTTGTCGAGGAGAATACTGAGATTCAGGCTACTAGGCTAGATGGGATTGAGGTTCACAAGGAGGAGGTGTTAGCAATTTTGGAAAGTGTGAAAATAGATAAGTCCCCTGGGCCAGATGGGATTTATCCTAGGATTCTCTGGGAAGCTAGGGTGGAGATTGCAGAGCCTTTGTCCTTGATCTTTATGTCGTCATTGTCGACAGGAATAGTGCCGGAAGACTGGAGGATAGCAAATGTTGTCCCCTTGTTCAAGAAGGGGAGTAGAGACAGCCCTGGTAAATATAGACCTGTGAGCCTTACTTCGGTTGTGGGTAAAATGTTGGAAAAGGTTATAAGAGACAGGATGTATAATCATCTTGAAAAGAATAAGTTCATTAGCGATAGTCAGCACGGTTTTGTGACGGGTAGGTCGTGCCTCACAAACCTTATTCAGTTTTTCGAGAAGGTGATCAAACAGGTGGATGAGGGTAAAGCAGTGGATGTGGTGTATATGGATTTCAGTAAGGCGTTTGATAAGGTTCCCCATGGTAGGCTATTTGCAGAAAATACGGAAGTATGGGGTTGAAGGTGATTTAGAGCTTTGGATCAGAAATTGGCTAGCTGAAAGAAGACAGAGGGTGGTGGTTGATGGCAAATGTTCATCCTGGAGTTTAGTTACTAGTGGTGTACCGCAAGGATCTGTTTTGGGGCCACTGCTGTTTGTCATTTTTATAAATGACCTGGAAGAGGGTGTAGAAGGGTGGGTTAGTAAATTTGCGGATGACACTAAGGTCGGTGGAGTTGTGGATAGTGCCGAAGGATGTTGTAGGGTACAGAGGGACATAGATAGGCTGCAGAGCTGGGCTGAGAGATGGCAAATGGAGTTTAATGCGGAAAAGTGCGAGGTGATTCACTTTGGAAGGAGTAACAGGAATGCAGAGTACTGGGCTAATGGGAGGATTCTTGGTAGTGTAGATGAACAGAGAGATCTTGGTGTCCAGGTGCATAAATCCCTGAAGGTTGCTACCCAGGTTAATAGGGCTGTTAAGAAGGCATATGGTTTGTTAGCTTTTATTAGTAGGGGGATCGAGTTTCGGAGCCACGAGGTCATGCTGCAGCTGTACAAAACTCTGGTGAGACCGCACCTGGAGTATTGCGTGCAGTTCTGGTCACCGCATTATAGGAAGGATGTGGAAGCTTTGGAAAGGGTGCAGAGGAGATTTACTAGGATGTTGCCTGGTATGGAGGGAAGGTCTTACGAGGAAAGGCTGAGGGACTTGAGGTTGTTTTCGTTGGAGAGACGGAGGAGGAGAGGTGACTTAATAGAGACATATAAGATAATCAGAGGGTTAGATAGGGTGGATAGTGAGAGTCTTTTTCCTCGGATGGTGATGGCAAACACGAGGGGACATAGCTTTAAGTTGAGGGGTGATAGATATAGGACAGATGTCAGAGGTAGTTTCTTTACTCAGAGAGTAGTAGGGGCGTGGAACGCCCTGCCTGCAACAGTAGTAGACTCGCCAACTTTAAGGGCATTTAAGTGGTCATTGGATAGACATATGGATGAAAATGGAATAGTGTAGGTCAGATGGTTTCACAGGTCGGCGCAACATCGAGGGCCGAAGGGTCTGTACTGCGCTGTAATGTTCTAATTCTAATTCTAATTATAATATTACACAGTGTGGATGTAAACAGTCTTGATGACAGAGAGAATATGGGGCCAGAAGCTGAACTCAGAATCAAATGGGACAACAAGGTCCCAAACAGTCTCAGCCAGTTGCCAGTTTGGTATGTATAAGAGTACTTTTCTATGTAAAAGAGGGACCAATAAAATTGAGTCATAGAATCATAGGGTCATTTACAGCACAGAAGGGGCCATTTGGCCGATTGAGTCCATGCCGGCTGTCTGCAGAGCAGTTCGATCAGTCCCATTCCCCTGCTCGATCCCTGTAGCCCTGCAAGTTTATTTCCTGCAAGTGCTCATCCAATTTCCTTTTGAAATTATTGATTTTTTTCCCCATTCAGCACCCTCGTTGGCAATGATTTCCTATTCTGGTAAATCTCCTCTGCACCCTCTCAAGGACCCTCACATCCTCCCTAAAGTGTAGTGAACAGAACTGGACGCAATACTCTAGTTGGGGCCTAACGAGAGCTTCATAAAGGTTCAACATAACTTCCTGCTTTTATACTCAGTGCCTCTATTTATGAGGCCCATGATCCCATATGATTTGCTAACTACTCTCTCGCTATGACCTGCAACCTTCAAAGATCTATGTACATGCACCCCGGTTGCTCTGTTCCTGCACACTCTTTAGAATTATGCTATTAAGTCTATACTGCCTCACCCTATCCCTTCTGCCAAAATGCATCACCTCACACTTCTCTGTATTAAATTCCATCTGCCATTTGTCTGCCCATTCTGCTAGCCTATCCTGTTGCAAGGGATTTGTATCATCCTCATTATTTGCCAGCCATTCAGGTTTGTTTTCATCGGCAAATTTTGAAATTCTACTCCGTATTCCAAGATCCAAGTCATTTATATATAGCAAAAAAGCAGCAGTCCTAGCACTGACCCTTGGAAAACACCACTGTCTACCATCCCCCAGTCCGAAAAACAAGCATTTACCACAACTCACTGTTTCCTGTCTTTAAGCCAATTTTTTATTCAGTTGGACACTGATCCTCCTATTCCATGAGTCTTTTATGTGGTACTGCGTCAAACGCTTTTTTAAAATCCATGTAGACAACATCTACTGCATTCCTTCATCAATTTTGCCTGTTACTTTATCAAAAAATTTTAACTAGATAAGTCAAGCATGATTTGCCTTCTACAGCTTCTTGCTGGCTATCCTTAATTAACTCAAACCTCTCCAAGTGCTTGTTGATGTTTACCCTGATTATTGTTTTTAAAACCTTACCCAATCACTGATGTTAAACTAACAGGCCTGCAGTTGCTAGGACTGTCCATACATCCTTTCTTGAATAAGGGTGTCACATTTGCCACTCTCCAATCCTCTGGCACCTCCCCCGTATCCAGGGAAGATTGAAAGATTATGGCAAGCCCTTCCGCTATCTCCACTTCCACTTCCTTTAGCAACCTGGGACACAAGCCATCCAGAACAGGTGATGTATCGATCCTGAGCATAATCAACCTTTCCAGCACATCCTCCCTCTCAATCTTTACCCTGTCCATTGTGGAAATTTGCTCCAATTCTACTGATATTTTGTCAGATTCCTCTTCCTTGGTAAACCCCAATGCAAAGTACTAATTAAGTATTCTAGCCTTGCCTTGCGCCTCTAAGCATATATTACCCTCTTTGTACCTAATAGGCACCATTCGTCCTCTTACTTAACAGTTACATGCTGGTAGAAGATGTTTGGGTTCCCTTTTATGTTGACTGCCATTCTAGTTTCATATTCTCTCTTTGCCAGTTTTATTCAGCTCTTCACCTCCCCTCCCAACCTATTGTATTTCACCTGGTTCTAACTTGAAAAATTCACCTGGCATGTATCGTACACCCTCTTTTTTTGTTTTGTCATAATCTCCATCACCCTCATCATCCAAGATGCCCTGGTTTTGATTCCCCTACCTTTTCCCTTATTGGAATGTACCTAGCCTGTACCTAAAGCATCTATTCCTTAAAGATAAACCATTGTTACATTACAGTTTTTCCTGTCAGTCTTTGGTTCCAATTTACCCTGGCTAGATCCCTTCTCATCCCATTGAAATTAGCTTTCTTCCAATCCAGACGTACTACCTTTTATCATTCCTTGCTTAGCTGCATTACTAATCTAAACTTTATGATACAATGATCACTGTTACCCAAGTCCTGCTCCACAGACACTTGGTCTCCTTGGCCTACCTCATTTCCCAGCACCAGATCCAGAAATGCCTCCTTTCACACAATAGAATATAATAGGTAGAGAGGGGAGGTGAAGAGCTAAATAAGACTGGCAAAAAGAGAATATGAGAATAGAATGGCAGTCAACATAAAAGGGAATGGCATTAGGTGTACTGCTCATTCAGAGAGCAAGTGCAGACACGATGGGGTAAATGGCCTCCTTCTGCACTGTAACAATTCTGTGATTCTGTGATTTTATTTGGGCCTAGAACATACTGATCAAGGAAGTTCTCCTGAATATATTTCGGAAATTCATCCCATTCCTTACCCTTTACTCTAACATTATCCCGAACAATATTTAAGCAATTAAAGTCCCCCAATATCACCACTCTGTAGTTTTTGCGCATCTCTATGATTTTCCTGCAGATTCACTCCTCTATCTCTCTCTTGCTAATTGGTGGCCCGATGAATACCTCCAGTAGCATGATCATCCCCTTTTTATTTCTCAACTCCAATCAAATGGATTCTTGCCCTATCAAGAACATCCCCTATTTCCAACACTACAATGTCTTTCCTAATCAGTGCAGCCAGCCCACCTCCCTTTTTCCATTCTCTATCTTTGCTGAACACTTTATATCCTTGTAATTAAGCAGCAGTCCTCACCATTTTTAAGCCACATTTTAAATATTTCCACTGCATCATATTGCCATACTGTTATTTGTGCTTGTAGCTCACCAACCTTAATCACCACACTCTGTGTACTTACATGCACGCTTTGTAACCCTGTCTTTGCATTCTTCGTAGTCCTTCTCAATGCACTCCTACCTAATACAGCACTACTTTCTTTTTTAGTACTGTCCAACACTCTTACATTATGCCCCTTAGTCCTCTTTCTGACTATGCTGTTGCCCATCGCCCTGCTAATTTAATTTAAACCCTCCCCAACCGCACTAGTGAACCTCCCCGTGAGGACATCGGTCCCAGTCATGTTCAGGTGCAACCTATCACTTTTGACTAGGTGCCTTCTTCCCCAGAACTAGTTCCAATGTCCCAAAAATCTGACACTGTCCTTCCTGGACCATGCTTCAAGTCATGCATTGATCCTCCCTATTTTCCTATTTCTACTGTCACTAGCGCATGGCACTGTGAGTAATCCAAAGATTAATATCTTTGAGGTCCTACTCTTTAATCTCTTCCCTAGCTGCTGAAAATCTGACAGTAGGGCCTGACTACCTGCCCTTGCTATGTCATTAGTACCGAAGTGTACCACAACGTCTGGCTCACTCCCTTCCCCCTGCAGAATATCCTGCACCCTCTCCGTGATGTCCTTCACTCTGGCACCAGAGAGGCAACACACCTCTTAGGGTGGCACAGTGGTTAGCACTGCAGCCTCACAGCTCCAGCGACCCGGGTTCAATTCTGGGTACTGCCTGTGTGGAGTTTGCAAGTTCTCCCTGTGACCGCGTGGGTTTTCGCCAGGTGCTCCGGTTTCCTCCCACAGCCAAAGACTTGTAAGTTGATAGGTAAATTGGCCATTATAAATTACCCCTAGTATAGGTAGGGGAATTGAGGAAAGGTGGGGATGTGGTAGGAATCTGGGATTAATGTGGGATTAGTATAAATGGGTGGTTGATGGTCAGCACAGACTCGAAAGGCCTGTTTCAGTGCTGTATCTCTAAATAAATAAATAAAATAAACAACATGCGGGACCCATGATGAGAGTTTCAGAAATGCCTGTCTGTCCCCCTGACTAGGGAATCTGCCACATCAACTGCATTTCTACACTTTGCTGTTCCCTCCTGCATAGTCTCTTGTCCATTGGTGCCATGGTTTGGACTGCACTCCTTTAGGGTATTGTGCTTCTAGCAGTGTCCAATGCTGAGTACCTGTTTGAGACTGGCACAAACCCTGAAGACTCCTGCACTTCCATCCTCTTCCTACTTTTACGGATGACCACCCACCTACGATCCTGAACTCTTACTGTGGGGGACCACCTCCTGGAAAGTATGATCCAGGAAAATCTCAGGCTCCCTGATGCTCTGCAGTGATTCTAGCTGCCCCTCAAGCTCGGAAATACTAAGCTTGAACTGAAGCACCTGGAGACACTTCTTACACACGTGGTCTCTTAAGACACGTGAAATGTCCTGAAGTTCCCACATGGCACAGGAATTGGAAGTAACAAGTGGCAAATGTCCAGTCATGATATAAAACAAAATCACAATTCCCTGTTTAACAATCCAGATATGCCCTGTTTAAACTATCAATTTTAATGAATGCTCGAGACCTGTTCTGCACTTATACTCTACTTAAATGACTTACTATTATACTAACCATGATTGAATATTTTTAATTTCCCAGCTCCTAATTTGAAACAATACCCTAGTTTAGAGAGAGAAAAGAGAAAGATACTCACCAACCAATGACAGATCTTCTTCCCTGTGATGTCACACTTTGATTTACTTTAGAACGCAGTCATTCAGCTCTGAAGTCGCGCACCTCCCCCTAGGTCCATTGCTTTATCCTGCCGCTGAATCGCTGTGGTCTCTCACAGGCCCACTCCTTTATCCTGCCACTGACTCACTGTGCTCTCTCACAGGTCCACTCCTTTATCCTGCCACTGACTCACTGTGCTCACTCACAGGCCCACTCCTTTATCCTGCCACCAACACACTGTGCTCTCTCACAGGCCCACTCCTTTATCCTGTCACCAACACACTGTGCTCTCTCACAGGCCCACTCCTTTATCCTGCCGCCAATACACTGTGCTCTCTCACAGGCCCACTCCTTTATCCTGCCACCAACACACTGTGCTCACTCACAGGTCCAATCCTTTATCTTGCCACCAACACACTGTGCTCTCTCACAGGCCCACTCCTTTATCCTGTCACCAACACACTGTGCTCTCTCACAGGCCCACTCCTTTATCCTTCCGCCAATACACTGTGCTCTCTCACAGGCCCACTCCTTTATCCTGCCACCAACACACTATGCTCTCTTACAGGCCCAGTGCTTTATCCTGCCACCAACACACTGTGCTCTCTCACAGGCCCACTCCTTTATCCTGCCACTGGCTCACTGTGATCACTCACAGGCTGACTCCTTTATGCTGCCACTGACTCACTGTGCTCTCTCACAGGCCCACTCCTTTATCCTGCCACTGGCTCACTGTGCTCACTCACAGGCCCACTCCTTTATCCTGCCACTGACTCACTGTGCTCACTCACAGGCCCACTCCTTTATCCTGCCACTGGCTCACTGTGATCACTCACAGGCTGACTCCTTTATCCTGCCACTGACTCACTGTGCTCTCTCACAGGCCCACTCCTTTATCCTGCCACTGGCTCACTGTGCTCACTCACAGGCCCACTCCTTTATCCTGCCACTGGCTCACTGTGCTCACTCACAGGCCCACTCCTTTATCCTGCCACTGGCTCACTGTGCTCACTCACAGGCCCACTCCTTTATCCTGCCACTGGCTCACTGTGCTCACTCACAGGCCCACTCCTTTATCCTGCCACTGACTCACTGTGATCACTCACAGGCCCACTCCTTTATCCTGCCACTGACTCACTGTGCTCTCTCACAGGCCCACTCCTTTATCCTGCCACCGACTCACGGTGCTCTCTCAGAGGCCCACTCCTTTATCCTGCCACTGACTCACTGCGCTCACTCACAGGCCCACTCCTTTATCCTGCCACTGACTCACTTTGCTCACTCACAGGTCCAATCCTTTATCTTGCCACCAACACACTGTGCTCTCTCACAGGCCCACTCCTTTATCCTGCCACTGACTCACTGTGCTCACTCACAGGCCCACTCCTTTATCCTGCCACTGACTCACTGTACTCACTCACAGGTCCAATCCTTTATCTTGCCACCAACACACTGTGCTCTCTCACAGGCCCACTCCTTTATCCTGTCACCAACACACTGCTCTCTCAGAGGCCCACTCCTTTATCCTGCCACCGACTCACGGTGCTCTCTCACAGGCCCACTCCTTTATCCTGTCACCAACACACTGTGCTCTCTCACAGGCCCACTCCTTTATCCTGCCACCGACTCACGGTGCTCACTCACAGGCCCACTCCTTTATCCTGCCACTGACTCACTGTGCTCACTCACAGGCCCACTCCTTTATCCTGCCACTGACTCACTGTGCTCACTCACAGGTCCAATCCTTTATCTTGCCACCAACACACTGTGCTCTCTCACAGGCCCACTCCTTTATCCTGCCACTGACTCACTGTGCTCTCTCACAGGTCCAATCCTTTATCCTGCCGCCAATACACTGTGCTCTCTCACAGGCCCACTGCTTTATCCTGCCACCAACACACTGTTCTCTCTCACAGGCCCACTCCTTTATCCTGCCGCCAATACACTGCACTCTCTCACAGGCCCACTTCTTTATCCTGCCACAACACACTATGCACTCTCACAGGCCCAGTGCTTTATCCTGCCACCAACACACTGTGCTCTCTCACAGGCCCACTCCTTTATCCTGCCACCAACACACTGTGCTCTCTCACAGGCCCACTCCTTTATCCTGCCACCAACACACTGTGCTCTCTCACAGGCCCACTCCTTTATCCTGCCACCAACACACTGTGCTCACTCACAGGTCCACTCCTTTATCCTGCCACTGACTCACTGTGCTCACTCACAGGCCCACTCCTTTATCCTGCCACCAACACACTGTGCTCACTCACAGGCCCACTCCTTTATCCTGCCACTGACTCACTGTGCTCACTCACAGGCCCACTCCTTTATCCTGCCACCAACACACTGTGCTCACTCACAGGCCCACTCCTTTATCCTGCCACTGACTCACTGTGCTCTCTCACAGGCCCACTCCTTTATCCTGCCACCAACACACTGTGCTCTCTCACAGGCCCAGTGCTTTATCCTGCCACCAACACACTGTGCTCTCTCACAGGCCCACTCCTTTATCCTGCCACCAACACACTGTGCTCTCTCACAGGCCCACTCCTTTATCCTGCCACTGATTCACTGTGCTCGCTCACAGGCCCACTCCTTTATCCTGCCACTGACTCACTGTGCTCACTCACAGGCCCACTCCTTTATCCTGCCACTGACTCACTGTGCTCATTCACGGGCCCACTCCCTTATCCTGCTGCTGAATCACTGCTCTCTCACAGGTCAACTCCTTTATTCTGCCACTGACACACTGCACTCTCTCACAGGCCCACTCCTTTATCCTGCCACTGACTCACTGCTCACTCACAGTGCTGCTCCTTTATCCTGCTGCTGATTAGTTGTGTTCTCTCACAGGCCCACTCCTTTATCCTGCCGCTGAATCACTGCGCTCTCTCACAGGCCCACTCTTTTATCCTGACACCGACTCACTGTGCTCTCTCACAAGCCCACTCGTTTATCCTGCCACTGACTCACTCTGCTCTCTCAGAGGCCCACTCCTTCATCCTGCCACCGACTCACTGCTCACTCACAGTGCTGCTCCTTTATCCTGCCGCTGAATAGTTGTGTTCTCTCACAGGCCCACTCCTTTATCCTGCCACTGACTCACTGTGCTCTCTCACAGGCCTGGTCATTTATTCTGCCACCGACTTACTGTGCTCTCTCACAGGCCTACTCCTTTATCCTGCCACTGAGTCGCTGTGCTGTCTTGCAGACTTATTCCTTTATCCTGCCGCCCAGTCACTGCTCTCTCACAGGTCTGCTCCTTTAGCCCGCCACCATCTTAAAATTCTTATGTTTTTAAAATAATTGTATTATTATTATTAATAATAAAATGGGGTGTTCATAGAATACTTATCAATTAACAGTGGAATGCGATTTTTATCTCATTCATTATGTATCCAGCATTCATTTTGAAATCCTGGTGGAGATTGAATCATTACTTTATTTAATATAGTATATTATGCAAAAAATGATGCATTTTTATATCAACTGGTTTCCTGAAATAAATTTGCTATCACTCACATCTTTATTAACTTCAGTCAATGACTGCATTGTATTATTACTCCATTACACTAAGTTAGCCATCATACAGCAAAACTAAACCCGCTATTTAAATGGGAGGTTCTTGTGTATCTAGTTACTCATCCTAAAACTAATATCCTAGCATAGCTGAGTAAAGGAACATATGAGAACTATCAGTTTAATAATCTGTGTGATGAAATATAGGATATGGTTTCATATTTGTTCTCACAAAATGTACTTTATTTTAGCAGTATAATCTTCACTTGAAATTCCTTAACGTTTTCAGAGATATTTGAAAAAATCCTCCAATGTTCTGTTAAGTAGTTGAACTCACTTCTTTGAAACTTACACCTATAATTAATGAATTCTCTGGTGCTGGCAATCCCTAATACTAACATTGCTTTCCTGTATGCATGTTACACGACTCTAGTAATAGATGTTTCAAAATAGTGCAGTGTGATAGAGTCACTATCTAAATAGGGCATACCTGATGGGGCTCTGGTTAACTGAAAATAAATCATTAAGCTATCATGCGGTTCAAGTGAATTATGAGATTGAATCTAGAGTGATTACTATTTTTGGTGGAACACTCAGTCTGTGCCAGCCATCTGTTTTTAAAAATCATAATATTTATATAATAGAAATAACTCTTTTTGCATGTGGGGGAGGGGGAGAAAGCAGCTATGTCTATAAGTGTGTCATTGGCATTGTGGTTGTTTAGGTGCCCAATAGGCCAGTGGCTTATTCCGAACCAAATCTACTTCATATGGCATTATGTTTTATTAATTGATTGTTGTTGAGGTGGTTGTCGTGGTCCTGTGGATTACAGTGGCCATTTAAAAAGTGTAGCACTGCTTAACCGGTAGTTTTGCTTGGCAAACTGAACTTTTGTATGCCAACAATTCACTGTGATCAAAAAATCATTCCAATTGTGAAGTAACAATTATAATCATAAATTAATTCCGACTATTGCCACTGTGCTATCCATTTAAATTGTGCCTGAATTTGTTGGAATGTCTGTTTGGTGGTGATTGCCGTAATTCGGACTTTTCAGCTCATAGTTCATACTGATCTGCAATTTGCTGCAATGTCGATCTATCTAAGGTGGGGCAAGGTTCACGGCGAAGCCAATGGCTTATTATGAAAAACAACCACATGACACTACACCATGGCTGCCTGTCAAGTGGGAAAACCTGCTGCAGCAGAACGCAGCCAGGGAACAGAGACAGAGGGAGGGAGAGATCACACAAAGGAGGGGCTCATGATTGGGAGGAAGAGAACATGGCTGTGGGAGAGAGATCCTGGTCGGAATTGGGGAGAGATAGTGGTCGGGGGGAGAGATCATAGTCAGGGAGAGATTGTAGGCGGGGAGGGAGAGATCGTAGTTGCTGGGGGGCGGGGGGTGGCAAGATCGTGGTTGGGGCAAGGTCTTGATCAGTCGGGGAATCGTGGAGGTGGGGGCGTTGGCCAGTCATGGACAAGGAAGCAGAGAAGGTTGATGGGCCTGGACCTCCTGCTCATCCTGACTCATAAGCAGTCCTGTATTGGCACTTACCTTCTGGAACTGATTCTTCTCCTTTTACCTGCCAGATTTCTCAACGCTGGGGAAGCTCGGCCAAAATGGGTAAAAAATAAAGAGCCTATATAAACGGAGGCATGCAGCCTCTTTAAAATAATTTACTGACTGATGGACCTGGCTTCTAAGAGTAGCTTAGTTATTCACGCTCTGATCCGCCTCCATTAAAACTGTAAGTAGGTGGGCTAGAGCTCGGTTGTGGTTGGGTTGGAAATTTTTTAAATTTTAAATTTTCACCTGCAACACACCCAATCTTGGGAATTAAAATGACCAGCCTCCCCATTTATCAGATTGGAGACAAATGGCCTGCAACTCCTGAACTCATGTGAAATCAACTTTAAAAAATCAATTACAGTTTAAAAAACAACTTTTGGAAGGCTGTACAAAGTAATTTCTAGAGTCTGTACAACCCTGTCATGAGCGCTTCCCTGATGCTCTGAAATTACATGCAGAATCCTCAGGTGGACATTGCAGATTTAGCACATTTTAAGAACAATAACCCTTCCTCTTGATAAAAGTGACAGGTTCCTGAAGTTGAGCCTTCAGTGGCAAATGGATCCAATCCACAGTCCCCTGCACCCTGGAGAAATCAGAAATTCTGTCGAAGTTGATGGTCTTGTCTCTTTGCTATGCAGGGACCTACTGCATTTTCTGAGGTAGGATGCCCTGCGGGATAGGGCATCTGCGAACTGTTGAATGCAGGTCCTCGCACTCCTTGGCCGATGGTGCAGAGATGTCCAGTGCCTGACTAGAAGGAAATATGCCATAGAAATTGAAGGCCATCAGTCCCACTAACAAGGCCGGCAGGAGGTGGACCTCAGGTCTTCATGGAACATCTCACAAAGGTGTCCAATTGTTTCCTTGCTGAAGCGCAGTTTGCACATGCAGAGCTCCTCTGACAGTGCCATAAATGACATCTGTTCCCTGTACACTCTTAGAGTGGAGCAGTAACAAGATGGGTTCAGTCTCGGACCGTGGTGCCTCAAGTGACACATCTGCTCCTTTGCTCTTCCTCCAGATCACCCATGATAGTCATGAATAGGGAATATTCAGTGGATATTACAATACTTTAAGCTTTCTTATATTTAGAAATAGTTGGAGACCTTCAAAGTAATTGTCTTCAATCAGTCATAGCATTTCAGCTTTGAAGAGAAAGTGGATAGGCGGGGGTTGTTTTCCTTAGAGCAGAGAAAGCTGAGGAGGGACCTGATTGAGATATACAAAATTATGAGGGGCATAGATAGGGTAGATAGGAAGAAACTTTTTTCCCACAGCAGAGGTGTCAATAACCAGGGAGCATAGATTTAAGGTAAGGGGCAGGAGGTTTAGAGGGGATTTGAGGAAAAAAAATTTCATCCAGAGGGTGGTTGGAATCTGGAACACACTGCCTGAAGGGGTGGTAGAGACAGGAACATTTAACACATTTAAGAAGTATTTAGATGAACACTTGAAACGCCATAGCATACAAGGCTACTGGCCAAGTGCTGGAAAATGGGATTAGAATAGATAGGCTTGATGGCCAGCGCAGACACGGTGGACCGAAGGGCCTGTTTCTGTGCTGTATAACTCTATGACTCTATGACCTGCAGGCTAAAGTGGGCATGAATAAGTAGCCAAAACAGAGTGATTTATCAACAAAATACTCTTAGAACAATTTCCAGACTGCTATGATGAGACTCCAGACTTTACACTTTCCTCTATTGATTTCAAAAGCTGAGAGTCATGCGTTAGCCTTAAATCACCTAAATATCAGGTCACCTGCATCATTATTTTTAAATCTAACTGACAGTAGCAGGTTAGGCATGAATCCAACAATCAGGTAACTGCAGTTGATGCAATGAAGAGCTGAGCAGCAAGAACGGACTTTTATCAGCTTTGGCGAAGCTAACAGTAGAGCAGTGCAAATGTGCCCACAAGCAATGGCACATAGCAACTCATGGTGAAACTTACTTTCTCCTTTGACTCCTCTTCTTCCTCAAACTTTTACACATTAACAATGGTGCATGCTATTGATACATCATTACTATGGTGCAAATTTGAAGCAAATTCAGAACCGTTATCATACTGTTATATATCAACTCCTTATGATAATATTTTTAAAATCAAGCCAATTCCTACTGCATTCCATATAATTTATCCTGTAATTTTCATAGTGAGGCTAATTAAATGTCACTTCTGATCTATGTTAAAGCATCTTAACTAGTCACAATGAATCTGCATTCAGCACACATTGAAACATTTTCACACCTAGCCTAGCGTGGATGTGGCGATTCACAGCATCATTAACCTGCTGAACACATTAGCCACACAGCCTAGTCTTCAATTAGAGAGCATTCAGTGCAATGCAAGCCTCCCACCTGCACCCCACAGAGATCAAATGGAGATAGACACATCTAAATGGTGGTCGGGTCAGATACCATGACAGGAGTAAATGAAAATGTTTTCCGTAAGCATGAGGATGTTGTTATGCTTTATAATTGCCATTGGTTAATGTATGGTATCATTTCTGTTAATTTAATCTAATTACATTTATCATTCACAATACAAATAGTATACTGACAGACTTATTTTTTGCGGGGTATTTTTGTATTTTCTCTTTGTTTTCACCCTCTGCCTTTGTTGTCTCTACACGACACTCCCATCTAGTTGAGAGAGTTGAGTGATTTGGCTCTGAGCTTGTGTGGATAGTTTTGTAAGAGGCTATGATTGGAGAGTAGAGAGACTTCGATTTTCCATCCTCCCTTGTGGGAAAAAAAATCTGACCTTCATCTGTGCCTCTCCCAGATGGTATGACCTTTTATTTTCTCCCAAAAATACACTTTATTCATAAGATTTGTAAAAGTAATTACATAACAGTTCAAATTTAACATTACACAATTGCATTACAGATCAGTTTATTTTAATGCAGTACATGAGGTGCCTCACTACGCTTTCCATTACAGGTTATATTTAGAGTTCCTGTCAAACTGTCTCTGGTGCATACAGCTCGAGGGACTTTACAGGATTTCCAGCCCCTTGGTATGCTATGGCGGGAAGGGCTTACATAGTGGCCTTTCCCCATTGATCCTTTGCGGCACTGCCCCAAGCTTTAGTGGTTCCCTCTGCACATAGTCAGTCTAAAACCCTTGGTTATCGGCAACATTTTGCACTGGAAGACCAGCAAATTTCGGGCAGACCAAAGAGCATCTTTCTCCCAGTTGATGATCCTCCAGCAGCAGTTGATATTTGTCTTGGTGTGCGTCCCTGGGAACAGCCCGTACAGCACGGACCCCTGCAAAATGGAGCTGCTTGGGATGAAACTCAACAAAAATCACTGCCTTTCTTTCCAGACTTGCTTTGCGAAGGCACATTCCAGGAGGAGGTGGACACCATTCTCTTCCCCACAGTAGCTGCCTTGAGGGCAGCATGCAGAGGTGGTATGTCTCCCAGCATGCAGAAAGGATTTGGTAGGCAAGGCCCTTCTCACCACCCAGTAAGCTACAAATTGGTGCTTATTTGAAAGTTCTGGCAATGAGGCAGTCTGCAAAATGTGTTCGACAGTCTGAGTTGGGGAACCATCTGATAGGATCCACCATCTCCTTTTCCCACAGGGCCTCAAGTACGTTATGTGTGGACTTATGGACTTGTCATCAAAGGTGTTTTTCTGAACAGACTTTTCCACGAGGGACAGGTGGTACGGCATGGTCCAACTGCGTGGCTGGTCCCATCCTCCACAACACCGGGGACAGATAGAACCTCAGCACGTAATGACACTTGGGGCTGAATTTTCAAGTTGGAGGCAGGAAACAGGAACTTAGGGCTGAATATTCTGTTCCTGCCACCTTTGTTGGTGGCGAGCAAAATAAAAGGGCCGCATGTTGCGGAGGCGCCACAATCTTCCATTCAGCGGCTCATTTAAATAGCCTGGGCAACCTATCCAACCCCCCACCCACCCAACCCCAGATCACGTGGAGGGGGCGGACTGTCCATCCCCGGCAATGGCATCAGCTACCTGTGCAGAGGCGCTGACGCCATTTTTAAAATGGCTGTCAGCCCTACTGGTAAATTTAAATATTTAAAGATAAAGCTAATTAAAAGAAATGCAGACATTTCTCTTCCTCTACCACTGCCCCAGTAACAATAAAATTAATATTTGCCCTTCCCCCAAAATACTTAACTTGTCCATCTGACCTTACCCGCCCAAGCTGCACAAACTTTAAACTCCAACCCTTCCCTCCATCCCCTACAACCATGATGTTACTTTGACCCCATTCTCCCCCCCACCCACACTGATAAACTTACCTCCTCCCCCTCCCCCACCAGTGTGGCGCATCATTTCCCCTGATGGTAATCCGACGGCGCAGGAATGCTGGCCACCAGGCCAAAGATCACATAGGGACATCAAGAGGTGACGGGAGTATCATTAATTCATTCATTTAATTTATTTAAATATTCAAATGGGGGTCCTGTGCTGAGCGGGAGAGGGGCCACCATGAGGCATTGCCACCGCCAGTAATAACGGGCCAGGCCCTCCCAGCATTGGGGTGTGTGGTGGCTCTCTCCTAGAGGCAGCTTCAGCCCCCGCAACCCCCCCTCCCCCCCCCCAACCTCCATGGAACCCGACGCTGGGGGCAGAACAAAATCCAGCCCTTAATCTGGTTTTGGGTCTGAAACCTGCCTCCTGTAGGAAGCTGATTCTGATTGTTATTTTCAAGTGGGAAAGCCTTAATTGGTTTGGAGACGGGTTTCCTGTCCACTTAGAGCCAGTGGGATTGAAAATGGCTGTGTGTCTGATCAACTGTGGGGCTCATGTAGACTTTCACGGTAGCCAGCACTGAGGCTGCTGGTTGGCCTGAAGGAGAGATCTGCCTTCCACTGCTCCAGAGGGAAGTGAGATATCATAGGGGAGCTGGAGGCCTGGTAATAGGGGCAGGGCAGACCCTCGTTTCATTGATGCCCACCTGGATCTAATGCTGCAGGCTGTGAGGGAGAGGAGGAGGGCCTCTCCCCAGAGGGTGGCAGGAGGAGGCCACATTGTTGTGCAGCAGGAGAACATCTCTGTTCAGTGTTATCCCCCTCCGCCTCTTCTTCCTTCTCTCTTACCACCTGCTCCTCCCTGATAAGCTGTCTCCTTCCAGGGCCTCACTGTCCTCAAGGTCCACACCTCTCTGGAGGGCTATGTTATGGAAAGCGCAGCAGATGATCACCTTGACTGAGACTTTTGTAGGAGGGTATCGGAGAGTGCCACCTGACCAATCCTGGCACCAGAATTGCATCTTCACAAATCCGATGGCTTGCTCAATAGTTGGCCTGCTGAGCAGGTGGCATTGGTTCTTTTGTCTCTGTCTGGGGCTCCTGTAGAGGGGACAGTAGCCGTCTCTTCAAGAGATTTCCCTTGACCCCTTGGAGCTAGCCATGTACTTTGAGGATGGAGTGAAGGACCGAGGCAGCCTGGACTGGCGGAGGATGAGAGAATCATGGCAGCTGCCAGGAAAATGAGCAGACACATGGAGGAAGCTCTTGTTGTGGTTGCGGACCAGCTGGAAGTTGAGGGAGTGAAAGCCCTTCCTGTTGATGGATCTCACTGGCTGGTGGCCGGTTGCCTTGATGGCCACATGGGTACAATCGATGATGCCCTGCACCTGAAGGAATCAATGATGGCACCAAACCCCAATGCCCTCTGTACCAGTGCAGGCCCATCTGTGTCAAAGTGGCTGTAGTTTATACCATCTCAAAAAGAGCCTCCATGACATGCCTGATGGCCTTATGAGATGCTGACTGCAAGTTGGCACCTAGGTCCGCAGCTGATGCCTGGAATGACGTAGTTGCATATAAGTTCAGGGCATCAGTGACCTTGATGGCTGCATATAGGTGACTGCCATGGGGTGCGTGATGCCTCAGGCATTGTGGATCAGTGCACACAGGACCAAGTCTATCTGCTTGGATAGGCGTCTGCTTCCAAAGGCACTGGTGATCTGTCATTTGTAGCTAGCTAACTCTTGGGCTATGCACCTGATGTCTTTGGTAGCGCCTTTGTCTCCTTGCAGCTCCCCACTGTGCTCCTCTGACCTTCAGCTGTCCAGGAGGTTGCACCTGCCGCAGCTCATCCTGGCAGCTCTGTCCAATGTTTGAGTCGCCTGTTCTTATCTGAACTCCTTCAGCTGGGTCTTGAACGCTCACCAGGTCTTCCCATGCGAACCGTTGCTGCCACTGTGATTCCGGCTCACTTCCATATCCGGTTTCATGCCACTCTCCAATATAACATTTAACTCTTCCAGCTTCAACAACATCCACATTGAGACACATCCGAGGCAGCTCACCTGTATTTTCTGCCTATGCTTTAATTTAGTCAGCCTTCCCATAGCCCTCATGTCCCGTTCACATCTTCTCAACCCTGTCGTGTTTCCCCTATGGTGCTTTCCCTGTTCCAGACTTTAAAAATAGCTCCCTGCTCCTGCCAAGCCTGTTAATGAGCTCTTTAATGAGCTCAACAGGCAATTAATGGGACATGGGTGCCCAACCTGCTCTCTCCCTGCCAGCTGCAGCTGCAGCATTCCGGAGGCGGCAGGACCTAGTGCTGATCAATAGCACGCGATTTTCAAATCATGCACGCTCTGCTGTCACTCTCAGCAGGGTTTGAAAATCTGGCTCCTGGTGTTTACGTACCGAGGATCTACACACAGCTAGACGCAGCCACACGCAAAAGGTAGGCATCAAGATGAGGGCGACGTTGGGTAAGCGTTTTCCCCCTTTATCTCGAGGTTTGTCTGAACATGGTCGATTTTTCATCACTAGATAAGGCAGCAGATGGCTCAGGTGACAACCACAGCGCAGGAGTGGGATATGGGCCAGACCTGCGTCACATACAGCAACACTGAGAGCGCCTTGCACCTGATGACCTGGTTCTTGCCGCAATGGAGAGGGATAACTGCTCTCCTATACCCAGTGTCTGTTTCACCATTGCTAAATGCTCCTTCCAGTTTTTGGCGCACATCCTGGCCCCTCCAAACTATCTTCAGCACCCTCAGGTAGTCTGACCTGATGGTGAAGGGGACAAAGAATCGGTCGGCTCAGTTCCCAAAGAACATCGCCTTGCTCTTGCCATGATTTACTTTGGTTCCCAAGACCAGTTCGAACTGGGCATAGATGCTCACCAGTCTGCGCACCAACAGCAGATCAGAGCAGAAGACGGCAACGTCGTCCATGTACGGGGAGGCTTTAACCTAAAAGCCTACACTGCCTGGAATTGTCACCCTCTTATGTCTGCATTAATTCTGATTGAGTCGGCAAATGTTTTGATACAGCACACGAACAAGACGGGGGAGAGAGGACTCCCTGCCTGACTCCAGATTCGATTGGAAAACTTTCCGATTCCCACTCATTGATTGAAACTGCCCTACTGATGTTTGTGTGGAGCAGTTGGATCCAATTGCGGAATCCCTTCCCTAACCCCATTTTGGATAGCACGTCCATCACATAGGTGTCCGATATTCTGCCAAAGGCTTTCTCCTGGCCCAGGTTGATGAGGCAGGTGTCCACCCCACTGTCCCAAACGTAGGAGATCGTATTCCTGAGTAGTGCGAGGCTATCAGAGGTCTTCCTGCCAGGTATAGTGGAGGTCTGATCCGGATGAATCACGAACTCCAGAGCAGACTTGATTGGATTGGCTATGACCTTGGACAGAATTTTGTAGTCCACATTAAGCAGTGAAATGGGCCACGATTTTTCTGATTTCCTCTCTCTCCCCCTTGTGCTTATAAATGAAGGTGATGATGCCTTTCCTCATGGATTCTGACATGCTGCCGGCCAGAAGCATACTCTTGTGTACTTCCAGCAGGTCGGGGCCAATTCAATCCCAGAAATTCAAATACAACTTGAACGGTAAGCCGACGTTTCCAGGAGTTTTACTTGTCTTGAAGAACTTTATGGCCTTTGTCAGCTTGTCCAGAGTTAACGGTTTGTCCAGACTCTCCTACGTACTGTCATCTAAGAACTCTGTGATAGAAAGACAGGAGGGACTGGGAGGCCATGCTGTCTGTGGGCATCATGTCGCACAGCCCAGCATAAAAGGATTTGCTGATCATTAGCATGCATGGCTGCTTTGATGTTACTGAGCTGTCTTCTTCCTTCAGCTTGCTGATCACAGAGCTCTCCCGAAATACCTTTTGGAAGAAGAAATGTGAGCACATCTCATCCTGCTCATCGGAGCACACATGTGACTGGAAAATGATCCTTGAGGCCTCTGAGACAAACAGTAAGGCCTGCTAGCTCTGCTCCTCTTGACGATTCTCCTTGAGAGAGACCCCCATCGACAGCAACAGGAGCAGATTCTGGAGTCAGGACATTTCCCTCTTTGTCTCTCTTGCCTCCGAACACCTTTGAGGATGAAGAAGCTCTTGATGTTCATCTTGATTCCTTCCCATCAATGCATCAGGGACTCAAAGAGGGGTTTGACAGTTCTCCAAACTTTGTAATCCCTTATGAGCTCCTCAATGTTCTGGTGTCAGCGGTTTCATGTTCAGCTTCCATGTCCCCTGCCAACCTTCTGGTCTTCCTCTAAGTGACAGTCAGCCAGTAGGAGGCAGTGATCAGAGAACAACACTGGCTTGAAGTTAGTGAGCCTGACTGTGGATGGTATGACAGAGGGTGGAGAAGTCCTCATCTGGAAAATTATAAGAGTTAACCTTGTACGTTTCAGCTCTTACCTGCACCAATGTTCTTCACTGTCACACTGTTCTGTGTATGCTCTGTGGGCCATAATGAAAATTCAATGCTGAAGCTTTGCTTTTTTGCTCATGTGATAAAAACACTGAAACATTGCCAAATGTCAACTACCCAGTACCTATCAGGCTACATTTGCTAATTTTGCTGAATACATCATAAATTTAGATAGCAATGCTTAATAGCTCATTAGGATTCACTGTCATTCGTTTATTCTGAAGAATATGTTTACTGACTTCAAAAGTTAATATCTTTGCAATTATTTTCCAAAACGAACCTCTTTGGCTGTTGTTTTTATGTTTTGCAGAAAAATTTAATTGAATGGCAACTCCTAGCACTTTGTTTAAAAAAAAATTGTCTCCAAATCATTAATCTTTTTCTCACATATTTCAAATTTTAATTTTGGGTTGTTAAGCAATTATTACAATTTTCTTTATCATTTCCATCTGCACAACTTCTGTATTTAATCATCTGCATTACTATTTTGAACATTTTTTTTTGTTGATAAATTGTTTCATCAACTTTCTCTCATAAACCTGCTGGAATTACAGACAAAATTAGCCATTCTGGGCTGGATTTTATTCCAGTCATGGGGATCCCAGTGACGGGCCAGAAGATGCGGGGAGACCCTGCCTCGGCTCTCCGTTGGACCCCACCCCAATGCGACTTCATGGCAGGCAGCTAATTAGCTGTGACACTGTCCCTTTAAGGGAGGAGCTCCTGCCTCCAAAAGCTACTGGCCAATTAGTGTGGTGGGTCAATGCTGGTACTGCAGGAGGCCCCGCAGGACAAAGAGAGGAAGAGACCCTGGGAGAGGTAAGTGGGTACAGGGTCGCCAGGGCAGGTTGGTAAGAGTGGGTGGGGGTGATTCCTGGGGGGTGATAATTGCTGCCAGGGAGCCCTCTTGGGGCCCTGGATTGCCCACAAAGGAGGGACCCCCACCAACCCCACAAGGAGGCTGCGAGGATATATCCTGGTGGTGTCTCACCGCCGTGGCAGGCCTTCCTCTGCCTTCCACAAAATTGAGGTGGATGGGGGAAGAGGTGGATGGGGGAAGAGGCCCTTAAGTGATCATTGGCCACTCAGTGGCCTGAACTGGCCTTGGTGGGAAGGTCGTCTGCCTTCCCCACTCCGGACTGCATTGGAAGGCGTCAGAAAGGCGCCCACTCAATTTTATATTCCCCCCGCCTCTGTTTCCATCCATAGGGAGCCATAAAACTCAGCCCTTTATCGCTGCACCATACCGGTCCTAAAATATAACACTGCAAAACTTTGCCCACATCTGTCGCATGCACAGTTGTTTAGCGACATTGTTGATCTGTTGAGTATCTAACATGAGGAACTGCTTCAAGTTTATTCTTTTTACAGACATTTTTATTATTATTATATCTGTAATAATTTTCAACATGGGCAACAAATAAAGAATCTGGTCAGTTGGATGAGATAAGCAGTAAAATGTGCAAAAGGTCACAAATGATAGATTCTGAAATATCCTGAGGATTTTTTTAAAATCTGAGCTCTGAGTTAATCCCTTAATCTCTTTGTACCTGGTTAGAACATTTCCGTAAGCATCTCTTTCTCATTTGATATATTTTAACCTGTTAACACGTAAGTTTACAATTTAAGCTATTTTTGCCTTTCATTTTCATTTCAATTTGACTTTATTGTAATTTTTAAGCAATCTGAAGTAGGGTCTCTGTGTGTTTATGCCATTAATATCAGCGCAATCTGAGCTAACACAGCCGAACATGCGCAAAAGATTGTTAAAATTAAGTGAGTTATGCTCAAACCAACTACGTTTATGTTTACCCTTAATCTTCTCATAGAATCATAGAAATTTGCAACATGAAGGAGGCCATTTGTCCCATTGTGTCTGCATCAACTGACAAGGAGCCTTCCAGCCTTATCCTCCTTTCTGGCTCTTAATCCATAGCCTTATAGGTTACGGCTTCAAGTGCTTATTTACGTACTTTTAAAATGGTATGGTGATTCCTGCCTTCACCACCCTTTCAGGCAGTGAGTTCCAGATCCCCACCACTCTCTGGGTGAAAACGTCCCCCATCGAATCCCCACTAAACCTCTTACCTCTTATGTTAAATCTATGCCCCAGGGTTATGGACCTCTCAGCCAGGGGGAATTGGGCCTTCCTATCTGCTATATCTAGACCCCTCATAATTTTATACACATCAATTATGTCGCCCCTCAGCCTCCTCTGTTCCAAAGAAAACAACCCTCGCCAATCCAATCTTTCCTCCGAACTAAAAGTTTCCAGTCCAGGCAACATCCTTGCAAATTTCCTTTGTACCCTCTCTAGTGCGATCACATTTTCCCTATGGTGCAGTGACCAAAGCTGCATACATTACTCCAGCTGTGGCCTAACTAGTATTTTATACAGTTCCAGCATAACCTCCCTGCTCTTATATTCTATGTGTTATGTTTATCCCGGGTTGCTGGATGTAGTATATCTCAGATTTATCTCAGAGCAACGCAGATATCATACTTGTAGTAAATCACCAACTAGTTTATTTACAGTACTTTAAATACCTCAACGCTTACAAGATTTCAGTTAAATGCCTTCTTATAACAGTCTATGTTTTCAGTAGAACATTCTAGCCCTCTTTTAGTTTCAGCTTCAGCTTAGACTTAAACAATCAAATAGAGTGAACACTGATGAGTGGACAGACTAATACAATTAAAGCCAGATCAATCAAACACTACACTATGCTTTGGCTAAAAAGACAATTATCCATTATGCCTTCTTGACAATTTTATCTACCTGTCCAGCCACCTTCAGGAATCTATGTACATGCACTCCAAGGTCCCTCTGTTCCTCTATATTTCTCAGTATCCTACCATTTATTGTGTATTCCCTTGACTAGTTCGTCTTCCCTAAATGCATTCCCTCACATTTCTTTGGATTGAACTCCATTTGCCACTGTTCCACCTACCTGACTAGTCCATTGATATCTTCCTGCAGTGTCCAGCTTTGTTCTTCATTATCAACCACACAGCCAGTTATTGTATCATCTGCAAACTTCTTAATTATATCCGCTGCATTCAAGTCCAAATCATTCATATATGCCACAAAAAGCAAGCGACCTAGTAGTGAGCCCCACGGAACCCTACTGGAAACATCCATTGACTATTACCCTTTGCTTCCTGCCTCTGAGCCAATTTTGGATTCTTCCTGCCACTTTACCTTGGATTCCATGGGCTTTTATTTTCATAACCAGTCTGCCATGTGGGACCTTATCAAAACCCTTGCTAAAATCCATACAGACTATGCTTTGGCTAAAAAGACAATTATCCATTATGCCTTCTTGACACAGTGGCACAGTGGTTAGCACCGCAGCCTCACAGCTCCAGCGACCCGGGTTCAATTCTGGGTTCTGCCTGTGTGGAGTTTGCAAGTTCTCCCTGTGTCTGCGTGGGTTTCCTCCGGGTGCTCTGGTTTCCTCCCACATGCCAAAGACTTGCAGGTTGATAGGTAAATTGGCCATTAGCAATTGCCCCTAGTATAGGTAGGTGGTAGGGAAATATAGGGACAGGTGGGGATGTGGTAGGAATATGGAATTAGTGTAGGATTAGTATAAATGGGTGGTTGATGGTCGGCACAGACTCAGTGGGCTGAAGGGCCTGTTTCAGTGCTGTATCTCTAAACTAAACTAAACTAAACTAAAAAAGACTACATCAAATGCACTACATCAAAATACCCTACTACTCAGATTAAGAGGCAGGCCATTTAGGACTGAGATGATGAGGAATTTCTTCACTGAGAGGGTGGTGAATCCTTGGAATTCTCTACCCCAGAGAGCTGTAGTGTCGCAGTAATTCAGTATATTCAAGACATAGATCATTAGATTTCTCCATATTACAGATAGCAAGGGATATGGGGATAGTGTGGGAAAATAGTGTTGAGGTAAATGATCAGCCATGATCTGGTTGAATGACGGAACAGGCTTGAGGGGCCGAATGGCCGACTCCTCCTGCTATTTCCTATATTATTATGTTCCTCATTGACCTTCCTTGTTACCTCCTCAAAAAAATTCAAATCATGTTGGTCAGACACAACCTCCCCTTAACTGGCTGTCTTTGGTTGACCCCTGTCTTTCCAAATGAAGATTTATGCTGTCCCTCAGAGCTTTTTCCAATAATTTTCCCACTACTGAAGTTAGGCTGACTGCCCTGTAATTACTCAGTCTATCCCTTTCTCTGTTTTTAAACAATGGTACAATATTAGCTGTCCTCTAGTCTTCTGACATTATGCCTGTAGCCAGAGAGGATTAGAAAATGATGGTCAGAGCCTCCACTATTTCTTCTCTTGCTTCCCTTAACAGCCTAGGATACATTTCATCCAGGCCTGTGGATTGAACCACTTTCAAAGATGTTAAATCCCTTAATACTTCCTCTCTCACTATGTTAATTTCATCAAATATTTCACACTCCTCCTCCCAAATTGCAATGTCGGCATCTTCCCTCTCTTTGGTGAAAACAGAGGCAAAGTATTCATTAAGAACCATACCAATGTCCTTCACCTCCATATGCAGGCTACTCATATGCTCCCTAGTAGGCACTACTCTTTCTTTAGTTATCCTTTTGCTCTTTATGTATTTGTTAAAAACTTTGGGTTTTCCTTATTTATTTGTCAATATTTGTTTTCATGCCCTCTCTTTGCTTTTCTAATTTCCTTTTTAATTTTACTCCTACTCTTTTTATATTCCTCTATCTAGGATTTCTGAATTATTGAATCCTTGGTATCTGTCACAAGCTTCCCTTTCTTTCTTTATCCTCTCCTTTAAGTCCCTTGGCATCCAGTGGGGCTCCAGATTTGTTAGTCCCACCCTTTTTCTTTAAGGGAACAGACATGCTCTGAACCTTCACTATGTCTTCCTTGAATGCCTCCCAATGACCTGGCACTGATTTACCTTCAAATAGCTGTTTCCAGTCCACTTTAGCTAAATCACACTTCAGCTTAGTAAAATTAGCTTCTCCCCAATTGAGAGCTTTTATTCCTGGTCTGTCTTTGTCCTTTTCCATAACTACCCTAAGTCTAACTGAATAATGATCAGTTCCACTAAAGTGCTCCCCAACTCATACCCATTCCACCTGCCCAGCTTCATTCTCTAAAATTAAGTCCAGATCTGCCCCCTCTCTTGTTGGGCTTGCTACGTACTGACTAAAAAATGTGCTCCTGATTGCATTTTAAGAACTCTGCTCCCTCGATGCCTTTCACACTAATTCTATCCCAGCTAATATTCGGGTCATTAAAATCCCCCACTATTGCTTCCCTATTGTTTTTGCACTTCTCAGAGATTTGCCTACATATTGGCTCTTCTATCTCCCTCTGACTGTTTGGGGGTATACAGCACACTCCCAGTAGTGTGAATGCCCCTTTTTTATTCTTCAGTTCAATCCATATGGCTTCATTTGATGATCCTTCTACTATATCATCCCTCCTCACAGCTATAATTTTTTCTTTAATCTATATTGTGAGCCCCCTCCTTTTTCATACCCCCCTCTATCTTGTCTGAAATCCCTGTAACCAGGAATGTTGAGCTGCATTCCTACTCCTCTTTCAGCCATACCTTAATAATAGCTATATCATACTCCCCCATGCCAATCTGTGTTGTCAGCTCATCTGCCTTATTCCCTGGATTTCTTGCATTGCAGCATATATGATTTAGCACTGCCAAACTCCCTTGCTATCTTTTTCGAGCCTTTGTTTCCTGTGCCTTCCAAACACGCTTACTAATTTTTTGCCTTCCATTTCCAACTTTTTTTCTCGACCTTCTGAATCGACTCTCAGGTTCCTATTTCCCTGCCAAGCTTGTTTAAACCCCTGCCCCCCACCCTTCCAAACAGCACTAGCAACCTCCCCATCTCCGCCTCCCCCCCCCCCACCCCCACCACCCCCGCTAGGATATTGGCCTTGGCCCTGTTGAGGTGCAACCTGTTTGGCTTATATGGTCCCACCTCCCCCAGAAGCAATCCCAATGCCTCAGGAATCTAAAGCCCTCCCTCCTGCACCATCTCTCCAGCCATGTATTCATCAGCCCTACCTTCCTTTTCTGCACTCATTAGCACATGGCACTGGGAGATTACTACCTTTGAGGTCCTGCTTTTCAATCTCTCTCCGAGCTACCTAAACTCTGCCTGCAGGACCTCACCCCTCTTTCTGCCTATGTCATTGGTGCCAATATGGACCACTTGAAGTGATTTATGACTTTAACCCCTTATAGGACTAAACCAAATCAAGCATACATCTCTATAAGTTTCCCCTAATTAAGTTCAAACAGGAAAAAATCTTATAGATACTTATTTGGGTCCAAAGAACTGAACTAGTCTTCCCTTAAAGAAAGAAAATGAACAGAGAATATTACCATCTTTTGGATAGCCTATTTTAAAAATAATTATAGCTAAGTCATAAATATCCCAGATATAAAAGGGTCTGGGAAACTCTCTTCAGTATGTATCTCCCCATTTAAGAAGACACAGAGAGGGGTTCTTGCAGTTGTATACAGAATGTTACATGAGATGATTTATTAACTTTTATATATTTATTAAAGAATTGAACATGCAATACACCTTAAGTGGCACAGTGGCGCAGTGGTTAGCACCGCAGCCTCACAGCTCCAGCGACCCGGGTTCAATTCTGGGTACTGCCTGTGTGGAGTTTGCAAGTTCTCCCTGTGTCTGCGTGGGTTTTCTCCGGGTGCTCCGGTTTCCTCCCACAAGCCAAAAGACTTGCAGGTTGGTAGGTAAATTGGCCATTATAAATTGCCCCTAGTATAAGTAGGTGATAGGGACAGGTGCGGATGTGGTAGGAATATGGGATTAGTGTAGGATTAGTATAAATGGGTGGTTGATGGTCGGCACAGACTCGGTGGGCCGAAGGGCCTGTTTCAGTGCTGTATTTCTAAACTAAACTAAACTACAATATCAAAGATTAGTAAGAGATGTAACACATAATCCTATTTCTAAAATAGAATCCAAAAGTTCAACCTTGATGTTGTTACAGCAAAATATCTTAGAATATCCATCAAAAATTAAAGTAAACTATTACCTTAAATTCCCCAAGTAAGGCAGAGGTTGAGAAGCATTGATGAGAAATTCATTACTTCTGTTTTCTTGCTTCAAGAACTCTTATGTTTATACTGTTTCTAAACTATCATCTGATCTTTTAACATATAGGTGTTAACTTTATGTGTGTGTTTTTCCTGCTTTAAAGATCCATATATGGTAATATCATTTGCTACCATCCCCACTTAATGTTTTTGCTGGAAATCCCCTGCTCTTAAAGTTGTGAGCTTTTATCTGGTCAAAATGTTTATAATTGGGTTTACTTGGCATCTGTTTCTGTAAGTACCATTTCATTTTATTATCTGTAATTGTTTTTTTTATGGTATCTTGTAGCATCCTTTTGAGTCAGTCTGTCTTTTTACTAACACTATCTACTAAAAAAGTTTATAGCTACCTCTTACTAACGTAACATAAGATGTTTCAGTGTGTTTATCCTCCAATTTCATGGCAACAGAGACCCTGAAATGGATTTCCCAACTTAAAAGGTGTTTCTAGTTCTCATTCTATTGTAACCGGGACTTAGGAAGACCTTGAAATTAAATTTTTAACTCTACCCTTAAAGGGCAATTTCAGTGAGTCTTGAAAACTGACCATTTATTCAATCTTTAATTATAAAAGTTATAATGTATTAACTATATCTAAATTCAACCTAATTAAGCTTCTTATACCTTTCTTTCATCAGACATTACCTCTGGCTATTCACCTGCAGCCGCCCAGTGACATCCTTGATCCTGGCACCAGGGAGGCAACATATCATCCTGGAATCGCATCCGTAGCCGCAGATGCGCCTATCTGCTCCCCTCACTATCAAATCCGCTACCACCATTGCACTTCCACTCTTCTTCCTCACCCACTGTGCAGCTGAGCCACCCATGGTGCCGTGGACTTGGCTCTGCCTGCATTCTCAGAAGAACCCATCACTCTGGATTGGAAGGAGCAGCAGCAGCAGCGGCTGATAAATCAGAGCAGGAAAAGGGCGGACCTTCCATGGTGTATTCCAAAAAAGCAAGGAGTGACATCGCAGGAGAGCAGGAAGGTGATTGGTTTGGTTGGTGAGTTTTAGTTTTTTTTTTCTTTAAACTAGGGCATGTAAAATTACTTGTTCCTTTGGTGTGTGAACTATTGTAAGATTCACAGGAATACAAGTAATATCTGAAGAATATGTGGATTTTTATTGTAATTTAAACTGGAACATATATACACACAGTTACTACAGAAGCATGCCTCCAAACATTTTATTCTGTCGGGCTACACCCACAACTCTCTGGTCATGTGTGAAGTGTCATCATTTTCTCTGGTGGCTCTTCACTTACAGTCTCTTGAAGTGATCCCACAACAACCCCCTTTTTTCCAAAGATAAAAACATATGTACAGTATACAATGATCTTGTGGTTCAGACGAACTATGCAGGATTAAAACAAAATGTAATTCACAAGTAAGCAAGTTTAACACCCTCTAAAACATGGAGGAGGTTTGCTTATTTGTCCCAATCTTGTTATTGTAAACCTCTTCTCAGCGCTGAACTTGTCTTGATGACTCCTCTGAGACTCTGGTAACTCGGAACTCTCGTCAGCATGCTCTTCGTCTGTGCTCATAACCTCTGTACGTTTATCTTCAGACTTAGTTTTTAAGTGTGTCCATGATGCCACATGATTGTCATACATAGTGTTGTTGTACAACTCTCTGAGTTGATTTTGTGTTCTGTTTGAGAATCACAACATTCGGTGTCTGAACCCCGTATGATCTGTGCTGGCCACATATCCTAGCAGCCTCTGCAGAATACCAAGTTCCCGATGTATGATTGTGAATAGAACAGAAGGTCAGAGTTCTCAATCAAGCTAATTCTAGTCCAGTTTTCTTGTCATTTGAGGCCTTTATCTTCCCTTGTTTGGAAAGAAGTATATCCTTTACTGTGGAAAACTTAGAAAGATGATGATTGGGCAGGACAGTTCTTACCTGCCTTTCAAACATCAACTTTTCAGGTGACAGTAAGTCTGACCGTCTGATGGAGTATCTCGGAGGTGTAGTATTGCAACATTGGGATCTTGTTCAGTCTGCCTACACTTCAATATTAATGATTTATGGTGCGCACCATGAGTTGAGCCAAATCGTTGGACTTTGAATAATGCGGCGACGATGTCACGTGATGGACCTGGCATGCATGTCCTGGAATAGTCTTTCTGCATATCGCGGCCCATTATCAGAGATTTCTTCTGGCATGCCAAAAAGGCTTTACAGAGCACTGACCATATCTACAACCATTGCGCTTGACATATCTTGTAGCTGCCTGATGAGCGGAAACTTGGTGAAGTAATCTGTAACAAGGAGGAAATCATCACCTTGAACGTGAAATAAATCTGTGCCAATCTTCGCCCATGGATGTGAAGGTGTTTTTAATGCAGAATTAAAGGTTCCTTCTGTTGATTCGGCTAACAAATTTGACATGCCTCACAGGATTTCACCACCGTCTCAACATTACAGTTGATTCCTGGCCAGCAGACAGTCTGGCAAAGCATCGAGTATTCTCTATTCCTAAATGCCCTTGATGTAGTTGGGCTACAATATCAGAATGCAAAGCTTCGGGTATCAGGACTTGTTTCCCTTTGAAAATCACTCCTTGTGATGTACCGAGCTTGTCTTGATACAGCCAGAAAAAATGTGGATGTTTGGTTACTTCCTGTATGGTGTCGGGCCATCCTTCCACAATCACCTTTCACAACAATAGGGTCGGGTCACGTGCCATCTTACACTGGATTGCTCTCTGTCTTTTTCCATTGTCAGCCTAATGATACAATGATTACCATCCACTAAATGCTCTCCTACTGATACTTGATCCACTTGGCCCACCTCATTTCCAAGAACCAGGGGTCTAGCAGTGCCTCCTTTCTCATTGGACTAGCAACATACTGTTGTAGAAAATTTTCCTGAACACACTGTAGGAACTCTTGCCCCTCACTGCCCTTTACACTACTATTATCCCAGTCTATGTTTGGATAATTAAAGTCCCCCATTATAACTACCCTATAATTTTTGCACCTCTCCGTAATTTCCTCGCAAATTTGTTCCTCCACGTCCTTCCCACTAGCTGGTGGCCTATAGACAGCATCGAGCAATGTAACCACACCTTTTTTATTTCTTAGCTCTAGCCAAATTGATTCTCTCCTCGACCCCTCTGGGACATCCTTTTTCTCCAGCACTGCAATGCTCTCCTAAATCAATGCTGCCACCCCTCCCCCTTTTTTCCCATTTCTATCTTTCCTGACCACCTTGTATCCAGGAATATTTAACACCCAATCCTGCCCTTCTTTGAGCCAGGTCTCTGTTATAGCCACAACATCGTATTTTCACATGGCAATCTGCGCCTGTACCTCACCAGTCTTATTAACCACACACCGTGCATTCACATACATGCACATTAACCCTGTGTCATGAAGACCTCCACCTGCGAAGAAGGAGGCATATTAATTTTGTCATATGAAACATTAATTTTAAACTGCTGCTGGACTGAAGAGATGAATTGTTTAAAGAGATCAGCAGAGGCTGGAAGAATTTGCATACTAAGAGACAGATGCCTGGAGAGACAATAGAACAGCTTCCTGATCCAATTAACCCAAATGAATTTTGATCACCAGAAATTGAATGAGGAACAAGCCAGCATTCCATCCGGCAACCCCACAATCCCCGCCCACTGCAGGTGTCTAAGCTGAAAGGAATCTACAAAAAATGCAGGAGCATTTGTTGAAAAACAACTAGTCACCTGACTAACCTGCTAGCCCAGGTTTGGTTTTGAACTGCTCACAGAACAGTTTGGGTCAGACTGCAACAGAACTTAAAGAAAGAGCCTGTCTCCTGCCTGCCCCTCTCTCTCTCTCTCTCATGAATTTCCAGATCCACTGAAGACACTTAAATCTTAAGAGAGAAGACTCCTAGATAGGAACAAGTTTGAAAGTGTCCTCTGGGCCCCAACAAAACGGCAAGATTTACTTACAATCAAAGACTCTACATCGAACTCAACAGACAGTAAATAAACCCCAGCTATTGCTTCAAACATTTCGCCTTTATTCTTTCTACTTTTCTGTCTCTATCTGCATGTGGCATTATCGCCTATGCATGCTAGCATGTTCGCGTCGTGTATTCGGGGTCATTTTAAATGAGTTTTAAGGTTAATAAACTTCCACCTTTCTTGTTTAAATCTAAGAAAACCTGTATGGTTGATTTATTTGCCTTACAATTGGAGAGCAATGAACAAGGATTCACTGAGGGGAAGCTAAAAACACAGTGTTTTTAAAACTAAACACTGTTACGGTCAAACCAGGCAAAGGCTGAGAGGGAACCCCTCTGCCCCTTTCTCACCTGGTTGTAAAACCTGATTCAGACATTATTACTTTCTCCCTTAATCTGACCCCACCTAATAACTTACTATTCCCTACTCACGTGCTATCTCCTCCAGTATTCTGTTCTCCTTGGTATTCCTCTCTGATACATGCTCCTGGTTCCCACACCCCTGGCCAGTTACCAGTTTTGCTTCCCTCCAATCTGAGCTCCCTCTCAGGTTCCCATCCCCCTGACAATTTAGTTTAAATCCTCCCCAACAGCACTAGCAAATCTCCCTGCGAGGATATTCGTCCCAGTCCTGCTAAGATGCAACCCATCCATCTTGTATAGATTCCATCTGCCCCAGCACCAGTCCCAATGTCTCAGAAATCTGATGCCCTCCCTCCTACACCAGTTCTCCAACCATGTGTTCAATTGCTTAATTCTCTTATTTCTATGTTCATTGGCACTTGGGACTGAGAGTAATCCTGAGATTACTGCTTTTGAGCTCTTGCTTTTTAATCTCCTTCCTAGCTCCCTAAAATCTGTTTTCAGGGCCTTGTCCTGTCATTGGTACGAATGTGGACCACGACCTCTGGCTGTTCACCCTCCCTCAGAAGAATGTCCTGCAGCCGCTCCATGGCATCCTTGACCCTGGCACTAGGGAGGCAACACACCATCCTGGAGTCACGTTTACTGCCGCAGAAACTCTTGTCTGTTCCTGTATCTAACAAAATCCCCTATCACTACTGCTCTTCCACTCTTCTTCCTTCCCTCCTGTGCAGCTCAGCCACCTGTGGTGCCACAAACTTGGCTGTGACTACACTCCTCTGAGAAACCATCACCCTCACCAGTATCCAAAATGGAAAACCGATTAGCGAGTGAGATCATATCAGGAGATTCCTACACTACCTGCCTGGTTCTCTTAGACTGCTTGGCGGTCACCCATTCCCTATCTGCCTGCATGCTCCTAACCTGAGGTGTAACCACCTCTTTAAACATACTATCCACGTAGTCCTCCGCCTCGCGGATGCACAACAGTGACTGCAGCCGCCGCTTGAGTTCCGCAAGCCAATGTGTTTGTCTAGGACACCTGATGCGTCCATGACTTCCCACATGCCACAGGCTGTACATTCCACTCAGCAGAGCTGCCCTGCCATACCTTAACTTTACAGACTATTTATTATAAGTAGAATAGCTTACCAGGTACTCACCAAACAACTCCTTTTACAGCACCAAAGCAAGAACCAAATACTGGAGGGTTAAAAAAGTAGAAAAAAAAGTAGAAAAATGGAGCACCTCCTCCCCCTTCACTGAACTCACCACTCACCAAACTCAAATCTCCACACTCAGCTTGCAATCTGCACTCCGTTTTCATTATCTGCAGGAGGATGGGAATGAGCCAGAAGTTGTGGCACACATTGGCACCAATGACATAGATAGAGCAGGGATTGAGGACCTAGGGACAGATTTTCAGGGGCGAGGGAGGAAGTTAAAAAGTAGGACCTCAGAGGTAGTAATCTCTGGATTACTCCCAGTGTCACGTGATAGAGAGAGTACAAATAAGAAGAGAGGCAGGATCAATGTGTGGCTTGAGGCATGGTACTGGAGGGAGGGCTTCAGATTCTTGGGGCATTGAGATCAGTTCTGGGGCAGAAGGCACCAAAAGGGACAGTTTGCACCTCTACAGGACTAGGATCAATGTCCTCGCGGGGAGGTTCACTAGTGTGGTTGGGGAGGGTTTAAACTAAATTGGCAGGGGGATGTGCACCAGCATACAGAAGTAGAAAAGAGGAATAAGATGCATGAGGGAGTGAGAATGTTGGATATTACTAGAGAAGGAATTAGTACCATATTACATAGGAGCAGACTAAGAAGAACTAGGAGTAATGCAAGGGCAGGTTTAGAATGCATGTATGTAAATGTACAAAATGTGGTGAATAGGGTTGGTGAACTACAGGCATGAATTGCCGTGTGAGAATATGATGTAGTGGCAAGAAGGGAAACGAGGCTTATAAATGGTGAGAACTGGGTGTTTAATATTCAGGGATAAAGTGTTCAGAAAAGATAGGGAAGGAAAGAAAGGTGGAGTGGCAATACAAATTAGGGAAGACATTGTAGCATTGGAAAGAAAGGATATCCTTGAGGGGCCAAGGACATTTGGGTAGAGTTGAGAAGCAAAAAGGGGATGATCACCCTTCTGCGTGTATTCTATAGGCCTCCTTGATCTCAATATTTACAAAGGAAGAAAATGTTGACAAAATATCAGCAGAAGTGGAGATGGTTTAGTTAATGGATGGGGTGAAAATTGATAGGAAGGGTGTACTGGAAAGGCTGGCTATGCTTAGAGTGGATAAGTTGCTTGGTCCGGATGGCTTGTATTCATGGTTGCTAAAAGAATTGAGAGTGGAGATAGTGGAAGGTCTTGCCATAATCTTCCAATCTTCCCTAGATACAGGGGATTGAAGAGTGGCAAGTGTGACACCCTTATTCCAGGAGGGGAGTAAGGACATTCTTAGTAACTGAAGGCCTGTAAGTTTAACATCAGTGGTGGGTAAGGTTCTCAGAACAATAATCAGGCAAACAATCAACAGGCACTTGGACAGGTTTGAGCTAATTAAGGATAGCCTGCATGAATTTGCAAAAGGCAGATCATGCTTGGCTAAACTAATTGAATCTTTTGATGAAGTAACAGAGAAGGTTGATGATAGGGAAAGCAATGGATGTTGTCAATATGAATTTTAAGAAAGTAGATGATAAAATGCCACATAAATGATTGGTTAACAAAATTGAGTCTCATGGATGTCAGCTTGGATAAAAAAAATGGCTTAAGGACAGAAAACAGCGGGTCGTGATGAATGGTTGTTTTTCAGACTGGAGGACGGTAGATAGTGGTGTTCCCTAAGATTCAGTGCTAGGTTCACTGTTTTTTGTGATATATATGGGATAATGGAATAGAGTAAAGTTGCAAAATTTGCCAGTGAACTCTGGATGGCAGACTTCAATGTCCATCACCAAGAGTGGCTCAGTAGCACCGCTACTGACCGAACTGGCCGAGTCCTAAAGAACATAGCTGCTAGACTGGGTCTGTGGTCGGTAGTGAGGGAACCAACAAGAGAGAAAAATCAACTTGACCTCGTCCTCACCAATCTACCTGTCGTAGATGCATCTGTCCATGACAGTATTGGTAGGAGTGACCACTGCATAGTCCTTGTGGAGACAAAGTCCCATCTTCACATTGAGGGTACTCACCATCCTGTTGTGTGGCACTACCACCGTGCTAAATGGGATAGATTTTGAACAGATCTAGCAACGTAAAACTGACCATCCATAAGGCGCTGCGGACCATCAGTAGTAGCAGAATTATACTCAGCCACAATCTGTAACCTCATGGCCCAATATATCCCCCATTCTATCATTACCATCTTTCTTTCTTTCTTTGGCCTCCTTGTCTCGAGAGACAATGGGTAAGCGCCTAGAGGTGGTCAGTGGTGTCAGTCGCTGTGAGGCAACTATGGAGTGACCTCTCCATGGCGCATGCCTGGGCGAATGTATGGAGGTTGAGAGTTGCCCAAGCGTCAAAACCCCCCTCTCGGCCTTTCTGGTGGGGTCCAAAGGAGTGCAGAGCACGACGTTTGGCACCGGTATGGCTGCAGGAACTACCGGAAACATGCCAAAGGTGACACATGACCGCTTACGGGGTTCCACTCCGGATTTTCTGTTAGGGTTTACTCCCTTAGCCGTGGTCCATCAAGCCTAGGGAACAACCCTGGTTCAATGAAGAGTCTAGGTGGGCATGGTAGGAGCAGCACCAGATACATAAAAATGAGGTGCCAGCCTGGTGTGGGTACAACACAGGACTACTCGCATGTCAAACAGCGGAAGCCTAGGGTTGTTTTCCTTAGAGCAGAGAAGGCTGAGGGGAGATATGATTGAGGTATACAAAATTATGAGGGGCATAGATAGGGTAGATAGAAGAAACGTTTTTCCCTTAGCGGAGGGGTCAATAACCAGGGGGCATAGATTTAATGTAAGGGGCAGGAGGTTTAGAGGGCATTTGAAGAAAATAAATTTCACCCAGAGGGTGGTTGGAATCTGGAACACTGCCTGAAGAGGTGGTAGAGGCAGGAACCCTCACAACATTTAAGAAGTATTTAGATGAGCACTTGAAACGCCATAGCATACAAGACTATGGGCCAAGTGCTGGAAAATGGGATTAGTATAATTAGGTGCTTGATGGCCGGCACAGACGCGATGGGCCGAACGGCCTGTTTCTGTGCTGTATAACTCTGTGACTCTCTATGACTCTCTAAGCAACATGCAATAGACAGGGGTTAAGTGATCCCACGACCTACAGATCAGATCTAAGCTTTGCAGTCTTGTCACATCCAGTCGTGAATGATGGTGGACAAAATTAAACAACTGACAAGAGGAGAAGGCTCCACAAATATCGCCATCCTCAATAATGGGAGAGCCCAGCACATCAGTGACAAGGCTGAAGCATTTGCATCCATCTTCATCCAGAAGTGCTGAGTGGATGATCCATCTCAGTCTCCTTGTGAGGTACCCAGCATCACAGATGCCAGTCTTCAGCCAATCCAATTGACTCCACATGATATCAAAAAACAATTGAAGGCACTGGATACTGCAAAGGCTATGGAACCTGACAACATTCCGGCAACAGTACTGAAAACTTGTGCTCCAGAAATAGCTGCATGCCTAGCCGAGCTGTTCCAGTACTGCTATAACACTGGCATCTACCCAGCTATGTGGAAAATTGCCCAGTTATGTCCTCTACACAAAAAGCAGGACAAATCTAATGCAGCCAATTAACACCCTATCAATCTACTCCCGATCATCAGCAAAGTGATGGAAGTGGTCTTCAAGAATGCTGTCAAGTGGCACTTGATCAGCAATAACCTGCTCACTGACAC
The DNA here is from genome assembly GCF_036365525.1 of Heterodontus francisci. NCBI lineage: Eukaryota > Metazoa > Chordata > Chondrichthyes > Heterodontiformes > Heterodontidae > Heterodontus > Heterodontus francisci. The sequence goes on from NC_090376.1 coordinate 106,800,171, forward strand.
TCAGTTTGGGTTTCACCAGGGTCACTCAGTGCCTGACCTCATTACAGCCTTGGTGCAAACATGGACAAAAGTGCTGAACTGGAGAGGTTAGGTGAGAGTGCCATTGACATTAAGGCAGCGTTTGACTGAGTATGGCATCCAGGAGCCCTAGTAAAACTGGAGTCAATGGGAATCAGGGGGAAAACTCTCTGCTGGTTGGAATCATACCTAGCGCAAAGTAAGATGGTAGTTGTTGCTGAAATTCAATCACCTGAGTCCCAGGACATCACTGCAGAAGTTTCTCAGGATAGTGTCCTAGGCCCAACCATCTTCAGCTGCTTCATCAATGATCTTTCCTCCATCATAAGGTCAGAAGTGGGGATGTTTGCTGATGATTGCACAATGTTCAGCACCATTCATGACTCCTCAGATACAGAAGCAGCCCATGTCCGTATGCAGCAAGACCCCAACAACATCCAGGCTTGGGCTGATAAGTGGTAAGTAACATTCACATCACACTGTCTTTCACTGTCGCTGGGTCAAAATCCTGGAACTCCCTTCCTAACAGCACTGCGGGTGGACCTACCCCACATGGACTGCAGTGGTTCAAGAAGGCAGCTCACCACCACCTTCTCAAGGGCAATTAGGGATGGGCAATAAATGCTGACCAGGCCAGCGACGCCCACATCCCATGAATGAAAAAAAACACAAGTGCCAGGCAATGACCATCTCAAACAACAGAGGATCTAACCATTTCCCCTTAATGTTCAATGGCATTACCATTGCTGAATCCCCCACTATCAACATCCTGGATGTCACCATTGACTAGAAACAGAACCTGACAAGCCACATAAAGGCTGTGGCTACGAGAGCAGGTCAGAGACTGGGATTTCTGTGTCGATTAACTCACTTCCTGTCTCCCCAAAGCCTGTCCACCATCTACATGGCACAAGTCAAGAGTGTGATGGAATACTCTCCACTTGCCTGGACGGGTTCAGCTCCAACAATGCTCAAGAAGCTCGGCACCATCCAAGACAAAGCAGCCCGCTTAATTGGCACCCCATCCACCACTTTTAACACTCACTCCCTCCACCACTGACGTGCAGTGGTCGCAATATGTACCATATACAAGATGCACTGCAGCAACTCACCAAGGCTCCTTCGACAGCGCCTTCCAAACCTGCAACCTCTACCAACGAGAAGGACAAGGGTAGCAGATGCATGGGAACATCACCACCTGCAAGTTACCCTCCAAGCCACATACCATCCTGACTTGGAACTATATCACCGTTCCTTCACTGTCGCTGGGTCAAAATCCTGGAACTCCCTTCCTAACAGTACTGTTGGTCTACCTACACCCCAAGGACTGCAGTGGTTCAAGAAGGCAGCTCACCACCACCTTCCCAAGGGCAATTAAGATGGGCAATAAATGCAGGCCTGGCCAGTGACGCCCACATCCCACGAGCAAATAAAAAGAAAATCAAGAGATTCTATTTAATGGAAATGAAAATAAACAATGACATTGTATTATGTCACACAATTGCACAGGTTCATAGAAAAAAATATTGTTTGTGATTATGCAAATGAATTTTAGTGGAAACTTGCATAACAGCACAATTTCAAACTAATTTTGGATCCAATTTCCCAAATTCACCCAAAGCGCAAACAGTAATATCCCAATGTGCCCTGGAATATTGAATATTGCAACAGAAGAACTCACAGTAATTTGAAACCCGATTCAGCAGAATGTTACGTTGATGGTTTGAAATATTACCTATAGAAACCTCAATGACCTATGCTTAAAATGACAAATCGCATACAAAGGCAGTGTTGAAACATAATTATTTTATACGATTTAAAGGTTTATTTACTCGAGATATTTCCTAAAGAGTTAAAACAGTTGAATTCAACAGTAAAATGGAATTTATTTAGTTGATCTATTTAAATCACTAAATTTTGAGGTTGTAGCAGTATTCCTTTTTGTACCAAGGTGCTGTTGTCTAGGTTAATTTGACTTGTTTGCCTTGCAATCTTTTTATTCAATAGAATTGGCCTTTCACAAATGTGGTCAGGTTTCTGAATCATGGCGTGTTTAAATTCCTTTTGTATCTCGATGGAAATGGCATTGCTGAGTTTAAGTACTGTTCATGGTAAATGAGCCTCTCCCACCTTGCAGCTGCTTCGGTCATGGTGATGTCAACACCAGCAGTTTCAACAAAGTCAGCCACAAAAGATGTTTGCAACATCCAAAATTTAAAATTTAGTGCTCTAAAACTGGGAAATCCTGTGGGTGAGAGTGAATTTTCCAGAGAAGGTGATATATTTGTGTTTCTGATCCACAATTTGTTTCATTTTATAGACGACTCCAAATAAAAAGGGCCCTTGTTTATAAATGATACGGATGACATGACTTTCTGTCCATGTTGATGTTACTGAGCAAAAGAATTCAGATTGGAATTGAATTAGGCCAATTGCATCCTTCTTGCATGGAGTATGCTATATGGTTTATGTCTATGTGCAAAGTAATTTCACTCCCAACCCAGTTGAAATAAAGAATCCCTTAGTACAGAAGGATCAGACAATAATATAATTTAAATTCATTTCTAGAAAGCTGATACAAATAGAAATAGTGCTGAATTAAATCAACTCCAGCACCACTGCTGCTTACCTAGCTCAAATGCAGTCTTGGAGCGCCTACTGAATGCAAACGTAAAAACTTTTCTTTCTTTAGCCATTTCACCAGTCACATTAATAGGCATAAATAGCCTTTTATACCCACAAACTTTATCAGTGATTAATGAGCTCACCCATAGTTTACTCTTAGGCAACTGTAGTCAACTATGGTTTAGCCATATATTGTTTGACCATTAAAAATCCCCACTGAAAAATGACACCATTGAGAAACAAAATAAATAAGCAACACCAGCTATTACACAGAACATGAGTCAACAGAAAGAGGCCTGCAGAAAGAAATGCAATTAATTCAGCCAACCACCTTCTCAAAGGGGGACAATTAGATAGAAAGCAAAGAAGATAAGGAAACAAAACACAAGTTGCCTGGTTGAGGTAAGCATGATTACTGCAGCCTGGGAGCGGTAAAGTTGATCCAATGAAAAGAAAACAAACAAGCTTTACTAGCCCTAGTCCATAATGAGGCCTGATTGGAAGGGTCTCATATATCCACTCAGATTCTTGTGAGTCCACTTTTGCTGAAACGAATTCAATGCAACCGCAGTTCTTTGTGGTCTTTTTAAATCACATTGTTTTGCCATTGCTGTGCTAGATTCTAAAGAGAAATCATCTATCTTGGACACCATAAGATCCTAATTGTGATTGAAATGTTTTAACTCAGTCGTCACTATTAGAATGACATCTGATATGCTGCTGCTTCTGTTCTCATTACTACCATGCTTCAGTGCTACATAAAGGGACAGTATCCTAAGGAAACCATTTGTGATAGCTTTATGTTTATTTGAGAAGATGCTGGAGCTTGATGATGCTGCATAAAGGTGACAAAATAAGCAATTGCACGATTTTATGAACCTATCTGATACCATTTATTTCACAGTGTGCATTGCAACCATAAATCATGGACTGCTGACTTCATGCTGAATAGCTGAAAAAGACTGGTACTATTCAGAGCTAGCTGTCAGAAGTAAAGGGCCCCCTTTACACCAATACAATGGTTCATTGGCATTCTTTAGATAACAATAGTCCTACATAATGTAATATCAGTTGGAATTGATGTTTTAAATCTCAGATTTAGCAGTGTTTCTGGATGCAGTTTATTGGTAGTCACTTCATTTCCAACCCATTCGTAGCAGGGACTATCTAGTGCCAGATTTGTGGGCTTTTTCGATCTCTGAGTGGTGGCTGAGGGAGATTCCACTCAAGAAATAGGGTGGGTCAGCTGTCAATTGAGTGGGCTGGTTCTATTGGCAACTTTTTGTGTGCTGAATGGCCCCATTTTCTTAAGAGTATATGGAAGGAATAAAATTTGTTCAGCTAAGAGTTAACTTGGATTTTCTCTTTACAAATGGTGACAGATCTGCTGTGTATTTCTAACATTTTCTGTTCTTGGTTCTCTAATGAACACCTGCTTTGGGTATAAAACCAAAAAGTGCTGGAAATACTCAGCAGGTCTGGCAGCATCTGTGGAGAGAGAAGCAAAGTTAACATTTCAGGTCAGTGACCTTACATAAGAACTGGCAAAGGTTAGAAATGTAATAAGTTTTAAGCAAATAAAGTGGGGGTGGGGCAAAAGAGAACAATCGGGAAGGTGTTGATAAGACAGAGGTTCACAGAGAATAACCGGCAAGGAGGTCATGGGGCAAAGGCAAAGACAAAGAATGTGCTAATGGCGTGGTGAAAGACATAGCGTTAGTGCAGAGAGGGTGTTAAATGACAGAATAATGAAACCCTTAGCCAAAAGCAAAAACATGTGGGCAGGCACATGGTAAAAAAAGTGTAATGACGAAACAAACTAAAATAAAATGAAATAAAAAGAAATTTAAAAAAAGTAAACTAAAAAAAAAAGGGGGGGCACTCATTCTCTGAAATTATTGAACTCAATGTTCAGTCCGGTAGGCTGATGCTGTTCCTCAAGCTTGCGTTAATGTTCACTGGAACACTGCAGTAAACCCAGGACAGAGATGTGGGCATGAGAGCAGGGGTGTGTGTTTAAATGGCAAGCGACAGGAAGCTTGGGGTCATGTTTTTGGACTGAATGGAGGTGTTCCACAAAGCGGTCACCCAATCTGCATTTGGTCTCCCCAACGTAGAGGAGACTGCATTGTGAGCAGTGAATACTGTATACTATATTGAAAGAAGTATAAGTAAATCGCTGCTTCACCTGAAAGGAGTGTTTGGGGCCTTGGATAGTGATGGGAGATGAGGTAAAAGGACAGGTATTACACCTCCTGTGATTGCATGGGAAAGTGCCTTAGGAAGGAGACAAGGTGTCCGGGGTGATGGAGGAGTAGACCAGGGTGTCGCGGAGGGAATGATCCCTTCGGAATGCTGACAGGGGAGGGGAGGTTGAAGATGCATTTGGTAGTTGCATCATGCTGGACGTGGCAGAAATGGCGGAGGATGATCCTTTGGATGTGGAGGCTGGTGGGGTGGAAAGTGAGGACAAAGGAACCCTGCTGCGGTTCTGGGAGGGAGGGGAAGGGGTAAGAGCAGAGCTGCAGGAAATGGGCCAGACACAGTTGAGGGCCCTTGTCAACCACAATGGGGGCGGTGGGGGGGGGGAGCGGAGGAGGGGTAATCCTTGGTTAAGGAAAAAGGAAGACATGTCAGAAGTGCTGTTGTGGAAGGTTGCATCATCAGAACAGATGCATCGGAGATAGAGAAACTGGGAGAATGGAATGGAGTCCTAACAGGAGGTAGGGTGTGAAGACGTATAGTCAAGGTAGCCATGGGAGCTGGTGGGCTTATAATGAATATTAGTAGAATTAACATTGAGTTCAATAATTTCAAAGCATGAGTGGCCCCCCCATTTTTTAAGTTTTACTTTGTATTTTTATTTTTTATTTCTTTTTATTTCATTTTATTTTAGTTTGTTTCATCATTACACTTTTTTACCATGTGCCTGCCCACTTTTTTTCATATTCTTGCTTTTGGCTAGGGCTATTCATTATCCTGTCATTTAACACCCTCTCTGCACTTTGTCTTTCACCACACCATTAACACACTCTTTGTCTTTGCCTTTGCCCCATGAACTCCTTGTGAGTTATTCTCTGTGACCCTCTGTCCAATCAACACCTTCCCATTTGTTCTCTTTTGCCACCCCCCCCCCCCCCCCCACTTTATTTGCTTAAATCCTATTACATTTCTAACCTTTGCCAGTTCTGATGAAAGGACAATGATCTGAAATGTTAACTTTGCTTCTCTCTGCACTGTTGTTGCCAGACCTGCTGAGTATTTCCAGCACTTTTTGGTTTTATTTCAGATTTCCAGCATCTGCAGTATTTTGCTTTTATTTTACCTGCTTTAGGTATTATGGATTACACATAGTTGGCAATATCCCATCTGCTTTTGGCATGTATAGCTGTGAAACCTGGCCCTCAACCAGCTCAGTCCAGTTTTGCACCATAACCTGTGCTGGACTTTCAAAGGAGAAAGTTTGATATGTTGGTTAAATTGGGTTTAGACTTAAAGGGACATTGATGAATTGCTGATGCTTAAACATTTCAATAAAAACCTTTCTAGATTAAAAACATTATAGCATTGATTTTGTTAAGTGTTAAGCAAACTTAAAAGATGAATCACATATTTAATGACTGGGTGTGCAAACATTCTCCAGATTGACAGGTTACCAACAGCATGTGACAGATGGTAAATGTGAAACTTGTTACTAGTCAGGCAAATGTTGAGATCTTTCTTGAATCTGAGAAATCAGACAAAATATGCTTCAGGCCAGTTCCAGGTTAGATTGAATCTTATTCCACCCAGAGCCTTCTGCCAAATTCAGGTGGAATTACAATTGTTCAGCACACAGGTTATTCAAATGAACTCTCTTCAATACTTGAATCTAGCCTAAGGTATCCTTCCAAAAGCTTGCTTCAAAGCTCCTTCATCAAGTAAGCACTCCTGTAACAGACAAATATGATTTTAATGCAAAGTATTGTGCTTGTTGAAGCACATTTCATTTTTTCTTCAAGTTGATCGAAAGAATTGTGTTCAAACTTGCTATGTTGAATAAATGCTGCTCTCTGCCATATAGCATCATAACTACACCTAACTTCAGTGCTTCTTTGTTCTTGTACTGTGCAGAATGAAGCTCGTGCACATTTTGAGCCAAATCTCCAAGTTACATGTGTGGCAGAATTTAAATCCGAATAGTGTCAGAAAGATGGACTAGTGAAAGTACTAAAAAAGATAATAATGGATTAAGCTGCTTCTGCAGGCCAATGTAAATTAACAGCACATGTTTATGTAATATAGGAAACAGGCGTAATGGCAAGTATGCGTTTGATGGGACTGTGAGATGCCTTGAGCTCTAAAAAGAGGATCAAACTTAACTGATATGAACATTTTGAATACCCTGAATAAATTTATATCATTTGAGCTTAGATTGACTCTGTTTATGTGATTCAGATCAAAGTGTATTCCTATCAAATTGACCATTGGAGCCTTGAATTCTTCTATTGATGAAAAATTGGTGAATGGTGTTTTTCCATAATGAATGACCTGCTAATGAAATAATGGGAAAACACAGCTTTGAACTATGCAATATCTGCAAAAGTGATTTTCAGAGGGTTAGTGATCCCGATAAAAATGGGACATTGTTCCATTTTTCTTCCTTAAAAGAAGTACTTGTGCTAGATCTTGGCTTTGTGTGATAATGTAGATGATAGCAACTCGTTTTGCATCTCTCCTGATTTTTATTCCTGCAATGGAAATAGAAATTGAGAGAGATGTAAAACAGGTTACTGCTCTGAATTATACCAGCCTTCTGGAGATGGGCTGGGCTGTGGGAGGACTGTAAAATGGTGAAGGAAGGCCAGGGGTGGGGTCGTGGAGTGTCCATCGTCTTTCCACCACCACGCCATCTTGCCAGTGGTGTGAAAGGTGACGGACAGCCCACCCACTCAAAGGCCAATTGAGCCAATTAAGTGGCCAATTAAGGACCTCTTCCCATCACTGCTGACATTTTACCAGTGGTGGGGGAACCCTCCACCACATGGGGAAACCACCAGGTGAACCTGGCAGCCTCTTAGCGGGCTTGGGGGGCTGGGGTGTCCTCTTAATCGGGAACGCTTTGGCGCACGGAGGTGCCCCCCGGAGGCAATGGCTGCACCCGGTGGCAACGGCGCCACCTCCCCTCATCAACACTCCCTTTACCACTCACCGGGACCTGCCTGGTCCCGCCATGCCCCGACCACACTTATCTTTTTGTGAAGATGCCGTCCATCGATGGTGTCCACTTCCTCCAGGCACAGACCCACCACTACTAAGAACAGCCGCCCCGGCTGCAGCCAATTAATTGGCTGCTGGTGGCAAGATGTGGTTCTGGGTCCCGCAAAGCGCCAAAATGGGGTTGCCACCCACTTTTGGGCCCATTGATGGGACCCCTGCTGCGAGAACAAAATTCAGCCCACTGATTCCCTATTTCCCATTTTATGCTATCACACAAAGAGCTACCTGTTCACTTTTATTTTCTTTTTATGTCTTTTGGAATTAGTCTTTGTCAGTATGTATCTATTCAAGGCTTGGTTACCATTTCAGGTCTTGAAATTATACCGTGTAAATATCAGTGTACAAACACTTAATGTGTTCATTTGAATTTTCTTATGTCCTCCACTTTAATGAAGCATTGAAATCAATGGAATCAAAACTGGGCAGGTTCTATGATAGGAGAACAATCTGGAGCTAGATAATAAAGGTGAAAAGTTATCCCAAGTTTTCATGCTTTCATCATATCATACACAAAAATAAAATTACCCAGTGAATCAGATATAGTAACAAATGATTTTAAATAAAAGAAAAAATATTTCACTTATTCTGCTTAAATCATAGAAAGCTTCAATGTATATTAGCATCGGTCACTTAGTTGAAAGATATATGAACAAAAAAGATGGACCGGAAGAAACCACTGGTCCATCAAACCTGCCTCATGCTCATGATGCCTGGAGCATTATACCGAGACACTTCCTATCATTTCACCCATTCCCACAAACCCACACTCATGTAATTTCATGGGAGAGGCAAAGAAAGAAGAAAAAATCTAGGGCAAATAGGGAAAAAAATCTCTGGAAAATTCCTCCCCAGCCTGCTCCAGCAATTGAAACCAGTCCAGGTGGCTTACAATAAAGAGCAACAATACCATAAAGAGCTATAGTTGTCGCCCAAATCTGTCAAAGCTTTCAAATCATTGTGGAAGGATGCAGACCAGTTTATCAATTGGCACAAGGTCTATTTGAATTCCTCGCCACTGCCCTTTCTTCAGGAAATTGGTTCTTTTACAATTGCGTAAAATGGCTTCTTTGATGCATTGTATCGTTTCATTACTTGGATTTTAGTAATACATTCCATGGCTGTGCCAAGAGATAAACTGCTGTAAAAATAAAATGAGATTTTTTAGAAGTCTATTGCAATGTTCATAATTACTAAAACAATGTGTAAAATCACCACTATCCTTGCTTTCAAGCATTGCATTACTACCATCAATTGTCCCCTCTGTTTGAGTTTGTAACATTTTTCTGAGCTACAATTGCTCCAATCACCTTAATTTGGAAAGTTTTTCAGTTAATATTGATTTACTATTTCCAGGTGATTACTATTGTTACCCCAACATAATTAGCAAATATATAATAATTTAATTAAAATAATAAACATATATATATATGTATTTTTTCATGTTAGTGTCGTTTAACATTCATTATGTTCATTACTGCTTAGTTCGTGTCTGGGTAATGACAATTATTATGCAATACTCAGGATACGTATATTTTTATTCATTTTGGAACTTATTTTCCATAAAAACTGCCACTTTCATGAAGTTGAGAATTGCAAAAAAAATTAAAAAATTTTAAATAGAAGAGAGAGAGCACCCAAATCCAATAGAAATAATAAATGAGTCAACAAGAGACAGTTGTTAGTGCATGGTTTCACCTTCTCTGTGCAAAAATGCAGAGCAAAAGCAGATTTTTGTGGTTATTATCACTGAGATAATTGAGCCTTCGTTGAACCCCATCTGGAGTACTGCATTCAGTTCTCGGCACCGCATCTCAGGAAGGATATATTGGCCTTGGAGGGAGTACAATGTACATTTACCAGAATGATATCAAGGCTTCGAGAACTAAATTATGAGGACATATTCCATAAAGTTGGCTTGTATTCCTTTGAGTCTAGAAGATTGACGTGTGATCTGATTGATGCATTTAAAACATTAAAATGATTCAATAGGTTAGATACAGATAAGCTATTTCCTCTGGTGGAGGAATCAAGAACAAGGGGACATAATCTTAAAAACTTAGAGCTAGGCCATTCACCATTGAAAGCAAGTGTTCATACAAAGGGTGTAGAAATTTGCAACTATCTCCCCCAAAGGCTGTAAGTGCTAGGATAGTCGAAGCTTATTGATATGGTGCAAAGGTGGGAAAATGGAGTTGAGATGCAGATCAGCTGTGATCTAATTGAACGGAGAAATGATCTCGAGGGGTTGAATGACCTCCTCCTGTTCCTATAAAATGCTGATGGGTTTAGGATGATTGTTGTGCTTTATGACATAATACAAGTCTAAGGACAATTATTGTTTATATTCTGTTATGCTATATGTGCAGTTATGAATGGTATGCTTTGCTCATTTTCTATTGACAGTTTCCTTGCAATGTAAGCTAGGCAGTTTCACCCTACCCTAACAGTTGGAGCTTAACATGAGCAACCTCAATGTAAACATTCACTACATTATTGCCTTAGTCAATAATAAAGCTAACTCAAAGCTGCAAATTAAGCCTTTTCTTTCTAACATCACACCTCAACTGAGCTCTTTGACAGCCTCTGTCTTTCTTTTGTGCTTGTGCTGCATTACCACCTGTCAATCCAGGGTTGTTTTAGGTCAGATAACTGCCATCAAGGCCAAAAAGAGCTTGAAGTCTCCAGGGTAGAAAGGGAGGGTGCTATAGGGATTACTGAAGATCAATGCTCAAAACGAAAGCTTTAGCAACTTAATAAGTCTTTCTTTTTGATCAAATGAGAGGGGGGTGGGCGCTGGAGGGGAGTACCTCAGTAATCCTTCGAAGGGTGTGGAGATATTTTTAACTGTATGCAGATAAACAGAGCAAAGAGGAGGTTTGACAGAAAAAGCACTATAAGTGGATATACCTGAAATAACAGCTTGGAGGACTTCGTACCCAAAGGCCACATCTAAGGCTAGTAGAGCTATCTTCTAATGCATAACATGGAATTTCAATGAAAGTGCTGTGCATCAATCTAACAGTCTTCAGACTGTGCAGCCCAGGAAGCTGTCAATCTTTTTATTGATACACCTGTAATCTCCAATGAGGAGATTTCCTTGCGGCGCTACTGTGCTTTGATCCATTTGTTCTGTTTCTCTGAAACCGACATTTTCTTTTTACTAATGCATGCAATTCAAATGGGCATGATAAGGCTGAATGAATATTAGAACATTAGATAGAATAATTTAGAGTAAAATAGAAAGGCCTTTTGGGCAACAGAAAACTGTAGGTAGGTTCCCTCAGTATAATGATACTTGCAAATCATGCATGCTGATGCAATAGCCATAAGGAATACTATCTTCAGTATGTGGATCCCAGTGGTGTGAACACATATGACATTGAGGATATTAAGCACCATCATAATATTCTGCTGTGGAACAACAGGGCTCCATATGCAGTGTTGTGGGATAACTGCCCTGAATAACTTTGTGATATGAGGGGATAAATGTATTGGAAAACCAGAGATTGACAACACCTAAGGCATGATTTTTGAGTTGGCCATAGAGAGCAGCAGTAGAAGCAACACTAATAATGCTGCCTTTCACTTGCTGATATTTCCAGGTTTCTGTTTTTCGTTCCATTTTTTCACCATATTATTACAATGAATTCAAGCTGAATAAGGGAATTATGACTTTCAGCATGATTTCCTCTTCTGTTGTTTTTGCATTACTAATTTCAGAGATAGAAGCACATCTTTTTTTCACTGGTCCTCTATCCCAAAGCGTTCATTTTTTTCAGAGCAGAATGCCTGTTTTTCACCAATTTAACAATCGGTGAGTGAAGCTGTGGAATGCATGCATTTCAACACCTGAATTCTGAGAGAGCCAATTTTTTAAGCAAGTTGGTACTTAAGGAGGAAAATTAAGCACTCTCTTATTGTTCATAAAAAGAGAAAATTCATCCTCAGTCTTTGCCAAATATTATCCTGACCTGCAGTCTTGGCATTAGCTGTAAAGTTACTGCAGGTGCAAAATGCCCATGACTGCTCCCTGAAGCTCTTTTAATGCAGCTTTTTTTTATAACTATGTGCAAGTCACAGAGTCATTTATGGCATAGAAGGAGGCAATTCGGTCCATTGCGGTCCAGCTCTCCGCAGAGCAATCCAGTCTGTTTAATGAACTTTAGAAAGAAAGACTTAAAAGGTGTGTTGTTATATAACACTTCATCATGTCTTCACAACATCCCAAAACACTTTATAACAAATTAACTACTTTAAAGTGAGTCACTATTGTGGTATGAAAATTAGCATATTTTTTTACCTGCCTTCAAAAAGATATGCTTTAGATCAGGGTTGTCCTACTTACGGCCCGCAAGCGAGGATCCAGCCCACCAAAGTTTTCCATCGGCCCATGCATGTAAACTGTACCCGGGCCGTTCCTCATCCTCACCAGGGATCGTGACTAGAGATGAGAAATTTCCCTTTGTCAGACTGACTTTTAAGACATCATGCTGTCAGTTTCAAAGCTGACAGTGGGAACAGCCATTTCCCAAGTTCAGACAGATTCGTTTTTTTTTTAAAAGCCCACTGGAAAACCCCGATTCTATCCGAAGTTCAGAAACCACTATTCCCGCTGTCAACTGTGAAACTGACTTGCGATTTAAAAAAAAAACTGACCAACCATCTGCTGAGTATTCCTGCTCTCTGCAACTGTCTGAGAGAGAGAGAAAGGGGGCCAAAAAGAGAGAGAGGGGGATGGAGAGAGAGAGAGAGGGACAGAGATAGAGGAGGGAGAGAAAATAATCAAGATCACTCCTGACAGAATGACATCTATACAGAATACTCCGCATCGCTACAAGAAGTGCGCACGCAAATATTGACTACTTGTGCAAGCAAACAAATACCAGGTATCTCACTAAATCTGTGTCCAATGTAGTGACCAGAAAATAAGTCAATAAATTAGTCTTCTAATTTAAATCCTCTTCAGAAAAATGTACACTTATTGTTTTGACCAATAGTAAATTTTAATGCCATTAACTTTTGGAAATTATCGGCCCCCCATGTAAGACAAAAAATTGTAATTTCCCCCCCCCCCCCCCACATGAAAAGGTTGGACAACCCTGCTTTAGATGGTAGCAGTCAGTACATCTGAAGTCACATAGGGCTGGATTTTCATTATGGATGCAGGGATCAGGAACCGGGTCTGGTTTTATGTCTGAAAGCTGCCTCCTCTGGGAAGCTGATTCAGATTGCAATTTTCAAGTGGGAAAGCCCTTAATTGGTATAGAGACAGGTTTCCTGTCCTCTTAAAGCCAGTGGGATTGAAAAGGTCAGTGGGTCAGATCAAGTGTGGGACTCATATGGCAGCCAACACTGAGGCTGCCGGTTGCCCTGGGGGAGAGATCTGCCTTCCAGAATACCAGAGGGATGCGAGTTGTCACAGGGAGCTGGAGGTCTGGCATGAGGAGCAGGGCAGACCCTTGCTTCATTGATGCCCACCTGGATCTAATGCTGGCAGCTGTGAGGGAGATGAAGAAGGTCCTCTTCCCGGAGGGTGGCAGGAGGAAGCCTTGTTGTGCAGCACGGTGACCTCTTTGTTCAGTGTTATCTCCCTCTGCTCCCTCTTCCTCCTCCTTTCTTCCCACTTGCTCCTCCCCCAATGAGCTGGCGCCTTCCATGGGCTCACTGTCCTCAAAGTACATACCTCTTTGGAGGACCATGTTATGGAGAGTACAAAAAACCATCACAATCACCGAGATCCTTGCAGGAGGGTATTGGAGAGTGCCACCCCACAGATCCAGGCACCAGAATCACATCTTCACAAACCCGATGGCCTGCTCAATGGTTGGCCTGCTGTGCAGGTGGCATTGGTTCTTTTGCCTCTGTGCCTCTGCTGGGGCTCCACCCTTGACCCCTTGGAGCCAACCATGTACTTTGTGGGATAGAGTGAAGGACCGAGGCAACCAGGACTGGTGAAGGTTGAAGGAGTCATAGTAACTGCCAGGAAAGCGAGCCCACACATAGAAGAAGCTCTTGTTGTGGTTGCGGACCAGTTGAAGGTTGAGGGAGTGGAAGCCCTCATGTTGATGGATCTTACTGGCCAGTCGCTGGATGCCTTGATGGCCACATGGGTGCAAGAAATGATACCCTGCACCTGGGGGAATCCAGCAATGCAGAATGAACTCAATGCCCTCTGTGCCAGCACAGGCCCATCTGTGTCAAAGTGGGTGCAGTCCCTGTCCTCCTGAAAATTGCATCCATGACCTGCCTGATGGCCTGATGAGCTGCTGACTGCGAGATACCAGTTAGGTACACAGCTGAACCCTGGAATGACCTGGTAGCATAGAAGTTCAGGGCAAAGGAGACCTTGACGGCTGCAGTTCAGGGACTGCCATGGCAGTCATGAAGCCTCAGTCATTGTGGATCAGAGCACACAGGACGGAGACCATCTGCCTCGATACCCTCCTCTGGCACTGGTGCTCTGTCATTTGCAGGTAGCTGACTCTTCAGCTGTACACCTGATGTCTTGGGCAGCACCTTCTTCCCCTTGCAGCACCCCCATCACTCCCCCAGCCCACCCCGCTGTGCTCCTCTGGCCTCCAACTATCTAGGAGGTTGCATCTGCCACCGCTTAAGCTGGCTGCTGTGACCAATGTCAGAGTAGCCTGTTCCCAACTGAACTCTCTCAGCTGGGCTTTGTACATGCCCCAGATCTTCCCATGCCAACCCTCGTTGTCCCTGTGATGCCAGTGGTCTCACATCCCTATCCAGTTTCCTGCTACTTACTAATAAGAAATTCAACTCTTCCAGCTGCAGCAACAGCTACACTGAGGCACATCTGAAGCAGCTGAGCTTTATTGGCTATCTCTGTTTTATTTTAATCAGCCCTTTCCATAGCCCTCATGGTCCTCCACACAGTTCACATCTTCACAAACCTGTTGTACTCACCACCCCTCTGCCCCGCCCATGGCGTCTTCCCTGTTTCCAGCCTTCAAAAATCGCTCACTGATACTGTCAAGCCTATTAATGAGCTCTTTAATGAGCTCAATAGACACTTAATTGGAGGCGTGTACCCGACCCGTTCCATCGCTGCCAGTGTCCATTTAAAAATGTTATGGCGTTCTGAAGACAGCGGGCCCCAGTGCCGACCTCCAAGAATGCGATCTTCAAATTACGCTCATGTCTGTACCTGCACCCAGCAGGCTTTGAAAATCCAACCCATAGGCTAACAGTGTATTTTTGGATCTTAGATGAAACTATAATGAAAGGCTTCGGGTATGTCCATCACTGGGGATCAGAAGTTAGGAATGATATTTCAAGCAAATCATTGGTGAAATGTCTTGCATGTTTACATGTGTAGGGGTGAGTTGGAAGGATTTTGAAAATAGCAGAAGGAGGTCTATGACCTTTTGTGAAAGACTTCAACTGAAACTCTATCAGGTATTGATCATAGCGATTCCAGAAATGAAATAAAGAGCTCTACCTTTTGCTGATGGATGAAGTAGTCAACATGGTTGAATCTCAGTCTGGTTGGAGCTCAGCTACGTTGGAGAGCTAGTGGCATCTTTTCCATTTGTGTGCTTTTCAGGTTGAGGTTTCTGTCCTTCCTGATTCTCTGCAGGATTCTCATTACAAGAGGTGAAAAGGCTTTGACCAGCTGTTAATAGAATTTTTGAAAACCATATCTATTTTGTTTACTGTGATAGAGTAACACATGGAAAACAGGAAAGGTTTAGCATTCAAAATGGAGATAAAATGAAAGTAGGTTGATAAGGGGTTTGACAGTTAAATTACAAGGACAGGTTACTTAAATTTTTCTTGTTTTATATGACATAGTCCCTTGAATACAGAGCATTGAGGAAGTGATCTGGTCTAGATTTTTAAAATATTAACAGGATTTGATAAGGTAAATACCAATAAACAATTTCCTCTGGTGGGGAAATCAAGAACAAAGGCACATAATGTTAAAATGAGACTAATTAGGGGACAGTGAATATTGATGTTTCTCCTGGCTGGGGGCTCTAGAACAAGGAGACACAGTCTCAGAATAAGATATAGGCCATTTAGGACTGAAATGATGAAGAATTTCTTCACTCAGAGGGTGGTGAATCTGTGGAATTTTCTACCCCAGAGGGCAGTGGAGGCTCAGTCATTGAGTATATTCAAGACAGAGATCAATAGATTTCTAAGATATTAAAGCTATCAAGGGATAGGGGATAGTGTGGGAAAATGGTGTTGAGGTAGACGATCAGCCATGATCTAGTTGATTGGTGGAGCAAGCTCGAGGGGCCAACTTTTTATTCGCTCAGGGGATGTGGGCATTGCCAGCATTGCTTATTCCGAATTGCACTTGAGAAGGTGATGGTGAGCTGCCTTCTTGAACCGCTGCAGTCCTTGGGTATTGGTACACCAACAGTGCTGTTAGGAAGGGAGTTCCAGGACTTTGGCCCAGCAACAGTGAAGGAACGGCGATATAGCTCCAAGTCAGGATGGTGTGTCACTTGGAGGGGAACTTGTAGGTGGTGATGTTGCCATGTATTTGCTGCCCTTGTCCTTCTAGGTGGTAGAGGTCGCGAGTTTGGAAGGTGCTGTCGAAGGAGCCTTGGTGAGATGCTGCAATGCATCGTGGAGATGGTACACACTGCTGCCACTGTGCGCTGGTGGTGGAGGGAGTGAATGTTGAATGTGGTGGATGGGATGACAATCAAGTGGGCTGCTTTGTCCTGGATGGCTTTGAGCTTCTTGAGTGTTGTTGGAGCTGCACCCAACCAGGCAAGTGGGGAGTATTCCATCACACTCCTGACTTGTGCCTTGTAGATGGTGGACAGGCATTGGGGAGTCAGGAGGTGAGTTACTTGCCACAGAATTCCCAGCCTCTGACCTGCTCTTGTTGCCACAGCATTTATGTGACTGATCCAGTTCAGTTTCTGGTTGATGGTGACCCCCAGGATGAAAATAGTGAGGGATTCAGCGATGGTAATGCCATTGAACATCAAAGGGAGATTCTCTCTTGTTTGAGATGGTCATTGCCTGGCACTTGTGTGGTGTGAATGTTTTTTACCACTTATCAGCCCAAGCTTGGATGTTGTCCAGGTCATGCTGCATGTAGGGATGGGCTGCTTCAGTATCTGAGGAGTCGCAAATTGTGCTGAACATTGTGCAATCATCAGCGAACACCCCCACTTCTGACTTTATGATGGAGGGAAGGTCATTGATGAAGCAGCTAAAGATGGTTGGGCCTAGGACACTATGCTGAGGAACTCATGCAGTGATGTCTTGGAGCTGAGATTATTGGCCTCCAGCAACCACAATTGTCTTCAATTGTGCTAGTTTTAATCCAACCAGTGGAGAGTTTTCCCCTGATTCCCAATGACTCCAGTTTTGCTAGGGCTCCTTGATGCCATACTCGGTCTTATGCTGTTTTGATGTCAAGGGCAGTCACTCTCACCTCACCTCTTGTGTTCCTCTCTTTTGTCCACGTTTGGATCAAGACTGTAATGAGGCCAGGTGCTGAGTGGCCCTGGTGGAATCCAAACTGAGCGTCAGTGAGCAGGTTATTGCTGATCAAGTGTCACTTGTTGATGATCCCTTCCATCATTTTGCTGATGATCGGGAGTAGACTGAGGGGACAGTAATTGGCTAGGTCGGATTTGTCCTGCTTTTTGTGCACAGGACACACCTTGGCAATTTTCCACATTGCCGGGTAAATGCCAGTGTTGTAGCTCTACCGGAACATGATGATGTTGAAAAAGTGTGCTTATGACATATGTCAGGTGGGTGATCCAGCTGAGAACCAAGCTGAATATAGAATGTTCAGAAGGGAAGTGAAAAAGCAAAGAAGAGAAGCAAAAAGAGAGTATGAAAAGAGGCTAGCAGCTGAATTAAAAGTGAATCCAAAAGTCTTCTATTGGCATAGAAAAAGGTGATAGATGGAGGAGTGGAGCCTATTAGGGACCAAAAAGAAGATTTACACATGGAGGCAGGGGGCATGGCTGAGGTACTAAATGAATACTTTGCATCTGTCTTTACGAATGAAGAAGATGCTATGCAGGTCATGGCGAAAGAGGTGGTAATTCAGATACTTGAAGGGTTTAAAACAGATCAGGAGGAGGTATTGGATAGGTTGGCTGTACTTAAAGTTGATAAGGCACTGAAGCTGGATGAGATGTATTAGGTGGTATTAGGATCCTTGCTGTTCCTAATATATATTAAGGACCTAGACCTTGGTGTACAGGGCACAATTTCAAAATTTGTGGATGAAATGATACTTGGAAACATTGTGAACTGTGAGGAAGATAGTGTAGAACTTCAAAAGGACATAGACAGGTTGATGGAATGGGCAGTTAAGTGGCAGATGAAATTTAATGCAGAGAAGTGTGAAGTAATTCATTTTGGTAGGAAGAATGCAGAGAGACCATATAAAATAAAGGATGCAATTATAAAGGGGATGTCGGAGCAGAAGGACCTGGGTGTTGTTACGACCAGGTGAGAAAAGGGTCTAGGGGTTCCCTCTCAGCTTTTGCCTGGTTTAACCATTACAGTGTTTAATTTTAAAAACACTGTGTTTTAGCTCCCCCCTCAGTGAATCCTTGTTCACTGCTTTTCAATTGTAAGGCAAAGAAATCAATCAGACAGATTTTCTTAGATTTAAACAAGAAAGGTGAAAGTTTATTAACCTTAAATTCTAATTTGGTTAACGACTACGAGTACGCAACACGACCACGCTAGCATGCATTCGCAATAAACACACACGCATATAGAGACAGAAAAAGTAGAAAGAATAAAGGGAAAAGTTTGGGGCAATAGCTGGGTGTATTTACAGTCCTTTGAGTTCAGTTTGGATTCTATGGTTGCCAGTAAGTCTTGCTGTTCGTTTGGGACCCAGTGCACGCTTTAACTTGTTTCAATTTTGGAGTCTTTCCTCTCTTGGGGTTTAAGTGACTTCAGTGGGTCTGGAGGTTTGTGAGAAAGCAAGAGAGAGCCATCCAGGAGAGAGGCTCTCTTGTTCCAGGTTCAATTGCAATTTGTAGTCTATCTTCAAACTGTCCAGTGTGTAGTTCAAAAAATCCTGAGCCAGCCAGTTCGTCATGTCACCAGCCGGTTTAACCACTCCTGCATTTGTGGATTCTCCAAGTTAGCAGACACTGGAATGCGAGCTCCCTTACACTTTCTGTGTCCGATGATGAAAATCCATTTGGGTTAATTGGACCAGGGAGCAGTTCTTTGTCTCTCCAAGCACCGTCTGTTAGTATGCAAATGTCCTCCAGCCAAATGTCTGGTGATCTCTTTAAACAAGTCATTTCTTCACTCCAGCAACAGTTTAAAATTAATGTTCATATGACAAAATGAATATGCCTCATTCTTGGCAGGTGGGGGTCTTCATGATAGTGTATATGTGCATAAATAATTAAAGATGGTAGGATTGGTTGAGAGAGTGGTTAATAAAGCATACAGCATCCGAGGGTTCATTAATATGGGCATGGAGTACAAAAGCAAGGAAGTTATGTAAACTTGTATAGAACACTGGTTTGGCCTCAACTGGAGTATTGTGTCCAGTTCTGGGTGTCACACTTTAGGAAAGATGCTGAAGGCATTAGAGAGAGTGCAGAAAAGATAAACGAGAATGGTTCCAGGGATGAAGATCTTCAGTTACATAGATCGCTTGGAGCAGTTGGGACTGTTTTCTTTGGAGAAGAGAAGACTGAGAGGAGATTTAATGGAGGAGTTCAAAATCATGAGGGGTCTAGACAGAGTAGATAGGGAAAAACTGTTCCCATTGGTGGAACGATCTAGATCAAGAGGGCACAGATTTAAGGTAATTGACAAAAGAAGAAATGCTGACATGAGGAAAAGCTTTTTCAGCCAGCGAGTGGTTATGAGCTGGAATACACTACTTGGGAATGTGGTGGAGGCAGGTTCAATCAAGGCATTCAAGATGGAATTGGATTGTTATCTGAAAAGGAAGAATGGGCAGAGCAATGGGGAGCAGGCGGGGGAGTGACACTCGGTAAGTTGCTCTTTCGGAGAGTCAGCGCAGACACGACAGGCTGAATGAATGGCCTCCTTCTGTGCTGTAACAATTCTGTGATTCTTTGAGAGCTAGGTCAATGGTGGGAAATCAGCAAACACTTTTTACACAGAGCGTAGCAGAAATTTAAAACTCAGTGCTCCAAAATGCTGTGGATCCTGGGCCAATTGGAATGTTCAAGACTGAACTTGATAGATTTTTGATAGGAAAGGGATCAACGGATATGAAGCAAAGGCAGAAAAATGACCTTATTGAATGGTGGAGCAGTTCTGAAGGGCTAAAGGGCCTACTCCAGCTCTTATTTCTTATGTTTGTCCCCAGGAGTCCTGGAACATAATGATGTTAGGAACAGATATTAGGTCGAATTATGTAAAATTCATCTTTGGATGAAGATTCCAGTTTCCTAAATTGTATTCTTGACTGAGCAACGCATGCACACTAATAGTTCACAAGTACAGAACATATTGGCCTGCTTCATTTAGCTGTTAAATTTAATATTGTCTGAGCCAGACTGTGTTGCTGTAAGTGCCATGAGGAAGACTGCAGTGATTTCCAACATATTTTAATTATGGCATGATTTTTGTGGAACCATGAGCTCTATGTGTGGACCATCTAGATGTAACTTGCTGGAATCAATTTAAACAACTATGTTTGACTAAGACAGAGTGAATAGCATGTCCACCAAGCTGTTGGATTTGCTAGCTTATCAATCAAGTATTATAAGTCATGGGGTGGAATCTTATGAGTGCTGCGGCATTCCCGGCAGCGGGACCAGATGCTGTCGTAACTTGTGTTTCCGCCACAAATCCCGTTTTTCACGTGATTTTGTATTTAAATTAGCCATGCAGTGACGGGCACAGGGCACACGCGGGATTTTGCAGTGGAGGCGACCTTTCATTGGTTGAACCCACCGTCACTGCCCCAAGCACCATGATCGTCACAGAGATAAAACATGCTGTGCTTGCAGCCTCAAGGATTAGCAGCCTTCCTTTCATGTAAGTACCTTCAGACTAACTTAAATTGAAGATTTTACTTAAATCAAAATGTTTTTGCCTCTTTTATTTTGTGAAAGTCACCACCAACTTCATTTATTTTCCCTATGGCCAAAGTGAATCAAATGGCAGCCAGCAGACAGCGTCCCACCCCATAGTTCAGTGATGCCTCCCTGCAGGTTCTCTTCCAGGCTGTCAGGGAAAGGTGGGAGCTCCTCTTCCCTGCAGATGGAGTGCAAAGACCCTCCCACCTCACCAAGGCGGCCTGGATGGAGGTAACGGAGGAGGTCTCAAACCGTGGGGTTACTCGTAGAACATGGGTGCAGTGCTGCAAACACATCAATGACTTGCTAGATCAGCGAGGGTAAGTGGTCCTGGCGAAGCTGCTCCATTGTTTTATTCCATGGCTCCATGTTTTTAAGGCAGAGGGTACACAAGGAATGCAGTGGAATGCATGGTAGCCTTGGTGCCATTCACTAAATGATGTTGCGCCAAGATTGTTTATGTGATTGGATGTGGAAAGCCAATGCAGAATGAATGATGACAATGCATATCTGCAATGGTTGTGATGCATCATTTGCCATGTCATTAAATCTGCACTATCTGCTGCAGGATAAACAAAGCCACAACTAGCGTGAGCATGCTAAGGCGGGAGGAAGGGTATCTGACCCCAGCCTGCTGACCACGGCTGAAGAGGAGGCGTCTGAGATTGTAAGAGAGGAGGGAGGCAGGGCGAGTGGAGATGGTGAGGCAGAAGCCACAAGGCGTAAGGATGAAATGTCATCTCTGTTCATGTAGCCATATGTGGAAACTGAAAGAAATTGTGTGAACTCATGTGAGGCACATGCTTAAAGTGCCTCTGTTTGTGTCTGAACTGCAGGTGTCCGCACTTGAGTCACAGAACGCCACATGGCCCAATAATCCTCCTTTGGGGATGAAGAAGAAGCCAATACCCCAGAGGGTATGCTGTTACCTGCCTCTTCTTCCACTCCACCAGCGCAGATACATCCACACGGTCCGCGGGGGGTTTAAGATTAGGATCTGGGTCACAAACTGGTGTGCATGACACAGACACCTCCCAATAGCTGAGGGAGCATGTGCCAGCTGGATCCCCTGACAATCGGAGGACTGCTGGGGACTAGGCTCCTACTCAGCCCAACGCTTATGATGATCCTCTGTTTATTGCTACGAGAAGTCTGCTGGATGTGCAGCAAAGCCATGCGGAAAATATGTCAGAGATGCCTGAGGTCATGCGTGGCTTTGTGCGTGCCAGAGAGGAGTCCATGCAAGCCATGACATCTGCCATGTCCCAGGCATTTGAGCATATGGCTTCCTCAATAGAGAGTCTGGCAAGCTCCGTGGTGAGTCTGGTTGACCACACAAGCTATATGCGATCTAACCTGCACTCCATCGCTGTTGCTGTTGTCTCCATGTATCAGAGTCTAAGCGAGAGGGGGCTGAGGAACCTGGACCTCCCTCCAGGTGCTCCTTCCCCTCAGGGAGACAAGAAGGTGCCATCGTGCACACAGTTGGAGGAGGAGCATGTGCCAGCTTCCCCTGGGCTTTCCTCTCAGGACACCCTCAGGGTAAGGGCATCTCGTCCACCCCCCTGACATTGACCCCCGTGTGTGCTTGCAGGCAAGCACACGGGGGATACTCAAGCACCATTGCTGCGGACCAACCAGTAGGATGGAGGCAACAAGGCTCCGTTCCTCCAGAGGATGCCTGCCACTGTCATCCACAGCAATGGGGCAGCGCACTGAGCAGACTGCCTCCACCTCAGCTGCTAATGTCGGGGTAGCACCTAGACATTGTTGTGTGACGTAGTAGGAGAAAAAAGAAATTGAAAAAGTTTTGATCATGAAGGTGGCACGGGTGCTGTACAAGTTATGACGATTGTAAAGATTTAGTGATACATTGTTATTTCATGCAAAATTTGATCCACTCTCAGTAATGTTTTGCTTCGTTACAGATGGATAGAAAGATGTTTTTGGAGGCCTATGGTAGCAATGCAATGATGTTTGCAAAGCATCTCAGGAAATGTCCAGTGTCCATATATCATTGGAATTTGAGCCTTTACTTGTCAATGATGGCTGTTTTCCTATTGATGATTAATAACTTTTTCCAATACTGTCATGCCTTACTTTTGTTTTCTACAGCCATAACTTAACGCTGCTTGCAGTGGTGTGTAGTTGCATTCATCGTAGCCCATAGGTGATTACAAATGCCAATCACATGAATGTGAACAAAGCTTCATTAAGATTGCAGAGATGAATAAGACTAATGCAAAAAGGAATTTCTGTGGGGAATTATATTTTTCCTCCCAACGTTCCTTGATAATGTGGCTTATTGTTGGCTAAAATGTGCATAAATTAGGTTCCCCCCGGTGTCACTCGCATGTCTCTCCATGGCCCTCATATCGATGACAGCATCATTGTCATTGTTGTCCTCCTCCTCCCCCTCTTCATAGTCTTCCTCATCTGAGGAGGACTGATGTTCCTCCTGTCCCTCCACCTGCAGAATGTTGCTGCGTCTAATTGCAAGGTTGTGCAAGGCACAGCAGACAATGATTATTAGTGACACCCTCTGTGATGCATACTGAAGAGCCCCTCCAGACTGGTCAAGGCAATGGAATTGCATTTTCAGCATGCCAATGGTATGTTCAATGATGGCTCTGGTGGATGCGTGAGCGACATTGTACCTCTCTTCAGCAGTGCTTTGGGGATGATGTACTGGTGTCATCAACCATGTACAAAGTGGGTAACGCTTGTCACCCAGGATCCATCCGTCCACTTTGGCTGGTTCCTCAAAAATTGCTGGCAGCTGGGAGTTCCTCAAAATGTATGAGTCATGTCAGCTCCCTGGGTTCCATGCGCAAACATGCAAGCTTTTTCTCCTGTGGTCGCAAACCAGTTGCACATTTAAAGACTGGAAGCCTTTGCAATTGACAGAGACAGCAGGCTGGTCCCAGGGAGCTCTAATGACCACTTGAGTACAGTCGATCACCTCTTGCACTCTAGGGAAGCCAATGATGGCGCTGAAGGTCGTAGACCTTGCTGCCCGGCTGTCCCCGTCTACAGGTAAGTAAATGAAATCATTCGGACATCGAGAAAGGGCATTAGTCACCTCTTTGATGCACCTATGGTCACAGACTGCAAGATGCCACATATATTGTGCATGAATCCTTGGAAGGAGCTGCTGGAGAAAAAATTGAGTGCAGCAGTCACCTCGAGGGCAACTAGCATTGGATTCCCACTGAAACCGAGTGGCTGCAGGTCATGCTGCAGGATCTTACAAATTTCTGTGACCATTTCACGTGACATCCTTAGGTGTCTCTGGCTTTACTTCTCTGACATTTGAAGGAATTTGTCCTTGTCCTGAGGTTGCAACGGTGTGCCATTTCCGCCTTCAGTAAGGACATTTCTGGATGTTATCGTTCAGAGCATCCTCAACTTCCTGTTCTACCTGTTGCTGGTGCTCAGGCATCATGAGTCGTCCTTAGTCCCTCTCTTTGCTCTTCTTCCCATGGTATTAGAGAAATGGGTGTATGAGACCCATGTCTCTGTGGCTTTTCTGAACAATAAATAAGCAGAGCATGGCGATTCAGTCCTCTGTTGCTCGTGAGCTGAAACAGCGAGGCAATGAATGGCTCCCTTATATCTGCCTTCAAATTGCAGCCAGGTAGAAGACACACCCACTGTCGTTTACCTCCTCCCACTCTCTTTGCAATCCTTGGATGTCCATGTGGTTTCCATTATCGTTGGAGAAAATGGTATGTGTGGAATTCAGGGCAAGTCTCCCCATCTTCCAACCTCCTCCTGCAAACTTCCAGCTTGAACCTATCACCCTTGACCCACCCAATGTTATCGTTACCCTTCCCTTCATTACCATTGAGCATCCCCCATTACAATGTACAGTGTGATCATCAATGTATTCATAGCATCTCTCCCCCCGTTCCTACTCCCACTACTATCGACATGCCAGCCACTACCCTTGATCCTCCTCAGATTAAACTGACCATTGTTGCTGAGTCCCGTTCCCCTCAATATGAAGCTGTTGAATACTCCCACCAATTAGTCTTGACCTACCCCCTATGGAATCCATTTGCCCCCATTGAGTGTGACTGTTCCCTCTGCTTGCCAGTACCCTCAATTTGTCCCACAGCTCGCTAACAATGACAGCACTCATCCCTCCCTTTAGGCCCTTGCCGAGTATCCTCTGATCTAATCCACCCACCATACCTGCAGCCAACAACATCCATCTTCACCATCAACATCAACCATTCAACAACCTGGATGCTCAACTCCACCCTCCCCTGCTCCTCAATGCACCCAATCAACCCCACCCTTCCCTCCCTGACTACCCTCCCCTGCTCCTCCATGTTGCCTCAGCCCATGCCTTTGCCGCTATTTCCTGAGATGATTCACCCTTGCTGGTGCCGGGCCTGGAGGCAAACATCCATTCCAATGCAGGTATTAGTTTAGGAGATGAGTTAAAGAAAGAAGAGCACAGTGCTGAGACTCAACTGCACAAATCCGACTTCTGCACGTCATGTAGAAACATTCATGAACCAGGTGGCATGGGAATATCGCTCGCCATTCACTTAATCTGACAGGTTGGACTAAATTGTAACTATGCGTAGGGTAATGAGTATTCATGTTATTTAAATGAATGCAAATTGCAATCCATCACTGTGCTGGGGGAACCCCAGAACGCCGCAAACCTGCCGCCGACTTAATTCTTCTAAAATATGCCACAGTCAGGAATCCTAAAAAACACCTCCTGCCATCAAAACTGCCGTGGAGGACAGCATAAAATTCCCCCCGTAGAGTCAGCACCTGGTCCTGCCTCCTCTGTAACAGGAAGCCATTTTAAAGGAATGCCAAGAGGAGGGAACGGAAACCCCACATGCCTCCAATTAATTGCCTGTTGAGCTCATTGAGGAGCTCATTAACAGGCTTGTCAGCAACAGTTTTCAATTTTTAAAGGAAGGGAACATGGAAAATGCCATGTCTGGAACATGGCAGTATGTACAAGACATGAACAACGTAGGGGGTCATGAGGACTATGGGAAGGGCTGATTAAAATAATGCAGAGGCCCAAAGTAAAGTTCAGCTGCTTTAAAAGTTCTACAGAGTACCCAATGCTGGAGTTGTAAGACTTGCTTTTCTTAGTGGTGAGTGGCAAGAATCTGGAGAGGGACGTTAACCCACTGGCATCACTTGGGCAGCTGAGGTTGGCAGGGGAAACCCTGCACAAACCCCTGCTGAGAGAGTTCAGATGGAAAAAACATGACTCTGACGTTGAATGTAGCAGTCAGAATGAGCTGCTGCAATGCCACCAATGTGACGACCTGGACAGGAGGAGGTCAGAGGAGCACAGCAGGGTGGGGGCTGCAAGGGGAAGAAGGTGCTACCCTAGACATCAGGTCTACTGCCCAAGAGTCAGATACCTACAAATGACAGAGTGCTAGTGCACCCTCCTATCCAGGCAGATGGTCTCACATTGGTGTGCTCTGATCCACAATGACCTGAGGCCTCACGGCTCCCATTGCAGTCCCTTACCCGCAGCTGTCATGTTCACCATCCCCCTAAACTTGTATGCTCGTTCCAGGGATCAACAAAAAGATGTGCACACATACACAAACACATACACGTTATTGGTCTCTGCATTTATGACTCATAGGGTCAAAGTATTGCAAATTATTTATAGCACAGAAACAGGCCATTTGGCCCAACAGCTCCATGCCAGTGTTTATGCTCCACATGAGTCTCCTCCCATCCTTCTTCATCTAACACATTCTTCGATTCCTTTCTCCCTCATGTGCTTATCTTGCATCCTCTTAAATGCATCCATGGTTTCCACCTCAACTACTCCTTTTGATGAGTTCCACATTCTAACCATTCTCTGGGTGAAGAAATTTCTCCTGACTTCCTTATAGGATTTATTAGTGATTATCTTATCTTTATGGCTCCTTGTTATGATCTCTTCCACAATTTGAAACATCTTCTATAAATTCTTAAAGGGCTTGACAGGGTAATGCTGATAGGCTGTTTCCCCTGGCTAAAGAGTCTAGAACTAGGGGTCATAGTCTCAGGATAAGGGGCCAGCCATTTATAACTGAGATGAGGAGAATTTTTTTCACTCAAAGGAGTGTGAATGTTTGGAATTCCCTGTCCCAGTGAGCTTTGGATGTTCAGTTGTTGAGTATTTTCAAGACTGAGATCAATAGACTTTTGGATACTATAGGAGGGATATGGGGATCAAGTGGGAAAGTGGAGTTGGAGTAGATCAGCCATGATCTTATTGAATGGTAGAGCAGGCTTAGTGGACCATAGGACCTACTCCTGCTTATACTTCTTACGTTTTTTACATTTCTCTATGTCCACTCTATCAAATTCTGTGCATTAAGCATATAGGAAAGTGTGTTGATTAGAACAAACACGATCTGCAATTTCATTGCTCTTTTTCTCTTTATTATCTTCAAAAAGAACACTTCAAAAAAGCTGCTAAAGAAGAACGAATGGAAAGTGTTTTCTTGAAAGTTATCTGATGAACTGCTCATAGTAGGCTGGACAATAAGGTGTTGTATAAAAAGAGGAAAATTGTAACATTTGATACATAATAGATTATTATACTGTTAATGTATTAGAGCTGTAGACAATAGCACGCAGGTGACCCATTGTAAATTTAATGCTGTGGCACCTTCCTCTCCCTAACACTTGTACTGGGTGCTCCCCCTGTGGCAGAAGATGAGGTGAAGGCAACCTGCTTCCTACTCTCTGCCACCAGCTGAGACGTCTGGGCTTCTGTCTTGGAGGTGCCCGTGGGATCTCCGTGCCTGTGTCATGGCAGGGGTTACCTCTGTCACAGGGCCCTGAGATGAGGGGCCGAAGGGTGATGCCAGTGCCCCCTGAGGAATGGACCCTTTGTCTGCCACTAAGACCATCTCAGTCCTTTCCTAGCGCCAAGGATGCTGGAAGCGGCCACGGACTGGGATGCAGCTGACAACCATTCCGAACACCTTTGCGTCATCGGCGACACTGAGAATTTCACTCCTTCTGTGCATATCAGCATACTGCTCTTGCACCCACTCAGAGTGGTGCTGCATATGGTTTTCCAAGAGTTTGCCCAATCTCTCGATAGAGGAGCTCATGCAATTGAATTCCTGAGTCATGACTGAGCACATGCGCTGCATGGACTCCTCCATTGCCTGCCCATGTCTCCTCAAGGTCTCAGGGAACTCCAACAAACAGGAACCTATCTGCCTCTGGTTCTTGAGGAAGGGTTCCTTGTTTGTAATACCCGTGGCCCAGCATCTGTGCCCAACGAAACATCACTGTGTCTGTCCTGCGAGGGGTACTGCCCACAGGTGACTCTGCCTCATCTTCCTCCTGCTCGCGCGTGCTGTGAGGGTCACCCAGTGCTCCCCTTTCTATGCTAAGCTGAGACCCAACCGAGGTGAGTGTCTCTGCACTGACGGAAGGTGCCGAGGTATGATGTGATGGTACAGGGTCAGGGACTCCTACCCCGCCGAGAATGTCAGCGCCAATATGGCAGGTCCACTTTGGTGCCGCTCTGCAACTGGCCCTGTGACACAAGAAAATGATGTGAACTGATCCTACTCAACAAGTGCCCCAGCACAACCATCCCCTCAGACGACAGAGGTCTAAGATCCATAGCTTACATTGGGCAGGAGTCTCTTCTTTCACTTCAGGAAAGAACTATCATCCATCTCTAGCACCACCTCCTCCATTGCTGTCAGAGTGTGGAGCTGGGCCACTCCATCTCTTGTTATGGCCATCTGCCACATATTATGGGCTCTCTTCTCCTGCAGTATGAGAGGAGAAAGATTCATGAGTAGCTTGGTCTCGCTCATCTTTTCCAGCATAACATGCACGTGGTTGATGTCCCCCTCCATGACGTCCCCATCTGAATGCTGCCTCAGATGTGAGAGTGGCTGCATCTCAATGTAGTGACCATTGACTTACTGTGACAATGTGAGGGAGCACAATGGACATCCTGTGAGGTCAGTACATGTGCATTCTGGTGCTTAGAGAGTTGGTGCCCAATGAACCAGGTGTCACCGGCCACTCACCTTACCAGACTGCAAGAGGTCATTGAACCTTTTCCTACACTCGACCCAGGTCCTTCTCGTGGGTCCCCTGCTGCTGACCTCCATGGCCACCTCCATCCATGCCCTCTTGGTCTTGATTTCTCCTTCTTGAGGCCAGGAAAAACAGCTGTCGACTCTGTGATACTGCAGTGTGAGTACCTCCAGAAAGGCATCAGAGAAACGTGGTGCTGCCCGTGGACGCATGCCCATGCCCACACGCCCTCCGATCACCCTCGTGCTGCATTAGTGAAGGCAATGGCAAGCCCAGTCATGGCTGCCGCTTGCCTTATAAAATTGTCCCCAGTGAGATGTTCCTGCCTCCAGAACACTATCGATGCCTCTCATTGGGCACTAGACTTGCACCCAGGCTAATTAATGACTTTGCATTTAAAAATAGTGCCGCATCAGGAAACATTCCAGGCAACGGGTTCCTGGACCCATAATGAAAATTTAGTCCAGAGGTACCAGGAAGCTTCAGCCAATCAGCATGCTCCTACTGAAACTTTGGCAGAGGGGCCTGTAAGCAAGACTGGACTCAGATATGCCAGGTATTCTTCTTGCCTCTGGCCTTTGGGGCACCCTAAAGATGACAATTGATCCAGAGGGGTGGGGCCAGGAACAGGAATGCACTATATTTATTGGCCCACATGTTGAGTGAGAAGAGATTTATATACTGGCCTGCCAAAAGGTGGTTGAGGAGCCCACTTTGGGAATGTAGCCAATGGACTGTGGGTTGGGTACTAAAAGTTGGAGATGATGTAGAGTTTCCATTAGTTTTGTGCCAAGATTCCAGCGTAATCAGCCAAACCAATGCAAAAATTCAGGGAATTTTAAAGGTAAGTGAGCTACACCCAAAACCACTGACCTTCAGGTTTTCTGCGATGTTTTACGTTGCTTTAAGATTCAATTTGTCCAGATTATATCTCCTCTCCCCCACCCACAAAACTAGCCATACCCCAAGATTGACATTGTGGTCGGAATTTTACATTGGACGGCAGGCCCTGCCTGCAGGCCAAAAAGTTGGGGCAAGCCTGCTTCCGCCAGCCCTGGGGAGGCACGCCAGGATTTTATGCTCTCAGGCTGTTAATTGGCCTTGGGCAGGACGTTTTGCCTCAGCGGCCAGCCAATCAGCAGGCCAACAGCTCTTAGTCCCAGCAGTGCCACTGGGAGCAGTGGCCACTGCTGGGACTGCACCCAGGGAAAGGAGCAAGAGGGATGCCAACTGCAGTAAAAGGTAAGTGTCAGGGGCCTTGCTGGGGACAATCGGCTGGACCCCAGTGAGGCAAGGGGTGTTAATGGGGAGTTGGGGGGCAGGGGTGAGTGCAGTGTAGTAGGGGCGGTTGGGCCATGAGAGGGGCCCTCCATAGGACACAGGGTGCCTGATCAGGAGGGTCCACCCCCAGCCCACAAGAAGGCCACCAGGTTTTATTTGGCGGCCTCCTGGGGGGCCTTAGCTTCCCACTCACCACTGGTATTTTACCAGTGGAGCAGGAGGAGGCCCTTAAGTGGCAGGCCTCTTAAGGGTCGTGATTGGCATGGGGCGGGCGGGCCATGTCTCACCGCCCTTTGTAAAATTGTTGCGAGACGGGAGAGGGTCGGGAACAGCATCCCCCGCCTCCCTCTCAATTTTATGAACCTCCCTGCCTCCAGCCCCGTCCTGTGAGGTGGCGTAAAATTACGGCCTGTGAGTTTCCGCTGATTGCACTGATTTGGGAAGGTTTTTCAAATTTTGTTCATGTTCTTAGGCACACAGGCACTGGTAGGCATATTTTAAAAGTTTTTACATAGCAAAAAGTATTTAATTTACTTTGAAATTGACAAGTGTAGACCATTGAAACTAATGAATAGTTCAACATAGTTTTTTTTCTGTGATTTAAAATTAGGTTTCTCACGGGTACAGCACTGGAAACTAATTAACAATGTCCATTCTTTGTAATAGACCCATTTTCAGTAGTATTCATAATACTGAATCAGGTTACCACTCTTAAATACATCAATAAAAATTTTTAAAGCAAAGAAAAAAATAAATGATTGCATTCTATTACGTCACCAATTGTCATAGAGTCATAGAGAGATACAGCACCAAAACGGGCCCTTCGGCCCACTGAGTCCGTGCCGACCATCAACCACCCATCTACATTAATCCTACATTAATCCCATTTTCCCTCTCACTGTGCTGCATCATAGATGTTTGTGATTATGTAAATACATTTTAGCAGAAACTAGTACAATTTAACAACCCAGTGGAATTTCAGGTGCATTTTGGGCTCAATTTTCTGAGCACACCCAAAGCGAAAACTCTACCCTGATACATTATGTTGCCCCACTCCCCCCACCAGCAGGCAGCATCTACAATTTTTCCTTAATAGGACAGCAAGCTCGGAGGCGGCCAATTAGGAGACTGCCTCCAGGAATAAAACTGTGCCAGTTTGGTTCCTGGCAAGCGCGGGCCTGGGACCTCCATTTGGACCCAACGTCAGGGTCCCGTGGTGAAATCTTGTCCATATGTCTGATTTTATTTTTACATTAATGGCACTCAAATCCATCTCACCACCATTCCTGTCGACCCTCCCCCCAACCCCATCACTGCCTCTGTGCTGTCAGACTGCTTTTCTGACATTCAGTCCTAGATTTGTCGAAATAAACACTAGGAGGACCAAAGCCATTATTCTTGGTCCCCACCACAAACTCATTCCCTAGCCATTGATTCTATTCTCCTTTATTAGCCACAGCTCAGCTTTCAACGCCATCCCTCTCCATCACAAAAAACACCTAATTCTTTCCGTGGCCTCACACCTCCCTATTTCTCAAACCTCCTCCAGACCTACGTGTCTCCTTCAACTCTGGCCTCTTGTGCAACCCCATTTCCTTCGCCCCACCATTGGTGGGCGTGCTTCAGCTGGTTAGGTCTTAATCTCTGCAATTCCTTCCCACCTCTCTACCTTTTTCTTCTCCTTTAAGATCCTCCTTAAAACCTACTCCCTTGACTAAGTTTTTGGTAACCTCTTCTGGTGTCTCCTTCTTTGACTTGAAGCCATTTTGTTGTCTGATTATATTCTGGTGAAGTGCTTTTGTCTGGCCCAGGTTTGAGACTCAAGTTATTTTAACTCCTGGGACTCATCTACACGCTGCCAGTTAACAACTCACTCAAAATGGATTGAATGTGGCAGCTGGCTGGTGGGTAGGACAGGAAATGTTGCTGACCAGAAGTCACTGGTTGACATTAAAGAAATGCTTGCTGACTAGCAGGTAAGTCACAGGGACAGATAGGGAGTGTAGAGTCTAGGGCACAGGAAGCTGTGACTTTCTTTGTGGGATTGAGAGAAGCACTCCTATTCCTTTGGGTCACACAAGGGAAAGTTTTTCACGTATGTTGCAGGACCTCTTCATCCTTCCTGATAGCTGATTACCTGATGGGAATGCCACAGTTGTTTCCCTTCTCAGACCGTGCAATTGAGATCCAACTTGCAAAATAGGACTCAATTTGCATAAACTAATGAAGCTCCTTCCGCTTCCGAGGGATGTCTCAGTCACCTAACTGCAGTGAACACTTTAAATGGTGGCTAGTGCAATTAAAGTGGGAATGAGGTAGTAAATCACAACATTCTATTTCTGCTGGGTTAAGATCGACCACCACTTTGTGCTGTAATTGAGTTTATGGAGTTTAAGAGGATTGCATTATTTTACTATGAGGTAGCTGAGAAAACTTGCAACTGACACAATTTAGAAGGTGGCAGTGCCTGGCAACACAGGAATAGATTTTCAACTTGCTTCTCAGTCATTAAATTCCCTCAGCTGGAATCTGCAGCCATGGGCACATGTGTAAGATGTAGGGCTACAACACTATAGCCCCAAATCTTCAACCCATGCTCTCTACAAATGCAGCACTTCTCGATGTCAGCTGGGATGTTCTTACATGAAAAGAGTTTACAAAATCTTAATCCAGTTTCTCATGTGCAAAGATCCAGGACATGGATTTGCCATAAGCTGACACTTTCCCTGAGAGAAGCCCTCCAGGATGATTGGGGGTCACAAATAGATAAATTTGCCTTTGTGCAAAGAAGATTGTATGTCTGAACCTGGAATTAACAATGGCAATAACTTGCATTTACAGCATCTTTAGCATAGAAAAATGTCCCAAGGTGCTTCAGAAGAGTGTAATCAGACAAAAAAAAAATGACATCTAGTCAAAGAAGGAAACATTGGTAGTGAAAGCTTAAGCTGTGGTCAAACTGATGGGCTTTATTGAGGGTCTAAAATGAGGAGGGAAAGGTGCAGGGGCAGAATGTTAAAATTTGGGTCGAGACAGCTGAAGGCACAATTGCCATTGGTGGGGGAGAGGAATGGATGATGCAGCAGAGGCTAGAGTTGGAAGAATACAGAATTCCTGGATGGTTGTAGGGCTGCTAAAGGGTGCAGAGATAGGTAGGGAGAAGGCCGTGAAGGTATTTAACACTAAATATTTAGTGGAAATGCACCCATAAATACTTCAAATACAAAAAAAAGGCATACAAAATTGATGGGCAGGAAAAGACTAGCTGTTCCTTCTAGCCTCTCTCACAACATGATAAAACATTTCCTTACCACCAACCCTCTCTCACAATCATGTAAAGAAGAACAAAACCCAGAGCCAATACGGGAATAAATACTCTGGAAAATTCTCTGGAATATGCTGAAATAATGAAACAGATCCCACTCCTTTCCCCACCAGAAATATAATAAACAGTGACTTAAATCTCCATTTTTCACCACACTAACCACAGCTTGTCAAAAGCTACTTTTAAAAATATGTTACTTACACATTCCAGCTAATTGGATCAACTACTCACTGGCAATGAACTATCTGAATCACTGAACCAAACTTCACACTCACCAATAATTTTCAGAGTCACATTGAATGAAGCAACATCATAACTAATTGTAAAAAAGTCAGGTCACCTCAAAGTCTTTAAAACATTTTAAATCATAACAGGAAGAAAGGAAACACATTTAATGTCCATCATTCCAAACAAAACATAGTGCAAGCCAAAACCTCAAACATGGCGACTGATACTTAAACATTTTACATGTAAGCATGTATTAGCAAAGGCACATGCAGTTCTGCTCACATCCCATTGCTCACAGCCGAACTATACTTACAAAAAGCTTCTGGTGTACCAGATATCTGACAAACAAAAGCAGCAATTTTGGGTATAATGGAGTTAGAAAGGTGTGTTGCTGTGGCTCTAGTCTATTTTTCTTTGAAAATTCTACCAACGGAATTTTCAGGTTCCAAAAAAGCAGCAGCTCCATGAAGTGATATATAATTTTAAAGTGTGCCTCTCTGTATCCAATATTTAATCAAGGGTAAGCTAACCTATTAGAAAAGTGTGCTTAAAAATAACAGAAGTTGTAATTGATCAAATAATAAGCTCAAAGAGAATAAATGGTTGCTTCACAAAGATTGTGGAAATTAGCTGTATTTTTCCTACATAACAACAGTGACTTCACTTCAAAAGTCATTTTTGGTTGTGAAGCATTTTGGGATATTCTGAGGATGCGACACAGGAAAGTCATTATCTTTTCTTAGATTACTTCATTCATTCTAAAATAGCTTCACAATCACTGCCTCCTTTGATTTATGGGCCTTTTACGCCCTAGAAATAATGTCAGCAATTGTTTGTTCTCCATAGTTTGGTTAATTCTGTACCAATGGTAGGGTTCAGTAGGAGAGCTAATAGGTGTATTTGAATTAAACTGCATTTTGTATAAAAGGATGTGGTTTTTCCAAAGTCTGTCAATTTTGGCACGGCCAGGTTATGTTAAAATACATGCATTTTTCATGCCACGGGCTGTCGGTTACCGATGAAAAATGTTCTGTGACTAGAATGAGGAGGAATATTAATGAACTGAGTGCTTAATGTAGTCAGGAAAAGCTGACTCCTTGCTATGTTGGCACAAAATCAAGTTACATTTAAAAAGTTGAGGTCCTGCAATGTTTGTTTTAACTTTTCTGTCTGCTTTAATTTATGCTAAACTGTTGCTGCCATTTCCATGTCATTTGTAATGATATAATTTCAATTATTGAGATACCATTTTGACGTGTTTATAGGTTGTTCCTGTTTGAAGCCTACATTCATGGAGGGGAAAAAAAACCTCATAAAACATAGGTTTGCAGTTTTAAAGATAGGTTTAATTGCAATTATGTGCAGGGAAACATACAATTAGCAAGACACTCCATTAAGACCATTAGCAGAAAAAAACTAGCTCGTGTTTACAAGCTGCACTAAATAGATGAGGAAACAAAAATATTGAATTTCAACTATATTAAGGTCAAGATATTGCAAAGTGTCTTTTTACTGTAAAACAAACAAACTGTACAATTCTGCTCCTATTTGTTATTTGAACTCGTTTCTGAGGTTATAGACAAATCATCGTCATCATCATTACCATCATCATTATCAGACAAAGCTTTATTCTAATCCATGTTGAATTCATGTCACTTTTTAAGCTCCCAATAATGGAATCTTGTTTGATCAGTTGCTATGTCTTTGTTGCTGCATTTGACACAATTCAGCTTCCTGCAGGGGGTCTTCTGATATCAGTTTATCATTGTCAATGGAAAACAGCAACAACTTTCTTATATGTGTATACATAACACCTTTAACATAGTACGATGTCCAAAGAGTGTTCATAGGGACATAATTAGACAAAAATTAGGACAGGTGACCAATGGATGGATTGGTCAAAGAGGTAGGCTTTAATTAGCATTTTAAAGAGAGAAAGGTTGAGAAGCAAAGAGGTTTGGGGAATGAATTTCAGAGCTAGGGCCTGGACGACCAGAGTTCGAGGAAGGCAGAGTTCAGGTTATAGGGCTGAGGAAATGCAGAAATAGAGAGGGACAGGGACATGGAGAGATTTGAATATGAGGATAAGAATTTTAAACTTGAGGTGTTGGTAGACTGGGAGTCAACAAAGATCGGTGAGCACAGGGGGGATGGGTGAAGGGGACTTGGTGTGGGTTAGGATCTAGGCAGTGGTGCTTTGGATGAGCTCAAGTTTATGGATGGTTGAAAATGAAAATCCAGGCAGGAGTGCATCAGAATAGTCAAGTCTGGAGGTAACAAAACCATGAATGAGGGTTTCAGCAGCAGATGGGCTGAGGCAGAAGCGGAGACTAGTGATATTATGGAGTTGGAAGTAAGCGGTCTTTGTGATGGAGGGGTCAGATGCTTAAGTCTGGGTCAAATAGGTCTGGTTCAATCCGAGACTGTGGCCAGGGAGAGGGATGGAATTGGAGTAGGCTCGGTAACAGAGTTTGTGGTGAGGGCTGAAGACAATGGCCTCGGTCTTTTCATGTGTATTTGGAGGAAATTCCGGCTCGTCCAAGGCTGGATGTCAAACAAGTAGTCTGACAATGTTGCTTATCCTTCAAGGTGAAGATGACCATATCCATTATCTGGGCTGTTTGCTAGGGTTCTGGGGGGTAAGTAGGTGACTGCTAAGGCTGATCTATACCTGAAAAGTTCTGCTGCAAATAGGGCAGGATACCACAGACAATTGAGTTTTGAACAAGCTGCTGGTTCAGGATTTCCTCTCCTTGCATTTTCTCTCTGCCTCTGATATGCTCTTGCTTTCGAAGGAGGCCGCACTCTTTTTTATTTGATTGTACCAGGTGCAGCGATCCTGAACGAGCTTCTCCCAGGAGTTGGGGGTCGACATCAAAATGCCTAAGCAAAGCATTCAGAGTGTCCTTGTGGCACTTCCTTTGAGTGCCATGAGAGCACATCCCAGACTCAAGCTCTCCATGGAAGATTTGCTTTGCTAATTGAGGATCAGGCATTCTGGCTACATAAACATCTCAACTCAGTTGTGACTGGCTCAATACAGAGACAGTGGTGGAGTTGAGAGAGGTGGTGGTGAGATGGAGTTGGGCATCATCACTGGGTATATTTTTGATTGCTGCGGCTTATTGTGCTGTATACATTTTACCAGCCCTTTGGGGATGGGCAAGGAGGAGGGAAGACAGGCAAAAGGGTGCGGGAAAGTGGAGGGTGGTGTGCCAATAGTCTTTCCGTCACTATTTCATTTTGCTAACGGTGGGACAGGGGGCAGCAGTCCTGCCCACTACAAACCCAATTGATCCACTTAGGTGGCCAATTAAGGACCTCTTTTCACTTCAGCTCTTGAGGGCTCTTATATCAGGTGCGGAAACTGTCCAGTCAAACTTGGTGGCCTCCCAGCAGCTCTGGAGTCAAGGAGGGACCTCCTTTTCCAGCACTCTTTGGCCCATGAAGGGGCCCCTCCCAGTGGCAATGGCCTCCCCTGTGGCAACAGCGCCACCTGCCCTCTGCAACTGCACCACCCCACCCTCCCCCCACCTTTGCCAGGGTCTGCCTGTCTGGCCCCAGCAGCCTTGGACCCTACTTACTTTACAGTGAGGATGCACAGCCATCGATATGCCCTCATTCTGCAACTGCAGCCTTAGCAGTGGTCAATACTGGCGGGACAGCAGCTCCAGTGGTAGCCACTTAATTGGCTGCTGCCAACAAAATGTGGCTCCGGGTCCCACTGCCTGCCAAAGCAGGGTCGCCGCCCCCCTTCCCCTCCCCACTCCACTTTTGGTTCTGGCAGAGGAAATCCTACCACCTATATACAATTCCAGCCATTGTTTTTCAGTAACATAATGTTGGCACTTTATCACACTTCCTGCACAAACTGCTTCGCCCCGTGCTTCAGTTTTGGAGGGATCCAATGGGGTGAATTTTAACACCCAAAAATGTATGGGTTTGTGTCATCAAGTTTTCGAATTTTAAAAATATGAAACTTGACCCCATCCTACCTCTAACCCACCCACTTCTGGTATTAATGGGGGCGGGACAAGTAGCGAACAGCCAATCCAATCCCAGGGAACGGTTTGGCAATTTAAATATTTTGTGAGGTTGGCAGCGTCTGATTTTGCTTTCCAAGTTTAACAGTGGTGGGTCAGGTTTCCGAGACCATAGGAAACTTAGTAGCTGAAGGGGGGTGAGCTTTGGGGAGAAGGTAAGTGTTTAACAGCACTGCTTGAGACCAAGAGGAGCAGGAGTACTTCCCCCCCCCCCCCCCCCCGCCACCCCCATATAATGACCCTTGGGGCTGTGATCAGCCCCACCCACTCCAGAGTCAGGGATTGGACCCACCACACCAGGGTCAGGGATTAGATTTACCTGTGGTCTGCTCCGGAGTCCTCCCTGCCCAATTGAAAGCCAAACCTGACAATCAGGCTGACTTCTGGGTGGGGAAACCTGTCAAGGACAAAAAAAAAACGCATGTTGTGGAGCTAAATCCATAACATTCAGGGAAACACGACCTTCCAGGTTTCGCGTCCAGTTTCCCATCTGAAACTCCCCCGCGTACAAAAGCTGCCTCTGTTGATATACAGGTCAATGTCTGTGACTTTCAAATAGCTCCCATCATTAAAACATTCCAGCTAATATGCTTTCCTGTTTCTAGTAATGAAGTTGATTTTTTTATTTCTCAGGCAGTCTGAATTCACAGCAGCTGTGCGATTACTTTTCTTTTCCAAATAAGCAAAAGCATAAATTTTGTAGCCTGCAGTGTACTGGTTACACTTATTCTGTCCTACCTTATTACATGTAAAAGACTCAGCCATTTTGCTTCCTGACTGTCACTCTCCCGCTAAATCAGAAGGTTATGAGTTCAAATCCTACTATGAGCACATAATCTAGGCTGGTACTCCAATCCTGTACTGAAGAGAATGTTGGAATGTCGGAGGTGCCGTATTTCAGGTGAAATATTAAACTAAGTCCACTCTCTTGGATGGATGTAAAAGATCCTTCAGCACTGTATGTGAAAGAGCAGAGGAGTTCTGCTGTCATGGCCAACATTTATTCCTCAATCGACAACTAAAAAAAGTTTATCTGGCCATTTATTTCATTGCTGTTTGTGGAGCTTGCTGTGCTTAAATCACTTGCCGTGTTTCCTACATTACAACAGTGAATACATACAGAAGTAGTTAATTGGCTGGCAAGCACTTGGGGACATCCTGAGGTTATGAAAGGGGCTATTTAATGCAAATCTTTTCTTTGTTATCACCTGTGGCTATGGAGGTATTGTGCAAGATAATTTAGACAAGCCAGTGAAAGTGTAACAACTTGAGTCATTTTTATAGGCTTCATCCTCAATTTTGCATTTGAAAAATTGCTGCCCAGTTGTGTGTTAATACAGTATTGCACCAAACTATACTGGCATCTTTATCACATCCCTGTCTACAATGGCTGTGGTGACTTGCTTGAAATTCTTCTTTCACTCTCACTTCTTTTTCTTTCTCTTCCCTTCGGTTCACTTCTTCTCCCCCTTTCCCCCTCGAGATTCCCATTGGGACAGTGTGAGGGAAGGTCGTAGGTTTTTGGAGAGCCAAATGCTAGACTACCAGGGTAAAGAAGAATTTTATTTTTTGTTTTTGTCACATCTGGTGGCCAAGGTTTGTGTTCAAAGCTTTTTATAAACAGACATTGATGG
Organism: Heterodontus francisci; assembly: GCF_036365525.1. Taxonomy (NCBI): domain Eukaryota; kingdom Metazoa; phylum Chordata; class Chondrichthyes; order Heterodontiformes; family Heterodontidae; genus Heterodontus; species Heterodontus francisci. The sequence continues at coordinate 106,839,691 of NC_090376.1, forward strand.
CTGCATTGCTTTAGATTTAATGGGATTGTTTTGATCATAAGATGTCTTCTCAAATCTCATTGAAAATGAGAACCCATAACAGACTCTTGCTAGGTTGCTTGAGACTTAATAAATTCTCTTGTGTTATTGTTTTTTTCATGGTGCTGTTTTCACAAATTAATTCCAAATGAGGGAAGCCATTCGGCCTATATTCATTATCCATCCAATGATATTCCCTTTTTCACTGAAGTATCCAATTATTCCTGAAATGATTCCTCCTCTACTCTATCTGGAAGTTCATTTTGCTTGTTTTTCTCCTTGTGATTAGTTTCTGTAAGCGGGTCACATCCCTTATGATATGAAATCTCCTTTCACAGTAACAACAAAATGACAACCTTTAGTGTGTTCACACAAAATGTACCCTTCTAAGTGTGAACTGCTGATCCAGTTACAATTAGTTTGCTTTCTTAATGGGTATGCCAACAAGCTGGCCTTGTTTACTGTTTTAATTTAGATTTGATTTAGATCATGTCAAGGTAGATTGAATCAATTCCATTTGAACATGGTGTCTGTTTACGAAGAAACCTCAGTAATCCTGTGCAAATGAATGAGTCATTTCAAATACTCCCTGGACACAATAGGAATGCAAGATAACACACAGAAGGATCATGACAAACTCAAAGCATCTTCAAGAATGATGGGCAAAGAAATTCAGAGTGACACATATGTGCTTAGTTACAGTGATCAAATTTGGATCAAATTTAGATTAGTTTCAGGGAAATTTTAAAATATAATTGTAATTCAGAATCGACTCAGATTGAATTGATCTGTAGCTCATAGCATTTGTCAGAATGTAATTAGGACCCTACTCACCAGTTATTACCTTTCCTAATTCACTCACCCTGCTCTTTTCTCAAGATGACTTTCCCTCTTCTGTCATTTAGAACAAAAATTAATGGTAATAGACACTCAGCTGTGCTATTGACAGTGGGTTGGTTAGCTCAGTTGGCTAGATGGCTAGGGTGTGATACAGAAAGATGCTAACAGTGTGGGTTTAATCCCTGTACTGCCTGTGGGTGTTTATGGAGGCCTGCTTCCTTGCCTTGCTCCACATTTATACATTACCAACTATCTCTCTCTAATGGAAAGACTTACCTACAGTCCTTTGGGACTACAACTAGAACAGTATGAATTTGATTGACAACACTCTGAAACAGGCATTAAAAAATTATGGAAAAAGCAAAATTCTGTGGAAGCTGGATAAAGGAAAATGCTGGAATCACTCAGCATGTCAAGCAGCATCTTGTAGAGAGAGAAAGAGTTGGCCTCAATTTTTAAAGGGGTGAAAATGTTACATAAGAGCTGGTAACTGACAACACAGTCAGAGAGTATTGAGGACAGGGAGGCCCTGCCAATCTTCACAGCAGGGCTTCACTTAAATAAAACTTACTTGACTTCCACCCGACAATTGGCTAGGTTCACTACCTGACTGCTGGGTGGAGCAAGAACCTGGCTGAAGCAGCCCGCAACTGGGAACCCATGGGATTTTGAATTTCAAGATAATAACCACTTGCCCGATGCTTTCTTGTCTGTTGTGGGAGATTAATTAAAATTGAGGCCTATATTTCAGGTCGATAATCTTTATCAGAATTGGAAAATTATAACCTTGTTAAATAATTTGAAATGATCTGAGGGACATCTAAGGATGCAACAAATGGAGTTACGATTCAGCAATTCAATAGCATTTTCAAGGTAGCATAGTCTGCTCCTTTTAACTTAAAATTCTATTTGCTCAAAAAAGAATTGTATTATTCATTAATTTGAACTGAGCAATTTAAATGAAACTGTTTTCTTTTTCTCTCAGTACTTCCTCAGTACTGCATTGAAGTGTCAGACTAGAAGTGCATGTTTAATTAAGTCAAAACTCTAACCCAGTGCTAATATTTAGCTGCTAGTTATGATTTGGTGCTTTGCAGAGCTAATTAGGATCGAATTGCTCTGAGCCCAGATCAGCTTTGGAACTTTGAACTGGTCAATAAGAACTGCAATTTTGGGGGGAATTTTATCCAGGCAAAGGGGGTCTCAACGTCCAGAGAAACCAACGCCGAGATTCCTGCATCACCTCCGGAAGGCCTGCCGAATTTAGTGCCAATCAGTGGATCACTTAAGCGGATCAAGGACCCCATTGCCTCTAGCCCCGTCCTTCCACCCAATCAGAGGCCAACAGCTACAGCGCCATTGCGGAGGCGGTGGCTGCTGCTGCAGGTGCATGTACCAGAGGCTGAGGAGCATTGATGGAACCAGGCCTCAGGTAGGTCAGGTAAGGAGGGGTCTCGCGTGATGGGGGTCACGGTGCGGAGGGGAGTTGGCAGCAAGGGCAGATGGCTTGCTCTCAGTGGGCCTCCCTTCCTGATGCCGGGTCCCTCATTCAGGCACTAGGTACCTTTTAATGTGGACATCCCCCCTCCCATCCCTGGAGCCGGGAAGCAGCCAGCACACTTTTTGATGCCGTGCTTCCTGTGCAACGACAGGGCGCCCGTCACACGGATAATTGCGGCTACGGCAAGAAAAGGCCTTTAATTGGGGGTTAATTGCCCAGTTAAGGGCCTCAGTTGTTGGCAGGGCAGGAAGGCCCTGGGCTAGATTTAGGCGGAGGCGAGATGGTAGCGGCAACCCTCCCTGCCACCACCCCGCCTGATTTTATGCTCTCCCTGTCTCCAAATCTGCCGTGGGGAGAGCATAAAATTCTTCCCCTTACAACAGTTGAAATCCAGATTTTGCCTGATGATTTTCATGAAATTGCTTCCTGATCCTTTGGCATCTGCTACAGTTGGTGAAAACAGTGTTGATTGCCTTCCAGACTTGAGGATAGAGTTTCAGCTTAGGGCACAATCGGCAATTCTAGCATTAATTGTTTGAAAAATTCTGCCCATTTGGAGAAGTCTTTTTTCTCGAGTTTCTGCTCAAGTGTATTTGCATATTGGCAAACACAAAACCTGCCATGAACCAGCGCAATCGGGCAAAGTTTTAAAATGTAAACTTTTTTAAAGAAAAATGTTGCTTTAAAAAATATTTCTTGAAATATTTATGAGTGGTAACTTGGTGCAGTTTTTTAATACAGCTGAAAATGGATTTATCACAAAAAGTAAGTATTTTAATAACAGTGTCAATCTGAATTTAAATGAGTGAAAATTACTTTTGAGAAATATACCAAACAATTTGATAGTTATAATACCATAGTTAGTTTCTCAGTAAATAAAAAAAAATACATTCAAAAGATTTTAAAATATTCCTATCAATGTCCTTGCTTGCAAAAGATCCAGGTTAATTTTTAAAGTCTCCTCAAAGGCCCGCAAATGATCCCAAATGAGTGTGATTACTTCATCCTGGGAGCCTGGCCAGTTTTGTGGGTAAAGCAGGTTTCCAGTGCGGCATTGTTTAAACTAGCGCACAAGATCGTGGAAATTCAATTTGAGCTGAATGTAACTTGAACATAAAATGTTATGATCTTTTGCATGTATTAATGCCAATTTCAGGCAAATAATGCTGATAAAGCTAGTGCAAATGAACAGGAACTCAACCCTTGGTTTCTTGCTTGTGGATTAAAGTGATTTACTGGAGGTGATTACTGAAAGGAACTTTAAGTTCCTACTTCTTCATCATTATTTGCATTTGGTGAAAAAACAGAGCTGCTAGGAACCCAAAATAGGAAATTTCACTGTAATGTGATTGTAACAAATATTGGACTGGATTTTCAATCACGGGTCGGCAACTGGAAACGGGGGCTACTTCTGGGTCCTGATTCCCTCCCCCCCCCAATTCACTGCAATCTTCAACGCTCCAGCCAATTAAAGGCTAGGGAGTGGGCTCACCGGCTAATCAGGAATGGCCGAGGGGTTCTGACACTGGACGGCCAATGGGAGGCCCTCAAGCACTCAGAGATTGGCAGGCTCACTGGCCGAGGTGGCAGCTGCCAATGTAAAGATGCAGACAGCAAGGGACAAGTGGAGGTAAATTATTTTTATTTTTTAAAAATCCACACCTTCCTGACCATGATGCTGGAGCTGCAAATATTCCAGGGGATGGCCAATGGCCGCAGCTGTGGCCCGGCGCTTGTTATGGGCCTGTGGGGGTCCGGTTCCCTTGCCTGATCCATCGGTATTCCTCCCCGCCTTGAGCCCAGGCCAAAATCAGCTTCCCGCATTTCCATCTGGAAATTCCAGTCGGCATGAGAACAGGGCATTAATGGGCCCCTTAATTAACAATAATTGGCCTTAATTGGCTGCACGCTGCTTGCTGGCAGGAAGCTGGACTGTTCCTGAGCCGCTGTCATTCAAATTGGCTCTAGGCAGTGAACAGGCATGGAGGCGCTAAATTACACACCTTCCCACTTCAATCCAGACCCCGACCCTTTTAAAAATCCAGCTCATTGTTTTAAATGAGCATTACGATATACTGTGAGAAGTGAGAAGTCATCAGTGAAGAGTCAGCTAGCTGAGTTGACTGTTTTTTTTAAAAATCCTGTGTTATTACTTTTGTTGTATGATCACTTTAAGAGTGATGTCCCTTTAAAAACTCAGTATGCTAATGAGTTAAGTAGCAGGATGTAGTCATGTGACTAGAAGCCATGCCTTGGACAAAGGTTCTGTATATAGTTTGCTCTGTATTGTGTGTACTAGTTTAGCTGTTAATAAACCTTCTCGAGATCTTCGAGAAACTGGAATCCACATACCTCATTTTGTTGCTTAAGATAACACACAGAAACTCATGACAACTTTCATCTGGGGTATAGTCCTATATTAGTGGAAGTTTTGGATCAGTGCTGGGTGTATAAAACATTGCAACGACTGTGTTTCAAATCAGCTGTTTCTTGATAAAAGACATCTCTTTTCCCTCAAATGCTTACTTCTGCTTTTTCTGCTGTAAACCACAGAATCATATGCCAGTGACATTAATGCTTTCAATTATAACTAAAACGTTGATGGCTGATTAATAACGTTGAAATATAAATCTGCAGAGACATGTGTCTAAAATTAAGATTGTTTACTGGGGATGTGAGATACTGGGGTTTTTAATTTTGTAATGACACAAAATGGCCTACATTAAAATGATTTACACTCAAGTTTAGTCCATTTCAGTTACTTCAAATGCAGCTTATTCAGCCATTTAAAAGAAATGATAGCCGCCAACTTGTTAAAGGACATGTAACTTGGCATGAATGTCACTGTTCTTACCTGCTCAAAATTTTCCCTGAAAATGGCATGTGGCAGGCAAATATTTGGAATTAGAACATTGTCAGAAGATTCCTTTTATTTAATACTTCGTATTTGATACTGTGAGACTTTGAGGGTCCTCCAATTCCTGGGTAGCTAGTGGTGGAATGTGTGATTCAACCATTCCTTGATTGAATGTTCATCTGATCCATTAAAAAAAAATTATACTGCAAGGGTTTCTTTATTCCCTTACAATCAAACAGAAAATGGAAATACAGACTTGAGTGGACCTATCTGTCCTATGTGTGCTCACTGTTGCGATAGTAGAAAGAAATGTATAGAGCCTTGATATTAACCCCAAAGAAAAGGTGGGGGAGGGGTGGGGGGATAAAAATTTAAAAACAGGGAACGTGTTCCCAAGCTGCTATGTGTGTACCCATTGCTGTTTTTAAGATTGTAGGTTTATATGTGCAAGTGTTCTGCCCTCGAGAGTTGGAAAACTTCATTCACATATTTAAATCAGGCTCCTACATTGCAATTGGGAGCCTAATTTAAACTGCTCTGCAGGTTTCCCAGCACTTAGGAGAGCAAATAGTGATGGTAGGCATGCATTGCTGGATTAAGAAGGCAAGTGCCTTTTACAACACTTCTTGTGAGCCAGGAGAAGTCGGAATATTCTCCCATCATCTCCAAGAATCCTTTGACCTTTCTGCCGATCGCGGGCTCTGTCTTCCCCTTGCCATGATTATTGACCTGCCCAACTTAAGCACCCAGGTCTTCAGCTCCCTCCCTCCCTCTGTGATAGCCAGCCTCCCCAAGCCCTGATCTCCAGATCCCTTCCTGCAGCTTGTGATCAGTAAACTCGCCTCCAAGGCCTGATCTCTCGCTCCTTCCCTCCTGCAATCGGAGACCTCAGCCCCAAGCCCCAAACTGTCCCTCCCATAATCACAGGCCTTCCCCCTGCAAGCCCTGATCTCTTGCTCCCCCCTCCTGCAATCAATCACCTCCCTGTAAACCCTGATCTCTCCTTCCCTCCCTCCCATGGCCACCTTCCCCCAAAGCCCTGATCTCTCATCTTGATTGCCAGGGATTGCTGCTGACCTCCTAAGCGAATTCCAACCATTCTGTTGAAAGGTCATTGACCTGAAACATTTTTCTGCCCACCGATGCTGCCAGACCTGCTGAGTATTTCCAGCATTTTCTGTTTATATTCCAACCATGCCCTCTTGTTTTCTGAGGCAGGTTTCTTCCTCATTTTTCATAATTTCATAGACATTTGTTGAAGAATTACATGAAGTACTGTAAGGATTTGTGAGTTGATTGCATACAGAATTTTAACTTTCCGACCTACTCACTGTGGGGGAGACTGGCAGTGTATGGGGAATCCACATTTCAGCAGCATGTTTGTCAGCAGTTTTTTAATTCAGCCACTGCATTTGCATCTGACTTCTGGGTTTTCCGACCAACTGGTGTGTGTTATTGCTTTCTTCAGCAATAAGATACCAAACAATCTTGAGCTGAATGGTAGCTAAATAAGTGGGTTCTTTATTGTGAAGTAACAAGTTTATAAGAGAGCTCTATAATAGACGTGTGACTAGGTGACTAACACGACTCCAATTACTCTATCACATGTTGGTTGTCATCACTTCCTGTGATGATGTGTGATGTACTCAGACTGTTAAAGTTATATCACACCAATTGGAGGCACAGTATTTGCATCTGACTTCTACGTTTCCCAACCAATGAGAGTGAGTGGGTGTGATGATGATCTGCATCAGTCTATTTCAGTTTAACTATTTAAAGGAATCTGTGAGGATCAGACTTGAAGCATTGTAGAGGTCTTTAGGTAGAGTCAGAACCAGAAGCTTTGGAGACACATCAAAGCAAGGCAGTATCATGCTTCAACAATGTATCTTTGGAGATGATGCTGTGTACTTTAAGGGCCCACAGCAAGATTCTCTTCACTACAGACAGGAGGAAGAAGCTTCCTTCAGAAAACAAGAAGATGTGGTTGGAAGCCGCTGAGGAGGTCAGCAGCAAGAGGTTCAATGGCCAAATAAGGGCAGGAAGGGTGAGTGATATGACACTTTCAAGTATGTCCTGATGCCCTTCTTACCTTAAACCCCCCTTCCCAAACCTTCTCCTATACATCACTTCCCATACCAAAACACCTGGCAGGTGCACCCATCTCTGTCTGTCCAGGCACCTCCACAAATCACCATCTGACAATCCACTACTGACATTCACCCTCACCTTCGTGCAATGTCATACCCATCCCTTACAGTAACCCTCCAAAAATGTTATCCTTCCATCCCTTTAACACTTTCCATTTCTCACAATCATTCGTCTCTTTGCACGAGGAAAGCACAGAACATGAGGGACAGTCAGAAAACTAGAGGTGGCCCATCAGTCATTTCCATCGTGACAACTGCAGAGGAGCATGCACTGGAGTTAAGCTGAGTCTCGGCATGTCTGGTCATTGAAGATGTGGAGATGGGGGTCTCGCAGCAATCTAGTGACAGAATTAAATATGTCACAGTCACATGACATTCAACATTCACCCATGTTGACTTGATGGCAGCAGCCACTGAAAAATGATAATGTGCAGAATGACAACTTCACACCCTCTTACTTTGACAATTCTAATTCATGTCTTTCATCTCCCAGAGGCCTTTCAAGTGACCCTCAGGAGGCAGTGCAGGAGAAGGATGAAGACTCCTCAAAGGACAGGACTCATGTGCACCCTCCACAAGCTCAGATAGACACAAATATAAAAGCAAAATACTGCGGATGCTGGAAATCTGAAATAAAAACAAGAAATGCTGGAACCACTCAGCAGGTCTGGCAGCATCTGTGGAAAGAGAAGCAGAGTTAACGTTTCGGGTCAGTGACCCTTCTTCGGAACTGATAAATATTAAAAATGTCACAGGTTATAAGCAAGTGAGGTGGGGTGGAGCAAGAGATAACAAAGGAGAAGGTGTAGATTGGACAAGGCCACATAGCTGACCAAAAGGTCATAAAGCAAAGGCAAACAATATGTTAATGGTGTGTTGAAAGACAAAGCATTAGTACAGATAAGGTGTTAATGGACTGAATATTGAACAGCAGCAAGTGCAAACATGAAAAAAAAAACAGTGGGTGAGCAAACTGAACAAACTGAGATAAAATGAAATAAATGCAAAAAAAAGGTTGTAAAAAATATAAAAAAGAAAAAAAGAAGAAAGAAAAAACAACTAAAAATGAAAGCAAAATGGGGGGCTGTCATGCTCTGAAATTATTGAACTCAATGTTCAGTCCGGCAGGCTGTAGTGTGCCTAATCGGTAGATGAGATGCTGTTCCTCGAGCTTGCGTTGATGTTCACTGGAACACTGCAGCAATCCCAGGACAGAGATGTGAGCATGAGAGCAGGGGGGAGTGTTGAAATGGCAAGCAACCGGAATCTCAGGGTCCTGCTTGCGGACTGAGCGGAGGTGCAAAGCAGTCACCCAGTCTGCGCTTGGTCTCCCCAATGTAGAGGAGACCGCATTGGGAAGCCAGCCAGAGTGATAAAGCTGGGTGCCGCTTATGCTCACTGGCCTCATCGGTTGAGAAGTGCTCATTCGTCCTGGCCTTGGCAGACATGGGATTGGTCACCTGTGAGATGTACTTGTGAGCAAGAGATTGTGAAATTCTGAAATATGATATGCTAATTCTGGATGGAGCCAGAGGAAAAGAAATTAAGGGGGTGACTTTGACAATCACTGGCAATGCGTTCCCACCTGATCACTTAGCGAGAGGTCTGTTCCAGGAGGCTATAAATGTCCGCGACCATGTGATGCAACTCAGAGGCTATGGAGGCACTGGTGATCAGTCATGTCCAGGAATCTTATTCTCTGCCTGTAAACCCTGTGTTGGGCATATTGCCTCTTGCGAGCTGGAACTCTGTGCTCATCCCCTCTCTCCTGTGGAGCAGCAGGTGATTGAGGAGAAGGCTGCTGGTGCTGTTTCTGCTATGTGATGGGAACAACACCTGCCAAATGGAAACATAGTAATTTTGTCAGATGGAACACTACTTGAACCTTTTTACTGGACATTGCACAGAACATGTTTAAAAAAGACCACAGAGTTGGACAGCTGAAACATGGTTGCACCTTTGCCTTCTGAGAAACAGAAATGATCCGACGGGGGTGGAGGTGGTAGCTTTCCCAGTCGTGAACGAGAGACCGAAGGAGGTCAGAGAGACAGGGTAGTGGCAGGAGACTATCCCTTGCAGTTCCCCTGATTGTGGAGTGAATCGGGCCATGGCTAAACCAGCTCCCCCAGAGAAGACTGAAATAGCACTGCAAACAGATGACCATGATGTCTGTCTGTCTGAAACTTTCTTTGGAAAGCTAGAGGACCCAGGGAATGGATTAAATTAAACTTCCCGTGCTGAGGCTCAGTGAGCCGACCCAATATTGAAGGAGTTAGCACAGGCTGCTCAGTCTGAAATTGAAGCAGAGGGAGTCCCTGATTGCTACTATATAAAGAATGAGGGACTGATGAGGAAGAGGAGTTCTCCACACAGACTTGAGGACAAAGAGTGGACAGTGGTTCACCAGTTAGTGGTGCCACAGAAGTACCGGAGGGAAATATTATGAATTGCCCATGAGTTGGCAATGGCTGCACATGTCGGTATACGAAAAACCAAAGCCTGCATAACACAACAGTTTGACTAGCCAAACCTCTACAAAGAGGTGGTGGAGTACTGTAGAACTTGCCACATGTGTCAGGTTATGGGGAAACACCAACCGACAGTGAAATCTGCACCCCTAATTCCTGTATCAGCTTTTGGGAAATCCTCCAGCAGAGGGCTGGTGAATTGTAAGGAACCCTGCTGAGAACAAAAGGGAACAGACAGGCACAGGTTTGGCAAAAAGTTAGAGAGGAAAGGGGATAAAGGGACAAAGAGAACAGGTTAAAGGAGGTCCGGGAGGATTCCCAAATGAAAACTCCTACTGTCCGGTCAGCCAACCCCAAAATGTTGGTAAAATTAGACCCCACACCCTCCTATGTAAATGCAGACAACCAAAACACCCTACCAAGGTTGCTAACAACATTTACAGAAGCCTGCAGGGACAAAGAAAGTCCTTAAGAGGGCAGAGAAACTGTGAGGGTGATGCCTCACCTAGTCGAAGTGCAGCAGGGGAGTACAGTCAAATCTGGACAAATACTAGCAAGCAGGAATAAAAACAAGAAATGCTGGAATCACTCAGCAGGTCTGGCAGCATCTGTGGAAAGAGAAGCAGAGTTAATGTTTCGGGTCAGTGACCCTTCTTCGGAACTACTAGCAAGCAGGAATGTCCCAGAGGACAAACGGAAGATTAGCAAAGATTTCTTCCCCACAGTTAGGAGAAAAGGGAACCAACAATACCCTGAAGGGAACAGCACTTACATGACTCATCAGAGCACTGAAAGTCAGGTCAGCGTGGATTCACCTGCTGCCGACTCCCATGATCAGAGCTCCAAACTAGGGCTAATTAAATCTAACCATCCACCTGCAGATCCCAAGAGGAACAAAGGCACCCTAGACAATCATAGAAATGTGCAAACCTCAAACCTCCCCAAAAATCAATGTTTATTGGGATGCCCATTCCCAACATATTGCAGGCTGATATTGAAAAGACTTTAAACCCCTTGAGCAACACATAACTATCTCAGACCCATCTCAAGGGAAACGGGACAGTTTAAAGCAGCATAGCTGAAACAATTGTAAGATTTCTGAATGAAGGAGAATGGATGAGAGAAATGCATCTGTTCTATCCTCTATTTTCTCTTCCTTTTAATTTATAATGAAATGCTCCCCTAATGTCACATTTTATTTGGTGAGAGTTGGAGGTGTGACAGAAACCACACCTGCCAAATGGAAACATATTAATTTTGTCAGATGGAAATCTATTTGAACCTTTTTACTGGACATTGCACAGAACTTATTTTTAAAAAACCACAGAGTTGGACAGCTGAAACATGGTTACACATTTGCATTCTGAGACAGTTGAATAGAGACACAATGGGAGTGCTCACTGATTCAATTGACAAGATTGGTCTGGGCAATCATAATAATCAACCTTCTTTGCCTGTATAGGAACCAGAACTCCACACCCCATCAATTGTGACTGGAGAATTTTGAGAATCAACAACCCTCACAGAAGATGCTGTTTCAAACAAAGAGCTGGTCACATGACTTACCTGCTGGCCAGACTGGGAACTGCTTGAATTGTGCCTCACAGAAAGGCTTGAACAGACTGCAATTTGAAGACAAAGAGAAGGGAGGTCTCTCGCTGTCTCTCTGTCCATCGAAATCCCAGGGACCCACGGAAGCAGTTTGTGCCTCAAGACAGAGCATCTCTTCAGCCTCCTGGTTCAAAAGAAGCAATTTGAAAGTGTGCACTGGGTCCCAGTGAGAACTCCAAGACTTCAGCTTTTATCAAGGACATTTCCACCCAGTAACTGAATTTCCTTTATTACGAATTCTACTTCAACAACCCCCCCCCCACCCCACCCCCACTGCACAATTCTTTCCACCACTCTGTATTTATTTGTATGTGTGTTTCTCTTGAATGCATGCTAGCATGGTTGCGTCGCGTAGTATAGTCATTTTAACCGAGTTAGAGTGATAAGGCTTTTTATGTTTAAACCTGAGAAAACCTGTCTGGTTGGTTCATTTGCAATTACAATTAGAGAGCAGTGAGCAAGGACTCACTGGGGTGTTAAGCTACAAGCACTGTGTTTTAAAAGTTAAACCCTGTTTCGGCCACACCAGGAAAAGGGAAAGAGAGGAGCCTGAGACCCCTTCCTCACCTGGTCATTGCAACTGCTACTCTTCATCTTGTTCCTCATCTGAAGTCCAAGATAGAGCTGCATTAGCAGCTCCAATGTTGAACTGAAGGCTGACAGCTAAATTGGTATAGACTCCAAAATGATAGAAATGACTTCCAACTCAATGAAAGTACATTCAGAACAAAGTCTTGTGAACAAAAACCTTTCAGCTAGGCAAGGAAGTAGGTCCGTGATCTTAGTATTTAAAGGATTTCTTACCTGTCACTTGTTCAGCCCTGTCTGATTCCATAATCTTCTCATCTTGATTTCCCTGGCAAGTTCCACAAAGGCTGGGAAACCTGTGCACACACCTTCAAAGTCAGAAATCAGGATTAAATAAATTGATAATGAGCGCTTAACGTATTTAAATTTCCAACCCACCTGTTCCATAGGAGTTTCCCACTGGCTGCACATGATATTGAGATTAAAGGCGGATGTAGGATCATAGGATAATAGAATCATAGGAAATAGGAGCAGGAGTAGGCCATTCAGCCCATTGAGCCTGCTACACCATTCAAACAGATCATGGCTGATCATCTACCTCTACGCCATTTTTTCCCACTATCCCCATATCTCTTGATGTCATTAGTGCCTAGAAATCTATCGATTTCTGTCTTGAACATGCTGAACGATTAAGCTTCCACAGCCCTCCGGGGTGGAGAATTCCACAGATTTTACCACCCTCTGAGTAAAGAAATTCCTCCTCATCTCAGTCTTAAATGGCCTGCGCCTTATTCTGAGACTGTGCCCCTTTGTTCTAGACTCGCCAGCTAGAGGAAATAGCCTATCCACATCTACCTGTCACGCCCTGTAAGAATTTTGTAAATTTCAATGAGATCACCTCTCATTCTTCGAAAAGCTAGAGAATACGGGCCCATTTTCTGCAATCTCTCCTCATTAGACAATCCCGCCATCCCAGGGATTAGTCTGCTGCATGTCCATTGCACTCCCTCTATGGCAAGTATACCTTTCCTTAGATAAGTGGACCAAAACTGTACACAATACTCCAGGTGCGGTCTCACAAAGGCTTTATACAATTGAAGCGCTGCATCATTGTATCCTATCCATCCTGTACTCAAGTCCCCTTGCAATGAAAGCCAACATACCATTTGCCTTCTTAATTGCTTGCTGCACCTTGCATACCAGCTTTTGATGACTCATGAACAATGACACCCAGGTCCCTTTGGACATCATCACTTCCCAACCTCTCACTATTTAAGAAATACTCTGCCTTTCTGTTTTTTCTACCAAAGTGGATCACTTCACACTTATTCACAATATATTCCATCTGCAATGTTCTTGCCCATTCACTTAGCCTGTCCAAATCCCCTAGAAGCCTCCTTGCATCCTCCTCACAACTCACATTCCCTCCTAGTTTTGTGTCTTTATATGAATTAGGAACAGGAGTAGGTCACATGGCCCCTCGAGCCTGCTCTGCTATTCAACAAGATCATGGCTGATCTGATTTATATAGATTGTGGACAGCTGTGGCCCAAGCACTGATCCTTGCAGCACCCCACTAGGAACAGCCTGCCATCATGTAAATGTCCCATTTATTCTACTCTCTGCTTTCTGTCTGTTAACCAATTCTCAATCCATTGCAGCATATTACTCCCCAGCCCATGTGCTCCAATTTTGTTTACCAACCTCCTGTGTGGGACCTTATCAAAAGCCTTCTGAAAATCCAAATACACCAGATCTGCTGGTTCTCCTTTATCTATGCTACAAGTAACATACTCAAAAGGTTCCAACAGGTTTGTCAAATATGATTTCCCTTTCACAAATCTATGTTGACTCTGCCCAATCATTTCATTATTTTCCGTGTCCAGTTATCTCATCCTTTATAATAGATTCTAACATTTTCCTTTCTCCTGGTGTCAAAGTAACATCTAGTTGCTGCCAGCTTTCCAACACAGCAGCAGTTTTAGCCCTTTTAACCTGCCGCCTACTTGGAAAGGCACCTACTTTGTCAAGTTAAAATCCCCCCCGCCCCCCGCAACGCCCCCCCCCCCACTAGTCTGAGAGACCATGACATGAACATTCTTTCCATGGACATAAGCATCTTTATACCAGCTGATACAGTGTAAGGTTTTATAGACTGCCACATCCATCAGATGCAAGTTTCTCACTGGACGTCATCCCACACTTTGGAGCTGAAGCTCTAGTTCTGCTTGTCAGGACTGTCTGGAGTGGGGTTCCCTGCACCATTCTGAATCAAAAAACAGGAATGTTAACACGAAGCCAAAGGTTCACTCCATTACAATAGTGACTGCACTTCCAAAGTAATTCATTGGCTGTGAAATGCTGAGGACAGGATGAAATGCTTTGTAAATGCAAGTTCTTTCTTTCTATAGCCTTGATGTAAGCATGAATCTGTGTCTTGCAGATAGATCTGCCCAACACCTGATAAGAAAGAGATAGAAGGTTACGTGAACTATTGGTTCAAGAAACTGTAGTATATGAATCAAAATTACCCACACTCCTCAGCATACATGGCGACACTTTGTATAGCAATTCACCTGCATAACAAGACATGGTAATAATGTCTGTCATATTAATTTGCATATTATACTGTTTACATTTGTTCTTCCACTTGAGATTTGGCTTTGGAGGACTCGAGTTTTGTGCTGTTTGGAGTCAAAACAAGTCCCAAGATTGGACAGAATATAAAAAACAGCAAAGAATGGAAAAAAGATTGATAAGGAAGGGAAAATTAGAGTATGAGAGAAAGCTAGCTAGAAATATAAAGACAGATAGTAAGAGTTTCTATAGATATTTAAAAAAGAAAAGTGTTAATAACGTGAGCGCTGGTCCTATAGAAAGTGAGTCTGGGGAATTAATAATGGATAATAAGGAGATGGCAGATGAATTGAACAGATGTTTTGCATCAGACTTCACTATCGAGGATACAAGTAACATCCCAGTATTAGCTGTAAGTGAGGAAATGGAAGGGAGGGAGGAACTCAAGAAAATTACAATCACCAGGGAAGTGGTACTGAACAAATTGTTGGAGCTGCGGGCTGTCAAGTCCCCGGGTACTGATGGACTTCATCCTAGTGTTTTAAAAGAAGTGGCTAGTGAGATAATTGTTGCGTTAGTTTTAATTTTCCAAAATTCCCTAGATTTGAAGAAGGTTCCATTAGATTGGAAAATAGTGAATGTAACTCCTTTATTCAAAAAGGGAGGAAGACAGAAAGCAGGAAACTACAGGCCAGTTAGTTTAACATCTGTCTTAGGGAAAATGTTAGAAGCTATTATTAAAGATGCTATAGCAGGGCATTAAAAAAAATTCAATGTAATCAGGCAGAGTCAATATGGTTTTGTGAAAGGGAAATCACGTCTAACCAATTTATTGGAGTTCTTTGAGGGAGTACATGTGTTGTGGATAAAGGGGAACTGGTGGCTGTACTGTACTTAGATTTCCAGAAGGCATTTGATAAGGTTCCACATCAAAGGTTATTGCAGAAAATAAAAGCTCATGGTGTAGGGAGTTACATATTGGCATGGATAGAAGATTGGCTAGCTAACAGGAAACAGAGAGTAGGCATAAATGGGTCATTTTCTGGTTGGCAAGATGTAATGAGTGGTGTGCCACAGGGATCTTTGCTGGGGCCTCAGCATTTTACAATTTATATAAATGACTTAGGTGAAGGGACTGAAGGTATGGTTACTAAATTTGCTGATGACACAAAGATAGGTAGGAATGTAACTTGTGAAGAGAACATAAGGAGGCTACAAATGGATAGAAATAGGTTAAGGGAGTGGGCAAAGACTTGGTAAATGGAGTACTTTGGCAGGAAGAATAAAAAAAGAAGCATATTATCTAAATGCTGAGAGATTGCAGAGAGCTCTGAGATGCAGAGGGATCTGGGTGCCCTAGTGCATGAATCGCAAAAGATTAGTATGCAGGTACAGCATGTAATTAGGAAAGCTAATAGAATGTTATCGTTTATTGCGAGGGGAACTGAATACAAAAGTAGGGAGGTTATGCTTCAGCTACACAGGGCATTGGTGAGACCACATCTGGAGTATTGTGTACAGTACTGGTCTCCTTATTTAAGCAAGGATGTAAATGTGTTGGAAGCAGTACAGAGAAGGTTTACTAGACTAATACCTGGAATGGGCGGGCTGTCTTATGAGGAAAGATTGGATAGGCTAGGATTGTATCTGCTGGAATTTAGAAGAATAAGAGGCGACTTGATTGAAACATCTCAGATCCTGAGGGGTCTTAACAGGGTAGATGTGGAAAGGATGTTTCCCCTTGTGGGAGAATCTCGAACTAGGGGTCACTGTTTAAAAATAGGGGGTCGCCCATTTAAGACAGAGATGAGGAGAAATTTGGAATTCTCTTCCTCAAAGGGCGGTGGAGGCAGAGCTTTTGAATGTTTTTAAGGCAGAAGTAGATAGATTCTTGATAAGCAAGGGGGTAGAAGGTTTTCGGGGGTAGGTGGAAATGTGGAGTAATCAGTTCAGCCATGAACTTATTGAATGGCGGGGCAGGCTCGAGGGGCCAAGTGGCCTACTCCTGCTCCTAATTCGTATGTTCAAATTCTATTTAAACCTCAAGTCTCATACATCTCACTGTATAAAGACATTTATATGTAACACCCTGCAAGTTATGCATTACATGGGGGAAACTGTACATTGTACAAACCTACTTTAACAGAAGTAAGTAGATACTATAGTGATGATGCAGATGCACTATATCCTGAATGTAGCCACTGTGAAATAACTACGCTGGGAGTGGAGTAATTTGCACATTAAAATGGAGGCCTGTAAGGTTATAATAGATTTTTTTTAATACATATAGACACAAGCCATAGTGCTTGTGATCTAAATATGAAATAATGGTTTCTTCAAATTAGGAATTTGGGTCAAACACAAAGAGCAAATGACAATACTATTACAGCTTCTGGCATAGATTTTTTTGGCTAGAAGAAAGGCTTTGGAAGCTAGCTGTGCATTGATCTGTGGATTCAATTTATTTCAGATATAGTACTCTTTGTCAGCATTAAAGCTAATACAAGATTGGGTTGATTGTCTCTAACAAACAGCTATTTTATCTCATAAGGTGAATCTTTAGAAAGTTAAGTAAAATCAACAATTGGGAATTTAAAACTGTAATGGCTGCATTACATAATGTATAATATTCTTATTTATATCTTTTCTAAGGTATTGATATAAAGGCAAGTGAAATATATAGTGAAGGTAGAAAAACACCAACACTTAAACTGACCCAAAATCTCTTTCAGATGCTGACTAACTCATGGGCCTCAATTTTATCTGCCCTCATGTAGTCGAAACTCAGTGAGGGCAGTTAAAATGAGGGCAACGACTTACCCTGTCTGATCCTGCTGTCTACCCTCTTGATGTTAAACTGCCCTTCTAAGCAGACAAGGTCTTGTTTAAATGTGTGCCGATCAGGACCTGATCTGCACTTTTAGTTGAGTTGAGGAGCAGTGAGGGCTTCCCCATCAGGCTAAACATTTTGGATCAGAAGACACTGAGGCAGGTACATCTTTTATTGTTTTCTGCTAGGTGTCTTCATGAGGCAGGATGAGCAAATGTGTTCCTCGGGCCCACAAGGAAGTGTTGGGCCTCCTTTGATCTACCCCATCACGCGCCACTCCAGCCCTCCAACTTCCAGAATCTCCCTCTTCTATCACTTACTTGACTGATCCCTCAGGTTCCCCAACTGCAGCCTCTTCCTGCCAAACTCTCACTCCTTCCAGCTCGGCAGATCACTCAAAGTGTTCATGGAAATTAGTGTGGCCATTAAAATCGGCCAGACTTCCACATCCCCAGACTCCCTGGGTGACCCTCCCATTTAGGTGCTAACATACACCTACCCTCCCCTCCCCTTTAAAATCATGACCATAGGAAGTGAAATTGATCAACACTCAAATCTGCAGTGCATTGTGCTACACGTATAGACCAATTTCACCCCCTATCAGCCACCAATCCACCTTGGGAGCAATTAAAGGAGAATTTAACTTCATGGGATGCCGAAATAGTGATAAATATTTAACATGGTTCTGTCTGTTTTAAATACTTCAGTATTCAAAATGTTACCTGCCTATGCTATTAATGGCAATGTTTTCATTACTCAAATGTTATTGACTGTGCTGGCAGATGCTAGAGGGAGCTATGGCAACAAATGAACCAGCTGTTGCCAGAAATACAGGTCTAGTCAGAAGGAACCTTGCCTGTTGAAATTAAACCTGGTTCTCAGGTAACGTTTAAGTTCATTATAAAACACAACACCAACCTTAATTGCATCACTCTCAGAATTTGCAGAGAAATGAATGCATTTAACAATGGAACTCCTGTACAACTGAGGTACTTTATCCGCACATAGAGTAGTGGAACTCTCTCTCCCACCAAAAACTGCAAAATGGGTCAACTGAAATTTTCAAAACTGAGATTGGTAGTTTTTGTTAGATAAGGCCTATGGATCAAGGGTGGGTAAATGGAGTTGAAATACAGATCAGCCATAATCTGACTGAATGGTGGAACAGGCTTAAGGAACTAAATGACCTACTCCTTTTAGCGGGTTCGTGTAATGTGTGTCTATATATGTGTGTAATACATACGTATAACGTGTGTGTCTGTGTCTCATAAATAATTTTGTTAGCAAAGTTTTAATGTATACTATAGAACTGGCATATTGCTTCCAGGTAAAATTGATTAATATTTGCTTTATGTTTTCAGTATAGTGATAGTTAATGTTTTCCGGATTTCATATTTTCCATTATAATTCCACATGCTGCTAGAGAAGGATGAGAGTCTCACGTTTAAAATGCACAGGACAATAAGATGTCAATGGCCTTTAGTTTTGAATGTTCTGTTCATCTCCAAGTTGGATGTATTTGGCAAAGTCATTATACATTTAAGATCATTTGGCCCTTGCCTATAGTTACTTTGACATATATATCTAAATGAATCAGGACAGACAATGGATCATGCAGCATTCTGAAATATATAAACGTTGCTAGGCCGATAGCAGAGCATGACAGGGCTCAGATTTCTCCTTGGCAGGTGGCTTTAAGCTGATCGGAGGGGGTAGGATGTCAAGGCCTTTGAAAATGATTGCCAGAGTTGATAGTGGATAATTTGGTGTTGCCAATTTGTAATTTATGTTTGCTCATTGAACTCTCTTAATTGACTGCAATCAATGGAAAGTAATAGTTCAAATCTACAACAACAACATGCTATGACAAAGCATCTTTTACATAGAAATATGTCCCAAGCACTTCACAAGAGCATAATCAGACAAAAATCTACACCGAGCTAAATAAGGAGATAATAGGAGGGATGAAGAGGTGATTTTTAAGAATGATCTTAAAGAAGGAGAAGGAAGTGGAGAGCCGGAGAGGCGGAGGGGGGGAATTCTGGAGATTGGAGCCTGCTCGCTTAAAGGCGTGCTGGTCAAGGGGAGGGGAGGATGCAGAAGAGCCCAGAGTTATAAAAATGTGGTGTTCTCAGAGGGTGGTGGAGGGAGAAGGTTACTGAAACAGGGAGGGTTGAAGCTATGAAGGGATGTGAATTTTAAATTAATTGGCTTTGGGGAACTTGGAACCAACATAGGTCAGAGAGCACAGGGGTAATGAATGGACTTGGTGCAGGTTGAACACAGCAGCAAAGTTTTGGATGATTTGGAAGTTTATGGAGGGCGAAGAATGAGAGGCTGGTCGGGAAGCATTAGAATAGTTGAGTCTGGAAGTGACAAAGGCATGGATCTCTAAATATAAATTTTTGTTGTATGAAGGGACTGAGTACAGGTCTCTTTGGATATGTAAAAAGTTATTACTGTTCTCATAGACAATGTTACGACCAGGTGAGAAAGAGGTCTAGGGTTCCCTTTCAGCCTTCACCTGGTCTTACAGTAACAGGGTTTAATTTTAAACACACTATGTTTTTAGCTCCCCCTTGGTGAATCCTTGTTCACCGCTTTCCAATTATAAGGCAAAGAAACCAGCACAACAGATTTTCTCAGGTTTAAAGAAGAAAAGTGAAATTTATTAAACTTAAATTAAACTCTAACTTGGTTAACGTCTACGGATACACGACGTGCCCACGCTAGCATGCATACGCGATACACACATGCAGATAGGGACAGAAAGAGCAGAAGAAAAATAAAGCGGAAAAATTTGAGGCAGTATCTGAAGACTTGTTGTTATGGTTCTTTGAGCTCACTGTAGAGTGATTATAGGTAGATCTTGCTTTTCGTTGGGGCCCAGTATTCTTCTTAAACCTTGTTCACTGTAGGAGATTTTTCTCTCTCTTGGGGTTCATGTGTCTTCAGTCGGTTTTGGAGTTCCATGAGAAAGAGATGAGAGCAGACAGGCAGGCAGGAGAGGAGTTCTGTTTCAGTCCAGGAGCATTCTGCTTTCTGCCAGTTCAAACACGGTCTCTACAATTTAAAACTCCCCAAGTTGGCCAACAAGGTAGTCATGTGACAGACTGGTATAACCACTTCTGGCTTTGTGTATTGTGTTTGTCACAGAATAGTCCTGTATCTACAAACACTGCCTGTTAATATGCAAAAATATCTTTCCAGCCAGGGGCCTGGCAACCCCTTGTAACCGGCCTTCTCTTCTTCCCAGCAATAATTTGAAATTTAATGTCTATGTAGCGAAATTAATGTGCCTCATTCTTGGCAGGTGGGGGCCTGCAAGATAACAACTTTTAACTGAACTTTCCATTGCTACCCAAATAGACTTGTCAGGATAATGACATTTTAAAACCACTCTTCTTTTGTTAAACATGCTTCTTAAATCTCAGGGGTCAGGCTGCATGTTAATATCATTGAAGTCTTGGCAGATGACTGCACTAAAGCCCTTGACAGTCAAGGAGGTTGATAATGTGTTATGCTCTCTGCTGAAAGTAATATCATGCATCAACGTAGAATACAGTTTTTGCAGTTGTCTCATGGGGCACCATAAGTATGAAGTGTCTGTCTGAATGGATCCAAAAAAAAACAAGGTATCAAATATAGTTTCAGCCTTCATCAGCCCTGCTGATTTCAAGGTGAAAATTTGGAATGCCCTTTTCTTAGCAATAGAATATTATAATGCGGAAATTATAGATTCAAAGAATCATCCATCATCATCATTTAACCAACACAAGCATTTATTCAAGTGATCAATGTGAATGAGAAAGCTTGCCTTTATTGTTGTTCCTCAAAGCTCTGGGATATATACGCAATCTTTTAAGGGAGTGTATTGGTTACTGGAGTTTATTAAATAATGCACGCAAACGTACAAAACTGCATTACAAGAAGAAATTAAAGCCCTCAATGCAAGTACATTTATTAATCAAGGAAGAAGATGCCTCTGTAGCTAAATACATACAAACTCTCAGACAACTTTGGGGTGCTACTTTTAAACAGTTTACAAAATCATTCTTTTTGAACATGGCTCTTTTATGAGGCCCATCCACTTTCTTCTGAATCTGGACAAGAGGATTCATAACCAATTTGTGACGGGATTCATCCATGGTTCTATTTGCAGGGGATAGTATGTATTACATCACCTCAGGGTGTCCACTCAGTTTTCTGCAAAAACTGGATGGGAGAGGCACCCTTTAAAATAACCCAAGACTTTAAAACTCTAGCAAATTGATTTTGCATCCAGCCGAGGCAACAAGAATAACCGCCAAGCTTCGTCTAAATGCTGCCAGTACAGTTCCCACCAAGAACAGATGTGAGGTCAGCTGAGAGAGGCTGTTAACAGGAGAAGATCAGGCAGCCCTTAGCCGCTTGCTGACTCTAGGTATGTGGTGGGGAGGGAGCTTTAAGAGGGACTTGTAGAAGGTAGTTGGGGAAGGGAAGGTTTCAACTTTCCCTGTGGGGCTCAGAAAAGCACTCCTGCTCCTCCTGGCCCCACAAAAAAAGTTTTATACACAACAGAAGGGTCCTTTTGGCTTCAGACCAGCTGCAGACCTGTTCTATCTATTGGGAAAGCTAGCTCAACTTCCCCACTCAGGGTCTAAATAAAATTGTATCGGGTTGCGTTAGACTTAGGGGAACTTTGGGGGCAGGGAGAGCAAATAATTGGGGGTATAGAGGCAGGGTGGGAGGGAGCCCCGCCATCTTCCTGCCTCCACCCAAATTAAGTCCAGTGTGGGAAGGTCTGTGAACGACCTTCCTGCCCCACCACCAATTGAGGTGGGTGGGCCTGTTGCCGCACTGGAGCATGCCAAACAAATATAAGCGTGTTGCTAGCCGGCTCAAGGGGGATCCCTCTTTAAATGGCACATACTGCCTAATCGAGGGACCCGGTATTGGCAAGGGGAGGTCCCGCTGAGAGCTACACTCCCTGCTTTTGCTGCCAAGCCTCCTACACACCCCTTCCCCATGACCCCCACTCCAGGAAACACCTCTTGCCCTGAATTACCTGTGGCCTGGGACCCTTGCCTCCGGCGGGTCCAGTACCGGTTGCAGACACTGCCTCTGCGGTGGCGCTGCTCAGTTAAAGAGCTGCTGGACACTGATTGGCTGAAAACACTCAGAGGCCGGGACTTCGGTCGCCGGGGTCCTTGATTCCGGAGATGGCCTGCTGCTGTCCACTTAAGTGCCTAATTAGCAATTGTTTTGGTGGGTCTTCCCCAGAGGAGGTGATGCAGGGCTCTCATCGGTGCTTTAGCTGGTAGTCGAGACCTCTGTCCCCCAGATAAAATCTCAGCCATAATATGTGATTTGCATACATTTATGAGGTTGCTGTCTGCCTTAAATGAACAGCCCATCCACCTGCAGAAATTTTCAGGATAATGGTCAGAAATGACTGGGGTCTGAGCGGGTAAGAAACCTATTCACTTTTAGCTACTCACTCACCTGACTTCTGTCAAGCATGTCAGGTCAAAATCAATACCTAAAACCTAAAGGGGTAAATTTTTCCTGTTCGCGTTCCTGACAGGACAAATGGACCAATCAAACGCAGTGGTCAGTGCACCTGATATATTACCACCCTAATTTGCCCATCATCAGAATTGCCAATCAGGCATCTCATTGTCTAATTTACTCTGCAATGAAATGGGTAGTGCTCAACTATAATGGCCTGGATTTTGCAATAGTACAAGGCCCATCCATTTTCTTCTGAATCTGGACAAGAGGATTCATAATCAATTTGTGGCAGGCTGCATCCGTGGTTCCATTTTTTTGGGGGTGGGGGGTGGTTAGTATATATTACATCACCTCAGGGTGTGCACTCATAGTTTTCAGCAAAAACTGGATGGGAGATGCATCCTTTAAAATAACCCAAGACTTTAAAACTCTAGCAAGTTGATTTTGTACCCAGTCGAGGCAACAAGAATAGCTGCTGAGTTTTGTCTAAATGCTGCCAGCACACTTCCCACCAAGAAAAGGAGAAATTTACCCCTTTAAGTTTTAGGGATTACTTTTGACCTGACATGCTGTCATTACTGCTCTGAAACAGACAGCAACCTCTGAAGTCCACAGTTAAATGTGACGCACTGCTCAGGACTGCCCAGAACACAATCAATTAGAAATCATTGAATTGATGAGAATTTCCACTCTTACCCACTCAGTATCGCTGTAAAAACCCTTGAAAAAGTTACACCTGGTTGAATGATGTGTAACTGGATTTAACAGTGTATTAAGTTCATAATTATTGCTAAACACTGGCCCTAAAAATGTAATGTTACATTTGCTGAATGTCAAATTTCTCCATTATGATCAGAAATTTCACAGATTTTTAAAGTAATGTTTTAAGTTTGTTTATGATATATTACCTTCAACATTAATCTCATATGTATATCCCAATCATTTATTTTGCTATGTGTAAAATTAAAAATTAAGAGAAAGGATTCAATGGCTTTTCCTTCCTGGTTTGTTGTCTGTGAGAATACTTCCATGCGATTGGCTGATTACCCTGCTTCATGGCATCACTGCTGCTAGACACCTGGAGATTCCCTTCACTTGACGCCAGATTCAAACTGACAACAGGAAAGAGGAAATCCATGCCACCAAGATTCGTTCGATCTTAATGTACAGCTTAATTACAGCACAAATACTGCTGCTATGCCACTGATCACGAAATCCATCTCAATTTTATCCAAAAGACCGAACTGCAGGTATGTATGAGGCAATATAAGCAGCTGTTCATCTGCAGTGGTGGAGGCCTGGCAATTGTCAGAATGGCTGACTGTAAATAGCTGATCCAAGCTGTCAAAGTAGTGGGAATAAATTGTCAAGAATAGCGTAGAAAAACATCCTACCATAAGTGTAATCAGACATGGGCACCAATCCAAAGAAGAAGCTCAGAAGGATGACTAAAAGTTTATTCAAAAGCTGGGCTTTAAGAAGAGTCTTAGCGGAGGAGAGAATGGTGGAGAGAGTTAAGGAGGAAATTCCAGAATATATGGCCAAGACAGCTGAAGGCATGGCCACCAGTAGTGGGGAAAGTGGGGGAGGGCTTGCACAAGAAGCCAGAGTCGGGATCATTGAGAGTTCACATCTTGATATCCAGTTTCGAGTGCCCTTCAGAACAAATACAACTTTTCTATTATCAGTTGGACTTGCTCTCCTCAGCCGCAAACTTTTCTGTTACTAATTGATCTTAGATTGGGGCATGGTCATTCTTCCTGAAATTACTGTTTGCAATATTAGCATACTAATCCTTAATACCATTTGTGTGATATTCCTCTGCCATTTTAATGTAGACGTTGGACAATTTGATTTCTATGGATTAACACCTCTGTTTAAGTTAGCAGAGGAATATCACACAAAAGCACTCAGGTTCCCCCATTAATAAAATAGATTTTAGGTTCTAGATTCTGCCAAGACAATTCTGCAATTTTCAGTTGCAGTACACTGTGGAACTTTTTAACAAATCTAAATAACAACAACAGCAACAACAAACTTGCATTTATGTAGTGCTTTTAGCATGGTAAAACACCTTAAAGCACTTTACAGGAGCATAATCAGGCAAAAAATATTCATTAAGCTACAGAGGAGACATTCGAAAAGAGGACCAATAATTTGGTCAAAGAGGTAGGTTTTAAAGAACATCTTGAAGGATGGAAGAAGAAAACAAGAGAAAAGAAAGACTTTCATTTCTATAGTGCCTTTTAAGACCTCAGGAATCCCAAAGTACTTTGCAGCAGTTAAGTACATGTTGAGTGTAGTCACTATTGCAATTTAGAAAAGCATGAGAGCCAATTTGTGCAAGCTCCCACAAACAGCAATGTGATAATGACCAGATAATCTGTTTTTTTAGTGATGTTGATTGAGGGATAAATATTCACCAGGACACTCCCCTGCTCTTATTCAAAATAGTGCCATCAGATCTTTTACCTCCGCCTGAGAAGGCAGGCTGGCTTAAATTTAACATTCCATCTGAATGACTGCATCTCCAACAGTGCAGCACTCCCGCTGTAATGGCACCAGGAGTTTGCCAGATCAGATTTTTGTACTCAAAGGGGGAATTTGTTGTTCGCAGTGGGAGTCTCGACATCGGGGAAAACCGACACT
Organism: Heterodontus francisci; assembly: GCF_036365525.1. NCBI lineage: Eukaryota > Metazoa > Chordata > Chondrichthyes > Heterodontiformes > Heterodontidae > Heterodontus > Heterodontus francisci. The sequence continues at coordinate 106,865,213 of NC_090376.1, forward strand.
GAGATCCCCGCGTCCTCTCTTCTCCAGAAGACTCGCCGAATTTAATGCCAATCAAACACTTAACTAGATAGTGGCGGGCCTTCCATAGGATTTAGGACCCTTTGCAGAGCTGCCAGCCAATCAGAAGTTGGCAGCTATAGCGCCACCGTGGACGTAACCAGACACCGAGGAGCAGTGCTGGAACCAGGCTTAAAGTAGGTCAGGGTGGGAGTGGTCTCGTGGAGAGGGGGTCGCGGGGGGAGGGGTATTGGCAGCAAGACTGGGGTGTGGCCTCAGCAGGTCCCCCCCCCCCCCCCACCCCCCACTTCCCAATGCCAGGTCCCTAATTCAGGTGCTAAGTGCCTTTGAACAAGGGACCCCCACCCCCACCACCTGGCATAGCCAGAAAACAGCATTGCACACTGAGATGGGATGCCTGTGATTGGCCAGACTAAATTTTGGCGGAGGCGGGAATGCTTTCCCCACCTCCAAACCCGCTGCAGGGAAGAGCATAAAATTCCACCATAAGTCTCTAGAGTGGAGTTTGAACCCACAACCTCTGACGCGGAGATAAATTGCTACCAACTGAGCCAAGGCTAACACTGTTGCTACTTATATTCCAATGAAGTAATAGCAAGGAAGTCGGGGATGGACAAAAGGCCAGAATTGGAGGAATGTAGCATTCTCCAAAGGTTATAAGGATGGAGGAGGCTGCAGAGATAGGGAACATAGATTAGTAAGTGAACAACAAAGAAATTGTGGAGAAACCATTGTATTGGAACACAAAAACAGGATTAGGCCATTTAGCACTTTCAGCCATTCAATTAGATCATGGCTGATCTGTACCTGAACTCCATTTACCCACCTTTGCTCCATAATCCCTTGATATTATTACCTAACAAAAAATTATCTGGCTCAGTCTTGAAGGATCCAATTGACCCAGCACCCACAGCCTTTGGGGAAGTGAGTTCCAGATTTCTGCTTCCCCTTGTGTGAAATAAAAATGTTCCTGATTTGACTCCTGAATGGCCTGTCTCTAATTTAAAGACTATGTCCCCTTGCTCATGATAAAATACTTTTCTCATTTTAAACATTTCAGTCAGATCACCCCTCGATCTTCCACACTCATATTATTGCACTCATATCATCCTATTGCATATCTTGAAGTTCACTTTCCATATTATTAATAATAATGGTGTCACAGCCTGCCTGTTGTAACTAGCTTTAGATATTGGAATACGTCCAGCTATGTAACTAGACCTCATCAAACTTTAATGTACCAAAAGCACTATTTGTGGGTTAAAGAGATAATATATCCCATTTTTCAGTGCAAGATATCCATTAAGAAATTACAAGAACTAACATTACAGTTTGAAAGGAAAATTTGAACACAATCTGGATCCACTGCGAAGTGAAGGTCCAAGTGAAGATGTTTCTCAGAGTCCATGACATTGATATCATCATGCGAAGGATTCTGTTTAGTTCTGGCTAGAAATCTGTACTTTGTTCTGTAAACCTGCTCTGTTGTAGATTAGATGTATTTTGATACTTTTCTTCCCACTGCAAACAACAAATTTTTAAGATCACAGGACTGCAGTATTCGAGTTTCCTGGTCATTCTGAATTAACATGAATACGAGCATTCCCATTTTATTTGGTGGGATCATACAGCTCAAGCCTTAGCCTGACTGGTTTCATACTCTCCTCGTTTTTTTAGCACTCAATGTAGGTTGTGGTATCTTTGATCTGGCTCTCACAAAAATGCAATTCTGTACTCATGGTTGTTGAGGCAATCAAATGAACTCGCAAACCACATGAAAAATAAAACAGAGCACTGCAATAAATTATCACATGGTGTACCCAAACCATTGAAAGCTTTTCTTTCACTTCAGTGACAATGAATAATCCCATGAGGGAGAGGCGAAGGAGGGAGAATGATTTCCTGTTCTGGGCCGTCATAGTCACATTGATGCTGTGAAAAGTAATGGTTCAGGATCAGTGTCAAAATCTACTTTAAGTTATATATTATATATTAATTTGAATTACAGTACAGGATGATACTCCATCCTCCATGGTACTGCATAAAAGACAGCCTGAAAGAGCTTTGAGATTATGAACTTGCTCCTAGGTGGTGAATCAACAAAAATACAAATTGCTCCTTTGAAATGGAATGCCAGAATCAAAAAGCTGTGCTATTAGTAACTGGAATTCATATTTCTCCTGTTCAATTATACTTGAAGTTCAATGTGTGTGGGTATTGCCAGCTTCCAAAAAAGTAATTAACCACACCAACTACATTGAAGCTGACTTGTTTATGTCTTGCAGTTCAGGACCACATGAAAGACTCCATTTGGAAGTAATTTATAGCAAACTCAAACCAAACGATGAACAGAACGAATGAGCTACTGCTTAACCCTTCAAATACAGATGGGCCTTTTCGCCTAGTCCAAGAGATTAACTTAACTATCATGTAGCATCCACAAAAATGAATTGGGGTAAAGTTCTAATGTTACCTATTATAAAGTAGGGCCAGGAGTTTCCTCTGTATTTACACCCAGAGACACTGCTAATCTGGGCGCAAATCAATTATGTGGCTTAAAAGGTCATGGAATTTTAGGCGTATTTGGTTGATGGGCATAGCTACAATACACTCAAATCTCCTCAATTTTTCACATCTGTCCATCAAACATTTTGTCTGGATGAATCTCTGACCACAAAACTAGCCATGCCCCCAACACTCAATTGGGAGTATCCTTCAATTGCACTTGTCCAGTGGGTCTCTTCATATTGTGACCAGATTTTTTTTTATTTGTTTAGAGTATGTGGATGTCACTGGCAAGACCAGCAATTATTGTCCAACCCTAATTGCTCTTGAGAAGGTGGTGGTGAGCTGTCTTCTTGAACTGCTGTAGCCCATGTGGTGTAGATACGCCCAAAGTGCTGTTCGAGAGGGAGTTCGGGGATTTTGACCCAGTGACAGTGAAGGAATGATGATAGAGTTCCAAGTCATGATGGTGTGTGGCTTGGAGGGAAACTTGCAGGTGATGGTGTTCCCATGCATCTGCTGCCCTTGTTCTTCCAGGTAGTAGAGGTCATATGTTTGGAAAGTGCTGTTGAAGGAGCCTTGGCAAGTTGCTGCAGTGCATCTTGTACATGGTACACACTGTTGCCACTGTGCATCGGTGATGGAGGGAGTGAATGTTTAAGGTTGTGGATGGGGTGCCAATCAAATGGGCTGCTTTGTTTTCGATGGTGTCAAGTTTCTTGAGTGTTATTGGATCAGCGCACATCCAGGCAAGTGGGGATTATTCTGTCAGACTCCTGACTTGTGCCTTGTAGATGGTGGACAGGCTTTGAGGAATCAGGAGGTGAGTTACTCACTACAGAATTCCCAGCCTCTGACCTCCTCTTTTAGCCACATTATTTATGTGACAGGTCCAGTTCAGTTTCTGGTCAATGGTAACCCCTAGGATGTTGATGGTGGGGGATTCAGCGATGGTAATGCCTTTGAATGTCAAGGGGAGATGGTTAGATTATCTCTTGTTGGAGATGGTTATTGCCTGGCACTTGTATGGTATGAATGTTATTTGCCACTAGCCAGCCCAAGACTCTATGTTGTTCAGGTCTTGGTGCAGGTGGCCATGCTTCAGTATCTGAGGAGTCGCGAGTGGAACTGATGGTCAGGCTAGGACACTGCCCTGAGGAACTCCTGGAAAAATGTTCTGGGGCTGAGATGATTGGGCTCCAAAAACCTCAATCAGCCTCCTGTGCGCTAGGTATGATTCCAGCCACTGGAGAGTTTTCCCCCTGATTTCTATTGATTTCAATTCTTCTACAGCTCCTTGATGTGCCACTCAGTCAAATGCTGCTTGATTTCAAGGACACTCACTCTCACCTCACCTCTGGAATTCAGCTCATTTGTCCAAGTTTGGATCAAAGCTGTAATGAGGTCCTGGTGGAACCCAAACTAAGCATCGGTGAGTAACTGCTGCTTGATAGAACTGTCACGACACCTTCCATCACTTTACTGATGATTGAGATGGTGGTAATTGTCCAGATTGGGTTTGTCCTGCTTTTTGTGAACAGGACATACCTGGGCAATTTTCCACATTGTTGGGTAGCTGTAGCATTGTTGGGTAGTGTTGTAACTGTACTGGAACAACTTGGCTAAGGATGCAGCTAGATGTAGAGCACAAATCTTCAGGATTACAGCCGTGATGTGGTTGGGGTCCATAGTCTCTGCTGCAAACAGTGTTCTCAGCTGTTTCTTAAAATGACGTGGAGTGAATCACATTGGTTAAAGACTGGCATCTGTGATAGTGGGGACCTCAGGAGAAGCCGAGATGGATCATTCACCCAGCACTTCTGGTTGAAAATAGTTGTAAAAGGTTGAAGATGGGGTTTGTTCAATTGCAATATTTTGAGCCTTTAAATAAAAATCCTCACTGAAAACTGCCCTGTATTTTCTGTTTCTTTTAATGCATTTTGTGGCATAAGTATAAATCACATGAAAATTGAAAAGCTTCCCAATTGCATGTTCTTAAACCAGCTGTGCCTAATGCGAATGACTAATGATTAGATGAGTTGAAACTTAAATTTTATGCTTAAGGCAGAGATATAGGGCTGAATGTTACTGGCCCCTTGATGCCCGGCGCGGGGGCAGGTAGAATTATGCGGGGAGAGGCCCGCCTCAACTTGCGACGTCGAGAAGGACCCGCCACATATTAGTGGTGGTAGGGGGACCTCAATGCGGCGCCCCCGCCGCTTGCTAGCGGACCCTTCATATTAATATGCAAATTAGTGTTAATAACATTTAAATGCACTTAACTGCAGGTGGTGGCCGTCCCACGCCGATTTTACGCCCACCATTCGTGCTCCACGTGCCTTCAGAACTCCGCACACGAGTTCCAAGGTGAGAACCTGGTGGGGAGCGGGGAGGAATAACATTTTCAGGGCAGGAGGAGTGGGGAAACGGGGAAAACAAATGTTACTGGTTGTATGAATGATGGGAAGGGGTTAGAGGCCAGATGTTCGAATGTTGGCGGGGGGGGAGGCTCAGGAAGGGAATAAAGTTTTTTCTGACATTAAGTGCCAATTAAATGACCATCGGTGGGGTTGGGGAATGGCCTCCACATCTTTCTTAATTGTTAATAAAAATATATGAATAATGTTCCTTTAAATATAAAAATTACTCCTAAAGGCTTAAAGCCCTTCAAAAATGGTGCCAGCTCCTACGCGGTGGTGCCAGACACCGATGTCGGGGACACAGCGGCCACCCCCTACACATCATCGGGGGCAGCCGCTCCGGTCCCTCTATTTAAATGAGCCCCCGTGCGTAATATCACGTAGGCTTTTTGGAGGCACTTCTGTGTAGGAAGGCTGCCAAGTTGAAAGCACACCACCGAGGAGTGCGGCGCGTGATTAAAATTCAGCCCATATGGTGTGAGTTTCCTTTTGGATCCAATTGTTTACCCTGATTTACCCCCATTTTAAACTCAGGTGTATTCTAATGAGATTGGGAGTATAGTCGACATCGGTAAAATGAGCACAACATTGATCACCTTTGCGAGTCTAACTTCCAGATCACACCCACAGATAAGATGGCTAGATTTACAGGCTTTAAAAAAATGGGTATAAGAATTGCTTCAATTAATGTGCGTAGCATTAAATCCCACTACCCGATGTGTTTCAACCTTGGACTACCTCGCCAAGGTCAAAGCCGACCTACTGTTTCTGCAGGAGTGTGGAATACCACACCTCAGCACCTACAGGCAGTGGTCACGATGGTGGTCCCACGGGCCATCGATCTGGTCAGGGGTAATGATTGCCGTTCCTCTGGCCGGGGTATTCTGCTGCGGGGAGGTAACTTCACCATCTCCGAAGTTAAGGAGGTGGTGGGCGGTCGCCTCCTCGTAGCAGATGTAATGTACAACAACACTCTGCTCCGGTCGATCAACGTGTACGCACCGGTTCAATGCAGCGAGCGGCTGACTGTCTTCCAGAAGCTCTCACTGCTGCTGGCGACATCCAGGCCGGTCGTCCTAGGTGGTGACTTCAACTGCATCAACGATGCAGCTGGACGATCCGGCAGAGACGACAGCAAACTGGACGCTACGTCCAGATTCCTAATAGAAACAGTTAAAGATACCAAACTGCACAACGTCTTCAGCAAACCTGTAGATGGAGCGGAGCGTAGATACACATGGTCAAGATCGGACGGGTCTGCCCGTTCCAGGATTGACTTCCTGTTTGTGTCCCGTGCTGTCACGGTCGGATCCACCGACGTCAAGCCGGTGTTCTTCTCCGACCACTGCCTCTTACTGGCCGACTGTCACTTACCGGATGATCAGTGGGTTGGCAGGGGGACGTGGAAGCTCAGTGCTACACTGCTAACCCCAGAGAATGTTGAGGAACTCAAAAGGGATTGCAAAAATTGGAGGACCGTGAAACCCCTCTTTGAGTCTCCAGTTCACTGGTGGGAAGCGATCAAGGAGAACATCAAGAGGTTCTTTCGCCTCAAAGGTGTTCAGAGGGCGAGAGAGAGACAGAGGGAAATGTCCCGACTCCAGAAAAGTATGCAAAATCTGCTCCGGCTGCAGTCGATGGAGGTCGAGGTCAAGGAGGATCTCCAAGAGGTGAAGAGCCAGCAGACCTTGCTCTTTGCCACGGAGGCCTTCAAGATCATCTTCCGGTCCAGAGTCTGCTCCATTGAGCAGGATGAGATGTGCTTGTGTTACATCTTCCAAAAGATACAGAGAGAGAGCTCTGTTATCAGCAGCCTGAAGGAAGAGGATGGCTCGGTAACGTCTTCGCAGTCCGACATACTAAGGATCAGCAAATCCTTTTATGCTGGGCTGTATGACGCGAAGCCCACAGACAGCAGAGCCTCCCAGTCCTTCCTGTCATCTATCACAGAGTTCTTAGATGACAGCACGAGGGAGAGAGTGGACAAGCCGCTAACTTTGGACGAGCTGACAAAGGCCGTCGAGTTCTTCGAGACGAGTAAAACTCCCGGAAGCGATGGCTTACCGGTCGAGTTGTATTCGGCCCTGTGGGACTGGGTTGGCCCGGACCTGCTGGAAGTATACAAGAGTATGCTCCTGGCTGGCAGCATGTCAGAATCCATGAGGAAAGGCATCATCACCTTCATCTACAAGCGGAAGGGGGAGAGAGCAGAAATCAGAAATTGGCGGCCCATCTCACTGCTTAATGTTGACTATAAGATTCTGTCCAAAGTCATAGCCAGTCGAATCAAGTCTGCTCTGGAGTTGGTGATCCACCTGATCAGACCTGTACTGTACCCGGCAGGAAGATCTCTGATAGCCTCGTGCTACTCAGGGATACGATCGCCTATGTACGGGACAGAAGGGTGGACACCTGCCTCATCAGCCTAGACCAGGAGAAGGCACTTGACAGGATATCGCACACCTACATGATGGACGTGCTTTCCAAAATGGGGTTTGGGGAGGGAATACGCAATTGGATCAAACTGCTCTACACAAACATCAGTAGCGCAGTCTCAATCAATGGATGGGAATCAGAAGGTTTCCCGATCAAATCTGGAGTCAGACAGGGCTGTCCCCTCTCCCCGGTCTTGTTTGTTTGCTGTACTGAACCCTTTGCTGAGTCTATTAGGAAGGATGCGAGCATAAGAGGGGTGACAATCCCAGGCAGTGGAGGCACTCAGGTTAATACCTCCCTGTACATGGATGACGTCGCCGTCTTCTGCTCGGATCCGCTGTCTGTGCGCAGACTGATGAGCATCTGCGACCAGTTCGAACTGGCCTCGGGAGCCAAAGTTAACCCCGGCAAGAGCAAGGCCATGTTCTTTGGGAACTGGGCTGACCGATCTTTTATCCCCTTCACCGTCAGGTCAGACTACCTGAAGGTGCTAGGGATATGGTTCGGAAGGGCCGGGGCGTGCACCAAAACCTGGGAGGAGCGAGTAGCCAAGGGACAACACAAGTTGAGCATGTGGTGGCAGCGATCTCTCTCCATTGTGGGTAAGAACCTGGTCATCAGGTGCGAGGCGCTCACGTTGTTGCTGTACGTGGCGCTGGTCTGGCCCATACCCCACTCCTGCGCCTTGGCGGTCACCCGAGCCATTTTCCGTTTCATCTGGGGATCTAAAATGGACCGGGTCCGGAGGGACACGATGTTCAAACCTCTGGATAAGGGCGGGAAAAATGTATCCAACGTCGCCCTCATCCTGATGACTACCTTAGTGTGCGGCTGCTTCAAGCTGTGTGTAGACCTCCAGTATGCAAACTCCAAGTGTTACTACGTGCTGAGGTTCTATCTGTCCCCGGTGTTGCGAAGGATGGGCCTGGTCACATTGCTGCGTAACGCTCCATCCAGTTGGACTGTGCCGTACCACCTATCCTTCGTGGAGCAGTTTCTGCGGGAAAACACCTTTGACCACCGATCCATCAGGCAGTGTTCTGCACAAAATATCCTCAAGGCCCTACGGGAAAAGGAGAGGGTGGATCTTGTCGGATGGTTCCCCGAGCAATCCGCCAAAGTCTTTTGGTGGAATGCCTCATCACCAGAACTTTCAAACAAGCACCAAGATGTAGTTTGGCTGGTGGTGAGAAGAGTCCTCCCCGTCAGATCCTTCCTGCACGCCCAAAGTCTCAACCCCTCTGCACAATGCCCTCGCGGTGGCTGTGGTGGGGAAGAGATGGTTGCCCACCTCCTTCTGGAATGTGTCTTTGCAAAGAGGGTGTGGAAAGAGATGCAGTGGTTTTTGTCGAGGTTCATCCCAAGCAGCTCTGTAACACAGGAGTCTGTGCTCTACGGGCTGTTCCCAGGGACGCACACTGAGATAAACATCACCTCCTGCTGGAGGACTATCAATTCGGTGAAAGACGCCCTTTGGTCTGCCCGAAACATGCTGGTCTTCCAGCGCAAAGAGTTGTCAACGACCGAATGTTGCAGACTGGCACATTCCAAGGTCCAGGACTACGTGCTGAGGGACGCACTAAAGCTTGGGGCAGACGCAGCAAAGGCTCAATGGGGAAAGACCACTATGTAAGGTCCCCCCACCAAGCTGAATGGAGGGGCTGGATCCATGGGAAATCCCTCGAACTGCACCGGGAAAATTTTCATTTGCTGTAAAATGTAAAAATGTATATGGCATGGAAAATAAAATGGAAGGGTTTTGAGGCAACTCATGATTGTATTGAAGGAAACTGATCACCCTTGCACTGTTTGTATTTTTTGACTTGGTGCTGTTTGAAACTGTTTGGTAATGTATTTTTTACAGATTTTTCTGAATCAAGTATATTTTGGAAATACATTTTTTTTTAAACTTTAGCACATTGCTTTATCGTCTTCTATACCTTTTCCCTCTCTTTACTCAAGTTTCCTTTGGCTATGCACAAATTAGCTGAGAGTATAGCGATGCGGGTGCTCAGCTCCCAGATCTATGCCAGTGCTATTCCTGAGCCAATCATTATGAAGGTTAATCCAGAACCAGAGGGCATGATCTTACATTCAACAGTTAAGTCAGGATGTACTTCTTCACACAAGGGATTGTAGAAATCTGAAACTATCATTCTCAAAGGTCTGTGGAAGCTGGGTCAATTGAAATTTTCACAAGTGAGATTGATGGATTTTTGTCAGGTAAGGGTGTCAAAGGATATGGAACCAAGGCAGATAAGTAGAGTTAAGATACAAATCAGCCATGATCTATTAGAATAGCAGAACAGGTTTGAGGAGCTGAATGCCCTACTCATGTTCCTGCATTCCCATGTTCTAATGATGTGTATTGATCCTGTGATAAATCACATTTGAATTGCCCTCCTTCAGCTAGGGGGAATTGCATAGAAACTGTTATGCATTGAGCCTGTTTTTTGGGCTCAATGCTGACCAATTTAGCAGTGGGGCAGCCCATGACTGCCTAAAACAGATATTAGGGCCCTTGTTATATGATAATGAGGGGCCTAACACCTGTTTAAAACCCTCTTGGAAAGTGGTTTCTGATGAGTGGAGCAGTTACCAGGCTTTGGATTCTTCAGCAGCCGCTATAGCCTGAACAACAGCTGCCAATGAAAAGTAAGATTCAAATCAAAATATAAGTTAAAAATATGCTCCTGTGGAGTAAGGAGAAGGAGAAGTCCTCCTCCTACTCCACTGTCCTTACCATTGCCAGCTCTAACACCCCTCCCAGGAGGTACATTTGGGCTGTTGCCAGTGTGGCAAGTAGCCTGACATTCATCCTCTTCAAATGCACAAGCTGCCTGTATTGGCATGAGAGCTCATGCAATGAAATGTTTGAGACCGAGGAACAATTTAGGGCTGGCCTCGGGCATCCCTGTTGGGGTGTATGTTGCTGACACATTACTGGTTATCGACCTGAAAATGGTCCATAACCAACTTCCACCCCATAGTTCTAGTTCTGTCCTTCCTACAAGCATGGAAATTCAGCACAATGGCGTAAGTAGATCTAGACCTCATTATTCAATGACACCATATCTGGGAACACCAGCACCTTGTCCCACAGTGCTACCTCCGAATGAATGGATTTTGCATTTTGTAATGGCCCTGTAATATACAGTACTGAAGCTGTGTAATCTTGATGTATGTTTGATTTAGGTGCAAGAATACAATAACACTCTTAGAGGTTTAAACACTTTTTTTCAGTTGTTTTACTGAGTTCATAATGACAGCCTAGGCTCAGTGGTAGTACTCTTGCCTTTTTGCGGGAAAATTGTGGGTTCAATCCCAACTCTAGAGACTTGAGCATATAATCTCAGTGCAGTATAGAGAGAGTGCTACACAGTCAGAGGTGCCATCGTTTACATGAGATGTAAAGCTGAAGCTGTGTCTGCCCTCTTAAGTGGGCATAAAAGCTTCTATAGGACGATTCAAACTCAAACAACATCATTGAAACAGATGATCTAGTCATTATTTTATTGCTTTTTGTGGGAACTTGCTGCGCACAAATTGACAACATTAAAAAAGTACTTCATTGACAGTAAAATGCTTTGGGACATCCTGAGTTGTGAAAAGCATTATAAAAATGCAAGATTTTCTTTCTTGCAAGCAGAAATGCAAAATGTGTCATTGCAATGTCACAGTGTCACCATTCACCACTGTCATTAGGAGTTTGATACTTTTTCTCTAAATTGAATAAATTACCATAATATTGTATTGAAAGGCAATTAGTTTATGCTGCAGTAAATAATAATGTTCCTCGTCAGCCAAAAGTGGGACATTTGACCCGAGCATTGGGAACAGCTATGTTATTCTGTGCCTAGCTGTGCCAGGAACTGCATGTATCAGAAAACTCCCTGGTATAACAACACCAATCCATAAAGTGGAATCAATGGTTCTGTCATTCACCTTACAAATGGCTAGACAGTTGTAGCAGCAATGCTCTCAAGGCATAGTGCAAAACTGCAAACCACAGCACAAGCAGAGAGTATGATATGATCAGCTAGTCACGGACAGGATAAAACAGCTGGTTTCAATAGACATTATGGATCGATAATCCATATGCAGTGTACATTTAGGATCAGTTCATATATATGGTTTAATAAGTTTCAACTGACGACTGGAAGTTATCAAAGTTTGCATAAAAGATTAGAGCTTCGTAAGTGCTTAAATTGTGGTCCAAGCATGGCCGTATATTACTTTGGGTTATCGGTTTTTACAGCTATAAAACTAAATGGCATGGTTTAAAACAACGCACATCATACAGATATATTAACTAATTTCTGGGAAATGTGTCGGTTTAGGCTATGCCATATTGATGTGTGGGATTGCATTGCAGAGAATTCAAATGCATTACCATAGAAAATAACAGTTCAGTCTTTCATGGTTTACTCTGTTCTTTATTTATCATAGTTTGTCTACTAATTGTGATAAGTAAATCTTTTTAAAACAGATATTTTGAATATTTAAACAATTAAGATTCCACTTGCTGTCGGACAAGAGGAGAGTATATTTTGTAACTTCTGTATGTATCATCCCATCCTATCTCTGGAACGTCCACCAACCCTCAGAGAACTCCTCATTTCTTCAATTGATGAATTTTTGTGTGTCCCTGATTTCCTTTGGTCCATCATTGACAGCTATGACTTCAGCTTTCTGGGCCCAAAGCTCCAGAATTACCTTCCTAAACAGCTCTGCCTCCCCCTCCTCTTTTAAGGCGCTCCTTAAAAACCTACCTCTTTGACCAAACAGTCAGTCACCTATTCTAATGTTTCCTTCTGTGACTCTGTGTTACGACCAGGTGAGAAAGGTGTCTAGGGGTCCCTTTCAGCCTTCACCTGGCCTTACTGTAACAGGATTTAATTTTAAACACACCGTGTTTTGAGATTCCCCTTGGTGAGTCCTTGTTCAGTGCTTTCCAATTATAAGGCAAAGAAATGAGCACAAACAGGCTTTCTTAGAGTTAAGGAAGAAAAGTGAAATTTATTAAAACTTAAACTTAAACTCTAATTTGGTTAACACCTATGGATACATGACACCCACATGCTAGCATGCATACATGATACACACATGCAGATAGGGACAGAAAAGAGCAGAAAAAAATAAAGTGGAGAGGTTTGAGGCAATAACTGAAGAGTTTCTTGTTACTGTGCTCCGAGCTCACTGTAGGGTACTTTTGTAGGTAATTCTTGCTTTTCGTTGGGGCCCAGTATTCTTCTTAAACCTTGTTCACGGTAGGAGACTTTTCTCTCTTGGGATTCGTGTGTCTTGAATGGATTCCAAAGCTGATGGGAAAGTGATGGGAATAGACAGGAGAGAGATGTTCTCAATCCAGGAGCCAGGAACTTTCTGTCTTCAAACACACTGTTTCTCCAATTTAAGACTCTCAGTTCAAAACTCTGTAACAGCCAGTTAGTCATGTGACTAAAATGGTCTGACCATGCCCGTTCTGTGTATTGGGAGCAGGGACTGGTTCCTTTGTTCCAACATTGTCTGCGAGTATGCAAAATGTCTTTCCAGCTAGGGGCCTGGCAATTCCTTGTAATAGGCCCTCTTTTCTTCCCAGCAACAATTTGAAGTTTAATGTCCATATGGCAAAATTAATGTGCCTCATTCTTGGAAGATGGGGGCCTGCATGACACCTGGTGTCAATTTTTTTCTTGAAGTGCATTGAGACAATGTGACAAATTATGCCCAAATTTTGAAAATGTGCTTTTTTGAAACAAATAAGTTTCAGAATATGTTATGGTTTAAAAAAATATCACTGAAAAATATTTATTTTGTAATGATTTATTTACTGGCATAGAATTTATAATTATTGATGGCAACTCAGTACAGATTAATCAAATTAAAACATGTAAATAATTGAAATTGAATGTGTGCATCCTGTAACATACTTACATGTTCAACAAGCTTGTGAAATATTGTGCAATTTTTTTAACTTCAAAAAAATTAGTTTTGGCAAACTAGACAATAAGCTTTGAGGTGCATCTAAATTTGCATTTACCTTCACTTGGTTTAACCCACCATCACCTCTGATTCATGTTTGGTCACATCTGCTGGGCAATGTTCCTGACAATACAGCTCTTGCCAGCTTTTGCAATAGTATTTTTATTTTAATGCTGGATTTTATATGCCAGACAGACATTAATGTATTTGCTGGCAGAGGGTTAACAGAGCTGTCCAAATTTGAACATTTTCATTTTCTCCATTGCTTCTTACCTCTCTAACAATATATATCTTCTCTGGACTGGGCAGTACCACACCTCTGCTCAACCAAGGGGAAAGGAAACTGGTTTATTTAGTAATACTTTGGGAGATTTGAGAAAATTTAAAATTATTGTAGAGAATATGGCTTAGAAATTGGTTTGGGCCAGGCTGCCGGCACAAATTGGACATAAGGAACAATCCCTATGCTGGAAGGTGTAGACCTGAAGCACACCCGACATTGGGTATTGACCCTCATGTAAATGAGACTAGCGACCTGCAGATGCCTACTGGACAGCTTGTTAGCAAATTGACCCCTTTAAGGGCTGTTATTTAGGCCACACTTAGACCAGGTTTTCCTGAATGTAGCTGGCTTTTGCAAGAAGAATTTTGGAAAGGGATCTCAAATATCGCCTCCCAGACACTTTTGCACCTGTTTTATGCACATAAATGTAAATACATGTTAACTGATTTCTAGGCTGCACAGAAATGGGTGTAAATGAAGCAACATTTGATTTGATATACAATTCTGTAATTTGCTCAGAAAGTCCAAAAGAGGGGGATAAGGTGCTTATATTCTAAGAAGTCACATATTCTTAGTTGATATTCAATGAGTTATGAAAAGGAAAAATGGCTTTAAATGGGAGAAATGTTGAGAATTCAGGTGCATACATCCCACGATATTCCACCCATTCATTTTAATAATCCTGATTTTGCATTGCAGCCGCATTGGGCTCCTAACCAGCAGCACAATTTTGTAAAATTACTCCTTTATTTTCCATCTGAGACGATGTTGACTGAAATTCATCCAAGAGACCATGTACGATTTGCACCTCCATGGACCATTCTCAATGGTCTCAGCTTTTCAGTTTTAACACCGTCAGTCACCCATTTAGAATGATTTGGGCTGCTGCCGGCATTTTAATTGGAAAACCATGGCCAATTAGTTTTCCAAAGTAGATAAAAAGAAGATTAAACTGTGTGAAATTTTGCCTTGAGACTGAAGATAACTAAGCAAATTCTTCAAGCTGTTAATCTAACATTGCAGTCTACATTATTCAACACTAACCAGTAGATTTCAATAAATGAGATTTCCATGCTCCCAACAGGACTGAACTGTAATGTTCCATAAAGTATTTGATCATTTACCTTTGCAGCCTGCAAACCCATTTTGAGACATATATTTGTCAGTTTCCATTATACAATAATTAACTTGACATTAAATCAATTTCAGTTTGAGCATATTCTACATATCTACAGTTCTGTGGGGGGAAGTTCTTTTAACCTCTGGTGTTTAAGATGTGTTAATTTTATACTCAGACCTACTAGTTCTTCTGCTTACATGTCCATTATACGTACCCTTCAACATTATTCAAAACTAAAGAGAAGTGATTCTCCCTTCTGAACTGTGTTAAAAGAATATTAGCCTCCCCAACATGTTGGATTCCAGAAGTGGGGTCAGTTTCTGGTATTAAAAAGTAGCACAGTGCTTGAATATTTAAAAAAAAGCACTAAGCTGTGTCACAGAAAAAAAATATGGCTCTGTTCCTGTACTCAGCAGAGAATTTCACGCAGGCACATTCAATAAATGTCTGAGCAAATCTGCACCTGTGCCTGCTTTTGTGTGAATAATTTTCCCTTTGGACTGTAGGGGTTGGTTGGATGGAGTACAGACCTAAAGACAAGAGAAGATAGATTTTTGCAAGATTCTGCTTCCAGTGCAGAGCATCAATCAATGATCCAAGAATTGAACCTTGATATGCATCGCTCCTTATTTTGCACTGACTAATATGAATGACCCTCAATACAGCAAATCAGTTGCGCTGACTTCCAAGCCCATTCCTCCAATTTACATTCTTTGTGCCAGTTGCCTCACTTCAGCAAAATTTCCCCAATGTCTGACCAACTCACACTAGTGGTGGGGCCGATTTGAAAACAGATAATACGAACTGCTCATCTCTCCTTTCACAAATTTTAGAATTAAATGTACTTGTTTGTAAAGTGTCTCTTGAATTTCCTTCTTGTATCCTTCCTGTTTAACAGAACTATTCTTTTAAAAAGAAATTGCTGATCTTATTGTATTTGACAGCTAAGTGAGTTCTAGTCTGTGTAAAAGCAAGAGAGCATTTTTTAAACCTTTCATTTGGAAAACACAAACTTATCCATGGGGGTATGCTTCATTTTGTGCATAGGAAAACCATATATGTAAAGAAAAACTTACATCAAGCTGTTTAACATATGGAACAAAATGATCAGCGTCTCCAATTCTCATTCGCCTATCTTCTTCAAATCCAGGGGTTAGTGCCTGAAAACATTGAATTAAGCACAAGCCCATTTTTGTGCTTTCAAAGTTCCTCAATGGATCCAATCCGTGGTAATCATTGGATATGAATAACTTTCTGTAACACACTCAGCCAGGAATATCTAATGGAATCATTGCCTAAAACAACATTTTAGAACTTACCCTGCTTCTAATTTCCTTTTCCTTTACAATCTTAAGGAGGATATAAAGTTCCAAGAAGAAATGAAACAGTAATATCTGCCACATGATTCTGATAGAAGAGCACAAGCCTGCATTTATCCATTTCAATCCAACAAGCACCAGTGGAGGCAAACAAACTAGTCAGCTGGGAATCATGGTTTTAATGGTCCATCTTGAAAAGTTACATGCTGAAGAGCTGTCCCTTGGTAGCAGCAAGACTAATGTTTTGGACGTGAGCCATGGTAAGCGTACTGGGTTGAGCAGTTACAACTGCCGTTACTGACAATGGAGGAGATGCTTGTAGAAAAGAATTTGTTTTATCTCCTGGTTGAATCATTCCAGCTATTTCCAGCTTGATCAAAACTCAATGTGAATCAGATTTGACAGTCTTCAGTAACTGAAAGTCTGTGCCAGAAACTGAATCGCTGAATAAATTACAGCTGCAGGGAGAAATTCCCTCTGACCATACTTAGTATTTGAGTAGCTTAAAAGTGTTTTTTTTTTCCAGCCAATGTCTGTGATTTCTGCATTAGTGTGTGTAATTCACTCAAATACATGGTTCGACAGGACTAAAAAGGAGGAATGGTGCTGGGCTGACTTTAGCACTGACATGTGAATTAGCAGGAGAGGGTACTGAGTGAGTTTTACATCAGTGGTAGCAGGCTCCATCAGATGTTCTAAAAGTGAGTTGCACTGAGTGGCACTGCTCCAAGTTGCATTGTTTGAAGGAAAACATACAGTTTTTAACATTCAGCCATCAATAGAGTCACTATTATATTGTTTGGAAGAACATTTTTTTTGCCCCAGCAAGGAAGGTGAGGTCAGTAAAAGACCTTTGCTGAAACTGATATTCAGGATGGTTCCTGTTTGGTTATCGAGTTCCATTTTAAATCCTTTCAAAATTAAACTCTAAATTTACACAGAACTGGTGATACCCCTTGATTGAGTTTGTGTCATTACAACAAAGCATGTCTTGGGTTCTTCCCTGAAGTTCTATTATTGGACTTCACAACTTCACTGACAGTTCCTGGCATCTGGTCTCACTTACAGATATGGATTAACAGTTATGCAACAACCATGTGACTCAACACTGATAAGCACTCAATTGGAAGTAAATCCAACCAAACTTTATCTTACATTCAGTCATCCAACATCCAACAGTTATGTTCACGCATGGTGCATAATGTGTCATCTGAGGGTCTAATCCATGATCTGTGATCCTGCAACATTCTGGCCACAACCTCAATCCTAAAATGCAATTTTGAATTGGCTACCTCCCTATCCAATACAGAACTAGGAAACTGAGACCTGTGCAAGATCTGGAAATTCCTCATCCTGTTTTGGCATTCCAGTTTAAAACCATGAATGCAAATTCTACTGACAGGAATTACCTTCTTATTTACAACCTTCATTCAATCTTCACTGGAGAATTGACTCCAAGCCAAAGAAGGAGACATTAACCAGGTGACCAAAGGATTTGTCAAAGAGATAGGTTTTAAAGACCATCTTAAACGAGGAGGGTCACGGAGAGGTTTAGAGACACAATTCCAGAATTTAGGATCTAGACAGCTGAGGTACGGCTGCTAGTGGTCATGTGAAGGAAGTGGGTGATGAACAAAAGGCCCGAGTTGGAGAAATACAGATTTCTTGAAGGGTTGGAGAGCTGGAAGAGGTTACAGAGATAGGGATGCATGGCAGCAGTCGATCTGTGCCCTTTTCATGAATACTCTTTATTACAGGTATTCCTTATAAATGACAATGGTAGGGCATAACATTGACACACGTATGCTGAATGTATTTCATCAATGTCTGAACTATGAGAAGACTGGGTATGGTGATTGTCAAGGTTGTGATTTTGCCACAACTAAATCATATCACTATTTTTCTCTTCCAGGGACTTCACATGTGCAGCAAGTGTTGCAGGACATCCATGAGGACCAGTGCAGATACTCGCACTTTGGTAAATCCAGTTAGAGAGCTGGTAGAGTTTTCACCTGATAATTCGCACCTCACAAGTGAGCATGAGCATTCACTGATGGCAGGATAGCTGTGGAGAGTCTGTATTGGTGGGGGGAGGGAGGCAGGGGAGGTGCGAAGGATAGACATTGTGGTTAAGGCCAACAACATAACTCCAAGGACCTGGTTGCAGTGCCGCAAGAAGTTCAATGACCTGATACGAATGGTAACGTTCAGTGAATGCATCTTCAAGTGCCATCACCCACCAATTGAACCACTAGTCTTGGACATTGCTCAATTCACCACACACCCCAATCACTCACCTACCAACAATCTCTATCAATCACAACTCATACCTAATTTTCATAGCTTCACCTAATATACTCAGCACTGCTGCAACCCTCACAATCCTTACAAATACTGCCAGCTATTCATCCATGACAGATTGCACCATACTCACTGACGCATTACTTCACTCTCTCTTGCAGGACAGGTTGGTGCATACCAGGGACAGCAGCACCTGACAAGCAGGAAACAGACCGACCACTTGTCCTTACCCGTATGGAGTAGATGGTGCTTGCCATTATTGGAGCGACCATGACTGAGGTTGTGGCCAGTAGTGGGGCTGAAATTATCAAAGATGACAGTATGCTCATATCTATCCTCCTTCTCACATCCCACTTCACTTCTGATTTAGAAGTTGCCGATGGTGTAAGCAAGCACCTCGTGCTTTTCCCCCTTCTCCTCACCACAACCCTACTCTTTTTTATTTTATTTAGAGATACAGCACTGAAACAGGCCCTTTGGCCCACCGAGTCTGTGCCAACCAACAACCACCCATTTATACTAACCCTACAGTAATCCCATATTCCCTACCACCTACCTACACTAGGGGCAATTTACAATGGCCAATTTACCTATCAACCTGCAAGTCTTTGGCTGTGGGAGGAAACCGGAACCACTGGTGAAAACCCACACGGTCACAGGGAGAACTTGCAAACTTTGCACAGGCAGTACCCAGAATCGAACCCGGGTACTTGGAGCTGTGAGGCTGCGGTGCTAACCACTGCGCCACTGTGCTGCCTTTCTTCTTTCAGATACCCAAGAACTGCCACCTGGCTAGGCAGTGTTAGTAGAACAAGAGGCGGAAGAGCAGGCAGACAGTGATGAAGAAGAAACACTGCCACTCACTCTCACACTCGCAGTCACCAGGTCAGATACTGCTACTGTGAGTACTTTAGAGGATAGTTCAGAGGTGGGATCTGCATGAAGTGAAACACTGGACGGAAGTGGACTGCAGCCAGAGCAAAGGACCTGGTAGCACAGGTGCCAGCTAGCTGGAGGCCAAGGTCACACACAAGTTCTGCTGCAGAAGACTGAGATGAGGGCGTCAATGGAGTGGACTACACATGAATGCTGATGGCTATGCGCACTGAAATGCATTGGTGCATTGGCAGGCTTGCCAGAAGACCTGTGGTCAATGTCAACGAGCATGGAGGAGTCCAGCACCAACTTGACACAGGGCTTTGTGGAGAGCTTGCAGCCCATCCGTTCCAGCATGGAAGTGACGGTCAAATCCATGAGAGCACTCACAGATGCAACTATGATGCAGCGTCTGATGGACCAAGTGTTGGCTTCCAGTGCAGCACAAGCAGAAGCCGCATAACAGCTGAGTGCTGCAGTGGGAGCTCAAACTGAAATCACAAAAGCTCAGCTTGCTGCCGCACAAGTTTAGACTGCTTTCATGCAAGGTCAGCAGGCGGTCATGCCAGCTCAGACTGCTGCTTTCATTGCTGCCGATCGTAGTATTTAATGCAACTTACAGGCTCTCACAGCAGTCAACCAATCAGTCCCCCAAAACAGTACTAGGATTGCTGAGGTGACGTCCTCGGAGGAGTGCAAGTGACACCATGCAGCACAAACCTGCTGTCCTCTCTCAGGATGAAGCATTTTTCCTCCCAACCTTGCCACTCCACTGGTTCCCTTGCCTAGCTGGTGCAGTCCGAAATTGGGCCTTCTGGGGCCAGAGCTGCTGAAGGATGTCCTGCAAGGCTATCTGCAGTCTCCTCCACTGAGAGTCAGCAGCATTCCACCAGACATGCTGCAGTCACTGGGGTAGCACTGCATAGGAGCACCAGGATAGAAAATAGAACGTGGAAGACAGGCACGAAGGGAATGCAGAAAGGTCATTAAAATAAAAGCAAATACTGCAGATGCTGGAAATCTGAAATAAAAACAGAAATACTCAGCAGGTCAGGCAGCATCTGCGGAGAGAGAAGCAGAATTAACGTTTCAGGTCTGTGACCTTTCATCAGAACTGGCAAAGGTAAGAAAAGTATTCGGTTTTAAGCAAATCAAGAGTGGGCGGGTGGTGGTGGGGAAGAAAACAAAAGGGAAGGTTTGTGATAGGGCAGAGGGCAGAAGAGATTAAATAACAAAGATGCCATGGGACAAAGGCAAAGAGTATGTTAATGATAGTGGTGAAAGACTAAGTATTAGTCCAGAGAGGGTGTGAATAGCAGAATAATGAACAGCTCTGTCCAAAAGCACAACATGAAAAACTGGCACATGGTTAAAAATAAAATATAATAAAATCATTTTTAAAAGAAATAAAAAAATAAAAAATGGCCAGTCATGCTCTGAAATTGTTGAACTCAATGTTGAGTCCGCAAGGCTGTAGAGTATCTAATCGAAAGATCAGGTGCTGCTCCTCCAGCTTGTGTTGATGTTCACTGGAACTCTGCAGCAGGCCAAGGACAGAAATGTGGACATGAGAGCAGGGGGGTTTGTGTTGAAATGGCAAGCAACCCGAAGCTCGGGGCCATGTGTTTGGACTGGTGTTCCGCAAAGCGGTCATTTGGTTTCCCCAATGTAGAGGTGACCGCATTGTGAGCAGTGAATACAGTATACTAAATAAAAGGAAGTACAAGTAAATTGCTGCTTCAGCTGGAAGGAGTGTTTGGGCCCTTGGATGGTAAATCGCTTCTGGTTGTGGTACATCTCAGAGTTGAGATGCGGCACTTGCAAAGTGGCGGGTGTAGTCAATGGCATCCTATACCATGGGGAAGCTTACAAACCTCACAAATCCGCTTGCTTATTCCACCTGCTTCTCTTTGGTGAGAAAGAATGAAAAGTATTCAGCTCTCTTGGATTACAGAGCCTCAAAAACAGTGGATGGTGAACTGGGAGATATTGCAGACATTGCCTGCTCCAGCCTGAAAGGAACCAGATACACAAAGGTTCATGGCCATGGCCACATTCACGGTCTCCTGCTCTGAGGTTGCAGTTGGGGCTGTAATAGGTGGCAGATTTCAGTGTCAGACTCCTTAATGATGCGCAGACGTCTCATACACTATTCCTCGCTGAGGTTCAGGTAGGAAAATTACTCCCTGAACACATTGGGTGCATATGACCTCCTGCTGAGAGTCCTTCTCCCCCTCCACCTCTTCCTTCTTCCAGCAGCTTGTCCTGCTCTGTGTCACCTCTGCTCATTCTTCCTGTCTGCTGTAGTCCAAAGGAGATGCAAACTACTGGACCCATGACTGGGAACAAGGGTTTTGTGTGGAATTCTTGATGTTAGGACAAAGCCCTTCAGCACATGCCACATCAACTTTCAATAACTGTACAAACCACAAAACTGTTCTACAAACTCAGCAACAGCTAACAGAATTTAATCAGCAACTAACCTGGAAGTAATTGATTACCCCTTTAAATAGCGCTAGTTGGGGTCCTTTCTGTTGCTGAACACATGCTCGGCTGTACCTATTTAAGAGATGATGTTAACTGGAGCTTTGGGCTCCAAAATGGCAGTGCTGGCATTAAATCAGTTGCACACTGATTGACATCACAATCTTCCTACTTTGTACACTTCTGGTGCACGCTTCTTGCACTTGCACTAACACCCTACCCAACCTGGTGTCCAGCTTGGCCCTCACCAGCTGTGTACACATAATGCCATGGACACCATTTTGGAATCAAAATAGCATCTGTAACACCCAAACAACCGGAGATCTTCAGTGCTGCTCTGCATGACTGGTTAAAAAAGACAGAAAATACATAGTCAGTAAAGGAAAACATGCGTACGAGCTTGCCATGAGAGTATGTTATATTTAGTTTCAAATTCTTCAGATTTTGAAAGCAGAAATTTAGTTGTTTTTCCTCATTTAACCAGTTAGTATGTTCCCCTAATATCTGACAGGCTTTCAGATATTTCAGCCTAATGGAAAGTTGAGTCAGTGATAAAGAAAAAAACTCCACTCTGCAGATGAATATAGTTGAATGAACAATTCATTTTCCATGCATATATATTAGCTTAGCTTTCGACGCCCTACACTGAATTCTTTCAAAAGTATAAACCAAACAGAGGTTGAGCTATGTAAATTGGTTATGTGAATTTACAATTTTTATATCCCCAATGATATTTGAAGAAATACATATAAATAGACATATAATCACATTTAGTTGTATATTATTATTATAGTAACAGAGTTGGCTTTTCATTTCTTTGACAAAAGATGTTGCTGTTGTGACTTTTACACACTTTCAGCAGATAAACAAACTTGTTTAGTGAATGGTAGCACAATGTGATTCTACAGGAGAAATATTCAATTTTCAAGCAAATGCTTACTTTGTTAGCTTATACTCAGCAGAGAACAGAAATACCGGGCAGAATTTCAGCAGCCCCATGACGACAGGAGTGAGGCGGGAGGCTGGTAAAATGGCATGGGACCGCATCGGGCCGGTTCTCAAGACATCGTCCCGCCGTTGGCCAAACTTCCCAGATGCGGGCAGCCAAACAGATCAGTCCTCCGCTGAATGATTTTGGACAGGTAATTAAGGCTGTTAATCAGCCAATTGACTGTGATATTTCGAGCAATTTGGGATTTTGCAAGGGGCCAACGGTTGCATGAAGTGTAAGTGGCTCGCCTCCTCAAAGGAGGCGAGAGCTCAGTGGCAGGGGTGTGGCGGAGAGAAGTGGCAGCCATAGTTTGCAGCTGTTTGCTGAAACAGGCAGGCTATGCAGCAAAGAAGTGAAGGCTAACAAGTTTGGAATCAGTGCAGAGGGTGAGGCCAGAGTGAAGGTCTGCTAGTGGAAGGGTGTCTCCCAGGTTCACTGCACTTCCCGGAGGCAGGATTAGGTCCCTGAGAGGCTCATCGCAGTGAATGCTTCATTTGCCAATGGGGGCTCTGCATTCAGAATACTCCAGAGAGGAGGAGAGCGGCCAGGGGAGCTCCAGTGGCTTGAGGAAGTGGTGGGATGTGGAGGTGGAGGCTGCATGAGGACAAGAGGGTAGCCTCATGGTTGCAGAAGGTGCTACCCAGCTGAAAGAGTGTACCATCAGAGGCTTAGCATCAATGTCTCCAAAGACTGTGTCTCTCTAGCGAGGTGCTGGTGGACCTGAGTGGAATGCTGGAGCTGGAGCAGGGGTTCAAGCCATTTAGAATTGGTGGACACCCATTGCCTGTTGTGGTGAAACTTTCTCACCTGTGGGTCATTCCAGGGATCATCTGGAGATCTATTTGACCATTGCTCAGACAATGGCCCATCACTGCATAAAGCAGGTCCAATACATCAGGTCATGCCAGTCAGACCAAGAGCCTGGTTGGCTTTGGGGCCATGGCTTGATTCCCTTAGCCGAGGGTGTGATCGACTTTACTCATGTGGCCATCAAGGCTCCCTCAGAGGAGCCAGGCATTTTTGTGAACAGGAAGGGGCGTAAGCAGATCCTGCAGTGTGCATAAGGTTTCCAGGAAGCTGCCAAGACTCCTACATCCTTAGAATGTCCCAATTGCCTCATCTGTTCAGGCCAATAAAACACCTTTGTGGCTGGATCCTGGGAGACAAAGGGTATCCACAGGAGGACATAGCTGCTGACACCTGTACGCGACCTCAAAAGACATGCAGAGGGCACATACAGCCACTGCCATATGACTACAAGGGCCACCATCAAGCAGGCCATTGGCCATTTCAAGATGAGGTTTAGATGCTTTGATAGACCTGGGGGAGTCTTGTAGCATGCCCCTTCAAGGGTGTCATGCATCATTGTCATCTGCACAACCTGTTGCTCCAGACAGGAATAGGGCTGGAACTGAACGATAACCATGAGCATGCTGACTCCTCCTCCTCTGAGGAGGAGGATGAGCTTGAGGAACCTTGACAGCTGCCAGCCAACGGAGATGGCACTGTGGGGCCAAGGTCACTGGCAGTGACACAGGGTAACTCTCTCATTCGCACATGGTTCTGATGAGTTCCTGTGCGATGGGCCACCAAAACATTAAGTCCTCACTCTGAGGCAGCCTTGTTATCCTTTCATCAAATACCCTTACCATCTCAATGATCCTGTCATCACAACATGTCAAGGCATTCTGTCAACAATGGCGCTCATGAGGCACTTACCTTTACACACTCTCCATCTAATTGTATCCACATCTGGTCAAACCTAATTGGTGCAGAAATAAGCAGTTAATGAGTGCATCACATTACCTTTAACTCTCATCAAACATGTAAGGCTGCTGCATTGAGCAAAGAAGTATTACCCAGTGAAATCACAAGTGCTACTCCATGCATTTACGATATGGAAGCAGCCTTTCTTGTTCTGGTGCATTGGATGGTCATGGCATGCGTCCTACTGGTGCCTATACATTCGGGGCCACCTGTATCTGTGCAGGGGTCACCTCAGTTATCAGACCAGCATGCAGCTTTGGTATCATTGTCAAAGGGACTGAGGATCTGCCTTCAGTTATTGAAGCACCTTGAGAGAAGCCCCCATTGTCTTCAGCCAGCCCCTCTTTAGCCCTTTCAGGCCTCACATGCACTCCTTTTGTTGCCTAGAGTGGTTCAGCTGGCAACTGGGAGATGTATGGCTAGCCCATCTCACCCATTCATTGCTCCACACATCTCATGGATAAGGCCATACTGTGGAGGTCTGTGCGTACCTCCTGCATCTACTTGGTGCTATACTCCATGTGTCTCTCCATGAGGGTTGCCCCTCTCTCAATGGAGGAGGCCAGAGAAATTATGCTACTCATAGCATGGATGGACTTCTTCATTGGGAGTTTACAGCCTCTGGAAACTTCATCAGATGTTTACACATTTCATGCTGCTGCTCCAGCATCTTTTGCTTTGCTGATGACCCTCAAGGCTGACCATCTGCATGAATGAGTATCGCTGGGCCTCACCTTACTCCTCTGAGGGAAAGTGGCTGCCTCTGTCACTGTCTCTGTTACCTCCTCCTGCCTGTCTGTGCAGTGCTCACCAGATTGTGCCAGCCACTCTACATGCATGACAATGCCCACCGACTTGAGAGTATCTGCGCGGGTGGAGGGTGTGCTGGACTGAAGAGATGCTGTCTCCTCAGATAGCGGTGGATCCTCTGAGGTGAACAGTGGATCAGAATCCCTTGCCTTTGTCTCATCTGTTTCTGTACCTACTAGAGAGGCATGATTTTTGTGAAAGAGCTGCTCCTTCAACCAACCCCTGGTGCCTCCCCTTGATCAGGAGCTTCCAGTGGTGTGAAAGGCCCATACAGCATTCCACAAGTTACATAGTTGAAGGAATGATGGACGCAACCATTGTTTTACTCACTCTCCATTGCTTCCACACCCACCACACCCTCAGTGCCAGACTACCCTGTCCTGACCCATTCGATCTCCATCACCTCCTCCTCCATCGGCATCACCACACCAATGAATGGCACACCACCTCCTATCTATTTAAGCACCCTGACATTGTGAGCAAGCTTCTCCTTCAAGAACAGATATACGCAGTGCCTCTCTTATCTCATAGTCCAGCTGTGCTGTTCACTCTGAGGCACGGCAGATGTGCAGCAGCATGCCACTGGGATGGCAGCAGCAAGCGGCCATTCAGCCATCTCAACGCACCGCTCACCTCGGAGTGACCATTGGGCTCGGGTGCACAAAAACATGGTGCCTCAACGTGGATGGTGGTGCCTGGACTTGACCCATGCATGGTTCAGCTACCTGCCCTCACATTTTATTCATGCTGTGTTGCCAGTTTGCAATTATCAATGCCACTTAAGTTTCTGGACCTCACCAGGTCATTGAATCTCTTCTGGCACTGGCCCCAAGTTCTTGCGACCACCCTGTGGCTTCTCACATGCTCAACCACCTCCAGCCATGCCTTCTTGTTATGACCAGGTGAGAAAGGTGTCAGGGGTCCCTCTCAGCCTTCACCAGATCTTACTGTAACAGGGTTTAATTTTAAACACACTGTGTTTTTAGCTCCCACTTGGTGAATCCTTGTTCACCACTTTCCAATTATAAGGCAAAGAAACCAGCACAAACAGACTTTCTTAGGTTTAAAGAAGAAAAGTTGAAATTTATTAAACTTAAACTTAAATTCTAATTCAGTTGACGCCTATGGATACACGACATGCCCATGCTAGCATGCATACATGATCTTCTTCTTTGGCCTCCTTGTCTCGAGAGACAATGGGTAAGCGCCTAGAGGTGGTCAGTGGTTTGTGAAGCAGCGCCTGGAGTGGCCAATTCTAGAGTGGCAGACTCTTCCACAGGCACTGCAGATAAAATTGGTTGTCAGGGCTGCTACACAGTTGGCTGTCTCTTTGCGCTTCTATCTTTTTTTCTGCCAACAGCTAAGTCGCTTCGACTCGCCACTCTTTAGCCCTGCCTTTATGACTGTCCGCCAGCTCTGGCAATCACTGGCAACTGACTCCCACGACTTGTGGGCAATATCACAGGACTTCATGTCGCGTTGGCAGACATCTTTAAAGTAGAGACATGGACAGCTGGTGGGTCTGATACCAGTGACGAGCTCGCTGTACAATGTGTCCTTAGGGATCCTGCCATCTTCCATGTGGCTCACGTGGCCAAGCCATCTCAAGCGCCGTTGGCTCAGTAGGGTGTATATGCTGGGGATGTTGGCTGACATACGTTGTCCAGGCCTTGCTGCCTTACAGCAAGGTACTGAGGACACGGGTTGATACACACGCACTTTTGTGTTCCATGTCACTGCGCCATTTTCCCATGTTCTCTTGGCCAGTCTAGACATAGCAGCAGACGTCTTTCCCATGCGCTCGTTGATTCCTGCATCAAGAGACAGGTTACTGGTGATAGTTAAGCCTAGGTAGGTGAACTCTTGAACCACTTCCAGAGTGTGGTCGCCAATATTGATGAATGGAGCATTTCTGACGTCCTGTCCCATGATGTTCGTTTTCTTGAGGCTGACGGTTAGGCCAAATTCGTTGCAGGCAGCCACAACCCTGTCGATGAGTCTCTGCAGACACTCTTCAGTGTGAGATGTTAATGCAGCATCGTCAGAAAAGAAGAGTTCCCTGATGAGGACCGTCCGTACTTTGGTCTTTGCTCTAAGACGGGCAAGGTTGAACAACCTGCCATCTGATCTCGTGTGGAGGAAAATTCCTTCTTCAGAAGACTTGAACGCATGAGAGAGCAGTAGGGAGAAGAAGATCCCAAACAGTGTAGGTGCGAGAACACAGCCCTGTTTCACGCCACTCAGGGTTCTGATGAGGCACTGCTATGCTGAATTGTGCCTTTCATATTGTCACGGAATGAGGTGATGATACTTCGTAGCTTTGGTGGACATCTGATCTTTGCTAATAGTCTGAAGAGACCACATCTGCTGATGAGATCAAAGGCTTTGGCGAGATCTATGAAAGCAACGTAGAGGGGCATCTGTTGTTCGCAGCATTTCTCCTGTAGCTGGCGAAGGGAGAACAGCATGTCAATGGTGGATCTCTCTGCTCGGAAGCCACACTGTGCCTCAGGGTAGACACATTCAGCCAGCTTCTCGAGTCTGTTTAAAACGACACGAGCGAAGAC
This sequence comes from Heterodontus francisci, assembly GCF_036365525.1. Taxonomy (NCBI): domain Eukaryota; kingdom Metazoa; phylum Chordata; class Chondrichthyes; order Heterodontiformes; family Heterodontidae; genus Heterodontus; species Heterodontus francisci. Next base: position 106,893,095 of record NC_090376.1, read on the forward strand.
TTTCCCCACTATGCTGAGCAGGGAGATTCCACGGTAGCTGTTGCAGTCACCGCTATCACCCTTGTTCTTATAGAGGGTGATGATATTGGCATTGTGCATGTCCTGTGGTACTGCTCCCTCATCCCAGCACAGGCAAAACAGTTCATGGAGTGCTGAGAGTATAGCAGGCTTGGCACTCTTGATTATTTCAGGGGTAATGCCATCCTTCCCAGGGGCTTTTCCACTGGCTAGAGAATCAATGGTATCGCTGAGTTCCGATTTTGTTGGCGGTTCGTCCAGCTCATCGATGACTGGCAGAGGCTGGGCTGCATTGAGGGCGGTCTCAGTGACAACATTTTCCCTGGAGTACAGTTCTAGGTAGTGCTTCACCCAGCGGTCCATTTGCTTGCTTTGGTCAGTGATCGTTTCCCCTGATTTAGACTTGAGGGGGGCGATCTTCTTGATGGTTGGCCCAAAAGCTCTCAATGCCATCGTACATTGCTCTGATATTTCCGGTGTCAGAGACCAGCTGAATACGACTGCATAGGTGTTGCCAGTAGTCATTTGCACAGCACCTGGCTGTTCTTTGTGCAGCACCTCTGGCTACTTTAAATTCTACGATGTTAACTCGCTGGGGGCTTTCTTGTAGTTCAACAGTGCAATGCGCTTAGAGGCTATGACAGGTTCCAGCTCTTCAAAGTAAGATTGAAACCAGTCTGCGTTCTGCTTCTCACATTTGCCATAGGTGGTCATTGCTGAGTCATAGATGGCATCTCTGATGTGGGCCCACTTGATCTGTGCATCCCCTGTAGGAGTGTTTTGAAGGGCTTTTTCAAATGAATTTAGAAACTTATGTAACAGCTGTGGATAAGAAATTCTGGTACTGTTGTTGCGTGAGCGGCCCTTCTGCTTGGAGTGATGTAGCTTCTTTGGTTTGAGTCTAACCTCGCTGCACACCAGGGAGTGGCCGATGTCGCAGTCCGCACTGTGGAAGCTGCATGTGATTTGGACACTGTTTATAGAGGCTCGCCTTGTGACGATGAGGTCCAGCTGGAGCCAACGACCTGATCTTGCGTGCCTCCATGAAACTGGTGACAGGGTTTAGTATGAAAGAACGAGTTAGTGATGCAGAGGTTGTGATAGGTATACAACTCCAGCAGTCTCTGTCCATTCTCATTCATCCTTCCAATGCCATAGTGCCCAAGGCAGGAAGGCCATGAGTCATGGTCGGCCCCAGCCCTGGCATTAAAGTCCCCCAGCAGGAACAAATGTTCGGTATTGGGAATGCTACTAATGATATTATGGAGTTCCTCGTAGGACTGGTCTTTAACTTCAGGCGGGGAGCAGAGGTGAGATACACGACATGCCCATACTAGCATGCATACACGATACACACATGCAAATAGAGACAGAAAAGAGCAGAAGAAAATAAAGTGGAAACGTTTGAGGCAATATCTGAAAAGCTGTTGTTACGGTTCTTTGAGCTCACAGTAGAGTTCTTGATTGCAGGTAGATCTTGCTTTTCATGAACCTTGTTCACTGTAGGAGACTTTTCTCTCTTGGGGTGCATGTAACTTCAGTGGATTCCGAGGCTTGTGAGAAAGAGATGGGCGCAGACAGGAGAGAGATCTTCTCAGTCCTGGAGCAAACAGACTTACCATCCAAACTGTTAGTACAAATTTAAAAAACTCAGGTTGCCCAGCAGGTTTGACCATGTCCATTTGTGTATTCGGCCATCTTAGCAGTCAACCTGGAATGCAAGCTTCCCCACCTTCAATGTCTGGTGATCAAAAGTCCATTGTGGGTTGAATGTGTCAGGGAATGGCTGCTTTGTCATAGTCATTGAGCACTGAAACAGGCCCTTCCGCCCACCAAGTCTGTGCCAACCAACAACCACCCATTTATACTAATCCTACATTAATCCCATATTCCCTACCATGTCCCTACTATTCTCCTACCACCTACCTACACTAGGGGCAATTTACAATGGCCAATTTAACTATCAACCTGCAAGTCTTTGGCTGTGGGAGGAAACCCACGCGGCCACAGGGAGAACTTGCAAACTCCGCGCAGGCAGTACCCAGAATTAAACCTGGGTTGTTGGAGCTGTGAGGCTGTGGTGCTAACCACTGCGCTACTGTGCCACCTTCCAAACACTGTCTCTTAATATGCAAATGTCTTTTCCAGCCATGGCTGATCTGTTTAACAAGTCCTTTCTTCACTCCAGTGACAGTTTAAAATCAATGTTCATGACAAAATTAATGTGCCTCATTCTTGGCAGGTGGGAGTCTAGCATGACACTTCTTCATGAGGTTTAATGGTCTCCTCCCGTCAGTAAGAAACAGCACCACTCTCTGTTCCCTTGCTGCCTCCAGGGAGACATCACTAAATCCTGGAGCAACCTTTCCGCACACTGCAGCTATTACTCCCTTGCTCAGCACCCCTTCTGATGGACCCTGTGTCTGCAGCCTGTCTGCCAGCTGTAGATTGCCCTTTAAAAATGGTGCCTTCCAGCGATCTGGGACCTCGACATGAACAGTGAAATCCAGCTTACAGCATCACATGACATAACGATGCACAGTCGATATTAATTATCTTCAGAAACTTCATTCAATCACACCAGAGTCTAACGAGACAAAAGACTAATATTCTTCAGCAGCTTGGAGCTATAATTCTTTCAAAGTAGGCATAAAAAAATCAGTGCAAGTTGCAGGAGTCTTCACAGGAGTCTTGAGAAAACAAGTGCCAGGTCCCATTTTGTTTAAATACTGCAAACTTGGATTGTAGGAATGACTTTGTTAAGAAGTAAGGAATAGAGCCAATAATGATAGCTCTTGATAACCGTTGCAATATTTTTATACTCTTTACATTTAAAATGTACTAACTGATTGACCATAAAGTCTTGAGGACAGGACGTGGGAAACCCAGCAGTCAAAGGGAGACACGAACAGCTGGATCCAGCAGATCAGTGCCATTCCAGCACTGCTTGTGGACCAGGTGTAGCAGGACTGCTTCCACCTACCACCCACACACCCCAGCCCCTCAAGCAAACATGCTTCCCTTTGTGCGATTGGCCTCCCACTCCGTGATCTAAAGTCACCCTACCCCCATCACGGCACCGACCTGTGCTTTCTGCAACCTTCTTCTGGGATCTCTTCATCTTTCTCTCCCTCCTTTCTGCTCCCAGGCTGCAGCCTTCCAGCACAGGCCATTTCACCCAACAACTGACTGCCGGTTTGGAAGTGAGGAAAAAAAAATTCAATTGAGTTGCTGGCGTTAATTTCAGTAGGACATCCGGCGACTCGAACTCCACTCCCCCATCGCCCCTCACTCCAGTCCCTCCCCACATCCCCATAAACATGAGGGCCAGGATGCTCAGAACACCTTTCAGTCAGTCTAAGCTATCTATATTTATCAAACATTTGCTGCACATCAAATTGCTTCTTTGAAAAGTATAGCAAACTGCAGATTCTTGACGTAGGTCACACACACGATCGATGATAACAAGAACAACTAGTCTAAGCTTCAAAGAACTGAACAAGATTGTCAGAAAAAGGTCAATGGCATGAAATTACTTCTGAAGATACTATTAGGAACAATTTTAAATCTGGTCGCTGACAGGAATGGGACAGGCGGGTGGTTAAAATAATAGCTGCATACTTCCCACTATGTTCCCAACATGATTTGCTCCAGCTGCCACTTTAATTGTAGAGGTTTTGAAGTGCTGGAGTTGCCCACCACAGGCAGGCAGGGGCCTCATTAATAATTAAATGTCAGGGCTTTTGGAGCCTAACACAACTTGAACCCCTGATCATAGAAATGATGCTCAGTGCTGGAAGCCGCTTGAGAAACCTGGCTACAGGCTGAATGGTGGCCAAAAGAGGCTGAGGTAAGTTAATGGTGGCCAAAAGAGGCTGAGGTAAGTTAACCTCTCTCCTCACCATCCAAGGCCTCAAACACTCCTTCCAGGTGAAGCAGCAATTTACTTGTACTTCTTTCAATTTAGTATACTGTATTAGCTGCTCACAATGCAGTCACCTCTACATTGGGGAGATCAAACGCAGATTGGGTGACCGCTTTGCAGAACACCTTCACTCAGTCCACAAGCATGAGCCCGAGTTTCCGGTTGCTTGCCATTTTAATTCTCCACCCTGCTCTCACGCCCACATTTCTGTCCTTGGCCTGCTGCACTTTTCCAGTGAAGCTCAGCGCAAGCTTGAGGAACAGCACCTCATCTTCCAATGAGGCACTCTACAGCCTTCTGGACTCATCTTTGAGTTCAACAATTTCAGAGCATGGCTTTTTTAAAATTTAAATTTAAATGTTTACATTTTTTTATATTTTTTATTTTATTTTTATATTTTAGCCATGTGCTTGACTTCAAATTGTTTTTCATGTTTTTTGCTTTTGGACAGAGCTGTTCTTTATTCTGCCATTAACACTCTCTCTCGACTAATGCCTTGTCTTTTACTACAGCTATTAGCACTCCCTTCGCCTTTTATTCCATGACATCTTTGTGATTTAATCATTCCTACCCTCTGTCCTATCACAGACCTTCTCTTTTGTTCTTCTTCCTCCTCACCGCTTTCAGTTGCTCAAAACCTATTACATTTCTAACCTTTGCTAGTTCTGATGAAAGGTCACAAACCTGAAACTTTAACTCTGCTTCTCATTCCACAGATACTGCCAGGCCTGCTGAGTACTTCCAGCACTTTCTGTTTTTATTTCAGATTTCCAGCATCTGCAGTATTTTACTTTTATTTTAATGTTATTAGTGTTTACCTGTGGATCAGGAGGAGCAGAAACGCTCCTCCAGGACTTTCGAGGAGACATTGAGCCATCCTTGCCCCAGGCTTCTGACGATGGTGATTCCCTTTGGAGATTTTTGTTAAGCAAAGATATTAAGGGATATGGGCCAAAGGCAGGTATATGGAGTTAGGCTACGGATCAGCCATAATCTCATTGAATGGCGGGACAGGCTCGTGGGGCTGAATTGCCTACTCCTGTTCCTATCTTCCTATGTTCCCTATCATGACTCACAGTGCTGGAGATCTTTCTGTCAAGCGAAGTCCCACTTCCAACCATCGGCCTTCTCGTCAGTTCCATCAGATCCACGTGGGATTGCATCTTGAAATATGCTAATAAGACCCTCGAGTTAAAATAATCTGGGCCTCACACTCACATACACACGCTCATGCATATGCCTTCATGGATTCACACCAGTGCCATCATGGACTCAATCTGGTACCATCATGGGCACATGTTAAAGCAATCCACAGCTCACATCTGTGCTCTCTGGACTCTTCTTGCCCGCTGCAATCACATCCTGATTTAAAATCAGGGCTGGATTTTACCAGCCCCTCAACGTTGTGGATCGTGGCCAGGAGGCCTGTAAAATCCTTGTGGGAGCGGCCTGCCACGACCTACGACACTGAGAAGGCCCCACAGCATCTTCCCGGCGGCGGCGAGGCCTCGGTGTGGCCCCCTATCGCCAAGTGGCGGGGCCTTCATTTGAATATTTAAATTAGGTAAAATTAATGCAAATCTCCTTACCTGCTCCCGGCGGCCGTCCCATGCCGATTTTATGGCTACCAACCGCAACTAGCGCGCCTTCGGAACTCCGTACAGACTTCCGAGGCGTGATACGGGTGGGGAGGTGTTTAATTATCAGGTCGGGGTGGGTGGGGAGCGGGACAAACACTTTTTATTGGGTGCAGGGATGATGGGAAGGGGTTGAAGGGCAAATGTGGTGAGCTTAGGGGGGAAGTTCACGCTGGGACTAAAATACATTTCTATCAGATCGGACAATAAAAAGACCATTGTGGGGGTTGGGAAAGGGCCCACATATTTTAATGTTTTATTTTAATGACGTGTTGTTGTAATGCTTTAAAAATTTAAATTAACCTGAAAGGCTTAAAGCCCTTTAAAAATGGCACCGGCGCCGGCGCAGTGACACCGGACGCAATTGCTGGGGTGTGGCAGCCGCCCCCTCTTCGTCGTTGGGGGTGGCCGCTCCACCCCCTCGATTTAAATGATTCCCCCGTGCATAATATCACAGGAGCTCTGTGGCATCGCATGAGTGCGGTGTGCTGATAAAAGTCAGCCCCAGGTCTTCTCAGTTTGATAGTCAAAGATTAAAAGGACATCACCAAGTTGCTACATTACAGAAGAGGTTCAAATTGGCGAAGGGAATACGTTGTGAAGAGTATCAGGATAAATAACTAGGGTGAAGCAACTGCCCTGGACTCTCAAATCTATCTTTCTCCTACAACAGTACAAGTTAGTGGAACAGCATTGTAAACACTTATAATTTGTGTAGAATGAACAAAATAACACCTTATAATTTCTACAAAGCATCTTAGTAGCTTTGTATATAGTCAGAGACTGGACTTGTATTCCCTTGAGCATAGAAGATTAAGGGGTGATTTATTTCACGTGTTTAAGGTGATCAAAGGAGTTGATCACAGAATCACAGAATCGTTACAGTGCAGAAGGAGGCCATTCAGCCCATTGTGTCCACACTGGCTCTCCGAATGAGCAATTCCCTCAGTTCCATTCCCCCGACTTCTACCCGTAACTCCGCACATTCTTCCTTTTCATATAACTGTCTAATTCCCTTTTGAATGCTTCAATTGAACCTGCCTCCACCACGTTCTCAGGCAGCACATTCCAGACTTTAACTACTGATTGCATGAAAAAGTTTTTCCTCATGTCACTTTTGCTTCTCTTACCAAATACTTTAAATCTGTGTCCTCTTGTTCTTGATCCTTTCATGAGTGGGAACAGTTTCTCTCTATCTACTCTGTCCAGACCCCTCATGATTTTGAATACCTCTATCAGATCACCTCTCCACCTTCTTATCTCCAAGGAAAACAGTTCTAACTTCTCCAATCTATCTTCATTACACAAATCCCTCATCCCTGGAACCATTCTCATCAATCTTTTCTGTATTCTCTCCAATGCCCTCACGTCTTTCCTAAAGTGCAGTGCCCAGAACTAGATGCAGTACTCCAGCTGAGGCCAAAATAGTGTCTTATTCAAGTTCAACATAACTTCCTTGCTCTTGTACTCTATGCCCCTATTACTGAAGCCCAGGATACTGTATGCTTTATCAACCGTGCTCTCAACCTGTCCTGCCACCTTCAATGACTTATGTACATATACACATAGCTCCCTTTGCTCCTGCACCCCATTTAGAATTGTACCCTTTATCTTATATTGTCTCTCTGTGTTCTTCCTACCAAAATGTATCACTTCACATTTCTCTGCATTGAACTTCATCTGCCACCTATCCGCCCATTCCACCAACTTGTCTATGTCCTTTTGAAGTTCTACACAATCCTCCTCCAGAAGGGGGCTTGGACCAGCAATCCTGAATGAGGGAGAGATAAGGAGGTTGGAGGGCAGTGGGGAATAAGCTAATCATGGACAGAGGAGAAAAACAGTGATTGGCAGAATGTTTGTTGAGGGATCAGGGGGAGCGCTCCTGCTCCTCCAGGCTCACCAGCAGTGCTATAAAAAACATTTACCTGCTTGAACCTCCTACTTCTGCCTCCATTTACCAGCTGCATTTTCTTATCCCTGGGAAACCCAGCCAGCCATCATTGAACTTAAACAAGGCTTCCAATTGGAATGGTAACATTGTGGTAATATTACTGGACTAGTAACCCAGAGGCCTTGACTAATGCTCTGGAGACATGAGTTCAAATCTCACAACGGCAGCAGGAGGAATTTGAATCAATTATTTAATAAATCTGGAATAAAAAGCTCGTCTCAGTAATGGTGATCATGAATTGTCATAAAAACCCATCTGGTTCTCTAATGTCCTTCAGGGAAGGAAATCTGCCATCCTTACCCGATCTGGCCTACATGCATCTCCAGACCCCAGCAACGTGGTTGACTCTTAACTGCCCTCTGAAATGGCCTAGTAAGCACTCAGTTGTATCAAACCACTACAAAATAAAGTCAAATAAGAGTAAAACTGGACAAACCACCCAGCATCGACCAAGGCACTGGAAACGATAAGGCATTCCTTTCCAAGTCGACACCGCAATGTCCTCCTCACAAAGATCTGGGGACTTGCCCAAACATTTGGAGAGCTCCCTCACAAACTAGTCAAGCAACAGCCTAACATAGCCATACTCACAGAATCATACCTTACATCTGATGTTCCAGATTCCACCACCATCATCCTTGGATATGTTCTGTGCCACTGGCAGGCAGACTCACTGGAGGTAGTAGCACAGTAGTATACAGTCAGGAGGGAGTATCCCTGGGAGTCCTTAACATTGACTCTAGACCACATGAAGTCTCATGGCACCAGGTCAAACAGGGTAATGGAAACCTCACACTGATTAGCACCTACGGCCCTCACTCAACTGATGAATCACTGCTCCTCCATGTTGAACACCACTTGGAAAGAACACTGAGGGCAGCAAGGGTACAGCATGTACTCTTGGTGGGGGACTTCAATGTGCATCACCAAGAGTGGCTCGGTATCACCACTACTGACTAAGCTGGCCAAGTCCTTAAGGACATATCTGCTAGACTGGGCCTGCAGCTGGTGGTGAGGGAACCAACAGGAGAGAAAAACGGACTTGACCTCATCTTCACCTTCATCTTCAACTGTCACCGATGTATCTGTCCATGACAACATTAGTGGCAGTGACCACCTCACAGTCTTTGTGGAAACAAAGTCCTGTTTTCACACTGAGGACACTCCATTGTATTGTGTGGCACTACTACCATGCAAAATGGGATAGATTCAGAACTGATCTAGCAGATCAAAACTGGGTATCCATGAAGCACTGTGGGCCATCAGCAGCAGCAGAATTATATTCAACCCCAACCTCATGGCCTGGCATATCCTTCATTCTACCATTAATACCAACCCTGATTTAATGAGGTGTGTAGTAGAGCATGCCAGGAGCAGCACCAGGCATGCCTAAAAATGTGATGCCAGCCTGGTGAAACTACAACACAGGACTACTACATGCATATTAAACAGAAGAAGCAGCATGTGATAGACAGAGCTAAGCGCGCCACAACCAACGAATCAGATCAAAGTTTTGCAGTCCTGTCACATCCAGTCATGAATGGTGGTAGACAATTAAACAACTAACAGGAGGAGGAGGCGTCAAAAACATCCCCATGCTCAATCAGTTCAAAAGACAAGGCTGAAGCATTTGCAACCATCTTCAGCCAGAAGTGCTGAGTGGATGATTCTTTTCGGTCGCCTCCTGAGATGCCAGTCTTCAGCCAATTCGATGCATTTCACATGTTATCAAGAAATTCCTGAAGGCACTGGACACAGCAAATGCTAAGGCCCCTGACCACATTCTGGCTATGGTACTGAACACCTGTGTTCCAAAACTAGCTGCGCCTCTAGCCAAGCTGTTCCAGTACAGCTACAACATTGACATCTACCCGACAGTGTGGAAAATTGCCCAGGTATGTCCTGCCCACAAAAAGCAGGGCAAATCCAATTTGACCAATAACCGCCCCAACAATCTACTCTCGATAATCAGCAAAGTGATGGAAGATGTTGTTGACAGGGCTATCAACTGGTACTTACACGGCAATAGTCTGCTCAAATATGCTCTATTTGGGTTTTGTCTGGGCATTACAGCCTTGGTGCAAACATAGACAAAAAAGCTGAGTTCCAGAGGTGTGATGAGAGTGATGGCCTTGACATCAACGCAACACTTGACTGAGTGTGACATCAAAGAGCCCTAGCAAAATTGAAATCAATAGAAACCAGGGGGAAAATTCTCCACTGTTTGGAGTCATAGCTATCAGAAAGGAAGATGGTTGCGGTTGTTGGAAGCAAATCTTCTCAGCCCCAGGACATTACTGTAGGAATTTCTCAGGACAGTGTCCTAGGCCCAACTAACTTCAGCTGCTTCATCAATGACCTTCCCTCCATCAAAACATCAGAAATAGGGATAATTGTTGCTGATTGCACAGTGTTCAGTACAATTTACAACTCCTCAGATAATGAAGCCATCCATGCTTGCATGTAGCAAGACAGAAACAGCATTCAAGTTTGGGCTGATAAGTGGCAAGTAACATTCATGCCACACAAATGCCAGGCAATGACCATCTCCAACAAGAGAGAATCTAACCATCTCCCCTTGATGTTCTGCAACATTACCATTGTTGAATCCTCCACTATCAACATCCTGGGCCGTACCATTGACCAGAAACTTAACTGGATCAACTGTATAAATACTATGGCTATATGAGCAGGTCAGAGGCTGGGAATTCTGCAGGGAGTAACTCACCTCCTCACTCTCCAAAGCCTGTCCACCATCTACAAGGCACAAGTCAATAGTGTGATGGAATACTCTCCCCTTGCCTGGATGGATGCAGCTCCAACAATGCTCCAGAGGCTCAACACCATCCAGGACAAAGCAACCCACTTGATCAGCACCCCATCTACCACCTTAAACATCTAATCCCTCCGATACCAGCACACAGTGGCAGTAGCATGTATTATCTAAAAGATACACTGCAGCAATTCGTCAAGTCTCCTTTGACAGCATCTTCAAAACTTGCAACCTCTACCACTGAGAAGGACACGGACAGCAGATGTATGGGAACACCAACACCTGCAAGTTCCCCTCACACACCCTCCTAACTTGGAACTATATTGCTGTTCCTTCACTGTCACTGAGTAAGGATCCTGTAACTCCCTCCCTAACAGCACTGTAGGTATATCTACACCACACGGACTGCAGTGGCTCACCACCACCTTCTCAAGGGCAATTCAGGCAATAAATGCTGGACTTGCAGGCAATGCTAACATCCCATGAATGACTTAAAAAACTGCACAATGTGAGTATGATTTAAATATTATAAGCTGGTGACCCACCTCTCTCGAGCAAGACACAGACAAGCCACACAATCTGCTGCTAGAAAGATTGTAGCGGGTGTGTACGCGGCAGATTGTAGTTGTATTCAGCGATTTTAAATTTTTAAGTATGCCTCATCTCACTGTCGCTGCAATTAGCCAAGCGATGGGTGGCCCTGTCGCTACACGGGAGGAAAAATGGTGCGGGCTGCTTGCCGGCTCCGGGTGGGGGTGTGCGGGGTCCCTCGTTAAAAGGCACTCAGTGCCTGAAAGACGGATCCAGCATCGGGAAGGGGGAGCCTGCTGAGAGCCACCCCCCTGTCCTTGCTACCCACCCCACTACACACTCTCCCATGACCCTCACCCTACGACACCCCTCCCACCCTGACCTACCAGTGGCCTGGGCCAGTACCACTCTGGGCCTCAGGTGGGTGCTCCACTGGCAGCAGCCACCATCTCTGCGGTAGTCCTGCTCAGTTAAAGAGCTGCCAGCCTCTGATTGGCAGGCAGCTCTTACAGGGCGTGACTTACGTCACTGGGGTCCTTGATCCTGTGGAAGGCCCACTGCTGTCCAGGTAAGTGTATAATTGGCACTTGATTCAGTGGGTCTCCCACAGAAGAGGCAAGACGGGGTTCTTGGCATCGCTTTTTCTGGACATCCAAACTCCCGTTGTCCAGATAAAATGCTGGCCTAATGTCAAACAAAATTAAATATGACAAAAGTTGATATTTCTATAGCTCTTGCAGTGTAATTTCACTTTTCCAAACCGAAAAGAGCTGGAAAAGCAATTGGAGCACTGTTGAATCTTGTCTAGGATATAGAGTGGGAATTAGAAAAGTATATGATTTAATACATGAGTGATAAAGCGGAGGGTAATCTCACATCTTTCAACCTTCGAGACAATGAAAGTAAGAAGAATGACATAATGATGACATTTTACCTTCCAAAAATGAAATGATTTACGAAAGTGTTAAATTAACAAGAGCTCATTTTAGCGCTCAAGTAGTTGATCCACAATGAGCAGACCAAGCTCCAATACCTTTAGATGCAATAAAGCACTCAGTCAAGAACGTGGACAATTTAAGCAATAATTGTAATAAGGACAGCAAGGGTAATACATTCAGGTAACTTGCAAACAGCAGGGAGAACTGCTGAGCTGTAAATGCCAAATGTGAGAAAATAGACAATTTGTAATTGTATGATATTTAAGAAATACATAGAGAAAGAAAATGCTGCATGATGTTAAAAATGATTATCACAAAAAGGAAATATCTATAAAGGGACTGTATATTCATTCTCTGACAACAGGAAGAAGAGAAGCCAATGGTGATTGGACTGAAGATATTATGGTCAATAAAGCGAAGATGTAAAGCTTGGTACCAGTGCACAGCACTGAGTAAAGTGGTCCCAACAGAAATTAATGCCAATTGGATAAAAATACATTGACTGCCATTCCCTGGGGAAAAACATATGTTTTGATATTCCAAGTGTTGAAGAATTTTTTGGTAAGAATGTTTCTGTGGCTCTCGGTCCGGTAACAAGAAATGTTAAACTAGACTGACATGCCAATGCTTCAGCTGCAAACATACTCAACAAGTACTGTAATGTGATAGCGAGCTTTGTTTATGTCCCAGCTGATAATAAAATCCAAAAGTGACACTGGTCGTCCATGCTGGGAATTTTAAGCGTTAAGTAGTCAAATGAAGAAAGAACAAAGAACAAAGAAAATTACAGCACAGGAACAGGCCCTTCGGCCCTCCAAGCCTGCGCCGATCCAGATCCTCTATCTAAACATGTCGCCTATTTTCTAAGGGTCTGTATCTCTTTTCTTCCTGCCCATTCATGTATCTGTCTAGATACATCTTAAAAGACGCCATCGTGCCCGCATCTACCACCTCCGCTGGCAACGCGTTCCAGGCACCCACCACCCTCTGCGTAAAGAACTTTCCACGCATATCCCCCCTAAACTTTTCCCCTTTCACTTTGAACTCGTGTCCTCTAGTAATTGAATCCCCCACTCTGGGAAAAAGCCTCTTGCTATCCACCCTGTCTATACCTCTCATGATTTTGTACACCTCAATCAGGTCCCCCCTCAACCTCCGTCTTTCTAATGAAAATAATCCTAATCTACTCAACCTCTCTTCATAGCTAGCGCCCTCCATACCAGGCAACATCCTGGTGAACCTCCTCTGCACCCTCTCCAAAGCATCCACATCCTTTTGGTAATGTGGCGACCAGAACTGCACGCAGTATTTCAAATGTGGCCGAACCAAAGTCCTATACAACTGTAACATGACCTGCCAACTCTTGTACTCAATACCCCGTCCGATGAAGGAAAGCATGCCGTATGCCTTCTTGACCACTCTATTTACCTGCGTTGCCACCTTCAGGGAACAGTGGACCTGAACACCCAAATCTCTCTGGAGATCAATTTTCCCCAGGACTTTTCCATTTACTGTATAGTTCACTCTTGAATTGGATCTTCCAAAATGCATCACCTCGCATTTGCCCTGATTGAACTCCATCTGCCATTTCTCTGCCCAACTCTCCAATCTATCTATATTCTGCTGTATTCTCTGACAGTCCCCTTCACTATCTGCTACTCCACCAATCTTAGTGTCGTCTGCAAACTTGCTAATCAGTCCACCTATACTTTCCTCCAAATCATTAATGTATATCACAAACAACAGTGGTCCCAGCACGGATCCCTGTGGAACACCACTGGTCACACGTCTCCATTTTGAGAAACTCCCTTCTACTGCTACTCTCTGTCTCCTGTTGCCCAGCCAGTTCTTTATCCATCTAGCTAGTACACCTTGGACCCCATGCGCCTTCACTTTCTCCATCAGCCTGCCATGGGGAACCTTATCAAACGCCTTACTGAAGTCCATGTATATGACATCGACAGCCCTTCCCTCATCAATCAACTTTGTCACTTCCTCAAAGAATTCTATTAAGTTGGTAAGACATGACCTTCCCTGCACAAAATCATGTTGCCTATCACTGGTAAGCCCATTTTCTTCCAAATGGGAATAGATCCTATCCCTCAGTATCTTCTCCAGCAGCTTCCCTACCACTGACGTCAGGCTCACCGGTCTATAATTACCTGGATTATCCCTGCTACCCTTCTTAAACAAGGGGACAACATTAGCAATTCTCCAGTCCTCCGGGACCTCACCCGTGTTTAAGAATGCTGCAAAGATATCTGTTAAGGCCCCAGCTATTTCCTCTCTCGCTTCCCTCAGTAACCTGGGATAGATCCCATCCGGACCTGGGGACTTGTCCACCTTAATGCCCTTTAGAATACCCAACACTTCCTCCCTCCTTATGCCGACTTGACCTAGAGTAATCAAACATCTGTTCCTAACCTCAACATCCGTCAGGTCCCTCTCCTCGGTGAATACCGATGCAAAGTACTCGTTTCGAATCTCACCCATTTTCTCTGAGTCCAAGCATAACATTCTTCCTTTGTCCTTTAGTGGGCCAATCCTTTCTCTAGTTACCCTCTTTCTCCTTATATATGAATAAAAGGCTTTGGGATTTTCTTTAACCCTGTTTGCTAAAGATATTTCATGACCCCTTTTAGCCCTCTTAATTCCTCGTTTCAGATTGGTTCTACATTCCCGATATTCTTTCAAAGCTTCGTCTTTCATCAGCCGCCTAGACCTTATGTATGCTTCCTTTTTCCTCTTCGCTAGTCTCACAATTTCACCTGTCATCCATGGTTCCCTAATCTTGCCATTTCTATCCCTCATTTTCACAGGAACATTTCTCTCCTGCACGCTAATCAACCTCTCTTTAAAAGCCTCCCACATATCACATGTGGATTTACCTTCAAACAGCTGCTCCCAATCTACATTCCCCAGCTCCTGCCGAATTTTGGTATAGTTGGCCTTCCCCCAATTTAGCACTCTTCCTTTAGGACCACTCTCGTCTTTGTCCATGAGTATTTTAAAGCTTACGGAATTGTGATCACTATTCCCAAAGTAGTCCCCTACTGAAACTTCAACCACCTGGCCGGGCTCATTCCCCAACACCAGGTCCAGTATGGCCCCTTCGCGAGTTGGTCTATTTACATACTGCTCTAGAAAACCCTCCTGGATGCTCCTTACAAATTCTGCTCCATCTAGACCTCTAACACTAAGTGAATCCCAGTCAATGTTGGGAAAATTAAAATCTCCTATCACCACCACCCTGTTGCTCCTACATCTTTCCATAATCTGTTTACATATTTGTACCTCTATCTCACGCTCGCTGTTGGGAGGCCTGTAGTACAGCCCCAACATTGTTACCGCACCTTTCCTATTTCTGAGTTCTGTCCATATTGCCTCACTGCTCGAGTCCTCCATAGTGCCCTCCTTCAGCACAGCTGTGATATCCTCTTTGACCAGTAATGCAACTCCTCCACCCCTTTTACCTCCCTTTCTATCCCGCCTGAAGCATCGATATCCTGGGATATTTAGTTGCCAATCATGCCCTTCCCTCAACCAAGTCTCAGTAATAGCAATAACATCATACTCCCAGGTACTAATCCAAGCTCTAAGTTCATCTGCCTTACCTACTACACTTCTTGCATTAAAACAAATGCACCTCAGACCACCAGTCCCTTTACATTCATCATCTGCTCCCTGCCTGCTCTTCCCCTTAGTTACACTGACTTCATTATCTAGTTCCTTACAGGCTTTTGTTACTACCTCCTTACTGTCAACTGACCTCCTCAATTGGTTCCCATCCCCCTGCCACATTAGTTTAAACCCTCCCCAACAGCGTTAGCAAAAGCACCCCCAAGGACATTGGTTCCAGTCCGGCCCAGGTGTAGACCGTCCAATTTGTAATAGTCCCACCTCCCCCAGAACCGGTCCCAATGTCCCAAAAATCTGAACCCCTCCTTCCTGCACCATCTCTCAAGCCACGCATTCATCCTGACTATTCTTTCATTTTTACTCTGACTATCACGTGGCACTGGTAGCAATCCTGAGATTACTACCTCTGAGGTCCTACTTTTTAACTTGGCTCCTAACTCCCTAAACTCTGCTTGTAGGACCTCATCCCGTTTTTTACCTATATCATTGGTGCCTATGTGCACAACGACAACTGGCTGTTCACCCTCCCCCTTTAGAATGTTCTGCAGCCGATCTGAGACATCCCTGACCCGTGCACCTGGGAGGCAACATACCATTCGGGAGCCTCGTTTTCGACCACAGAACCGCCTATCTACTCCCCTTACAATCGAATCCCCTACGACTATAGCCCTTCCACTCTTTTTCCCGCCCTTCTGAACAGCAGAGCCAGCCACGGTGCCATGAACCTGGCTACTGCTGCCTTCCCCTGGTGAGCCATCTCCCTCAACAGTATCCAAAACGGTATACTTGTTTTGGAGGGAGATGACCGCAGGGGACTCCTGCGCTGCCTTCCTGCTCTTTCTCTGCCTTTTGGTCACCCATTCCCTTTCTCCCTCAGCAATCCTAATCTGCGGTGTGACCAATTCACTAAACGTGCTATCCACGACCTCCTTAGCATCGCGCATGCTCCAAAGTGAGTCCATCTGCAGCTCGAGAGCCGTCATGCGGTCTAACAAGAGCTGCAGTTGGACACACTTCCTGCACGTGAAGGAGTCAGGGACATCAGCCATGTCCCTGAGCTCCCACATTGAGCAAGAGGAGCATGACACGGGTCTGAGATCTCCTGCCATTTTTAATCTTAAGCTTAACTTAGTTAAATGAAAAAGGAACGAAAAGTTTTTACCAATCACGATAAAACCAGAGAAATAGAAAAAGCCTTACCTTATATACACCCCACCGAGTCCTTATTTTTGGTTAGAGGAGGAGGGCGGGTGGGAGACACTACAAGTGTGGTGTCTCGGGTTCAGAAACCGCCCAAATATGTAGTGTTTTACTTACCCAGCAGCCCCCTGGCCTCCGCCGAAAACAAAAGAAGTGGAATGAATGGCGAAAATGGATATGATCAAAAAGATATTTGAGCCAGTGTCATGGGTGTGTTAGCTGGTAGTATTCAATTAGAAAAAACTCTGATCAGATATGCAGATACATCAACCCCAAGGACCTTAAAGCAATTAACTGAAAACATTTCACATTAACTTGTTGATGCATTAGTCTTCTCAGTTATTGATGTTAAGCCAAGATACATGCAAGGAGACATTGATGAGGAAAGCAATAATTTAATTAAATTAATACCCCATTTGGACAATGAACTTTTCACATGCATGCCATTTAGGATCTCATCAGTACTGAAAATATTTCAGCAGAAAGCACACACAGTTTGAAATGAGCTCCTGAGAGTCAAGCTGATAGCTGATGATATTTTGGTATTCAAACATAGCTGACACGCACACAGTAACAACCTTTGAGCGCTAACTCAGATATGCCAGAACAACCAAGGCCTAATTAATAAAATTTGGAAGGCACACTGCCAATATTTTGTACTTTGGATATATAATTATAGTTAACAATCTTGAATCAGCTCCTAAAATGGGCAAAGTTGTTTCAAATGTGAAATCCCAGATATTAAAACAAAGCATGAATCGATTATAGATATAAAAAACTAGCTTTAATAAATTTGATTTGCAAAGCTAACATTTATTGCCTACCCCTAGTCCCCCTTAAGCTTTTCTCTTGTTGGGTAGAGTTCCACAATTTTGATCCAACGATGATGATTTTGTTTGGTTACAGCTGAAGCTAAGAATAGCAAACATGCATACTTTAAGTACAGAGTCTGTTGACCATCTCATAATGAATGTTTAATGTATTTATAGAAGTACATTTTGCTGCAGCACCTGTAGCTGTTTACTGTGAAAATGTTCAAATTACATGTTTAACAAGATAAGGGTATGGTAGCCCAGCGGTTATGGTACCAGGGTCTTTAGTTTAAATCCTTTAGGTGTCAATCATGTTTCAGTAGTAACACTCTCATCTCTGAGTTAGAAAGTTGTGTGTTCAAATCCCTCTCCAGAGCGTTGCACACATAAACTAGACTGAAACTCCAGTTTAGTGTTGAGGTATTGCTGCACTGTCAGAGGTGCAGCCTTTCAGTTAAGATATTGTCAGGAAAACCCTTATATTCCAAATGGGAAATATTTATTTCATTGATTGGAAACTTACATTAGACTTTTAATGGAAAATCCTACAAGTTAACTTCTAAAAAACTAGCAGCCAAGATGACCACTGCAATTTACATTTGAAACACCAGGAGGTTAAACTGGAGATGAAAAGTCTAACAAAGCCCAGCCAGAACAATGCTTTGTGTAACTGAGTAGATTAGCCAGATGATCCTTGTTAGTGAGCCATTCAAAGTCATCCTGGGGCATGTAGCACCTTGAATTTCAGAGAAGGTTCCAGAAAAAAAACTCATGAAAAACAACGGGGTTTGGTAGAACCAGGAGACTGCTTGTGCAGTTCTGAAGAAACTGTAATTTTTGTCACACAGACAGCAGACAGGCAATAACTGAAAAGCCATCAACAAAGCAGGCTCTCTCTCTCCCCAGAAAAGATCAAGAGAATATTCAGCTACGACTGGGAACTGCACCCCCCACCCCACCCCCCGCAACCCCCGCCAAGCCTACAGACCTATACAGCCAGCAACCAGGGCATGAGAATCAACCCCCCCTACTGCCTTCAGGAGCTCTGAGCAAAGCTATCCAACCACCAATTTGTGGGCTAGCAACAGAACAATGACCATGCTAGATTCTCATAAAAGAAGTCCAACAGTTGCCCTAAAATATTTCAGGGAATGGAATCTGTTCTGTCTACCTGATCTGGCTTACCAATGACTCCAGTCCCACACTATGTGGTTGTTTCTTAATGCCTTCAGGACAACTAATGATGAATATTGTCTTGCTCGTGTGATTCACATTCCAAGAACATTTAAAACAAAATCTGAGTGCCAGAAACTAAATGTGCAAACAGTATAGTATTTGATTAACCTCCTTTAGCCCCACAACCATTGAAGAATTCTGCATTCCTCCACCTCTGGTCTCTTGTGAATCCCCAAATTCCTTTGCTCATCTCTGGAATTCCCTCCATAACTTAGCCCACCTCAACACCTCGCTCTCTCTCTCTCTCCCTTTTAAGATGTTCGTTAAAACCTATCTCTTTTCCTGTGCTAATATCATCTCATGTGGCTCATTGTCAAATGTTGTTTAATAATGTTCATGTGAAGTGCCTTGGAACATTTTACTCCATTATAAGTACTATATAAATGCAAGGTGCTATTGTCATTGTTCTTAAATATAGATGATATTTAGTCTATCTTAAGCCCAAGTAAAGGAGTAAGATGCCATGGATCTTTCCATGTAAATCTGCATTATTTTTGATCCATTGGATTTTACCCTGCTTTTTTATTTATTATTTTTCCTTGTAAATAAAGTTTAATACTGACTATTATGATGCCATGTGCATCTGTGTGGGGATCACTGAATCTGAAAGCCTTACATGATATAGTTTCATTCTGAAAACGCTTCTAAAATGCCAAATGTCGCTGTGCGCATCAAACTATCAGTTTGTACTCTGCCCTTTTGTTTGGTTTCTTTTTACCAAGCTTTATACATACATTACAAAAATTATTATAATTGCAGAAAGCACCAAAGAACCAGGAGCACACTCCTAGCAGCTACTGAAAGGTTTCACCCAGAGAGGTGAATTCAGTTGTTGTGTGGCAGAAAGACCCTTTCTCAGATCTTGGCCGGTGGGACGTCAAATATTTGGGATGTTATGCACTGGTGGACGAGGGGACATGTTAGTAGTAAAGGGCAAATTACAATGTTATTAAGCTTCTCCAATATCTCAACATCCCTGGGCGTTGCAGATAATCAGACCTTTAGTGAGACATCTGAAGATCTTTCAGGAAGGAAGAGAATTATGTAACTGAAATAGCCAGCCCCAGCCCCAAACTCATCCTGCACAATTATTTAACTGTGGAGCATCTTTCAACAGTTGGCTGCTCCCAAAACCAGTCTTCTTTAAACCTGAAAAATGCAAAAACAAAGCCATATGTTATTTTTTTCTGGTGTTTCTCTTCTATATAATAACATCCTACACTGCGACATGGTATATAAAGAGTGACTGTATCAATATTTCTCTTAAGGATAGATTTTCCAGTCCATGCAACAGTGTGGATCAGTGCACAGGGATTGGGAGATCAGGCAGGTGGGTTTAGACCTATTTCTTGTCTGATTCCCATGGAAAGCAACTTTTCCTTGGGGATTTTAAATGGGATAAAAGTGTTTTCACATTCATCATTCATAACGCCTCTGAAATTTATGCAAATTAATGACAATTGCCATCAGTTACAATTTCCAAGGCTTTTTGCTGAGAATGAAGTTTATATGAAATGGGTGTGTGGTGAAATTAAAAAGAGGTGGTTCCTTCAAAGTGTAGTGTTCTGTTTCAGTTACAGTGATTGCACCTCAAAATTCATTGGCTGCAAAGTACTTAAGGACATCCTGAGCATGTCAAAAAATCTATATGAATACAATTTCTTTCTTTCGTAAAGGGACTGAAATATATTTAACTGTTATTACATATAAGCTTTGAAGACCCTGGCAATCAGCTATGGAATTAAAGCAGAAAGTGCTGGAAATACTCAGCAGGTTTGGCAGCATCTGTGGAGAGAGAAGCAAAGTTAACATTTCAGGTCTGTGACCTTTCATCAGACTGCATCCGCAGTATTTTGCTTGGGCTTTTATTTTATGGAATTAAAGCAGTTTTTCTATCTCTCCCATTGTGAAACATTTTCTCTTGCCACTTTCCTTGGATGGCTATTTAGACAGCTGATGGTCAATATTAACTCCAGATTCCTGAAGTACATGTGGAATTGTGGCCCAAAAATGGAAGGAATGGGCGGATGGCTCCACTCACTGCCCACCTGTTCTCTACCAGGAGGCAAAATTGGTTCTCCTCTGTCTCTTCAATGGCTTAAAGATTTAAGTTACACCCTTCTACTCATGATTCCTCTCTGGGTATTGCCCACTCCCCTGCTTGTATTACTAAGTCTGTCTGCCTTTTATATTTAGGAGTATGGATCACTCTGGTTCCTATCACTCCAAGTATGTTCAGACTATACACGGACAGCATCCAAATTAGAACTGAAAACTCTCATTACATTCAGTGAAACTTTCACAAACTTAAAAAGAAACTCAGTCTAAATAGGAGTTGCTCCTTTTCTGGAATAAGCCCATATTTATTTTTTTCATTACAAAATGTCATCTGAGCAGCTTGTGGGTTCTTTCTCTGTACCACAACGAAAGTATGTAAACAATTATATAAGCAATCAACTGAAAATAAGAACATACAGAAAATCCAGTCATCTCTTTTTCCAGAGTTTGGGTTTAAAAGTTTGGTTTTGGCTATGTTGAATATCAGAGTCTGAAGATTCGGTTGACAGAGAGGTTACATTTAAACTTGGAGTATATTATCAGTTAAAGGATCTTGCCAACGACACCCACAACAAAAAAAGAAAGCTTTACAAAGTAAGCCATTTTATAATATGCAGCCATTTAATAATTGTTATCATGCCAGCTTGCTTCAGGTGGTTGCCTTCTTGTCTTTGAGTCAGAAGATTGTGATTTCAAGCCCACTCCAAGAGTTAAGTATACAATCCAGGTTGGTACTTGAGTGGAGTATTAGGGGAATGTTGCCTTGCCAATGATGCTGTTTTCAGGGTAAGACATTAAAACCAAGCCTTATCTGCCTGTTCAGGTGGATGTAGATGCTGTTGTACTTCCCTTAAATAAAAACAAAAAGTGCTGGAAATACTCAGCAAGTCTGGCAGCATCTGTGGAGAGAGAAGCAGAGTTAACGTTTCAAGTCTGTGAACTCTCCTTGTCTCTCCACAGATGCTGTAGGACCTGCTGAGTATTTCTAGCACTTTTTGTTTTTATTTCAGATTTCCAGCATCAGCAGTACTTTGCTTTTATTTCAGGGAGTTCTCTTGGTGTCCTGGCCAACAGTCTTCCTTCAACCAACACTACCAAAAACAGACAAATTGAGCTTTCATCTCATTTGTCTACATGAGACCTTATTGTGTCCTATAGATGTCAAGAGATATGGAGCAAAGGCAGAAACATATGCAGAGCTATGGGGAAATAGCAGGGTAATGGGACTAATTGAAATGCTCTATCAAAAAGTCAACACAGCCCCGATGAGCCGAATAGTCTCCTTTTGAGCTATAGCATTTTATGACTCTATGAAATAGACTTGAGATACAAATCAGCCATGATCTAATGGAATGGCAGGACAGACTCCAGAGGCTGAATGGCCTCCTCCTGTTCCTACGATCCTGTGATCTGATTGATGGCCATATTTGCCTATATAACCACAGTGGCTGCTCTACAAAGATATCTCAGTGGGTGTGAAGCACTTTGACACATTCTGAGAGTCAGATTAGGTACTGTATAGAGGCAAGTTCTTTATTTACTGTTTTAACATTTAAAATGATAATGTTTCTTTCATTTATACTGCAGTAAAAATTACTGTTTATACTGTTAATTTTAATGTAACTTAATTGCAAATGGCTATAAATGGATCAAGTGCCATATAAATCATATTTTGGAAACAATAAAAAGCTTGGTTATTCCTTGAATGTCCTTGTCATGACTTCTTTTCTCCTGCATAAAGGAGAACTGAAAGCTCATCCAACACAGCGTGTTTTACAAAGATATGTATTGAATGGGTTCTGTCTTTCTGGAATGTTCAATCAGCACCTACTTCACAGGGCAATGATAACAGGAACTGTGGAGGTGATACAGTAAGTCCACTTTTAGATTCTTCTGGACTTTTTTTAAACTTGGGCCTTCCTGGCTATCAGCCTTTGCCAACGTGACAATTGACTTTTGGTGTTGCCTTCAGCTTCATGAGATCCAATTAATGGTACAAGAATCTTAATCATGTCTGAACCAAAGTCAGACATGACAGAAGCAAAATTCAATTAGATTAAATGAAAAACCTTAATCTGAACAGTTGCCTTATTTTAGTGTTTTAACATAAAGCTGAAATTCTTGTTTTATTGTATGGATATTATAGAATGGAGGGAAAAGGTTAATGAATAAGACAGTTCAGAGACTCAGAAACTTGTTAAAAGGAGTGTTATAATAATAGATAGCTGATTAATTATAACAGCTTTATGGGTTTGATATCATTAAGTTGGCTCATTTTGTCTCCAAGTCCATTTACAAACAGATCTTTCATGAAAGTTTGGCTTGTTATTCGCACCTGGGGAAATGCAGCTATCCATGTGTTTTTAGTGAAGGGAATACTTATACCAAAATGTCAGAAATAATGACTCCTTCGTCATCCTGTGAGCACTGATGCATTGTGCACTTTATCAAACAAATTGTCCAGGGTTTAAAGCAGTGGCAATTGAATAGGTTATTGGTATCCTTGTTTATTTTGACAATGTGCCTCTCCATTTTTGATTCTATCAATTTATGTCGAAATGTCATTGCTCCTGTTAACATTTTGGTCAAAAAATAGCCACAGAAAAAAATTTTTGGAGGGAAAAATTAGATAAGGCCGGTAGTTGAGCATGGACATCACAATGCGCATTAATCGACGCTGGTTTGTAGCGATAGAGGCAGCATGCAAATTTTGGGCTGCCTGCTAATTTGAATGCAGCCTAGTGTTAAGCGTGCTGCTGACTGGCTGTCTGCCTCAGCAGGGGGCCCAAGTTTGTGTGAGGTTAACACCACTTAAAGCTAGCCTGCACTGCTTAAAGCCAGCCTGCACTTCTTAAAAGTGAGGTGCATTTTGGCTGGAACAGCTGCTGGAACTGGTTAAAGAGGAGTCGATGAGCAGAAAGAAGAATGAAAATGGCATAACAGGCAAGAGAACATGCCCCAAGTTTCTCCGATTCAGCAGTGGAGGCCTTGGTGTAGGAAGTGGACAGGAGAAAACAGATCCTCTTCCACAGGGGCCAGGAAGCCCTCCAGACAGACATTATGAAGTCAGTGGGAGCAGGTAGCCGTTGCAGCCAGCATCAGCAGTCTAGATCTGAGGACTTGAATGTAGGGCTGCAAAAAGTTCAATGATCTCGCATGAGTGGGGCTAATGATTGCATCTTCACAAGTCATATCTCACAAATGAACCACTAACCTCACCACACCCCTTTCACTCCCCTATTGACAGTCTCAATCAAGAGTAACTCATATCCAACATTCACAGCCTTACCTCACCTTCACACACTTAGAATTTGTGCAAGTCTCACACCCATATCTCACTGACTTGCACACACTGCCAGCTGTTCAACAATGACAGCCACATCACCAAAACACATTGAACCACACTCATTGACACCCTTCCCGCTCTCTTACAGAACAAGGTGGTCCATTATCATTGGCAGCAACACTTTACCAACCAGGGGACAGGCATGGTTGCATGTCATTACCCTCGTGCAGGAGATGGTGATGGGAATCATTGGTGTGCTGAAACCATAGCAGATGACAATATGCTCTTATTTAATCTACATTCTCAAATTCCAGGTCCCCCTCATCCCACAATCTCTTCTGATTTACAAGTTGCTAATATTGTAAGTATGCACCTGTTGCTTTCTCCCTGACCCCTCACCACAAACCTACCCTTGTGCCTTTACCTTTTCAGATACCCAAGAAATACCAGCTGGTCAAGAACTGATGCATGAACCTGAAGTCCAAGATGAACAAGAGACTGATGAAAAAGAAACGCCATCACTTAAATTTGCACTCACAACCACCAGCTCAGGTAATGGCACTTTGCAAACTTTTGAGTAGAGGCAAGATCTGCACATAGTGGGCAGAATTTAATGGGCTCCTGGGAGATGGGCTAGGAGGCAGGGTACGGCAGAGAATTGTGACGGAAGGTGGGGCCGGAGGATCCGTTACACTGCAATTATGTCAGGGGCGGGAAAGACCGAAGACAGCCTACCCATTCAGAGACCAATTGAGGCCCGTGAGTGACCAATCAGTAGCCACTTAAGGGCCTCTTACTGCCGCCACTGGAATTAAACCCATGGCAGAGACCTCTGCCAGGTAGAGAGGTCACCCAGTAAAACAAGGCAGCCTTCCTGTGGGCTTGTCGGGGGGCCTCTCCACTGGCAAGCTATAGCTCATGGAGGGCCCCTGGCAACAAAGACTGCCCCTCCATTAACACACCCCCACCTTCAATGCCCACTCTCCCCCTGTCCCCCTCTCCCCATCATCAGGGTTTGCTGGACTGGCCACAGCAACCCTACCTCACTTACTGGAGTCTGAGTGTCCAGCGCAGAGCCTGGTCCTGGGCCACGTGTAGTACCAGCAGTGGCCACCGCTCGCTGTGGAGCTGCCGATGTTACTGAGCTGCCAACCCTCTGATTGGCAGGCAACTCTTAAAGGCATAGGGGTGGATTTTAGCTTAGGCAGACGGGAATTCGCCACTGACGTCCCTCATTTTACGTATCCCCAGGCTTTAATTGACTTGAGACGGGACTTCCACCCACTTGAGGGAGGAGGTCCTGCCTCAGTGAGCTGCCGGCCAATCAGCGGGCCAACAGCTCTTAATCCCAGCAGCACCACCGGGAGAGGTGGCCACTGCTGGGACTGCAGCCCAGCTGACGCCATGGACCCTGGAGAGTGGGTAAGTTGGGCTTGCCTCACCAGGGGGATCGGTCGTGTCCTGGTGAGACTTGGGGAAGGGGCATCTTGTGTCCCGGGGGTGGGTTGGGAGGCGGGGAGGCCCTCAATTGGGCACCCTGTGTCCAGCTGCCATGCCACCCGCCCCCCCCGGGGCATGGAAAGGCCGGCAGTTAACGCTGGGCAGCTTTCACAAATACAGCACAGCCGCTTGCCGCGAGTAAAATACCTGTGGAGGCGGGCATAGGCCCTTAAGTGGCCACATAAGAGGTTTGATTGGCCTCGGGCGGGCGGGCCATTCCCCCCCCATGCCTGACCGCTATAAAGTCGACTGGAGGCAGGAGCGGGGTGGGTAGGCCTCCTGGAGCCTCCCGCTCAATTTTACATGGCCCCCCTCCCCCCCCCCCCATGCCACCAACTGACCCACTGAAGCAGCATAAAATTCAGCCCATGGTGTCCATGACACCAGGCAGTTAGTTGCCTGATCGCCGTTGAATCACGCTGGTGGGTGGGGGGGTGGGGGCTCCGAAGGGCTGAGGCGGGGTTCCCCTTGCTTTTTTGGCCTGGTGCCAGGACCCCTGCCGGCTCGACTAAATTCAGCCCAGTGAGTCACCAGGCATGAGTGGCCTGCAGTTAAGGTATGGGGAAAGGATAACGCAGGTGCCAAATCCCCAGAGTGTGAGGTCACACACAAATTCTGCAGAGGACTCAGATGATAACTTTGATGGGGTGATGTAAAGAAAAAGGCTGCTGAGCATGCCTATAGAATTGCTTGCTGCATAGATAGGCCTACCAGAAGCCTGGCCCAGGGCTTTGCGCAGAGTTTGGGGACCATCCTTTCCAGAGTAGATGTGGTAGCCAACTCCATAAGAACACTTGCAGATGCACCCATGTTGCATGTCTAACAGCCAATGTCTCAGCTTCCATTGCAGCACAAGCAGAAAGAAGCCAAGCAAAGTCTGAGTGCTACAGTGGAAGTTCAGGCTGAGATCATGAAATCTCAGCTTGGTGCCACGCAGGCTCAGACTGCTGTCATCAAGGCTGTGGATACCAGTGCTCAAAGGGACTTTCAGGGTCTCGTTGCAAGCCAGCAATCTGTACTCTAGCAGAATGCTAGGATTGCTGAGGCACAAACCTGGGGGAGTGGCAGTGTCCCGGTGGAGCTGAAGTCTGCTTTCCTTCCTGAGGATGACAGCATTCATGCTCTGATTACTGCCATTCCAATGTTGTTGCCTGTCAGTCAACCATCCTCCCAGGGCATCACTGCAGAAGTTCCTCAGAGTTGTGTCCTAGGCCTAACCATCTTCAGCTCCTTCATCAATAATCTTCCCTCCATCATAAGGTCAGAAGTGGGAATGTTCACCGATGATTGCACAATGTTCAGTACCATTCACAAGTCCTCAGGTACTGAAGCAGTCCGTGTCCAGATGCAGCAAGACCTGGACAACATCCAGTCTTGGGCTATAAGTGGCAAGTAACATTCGCGCCACACAAGTGCCAGGCAATGACTATCTCAAACAAGAGAGAATCGAACCATCTCCCTTTGAAGTTAATGGCATTACCATCACTGAATTCCCCATTATCAAACCCTTGGGGTTATCATTGACCCAGAAGCTGAACTAGACCAACCTCATCATCACTGTGGCTACAAGAGCAGGTCAGCAGCTGGGAATTCAGTGGCAAGTAGCTCACCTCCTGACCCCCAATGCCTGTCCACCATCTACAAGCCAGTCGTGTGATGGAATACTCTCCACTTGCCTGGATGGGTGCAGCTCAACATAATCCAGGGCAAAACTGTCCACTTGATTGGCACTCCAGCCACAACCTGCAACATTCACTACCTTCACCACCTCGATGCACAGTAGCAGGAGTGTGTACCATCTACAAGATGCACTGCAACGACTCACCACGGCTCCTTCAACAGAACCTTCAAAACCCATGACCTCTACCACCTAGAAGGACAAGGGCAGCAGATGCATGGGGCATCACCACGCACAAGTTCCCCTCCAAGCCACATACCATTCTGACTTGGAACTATATTTCCGTTCCTTCACTGTGGCTGGGACAAAATCCTAGATCACCCTTCCTAACAGCACTGTGGGTGTATCTATATCCCAGGGACTGCAGTGGTTCAAGAAGGCAGCTCACCACAACCTTCTCAAGGGCAATTAGGGACGGGCAATAAATGTTAGCCTAGCCAGCGACGCCCACATCCCATGAACAAAAGAAAATCCCAGACTGCTGTTGTCATGGGTTTATTTGTGTTATCTTAAGCATCACAATGAGGTACGTGGATTCCAGTTTCTTGAAGATCTCTGGAAGGTTTATTAACAGCTAAAACTAATACACACAATACAGAGCAAACTATATACAGAACCTTTATCCAGGGTGTAGCAGTACAGAGTGTCTATGGCTTAGAGTCACATAACTACATTCTGGTACCGAGCTCATTAGCATACTGCGTTCTTAAAGGGACATCACTCTTAAAGTGATCATACAACATCTCCTTTCTTTCCAAAAATAAGTCTCCTAAGCTACAAGTAAAAACACATAAAATTGGATAATATCAAAATTAGCTATACAGGATAGAGATTATAAAATTTACAAGTATAAAGATAGGGATTGTGAAATTTACGAATGCAGAAGATTAAGAGTCCAGATATAATTTCGGTGATTTGACAACTCTTCCAGATCTTGTTATGGTATAACATTCTGGGGATGTGCATTTCAAGATCTGTGCAAGGCGTGCAGTGCAAAAGGACACTGGGCCCACATCTTAGCTGTTCTTGGTTTGCAGACATGTTGTCTATGTGTTGGTTGTTGTCCTGTTGCTCCGTTACACCATCATCGTCAGAGTGTGTGTTTGCCAACTTTCTTTGGGCACATGATATTAATAGTAGCAAAAGCATCCAGTTGTCTAACTTCATCAACACAACGTGAAAGGTCTACTTGTCTTCTGGCTGAGATCACTCCACTCTGAGTCTTGTCTCAGGTCTATTTCACTGTGGACTTTGTGTATCTGCTTACATTTATGTACATCTCTGGCACTCTCCTTGCTGCTGTTGTCATGCTGCTGCATGTGTCTTCTGCTTGTTTGTGTCTTAATGCGACTTCTGGCTGTGTCTTTGGAGCCAGATTTCTTGCAAATGCGGGTCCAGTAACCTTTTGCACTGCACGCTTTGCACAGATCTTGAAATGCAGGACAACTTTGTGGTGAGTGGGACAAACCACACTTACCACAAGGTTTGCTTCTTTTTGTGACCTGGTTACTGTCCCAATACTGTCTGCTGCACGTAGTGCTTGTAGATGCTGTTGTCCAGCTACAATAGCTTTGTATTTCCTGCCAACTTCTAACAGCGCATCAAGGCTGTGACCTTTCTTTTTTTCCCAAGCGTCCTTTTTGAAATGTTTCAATAGATGTTGAGACAATAACCAGCTCCATTATTCGCTCCGAGAGCTCAGTTTCTGAAAAATTGCATTCGTTGACCTTACTAGGGCATCTACTGCTGAATTGATCTATTGATTTCTGTGGCCGTTGCCTGTAAGACATCAATTCCAGGTAATGAATTCTAAAATTCACTCTTACTCGAAGCTGATCTTCTAGCACTTTCCATATCTTTGCGGGATCTTTCTGGTCCTCTTCAGATAGGCCTGAGGTATTGATTCTGTATAACCCCTCATTTCCAACTGCTATCAGTATTTTCACAACCTGCTTCTCTGGTTCTGCAACAGCTTGGTCTATGAAGCATAACTGCATTCTTTGTTTAAAAAGTTTGAACTTGGTTATGATATCAATGGCCTTCCATTCATACTAGGAAATTTGATATATCTTCTGCTGTCCTTTTGCCTTTTCGGATACTATGGATATGCAACATTTTTCAGTTATCCTGTTACTATAAAGGCACTCCATATGTGCTTCCATCACTGTATCTGTTGTACTCTCTGCTTTATATTTCACTTTGTTCAGCTCTGTGTGTGCCTTTATCACCGTACTTATGACTTTTCTATTTGTGGCTTCAAACTTATTTTAAAACTTGATCTATTGACTCTGTGCTGTTCCCCCTTTAAGAAATTCTTTTTTTTAGGCTAGCTGCTTTAATGGAGTGTAACAGGTGCTTGATAGTGTTCTCTGTTTTTCTCTTTCAGCACTTTGCTTATATGTTTACACAGCTGTTCGAGAGACAGTTCAAGGGTTTTCCCCTTTTTTTTTGGCTTGTTTATTTACCTTCCTCACACTTGACTGGTTTAATGATTTTTTTCAGATTGACCACTTTAATCGAGACTCTGCTGTGTTCAGGAGTTTCCATGCTTTTTTTTTACTATCAGACTTTGTTTTTTTTCAGTTTGCGCACTTTTCAGGGTTTTCCCTTCATTTTTCTCTTGCTCACATGGTGCCTTTCAAAAATTATTTTTAAAAAACTCTTCAAAGGCTTTTTTTATAACCGGGATTTCTCAATCGTTGGCACAACGACTCACCCGATCGCTTGCTTTTCAGCCACTATTCCATTCAAAAGAGTTTTTCTCAGCCTTCTAAGGTATGTAGCTATCTTCTACTCTTTTCAGGTACTTGTTTTAAAGTTTCTTCACTTGTTTTCTGTTTCACCCGTGGTCTTCAAGCAATCACCACTGTATCCCACCACTGCCGCCATATCATGAGTTTTTTTCTGTTATCTTAAGGAACACAATGAGGTTCATGGATTCCAGTTTCTTGGCGATCTCTATAAGGTTTATTGACAGCTAAAACTAATACACACAATACAGAGCAAATTATATACAGAACCAAAATAAAAACAGAAAGTGCCGGAATGAAGCTGGACATAAAAACAAGAAATGCTGGAAATACTCAGCAGGTCTGGCAGCATCTGTGGAGAGAGAAGCAGAGTTAATGTTTCAGGTCTGTGACCTATCATCAGAACTGGCAAAGGTTGGAAAAGAATTAAGTTTTAAGCAAGTGAAGAGGGGGTGGGGGGGTTGCTGTTTTGTGCAGAAGAGAACGAAAAGAAAGGTGTGTGAAGGACAGAGGGCAGGAGAGATTAAATAACAGCTGTCATGGGACAAAGGCAAAGAGCATGTTAATGCTTGTGATGAAAGATAAAGCATTAGTCCAGAGAGAGTGTTCATGGCAGTGTAATGAGCAACTTGGTCCAAATGACAAAACAGGCACATGGTTAAAAAATAAAATAAAATAATTAAAAAAACAGAAAAATATAAAAAAAGGCCAGTGATGCTCTTAAATTGTTGAACTCAAGGTTGAGTCCATTAGGCTGTATGGTGCCTTATAGAAAGATCAAGTGCTGCTCCTTGAGCTTGCGTTGATGTTCAGGGTAACACTGCAGTATGCCAAGGACAGAAATGTGCGCATGAGAGCAGTAGGGTGTGTTGAAATGGCAAGCAACCAGAAGCTCGGGGTCATACTTTCAGACTGAACAGATGTGTTCCACAAAGCGGTCACCCAATCTGCATTTGGTCTCCAATGTAGAGGTGAGCGCATTGTGAACAGGGAATACAATATACTAAATTGAAAGAAGTGCAAGTAAATTGTCACTTCACCTGGAAGGAGTGTTTGGGGCCTTGAATGATGAGGAGAGATGAGGTAAAGGGCAGGTATTACACCTCCTGCAAATGCATGAGGTGTCAGGAGTGATGGAGGAGTGAACCAGGGTGTCACAGAGGGAACGATCCCTTTGGAATGCTGACAGGGGAGGGGAAGGGAAGATTTGTTTTGGTGGCGGAAATGATGGAGGATGATCCTTCGGATGTGGAGGCTGGTGGGGTAGAAAGTGAAGACAAGGGGAATTTTTATTATATACAGAACCTTTGCCCGGGTGTAGCACCGCAGAGTAACTGTGGCTTCTAGTCACATGACTACATCCTTGTACCTTGCTCATTAGCATACTGAGTTCTTAAAGGGACATCACTCTTAAAGTGATCAGACAACAGCTATCACCCATGTCGAGGTGGTGCAGTCTAAATCCAGACCTTCTCGGCCCAGAGGTGCTCAAGGACAACCTGCAAAGTCACCTGCATTCTTCCCCATTAAATGTCAACAGCCTTCCATGAGCCAGACTGCAGCACTGAGGCATAGGACAGGTCAGGTCACACAGAAGACAAGCACTAAGGGAATGCACAAGAGTGCTTAGTTGAGTTTTGTATGGAATATTGAATGGTTTGTTGGATAAAGTTGGTTTGCATTTCAGTATTGTAGCCAAGAGGACAATGTGATGGTCAGGAACATAGGGATGGTAATGTGTGTGACTGTTGTAGAATGGGAATTTGGGGTTGCGCCCCATAGAACCGCAGTTGAATGATACCATCATGGATAGCCAGAGGAAAAGGGATGTGCTGATTGCCTCCTGACTTCCTTGCCCCCCTCCTCCTTCTTGCTCCTGAGCTGCTCACTGTATCCCTGTTGGCAAGGGCTGTGCCCTTATGATGGCCAGGTTGTGGATGATACAGGAGATGGGGATACAGCAGACTGAATCAGGATATGTGCTCCAGCAAGAACAGTTACTTCAGTGCCCCAATGGTCTCCTCTATGATGTTTCACATGGCAGCTTGGCTCTCATTGTATGCATATGGGCCACATGTGGTTGGATTGCTGAGTGAAGTCATGAGCCAAGTGTAAAATGGATAATCCTTGTTGTCTAGCAGTGACTCTCTGGATTGACTTGGTGGCTGAAAGACCAAGAGAACAATAGACTAGCACAAAATGAAAACATCATGGCTGCTGCCAGGATAATGGGCATCATAAACATGATGTGATTAGTGTGGCCACACACCAACTGCACATTCAGCGAGTGATAACCTTTGCAGTTGCAGTAATATCTGCATTTTAATGCAGTACCCGCAAAGCCACCATGTGCAGTCAATATCCTGGCAAATCCACGAGCATGCTCTGACTGTTTTTCTCTGTTCAGAGAGAACACTTTCAACATCCCTTTCCTAGCATTAAGAGTGCCTGTCACCTCCCTGATACAATAATGGATGGCAGACTGAGAGATATGTCGCCTGCTCCAGCCTGGAAGAATCCTGATGCAGAGAACTTCAGGCCCACACTCATCTTCACAGCCGTCCTTGCCCTGAACTTGCAAATTGTTTGCAAGAGGTGGCAGAGTTCTGTGAGCACCTCCTTCATAAAGCGCAGATGATGCACACGCTGTTCCTGGCTCAGGTGGAGGTAAGATAAATTCTTCCTTGTAGGTCCTTGATGGCCAAGGCCTCCTGCTGAGAGCTCTTCTTCCCCTTCTTCTTTCTCCCTCAGTGAGCAGTTTGTCCACTTTACTGTGTTACGACCAGGTGAGAAAGAGGTCCAGGTTGCCCTTTCAGCCTTCACCTGCTCTTACTGTAACAGTGTTTTATTTTTAAACAGTTTTTAGCTCCCCCTTGGTGAATCCTTGTTCACCACTTTCCAATTATAAGACAAAGAAACAAGCACAAACAGGCTTTCTTAGGTTTAATGAAGAAAGGTGAAATTTTATTAAACTTAAACTTAAACTCGAATTCCGTTGATGCCTAAAGATACATGATGTGCCCATGCATATGGGCCACGTGTGGTTGGATTGCTGAGTGAAGTATGAGCCAAGTGTAAAATGGATAATCCTTGTTGTCTAGCAGTGACTCTTTGGTTTGACTTGGTGGCTTAAAGACCAAGAGAACATATACAAATCGAGACAGAAAAGAGCAGAAGAAAAATTAAAGTGGAAAGATTTGAGGCAATATCTGAAGAGTTGTTGTTACGGTTCTTCAAACTCATTGTAGAGTCCTTGATTGTAGGTGGATCTTTCTTTTTGTTGGGGCCCAGTATTCTTCTTAAACCTTGTTCACTGTAGGAGACTTTTCTTTCTTGGGGTTCACGTGTCTTCAGTCGGTTTTTGGAGTTCTGTGAGAAAGAGATGGGAGCAGACAGGAGAGGCTGTGACGAACCAGCCAGGGGAGGCCTTTTCAATTCAGGAGCAAACAGCTCTCTGCCAGTTCAAACAATGTCTCTACAATTTAAAACTCGCCAAGTTGGCCAGCAGGGTAGTCAGGTGACTGACCGGTTTGACCAGGTCTGTTCTGTGTATTGTATTGGAGCAGGGGATAGCTCCTTTGTTCCAACACTCTCTGTTAATATGCAAACATGTCTTTCCAGCCAGGGACCTGGCAACCCCTTGTAACAGGCCTTCTCTTCTTCCCAGCAACAATTTTAAATTTAATGTCCATGTGGCGAAATTAATATGCCTCATTCTTGGCAGGTGGGGGCCTGCATGACAAATGCCTGTGTTCCATCCCCCTCTCATGCTGCAGCCCATTGGGAATTGGTAACTGCAGCATCCATGACTGGCAGCATGTAATCTGACTAGGACCCTTGCAGTCACAGCCAAGGCCTTCTCCATGTGCAGCACCACTCGTTAACTGGAGTGGCAAGGTTGAAAATGACAGCACTAGTATCAAATTAGTGTTACACACTGACTAATGTCAGGATCTGCCTACCCTGCATACTTCAGGCACATACTGCTAACACTCACGCTGACATCCTCACCAAGATGGCACTTAGGGCGAGCTGGACTGGAAGTGTGTGCATGCAACATGGCTGCCATTTTGGCACCAAACAGGCACAAGTAGTGCTAAAACTATGGGCACTACAAAGCCCTACCTCTGAATTTTCTAATTAATTGATTCATTTGGGTTTGAGACTTTAGGGTAAATATTCAGATGTTGTCCAACCTTAAGGGTAATTTAGAATTTGAGCAATAGTATGAAGTGTTATTGGGTCAATCGCCAGTTGTACACCTCTCCTGATCTTTTGGTTGCCCCAAGTGCTGAGGAGTTAATTCAACAGTTTGCAGTTGTTTTTCAACAGGTTTCCAACCCAGAAGCCAGCCTGATTGACGGGCTTGGTTCCCTGTTGGGCGGGGAAAGCTATAGAACTGCTGCCCAGGTAAGTTTACTGCTGCTGATGCCGAGATCACCAGGGTGGTGCGGGTTTGGGTACAGCATGGCTTGGAGGGTTGGTGATGATCATAGGGGACTCAGAGAAAGATCGGTTGTGGTGTGGGATTGGTTGATGATCGTGAAGATTCAGTGAGCACAGGGGTTATGAACATTAACTTTGGGAGATGGAGGAAGCACTCTTGCTCCCCCTGGTCCACAAACAGAGCTAGAAAAACACTTACCTCTTCCACTCATCAGTCCTTACCTCCCTTTTGCTGACGGGTTTCCTGAGGCCCGGGAAATCCAGCTGGCCTGTACTGAAGCTGGAAGGGAAACAGAATCTGAGGCCTGTAGCCTCATTAAAATATTTAAATGACCAACCTTCATGGTGCAGTGGGTTGATACCCCACAACCTCCATCCCCACCACTCCCGCTATACCGCCTCTGTTAAAACCAGAAGTGACCAGCTTTGAGGCTGGCTAGTTTCAGGTTTCAGGTCCCACCCAACCCATATCACCCAATTATGGGGTTTAAAATGACTCCCTTTGTCACCCAATTGAAATAATTGGCTATCAGTCAATCAGCTTTCGCTCCCCCCCTGGAATTTTTTACAACTAACAAATGAAAGTGTTCAACAAAAATGATTTTTATTTAGCAATAAAGGCCAGCATTCCATGTGGCTTCCTAATTACCTGCTGTACCTGCAACCTACCTTTTTGTAATTCATGTATGAGGACACCCAAATCCCTCTGTACGGCAGCATTCTAAAGTCTCTATCCATTTAAATAATATTCTGCTTTGCTATTCTTCTCACCAAAGTGGACAACCTCACATTTTCCCACATTATATACTATCTGCCAAATCTTCGCCCACTCACTTAACCTATCTATATTCCTTTGCAGACTTTTTGTGTCTTCCCCACAACTTGCTTTCCTATCTATCTTTATAGCGTTGGCAAGTTTGGCGACAATGAACACGGTCTCTTCATCCAAGTCATTAATATAGATTGTAAATAGTTGAAGGCCCGACACTGATTCCTGTGGCACCCTACTAGTTACAGTTTGCCAACCTGAAAATGACTCCTTTATCCTGATTCTGTTTCCTGTTAGTTAGCCAATCCTCTTTCCATGCTAATGTATTACCAACAACGCCATGAGCTTTTATCATGTGTAGTAACCTTTTATGTGGCACCTTATCGAATGCCTTTTAGGAATCCAAAAACACTACATCTACTGGTTCCCCTTTATCCACCCAGCTTGTTACATCCTCAAAGAACTCTACTAAATTTGTGAAACATGACTTACCTGAAGATAGGAGCGGAGGCGGCTGGCGGACCTGGGCGGAAGCTGATCCGGAGCGGGAGCTGTAAAAGAGAGCACGGGGCTGGAGGCCCTCACTTACCTGAAGACAGGAGCGACGGTGGTTGGTGGACCTGCTCTCCCTCTCGGCACGCACTGAGACTCGAAAAAGAAAACTTACAGTGACATCACGGGAAATCTGCAAGGTGAGTGGTTGGGTGAGTAGCAGCTGTTAGTGCATTTAAATAGCTTAAAAAAAAGGGGTAAGTTTTTTTATTGAAAAATAAAACCTCTAGTGATAAGGTGAGTACTATTAAAGTGTTTTTTAAAAATTCAGTGTAACTTATTAAGCACTTTAGATTGTAGTGGGTAGAACAAGGCCCCTAGTGTAATTAGTATTTTTTAATTAAGGGAGTAACTAATTAATATAAAGGTAAGTCATGACAGGAGAGCTCAGCCCTGTGATATGCTCCTCCTGCGCTATGTGGGAAATCAGGGATGCTTCCAGTGTCCCTGACGAGCATGTGTGCAGGAAGTGTATCTATCTGCAGCTACTGGCTACCCACATTACGGAGCTGGAGCTGTGGGTAGATTCACTGTGGAGCATCCGCGATGCTGAGAACATCGTGAATAGCACATTTAGCGAGGTGGTCACATTGCAGGTAATGGCTGCACAGGCAGAAAGGGAATGGGGGACCACCAGATGGAATAGTAGGCGCAGGCAAGTAGTGCAGGAGTCCCCTGTGGCCAACCCCCTCTCAAACAGATATACCGCTTTAGATACTGTTGGGGGGATGACCTCCCAGGGGAAAACAGCAACAGCCAAGTTCGTGGTGCCACAGAGGGTTCTGTTACAAAACAGGGGAGGAAAAGGGGTGGAAGAGCTATAGTGATCGGGCATTCTATCGTAACGGGTGTAGATAGGCATTTCTGTGGCCGCAAACGAGACTCCAGGATGATATGTTGCCTCCCTGGTGCCAGGGTCAAGGGTCACAGAGCGACTGCAGGACATTCTGAAGGGGGAGGGGGAGCAGTCAGAGGTCATGGTACACAATAGTACCAACGGCATAGGTAGAAAGAAGGATGAGGTCCTGCAATAAGAATTTAGGAAGTTAGGTAGCAGATTAAAACGCAGGACCTCAAAGGTTGCAATCTCTGGATTACTCCCTGTGCCACGTGCTAGCGGGCATAGGAATAGGAGGATAGAGCAGATGAATGCTTGACTGAGGAGATGGTACAGAAGGGAGAACTTTAGGTTCCTGGACCACTGGGTCTGTTTCTGGCAAAGGTGGGACGTGTACAAGTTGGACAGGTTGCACCTGAACCGGAACGGGACCAACATCCTTGCTGGGAGGTTTGCTAGAGCTGTTGGGGGGGGTGGGGGTGGGGGGTTAAAACTAATTTGGCAGGGGGATGGAATACAGAGTAGAGTTACAGTAAGGGGTGAGGCACAGCCAAGTATAGAAGAGAAACTGAGTCAGTCTGGAAGGCAGAGCAAATATAGACCTGTTAACGTACAAGTGAAAAATGCAAGGCTGGATTGCATATACTTTAATGCAAGCAGTCTTACTAATAAGGCAGATGAATTAAGGGTATTG
Organism: Heterodontus francisci; assembly: GCF_036365525.1. Classification (NCBI taxonomy): domain Eukaryota; kingdom Metazoa; phylum Chordata; class Chondrichthyes; order Heterodontiformes; family Heterodontidae; genus Heterodontus; species Heterodontus francisci. Next base: position 106,930,329 of record NC_090376.1, read on the forward strand.
ATTAGCACATGGGATTATGGTATTATTGCTATCACAGAGACATGGCTGAGGGAGGGGCAGGACTGGCAACTCAATGTTCCAGGGTATAGAATCTTCAGGTATGATAGGGGAGGGGATGAAAGAGGAGGTGGTATTGCACTGTTGATCAAGGAGTCAATTACTGCAGTAAGGAGGGATGATATCTGAGAAGGTTCCTCAAATGAGGCCATATGGGTAGAACTTAAGAACAAAAGGGGGGCAATCACTTGGCTGGGCATGTACTACAGGCCTCCAAGCAGTCAGGGAGAGATAGAGGAGCAGATATGTAGGCAAATCTCAGAGAGGTGTAAAAATAATAGGGTAATAATAATAGGGGATTTCAACTTACCTAATATCAATTGGGATAGTAGTGCAAAGGGCTTAAAGGGGGAAAAAATCTTAAAATGCATACAGGAGAGCTTTTTGAGCCAGTACGTAGAAAGTCCTACAAGAGAAGGGACAGTACTGGACCTAATCCCAGGGAATGAAGCTGGACATAAAAACAAGAAATGCTGGAAATACTCAGCAGGTCTGGAAGCATCTGTGGAGAGAGAAGCAGAGTTAACGTTTCAGGTCAGTGACCCTTCTTCAGAACTGGCAAATATTAGAAATGTGAAATCTTATAAGCAGGAAAAGCGGAGGTGGGGCAAGAGATAACAAAGGAGAAGGTGTAGAAAGGACAAGGTCACAGAATAGCTGACCAGAAGGTCGTGGAGCAAAGGCAAACAAAATGTTAATGGTGTGTTGAAAGACAAAGCATTAGCACAGATAGGGTGTTAACGGACTGCAAATTGAACAGCTGCAAGTACAAACATGAAAAAAAAAGAAAAAAAAAACTGGTCCCAACCGCCACCTCTTCACTATGGACGTCCAATCTCTCTACACCTCCATCCCCCACCAGGACGGCTTGAGGGCTCTTCGCTTCTTCTTTGAACAGTGGCCCAACCAGTCCCCATCCACCACCACCCTCCTCCGCCTGGCTGAACTTGTTCTCACATTGAACAACTTCTCCTTCAACTCCACTCACTTCCTTCAAGTAAGAGGTACTGCTATGGGTACCCGCATGGATCCTAGTTATGCCTGTCTTTTTGTGGGATATGTCGAACATTCTTTGTTCCAGTCCTACTCAGGCACCCTCCCCCAACTCTTTTTCCGATATGTTGATGACTGTATTGGTGCCGTTTCCTGTTCCCGCCTCGAACTGGAAAACTTTATCAACTTTGCTTCTAATTTCCACCCTTCTCTCACCTTTACATGGTCCATCTCCGATACTTCCCTTCCCTTCCTTGACCTCTCTGTCTCCATCTCTGGGGATAGGCTGTCTACTAATATCCGTTATAAGCCCACCGACTCCCACAGCTACCTCGACTACACTTCTTCACACCCTGCCTCCTGTAAGGACTCTATTCCATTCTCTCAGTTTCTCCGTCTCCGACGCATCTGCGCTGATGTTGCTATCTTCCATGACAGCGCTTCTGATATGTCTTCCTTTTTCCTCAACCGAGGATTCCCCCCCATTGTTGTTAACAGGGCCCTCAACCGTGTCCAGCCCATTTCCCGCACCTCTACCCTCACCCCTTCCCCTCCCTCCCAGAACTGTGACAGGGTTACCCTTGTCCTCACTTTCCACCCCATCAGCCTCCATATCCAAAGGATCATCCTCCGCCATTTCAGCCACCTCCAGCGTGATGCCACTACCAAATGCATCTTCCCCTCCCTTCTCCGTCAGCATTCCGAAAGGATCATTCTCTCCGTGACATCCTGATCCACTCCTTCATTACCCCCACCATCTCGTCCCCTTCCCATGGCACCTTCCTCTGCAATCGCAGGAGGTGTAATACCTGCCCATTTACCTCCTCTCTCCTCACTATCCCAGGCCCCAAACACTCCTTTCAGGTGAAGCAGTGATTTACTTGTACTTCTTTCAATGTAGTATACTGTATTCGCTGCTTACAATGTGGTCTCCTCTACATTGGGGAGACCAAACGCAGACTGGATGATCGCTTTACAGAACACCTCCGCTCAGTCCGCAAGCAGGACCCCGAGCTTCCGGTTGCTTGCCATTTCAACACTCCCCCCTGCTCTCTTGCTCACATCTCTGTCCTGGGATTGCTGCAGTGTTCCAGTGAACATCAATGCAAGCTCGAGGAACAGCATCTCATTTACCGATTAGGCACACTACAGCCTGCCGGACTGAACATTGAGTTCAATAATTTCAGAGCATGTCGGGCCCCCCATTTTACTTTTATTTTTAGTTATTTTTTCCTTTTTCTTTTTTTATATATTTTTTGTGTTTATTTTATTTTATTTCATCTTAATTTGTTCAGTTTGCTTACCCACTGTTTTTTTTCAGGTTTTTTTCATGTCCTTTTTTCATGTTTGTACTTGCGGCTGTTCAATTTAGTCCGTTAACACCCTATCTGTACTAATGCTTTGTCTTTCAACACATCATTAACATATTGTTTGCATTTGCTCCACGACTTTCTGGTCAGCTGTTCTGTGACCTTGTCCTATCAACACCTTCTCCTTTGTTATCTCTTGCCCCACCCCCGCTTTACTTGCTTATAACCTTTCACATTTCTAATATTTACCAGTTCTGAAGAAGGGTCACTGACCTAAAATGTTAACTCTGCTTCTCTCTCCACAGATGCTGCCAGACCTGCTGAGTATTTCCAGCATTTCTTGTTTTTATTTCAGATTTCCAGCATCCACAGTATTTTGCTTTTAATGAAGCTGGACAAATGGTAGAAGTATCAGTGGGGGAGCATTTTGGGGATAGTGACCATAACTCTAAGATTTAAGGTAGTTATGGAAAAGGACAAAGACGAGACAGAAATTAAGGTACTGAATTGGGGGAAGGCCGATTTCAATTTGATAAAACAGGATCTGGCCAAAGTAGACTGGGAGCAGCTACTTGTAGGAAAGTCTACATCAGGCCAGTGGGAGTCATTCAAAGAGGAAATAGTGAGAGTTCAAAGCCAACATGTACCCGTTAAGGTGAAGGGTACGACCATCAAGTCCAGGGATGTCAAGGGATATAGAATATTGGATCAGGGAAAAAAAAGGAGGCTTATGGCAGATTTGGAGCACTGAAAACAGTGGAGGCACCAGAGGAGTATAGTAAGTGTAGGGGGGTACTTCAAAAAGTAATTAGGAGAGCGAAGAGGGGACATGAAAAAACATTGACAGTCAATATACAGGAAAACCCTAAGGCATTTTATAAGTATATTGGAGTCATAGAGAGATACAGCACTGAAACAGGCCCTTCAGCCCACCAAGTCTGTGCTGACCATCAACCACCCATTTATACTAATCCTATATTAATCCCATTTTTCCTTCTCACATCCCCATCTTCCCTCAATTTTCCTACCACCGACCTACACTAGGGGCAATTTTCTACAATGGCCAATTTACCTATCAACCCACAAGTCTTTAGTATATGGACGGAAACAGGAGGGGACCCATGCGTTCACAGGGGGAACTTGCAAACTCCACACAGGCAGTACTCAGAACTGAACCTGGGTCGCTGGACGTGTGAGGCTGCAGTGCTTGCCACTGTGTCACCCTATGACTCTATGACTCAATATTAAGGGTAAGAGGATAACCAGGGAAAGAGTAGGGCCCATTAGAGACCAAAATGGCAATCTGTGTGTGGAGCTGGAGGACATAGATGAGGTTTTAAATGATTACTTTTCATCTGTTTTCATTGCGGAGAACGATGATGTAGGTGTAGAAATCAGGGAGGGGGATTGCGAAATACTTGAACATATTAACACTGAAAGGGAGGAAGTATTAGGTGTTTTAGTGGGCTTAAAAATGGATAAATCCCCAGGCCCAGATGAGATGTATCCCAGGCTGTTGTGTGAGGCAAGGGAGGTGAAAGCAGGGGCTCTGACATAAATTTTCAGATCCTCTCTAGACACGGGAGAGGTGCCAGAGGACTGGAGGACAGCGAATGTGGTACCATTATTCAAGAAGGGTCGCAGGGATAGACCAGGTAATTACAGGCCGGTGAGTCTAACATCAGTGGTTGGGAAACTATTGGAAAAAATTCTGAGGGACAGGATTAATCTCCAATTGGAGAGGCAGAGAAAAATCAGGGATAGTCAGCACGACTTTGTGAGCTGGAGTACTGTGTACCGTTCTGAGCACCACACTATAGGAAGGATGTGACTGCACTGGAGAGGATGCAGAGGAGATTCATCAGGATGTTGCTTGGGCTGGAGCATTTCAGCTATGAAGAGAGACTGAAAAGGCTACGGTTGTTTTCCTTGGAACAGAGAAGGATGAGGGGGGACATGATTGAGGTATACAAAATTATGACGGGCATTGATAGGTTAGATAGGAAGAGACTTTTTCCCTTAGCGGAGGGGTCAATAACCAGGGGGCATGGATTTAAGGTAAGGGGCAGGAGGTTTAGAGGGGATTTGAGGAAAAAAAATTTCAGCCTGAGGATGGTTGGAATCTGGAATACACTGCCTGAAGTGGTGGGAGAGGCAGGAACCCTCACAACATTTAAGAAGTATTTCGATGAGCACTTGAAATGCCATAACATACAAGGCTATGGGCCAAGTGCTGGAAAATGGGAATAGAAGAGCCTGTTTCTGTGCTGTATAACTCTATGACTTTCATAAAACCATGTTGACACTGCCTGATTGCATTATGATTTTCTAAATGTCCTGCTACTACTTCCAATTAATAATAAATCCTAGCATTTTCCCAATGACAGATGTTAGGCTAATTGGCCTATAGTTTCTTGATTTCTGTTGTCTGTCTTTCTTGAATAGAGGAGTTACATTTTCCAATCCGGTGACACATTTCCAGAATCAAGAGAATTTTGGAAGATTACAACCAATGCATCCACTATTTTTACAGCCATTTCTTTTAAGACCCTTACATTTAGGCCATCAGGTCCTAGGGACTTGTCAGCCTTTAGTCCCATTAGTTTTCCTAGTATTTTCTCAAATGATAGTGATTGGGTAGTTCCTCCCTCCCTTTTGCCTCTTGATTTTCTGCTATTCTTGGGATGCTTTTAGAGCCTTCTACTGTGAAGACAGATAGCAAATACTTGTTCAAGGTCTCTTCCATTTCCTTGTTTCCCAATATTAATTCACCAGTCTCATCTCTAAGGGGCCAACACTTACATTAGCTGTTCTCTTCCTTTTTATATGTTTGTAGAAGTTTTTAGAATCTGTTTTTATATTTCTTGCTAGCTAACTCTCAAACAGCAATTTCTTCCTCTTTATTTTTTTTAATCATCCTCTGCTGGTTTCTAAAATTTTCCTAATCATCTGGCTGACCACTAATCTTTGCAGTATTGTACATTTCTTTCAATTTGATACCATCCTTAACTTCCTTCATTCACCATGGATGCTGCAACCTTCTCATAGAGTTTTTCTTTCTCAATGGTATATATCTTTATTGAGAGTTATGAAATGTCTCCTTAAATGTCTGCCATTGCATCTCTACTGTCTTACCTTTTAACTTAATTTCCCTGTCCACCTTAGCCAACTTTGTCCTTATAGCTTTGTAACTGCATTTATTTAAGGTTAAGACACTTGTTTCAGGCCCAAACCTCTCACCCTCAAACTGAATGTGAAATTCTATCATGTTATGATCACTCTTGCCTAGAAGTTCCTTTGCTATGAGGTCATTTATTAATCCAGTCTCATTACACATTACTAGGTCTAAGATAACCTGTTCCCAGGTTGGTTCCAGAACTTATTGTTCTAATAAACCATCCAAAGTATACCTAATGAACTCATCCTCCAGGCTACCTTTGCCAATTTGATTAATCCAATCTATATGAAGATTAAATTTGCCCACAATTATTGCAGTAGCTTTGCTACAATCCCCCATTCTTTCTTGATTTCTATTCTATCCTACAGTCTGGATACTGTTAGGGGGCCTATAAACTACTTCCACCAGTGACTTCTTTCCATTGCTATTTCTTATCTCCACCCAGACTGGTTCTACATCTTGATCTTCCGAGCCAAGATCATTCCTCACTACTGTACTGATCTCATCCTTTATTAACGGAGCTACCCCACCTCCTTTTCCTTTCTTCCTAACTTTCTGAAATGTCAATGCCCTGGAATATTCAGTTCCCAACCTTAGTAATCTTGCAACCACATCTCTGTAATGGCTATCATATCATACCCATTTATTTCTATTTGTGCTATCAATTTATCCATCTTGTTGCGAATGCTATGTGCATTGAGATAAGAGCCTTCAGTTCTGTTTTTACCATGTTTCCCAACTCTGACCTTATTTGCTGGTGCATTCTTATGTTTGTATGCTCTGTCCCTTCCTGAAACACCCTGGTTATCATTATCCGTATCGCTACCTTGCACTATTGTCTTGTCCTTTCTCGTTAACTTTCTAAATTTCCCACAAATCATTTTACTGGGTGACCACCCAATGTGGCAGAGAACCCCCCCCTTCCCACCACCCACACCGCCCCATGCCCGCCCAGCACTGCTGACTTAATTCCAGCGGTGATGGGAAGAGGCCTGTATGTGGCTGATAATAGGCCTCTTAAGGGCCTCAATTGGCCTCTGGGTTTGAAGGCAGTCGTTGGCCTTTCTCACCCCCCAACTTAATTGTGGTGTGACAGGAAGGCAACGGGCACTCTGCACCACGCCCCCACTTCCCACCACAATTCTATGTGCCTCCCACCTCCTAGTCTGTCTCTGGAAGGCCCATTAAATCCAGCCCATTTACTGCAGATGTGGTTGCAGTGGATCACACTGGTATCCACCAGCTCCCACAAACTACAGCTACAACACAAGACCTGCCTTGTCATCTCTATTGTGTTTTATTTAACTAATTAGGTTTCAAGTTTAGAAATATCACTGATAATTTGTGATTATATTACGTAGTTTAACTAGTTAAGCTATGAATTTAATAACAGTACTTATATGTGGCCAGTACCAGATTAAACTACTGCCCCAGTTTAGAAAGGAAAATAAACTTTTTGATTTTTTTGGGATATTTTATATTTATCCCAAATCTGTGAGAGTGTATGGCAGTGTTCTTCCAAATTTACTTTCAAATTATATAGAAATCACAACATGAAAACAGGCTTTTCAAGCTAACCAGTTATGCTGGATTTCATTTTCCACAAGAGCAGCAGTCCTAATACTCTGTAAGTGCCGATGCTTTCCCATATCTCTTTATTTCCTTTGTCCTGAACCACCTATCTAACCTATTCTTCAATTTTGCCACTGGCAGTGCAATCCAAAGAAACACAGCTCTCTAATAAAAAAAATCTCCTGTTCTCGGCACTAAATCTCTTAAATTTAACCTTGTATCTATGTCCACTCATTCTATTGTGTTGCCAGTCTTCCTCTGAACCAGTCACAAAAGGGAATCACAGGTGTGAAGTGATTGTGACAATTTACCTCTGCTCTTGTGCAATATAATTGGGTCACAATGTTGTCAGCTGAGGATATCATCTTGCAGACAGTATATGTGGGAGGGAGGCAAATTCAAATGATCTCATCAAGGGGTTGTATCTCGACCATGCTACTGCCAATGTTGTGCTTTTACTAGACTTCATTAGATCAGCAGCAGGCCCTGAAACCCAAGCAAAAAATGGGCTCCCTGACCAAGGAGCTAACAGGCCCTGACATTTCACAGGGTTTCTACCAGTTTTTCAACATAGCAATAGTGGGTTACCAGTGGTGCCCCAGATAAATAGAAGGGACTTGATTATGTTGGGTCTCTGCAGTGTCTGCCTGTTACCACAATGGCAAAAAACAATATAAAAGTGGCCTTATTGTATTTTCTTTCGTGAATTGGTTTCCTGTTTTGTTCATGTTTTTAAAAACAATTTTGTTTTTTATTGTTAGGTTGTTTTCACATGTTGCATGTCCAGGAGTTTAGAATTGATTTGAATCATCATAATGTGTTTGGACTGACATTTCTTACTGTAATGAATGGCCTACTTCTGCTCCTAGTTCTTATGTTCATATTTTTTTTTCCTGACGGTGAACTAAATGGTGAAGAATTGCAGAGGAATGAGGAAAGGACTGCTGGTTCTTGTGGTTGTTACCCAAGTGAGAAAAGGAGATGAAGTGTTTGGGTGCTGGATATCAGTGAGTGACTCTGGGGAAAGAAGATAATGTTTTACCTTTATGTGCAACATCATGACACAACTCAGCAACTGTTGGCATTTTGCAATGTCTTTCTGAGGCTTTTCCTGTTTCTGGCTCAGCCCAGGTCATTTGAGTTGGGGAGTGCCTAGATGTCAAGAATGTTCATTGTCCCTGAGAGGTCGCTCCCTTATCCATGCCAACTGCAGCTATGCCCCTAGCCCAGTCAGTCACTCAGCATATCCTGTGATCAGCATGGGAGCAAGGCTGCAACAACATTTTACTTCACTCAGTGCTCTTTTCTCAAAATCTAAATCTGCCTGCACCAGAATTAGTGCTTGTGCTTGCAAAAGACAGAATGAGTGATGCTGTGATATTAGGCTGATCATTTCTTGGGACTGTAGTTGGAGGCTACCTGGGTACACTTATAAAAACACGAGAAAAACAAGGACTGCAATAGTATCAGCAGTAAGAATGATGGGCACCCTTGGAGATGGATGTTATCTCCTTACATGACAATCTCCAATTTGCTTGACCTATTCTGGGTCCACTGTCCAGGGCTTCATTTCCTCAAGGTAGATGAGGATAGAAGATATTTGCTTCCCCCATTCCCCCACAAATAATTAACAAATCGGTAAAGCTCCAGAAGTTTGAAGTGCACATTCATTGCAATGCAAATAGTCACTCTGCCTCTCAATGTATGTGAATCAATGAGCGTACAGCATGTATGTTCTACTTCTACAGTTAGTAGAAGTCACATTATTGAGCCTGAGTTTTCTGATAGGTGAGCCACATCATTTGAAGGTTTCCTTGACAACTGGAAAGATGCCATGCTTGTGTGAAAGAAGCTAAAAGGTTTTCAAATTTTCATGTCATCCCATTGCACTTGGATATGGTTGCATAGTGGTTATGTCACTAGATCAGTAATTAAAAGAGGTTTGAACTATTTTTGCTGTATGTTTTTCTTGGGGAGAAGGAATAAATCTATTGGAGTCTCATTTTAGTTTTGTAAATGAATATGGGAGCATAATAACACATTGGTTCTTGTGACCATCCACAGTGTGGATGACTAACTGATGTGGCATCAGAGTGTGTGATTTTTAACATCATACAACTCCGTGAACTTACTCACCAGACTTAGATAAGTCTTTTTCTTTTCTTAGATACTGGACAGAATTTCATAACCACTGGGTAATATGACATTCCATTTACAGTAAGAAATGTGGCAAAAGTGGCACTTTTGAAAAGAGGCCCATCTGTATCCAATTTCAGAGAGCTTAAAATTGGCACTCAACAACTTGCCTTTGATGAAGTAAATTTTACTGGTTTGTAAATGTTAAACAGGTGGAGAACAGTGTTACTTAATGTTGCCTTACGCTTAAAGAAAAATATACAAAGTACCGACAATCTTCACAATATATCGCCTGGTTGACATAAATGGTGCTATGTGAAGAAAACAATACAGTAGATCCAAATATGAATGGAAAAATTGAAGATTTGTTGACGATAATTGGCAGCTTGAATACAATTTCACAAAGCTGCCACTTATATTGAGATTATGATATAGACTGCAAAAAGCCCCAAACCTCATTTGTGCTCCATACATACATATGAATCAATTTTTTTTTAAAACAGTGAATCTCTGTACTTTTCTCCTTATTTTTCTTTCCTAGGATATGTAGCAATTGTAACTACGAGGGCAGACAGCTAAGTGATCTGATGCCAGGGGTCAGCCAATGTTGCTCTGAGTCCTTTGCTTAGTAAATCTTGACAGCAGCTTAGAAATAACTGGCCCTTTGATTTTTACCTCGTCCTTATATTTGCCTCCTATCACCTGTGAACTGCCATGTGCTAACTGTCAGAAGCTCCAACAATGCATTTTGAATGAGTCGAACTTGTATTACAGAGTGAGGTCAACTCAGTGGAGTGTGGGTGCAAGCAGTAGTCGAGTATCAGCAATCATAAAGCGGCTGTGCCTGTACTGCATTATCATTTCCTTAATCCTCTGCTTTGATATCACAATGACAGCATGATTTCAGCAAGGACTACAAAAAATCCCATCCCCTTGACTAGAGATGATTGAGGGGTGATCTGAAGGAGGTGTTCAAAATTTTAAATTCAATAGGGGAGATCAAGATAAACTATTTTTTCTGGTGGGGGAGTCAAGAACAGGGAGCATAGAATTAAAGAATAATAGAACGATACAGCACAGAAGGAGGCCATTCAGCACACCATGCCAGTGCTGGCTCTTTGAAAGAGCTATACAATTAGTCCCACTCCCATGCTCTTTCCCCCGAGCCCTGCAAATGTTTTCCCTTCAAATATTTGTCAAATTCCCTTTTGAAAGTTTTTACTGAATCTGCTTCCACTACCCTTTCAGATTGTGCATTCTAGTTTATAACAATTCACTGCAATTTTTTTCTCATGTTGTTGCTAGTTCTTTTGCCAATTACCTTAAATCTTTGCTCTCTCATTACTGACCTGTGTGCCACTAGAAACCTTGGGCAAACATTTGTTCGTGTAGCACCACTTCAAGTGGCGTTACACAGACGTACATTGATTCCCAGAAGGTAGGCAGCACTGGGGGGCACTACCTGCAGTGCCCATGGGGGTTTGTTCATTGATATCATTGAAGAAACCCACACAGGTTGACAGATAGCAGCCCTGGTGCTGTCTGCTCCCAGGGAGTCTACTCGAGCAAATTGTTTACCCCAGTTTCTCCTTAATTACTCGATCAAAACCCTTCCTCATTTTGAACACTTTTGTCAAATCTCCCCTTAATCTTCTCTGCTCCCCATAACCTTCACGAGTACCTTTCCAGCACATTTCCTCTGTCCTTCTCTGAAGCCTTAACATCCTTCCTAAATGTGATGCCCAGAATTGGCCATAATACTCCTACTGAGGCCTAACTAAGTTAGGAACATTTTATAAGGGTTCAGCACAACTTCCTTTTTTTTAATTCTATGCTTCGATTTATAAAACTAAGGATCATATATTCCTTTTTAACAGCCTTCTCAATTTATCCAGCCACCCTGAAAGATTTGTGTATGTACTCACCCAGAGGGGATGTGGGCGTCGCTGGCCAGGCCAGCATTTATTGCCCATCCCTAATTGCCCTTGAGTAGGTGGTGGTGAGCTGCCTTTTTGAACCGCTGCAGTCCATTTGGGGTAGGTATATCCACAGTGCTGTTAGGAAGGGAATTCCAGAATTTTGACCCAGCGACAGTGAAGGAACAGCGATATAGTTCCAAGTCAGGATGGTGTGTGACTTGGAGGGGAACTTGCAGGTGGTGGTGTTCCCATGCATTTGCTGCCCTTGTCCTTCCAGTTGGTAGAGATCGCGGGTTTGGAAGGTGCCGTCTAAGGAGCCTTGGTGCATTGCTGCAGTGCATCTTGTAGATGGTACACACTGCTGCTACTGTGCGTCGGTGGTGGAGAGAGTGAATGTTTGTAGATGGGGTGCCAATCAAGTGAGCTGCTTTCTCCTGGATGGTGTCCAGCTTCTTGAGTGTTGTTGGAGCTGCACCCATCCAGGCAAGTGGACAGTATTCCATCACACTCCTGACTTGTGCCTTGTAGATGGTGGACAGGCTTTGGGGAGTCAGGAGGTGAGTTACTCGCCTCAGGATTCCTAGCCTCTGACCTGCTCTTGTAGCCACGGTATTTATATGGCTACTCCAGTTGAGTTTCTGGTCAATGGTAGCCCCTAGGATGTTGATAGTGGGGCATTCAGCGATGGTAATGCCATTGAATGTCAAGGGGAGATGGTTAGATTCTCTCTTACTGGAGATGGTCATTGCCTGGCACTTGTGTGGCGCGAATGTTACTTGCCACTTATCAGCCCAAGCTTGGGTATTGTCCAGGTCTTGCTGCATTTCTACACGGACTGCTTCAGTATCTGAGGAGTCACGAATGGTGATGAACATTGTGCAATCATCAGCGAACATCCCCACTTCTGACCTTATGATTGAAGGAAGGTCATTGATGAAGCAGCGGAAGGTTTTCCCCCTGATTCCCATTGACCTCAGTTTTGCAAGGGATCCTTGTTGCCATACTCGGTCAAATGCTGCCTTGAGGTCAAGGCACTCTCACCTCACCCCTTGAGTTCAGCTCTTTTGTCCATGTTTGAACCAAGGTTGTAATGAGGTCACGAACTGAGTGGCCCTGGCGGAACCCAAACTGAGCGTCACTGAGCAGGTTATTGCTAAGCAAGTGTCACTTGATGGCACTGTTGATGACACCTTCCATCACTTTACTGATGATTGAGAGTAGGCTGATGGGGCGGTAATTGGCCGGGTTGGACTTGTCCTGCTTTTTGTGTACAGGACATACCTGGGCAATTTTCCACATTGCAGGGTAGATGCCAGTGTTGTAGCTGTACTGGAACAGCTTGGCTAGGGGCGCAGCAAGTTCTGGAGCACAGGTCTTCAGTACTATTGCCGGAATATTGTCAGGGCCCATAGCTTTTGCAGTACCCAGTGCCTTTAGTCGTTTCTTGATATCAATCTGTGATGCTGGGGATTTCAGGAGGAGGCCGAGATGGATCATCAACTCTGCACTTCTGGCTGAAGATTGTTGCAAATGCTTCATCCTTATCTTTCGCACTGATGTGCTGGGCTCCCCCATCATTGAGGATGGGGATATTTGTGGAGCCACCTCCTCCAGTAGTTGTTTAATTGTCTACCAACATTCACGGCTGGATGTGGCAGGACTGCAGAGCTTAGATCTGATCCGTTGGTTATGGGATCGCTTAGCTCTGTCTGTCGCATGCTGCTTACGCAGTTTGGCACGCAGATAGTCCTGTATTGTAGCTTCACCAGGCTGACACCTCATTTTGAGGTATGCCTGGTGCAGCTGCTGGCATGCCCTCCTGCACTCTTCATTGAACCAGGGTTGGTCTCCTGGCTTGATGGTAATGGTAGAGATGGGGATATGCCGGGCCATGAGGTTACAGATTGTGGTTGAGTACAATTCTGCTGCTGCTGATGGCCCACAGTGCCTCATGGATGCCCAGTTTTGCATTGCTAGATCTGTTAGAAATCTATCCCATTTAGCACGGTGGTAGTGCCACACAACACGATGGACGGTATCCTCAATGTGAAGGCGGGACTTTGTCTCCACAAGGACTGTGCGGTGGTCATTCCTACCAATACAGTCATGGACAGAAGCATCTGCAGCAGGCAGATTGGTGAGGACGAGGTCAAGTATGTTTTTCCCTCGTGTTGGTTCCCTCACCACCTGCTGCAGACCCAGTCTAGCAGCTATGTCCTCTAGGACTCAGCCAGCTCTGTCAGTAGTGGTGCTACCGAGCCACTCTTGGTGATGGACATTGAAGTTCCCCACCCAAATTACATTTTTTGCCCTTGCCACCCTCAGTGCTTCCTCCAAGTGATGTTCAACATGGAGGAGTACTGAGTCATCATCTGAGGGAGGGCGGTAGGTGGTAATCAGTAGGAGGTTACCTTGCCCATGTTTGACCTGATGCCATGAGACTTCATGGGGCCTGGAGTCGATGTTGAGGACTCCCAGGGCAACTCCCTCCCTACTGTATACCACTGTGCCACCACCTCTGGCGGGTCTGTCCTGCCAGTGGGACAGGACATACCCAGGGATGGTGATGGCAGTGTCTGGGACATTGTCTGTAAGGTATGATTCCGTGAGTATGACTATGTCAGGCTGTTGCTGGGGGCTAGTCAAGCAAAAGCCTGACATAGTCAGTGGGACAGCTCTCCCAACTTTAGCACAAGCCCCCAGATGTTAGTCAGGAGAACTTTGCAGAGTTGACAGGGCTGGGTTTGCCGTTGTCATTTCCGGTGCCTCGGTCGATGCCAGGTGGTTCTTCCAGTTTCATTCCTTTTTATTGACTTCGTAGCGGTCAGGTACAACTGAGTGGCTTGCTCGGCCATTTCAGAGGGCATGTAAGACTTAACCACATTCTTGAAACCCCTTTAAAATTATACCATTTAGTTTATATTGCTGCTCTTCATATTCCCACCAAAATGAATCACTTCACACTTCTCTACATTAAGTTTCATCCATCATTTGTCTTACCCATTTCACCAGTCTATTTACTCCTGAAGTCTATTACTATCCTCCTCACTGTTTACTACATTTCAGAGTTTTATGTCATCTGCAAACTTTGAAATTCTATCTTGTCCAGGTCATTAATATATAGCAAAAAAAGCAGTCATCCCATTACCAACCCATGGAGGAGACCACTGAGGAGATTTGTTACAGTCTGAAAAGCAACCATTCTACATGACTCTTTGCTTTCTATCCCTTACTTAATTGTTTTATCTGCATTCACTTCCCCTTTAAGCTCATGGCTTTAATTTTGCTCACAAGTTTATTATGTGGTATTTTTTCAAAAGCATTTTTAATGTTCCTTCCAAATAATCTTAGCTTAAGTTTAGAGCTCAGCCATTTAGGAGGAAAATCAGGAAGCACTCTTCCACACAAAGGGTAAAAGACTGTGGATGTTGGGTCAATTGAAGCTTTCAGGACTGAGATTGATCGATCATTGTTAGGTAAGTGTATGAAGGGATATGGAGCAATGCCAGGCAAGGAGATGATATTCAGATAAGCCATGATGTCATTGATTGGTGTAGAAGGCTCAAGGGGTTGATTGGCCTACTCCCATGCCTAATGTTCCTGAGTTCCTAGAAATCATTGTCACTGATCTTAGAAACTGAATGCTTAATTCAATGGTATGATATTCAGGTTACTGCTGCTATCAGAATGGTGGACAGATGTAAAGGAATTTATGCTAATAGCTCCAATAGTCATTTCTAGGGTTATAAAAAAAGCTCTAAATTCATATTTTGAAAGGATTTTTGTTTGCAACAAAGGAAGCCTGTTGATGTTGGGAATGGACCTGTTTTCTTACTTTGGCATTCAGCGGCTAATCTGAGCTTGTATTACCAGTAGGGAGTCCCTCAAACTGACAGCATGTATTGCCATCCAAATTATTCAATGAAAAACAATGCAGCATGCATTCTTGAACCTCTAATATGTGTGGCTGGCAGACGAGGCTCCCTACTGAGATTATGGACTGAGAAAACAACTCCACCAGTATCAACATGAAGCATTCTCAGGTCAGGTAAGTGAGACCACAGAGCAAAGTTTTCTTCTGCAGTGCGCCAGCAATGGCTATAAAACTCATCATGAATGGTGGCATAAGGTGGTGAGAGTGAATCATCAGTCAATTGCATACTCTACCCATTTTTTCTATCCAGGGAAACCAGTGACTGTCAGTGCTTGCTATCTGATCAGACCCACTTGTGATTATTTTATCAGGACTCACTGTGTTAGCCTTGCGATGATCTGTATCTCCATATTAGCTGGGAAGTCAAAAGTACTAACAGCATGGAGCCACTGTTATCTCTGGTAGCAGTAGCGAAACATGTTTGTGCTGTTAAGGCACCATGCTTCTGCCTGACAGTCTGCATCGCCCTAAAGGCTCTGGCAAAAAAAAAGTAAACTGAAAGTAAAATAAAGAAAAGATACATGAAAAGTGAAAGGAGTTAGATGAGGAAATTAAAAAGTATAGGAGATGAAAAAAAACAAGAGAGGGAAACTGAAAGAAGGGGTAAATTCTACTTTATAGCACAGAGATATTGTTGGCCACTGGCTATCACCAGTAACCTGTCTCTCGATGCAGAAATCAACAAGCGCATGGGAAAGGCTTCCGCTGCTATGTCCAGACTGGCCAAGAGAGTGTGGGAAAATGGCGCACTGACACGGAACACAAAAGTCCGCGTGTATCAAGCCTGTGTCCTCAGTACCTTGCTCTATGGCAGCGAGGCCTGGACAACGTATGTCAGCCAAGAGCGACGTCTCAATTCATTCCATCTTCGCTGCCTCCGGAGAATCCTTGGCATCAGGTGGCAGGACTATATCTCCAACACAGAAGTCCTCGAGGCGGCCAACATTCCCAGCTTATACACCCTACTGAGTCAGAGCCGCTTGAGATGGCTTGGCCATGTGAGCTGCATGGAAGATGGCAGGATCCCCAAGGACACATTGTACAGCGAGCTCGCCACTGGTATCAGACCCACCGGCCATCCATGTCTCCACTTTAAAGACGTCTGCAAACGCGACATGACGTCCTGTGACATTGATCACAAGTCATGTGAGTCAGTTGCCAATGATTGCCAGAGCTGGCGGGCAGCCACAAAGGCGGGGCTAAAGTGTGGCGAGCCGAAGAGACTTAGCAGTTGGCAGGAAAAAAGACAGAAGCGCAAGGGGAGAGCCAACTGCGAAACAACCCTGACAACCAATTTTATCTGCAGCACCTGTGGAAGAGTCTGTCACTCTAGTATTGGCCTTTATAGCCACTCCAGGCGCTGCTCCACAAACCACTGACCGCCTCCAGGCACTTACCCATTGTCTCCCGAGACAAGGAGGCCAAAGAAGAAGATTGTTGGCCTGTTGGGATTGTGTCTTGGTCGTTCAGGCATGCATCCAATTTTATTTTGGTATCTCCATTGCATAAAGCTATATTCCTAGGGAGTAGATCTTAGCTTTGTGCAATAGTGTAAAATGGGTATTAATGAGTCTGCAGCCTGTTAACCTTCTCTCCCGACTTTTATTTCCATTGAAGTCAATGGAATGTAAGAGATGCAAAGTGGATTGCCACCTCGCTATCATCCATTTTGCACGACTGCAAAAGGCAATATCTCGCCCCAGGAGTGATAAGATGAAAACTTATCCTGACAGGAAAAGTAGCAACAACAGAAAGCATGTTTGTTTTTGGATGGGGAGAGGGGAAAAGATTGGGATGAATTATTGAGTTCATTATGGTGTCACCACCAAAATTTTCATCAAATATGAGCAGAACCAGATGTAGAATAAGTGTCTTTCTACCCCAAATTTATATGTATCTGCTTCTGAACCAGTGTGCCATTTAAATATACCATAATTAAGTTCTGAGCAGTTTGGACAGTGGCTGTTAACACAGTGGGAACCTGATTGAGTGTTCAAACCAATTTTATTTTAGATCTGTACAGCCAATTCAATGAGCAGCTTCCATCTCACAATCTTTGTTGGACTCAAAACAAAATCCCAAGGATGAAGTTAGTTTTCTAACTTACTATGCCAGCCTGCCCTCACTTTTATGACACCTCCAGGTACTAGAAAGTTGCAAGAATGAATGGAGAGGGAATATGGATTGTTATGTGTTAAATGAGGGATGACTAAAATGACAACTTTTCCTTTTTCTGGCACAGTTAGCAGATGTAAATGTTATATTTTAAATTCTTATTCTGATTCATTTCATATTCACGCTGTAAGATTTAGGTTCAGATTACCCAAAATAGGCGGTCGAAAAATCATAAGTGATTTTAAAGTAGTTTATTAAGAAGCAACACATTAGATATGATGCATATTAAGGGGTAGTAGTTTAAATATGATGATGCATAAGCTAAATATACAGAAAAGACATACAACCTGTAACAGATTGAATGGATTACCAATCCCAGATCATACAGTTGGGCAGAACAGTCCTGGCAGTCTCCCTGATGGATGAGGCAGGCGAGGTGTTAGTGGTCTCTTCAGTCCTCAGTGTCCTTAGTCTTCTTGAGCTAACCATAGTGTAAGGCTGGAGCCAGCATGGATCCACCTTGAAAAGCTCTTGTCCATCTGAAGAAGTTCCCCGCCAATTTCTCTCTTCAGCACCTGTTTGTATACTTTATTTCTGGTGGTTGTTGAGTGTACCATGTCAATCATACTCAAGGTAATCCCTCTCATTTCTGTCTGGAGCCTATGGAGTCATCTTGTGGCTCATTGCTTGCTGGGACTTTCATTTAACCTTTATTCATGAAATCCCACCTTATCAGCTTTAGGAAAGTCTTGTTTCATAGCCTGTGCTTGAATCATCTCCTTGGCAGAGATAACAGGCCTACGCTGTCTTGGCTGCCTGCCATAGGATCTTTCTTAACAGAGAGAGAGGCAATCACAATACTATGTGTATTAAATCCATAAGAATTTTATATTATTCTGAAAAGTATCTTTATTAAAGGTCCCATTTCTTACAATGCTGGCCTTTGTTAGTCTAAACAGATATATCCAGAGATACCAAAGCTGAACTGATTCTTATCCAACAGGTAAAGCAACATATACCAAAAATAAACTAATTGTTATCCAACAGGTAAAACAGCAGCAAGTTGGTTTTGACCAATTTGAATAGAGCAATGTGTGAGTACAGAACCATGGAATTTGGGAGGGCATGCATGCCACAAGATTATGAACAGTCTGTGGGTGAGTGACTCTGAAGTTATGGTCTGCTTCTAAAAATAGGATTTAGTTAGTGTTGTAAGTCTGGATGACTTCAGGATTCTGAAGAAATTCAGCAAACATTCTGTGTACCCTACCTAATCAAAGTTTTCATTACAAACTAATGATCCGTAAAAATCCATTCTGCCTGTGACAATGTAATGTAAAACAAGATGAGAGAATATCTCCGTGGTTTATTAAGGCCCAGATGACAGCCTGGTCTCTGTGTTATTGAAAAAAGTAAAATATATTGCATGATGCTTGAATCCCAAAAGAAAACTGATTTAGTAATCAATTGTCATTATCAGCAGTGGTCCATGAGCTTTTGAAATGTTTGGAATGTATTTTCCAACAATGATAATGAACCTTCTAATCACTGCATAATGAAATACAAAAATGGGACTGATATTCCTCAATTTGTTATGGTCAGCAATAAAGTAAACATTTTTAAACTGGTAGAATGTTGAGAGAAAGTTTCAATCAATTAATGCATTAGTTGTTTGCATTTACTGTGACTCACAGCATTCCTATCCCTCAAAAAACAGGGATACAAGAGTTGAGTATAAAGTTAAAAAGGCTAATTAGCCTTGTTAAGGACTTGTTAATAGTCATTTCTGAGGAAATTATACAGCACACTGCAGATACAGAGGCTCAACAACTAAACGAGTTATTATCTTTAGGTCAAACTCAAAATCAGTGAAGATAATAAAGATAGAGTTGTGAGCAGCAAGAGAGCAGTAAAATAAAAGCAAATTACTGCTGGAAATCTGAAACAATAACAAAAAGTGCTGAAAATACTGCAGGAATTTTCTGACTCTGAACATGAATGTGATGGTCCATGACTTGCATATAGGAGCAGAAGTAAGTCGTCATTAAGCCCCCAAAGTCTCTTCTGCCTTTCAAATCATGTCTGATATTTACCTCAACTCCATCTACCTGCCAGTTTTCCATATTCCTTGATAACCTTAACGAACAAAGGTCTAGGTCTTGAAAATTTCAATTGGCCAGGCATCCATAGCCTTTAGGGGGAGAGAATTCTAGATTTTCACTAACCTTTATATCGCATATTGTTGGTGAAGCAAAGGGAATTCTGGGATTTCAAAGGGTACCATATTCATGCGTTAGGACAGACAGCACCCCAGGCAGGACTTATAAATAGAGTTCTACTTAAGAATGATGGATAAGCAGTGCCTAAACAAGTTGAGTCCCTTTTTAGGTGGCTGTGACTGAGGCTTCCCAACTAGTTCATGAAGATCTATCTGGGCAGTCAATCATCCACACAGCGTTATCAGAGGCAGTGAAGTACCCCATTGCCTTTAATTTAATGCTACAGGAATCTCACAGAAAGAATTCTTGAATCAGTTACTTTGTTCTGTACCGATCTGTTAAGGAGGTAACTGAAGCCTTATTGTCATCCATCCCACAACATACACTTTAGCAGCCACCAAACACCTTCGGTAGAGAGACAGATGAGTAAGGGTTCATTTTTGAAATACATACAGTACTAGAATCCCTATTTGCTTTCCTTGTTTATTTTGTTTTGCAATGTTCTGGATTTGTTTTGCTTGCTTGACTTCTGGACAATTAACAATTTCCTTTCTTGTGCAATGGAAAGAATGACTTATTGCAAGAAATCGTAACAATAGATTGATTTCATTAAAATTTATTAAGAGGACTGTAAAAAATGCAAATTTTACATGACTGCTGAAAAATGGGGAGGGGATAAACCCAGCAACTACTGGCCAGTCAGCCTTCTGATGCTGGTAAGGAAACTTTGAGATCATAATCTAGGACAAAATTAACTGACATTTTGATGATCATGGGCTAATAAATGAAAGTCAGCATAGATTTGTTAAAGGCAAACTATATTTGACTAACTTGATTGAGTTCTTTGATGAAATAATGGAGAAGGTTGATGAGGGTTGTGTGTTGATGCTGTGTTTATAGACTTTCAAAAGACACTTGACAACGTGCCATATATTCGACTCATAATCCAAATTAAAGTCCATGGCATTAAAGCAACAGTGGTAGCACAGATACCAACATTGGCTAAGGAACAGTAAGGCTGTTTTTCAGACTGAAGTGAAGTATATAGTGGTGCTTCCCAAGGTATTAGCACCACTGTGCTTTTTGATATATATTAATGACTTGGACTTGGGTATTCCTTGTCCTTCTATCCTTGCATATACCACCTCTGTTCAAGGAAGAAATGGACAGCCCTCATACCATCCTGGTGGGGGATGGAGGTGTAGACAGATTGTAGACAGTCCATAGTGAAGAGGAGGTGGTTAGGGCCAGGAAACTGGAAGTTGTTGAAATGATGTAGGGCATCTGAAGAGTCCCAGATGTAGGTGGGAAGAGACTGGACCAGGGGAGAAAAGATGGAATCAAGATAGGAATAAATAAGTTCAGTGGGGCAGGAACAGGCTGAAGCAATAAGTCTACTGGGACAGTCCTGTTTGTGGATTTTGGGAAGGAGGTAGTAGTGGGCTATCTGGGGTTGCAGGACTATGAGGTTGGAAGCAGTAGAGGGAAGATCTCCGGAGGGGATGAGGTCAGTGACGGTCCTGCAGACAGTGGCTTGATGTTCAGTGGTGGGGTCATGCTCTGGGGGAGGTAAGAAGAAGTGTCTGAGTGTTGGTGCTCAGCCTCTGCAAGATAGAGGTCATTACACCAGACACCAACAGGTTTGATCACAGTTTTGGGGTTAGACCTAACAGAACGGAGTGCAACAAATTCAGAGAGCGATAGGTTTGAGTAAGCAAGGGGAGTGGAGAAATTGAGATGGCCGATGTTACGCCAACAGGTCTCAATGAAAAGAGTGGGTAACAGGTCAGAGGGAGGCGTCCAGGCGGAGGGAGAATACTGGAGATGGGCAAAAGGGTCTTTTGGTCTGGGGGAGGACTCATGGTCAAAGAAGTGAGCCCAGAGGCAAAGACAATGGGAGATGACCTCAATGTCATGCCAAGCACAAAATTCATTGAGGTGGGGGCGTAAGGGGATAAAACTGAGTCCTTTGTTAAGTACAGATCGTTCAGCATCAGAAATGGGAAGGTCAGAGGGTATTGTAAATACACTTCAGGGAGTTAGATTAGGCGATAGGATGGGGTTAGAGGGAAGTGAAGTGCAAGAGGATCTGGAGGGGCGTTAGTCTCCATGAGCTGCTGGAGCTTGCATTCCTTAACACCTGAAAGGAAGAGAAAAGTTTTTTGGTTAAAGCGTCAGATAAGACAAAGAATGAAATGAAACTGCGAAGCAGGACAGCTTTGAGATAAGGTGAGTCGGTGCTTCTGGAGAGAGAGGTCACGTGTGTACATATGGCAGCGCATGTCACTGAGTGTGGATCTCAGGATGTGGTGACAACAGCTGTGCAAGGAACGTTGTATTTCTCTGAGATACCTGTAATCCTGGGTGGCTTTCCTTTCTTTTTTTAATGTCTGTTTGGTAGTGACCTTGACGATATTCTTAACGACAAGTCTTTCCTTTTAATTTAAAAATATATTAACAACACAAGTGGCAGCTCAACTTACCAAAAAATTTAAACCCGATCAAATGCTGCCAGCAAACCCTGAAGACCCTTCTATTTAACTGCTTACAATGCCATTGATGCCGGTGACTGAGAGTCTGCAGCTCCTAAATGCATCCAAATCACAAGAAATTACAGCAAAATTGGAGAAACAAACAATGGAGCACAAGAGAATGAGCGTGAGGGGAGGGAGCACGCGAAAGGAATGGACAATTTCTCCAGCATATCATCTCGATATGTCTTGCATATCCTCAGGGGTATGCATGCCACAGTTTAGGAATTCCTGTGAGAGTAAATAAGGAGAAACTGTTTCCAGTGGCAGAATGATCGGCAACCAGAGAACACAGATTTAAAGTGACTCGCAAAAGAATCAGAGACGATATGAGGGAACATTTTTTACACAGTGAGTTATTCTGATCTGTAATGCACTGTCTGAAAGGATGGTGGAAACAGATTCAATAGTAATATTTAAAAGGGAATTGGATAAGGACTTGAAGGGGGAATAAATGAAAGGGCAAAGGGGTGACAACAAGAGTGGGATTAATTGGATAGCTCCAACAAAGAGCTGGCATAGGTATAATGAGCTGAATGGCCTCCTGTGGTATGTAATTTTATGTTTCTATGATTCTTATACTGTATAGGTTTAGTATTTTCCTTCCTTGTTTTCCCCTTTGACACTGGAACTTTGTGTGATGCTATAATAAAAACAGATGATGCTGGAAACATACAGCTGGTCAGGCAGCATTTGTGGTGAGAAAGACAGAGTTAACTTTTCAGGTCACACTTATACAATACTGGAGTATATTGTCATACTGATATAATTCTTGTGTACTTTTACATTGGTGCATATTTTCAACTGAGCATTTACAGGAGGGCTAAGTTGCATATTTATATAGTAATTCAAGAAAGATAAAATTGCAAATAATGTTCATTGAGGGTGGCTGGATTAGATAAATATTTCGGAATTTGTTTCTCTCCTGCCTTATTATCTCTTTGGTCCTGAAATCATACCATGAAAGAGTTATGTATGCATGTTTAACATATCTCTCTCTGCTATTTTAATAATGTGTTTATCTGTTTTAAGTAAAATGTGTAAACGTCTCTGCTAAAATAGAAGGTCAAGAAGAGTTTGTGCCATGCATTTCACAAAGCATGATCTCTGGGCCTTTTATTCAAACAAGAAGGATGATTATCCACAACAGTGAGAGAGAAGGTGGGATTGAGGATGCTTACATACTGTGGAAAGGCATATCTCAGTTCGCATAAGATAAGACCTGCTGATAATTCGATATGTGGATCTGTCTTGATACCATAGCTGTTTGCTTCACTACAGATCTGGACTTATGTTGATGTTCACTCTTTGATCTTGTAAGCAATCTGCTTCACTTGATCCAGGTTTCAGTGTGCTGCCACCATTACTGGAATCAGGCTTTCTCACTTTACCAATAATATATATTTTAAAATCTATCACATTGCCAGGCTTGGGATAATTGGTAGACGGGAGATACATGTCTCTTTGCTTGATAAAGAATAGATAAGCTGATAATTCTCAAGTTGGTTTCAGCTACCTTTTTCCAAAACCAAGCTAACTCTGGGAAAGCTTTAATAATTTACTAAGTTTAATATTTGAATATAATTAATGCATAAATTCAAGAAGTTCAGATAAATCTCTGGGTTGATGCAGCATTGCAAGCTGTACCATTCTGATGTCATCTGAATCCCCTTATTATTTGCAGCTCACCCAGAACCAGCTATCATTGTAAGGTAGGCTTTTCTGCATGGGCAGTAATCTGGCAGAGTGGATCACTCGGCCCTATGGAAACCTTCCAATTTTTATCCCCTTTAGATTCTATAATGGTTCAATGATCCACTCTGTCAGATTATCAAAAGTTTACCCAGTACCTCTTGAGGAATGGATTGGTTTGAAATGTCTTGCATTGACAGACTGGGCACTATCCAGCCCAGTTGCCCTGATATTAAATTGTCTCAACCCTTATTTATGTTACCATTCCTTATACCAAGCAGGAAAATCTTAACATTCAAGGTGATATATTCATTTAAATAATGTGAATCAGGATTTTGTGTGATATAAAGTACTTTAAAAAACTGTAAAACTTCAGACAACAACTAGGAACTCAGATCAAAAGGAAAACAAATGCATGTAGATATAACGAGCTTGTCAGGGTATTCAGCAAACTGTTTAGTGAAAGACAACTTAGCATTAAATGGGTTGGGATATTTGTTGAATGATTATGGACCTTAGCTTTCTTTTGAAACAGTTCAATTGATCATCTGATCTGTAGCATACCTATTAGGTTTAATTTATGAAAACTATTATAACATAAGTCAGAAGAATGCTATGGATCCAGATTGTCTGCAGAGGCAACAGTACCCCATTGCATTCAAAGAGGTGAAAAAGAAGAATCTCATTGGACAGAACTAAACATTTTACCAAAATCTACGTGGAATGGTCGAACCAAACTGTCATGGCTGGCTTCAACTCACCATGTGAATGCTGGCAGACAACATTGACAGAGGGATTCAGAGGCTCAGAGAGATTGGGGCATAATGGACATTCCCTTCAGTATAAAATATGAGCACTGGAGCAGCCAGTTGGCAACCTTGCCAGCTTGAGTTCTGCTTCAAACTCTAGATTTTGTCTCCCAAATCAATGAGCATCAAGCAGTTGGAGCACAGCAGACTAGTTTGTCCTAACAGATAGCTGCTAAAGCAGAAAGGGAATGTTGGCGCAATACAGTGATCATCAGTAGCCCTCATTCTGACTTCTATTTTGAAGTTCAACTTTTTATTTGTCTCACTCTCCTTTGATTTATTTTCTCCTTTAAAAGTCCATCAAAAGTCTTTATTTCTAATTTCAGGTAACACATGTGAGGCTGGGGAGCAAGATTCAGAGAGTGGGGCTGAATTTTATTGGGGTGCTGCACTCTGCCGCGGCGCCCTTTGAACTCAGCGGCATGCTCGCATTCGTGGGGGCTCATTTCCATAGAGGCTGTGCGCCACCCCCCTCCATATTACGTGGGGAGAGGCGGGACATTTGGTGCAGCGAGAGTTTTTGACAGTTGTGCAGCAGGTGCTGGGGCCCGATTTTAAACTCTCCAGATCTGCTTCCTGACAACTGTCAAAGAATACTTACCTGACTGCTGAATAGTGGGGTTGCTGTCAATCTGGCAGCAAAGCAGAAAGTCAGAAAGTACTGCAGAAATCCAGCAGGTCAAGCAGCATCTGTGGAGAGAGAAGCAAAGTTAACTTGTCCAAGTTCACAGACCTGAAAGTTAACTCTGCTTCTGTCACCACAGATGCTGCCTGACCTGCTGAGTGACCCCTGCACTTTCTGCTTTGCCACCAGATACTTACCCTGCTGTGTCCCAGTGTCCTGTGAAGTTGTGATCCTCTTCTTCCACTCAAGTATAACGTTCCTTCTTGTAGGCGTGCCGCATCTGGGTGAATAATTGTAAATTTGCACATTCCAGGACGTGAAACTTAAATGCACCAAAAAAGGTATTACAGAGGTTTACAGAGAACACACTGACACAAATGGGAATGCACGGGTGTCACTGCAATGTAAATACATCTTTCACTAAATGTTCCTCACCAACATGTATGTCCTTTTCTCTGTACGAATGATGTGTGCCAGCATGTAGCGCCAATGTCACATCCCTTTGCACCGCTGGCCCTTCAGGAGAGCCAATGTATACAATAATATTATTGCCATGCCACCTTTCCTCATGAGTGTCTCCACGGGTGCAGTGACATGGACATTTGTTCAGTCCACTGCTGCCTCTAATGGTTTACACAGGGATGCTGCAGATGTAGACTGGTGCACAGCAGGTGAGCTAGGGTGATGTGTGGCTTGCAGAGCTCATGCGGTTCCTATGGAGCAGACAGCCTTTGCCTGATAAGTCACTTCTGAACATCCCTTGCTCATTGCTAGCCCTGCGTGCTGATCCTGGGTGCCATCCGCCGTCCCATGCATCTTTCATGTTGTAGGTCCTCAGCGTCCTCATAGTCCGAGGAGGAATCCTGTTGACGTCTCTCCTCATCATGCCAGGCCTGGCTCCTATTGGGTGTATAGTTGTGCAGAGCAGCAAAGAAAGGAGCTGGCCTTTTCGGCCCATAGTACAGGGCATCACCCTATCCATACAGGCATTGGAGGCGCTCTTTTAGCATGCCGATCTCCTGCTCAATGGTGGC
The DNA here is from genome assembly GCF_036365525.1 of Heterodontus francisci. NCBI lineage: Eukaryota > Metazoa > Chordata > Chondrichthyes > Heterodontiformes > Heterodontidae > Heterodontus > Heterodontus francisci. The sequence goes on from NC_090376.1 coordinate 106,956,453, forward strand.
TCAGTGGCTGGCATTGTATCTCTCCTCTGCAGCAGTGGTGGGGTCTCTCACTGGTGTCGAGAGCCATGTCTGCAAAGGATAGCCCTTATCTCCAAGAAGCCACCCCTCCATCTGAGCCAGTTCAGGGAACAGTGGTGGCAGCTGGGACTGCTGCAAGACCCAGGTGTCATGGCAGCTGCCTGAGAAGCGTTCACACATTCGCTGCAAGCATCTGCGGTGATCACGTATCAGCTTTACCTAGATTGAGAGGACTCCTTTAATGGTGACATCTGCAAGTGGTATCCCGATGGGAAGCCTGATGGCCACATGAGTGCAGTCTATGAACATTACAACCTATGGTTCTCCAGCAATGTTGCCAGAATGAATGGCCCTCTCGGCCTGGCTGTGAGAGTCTGTCCTGAAGCGGACATACTCACTGGCCCTTCTGTGCAGGGCATCAGTGACCTCCTTCATGCAGCGGTGCACTGCTGACTGTGTGACCCCACAAAGCTCTCTGGTGGGCCCCTAAAAAGGTGCAGAGGTGTCAGGCTTGAGAACTGCTGCCACAATGAGGATCAAAGGCATGGGATGTCCACCGGAACCCATGGGCTGCAGGTCATCCTTGAGCAGGGCACAGAGACATGTCACCACCCTTTCCACATGCGCAATTGCCTCTGACGCTGGTGCTCTGACAGCTGATGGCATGTCATGTGGGGCTTGTAGATGCACGGCAATCGTAATTGCGAGCTCCCCTTGGAGGCTGCTGCTCATGACCAGGGGCCTCTACATGGATCGCACCTGCCTGTTGATATTGCCTCTGGCGCATACCGATCCTCATGAGCAGAGGATCACACAATGAAGGCTGAGCCATATCTATTTCCATGTGATAAATAAAGTTGAACCCTTCATGTATTCGAAGGTTCCTAACAGGGCAGGGATTGGTGTTGACGGGTACTTCAGCTGCTTTCCTGGATCAACTATGTGGTGTGCCATAGCATTGGCCATCTTAGACAACACTCAGAGTGGCACAGAATGACCACATCAAGATCCTACCAGCTGAATCGATTGCCCCCACCATCCATATAACCTTAATGTTCTTGACCTTTCTGGCACCCTCCCCACACACAGGGTGTCTAGTGTGCCATTGCTCCTTCACAAACATGAACAAACACAGAGCGTACACTGTTAATGGAGGGATGGTACACAGTACCTCCCATCATGCCAGCAGAGCCTTCCCACCAGTAATCCCAGACCCCTTCCCTTTAAGTATGCAGAGTGAGACCCCTGTGTATCCCCCCCACCTCCCTTCGAGTATGCAGAGTGAGACCCCTGAAAAGAAACTTACCTTCTGCCGTGAAACCTTCTGCCTCGGAGGACCCGCCAGCTTTTCCAATTGCGAACGGCACGTGACGGCTGCCCATTCATCGAAAAATCAGGAAGTGTCAGTGGAGAGGCAGCGGGCTGTATAATAAGAAAGGTAAGTACCGTTTACCATATGCTAATTGTGGTGCCGCCGTCGTGCGGCAGGGTGGCCGCACTGAGGTCCCACCGCTGCCGGTAACATGCGGAGGGCCTTTCTCGACGTCGTGGGTCAAGGCGGGTCTCTCCCCGCAGCATTTTACCGGCCCCCATGCCACGACCCGTGGCATCGAGGGGCTGGTACAATCCAGCCCATGGTATAAATGGAAGAAAAATCCATTTTTGCTTTCTGCTAGTCTTACTTCAGTTACTCACTTCTAACTTTACTTTAACATTGCACACAATGGCAAAGATAGCCAATTGTTTTTCAGCACTTATTGTCTGGAAGTCTAGGGTTTTAAAGTAGACAAACAAACAAATCATGAGCAATAACTGGATATAGACAAAATGTCTCCACATGGAGATAATCCACCTCTTATTATCATTTGCTTGTGAGGAGGTAACTAAAAGTTCACATCGGCAACTATGTTTTTATTTCTCTGCAGGGATAAAATGTAAAAGCACGCTGGGACAGATGTTTAACCTGCCTCCTTGGGTGTAAAAATGATATTATGGAGAAGAGATAATTATTGGCTAGGAGACCAGAGAGACCTGCCCTAGTCTTTGGATAGTGCCATGGGATCTTATAGGTCCAGTTGAGCATGTTCAGGGCCTCAGTTTAACATCTCATCCAAAATTCACATCTCTGATAGTGCAGCACTCCCTCCATACTGCACTGGTACGCCAGCCAGATTTTGTAGCTGAAGTCTGTGGAATGGTATTTAAACATACTCAGAGGCAAGAATGATTCTATTAAAGCATGACTGACATAAAGAAACAGCGGAGAATCAGACACAAGAAGCTGGAACTAAGCTGGTTCTGTCCTCCTGGTCAAGATATATGGCATGGAGGAGGATGATATAAATAAGAAGCAAGTTAAAAGGAGCAGTGAAATAAAATAAAGGTGTCATAATGTAGGGACCACTCCGGCAATGTCAGGTCTAACCTAACAGGTCTGGCAGTCTTCTCCTGTCACTGTCAGTCAATTATATGAATCACAAGCTACATTTTTGAAAAAAAATTAAGTAACTCCTTTGTAAACTAGTCTGATCAAGGAATTCTGTTAAACAAAGATATAAAAAATGAATAAAAGAAAGAATCTATTGCCCCTTCTACAGCTGGGTAATTTCAGGACTAAAATGTCCCAGAATGTCAGTAATCAATCCCAGGAGACTCCAAATGTCACTGGCTTCTTAACACTGTCTAAAAGTGATGGTAACCAGGTTTTCCTTAGTCTGCTGGACTTTGGAGCCACAGCGCTAGCTATTTGTTAACCAAGATAGACTCTTTTCGTAATGCAATGCTTAAACTATAGGTCTCCATGTGTAATATTCTGTTCTCTTATGTCTGCGCTATACATTTTTAAGAACATCCCGTTAAATTATTTTTTGTACAGAAGCAAATCTGTAGTGTACAGGTTTGTAAAATGATGCATAATATTTGAAATATCTATGAAGTTTATATATAAAGTTCATATATGAAGTTTAGTGAAAGCGCGTGCCACTTTCTGCAAAGGTTCTTTTTGAATATATTGTGTCCATTGTTTCACGTTGGAGAAAGATACTTTGATAGATGTTTCATGAAAGAGAAAATAAAAGGACAATGACATTTCATGAGGTTTAGTCATTTATTTATCGGAGTATATCAGCAACATCACTGTGGTGCTGCTCAAATTCTGACAGAAAATAACTTAGCAGTTAACATGATAGAAGCAGAGGCATGAAGAGTAGAATTGGATGATTGGTCAGACTATGTTTCAGAGGAAACTGAAACAACTATCAAGATTACCTGAATTGGATAATTTGTACTCTGTTGACTTCTGTGCAGAGAAACTAATGGAGTCACAGAATCATACAGAACACAAGGAGGCCATTCGACACTTGAAAGAGGTATGTCCAATTGGCCCACTCTCTTGTTCTTTCCCTTATAGCCTTACATTTTTTTTTTCCTTTTTAAGTACATATCCAATTCCCTTTTGGAAGTTACTATTGAATCTGCTTCCACCACCCTTACAGGCTATGCATTATAGATCATAAACTTACTGAAGAAACTAAACTCTCCTCATCTCACTGGATCTTTTGCCAATTATCTTAAATCTATGTCCTCTGGTTACTGACCCACCCACCAGTGGAATGCTGGTTTCATTTTGATTGCACCAGAAACAAAACTCAGATTTTAAGCCAGTGTAAGCTCACATTGCAAAAAACAACATACAACAATGTAATTTGTTCATCAACTTTATTGAGCCATACAATCTCAGGGAAACTAAAATGATCAATCTACAGAAGGCTTCAGATGATTTTGGAGCCTTTTTTTGTGGCACAACTGGCATGTTAGCTCAGAAGTTTGTCTTTAATCTGGGAATGTTTATTGTGTTGCTAGGATTTTGGCACCAACAGGAGCTGTCAGCAAGATCATAGCTGAAAGACATCCAATTAAACAGGTCAATCTTAGGTTACATAACGTACCTCACAACTGTGAGTTAGGGACATTGAAATCTATACAATGCCATTTTAAGAACGTGTTGTATTTTACAATTATTACAGATGGCTGTTCTGACTTTAAGAAAGCATTATCAAGAATCCACTGGCAATTTTAAGATCAGTTGAAGTAACGGAAGAAACTGGATCCAATTTTTTTGCTACTGTATTTGATTTTTGGGAATATAAAGACAGAACTTCCAATCAGCATAATTCATATTTAATCCCTGGGCATGCTAGTATTACATTTCCATGCACGTTATTTTTACTCAGGCTTTAGTATAGTTAAAATAAGAAGGTTAATAGCTGCATAAGTATAGCATGAACAGGAACATAGTACAAGTGTGTAAGCATTTTTGCTGATTGAAATTTTACTGTGTTATTTTCAGAATTTTTTTTCTTGGTTTTTGGGAAAGACAAACCTGAGCTAAGAGTTTCATGAGTAATAGTTATTTTGAGCCATGCATCACTGGTAGAGGCCAGGTGAAGAATGTGAGGGAGTGGAGGGGGAGGAAATTTATTAACGTATGGTATTAAAGATTTCAGATTAGTCCATTTTAACTGGGATGAAGCCCAAACTCAGCCCTTAAGTGTACATTTCTATTATAGAAAGGGGAAGGGTGAAGCCAATAAAATTGATACTTAAAATCAGAGGCTGAATTGTGTGGTTCAGCCCGAGGTCCCACTGGGGAGAAACTGGGCACAAGTGATTTTCCAGCAGCTGGCCAATTAACAGCCAGCAGACGGACGGGGGGTGCAATCAATAAGATAGCAAAGGTGGGTAGGTGGCAGAAATGACGTGAAGTCTGGCGGGATATTTAAAGGGCTGCCAGCACACACTAACATCGGGACTCTCAGGACATCTGCAAGAATTGAAGGCCTGACAAAGTTATCAACTGAAGAAAGATCCTGGGTGGCCCCACGGTTCAGTGATGCCTTCCTTCAAACTCTCCTCCAGGCTGATCGGGCAAGGAAGGAGGTCCTCTTCCCCATGGATGGGATGAGGAGACTGACCCACCTGACCAAGCTAGCCTGGACAGAATTGTAGAAGAGGTCAGCAGCTGTGGGATCATCCCTAGAACCTTGCTGCAGTGCCGCAACTGGATGAATGACCTTTTTTGTTCTGCCCAGTTAAGTGCTCCACACTTTGCTCCCCTTAAGGGCTTACATGTGGCAACATGTGAGGGGGAGATTGGTGCAGAGGGAATGCCCACCCAGTCGGTGGCAATGGGTCAGGCAGCAGCATATCTTGTCAGGGGCATGGCTGCAGCTTGGTGCAGCCGCCCATCGGTCAGTGTTGACTCTAGCAAGGTCGCTCCAGAGTGGCCACATGGAGGAGACATTGTGTGTCCACATCATGGACAGCTAGGCTGCTACCAGCTTAGGCAATATGCTTGTCGTTGTTGGGTGACTAACATTGTTCATTTTTATGCTTGCAGGAGAAGAGAACCCGCAATGCCGAGTAAAGGGCCCAGACCGGGGGGCGGTGGGGTTGCCTCCTTGGCCATCTTGACAACATGGAGGAGGATGTGCTGGAACTGGCAGAGCAGCATGGGGCTGCTCCATCACAGATGGCGAGACAGGAGTGCAGACACAAGAGAGTGAGTGGCCCCATGGATGGGTGCAAGGAAGCTTCTGGTGAACACGAGGCATAGTGCACGTGTCCACCACTGGACCCAAGGAGCTCCACACTAGGAGTAGTTGGAAAGATGTGATGAGAAGCGCATAACCCTTTCATCTATCTTTTCTCTTATGCAGGTCAGCTACAAGAACATAGTGCTACCGTGACCGGGGGACAGTTGCCAACCTCTGAGGAGGAAGAGGGGATCTCAGAGGGTGCACCGTCACATTATTCCCTCACACCCTCCACCAGCACAGGTACTCTCACGTTGGTGGATATCAATTCACGCATAGATTTGGGGTAACAGCCTGGTGAACACAGCAAAGACTGGTCTGAGAAGCTAACAGAGGCTGTGACAGCCGAGGCCACTGACACTCTTAGGACTGTGGAAAGTCAGGGTGATGCTGAGCCTCAGGCTGATGACATGCCTCTGCATTTGTTGGTAAGGTGGCAGATGCTGGAGCTACAGAGTAAAGTGTGGGAGCATCTGGCGGAGCTTCCAGAGAGTAGGCGCACCTGGCACAGACAGTGGAAAAGTCCATTCAGGCTATGAGTGGTGCCCTGCCCCTGGTGTGTACGTGCTTGGCTTCCTCAATTAAGAGATTGGCAATCCTCATGGAGAGCCAGATCCAGCAGACAACACAATGGATGCTGGAGATGTGCACAGACCTCCATACCATTGCCATGCCCATGAGCTATGTGCTGCAATAGCTGGATGAGAGGGGAAAGAGGTGCCTGGAGTCCCCGCCAGATCCTTGGATGACTCAGGTAAGCAGTGGGGAACAAGTGTGCCTTGTAAGGGAGAAGAAGCAGCTGCCTTCTGCATCTTTGGGGCTCCTCTCAGGGCCCTCCTGGTGTGGACAGTGTCTCCTTAGTCTCTCTGCCAGTGACACCAGTGCTTCAAATAGCTGAGCTGACAGAGAAGGGTCTTGCACCGGTGCAGGTTGCCCTCAATATGCCAGCACCCTCTAAGACAGCCAGAGGACAGCTGCTAACATCATCCCAAGGCATGGGGCAGCAAGGTCAGCAGCCTCCACCTCAGCTGATAGCACAGGAGGAGCATCATGTAGGAGCATGCATAAGAAATTTAAGAAGAGAACCTAGCTACACTCGCAGTTCACAGGTGAACAGATTGTTAAAGAGTAAAGCTTTGCCTCTCTTTTCCTGTGTAATAAAGGTGTACTTCAGTGTGGCAACATCTTCTTCCATTTCTTGCAGGCCCCTGGGATTTCAGGAGTATCCTGGCTCCCTCAAAAAGGGAGGGGCCATACTGCATGAGGTTGTCGCTTTCCCCATGCCACTGTGCGATGTGTAACTGGGTGCAGGGCGATGGAATGTTAAATGAAGGAAGCAGCAACAGTGCTGCAGAACGGTGAAACTTTACTGCCATGAATGGATCCATTAGCAAGGGTCATCCGAAAGATGTCTGTATTAGCGCATCCGGAGCCTTCCTTATGTATATCTCATTGAGCCTTATCATGCTTCATCATGCCTGGTCAGCAGCTTCCTCCACAACCTCATTGTCGGAGGAGCCATTGCACTCCACGATATCCTCAATGCTCAATGCCTCTCCTATCTGGAGTGCCAGGTTGTGTAGAGCACAGCAGACCCTTGCTGGGGCATATTGAAAGGCACCACCGGATCGATCTCGGCAACTGAACCTGAACTGAATGGCCTGCTCGAGGGTTGCTTGGGTTGCCCTGTTACATGTGTTGTACCTTTCCTCTGCATCCATGCTTGGGTCCCTCAAAGGCATAAGTAGCCATATCTTCAGTGGATAGCCCTTGTCTCCCAGTATCCATCCCTGAAGGCGCATGAGGGGACAGAAAAGCTTGTGCATCTGGGACGGCCTTAGTATGTAGATGTTATGGCTGCTTTCCGGGAACTGTGTATACAGTTGCAGAATCCACCTGTGGTGGTCGCAGACCAGTTGTACATTGAGCAAGCAGAAGCCCTTCCTGTTGATAAAGGCTTCTGGACGGCCTGTGGGAGCCTTGATGGCAACATGTGTGCAGTTGATCACACCCTGCACCTGGGGAAATTCATCGATGGTCTCGAACCCAATGGCTTGCTTAGCTTGACTGTCCAGATCAGCGTGAAAACGCATGTATTGGCTGAGACTCTTGAATAGGGCATCGGTGACCACCTTGATGTATCAATGAGCCACAGACTGGAAGATCCCACACATCTCTAGTGGATCCCTGGAATGAACTGGAGGCATATAACTTCAGCACCATGGCGACCTTCAGCGCCACTGGCATTGGGTGGCCACCACCTCCAATGGGGCTTAGCTCATCCTCCATCATGGCACACAGATCTGTGATGATGTCCCTAGATAAGCGAAGTCTTCGGCGACACTGCTGCTCAGAGATTAGAAGGTAGCTGAGCCTCTAATGGTACACCCTCACTGGAGGCTATCCTCTTCTACATACAGGAGGCTGCTCATGTACCCTGCACCCTTCTCTTCTGCCCCCACCCAAGGCTGTGGCTCTTGCTGGCCCTGAGGTCACTGTCGTCCCACTGCCCATGGCTGCAGCTCGCTCCCTCTCTGTTGCTCTTCTTCACTTGAGGTCCCAAGGCCTGAGTGATTGAGGCTCATGGCAGGTGGCCACTCTCAGTTTTGAGAGCCTCTTATCCAGATGTCTTCACACCACTCCCAGTTTAATCAACACAAATGCCGGTTCCCAGATGGCACTCTGACAGCATGCCCCCACAGTGCTGGCACCTTTTCTGCCTCTCCTGACTGTGAATACCACTGCCCGCACTGCTGCATCGTCCCTGCTACCTTACACTGGCTCTTACAATGGCTGTCGACTGAAGTCAGCACTGATCTCCTGATTCTTTGCCACCTCTTTATACCGAGCGAGGCTCTGAGGCCCCATTGTTATCTTTGGAAAATCTATAGCACTGGTAAAATTGCTTTCAATTGGCTAATTATTTGGCTTAATTACCTTCCTGCCGATTTGTAGCGTGAGGTCCTCCCACCATGCCAGCCGTCCTTCAGAATATTCAGTTGCGACATGAAGACTTCGGGCTTCTGTCGCAACATTTTCTGTCTTGATATTCCACACCCTCGCCTTCGAGCCCATCCCCAAAGGGTCTGGAAAATCCAGCCCCCTGTCTTTGAATATATTGGCAGACTTCATAACCTCCTCTCCTCTAAAGAGCCACCTTTGAACTATCATTCTTCAACTACTGTCGCATCTTTAATGTTCCTTTCTTCTTTACGGTTGTTGAACATATTGTCACCTCTTAGCTCCATTTCAATCTTTCCCAAAAATGGGGAATGGGGCGGGTGCGCTGTTAAAATCGATGTGCAAAGACTTACTGCCCCCTTCCCACTTGATTACCACCCACTGTCATCTTAACGGGGTTTTTTTTTAGGTGGCCAAGATGCCCATCTGACTCTGGAAATTGGGGTCCTATGATGTAATTAGGAATGCAATGGCACTTTAACAGCCTATTGAGTGTAGAAGATGAGGAGGCCTTCTATAGTAAGTCAGAAGCACTTCTTTGTATTTAGCACTTTGTCCCTACAAACAAAGTCTGGGACAATATTGCCCTGGGCTCTCTCCCTCAATTCCAATCCACAATACTGCCCCAATTCCGCCCCTTCTCTCCTCCAGCAAATTACATTGGTACCTGCAGGGTGCCTCCAGGTTCATGATTTTTATCTGCCTGAAGACAGCCAGCTGTCCCTTTTCACTCGCTTCGGGCAGGAAGCACTCCCTCCTTGTTTGAATCCCTTCAGTCCAGCTTCTGTCTCATTCATAATAGTGACACCACTCTTGCCAAAGAAATCCTTTGTGACTGTGACCACTGTAAGGTATCTTTCCTTATCTTGTGCACAGTATTTAATATAGCAAACCTGCCATGTTTGTCTGTTTCCTCTCCTCCTTTGTTCAGGTTTGTGGGCCTGCTGTAGTGAGGTTCCACTCCTACCTGTTTAAATGCAGCCATCTTATATCCAAACAAGGTTCTCTTCCAACCTCTGTACAGTCCCTTCCAGAGTCCCCCAAGGATCTCTCTTTGGCCTACTTCTTTGCTCTCCCAGCCCCTCAAAAAATCCACAACTTCCCTTCTGCTGATTGTGGCATCTCTCCAGCGTCTCTTGCAATCATGGTTGACACCCCCACAAACCCCAATTTGTAGCCTGCCCTGTGATCACTAAATCTCCTGACCCAAGCCCTAATCTGCAGTCTGCCCTGTGACCAACCACCCTTCCCAAGCTCCGATCTGCAGACTACCCTGTGATCAACCACCCTTCCCAAGCTCTAATCTGCAGCCTGCCCTCTGATCAACCACCCTTCCCAAGCTCCGATCTGCAGCCTGCCCTGTGACCACTGAATCCCCCCAAGCCCCGATCTGTAGCCTGCCTGTGATCATTGCATTCCACCCATCCCCCACAAGCTCTGATCTGCAGCCAGCCCTGTGATCACTGAATCCCCCCCAAGCCCCGATCTGCAGTGTGCCCTGTGATCACGGACACCTCCCGCCTACACCCCACTCTGCAGTCTGCCTCACAATCACTCACTCCACCCCCCAAAAAGCCCTGATTTACAGTTTGCCCTGTGTTCACCAATTCCACCCCCACCCCAACCCCATACCAAGCCCTGATCTGCAGCTTGCCTCATGATAACTGACCATCCCTTCACAAGACTGATCGGCGGACTCCCCACCCTTTTCCTTCAGCATGAATAAAGAACACAATCAGCGACTGTTCAACAAATCACAGCTAGAAACAAAAGTAAAATTGTCCATTTGTGCACAACAGTTTCCAGCTGTTGGAGTCCTTCACACTGAACACAGCAATTCTGTAGATTGAGGTGACTAATTGCATCGCACATTCTATTGGAGTCAGCTGTAAATCCTGAAAATGAAGAGGGGAATTTTAATTTGGAGGAGTGCATGGGTTTGGGTGTGGGTGGGAGGGTTAAAACCAATAAAAATGGCAGTTTGTCAAGAAGCCAGCTCCAACCCACCAACTTCCAGGTTTAACTGGAGTGCGTTAGGCTGCTTGCATACAACTCCCTCAGGAGAGATGAGTTGACTATTAACATACGTTAATCGCTCAATGAGAATGATATTTCAACTGACTTTTGACTTTAGTGTCAGGTCGACAGTTTTCTTGGGCTTCCTCGAACTCACCAGTGAAGGCAAGGCAAGAGCACAATGGCAATTGAGAGGCCTGAATCAACCTTGTGGAACTACAGCAAAATATACTCAGTATTCACAGCTACTTTCTTACTACTTATGGGAAAGGGTTTGTTCACAGTACTGTTATTGAGAATTTACTTTCAACACTTTGGAGGTTTTCTCAATTACATCAGAATAGGTGGCGCCAAGGCTGCCTTAGATTGGACATCGGACAGGAACCAATATGACCAGTGCCAGTGCCAGCAGCAACCGTAGCAGCAGCCTACTCTTGAAAGATCTGTAGCTGGACAGAAGAGGTGACAGCTGCAGAGAAGGCAGCAGCAGAGTGGTGTAGCTCACAGGAGGCAGGACCCCTGACACAGGATCTACAGGCAGAGATTGCGTTTACCTGATATGTCCAAACAGCAGTGTCTCACGACCTTCAGATTGTTGCATCACATGGTGGCAGACATCTGCAGCCTCCGAGAAGAAGATCGGCTACCTTATAGACTTTGTGGCCACTTATTGCCTGTGGCTCTCAAAGTCACCACCGGCCCCAAAATTCTTTGCCTCTGGAACCTTCCTGGGTTCCGCCGGAAACATATCCAGGATTGTTGGCAGCCCACAAATGCATGAGACAGGTTACTGATCATATTTTTGTCAGGGCCAGAATTCTGTCAACATTGCCTGCGATGACTCTAGTCAAAATGAGCAGGCGTTCGGATTTGCTGCTCTTGCTGGCTTCCCACAGGTGCAGGGCATCATCGACTGCACACATGTGGCAGTCTGGGCACCTCCAGACCAAACAGAAGTATTTGCCAACCCCAAAGGCTTCCACTCCATCAATGTACAGTTAGTCTGAAACCACAGAAACTTATTTCAGTAGGTGTGTACAAGATTTCCAGTGAGCTGCCATGATGCTTTTGTTCCGCGACTTTCCAAGGTCCCTGAAGTCTTGGGTGGCTACTAGGAGACAGGTGATAACCACTTCAAACTTGGTTGGTGACACATATCAGAAGCTTGACCAATGAAGCTCAAAAGTCTTACAATGAATCTCATATGAGCACCAGATGGGTGATTGGAGGAGCCATTGGTGTATTGGTGATGTCACTGGACTAATAACCCAAAGACCCAGACTACTGCTCTCGAGACATGGGTTTGAATCCCACCACAGCAGACAATAAAATTTGAATTCAATTAAACTGGGAATTAAAAATCTAGTCTAATGGTGACCATGAAACCATTGTCGATTGTTGTAAAAACCCATCTGGTTCACTAATGTCCTTTAGGGAAGGAAATCTGTGGTCCTTACCTGGTCAGGCCTACATGTGACTCCAGATCCACAGCAATGTGGTTGACTCTTAAACTCCCTCTGAAATGGCCTCGCAAGTCACTCAGTTCAAGGGCAATTCGGGATGGGCCTAGCCAGTGACGCCCACATCCCACAAACAAATTAAAAAAAGATACATAACCAGTGCCTAGACAGATCTAGAGTCAGCTATTAGTACGCACCAGCCAAGGTCTCCAAAATAGTCGTGGTGTGCTGCACTCTGCATAACATTGTACAGCAGCAAGGTTTGGACCTGAAGGGGGAATAAGGCACAGAGCTCAGATCCTTTTCAGATGATTCAGAAGAGGAGGAAGACGAGGAGGAGGAAAGTGCTGAGGGCAATGAACTACCAGCTGCTCACATTTCTGCCTGAGATGCCTGCGCTGCCCTTATTGATGCAAGGATGACATAAGTTGCACCAGTGAACCCATGTCACAATCAGATGCAATGGCCAGTTTTCCCACGCACACCACCCTCCTACCTGTACCCACCAAAGCCATTGACACAAAGCATCCCTACAAATAACCAACCATCCCTTGCACATCCCTTATTGATCCCTGTCAATTCACTGTTTCCCATTCACCAACAAACAAGTTAAGCGGAGACAGGCTATCCCAGTTACCAGGAATAGACATGACAGGAAATTGGTACAAAAGTATAAATATTTATGTGCTTTTATTAAGCAACAGAAACTTAACATTTTCTCGTACACCCATGTGCATACCCTTCTGCAGCTACAAAGCTTTTCTTTCCACTTCTACATGGTGCAACCCCTGTGACATGAGCAGAGATAGAGGCAGGCTGCTCAGAACCATGATCTGACTGCTGAGATGTTCTTGTCCAATGATCTCCAGGGTTTGGAGCCCTTGATGGTCCCACCAAAGACTGCTCCACCTGCACCTGTGCAGGGGCAGACTTGGCCATTGGGAGATGAGGCTGTATGTGGGGTTTTGACTGAGGGGATAGAAGCAAGGGGTGAAAAGTGGAAGCACATTGAGTGGAGTTCGCACTTTCATGCTCCCTTTTGCTATAACCCCTTTTTGGTGATCCAGCTGCATTTCACTGACATCTCTATAGTGGAGAACAATTTGGTGAAGATAAGAGTGGTTCTGTTAGGCCAAAGCAAAGGAATGTGCCATCCTATTTATGGTAGCACACATGCCATTATCCAGAATCTGCAAGACCATAGTTAAGGCGTGCATGAACTCATATGATTGGATCATTTGATTTTCCTCATTGCCCACCACATGTATCCATGCAAGAACACATCAACCCACTCATGTTTGAGGTGGACTCCTCCATTCTCTCTGCAATCATGATCAGCGTGCTTGGAAGATCTGCCAGTACATCGCATATTGACTACTGATACTCAATTAATCTCTTTTTCATCGATGGCCCCTGGAGAACAGCATCTGTATCCAGCTGAGCCGAGCTTGGAGAGGTCTATGCCCTCCAACGTGGACTTTTCACTGCTGTCCCTGTCTCCACCATCTGCTCTTGTGAAGTATGAATCACCAGATGAAAACCCAACTGTCATCCTTGCTGGTCCCACAGAAGTGCAAAATTCTGAGCTGGTGTATGATATGCTTGAATCCAGAGACAGTATAGCCTCAGAAGAAACCAGCTTTTCTGAGGAATTGTTGCCAGCCACTTCCACCGTGAAGCTCTATCAGAAATAAATGACATGAATTAGTATTGGCAGGGTAAGAATGTTGTAACGTACCATATGAAGATGATCATATTTAATTCGCTGTAGAAATCAAGTCAGGATGTTCTATGACATGTGGGTCACTAATATTCAATTATGTCACCAGGTAGCTGGGAGCTCCCCATCTCTGAAAGTCTGAGACACTGAAACGTCACTTACCTCCGGCACCTCCTCCTCTGCACTTGTGAGCTGGCAAATCTGTGGAGGCCCACCTCCAATTCTCTCCCTTTTCCTTTTGTTCTGTGCTGTCTTCTCCTGCAAGGAGGAAAAGAACAGACCTCTGAGTGAGTGTGATGGCACATGTCCACCCATGGATAGAGTGGATCTGGTATGGGTGACTTTGAGGTAGAGACATAAAATTATATAAGGATGGGGTTGAGTGGGAGTCCTAGATGGTAAATGGAAATGTGAAGAAGTGCAGAGAAAGAGAAGGATGGGTGGACATGCATTTTTGATGATTACTGTCTCTTTTCCAAACCTATCAACACCTCCAAATTCCATCTTTGGATTGGGCCTTTAAATACTGGAGTTAAGATCACGTCATGTGGGTCCTTATCGCATCCATTGCTATGGATTGGATGGGAAACCCAGAAGTAAAATGGGAATAATGCTGTCTGAGTTCAAAGGCCACCAAAAGACATGCTGAACTAACGTCCAGGTATCCCATGTGACATCGGACCAATCCCCCCTCCCCATTCCCAATCACTCCCAACAAATCTTCATGTAAATATCAGGGCCATATCTCAGTGTGGCCTGAAACAATCCTTTATTTTAAGACTAAATTAGATAGTACAGTCTGTCCAGCCGATCCTTTATACCAGTTACATTCTCTGTGTTTCCAATTTGTCCTCCAAAGCTTCTCCTTCACCCAATCACTCAGCAGTTGGATGATTGTCACCTGTCAAATTGGCTACCTGTTGAGTAGGAAATGGAAGAAGAACTTGTAATAAATCCTGCAGGACCTTCGTGTCACCAGCCTCGCTGGGTTTTTCGGTCACTTTCGACATCCCAAGCTCCCTCCCCGCCTCCCTGTAAATATTGGAGCCCATTCCTTTGCCTTGATTTCATTTCTCTTCCACATCACTTGCTCAGGTTGAAACAAACCACGGGATAACTCGCTATGCCATTTTACCCAGAGTAAACTTCAAACTGCATATTCTATTCATCATCAAGACTGCTAACTTCCTCTTCCGCAACATTACCCACCTCTACCCCACCATCATCAAAACCATGACCCATATTATTGGCACTCTAAACTTAAAATCTCCAATTTTTTCTTCACCAGCCTACCCTTCTTAGATAGTGGATGTGCTGGCTATGATTTCCCAGAATTCCTTAGAGTCAGGAATGGTCCTGTCAGATTGGAAGTTGGCAAATGTTACACTGCTTTCCAACTTGTCCAAAATTGGATCACTTTTATCCTGTTCTATAACTAAACCTATTGACCCAACACTCCTTTCCTTACTGGCTCCCTGTTTCTCATTAAATCTAAAATTGTCATCCTCAACTTCATTTCCTTTCCCTCTGCCCCCACACTTAATTCTACCTCATCTCTGTAACAACAACTTGTATCTATATGGGTGCCTTTAACATGGTAAATTGTCCCAAGACACTTCACAGGAGCATTATAAAACAGATTTGACACTGAGTTTAGAGGCAACAAAGTCATGGATGAGGGTTTCACCAGTGTTGTGTGATTATGAAAGAAGTGGGGGGGGGAGAGGTGGTGGTGGGTGTTGTCTGATTGTCTTTAAGATTGATGTCCCTTTAAGATCTTAGTATGCTAATGAGCTATGTGCCAGGATGCAGTCATGTGACCACAAGCCAGCATCTCACTCTGTAACTGTAACACTGAGAGGCAGGTCCTGTAAATAGATAGCTCTGTACTGTATATACTTGTTAGCTCTTAATAAACCTGTTTTGAGTTCTTTAATCAGACAACATAAAAAGCTTCTCATTACAGCAGCAATGTGGGAGATGCATGATGTTATGTATCTGGGAATAGATGGTTCTCTAGTATTAGGCTCTCCTTAACCCTTTATTTTTGTCACTGGCCTTTTGTGCATTCCTCCCCTTCTTAGATAGTGGATGTGCTGGCTATGATTTCCCAGAATTCCTTAGAGTCAGGAATGGTCCTGTCAGATTGGAAGTTGGCAAATGTTACACTGCTTTTCAAGAAAGGAGGTAGAGAGAAAACAGGAAACTACAGGCCAGTTAGCTGATCATCAGTCGTTGGGAAGATGCTGGAAACTATTATGAAAGAAGTCTTAACATTGCGCTTGGAAAAGCATAGTATGATTAGAACAAATCAGCATAGTTTTACTAAAGGGAGATCCTGTTTGACAAATTTATTAGAAGTTTTTGAGGATGTAACTAATAGGGTAGATAAAGGGGAACCAGTAGATGTAGTATACCTGGACTTTCAAAAGGCATTCGATAATATGCCACATAAAAGATTAATAGGCAAGATAAGGGCTCATGGTTAACAGAGAGGAAGCAGAGACTGGGCATAAATGGGGCATTTTCACTTGGCAGGCAGTGAATAGTGGGTTGCCGCAAGGATCAGTGCTGGGGCCTCAGCTATTTACACTTTATATTAATGACTTGGATGAAGAGACAGAGAGTAATGTATCTAAATTTGCTTATGATACAAAGCTTGGTGGAAAGGTAAGCTGCAAGGAGGATGTAGACGGCTACAAAGATATATAGACAGTTTAAGTGAGTGGTAAAAAGATGACAAATGTGAAGTGTGAAGTTGTTCACTTTGGTTGTAAAAATAGAAAAGCAGAATATTTTTAAAAGGTGTGAAACTGGTAAGTGTTGATGTTCAGAGAGACTTGGGGGTACTCGTACAAGGAATGCACAAAGTTAACATGCAGGTGCAGCAGGTTATTAGGAAGACAAATGGCATGTTGGCCTTTATTGCACGGGGATTGGAGTACAGGAATAAAGAAGTCTTAATAAAATTATACAGAGCTTTGGTGAGACCGCACCTGGAATACTGTATGTAGTTTTGGTCTCCACATTTCAGAATGGATATACTTGCACTGGAGGCAGTGCAGCGAAGATTTACTAAATTGTTCCCTGGGATGAGGGGGTTGCCCTATGATGAGAGGCTAAGTAAATTGGGCTTATGTTCTCTGGGGTTTAGAGGAATGAGAGGTGATCTAATTGAGACATACTGATTCTGAAAGGGCTTGATGGAGTAGAAGCTGAGAGATTGTTCCCACTGGTCAGGGAATCTAGAACATGTGAACACAGTCTCAGGATAAGGCGCCAATCATTCAGGACTGAGATGAGGAGACATTACTACACTGAAAGGGTTGTGAATCTTTGGAATTCTCTACCCCAGAGGGTTGTGGATGCTCCATCTTTGAATACATTTAAGACTGGGATAGATAGATTTTTGGTCTCACAGGGAATCGAGGGATATGGAAAGCGAGCAGGAAAGTGGAACTGAAGCCCAAGATCAGCCATGATCATATTTAATGACAGAGCAGGCGTGATGGGCCATATGGTCTACTCCTACTCCTATTTCTTGTGTTCTTTTGTTCTTTGACCCACCATTGTTGACAGATCCTTTAGTTCTATTCACTGCAACTTCTATTCTAGGCTTCTTTGCCTCTCTGCTCCGATTTCCACCTTTAAAATCTGAAAACCAATCTTTCTGACCAAGCTTTTGATCATCTCTCCTATTCGTGGCCTGGCCTCTTTCCTTTTTCCTTTTTATCTATTATTCATTTTCCCTCCACTTATGTAAAGCTCCTTGAGAGTTTTCTACATTAAAGGTGCTCTATAAATGTAAGTATCTTAATTATGCCTCCTGGAGCTGATCACAAAAAGCGTTGATAGTAATAGTTGACACTAATTAGTGTAGGATTAGTATAAATGGGTGGTTGATGGTCGGCACAGACTCGGTGGGCCGAAGGGCCTGTTTCAATGCTGTATCTCTAATCTAATCTAATCTAGTAATGACAGAAAAATCAGTAAATTGGGCCATTTCTCCTCCCAGCTGGAGGACAAAGATTGACGGGAGGAAAAGACTCCAGGCTGAATTTTACCGGCCCCCCGATTCAGAGGTTGTGGCAGGGGTGCCCGAAGAATGCCTGCAGGAGAGGCTTGCCATGCCTCCCCGACGGAAGGGCCTGCCCCATATTGCAGGTGGCAGCGAGGCCTCATGGCAGTCCACCCCACACTTGGCGATGGGAGCCAAATCTACATATGTAAAGTGCTACTTACCTTGGCTCATTATGCATCCTGCTGCCACTTTGGAAACACGTGCCTTCCCATTTTCCTGACTGATAAAAGCTGGCGGGACAGAAGTTGCAGACATGGCTCCTGACCTCAGTGAGAAACCCCACCACTGATGCAGAGGAGAGATACAACACCAGCCATCGTGCTACAAAAGCCATCATTGAGCAGCCGATCGGCATGCTCAAAATGCACTGCTGCTGCCTGCATAGATCAGGTGATGCCCTGCAGTATGAGTCAGAAATGGTCATTTGTATAGTTGCCATTTTCTGTGCTCTGCACAACTACGCACTCAATAGGGGGGAGGCCTTGCAGGATGAGGAGAGACGTGACCAGGACTCCTCCTCGGATGATGAGGACACCGAGGACTTACAACAATAAAGGTGTGTGGGAGGACAGAGAGCATCCAGATGCCACATGCAGGCCGAGCAGTGAGCAAGAGATGCACGGCAACACCTTATTGATCGAAGGTTCTCCACTCCATAAATACCACCGTGTGCTCTGCAAGCCACACAGCACCTCGTTCACCTGTTGTGCAGCCAACATCTTAGTCTCCACCATTACTGGCAGCAGTAGACTGAGCCATTGTCCATGTTACTGCATCTGTGGAGAAACACTTGAGTAATACTGACATGGCAATGATGTTATTCCATACATTGTCAGTTCTGAAAGCCAATGATGTAACAGGAGGAAACATGATCGGTACATGCTGGCACACATCATTCACACAGTAAAAACAACACAAATGTTAGTGGAGAACATTTAGTAATGTGCAGACTCATTTGTGTTTTTTTTAAGCGCTTGTGAGTGCTCCTTCGCAGTGCCACCTCTGTACTAGCAGCCTGACTGGAGGACAGTTGCTGATCGGATTGTCCTTTGGCTGTGGATGGCTTTGGCAGTTATTCTCTGTGCACATGAGGCCTGGAGGGCCCCGGCTGGCTGGGGGAAGGCCTGTGTCATCACAGAACTCTCCTGAGACGTCATGGCTGCTCGAGTTTGATTCACCGGCAGAGGGGCTGGCGTCCACATTGGAATCACCTTAAGGAGGGACCCCAGATATGGCACGCAGGGATGGTCTCCATGCCCCTGGTTCCTCTCTCGCCTTGCCACTGCTGTATGTATCTGATAGCCTCAGCGAGGGATTGCAGGTCAGCGTGTATTAATGGAATCTGGCTCACCAAGAGGGCCGCTGCCTTCTCAATGGATGAAGCCATGTGCTCAATTGCCTGGGACATGGTGGCTGTCATGGCCTAGATGGACTCTCCCATTGTCCACTCAAGGCTGCGTATGGCCTGTGGCATCTCCACCAGATGTTGCCAGGACTGCTACTGCAATTCCAGCAAGCCCTGTGCTGCCGACAACAGAGGGTCATCAGTAGTCTGGGGCTCAGCAAGGGCCTGGCCACCCACAGCTCTCCGACTATCAGGGACCTCGGCTGTCTCAGCCTCAGTCAGCTGCTCGGGTGCGTGTGCAGTGCTCTCACCAGTTTGTGAACCAGACTCTATGGCCGAGCGGATTCCCACCGAGGTGACTGTATCTGCACTGGTGGAAGATGTGGGAGTGTCATGGGATGCTGCGTCCTCTGAGGATGTCTCTTCCTCAGAGATGTGGGAGGAGTCCTGGGCTACCGGGGTCAATTCAGAGCATTGACCTGCAAGATACAATAAGAAGTGCACATTGTTAGTCTTGATGTTGCGCCTGTAATGATTATGACAGCATTGTCTCAAACAATAAGATTTTCAGTCATTATTCTGTATATCAAATGGCTGAATGTTCACCCAGGACCCTGGGCTGTAGGTCACCGACTGAAGGGTCCACATGTATCGATGCCACTTCCAGGGCCTCCTCCTCAGCCTGTGTGTGCATTCGCAAATCTGGCACTCCTCCTCCAGTCGGACTCGCTTCCAGAGTATTGTCGGCCCTCTTTTCCTGGAGGAGCAAGGACGCAGATATTAAGCATGGCAAAGCAACAACATGACATGCGTCGCAACAGGGGGGCTGGACCCAAAGGTGGGGAATGCTCGATGTGCACTACTGAGTGAGCCTGTCATGTAGGTACCATGCTCTGAGCAGCAGACAATGTTGAGTTCTTTCATACATTCATCCATTGATGTCACATCATTCCTTCCTGCCCAACCTCCCTGTCTTTGGCCTGGCAGTGGCACACATGTGCCACTCTGTATGGGGACACCCAGGTTCAGTAGAGCCATGATACAAAGTGCCACTTACTTTTGCGCTGCAAAGCAGATCGTTCATTCTCTTGTGGCACTGGATGACCCCATGGCTACGAATCTCCTCTGCCGCATCGCGGGTATGTTAATGAGCCGCCACGTTGAATATTGCAGCGGCTCCACAACGAGCGGTCCTTACGTGCGGGCCGCCATCTTGGAAGCTCATTGCCGAGATCGGCAGCGAGCTAGTAAAATTCAGCCCTACTTCTGTTAAAGAGATGAAGCCAATACATTGCCTTTGAAGTGGACCTGCTGGTAAATTTTGCAGAATAAAAATAAGCCAACAGGTGTCCTCTTTCCACTTGACCTTTTCTTAAGTCCATTTGTAAATAGATTAACCAAAATAACAAGACCTTTCACACAAGCTAGTCTTGCAGCAACCCCAACTGAGGCCTGTTTCCTGCAGGTTGTGCTTTCATCTCTCACTCTCCACTATTATGTATGGGTCTCTCGCTTTCTTTCTTTAATTCCGTTAATGTACTCTCATTTTATGCCTGCAGGTTTGACAGCCATTCTTTAACCCTTTCCTGCTAAATCACAAAAACAAGTAATTCATCTTAAGTGCACAGGAGAAAAGTTTGTGCATGATATGTAAAAACATGATAAATTGTTTTCTGAAGAGCAGGTTTATCATTTAGCTACACCTAGCACATAGAGAAATATTTTCCCCGAACTTCGTTACATCACTGGCACAGGCAGATGTTCACTAACTTGATTATAGTTGCTACTACAATAATAGCATCCACTGCTTTTCAGGCTGATGTTTTATACAGAAATTTGACACTTTGGGCCTGTTTTACCTCCTTTCTCAACAACATATGACAGGAGTTTCCTTTTACTAAATATTACCAATCTTCTAACGACACATGGCAACACATAATTTTGTAACACGTGATTCCTGCAAAGAAACTTTTATTATTGAATAAAATAATTACAATTCACTTTAATAATTGGGAAGGATGCTGAATGCGCTTGTGAGGAATTCTTTGATTTTAATGAGGGTATAAATGTATTTATTTCAAGGAATTTCATATGAACGCTAACGTTCATTTGCTGATATAGCACAGTGCAGTTTCATTCAGTATCTTTTAGTACTTATCAAGCAGCTAACATGCCGATTAACCAGTACGACTTGATGCAACATTTGTTGCTGCAGTTGCAGAACAAATGGGTGCTTGAAAGGAATGGTGAAATGTCATGGCGAAGCAACGTTGACAGGCCTTGAACACCCTGGTGTGTTCTATAGTGAAACACAGAGGGGAACAGAACCCCTCGAATGATTACAGAAGGAATAACCATGAGAGCACATCACAAACACAGTCGCCACAAAATTCAGCTGTGTCACTCCCATATATATGACACTATGAGCAGGATCTTGTGCTTGTCCACAAGGCAGGTTTCATGGTGGGGGAGAGGGGGTTTGCAGGAAGGCGTGGAGAATCAGAGCAGAATCGCCCAGCACGGAACCCAATGCCAGGATTCCCGGTTCCGATCTTCCAGCGGGTGGATAGGCCGACAATGACCTTCCCACCCAGAGGCCAATTGAGGCCCTTAATTGGCCTATTAAGGGTCAATTAAGGGCCTCTTCCCACCAGTGCAGGGATTTTACCAATGGCGGGGAATGGGGGGGAGGACACCTTGTAAAATGAGGTGCCCTTCCTGCAGGCGTTGGGGGGCGGTGGGGGGCGCAGTGGCGGTAACTCCTTCGTGGGCAATTTGTGGCCCATGGGAATATCTGTATCCCCCCGGGAATCCCCCTTCCCCTGGACCGAACAACCACTCTCCCATCCCTCATTGCCAGGGCCTTCTGGACTGACCCCAGTGACCCCGTCTCACTGACCTGTGTTCAGGGGTTTCACTACCAGGCCTGAGTATGAGGCCTCTGCAGTACCGGCAGTGGCCACTGTTCCAGGTGCGTTGCCAATATTGCTGAGCTGCCGGCCCTTTGATCAGCTGGCAGATCGTGGAGGCAGGGATCTCCGTCCCTATAAAGTCTTTCAAGGGATGGGGATCTCGCCTCCTTAAAACTTGACCCCAAAATACTGGAGGATTGCTCCAGGGGCCAAAAAAATGCAGAGGCGAGTTTCTCCCTGCCTTTTCGACCTGGCACCAGGAGCCCCACATCCTGCACAAAATCTGCCCCTATGAATGCCGTTTTGGGTCCAAAATGGTGTCTGGTGCAACCGAAGTGTACATATGTGATGCAGACACTATTTTGGTAAGGGCATTGGTGCAGGCACAGGGAGCATGCAACAGAAGTGTGCAAAGTAGGCAGATCATGACGTCAACCAGTGTGTTGATGCCAGGGTGCCATTCTCGACCTGAACGCTCCAGATAATACCCTTTCGTAACCTCAGACAGCTGAACATATGGTCAGCAGGAGGAAGGAACCTCCCCACCCCCCACTTCCCAATCCAAGCAGTGCTATTGAAAGGAATCATCAACTACTTTTAGGTTAGCTACTGATTGATTTCTACCAGATGTTGCTGAGTTTGTAGTAGTTTTTGGCAGTTTATACTGTGATTAAAAGTTGCCAAAGTTTCCAGGGAGTGGTGTGGCATGTCGTGAAGGCCTTGGTTCTGAATTCAAGGATTCAGATTGAATCCTGTAGCTCTGATGAAAGGCCATTGACCTGAAATGTTGGAAAGAATCTTGTCCCCTTCAAAAATAATCAGGATGTGGGACCATCTCCAGGTTCCGACCCCACACTTGCTGGCGCGATCATATGTAAGGTGGCCTCCTGATTGTTTCCCTTCTTGCCGTCCAATTAAAGAGGGTGGCAGATTTCGAGGCTGTTGGCCCAATCAGAGGCCTGCAGTTTTGGCAGGACAGCAGCCCTACTGACAGAGGTGGGTGCTGCAGGAGGGGGAACCTGCGAGTACCTTGAAATGGAGGTGCCCTCTAAAGTGGTTAAAATTCAATAAAAGAAACAGTGACCACAGCTGCCAGGCCATCTCTGTGGCATGGAGACCCTTCCACAGGATAACCTGTGGCAGCAGCTGTGGGCCACTGATCCATGTGGCTCCAGTTGGGGGTGGGGGGAAGTGTAGGAGGCCTTGTGGGTCCCCAGCCAGCCGCCTCAAAGAACCTACCCAGTTTGGCCCTCAACTGGGTCCTGTCCATCGTCAGGAAGATTCTGATGGCGACGCCAATCTGCCAACAAGTAGGAATTTAAATATTCAAATTGGCTACCCGCTGCTGCCAGGTGGGTAACCACTGCTGGCGATGACCCACCTCTGGCAAGATCGCCCGGAGGCGGGAACGCTTCGGGCCACTAACCGAATGCTATCGAATGCTCCAGGTCCCACTTCAAGTTTGCCTCTGTGGGACTGGGAAGTTTCCTCCCGTTAACTGTGGTTCTCTCTTCACAGCTGCTATCAGACCTGCTGAGTGCTTCCTACATTTTCTGTTTTTATTTCAGATTCCCAGCATCTGCTGTATTTTGCTTTTGTGTTAGTGAAGCTATGCATGTTAAGTTTGAGTCATGATTGATAGGGATTGCTGGTAAGTGAGTGATGGGTCTGTGGTGCATTGAGAAATGTATGAGGTTAGTGGACCAGTTGCTGGGCCACAATTGAAGATGCATTTCCTGACCTTGACTGCTCAATTGAGGTCATTGTACTGTGTGTGCTACTGATTCCAGGGACTGTCACAGCTATCTGGCTCCATTGCTGTCTGGGAATTTCTTTGAAGAGCTTCCTGGCGCTTTGCAGATCGATGACATCTCTCCTCTGCATGTCCTGATCGAGACCTCCAGAGCTGCTTCATAAAATCCTGGAGCCTACTTGCTGCCATGTTGTACAAACATTCAGTATTCTTCTTGCCCCGCTGCCTTCCACAATGAGCTTCAGCATTTGCTGCAGCTCGAATGCACCTCCCCTTTATGTGATTGCGGCTAGCTTTAATTAGTGCAGTCATGCTAACCTCTCATGATTTTGCACCCTGCTCAGGCACGCAGTCACTCAACAGCAAGCTTAGCACTGGCTGCATGCAGCAATCATTCAAATGAGCAGGCAGGACAATGTTTGCATGTTGCTTGCATCAGAAGCAACGAGCACAGTCTAATTGCACATTGTGATCTCCACACCTGTTTCCAGGCCTTATCGAATTCACAGCAAGTGAATTTGAATGCAGTGATAACCATGGAGATTTAGAAAGAAAGAACTTGTGTTTTTATTGCACCCTTAACAACCTCGGGACGTCCCAAAGCACTTTACAACAACAACTTGTATGAATATAGCACCTTGAACATAATAAAACATCCCAAGATGCTTCACAGAGCATTATAAAGCATAATTTGACATAGAGCAATAACAGAGGGTAGATAGGGAAGATCACCACTTGGCTTGGCCAAAGTGGAAAGTTTTAAGCAGCTTCTTAAAACAGAAAAGCGAAGTAGAGAGGCGGAGAGGTTTAGGGAGGGAATCCCAGGGCTTAGGGACTTAGCAGCTGAAGACTCGGCCACCAATGGAAATCAGGGACGCTCAAGAGGCCAGAATTAGAGGAGCATGAATATTCTGAAGGGTTGTGGGGCTGGAGGAGATTACAGAGATAGGGAGGGGGCGAGGCCATTAATGGATTTGAAAACAAGGATGTGAATTTTAAAATTGAGACATTAGGTGGGTACCAGTGTATATCAGCAAGAACAGAGATGATGGGTGAATGGGACTGAGTGCGAGTGAGGACACAGGCAACAGAGTTTTAGCTGCCCTCATATTTATGGAGGGTAGACTGTGGGTGCCTTGCCAGGAGTAAGTTGGAATAATCAAAGCTAGAGGTAACAAAGGCATGGATGAGAGTTTCAGCAGCAGATGAGCTGAGTCGGGTGATGTTACAGAGGTGGAAATAGGTGGTCTTAGTGATGGTGTGGATATGTGGTCGGAAGCTCTTCTCAAGATCAAATATGACACTAAGGTTGCAAACAGTCTGGTTGAACCTTAAACAGTGTCCAGGGAGAGAGATGGTGGCCATGGCTAGGGAACAGAGTTTGTAGCGGGGACTTCGGTCTTCCCAACATTTACTTGCAGGAAATTTCTGCTCATCCAATACGGGAAATCAAACAAGCAGTCTGATAATTTAGAGACAGTGGAGGAGTCAGGATGGTGACATACAGCTGTGTGTGGTCAGCGTACATGTGAAAACTGACACTGTGTTTTCAGATCATGTTGCCAAGAGGCAGCATGTATGCAGATAAGAAATAGAAGGGAGCCATGGATAAATCCTTGGGGGACACGAGAGATAATGGCACAGGAATGGGAGGAGAAGCATTGCAGGTGATTCTCTGTTTACTTTCCAGCCAAACAAGTACTTTTGAAGCAGTAGTTCCTGGTGTATTGTAGAAAATATGGCAGCCAATTTGCAAACAGCAACATCCCACAAAAGCAATGTGATAACAATCAGATTATTTGTTTTATGGCGTTGGAAGGATGAATGAGAACGGGCAGAGACTGCTTGAGTTGTGTACCTATCATAACCTCTGCATCACCAACTCGTTCTTTCACACTAAACCCTGTCACCAGGTTTCATGGAGGCACCCAAGATCACGTCGTTGGCACCAGCTAGACCTCATTGTCACAAGGCGAGCCGCCTTAAACAGTGTTCAAATCACACGCAGCTTCCACAGTGCGGACTGCGACACCGACCACTCCCTGGTGTGCAGCAAGGTTAGACTCAGACCAAAGAAGTTGCATCATTCCAAGCAGAAGGGCCACCCGCGCATCAACACGAGCAGAATTTCTCACCCACAGCTGTTACAAAAATTTCTAAATTCACTTGTAACAGCCCTTCAAAACACTCCCACAGGGGATGCTGAGACCAAGTGGGCCCACATCAGAGACGCCATCTATGAGTCAGCTTTGACCACCTACGGCAAAAGTGCGAAGAGAAATGCAGACTGGTTTCAATCTCATAATGAAGAGCTGGAACCTGTCATAGCCGCTAAGCGCATTGCACTTTTGAACTACAAGAAAGCCCCCAGCGATTTAACATCCGCAGCACTTAAAGCAGCCAGAAGTACTGCACAAAGAACAGCTAGGCGTTGCGCAAACGACTACTGGCAACACCTATGCAGTCATATTCAGCTGGCCTCAGACACCGGAAACATAAGAGGAATGTATGATGGCATGAAGAGAGCTCTTGGGCCAACCATCAAGAAGATCACCCCCCTCAAATCTAAATCGGGGGACATAATCACTGACCAACGCAAACAGATGGACCGCTGGGTTGAGCACTACCTAGAACTGTACTCCAGGGAGAATGCTGTCACTGAGACTGCCCTCAATGCAGCCCAGCCTCTACCAGTCATGGATGAGCTGGACATACAGCCAACCAAATCGGAACTCAGTGATGCCATTGATTCCCTAGCCAGCGGAAAAGCCCCTGGGAAGGACAGCATTACCCCTGAAATAATCAAGAGTGCCAAGCCTGCTATACTCTCAGCACTACATGAACTGCTATGCCTGTGCTGGGACGAGGGAGCAGTACCCCAGGACATGCGCGATGCCAACATCATCACCCTCTATAAAAACAAAGGTGACCGCGGTGACTGCAACAACTACCGTGGAATCTCCCTGCTCAGCATAGTGGGGAAAGTCTTTGCTCGAGTCGCTCTGAACAGGCTCCAGAAGCTGGCCGAGCGCGTCTACCCTGAGGCACAGTGTGGCTTTCGTGCAGAGAGATCGACTATTGACATGCTGTTCTCCCTTCGTCAGATACAGGAGAAATGCCGTGAACAACAGATGCCCCTCTACATTGCTTTCATTGATCTCACCAAAGCCTTTGACCTCGTCAGCAGACGTGGTCTCTTCAGACTACTAGAAAAGATCGGATGTCCACCAAAGCTACTAAGTATCATCACCTCATTCCATGACAATATGAAAGGCACAATTCAACATGGTGGCTCCTCATCAGAGCCCTTTCCTATCCTGAGTGGTGTGAAACAGGGCTGTGTTCTCGCACCCACACTTTTTGGGATTTTCTTCTCCCTGCTGCTTTCACATGCGTTCAAATCCTCTGAAGAAGGAATTTTCCTCCACACAAGATCAGGGGGCAGGTTGTTCAACCTTGCCCGTCTAAGAGCGAAGTCCAAAGTACGGAAAGTCCTCATCAGAGAACTCCTCTTTGCTGACGATGCTGCTTTAACATCTCACACTGAAGAATGCCTGCAGAGTCTCATCGACAGGTTTGCGTCTGCCTGCAATGAATTTGGCCTAACCATCAGCCTCAAGAAAACGAACATCATGGGGCAGGATGTCAGAAATGCTCCATCCATCAATATTGGCGACCACGCTCTGGAAGTGGTTCAAGAGTTCACCTACCTAGGCTCAACTATCACCAGTAACCTGTCTCTAGATGCAGAAATCAACAAGCGCATGGGTAAGGCTTCCACTGCTATGTTCAGACTGGCCAAGAGAGTGTGGGAAAATGGCGCACTGACACGGAACACAAAAGTCCGAGTGTATCAGGCCTGTGTCCTCAGTACCTTGCTCTACGGCAGCGAGGCCTGGACAACGTATGCCAGCCAAGAGCGACGTCTCAATTCATTCCATCTTCGCTGCCTTCGGAGAATACTTGGCATCAGGTGGCAGGACTATATCTCCAACACAGAAGTCCTTGAAGCGGCCAACATCCCCAGCTTATACACACTACTGAGTCAGCGGCGCTTGAGATGGCTTGGCCATGTGAGCCGCATGGAAGATGGCAGGATCCCCAAAGACACATTGTACAGCGAGCTCGCCACTGGTATCAGACCCACCGGCCGTCCATGTCTCCGTTATAAAGACGTCTGCAAACGCGACATGAAATCGTGTGACATTGATCACAAGTCGTGGGAGTCAGTTGCCAGCATTCGCCAGAGCTGGCGGGCAGCCATAAAGACAGGGCTAAATTGTGGCGAGTCGAAGAGACTTAGTAGTTGGCAGGAAAAAAGACAGAGGCGCAAGGGGAGAGCCAACTGTGCAACAGCCCCAACAAACAAATTTCTCTGCAGCACCTGTGGAAGAGCCTGTCACTCCAGAATTGGCCTTTATAGCCACTCCAGGCGCTGCTTCACAAACCACTGACCACCTCCAGGCGCGTATCCATTGTCTCTCGAGATAAGGAGGCCCAAAAGAAGAAAAAGAAAGAAGATTTGTTTTATTAGTGTTGTTTGAGGAATAAATATTGCCAAGACACCAGGAAGAACTGTCTTGCTTTTCTTTAAGATAACCCATGGGATCTTTTACATTCACCACAGAGGGCAGATGGGGCCTCAGTTTCATGTCTCATTGGCAAGATGGCAGCTGTAATTTTTTGTTGGGAGGGAAGCCCCATCTACCAGCTGAAAAGTCAGTGGCAAGCTCGCTTCCGCCGGGCCTGGGGAGCCAGACCGGGACTTGTTGCTCCCCTAGCCTTTAATTGGTCTTGGGCAGTACATCCACCTGCTTGAAGCAGGAAGTCCCGCCTCATGGAGCTTCTAACCAATCAGCGTGCCAGCAGCTTTTAGTCCGAGCACCACCACCAGGAGCAGTGGCCACTGCTGGGACTACACCCTGCCATCGCAAGCAAGAAGGACAGCCCTGGAAGACATGTAAGGCTTTAGGGCCTTGCCGGGGACAATCGGTCGAGGTCCACTGAGGCAAGGGGAGTCAGTTGGCAGGGCATGGAGAGTGTTGTGCATTGGGGGCAGTTGGGGCTTTGGGGGCGGCCCTCCATGGGGCACAGGGTATCCGATCAAGAGGGCCCCTCACCAACCTGCAAGAAGGCTGCCTGGTTTCACCAGGTGGGGATTTTGAGGCTTCTGCCATCCCGCCGCCGCTGGTATTTTACCCACATGGCGGGAGGAGGGCCTTAAGTGCCAATTAATTGGCCACTTAAGGGCCTTGATTGGCCTGGGGCAGATGGGCTATTTCTCGCTGCCGCTGCCGCCCTGCATAAAATTGCAGTGGGAGGTGGGAGGGAATGGCCCCCCACCCCCTGCTCATTTGGGGGGCATAAAATTCCAGCCTGCCACTCCAACAGTGCAGCATTCCCGTAGTATTGCATTGCATTGTAAGCCTAGATTTTGTGCTTAAGTCTCTGGAGTGAGTGTGAACTCACAACATTTTGACTCAAAGCTGAGAGTTCTACCATTGAGTCCCAGCTAACACCCTTAACCAAAAAATCACGTTCCTTCAGTTAAGAGAAGCAGGGATGACCTGGTGTCAAATAATCTTTCAGGATTCTCCTGTACATAATAGTGTGCATGTCTTCCTTTACTAATTTTAGCTCAAAGTGGCATATTTCATGCCTTTTTGTTAAGGGTTGTTAATTAATTTTTAGAATGGTAGAATTGTCAGAGAAGCAATAAACATAGCCTACACTGTTATGCTTTCTCCCCAGATTCTAACCCTATTAAAAATGTATACTTATTAGCTAACTTTCTTTAATAGAAGAATTGGAGCTCTTTTGCTTGAAACTGTTAACCATATTGGGAGGCCTTGCAAAATATATTTCTTTGTAAACCTTTGGAGACCTAATTCTAAGCACATACTCTCATTTAATGGGACCACAGATCTGAGTGCACAAGTCAACAGATGCAATTCATGACCCTCCAATTTTTTGCTTATTTCTGGTAGTTCACTTGATCTATGCTCCTTTAGAATGTGACTCCAAAAATGTGTCCCCAGATTGTTATCTACTGGGTGCATAGACATCCACAATTCAAGATTGAACCTGCAGCTTTGACCTATCTATTAATATCTACAATGGATGGTGCAGTGTCTGATGTTTTAGTAAGATCTCTGTGCTCTATTGATGCAGAAACAATAGTAAAATCTTCACTAAAAGTCAATAAACTATTTATAACTTTTAACGAGGTAGCCACGAAGAGCAGCACAGAACAGAATAGCTGTATAATAGTGAAGGGGGGAAAAACTTTCAAGGTTACGGGGAAAGAGTAGCATTGTGGGACTAATTGGATAGCTCTTTAAAAGAAACCGCACAGTGGACCAAATAGCCTCCTTATGTGCTGTGTGGTTTATGATACTAGTGGGATATTTGTGCCTGATCATTCTGGAATAAATTTGAAAAGAAGCCTTTTTTAACAAGTATACATTTCTGAGAGAACTAATGTTAACAATGATCTAACCTTGTAGTCATTGGCATTCACCATGCTGTTGAGATGTTGTGGAGAAGACAATGTTTTCTGACACTTCAAATCACTGTTGTCTTTTGGTTGAGATGCTAAACAGAGGTTTAATCTGCCCTTTCAGGTGGACATAAAAGATCCCATAGCTTGATTTGAAAGAAGAGTGGGGTAGTTATCCGTAGTGTCTTGGCCAATATTTTGCCCTCAATCAACATCACTAGAGCAGATTATTTGGTCATTATCTCATTACTGCCTGTGGGACATTGCTATGCACAAATTAGCTGGAATGTTTACTACATTACAATGGTGACTACACTTCAAAAGTATTTAATTGGTTGTAAAGCACTCTGGGATATTGTAAGACCATGAAAGGTGGTATATAAATGCAAGTTCTTCCTTGCTTGCTTTAAAATCTGAAGCAGGCATCATAATGTTCTGATGAAAGGTCACATACCTAAAACACAAACTGTCTCTCTCCACAGATGCTGCCAGACCTGCTGAGTATTTCCAGCACTTTCTGTTTTTATATCATAATGTCAGATCTGGATCAAAAAAAAATGGTTGGAGTTGCAAAGCTCATCCAATGCTGTGTTTGAGGTTATAGTTTAAGACCAGTGAAAGTAAATTTGATGATGGCAAACCTAGTGAAATGTATGGAAACCTGAACAGCTTCATCTGGACACAGTTTGCCCTAAGCCTTTTTGTGAATGATTGGGAATGATATTTGATCATAATGTAAAAAATCTTTTCTAAAAATATGAAGCAAAGACTGCTATTCTGAGTACTGACTACTGTGAACCAGCTTTTTTGTTGAATTATGGGATAAAGCATAAGGTTTTCATAAATGTAAACAGAGACCCATGTAGCTACTGGAAAAAAATGAACATATTCCAAGCTGGCTGCTTCCAAGCCCCATTTTCACTATGAAATGTGGTTTGTATCAGATAAATCTGTAAATACAGATGGCAACATTTGTGAAGCCATTTGGAAACTATGAATATTCTGGAGGTCCTTTTGATTGTTTTTATGAAAGCTGGTATTATGCTATGGTTTGTACTGGTGATTTAATTCTGAAAACATTTAGATTGAATTTTGTTTTTGAACCTGAAGCTTTTTTTTTGCAAATGTCGCTAGTTAAATTATACCGCATTTCCAATTCAATCAGAACATCATCCAGAATTACTATTTTTTCAACAGAAACTTATAGCTAATATATGAATTTTCGGTATGTGCTTTGCCCTTTTTCCAGTGCCTTTTTTTCCACACTCTTGTGCCTAGTCTGGTAGCAAAAATGATAATTGACTATTCCAGCCAGCACTGCTGTAATGATGTGTAACGAAAAGATAGCAAAACTTGTAAAAATTTGTTGCTGTGCATTCAACTGTTAAATCAATGCAGTGGTGCATGCAGCATACAGTCAATAAAAGGTCACTTCATTATTACTGTTTATACTATTTTGTACAAAAATGAGGTATTTTGATTTCTAATGGCAGGCTGAAGAGTCCACTGAGTGTATGGATAACAATACTTAAAGAGCAATGATTCTGAAAATGCTTTATGTAAGTGGATGTGCTTTGTGCCATCTTTAATAATCCATGCAAACCTTTTCTAATTAGGTCATTTCTATAAGCCTTAACCAAACTCACATCATTAATAGTGTGCCTGCATTCCAATTAAATTGGTAACAAGTGAAGAAATAAAGAGAGCTTCTGACTATTTGGAACTTTTTATAATTGAAAAGTGTGCAATGTCTGGCATGGATGCATTAGTTTTATTGAGTCATTTATCTGAAAATATCATCAATTATTGTTTGCTTTTATGATCAAAAAGTGACTCAATCAGTTGGTAGAAGATGGAATAGCTTCAGTTGCATAGGGCAGCATATCAGTAATATCAATACAGAACACAAGCTCAACAGAAGCAAAAAGGTCACTCATACCAGCAATATTTGAGTGTATGACTGTTTCTTTCTTTATTCTGTTTTGAAATGAAGTTCTATAGGTTTTGTGAAATCTTGTATGCACTGAGAAATGGGCAGCAGCAATACAAAGTGTTTCTGGAGTCTATGATGAGACACATCATTTTTCACAGTTGTAAGGAAACTGAGACACCGCCATTGAATTAACATAATGAATTGTCATTCAATCCAAATAAAACTGATTTGTTATAAGACACTTTTTTTTTAGCCTATACATGTGTGAACAACTTCAAAGGTGTTCATCTTATATCAGTGGACTGTGGTATTGTGGTTATGTTACTGGACTAGTTATCCAGCAGACCTGGACTAATAATCTGGAGACTTACGTTTAAAACCCACCATGGCAGCTGGTGAACTTCAATTCAGTTCTTTAAATAAATCTGGAATAAAAAGCTAATAACTGTAATGGTGACTACTGGATGGTTGTAAAAACCTATCTGGTCCACTAATGTCCTTTAGTGAAGGGAACCTGCTGTCCTTACCCTGTCTCGCCCAATTGTGACTCCAATCCCACACCAATATGGCTAATTCTTTACTGCCTCTGAAGTGGGCTAGCAAGCCATTCAGGTATATCAAGAATAAAACCAAACAGTTCTTCATAAAGAAGGTCCACCACCACCTAAGGATGGTAACACATGCTGGTCTTGCCAGCAATGCCACATCTTGAGAATGAATTTTAAAGAAGGGCAGCTATTCATCTGTTTCAAATGAGTATATGTCCATGTGTGTATCTGTGTTTGTGAGTGAGCAGGAATGTTTTTGTTAGTAGCACCTATGTATATAGGTCTGTGCATTTTTTACTTTGCACTATTATTTTTGTTTTTGTTTATTCAAGTGTTTTTAGTGCATTTGGCCAACAGCACCATGCAATAACTAGATATATAATGCCTATAGGATAAGGTCTTCATTGCACTTGGATGATAACTCATTCAGAACTCACTCGATTAGCAACTGCAGTATTAGGGACTGCACTTTGTGCCAGCAGTAACCATAGAAACGAGCAGCAAATAACTGGTGCCAAGGTTTAGATGGTGTCAGCATTACCACCAAAGCACAGTAGGGTGACATAGAAGATGCTATCCTGTTGGCTGTCTTTCAGTGTCTGCAAATCATCCTGTCACCATGGCAACCATGGACTGACTCATAATAGTTTCTTCTACAAAGGGAAAAATTGCTAGACAGGCCATAACTTCTTTTCTAAAATGAAAGTTATGTTTGAATTTTTAACAGAAGATAATACTGGAACAAATAAGTTGCATGAGTAGAATGGTGCACCGGAAGTTGTTGAAAATTTACATTGTTTATGAGCTTTATAGCCACTTTCAGTTGTAGAATGAACATTTTATTTGATAATCTTCCTACATATTTCAGTGTAATGGTTACTGCTCATACTCAACGTATTAGTTGTTGACTTATTTAGCCAATTCATGTACTTATGATTGTCGTTGCTGAAGTTGTTTAAACAATTTAGAAACTGTGCTGATAATGAATTCCCAAAGGAATTTTTTCTGTGTTTTATGCTTAGCGGTAATCCTCTTTCAACATACAGTGCAAGTTCAGCAACAGACTGCTGTGAGATACATCAGATTATTTCTATTTCATGCATTCCATGGCTGCAGGATATTGTAGGCTTAACGGATTGCAGCCTGTTGACTTTCCTGTGAGTTTGTAAACCTATGCTGCAGAATAGCTGCTCCCAATGCGGTCTCCTCTACATTGGGGAGACCAAACGCAGATTGGGTGACCGCTTTGCAGAACACCTCTGCTCTGTCCAAAAGCATGATCCCGAGCTTCCGGTTGCTTGCCATTTCAACACTCCACTGCCCCCACCCCCACCCACCCATGCCAACATTTTTGTCTTTGGCCTGCTTGAGTTTTCCAGTGAACATCAATGCAAGCTCAAGGAGCAGCACCTGATCTACAGCCTTGCAGATTGAACATTGAGTTCAATAACTTCAGAGCATGACTGGTCTTTTTTAAAAATATTTTATTTTTTAACCATGTGGATGCTTTTCATGTAGTCAGAGCTGCTCATTATTCTGCTATTAACACTCTCTCTGGATTAATGATGTGTTTCACCACAAGCCACCACACACTCTTTGACTTTGTCTCAGGACAGCTTTGTTATTTAATCTCCCTCTGCCCTATCGAACACCCTTTGTTCTCTCCCCACTCCCTCCCCTTCACTTGCTTAAAACCTAGTTCTTTTCTAACCTTTGCCAGTTCTGATGAAAGGCCACAAACCTGAAACATTAACTTTGCTTCTCTCTCCACAGACGCTGCCAGACCTGCTGAGTAATTCCAGCATTTTTTGTTTATATTACTACAGATTGAGTTGCTTTCATTGAGTAACTTGGGCCTTTTTAAAAAAAGGTCAATTTAGCTCCACAGAAGTAATTGCTTACAGGGTGTCAACTATGGTTCACCTTACTACTTCTGCACACTTTAGAAAAATAGCTTAGACCTTCTTGCAAGTTGGAGGGTGAGACATTGGGACAATGACTAAAAATCTAACCATAAAGTGCAATGCATTATCCATGGATTTTAATGGACGAGTTTTCTTCTTCCTATGTTCTAGAAAGTACTCGGAGAGGAAAACAAACCCGCAACTGCCAAATAATTTTCCTTCAGCAATAAACACAAGTCCATGCTAAACAGCCAAGACAACTTTGCATATTTGGTTGGGGTGTGATAAAATTACTTGAAGTAATCCTCCATTTCCTTTTTCTTCCGAAAAAACATTAATTTTTACTTAACTTGTGAAAATACATGAGTAACACAGGATTGCTGCTGATGCAGCTTCAGTAAAAATAGGTATCGATGCTGTGGCCTTAAGTGAGCTTAACTGGGTAAAAATTGGTGGTAGGTCAGGAATCAAAGTTCACACTTACCAGCAACGAATGTACCTAATGATCGATCAACCTGTATTATAAAGCTGAGAAGTTGAATTCCTGTAATGCAGAGCACCACCATGGTAGAAAAGAGTAAAAAGAGATTAGAAAAATCAGAAATTGGAATGGGAAGCTTCAGTTTGAAAATCCTGTAGGGAGAAAGAAAAATGAGAAAAGTAAGGCG
This sequence comes from Heterodontus francisci, assembly GCF_036365525.1. Lineage (NCBI taxonomy): Eukaryota > Metazoa > Chordata > Chondrichthyes > Heterodontiformes > Heterodontidae > Heterodontus > Heterodontus francisci. Next base: position 106,991,865 of record NC_090376.1, read on the forward strand.
TCCATAGCTCTGAAACATACAGAAGATTGATTTAGACCTGGAGATTGCACAATGAATTCTGATTTCAACATGGTGGAATGTAAAGAGGAAGAAGATTGTGTAAGAGTATGGAAGGAATACGACAGGAAAGTACAAAGGATCTGAAGCGAGTTCACATCTCCTCTGTATGCTTTCAAAATCAGTTGCTGGAGATAAAGCATCTGTTGGAATAAGGCTGAGGAAGACATCTTTTTAAAAAATTGCTCCTGGGTTGTGGGCAATGCTGGCATAAAGTGTATCTTGTCTACCTACTTGTACTGAGTCAACTACATATTGTGAGATTAGAATCACATGTAGGTCAGGCCATGTAGGGGTGGTAGGTTCCCTTTCCAGAAGTGAGCCAGTTGGATTTTTTTGGTGGTAATCTACAAATTGCTAGATTTGTTGAATTCAGGTTCACAATTTGCTATGGTTGGATTTGAACACAGACCCTTTGGGTTGTTGGTTGAGTACCATAGCCATAATTCTACTGTACACTAAATGCCAAAAGCATCCATATTAATAAGATAGAATACTTGGATTTTCAAAAGGATTTTGATAAAGTGCCACACAAAACGTTAATATGCAAGATAAGAGCTTATGGAGTTGGTGGTAATATGTTAGTGTGGATGGAGGATTGGTTAATGAACAGGAAGCAGTGAATAGGGCTAAATGGTCATTCTCAAGTTGGCAGGCTGTAACTAGTGGAGTGATGCAAACATCAGTGCTGGGGCCTCAGCTATTTACCAAGAGTAATATATCCAAGTTTGCTGATGATGCAAAACTAGGTGGGAATGTAAGCTGTGAGGAGGATGCAAAGAGATACAGACAGGTTAAGTGAGTGGGCAACAAAGTGGCAGATGGAGTATAATGTGGGGAAGTGTGAGGTTATTCATCTAGGTAATAATAGAAAAGCAGAATATTTTTAAAAGGTATGAAACTTTTAAATGTTGATGGTCAGAGAGACGTGGGTGTACTCATACAATGAACACAAAAGTTAGCATGCAGATACAGCAAGCAATTTGGAAGACAAATGGCATGTTGGCCTTTATTGCAAGGGGTCTAGAGTACAAGAATAAAGCAGTCTTGTTACAATTGTATAGGGCTTTGATGAGACCACATCTGGAACACCGTGTGCAGTTTTGGTCTCCATATCTAAGGAAAGATATACTTGCCTTGGAGATGGCACAGCGATGGGTCATTAGATTGGTTCCTGGGATGAGAGGGTTGTCCTATGATGAGAGGCTCAGTAAATTGGGGCTATGTTTGCTGGAGTTTAGAAAAATGAGAGATGATCTCATTGAAACATACACGATTCGGAAAGAGCTTGACATGGTAAATACCGAGAGGTTGATTCTCCTGGCTGGGGCATCCAGAACACAGGGGCACAGTTTCACGATAAGGGCTCGATCATTTAGGACTAAGGTGAGGAGAAATTTCTTCATACAAAGGGCTGTGAATTTTGGGAATTCTCTACCCCAGAGAGTTGTGGAGGCTCCATTGTTGACTATATTCAGGGCTGGGATAGATAGATTTTTGATCTCATAGGGATGCAAGGGATATGGGATCAGGTGGAAAAGTGGAGTTGAAACAGAAGATCAGTTAGGATCATGTTGAATGGTGGAGCAGGCTCGAGGGTCCATATGGTATGCTGCTGCTCCTATTTCTTAAGTTCATACGTTCTTAGGTAAAACAGGAATATCTGTTCATTAACATGATATCTAAAGGATGTCACTTTAGAAGATGGTCATTAGGAGTCTGATGGAGGAACCTATTTGTGGGGCAATGTAGACCAATTGTACGGTGACATAATGTATGACTGAATGTATAACCAACATGGGGAATTCTTCCATGTTCTTTACTTCTGACAGGAAATATGAACTCCTTGGTTTGTATTTAGGTTAACAATCTGTGTGCAACATTGCAGCCAGAAGAGTTACCAAAGGACAAACTTAGTTGTTTTAAAGTATTGTCCATTAGCAATGTTGTGAGTAATATGTTCTAAAAGAAGTGCATTTTAGCTCCTTACAGACTAATAGCACTTTCTTTGTTTTGAGTATTCTATTGTTTCAATAACCTTGTGAACCTTTTTAGGTAAATTAGGCATGTTCTCATTGCAAAATAGAAATGAAAATAATTAATTTCTTAAAAGGAACCAAGCAGGCAGGCAGGCCCTTCTGATCAGCGGCAACATTTGGGCTGCGGACGTGACCTTTGTTGCCAATAGCCTCATCTTTGTGGGATGGAGCCTGTGGCTCCGATAACTCCCTGGATTGCTGCAGGGAGGAACCTTCATTTAGCTGGTGGCCTCCGCTCGCTGGTGGGGGTCTACTCTGCAGCTTGCAAAATGCCAGCAAGCGCTCCAAATGGCCCCTAATTTGGGCCTTTAAAATGCAAATTGTTTGCTCGTTGCTGCATTGCAGCAGGCAGCCAATCTACATTTCTCCCTGCCCTGGAAAAACATCCCTGGTGGTGGGAGTGCATCGTGGAGCTGTCTTGATGTGGCTCCCCAATATTTTTCCGGCCCCCAAATCCACTCCTGCCACTGGAGCTGGGAAAACTCTGCCCAATATTTCTGTGAGGGTCATTCAGGGAATAGACTCCCAAGGAAGAGGGTGGAAACAGTTAGTATTGATACATTCAAAATCAAATTTGAAAGACTTCTTTCAGAACATATCATTTCAGGATACAGTACAGTAGTAATTTGAGACATGACATGTGGTAAGTGTAGCGTGCTTGAGAGGAACAGGTGACTTTGGATCCCAAAGCTCTCCACCACTGGGGGGAAGGAGTTGGGGGAGCTGTGGGGGGATGCATACCTCACCTCATGTCTGGCTCTGTTTCGACTTAATTGATAGAGATTAATTGCTATAATTAGTCACAACTCCATTATTGTTGTATTATGCATCTATCAGGATGGTAGAAGGCAACATAAGAAATAGGACGTCTTCGAGCCTGCTCCACCATTCAATACGATCATGGCTGGTCTTCTGCCTCAACTCTACTTTCCCACCAGCTCCCCATATCCCTTGATTCCCTGAGAAACCAAAATCTGTCCATCTCAGTCTTAAATATATTCAACGATGGAGCATCCACAACCCTCTGGGGTAGAGAATTCCAAAGATTCACAACCCTTTGAATGAAGAATGATGGATTTTTTATGTCATCTGGTAGTTCATATGTTCTTATTTGGTTTACGTATTAATGAACCTGAAAATATTCTAATACTTTTAGTTTGAATGTATTGCTCTGATGATATTGTGATACTGTATGTCTTTGGAAGAGACAATAGTACATGGGAGCATACGATGTGATCTCTGCTGAATGATGCACTATAATTGGATGTTATCCCAGATCCAGCACAAATAAGGCATAGGTTTTGGATCACAGGAGACTCATCAATTTGGGAAATTGCTGTTTGATATAACCACAAAAGAAGAGTGTTGAGAGAAGCTTGAACTGTAGCATTTATCTCAATTCAAGGCAATCAAATTGCAACAATTAACACTTGACCTTTAATCTTTGTAATAGATTCAGTTTAACTAGTCAGGTAGCTATAGGCCAGTTCAATCAATCCAAAGTGAATCATTATTTGCAGTTGATGAAATCATTACAGATTGAATTCAGAATAAATTCAAATTGACATTTTGTGGTTAGGTTTATGTTTGATCAGCCATCAATTGTATTTATGCTTGACATTAAAAATGTAAATGCAAGAGTTGCTCAGATTCTCTTCTCTCCCTTCACTGTTCTGGATTACACACCTTTTCATTTTTATTGAATGCTCTTTATAGTCATTCCAGAGAAGTTGGGATGCCAGATGTCCTCTGCTACGGGGTAACTACTCAATGTATTACCTGTGCTAGATAAAATACAACTATTTAGAAATTCTGTAGTCAGTTTCCTTGTTTTCCATTTAATGTCACCATAAACATGGGAAAACCTGCAATTACTATCTCAAAGGGTCTGCATATTATGAAAATGAAAGTGCTGCAAGATTGGGAATATTTATCTCCTTCCAACAATTCAAATTTCTTTATTGAGCAACATCAGGACTTTTATTTACTACTAGTTGATATCCTATGGCATTGCACATAAGATTCAATAACAAGTGTAGACTACATGAGAGGGCTTGCATTCATACAGCACTTTCACATTCTCAAGGTGCCCCAAAGCATTTCAGAGCCAATGATGTACACTGTTAATTACAGACAGTTGATATAAGGAACTGCGGCAGCCAATTTGTACACAGCATTGTCCTACAGACATAACTGAGTTAAATTACCAGATAATCAATATTAGTGATGATGATTAAGGGAGAAATGTTGGACACAAAGCTTAATTATGTCCACCTACTAGAAAAAAGGGGGCCACAATTAAACATCTCATCCAATAAACATTGTCTCCATCCAGGCAGCACTCTTTCAGTCATGCCCTTAATTGGCTCCCTCAAGTCTCTTTAGTTGTCTTCGCAAAACTCCTTGGATTTGATTCACAACCTTTTGACATATGGTGAGAGTGCTACCAGTGAGCTCAGGTTGACTCTTAGATGAAGTCGCTTTAGAATGCAGAATGTCAAGAAGACAAGGTTAAGGGCACTCTACCTGAATACACGCAGCATTCAAAACAAGATTTAAAGGCCTAAATAGAGGTAAATGGGTATGATCTAATTTCCATAACGAAAACATGGGTACAGGGTGACCAAGACTGGGAACTGAATATTCAAGGATATTCAACATTTAGGAAGGACAGGCAAAAAGAAAAAGGAGATGGTGTTGCACTGACAATAAGGGATAGAATCAGTGCATTAGTCAGGGAGGATTGAAAGAACAAAATGTGGAATATGTTTGGGTGGAGCTAAGAAACAGCAAGGGACAGCAAACATTGGTAGGAGTTGTTTATAGGCCACCAAACAGTAGTGGTAGTGTGGGGCATGGTATTAATCAGGAGATTAGAGAGGCATGTAGCATGGGTAATACAGTAATCATGGGTGACTTCAATCTGCATATAGACTGGGTAAATCTAATGAGCACTAATGCTGTGGAGGACAAATTTCTGAGTGTGTTAAGGATGGTTTTCTAGCGCAGTATGTTGAGGAACTGATTAGAGAACAGGCTATTTGAGATCTAGTATTACGTAATGAGAAAGGGCTAATTAATAAGCTTGTTGTTAAAGAACCTTTAGGGATGAGTGACCATAATATGCTGGAATTTTACATTATGTTTGAAAGTGAGGTAGTTCAATCTGAAGCCAGGGTCTTAAATTTGAGCAAAGGAAATTATGAAGGTATGAGGGGCAAATTGGCTGTGATGGATTAGGAAAATACATCAAAAGGTATGACAGTACATAGACAATGGATAGTCTTTAAAGAAATATTACATAGTTTACAGCAACTACACATTCCTTCAAGGCACAAAAAACCCCAAAATAAAGGCAGTCAACTGTGGATAACAAAGGAAGTTAAGGATTGTATAAGATTAAAAGAAAAAGCCTATAAAGTTGCCAGAAATAGTAGCAAACCTGAGGTTTGGGAGAATTTGAGAATATAGCAAAGGAGAACAAGAAACTGAAACACCCCACTATCAGGGTGGCACAGTGGTTAGCACTGCAGCCTCACAGCTCCAGCAACCTGGGTTCAGTTCTGGGTACTGCCTGTGAGGAGTTTGCAAGTTCTCCCTGTGACAGTGTGGGTTTCCACCAGGTGCTCTGGTTTCCTCCCACAGCCAAAGACTTGCAGGTTGATAGGTAAATTGGCCATTGTAAATTGCCCCTAGTGTAGGTAGGTGGTAGGAGAATTGAGGGAAGGTGGGAATATGCGATTAATATAGGATTAGTATAAATGGGTGGTTGATGGTCAGCACAGACTTGGAGGACAACAGGGCCTGTTTCAGTGCTGTATCTCTCTATGATAAAGAAAGGGAGAATAGAAAATGAAGGTAAGCTAGCAAAAAATATAAAAACAAAACTATAAAAGCTTCTACAGGTACATAAAAAGGAAATGTTTGACTAAGACAAATGTGGGTCCATTACAGGGAGAGTCAGGAGAATTTATAATGGGTAATAGAGAAATGGCAGAGAAGCTAAATGATTACTTTGTGTCTGTCTTCACTGAGGAAGATACAAGAAATCTCCCAGAATTAGAGATCCAAGGAATTAGGGGGAATGAGAAATTGAAGGAATTTAGTATTAGTAAGAAGGCTGTATTGGAGAAATTAATCGGGCTGAAGGTTACTAAGTCCCCAGGACCTGATATTCTACATCCAAGAGTGTTGAAAGAGGTAGCTACAGAAATAGTGGATGCATTGGTGACCATCTTCCAAAATTCTATAGATTCTGGAGCGGTTCCTGCAGATTGGAAGGTCGCAAATGTCACCCCACTATTTAAGAAGGGAGGGAGAAAGAAAACAGAGAATTACAGACCTGTTAGCCTTATATCAGTCATTGGGAAAATGCTATAATTTATTCTAAAGGATGTGATAAATGGACACTTGGATAATCCTTAATCTGATTGGGCATAGTCAATATGGATTTATGAATGGGAAATCATGTTTGACAAACCTGTTGGAATTTTTTGAGGAATGTTACTAACAGAATTGATAAAGGGGAGTAGGTGGACGTGGTATACTTGGACTTTCAAAAGGCTTTTGATAAAGTCCCCCACAGGAGATTGTTTAGCAAAATTAAAGCACATGCGATGGGAGGTAACATACTGGCATGGATTAAGGATTGGTTAACAGGCAGAAAGCAGAGGGTAGGAATAAAAAGGTCATTGTCACGTTGGCAGGCTGTGACTGGTGGGGTACCGCAGGGATCAGTGCTTGGGCCCAAGCTGTTCACAATATATATCAATGATTTGGATGTGGGGATCAAATGTAGTATTTCCAAGTTCACGGATGACACAAAACTAGGTGGGAATGTGTGTTGTGAGGAAGATGCAAAGCAACTTCAAGGGAATTTGGACAGACTTAGTGAGTGGGCATGAACATGGCAGATGGAATATAATGTGGAAAAATGTGAGGTTATCCACTTTGGAGGAACAGATGTGCAAAATATTTTGTTAAATGGTAAGAGATTAGAAAGTGTAGATTTACAAAGGGACCTGGGTGTCCATGTCAATAAGTCACTGAAAGCTAACACGCAGGTGCAGCAAGCAATTAAAAAGGCTAATGGTATGTTAACTCTTATTGCAAGAGGATTTGAGTACAGGAGTAATGAATTCTTGCTTCAGTTGTATAGAACCTTGGTTAGGACGCACCTGGAGTACTGTGTGCAATTTTGGTCCCCTTACCTTAGGGAGGATATTATTGCCATAGAGGGAGTGCAACGAAGATTCGCCAGACTTGTTCCCGGGATGGCGGGACTGTCCTATGAAGAGAGATTGGGAATGCTGGGCCTGTATTCTTAGAGTTTCAAAGAATGAGAGGTGATCTCATTGAAACCTACAAAATACTTAAAGGGATAGAAGGGTAGATGCAGGTAAGATGTTTCCCCTGGTTGGGGAGTCTCTAACCAGGGGACTCAAATTCACAATAAGGGGGAAGCCACTTAAGACAGAGATGAAGAGAAATTTCTTTACTCAGAGGGTTGTGAATCTTTGGAATTCTGTACCCCAGAGGGCTGTGAAAGCAGTCATTGAGTATGTTTAAAGCAGAGATTGACAGATTTCTAAATACAAATGACATCAGGGGATTTGAGGATAGTGTGGGAAAAAGGCATTGAAGTGGATGATCAGCCATGAAAATATTGAATAGTGAGGCAGGCTTGATGGGTTGAATGGCCTACTCCTGCTCCTATGTTACTATGTTCCTAGAAGGCATGGAATAATTAGACCAGGATATGTGAGATGCAACTCAATCTCCTTTTTAAGTTATTCTGTCCTCATTTTTATATTTTGCTTTATATTAGATATTGTTAAATAGATGGGGAAGCGGAAAGAAGAGTTGTTTGCAGAGAAACTTCTATACTCCAATCAACTAGCTGTGCAAAACAATTGATGCACTAAAATAAAAAGTGGTCAGAGAGTGCAATTACAATGTAACAAGTTTATATTGTCAACTTCAGTTATAAATATGGACATAGGAATGGAAAAGTTGCTACTAAAGTGTGACAAAAATATAAGTAGCAAGATTTTATATAAATTTTCATATAAGATAGATATGTTCTTCTGTTATAATTTTTGCTGGCCATAATTTCTACTTTTTGGATTAATTATTTAATTGGGTGTATATTTTATTTAGCAGTAAACTGTGGGCATTTGTGGTGGGGCCGGGGTGGTGGGGGGGAGGGGGAGGGGGTGCGGGGAGGTTGGCATGCAAAGGGTATTCCTTGCTCCGAACTGATGTGCACTGAGGATCCCCAGATATTGGCCTCCTGTCTCATTATCATGGAGGAGGCAGAGACCAATGACAAGATGTTGCGCAATATCAGATCGCTGCTAAGCATCACTGCGGCCCTCAGGTAAATTAGACCGGGGATTGGGGCCATGGAGTGGGCTGAGGCCGGCATAGGTTCTAGGGTTTCGGTTGGGCCAGTGTTCAGGGGTCTGGGAATCACGGGGTTTAAGGTTCACAAGGGCTAATTGGGAGGCCTTGTTGGATGTCGGTAGAGAAGGCTTGGAATCCAGGATCAAAGTTCGGAGAGAAGACCGAAGGCAGAATTGGAGGTCAGGGCATGTGGCTGGAGGTTCAGGATTATACGTCAGGAAGGAAGGCCAAGGGAGATGCCTGGGGGTTGGGAGAAGAGGCTCCCAGGATTGACAATTTGGAGAGAAGGTTTGAGGATGGCAGTAGGGAGTTAGCAATTGAGGCTGGGTGTAAGGATAGGATATTGGATTAAAAGGCTGGTGGGAGGGAAGAGGATTGGGGTTGGGATGAGAATAGGGTGAGAATATGAGATTGGGAAAGATGGCTAGAGGTTTGGGATTGTGGGTCAGGTGAGGAGACAGTGGGAGGATTTGGAATTGTGAGAGGAGGCTGGAGATCTGGGATTGGGAATCAGGAGAGGAAGCTTAGGAGGCAGTCCGGGGTTTGGGAGAGGTGTCTGGAGTATGAGAGAGGGAATCAGGAGAGGAGACTGGGAGAATGGTCAGGAGTAGCAGCAATCAGTTCCTTTAATGTGTAGTTAGAAAGAGCGCTCTCACTCCTTCCGACACCACATGATCAGGTAACTTATCTACCTACTCGGTTAGAAAGCAATCCATGGTGCTGGTTTCCTTCCGTATGGCCAGTGTTGGAGAAGGGGCCTCAAGCAGGCGCTTGGCTCCTTATGTGCATATGCAAAGGAACTAATGCCTGTTTCAAGGGATGGGGAAAGGACCTTTCTTTCTCTTTTCCCAATATGATGTGTTGTACCCCTTGAGCAGAAATTTGTGCAGGCTTCCTGCCCACCATGTTCAGGCATTATTAGTTCTGTCATGGTTGGAATAATGAGTGCTGTGTGGCCAAATTTATAGGCCCAAGTTCTTTGCATTGGTTAACCTTTGGTCCATACTACAACGAAACAGATAGGGAGAAGGTGGAGGTGAAATTTGTCTTTGATAATAACACAATGGGTGACAATGGATCAACAGTACATTTTCCAGTCTGCCCAATTTTCTTTCTTGACTTCAATGAAAAGAAAATCAGGGTGCTCATGCAATTTTGATTTGCTATTACCTGTTTTACACTATTCCTGAAGACCAATTCCACCCCCATACACTCTAGGCTAATTGTGGTCCAGCTGTGGAGTGTTTTTTTTAATGCATATGCCAGTGTTTCCGAAGGAAAATACATTAGTGGTGCTGTACCAATAACTGTATTGGAGTTGTGCCTTATTTTACACAGATGGTGAAATTAAAGCTTTCATTAATATTGGTTGGACTGAAGGACATTTCCAGTTCTTGCTTTGTTTTTGTAGCTGATGCTGCCTGTAGTGCACACTACTTATTTTGTAGACCCTAAGCATTTAGTTTGACTATATTCAGTGGTTCGACCATGAAATATTTTATGGTTCTCACCCGATTAAATAAAGTTTAATCTTAAGCATTCCCCCTTTCTGTTTGCTTCATCGCAGGTAGTCGTGCCTTCAGTCACTGGGCCCCATGATTTGGAATGCCCTCCACTTCTCTATCTCCTTCTTTAAACACTCTGCTTTAACTAAGTTTTTGCTCAACCTCTCCCAGTGTCTACTTATATAATATGTAGTATACTGTATTCGCTGCTCGCAATGTGGTCTCCTCTACACTGGGGAGACCAAACGCAGACGGGGTGACCGCTTTGCGGAACACCTCCTCTCAGTCCGCAAGCAGGACCCTGCGCTTCCGGTTCCTTGCCATTTCAACACTCCCCCCTGCTCTCATGCTCACATCTCTGTCCTGGGATTGCTGCAATGTTCCAGCGAACATCAACCAAGCTCGAGGAACAGCATCTAATTTACCAATTAGGCACACTGCAGCCTGCCGGACTGAACGTTGAGTTCAATCATTTCAGAGCATGACGGGCCCCCCATTTTACTTTTATTTTTAGTTATTTTTTCTTTTTTTCTTTTTTACATTTTTTACAACCTTTTTTTTTCATGTTTATTTCATTTCATCTTAGTTTGTTCAGTTTGCTTACCCACTTTTTTTTTCATATTTGGACTTGCTGCTGTTCAACCTTCAGTCCGTTAACACCCTATTTGTACTAATGCTTTGTCTTTCAACACACCATTAACATATTGTTTGCCTTTGCTCCATGACCTTTTGGTCAGCTATGTGGCCTTGTCCAATCTACACCTTCTCCTTTGTTATCTCTTGCCCCACACCCGCCTCACTTGCTTATAACCTTTGACATTTCTAATATTTGCTAGTTCCGAAGAAGGGTCACTGACCCGAAACGTTAACTCTGCTTCTCTTTCCACAGATGCTGCCAGACCTGCTGAATGGTTCCAGCATTTCTTGTTTTTATTTCAGATTTCCAGCATCCGCAGTATTTTGCTTTTATCCCAGTGTCTACTTCTTTGACTTTCCCTTAGTTTTTCCTTGACTGGAATTTTATATTGAGATGGTGGCCCCTCCCACTGGCTAAAAAGTCAGGGGAGAGCCCACCTCTGCTGGGCCTGGACACCACACTGTAATTTAGTGTGGTCCAGACCCTTAATAAGCCATGATCGGAACTTCTGCCCCTCTGAGGCAGGAAGTCCCACCTCTGAGCTGCCTGCCAATCAGAAAACCAGTAGCTCCTTGGTCCCAGCAGTGCCACTGGGAGCAGAGGCCATGGCTGGGACTGCACCCAGCAAGAAGAGGATGCTGGATGTCGCCCTTCAGGAAGGTAAGTGGGGATTAGGACTTGCCGGGGACAATCGGGTGGGCCGCAGCGATGGTGGTAGTTGGAGGGGGGGGTGGTCAGACAGTAGGGCGGGGGCATAGTTTTAGTGGGGGAAGCTTGTGCTGCTGGGGGGCCCCTTTGTGGGGCATGGTGTGCCTGATCAGGAAGGCCCACCATCAGCCTGCAAGGAGGCCACCAGGTGTTGCTAGACAGCCTCCTCAAGTGTTGAAGTGCCCATCTGCTGCTGGTAACATACCAGTGGCGGTGGTAGGAGACCCTTAAGTGGCAATTAGTTGGCCACTCAAGGGCCTCAATTGATCTGGGTCTGGTGGACTGTTTGCCACTACCCCTGCCGCAGGTAAAATAGCAGCGGAGGTGGGTAGACGATGGGAGTGGCCCGCTGCCTGCCACTCAATTTTATGCCCCCCACCACCTCCCAACCTGCTCCCTGTGTAAAATTCTGGCCAATCTCTATGAGGTTAGAGATGGTTTTGTATGACAAAGGCACCACCTAAATGCAAGTTACTTTTGTTGATGTTGTGATTCTTTAAATAATAGATGATATCTCCAAATGACTAAATGCACAGTGTGGCGCAGCACCAAGTGAGATAACCTAAGAAAGTCCTAGAGTTCATTATGACTTGATCTGAATTAGCAAAGTCTCACCCTCATTAGCAATAGGTGTGCTACAATTGTCTTCAAAATTCCTGGATGAAGGAGGGAAAAGATTGGATTATTCGCTGCCTGTGGACTATCGGGTTACCCTTGCTGTAAGGTGCAAATGTGTGGACATAAAGTGCACTGAAGATTGTGCTTTGCATTAATACCATCTACGATGGCATGTTCAGAATTTTGGGCTGATGTATGAAATATTGGTCACTTCGACAAGGCACTACAGTATTACAGGCACCCATTATCATATATCATCAAGAGTCACTAGCTCCAAGAGAAAGAAGGAGAAAGTCTGGAATACAAGTTAGGAAACTATTCTTATCCTTTCTTCCAGCATGGTGTAATCTTTGCACAAGATACTTGGAAGAATGAAAGAATATATATATCTGGTCCCTATCTTGTCGGGAAACTGCAGGCTGACTGAAAAATACAAGTTGACTTCCTTACATGCCCTTAACAAAGCTCCCAATGAGCCTAATTGGCTGCCTGCCTTGTGGGGGCAGGCAGCCTTGCTGGGTCCCAAATCTGCCTCCCGCAAAATGGCCAGTGCCGGGAAGAATGTTGGGAAACCAGCACACCAGCCAGCGTGGAATTTTTGGGCCCTGTCCGCCTCCATTCCTGACCATGGCAGGGCCCAAGAATTCAGCCTAACTTTTCAGATTTGTGATCTTTCATCAGAACTGGGAAGGTTAGAAATATAATAGGTTTGAGCAAGTGAAAGGCGGGAGGGCGGGAAGAAGAACAAAAGGGAAAGTCTGTGAAGGGGTGGAAGGCAGGAGAGCTTAAATAACAAAAGGTTTCATAGTGTAAGTCCAAAGGGAGTGGTAATGGGACAAGTACAGAAACAAAAGATGTATCTAGAGAAGATGTGAGTGGCAGGATAGCTGCTATCTGAATGCAAAGTAAAGGAAATAAGAGAGATGCAAGATAAAAAAAAGCAAAGAAACACAAAATAAATGGTGACAGAGGTGATGATCTAAAATTGTTGAACTCAATGTTGAGTCCAGAAGGCTGTAAAATGTGCAGTCAAAAGATGAGGTGCTGTTCTTCGAACTTGCATTGAGCTTCATTGGAACATTGCAGTAGGCCAAGAACAAAAAGATCAGAGTGGGACCAAGGTGGAGAATTGAAATGACAGGAAGCTCAGGGTCACACTTGTGGACTGAACGGAGGTGTTCTGTGAAGTAATCATCCAGTTTGCATTTGGTCTCTCCAGTGTGGAGGAGATCACATTGTGAGCAGTGAATACAGTATAATAAATTGAAAGAAGTACAAATAAATTGCTCTTTCACTTGGAAGGAGTGTTTGGAGTCCTGGATGGTGAGAAGGGAGGAGATAAAAGGCTAGGTGTTGCATCTCCTGTGCTTGCATGGAAAGGTGCCGTAGGAAAGGGGGGACATGTTGAGATGATGGAGGAGTAAACAAGGGTGTTGTGGAGGGAATGGTCCCTATGAAATCCTGAAGGGTGTTCAAAGTGGAAGATGTGTTTGATGGCATGATGCTGGATGTGGAGGAAATGGCGGACCATGATTTGTTGAATATGGAGGCTGATGGGGTGGAAGGTGAGGACAAGGGGAACCCTATTATGGTTCTGGGTGGGGGGGAGAGGAAGGGGTGAGAGCAGAAGTGCATGAAATAGAACGGACATGGTCGAGGGCCCTGTCAACCGCGGTTGGGGAAAATCCTCACTAGAGGAAAAAGGTAGACATGTCAGAAGCGTTAGTATTCTACTTTGACCTTTCTGTCCATGGCCCGCTATAGTGTTCCAATGAAGCTCAACCCAAGCTCGAAAAACAACAACTCATCTTTTGACCAGACACTTTATAGTCTTCTGGACACAACATTGGGTTCCTCTTCCTCCTGTGCTGCTCACCATAACCCTTGTGGCAAAGACTGTGGCCTCATGATGGCCAGTTTGTGGAGGATACAGCAGACCACCACAAATCAGGACACCCAGTCTGATGACTGCTCAGGACATTCCTCTGGAGAGTTTGAGGCAGTGGAATCATTGCTTTTGCACCCCATTGGTCTGCTTGATGATTTTACATGTGACAGCACGGTTCTCATTGTATGCATACTGGCCATATGTGGTTGGATTGCGAAGGGGATTCATGAGTCAGACTTAAAATGGATAGGCCTTGTCGCCATTAGCTACCTTCTGGTTTGACGGGGGTAGCTGAAAGATTGAGGGAACAATGGATTGATGCTCAGTGAAAGTGTGATGATTGCTGTCAGGATAGTGGGCATTCACCAGTATGATGTGCTGAGTGTGGTCACACAGTATCTGCTAATTCAGCAAGCGGTAACTTAGTGGTTGTGGCACTTCCCAGCAATGCCCCGAAGCCACATGGGAGCAGCCAGTGCCACCGTTCAAAATGGGGAAGCCCGCTATTCTGGCAAAGCCATGTGCATCTCCACCTGCTTCTGTCTGTTCAGGGAAAACACAATGAACTCCCCTCCCCTGGCATGAAGAGGCCCTATCACCTCTCTAATGCAGCAGTGGACAGCAAACTGAGTGATATTAGATATATCATTTGTTCCAGCCTGGAAGAATCCTAATGTGTAGAAATTTAGGGCCATGGTCACCTTCTCAGCTAATGGCAGCACCATCCTTGCTTTGCTCTGAAGCTGCAGTTCTGGTAGCAAGAGGTGGCAGAGTTCTGTGAGCATCTCCTTCGTAAAGCACAGACAATGCACACACCTCTCCTGGCTTAGATGGAGGTAAGAGAAGTGCTTCCAGAAGATCCTCGGTGGATAAGACCTCCAGCTGGGAGCGCTTCCCCCCCCACCCCATCCCCCACCACTCCTCCTCCTGCCTCGATGAGCAGCTTGTACTTTTCTTTGCTGTCTCTGCTCCATCTCCCTCTCATGATGCTACCCAAGGGGAATTGCAATTATAGGACCCATGACAGGGAACAAGTGGTGTGCCCAGAACCCTTACAGTCACAACCAAGGCCTTCTCCATGTGTAGCACCACTACCTCTTGACTTCACCAACTTTACACAACTCTTCAAGACACCCAAATCTTCCACAAACTCAAACAGAACCAATAGAGATTTCAGCTACTAATCTGCAAGTTGATTATCCCTTTAAATAGCAGTGGTGGGAGGATCCTTCTTGTTGCTGAACGCATGTTCAGCTATGCGTGTTCAAGAGAGGACGTTAGCTAAAGCAGTGAGGTTACAAATGGCCTCAAATCAACATTACGTGCTGACTGAGGTCACAATTCACCTACTCTGCATACTTCCAACACCTGATAGCCTGACGTTGGTAGTAGGGAAGATATTAGAATCTATTATAAAGGACATGATTACTGGACAGTTTGAAAATAATTGTCTGATTTGGCAGAGTCAACATGGATTTATGAAGGGGAAACCATGTTTGACAAATTTGTTAGAGTTTTTTGAGGATGTTACCAGCAGATTGGATAAGGGGGAACCAGTCGACTTGCAAAAGGTTTTTGATAAAGTCCCACATAGGAGGTGACTAAGCAAAATTAAAGTGCATGGGATTGGGGGTAATATACAAGCATGGATTGAGGATTGGGTAACAGGCAGAAAACAGAGAGTAGGTACAAGTGGGTCATTCTCAGGTCGGCAGGCTGTGACCAGTTGGGTAATGCAAAGATCAGTGATTGGGCCCCAGCTGTTCACAATCTATATCAATGATTTGGATATGGGGATCAATTGTAATATTTCCAAGTTTATGGATGACACAAAACTTGGTGAGAATGTGAGTTGTGAAGAGGATGCAAAGAGGCTTCAAGGGGATTTGGACAGGCTGAGTGAATGGGCAAGAACATGGCAGATGGAATATAATGTGGATAAGTGTGAGGTTATCTACTTTGGTAGGAGGAACGGAGGTGCAGAGTATTTCTTAAATGGTGAGAGATTGGAAAGTGTTGATGTTCAAAGGGACCTAGGTGTCCTTGTTCATAAGTCACTGAAAGTTAGCATGCAGGTGCAGCAAGCAATTAGGAAGGCAAACAGTATGTTAGACTTTATCGCTAGAGGATTTGAGTACAGGAGCAAAGACGTCTTGCTTCAATTGTGTAGAGCATTGGTGAGGCCACACCTGCAATACTGTATGCAGTTCTGGTCCCCTTGCCTGAGGAAGGATATACTTGCCATAGAGGGAGTGCAGCAGAGGCTCACCAGACTGATTCCTAGGATGGTGGAATTGTCCTATGAGGAGAGATGGAGGAGACTGGGCCTGTATTCTCTGGAGTTTAGAAGAATGAGAGGCGATCTCATAGAAATGTACAAAATTCTTAAAGGGATCGATAAGGTAGATGCAGAAAGGATGTTTTCCCTGGGTGTGCCTTCTAGAACCAGGGGACACAATCTCAGAATAAAGAGCAAGTCATTTAGGACTGAGATGAGGAAGAACTTCACTCAGAGGTTGGTGAATCTTTGGAATTCTCTGCCCTAGAGGGTGGTGGAAGCTCAGTCACTGAGTAAGTTCAAAACAGAGATGGATAGATTTCTAGTTGCTAATGACATCAAGGGATAAGGGTATAGTGTGGGAATATGGCGTTGAGGTAGACGATCATCCATGATATAGGCTCGAAGGGCTGAATGGCCTACTCCTCCTCTTATGTTCCTATGCTCCTAACACCTGCATTGATACACTCAACAATGTTCCTATGTGCACCATTTAACTGGTAATTTATGTTTGTGGGATTTTGCGGTACACAAATTGGCTGCCATGTTCAACCACAAAACAATAGTGATTATATTCCAAAAGTATTTCACTGCACGTTGAAAAGGGTTATATAAGAGCACGTTCTTTTTTCTTACTTTTCTGCAGGTGCTAACGGTTTATTTTTAAAAATAGTGCACAGAGGATTGTAGGGCAAATGCATTACTTGATGATCAGAAAAGAACTTGTTGAATCCAGAATTTCTGCCCTCCAGTGTGAATACTGTCTACCTTGAGCTGCTGAAACACCTTTAAGAAAACACTTATTATTGAAATAAAATGCACTCAAAAGAGTTGGAGTTCCAAAGTATCAACAGTTCCAAAAGAAGCCTCCACTGGATCAGTGATGTTGTGGAACTACAAACATCTTGAAAATAATCTCAATGGCATTTAAGAAAGCACTAACCTCCTCCCAAACCCCTGTCCACTCCCCAGCATTAGTGAAACTAAAGGAAAGGTCAAAATTCCTTTCTTAATTAAATCTCTGGAATTCACTACCTCAAGTATAAGTATTGTGATTTGTGCTTCCAGTCTTTTAATGTGAGGGTTTATGAAATCAGCAGGGGAAGTCACTAACATGAAGCATGAATTCAAGAGCTGACCTCAGCTAGTTTGTGTGCAACAAAACAATTCTTTCAAGGGTATCACAGGTCATTCAGTGCCACTCATAGTGATAGTTTGAAATGATTATTCTCCAAAATGAATTTGGATTTAAAGCATGTTCTCTCTTACCTGTAAAATAAATCCTATTGTCTCAATAGCATATTGAGATTGTCTCAATGTCATTTTTGCAATAAAAATGTCAAATTGTCAAGTTATTTAAATTAAGTGACATAAATAACACAGCAAAGAGGGAGTTTAGTGCAAAAAATTAGTAAATGTTGTTATCAACACCACAATTATAGAGAATTTTAAACAATAAATTTCAAAGAAACATTTTTATATAGCCATTTATTCATCATTTTCAATGCAAAATTCACCAAAAGCACAGATAAAACTGATAAGTAAATAACTATAAATCAATTTGAAAAAAAAACAGTGGGCCAGATATTGCTGGAAAAATATTGTCATTTTAGCGATGCACAACATTATTAATATGAAAATCGGCCAGCAAATTCAGGGGATTTGCAAATCTGCAGAAGTGCTAGTCAATTTATACTGCTCTGCCATTTACTTTGCACCTCACCATCTCACCCTTAGTCTCCCCATTATTTTTAAGGATTTGTAGTATTTGCACATTATTTCCCATTAAACTTGCTGGAGAAATTTACAGCTGGAACTCAACAGCACAAGTACCTTTTTAACAAAATGATAATTGTCAAAGTAATGCCAATCAATCTCTTTGGTCAACAATTCATACAATTCCTAAATGTAGTAAATTGCTGATGGAGAGTACAAAATCACAAATTTCAAATTTTTACTTTTCCTTTCTGTCTCAGTTTTTATTCTCTCTGAATTAAATCTTTCTTTTGCTCTCTTTAATTCTCTTTCTGTATCAGATTTGACTCTAATTCACCCTCTGTCTTCGTCGTTCCTCTGTTTCTTTCTTAGTTCTTCAATCTCAGTGGTTAAGGATATACACTGTTGGTCCTACCGCTCACAAAGATCTCAGATGCCCCCTTTTTCTTTGCAGCTCCATTATCAGCTCCCATTTCCAGCAAAATGATTTTGGGCTGATGGGTGCAGGAAAATGACATATACTGCAAAATGCCCCACTTCAGCAAGATTGTAACAAAATATGTCATTCTATAATTAATATACAAATAAAATTACATTTTCCATCATATTACTATCTCATAATATGCAGGCATCCCTCCTGGTTAAATTGGTAACATTTCTACACTATAGATAGCTTTTCAACTTCCTGCCAGATATCAAAAGGGCATTGTGGATCGGCTGCCCATTATAGAAACCAAAGCAAATCAAAATTGGTCAATTTATAATCAGCCAGATCCGCAGCATCAATTTAATGCACATGTGGCAAGTTGGAAATCTTCCCCTATATATTTTACATTAATTTTTAGCTGGAGCAAGATTGATAAATTCAAACTAGCTTCTGGTAACTACTTTTGCAGAGGTATTTTCTGTCTCTGTGTGCACATACTGCCTTGTTTGATAGCCCAGAAGCTTTAGAAATCTGCTAGCTAAGTTACAGATCCTATTTAGGGCAATCAGGGATGGACTGTGCATTTAGGGGTGAAGTAATAATGGAACAGGATTGCTGCCTGCTGTTCCAACTCTGCCTAGACCCTAACCCATTTTTTTGCTGGTTGGAGGTCAAAGGTAATGCAGGTCAGCACCTGACAAGGGAATCCCTCATGGGTGAATCTAAAACTAGGGGCACAGTTTCAGAATAAGGGGTTTCCCATCTGAGACAGAGATGAGGAGGAATTTCTTCTCTCAGAAGGTTATTAATCTTTGGAATTCTTTACCCCAGAAAGCAATGGAGGCTGGGTCATTAAATATATTCTAGGCTGAGTTAGTCAGATTTTTGATCTACAAGAGAGTCAAGAGTTATGGGGAGCAGGCTGGGAAGTAAAGGTGAGGCCATGGTCAGATCAGCTATGATCTTATTGAATGGCGGAGCAGGCTCAAGGGGCAGAATGGCTTACTCCTGCTCCTCTTTCTTATATTTTTATGTAAAAGTGAGTCAAGGGCAGCAAGGCTGGAAAATCCCAATAGTGTTTCAGTAGTTCTGTCACTGTAGCACCAGGAGAGGTGGAAAAGCAATTAAAAGGATACAGGAGACTCAACAAAATATCTTGGCTTCCGTTTTGGTAGGCACTGCCAAAAATCAAGAGCTGCAGCTAGATGTTTAGGCCAAAATGAAGAGTGAGGTGAACTCATGACCATTTCCCTCCAGCTGAAGATTACTGTGACTTTACTGGTGCTACCCTGGGTCCACCACCAGAGGGTCCCAGGAAGAGGTGGTAATTGGCACTAACCAGAGGGGATGTCCCAGTTACTTGTTCTCTACCTCCACATCATTATTTACACGTAGTGGCAGGAAGAGTCAGCCACCAATGGTCTCAGCAGGAGTGAGAGGAGAGAAATATAGGTTAGGACTTGGAGGCGGCAATTTGTTGTATCACCCATTTTCTCACCCTTTTTACTACAATTCCTCTCTAACTTCAGGTGGGGTCACAGAGAAAAATCCAGCCGTAGATGTTTCATTTTGTAGATTCTTAGCAGACAATCTTCCAAACCTGCTTGTTATAGGTAAAGGCTAGACATCAAAAAATGCCCTTTATTTGCGGGAAGAAAGCTGAACTAGGGGTGATTGTTAATTAAGCAAATGAGGAAGGAAGAGGCTGCTGTAAATCTTTCATCTACATGGAAGGTATAAATGGTTAAGAAAGAATCCAATCTTCCTCATAAAAGCCTGCTTCATGAGAAAAGGACTTTTTTGTCATGCAGTGTGAAAAGCAACCTGGACCAGTTATATATGAGCAGCTTGAAGTTCTTCAGTTCATTAGATCAACTGTATTTTCATAGAATAGAATCGAACAACAGAGAAGGAGGCAATTTTACCTGTCATCCTTGTGCTGGTCTTTGGTAAAGCTATCCAATTAATCCCACCCCCCTGCTATTTTCTCATAGCTCTGTCATTTTTTTTCTAGTATTTATCCAATTCTCTTCTGAGTGTTACCAATGAATCTGCTTTCACCACCCTTCCAGGCTGTGGATCCAGGTTGTAATAACTTACTGTGTAAAAAAAAAAGTTTCCTCATGTCGCGTCTGGTTCTTTTGGCAATCGCTTTAAATCTGTGCCGTCTGGTTACTGACCCTCTGCCACTGGAAACAGTTTCTCCTAATTTACTCCCTCAAAACTGTTAATGATTCTGAACAACTCTGTCAAATATCCTCTTAAACTTCTCTGCACTAAGGAGAACAACCCATCTTCTTCAATCTCTCTATATAATGATGTCTCTTATCTCTGGTACCATTCTTTACACCATGTCAGCCTTGGCTCAGCTGGTAGCACCTTTGCCTCTGAGCCAGAAGATTGGTGGTTCAAGTTCCACTCTAAGACTTGAGCACATCAATCTAGGCTGACACTCCAGTGCAGTGCTGAGGGAGTGCTGCACTGTTGGCTGCGCTGTCTTTCAGATGAGACATTTGTCATGGAGGCCCCCACCTGCCAAGATTGAGGCACATTGATTTCACCAAAAGTGCTATATTCGGGGCATATGAATTAATACCCGAAGACAATCGCCAAATGTTTAGAACCCTCAAAAAGCAAGCTAATCAAACTGATCTGGAGTTTGAAAGAAGTAAGCAGCTGGCTTTTGACCAGTGGAGGACAGCTCTAAAAATACAGCTCAGCTATGAGACTCTCAGAGAAGTAATCCTGTTAGAGGAATTTAAAAACTCTCCCCAAGTCTCAAAAAAGACCCTTGTAGAGCAACAGGTTCAGGAAGTCCGGCATGCGGCCATTCTGGCCGATGAGTTTGCTTTAATTTATAAGCCAGTTTCCCAGGGGAGAACCTTTCCTAGACACCCCCACAAATCCAAAAAGGACAAAGGGTGGGAAGGTGATCTCTGCCCAGGCAGTCCTTGGAGAGAGAGGAAAGCAGGAGACACAGGGGGTCCGCCTCCAGCCAAAAAGGAAGGTGCTGTGAGCAAGAGTGAGACCCAAAACCCTGTGTGCTTCCATTGTAATAAGGCAGGGCATTTAAAGGCTGACTGCTGGAAACTAAAGGGGAAACCGGTAGGGTTAATCAGGACACAACCGCTGAGTGAAGACGGGACCCTGATGGAAAGCACAAAGCAAGCTATGGTTTTAACTGCAGTAAGAGTGCAACCCAGGAAGCTTACTACAGCCAGTGCAGGAAAAGTTAATAGGATTCCTGAAGGTAATCAGGGTTTCGTGTCTGAAGCGTAAGTAGCCCCATACCCCTCGAGTGGGGCAAGCAAGCCGATAGTGATTCTCAGGGACATCAGGGTCACTAGATCCCTTTTACTGGGAAAAGGCCTGACCTTTCCCCCAGAGAGTACAGCGAACACCAAAATGGTGGTGAATGGTATTGGAGGGCAGTGTATGTCTGTAACTGTACATCAGGAGCACCTGGAGTGTGACCTAGTTTCGAAACCAATGACTGTAGGGATTGTCCCTAGTTTGCCTGTGGACTGGGTTGACCTGCTCCTAGGTAATGATCTGGCGAGGGTGAAGGTGGTAGCTTTCCCAGTAGTGAAAGAAAGACTGCAGGAGGTCAGAGTGACAAGGCAGTGGCCTGAGATGGACCCCTGCAGTTTCCCTGAATGTATAGTGGATCAGGCCATGATCAAACCAGCTCACCCAGAGGAGACTGAATTGGCACTGCAGGCAGATGACCAGGACTGTCTGTCTGAAACTTTCTTTGGAAAGTTAGGAGACCCAGGGAATGAATTAAATGGATTTTCCCGAGCTGAGGCTCAGTGAGCCGACCCAGTATTGTGAGAGTTAGCACAGGCTGCCCAATCTGAAAGTGAAGCAGAGGGAGTCCCTGATTGCTACTATTTAAAGCATGAGGTACTGATGAGGAAATGGAATTCTCCTCACAGACCTGAGAGCAAGCAGTGGGCAGTAGTTCACCAGTTAGTGGTGCCACAGAGGTACCGGAGAGAAATATTAAGGAGGGTCCACAAGACTACAGTGGCTGTACACGTCTGTATACAAAAGACCAAAGCCCATGTAAAACAGCAGTTTGACTGGCCAAAACTCCACAAAGATGTGGTGGAGTACTGCAGGAGTTGCCACATGTGCCAGGTTGAGGGGAAACCCCAAACTACAGTGAAACTTGCAGCCCTAAGTCCTGCACCAGTGTCAGGAGGACCCTCCAGCAGGGGGCTGGTGAACTGTAAGGGACCCCCACCGAGAACAAAAGGGGACAGGCAGGCACAAGACTGGCAAATGTTTAGAAAGAGAAGGGGAAAAAGTGGCCAAGAAGGCAGGTTAAAGGAAGTCCGGGAGGGATCCTGGATGAAAACCCCTACTGTCCAGTCAGCCAACCCCGAAAAATGTGAAATGTTAGACCCCACATCCTCCTGTGTAAATGCAAACTATAGAAGCACCCCACCAGAGTTGCTAACAACATTGACAGGAACCTGCAGAGACAAAGAGAGAACTCTGGGGGACACAGACACTGTGAGGGTGATGCCTCACCTAGTCAAAGTGCCACAGGAGAATGCAGTCAATCTGCACACATACCTGCAGGCAGGAAGATCCCAGAGAACAAAAGAGAAATTAACAAAGAATCCTCCCCCACAATCAGAGGAAAAGGGAACTAACCGTCCCCTGAAGTCAAAAGCCTTTGCATGACTCAGCAAAGCACTGAGAGACAGTTCAGGATAGAATCGCCCACTACTAACTCTCCTGGGAAAAAAAAAAATGACCTCAACAGGAATAAAACCCGAGGCAGTCATGGCAATGGGTAAACTGAAGAAAAGCTTCCCAAAAGAACCACATGGTTACTGGGATGCCAAAAAGGGGAAATTAAAGCAGCACTGGCACCCTAGCTTTAAGATTGATGAACGAATGGAAATGAATGAGAGAAATGCATGTTTTTTTATTTCTGTATCTTAAATTTTTCTCAAACCTTTTAATGAAACGTGCCACTTTTTTCAAATTGCATTTCATTCCCCTGGGTGTGGAGGTGTCATGCAGGCCCCCATCTGCCAAGAAGGAGGCATATTAATTTCACCACATGGACATTGATTTTTAAACTGTTACTGGAGTAAAGAAAGAACTTGTTTTTTAAAAGAAAGCAACACTAGACCCTTGACTGGAAAGGCATTTGCATATTTACAGACAGTGCTTAAAAGGGACAAAAGACCATTTCCTGACACATTCAATCCACAATAGACTTTTGGTTACCAGACGTTGAGGGTGGATGAGCTCACATTCCGGGTTGACTGCTAAGATGGCCGAATACACAAACAGATGTGGTCACATCCCCCCAGTTACATGACTAACCTGCTGAGCAACCTGAGATTTTTGAATTTGAACTTGACACAGAGATTTTGAAGACAGGAAGCTGTTTGCTCCTGGACTGACAAGACCTCTTGTGGCTGGCTTGTCACCACCTCTCCTGTCTGCTCTCATCTCTCTCACCAGCTTTGGAAACCAACGAAGACATATGAACCCCAAGAGAGAAAAGTCTCCTACAGTGAACAAGGTTTAAGAAGAATACTGGGCCCCAATGAAAAGCAAGATCTACCTACAAGCAAGGACTCTACAGCAAGCTTGAAGCACAGTAACAAAAACCCCTCTTCAGAGATTGCCTCAAACGTTTTCACTTTAATTTTCTTCTGCTCTTTTCTGTCTCTATTTGCATGTGCATATCGCGATTGCATGCTAGCGGGGCGCAATGTGTATCCATAGGCGTTAACCGAATTAGAGTTTAAGTTTTAATAAATTTCACTTTTCTTCTTTAAACCTAAGAAAGCCTGTTTGTGCTCATTTCTTTGCCTTATAATTGGAAAGCGGTGAACAAGGATTCACCAAGGGGGAGCTCAAAACACAGTGTGTTTAAAACAAAACCCTGTTGCAGTAAGACCAGGTGAAGGCTGAAAGGGACCCCTAGACACCATTCTTACCTGGTCGTAACATGTTAAATTAAGGTTCTGTCTACCCTCTCAAATAGACATTAAAAAATTCTATGGCACTATATTGAAGAAGAGCAAGGGAGTTATCCCCAATGCCCTGGCCAATATTTATCCCTCAATCAACATCACAAAAGCAGATTATCTAGTCAGTATTACATAGGATGTATGACACAAAAACAGGCCATCCAGCCCAACCAGTCCATGCGTATTCAAGCCTCCTTCCATCTTTCCCATCTAGATCTTTCATTGTAACCCTCTATTCCCTTCTCCCTCTTACGCTTGTCTGACTTTCCCTTAAATGCATCAATAGTATTCACTTCAACCACTCCCTGTGGTAGTGAGTTCCACATTCTCACCTCACTTTGTGTAAAGAAGTTTCTTCTTAATTCTATATTGGATTTCTTGGTGACTATCTTCGATTGATGACCTCTAGTTATGCTCTTCACCACAAGTGGAGACATTCTCTCTTAGTCCATTCTATCAAGACTTTTCAGAATTTTAAAGACCTTGTTATGACCAGGTGAGGAATGGGTCTCAGGCTCGCCTTTCACACCTTCTATAGTTTGACCGCTACAGGGTTTATCCTTTTAACACAGTGATTTAATTTACCACCTGAGTGAGCACTCTCCTGTTCCTCTAATATAATGAACCAATCAGAGAGGTTTTCTTCAGTTTAAACAAGAAAGATAGAAGTTTCTTATCCTTATCACTCCAAACTGGTTAAAATTACTAAACTACGCAATGCATCCACAAAAGAGCCACACACAAAACAAATAGACTACATAGGGGAAAACAGAGTTGGGAGGTTGGAGTAGAGTCTGTAAAAAAAATGGAATTTAAATACTGAAGCTGATTCCCAGAGTCCTTCGTTGAAGTTGTAGTCCTGAAGCCCTTGCCATGTGCATGGGTTGGGCTTCCTTCTCAGATTCTGGAAGGCAGAAGAGGGGCTTTATCCTTGTCCCCTCATTGCTGACTGTAAGAACCTGTAGACTTGGCTTCCACCAGCTGTCGCTTGAGGCTTCTCTGTATCTCCTCTGGAGAGAGGGAGAGAGAGTGAGAGATGTTCCATTTCTGGATCTCAGTTACTGTCTGCCTTCTGAGTCACCACTCACAAATCTCCAGAGTGGCCCAAGCAGTCATGTGATATGTTTGAATCAGAATCTTCCAGAATGCTCTTTGAATTTCAAGGCACTCCCCTCAAGCTGTTCAAACATACTTGGTGGGGGGGGATGATTGGCTCTTTCAAAGTCAATGGGTGTTGATGGCTTTTGACGATCACATTGATAAGGCTAGGCTGAGTCAATCACATCTGTCTCCAACCTCATCCTTTGGATTTTCATATGTAAATTGTGTGTGGCCATCTTGGCTGCTAGCTATTCTATTTTAAATGTTATTTGTAACAATTTCCAGTAAAAGTCGCAGGCAAAGTTCTACACAATGAAATTAATATTTCCATTTGGCATGTGGGGTTTTTGTCACAACATCTATTAGCTCACTCCATCAGCCACATTTTTCAAGATATTACTCCCAGTATCATGCACAAGTGAGCATAGAAATAGGAGGATAAACAGATGAATGCGTGGCTGGAAAGATGGTGCAGGAGGGAGGGCTTTAGATTCCTGGGACATTGAGACCAGCTCTGGGGGAGCTGGGATCTGTACAGGCTAGACGGGTTGCACCTGAACAGAGCCGGGACCAATTTCCTTGTGGGCTGATTTGCTAGTGCTATTTGGAAGGGTTTAAACTAACTTGGCAGCAGTGTGGGAATCAGGAGGTAATATCAGAGAGAAGTACCAAGGTGAACAGAATACTGGGAGAGGCAGATAACACTAGAGTAGGAAATAATTAGTTATCAGGTAGGTTCAGAATAAGGGAGTATGTAATAAAGTCTAAATTAGTTTTACTGTGCATGTATGTAAATATGTGGTGTGTGATAAAGGAGATTGGTGAGTTGCAGGCACAGAATGCCATGGGGGAAATGTGATGTTGTGGCTATAACAGAGACCTGGCTGAAAGAAGGGCAGGATGGGCATTAAATATTCCTAGATACAAGGTGTTCAGGAAACATAGGAAAAGGAAGAAAGTGAGGGTTTGGGGCAGTGGCATTATTGATTAAGGAAAATATTGCAGCGCTTGAGAGATGTCCCAGAGGGGTTAAGGACAGAATCTATTTGGCTAGAGCTAAGGAACAAAAAAGGTGCAATTACATTGCTCAGTGTAGTCTGTAGGCCACCAACTAGTGGGAAAGATGTAGAGGAACACATTTGCAAGGAAATGATAGAGAGGTGCAAGAATTATAAACTATCTATAATGGAGACTTTAATTATCCACGTATAGACTGGGATGGCAGTAGTGTACAGGGCAAAGAGAGACAAGAGTTTCTGGAATGTGTTCAGGAATATTTTCGACAGTACTGTGTTTCCAGTCCAACAAGAAATGAGGCATGGCTAGACCTGGTTCTTGGGATTGGTGGGCGAAGCGGATCAAGGGTCAGTTGGGGAGCAATTAGGGGACAGTGATCATTGAGTCATAAGGTTTAGGTTGGCTATGGAAAAGGACAAGGAACAATCCAGAGTAAAAATAATTAACTGGGGGAAAGCCAACTTCAATGGGGTAAGAATGGATCTGACCCATATAAATTGGAATCAAAGGTTGGCAGGCAAAACATATCTCAACAATGGGCTGCCTTTAAAGAAGACTTAGTTCAGGCATAATCAGGCATATTCTCATGAAGTGGAAAGCTGGGCAAACAAATACAGAGCTCCCTGGATGACGAAGGAGATAGAGATGAACATGAAAAAGAAAAGGTATGATTAAGACAAATGTCAGGTGGAAAATACAACTGAGAACCAGGCTGAATATAGAAGGTTCAGAGGGGAAGTGAAAAAGCAAATAAGAGAAGTAGAGAGTATGAAAAGAGACTGGCAGCTAACATAAAAGGGAATGCAATAGTCTTGAAATGGCATATAAATAGGATAAGTGTGGTATAAGGAGGAGTGGAACCAATTAGGGACCAAAAAGGAGATTTACGCATGGAGGCAGGAGGCATAGCTAAGCTATTAAATGAATACTTTGCATCTTTCTTTACAAAGAATGAAAATGCTGTGCAGCGCATGGTGAAAGAGAAGGTAATTCAGACACTTGAAGGGTTTAAAATTGATAAGGAGGAGGTATTGGATAGGCTGTCTGTACTTAAAGTTGATAAGCACTGGGACCAGACAAGACGTATCCAAGGATACTGGGGGGAGTGAGAGTGGAAATTGCAGAGGCACTGGTCATAATACCAGAGGACTAGATAATTGCAAATGTTACATCCTTGTTCAAAGAAAGGGGGTAAATATAACCCCAGCAGCTGCAGGCAAGTCAGTTTAACCTTGGTGGTGAGGAAGCTTCTAGAAACCATAATTTGGGACAAAATTAATAGTCACTTGGGCAAATGTGGCTTAATAAAGGAAAGCCTGCATGGGTTTGCTAAAGGCAAATCATGCTAACTCAGTAGTTGGAGTTTTTTGATGAGGTAACTGAGAGGGTTGATGAGGGTAATGCTGTTTATGTGGTGTACATGGACTTCCAAAATGCATTTGATACAGTGCCACACAGCAGACTTGTGAGCAAAGTTATAGCTCCTGGAATAAAAGGGACAATAGCAACATGGATATGAAATTGGCTGAGTGACAGGAAACAGAGAGTAGTGGTTAATGGATTTTTTTTGGACTGGAGGAAGGTTTGTAGTAGAGTTCCCCAGGGGTCGGTGTTAGGACCCTTGCTCTTCCTGATATATATTAAAGACCTAAACCTTGGTGTACATGGCACAATTTCAAAATTTGGAAATGATATGAAACTTGGAAGCATTGTGAAATGTGAGGAGGATAGTGTAGAACTTCAAAAGGACATAGACAGGTTGGAGAAATGGGTGGACAAGTGGCAGATGAAATGTAATGCAGCGAAGTGTGAAGTGATTCATTTTGGTACG
The DNA here is from genome assembly GCF_036365525.1 of Heterodontus francisci. Taxonomy (NCBI): domain Eukaryota; kingdom Metazoa; phylum Chordata; class Chondrichthyes; order Heterodontiformes; family Heterodontidae; genus Heterodontus; species Heterodontus francisci. The sequence goes on from NC_090376.1 coordinate 107,020,097, forward strand.
AAGAATGTGGAGAGGCAATATAAATTAAAGAGTACAATTCTAAAGGGGGCGCAGGAGCAGAGGTATATGTGCATAAATCATTGAAGGTGGCAGGACAGGTTGAGAGAGTGGTTAAAAATCATACAGCATTCTAGGCTTTATTAATAGGGTCATAGAGTACAAAAGCAAGGAAGTTATTTTAAACTTGTATAGAACACTGGTTCGGCCTCAACCTGGAGTATCGCCTCCAGTTTTGGGTGCCAAAATTTAGGAAAGATGTGAAGGCATTAGAGAGAGTGCAGAAAAGAGTCATAAGAATAGTTACAGGGATGAAGAACTTCAGTTACGAAGATAGATTAGTGAAGTTGGCACTGCTTTCTTTAGAGAAGAGAAGATTGAGAAGAGATTTGATAGAGGCGTTCAAAATCATGAGGGGTCTGGACAGAGTAGATAAGAAAAAACTGTTCCCATTGGTGGAAGGATTGAGAACAAGAGGGCACAGATTTAAGGTGATTGGCAAAAGAAGCAACAGAGACATGAGGAGAAACATTTTCATGCAGCGAGTGGTTAGGATCTACTATGCACTGCCTGAGAGTGTGGTAGAGGCAAGTTCAACTGAGGCATAGAAGAGGGAATTGAATTTTTATCTGAAAATGAAGAATTTGCAGGGCTATGGGGAGAACGCAGGGGAGTAACACTAGGTACATTGTTTCTTTGGAGAGCCAGCACAGACACAATGGGCCAAATAGCCTCCTTCTGTGCTGTAACAATTTTGCGAATCTGTGATTCTGTGAAAAGCAGGTCAGCCTGTTCATCCTTTCCTAATATGTATACCCTAGCATTTCTGGTTTCATCCTTGTAAGTCTTCTCTGCAGCTTCTTCAGTGTCTTTGGGCTGAATTTTACAACCACAGCCCGCCCCCGACGTCAGGGATCATAATGGGGCAGGTCGGGGGTAAGTGGGGGGGAGCTGGAAAGTGCCTCCGGCAGAGGCAGGGAAGGCCTGGCCCGATATTGCCGGTGGCGGCGAGGCCTCATGGCGGCCCCCCGGCGCTTGGTGACAGGAGCCAAATTTGCATAGGCAACTTTATTCAAATAGATGAATTAATTGCTTACCCACTCCCGCCATCCATGCCGGAGCAATATTACTTCCAGTGACCGGCAATCCCACACCTCGGAACCCTGTCTGGGGATCCAAGGTGGAACACTGGTGGAGAGGGGGCAGCAGATAAGTGTTTCAGTGTGGGGGGAGGGGGTGGGGGGAGCGGGGTCAAATTCATCCGATTGGTGTAGGGGCTGGTGGGAAGGGGTAAGGTTCACAGTTTAAGAACTGTTGTGGGGGGGCAAGATCAGGTGCACAAGGTAATTATTTTGGGGGGGGGGGTGTGGAGAAGGGTTGGAATGAACTGTGTGGTGACTGGGTAGGTGGGAGAGGGGCTAGAAACATTTATTTGATTTTTTGGAATTAATTTAAAGTGACTATATTTTTAAATGTTCAAATTAAATGGAAGGGCTTGAAGCCCTTAAAAAATGGTGTCAGTGCCTGTATAATGGTGCCTGATGTCATTGCCGGGGATGGACAGTCTGCCCCCTCCACATCATCGGGGTGGGCGGTCCACCCCAGCCATTTAAATGAGCTGACCGCGCTACTCCACAACGTGTGGCCTGCACAGGCAGACCGCCATTGATTTTTTTTTTGTTTATTTTATTTTATTTCATCTTAGTTTGTTCAGTTTGCTTACCCACTGCTTTTTTTCATGTTTGTGCTCGAGGCTGTTCAATTTTCAGTCTGTTAACACCCTATCTGTACTAATGCTTTGTCTTTCAACACACCATTAACATATTGTTTGCCTTTGCTCCATGACCTTCTGGTCAGCTATTCTGTGACCTTTTCCTATCTACACCTTTTCCTTTGTTATCTCTTGCCCCACCCCCGTTTTACTTGCTTAAAACCTTTCACATTTCTAATATTTGCCAGTTCTGAAGAAGGGTCACTGACCTGAAACGTTAACTCTGCTTCTCTCTCCACAGATGCTGCCAGACCTGCTGAGTATTTCCAGTATTTCTTGTTTTTATTTCAGATTTCCAGCATCCGCAGTATTTTGCTTTTATTTTAGTGTTTAATTCACTGCCACTTCTCTTCCAGGAATGCCTACCTTGAAGAAGTTCTGCTCTTCTCTCGGACGGGATTTTCGTTTGTCTCTTTTACCTTGAACACCTTCATTGCTTTCTATTTCCCTCCTTGTGTTTGATAAAGTGTCTACCAAAACTCATTTTCACAGCCACATCTCCTTCCTCAGTGACTGTCTCTGGCTCCAACTTATTCCATGTGGATTCCAATTGCAGTTTCATCCATCATGTTTTGAATCCTCCCAGGATTACAGGTATCTCCAACAAATACAGCATTGCTCGGACTGCTGTTCTTGCATCCTGAGATCCACACTCAGTGCTATGCACAGCCACATGTACACACTGGACCTCTCTTTCCAGCTGCAGCCCCTCACCTTATCTCAAAGCTGTTCTACTCTGCAGTTTCATTTCATCCTTCGTCTCATCCGATGAATTAACAAAAAACTTTTCTCTTCCTTTCAGGTGTTAAGGAACGCAAGCTCCAGTAGCTGATGGGGACTAATGCCCCTCCAGATCCTCCTTCCCCTTCACTTCCCTCTGACCCCACCCCTTCTGATCTGACCCCTTGCCGTGCTTTCACTATACCCTCTGACCTTCCCCTCTCTCTGACACTGAACGTTCTGTACTCAGCAAAGGTCTTATTTTTATCCCCTTACGCCCCCGACTCAATGAATTTTGCGTTCGGCATGAGGTTGAGCTCTTCTTCCGTCGCCTCCGCCTCTGGGCTCACTTCTTTGACCAGGAGTCATCTTCCCGATCAGTAGACCCATGCATCCACCTCGAGCATTCTCCCTCTACCTGGACCCCTCCCCCTGGCCTCTTACCCGCTCTTGATCTTTTCATTGAAAACTGTCGGTGAGACATTGGTCATCTTAATTTCTCTGCCCCCCTCACTCAATCTAACCTGTCCCCCTCTGAACTTGAGGCACTCCGTTCTCTCAGGTCTAACCCTGACATGGTCATCAAACCTGCAGACAAGGGTGGTGCTGTTGTTGTACGGCGTACCGACCTCTACCTTGCAGAGGCTCAGTGCCAACTCTCAGACACTTCTTTCTACCTCCCTCTGGATCATGACCCCACAAATGAACATCAAGTTACTGTCCAAAGGACTGTCACTGACCTCATCTCCTCTGGAGATCTTCCCTTTACAGCTTCCAAACTCATAGTCCCGCAGCCCCGGACAGCCTGCTTCTACCTCCTTCCTAAAAGCCACAAACAGGAATGTCCCAGCAGACCCATTGTGCCAGTTGCTCCTGCCCCATTGAACCTATTTCTTGCTATCTTGACTCTATCTTTTCTCCGCTGGTCCAGTCTTTTCCCACCTACATCCACGACTCTTCTGACACCCTATGTCATTTTGACAATTTCCAGTTTCCTGGCCCCAACCGCCTCCTCTACACTTTGGATGTCCAAACTCTCTACACCTCCATCCCCCACCAGGACGGTTTGAGGGACATCTGCTTCTTCCTTGAACAGTGGCCCAACCAGTCCCCATCCAGCACCACCCGCCTCCGTTTGGCTGAACTTGTTCTCACATTGAACAACTTCTCCTCCAACTCCACTCACTTCCTTCAAATAAAAGGTCTTGCTATGGGTACCTGCATGGGTCCTAGTTATGCCTGTCTTTTTGTGGGATATGTCGAACATTCCTTATTCCAGTCCTACTCAGGCCCCCTCCCCCAACTCTTTTTCCGGCACATTAATGACTGTATCGGTGCCGTTTCCTGATCCCGCCCCGAACTAGAAAACTTTATCAACTTTGCTTCTAATTTCCACCCTTCTCTCACCTTTACATGGTCCATCTCCGACACTTCCCTTCCCTTCCTCGATTTCTCTGTCTCCATCTCTGGGGATAGGCTGTCTACTAATATCCATTATAAGCCCACCAACACCCACAGCTACCTCGACTACACTTCTTCACACCCATCCTCCTGTAAGGACTCCATTCCATTCTCCCAGTTTCTCCATGTCCGACGCATCTGCTCTGATGATGCTACCTTCCATGACAGCGCTTCTGAATAGTCTTTCTTTTTCCTCAACCGAGGATTCCCCCCGCCCCCCCATTGTGGTTGACAGGGCCCTCAACCGTGTCCAGCCCATTTCCCGCACCTCTACCCTCACCCCTTCCCCTCCCTCCCAGAACCGCGACAGGGTTCCCCTTGTCCCCACTTTCCACCCCATCAGCCTCCATATCCAAAGGATCTGCCATTTCCGCCACCTCCAGCGTGATGCCACCACCAAACGCATCTTCCCCTCCCTTCCCCTGTCAGCATTCAGAAGGGATCGTTCCCTCCGTGACACCCTGGGCCACTCCTCTATTGCCCCCACCACCTCGTTCCCTTCCCACGGCACCTTCCCCTGCAATCACTGGAGGTATAATACCTGCCCATTTACCTCCTCTCTCCTCACTATCCCAGGCCCCAAACACTCCTTTCAGGTGAAGCAGCGATTTACTTGTACTTCTTTCAATGTAGTATACTGTATTCACTGCTCACAATGTGGTCTCCTCTACGTTGGGGAGACCAAATGCAGACTGGGTGACCACTTTGCGGAACGCCTCCGCTCAGTCCGAAAGCATGACCCTGAGCTTCCGGTTGCTTGCCATTTCAACACTCCGCCCTGCTCTCATGCTCACATCTCTGTCCTCGGATTGCTGCAGTGTTCCAGTGAACATGAATGCAAGCTTGAGGAACAGCATCTCATCTACCGATTAGGCACACTACAGCCTGCCGGACTGAACATTGAGTTCAATAATTTCAGAGCATGACAGGCCCCCCATTTTACTTTTTTAAAAATGTTTTCTTTTTTCTTTTTTATATATTTTTATTGTTTATTTTATTTTATTTCATCTTAGTTTGTTCAGTTTGCTTCCCCACTGTTTTTTTTTTCATGTTTGTACTTGCGGCTGTTCAATTTTCAGTCCCTTAACATCCTATCTGTACTAATGCTTTGTCTTTCAACACGCCATTAACATATTGTTTGTCTTTGCTCCATGACCTTCTGGTCAGCTATTCTGTGACCTTGTCCTATCTACACCTTCTCCTTTGTTATCTCTTGCCCCAGCCCCCCGCTTTACTTGGTTAAAACCTTTCACATTTCTAATATTTGCCAGTTCTGAAGAAAGGTCACTGACCTGAAACGTTAACTCTGCTTCTCTCTCCACAGATGCTGCCAGACCTGCTGAGTATTTCCAGCATTTCTTGTTTTTATTCTGCCATTGTTTATGTCCGCCGCCGATTCAGTGGCGGACATGTAAAATGCAGCCCACCATATCCTTTTTATAATATGGTGACGAGAACTGCATGCAGTACTCTAAGTGTGGTCTAACCAAGGTTCAATACAGTGTGACGGAAACCATGCCGACCAAATGGAAAGATATTAATTTTCTTATATGGAACACTACTCAACATTTTTACTGGACCTTGAACATAGCTTGTTTAAAAGGACCATGGAGCTGAACATCTAAAACATGGCTGCACATTTGCATTCCGAGAGACAGTTGCATAGAGAAACAATGGGATGCTCCCTGATTCAATTAGCGAGATGGGTTTTGTCAATAGTGGTGATCAAAAGACATTGAGAGCCACTGAATTTGTAACAGACAAGCCTCCACACATCTCCCCCCCCCCCACCCCCACCCAACTGAGTGTGACTGGAGAACTTTTGAATCAACAATCCTCACATTTCAAACAAAGAGCTGTTCACATGACTTACCTGCTGGCCAGGCTGGGAATTGATTGAATTGTGCCTTTCTGCTTCACAAAGAAAGGTTTGGGGCATATTGCAACCCAAAGGAGAAAGCACCACTCTCTCCCTGTCTCTCTCTCTCAAACAAAGTCCCCTGGACCCACTGACGCAGCTTAAGCCTCAAGACACAGGACCTCTTCAGCCTTCTGGTACTAGCAAAACAAGTTTGAAAGTGTGCACTGGGCCCCAGCGATAACTGCAAGACTTAACTCCAATCAAGGACTTTACATCCAAACCAAAGACAGTAACTGAATTCCATTTACTACTCCAACCACCCCCCCACCTTATTTTTTCTTGCCCTCTGTACCTATTTGTGTGTGTGTGTGTGTGTGTGTGTGTGTGTTTATTTCGTATGCATGCTAGTGTGGTTGTGCCCCATTTTTTAGTAATTTTAACTGAGTTAGAGTGATAAGGTTAATAAACTTACACCTTTCTCGTTTAAACTTAAGAAAGCCTGTCTAATTGGTTCATTTACAATTAGAATTAGGGAACAGTGAGTAAGGACTCACTGAGGTGAAGCTAAAAACTGTGTTTTTAAAAGTTAAACTCTATTACGGCCAAACCAGGAAAGGGGCAGAAGGGGAGCCTGAGACCCCTTCCTCACCCAGACGTGACAACCGACTTAGCATGTCTTCTCTACTTTTCAAATCTATCCTGTGAAAAATAAATCCTAGTGCTTGGTTTGCTTTTTGATTACTGATTACTGACATGTGTAAAACACATTTCTGGTATCATCCTTGTAAATCTTCTCTGCACCCTCTCCAGTGCCTTGTTACGGGCATGTAGTAGTAAGGAGTATGGGTGGTTCCCACTGTTCAACTCTCACCCGACTGCAGCAAGTGTTTTTTTTGTTATTAGGGTTTAATCCTTTCATGTTTTATTTGTCAAATAAACAGACAGCGATAGGTTTTCTTGCAGCTTTAAAACAGAAGATTAATTATTTATTGATCAATATGCCTTATCCCGAAATTGTCTCAACCACATCCACTCACGTGCGCACACACACAGACAAGAAGAGACAGACAGAGAGGAACGGGGGTAAGTGGTTTTTAAGTGAGGTAGGATTTGGGGGTTTATGTAAACCTGTTGAATTCTCTTAGAGGTCAAGTTGTAGTCCTGAGGTATTTGTAGATTTCTCTGTTGGTTGAAAGTGCAGTTGGCAGATAGAAGATCACTTCTAATTCACTGCTGTATAAGTTGAAATTAAAAATTCACAGCAGGGCTTGTGGCTTATTAGATCTTCTCCCAGCTCTCAGCTGGACAAGCTTTTTGTGATGCGTCTTCCATGGTTCTTCTCCTCTCTCTCCAGAGAGCTGCTTTTAAGGTCAAAATAGTTTCACACCCTTGCCTCTGTTGGGAGACATAGATCTTCCCTGGGGTGACTGACAATGGCCCAGGATGTGGCTACTTCCCACCTTTGCTTCAGAAGAACCCATTCAATTCAAAAATGGCTCTTGATAGGTTCAGGATGTGTGTAACTGACACCTCTTCATTTTGAATGCATTCCTTTGTCTTTGTCAGACTGTTTGAATATACAAAGCCAGGTCTTTTAATCTTCAGCAGCCATTATTTAGTACATTGTCTGCTTTTTGAAAGAAAAGTCCATTTTTTAGAACTCTTCGGGGCGAGTTCTTGTAGGTTCAATCACTGCACTATGAATGTCACAGCCTCTTTATTTTTTTTTACAATATTATGGTGACCAGAATTGCATGCAGTACTCTAAAAGTGGTCTAACCAAGGTTCGGTACGTATTTAGCATAACTTCCCTATTTTTCAAATCTATCCCTCTGGAAGTAAAGCTTAGTGCTTGGTTTGCTTTTTTTATGGCCTTGCTAACCTGTGGCACAACATTTAGCAATTGGCGTATTTGTGCTCCAAGATCTCTTTGTGCTTCCAACCACTTAGGCATGCCTAATTTTCCTACCCTTATGTACCACCTCACACTTCTCTGTGTTGAACATCATTTGCCAATTATTTGCACATTCTGCAAGTTTATTAATTTGTTGCAGTCCTCTTCCCTTTTGACTATCCTCCCTAAATTGGTGTCATCTTCAAATTCAGAAATTATGTTTTTGGTTCTAACTGGTTAATATAAATTGTGAATGGCAGTGGTCCCAGCACTGATCCTTGTGGAACACCACTTTTCACCTTTATTTATTTTATTTTATTTTTATTTAGAGATACAGCACTGAAACAGGCCCTTCAGCCCACCGAGTCTGTGCCAACCAACAACCATCCATTTATACTAACCCGACAGTAATCCCATATTCCCTACCACCTAGCTGCACTAGGGGCAATTTACAGCAGCCAATTTACCTATCACCTGCAGGTCTTTGGTGGTGGGAGGAAACCGGAGCACCCAGCAAAAACCCACGCGGCCACAGGGAGAACTTGCAAACTCCGCACAGGCAGTACCCAGAATCGAACCCGGTTCGCAAAAGCTGTGAGGCTGTGGTGCTAACCACTGCGCCACTGTGACCTTCTGTCATTCTGAATAACTGCCCTTTACTCTCAATCTCTGTTTTCTGTCTTGAAGCCAGCTAGCAATCCATTCTGCCACCTGTCTCCTGGCTCCACATTCTTTGACATTCTTCACTAGTCTATTATGGGGTACCTTACCGAAGGCCTTTTGAAAATCCAGATAAATTACATCTACTGAATTACCACTGCCTAATCCCTCCGCTACCTTCTCAAAACAATTTAATAAGGTTGATCAAGCAAGATTTTCCCTTTTGATATCGATGCTGACTCTTCATTATTATATTTCTCTTTCCTAGATGTTGTTTGTGCGAGCTCGTTGTGTGCAAATTGGCTGCATGTTTTCTACATTGCAACAGTAAAGGAGCACTTCCAGCAGATGCCCAAGCAAATACTGTTGCAATCTAGCTCGATTTCAATGGCCTTAATATTAATAATTCATTCCAGTATTGTATTCTAGTATTCCTGAATAACCAGAAATGGCCAAAAGGCTTTTAAAGAAACAGTCATTATATTCAGCACTAACCACATACTTGCTCCAAATGCTTCTTTCAGTCTACTATGAACAATAAATCATTGTTGGATTTCAAGCAAATTTAGTAGAATATACCCAAATGATGAATGCCTGGCATAAACCTGATACCAAATTACATATAATGTTATATCAAATGAGAATAGTGCAGACAACTTTGTTGGGAGTATTTACTTCATTCGTTTTAACACAGTTTCTGATTTTGCAATCAGATGAAGAGAAGTGACTTGCAATTCAAGCAGAAGATGTGTCAAAATAATCAGATTATTATGACAAAAGCTTCCTGTTTGTTGTCAGACTTTTAAGAAATGTATTGCCAATTGATAGATATTGTATTTTTAACCACAACAGTGACTATTAACACTAGATCAGAGCCAGCAATGTTGAGCTCCCCTGGCTATGAAATGCTGCCCAGGTAGAGGTTAGAATTCTAAGACTACCCCATCCATTTCATTCTCTGTTCATTACTGATGCTTTTACAGTCTCCAATGTGATAATTAACACAAGTGAAAACAGATACAATGGCCACATTGAAACTTGCCGTTAGCATTCCCCATCATGGGTAGCCTTCTGTAATGATGACAAAATTTTTGACAAGTGAAACAGAGGTTTCAGCCAAAGTTTAAACAAAAAAATCTGTAACTGTAAAAAAAAAGTGAACATAATAGGTTGTCATTTTTGTTTCTTGGAAACCTGACCACTGTTACTGCGGAAATGGCATTCTGCAGCAGCAATCATTGTTGTTTTGAAGGTGCTTCTGTTGTTTTGTTAAAATTCATAATCAAACTGAAGAAATGTTAGGCCAGATTTTTTCAAGAGAGTCATAAGGGGACACTGAAAGAACTGGTTTGGCAACAATGTTTACTCGTTGTCACATGACTCAAGTTAAAAATAGGACAGAAACCCTGGTAACAGGTGAGGAAGTGACGGGCGCGCCCCTTGATAGGACAAGCCTGGGATCAGCAGCGCACACCTGAGAGGACACAAGACTCATAAGCTTTTGGTTGTAGTGTCAGTATGTTTTACCTTCTGGAATTAGATAAAGTTAGCCTGCTGCTGAGGAAGTGTCAATGAAGGAGAGAAGACCACAACCCAGCTCGCTTTTCAGCAACTCTATAAAAGACCCTGAGAAGTCCACTGTGTCAATTCATCTCTTGTCTTTGAAGAAAGCCTGCTAAATTAATTCTCAATGCCGCCCAAAAAGAACTGTTCTAAAAGATCCCAGTGACCTGTCTACATGTACTCGGATGCTAGACTGTATGCCAGTTTTGGAACAGCACTTCACATCTGCTTTTTTCTTCAAACATGAGCAGCAATCAGTCCAAGTTTTTTTGTCTGTAATAGATCTCTGAACTAAAAAGTCACTTTTATTTTTTCCAGTTAACCAGTGTGTGTGTGTGTGTGTGTGTGTGTGTGTGTGTGTGTGTGTGTGATGGGCTCAGGTAAAAAGGGGACTTTAAAATTTCAATATTTGTGCTTATGTTTTACTTCATTACTGGTTAAGTCTAGTTTTATAACAAACTGATAATTTTGTTGTTCATTAAAGAAACCTGGTTAGTGTGTTCTATTCTGGGAAAATAAAGTATATGATTGACTATATTGGTGAGTGGGAAAATTTAAAATATATGTTGTGCCCTGTGGAGAAGTGGGACTAGAATAAAGAGTGCATTCCTCCCACCTCAGTCGTAACATATTAATTGGGGGCTTTCTTGCGGGATAAACCCAACACTGACAACATACAATTGTAAGTGGGGTAATAATAAATGAAAAAGGAAAAATAAAAAGAACCAAGTTTCTTGTACATTTGAATAAAGTGTACAACACTGGAATATCTTTAACAGTTGCTGTGACAATTTTTGGGGAAGGAGAATGTATCCTTGAGTGATTTTAGGAACTTAACCAAGGTTAAACTAAAATATTTGGCATAAGAGTTGATGTTAGAGTTAAAACCAGGAGCTAAGAAAGTTGAAGAAATTGGAAGAAGCTAAAATTCAGTTACAGATGAGACAGCTTGAACTTGACAAAGAAAAAGAAAAAAGAAATAGAAATGAGAAAACTTGACCAGGAAAAATAATTGAAAAAACTTGAGCTTGAAAAAAAATTGACAATGAGAAGACTTGAACTTGAGGAAAAGGAAATAGAAAGAGAACGAGAAAGAGAAGGAAGGGAATTCGAATTAAAAAAGGATGGAACTAAGTCAAAAGAATGGTCTTGAATCCAGTGAAAATTCTGGTGGGGAAAGATCTGGCTCCAGCCCAGGACCCAGTGGAGAGCTGTTTAAAATTGTGCAAGCCCCTCCCTATGTTTGAGGAAAGGGACATAGAGGCGTTTTTCATTTCTTTTGAAAAGATAGCCAAAGAGATGAAGTGGCTGAAGGAAAGCTGGACACTACTTATGCAAAGCAGGTTGATGGGCAGAGCTTATGAAGTTTATGCCATGCTTACAAAGGAGGCTTCTGCAGATTATGAGATGGCAAAAAAGGCTATTCTCGCTTCATATGAGTTAATCCCTGAAGTTTACCGACAGAAATTTCGGAAACTCAGGAGACTGTCTGGGCAGACTTAAATAGAATTTGAGAGGGTAAAGCAATTTAAATTTGATCGTTGGATATGGGCAGTAAAGCTGGAAGCCACACATGAGAACCTGAGTGAATTAATTCTCCTGGAAGAATTCAAAAATTCACTCCCTCCATTAGTAAGAACCCATGTGGAGAATCAGAGTATTTCAATGGCCAGACAGGCAGTGGAAATTGCTGATGATTATGAGCTTGTGTATTCGCCAAGAACCTTTGTCTGTCAGGGCAGCACAGTGGTGCAGTGGTTAGCATCACAGCACCAGCGATCCGGGTTCAGTTCTGGGTACTGCCTGTGTGAAGTTTGTAAGTTCTCCCTGTGACTGCGTGGGTTTCTGCCGGGTGCTCCGGTTTCCTCCCACCGCCAAAGAGTTGCAGGTTGATAGGTAAATTGGCTGTTGTAAATTGCCCTCAGTGTAGGTAGGTGGTAGGAGAATGGTGGGGATGTGGTAGGGCATATGGGATTAATGTAGGATTAGTATAAATGCGTGGTTGTTGGTCAGCACAGACTCGGTGGGCCAAAGGGCCTGTTTCAGTGCTGTATCTCTGTATGACCCCCACAAATCCTAGAAGGTGAGAGAGTGAAAGGAAGGCCAGTAGCCAGGGGCAAGAAGTGACAGCTGGGAATGCCCCGGGACCTCCTCCTCAGGCCAGAAAGGCAGGCTCTGAGGGTCGAGGTGAGGTCTGCAAGCCTAAGTGTTACCATTGTCACAAGGTGGGACATCTTCATGCAGAATGCTGGAAGTTGCAGGGTATACCCATGGAAGTTATTGGGGTACACAAAGCCAATGCAGAGAAAGGGGTCCTGACTGGGAGTATGACAGTTCAGGCTGTAGCTTTGACTGCAGCTATACGGCCAAGTACAAAAACCACTGTGAGTGCAGGGATTTTGAATAAGTTACCTGAGATTTATAGGAATTTTTTGTCGAAGAAGTAGTAACTCCTTATCCCTCAAGTGAGGCAGGCAAACCTATAGTCATACTTAGGGATACAGGAGTCACCCAAACCCCTTTGCTGGGGAAAGGTATAACATTCCCACCAGAGAGTGCACTGAATACTAAAGATTTAGTGAATGGTATTGGCGGGGAGTATATACCCGTACCTTTGTATCGGGTGTACCGAGAGTATGATCTAATGTCTGCAACGGTAACTGTAGGAGTTGTCCATTGTTTGCAAGTAGATGGATTGACCTACTCCTGGGGAATGATTTGGCCAGAGAGAAAGTAGTAGCTTCTCCAGTAGTCACAGAAAAAACAAGTGAAATTAAAGAGACAGAACAGTTAAAGGAAAAGGTTCCAGGAATGTTTCCTTCATGTGTAATAACCCAAGCAATGGCTAAACAAGTTCCGTTGTTTGAGGTAAAATTGGCACCCCAGTCAAATAGCCGAATATCTGAAATTTTCTTTAGGGATTTGGATAATCCAAAGGAAATGTTTAATAAGTCGGATCCAGAGTTAAATAAAGTGGCACAATCAGCTCTAAAAGAAGCTGAGGCAAAAGGAGTTCCAGAAGGTTATTACATTAAACATAGGATTCTAATGAGGAAATGGAGAACTCCTCACAGACCTGTAGATGACGAATGGACAGTTCATCAGATAGTGGTACTGCCAAAGTATCACCAGGAACCGTTAAGGATAGTGCATGACATTCCTATAGCGGGACATGTGGGGATCCGAAAGACCCAATCACGTATAGGTCAACATTTTTACTGGCCAGGTCTTTCCAAGGATGTGGTGGAGTTTTGTAAAACATACCATACGTGCCAAATTGTGGAAAAACCACAACCTGCCATAAAACTGGCACCTCTAATTCCTATATCAATTTTTGGGGAACCATTTAATAGGGTGTTGGTAGACTATGTAGGACCCTTACTGAAAAGAAAAGCAGGACACCAATATATACTCACTATCATGGATATGGCTACTCGGTTCCCAGAGGCCATTCTCTTGAGAACAATTTCTACTAAGGGTAGTGGTAGAGAAGTTAACCCAGTTCTTCACTCGATATGGATTACCAGTTGAGATTCAGTCAGATCAAGGTTCCAATTTTATGTCTAAAATTTTTCAGGAAGTTATGGGTAACTTGGGTATAGCACAGTTAAAGTTTTCAGCATACCACCCACAGACACAAGGAGCTTTAGAAAGATACCATCAGACCTCAAAACAATGATCAGGACATACTGTCATGAATATCCCCATGATTGGGATAAAGGGCTAGAATTTCTTTTGTTTGCCACTCAGGATTCACCAAATGAATCTACAGGCTTTACTCCTTTTGAATTAGCTTATGGACATGAGACTGTATCGGTAAGTGGGAAAATTTAAAACTTATGTTGTGACCTGTGGAGAAGTGGGACTAGAATAAAGAGTGCACTCCTCCCACCTCGGTCGTAACACTGTGAACAAGACTATAACAGTACTGTGCTTGATTTTTAGCCCTCACCGGGGATGGAATCAAAGGTGGGTGGGAGTTAAAAATAGACCCACTGGCCAAACTGCCAGGGCTCCGGCTCCATTTTTGCAGAGACAGAATTGGGGCCTTTAGGGATACCTGCCCAGACATGGCGGGTAGCCAATCAGGCTCAGTGAGAGCCTAATTGAGGCCAAATAAAGGAGGAAGAATGGAATTTTCCAGTCAGCCTCAAGGTTCCCACAGGCGGCAGTTTAGGTGCCTGGGGGCAGGCATCAGTTGGCAAGCAGGGGATCAGCATTCCAGGCAGTTTTAGGGGTTCTATCTGCCTGCCTGGGTGCAGGAGCAGACATAGACCACCCTGTAGAGGGTGCCCCCTCCACCCCACCTGTGGTGACCTACGGGTTCCTTGAGATCATTCCATTTCTGTATTTATTTCTGTTGCTGTATAATAATAAGGGACAATTTGGCAATGATAGCACTGTTCCCAACTGGATAGCTGATACTAAGACAGGATATACTCAAAAGCATGTCAGTATGATCATCGTACCCCAGACAGACATGCTTGTAAACTACTGATGTACATGAACTGCACGGCATATCCAATCTTTCATCATAGCTGCATTTTTCCAGTCCTGGCAATATCCTTGTAAATCCCCTCTGTACCCTCTCCAATGCAATTACATCCTTTCTGTAATTAAGTGACCAGAACTACACATAGTACTCAAGTTGTGGCTTAACCAATGATTTATACAGCTCCAGCATAACCTCCCTGCTGTTATAGTCTATACCTCGGCTCATAAAGGAAAGGATTCCATATGCCTTCTTCACCACCGTATCGACCTGTCTCGCTACCTTCAGGGATCTGTGGTCATTTACTCCCAGGTCCCTCACTTCTTCTATACTTCTCTATATTTTCCCATTAATCATGTATTCCTTTGCCTTGTTTGACCTCCCCAAACGCATCACCTCACACTCTTCCGGGTCAAATTCCATTTGCCTCTTTTCTGCCCATCTGACCAGACTATCAATATCTTCCTGCAGCCTACAGCTATCCTCCTCGCTATCTAGCACACGACCAATCTTTGTCGTCTGCAAACTTCTTGATCATGCCCCCTACATTTACGTCCAAATTGTTAGTACATACCACAAAAAGCAGGGAACCCAATACTGGGCTCAGCAGAACGTCACTGGAAACAGCCCTCCAGTTGCAAAAACACCCGTCAATAATTATCCTTTGTTTCCTGCCACTGAGCCAATTTTGTATCCACCTTGCTGCATTTCCCCGGATCCCATGGGATTTTATTTTATTTTTAAAGTCTGCCATGACGGGCCTTGTCAAAAGCCTTGCTGAAATCCATGTAGATCAACTACACTACCCTCATCTATCTTCCTTGTTTCTACTTCAAAAAATTCGATTAAGTTAGTTAGACAAGATTTTCCCTGAACAAATCCATGCTGACTATCCTTGATTGATCTGTGCCTTTCTAAGTGACAGTTTATCCTGTCTCTCAGAATAGATTCCAATAATTTGTCCACTGCTGAGGTTAGACTGACTGGCCTGTAATTATCTGATCTATCCCTTGCTCCCTTTTTAAACAGGGGTAAAACATTAGCAATTCTCCAATCCTCCAGCACCACACCTGTATCCAGTGAGGACTGGAAAATGATGGTCAGACTGTGTTCTATTTCCCCTCTTGATTCTTTTAACAGCCTGGGGTACATTTCATCTGGCCCTGGTGGTTTATCAACTTTCAAGGATACTAATCCCATTGATACGTCCTCTCTCCCTATGTTGATCACATCCAATATTTCACACCCCTCTTCCTTAACTAATAATATCTGCAGCGTCCCCTTCCTTATGAAGACAGACACAAAGTATTCATGAAGAACAATATCAATGTCTTCCGCCCCTACACATAGGTTAACTTTTGGTCTTTTATGGGCCCTACTCTCTCTTTAGTTATCCTCTTACTCTTAATGTTTTGATAAAACATCTTTGGGTTCACTTTTGATTTTGCTTGCCAATATGCTTTCATGCCTCTCTTAGATTTCCTAATTTCCTTTCTGATTTCACGCCTGCACTTTCTATACTCCTCTCGGCTTTCTGTAGAATTGTGTTCTTGGTATCGGACATAAGCCTTTTTTTTCTGCCTTATCTTGCCCTGTAAGCTCCTTGACATCCATGGGACTCTAGATTTGGTTGTCCCACCCTTTTTCTTTGTGGGAACATGTTTACTCTGAACCCCTTTGAATGCCTCACATTGCTCTGACAGATTTACTTCAAGTAGCTGTTTCCAGTCCACTTTTGCTAAATCACTCCTCGGCTTAGTAGCATTGTCCTTACCCCAATTGAGAACTCTAACTCCTGTTCTATCCTTGTCTGTTTCCATAATTATTCCAACCAAGCCCATGTGTGTGGCGAGCTTTTCAGAATACCCACCTCTTGGACATTTTGCTGTCTGTGACATGAGACAAACTGTGGCTGTAGGTGTGTTCAAGTCAGTTACTAAGAAGGAATCTGCTGTGAAAACTACCAAGGCTGCAAGTAAAATATTAAAGAAGTGAATATCACCGCTGAGCCCTAGCATTCAGCAAACCCCGTTGAGACTGACATCACGAAAACATTTATGAATTATGATCACTACCACCAAAATGCTCTCCCACTATCACTCCTTCCACCTGCCCAGCTTCATTTCCTAAAACTAAGTCTAAAACGGTACCCTCTCTTGTTGGACTTGCTACATACTGGCAAAAACGTTCTTTAGCAAAGGATGGCCAAGAAATTGATGAAGAGAAAATAAGATATGAGAGTAAACAACCAAGAAACGTAAAACAAATTGTAAAAGCTATTGATATGTGAAAACGAAGAGATTAGTGAGAGTGAATGTGGGTCCATAAGAGGCAAAGACAGGAGAAATTATAATGGGAAATAAGGAAATGGCAGAGACATTTAACAAATACTTTGTATCTGTAAAATATATAAAATAAAAGTTCCAGAAACAGTGAGGAAATAAGGGTATAGTGAAAATGAACTTAAGGAGAGGGTGAAACACGAGGGTGCGTCCATGTCCATAGTTGAGTCTACGCAGAGGAAGATTCCGAAGAGCAGGTGCGGATGACATTCCTCGTGGCATGTCCATATTTCAGTTGACTCTGGAAAGGCAAGGGATTCCAACGAAGCATTGCAAGAAGAAAAAAATGACAGGGATATGGGGAAAGAGAAAAGAAGTTGGACAAACTGGATTGCTCATCGAAAGAGCCGGCACAGACTTGATGGGCTGAATGGTCTCCTTCTGTGCTGTACTATTTTATATGGGGGATAGGACAAAATCAGATGCTTGAGTTCTAAAGGTCAGTTCGTAATAGAGATTTTCATTACAAATATGTCTTAAACTGGACATTTTTATACTGAAAGCAAACAATCTGTATTGCCTATCTTACAATGTAATACAGGAACACAGGAATATTCAGCCCCTCAAACCTGCTCTATTCAATTAAATCATTGCTGATCTGTATCTCAACTCTATGTACCCACCTTAGTTTCATCACCATTGTTACACTCACATAATAAAGATCTATTTTCACAGTCCTGAAATTTCAATTGTTACAGCATCCACAGCCTTTTTGGGGAGAATTCCAGATTTTGACTACTGGTTGTGTCGAAAAGGGCTTCCTGATTTCCCTCCTGAATGACCAGCTCTAATTTCAGAATTATGTCCCCCTTGTTGAGTCCTCTATCGGAGGAAATAGTTTTGGTGTATTTACCCTATCAAATCTTTTTAGCATTTTAAACATCTCAGTTAGATCAGAACTCATTATTCTATACTCAAGGGAATACAAGCCAAGTTTATGCAATCTGTCCTCATAATTTAACCCTGTAAACCTTGGTATCGCCTAAGATTTATGTAATACTCTGAATTATTAACCAAAATATAAATTACATATGTCAAGCACATTAAATATTAATCTGGCTATAGTTACTAACACTTTTTAATGGAAAAGGCATGGATATGGAATTAGTTTTCCAATGCTGTAAATGAACACTAACAAAATTCAAAAATGTATACCACGCTTACCCAAGGAAGAGAAAACCAGCAAAGATATAAGGAAATATATCTGTAAATAAAACATATTAAAAAAATCATTCTCGTACACTGTTAGCCTAAGGTTGTCATTTACTCTTTACAGTCAAGTGGCAAAGCAAAAGTATCTCAGTATGCATTTTCATCATTTGATATTATCTAATGCTCGGTCGTGTTAGCTTGCGGCATGATTCAGCAAGATGTCCACAATTTCCACATTAGGGAATCCTAAGCTGGTTCTTGCATGGTAACATTATTGTGGGCAATGATTAAAATGGAACAATTTTTGTTGCCACTAGCCTGTGACGATTTTACATAGGGTTGAATTTTTTGGTACGAGAATCTGGCACATTACTGTAGATTATGTAGTCCTGAGATTGGCATCCTTCCACCTGTGAAAGATGATGGGAATGCAGCCTCAGAACTTTGGTAAGACCAGATGACATAATAAGCTCACTTCTTTTGATGGCTGAATTCTGGAAAGGCAAAGTCTGCCACATGAAGATGTCCCTTGCCTGTTGTGCGCGATGATCTCTGCTGATGCCATATTTGCAGGGCAGGCATCTGCTTTGGAGCTTCTGAAACCACATATTGTTGTGGTGGCAAATACCTGCCCACCATTTGCATCAATTCTCAGCTAGAGCTTGTCTCTTGGAATGGGCTAACTCCCCATATGGCATATCCTTGGGCGTGCTGCCATCTTTCATCCTGTGCACATGCCTAAGCCAGTGAAGCCTTCTTTCATTGATTAGCACTAGCAGGCCCAGCATTCTTGCCCTAGAAAGAACTGATTCATTGGTGATTCTGTCTTTCGTGTGATGGTGAGGATGCGTACTGGACACCAGAGGAGAAAGCTATTGAATTTTATTTCTTGTTAGGTGCAAGTTGTCCAGGCTTCACTGCCATACTGAAATGTGATGAGGATCAGGGATAGGCACTGATGTGTTGCACCACAGGCATTTGACCAAATATTTGACTCAGTCATGGACCTGGGGTCAAAATATGTATATAAAGTGTATAGTCAATCTAATGCCATCAAAACACAGTCTGATTTAAAACACATTTCTCCCTATAAATAAAGAAGCTAAGCATACAAATATCAATGGAGTGCAGCACAACTATTAGTTGTATACAGTATTAGCTAGCTAGCAAGCAAAATAGTATGCAATGCCAATGTATATTATTTTTGTTGACAGAATGTCAACACCAAGTCACGGGGTGGTAGATGGACCTCATCAGATGACCTTTGTGGATTCAAACTGTGCCAGGAGTGCAAATCCATCCAATAAACCATTAAACTCAAGGAGAGGAATGTTATTGAGGTGAGGCAGTAAGGAAATCAGCAATAGGAAGATGAACCATTTCTCACACAGCTGTTGTCACAAGACAATTTAACCCATGATGGTCAATGTTTGTGCAGCCTCTCCACCTGCTGATAATATGTGTCTGAAGAAAGGACATCCAACCCAAGGGAAGTGATCTCCTAATCTGGGGAATTTTATAGGATAGAGCAGATAGTACTTCAGAAGAGTCATGTAAGATAGAAAAGCAGAATGGGACAGGAAGGGACAGAGAGATTAATGGTAGGTAGCCAAGACTAGTTTATTCATCGTGACAGGCCATTAAACTAAGGCCTGGATTCTAAAATGCATAAACAACAGAATCGCTCATGGACAAAATATCATTTGCTCATCAAAACTAGTGACAAAATTAAATAAATACAATTACAACTAAAGAGCCCCCTTAAGTTCCTCCAATAAAGTGATTCTCTTAAATTCACTTATGTCTATATCTCAGTCTATCACTGTCGATTCTGATTCACCTCTGACAGGATAATTATTGACAAACAGCTTTTCTGCAAAATGTTGAGCGGTTTTTACTGCATGTATTATTCAGCTATAATGGGCTGAATTTTATTTGCGTGCCGCTAATTGCAGCGGTGCACTTTGAAGTTGGCATCCTGCCTGCACTGAGTGGCTGCCGCCGATCCCCCACGATAATATGCACAGGGGCTCATTTAAATGGAGGGGGTGGAGCTACCGCTCCTGATGACATAGCTGGGGCGTCCACTGCATCCCAGGCAACAGCATCCGGCACTGCCGCATGGGCATGGCTCCATTTTTAAAAGGCTTCAGGCCCTTAGATGAAATTTTAATATTTAAAGGGGAATTTGTTTACCTATCATTTAAAATTTTATTGAAACCTGGAGGCCCTTTCAACCCACCCCCAATGTCTGTTTTCGGGCCACTGCCCCTGAGTAAACTTTATTGGCATCGCGAACGTTCACCCCCTTCATCCTCAAAACATTTTCCCTTCAACCCCTTTCCACCACCCCCACGGCCAATAAAAAGTGTTTTTCCTGCTCCCCCACCCCTCCCACCCTGAATTTTTCAGTCTCCCCCCTCTCCACCAGTGTTGCGCCTCGAAACGCCAGATGGCGTTCCGAAGGTGCGTGGGTTGCAGCTGGCAGCCATAAAATCATTGTGGGACAGCCACTGTGACCAGGTCAGTTAATCTGCATTTCGTTTTAACGAATTTTAATATTTAAATGAAAGCACTGTCACTTGGCGGTGGAGGGCCGTACCAAGGCCTCGCCGCTGCTGAAAATTTACAGTGGGGCCTTCTCAGCCTCATGGGTTGTGGCGGGCCTCTCGCGCAAGTATTTTATGGGCCCCCACCACCACAACTCCCGATGTCAAAGAGCTGGTATAACCCACCCCAACATGTTTAACCACTCTCTGTAAGATTTACCCACTCTATGTAAGATTGTACTCCGGACTAACCAATTTATGTCCAAACCAAATCTCTTACCTGTTATCAAAGGTGCATCTTGTAGCGTAATGTAATTATATGATACAGACAAGTTTCAAATGACATTGGCCAGTCAGGTTATCGGCCCTCAAACTGGATAGTAAATGATGCACATTGCAGTTACCGATCTTTGACATACTTGTAAAACTTGTCCTCTAATCCAATTCGCAGCAAAGAAAAATCAATTGATGATTATTTCTCACATGGTCATTGGAACATTATAAATTTTTACTATGTCTTCCCCAACAATTTTTAAAACTGCAAATGTAGCATGGGTTTTGTTAAGGAATTGTAGACAGTTCATCACAGATTACGGTTTAGTAAAGCTATCTGTAACATTGTATTTACTAACTATTTTATTTGGATCAGCACCATCCTGGCTTTGCCAATATCACTCAATCCTATTACACTGTACTCTTGTATTCATGAGGAATTACAATGTTGCCATCTGGAGATTCCTTAGAGTTTCTTGTCCATTTTCCCCTCAATACAAGTTCTGGAACAACGTGATTCCAAATGGATAGTAGCAGACTTGCGACATTTATATAGAAGCAAAAGTCCAGCAACTTTCAATATGGGAAATTGTGTCCCAAGTGAAAGCAATGTATGCCAGGGTATATAAATCGATAAATTCACTAAGTGGCTTTTGCCATTTTAAAGTGAGCTTAGATAACACAAGCCTTTAAACTTATGTTGTAAAATAATCTACCTGCTCGGGAGTGGATGAGAGAGACAGAGAGAGAGCAGGGGACACAGAGCGAGAGAAAGGAGGGAGACAGAGGGAGACAGAGCAGTAGTGGGGATGTCCAATCTTTTCACGTGGAGAGGGGCCACATTAAAATTTTTGTCTTACATGGAGGGCTGCTGAGACAATTTCAGAAAGATAAAGACATTAAAGATTAATCTTCCCATTCATCAAAACAATAAAAAATGTGCATTTTTGTGAAGAAGCTTTAAATGAGAAGACTAATTTATTGACTTACTTTCTCATCACTATGTTGGACACTGATTTAGTGAGTTACCTAGTATTCTTTTTTGCTCGCACAAGTAGTCAATCTCTGCCCATGCACTTGTTGTAGCAATGCAGATTATTCCAGATAGATGTTCATCAGTCAGGAGTGACCTTGATCGCTCTCACTCCCTCCCCTCTCTCTGTCTGTAAGCCTATCTCCCTCTCTGTCTGTCTATCCCCCTCACTATCTATGTTCCCCCTCTTTGTGTGCCCCCCCCTCTCTGTATTGTTCCCTCCCACTTGGTGTTATTCCTTCCCTCACTGTGTCATTCCCCCTCTCTGTGTTGTTTTCTCCTCTCTGTGTCATTTCTCCACCCCCATGTTGACCCCCTGTCTGTGTCATTCCCACTTTCTCTGTCCCCCCTCTCTCTCTCTCTGTCTCTGCCCCCTCTCTTTGTCTGACCATTGCTGAAAGTGGGAACAGCAGTTTCTGAACTTCGGACGGCTTCAGGGTTTTCTGGTGGGCTTTGACAAAAAGTTGGAACTTGCCAGAAAACTTCAAAGCTGTCCAAAGTTCGGAAGTGTCATTCCTGCTCTCAGAACTCATCAGCTGTCAGCTGTGAAACTGACAGTGCAATTTTTTTTTAGCCACTCTGGTTGGAAAGAAAAAGCCAATGGGAAATCTCTAATCCCTGAAATTACCAGTCACGGACCTCAAAATCTTTTTGTTTATGGACATGTTTCCGACCCCTGTTGAGGATACGAGCCTTGTGGATAAGCATCTTGGTCCTGCAGGTCAGTTTGGTGTTATTCCATCCCTGATTTGTTAGTCAGCTAAAGTTGCTGACCCAAAGGCACGGGAGTTCCGGCCAGTGGCCGCAATATCAGCGTGGGACAGCCGTTGGGACAAGGTAAGTTTATTTGCATGCTTTAAGCTTTATTAACATATTGAAATGAAGGCTCCGCTGCCGAGCAGCGGGGGAGGGACGCACCAAGGCCTCGTTGCCACTGGTAAGAAATGACAGGGCCTTCCCGGCATCGGCAGTCGTGGTGGGCCTTTCTCAGAAGAATTTTCTGTGACCCTCCACCACAATCCCTGATGTTGGAGGGCTAGTAAAATTCAGCCTCACATTTACATTACATAGTGATTGCATCAAAAAGATATCCTCGCAGTTAAAAGTCCCAAACTCTTCACAGGTGCAGTCAGTTGGATCTCCCACTGTTGTGGGTGGAAAGGCAATGGCAAACATTTAAAGAGCACATGGATGAACTGCAACAATTGTTTATTCCTTTCTGGGGCAAAAGTAAAACGGGAAAGGTAGCCAAACCATGGCTTACAAGGGAAATTAGAGATAGCATTAGATCTAAGGAAGAAGCATATAAATTCGCCAGAAGAAACAGACCTGAGGATTGGGAGCAGTTTAGAATTCAGCAAAGGAGGACCAAGAGATTGATTAAGAAGGGGAAAATAGAGTATGAGAGCAAGCTAGCAGGGAACATAAAAAACTGACTGTAAAAGTTTCTATAGGTATGTGAAGAGAAAAAGATTAGTGAAGACAAATGTAGGTCTCTTACAGTCAGAAACAGGCAAATTTATTATGGGAAACAAAGAAATGGCTGACCAACTAAATGCATACTTTGGTTCTGTCTTCACAGAAGAGGACACAAATATCATACCAGAAATGTTGGGAAACACAGGCTTTAGTGAGAGAGAGGAACTGAAGGCAATTAGTATTAGCAGAGAAATGGTGTTGGGGAAATTGATGGGATTGAAAGCCGATAAATCCCCAGGGCCTGATGGTTTGCATCCCAGAGTACTTAAGGAAGTGGCCCGAGAAATAGTGGATGCATTGGTGGTCATCTGCCAAGATTCTATAGACTCTGGAACAGTTCCTACAGATTGGAGGGTAGCTAATGTAACCCCACTATTTAAAAAGGGAGGTAGAGAGAAAGCAGGGAATTATAGACTGGTCAGCCTGACCTTGGTAGTGGGGAAGATTCTAGAGTCCATTATAAAAGATTTTATAGCAGAGCACTTGGAGAACAGTGGTAGAATCAGACAGAGTCAGCATGGATTTACGAAAGGGAAATCATGCTCGACAAATCCACTAGAATTGTTTGAGGATGTAACTAGTAGAGTTGATGAGGGGGAGCCAGTGGATGTGGTTTATTTGGACTTTCAGAAGGCTTTCAACAAAGTCCCACATAAGAGATTAACGTGTAAAAGTAAAGCGCATGGGATTGGGGGTAATGTATTGCGATGGATAGAAAATTGGTTGGCAGACAGGAAACAAAGAGTAGGGATAAATGGGTCTTTTTCTGAATGGCAGGCAGTGACTAGTGAGGTACCACAGGGATTGGTGCAAGGACCCCAGCTATTCACAATATATATTAATGATTTAGATGAGGGAATTAAATGTAATATCTCCAAATTTGCAGATGACACAAAACTGGCTGGGAGGGTGAGTTGTGAGGAGGATGCAGAGAGGCCTCGGGGTGATTTGGACAAGTTGAGTGAGTGGGCTAATGCATGGCAGATGCAGTATAATGTGGATAAATGTGAGGTTATCCACTTTGATAGCAAAAACAGGAAGGCAGATTATTATCTGAACGGCTATAAATTGAGAGAGGGGAATATGCAGCGAGACCTGGGTGTTCTTGTACACCAGTCGCTGAAGGTAAGCATGTAGGTCCAACAGGCGGTAAAAAAGGCAAATGGTATGTTGGCCTTCATAGCGAGAGGATTCAAGTATAGGAGCAGAGATGTCTTGCTGCAATTATACATGGCCTTGGTGAGGCCACATCTGGAATATTGTGTGCAGTTTTGGTCTCCTTATCTGAGGAAGGATGTTCTTGCTATAGAGGGAGTGCAGTGAAGGTTTACCAGACTGATTCCTGGGATGGCGGGACTGGCATATGAGGAGAGATTGAGTTGGTTCGGATTATATTCGCTGGAGTTCTGAAGAGTGAGGGGGGATCTCATTGAAACCTATAAAATTCTAACAGGACTTGACTGGGTAGATGCAGGAAGTATGTTCCTGATGGTGCGGGAGTCCAGAACCAGGGGTCATAGTCTAAGGATACGGGGTAAACTTTTCAGGACTGAGATGAGGAGAAATTTCTTCACCCAGAGAGTGGTGAGCCTGTGGAATTCATTACCACAGAAAGCAGTTGAGGCCAAAGCATTGTATGTTTTCAGAAGGAGTTAGATATAGCTCTTGGGTCGAAAGGGATCAAAGGGTATGGGGCAAAAGAGGGAACAACTTACTGAGTTGGATGATCAGCCATGATCAAAGTGATCGTAATGGTGGAGCAGGCTCAAAGGGCCAAATGGCCTACTCCTGCTCCTATTTTCTATGTTTCTATGTTTCTCAAAGCCAACATCCTCGTCGCTCACTTCTTCTGAGCGCATTCGACTCAACTTCCATTAATAAGGCAATCTCTGGTGACCCCGTTGGTCTTTTCTCCTCCGCATACCTTGAGCCTTCGGACTGGTTTTAAATCATAGCAGCCTTTTGTGGTATCAGTGATCTGAGAGTAGTTGTTTCCCCAGCCAACAGCCCACTGGTCTCTCTCTCTCTTTAGGCTGTGTAGCTGATTGCTAACCTTTGTTTCTTCCTTTCAGCCCCAGACCTAGGAAAGCCTCTCAAATTTATCCAGCTCAAAAGTCAATAGTTGTTTCTCTTTGACAATTTTCGGAGACCATGTGCTGAATTTTATGTGCCCGCCGCCGATGTCGAAAAAAACAGCGGGCCGGTCACGGAGCTGCTGCAATGTTCCATGCGGCAGCTAATTTAAATAGCCAGGGCAGGCTCTCCCTCCATCATGTGGAGGGGTGGGGGGCGGTGCTGTCCGTCCCCGGAATGAAGAGCTGTCAACCCCACCAGGAAATGTAAATATTTAAAGGTGAAGTGAATAAAAATAAATAAATACATTTCTTTTGCCCCCCTCCCAACACCCCATAACAATTAAATTAATTATTTGCCCTTCCCCCCAAAAAAACACTTATCTTTACCATCTGTCCTTCAACTCTGCACAAACTGCACAAACCTTCACCTCCAACCCGACCCACCATCCTCTATACTCTTGACACGAATTTGACCCTGTTACCCCACCCCCGCACTGATAAACCTACCTCCTCCCCCCTCCCACCAGCGTGGTACCTCGTTTCCCCGGATGGGGATCCGAAGGTGCAGGCGTGCCGGTAACCGGTTCAAAGATCGCAGCGGGACATCAGGTGCCGACGTGAGTTTTATTAATTCAGTCATTTTAATTTATTTAAATATTCAAATTGGGGTCCCATTGACGAACAGCAGGGGATCACCATGAGGCCTTGCTGCTGACAATAATATTGGGCTGGGCCCTCCCCGCGTCAGGTTGTGTGGTGGCTGTCTCCCGAAGGCATCTTCAGGCCCCCCTCCCCCCGTCATGGAACCAAATACCTGGTGGAGAACAAAATCCAGCCCCTTAAGTCTGACCATAGCAAAACCACCTGGGCCTCCCTTTGTTTCCTAGTGTTAAAAAATTGAACTCACATGTGCTTTTTAGAGCCTCTGACTCCCTATTTACATTTTGTGAGTCTGGGAGATGCTCTTTAGATGCTCGCAGCTTGCAGATTCTATTCAAATGAAGCTCGATGTTGATTTTGGCTCCCGCCTCTGGCTGGCACAGACTGGCACACATTGCAATCACTCCACTCACTTGTGCACAAATTTGTCCTTTTTGGGCACAAGTCAAGGATTTCTCCAACTATTTTCAATTTGTTTTATATTCTTTCATAAAGGCCACAAGCAAGTTTTGTTCTGGAACAAAGCTATATTTTAAAGTAGCATATATTTGATTGCAAGTCACAATAGAATTTTTCTGGAACGGACTTAGTAAAGATCAAAAATGACTTATCCATGATGTAAATAGCCTTTAAGTTGGGTTGAGTTTAAATTGAGTTTTTGGTTTCAAATCAATCACTGGAAAATTTTCATGTATTTGGAAAAATCTGAATATTGGCCCATTGTCGGTGACTCAGTGGGCTGAATTTTAAAGGCTCTCCGACACTGGGAACAGTGGCGGGGAGTGGGGGGTTGGAATGAAGATAGCAACGGAGGAGGCCCACCAATGACACCGCCGTTGGCAGGCCCTGTACCAGTCTCAGCGGCAGCGAGGCCATGGGACCACGATTTCCATATTTAAATTAATTTACCCACCTGAATTAATTAAGGTCTCATTGCCTCCTTATTCACCGCAACGATCTTCATTCGGGAGGCCAGCAATGCCATACCTTCAGATCCCCATTCGGGGAAACGAGGCACGTCACCTGTGAGGAGGGGGAAGGACACCGTTGCCGGGGACGGCTCGCCCGTCCCTCCACGTCATCGGGGGTGGGGGAGGGGGTAGAGGGGGAGCGGAGCAGCCATCTCGAACATGGAAATGAGCCGCCACGTTTGGAATCACTGCGGCTCTGCGACACGGGCCCCGTGCGTGCAGGTTGCAAATTTTTGCGCCCCCCGCCTATTACAGTGGCGGGCTTTTAAAATGCAGCCCAGTATTCTCAGAATAGTAGAATACAGACAAGAATGAGGGGGAGAAAACTAAGCCTATCAAAATCAACCCATTTATGCAGCTTGCCTGCTCAGACATTCATTTTACCTCCAGATTTGTAACAGGTGACCATGTCAAATGTTCTTCTGAATATAGAGATGTACAGAATGCCAATCACATCCTTTTGTACACAATTACCTTCTCAGAGACCTTCCTTTCCCAAAATCTATCTTACTTAGAATTTATTTCCGTTACTCTTTCTTAAATTGTCTTGAATTACTTCTTTTGCAATTGACTCCAATATTTCCTCATTATAGATGTCAAGTTGCTGGGTCCATAATTCTTCGAATCATGGGCTGAATTTTTACAGTTCGGCGGCAAGTTTCCAGAACGGCGTGGCGCATGCGCGAGATGTGTGCCACGGAGCCGCTGTGATACTTTGCGCGGTGGCTCATTTAAATGGAGGGGGCAGAACGCCCACCCCTGATGACGTAGATGGGGTGGGCGCTCCGTCCCCAGCAACAGCATCCGGTGCCACTGCTCAGGCTCCAGCACCATTTTTAAAGGGTTTCAGACCCTTCAGACTCACTAAAATTTTTTAAGTGACAGAATGCTGAAAAATAAAGAGATTTATTCGCATTCTCAATTCCCTCTCCCACACCCCCAACGAGTAATAAATATGTAAATTGCCCCGTCCCCCCAAAAAAACTTTTCTCAGGTCTCGAATTTTCCTCCCTGAACTTCATTAACTTTGACCCTCAACCCTTTCCCACCAGTCCCCGCAACCAATAGGAAGAATTTTCCCCACTTTCCCCCACCCTGAAAACTTCACTCCTCGCCCCTCCCCAGCAGTGTTCTGCCTTGGATCTCCGAACTGCAATTGACTGGAACATCGGCCTCGGATGGTCATCATGGAAAGGTAGGTAATTATTCAGTGATTAACATAGGTAAACATAGATTTTAATATTGAAATTAAGGCTCCATCACCGAGCAGTGGGAGGCCCACCCCAAGGCCTGTGGCGGGTATTTTCCGGGCTTCTCCCGCCTTGACCCCCAATATCGGGACGGACTGGTAAAATTCAGTCCCATAAATCTGATTAGTTGTTATGCCAAATCCTGTGAAAGATTTCTGCTGTGCGTCATGTGTGGTAACTTTGAAAACACATTCTTTATAAACAGGGTTACAGCTTCTTTGCATGGAAATGCTCACCCTCCTTGAGGTTTGCATTATTTGTTACATAGGCCCCAATATTTATGGAGAGGCAGAGAGGGTGTAGGAGTTGCGGAAGTCCTGCTGAACTTAACAGCAGGACCAGATTATGATTGTTTCCTTCTGTCTCCAGCCAGGCAAATGGCCAAATTGGCAGGCTGCCGGATAGGAAAGCTAGCAGCAGGAGGACGCAGCCGGGACCCTTAGAGACGGTCCCTGGCAATTGAGAAGGAGATGAGAGATTGGGCCTTTGTGGGAGGGAGGCTCCAATCATGGAAGGGATGGAACAAGAGATCAGGGTTGCAGGGGAGTGAAGAGAGCAGAAATATGGAGGGAGGGAGTGAGAGATCATGCGGGGGGTAATGGAAGACAGAGGCATTCGGGAGAGATGGAGTGAGTGATTGAGGCTGGTGTGAGGGAAAGAAAGTGGCAATTATGAGGGAAGGATCAAGAGATTGGAGCTAGAGGGAGGGAGGTCGCCGATCGTGGCAGTAGAGAGAGGCTGTGATTATCAGCAAGAAGGCCAAAGCTTTTGTGGAGCGACAGGGGAGAAGCTCTCCTGCTCATCCTGGTCCAAAAGGATTGTTGTAAAAGATGCTTACCTTCTAGAGCTGGCAAAGCCCATCTACCTTTTACTGCTGGGTTTCCCAAGCCCTGGGAAACCTGCACTACAACAGTTACTGCTCACAACTGCATTGTCGGAGAGTGCGTTAAATAAGTTAATTAAGTGTCTCACCTTTGAGAGTCGGGATACTCCCATAAAAATCATGGCAGGCGCATGCATGGTGAATGGGTGTTGTGTTCCAATTTTTACATTTTTAATCTCCGACCCTCTCTACTTTATAATTCATAGACTGTACAACACAGAGGCACGGTTACTGGTTTATACTCCATTTGAGGATGGTCCCACTGTCATTATCTCTTTCCTTCCTGTGCCCATACCCCTCAATTCCCATCTCCTTCATGCCATGCATCCCCTTAAGTGCATCAACACTATTTGCTTGAACTAATCCACGTTCCACCAAGTTCCATATTCTTACTACTCAGTGTAAAGAAATGCCTCCTAAATTCTTCCATCCCCTCGCATGGTCTCTTACTCCCTCTTTATAGCATAAGCTATTATGAATTTGTCTGAAGTTATTTCATTTTTACCAACATGCACTGTGATTTATTTCTCAGTTTTTCCTTTGTTGTAATTGTAGTTTATCTTTTTCATTTTTGACTTCAGTTTTATCTTAGCAGCTCTCTCATGGAACCATTCACAGGTAGTTTGAGATTCTGGAAAAACTGCTGCAATGTTTAGCTGTTAATCTCAGCTATCCATTAAGTTTGCACTCATGAAGTTTCATTAAATTGCAGTGGATTGAAGATGAGGCAAATTACATATCAGTAAATTGCTGGTAAATTTTTGGGCTCCAGGTCAATGACTGATTTTCCTTTTTGAGATGTTTTGCACCTGGAGCAAAGAATAATCCTTTGAAAAGTGATATCTGGTAAATGACACCAGATGTATCTTGCCTGATGTGTGATTCGGGAGTAGTACAGACACTGGAGGGGGGAGGAGGGGTGGGATTTTAACTTCCGGCAGCTTTCCACCACTGCTAGCTTCAGTAAGACTCCTATTCACCTGTGACAAGAATGAGTTCTTGAGTCATATTGTCAGTGACTTCAAATGGGAATGCCTTGCAGAAATTCGAGCAGCTAAATACCAACACTCAGCTAAGTATGGGAACCAAACTTAAACCGAAATCTGTCTACCCTCGCAGGTGGACGTAAAAGATCCAATGGCACTATTTCAAAGAAGAGCAGGGGAGCTATCCATTGTGTGCTGGCAAATATTTATCTTTAATCAACATCACAAAAACAGATTGGTCATTATCACATTGCTGTTTGTTAGAGCTTGCTGTGCACAAATTGGCTGTCACCTTTCCTGCATTATGATAGTGACTACACTTTAAAAGTATTTAAAGTGCTTAAAAGCTGAATGAGAGCAGAGTGGGATAAAAGGCATGGCAGGAGAATAGGTCCAAGACCAGGAGGAGTGGGAGCTAGGAGAGAGCAGGGTGGGATAAAAACTGTGGTGGCAGAGTAGGCCTGAGGCCAGGAAGAGTGGCAGATGAGTGAAAGCAGAGCAGGATAAAAACAGCAATGGCAGAGCAGGTGTGACCAGAAGGAGCACAGGCAGAAATTGAAACAAGTGAAATCACAGCCAGTGTATTGAGGAAGGAGCAACAGAATATAAGGGAACTAAGATCTGTACAGAGGGTAAGTAGTGAGGTTAAGGATCTAAGATGTAAGATAAGGAATGAGAATAATTAAATCAGGTTTTAAATCTTAAGTTTGTTTTTCAAGTCTTAAGTTTTATTCCTGATAAATCTAGTTGGAGGTCCAATAAATAGAGGTATGTCTGGGCACCTCAGTCCATTAGATGCACACCCTGCTCCATGTGGAACTCCAAGGCACTTCGGTTATCCTGGACAATCACATGTGCCAGAAGTGCCATCAGCTGGAGGAGCACGAACTCTGGGTTTCAGAGATTGAGCAGTACATCTGCAAGACTGAGTGTGTTGTGGACAGCATGTTTCTGGAAGTGATCACCGCGCAGCTTAAAGGTGTGTAGGCAAAGAGGGAATAAGTGAAAGCTACACAGTCAAGCAAATCTTGGCAGGTAGTGCAGGAGGTCCCTGGGTGCATCTCACTCTCTAACTGGTATTCAGTTCTGAATACTGGTATGAAAGATGGTTCCTCTGAAGAATGCAGCTAGAGCCAAGTCCCTCACATCACGGGTGGCTCAACTGTAAAGGAGAATGGAGAAAGATTGGGAACATAAGAGCATATGAATTAGGAGCAGGAGTAGGCTATTTGGCACCACGGATCTGCTCTGCCATTTGATAAGATCATAGCTGATCTGATTGTGGCCTCAACTTTACTTTCCTGTCTACCTGCTATAATCTTTGACTCCCTAATTCAGCCTTAAAAATATTCAATGACCCTGCCTCCACTGCTCTCTGGGGAAGACAATTCCACAAACTAACAACTTTGTCAGAGAAAACATTTCTCCTCATCTCTGTCTTAAATGGGAGACAGCTAATTTTTAAACTGTGTCCCCTAGTTCAAGTCTCCCCAGAAGGGGAAACATCCTTTCAGCACCACCCTGTCAAGTCCCATCAGGATCTTATATGATCACACCACTTTCTTCTAAACTCCAATGGATACAGGTCCAACGTTTCCAACCTTTCCTCATAAGGTAACCCCTCATCCTAGGAATCAGTCAAGTGAAAGCAATAGTGATATTTAGGGAAAGAGACAAGCATTTCTGCAGCCACAGACGTGAATCCAGGGTATGTTGCCTCTGTAGTGCTGGGGTCAAGGGTGCCACTGAGCAGCTACAGATCATTCTGAGTGAGGAAGGTGAACAGCCAGATGTCATGGTCCATATCAGTGCCACATCATAGGTAGAGAGAGGGATGAGGTCCTGCAGGCAGATTTTAGGGAACTAGGAAGCAGACGAGCAAGCAGGACCTCAAAGGTAGTAAACTCCGAAATCCTCTTGGTGCCATGTGATAATGCGTATAAAATTAGTAGACTAGAGCGGAAAAATGTGTGGCTGGAGAGCTGGTGCAAGAGGAGGGCATTAGATTCCTGGGGCATTGAGATCAGTTTTGACGGAGATGGGATCTGTACAGACCAGAGGGGTTGCACCTCAAAGAAGCCAGGGTGATTTGCTAATATTGCTGGGGAGGGTTTAAACTAACTTGGCAGGGGCATGGGAACCAGGATGTAGCATTGAAAGGAGAAATAAGATGCACAAAGGATTGGAGGATTGGGAGAGACAGATGGCACTAGAGTAAGAAATGGTAAGTTATTAGATGGGGTCAAAGTAAGAGGGAATACAATAAGGTTTAAATTAGGTTAACAGTGCATCTAGGTAAATGCATGAAGTGTGGTAAATAATGTTGGTGAGCTGCAGGCACACATAGCCACATGGAAATATGATGTTGTGGCGATAACAGAAACCTAGCTCGAAAAAAGGGTAGGACTCGGTATTAAATATTCCTGGATGCAAGGTGCTCAGGAAAGATAGGGAGGAGCGAAAGGAGGAGAGGTGGCAGTATTGATTAAGGAGAATATTACAGTGCTGGAGAGAGAGGATGACCTTGAAGAGTCAAAGACAGAGTCTATGTGCTTAGAGTTAAGAAACAATAGAGGCATGATTACATTACTGGGCATATTGTATCGGTCACCAACTAGTAGGAAAGATATCGAGGAGCAAATTTGCAGGAAAATTACAGAGAGGTGCAACAACTATAAAATAGTATAACAGAGGACTTTCATTTTCCTAATATAGACTGGGATAGCAATAGTGCAAAGGGCAGAGAGGGGGAAAAGTTTCTGAAGTCTGTTCAGGGGAATTTTCTTGATCAGTATGTTTCTGGCCCAGCAAGGAAGGAAGCATTGCTGCATCTGGTTCTGGGAAATGCGATGGGTCAAGTGGATCGAGTATCAGTAGGGGAACATTTAGGGAACAGTGATCATAGTGTCATAAGGTTTAGGTTAGCTATGGAAAAGGACAAGGATTGTTCTAGAGTAAAAATGCTTAATTTTTGAAAGACATGAGGATAGATAAGTCCACAGGGCCAGACGGGATATACCCAAGGTTTTACGGGAAGCGAGGGAAGAGATTGCCGCGCCTTTGGCGATGATCTTTGCATCCTCACTGTCCACTGGAGTAGTACCAGATGATTGGAGGGTGGCAAATGTTATTCCCTTGTTCAAGAAAGGGAATAGGGATAACCCTGGGAATTACAGGCCAGTCAGTCTTACGTCGGTAGTGGGCAAATTATTGGAGAGGATTCTGAGAGACAGGATTTATGATTATTTGGAAAAGCATAGTTTGATTAGAGATAGTCAGCATGGCTTTGTGAGGGGCAGGTCATGCCTCACAAGTCTTATTGAATTCTTTGAGGATGTGACAAAACACATTGATGAAGGAAGAGCAGTGGATGTGGTGTATATGGATTTTAGCAAGGCGTTTGATAAGGTTCCCCATGGTAGGCTCATTCAGAAAGTAAGGAAGCATGGGATACAGGGAAATTTGGCTGTCTGGATACAGAATTGGCTGGCTCATAGAAGACAGAGGGTGGTAGTAGATGGAAAGTATTCAGCCTCGAGCTCGGTGACCAGTGGTGTTCCGCAGGGATCTGTTCTGGGACCTCTGCTCTTTGTGATTTTTATAAATGACTTGGATGAGGAAGTGGAAGGCTGGGTTAGTAAATTTGCCGATGACACAAAGGTTGCTGGAGTTGTGGATAGTGTGGAGGACTGTTGTAGGTTGCAACGGGACTTGAAAGGATGCAGAGCTGGGCTGAGAAGTGGCAGATGAAGTTCAACCTGGAAAAGTGTGAAGTGATTCATTTTGGAAGGTCGAATTTGAATGCAGAATACAGGCTTAAAGACAGGATTCTTGGCAGTGTGGAGGAACAGAGGGATCTTGGGGTCCACGTCCATAGATCCCTCAAAGTTGCCACCCAAGTTGATAGGGTTGTTAAGAAGGCGTATGGGGTGTTGGCTTTCATTAACAGGGGGATTGAGTTTAAGAGCTGCGAGGTTATGCTGCAGCTCTATAAAGCCTTGGTTAGACCACACTTGGAATATTGTGTTCAGTTCTGGTCGCCTCATTATAGGAAGGATGTGGAAGCTTTAGAGAGGGTGCAGAGGAGATTCACCAGGATGCTGCCTGGACTGGAGGGCATGTCTTAAGAAGAAAGGTTGAGGGAGCTAGGGGTTTTTCTCATTGGAGCGAAGAAGGATGAGAGGTGACTTGAAAGAGGTGTACAAGATGATGAGAGGCATAGATAGAGTGGATAGCCAGAGACTTTTTCCCAGGGCGGAAAGGGCGATCACCAGGGGGCATAATTTTCAGGTGATTGGAGGAAGGTTTAGGGGAGATGTCGGAGGTAGGTTCTTTACACAGAGAGTGGTGGGTGCGTGGAATGCATTGCCAGCGTTGGTAGTAGAAGCAGATACATTAGGGATATTTAAGCGACTCTTGGATAGGTACATGGATGATAGTAAAATGAAGGGTATGTAGGTAGTTTGATCTTAGAGTAGGTTAAAGGGTCGGCACAACATCGTGGGCCGAAGGGCCTGTACTGTGATGTGCTGTTCTATGTTCTATGTTCTATGTTCTTAATTGGAGGAGGGCCAATTTCAATGGGGTAAGAACGGATCTGTCCTAGGAAAATTGGA
Organism: Heterodontus francisci; assembly: GCF_036365525.1. NCBI lineage: Eukaryota > Metazoa > Chordata > Chondrichthyes > Heterodontiformes > Heterodontidae > Heterodontus > Heterodontus francisci. Next base: position 107,054,785 of record NC_090376.1, read on the forward strand.
ATCAAAGATTGGCAGCCAAAACTGTAACAGTATGATGGGCTGCATTAAAAGAGGAGATGGTTCAGGTACAGTTGTACACTCTTGCAAGGGAGAAAGGCAGGGCAACCAAAGCCAGAGCTTCCTGGATGACAAAAGAGTAAGATGAAGCAGACAAAGTGTGCATATGGCAGATGTGAGGCTGCTAATACACGTGAAAACCAGCCTGAATATGGAAAATTCAGAGGGGAAGTGAAAAAGGAAATGAGAGGTAAGGAGAGAGCATGAGAAGAGACTGTAGCTAACATAAAAGGGTAACCAAAAGTTTTCCATATGCATGTGAACAATAAAAGGGTATTAAGAAGAGGGATGGGGTCGATTAGGGACCAAAATGTGGAGCTAAGCATGGAGGTAGAGGGCATGGCTGAAGTACTAAATGAATACTTTATATCTGTCTTTAGAAACGAACAAATGCTACCAATGTCATAGTAAAAGAGGACATAGTTGAGATACTGGATCGGCTAAAAATTGATAAAGTGCAGCTGTTAATAAGGATGGCTGTACTTAAAGTTGATATGTCCCTCGGTCCAGATAGGATGCATTCGAGGATACTGAGGGAAGTAAGGGTGGAAATTGCAGAGGTACTGGCTATAATGTTCTAATCCTCCTTAGATACAGGGTGGTTCCAAAGGACTGGAAAATTGGAAATATTACATCCTTTTCAGAAAAGGGTGTAAAGAAAAACCCAGCAACTACAGGTCAGTCAGTTTAACCTCAATGATGGGAAAACATTTAGAAACGATAATGTGAGGCAAAATTAATAGTCACTTGGACAAATGTGGATTAATTGAGAAAAGCCAGCACAAATTTGTTAAAGGAAAATCATGTTTAATGAACTTGATTGAATTTTTTGCTGAGGTAACTGAAAGGGTTGATGATGATAATGCAGTTGATGTGGTGTACATGGACTTCAAAAAGGCATTTGATAAAGTGACACATAATAGTTTTGCCAGCAAAGTTGAAATCCATCCAATAAAAGGAAAAGTGGCAGCATGATTACAAAGATGGCTGAGTGCCAAGAAACAAAGTAGTGGTGAATGTTTGTTTTTTGGACTGGAGGAAGGTATATAGTGGGGATCCCCAGGGGATGGTACTGGGACCACTGCTTTCCTTGATCTATATTAATGATTGGACTAATGTGGAAACACTATCCCAACAGGGACTGCAATATTTCCTACCATCTTCTCAAGATAACTGTAGATGACCAATAAATGCAGCATTGCCAGCATCACCCACATCTGGTTTGCTATTGAGTCATATGTGCCAGGATACTCCCAAACTTAATTCTTCAACTATGGTAAACCATCTGATCTCAAAAAGGGCAGTGCTTAGATCATTACAAGGTAATTTTGACTTCAGATGAGAGGGTAAAACGGGTGATTTTCGTTTCCATTGAAGCTGAACCGAAATCACTGGTTTTACACTATCATCTAGAATCAAAATGACTCCCTTGTAATTTAAATGTGAATTAAAAACTGTAATGAATGGTACAACTCCACTGTTGCAGGTTTAAGGAGGGGAAAAGACATATGACAGTGTTTTATTTCTTTTGACCTTTAAATTGTTGAAGAGGAGAAATCAATTATGAGAACAGATTATTTACTATATAATCATTGCTTATTGAGTCACATCTTTGCCATTCTCATGATAGCTGATACTATTTACACTCATACATTGGTTAGATAAGTGCTGTGCCTGTGCAATAGGTGACTGTTTCTGGAATCTATATGTAAACTACATGGAAGCTGTTTCACCAGAGCAATTTAGCTTGGTAATGCTCGGGTTTTATTAATGGGTGAGCCACGCTTGACAAAACATGTGTGGTTATTGGATGAGTTTGAGAACAGGTTTGTTGGTGATGTTCCCACATCTGAATAGCGAGATGACAGTCACTTGTGGTGTTTAGGCTCAGGGATGAATATATACATCTTTTGGGATCTCTGGATTTACCAAAGCCTTATTTTTAAAATTCTTGCCCTTGTGTTTAAATCCTTCCATGGAATCAACCCTCCCTATCTCTGTAACCTCCTACAGCCCTATAATCAACTCTACCTCTGAGTTTTCTTTGGAGTGCATTGGCGATTTGTTTACGTGCATAGTCCCTTTAAAACTTTTGCACGGCCACACACGTGCGGTAATTTAATAGGGCCAATTTGTGCGTGATGCGCACGGGGACTCTTGGTTTGCTGCACAGCTGCGTGGCTGTGCAACTTAGAGGGAACGTTGCCTACGAACCTTCAAAAACGCTGCGGGCCCAAAATTCATCTGCATAGCCCCACTTCTAGTGGTGCTGCAAAATCCTACTTGTCCTAAGAAGACTACCTGTACGGCCTGCAATCATTGATGAAGTAGTTGAAGATGGTTGAGTCCAGTCATGTTGAGCTGGTGCTATTCTAACATCACACAACCCGACTAGCTGCTGTGGAGCCAGGATCCCAAATTTGGACAACGCAAGTCCTGGCAATGCCTGCATTGTCCGCCCCTGGGGAAAGAAGCGTGAAACAGCCAAATGTGCCTTTCAGTAGCATTATTTAAAGGACCAAGCACCCTGATTGCAGGTAAGTTACATTTTTGGGACTTTTTCGATTGCAACCAACTGGAGGCAAGGTCAATAATGAAGCGTCAATGATGAAGTTGGTTAGGCCTAAGACACTATGCTGAGGAACTCCTGCAGCGATGCTCTGCTGAGGTGATTGGCCTCCAACAACCAGAACCTTCTTCCCTTATGCTAGGTATGACTCCAGCCATTGAAGAGTTTTCCCCGATTCCCATTGACTTCAATTTTGCTAGAGCTCCCTGACGCCACACTTGGTCAAATACTGCCTTGATGTCAAGGGCAACCACTCTCACCTCACCTCTGGACTTCAGCTTTTTCGTCCATATTTGGGCCAAGGCTGCAATGAGGTCTGCAGCTGAGGGATCCTGGCGGAACCCAAACTGAGCATCAGTGTGCAGGTTATTGTTGAGCAAGTATCGCTTGATGGAACTATCAACAAAATCTTCCATCACTTTGTTAATGATTAAGAATATACTGATGGGGTGGTAATTGGTTGGATTAGATTTTCCTGCTTTTTTGGCAGGGCATACCTGGCAGTTTTCCACATTGTCAAGTAGACACCAGTATTATAGTTGCACCGGAACAGCTTGGCTAGGGGCGCAACTAATTCTGGAACACAAGTCTTCAGTACTACAGCAGGGATGTTGACAGGCCCCATAGCCATTGCTGTATCCAGTGCCTTCAGCTGTTTCTTGATATCACATGCAGTGAATTGGCTGAAGACTGACATGTGCGATGCTGGGAACTTCAGGGGAGACTGAGGTGGATCATTCACTTAGCATTTCTGGCTGAAGATAGTTGCAAATCCATCAGCCTTGCCTTTCGCACTGATGTGCTGGGATCCCCCATCTTTGAGGATGGGGCTGTTTGTGGAGCCACCTCCTCTGATCAGTTATTTAATTACCTACCACCATTCATAACTGGATCTGGCAGGACTGCAGAGCTTTGATCTGATCCATTGGTTGTGAAGTTGATTAGCTCTATCTATAGCAGGGTTCTGCTGTTTAGCATGCAAGTAGTCCTGTGTTGTAGCTTCACCAGGTTGATACTTCATATTTACGTATGCCGGGGGCTGCTCCTGGCATGCTTTCCTACACTCCTCATTGAATAAGGGTTGGTCCCTGACTTGATGGTAATGGTAGAGTGAGGGATATGTTGGGCCATGAGATTACAGATTGTGGTTGAATACAATTCAGCTTTTGCTGCTGTTCCACATCACCTCATGGATGCCCAATTTTGAGCTGCTAGATCTGTTCTGAATTTTTCCCATTAAGCATGGTGGTAGTGTCACACAACACGATAGAGGGTATCCTCAGAGTGAATTTGGGACTTCGTCTCCACAAGGACTGTGTCGTGGTCATTCCTACCAATACTGTCTTGGGCAGATGCATCTGCGACAGGTGGATTGATGAGTCATCCTGTAGACTGAAAACTGCTGTGCCTCAATATGAAAATGGTCACATTTCAGCACATCACAGAGGAAATCAGAAATATCTCTAGAAAATACAAGTTATTTACCAGTTTGTGATATGTCTGATAAAATAAGTCATTGGAGATATGAAGGAAACGGTAAGTGATGGCAAATCTACCCTACTGGGAACTAAGCTGTCACTTTTATTTGGTTAGATCGTAAGTTTATACCTAAAGAATATTAAGATTTTTTCTCTATTAATTTTTGTCATTATTTCCTAGGGCTTTTTGGTGAAGAATAACTTCTTCCTAAATTTGCCTCCAATATCCCAAAGCTCCCTTCTATTTTGCTAGCTAAAACCAGGTCCAATAAATTATGTGCATCACATTAATGATGTGAGCACACGTAGTAAATGCCGTGCTGACCTTACATATCTGATGCAATATCATCTTTAGATCACCAACTCACATGTATTCATCCTGGCTGTCCTCCATCTCCATAACATGATAAGTACATATTAAATGATTGACAATGACTGACATGCTTTGCAAATATGGAATGGGATACATCTAGCACCAGTTGTCCAAAATCACTGCATCATGTACCAATTCAAAACCAGTATTCAAATTCATTCTTCTTCTTTCTGTTTTTTAAAACATTTCTCACATTGTCCTTTTTGCTGTTATCTCTTTAATTTGTCTAATCCGTCTACTGAAATTGGTATTTGTTGTTTCAAATTCTTTTCCCAATTTTCTTTCAAATGATTTTCCTTCTCTTACTCTGTTCAGTACATGCTCCAATATCCTTATTAGTTCTCCTTTGGTAAGCTTTATCTTCTTTGGTGCCATGACTACATATCTCATTCTTGTTTCAGGAAAGTTAGCCACAGTCTTTCAATATTCCTGGATTTGAGCAGTTTTTGAAAGCACAAATGGAAAACATACATTTCTAGAAATACTGAGGATAATTATCACCCTTGGGCAGAAAAATGATGGAGCAGATTGCCTGTGCTGTAAAACAGCTAAAGCTTTATTTGCAATGGAAATGAAAATTGAGTTGGTTCTATGATGGGGCAGGTAAGAGTGATCACTCTGGGAGTTTAATTTTTTCATTCGTTCATGGGATGTGGGCATCGCTGGCTAGGCCAGCATTTATTACCCATCTCTAATTGCCCTTGAGAAGGTGGTGGTAAGCTGCCTTCTTGAACCACTGCAGTCCTTGTAATGTAGATACACCCACAGTGCTGTTAGGAAGAGAGTTCCAGGATTTTGACCCACCGACAGTGAAGAAATGGCGATATAGTTCGAGGTCAGGATAGTGTGTGACTTGGAGGAGAACTTGCAGATGGTGGTGGTCCCATGCATCTGCTGCCCTTGTCCTTCTAGGTGGTAAAGGTCGCAGGTTTGGACTGTCCAAGTTGTGATGGTGATAATTACCCTCAATCTTTCCAGTGGCTGGCAATCCAATGTAGTCTTTCTTTTTTCTTTCTCTTTCTGCCTTTGTTTTTCTCTTTCTCCCTTACACACATGCACACTCTCCTCGGATTCTCTGTGAGTCATGCAAAATATTATAGGCACATATCTTCAGTAAGTCTTTTTTCAATCCTTTGCTTGTGTTATTTGAGTTTTAGTGATACATCAAATACAAATAGATTTTTTACTGATTTACTCAACATTAACTTGAACGTTTTTGCATCCAAATTTTTTCAGTGATTATTAGTTTAGACACTAAAAATAGAACTTGGAAAAAACACCGTTGGAAAAAGAAGTTTTGTTGTTTTCATCAACAATAAAAAAAAACTTTAATGATTGTTAGTTATAGCTCACCAGGGCTTACAACCAAACAGTGGACAGGATTTTTAGGCCTGAGTGGGTATAAGTTCGGAGGTGGACAGTCATGAAAATGAACGCTGCTGGGCAGCATGCAAGATAAACGTCGTCGTTCCTGCCACTGGTGATTTTGTTAAGGACGGGTGAAGATGGGACCCGGCAACCGGCCCGATTTGAATAAGTGGCCAATCGATCTTGTTAACGAGCTTGTTGTCAGCTCGTCAAGGACCAGTTTGGAATTTTGGTGGGGGCGCATGGGTTGCATGATGGATCAGCTGCAAGGAGGCGTCAGCACAGTGGGGAGCCAGTCATGACTGCAACATAAAATTAGATGGGTGCCGAAAAGAGAGCATAGCTGAGAGGGGTACTCAGCCATTAACAGACAGATGCCATAGGGTGTGCAGCGGAGCAGAGGAAGTGGTCTGTATGAGCTCGGGCAGTTGAGGAGGGTCATGGCCCTTCAGGGATTGTTGGGCCATGGGGTGGGGGAGGTTGGGGTCCAGAGATTATTGTGAGTGAAGCTGAGCAAGGCAACAGCTGGACATGGGATTAGGTTTTCAGAGATAGGGTCGAGTACTGATGAGGATCAACATCCTCAACAGCAGAAGCAGAGACCCGGGCATGTGGAGGGCGGAGGAGAGGAATGAGGGGAAGAAGGCAATGGAGTTTATACCTGTAACATCGTGTTTACCACCAAAGGAGAAGCTATCTGGACATGTCGGAGAACTAGTGCCGCAAGACACAGCTTCTATTAATACCGTTATGACCGAGGTGGGAGGAGTTGTAATTCAGTCCCACCTGTCCACAGGTCATAACATATTTTTAAAATATTCTCCCACTTACTGAAAACAGTCAATCAGATAAACTAATTCCCCCAGAATAGAGCACATTAGCCAGGTTTATTTACTGAACAACAAAATTAACAGTTTATTATAAAACAAGTCTTAACTAGTAATAAGGTAAAACATAAACATACAGATTGAATTTTTTAAAAGTTCCAACATTACATTTTTAAAAGTTCCTTTCTGCCTTAACCATATTTTAAAATCCCTTTTTACCTTAGTCCTTTCACACTCACACACGTTCATATATACCGGTTAACCGAAAAAAATAAATAAAAGGATTTTTAGATCAGAGCTCTATTACAGACAAGAAAACACACCCGGGGAGATCATTTGCCCACCCCTGAAGAAAATAGCAGATGAGACGCTGCAGAAAACTGGCACACAGTCCAACCTCCGAGCACACGCAGGCAGGCCACTGATCTTTAGAACAGTTCTCTCCAGGAGGCGTTGAGAATTATTTTTTAGCAGGCTTTCTTGAAATACAGGAAACATGATGAATCGACACAGTGAACTTCACAGAATCTTTTAGTGAATTGCGGGAAAGCAAGCTGGATTGTAGTCTCCTGTTGTTCCTTGGAATTCTCTCCTTCTTCTGTCCTTTTTTGACACTTCAGCAGCACTTGACTTTTATCTCCTTCCGGAAGGTAAAACCACACACACACAGATTAACAACCAAAAAATGTGGGTTTTTTCCGCCCATCCCAGGTGCTCTGTTGCTACCACTGGGTTTGTCCAATCAAAGGAATGCTTGTCACGTCTCTGCTCCTGTTACTAGGGTTTCTGCCTATCTCCAAACTGAGTCATGTGACAACCAGAACACTGTTGCCATTCCAGTTCCTTCAATCCTCTTGATAGCTCTCTCCTTTTTTTTCCAAGAAAAACCTGGTCCAACATTTTCAGCTTAACCATAAATTTCTTTAAAATTATTTTTAACAAAAAACATCACTTTCATAACAATGCAGATAGTCACTGAGATTTGAGCCCGTGTTGAGGAAGACCTCACACTTTGCAGCTCTGCTCATCATGCCCCGTCAAAGTTACTGCGGCCTTGAACCTCATCCCCTCTGGCTTCTTCCAAGGATCAGATCTGGACATTGGTGGCATCTCTTAAGCGGCAGCACACCACTGCATCCCACAGGTCACTGATGGGCTATTTGCGAGAGCCAGGCAGGACATGCAATTTCAAACAGATGGGGCCTCACAGGCATAAGCGGCAGTTGGATTCGCCTCCATCGATGGATTCCCCTAGGTGCAGGGCATCATCAATTGCACCTATGTCGTCATCAAGGCACAGAGTGTGCAGCCAGTGAGATTTAACTACAGGAAGGGCTTCCACTCCCTCAACTTTCAGCTGGTCTGGGACCACAACAAAAGCTTTATGCATGTGTGCGCTCACTATCCTGGCAGCTGCCATGACGCCTTCATCTTCAAACCACTAGAGGCACTAAAACCGCAGACATCTGCTCACGAGGGCCACCATTGAGCAGGCCTTCAGGCTTCTGAAGTTGTGATTCCAGTACCTAGGCTGGTCGGGTGGTGCCCTGCAGTATACTCCTGCAAGGGTCTCACGCATTATGATTGTCTGCAGCACTCTCCATAACATGGCCCTTCAGGGAGGTGTGGACCTTGAAGAGGGTGAGGCCCTGGAATGACACAGCTCATTGGAGGAAAAGGAGGAGCAGGAGGTTGAAGAGGAGGAGGAAGAAGATGAGCATAAAGAGGAAGATGCAGAGCAGAGAGGTACTCAGGCTGTTCAGGGAGGCGGAATGAGGGGCCTCAGGACTCGAAGGTCTCATCAAGATGTCGTCAATGCCAGGGAACAGCTGATCCAGGCATTTTTCACCTGAGTGCTTCTAACACAGGAGGACTGCATGCTCTGGAATTCATTTTGATCTGCCTGTGAGAATGCTTCCATTGAGGACGCAGCCTCGAATAGATTTACTCTTACCGGCAATGAATGATGCACATCTGTCCAGTGGTTTTTTTACTCTCCCCCTTCAAGACCTTTGCTTCCCTTCACCACTTCAGAGTTTTGGAGTTTTGCCATTCAAGAATGGAAGCTTACACGTCTGGAGTCATGTGTCAACATTTACAGTGTTAGCCAAAAGTAACGAAGTGCATATTAACAGGTGAAATAAACCCCAGTGATCCGCTCAGTGCTCTGACCAATGCAGTGGCCTCTGCTCTCGGACACTTCTATGCACTGCTCCCTTTGTGGCCACGGATGAGGTGAAGGCAGTCTGCTTGCTTGTGTCTGCTTGCGGCTGAGATGGTGGTCATCCTCATAGTGGAGATGCCAGTGGGGCAACCGCCAGGGGCTGCTGCACTGGTGTTAATGCAGGGGCAGCCTCCGTTACAAGGCGCTACTGCATAGATGGTCCCTCAGTCAGATCCTGTTGATCATGGTGGCACTCTGTGAGGGGAGGCTTCCTCATCAGTGACTGCCTCAGCACTTGGATGGTGCTCTGGAGTGCTGGAGGGGACCACCAGCTAGGGCACAACTGACATCTATACCTGACATCTTTGCGCCATCAGTACCACTGACTAGTCAATGCTACAAAGCATAGCATGCATTCTGTGCATGTCAGTGCGCTCCTCCTGCACCTATTCAGAGTGCTGCTGCATATGGCTCTCCTTGAGGTTGGCCACTCTCTCAATGGAGGATCTCATGCATTCAGAGCCTTGAGCCATGAGATGAAGCGACTACTCCATTCTCAGTATATGACCCCACATTGCCTCAGGGAACTCTAACATGTGGATATGCATCTCTCACTGCTGGTCAAAGTGGAGACGCCTTTCTTGTGAGTCCCGAGGCCCTGCAACTGCGCCTAGCTGAGTACGGCTGTGTCTGTCCTCCATCCTCTGAGGTACACTGCCCACAGATGCCTCTGCTTCCCTTACCTTCTCCTGCTCACTAGTGCCGTGCTATTCACCCAGTGCCAACCTTTTTAAGTGTGCTCAAAGATCCACTGATATGAGTATATCTGCACTAGAGAAGGATGTGCTTATATGCTGTCTCTGCTGTCTCGGACTCTTGAGCTGTCCCCAGTAATGTGACTGTGTTTTGGTGATCGCCCTCCATGACTGACCCATTTAGGAGACACAAGAAGGAGATCATTTTGCCAGCAGAGCCTTTGCAATGATGAGGGTCCCAATACAGCTGAGTCTTTGCCATGCTGTCAGACGGGGAGGAATACATTCCATCCCTTTCATCTGTAGAAGTCACCATCTTTTCACCTCTTCGCCAGGCATTCCCATCTCTCCATCCCCCACTTGGTCCTGCAGGGCCACTCTGGCAATTTCCATCGCTGCCTCCTCCACGACAGACATGATAGTGAGCTGGAGCACTCCTCCTCCTGTGTGAGCCCTCTCCTGAGGGGTATGTGTCCTTTTCTCCTGCAATGACAAAACAGAGAGAGATAAGGCAATGATGGCCTCTATGACTAATACCAGTGGCTCATTAGCATAAGCAGCTGCATTATCAGTGCTGCCAGGTCCTCAACAGCACTAGGACTCCGGGCATTGCTGAGGGGTCAGTAATTACCCTGGGCACACATTTCTCCCATGTTAAGGAATACTATGTGCCCTCAGTCTGCTCAGTTGGTGTGTCTGCTGGAGGTTGTATACCTAGAGGCCTGTCATCAAGGTCTTGTGTTGCACTCACCTTGCCAGAGCAAAGAAGATCAGTGAACCTCTTGTGGCACTGCACCCAGTTCCTTTGCATAATACTCCTGCTGCTGACAGTTTCAGCCACCTCCAGGCAAGCCTGCTTTGTTTGGCTGGGAGGTCTTCTCTTGCCACTTTCTGGAAATAGGACCTCTCTCCTCTGTCCCACAGCCTCCAGGCGCACCTCAAGGTCTGCATCGATGAAGCAACGGGCAACCCTCTCCCGGGTGACAGGTGTCTGCCTCTCCTCCTGTTGCACTGGAGCCTGCATGCTGCTTCAAAATGGCTGCTCAGTAATGGCTGCCGTGATGTCTTTAGATTGGGCCCACACTTCAGAAGTCCCACCTCCGACCCACACCGACTGCCACTAATTTGCCGGAAAACCTGCCCTCCAGCCAATTAGCAGCCTGCTTCTGCCAAAATTGTGGGCTATGATTACTTTGCCCCATTGCAAGGTTGGGACCGGAAATGTTTCTGATGTCAGGTTCCCGACCCAGGAGGTAAAATCCTGCCCAGTATGTCTACTTATCTTGTGCTTAGAAAATATGTAAAAGATTACAGAGATACTATACAATACTTCAAAATCAGCTTTGCTTAGTTATTGTATTGGTGCATTGTATTAAGGCAACAGAACTGTTACCATTTGTCTGACTCTCATTTATTAGTGGTCTTGAAAAGTCCCCTAATGTCTCCCGTAGTATCCAAAACAAAGGTCATGGCTTGTTGTGTCAGACTTTAATAACATCATTTATACAAGGATTCCTTACATTCATGTAAATTGTACACTATAAAAAAGTCAATCTTTCAGAGAATGCTGTTGTTATTTAGTAGTCAGCTTTCTTTATTGCATACAAAGGTCTGTAAACCATCTAGTGATTCAAATTCACTATAATTACAGCTCTCTGGACTGCAAAAAGACAGCACACCGACTGTAACTGTCTTCAGAGAAAGTCAAACCAGTTTCTGCAACCTGTCCCTTACGTTGCCTAATGGCACCAGTCTCCTATGCCAAGTATAATCCATTTAAAGGAATTAGATCATCTCTTTAACGCAATTGAAGCTGGCATCAGGTCTTGTGAAAAATGCATTGGTCCTGATATCACCTGAGTTGGTGGGACCTTGACTTGGGTTCCCACGGTGATAAATCTCCTTTCTGAGCTGTACAACTTCACCTTTAAACAAAGTAAATATCTCAGCTCTTGGGATAATGAAAAGTTATTGTATTCCACCTTAATTGCCTGGTTGAGTACCAGGCCCTTTTCTTTTTGGGTTAAATGTGAGGAATTTTAAACACTTAAGATGTAGATAATATTCCATTGAGGCCTATAGTGACAGAAATATTACCTTATAGTTACAACAGCTCCTTTCATCAGGTTTATTGAAGGCAAGCATATATTATGGTCATTTATATATAATCATGAATCATCTATTGATAATGAAGTCATCAGAGCTCACTTAAATGACTAGTCAGGTCTGAACCACTGGGCCTTCGGCTTCAGCTCCAATCAATCACACTGCAGATTTCTTTCTCCAAGGGCACATTTGCTTAGAATGATGCTTCGAGTGGTTATTCTATTTGAGCAGAGATCACACTCTCTTTGCCTTTGGTCACACATCACTGGGGAGAAACTAATATAGAAACTATTTGCATGTAAAATTAATTTAAAAGAATACTGCTGTATTTCATTCAGTAAGGCTATAAAGTAGCGAATCGTCAGTCGTTAGTGATGCTTGAGCTGCAATGATTTAAAGGACAACTCGGCTACAGAATTATTAATTACATTCTGCACAGTCTTGTGTTCAGCCATATCATAAGCTAGCAGGATTTCTTCCCCAATTATCTTAGTAGATGTATTTATCCGACAGAGTATTTTGTGGTTGAGTTTTGTTGCATCTGATAACCCATACTACAAAACCATATAGGATTTTTAAATTGGCCTTTGCCATATTCTTTGATCCTATCATACCTGATAAATTCTCATAGCATTTACAATTTCTCCCATCAGTTAAATCAAGATTTAACCCCTCAAAAAAAGTCCTGTAGGATTTTTAATTCCTAATCTTATAGGACACTGAGGCTCCCTTGGTTTTCTGATTAGCACTTTAACCTGCTAAATCAAAATCTTGTGGGTTCAAGTCCAAACCTAAGCACACAAATTAGACTGACACTGCTGTGTAATACTGAAAGAGTGCGACAATGTCAGTGGTGCTGTTAACCAGGTGACACGTTAAATCTATGACCAGTCCATCTGTTCTGCTGGTTGTAAAGGAACCCCATGACCTATTTGAAGAAAGCAGTGAAGTGTACTGACTAACACCCCTCAAGACAGATTAACTGGTTATTTATCTCATTGCTGTTTGTGGGATCCTGTGGGAGCTTGCACAACAGTGATGGTAGAACAAATATAATAAATTGGCAATGAAGTGTTTAAGACATCCTGAGGATGTGAAAAATGCTATGCAAGTGCTACTTACTTAGACTTCTGAAGACTTTATAAACTAAAGATGTCTAAGAATTTCATAATAGCTTGATGCATTTTAGAAATATAGAAGACAATTTTTGCAGGCTCCTTTTGGCTCCAAGGTGTCCAAGATGGGGTCTTAGGCCGAAATACTGGTTTAGCCCATGTTTAGAGCAAGACACCATCTTGGTCAAGGAGTTGATGCGCGCTGGGAATGATGGCACGGAGGATCGGTAAAGGGCTGATTGCCACTTAAATTGCCTGTTGCCACTCATTAACATGGCATTTTGGAGTCTAGTGTGTATTCACTGAGTAAGTCTAAAATGAGACTTACTGTAGTCAGCCATTGTGGAACTTTTTATTTATATCCCCCCCCCCCCCAACAGACAGGGCAATAGAGAGGCAGCATAGCAGTATACAAATGCTCAGCTATCACAATAAACTAGCTCAGCCAGTTCAATACAATACATCACACTTCCTCCTCCCTTAAAAAAAATCTTATATATTAAACGTAAAATAGTACTTGTACCTAATTTTCGAGAATACAATAACAATACCCTGAAATTTAACAGGTTGGGTTGCATGCTTGTTGTTACTGTAATCACAACTAAAACATATATAACTAACATTTCCAGAGTAACTTACATGCTAAAAAATGTTTTTCCTCAATACTAGTATGTCTTTAACAAAAATATCATCATTGACAAGAAGTAATGAAAAGAACAAATTATTTCTTCTTCTGTGCTACATATATTCAATTAACCTATCTGGCTTCTCTCTCTTTCTGTCTGGGTATCTTCTTTCATTTTCATTAGCTTTGACTGTTCTCTCCCAACATCTCAGACTGTGTCAACTCTGAACTTTGACTTTGACTACCAACTCCATTTTATTGGCTGGAACTGTGAATTTGATTGATTAGTCTTAATCAAAGACCCTGACTCATTATACTCAACTGGTGGATTCTGTGATACCAGCAAACTTTTACTTTCTTTGTGACTCGCACTTTCATTCTGACTTTCTCTTGGGACTGTAGGAATTTGGACTACAGGAGGTTTCTCATGCTCTCCCTTTGTCAGATTTCCTCTTTCAGGCAAATGATCTACATGACACTGATGGAGTCTCTCCCCAATCTTCACTAGATATGTCAATGTCTTTTTACAACAACTCCAAACACACACTTCTTCTTAACTTGGTTGTGTTTTACCATTACCTTCTGACCGTCACTGAACTCTCCACGTTTCATGCCTCAAGTATCATAAATCATCTTCACTCTGTCTTGCTTTTCTCCTACTTTACTATTGCATCAAGCTTAAGCAAACTAAACCTTGTCCGAGGAGCATTTTAAACACTAACTCCTATGGTGAGCAACCTGCTGTAGACTGTGGGGTTATTCTGGAAGAGAACAGAAAATTGTCTAGGCTGTGTTGAAGAGAAACATAGAAATTACTGTCTAGCTTGTCACCTCGCAAATATTTCTGCAAAGACCTCTTCATAATTTGTACACTTCTTTCGGTAGCATCATTCAATGCTGGGTGATATAGATTATGTTTGACTCCATTCTTAATCAGAAATATTTCAAATTCTTCTGACATAAACTATAGACCATTATCTGAGACCAACACTTCTGGCAACCCATAAATTGCAAACCAACTTCTCAAAACCTCAATAAGTTTGACACTTGTGGTATTGGGCATAGAATTAACACAGGCCAAATGACCCCTTTCTGAGTTGTAAACTTTCTATGATTTTATGATTCTATTTATCCACTTGTTATAGCTATCAACCAAAACAAAATACTCTTTCCCTACTACTTCAAAGAAATCAATGTGTACTCATTCTCACGGTTTTCTTGTCTTTGACCATGGAATGAAAGAATCCTTGGTTGGGTCATTTCTCATTCTAAGACACACTTCACAACTTTTCACTAACTTCTCAATATCTCCATCTACCTTCGGGTACCAAAAATAGCTCTTGCTACTTCTTTCATACCGACTATCTCTGTGTGCTCTTGATGAAGTTTCTCTAACAATCTCTCCCTGAACCTTGGCAGAATAATGACTCTTAAACTCCATAGGAGACAGCTTTGATCTACACTCAGTTCATTTCTACATATGCAATATGCAATGCTCCTGAAATTTCTCATGATCACACTCTTTAGACCAGCCATTCATGACATAATTGAGTACTTTACTGAGCACCATATCCTTGCAAATTTCTTCAGAAATTTCTGTAGCAGACACTGGCATGTCATTTGTGTAAGTCAAGTAATTCACAGGTAACTCGTGCTAAAAATGTATGCCTTCACAGGAAATCTCAAAATAATTTCTGGATTTGCATAATCTGCTTACAATATTTAATATCATATTGATGGGCCATCAAAATCAACAACCATTTCTGAAACCGTGCTGCCGCTAGTGATGGTACTCCCTTCTTTGAACAAAATATGATTCAAAGGGCTTGGTGGTCAGTTAACAAAGTTAACTTCCTACTGTACAGGTACTTATGGAACTTTATAACACCATATATGATCGCTAATGCCTCTTTGTCAACTTGTGAGTAATTTTTCTCTGACTGTTAAAGTAGGTGAAGCATTGCTACAGGCTTCTCCACATTTCTTCCATTATGTGAGATAACACCAGACTTAACCCCTATGGTGAGGCATCACATGCTAAAATCAATGGTTTCTTGGGATCATAGTGGGTCAAAACAGCATCACTAGTCAGTACTTTCTTCACTTCTTCAAATGCTTTCTGAAAGTCCAGAGACCACACCCAATCTATTCCATCTTTGAGCAGTTGATACAATGGATCAAGTGTATTTGCCAAGTCAGGGATGAACTTAGAGTAATACACAATTCCTATTGTTACGACCGACTGCTCCAATCAAAGCCCCCACTCAAAATATATGATTCTGATTGTGGTGGGAGGAAAGCAGTGTTAATTCAAACCCGTCCCTCCACAGATCGCCTCACATATCATTTTAAACTTTCCAAATTAACGAATGATCCAGCCAAATTGTACCATCTATTAACTCCTGAATGAGGCTAACCACACCAGGTGTCTTTAAATCAACAAATTAACTGTTTAATTAGAAAAACTAAATTCTTAAACACTACGAAGATGTAAACAACATTTAAAATAAAAAAAAATAGAGTCCTTGCAAATTTACACTTCCTGATGAACAATCCTCTGATTAAAGTCCACATGCACTCTTCCAGGGTCCAATGAGGAAAGGAAAACAGTCCAACACCCCAAGTTTCAAACTTCTATTTCTACAAGCGATGACTACAGTAGATCAACGACTCGCAGCCACTTTCAATAGAATCAATCTGGCTTGACAATTTTTTGAGGGATGAAAGATTGTCACAGTCTAACTTCCCTTCCTTTAGTTTAAATTATCAGAGATCTCTGTTTTGGCTTGACTTTTTGGAATTTTGAGAGAGAATAATAAATAAACAGACTAAATTCTCTTCTTCCATTTAAATGGGCTGAGAGCTCTTCTTTCAGATGCTAACACACAGCTGTCTGTGCCTGTCCCCTGTTAGAACAGGTGGTTTGCACTATAAGACAGTTCAAAATTAAATTGTAACAAATGTATCTCTTGATGATCAGTCCGAGTGGCTGTATCCAAGGTAATGAGAATGCACCCTTTGAATCACAGTCTCCAAATGGCTGTATCCAAGGCAATGAGAATGCATTATTTGACTCAGCTTCTGGATCCTGCTGCCTTAAAGCAGTATGGCTCCTTTTCCCAGCCTTAAAGGCACACACATTCTTCCCAAAACATAAAACTACATGATCATATCACTATGAATGTTTGAAGTTCTTCTTTGCTCGCTGGTCGCCTTGCTTTCAAAATCCCCTCAACGTTCTCCTGCATTGGGTGGATACTTTCACTGTCTATTTGGTGACCCAGGTATGTTACACTTGACAACATGAGGCAACACTTGTGCTTTATAGCTTTAATACCATATTCTTTAAGTTGATCTTGGACTTCATTCAACATTACCATGTGCTCTTTCTCTGTCTTACTGCGGGAGCAGCAGACACTCCAGTGGTAACTTTCGTTCATAATTACACTAGTCCTCTTTAATAGGGTGGAATTCCCCCATTGTTCCAAATTATGTCTTCAGTGCCATTTTTTCAATTATATACTGTGCTGTGCCCAGAGCAAGCTTTCAAATTGCCCAAACGTCCTCAAAGTCAACTTTGGGAGTTCCAAAACGTGTGTCACAATGTTCTTCAGTTGATAATCTCTCAAATGAATATTTTAATAAAAGATTTAAACCCAAATTCATCACCATCTTTCTTTTGTGTATTCACTGAATAAGTCTAAAATGAGTCTTACTTTAGGCAACTATTATGGACCTTTTTATTTACACCTCCCCAACTTAGAGGGCAGCAAAGAGACAGTATAGCAGTATACAAATGCTTTGCTATCACACACTGGCTCAGCCAGTTCAATACAATAAATTACAGCTGGCACATGACGTAATTCCCTCTCCTAACAGCGGCCAGCTGATTAGGAATAAAAAAGTTGTTCCTGAGGATTTGAGCGCTACTTGAAGACATGCTCACCTTTTACTGTTCACTTTCTGCTGGAGGTTTGAAGAGGACTTTTGAAACACATTGGGAGACTTTCAGGGACAGTGTGCTAAGACTTCACCAACAATTGAGCAATATTTATTGCAGAAATTCTCTGAGGATTTCACCTAAAAAGTGAAAGTGCTGTGCTACTGTACTTTATAGGAGTCATCAGTATCAAGGGAGTGATTGCTCATGGGCACCTTGCTAGGAGGTTCCCTTGGTCTGCAGAAGAAATAGGAGAAGGCCATGAGGCCAGGCAGAGCAGCATCAGCTGCTGCAGGAGACAGGGACACGAGGGATAGGAGGGCACATTGGACTCCTTCCCCCCTTTGTTACAGGACATCCCTCCTCCTCTGTACCTCTTTCACCAGGACCTGCAGTACCATGTCTGAGAATCTGTGGGTCCTCTCCCCCAGTTCCTGAGCCATTCTGAAACCAGTTACTGTGTGACAGCCAGCACATTCCATTCCTTCAGTGGAAGTGGGCGCATGCAGCGCACATATACAGCTCCACAAAAGTTGCTTCTAATCAGTTTGTCCGTTTTAGCACCTCCAGACAAGTTCAAATTATTGTTATTAGCAATTAGGCCCAAAAGTGAAAACTACAACCAGATTCTGAAACTGCCATAAAAACAAGAAATGCTGGAAACACTCAGCAGGTCTGGCAGCATCTGTGGAGAGAGAAGCAGAGTTAATGTTTCGGGTCAGTGACCCTTCATCAGAACTGTTCTGAAGATGGGTCACTGATCTGAAATGTTAACCCTGCTTCTCTCTCCACAGATGCTACCAGACTTGCTGAGTATTTCAAAGAACAAAGAACAGTACAGCACAGGAACAGGCCATTCGGCCCTCCAAGCCTGCGCCGATCTTGATGCTTGCCTAAACTAACACCTTCTGCACTTCCGGGGCCCATATCCCTCTATTCCCTTCCTATTCATGTATTTGTCAAGATGTCAAAGCATTTCTTGTTTTTATTTCCGATTTCCAGCATCTGCAGTATTTTGCTTTGATCTTAAACTGCCCTGTCAAATTAACACCCATTTAGTGCCTGTCTTCATCCCTTCACCAAAATAACCCCCATAATGTAATAGGGGTATTAGTGTGTTATTCCTAGATTTCTCCAAAACTGCTTAGTTCTAAAGGATCTGTGTTTCTGATCTTGTGTTGCTGTTTAACAAGTTAATTATCAAAGACATAGATGCTCATTAAAAATGTTTCAGCTTCAGAGTCCATAGCTATCTGAGACTTATGATAGTACAGCATTTTAATTCATTTAAATGTTACAGTAAATCTTAATTAGAAGTTAGGCCCATTGCCAATTCAGTCAAGTGGCGTTCTAACCTGTGACAAAGTATCAGCAATCCATCAGTGTGTTGGTAGGATTGGTGCTTTTTGAACCTCGACAGAAATTTTGGGGGTATCAAAGGATCACAAAACAAAATAGTGGCTCAAACTGTAGTTGAATTTGTGCTCAAACAGCAACAGTAAGTGGTGCACAATCTGGCACACCTGGCGGGAGTGCTGCTTGCACGGGGCACCCCTGAGGAAGTCATTAAAACTAATGAGTGGACAATCACAGGCTGCTGGCCCATGATTTCCCAAGATGCAGTCCCTATGAATGGAGCACCCTGCTGAGAGAACCACATTGCAGAATTAATGACATCACCTGAACTATAATAGGGAATTCAGAATAGTAGGTTCAGGAGCTTGCCTTTCTCATAGCTGTTATTGCTCAGGTATAGTAACTTAATAAGACAGTAATATTAACTTTGTACTGTCAATCTTCATTTATGTCTTTTGCTAACCGTCACGCAACTTTTTCAAACTGGAACAGGGCTTTAATTGGGTTTTGGGTATCTCAACAGTCACTTTGAATTCTTCTCCATGATTGATCTTTTAAGAGATGAAACTTGCTTGAGATGAAATGTTATTTGTATTTACTCCAAAAATAACAGCGACATTTGTTTACATATCGCATTTAATGTAGTAAAATGTCCCTAGGTGCTTCAAGGTGCGCTATACAATAAAATTTGACACCAAGCCACACAAGGAGACATTAGGGCAGATTACCAAAAGCTTGGTCAAACAGGTAGGTTTTAAGGGGTGTCTTAAAGGAGAAAAATGAGATAGAGAGGGAATTCCAAAGATTACATTCGGGGAGAACAGTAGAGAGGAATCCAGGCACACCGGAGTTTGAAAACAAAATGAACAGTGACGTCACAGGAAAGCTGCAAGGTGATTGCTTGGTGAGTAACTGCTGTGAGACAATAACTCTAAATAGCTGGGTTAGTACATTACTGTTAGGGTGTGTGTGTGTAAATAGCTTAATAATTAGCAACAAGTGAGTAGCTGTTTTTTTTTGAGTAGGTTTATTTTAACTAGTGAATTGTATTGATTTTTAGTAGGATTTATCAGTACTAGTAAGGTTTTATTCATAATTCTAAGCTGTTGCAGTATTGGTAAGGTTTTTTTAGCAGTAACAAAGGGTCAACTTCTAAATAAAGGAATGGCAGGGTTGCTTCAACTTTGAGAGTGCACCTTCTGTGCTATATGGGAGCTCCAGGATGCTTCCTGTATCCTGGAGAACCATTTGTGCAGGAAGTGTCGTCAATTGAAGTAGCTTGAGCTCCGAGTTTTGGAACTTGAGCAGCAGCTAGCAACACTGCGGTGCATTCATGAGGATGAGAGCTACATGGATAGCATCTTTATAGATGTGTTCAACCCACAGCTAAGAGTATGCAGGGAGAGAGGGAATGGGTGACCACTAGACAGTTAAAAAGAATCAGGAAGTAAGTGCAGGAGAGCACTGAGTGCAACTTATTCTCCAACAGGTATTTAGTTCTGAATACTGAGGAAAGTGATGCTTCACCTGGGGAGTGCAGCCAGAGCCAAGCCCATGGCACCTCAGGTGGCTCAGCTGCACAAGTGGGGTACAGGGAAGACTGAAAGAGCCATAGTGATAGGTGATTCAATAGTCAGGGGAACAGACAGGCGTTTCTGTGGCCATAGACATGAATCCAGGATGGTGTGTTGCCTCCCTGGTGCCATGGTCAAGGATGTCACTGAGCAGCTGCAGAGCATCCTGAAGGGGGAGGGTGAACAACCAGCAGTCGTGGTCCACATCGGAACCAACAACATAGGTAGAAAGAGGGATGTGGTCTTGCAGTCATAATTTAGGGAGTTGGGTAAGAAATTAGCAAGAAGGACCACAAAAGTAGTAATCTCCCGATTATTTCCAGTGCCACATGCAAGTGAGTATAGAAATAGAAGGATAAGACAGATGAATGCATGGCTGGCAAGATGGTGCAGGAGGGAAGGCTTCAGATTTCTGGGACATTGGGACTGGCTCTGGATGATATGTTGGAAGGTTCATCAAATGAGGGCATATGGATTGAGCTAAGGAACAAAAAAGGAGCAATCACAATGCTGGGAGTGTACTATAGACCCCCAAACAGTCAGAGGGAGATAGAAGAGCAGATATGTAGGCAAATCTCTGAGAAGTGCAAGAACGATAGAGCAGTAATAGTAGATTTTAATTACCCCAATGTTAACTGGGATAGTTTTAGTGTGAAAGGAAGTGAGAGAGCAGAATTCTGGAGGTGCATTCAGGAGAACTTTTTTGCCCAGTATGTAACAAGTCTAACAAGAGAGGGTGCAGTTTTAGACTTCGTTTTAGGAAATGAAGATAGACAGATGGAAGGAGTGGCAGTGGGAGAGCATTTTGGTGTTAGTGATCATAATTCAGTCAGTTTTAACATAATTATGGAAACGGGCAGAGACAGAACAGGAGTTAGAGTTCTCAATTGGGGCAAGGCCAATTTTACTGAACTGAAGAGTGATTTAGCGGAAGTGGATTGGAATTAGCTACTTGAAGGTAAATCAGTGTCAGAACAGTGGGAGGCATTCAAAGGGGAGATTCAAGGGGTTCAGGATAAACATGTTCCCACAAAGAAAAAGGATGAGGTGGCCAAATCTAGAGCCCCATGGATGTCAAGGAGCTTACAGGGTAAGATAAGGCAGAAAAGGAAAGCTTATGTCCGACACCGAGAACTCAATACTACAGAAAGCCACGAGGAGTATAGAAAGTGGAGGGGTGAAATCAAAAAGGTAATTAGGAAAGCTAAGAGAGGGTATGAAAGAATATTGGTAAGCAAAATCAAGGTGAAGTCAAAGATGTTTTATCAATACATTAAGAGTAAGAGGATAATTAGGGAGAGAGTAGGGCCCATAAAAGACCAAAAAGGTAACCTATGTGTAGGAGTGGAAGTTATTGGTATGGTTCTTAATGAATGCTTTGCGGCTGTCTTCACAAAAGAGGGGGACGATGCAGATATTGTAGTTAAGGAGGAAGAGTGTGAAGTATTGGATGTGATAAACATAGGGAGAGAGGAAGTATTAATGGGAGTAGAATTGTTGACAGTTGATAAATCACCAGGGCTAGATGAAATGTATCCTAGGCTGTTATAAGAAGCAAGAGAGGAAATAGCAGAAGGTCTAACCATCATTTTCCAGTTCTCGCTGGATACAGGTGTGATGTCGGAGGACTGGAGAACTGCTAACGTTGTACCTCTGTTTAAAAAGGGAGTGAAGGATAGACCGAATAATTACAGGGCAATCAGTCTAACCTCCATAGTGGGCAAATTGTTCGAATCTATTCTGAGAGACAGGATAAACTGTCACTTAGAAAGGCAAAGGTTAATCAAGGATAATCAGCATGGATTTGTTAAGGGAAGATCTTGTTTGACCAACCTGATCGAATTTTATGAAGAGGTAACAAGGAAGATAGATCAGCGTAGTGCAGTTGATGTAGTCTACATGGATTTCAGCAAGGCTTTTGACAAGGTCCCGCATGGCAGACTGGTTAAAATGATAAAATCCCATGGGATCCAGGGAAATGCAGCAAGGTGGATACAAAATTGGCTCAGTGGCAGGAAACAAAGGGTAATTGTTGACAGCTGTTTTAGCTACCGAAGGGCTGTTTCCAGTGGAGTTCTGCAGGGCTCAGTACTGGGTCCCCTGCTTTTTGTCGTATATATTAACGTTTTGGACATAAATGTAGGGGGCATGATCAAGAAGTTTGCAGACGACACGAAGATTGGCCGTGTGGTAGATCGCGAGGAGGATAGCTGTAGGCTGCAGAAAGATATTGATGGTCTGGTCAGATGGACAGAAAAGTGGCAAATGGAATTCAACTTGGCGAAGTGTGAGATGATGCATTGGGGAGGTCAAACAAGGCAAAGGAATACATGATTAATGGGAAAATACTGAGAAGTGTAAAGGAAGTAAGAGTCCTTGGAGTGAAGTGGAAGTAAAGGAAGTGTAGTCCTTTGGTGATGAATGCCTGGAACTTGCTGCTGGGGGAGGTGGTGGAAGCAGGTACGATAGTGACGTTTAAGAGGCATCTTGACAAATACATGAATAGGATGGGAATAGAAGGATACGGACCCCAGAAGTGCAGAAGGTTTTAGTTTAGACAGGCATCAAGATCAGCGCAGGCTTGGAGGGCCAAATGGCCTGTTCCTGTGCTGTACTGTTCTTTGTTCTTTGTTCTTTGAATGTCCACAGATCCCTGAAGGTAGCAGGACAGGTCGATAAGGTGGTTAAGAAGGCATATGGCATCCTTTTCTTCATTAGCTGAGGTATAGAATACAAGAGCGGAGAGGTTATGCTGGAACTGTATAACTCATTGGTTAGGCCACAACTTGAGTACTGTGTGCAGTTCTGGTCACCTCATTACAGAAAGGATGTAATTGCACTGGAGAGGGTGAAGAGGAGATTTACGTGGATGTTGCCAGGACTGGAAAAATGCAGCTATGAGGTAAGTTTGGATAGGCTGGAGTAGTTGTCCTTGGAACAGAGAAGGCTGAGGGGAGATCTGATTGAAATGTACAAAATTTTGAGGGGCTTGGATAAAGTGGAGGTAAAGGGTCTATTCACCTTAGCAGAGAGGTCAGTGACGAGGGGGCATAGATTTAAAGTGATTGGTAGAAAAATTAGAGGGGAGATGAGGAAAATCTTTTTCACCCGTAGGGTGGTGATGGTCTGGAACTCGCTGCCCGAAAGGGTAGTTGAGGCAGAGACCCTCAACTCATTCGAAAGAAGTCTGGGTATACACCTCAAGTGCCATAAGCTGCAGGGCTACAGACCAAATGCTGGAAGATGGGATTAGAATAGGTGGATCATTTTTCGGCCAGCACAGACACGATGGGTCAAGTGGCCTCTTTCTGTGCCTTAAAATTTCTATGATTCTATGATTAGGGCTAAGGCAGCTGTAGGCATGGCCACTAATGATGGAGCAATAAAAATCGGGGATGTGCAAGAGGCCAGAATTAGCGGAGCACAGAGATCTCATGTGGTCATAGGACTGGCGGAGGTTACAGGGTTAAGAAGGGGCAAGTTCACAGAGGGATTTGAAAACAAGGGTTATAATTTTAAAATCAAGGTGTTGCTGGACCAGGAGCCAATGTAGGTCAATGAGTCCAGGGGTGATGGGTGAGTGAGTCTTCACCAGTGAAACTCATTGTGACTGTGTACTTCATCATGCTGTAAGGATGAGACTGAAAAAAATTCAACTAACTGATGTTCAGTGTCAGGCATTCAGCTGTGGGACTTAATTCCATCACAGTTACCTCAAAGATATTTAAAAGTTCAAACCCTCATAGAAGTTGGGCTCCTGTAATTTACTCACAATTAGCATCATTTTTATCATATACATTGCATTCATATCCAATATTAATACTTCAAAGTCCTGTGGTCTAGAGCATTAATGTAATGTTCAGATTCTCACCTAGCCTGTGTCTTTAAGAGCACTGCCCAAAACAGGCAAAACTGGAGAATTTTAATGACATATAAACTGCTCAGGTCCATTATTGGGCAGTTGTAACTGCTTGTATATTTCTGTCTCCAGGGCAATGGCTGGACTTGTTTTCTCTTCTTTCTAAAAAAAAATGCTTTCAATCTGTATCAAAATGTGATGTCCAGAGACTGCCAGATGTGTATTCAAAGAAAACACTTTACATATATGGAATTCATCATGGTGAACTGCAGTAAGTACCATCTACAAGATGCACTGCAGAATCTTATCGAGGCTTCTTCCACAACAACTCCTCTAACACTGAGAAGGTAAGGGCTGCAGGCACATGGTAACACTACCACTTCCAGGTTCCCCTCTAAGTTACCACGCTGACATGGAAATATATTGCCATCCTTTTTCGTTGCTATCTTAAAATCCTGAAACTTGGACCCTAATAGCACTGTGGATGTACCTACACCACACGGACTGCAGTAGTTAAAGAAGACGGCTCACCACCACCTTCTTAAGGATGATTAGGGATGGGCAATAAATACTGGCCATGAATGAAAAAAATTCAGTAATTCAAAATCTGGTTACTCACAGATTTTGGAGTGACATTGTGATTTTAAACGCTTATTTTTTGTGATGAACCCATTTTCAGCCGTATCAATCCTAAATATATCAAGGAGTATTTTTTAAAGCAAAATTCTTAAAAAAGAAAATTACTTTTTTACAACGCTGCCCAATTGTGCTGGTTTTTGGCAAATGTTTTATTCAGTGATATGGAAATGAGGATAACTGAAAACCCAGGCGAGGGGGGAGGAGGGGGGTAGGGGGTGGGGGTGGTGGTAGGGTGTTGGTGGTGGAATGGGGAAGAGAAAGCACTTTTCAAAATAGGGCAATTTTAGGCATCATTTTTGCCAGAATTACTGATTGCACCAGAAGTGAAAACTTTACCCCATGCCCTTTATAGTAACTTTTTAAAATGTTCTCTTTACTGAGAGCTGCACAATATTTTCTATTGCTTTGATTGCTTCTTTATGACATCAGAATCTTTTACATTAAAAAGCAAAAAGTTTCCACAATTTCATTTTATTAAACATGTTGTGATTAATGTACAGAAATTATAGTTTAATAGGTCCAAACTTTCATTTTCATAGCATCAGTAAAATAACAAATGGCTTAAGCAATTAAGATGACGTATGCTCTGTGCTTTCCTCAAGTCTCGATTACCTACACTGATTTCCATTTAGTTTGACAGATTTTTTTGTTCATGCAAAGATCCTCAGGAATATTTGACATAAGTGGCCGTCAGCAAGATTAGTGTTAAGATGGGCCAAATTTAGGCAAGCTTTCAGTGTAAGTAGCATCCAGGACATTCCATCCCCATCTCTGCACTATTGTCCAATCTGCCATTCTGATGCATGAGACTTCACACCAAAAGTGCTGCCTCATAAAATTTATCCCACCATTACCTCAAGTAATGTTCAACAGTTTATGTTTTAGATTTTTTTCATCTTTAATACAAAGATAAATACTTCCTTTAAAGTATTCACTGCTGCACATAAAAGATTTTCTGCTTTGGCTTCTACTCGCATTTCTCAATAGTACATTTGCCTTTGCTGTGTGTGTGGGAGGTAGGATAAAGGGCGGAGATTACAAAAGTGGTTTGTGAAAGGTTAGTCTCATTGCCAATCATTAAAGGAATCCTCCCAGCTGATAAATGTGTATTCATAAATGTATTCATGAGACACAATAGCTTGCTAGAGGTTTCCTCCTGACATTGACATATTTATGCATTTTGATGCCTGAAGTCTTCTACTTTGGGATTTCTCTGCGCTTTCAGGAGTGATGGCTCTCACCAGCCTTGTGAACTCAAGCCTTCGGCATCTCGGAGGGGGACAGGCCCCTTACTGGAAATATTGTTGGAGACTATTCAAAACCAAATGAGACAATGGGGTGTTTCTTCTGTTACTGCACCTGCACATATTGGATCACCCAGGCATAGAGCATAGAAGAAAAATAGGAGGTTGCGCATCCATAATGGAACCCATCCAATTTTCAATCCATTTATTTAAAGGGACTGTGAATTGTGTGATTTTCCAAACAGATTTTCTTCACTGTACTGTGTCCAGAAGATTCAATGCACTTAAGCACAGCAGTAAACAAGTCTGTCACAATATATTAGAAAGTTGAAACATTTTTTTTTCCTGTAGGTTTTGTCATTTTTGATGCCCTTATTACAAACTGTATTTCAATGTTAAGTTACTCAAGTAAAACAACAAGAGCAGCTGGAATGATTTTCAAGAAGATATTTTGAGCTGTTTGGTTGGTTTACTTTCTCTTTTTTTATTGCTAAGTCTTACTGACAGTCATATACTAGTTGGGTTCCTTCAGACATTCATTATAATTTTTCATTGGAAGGTTATCTGCTTTTTGTTGGATTTAGTTTACAGGTTTCCTGACTTTTCAATGTGGTTTGTTGCTGTTTCACAAATATATGAAAATGAGGTCAATCAATGCAAGTAGGACATGAACTTTGCTTGTAGGAAAGCGTGACCCCTGACGTTTTATGTACAAAATGAATGCTAGAATCAAGACTTTTATATTAATAGATTATAAATGATTAAATTCATTCAACTGAAGAGGGAAAAGCAGTGACAGTTGTTTAAATTAGGAAAAGTGAATAATTATTATGTAGCTAATAGTTGCTGGGATTGATTAATCAGTGGAATCATTTCTCACTCAGTGCACCCTCAACTGGTATTATACCACTCTAATTCTGTATAAATAACAGTAGGGAATAATGGTTGGTTGGTACCCTGCTTTGCATTGTTTGAAATAAAGCTAATCTTGCATTGCTGTACATGGCTCGTGATGAATGTTTTGCATTTGCATTTACTGCGCAGAGTACAGCGACTCTGCTCTTTTGTTCAAACAAAATTCCAACAGTTTAGGAAGACAAGTACTTTTCTGTTATCAAAGCAAGAGATAGTTTATGGGTGTCTCCAAGGGTCTTTACTTTAATATGTCAAACAGACCCCAGGACATCATGGCACTATGTTTTCCTGAAAGCTGATTATTACTGTGAAGGAGGTACATTCCCATGCTACATGGTGTCGACTGATTAGATAGATAGTCCCATTAAGTCACTGAATTACCTCATTTATGTTGACTTTTCGTGCATGCATTTCACTTACTTCAGCCTGTTTCAAGGCTTTGTCCCCTCTTAATATAACACTGAAGATCAGACTAACTAATCTTGAACGTTGCTTTTACAACTTACATTTTTTAAAAACATCTCTGTGATAGTGCTTGCAATGTATTTCTTCTTTACCACCAAAATGGCAGCTTAACAGTTAGAACTATAGAATTTGCACATGCACATGTGCAATTATTATCTAATTATTGATTTGCTCTTAGGTTAATTGCCCCATTCCAATGAAGAGCTAATGGGCCTTTGATGGTCCCATGAAAGCCAGAAAGGGAAATTAAACCAAAAGGAGCTTGCTACTTGAAATGTTGCATTATCTTTGCAGTTCCATTCTGCAATGGTCTTTGCTTAAGTATGGCTTATTAGGGTTGTACCAAATGCTCATTTTTTACTTATTGTAATTAAAGCTGCCCTAGTAGTTGAAGGAATTTGTATTTTTGTTTTATTCATTCGCAGGATGTGGGCATGGCTGACATGACCAACATTTACTACCCACACCTAATTACCCTTAGCTGAATGGTTTGCCAGGCTATTTCAGAAGGCAATTAAGAGTCAACCACTTTACTGTGGGGATGGAGTCACATAAAGGTGAGACTGGATAAGGATGACAGATTTCCTCCCCGAAAGGACATTCGTGAATCAGCTCAGTTTTCACAACAATCCAGTAGTTACATGGTCACAATTACTGATATTAGCTTATTATTTCAGATTTATTTATTAACTGAATTTAAATTACCCAACTACCATGGTGGGATTTGAACTCATGCTTCCTGATTATTATTCTAGGCCTCTGGATTACTAGTCCAGTAAATTAACTCTATCCCATGTATTTTAAAAACATTCTTGGCATGTGGACTCAAGGTCATCATATTTTTGTGCATATATTTCACTTACTTCAGCCTGTTTTAAGGTTTTGTCCCCTCTTAATATAACTCCATCCCTAGATGCCCTGAGAAAGTGGTGGAGGTCCACCTTCTTGAAGCAGTTTGTTGCAACTGAGTGGCTTGCTAGGCCACTTCAGAAAACAGTTGAGAGCCAACCATGCTAACATGATAATGGTGCCACACATAGGCCAGAATGGACAATGATGGCAGATTTCTTTCTCGAAAGGATCATTTTACTTTTTACAACAATCCGACATCTTCATCATCATGTTTTACTGATATGAGATTTCCGTTTCCGTATTTTAATAAATTGAATTCAATTTCTCAAACTGCAATGGGGAGATTTGAACTCAAGCTCCTCGATTATTAGAACAGACACACTTCGCTCAACCTAACTTTTTACACTTCTTGCTCTGTCTATTTTTCTTGTGGTAGCAAGTTGTGTGCCATTTTGGGGGAAGCAGTTACCGATGGCTGCAGGCTGCATTTTAGATGGGGGTTGCAGGAAAAATGAATCCCTTCGCTGCTCTCTTCCAATTCCTTTCCTTAATCACTCATGTTCCCCAACCCAATTGCTCCCATCACATCCCCTGCCCTTTAACAGTCCCAGTACTTTTTGCCCTTTCCACCATTCCTCCACTCCAATCATTACAACTGTGACCTATCTGCGCAACCTCTATATCCACCCCTCCCATTGACACTTATCTCAACAATTATTCACCTCCTCCCAATCATTCCTCCAAAGAATAGGTGGTAGGAGAGACCAGAGATTCCCTCAGCAGCAACATATTTTCCTCCACCCTTCCTTTTCTAATCACCATCACTGCCCCACCTCCTTTGCTATCTGATTTTACAACAAGGCTTTATTTGCTTTCAAAATTCAACTTGCTTTTTTAAAAATAGGAAGTCAAATTAGCACAAGAAAATACATCATCATCTGTTTGTTTTTCTACCTGTTTCTGTCTCTGTGGGTGGAATTTTAACCAAAAACAAAAGGGTAGGGTTAAAGTCTTAAAAATCAGAATGCTGATTCAAATCCACCTCCAACCCACATACATCCAGCTTTAATGGAAGTGGGAAGGTAGGTGGGCAACCAACCTGCTCCTATGAGGCAGGTTGGCATTTTAAGTACGATGAGGCTGCAAGCATCATTGTTATTCTACTTCAGGAGCTTAACAATGGGCTGTCAGATTTCCTGAGCCTCAGGAAACTCGGCAGCTACATCCAGGTGAGGGCTGCCGGATCCAGGAGATGAGTGTCTATACATCTGCCTGCTGGATCCAGCGTGCCAACTGTGCAACCCCTGTGATTGGGTTCCTCCTCCCCAACCTTCCCCACAAGGCCACCAACCTCCCCTCTACCCCAGGCATCCAATTCAGCCCCCACCCAGGCCTCCTACCTCTCACCACCGCACCCCCCCCACCCCACCAACTGGCTTCCAATCCTCTTCCCAGGCCTCCAATCCACTCACCACCCCCACCACCCCCATCCCAGCCTTCAATCCCCACCAGGTCTCCAGTCCTCTTTCCAGGCCTCTGAATTTGGCACCTCAATCAACCCTTCCCCCACCCCTGGATTAACCCCCGTCTTTCCCCCCCGATCGATCTCCCCCCCCAACCACCACCACCCTGGGTATGCACCTACCTTGTCCTGTGGCATCCTCCGATCTGTTCCCATCTTACTGGAAGCCAAGTCTGTCAATTAGGCTCGTTTCTGGGTGGAGAATCAATCAGTGATCCCCCGCTTCACAACAACTGTGGAGGAATCCTGACTACTTGGTTCTCCGAGACTTACTAATCTCCAATTTGCTGGCAGGTCAGGTAAGTTAAAATCCAGGCCTATCTATCTCTCTCATAGGTGTTAGTCATTAGAATCTCTGAAGGGAATTTTAACCTACGAAGTTGGGTGGGTTTCTATGCAGGCAGCAGGTTAAAACACCCGAAAGTGCCTGCATGTCCTTCTCCTCCTTTAACTTGAGCACCTTCTTCAGCCTGTGGGAAACCCCCTTGGGACAGGTGTGTCTGACATTTAAATGTGTTAGGACAGCAAGAATTGATGGAGTTGAGCAACTGACAGGCTGTAAAGGCTTTAAGTACTGAGATATGACACCTACATCCTTGCCTACGTGAAAGGCTTTTTCTCATAGCCATGATCTTATAAATGCTGGAGCTGGGTCAAAGGACATACAGCCTACTCCTGCTCCTATTTCTTATGTCCTTACTGTTGTTCTGAGAATGTGTTTTCACTGCATTGGAGGTGATTTCCAATACTTTGGAGGTCATTTCTGCTACCTTTGGAGTTTTAAGCCTATGACCTGCATTTTCCACCTGCCAGCCTTCACAGAAGCATGGGAGTCGCTTATGCAGCTCTACCTTAGACCTCTAATGAGGAACAAAATAAGCAGCAGCAGCAACACTAACAGAAGCAGGAACAGCACCAGCAGGAGTAGGAGCAGCCCCTTCCTCAAACACCAACCACTCCACAGAAAAGAGGGGATGAGCACAGAGCTCCAACTCTCAGGAGGTGATATCCCCAATACAGGGTACACAGGCAGGGGATTAGCACCAGTGCCTCAGCCAGTGCCTCAGGAGGCACAAAATTTACTGGTGGTTGCTAACATTTACAGCTTCCTGGAAGAAGACCTCCTGCTAAATGGACCAGGTGGGCACACATTGCCAGTGTCCGTCAAGATCACCACAGACGTGAATTTCTTCGGCTCCAGCTCCTTCCAGGGATCTGTTGGCGACATCTGTGGAGTCTTACAATCAGCTGCCCACAAGTGCATCTCACAGGTAATGGATGCCATGTTTGCACTTATATGAACTGCATTACTGATGAGAGCAGTCAGAATGGAGGGGCCCTGGGATTTGCTGCTCTGGTTGGATTCCCACAGGTCCATGGAATAATTGACTGTGGCAATCAAGATGCTCTCAGATCACCCAGCAGTATTCATGAACTGAAAGGGACTCCACTCCATCAATGTTCAGTTGATTTGCAACAACTGAAAGATCATCCTGCATGTCTGTTCAAAATATCCAGGAAGCTGCCATGATGAGTTCATCCTGTGCCAGTTAAGACTCCCACAGATATTCGCACCTCCAACAGATAACTCCTTGGAGACGAGGGCTACCCCCTAGGGACGTGGTTGATGACACCCGAGATGAATACCACCACTTAATCCAGGAAAGGACAACAGACCCACAACAGCTGTAATTGAGCAAGTCATTTGGATGCTGAAGATGTGATTCAGGTACCTAGATAGATCCGGGACACCCTTCAGTATGCATCAGCAAGGGTTTACAGAATGTTTGTGGTCTGTGGCGCCCAGCTCAACATTATGCAGCAACGAGGACTGGAGCACCAGGAGGAGGAAGATAGTTATTACTCTGCATCTTTGGAGGAGGGAATGGAGTAGCAGGAGGTGGAGGAGCCTTATATGGCGAGGTCACCTGCAGCCACACAATTAGCTGCTAGGGATGCCCGGAAAAGATTGATTCAGGTATGCTGCAGTTAATCTGAGGCAGTGCAACCATCTAGCACACCAATTCTGAACCCATTGTGCTCTGCCCAAGCTCCTAGCACAAAGCAGTCCCAGAAACAACAATTCAGTCCTCTTACAGACACTTGTCTGTTACTGTTGTCATCCCATTCTTCACAAGGCAGAAGGCCATTGGCTGGCAGCAGGGAACAATGGAGAGGAAAAGACAATGAAGCTTTGGAATAAATTTTATGACTCAAACATTCGCAAAAAATTGTGACAATTTAGCACTGTTAAACACCCAAGTGAATACTGTGGTATAAGGATGCATAAGGTTAAAACAGACGACAGTAAGAGAGACCCCTCACACTGTAAGAAGGATGATGTAACAGTCACATGAGATAGGCTGGAGAAGAAGAAGGAGCAGCACAGCGGATGCTAGCTTAGGTAGCTTGAGGAGTGTGTACATAGTATAATGTAAATAATAAACAGTTTGGAGTTAACCTTTACCTGAGCCTGAGACTTTCTCTAGAATGCCCTGCAACAATACTAATACAACAACACACAACAAATACCTTTGTGCAACTGCAAATACTTTCTCTTCCTTTTTCTACTATTCCAATGTGGTGCAACCCCTGTGGCTCCAGCAGAGCTTCAGGCAGGTTGCTTGTTCCCCTGCTCTGACTGCTCAGATGTTCTTAGCCAATGACCTCTGAGTTTTGGAGCCTGTGAGGCCTCTGCTAAAGACTGCCCCACCTGCACCTGTGCAGGGGCGGACTTTGCCATCAGGTCAGGATGCATCATGCGGGAGTCTGATTGAGGTGGGGGCAAGTGGTCAGGTGTGGAAGCACTTTGAGCCGAGTGCCCATTTCCACATGCCTTTCTCCATCTTCCCTTTCATATCCCACCCGTACTTGCTTGTTAGCCAAGAGCTGGACAGCACTGAATGGCCAAGGCAAGGCTTTCCTCCAATACAAAAGCAAGATACTGTAGATGCTGGAAATCTGAAATAGAAACAAAAAATGCTGGACATATTCAGCAGGTCTGGCTGCATCTGTGGAGAGAGAAACTGAGCTTCAGGTCTGTGAGTCTTCATTAGAAGGGGAAAAGTTAGAAATGTAATAGGTTTTAAGTAGGTAAAATGGGAGAAAGGTGGAAAAAGAACATCGAGCTGAAGATGGGAGACATTAAATGACAGAAGTGTTGGTGAAGCAGACCCAAAGGGAGTAATAATGAGATGAGTAAAGAACAAAAGATGTAACTAGAGGAGGTGTCATGGCAGAATAATGAACTGCTGTCATCCGACAGCAAAAACAAGAGAAAAACAAGAGAAAAACAAGATTAAGGCCAAAACATGCAAAGAAAAGGAATCAAAATGAGGGACGAGATTACAGTCTGAAATTGTTGAACACAATGCTGAATTTAGAAGGCTGTAAAGTGCCAAATCAAAAGATGAGGTGCTGTTCCTCAAGCTTGCATTGAGCTTCATTGGAACACTGCAGTAGGCCAAGGACAGAAAGATCAGAGTGGGTGCAAGGTGGTTCCTCCATCCTATTTAAACTGGCAGACTAAGTATGCAGGCCATTGGTGGGGGCCAGCATGTGCTTGGTTATTTGTGGGTCTGACGTTCAACGCTGGTGGCCACTCTTTCTATAGATGTGGACATAAGTGCAAAGGCATTTGACATCATGGCACTTATGCTAGAAACAGACTCCTCCAATCTCTCTTCAATCATGCGCAATGCCTCTGGAAATGCTGACAGAACCTCGGACATTTTCTGCCGCTGCTGAAGAATAATCCCCTTCGTTGACGGCCCTCAATGCTCAGTATCTGCATCCAGCTGAGCAGAGCTAGGATCCTGCTCTCTCTGTCAGGGACTCTCCACTGCTGTCACTGTCTCCAACACCTATTCCTGCTCACTCGTCTGCTTCACATGTGACAAAGCAACTACCTGTCTAGTGGCCCCACCGAGGCATGTGTATTTGAGCTGGCAGAGGGTGCATATGAATTGTGTGACAGTGCCTCCTCAGAGTGAGTGACCACCTCTGTGGAATTGTTCTGTGCTTTCATCTCCTACAAGGAGAGAAAGAAAAAAACTTATGAGTGTGAGCTGTGCAATGCTTTGAGAGATTGAAAGGATAACATTTGGCGAGGGTCACTGTGAGGGATGGCTTGACATTGCTGCAAGAGTAAATGTCAGTGGATGTTGGTCAGATGAGGATGTGAAAACGTGTCTCAACAGAGATGGGTGGATACACCTGCAAGTTTTTTGGTCTGAGGAGTGATGTGTAGAAGAAGGCTGGGGAAGATAGAGTTTGTAGTTTGTATTTGAATGTGCCATGCCACTCACCTTTCCTGCCATGATCAGGTCTTTGAACCTCTTGCTGCACAATATCAAGGAGACAGGCACTGGACTCCTGCTGCTGACCTACTCAACAACTTCCAGCCATGTCTTCTTGCTTTCTGAGGCTGCCTTCTTCCTCCTGTCCGCAGGGAACAGTGTTTCCCTGTGGTTCCTTACAGCTCGCGGCATGATGTCCAGGAAACATCAGAGAAGCACAGTGCGGCCTTTCCACATTGAACTTCAATTTGTGAAGTACGTGGCTGTATCAGGACGCTTCAACATTGCTTAAGTTCTGACCCTCATAGGGTCGGTTTGAACATTGGAGCTAGAAGAGAATGATACAGGTCGTCATCATGCGCGCCTGCTCAAATTGGTCAGGAAACACAGACGTCAGATGCAAATATAGTGGCAGCATTAAAAAATGACTGATAAACATATTGCTGAAATGTCATGTTTCTGACGCACTGATGGCCTCCTCCACTGTGAGTGGTAAGTTAAAATTCAGCCCTCTGTTTCACACTTATAAGCAATTGCATTTACCCTTCTTAACTATCAACAAAGCATAGATAATATAGATTGGTGCCTTCAAAATTCAATGACTTTTTATTAAAAAATTGAACATTGTCATGTAGAAAGGCTCTTTCTCTCCCTTGGTATAATATATTTTTGAAAGTTCATGGAACATAAACCAAAATCTTCAAGCGTATAATCAGTACATGAGTATACTGGAATTAAATTTTCACTATCTCTCGCACATACAAGTGAAGGGTTTCTTCAGTGCTATTGGGGATTGGAGGGGCCAGGGCAGGTCATCATTGTTGTGGTCCTATGTGGCTCTTCTGAGCTTAGGTGGGATATAGAATATATGGGAGAAAATAATTTGACCATGAGCGACAAAGCAGTTGTTCTAGAGAGATCAGTGGATAGACAACAGCTTGTGGTACTGTCAGATCGTTATACAGCTGCCATCTTACTTGCCCAAACGTGGAAGTCGGGATGCTCTATGTTTTTAAGTGCAAAGTAGGACTGTGTAAACAATCAATTTACAGGAAACGTTTGGGAATAAATTGTGTTTGAAGCCATTAATTAGTGGATTCAGTACCAACCTGTCTTCTTCTCTCTTAAAAATTATCACTTTTAGTCTCCCAGGTCACACTGTGATACCACAGCCTGACTTCTGGTGCTTGATACTGGCGTGGCAACCGTGGGAGCTTCTGCGAGTAGTGAACCTCACAGGTGGTCCCAGAGGGAGAAATGCAAAGAGGAGCTTTTAATAAATGAGCGTTGTAATCTTCTTCAGTAATACATGGCTTTGAGTAGACTGGAAAATGGAGACAATGGGACTAATGTCCTCATCCTGCCAAAAGACAAGAAGTGCAACAGTCAAAGTGAAATGGGGCAGAAATTAACAAGCAGCACAGCTTGTTTGCCAGATAATAATATTAATTAAAGGGTTCCCAATCATTTGGCTCTGACTCCCTAATGTGCCAGTTGTAAAAGGATTCCTTCCAGTGAGTACAGAGCCATATTTCACTTCAAGTGCACTTGTCTGCCTTCTGTAGAGAAAGAAAACAGCTCTTATTAAACTGAACTGTTTTGTACATTAAAGACATTTTGTTTCTGTGCAACCTTGACCCACAACTCTTGACATTCGTTCTGCAGAATGTGACAGATTTCCTATCCTCATTCAGCGTTGACCTGCTGGAATAGGGATACCTGCAACCCTTTTCATCCAGACGTACAAGCATATCTCTATTCCTCTAAATCTGCAGGATTACAAAGGGTTCTTTGTAACAGGGGGATATTGTCCTTCTCTGCATGCCCTCTTTGCTTGAATCCTTCCCCCACCCCCTCCCCTAAAAGTCTATTCACAGTAAAACATCTTGTATGTGTTACAGTGATGTGAATGATGCCCGCATTCATGAGCATTACACAATACTTTTTCCTTTCTGCAGCCTGACAAGCTATGCGTACCAGAGGAAAGAAAAGTTAACAGTTCAGAACACTGAAGGCGCCTTTGTTAACACCAGAGTAATTTTCTAATCCACATTCTTTTTACTTTTGGAGACCATGTAATCTCCGAGTAGAGTAAGAGTTGCAATTTGTGTTTTAATTAGGATTTCCTCCCTTTACTGTTGCTGACGAACAAAAGGTGAACAGATTAAAAACCCCTGACACTCATGTGGGAAAAAAAAGCAATCCTGCAACATAATTCTCAGTTCACCACTATGCAAATTGATTTGTAGCATAATAGTGGCATGAACAAATGAGTGCGCTTTAACCCCTACAGTTCTGAATATAATTTTTAAAATTCTCATCCTTGTATTCAAATCGCTCCATAACCTTGCCCCTCTTTCTCTCTCTATAACCACCACCTGCTCTACAACCCTCCGAGAACTCTGCGATTGTGGTCTTCTGACCCCTTGGTTGATCCTCACTTGCATTTCCCCCACAATTAGCAGCTGTGCTGTGCCCTAAGCTCTGGAATCCCTACCTAAACCTCCCTGTCTATTTCTCCTGCTTTAAGATGCTCCTTAAAACTTAACTCTTTGACCAACCTGTCCTAATGTCTCCTTCTTTGGTTCAGTCAATTTTTGTTTTGTCTTATTACACTACTATGAAGCACCTTGTGATGTTTTACTACTTCAAAGGCACTACATAAATGCAGATTGTTGTTGTTGAATATGACCCTGAGAAAAGATTTCAGCAATCCAGACATTCAGCAAGGTCTGTCTTTATCATTTGTTGGCTTTTAATCTCGTAAGATTAATTAATAATATCTCTGACTACTTTCTTCAATGTGTCCATCCTGACATTTAAGACTTTGGGCAAATTCTATGGAAAAGAAAACTGCCTCTTCAGACAGTCGACAAGAGCTCCACAATGTGAGCATCTGCTGCCATTTCAGAGTCAATGAAGCATTAGATTTACATGTGGATTTCAAGACATTACAAAGCTGTTGTGTCAGGATGTTGTGGCATCATTTTTGCCTGATAGCACACTTTACAACTGACATTGTGCTGAGATCACTTGGGTGAATTCAGATTCATACACTTTTGCCTGCTTCAGTGGCAGGCCAAGCCCTACCAAAGTCACCCCAAAGTGACTGCTCATAGAGGCCAACTTGAACTTGTTAGAAAAGCAGAGAACACCCTGTATATCTGTCATTGTATTTACAAACATTATTAGAGCTGTAAAGTGTTGATTAGAATTTATTGGCCTTATTTTCACATTTTCTGTGATTCTGCTAGGTTCCAGTCACACATTCTATTATGCTTATATTTGAACGTTCTCACTTTGTGTGATATTTTCAAAGCCTTTAAGTTGCATGAGTGTTTAAATATTTAAATATTGCATAGAACTCATCAAAACCCTTTAATTACCGATGGCCTTCAAAGCAGCAGCAATTTTTCAAAGCCAGAAAACTGTACAAAATAACATTTATTTGAGGAAATACTTTCCACTACTCTCAGTTGAGAAACACAGTGGAAAAAGTAGGAAAAACTTTTGTAAAAAAAAGTCTACGTTTGCACAAGAAATTCAATGAAAGTCCAATGGAAACTTTGTTCATGTGTGTAAATGGAGATGGCGCCAAAGTATTGGCGGTCGAGCGGGAGAAGGCTTGAGGAAATTCACCCTCATCTCTTCTTTTCAAATGTTAATATTTCTGCGCATCGCTGATAATTTTAGTAAGGGGGAGAGCTTTCATTGATGTCTGTGTATTCAATCATTTTGCAAAATGCTCATGAGGATGTGATAAATGCAAGTTCTTTCTTTAGAAAGCAGAAAGTGATCTTCCTAGTTTTATTCTTATGTTCACCTTTTTTCGAAATAGAGGGAGATATAGCCCAAAGAGAATGTGTAACGAGTGAGGCTATGGGAAATCATTATCATTATCTGCTGCTGCTTTTGTTAATTTTGTGTCTTCTACATTTTTCAGGCCGCATTTATCAAGAGGCTGCATAATGTCGAGAAGGCTGATCTTTGTGCTTTTCTAGGATTAGATGCCATTGTATCACCACAGTTTATGGTGAAAGTCAGCTAAAGGGAATGACCAAGAGGTTCAAATGTTGGGAGTTTTCTATAGACCTCCGAATAGTTCCAGAGATGTAGAGGAAAGGATAGCGAAGATGATTCTCGACAGGAGCGAGAGTAACAGGGTAGTGGTTATGGGGGACTTTAACTTTCCAAATATTGACTGGAAATACTATAGTTCGAGTACTTGAGATGGGTCTGTTTTTGTCCAGTGTGTGCAGGAGGGTTTTCTGACACAGTATGTGGACAGGCCAACTAGGGGCGATGCCACATTGGATTTGGTACTGGGTAATGAACCCGGCCAGGTGTTCGATTTAGATGTAGGTGAGCACTTTGGCGATAGTGATCACAATTCGGTTAGGTTTACCTTAGCGATGGGCAGGGACAGGTATATACCGCAGGGCAAGAATTATAGCTGGGGGAAAGGAAATTATGATGCGATTAGGCAAGATTTAGGATGTGTAGGATGGGGAAGGAAACTGCAGGGGATGGGCACAAACGAAATGTGGAGCTTATTCAAGGAGCAGCTAATGCGTGTCCTTGATAAGTATGTACCTGTCAGGCAGGGAGGAAGTTGTCGAGCGAGGGAGCCGTGGTTTACTCAAGAAGTTGAAGCGCTTGTCAAGAGGAAGAGGGCGGCTTATGTTAGGATGAGACGTGAAGGCTCAGTTAGGGCGCTTGAGAGTTACAAGCTAGCCAGGAAGGATCTAAAGGGAGGGCTAAGAAGAGCAAGGAGAGGACACGAGAAGTCATTGGCGGATAGGATCAAAGAAAACCCTAAGGCTTTCTATAGGTAAATCAGGAATAAAAGAATGATCAGAGTTAGAACAGGGCCAATCAAGGATAGTAGTGGGAAGTTGTGTGCGGAATCAGAGGAGATAGGGGAAGCGTTAAATGAATATTTTTCGTCAGTATTTACAGTAGAGAAAGAAAATGTTGTCCAGGAGATTACTGAGATACAGCCTACTAGGCTAGATGGGATTGAGATTCACAAGGAGGAGGTGTTAGCAATTTTGGAAAGAGTCAAAATAGATAAGTCCCCTGGGCCAGATGGGATTTATCCTAGGATTCTCTGGGAAGCCAGGGAGGAGATTGCAGAGCCGTTGTTGTTGATCTTTATGTCGTCATTGTCGACAGGAGTAGTGCCGGAAGACTGGAGGATAGCAAATGTTGTCCCCTTGTTCAAGAAGGGGAGTAGAGATAGCCCTGGTAATTATAGACCTGTGAGCCTTACTTCGGTTGTGGGTAAAATGTTGGAAAAGGTTATAAGAGATAGGATTTATAATCATCTTGAAAAGAATAAGTTCATTTGCGATAGTCAGCACGGTTTTGTGAAAGGTAGGTCGTGCCTCACAAACCTTATTGAGTTTTTCGAGAAGGTGACCAAACAGGTGGATGAGGGTAAAGCCGTGGATGTGGTGTATATGGATTTCAGTAAGGCTTTTGATAAGGTTCCCCACGGTAGGCTATTGCAGAAAATACGCAAGTATGGGGTTGAAGGTGATTTAGAGCTTTGGATCAGAAATTGGCTAGCTGAAAGAAGACAGAGGGTGGTGGTTGATGGCAAATGTTCATCCTGGAGTTTAGTTACTAGTGGTGTACCGCAAGGTTCTGTTTTGGGGCCACTGCTGTTTGTCATTTTTATAAATGACCTGGATGAGGGTGTAGAAGGGTGGGTTAGTAAATTTGCGGATGACACGAAGGTCGGTGGAGTTGTGGATAGTGAAGGGTGTTGTAGGGTACAGAGGGACATAGATAGGCTGCAGAGCTGGGCTGAGAGATGGCAAATGGAGTTTAATGCGGAGAAGTGTGAGGTGATTCACTTTGGAAGGAGTAACAGCAATGCAGAGTACTGGGCTAATGGGAAGATTCTTGGTAGTGTAGATGAGCAGAGAGATCTTGGTGTCCAGGTACATAAATCCCTGAAAGTTGCTACCCAGGTTAATAGGGCTGTTAAGAAGGCATATGGTGTGTTAGCTTTTATTAGTAGGGGGATCGAGTTTCGGAGCCACGAGGTCATGATGCAGCTGTACAAAACTCTGGTGAGGCCGCACCTTGAGTATTGCGTGCAGTTCTGGTCACCGCATTATAGGAAGGATGTGGAAGCTTTGGAAAGGGTGCAGAGGAGATTTACTAGGATGTTGCCTGGTATGGAGGGAAGGTCTTACGAGGAAAGGCTGAGGGACTTGGGGTTGTTTTCGTTAGAGAGAAGGAGGAGGAGAGGTGACTTAATAGAGACATACAAGATAATCAGAGGGTTAGATAGGGTGGATAGTGAGAGTCTTTTTCCTCGGATGATGATGGCAAACACGAGGGGACATAGCTTTAAGTTGAGGGGTGAAAGATATAGGACAGATGTCAGAGGTAGTTTCTTTTCGCAGAGAGTAGTAGGGGCGTGGAACGCCCTGCCTGCAACAGTAGTAGACTCGCCAACTTTAAGGGCATTTAAGTGGTCATTGGATAGACATATGGATGAAAATGGAATAGTGTAGGTCAGATGGTCGGCGCAACATCGAGGGCCGAAGGGCCTGTACTGCGCTGTAATGTTCTAATTCTAATTCTAAAATGTATCTATGGCAGCTTATGATGCAGCTCCTGCCTGCCAGGTAGTTGCTATGCACCTTCAGGCAGAAGCTGACTTTCAAATCCCCATATTCCATGGTAGCACTATTTAGTACATAAGATTAAAATTTCTGACTTGTAACTACTCACTCCACATTTCCCCCACTGACAGTTGATGGAGCTGGTCCTATGCTTAGTATAGAGCTTCTTAGTATAGAGCAACATTAATTGGGATAATCATCGTGTTAAGGGCTTAGATGGAGTGGAGTTCTTAAAATGTATACAGGAGAACTTTTCAGCTCAATATGTAGAGGATCCAACAAGGGAGGGTGCAGTGCTGGACCTAATTCTGGGGAATGAAGCCGGACAGGTGGTTGATGTGCTGGTGGGGGGGCATTTTGGTGATAGTGACCACAACATGGTACAATTTAAGCTTGTTATGGAGAAAGAAATAGACGAGTTGCAAAAAAAGGTTTTGGATTGGGGGAGAGCGAATTTTAGTAAAATAAGGCAGGATCTGGCCAAGGTAGACTGGAAAGTGTTAATTGTCGGGAAATCTACAGAAGAGCAGGGGGGTGCATTCAAAAAGGAAATGGGGAGGGTACAGGCCCAACATGTTCCCTCTAGGGTAACAGGTAGGAGCAACAAGCCCAGAGAACCATGAATGACCAGAAACATTCAGGGTACGATGAGAAGGAAAAGAGAGGCTTTTAGCAAATACAAGGAGGGCAAATCAATGGAAGCATTAGTGGAGTGCAGAAAGTGTAGGATGGAGCTTAAGAAAGCAACTAAGAGAACAAAGAGGGGATATGAGAAAGTTCTGGCTGGTAAAAGTAAGGAAAATCCCATGGTATTCTCTAAGTATATCAATGGGAAGAGGATAACCAGGGAAAGAGTAGGACCCATTAGGGACAAAGGGGGAAATTTGTGGGTGGAGCCAGAGGACATTGGTCGGGTGTTGAACGAATACTTCACATGTGTCTTCACCCAAGAGAATGAGAATGTAGATATGGAACTTAGAGAGAGAGACTGTGAGGTTCTTGAGCAAATTGTCACAGGGAGTGACAAGGTATTGGAGGTTTTGGAAGGCTTAAAAGTGGACAAATCTCCAGGTCTGGACGATTTGTGTCCCAGGATGCTGTGAGAGGTGAAGGTGGAGATTGCAGGGGCTCTGACCCTAATTTTTAATTCCTCTCTGGCCACGGGGGAGGTGCCAGAGGACTGGAGAACAGCTAATGTGGTCCCACTATTCAAGAAAGTTTGTAGAGATAAGCCAGGGAACTACAGACCAGTGAGTCTCACGTCAGTGGTCGGGAAACTATTGGAGAAAATTTTGAAGGAAAGAGTATCTCCACTTGGAAAGGCAAAATTTGATTAGGATTAGTCAGCATGGCTTTGTCAGAGGGAGGTCATGCCTAACAGATTTGATTGAATTTTTTGAGCATGTGACCAGGTGTGTAGATGAAGGTAGTGCAGTTGATGTAGTTGATATGGATTTCAGCAAAGCCTTTGACAAGGTCCCACATGGGAGACTTATCAAGAAAGCAAATGCACATGGGATACAGGGTAACTTGATAAGGTGGATTCAAAATTGGCTTAGCTGTAGGAGACAGAGAGTGATGACAGACAGCTGTTTTAGTGACTGGAAGTCAGTGTCCAGTGGCATACCACAGGGATCTGTGATGGTCCCCTATTGTTTATCATTTATATAAACGACATAGATGACTATGTGGGGGGTAGGATTAGTAAGTTCGCGGATGACACAAAGATTGGCCGAGTGGTTAACAGTGAGGTGGAGTGTCTTAGGTTACAGGAAGATATAGATGGGATGGTCAAATGGGCAGAAAAGTGGCAGATGGAATTTAACGCTGAAAAGTGTGAGGTGATACACTTTGGAAGGAGTAATGTGACACGGAAGTATTCAATGAATGGCCTGACACTGGGAAGTTCCGAGGAACAAAGGGACCTTTGCGTGTTTGTCCATAGATATCTGAAGGCAGAAGGGCAGGTTAATAGGGTAGTGAAAAAGGCATATGGGACACTTGCCTTTATCAATTGAGGCATAGATTACAAAAGCAGGGAGGTCATGTTGGAGTTGTACAGAACTTTGGTAAGGCCACAGCTGGAGTACTGTGTGCAATTCTGGTCGCCACATTATAGGAAGGATGTGATTGCATTGGAAGGGGTGCAGAGGCGATTCACCAGGATGTTGCCTGGGATGGAACATTTAAGCTATGAAGAGAGGTTGGATAGGCTTGGGTTGTTTTCGCTGGA
This sequence comes from Heterodontus francisci, assembly GCF_036365525.1. NCBI lineage: Eukaryota > Metazoa > Chordata > Chondrichthyes > Heterodontiformes > Heterodontidae > Heterodontus > Heterodontus francisci. Next base: position 107,097,760 of record NC_090376.1, read on the forward strand.
GCAGAGAAGACTGAGAGGTGACCTGATCGAAGTGTACAAGATTATAAGGGGCATGGACAGGGTAGATAGGGAGCAGCTGTTCCCCTTAGTTGAAGGGTCAATTACAAGGGGTCACAAGTTTGAGGTGAGGGGCGGGAGGTTTAAGGGGGATTTGAGGAAGAACTTTTTTACCCAGAGGGTGGTGACGGTCTGGAATGCACTGCCTGGGAGGGTGGTAGAGGCGGGTTGCCTCACATCCTTTAAAAAGTACATGGATGAGCACTTGGCACGTCATAAAATTCAAGGCTATGGGCCAAGTGCTGGCAAATGGAATTAGGTAGACAGGTCATGCATCGGTGTAGACTCGATGGGCCGAAGGGTCTCTTCTGCACTGTATTATTCTGTGATTCTGTGATTCTGCTGTTCTTGTGATAAGGGAGTGAGAGTATTAAGCAGCCAAATGTTTCCTGTACCTGCTGATGTTTTGAAGGTGGCAAGGTTAGTAAGGAGGACAGTATTAGGTGTCTATGTCCCCTTGAGTGTTGCAAACTACAGATTGAGGTCATGCTGATGAGGGATAATCATTGCTAATATTTGGGAGGCAAATTGTGAGAGTTGGTTACTGCAGATTATGAGAGTTGGTTGCTGCAAATTACAGTGTCAGTGGTCAAGGAGCAGTTTCAAAGCCTTATCTTTTTATATAGTTTACCTTGAGCTGTTTACCTCTCTTGTGTAGTTAATTTAGTTAGGAAGAGACCATGCAAAATCAAATTGTACAGGACTGTTGTATGAAACAGACCCAAAAGGCAATGTTGCCTTTCCTTATTAAATAGAATCAAACAATTTTTACAGCACAGAAAGATGTCGGTCAGCCCATCATGCCTGGGTTGAATACTTTATGTTCATATCGCTTTATTTTTCCAGAACTAGCTTAGAGGCCTGACAGTAAGGCTACTCAATTAATTTCAGCAAAAACTGTTATCACTGGATTCATCATTGAACATATAATTTTAACCATGTACATGAAGAATAGGAATGAAAAATGAATTTTCAGCTCATCTAATTCGCTGTATTATCCAGCTCCCAAGTTAAGACGAGTGGACGTTTCCACCTTTTTTTGGACCTATATTGCTATCGGTTTTAGCCTTTGCTAAATCAATTAATTTAACTCCCCTTTGAATGTTACAACTGAGCCTGCACTCAATGTATAAATTATGAATATTTTGAAAAATAATTCCATAAATTAAAGAGCCAGAATTTATATAGTACTTCCTCAGGACACTCCAAATTGTCCAACCAGTTGATTTCTTTTGAAGTGAGTCACTGTTGTCACGTAGGTGAATGGTGCTGCCAATTTGTGTAGAGCAAGGCCCCACAAAAGGAAATGAATGAATGACCAGGCAATCTATTTTTGATGGTGTTTGGTTGCTGAGAAATCTTTGACCAGGACAATACCATGCTCTGCTTCGAATCATGCTATTTGATCTTTTACACCCACTTCAGCAGGTAGACAGAGTCTGAGTTTTACATCACAATGAAAAGATCGGCAAAATGCTATTAATGGCTGGAATTTTACGCCCCCCACCCCCCAAAGAGCGGAAAGCTTTCGGGGGAGGGGGGTGAGTAAAATGGAGCAGGAGGCTCGAGGGGCCCTTCCCGACTCGCTCCCACCTCTGCCGTCACTTTACATAGGGCGGCGTCGGTGGCCACTTAAGGGCCTCTGCCTGCCACCATGGGGATTTTACCCATGTCAAGCTGGCAGCCCAGGCCTGAGAAAAGCCACCTGTTAAAAACAGGTGGCTCTCTGACAGCCTGGAGTGGGAGGGGGGGGGCCTCATGATCAGGCACCCTGTGTCTGATGGAGGGCCGCCCCCGCTGCCCCAACCACCCCCAACACCCAACACACCCCCGGTCCCCCAATCGACCACCCTTGTCTTGCTGGGGCCTGAATGATCACCCCCGGCAAGGCAACAAATATTTACCTTGGTTCCGGGCTTCCCAACATCTTCGTCTTCAAACTGGGCTGCAGTCTCAGCAGTCGCCAGCACTTCCGGTGGTCAACAGTTCTATTAGCCGGGTCTTGCTGCCTCAAACGGGTGGAAGTCCCGCCTCAGAACAATTAAAGGCTGGGGACCCGCAAAATGCGGGTCGGATCCCCAGGCCAGGCGGAAGCAAGGTCGCCACTGACTTTTCAGTTAGTGGACGGCTCCCGTCTGCCAAGGGTAAAATCCTGGCCAATGATATTTTGTTTATCTTATTGTGACATCCTGTGGTTCTTCTATCTCCCTGTCAATGTCAGAATAATGATGTTTTTCTTTACATTAAAACCTCTGATCCCAACTCTTAATTAACATTTTTTCCAGAAAGCTTAGATTCCTTGTCTCTCTTCACATATCTTTGTCGACCTTTTCCAAATCCATTCCTTGGTTTGTATCTGTTTCTGCAGCTATAATAGTGTAACCTGGGGGAATTAGGTTGCTACATGGTCTTGTTAATTCCATATAAAAGGTCAGTGACTTGGATCATAGTCTATGGATCTATTTTTGCAGCTAGCACTTTTTTTGCTACTTCGGGTTTGCATGATAATGTTTTGTCAATTCTTCAACACTTCCTTTTCCTGAGTCACCATATTGAAAAATATATATTTTATTGTTTAATCACAGTTCTATTTTTGCACTGGTTGGCATTGTTATATTTCTCAGTATTAAATTCCTCTTAGGATTTTTCCTGCCCATTTGATATGTGTCAATGGACCAACCATCTGCTCTGTTAATTAGATTCCTCATTTTTTTCAGGGGTTCTACCTCCTCCAACTCCACCTCTCAAAATGAGGCTGGCACTCCTATTCAATAAAAATATAAGGGCTGATTCAAAAAATGGCTTACATTTCCAGTGCTCCCAGGTGCCCCAATGTTGGATGAGTGGAAGCCTGATTCTTTTGAATTCTGTAGGGTTGGCTAATTACCATAATTTAAACCATTGGCCAGAGTGGCTTCCCTGTGTGTAGGACGAGATTAGTCAATTAGGAGGGGAGGGAACAAGGTCAAAAATCAGTCTTAAAGGCCTGCCTCATTCTTAAGGAGAGGAGGTTTTTGTTTTTTGGAAGCTGACTAACGGGATGGGACAACTACCAGATTTTCTCAGCTTTAATAAAAGGAGCCAAGAGTTTTAGTTCGAGCAGGTGGCTCTGAGACTGGTATACAGCTAGCATGGCATGAGGTGGTGCACTATATGTACGCTGATTCCTGAGTGCATCGGACATGGGAGCAAATGAAAATGCCAAGTTCTCCAGACTAAGGATGAGTGCCAAGATGGAGAACAGTAATAGATACTCACTACATGCCAGAAGTGGCTTGATGATGCATGCACAGGACACATAACCTATGGTAAGCTGCCATGTCTGTAATGCAGCTTATAAGCCACAGGCCTCACCCCTCTTTTCTTAAGCTTCTTAAATTGCTGAATGCACATCCAATTTGGTAGCTGCCAAAGCAATAGTCTTCTTTTACTCATACAACTTTGACATGTTTTTCACAAACGTATATCGCTTGTGGAGCTACATGTACTCTCAACTTTTCACCGCTGTGCAATGTAGGATGCTCATTCAAGTGTCCGTTATGTTACTTCCTAATGCTCAAAGGTCCCCTGGGTTTTCTTTTCAAAGGAGTAGGCTGCTCGTAACCAGAGAACCCATACTAATGGTGAACCAGCCAACATCCGATGCCTCAATCACGACAAAAAGTAGGCCCTCCAAGTTATTGAGGTGGATGCCATCAAGGGAGTGCTTTGTGGCTACATACCAGACCAAAAAAATAAAGTAATAAAGCACAATTTCAGATTCCACATGCACGATCACAGTACCCAGTTCTACCTCACCGCCACCTCTATCGATCCTTCCACTACTTCAGATTTGTCTCGCTGCTTGTCTGACATTCAATATTACATGAGCAGATACTTCCTTCAATTAAATACTGGGAAGACTGAAGCCATTGTTTTCCAACTCTGCCATAAATTGTTCCCCAGCCACCGATTCCATCCATTGTCTGAGGCTAATACAGACTGTTCACAACTTCTATTTGCACCTCTGTAGTGATGCCCAACTTCACCCCAGGCCTCAGTCTATTTGCTGCTAAAAGCCCTTATACATATCTGCAGATGCCAATGCTCTCTTGTCTTGCTTCCTACCTACCATCCTTTGTAAACTTCAATTCATCCAAAATTCTGCTGCCTGTATCCTAACTCGCACCAAGTTCCATTCACCTGTCACCACGCTGCTCACTGACCTACACTGGTTTATTCACTGGGGGGTAGGCGGGAATGTGGAGTTGAGGTTACAATCAGATTAGCCATGATCTTGTTGAATGGCAGAGCAGATTCGAGAGGCCGAGTGGCCTACTCCTGCTCCTAATTCGTACGTTTGTATGTCCTGCATATCAGCTTCCAAGCTCCGTGTTTGAAAAAAGAACTGAAATGAGGGCTTTAACTAGCTTTGGTCTGAAATGACTGCTTGTAATCTTCATATCTTACAGAAGCAAAATTATAATAAAAAGAAAGGTGTTGCTATTGGAAACAAGCTGCTTGAACTTCTCAGTAGTTGTGAATCAATTAATACTTATCTAATTACACTTACTATCCTGAGGTTTCAAAAGTACTGCTCCAATACTAAGTCTGAGGCATGTTCAGGGTTGGAGGGGCTGGTGGAGTGTGATATTGGGCCTCAAAACTGGAGCCCCCTAATTGTAATTTAACGTTTGGGTTTGGTGTCGAATGAGGAACAGCAGATGTTGTGCAGAGCCACATGATGTGATCGCAACTGAAGTATTAAAGGGCTAATCCAAAGATGGAATTTGGAGAAGTTTGGAATTTGCACAAATAAAAGAAGTTTCATCATGGATTCAGGCTGTGCCTTGATTTAGTAATGGGGGCAGTGAGGAGTCAGAGAGAGAGAGATACTCTTCCCCAGCAGTGGCAGGAAGAAACTTGCTGCTGCAACAAAGAAGGCAAGGCTGGAAGTAGCCGAGGAGGCCAGCAGTAGGAGCATCATATCGCGCCCCTGGTTTCTATGTGGAAAGTGCTTTAAGACCTAACCAGGACAGGAAGGGTGAGTGTAGTTGCACAGTCAAATACATCCTGCTGTGAACATCACCCCACCTCTTACTATGCCTTGTCAAGCCTGCTCCATCACATCACTCCTCAGACCTATTTACCTTGAAAGTGCACCCATCATTCTCTTTCTGCGCACTTCCTCACAGACCAACTATTCATCCACCACTGATACTCACCCTCAACCTTAAGTAATTTCATGCTGATAGTCACTGTCACCAAAGGCACTGTATCCATCAAGTGAACACATACCATTACACTCACTCATAGGTCTTCTCTTTCCCCTGTTACGGCCAAGGCGGGAGCAACGCACCATCAATTCAGTCTCATCATTCCACAAGTCGCAGCACATTATTAAAGTTTTCCCACCCAACTGGAAAACAGCCAAATTAAACACTCTAGTAACCCCCAGAATAAAACAGACCAAACCAGGTATCTGTAGACAACAACAAATTAACTATTTATTAAAAAAACTAAATCTTAAACACTATTAAGATAAACCTATGTTGAAAGACCTTATAACTTCTTATTTTAACCTAACTCCCCCATACACACACATACACTCAAAACTAACAGTTAACTGGTTTTAAAAGTGGTGATTTTTGAAACAAAATTAGCTTTTTCTTAAGAATAGATAAATAAGTAAGTCATTATGGGTTGCATTCCCAATGGGTGAGGTAGTCTTATGTGAAAATAATCAAATGCCACTCGAATTCTCCACACGTATTTGATGAAACAGTCCTTCATAGAAAAGCATTCAAAACACTTCAGCTGCTGCAGGCATCAAGACCACTGGCAAATTCCAGAAAGTACAATCAGTTAAGAGAGATTCAATCTTGAAGCAAATACTTCCTGGCTTGGAAGTAAAGAAAAGGAGTTTTGCTACCTTCAGCATTACAAATGGTCTCTTCAAAAAGAGGATTTTTTTTCCTCCTTAGGCAATTAACTTGGCTTGTAGCTCCTTGCAGAATTTCTGCTGAGAGAGAATAGACAGCTCTTTTCTTCAGGAGCACGCCTCGCTGATGGCTGGTTCAGACCGTTCTTTGCCAGTTTTACACACAAATAGAAACATTATACCATGTGACCTCTCTCTCTTGCTGTCATCCAGGTAACAAAATAAAGCTGGCACATTGTGCCTCAGAAATCCAAAAGCTTCTGGCTCTGTCTTAAAGGCACACTGTTTCAAACAGAATCTTAAAGGCACACTGTTTCAATCCGAGGAGAAAATAAATACGGTTTTGTGACACCCCCCATTTACAGAAGAGAGTGCAAAACACAAGAGAGAAGGAGGGGACTGGAGGTAGTCCTCCACAGATTCCAGAACTGACAATTGCAGAGGAGGAAGTGCTGGAGATTAGTGACCTCCCAATATCCCTGCCTTTTGGATATGGAGACTGGGACTTCCCAACGACTTGGTGACAGAACTAAGTATCACCAAACCACATGTCATATGGCACTCAGCAAAGTTGACTTAATTTCAGCAGCAAGTAAAATAAGATCATATTGATAATGCTAACTTACAACATTCTTACCTTGCAAGTACTAATTGATACTTTTTTCTCTGCTAGGGCAGCAGCAGTTGGTGGAGTTCCTGAACAACTAATACTCAGAGAAGCTGATTTCTTCTAATAGTGCACTGTCAGAGGACTCATGCTTAACAAGCACCAATGCAAATGTTCACACTTTGGTGGATGCAGCCAGGCAGTTAGTTGGGAATTCACCTGGTAATTCATAGTTCACAAGAGAGCAAAAGCAGATGTTTGTGGCAGGGACAGCTGTGGAGAGTCTGTGTCAGAGGGTGTATGCCTCTCTAAGCTCTGCTTCGCTGGACTCAGATATTATACCCCTGGGGATGACATTGCAAAGGATAATCAGACAAACAGCAGAAAATCTGTGACAAAATGGCATACCTTTCACACAACCTGCCCACGAATGAAGAGCGAAAGGAGGAGTCCATCGCAAGCATGAGTGCATAGATGTCACAGGACATTGCAAGGATGCCTTCTTGCATAGATAGAGTGGCTAACTCCATGGAACATCAATTGCAACAATTAAATAAGGCCATGCTGGCATTGACCATGGCCATGTACACTCTGGATGCCAACATATCTGGTACGTTAAATAGAATGACAGACCCCTTAGTCTTGGCCTTACAGTGCATCATTGGTTTGCACCAAACTACTGTCGAGCAGAGTGGTAGAGTGAATTGTGCCTGGCCTATGAGAGGGATGATGGTGAAAGAGGTGACTAAGGTAGTGGACAGGGAAATGTCGATGGATGTTATTTATATGGACTTCCAGAAGGCATTTGATAAAGTCCCACGTAAGCGACTGTTAACTAAGGTAGAAGCCCATGGAATTGAAGGAAAATTATTGACACGGTTAGGAAGTTCATTGAGTGGTAGGCGGCAGAGAGTGGGGATAATGGGTAAGTACTCCGATTGGCAGGATGTGACTAGTGGTCTCCCACAGGGATCTGTTTTGGGGCCTCAATTATTCACATTATTCATTAACCACTTGGATGATGGCATAGTAAGTTATATATCCAAACTTGCTGATGATACAAAGTTAGGCGGCATTGTAGGCAGTCTAGATGATAGCATAAAATTGCAAAGAGATATTGACAGACTAGATGAGTGGGCAAAACCGTGGCAGATGGATTTCAATGCGGGCAAGTGTGAGATTATCCATTTTGGACCAAAAAAGGATAGAGCAAGGTACTTTCTAAAAGGAAAAGGTTAAGTACAGTGGATGTCCAAAAAGACTTGGGGGTTCAGGTGCATAGGTCATTAAAATGCCATGAGCAAGTGCAGAAAATAATCAAAAAGGCTAATGGAATGCTAGCCTTTATATCTAGAGGATTGGAGTATAAAGACACAGAGGTTATGCTGCAGCTGAACAAAACCCTGGTTGGACCCCACCTGGAGTACTGTGAGCAGTTCTGGGCACCACACCTTAGGAAGGATATATTGGCCTTGGAGGGAGTGCAACATAGGTTTACAAGAATGATACCTGGACTACAGGGGTTAAGTTACAAGGAGAGATTACACAAATTAGGCCTGTTTTTGCTAGAATTTAGAAGGTTAAGGGGTGATCTGAGCGAAGTCTTCAAGATATTAACAGGAACAGGCAGGCTAGATAAAGATAAACTATTTCCACTGGTTGGAGATTCTAAAACTAGGGGACATAGTCTAAAAATGAGGACCAGACCGTTCAAGAGAGATGTTAGGAAGCACTTCTTCACATAAAGGGTGGTAGAGGTTTGGAACTCTCTCCCACAAACAGCAGTTGAAGCTAGAACAGTTGTTAATTTTAAATCTGAGATAGAATTTTGTTAAGCAAAGATATTAAGGGATATGGGCCAAAGACAGGCTGTGGATCAGCCATGATCTCATTGAATGGCGGGACAGGCTTGAGGGGCTGAATGGCCTACTCCTGTTCCTACCTTCCTATGTTCCTATGAATTGGAAGTGGGGACAAGAGTGACCATTGGATGTGATCAGTCCAGAGGTAGTGACTGACTGAATCTTACAGCTATATGGGAATCCCTGGCAGCAATGTGTACTGTGTTGAAATCACAATCTTCACCCTCACCCCCTTCTTCATCCTCCTCCTCACCTTCATTAGATTTATCCACAGATAATGTTTGCTCAGCGTCTTATTCCTCCTGTAGCTATGTGAAATGGAGTGCAGAATGCAGCACACCATGACCATTCTGGAGACTCTGGCAGGCAAGTATTGAAGGGTACTTCCAGCTCAGTCCAGGCACCTGAAACACATCTTGAGTATTTTAGGGTACAGGATGGTTTTCTGTCATTTGAATGTCTTGAATATTTGACCTTTTGGTTAATGGAAAATCCAAACTACAGACTTCTGTCTTCTGCTAAGAAAAACAACAGAAAACAGAAAAGGTAAAGTATGTAACTTTGGACACTGCAACAATAGCAATGAACCACAGACTTCTGTCCGCTGCTAGAAAAGAAACAAAAAACAGACACAAAATAGAAAAAGGTTGTGTCTTAGACACTGCAACAAGCCAAAAAACAGAGAAGACCCCTTATACCTCAAAACTGTATAAAAAGAATGACTGTTCTTTCAGCAGGAGATGCAGCATGAAGAAGAATAGGAGGAACCATTTCATTAGACACTCCTATCTCTCCCCAGAGCAATGATGTGTTCCAAACTATGTTCCCAGTTGTGAGTATTATTTATATAAGTTGGTTATTGTTGTTCAGCAATCGAATAAAGCGATTAGTAATCTTAGTACCATTTTGTCTCCACTCAATGTTAGAACTAGTAATAGGATTCTTTCCCTAAACATAGGGACAATGTAATTCTAATCCGACAGCGTGCTGATCGCTTGCTCAATGACACATCTGGTGGTCACATGGCTGCCGTTGTACCACTCTTGGACTTTGTTGGTTGGGTTTCTCATGGGTGTCACCAGCCAAGTTTGAAGGAGCATCCTTTGTCTCCTAGCAGCCATTTATAAGTCTGCTTGCAGATCTAAAGAGGTCAAGGAGCTTGGACTGCTGTAGGATCAAAGCATCATGGGAGTGCCACAGGAATCTTGCACGCAACTGCATAAAATTTTACTTGTGTTTTCACATTATTGGAATGGAAATCCTTGCAGTTTTAAATACTCCTGGTATATCTGGCGGGTGCATGCATTGCTATGTGTGTGCAGTTGATGATGTACTGCACCTGTGGGAAGCTAGCCAGAGCTACTCACCCAAGCACCCATTCATTCTGACTAACATTATCACAGGAGAAGGTGATGATGCCAGCTCTGAAAAACATGCCAGCAATGGCCTGCCTTATGCATTTTATGTGCAGCCGACTAGGAGCTCCTGGATATGCCTTGTACCTTAAGCATTCACTCCCTCTACCACCAGCACACAGTGGCTGCAATTTGCACCATCTACAAGATGCAGTGCAGCAACTCACCAAGGCTCCTTCAACAGCACCTTTGAAATCGTGAACTGTACTGCCTAGAAGAACAAGGGCAGCAGGGGCATGGGAATATCACTACCTCCAAGTTTCCCTACAAGCTACACACCATTCTGACCTGGAAATATATTGCTATACTTGTTTTTATTTGTTCGTAGGAGGTGGGAGTGGCTGGCAAGGCCAGCATTTATTGCCCATCCCTAATTGCCCATGAGAAGGTAGTGGTGAGCCTTTATTGTTGCTGTGTCAAAATCCTGGAACCCTCTACCTGACAGCACTCTGTCTGTACCCATGTCACACGGACTGCCCCATGCCACATGGACTGCAGCGGTTCAAGAAGGCCGCTTACCACCACCTTCTCAAGGGCAATTAGAGATGGACAATAAATGCTGGGCTTGCCGTGATCCCACATCCCATGAATGAGTAACAAAAATCTCTGGCAGAGCCCTGGAAGGATCCAGAGGCAAAAATGTTGAGGGTGGAGGTCACTTTGACAGTCACTGGCAAAGTATGGTCACCAGGTCCAACAGGGAACAGGTCTTCGAGGCAGCTGCAGGTTATTGCCACCACCTGAGATGCTAATCACAGCTTCCACAGACACTGTTCTTCCGAGAAGTCAAGGAAGCTAAGCATCTGGCTGTACACCTTGTTACGTAGGTAGTGCTTCGTGTGACCTCAACATCTCTGTTACACCCCTCTCTACTCTCCTTTCTGCTGCCCGCTTGCAGGTCTCTCCACAGCAGATTGTTGCTTCTGTTGATGATGATCTTGCTCCTTGTCCGACGTCCAATCTAAAGCAGCCACAAATCCTGATCTTGAGCCCCAATAATTCCAAAGTGCATAACACTTTGTACACTACAAGTACTTCCTCACCACAAGTACTCTCAACAAACCCTTCCCCAGTGATAGGTAAGAGAGGAGCTGTGAGCACTGAATATTTATTGCTGTTTTTGCCTAACTTTTAATGAGCCCCATGACTTGCCATTCAATCTTCTCCCCTCAGCTTCATTGGTGAGTTTCAAGAAGCCCAGGAAAGCTGTGGATGTTCTGTTAAATTTAAATTGTGGTTAAAATATAAATGGAATACACATATTTAAATATTCAAATTGCTAATCCCCCCTCTCCACAGGGGATTACACACGCAGTCAAATGCGCCTGAAACTTGGAAGTTGCTGCATTGTAGTCGGTTTGAGGATGTGCTGTCACTTTCAACGAATTGAACCACCCGCCCAGACCTAAACCCACGGGCTCCTCGATGTTAAAATGCCCCCATGTGTTACATTCAGAGCAGCCTACAAATCTAGGCATTATTCAAATCTGTAGCAAAACCTAACGAGGGAAAATCTATTTTTAATGATATATTACTAAAACCTCTTATGTTAATTCATTAATGTTTAAAAACGGAATCAAAAATATTTTCTATAATGTCTAATCTTGCATTCCTAGCATTAGTGAGTTCATGCATGACCTCATATAGGCCAACTATTTTGGGGAATTAATTATGAGTATTCCCTTAACTGCTTTTAGCCAGTCTGGCTGTAGTAATACCAAATACATCTTCGTTCTGTTAATAGATAGGATTACCACTCGAAAACACATACAGTGCTGATGCTAATTCTTAATTATATCTCATTTTGGGGGTTAGTTTGCGGTAGATTATTTTCACCATTTCAAATCTGTAAGTCATCTAACTGATTTAATTCAATAACATATTTTGAAATTCCATTCTTTGGGAGGTATGGGAAGCACAGTAACACTGCAAAAAGGGCAGATTTATAGTAGGCTTAGGATCTCTCGCTGAAATGCAAACAATATTACACCTAACTCAACCTGATATTCTCGTCCATGTAATTCAAAGATACTTATTGTGCAAGATTAGCAGTATGTTCAGCAACAAATGCTTATGGACAGTTTTGTCGAACCCAATGAGTGGCAGAGGATGTGGGACCAGAATGAAGATCAAATCAGTTTCAGTACAATACCATCACTTCCAGAACTTGTGACATTGCCTGTTGCTCTTAACTAAACTCAGCATAAATGCCAAACACACAAAAAATATGAAGAAGGCCGTGGGTAGATGGTGTGAATTTGTAATCCCAGTGGGGAGCATTGCATGCCAGGAATTCTTATTGGGAAGTCAGGCAGGTCAGTGTGCGCTGTAATATTTTCCACTCATTTCAATCCTGTGGGGCCTGCTGACCCTTCCCACCCGGCTCCTTCCTTCGCCATGCAGAATTGCTAAGTGAAAATTTGGAAATTTTACACTTTGATGCTATTTTAAAACAGAGTGGTGAATTTTCTGATTTGCATATTTCGTTATCCACCAGCAGCCAATAATTTAACATATGCTGAACCACACGACCAGCTAACGTACCCGAGCATCACTTGTATTTCTGGTTGCTCTGTGAGTCAATCAAATGATTTGCAAAGTAAGCTGAATTATTTTGGAATTGCAGGTTGTTCTTAAGGTCGGGTGGATGCAGAGAATTGTGCTATTCCAAGCACTGATAAGCTCTTGTATTCTCCTAAATTGAACTGACGATGTGACAGTATTATACTGATGTTTTTAAAGTTTTAAGCTGAATAACCAAACAGACACAAATTACCTGTACAAAAAATTTTGGCTGATGGAGTATCTGCAATTAACTGAAACTTGGAGCAAGGGGGCCAACTAGGAGGGAAGGATAGAGAAGAAGAAGCGATCAGGATAGTGGGGGAAGTGATCGAGAGGGGAGGAGAAATCTGGAGGGAGGGAGGGAGGGATGAGGGAAGCAATCAAGGGGTTTGGGGTGGGAGGAAGTCTTTGGGAGGGAGGGAGAAGTCCGGAGAGAGTGAGTGGGAAATAGCCAGAGAGGGGGGAAGCGATCAAGAGGGAACTGAATTGAATCAGGGAATACTCCCATTTTTTCTCCATGCAACTGTCTATTCAGAATGTAAATGTGCAGCCATGTTTTCAGCCATAGTTCTGTGGTCTTTTTAAACAAGTTTGTTCAATGTCCAGTAGCAGTTCAAAAACAATGTTCCATATGATGAAATTGATATGTTTCATTTTGGCAGGTGTGGTTTCTGTCACAAGTTTTACAGTTCTTTTCCTCTAAACTAGGGCAGTAGTTTAAATTAGGACCGGAGAGATATTAGTACTGTTTTAAATTTATAGCTTAACTATTTCTACTAAATAATGTAACTACAAACATTTCAATACTTAAAATCCTAATTAGCTAAATAAAATAAAATAGATATGGCAGGGCAGGTGATGTCTGTCAGCTGTAACATGTGGGAGCTGGTGGGCACCAATGTGATCAACAGCAACCACATCTGCAGTAAATGTCTGCAGCTCAAGGAGCGTTAGCTCAGAGTTCATGAGTTGGAGTCCGAGCTTCAGACATTGTGGTGCATCAGAGAGGGAGAAAGTTACCCGGACACTTTGCTCCAGGAGGTAGGCACACCTCTTCAGTTAAGTATTTCAGATTTTGTCCGTGGTCAAGGACAGGAGGGTGTGACTATGAGTGAGGCAGGTATGGGGATCCAGAAGGCATCACTGCAGGAGTCTCAGCCCTTGCACTTGTCCAACAGGTCCAAGGATCTTGCAGCCTGTGTGGACGACAGCAGGGACTGCAGCAAGGATGAGCCAACTGACCACGGCACTGTGGTAGAGGGGGCATTCAAGTGGGGGGGGAGTTAAAAGGAATGCAGTAGTAGAGGACAGTATAGTATGGGGGATAGATAGTGCTCTCTGCAGCCGAGGGCATGGCTCCCGATGGCTGTGTTGCCTCCCCAGGGTTAAAGACATTTTTTGGGACTAGAGAGGAACTTTAAGTGGAAGGGGAAGTATCCAGTTGTTGTGGTCCATGTGGATACCAATGACATAGAGAGAACTAAGAGTGATGTTCTGCTGAGGGAGTATGAGCAGCCAGAGGCTAAATTCAAAAGCAGAACCACAAAGGTGATAATCTCTGAATTACCACCTGAGCCACGAGCAAATTGGCATAGGGTAAATAAGATCAGAAAGTTGAATGACTGAAAGATTGGTGTGGGAGAAAAAAGTTTCAATTCATGGGGCACTGGCACTAGTACTGAGGAAAGAGAGAGCTGTTCCATTGGTATGGGCTTCACTTGAACCACACAAGGACCAGAGTCTTGGTGAATCAAATAACTAGGGTCGTAGAGAGGGCTTAAAACTAAATAGTGCTGGGGGGAAGGTTCGAGTGAGGGGAAATTTAGAAAGTTAAAGAGAACAGACAAGGCAATAGTGCATGGTAGCGATACGGGTAATGGTAACCAGAGTGTGACAGGGATGGTGCATACAGACAAAAGAGTGCACCAGCAAATAGGAACAGAGAAGGGAAAAATGGTGAAAAGACAGAATTAAAGGCTCTTTATCTGAATGCACACAGCATTCTTAACACGATAGATTACATGATAGCACAGATAGAAATAAATGGGTATGATTGGATAGCCAATACAAAGACTTGGTTGCGAGGTGACCAAGGTTGGGAACTGAATATTCAAGGGTATTTGACATTTCAAAAGGTTAGGAAGAAAGGAAAAGGAAGTGTGGTAGTTCTATTAATAAAGGATGCAATCAGTATAGTAGTGAGAAATGATCTTGGCCCAGAAGATCAAGATATAGAATCAGTTTAGGTGGAGATAAGAAATAGCAAGGGAAAGAAGTCACTGGTGGGGGTAGTTTATTGGTCCCCTAACAGTAGCCACATGTCGTACAGTGTATAAATCAAGAAATAATGAGGCTTATAAGAAAGGTACTGTAAAAATTGTGGGTGATTTTAATCTTTATATAGATTGGAAAAGGCAACCTTGAGGAAGAGTTCATAAAGTGTATTCAGGACAGCTTCTTAGAACAATATGTTTTGGAACCAACCAGGGAACAGCTGTTTTAGACCTGCGAATGTGTAATCAGACAGGATTACTTAATGATCTCATAGTAAAGGATCCTCTAGGCAAGAGCAATCATAACATGGTAGAATTTCACATTCTGTTTGAGGGTGAGAAACTTGGGTCTGAAACTAGTGTCTTCAGGCAATTACAAAGGTATGAAGAAAGAGTTGGCTAAAGTAGATTGAGAAAATAGGTTAAAAGTTAAGACAGTAGAGAAGCAGTGGCAGGCATTTAAGAAGACATTTCACAACTCTCAACAAACATATATTCCATTGAGAAAGAAAGACTCTACAAGAAGGAAGCACCATCCGTAGTAAATTGAAAGAAAAGCTGTACAATGCTGTGAAGATTAGTGGTAGGCCAGGAGATTGGGAAAATTTTAGAAACTAACAATGGATGATCAAAAATAGAAGAAATTAGAATATGAAAGTAAACTAGCAATAAATATAAAAACAGACAGTAAGAACTTCTACAAGTATATAAGAAGGAAAATAATAGCTAAAGTAAACATTCGTTCCTTGGAGGATGAGACCGGGGTATTAATATGGGAAACAAGAAAATGACAGAGACTTTGAACAAGTATTTTGTACCTGTCTTCACATTCAAAGACACTAAAAGCATCCCCAAAATAGTAGAAAATCAAGGGGCAAAAGGGAGGGAGGAGCTTAAAACAGTCATTATTACTAGAGAAAAAGTACAAGGAAAACTAATGGGATTAAAGGCTAACAAGTCCACTGGACCTGGTGGCCTGCATCCTAGGGTCTTAAAAGAAGTGGCTGTAGAGATAGTGGATGCATTGGTTGTAATATTCTAAAATTCCCTATATTCTGTAAAAGTTCCAGCAGACTGGAAAACCACAAATGCAATGTCCCTATTCAAGAAAGGAGGGAGGCAGAAAGCAGGAGACTATAGGCCATTTAGCCTAATGTCTGTCTTTGAGAAAATGCTGGAATCCATTAGTAAGGAAGTAGGAGCAGGGCATGTAGAAAATCATAATACAATCAAGCAGAGTCAACATGGTTTTACGAAAGGGAAATTGTGTTTAACAAATTTATTAGAGTTCTTCAAGGATATAACAAGCAGGGTGGACAAAAGGGAACAAGTAGATGTAATGTATTTGGATTTTCAAAAGACTTTCAGTAAGGTGTCACATAAAAGGTTATTGTGCAAGATAAAAGCTCATTGTGTTGGGGTAATATATTAGCATGGATAGAGGATTGGCCATCTAACAGGTAACAGAGAGTCGGGACAAATGGGTCATTTTCACACTGGCGAACTGTAACTAGCAGGGTGCCACAATGATCAGTTCTGGGGCCTCAACGATTTACAACCTATATAAATGAGTTAGTTGAAGGGACACAGTGTATTGTAGCCAAATTTGCTGATGATACAAAGTTAGGCGGGAAAGCAAGTTCTGAGGAGAACACAAAGGCAGGAATTTTATGCTCTCCCTGCAACAACTTTGGAGGCGGGGAGACCATATAATCAGGTGGGATGGTGGCGTGGGGTATACCCTGTCACCTTCCTGCCTCCACTCAAATTAAGTCCAGGGCGGGAAGGCCTGTGGACAGCCTTCCCGCCCCGCCGCCAATTGAAGCCCTTAGTCCAGCAGCAGGTGGACCCATCGCTGTCCGGCAAGCATGCCAAACAAACCTGTGCAGGTTGCTTTTTGGCTCCAGGTGGGGGTGGGGGCAGTGGGTGGGGCCCTCATTAAGAGGCACTTTGTGCCCGATCAAGGGACCCGGTATCGGGATGGGGAGAGCCCTTGCTGCCGACCCCCAGACACCCCTAACTCGTGAATCCCCTCCCGCCCTGACTCACCTGTGGCCTGGGTTCAATGCCTCCAGTACTGACAGCAGCCACCGCCTCCATGGTAGCACTGCCTAGTTAAAGAGCTGCTGGCCTCTGATTGGCCGGCAGCTCTCAGCAGGTGGGACTTCCATCATCAGGGTCCTTAATACCGGGGAAGTCCAGCCGCTATCCACCTAAGTGCCGAATTGGTACATAAAGCGGCAGGCCTTTCCCAGAGGAGGCAACAAAGGGCTTTGGCTGGCGCTTTTGCCAATGGCTGAGACACCCATCACCCAGAGAAAATCCGAGCGTAAGAGTCTGCCAAGATAGATAGATAGGTTAAGTGAGTGGGGAAAAAATTGGCTGATAGAGTATAATGTGGGAAAACGTGAGATTATCCCCTTTGGTAGGAAGAATAGAAAAGCAGAATATTATTTAAATGGCGAGAGACTGCAGAATGCTATTATACAGAGAGATCCGGCTAGCCTCGTACTTGAACCACAAGAAATTAGCATGCAGATACAGCAAGGAATTAGGAAGACAAATTGAATGTTGGGCTTTATTGCAAGGGTGTTGGGGTATAACAGCAGGAAAGTCTTGCTGCAACAGTGCAGGGCGTTGGTGAGACCACACCTAGGGTACTGCATACAGTTTTGATCTCCTTATTTAAGTGGGGATATACTTGCATTGGAGGCAGTTCAGAGAAGGTTCACTAGGTTGATCCCTGGGATGAAGGGGTTGTCTTATGAGGAAAGGTTGAGCAAGTTGGCCATAAACTCATTGGAATTTAGAAGAATAAGAGGTGATCATATTGAAACATGTAAGATTCTGAGTGTCTTTGCAGGATAGGTGCTGAGAGGGATTTTCCCTTGTGTGAGAATCTAGAACTAAGGGGACAGTTTCAAAATAAGAGGTCTCCCATTTAAGATGGAGAGAGAAGGAATTTATTTTCTCTGAAGGTCATTAATCTTTGGAATGCTCTATCCCAGAGTGCATAAGAACATAAGAAATAGGAGCAGGAAATGCAGCCTGTTGAGCCTGCTGTGCCATTCAATAAGATCGTGGCTGATCTTGGACTTCAATTCCACTTTCACGCCTGCTCCCCATATCCCTTGATTCCCTGAGAGACCAAAAATCTGTCTATCTCAGCCTTAAATATATTTAATGATGACACATCCACTGCCTTCTAGGGCAGAGAATTCCAAAGATTCGCAACCCTTTGAGTGAAGAAATATCTCCTCTTCTCAGTCCTAAATGATTAGCCCATTATCTTGAAACTGTGACCCCTTGTTCTTGGTTCCCTAGGCAAGAGAAGTAACATCTCGGTATCTACCCTGTCAAGCCCTTCATAATCTTGAATGTTTCAGTGAGATCACCTTTCATTCTTCTAAACTCCAGAGAATATAGACCCAATTTACTCAACCTGTCATAATAGGACAACCCTCTCATCCCAGGGGCCAATCTAGTCCACATTCACTGTACTGCATCCAATGCAAGTATATCCTTCCTTAAATATGGAGAGCAAAATTGCACACACTATTCCTGCTGTGGTCTCACAAAGCCAAACACAATTGCAGCAAGACTTCTTTATTCTTGTACTCCAATCTCCTTGCAATAAAGGTGAACAAAGGCTTTCCTAATTGCCTGCTGTACCTGCAAGCTAATTTTTTGTGCTCCTTGTACGAGTACACCCAAGTCTCTCTGAACATTAACATTTACAAGTTTCCCACCTTTTAAAAATATTCTGCTTTTATATTCTTATGACCAAAGTGAATAGCCTCACACTTCCCCACATTATACTCCATCTGCATCCTTGTTGCCCACTCACTTAACCTGTCTATATCTCTTTTCAAACACTGTGCCCGCCTCACAGCTTGCATTCCCGTCTAGCTTTGTATCATCAGCAAACTTAAATACATTACTCTCTGTCTCTTAGTCTAAGTCATTAATATAGATTGTAAATAGTTAAGGCCCCAGCACTGATCTTTGTGGCACTCCACTCGTCACACCTGCCAATTTGAAAGTGTCCATTTATCCCTGCTCTCTGCTTCCTGTCCATTAACCAAACTTCTACCCATGCTAATATATCACCCCAAATCCATGAGTCCTTATCTTGTGTATTAACCTTTTGTATGGCACCTTATTGAATTTCTTTTGTAAATGCAAGTATACTACATTTTCCTGTTCCCCTTTATCTACCCCACGAGCTACATCCTCGAAAATCTGTAATAAATTTGTCAAAAAGGATTTCCCTTTCGTAAGACCATGTTGACTTGTTCTAATCGTACTCAGTTTTACTAAGTGCATAGTTAATACTTCCTTAATAATAGATTCCCGCACTTTCCCAAGACTGATTTCAGGCTAACTGGCCTGTAGTTTCCTGTTTTCTCTCTCCCTCCTTTCTTGAATAGCAGTGTTACATTTGCTAACTTCCGATCTGCTGAGACCATTTCTGAATCCAGGGAATTTTGAAAAATCATTGCCAGCACATCCGTTATCTCTGCAATGATCTCTTCTAGTACCCTAGTACATAGGCCATCAGGTCCTGGGGATTTGTCAAATTTTAATCCCCTGAGTTTCTTCAGTACTTTTTCTCTGCTGATATTAATTACCTTAATTTCCTCACTATTATTAGCCCCTAGTTTCCCCTTTATTTCTGGTATGTAACTTGTGTCTTTTACTGTGAAGACATGCACAAAATATTTGTTCATTGTCTCTGCCATTTTCTCATTCCCATGATAATTTCTCCTGTCTCTTCTTCTAAGGGACCGATGTTTACTTTAGCTACTCTCTTCCTTTTTATATACTTGTAAAAGCTCTTACAATCTGTTTTTATATTCCTGTCTAGTTTACTCTCATTCTATTTTTTTCCCTTTTTGTCAACTTTTTGGTGGCCCTTTGCTGATTGTTAAACACTCCCAATCCTCAGACTTACTACTATTCTTTGCAACATTGTAGCCCTCTTCTTTTAATCTAATACTATCCTTAACCTCCTTGGTAAGACACGGTTGGATCTTTCTCACTGAGTTTATGTTTTTCAATGGAATGTATTTTTATAGAGTTATAGAGTTATACAGCACAGAACCAGGCCCTTTCGGCCCTTCATGTATGTGCCGGACATCCATCACCCAACTATTCTAATCCCATATTCCTGCACTTGGCCCAGAGCCTTGCATGCTATGGCATTTCAAATGCTCATCTAAATACTTATTAAATGTTATGAGGGTTCCTGCCTCCACCACCTCTTCAGGTAGTGCATTCCAGATTCCAACCACCCACTGAGTGAAAAAACCTTTCCTCAAATCCCCTCTAAACCTCCTACCCCTTACCCTAAATTTATGCCCCCTGGTTCTTGACCCCTCCGCTAAGGGAAAAGTTTCTTCCTATCTTACCTATCAATGCCCCTCATAATCTTGTACACCTCAATCATGTCCCCCCTCAGCCTTCTCTGCTCCAAGGAAAACAACCCTAGTCTTTTCAGTCTCTCTTCATAGCTGAAATGCTCCAGCCCAGGCAACATTCTGGTGAATGTCCTCTGCACCCTCTCCAGTGCAATCACATTTTTCCTATAGTGTGGTGACCAGAACTGTACACAGTACTCCAGCTGTGTCTTGATTACCATTTTATACAGCTCCATCATAACCTCCCTTCTCTTATATTCTATGCCTCGGCTAATAAAGGCAAGTATCCCATATGCCTTCCTAACCACCTTATCTACCTGTAGTGCTGCGTTCAGTGATCTATGGACAAGTACATCAAGGTCCCTCTGACCTTCTGTACTTCCTCAGGTCCTATCATCCATTGTATATTCCCTTGCCTTGTTAATCCTCCCAAAATGCATTACCTCACACTTCTCAGGATTAAATTCCATTTGCCTCTGCTCTGCCCATCTTACCAGCCCATCTATATCGTCCTGTAATCTAAGGATTTCCTCCTCACTATTTACAACACCACCAATTTTCGTGCCATCTGTGAACTTACTGATCATACCTCCTATTTTCACATCTAAATCATTAATGTACACGACAAGCAGTAAGGCTCCCAGCACCGATCCCTGTGGTACACCACTGGTCACAGGCTTCCAATCGCAAAAACAGCCCTCGACCATTACTCTCTGCCTCCTGCCACTAAGCCAATTTTGGATCCAATTTGCCAAATTGCCCTGGATCCCATGGGCTCTTACCTTCTTAACCTTTCTCCCATGAGGGACCTGATCAAAAGCCTTACTGAAGCCCATGTAGACTACATCTACTGCTTTACCCTCATCTCCACATCTCGTCACTTCCTTGAAAAATTCAATCAAGTTAGTTAGATACGATCTCCCCCTGACAAAGCCATGCTGATTATTCCTGATTAATCCCTGCCTCTCCAAGTGGAGATTAATCCTGTCTCTCAGAATTTTTTCCAATATTTTCCCAATCACTGATGTTAGACTCACCAGCCTGTAATTACCTGGTTTATCCCTGCTACCCTTCTTGAATAATTTGTTGAATATTTTGAATTGTTTCTTTAAATGTTTCCTAATGTTTATAGTCTATTTATGCAATCAACCTGAGCAAGCTTTCCCCTCTTACCTACATGATTGGTTTTGTTTAAGTTTAAGATTCTTGTTTCTGGAGGCTGGGTCACTGAATATATTCAAGGCTGAATTAGACAGATTTTTGATCTACAAGGGAGTCAGAGGTTATGTGGGGCAGGCAGAAAAGGGGAGTTGAGGCCACGATCAGAGCAGCTATAATCTTATCGAATGAATGAGCAGACTTGAGGGGCTGAATGGCCTACTCCTTCACCTATTTCTTAGGTTCTTACATTCTTAGACGCTTTATCCATCATATTAGATGATTAAATACCTATTTTGCACCTGCAAAAAACAAGCATGTTGCTATCAAATTTCTACACCTTTATCTTTACAAAGGGCCAGCTTCACAAATTCTGGAACTAATGACAGTTAATTTAATCTGGTGCTATCTGAATTAATTTCACTTATGAAGCAAATGGTGCTTGGCTCAAATGCAATGATTATTTAATTGTCAGAAAATTGGTCCAAGTATTAGTCAAGCAATCGCTACTTTTTCATAATAGCAGTTTTTTTTGTCCTTTCAATATCATGAGCCAATGCTATATCTCAAAGAGGATCCAGAAAAAAATGTTTAAAACCCCTAACATCCTGCAAATAGCTCTATCATTTCGAATTTGACCTTATGTTTTTCCCATGATACAGAAAGCTGCTCAGGGATTGAAATAGAGAAGAAATCAATGGATTGCCAGCCGAATTAGACAAGTTGGGTGAATAGGCCTACATGAGTCAGTTTTCAGTTACAGTGAACAAACACCGTGATCAGGAAAGAGAGTTGAGGATAGCAATTGATTACTGATTAAAAAATGCACAGGCAATGTGAGGTGGCTATAGGAAATACAAAATGGCTTTAGATTTTATTGATGGGAATATTGAGTGACCTAGCACTAGATCTAGGCTATATAAGACACTGATAAGTCTGAACTTGGAGATACGGGTAGATTTTCACTTTGAACAGGGTGAAAAATGGATGGAAGAGAATCAACTACCTGATATACACCCTGCCTGGTTTGCCTTTCTGAAGAAGTCAACGTCAATCTACTATTGCCTATTTTCCGGCATTATTGGAAGGTAAACCAGCCCTATAGTATCCAGTTCTGGTTGAATTTTGTCGCTAGCATGCCAATCCCAACATCAGGATGAATTCTGGGTCCGGAACCTGGAAAGGTGAGTGGCAGAACATTGGGCATGATCTTCCCAGAGGCAACCAATGAAAAAGCCCCCTCCAAGATCCCCGTCCAATTAGGGATGGCGGGCAGGTTCCAGTACCAGGAGGTTCAATCAGCGTAGACTGTGGAGGTGGCTGCTGTCCGCCTTCATGGTATGGGAAATGCAAGGCCATCAGCAGGAGTAGCAGCAGTGCATGGAGGTGACTTCAGTGGGTGGGAAGCAGCTGCCATTGAAGCAGGGCAAGCATTAACAGAGACATCAGTCTCCATAACGTGATTTCAAGAGCTTGCCTGCCGCCTGGGGATAGATTCTGTTTGTGAAATGCTGCTGGCAAGTAAATGCAAACCCTCAAATGAGTCGCAGCTCAGACCACCCGCTGCAAAGCCGACTCTGATCCATTTTCGGGCTCCTGACACAGTGGGGGGCCTATGTGCCTCAGGGAAAACCCCTTGTGACATCGAAAATGGCAGAACATTTGGCTCATTACCAGCCTTAATTAGCCTCCTGTTGCTGCCAGGTGGATTGCTGTTGAATGTGCTAGTTCACCTCCAAGTAAAGCGCACAGAGGCAGGAATGCGTGGGGAGGCAACCCGATATGCAAATTTCCAAATGTCTTTGTGCCCCCACCTCCAAAGCCACCTCTGCAGGCCTGGGAACATTCTGGCCAATGTGACAGATATTGAAATTCTGGAGAGTATGCACAGGAGGGCAACTAGATTGGTACCACAGGACTAATTTCATGCTGCATTCATTGGCCTGGCATCCCCATTTACCAAAAGTGAATAATGTGCAATTATGGGCACTCTCCCTACAATTTTCCATGTATTTAAATTAATGGCTGGAAAATTGTGGGAAGCTTGATCACAATTTCCTGGCTTGCAAGGCTTCATGTCAGGGCAAAGCACACCCTTAATATTCACTTTAAATCTTAGAGCTTTTGTTTATGAGGCATGGCTCCAAGAGGTTGACATATTTACTTTGGAGAAACACAGCTGTAGAATGATGTAATACAATCTGGTGAGGCAAGTAAAATTGACTAAGAATAGTAGGATTAGAAGCCAGGCCTATATAATCTGTTAGGTTAGATACCAGGAAATATTTTGTTCTGTACAGAGTCTTTGGAGCAATGGAGAGGGGTGCCACAATCCATTACAAGGAAATTTCAGAGTTTCTGACAGAAAAACACATTTCCAGTCAACAAAGATAATTGAATATTTGGTTTATTTTGTATCAAAGATAACTGCGGTCTTCTGGGGCTTGAAAGATCACCATAATGATTTGGAGAGCAATTTCCCAGAATCCTTCCTGAATTGACCATAGCTTTTTTCTCTCTGCTTTTTTCTGGTGTTTTTCTTAGGAAACAATTATTGAGGGAGAGGGATAAGGGCAGTGTGTGAAGTTTGTTATGACCGAGGCAGGAGTAGTGCACTGTTTTTCTAGTTCCACTTTTCTGCAGGTCACAAAATATATGTACATTTTCTCCAAGTTTACTGATACGTTCAATCATAGGCTCTACCTTTATCCCAGAATAAAAACACACCAATCAGGTTTCTTTAATAAACAACAACATTATCAGTTTATCATAAACCAAGTCTGAACCAGCAAAGCATAAACACACAGATGAAAATATAAAAGTTCCCTCTTTATCTTAGCCCCTCACACATACACACACACATACACCGGTTAACCAAAAAAGTAGAGATTTACTCTTTAGAGCTCAAGTACAAAAAAAAAGACAAAAAGAATACATTGGCCAAAATACTTGCTAATTCTTGAAGAAAAAGAAGAGAAGATATGAAAAGATGCCAGAGTCCTTTTTGGTTTGGCGTCCCAAATATGTATCGACGGCTGTCACTGGGACCTTCTTCGAACAATTCTTCTCAGGCGACGTTGAAGATCAGTTTGGGCAGGCTTTCCAAGGAAAGTGATGTAACAAAGGTTCAAGGCAGTTTCTCACACTTGCTTCTCAACTTCTCAAGATAAAAAAAACTAGCAAGTGTTTTCAAAGAGCAGGAATAGACTGAGCTGGGGTTTTGCTCTCTTGGCAAATTTTCTCCAACAGTCTTTTCAAACCATTGTCCATATCCCAACTCACTGTCTAAAGTGAAATCAATACCAATGTCACAAGAATCAAGCCTTCTGACCCCTATAAACCTTGACCTGTCACTCCTTTGTAAACATCTTTACCCAAAACAACCCTGTTGGGTAATTATTTGAAGACAGTTACCTTCTAGTAACTGTTTGCATTTCAGACCTCTCAGTGAGCCTTGTAAAATCAATCCATGGTTTCCTTTTCAGTTTTAAAATACAAATCATCAACATTTTACAAATAAACTGACACATTCATAACAAGTTTGTTACCACCAGGTGAAAAAGAGGTCTTCACCTGGTCTTACAATAACAGGGTTTAATTTTAAACACGCTGTATTTTTAGTTCCCTCGTGGTGAATCCTTGCTCACTGCTTTCCAATTATAAGGGAAAGAAACCAGCACACCAGGTTTTCTCAGGTTTAAAGAAGAAAAGTGAAATTTTATTAAACTTAAACTCTAATACGGTTAACACCTATGGATACATGACATGCTCACGCTAGCATGCACACATGATACACACATGCAAATAGGGACAGAAAAGAGCAGAAGAAAAATAAAGTGAAAAAGTTTGAGGCAATCTCTGAAGGGGGCTTGTTACTGTACTTCAAGCTCACTGCAGTGTCCTTGATTGTAGGTAGTCTTGCTTTTCATTTGGGGCCCAGTATTCTTCTTAAACCTTGTTCACTGTAGGAGACTTTTCTCTCTTGGGGTTAATGTGTCTTCAATGGGTCTTCAGTTCCATGCGAAAGAGATGGGAGCAGGCAGAAGAGAGGTCTTCGCAGCCCAGGACCAAACAGCTTTCTGCCTTCAAACCCTGTTTCTCCAATTTAATACTCCGCTAGTTGGCCAGCAGGTGGTCACGTGATTGACTGGTTTGACCACATCCATTTGCATATTCGGCCATCTTAGCAGTCAACCTGGAATGCTAGCTCCTCCAGCTACAACGTCTGGTAATCAAAAGTCCATTGTGGATTGAATGTGGTAGGGAAGGGTCTTTTGTCCCTTTTAAGCACTGTCTGTAAATATGCAAGTGTCTTTCCAGTCAAGGGTCTGGTGTTTTTTTTAAAAGCAAGTTCCTTCTTTAGTCCAGTAACAGTTTAAAATCAATGTTCATGTGGCAAAATTAATATGCCTCATTCTTGGCGCGTGGGGGTCTGCATGACAAGTTACACAATCCATTCAATGGAGAAACTTGATAATCTTGTCTCTTTTTATTTGTTGTTTTTTTTTTTGCCTGACCAAGCAGAGAAGTCCCTATGCAGTCCTCCAAACAAGAATGCTAGAGGAAGGATCAATAGATTTTCCGCAGTAGGATGACTGGATGAAGAGCCAGCAAAAATAGTTTTTGAGGTCTCAATCCAATTCAAGTAACTCATGTAATTTTCCATACCAGGTAAAGTCTATGAAATTTCTTACTGCTATGTTCATGTGTGGCAAAAGCTTTTTCATGGGCTGTCAGTTGCACTTAATTACAGAGATTAGGTGAATCTCATCCTTCACATTAATTGGCAGTTTGAAGTGCCACTAAAATTAAACCATTCTGATGACTGTACGTGTACATTGGCTGTAGGAGAAGATCTCCAGAGTCAGTGGACAAACCAAAGCAGAAGAAAAATGCTTAAGAGAAGCTTTGAGTGCAGTAAATAATTGTTAATTGATACAGTTCAAATACCAACACTCACACAAAGATATGGTGAAGTCTGAAATAGGAACCCAGAAGGTTCAGCAGCTCATTTCTTAACTTTTTTTTAACCCAATCACTGCATTTGTATCTGACTTCCAAATTTCGTGACTAATTAGAGCGAGCAGGCATGATGACGACCCACAGAAAACTGTTTCTGCTGAAGCATTTAAAGGGATCATGTAAGGATCAGAGTTGACACATGGTAGAGGTCTTCAGATAGAGTCAGTCACTATAAGAATGGAGACACATGTAAAAAGGTAGCACCATGCTTCAGCGATGCATCTCCGGACATGATGCTACAGGCTGTAAGGGGTCATGGGGAGATTCTGTTCTAAATGGATGGGAGCAAGAAGCCAACCTCTGAAAACAAGCATGCATGGTTGGAAGTGACAGAGGAGGTGAGCAGCAGGAGTGTGGTGCTATGCTTCTAGAAACAGTGCTGCAAGAGGTACAATGACCAAATCAGGGCACGAAAGGTAAGTGACCTGGCACAACCAACTATACCCTCATGTGCATCGAACCTCAAACACCCTGCTCCCCAAGCCTTCTCCTGCACATCACTCCTCAGACTAATACACCTTGGAGGTGTACCCATTCCTCTTCTCACATCCCTAGCTGACCAGCCAGCACTGATGCTCACCCTCACGTTAATGCAATGTCAAACCTATCCATTACAGTGACCCTCCACAAATGTTGCCCTTCCATTTCTCACACTCATGGGCCTTTTTTTTCCCGCCTTGCACAGAACACCAGGGAGAAGCAGAAAACTGGAGGTGACCATCCAGTCATTTCCACTTTAACTACCGCAGAGGAGGAGGTGATGGAGATAATCATACTCACGAAAGCTTACCTTAAAGACAATGTCCCAGAAACCACCATCACTATTTCTGGGTATGTCTTGTCCTACCAGCAGGACAGACTCAGTAGAGGTGGTGGCTCATAGTACAGAGTTGTCCGGAGAGTCATCAACATTAACTCTGGACTCCATCAGGTCTCACGGCCTCAAGTCAAACATGGACAAGGAAAGCTCCTGCTGATTACCAGCTCCCTCAGCTGATGAATCAGTACTCTCCATGTTGAACACCACTTGGAAGAAGCACTGAGGGTGACAAGGACACAGAATATACTTTGGGTGGGGACTTCAATGTCCATGACCAAGTGTGGTTCAGTAGAACCACTACTGACTGAGCTGGCTGAGCCTCGAATGGCATATCTGCAAGATTGGGCCTGTGGCAGGTGATGAGGGAACCAACAAGGGGGAGAAATCTTCTAGACCTTGTCCTCAACACTCTACCTGTTGCAGGTGTATCTGTACATGACAATATTGGTCGGAGCGACAACCGCACAATTCTTGTGAAAACAAATTTCTATATTTACATTGAAGATATGCTCCATCGTGTTGTGTGGCACTACCACCATGCTAAATGGGAAAGATTCAGAACAGATCTGGCAGCTCAAAACTGGGCATCCATGAGGCGCTGTGGGCCATTAACAACAACAAAATTGTATTAAACCACAATTTGTAACTCATGACTTGGCATATCCCTCACTCTACCATTGCCATCAAGCCAAGGGATCAACCCTGGTTCAATAAAGAGTGCAAGAGAGTATGACAGGAGCAGCAGCAGACATACCTGAAAAAAAATGAGGTTGCAACCTGGTGAAGCAACAACACAGGACTACTTGCATGCCAAATAGAGGAAGAAGCATACAATAGACAGAGCTAAGCGATCCCAAAACCAACGAATCAGATTAAAGATCTGCAATCCTGCCACAACCAGTCGTGAATGGTGGTGGACAATTAACGAACTAAGCGAAGGAGGAAGTTCCACAAACATCCCCATTCTCAATGATGAAGGAGCCCAGTATTTCAGTGCAAAAGACAAGTCTGAAGCAGTTGTGGCAATCTTCAGCCAGAAGTGCCGAGTGGATGATCCATCTCGGCCTCCTCCTGAGGTCCCCAACATCACAGATGCCAGTCTTCAGCTAATTTGATTCACTGCATACTGCAAAGGCTATGGATCCTGGCAAAATCCCGGCTGTAGTACTGAAGACTTGTGCTACAAAACTAGCCGCGCCACAAGCCAAGCTGTTCAAGTCCACCTACAACACTGGCATCTACCTGACAATGTGGAAAATTGTCCAGGTATGTCCTTTCCAAAAAAAGAAGGGCAAATCCAATCCAGCCAATTACTGCCCCATCAGTCTACTCTCGCTCATCAGCAAATGGATGGAAGGTGTCATCAATAGTGCTATCAAGTGCCACTTAAGCAGCAACAATCTTTTCACTGACGCTCAGTTTCGGATCCAACAGGGCCACTCTTCTCCTGACCTCATTATAGCCTTGGTCCAACTACGGACAAAAGAGCCGAACTCAAGAGATGAGGTGAGAGTCAAGGTAGCATTTGACTGAGTGCAGCATCAAGGAGCCCGAGCCAAATTGAAGTTCATGAAAATCAGGGGGCAAGCTCTCCACTGGTTGGAGTCATACCTAGCACAAGAGAAGATGGTTGTGGTTGTTGGAGGCCAATCATCTTAGCCCCAAGGTAGTATCCTAGGCCCAATCATCTTCAGCTGCTTCATCAATGGTCTTTCCTCTATCATAAGTCAGCAGTGGGGATATTCGCTGATGATTGTACGATGTTGAGTACCATTCATACCTCACATACTGAAGCCGTGCATGTCCATATGCAGTATGACCTGGACAACATTCAGGCTTGGGCTGATAAGTGGCAAGTAACATTCACGCCACACAAGTGCCAGGCAATGACCCCAAGAGAGAATCTAACCATCTCCCCTTGAAATTCAACGGCATTACCACTGCTGAATCCCCCACTATCAACATCCTGGGGTTACCGTTGACCAAAAACTGAACTGGACCAGCCAAATAAATACTGTGGCTCCAAGAGCAGATCAGAGGCTGGGATTTCTCTGGCGAGTAACTCATCTCCTGAGATCACAAAGCCCGTTCACCATCTACAAGGCACAAGTCAGGGGTGTGATGGAATACTCATCACTTGCCTGGATGAGTGTATCTCCAACAACACTCAGGAAGCTCAATACCATCCAGGATCAAGCAGCCCGCTTGATCGGCACCCCATCTACCACCTTAAACATTCATTTCCCCCACTACCAATGCACAGCGGCAGCCTTGTGTACCATCTACAAGATGCACTGCAGAAACACACCCTGCTTCCTTCGACAGCACCTTCCAAACCCACACTCTCTACCACTGAGAAGGATGAGGGCAGCAGACGCGCGGGAACACCGTTATTTGCAAGTTCCTCTCCAAGCCAGAGACCATCCTGACTTGGAAGTATATTGCTGTACCTTCACTGTTGCGAGATCAAAATCCTGGAACTCCCTCCCTAAAGCACTGTGGGTGTATACACAACAGATGGGCTGCAGCAGTTCAAGGAGGCGGCTTATCATCATTTTCTCAATGGCAATTAGTGATGGGCAACAAATGCTGGCCTTACCAGCGCCGCCCAGAATGAATAAAAAAAAGCATGGTCACCAATGGTGGAGCAATTAAAATTGGAGATGCATAAGAGGTCAGAATTGGAGGAGCACAGAAGTCTCAGAGCGTTATAAGGCTGGAGGAGGTTACAGAGATAGCAGAGGAATCCAGGGAATGCCTCCATAGGGCAAACCCATTACACAATGAATGGTGCCCACCTTTGGCTGATCTTTCCCCCTGTACCCACACATTGGGCTGGATTTTAAGGAGTCCTCAATGTCGGAATCCGTGGCGGGGTGGGGCGGGGGGGGCACGGGAGCAGCCTGAAGAAGGTCTCGGATGAGGCCTGCCACAGACCTCGACCCTGGCAGGGTCTGGTCCAATATTACCGGCGGTGGCGAGGCCTTGTGGCAGCGCCACCCTGCCCCCCCTCCCCACCCCGCCGTTCGGCAACAGGACTATAATTTGAATATTTAAATCAATTAAAATCATTAATTTAAATAAACTTATGTTGTCTCCAATGTTCCGCTGTGATCTTCGGCCCGGTGGCCAACACCCCTGCTCCTTCGGATCCCCACCCGGCGAAATGGATCACAACACTGGTGGGGAGATGGGAGGAGGTAAGTTTCTCAGTGCTGGGGTGGTGGGGAGGGGA
Organism: Heterodontus francisci; assembly: GCF_036365525.1. Classification (NCBI taxonomy): domain Eukaryota; kingdom Metazoa; phylum Chordata; class Chondrichthyes; order Heterodontiformes; family Heterodontidae; genus Heterodontus; species Heterodontus francisci. Next base: position 107,128,114 of record NC_090376.1, read on the forward strand.
ACGGGGTCAAATTCACGTCATAGGTACAGGGTATGGTGGGAAGAGTCGTAGTTTAACGTTTGTGCAGTTGTTGGGGGGAAGGTCAGATGGTAAAGGGAAGTGTTTTGGGGGGGACAGACAAATAATTAATTTAATTGTTATTGGAGGGTGGGAGAGGGGGTAAAGAGATGTATTTGTTTAATTTCATTAAATGTTTCTTTAAATATTTAATTACGCTGGTTTAAAAACGGTGTCAGCGCCTGCGTACAGGTAGCTGACGCCATTGCCGGGGACGGACAGCCCACCCCATCCTTGTGTTCAGGGAGGGGGTGCAACCCACCCCGGCTATTCGAATGAACCATGACGCTTGGAATCACGGTGGCTCTTTGGTGTGTGGGTTGCCATTTTTTTCACCCACTTCCAATATTGGCAGCAGGCTTATAAAATTTAGCCTATTGTTCTAACTACAGTAGTTCCTTCATACCAAAGTTATGTTGTTTATTCACAATTAACCTGCTTACCTTAACCAGGTGAGCATGTTGATGTCGGATGCAAGACACTCATTCAACATCTGATTAAGATAACAGTATTGCTTACATTACATAGAATTTTGTCGAATGTACAGCACAGAAGTGGGCCATTCACCCCAAATGATCTGTGCTGGTATTTATGCTCAGCATGAGCCTCCTCCCATACCTTTCCATCTACCCATATCAGCATAACCCTCTATTCCTTTCTCTTTCATGTGTTTACCTTTCTTGCCTTTAAATGCATCTATGCTATTTGCCTCAACTACTCCATATATCAGCAGGTTCTACATTCACACCACTCCCTGGGCAAATAAGTTTCTTGTAAATCATTACTAGATTTTATAGTGACTAACTTTATGACCCCTAACCCTTATGAGTGGAAACATTTTCTCTACCCTATTAAACACTTTCATCATGGCTAGCTGAAAGAAGACAGAGGGTGGTGGTTGATGGCAAATGTTCATCCTGGAGTTTAGTTACTAGTGGTGTACCGCAAGGATCTGTTTTGGGGCCACTGCTGTTTGTCATTTTTATAAATGACCTGGAAGAGGGTGTAGAAGGGTGGGTTAGTAAATTTGCAGATGACACTAAGGTCGGTGGAGTTGTGGATAGTGCCGAAGGATGTTGTAGGGTACAGAGAGACATAGATAGGCTGCAGAGCTGGGCTGAGAGATGGCAAATGGAGTTTAATGCGGAAAAGTGTGAGGTGATTCACTTTGGAAGGAGTAACAGGAATGCAGATTACTGGGCTAATGGGAAGATTCTTGGTAGTGTAGATGAGCAGAGAGATCTTGGTGTCCAGGTGCATAAATCCCTGAAGGTTGCTAACCAGGTTAATAGGGCTGTTAAGAAGGCATATGGTATGTTAGCTTTTATTAGTAGGGGGATCGAGTTTCGGAGCCACGAGGTCATGCTGCAGCTGTACAAAACTCTGGTGAGACCGCACCTGGAGTATTGCGTGCAGTTCTGGTCACCGCATTATAGGAAGGATGTGGAAGCTATGGAAAGGGTGCAGAGGAGATTTACTAGGATGTTGCCTGGTATGGAGGGAAGGTCTTACGAGGAAAGGCTGAGGGACTTGAGGTTGTTTTCGTTGGAGAGAAGGAGGAGGAGAGGTGACTTAATAGAGACATATAAGATAATCAGAGGGTTAGATAGGGTGGATAGTGAGCGTCTTTTTCCTCGGATGGTGATGGCAAACACGAGGGGACATAGCTTCAAGTTGAGGGGTGATAGATATAGGACAGATGTGAGAGGTAGTTTCTTTACTCAGAGAGTAGTAAGGGCGTGGAACGCCCTGCCTGCAGCAGTAGTAGATTCGCCAACTTTAAGGGCAATTAAGTGGACATTGGATAGACACACGGATGAAAATGGAATAGTGTAGGTCAGATGGTTTCACAGGTCGGCGCAACATCGAGGGCCGAAGGGCCTGTACTGCGCTGTAATGTTCTAATTCTAATTCATTTTAAAGACCTCCATCAGGACACTCTTCTGCTTTCTCTTCTAAAGAAAAGAGTTTCAGCTTGTTGAACTTTCATGAGAGGTATACCCTCTCTGTTCTGGTCCAATCCTTCTCCAGTGCCTCTATATCCAGAATGATGCACAGTATTCTTAAGTATACTGGGGAATAATCCCCATCTTTTGGAAGAGTAGAATCAACCAGCCACTGGAAGGTGGCAAACATGTTTTTCATCCCACAGGACATGACTGTAAACTCATACAATGCTGATGTTTTGGTTCCAACACTCAGCAATACCCTGCCTTTGGTTAGTTTTCCAGTAGTCAAGACAGAACAATATTTTCTTATGCTTTTTAGAGACTATGATTGCAATATTGTCTAACATCTTCTGTCCTTCCCTTGTCATGTATTCCATCACACTGAGCAGCAATGGATAAATGCATTGTCACATTGAATTTACAGTCCTTGTTTTCATCGCAAGTGCAAACTGTTGTGCCTAGTCTGGCTTGTCCAAGAAAAGTGACTGAAAGTGTCATGACACTTCTGTAAGTTGCTCTGCCTGCATAGCAGTATGGGTACAACAGCAAGTCTGGCATTTCAGGGCAAATTTGTGGATGGTGCCCTTGAGGTTTTACTGAAAACAGTGAGGCAGAGTACAGATGCTGTTCTCCAAAATGTCTGGCAGGAGTTAGCTGACAAGATGATTGCTCTTTGCAATTTGTTGCCAATATGGAAGAAAACAATGACAGCTTTGAAGAGTCGTGTAGGCAACCAGCAGATTCCTACAGTACCTGTTCCAAGTGTGAATGGCAAAAACAGTGAAGATGTTGCCAGTTTACTGCTCTCACATTGCAACATCCATACGATCTTAAAGTCTTTGCATATTTAGTATAGCAGCATGGTACCTATACAGGATTCAAATTACATTTGAAACTGTTGTTCCATTTAAACAATAGACCAGATTTTATTCCGGCAACAGGAGTTCCAGCAGCAGGCCGGAAGGCAGGAGTGGAGAACCCAACTTGGCCCTCTGTCGGACCCCCGTTGCTATCTCATGGCGGGCAGCCAATTAACTGCCTGCCACCAGGGACACTGTTCCTTTAAGGCATGAGCGCCCTCTTCCAGAGTTGCTGACCAATCGGAAGGCCGGCAGCTCTGCAATATTGTCAGCATCACCGGGAATGGTGGCAATTGCCAGGACTGCAGGAGGCCCTGCAGTCCTGAAGAATGGAGGAGACCCTGGGAGAAGTGAGTGTGGTCAGGGACACCAGGGCCATTCAGGCAGGCCCCGGCAATGGGGTGGGGGTGTGTTAGTGGGGCAGGGGGAGGTTCTTCCCGAGGATGGTCATTGCTGCCAAGGGGCCATTGGATTGCTTCCAGAGGAGTGATACCCCAATCCTGCTGAAAGGTCGCCAGGCTTTACTTGGCGGCGTTTCCCTGTGGCAATGGGCCCCTCTGCCTTAATAAAATTGAAGTGGAGGTAGGAAGAGGCCCTTAAAACACTGAAAACACTTAGCATCCATTAATTCACCATTTAAGGGGCTCAAATGGCCTGGGGCGGGAAAGCTGTCCTTGGCCTTCCCCGCCCTGGACAAAATAACAGGAGGCCTGGGCAATGTCAGGAACTATGCCCCCTGCCACTTTGTTTCCCCCCCACCTCCATGCCTGTCTCCAAGGGAAGAATAAAATCCTGCCCAATGTTTTAACATAGCAAACTCTCCCAACCTACCCTAGCTATATGATGCACCTACATGGACGGCCACATTGAATAACCATTGATAGCAACATGGACTTTGTGATAATTGCTGCCATGATATGCTCCTGTTGTTATTAACTGGGAAACAATTGAAACTGCTGACTAAGTTCAACAAGGCATCAGTCACTCGCTTAATTTATCTGCGGGTAATATTACAGGTCATGTCTGTACTAAATCAAAAGACGTACTGGCAGAAATGTTAAGGAAATAAGTTCTTCTGACTGTCATTGCCAGTGCCAATCAAATTGTGGAGGTTTGTGTAGGTGTCCTAGAAGCAGAAGACACACTTCTGTATCTGCCTTCTTGCCGAACTGGAGTCATTTCCTTAGTTATTATCAAATATGTTCACCAGGACCTGTAGATATAGTTGGTAGCATAATTGTGAGAATTGGCAGCCTATCTCTAATTCCCTGGAATGCCTTCTCTGATCTTTTTAATCTTCAAGCATGAAATATGTTTAGGCGATACTATGAAAGCAATCCCCATATACCTTCCATTAAAATGGGCATTTAAAACAATGGCATTGTACCTTTATGAGCTCCCTATCCAATAGACCCTAAGGCTGTTGGGCCACTTTGAATGGATGCTGGGTGCGAACTCATCTGCAATGCAGAAAATCAAGAAACGTCTGAAACAGCAATGTCAATAGATGCATTCAGAATAATAACACATTATATACGAAGGGAAACAGGAGCAATGAGTAGGGTGGTTTACAAAATGAGTGGGCAGCCTACGAGTCTGTTAAAACCCTGTGTCCCAATCACTGCACAGCTGATTATAGCCAGCAGGTCTACTTCTGTAACATATGGGTGTTCATATTAAAATCTGACACTTCTTCAATGATATCATCACATAGCTCATTGTAAACTGATATTTGTCAGGCCATTTTGATGTCATTATTTTGATTATGGCACTCAACACTGAACCTTCAGCTTCACAAATGAGGCCTAATTTGTACACAGATTTATGTGGATCAGATTATAGCAGTGGTATTCTGCAAATTATGTTCCTTTTATCACAAAGACAAGCTCATACAGGTTTAAATATTTGTGGCCAGTTTAATGGAAAACATAATTAAAATATTCAGTGAGTGCGAGCTAAATGTTCAAGGATTTTCCATTTGTATTATCTATCTGGGATCTTCTGTGTTATTCCATATTGTAGAGAAGTTATGAGCAGAACTGAGCACTGTGCAATCATCGATGACTATCCTCACTCCTGACCTTATGATGGAAGGAAGCTCATTGATGAAGAAGCTGGAAATGGTTGGGCCTAAGATACTGCCCTGAAGAACTCCTGCAGTGATGTCCTTGGGCTGAGATGATTGTCCTCTGGCAACCCACAACCACCTTCCTTTATGCTAGGTATGGCTCCAGTCAGTGGTAAATATTCTCCTGATTCTCACTGATTGTAGTTTTACTAAGGCTCCTTGATGCGACACTTGGTCAAATGCTGTCTTGATGTCGAGGGCAGTCTTTCTCACCTCACCTCTGGAATTCAGCTCTTTTGTCCTATATTTGGACCAATGCTGTGATGAGATCAGGAGCCATAATTGGCAGGATTGGATTTGTCCTGCTGTTTGTGAACAGGACGTACGCAGTCAAGTTTTCCATATTGTCGGATAGATGCCAGTGTTTTAAATTACAATGCACATAAAATAAATTATAAAATCATCCTGGCAAGACTCATTCATCTGCACTCATCCATTTTCACTTTTCTGAAAAAAATCTATACATTTCCTTCACTGCAGCCTTAATAAGTAATCTTAAGTTCCATCTTTACAAATTATTCTCACTGAAGTTTACATCTAATGGAATTTTTCAGTTACAATAAGATAAATATTTGTACTTTCATTTAGTCTCCATGCATTTATTTTGAACATTTAATCAGTTCCACACTTTCTTGCACTGTCTCAAAAGGAGTTAAATTTTCATTCACTTCCACTGCCCTGTTATTTCTTCCAGTCATTTTAACATTTTTGTCCATGTCTTCATTCCGCAATTTCTCATTTTGTATCTTTATGACAAGAATTTTCAACATTAACAGTTTTTTTTTCCCTTTTCCCTTACCTTTCATGATATGTGTTCTTTGTGTTTTTTTTAGCTTACACAATGACCTTATTTATATACTGATGTCAGTGATTGACAAATTCACTTATGGCAAGTTTGTTGCTTAATCCCCTGTACTATTAAGTCCTTGTCTTGGTTTTGTGATGTAATAATAGTCTCGCATGTTTAATATTTCCATAATGAAAATGCAATAAATAGAAAAGAATGAATATTTTAAAAATTGTATTTCAGCAAGAGTTCATCAAGAGTCATGGGGCTGTGCACTCATTTATGTGATTAAGGGTATGTTTACAGGGACAAACTGCCACACAATAGGACAAGCAAAAAAAAAACTAGGAATGTTGGAAATTTTCAACAAAAACAAAAATTGCTGGGAACAGACAGTAGGTGAGACAGCATTGTCGAGAGAGATGAGAGGTTTTGGCAATTTCCGAACGTTCATTCCATTATTGATATCCTAACCTGTCTTTTTCTCTTGGTACATGTTGACTATTTTGTGTTTCCAGTATTTTCTGTTTTTCTTTAAATATATTAATCTTTATCTGCATTGTCTTTACCTTGTTATCATGATCATAAATATGACACTCCTCTTGTCTGATAGTTCTTCTATCTTTCAATATTTTGGAGTATTAGAGTACAGAAGGTTAAAAGTAAATAAAAGTTCCTAGTTAGATTGTTAAACTTATGTGGTAGATTTAATGAATCTGTGCTCTTGACATGAACTTTGCCCACCTATTGGGAATTGTGGTGCGGAGGTTAGTGGGCACTGCACAACATTGTGCCCATGAAGACGCAGAAATGCACAGTTTTATAAATCACAACTTCTTGGAACTTGGACCGTTAGAATTGATGCAAAATTGAGCTGGTAATCCAAACAGACAACAATTTACAGTGCTTTTATTATAACAAAAATGCAACTAGGCATTTCACAGAGGTGTAAGGAGAGAAATGGGGGCTGAGCCAAAGAACTAGATATTTGAAGGGGTGACCAAAGGCTTGGTCAAAGCGGTAGATTTTAAGGAAGGTCTTGAAAGAAGAGAAAGAGGTGGTCAGGCAGAAAATTTGGGGAGAAAATTGCAGAGTGTGAAGCCTAAGTGGTTGAAGGTGTGGCAACAATGGTGGGGTGAAAAAAGGGCCGGGTGATTCGCACGAGGCTAGAGTCAATGTCAATCATCGAAGACATGAGTGCAGGATGAGAAGAATTGTTGTGAAACAGGATATGGGCACCAGTATTGAATAAGCTAAACTTTATAGAAGATGGAGGACAGCACGAGGACATTAATGATGCTATAAAAATGGTGCTGTACCACCAGTCAACCCCTTTAAAAAGCTCATAAATATTATAAATTACACTCAGTGAAGGGGAGATTTCCTCTTTTTGGTCGGAAGAAGAATAATAAATGCGTTCTCAATAAATGAAGAAATTTTCCTTGTCATCTCAGCATTGGATGTGCAAATAAACACCTGGAGGGGGCAGATCATTGTGAATCATGAAAAGGAGTGGAGAACTGTCCTTTATAGCTTAGAAGGGCTAAACATAGGATCCAGCAGGTACATGTGGCAATTATCTGAAAGATAAACATACCGTTCACTACTTGTCCCGACATATAGAATATGAACAGGAAAGTGTTCTGCTTGAAAGAAAGTGTTGCAGTAATTAATTAGATAGACTTATATAGATCTGACTGCAAATTATCTTCCATTAGTATCAATGGGCTGTTGAAATTCAGGCTTTTTCCTACATGTTTTCTTGCATTTATGGCTTAACAGCAGCTTCCATATGCCAGGTGGATATCGAGGCAGGGGTGCCAAGTCAAGCCCTTGGAATATCAGTTGGAACTTGGCTGCCAACCCCTCAGGATTGTTCTGGAGTCTCCAGGAATTAAAGATTAATCTCCTTGATACAGCTGCAAGCAACACAACAGAAAAAAAAACATTGTAACATTAAAAGTAATATACTTTTTAAATTGTCTTTAACACTTTCTTAGCTGTAAAAATATTGACATGGGTAAAAAAAGGATGTTTGATTGGTCAAAACCATTTGAGATGGGAGGTGCTGTGATGAAATCTTTTGGAATATGCTTGGCCTGAGTTGGCAACTCTATTTGGAACTGTTGGGATTGCATAAACTTGAAAGGAAATTATTTTTCTTTTAATTGTGTGTCAGCCATGGCTCAGTTGGTAGCGCTCTTGCCTTTGAATCACAAAGTTCTGGGTTTAAGTCCCACTCCAGGGCTTGAGCACAAAAATCAAGGCTAACACTCCAGTGCGGTACTGAGAGAGTGCTGCATTGTCAGAGGAGTCATTTTTCTGATGAGATGTTAAACTAGGTCGCATCTGCTCTGATGGATGTAAAAGATCTTGTGGTACTATTTCGAAGAAGAGCAGGGGAGTTATCCCTGGTGTCCTGGCCAATATTTATCCCTCAATCAACATCACAAAAACAGATTATCTGATCATTATCACATTACTGATTGTGGAGGTTGGCGCAATTGGTTGTTGCATTTCCTACATTACAACAGTGACAACATTCTGTAAGTACTTCATTGGCTGTAAAGCACTTTGAGACATCCAGGGGTCATTAAAAACATTATATCAATGCAAGTCTTTCTTTGAGAAAACAGGCATGTCCACCAAAACTTACAAAGCAAAAATGTTCAGGTCAGGATGCTTAGTCAGAAGACTGAATATAAATCAGGTATTGATGGTGCTACGACCAGGTGAGCAATGTGTCTAGGGGTCTCTTGCTGTCTTCACCTGGTCTTATTGTAACAGGGTTTAATTTTAAACACACTGTGTTTTGAGCTCCCCCTTTGTGAATCCTTGTTCACAGTTTCCAATTATCAGGCAAATAACTGAGCACAAACTGGCTTTCTTTGGTTTAAAGCAGAAAGATAAAATTTATTAAACCTTAAGCTTAAACTCTAATACGGTGCATGCCTACGGATATACGACACACTCACACTTGTACGCACACGCGATACAAACATGCAGATAGGAATAGAAAAGAGCAGAAGAAAAGATAAGTAGAACAGTTTGAGGCAATATCTTGTTACTGTTTCTCGAGCTCACTATAGTCGTTGATTGAAGATATGATCTTGCGATTCGTTGGGGCCCAGTAATCTTCTTAAAACTTTGCTCACATGGCAAACCCTTCTCTCTTTGAGTTTTATGTGTTTTCATGAGATTCGCTTCTGTGGGAAGAGATTAAGGCAGGCAGACAGGCAGGCAGGAGAGGAGCTGTTCTTAGTTCCAGGAGAGGTCTTTTTCCATGAGCATATGGCTTTTGTCTCCTCTAATCCTTCAGTTGGGAGTTACAAATTCAAAAAGCTCCCAGAGTGCTCAGCAGGTTAATTATATGACTAGCTCCTTATATGGAACAGTCTCTTCAACATCCTTTGTTGGAAGTTCAAATCCAAAAGCTCCAGCCAGCTAGACGTGTGACTAGAACTGGTTTGACCAGTTCTGTGTATTGGAGAAACTGCTGAGTCCCCATTGTTTCAACATTGTCTGGTACTATGTAAATATCTTTCCAGTCAGAGTTTGCAATTTTTAAGTTTTAATGTTCATGTGGCGAAATAACGTGTGCCTCAGTCTTGGCAGGTGGGGGTTTGCTTGACAATGGCTACAATTTGATGCCACTAATCTGAGAGATCAGTTCCAATAGAATAATAGCACTGTTGGATATTATGCTGCCACTTTGGCTTTTTTAACCATTTAGAATCTGAACTTAGTTTTGTTCCCTTCCTTTCCATCAGAAGATAGAAATGTGTACATTATCTTAAGAAACAAAGAATTAAAAGATTTGCCTTTATATTATGCTCTTCAGGATGTCCCAAAGCACTTTACAGCCATTGAAGCGTTTTTGAAGTGCAGTCACTGTAGAAATGTAGGAAATGCAACAGCCAATCTGCACTTAGCCATCTCCTACAAGCAGCATTGTGATAATGACCAGATCATTTGTTTCAAGTACAAGCTGAGGGATAAATATTGGACAGGATACTGGAAAGAATGCCCCTGCTCTTCTTTGAATAGTAACATGGCATCTTTTAAATCCACCAGAGAGGGCAGACAGGGCCTCGACTTAATGGCTCATCTGTGAAACTGTACCTCCAACAGTGCAACACTTCCTCACTGCCACACAGGAGTGCCAGCCTATATTATGTGCTCCAGACTCTGGAGTAAGGCTTGAACCTACAATTATCTGACTGAGAATGCTATTACCGAACTAAACTTGACATTGGGCCACAATATTAATGGGCAGCGGGAGAGGGTATGAATGAGGTTGAATTTGGCTGAAGAGCCTGGCAAAGCCAAGAACATGGAGGTCCTGGCAATCTGAACAACAGGTCCTCATTATCATATTATAGGGCCATCCCCTGCAGCAGCAGGCCAAATGAACAGCCCAGCCAATGGATGACAAGAACCATGAGCAACTGGAGGCCGCAACCAAGGACTGTCCCCAACACTGGGCAGAGGGTATTATTTCCAGACTGCGATCAGAAAGGATGGGGAAATTGAGATGGCTTGCAGGGTGAGGGGGGGGTGGGGCGGATGGTTAGGGGGTATGCAGAGCTGGAGGTTGGGGCTGTGGGAAGCTGAAGACTTCCTTGCGAGGCCTAGGGGGAGCACTCCTGCTCTTACTGGCCCACAAGGAGTGCTAATCACATTGGAGACTCGATGATCCCACTTCGGTTCTGTTGCTGGGAAACCCACAGCTCAGGCTTCCTCCTCACTTCTGGTTAAATTTAAGTTGTGCACCAAAGATGTCATCCGGCCTGCCTTTTGCAGGAGCCCCATCCATGGTCTGATTTCTGCACTTAGAGTCAGTTTGCCCAATCCTGATATTTTAATGCTCTGCAGCTGACCCACTGCGTACCTTAGGGCTGGGGGTGTAGGAGAGCAGGTGGGTTAAAATCGAAATTTTGATGTCCCTGTACTGAAAATAAATAGTTAGAAGACAGCTCATTAAATCCTGGATTTTGTTCAGGCTTATATGAACATATGAATTAGGAGCAGAAGTAGGCCATTTGGCCCCTCGAGCCTGCTCTGCCATTCAATAAGTTCATGGCTGATCCGTTTGTGTCTCAGAATTCCACACTCCCATCTACCCCCGATAACCTTTGATTCCCTTGCCTAACAAGAATCTATCTATCTACGCCTTTAAAATATTCAACGGCTGCGCCTCCACCACCTTCTGAGGCAGAGTTCCAAAGTCGCACAATCCTCTGCAAGAAAAAAATTCTCCTCATCTCTGCCCTAAAAGGCTGACCCCTAATTTTAAAAGAGTGCCCCCTAGTTCTCACCTACAAGAAGAAACATCCTTTCACATCCACCTTGTCAAGACCGTTCAGGATCTTATATACTTCAATCAAGTCTCCCCTCACTCTTCTAAACTCCAGTGAGAAAAATATATTAAGAATGCTCATTAAATAGAATCAACCATCATTAATATTCAATGAGTGATGCCAATGAGTAAAAGAGAAATGACAGAAAAATCAAGCTACAACATGCCCAGAAAGGATGGAAACAATTCTCTTTTACAACAGATTTAGCTGCAAGGTATACTGATGGCTGTAGTTCTCACTTATTTACAACATTTTGCTGCCAATAATTTAAGGAATCTGATATTGTAAATACAGTCTTGACACCTTATAACAGGTATGTTGGTGTTAACACAATTTACCTGCTATAAGCAGTGGATGATAAAACCATAATAGGTTGGTCAAACATATTAGCAGATGCAATTCCAACTACTTATGAAACCTTGTCATTTTTCTGTTAATGTCAAGTTGGGCTCAAATTTCTTGTAAAACTTATGAGAATACACCCAAATGTTAAATTGCTTCAAATCAGTGCAAACAATTAGGGCCCAATGAAAGTGTCAAATGAATACCATATATTTCTTCTTTAGGTATGAAAATTAATGTTTCAACTCATTTAACCATCATTCATGCATGTCAGGCGCAGCATGTTTAAAAGCCAGCAATCGGGGAAGCTTTTCAATGTTTAAAGTGACATATTAGTGTCATAAAATGCATTCAAAGAAGCAGAATACACAGAGCAGGTCTCAGTGGGGATAAATAAAAGAAAACAATCATAAAATTACAATCAAATCCAGAAAAATAACTGGTTCTTTGAAGTAATTTTTGAATTTAACTCCTTAGAGGGACTAAATCAAATCAAGTGTACATCCTTATAAGTCTCCTTTAATTAAATTCAAATCAGACAGATACCTACAGACACTTGTCTGGGTCTGAGGAACTGAACTAGTCTTCCCTCAAAGAAAGAAAACCAACAGAGAATATTACTATCTTTCGGATCACCTATTTTTAAAGAATCATAGCTAAGTCATAAATATCCCAGACATTATAAGGGTCTGGACACTCACTTTAATAATTATCTCCCCACTTAAGGAGACACAGAGAGGGGGTTCTTGTAGTTGCTACATGCGATGATTTATTAACTGTTGTATATTTATTAAAGAGTTGAACATGCAATACACTTTAAGTGGCTAAGTATATTACAATATCAAAGATTAGTAAGAGATGGAAAACATAATCTTATTTCTAAAATAGAATCCAAAAATTTAACCTTGATAATGTTACAATAAAATATCATAGAATATCCATCAAAATTTAAAGTAAACTTTTACCTTAAATTCCCTGAGTTCCATAGGATGAGAAGCATTGATGAGGAATTCAATACCTCTGTTTATTTGATTCAAAACTGTTATGTTTATATTGTTTCTAATCTATCATCTCATCTTTTAGAATGCAGGTGTTATGTTTTTGAGTGTGCTTTTCCTGCTTTTGAGATCCATGTATGGTAATATCATTAGCTACCATTCCCACTTAATATATTTGCTGAAAATTCCCTTCTCTTGAAGTTGTGAGCTTTTATCTGGTCAAAATGTTTGTAATTGGGTTTCCTTGGCATCTGTTTTTGTAAGTACCATTTCATTTTGTAATTTATTATCTGTAATTGTCTTTTTATGACCATCCTGTTGATTCAGTCTATCTATATCACTAACACTATCAACTAATTAAGTTTATTGCTATTCGCACTGACCTCACATAAGATGTTTCAGTGTGTTTCATCTTCTAATTCCATTGTAGCAGAGACCTTGGATAACCTTGGAATAGATTTTGTAACTTAAAAGGTGTTTCTGGTTCACATTCTATTGTAACAGGGATGTTTATAGATTTTTAACTCTGCTCTCAAAAGGGGAGTTCAGTGAGTCATTAAAACTGAGCATTTATTCAATCTTTAATTCTAAAAGGTATAATGTATTAATCATATCTAAATTCTACCTAATTAATCCTATTATACTTATGTTTCATCACATCTGGTTGCAATTTGAAGACAGCCTCTGAGCAAGCACAATTGGAGGAATCTCGCTGGTAAGGTTCTGGAACCTGGAGGCAAGACTATTATTATAGGTGGGACTACATCTATGCAGAGAGATCAATAGACGCTCTTAAAAGACTAAGGAAGTCTGGAGGGTATTGTGCTTATGCATGTAACTCACGGCTTAAATTATGTGATACTTTAGGCCACGTAATTAATTTCTTCCCCAGTTATGTGTGTGTCTGGGTGCAAATATGAAGCAAATCAAGATCATCTATATATATATATATATATTTATATATATTACCTCAATAATTATGGTCTTGAATAACTGATGCCTGGATTCAAAAACAACTAAGCAAATGATACAGTATATATGTGTTTATGTGACAGTTGTTGGGCTCCTACCCTCAAGACAACAGTTTGTAAATGCTTTTGAAATGCCCTCACAGCATTTGCATCAACATATCACAGCCTGTTTTCTGGGCTTATTGCAGCTCTTCCACTGCAGATACAGCAGAAGAGTGGGGGAATCCCCATGGATATTCATCACCATGGTTTCTGACTAGCTAGTTTGTTAAAGATGAAATACCTCATGAGTTATACTATGAAATGCTTTGTTAGATCTGTTAAAATTTCTGATTAAAATGGGCCAGTGCCATGTATGGGCGGAGATGCCTTCAGATGCCTGGGCGCTAAGCTCTGAAATTCCCTCCGTAAACTTCTTTATCTCCCTCACCGCCTTTAAGACATATCTTAAAACCTACTTTTCTGACCAAACTTTTGGTCACTTGTCCTAATAATCTCCTTATGTGCCTTGGTGCCAAATTTTGTTTGATCAGGCTCCTGCAAAGTGCCTTGGGACGTTTTACTAAGTTAAATAAAACTTCTTGTTGAGGTATTATGATGCTATGCAAATGAGAGGAGTCCATCTGATGATGCATGTCCTCATATATTCTCCTTAACAAAACTGGGCACAAGGAGTCATCGAGTCATAAGGTGGAATTTTATGCTGGCGGTGGGGGTCTCGACATTGGGGGAAACCGATGCCGAGATCTCCGCATTGTCTTTTGTACGGAAGGCCCGCTGAATTTAGTACCAATCGGGTACTTAACTTGACAATGGCGGGCCTTCTGTAGGATATACGTCCCCGCCGCCAGAAGTCCCGGCCTTACGGGTCTGCTGGCCAATCAGAGGCTGGCAGCTGCAGTGCCACTGCAGAGGCAGTGGCTGTTGCTGTAGCTGCAGTGACCAGACACCGACGGGCGGGGCTGTAACCAGGCTTAAGGGAGGTGGTCAGTGATGGCGGGGTTGTGGTGGGGGGGGGCGTGTTGGCAGCAAGGGCTGATGCTGGGTCCCTCGTTCAGGCACTGTGTTTTTGAATGAGGGACTCCCACCTCCCCCGCAGCCGGGAAGCAAGCAGTCGGCATGGTTTTTCATGCTGTGCTTCCAGTGCGATAACAGGGTCATCCGCCGCACAGGTAATTGTGGCTGTGACAGGAGGAGGCCCTTAATTAGGGATTAATTACTCAGTTAAGGGCCTCAAGTGGTGACAGGATGGGAACGACCTTCCAGCCACAGACTAAATTTCAGCGGAGATGAGACGGTGGCGGGGTCTGTTCCCCAATCCCCATGGCACCATCCCACCTGATGTTATATTCTCACTCCCTCCAAACCCACGTTGGGGACAGCATAAAATTCCACCCATAGAGTCATTACGGCACAGAAGGAGGCCATTCAGCCCATCGAGTCCATGCCAGCTCTCTGTAGAGCCATCCAATCAGTCCCACTACCCCACTCTATTCCCATAGCCCTGCGAGTTTATTTCCCTCAAGTGGCCATCCAATTTTCTTTTGAAATCATTCATTGTCTCTGCTTCTACAACCCTCATAGGCAACGAGTTCCAGGTCATTACCACTTATTGTATCAAAAAATTCTTCCTCACCAACCACTCTGCATCTCTTGCTCAAAACCGCAAATCTATGTCCACTAGTCCTTGTACCATCAGCTAATGGGAACAGCTTTTCTTTGTCCACCTTATCTAAACCTGTCATAATCTTGTACACATTTATCAAATCTCCCCTCAATGGGCCAGATTCCGGTAAAGGGGCTCCCAGCGGCAGGACAGAAGAAAGGCAAGACTCCGACTTGGCCCTCTGTTGGACACCTTTTGCTATTTCACAGCAGGCAGGCAATTAACTGCCCACCATTGATGCACCATCCCTTTCAGGAACAAGCTCCCGCTTCCAAATCTGCCAGCCAATCAGAAGTCCAGCAGCTCTGAAATATTGGCAACGTCACCAGCAGCAGTGGCTAATTCTGGACTTCTGGTACAGCAGGAGACCCTGCAGTACAAAGACAGGATAAGACCCTGTGAGAGATAAGTGCTTTCGGGATCATCAGGGCCATTCATGCAGGATCCAGTGATAGGGTCGGGGTGGAGATAGTTAAGGTGGGGTTGGCTTCCCTGGCGCATGGCCATCTTTGCCGGGGGTGCCTCCAGGAGCCCTGGATTTCCCCAAAGTGTCTCCCATGGCAGTGGGCACCTTTGCCTTCAACAAAATTGAGGTGGAGGTGGGAAGAGGCCCTTAAATGCATATTAATTGACCACTTAAGAGCCTCAATTGTCCTGGGGTGGGAAGACCATCCTCAGCCTTGCCCATCCAGAACGAAATGACATGCGGCCCGGGCAACCCCTTGCCATTTTGTTTGCTCTCCCGGCCTCCGTGCTCATCTCCAAGGGCAGAACAAAATCCTGCCCAACCTCCTTTGCTCCAAGGAGTACAACCCCAGCTTCTCCAAGCTAACCTTGTAGCTAAAATCCCTCATCCTGGAAGCCTTCTGGTAAATTGCGCCCTCTCAAGGACTCTCAAATCCTTCCTAAAGTGTGGTGACCAGAACTGAATGCAAAACTCTAGTTGTGGCTTAACCAGAGCTTTATATAGGTTCAGGATAACTTCCCTGCTTTTGTACTCAATACCTCTATTTATGAAGCTCAATATCCCATATGCTTTGCAAATTACTCTTTCAATATACCCTGCCACCTTCAAAGATCGATGCACATGAACCCCTAGGTCACTCTCTCCCTGCACACTCTTTAGAACTGTGCTATTAAATCTATATTACCTCTCCCTATCCCTCCTGCCAAAATGCATCTCCTCACACTTCTCTGTATTAAATTCCATCTGCCACATGTCTGCCCATGTCCTGTTGCAGTTGATTTGTATCATCCTCACTGTTTGCCACATCTCCAAGTTTGCTTTCATTCTCAACTTTTGAAATTTTACTCTGTATTCCAATAGCCAAGTTATTTATATATACATATCAAAAAGGCAGTGGTTCTAGACCTGAACCTTGGGGAACACCACTGTTTACCATCCTCCAGTCTGAAAAACAACCATTTACCAGTGCCTGGGCAACCCTGATATCCACTGTTGTCATGGGATTGGGATGATAAAGTTTATAAGACAGTAGAGAAATTGGAAATTGTTTTAGGGGAGTCAGAATTTTTGACTCCACCAGCTTTCTTTATATTTCTATCTCTTTGACCTCAACCCCCTGTGCTATGCCAAGATGCCACAGTGAATTAGCTCACTTTCTTCACAACCCTCTGCCAACTTAAGGTGAATGCCCCATCAACACCATATATGACACTGGCACACACTCAAAATTAACCCCAGGAAATGGGTGGGATGAGCAATGGTGGCAAGGAATGCTGGAAGTTCCACTCGTCACTCGATCCACCTCTGGGCTATGAGCATAGAATTGTGATTAGATGTTAGGGGACAGCTACCAATCCAAACTTGAAAAAAACATTCTTTTTGTTTAAGTTAAGGCTTAAAAACATTGGTTCATCTCTTGCCTTTACTGTGTACACACAATTTCTGAAAGGAGGGATATTTATTTCTTGAGTTTTATTCAGGTTAAGTATACTGGCCATTTATGGATTTCACCTTTAGTGCAGTCAAGGATATCAGCAGCAAAAGATGTCCAAGTGTATGTGTGCAGTGCTCTGTTCATTGTGTGAAGAGCTTCTGAAAGAAAACAGAAAATCAATTACTGTATAGAAGACAGTTTAATAGGTCACACTGGAATCCGTTCTAAGTGTTTGCATGCACTGTGGACAAATACTGAACTTTGAAAGCATAGAAGATGAATTAGCAGACACTGTCTAGTAATCAATTGTGCTCATAATATGACTCTGGGCCCATTTGTAGCCCACCTCCCTCTCACTTCTCTTCCTTAGGATACTTGCTGCTTAATATATCTCTTTCCTTCTATTCACAGTGCAACAGTAAAAAGTGAAAGAGTTTGTAGCCCTCAACAAAAAGTGAAACTTGAAAACTGTTGTGGGGGCAGGGATGGAGTGGGTGCTCCAATTCCTAGTGGACAAGGCTCCCCACTGGTGCACATTGTTGGAAAATTGACCCTAAGATGCCCATGATGGGATGTGGATATAGGACTAATTGCAAGAGATTACAGGCAGAGAGCAGGAGAAACATTTTCCCAGAGAGGATTGTAAGGGGGTGGGCTGGACTTCCAGAGATCATGGGGGCAATTTCCAACTTCACCACCTGTGCTGTAACTTGGTGGGGTCTGTTGTGAGTCCTTCACAGAACTGCCCTGCTCCATGGATTTTAATGGGTTCTACAGTGGGTGATCTGTTCAGTCAGGATATCACCCAGATGGCAATGTTGAAAAATAACAGCATTTAAGAAAAGGTTAGCTAGATGGCAGAAAGAAAGTAGATAAATGTGTACAGGAACAGGATGGGCACATGGGATTAAGAATACAGCTTGTGTAGGGGGAATTAAGCCAACAGACCAGTTGGACCAAACAGCCTGTTTCTGTATTGTAATTAGTATATATGTACTAATCAGCAGCACTCCAGCCACTGATTTTTCAACATGCTGAATAATAAATGAAGGAAACAGTTTGTGGAAAGTAACTACAATTGAAAAATTCATTACAGTGCATGAGATGTGATTTATATGATTACACAGCTTTTTGTAATTGAACAATATGCTGTTAATATTGCTTGCATTACTAACAGGTTATTGAGTAATATGTAGATTAGAAGAGTCTGTCACTCTAGAATTGGGCTTTATAGCCACTCCAGGCGCTGCTTCACAAACCACTGACCACCTCCAGGCGTTTACCCATTGTCTCTCGAGACAAGGAGGCCAAAGAAGAAGAAGAATAGAACTAAGGATGCATTGTGGACTTATACCGAAGGTCCAATCCGAGTTCCAAATTGACCTCTTTGTTAAAGTTTTTAGGACGCAAGCCACTGAAGGCTTTTGGTGTTGCTGCGATGGTTCCAATTCCTCCAGGCGCACAGTGGCAGTGTGCCAGAAGTATGCAAGTGCATTACTTGTCATTAGCATATCTTGTCAGAGTTTGCAAGATGCACTCATTAAAGTTTATTCCACCATGAAATAGAAGTATGCACAGGGAAGAAAATCTGAAGCAGCAACAGATTTAAAGAGCCTTAAAGGGACATGCATAATTTCAGTTACAAGAAAAATAATATGAACAGCTGCAAAAAAGTTAACTAATGATTGTGAAAGAGTCTCGGGCGAAGCAAGGACTGTCCTGTTTATGGAGGAAACCTTTGAGGTGTGGTGAGGGAGATGAAGTAACCCCAAAATACAAAAAACAGTAAGAGCGCATAAATTAGCTAAATGCAACTTTAAGAAACTCAAGCATGGATTCTAACCCAGCCAGCGTGGGCAAGTAGTTAAAATGGTCAGGGGTTTGTACTGCATTCTCAATGTGTTCCTGCCTGACACCATTTTAACCAGGCACATTTCAGGCAGCAGAGGGCAGCCCCTCTCAGACAGATAGGGGTCTACTTAACATGCTAAAGCCATGGCCTGATGGTGTAGTCAGCTGCATGATTTAATTTTAATTCGGGTAAACGGGACCCACACAGCAGCAAACCACCTGTAAAACCTGGCAGGAGCTTGCAGAGTGGCTACAAGTAGCCAAGGTAAGTAATTTATTTAATGTTTGGTGAGGATTTCTTGTAGGCCAGGAGAAGCAGGAGTACACTCTGCACACAAGATGTTTTTTACCTGCTTAACTTCGTACTTTGCTCTACCGCCCACTACCAGCACATCCTTTCTGATCCCCATCTCCTTATGCTGGGGACTGTTCTGTTGGGCCCCTGGCAATGTTGGGCTCCTGACAAAATACCCGTTCCTGCCTACTGGCTCTGACATCACTCCTACTGATTTCAGGTGGGTAACAGATCTGTCAAACTGAAATGAAGCCTGGAAATTAAAATGGCCAGGACCTCACGTTTCACACATTACTGGTGTTTCCCTCACGGCCCGCAACCCACCTGCTTCAAGTGTACCTCAAGTTAAAATCGGGGCTTTGCTCTCGAAAGCCAGGGAACGGATCGGAAAGGGTATCCATTTTTATGGACCTTCTGTAATGGCATTTCATTAAGGTAGGGAAGTCCTACTCTTACTAGCATAATCTGCAAATGCTAATGCTAATCCCCTGAGAGACAAATGGAGACCAACCAGAAAAAAAAGGCAGTGTCATCTTGGAACACAACTAATGGAAAGGCTCCTCCCGGACTTTATCAATCTTTGCCCTCTGCTGAACAAGTGTATGCATAGCCAGCATATATCATTTCCCCTTGTGTATGTCATCTTCCTTGGGGCAGAAAATGCCTTTCTCCTATCCATTTGTACAATGTTAGCCCAAGGGGACAGCTGGCAAGGATGCGTTGTGGGCGGGGACGAGGCATGCTATCTAGAAGAATTCTTATCACCTGTTGAAGTTGCTTCAAACAGTAATGACTGAAACTCTGAGGGAGAAGATTTGCCAGTTATTTTGTTGCAATTGTTTAAAGGCCTTATGACAATCCCTTGAATGACTAATACCCACACTTGTTGGAATGACAGAAATCAATGTGCTTTTTTGGCAGATCATTTGATTGTATTTTTCTTATTCTTTGTTACCCTGTCTTTTGCTCATAGTGTCACTTTCATGATTTTATTACATGTCAACTTCGCTGTCAAGTGTTATGCTTGTTCAGTGGTGAAATCAATGCTAACGTATATATTGATGCAAGATTTTAAACAGACAGCTACATGATATGATTGTAAAATGCTTAGAGGGAAATTCAAACAGATGTTTTGGAATGTGAGATGTCAGCCTTTTTTTGGAATGCAATCGGTGGATATGATGAATGCCCAAAATGTTAGTAAAAGGCTTTGGAAAAAGATGGCGAATTTAGCTTCTCATTCAGGTAAAGGATGTCTGGTGTTGAAGCTTGGAACACTTGCCCATGCTTCCAGTTGTCCTTTTAAGTGTTGCTTGTTCAAGTATAGCCTGGGTAGCTTCAGAGTTACGTTTCATTTGCTTCAGCCCAAGAATGCTTCTTAATCCTGCTCTTAAAAGTTGCTGCTTCTGACATCTTTGGCTAATTTTAGGGTCAATTAGATATGATTTGTGATCAATTTTGTGCCCATGCCCACTCGGAATGGGGTTGATTGTGCCCAGATTCAGTAGCATAAGGACATATTTTCCAGCCACAGGCTCAGTTCCATTGCATATGAAAGTGGAGGCTGGGAAATCAGGTAGGGAATCCCTCTTCTAGGGGCCAATGTGATTTACGCAACACATGACCCATGGAGAGGATAATTTAAATAGTAATTTACATTGAAATGTATGAAAGTAAGGCATAGTGTGCAGTCGGCAAAAAGTGAAGTTCCATGTGCAATGGAGGGACAGATGCTTATATATATTATTTCTTGTCTGTTTTCCAGTTTCCATTTCGTCTTGGGAGGGGTTTTAGTATTTTGTTTGCTTTGGTGTTTAGCAGCACTTATGAAGTTAATACAGTGTTAAAAAAACAGTTGATATCCAATTCACTCCCCACAGTGTCCGATTCACCCCCCCCCCCCCCACACAAATTCTGATTCAACCCCATGATGTTTGATTCATTCCCACTGCAATGTCCAAATTACTTCCAGAGAATGTCTGATTCACTCCTGTTATGGTCAAGTGAGGAGTGGTCGAAGGGTTTTCCTCTTTTCCCTCTCCTTCTTTGACCACAGCAGGTTTAATTCATTCTTAAAGTGGATGTACTGGCCAATTCAGCCAGTGTTTGATTACTTACTTGCTATGATCATAACAAGAACCAATCAGACAGGTTTTCTTGAGTTAACAAAGAAAGAGGATAACTTATTGTACCTAAACCAAACTAACAAAATAATATACAACACGCCAACTTTCACTCTCACACACACACTAGGGGTTTACACACACACAAATAAGTTACAGAGTTGAGAAAGGTAGATTGGCTGAGTTAGAATCCATGAAAAGGTATACAGGCTGTGGAGTTTGGTGATTCAGCTGGCTTCTAGCTGAATTCCTGAGGCTTTTAGTATGAAGAGGTAGATGACTGGCTCGGGGAGTCTCTTGGAGACAGCAATGCGGATGATTTCCTTCAACGGGGTTTCTGATTGTAGTCAGAGTATGCAAAGGTGGTCAGTCAACAAACAGGATTTGAAAGCTTTCAAACTGGAATGGAGAGAGAGAGAGAGAGAGGAATCCTCACTTAGGGTCTACAGGGTCTACTTGTGTCAGAGTCCAGTTGCTGCTCCTCCGCTGCAAAGAAAACACCAGCTTAAAACCACAGATGGAGGGGCTTGTCACATGACAGTCACTCAGTCATTCAAACATAGCAGTTACTAGTATTTCTCTGCTTGCTGAGAGAACAGGTAGTTCCTTTAAACTTCCCAGGTCTTGATTCGTGCTGGGAAATGCACAGACAGCCCATCTTACTCCTCACAGTCCTTTGCAATATAGGATACAGTATAGCAAACTAGGTGATCATCTTAGGCTGAAAGGATGACTTTGCTGGCAGCTTGTCTTTTAAAAAATAAATAAATTCAGATCTCCAGTCAGTAGATTACAGAAAATTATTGTTCAACAAAGCACATTGGCGCAATGCCTCCCAACCACGCAAAATGAAAAGTGACAACAGGAACGTTTCATTATGGGTCATAAATTAAAAAGAAACTGTGCACTCACACACTCATCAGTCTCACTGTCATACTCTAGATTTTTTTTTCATCCTGGATTAGGCATAAACACAACTGGGGAACTCCAACTGCTTTGACTGGGCTCAATCAGCTTGTGCTCCAGCATACACTGAATTGCCTTGTGTATTTCTACAATATTTTCCTTTTCCAGTTACTCCATATCAGTGAACTCAATCCTGGATGCAAAATTGTTCTTAACTTTGTGAAAATCATCCAGTACATTTTGTACATGTTTTTTTCTGTGTTCATCCAGCCTGGCCTATAATTCCTCCTCAGTTAGGATACTTGACTTGCAGTTACCACCACCATCACCATCCTCCAAATCTGCCACAAAAAACATTTTGGGCTTAGGGTTTTCCTTTGGCTTGAGTTTTTCTGTGTCTTCCTTCAGAATTCAATTCTTTAATTTCTAGGTCTTCATTCTGCATTTCCTCCCGAACTTTGGTCAGTTTCCTGGGACCTAGGTGATAGGGATTTTGTTTTATGGGAGGCGTCTTTCCCACATCCACATCATGTAGGATTAAGGTTGTGCACCTTGTTTGCCCTGGCAAATCTCTTTAAACACTATGGACAGCCTTGTTAGGTCTCCTCCCTGTTCTGTGTTTAAATAGGAGAGTTAGGTGTCTCTCTATATTGGTAATAACACTAACACATGGGCCTGCATTTTCTGAGAGCACCACCGATCGCGGTGATGCGCTTTGAAGTTGACGGTTCGCCTGCGTGGATCACCAATTGCTGAGCCCCCATGATATTATGCATAGGGGCTTATTTAAATGGAGGGGGCGGATCTGCTATCCCCGATGATGTAGAGGGGGCGTCCGCTCCATCTCTGGCAATGGTGTCTGGCACCACCGCACGGGCGCCGGCGCCATTTTTAAAGGGCTTCAAGCCCTGACAGATGAGTTAAAGTTTTAAAGAGACCATCTCATTTTATTTAATAGAAAAGAGTTATTTCAACATCAAAGCCCCTCTTCCACTCCCCCAATGATCGAACAATATATTTATTTCCCTCTCCCTGCCGATAAACCATTTTTGCCAGTCCTGACCTCTCACCCCGAAACTTAATAACCTTTGCCCTTCAACCCTTAATCTACGATTTTTTTCTGTTTCATTAATATATTCATTATTGTCGAGTAGGGTATTTAAAAAAAATTAAAAATTAAAGGACTCGGGGCCCAGGTCGGATTCGGCTGTTGTCGGGTCGGGCCTGGGACGGTTTTTAATTTTATACCCGAGCCAGGCTTTAGTAGACTGGTTAATTTCTCAACTTTTGGCACTCACTCATTTTGGAATGCATGCAGGTGACCACCTGAGGAATCAGGCAAGTGGTTTGCTTTTAAGCTTCTGTTGTGGTGTCATGGCTGCTATAATATGGGTGAGGGACTGCTTTCTTCTTGCCACTGCTTCTTGGTTATGCCCTTTATCTCAGTAGAAGACTTGCGATTTCCATATTTAGAAGTTGATATTAAAATGCTGCGTTCCAATTTTAACTTCAGTAAGGAAACAGATAGGCAACTGCTGTGAAACCTCCATTACCTGCCTTCATGATGCGGAACCTCCAGTGGCTATTGGAAACTGGCTGATAAATGAGTTTCCTACGTTTTGGTCTTGCACGCATGGTATACCAGTACTCTAGTTGAAGAAATGAAGGCAATGAATGCAATTGAAGAAAAAAAACCTTTATTGAGCTAGAAAATGAGATGGACTGCAACTAGTGAAAGAAACTGCATTTGAGCAGTCTTGTGCAAGGCTGTGCCCTGCAAAAACCTGGTGCACAACATAAAGAGCTTCCACTGCCAGCTTTTTTGAAAAGCTTTTCTTTTGTAATGTTGAAGAGTAAACTTGTTAGTTTGATTGAATTAAAATGATTTTGGCAGGTTATGAAAGAAACTGATGGTATCATATGCTGTGTTTCTACACTGTATTTTAAAAGCTTGCATAGTCCAGGGAGACTTGTACATAATATGTTTTGCAGGGGTCTTTGTTCACAAGAATTAAAGATCTTCATGTAGTGTATTCCTGATAATGCTATATTTGACCCTCTCCGAACTATCCTGAATTAATATTTATACCTGTACTGAATACCCTTTAATTAGTAATCAGCAGTTCCATCTGTGGTAATGGTCATCTTAAAGGAATAACTTTGTTAGCACTTTTAGGTAAATTGGCCATTAGCAATTGCCCCTAGTATAGGTAGGTGATAGGGAAATATAGGGACAGGCGGGGATGTGGGAGGTGTATGGAATTAGTGTAGGATTAGTATAAATGGGTGGTTGATGGTCGGCACAGACTTGGTGGGCCGAAGGGCCTGTTTCAGTGCTGTATCTCTAAACTAAACTAAACTAAACTAAACCCCTTCCCACCATCCCCTCAGCCAATTGAAATAGTTTTCACTGCTCCCTCCCCCTCCTGCCATGAGAATGTCACTCTTTCCCCCACCTCGAATATCGGCGTGGGACAGCCGTCGGGACAAGGTGAGGTTATCTGCACGTGTTTTAATTAATTTTAATAATAAAATGAAGGCCCTGCCAGGTGGGGGCCGCACCAAGGCCTTGCCGCCGCCAGTAAAATGTGGCGGGGCCATCTCAGCGTCGGGGATCGCGACGGGCCTCTCCCGGAAGTATATTCCGGGCCGCACCGCCATGATCCCTGATGTCAGAGGGCTGATAAAATTCAGCCCATGGCCTCTGGGCTGAAATGTTATGGCTTTTGCATGTTTATCCACCTGCTATTTCATAGCTGGGAGATTTTTAAGCATTCCTGAGCCACTGCACAGACTCTAACAGCCATTCTTAGAACATGGAGATGTAGTCTAACAGGGAAAATTCGTCCCGGGGTCCCAAAATCCTCTCCCTAATTAGTGTTAGAGGACCTCTTACTTTGAGTCCATAAACTAATTCAGAGGGACTGAAGCCAATGGACTCATTGAGTGAGTCTCTGGTAGCAAACAAAAGAAATCCCAGCCCTTTGTCCCAGATATGGTATAAAATCAGATCTCCAGTCAGTGGATTAAAGAAAATTATCATTCAACAAAGCACGTTGGCATAACAATCCCTACAAAATCTGATTCACTGCCCCATGCGATGTGCGATTCACACCTGTTACAATGCCAGATTTACTTCCCGCAATGTCCGGTTCACTCCCCGCCAATGTCTGATTCATTCCCCATGAAGTCCTATTCAATCTCTCCTGCGATGTTTGATTCACTCCCCATGAAGCCTGACTCGCTCCCCCAAAGATTTCCAATTCTTCCCCCAACAATGTTCAATTTACCCAATACGATGTGCAATTCTCCTCAAATTCCACCACCTCAACCCCCTGCCCCGCAATGTCGTCCCTTGCATCTGTTGGCCAGCTGCTTTTCAGCCTGACAGACAGATAATCTGTCAATCTGGCTGGCCGTTGGGCAGAAAACCCACTGAAAAATTTAAAAGACGTCCGCTGTTAAATTCAGCACGACATGTAGAAAACGCTTACTTCTGAGTTTTCTGTCTGAAAATCCTGGCCCCATTCTCTTCCTGGCTCCAAATAAATATCAGGGCTGTGGCCACAGCTCATGTTACCTTGTTAACCATTCCTTTTTTTTAGACCACTTATATGAACTTGCATATTGTGATATGAAACAAACACGTTAGTTTGGGGAATCCAAGATGGGCCTAAATTTAATACAACATTGTATCAGCACCAGCCACTCCCAAAATGTTCTGTGAAACAGTAACCCAGAAATAATATTTACAATGTTGCCAGTCTGGTGCAACACTACAGCAGTGTTAAGGCATTTTACTTAAAATGATGTAAAAACCAATTCACTAGATGATGGAGAAATAAGGTAAGATAATGTTATGGTGGATAAGCATAAATCTTTTAGAAATGCAGTTTAATATTTTTCCAGTTGAAATCCTTAAGGGCAAGTGTTCTATCAAAGAGCTACAGATGGGTTTTTGAACATAAAAACATCCTTTGATCCTCAATATCTACATTTAATTAAACAGGAAAAGAGGTTTTGGATCCATGGTTTAGTGAAGGATCTGCAGCCAATTATTGGCAGTCAGCAGGGGCTGGGGTGGGTAGCTACAATTGCATCCAATCTCAGGTGGTAAATGCTGGATTTACAATCAAATCTCCAGTGATATGTGACCAAAGGCTGGAAGTTTTTGTATGAGTCCATACTAGTCGAGCGAAGGCTCTCTCCACTTACGTGCTGTTATTTATTTTTCGGGTTGGGGTGGGTTTAGGAATAGGTTAGAGTTAAGTTGAAGGGTGTGGGCAGGAGGTGCTTCCTCTTGTACTCACAATGTCGTTTCTCGAGTTTCTTGTTTCACAGGTGCCTGTCACCTTTGTTTGCCTTATGCTTTCTTAGCTTTTTGTCCAGTTTTACTTGTGTCATGAAGACATAGTGGCGCAGTGGTTAGCACTGCAGCCTCACAGCTCCAGTGACCCTGGTTCAATTCTGGGTACTGCCTGTGTGGAGTTTGCAAGTTCTCCCTGTGTCTGCGTGGGTTTCCTCCGGGTGCTCCGGTTTCCTCCCATATGCCAAAGACTTGCAGGTTGATAGGTTAATTGGCCATTATAAATTGCCCCTAGTATAGGTAGGTGGTAGGGAAATATAGGGACAGGTGGGGATGTGGTAGGAATATGGAATTAGTGTAGGATTAGTATAAATGGGTGGTTGATGGTCGGCACAGACTCGGTGGGCCGAAGGGCCTGTTTCAGTGCTGTATCTCTAAACTAAACATGATATGCTGAATGAGGATTTTTAATTAATCGAGTGGAAACTACATTAAACTTACAAAAAGGAAAGCTGGAATATTATATTCAACTTTTACAAAGACTTTGCCACAGCTACAAATGGCCACCAGCATTTGCATTTGAACACCTTTCACATTCCAAGGCATCAAAGTGGAGAGGCAAGTCTGATTAGCCTTTACCCAAAACAATGGTTTGTCCTAGTGATTGAACTACCTGATATTGCTCTCATTAGCAAGACATTCAAAGCCATCCTGGAATATTAACACTGAAAGGGTGAACCCCTCCAGAGGGAAACATCAACACCATGAGGTCTGAGAGAGATTAAGATTCCTAAACTTGAATTTCATT
This sequence comes from Heterodontus francisci, assembly GCF_036365525.1. Classification (NCBI taxonomy): domain Eukaryota; kingdom Metazoa; phylum Chordata; class Chondrichthyes; order Heterodontiformes; family Heterodontidae; genus Heterodontus; species Heterodontus francisci. The sequence continues at coordinate 107,155,422 of NC_090376.1, forward strand.
AGAAGGCACCAGAGAATACACTGAGACAGTCATGTGACCATCTGTTCATCTCTGTGAAAGCTGCGACTTTCCCTTGTCCAAAACAAACAAGTTCCAGAGAGACTCAATCTGTGTAGAAGCCAGAAGGGGTGTCTCACTCTCTCTCTCTTTCACTCTCTCTGTCCAGAAGACCTTGTGCAGGGCATGTGAACCCTAGCTACCGGCTGTAAGATCCAAGACAAAGGCCCCGGGAAGGAAACCCTCTGCTCAACTATCTGCACGAACAACTATTAACCCAGAGCTTCAGGACCACGAATTCAACCAGCCGACCACTAAAGTTACTAGACACCACAGACTGTATATTCCTCCAAACTCTATTCCAACTACTATTCTTCTCCATTTTGTAATCTTTTGGTGTGTGTGATTCTTGTGTGAGTGAGTGAGTGAAAGTGTAGTGTAATTTTATTATTTAGATTGGGTTTTTGGTTAAGTACAATAAACTCACCTCTTTCTTGTTTAAATTCAAGAAAACTTCTCCGATTGGTTCTTTTACGATCCCAACAAAGGTGAAAGATAAAACACTCACTGAAGTGGTAAGCACATCTACTGTGTAAAAAAAGAATAAAGTCTGTTTCGGTCAAACAAGAGGAATGACAAGAGAGAAGCCTTGCAACCCCTCCTCATCTGATTGTAACACTTGCTATTATCCTGTTCATTCATAATTTTTCTTATCCCCAGATGAGGTTGTTGGCCAGGGGCTGCAAGAAGTACAGAGTCTGTTACAAACTGTTGCATAGCTCATGAACTATAGTAACCTGAGCTCCGACACTTGCCTGTGCTGGTAAAAACCAGTTTGAACTAATTAATTTATGTGACAAGACAAAGGAGAGATCACAGGAAAAGAGCCTTATTTGGACATGGTATGATACCGGGGTCTTTGGGCCTGGGCCAATAAGGAGAAGATACGAACGAGATGAGCAGGCTTAAACCAACCGGAAAGAAACAGCACAGTTTTGAAGAGATAAGAAAGAGAATAAGTATAGAGAATTTCAGGCATAGAGCCAACGAGAAACTCCGGAGACCAACCATCGCGGAGGTGGAAGACCCTGCCTGAGCAACACGGCGACGACATAAAAGAGAGAGAGAACGGAACACCCTGCCAGCGTCAGCTCTCCCCTTTTTCGGGTATTATCCGTTGTTTTCTGTGACTAGGTCAGGGAAAGGTCAGAGGAACCTGGTGGGTGTGCTTATTGATTCTAGCTAGCTTTGTTATTAACTGTATAACCCAGTTTGAGTTGCATGCTTTTATCTAACCAAGTGTATAAGCCTTATTCTTACATTGTACAACAACGTGAATAAAGTAAATTGATAGTTAAAGAAAGGACTGAATTTCCTCCTTTTTGTACTAAGCCATTAACTGTTGCCGGTGGATTAGGTGGAGGGTGGCTCTCCTGTAACCCGATATCCCAAACACCCAGCCTGAGCCTGAATTAAGAGGACTTAGTCCCAAGTAATGGCCAGGATCAAGTGGGTGAAGGGAATAAAGGGGCCAAGGGGGAGTTGACTCCGCGCCACGGTTTACAGGGTTATGGTAGTGGGGTTGATTTAAGTCCACATCAAACTACAACTTTCTATATTACTGTTGTTTGCTCCCTGGGTACATGTCATGACCAGGTGAGAAGGAGTCTAGCGGTTCCCTCTCAGCCTTTGCCTGGTTGAACCGTAATAAGGTTTAATTTTAAAAACACGATGTTTTTAGCTTCCCCTCAGTGAATCCTTCTTCACTGCTCCAATTGTAAGGCAAAGAAATCAATTCAGACAGGTTTTCTTAGATTTTAAGCAAGAAAGGTTTATTAATCTTAAACTCTAATCTGGTTACCGACTACAAATATGCAACGTGACCACGCTGGCACGATAAACACATATACAGATAGAGACTGAAAAGTAGAAAAAAATAAAGGGGAAAATTTGAGGCAATAGATACATTTCTATTTTACTGTCCTTTGAGTTTGCTATGAAGTTTATGGTTGCCGGTCAGACTTGCAATTCATTGGGGCTCAGTGCATGCGTCAACTTGTTTCCAGGTCAGATTCTTTTCTCTCTTGAGATTTACGCGTCTTCCGTGGGTCTGGTGGCTTGGGAGAAAGCGAGAGAAAGGGAGAGAGGCGTCCTTGCTCCAGCTTAAGTTTCAAAGGCCTCTGAGTCTTTATCTGTGACACAATTAAAACAAAAAAAACAGGTTGCCCAACTGGTTAATCATGTGATTAGCTGGTTTGACCACTTCCATTTGTGGATTCTGCCATCTTAGCAGTCACCCTGGAATGTGAGCATCCTCATCTTCAATGTCTGGTGATCACAGCTCATTTTGGGGTGAGTGGACCAGGTAATAGTCTTTTGTCTCTCCAAGCACTGTCTATTAGTATGCAAATATTTTTCCAGCCAAGTATCTGGTGATTTTCTTTTTAACAAGTCCTTTCTTCACTCCAGCAACAGTTTAAAATCAATTTTCATATGACAAAATTAATATACCACATTCTTGGCAGGTGGGGGTCTGCATGACACCCCCACATCCTGCGGAATGAAATGTGATTTCTGAAACAGAGCAGGTCATTAAAAGGAACTAGACAGAAGGTAAGGACAGGACCACACACATGCATCTCTCTCATTCATTCTGAACCCAAACAATTGTTACAGCCTGTCTTTTATTTGTGGCAGTGCTGCTTTAAACAGCCCTTTCTGGCATCCCAATAAACATGTGGTTTTTGGGGCTGTTTTTCCAATTTGCACATTTCCATGACTGCCTAAGGGGACTTTGTTCTTGTTGAGGTCTGTGGGGGGAGGGGGGTTGGTTAGGTTTAATTAGCCCTAGGTTGGAGTTCTGTTCAGGGGTGGTGGCAGTGGGTGACTTGATAAGAGGTTTACAAAGTTATGAGTGGCATGGACAGAGTGGATAGTCAGAAGCTTTTTCCCAGGGTGGAAGAGTCAGTTACTAGGGGACATAGGTTTAAGGTGCAAGGGGCAAAGTTTAGAGGGGATGTGCGAGGCAAGTTCTTTACACAGAGGGTGGTGAGTGCCTGGAACTTGCTGCCGGGAGAGGTGGTGGAAGCAGGTATGATAGCGACGTTTAAGAGGCATCTTGACAAATACATAAGTAGGATGGGAATAGAGGGATATGGTCCCCGGAAGTGCAGAAGGTTTTAGTTTAGACAGGCATCATGTTCGGCGCAGGCTTGGAGGGCCGAATGGCCTGTTCCTATGTTGTACTGTTCTTTGTACCTCATTCTTTAAGCAGTAGCAATCAGGGACTCCCTCTGCTTCAATTTCAGACTGGCAGCCTGTGCTAACTCTTTCAATACTGGGTCAGCTCGTTGAGCCTCAGATAGGGAACATTTATTTAAGTCATTCCCTGGGTCTTCTAACATTCCAAAGAAAGTCTCAGATAGACAGACCTCGTGGTCATCTGCCTGCAGTGTCAATTCAGTCTCCTCTGGAGGAGCTGGTCTGATCATGGCCTGATTCATTACACAATCAAGGAAACTGCAAGGGACTGTCTCCTGCCACTGCCCTGTTTTTCTGACCTCCTGCAGTCTCTTTCTCTACCTTCATCATTACCTCAGAGCAGGTCAACCCCATCCAAAGGCAAACTAGAGACAATCCTGACGGTCACCGGTCCCAAAACTAGGTGGCAGTCCAAGTGCACCCGGTGTACAGGTACAGGCATACACTGCCCTCCAATATCATTCACCACCATTCTGGAGTTTACTACACTCTTGGGGGAAAGGTCAGACCTTTTCCCAGTAAAAGAGATCTAGTGGCCCCTGTGTCCCAGAGGATTACAATGGACTGGCTTGCCCCACTCGATGGTATGGGGTTACTCTCCCTTCAGACACAAAATCCTGATAACCCTCAGGAATCCTATTAAATGTTCTTGCACTTGCAGCCATAAGCTTCCTGGGTCTCACTCTCACTACAGTGTTCTGCTGTGCTTTTCATCAGTGTCCCATCTTCACTGAGCGGTTGTACCTTGATTAAGCCGACAGGTTTCCCTTTAGTTTCCAACAATCAGCTCTTAAATGCCCTGCTTCATTACAATGAATGCACACAGGACTCTGGGTCTCACTCCTGCTTACAGCACCTTCCTTTTTGGCTGGAGGAGGGCCCCCTGTGTCTCTTGCTTTTTTTTCCCTCCCAGGACTGCTTGGGCTTCTATCACCTTCCCACCCTTTGCACCTTCCCACCCTTTGTCCTTTTCGGATTTGTGGGGGTGATTAGGAAAGGGTTTCCCTTGGAAACTTCCCTTGGGAAAATGAGCAAACTCATTGGCCAGGACTGCAGCTTGGGTGGGCTCTATGAGCCTTCTGTCCTCTACATGTGTCTTTATGGAAAATGGTCGAGAGTTTTTAAATTCCTCCAACAAAATTACTTCTCTGAGATTTTCATAGCTGAGCTGTACTTTAAGAACCCTCAGCCACTGGCCAAAAGCCAGCTGCTTATTTCTCCCACACTCCGGGTAAATTTGCTCAGCTTACTTCTTGAGGGTTGCAAACTTTTGACGATCGGCTTTGGGTACTAATTCATATGCCCCGAGGATAGCATTTTTGGTCAGTTCATAGTTTAATAACCTCTCATCTGGCAACAGGGAATAAACGTCATGGGCTTTTCTTACTAATTTACTCTGTAACAACAGAGTCCAGACCTTGTACAAGCCTGAATCCATTGGGTTACCCACTCAGAGGCAAAAGTGTTACATTGAACTGGGGCTGACACATGCTCACTGTCTGTGTATTTACCTTGTGAGTTATTCATAGACCTCAATTTCCTTTTTAAAAATATGTTTTGCCCTTTTAATGCAACCATGTTCATTTGTGGCTTTTGGAAGTCATATTAATATATGTTAAAGCAATTTTTCAGCAGGACAGCCAGAAATAGTGCTTATCCCCCAGACATTGTCAGAACCAAGTAAACATAAAATGATCTTGTAACTTTGTTAAACAGTTTGGATGAGAGCCAAAACCACCATTAAAGCTGTAAACTTTATATTTCTGGTGCACTGAGATAGTCTGTCAGCTTATATTTATGACAGATCAGAGGTAAATTCAAATAATGAGTGCAGAGGCCTTTAGCGCTAGCATTTTGCCCAAGTTATTATCAGCAACTTAAATGTTAATTGCCTCCAGACTTTACTACAGAAGATGCAGGGATTAGTTAGTTACTGGTCCACCCCATCTCATTTTTTCCTCTTTGATTTGGTGCAGTTTTAGTCATGAGTCAGTGGTAGCATTTTTGCCATGAGTCAGAGGGTTGTGTGTTCAAGTCCCATGCCTGAGCTTGAGTACATAATCCAGGCTGGCATTCCAGTGCAGTACTGAGTGGGTGTTGCACTGTTAGAGATGCTGCCTTCTGGAGGAGATATAAACCTAGTCCTTGTTTGTTCTCTCAGGTGGAAATAAAAGATCCTAGAGGCTATTTTCAAAAAAGAACAGGAGAGTTCTTTCTGGCTTTCTGATCAACATTTATTCTTCAACCAACATCACTAAAACAGATTTTTTGTTCATTATCGCATTGTTTTTGGGATCTCACTGTGCCCAACTAGGTTGCCGTGCATAACTAATTGCACATCAAAAGTATTTAACTGGCTGTAAAGCGCTATGGGTTGTGAAAGGCACTATATAAATGCAAGTATTTCTTTAATTCTGCTTTAGTCTCATCTATCACGTCCATGCTTCCTGCCTTGGATGGGGCATAGTTAATGGACCACGTATGGTTGGGGAACAAGGAATTTTTCAGAGGAGCAAAGCATTTAGCTAGGAAATGGAGCTGAACAAAGTCACGAAATAGGGAGGGTGAATGGGGCCATAAAGATATTTAAAGGTGAGGGTAAAAATCTTGCAATTGAACCTTTTTACACAAATTGGGTTCAGCATGTAGAGACCAGGTCCAAAATCGAGGCTATCCACAACAGCACTTTTGCCTCTGCTCCCTTTTCTACACAGCAGTGAAATTCAATTCTTTGAGCAGGATTTAGAGAAGAAATTATTTAGGAAATTTTAAGTCCCCTGATCTAGTGGAAACAAGGCAAGCGGGCAGTTAAAATGCCATGGGAAATTTACCTCCTCCCTTCCCGCGGGTCCCAATATTAACTTCCTCTTTATAGCAGGTGAACAGGATAATCACTGGAAGGCAGCCTGGTCCTGCTTTAAATATACAGATTCGGCCCCAATTATGTCATCAGCACCCAATTGCAATCTTAACCCCACGTCATGTGGGAAACCCTGATGTCTTCCCACCAGGCTGCACTTGTCAGGAAAGGAAACAGAGCACGAAACATCTCATGAGAGACCAGGAATACCTCTGATTTCTGAAAGACTTGGACAGTTTTCTTGTGGTAATGTTTCCGAGCCCTGCCTTTCTTTAACAATATGTGGCTTGAATTACTCTGATCAAGAATGCCAGCATGCAAAAAAATGATAATTTATAAATTATTGCTTATAATCAGAATCTTATATCTTCACCAAATTGTACATTTACTTTCTAGTGTTATGAAGTTCTCCTATGCTTGTAAACATCCAGACACAATGAAGTCGAAGAAAAGCTTCTTACTTCTGTGTCATAAAATAGAGATGGAAACACAGACAGACTTATACACACACAATGTCAGAGAATCTAAGCCTGTTAGTTTTGTTTACTACAGTAGAAGCCAGATACTGTGTGACATAACACATATTCACAAATTAAGTATTGAGACATCTGTCCTAATTTAGTGTTCATGATGTCTCTAATATGAACCAATAACTTCTGCCTGGGTGGTCAAGGACAAAATTGCTGCTATATTGGTGTAGCAAATCACAACGGTGAAGTTACAGGATGGGCTGAATTTAGTGAGCCGTTGTGAGACCCGGCGGTGGACCTGAAAATGTGTGCTGTTCTTGTTAGTCACATGGACTTCCAGCCCACCGTGATCACCCAGTGGTGACCATTTTCATAATGGAGGCCCGGGACGCAGCCAATCATGCAGCGGGGGCAGGCTGTGAGACGCCAAATAGGGCGTCTGTTGACTCCGGAGCAGGTGCTGGTGCTGTATTTAAAGCCCTGCCAGACCTGCTTGCATTGCTGCTGTGGATTGATTTGCTTGTTGCTGTTCACGACTGAGACTGGTGCTGGAGTGACTCCTGGGATCCCAAACTCTGGAGAAGGACCCCAAAGGATGACAGAGGCAAGACACAGGATGGCCCCATGCTTTAGCCTTGAGATTCTCCTCCAGGCTGCAAGTGAAAGGCAGGAGATCCTCTTCTCCAGCGACGGCAAGAAGAAGCCCTCCTGACTGACCAAGCAAGCCTGGATGGACATAGCTGAGGAGTTCAGCAGCCATGGAATCACCCCCGAAAGTGGGTACAGTGCCGCAAGAGGGTCAGTGACCTCCTGCGTTCTGCCAAGGTCAGTACTCCATACCTCTCTACTTTTTGGTGATTGCAAGTGGCTACGCAGGAGGAAGCGGCACATGAGGAGGGAGCCACTACAATTGCAGAGTGTGTTAGGCATCACCTCATCCTGCAGATGCATGGCTGTATCTCGGCCATAGGTCACCTTCTTTCACAGATTACCCCCATTAACTCACCTGAGAGCTGACGGGAGTGTGAGCTATATGTGATACCCCAGTGGGGGACGAAAGGCTGCCACTAGCAGAACTATCATGTTTATCTCTCTGTGAAGTATGACTATCTCCCTCTTTCCACTTGCAGGAGGTAATCAAACCTACTTTAAATAATTGAGTGGTAGTGCATTAGAAATTCGACCTCTGGGAATGTGTGAATTGGGCTTGGTGAATGCTCACTTCCACCAAGTAAGGCATAGTGCAGAAAATGCATTGTCATGACATTTATCCTACATACGAATTACTGCTGCCTGTATTTGTAGGTTTCCAAATCTACCCATCTTCAATAGGTGGAAAGTTAGGTTTCCTTTATTTTGTCTGATGTCAGTAAGGAAAATTATTTTAATGTTTCTTAAAGACCTACAGAAACTTGAATCTTGAAAACTTCAGTCAAAACTTAGTTTTATATATTGTTTTATTATTCGTAAAGAGTTATGAACCAGTTAGCTAGGAACTAGGTGTAAGTGTGTTCCAGGGTGCCATATTCACTGCTGCACTGGAGTCATTTGATGTGTAACACAGCACCAGTCTAAACCAGTTTTACGAAGCAGCATGGAGCGCTATATGAAATACATAATGAGCTCCAGCATTTTTCAGTCTGAAGTGTGATTATTTTTAATTTTTGGAAACCAGAAGGCCTAATATGGTGGCAGCAGGTGTCTGTGAATAAGCCTAAAAAATTTAAATGAATTTAATGCTGAATTAGATTGAAAAAAAATTAACCCAAATAGTGCTTGAGAGAGATAAATAAAAAACAGAGTGCATCATGTGAAAACGAAATGGCTGCCATCACAGAAATGAATGCACAGCTAAAGTCCTTACTTAATGAATTGGGAAGCTGGTGATGTTGTAGAGGCATTTGAGAAGTTTCGATAAAAGTGCAGATTAACATTCAATAGTTTTCTAAAAGGTACTAGCAAAGAAGGGTTAGCTATTTCCTTTTGTGGGGAGGAAGTAAAAGATTAAATCTGTTTATTAGCTGGGGCTGAGTGAAGAGGACAGTAGAAACCCAGACAATGTTTTTGAAAAATTCAGCACCCATTTCCAGCCAAAATCAAATCATCAGCTCTAACAATATGAATTTCAAGGCCTCAGTCAGGAATTAGATGAGCCCATTGACAATTTCACGACAAGATTGAAAATGCAGCCAGAAAATTTACACAAATGTATGCAATTGAAAGGCTGATAGATCAGCAATTTGGGGTTCTGCAGACCCTGAATTACAAAAATCTCTCATTGGAATGGACAAGCTCTAATTATTTCAGGCTATAGACACTGCCAGAGCACACGAAGCCATGAGCAGACAGATGAAAACAGTGACTACCCAAACAGCTAACCTTCAGTTAAGCCAAGAGAAAGGCAGCAGGGTTGATGCAGTGAAAGAGCAACAAAAGAATGCACACCAGACAGAGAGGAAGCTGTGGACGACCACATGAATGCACAGACAGAAAGAAATGTCCTGCATATGGAATAATCTGCAGAGCTTCCAGAAAGACCATCACTGGGAAAAGATGCGCAGAACAAAGCAAGAAGGTGGTAGACAAGTAACCAGAGACAGGGCAACAGTCTGAATGAGTAGGAAAAGAAAGCAAAACATCCATAGCCTGGAAGATGACAATGAGCTGGAGAACACGATAGACAGGAATCATATAACTACTTGAAATGTCTGGGCGCGATAGTTCCCAGAGAAAAGAAATTCATGCAACCATTCAGATCAGGAAGAGGGTGAGAAATAAGTCCACAGCGATAAATCTGAAGGAGAAGCTTGATACTAGAGCAAAGAGTAATATCATCCCACTCAGATTATACCAGAAGATCTTTCCTGACCGCACAACATTAGGTTAACGGCATACGGGGGAACAGAGATTCGACAGTGAGGAACAACCCAAATCAGAGGTATACACAAAGGACAAGATGTTAACTGTATGTTCTACATCACTGAAACAGATGGTTTTGCTTTCCTGGCTTTGAGCAGTTGCGAAGAGCTGCAGATTATTTCAGTAAGCCATGAGGTAAAGAAGGTGGCTCTGAGGGTTGAAGATAGTACACCCATTAAAAGGTGCCCTCTGATCAGAAACAAAGAAGATCCGGTACAAATGCATCCAGAGTGCATTGATGAAATGTTTGGAAGCTTTGATGTTTTGAGTATTACATCACTATTGATCCAGCAATGAAACCAATGATTTATCTGCCATGTAATGCACCAATAGAACTAAAAGGAAAGGTTGAAAGAGAGCTCCAAGAGATGGAAGAAAAGAAGGTGATCACCAGAGTCACAGAGCCTACAGATTGGACAAATTCCATCGTGGCGAGCAAGAAGTCAAATGGATGGCTAAAAATTTGCCTGGATCCCAAAGATCTTAATCAAGCAATAAAGAGGAATCACTACCCTATTCCAACACTGGAAGAGATCACATTGTTACTCACACAAGTCACTGACCACTCAAGATGGGATCAGTAACACATTAACGTGGGTTCTTTATTTAAGGATAGTTCTGCATGCAAACACAGGTCCTCAATGAACAGATACTATTTCAGACTGCCTTCACAGCAGAAGTCACAAGGTGTGTTACATGAATGTTCTTACACTGCTGTATTATAACATGATTGTGCCTCTTAAAGGTATACCACAACTCCCCCCTTTTTTCCAAATAAAAACATATTCCCCTCAAATAGGTAAACGTTAACTATATACACTTCAACGACAGTAATAGGAGATAAACATATATGGTACAAAACAGTAACAGTGACCTGTAGACTCATCAGTCACGATAGCATGAAGGTGGTTTGATCAAATGGCCTGATTTAGAAACAGGATAACAGTACTTGGAATCTGGAACAGATTTGCATGGACTCTTCTTTATGGAAGTAGAATGTATAGACTCTGCCTGAGACTTCGTCTTTGATCTCATCTGGTTTGCAATAGAGTCTTCCATGGATCTGGAACTATGGACTGTTCTGATCTGACCTCTATTCCTCCACAATGTAGCACCAGTAGAAGGAGTAACCTTGTCCGAATGTGGTTCTGGTCAAACCCTGGAGACTTGTGTAGTACTCTATGTACCAGTTACAGGATTCTGTATTGTGACCTGTTGTCCTACCGCTAATTTGGAAAGCTCTTGTTCAGCATGACTGTCGTGTACCTCTTTCATCTTCTCCCGTTGCTCCAAAAGAACGTCCCTAAATTCAGTGTAGATGGAATGATGGAAACTAGTAAGATCAGTACAGATCTGGCTCCTGAACATAAGCTCGGCTGGAGTTGGAATCATAGAACTCAGTGGAGTTTCACATAAGTGAAGCATAGCAATGTGCAAGTCTTGACCCATCTGCTGGCATTTAGTACTTAACGATTTGACAGAGTGAATCATATGTTCCGCAAGACCATTGGAACACAGATAATAAGGTGAAGATGTGGTATGCATAATACCCCATTTCTGACACATGTCACAAAATGATTTCCCAGTGTACTGAGGCTCATTATTAGAAATCACCTCTTCAGGTGCCCAGAATAAACTCAAAATTGCACTGAGAGTGATTGCAGCTCTAGAACTCAACATATCATTTAGCCGTTGGCTAATCGGATACTTCGAAAAATACTCTGTGACGAGTATTAATGTGGAATAGATAAGTGGCAATTTTCTCCCATGGGAATGCAGGAATCTCGTGAGGAATGAGAGGTTTGCAACATTGACTCAGTTGGCAAACCTGACATGCCTGACATGTCTGAACAACGGATGCATCATCATTGATACCCGACCAATAGACTTTCTCCCTGGCCAACCGCCTGGTATGGTCAATACCCAGATGCGATTGGTGAAGCTGTTGCAGTATGTCAGCTCGTAGCAACGCAGGGATCAGGACTTGCCTCCCCTTAAAAATGACATCAGTGCACAATTCCCAGTTCATGTCTGAAGTTCCAGAATGACCTGATGAATTCAGCCACATCTTGTATGGAGTTTGGCCTTCCATAGCTCCTGGAGTGTGGGATCTGCTGCCTCTCCGCTTGTAGTTAGTCACATTTTCGCTGCCTGAAGTGAACCAGGTCGATATGCCATACATCCTCGATCTCCACATCGATGAGGTCAACCTGCCAGTCAATTGAAACATCTTTGGCCTTCACCAGGTTAGGCAATTGTCTCAGCCTGTCTGAGGTGGTCATCAACTTGCCTGGTTTAAACTTCATATCACAATCATACCCCTGTATCTTCACCAGCAATCGCTGAAGGCGTGGTAGTGCGCTCATCAACGGCTTCTGCCAAATCATCTCCACATTCTTGTGGTCAATTTCCATCACAAAGCACTTACCAAAGAGATATGTGTGGAAACGTGTAATATCAAAAATGAGAGCTAAGACTTCTCTCTCAATATTTGATTAATTAGCTGGACTGGAGACAAACCTTTGGACGCAAAAGCAACTGGCCACCTCTTCTGTAATAAGCAGGCACCTGGACCTTTCTGTGAGGCATCAGCCTCCAGCATGGTAACTTCCGCTGGGTCATAGAACTGAAGAATCAAGGCATTTTCTGTCAGCATGGTCTTCAACTGGTCGAAGACACAGTAGTGGTCTTCCTGTCAAAGGAAACAAGTGTCCTTTTTTAGCAGATCTCTCAATGGTGCCGCTTTCTGAGCAAAACCCGGAATGAATGGGACAGGAAGTTAAAGAACCCCAGGCATCTCTGGACATCTTCCATATCTGTGGGACAGGCATTGGGCGGACATCATCCAACTTGCTTGGGTCCAGTCGAATGTCTTGGTCAGAGTGTATAGACCAGAAGAAATTGATTTGTCAAACATGTATCTCATTTTGCAGCTGTTAAAGACGAGGCCTTCCTTCTGTGCTGCACACATCAGAGAATGCAGGTTGTGGTCATGCTCTGCTCTGGTCCTGCCCACCACAGCAACGTTGTCGGCAACACACACACACTCTGGCACCTGACTTATGATGCGGTTCATGTGTTGCTGAAACACATCTTGGTTGATGGATGAGCCTAAAGGGAGCTGCTGGAAGCAGTACCTACCAAAACGTATGTGGAAGATGGTGAGCCCTTGCAATTCTTTAGCTAAGTGCATTGACCAATAGCCATCTTAGTGTCATGCCCAGTAAAGGCATGTCCTATTAATAACTTTAAACATGGACTGTATTCAGCACAGAATCTTCTGGAGCTGAATTTTCTTTTGAAATGAACCACAGCAGACATTAAAATGTTACATAAGGTGGCTGCCAAGGGTCAGGTGACTTTTGCAATTTCGGCCCAGTCTCAGAAGTATCTCAAGCCTCTGGAAAGTTCCTAATTGAATGACCATGGGTGGAGCGCCTCCCTTGAATGAACAAATCGAAATGAAACCATTTGTGGAATTCACACTACCTATTTTTGATGGCTTTACCCAAAACTCAATATCTATTGACTCTTAAATTCTTTGTCTCTGAGCTTGAAACATAACAAAAAAAGCTGGAAGAAATCAATTAAATTATAAGTAGGTGTGAATGGCCACCATCCATCCCCCAATGTGTAGCAATGGTTTCAAACTTCAACTCATTCTGGGTGAACGAGAGAAGTATTGATCAGGTGGTCACTCGATCAAAACTAATTGGAAGATATTGAATTTATTATTCTAAGCTCTAGGAGAGACTGGGCAGTCTGCAAAACAACAGCTGCAGAGACAGCAGCAAAGGCAACACATCTATGACTTAAAATTGAAGACGACCACATCTTAATGCCTCCAAACTTGTTCCTTTTGAATTCAGCACAGAACACTGACCTCCTAGTAATAAGACTACCAGCAACTAACTTCACGACCTTCTGAAAATCCACCCCTTAGAGAGAATCCTGCAACATCTTCAATATACTACTACGGTTATCGAATCCACCTAACTGCACTTCAGTAGTGAAAACGCCTTCTTCACCAGGCCCGCATCGCATGCCTTTTCCCCAAGACAAGCCAAATCACATGACGTACGAACTATTCCTTTGTTTGTAATTTGTAAAAGTGTACAATCCTTTTTAATGGCTTTCTTTCTCGAGTGTTTGTGTGTGTACGAGTGGCCAGTGAGTGACATAGCGTTAGACTTTTGGGGTGAGCATGTGAATAAAGCTAATGCTTTTTATTTCAACCCACAAAAATACGTGCTACTGGTTGGCCATACACTCAGAGATTAAGAAACACACCCATCTTCCTTTTCAACGAAAAACACTGATTACATGCAGTAAAGGGAAGGGAACTGGGGTTTCAGTTCTCTCTCTCAATACTGTCCATAACATTAGCATCTAGCTTTTAAAAGAATTGTGCACCCGCAAACTTGGGGTTCAACTCTTCAAGGACTGGAATCTTATGCGGCCATCTCTTGAGTGCCTGGTTCAGCCTCCGGGTCTACAAACATACCCACAATGTGCCGTCCCTTTTTACTATGCAGGTGAGGGAGCTACACCAGTTAGTGTGGTCCTGGACACGCTGTATGATACCATCCGTCTCCTGTTTATCGAGCTCAGTCTTGAGTTTGGCACGGATATGGACACAACATTTTCAGGGTGGGGCATAGAGTCATGGATTCATAGAGTTATACAGCACAGAAACAGGCCCTTCGGCCCATCGTGTCTGTGCCGGTCATCAAGCACCTAACTATTCTAATCCCATATTCCAGCACTTGGCCCGTATGCTATGGCGTTTCAAGTGTTCATCTAAACATTTCTTAACTGTTGTGAGGGTTCCTGCCTCTACCACCTCTTCAGGCAGTGCGTTCCAGATTCCAACCACCCTCTGAGTGAAAAAATATTTCCTCAAATCCCCTCTAAACCTCCTGCCCCTTACCTTAAATCTATGCCCCCTGGTTATTGACCCCTCCGCTGAGGGAAAAAGTTTCTTCCTATCTAACCTATCAATGCCCCTCATAATTTTGTATACCTCAATCATGCCCCCCCCCTCAGCCTTCTCTGCTCCAAAGAAAACAACCCTATCCTTTTCAGTCTCTCTCATAGCTGAAATGCTCCAGCCCAGGCAACATCCTGGTGAATCTCCTCTGCACCCTCTCCAGTGCAATCACATCCTTCCAATAGTGTGGTGCCCAGAAGTGTACACAGTACTAACTCCAGCTGTTATCTAACTAGCTTTTTATACAGCTCCATCATAACCTCCCTGCTCTTATATTCTATGCCTCGGCTAATAAAGGTAAGTATCCCATATGCCTTCCTAACCACCTTATCTACCTGTGCTGCTGCCTTCAGTGATCTATGGACAAGTACACCAAGGTCCCTCTGTCCCTCTGTACTTCCTAGGGTCCTACCATCCATTGTATATTCCCTCGCCTTGTTAGTCCTTCCAAAATACATCACCTCACACTCCTCAAGATTAAATTCCATTTGCCACTGCTCCGCCCATCTTACCGGCCCATCTATATCGTCCTGTAAAGTAAGGCTTTCCTCTTCACTATTTACAACACCACCAATTTTCATGTCATCTGCAAACTTACTGATCGTACCTCCTATATTCACATCTAAATCATTAATATACACTACAAACAGCAAGGGTCTCAGCACCGATCCCTGTGGTACACCACTGGTCACAAGCTTCCACTCGCAAAAACAACCCTCGACCATTACTCTCTGCCTCCTGCCACTAAGCCAATTTTGGATCCAATTTGCCAAATTGCCCTGGATCCCATGGACTCTTACGTTCTTAACCAATCTCCCATGCGGGACCTTATCAAAAGCCTTACTGAAGTCCATGTAGACTACATCAACTGCTTTACCCTCATCTATACATTTAGGCAACGCCTCAAAAAATTCAATCAAGTTAGTTAGACACGATCTCCCCTGACAAAGCCATGCTGACTATCCCTGATTAATGCCTGGTCAATGGCGGGTGTGGCATTATCCCGAAGGTGTAGTATAGCATCCCCTTAAAGCTACCTATTCTGTCGAGACAGTCAAGGTAAACCAATGTGAGAACCACAACAGAGTGAATTGATGTATCCTCCATGCTTGGTTCACTCCTTTGGCAATGCCTAATGCCATGTATCATTGCCTGGGTCAATTCTCTGCATGCTTGTAGTCCTGTGATAGCAGGTCCAGCCGTTTGAACGATATAAAAAAGTTGGGATATCCATTCCAATTGGTTATATGTGTAATTAATCTTGATGGACCCTAAACACGGAATTGATGAAGCATAGTTTGTGGTCATTTTGGTGTTCATTGGTGTCATCATGGCTCGCCATTTACCTGGATTCATATCCTTTACTATGCGTTGAGGTAAAATATTTGCACTGGTACCCATGTCCGCCTTCACCCAGAGCACATGAGTGCCCTCCTTTTTCGGGCATAGAACACGAATAGATGCAAACATCTCCAGTGGCGTAATCAAATCAGTGCGTTCAGTGACATTGGCAACGTGAAACAACTGTTCTTCTCACCTACCCGGACTTGGACTATCACCATTATCGTCACTGGGGTTGATGGGTGGCGCAGTGGTTAGCACCGCAGCCTCACAGCTCCAGTGACCCAGGTTCAATTCTGGGTACTGCCTGTGTGGACTTTGCAAGCTCCCCCTGTGACCGTGTGGGTTTTCTCCGGGTGCTCCGGTTTCTTCCCATGTGCCAAAGACTTGCAGGTTGATAGGTAAATTGGCCTTTGTAAAAATTGCCTTTAGTATCGGTAGGCGGTAGGAGAATTGAGGGAAGTTGGGGATATGAGAGAGAAAATGGGACTAAGGTAGGATTAGTATAAATGGGTGGTTGATGGTCGGTGTGGACTCGGTGGGCCGAAGGGCCTGTTTCAGTGCTGTATCACTCTATGACTTCATCTGCCACCTCCTGGATTACCACTTAGGTTATGCTATGGAGTACGACTGCGACATTTTCCAGGGGGTGAAGCCTTTTTACGGTCTGCCTGAATTTGTCAGGACTTTTACCAGTAGCATCTGGCTTGGCTTTTCAACACTGATGTTTCCAGTGACCCTTGACACCGCTTGCCTTACAGATTGTGTTAAATGCTGGTAACCCTTAGGCATATGTAAGAGGCTGCACTTTTTACACGATTTCCTGGACCTGGATTCTTTGCTCAATGCATCTATGGTATTGGCAGCAGATCAGGATTGTAAACTCTGTATATCTGCAACGATCGACTCAAATTTGTGAACATCTTTGTGCAAGGTGTCCATGGAATGCCACTTGGGCTTCTCTAAGAGATCCCTCTGGTATGCTTCTATAGTTGTGGATGCAATCACTAGCTCGATGATACAGTCTGCCAGTTCAGCCTCTGTGAAAACACACTCGTGACTCTTAGCTTGACATTGACTGACATTTTGGTCGATAGACTCAGGCGGTTGCTGTCAAAAAGACATGAACTCGAACTGATGGACCCAAAAATTCAGTTTGACATGAAGTTGATCCTCTAATGTGGACCAGATAGTCGCAAGATCCATTTGTTCTTCTTCGGTGAGATCAGAAGTGTTAAAGCGATGTAAGCATTCATTGCTAATGATAATGCGTATTTCTACTCCCAGCTTCTCTGGTTCCGCGACTGCTAAGTCGTTGAAACACAGCTCAACCTTTTGCCTGAAGAGCTGAAATTCTGACAGCTGGTCAGCTGCTTTCCAGTTGATGGTAGGAAACTGCGCTGTCATTCTTGTCATTACTCACTGCCGTTACCCTGTGTGAAGATAAAAGAAATCTCCTGTTGTACAGGTAGACAAAAATACTGCAGCAGTAACTGCCTATATTTCGACTTGAAGAGTGTGATGCTGTCATCCGCGTTGTGTGCTTTTGACTTAGCCCCGTCCATGAAGGGTGGTTCTTGCTGCTAAAAATGTTGAAGACCCAAAACATCAATGGGATTTTTCTTCCATTCCATGCCTTAAATCTTGCCTTTTCCTCAGTTCCCCATCAGATTGCAGCACTATTATTATTAAAGCTGGCCCGTTTTCGTGCTTGACCCCATAATCCACTATTGCTAATCTGTTCAACACACCTCTCAATTGGGGATCTATTTAATCTGTACAGTTCCAGCACATTCAGACCATCCCTCGTTGCTCCTGACATGAGAAATCTGACCCTCAGAATCTCCATGGATATCAAGTCTAACTGAAGTCTGTAACTACCCGACCTCACAGCCCAAGTGCACACACCCTTACCAAGCTGCTGTTGCATGAAGCAATGGAACCAATATTCAAGCCCTTGAAGTTCCCCTCGAGCTGGCAATGGCTGTGGCTAGCACTACTTTGAAGGTGTGGAAGAGTACTCAAAAAGTTGAAAAGTTGAAAATCCCACAAGCTGTCACCATATTCGTTTTCTTACCCTCTGTGTTAAGTGACTACTACACACAATGCACTGACCACTGAAAATGGGATCAGTAACACAATAAGTTGGGTTCTTTATTTAAGGGTAGTTCTGCATGCAAATACAGGTCCTTTCTGAACAAATACTTTCTTCAGACTGCCCTCACACCAGAAGTACATGGGGTGTTATATCACAGCTCTTACACTGTGCATTGTAATATGACCACACCTCTTAAAGGTATACCACGATACACACCAGCACTGGCAGGGGTAAGTTTTCAACAAGCTTGATGCCAGAAATGGCTACAGGAATGTGAAGCTTGAAGAGGAATATTCGTTGTTGACAACATTCAACACACCCTTTGGACAGTACAAATTTCTGTGTCTACCTTTTGGCTCTACCTTTTGGCCTCAAAGTAAGCCAGGATATGTTCCAGCAGAAAGTAGATGAGACATACCAAGGATGTAAAGGAGCAGTCGGCATAGCTTATGATATCTAGATATATATTGTAAACAGAAAAGATCATGACTACCATCTACATGAAGCGATTGGAGAGAACCAGGAAAGATGGGATCAATGTAAACACAGACAAATGCTTTGTGAAGATGACGGAATGCCAGTTCTTCGGAATGGTCTACTCACTTGACGGAGTCAAGCTGAGTCCTGGAAGCATCTCAGCCATCTCTGGGATAGCAGTCCCAAGAGATAAGAGAGATTTGAGAAGTTTCCTTGGCGTGATCCAATACATGAGCTCCTTCATATTGCATATGTCAGAACACACAGCAAATCTGCGAGAGCTAATGAAAGAAGATGTAGCGTTCCAGTGGTCAGAGTCAGACAGCAGGAGTTTCAACAAACTCAAAAAGATAGTATGTAAGGAGACAATTCTGTCATGCTACAACAGAAAGAAACCCGTCATTCTGCAAGTAGATGCTTCTACAAAAGGATTGGGAGCAGTTCTGGTACAAGAGGGAAAGCCAATAGCATTTGCAATCAAAGCTCTAACCCTCAGCTGAGACTAGATATACCAACAAAGAAAGAGAAACATGAGATAAAAGATCTAGAGATAAGATTCATCATCTGGGAAACATAACACCACTGGAACTGAGTCAAATTAGAGATGAGACCAGAAAAGACAAGGAGTTACAGATGCTTTCTCAGCAAGTGATCCAGAGAAGGCCTGATAAGGCAACCGCAAACACAACCAGCAATACGCAGTACTGGTCTATCAGAGATGACATCTCACTAGAAGATGGTGATCTGCTAGCCAGATCCAGAATAATTTTGCCCAAAATAATGCAGGAAGAACTCCTCCAGAGCCAGATCCGCTGTGTACTAGATAGGCATATACATAGACATTGAAAATATGGTGTCAACATGCCAGAACTACAGAAACACACAGCTCAAAGAGATGATAGCTATTGAAGAACCACCAAGACCATGGCATACTGTAGGAGCCGATTTATTCATACACAGCCAAGAATGGTATCTCATAGTTGCAGTCTACTACTCAAAGTTCCCTTTTATCTGGAAGGTGAAAAACTTGAGATCTACAACAACCATCTCAGCAGTACGAGTTCTGTTTGCTGAGCAAGGGATTCCTGAAAGATGACCATGGTTGGAATTTTATGGTCCCAGTCTGGAGCAGACTGGAGCAGGGGTGGGGTCATAAAATTGAGTTGAGGGGAGGTGTTGATCCCGACACCTACCCGCACCCACTGCAATTTTACCAGGGGCAGAGGTGGCGAGAAATGGCCCGCCCGCCTAGGCCAATCAAGGCCCTTAAGTGGCCAAATAACTGCCACTTAAGGGCCTCCTCCCACTATTTTACCAGCAGCTGGTGGGCACCTTAGGCTCCACAGAAGGCCACCAGGTAAAACCTGGCTCCTTCCTTGCGGGCTGGGGTGGGGCCCTCCTGATCGGGCACCCTGTGCCCCAAGGAGGGCCCCACCTGAAGCCTCAACCACTGAAATAAAGTGCCTCCCTCCTAAATGAACCCCTTGCCTTAAAGCATAGCTACCTGACCCGAGCCCAACCAGACTCGACGACGTGTGTCAGGTTCGGGTCGGGTCAGGTCTCTCTTCTGGGTCCCGCATTCGGGCTCACGTTGGGTCAGGCTGGAGGCGGACACAGTGCTGCCTTGTTCAGGGAGGGAACTTCAGCATGATTCTGCAGGAATAGTCAGCTGCCGGAATGGAGGATCACAACATTTGGACAAGGTACGTTTGATATAATTAACTTTATTACGGTAGTCAGGTCGGGTCGGGCCTGGGTCTGGTTTCAATTTCATACCCGAGCAGGCCTTTACCTTGCCTCACCAGGGCCGGGCCAATAGTCACCAGCGAGGCCCCAAAACTTACCTCTCTTCTGGGGCCGACGTCCACGATCCTACTGTTGGCCGGGTGCAGTCCCGCCTGTTGATTGGCTGGCAGCTCTTATAGGTGGGACTTTCACCTGGGGAGGGTAAAATCCTGCTGTGTCTCCCCAGGCCCGGAGGAGGTGGTTTCGCCGTGACTTTTAGGCCAGTAGGCAGGGCCTCCTACCCAATGTAAAGTTCCAGCCAACGGCACCCAATTCACCTGCAGAGAATTTAAGGAATTCGCTGAACAGTTCAACATCATCACTTCATCATCGCAGTACCAACGGGACACGGCTTTATAGAAAGACACATCCAGACGGTCAAAAGACACCTTGCGAAATGCCGAGAGATGAAGAAAGACCCAAACTTTGCCTTATTGTTACTCTGATCTACACCTCTCAAGGCTGACATGAAATCACCTACAGAACTCTTGAATGGAAGTAAGTATAAGACAACTTTGCCAAGCAATATATATCCTCCAATTGACCAAGAGGAAGTGAGAAAACACATTCAAGCACAGGCTAAATCCCTACCTGAGCCGTTGAAAGGGAAAACTGTACACGTACAGAATCCAATCCTGAAAGCCTGGAACTTAGCAAAAGTTGTTGGTAAAGCTGAGACGCCAAGATCATACATCATCAAGACTGAAACTGGTAAGCAAATGAGAAGGAACTGAGTCCATATTCGGTCTACACCTGAGCTGGAAAAATAGAAAAGACCATCAACAACACCAGAAACATCACTATCCAGTGAGACAGCATCAACCACGTCACTAGCAAGTGACACAACATTAGCAATAGCAAGCATGACTCCTACAACACCAGGAGTAACATGCAAAACATCGCCTGCATGCCAACTCACCACTGACACCACTGACAGTAATGTATGCCAAGTCTACAAGGTGGAGGCACAACATCTTTCCACCAAACAATACCATGAATAATATTTTTAGAAAAGCAAACAAGCTGCAAAAACACACAAAAAGGGGTTCAGTTTATTTCTAAAAGTTAATTGTTAATCTTCAGTTTAGAAAAAAGTTATGATTAGAACAATTATATTGATATAGAGGCATTATGTTTCAAACAAAGAAGGATGTTATATATTGTTATATTATTGATAAAGAGCTAGGGACTAATTAGCTAGGAACTAATTGTTATGGGCCAATGTGTTCCAAGGTGCCACATTCACTGCTGCACTGGAGTCAAGTGACACATAACACTGCTCCAGTCTAAACCTGTTTTACCAAGCAGCATGGAGAAATATATGAAATACACAATGAGCTCCAGCATTTTAAAGTCTAAAGTGTGATTATTTCTAACTGAGGGGAACCAGAAGACATGACACTTAGCCTTCTAAATTCCAGGAAATGCAACTTAGTTTATTTAATCTCTCCTTGCAGCTTAACCCTTGGAGTTCAGCTGTCATTTTCATAAATCTACTCTGCATTCCCTTCAAGGTCAAGATATCCTTCCTGAGGTGTGGTGCCCAGAACACTCTCAGTACTCCAGGTGTGGTCGAAACAGGGCTTTGTAAAGCTGAAGCATAACATCTACTCCGTTATACTCCATACCTCTCAGTATAAAGGTCAGCATTCCATTAGCCTTTTCGATTATGTTCTGTATCTGTTCATGATAGTTTAATTGTCTGTGTATTTGCCTTGAGTGTCTGCTGCCAGTCATTATCCAGTGACTGGTACTAGATATTGGGTGAGAAAAGATTGGGCTTGGATGTGATGTTCTTTCGTGTTGAGTAGCAAGTGGGCATGCATTTATTTAGCTTCACATCTGACATAGAACGATAGAATCACATGACATAGAAAGAAACCATTCGGCCCAGTGAACTTATGCCAGCTCTTTCAAAGAGCTATCCAATTAGTTCCATTTCTTGTCTGTTTCCTGATAGCCCTGCAATTTCCTCCACTTTACGGTACTTTCCAATTCCTTTTTGAAAGTTACGTCTTTGTTAAGTCTGCTTCCATCATTCTTTCAGGCAGTGCATTCCAGACTTGCTGAGTAAAAGAATTTCTTGTCATCTCGACCTCCCCCCGCGACCCCCCACCCCATTACTTTTGTCAAATACCTTAAATCTGTGAGGTCTAAGGAGAACAATCCCAGCTTCTGTTGTCTTTCCACATAACTGAAGTTCCTTATCCCTGGTAGCATTCTAGTAAACCTGTAATATTGTTATATTATCCAAAATGACTTAGGAACTACATTGTTCAAGCATATGTACATATATAGTATATTTTCTCACATCTCTACATGTTTGACAGAATGATGCAATGTGTCTTTGGCACACAGGTTGTAGTGCAGTATTGAGAGTTGTGGAATGGTGTAGATATATGTATATATATATCTTCTTCTTTGGTCTCCTTGTCTCGAGAGACAATGGGTAAGTGCATAGAGGTGGTCAGTGGTTTCTGAAGCAGCGCCTGGAGTGGCTATAAAGGCCAATTCTAGAGTGACAGACTGTTCCACAGGCACTGCAGATAAAATTGGTTGTTGGGGCTGTTACACAACTGGCTCTCTCCTTGCACTTCTGTCTTTTTTCTGCCAACTTCGACTCGCCACACTTTAGCCCCGCCTTTATGGCTATCCGCCAGCTCTGGCAATCACTGGCAACTGACTCCCACGTCTTGAAGTCAATGTCACAGGACTTCATGTCGCGTTTGAGACATCTTTAAAGTGGAGACCTGGACGGCCGGTGGGTCTGATACCAGTGACAAGCTCGCTGGACAATGCGCCCTTGGGGATCCTGCCATCTTCCATGCGGCTCACATGGCCAAGCCATCTCAAGCGCCGTTGGCTCAGTAGGATGTATAAGCATGGGGATGTTGACTGCCTCGAGGACTTCTGCATTGGAGATACGGTCCGGCCACCTGATGCCAAAGATTCTTCGGAGCTAGCGAAGATGGAATGAGTTGAGACGTCGCTCTTGGCTGACATACGTTGTCCAGGCCTCGCTGCCATAGAGCAAGGTACTGAGGACACAGGCTTGAAACACTCGGACTTTTGTGTTCCGTGTCTGTGCGCCATTTTCCCACACCCTCTTGGCCAGTCTGGACATAGCAGCGGACGCCTTTCCCATGCACTTGTTGATTTCTGCATCGAGAGACAGGTTACTGGTGATAGTTGAGCGTAGGTAGGTGAACTCTTGAACCACTTCCAGAGTGTGGTCGCTGATATTGATGGATGGAGCATTTCTGACGTCCTGCCCCATGATATTTGTTTTCTTGAGGCTGACAATTAGGCCAAATTTGTTGCAGGCAGCCGCAATCCTGTCAATGAGTCTCTGCAAACTCTCTTCTGTGTGGGATGTTAATGCAGCATCGTCAGCAAAGAGGAGTTCCCTGATGAGGACTTTCCGTACTTTGGACTTCACACTAAGATTGGCAAGGTTGAACAACCTGCTATCTGATCTTGTGTGGAGGAAAATTCCTTCTTCTGAAGACTTGAACGCATGTGAGAGTAGCAGTGGGAAGAAGATCCCAAACAGTGTAGGTGCGAGAACGCAGCCCTGTTTCACGCCACTCAGGATAGGTGGCGTGAAACAGGGCTGCGTTCTCGCACCTACACTGGAAAGGAGTCTGATGAGGCACCGCTATGCTGAATTATGCCTTTCATATTGTCATGGAATGAGGTGATGATACTTAGTAGCTTTGGTGGACATCCAATCTTTGTTAGTAGTCTGAAGAGACCACGTCTGCTGATGAGGCCAAAGGCTTTGGTAAGATCTATGAAAGCAACGTAGAGGGGCATCTGTTGTTCGAGGCATTTCTCCTGTAGCTGGCGAAGGGAGACCAGCATGTCAACGGTGGATCTCTCTGCTCGGAAGCCACACTGTGCCTCAGGGTAGACACGCTCAGCCAGCTTCTGGAGTCTGTTTGAAACGACTTGATCGAAGACTTTCCCTACTCTGCTGAGCAGGGAGATTCCATGGTAGTTGTTGCAGTCACCGCGGTCACCCTTGTTCTTATAGAGGGTGATGATATTGGCATTGCGCATGTCCTGTGGTACTGCTCCCTCATCCCAGCACAGGCAAAGCAGTTCATGGAGTGCTGAGAGTATAGCAGGCTTGGCACTCTAGATTATTTCAGGGGTAATGCCATCCTTTCCAGGTGCTCTTCCACTGACTAGAGAATCAATGTATATGTATATATGTGTATATAGATATACATATATCTACACCATTCCACATCTCTCAATACTGCACTACAACCTGTGTGCCAAAGACACATTGCATCATTCTGTCAAACATGTAGAGATGTGAGAAAATATACTCGATGCACAAGCTCGAGTATCTGTGTCAAAAGTGTGCTTATTGAAGAAGCTCTGTGAACCACAAGATATAATATGGTGACAGCAAGGTATTTGTGAGTCGAACTCAAACCCTATGAGTGATGTAAATGCTGAATTTGACTATGAAAACAACACAAATAAGTGCCAGAAAAAAACACTGTAAATCGCGTGAAAAACGAGATTGCCGCTGCCACTGTAATGATTGAGCACATGAATCCCCATGTTGAATTGGGAGGCTGATGACATTGTGGAGGCATTCAAAAATTTTAAACAAAAGTGCAAATTGACATTCAGTAGTTTTCTGAAAGGCACTCGTGAAGAGGAAAAGAGCAGCTACACCTTTTTGTGGACATGAGAGAAAGGATGAGATCTTTTCAATAGCTGGGAAATGAATGAGGAGAACAGAAAAACCTAGACAAGATTTTAGTGAAATTCAGCATACATCTTCATCCAAAGTCAAACCAGCGGATCCACTGTTATGAAGTTCAGTGTCTGTGACAGGAACAAAGTGAGTCTATTGGCAATTTCTTAATGAGAATGAGAAACGTAGCCAGCAAGTGTAAATTCAAGGGCACAGATGAAAGGGTGGTAGATCAGCTCATTTGGAGCTCTGCACACCCTGATGTACAAAAAGCTCGAACTGGAAAAACAAGCTTACTGTATCACAGGCTGTAGACACTGCCAAAGCATATGAAGCCATGAACAGACAGATGATGATGTTGACTACCCAAACAGCTAGCCCTCAGTTAAGGAAGGAAAAGGAATCAGGGTTGATGCAGTGAAACAGCAACAAAGGAATACACACCAGAGAGAAAGATGTGCAAGAGATGTTGATGACTACATGAGTTCACAGACAGAAAGGAATGTACCACATATAGATCAAACTACAGAGCTTGCGGAAAGCCCAATAACTGGGAAAAGATGTGCAGGACAAAGAAAGTAGATGGTAAAGGAATTACCAGAGCAACAGGGAAAATGATAAATACAATAAACCAAAAAATCCATACGTTGGAAGATGATGAGGAGATTGAGGACACAATAGATGTAGGAACCATAGATCTATATTAAATGTCTGGATGCAAAAGTTCTCAGAGAAAAGGAATTTACACAACCATACACATCAGGAAGAAGGCGAGAAATAAACGTACAACCATAAACCTGAAGTTGTAGCTTGATACTGGAGCACAGAGTAACATCATCTCGCTCAGACTATACCAGAAGAACTTGCCTGAAAATTTGAGAGAGAATGGTTACCCAAAGAAAGAAGATCTGAAACCGACCAATATCTGACAGCACACAGTGGAACTGAGATTCGACAGCTGGGAATGACCCAAATCAGATGGGTGCACAAAGGAAAAGATGAGAAGGAACACAGTCCATATTCAGCCTACACCAGAACTGGTAAAGCAGAGTAAGTTATCAGCAACATCACTAACAAGCAATACAACATTAGCAACATCACCAGCAAATGACACAACATCATCAACATCAAGCACAACATCTACAACACCAGGAGCAACACATACAACACCGCCAGTACAGCGTGCCAACTCATCACAGAGAGAATGATGACAACCAAACTGATGAGATGGAGGCACATCTTACCACTGGAGCGCTATTGTGAATAAAGTGTTCAGAATTACACATTTAATCGTAAAAGTTGATTGTAAATTTTCTTTCATTTAGCCAAAAGAAAAGAAAAAAAATGTTTGGAAATGTTATGTTAATAGTAAAAGACATTGCAATTTCTTTTAAAGAAAGAGGGATATTATTTTGTTATATTACCCAAAATGACTTCGGAACTATATTGTTCAAGTGTATGTATGTATATATCTCCACAATGTCACTGCACCACAACTGTTTTCCATATATTGGGAGCCTCCTCTCAATGAAGGTAGACATAAATGGTAAGATTCACCATCACTTCCAGTGTGCCAGCTCAGCCTTCGGTTGACCGAAGAAGAGAGTATTTGGGGATCAGAATTCAAACCTGAGACTAAGATCATGGTTTACCAGGCAGCCGTGATCCCTGCTTTCATATATGCTTCGGAGACTTGGACAACCTATAGCAGGCACCTCAAAGCACTGGAGAAGTACCACCAAAAGTGTCTCCACAAGATCATCCAAATCCGGTGGTAAGAAAAGTGGTCCAAGAGCAGCATCTTCTCCCAAGCCAACTAGCCCAGCATTGGGGTTCTTCACCCAAAACCAGCTCCGCTGGGTGAGACATGTCATTTGCATGTCTGACACCAGACTCCTGAACCATCTGTTCTACTCAGAACTTGGTCACAGCAGGAGACTTCCAAGAGGACAGTGGAAATGCTTTACAGACGTCCTCAAAGCATATCTGAAGAGATCTCGTGACTGACTCGAGACCATCATAGATGGAGAAAGTTCATTCAGAAAAGTATCGAACACCTTGAGGAACTTTGTTGGGAACATGTGGAGGCAAAGTTGTGGTGTCAGAAGGAGCGCAGAAACCTCCAAACTACTCATCTACCCGACACTTAAAGCACCATCTGCGTCTCATGTGGCAGAGTCTGCAGATCATGTATTGGACTTATCAGCCATCTCAGAACCCATTGCACTGAGTGGAAGTATCTCATCCTTGATCCCAAGTGACTGCCTAAGAATAAGAAACAACCTGTGTATCAAACACACATTATCATTCCGCCACACATTCAGATGTGAGAAAATATACTCGATGCAAGCTCCATATCTGTATCAAAAGTTTGATTAGTGAAGAAGCTCTGGGAACCACAGACATAACAAAACCTCCTCTCCAAGGCCTTGACATCCTTGGATAAGGTAGTGGAACACAGCCAGCACCAATTTTGGCCACTGTTTTCAGAAACTGAGGATAAAAGCCACAATGATCACAAAACTAAAAGCTACACATTCTCACAGGAAATATGTACTTAGAACAAGCTGATCTGTTCATTAAGCTGTTTAAAAAAGATTTTAGTATCACAATTTTTTTTGGTAGGAGCTTTTCTGAAAACATCCTAAACCTAAGTCAGCAATTGATTCAAATACAGAATGTGTTGTTTGATATGAGCTGTATTGCTGTCACATTGAAGGATAGTGGTGCTGAACTGCCCTAAGTGCTATAGAGTACAAGGTCAGTCTCTGTCTGACATTCACCAAATGCAACACATGTGCACTCAAACACACGGATTATGAAAAATATTATTTTTGCATTCTTTCATATTTATGTGACAGCATTTCAGCTCTCTCCTTCAGTACTCCTGCTTTCTTTTCCTTAAACACTATTACGGTTGGATGGGCAGTGGCAATCCTCCAATGCCTCCATACTTCATGCAGCTTGGTTCAGTTGCTATCACTCTCTCTGTGTGTCAGAGATTAAGGGTTTAAGCCCCACTCTGGGACATGAGTAAACAGTTTTGGCTGATACTTCAGTGTAATACTGAAGAATGTCACATTGTCAGGTGCTGGCTTTTGAATGAGATGCTATAAAGTCTTTGCATCTGTCTATTCAGATGGGCGCAAGATAACCCATGGCAAAATTCAAATAAGTGTTGGGAGTTCTCTTGGCATCCTGGCTAATGTTTCTGTTTCAATCAACACTATTAAGCATATTAATCAGTCATTGATCTTCTTTACAGTTTGTGGGGACATACTGTGTGCAAAGTGGCGGTTCTTACCTACACAGTAATTCATTGACTGTCAAGCACCTCCTGATGTTCTGAGGCTGTGATAAGGTACTATATAAATGTAGTAGGGGCTAAATTGGGCTGTGAAGCACCCGGTTTTTAGGTGCTACGTGGCCACATCATGTTCAAAAATGGGGTCCGAGATGCGTGTGCACACTTCTGATGGGAAGTGCACTGAATGCCATCTTGATAAAGGGGTTTGCGCGCATGTATGCACCTAACACCCGCCAGCAGCCTACAGAACAGGCAGATCATGATACAAATCAATGCGCAATGCCAATTGGATGCCAGCACTGCCATTTTCCAACAGCATGCTCCAGCCAAAACCCTGTCTTAACCTCGCACAGCTGAACATGGCATTAAATGGCATGAGGAACCTCCCACGCCCCACTTCCACTCCACCATCACCAATTAAAGAAATCCATGTACTATTTACAGGTTAGTTGTTGTAATATTTCTTTTGGTTGCTAGTATAATTGCATGTATTATTGGAGCTTTCTTATGCTTCGCTTAACTTTGAATTGTCTACAGGAAGGGGTCTGGCTGGTGCTGAAGTACTTTTTTGTTCATTTAAAAGCTTATCCTGAAACAAATGACTTGCGGACATGTATAGCCTGGTAGGGCTTCCTCGGAGAATTGCACATGACTGGGAGAATGAAGAGGGGCCATGCAGAGCAGGACAAGCTGCTGGAAGAAGGAAGAAGAAAAAGGCTTTCAACGGGAGGCCATATGTGCTGAGGATTTTTGCCTGTAATTCAGTTAGGAATTCATGACTGAAATCTGCCGGCTGATGCAACCACAACTGTAACCTTAAAGCAGTGCAAGGATAACATTGCCTGTGGTTGTCAGGGTGACCATGGCTCCTAGCTTTTATGCACCTGCTTCCTGCAGATTGCTGCTGGAGATATAAACAACATCTGACAGTTTGCAGTATACGTCTGCATGAGGCTCTATGTATATGTAAGATTGTGGAATGATTTATCGAGATTGTTGGTAGGTGGGTGATGGGCGTGTAGCACACTGAATAGTGGATGAGGCGAGTAGTGCAGTTGGAAGGATATGCCAATTGAAGATGAACTCACTGACCTTGACAACTCGTGAGAAATGTTAAACAACTTCTTGCACTCCATCCATGTTCTTGGAGCAATACTCTTGGAATTGACCCCGATGCTACTGCTTCTCACTGTCTCCTGAGCGTATGTTTGGAGGGCCTCCTTTCCTTCCCACTGTGCCCCTCACCCCACCCCAATCCCTTCAAGATGTCTCACCTTCTCTCCATGTCGTGTACCGAAGAACTCTAGTGCACTGTCAGGAAACCGTGGCGCACACTCTCTCGCATGTTCAGCCCTTCTTCGAAATATCATAGGCCAGATGCACTTTTCAAAAAATTCCATCACTTCATACAGCCACAATGCATCTCCCTTTAAGAGGTGCAGGTTGCCTTTAAGTAGCACTAGTCACTCTTGATATTGGACCCCCTCCTGATGCGTACAGAAGGAACAGTACGGGTAGCTTTGGCTTGCTGCCTGCATCACCATGATCAGGCACAAGTTAAGCACAGACCATGATCCCTGCACCCGTTTTCCAGTGTTATCCAAATTAACCGCCAATTTCTCTTATCTTACACACCACCTCATGTGGAAGGTTTTGTCCTCGCCCATGTTTTCATTTATATAGTTAAAAATAGGAGCTGTTTGATAGCCTACAGAAGCAGATATAATACACCTGCTCATCTCAAGGACTATTAGGTCAACTGTTGCACCCTAATGACCCTGGTGAGCTCACTATGTTATTGAGTTACATAAGTAGCCAATTACATTTTGAAATGTTATAGTATCACAATAGGCTTTAGTTAAGAAAACTTATGAAGAATAATTTGGTCAATAGTATGGCATTTTCTGACATTCGAGTAAGAATTCATCACATTTTTATAAATATTGTTCTACAATTTATGCCGTCTTATTGATTCTGATGTCACCTGCCACTGTTTACCCAGGTCTGAAAGTAATGTTTAAGACAGTAATGTTGAAAATTGTGTAAATTAACTCATTCTGCTGGTATCAATTGACATGAATTTTTAAAATTATTCTTTTCATTATATACCACACAACATCAATTGCATAAAACCAACTACTGAGGCCTTCAAACATTAATGACAACTGGAAGCTGGCAACGATAAGGGGACAGTTAAAAATATTGATTGTTGTTCATCAATTGAACATATTAAATAACTTTAGGATTCTCTAAGTTATCTTAGGATCAGTTAATTCGGAGTATTGATTAACCTAACACATGGTGCCATTAGTTTATTGGTTAAAAAACTGACAGACAACAGTGATAGCTACCACAAACTCTATGATATGGCATGAGTTTGTATTTGGTTTATCTCCTTCAGCTGGCATACAAACGCATCTCACTAACATATTTTTTCTGTGGGCCTGTTTACAGAAACAGGTGTAAAGTTATGACATTGTCCATGCACCATTGCATATTGTACTGATGCAACTTTGCATCCAGGAATCAAAGAAGCGATGTTTCATCAGGACTTACAATTTGCAAATGTAATCCACAGACAAAACAAGCTGGCAGTGAAGGTTGAAAAGAGAGGAAGAGACATCATAAAGAGCACTTTACGATGCAGAGGCGGAGCATTAAATTGCAGAATTTATGTGAAATAGTAATAACATCTTTGAGATCAAAAGCAACAGCCCAAGCCCTGCCAAGAGGTAAAGGGGGGGAAATGGCTTGGGGCAAAATAGCAAAAAGATCAATGTCAGATCCCAACTCAAGAGGCTACCTAAAAGCTATTGAAAGAAGTTTAAGGGTAAATTTTGCAAAGCTTTCAGCGAGGATTAAAATCGATCACCAGAAAACTGTGAGCATCATGCCTTAGCAACATGGTGATCTAATTGTAGCATTCACCTATTTTATTTGAAATGAAGTTTAACATGTATGGCAGTTAAACAAACTTAATACACAAGTTCTCAATTCTACTTGACGTTTGAAAAACTTGGTAGTCTCAATACATTGTTATTCAGATATGTAGTGTAAACTCAGGGGAACATTTTAATTATGAGCCAAAGAAGATACATTTTAAAGCACTCTAAAAGCCTACAACTTGTTATATTTTTAAGTAATGAGTTGCTTAGAAACAGCATTCAGTCTTAAATAATGAATGAGGTTGTCTCAGAAAGAGCGAGACTTGGCATGTCCATGTATTTAACTGTTCAATTATCCATGACACAAATGTGTGTTAAAAGAAATAGTGGATTATATGTCAGGTTGCACTGAAAAGTCTGTAATTTGAGAGGCATGCCTACTTTGTTTTTTGTTTGTGTATTGAGGTAATACATTTAGTATTAACGGCAGCTTCCTCGAACCTTATCCACTCAGCCCACTACCTCGATTGTGAGTAAAGCTAGTCTAATTCAGAAAGGAGGAAGTTTCAATTTAATGGGAACATTGATTATTTTTTTCATAATGACCAAAAGTTGTTGAACTCATTGTGGTATGAATATTTTTGAATTGTGCAGAATGAGCTTTACAATGAAATAGGATGACTAGAATGTTTTTTTACAAACATTCTTGATTGGTTTGCTTGTTTGGTTTTGTGGTAGTTACTGGTTCTTGATTGTTAATTGTAACTTTTCCTCCCCACGAATCAGTACATATTTGAGCCAATCAGCATGTTTAACACTTATTATTTATGTAAATCAGCAGATTGTTACATATTGAAGCCTGGCTTCCCGACCGTGTATCGGGTTTGGGTTGGGTCGGGTCGGGTCTATATTCTGTGTCTAGCGTTTGGGCTTGGCTCAGGTCGAGCTGGACTGTGCTGTTTTGTTTTGTATTATTTTTTTTTAATCTACAATGTTTTTCTGTTTCAATAATATGTTTGATATTTTCGGGTTGAATCGGGCATGATTCGGGTCGGCTGTTGTCGGGTTGGACCTGGGTCGAGTTTTAATTTTATACTGAAGCCAGGCTTTATTACATATACATTTAAAGTGTGATGACTTCAAAATGTGGTTGAGGATAGTTGTATGACATATAAAATGGAATGAACTCATGTCTACCTTTTCTGGTCAAGTTATCAATTACACTTCATTTGTTTCTGATCCTAATGTTTTCCTTTTCCTCTTCTTTACTATTGTCTCTTTAATATTATTAGTCTCACTTAAATTTTATTTGTATCTATTATGCCTTGTTCTATCAGTGATATTTTTGAAGACCATGCACCAGTAGTAGAATCTAGCATCTAACAAGTGGTGCGGGTTCTTGGAAAATGTTGCCCAACATATTCTATGCATTTTTCTTGAGTTTGTTTTAGGTTTATGTTCTGTTTTCTATTCATTCAGACAATACAATTCATTTGGAGTTGAAACAAGAGGGAATCTAGCCATCTCCCCTTGACAAATAACAGCATTACCATTGCTGAAACCCTCACCATCATCATCCTGGGGTTTACCATTGACCAGAAACTGAACTGGACAAGCCACATTAATACTGTGGCTACAAGAGCAGGTCAGAGGCTGGGAATTCTGCGATGAGTAGCTCACCTCTTGACTCCCCAAAGCCTGTCCACTATATACGAGGGGTGCAAGTCAAGAATGTGATGAAATACTATCCACTTGCCTGGATGGGTGCAGCTCTAACAACACTCAAGAAGCTCAACACCATCCAGGACAAAGCAACCCACTTCATGCCCTGCACCACCATTGCACAGTAGCAACAACGTGTACCATCAACAAGATGCACTGCAGCAACTTACCAAGGCTCCTTCAATAGCACCTTCCAAACCTACAACCTCTACCACCTAGAAGGACAAGGATAGCAGATGCATGTGAACATTACCACCTGCAAATTCCTCTCCAAGTCACATACCATCATGACTTGGAACAATATTGCCATTCCTTCACTGCCACTGGATCAAAATCCTGGAACCCCCTCCCGAACATCTCTATGGGTGTACCTATACTACATGAACTGCAGCGGTTCTAGAAGGTAGCTCACCACCACCTTTTCAAGGGCAATTAGGGATGGGCAACAAATGCTGGCCTTGTCAGTGATGCTCACATTCCATGAAAGAATTAAAAAAGACAAGAAGTGATCTCACATTAGCTGAAAGCCAACTTTACAGGTCAATTTTTCATCCAAGTGAATGCCAGGTGTCTAATGACTGTCAAGAACTACATTACAGACATGATCAAATCAAATCTTTTGATGACCTTTTACATGTCAAGTTAAGATCTCTATGGCTGAACAGGTTATCTGGTCTGTGACACCAGCACATAGTCATATTTGGATAAGATAACTCAGCTATGCTGTGGTAAGATTAAAGCATTGAAGACATTTTATTTTGTTTCCTCATGAAATCTGACAGAATAACTGCAGTGTGGCCTTTCTTTCATGGTGGCTTAGTGCCGCTGTATCACTCGATGAACCTTTTCCTGCCTTCAATTTTCAACTGGTTTATGGTTCTGACACATGGTTCATTCCTAGTGCATTAAAATGTGGCTTCCTGACACTCTAAAGGAAAAGATGTCAAAGTTCCTTGGTACTTCAATGGGTTTTGCTTTCTCCTAATGGATCAACATTTTTGATGACCTTAGATTTGTACTGAAGTTATTTTTTTTTTAGACAGGTGGTTTGTGTCTGAATTTTAACCCTAGATAGATTTTCATGTTTACCCTTTCTGCAGAAATATTTACAAATCATCTTTGAATATCTATCATACGTTTGTATTTAAAAGCATGAAACAGGTAGGATTATTGAGGTGTGTGAAACTGTTATGCCTCATTGATTGGACCAAGTGAAATTGAACTCTTTTTAAACCATCGCATTTATTTCAAAAATTTTTTTCATAGTGCTTCCTTGTGTAATTGTACGGTTCACCTGTATGATATTCAGTTCAGTTCACTAATTTACAATACAATATCTTTTTTGAGCAGTGCCCCCATGCAATCACTCCTTTTGTAATCATTAAGGTCTTTACTGCCAGAAAGAGCCTATGACCAGCTCAGTTGAGTGTTTTCAGGTGCCGAGGTGGATTCACAAAGCATATTATTTTGAAATAAAAATAGGCCGAACAAAACTTTCAAAGTTACTCAAATAATAATTATTTGCAAATTGCTATATTTACTGTACAATTAATGGTAATAGAATGTTTCAGCTTAAGCAACTTCCAGCAGGACAAGACTTAAGATCTCTCAGGCAAACTTCATTCTTCTTGACCCGCAGCACCCCCCTTCAATGTTAAGTCAGTCGATTCTTTGCTTCACTAATCATTATATAAGAAACAAAGATATAGAAAAAAAACCTGTGATTGCACGGCAGCTGAAAAATAAGGCTTTAAAATGATTCCTGGGAGTAAAAATTACCTATGGAAACAAGCCCTTCCCTCAGGCTCCTGGCCACACAGACCAGACTCTTGTGTCAGTTTAAAATATG
The DNA here is from genome assembly GCF_036365525.1 of Heterodontus francisci. Classification (NCBI taxonomy): domain Eukaryota; kingdom Metazoa; phylum Chordata; class Chondrichthyes; order Heterodontiformes; family Heterodontidae; genus Heterodontus; species Heterodontus francisci. Next base: position 107,190,100 of record NC_090376.1, read on the forward strand.
ATTACAGGCTCCAACATAGTCTCACTTGATGGGATTGTGGAGCAGAGAATTAATCATGGACATCAGTGTGGCCAACTTTTATGGTCACTAATTTTATTAATTTATTCTAATGAACAGAAAATCCAGCTGGGAGGGAGGGCAGTAAATTGGACTTTGGGGTCATTCTGTCAAACAAGAGTTTTTGAGGAGAGCAATGACTCCATCAATTTAAAAAGTAGGATATGAATTGTAAAAGGTTTTATTTTAAGGGAATGTTATGTGGTGGTATCTCTCTTGAAGGGACCACCTCAGTTGCTTCCTAGCCTTTTCTTTTTTCAATGATAGCTATGAAAATAAGCTCACCAAATTTTTTAAAGCTTTTTTCAATTTCTTTTACATGATAGTCCATAATGACATCTTACAGAAGGAAGCCAATTATTGGTCCGCAGATAGCAAATACTCAATACATTGCTAAATTCAATCCAGACCAGTGTTATCCAATATGCTCGCCACTCGCTGCATGTGGCAAATCTACCACAGACTTGTGAATTGATGCTCTTCATTTTTAGACCCACAGAATACTGAGTTGTGTTAAAATTGCAACAGTGGGTATGAGTATGGGTGTCACTTGTTAGATCTCTTATGTATCATTTGTCCCTAATTCAGCAAGGAAGAATCAACTACTCTGCTGTTAGACAAGAGTCACATATTGGTCAGACCGTGACTAGGTTTATCAGAATATAGTTCAGTCGTCAGGTTTCTAGTGAAGCTGAAGGACCACTTGCTCAATGAAACAAGAAAAATAGTGTGCCGTTTGTTATCTTCTTTGTTCCTGTTCTCTCTGTGTGCCTCTAAATGAATACCACATTTAGATCTGCAGGACAGCTTGATAGAAAAGTGTTGTGAAAGCACAGCCGGCTTTCAGGACAGTGGACCGATTGCTCTTGAAATTATCTTGGGGAATCTAGTGACACAGGGGATGCTAACTGAGGAACTTGGTTTTGTTTATCCGGTAGTTGGCAGTTTTTGCAAATAGTTAAGATGCATGATCAGCAGACAGCGCTGCATGGCTGCCAGTGAGGGTTGAAATGTGCAATATTGGCAAACTGGGTCAGTGCATTAACATACAATTATGTTTAGCCTTCATCATAATAGATCTGTTGAAACAAGCGATTGAAAGGAATAGGGCGCTATTGGCATAAAAGGAGAGATTACAGGAGGTTGGCCAGCAGCCAAAGATAAGGCTGAAGCATTTGCAACAATCTTCAGCCAGAAGCGCCGAGTGGTTGATCCATCTCGGCCTCCTCCTGAAGTGTCCAGCATCACAGATGCCAGTTTTCAGCCAATTCAATTCACTCTGTGTGATATCAAGAAACAACTGAAGGCACTGGATACTGCAAAGGCTATGGGCCCCGACAACATTCCAGCAATAGTACTGAAGACCTGTGCTCCAGAACTTGCTGCGCCCCTAGCCAAGCTGTTCCAGTACAGCTACAACACTGGCATCTACCTGGCAATGTGGAAAATTGCCCAGGTATGTCCGATATACAAAAAGCAGGACAGATCCAAGGCGACCAATTACCACCCTATCAGTCTACTCTCAATCATCAGAAAAGTGATGGACGGTGTCGTCGACAGTGGTATCAAGCCGCACTTGCTTAGCAATAGCCTGCTCAGTGACGCTCAGTTTGGGTTCCGCCAGGGCCGCTCAGCTCCTGAGCTCATTACAGCCTTGGTTCAAACATGGAAAAAAAAGCTGAACTCAAGAGGTGAGGTGAGAGTGACTGTCCTTGACATCAACGCAGCATTTGACTGAGTATGGCATCAAGGAGCCCTAGCAAAACTGGAATCAATGGGAATCGGGGGAAAAATCTCCGCTGGTTGGCATTGTACCTAGTACAAAGGAAGATGGTTGTGGTTGTTGGAGGTCAATTATCTCAGCTCCAGGACATCACTACAGGAGTTCCTCAAGTTAGTGTCCTGGGACCAACCATCTTCAGATGCTTCATCAATGACCTTCCTTCAATCATAAGGTCAGAAGTGGGGATGATCGCTGATGATTTCACAATGTTCAGCACCATTCGCAACTCCTCAGATACTGAAGCAGTCCGTGTAGAAATGCAGCAAGACCTGGACAATATCCAGGCTTGGGCTGATAAGTGGCAAGTAACATTTGTGCCACACAAGTGCCAGGCAATGACTATCTCAAACTAGAGAGAATCTAACTATCTCCCCTTGACATTCAATGGTATTACCATCACTGAATCCCCCACTATCTACATCCTGGGGGTTACCATTGACCAGAAACTGATAATATAATATAACTACCATGGCATCAAGAGCAGGTCAGAGGCTAGGAATCCTGCGGCAAGTAACTCACCTCCTGACTCCCCAAAACCTGCCCACCAACTACAAGACACAAGTCAGGAGTGTGATGGAATACTCTCCACATGCATGGATGGGTGCAACTCCAACAACACTCAAGAAACTCAACACCATCCAGGCCAAACCAGCCCGTGTGATTGGCACCCTATCCAAAGACATTCACTCCCTCCACCACCGACGCACAGTGGCAGCAGTGCGTGCCACCTTCAAGATGCATTGCAGCAATGCACCAAGGCTACTTAACAGCACCTTCCAAACCCGCGACCTCTACCACCTAGAAGAACAAGGGGAGCAGCTGCATGGGAACACCACCACCTGCAAGTTCTCCTCCAAGCCACACACCATCCTGATTTGGAACTATATCGCTGTTCCTTCGCTGTCGCTGTGTCAAAATCCTGGAACGCCTTTCCCAACAGCCCTGTGGGTGTACCTACCCCACATGGACTGCTGTGGTTCAGGAAGGCAGCTCACCACCACCTTCTCAAGGGAAATTAGGGATGGGCAATAAATGCTGGCCAAGCCAGCGATGCCCACATCCCATGAACGAAAAAAAAAGCCAAGGGTCTATTAAATATCTGGATGCTGTGCTCGGAAATGGCAGGCGACAGAGTGTAAGCAAAGCAAGAGTCAGAGTGCAGAAGCTAATACGTAGAAATTTGTTATAAAAACAAGAAATGCTGGAAATACTCAGCAGGTCTGGCAGCATCTGTGGAGGGAGAAGCAGAGTTAACGTTTCAGGTCAGTGACTTTTCATCAGAACTGTCAAAAGTTAGAAATGTAATAGGTTTTAAGCAATTAAAGCGTGGGTGGGGCAAGAGATAACAAAAGGGAAGGTGTTGATAGGACAGGGTCACAGAGAATAACTGACCAGAAGGTCATGGAGCAAAGGCAAACGGTATGATAATGGAGTGCTGAAAGACGAAGCGTTAGTGCAGAGAAGGTGTTAATGGAGAGAAAAATGAACAGCCCTGGCTCAAAGCACAAAGATAAAAAAAACAGTGGGCAGGCAAATGGTTAAAAAAGAATGATGAAACAAACTAAAAGATAAAAAAGAAAAAATAACTGAAAATAAAAAGGAGACCCGTCATGCTCTGAAATTATTGAACTCAATGTTTCCGTCCAGTTCAGTTGAAACTACATGTTGGAAATTCAGGTGTGCACTATGCACAATTTTCCTTTTAAAACGGTTAGAAAATCCTTGCTGGTGAGGCTCTCCACTGGAAATGTGAAATCATTTTGAGGTGCCCTTACAGAGGAGGTAAAAAATTTGTTTGCGCGCCAGGGCCAGGCAGGCAGGCCCTGGCGATTGGAGGGGAAACCCCTCCACCGGTGGTATCAGGGCCGCGTGAGTGGCCATTGCCACCAGAAGGTAGAAACAAAAAGGCAAGCCACCTGCTTTTGTATAAATTAATGGTAGTTAATGTTAATCCCACACAAGTTGCTGACAATGTGTCCGCTTCCGAAACTCCCGAATATTTGCCCTTCTTTGCGGTGATGGATGCCTCTGCTGCCATGGTTTATTTCTCTATATTATCCTAAATATTGTAAATAAATTTGCTGTATAAGTTCAGCTTGAGCTCAATCTCCTTGTTTTTACTCCCACTCACAGTACATGCAGGTTGTGCTTAAGTTCATAGGATGTGCAAGTCAAGGATTTTGCTGCAAGTGTGAACAGAGTCGGGGAGCGAGAGCCTGTATTGTATAAATCAGCACAAGTAATTAAGGTGGACATCACAGCAATAAGAAAATAAATATACAAAATAAAGCAAGTGCAAATGCATCTAAACAGCAGAACTCAAATTACAGGTGGTGCTTTAAAAGTCAAGATATTTGGCAAGAGGAATAGATAATATTATAAATAACTAGGTTGATCCCATATTCCCTTGTGGGCACTTTATAGTAATTTCATAAAGTTATTTTTGAGCATTCTTTGACATTTTCAACAATTGTCTACCCAACTTATTTTTTTGATGTGTATTCCTTTTATTTACTTCAGCAGAACTTGTCAGTTCTCCCACCTCCCAACCCTGCGATAGTTGTGGTTCTCTTGTCACCTCCATGTAAGTGGAATTGGACATCTACAATTCAATGTGAACTATGGTCTAAGTCAGTGTTGTCCAATAGGATTTAGATGCTTGTCCAAACTTGTAGCTATCAGTTCACCATGTTCACCATATGATACAAAACATATGCAATATTCATAAAACAAATGCATAATCTTTTGAAAATAGGATCGAGGTTTTAAACTGTTAGCAATTAAGGCCCATACATTCACAGCAAGAGCCAAGAGAACAGCTTCAAAAGCAGTTTGCAATCCTATTATTCTGCAAAACAAGCCAGCTGTATAAACTTTCAAAACGTGGTGACAATCAGTTAACTGAAGTGTTCTGCTTCTGACATTTGCTCCAGCTTATTTTTAAAAAAAAACAAATTTCTTCAAGAGTAAACTGTCTCTATTTTATAAGAATTGATATATTAAGTGACTCGGGGATGAAAAAGATTCAACAAATTTCTACGAGGAACAGCATCTCATTTACCGATTCTACCAGTTCCTAACTCAAAGTTGGGAAATTGCTCCTTTAAAATAGAAAATGATCTTTTTCCTAACACCCTTTAGCTTGATGAGCAGAAAATTCATGTATAAAAACTTTATATTAAACCAAATCTAGCATTGGGCAGGAGCAAGGTAAACTTATACTTAGGTGTTAGCTATGGCTCAGTGGCTACAACCTTATCTTTGCTCTAGAAGCTTGTGGTTTCAAGTCCCACTTCAGAGACTTAAACTCACAATCAAGGCTGACAGTGCAGTACTGAGAAGGTGCTGCAATGTCAGAGGTCCAGACTTTCAGATGAAATGTTAAACCAAGCCCCTGTTTTCCCTCTCAGAAGAACATAAAATAATGCTATAGCAATATTTTGAAGAAGGTAGGGGAGTTCTCCCCGGTGTCCTGGTCTCTCAACCAACATCATGAAAAATCGACTATCTGGTAATTGTTACATTGTTGTTTGTGCGACCTTGCTGTCTGCAAATTTGCTGCCACATTTCCTACATTACAACAGTGATTATACCTCATAAGTACTTCATTGGTTATAAAGCACTTAGGGATATCCTGAGGTCTTGAAAGGTGCAATTTAATACAAATCTTTCTTTTATCTCACTTTTAATACCAAGATATAATTGATTCTCAGTACAGCACCTCCTATTACATCAGTGTTATATTTTTCATGCCATCCATCTTGTTGAACTTTTTGTGTGAGACTACCAATTTTCTGGCGATTAATGTGAATTAAGGCTATTTTCTACTTTGGATTCATGCATGCTAGGAGCAGGGCTCAGACTACTCAAGATCATTTTATGTAGGGTTGTTACAGCTGACAGAAGGGAGACTTGTGGCCCTTCAATCAAAGCTGCATTTAAATTCACATTATAGAGGAAAAGGAGAGTGTGCCAATAAACTGTAGCACCCACTACAACATAATTAATTATGCAATGTATGCATATTAATTATTAATATTTGACTACTTCTGCAATATAAAACTTGCAAGTTAAAGTTTACATGAGCTTGTCGAGCAGACTGTTTTTACATTTGTGTAAAGCAAATACAATTATTTTTTCTTTTGCTAGTGAGTTCTCATCAACAAACTGAACTAGCAGCAATATAAAATGTGACTATTAATCTATTATAAGTGGGTAATGTTAAGGATAAGTTCTTGCCCACTGATCCCTCTCCACCCAATTCCTGCTCACCTTTCCTAGCCCATGTGTTTGCTAACATCTTAAACTTCCTTTGTTCAGGTCTTATCCCTGTCCTATCAAAACTACTATTATTTCCCCTTTCCATAAAAGAACACCCTTGATCTGTTTGCCGTATACAACTATTGTCCCATCATCAACCACTTTTAATGCTTTTAAATATGTTCCCCTCCCTATTCGAATCCCTTGAAATGAATGGAACTGAAAATCAGATGGCTTCTATAATGACAGCAAATTTGAAATCTTACCAAATGATTCTTTGCAGAAAATAGACAAAAATCCTCACAATGAATTGTATTGAAGTTTCTTCAGTTTTCTTCTCTGCTCTCCTTCAATGCATTAATTCCGTGTTTGAGTATCATTCCATGGGTACCTGTTGCCTTCTGATAACTTGCTGAAATGACCATGATTCATGTGTGAACCTGAACAATGGGTTGTAGAAGGCTTTTAACCATGGGGACATCACAACCAAGCTTCATCCTGTGCTTAGTCATTATCCATCCACATGTGCTGCCAGCAAGACAATCTACTATTACCTTGGTTGAAATAATCTCACTCCACACAGTGACAAATGACAATTTTACAACTGACAGCTAACTGCATCTCCTTACTATACAGTGTGAGAAAACAATTGCTCAGAATCTTAGCCTCTATAGAAGAATTACTTTAATCTTCAAATAGGACATCGATATTGCCATATCAATTTAGATCAATTGCCCTTCGTAAATTTTTCCCATTTTGATTAACACAGGATGTAGTGAGGTCAGGATTATCATGGCTACAATAATCTACTCACAAACATGAAAAGTTAGGCTGCATTGTCTCGTACTAGCCTTGGAGCAGATAGTGTCACAGGTGAGAGTTTAATAGCAAGAGTGAACCATTTAATTATTCTGCAGATCCAGATCAATAACTTGACAGTCCCTTTGGACTGGCAATAGTGGGTATTAACAGCAAAATGTACCAGAAGGTGCTGATAGGTATCAACCTGTTACTATTTATCACCATATCTAATTTCTCTCATTACAACAGACTAATTCACGATGCACAATAAAACAATCAAAAAAACTTCCATGGCCTAGTCTACAGGTTCTATGATGATTAGGAAGGGGGATAGCTGCTGGATCTCTTCCCAAAGACAACAATCTGGCTTATTTATAACTGCTGTAACAAATTAAAATGGCATGCATTTATCTCTCCATTTTTAGAAAATAAATTAAAATTATGAACAGGAAATAGGTTTCTCCAGGAAATGGCACTGCGAATGTAGAGGAAGAAGAGAAAACTCACAAGGTGATATTCAATACAGTCTAAGAACAGGGTGAAGAATTCAGTTGCATAGCTCCATTTCCATAAGATTGCACAGCCAGCCACGTCCTGCGCATTCCGGCCCAACCAGCTGATGTGGCGCCAGGATACCAACTTTAGGCAATGAATGTGCAGGCCGAGTCTGCATTGCTCAATCCACAAAAAAACATGTGTGAATCTGCAAGATGGGACCTGCACTAGCGTTATTTAAAGGGCCAGACATCCTTATTACAGGTAAGTTAATTTTTTTGGAACTTTTTCCATTTAAAAGTGTATGAAAGTACACTGGATTGTTCTTGAAGGAGTTTTGGTGAGTTCCTACATTTTCCACAGAGTGTTGACTCATCTTAATAGGGATGGCAGAGGAATAGGTGACCTGTGCACATAAAGGTTGCAACAGGAATGGCGGCAGCAGTGGCTGTGCCTCTGGATCTGCAACATGACAGGGAAATGGAGCAAAGGCAGTGGAGAGGGCAAGCTATGCACCATCCCCTTTACCAAGTTTGAACTCGATGCATCCATGCTCATTGACAGTGACAGAAGGCTGTCTGGTCGGCTAGTGAATGCACCCAGTGGGCTGAATTTTATGATCCTGCCACTGGGAGTGGCGGCGGGTGTGCAAAATGGCGGCAGGCCCATCTGTGAGGTCAGCGGCTGTGCCGCTGTGATTATGTGGCAGGCGGCCATTTTGCATGATGGTGGCGACCGTCCCCTCCAATCATGTGGCGGGGCGTCCATTGAGATGCTGGTTCATGGCATCAACTGATGTTGGAGCAGGTGCTGCCATCTTTAACAGTCTTCCAACCCTGCATGGAGTTTCTCTGAGCATTGAAAAGCGGCTTATTGAAGCAACATTTCTGTCGTTTGAAATAAATTTGTTACTCAACAAGCAGTAAGCAGCCGCCCCCAGGCATCACTCTGACCACGTCAGATGTCAGAACAAGGGTCCCCCCATGGTTCCGTGATGCCTCCTGACATGAGTTTCTTTATGTTATCTTAAACAGCACAATGAGGTACATGGATTCCAGTTCCTTGAAGATCTCTAAAAGGTCTATTAACAGCTAAACTGATACACACAATACAGAGCCAGTTATATACAGAACCTTTGTTCAGGGTGTTACAGTGCAGAGTGACTATGGCTTCTAGTCACATGGCTACATCTTGGTACTTAGCTCATTAGCATACTGAGTTATTAAAGGGAAATCACTCATAATGTGATCATACAACACCTCCATTCTGATTCTCCTCCGGGCTGCAAAGGAAAGGCGAGCAGTCCTGCTCCCCAGCGATGCCAAGAAGAGTTCCTCCCGCCTGAAAAAGCAGAGGAGTTCAGTAGGTGTGGGGTCACCTGATGAAACTGGGCCCAGTGTAGGAAGAGAGTCAATGACCTCCTGCCTTCAGCAAAGGTAAGTGGTATGTTTCAAATTTACTTGGTGCGATCTGGTTGTCAACAAATGGTATGCCACATGGGTGTCAGATCCATTCCTAGGACAGGAAGATGATAGCAGATTGACTGGCTGCATATATGAAACAAGTCCACCTTGTTTATACCTCAGCCCAAGTGAGACCCATGACAGGTTGAGTCAGTATGAGAGACAAAACATCCCCCATGGCCCATGTTAGTAGCACTGTGATTTTGAAACTTTTGGCAATGCTCAATATCTGCCTCCTTGCTCTTTCAGGAGAAGTGGGCCCATAATGGTGGTCAGGGCCAATGGCGGAGTGGCTGATCTGCAGCCTTTAAGTCAAGCCGAAGCTGACATGCTGGAATTAGCCGATAGCCAAGCTGGACGAAAAATATCAGATGTGGAGCTTGGGGTCCCACCGCATGACCGTGATTATAGCCGATCAGAGAAAAATGCAATATTCATGTTGAATGAGCTCTACAATGCTGTCCTTAATGGGAAATATGTAGCCTAACCCATAGTTGTTTGTTGTTCAGCCATGAACTTATTGAATGGCGAGTAAGCTCGAGGGGCTGAGTGGCCTACTCCTGCTCCTAATTTGTATGTTTGCACATTTGTATGACTATTCAATCAATTTCACAGTCCCAAACATTAAGTGGAGTTGGTAGTCAAAGTCAAAGATCAGGGCAGACACAGTCTGAGATGTTTGGAGAGCAGAGTCAAGCTAATGAAAATGGAAGAACTTACCCAGACAGAAAAAGAAGCCAAATAGGTTGGAAATATGTAGGAAGGAAGAGAAATAATGTAAAAGCAAAATACTGCGGATGCTGGAAATCTGAAATAAAAACAAGAAATGCTGGAACCACTCAGCAGGTCTGGCAGCATCTGTGAAAAGAGAAGCAGAGTTAATGTTTCGGGTCAGTGACCCTTCTTCGGAACTGTGTGTTCTTTTCATTACTTTTTGTCAATGATGATATTTTTTTTTGTTAAAGACATACTGGTGTTAAGAAAAACAATTTTTTCAACATGTAAATTACTCTGGAAATATTGGTTATATATGTTTTCATTGTGATTGCAGGAACAAACATGCAACTCAATCTGTTAAATTTCAGAGTATTGCTTTTGTATTGTGGGATATTATGTACAAGTACCATTTTGTATTGACTGTATAAGTTTTTTTTTAATTAGGGAGGGGTGTAAGGGGGTGGGGGGTGCAGTGTACTGCATTAAACTGGCTTATTGTATTTGTAATATTTTTTGTAAACTGTCTGCTGCCTTCTCTGTTGGGCGGTGTAAATAAAGTTTTCAACATGGTTGCTCCCAGTAAAGACCTTATAGTTTTATTCTGAATACACAAACTAGCCCCTTGCAGAGTTCACCCCCATTCACAAACTATCCCCTTCCAATGTTCACCCCATTCACACACAATCTCCTTGCAGGTTCAGCATAGCGGCAATAGCTGCTGCAATCCCCACTTCACCTAAAAAAGTCCAATGAGGTTACCTTCCCTTTCATTGCACCTCGGTGGTGCCAGCTTTTGAAATTCAAGAAAATGAAGACATATGAGTCTGCATGTCAACTACAAAATTGAGGACCCTTCATTGGATTACTGTGAATGAGATTCAAATTTATTTAAAGCAGTATTTAAAACATTTAAATGATGATGCTGTCACATTGGGGCGTCAGTGCTGCCACGGTACTTCCCTGCTTCCCTGCCTCAGACAAAATCGGCAAGCAATGGTACAGTGGCGGGTTTCGTGGTGGATGGCTCAGTGGAGATTCTCCGACCCCCGACTCCAATGAACCCACCTCCGACAAGGGAACAAAATACAGCCCAGCATCTGGGTGTGCATGCTTGTTCAGCGCTCTCCTGTTTGCCGGCCCAACGAGGTTCTCATTTGAGTCCTCTGCAGCAGTACTCATCTGCCACCTCGCCCTCCAGTGAGCTGGCAAATGAATCAGCCCTTACCCCTGGACTGGCTGTAGTCCGCCCATGCCCAGTAACTCACTTTGTGCTGATCCTAACTCTATACTAGCCTGCGAGGTAAGTGCAGTGCCAGTATCTGAGCTCATAGCTACGAATGTCACATCAAGTGATGAGGCCTCTTCAGCAGTGCTTTGTGGTTGCTGCCTTTCCTGCTCTTGGGGCTCCATGGCTAGGTAGGTGGCAGTTCCTGGGTATCAGAAAGCAGGAACTCAGAAGGTTAGGCTGCAGGAAGGGGAGGGAGGCTGGTGGGAGGCAAGAGGTTCATGGTCACATCATCAGCAGCTTGCTTAACATGCCAAGTAGCAGGATGAGGGTGAGATGGGTGTTGAGAAGGTGCATAAGACATGAACATACTGTCATGTTCAATGTGCACAGCAAACCTATGTGCTATGGGCCCTGTAGCATCCTGCACCAGGATGCAGAGAACCATCTCCCCTGTAGGGATCGGGGATGCAGGCGTTCTTGTCCCCTGCCAGTTTATTTCGTCTCACCATACCACGCTTTGTTTGGATAAGGTAGGACCTTGGATGTGGTGTCTGTTCAATCACTTCTCTGTACCGATTTTGGTCTCGGATCCAAACTGGCTCTCCTGGTTGGATATCTGGTAGATTTTGTGCCTTGTAATGTTTGTCATGGTTCTACCTCTGATTGGAACAACCTCTATCCTCTCTCTCCCTCACTTTTTCCAAGTCATCAACTCATGAATGGGAGAGTAGTTAATTGAGTTTTTAGCCTTCTTCCCATTAGGAGTTCACATGATGCTAACTCATTTTGGATTGGATTGAACAATAGCTCCGAAGTGCAAGTCGAATGTCTTTGTTCTTCTTCAGCGATGCTTTCACTGTACTCTCTCCCCTTTCAGCTTCATCATTGGCTTGAGGGTGAACTGGTGTTATGAACAAATCCATACAACACCATGAATTCTTTAAAGTATTCGTTGGCAAACTGTGGTCCATTGTCTGAAATTACAAGGTCTGGGATTCCATGTGTTGCTAATATCTGCCTCAGCAGTGTGACCCTGCAGTTGCTTGACTTCTATCTATCTTAGTTTAGTTTTAGTTTAGTTTAGTGATACAGCACTGAAACAGGCCCTTTGGCCCACCGAGTCTGTGCCGACCATCAACCACCCATTTATACTAATCCTACCCTAATTCCATATTCCTACCACATCCTCACCTGTCCCTATATTTCCCTACCACCTACCTATACTAGGGGCAATTTATAATGGCCAATTAACCTATCACCCTGCAAGTCTTTGGCACGTGGGAGGAAACCGGAGCACCCGGAGGAAACCCACGCAGACACAGGGAGAACTTGCAAACTCCACACAGGCAGTACCCAGAATTGAACCCGGGTCGCTGGAGCTGTGAGGCTGCGGTGCTAACCACTGCGCCACTGTGCCGCAAGTAATAGTCTACAACAATCAAGAACATTTTACCCCTGTGTTCAAAAGGATCCATCCCAAGACATTCCCATGGTCTTGATGGAAAGGAAGATGACATCAACAGCTCTCTTTTCTCCTGATGATGAATAGCACAAATAGTCCATCTTGATATCATCTCTTCTATTGATTTTGAGAGACCTGGCCACCAAACAGAAGTTCTTGCTCTGGCTCGATAATTTGTGATACCCAAACGTCCTTGGTGCAATCTTTGTAGTCGGTCTAAACTCAGAACTCTCAGATGACCAATCTCTCATCATAGATGAGTAAATCATCAACTACACTGAGATGTCCTCTCTGTTCATAGTGCTGTCTGAGAATGGGATTGTGTGGCATGTATACTGGCCATCCTTTTTCACAGTATGCACTGACTAGTGCTCAGTCTTCAGCAGATTTCATTGCATCTCTGATTTCGTTCAGTCTCTGAGTTGTTGCTGGTAGAGTTGTGATTGTTATCGATGTGAAAGTTTCTACCTCTTCAATAAGGGCTACATCATCTTGTTCAGGTCTTGCACTGGAATACAGGACGATGCATCTGCTGTGATTCTCAGTCTGAATCATTGTACTTGTGGAAGAATCTTTGCTAACTCCTTTGCATTTAAGAGAGTTACAAAAGGTTTGTGGTCTGTATCTATCTTAAAGGGAAGACCAATAATGTAATCTGCAAACTTTTCACAAGCCCATGTGGCCACTAAAGCTTCTTTCTCTCTCTATCACTGCATATCTCTGTTCCGTCTCTGTCAGTGATCAGGATGCGTAGTAAACTGATCTGCACTTTCCATCTGTCTGTATCTGAAAGACTACAGCTCCCAGTCCTGTAGAAGATGCATCCGTAGCAATGATAGTTTGTATCTCAAGGTCATAGTGAGCTAACACATCAGGTCATATCAGCATTTCCTTGATTTTTTCAATAGATCTCTGTTGTGCTTCTTCCCAGCACAATGTATTGTCCTGTCTTAATAATTGACATAGTGGCTGATTGACTACAGCTAGATTGGGCAAAAACTTTCAAACTTGACTTACCATGCCCATGGATCTCTGTAGCTCAGTCATATTCCTAGGAGCTGGAAACTCCTTGATTGCTGTAGTCTTCTGTGAATCAAATCTGACATCAGATCCATCTACAATATGTCCAAGGAACTTGACAGTTGGTTGGAAAATTTACATTTGTTATTGAATGTAAGTCCTGCTTTCTCTAAGAGTTGTAACACTGCTCTCACTCTCATGTCATGTTCTATCTGAGTGGAGCCATGGATCAGGACATCAACCATATGATATATGACTCCAGTCCTTCTAGGATGCTTAACATTGTCCTGTGGAAGATTTCTGGCACTGATATGATACCAAAGGGTATCAAAGTCTGTTGAAACAAAACCTTCCAAATGGAGTGATGAAGATTGTGAGCAACTTACACTTTTCATCCATGGGTTGTTGCCAAAAAAACACTATTTGCATCCAGCTTCGTGAGGAGCGCACTCTTCGCCAATTTAGCCAAGCTCTGATCTATGGACGACATTGGATTGGCTTTGCATTCAATTGCTTTGTTCATCTGTGTAAGATCAACACAAATTCTAATGATCCATTTGGTTTTTGTACTGGGACCGTACTTGATCACCAGCTTGTAGACTCCGTCACAGGTGAAATAACTCCTTGCTTCACCATTGAGTCAATTTCTTTCTTTTCCTTTGTCAAGAGTGGCTGAGGAATTTTTGTGTGTAAACTGGCTTCACTTCTAGCCGCAGGGTTATATGGTATGCTGTCTTAAGCTTCCCGAGTCGTGTGAACAGCTTTAGAAATTCAACTCTAAAGTTTCTGGACTCATCTCTGTTTTCCAGTTCCTCCACTCTGCAAATCAAATGCAAGTCAGTGCAAGCTTTCTTCCTCAACAATGAACAATTTTGATTTTGAATCACATATAATGTTGCTGTGATTTCTTTTTCTTGATATTGGACAGTTGCCTTCAGTTCTCCTATGACTTTAAGTTCTATACCTCCTGTCCCAAATAATTTCTTGCCTGATGGCTGAAACATGTTCTTCTTTAACCATGGTTCGGCATCGGAAAGAACTGAAACTGTTGCTCCAGTATCCAATATAAAGTGTGTCTTGTTTCCTTCGACAAGGATCTCTGCACTCCAGCAACTCCCGCTTGGTTCCTGAAACTCTCCCAGAAAAGGTATCTCAACATCTTGGATATCTTCTAAGTCGTGAATCTTGCCACTTTTCAAAGGTTTCCCTTTTTGTATGTTCAGTACTGGTTTTTTGCTACAGCACACCACCTGGGAGGGCCCTTCTTCCCGCATGAATGGCCTTCGGCCTCATTGGTGGAACTGTTTTCCTGCTTGTGCCTCTCAGCTACATCTACTGCAGTTAACCTGGGCTGTCGCGAGATACCCCTCCTGTCTCCCTTGCTTTTTACTGCCATCTTTTCCTTTCTTATGCCTAACAAACTCAATGAGACAGTTGCCCTCGTGATGGGACCACGGATCAATTCTGTTTCCTGACCTCCGCTTGTCTGCTCAGTTGGATTGCTTTTGCTAAGGTTTGATCATCTCTTGACTGCAAGTGATCAGACAAGGCATCATCAAACTCACCCACAACAATTCTATCCACAATCAGCTCTTTCTCCAAGCTGCCATACACACAGTCTTCTGCAAGTTTGTCTAGGTCATTTATAAATGCCTCAACACTTTCCGCTTGACGCTGTGGGCGTTTACTAAATTTGATGCGCTCAACGATGATATTTTTTCTCAAATTAAAATATGCATCGAGTGATTTGATTACTTCGTCGTACATGGCTTTCTCCTCATTGATGCTTTGTGTGATGAGAATATCATCTGCACAGTCACCAATCACATACAACTGTGCACTGACCTGTTCACTGCTCAGTATCGTAGCTAGACCCGATGTTGTGCGATACTTGGCAAATCTTGGTAGTTAGGCCTGTGAATTTTGCGAAGCTTTCTGTAAAGGTAGGGACTATTCCATCACTATTGTTTACCATTGCCACCATATTTAATATTCTGCTTACTATTAGACTAATATAGAATATCTAAAGAGTCATATGGGTTAAAAGAGCAAGAGCTTTATTAAACACATCATACTGCTATGAGATCGACCATTGACATGCTGTTCTCCCTTCGTCAGCTACGGGAGAAGTGCCGTGAACAACAGATGCCCCTCTATGTTGCTTTCATTGATCTCACCAAAGCCTTTGACCTCGTCAGCAGACGTGGTCTCTTCAGACTACTAGAAAAGATCAGATGTCCACCAAAGCTACTAAGTATCATCACCTCATTCCATGACAATATGAAAGGCACAATTCAGCATAGCAGCACCTCATCAGACCCCTTTCCTATCCTGAGTGGCGTGAAACAGAAGTTGCCTGCAATGAATTTGGCCTAACCATCAGCCTCAAGAAAACGAACATCATGGGACAGGACATCAGAAATGCTCCATCTATCAATATCGGCGACCACACTCTGGAAGTGGTTCAAGAGTTCACAATCACCAGTAAGCTGTCTCTCGATGCAGAAATCAACAAGCGCATGGGAAAGGCTTCCACTGCTATATCCAGACTGGCCAAGAGAGTGTGGGAAAATGGCGCACTGACACGGAACACAAAAGTCCGAGTGTATCAAGCCTGTATCCTCAGTACCTTGGTCTACGGCAGCGAGGCCTGGACAACGTATATCAGCCAAGAGCGATGTCTCAATTCATTCCAACTTCGCTGCCTCCGGAGAATCCTTGGCACAGGTGGCAGGATCGTATCTCCAACACAGTAGTCCTCGAGGCGGCCAACATCCCCAGCATATACACCCTTCTGAGCCAGAGGCGCTTGAGATGGCTTGGCCATGTGAGCCGCATGGAAGATGGCAGGATCCCCAAGGACACATTGTACAGCGAGCTCGCCACTGGTATCAGACCCACCGGCCATGTCTCCGCTTTAAAGACGTCTGCAAATGCGACATGAAGTCCTGTGACATTGATCACAAGTCGTGGGAGTCAGTTGCCAGCGATCGCCAGAGCTGGTGGGCAGCCATAAAGGCGGAGTTAAAGTGTGGCGAGTCTAAGAGAGTTAGCAGTTGGCAGGAAAAAAGACAGAAGCGCAAGGGGAGAGCTGTGTAACAGCCCCGACAACCAATTTTTTCTGCAGCACCTGTGGAAGAGTCTGTCACTCTAGTATTGGCCTTTATAGTCACTCCAGGCGCTGCTCCACAAACCACTGACCACCTCCAGGCACTTACCCGTTGTCTCCCGAGACAAGGAGGCCAAAGCAGCAGAAGAAAGAAACTGCTATGGTTGACATCTTCTAAGCCTATAGATGAGGGATCCACACACATGGTGTTATGTCACTTCCTCTGATCAGGTATACAGCATGATCAGCATATTAACCCAGTAACAACCCAATGTCCAGTATACCACATTATACTAAACCATCAACATCATGGGGGTCACCAATAGTGCAAGTCAAGAATGTGATGAAATATGATTTTCTTGCATTGTTAGATGCAGTTGCAACAGCACTGCAGATGCTGAACACCATGTGGGGGAAATCAGTCCCTTTGGTTGGCACTTGATCCAGCAGTCTAAAAATCTATCCACTCCACCCAACAAACACACAGTGGCTGCTATGACTACAATGCCACTCCAGCAACTTGCCAAGACTTCTTTTATAGCATCATTCAAATCTGCAACATCCACCACCTAAAATGCCAAGGGCAGCAGGTGCATGGGAACACCATCACCTCCAAATTTCCTTGCAAGTTATGCACAATCCTGACTTGGAGATATTTCACTGTTCCTTCATGGTACCTGGGTCAAAATCCTGGAACTTCCTACATAGCAGCAATGTGAGACACTGCATAGATTGCAACAATTCAAGCACAAGCCTCACCAGTCACCTTCTTGGGGCAACTAGGGATGGGCAATAAATGCTGCCCTTGCCAGAGACACCTGAATCCCGGGAATGAATAACTAAAAACAAATTCCCACCTACATCACATGGAGTAGGACAAAAAATGAGTCATTTTCATCCTTAACCTAACAAAAGAAGAGGGCAGAAACAATTTTTCATCTCCAAAGCAAAATCAGTCCTGGCAGATAAGGAAACATGGCTCACTGGGGTTGGTGTATATAGTTTTTAACAAATTAATGGACTCACATCTACAACACTGAAGAAGGCATTTAGCCTACTGTGTACCAGCTCCGAAACATTAAACACATTTCCCCACACTTTTAAATGTTTCTTTTCAACTGTTGATCCACTTTCATTTAAAAACTGTTGTGGATTCTCCTTCAGCACTACTCCATATCGGATATTCCATATACTAATAACTCTCTGCACAAAAATAACTCAGCTAACCACTCCCTTCGTTCTTTTGGCAATAGTCTTCAATTTACATCCATTTATTATTGACTGACTGACCAATGGAAATAGCTTTTCTCTTCACAGTATCAAAATCCATGTATGTTTGTACACCTGTATCAGATCTTCTGTTAACCTTCTGTATTTTAGTGAAAGGGACCTCAGTTCCTCAAGTTTCTTTTTAAAACTCATATATCTCCCATGACGTTGCTCAGAAAATAGACTGGGACCTGAGGTGAGATTTCTGATGAATAACGTGGACCAATTGCAGGTTAACAACAGCAATCATTAACATACAGCAAATGTAAAGAATGCAGTAAATGAACACGAGTTAAAATATTACATGTCTTACTTATAATCGATATAATAGCCTTGGAATTCTGCAAAATGTTACACTGGGAACGTAGGAGCAGGGGTAGGACATTCTGCATATCGAGTCTACCTAGCTATCAATTAGATGTTGGCTGTAATGAATTATACGATGTACCTCAACTCCATTTACCTGCATTTGATCCATATCCCTCGATACCTTTATCGAATCAAAATCTGTCAATCTCAGTTTTAAAAATTGGGAGGGGGAGTTCTAAATTTACACTAACCTTTGTGTGAAAAAGTACTTTCTAATTTTACGCTTGAATGGCCTAGCTCTGATTTTATGATTATGTCCTCTTGTTCTGGATATCTGTACCAAAGGAAATAATTTTTTCTGTATCTCCCCTATTGGATGTCTTTATAATTTTAAGTCCTCCATTAGTTCACCAACGCCACCCACCCCCCCCCCCCCCCCACCCCACCCCCCACACCCACCCCACCCCACCCTCCAAATTCAGAAGTAATTGTTACAAAAAAGGATCTCTTTGATGGTGTATACTTGAAAAAATAAGTGACTGGGCATAGGAGTGTCAAAACAGTGGGTGGGCTGGGAAACACAGCACTGAATTGTATCAGTTTAAACAAAGACTCACCTGTGAACCATATAATAGACAACACTGCCCTACACAGAACATATGTCGTGGCTTGCAATATGAACATTAATCTTTTCAAGTGAGGAGAATTGGATAGCCCAGTGTCTGTTGCCCAAAGCTCTTATTGCAGATCCCTTTCATCGATAAGTTATTCTCTCCTTTACCTATTGTTTGTTTTGGGTTAGAGTTTAGGGTAGAGCTCAGTTTGTAGGTGGCACCCTCATTTTTATTATTGCTCTGGACTACAAGGAATTTCTAAAACAGACAAGCTGTGCTACAACATCAAGGTGCAAAGTAACAGGATAACCTATTGAAAATTTTGGAGACAACTGTGCAACTAAGCTGCTGGTACATTTCATAATACTGTTTGTCTGATATATGTATGCAAAGTCTGTAGTTTCAGATGCAAAAACCCACATAAACGTATTGTAA
This sequence comes from Heterodontus francisci, assembly GCF_036365525.1. Classification (NCBI taxonomy): domain Eukaryota; kingdom Metazoa; phylum Chordata; class Chondrichthyes; order Heterodontiformes; family Heterodontidae; genus Heterodontus; species Heterodontus francisci. The sequence goes on from NC_090376.1 coordinate 107,209,122, forward strand.
ATGTTTACTACTGTCAGAAGAAATGGAAGTAGGAGTTACATTCAACAAGTTTGTTGCGTACATAAGGTTCTGATCAGGTCCTATCTATCTACTTAAAATTCTTTGTCACGTTCTCACAACCCATTCCAAAGGCCTCGCACTTTAAAATTGTCACATGTCTCTGAATTTTTAGGGAGCTTCAGTAGCTTCATTGCCTGTCCTTCCGTTCAGTTGTTCTATTCCCTGATCAATTGCTCAGTTCACTGTCCTGCTGTTCCATGGTTGTGATATTTGGCCTTCTATTGATTGATTTCATTTCCTTAGGCTGAATTTTGAAGTAAGGGAAGTGTGTCCCATTGCTGTCTGTGCTACCCCCGGGACCCCTGCTGTTGCCTGTGCTGCCCCCAGGATCCTTGTTGCTGTCTGTGCAGCTCCCAGAACTCCTGCTGCTGTCTGTGCTGCCCCCAGGGATCTCTGTTGCTGTCTGTGCTACCCCAGGACCCCCGCTATTGCCTGTGCTGCCCCCAGGATCCCTGTTGCTGTCTGTGAAGCCCCCGGGACCCCTGCTGTTGTCTGTGCTGCCCCCAAGACCCCTGTTGCTGTCTGTGCTGCCCCCAGGATCCCTGCTGTTGTCTGTGCTGCCCCCAGGACCCCCGCTATTGCCTGTGCTGCCCCCAGGATCCCTGTTGCTGTCTGTGAAGCCCCCGGGACCCCTGCTGTTGTCTGTGCTGCCCCCAAGACCCCTGTTGCTGTCTGTGCTGCCCCCAGGATCCCTGCTGTTGCCTGTGCTGCCCCCAGGACCCCCGCTATTGCCTGTGCTGCCCCCAGGATCCCTGTTGCTGTCTGTGAAGCCCCTGGGACCCCTGCTGTTGTCTGTGCTGCCCCCAGGACCCTTGCTGTTGCCTGTGCTGCCCCCAAGACCCCTGTTGCTGTCTGTGCTGCCCCCAGAACTCCTATTGCAGTCTGTGCTGCCCCCAGAACTCCTGTTGCTGTCTGTGCTGCCCCCCCCCCACCCCCCCAGGATCCCTGTTGCTGTCTGCGCTGCCCGAGGACCCCTGCTGTTGCCTGTGCTGCCCCCAGGACTCCTGCTACTGTCTGTGCTGCCCCAAAACCCCTGTTGCTGTCTGTGCTGCCCCCAGGACTCCTGTTGCTGTCTGTGATGCCCCCCAGGACTCCTGTTGCTGTCTGTGCTGACCGCAGGACTCCTGCTACTGTCTGTGCTGCCCCAAAACCCCTGTTGCTGTCTGTGCTGCCCCCAGGACTCCTGTTGCTGTCTGTGATGCCCCCCAGGACTCCTGTTGCTGTCTGTGCTGCCTGCAGGACTCCTGTTGCTGTCTGTGATGCCCCCCAGGATTCCTGTTGCTGTCTGTGCTGCCCGCAGGACTCCTGTTGCTGTCTGTGATGCCCCCCAGGACTCCTGTTGCTGTCTGTGCTGCCCCCAGGATCCTTGTTGCTGTCTGTGCTGCCCCCAGGGCCCCTGCTGTTGCCTGTGCTGCCCCCAGGACTCCTATTGCAGTCTGTGCTGCCCCCAGAACTCCTGTTGCTGTCTGTGCTGCACCCCCCCCCCCCCCACCCCAGGATCCCTGTTGCTGTCTGTGCTGCCCCCCAGGATCCCTGTTGCTGTCTCTGCTGCCCCAGGGATCTCTGTTGCTGTCTGTGCTGCCCCCCAGGATCCCTGTTGCTGTCTGTGCTGCCCCCCAGGATCCCTGTTGCTGTCTGCGCTGCCCCCCAGGATCCCTGTTGCTGTCTGTGCTGCCCCCCAGGATCCCTGTTGCTGTCTGCGCTGCCCCCCAGGATCCCTGTTGCTGTCTGTGCTGCCCCAGGGATCTCTGTTGCTGTCTGTGCTGCCCCCCAGGATCTCTGTTGCTGTCTGTGCTGCCCCAGGGATCCCTGTTGCTGTCTGCGCTGCCCCAGGGATCCCTGTTGCTGTCTGTGCTGCCCCCCAGGATCCCTGTTGCTGTCTGTGCTGCCGCAGGGATCTCTGTTGCTGTCAGTGCTGCCCCCCAGGGCCCCTGCTGTTGCCTGTGCTGCCCCCAGGAGCCCTGTTGCTGTCTGTGCAGCGACCAGGATCTCTGCTGCTGTCTGTGCTGCTGCTGGACTCTTGTTGCTGTGTCTGCTGCTCCTGGACCAGTGCTATGTCCTGATCGGAGCTGCTAAGGTCAGAATTCCAAACACTTTAACCCTTTAGGCATTGCATGTGGCTCAGCGAGAGGGAGAGTTTGACGTTAAAGGAGTGTGCACTGGGGAAGGGCAGCAGGACATGCTGCCTATGGCTGAGCTGCATCTCGGTCATAGACACTCTTCAGTCATTGTTAACCCCACACAGTCCCTCAAGAGGGCCCGCATGAAAGAGACGTATGTATGCCCCATCATGGCCTGCTGGAGTATCACCATCAGAGCTTTTGGTCTTTTCCCCACTGGGAGACTAACTTTGTTCATCATTGTGTCTGCAGGAGGAGACAGCCCACAGTAGGAAGGCGCGTGCGACGACTGCCTGTGGAGTGCCTTATCACCATGTCCTCAGCCCAATTGAGGAGGTGGTCATGGAACTGACAAGGCAGCAAGACGGCCACTCGATAGCCAATGGTGAGACAGAGATAAGAGAATGAGTGAGCATCTCCTGGGCTAAAGGGTGTATCTGGTACTAATGAGCCATGCTGTGCATGTTGTCACCACTGCATCAATGGAGAAGCACAGTAGGAGTGGTTGGAAGGCCACAATATGCAGACCCTAACCCTTCATTCTCTCTGTTTTCTCATGTATGTCATGATGAATGACAACAGCATGGAGCTGAAGAGGCTGGGGGACAGTCAGCCACCACTAAGGAGGAGGACTGAGTGTCAGAGGGTGCACCGTCACATCATTGCACCGTACCCTCCACCAGCACAGATACTCTCACGTCGGGGGGTGTAGGTTCACAATTAGATTTGGGACACAAGCTGGTGAGCACAGCATTGATGCACCGGGCAGGTGATGGACAGTTGATGCCACTGGCAGTCAGATGGAGGTCAGGTCCATGCTGAGCTCCAGGCTGATGCTGTGCCACTCCTGTCACTGGCAACACAGGAAATGCTGCAGCTGCAGTGATTGGTCAGGTAACATCTAGCAGAGATGCCAAAGTCTCTGCGTATACAAGCACGGATGATGGGTGAGTCCATCCAGGCCTTGGGTGTTGCACTGTCTCTGATGGGTACTCACCTGGCTTCCTCCATTGAGAGATTGGTGACTCTCATGGAGAGCCAGATTCAGCTGACCAATCAGTGGCTGTCAAAGATGAGTACAAACCTGCAGTCCATTGCTTTGTCAATGAGTTCCATGCAGAGGTGGCAAGGCGTGAGGGGGCCGAGGCACCAGGAGTTTCCATCAGGTCCATGTCTCTCTCGGGGGGAGGAGTGGCTGCCTTCCACATCTGGGTGCTGCTCTCATGGTGCTCCTGGTGTGGGCAGTAGCTCCAAAGCCCCTCTGCCAGTGATGGCAGCACCTCCATCATCCCTGCTGACAAAGGTGGTCCCTTCACCTATGCAGGAGGCCCTTTGTGTGCCAGGGCCCTCCAGACCTTAGGCAGCTAGAGGACCGCCACCAAGGTCATCCCAAGCCAGGAAGCAGCAAGGTCAGCAGCCTGCCTCTACCTCAGCTGACAGCACAGGGGGAGCAACACATAGGAGCACCCAGAAAAGATTTAAAAAGAACACGTAGATGCACTTAGGAGATCACAGGTCAATGTACATTCCAGATGGATGGTATTGCGTTTGGTGTGACTCAGAATAAACAAATGATATTCACTCACCACGTCTCCTTTCTGTTGTTGATGCCTTTTGAGAATTCATTTAAACCCTTCCTGCCAAGGGTCTGGATGTGATGGACCAAGCGCCGAGCGCTCAAAGCTTCGGCCTTGCCAAGGTCCGATAAGCACCTGGGTGCTGCAGTGCAGAAGGAAGGAGGCAACAACAGGGCTGCTTGAAGGTAAAGTTTTATTGTTCTGGTTCCAGAAGGTGGTAAGGGTCAAAGGAATTGTGAATGTACAATGGTGTCTTGTGCCTCCCTTGCATTTATCTCAGGGTGCTTTTTCTGCTGTGCCTGGGGCCCTTCATCTGGCACTTCCTGGGCATCCTCCTCCTCTGCATCCTCATCATTGGAGGAAGCATGGCATTCCTCAATATCTTCACTGGTCAAGGCCTCGCCCCTCTGTAGCACCAGTTTGTGCAGTGCACAGCAAACCACCATGATACATGCGACTCTTGCTGGGGCATACTGAAGGGCTCCACCGGATTGATTTAGGCACCTGAATTTCACCTTGAGTAGACCAATGGCCTGCTCAATGATTGCTTAGGTTGTCCTGTGACAGGTATCATACCTCTCCTCTGCATCTGAGCATGGGTTCCTCACAGGTGTCAGGAGTCATGTTCATGTGAGTAGCCCGTGTCTCCAAGGATTCATCCCTGAAGCTGTGCCAGAGGGAATGGAAAAGTTCTGGCACCTAGGACTAGCGAAGTATGTAGACACTGCGGCTGTTTCCCTGTAGAATCCATTTGAGGTGTCACAGACCAGTGCACATTCAGCGAGTGGAAGTCCTTCCTGTTGATGAAGGCTGCAGGCTGCTTTGCTGGTGCCTTGATAGCCTTATACATGCAGTCAATGACAGCTGAACTTGGGGGAATCTAGTGATGGCCCCAAATCCTATAGCCCTCTTAACTTGACTGTTTAGATTGCTGCAGAAACACATATAGTCGCCGGCCCTCCTGAACAGGGCATTGATGACCTCCTCCTTCCTGATTGATCCAATGATGTAGAAGTTCAGTGCCACTGGCATCAGGTGCCCACCAAGTCCCATGGGGCTCAGCTCATCCTGTAGCGTGGTACATAGATCATTGGCGGCCTCCCTGGAGAGGCATATTCTTCGAAGGCACTGCCACTTGGACTTCTGCAGGTAGTTGAGCCTTGACCAGTAGACTCCAGTTCCCATGGCTGACCCTCCTGTGAGCCCCCAGGCTGCTGGTGAGCCCCTGCTGGTGCCTGACCCTCCCACCCACTATGCTAAATCTCCTCCTCAATAGAGACCTCAAAGCCAGGGTGAATGAGGCCCATGACAGATTGCCTCTCCCTGAATATAAGGACTTCACAGCAAATGGCACCCCAACCCACTTCCCCTCCCTTGTCACCTCTGATGAGATGGCACTGCCCCGATGGCACCCTGGTATGGCTCCCCCGCAGAACTAGCACCTTGGCCTCCACTCCTGGCAATATTTCCCAATGCTCCCCTCTTCCACCCTTCCTGCCAAATACCCTGTCTCACCCATAGAAACATAGAAAATAGGAACAGGAGTAGGCCATTCGGCCCTTCCAGCCTGCAACACCATTTATTATGATCATGGCTGATCATCCAACTCAGTAACCTGTTCCCACTTTCGCCCCATACTCTTTGATCCCTTTAGGCTCAAGAGCTATATCTAACTCCTTCTTGAAAACATACAATGTTTTGGCCTCAACTGCTTTCTTTGGTAGTGAATTCCACAGGCTCACCACTCTCTGGGTGAAGAAATTTCTCCTCATCTCAGTCCTGAAAGGTTTACCCCATATCCTTAGACTATGACCCTGGTTTTGGACTCCCCCACCATCGGGAACATCCTTCCTGCATCTTCCCTCTCAAGTCCTGTTCGAATTTTATAGGTTCCTATGAGATCTCCCTTCACTCTGCTGAACTCCAGTGAATATAATCCTAACTGACTCAATCTCTCTTCATACGTCAGTCCCGCCATCCCAGGAATCAGTCTTCGCAAGGAGACCAAAACTGCACACAATATTCCAGGTGCGGCCTCACCAAGGCCCTGTATAATTGCAGCAAGACATCCCTGCTCCTGTACTCGAATCTTCTCGCTATGAAGGCCAACATACCATTTGCCTTTTTTACCGCCTGTTGGACCTGCATGCTTACCTTCAGCGACTGGTGTACGAGAACAGCCAGGTCACACTGCATATTACCCTCGCTCAGTTCATAGCCATTCAGATAATAATCTGCCTTCCTGTTTTTGCTACCAAAGTGGATAACCTCACATTTATCCACATTAGCCCACTCACTCAACTTGTCCAAATCACCGTGAAGCCTCTCTACATCCTCCTCACAACTCATCCTCCCAATCTGTTTTGTGTTATCTGCAAATTTGGAGATATTACATTTAGTTCCCTCATCTAAATCATTAATATATGTTGTGAATAGCTGGGGTCCTCGCACTGATCCCTGCGGTACCCCACTAGTCACTGCCTGCCATTCGGAAAAAGACCCATTTATCCCTACTCTTTGTTTCCTTTCTGCCAACCAATTTTCTATCCATCGCAATACACTACCCCCAATCCCATGCGCTTTAATTTTACATGCTAATCTCTTATGTGGGACTTTGTCGAAAGCCTTCTGAAAGTCCAAATAAACCACATCCACTGGCTCCCACTCAACAACTCTACTAGTTACATCCTCGAAGAATTCTAGTAGATTTGTCAAGCATGATTTACCTTTCATAAATCCATGCTGACTCTGTCCGATTCTACCACTGTTCTCTAAGTACTCTACTATAAAATTTTTAATAATGGACTCTAGAAATTTCCCCACAACCAACGTCAGGCTGACTGGTCTATAATTCCCTGCTTTCTCTCTACCTCCCTTTTTAAATAGTGGGATTACATTAGCTACCCTCCAATCTGTAGGAACTGTTCCAGAGTCTATAGAATCTTGGAAGGTGACCACCAATGCATCCACTATTCCTATGGACACTTCCTTAAGTACTCTGGGATGCATACCATCAGGCCCTGGGAATTTATCGGCCTTCAATCCCATCAATTTCCCAACACCATTTTTCTACTAATACTGATTTCCTTCAGTTCCTCTCTCTCACTAAGCCCTGTGTTTCCCAACATTTCTGGTATGATATTTGTGTCCTCCTTTGTGAAGACAGAACCAAAGTTTCCGAAGAAGGGTCACTGACCCGAAACGTTAACTCCGCTTCTCTTTTCACAGATGCTGCCAGACCTGCTGAGTGGTTCCAGCATTTCTTGTTTTTATTATGCATTTAGTTGGTCAGCCATTTCTTTGTTCCCCATAATAAATAAATTCCCCTGTTTCTGACTGTAAGGGACCTACATTTGTCTTCACCAATCTTTTTATCTTCACATACCTATAGAATCTTTTCCAGTCAGTTTTTATGTTCCCCGCAAGCTTGCTCTTGTACTCTATTTTTCCCTTCTTAATCAATCCCTTGGTCCTTCTTTGCTGAATTCTAACCTGCTCCCAATCCTCATTGTTTTTTCTGGCAAATTTATATGCTTCTTCCTGGGATCGAATGCTATCTCTAATTTCCCTTGTAAGCCATGGTTTGGTGACCTTTCCCGTTTTACTTTTGCGCCACACAGGGATAAACAATTGTTGCAGCTCATCCACGCGCTCTATAAATGTTTGCCATTGCCTATCCACCGTCATCCCTTTAAGCAACGTTCCCCAATCCGTCATAGGCAACTCGCGTCTCATACCTTCGTAGTTTCCTTTGCTAAGATTCAGTACCCTAGACTCAGAATCAACTATGTCACTCTCCAACTTGATGAAGAATTCTATCATATTATGGTCGCTCATCCCCAAGGGGTCTCGCACCACTAGATTGTCAATTATTCCTCTCTCATACCACAATACCCAGTCAAGGATGGCCTGTTCTCTAGTTGATTCTTCAACGTATTGGTCCAGAAAACCATCCCGTATACACTCCAAGAATTCCTCCTCTACGGTATTGTGACTAATTTAATTTGCCCAATCTATATGCAGATTAAAGTCATCCATAATTACAGATGTTTCTTTAGCGCATGCATCTCTAATTTCCTGTTTAATGCCATTCCCAACATCACCATTACAGTTTGGGGGTCTATATACAACCCCCAATAACAATTTTTTGCCCCTTAGTGTTTCTCAATTCGACCCATACAGATTCCACATCGTCCGAGCTAATATCTTTCCTTACTATTGCGTTAATTTCCTCTTTAACCAGCATGCAACTCCACTGCCTTTTGCTATTTATCTGTCCTTCCTAAACACTGAATACCCCGGTTATTCACTTCCCATCCCTGGTCACCTTGCAGCCATGTCTCCGTAATCCCGACTATATCATACCCGTTTACATCTATTTGCGCGATGACTTCCCAGTGAAGCCAACATTGAGCTCCCACCTCTTTGTCACCTCCTTTTACCAGGCGAGGCCTTGAATCCATAATTCCTGTGTGCCATCAGTTAAATGCAAAACAGAGAATTAAATTACTGTCTCTTGGACTCCTAAGTATCTTAATTGCCTTCCTTCCACATGGATGTTTGAAGTCCACCCTCCATGTTGGCCGCTGACAGTAAAATCCGGAAGGGGCATCACAGCGTCGCTCTTCCTGTCCAATGTCTTCAGTTCTCCCCCGCCCCCCACCTCCGTTCCTGTCCCAAATGGTCCGTTCAGATTCCTGCCAAGATTGTCCTTCTATTCAGTGGCTCCATTCTCATTCAGTGGCTCCAGCATTCCGTGCCCTTCCTGTTCAGTGTCCCTGTTTCCAGTCCTTCAGTTCCATGAACCTCTTCCCTGTTCGATGGCCTCATTCTCTTTTCAGTGGCCCTGTCCCCTGTCCTCTCATCAGTGAGTTTATTCCCTGTTGAGTGGCATCATTCCCTGTTCAGTTGGCTCCATTCTCTCTCTTCAGTTCAACAGCCCCTTTCCCTCCTTTCTGTCTTTTCTGCCCCACTTTATTGCAACCTGCAAGGGTCTGTGTGCAGAACTCAACAGGAGAATAAATAAGAAAAAGCAAGTAGGAAAGAGAGGACAGAGCAAAAATGGATGAAAGAGAAGAGGGAATAGAGAGAAGCAGTATGGAAAGTAAGGGTGATCTGTCAAAGGGAAAGTAGCAGTATTGCAAAAGGGAAGGTGTTGGAGAGAAATTCAGAAAAGGGGAGCAGACGAAAAATTGGTCCCAAAATTCCAGTTCAGGGTAGAACTAGGGAAGATGATCTCATCAAGGAAGAATTTGAGAAAAGTGGCGTAAATGCTGCTGATGCCTTAAATAAAAAGGCTCTAAAGCTTTACTAAGGAAAGGCAATTGAGCATTGTGTAGCTTGATTACCAAGATGCCCATCTTGATTACCGAGATACCACAGTGAAGGTTGCCAGCCACCCTTTCAATGAAGCACACTAAATCATTCTCCCACCTCCTTTGGCCTTCACCGTTCAATTGGACAGCGACCCTGGAGGAGGGTTTTTAATTGGCTGCCTTCCGGCAGATTGGACAGCATGCTGCTGCTGTGAATGGGATTGGGTCCGAAAATGTTCTAAGTCTGGAAATTTCTGTCTGATGTTTTTGACTGACTGCTGAAAGCATTCAGGGCATGGAAGTTGAGTACAGGAGCCGCTTTCATCACCTGGATCTTGTACCTGGTATAGTTCAAATAGGTCTGTGATTGCATCACTGTTAAAGCAAAGCTTCTTCACACTCTGGGTTGAATTTTTGCATTGGGAGTAGGAAACAGAAGTCGGGACTGTTTTTGGGTCTCGAACACGGTACCAGGGGAAATGGAAATGAGCCACGATTTCCATTGGGACAACCCCTTACTTGGTGTGGAGATGGGTTGGGTGGCCAATTAGCAGCCGTGGGGGTGAGAATGGAGGTAGGCCAGATGAAGTGCGGGTCCAATTTAAAGTCACCATGGCTGCCATTACTGTGGCTGCTGTTCCCCTGCTGCAGGAGGAGAAAACAGACTGTCACTGAACTTTGGGCTGCATCTCAGTACTTCATAATGTCACAGGAGAGCTGAAGGCCTGGGACTTGGACCAGGGCAGCCCCTCATTTTTCTGACAATGGCCTTGAAATCATGCTGGAAGCCATGAGGGAGTGGAGGGAGGTCCTTTTCCGGGAGGGTGTCAGGAGGAAGCCACCTAAACAGAAAAAGCAGGCCAGAGTTGAAATAGCAGCCATTGTAAGTGACAGAAATGTCATTCGATGATCCTGGATCCAGTGTAGAAAGACATTTAGTGACCTCAATTGCTCTGGCAAGGTGAGTGCAACCCCCAATCCTTGGGACATTTCTTTGGGTATTTACCTTCCTGCAGAAACACCAGCTAAGGAGCCTCAGGGCACATGCTGCTTCTGAACATGGGAGGTCGTGTGCCCAGGGCACTTACTAACCCCTCAGATTGGCTCTGAGCCAAAGTGCTGCTGAGGTCCTGTAATTATTGAAACATGCAGCTTCTTATTGAATAGGGCAGATGCTATTGCCCGTAAAGCATAGCAGTTCTTTATCTCACTCTCTTTTGTCCTTGCAGGAAAAACAAGTGCATAACACCCAAGAAAGGACCCAACCAGGCGGAAGGGTGCCATACTTCCAAATATTCGCACCAATGGAGGATTGAGCCATGGAGATAGCTAGGATTATGGACGAGGACAAGGTTGGCCCTCGTGAAATGGCATTCAAGGTTGTGATGGTGATTACAGAGGGAAAAGCATTCATTGAGGGGAGGATATTGCACCACTCTGTTTGACAGCATGCCAAACACAGAGTTGCAATGGGAAGGGTCAGCACATGCAGGTGCTTTCGCTCTCCTACACTAGCTCTCATCATTTCTTCTTGTGTCTCCCAAAGGTACAGATATCCAACCCTCGAGACCTACTCACTCACCGTCTGTTGCCCCAGATGACAACAATGAAACTGAAGAAGCATCATTACACCTGACAAGCGCACTGTCCACCAGCACACATACTCACACCTCGGAGGGTCCTCGCTGGTGTGTAGATAGGGTGGCACTGGGTGAAAAGCATGGCATTACTGGGCAGGAGGAGGTGTCAGAGGCAGAGGCAGCTGTGGTCAGCTACACAGAGGAGGGAGGACAAACACAGCCTTGCTCAGCTGGGCACAGATGCAGGGACTCAAGAGTCACAGGAAAGAAGGCTCTACCTAGACAAGCAGCAGGAGATGTATGCCCACATGTCAGAGTTCCCTGAAGCAGTAGAGGGTCATGGACAGAGATTGGAGGATTCTATTCAGCTCACATGCACCACAATGGCTCAGGGCTATGAGCACATGACCTGCTCCAATGAGAGAGTGGCCAACCTAGCTATATATGGCAGCTTTCAGGAACTGTACACTGAAGTCTACAGGATGCATGCTACACTATCCAGCCCTGAGCGATCTGTGGTGCGAATGGCACAGAGATATTTGGAGGGGATACCAGTTTTGACCCAGCTGGTGCCCCCCTCCAGCCATCAGGTGCACCAGCAAAGGGCTAAAGATGTCACCAAGGAGGATGAGGATGCCACCACTCAAAGGGCCCATCATCATCTTCGGTCTCCTTGGCCCCTTTGACAGTGGGAACCTCTGTGCAGAAGGGGCAAGTGACGAAGGCTGTCCCAGCAATGACACCCCCTTGGACATCTCCATGGTGAGGAATACTGCCACATGCATCTCAGCCGCAAGTTGGGACAAGTGAGGAGGCTGCCTCCATCTCCTCCGAAGCCACAAGGGGAGCACCGTGTAGAAATGGCCAAGCATGGAGGCAGCCACATTCCATGGAGCACTGATTGGGTCATTTCGTGCCCTTTCACAGTATCTGTTGACTGTGTCCAATGAGCTGTCTCCTTCCAGGACCTCACCGTCCTTAAGCTCCACACCTCTCTGGAGGGCTATGTTATGGAATGCACAGCAGACCACTACTATGACCAAGACCCTCGCAGGAGTGAATTGCAGGATAGCACCCAACCAATCCAGGCACTGGAACCATATTTTCAAAAGCCCAATATCCGAGTGAGCAGGTGGCTTTGGTTGTAGCACCTCTGTGTCTCCATCAGGGGGTGTCATAGAGGGTGAGTAGCCATGTCTTCAAGGGATTTCCCCGTGCCCCAGGATCCAGCCATTTGCAAGATGCCACTAAGGTTTGCAGCTGATCCTTAGAAGGAGCCAAAAGCAAAGAAGTTTAATGTCACAGTAAATTTGATGGCTACTGGCAGAGTATGGAAACCAGTGCTGCAAGATGCATGGTCCTTGGCACTGATATGTGTGACCATCTGCATGGAGAGCCACAGACTCCTGTAGCACTTGTTCTCTGTCATGTCAAGGTGTCTCCTTCTTTGGCGGTAGATCCTATGCTGAGGGTGCAGCCTTTGTGTCCTTCCTGCCCCATGGTCCTTTCCCCTGCCCCTCTGGTGCCCGAGCCTCTGCCCTTCCTCTGGAGGGTGTTGCTTCTCATCGCCACTGGGCCCAAAATCTGACAGTCGTGTTCCCATTGCCAGCTGCTGCCTTCATTATGGTCAGATACCCCCAATTGTCCTTGGCAGCCTTGCCCTCTGCTCTTCTGTCCCCCACAATGCCAGGAGGATGATGACCCCTTACACTGCCCGAACACTTACTGTCCACTCTCGTTACCACCTGTGATGTGCCAAGGGCAACTGTTTCCCAATGGCCAAGTCCCCCTCTGCACCATTCACCCCTTCATGAGTCTGAGGTAATTCCCTAGGCCAGCCATTACTGGCTCCCCACTGTGGAGTCTGTGCGCCTCCGTGAAAATCTCAACACCCCCGTTAACGAGCTCTTGATGAACTCCTCAACTGCCTTAATTGATCTTAATCAGGACAGATCACGATCTCACCCTCCCTCGCTCTGGTGAAACTGGCAGGCTCCAGGAATGGTGGCAGGGAATGGCAGGCTGGTATTTTCAGGGCCCATTCGACCCCTTTTCCACCTTTAGTGGGACCTGATAATTCAGCCCTCTGTTTCTATATAATGTCCTGTTACCAATTACATGTTACCAGTACTTGCAGTGCATCAGGCAGCAGTGAGTCTTAAGAATCCTATGGCTTTCAATCTTCTGGCATGGCTCTCTATTGTCACTCCTCTTCCTCCAAAATATCTACCATGGAAAGGCTTTAGGCATTTCTTCTGCACTACTCACCACTGGTATCTAAAACTTTATTGGCACCTTCCACTGCTCTACTTAACACAATATGGTAGTGAAGTAAATTCTGGGTAACTTTGTATCTTCCATACAATTGTTGATCAACAACTATTTAACAAGAAAAAATAAATTAATGCTGGGTCTTTAATGCTCGACTCATTCAACCATCTCATAAAATGAAACTACCTTAACTTGCAAATAACATAAGCATTTTCTCTCGTGCAAATTGATCCCAGTAAGCAGATAGAATTTTCTACAGACGTTTCCTGGAAGGAAGGTGTGCTCTGGCAGTAGGCAGTCATACAGTAATAATTGAGTCTACAGTTTACATGCAGTTACAGCAACTGCAAACAATGGTTACATTTGTTTTATAGACAGAGATTTATGTTGAGACACTGTGTTTTTTACTTCCGTTTGCTATGCTATGAAGTTGTCTGACTTTTCAGAACAATAGGGGTGAATTTTATAATCCAATACTCACAGAGGAGCTTGCAAATAGCACAGATAGAACACTGCAGTGGCACAGCCAGCGATTTTCCATCTGGACAGAACGACACTTGCTACATGCCGGTGATTCCTTAGGACATTTCCTGAGAGTGCCACTTACAGCAGGGAGCTCTTGGATACAAATATATGAATTAGGAGCAGGAGTAGGCCACTCGGTCCCTTGCCATTCAACAAGATCATGGCTAATCTGATTGTAATCTCAACTCCACATTCCCGCCTACTCCTAATAAACTTTCACCCCCTGGCTTATCAAGAATATATCTACCTCTTCCTTAAAAATATTCAAAGACTCTTCTTCCACAGACTTTTGAGGAAGAGAGTTCAAAAGACTCACAACCTTCTGAGAGAAAACATTTTTCTTCATCTCTGACTTAAATGGGTGATCCCTTATATTTAAACAGTGACCACTAGTTCCAGATTCTCCCACAAGAGGAAACATCCTTTCCACATTCACCCTGTCAAGACTCTTCAGAATCTAATATGTTTTAATCAAGTTGCCTCTTACTTTTCTAAACTCCAGCAGATACAAGCCTAGCCTGTCCAACCTTTCCTCATAAGCCAACCTACCCATTCCAGGTATTAGTCTAGTAAACCTTCTCTGAACTGCTTCCAACACATTTACATCCTTCCTTAAATAAAGAGATCAATACTGTATACAATACTATAGATGTGGTCTCATCAATGCTCTGTATAACTGAATCATAATCTCCCTACTTTTGTATTCAATACCCTTGCAATAAAGAATAACATTCTATTAGCTTTCCTAATTATGTGCTGTGCCTGTATCCTAACCATTTGTGATTCATGCACTAGGACACCAAGATCCCTCTGCATTTCAGAGCTCTGCAATCTCTCACCATTTAGATAATATGCTTCTTTTTTATTCATCCTGCCAAAAGGAAAATTTCACATTTTCCCACATTATACTCCATTTGCCAGATCTTTGCCCACTCACTTAACCTATCTATATTCCTTTGTAGCTTCCTTATGTCCTCTTCACAACTTACTTTCCTGCCTATCTTTGCATTAGCAACAAATTTAGCAACCATACCTTCAGTCCCTTCATCCAAATCATTTATATAAATTGTAAAAAATTGAAGTCCCAGCACTATGGCACACCACTTGTTACATCTTGCCAACCAGAAAATGACCCATTTATGCCTACTCTCTGTTTCCTGTTAGCTAGCCAATCTTCTATCCATGCCAAAATGTTACTCCCTACACCATGAGCTTCTATTTTCTGCAATAATCTTTGATATGGCACCTTATTAAATGCCTTCTGGAAATCTTAGTGCAGTACATCCACCAGTTCCCCTTTATCCACAACACATGTTACTTCTTCAAAGAACTCCAATAAATTGATTAAACATGATTTCCCTTTCACAAAACCATATTGACTCTGCCTGATTACCTTGAATTTTTCTAAGTGCCTTGCTGCAACGTCTTTAATAATCACTTCTAACATTTTCCCTATGACAGATGTTAAGCTAACTAGCCTGTAGGTTCCTGCTTTCTGCCTCCCATTTTGAATAAAGGAGTTACATTCACAATTTTCCAATCTAATGGCACCTTCCCCGAATCTAGAAAATTTTGGAAAATTTAAACTAATGCATCAACTATCTTATGAGCCACTTCTTTTAAGACCCTAGGATAAAGTCCATCTGGATCCAGGGACTTGTCAGCCCACAGCTCCAACAATTTGCTCAGTGCCACTTTCCTGGTGTTTGTAATTTTCTCGAGTTGCTCCCTCCCTTCCATTTCCTGATTTACAGCTATTTCTGGGATGTTACATGTGTCTTCTATGGTGAAGACTGATACAAATTACCTGTTCAGTTCATCTGCCATCTCCTTATTTTCCCTTATTAATTCCCCAGACTTACTTTCATTAGGACTAATGCTCACTTTGTTAACTCTTTTCTTTTTAAAATATCTATAGAAACTCCTACTATCTGTTTTTATATTTCTAGCCAGCTTTCTCTCATATTCTAATTTTCTCTCCTTATTAATCCTTTAGTCATTCTTTGCTGCTTGTTAAATTCTGTCCAATCTTCTGACCTGCCACCCATCTTTGCGCAATTATATACTTTTTCTTTAAGTTTGATACTATATTTAACTTTTTAGTTAACCATGGATGGTGGGTCCTCCCCTTGGAGTTTTTCTTTCTTGTTGGAATGTATCTATTCTGTGTATATCTGAAATATTCTCTTAATGTCTGCCACTGCATCTCCACTGAACAATCTCTTAACCTACTTTGCCAGCTCACGTTTGCTAGCTCTGCTTTCATGCCCTCATAATTGCTCCTATTTAAATTTAAAATACTAGTCTTAGACCCACTCTTCTCTCCCTCAAACTTAATGTAAAATTCATACATATTATGATCACTGTTGCCTATGGATGCCTTCACTATGAGGTCATGAATTAATCCTATCTCGTAGCACAAGATCAGGTCTAGTACAGCCTGCTCTCTGGTTGGCTCCATAACATGCTGTTCTAAGAAACTGTGCTGAAAACTTTCTATGAACTCCTCATCTATGCTACCTTTCCCCATCTGATTTTTCTGGTCGATATGTAGATTAAATTCCCCCATGATTATTGCCATACCTTTCTGACAAGCACCCATTATTTCTTCCTTTATACCCCGTCCTACCATGTGGTTACTGTTAGAGGGCCTGTACACCACTCTCACAAGTGACTTCTTGCCTTTATCATTTCTCACATAGACCCAAACCACTTCTACATCCTGGTTTCCTGAACATAAGTCATCCCTTTCTATAGTGCTAATACCATCATTAATTAACAGAGCTACCCATCCACCTTTTCCTAGCTTCCTGTCCTTTCTAAATGTCATGTACCCTACAATATTCAGGTCCCAATCTATGTCATCCTGCAGCTATGTCTCTGTAATGGCTATCAGATCGTACTTATTATTTCTATTTGTGTTTTCAGTTCATCTGTTTTGTTACAAATGCTACATGCATCAGATACACAGCCTTTAGTTTTGTCCTTTTATTATTTTTGTAATCTCGAGCATTGTCTGCTGGTTTACTCAGTGTCCCTTCCTGTCACGGTCTGTTTATCTTTTCCCATATTAATTGGGGAATGCTTTCCAATTATCAGTCCGCACTTCCCTGGACTTCTTTGTATCGTTCACCATTTTGCGCCCTATTATCATTATTCTAGTTAACAATGTTTCCTTTGTTTAAGTACAGATCTGAGATAACAGACCTTCCAAAACAACAGGAACTGACATTTTCCTGTTGGTGAGAAACAAATGGCAATTTTAAGAAAAAAATGATCATGATATGTCAAGAATGTCCACTGTTCCTCAGTGTCAACCACAAAACAGGTAATTTCATTGGTAGCAAAGTAAATCAAAAAACAATTACAATACACAAGCAATAATAATCATTCATGCTTCGGAAGCAGTTAACAAACCATTTAAATTTAAAACATTTGTGAATGCAGTCATGGAACCTACAAATCCTGGTGAAAATGTCTCAACAATCATGGGAAAGACCAAGTTAGTGACAGGGCCCTGCAAAAGCAAGCAAGCACAATAATGGGAGCAATACTAGCACATTTTTAGTGAGGGAGATAAAGACTCCCAGCTTACAAGAATAAAATGAAGCACATCAACAGGACCACCTTGTAGTTCTTTTTTTTAAACAAACTAATAAAGATAAATTACTTATGGAGACTAACCATTGTAAGCTAATCCACTACTATGCAAACAAACCGCAATACTGTTTTGCCAAATAAGCTGCTAAATGAAAACATAAGTTTTTAATTACAATTAGGTGTCTGTGTGTTTCTGGGTTTTGAAGGTCTCTGTATTCTAAACAGATGCTTCCCTGATTTGTGGTAAACCTTGTTCTGTGGAATTAAGCCAAAACATTAGGGTTATAAATTTACAACCAGAAAGTAATTGAGGCTTTACTCACTGAATAGACTATGTAACTCACCCTCATTCCAACAGTCGATGAAACTCTCAGCTACGTCTTTGTCCACTGCTCCGGAGTAAGTCATCCATAACTCCACCAACTGTATTACTGGTGCTGCAAGTGGATGATTGTTGGCTCCCCACTGGAAGCACCAAGTTATAAAATTATCCCTATGGTGTAATGCTATTGCTGTAATTGCGTCAGTGCATAGTAACCTTAAAGTTCATCCTTCGCTCCCACAAATTGACTTCAGCAAGCAGAATGAGCTGGATGGCTGGGAGATTTGAAGCTGTCTTGCCCATTCGAGATGAGCAACAAGCTTGAATATGCCTGGCACCAACCACAACCCTGCACGAAGTCCTGCCTTCCTATTAGGCCTGTCTACATTAACCTCCAATGGCTCCTCATTGCCCCAATTCAATATCCTCATCCTCATTTACAATTCCTTTCAATGCCTCACCTGACCTACTTCTGCAACCTAGCTATGTTGCCAATACACGCTCGCCACAACTTGACTCTCCTCTGCATCTCATGCCCTCTCTCAGGGCCAGCATGTCTATCTTAGAAGACCTTTTCTAAATCCCTCCACCTTGCCCATTCCATCCCCTTGAGAAGCTTCCTTAAAATCTATATCTTACATGCATTTGGTCACCTTCCTTGATTACTGCTCAGATTTCACTTCTGTCAAGTGCTTTAGGATATTATGGCAAAAAAAAGAACTTTATTTGTAAAGGACATTTTCCGAATGTTCCAAAACATTTAACTATATTAAAAGTACTATAAGTACATCTTGTTATATGATTGTTTTAGCAGGCTCCTCAAAGTTAAGTATCTAGAAGGAGCAACAAGAAAATCAGAAGACCACATCCCAAGGGCTTTGGGACTATTGGAGGTGGAATTTCAGGACTCTGTATTGTGCGTTACAATATTGTGCCACCGAGTTAGACCTCATGGAGTTGTTGTGAGTTTTACAAAACATTGCAATCCCTTTTCTGATATCTACTGCCAGCTTGTCATGCCCTCATGCAGGTCAAGGGTGGATTCTCCCGTCACTTTGACGGATAAGTGTTCAACAATGAGACTGGTTGTTCACCATCTAGGTTGGTGTCGTTTCATATGTGATGTTAAATCAAATTTTGATTTGGAGATCCAATTGCAAATATTACATATGAAGTCACTGTTGGAGTGATGGGCAAAGGCACTGGCTTTGCAGTGCTCTCACTTGTCCTGTAAGGACCAGTTCCGATGAAGGGTCACTGACCCGAAACGTTAACTCTGCTTCTCTTTACACAGATGCTGCTAGACCTGCTGAGTGGTTCCAGCATTTCTTGTTTTTATTTCAGATTTCCAGCATCCGCAGTATTTTGCTTTTATTAAAGGACCTGATTCTGTTCTCTTCAAATGTTGAGATTGCTTGATGACGGACAATTCTCCATTTGGATCTGTCCATGGTTATTTTTTTCCCACGTGGTGGGGTACAACTTATATGCCCTGAAATTGGCTTTCAGAATGTCTCTAAGTTTGGGATGTCCTATGCTGTGGGTTCCCGTGCTCAGCTGGCTACAGAATACTGCCTTCAGATGTGGAATTCTCCATGCAAACCATATGGCTGACCCAGTGATGCTGTGCTCTGATGAGCATGCTCTCGATACCAAGTGTGTACATCTTGCAAGAATTTCGGTATTAGGGATTTTCTCCTTGATGTCATAGATCGTAATGAGGACCACCTTAAAAAGCTGTAAGTGAAGGTCACCGGTGGAAGTGATGTTGCATCACACATGACCGGGGAGTTGTGGGTATAGCCCGACAGAGTGAAATGTGTGTTAGTGTGCTCACAGAGTAGCTATGTATATATCTATATATGTTCCAGTTAAATTATAATAAAAACCCTCATATTCTTTGGATATTACTTGGAGTCCGGTGAATCTTACAACAGTTCACATACCAAAGGAACAAGTAATATTACAGATAGATCAGAAGCAGCGAAGGCGGAAGGCATCTAATTGCTTTATGTAACATCAGTATATTGTCCACGCCTCACAGCCACAGAGAAGTGATGTGAGAACCACTGCCTGGTAGACTTTGATCTTTGTTTTGAGACAGACTCCACGCTCTCTCCAACACCTGTGGGTGAGCCTGCTGCATGTTAAACATGTTTTTGACAGGTGATTTCATCATTCAATATGGCACTGATGGAAAGGATACTGGCAAGATAGCAAAACTTCTGAACTGCATTGAGGGGTGTATTGTTGATTGTGATTGTGGAGTCTTTGAGTTTGTACCCAGGGGCAGGGCAGTGCAAGATATCTATCTTTTTAAGAATTATTGTAAGGCCAACGTGATATGAGACTTGAGCAAAGCAGTCAATAAGCAACTGGTTGTCCTCTGGAGTGTGTGCTATGAGAGCACAGTCGCCGGCAAACAGGAGTTAACTCAGTTACTGTTCTTTGATCTTTGTGCGATATTGTGAATAGTTGTCTCCTGTAAGCCAAATATCATACACTGGATAGAGGTACAACTGACTACTCTAAAGGTGTCTATTACCTGCAAATAGGTGTTTGCATGAAAGACAGATTACCATTTTTCGGTTTGTCTATTCCCGACATCTGGGCAAGCGATTGTGGTCCCTCACTGCTAACAACCAATTTGAAAAATGACCACCCTGACGTAAGTTCATGGCTGTCATTGTGCCAGCTGCAGAGTGACATTGAAATGCATCTGCTAATCACACAAATTGGCTTCAGGAAACGGAACAAGTTGGAGTGGAGGGAGATGCTAACAGTAGTCTTGCCCATTAAAGGTAAGCAACAAACTACAATGTTCTGCCTCCTGTAGGATCCCATCCTGTTGTGGTGCAGTCCTATGAGAATGACATAGAACCTCCTCTAAATGCGATAATCCTCAGGTGGTCATAAAGTTCATAACTTTATTTACAACTTTATTCTAAGCTCCTCTCTATAGGCCTGGTAAGCTCATCTCACTTTCATAAGAAGCAGGAAGGGAAGGTAATGATAGATTTTAACACATTTTGGGCAAGGACTGGGAGCAACTAAAGGCCCTGTAAATGCCCAATCATTTGGTAATTTCTTAATATTACTGGTAATCCAAACTTCCTAAGTGTGTTACAGGGGATTTGACGTGATTGACATCCTCATGCACATTTTATGGGCATTTCTGCAGGTTCATGAATATTAAACTAAGATTTAAGTGAGTTTAAGATGATCTGAAACTGACATTACTTTTGAGCCCAAATCAGTTTGCTGTATGCTTGAGATTCTTTGGTATGGGGCATCAAGTTTATCTGCTATCTGCTGCACAGTTAGCCCTCATCACTGAAAAACTGTTTAACTGGTTATTTATCTCACTGCTGTTTGTGGGATCTTGCTGTGTGCCAGATTTCCCCACAATATAACAGTAACTACTCTTTAAAAATATTTCATGCATTGTAAAGCACCTTGGATTGTCCTGAGGTTATAAAAGGTGCTATATAAATACAAGTTCATTCATTCTTCCTTTTTTTCTATATATATATATACTTTATGAAAGGATTGTAAGGGGCACTCAGTCAGCCCTCATGGAGTTGCTATGAAGGTATGATCTGAAAGGAGGAAAACAATAGATACAATTTCCAGCATTGACACACCTCCATCATTAGACCGATGGAGCAGCAACAAAGCTGGAAATTCCATGCTCCTTCTCCCTCCCCACCCACTGTGGGATCATCCAATGGGAAGCACATAGTACACTGGGAGTCTACACTGAATAAGCAGATCTGGACTGCGGGGAGATGGTGGTGCAGGATAATGTCACCAGAAGTCCAGGCTCTGGTAATACAGGTTAAATCCCACCACAGTAGCTAGTGGGATTTAAATGCAATTAATTAAAAATCTGGAATTGAAAGCTAGTCTCAGTAATAGTACCACTGATTGTCATAAAATCCCATCTGGTTCACTAATTCCCATTAGGGAAGGAAATCTGCTATCCTCAGCTGGTTTGGCCTACATGTGACTCCAGACCCACTTAGCTCAAGGGCAATTAGGGATGGGCCACAAATGTTGGGCTGCCAACGACACCCACATCCCATGAAAGATTAAAAACAAATTGGCCAGCTTGAACCAAACTGCCTCACAGTCACATTGGGACTAGTTTCATGAGGATTATACCTTTTTATGGCTTCCCAATGTCAGAAAGTATTAATGTCCAGGAAGTATTGTTCGCAGTATTAATGCATAACTTTTAACATGTTTTCAAGATGGCTGTGCCCACTGTGTTTATGCAATAGATATTCCCTTGAATTATTTAATTAAAACACAATAAAGGGATGTCATACAAATGCAATAAAATTTTGGCCACAAACACAGGCAATTTTTAGGCTTTAAATATATTTCCATGCAGATAAGCATTTTTCTACTTTCTTCCTCTTACCATGTCTAAGATCTGCAATTTGAATCCACGGGGTACAAGTGAAAAAGGCAACCATTTCTGGGTAATTATTATTATAGGAAAAAACATTTTGCACCTGCCTCTTGTTTTTCTGCAACTAAATGGGATCACTGTGTTCATTCACATCATAACAAATGAAAGTAATGACGGTGTCTACTCAATATTAGAAGCCTGGGGAATATAGCTGTAATGCCTATTCTTGTGGAAGGCTACAGATCAGTAACAACAAGAATGTGTCAAAGCGCAAAGTCTCTGTTTGCTTCACATATACTGCCAAATTGCTGTACTGGCTTTGGTGTGCTGAAGGCATTGTTAGTTGACCTTATTATTGTCAGAACAACAGATATTTGAATGTAAATTGTACCATGCTACGAGAATAATCACATTCCACCAGTGGTGGTTTCATGGGCCTCATATGAAAGTAGTGTTGCTGTAAATGCTGTAGTCCGTTTGCCTGTTCATTGATAAGCAACTTACTACATACTTGAACTAAAATCTACACCAGATTTGAATTTGCCGTTTCAATATCATAGCAATTGGCAAAGGATGATCACCAAGAACAAGAAAGTAAGCACACAAGACATGTGAAATACACAACACAATGGACTGGATTTAGTCCAAAACCAAAATACTGCGCTTGCTGGAAATCTGAAACAAAAACAGAAAATGCTGGAAATACTCAGCAGGTCAGGCAGCACCTGTGGAAAGAAAAGCAGAGTTAACGTTACAGGTCAATGACCTTTCATCAGAACTGGCAAAGATTAGAAATGTATTAGGTTTTGAATAAGTGAAAGTGGGGAGGGGGTGCAAAGAACAAAAGGGAAGGTCTGTGATAGGATGGCGAGCAAGAAACAATAAATGACAAAAGGTTTCATGGTACAAAGCCAAGTAAAGAAACAAAAGATGTGGCTGGGTGAGGTATAGATGGCTGTATAGCAACCTTCCAAACACAAAGTAAAGGGATTAAGAAAAAAACAAGGTGGGGGGAGGGGGGGGGGGGGGGTGGACAAACAAACTAGCAAAAAAAACTATGAGAAAAGGGGAAAAGTGGGGGCAGAGGTTATGATCTAAAGTTATTGAACTCAGTGTTCAGTCCGGAAGGATGCACAGAAGCCAGTTGAAAGCTGGGTGCTGTACATTGAGCTTGTGTTGAGCTCCATTGGAACACTATAGCAGGCCAAGGACAGAAAGATCAAAGTGGGAGCAAGGTAGAGAATTTAAATGACAAGCGACAGGAAACTTGGGGTCATGCATGCAGACTGAACAGTGGTGTTCCGCAAAGCGCTCACCCACTCTGTATTTCGTAGAGGAGACCACATTGTGAGCAGCGAATACAATACACTAAATTGAAAAAAATACAAGTAAATCACTATTTCACTTGGAACGAGTGTTTGGGGCCCTAGATGGTGAGAAGGGAACTAGTAAAAAGGCAGGTATTGCATCTTCTGTGCTTGCATGGGCAGGTGCCATCGGAAAGGGAGTAGGTGTTTGGGGTAACTGAAAAGTGGATCATGGTGTTGCAGAGGGAACGGTCCCTCTGGAATGCTGAAAGGGGAGGGGAGGGGAGAGGAAGATGTATTTAGTGGTGTATTCAATCTGGAGGTGGCAGAAATGGCAGCGGATAATCCATCGAATAGGGAGACTGGTGAGATGGAAGGCGAGGATAAGGGGAATCCTAGCATGGTTCTTGGAGGGAGGGGAAGGGATGAGAGCAGAAGTGCATGAAATAGATTGGACAAGGTTGAGGGCCCTGTCAACCACAGTAGATGGGGAATCCTCATTTGTGAAAAAAGGAAGACATATCAGAAGTGCTAGTATGGAAGGTTGCATTGTCTGAACAGAAGTGATGGAGATGGATAAATTGGGAGAATGGAATCCTTATTGTTGTGATATTGCATTAACTGTTTGAATACTAGTCAACATACTGCTGAATATGTAAATAGTTTTGTATACATCATCACAGGAAGTGATACAAGCTAACATGTGATACAGTAATTGGAACAGTGTTAGTCAACAGGTAGCACATGTATCTCAGAGCTCTTTTGTAATTCTGCTGTTCTGTTATAAAGGACCCTTTGTTCAACTTACCGAACATCCTCAGACTGCTTGACACATTTGTGTTGAAAACCCAATAACACAATATGGTGGCAGCAGAACACAATGGTGTAGCAGTGATGCAGAGAAGCTCAACGTGCTAGTAGCGGTGTTCAATCTGATGACAGTGATCACAGGGCAACATCGTGGATAACACCTTCTCCTGTGTAAAGCCATAAAAGCCTAGGAAAACACTGAAGATAGCTGGAAGAAGCAGCGGCAACATGCAGCTAGATTCGTAGATGAACCTCCAAGAGAGTGTGAGCAAATGAAGGGGGTTGTTTGTTTTGAATGCTTGCCAGCCACAAAGGCAGTATGCTGGCAGAAACTGGCTCAAAAGAGGATAAAAGGGTTGGTTTGTATCAGGGCTGCATGACTGCACCACCATTATGCATTGTGGTTTTCCTGCCGAAAGAGCTTTGTGGGCAGAGTCTCTCCTTGTAGAGGCTGAAAGCCTGCGCTGCAACTACAGAGCTCAGGGCATGGCAGAGATCCAGCACAGCAGGCACAGCAAATCTGCATTGGTTTTCCCTTAAGGAAAGCTATCAAAATGAAAAATAATTTAAGGGAAAGTTCTGGCAAGAGAATTCTTGTCAGCAAGAAGTTTCAACACCATGACCACAAAATACCCAGCAATGAATTGGAAGGATCCAGATGTCTTTCATGAATTTCAACTCTTTAGACAGTGTATGGAGTAATGCTTTTTAGATCTTGCTTTTGACAAGCAAGCAATTAAAATTAAGATAGTGATTGGCAATGACGGTCTCCATTGCATCAACACCTCTGGACTGTCAGAAGCATACCAGAAAGACCCATCTAAACTCTGGACTACACTAGAAGACCAATTGAGAGTTAAGGTCAATTTCAGGATTCATCAACTCGAATTGATGGCCTTTTGACAAAAGCCCAAAGAAACTGTTGAATAATTTGTCAGATGATGTTGGTAAAAAGGGAAAGATTGTGATTTCCCAGATGTGGAACTTCCAACACAGTAATGGAGCTGGTAATCCCATCAGCCTCAATAGAGGCATTCCAAAAGTATCTGCTTTATAACAAAAAAAGGATACAACATCAACAGTTTCCTCAGAGATAGCAGAAAATGTGAAGCCATAGCTGCAAGCAGGCAATGCATACAAGCGCTTGGAGCAGCAATGGCCATAGGTGAGGTAGCCAAGAAACCTTGATAGGGCAAGGCATGTGGCAAGTGTAGTCTAATGCATTAGCATTTCTTTCAGAAATACCTGTAAGGCGTGTAGTCTAAAGGGACACAGGGCAAGACTGTGCAGAAAATCTGGCAGTGAAGAAGTGGTCAGAAGTCACAGCAAGCCACAGCTCAATAAAAAGCAGACATTGTGAAGTAGCAAGAATAAAAAAGATTTTACCAAACACCAGTTCAAGCAGAGGCATGTCCATGAGGTAGGCAAAGCCCTGGACAAAAAAGAAGGCATTGAAAGTGAAAAATCTTCCATACAGTGTTATGACTGACCACTCCTGTCAAAGACCCCAATAAAAATATACGATTCTGATTGTGGTGGGTCCAACACACTGTTAATTCAATCCCGTTGTTCCACAGATCGGCTAACATATCATTTAAAAACTTTCCAAATTAAAGAAAGACCCACCAAATTGTACCATCTATTAACTTCCGAATGAGGCTAACCAAATCAGGTGTCTTTAAATCAGCAAATTAACTCTTTAATTAAAAGAATTAAATTCTTAAACACTATGAACATTTAAAAATAGAAAAATTAGAGTCCTTGCAATTTTACAGTCCAATGTTGTTCAAAGTCCCTCGCAGGATGTTGTTCGAAGCCTCTCGCAGAATATTGTTTGAAGTCCAGCGAATTTCAGCAATTAACAACTTGCAAACACTTTCAACAGAATCAATCTGACTTTGAGTTTTTTTGAGGGATAAAAGATTATCACAGTCTAATTTCCCTTTCTTCAATGTAAATTACCAGAGATCCCTGTCTTTGCTTGATGTTTTTATAATTTTGAGAGATAATAATCAGACTAAAATCCTCTTCCTTTAGTTTAAATGGTAGAGAGCTCATTTTCAGGTGCGCTCATCACAGCAGTGTCCTCTGTGTCTGTCTTCTGTCTGTGTTCAGTTAGGACAAACTGTCTTACTAACTGCTAGTTCAAATTGAATTGTAACAAATGTATCGCATCAGGCTCACTCCCAGTGGCTGTTTCCATGGTACCGAGAATGCACTCTTTGAATCGCAGTCTCCAAATGGCTGTTTCTAAGGCAACGGAAATGCACCTTTCTATAACTCCTAAGGCTTGCCGGCTCTTAAAGCAATACCAATCCCTTGCAAGCCTTAAAGGCAAACGGCATATTCCGAAAAAAAATGAGAGGACCGTGACAACAGTCACAATTGCACAGCACATAGATACAATCACACAATTGGAAGCCTTCCCCACCGTTGACAAGAGCGGTATGACTGAAGATCAATATTGTGACAGGCCCCAACATTTTACTCAAAGATATGTACCTAGCGAAGTGGGCGTCTATGCTACAGCCAACAAGAGCTGACAAGATCATCCTTTGCCAATTGTTATGATATTGAAACAGCGAATTCAAATCAGGTGTAAATTTTAGTTCAAGTACGTAGTATGTTACTTATCAATGAACAGGCAAGCAGACTTCAGCCTTTACAGTGTATGATGGTTCACCAGTACACTGCTTGGGAGCATTGCTGTTGAAGTGCAGATATGGAAGTTCTGCATGGTCACTACAAGTCTTCGTGATTGTTGACACCAATGATCCAGTGGTACCAGAACTACCAGCATGCAGTGAACTCCGGATCATGACGATTCACAAGATCAGTAATGCACCAATGCAAGACAATCAAGGTAAGTGTAACCTCATTGAGTCAAATTCAAGATTTGCAGTAAAAGTACCCAGATAGATTTGACACTGTGGGCAGTTTTATCGGAGATGCCATTCTTCACTTGAAAGATGACACAGTTCCTCAAAGATCTATGATGCAAGTGCAATGTCCACGTAAAGGACAAGCTGAAAGCTGAGCTTGACATGATGGAACGTCAAAGGATTATTCGCTGTGTTCACCAACACAGTGATTGATGTAACCACTGTACTCAAGAAAGACTATGCCTGGATCTCAGAAAGTTGAACTGAGCACTCAAAAGATGTCCTCACAAAATTCCTACTTTAGAAGAACTCAATCCAAGGTTTGCGAGAGACGAGTTTTTCTCCATGTTGGATGCGAAACATGGATACTGGTTGGTTCACTTTTCTGAAGATTCATAGGAATTAACAACTTACTGTACACCATTTGCGAGGTATTGCTTTCTACAATTACCATTTGATCTGTCAGTGAGTCAAGACCTGTTCCAACAGGACATGGATTGTATTACCGAGAGTGTTTCTGGCTATGTTTGCTTTGCAGATAATACAGCAGTCATGGGAAGGTCCAGCATGACAAGAATTTTCACATTCTAATGGAGACGGCTAGTGTTTAATAGCAAAAAATATGCTATCAATGTGAGCCATATCAATTTTTTCTGTTCAATCTATTCATCTATTCTGACACTGGAATATGACTGGATCCCAGTAAAGTTGAGGATGTACAATCAATGCCTACTCCTCAAGCCAAGAAAGATCTACAGAGATGTTTGGGTCTGTTTAATATTTTAGCACCATATATCTCAAATTTCTCTCAGAATGCATTGTCACTGCATGAACTTCTCAAGAAAGATACATCATTCTTGTGGCATAAAGATCTTCAACACGCATTTGATTCGTTAAAACAGTCACTTTCTGCTGATGTGTGTTTGCAATATTATGACCCAAGGAATGAAACTACACTCGGAGTAAATGCTTCACAAAAGAGTCTCAGAGCATGTCTGTTACAGGAAGGTAAACCAATTGCATTCAGTTATCAATGTTTGTCACTCACTCAGGCGAACTATTCGAACATAGATTGAGAAACATTAGCATTTGTGTTCGGTATCACCAGATTTCATATGTACCTATTTGGAAACTGCTTTGTTGTTGAGACTGCTCACAAAACATAGGCAATGATTTGACAAAAAACAATCACCAATGCACCACCTTGGCTTCAAAGACTACTAATTAAAGGGGTATGATTGTGAGGTTCAATATAAGCCTGTAAACCTCATGGTTATGTCTACACATTGAGCAGACTACCCAACCCCAAGAAGACAGAAGATGTACCATTAGACGTCCAAGTAGACAAAATAGATGCAGAACTAGAAGCCGTGTACAATATTGACTGAATGCAATTTGGACAAAAGAAATGTGAAGAGCTCCAAGGAGAGACTTCCAAAGATCCTGTCCTAAGGGCATTATGGCAGCTCCTCATCAGGGGATGGCCAGATATAATGCAAGAGATTCCCACAGACCTCAGAATCTTTTGGCCATATCGTGACAAGTTAGAGATAGCTCATGGTGTCATTTTTAAAGATAGACAAGTGTTAATTCCAAAATGCTTTGACAAGATATCCTTACACAATTACATCAAGGTCACATGGGCATTGAAAGGTCAAGACGATTGTATGTGAGACAGTTGATTGGTCAGGGATCAATAATGACATAGAACGAGTAGTGAGTATGTGTGATGCATGTCAAGAACATCAACTGAGGCAGCACAGAGAGCTGACTTATCCTTATGATGCTCCATTATATCCATGGCCAAGAATAGCTACTGTCTTATTTACTGTCAGAGGTGACGATTTTCTATTGATTACCGACTACTCCAAATTTCCTATCATTCACCAACTGAGGGATATATCAAGTGCATTGGTAGCAAACAAAATGAGTGCAATTTTCAGCCTTTTTTGTTCCCTAGAGGAGATATCATCAGCTAACCATCCACAGTACACCGGTAAGCCATATCAAGACATATTTGCAATTTGGGCTATAAATCATGTTAAGTCATCTCCACACTATCCAAGGTCAAATGGACTGGCAGAAAGGATGGTGCAGATGATAAAGTCACTAATCTTGAAATATAAGGAGACCAATCAAGACATTCAGATAATAATATAATAAAAGCAAGACACTGTTGATGCTGGAAATCTGAAATAAAAACCAGAAATGGTGGAAATACTCAGCAGGTCTGTCAGCATCTGTGGAGAGAGAAGCAGAGTTAACATTTCGGGTCAGAACTTCTGATGAAGAATCACTGACCTGAAACATTAATTCTGGTTCTCTCTCCACAGATGCTGACAGACCTGCTGAGTATTTCCAGCATTTCTGGTTTTCATTCAAATAGCAATGTTGCACTTATGAGCAAAATCCTTAGATAGAGGGTTACCATCCTTGACACAGCTCATGTTCAGAAGGCAAGTCAGGACAACTCTTCAGAGTCATCATTTGATCAGATCATCGTCAGGCCAAGAAAAATTACTTCTAGGCAAGAGAAAATGAAAATCACACATGACAAACTTACAGGCGTGGAGTTACCTCCTCTGCAGATTGGTCAAAAGGTCAGAGTGATCCACCCGCAAGAGAAGACATGGTTCCCTGTGGAAGTGTCGAAGATCTGTAATGAGCCACGGTCAAATGAGGTAACCACCCCGAATGGAGTGACATTGAGAAGGAATAGATGTCAGCCAAGAAAGTTATCCAACAGCATCATACCAGATACTTCAGTCGTGTCAAGAACATGTTCACATTCAATTTCTGAGAACGAAGTTAAGAAAAATGGCACGTACAACACTCAAGTACAAGGTAATTGTCAGTCTAAACTTATAGGCAAGAGAAAAGAATTGACAATTCCAGATCTCAGCAAAATTTCACTGTTACAAGATCAGACTGAATCAGGAGTCTACCCATCCGTTTCAGAAACACTTGAATAATGAATATGAGAGTCCATACATGTGTAAATATTGTTCACAATTATCCTATTTCATTATGTACATTGCTTATAACTTATGAAATTTCCACTTAAGTAAAGGGGGAGGTTGTGATATGGCTTTAACTGTTTGAGTACTAGTTAACATACTGCTGAATACGTAAATAGTTTTATATACATCATCACAGGAAGTGATGCAAGCTAACATGTGATCCAGTCTTTGGAGCAGTGTTAGTCAACAGGATACATGGGTGTCTCAGAGCTCTCTTGTAACTTTGTTATTCTGTAATAAAGAACCTTTCACTCAACTTACCAACCATTCTCAGAGTACTGGGTACATTTGTGTTGAAAACCTAATAGCAACACTTACAGGAAGTGGGGTGTGAGGAAGTCCAGGTAGCTGTGGAAATCCATGGGCTTATGGTGAATATTGGTTGATAGCATAGCCCCAGAAATGGAGACAGAGAATTCAAGGAAGGGAAGGGAAGAGTCAGAGACTGAGCAGATGAAGGGTAGAAATTGGAAACAAAGTCAGTGAAATTTACCAGTTCAGGGTGACAGCAGGAACCCACACCTATACAGTTATAAATGTAATGGAAAAAGAGGTGATGGAGAGGTCCTGAGTAGGAATGGAACGAGGAATGTTCCACATATGGCACACAAAGGCAGGCATAGCTAGGACCCATGCTGGTACTCGTAGCAACAGTTTTTATTTAGAGGAAGTGAGTGGAGTTAAAGGAGAAGTTGTTCAATGTGAGAACACGTTCAGCCAGGCAGAGGAGGGTGGTGGCGGATGGGGACTGGTTGGGCCTCTGTTATAGGAAGAAGCGGAGAGCCTTCAGACCGGCCTGGTGGGGGATGAAGGTGTAGAGGGATTGCATGTCTATGATGAATAGGAGACAGTGAGAGCTGGGAAAATGGAAACTGTTGAAGTGACAGAGGACATTGGAAGAGTCACAGATGTAGGTGGGAAGAGACTGGACAAGGGGAGTCAAAATAGTGTTGAAATAGGAAGGAATCAGTTCAGTGGGGTAGGAAGAAACTGAAATAATGGGTCTACCAGGGCACTCTTGTTTGTGAACTTTGGGAAGGAGGTAGAAGTATGTGGTTGGAGAAATATGAGGTTGGAGGCCATGGAGGGAAGATCTCCAGCGAAGATGAGATCAGTGACAATCCTGGATACAATGGTTCAAAGTTCAGTAGTGGGGTCATGGTCCAAGGGAAGGTAGGAGGGAGTGTTAGAGAATTAGAATTTGGCCTCTGCTAGGTAGATGTCAGTACACCAGACAACAATGGCACCGCCCTTGTCAGCAGTTTTGATGACAATATTAGGCTTGGACCTGAGAGAACCGAGTGCTGCAAGTGCAAAGGAAGGTAGATTAGAGAGAGTGAGGGGAGCAGAGAAGTTGCCTTGGCACCTTTGCCTTTGCTACTCCTCTTGGCTTACGCGCTGATGGCCTTCAGTGCCCAACCTTGCTGATAGCCAACTGTCTCACCTGATAGTATAGCCACCGACCCTCTCACCCAGCAATATGGCCTCCCACACGGATCACTTGATAGTGTGACCATCCCTGCAGATGACCCAACAGTATGGCCACCTGTGCCGACCAGCCAAGACCAAACCCACCCGGCACTGCCACTCAAGACCAAGCCCACCCGGTACTGCCATGCAAGACCAAGCCCACCCACGCAGAGCACACAGCACTGCAGGCCAACAATGGCCTCCACTCCCCACTTACCCATCCAGTGCCAGTCATGGCTGCCTACCCATTGCGGCACTGAGTCCTTGCCTCGATGCCATCACCTTTCAATGGCTGGGAATCTGAAGGCACGTGACGTCTGCTCATCATCCACTTAATCCTAAGCCCCCCATTGAATCACGATTAATTACATACAAATGTATTATAAGTAACTGTTCTGCAATTTAAATGCCAGTTCCGTCATGTCAGGGTGGTGATACCGCCTTGATTCTTTCCCGCCATCGACTAAATCCGGAACCGACATCACAACATCAGATTTCCGGATGGACACGTCCAACACAATTCTTCGTCCCCCTATGCCTCCATTCTCACTCCAAATGGGATCACTAAATTTAGCCCAATGTGTGTGTACCAGTCTAGGCACAGTTACCATCTAGAGAGGCTGAGGTCAAAGCAGAGAGGCTGAAGGTGCTGTTTCATCTCCTTTAAGAAGACCTGTAGAAAAGGCATCCACATGTGTCCATTGGCAGGCCCCTTTTAATATGCATGTGGAGTCCTAGGATTTATCATTCTGACAGCCAGAGCAGCCAGTTGTTGGGAGACCTCAAACTGTATCAGACACATTACATGGGTGGGAGCTTTGGGTGCCCAGCAGTAAGCCACATTTCAACATTATTTCATGGGGACAACATTTTCATCACTTTCAGCACTGATAATGATCAACAAGAGTATTACTGCTTTAACTCTACTGGGAAAATCCAGCCCATAGATAAGCTCTATAGTTATAACATTTGAATGGTACTATGGTCCTGTACTGAGACTAAAGGGCATAAACTCAAATTCAACTGCACTTAACAACATATAGGAGCGTCCTACATTTGCAAGAAAATAATTTTGATGCTTGACAGGTTCAGGGAGTGTGTGCAAAATGCTGCACCAATGCACTCTTCCAATAGGCATATGTTATATGAACGACATAAATGTGAGCCTGACTAAGTCCTAAGCTATTTCTTTAATTTGCTGAAAAGGAAAGATTAAGTGTTTGATCAATAACAAAGCTCTGTTTGCTCACTCTGTTTGAACTAAACGTGTTAATCCAGGCTTACTTTTTAATGCTCACTTGTTCACTCATTTGATCAGAAAAAGAGAGTGTAATCTTCACCCTAACCCCTGTGGTGATTGTTTCTGGGAAACTGTTTAACCTTGCCTGTCGATATAATTGAAATCTCTTGTTAAGAAGAACCCTTACTTATCAAAAGTTATAAATTAAGGTAGATCTCTACTTGACTAGCTGCATATCTCCTTTTGTAGACTGCATTAAAACATTAAGACATTCTGATTGCATCTGTGCTGTGGGCTCAAAGATAACTCACCGAAGGTGATAATTTAGAGTGGAACAGCTGCAATCAACACTGATCAGCTCAGAAAACAAGTCTAATGTGAACATGGAGTCATGAGGATAAATGTGTGAATCGTTTTTCCCGACTAAAACATTGTGAAGCCTGTTATTACTGTTGCAATCCAAGGGAATTTCAAAGATTATAATATAGCTGTATAGTGCATTCTTATACATGGTTACTATCGACATGCGAATCTATAGGCGTCGAATCATATACAAAATGCATCGTTAAGCAGATGAAGTTCCATAGATTGGATGTTATAAATGGTCTATAAATAATATGATGTATGGAGATTGTATAAATAAGAGTTATACACAGTGACGAAGATAATATCTTAACTATCTGTCTGCAAATTTAATTTGTATATTTCTATAGTGGAAAAAATTGTTACTGAAGGGAGTAAGGCCCTGTCTTAGTCAGAATATTATCCGGTTATAGTGAAACTAAGTGGAGTCTTTTTTCATTGTTAACCACATAAGATCATAAATCAATAGAGAATGTTGCCTCCAGTGACAAAACTCTTAATCTCACTACAAAATTACCATTTTAAAATGTGGTTGTTTCAGTTTTAACTGTTTTATTTCAATTTGATAGAGCAAACAGTCACAGAATCAGTTTTCTAAACAAAACTATTAAGGCCTCGATTTAAACTCCCTTTGATGGAAACTGGGTCAGGGCACAATTAAAATAACTGGCGTCACTTATTCCCTCTGATTCTGTTTCCTTCCACCGTGTCCCATTCTTAACCTGCTCTTTTGAGCACCTGAGTAGATGGCCAGCAGGCAGGAAGCTGGGACCTACTTGAAATATGTAGATCTGGTTCGAGGATTTCAAGGGCAACTGATCTGAAATTTCAACTTGAGGTCTGCGCGTGGCGGCAGTGTTTGTCCGCCATCAGCCAAACCTGTCGGGAGCTAGATCCTGGGCAAGAAGAGACCCAGAAGGTAAGTTTTAAAGTTATATTTCAGGTTTCCTGGTAGGTCAGAAGGGGCAAGACTACTCCTCCAGGCCTCACAAGGAGCTCTTAAACCTTCCTTGTCTTGGCTTACCCCTCCCCACCCCATACACCTCTTCCACCACCTTGATCGTGTGTAGAGCTTTCACATTCCCACTGCTGACAGTGCTAGAACCTCCCCTCTACCCAACCAAGGTCTGAGCCTGTCCCCTCCTAAAACCCCTACTAACTGTGGAGGATCGTTTTCATGGATCCCCAGCTGCAGCCTCATGCAGGAGTTTGTAGCCAGCAAAAATGTCCCAAGTGAATACATTTGCAGTAGATGTCTCCACCTTGAAGCTCTTTGGCTCAAAGTCATTGAGCTGGCGTGTGAGTTGGAGACACTCCATCACAGATGTATCGGGACAGTTTGCTCCAAACTACAGTCATACCTTGTAGAGAGAGGTCCTGGATCAGATCGGGGTTGGTGTGCCAATAGTGTGAGGAGTAACAGGAACCCTGGAGAGATAGAGAATGAGTAACTGCAGAAACTGATCCTATCCAATAAGTACAATGTACTTGCCACCTTTGACGATAAGGATACAGACTGTCAGAGGGACAGCCAGAATGCTGACCATGGCACCTTGAAGCAGGAGGCTGTCCACATTGGGTAGGAGGAGGAGGGGAAGCATGATGTGGTAGTTATAGGGGATTCAATAATGAGGGAGGACTGATGGCACCCTTGGTAAGCAGGATTAAGAGTCCCACAAAGTATGTTGCCTAGCTGGTGCCAGGCTGAGGCACATCTTAAACCATTTTGAAAAAAATATTGGAGAAGAAGAGGGAGGATCTAGTCATTGTGATCCATGTTAGAACAAATAACATAAAGGAGAGGTGGCAAAGGTCCCATTAGAAGAGTACCAGAAACTAGGAGCTAAATTAAACAACAGGACCTCAAGGGTTATAATTGCTGGATTATAGTAAAGTGATCATCAGTAAAGTGATGGAAGGTGTCAACAACAGTGCCATCAAGCGATGACCTGCTCAGTGACGCCTTGGTTCAAACATGGACAAAAGAGCTGAACTCAAGAGGTGAGGTGAGAGTGACTGCCCTTGACATCAAGGCAGCATTTGACCGAGTATGGCATCAAGGAGCCTTAGCAAAATTGGAATCAATGGGAATCGGGGGAAAAATCTCCGCTGGTTGGCGTTGTACCTAGTGCAAAGGAAGATGGTTGTGGTTGTTGGAGGTCAATTATCTCAGCTCCAGGACATCACTACAGGAGTTCCTCAAGTTAGTGTCCTAGGACCAACCATCTTCAGATGCTTCATCAATGACCTTCCTTCAATCATAAGGTCAGAAGTGGGGATGTTCGCTGATGATTTCACAATGTTCAGCATCATTCGCAACTCCTCAGATACTGAAGCAGTCCGTGTAGAAATGCAGCAAGACCTGGACAATATCCAGGCTTGGGCTGAGAAGTGGCAAGTAACATTTGTGCCACACAAGTGCCAGGCAATGACTGTCTCAAACTAGAGAGAATCTAACTATCTCCCCTTGACATTCAATGGTATTACCGTCACTGAATCCCCCACTATCTACATCCTGGGGGTTACCATTGACCAGAAACTGAACTGGAGCAGCCATATAATATAACTACCATGGCATCAAGAGCAGGTCAGAGGTTAGGAATCCTGTGGCGAGTAACTCACCTCCAGACTCCCCAAAGCTTGTCCACCATCTACAGGCACAAGTCAGGAGTGTGATGGAATACTCTCCACTTGCCTGGATGGGTGCAGCTCCAACAACACTCAAGAAGCTCGACACCATCCAGGACAAAGCAGCCCGCTTGATTGGCACCCCATCTACAAACATTCACTCCCTCCACCACCGACGCACAGTGGCAGCAGTGTGTACCATCTACAAGATGCACTGCAGCAATGCACCAAGGCTCCTTAGACAGCACCTTCCAAACCCATGATCTCTACCAACTAGAAGGACAAGGGCAGCAAATACATGGGAACACCACCACCTGCAAGTTCCACTCCAAGTCACACACCATCCTGACTTGGAACTATATCGCTGTTTCTTCACTGTCCCTGGGTGAAAATCCTGGAACTCCCTTCCTAATAGCACAGTGGGTATACCTACCCCAAATGGACTGCAGCGATTCAAGAAGGCAGCTCACCACCACCTTCTCAAGGGCCATTAGGGATGGGCAATAAATACTGGCCTGGCCAGTGACGCCTACATCCCATGAATGAATACTAAAAAAAAAATACCCAAGCCATATGTAAATTGGTGCAGGGATAAACAGATTATGGAGGTTAAAGGAGTGGAATGGGAAGCAAGGGATCCATATTATGGAATACTGACACCAGTACTGGGACAGGAAGGAATGATACCGTTGGGATGGGCTCCACTTGAACCAGACTGGACCCAAGGTCCAAATGGAAAGAATAAACATGTTCTGATGAAAGGTCACAGATCTGAAACATTAACCCTTTTTCTCTCTCCACTGATGCTGACAGACCTGCTGAGTATTTCCAGCATTTTCTGCTTTCGTTTCAGATTTTCTGCATTCACAGAATATTGTTTTTGAAACTATTATTGAGCAGCAGGAGACAGAGAGTAAGGGCAGGTAGAGAGTAATGGACAGGTAGTCTAATTAGCAGGATGTGCTCTGCAAAGCTCTGGTTTGACTACACCTGGAGTACTGTGAGCAGTTTTGCGTAGAGCACCTTAGGAAGACCTTGGAGGAAGTGCAACGTAGGTTTACCAGAATGATACCTAGACTTCTACAGTTAAATCATGAGGAGAGATTACAGAAACTAGGGTTGTACTCCCTGGAATTTAGAAGGTTAAGGGGCGATTTGATCAAAGTGTACAAGATATTAAGAAACAAAAACAAGAAATGCTGGATTCACTCAGCAGGTCTGGCAGCATCTGTGGAAAGAGAAGCAGAGTTAACGTTTCGGGTCAGTGACCCTTCTTCGGAACTGACAAATATTAGAAAAGTCACAGATTATAAACAAGTGAGGTGGGGGTTGGGCAAGAGATAACAAAGGAGAAGGTGCAGATTGGACCAGGCCACATAGCTGACCAAAAGGTCACGGAGCAAAGGCAAACAATATGCTAATGGTGTATTTGTCAGTTCCGAAGAAGGGTCACTGACCCGAAACGTTAACTCTGCTTCTCTTTCCACAGATGCTGCCAGACCTGCTGAGTGAATCCAGCATTTCTTGTTTTTGTTTCAGATTTCCAGCATCCGCAGTATTTTGCTTTTAAGATATTAAGAAAATTAGGTGAGGAAAAATCATTTCTACTGGTTGGGCATCCTAGGCCTGGGGGCCATAGCCTAAAAAATAAAAGCCAGACCTTTTGAGGAGTGAAGTTAAGAAACACTTCTACAGAGATCGAGTGGTAGATGTTTGGAATTCTGTTCTGCAAATGGCAATTGATACGAGATCAATTGTAAATTTTAAATTTGAGATTGATAGATTTTGTTAACAAAAGATATTAAGAATATGGGACATAGGCAAATATGGTGAATACGGGACATAGTGTTAGGTAGCAGATCAGCTCTAATCTCATTGAGTGGTGAACTGGCTGGAGGGCCTAAATAGCCTACTCCTGTCCCTATTTCCTATAAATAGCTCCTTTTTGTCACAAAGAGCTTGTGCCAATTTTTACTCTCTTAATTATCTGCAATATTGCGGAACACACATTGATATGTGCAGTTACTTCAAGTGTCACGTAAAGACGAATTTTGTAAAACCTATTTTCCTGGGAGACTTTGCAAATTTTGTGATCTGTTCATCCCAGTGGGTAATGTCAGTCACAGTGTGCATTTCAGGAAATCATCAGCTTGTGATTTTCCAAGATGCACTCCCTGGAAGTGCCAGATCATGGAATCATTCCCATTGGAAAATTGGGCGCACCGATCAGCTGGCCTCGTCCCCCAGATATTCCTGATTTGCATTATGGATGAAGCTCTGCATGTGGTGTGTGAATTTGTAATATTTGCCTCAGAAAGGACACATATTGGACAACTGTAATTGTGTCGCTGAATAGGGAAGAATTAAGAACTGAAATAATCTTGTCACGAAGTATAAGTTTTTTTCGCATAACTCAAGTAAATTGTTTAGCGTCTCCATTATATTGTCAAATGCATTGTTTGCTTGACCCAATCATCGGCCTGAATTTTAATGTAGCAGTGCAGGTCACGGCGGCCGCACCGGAAGCGATGTCATTGCCGCAGATGCAAAATATGGCCAGCCAACCACGAATACGCACTGTTGGCCAATTAGGAGGAGGCAAGGGGACGGTGCAATCAATGACCAGAGCCGGGGCACGAGGCGCTGATGGCACTGCCATCTGACACAATGGCAGGTGCTGGTGACATATTTCAAGGGCTGTCAGCCCTATATTCACTGCTTTAAAAGAGTGCCTTCCTGAGTGCCCGCTGCCGTCCAAGGACCCATTCTGCTGCCTCTGCTGCCCCAGGACCCATTCTGCTGCCTCTGCTACACCCAGACTCATTCTGCCACCTCTGCTCCCTGACAGGCAAGGAGCTGAATCAGCGGTCTTGGGCTTGTCCTTGTTTGGAGACGAACTTTGTCCATCATTGTGTCTGCAGGGGAAGACAGCGCACAATCAGAAAGAGTGTGCCGAGGCCCGCAGTGAAGTGCCTTATCTCCATGTCTTAAGCCCGGTGGAACTGGCAGGGAATCAAGGCAGCCTCTCCATAGCTGATGGAGAGACAGGGGCGCTTACCCAAGAGAGCGAGAAAGCATCTTCTCGGGCACAAGGGTGCATCTGCTAGAAACAGACCATGCTGCTCATCTGTTCACCAGTGCATAAATGGAGTTGCACAGTAGGGGTGGCTGGAATGTCATGATTTCTCTGTTTTCTCTTGCAAGTCAAGATGAACGACAAGAACAAAGAGCTGGAGAGACTGAGGGACAGCTGGCCACCTTTGAGGAGGAGGGAGACTCAGAGGGTGCACCATCACATCATTCCCCCGCACCCTCCACCAGCACAGATATTATCATGTTAGTGGTTATCCAGTCCTGGTTAGATTTGGGCACACAATTTGGTGAGCACAGCATAGATGCGCCCAGGCAGCTGATGGAGGCTGTGACAGCCAAGGCGATTAGCAGTCGGAGGACTGCTGGAGGCTAGGCCCATGCTGAGCCCCAGGTTGATGACATGCCTCTGATGTTGCCAGCAATCTGGGAAATCCTACATCTGCAGTGAGAAGTAAGGCACATCTGGCAAAGATACTGGACGTTATGTGTGCCCAAGCGCGATGATGAGGAGTCCATCTAAGCCTTGGGTGCTGCACTGTCTCTGACAGGTGTGCGTCTGGTTTCCTCCATTGAGAGACTGGCAACTCCCATGGAAGGCTAGATCCAGCAAACTAATCAGTGCTTGCTGGATATGTGTGCAGACGTGCACGCCATCGCTTTGTCCATGAACTCCATGCAGCAGTGGCAAGGAGAGAGAAGGACGAGGCACCTGGATTCTCAGGTCATCAGAGAGGTACAGATGTGCCTTATAGAGGTTGGGGGGGGGAGGGGTGCGGAGAAGTAGCTGGCTGCCATATCAGGGGGCTTCTGGTATGGATTGTAGCTCCAAAGTTCTACTGTCAGTGATGCCAATGCCTCTAACATCCCTGATGACAGAGAGGGTACCTGTACCTGTACAGGAGGCCCTCAGTGTGCCAGGGCCCTCCAGGTCTTAGGCAACAAGAGGACAGTTGCCAAGATCATCCCAAGCCAGGGGGCAGAAAGAGCAGCAGCCTGCCACCACCTCAGTTAACAGCATAGGGGGAGCACCACGTAGGACTGCCCGGAAAAGATTTAAGAAGAGCACTTTGATACACTTTGGGGTTCACGGATGAATTTACTGTTACGATCAGGTGAGGAGGGGTCGCAAGACTCCTCTCTTGTCCTTCCCCTTTGTTTGAGCACAACAGGGTTTATTCCTTTTTAAATAGTGGATGTGCTTACCACTGAAGTGAGTTTTTAACCTTTCACCTTTGTTATGATCAAAAAAGAACCAATCGGACAGGTTTTATCAAGGGTTCAAAGGATCATAGGAAATAGGAGCAGGAGTAGGCCATTCAGCCCATCAAGCCTGCATCGCCATTCAAACAGATCATGGCTGATCATCTGTCTCTATGCCATTTTTACCCACTACCCCAAATCTCCAAATCCCTTGATGTCATTCGTATCCAGAACTCTATCAATTTCTGTCTTGAACATGCTCAATGATTGAGCTTCCATAGCTCACTGGGATAGAGAATTCCACAGATTCACCACCCTCTGAGTGAAGAAATTCCTCCTCATCTCAGTCTTAAATGGCATGCCCCTTATTCTGAGACTGTGTCCCTGGTTCTAGACTCACCAGCCAGTGGAAACATCCTACCCATATCCATCTTGTCATGCCCTGCAAGAATTTTGTAAGTTTCAATGAGATCACCTCTCATTCTTCGAAACTCTAGTGAATACAGGACCGGTTTTTGCAATTTCTCCTCATAAGACAATCTCGCCATCCCAGGGATGAGTCTGGTGAACCTCCGTTGTACTCCCTCTATGGTAAGTATATCCTTCCTTAGATAAGTAGACCAAAACTGTACACAATACTCCAGCTATGGTCATACCAAGGCTTTATACAATTGCAGCAATACATCTTTAACTCCTGTACTCAAATTCCCTTGCAATGAAGGCCAACATACCATTTGCCTTCTTGATTGCTTAATGCACCTGCATACTAGTTTTCAGTGACTCATTATCAAAGATACCCAGGTCTCTTTGGACATCAACACTTTCCAATGTCTGAGCATTTAAGAAATACTCTGCCTTTCTGTTTTTTTCTATCAATGTGGATCACTTCACACTTATTCACATTATATGCCATCTGCCATGTTCTTGCCCATTCATTTAATCTGTCCAAATCCCCTTGAAGCCTGCTTGCATCCTCCTCATAACTTACATTCTTTCCTAGTTTTGTGTCATCAGCAAATTTGGAAATATTGCAATTGGTCCCCATATCCAAATCATTTATATAGATTGTGAACAGCTGTGGCCCAAGCACTGATCCTTACAGCACCCCACTAGTAACAGCCTGCCATCCTGAGAATGACCCATTTATTCCTCCTCTCTGCTTCTTGTCTGTTAACCAATTCTCAATCCAAATTAGTATATTATTTTTTTTTACTAACCTCCTGTGTGGGACCTTATCAAAAGCCTTCTGAAAATCTAAATATACCACATCTGCTGGTTCGCCTTTATCTATGCTGCAAGTAACAAAGAACAGTACAGCACAGGAACAGGCCATTCTGCCCTCCAAGCTTGCGCCGATCTTGATGCCTGCCTAAACTAAAACCTTCTGCACTTCCGGGGACCGTATCCCTCTATTCCCATCCTATTCATGTATTTGTCAAGATGTCTCTTAAACGTCGCTATCGTATCTGCTTCCACCACCTCCCCTGGCAGCAAGTTCCAGGCACTCACCACCCTCTGTGTAAAAAGCTTGCCTCGCACATCCCCTCTAAACTTTGCCCCTCGCACCTTAAACCTATGTCCCCTAGTAACTGACTCCTCCACCCTGGGAAAAAGCTTCTGACTATCCACTCTGTCCATGCCACTCATAACTTTGTAAACCTCTATCAAGTCGCCCCTCCACCTCCGTCGTTCCAGTGAAAACAGTCTGAGTTTTTCCAACCTCTCCTCATAGCTAATGCCCTCCAGACCAGGCAACATCCTGGTAAACATCCTCTGTACCCTCTCCAAAGCCTCCACATCCTTCTGGTCGTGTGGCGATCAGAATTGCACGCAATATTCTAAGTGTGGCCTAACTAAGGTTCTGTACAGCTGCAACATGACTTTCCAATTTTTATACTCTATACCCCGACCGATGAAGGCAAGCATGCCGTATGCCTTCTTGACTACCTTATCCACCTGCGTTGCCACTTTCAGTGACCTGTGGACCTGTACGCCCAGATCTCTCTGCCTGTCAATACTCCTAAGGGTTCTGCCATTTACTGTATACCTCCCACCTGCATTAGACCTTCCAAAATGCATTACCTCACATTTGTCCGGGTTAAACTCCATCTGCCATTTCTCCGCCCAAGTCTCCAACTGATCTATATCCTGCTGTATCCTCTGACAATCCTCATCATTATCTGCAACTCCACCAACCTTTGTGTCGTCCGCAAACTTACTAATCAGACCAGCTACATTTTCCTCCAAATCATTTATATATACTACAAACAGCAAAGGTCCCAGCACTGATCCCTGCAGAACACCACTAGTCACAACCCTCCATTCAGAAAAACACCCATCCACTGATAACCTCTGTCTTCTATGACCGAGCCAGTTCTGTATCCATCTTGCCAGCTCACCTCTGATCCCGTGTGACTTCACCTTTTGTACCAGTCTGCCATGTGGGACCTTGTCAAAGGCTTTACTAAAGTCCATATAGATAACATCCACTGCCCTTCCTTCATCAATCATCTTCGTCACTTCCTCAAAAAACTCAATCAAATTAGTAAGACACGACCTCCCCTTCACAAAACCATGCTGTCTCTCGCTAATAAGTTTGTTTGTTTCCAAATGGGAGTAAATCCTGTCCCGAATAATCCTCTCTAATTGTTTCCCTACCACTGACGTAAGGCTCACCGGCCTATAATTTCCTGGATTATCCTTACCACCCTTCTTAAACAAAGGAACAACATTGGCTATTCTCCAGTCCTCTGGGACCTCACCTGTAGCCAATGTGGATGCAAAGATTTCTGTCAAGGCCCCAGCAATTTCTTTCCTTGCCTCCCTCAGTATTCTAGTGTAGATCCCATCAGGCCATCTCAGAAACTCCAACAGGTTTGTCAAACATGATTTCCCTTTCACAAATCTATGTTGACTCTGCCCAATCATATCATTATTTCCCAAGAGTCCAGTTATCTCATCCTTTATAATAGATTCTAACATTTTCCCTCCCTCTGACGTCAAAATAATAGGTCTGTAGTTCTCTGTTTTCTCTCTCACTCCCTTCTTTAATAGTGGGGTTACATTTGCTACTTTCCAGACTGCAGGAAACCTTCCAGAATCTATAGAATTTTGAAAAATAACGACCAATGCATCCATTATTTCTATAGCCACCTCCTTCAATATTCTGGGGTGTAGCTCATCTGGTCCCAGGTACTTACCAACTTTCAATCCAATAAATTTTCCATGTAATACCTCTTTATTCATACCAATTACTTTCAGTTCCTCATTTTTACAAGTCCCTTGGTTCCCTAGGATTTCTGGAAGACTTTGTGTGTCTTCCTCCTCAATCTCTCTCTGGTCTCATTGTTTTAAGATGGCTTTGAATGTCCCGCTAACGAGGTGATATTGGATAAAATACTCAGTTATCCAAATCATTGTCCTGGATAGGATCCTTGTTAGACATGTGTCTCCAATTCAATGTTCTCGAATGTGAGGTATTTGAATCCAAATTGTGATGGCCATTTTGGCTGCCAGCTTTTTAAAAGTTAAATGTAGGATCCCAGGTTTCCATTTTAAAAGTTGAATGCAGATTTCCAACCGACGAATTAAAAATCCTTATTTTTTCATTCATTCATGGGATGTGGGTGTCGCTGCCAGGCCAGCATTTATTGTCCATCCCTAATTGCCCTTGAGAAGGTGGTGGTGAGCTGCCTTCTTGAACCACTGCAGTCCATGTGAGGTAGGTACACCCACAGTGCTCTTAGGAAGGGAGTTCTAGGATTTTGACCCAGCAACAGTGAAGGAATGGCGATATAGTTCCAAGTCAGGATGGTGTGTGACTTGAAGGGGAACTTGCAGGTGGTGGTGTTCCGATGCATTTGCTGCCTTTGTCCTTCTATTTGGTGGCGGTTGCGGGTTTGGAAGGTGTTGTCTCAGAAGCCGTGGTGCATTGCTGCAGTGCATCTTGTAAATGGTACACACTGCTGCCACTGTGCGTCAGTGGTGGAGGGAGTGAATGTTTGTAGATGGGGTGCCAATCAAGCTTTGTCCTGGATGGTATCAAGCTTCTTGAGTGTTGTTGGAGCTGCACCCATCCAGGCAAGTGGAGAGTATTCCAACACACTCCTGACTAGTGCCTTGTAGATGGTGGACAGGCTTTGGGGAGTCAGGAGGTGAGTTACTCGCCGCGGGATTCCTAGCCTCTGACCTGCTGTTGTAGCCATACTATTTATATGCCTACTGCAGTTCAGTTTCTGGTCAATGATAGCCCCTAGGATGTTGATAGTGGGGGATTCAGCGATGGTAATGCCATTGAATGTCAAAGGGAGATGGTTAGATTCTCTCTTGTTGGAGATGGTCATTGCCTGGCACTTGTGTGGCGCGAATGTTACTTATCAGCCCAAGCCTGGATATTGTCCAAGTCTTGCTGCATTTCTACATGGACTGCTTCAG
This sequence comes from Heterodontus francisci, assembly GCF_036365525.1. NCBI lineage: Eukaryota > Metazoa > Chordata > Chondrichthyes > Heterodontiformes > Heterodontidae > Heterodontus > Heterodontus francisci. Next base: position 107,253,356 of record NC_090376.1, read on the forward strand.
TATCTGAGGAGTCACGAATGCTGCTGAACATTGTGCAATCATCAGCGAACATCCCCACTTCTGACCTTATGATTGAAGGAAGGTCATTGATGAAGCAGTTGAAGATGGTTGGGCCGAGGACACTACCCTGAGGAACTCCTGCAGTGATGTCCTGGAGCTCAGATGATTGACTTCCAACAACCACAACCATCTTCCTTTGCGCTAGGTATGACTCCAGCCAGCAGAGATTTTTCCCCCGATTCCCATTGACCTCAGTTTTGCTAGGGCTCTTTGATTCCATACTCGGTCAAATGCTGCCTTGATGTCAAGGGCAGTCACTCTCACCTCACCTCTTGAGTTCAGCTCTTTTGTCCATGTATGAACCAAGGCTGTAATGAGGTCAAAAGCTGAGTGGCCCTGGCAGAACCCAAACTAAACATCACTGAGCAGGTTATTGCTAAGCAAGTGCCGCTTGATGGCACTGTTGATGACACCTTCCATCACTTCACTGATGATTGAGAGTAGGCTGCTGGGGCGGTAATTGGCCGGGTTGGACGTCCTGCTTTTTGTGAACAGGACATACCTGGGCAATTTTCCACATTGCAGGGTAGATGCCAGTGTTGTAGCTATACTGGAACAGCTTGGTTAGGGCGCAGCAAGTTCTGGAGCACAGGCCTTCAGCACTATTGCCGGAAAGTTGTCAGGGCCCAAAGCCTTTGCAGTATCCAGTGCCTTCAGTCGTTTCTTGATATCACGCGGAGTGAATCTAATTGGCTGTTGTCTGGCATCTGTGATGGTGGGGACTTCAGAAGGAGGCCGAGGTGGATCATCAACTCGACATTTCTGGCTGAAGATTGTTGCAAATGCTTCAGCCTTATCTTTCACACTGATGTGCTGGGCTCCACCATCGTTGAGGATGGGGGTATTTGTGGAGTCACTTCCTCCAGTTAGTTGTTTAATTGTCCACCTCCATTCATGACTGGATGTGGCAGGACTGCAGAGCTTAGATCTGATCTGTTGGTTATGGGATCGCTTAGCTCTGTCTGTCGCATGCTGCTTACGCAGTTTGGCATGCAGGTAGTCCTAAGTTGTAGCTTCACCAGGTTGACACTTCATTTTGAGGTATGCCTGGTGCTTCTCCTGGCATGCCCTCCTGCACTTTTCATTGAACCAGGGTTGGTCTCCCTGCTTGATGGTAATGGTAGAGTGGGGGATATGCCGGGCCATGAGGTTACAGATTGTGGTTGAGTACAATTCTGCTGCTGCTGATGGCCCAGAGCGCCGCATGGATGCCCAGTTTTGCATTGCTAGATCTGTTCGAAATCTATCCCATTTAGAACAGTAATTGTGCCACACAACACGAAGGAGGGTTTCCTCAATGTGAAGGCGGGACTTCATCTCCACAACGACTGGTCACTCCTACCAATAAGGTTCTGGACAGATGCATCTGCGGCAGGCAGATTGGTGAGGACGAGGTCAAGTGTGTTTTCCCCTCTTGTTGGTTCCCTCACCACCTGCCGCATACCCAGTCTAGCAGATATGTCCTTTAGGACTTGGCCAGCTCGACCATTAGAGGTGCTACCGAGCCACTCTTGGTGATGGACATTGAAGTCCCCCACCCAGAGTACATTCTGTGCCCTTGTCACCCGCAATGCTTCCTCCAGGTGCTGTTGAACATGGAGGAGTACTGACTCATCAGCTGAGAGAGGGCGGTAGGTGGTAATCAGCAGGAGGTTTCCTTGCCCATGTTTGACCTGATGCCATGTGACTTCCTGGGGTCCAGAGTCAATGTTGAGGACTCCCAGGGCAACTCCCTCCCTACTGTATACGACTGTGCCGTCGGCTCTGCTGGGTCTGCCCTGCCGGTGGGACAGGACATACCCAGGGATGGTGATGGCAGTGTCTGGGACATTGTCTGTAAGGTATGATTCCGTGAGTATGACTATGTCAGGCTGTTGCTTGACTAGTCTGTGGGACAGCTCTCCCAACTTTGGCACAAGCCCCCATCTGTTTGTTAGGAGGACTTTGCAGGGTCGACAGGGTTGGGTTTGCCGTTGTCATTTCCAGTGCTGAGGTCGATACTGGGTGGTTCATCCGGTTTAATTTCTTTTTATTGTCTTCGTAGCGGTTAGGTGCAACTGAGTGGCTTGCTCGGCCATTTCAGAGGGCATGTAACAGTCAACTACATTGTGTGGGTCTGGAGTCACATGTAGGCCAGACCAGGTAAGGACAGCAGATTTCCTCCCCTAAAGGACATTAGTGAACCAGATGGATTTTTACAACAATCGACAATGGTTTCATGGCCATCATTAGACGAGCTTTTTAAATTCCAGATTTATTAATCACATTCAAATTCCACCTTCTGCTGTGGTGGGATTTGAACCCACATCCCCAGAGCAGTACCCTGGGTCTCTGGATTACTAGTCCAGTGACAATACCAGTATGCCACCGCCTCCCCCATGTTTTCTTGACAGTACATTTCTGATGAATAGGATTGTGTTTGGTGTCACATGAAATTAAAAAATGATGTAATCTCACTACATCTCCTTCCTATTGTTGATGTCCTTGGGGACTTCATTTAAACCCTTCCTCCCAAGGGGCTGGAAGCGAGGGACCAAGATCCAAGGCTCAAAGCTTCGACCTTGCCACTGTGCGATGTGCACAAGAACCTTGCCATGGTATACCAAAAGGCTCCCCCAACTCCAGGAGACCAATGGCCTGCTTGATGGTTGCTCAGTCGACCTGTGGCAGGTATTCTACCTTTCTTCTGCATCTGAGAGTGGGTTTCTCACAGGCATCCGTAGCCATGTCCTCAGCGGGTATCCCTTGTCTTTAAGGATCCATCCCTGAAGGCACATGCAGGGATGGAAATGTTCTGGCACCTGGGACTGCGGAAATATTTAGGCACCATGGCTGCTTCCCGGGAATTGTGCACACGACTGTAGGGTCCATCTGATGTGGTCACAGACCAGTTGTACATTCAGTGAGTAGAAGCCCTTCCTGTTGTTGAAAGCCACTGGCTAGTCTGCAGGACCCTTGATGGCTACATGCATGCAATCCCTGACACCCTGCACCTGGGGGAAACCAGCAATGGCCCCAAATCCTACAGCACTCTCAATTTGACTGTTTGGATCGGTGCAGAAATGTACATAGTCACCGGCCCTCCTGAACATGGCATTGATGACCTTCAGGATGTACTGATGTACCGCTGATATGTCCCGTGAATCCCTGGAATAATTGAATGGTTTAGAAGTTCAGATCCACGGTGACCTTCAACGACACTGGCATTGGGTGTCTACCAAGTCCCTTGAGGCTCAGTTCTTCCTGCATCATGACACACAGATCAGTGATGGCCTCCCTGAAGAGGCAGAGTCTTCGGAGACACTGTCGCTCAGACATCTGCAGATAGTTGAACCTCAGCCAGTAGACCTTCTCTGGAGAGCTATTGGCGTGCCCCTCTGCATCATTCTCTCGCCTCCCATTCTCAAGTTTGGCCCTCCATGGGCCTCTAAGCTGCAGTTTTGCCCTTGCCAGTGCCTGCGCCTCTCTCCCTCTATGCTGCTCCTCCTCCTCAATGGAGGGCCTCAAAGCCAGGGTGAATGAAGCCCATGACAGGTTGCCTCTCACTGTGTGCAAAGCCTTTACAGAAAACGACAGCCCCTTTCCCTCACTTGACACCTCTGATGAGGTGGTACTGACCCGATGACACCCTGGTGTGGCTCCCCCCGCAGAGCTGGAACCTTGTCCCCCACTCTTGACGATAATTCCCAATGCCCTCCCTCCTCCACCCTCGCTGCCAAGCAACACTACCTCAGCCGGTGGCTTCCCAGTGAAGCCAGCACTGAGCTCCCCTGTCATTGTCACCTGTTTTATCCAGCTGAGGCTCTGAATCCCCATGGTTCCCGTGAATGATTTGTTAAATGGGATGCAGTGAATGAAGTTTCTGTTTATTGGGCTCTTAAGTACCTTAATTACCTTCCCAACATGTGGACATGCGAAGTCAGCCCTCGATGTTGGCCAGAAACATTAAAATTCAGAAGGAACATCAAGACTTCTGGTCTGACGTCTTCTGTCCCTATTTTATGAGTCCCATGCCCACATCCGTTTCCGTATCCAATGGTCCCTTAAAATTCCAGGATAGTTTCAGTTGACAGCGGGCCATGTATTTCTCTTAACTTTTACTAAAAGAGGAAGTATTTGTTACTTGATTGTCACACAATCCTAAATGTCGCAAAACAAGCTGCTGGTGAAATTTGTCTATGCTGGTATTGGCAAACAAATTCATACCAAATCGCCAGTTAGTTTTACACAGACCTGATTTTGTTAAAACACAATCAAGCATAGTATAAAACAGACTGCTGATTCACTATGAGCCCATTTCCTGCTTTTGCTATAGAACAATTTCATCCCTGATGTTTTTATACTATTTTGGGTCTCTTAAATTGCCTCTAATCCCACGCCTTATATTTGTAAATGTTATGTTTTTGTGGGTTTTTCTTCTGATTTGTTTTTTGTGACTCAGACTGCTCCAATGGGAAAACTTCATTCAGAGGCGAGAGTTTCAAACAGTGCTTTCACTTGCCCAGATATAGCAGTAAATTAATAGAATGCCCAGTGATCAAACAAAGTGAAGAAAGAACCTGAATTTATTTCGCACTTTCCATGACATCAGGAAGCCACAATGTTCTTTACAACTAATTCCGTGCCTTTGTAGCATTGTCACTGTTTTAATGTAGGGAAATACAGCAGCCAGTATGCACAGAGCAAACTTCCAATAACAGCAATGTGATAATGACCAGCTGATCTATTTTAGTGGTTTTGCTTGAGGAATAAATATTGGCCAAGATACCAGGGAGAACTCCCCTTCTCTTCTTTGAAATAGTGCACTGGGGTCTTTTACATCACCCAAAAGGGCAGAGAGGGCCTCGGTTTAACTTCTCATCCAAAAGATAGTAGCTCTGACAGTGCAGTACTCACTCAGTACTGCACTGGAAAATCAAGTCTTGATTTTATTCTCAAATCTCTGAAGTGGAACTTGAAACCACAACTTTAGGACTCAGAGGTGAGTGTGCTATCGCTGTGTCATAGTTACCCAGAATTAGATAAAGCATTCAAGGTATGGTCTGACCAGACCACTGTACAGTTTGCTCACTACTTCTTCTAAATTATATCCTATTGCTTTGACTATGTTGATCTTTCTGGATTTGTGGAGTCATTGAGGAATCTGTCCAGTACTCAACTTTCAGGATGCCACATCACATCTACACAAAATCTAAGCAACTTCAGAGGAAGAACTTTAAATAATATCATACAGTGTATTACAAGGGTAAATGAGAAGCATCAGGAAGTATATAGGTAGCTCCTAACATGACATTTTGCAAGAGGCAATTCAGTGGAATGCACCATTTGTTTACAATGAATGGATTTTCTGATTACTGTCTAGAGAGGCAGATGGCAGAGTGATATCAGTTGAGTTTAAGTAATGTGTTGTTTTGTTCGATTTGTAACAGTTGGCGTTGCACAGAGAAGCTCGAAGTAGGAAATATTAATATGCTCTACATTTTTAGCTTGCTTGCTGTGGGAACATTTTTTTGAGGAGGAGGAGGAGTGTATATATGCAATGAAAATGATTGCAAGGGTACAGTTTGGCAAATGCAGCTTTGAATCTAATGATAATGAGAGTTTACTCCAGCTCCCAACATGGAGTTTTGCTCAAGAAGAACATAAATCAGAGAATCAAGTACTATGCTGAGCCTGCCTGATTTTTGGTGCCCCCTCCTACCATCTCCCACCCCCAGCCCCTGATTTTATGGGACAGAAGGTCAGAAGCATCCTGCTTCAGGTACACCGACCTCTGCGTTCTGTTCTATCTGCACTCCCATTAAGCAGAACCCTACCCTGGGAATGGAGGATGGGAAAATTCATGTGTGTTTGTGTATGCATATGATGCATTAACTTCTGTTTCTAAGTGGTGCAATGCTGCAGCATTTTATGACCTCTATTACAGCATGCAAGGTGCTTGGCACGATTGATTCTTGGAGATTTGTGTGCCCTTGTTCCAAGAGTGATGTACTATACTCATCAATGACCTATTAAGACACATCAAACCTGTGTTATTATTGTTCAGGAAACCAGGAAACAATCTCATTTCTCACCAAGCTCTGCTATCCCTCTTCGTAATGAGCTTGTGATAAAATCTGCACTTAAGCGTTAATGCTGAATGAGCAGGTTAATTAACATTAATTTCACATTAATAATGTCTGCCTCATATACAAATTCTCCATAGGTATTTGAAGCTCAGCTTACAAGAGGGTCCTGAGCTAATGGCTCTTTTTTTGAATTGATGCCAGCACGAATTATGTCACACACTTGTATCTTGTGGACGGAGGTTTGACTAATTTATTTGAATCTATTCTCAATCTTTTGGAGATAGTTATGCTATTCTTTATGCAAGGCAATTACTTTTGGCTTGTTATGCTAATTGTGAAATATTTTGTTTTGGGATTTTTTCAAAGTCTGTGTTCTAATAATTGAAATAATCAAGCAATTTAAAATTATCCTTTAAAGTAGAATGTGGCTCTTTTTTCTCATGAAATAATTCTTCTCATTGTTTTTTGGATGAGGGGAGTTAGACAGCTGTTGCTAAACAACATCACTGTCAGGAAAACCAAGACAGCTGGTGAAATATAAGCCCAATAAAGGAAGTCAATGTTTAACTGACAATAAAAGGGGATACACCTATTAAAACCTAGCCACTGTTCTTAAAGGGGTGTTGGCTTCATGAAACAGACTTGGATAGATAGCTTTTATTGTTCAGTAACCACACAATTTAGTGAGCTAAGTCTCGTTGAATTTTGTCATACCAATTGCACACTATATGGTTAGTTTTCCAAATCCTAATTCCTTAATTCAAATTTTTCTGTTTATATTTGCTTATTCAGTTAGGGAATTATGAAATTAAGTGGCTAAGTAAAATAATGTTGTCAGTATGATCCCAGAATGCGATCACATTGAAAGTTTAGAGAAGGCATATTATGAAAATGGTGTATATAAGCTGTGCTCATAATTCTGCTGGAGGCTCAATGTTGAAATGTAATGGAGAAAGAGCCGGCAGTGGTGGAGATGGAGACAAGAGTAAGTGGTGTACACTGAGATGGGAATAATTGAGGAGTAAAAGCATTGTAGCTGCATGAAGGAGGATGAGGAGAGTGAATGCATAGAGCTTTGGGCTTGACCGAGCCTGTTGAGCTGTCGGTTCAGTAGGAGCTGCTGCTGAAGTTGTACAACATGTATACCTTGAATTATATAGTGGAGCAGGAAAACTTCCTGCTGCAAAGTGCGGTCACATTGCTGAGCTATGTACTGGGGCGGTGGTGGCGGTGGGGGGGGGGGGGGGGGGTGGGGGTTGGTGGTGGTGCTAGCTGTATCTAAGGTTAGGTGTTTCTGTAAGTGAGTGAGTGGGCAGGTTTGGGTCCAGATTGTCTATGTGGTGCAAGAGCCCACTTTTGGGCCCAGCCAAATATACAAAGAGTGGAAACTGGTAAGGACAGAGATAGGAAAGACTTGAGGCATCGGGGAAGGAATGGTAGGTAGAGTAAATTGGCAGACCACCAAGTGAGGGACGGACCTTGCTGAGAAAATGTTTGCAGGTGTTTAAAAAATTGTAAAGTTACTTCCATGAGTAAGGTTAGGGAATTTATTCACATAAGAACATAAGAACATAAGAAATAGGAGCAGGAGTAGGCCATTCATCCCCTCAAGCCTGCCAGGCCATTCAATAAGATCCTGGCTGATCTGTCCCAGGCCTCAACTCCTCTTTTGGGCCTGCTCCGCATAACCCTCCACTCCCCGAAATTTCAAAAATCCATCTACCTCCTCCTTATTCTGTAACTATGTCCCCTAGTTCGAGATTTCCCCACCAGTGGAAACATCTTCTCAACATGTACCCTGTCAAGCCCCCTTAAAATTTTATATGTTTCAATAAGATCACCTCTCATTCTTCTAAACTCTAATGAATAAAGGCCTAACCTGTTTAGCCATTCTTGATAAGACAACCCCTTCATCCCAGGAATCAGCCTAGTGAACCTTTTCTGAATTGCCTCCAATGCTAGTATATCCTTCCTTAAATAAGGGGACCAAAACTGTATGCAGTACTCCAGGTGTTGCCTCACCAACACCCTGTACAGTTGTAACAGGACTTCCCTATTTTTAAACTCTAACTCTCTAGCAATAAAGGCCAAAATTCCATTTGCCTTCCTAAGTACTTGCTGCACCTGCATGCTAACCTTTTGTGTTTCATGTACAAGGACACTCAGATCCCTCTGTACTGCATTATTTTGTAGTCTTTCTCCATTCAAATAATATTTTGCCTTTTTATTCTTCCTACAAAAGTGGATAACCTCACACTTTCCCAAATTGAACTCCATTTGCTATGTTTTTGCCCACTCACGTAACCTATCTATATCCCTTTGCAGATTCTTTGTGTCCTCGTCACTACATGCCTTTGCACCTATTTTTGCATCGTCAGCAAATTTGGATACACTATACTCTGTCCCTTCCTCCAAGTCATTAATATAGATAGTAAATAGTTGATCCTTGTGGCACCCCCCCCCCTAGTTATGGCTTTTCAACCTGAAAAAGACCCATTGATCCCAACTCTCTGCCTTCTGTGTGTTCGTCAATCCACAATCCATGCCAACACACCGTTTATTTTTTTGTGGACTTGTTACAGGGGACGTTTTGGTCCCAAGTTGCATCTACGTGCGCACACATCCGCCATGGTCTGCACCACTTATCATTTTAGTGAGGGCATTAAAAGATGGTGTTAGGACTGTGTGCTGGAGGTAGACAGATCGTGACCTCAGTCAGCAAGAACTGTCGATGTGACACCTGCACTGCCTTTTTTGACCTCGCTGCTCCAACTAACACCCTCTCTTCAACACATATGGCTGAACATGTGTTCAGCAGCAGGAAGGAATCCCCACCAGAGCTATTTAAAGGAATTGTCAAAAACTTCCAAGTTAGTTGCTGATTGATTTCTACTGGCTCTGTCTGAGTTTGTAGATGTGCTGTTAGTTTTCAGGTACTATTTAAAGTTGGTGAAGTTGTCAGGGAGTGGTGTTGCTTGTAGTGAACTCTTTGGATCTGACTTCAAGGATTCTGGCATGACCCCTTGCTCCCAGTAATGGGTGCTGCAGGTACCATCCTCCTTGGCATGCAGCATGACAGGGAGATTGAGCAGAGGTGACACAAAGAGGGCAAACTGCTCATAGAAGAAAGAAGAGGGTCAGAAGGGCTCTCAGTAGGGGGGCATATCCACCGAGGGTCTTCAGGGAGCAGCTCTCTTACCTCAACATAAGCCAGGAATAGTGTGCATAACGTCTCCATTTTACAAAAGCAATGCTCACCTCTTGTCCTTATGTATACCTTATCTGATTATGTATAGGTTACAGTTGGGTCCTCTGTAATTGAAGCCTCAATGTTTAATTTAGATTCAAGGCACTGCATTTTAGATCAGACCAGGATATAAAACCATTTCCGTGGCAATAACTTTTCTTCTTTCCATACAACAGATTTTAGTAAGTCATTTTTCTTTTCTGTTGTAGATCAGTCCATGGAATTCTGCCATCTTCCATTTCATGCCTGAAAGGACAGACAGATAGATTGTTCCCCATTCTGTGTCAATGTCCCTCTTCATCCAGCTCTCAGGAGGTTCATGAGAGCAGCATACTCTTGTTATTTGCTTAGCTTTTCTCTAAATGGAGATCTCCACAAGTGGACTCTGATCCCCCAGATAGTCTAAACAAAAATATAAAGGCAAAATACTGGAGGTGTTGGAAATCTGAAATAGAAACAGAATTTGCTGCAAACACTCAGTGGGTCAAGCAGCAGCCATGGAGAGAGAAACAGATCTCCACACTCAGTATTGAATTCAACAATTTCAGATAATAATCACTGCTCCCATTTTTGCAGACAGCGGGTGCTGATAATAACTTTGTTGTTGCCGTTTACAACCTCTCTCAACCCATATTATGTTCCTTTACTTATTCCATTACCACCCCTTTTTGCCTTGTACCATCATATCTTTTGTCAATTAAAGCACTCCTGCCTTCCAACCTATCAATGACCTACCATTTTGTTCTAACCCCCACACCCTCCCCACTTTACATGCCTCTGCGCTTGCTTAAAACCTGTTACATCTGCACAGTTTTATAGTTCAGATGGAAGGTCACAGATATGAAACGTCAACTGTTTCTTTCTCCACAGAAGCTGCCTGACCAGCTGACTATTTCCAGCATTTTCTATTTAGATTAGATTAGAGATACAGCACTGAAACAGGCCCTTCGGCCCACCGAGTCTGTGCCGACCATCAACTACCCATTTATACTAATCCTACACTAATCCCATATTCCTACCAAACATCCCCACCTGTCCCTATATTTCCCTACCACCTACCTATACTAGTGACAATTTATAATGGCCAATCTACCTACCAACCTGCAAGACTTTTGGCTTGTGGGAGGAAACCGGAGCACCCGGAGAAAACCCACGCAGACACAGGGAGAACTTGCAAACTCCACACAGGCAGTACCCAGAATCGAACCCGTGTCCCTGCAGCTGTGAGGCTGCAGTGCTAACCACTGCGCCACTATGCCGCCCATATTTGTTCGACCAGTTGCACATTTTCTGCGGGGGAACAGGCAAAGAACATATGAAATTTCCCCACTTAGATCTTCATACTGACTAATGGTGGAAGTAAGTATATTTTGGTATTTGGGAACAGGATATGCTTTCTGCATTATCGTAACTGAGAAGGTAGGTTATGAAATTATGGAAATAGTGGAATACGGGTAGAATTATTAATTAGTGATGTAATGCAATAGAATTACTTGGGATAGAATTTCTGCATTGGCTGCAATTGGGGATTCTGGGGCAAATGGTGGCCAAAATTGCGCCTGTTTTGAAAAACGTTTTTTCCACTGGTTTCCGCTCAGACTCATTTGCATACCGCCGAACTCAAAATCTGCATTGAACCAGTGCAATGGGTCAATGTCTTAAAAATTAATTAACAAAAAAATTGCTTTAAAAAAATTTCTTGATATATTTAAGAGTGGTACCTTGGAAAATTTGATTAATACTGCTGAAAATGGGTTTACCACAAAGAATACTCATTTTAAATCACAGTGTTAATTTACTGCTTATAAGTAACCTGATTTTGAATTACAGAAGGTTATTTTTTTAAAAAAAGCAATACTATTTTCTAGACAGATTCGTCAATTCCTTAGTAAATTAAAACAATTCAAAACCTCTCAAAATATATCGATTAGTGTCCTTGCACCAAAAAGATTCAGCTTAATTTTTGAAGCCTTCTTGTAGGCCTGCAAATGAACACAATTAGCAGAAACTCCCAACGGTGACTAATTCACCCTGGGGGAGTGGCTAGTTTTGTGGCAGGGACTGCTTCTAGCAGAGAGTTATCCAACTTTTTTGTTTGGGCGACCGCATTACAATTTGTGTCTTACATAGGTGGCCGGTGAAACAATTTGAGAAAGGTAAAAGCATTAAAAATTTATCTTATGATTAATCAAAGCAAAAATAAATGTGCATTTTTGTGAAGAAACTTTAAATGAGAAGATTAATTTATTCACTTACTTTCTCATCACTATGTTGGACACTGATTTAGTTGGATACCTGGCATTTTCTTTGCTTGCACAAGTAGTCAATGTTTGTCCGTACAATTCTTGTAGCAATGCGGAGTATTCCGGATAGATGTCCATCTCTCAGGAGTGATCTTGATCACTCTGTCTCTGTCTCTGTCTCTCTCTCTCTCTGGGTCTCCTTCTCTCCCTGTGTCCCCCCTCTTTGTGTTCCCCCCTCTCTTTTCCCTCTTTTATCCCCTCTCTCTCTGTTCTCCCCCATCCTCTCTCTCTGTTGCTCCCCTCCCTCTCTCTCTCTGTTCCCCACTCTATTCTCCCCTGTCTCTGTGTTCCTCCTCTCTTTCTGTTTCCCCCTCTCTCTCCCTCGCTCTCTTGCCCCTCTCTCTCTGTCCCTCTCTCTCTCCTCCCCACCAATACTCTCTCTCTTTGACAGTCACAGGGAGCAGGAGTGCTCAGCACAGCAGCTTTGCAGTTGTATGTGTTTTTTTAAAAGCTTCGCAAGTCAGTTTGACAACTGACAGGTGCTGACATTGGGAACAGCGGTTTCCCAACTTTGGATAAATTCGGGGTTTTCCGGCGGATTCCAGCTTTTTTTTTAAAGCCCGCCGATAAAATCTGAATCTGTCCTAAGCCGGGAAACTGCTGTTCCCGATGTCAGTACCTGTCAGCTGTGAAACTGACAGCGTGATGTTTCAAAAAGCCGGTCTGAAAGAATAAAACAATAGGAAATTTCTCATCTCTGAAATACACCCGCAGGCCAGATGGAAATCTTTGGCAAGCCAGATTCTGGCCCAAAGGCCATATGTTGGATAACACTGTTCAAGTGCAATGTTTCTAAAAGTAGTGCGCAAGATCACGGAAACTCAAGTTGCACTGAATGCGATTTATGCTTAAAATTCTGAATCTTTTGTGTCAGTTATGCTGACATTAGGGATATCAGGTGTAAACGTGAAGTCATACAAAACTCTTCTGCTTGTGTCCTTACTCACACCAAGTCCATTCACCTAACAGCCCCTGCTCCCATTGAAACAATGCTTCAATTTTAAAATACTCATCCTTGTTTTCAAATCCGTCCATGGCCTCACCCCGTCCTATCGCTGGAATCTCCTCATGTCCCACATCCCTTGAGATATCTGTGTTCATTTAATTCTGTCCTCTTGAACATCCCCAATTTTAATTGCTCCACCATTAGTTGCCATGCCTTCAGCTGCCAAGGCCCTAAGCTCTGGAATACCCTCCCTAAACCTCTCCAACTCTCTTTCTCTCTTTATTAATTCAACACAGTCCTTAAAACCTAGTTCTTTGACTGAGCTTTTGGCTGTATACCCTAATATGGTTTTATGTGGGTGTACCTAATTTTGCTTTATAACACTCCTGTGAATGGCTTTGGGACATTTTATTACATTAAAGGTGCTCTCTCAGTATAATTTTGTTGTTGGTGGTGGATTACACTGAGAAAGCAGTGCAAGTGAGTGGAAATTCAAGGTCCATGTCTCCAAAAATGGGCAATGTCAGGCACATGTAGTATCCAAACTCATGTACACTTTTTTAACTTCCTGGGTTGGCAAATATAAATGGCCCTCCCGGCTCCACCCCAAAATCCCACTCCCCACTGGATTCCACATTCCCACTCATCATTCCACCCCACTCGGCACTCCCCACAATCTCACTCCCCACCCCACCACAACAATCCCCACTCCACTCCACCCAACTCAGCGCTCCCCACTCTACCCCACAATCCTGCTCCCGATAAAGGTACATTCAGGATTATGAGATAAGTCAGTACAATAACTTCTTCCACTTTATTGTTACAGTAAATAAGTCACTTAAATTATGTTTTGACTTCCTCATATTAAAACGTGAATAAGATACATTTTACAAATATTGCCAGATTGTACATCTTGATGGTATTTTAATATTATTCATATAACTTGGATTAATGTTTGTGCACGTTTTAAATTTTCAGTTTGTTGTCATTCACTTAAGCTATGTGATATAATTTTTCAAAGCATTAGTTTTGAATATGAGCTTTTCAGAATGCCTCTCAACAGCCAAAAATGAAACAATGCAAAAAAAAAATCTTAAGGAGATCCCACGAGCTGTACATTCAGGTGATTCACTTAGAATAAATGCAAATTAAATAGATTAAAAGCATGATGGCTGAGGTTGGTAAGTTCACTGCCCCAAGAGGAGCTGAGCCATATCATTCAGCATGGTGTTGGGCTTGATCTCAAGTCTGAGTTTATTGATCTCTGCACTGGCACTGTGCATTCTTCAGTGTTCCTGGGCCAGCATGTGGAAAAAATAAAACAGCTGGAATTCCAGCCCTAATTTTTACCAATGAATGTTAGTCACTTTATTGAGAAAAAAGAATGCAGAACGCCTTCAGCAGTTCAGGTAAGTCAAATATTGTCAGGAAAAGAAAGAGAAATTTGGGGTAAGGGTGAATATTAGAATACTTCAATGTGCATGCTCATCCAGAAAACTAGCAACAATCTGAAAAGAACTGGCACAGTCTATTAAAAAGCTAACAACCCAAAAAATGGCCATCAGACGTGTAGTAACAAGTGATTACACTGAAAGTGCAGTGGGAAACAAGGGGCAGGGTTTTAGTTTAGAGATACAGCACTGAAACAGGCCCTTCGGCCAACCGAGTCTGTGCCGACCATCAACCACCCATTTATACTAATCCTACACTAATCCCATATTCCTACCAAACATCCCCACCTGTCCCTATATTTCCCTACCACCTACCTATACTAGTGGCAATTTATAATGGCCAATTTACCTACCAACCTGCAAGTCTTTTGGCATGTGGGAGGAAACCGGAGCACCCGGAGAAAACCCACGCAGACACAGGGAGAACTTGCAAACTCCACACAGGCAGTACCCAGAATTGAACCCGAGTCGCTGGAGCTGTGAGGCTGCAGTGCTAACCACTGCGCCACTGTGCCGCCCCTACTTGTGGCAGAATTATTCTGCCCTTGGAGATGGGCACACAGGCGGGGGCAAACAAAATGGCAGGGGGCAGCGTTTCCTTTGTTGCCTGGTCCCCCTACCATTTTGTATGGAGCAGGGAAGGCCGAAGACATCCTTCCTGCCTCAGGCCAATTAAGGACCTTATGTGTCCAATTAATGGCCAATTAAGGGTCTCTTTCTGCTTCCACTTCCATTTATTGAAGGTGGACGGGTCTGCCGCTGTGTGGCAATACCATTAGGTAAGGCTTGCCAGCCTCCTAGCGGGGTTGGGGGTTCCCTTCTTTGGGAGAAATCCAGGGCCTTCGGAGGATCCCTCTGGCAGAGATGGGCACCCTCCCGTGAAGACACCCCTCACCAGTACCAAGCACCCCCCACAAACCCGTTGCCGGGGACTACCTGAATGATCCCGTTGACCCCAACCCCACTCACCTCTCCCAGGGTCTCCTTCAGTCTTCGAAACTGTAGGGCCCCCTGCAGTACCAGCAATGCCCACCGCTCCTGGTGGCGCTGATGTTACTGCAGAGCTCCTGGCCTTCTGATTTACCAGCAACTCTGGAGGTGGGAGCTAATGGTGGGCAGTTAATTGGCTGCCCACCGTGAGATAGCAATGGAGGTCCAATGGAGGGCCAAGGCAGGATATCCCCCACCTTCTCACCCGCCACTGGGATCCCCATCGCCGGAATAAATTCCGGCCTAAGGCTGCTGTAACTTAAGTTTAAGTGCATTCAATATTCCTTCAGTTGCGAAAGCCTGAAGAGGCATGCAAAGGTTAAAGACGCAAGATATATTCAGAAGGAGTGCCCAATTCCAACGGATGTATAGCAAGAGCATGGCTCGTGATAATCCATCCACTGAAATTAACAGAAAATCATGTGCTGCATACCAATGATTTCCTGATGGGCACTCTTTGCTCGTGATGCTCCCTGCAGGAAAATCTAGATTGCAGAGCCACTCTTATTTTCTAGGAGGTCCATACCTTGAACGTTTTGATTTATGACACTTTAATTAGGGTATTCCCAACATTTTAGACTCTACTATAGTTTACACTAACTCCCCTCCCCATCAAACCACCTCCCCCACCTGCCCCCCACCCAGCTCATTATGATGAGGATAAATATCAGCATTGATTCATAATTAATGGGCATAATATCTAGCCCCACTTCTAATTATGAATAAATATTTATTCACTGTGATTAACATTTCAACAGAAGCAGAGACCTAAAATATTAAAAGCTGGGTAAAAAAATTCAAGGAAGTTAGTAAATTTTTATTTTTTTAAAAAATAAAGAAACCCTGGAAGTAAATCCTGAAGAATGAAGCATTATAAATATGTCAACTTGAGGGACCATTTCTTTGAGCTCAATCAGCAATGAGAGCCTTACCCACCAGAAAATTTGAACGGGTACTGCCCAAAGTACCTTCCAAAATAAATTAACACAAACAACATGTGTGCTGACATCCCAGAATTTCAAGTCACTAGCTGATAAATATTATAAATTATACAAAAATATGCAATTTTACATGAATTTCCAATAGCTCCTGGTGTGAGATCTCAGCTGGGGCCACCTGTCAAGAAATTTACTCTAAAATTGATAACTCTCCTTTAGACCAAAGAAGCTGATAAATTCACATCGACTGAACAAGAATTTAATCTTAAAGCTTCAGTACCTCTTTTACCTACAGCTACAGTGCAAACGATGTCTAAACATGATCCCATTTTGTCTATATGTTTAAGCCTCCTCATGGACCAACATCGCTACAGCCTACGACTGAGTAAAAGGTTCAGTGGAGGCAGCTCAGTCCTAACCCTGAGCTGATGCTGAACAACAGCTGAGTGGACAATGCTAGCGCCAAGTGCAAATACAAATAGTCTACCGATGGCAGGCATTTACAACACTCCATCACTATTTTTTGATCTATTTTATCATCTCTCTGACACCTTTCAACCTTTGTTATTCCTGTACTGTGGCCGTTAATCCTTCACCTAAGTTACTTAGCTGAGAAAGGATTGATTCTTGGCAGTTATACAGGCAACGCACTTTAATCCTCACCCTCTGAACTAAGCATTAAGTTGCACTGAACAGTGCATATCAGAATTTACGTTGCATTTACTTTCCTGAAAACATATTGTGGTCAGTTTTGGCATATCGATGTAAATCGGTTAAAAACAATTAATGTTAGTTAAATCCCACCAGAATATTGGTGCCTACTTGACATCCAACCTGCCTGCTCAACATTCAGTATTCTCCTGCTCCCTTTGAAACGAAAAGACCTTCTGGTTCATCCTGCCTGTCGACCTTAGGCATCACAATATCTATACTCCCACACCATCCAGAAATCATGTAATCTATTGGAAGACATGAAAAGTCAGATAAAAATTCAGGTCAATTAGCAAAAAGAAATCTCTAAGATTCTTCTCCAACCCCCTTAGACAATTGAAACTGGTCCAGGGGCCCATCCTAGTCCTGACAAATGATTTATCTTCCGTACGAGGTAATCTTTGCTCCAGCCAGGAACAGGTCCTGCTTTTGCTGAAAGAAATTACATGCGTTGCAATGTGTAATGAAGCTCTCACCCATTTCAAAAGAGAGCTTTCATTGGCCACCTCAAATTGCAGTTCTTTAACTGCTGCCTAAAGTGAGATCACAGAGATGGGACTTGGGATATTCTGGACTGTGATGATCAGTACTTTCCCACTGAGCCAGAGGGGAACTCCTGCCCAAACCTGCCAGAAGCCAGAGCGAGGGCCAGAAGAGGCTCAGACAGGTAAATTTTTTCTTAATATTTATGTTTCCTTCTGGACCTCACATCTCCCATGCCCAAGGTGTTCACCCTCCCCTGATTATGACCGTAGTGCCTCCTCACTACTTACCTGACTGTTGAGTTCTGTACCTGTGGGTTCCTGGAGGTGGCTGAAGATTTGTTCGAACCTGTTGGCCAGGGTTCAAGTGGAAGTTGGGGCCTGGATACAGGAACAAAGTTAAAATCTCTCCCTGCCATGGAATGAGAGCTTCTCACTCACCAAGAAATGATCCTGCCCCAAAATAAAATCAGGGCTTTAAACATTAATCAATTCTTGGTTAGGGTGCTGTCGGCAAAAACACTGGAATCATTAAAGCTGTGATGGGGAGGACTATATTCCTGAAATTTCACAGGGTTTCTCCTAATCGCCTGCTCCAACTTTGGCAGGAGAACGGTGCAATCCCTGGAGAAATGGAACATTTTGGCATTCTGCCAATCTTGCCTCAAAATTACGGTGGGCATTTGGGAACTCTGCCCTGTATGATTTTCTAGATTATGATTCTGAATAAACTTCCTCATTCATACTTATTTTGTGATGGCATCCATTCATAAAGACATACATGTCTATTGGTTATTCATTGGGTGCAGGAGACATAACATTTAGTCACCTTCACCTTTCATAAACTTTAGTTGATCCAAACTTTGCTGTGCCCATATTATCCTGTTAACGCTGTCCTCATTGACGTACATTGGCTCTCAGCCCTTCAACACCTCAAATTTGATATTTTCAAGATCATGTACAAGTCCCTTAAAAGCCTATCTAATCTCTTTTCCTCGACAACACTCCTTGAAATCTTTTCTGCTGACTCCGATCCCTTTGGATCCCTCCATCCCTCTACGTCATATTGGCAGTCATTCCTGCAGCCACCTCATTTGCGCGGTCTAGAATCCCTTTCCTCAGCTGCCACCTCTCATCTAAACCATAAAATCCACATCTTTGATT
This sequence comes from Heterodontus francisci, assembly GCF_036365525.1. Taxonomy (NCBI): domain Eukaryota; kingdom Metazoa; phylum Chordata; class Chondrichthyes; order Heterodontiformes; family Heterodontidae; genus Heterodontus; species Heterodontus francisci. The sequence continues at coordinate 107,271,716 of NC_090376.1, forward strand.
AAACTCGGTCTCCATTTTTTAATTTCCGCCTTGTTTGAAGCACTTTAGTATGGTTTTAATATATATTAAAGGTATCATATAAATGTAAATTGTTATTGTATAGTCTTTTGCAATTCAATTTACTGACTATGCAGAGGTAGTACATAAAAAAAGAACTTATAGTATCTGCTTACAATTGGTAAAATTTGTAAATTTGGCTTTCCGCCTCTTATTGGAATAATTTGCACACTATTTATAAGATCACTTATAAGATCATTAAGAAAAATTAAGCCAGAAAACCCTATTATCAAAATCTCATATACCCGTTTTTACAAAAACCCTCAGGAGAGTAGGAATGTTCAATCAGTGAAAGTTTCTTTATGGAAAAATGCAGAGTTTAAGACTGTTAAAGAAACAACAATTTTGCAGAGTTGATAAAACTGGAGATTTATATCATGGATAGACGATGAGATCATTTGAGGAATTTGCTGCTCATTTTCGACTCTTGTTCTAAGCTTTCAAACTATTTACGAGCAATATGTTTTCTACACAGCGAAAGGAACTGCAGGTTATATATGGACATTCTGAAGTTTTTAAACAAATGAACTCTAAAACCTCATTTTATTTAAAATGTCTATCGATTGTTTAGAATTTACAGAAAATAAGAGCTTAAGACAAATGCAGATGGGCCTGGAAAAGGATTAGTGTAAATACCATAACATGGAAATCTTTATAGAGGATAATCTCTTGGCTCCACAGCGTGCAAGTTTTAGATTCAATTTTCTTTTTCAAGTCTTCTATAGAGGGTACATCACTCCCAAAGAGTTACATCTTATAAGCTTTAGTTATGAGACCAATAAAAGTACCAATGAGCATCATCCTACATGTGCAGGAATGTTGATACTTGAACCTTTTTAAGACGGATAAACTAAAGAAATGAAGGGTCGCCATTAGTTATACCAATCAGATGGACTCAGTTTTCTAAAACTAATGCTAATTTTTGCTTGACAAAATCTTGCCATACTGTTCACAGTAAACAGCTAGTGCAATTATTTGCCTCTGGCACCCTCCACAGCTGTCTTTTCACTCTTCCCACATCTCCCCTAATTTACATCTTCTCCATTGTGCTCTGCTTCCATTTAATCTCACTGCTACAATGTTCAGGTTGAAATGAGATCCTGGTAAGTATTGCAGCTGCATTCCAGACTAATATCAATTGTTTCCAAATCTATCCTATTCCCCAACTGCTCTTTCTGGCTCTACCAGACAATGGGCTGAATTTTGTGGGAATGTTGGGGATGGGAACGAAGGCATGGTGGACAAAACATCGAGATGGGACACGTTGGAGAGGATGTCTGATGTTGTGATGCCCCATCCAGTTTTTATTGAAGGTGACATTCCGATAGTGGCATGGTGGGAGGGCAATTAAGATAGCTGAGGGACCAATTGAAAGTGGTTTGATGGCTGGAATTGCATTTTACAGCGCACAGGTTTCACAAGGCTTCAGAAGTTCGCCTCCTTCAAGGAGGTGACATGGAGATGGGAAAACATTGTGTGAAGTGTGTGGGGAAGGTTGTTTGAGCTGCAGGGGAGCCATTGCAAGGGGAGCAATGGGCAGATAACACCTGGGCAAGGCTCACAAGTAGCGGCAAGAAGTGGGGGACTACTGGCAGGGAAGGAATTGCGTTCAAGGAGAGGCCACCTATCATGGGCCTCATTCATACATGCCTTGGGGCCCCAATTGAAGACAAAGTGCAGCAGAGTGGGATGAAGAGCCAGGTATTTGCAGTAGCACCACAATGGCCTGTGAGCAGACAGGAGGGACAGCAAAGGCCTCCAGACAGTGGAGAAGGGCGGAGAGAAGAGAGAGGGAGCTGCCCCATGCAGAAGGAGGTACCTTCCAGAGAGGGTCCATAGGTTGAGGCTCAACTGCCTCCACATCCCTGAGAGGCAGTGCCAACGAAGACTCTACCTCTCCTGTGAGGCCGTCAGTGACCTCTGCACTTTGATGTAATGAGCTGTGCCCCAGAGGACTTGGAGAGAATCCAATGCCAATGGCCCTGAAGATCGCAGTGGCACTTCAACAGCACCAGATTGTTCCAGGGATCCAATTCGGACATGTTTGGAATTTTATAGTCAGGTACATCAAGGAGGTCACCAAAATTCTTTATATCTCAACCCTCATGGAGAGGGGGCCATCAGGTTCATGGCCATTGCTGGTTTCATCCAGGTGCAGGGTATCATCGACTGCACAGATGTGGCCATCAAATCTCCCACAGACTAGGCTGTGGCCTGCATCAACCGGAAGGGCTTCCACTCCCTCAATGTGCAGCTTGTCTGTAACCACTGTAAATGGTTCCTGCAGATCTGTGCACACCTACCGGGAAGTGCCACGATGCCTACATTTGACGCAGCCCAGGTACCAGAGCTTTTCCAACCTCCCTCCCACGTTCAAGGATGGATCCTTGGAGACAAGGGCTACCCACTGAGGACATGGCTACTGATGCCTGTGAGGAACCCACAGAAGGATGCAGAGTACAATGCCTGCAATGGGACAACATAACTGACCATTGAGCAGGCCATTGGTCTGATAAAGATGAGATTCAGATGCCTAGATTATTCCGGTTGTGTCCTTCAGTATGCCCTGGTGAGGGGCTCATGTATTGTGGGGGCCTGCTGTTCACTGCACAACCTGGCACTGCAGAGGGGACAGCCTATGAGAAATGAGGAAAGCGAGGAGCTTTCTGCCTCCTTGGGGGATGAGGATGTGGGGGGCAGGGAAGATGGGCAAGTCATGCCAGATGAAGGACCCCAGGGACAACAGCAGAGTGGTCATGAGATATGTGCAAGGAAGGCCTGCGATGCCCTTATACATTCTCATTTCCTTTGATCCTTACTGCTAGTTGTAGCTTGACCAATAAACTCTTACCTTTATGCAGCCATGTTATCACCTTCCTTCCAACAGGATGCATTGGGTCATTGAACACTTGCACAGCACAGAGCTGGCCAGGCTCCAGAGTTGACCCTTCACAGCATGTTGTATCGCCTCCAGTTTCTTCACAGAGGCTGAGTTGCAGCAAAGGTCCAAAGGCCTGACAGAAGAGAAAGGGAGGTAATAGATGCTTAATAGAAACAATTTATTTACATTCAGACTACCCTTTGCAGGTGAAAGACACACTCACCTGTGAGAACCCCATTCTTTTATGTGTACTTCCTTATTCTCTTATGTGAACTCCTATGAGGTGCTCCGACTGCGCAGTCAACTAAGGTGGAGGCAGGCTGCTGACCTTGCTGCCCCTTGGCTAAGGGTGACCTTAGTGACCATCCTCTGGATGCCTTAGGCCTGGAGAGCTCCAGAATGCTAAGGGCCTTCTGCACAGAAGCTGTACTACCCTCTGTCGGCAGGGATGAAGGAGTATCCGGCAACACTGGCAGAGGAGCAGAGGAGCAGCTGCCTGCACCAGGAACACACTGAGAGCAGCCCCCAGCTGCAGTAAGCTTTTTTTTATTCATTCATGGGATGTGGGCATCACTGGCAAGGCCAGCATTTATTGCCCATCCCTAATTGCCCTTCAGAAGGTGGTGGTGAGCTGCCTTTTTGAACCGCTGCAGTCCATTTGGGGTAGGTATACCCACAGTGCTGTTAGGAAGGGAGTTCCAGGATTTTGACCCAGTGAAGGAACGGTGATATAGTTCCAAATCAGGATGGTGTGTGACTTAGAGGGGAACTTGCAGGTGTTGGTGTTCCCATGTATTTGCTGCCCTTGTCCTTCTTGTTGGTAGAGGTCGCGGGTTTGGAAGGTGCTTTCGAAGGAGCCTTGGTGCATTGCTGCAGTGCATCTTGTAGATGGTACACACTGCTGCCACTCTGCTTCGGTGGTGGAGGGAGTGAATGTTTGTAGATGGGGTGCCAATCAAGCAGGCTGCTTTGTCCTGTATGGTGTCGAGCTTCTTGAGTGTTGTTGGAGCTGCACCCATCTAGGCAAGTGGAGAGTATTCCATCACACTCCTGACTTGTGCCTTGTAGATGGTGGACAGGCTTTGGGGAGTCAGGAGGTGAGTTACTCACCTCAGGATTCCTAGCCTCTGACCTGCTCTTGTAGCCACGGTATTTATATGGCTACTCTAGTTTAGTTTCTGGTCAATGGTAGCCCCTAGGATATTGATAGTGGGGGATTCAGCGATAATAATGCCATTGAATGTCAAGGGGAGATGGTTAGATTCTCTATAGTTGAAGATGGTCATTGCCTGGCACTTGTGTGGCGCGAATGTTACTTGCCACTTCTCAGCCCAAGCCTGGATATTGTCCAGGTCTTGCTGCATTTCTACACGGAGTGCTTCAGTATCTGAGGAGTCATGGAAGGTGCTGAACATTGTGCAATCATCAGCGAACATCCCCACTTCTGACCTTATGATTGAAGGAAGGTCATTGATGAAGCAGCTGAAGATGGTTGGGCCTAGGACACTACCCTGAGGAACTCCTGCAGTGATGTCCTGGAGCTCAGATGATTGACCTCCAAATACCACAACCATCTTCCTTTGCACTAGGTATGACTCCAGCCAGCGGAGGGTTTCCCCTCTGATTCCCATTGACCTCAGTTTTGCTAGGGCTCCTTGATGCCATACTCAGTCAAATGCTGCCTTGATGTCAAGGGCAGTCACTCTCACCTCACCTCTTGAGTTCAGCTCTTTTGTCCATGTTTGAACCAAGGCTGTAATAAGGTCAGGAGCTGAGTGGCCCTGGCGGAACCCAAACTGAGCATGACTGAGCAGGTTATTGTTAAGCAAGTGCTGCTTGATGGCACTGTTGATGACACCTTCCATCACTTTACTGATGATTGAGAGTAGGCTGATGGGGAGGTAATTGGCCGGGTTGGACTTGTCCTGTTTTTTGTGTACAGGACATACCTGGGTATTTTCCATATTGTAGGGTAGATACCAGTGTTGTAGCTGTACTGGAACAGCTTGGCTAGGAGCGTGGCAAGTTCTAGAGAACAGGTCTTCAGTACTATTGCCGGAATATTGTCAGGGCCCATAGCTTTTGCAGTATCCAGTGCCTTCGGTCGTTTCTTGATATCACGTGGAGTGAATCGAATTGGCTGAAGTCTGGCATCAGTGATGCTGGGGACTTCAGGAGGAGGCTGAGATGGATCATCAACTCGGCACATCTGGCTGAAGATTGTTGCAAATGCTTCAGTCTTATCTTTCACACTGATGTGCTGAGCTCCCCCATCATTGAGGAGGGGGATATTTGTGGAGCCATCTCCTCCAGTTAGTTGTTTAATTGTCTACCACCATTCACGGCTGGATGTGACAGGACTGCAGAGCTTAGATCTGATCTGTTGGTAATGGGATGCATGCTGCTTACGCAGTTTGGCACGCAGATAGTCCTGTGTTGTAGCTTCAACAGGTTGACACCTTATTTTGAGGTATGCCTGGTGCTGCTCCTGGCATGCCCTCCTGCACTCTTCATTGAACCAGGGTTGGTCTCCTGGCTTGATGGTAATGGTAGAGTGGGGGATGTGCCGGGCCATGAGGTTACAGATTGTGGTTGAGTACAATTCTGCTGCTGCTGATGACCCACAGCGCCTCATGGATGCCCAGTTTTGCATTGCTAGATCTGTTCGAAATCTATCCCATTTAGCACAGTGATAGTGCCACACAACACGATGGACGGTATCCTCAATGTGAAGGCAGGACATCATCTAGACAAGGACTGTGCGTTGATCACTCCTACCAATACAGTTATGGACAGAAGCATCTGCGGTGGGCAGATTGGTGAGGACAAGGTCAAGCATGTTTTTCCCTCGTGTTGATTCCCCCACCACCTACCACAGACCCAGTCTAGCAGCTATGTCTTTTAGGACTCGGCCAGCTCGGTCAGTAGTGGTGCTACCGAGCCACTCTTGGTGATGGACATTGAAGTCCCCCACCCAGAGTACATTTTGTGCCCTTGCCATCCTCAGTGCTTCTTCCAAGTGTTGTTCAACATGGAGGAGTACTGAATAATCAGCTGAGGGAGTGCGGTAGGTGGTAATCAGTAGGAGGTTACCTTTCCCATGTTTGACCTGATGCCATGTGACTTTATGGGGTCCAGAGTTGATGTTGAGGACTCCCAGGGAAACTCCCTCCCTATTGTATACCACTGTGCCACCACCTCTGGCGGGTCTGTCCTGCCATTGGGACAAGACATACCCGGGGATGGTGATGGCAGTGTCTCGGACATTGTCTGTAAGGTATGATTCCGTGAGTATGACTATGTCAGGCTGTTGTGCCTCCTCCCTGGCAAGGCAGACTGCTGCCTCCCTGCTGACCAGAGAGTTCAGAAGAGCTGCTGGTGACTCCAGGCCCCCTGTCCCTCTCTTGCCTTAGGAACATAGGAGCAGGAGTAGGCCATTCAGCCCATCAAGCCTGGTCCACCATTCAATTAGATCATGGCCGATCATCTACCTTAATGCCACTTTCCCGTGCTATCCCCATATCTCTTGATGTCAGTAGTATCCTGATATCTATCGATTTCTGTCTTGAACAAACTCAATGTTTGAGATTCCACAGCCCTCTGGGGGAGAGAATTCCAAAGATCACCACCATCTGACTGAATACATTCCTCCTCATCTCAGTCTTAAATGGCCTACCCCTTATTGTGAGACTGTGTCCTCGGTTCTAGACACACCAGCCAGTGGAAACATCCTATCTACATCCACCCTGTCACACCCTGTAAGAATTTTGTAAGTTTCAATGAGACCACCTCTAATTCTTTGAAACTCTCGAGAATATAGGACTTGTTTCTTCAATCTCTCCTCATTAGACAATTACATCCCAGGGATTAGTCTGGTGAACCTCCATTGCACTCTTTCTATGACAAGTATATCTGTCCTTAGATGAGGAGACCAAAACTGTACATAATTCTCCAGGTGCAGTCTCACCAAGGCTTTATACAACTGCAGCAAGATTTCTTTACTCCCAAACTCAAAACTCCTTGTGATGAAGGCCAACATACCATTTACCTTCCTAATTGCTTGCTGAACCTGCATGCTAGCTTTTAGTGACTCATGAACAAGGACACCCAGGTCCCTTTGGACATCAACACTTCGCAACCTCTCACCATTTAACAAATATTCTGTCTTTCTGTTTTTTTGTACCAAAGTGGATAACTTCACACTTATTCACATTAAATTTCATCTGCCATGTTCTTTACCTTATCAAAAGCCTTCTAAAATCTAAATTTATCACATCCAATGGTTCTCCTTATATCTATGCTACAGGTAACATCCTTAAAAAACTCCAACAGGTTTGTCAAACATGATTTTCCTTTCTGCCCAATCATATCATTATTTTCTGTGTCTAGTTATCACATCCTTTATAACAGATACTAACATTTTCCCTATACTGATGTCAAACTAACGGGTCTGTCGTTCTCCATTTTCTCTCTCCTTCCTTTCTTAATTTGTGGGATTGTGTTTTCTGTTTTCCAGAATGCAGGAATCTTTCCAGAATATATAAATTTTTGAAAGATAACCACCAATGCATCCACTATCTCTATAGCCACCTCCTTCAACACTCTGGGATGTAGCTCATCTGTTCCAGGGGATTTATCAATTTTCAATCCAGTTAATTTTTTGAGTACTAACTCTTTATAAATACTAATTTCTTTCTGTTCCTCATTTTCACATGTTCTTTGGTTCCCTAGTATTTCTGGGAGATTTTCTGTGTCTTCCTCAATGAAAATGGACACAAAGTAATTGTTTAGTTTCTCCACCATTTCCCTATTCTTCATTATCAATTCTCCTGTCTCCGCCTGTAATGGACCCACATTTGCCCTTGCTATTCTTTTTCTTTTCACATACCTAAAGAAGGTTTTACAGTCCGCCTCTATGTTTCTCTCTAGCTTGCATTCATATTCACTTTTCCCTTTCTTTATCAGTTGCTTGCTCATTGTTACACCAATGTGCTTTGTTGAATGATAATTTTCTTTAGTGCACTGACTGGACATTTGAATTTATATTTTTTTAAAGACATTTTTAAAAAGACCAGCTAAAAGGATGACTTTGCTGGCAGTTTAAGAAGGCTACCTAATTTTCAACACTTTATCCTACACTGCAATGCTTGTGAGGAGGAAAGTGAAATGTCTGCTCATGCCCCAGCAAGAACCAAGACCCAGGAAGTTTAAAGGAACTACCTGTTCCTTTTAGGAAGAGAGAAATACTACTAACTGCTATGCTTGAATGACTGAGTGTCATGTGACAAGCCCCTCCCCATCTGTGGTTTTTAAACTTGTCTTTCTGCAGCAGAGAGAGGAGAAGCAACTGGTCTCTGATATATGCAGACCCAAGTGGGGGTCTCTTTCTCTCTCTCTCCATTCCAGCTTGAAAGCTTTCAAATTCTGCCTGTTGACTGATCACCTTTGCATACTTCGGTTACAATCAGAAACCTCATTGGAGGAAATCATCCACATCACTGTCTCTAAGAGACCCATCATATCAGTCATTTACCTCTTCAAACTAAAACCTCAGGACCACTGAATTCAGCTAGTAGCCAGCCGAATCACCAAACACCACAGACTGTATACCTTTTCTTCAATTGTCTCTAACTCAACTAATCCACATTTCCCTACTCTGTAACCTATTTTTGTGTGTGTAAACGTCTCGTGTGTGTGTGAGTGAAAGTTGGTGCACTTATTATTTTTATTAGTTCAGTTTAGATACAATAAAGTAACCTCTTTCATTGTTAAACTCAAGAAAACCTGTCCGATTGGTTCTTGTTATGATCATAGCAAGTAAGGAATTAAACACTAACTAAATTGGCCAGTAAATCCACTTTAAAAAAGAATTAAACCTGTTGTGGTCATATAAGGAGAGAGAAAAGAGAGAAGCCCTTCAGCCTCTTCCACTTGACCATAACAGTCATCCTTTGCTGGATTCTAAATTGCTGCCAATCCTCAGGTTTACCACTTTTTCTGGCAACCTTATTAACCACTTGCTTTGATCTAATACAATTTTTAACTTACTTTGTTAGCCACAGTTGATTGATCTTTCCTGTTGGGTTTTTGTATCTTAGAGGAATGTATATTTTTTTGTAGACTATGTAATACTTCTTTAAGTACTAGCCATCACCTGTCCAGTGTCAAATCTTTTAGTGTATTTTCACAATCCACCATAGCTTACTTGCCCCTCATACCTTCATAGTTTCCTTTGTTCGGATTCAAGACTCTCATTTCAGAATGAACTATATCACCTTCAAACCTAATGTAAAATTATATCATATGATGATCACTGATTCTCAAAGGCTCCTTAATAGCAAGATTATTAATTAGCCCTTTCTCATTACATAATACTAAATCTAAAATAGCCTGATCCCTAGTTGGTTCTTCAATGTACTGCTCCAGAAACTCATCTCGCAGGCACTTCTGGAATTTATCTTCCACAGCAATAGTGCTAATTCGTTTTACCTAGTTTATATGTAAATTGAAGTCACCTATTATTACTGTATTACCCACATTACATGCACCTCTAATTTCCTGATTTATACCATATCCAATATTACCACTACTGTTTGATGGCCTCTAAACAACTCCCATCAATGTATGCTGCCTTTGCTGTTTCTTAGCTCCATCCAAACTGATTCTACATCTTGATCCTTCGATCTAAGATCCTTTCACACTCATGCATTGATCTCATCCCTTATTAAGAGTGTTACCCCACATCCTTTTCCTTTTTTCTATCCTTCCTAAATGATAAATATCCTTGAATATTCAGTTCCAGATATGATCACCCTGTCACCATGTCTCTGTAATGGCAATTAACTCATACCCATTTACCTCCATTTGTGCTTTCAAATCATCTGCCTTGTTGTGAATGCTGCATGCATTCAGATAGAGTGCCTTCAACTTTGTCTTTAACATTTTATTCCGCATTCTGATCCTAATTGATGCTTGGCTACGCTCTATGTCTCTTCTAATTTTACTTACTACTTTTCTACTTCGTGTTACCAGTTTTGCTTCCCTTCAATCTTCCCTTCCTGCCACATTCAGATTATCAATTCCCTTATTGCTATCTTGGTCTTTTGCCTTCGCCTCTCTCTCTAATTGATAGCAATTCTCGATAACTGCTGCCTTGCACCCATGGTCAAGTTGAGGGTATGTATGTTTGCATGAATGTCCTGCAGACAATGGGCTGGATTTTGTGTAGGAGACAGGGCTCCTGACACTGTGCTGAAAAGCCTCTACCTTTTCATGCCTGCCCTCCACCCCCGCAGCAACACCCCCCACCCCAGAGCGATCCTCTGGTCTTTTTGAGGAAAGTTTTAGGAGGTGGGATCTCTGTCTCTTTGAAGACTTGAAAGGGATGGGGATCCCGCCTCTAAGAGCTGCCAGCCAATCAGAGGGCCCAACAGTATTGTAGCGCCATCGGGAGCGGTGGCCACTGCTGGTACTGCAGAGGCCTCAGACCCAGGCCCAGCGGCGGGCCACAGTTGCAGTGTGACCCTGGCTGGACAACGGGCCCTACACCCCGACACCCTCAACACCACCTGTCACAATACTCTGTGCACCCACCGCCTCCCATCCCGCCTCAGGGGGCCTCATAAAATCCCAGACACTGACTGCTCTGCTGGATGTGGCTCTCCATCAGACCTACCAATGTACACCAGTCAGAGACAATGCCCAGCAACTGTAACTTCCAGATGAAGGTTCTGTAAATAGTTTGCTCTGTACTGTATATAATCGTTTAGCTGTTAATAAAACTGTTAGAGATCTTCAGCAAACTGGATTCCATGCATTTTGTTTATGTTGCATCAGACAACATAAAGAACTCATTATACGGTGGCAGCGGTGGTAAAAATACAAAGTCTAAGCTTGAAGATCATGGGTAAAACAACTATGAAAATGACCCTTCCTGCAGCCAGAAGAGAGAAAGTGATAAAGAAATAAAAGCCCAAATAGTGGAAAGAAAAATGAAGTTACCTCCAGCTGTTGAAGACAGAGCTCAGAACAACAGGCTGCAAATAAATTCCTGCGACTGGGTGTGTCATTGTGCTGATGGTTGCGGGATATTTGTTGAAAACAAAAACAAGCTTTGAAGTGCTTTAAGGATTGATTTTTTTCAAAGGCTTTGTGGGAGAGAAAAGAAACAGGGAAAACCTGATTCCTCTTCCAGGCTGATTGAGGTAAGTGCCATTACAGGAGGCATCCAATAGAAAAAGTGAGGGAAACCCCCAAACACTCCCAGTCTCCATTCACACAGCCAAAGTTTAAAATAAATCATCATTAAGCCACTCAAGCATGAAGAAGAGCATCCATTCACACAAGCACAGCTAAAATAAACATTAAACCACTCGAGCATAAAGAACATAAACTCTAGCAAAAAAAAGCAATTAAATTGCCGATTGAACAGCTTTGTAAACAGACAAGCTAAAGCGCTGAAAGCAAAATAAACAGAAAATACTGTAAAACAGCTGCTCCTCTCCAACAAAGCATCTAGTCTAAATAACAGAGAATTTCTTAAAGAGGAAGCAGAGCAGAGTGAATAGAATGACTTTTAAAACCAGTTTCAATCTACAAATTCAAAACCCATAATAAATACAGTGCTGAAGACACACTTGGAACTGAACAAAGCTAAGTAAAGAGCAGAAAGCAAAAGAATGGCAGAAAGATGGATACCAAATTTCCCAGCATGATCTGGAAGGTCATTGATATCCTACCTGAGTTCAAACATTTTAAACAAAGAATGCAGTTATGCTTCACAGGCCAAGTGTTGTAGAACCAGAGAAGCAGGCTGTAAAAATACCGATAGCAATTGCAAATGAGCGATTACACAGAATCAACACTTCTGGCTTATCTGAAAAGGACCAGAAAGATCCCACTAAGATATGAAAAGTGCTAGAAGATCAGCTTAGATTAAGAGTGAATTTTAGAATTCACCACCTGAAATTGATGCCCTACAGGCAACAACCACAGGAATCAATAGATCAGTTCATCAGTAGATGTCGTAGAAAGGGCAACAAAGGCAAATTTTCAGAAACTGAGCTGTCAGAGCAACTAATGGAGCTGGCGATTGTCTCAACACCCATTGAAGCATTTCAGAAAGATTTCTTGGTGAAAAAGAAAGGACACAGCATTGATGCGCTGCTTGAAGATGACAGGAAATATGAAGCCATTGTAGGTGGACAGCAACATCTGCAAACACTAGATGCAGCCAACAGTTTTGGCATGATAACCAGGTCAAAAAAAGCAAGCAAACTGTATGGTAAATGTGGTTGGTCCCATTCACTGTGAAGTTTCCCTGCATTTCACAATCTGTGTAAGGAATGTGGTGCAAAAGGACACTGGGTCCGCCTATGGAAGAAATCTGGCTCCAGGACACAGCCAGAAGTCACAGTAGGACTCTAGCAAACAGAAGACAGGCACAGCAACAGGGCAACCACAGCAAGGAGAGCTCCAGGGACCTGTGTAAATGCAAGCCACAGCAAAACAGATCTAAGACAAGACACAGAGAGGAGTAATTCTCAGTCAGAAAATGAGCAGGCGTTTCACATTGCGAACCTGACACATTGTGTTCATGAAGTCAAACAAGTGGAAGGTTTTGCTACTATTAACATCACATGCCCAAAGAAAGTTGGCAAACACACACTCAGGGTTAAGTTTGACACTGCAGCTGGTGCAAATATCCTACCAGTCCAAATCCTGAAGGATATGTACCGGAGTCATTGGAAATCAATGATACAACTGACAACTGCCAAGTTATATGCACACAATGGGTCACCCATCCCTTGCAGTGGCACGCGAATAATGAAAAGCAGCTGTGGCAAGTCGGCATGGAAACCACAAATATTTTACCTGGTAGGCGCAAGTGGACCAGATGTGGCAGTACTACCAGCATGTAAGGACCTCAACATCGTGACATTTACATGAGGTCACCAAAGTTCCCATTACAGCAGAAGAGACCAAGTGTACCCGCATTGTCAGGGTACAACAAATGTACTCGGCCAGTTTCGACACCACAGGAGATTTCAAAGGCGATGCCGTACTGCACCTCAGAGAGGATGCAATTCCATCAATCGACCCTCCCAGAAAGTGCAGAGTGCACATACAAGAAAAGCTTTAGTGCGAGTTGGATGACATGGAATGCAATAGCATCATCCATCATGTGCATCATTACACCACTCAATTACATGTGTACTGAAGAACGATGGAGCAATCAGGGTATGTCTAGATCCAAGGCATCTCAACCTCTCCCTAAAGAGATGCCCCCACAAAATTCTGACATTAGAGGAATTGAATCCCAAGTTCACAGGAGTCAAATTCTTCTCCAAGTTGGATGCTAAACATGGATATTGGTCGGTACACCTAGCTACAAAATCTCAAGAAGCTATTACCTTCAGGACACTATTTGGAAGATATGGCTTCCAGAGACGACCTTTTAGCTTCTCCCTCAGTCAAGATCTGTTCCAGCAGCATATGGACAGAATAATAGAAAATATGCCTGGATGTATATACATTGCCTATGATATTGTGATAATTGGCAAATCCTTAGCAGAGCATGATTGAAATCTTCATTCACTGATGGCAGTAGCTCATCGTGAAGGGCTCTTAACAGCAAGAAGTGCAGGTGAATGTAAGTCAGATCAATTTCTTTGGCTCCAACTATTCCGGTTGCGGGATCCATCCTGACCCAGGCAAAGTTGAAGATATAAGGCATATGCCTACCCCACAAGAAAGACAAGGAAGACCTCCAGAGATGTCTTGGATTTTTCAACTTCTTGGCACCATACATTCTAAATTTTTCTGACAAGCATCATCACTGAGAGAGCTCTTAAAGAAAGGCGTACCATATGAGTGGCAGGAGCACCATCAGCATATGTTTGAGTCTCTCAAACAAGCATTGTCAGCAGAAACCTGTACCCTGCAGTACTACAATCCAAGGAAGAACACAATCCTGGCAGTCAACGCCTCACAGAGAGAGCTTGGAGCGTGCATCCTGCAGGATGGCAAAACAGTTGCATTTGGATCCAAATGTTTATCTTCAGCACAATCCAATTACTCAAACGTAAAGTATGAAACACTTGCTCTGGTGTTTGGGATCACAAGGTTGCACACTTACCTGTTCGGTAAGCAGTTCACGATGGAAACTGATCACAAACCACTGGAGATGATTTGGTGCAAACCATTGACAAGCACACGACTGTAACTACAGCGACTCTTAGTGAGCTTACAGGGGTAGGACTTCGACGTCTGCTACAAACCAGGTACAAAAATTGTCACCTCAGATACGCTGAGCAGATTGCCAAACCCGAGCAAGAATGAAGAACTCCCACCGGATCTACAAATAGACAGCATGGACATCAAGGTGGAAGATGTGCTCAAAATCGATTTATTGCATTTTGGTCAGCACAAATGTGACCACCCACAATCAGAAACAGCCAATGACCCACAACTGAAGGCACTGTGGAGAGTCATCATAGAAGGTTGGCTGGTACGGTAAAAGACGTGCCAGAAACCCTCTTGTGCTTTTGGCCTCATTGAGATAAACTCAGTATCTCAAGAGGTGTCAACTTCAAGGGAAGACAAGTGATTGTGCCCAAAGATCTCCGACAGGACATCTCGTCACAACTTCACCAAGGCCATATGGGCATAGAGTGAACAAGACAACTGGCATAGACACTGTTTATTGGCCAGGGATCAACAGTGACATCGAAAGGTTAATGAGGATGTGCGAGCCACCAGCCACAACAATGCAAAGAACTTCTGCACCCTCACGAGATTCTGTCAGTCCCTTGGTCCAAAATCGCCACTGATCTATTTTCTGTTAATGGAGATGACTTTGTCTAATCACTGATTATTTCTCCGAATTTCCAATTGTCAGTCAGGTAAAAGACACTTCAAGTGCAGTCATCACAGACACATTGAGTGCCATATTCAATCTATTTGGTGCACCGAAGAAATTATTTCTGACAATGGGCCACAGTACACGGGCAAACCTTTCAGGAATATGTGCACCATATGGTGCGTAAACCATGTGACATCCTCACCACATTACCCTAGACCTAATGGTCATGCCGAGCGAGTGGTTTGCACAGTCAAATCACTTATCCTGAAGTTTAGGACAATGAAACAAAATGTTTGTGTTGTCATGCTCCACCTCAGAGCTACAGCTATAGATATGGGCTTGCAGTCACCAGCAGAGACCATGTTTGGAAGACAAGTGCGAATGATTCTGCCAAGCCATCATCTGTCCAATTTCTCCAAGATGCAGCAGACACTGCTCAAAAAACAAGGGAGAATGAAGGTGGTAGAGAGATGGGGATACAGCCATGTGGAGCAGCTATGCAACAGACAGGGGAACTCCAGTGGGTTGAGGAAGACATTGGATATGGATGAGGAGGGAAAATGGGGCCAAGGGGGCAGCCTCATGCTCACAAAAGGTGCTATCCAGCTCAAAGTGTGTAGCATCAGAGGCTAAGCTTCATGCAGATGTTCGAGCACCAATATCTATGAAGTCTGCATCTCTCTAGGGAGGTGGTGGCAGAGCTGTGCAGTATGCTGGAGCATAAGTTGAGGTCATTGGAAAGTGGTGGACACCCAATTCCTGTAGCATTAAAGGTGACATTGGCACTCAACTTTGTCGCCTGTGATTCGTTCCTAGAGATCGATGTGGCACCTTTCAGTCAGTAGCCCATCGCTGCATAAAGGAGGTCACGGATGCCATGTACCATTGGGTTGGCCAATATATCAAGTTTAAAATCAATCAGATCAGTCAGGCTGAGAGGGCAGTCGGCTTCGGGGCACGGCTGGATTTCCCCAGGTACAGGGAGTCATTGACTGTACTCATGTGGCCATCAAGGCTCCCTCAAAGCAGCCAGGTGCCTTTGTGAACAGGAAGGGGTTCCACTCCCTGAATATTCAAGTCGTCTGCAACCTCCTTATGCTGGTGTGTGCAAGGTTTCCGGAAGCTGCCACAACTCCTACATCCTTGGACAGTTCCAATGCCTCAGCTGTTCAGGCCATCCAAACGCCTTTGTAGCTGAATCCTGAGGGACAAGGGATATCCACTGAAGCCATAGTTCCTGACCCCTGTATGCAACCCCAACACACAGGCAGAGAACACATAAAACCGCTGTCATAAAACTACAAGGGCCACCATCGAGCAGGCTATTGGTCTTCTGAAGATGAGGTTTAAGTGCCTCAATAGATCTGGGGGAGCCCTGCAATACACCCAAACAAGGGTATCCTGCATCATTGTTGTCTGCTGCGTATTGCACAGCCTGGCGCTCCAGTGGGGGGGGAGGGCTAACACGAGCCAGAAGAAGACACTGAGCAAGAGACATCCTCAGAGGGGCAGGATAAGCATGAATCACCTCAACAGCGGCCAGCCGATGAAGATGGCGCCACGGTCCCAGCTCACCGGGCAGTGACATGGGTGCCAGGGAAACTCATGATTCTGATCAGGAGACGCTTCACATGAGGTCAAGTATAAGCGGCCAGTGAAACAAGTTCTCTTCCAAAGGGGACCTTGCTGACCTTTCATACCAGGCCCTTACCATCTCTCTGCATGCATCAGCACTATATGCCAAGGCCTTCTGTCAACACAAGCACTCATGAGACCCACACCTTTACACACCGTTCATAAATTTAATTCGACATCTGGTCACTGACGACTGGTCAAAATAATAATTACGCAAGTTGTTATACATTGCATCACAAGAGCTATAGCTCTTGAAGCACATTTGGGCGGCACAGTGGCGCAGTGGTTAGCACCGCAGCCTCACAGCTCCAGCAACCCAGGTTTGGTTCTGAGTACTGCCTGTGCGCAGTTTGCAAGTTCTCCCTGTGACCATGTGGGTTTCCGCCAGGTGCTCCGGTTTTCTCCCACAGACAAAGACTTGCAGGTTGATAGGTAAATTGGCCATTGTAAATTGCCCCTAGTGTCGGTAGGTGGTGGGATGTGGTAGGGAATATGGGATTCATGAAGGATTAGTATAAATGGGTTGTTGTTGGTCGGCATAGACTCAGTGGGCCGAAGGGCCTGCTTCAGTGCTATATCTCTCTTTGACTAAAGGCTTCTGAATTGAACAGACAATTATCACCCAGTGAAACCCCAAGTATTTGTTTATAGTTTTTTTTTTCTGTGGGGCGCTCTCCCTGGGCTTGGAGGTGATATGGGGGGAGCCTTTCTTGCTCTTGTGCACGAGATGGACGTGGCTTGTGTTCTCTGGGTACCTGAGGCCTACTGGCCATGTGTATCTCCATTCTCTCAATGGAGGATGCCACATGCTTACATGCCAGAGAAATGGTAGTTGGTGGGATGTGGTAGGGAATATGGGATTCATGAAGGATTAGTATAAATGGGTTGTTGCTGGTCGGCATGGACTCAGTGGGTGAAGGGCCTGTTTCAGTGCTGTATCTCTAAACTAAAAACTAAACTAAAAAAAATATATATGGACTCCTTCATCATTCACGCATGAGACTGCACTGCCTCTGGAAACTCTGACAGATGTTCACACATTTGAAGCTGCTGCTGAAGCATCTGCTACTTTGCTGATGACACCTAAGGTTCACCATCTGCATGAAGCTGAGCATCGCTGGGCCTCTCCTTACTCCTCCGAGGAGAAGTGGCCACAGCTGTCACTGTGGACACTACCTCCTCCTGCATGTCGATGTAGTGCTCAGATTGTGCTACCCATTTTACACATGCAATAAAGCCCACCAACGTGAGTGTATCTGTCTGGTGGAGGGTGCACTGGAATGAAGTGACAAGGTATCCTGAAATGGTGGATCCTCTGAGGTGTCCAGTGGAGAAGGATCCCTCGTCTCTTCTGCATCCACTGCTGTACCTGCTGGAGAGACACGATTTAAGTGAAACAGCTGCTCCTTCAACCAACCCCCTGCTGCCTCCCCTTGATCTGGAACTTCCAGTGGTGTTAAAGGCCCACACAGGTACCACAGGCTATACATGGTCTAGGGAATGTTGGATGCAATCACAGCTTTACTCACTCTACATAGCTTCCACATCTACCTCACGCTCAGCTACAGGCTTCCCTGCCGTGACCCATCCGATCTCCATGGCCTCCTCTTCATTTGGTGTCACCACGGCAATGAATGGCATTCCACCGTCCATGCATTGACGCTCCCTGGCAATATGAGCACGCTTCTCCTGCAAGCACAGATATACGCAGTGTCACTCCTGTCCCGAGGCCCATCAGTGCTTGTTGCTCTGATGCACTGTAAATGTGCAGCACTACACTGCTGGGATGGTATCATTAAGCAGCCATTCAGCCATCTCAGTGCTGTGTTCATCCATCACTAACCATGGGATTTGGGTTCACATAAACTTGGTGCCTCAATGTGGGCATTGGTTCGTAGTGTTGCCCCATGCATGGCTCTACCATCTGGTCTCACATTTCATGGGCTCCCTTTTCATTCATGCTGGGCTTCCAGTTTGCAATTCTAAACACCACTCACCTTTCCAGACTGCACCAGGTCATTAAAGCTCTTCAATCTCTTCCGGTACTGGATCCAGGTTTTTACAGCCACCCCTTGACTGTTCACTACCTCTGCCACCTCCAGCCATACCTTCTTGGTGAGGCTTGTTGGTCTCCTCCTCCCATTTGCTGGAAACAGGAAATCTTTCCTTTCTCTGCTGGCAGGAGCACCCCCAGGGAGGTGTCATTCAATAGTCGAGCAACCCTTCCTCGTGATTAAGGCATTCCTTTGCAGCCTCCATTGATATAAACCCCTTTATTTGTAATCTGTGTTTGCAGCTTGCCTGAACGCTGTACATGTGCCTTTAAAAATGGCGCCTAACATCAGGCTGCCGGCACTATGACCCACCTGCCACGCGTAATAGGCTGCCACCGCCCTCCCCCTCTATTCCCACTGGCCAATCCTTAATTGGCTCTTCCTCCTAAAACTGCCGAGGTAGACCCCTCATGTCTATTGCCAACCCGAATATCCCCCCGCGTCAGATCATCTACCCAATCGGTAAAATTCAGCTCTTTAAAATCAGTATCTCCAACCTCCCCCAGCCCCACCACTTTGTCTTTCCACTTTATTTGTTCTGTTTGTGTTTTTGACTGATGAACTGGTATCAAGAACTTGGTTGCAGATTGACACAATGTACTGAAAATGCTGTGCTACTCCAGTGATCCGAGAGGGGAAACATTTCATTCTGGCTGTATGGATCAGATTTAATGCTTGGTCCCAGATGTAAAAGGTGAAGTGTTCAAATGGATTTCCTATTTCGTTCCCTCAACAGTTGCAAGATAATGAATAAAACAACTTTACAAAATGTAATCAATATATTAAATTTAGCACTTAAATAATAATGTGTTCACTATTTGGGTCTGGACAGAGTGATAGGGAAAAACTGCTTCCACTCATGAAAGGATCGAGAACGAGAGGGCACCAATTTATGGTAATTGGCAAAAGAAGCAAAAGTGGCACGAGGAAAACCTTTTTCATGCAATGAGTGGTTAGGATCAGGAATGCACTGCCTGACAGTGTGGTGGAGGCAGGTTCAATCAAGGTCTTCAAAAGGGAATTTGATTGTTATCTAAAAAGGGAAAATATGCAGGGCTATGGGGAGAAGGCAGGTGAATGGCATTAGGTGAATTGCTTGTTCGGAGACCCAGGGCAAACACGATGGTTTGAATGGTGCTGTAACAATTCTGTGATTATGTGATTTCACTGCAAGATGAGATTGCATCCCAATTTATGAAATGAACTCTGCGAACAAATGCTTCCTCAAGTGTTGAAATTTCATGAATTGCTCTATATGTTCCAGATATCTGTCATAGGGAATGTAGACCATTTTAAGCAGTGTAAATTACAAAGCAGCAGAATTGAAATGTCTTTGAAAAGAGTGTGAAAGTTGGGAAAGCAACACTTCCAGTTAGAAGTTAACATGCCATTTAGAAAAGTAGGACTTCAGTTGAAATTATTGGATTTCAAGCTATCTTGAAACAAACTTCATTATGATTATTCCCAACTATGTTATAATTTGTTGCTGTGTACTTCTAGTCAATTTAATTCTGAGGTATATAGCTAACTCTTGTTAACAGTGGACAGAAATATACCTCATCATTCTGCTCAAAAACCACAGATGTTAACTACACCATCTATGCAGTGTCTACTGAAAGAGAAAAGTACTGTTGTTATTCTGATTCATGCAAGATGAAACTCTTAGTCTCACCTCGGGTGCAATTTACTTGCAAGGCCATTAGAATAATGATTAAGAACTGGAAGTGTTGCTTTCCCAACTTTCACACTCTTTTCAAAGACATTTCAATTCTGCTGCTTTGTAATTTACACTGCTTAAAAAGGTCTACATTCCCTATGACAGATATCTGGAACATATAGAGCAATTCATGAAATTTCAACACTTGAGGAAGCATTTGTTCGCAGAGTTCATTTTGATAGATGTATACCGTTTCTCCTCAGAGATGATAAAATCACAAGGTAAGTATACATCAGGAAGATCATTCGCCCCCATCTTAATTCATCCTTCCAATGAGATTGTAACACTCTCAATTATAGCATCAATAGCTTTTCAGGTTATTCCAGGTCTTTTGCCTTGACTATTCTATAGGGAAGTTTATTTCACATGGTGATCACTCTTTGTGTGAAGAAGAATTTTCAGATATTAGTCCTAAAGTTACCATTTACTAATTTGAATCTTTTTCCCTGGATCTGCTCCCACAGTTTCATTAATATTCCATATTAAACTTTTTCTATACACTTAACAATTTTATCTACCTTTGTAAGATCACATTTCCAGGGGGGGTGGGGTGGGTAGTTTTAATCCCCCAAGATGAGTGGGAAGTTAAAATTTATAAAATTTATAAAGTTTCAAACCTGACTCTAACTCGCCTTGAAACTGCTGTCATGAAGACCCCCACTTGCCAAGGATGAGGCATATTAATTTTATCATATGAACATTCATTTTAAACTGTTGCTGGAGTGAAGTAATGAGATCACCAGACACTTGGCTGGAGGACATTTGCATGCTAAAAGACAGTGCTTAGAGAGACAAAAGAATTGCTCACTGATTCAATTAACAGAGATTGGGCTGGGCAATGGTGATCCACATCTTATTGGGGTGGGAGACAGCACTATAGCCCCCACCCCACCGAGAGCTTTGAAATCCACAAACGCAAGAGTTGGTTGAAAAAAACTTAGTCACATGACTAATCTCCTTGCCAACTTGGAGGTTTGAATTGTGCTCACAGGACAGTTTGAAGACACAGACTGTGGATTGTAACTGAACCTGGAACAAGAAAGCCTCTCTCCTGGCTGTCTCTCTCTCGCTTTCTCACAAGCCTCTGGACCCACTAAAGACACGTAAACCACAAGAGAGAAAAGACTGCTGCATCAAAACAAGCTAAAGTGTGCACTGGGCCTCAACGAACAGCAAGACTTACCGGCAACCAAAGACTCAACATCAAACTCAAAGGACTATAACTACAATCCAGCGACTGCCTCAAACTTTTCCCTTTTATTCCTTTTACTTTTTCTGTCTCTATCTGCATGCGTGTTTATCGCGTATGCATGCTAGCATGGTCGCATTGCATATTCGTAGTCGTTAACCGAATGAAAGTTTAAGATTAATAAACTTCCACCTTTCTTGTTTAAATCTAAGAAAACCTGTCCAATTGATTTCTTTGCCTTACAATTGGAAAGTGGCAAACAAGGATTCACTGAGGTGGAGCTAAAAATATGGTGTTTTTTAAAAAATTAAACCCTATTACGGTTAGACCAGGAAAAGGCTGAGAGGGAACCCCTAGATCCCTCTCTCACCTGGTTGTAACACTGCGCACTTCCAGTTTTAACGGAGGTGGACTGAGGGCTGGGTAACCAATCCACTCTCAGGAGGTGGGTCGCTCATTGAAAGACTTTTTGAGAGGACTTTGGGCCTCCATTTTAACTGGCTTCCTATTTTGAACTCCCGTTGACTGGTTTCCCTGTCTTCGGGATACCCGGCAGGTACATGGATGTATGAAGGTCTGGATCCAGAAAGTAAGTGCCTCTACAACAATATTTGTGGGCCAGGAGGGACAGGAGTTTTTCTTCCTGGCCCAAAAAGCTGCCCTTTAAACCACACCCTGGTCCCACAATCTGTCTGACTCCCTCACCTCCATAAACTCTGACCCTTGATCTCCCTCCCAACATCCCTCTGTTACCACCAACTACCTGATCTCCCTCCCTCGAGATCACTGACACTCTCCTTGCTCACTAACCCCTCCCAACCTCCTACTTCCCCTCATCACACCCCATCCACCATGATCAATGAACCTCTCCTTTCCCCTGTGATCTCACCCCCTCGGGACTCCCGTGTCACCTCCAGACCATGCTGTAACTCCTGGGATCTCTCCCTCACTGGTAACCTCTCCCTGCCTGTGATCTCTTCCCACCATTAGACCTACCTGCTCCTTTATTGTGTACAGGCTCTCCCTCCCGACAGGCAGTCAGATTGTCAATCAGAGAAACATGGAAAGAAAATTTAAAAGGCATTTTATCAGTTCAGCGAATCTATACTTCCTCTCTTTCTGTTTCAAACACTCGACATGGAAATATCGAGATCTTGCTTTCTAGGCTGAAAAGGCTGAGTTTGTCTAGTCTTTGCTCAGAGCTCAGACTCTTGATGCTGGGGATCAGCCATGTAGCTCTTCTCTACATTATCTCCATGTTTGAATGCCTGCCTTATTTCTTGAAGTCCAGACTGGATGCAATATTTAAAGTGCAGTCTAACCAGAGCACTGCACAATTTGCTTACTAGTTTCTCTGACTTACATTCTCCTGTTTTGGCTGTATTGGTGATTGTTGCTTTTTTTGGATATGATTAGTATTGAACTTGATTTTTGACACTAATCATATCCAAACATAGCAGCACTTGGTCTCCTGTGTTCTGAGCTATGACGCTACTCTAGAGATCCGGTGCAATGAATATTCACATCCATTTTATTAACTGAACTCTCTTTCAAAGAGCTAAAAAAGCAGATTAGTCACAAAAACAAGAAGAGCTATTGTGGCCAACAAAAGAGGTTATCTTTTAAGCCTGACAATTACTGTTTAATATTAGTTGATAAACACATAGGGGTAGAAATCAAACCAGGCTGTGCCTATTTTCCAGGTATTAATGTTAGCAAAAAGGAAAAATTATGTTTGGTGATGCCAAAGACACCTGAAATATGTCTGACCCCATTTTTGGTGGAGCTATTTTCAGGAATCTCAAGGGTAGTATTGCCAACTCTGGTTGGAGGCATTCCTGGAGGTTTGAACATATGACCACATGACAGATGACTTTGCAACATATGTTGATGTGACATATAACCATGTGACATCTGATCATATGATGTCTGACCATGTGACCTCCAGGGTTGCCAACACTGGTTGGATGTATTTCTGGTGTTTTCATCCCATTACCTCCCACCTCCAATTGCCTCACCCAGTTATACAGCCTTTTCTTCCATCTCCAATGCATTTTGCAATTAATAATTATTTGTTCCATGAAAATGGAAAAAAAACAATATTTTAAGTGTGTCTGTGATTTTTCTCCTGGGTTGCTCATAGCAGTGTCCAGGAGGTTAAGCTTTGACACCTGGCTACTCTAGAAAATCCAAGAGGGTTAGCAATCGTACTCTGGGACTTCCAAAAAACTGAAATTACACTTTTTGCATAGGTTAATGTGAGGCTAATGCCTGTTATAGGACCTCAGTTCAGTTGGCTAGACGGCTAGAGTGTAATGCAGAAAAATGCTAACAGCGTGGGTTCAATCCCCATACCGGCTGTGGTATCATGCAGGCCTGCCTTACCCCATGCTTGAGGAGATGTGACACTCAAGCTATACATCAGCAACTGTCTCTATCTAATGACAAGAGATACCAATGGTCTTTTGGGACTATGGCTAGAGCAGCAATACTCTGCGCAATGATGTGACAGCTGTTAAGATGCATACCTGAGTGCATGCTCCTCAAACAAAGGCAACTTTGCAAATTTTCCAGATTGGATGTGGAATGACAAACCTGTGCTACTCTGTGTTGGTGAGTAGAATTGGGCTTTCCCTCTCCCTGGTAACACAGTGGCCCCAAACATTGGCAGAGTGTAGTTCCAACAGTTACATTGTTATCATGCCTGCCATATAATTCTGTGGCTGACACTACTGAAGCTTATAGGGTCAGGAGGAGGAGCCTACAGAAGTGGAATTCCAGTGGTTTGAGAATGCCTATGAGGTGTCCCTCCACCCCATCAAATATCCAGGTAACACTGGTATTAAATGAGTGGACTGGGAGGGGCCTTGGAGTCTTGTGCCCCCCAGAAAGCAATAGCTGGTGCCTCAAATGCTGGGGGGCAGCTGAAAAATAAATCATCTCTGATCTGCCCTATTGGGGCACATTTGCACCCTACTGGAGGCTGCTACACCTCTCTCACTTGGCATATTATCCTCCAAACATATGCTGAATCTCATTGCGATCAAGGAGGTAGGATCTTGCAGCTGGGAAACTTTCTGTCATCTGACTCGTTCCTTACACATCAGTGGCCTTGTTTAGGACAGGTGGTGGCTCTGGAAACTCCTGTGTGAGGCTGGGAAGTTGAGTATTCAGATCTTGGCAGATTGGCCAAATAAACTGTGGTTCCACATTCACCTCAACCTGATGTTGTGATCTTCCTCCTAGAAGTTCTGCCATTTCTTTGTCAGAGCTCTTCATAAGTAAGAGTCCTGGTGACCCAGTGATTTTGTTTTAATTCATTTTCATATGGGGATGTCAATGTCAATAAATGGGCATTTATTGCCCATCACTAGTTTTCCTGATTTGATACAATGGAATGGCTTGCTATGCCACTTCAGGGAGCAGTTGAGTCAACCACATTGGCATCAGACTGGAGCCATTTATAGGCCATACCAGGTAAGGATGTCAGGTTTCCTTCTTTAGAGGACATCAAATGAACCTGATGGGTATTTATAACAAAATGATAGCTTCATAGTTATTCATTTTTTCCTCGTGCTAGATTTTCATTTTCAGATTTTGCAGAATTCTGGATTATTAGTCCAGTAACATAACACAGTGTACTAGAAGTGAAACGACAATACCTAGCTTCTTAAACCATCAGTGTCTCTTTTCTTGCAGACTGCAGAAGTCTACAAGTGACTAATATATTTGCAGCCCAAACAATATGAATGAGGGTGTACATCAGCTAAAACAGACACTCTCCCTTCCATTTCTTTTTTCAGAGAAAATCCTGTTTTTTCACAAAACATTAAAAAATAATTCCTGCCACATAAAGTCATCGTGTAGTGCCTTGGGTTTACAGGAAGTAACTGCTGCGGTTCACAGCATGTTTGCACAGTTGAACATTTTTCAACTTTTTGTTCTCTCAAGGTGTTGAAAGAATCTCAGTGTTAATTGATGCCATTTTTAAAGCTTGCTAATTAAGTCCTGACAGCACTTTTTTTTCACAATTCGCATTGCTCAGCAATTAATGAGATTTGTTTGCTGTTTTAATTATTACAAAGTTAGTGAAGACATAGTTACTGTTTCAACTTTTCCAAAAATCTTACAGCTGTCATGCACTTGGAAATAGATATAAAAAAATTGGTTGACATAAGTGCAGACTATCATCTACACCTCCTAAGGCTAGATTTCATTAAAACTGTCAAAACTGAGAGAGGAGGACAGATGTTTTTCCTTGGTTTATCACAGAAGTCTCACGCGTTCAGACAGTATTACAACAGTTGTGAACTTTATGATCTATTATTAAGCAGCTGCCATTTTTGATTTAGCCTTTAACGCTACAAGTACTGAAAGACTTTTCCAGCTTTCAATGTGTAGATATACATCAGAGTTGCACAATTGCTTTCTAAATAGACTAATATTGAAAGCAGTATTTATTATTTTATTAAAATACAAAAAAAGTAATAAGAAGTCTATTTACCAGATGCAGCAATAGAGGAGCCAGAAAATAGAAATGGTTACGATGAAGCTGTCTATCTTGTATTATCATCAAAAGTATTTAGTGATAAATTAGGAAAAGTGAAAGATTAGAAGATAACACCACTGCAGGAAAGCCAATGTGTTCCCTTCTGTGTTTATTGGTCTGTGCTTAAGGTTAAAATAGATCCAGAATATTCTTTCAGGTATAGTCAAATGACAAATAATTCATTGCCATGATAAAATTGAGGTGACAGTAATACCAGCAACCTCAGATCTCGAACAGTGATCTCATACTGATCTCATACTTCAGATCCTACATTGATCCTGCACTTCAAATCTTTTGCACACATCTCCATCCCCCATTGAAAATTGAGCAGGATGCACAAAGGGTAGTCAATATGTGAATAGTCTTTTACAGCGCCTACTGAATCTGAAACATTTACTCAAATTTTGGATGGATGCTTCAATTCAGTCCTGAGGGAGTGCTGCACTGTCAGAAGTGCTGCCTTTTGGGCAGGATGTTAAGCCAAGACCTCGTTGTCCATTCATAATAGATCCCATGGTACGTTTTCAAAGAAATGCATGAAATTCTTCTTGTATCCTGGCTGACATTTGTTCCTTAATATATAGCATTAAAATAGAGTAACTGTTCCTTCATCTTGCTGCTGTTTGTGGGAGATACTGCACACAAAATGACTACCATATTTACCAACAAAACAACAATGCCTGCATTTCAGAGGTAATTGGTCATGAAGCACTTTGCAATGTCCTGAAGATGTGGAAGGTTCTATATAAAAGCATTTTTTTTTCTTTCTCTCTCTTTATAAAATATTTATTTAGATTTGCAGTATATGCTTTCGGTATATGTTCTCTATTTATTCTTCCCTCCCCAAATACTTCTTGCTATTTCTCAGTCACTCACGTGACTTTAAAAGATACATTTTTCTCACTCTTACTTCCCACTGTGGACCTGTAGATCTTTCTGAAGGTGTTATTGGTGTATCATTGACCAGAAAGGTTTTTATTTAATAAATACCATCTGAACAGGTGACCTTTGTTGTTTTCCAGACCTGGTTCAGTGAATGAGTAAGCGCAGAATGCTTAAGGTACTGGATCATTTCTGATTGAAAGCATTCTTATTTTTCTATTGAATGTTTTTTTTAAATTGCCTTTTTTAATTCGTTTGGGAAATGTAGGCATTGCTGGCCAGGCCAGCATTTATTGCCCATCCCTAATTGGCCTTGAGAAGGTGGTGGTGAGCTGCCTTTTTGAAGCGCTGCAGTCCTTGAGATATAGGTACACCAGCAGTGCTGTAAGGGAGGGAGTTCCAGGATTTTGAACCAGCAGCAGTGCACAAACGGCGATATCGTTCCAAGTCAGGATGGTGTGTGGCTTCGAGGGTTCTTACAGGTGGTGGTGTTCCCATGCATTTGCTGCCCTTGTCCTTCTAGGTGGTAGAGGTAGCAGGTTTGGAAGGTGCTGTCGAAGGAGTCTTGGTGAGTTGTTGCTGTGCATCTTGTAAACAGTACACACTGCTGCTACTGTGCATCATTGATGGAGGGAGTGAATGTTGAAGGTGGTAAATGGGGTGCCTATCAAGTGGGCTACTTTGTCCTGGATGGTGTCTAGATTCTTGAGTGTTGTTGGAGCTGCACCCATCCAGGCAAGTGGAGAGTATTCCATCACTTTTCCTTGTAGGTGGTGAAGAGGCATTGGGGAGTCAGGAGGTGAGTTACTCACTGCAGGATTCCCAGCCTCTGACCTGCTAATGGAGCCAATGCGTTTATGTGGCTGGTCCTGTTCAGTTTCTGGTCAATGGTGACCCCCAGGATGTTGATAGTGGGGGATTTAGTGATGGTAATGACATCGAACATCAAGGGGAGATGGTTAGATTCTCTTTTGTTTGAGATGGTCATTGCCTGGCACTTGTGTGGCGCGAATGTTGCATGCCTCTTATCGCCCAAGCCTTGATATTATCCAGGTCTTTCTGCATATGAACATGGACTGCTTCAGTATCTGAGGAGTCATGAATGGTGCTGAACATAGAACCATAGAAAAATTATGGCCATTCAGCCCATTGTTTTCGTGCCGGCTGAAAAAGATAGCCGCCCAATCTAATCCGACCTTCCAGCAGCTGGTCCATAGCCTTGCCAGATACAGCACTTCAGGTGCATGTCCAGATACTTTTTAAAACACTGTGCAATCATCAGCGAACATCCCCACTTCTGATCTTATGATGGAGGGAAGGTCATTGATAAAGCAGCTGAAGATAGTTGGGCCTCGGACACTACCCTGAGGAACTCCTGCAGCAATGTCCTGGGACTGAGGTGATTGACCTGCAACAATCACAACCATCTTCCTTTGTGCTGGATATGACTCCAACCAGTGGAGAGCTTTCCCCCGATACACATTGATTCCAGTTTCGCTAGGGCTCCTTGATGTCATACTCCGTCAAATGCTTCCTTGATGTGAAGGGCAGTCACTCTCACATCACCTCACTACCTTATGTTTATTTAATGGAATATAAATGATAGGAATCAAAGGGCTGACACATTCTAAACCCAAAAAGGAACATACCTTCAGTCGTGCACTGAAACAACATCAATTATGTACTGGAGGCCTGGAGTGACGCTTGAACTCACAACCATTATGGCTCAGAGGCCAAATTCTCAAGTGACAATATGATCACACCAATCTATATAATTAAAAGGCTTAACTTAAAAATTCTGATGTTTCTCATGGGTGGAATTATGTCCACGTTGAACTGTGGGACCAAAACAAATTAATACTATCTGGACACTAACTCAGCAAGCTCTATAGCCAACAATGAAAACAATCCAAATCCTGGGCTTTAAATAAACAAATAAAGAGAAGTGTTAATTAAGGTGTAGTAGTAATTTATGTCAACTGGCAATTCTGATGAAAACAAATGCTTTTAATTGTTGCCTTGCCAATTTTAAAATGGATTGCGTGTATTAACTGTAATGGACCTCTCATCGATTGCAGCTGCATTTATGAGAAAGAATATTGTACTCCCTGCTCATTTTGGATAAATTAGATCTTTCCTGTATTTAAACCAACACATTACTAATTGTGCATGTATTTAAGTGACCAATAGTAAAACAAAATAAAAACAGAAAGTGCTGGAAATACTCAGCAGGTCAGGCAGCATCTGTGGAGAGAGAAACAGAGTTAACGTTTCAGATCTGTGACCTGTCATCAGAACTGGCAGAGGTTAAAAAAAAGTTAGGTTTTAAGCAAGTGAAGGGGGTGAGAAGGAGAAGGTGTTTGATTGAGCAAAGGGCAGGAGAGAATAAATAACAAAGCTGTCCTGGGACAAAGGCAAAGAGTGTGTTCATGCTTGTGGTGAAAGACAAAGCATTAGTCCAGAGAGAGTGTTAATAGCGGAATCATGAGCAGCTCTGTCTACATGAAAAACAGGCACATGGTTAAAAAATAAATAAAACAAAAAAAATAAAAAATATTAAAAAAGGCCAGTCATGCTCTGAAGTTATTGAACTCAATGTTCAGTCCGCAAGGCTGTAGAGCGCTTAATCCAAAGGTGCTGCTCTTCGAGCTTGCGTTGAAGTTCACTGGAACACTGGAGCAGGCCAACGACAGAAAGGTTGGTGTTACGACCAGCTGAGAAAGAGGTCTAGGGTTCCTTTTCTGCCTTCACCTGGTCTTACCGTAACAGGGTTTAATTTTAAACACACTGTGTTTTTAGCTCCTCCTTGGTGAATGCTTGTTCACTGCTTTCCAATTACAATGCAAAGTAACCAGCACAAACAGGTTTTCTTAGGATTAACAAAGAAAAGTTGAAATTTATTAAACTTAAACTCTAATTCGGTTGACGCCTACGGATACACGACACACCCACGCTAGCATGCATACGTGATACACATATGCAAATAGAGACAGAAAAGAGCAAAAGAAAAATAAAGTGGAAAAGTTTGAGGCAATATCGGGGAGTTGAAGGCTATGAGGAGCTGACAAGGAAGAGGAGTTGAGGTCTGGGGCAGATCAGCCATGATCTTATTGAATGGCGGGCAGGCTTGAGGGCCCCAATGGCCTACTCCTGCTCCTAGTCCTTATTTTCTTATGTAATATCTGAAGAGTTGTTGTTACGGTTCTTCAAGCTCACTGTAGAGTCCTTGATTGTTGGTTGATCTTGATTTTCGTTGGGGCTCAGTATTCTTCTTAAACCTTGTTGGCTGTCAGAGACTTTTCTCTCTTGGGGTTCATGTGCCTTCAGTGGATTTAGAGGCTTGTGAGAAAGCGATGGGAGCAGACAGGAGAGAGATCTTTTCAGTCCAGGAGCAAACAGACACTCTGAGTTCAAACTCTCTGTGGCCAGTTCAAAAGAAAACCCTGGAACAGCCAGCTAGTCATGTGACCATCTGGTCTAACCAGTCCTGGCCCTTGTGGATTGTATCCTCCTTAGCAGGCCTTGGAATGCACTTTCTCACCTTCGACGTCTGTTTGTATGTAAATGTTTTTTTCCAGCCACGGCTGATCTGTTTAACAAGTAATTTCCTTGCTCCAACAACAGTTAAAAATCAATGTTCATGATAAAATTGATATGCCTCATTCTTGACAGGTGGGGGCCTAGCATGACAGTTGGCATGGGATAAGGGAGGTGTTGAAATGGCAAGCAACTGGAAGCTCGGGTCATGCTTTCAGACGGAGCGAAGGTATTCTGCAGTGTTAACCCAATCTGCATTTGGTCTCCCCGATAGAGAGGTGACTGCATTTTGAGTAGCGAATGCAGTGTACTACATTGAAGGAAGTACAAGTAAATTGCTACTTCACCTGGAAAGAGTGTTTGGGGCCTTGGATGATGAGGAAAGAGCAGGTAAAAGGGCAGGTATTACACCTCCTGTGATTGCATGGGAAGGTGCTGTGGGAAAGGGATGAGGTATTGGGGGTAATGAAGGAGTGGACCAGGGTGTCGCGGAGGGAACGATCCCTTTGGGATGCTGACAGGGGAGGGGAAGGGAAGATGCGATTGGTGGTGGAATCAAGCTGGACGTGGCGGAAATGGCAGAGGATGATCCTTTGGATATAGAGGCTGATGGGGTGGAACGTGAGGACAAGGAGAACACTGTTGCAGTTCTGGGAGGGAGGGTAAGGGGTGAGGGCAGAGGTGTGGGAAATGGGTTGGACACAGTTGAGGGCCCTGTCAACCACAATGGGAGGGATTCCTCGGTTGAGCAAAAAGGGAGACATATCAGAAGCGCTGTTGTGGAAGGTTGCATCATCAGAACAGATGTGTCAGAGATGGAGAAACAGGGAGAATGGGACGGTGTCCTACAGGAAATAGGGTGTGAGGAGGTGTAGTCAAGGTAGCCGTGGGAGTGGTGGGCTTATAATGAATATTACTGGACAACCTATCCCGAGAGATGGAGACAGAAAAGTCGAGGAAGGGAAAGGAAGTGTTGGAGATGGACCATGTAATGGTGAGAGAAGGGTGGAAATTGGAAGCAAAGTTGATGAAGTTTTCCAGTTCAGGGTGAAAGCAGGAAACGGCACCGATACAGTCATCAATGTACTGGAAAAAGAGATGAGGGAGGGGGCCTGAGTAGGACTGGAACAAGGAATGTTCAACATATCCCACAAAAGACAGGCACAACTAGGACCCATGCAAGTACCCATAACAACACCTTTAATTTGAAGGAAGTGAGTGGAGTTGAAGGAGAAGTTATTCAATGTGAGAACAAGTTCAGCCAGATGGAGGAGGGTGGTGGTGGATGGGGACTGCTTGGCCCGCTGATCAAGGAAGAAGCAGAGAGTCCTCAGACTGTCCTGGTGGGGATGGAGGTGTAGAGAGATTGGGCATCCATAGTGAAGAGGAGGTGGTTGGGGCCATGAAAACAGAAATTGTCAAAATGGTGTAGGGCGTCTGAAGAGTCATGGATGTAGGTGGGAAGATACTGGACCAGGGGAGAAAAGATAGAGGCAAGATAGGAAGAAATAAGTTCAGCGGGGCAGGAACAGGCTGAAACGATGGGACAGTCCTGTTTGTGGATTTTAGGAAGGAGGTAGAAGCAGGCTGTCTGGGGTTGTGGGACTATGAGGTTGGAAGCTGTAGAGGGAAGATCTCCAGAGGAGATGAAATCAGTGACAGTCCTGGAGACAGTGGCTTGATGTTCGGTAGTGGGGTCATGGTCCAGGAGGAGATAGTAAGAAGTGTCTCAGAGTTGGCAAGGTAGAGGTCGGCATGCCAGACAACAACAGCACCACCCTTGTCAGCAGGTTTGATCACAACGTTGGGGTTAGACCTGAGAGAGTTAAGGAAGAGTTAAGATTTCAGGGCGGGTGGTGGGGGGAGCAGGGTGGAACCTGCCCAATTGGTCTAGGGGGTGGTGGGAAGGGGTAAAGGTCAGAGTTAATAAACTTTGAGAGGGGGTAGGTTGGGATCATAATGTCAGATTTTTTTATGGGGGAGAGGGCAACTAATAAATCGTTTTCTCATTGTGGGAGTGGGAAGGGTCTTGAAACCTTTATTAAAATTTGCACTTTATATTTATACAGCCTATTCCTTTAAAAATTTAAATGAAATAGAAGGGATAGAAGCTCTTTAAAAATGACGCCAGTGCCTGGCGTGAGACGTGCCGCTTTTGAAGCTTGCCACTGATCTCGGCAGTGAGCTGGAAAAGTGCAGCCCCATAAAGAACGCATTACAATGTACATTGAGGTTCATTCAAAATAGTAACAGTAAATGCGATAATTTATTTTAGTGTGCCAAATGATACCCATTGCATTAAAAAGCAATTGCATTGTCAAATTTAAATCATTACTAATTCTTGACTTTTAATGTTCAGTTCTCGACGTTCTAATATTTGTTAAATGTAAGATAAAATTTCAAATATTTATAACTAAATTTATTATTTAATAACTCATTAATTTCAGTGTTTTAATTTATATCTTCCCAAATTGCTTCATCTTGATATTAAGCGGAAGATGTACTAAATCCTTACAAATCATTAGTGCGATCAAGCAGTTCTTACTCACCAATAACCTGCTCACTGATGCTCAGTTTGGGTTCTATAAGGACCACTTGGCTCCAGACCTCATTACAATCTTGATCTTTACATGGACAAAAGAACTGAATTCCAGAGGTGAGGTAAGAGTGACTGCCCTTGACATCAAGACAGTGTTTGATTGAGTGTGGCATCAAGGAGCCCTAGTAAGACTTTGGCAATCAGGGGAAAAACTCTCCAATAGCTGGAGACATGCCGAATGCAAAGGAAGATGGTCATGGTTGTTGCAGGCCAATCAGCTTATGCCCAGGACATCACTGCAGGAGTTCCTCATGGCAGTGTCCTATGCCCAACCATCCTCAGCTGCTTCACCAATAACTTATGACGGAGGGGATATTAAGAAGTGGGGATGTATGATGATGATTGTGCAGTGATCAGTTCCATTCACAACTCCTCAGATAATGAAGCAGTCCACGCTGCTCCACAAATCACTGACCACCTCCAGGTGCTTACCCATTGTCTCTCGAGACAAGGAGGCCAAAGAAGAAGAAGAAGAAGAAGAAGAAGTCCACGCTATTAAATAACATGAATGCAGCAAGACCTGGGCAACATTCAGGCTGGGGCTGATAAGTGGCAAGTAACAATTCTGCCACACAAGAGAAAAACATATGAACATATTAGGAGCAGGAGTAGGCCACTCGACCCCTCGAGCCTTCTCCACCATTCAATATGTTCATGGCTGAACTGATTATTCCACATTCCCACCTCCCCCGATAACCTTTCACTCCCTTGCTTATCAAGAATCTATCTACCTCTGCCTTAAAAATATTCAAAGACATTGTTTCCATCGCCTTTTGGGGAAGAGAGGTCCGAAGACTCACTACCCTCTGTGAGAAAAAAATTCTCCCCATCTCTGTCTTAAATGAGCAACCCCTTATTTTTAAACAGTGACCCCTAGTTCTAGATTCTCCCACAAGAGGAAACATCCTTTCCACATCCACCCTGTCAAGACTCCTCAGGATGTTGTATGTTTCTATCACGTCACCTCTTACTCTTCCAAATTCCAGCAGATACAAGCTAGCCTGTCCAATCTTTCTTCATAATATAGCCCGCCCATTCCAGGTATCAATCTAGTAAACCTTCTTTGAACTGTTTTCAACGCATTTACATCCTTCCTCAAACATAGAGACCAATACTGTACACAGTACTACAGATGTGGTCTCACCAATGCCCTATATAACTGAAGCATAACCTCCCTACTTTTGTATTCAATTCCCCTCTCAATAACCGATAACATTAGCTTTCTTAATTACTTGCTGAACCTGCATACTAACCTTTTGCGATTCATGGACTCGCACACCCAGATCCCTCTGCATCTCAGAGCTCTGCAATCTCTCACCATTTAGATAATAAGCTTCTTTTATATTTTTCCTGCCAAAATGAACAATTTCACATTTTCCCACATTGTACTCCATTTGCCAGATCTTTGTCCACTCACTTAACCTATCTATATCCCTTTGCAGTCTCTTTATGTCCCCTTCAAAACCTACTATCCTACCTATCTTTGTGTCAGCAGCAAATTTAGCAACCATACCTTCGGTCCCTTCATCCAAGTTATTGATATAAATTGTAAAACGTTGAGGCCCCATCACTGAACCCTGTGGTACACCAGTCGTTACATCTTGCAAACCAAAAAATTACCCATTTATGCCTATTCTCTGTTTCCTGTTAGCTAACCAATCTTCTATCCATGCCAATATGTTACCCCCTATACCATGAGCTTTTATTTTCCGCAATAACCTTTGATGTGGCACCTTATCAAATGCCTTCTGGAAATCTAAGTACCAACCCTCCGGTTCTCCTTTATCCACAGCACATGTTAGTTCCTCAAAGAACTCCAACTAATTGATTAAACATGACTTCCCTTTCACAAAACCTTGTTGACTCTGCCTGATTACCTTGAATTTATCTAAGTGCCCTGCTATAACGTCTTTAATAATCGCTTCTAACATCTTCATATGACAGATGTTAAACTCAATGGCCTGTAGTTTCCTGCTTTCTGTCTCCCTTCTTTTTTGAGTAAAGGAGTCACATTGGCTACTTCCCAATCTAATGGCACCTTCCCGAATCTGGGAACTTTTGGAAAATGAAAACCAACGCATCAACTATCTCACTAGCCACTTCTTTTAAGACCCTAAGATGAAGTCCATCAGGACCTGGGAACTTGTCAGCCCGCAGCTCCAACAATTTGCTCAGTACCACTTCCCTGGTGATTGTAATTTTCTTGAGTTCCTCCCTCCCTTCCATTTCCTGACTTACAGTTAATTCTGGGATGTTACTTGTATCCTCAATGGTGAAGACTGATGCAAAATACCAGTTCAATTCATCTGCCATCTCCTTATTATCCATTATTAATTCCCCAACACACTTTTTATAATAAAGTGCTGGTAATGACCATCTCCAACAATGGAAGTCTAACCATCTCCCCTTAACATTCAATGGCATTAGCATCATCAAACCCCACCGTAAACATCCTAGGATCAACATTGCATCAGAAACTTAAATGGGCTAGCCACATAAAAACTGTCACTGCAAGATCAGGTCAGAGGCTGGGAATTCTATGGCAAGAAACACACGTCCTGACTCCTCAAAACCTTTCAACCATCTACAAGGCATGTGTCAGGAGCGTGATTGTATACTGTCCACTTGCCTGGATCAGTGTAGCTCCAACAACACTCAAGAAGCTCCGCACCATCCAGGACAACGCAGACCGATTGATTGGCACCCCATCTATGATGTTAAACATTCACTTCCTGTATCACAGGCACACTGTGGCTGCAGTGTGTGCCATCTACAAGATGCATTGCAGCAACTCGCCAAGGTTCCTTCAACAGCACCTTCCAATCCACGACCTCTACTGCCTGGATGTTCAAAGGCTGGCCGACTAATGGGAACACCATTACCAGCAAGTTCCCGTCCAAGACATGCACCATTCTGACTTGGAAATATATTGCCATTCCTTCATTGTCTCTGGGTCAAAATCCTGGAACTCCCTTGCTAACAGAACTGTGGGTGTACCTAAACCACATGGACTGTAGTAGTTCAAGAAGGTGGCTCACCATCACCTTCACAAGGATAATTAGGAATGGGCAATAAATACTGGCCTTGCCAGCAATGCATACATCCCATTAATGAATGAAACAAAAAATTAAATTTCCCATGCTGCTCAGTAAGTGACACAGGGGTTGGGCGGGGGCATTGCGGTAGGGAGGGGGCGTTGAATGAGTATGTGAAATTTCAAAATTCTAGCTAAATCGTTATACTTTCTCTCTCTCCCACTCTCCTCTCCCTCTTTACGCTCTTTACAAATACCTATACCAAACTGAAAGGGTCTCTTTCTCTCTTCTCCCATGCCTCTGTCCATAGCCTGCATGTCTGGCATGTGAAGAAGTATATGAATGCAACTGGGGGATGACTTTGCCTCTGATTTTTTTTTTCTTCCTCACTGCCTTGCCTCCTCACCTATCAGAGCACTGCAGAGATTATGAATTCACCACAAGTGCAATCGCTCAGGAACACTGTAAATTGGAGTACACAATGCCACCATGCTACCCACATAACTATTATGTTAAATAAATGTTGGATTGCAACATTAAGAGAATAACAGTAAGTTTAAGTCTGTAATTTGATTTTGTGATTTTGTTGACATTCATAAATCATTCAAATTTTGTGATGTTATCATAACCATACTGAGTTACGGTAATTTAAATCACTATGACCTTCAATTATCCAGAGCATTTCTATGTAAGTATAAGAATCTGCCAAGTTTGATACCTTCTTTTGTTATGAAAGGTAATTAGAAGATTTTTTGATATTACAGAAAATGTAAACACCTTTGGAATAATTAGGCATTTGCTGGCAATACCTCACACAGAATCTTGCACACAAACCTTAATCTTCATCCAGCTTAGCAGCTCAGGCAGCATCTGTGGAGAAAGAAATCGAGTTAGCCTTTTAGGTTGATAACTTTTCATCTGAACTGGTCATTGACCTGAAATGCTAACTTTGTTTCCCTCTTCACAGATGCTGCCTGACCTGCTCAGTATTTCCAGCATTTTCTGCTTTTATTTCAGATTTCCAGTATCCATAGTATTTTGCTTTTGCTCAATCTTCATCCATTATCTTCCAAAACCACCACACAAGCATTTGACATTGATCTAGACAATAGTGATAAATTAATGCAAAAGTATTCGTAAAATGAATTTGGGTGCTCATATTCGATATCAAAATGAACCTTCCTTTCATCGAATGGCAATACTGGAGAAACTCCACAGCTCAAATGACATGATAGCCCTCTCCTCCCAACAATGATATATTAAATTGCAGCAGCACCAATAAGTTGGTTCATGCAAACCTCTCATTTCTTTTTCTTAAAAATAATTCATGGAAAATGGTAACTTTGCCTCAACTGGTAGCCTAAATATGTTATCTGCCAGACAGCAGTAGTTTAGAGAAATAAAACACCTTATTAATTGCATCTATAATTGATTATTTATTGTGCTCCAGACTCGTCATGTATTTTATATATATTCTATTTTAAAGTCTGATGGAGAAATTCTTCAATATTCATTTTTCCCTTGTGAAAGTAGCATTAACTGGTAGAGCCATGGGAATAAATACAAATGTTCCGCCTCTTAAATCCTATTTTTCAATGTCTGGCCTTCATCACCGTGTTGTGTTCTTCCATAGCTGCTTGGCTCTGACACTCTTCTGCGTCCTCTTCATCGCAGGATGTTTGTCACTCACACATGTCTTCCTCATGTAAGGCCTCGACCCTCTAAAGTGTTAGATTATGTAGAATGCAGGAGACCACCATGATATGCGAATCCTTCGCTGGGGCATACTGCAGGGCTCCATCAGATCGATCAAGGCAGTGGAATCCCATTTTCAGCAGCTCAATGGCCTGCTCGATGGTTGCTCAGGTGGAGCCGTGGCAAGCGCTGTACCTCTCCACCACATCATTGCGAGCGTTCCTCACAGATGTTAGAAACCATGTCTTCAATGGGTAGCCTTTGTCCCTGAGAATCCATCCCTGAAGGTGAGCGGGGGGGAGTGAAAAGCTGTGGTACCTGGGACTGTCGAAGTATATGGGTGTCGTGGCTGCTTCCCGGAAAGTGGACCACACCTGCAGAAAATACATTCGGTAGTCACAGACAAGTTGAGCATTGATTGAATGGAAGCCCTCCCTGTTGATGAAGGTGACTGGCTGTTCCGTGGGAACCTTGATGGCCACATCTTGCACCTGTGGGAATCCAGTTATCACCCCAAATCCAATGGCCCTCTCGGCCTGACTGTCAGTGTCAGTCCAGTAGTGCACATAGTCACTGTCCCTCTTAAACAGGGCATTGGTGACCTCCTTGATGCAGCAGTGCGCTGCAGCTTGGGAGACTCCACACATGTCCCGAGTGGATCACTGGAAAGATCCTGATGCATAACAGTTGAGCGCCACTGTTATCTTTAGGGCCGCAGGCATAAGGTGGCCACCAAATCCCATTGGTCACAAATGCAGAAGGCCGCATACGTCTGTGACAGCCTCCCTGGACAGCTGTAGCCTTCACTGACAGTGTTATTCAGATCTACAGGTAGGTTATGCAAGTCCTGTAGACTCTCTGGCATACTTGAGTCCTTCTTGGCCTTGCCGGCTGCTGCTGTCTTGGAGCTTCTGGCTGAACCGCAGCTGCCGCTTGGGACTGCCTTCATCAGAGGCATCTCAGCATGCCAAGGGGATCCAGAAACCAGGGTGAATGAGGCACATGGCAGTTTCCCAGGGCCCTTCAGCTCCCTTCTGATGCAGAGATGATCCAAATATGTTTATCAATCTTTGCTCGTCCAGATGCCTGATGCGGCTCTAACATTAAGGTTACTGTTGGTCTAACATCTTTTCCAGATGTGTGAGACATCATACACATAACAACATTATTTAGGATACGCTTTAATGGCTCCCTGACACACACAACCTGGATGCTTGCAAAGATTCTCCCCCTTTCACA
Organism: Heterodontus francisci; assembly: GCF_036365525.1. Taxonomy (NCBI): domain Eukaryota; kingdom Metazoa; phylum Chordata; class Chondrichthyes; order Heterodontiformes; family Heterodontidae; genus Heterodontus; species Heterodontus francisci. The sequence goes on from NC_090376.1 coordinate 107,310,648, forward strand.
CACAAGCCCCTTGCAGAGTTCCCCCATTCACACATAACCTCCCTGCACAGCACCTCCCTTTTGCACATAACCCCCTTGCAGATTACTCCCTTAGATACTCAGTATAGTGGCAATGGTCGCTGTACCCCCCTCCCCCCACTTCCCTTATGCTACTATGGTTACGTTACCTTCCCTTTCGCAGCACCAAGACCTCTTGCCTCAGTGCTGCCAGTTTTCAGGGTCGCGGAACTAAAGGCACATGATTGCCGTACATCATCCACAAAACTGAGGAGCGTTCATTGGATCGCAGTGAATTAGATTCAAATTTATGTAAAGTAGCATTTCAGGCATTTAAATTATGATGCCATTGTGTCGGAATGTTGGTACCACCATGGTATTTTCCCGACTCTGACATAATTGGCACATTGCGGTACGGTGCTAAGTTTTGTGGCGGACGGCTCTGTGGTGATTCTCTGTCCTCCCACACCACTGAACCCACCTTAGATGAGAGCACAAAATTCAACCCATGGCAATCAAGGCACCCTCAGATCAACCAGGAGTATTAGTCAATCAAAAAGTACTGCACTCACTCAATGTGCAGCTGATATGTGATGACCAGAAGGTTTTCATTCATGTCTGTGCAAGGTATCCCAGGAGCTGCCATGATACCTTCATAATGTGCCAATTACATCTCCCACAGGTCTTCACACCTCCCAGAAGAGTCAACAATGGCACCTTGGAAACAAGGGCTACCCTTTAAGGATGTGGCTGATAACATCTGTGAGGAGCTCTACAAATGTTGCAAAGAAAAAATCATTGTCATTGTCTTCGGCTGTCCCTCGATTTGAGGATGACGTCTACTCAAAGTCACTTGTTTCTGCCATGGGTCTTCAGGTGACTGAACAGACTGATTCTTGACCCGCAGATCTTTGGGCACATGGGGCAGGACGTCCCAGGCAGTAGTGGGATCCGGAGTGCAGGATTTTCTTCCTTTTCTTTCCTTCTCTGCCGCCGCCTTGCCCCATCATTAGGGTATTTGAACTCAAAGTATGATGCAGCTTGATGGTCAAGTTGTCGCCATTTTGAATGATTGGTGGCAAGCTCCTCCCAGTCATCAATGTCAATGCTACTGTACTTCAATGAGAGCTTCAGAGTTTCTTTGAAGCATTTTCTTTTACCTCCCCTGGAACACTGGCCATTTGAGAGTTGAGAAAACAGGACCTGGCGGGGAGACAGTTTTTGGCATATCTGGACACAGTGTCCACTCCATCGAAGTTGGTTTTGCAGGAGTTCTGCCTGAATGCTTGTGGAACTGGCCTCAAGAAGGGCACTAGTGTTTGTTTGACCATCCTCCTATTGAATCTGGAGGAAGCGGCAGAGGCATTGCTGATGGAATTTCTCTGGCGCTCTTATGTGTCACTGATTCACAGTCCAGGTCTCACTGCAGTACAGGAGTGTGGTGACAACAACTGCTCCATACACTAGGACTTTTATTGACTTGAAGAGGTCTTTGTTGTCAAACACTCACCACTGTGGTTTGTAGAAGGCTGAGCTGGCGCAGCTGATCTCCTTGTTAATGGTGGCCTTATGAAAGAGGTGGCTACCAAGGTATGTGAAACCTACAAAATACTTAAAGGGATAGACAGGGTAGATGCAGGTAAGTTGTTTCCCCTGGTTGGGGAGTCTAGAACCAGGGGGACACAATTTCAAAATAAGGGGAGGCCACTTAGGACTGAGATGTGGAAACATTTCTTTACTCGGAGGGTTGTGAATCTTTGAAAATCCCAACCCCAGAGGGCTGTGAAAGCTTAGTCATTGAGCATGTTTAAAGCAGAGATTGACAGATTTTGAAATACCAATCACATAAGGGGATATGAGGATAGTGTGGGAAAAAGGCATTGAAGTGGATGATCAGCCATGATTATATTGAATGGCAGAGCAGGCTAGATGGGCTGAATGGCATACACCTGCTCCTATGTTCCTACATTCCTAAGTTCTCAACATATTCCAAAGTCGCTCCTTCAACATATATGGGAGGTGGAATATTTGGCTGACCAGGTGTGGGTTGATATGTGAGTTTTGTTTTGGCAACATTCAAGGACAAGCCAAGACTCTTGTAATCAGAATTGAAAAGATCAAGAGCAGCTTGCAAATCTGGTACAGAGTGGGGATTGTGATGAAGTTTTTTGGACATCCAACTCTTTGGAGCACAATCCACAGAGCCTCGCGATTTACTGAGTCAAATGCTTTGGTCAGGTCAATGAATGCAATGAAGAGTTCCTGGTGTTATTCTCGACATTATTTCTGGATTTGTCGGGCAACAAAGACCATGTCAGATGTTCCTTTGGAAGGTCTAAAATCACATTGTGTTTCTGGGAGAATTTCCTCAGCCACAGGAAGTAGGCGATTCAGGAGAATGTGTGTTAGGATTTTCCCTGCTATGGAAAAGAGGGAAATACCTCGATAATTTCCACAGCATGATTAATCTCTCTTCTTGAAGATTGTTACAATTGTCGCATTCCTGAAGTCGGAGGGGGGAGGGGGGGGGAGTTCTTTTTCCTCCCAAATCCGTAGGATGAGTGCATGGAGTCTTGAAGTGAGCAAAAGCCCACCAGCTTGGAAGACCTCAGCTGGAATACCATAGCGGCTGCAGGCTTTGTTGTTTTCCATCTGAAAGAAAATATATAACTGGAGTCACATGGGCACAAGTGTGGTCATAGAGCAAACCATTAGGTTGCTGAAGATGCGATTCAGGTGCCTGGACAGATTTGGGATAACTGAATGGTCTGCTATCCCTCCAGAGGGTGTTGCTCCTCATTGCCACTGGGCCTAAAATCCAAGAGTTGTGCCCCCATTGCCAGCAGTTGCATTCCTTGTACTCAGCTAGTTGCCCCATTGTCCTTGGCTGCCTTTCCTCCTGCTCTTCTGCCCCTGTGATGCCAGGAGAGGGCCAACCCCTTGCACTGCTTGAATGCTGACTGTCCACTCTCCCTGCCACCTGCACTGTGCCAAGTTCACCTGTCTCCCAATGCCCAAGTCCTCCTCTGTGCTGTCGAAACATTTATGCCTCCAGGGTAATTCCCTGGGGAAGCCATGATAGGGACCTCACTCTGTCCCATCTCCCTTCACGTGGTCTGCCCAAGACAGTGTGTGTAGCCTGTGCGTGCCTGTTAAACTCTCAAATTCCCTAATTAATGAGCTCTTAATGAGCTCTTCAAGTACCTTAATTGGCTTTAAGCGGGGATCATGTGGGATCACTGTCCCACCCTTCTCCCCCCGACCCAGAGAACCTGGCCGGTGCCGGGAAAGGCGTTGGAAAACTGGCAGGCAGGCTGGCATCAGTATTTTCGGGCCCTGTCCACCTCCACTCCTATCCCCAGCAGGGCCCAAAAATTCAGCTCTGGAGACTTGAAATAAATTTTATGATTTGTTAATATTTTCAAATACATTAAGGCAGTGACAATGTTATATACACCCCAGTGAATCCTCTTATGCAACTAAAAACAATCTTTCTTTTCCTATTATACTACGTGGTGCTACTCCTGTGGCTTCAACAGAGTTAGATGCAGGCTTCTCATTCCCTGCTCTGACAGCTGAGATGTGAAGCCCCGCTGCTAAAGACTGCCCAACCTTCACCTGTGCAAGGGAAGATTTGGCCATCAGGGCAGGAAGCAGCTTGGGGGGCTCTGACTTGGGAGGGGCAGGGAAATGGATGGGAAGTGGGTGCGCCTTAAGCAGAGTCTCCATTTTCAAATGTCCTTTCTCCAACTTCCCCTTCATGGCCCACCTACACTTCCCTGCTAGCCAAGAGCTGGAGAACATTTTGCTGCACTTCCAAGAAGCACCAAACTGCCAAGGCGAGGCTTTCCTCCATCCAATTTAAACTGGCAGACTGAGTGTGCAGGTCATTGGTCAGGGCCAGCATACACACGGTTGCCTGCCACATCTGATTCTTCATGCAGGTGGCCACTATTTCCATGCAGGTGGACATCAATGCAAAGGCCTGAGACATCATGGCCCTCATGCTAGAGTCTGACGCCTCTAGTCTCTCTCCAAGAATGTGAAATGCCTTTGGAAATGCTGACAGAACCTCACACATTTTGTGCTGCTGCAGAACTAATCTGCGTCCAGCTAAGCAGAGTTTGGAGTGTCCTGTCCCCTCCGATGGGGACTCTGCACTGCTGTGCCTATACAAAGAACAAAGAAAATTACAGCACAGGAACAGGCCCTTCGGCCCTCCAAGCCTGCGCCGATCCAGATCCTCTACCTAAACATGTCGCCTATTTTCTAAGGGTCTGTATCTCTTTGCTTCCTGCCCATTCATGTATCTGTCTAGATACATCTTAAAAGACGCTATCGTGTTCGCATCTACCACCTCCGCTGGCAACGCATTCCAGGCACCCACCACCCTCTGCGTAAAGAACTTTCCACGCATATCCCCCCTAAACTTTTCCCCTCTCACTTTGAACTCGTGACCCCTAGTATTTGAATCCCCCACTCTGGGAAAAAGCTTCTTGCTATCCACCCTGTCTATACGTCTCATGATTTTGTACACCTCAATCAGGACCCCCCTCAACCTTCGCCTTTCTAATGAAAATAATCCTAATCTACTCAACCTCTCTTCATAGCTAGCGCCCTCCATACCAGGCAACATCCTGGTGAACCTCCTCTGCACCCTCTCCAAAGCATCCACATCCTTTTGGTAATGTGGCGACCAGAACTGCGCACACTATTCCAAATGTGGCCGAACCAAAGTCCTATACAACTGTAACATGACCTGCCAACTCTTGTACTCAATACCCCGTCCGATGAAGGAAAGCATGCCGTATGCCTTCTTGACCACTCTATTTACCTGCGTTGCCACCTTCAGGGAACAATGGACCTGAACACCCAAATCTTTCTGTACATGAATTTTCCCCAGGACTTTTCCATTTACTGCATAGTTCACTCTTGAATTGGATCTTCCAAAATGCATCACCTCGCATTTACCCTGATTGAACTCCATCTGCCATTTCTCTGCCCAACTCTCCAATCTATCTATATTCTGCTGTATTCTCTGACAGTCCCCTTCACTATCTGCTACTGCACCAATCTTAGTGTCGTCTGCAAATTTGCTAATCAGACCACCTATACTTTCCTCCAAATCATTTATGTATATCACAAACAACAGTGGTCCCAGCACGGATCCCTGTGGAACACCATTGGTCACACGTCTCCATTTTGAGAAACTCCCTTCCACTGCTACTCTCTGTCTCCTGTTGCCCAGCCAGTTCTTTATCCATCTAGCTAGTACACCCTGGATCCCATGCAACTCCACTTTCTCCATCAGCCTACCATGGGGAACCTTATCAAACGCCTTACTGAAGTCCATGTATATGACATCTACAGCCCTTCCCTCATCAATCAACGTTGTCACTTCCTCAAAGAATTCTATTAAGTTGGTAAGACATGACCTTCCCTGCACAAAACTATGTTGCCTATCATATGTGATGTGCGCCTCACTATTCCACAACCTAACTATCTCCCTTGGAGGCTCCTCCCCCGAGGTGTGTATATCTGAGATGGTGGAGGGTGCACATGAGTTGCCAACAGGACTTTCTCTGAGTGCATGATTTCCTCTGAGGACTCTCTGGCTTCCTCCCTCTCCAGCTCCTGTGTCATGCTTGAAGGACCTGTGGGAAATGAAAGACATGGATTAGAACTGACATGGGGAAAAGGATCAAAGTCAGCATTATGCAAATATTCATATTTTAGTTAGTGGTGACTGCAATTCAAAATGAGTGATTGTTCTGTGCTCAATGGCAGTGTGATGTCTAATTCTGCTACTAGGTATCTGGAGGACCTCCATCTGTCCAACTCCAATGTGCATGCAATCTGCCGCGTTGCTGATCTCCAGAACAACCCCCCTGCAGTGGTCAGGCTGGCTATCATTGGAGGGCCCTGGTTCTCTGTTACTCCCTAGAGCCCTATCCTCTCTTCTCCTGAAAGGGGAGAAAGCAGAGAGTTATGAGAATGAGAAATAGATTTTGTGGAAAGAATGGAATAAAAATATCTTTTGAGTATGACTGTCAGGGATGGGTATGAGATGTCAATAAGATGAGAGTGAGCGTGAGTGTTGGCTATTCAGATGGGGATGTGAGAAGGTGCCTCGAGAGGGAAGAAAGAGTGGAGCTGCAAGGTGTGTTGGTCTGAGGTATACTGTGCAGGAGAATGCTGAGGATTTCAGAGTGTGGGGCCAGCACCTGATTGGGAGATCCCACTCATTTTTCCTGCCCTCATGAGGTCATTGAGTCTCTTTCAGTATCTCTCCAGCTGGGAGTGACCACACTCCTGCTGCTCACTCTGTCAGCTATTTCCAGTCACACCTGTTTGGTTTGTGAGGATATTCTCTTCCTCCCGTCCATGGAGAATAATACTGCTCTTCAGGCTCTCACAGTCTTAGCATGACCTCCCGGGAAGCATCAGAGACCCTGGGGGGAGGCATTCTCCTCATGTTGCGAATCCATCCCTCTGTTTTCTGTATGCTAAGTGAGAGACCTGTAATGGAGCCATTTTGACTCCTGCCAGAGTTCCTTTAAATAGAAACCCTTCCATTGACAGGTGTGGGTCCTTATCATGTCTGCAGTCTGTGATTGGACCTGAAAGTGGGATGCTAATGCCATGGCTGAATTAAACAGCCACGAAAAGCCCACTTCACGCACAATCAGAGTCCAGACTTGCTGCCAGCACCCTGCTGCGAGCAGGGCAATTTCAGTAAAATTCTGCCCAACACCTCCCAAGAGTTTTGTCTTGCAGTGTCATTGCAGCAGGATGGAGGTTCTCATTGGAATCCATCTCTAACTGAGCTACCTGGAGGAAGAGAATTCAAGAACAGTCAGGCAACGCCAGAGGAGAGTGCAAACTCTGAGGAACCCAGCTGAGCAGGTTTACAGACCCTGATGGATATTCCTGAACCTTCAAGAGGGATAACGTCTCTGGATGTTCTGGTTTAGTTGGTAATTCATTAGAGAATTGTGCTGGGAAAGGACCTGAAACCACGGTCCTGAACCTCTATTGCACATTGCCAGTGAATATCACCATGGCACTGGAAAATTTCAGAGAACAACCAATGATATAGCTTGTACAAGTCAGTTAAGAATACATCGGTGGATCTACTAAATGACAGATGCCTTGATTGCCAGGATAAGTTAGTATAGTATTCTCCATAAGATACAGGTTGTGATTGATGAGATTCATATGGGCCTATGGGAGATCAGAAGAACACCCAAAGAAATTCTATCTGCATATCTTTGAAGATCTTCCACTTGTCAACCTCTACCAGCTTATTCGCTTTAGTTGTTCTCTCATTTCATCCAGTTTAATCCTTTTAAAGTTATGCAGCAGGCTTCTGCTCCTAGGTATTTCTAATTCCCAGATCATGATAAACGTTATCAATCTGCAGTCATGAGCCACCCAGGGGTGCTCCAAACACCATATCTTGTCCATTAACTTAAGCACTACCAGCGATTTAAGGAGCCCCAGGCCTATAAGGACTGCAGTAGCACACCATTTTCCTGTGCCCTCATGACTGTATCCAATCCAATACTGCAGCAACAGTCCATGAAATGTGCTGTTTTCAAAGCTGAGCCCTGACAGGAAATTGAGGTGCTGCACTCTGACCTCGGGCACAGCGATATTTCATGTGTAATGCTCGCTACTGTGGATCACAAGACAACTGGGCCAATTGTCTTTCGGAGGAAAACGTGAGCCATATATAGATAGACTTCTATTTCCTACATGATTATAAGTTGATTTTATAAAAAATGTAATAAGACAGTCAGTTCATACTGAATCCTGCTTCCAAGTTAATGATGTTAATAATTCTCCATTTGCTGACTGTTATCAACTGTTGTATAAATAGAGACCCAGAGAAGAGAGAAGTAAATGAATCAAATATACAAGTCTAAGCACTTTAAATTTGATATTTTAATTATTGTTTGATGAATTATAGAATTCCATCAATGTACTTTGGAGATTCTTAGGGAAAGGTTCATCCTGCCAGCATCAGTCTCAATCACAAAGGCAACCCCAAAGACAGACAAGTAGAAATACTCTGAGTCCTTGCAGGCCTAATTAAAAGCACAGCCAGCAACTCAGTAGTGTAGCAGTTAAAACACTCTTTTCACACTGTTGTGGGAAAGGGTTCTGGTTCCAGCATTGATTAACACTACAATTTCCTCCCATATGTCAGATGTCTTATCCTTTCTCAGCCAGTTTACTCAGAGGTGTGTCCCAACTCGGGAGGGAGCTGACATCTGTCTATGTCTTGCAGTACGTGTGCCTCCTGTTAGCTGACTTGAGGAGTGGCACTGCTATTGATAGTTGTGGATATAAGCTTGTTGTCTGCTTTCCCAGCCAATAGATGCACACAGCAAGTAGCAATGTGCAGATGAAGGAGCACAAGGGAAACAAAGGCAACAGTAAATCAGTCTGAATTAAACACAGGCTTTCTTACTTGAGAAATTATTTGATGCATAGAATTAAAGTATTGCCTCACAATATTTTGTTTCATTTGAATGTATGGGGCCAAATTTAATCCCCAGAAAGTTTCAAGGGGTGGGGTGTGGTCAAGTGGAGAACGTAATCGCTGTCTTAGGTTTGCCTTTTATTAAAACAATTTATGAAAGACTTCAAATGTATCATTGCCAGCCAATTCCTTGCTGTTGGTCCTAATTCGTTGTCTCAGTTCCTTCAATCCAGTTCATATTTTGTCCCAAGCATAGACATTGCCCTAGTTAAAGTCACCAACAATATCCAGTGTGACTGTAACCGTAGCATTCTATCATTCCTCATTTTTAAAAATTTCTCTACAGTCTTTGAGATGGTCAATCATTCCATTCTGATCCAACACCTTTTCATCAAGGTTGACCACTATATACCAACTTCTCCTGGTTCCATTCCTACCTGTTCTGACACAGCCTCAGCCAATGGCTTCTCCTCTTTTGCAAGTGTGGTCACCTCCATTTTTCCCACCCCAAACTTTTATCTATATAAAGCTCCTCAGCAACTTTATCCACAAGCACAAAGCCAGCTTCCATGCATGCACTGAAGATATCCAACTCTCTTCAACATTAGCATCTTTGTTTCCATGATTGTCGCATGCTACCTGACATTAAATCTTGGATAAGTCAGTATTTCTTCAACTCAAATAAAAACAGAAAGTGCTGGAAATATTCAACAGGTCTGGCAGCATCTGTGGAGAGAGAAACAGAGTTAACGTTTCAGGTCTGTGACCTTTTATCAAAACTGGGAAAAGTTAGAAAGGTAATTTGTTTTTGAGCAAGTGAAAGGGGGAAGGTGGTAAGAAGAACAAAAGTGAAGTTCTGTGATAGGATGGAGGGCAGGAGAGATTAAATGACAAAAAGTTTCATGGTGCAAGACCAAAGGGAGTGGTAATGGGACAAGGAAAGGGCTGAGATGGCGACAGATATTGATGAGGGGGCTACCCCTCATGGGGCTCCAACATCATCAACCCTTCCATGACCCCTCCGATGGGAGAAGCATCTGTAGAGTTTTGCCCTGTTACAGAGGCTGCCCCTGCAGTGATACTGGTGAAGCAGTCTTTGGAGGTGCTCTTCCCCCAGCGAGGCTAAGTGCCATGGGAATCTCAGGCCCAGAAAGGCACAAGCAAGCAGCCTTCCTCCATCTCATCCTCAGTCACAAGGGGAGCACCTTGTAGGAGTGGCCATGAGCACAGGCCACCATATCGGTAATGTCACTTTGTTGGTCACTTGGGTGTTTATGTTGGCTAAGTACACATCAAACTGTTATTGGATAATATTGTTATACTAAGGCAGACTTATGTTTTTATCATTTCTTCATGGCGAAAGGCAGGAGATTGGAGAACAAGGGTTGGCAAAGCAAAAGAGTGTGTTGGGGAAGAATGTATCAGGTGGAGACTCTAGAGCCTTGCAGCAATTTTGCCATTGGAAGGTTGCTAATTTTTGTTCTTAATGGATGCTTGCTGTTACTCAGATAAAGGAGACTCTCTTCTCCAAATATCCTGCATACTGAGTCATGCTCAGGTGAAACATGTCTAGATCAGAGTGCCTCTTGCATCCCTGCCGTCCTGATGAGCAATCTGCCTCCTGAGCCTATCACGCCAACTTCACTACAAAGCATGATGACCATTCTCCAGTTCCCCTTCAGCCTCCTCCTCCTCATTCTCCTCCTCCTCTTCCTCCTCTGAGGAGCTGTACCATTCTAGCACTTCTCCCTCTTCATTGTCCACACTTCTCGGGAGGGCCATGTTTTGAAGTGCACAACAGACACCCCACAATGCATGCGATCCTTGAGCAATTGCACTGGAGGGCACAACCCAACCAGTCAAGAAACCTGAGCCTTATTTTCAGAAGGCTGATGGCCTTTTCAATAATCAGCCTTGTGCTCAGGTGGCATCGGTTGTCGGGGGTCTCAGCCTTTGTGGCAGGGTTGCGCACCAGAGTCATCAGTTATCTTCTCACAGGATCAGCCTTATCCTTTAACAGCCATCCACAAATTTCCGATGGCTACACCAAGAGCTGTGGCACCTACGATTGTCAAGGGATGAAGGCATCATGGTAGCTTCCAGTTTATCATGTACACACCTGCTTACAGTGCTTGTTGTGGTCACAGACCAGCTGGATGTTTAGGGAGTGGAATCCCTTCCTATTGAGATATATCCCTGTCTGGTCAGTCAGTGCCTTGATGGCCACATGGGTGCAATCAATGGGTGCAATCACCTGAGGGAATCCTAGGAGGCAAATTCCACTGTCCTTAAAGCTTGAGTGCTGCGATCTCCACCTGGAATTTTTGTAATCCGCTGTCTTCTTGAACAGAGCATCTGTCACCTCCAAGATGCAATGATGTGCTGCTGCCTGTGAGATGCCACCAATGTCTGCTGCCACTGCTTGGCAGGACTTGGTTGCAAAAAAGTGCAAGGCCACGGTGACTTTTACAGCCATGGGAAGGTCATGGCAACGGGTCCTGCGAACCTTCAGATGACCCTCAATGAGGGCACACAAATCAGTAGCCATCTGCCTGGGCAGGCACAGCCTTCTGCAGCACCAGCGCTCTGACATATCCAGGTAGCTTCGCTGTTGGTGGTAAACCCTCTGCTGAGGGTATCACCTGTGGTGCCTCCCTGCCCCTGATTCCTCAACTCGTGCCCGTGTTGCAGGCTGTCTCTTCTGGCTCTCACCAAAGCCTTTAAAACCTTGGATGTGCCGGTTTCGTGTTGAGAAATTAGCACGTCAATCCACGGGGCGGGTCTGAGCAGCCGTCCATCCCTATTCCCATGTCTAATCTAAGTAAAAATCCCAACCCCAATCACTGAACCATTCTGTTCAGCTCCTGCAGTCTCCTTTTCCTGCTGATGGAATTCAATGGAAAAGAAAATGGGGTTAATGTGTAACAGGCAGCCAATTTGCAATCAGCTGATTTGTGCTGCCACTCAATATGAATTTTATAAAAGCAAAATACTGCAGATGCTGGAAATCTGAAATAAAAACAGAAAGTCCTGGAAATTCGAGCTGGTCTGGCAGCATCTGTGGAGAGAGAAACAGAGTTAATGTTTCAGGTCGTTTCTGATGAAAGGTCATCGAAAGGGCTATGGGCAAGTGCAGGAATATGGGATTAGAAAAGTTGGGTGCTGTATGGCCGGCACAGACACGATGGGCCGAAGGGCCTGTTTCTGTGCTGTATAACTCTATGACCCTATGACCTGAAATATTAACTCTGTTTCTCTTTCCACAGATGCTGACAAACCTGCCCGGTATTTCCAAAATAAATTTATACCCTGGTGTGTTTTTTCAGATATATTTTATGTGTTATAGAAACATAATAAAACAATGAATAAAAAAGCTGAGTTAACATATCAAGGATTGTGTATAATCTGCTCTATCAAGGTCTCTACTCAATTTCTTTCATTTATCTGGAAGATGTTTTACAGTTTCTCCTTCTATTCTACCACGCAACCAAAGCTACAAAATATCTAGCTACCTACACCCGACAGTATCATGTCCAAACTGTTGTCTTTCAGTGCTATCAAGTGGCACTTACTCAGCAATCACCTGTCCACTGATGTTCAGTTTGGTTTCCACTAGGACCACTTGGCTACAGACCTTCTTACAGCTGTCACGAACACGTGGTATGCTGAATGAAGATTTTTATTAATCCATTGGCTGGAAACCTGAATCAAAATTTAAAAAAAGGTGACTGCTGGCAGCTAAAATGGCATCCAAAATTTGCATCAAAATCCCCTACATTCCAATGCACTGAGAGGAAGTCGAATTGGCTGGCCAGTCCCTTCCATAACAATGACTTGAGAAGTTTGGAGTGCATCACCAGGCCAGTCCCCATTAACAAGACATTTAAAGGCAAACACTTGGGACATTAAACTGGTGAGGATGAACCATTCAAAGGTAATCACTTGAACAATGGGATTCTGATTGGCAGAAGAGAATTCCCAGAAATCAACTTATTAAGTTGCAAGAGGAAATACAAAGTGAGCTACCATGTTATAGGCCCACCATCTGTGTGTTTTGAGCTGGGTTTTATCTCTGCAGCAGGCAAAAAACTGGACACCGATCAGAAGAGACCCAAGTGGGGTCTCTATCTCTCTCTCTTTCTTTCTCCCCTGTCTACCTGCAAGGTTCTAACCCTGCCTGCTGGCCATAACCACTTAAGTCTATCACTGCAGTAGACAGAGACCCCGTGAAGGAATTCATTCACATCACTCTTTCCAGGAGGACCTCTGACCCTGCTGGCCCCATCTACAAGCTAGAAGCCTCAGGGCCACCGAGTTCATCTGGAAGCCAACTGAGTCACCAAGTGCCAGAGACTGTCTCCCTCTTTTAATTGCTCTGGACTCTACTCGGACCAATCTATCCTTCCCCATTCTGTATTGTGTGTGTGTGACCCTCAAGTATGTATATGCGTGAAAGTTGGAATGTAGTTCATTATTTTGCTTAGATTGGGTTAAGTAAAATAAAGCTGATCTCTTTCTTTGTTAAACTCAAGAAAATCTGCCCGATTGGTTCTTTTATGACCACAGCATGGAAATAATTAAACACTCATTGAATTAGCAAGCACATTTGCTTTAAGAAAGAAATAAACCCTGTTGCAGCCAAACAAGGAGAGGGATAAGAGGGGAGCCCTTCGACCCCTCCTCACCTGATCGTCGCACAGCCTTGATCCAAACATGACACAACAGCTGAATTCCAGAGGTGACATAATAGTGATTGCCCTTGACATTAAGGCAGCACTTGACAAAGAGTGGTGCCAAGTGGCCTTAGGAAAACAGAAGTCAATGGAAATCAGAGGGAAAGCTCTCCAGTGGCTGGAGTCACACCTGGCACAAAGAAAGGTAGTTGTGGTTGTTAGAAGCCAATTATCTCAGTTCCAGGACACTGCTGCAGGAGTTCCTCAGGGCAGTGTCCTAGGCCCAAATAACTTCCACTGCTTCATAAATAACCTTCCCAATATAAGACCATAAGTGGGGCTGTTTGCTGATGATTGCCAGTGTTCAGATTGATTGGTAGTTACTCAGATAATGAAGCAGTTCATGCCCACATTCAGCAAGACCAGGACAACATCCAGGCTTGGACTAATAAGTGGCAAGTAACATTTGCCTCACACAAGTGTGAGGCAATAACCATCATAACTAAGAGAGAGCCTAACAATCCGACTTGTCATCAACATCCTAGGGGCTAGAATTTGCTAGAAACTTAACTAGAACAGCCACATAATGCCATGGCTACTAGAGCAGATCAGAAACTAGGTATCTGATAATGAATGGCTCACTTCCTGACTCCCCAAAGTTTCTCGCCAGGCATGCAAAGCAATGTTTTCCACTTGCCTGAATGGTTCATCTACAACAACACTCAAGAAGCTTGACACTATCTAGGACAAAGCAGTTTACTTTAATAGCAGCCCATCCATCAGCTTAAACATTCACTCCTTCCACCGCTGGCATACTGTAGCTTTACTATCCACAAAAGGCACTGCACCAAGTTGCCAAGGCCACTTCAGCAGCATTTTCCAAGCCCACAACCTCCACTCACCCAGCAGCACAAGAGCACCCAGGTGCGTGGGAACATTGTCATCTCCCAGTCACACACCACCCTGATTTAGACATACCTCGCCATTTCCTAATGGTAACAGGGTCAAAATGCTGGAACTCCCTACCTAACAGTATTGTGGAACACGTTCACGACAGGGACTGTAGTGTTTCAAGAAGAAGACCCACCACTTTCTAAAGGGCAGCCATGCATGGTCAAAATATGTTGGCCTTGTCAGTGGCACCTACGTCCAAAGGATAATGATAAAAGGAAAGTGTGCTTGCCTTGTGACCATTAATCCTGTGTCTGACATAATATTCATGCAGATATTTTTTGAAAGGTATTAACCAACACACAGTTAATTAATTAGCTGCCTATTCCACTCGTCAATTCTTTTGTTGGATATTGTTTATTTGGACTTTCAGAAATTATTTGACCAAGTTCCATATGAAAGGTTTCTAATTAAGCTAAAGTGGTAATGGAGTTAGTTAACAATAAGACATATTAATAGTACCTATAGAATCATTGAATGTTACAACACAGAGACAGGACATATTGCCCACCAAATCTTTCTCATGATTTTGTCCACAAGAGTCATCTAATCCAATCCTTCTTTCCTAATTGCTCCCATGTCCTATAAGATTCCTCCTTTTCAAGCAACTATAATTTGTTTTTGCAGGGAATTTATGAACTTAGCTTCAACAGCAGTTTGTGGCAGAGAATTCCACATTTTAACAGCCATCTAATTTTGTGTCTTGCTTGCAGATTATTAATTTTAACATCTTAGAGAACAATTTACGAAGACCAATCAAAAAAAACCTGAACCATTACATCTCATCCAATTTACCATAGAGCCCTGCTTTGTTCTTTTAATATATCAACAATCGTATAAAATCACACAAGTTCATTATTCATTTCAAAGCTGTGGAGGCAGGGAGGTTTCCTTCACCTCGAGCGAATATGTAAATGAGAAGCAATACTTTCTTCACAAAGCATTTGTTGCTCTGGGGGTTGTCTGGAACATGGAGTGGGAAAGTGAGAAATCCTCCCGAGCCTTGGGAAATTATGTGTGAGAATGATATGACTCCATAATGGACTATCTACATGAAGAGAGAGGATAATTCAGAACACTTTCAGGTTTTTTAAATGATTAAATAGCTCACTGCTTTAACAGTGATATGGACAAATTTCGAAATTTGATCTGTGCAAATGTAAAAATAAAAAATATAAATTGAATATTATTTTAAACATATATCTTTGTGTTAGATAATCTGTCTTCAGTGTACCCCATGTATGTCTCTTGACCTGGTGTCTTTCACATTTCTCTAAAACTATTCATCAGTACAATTCAATTAAAATCTTTGCTTAAACTGCAAATTTCATCCCAGTGCCTCCTTACTCAGAACTAAATCCTATTTTAAACTGAGACATAAGGCAGGATTTTGTTTTGAAGATGCCAGCCCTGCTGTCGGAAGCAAAAGCGGTCGTGCACCACATCGGGGCCAGGAGAGGTTGGCTGTACGCGATCCAGAGACAGACAACCAATTAGGACAATGAGGCGTGGGGGCTGACCAATTGCATGGTCAGTGGGGGAGGTGGAGACGCCGACGCCGGTGTCAGCTGATGCTACGGCAGGTGCTTGTGCCAATTTTAAAGGGCTGCCAACTCTACATTGTATCTTGCTACCTGCAGTCATAGGAGTGGCAAAGTTCTGAAAGGCTGAAGAGTGATGGTGGAAAGTAGACCCTGGGTGGCTGCACGCATCATTAATGGCTTACAGGCTGCCAAGGAAAGGCAGGCTATACTATTCCCTAGGGACGGGAGGAGGAGAGCTGGGAGCCTGACCAAGAAAGCCTGACTGCAGATTGCGGAGGAGGTCAGCAGCTGTGGGGGGTCACACCAAGGACCTGGATTCAGTGGCGCAAGTGGCACAGTGACCTCATTCAGGCAGCAAAAGTGAGTACCTTGTAATGCCTTCAGCTCTTAGGTCATGCATCTGGCAGTGCAGGAGGGTGCGTTGGGTGGAGAGGGAGTGCCCACCCAGATGTGGGCAAAGTGTCAAGGGATGTCGACAAACTGCCTGAGACATGGCGAAATGGCCCTGAGAGGAGGCTATTTGTCAGTGTAGACCCTCATGAGGTTCCTGGAAAGGGGCCGGATGCACGAGGCATCTATGTGCCCCCAATAGTAACAGCTGGACTACCACCAGCCTATGTCTTGGGATTGTTCTCACTGGGGTCTAACAGATTCCATCCCTCTGTCTGCAGGAGAAGATTGCACACAATCAGAGAGACTGAGCCAACACCAGTGGTGGGCTGCTGATTCTCCATGTCCTGACCCCGATGGAGGAGGAGGCCATGGAGCTTGCTGGATTGCAAGATGGAAGAAGCGTTGCAGAGAGAGAGACAGGGATACCTCCTGAGACAGTGAGTAAAGTCGTCATGAGGCACAAGGGTGCATCTGCAATTATGGAGCCAGGCTGCTCATCAGGCATCTGGTGCCCACAGGAATCTCGAACAGAGGTGTGTTTGCTGGAGGTTAGGCCTTAACCCTTCAATGTCTATTCTCTCGTGCAGGTCAAGCGGTGCCTACTTGAAGAGACTCCAAGACTGTGGGACAGCATGCCACCTCTGAGGAAGGGGCCTCAAAGCTTCCAGCATCACTTCATACCCCACATCCTCCACCAGCGCAGATAGTCACATGTTGGGGGGTATACGCTTGTGTTTAGATTCGGGAACACAACCTGGTAAGCAAAGCACACACGCGCCCGAGCAACTGACTGAAGCTGTAACAGTTCAGGCCTCTGACAGTCAGAGGACTGTGGGAGGCCAGGCCCATGCTGAGACCCAGGCTCATGACATGCCGCTGGTGTTGCCAGCATCATGAGAAATGCTGCAGCTGCAGTGAGAGGTCCGGCAACATCTGGTAGAGATGCCAGAGGCTATGAGTGCCCAGGTACGGATGATGAAGGCGTGCATCCAGGCCTTAAGCTCGGTACTGTCTCTGACTGGTGCATGAGTGGCATCCTCCATTGCGAGATTGGCAGCTCTGATGGAGAGCCACATCCAGTAGAGCGCTCAGTGTCTGCAGCACATTAGTGCAGATCTGTATACGTTGTCTTGCCCATGGGTGCAAGGCAGTAGTAGCAAGGCGTGAGGGGGACAGGGGACCTGGAGTCATCATCAGGTCCTCTACCCTCTCAAGTCAGCAGGGAGGCACATGTGTGAGTTGCAAGGGAGGAGAAGCAGCTTCCCACTGCTGTGGGGGATCCTACTGTGGCCAACAGTGGCTCTGCCACTCTGCCAGTGATGCCAGGGCCTCCATCAACCCTCACAACAGAGGGTGCTACTGCTTCTGCGTTGAAGGATCCCGACATGCCAGGGCCCAGCAGGCCTCAGGCAACCAGAGGATGACAACCAAGGTCATCCCTAGCTAAACGGCAACAAGGTCAGCATCCTCCCTCCACTTCAAATGACAGCGCAGGCGGAACACCTCGTAGGCGTGCATGCAAGAGAATGAAGAAGAGGGCCTAGAATCATAGGTTTTTCACACTTGAATGTGTATTGTAGATGAAAAGGGTAGCATTTGCTGTCATGGTCACTAACATTTTTTTTCAAACAAGCAAGATCTCCTTCCGATTCCGTAAGGCCTTTGACCCTTCATATCAACCAGCCTCTGTGAAGAGCCTCGAGGCAAGGCATCATGCTGCAAGGGGTCCAGTCTAGAGCTGCACAACTGATCAGTGAGTGGTTGTACCCTGACGGCAAGAAGGTGACAACAGGGTTACATAAAGATAAGTCTTTATTGCTCAATGTACAACTGGTAGTAAGGATCAAAAGAAACGTGATTGCATAAGGACGTATATCATGGTGTCTCTTCTGTTGTCCCTGAGCTCCTTCATCTGGCGATGCTTGGCCAGCTTCCCCCTCTGCATCCTCAACATCCAAGGAGGCATTGCACTCCTCTCATTCCCCATTGTTCAATGCCTCCCCCCTTTGTAGTGCCAGGTTGTGCAGTGCACAGCAGATCATCATGATGCGTGAGACTCTCGCCAGACCATACTGAAGGGCTCCACTGGAATGATCTAGTCATCAGAATCTCATCTTCAGCAGACCAATAGTCTGCTAGATAGTCGCATACGTTGTTCCATGGCAGGAGTTGTACTTCTCCTCTGCATCTGTTCATGGGTTCCTCACAGGTGTCAGTAGCCATGTCCTCAGTGGGTAGCCCTTGTCTCCAAGGATCCATCCCTGAATGTGTTAGGCCAGAAAAGTTCTGGTACCTGGGACTGCCTCAAAATGTAGGCATCATGCGACTTCCCAGGAAGCATGCACAGACCTGCAGGATCCGTTTACAGTGGTCGCAGACCAGTTGTACATTGAGGGAGTGGAAGCCCTTCCTGTTAATGAAGATCACTGGCTGGTGTGCAGGAGCCTTGTTGGTGACATGTGTTAAGTCAATGACATCCTGCACCTGGGGGAGTCCAGTGATGGGCCTGGACCCGATTACCCTCTCAGCTTGAGAGCTGGGATCGGTGCGGAAGCACACATAGCTGCCGGCTCTCCTGAAAAGAGCTTTGGCGACCTCCTTGATGCACCAATAGGCAGCTGACTGAGATTCCACACATATTTGATCCAGAGGTGTAGAAGTTCAACGCCACAATGACTTTCAGCGCCACTAGCATTGGATTTCCAACAAGTCCCCTGGGGCACAGCTCGTCCTGCATCACAGCGCATAAGTCAGTGACAGTCTCCCTGGAGAGGCAGAGTCTTCGTTGGCACTGCCTCTCGAACATCTGCAGTTAGTTGAGCCTTGAGGGGTAGACGCTGTCTGGAGGGTAGCTTCTTCTGCATGGGGCAGTCACCTCTCTTTCCCCTCTGCATCCTTCTCCACTGTCTGGAGGCAGCTACTGACCCTCTTGTGACCTCACTGGTCATTGCGGTGCCGCTGCCAGTGTCTGGACCTCCCTCCCACTCTGTTTCACCTCTATTCAACAGTCTGGATGAATGATGCCCATGATACGTTGCCTCTCCCAAAATACAAGACCTTCACTGCTGGTGCCACCCTTCCTTCTAATGAAGTGGCACTTGCCCATTGCTCCCCAATTCAGCATAATGAAACCAGTTTACAACACCATTTAAACGGTCACTAGACTGCATGGGAACCTCACTTTCTTTTTCTTAATGCAAGCAGAGAGCTAAAGCATACTAAGATTAAAATTTGACATAGAGATATTGGTAGGCAGAAGGCTTGTGTTTGTGGCCACAGAACAATGTGGAGCAAACAGCATGCTGGGCCCACATCACTGTAAAAATGCATCAGTTTCCAAGTGTTACTGCCAGTATACCGATACCATTGGTGATCAGTATTCACAAAAACAAGCAAAGTTAAATCCTATTAATGCAGGTCACCATTTCAACCTCTTTAAACCATGAGGGTTGTAGGTTTATACTGTAATGTGCAAGTCGGAAATAGGCCCCTTTATACCAGTAAGAATTTGATGCCACTTTATTATAATACTATATATATATATATCTGATAAAGTGTCCACCCCTCCAAGTATACTAATTGGCTCACCAATGTTTCCCAGGTGTACAGATGCAGATTCACCGATAATTTACCATTTCATGCATTATTTGGATATCAGCGAACTAGACAGTGACCTGTCATAGACCACTTGAGATGATTAAATGTATATTTTTCAGTGCTGACAGAAAACTACCCAATTCCTCCCCCAAATTATACCTTGGAACCCTTGCATCACATCACTGGGTAGTGTGTTTTACTGTGTTTTGAAGAAATAAAAACAATTTGATTAAGACAAAGCTACTTAATGTGCTGCAGCCACTCACCTATCAATCACTCCTGGTGGGTTAAAACTAACGGCAGGACTGGTCATTGACGTTGCACAAACAATGGACACAATAGTTTTTTGTACATGCAGTGCAATGTGGTTTAAATACAATGTTAGCTTTATCTGCACTAAACAACATGAATTGACCAAAGTTTAGTTTTTCAATAAAATGAACCTGGTGATGTGTAAATAATTCATGTGGCCCACTTAATGTTGTTTTCTGTATAAGAGAATACAACAGGAATCTCTGAACAAATAGGACATATAAAATTGATGCACAGGACATGATCCAGCAAGCCTGCCCTACAGTTCATCGCTTTATGATAGCTGACGCATCTGGCAGAATTTTACCTGCCCCAGGGCTGCAAGAATATACGTGGAGGGGTCACAGTAAAATGGCAAGGGCCTGCATCGGGCCGGCTCCCCGGTGTCTTCTTGCCGCCGACCAACTTTACCAGATGCAGGTGGCAGGATGAATCGGTGGCAGACACATTGGTGGCAGTCAGGTTATTAAGGTAATTAAGCAGCCAATTGTCAGGCATTTTCTAACCTTTTTCCACTTTTACCATTGGTGCTAGGGATGCACGGAGGCTTAGAGTCTTCTCTACTCAAAGGAGGCAAGATCTGAGAATCAGCTGAATTGTGGAAGGTACTGGCAGCCATACTGTGAAGCTGTCTGCAAAACGTTCTTGAGAGACTCATCACAGTGGAGGCTTCATCTGGCTATGGGGTAAATGCTTTCAGAGTTTGATTCCTCCAGTGAGGAGGAGAGTAGCACAGAGATGGGGGTACAGCCACATAGAGCGCCTGTGCAGTAGCGAGGGGAGCTCCAGGAGGTTGAGGAAGCCATTGAATGTGAACAAGGAGGGCATATGTGGGCAAGAAGGCAGCCTCATTGTTGCAGAAGGTACTATCCTGCTCAAAGGGAGTACCGTCAGAGGCTTTGCTTCATGGAGATGTCAGAGCACCAAAGCCTACGAAGTCTCCTTTACCCTTTCAGACCACACATTCACTTCTGCACTTAACTGTAGTTCCTGACAACAGAGAGATGCATGGCTGACCCATCTTGCCCACCCATTGCTCCATAGATCTTATAGATGAGGCCATACTGTGGAGGTCTGTGCAATCCTCTTGCATTCACTCGGTCCTATGTTACATATGTCTCTCCATATGTATTGCTACTCTCTTAATGGAAAATGCCATGCACTCACATGCCAGAGAAATGGCGCCCCTCATGGCATGGGAGATAGACTCCTCCATCATTCGTGCATGGGACAGCACTGTCTCTAGAAACCCAACAGATGTTCACACATTTGAAGCTGCCACTGAAGCATCTGCCTCTTTGCTGATTACACCCAAGGCTCGCCATCTACATGAAGCTGAGCATCACTGGGCCTCTCCTCATACCTTTGAGGGGAAGTAGTTGCGGCTGTTACTGCCTCCGTTAACTCCTCCTGCGGATCTGTGCAGTGATCCCCAGATTGTGCCACTTGTTCTACACACGCAACAGAGCCCACCTAGTGAGTGTATCTGTGCTTGTGGCAGGTGTGCTGGAATGAAGTGACATAGTGTCTGGAGATGGTGGTGCATCTTCTGAGCTTTGCAGTGTAGCAGGAGCTCTGGGCTCTTCCTCATCTGCTGCTGTACCTGCTGGAGAGATACGATTTAAGTGAAATAGCTGCTCCTTCAACCAACCCCTGGAGCCTTCTCTTTGTCAGGAGCTTCCAGTGGCGTTAAAGGCTCACACAGGGGACATAGCCCACAAATGTTCTAGGGAATGTTGGACACAACCATCATTTTACTCATTCTCCAGTGCTTCCACACCTGCCTCAGCCACAGCATCGGGCTGCCCTGCTGTGACCCATCCGATCTCCATGGCCTCCTTCTCTATTGCTGTCACCAGGATGATGAAAGGCATTCCACCTGTCATGCGTTAACACTCCCTGGCATTATGAGTCCACTTCTCCAGCAAGGACAGACATACACAGATACACAGTGTCACTCCTGTCTCATGGCCAATCTGTGCTGGTCAGTCTGAAGCACTACAAATGTGCAGCACTATGTCCCACTGGGATGGCATGGTGATGCAGCCATTCAGCCATCTCAGTGCAGTGTTTATCCATCACTGACAATGAGGTTCACATGAACTGGGTGCCTCAATGTGGATGTTGATGCCCCGTGTTGCCCCAGGTATGGGTTTACCACCTGGCGTCACATTTCAAGGGAGTCTTCTAATTCATTTTGGGCTTCCAGGTTGCAACTCTAAACACCAATCACCTTTCCACACCACAGCAAGTCATTCAAACTCTTCCTGCACTGGATTCTGGTTCTTGCACCCTCACCTTGGCTGCTTACAATGGCTGCAACCTCCAGCCATGCCTTCTTTGATAGGCTTGTTGGCCTCATCCTCCCTTCTGCTGGAACCAGGAAATCTCTCCTTTCTCTGACTGTCTGTTGGAGCACATTCAGGAAGGGCATTGCTGAATCATGGAGCTGCCTTTCCTAATGCTGAAGTTATTATTTTGCTGCTTACTTTACTGCAGACCCCTCCTTTTTGCCTGTGTCTGCAGCCTGCCTGACTGCTGCCCATGTGCCTTTGAGTGAGCTGCCAGCACTATGACCCATCGCTACCCTTAATTGGCCAGCTCCCCTGCCTGTCGGCCCTTAATTTGCTCTTCGTGTTAAAATCACTGAGTAAGTCCCGCTGGCTAGCCATACATGCCACCAACCCTGTTATCTCCCCAATGTCGGGTCATCCACCTGATAGGTAAAATTTAGGCCATCATGTCTATATATTGTACCCTGGTCCTCCCCAATCTGTTAAACAGGAATAATCTCTCAATTGGCATGATATCCAACCCTTTAAGTACTTTATAGCCCTCTAACAGGTTGCATCTGAATCTACACTGCCTAACAAAGGCCTTTCTCAAACCATCCTGTCACCTTCAATAACTTGTGCACATATATCCCCGGGACACTCTGTTCCTTCACCCTCCTTAGAATTGTTCCCTTTATGTTATAGAGCCTCTCCTCATTATTTATACCTACCAAAAT
The DNA here is from genome assembly GCF_036365525.1 of Heterodontus francisci. NCBI lineage: Eukaryota > Metazoa > Chordata > Chondrichthyes > Heterodontiformes > Heterodontidae > Heterodontus > Heterodontus francisci. The sequence continues at coordinate 107,333,613 of NC_090376.1, forward strand.
ATACTAGGTCACACTCCTCTGCATTAAATTGCACCTGCCACATGCCTGCCCATTCTATCAGCTTGACTATGTCCTCTTGAATTCTGTTATTATCCTCCTCACAGTTCACAATACTTCCAAGTTTTGTGTCATCTGCAAATTTGAAATTGTGCCCTGCACACCCAAGTCTAGGTCATTAATATAGATCAAGAAAAGCAATGGTCCTAGGACCGACCCCGGGAAACCCCACAGAATACCTTCCTCCAGTCTGAAATGTATCTGTTCACCACTACTTTCTGTTTCTTGTCACTCAGCCAGCTTTGTGTCCATGCCGCCACTGTTTTTTTATTTCATAGGCTTCAGCTTTGCTGGCAATTCTATTATGTGGCACTTTATCAAACACATTATGGAAGTCTATAGACACTGCATCAACTGCATTATCATCATCACTCCTCTCTGCTACCTCATCAAAAAACTCAAGCAGGTTAGTTAAACACAGTTTGCCTTTAATAAATCAATACTGGCATTCCCTGATTAATCCACACTTGTCCAAGTGACTGTTAATTTTGTCCTGGATCGTTGTCTCAAAAATCTTTAACCAAGGTTAAACTGATAGGCCTGTAGTTGCTGGGTTTATCCTTACAACCTTTCTTGAACAAGAGCATAACATTTGCAATTGTCTAGTCCTCTGGCACCATCCCCACATCTAAGGAGGATTGGAAGATTATGGCCAATGACTCAACAATTTCTACCCTTACTTTCCTCTGTATCTTTGGATGCATCCCATCCAGACCTGATTACTTATCAACTTTAAGTGCAGCCAGCCTTTCTAATACCTCTTCTTCATCAATTTTTAGACCATCCAGCATCTCAATTACCTCCTCTTTCATTATGACTTTGGCAGCATCTTCTGTCTTGGTAACGATGGATAAATATTACACATTTAGTACCTCAACGATGCTCTCTGCCTCCATGTGTAGATTCCCTTATTGGTCCCTAATTGGCCCCACCCCTCCTGTTATTACCCTTTTACTATCTATATGCCTATAGAAGACTTTTAGATTCCGTTTTATGTTAGCTGCCAGTCTCTTGTCATACTCTCTCTTTGCCTCTCACATTTCCTTTCTCACTTCCCCTCTGAACTTTTTATATCCAGCCTTGTTTACATTTGTATTATCAACCTGGCATCTGTCATATACCCCCTTTTTTTTGCTTCGTCTTACTCTCAATCGCTCTCGTCATCCAGGGAACTCTAGCTCTTGTTGCTCTACCTTTCCCCCTCATGGGAACATACCTTGACTGTACCCAAACCTCTTTAAAGGCAGCCCATTGTTCTGTCACAGTTTTGCCTGCCAGTCTTTGATTCCAGTTTACCTGGGACAGATCCATTCTTTCTCCATTGCAATTGGCCCACCTTCAATTTAATATTTTGACTTTAGGTTACTCCTTGTCCTTTTCCATAGCTAATATAAACCTTATCATGCTAGGATCTCTGTTCCCTAAAAGTTCCCTGACTGACACTTGATGCACTAGACTCACCTCATTCACCAGAACCAGGTCCAACAATGTCTCATTCCTTATTGAGCTGGAAACACACTGATCAAGAACATTCTCCTGAGCACACTTCAGAAACATTTCCCCCTTTGCACTTTACATTATTAATACCCCAGTCTATATGAAGATTATCAATACTTTCTTGTTTTTGCACCTTTCGTAATCTCCCCTCAAATTTGCTCCTCGATATCTTTCCCACTAGTTGGTGGTCTATAGAATACATCCAGTAGTGTCATGGTACCTGTATTGTTTCTTAACTCCAACCAAATAGTTTCAGTCATTGACCCCACCAGGGTATCCTCACTCTCCAACACTGTAATGTTCTCCTAAATCATTGCATCAACCCCTCCTCCTTTCTTTCCTTTCCTATCTTTCCTGGCCACCTTGCATCAGGAATATTTAGTACCCAGTCAAGTCTCCATTATCACCACAACATCATATTCCCATGTGGTTATTAACATTTGTAGCTCACCAACATTATTTATCACGCTTCATATGTTTATATACATGCACTGTAAACCTAGTTTAGTCCTTATTGCATTACCTCTTAGTCTGACCCCATCTAATACCTTACTATTTATTACTCTAGTGCCATCTGCTTCGCCCAATCCTTTGTGCACCTTGTTTATGCTTCTTACAACAACAACCTATATTTATATAGCACCTTTAACATAATAATAAGTCCCAAGGTGCTTCATAGAAGCATTATAAAACAAAATATGACACTGAGCCACATAAGGAGATATGAGGTCAGATGGCCAAAAGCTTGGTCAAAAAGGTAGATTTTAAAGGTGTCTTAAAGGGGAAAAATAAGGTGGCGAGGTGGAGAGATGTAGGGAGAATATTCCAAAGCTTAGATTCTAGGCAACTGAAAGCACGGCCACCAATGGTGGAGCAATTAAAATCAGGGATGATCAAGAGGCCAGAATTAGAGGAGCGCAGATATCTCAGAGAGTTGTGGAGTTGGAAGAGATTACAGAGATAGGAAAGGGAGAGACGATGGAGGGATTTGAAAACAAGGATGACATTTTTAAAATCAAGAAGTTGCTTGATTGGGAGTCAATGTAATCAGTGAGCACAGGGCTGATAGGTGAACAGGACTTGTTGTGAGTTAAGAAATGGGCAGCAGAGTTTTGGATGACCTCAAGTTTGCAGAGGTAAATGTGGAGACCAGCCTGGAGTGCATTGGAATAGTCGAGTCTAGAGGTAATGAAGGCATAAATGAGAGTTCAGGGGCTGATAAGCTAAGGCAGGTGTGAAGTTGGGTGGTGTTACCTTCCCCAGAACCAATTCCAATATCCCAGGAATCTAAAGCCCTCCCTTCTGCACCATCTCTCCAGCCGTGCACTGATCTGTGCTATCCTTCTATTTCTATACTCGCTCGCACATGGCTCTGGGTGTAATCTGTAAATTATTACCTTTTATGTCCGACTTGCTAGTCTCTTTCCTAGCTCCCTAAAGTCTGCATGCAGAACCTCATCCCTCTTTCTACCACCGCCATTGGTACTGTTATGTATCATGACCTCTGGCTGTTCACTCTCCTCCCTCATAGTGCTCTGCAGCCCCTCAGTGACATCCTTGACCCTGGCACCAGGGAGGCATCATATCATCCTTTATTCCTGTTTACAGATACAGAAATGCCAGTCTGTTCCCCTAACTATATAATCCCCTATCACTATTACTTTCCCCATTTTCCCCCTGCCCCCCTGTACAGCTGAGTCATCTGTGGCATTGTGGACTTGAGTCTGGCTGCACTCCCCAAATGAACAGTCACTTAGAGAGTGATTTGTGCTCAGGGGACTCCTGTACTACCTGCCTGGTCCTCCTTGACTGCATGGCAATGACTTATTCCCTCTCTGCCTGTACACCCTTAAATTGCAGTGTCACCACATCCAGAAACATGCTATCCATTTAGCTCTCAATCTTGTGGATGCACCGCAGTAACACTGGCTGCTTCTCAAGATCTGAAACACAGAGCTCGAGCTCTTCCAGCTGATGACTCTTCCTGCACATGTGCTTATCCAGGAGCAGAGAAGCATCCCAGAGTTCCCTCATGGAACAGAATATGCACTCCATGGGACTGAGGTGCCCTGCCATGCCTCTATTTATTAGACTAACTACATTTAACAAAAACAACTTAAAGACTTCGATAAAAACAACTCACCAGCTGCTCACCAATCAGCACCTTCCCTTCTGCTGATGTTGCTTTAGTTTTTGTTTATGACGCTCCCTGATGCATGTGTTCACTCCACTCTGCTGCTCCATCTGAACTCCTTCAGGTCTGCGTTCCTTACCTGCAGGCTCCCCAACCAACAAATCACCTATCTGCTGTCCTATGACATCACACCTTAACTTCATTTTTGTTGATTTGTTCTCACAATGCTCCCTTGCTCTCTCTGTGCCACACCTTTTATCCTCAGTGTGCTCGCAGGCCTCCCACTGTTCTTGCAGTACTCTCTCTCACTCTCTCTCTCTCACTCTTTTAATTCTGATGTGCTCGTGGGTTTACCACTGTTCTCACAGTGCTCTCTCTCTCTCTCTCTGGCCTTTCTTTCACCCTTCTGTGGTCTCAACCCTCCCGCTGTTCTCACAGTGTTCCCTATCTCCGCTACACATTTTATCCCCACTGTGGTCGTGGGTCTCCCAGTGTTATTGCTGCGTTCTCTCTCTCTCCTTCTCTCTCTACCACTCCTTTTATACCCACTGTGTTCTGGGGCCTCCCACTGTTCTCGTAGTGTCCCTATTTCCACTTCTCTTTTTATCCCCACTCTGCTCTTGGGTCTCCCGCTGTCCTTATAATGCTCTCCCTCTCTACACTTCTTTTATCCCTACTGTGCTCTTGGGTTGGCCACTATTCACATATTTTCATTATTAAAATGATTTTCAGTACTCAGCGCATTATTATTTAGAAGTTATCAGTGGCAACTGTTGATGGTTTGGATTGCTACAAGGCTTGTAGTAGCGCATGGTGCAAATCACATGATTAAAGCACAACAGAGCTCCAACTGCCACACATCCTTTGTATTCATGCCAAATAACTGCACCTATCAACCCTTGGATTGTCATTCCCTTGTTAACAGATTTTGTTGCAGTAACCTGGCAGGTTTGAAAGAGCAAGAGGAAATGTGTTGCTTAGATTCAGGGATGAGGGAGAGGATTTCCATTAAAAATAATTCAGACTTTTTTTCCTATCTGGATTTTGCAAGAATCATTTTACAAAATATGACAAGAAATAAAGAACCTGTATTATGAATCATCTTTCACACCCTCACTTCACAGCTAATGAAGTACATTTGTAATGTAATTACAGTCCATCTGAGGGCAGATTGGACCACAGTGTAATGCCTCATCTGAAATACAGTACCTCCAACAGAGCAGCACTCCCTCAGTATTGCACTGATGTGTCATAGTAGATTATGCACTCAAATCCTGAAATGGGGTTTAAACCCATAACCTTCTGTCTCAGAGGCAAGAGCGCTACCACTGAGCCACAGCTGACAAAATGCCACGTACTAAAGAAAAGGTGACCTGAATTAAATGCATCGAAACTTGGTTATCACTTAAGTTCCTGCAAACAGAAATTGATTTTAGTTTACATGAGTGTGGTAGCCACAGGGTTAAATTTCCACTTATTGCTGAAGTGTGAAATCTACTGTGGAAGATAATGTGGGCAGTGGCAACAGAATTGTGCAGAAGGCATAGAGAACTCTTGTGTTTTTGTATTCAAGGTGATCCCACATATAATAACAGAGAGAAATAAAAATAATGTGACATTTGCAGTTTGTCTCATGTTACTGGGAATCCTTCACCTCAGGGAAATAAGCTATGAACCTTTGCACAGAAGCAGCCAAACCCACTTAATCAGAAAATGATAACATAATATAAGTTTAGTCTGCAATTCGGAGCAGTAATATTAGATAAGGTTTGGAGAAAATATTCATCTTATCTGTTGTAAGGCAGAGTAATGACAGACTTGGCATGATAGAATTTCGGAGCTGCAGTATCCCAGGTAACATCGCACCAAACATCTCAGTGTACAATATAGGTAATGGCAACTTTGTTTTTTGGATGGATTGTCAGAGGCTTTCAGTCACAGGTTTTACACAGGAGTTATTTCTGCGATAACAATAAGTTGTCTTATTGGCTTATTAGAATGAGCTGACAACTTTGGAAGCAGAACTCCCACCTTACATCTGGTGACAGCAGGAAGCCCTCCTAACAGGCTGGGTGCAATCAGCAATGCATTCTATTAGCTTCACAAAACTTTCAAAGGCAAATGCACTGCTGTTCCAGATGACAGTGTGCACTTTGAATGAAACCATGTCATTCAGGGTGGGCCTTGGGTTGTCTTTAATTCGTGATTAGTTATGTTTAATTGCAGAGGTTTACAGGAACAATTCTAAATCTTTTACATTTTCAAGCTTTTGTATACTGCTTCAGTACCCAGTAACAAACATACAACGAATGAAAACTCATCATGAAGAATATACCGAGAGCCTAGTTATTTAGTTATCCTCCTTAATACTAATATGATCACAGGACCAAACATGGTCCACCAAACTCTCTGGAAAGAAAAGTTTAGCATTTTCATGGCACCTCATCATGTATCAAAGTGTTCTACACCAAGGAATTACTTTTAAAGTGCAATCACTGTTGTCATGCTAACAAACGTGGAAACCGATTTTTACACAGCAAGATCCCACAAACAGGAAATTAGTTAAATAACCAGCTCATCTGTTTTCAATGGAGAAAACAGTGATCCGAGGACACTGAGATAACTCCCTACTCTTCTTTTAATAATGCCACGCAATCTTTTATATCCACTTGAAGCACCAAAACATGTAGATAGGGTCTCTGTTTAAAGTTTCATCCAAAAGGCAATACCTCTGACGATGCATGCTTCCATCAGTGTTGCACTGAAATGCCAGACTAAATCATGTGTTCAAGTCCTGTAATGGACCTTAATGCTATAACCTGCTGACTGATGGGCAAGTGTACCACCAAGTAGGCCATATGATGCTCTAAAACTTATGAAACAATGCAATGTGTTTGGACAGGATGTGCATTGGATGATTTCCATGCAAATTTTCCTAATTGTCTGGTGTAACTTCAGCAGAGGAGTCATGGAAACCCTGAAAAAAATGGGGTTATTTCATTTACGCTGTTTTTCCAGGGTCTCTGTGGCTCCTTCACCAAAGTTACAGCATGCGGACGAATGAAATGCCTTCCTAGAAATCCACCCTGACCGTGCCCTTTTCACTTTGGGAAAGTGCGTCACCTTGATCCTTGAACCCAGAGGAACAATAAACTGTGGAAACTGAGCCCTTGCTTGTGATGGTCTGCAATAAACTCCCATCTAGCCAATTTGCTGTGAGAGGGATAAGGTTAAAGGAGATACATAGGCCCCTATTTTAAAAGGCAGGTGTGTGTTAGCCCCAAAGTATATGGCATGGCCGGAGGGTTCGGGGTGGCAGTCAGCTAAGCCTCATCACTTTAACTTTCATTGAAGTCCTGCCCGATCCTGGCCGGATAGTGCATTACCTGGCTGGCAGACAAGAGTGGAAGGTCACAGACAGGAGGCCACAGTCAGGGACTGTAGGATTGGTCTCCAGCAGTCAGGTAAGTGATAGGGGGGATGGGGGGATGGCGGGGGTGGGGGAACAAGGGGTGTGGTTATGTGGTTGGGGATGGTCGGAGGGTTGAAGGTGATTGGAGGAAGGGTTTCTGCTCCTCCTGGCCCACAAGGAAATCTAAATAAAACATAAAAACCTTACCTGCCTGGATCGCTTCCAGACCACAAACCAGCCATAGTCTAATACACTGCCACAAAAATAAAAGAAAAACCAGAGTCTATTCAAATAATGGAAGAAGTGTCACGTTATATTTTGAATTCATGAATTATAAATGCTGCTGCATTCAGTGTGCTCTATTGTACAAAACCCACTGCTCTTAGCTTGAATGTGGAGAAACAATTGAACATTGTCATTCAGCTTAGAAGTTGGTGTAAATTTGAGAAACATTACTAGCAACTAAATTTGATAGAATTCTGTATTCTGTTTTGTCCGTGCCTTCGCCCAAAAATGAACAGCTTGTGTCAATGGTGCATGTGTTTCCTCTGCTGTGAATGGGTACCTAATGTTCCATATGTAAACAGACAGATTAAGTTTGCCCTTTGTGTTCTTGAAACCACACTGAGGAGGGAGTATCCAGCACATCTGTTTGATTGCATTTGCTGAGGTATGGATAAAAAGACAAGTAAAGTCTCTTGCTGTGTCAAGCTACACACATCTGACGATTCAGTAATTGTCCCTTCCCATCTCTGGTATTCTGATATATTACCTTCTACCAGGTTTATATCAAGATATTTGCATGAACATTCCAGGTATTTTTTTCTTGTCTCAGATGATACAATCCAGTTTGGGCTATCTATCTCACAGTAATCTTCTGAATCAGCCCGGACTTTCATAGTTTCAGAATGATTTACCCAACAAGGTTGATTGTCTGGAGGATCCACTTCATTAAATCACCCTTCTCTGTTCTTTGATTCTACTTTATTTGATCCTATTTAGAAATACTTGAAGTTTCTAAGCTTGATTTATGGAACCAGATTGGTCATTTGTGCTAGCTTTTCCTCATATTTTACAGGCCCATCTCTTGCTGAAATGGAGTGCTTGTTACAATCTATGTGACAAGGGCAGCAATGGAAAGCATCAGGATCTGTCAAGCACTGCCAAAGCTTCTAAAGATTAGAGACTGCACATTGAAACAAATGGGATAGTGGGGGGGTGGGGGGGGGGGGGGGAAGTAAGCTAAATCATACAGCAGTAATAGGGGGATATTATGGAAATGAACTTGCTAGATTATAATTTGCATTTGACAAGGTGATAATTAGAGTCCCTAGATAGAATCCTATATATCTGTCTGAGAAAATTTGCTTAGTGTTTGAATTTAGCTGTTGCAGTTATCTTTAATGTGAGATTGTAATAAAAATTTGAATTTAAAATGCATTTCTTTGTTTTTCTGAGAGTTACAATAAATTCACACTGTGTGATTTTGTAATGTTGGTTTAAAAATTTAAATGTATATGAAGAATGGATTGAGGCATGGAGAGGCTAAAGGTCCTGCAGTAACATGACAAAATACTGACGACACACAGTAGTTTGTTACTCCTAGTTACATTCTGATGGCTTCATCCTCCTGCAGCTCATTCCATTTCCCTTGACGTTTATAGCTCATATAAGCAGATTCCATAAAACTAGACTTCCTGTGGAACAGAAATAAAAATTGTGTCAATCAAGTCAGTTTACAGTATTAATCTGTTTTAGACCAAATGGTTTCTCACAAGTTTTACTAACGAGCTGTAATTTTACTTATTTTATTAAATGATCTGGAGTTTCTCTCAGTTGTCAGTTATTTCTGGGGCACTGCATATACCCAGGAATTGCACTACTTGAGATTGTTTTTGGTTCCTATCCAAACACTTTCAGCTTGAAAGATCCATGGACGCAGCAGTGAAGGGGCTACATGTTGGATGGATGATAGCGGTGCCACACAGGTACGGCAGGGAGAACAGTTCTTGGTAAAGGAATGATGGCTGCACTCATTTGTATTGTCGAAGGAGGCAGGATGGAAACCCTGGCATGCAGGAGGGGTCCTTCTCACATGAATCTGGCATGGATAAGGGTGTCCTGTGCATCCCTGCCATGCATGTATATTTGCTGATGCCTCAGTGGCACCTCAGAATGGACTGGCTGCTTCGGGTGCTCATCCTCTTTATCCTCTGAGCTTGCCAAGCACTCATGGCCTTCATATCACTCCAGTTCCTCTACTCTCGGAATCGCTATGTTGTGCAACATGCAGCCACACCACAACAATGCGCGATACCCTTGACGGCCCTATTGGAGGGCTCCCCAACAACAATCAAGGCATTGGAAATGCATCTTCAGGAGAGCTGGCGCCTATTTGATGGTTGCCCTTTTGGAGCCATGGCATTTGTTGTAGCATTCCTCTGTGTCTGTTGTTGGGTTCCACACTGGTGTCATGAGCCATCCCTTCAAAGTATAACCCTTTTCACCCAGGATCCACCCACGGAGGCTATGCGGTGAGGTGAACAGCTGAGGTACCCGACACTACCTCAGGATGAAAGATTTACGGCAGTGGCCAGGGGACATTGTACAAACTTGTATGAATCATTTGCAATTGTTGCAAACAAGCTACACACTGAGGGAATGGTAGACATTCCTACTGACGAATGTCCCTGGCTGCTCCGATGGTACCTTAATGGCCAGATGGGTGCAGTCCACCACTCCCTGCACCTGCGGGAAACCTGCTATTGACTCAAATACTACAGCCCTCTGGGTCTGACTGGACGCATCCATTGAAAACTCAATGTAGTCAGATGCCCTCGTAAACAGGGCATCTGTCACCTGTGTTATGCAGGTATGTGCGGTTGATTGCGAGAGTATGCAAATGTCCACACCAATGCCTGAAAGGAACTGGAAGCATAGAAATTCAGGGAGATTGAGCACCGGATATTGACTTGCTCTCTGGGCTGGAGGTCCTCATCCAGAAGTGCACAGATGTCTGCAACCACTTGGCGTGAGAGATGCAATCTTCTGCGGCACTGCTGCTCTGAGAGGTCAATAAAGCGGCCCTTTGCCTAAAAACTCTTTGGGGAGGATGGCAACTTCTTCTGCCCCTTGGCCAATCAGTCTGTTTCACTCTAATGCCTCAGGTTAGATGCAATGATCTTCATGCTGCTCCCCTTCCCTGGTCCAGCTGACCATTGAATAAGTGGACTCCATGACTGGGATCACCCTTTATTGCAGAGGTCTATTCTGTTGAGTTTATTCTGCACCAAACTCTAGCCATCTAGGCAACTGAGCTAACTGACTGCTTCACTTATTGTCCCTGTTGCTATTCTGAAGCATACAGATAGAGTGCAAAAATAATATTTAAATATACTTTGGGGATGAGACTTTCAGTCCGAATACCAAATGTTGCCATATTGGTGCATGCCCAATGGGTCTCATTTTTAGGTTCAGGCCTTATTAAAATTTTGCTGGCAAGTCATGGAACCCACTCAGGAAACCGCTGCAATTCGGCGATTTTCCTGCATGTTACAGCCAACCAGCAGTTCAGGAAGCTGCTTCAGGCTCACAAAAATCTTTCAAAATCCCCCTAAAATTGACCTCTTTCCAGAGGTCTCCAGCCGCCCTTTAAGATCGGCTGGAAACATTATACTGGTGCGTGCCGTGCAAACTCCATTCGTTTTTCTCTATGAAAAGCGCAATCAGGGTCACACAGATATAGGAGTCTGATTTGTACAGCTTATCAGACTCCTACCTGTTTTGGGTGTGAGTGCTTGGCACCCATTTTAAAGGCCTGCCTGAAAGTTGATTCAGATGGACAAAGGTCCTCAACAGAATTTCAGCTGCCAGTCATCAATTTTTCAGGTGAGAAACAGCAAACACTTCCTCCTGTTGTAATTCTATCAATTTAAACACACTATGTAATTCTATCAGCTTATTTCAGATGCATTTTTTTTCTGGTAAATGCGACATAAATCCATATAACTTGATCACTAAGTAAACACAGCAGGCTTGCAGTCTACTAAGAGACAGGCCCCAGTGTGAGGGTTTCATGATGGAGCTTGTGAGTGCAGGTGATTGATTGATGATAGACAGTAGTTTTAGCTATCAGAGCAATCTAATATTTTCAGAACAAAGGTCCATGTACAGGCTTAAGTAGTTAAGGTATCTTCACATAAAAGCAATACTATTGCACTTTCCCTGGCAATCCAGCACATAACTTTGACATCACTGTAAGGTGAAACTTTAACTCCTGTAGTGACTTCAGCAATTAAAGTGCATCTTCAAGCACTTATCCTGTTATCCTCATGTAGAAAATATGTTAGTAATGCATGCTTCATTGCATTTTCTTGGAATTCCTCAATCATGGCCAAGCATTATATTTTACCAGATACCAAATATGGTCAAAAGCTGAATTCCTGCCATTTACTGGATAGCTTTCAGATAATAGCAACCTTTTTTACTGCACTGATGGAAAACTGTTTCTTTTTCTACCCCTGAAAACGATTTTATGCACATATCAGGTGTCATTCCGATGTTATGTTTCATTAAACTCCAATGCTGGTCTGAACTGTGTTTCTTCCCCTTCACCCCAAGTAAGTGACAGCTCAAATTAGCTGATATGTCTCTGCTTGCCAGCACTCACCTCAGATTTAAGAGATGAGAGAAATTCATGTGAAACGAAGCTGATGACACTTATACCTGTTAGTCCGTGCACCATGCTGGTTCCAGCTGGCAAACGAATTATTGCTGCCCACCTCCAATGCTGCAAAGTAGCTTATGTGGGCCCTCTCTCCATGTACTTATGTATGCTCATTGATCAGTAAGCAATGAGATTGTTGGCTTTGGTGACATTCAAGTAATGTGAATCTGGATCTAAATGGAAACCTGGGTTTCTGATAAGTGGTTTACCAGGCTTTGCTCTGCTCGTGGTCAGTTTTTGTTTGATTACATTCCAGTGAAGTGATTTGGAATGTTTTACTACTTTATAGATCAGATTTCCCAACTCCGTGGCTTGTTATATGTTTATTGCTCATGCACAGAAATCAAATTCTCAGAAATTGGTGAAAAATGCCAAATACCGTGGATGACCGTGGACTCTAAGAGATAATGTATGGTTGTGTGAAAATTACTGAACAATCCTTCGTGACAAAATGCTCAGTTTAATTGCTTGATAAATGCATTAGAACAGATTAGGGGAGTAGTTAGAAAAATAAACATTTTGTATGAGTCCTTTTGTCAGTATTCAAGTCCCTCAAAGGAAGGGGCTCTATGGGTTTCTATGCCATGTAACGGTGGGTAAACCAGCCAAGGACAGAGAGAATTGGGTCAAATAGTGGGCTTACATTTGCCAATGGATGTTGCTATTCAGCCTATTTAAGCTGGGTTTGAAATTTTGATTAAATTATGTTTTTCTTAACTAATATTAACAATTAGCAAATCTGCCATTCCAACAATGAATGAATAACTTCATCCAGAAAATTTTAAAGGGGCACAATTTCCTTGGGCGTTCTCAGAGCTCACATCATAATGTTGGCATAAGATTGCAGAAACTCTAGCAAAGTCATGTAAATGACCATGGAAAATTTCAGGCAATAATGCACCCATCTAACTATGTATAATATAATTTGTGTATATTATTCACTTCCAGTATGTGCCACACAAACTATCTGTAATGCTGATCCCAACAGGCTTTGTTGATAATCCCTATTGCTTTAAAATAGCATAACTTCCAAGCAATAACTATGAGCAATGCCATGGAAGACCTGCTAGTAATCTATTAAAGACTCACCTGCACATCCTGCACACAATAGTTTTACTTCCTGTATGATGTTATTTTAGTTGTGCTTTAAAAGTAAACATTTATAAGATGTCAATTTTTGTGCCACAACTATCAGTGTCAATCTATAAATGTAAATAGTATAATCTTCTTTAATATTAAACATTAAAGGCATCCAGACACTAGATGGTGGTATTACTCTCTTTGCCTACTTTTTCCACGTCCTCTGCCTCTGTTGGTCAATACAACTCATATATTCATTACACCTCTCAATTAATATTAAAATTCTAAACATTCTCTGCTTGTTTCCACTATCAGTCTCCATAATATACCAAATTTGCTTCTATCATGTTTTATTGGTTAAGACCCCTTTGGCCTCATTCATCATTATTCCCATACCTGTCCTCCCTCAGATCCACTCCCAAACACATTCCAAAAATTCCCCAACCACAGCCCATCTCATGTTGGCCTGACACCGTCCCCCACCTACCCAGAATCAGAACTGTATTTGTCCAAAAAAAATCATCTTCTCCCTCAGCCTGTGCAGGTATATTTTTAAAGTCCTTATATTCTCATAATAGATCATCACTCTTTGAAAACAGATTACAAGTTTCCCAACCGAACACAGGATCATAAAGTTCTGCTGAAGGGTCACTGACCTGAAACATTAACTTTGCTTCTCTCTCCACAGATGCTGCCAGACCTGCTGAGTATTTCCAGCATGTCTTGTTTTTATTCTAGGATCATACAGGGTGGGATGAGAGCAGATCATTTTTTGGAATGCCCTTAGGAACAGAGTGCAGATGGATAAGGGAGGATGTAATTCTTCCCTTCAGCCTAGTGTATGGGGTAGGGTTGGTCAGTGAATGAGATTGGGCATGGATGGGCAAGGGGGAAGAAATGTTCCTCTCGGATGTTGTGGGAGATAGCATGGGTCTGCATCTGCGCAAGTGAAGAAACAAAGACATGTGGACAGTGATAGTCTGGTGTGAGCAATAGAGTGGTTTGCAGAAGTGCATGTGAAGAAGAAATATGGACATGGGATGGGGATATATGCATGGATAGAGATGATGAATAAGGAGAGTGAAGGATCAGGAATGGGTATATTGATGAGGTCAGGAGATGTTGGTTTATGTGAAGGTGGAATATGTGGTACAAGGAGGGAAATAGTAAGAATGAGTGGAAGGCAGTGAGATAACAGGAGATGATGAGAAACAGAGTGAGGTGGTTTCTGGCTGCCTGGAGACAACATAATGTTAGGAAGGCTAAGAATTTAGGGGAAACAGTGGGTATGACAGAACAGAGGCAGAAGATACAGGATACAGAAAGAAGTGGAGTTGATAGATCATGGGAGGGATGCTGAGATGGGCATCCTACTTCAGAAAAGATAGCAGGTAAATGTTGTAAACAGGGAAGCAGCAACACATCAGGTAATCGGAAGAAGGGAGGACTAGTAGCATTGGGTGATCGCTATAATTCTGGAGTGTATGTATACACACAGCAGACATCAGGTGAGAAAAAGATGAGTTCAGTTTTGCTGCTTCCCTTGGAGGAATGACCCAATAGTACCTACAGTCCCATCTTCAGTGATGACTGGGCACTCAGACCAGTGCAGCTTCCACTCATGAAACCACATCCGAGAAAGGACTGCACACTTCAGGTAGGGAGATGTGTGGGAAGAAAATCTGGTGGAAAAGGTGCAAAACCTCCTGGTAAACTGGAGGAGGATAGTTTTCTTAATACCAGAGTTTATCTTCTACAATAATGGTATGAATAGGCAACCAGTCCTCTTTAAAATAATGACTGAAACAGTACTGTTAAAAGTCATTGCTACTTAAGACAGAGTTCCATGTTTTCCCCCACAACACAACATTTCCATTTCTATAATCCCCAAAGCCCTAATGATCATAATTATGAGCCTTGATTGATTTTCCCTCTCCTCTTAGGCACTGAGACAAATTATAGGGCACCTACTATGATTCCAGTTGGAGGTCATTAAATATAGCAAATAGGGAAGAGCAACACGCCACCAGTCCTGCTTTCCCAGATGGTATTATCACTAGGAATTCTGTCCTTTATCTGTGGGAATTCAGATGCAAGGTTACCTGCCATGTTTTGTACCAGGATTGTTAGAGGGCTTATTAGTCATGGCAAACCTCTGCCTTGCTCATTATTGTCTCACCACATTATTGTATCACTAAACTTGCTCAGGTCACCCACAGAGGTCAATTCCATGACATCTATATTTGTTACGGTTGTCTGCAGCTGCACCTCCAAGTTAGGCCTGCTGAAATTAAGTAAAATGCAAAAAAGAAAAAACTTGCATTTATTCAGCACTTTCCATGACCTCAGGATGTCACAAAGTGCTTTACAGCCAATGGAGTACTTTTGAAGTGTATTCACTGTTGTGTCAAGTCTAAATCATAGAACACGATCACTGACCAACGTAAGCAAATGGACCGCTGGGTGGAGCACTACCTAGAACTGTACTCCAGGGAAAATGTTGTCACTGGTACTGCCCTCAATGCAGCCAAGTCTCTGCCAGTCATGGATGAGCTGGACGAACAGCCAACAAAATCGGAACTCAGTGATGCTATCGATTCTTTAGCCAGTGGAAAAGCCCCTGGAGTAAAACGGCATTACCCCTGAAATAATCAAGAGTGCCAAGCCTGCTATACTCTCAGCACTCCATGAACTGCTTTGCCTGTGCTGGGATGAGGGGGCAGTACCACAGGATATGCGCGATGCCAATATCATCACCCTCTATAAGAACAAGGGTGACCGCAGTGACTGCAACAACTATCGTGGAATCTCCCTGCTCAGCATAGTGGGGAAAGTCTTCGCTCGAGTCGTTTTAAACAGACGCTGGGTGAGCATGTCTACCCTGAGGCACAATGTGGCTTTCGAGCAGAGAGAATGACCATTGACATGCTGTTCTCCCTTCGCCAGCTACAGGAGAAATGCCACCAACAACAGATGCTCCTTTACGTTGCTTTCATAGATCTCACCAAAGCCTTTGACCTCATCAGCAGACGTGGTCTCTTCAGACTACTAGAAAAGATTGGATGTCCACTAAAGCTATTAAGTATCATCACCTCATTCCCTGACAAGATGAAAGGCACAATTCAGCATAGCAGTGCCTCATCAGACCCCTTTCCTATCTTGGGTGGCGTGAAACAGGGCTGTGTTCGCGCACCTACACTGTTTGGGATCTTCTCACTGCTGTTCTCACATGCGTTTAAGTCTTCAGAAGAAGGATTTTTGCTCCACACAAGATCAGATGGCAGGTTGTTCAACCATGCCCATCTTAGAGCGAAGACCAAAGTATGGAAGGTCTTCATCAGGGAACTCCTTTTTGTTGACGATGCTGCATTAACATCCTACACAGAAGAGTGTCTGCAGAGACTCATTGACAGGATTGCGGCTGCCTGCAACAAATTTGGCCTAACCATCAGCCTCAAGAAAACGAACATCATGGGACAGGACGTCAGAAATTCTCCATCCATCAATATTGGCGACCACGCTCTGGAAGTGATCCAAGAGCTCACCTACCTAGGCTCAACTATCACCAGTAACCTGTCTCTCGATGCAGAAATCAACAAGCGCATGGGAAAGGCATCCGCTGCTATGTCCAGATTGGCCAAGAGAGTGTGGGAAAATGGCGCACTGACACGGAACGCAAAAGCCCGAGTGTATCAAGCCTGTGTCCTCAGTACCTTGCTCTACAGCAGCAAGGCCTGGACAACGTATATCAGCCAAGAACAATGTCTCAACTAATAACATCTCGCTGTCTCCATAGAATCCTTGGCATCAGGTGGCAGGACCGTATCTCCAATGCAGAAGTCCTCGAGGCAGCCAACATCGCCAGCATATACACCCTACTGAACCAGCGGCGCTTAAGATGGCTTGGCCATGTGAGCCGCATGGAAGATGGCAGGATCCCCAAGGACACATTGTACAGTGAGCCCGTCACTGGTATCAGACCCACCGGCCGTCCATGTCTCCACTTTAAAGACGTCTGAAAACGTGACATGATGTCCTGTGACATTAACTACAAGTCATGGGAGTCAGTTGCCAGTGATCGTCAGAGCTGGTGGACAGCCATAAAGGCAGGGCTAAAGAGTGGCGAGTCGAAGAGACTTAGCAGTTGGTAGGGAAAAAGACAGAAGCATAAGGAGAGAGCCAACTGTGTAACAGCACCGACAACCAATTTTATCTTCAGCGCCCGTGGAAGAGTCTGTCACTCTAGAATTGGCCTTAATAGCACTCCAGGCGCTGCTTCACAAGCCACTGACCACCTCGAGGCACTTACCCATTGACTCTCGAGAGAAGGAGGCCAAGGAAGAAGAAGAAGAATGTAAGAAATGTTGCAGTCAATTTTGTACACAACAAGTTTCCACAAACAGCAATGACATAAATGACCAAAGAATCAGATTTAGTGACAACAGTTAAGGGAAAAATATTAGTTAGGATACCACAGAGAACGCCCCTGCTCTTTTAAAAAAAAAATTGTTCATAGTATGTGAAAATCACTGGCAAGGCCAGCATTTGTTGCCCATCCCTAATTGCCCTTGAGAAGGTGGTGGTGACCTGCCATCTTGAACTGCTGCCGTCCTTGGGGTGTAGTTACACCCACAGTGCAGTTAGTGAGGGAGTTCCAGGTTTTTGATCTAACGACAGTGAAGGAACAGTGATATATTTCTAAGTCAGAATGGTCTGTGGCTTGGAGGGGGACTTGCAGCTGGTGGTGTTCTTTTGTGTCTGCTGACCTTGTCCTTCTAGTTGGTAGAGGTCATGGGTTTGGAAGGTGCTATTGAAGGAGCCTTGGCAAACTGCTGCAGTGCATCTTGTAGATGGTACACACTATTGCCACTGTGTGCCAGTGGTGGAGGGAATGAATGTTTAAGGTGGTGGATGGGGTACAGATCAAGCAGGCTGCTTCATCTTGGATGATGTCAAACTTCTTTCATGTTGTTGGAACCCATCCAGGCAAGTGAAGAATATTCCATCACACTCCTGACTTGTGCCTTATAGATGATGGATAGGCTTTGGGGAGTCAGGAGTTGAGTTACTCACTGCAGAATTCCCAGACTCTGACCTACTCTTGTAGCAACAGTATTGGTATTACAGAATCACAGAATTGTTACAGCACAGAAGGAGGCCATTCGACTCATCGTGTCGGCATCGGCTCTACGAATGAGCAATTCACCTAGTGCCACTCCCTGCTTTCTCCCCGTAACCCTGCACATTCTTCCTTTTCATATAAGTCTAATTTCCTTTTGAAAGCTTCAGTTGAACCTGCCTCCACCATACTCTCGGACACTGCATTCCAGACCTTAACCATTCGCTGCATGAAAAAGTTTTTCCTCATGTCATTTTTGCTTCTTCTAACAATTACATTAAATCTGTGCCCTCTTGTTCTCAATCCTTTCACGAGTGGGAACATTTTCTCCCTATCTACTCTGTCCAGACCCCTCATAATTTTGAATACCTCTATCAAATCTCATCTCAGCCTTCTTTTCTAGAAGGTAAACAATCCCAACTTCTCCAATCTATCTTCATTACTGAAGTTCTTCATCCCTGGAATCATTCTCGTCAGTCTTTTCTGCACTCTCGCTAATGTCTTCACATCCTTCTTAAAGTGTGGCACCCAGAAATGGACACAATACCCTATGTTGAGGCCGAACTAGTGTCTTATACAAGTTCAACATATTCTCCTTACTCTTGTACTCTATGCCCCTATTAGTAAAGCCCAGGATACTGTATGCGTTATTCACCGCTCTCTCAACATGCCCTGTCACCTTCAATGACTTATGCACATATACATCCAGGTCCCTCTACTCCTGTACCCTATTTAGAATTGTACCCTTTATTTTATATTGTCTCTCCATGTTCTTCCTACCAAAATGTATCACTTCACATTTCTCCGCAGTGAACTTCATCTGCCACCTGTCAGCATATTTCACCAACTTGTCTATGCCCTTTTGCAGTTCTGCACTATCTTCCTCATAGTTCACAATGCTTCCAATTTACATAGCATCTGCAAAACTTTGAAATTGGGCCCTGTACACCAAAGTCTAGGTCATTAATATATATCAGGAAAAGCAAGGGTCCCAACACTGACCCCTGGGGAACTCCGCTACAAACATTCCTCCAGCCTGAAAAAACATCCATTCACTGCTACTCTTCGTTTCCTGTCACTCAGCCAATTCCATATTCACGTTGCTACTGTCCCATTTATTTGCATGAGCTATAACTTTGCTCACAAGTCTGTTGTGTGGCACTGTATCAAACACCTTTCGGAAGTCCATGTATACCACATCAACTGCATTATCCTCATCAACCCACTCTATTACCTCTTCAGAAAACTCCAGCAAGTTGGTTAAACATGATTTTCCCTTACAGAATCCATGTTGGCTTTCTTTAATTAACCCATATTTGTCCATGTGACAATTAATTTTGTCCCAAATTAAACTTTCTCGAAGTTTCCCCAACACCAAAGTTAAACTGACTGGCCTGTAGTTGTTGGGCTTATCTTTACACCCTTTTTTGATCAAGTTTCTGGTCAATGGTAACAATGTGTCAGCTGGTTAATGTAGTGACTAGTTGATGTGTACAAACAAAAGATCCAAAACTATGATCCTCAGCTTATGCTGAGTTTGGTAACCTCAACCGTGGTATTTGTTATGATGTACTAATTTACCGCATTACCTTGGAAAGTAAGAAGATATTCAAGCCAAGCAGTGTTCCTGCTTCGGTGATCCATGTTGGAAGTGCATATATGTCTTTCAGGGGAGGATAAGATCAAATCAGTTTTGAAGTGTCCTTCAGCTGAATAGCCTTTCAGTATTCTCAGACAATGGTTACATGTGACCACTGTGGTTAGTACAAGTGGATGATAGAACCATATCCCAGCATTGGGTTAACATCTACAGGAAAGCACTAAAATTGGCAGAAAAAGGTTATTTTTTTTTGCCAAAAAAGGCAAAATGAATACCACAACATTATGGTCCAATTAGTAAAGGGAACATGTAATAGAATCCATAGATCAGAGTGTCCAAGCCTGACTGCCCAGTCTGTACCAGGTTGATGAAGTAGTCGGAGTGTGAGCACACCCTGGACAGGAATAGAAAATTTGTCCCTGTTTCTTGCTGCTGATTACTGTATGGTAACATGGAAGGCTTTGATATGTGAAGATTTTAAAGTTAATGCATGATTTCAACTAAGTCCTTACATTTCAGACTTGGCTTTTTATCTTATATGGTCATGGTTCACAATGTGATATTGCACATGTCTCGTTATATATGTCTGGGGTGAAGACCCTCAGCATCATTTTAACATTTTTCCAATCTGAAATAAAATTGAACAAAAGGAAGAAATTATAATAGTTTGCTTGGATTAGAAGTTGTTACATTACACAATCTTGAACTGTGACCCAGTCAATATACAAATCCATGTGTGCCGTTGTGCACTTTTAGCTCTTACTTGAAATACTTATCTTATATGGGATTGAGATAAGATACTTGGCATACTATCTTTTTATGGCTGCTTGTGATTCAGAGACTAAAGATCAAATCATTGATCTTGTAAAGCTGTACTGAGATCACATAGGACTAACATTCTTCTTCTTGTCAATTAAAGCAAAAAGAGCAGGCATTAATAAATATAGCAATGGTAGGAGAAAGTGCCAACAGACTATTCATCCATAGTTTGTGCTGATCTGAGATTACAGGTTAGGAATTGGAACTAGATGCACTTATTTTACATAGAACAGCATGAAAAGGGTCATTTTCAGGGACCAACATCCTGTGACCCAAGGACACCCCTGTAAAGCATCCAACATGATGTTGGGTCACATACATACGAACATAGGAAAATAAGTATTAGGAGCAGGAGTAGGCCACTCAGCCCCTTGAGCCTCCTCTGCCATTCAATAAGATCATGGATGATCTGATTGTAACCTCAACTCCAGATACCCGCCTACCCCAGATAATCTTTGACACCCTTGCTTACCAAGAATCTATCTACCTCTGCCTTAAAAATATTCAAAAACTCTGCTTCCACTGCCTTTTGAGGAAGAGTGTTCCAAAGACTCACTACCTCTGAGAGAAAAACATTTCTCCTCATCTCTGTCTTAAATGGACAACCTCTTATTTTTAAACAGTGACCCCTAGTTCTGGATTCTCCCACAAGAGGAAATATGCTTTCCATATCCACCCTGTCAGAACTTCTCAGAATCTTAGATGTTTCAATCAAGTCGCCTCTTACTCTTCTAAACTCCAACGGATACAAGCCTAGCCTGTCCAACCTTTCCTCATAAGACAATCCACCCATTCCAGGTATTAGACTAGTAAACCTTCTCTGAACTGCTTCCCCCCGCCTCACTACCACAGCTTTCCTTTTTGCTCCTACCACTTGAATGGCTTCCTGTACCATGGTGCTCTGGTCAGTCTGCTCATCCGCACTATAGCCCTCGCTCTTGTCCATACAAGCTGCAAGAACCTTGAACTTGTTGCTCAATTGCAAGGGCTGAGACTCCACTCCCACCTACTTGATCCTCTCACATGCCTGGCTCGCAGTGACACCCGCCTGTCCCTGACCACTTTACCAAAACAGATGACCCTATCCTAAGGGGTGTGGCTGCCTTCTGGAACAAAGTGTCTAGGCAACTTTCCCCCTCAGAACTGTTCTGATGAAAGGTCACTGACCTGAAACGTTAACTTTGCTTCTGTCTCCACAGATGCTGCCAGACCTGCTGAGTATTTTCCAGCACTTTTTGTTTTTATTTCTGATTTCCAGCATCTGCAGTATTTTGCTTTTATTTTAGGTCAAATTTCAATACTGATATTCAGAAGCCTGATGAAGTAACCTGTTGGCAGGCATGTTAAAAAGAGTCAATGGTGACCCAATGGTTAACTTGTAGTGACATGGATAATAGAAATGCAATGATATCACCACATCATTGATTCTCTCATAGCACCTTCCTTTGTATACAAACTTGATAAAGTCTTCTCATCAGATTTTATTATAAAAAGGAAATACTTTACTGTGTCAATTTTTATTTGCATAAAATAAGAAGGCCTAAGAGTGTGTGCACATCAATTATAATCAGCTTAGTTTCAAGTGGTTTAATTATATACTGATTCAAATGCAAGTCACTTACCCCCAGTGCAATCAAACATGAATTTGTGGAGTTTAAGTCAATCAATTGTATTGTATACACTTGCATGAAACCTGTTCATTTTTGAAATGATGAAAAGATAGTTATATTTTACATAGCTATTTACTATTTGTCAGCATGGTTAAATCAAGCTGACTGGGAGCAGTGAAGGGTTAATGATGAGACGATTTGATGAATACTGAACAGCTTGTAAATATCTCATTAAAGGTATGGGGAACATGGTAGCAATCTGTAAATGCCTTGTTAAAGGGTATGCAGTTCATGGAGATGTCCTCAAAGTGCTTCATTAAGGTCAGATATAAATACCAGCTAAATGAAAACTCATTCAATTGCTTGGGGTTTGCTTTGCTTGAATGTGATTTGTGTTCATGCAGAGCAGGCTTCAGTGAAGTCACAGAATCACAGAATTGTTACAGTGCAGAAGGAGGCCATTTGGCCCATCATGTCTGCACCGGCTCTCCGAAAGAGCAATTTACTTAGTGGCAATCCCCCGCCTTCTCCTCTTAACCCTGCACATTCTTCTTTCTTATATAACAGTCTAATTCCCTTTGAATGCTTCAATTGAACCTGCCTCCACCACAGTCTCAAGCAGTGCATTTCGGACCATAACCATTCACTGCACCAAGAAGTTTTTCCTCATGTCACTTTTGCTTCTTAGTTTAGTTTAGAGATACAGCACTGAAACAGGCCCTTCGGCCCACCGAGTCTGTGCCGACCATCAACCACTCATTTATACTAATCCTACACTAATCCCATATTCCTATCACATCCCCACCTGTCCCTATATATTTCCCTACCACCTACCTATACTAGGGGCAATTTATAATGGCCAATTAACCTATCAACCTGCAAGTCTTTGGCATGTGGGAGGAAACCGGAGCACCCAGAGGAAACCCACGCAGACACAGGGAGAACTTGCAAACTCCGCACAGGCAGTACCCAGAATTGAACCCGGGTCCCTGGAGCTGTGAGGCTGCGGTGCTAACCACTGCGCCACTGTGCCTCTTACCAATTACTTTAAATCTGTGCCCTCTCGTTCTCATTTAACAATTATGTACATCTAACAATTATTATTGCAGGTGTATTATACCATATAAACCTATGCAACTGGTTCAGCGTTCAGTTCTTTAACTCTGTTTCACTACAGTCCTAGAAGTACAAGCCATTACTTAAACTCCATCTCTGGCAAAATTTCAATCAATTTGTCACACTACTGATTAACAACAGATCCTTCAGTTCTCTGTTCAGCCTTATTTAAAACTGTGCCATGGAACTAACCTTCTCAATGGGTTTTTGAAACTCAATGAATAAAATTGGGTTCATAGATTCATACAGGAAAATTTGAATTTGCCTAGTCCAGTCAGAGATGGTTCCCTTAGACAGAAAGAAGGCAAATGTAATACCAAGTTTGAAGAAAGGGCCTAAGGCAGAAATTGGTAACTATAGGCCCTTTGCCTTGATGTCAGTAATAGATAAGATGCTTGAGTGAAGTATAAAGGATGTACTATATGTCCACTTAGACAGAGAGGGCCATGTCAGGAACACCCAACACTGCTTTTAGAAAAGAATGTCATGTCTCAATAATTTGATTCAATTTTTTGAAGAAGTCACCAGTTAGTGGATGAGGTTAACCTGACAGGCTTTGTTTACCTGAATTTTCAGAAAACTCTTGATAAGGTACTACATAAGATACTTCCTTACAAGAGAGAATCTTATGGAAGTAGTAGTAATCTGCTGAGGTGGCTTAAGATTTGGCTGAATGCCTGTAGGCAGAAAGTGGTTGTCAATTGATTTGGATCTGCCTGGAGATCGGATACCAGTTGTGTTCTACAGTGATCAGTGTTAGGACTTTGCTCTTTACCATTTTTGTTAATGATCTAACTATGGGTGTTGGGGAACAGATCCTCAGGTTGGTATACAATACCAAGATAAGAGTAAGAATTTGGACTGTGGAGCACAATTTCAAGCTGATCCAGATGCTGGGAGAGTGGGGTCAGGTTTGGGAAATGGTTTTTAACTTAGAAAAGTGTAGTGTCATGTATATGAGTAGGTCAAAAACTAAACATATCACACCCGACAGAAAAAAAAATTAAAGCCAGTGGTGAAAAAAACATGTTCTGGTGCATCAATCTTTAATTATCCATGACTAATATTGTGAAGTTATAGCTAAATTGAACAGTGTTCTAGTGTGTATATTCACTATAAAACAAAGCATACCATTTTTTTCTTTATACAAGACATTGCTTAGGCCTCAGTTAGAATACTATGCCAGTTTTGGACGTATGATGGGACATCTTAAGCTTTGAAAAGGGTGCAAAGCTGGGCGGCAGATTCATTCCCAGTTTAAGAACCCATAATTACCCACATAAGCGCAATGAGCTCGGATCCTATACTTCAGAGAAGTCTACACTTAGGGGTGATTTTATTGAGATTTATAAGATAATGAAGGGACTAGATTATGTTTATGTAGACCAATTATTTCAACTGAATAGGTTAGAAAGGACTAGGGGCCATGCGGACAAGTGATGTAAGGGCAAAACTAATTGGATGTTAGCTTTTCTTTTCCTAGAGAACCGTAGACTTGTGGAACTGATTGCTGGATTGTGAGGTAAGGTTGATTCTCTATATTCCTTCAAGCAAAAACTTTGTTTATGGCTGGGGCAGAAATTGTCCCATACAGAATGTAGTTATCTATGTTCCTGTTTTTATTTTCAAGAAATATGCGGTGTGCCTTTAAGGCTAAGAGCCGTACTGCTTTCAGAACCAGCATGCCTCAGGAGTTGGAGAAAGTGCATTCTTGTTACGTTGGATACAGCCACTTTGACTGAGTATCAAGCAATACATTTGTTACAATTCAATTTTGAATTGGCTTTTTCGTTGAAGACAGTCTGTTCTAACAGAACACAGACAGACAGCTGGTGTCAGCACCTGCAAGAAGAGCTCTCATCCATTTAACCTGAAGGAAGAGAATTTAGTCTGTTTAATTATTATTATCGCTCAAAACTCTAAAAAAAGTCAAGCCAAAACAAAGATCTCTGATAATTTAAACTGAAGGAAGGGAAGTTAGACTGTGACAATCTTTTATCCCTCAAAAACTCTAAAGTCAGATTGATTCCAACGAAAGTGTTTGCAAATTGTTAATTGTTGAAATCCATTGCTGGAGAAGGAAAGCATCAGTTACTGCTGGAATTCGACTACGGACTGTTCTACTGTTGAAGAACCTTTTTCCCCATCAGATGGCTGTGAGGACTTCAAGAAATATAGTACTGTAAATTTGCAAGGACTCTATTTTTTTCTATTTTGATTGTAATTTATATCTTCATAGGGTTTAAGAATTTTGTTTTTTCAATTAAACAGTTAATTTGTTGATTTAAAGACACCTGGTTTGGTTAGCCTCATTTGGGGGTTAATAGATGGTACGATTTGGCTGGGTCTTTCTTTAATTTGGAAAGTTTTAAATGATATGTCAGACGATCTGTGAGGGGATGGGATTGAATTAACAGTGCATATCTCCCACCGCAATCAGAATCGTATATTTTGAAAGGGGACTTTGACTGGAGCGTTCAGTCATAACATATACCATAAACGCGAGGTAATGTGACGTCTTGAAGTAATTTTGATTTCTTAAGTGCCAGAGAGGAATTTCTAGTGTTTTTCCCTAATGGGCCTGATTTTTTAATCTGCTTTGTGCCAATATCAATTGGCAAAACCAACAAAATTAGTTAGCTCCTGTTTTTTAAAAAAATTCTTACCCTCATGTTCAAATTTTTTGATCCTTATTTCTGAAACCTTTTCCAACATTACAACTTTCCTCGCACTTTGTGTCTGCAAAACTGGTAGCAGCGCTAGAGAAGCCCAGAGCTCGGGAAATGGCAGCCAGACTGTTTCCAGCTACTTCTGGTGCAGCTCACACAGCACACAATGATTGAAAGGGTGCTAGTGTGGGTGTATCTTGCGTGCACCGAAAGCATACAGAGTGTGATCAAACAGAGTCTAACGCTGATTTGGTGCATGACCTGCCATTTTGGATCTCGCAGGTCCTGTTAGCAGCCTAGGTGAACATGCATACAGCTGCATGAAGGAACCCTCAACCCTTCCCCCCCACCCACCCACCCCCAGACCCACTAATGCTATTTAGAAGGATCACCATGGTGACTTTCTTTTGCTGCTGCAGAGTGAGTTGGAATACTGTGTTCAGTGTAGTGGGAGGAGTTTGGAAAAGTTTTTGGAGTCACAGGAAGTGGTGCTGGACTTTGACAAATAGGGCAGAAGAGTTTGAGGACCTGTCACCAGAACGCCTGTTTTCTCTAATGGGGGCTATAGTTGCAGTCCCTCTTGGGCCGCAACACGACATGGAGATGATGTACAGGCAGCAGGGAGGGAAAGCAGTGCACAGAGGGAGGAGGAGGAGGGCTCTCAATAGAAGGCTGTACCCACCAAGGGTCTTCAGGGACCACTTCTCCTACCTCCATATCAGCCAGGAGCACTGTCTGAGGTGGCTACGTTTCACAAAGGAAATGGCTGCTGAACTGTGCCACCTCCGACTGACGGACCTACAGTTCCACACTGTTAAATTTCAGAAAGCTTGTTATGGAAGGATAATGCTGGAGCCTATATTTACTCAGTTTCACATTTATTGTGCAAAGTAAATGGATTAGAAACATGTAGTTCCTCACTCAAAACCCTCCACCATTCTCAGTGAGTGTCTGCTTATAAGTGCTCAACTAAGACCCCAATTAACACCCTTCACCTGCATATAATCAAAGCATTGATACACAATTAACAGATTAACACACACCAGGGCAAGAACAGCACTGCCAGTGACCATGTAGAGCACCAGATCCCACAATTTCTACACAAGCGAGTCATTCGCGACGGGAGTAGGTGACATTGCTAACATCTGATAGTTCGCCTTGCATTGCTGCATCAGAGAGGTGACAGAGGCCCTGTACGTTAAGAGAGGAGACTTCATTGTCTTCTCTCTTACCAGAGAGAAGCAGGAGGAACAGGGTTCCCAATGGTGCAGGGAGCCATCAACTGCACGGACATGGCTCTGCAGGGCCCACATATTAACAGGAGAAGTACAGGAACTGCAAGGGCTTTCATTCCCTTAACATCATGTCAGTGAATGCATGCTATCCTGGCATCAGCAGGGATGTTTTCATCCTGTGGCAGTCAACCATACCTGTTATTTTTGAGTCACTACGATCAACCAGAGCCTGGCTGCTTGGTGATGACAAGGGCTACTTACTCTACACCTGACTGATGATTCCCTTCCACCACCCTACCATGTGTGGGCAGTACGCCTACAATGAAAGCAATGCCGCCACCAGAAATGTTGTGCAGCAAAACTTCAGTGTCCTGAAACAATGATTCCACTGCCTGAACCACTCAGGGAGAGCCTTCCAGTACTCACCAGAGCATGTGTCCAAGCTCGTGGTGGCCTTTTGCATCCTCCACAACTTTGCTCTTATGAGAGTTCATCCCTTGCCACCAGACATTTGGAGGACATCTTGGGAGAAGGAAGAGGAGGAATAAGAGGAGGAGGAAAGGAGGTGCCATCCAGAATCCCTTCAGTCTGAACGGGCTGTCTGAACTCAGGCCCAGTCACTCTAAAATCTCAACCCCACATCACTGCAGTTCCCGAATTCCCCACCTTCCCATCCCTCTGCTACGGATCATCACAGCATCCCCTTGAAGAAAATACTGAAATGAACGACACGACGCAAAAAAAATTCTCAAACAACAATATCCAACAGCACTTCCAATAATACATACGAAACTGAAATAATAACCCTTGTGCATTCCTTATTGCCTGTCTTGCAGGTGTCTTTGCCTTGCTTAGTGCTCCTATACAGTTCTACCCCATTGGCTGCTGAATGGCTGGTAGAAGGCTACTAAATTTCAGTGGGAGAGACTGCAGATGCCTTGCAAGATGGCCTCAAGCAGCTTTGGATCATGATGCACCACCTTGGCATGGGAGGCAACAGTCTGGGATAACTAGCTGAGAAGCAACAGCAAGGACACTGGTGGAATTGCAGTGGTGGGAGCATGAATGCTATCATCCTGAAAGAGGACAGCAAGTTCTTTCTCCACGGAGCCACAGTCAATCCCCAGTGCAACACCTTAGCAATCCTGGTAATCTGCTGGAGCATAGATTGCTGGAATGCTGTGGGAGCCTGCAAGCCCCCTTGATCACTGGCATTTGCAGCCATGATGGCAGTAGTCTGTGCTTGCATGGCACCAGGCTGGGCTTGCATGGCAACAAGCATGGACTTTGTGACCTCAGGCTGAGCTTCTACTGCAGCACTGAGATGTTGGGTGTTCTCTGCCTGTGCTGCAATGGAATATGAGACATTGATAACCAGACACTGCATCACAGTTGGGTCTGCAAGTGCTGGCATGTAGTTGGCTACTATTTCAATGCTGGAAAAGATGGGCTTCAAGCTCTACATGAAGCCATGTGCCAAGCTGGACTCAGAATCCTCCATGCTCCTTGACAGTGACAACAGACTGCATGGAAAGCCTGCCAATGCACCAAGCATCTGTGTGCATGCCCATCAGCATTCTTCTGTATGTCACCATCACCATCCTCATCTGAGCCCTCTGTAGCAAAACTCGTCAATGGCCTTGCCCTCCAGTGAGCTGGCACACAGACTATCCTTTCCCCTCGTCTGGTTGCACCCCACTTATGCCCATTGACTCACCACATGCTATACTAGTTTCTAAAGTACTTGCAGTGCCTGTACCTGAGCTGGTGACTGAGAGTGTCAGATCAAATGACAGTGCTTCTTTATCAGAAATTTTCTGTTGCTCATGCCCTTCCTGACAAGGCTGTGCTGACAGGCAGCAGTTCTTGGGTATCTGAAAGCAAAAATGCAGAAGGGGAGGGTTGGTGTGAGAGAGGGCAGCAGGGTTGGAGTGGAAAGCAAAAGGTTCATGGTCACACCATCGACAGCTTGCACTTTATTCCAAATAGTGGGATAAGGGTGAAGAGGGATTTGAGAAGGTGCATTAGGCAAGAAGCTATCATCATTCTGAATGTTCTTGGCAATGCTGGATGTAATGACCTCAGTCGCTGCTGGCCCCATAATGTGGAACACTGTCTCTTCCAAAGGGCTCAGGAAATGTACGAGTGCCTGCCCCCACCAGTTCTCTGCTGTTCCCTATTGTTAGGTGCAACCTTGTCCTGCAAGAGAGGGGGAAGAATGTCAGTGTGTTGCAAAGTGTTTGGGTGATGTGCCTGCCATAGCTGAATAGCTGGAGGTATGTGTAAAGAGCGAGAGGTGGGTGTGAGGCTGGCAGCATTGGTAAGTGTGCAAGCATCAGGTGGATGTTAGGCATGTGTCCTAATTGCTGATGGGTGAGTGATGGAGCTGTGGTGCATTGAACAGCATGAAAGGTTGGTGGTGTGGTGGGTAGGAGATGCCTTTTGAAGATGTATTCACAGACCTTGACCACTCATGTGAGGTCATTGACCTTTTTCAGGCACTACAGGGACCAGACTCTGGGAATTGACCTCTTTGGTCACCTGCTCCCATTGCATTTTCAGGATATGTCAAGAAGGCCTCCTAGCCCCTTGTGGAAACATGACCTCTCTCTGTCTCTCAACCTCCTGGACTAAGGCCTCCAGTGCTGCATCAGAGAACATGGGAGCCCTCTCTATGGTCTTTTACTCTTTCTTCCCTCATTGACTTTCTGACGTAATTTCACCAGCTGCTGTAGCCTGAATGCACCTCTCCTTTAAGAGGCGCAGGCTAGATGTACATCGTGCTATCCATGCACATATCTGGGCCCCCTGCTGAGTGTGCAGCCAGTAAGCAGTGTGTTTTACTCTGGGCTACATGCCCCAATCATTTTGATGAGCAACTTGACTGTGCAAGGATAGTCGCGCTTTGTGATCCCTGTCCCTGCTGACAGGCATAATCAAATTTTTCCCCCCTATATTCCTTCAGCTATGACCTATTTTGTATCCCCACTATTGGTAGCTGTGTCTTAGCCATCTAGGCCCAAAACTCTAGAATTCCTTCCTTAAACCCCTCACTTCCCAGCCCTATTTTAAGACCTCTTGTAAAACACATCTATTTTACAAAGCTATTAGTCACCCCTCTTATTAGTTCTCGCCTTGGATTGGTCACAAATTTTGTCTGATTGCACTTCTTCGATGTGCCTTGGGACAAATTTTTGTATAAAGGGTGCTTTGTACGTGTAAGTTTTTGTTGTTTATCGGAAGCTAATTTGACTTTGACATGGAAATGGCAGTGCAGGAGTGAGAGTGTTGAGTTATGACATAGTTGTGATATGTCACAAGCTTTTCTATCTTCAAACAACTCAGATCTGCTGATTTCCAGTGGCACTATTCAATGTAAATTGAATGCTAATTGTATGCTTGTTGGGAAAATATGGTATCCACACCATCCAAACTATACACAAAGGTCTTAAAACAGGTCTTCAATATGAAAACCCCCAAAATAATTTATTTTAAAAAGGTAATGGAACAGTCAAGGAGCCCATAGTTAGAGAAGAATTTCTTTTTTACTTTAATATATATTTTTTTCCCAAAATGCTTTATTCAGCAAAGCTCTGTTGTGTCAGTGTGCAGTTGCTATAAAAGTAAAATGCCACAAATTTCAGGCCTTGCAAGACTTGAAAACAGCATCACTTTGTTACACTTTCTTTTCACACTGTCTGTAACAGTATGGCCTTGAGCTTTCAGTATAGAATTTGATGTAGAAGTACATTCAGCAACAACATGACTGTGAATGACTTTATTTTTAGTCTATATTGTGAGCTGACTTCAGCCTGTTTACAAATCAACTTCATCCTAACATAACACCTCTGACTTTAACTTTCAACTATTTCATATTGACTTCTCCATATTCTCTGTGTACAACCAGGATAGAGCAATCCTAATCTTTACCATGCCTGAGTAAGCTGATTTTGCTCTATGTCCACTCACATGTGCATTTTGTTTGTCACTCTGGACCTAAGCCAATTATTTCTGTCTCTGTTGTACTGCTGCCATCGCAGGCTTGAATTTCCTTAGTGCAGCTTCACAGCTTCCCTCTATGTCACTCTTAGTATTCTTTAAAGAACCCAAAGAGGCACCAATTGCTGCCTCCTTATAAGCAGCAGCATCACTCACCCCATCTTCCTCCATTCGCCTGCTGGGGTTTAATCTCCTCAACCTCCTTCCACTCCTGCTTACCTCATCCTTTGTTCTTTAGAAAATAGGCGACATGTTTAGATAGAGGATCTGGATCGGCGCAGGCTTGGAGGGCCGAAGGGCCTGTTCCTGTGCTGTAATTTTCTTTATTCTTTGTTCATTGCTGGATCCTTGGACTCTGCCAGTAGATTGACCATCCTTGCCCCTCTGCACCATTCCCTGAGAATATTTGTTCACACGCAAACACTGCCCTTACTATCCATTACCTTATTGTAGATGATTGCATTCACATCATAGCTTTGACAGAAATTTGGTGCACAAGTGGAAACACCTTGCCCCTTATCAAGGCTTCCCCACCTAATGATACTTTCACCACCTGGCCCACCCAAACCACTGTGGTGACGCTTGTGGCTCATTACCAAATCACACCTTGGCTTCTCCTTCTAATTCTCTAGGACCTTCTCCTCCTTCGAGCACATCACCTTGTTCCCCTCCTCTCCTCTGCTTTAAAATCCTCATCCTCTACTGCCCCCAATCCCACCCCAACCTTCTCACTGATTAATTCACTCCTTTTCTCCATCTGTATCTCCCCGATCGACTCCTCACACTCAGGTGATTTCAATTTCCATCTTATGCGCCTTTCCCTCTCTTTTCTGATTTCAATGTCCTCCTGTTCTCCCTTAACTGCTCCTCAATTTAAACTGTCCTACCCATATTTACAGCTACCCCACCTGATATTACCATCTCATGTGGTCCTTGTACTTCCATTGTTTCAATCATAGAAAATGCCATTTCTAATCACTTTCTTGCATCTTTCATCACAAACATCTCCCTGACCCTTGCAACCCCTCTTCCTTCTGCATCTTCCTCTGGAAAAACTTATCCCCGAATCCCTTACAGTTACTCTGTACTTAAAGTGGATAAAAAACCAGGGCCGGATGAGATGCATCCAAGGATACTGAGGGAATTGAGGGCGCAAATCGCAGAGGCACTGGTCATAATTTTTCAGTCTTCCTTAGAAGACTGGTGGTGCCAGAGGACTGGAGAATTGCAAATGTTACATCCTTGTACAAAATAGGGTGTAAAGATAAGCCCAGCAACTACAGGCCAGTCAGTTTAACTTCGGTAGTGGGAAAACATCTAGAAAAAATAATTTGGGACAAAATCAATAGTCTCATGAACAAATGTGAGTTAATTAAGGAAAACCAGCATGGATTTCTTAAGGGAAAGTTATGTTTAACTAACTTGCTGGAGTTTTGTGAGGAGGTAACAGAGAGGGTTGATGAGGGCAATGCTGTTGATGTGGTGTACATGGACTTTCAAAAAGCATTTGATACAGTGCCACACAACAGACTTGTGAGCAAACCCTAGCTCATGGAATAAAAGGGATGGGAGCAACATTGATACTGAATTGGCTTAGTGACAGGAAACAAAGAATAGCGGTTAATGGATGTTTTTCGGGCTGGAGGAAGGTTTGTAGTGGAGTTCCCCAGGAATCAGTGTTGGGGCTCTTGCTATTCCTGATATATATTAGAGACCTAGACCTTGGTGTACAGGGCAGAATTTCAAAGTCTGCAGATGATACAAAACTTGGAAGCATTGTGAACTGTGAGGAGGATGGTGTAGAACTTCAAAAGGACATAGACAAGTTGGTGGAATGGGCAGACAGGTGGCAGATGAGGTTCATTGCAGATAAATGTGAAGAGATTCATTTTGGTAGGAAGAACATAGAAAGACAATATAGAATAAAGGGTACAATTGTAAAGTGGGTGCAGAGGGACCTATGTGTATACGTGCATAAGTCATTGAAGATGGCAGGACAGGTTGAGAGGGTGATTAATAAAGCATACAGTATCCTGGGCTTTATTAATAGGGGCATAGAGTACAAGAGCAAGAAGGTTATGTTGGCTTTGTATAAGATACTAGTTCAGCCTCAGCTGGAGTACTGTTCCAATTTTTGGCTCCGCACTTGAGGAAATATGTGAGGGCATTGGTGAAAGTACAGAAAGGATCCATGAGAATGGTTCCAGGGATGAGGTTTTTCAGTTATGAAGATAGATTGGAGAAGTTAGAACTGTTTTCCTTGGAGAAGAGAAGGCTGAGAGGTGATTTGATAGAGGTATTCAAAATCATGAGCGGCCTGGACAGAGTAGATACAGAGAAACTGTTTCCACTCGTGAAAGGATCAAGAATGAGAGGACACAGATTTAAAGTATTTGGTAAGAGAAGCAATAGCGACATGAGGAAAAGCTTTTTCATGCAGCGAGTGGTTAAGGTCAGGAATGCGCTGCCTGAGAATGTGGTGGAGGCAGGTTCAATTGAAGGATTCAAAAGGGAATTAGACAGTTATATGAAAAAGCAGAATGTGCAGGGTTACGGGAAGAAGGCAGGGGAACGGAACTGAGGGAGTTTCCCTTTCAGAAAGCCGGTGCGGACATAATGAGCATAATGGCCTCCTTCAGTGCTGTAACTATTGTGTTATTCTGTGATTCTGTTATATTTTCAAACTCCTGTCAAACCTTTAGCCCTCTATTTACCACAATGGCTGGAATATAAAGCTCCTCCCTGGGAACGGACTAGGAGGCAGGGGAGAAATAAAATCAGATGGGAGGTTGGGGGTGGGGGGTGGGGGTCACCGTGCCCATCGCCTACCTGTCCCCATTGTGGCAGGGAGGTGACAGCTGGCTCATCTGCCCTTAGGCCAATTGAGGCCATTAAGTGGCCAGTTACTTGCCACTTAAGGGCCTCTTCCCACCACCGCTGATATTTTACTAGCGGTGGACGGGCACTTTGGCAGCTGAGGAGGCCATCAAGTAATCCCTGATGGCCTCCTTGCGGGCTGTGGGAGGGGACCCTCCTGATTGGGCACACTGTGCCCCATGGAAGGACCCCCAGCAGAACAAGCTGCCATCTTTGAAACAACCTCCCACCCCACCCTACACTCTGACAATCCACACCCACCCACTCCCCAACCCCCCGCCACCCACCCCCCCACCCCGAGCTCATTGTCCCTGGTGAGGCCTAACCCCCACTTATCTTTTTGGAGGTCAACATCCATGGTCCTCTTCTTGTTGGACGCTGTCCCAACACTGGCTACTGCTCCTGGTGGCACCGCTGGGACCAAAGAGCTTCCAACCCATTGTTTGATTGGCAGATCTTGGAGGCGAGACTTCCTACCTTGTAGGGGCAGAAGCCCCAACTGAAGCCAATGAGGGGCCTGAGCCACGCAAATAAGCAGTGTGGCTTTCAGTTCCAGTGGAGGTAGGCTCACCCTTGGCTTTCCAGCTGTTGGGCAGGGCCACTGCCTTATTGACAAATTCTGCCCAATACTTCTGCAAATGTTAATCTGCTGAATCACTCTCTCACCTCATCCTTTGACGACCTTGTACCCAGAAAACCTCTTGGACTCTCCCACCTTGTTCATTTTCCTTCTATGGCCCTCACTATTGCTTCTGCAAACCCAAGACCTGCAGGCTTGAACATATATTTGGCACACAACTGGTTCAGTCCTCATTCACCAGATCTGACTGAACCACATCAAGCACCATCAGGCCTTACTCCCCTTTGTCAAAACTACTCACTGCTCATGATCATCCTAGAATAAAAAGATAATCCCCAACTGTTTTCTGCATTACAAACTATCTCCCTATACCTATGTCCACTGCCTCCTCCACCAACAAGTTTGTGGAACTCATGGATTTCTTTGTCATAACATTGGGACCATTGTTCCTTTGCCTCTACCTTATCTCAATTTTTCCCTTGCACACTGAGCCAAGCACTCCCCAATGTTCTCCTCCACTCTAGTCCTGATCCTGCATCTTTTTCTAACTTGTTTCCTATCCTTTTTTATGCCCTCTCTAAGCTTATTTTGTCCATGGTGTTCACTTACTGCTCTCCTGCTCCAATTCCCTCTAAAGTGCTGACAACCGAACTTCTTTGCTGGAACCCATGCTAACTAACATTGTAAATATTTCCCTCTCCTGACGATCTGTCCCCTTCTCTTTCAAAACCACCGTCATCATCCCCTCCTCAAAAAAAACACACTTGACCCACTATCCTGGAAATCTACCTTCCCCCGCCCCACACACACACACACACACATTTCCAACCTCCCTTTCCTCATCAAAATCCTTGATCTTCCTAAATCTGAGCTCATCTTTCCCACAACTCCATGTTTGAATCACTTCAATTGCATTTCAATCCCTGTCACAGAAGTGAAACAGCCCTTATCAAAGTAACAAATTACATCTCCTGTGAATGTAACCTTGGTGCACGATCCCTTCTTAACATTCTCAAACCCTCTGCCGTCTTTGACACAGTTAATCACGCAATCCTCCTTCAACGCTTCTCCTCCATTGTCCAGCTGAATAGGACTGCCCTCATTTGGTTCCATTACTGCCTCTCGAATCATAGGCAGAGCATCTCCTGCAATAGCTTCTCTTTTTGACTTTATACTATTACCCCTGGAGTCCCCCTATTGTTGGCATTATTCCATTCCTCATCTATATAATGACACTCGGTGACATCATCCAAAGGCAAAGCGTAAGGTTCAAACTGTACGCTGACAACACCCAACTTTACCTCTCCACCACATCTCGATTCCTTCACTGATTCTGTGTTGACCTGCTGACATCCAGCCCTGGATGTGGCACAATTCTTTCCAGTTAATCATTGCAACAACCAAAGTCATTGTCTTCAGCTGCTCCCACAAACTCTGAATCCTTATCACCAGTTCCATCCTCCCTGGTCACTGTGTCAGATTGAAGCTAACTGTTCACAACTTGGCATCGTATTTGACCTGAGTTGAGTCTAGGCCCCTCTCCATCACAAAGGCACCTATTTTGACCTCCATAACATTATCTGTCTCAAACCCTCTGTCCATCTGCTGAAAAAAAACACATTCATGCCATTGCCTCCAGACCTGAGGATTCCAAGGCTCTCCTGATTGGCCTAACCTCCAGAAACTCTGCTATCTGCATCCTAACCCATACCGAATCCTGTTTACCCATTGCTCCTGTTCTTCCTGACCTAGATCCGTTCCCAGTCCCTCAATGTTTCCAATTTCAAATTCTCAGTCTTGTGCTCTAATCCCTTCATGGCATCACCCCTCTGTAACCTCCTCCAGTCCAACAACTCTCTGAGCACTCAATGTGCCTCTGACTCTGGCATCTTGTGGATTCTCCACTCTTTTCACCCCACCATTGGTGGTTGTGCCTTCAGCAGTCTCGGAATTATGCTCTGAATTCTCTGATTAAACCCGACACTCAACCCCCCTTTCCTCCTATAAAATCTTCCTTAAAACCTATCTTTCTGACTAAGCATTTAGTTATCTTCCTAATAGCTCCCACCTTGGCTTGGTGCCAATGTTTGACTGATTACATTTCTGTGACGAGCCTTGGATGCTTTTCTACACTAAGGGAGCTATAAAAATGCAAGTTATTGTTGTTTAGCTGAAGCTAATTTGACCCCTACATGGAAATTGGATGGCGGGTGTTGGTGCAGGGGCAGGGAGAGATCTGAGTTGCAACACTTTTGTGAATTCTCACAAGTTTTTCCATTTTTGAACAACTCCAGACCTGCTGAATCCGTGTGCCAGTATTCAATATAAACTGAATATTAGTATTCAGTATTAGACTGTCAGGAAAATATGGCATCCAAATCATACAAACTATACGCAAGTGGCCTAAAACAGATTGTCAACTTGAAAAATCCTATGAAAATGGGTCTGGGACAGGCAATGGAACACTTATAGAGTGCATGGTTTGAGCAGCATTTTCTAAGTTTTTTTTGAGAATGGATACATCGTCAAAGCTCTGTCATGTCAATAGAGATTTACCATAAAAGTAAAATGCCACAAAGTACAGGCCTGTAGTGCTGCAAGATTTGAAGAAAACATCACTTTGTTGCAATCACTTTCTACGCTGTATGGCCTTGAGCTTTAAGAATTTGATGTAGGAGTAGATACATTACAAAACCATTCAGCAACAAAATGACTGTTTGTCAATGACCTTATGGCAATGGTTTGAGAGCAGCTTTAAGACTTTTTCTCCTTTCTTGCCAGTCTTTCTGGTCAATTCTGCCTGATCTTCTCTTGACCTGAAGATGTTGACTCTTTGCTGAGATACAATTCCACAGGTGCCAGTCACTCTGCATTATATTACTCAAAATGGTAGTATTCGTGTTTTAGCCTTGCCCGTGAATATTGGCAAGATAATTGTTGAAGGGGACAGGGGTCAGGTCGGGGGACCTCGTAGTCCTGCTGTTGCCCAACACATGCAAAGGTAGCAGACATCATGCGTTGCTGAAGCTAATGGTGGACCTCCTACCAACACACTAGGTGTTATCAGCTCACTCAGCATAGCCCAGGGTTCAACGCTGGAGCCTCTGTCTTTGTGACTCAGTTGCTCTCTAAATAAACATACTGAGTTTTAAAAGAGCATTTTGAGATTATTTATGAAAATTGCTCTAAACGTTCTGTCATTTTATTAAGTGATTGACAATGAATGGGCAACAAATCTAGTGACTCATGAAGGATTTAAGCTGTTTTATTAAAACAAAGTTCTAAGTTCCAACATCCAGTGTTTGGAGATTGGGCCCATTGCTTTCATAACTTTCAGATCTTCATTGTACCTCCGAAGAACTCTGAAATGATAATTGAAATTTCCATATACGTTTCTAAGTGATTGATGAAATACATGAAGGTAAAGCAATATACAGCAATGCTAATATTATAAAGGTTGACTATCAGGACAGCTGCAAAATTTGAAATCTATGAAAAATGTATTATTTTAATACAGTTTCAGTGGAGAGAAATTCTAGTAAGCATCTATTAATCTCTCTTATATGCTCTCTATTTCTCTCATATTTGTGCATATCACTTAAGATCTTTTTAACCATCAAGCAATTATTAAGATAAATAAGGTTTCATCTTATTGTTCAATGTCTCTTCTATGTAGTTTATGTGTTTTATGGGTAATGCACGCATATTGAATAAGATGTTTTTAAAGCGGACAAGAGGTCATTTGGCCCATCATCCCTGTACTACTGAGCAGCTGAAAGAATGACTTACTTTGCATGTGTTGCTGTATTTGTGTAGATGCTGTTATCTTAATGGTATTATACTAGCTTAGGACAGTAATTTTGAATTGAATGTCTTAAAATGATAGTTACTTACTAAAATGAAATACACATCTTGTTTCATTTATCAATTGAAAGGGCGAATGTGAGAATTATAAAAAGGGAAAGTGTTATCCTCTACCAATTTTAAGTCTCATGTCAACATAAGACCATAGGAATAAGAATAGACCATTCAGCCCTTCGAGCCTCTTCTGCCATTCAATGAGATAATCTGTGACCTATCTTCATTTGTCCACCTTTGCCATTATCACTTAATACCTTCGGTTAACAAAAATCTATCAATGGAGAGAGAAACAGAGCTAATGTTTCAGTTTGTGACATTTCCGAAAGAGGGAGACAACCCAGCTTAGGCCGACGGTGGGACCTGGGGAGGCATATTGCCCGCGGCGACCAATTAAGCGGCTGCCACCTGGGCTACCATCCCTATTAAGGGCGACAGTCCGCCCCCAAGAGCTGCCAGCTCAATCAGCAGTGGTCAGTGCTGGGGCTGCAGCTGCAAGAAGAGGGTCCCTCAATGGGGTAAGTGAGGTGGGGGTGACCAGGGCCTGGCAAGCACGCCATGGTGTGGGTGGGGGGTTGGAGGGGTGGAATCACTGAGGGCAGGTGGTGCTTTTCCCATGGGGAATGCCATTACCACTGGAGGACCCCTCCATGGGCCTTAGGAGTGCCTCTAACGGAGGCATTCCACAACCCCACCCCAGAGTCTGCTGGGATGTCACCAGGTTTCACTGGGCATTCTCCCCATGCAGTGGCCATTCCCACCCCACCCCCCCCCCCCCCCCTGCAAAATGTGCATATTACACCCATGGAGGTGGGAAGTGGGTCTTAACTGGCCACTTAAGTGGCTCAGCTGGGCTCTCGACAGGCAGATGATCTGCCATCTTTCTCCCCTTTGGCAAAATGGGACGGCAGCACAGAGAAGTCAGGCACCTCCTGTTGCCTTCTTGCACCAATTTTACTAGCCTTCCCTCCTCCCAGCCCATCACCAAAGCCCTGGTGAAATTTCAGCCCTTAACTGTTTCTCTCTCCACAGATGCAGCCAGACCTGTTGAGTATTTCCAGCACTTTCTATTTTTATTTCAGATTTAGAACATCGCAGTATTTTGCTTTGAGAAAAATCTATCAATCTCAGATTTAAAATTAACAATGACCCATGTATCAATTGCCATTTACAGGAGAGTTCCAAACCTCTGCCACCTTTGTGTGTAGAAACATTTCCTAACTTCACTCCTGCAAGGTTTGGCTCTAATATTTAGACTATGTCCCCTCATCCTCAGCTCCCCAACCACTGAAAATAGTTTCTCTCTATCTACTCCATAAGTTCCCCTTACTATCTTGAACACGTCAGATCACCCTTAACCTTTTAAATTCCAAGAAATATAACATTTGTTTGTTTACTCTCTCCTCATAATTTAACCCTCAGAATCTAGGTATCATTCTGGTAAACCTATGCTGCCCTCCCTCCAAGGCCAATATTCCTTCCTGTGGTATGGTGCCACGAACTGCTCACAGTATCCAGGTGTGGTCTAAGCAGTGCTTTGTAGCATAACGTCTACCCCTTGTATTATCATCCTCTAGATATTAAAGGCCAGCATTCCATTGGCATTTTTGATTATTTTCTGCACTTGTCCATGACATTTTAATTATTTATGTAGAACAAAGAACAAAGATAATTACAGCACAGGAACAGGCCCTTCGGCCCTCCAAGCCTGCGCCGATCCAGATCCTCTCTCTAAACATGTCGCCTATTTTCTAAGCTTCTGTATCTCTTTTCTTCCTGCCCATTCATGTATCTGTCCAGATACATCTTAAAAGACTCCATCGTGCCCGCATCTACCACCTCCGCTGGCAATGCGTTCCAGGTGCCCACCACCCTCTGCGTAAAGAACTTTCCACGCATATCCCCCCTAAACTTTTCCCCTTTCACTTTGAACTCGTGTCCTCTAGTAATTGAAACCCCCACTCTGGGAAAAAGCTTCTTGCTATCCACCCTGTCTATACCTCTCATGATTTTGTACAC
This sequence comes from Heterodontus francisci, assembly GCF_036365525.1. NCBI lineage: Eukaryota > Metazoa > Chordata > Chondrichthyes > Heterodontiformes > Heterodontidae > Heterodontus > Heterodontus francisci. Next base: position 107,374,020 of record NC_090376.1, read on the forward strand.
CTCAATCAGGTCCCCCCTCAACCTCCGTCTTTCTAATGAAAATAATCCTAATCTACTCAACCTCTCTTCATAGCTAGCGCCCTCCATACCAGGCAACATCCTGGTGAACCTCCTCTGCACCCTCTCCAAAGCATCCACATCCTTTTGATAATGTGGCGACCAGAACTGTACGCAGTATTCCAAATGTGGCCGAACCAAAGTCCTATACAACTGTAACATGACCTGCCAACTCTTGTACTCAATGCCCCGTCCGATGAAGGAAAGCATGCCGTATGCCTTCTTGACCACTCTATTTACCTGCGTTGCCACCTTCAGGGAACAGTGGACCTGAACACCCAAATCTCTCTGGACATCAATTTTCCCCAGGACTTTTCCATTTACTGTATAGTTCACTCTTGAATTGGATCTTCCAAAATGCATCACCTCGCATTTGCCCTGATTGAACTCCATCTGCCATTTCTCTGCCCAACTCTCTAATCTATCTATATTCTGCTGTATTCTCTGACAGTCCCCTTCACTATCTGCTACTCCACCAATCTTAGTGTAGATTGGGTCTCCGCTGTTTCTAGTTGTTCACCAATTAGAAAGTATTCTGTTCTATCCCTTTTAAGTCTAAAGTGGATGACCTCACATTTGTTTACATTGAAATCCATTTGCCACAGTTTTACTCATTCACTTAATCTATTAAATCTCTTTGTACTTTTAAACTTCCAAATATACTGAATTATTGACTCTAGTAATTTCCTGACAACAGATCCTAGACTAGCGAGTCTATAGTTCTCTGGTTTCCCTGTCTCACCTAAATTAAATGGCGGAGAAAGTTGTACAACTTTCCAATCTAAAGAACCAGTTACCAAACTGAGAGAACTTTGGAAGATTATATTTAGGGCATCTGTAATGTTGTCACTTACGTCCTTTGAAGTTATGGAATAGAAATGATCTATTCCTGGAGATTTGTCACTTTTTAGTGCTATTATCTTCTTCATTACTGCTATTTTGCTTATACTAAATTTTGTGAGTCACTGTTCCTGATTCAATATTAGTTTCCTTGGGATTTATGACATGCTGAACTTTTCCTCTACTATAAATATAGGTGTAAAGTAATTATTCAACATGTCCCACATCTCTTTACATTTATTGACAATATCACTGTTATCTGTTTTCAAGGGCCCACATTGTTCCTGATCATCTTTTTCCTAATATAACTTTTAAAATGTTTATTTTCATATGCCTTGCAGGTTTCTTTTCATACTCCCTTTTTGTAGCTGTTACTATTTTTGGTCATGTTTTCTTGTTTTTTGTATTTCTCCCTGTTGCTAAGATCTGTGCTTTTTTTTACATTTTTGTCTGCTTTTTCATTTGGTTTTTTGTTGTCCCTTTGCTTTTTCTTTGGCAAATATAAGTCTTGCCACTTAGGGATATAAACTGGTCTGTATCTCATTAAATTATTTTTTGAGCACTTGCCACTGATCTTCTGCCAATTTACCCATTAATAGATTTGCTGAGTTTACTGTGAATAATCTCCAATTCATTGCATTGAAGTCAGCCTTACCTAAATCTATAATCTTAGCAGCTGTTTCACATTTCTCCCTTTCAAACATTATGCTGAATTTAATCATGCTTACCCAGATTTTACAATAGTAATGACAGTGAAAATGTTAGCTTCACCATCATTACTCCTCTGAAACTGATAGCAGCTTCTGGAGTCTGCACATGTGCACTTAAACATGGAAATCCAGTGGTTTCTGTCAATACTTCTCCATTGGTGCGTTGTTGAAGACCCCATAGACTGCAAAGAATTGAAAATTGCTGAAGTGACAAGAACTTTCACTTTTACGCAATTAATCTGCAAAAACCCTTGGAAAACATTACACCTTGTTGAACGAGATGTAACTGGGTTTTTAAACAGTGTGCTAATAATTACAGATGAACAACCTCTCTGGTCCTGAAAAACTAATGCTATATTTGAGAAATGTCAAATTTCTCCATTATAATAAAAAAAATCATATTTTTAAAGCAATGTATTTTTTAAAAAGTTTGATATTTCTGTTTCCACTTTAATCCCATGTGTATGCTCCAATGTATATTTTACTCCCTGTAATATGTTACCAAAAACTGAAGGATAGTCAGTGCTTTTTTGGTGCTGGTTTGCTGTCTGTGAGAATTCTTCAATGTGGTTGGTTGCTCAGCCTGCTTGATGACACCACTGTTGCTGGAGGCCTGGAGATCCCCTTGACTTGGCATCAGGTTCAAATTAACTTTGGGAAAGGTGAAATCTGTTCCACAGATACAGATGATACACAGATGCAGTTTTCTTTGAGGTCGGAATTGCTTGCAGTCACTTTGTCGTAGCCTACAAATCCATGCCATTATGATCACTATTAGATAAATGTTTATGCATCTAAATCTGTCTCATTAGTCATAATTGAAGTCTAATATGACTTGCCCTCATATTGATTGTAGGTTATATTGTTGCAGAAAACTATCCTGAATGCACTCAAGCAATTCACTATTTTTCTGACATGAGCTCGTCCGCTTATCTGAATCTCTGAACGTTAAAATCCCTCATTAAAACCACTCCCCCTTTACTACATGCTTGTCAAATCTCCTCCTTCTACCCTCTTTGGTCAGCCTCCTGTTTAGCATTCTGGCTGTTTTTTTATAGTCATCATCCTTACCCTCACACAAAGCAAGAACATTGTGCCTGTTGGATTGGATTAGTTTCTGAAGATCCTTGTTCTCTGTCCCACCTGAGTTCCCCTTACTCTGTACATTATTGCTCACACCAGTCCCATTTTGATACAGCACTTCTCTGAGGTGTGACTGAGGTTGGGAGCAAACTCCTCTCCCTGTCTAATGACTTGGCGTGTCTCCAACTTGCACTCAAGCTCAATGATTCTGAGCCGGAGAGATTCGAGATGGAGACACCTACTGCAGCCATGTTCACTGGGGACAGTCTCACTGACTACAAACTTCCACATACAGCACAACTTGCTCTGCCAAAACTTAATCTACATTATTTATATATACTTTTTAGTCTGTTGAAATGTTTTTTATTTAAGCACTCTAATTTGCATGAAGCACTGAAACAGTGGACAAAATTTGAAATTATTACTGTCTCAAGCTTACACAAATAAGAATTGGAGGCATCAAGAAGCACCTCCTTCTTCCTCTGCTCCAAATTCCCACTGTCACCAAATTCCCAATTTTACACTCTGTTGCATTCCATTATGACAACGCTTTGCAACCACTCCAAGGGCGGGATTTTTATTTGAATGAGAGGACAGGATGAGGGGAGGGTGGTCACTTAAACCCGCCCTTGGATCGATATGCTGGTTTCCTGATGTGAGACTGCCACACTTCAAGTTTAAAAGGCTCCAATGGGCGTGGAAGAGGCAACCCGCCCAAACTGCATAACTGGCCAGTTAAGTCTTTAACGGTATAAAAACAGGAAGTGCTGGAAATACTCAGCAGGTCTAGCAGCATCTGTGGAGAGAGAAACAGAGTTAATGTTTTGAGTCATATATGACTGTTCTTCAGAAGCCTTGAACGAGTTTCTTGTCAGCTCATTAAGGGTCAGTTTTGAATTTTCATTTAAGACATGGGATCCACGCAGGATCCCAACCAGGCCAGGGAGGAGGAGGCAGTAAGAGAAGGGGAGCAAGTTAGAACGGCGAGACAGCAAGAGGCACGATTAAAGAGGAAAGGCTTAAAGAAGAACATCATTCACGGGCAACCAATGTGCTGAGTTACAGAATTATCAGTCATATCTCTTCACTCTTGACAAGGGCATTTTGGGGAGGAGCGGCTCTGGTGGGGTGGAGGTGGAAGGATCCTTCAGCCTCATGGGTAATAGGGTTTTCAGGAAGACTCCACATTCCAATGGAAAGGAAGGAAGGAAGGACATAATAGGAAATAGGATTAAGCAGCTCTGAGCGTGGATTGATTAGTGATGAGGATCAGCATCTACAGGAGCAGAGGCTGATCCCTAGGCAACAGGGACGCAGGATTGAGGAATGAGGGACAGGAAGGCACTGAAGGTGAGACCCTCAGCATTGGGTCTACTGCCAAAGGAGAAGCTGCTTGGACATGGCAGATGTAGCACTGTGCTTGTTCAGGCAGATGGTTGTTGTCCTGTCTACTGTCATTGAGGGTCATCCGAGGATTAAGAGGAACCATTGCTATGGCCTTTCCATAGCTCTAAAAGTCACAATGACTGCACTTTCTTGAAACTGGCTTCTTCCAAGGAGCGGCAGCAGACATTGGTGGTATCTCACAGGCAGCAGCACATCATTGCATCACTGAGGTGATGGATGTGCTTTTCGAGAGGGCACAGGATTACACTGAATTCAAGGCTGCTACCAGCATTCAGGTTCAAAGGGCAGTGGGATTTGCCTCCCTCGCTGGATGCACTCAGGCACAGGGGATCATTAATTGCACCCATGTGGCCGTTGAGACACTGACTGACCAGCCAGGGAGATTCCTCAGCAGGACAGGTTTGCACTCCATAATCGTTAAACTGGCCTGCGACCACAGAAAGTGCTTCATACAGTGTTCATGCTATCCTAGAAGCTCCCATGATGCCTTCATCTTTTGGCAATCGCCCGAGATACAGTTCTTCATGGAGCTAACGGAAATCCGTGGATGGCTGTTATCAGATAAGGTGATAAGGCTTATCGCTTGTAAAGATGGTTGATGACTCCCGTGCGTCACCCTGCCATGGAGGCTGAGAGATACTGCAACTGATGCCACCAGAATAAAAGGATCATCATGGAGCAGGCCATCAGCCAGCTGATAATAAGGCTCAGTTGCCTTAACTGTTTGGGTGGCACCCTCCAGTACAGTCCCTCAAGGGTCTCGCACATTGTGGTGGTCTGCTGAGCCCTCCATTATATGGTCCTCCAGAGAGGTTTGGAGCTTGAGGAGTGAGAAGCACAGGAATGGCACAGATCTTTAAAGGAGGAAGAAGAGGAGGAGGATGAGGAAGAAAACGACGAGGAGGAAGAGACTGAAGGATAACTGGAGAGCGGTTTGCATGTTTTACAGGGATGCCTCCGCGGCAGGCTCAGAAGGGGGAATGCTCATCAGGATCTCAGGGACGCCAGGGTCACTCTGGTGCAGAGGTATTTGATCTGAGCAACACTCAGTCTGCAGGATATTTGTAGAGGAGAGTCTCCTTCATCCGAGTGGGAGCAACCATCACTTAACAACAGAAGTCGGCAACCTTCCAATGGTACAAACACTGTATGTCTCCAGAGTCTCCACCTGACACTCTTCTCCAGCATACTCCATTTCCTTGACACCCCTCACTTCCCATACTCCTGCAACTCGCCATGATTAAATAGAAACACACAAGCCTGCCTTAGTGCAACGAGCTTTATCGCTTGACAGTTCACTACTATTTACAACGGATACATCCACAAAGTGACATTACTGACAAAGTGGTCTGCATGAAAGCTACTCCTATGATTTACTACTTCTTTGACTGAGGATGATGTTACAGACAGTTGGTAAGCAGTGTGGCTAACTGCCACTGCTCACTTGCTAACTGACCACAGTCATGTTTTGTTTAAAAATGGTGTGTTAGTCCCCAGTATTTTAGGTTCAAATAAACAGACAAACAACAGGCTTTCTTGTAGTAATAAAAACAAGAAATGCTGGAAATACTCAGCAGCTCTGGCAGCATCTGTGGAGAGAGAAGTAGAGTTAATGTTTCAGGTCTGTGACCTTTCATCAGGCTTTCTCATAGGTTTTTTAATAAAAGATTACATTTATTTAAACAGCAAAATCCCAAATTCCACAACCTTCAACCACTCAAGCATTCACACATACATGCATACACAAGAATAGATAGATAGGGAGAGAAAGGGTAGGATGCAATTTAAGTTCAAAGAGAGGTAAGAGTTCATGGTTCGCAGAAAACCTGTTGCATCTTCTCGGGAGGAAAATTAATTTCAAAGGTGCGGGTCTGGATGTTTGTAGTCTTGAACTTGCTGAGGTGTTGAAGATTTCTGGTGGTTAAAACTTCAGATTGGAGGTGATGGTCATTTTAAGTTCTCTGCTGTAGCAGGTTGAAGTGTGGAATTAGCAGCGGGGCTTCTTCTTTGTGTTGGTTCAATCTCACAGCCTTTGGCTGCACTGGCTTTTGTTGTTTTTTTCTCGATCACCCCTCTCTCGCCACAGGGTTACCTTTTAAGGTAAAACTTTATCACCTTCGATTTTCTGTTAGGTGACACATGGTGTCTCCCCTGGTGTAACCATGCAATGGACCAGGATATGGAAACCATGGGTATCTGTTGATGTCAGAATGGGGACCATTCTGTTATAATGGTGCAACTTATTCATTTTGCTTTGGGCTATGAGTCAGTTTGTCTCCAGAAACCTTTGATAGTTCATGTAGATAGGAGTCATCAATATGCAATGGTTCTCCTTTCAATTTCAATGGGTTCTCTCCAGAGCTATTCAGACACAGTTAATGAGTTTCGCCTTTGCAGCCAGGTTTGTTGACTTCTAGTACAGGAGGGGTCACGTGACCGCTACTCCAGTTTGACTGTGGTATAAGTCTCCATGTTCTTGTGGCTTAGTTTAACAGTTAACAGTATTTTCATAATTCCTCCAATTCATTGTTCGTTTCATCACGGCTTCTTTTGTGCATGACATAGGGGTGGAGGCAGACTGCTCATTAATGCCTGTCTGGGATTAAGATGCCCATGGCAGTTGGCCTCAATATGGGGGCACCTCCAAATGCTGCTGCACTGCCAATGCTGCGGGGTAGTTTCTTTCACAGGATGCAACTTTACTGATGCTTCATCTGTAGGAGGGGCCATGGAGATGGCTCCCTCTTCACCATCTATCACCTCCTCAGCCCTTTCATGGCACCCTTGATCACTAGAGGGAACTACCAGCGGGGGTGCAGCTAGCATCCACTCCTTCTTGGCACCATTTGTACCACTGACCGGTCAATGCTGCTGATTACGCATGCATCCTGTGCATGTCAGTGCACTGTTCCTGCATCCGCTCTGAGTGTTGCTGCATATGGCTCTCTCAATGGAGGAGCTCATGCACTCAAATCACTGCGACATGTGAAGCACATGAGACGAACTGACTTCTCCATTCTCATCCCATGACTTTGCAGCGCATCAGGTATCTCCAACATGTGGGCACACATCTCAGGCTGATTGTCCAGGTAAGGCCACCTGCTTTGTGACTCCTTAGGCTCTGCATCTCTATCCTGCTGAGCAGGACTGCGGCTGTCCTCCATCCTCCGAGGGGGACTGCCCACAGCCAACTCTGCCTCCCCCTTATCCTCCAACTCTGAAGTAATGTACGCTTTACTACGTGGCACCCTCTCTAATACTGCCTCAGGACCTACCAAGGTGCATGTGTCTGCACTGGTGGAGGGTGCACAAGAAAGATGTGATAGTGCAGGCTCTGATATGTCTTCCTTCTCTGACTCCATGGGGCCTGTTGGGGTTGTGTGGACTCCTGTCCCTCTGAGGCTGCCCCTCTGGGAGACATAAGAGAAGCTGGTGATAGGAGATGAGGACAATCAACAGATGCTTCAGCTGTATGAAATAATGAGATGACAGCTTATTCATTGACAGCTCGTTGCACAGGAAGCATTGCCATGCATCCCCTGAACATGGAAATGTCCTTGAAAAGATTCCTCTAGTTTAGACTGACAACTCTTTTAGCTATTCTCAGAGTTACCACCTGTTTAAATTTTAGGCTATACCTAACTGTAATTTTTCATCCTTGAACTTCCTTTTTGTACTTCATGGTACTTTACATTTTTCAATATACTGAGGCTCATTTAAAAAATTACAATTCATCTTGTGTCTATTTTTGAATGCTTCATATTTAGCTCTTCAAACATTCACCAATTTATTTGGACCTTTTGAATCCATTTATACCTGCCTACTCTTATTGTGTTCTTGTCTGCTAATTCCTAATATAATCTATGTCTAATCCAAATGCTCATATTCCCATTTCTTCCGGAATGCCAAATAGGAAGTAGCAGTGAATTCACCCACTTATATTTGCTTCCTTGGATTGGTAAGCCTGCTCTTCTCATGCATGATCAAACTGATTTTTAAAATCCCTTTGGGCAGTGATAATTTACCATTTAATTTCAAGAGAGAACAATTTACAGATTCACAAATTTATTGCTTGATTTAATTTGGTGTCTAATCATGCTCATATATGAACAGAATTAAAATGAAAGTAAGCAGCTCAAAGTGTCTGGCAGTTTGAGTCACTTTTGTTCCTGTCAATTCTCTTTACATATGTATTGTTTTAAAACTGCATTGTAATGGGGGTGCATTAGTTCAGTGTACAATGTGCCTAATCTAAGGCTCAGTGGTGCTGATAATTAGGTATCGGGCACATGCAACAGTTTGACAGTGAAAATTCCCAGGTGCAGGATCTTTGTAGACTGTCAACTGTCACCCCCTGACCAGAAGCTCCTTGATAGTGATAATGATGATCCTGTCACTATAAACACCCTACTTTAATGATAACTAGCTACCGGTTGTGTCCCAGGGGCAGCAGTCTGGGAAACATATGGCTAATGAGTGGGAAAAGTGAGGATCTGGCAGTAGCCAGTGGCTAAAGGAGCACGTGTTCAGTTAGTCATTTTTCTTTTTCCCTTTCCAAAATAGCTTGTCCAGCTTCCCCTGAGGAGCGATGTTTACTGTGATTGATCAGTATAATTACTGTGGGACTCGTTCATTAGTGTTGCTTTTTCTGCTGTATATATATATTTTTTAAAAATTCAGTGCCTCTCAGGTGGAAAGGGGCTTGCTCATCCCAAGAGGTGAAAGAAAGTATCTTGAAAAAGATTGGACGATGGTGTACCAGATATAAACTGCATTAAAAATTGATTCCACTTGAGGCCATGGTTTGAAAAGATGCTGATTATAATGGAGCACAATGCTAGTGCAATCTGTAAGAAAATGCTGATTACGATGGTTTTATATTGGTTATATTTTACAGCTGTTTTGGTCTGAGTCTTGGGGTTTTTACAAAGTACTTAAATGTATTAATTAGCCTCTTTTGCAAGTCTCATTTACCTGACAACATTTGCTCCTAAGGGAATGCTGCATGGATTTAATTTGAGCATAAACTCTTGCACCTATGTCTCAGCAATGCAAAACCTCATCCTTGTGACATCAGCACTATAGTCTCTTCCAGCTCAAGCAGTTGAATTCTAAGGTCTGAAGTCTGCAATGCTGCAACCTTTGGCCTTTTTAGTTAAAGGGAGAAGTACCAGACACTCTTGGTACAAGTGCAAATGACCATTAAATCTTGCTTATCTGTTCCACTTCAGTGACTCCAGGATAGGGTCATTGTATTGCGAAATGAATAAGCATTTAGCTCAGGAAAATGCTATGTTCCATTTGTACCTGTGGTCTGGCTTCTATTTTGAGTTTTGCTGGGAAAGCAATGATCAGCAAAGAGAACAAACTCAGTTCTTGCAATTCTGTTAAAAGTGGTGTCACCTCAAAAAGATAATGGAATAAATAGTCCACATGCATTTTCTCCATGAATGCAAGATAGCAGATGGATTTTTATAACTTGCTATGATGGAATTTGAATTCATGAGCGAGGCTACAGTACCCAATATAATAGTAAAGTAATAACTACATATAATTTAATAAAAGTTATGCATATAACATAGACGACATGATAAATGTGAATACATAATTATACAATAAAATAGCACAGATTGAACAATATAACAATACAATGTGATAATCGAAGAGGAGCAGAGGAGTTCACCCTCGTGTCCTGACCAATATTTGTACTAACAGTCATTATCAGATTTCTGTTTGTGGGAGCTTGCTAGGTACAAGTTGAATATTGTGTTTCCTACATTACAACAGTGAGTACACTTCAAAAGTACTTCATTGGTTGTTAAGTGCCTTGGGATGTCCTGAGGTCATGAAAGGCACTGTATGAATGCAAGTCTTTTTTTCTTTTTATTGCACAAAGTGCAACCTAATAGCAAAGATGATGAATACATCATAATACAACTGCACAGAGTGATATAGAAGTTGTTGTATAAAACACTGATACGAGCATAATATAATCATATACAGTATATGCTATGGTACAGTTTTACTTTTGACAAAGCTTAAAGAGTTTAAAGTCTTTCTATTGATTCAGCTCACCATCTGCAAGTCTCAAGTACAATACATATTTTTTGATTTAACTATGCAGGCATGGAAAGTTTATTATGTTTGTGAGTATTGACTTTAACAAGGTTTTAATCAATGAAAATTGCCTTATTTCTTTTCCCTTTCTTTTTTGCAAATCTTTATCAACCTATTTTAGAGGAGAAGGAATGTATCCACATTTACTCATATCTGTTTCTTTGTACAAATTAGCAAAGTCGGACCAGCCTTTATTTTAATCACAGTGACACAACATTCATTTTGGACATCTCTGATTCTTTCCAGGGCATTAAATTGGAATGTAGTTTGTCCATTTGATGTTTGTGTGTATAGCTATGTCAACGTTTATCCTGATAACCTTGACATGTGACTGAATGGAGCATCATGCCCATTATGTTCAAAGTCTTCCCTACAGATACAGAAAGTCTGAACCCTTTTTCCTCATTTAAGAAACAATAAGTTGTGGTTCATAATTTATGTAAATCAGTTCTGTGTAATGAGGACAAGCACTGCCTGAATATGTTCACCACCACCTTTTTACACACTAGTATTTTTGGCAGATGTATAAGTGCAGTCGCCATGGAAATTTCCAGTGGATGTTAGGCGAGGATGTGCAGCTACAGTTCGGTGAGTATTTTCATCCTGCATCAGATTTTAACATCTTCCTCTTCCTGATCCAAGCAAGAATGACCTACTTCAAATGTGGACTTTTGTTGGCCTTTCTGTACAACTACAGCTTGTTATGACCAGGTGAGAAAAGTGTATAGGGGTCTTTCTCAGCCTTCACCTAGTCATATTGTAACAGGGTTTTGTTTCAAACACACTGTGTTTTGAGCTCCCCCTTGGTAAATCCTTTTTCACCACTTTCCAATTATAACGCAAAGAAATGAGCACAAACAGGCTTTCTTAGGTTTAAAGAAGAAAAGTGAAATTTATTACAACTTAAACTTAAACTCGAATTCAGTTAATACCCACGGATACACGCCGCGCCCCACTCTAGCACGTATATGCGATACGCACATACGGCCAGTGGTCAGGGACAGGAGGGTGTGACTATGAGTGAGGCAGATAGAGGGATTCAGGAGGTGGTGTTGCAGGAGCCTCAGCCCTTGTCCTTGTCCAACAGGTTAAAGATTTTTGCTCCCTGTTTGGATGAGAGCAAGAACTGTAGGGAGGATGAGCAAACTGACCATAGCACCGTGGTACAGGGAGCCATTCAAGTGGGGGGAGAAAAGAGAAATGTAGTCGTAATCAGGGATAGTATAGTTAGGGGCATAGACACTGTTCTCTGTGGCCAGGATCGAGAGTCCCGAAGGCTCTGTTGCCTACCTGGTGCCAGGGTTCAGGATATTCTCATCTGGGCTGCAGAGGAACTTGGAGTGGGAGGGGAACGATCCAGATGTCATGGTCCAACAAGGTACCAACGATATAGGTAGAAATAGGATAGAGGTTCTGCTGAGGGAATATGAGCAGCTAGGGGCTAAATTAAAACTCAGAACCAAAAAGGTAATAATCTCCGGATTACTACCTGAGCCATGAGCTAATTGGCACAGGGGCAATAAGATTAAAGAGGTAAATGTGTGGCTCAAAGATTGGTGCGGGAGAAATGGGTTTGAATTCATGCGGCATTGGCACCAGTACTGGGGAAGGAGGGAGCTGTACCGATGGAACGGGCTCCACCTGAATCATGCTGGGACCAGAGTCCTGGCGAATGCATAACTAGGGCTGTAGATAGGGCTTTAAACTAAATAGTAGGGGGGGAGGGTTCAGTTGCATGGAAAATTAGGAAGTCAAAGTTAAAGGAGAAGGTAGAAGTGCAAGTTAGTGATGAGGCTGATTGTTACCAGAAAATAAAAGGTTACGACAGAATGTGTGAACATCATATTGCACCAAGGAATCATACAAGAGTAGGGAAATTTGATAATAGAACAAACTTAAAGGCTTTGTAGCTGAATGCATGAAGCATTCGGAATAAAATTAATGAGTTAACAGTGCAAATAGAGACAAATCATTATGAGTTAGTGGCGATCACTGAGACGTGGTTGCAGGGAAACCAAGTTTGGAAATTGAATATCCAAGGGTACTCAGTATTTCGGAACGATAGGCAGGAAGGAAAAGGAGGTGGTGTAGCTTTGTTAGTAAAAGAAGAGATCAGTGCTGTAGTGAGAAATGATATAGGCACTGGAGATCAAGATGTAGAATCAGTCTGGGTAGAAATAAGGAATAGCAAGGGAAAGAAGTCCTTGGTGGGAGTAATCTATAGGTCCCCAAACATTAGTTCTGAACTGGGGCACAGTATAAACCAGGAACTACTGGGGGCTTGTAAGAAAGGTACAGCAATAATCATGGGTGATTTTAATATGCGTGTAGACTAGATTAATCAAATTGGCAAGGGTAGCCTCGAGGAAGAGTTCATTGAATGTATTGGAGATTTCTTTTGGAGCAATATGTTGTGGAAACAACCAGGGAGCAGGCTATTCTAGATTTGGTACAATGTAATGAGGTGGAATTAATTAATGATCTCATAGCTAAGGATCTTCTAGGGAAAAGTGATCATGGCATGCTAGAATTTCAAATTCAATTTGAGGGTGAGAAACTGGAGTCCCACACGAGCGTTCTGCTGTTAAACAAAGATAAGTACATAGGCATGAGGACAGATTTAGCCCTAGTGGATTGGGCAGGAAGCCTAAAAGGTAGGACAGTTGATGAGCAGTGGCAGATGTTTAAGGAGATATTCAATTCCTCCCAACTAAAATATATTCCAGAGAGGAAGAAAGATTGTAATAGGTGGAAAAAACATCTATGGCTAAGCAAGGAAATTAAGGATAACATAAAGACAAAAAATAAGGCATACCATATTGCAAAGGCCAGTGGCAGGCTGGAAGATTGGGAAACTTTTAAAGATCGACAAAGGGTTACAAGATTGGGAAACTTTTAAAGATCAACAAAGGGTTACTAAAAAAGTACTAAAAAGAGCAAAGGTAAATTATGAAAGAAAACTAGCGCAAAATATAAAAACAGATAGCAAAAGTTTCTATAAGTATGTAAAAGGGAAGAGAGTAGCTAAAGTGAATGTTGGCCACTTGGAGGATGTGACTGGGGAGTTAATAGTGGGGAACACAGAAATGGTGGAGACACTAAATCAGTATTTTGCCTCAGTTTTCATGGTGGAGGACACTCGTACCATCCCAATAGTAACAGGTAATGCAGAGGTTATAGAAAGGGAGGAACTTAGAACAATCATCATCACTAGGGAAAAAGTACTGAGCAAACTATTGGGATTGAAGGCAGACAAGTCCCCAGGGCCAGATGACCTACATCCTAGGGTCTTAAAGGAAGTGGCAGTGGAAATAGTGGATCCATTGGTTATAATATTCCAAAATTCCCTGGATGCAGAAAAGGTTCCAGTGGATTGGAAAAATGCTAATATAATGCCCTTATTCAAAAAGGGAGGGAGGCAGAAAGTAAGAAACTATAGACCAGTTAGTTTAACATCTGTCATTGGGAAATTGTTAGAATCCATTATTAAGGAAGTAATAACAGGACATTTAGAAAGTCAAAACGCAATCCATCAGAGTCAGCATGGTTTTCTGAAGCGTGAATCGTATTTGACTAATTTGCTAGAGTTCTTCGAAGATGCAACAAGTAAAGTGAATAACAGGGATCCTGTAGATGTAGTATATCTGGGCTTCCAGAAGGCATTTGATAAGGTGCCGCACAAAAAGTTAATACACAAGGTAAGATCACATGGGGTTAGGGGCAATTTATTAGCTTGGATAGAGGATTGGCTAACCAACAGATAACAGAGAGTCAGGATAAATGGGTAATTTTCTGGTTGGCAAGATGTAACTAGTGGGGTGCCACAGGGTTCGGTCCTTGGGCCCCAACAATTTACAATCTATATTAATGACTTGGATGCAGGGATAGAGGTACTATGGCCAAATTTGCTGATGACACAAAAAATAGGTGGGATAGTAAGTTGCAATAAAGAAATAATAAATTTACAAATGGATATGGATGGGTTAGGTGAATGGGCCAAAATTTGGTAGATGAAGTTTAACGTGGATAAGTGTGAGGTTATCCATTTTGGTCGGGAGAATAGAAAGGCAAATTATTATCTAAATGGAGAGAAACTTCAGAGTGCTTCGGTGCAGAGGGAGCTGGGTGTCCTCGTGCATGAATCGCAGAAAACTAGTATGCAGGTGCAACAGGTAATAAGGAAGGCAAATGGAATTTTGGCATTTATTGCTAAAAGAATAGAGTATAAAAGTAGGGAAGTGTTGCTGCAACTGTACAAGGCATTAGTGAGATTGCGCTTGGAGTATTGCGTACAGTTTTGGTCCCCTTACTTGAGGAGGGATATAGTTGCATTGGAGGTAGTTCAGAGGAGGTTCACGAGATTGATTCCAGAGATGAGGAGTTTGTCTTATGAAGAGAGATTGAGGAGTTCAGGCCTTTACTCTCTGGAGTTTAGAAGAATGAGAGGAGATCTAATTGAGATACATAAGATGATTAAGGGGATTGACAAAGTAGACGTAGAGAGGATGTTTCCACTGGTGGGGCAATCTAGAACAAGGGGTCATAGTTTTAGGACAAGGGGTAGCAGATTTAAAACACAGATGAGGAGAAATTACTTCTCTCAAAGGGTTGTGAGCCTGTGGAATTCACTACCCCCAGAGTGTGCTGGATGCCATGACATTGAGTAAATTTAAGGAGGAGATAGACAGATTTTTAATTAGAAATGGGTTGAAGGGTGATGAAGAACGGGCAGGAAAGTGGAGTTGAGGCCAAGATAAAATCAGCCATGGTCGTATTGAATGGTGGAACAGGCTCGAGGGGTTGAACTGCCTACTCCTGCTCCTAGTTCTTATGTTCTTATGTTCTAAATAGAAACAGAAAAGAGCAGAAGAAAAATAGTGGAGATGTTTGAGGCAATCGCTGAAGAAGGGTTTTTGTTACTGTGCTTCGAGCTCACTGTAGCCCTTGCTTGTAGGTAGATCTTGCTTTTCGTTGGGGCCCAGTATTCTTCTTAAACCTTGTTCACTGTAGGAGAATTTTCTCTCTTGGGGTTCATGTGTCTTCAGTGGTTTTTAGTTCCATGAGAAAGAGATGAGAATAGACAGGAGAGAGGTGTTGTCACTCCAGGAGCAAGCAGCTTTCTGTATTCAAACACTGTTTCTCCAATTTAAAACTTTTTTTCATGTTTGCACTTGCTGCTGTTCAATATTCAGTCTGTTAACACCTATTCTGTACTAATGCTTTGTCTTTCAACACACCATTAACATATTGTTTGCCTTTGCTCCATGACCTTTTGGTCAGCAATGTGGCCTTGTCCAATCTGCACCTTCTCCTTTGTTATCTCTTGCCCCACCCCCACCTCACTTGCTTATAACCTGTGACATTTTTAATATTCGTCAGTTCCGAAGAAGGGTCACTGACCCGAAACATTAACTCTGCTTCTCTTTCCACAGATGCTGCCAGACCTGCTGAGTGATTCCAGCATTTCTTGTTTTTATTTCAGATTTCCAGCATCCGCTGTATTTTGCTTTTATTAAAACTCCCCTAGTTGGCCAGCAGGTGGTCATGTGACCGACTGATTTGACCAGGTCTCTTCTGTGTATTAGAACAGGGACTAGTTCCTTTGTTCTAATACTGTCTGATATTATGAAAAAAATGTCTTACTAGCCAAGGGCTTAGTAACCCTTTGTAATAGGCCTTCTTATCTTCACAGTAAAAATTTTAAAATGTGATGTCCATGTGGCAAAATATATGTGCCTCATTCTTGGCAGGTGGGATCCTGAATGCAAGCTAAAAAGTTAGTCTTATGCCTGGTGCAAATCATACATTAATTGTCTAAGCCCTATCTTAAAAGTCATTGAAGCATCATATATTATTCCTCACACTGTAATTATCCACTATCTGTTCAGTTAACTATGTTGATTTGGATGAATATTCAATTATCCCAAGACAGGTTGGAAAGGTTAGCATTGTCACCCAGAAAACTGCAACCCAGCCAAATCAACCAATCAACTAGTTTAACTTTATCCCCCAAACTACCAATCAGGAGTCATTGTTTATCACAAAGCCAACCAAATACTTGAAAATTATTCAAGTAATCTTAATGGCCATCATGCTCCCACTATATCGACTGAATTTTGTTTTCACGTCACTGGGAGCGGTGAACAAATGGCAGCCTGCATGCACGGGCCGTGCACCGCCAAACTGCCGTGATATTCAGCCCAGTGGCTCATTATAATATGCAGGGTGGCCGCCCCCCAACCCCCTCAATCATGTGGCTGGGGTGGCCTCGGCGATGCCATCAACAGTGTTGCCTGTTTTTGCGCAGAGCCTGGAACCATTTTTAAAGGACTGCCATGCCTGCATTGATATATCAAAGTTAACCCCATACCCTGCCAACTGCAAACAAAAATAAAGATTGACCCCCCACCCCACTAATCACGACACCAGAAAAGCCTAGATTACCCCTTTTCCATCCCAACTGCACTAAGTACAGAATTGACCACTTTCACCACTGCCCCCCACCCCCCACCACAACTAACCTAAATGCAGAGTTCAACCCTTCCCTCCCTCCACTCCACTGGCAATGCAGAGTTGGCCCCTTCCAATCCCCACTTCATTACAAATGCAGAGTTGCCCCCTTCCTCACTTCAGTTCTGCCAGCTTTCCCTCGACAGGAAAGTGAAGGCGCGGGAGTGCCTCACATCGCTCAGAAGATCCAGAACTGCCAGTAAGATCGCTCCAGCTTCCATTTAAATGTATTTAAATAGCTGATTTGAAGACTGAAATAAAGGCCCCATCTCAAAGCAGTGGATGTTCCCCCATGGAGCTCCCATGCCACCAGGAAGATTGGGCCTGGCTTTCCATGGCGGGCGGCTGCCGGTGCAATCTTCTGGCCCCCTGCCATGGAGCCAATGTCGGGAGCTCAACAAAATCCATCCTATATAACTAAAACTACATTTCTCAATTAATAAATGCATAAGTTAAGTCATTATGAAAAACAAAATCTGTCCATTAAACCAACCATTGCATGTTTTGGATGTATCCAGGAAGTTTGCCCACAAAGACCGGTGGCGATTTGTTGGGCAGAGGGCTTGGCTTCTGTTGTAATCCCCATCTTATGTTATACACATGGACCTTGCCTGAATAAAGAGATAGAATCAAGTGGGAAACTGCCAAAATGCGTTAGTGTCACTGTTTATGTCATTGTAGAGTAATTTAACACCCAGAATGCAGCTTAAGTCTGCTGTTTTCTGAAACTGATATTGAACTGGGGGACGAAGCTTGCAAACAGGGCATTATGGCATTATCTATGAATGATCAATCTTCCTATCAATCACAGAAAAATTTAAAGCCATGCCCTAATTTTCTGTTTAGCAAACAAAAATCATGTTCTCCCAGATGTAGCCCTCTATCTGGAAATTAGTTTTTTTTAAAAATTGTCTCAATGGCTAACTAAAAATCATAGTTTGCTGAGAATTGCTAAGATATTGGTCAACACCCACTTCTCTGAAGGGTCAGTGATTGGAACTTTAAAATTTTGTATACTAATTTCCAGCCTCCCCATTGTGCTTTGTTCCTTAACCATCTGCTGTGCCACACTTCCTGGTCCTTCAGTGTGCTCTGCTCTTTGGCCTGCGATGGAAGCATTCCAAAAATCTTTTTGAAATACTGTCCTCCGGACCCTGGACTACCTGCAAGTCATGCCATTGGGGATTAGCTACACACTTCTAAACAGGTTTCAGTGCCCATCTAAGTCTAAGTTTCAAGTTTCCTTTTTCAAAGAAAGGAATTTTTAGTTTTATAGGCACAGAATGAACAATCACAATTGATGTGAGCTCCTGTCAGTATTGCTCATGGGTAAACAGCAAAAATGTCATTGAGTTGAGCCTGGTAAACACCCTTCTCACTCAACAAAGGTTAACATATATGAGGGAATGTACCAGGCAGATCTACACATAACTGAGGGCAAAGCTGAGTTTTTCAAATTACATGTGCAGGGATTGAGGAGTGGTTAGTTGTTCTCATTGAATACTTTAGATACTAAAAAGGGGGAAGAGGTGACCAAGCTGTGGTCGCAAGCTGAAACACTGATCTGGCCCATGTTTAGCACAAGGCACCATCTTGGTAAAGAAGTTGAAGCCAGCATCAGGAATAGCATACTGGAGGCTTGTTAGATAGCTGATTGCCACTGAAAATGCCTGCCAGTGCTCATTAAAAATGCTGCACGACATTTTAGAGGTTAGTATTTCCACTAAAGCCCTCGTCTAACTGCAACCAGCTGTTTGGGAGCAGACATGGCGTTGATGTTGATTTCAAGTGCCACATAATGGATTACTCATCACTGAAAGGGATACTCATTATTTCATGGTCATTGCTGCTGGAGCTGTGAAGAGGACTTTGGAAATATATTGGGAGACTTTCTGAGACTTCGCCAACACTCAAGCAACATTTATTCTGAACATTTTCTGGAGACTTCACATAAGAAGTGGAAATGCTGTGCTATTGTACCTTATTGGAGACTGTTATATTGCTTTATCATCCAAAATGACTTAGGAACTATATTGTTCAGTATATATATATATCTTTAAAATGCCACATCACTCACTACTGCAAATTGTATCAATCCATCACAGTTCCCAGAGAAAAAGAATTACACAACCATATGCATCAGGAGGTGAGAAGTAATCCCACGACCAAAAACTTGAAGTTAAGCTTAATACTGGAGAACAGAATAACTTTATCCTGCTCAGACTATCTGAAGATCTTTCCTGAAAATTTGAAAGGGAGTGGTTACCCAAAGGAAGATGCTCTGAAACCGATCAATGTCGTGCTGACAGAATATGGGGGAACTGAGGTTTGACAGCTGGGAACAACCCAAATCAGAGGGATGCACAAAGAAAAAGATGTTAACTTTCTAAGTCAATGAAACAGATGGTCCAGCTATCCTGGGGTTGAGTAATTGCAAAGAGCTGCATATGATCTCTGTAAACCATGAGATGAAGAAGGCATCAATAAAGGTTGAAGGTAGCACACCCATCGAAAAGCAATCAGAAGCAAGGAAGATCTGGTCCAAATGTATCCGGTCTATTTTGATGAAATGGTTGTATCAGCTCACCATTGACCCAGAGGAGAAACCAGTGATTCAACCCCTAAGTAAAGTACCAATAGAGCTAAAAAGAGAGCTTGAAAGAGAACTCAAGAGATGGAAGAAAATAAAGTGATTGTTGGAGTCACAGAGTCTAAAGATTGGGTAAATTCCATTGTGCTTAATGAGAAGCCACATGGACGGCTATGAATTTGTCTGAATTCCAAAGATCTTAATCAAACAATAAAGAGGAATGACTACCCTACTCCAATACTGGAAGAGATCATGCCAGCACTGGCAGGGGCTAGAGGTTTCAGCAAGCTTGATGCCAGAAACGGAGACTGGAATGTAAAGCTTAATGAGGAATCTTCGCTGTTGACACCATTCAACACGCCCTTTGGAAGGTACAAGTTCCTGTGTCTAACTTTTGGTCTTAAAGTGAACCAGGATGTGTTCCAGCAGAAAGTGGACGAGGGATACGGGGGATACTAAGCAGCAATCAGAATAGCTGATAATATCCAGATGTAGATGAGAAAGACCATAACTACCACATACATGAAGCCATGGAGAGAACTAAGCTAAACACAGACAAATGCATTGTAAAGGTGACAGAATGCTAGTTCTTTGAAATGGTGTACACATCTGATGGAGTCAAGCTGCGTTCCAAAGAAATCACAGCTATCACTGAGATGGAAGCTCTGAGAGACAAGAAAGAGCTGAGAAGTTTTCGTGGTTTGATCCAGTACATGATCTCTTTCATACCTCACATGTCAGAGCACACAGCAAACCTACTAGAGCTGATGAGAGAAGATAAAAACAGAAAGTGCTGGAAATACTCAGGAGGTCTGGCAGTATCTGTGGAGAGAGAAGCAGAGTTAACATTTCAGTTCTGATGAAAGGTCAAAGACCTGAAACGTTAACCCTACCTCTCGCTCCACAGATGTTGCCAGACCTGCTGAGTATTTCTAGAACTTTCTGTTTTTACTTAAGATTTCCAGCATCTGCAGTATTTTGCCTTTATGATGAGAGATGTTGAGTACCAGTGATTGGAGTCACATGAGAGAAGTTTCAGTAGGCTCAAGTAATATGCAAGGAGACAAGTCTGTCATACTACAACAGAGTGAAACTTGTCAATCTGCAAGTAGATGCTTCTACAAAAGGACTTGGAGTGGCCCTGGCACAAAAAGGAAAGCCAATAGCATTTTCATCCAAAGCTCTAACAACAGCAGAGACCAGATATGCCAAAGTAGAAAGAGGACTTTTGGCAGTGGTGTATGGATGTGAGAAAATCATAGTGGAGAGTGATCATCGTCCACCAGAATGTATCTACAAGAAGAATCTGTGTAATGCACCAGCAGCATTATATAGAGGTTATATAGACTGGAAACAGCTACTTGAAGGAAAATCAGTGACAAACCAGTGGGAGGCATTCAAAAGTGAGATACTACAGGTACAGTGTAGGCACGTCCCCACAAAGATAAAGGGTGGTACTGCCAAATCTAGAGCCCCCTGCTTATCTAGAAACTTACAGGGTAAGTTGGAGCAGAAAAAGAAAGCTTATGACGATCACAAAAAGTTTAATACTTTAGAAAGCCTAGAGGAGTATAGAAAATGCAGGGGTGAAGTAAAAAAGGAAATTAGAAAAGCAAAGAGAGGACATGAAAAATTATTGGCAGGTAAAATCAAGGAAAACCCAAAGATGCTTTATCAGTATATTCAGAGCAAGAGGATAACTAAGGATGTACAAGAGAACTTATGCGTGGAGGCAGAACATGTGGGCAGGGTTCTTAATGAGTTTTTTGTTTCTGTCTTGACAAAGAAGAGGGTTGATGCAGACGTTGTAGTTAAAGAGGAGGAGTGTGAAATATTAGATATGATAAGCATAATGAGAGAGGAAGTACTAGAGGATCTGACATCCTTGAAAATGGATGGATTGCATCCCAGGTTGTTACAGGATACCAGGGAGGAAATAACAGTTGCGCTGAGGATCATCTTCAAATCCTCACTAGATATAGGCGAGTCACCAGACGATTGGAGGTCTGTGGATATTGTACCATTGTTTAAAAAGGGTGCGAGGGTTAGGCGAAATAATTAAAATAATTATAGGCCGGTCAGTCTGACCTCGGTGGTGGATAAATTGTTGGAATCAATTCTGAGGGACAGTATAAACTGCCACTTAGAAAGGCATGGATTAATCAGGGATAGTCAGCATGGATTTGTTAGGGAGAGGTCATGTCTTACTAGTCTTACTCAATTGAGTTCTTTGAGGAAGTAACAAGAAGGATTGGTGAGGGTAGTGCAGTGGATGTGGTCTATATGGATTTTAGTAAGGCATTTAACAAGGTCCTGCATGGCAGACTGGTAGTAAAATGAAAGCCCATGGGATACAGGGGAATGTGGCGGGTTGGAGCCAAGATTGGCTCAGTGACAGGATACGAAGGGTAGTAGTCAACAGATGTTTTTGCGAATGGAAAGCTGTTTCCAGTGGCATTCCACAGGGCTCAGTGTTGGGTCCCTTGTTGTTTGTGGTATGAATTAATGATTTGGAATTAAACGTGGAAGGCATGATTTGGAAATTTGCCGATGACACGAAAATTGGCCATGCAGTTGATAGTAAAGAGGATAGCTGTAGACTCCAGAATGATATCAATGGTTTGGTTGAGTGGGCAGAAAAGTGGCAAATGGAATTCAATTTAGGTAAGTGTGAGATAATGCATTTGGGGAGGGCAAATAAAGCAAGTGAATACACAATGAATGGGAGGATACTGAGAGGGATAGAAGAAGTGAAAGACCTTGGAGTGCATGTCCATAGGTCCCTGAAGGCTGGCAGGACAGGTAGGTAGGGTGGTGAAGAAGGCATATGGAATGCTTTCCTTTATTGGCCAAGGTATAGAACACGAAAGCAGGGATGTAATGCTGGAACTGTATAAAACTCTGGTTAGCCACAGCTGGAGTATTGTATACAATTTTGGTCACCACATTACAGGAAAGACATAATTGCTCTGGAGGGAGTACAGAGGAGATTTACAAGAATGTTGCCAGGGCTAGAAAGTTGCAGCTATGAGGAAAGATTGGATAGGCTAGGGTTGTTTTCCTTAGAACAGAAGAGGCTGAGGGATGACTTAATTGAGGTGGTACAAAATTATGAGAGGCCTAGATAGAGTAGACAGGAAGGACCTGTTTCCCCTAGCAGAGAGGTCAATTACCAGGGAGCACAGATTTAAGGTGATTGGTGGAAGGATTAGAGGGGACATGAGGAAAACATTTTTCACCCGGAGTGTGGTGGGTGTCTGGAATTCACTGCCAGGAATGGTGGTGGAGGCAGAAACCCTCAATTCTTCAAAAAGGTACCTGGACATGCACCTGATGTGCTGTAACTTGCAAGGCTGTGGACCAGGTGCTGGAAGGTGGGATTAGATTGGGTGGCTAGTTTTTCTGGCTAGCACAGACATGACGGGCTGAATGGCTCCTTCTGTGCCATAATTGTTGTATGGTTCTATGGTTACAGGTTACTCTTGCGGCTTCAGAGTTATGATTTTACTCTGAAATACAAGCCTGGAAGAGAAATGCTGCTAGTGGATGTAATATTACTTGTTCCTTTGGTATTAAACTACTGTAAGATTCATGGGACTGCAACTAATATCCAAAGAAAACATGGGTTTATTATAACTTAACTATAACATATAAATCACAGCTACTGCCCAAGCCACACCAACACACATCTCAGTCTGTTAGGCTACACCCACAACTCCCTGGTAATGTGTGGTGCGGCATCACATCCTCTGGTGTTCTTCACTGACAGTTCTTAAAGTGGTCCTCTGAAGGTCATCCCACAACAGCGGATACCTTATCTTGTCTGTTGCCACATGAGAAACACAAGATAAAAGATCTAGGTATAAAGATACATCACCTAGTGAATGCGACACCACCAAAATTGAGTCAAATCGGAGATGAGACCAATAAAGATTAAAGAGTTACAGATACTCACTCAGCAAGTGATCCAGGATGGCCAGAAAAGATGCAACAAACACAACCAATCAGAGATGACATCTCTCTAGAAGACGGTGTTCTGCTGGCCGGATCCGGAATCATTGTGCCCAAGACGATGCAGAAGATACATGAAGGTCACATTGGAATGGAGAAATGTAAGCTTAGAGCCAGATCCACTGTATACTAGATAGGTATCTACAAAGACATTGAAAAAAATGGTATCTACATGCAGGGTATGCCATAAGTACGGAAACACACAGGCGAAAGAGATGTTGGCTTAGTGAGGTCCCACCAAGAGCATGGCATATTATAGGAGCCGACTTATTCACGTACGATGAAGAATGGTATCTTAAAGTAGCAGACTATTACTCAAAGTTCCCATTCATTGGAAAGGTAAAAGATTTGAGAGCCACAACAATCACCACAGCAGTACGAGCCCTATTTGCTGGGCAAGGGATTCTGAAAAGTTTGATATGTGATAATGGAACCCAATTCATCTCCAGAGAGTTTAAGAAGCGTGTTGAACAGTATGATTCAACATCATAACCTCAGCACCACATTACCTAAAGGGACACGATTTTATGAAACCCAGGACCAGGCAGTCAAGAAGACCCTCATAAAATGCCGAGAGACAAAGGAAGACCCAAGCTTTGCCTTATTGTCACACAAGCTACACCTCTTAAGGCCGACATGAAATCACCTGCAGAGCTATTGAATGACAGAAAATACAAGACAACTCTACCAAGCAAAATATATCCTCCAAATTACCATGAGAATATAAGATAACAAGTCACTGATGCACAGGTAGAACAAACATGCCAAACATGCCAAATCATTGGCTGAGTTGTTGAAAGGGCAAATTGTGCATATACAATCCCAATCCAGAAGACCTGGAACCCAGCAAAAGTTGTTGGTGAAACTGAGACTCCAAGATCACACATCATCGATACTGAAACCGGTAAGCAGATGAGAAGGAACAGAGTGCATATTTGGATTACTCCAGAACTGGTAAAGCAGAGAAGGTCATCAGCAACATCACCAACAAGTGACACAACATCAGGAACATCACCAGTAAGTGCTGCAGCAAGCAACACAACATCACTAACATCAAGCACAACTTCTACAACACCAGGAGCAACACGTACAACACCACTTCTACAGCACGCCAACTCATCAACAGAGGGATAACGACAACCAGAACCACAAGATGGAACAATATTGTGAATAAAATGTTCAGAATTACAAGCTTAATTGTAAAAGTTGATTATAAATGTTCTTTAGTTTAGCCAAAGAAAAAGAAAAAAAAAAACTTTGGAAAAGTTACATTACTTGTAAAAAAAAAGCATTGCAATTTTCTTGAAGAAAGAGGGATGGTAGATTGGTAAATGACTTAGGAACTATATTGTTCAAGCATTTAGAATGTCACATCACTCATTACTGCACTACAACCTATGTACCAAACACATTTTGTATCATTCCACCACCAATGGAGAGATGTGAGAAAATATGATGCGAGCTCCAGCATCTGTGACTGAAGTGTGATTATTTAAGAAACTCTGGGAACCACAAGACAAAACACAGACCTTATCGAAGTCACAAGGAAAAAGGGAGTGTTTGATCTTGGGGATCCTGCTAGAGGTTCCCCTTGGTCTGAACAAATAATGGGGGGAAGGCATGAGGCCAGGCAGAGCAACACCAGCTGCTGCAGCAGAGAGTAACAGGAGAGTGAGGAAGGCAAGGTGACATCCTTCCCACTACAGGTACAGTGCAACAGTTTTCTCTGGACCATTTCCAGCAGGACCTCCATTCTGCATCTGAGAACCTGTGTGCCCTCTACCTTGGTCCCTGAGCCATCCTAAAATGTGCCATTGTGTGCAGCCAGAACACTCCACACCTTCAGTGGAAGTAATTGCGAGAAGCCCACATGTACTGCTCAATAAAAATTGCATTTAATCGGCACTTGAGCGCTCAACCTGCAGGTTTCTGGTTTAAAACATCCAGACAAATTCAGTTATGGTAACTGGCAATTGGGACCAACATTTTGTGCTAAATCCGGACTTTCAAACAGACTAGTCATATTAGCACTGCACTCATTTAGACCTGTTTTCAACTTTGTCTTAAATAACCCCCTCTATCTCATCATTAAACCCTAGTTTTATTCTGGTTTAGCTATTGAAATAGGAACTACAATTAGTTATTTTACATTGAAAACACAGCAACCTTGAACTGACCTTGAACCTGCTGCTTTCTTATCATCAAATAGTCAGTCAGCAACATCCTGCAAATCCTGATGTAGTGATATTTTTTGTTAATTGTGCTTTAGTAAAGTAGTATTGCCATCATTTTTAATGATTACTTATACATTGAAACCTCTGCTCAAATTTATCGATTGGAATCCACCTTGTCAAAGATTTCTTGAATGTCCAATTTCTTAATTAAATTGTGTGATGTGTGTTGTGCATTAATATTGCTAGCATTTTGTATGGTAAAAAGAGATCTTGAGATTATCAATGCTCAACCATATGAGGGATGGTCCATGATGTTGGAAAACATTAATAGAAAATAATTATTTTAGCATAGCGAAGCTTTGCCATGATATTGCTTTCTACTCACTTTAAGATGATGATAATATTGTCAACTTTCACTGAAGAAAGAATTCTGGACAAATTATCTACAGCAGATTCAAATTCAGTTAGACAGAAGGTTACTAATAGCCTCCCAAAAGTGAAACCATCTCCCAATTAATATAACTATCAGAGAGACGATAGGAAACTTTGGAAAGATAATGAGTAATATTGCCATGACTAGTTCCATCATTGCAATTTATCATCTCATTCACATCAGTTAAAACTAACAAATGGTTCTGAATCTGATTAGCTGAAAAGAAGTCCCAGTTATAATGAGGTAAAAATGTTGTAACATGAACATGCCTTGACATTGTGACAAAAATATGCTATGTTGAATGATGATTTTTAATCCACCAGCTGGAAACCTGAATTGAATTTGAAAAAACAGATTAAAGCTGACCTGAGGCTGGCAGCAAAAGATGGCCACTCCAATTTGTATCACTGTACTTTCCACATTCCAATGCATTGAGATGTAGACGGCCTATTGGCACAGATCCATCAAGAACAATGACCTGGGTGATCTGAGTGAACCACCTATCCTATTCCCATTAAGAAGTTGTCAAGGCCATTACCTGAATATTCAACTGGTAGAGACAAACCACTCAAACCTAATCACTTGAACAATGGGACCCTAACTGTGAGAAGGGAATTCTTATGCATGGACTGATAAGTTGCAAGAGGGAATGCACACTAGTAATCAACATGCTTGAATCACTGGGTGACAATCATATGACAGGCCCACCCTCTGTGTGCTTAAGCTGGTGTTTTCTCTGTAGTAGGGAGACAAGCAGCTAGATGCTGAAGAGAGAAGACCCGAGTGGGGTCCCTCCTTCTTTTCTGTCTCTCCAATCCACCTTGCAAGCTTCAAACTCTTCCTGCTGACTGGGACCACCCAAGGATACCACTGCTGCAGACAAAGACAAAGGGAATCAGCCACATTACTGTCTCCAGGAGGACCACCAAATTAGCTGTCCACATCTTCAAATTGGAAGCCTCAGGACCACCAAAGGAAAGTCGCACGACCACTGAATTCAGCCTAAAGCCAGCCAAATCACCAACCTCCACAGACTGTATACCCCTTTTATTTCTCAGGAATCTGATTTGACCAATCTAACCTTCCCCACTCTGTAACCTATTTGTGTGCGCGTGTGTGTGTGTGTGTGTGTGTGAAAGTCCGTACGTGTTTTATTATTTTACTTAGATTGGTTTAAGTATAATAAAGCTAACCTCTTTCTTTGTTAAACTCAAGAAAACCTGTCCATTAGATCTTTTTATGACCACAGCATGTAAACAGTTAAACACTCACTGAATTGGCAAGTAGTATTTCAAAAAGAAATAAACCTGTTGCGGTCAAACAAGGAAAGGGAAAAGAGGGGAGCCCTTTGACCCCTCCTCACCTGATTGTAATGACATTCTAAACAACAGACCAATGACTTTTCCATTTGTTTAAGAAATGCTCTCGTTTGTGAGATTGTTTGATTTTCCTATATCTTATATAATGCTGTGGCATCCTAAGCAATTTCATCAGTGTGCTACCATTTTTTACATGATTAATTTCATCTGTCACCATCCAACTGTTGTATCACATGATGAAATTTCACACTGTGGTTTGCTCTACCAGAAACCAAAATTAATGGTAAGTTACATTCAGAAAGCAAAAACAAAACCCGGAATGCAAAAAAATCCCAAAAGCTATGGTCAAATGAAGCAATGATATTTTAATGTCTTGCTAATTATTCCCAATACAAGCAAAGTCATTAGGACTGGCTTCCTCCAAAGTAGCATCACCTATGCGCCTGCTTCCTGCACATTAAACAGAAGAAAAAGGGATGGAAATCCATTAACTCCATTCATGCTTCACACACACATCCGTCAACATCACTGGACAGCGGCGGCTGACTGTTCAACTCCAGCTGAATGTGACCTGAAGTGCTGTTCCGGGACCTTTCTGAGGTCAACACCAGGTTGATGCAAGTGACATTAATGCCCAATCTAACTGTGCATTCAGGGTTGCCAAGCATTGTGCAGTGTAGGCAAAAACATTTAAAGAATCTGGACCAGCAGAAGCAGAGCTATGTCATCTGTATAAAGACACCTGCTGCTAACATGCACCACAGAGTTGTCACTGCAAGTGACAGAGCTGATGAGCTGCAGCCTCAAGCCCTTGCATGAGGCCTACTTTGCCTTCATTTTTGTTTGTCATTTCTGAATACCCTGCCTATTCAGCCATAGAAAGTCAATTACTTGGAGCATTAGCAGCTCCAGGGAATTCCAGTTTCGATGGGCTAGTGTTTTTTTTAAGTTTTCAGTTTGCACAAGTTAGTCTAAAACAAATATTAACATTACATCAATAAATTAAATCTAACTTCAGGGTGTAGCTAGTTTGTTGTATGTTCATTCCAATGATAAAAAAGGGCAATTAGTTCATTTGTTGTTTAGGGGACAAAGTATGCACACAGTAGCTGTCACAGCTAGGCTTTGCACGAGGTTTTCTAGAGAGAGAGAGAGAGAGCCCCTGGCTTCTGCACAGAATGAGTCACTGGCTTCACTGGCTTTGTCCAAGGGAAACTTCGAGCTTTCACAGAGATGGACAGATGGTCACATGACTGCCTCAGTGTATTCTCTGAGATTCAAGGTTAGGAGTTTCCATCTCTTCAGGCCTCAGGATGCCAATATTTACACTTGGAGGGGTTTGCTCTTTCAAAGTTAATGCGTCAAATCTTAGATAATTCAATCGCTAGAGCAAGCCATTGTTTTGGGTACAGGCTCATCAGACATAGAGTCATAGAGTCGTACAGCATAGAAACAGGCCCTTCGGCCCACCGCATCCATGCCACCATAATGCCTACCTATACTAATCCCACCTGCCTGCATGAATTCCATATCCCTCTATACCTTGCTCATTCAAGTAGCTGTACATGTGTCTCCTGTTAGAGGCCATGGAATGTGTAAGGTGTTCAAATATAAATTGCAGTGGCCATCTTGGCTGCCAACATTTTTTTAAAGTTAACTGTAGGATTTTTTTTTCATTCAAAGTTTAATGTAAGTTTCCAACTGATGAATTAAAATTCCTCACTTTGCATATTGTGTTTTTTTGACACTGTAATGAGTGTGGATGGTGCTTGCGACCTATGACTGGTCAACACAGAGTGCCGGGCAAAGGTGAAGTACCTGGTGTTATGACTGAGGTTGGAGGAATTCACTGTTTTTCTCTAGTTCCTCTGCTTTACTGGTCACAACATATATTTAAGTGTTTTATCCAGTTACCGATACGGCCAATTATATACTTTAACTATATTAGTTTCAGAATAAAAAGCTGCCAACCAGCTTTCTTTAATAAACAACAAAAATTGTTGATTTATTATAAAACAAGACTTATTCAATAAAGAGGCAAAGCTTATTAACACACAGTTTGAAACATGAAAGTATAAATACCTACCCTTCTAAAATATCGTAACGCACACACACACATACACACTGTTTAAGAAAAAGAAATAAAGGAACATGAAAAAAAACTGGCTCTGCAGAGATCAACTTTAAAAAAAAATACTTTGGGCAAGTTATTGTCAATTCTTGAAGAAAAAAGATAAGATATGGAAGGTTCCAGATGACTTTCGGTCCAGTATCCTCGTACGTGTGCACGTGTGTCACTAGACACATGCGATTGTCACTGTGATCTTTTCAGAAGCAGTTTGTTCAGGAGATGTCAAGAGGAAATCTTACAGAAGCTTCTCAGGAGAAATGCCACATTGGTTTCTCCAGCTCTCACACTGGATTCTCTGGGTTTCTCAAAGAGGTGGAACATGATGGCTTGGTTGCTTCTCTCCCTCTGCAGGCTGCAATTCCAACTGAACTCCAGATAATTGTCTGGATTTTACAGCCCCCACCCCTGGCAGGGTGGTCCAGAAAATGCCTCCGGCAGAGGCCCAACATGGCTTCAATACCGGGAAGGCCCGACCGGATATTGCCGGCGGCAACGAGACCTCATGACGGCCCCCCGCCACTCGGCAATGGAACCAAAATTTACATATATTAATTTATTAAAATAAAGGAATTACTTACTTACCCGCTCCCACCGTCCGTTCCGGTGTCATATTGGTGCTGGTGGCAGGCACTCTATCCGAAGATCCGAGACAGAACACTGGTGGGGAGAGAGGGGCAGGTAAGTTTCTCTGTGTCGGAGGTGGGGCGGGGTGGGGGGAGTGGTGTCAGATTCATTTAATTGGTCTAGGTGATGGTGGGAAGAGGTAAGGTTTAATGTTTTTGGGGGAGGGAAGGTCAGGAGCACAAGGAAAGTGTTTTGGGTGAGGGCAGGTTTTTATATGCATAGTTACTCGAGGCAGTGGGGCGAGAGCGTCAGGATAAATTTATTTCATTTTTAACGAACACTGTATCTTAAAAAATTTTAATTAAATGGAAGAGCTCGAAGCTCCTTAAAAATGGAGCTGGCGCCTGTGCATTGGCACCTGATGCTTTTGCCGGGACGGGCCGCCCGTCCCCTCCAAGTCATTGGTGGCGCGGTCCACCCTGGCCATTTAAATCAGCTGCCGCGCTGAATATTGTGGTGGCTTCACAACGTGTGGTCCATGTGGGCAGACTGCCATTTTTGAAATCCAGCCCAATATCTAAAAGCAAAACCAAAACTCCTGACAGCCATATAGCCAGACGTGTGACCTCTCTAAGTCCAAACAGTTCCATCGTCCATAAGGCTCCAGCTGTTTACTTAGCTTAAGATATGTGACTTCCAGTAAGTGTTTTTTTAAGCAAAGTCCTAAGCGTCCGTCCAGTGACCCTTTAAAAAAAAACAAGTCCAGGCGTCTTCTCAGGTATTTTCCAGAGTCTTTTAAACAAGTCCTCAAAACAAACATTAATAATGGAAGCAACTTCATGACATCGCCACCCTTACAGGAATGAAACTCCATTTTTAAATGAGTTTCATTATAAAGTGTGGACAAAAAAAAACCAAAATATAAAAAAATTAAAACACATTTACACCCTCATTCTCATTCACTCTTTACCTGTAGCTAATACTTACTGACTTCATGGTTTGGCTTTTGATGCCGCCAACTGAATTTTGGACCCACCTCCAACTTTCCAACCCCTTCCTAAATATTCCAGGGTTCGTCACCTCTGTCGACTATGCCGCAGGCAATTTAATAATATATAAATAAAAAACAGGACTTTATTTTGCGTCTTCACTTCAAATAGCATCCTCTGGACTCCATTTTCGGATATGAGCAGCCCTGTACCATTTTTGTACTCAGATAAATCAAAGCAAAGTTAAATTCCAGACAAAGCATCAGCAATTACATTGATTTTCCCTGCAAGCTGGATAAATTTTAAAGTAATAGGGCTGCAATGGTAAACTCCATCGAAATAGTCTGGCATCTCGTTTTTGAATTTTTCCACAAAGGCTCGGGGATTATGATCAGTACATACCAGTATCTCCCTGTAGCTGTGGAGGACACATACTTCAAAATGTTTAAGAGCTATTAGTAAGCCCAGGGTTTATTTTTCCACTGTAGCGTATCTCTTTTGGTGTTGATTTAACTTTTTGGAAAAGTATCCCACTGGCCTTTCTATGCCCGATTCATCTTCTTGTAATAGGACTGCACTCGGTCACTAGCATCTCTTGCTACCTTGAAGGATTTAATGAAATGTAAGGCAACCAATACTGGTTCATTGGTCAAAATTGCTTTTATCTTGTCAAAAGATTCTTGGCACACCCCTGACCACACTACCTTGGCTTTCTTTTATAGCAAATCCGTCAGTGAAGCTGAAATTTGGTGCAAACTTTCGGTAGAAACAATACATCCCAAAAACCTCATGATTTCTCATTTAGTCTTAGGGGCAGGGAATTCCACCAATTCTTGTACTTTTGCTGTTCTTGGCAACACTTGTCCTTGCCCTTCTAAACGCCAAAGGTTCACTTTTGATAAGGTTTATCACCAAATCAGCTGATGTAATTTTCTAAACAGAGCTTCTAGTTGTTCCAAGTGGTCCTTCCAAGTGTCACTGCATATCAGTACGTCATCAAGGTAAACCAAACAGTTAGAATCACTGGCTATCACTTTGTTCATTAGCCACTGGAAAGTTGCTGGGGCAATATTTAGCCTGAATGGCCTCACTCGGCATTGGAAAAGATCATCTGGTGTGACAGAGGCTGATATTTCTTTATCTTGTGATGTTAAAGGAAGCTGCCAGTATCCTTTTAACAAATCTATTTTGGTAAGAAACTCGGCACTGCTAACTGTCAATCCTGTCTTCCAAATGAAGAATTGAGCAGGTATCTGCCTTTGTTATTGCATTAAAGCTTCTGTAGTCTATGCAAAATATCTTTGAACCATCAGGCTTAGGTGCAAACATGTCTGGGGAACTGCAGCTGCTTTGACTGGGTTCAATTAGGTGGTTTTCCAACATGTCTTCGATTTCTGCTTTCACCTGGGCCTGTTTCTTT
Source organism: Heterodontus francisci (assembly GCF_036365525.1). NCBI lineage: Eukaryota > Metazoa > Chordata > Chondrichthyes > Heterodontiformes > Heterodontidae > Heterodontus > Heterodontus francisci. The sequence goes on from NC_090376.1 coordinate 107,406,375, forward strand.
GGACCTAAGCAATAAGGATGCTGTTTTATAGGAGAGGATTCTCTAGGGGTGGCACAGTGGTTAGCACTGCAGCCTCACAGCTCCAGCGACCCAGGTTCAGTTCTGGGTACTGCCTGTGTGGAGTTTGCAAGTTCTCCCTGTGACTGCATGGGTTTCCATCGGGTGCTCCAGTTTCCTCCCACAGCCAAAGACTTGCAGGTTGATAGGTAAATTGCTCATTGTAGATTGCCCCTAATGTAGGTAGGTGGTAGGAGAATGGTGGGGATGTGGTAGGGAATATGGGATTAATGTAGGATTAGTATAAATGGGTGGTTGTTGGTCGGCACAGATTCAGTGGGCTGAAGGGCCTGTTTCAGTGCTGTATCTCTCTATGACTCTACCTCCACATCATGTAAGGTTGTACATCCCAGTTTCTCCCTGCAGACTCCTTTAAATGTCATAAGTGACCTTGTTAGGTTTCCTCGTTATTCTGCATTAAATATGAAAGCATAGTGTTTAATCTCCCTAACAATTCAGTGTTAGCTAACCGGATAGTAGGAGGTTCAATTTGGGAATTGTCGAGGCCTCCTTCTGCCTCATCCTCCCTATCCATTTCATCCTTCACTGTCCTTACTACCTGACATACCTATTTCTTGCTTATCCTCTTCCCGACGGTGATATTGACCTGGATTTTATAATCTCGCCGCCGATCTCGGAGTGGAGAGGGCAGGCTGTCCGTCCCTGGCAATAGCGTCAGCTGCCTGTGCACAGGCAGTGACGCCATTTTTAAAGGGCTGTCAGCCCTGCCAGCTAATTTAAATATTTAAATGAAAATTGAATTAAAGTAATTAAATACATCTCTTTTGCCCCTCTCCCACCCCCAATAACAATTAAATTAATTATTTGCCCTTCCCCCCCCACAAAACACTTACCTTTACCATCCGACCTTCCACTCCAAACTGCACAAACTTTCAACCACAACCCTTCCCACCATCCCCTACACCCATGGCGCTAATTTGACCCTATTCCCCGCCACCCCTGCACTGACAAACATACCTCCCCCAGACCCTCCCCACCAGCGTTGCACCTCATTTCCCTGGACAGGGATCTGGATGTGCGTGAGCGCTGACCGCCAGGCCGAAGATCGCAGCAGGACATGAGGTGGCAATGTGAGCTTCATTAATTCGATCATTTTAATTATTTAAATATTAAAATTGGGGTCCTGTCGCCAAGCAGCCAGGGGGGCGGTGAGGAGGGTGGGGGGGGGGCTGCGGTGGTGGCCACCGCAAGGCCTCTCCACGGCCGGTAATATTTAGCTGGACCCTTCTGGCATCGGGATGCATGATGGCCCTCTCCTGGAGGCATTTTCTGGCCCACCTCCCACCACGAAACCTGACATCGGGGGATCAGTAAAATCCAGCCCATTGTTTCAACATATTGATATGACACATCCGATTCTTTGACCAGTGATCTGGGATGTCAATCAAATAATTTACTTTACCAGTCCTTTTGACTACTATATATAGACCACTGAACTGTGCTTTCAGCAGTTCACCCTATAAAGGCAGTAATACCAAGACATCATCCTCTGGTTGAAGTGTTTGGGTCTTGGCATGCTTGTCTGCCCATTTCTTCAAGGTTGTTTGGGAACTTTAAGGTGTTCCTAAGCCACTTAGCAGGCTCTCGTGAGCTGCTTCTGGAACATGGATACATAATCTAACATGGAAGATTCATCCCTCTGTTCTAAAATCCTTTCTTTGATTTGTTTCAGAAGACATTTTACCTCATGGCCATAAACTAATTGAAAAGAGCTAAAACCAGTCGACTCATTAAAGAATCCCTGGTGAAAAAACAGAAGAAATTCCAGCCCTGTTGCAATATTCTGCTTCTCGACATTGGTTCTTACTAATGGAGGGTGTTACGACCAGGTGAGAAGGAGTCTAGGGGTACCCTCTCAGCCTTTGCCTGGTTTAACCGTAACAGGGTTTAATTTTAAAAACACCGTGTTTTTTAGCTCCTCCTCAGTGAATCCTTGTTCATTGCTCTGATTGTAAGGTAACGAAATCAGACAAGTTTCGTTAGATTTAAACAAGAAAGGTGGAAGTTTATTAATCTTAAACTGTAATCCGATTAATGACTACGAATTTGCAACGCGACCACGTTAGCATGCATAAGCGACAAACACACACGCAGATAGAGACAGAAAAAGTAGAAAAGAATAAAGGGGAAAAGTTTGAGGCAACATCTGGATTATAATTACAGTCCTTTAAGTTCAATGTGGAGTCTTTGGTTGCCGGTAAATCCTGCTGTTCGTTGGTGCCCAGTTCACGCTTCAACTTGTTTCAATGTCAGAGTCTTTTCTCTCTTGAGGTTTACTTGTCTTCCATGGGTCCGATGGCTTGGGAGAAAGTGAGAGAGATACAGCCAGGAGCAAGGCTTGCTTGTTCCAGCTTCAATTGCAAAACTGTCTTCTGACCCTTTCTGTGTGGCACAATTCAAAAAACCCCAGGTTGCCCAGCAGGTTAGTGATGTGACTAGCTCCTTATTTGGAACAGTCTCTCCTGCGAGGTTTGTGGATTGTATTACCTTAGTAGTCTCTGAAATTGCACCCCATTACACATAATGTAGCATCTAACATTTGCCCCAATTTTTGTCAAAAGCTTTCATACTAAGACCAATCTGCTGTCATCCATTTGTAAATTAAAAATGGGGTTAAATTTTCATCTTCATTGTATGGGCAGTATATGTGGAGTGGACGGCTTGCCTGTTATAGAACATGTCTGATTTTCATTCCACTGAAATTAATAAAATAAATTTGGATGCATTCTATAATATTTGACCAGATTACTACCCATGCACTGTGGTTCCAAATTTACCCCTATTTTTATCTGATTATCCCTTGTTGCTGAAGGTCTAATTTAGTCTTGACCACTCTGGGGTATGGATTCTTCCTACCTAATTACATTGTTAGGTTCTTAAACAGCATAATGTAAAACATCACTCTTGTTTCATTGGCAATCTTAAATCTGAAACAAAACATAACAGAACGCAGTCAATATTCATGGTGCAATTGATGGTATTCTTCCACTGATAATGACTGTGATAACAGATGCCATTAATAATGTTTCGATCACTGCAGTGCTCTTTTAAATTATCTGCACTGTTATGTTTGCTTGCATCTGTGAGAGAATCTCCTGCAATTTTTATCCTTAAAAATTGCATGGAGAATCGAAAAGGGCAGACATTTAGATCTGTCTTTGAAGATATTCCGGGCTAATGTAGCAGTGTAATAAATGTTGACTTTATGAGTCCATCAGCTCAAATCTGAATCATTAACAAGTAGGGGCTAAAATCCAGTTTCTCTGCATGAACTCAGGTAATGTCAATTTAGCTGAGACTTTCCTAAAGCTGGTTGGAAGTTATTCTGAATGTTTGGACTTCAGATTACTCTTTAAAGGGCTACTGTCCTCATACAAAAAAAGTGTTTGAATACAAAAGCTATTATGCAAATATCTTGATGTACTTCAGAAAAGCTGGACTCCTTCCATTTTAAATGAGAAAGGGTTTACCAATCACCTTTACTTCCTCATCAAAACATTTCTGGCTATTTTCCTTTTATTATGGGCAGCACAGTGGTGCAGTGGTTAGCACCACAGCCTCACAGCTCCAGTGACCCAGGTGCTGCCTATGCAGAGTTTGCAAGTTCTCCCTGTGACTGTGTGGGTTTCTAACAGGTGCTCCGGTTTCCTCCCACAGCCAAAGACTTGCAGGTCAATAGGTAAATTGGCCATTGTAAATTGTTTCTAGTGTAGGTAGGTGGTAGGAGAATGGTGGGGATGTGGTAGGGAATATGGGATTAATGTAGGATTAATATAAATGGGTGTTTGTTGGTCAGACCAGACTTGGTGGGCTGAAGGGCCTGTTTCAGTGCTGTATCTCTAAATCAAATTTGGAAGCACTGTTAATCAATGTGACAATAGTGGGTAGTATTTTTATGAGATACTTAGTTTTTTGTTAACTTGTGGTTATTCACCTCCAACAGGGCTTAAATTTATCCAGATAATGGGTAGCTGCATTCGTTAACATGTTGAAGATCCCAAGCTGGAGTTATTCACTTAAGGGACACTGGTCAAAAAAGTAGAATCTGTTAACGAAAAGATGTTAGAACTACTTTAACTGCACTTAAATTGACTCACTGACTTTGGGCTTGATCTCTAACCTACACAATAGAATGTGCCATTTAAAATTAGTAAATATAAGGAAAATACAGAACTAAGTTGTAAACCTTTGTAAGTCTTTGAGTCACCTTCATACAATGTTTCTTATATTGACCTTGCATCAACACATAAAAAATAAGTTGAAGATTATGTGGTGAGGTAGCAATATTATACAAAATATGTGAAATGTAATTAAAGCTCCATGATTTACCACATTATCTGAAGCTACATTAATACTGCTGCTTCGTATAAATAACTGTTGATTTCCACAGTTCTCAACTTTACAATGCTGGACAAATATTGGTGCAATCACAAACTTAGACAAAGATATCTACAGACAACACTTTCACTCTTTTTGGACAGTTAAACCTGAATTTTCCTCTATTGGCATCAGGCAGGATAACAACACAAAAGATGGCAGGATCATACAGTAAAGTTTAGCATCACGTTCCCGCTCAACATTGATTTTCCTTACCCTTCTCTCACTGGGTTAACTGCATTTTCACTGCCTGCTTTGTGCATATCGCACCGTGGGAGCAGGGCCTGCAGTCCCAGCTGCTTTCCCTTCTTACCAGCAGTGTCACCGCCAACACTGGGGACCGCCGAGAGAAGAGTGGTAACACATCCTAAAGCAGTGGTCTGAATGACCTACATTCGGGGGTTAGTCCATACTACCCAATATCTATGGACTGGATTTTATGGGCCCCCCTGAGGCAGGGTCGGAGGTGGGGGGCCCATAGAATCACGATGGGTGGCAATGGCGGCGGGCCCATCGTCTTCCTGTCACCAAATAATTCTGCCGGGGGTGGGATAGGCCAACGACTGCCTTCCCACCCAGAGACCAATTGAGGCCCTTAACTGACCTATTAATGGCTACTTAAGGGCCTCCTCCCACTGCCACTGGGAACTAACCAGTGGCGAGTCGTGCTTCCACCATGCGGGGAGGGTGCCTTGTAAAACGAGGTGCACTCCCTGTGGGCTTGAGGAGGGAGTCCCTCCATCATGAACAATCTGTGGCCCATGGAAGACCCACGCTGACAAAACATACAACTCCAGGCCACCCTTCCCCTGCACTTCACGCCCACCCTCCCAGCTCCTTGTCGGGGCCTTCCAGATTGTCCCCGTGACCACACCTCACTTACCTGAGATCTGGTGTTCCAGTACTGGGCTGGGTCCAAGGTCTCTGCACTACCAGCAGGAACCACTGCTCCTAGTGGCACTGCCAATACTGGTGAGCTGCCGGCCCTGTGATAGGCCAGCAGCTCTTGGGGACGGGATCCCCGTCTTTATAGGGATGGGGATCCCGGCACGGGACTCTGCAGCTTCAAAACACCAGACGATCACTCCAGAGGAGCACAAATAGGCCAAAGGGGGCTCTCCCTGCCTTTTTGGCCCGGTGCCAGGAGCCCTGCCTCCTCCACAAAATCCAGCCGTATGATGCTACAGCATCCCACTTCAGCACTAGCGAGATTCTCCTTTTCTGCTGCAGGGAGCCTGCCCTACATACAAAAGGAGCTTTGATCCAGAAACATAAGACACTGCTGCAGCGATGGGGGCTATCTTATCTCGCCACTTTCCCACAGATATAAGAATTCTGCCCTAAAATTTAATATCCCACTATTCTGTGATTTGCCTGACAGGTTGAGGGAATTTTTAATATCAGCCTTTGATGGATTATATACTAACACTAAAAGAGTTTACTGCAATACGTTCAACTCCTGTACTTTAGTATCTTTCTGATCTTGGGTATTCATCAACAGTGCCCAAAGAGAATCCCTAAAGACACCATTTCTTTACCTCAAAGAACAAAGAACAAAGAACAGTACAGCACAGGAACAGGCCATTCGGCCCTCCAAGCCTGCGCCGATCTTGATGCCTGCCTAAACTAAAACCTTCTGCACTTCCGGGGCCCATATCCCTCTATTCCCTTCCTATTCATATATTTGTCAAGATGTCTCTTAAATGTCGCTATCGTATCTGCTTCCACCACCTCCCCTGGCAGCAAGTTCCAGGCACTCACTACCCTCTGTGTAAAAAACTTGCCTCGCGCATCCCCTCTAAACTTTGCCCCTCGCACCTTAAACCTATGTCCCCTAGTAACTGACTCGTCCACCCTGGGAAAAAGCTTCTGACTATCCACTCTGTCCATGCCGCTCATAACTTTGTAAACCTCTATCATGTCGCCCCTCTACCTCCATCGTTCCAGTGAAAACAATCTGAGTTTTTCCAACCTCTCCTCATAGCTAATGCCCTCCAGACCAGGCAACATCCTGGTAAACCTCCTCTGTACCCTCTCCAAAGCCCCCACGTCCTTCTGGTAGTGTGGCGACCAGAATTGCACGCAATATTCTAAGTGTGGCCTAACTAAGGTTCTGTACAGCTGCAACATGACTTGCCAATTTTTATACTCTATGCCCCGACCAATGAAGGCAAGCATGCCGTATGCCTTCTTGACTACCTGATCCACCTGCGTTGCCACTTTCAGTGACCTGTGGACCTGTACGCCCAGATCTCTCTGCCTGTCAATACTCCTAAGGGTTCTCTAAGAGGTGGTACAAATTTTGGGTCTGCCTTTATTATTGTCATAGCAACAATCACTCCCATAAGTGAACAGAACATCTTATCTGCTCATACGTCCCAATATCTTGTCAAGCTAGGCCCCCACCTGCCAAGAATGAGGCACATTAGTTTTGTTATATACATTGGTTTTAAACTGTTGCTGGAGTGAGGAAATGACTTGTTAAACAGATCAGCAGTGGCTGGAAAAGACATTTGCATATTACCAGGCAGTGCTTGGAAGGACAAAGGACCATTCCCTGACATATTCAACACACAATGGATCTTCATCACCAGATATTGTGTGTAAGAGGAGCATTCCAGAGACTGCTAAGGTGATACAATCCAGGACTGGTTAGCAGTTGGTCATATGACTAACTGGCTATTCCAGGGTCTTTTAAACTGGCCCCATATAATTTGAACTCAGAAAGACTGTTTGCTCCTGGACTGAGAGGATCTCTCCTGTCTGCTCCCATCTCTTTCTCACAAGCCTCTGAATCCACTGAAAACACATGAGCCTCAAGAGAGAAAAGTCTCCTACAGCGAACAAGGTTTAAGAAGAATACTGGGCCCAAACAAAAAGCAAGATCTACAATCAAGGACTCTATAGTGAGCTCGAAGAATTGTAACAAAAACTCTTCAGATATTGCCTCAAACTTTTTCCGCTTTATTTTTCTTATGCTCTTTTCTGTCTCTATTTGCCTGCCTGTATTGCGTATGCACGCTAGCGTGGGTGCAGCGTGTACCTGTAGGAGTCAACCGAATTAGAATTTAAGTTTATGTTTAATAAATTTCAACCTTATGTTCTTTAAACCTAAGAAAACCTGTTTATGCTGGTTTCTTTGCCTTATAATTGGAAAGCGGCGAACAAGGATTGACCAAGGGGGAGCTAAAAACACGGTGTGTTTAAAATTAAACCCTGTTATGGTAAGATCAGGTGAAGGCTGAAAGGGACCCCTAGACCTCTTTCTCTCCGGGTTGTAACAATCTCATTTTACAACAGCATAACTCAGGGGTGTACAATAGGACCAGCTGTGATCTCAGCTGGATATCATGGCCTCTCAAGCACTTCTCTAATCTTTTTGAAGATGTACTGAGAAGTACTTGGTAAGACAAAGCAAATTACAAAACTGTTAAGTTCCTTTAATTCACACATAGCAAGGAACGTATGCAGTAACATTCAAAGCAAATCCAACTTACTTAGCTCTATCTTACGTTTCTCCTTAAAAAAACTGATAGACTGAATTTTAGCTTCCAGCTCATGGCCAAAGGTCATGCTTTGTAGTCCTGTGTTCAAATCTTGATTGCCCCTGACCTTGGGATTTTTCCGTAATTTAGTTCTGACCCCAGGAAGCAGAGACGCAGTGTCTGCATGAATTGAATTGTCGTCATCACATAGGGTATGAATATTAGCGGCTATCTGAGAATAGATAATGAATTGCTTAATATCTCGGGTTATTTTGAGCCTTGAATGAAAAAAACGGATGCTCATTGTATCAGTTTAAAATAGACTATGAGCTGTGACATTCCATACATTGGATTGTTTGAATTTAATTCGTGCAGCTTGGTCTTTTTGTTGAACAGTTGCAAATTCACTTTTTTGTTAAGACAGGTATTTAAATATAATTCGATCTCCAAATCCTTTCCATGAAGGAAAAAGTGATCAAGGGGACTCCAATGTCACTAAATTAATGCACCTGGAATTTCTGCAAGGGTTCTCCCAATCTACTGCCATATATTTGGAGGAAGATTGTTGGATCCTTGGAAAAAAGATCGTTTACATTATTACATTGTTTTTCTCGGTGTTTTGTTGATCTTCTGCCGAAATTACAATCGTAGATGGGGAGAACCCGATGGAAATTCTCCCCAGTTGCATTAGGCTGGCTCAGTGGCTCTTCTCTTTGGGTCAGAAAATCATGAATTCAAGCCCAACTATGGAGGTTAACATATGGTTAAGGCTGACATTTCAGTGTCTGTTAAGCCAAGACACCTGTTCATCTGAACATAAAAGATCGCATGGCACTATTTGAAGAAGAATGGGGAGTTTCCTAGCATCCTGACCAACAAGTTGGATTGTTTGACCTGTAGTAACCTGGAGCTCGGACACTGGCCTGTGCTGGTAAAAACCAGTTTCAACTAATTACTTTATGGGACAAGACAAAGAACAGGACACAGGAAAAGGGCCTTATTTGGACACGGTGTGATACCGGGGTCTTTGGGCCTGGGCCAATTAAGAGAAGCTGTGAACGAGGTGATCAAGCTTAAGCCAATCGAAAAGACACAGCTCAGATTTGGAGAGATAAGCAACAGGATAAGATTAGAGCTTTTTGGGCATAGAGCCTGCGAAAACTCTGGCGATCAATCACCGTGGAAGCGGAAGACCCTGCGTGAGCGACGCGGTGACGACGTAGAAGAGAGAGAGAGAACGGAACGCCTGGCCAGCGTTAACTCTCCCTTTTTCAGGTAATATCCTTTGTAGTCTGTGACTAGGACAGGGAAAGGTCAGAGGAACCTAGTGGGTGTGCTTATGAATTCTAGCTAGTTTTGTTATTAACTGTGTAACTCAGGGGAGTTGTATGTTTTTGTCTAACTAAGTGTATAAACCTTATTCTTACATTGTACAACAACGTGAATAAAGTAAATTGATAGTTAAAGAAAGGACTGAGTTCCCCCTCTTTGTACTAAGCCAGTAACTGTAGCAGTGGACAAGGGGGAGTTGACTCCGCTCCACAGTTAACACATCCTTCAACCAAGTTATGTCATATTGTGATGGAATACAGGTATAACAGACTTAATTAAGTCGAATTTGGAAATAGTGTATTATGCCTTTCAGAGTCAGGGATTGAATGGATGTTCAGTTTTCAGGATGCACTGAGATTCCCCTTTAAGGAGGTAGAAAATTTCAAGGTCCCTGTTATGAACCAGAAACAAGTTGGGAAATCCATTTGTGTCTCTGTTGTCAGGGGCTTGGAAGATAAACACACACATTGAAATATCCTGCCAGTAAGAGGTAGCAATAAACTTAATTGGTTAGTGCAGACAGGTCGGCTCCGGAGGTTGCTTTGGGGTGCCAGGGAAAGGGCAATTATGGATAATGAAACAATAAATGGAATGGACTAACAGGAACAAGAGAGGCCAAGTAAACATAATTATAAATATTTTGACCAGATAAATGCTCACAACTTCAACAGCAAAGGAAATTCACTAAAACATTAAGTGGAAATGGTAATTAAAGATATGGATTTTAAAAAGAAGCAAAACACACACAGGAAGGTCACATTTAAATGCTAAAAATTAGATGACCCTTCAGCAACTGTATAAACATGAGAGGTTTCGGAAGCAATGATTATAAGTGTTGAATCCTCAAATAATGTTTCTCAACTAAGGGAAATTTAAGGTAAAAAGTTTACTTTACATTTTGATGGATATTCTAAGATATTTTGCTATAACATTAGCAAGGTTAAACTTTTGGATTCTATGTTAGAAATAAGATTATGTGTTACATCTTTTAGTAATATTTGATATTGTGATATAACTATCCACCTAGAAGTGTATTACATGTTAAATTCTTTAACACATCTATAAAAGTTAATAAATTGTCTCATGAAGCATTCTGTATACAACTACAAAGAACCCCCTTTGTGTCTCTTTAAGTGGAGAGATATGTATTGAAGAGAATTTCAAGATCCTTACAATATCTGGAATATTTATGACTTAGCCATAATTATTAAAAATAGGCTATCTGAAAGATGATAATATTCGCTATTGGTTTTCTTTCTTTGAGGGAAAGCTAGTACAAATCTTTGGACCCAAATAAGTGTCAATGAGAATTTGTCTTGTTTGAACTTGATTAAAGGAGATTCATAGGGATGTACCCCTGATTTGGTTTAGTCCCTGTAATGGGTTAAAGTAATAAATCACTTCAATATAACTCTTTGTGCTGTTCCAGTTACTGCATTCGCCTACGAAACTTCTTTCTTTCTTTCTTTCTTTCTTTCTTTCTTTCTTTCTTTCTTTCTTTCTTTCTTTCTTTCTCTATATCAGCTTTCAAATATCAGACAGCAGCAATGGATTATCAAAGACTCTTGTCATGTCATCTTTGTATTTCCTTCGTTATGGGCGCTGCTGACTGTACAATTCTATGCACTTAATGAAAATATACATCTTCAATCGCAAAAGCTATTTTCTATTATTGATTTGGCTTTGCGTTATGTATTTATAGAAATCTCAACAGGCATGTGTACTAGTTACAATGTTAGCATCTAAAACTCATTTACCCTTGCCAATTCTAGAATAGACAGGAGGATTATTGGATGAGTGGACCAATAGTTGTCTACAGAATATTCTAAGTTATGCACTGCACTAAGCTCTTCCTATCATTCCTTTGGATCTATAGCTGAACTTTTCCAGTCATTTGTGATTTCACTCCTGACATTCTGATGCCTTTCTGTCTGTTGCATTTACCATTGATACTCTTTCCTGGAACTCCATTGCTTCCCCCTTAAAATCCCTCAGTCATGCATCTGCACAATTTTTCTGAAAAGAGATTCCTCTTCAAATATTATTTGTAGGCATGTGGAGATGGCATTGACAGTGTGGCTGATAAAATAAAACATATATTCAGAAATTGAACTGGTATTGGTTGTAATGTTGAATAGTTTTATTGATCTGGGTTTGATTGTATTAGTCTATCCACTGATCAATTGATCTGTGTTCACTGTGTTTGATTTTTTAAGCCTAGTTTGAAATTGAAACTAAAAGAGACAAGTGGAAGGTTCCAGATATACATGTGTGTTCTGAGAAAGGCATTGTCCTGAAATCTTGTCAGTGCTGAAATATTTTATACTGTAAATAAACCTGTTGTTAATTTAGAAGTAGTGTCATATCTGCATTGCTCTGAGATAAATCAGATATATTAAATGTCCAGCAAAACATAACAAACAGTGGCAACCAGGATGATTCAGCAAAATTTAATTTTATCAGCTCCAGAACCATTTCTTTCATCACCAGGAAATCCTCCCTTGTCCTGGGAGCGATGGACTTCGGTGTACAAGACCTACTTGCTGGCTCCGGGATGGACAGCCCAGATGTAGCAGGGAACCGCAGGAATGTAATACTCGTACGCTGTCTTGAAACAGAAGGCCAGCACATAGTCGTGCAGCTCACAGAGGATACATCTACATTTTAAATGGTGGTAAGTGCTCTTGAAAAATACTTCGGGCAAAGAAAAGTGTGATGATCAACCATTCCGCCAGAGATCCCAGGGACATGGTGAGTCCAGTAAGCAATGTGTGACAGCATTGCAACAATCGGCAGCTACATGTAAATTGAGCATAATAACCAATGAACTAATTTGTGACGAATTAATTGAAAACACTTCAATTCCATGAATTCAGGAACATCTCCTCATGGAGGATGAAGATTTGATCTTGGAAAAAGCCATAACCTTGGCAGTCCAAATTGACTCTGTCAAAGAGGTTACACACATATGCACCCTTAGACTCAGGGTTGCAGACAGAGCTTGCCCAACCAGCTTCAGTGCAAGGATTATGGATAAGAAGACCTCATAAACCTCATCAAAATGTGCCCCATCCAGGCCAGATACCTTCAAAAATTGTGGAAATGCTCATCAAGTCCTATGCCATGTCCAGCTCAAGGGAAAAAATGTAACTCATGTTTAAAGTGCAACCATTTTGCAAAGATGCGCAGGTCATCGAAGAAAAAGGCTTCATTGGTTCGACATGTGGGGGAGTCTCTTCCTGAGAGTAAGGTACAACATGTATTTACTACCACAAAAAGCAAAGCACCAGGTCATTTTAAGGAGGGCTCAGTCGAGATCACAGGCATCTGAGTGTCACTTCTTATCGATGTTGGCACAAACGTATCTATTTTGAGTGACAAATTCTACCATTGGTATTTTTCGCAATTTTTTGCACTCCTGCAACACACATTCTTCAGGTTTATGACAACACCATCATTCCAATTTTGGGGATGATCACAGTTCCAGGAAGCTACAAAAACATCATCCTAGACAGGTTCACATTCTATGTAGCTAAAGACCAAATCCTTATGGGGGTAAACTTTTTTGATAGGCTTAGATTCAAACTTGAAGACCCGACCAGAGCACACATTAATGGGATTGATAACGCAGATTATACATGCCAGTATCCTTCCTTATGAACTGGATTTGAGGAGAGCAAGGGGTGCAGACATGCTCCTTGCATTGACACACCATTCAACCAGTTTCCCAAATTTGAGACGGTTGCCATTTGCAATCAGTGCTGAAGTGTCACAGGAGCTGAAATGACCAGAAGCAAATGGAATCATTGAATGAATCGACTCATCACCGTGGATATCAAATCTAGTCATTGTATGACGAAAAATGGCAAAATTAGACAATGCAGTCAATTAAGGTATCATACCAGACAAGTATCCTACAATTCAAGAACTGTCAGCATCATTTCATGACTCCACAGTCTTTACAGAGCTTGATATGTGACATAATTATCTTCAGATACTTCTAGCAGAACAAAGCCGATATCTTACAGCTTTTGTTACTCATGAAGGTGTGTTTCAGTATTGCAGAATGTTCTGTGAATGTTCTTCAGTCTTGTCGGATGGTGAGGGGATGCTCAACCTACTTGATGACTTCGTTGTCCACGGAAGGAACAAAGCTGAACATGAGCAACGATTATCAGCAGTGCTCACTCAACTTGCAAAACACAATTTGACGCTCCACAAGGACAAATTCATATTTGTGGCACCCAAGATTGATGTTTTAGGTTACAGAGTGATAGCAGCTGTAGAAAGCCTACACACGACAACATCAAAGCCCTTCATGCGCTTCCAACACCATTTAATGTGAAAGAGCTGGTATCGTTTCTTGGTACTACCAATGTTTATCAGAAATTTGTTCCTCGGTATACAGAGATCGCAGAGCATTTACAACATTAAAGGTGAAGATAGCATCTCCACCAGTCTTCGCACATTTCAGCCCATATGCGGAAACATATGTCACAACAGATGCATTGGGAACTGCAATTGGAGCTGTACTCTCACAGTCCATTGACGGATGCGAATGACCAATAGCTTATGCATCACGCCCATTGTCAGAAACTGAATGCAAGTACTCTACTGGAGAATGGGAAGCACGAGCATGTATCTATGCATATGAACATTAGCATATGTATCTTTATGGTAGAAAGTTTACTCTCCGCACCAATCATCAAGTGTTGACTACATTATTAGCTACATCAGGATCAGGTCATTGACCTCTACCCATCTACAGATGGTCAGATCATCTTCATCAGTATAACTTTGAGTTTGAGTATCTTGCAGGTTTGTGCGACCAAGTAACTGATCTGCTTAGCCGTAACACTGTCACGGATATAGGGGAAGAACTGGTCCCGTTTTACAGAGTATGCGATGAACTTGCATTGTTTGGTGGTAACTGTATTGCACGTGCAACTCGAGCAGTTATCCCAAAGGCACTACAGCAACATGTATTGCATTTTGGACATGAAGGACATCCGGGTGTTGTTAAGATGAAATAACGATCCCGTGAAGCAGTTTGGTGGCCAGGAATAGATTGCTGTGTAGAAGAGTCCATTAGGAACTGTGTAGTTAGTGAAAAATCTGTTAAACCATGTCCCGTACCTCTACACCTGACCCCATGGCCACAAAACTATAGCAGAAACTCTAAGTTGATATTTTTGAAGAAGTGCAAGCAGCCCCTAGGAATCAATGTTTTTTGCTTGTTGTTCATAATCTACATAGCAAATGGCCGGAAATTGCTACAACAAATTCCATTACAACCACTTCAGTTATTGACATTCTGGACTAGTTATCTACAAAATGGGGTTTGCCGGAGACTATCACTACAGGCAATGGACCACAGTTTGTTTCCAGTCAGTTCATGGAATTCCTAGCAAGTCACCATCTGACGTCACGTTATCTTCTCTTCTTCTTCTTAGGCACTCACGTGAGAACGAGGATGACTTTCTTCCAATCCAGGATTGTGGGTCTTTAGGTGACTGAATAGTCCAATTCTGGATCTGCACACTCTGCCACAGGTAGAGCAGGAGGTGTTTGGTGAGACGGGAGAATGAGATGCTCGAATATCTGAAGGCTCCTTCCGCTGTTTGCATTTGGTCGCTGCCTGGGCATTTTTCGAACTGGCTGGTACACTCACAGATGCTTTTTCTCTGTTTTGGGTGGTCTCAGGCAAGAGGTTCCTATGAGTCAGTGGAGATGTCACATTTTTTCAGGGAGGCTTTAAGGACATCCTTGTAGCATTTCTTCTGTCCTTCTGGTAGCCTCTTGCCATGACGGAACTCAGAGTGGAAACCTTGTTTTAGGAGTCTTGTGTCAGGCATGCAGACGATGTGGCCTGCCTGGCGTAACTGACTAGCCATGACCAATGTCTCGATACTGGGGATGTTGGCTTGAGAGAGGACACTGATTATTGCAGCGCCTGTCTTGCCACTGAATTTGCAGAATCTTGCGGATGCACCACTGGTGATATCTCTCCAGGGCTTTAAGATGTCTGCAGTACAGTGTCCATGTTTCCGACATATACAGGAGGGCAGGTAACACCGCGGTCCTGTAGACCATGAGCTTGGCGTCAGGTTTGAGGTCTTTGTCATCAAACAATCTTTTCCTCAGGCGACCGAAGGCTGTGCTAGCACACTGGAGACAATGCTGAGTTTCATCATCGATGTCTGGCCTTGCTGAGAAGAGGCTCCCATGGTATGAGAAGTGATCCACATTGTCCAATGGTTCGCCATGGATCTTCATAGTCGGGGGCAGTGATGCATTGCAGGAGCAGGCTGGTAGAGGACCTTTATCTTCTGGATGTTTAGCTTAAGGCCCAGTCTTTCATACGCATCGTGAATGCATCGAGGGTTTGAAGTTCGGCCTCTGAGTGTAGGCATACTCAAGCATCATCAGCATACTGAAGATCGATGACAGAGGTTGGACTGGCCTTGGTTCTGGACTGGAGGTGATGTAGGTTAAATAGTTTCCCGCTTGTCCTGTAGAGTATATCTACCCGTAGTGTTCATCACGCTATAACCCACAATCAAATGGTGGCGTTGAATGATTCAACAGGGTAATAAAGTACAATCTGGAAACTAGTATTTTGAAGGGGAAACATTTGAACAATCCATCCACATCCTACTCTGTACATATCAATCCACCCCACACTCTCTAACCAGAAAGACGCCAGCCAAACTTATGATAGGTCTTAACTTTCGCATGCCACTGATCATTCTTAAGCCATCACTACCAGTTAACGAGAATGTCAGAGCGTAAGCAGATGAAATCACAAGGCGACAAGGTAAAACAAAAGCAAATTTTGAAAAATATATAGACGAAAGGGAACCTCAATTTAAAATTGGAGATTGGGTTTGAATCAAATGGCCAAATCGTGACCACAAACTTGCTTCATCAGTATCAGGTCCAAAGCAGATTAAACGTTTGTTCGGTACCAATGCTTATTTGTTGGATAACAACACCAAGTGGAATGCAAGGTGTTTTATAAGGAGCAGAACAGGATATTTTAAGGATAATGGTTATGAGGATACATTTCTTTTTCCTATGAGTGATGTTAATAATCCATCTCATCAAGCTGATTAAACAGATCCACAAGCTCAAATTTGTAAATCTAATCACAGGCCTAACAGACCTTCCTATCTCAAAGACTATTTCTGTACTTGGAGAAAACAGAAAAGTTGAACACTAAGAAATGACTTGATGTATATATGCTTGTTGTTCTGACTACTTAAAAAAATGTCTTTAGTCTAAAGGGGGAAAATGTAGTGTTCAATGGTTTGATTGATCTGGGTTCCCACAAACAACAGATCAGATCTAAGCTCTGCAGTCCTGCCACATTCAGTCATGAATGGTGGTGGACAATTAAACAACTGACAGGAGGAGGAGGCTCCACAAACGTCCTCATCCTCAGCAATGGGGGAGCCCAGCACATCAGTGCAAAAGATAGGGCTGAAGCATTTGTATCAATCTTCAGCCAGAAGTGCCGAGTTGATGATCCAGCTTGCCCTCCTCTTGAGGTCCCCAGCATCACAGATGCCAATCTTCAGCCAATCTGATTCACTCCATTTGATATCAAGAAAAGACTGAAGGCACTGGATACTGCAAAGGCTCTGGGCCCTGACAATATTCTGGCAATAGTACTGAAGACCTGTGCTCCAGAACTAGCTGTGCCCCTGGCTAAGCTGTTCCAGTACAGCTACAACATTGGCATCTACCAGGAAATGTGTAAAATTGCCCAGGTATGTCCTGTGCACAAAAAGCAGGACAAATCCGATCCAGCCAATTACCACCTCCTTAATCCACTCCTGATCATCAGAAAAGTGGTGGAAGGTGTCATTGACAGTGCTATCAAGCGGCACTTGATATCCAGACGTGGGTTGATGCCACACAAGTGCCAGGCAATGACCATCTCAAACAAAAAAGAATCTAACCATCTCCCCTTGACTTTCAATGGCATTATCATCGCTATCTATCAACTAACAACATCCTGGGGGTCACCATTGACCAGAGACTGAACTGGTCAAACCACATAAATGTTGTGGCTACAAGAGCAGGTCAGAGACTGGGAATTCTGCTGCAGGTAACTCAACTCCTGCCTCCCCAGTGCCTCTCCACCATCCGCAAGGCAAAGGTCAGGAGTGTGATGGAATACTCTCCAATTGCTTGGATGGGTGCAGCTCCAACAACACTCAAGAAGCTTGATACCATCCAGGACAAATCATCCCATTTCACTGGCACCCCATCCACAAACTTCAACATTCACTCCTTTCACCACTGACGCACAGTGGCAGCAGTGTGTACCATCTACAAGATGCACTGCAACAACTCACCAAGGCTCCTTCAACAGCATCTTCCAAACCCACGACCTCTACCACCTAGAAGGACAAGGGCAGCAGATGCATGGGAACAGCACCACCTGTAGGTTCCCCTCCAAGACACATCTGCATCCTGACTTGGAACTATATCTCCATTCCTTCACTATCGCTGGGTCAAAATCCTGGAACTCCCTTCCTAACAGCACTTTTGGTGTACCTACACCCCAAGGACTGCAGTGATTCAAGAAGGCAGCTCACCACCACCTTCTCAAGGGCAATTAAGGATGGGCAATAAATGCTGGCCTAGCCAGCGACACCCACATCCCTGAACGATTAAAAAATGGTAGAGATATAAAATTCAGTACAGACTACATGGAACATTTTGCATGGAATAGTCATAGCTCCTAGCATCAAACATCAAGGGAACCATCTGGTAACTCAGAAACAAATACCTCGATATGATTATAGTGAAATGATGACAAGGCCTGAGAGCTGATAACTGATTCATGCCACCCCAACCAAGCATTATTTGTACAGTTCTTTGTGTCCGCTTTTAAGCAACCACAGCCTGATTTTTTAATGCTTTGGGCACCTTTCTGTCTGCTACAGGGCATTTGACAGGCAAAGAACCATTCCTTATTGCACTGATGGGTGTAAAATGTCATGAAGGCTTTGCCACCATGTGGACATCGGCACTAAACTGCAGCAACAGAGATCAAGGCAGCAAAGTCTTCTTTGGTGCTGAAACTTTCCCAAGAATGTGGGCATTATTGATTTCACGCATGAGCTCCATTAGAAAAGTTGTATCGCACACAAATACAAATGAATACTGCTTGATCAACATGCAGATGGAGCTTGATATTGTTCCTGAGCACCCTTCATGCTATTGCCAGGTCATGATATTTATGTCCTGAGGCAGTTCAACATGCAAGATCTGTTCCAGGGAGATATTAGGCTCCTGGGCTGTTCTACTCTTTATTTGCATGCATTCATAGGATGTGAGCATTTGTTGTCCATCCCTAATTGCCCTTGATAAGGTCATGGTGAGCTGCTTTCTTCAACCACTGGAGTCCATGTGCTGGAGGTGCACCCACAGAGATACTACGGAGGGAGTTCCAGGATTTTGTCCCAGTGACAATGAAGGAACAGTAATATAGTCCACGTCAGGATGGAGGTGATGGTATTGCCATGCATCTGCTGCCCTTGTCCTTCTAGGTGATAGAGGTCATGGCTTATCTTTGTTGACCTTGGTTCACAGCCCTAAGAGCCATGATAACCAATAGGAATGAAAAGTGCTTGAGTGTGGCACATGCTGAAACTAAAGTGCTTATTGAGCATTGTCTTGGTGGCCTTGAAGTAAATATTTCAATGCCTGAATCATTTGGGAGGGAAGAAGAAGGGTGACCTTGCGGTCTGCTGTGAAAGATATTAATGATGTGCTGTGTACTCTATGATGGTACAACTGAGAGGTATAATCATGCAGGAGACCAATGAAATGCAGTTTTCAGGGAATGTGCAGAATGTGGGGATGTGGTAGGGGACATGGGATTAATGTAGGATTAGTATAAATGGGTGATTGATGGTTGGCACAGACTCGGTGGGCCGAAGAGACTGTTTCAGTGCTGTATCTCTCTCTATGACTCTCTCTCTATGGTAATTTAGAGTCAGTGTTACCAGGGAAGAAGTGGAGATGCCACTGTTTAAGATATTATCTTTTTAACGGAGTTACCTGTTTTCATCTATGAGGTTTATGTCTTCTTATGGCTATTATGTAAATCCATCTCAAAGTCCCCCCTGATCTTTGGGTGTAACTGCAGACGCTTCAAATTTTGCCCACTCAGGCACCAATATGTCAAACTATGCCATCCCAAAATAGAAAAACATACCATTAAGTTAATGTGCAGATAAGATGTGATTTAAGTCTAAGCATGGTCCACATTGATGCCAGGCATCCTGGGTGCTGCCATGACTTTTCATACATACTATGATAGTCCAACGTTCAGGATCTGTTCCATTGAGAGAATCAGCTGAATGAAGAAAGCTGCTGCCTCCGTGTGCAGCTAACCTGGAAGACTCTGAACCAGTCTGAGGTCTGGCATGAATTGCTGTTGTCCTTCCTTGCAAGTAATCAGAAAAGTGCAAACCAATGAATCACTCAGAACTATAACTGTACATGAAAATCACCAGCAGAAATGTCAAATGTGACATCCTGTGCATGTATACCCTTGTACCCAACAACGGACAAGGGCCCAGTGAGTGTTTAAAGTTGTATCCTATGGGATATTTGCGGCTGCACAAGCTCTTGCATTCCTCCCTAATTATTTTTCCCAGAGACAATCTTGGGTTCTGATTCCCAATATGTCAAAAGTAGTTGTGAGTCTTGACACTAAGCTTGCATCATGTTAACATACATCTGAGAGGAAGAAAGAACTTCCACTTATATAGCATCTTTCACAATCTCAGGACATCTCAAAGTGTTTCACAACCAATGAAACACTTTTGAAGTGTAATCACTGTTGTCATGTTGGGAGACACAGCCAACAATTTATGCATGCACAAGGACCCATAAACAGCAATGAGTTAATCTGCCTATTTGATGTTGCCTGAGAGATAAATATTGGTCAAGACACAATGAACTGCCCTGCTCATGTTTAAATAGTGCCATGGGATCTTTTAAATCCACTGAGAGGGCAGATGGAGCATTGGATTAACAATTCATCCAAAAGATTGCATCTCTGACCATGCAGTAATCTCTCACTAATGCACTGAATTGTCAGCCGAGATTATGTGCTCTATGGAGAGCAATTTTAACCCATAACCTGCTGAATTAGAAAAAAGAGTGCTGCCACTGAGCCAAGACGGACATCCTTGTTTTATAATTCTAGCAAGTTGACCTACATTGGTGGACATCTAAATCATGCACTCCTGTGCAGATTCGAACAATCTTTCCATGCCCACAATGTATTTCAGGATCTTCCATTTCAATCAGCCTTCACAGAGATCGGCAGCCCTGATAAACATGAATTGTGCTGCAATTTCTGTAGAGTGTTTCAAGTCTATCCTTTGACTTTGTGCTGTGCTAATGTCATTGGGTGAAGTGCACTCTTGTTGAGAAGATGATGTAATAGTGCTTCTCGTACAATGGAAAAAGCTCAGTAAAAGTGAATATGTGGATGACTGTTGATGTGTCTGCCTGATCTCTCATGATTCCTAAGCCACTGGGCACTGTACCCATCTAGTGACAGAGGACAAGGTGAAAAATAAGCTACGGCACATGAGGTGCAATATATTTGTAGTCATACTGATACCATTCATGTCCAAGGAGGACTGCATACTTCTATCAGCTGAGTAGACTTGCTGGCCTTGCATATTTTTAGGACTGAGGTTGGAGGAAGACACTGTCTTTCTCTAGTTCCACTACTCCACTGGCTACAACATATATTTAAATGTTTTACCCAGTTACCAATACGGCCAATTATATGCTTTATTAGTTTCAGAATAAAAATCTGCCAACCAGGTTTCTTTAATAAACAACAAAATTGTCAATTTATTATAAAACAAGACTTATTCAATAATGATGCAAAGCTTATTAGCACACAATTTGAAATATGGAAGTGTAAATATCTCCCCTTCTAAAATATCCTAAAACATGCACACACAGACACACACCAGTAAAAGAAAACATAAAGAAGCTTTCTCTGCAGAGATCAACTTTACAAAAACAAAAATACTTTGGCCAAATAATTGTTAATTCTTGAAAAAAAAAGAATAAGATAGGAAATTTTCCGGATGACATTTGGTCTGGCATCCTGGTACACGTAGATGGGTGCCACTAGACACATGCAGATGTCACTGGGATATTTTCAGAAGCAGTTCATTCAGAAGATGTTGAGAGGAAGTCTTGCAGGCTTTGCAGGAGAATTACTGCATCAGTGGGTTCAGCTGTTACACTGGATTCTCAGAAGATTTTTCAACACAGATGGCAAAGTTTGAGTTAGGTAGCTTCTCTCTTAGCAGGATACGTACCAACTGAACTCCAAACAATATCCAAAAATGAAACCAAAACTCCTGAGCCATAAACCCAGACATGTGACTTTTCTAAGTCCAAACAGTTCAATAGTCCACAAGGCTCCGACTGTTTATTTAGTTTAAGACATGTGACCTTCAGTTAGTGTTTGCTTTTAAACAAAGTTCCAAGTGTTCTTCCAGTGACCCTTTTAAAAAAAAAACAAGTCTAGGCATCTTCTCAGGTATTTTCCGCAGTCTTTTAAGTCCTCAAAAAATATTAATAACGGAAGCAACTTCATGACCTTGGGGCATTAATGCCTGTTTCTGATACAGGCCCTGGATAACTATTTTTATAACCATACCAATATTGTAAACAATGCACTTTGACAACATATTTATATAGTGCCTTTAAAGTCATACAACATCCCCAGGTGCTTTACAGAAAGCAAAGTGGAGAGGCAGAGGGGTGTAGTGAGGGTATTTCAGAGCTCAGGGCCTAGGCAGCTGAAGGCACGGCCACCAATGAAGCGATCAAAATCAGGGATGCACAAGAGGCCAGAATTAGAGGAGCACAGATATTGTAGAGGTTTGTGGGGCTGGAGGGTGTTGCAGAGAGAGGGAGGGGTGTGACTTTGGAGGGAATGAAAACAAGGATGAGAATTTTAAAATCAAAACATTGCTTGACCAGCAGCCAATGTAGGTCAGCAAGTACAGAGGTGATATGGGAACGGGACTTGGTGCAAGTTAAGACACAGGCAGCAGATTTTTGGATGACCTCAAGTTTACAGTGAATAGAATGTGGGAGACCAGCCAGGGATGCATTGAAATAGTCAAATTTAGAGGTAACAAAGGCATGAATGAGAGTTTCAGCATCTCAGGGGTGAAGTCAAGCAATGCTACAAAGGTGGAAATAGGCGGTCCTAGTGATGGCACGAATATGAGATTGAAAGCTTATCTTGGAGTCAAAAGTGACACCAAGGTTTTGAACAGAGTGGCTTAATCTCAGACTGTTGCCAGTGAGAGGGTTGGAGTCTGCAGCTAAGGAATGGAGTTTGGAGCGTGGACCAAAAACAATGGATTCATTCTTCCCGATATTTAATTGGAGGAAATTTCTGCTCCCCCAGTACCAGATGTTGGATAGGCTGTCTGATAATTTAGCAACAGTATAGACCTTGTAAAGATCATGCACTTCCTGTCTGCTTTGTTGGAGGCTTAGGTGACCATTTAGCTCCCAAAATATGAATGCAGCGCCATTGCATTTCAAACCCAATGTCTTCTTTTGAAATTCTAATGCTACATAAACACAAAGCACTTTGGGATGTCCTGACATCTTCTACCTCTTTGGGGATCAACTCCAGTAGCCAATCTCTTACAATGTCTTCTCTTTCCACTTCTATTTCTCATCTGCACACTGCTTCTTGGCCACTTCATCCAAAACACAATGCTAGATTCCGCACCACCACCTTTCTCAACTCTTCCGCTGCCTATGATTTGTGACGCTGCTTTGCCAATATCATTCCCTCCCTAGCCACTGTCTGAGGCTGAACCAGAATGTTTGCAGCCTCAGCACCTATTTGACTCTGAGCTGAACTTTCCACCCTACATCCTATTCATCATCAAAAGCCCATATTTCCATCTCTGTAACATCACTTATTTATAGCCTGCTTCAGCTATCTTCTGCTGAAACCCACATCCATGCTTTTGTTACCTCCGGACTCAACTGCTGCAATACTCTCATGGCCAACATCCCACCTACCACCTTCTATAAACTTGAGCTCATCCAAAACTCTGCTACCATATCTTAACTTGCACCAAGTCACTTTGTTTTCCTTAGAGCAGAGAAGGCTGAGGGGGAATCTGATTGAGGTATACAAAATTATGAGGGGCATAGATAGGGTAGATAGGAAGAAACTTTTTCCCTTAGCGGAGGTGTCAATAACCAGGGGGCAGAGGTTTAAGGTAAGGGAAAGGAGGTTTAGAGGGGATTTGAGGAAAAAAAATTTCACCCAGAGGGTGGTTGGAATCTGGAACATACTGCTTGAAGAGGTGGCAGAGGCAGGAACCCTCACGACATTTAAGAAGTATTTAGGTGAGCACTTGAAACTCCATAGCAAAGAAGGCTACGGGCCGAGTGCTGGAAAATGGGATGAGAATAGATAGATGCTTGATAGCCAGCATGGACATGATGGGCCGAAGGGCCTGTTTCTGTGCTGTAAAACTCTATGACTCTATGACTTTCATTTATCACTCCTGGCTCGCTTACCTCCTGAGCCAGAAATGGCTCATATTTAAAATTCTAATTGTTGTGTTCAAATCCCTCCAAGACCTTGTCCTTTCCTATTTCTGTAACCTCCTCTAGCCCTAGAATCCTCTGAGACCTTTGTATTCCTCCAATTTTGGCTTCTTGTGCATCCCTGACTTCACTTGCTTCACCATTTGTGGTTGTGCCTTCAGCTTTCTAAGCACTAAGCTCTGGAATTCTCTAAACCTCTAAGTCTCAACCTTTCTCTCTCTCTCATCCTTTAAGATGCTGCTTAAAACCAAACTTTTTCACCAAACCTTTGGCCTGGTTATGTGGCTCAGAGTCAAGTGGTTTTTGATAGTGCTCCTATGAAGTCACTTGGAGCATTTTAACTTGTTAAAGCTGCTATATGAATGCAAGGTGTTGTTGATATTGAGCCCTAAAGTACCAATATATTTCAACATGTGCTCTTCTCAGGAGTATAAGTGTTTCAATAGGAAAGGGTGACCACAAGTTCCTGGCCATCCATGTCTCCTGTGCATGACCTAGGCTTGCAACAAGCAGAGTGACTGGAGGATTACTCTAACGCATATTATAGCACTCAGATTAGATCTAGCAGACATTTATTAACATGCCTGCAGCTTGCCCGAGATATCTTGCAGCTGCTCATATAACTCCATACAATTATGCACAGGTTATATGTGAATGAAAAAGTTAAACAACCGAATTTATCTTTACATTGCATTCCCACATATTCACCAATTGCTCAGCTATTTCACAATGCTTCCCCAAAACTTATTGGTTCATCCTTAAATACCTCACCCATCTCTTTATGGGATAAGGCTTTTAGGTTACAGCTATGCTTTCCACTTACCTTTAGGCACACCATTGCCGACATTTTACCGGCCCACTAAGTACGAGGTCAAAGGTGGGGTGGGGTGGTGGGGTGGGGGTGCTGTTAGGGTAGGGAGCGGTGGTCGGGCATAAATTTGGAGCAGACTGCATTTGGCTGTAAGTCCGACATCATGACGTCACTTCTGGATTTTACCAGTGGCGGAACCATGGAAGGCAGATTTCTGACAAAGAGGCAGCTAGACGCCAATTGAGGTATTTAAAAGACCAATTAGCTGAAATTTTGTGGGGCAGTTTCAATTTGATCAATGGCACACGGGAACCACGGGGCTTCGGAGCCCACCTGGCGAATTGAGGTGGCAGTGAGGCAAGGAATGGTAAGGAAGCATGGGATAAATGCTGGTTCTCCAGTGAAAATATCAAAGAGCCAGTGTGCAGTGGCAGGAATGGTGGCGTCTGAAGGGTAGTGGCAGATTTCGGCAGAAGGGGGAAGAAGGTGCCAGGAGTGTGGGTACATGTGGCTAGGGTCACATGGGGCAGTGGCACTTGCCCTGAAGGGAGGACTCAGGGGCATGGTTGGGGGCAGGGGAGACTTGTTGAAAGGCTTAGGATTCAGAGAGAGGACACCTGCTATGGGCCTTGTTCACCCAGGCCTCGTGACTGCTATTGAGGAGGAGGGGCAGCTCAGAGGGAGGCAGGTGCAGGCTATGGCCGGACACATAACCAACCTCACAACCACCAAGAGGGTCAGCCTCAGGGTGGGCCTGACGCAGAAGGGTGGAGAGGGGCATGCCAACAGCCATTCATGCAGAAAAGCTTATCCCCAGGAAAGAGTATACGACACGAGGCTGAACTTTCTGCAAATGTCTCAGTGGCAGTGTCAGCAAAGACTGTGGCTCTCCAGGGAGGCGGTCACTAATCTCTGCACCATGCTGCAGGATGAGCTGAGATCCATGAGGATTGTTGGCCCTGAAGGTCACCGTGTCTCTCGACTTCTATGTCTCTGTCTCCTTTCAGGGGTCCACTGGGGACATGTGTGGGAATTCTAGTCTGAGCCTATCGGTGCATCAAAGAGGTGACCAATATCCTGTTCATGAGGGCTGGCAACGATGTGCAATACTGCACTGATCTAGAAAGTCAGGTAGAGAGGACCATTGGGTTTGGGTCCATTGCTAGAATCCCCCAGGTGCAAGGTGCCATCGACTGTATGACTGTGGCTATCAAGACTTCCCTGAACCAGCCAGCAGCATCATCAACAGAAAGGGTTTCCACTCACTCAATGTTCAACTAGTCTGTGACCACAGAAAGAGAATCCTACAGTGTGTGCAATGTTCCCAGAATGCAACCACGATGCCTACATACTTCAGAGCCCCAGGTGCCACAGATTTTACAGACACCCACGCACCTTCAAGGATGGATTCTAGGAGACAATGGTTACTGTGAGGAACCCACGCAGGAATGCAGAAGAGAGATACATCTGCCATGGAGCAACCCGAGCAATCATCAAGCAGGTCTTTGGACTTTTGAAGATATGGTTCAGCTGCCTTGATTGATCTGGTGAAGCCCTTCAGTGTGACCTTGTGAGGGTCTTGTGTATCGTGGTGGGCTGCTGTACACTGCACAACCGAGCACAGCAGAGGGGGGAGGCATTGAACAACGAGGACATTGGTGATCTTGATGAGGATGTGGAAGAGCCAACTGATCAGGTGATGCAAGATGAGAAATCCCTTGGACCACAGGCAAGGTAAAATGAGATACGTGCAAGAGAGGCTTGAGATGCCCTCACAGAGAGCCTTTTGACTGTTGTGTCCTTTCAGAAAGATTCAAATAAAGCCTTACCTTGAATCAGCCCTGCTGTTGCCTCCTTCATTTGGGTGTCCATCATCCAGGTGAAAATCACACAGTGGCAAGGCTGAGGATCTCAATGGATGTGACTTAGTCCACTGCTTGCAGCCCCTTGAGGGAGAAAGGATGTAGATGTGATCTTACAGGGCACCGAGAATTAAAATGAGAAACAGGAAGATTGAGTGAAAGATTTTTTGAGGCGCACACCAGAAAGGAAACTTAACATCTAGCTATGCAAATCACCTAAGAGCCCACCCCCCTCAAGAGCAGCTCGGTGCTCTTCGTAACTCTCTTTCAGGTGCTCCTATGTGCTGCTTAGCTTGTACTTTCAGCTAAGGTGGGGGCAGCCTGCTGATTGTGCTGCTCTGTGGCTTGGGATGACCTTGGCAGCTGTCCACCTGCTGTCTGAAGCCTGGAGGGCCCCGCCACACTGACAGGTTCCTGCACGCATGCAGGACCCTCCTCTGTCATCATGGCTTATGGAGCTGGGGGGGTCACTGGCAGAGGGGCTGAAGAGCCACTGTCCATAGTAGGAATGCCCTGAGAGGAACCCCCAGATGTGGAAGGCAGCCGCTCCTCCTCTTTTGCAAGGTACACTTGTTCCTCACTGCTCACCTGAGAAGGACAAGAAGAAGGTGGGCGGCACAGTGGCGCAGTGGTTAGCACCGCAGCCACACAGCTCCAGCGACCCGGGTTCAAATCTGGGTACTGCCTGTGCGGAGTTTGCAAGTTCTCCCTGTGAGCCACGTGGGTTTTCGCCAGGTGCTCCGGTTTCCTCCCACAGCCAAAGACTTGCAGGTTGATAGGTAAATTGGCCATTATAAATTGCCCCTAGTATAGGTAGGTGGTAGAGGAATATATGGGGATGTGGTAGGAATATGGGATTAGTGTAGGGTTAGTATAAGTGGGTGGTTGATGGTCGGCACAGACTCGGTGGGCCGAAGGGCCTGTTTCAGTGCTGTATCTATAAAAAAAAAAGAATCCAGGTGCCTCGTCCCCCTCTCACCTTGCCACTTCTACATAGAACTCATGACCAAGGCGATGGCACGCACACACCTCCAGCATCCACTGGCTGGCAGACCAAATGAGATCGTTGATGCACTTCCAACACTGGATCCAGATTCTGGGGATGATCCAATGGCTGCTGACCTCTGCAATTTCCATCTAGGATTACTTGGTCAGGCAGGGCCCTCTCCTCCTTCTGTCCCTTGGGAAGAGGACCTCCTGCCTTGCCCTTGCAGCCTAGTGGAGAACCTGCAGGGATGTATTGCTAAACATGCAACCCCCAGGTCTTCCTTCTGCCATTGTGTGTGTTGACTCCCAGGGAGCTCCTTGGAAACTTTGAGTCTTAGATGAGGGGAGTAGCAGCAGCAGAATAGTTGAGGGCAGCTGTAGCATAGTGTCTTCGGGGAGCTGTAGCAAGTTACATCAAGCCAGCAGGATCAGGAAGGACTCCTTTGTTCATGCAGGAACGAATGTAGGGGCTGGCTTCCCTTTAATATGGCACCAGCACCTGCTGTGGCGTCAGCTAGTGCTGACTTGGCAGCTTCCTTTCCCGCCTCAGGCCCCGGATTGGATGACTCCCACGTCTTGCGCTCATTAGTTAGACGGTCCCCACATGTTCCTTAATTGGTTGGCCACCACATGGTCGCTTAAAGCCAGCTGCCTAACTTGATAACGGAAATGGCACCCTCTTCTGATGTCACAGTCGTGACCCACACCATCGCCATAATATCCAGCTCCATATTTGTCAGCTGTGATTGTAGCACAAGGACTCTTCTAACCCTCTTTGCTGAACTAAATACAATGATTTACAATGCAGGATACAGATTCCATTGCAGTCATTTACATTGCTGGCTTTTTTGATGCCACCGAGTTTCTTCTGTGCATTGTTTGACAGTTCTCTAGTTTCAAATGCAGTATTGTTGTGCTATAACATCTAATGTTGGATCACCTGCTCATGCACAAATTTCCTTTTAGCTAAAATGGAACTGGAGCTGTCCTCCATGTCCCTCAAGGAAATCTGTGGCTCCTCCTGCCCTGGGTTTCCATGGTTCCCTGACCCACCCATGGTCCATCTCTGATTTCCCCATCCTGAAAACTTTCCTTAGTGCTAGTGACCATTACCACTGATTCCTGGTGGCAGCCTCCTACTGCCTGATTTTAACAGCCAGGCAGCCACTTCCTAATGGCTTTCAGGCATATGGTCAGAAAGTCAGTTGGTGTCAAATTAATGATGCTCGGCCAGTAAGTTGGCTGGGCCTCCCAAATGGGCCAGGCGCTTGCTCGGCTGTGCTTTTTCCTGGAACTTAAAATTAAAACTACAAAGTCAGCAGTTTACACGTTGCGTGTCCTGCCAAGCTGAATATTTGCTCTTTTTGAGCAAGATCTTCCTTCACAAGCACAGATAATGCCTAGTCAGTAAAACATGGGGACGAGATTCTATCGGCCCCCGGGTGATGGGTTAGGAGGTGGGGAAGTGCGGTAAAATGCCAGGGATCTACGCCAGGAGGGCTCCCTGATGCAGTCCCGCCATCTCTCTCGGTGGCACCACTAAAGCTGCAGAGCTGGTAGAGAGTCGGCCCGCTATACTTAATTGGAGCTTGGGACCTGCATTTGTTCCCAACATTGCAGCCTCACAGCTCCAGGGACCCGGGTTCGATTCTGGGTCCTGCCTGTGCGGAGTTTGCAAGTTCTCCCTGTGTCTGTGTGGGTTTCCTCTGGGTGCTCCGGTTTCCTCCCGCATGCCAAAGACTTGCAGGTTGATAGGTAAATTGGCCATTATAAATTGCCCCTAGTATAGGTAGGTGGTAGGGAAATATATAGGGACAGGTGGGGATGTGGTAGGAATATGGGATTAGTGTAGGATTAGTATAAATGGGTGGTTGATGGTCGGCACAGACTCGGTGGGCCGAAGGGCCTGTTTCAGTGCTGTATCTCTAAAAAAAAAAAAAATTGGAACTTTCCCACAATGGTAAATTCCCAATCATGGTTTTTTGGTATTGGTACTGCTCCTGCACAGTTATTCCCATTCCTCCATTCTCCATACCGGTTTCAGGTGCCAGAGCCACTTTATCACAATTATTATGGTTGTTAAGCACTTAGTTGCTGCCAAACAGCTCCCACATGGAATTGTTTTGTGCCTCAAGCCTGAGTGGCACAGGGAGATAAATTTGTGCCATTAAGAGGGCCCATTTTATGCATGTGCATGCTGATTATTTGCCTTATTAGCAGTTACACTGCAAAGAACTTAAGGAGTGGAGGATCCGCAGATTTCACCCCAATTTGTTTTCTTTCCTTTTGTAAAATGAAGTTGGTACAATTTGGCGTACCTTTAGTGTGTTTCAGCTTTACCAGAAAGTGTGGAATCTTAGGAATATTACATGGGCAATGATGAAATGAAAGCAGATTTTTACATCGTTATGATAGCTTGAAGCAGCTGCATGCTGGCCAAGACCATTGCTACTTACTGAATGCCAATAATACTGAAAGCCCTCATTATGTCAGGCACTATACAAATGCATGTCTTTCTTTCATCTAATTCACTCTAGTGTATTTGGTCAGAGTGATGTCTATGAAAGGAAAGATCTTTCATTTATATGACTGCAGGACATCCTAAAGCACTTTACTGCCAATGACATTCTCTTGAAGTATAGTGGCAGCCATTTGTTCACAGCAAGGTCCCACTAGCAGCAATGAGATACCTAAGCAAATAACTTTTATTTTTAATGATGTTATAGAGAGATACAGCACTGAAACAGGCCCTTCGGCCTCAGAGTCTGTGCCGACCATCAACCACAATTTATACTAATCGTACATTAATCCCATGTTCCCTACCACATCCCCACCTTCTCTCAATTCTCCTACCACCTACCTACACTAGGGGCAATTTACAATGGCAGATTTACCTATCAACCTGCAAGCCTTTGGTTTTGGGAGGAAACCAGAGCACCTGGCAGAAACCCACACAGTCACAGGGAGAACTTGCAAACTCCGCACAGGCAGTACTCAGAACCGAACCTGGGTCGCTGGAGCTGTGAGGCTGCAGTGCTAACCACTGCGCCACTGTGCTGCCTGTTGGTTGAGGAATATATATTCCCCAGGACACCAAGAGAACTGACCTTGAATGGGATGAAAATGATGACCTTCACTGAGGTACGAATGGCTTTCAGCATTGTTGGGATGCAGTAACTGGTAATTGGCTTGGGGGGGTAAGTTAATCAGTGATGGAAGCATCAGAAGCATTACTATTACAAGTCCTAACAACACAAAAGTGGCTCTTGAAGAGGACTTTGTGCTGATTTTCCAACAGTCTCTCGAAACTAACATCAAATCCTCAGATAACAATCCTCCTTGCCAAGATTACACAGTGGATTGTGGAAATTATATCCCTTAACCTCCAATTATAAAAAGTACAAGGGGGCACAAATTGATTAAATTATTTGCAAACTATTCGTCTAGCTACCACGGTCAGTTGATAAGCAAAAGTGCCCAGCACTGACCTCGAAGATAGTTAGTTATTTCCGTGGCATAGATTTCCCTTTTCCCGATGTTAGTTTGAATCTGGTACCATTCAAGGGGATCTCCAGATGCACAGTCACAGTGATGTCATCAAACTGGGTAAGCAAACAATCACATTGTAGTATTCTCACAGACAACAAACCAGGAAGTAAAAAGCAGTGAATTTTTCACTTTTAATTAAAATTTTACAGAGCGTGAAATAAATAATATGGTCATGCATATGGGATTAAGGTAGAAGCTGAAATATTATAAACAGACTTTTGTTAAAAATAAAATTCTTTTAAAAATGTGATTTTTTTATCATAATGGAGACATTTGACATTCCACAAATATAAAATTATTCCTCAGAGACAGTAAAGCTGCTCAGCAATAATTATAAATTTAGTACGCTGTTAAAAGCCCAGTTCCACCTCATTCAACAAGGTATAACATTTTCAAGGGTTTTTACAGTGAGTCTACTAACATAAAAAGCAGGTTTTCATCAGTTCAATTATTTCTACTTGATTGCAGTCTCTGGTGACTTCAACAGTGCACCCTCTGGGGAAGCGTAGAATCACTAACAGCACCTTCTGGATTTCTGTGTTTAACTGCTCATATAACTACAAACTCCAGAAGTTGTTGCTAGTTTCAGAGGAGTAATGATAGTGAACACTGGCAGTTTCACCATCATTACTATCACAAAATTCTAGCCATTATGTTATGCTTCACCTCTCACATCTGTTTATTCTCCACCACTTGAGAAACTAAGGTATTTTGTTGCAATTCGATTGACTGTATGATACTCTATAATTATTAGCCCATAATATCAGTACTGAATTATTTACTACCAATCTACAATCTATTTTGCTTGAGTGCCACTGCATTGCTTTACCAGAGACAATACCACCAGTTGTATTTCTTCATGCTGTTCAGTGAAAATTAGCTGTTTGGGAGAATGTTCAGGTTCATTTGAAGTTAAAATTTGTATTTAGGTCTTCCAAATTTGAAATTTAGTATTTATGGCCATACATACTGAAGTCAGGTGGTACTAATGTTTAATTATGGACTGTGTCATAAATGATTTGCTCTATAGGATATATTGGTTTTGTTCCATGCAAAGGCATCATGTAAGATCAGCGGCTTCACTGTTAAAAGCTGCCTATCCTGCTATCCACATTCCTACCATGAGACTACTCACACATCCTGTCAGACTACTACAAATTGAATTAATGCATACTAATCACAAGATCAATGTAAGCCTTTTGCTATTCCTCACCAGACCACTAAAGAACTCAATGGATCCTTATCCACCAGTTTTGGGTTCAGTTTGATTTTAGTATGTTGATGGTGTGTAAAATGAAAGTTAATTTATTTTCTTCCTTTTTGGGGGCACCTGCATAATCAGACAGGTGTATTCATTGCACCATTCTAGAGGAAGGCTGGGCAACCATTAAGGCACAACTTAACAGATGAAAGAAAAGCTTGCAATAATGATGCTAAAATGTCCACTAATCACCTCAATAAATGTGTAAATGCGATAAATGAGGCTCAGTGTATCAGTCCATCTGTAGGCTGTGTATGAGAGAGCACTGATGGAGTACTTACGGTGAAGCTCACTTTACATATAAGGCCATGCAAGTCATTATGGGTATGGAGAAATGCCATCTGCAGGTTAGAAGGCCAACTCCTGAAAAAACAGAAGATACAGAAGCAATGTGGGGCAATTATGCCTGAAGCAAATGCCCATCATATTTCAAAGGATGTGTGAAAGAAATTGTGCATAGAAAAAGTTCCTAGTCTTCGATTCAACTTCAGCTAGCAGCATATCTCACATTTCATTTTACTATACAAAGAAACTTTACATTGTTGTGCAGTATTTATCTCTCCCTACAGTGACAGATTTTCTTTCCAGTGCCTGGCTGTAAAGCAGCCTCTGAATGGAGCACAAAGAGGAAAAACAAGCAGGGAGAATGCTATGTTTATGTAAAGCAAGAAGGCTGAGCAGAGAGATGACAATGAGGGCAAGATTAAAGGAAAACAAGATGAAGCTTAGTTGTAGCCAGACCACTGCTCAGTCTCATTGACATCAAATTAACCAAGTGCCCAAGCCACCCAATGAATTAGCAGTCCAAACAATTGGTGCACAACTCAGGGCTCAAGAAACACCACGGCCAAAATTATCATCCATCCTACCTTTTTTATTCGCATTCACATCAATATTTGGTTATATCCTAGTGCATGTTGTATGTATACTACAACCTGTATAATGCTCTTTCAAGATAATTTCCAGTGGAAAAGGAAAGTGTGATGACTGGCTGCTATTTCTTTGTTGTGCAACTCTTTCGATGAAGGTGGTTCTCTGCTCTACATGCCATGAGATGGCTCCATGTCTGCTG
This sequence comes from Heterodontus francisci, assembly GCF_036365525.1. NCBI lineage: Eukaryota > Metazoa > Chordata > Chondrichthyes > Heterodontiformes > Heterodontidae > Heterodontus > Heterodontus francisci. The sequence continues at coordinate 107,439,838 of NC_090376.1, forward strand.
ATGCCATGGCTAATATTGTGGTGGCCATCTGATCTTGCCTACTACTCCTGTATCAAACTAGAAGACCTGGACAATCTAAGGCTCGTCATCTCTGTGATCAACTGCCTCCTCAAACTCCTTTCCGATATCCCTTCCACTCACACCTTCATTATTGAGTGTGAAGGATACATATGTTTCTTCATTTCCAAGATTAAAACCATCTGTGCATTTGCCCCTACGATTCCTTTCACTTATTTCCCCATGCCCCTTTTGTTCTGACCTTCTCTAAGGATTCTACCCATTCTAGCCCTGATTATATCCCTCTGCAGTTTCCTTCCCAACTCCTCTTAACTATTCCCCCCTCCTAATCTCTGCATGCTCATTTCTCCCATGAGATTTACATCTATCTCCCTGGATCAACACCCTTCTGAATGCCTGATCATTCAACTATCACTCAGCTCCAAGTTAGCTGATGTAACCAATGGCTCCCTTTCTTCAGGAAATCCTCTATCTCCCTTTCAAACCATTGTCAGTCACCTCTCCTTGAAAAGGTAACTATGATCCATCTGTTCTCGTCAGCTACTGCTCCAAATAATACAGTTTTTCCTCTTCAATGTTCTCAAATATGCCGTTACAGTCCAGTGCTCATGTCTTACAAATCTAACTGCTCAGTTTCCTCCTGCCCAATTTTATCTTTATTTCAGCTCTATGACTGCTCGGGCCAAAGTCACATCTGACAGCTTCTGTGGCTGCAACTTTGGCGCATTATCTCTCCTTGACTTTTGCAGTATTTGTCATGACTAACGTCAATCTCCTCCTTCACTTTTTTTCCATTATTCATCTCCAAAGGGGCTGAACCTCTGTGGTTTCCATCCTGCCTGTCCAAATGCAGCCAACATATCTCCAACATTGGCTTATGTTCCAGCCCCCACATTGTTAATTTCTGAGTTCCTTAAGACTCCTTCATCCACATGTTTCTCCTTAGTGATCAGGTATTGGGTCAATATGCTAATGACATCCAGCTCTATCTCTCCTGCACTTTCCTTGACCCCATGACCATTTCTGTGCCATCAGAATATCTGTTCATTTCATAGATGATTCACAACAGCCTTCACCTGAACGTTGAGAGGACCAAAGCTATCTCTTTCAACCCTCATAGAAATCTGAATCATAAATACACCGCTTGAACTGTTTATATTTTTAAAAACTGTTCAGAAACTGAAACGCCCTTTTGTGAGATGGCATGTGTCAATTTTATTGATGTGATTATCGACAGAGACAATTTCACTCTAAATCTGGCAGGAAATGCAAGACTGTTGGCCTTAGGGAGCTTTGTGATATGATTCATCAGTGTCTAGACGTTGATTGCTTGTAATTAAAGCTAATTACAGAAGGACATTATTAAATTATAGAGTTAAGACACTTATAACATCAAATAATGACATTTCAACATCGAAGTTTTTTTTTAAGTGCAACAATTTAATGCTAAAAGCTGCCAGCATAGTTTCACAATTAATGTGTATTCCATTAAAGTAAAAAGGTATGTGCCTTTTTGTTGACAATGGTGTTCAGATTGAGGACAGTCAGAACTGTTTCAAAATACTGAAGTGAAGGGATCAGATTTCCAAAGAGGTTCTCCTGATTGTTGGTTGTAACTTCAGCAGATGATGGCAGATGCAGATGCGGATGTTCTTGTTGATCAGCACCATCAGGAGAAGACCCATGGAAATTCAACCTGAAAGTTCTAACACATAAAGGGAGGTCAGCTGCTTTGGTCTGGTGTCAATGTTTGTCTGATTACTTGCCTGTGAAGCATTTTGAGACATTTTACTATGATAAAAGTGCTGTAGAAATGCAAGTTGTTGTAGATATGAAGAAACTTCTGCTCTTACACAACCCAGGAGCAGTGATGCTTAAAAGTTGTAAATGATCTGATTAACAAAGCAGTGCCTCAAACTGATGCCAAACCAATTTGGGTAGGAATAGTGGAATCCAGCTTTACCAGGGAATTAACTTCACTGACAGATATGAATTGTCGGGCTGAATTTTTAGGTCGGGGCGGGCACGGAAGCCATGTCATGTTTCCATAGGCAGGATGGAGGGTCTGCAAGTGGCAGGTAGCTAATTCATCCTGTTAATGACCACTTGAGGCCAATTGTGGGAGGTCAACAGAGATTTTCCAATTGGCCTCCAGGTCTCCGCAGGTGACAATGGACAGTGCAGCTGCCTGGAAATGGCCTCCAGGGGGCCAGCAGCCAGGCAGGGTTAGAGGCACCCCACTCCCTCCCCGCTTGCCTGGATTCAACTCTAGCCACAGGCTGCCCTGTGGACTGACTGCTGAATCTATTTTTTATTTTAAATATTAAAAAGTTGGAGGGAGGGCGCCTCCACTTACTTACCTGCCACTTCATCCTACTGCTGCTTCCAAGATGGAGGGCCTCCTATTGTCCCTCCAACCTTGAGAGCCCACATGCCATCCTTAATTGGATGGCAAGCTTACTCTTTGGCCATGAATTGGCAAATTTGGAGAAAATCACAGGTGAGTGATTGTTTCCCACACAGTGCAGGCATTTCAGCCTGATGGCAAAGTCCTGAAGACTACAGGGAAAATCCTGCTCACACACTTCCTAATTTCTATTTTAAGAGCAGATATGACAAAGACCTCCTCCACTTAGCTGTGCACCACATAATCTCAAAATAATTCATGGCATAAGGGGAAATAAAGGTTGGGTGAAGTAGATTTAATAAAGAGTTTCTACTTTGGGCGCAATTGGAAATTGGGTGCAAATTGTGCTTTAAAATTGTACTGTTTTTCCAAAGTGAAGTTATTGTTTCTTTTGTTACAGAAGTGCTTCTATATTTCTTGTTCAGAATATATTTTTGAAGACTTATATTTAAATTGTGGCGATGGATTCATTGGAAGGCTGAAGATTTCATTGAATTTAAACTTTGATTCGTTATTGACAGTTCACTGAAAGACACTGAGATGTTGTTTAAAAACAACCTGGCTGGAAGTCATGTGCCTTAAGCAATAAACAACAGAAACCTTGGTGACCTGGGGAAGATGTTTACAGAGAAGTGACAGGTAAAGATTTATAGGGGTTAGGAGGCTTGACTCTTAAGATATTGTTTTTAGTTTTGCTTTAGACAGTTGTTGGGGTGTGAATATTTTGAAGAATGTTGGTATTTTCCTGCAAATGAAAAAGAAACCACCTAGCTCATCTCCTTCTGTACCTTTTTGAAGAAATCCTGCAGAAATCCAGTGTAGGAGAGCTAAAATCCCTGGTTCTGCATAGCTGCTGAGAAGCTGAGAAAAATCCTGCGATTCAAGTGTGTGCTGGCAGAAAAGCCCTGATGCCCATTTCTTCTGGAAAGCCTACGAGAATAATTCTTGACATCACCAGAATAGACTGCTTCTGAAACAATCCCAGTGACCCGTCGCTACATACCCGGATGCCAGACCATAAAAGGGACAACTGACTTCCTTCCATATCATTTTTTTGTCTAGAATTAGCAAGTATTTGGCCAAAGCTGTCTTTTTATTTTATATAACAGACCTCTGCAGGGAGAATTTCTGTATTTTTTCCAGTGTGAGTGTGAGAATTTAAAAAGGGAACTTTCATATTTCAATCTGTGAGCTAATGCTTTGCTTCGTTACTGGTTAAGCCTTGCTTTATAGCAAACTGATAATTTTGTTGTTTATTAAAGAAACCTGGTTGGTATATTTTATTCTGTGATAAAAAATGGAGTGTATGATTGGTTGTACCGGTGAACGGGTAAACATTTGGATATATGTTGTGACCAGTGGAGAAGTGGAACTAGAAAAGACAGTGCACTCCTCTCACCTCAGTCGTAACACTGCCCAAACTTGTTTTCATCATCACAAACATAAAATATTCCGTGAACCAGGGCAATCGGGAAGCTTAACAGAATGCAATCATTCATTAATTTTCTCTTTGGATTAAAAAGTATTAATTGATGTTCTTAAGAGTGGTAACTTGGTGCAGTTTTATTAATACAGCTAAATACGGCTTTTCCTCAAAAAAGTAAGCATTTTTGATAAGTGTCTAATCCGCTTTCTGTGTGTAATCCAACTTTAAATCAATGAAAACGACTTTAAAAATAAAGAAATATTTACTAGTTTCCTTGGTATACACTAGTCATTTTCTTAGTAAGTTAATTATTTTTAATATGTAAAATCTTTCAAAAGTTTGCTTAAAAATTCAAGCTCAATTTGAAGAACCTTCTTCAACTGACCCAAACTGACATAATTGACATAAACTTGACATGCTCATTATTTTGATCTGGGGACATGGTCAGGTTTGTGTGAGGGACTGGCTTCAAGAGTTTTTGAACTCGTTAGATTGCGGAAACTTAATTTACACTTACTGTAATTTGTGTTTAAAATTCTGCAATCTTTTGCACTGATTTAATTGATTTTCAGCCAATAAAATCAGCACAAACTAATAGAAACTCTAGGCCTAGGATCTTTTCTTTATATTTAACTTTATCTATGGAAGATCTATTTTGCCTATGATTAAGCCCTTCAAAAAAGACTATTAAATAAACTATGCACCAATTAGAAAATAAATTTTCAGACCACAAAATGTACAAAATATTAACAGACTTTTAACAGAATTTGTGAAGATTATATTCTAACACATCCCAATAAACTGCCTATTTTTTGTATTCATTCATGGGATAGAGCATCGCTGGCAAGACCAGCATTTATTGCCCATTCCTAATAATTTGTGAAGATTATATTCAAACACATCCCAATAAACTGTGTATTTTTTGTTACTCATTCATGGGTTAGGGCATCATTGGCAGGACCAGCATCTATTGGCCATTCCTAATTGCCCTTGAGAAGGTGAGGAAGGAGTCCAGGGCTCCACTCTCAGCCTTTTCCTGGGTTGGCCACAACAGGGTTTAACATTTAAAACACATGGCTGATTTTTATTCAGGCGCCGGGCTTTAAAATCAGTGCGGTGCCAGCATTCAGTGGCCGCTGAGGAGCCCCCGCAATGTTACACACATGAGCTCATTGAAATAGTGAGGGTGGAGCTGCCGCCCCCGATGTCATAGAGGGGGCAGCCGCAGCATCCTCGGCAATGGTGTCCAGCGCCACCGCGCAGGCGCCGCCACCATTTTTAAAGGGCTGTAAGCTCTTAGGAGAAATTTAAATTTTTAAAGGTAAATCATGAAGAATTATTGCATATAAATTACAGTCATAATGGAGGCCCTTTCCCATCCACCCGCAATGTTCTTTTAAGGGACATCGGCACAAAATGAAACTTTATTACCAACCCGCACTTTCGCCCCCAACCTCTTTACATTTGCCCATCAACCTCTTCCCACCATCCCCACATCCAATTAAAATTGATTTCCCCACTCCTCCACCCCTCTCGCCCTGCAAATTTTATTATTCCCCCTCCCCAGCAGTTTCTCGCCCGGAACTCCGTGCAGACTTCCGATGGCGCACGGAGCATGAACGGCGGCTATAATATTGGAGTGGAACGGCTGCCGCCTGCAGGTAGGTTTATTTAAATATTTTAAATGTTCATTTGCATATTTAGATGAAGGGCCCACTGCTGTGTAGCGGGGGCGGGGGGGTTGTGGGGGCGCACCGAGGTCCCGCCGCCGCTGGCAATATGCGGCGGGCCGTTCTTGACGTCACAGGGAGAGGCTCGCCTCTCGAGGGGCCAGTAAAATTCAGCCCACAGCATTTTTAGCTTCCCCTCAGTGAGTCCTTGATCACTGCTCTCTAATTGAAATTGCAAAGAAATCAACCAGACAGGTTTTCTCAGATTTAAACAAGAAAGGTGTAAGTTTATTAACCTTAAAACTCTAACTCAGTTAAAACTACTAAAAATACGCGACACAACCACACTAGCATGCATATGCAATAAACACACACACAAATAGAGACAGAGGAGGAGAAAAAAAATTAAAGGGAGGAAGGTTTGAAGTAATAGATGGAGTTCAGTTACTGGTTTTGGGTTAGATGTAAAGTCTTTGATTGAAGTTAAGTCTTGCAGTTCTCGTTGAAGCCCAGTGCACACTTTCAAGCTTGTTTCACTGGTCTTCTGTCTTGAGGCTTAAGTTACTTCCTTGGGTCCCTGGAAATTTGCATGAGAGAGAGAGAGACAGAGACAGGGAGACCTTCCTCCTTGAAGTTCAGTTGCAGTCTCTTCCAAAAACTGTTCTGTGAGCACAATTCAATTTACTCCAGATTGGCCAGCAGGTTAGTCATGTGACTAGCTTTTTTCTTGAGACAACCTCACCTGCAGTGTTTGTGGATTCCTTACAGCTTACCAGACACTCTCAGTGGGGTGTGGAATGCTGGCTCTTACACATGCAATGACTCTCAATGTCTCTTGATCATCACTATTGACAAAACCCATCTGGCTAATTGAATCCAGGAAGTACTCCCATTGTTTCTCCATGCCACCATCTTTTAGAATTCAAATATGCAGCCAGGTTTTCAGCCACTGTTCTTAAAACCGGTTATGTTCAATGTCCAGTAAGCATTCAAATAATAATGTTCCATATGACAAAATTAATATGTCTCATTTTGGCAGGTGTGTTTTCCATCACAAGGTGGTGGTGAGTTGTTTTCTTGAACTGCTGCACTCCATGTGCTGTGGTATACTCAGGGTACTTATAGGGAAGGAGTTCCAGAATTTTGATCCAGTGATAGTGAAGGAACAATGATCTATTTCCAAGCCAGAATGGTGTGTAGCTTGGAGGGGAACTTGCAGGTGGTGTTGTTCCCATGTGCCTGATGGTCTTGTTCTTCTGGATGGTACAGACCACAGATTTGGAAGGTGCTGTTGAAGGATCCTTGGTGAGTTGCTGTGGTGCATCTTGTAGATGGTCAACACTGCTGCCACAATGTGTCCATGGTGGAGGGAGTGAATGTTTAAGGTGGTGATGGGGTGCCAATCAAGTGGGCTGCTTTGTCTTGCATGGTGTCGAGCTTCTTGAGTGTTGTTGGAGCGGCACCCATCCAGGCGTGGAGAGTATTCCATCACACTCCTGACTTCCACCTTGTAAATGGTGGACAGGCTTTGGGGAGTCAGGAGGTGAGTTACTTTTTTAGTTTAGTTTAGAGACACAGCACTGAAACAGGCCCTTCAGCCCACCGAGTCTGTGCCGACCATCAACCGCCCATTTATACTAATCCTACACTAATTCCATATTCCTACCACATCCTCACCTGTCCCTATATTTCCCTACCACCTACCTATACTAGGGGCAATTTATAATGGCCAATTTACCTATCAACCTGCAAGTCTTTGGCATGTGGGAGGAAACCGGAGCACCCGGAGGAAACCCACGCAGACACAGGGAGAACTTGCAAACTCCACACAGGCAGTACCCAGAATTGAACCCGGGTCACTGGAGCTGTGAGGCTGCGGTGCTAACCACTGCGCCACTGTGCCGCCCCTACTTGTGGCAGAATTTTCAGCCTCTGACCAGCTCTTGTAGTCACTGTGTTTATATGGTTGGTCTAGTTAAGTTTCTGGTCAATCGTGATCCCTAGGATGTTGATGATCGGGTTTCTGCGATGGTAAAGCTGTTGAATGTCAAGTTGAGATGGTTATATTCTCTCTTGTATGGGAGATGGTCATTGCTTGGCACTTGTGTGGCACGAATGTTACTTGCCACGATCATCCCAAGGCTGCATGATTTCCTAGTCTTGCTGCATGCAGGCATGGACTGAATCATTATCTGAGGAGTTGTGAATGGAACTGAACCCTGTAAAATCATTAGCGAACATCCCAAATTCTGACCTTATGATGGAAGGAAGATCATTGATGAAGTAGCAGAAGATGCTTGGGCCTAGGACATTATCCTGAGAAAGTCCTGCAGCAATGTCCTGGTGCAAGGATGATTAGTTTCCAATAACCACGACCATTATTCTTTGTGCTAGATATGACTCCAACCAGTGGAGAGCTTTCAATTTTAATGGGGCTCCTTGTTGCCACTTATGGTCAAATGCTGCCTTCATATCAAGGGCAGTCACTGTCACTTCACCTCTGGAATTCTGTTCTTTTATCTATGTTTGGACCAAGGCTGTAATGAGGTCTGGAACCGTGTTGTACTGGTGTAACCCAATAGAGCATCGGTGAGCAGGTTTTGGTGTTTAAGTGCAGCTTGTTGTTGAGACCTTCCATCACTTTGCTGATGATTGAGAGTAGATTGATGGTCTGGTAATTAGCCAGATCAGACTGATCCAGCTTTTCATGGACAGGGCATAGCTGGTTCCATATTGATGAGCAGATGCCAGTGTTGCAGCTATCAGTTATTATCATTGATAATATTATTGCTATATACTTAAAAAAGGATGGTTTCCTAAAAGGTACTTCAATAAATTCTTAAATTCCAGTCACTTCTCATATAGTAGATCTGGACGTTGTTATGTGATGTGATGTTCTCCCACCAAATTATATTCTGCTCTTGAACTGCCGGCTCTGTCATTGTAATCTGTATCTGATTCCTTTCAGAAGGCATTTATTTTATAGATGGTGGATTTGATGATCCTTTTTCTTCTATGCTGACAAGAAAAGTCACCACTGTTAATGTATAAGTCAGCTGTAAGCATTAGATCATACTCCTATGTATCTAGTTAGCATTTCTGTTCAGCTGCAATTTTGTTTGTAATGTTTTGTTTGACTTAATTCAAGTTTAAGGCAAAAATTGCAGAGCAAAGCAGAAGGAAAGAATTTTAACCCCAAGAACTGTTTGGTTGGAAACAGGTTTGGGTACAAATGATTGATTTTTAGAGTGCAAGTGCATCCTGGCTCCAAATGCACCCACTTCTGGGTTTAAAGGATGCACATTTCAAAGTCAGGGATTTCCTAATTGAATGTGGGTCGATACTTATTGGTGCAATTAATATCCTTAGGAGATCTTAATGAGCTTTTTTTTAATTTGCTTTTTACTTCCCTCTACATTTTACTTCAGCAGCATGGATTTCCGGGAGCTTGGGAAACTGATCAAGTAAACAGGCAAATTTGAGCAGCAGTTCAGTTAGATATATAAACTTGTCACTGTCCGATCTGAATAAAACCTCATTATGGCAGCTGCAGTCTCAGTTCTCTCTGGCAAATATTTGGCAACCAATGGATGGGCAACAGCATCTTCAGCAACACCAACAACAATAACAACTTGCATTTATATAGCACTTTTAACTTAATTGATCATCCCAAGATGCTTCACAGGAGCGTTATCAAACAAAATTTGAGACAGCACCACACAAGAAAATATTAGGGCAGATGACCAAAAATTTTGTCAAGGAAGTAGGTTTTGAGGAGCATCTTAAAGGAGGAAAGAGAGGTAGAGAGGCAGAGATGTTTATAGAGAGAATTCCATAGCTTAGGGTCCAGGCAGCTGAGCACACAGTATTAATAGAGGAGTGATTAAAATCAAGGATGTCCAGGAGGCCAAAATTGGAGCTCAGCAATCTCGGAGGGTTTGTAGGACTGGAAGGGATTACAGAGATAGGGAGGGGTAAGGCTGTGAAAGGATTTTAAACCAAGGAAGAGAATTTTTAAATTGAGGCCTTGCTTAACTGGGAGCCAATGTAATTCAGTGAGCATTGAGTGATGGTGAACAGGACTTGGTGCGGGTTAGAACACAAGCAACCGAGTTTCAAGCTTATGGAGGGTAGAATGAGTGCTGCCAGCCAGGAGTATATTGGATCAGTCAAGTCCAGAGGTATCATCGACATAGATGAGGGTTTCATCAACAGATGAACTGAGGCAGTTGCAGAGCTGGGTGATGATATGGAGGTGGAAATAGGTGGCCTTAGTTATGGTGCAGATATGTTGTCAGAAACTCATCTCAGGGACAAATATCACACCCAGGTTGTGATCAGTCTGTTTCAAACTCAGACAACTTCCAGGGAGAGGGATAGAATTGTTGGCTAGGGAACAGAGTTTGTGGTGGGAACTGAAGACAATGGCTTAGGTCTTTACAATATTTAGTGGGAGGAAACATCCACTTATCCAGTACTGGATGTTGCTGTGATATTGCTTTAGCTGCCTGTATACTAGTTAACATTCTCGTGAATATGTAAATAGTTTAGTGCATATCATCACAGGATGTGATGCAAGCTGCCAGTGATACAATAGCTGGGGCAGTGTTAGCTAGCAGGTAGTACATGTATTCAAGAGCTCTCCTGTAATTCTGTTATTCTGTAATAAAGAACCCCTCGTTCAACTTTCCAATCATCCTCACACTGTTTGGTACATTTGTGTTAGAAACCAATAACACGATATGGTGGCCGCAGAACACTACAGGGTAGCAGTGCCACTGAGGTGCTCGACATGTTAGTTGTGGTGTTCAACAAAGTGACTGCGATCACAAGCATGACATTGTGAACATCAGCTTCTCCCGTGTAAAGCCATCAAAGCCTGGGACAACACTGAAGATAATTGGAGGAAGCAGTGTGACATAGGATCACCCTTGAGAATCAGTACTCCAAGATAGTGTGAGTAAACAAAAAGGAAGAGTTTATCGAATGGTAGTTGGCCAGAAAGGTAGAGTTTCTGCTGGGATTGAGCTCAAAAGAGGAAAAAAGAGCCAATCTGAATTGGGGCTGTGGGACAGCACTGCCATTAAGCATCGTGTTTATCCCGCCAAAAGATCTTCATGGGTGGAGCCTCTGTATGCAGAGGCTAAAAGCCTGTGCTGCAGTCACAGAGATCAGGGCATGGCAGAGGTCCAGTGCTGCAGGCACAGTTGACCTGCACTGTTTATTTTTTCCTTGAAGGAAAACTGTTGAAAATAAAATAATTTAAAGGGAAAGTTCTGACAAAATAATTCTTGCAAATAATAAGTTTTGACACCATGACCACAAAATACCCAGTGATGAACTGGAAAGTTCTGGATATCCTTCACAAATTCCAACTTTTTAGACAAAATATGAAGTTATGCTTTTTAGATCTTGCAATCACAGAACTCGACAAAGATAGAGATTGGTCTTCATCGCATCAATGCTTCTAGACTGTCAGAAGCAGACCAGAAAGACCCATTTAAACTTTGGACAAAGCTGGAAGCGTTAACTAAAATGCTAAAACGCTAAAACTAAAACTCTGGCAGCAGTTAAGTAAAAATTGCTCCTTGAGTTCAGAGAAGTTACGATTTATTCCAGCCTTAAAACAGGGGTATACAAGCTCTCTGGGAGCAGCTGCAGCTAGTTACATAGGAGGTGGCTTAAACTGGTTTTCAGAAGGTTGAATCAGTTGTTTTTCAGAAAGTATAAAAGCAGGACTTCCTCAATATTGTTTCGGCTGCACTGAGTGCTGCTTTGTGTGCACAGAGTGTAAAGTGAGAGTTTGGTGAGTGAGGGAGTTCAATGAGGGAGGTACTCCTTTATTTCTTCTTCTATCTTTCTTCAGCCACCAGTAGCTGGCTCTTTCTTCTGTACAGGGGAAGAAGTTAATTGGTGAGTAACTGGTAAGTTATTCTACTTATTCTAACTGTAATAAATAGTTTTTAAAGTTATGGTATGGCCGGTCAGCTGGGCCAAGTGGAATGCACATGCTGCAGTATATGGGAAGTCATGGACGCACCATGTGTCCTATACAAACACATCAGAAGGAACTGCCAATGGCTGCAAAAGCTTGAGCTCCAGGTTCTGGAACTTGAGCGGTGGCTGGAGTCACTTGTTGTGCATCCGTGAAAGGGAGAACTACGTGCACAGCACGTTTAGGGAGGTGGTCAGACTGCAGGTTAGGAGCATGTAGGCAGAGAGTGAATGGGTGACCACCAGGCAGTCTAAGAGAACCAGACAGGCAGTGCAGGAGTCATAGAGTCATTGAGTTATACAGCACAGAAACAGGCCCTTCGGCCCATCATGTCTGTGCTGGCCATCAAGCACCTAACTATTCTAATCCCATTTTCTAGCACTTGGCCCGTAGCTTTGTATGCTATGGCATTTCAAGTGCTCATCTAAATACTTCTTACATGTTGTGAGGGTTTCTGCCTCGACCACCTCGTCATGCAGTGCGTTCCAGATTCCAACCACTCTCTGGGTGAAAATTTTCTTCCTCAAATCCCCTCTAAACCTCCTGCCCCTTACCTTAAATCTATGCCCCCTTGTCATTGACCCCTCCACTAAGGGAAAAAGTTTCTTCCGATCTAACCTATCAATGCCCCTCATAATTTTGCATACCTCAATCATATCTCCCCTCAGCCTTCTCTGCTCTAAGGAAAACTACCCAAGCCTTTTCAGTCTCTCTTCATAGCTGAAATGCTCCAGTCAAGGAAAATTCCTGGTGAATCTCCTCTGCACCCTCTCCAGTGCAATCACATCCTTCCTATAGTGTGGTGCCCAGAACTGTACACAATACTCCAGCTGTGGCCTAACTAGAGTTTTATACAGCTATACAGAGTCCCCTGAGTGTATCTTGCTTGCTAATCAGTTTTCCATTTTGGATACTGGTGATGGCAATGTTTTCTCAGGGGAGTGCATCCAGAGCAAAGTCCATGGCACTACGGGTGGCTCAGCTACATAGGAGGGGTGGAAGAAGAGTGGAAGAGCAATAGTGATAAGGGATTTGATAGTCAGGGGATCAGACAGGCATTTCTGTGGCAGGAAATGTGATTCCAGGATGGTGTGTTGCCTCCCTGGTGCCAGGGTCAAGTATATCATGGAGCGGCTGCAGAGCATCCTTTTAGAGGAGGGTGAACAACCAGAGGTCGTGGTCCACATTGGTACCAATGACATAGATAGGAGGAGGGATGAGGTCCTGAAAGCAGATTTTAGGAAGTTAGGAAGGAAATTAAAAAAGACCTCAAGAGCAGAAATCTCAGGATTACACCCAGTGCCATGTGCTAGTGAGCATTGGAATAGGAGGACTGATTGATTGAGCACGTGGCTGGAGAATTGGTGTAGAATGGAGGGCATCAGATTTCTGAGGCATTGGGACTGATTCTGGGGCAGGTGGGACCTGTACAAGATGGACGGACTACAACTTAACAGGACTGGAACTAATATCCACACAGGGAGATTTGCTAGTGCTGTTGGGCAGGGTTTAAACCAGCTTGTCAGGGGCATGGGAACCTGAGGGGTAGCTCAAATTGGAAGGAAGTAAAGCTGTTAATAGGAGGTAGAAAAGTAGCAAGCGACATCAGAAGGCAGGCGAAACAAAGGTGAGCATCAACTAGGCTTAGAATGCAGAATAATGTCAAGAACACAAGGTTAAGGGCACTCTACCTGAATGCACACAGCTTTCACAACAAGGTAGATGATTTAAAGGTATAAATAGAGGTAAATGGGTGTGATCTAATTGCCATAATGGAAACGTGGCTACACAGTGACCAAGACTGGGAACTGAATATGCAAGGATATTTGACATTTGGGAAGGACAGACAAAAAGGAAAAGGAGGTGATGTTGCACTGATAATAAGGGATGGGATCAGTACAGTAATAAGGGAGGATCTCAGATCGGAAGAACAAAATGTGGAATCTGTTTGGGTGGAGCTAAGAAACAGCAAGGGGCAACAAACATTGGTAGGAGTTGTTTATAAGCCACCAAACAGTAGTGGTAGTGTGGGCATGGTATTATTCAGGAGATTAGAGAAGCAGATAGCATGGGTAATATAGTAATCATGGGTGATTTCAATCTGCATATAGACTGGATAAACATAATAAGCACTAATGCTGTGGAGGTCGAGTTTCTGGAGTGTGTTAGGGATGGTTTTCTAGAGCAGTATGTTCAGGAACTGACTAGAGAACGGGCTATTTTAGATCTAGTATTTTGTAATGAGAAAGGGGTACTCTACATTTACTGGTTCCCCTTTTCTATCCTCAAAAAACTCTAATAAATTTGATAAACGGGATCTCCCTGTAGTAAAGCTATGCAACCTTGTTCTAATCATACTATGCTTTTCCAAGTGCAATGTTAAGACTGCTTTAATAATAGTTTCCAGCATCTTCCCAATGACTGATGTTAGGCTAACTGGGCTGTGGTTCCTTGTTTTCTCTCTACCTTCTTTCTTGAAAAGCAGCATAACATTCGCCAACTCCCAATCTGACGGGACCATTCCTGAATCTAAGGAATTCTGGAAAATCATAGCCTGCGCATCCACTATCTCTGTGGCTATTTCTTTTAGAACCTAGGATGTAGGCCATCTGGTCCTGGGGACTTGTCAGATTTTAGTACCTCAAGTTTCTCCAATACTTTTTCTCGACTAATATCAATATCCTGAATCTCCTCACTCTTTTTAGCCCCTAGGTTACTGCCTATTTCTAATATGGAACTTGCGTCTTCTACTGTGAAGACAAACACAAAATATTTGTTCAATGCCTCTGCCATTTCTTCATTCCCCATGATGATTTCTCCTGTCCCTACCTCTAAGGGACCAACGTCTACTCTAGCTACTCTCTTCCTTTTTATGTACTTATAAAAGCTCCACTAATCTCTTTTTATATTGCTGGCTAGTTTACTCTCATTCTATTTTTTCCCTTTTTATCAACTTTTTGGTGGCCCTTTGCTGGTTTCTAAAACACTCCCAATCCTCAGACTTGCTACTATTTTTTGCAACACTCTAAGCCTCTTCTTTTAGTCTAATACTCTCCATAACTTGTTGAGTGAGCCACAGATGGGTCTTTCTGGATGAGTTTTTGTTTTTGAACAGAATGTACTTTTGTTGAACCCGTTGAATTGTTTCTTTAAATGTTTCCCACTGTTCATTTACCGCATACCTTCCAGTCTATTTACCCAATTAGTTCTCCGTCTCTGCCTGGGGGGATTGCAAATATGCCACTTATCATAAAGGTGTCCTCCTCTGCATCAGTATTCTAGGCTGTTTGTGATGGGTGACCTCCAGTCCTGTCCATCTCCTTTACATTCTGTACTCTCTTCTGCAAGAGGCCAAACAACAGACCTGTGAGTGACTGAGTGCGAGGAGATGAGATATTCACCTAATGGATGCAGTGCCTATGTGTCACCTGTATCACAATGAATAAGGATTTGGATGAGTATCAAAAGTGATAAATGGGGAGGTGATGAAGTGTACACAGCAGGGTTGTCCAACCTTTTCGCATGGCGGGGAGGGTACCTTAAATTTTTTATCTTACATGGGGGTGGGGAGCTGCTGCGGTGAGACAATTTCGGAAAGATAACGGCATTAAAATGTATCTTACTATTAATCAAAAAAACAACAAAGGTGCATTTCTGTGAAGAAGCTTTAAATGAGAAGACTAATTTGTTGATTTACTTTCTGGTCACTATGTTGGACACTGATTTAGTGAGATACCAGGCATTTTTTTCTTGCACAAGTAGTCAACGTTTGCCCGCACACTTGTAGCAATGCGGAGTATTCTGGATAGATGTCATTCTGTCAGGAGTGCTCTTGATCACTCTCTCTCCCTCCATGTCTCTCTGTCCCCCTCCCTCTATCTCTGTATCCCCACTCTCTCTCTGTCCCCGCCTCTCTCTGCCCTATCTCTCTGACCCCCTCTCACTCCCTGTCTACCCACTCTCTGTCCCCCCTTTCTCTGCCCCTCTATCTCTCTATGTGCCCCTTTCCCTCGCTCTCTCTGTCCCCTTTCCTTCTCTCTCTCTGCCTTCCCCTTTATCTCGGTCCCCTTTCCCTCTCTCTCTCTCTCTCTGCTCCCTCTTTCTCTGTCCCCATCCCTCTCTCTCTCCCTCCTTTCTCTCTCTCTCTGTTCCCCTTTCCCCCACCTCCCTCTCTCTGTACCCATTTCTCTCTCTCTTTCTGACAGTTGTAGAACGCGGGAGTGCTTATCAGATGGCTGATCAGTTATTTTAAAATTGCAAGTCAGTTTCACAGCTGACAGATCCTGATATTGGGAACAGTCATTTCAGAACATCAGACAGATTCGGAGTTTTTTAAAGACTGCCGGAAAACCCCGAATCTGTCCAAAGTTCAGAAACTGCTGTTCCGAAGGTCAGGATCTGTCAGCTGTGAAAATAGAAACACAGAAAAATAGGAGCAGGAGTAGGGTATTCGGCCCTTCGAGCCTGCCCTGCCATTCAATACAATCATAGCTGATCATCCAAACTCAGTAACCTGTTCCCGCTTTCTCCCCATATCCCTTGATCCCATTAGCCCTAAGAACTATATCTAACTCTTCCTTGAGTATATTTAATGATTTGGCCTCAACTGCTTTCCTTGGTTGAGAATTCCTCAGGTTCACCACTCTCTGGGTGAAGAAATCTCTCCTCATCTCAGTCCAAAATGGCTTACCCCTGATCCTTAGATGTGACACCTGGTCCTGGACTCCCCCGCCATCAGGAACATCCTTCCTGCATCTAGTCTGTCCAATCCTGTTAGAATTTTGTAGGTTTCTATGAGATCCCCTCTCATTCTTCTAAACTCTAGCAAATACAAGCCTAATCGACCCACTCTCTTGTCATACGTCAGCCCTGCCATCCAGGAATCAGTCTGTTGAACCTTTGTTGCACTCCCTCCATAGCAAGAACATCCTTCCTCGGATAAGGAGACTAAAACTGCACACAATACTCCAGATGTACTCTCACCAAGGCCTTGTATAATTGCAGCAAGGCATTCTTGCTCTTGCACTCAAATCCTCTCGCTATGAAGGCCAACATGCCATTTGCCTTCTTAACAGCCTGCTGCACCTGCATGCTTACTTTCAGCGACTGGTGCACAAGGACACCCAGGTCTCGCTGCACCTCTCCCTTTCCCTATCAATCGCTGTTCAGATAATAATCTGCCTTTCTGTTTTTGCCACCAAAGTGGATAGCCTCACATTTATCCACATTATACTACATCTGCCATGTATTTGCCCACTCACTCAACCTGTCCAAATCACACTGGAGCTTCTCTGCATCCTCCTTACAGCTCACACTCCCACCCAGCTTTGTGCCATCTGCAAACTTGGATATATCAGATTTAATTCCCTCATCTATATCATTAATATATATTGTGAATAGCTGGGGTCCCAGCACTGATCCCTGCGGTACCCCTCTAGTCACTGCCTGCTACTCGGAAAAAGACCCATTAATTCCTACTCTTTGTTTCCTGTCTGCCAACTAGTTCTCTATCCATGTCAGTACCTTACCCCCAATCCCATGTGCTTTAATTTTGAATGCTAATCTCTTATGTGGGATCTTATCGAAAGCCTCCTGAAAGTCCAAATACACCACATCCACTGGTTCTCCCTTATCTATTCTATTAGTTACATTCTCAAAAAATTCCAGTAGATTTGTCAAGCATGATTTCCCTTTCGTAAATCCGTGTTGACTTTGTCCGATCCTGTCATTGTTTTCCAAGTGCTCTGCTATTACATCTTTTATAATAGACTCTAGCATTTTCCCTACTATTGATGTCAGGCTATAATACCCTCTTTTCTCTCTGCCTCCTTTTTTAAATAGTGGGGTTACATTAGCTACCCTCCAATCTGTTGGAACTGTTCCAGAGTCTATAGAGTTTTGAAAAATGACCAGCAATGCATCTACTATTTCTAGGGCCACTTCCTGAAGTACTCTGGGATGTAGATTATCAGGCACTGGGGATTTATCGGCCTTCAATCCCATCAATTTCCCTAACACCATTTCCCTACTAATACTGATTTCATACAGTTCCTCCTTCTCACTAGAACGCATGTTCCCCAACATTTCTGGGAGGTAATTTGTGTCCTCCTTTGTGAAGATAGAACCAAAGTATATATTTAATTGGTCTGCCATTTTTTTGTTCTCTATTATAAATTCCCCCCTTTCTGACTGTAAGGGACCCACATTTGTCTTCACTAATCTTTTTCTCTTCACATATCCACAGAAGCTTTTAGAGTAAGTTTTTATGTTCTCTGCAAGCTTGCTCTCATACTCTCTTTTCCCCTTCTTAATCAATCCCTTTGTCCTCCTTTGTTGAATTCTAAACTGCTCCCAATCCTCAGGTTTACTGCTTGTTCTGGCCATTTTATATTTCTCCTCCTTGGATCTAATAATATCCCTAATTTCTTTTTTAAGCCACGGTTGAGCCACCCTTCCTGTTTTATTTTTGCGCCAGACAGGAATGAACAATTGTTGTAATTCATCCATGTGCACGTTAAATGCTAGCCATTGCCTATCCACTGTCAACCCTTTAAGTAACGTTCCACAATCTTTCATAGCCAACTCGAGCCTCATACCTTCATAGTTTCCTTTATTTAGATTCAGGACCCTAGTCTCTGAATCAACTCTCTCACTCTCCATCTTAATGAAGAATTCCCCAAGGGGCCCCACACAACAAGATTGTTAACTAATCCTTTCTCATTACACAATACTCAGTCTATGATGGCTTATTCTCTAGTTGGTTCCTCAAGGTATTGGTCCAAAAAACCATCACGCACGCACTCCAGGAATTCCTCCTCTACAGTATTATTGCTAATTTGGTTTGCCCAATCTATATGTAGGTTCACCCATAATTACAGTTGCACCCTTATTGCATGTGTCTCTAATTTCCTGTTTAATGCCATCCTCTACATCTAAATGACTTGCGATCTTTTTTAAAAGCCCGTCTGACAACGCAGAATTTCCCATCTCCATTCACGGACCCCTGGGGAGGTTGAGGAACAGTTCCAGGTACAGTTTACATTCATGGGCCGGATAGAAACCTTTGGCAGGGCCGGTTCCTGGTCCGCGAGCCTTATGTTGGACAACTCGGGTATAGAGGATGAAGGCTGGGTGCTGCTGAAAGTTGATTAGGTGTGAGGAGTGATGTGATGGGGAACACTTTGCAAGGTAGAATGAAACGTGTGAGGGCTTAAAGTATAGGGTATGTTGAATCAGCAAATGTACTCACTTTTCTTAGCCTGGTTAGATCACTAAACCTCTTTTACATTGCTTCTATGACCTGGGCTCCTCAGCCAACTCTAACCATTGCTTCTTGTCAAGAGCTGCAGGTTTATATTTGTCTTTGGTGGGAAAAATATTATGTCCCGCCTCCTCTGCCTGATTGCACCAAGCAGTGTAATTTAACTATGGAGTCATTAAATCTGGATGCTGACCTTGCTCCATGGCCACCATTCATCCTGATCATGTCCCATTTCCATTTGTGCACAGGGCTGTGTTCTCGCACCCACACTTTTGGGGATTTTCTTCTCCCTGCTGCTTTCACATGCGTTCAAATCTACTGAAGAAGGAATTTTCCTCCACACAAGATCAGGGGGCAGGTTGTTCAACCTTGCCCGTCTAAGAGCGAAGTCCAAAGTACGGAAAGTCCTCATCAGGGAACTCCTCTTTGCTGACGATGCTGCTTTAACATCTCACACCGAAGAGTGCCTGCAAAGTCTCAACGACAGGTTTGTGGCTGCCTGCAATGAATTTGGCCTAACCATCAGCCTCAAGAAAACGAACATCATGGGGCAGGACATCAGAATTGCTCCATCCATCAATATTGGCGACCACGCTCTGGAAGTGGTTCAAGAGATCACCTACCTAGGCTCAGCTATCACCAGTAACCTGTCTCTAGATGCAGAAATCAACAAGCGCATGGGAAAGGCTTCCACTGCTATGTCCAGACTGGCCAAGAGAGTGTGGGGAAATGGTGCACTGACACGGAACACAAAAGTCCGAGTGTATCAAGCCTGTGTCCTCAGTACCTTGCTCTGTGGCAGCGAGGCCTGGACAACGTATGTCAGCCAAGAGCGACGTCTCAATTCATTCCATCTTCGCTACCTCCGGAGCATACTTGGCATCAGGTGGCAGGACCATATCTCCAACACAGAAGTCCTCGAGGCGGCCAACATCCCCAGCTTATACACACTACTGAGTCAGCGGCGCTTGAGATGGCTTGGCCATGTGAGCCGCATGGAAGATGGCAGGATCCCCAAAGACACATTGTACAGCGAGCTCGCCACTGGTATCAGACCGTCCATGTCTCCGCTTTAAAGACGTCTGCAAACGCGACATGAAGTCCTGTGACATTGATCACAAGTCGTGGGAGTCAGTTGCCAGCATTCGCCAGAGCTTGCGGGCAGCCATAAAGGTGGGGCTAAAGTGTGGCGAGTCGAAGAGACTTAGCAGTTGGCAGGAAAAAAGATAAAAGCACAAGGGGAGAGCCAACTGTGTAACAGCCCCGACAAACAGATTTTTCTGCAGCACCTGTGGAAGAGCCTGTCACTCTAGAATTGGCCTTTATAGCCACTCCAGGCGCTGCTCCACACACCACTGACCACCAGCAGGCGCTTACCCATTGTCTCTCGAGATAAGGAGGCCAAAGAAGAAGAAGAAGAAGTAAATTAATGAACTAGACCTTGGTGTACAGGGCACAATTTCAAAGTTTGTGGATGATAAGAAACTTGGAAGCATTGTGAACTGTAAGGAAAATAGTGTCGAACTGCAAAAGGACATAGACAAGTTGATGGAATGGGCGGACAGGTGGCAGGAGAAGTTCAATGCAGAGAAATATGAAGTGATGCATTTTGGTAGGAAGAATATGGAGAGACAATATAAAATAAAGGGTACAATTATAAACAGGGTGCAGGAGCAGAGGGAGCTGTAATGAGAAGCTTTTACAGTTGTCTGATGCAACATAAATGTGATGCGTGGAGTTCAATTGATTGAAGATCTCGAACAGGTTTATTAACAACTAACAAGCATATACAGTGCAGAGCTATCTATTTACTTGACTTGCCTCTTGATGTTCCAGTTACAGACTGAGTCTATATTCACGTGACTGTATCCTGGCACATAGCTCATTAGCATACTAAGATCTTAAAGGGATATCACCCTTAAAGGCAATCACACAACATCCCCCTTCTTTCCAAACATAAGTCTCGTATGCTAAAAGTATAAACATATGAAATTAGATACATCAAAATCATTTACACATGGATAGAGATTGTGAAGTTTGCAGATATAGAGGCTCGAATGTCCATTCATCTTCTCGGTGGTTTGACAACTCTTGCTCGGGGAGTTTGCATCTGTTGCTGTTCTTTCTGAAGTTTCTCCCTCTCTGCATTCAGTTTCTATTGCTCCGTTGCTCCGCCTTCAGTCTGCTAACATACTCAGTTGCTTTTCTCAACTTGACCACCTTTGAGGCCTTGTCATTCTTGGAAAGTTCTGGAACCTCATCTCAAAAGGCTGACAGACAATTCTTCAACTCATTCCTCCTCTGCCTCTTGGGGACATTGCATGTCCTTCGATTCTCCTTATCCTCTGAGTCTGAAGGCTTGGGGCTCAACATCAAGGACTTGTTGGGGGAAGAGTACTTGGTCTCATGGCGATCCCTGTGCGTTCTGGCTCGTTGTGGTGCTGGCGTTTTTCTAGAGAGCAGAAGTGAAGGCACAGCATATTTGTGCTGTTGCTGGGTTTCCAGACTGCACCATTTGATGCAGGCAGGAGTCTGCAATCGAGTTCCAGTCCTTGGAGATTTTTCCTTGGCAATGGTCTTGTGGATAGTTATGATGCTGAGGTCCTTACACGCTAGCAGTCCTGATCCGCTCATATCTACGAGGTAGAACATTTGTGGTTTCCATGCCGACTTGCCATAGCTGCATTGCATTGTTGATGTGCCACCACAAGGGATGGATGACCCAGTATGTGCGGATAACATGGCAGTTGTTGCTTGTATCATTGATTTTCAATGACTCTTGTACCTATCTTTGAAGATTCGGACTGGTAGGATATTTGCACTAGTGCCGGTGTCAATCTTGACCTTGAATGTATGTTTGCCAGCTTTCTTTTGGGCACATAATGTTAATGGTGATGAAAGCTTCCAATTGTTTGACTTCATTGGCTGATGTATTAGGTTCACAATGTGGAATGCCTCTTTGTCTTCTGTTTGAGAACTACTTCTCTCTAGGTCTTGTCTTAGATCTATTTTGCTGGTGACTTTGTGTCTTGGCTTGCGTTTGTGCAGGTCTCTAATGCATTTCTTGCTGCTGTTGCCGTGTTGCTGTGCCTGTCTTCTGTTGGCTTGTGCTCTACCTTGGCCTCTGAGTACATCTTTGCAGCCAGAATTACTGCATAGGCGGGTCCAGTGTCCTTTTACACCTCGCACCTTGCACAGGTCTCAAAATGCAGGGCAATGTCGCCGTGAGTGGGACAGACTGCACTTACCACACAGCTTGTTTGCTCTTTTCGACCTGGTTATGGTGTCAATACTGTTGGTTTCACCCAGTGCTTGCAGGTGCTGTTATCCTGCTGTTATCCAGCTACAGTGCTTCGTATTTCCTGTCATCTTCCAGCAGTGCATCATTCTTTTCCACCAAGAGGTCTTTCTGAAACACTTCAATGGATGTTGATTTGATTACCAGTTCCATTATTTGGTCGGACAGCTCAGTTTCTGAGAAGTCACATTCGTTGCCCTTACAACAGTATCTATCGATGAACTGGTCTGTTGATTCCTGTGGCTGTTGTCTGTGGGACATCATTTCTAGGCAGTGAATTCTGAAATTCACTCTCACTCTGAGTTGGTCTTCCAGCACTTTTCATATCTTTGTGGGATCTTTCTGGTCATCTTCAGATATGCCTGAGCTTTGATTCTGTGTAATCCCTCATTTGCAATCACTGTCATTATTTTTACAGCCTGTTTTTTCTGGTTCTACAATGACTTGTTCTGTAAAGCACAATTGTATTCTCTGTTAGAACAGCTTGAAGTTGGACAGGATATCCAAGGCTTTCCAGTTCATGCTGGGAAAATTGGTATCCACATTCCTGCTGTTCTTTTTCTTTAAGCTTGGTTTAAGAACCTTCTTCTGTGACTCTGTACTGCTTCCCTTTGAAAAAGATTCCCTTGGCTGCTTTGATTGACAACTGTGAGTGTCTGTTTATCTAGTTTCCAGCACTCTAGTCTGTTTGTACCGCTGTGCAATAGGCATTTCCAGTGCTCTTTTTTCTCTAGGGTTTGTTCATACAGCCGCTCAATAGGCAATTCTTCATGGTTAAATGGTTTTAATGGGGATTTAAAAATTCTGGCTATGAGTGAAAGCTCTTCAGTGTTCAAGTGACTTAATGCTTTCTTTTTATAGCTTCAGTTGTCAACTGCGTGAATGGAGGAATCCTGTGCTTTTTGCTGTCGGGTGCCTCCTGTAATGATGCAGACCCTGATCAGTGTGGGGGAGCCTTTGAAAACAATCAATCAGCCTGAGGTAGGGATTGGGTTTTCCATGTTTTTTTCTTTTACTGATCCTTTTAAAAAATCAACTTTGCAATCACCTCAAAGCTTTTTTTTAAACTGGGGTTCCTGTACTGATGGCCTACTGACTCACCCAATCACAGTGATTGATTTGCAGCCTTTCTGTCTTCTGCAGCTGGAGGTGAGTTTTTTTTTCTTCTTTACACTGTTTGGGCCAGTGTTTCTTTTAAATTTAATAAAAGTTCAGATGAAAGGTCACAGAATTAAAACGTTAACTCTGCTTCTCTCTCCACAAATGCTGCCTGACCTGCTGAGTATTTCTAGCACTTTCTGTTTTTTATTTCTTTTTATCTTTCTCTTTTTTAGCTGTAGGTAGTTTATAAAGCTGTTTTCTTGTGGTCTTCAATCTTGGATTTTGTCTTCTCATCACAGCTACCACCATCTAATGAGAAACCTTTTATGTTATCTGATGCAACATAAATGAGATGCATGGAGTTCAGTTGACTGAAGATCTCAGACAGGTTTATTAACAGCTAACAAGTATATACAGTATAGAGCTATCTATTTACATGACTTGCCGCTTGATGTTCCAGTTACAGAGTGAGTCTGGCAAGTAGTCATGTGACTGTTAATAAAGTATACTGTATTCTGGGCTTTGTTAATAGGGGCATAGAGTACAAGAGCAAGGAGGTTATGTTGAACTTGTATAAAACACTAGTTCAGCCTCAGCTGGAGTATTGCATCCAGTTCTGGGTGCCGCACTTTAGAAAAGATGTAAAGGCATTAGAGTTGGTGCAGAAAAGATTTGCAAGAATGATTCCAGAGATTAGGAACTTCAGTTATGAAGATAGTATGGAGAAGTTGGGACTGTTTTCCTTGGAGAAGAGAAGGCTGAGAGGAGATTTGATAGAGGTATTCAAAATCATGAGGGGTCTGGACAGAGTAGATAGGGAGAAACTGTTTCCACTCATGAAAGCATGGAGAACCAAAAGGGCACAGATTTAAAGTAATTGTTAAAAGACGCAAAAGCAACATGAGGAAAAACTTTTTCACGCAGCGGGTTGTTAAGGTCTGGAATGCGCTGCTTGAGAGTGTGGTGGAGGCAAGTTCAATTAAAGCATTCAAAAGGGACTTAAACTTTTATGAAAAGAAAGAATGTGCAGGGTTACAGGGAGAAGGTGGGGTAGTGGCACTAGGTGAATTGCTCATTCAGAGAGTCGGTGCAGACATGATGGGCCAAATGGCCTCCTTCTGTTCTGTAACAATTCTGTGATTCTGCAATTCTCTAGTCTATATCACAACTTTGCATGCTTTAAAAATGCCTTCCAGTCTATTGCAGTTTTTCAATTTACTGAAAATGAACAAGTTTTATCAAGCTGACCTATCCACTTCTTACATGTCCTAGATCCACAGCTAGTCTAACAAAAATATGTTACCATGTGTAAAATTTCTTACTTCAGGTCTAAACATGACACAAGTTTCTTGGGCCCAAGCTGCAAGATCAGTTTTTACAACTAATACAGTCATCTCTCTCAGTGACTGGTTCATACTCCATCATTGTAAATAGTGTCAATTTAATGGGAACCCCTGAAGGTTAAATAATGATAGAGAAGTGTTAAATTTAGGCTTATCAGACTACAGTACATCATCTCACTGATAATGCCTCCTACGTATGGCAAAAGAGTGCATTCAGGTACTGTGAGTGCACAGATATGGGGACAATGTCAACATTCTTTGGGTTGACAGTGAGGTTTACCATAAAAATGCCTGCTATGGTGTCTGTTACTTTAGAACTTGTGGCTTTGACTGTTACTGTGCTGACAATGGCCAGTGTTTGAAAATTCTGGGAAGATTGTCTTTGGCCTGAGGTGGAGTATCTTAAAAGGAAACAGCTTTTAGAATATGTAAGGATTTAGTTCTATTTTTCCATGTAAATGAATTATGTATCTTCTAGAATGTTATCCTAAGCTAGTGATTATTTGCCCTATCACTCTTTAAACAAAATACAGAATTCTATTTTGTATATACTATAGCAAAAATAACCTTGCTCTGAATTTTGCAGTGTGGTTTTATGTTGGACACGTTGTAAAACATTCTTTCTCTTCCCATAACTATTTCCACACAGTATTAAACTTGAGGCTTGTTACTGATGGCGCAGTAGAGACCGTGGGGGTAACTTTGACTTCAAGAGAGAAGAAAATTGGGAGACTTATATAACAGAATTAAAATGATTCATTTGACACTTTTGCCCAAAGTCAAAATTACCCCCAATGGGTAATTTCCCCCTCCATTTGCAAACTTTAGTAAAATAAAACATGTATTATGAAAATTTCAGACTTGTTTTGTAATATTAATTAATGGAGGAAAATACAGCCCAATATTAAGGCCATGCCTAATCTGCAGTTCTGACAGGTGATGTGCCTTTGCGACCTCCATAAGAAAGAATGGTCTAATGCTGAGAGAAGCATAAATTGGCATATTGCCATTGATTTTTTTAAGAAGCTAAAGTGCAAAAGTGTTTATCACCAGAATAAATTGTGTCAACCAGCATCATCTCTTTATTCCCATGTTTTGGAAGTCACACATCCAAAATAAGTGAAATAACTTTTTACAATTTACTTTCCTATATTTATCTGACCTAATTAAGTCTGATATTGTTCACAGTTTTATTTTCTTTCTTTGGAGGTAGATAGATTGTTGAAATATCGGGGAGTTGAGGGCTATGAGGAGCTGGCATAATGTTCTTATGTTCTTCTGTCCTGCCTTCTATCCTTGGAAAAAGTGTTATGTGGGCCTTTAATATGTAACTTTCTATTCTGATGGCTCAAGAATATCCCAACTCACTGATACAAAAGCTCAGCAGAGATTTGTTGCGATTTGATCAAGTAGCCAGTTTTCTGAGTGCTCCCTTTTGGTGGTAAACCTCATTTACTACCACACACAAGGGAGATGTATTTCAGTTGAAGGTCTGTGAGGTGTGACATTGTATTAAGATGAGGGTGTCAGTGGTGAATGCTCAGATGTGGATGTGAGGAGATGCATAGACAGAAAGGGATGGATGAACCTGCAAATTAATCTGATATGATGTGCACACAATGTGCTTGAAGGCGTTATCTTTCCTGACCCGATTAGGTCATTCAACTTCTTCTAGCACTGCATCAAGGAGTGTGGCACCACACTGCTGCTGCTACTGCTAACTTCCTCTGCAATCTCCAGCCATGTCTTCTTATTCTCTGAGGCACATTTCTTCCTCTCATGGACAGGGAGGAGCATTTCCTTGCAGGCGCTAACAGATTGCAGCATTAGCTCCAGGGAGGCATTAGTGAAGTGAAGTGCAATCTTGCAACATTGGGAATCAAAGTTTCTTCCTCTGTTGAAATACACGGACAATTCTTCAACTTTCATCTTAGCAGTCCTTTTAAATAACTTCAGTTGAAATCGACTAAGGTGGGCCATTGTCATACACACACAGGCTAAGTCATTGTGAAATCCAAAATTCAAATGCTAATACAGTGGTTGGATTATAAAATCACTGCCGAATGTACTGCTGAAACTTCCGCATTCGCCATGCACTGCCAGGCTCCCCCAGGTGCATCGAACAGTTCAAATCCAGTCAGGTGATGTGCTTCTGTTACAAACATTTTCAAAAGACCTGTAACTAACTGTACCAGGTCAACAGAACCCTTTAAAGGCCAATCCAGTGCGTAAAACACTTAAGTATTATTCCAAGGAAACATGGATGTGGTCAATACAGTAAGCCAGAATGCAAATTATTGCAAGATTCAGGATAAAAGCAAAGGCAACAACTAGTTCAATTATTAGGACAAGCCACTAAAGGTATTTTAATTGTATGACATGTGTGCTGAAAGGGCTTTTCCGCATGTTTAATTATTACATCTACACTTTTCACTGCATTTGAATTTGGAGAAAAGGATTTAGGGTAAGGAATAACCACCTCAATATAAATATTGCAAAACATAGGTTAACACCTTCCAAAATGAGATTTATAAGTCCACACAGCTGGCATAACTTGAATCAGGCTCTGGTATGCAGACTATCTGCTCCTCCCAGACCTATGCACAAAAGTCTGACTGAAAATCTAGTGACTCCCATAAGCAGTATAATGTACATACTTTTCATTTTATTGTTAATGTACCTGAAGAATATCTCAACCACAAATGTAATTTGTTTAGAAATAAACCACAGTTACAGATGCCCGGTGATGATTATAGTAGGCAGTCATTACTGGCCTCACTAATGACGAAATTAAGCAAATTCACACATCAGTGGACATATCCACATATTTACTTTTTGCATGAATTTCCTACATAGCACTGGAATGTGAAAGCAGATTGCAAACATTACATGGCGGACAAAAGGGGCTGATGTGGAAATCTCAGCTAGTTTGGAATCTAATTCAGCAGAAAGAGTTAAAGCAGGACCAGGCAGAAATAGGGTCATGTTAATATGTGATAACAGCAGATCCTGGTTTATTCCATACTAAAGAAGTAGCATGAAAAGAGTGGAGGGGAAAGGTAAAATTTTATCATCTGATGTTGACTAAGTTTTCCTGAATAACTATTCAAAATCATTACTTCAGGATAATGACCGCTAAGTGTAGACAAAGACTGGCACATAATTTCATAACTTGATCACTTGATAAATAAAATGCTGCTCCCATGTACAGAATGATGAATTTGGATGCATAAAGAGCCCTACCCCTGAAATGCCCCATCATTTGTTTGAGCTCAATTTTGCTAACTTTACTTTTTCTTTACAAGTCATTCTTTGGCTAAATGAAAATAAACTGAACCTATGCCTTGTGGTTGGTAATTGGTTCTACTGACTGTGCTGATCCTGAGTTAACTAGTGTCTGTTTATGTGTAGAACTTTCTAATTAGTGTTAACTTAATTCCTTATGTTCTTGCTAGTGCACAGAGGTGGTTATGTACTGCATTATCTCGCAAATGCTGAAGTACTATTTACATGCAAAGAGAGAGTGAGAGAGCTTGCGTTTTTCCTGTTCAAGCTGTCAACATGCCAAAGCTGTCTCCTGGATTGAAGAGACAAACATGACACTATTATCATTTACTCTTCCTACAGTATATACCCAATGAGGCCTTCTATCTATCACTGCTTCTCCTGTAGGACAATAACGCTGATGATAGCATTGATACGGAAAGGCTTGTTGCGTTCTAACATGCCAATAGTCATAAAGGCCGGCAGACACTTCTTTCACATCCTCTATTTTCCGCAGTGACATTTGAGTAGGACATTTCTTCTGGTTTACTGATGGTTTGCTTCAACACCATGGCATACCTAAAGAGAGTCATTTGCTGACAATCCTTATGTCTAGCAGTGGTGAATTTGAAGGACAAGGCAGGCAATGTGAGAGCAAAAACACTCATAAAAATATAATAAAAAATGCTGAGTTGTTGTTGAAACCCCAGATGGTTTTCATTTCACTGCCACCAATTATCTCATACCACTGTACAGAATAGTGCAAAATGTCTTTCAGTTAAATATCGGGTAATAAGAAGTACTATTTAAAGATTGGTCAACTTCTACAAAAATGTTGTTATGACTGAGTTTGGAGTAATGCACTGTTTTTCTCTAGTTGCACTACTCCACTGATCACAACGTATGTTTAAATGTCTTACCCAGTTACCGATATGGCCAATTATATACTTGATCTATATTAGTTTCAGAATAAAAATCCGCCAACTAGGTTTCTTTAAAAACAACAAAATTATTGATTTATTATATAAAAAGACTTATTCAATAAAGATGCAAAGCTTATCAACACACAGTTTGAAATATATACCCTTATAAAATAACCTAACACACACGCATACACACGCAGACACTGGTTAAAGAAAAAAAAAGAAAAATGAAAAAAAAAAAAATGGTTCTGCAGAGGTCAACTTTAAAAGATACTTTGGCCAAGTTATTGTTAATTCTTGAAGAAAAAGGATAATATATGGAACGTCCCTGATGACCTTTGGTCTGGTGTCCAGGTATGCGTAGATGGCTGTCACTGGGATCTTTCAGGAGCAGTTCTGTTCAGGAGACGTCGAGGAGTAGTCTTGTAGGCTTTTCAGGAGAATTACTGCATCAATAGTTTCAGCTATCACACTGGATTCTCAGAAAATTTTCCAAAACAGGTGAAAAAAGGATGAGTTGAGTGACTTCTCTCTTAGCAGGCTACACACCAACTGAGCATTCAAACAGTCCAAGACAAGTCAAAAAGCCAAAACTCCTGACCACCATAACTCTAATAGCCAGCAAGGCTCCTTATTTTTATATTAGCACTTCATTGTCTCTTCCAGTAAGAGTTTTTTTTTAAATCCAAAGCATCCTTCAAGTAACCCTTAAAAAAAAAACAAATTCAGGCATCTCTACAGTCTTTCAAATGAACCAATTTTCACAATCTTTTAAGGACGAGTCCTCAAAAAATATTAATAATGGAAGCACCTTCATGACAATGTTTTGACAGTTATTTATAGCCATCTGCACAATGTCTCTATTTGTGTACATAATGAAGCAATTTGCTCTGTGTAAAAAGTAACACAAGTATTATTTATTGAACAGTATTTGATTTGGATGGATAATCAAATTTTAAGTAAATGGTAGCTTTTTCTGGGGTTACTGGCCAATTGGCATCAAAAAAATGGATACAGTGCACATGAAAAATGGGTCGGGTCATTGAAAGCATTTGCCAGTCTTGCATATCCTGCTGTCATAGGCCAAGCTCCTAGGCAATCCATGGAATCCCAGGACAACATTAAACTGAGCATTACCTGGGGCAAGTACCAGAAAAATTGGTCATATTGATTTGAGCTCCCTAAAGACAAACACTTTCTTTTATCATAAGAAGATAGGCACAAAAAGAAAAGGCCATTCTGCCCTTTAACACTGTTACTTCCAAACTATAGGCAGCATTTTTTTCAAAAGTGTGCTCATGGTACAGAGCCTTGCCCTCTGGATATGCATATCTTGAAACATGCGGTACGTACCCCAAGATGTTCCATATTTTCATTTTAATGGATGAAAAATCACATGGTGTGCACAGTGACAATGGGGTTGCATGCCTTCAGCGTGCTATTGGAACATTAGCCATTACAAACGGTTTAAAACATAACAGGGTAAATATTGACAAGAGTGCTGGCATGGTCTGGAAAAGGGTCATCTTTAACTGGGATGGTGTGAGGATTTAGTGTTAGTATGAATTAGGGAAAGAATGCCAATCAAACTGAGGGTGGTGGTGGGGGTGGGCAGGGGTGGGCAGTGGAAATTGGTGAAGGAAGGGACTGCTAGTATTGTTATGACCAAGGCGGGAGGAGTGCACTGTTAATTCAGTCCCACTTCACCACAGGTCACAACATTTTTTTTTTTTAATTTTCCCACTTACTGGAACAGTCAATAAGGTACACTATTTTCCCCAGAATAGATCACACAAACCAGGTTATAACAGCAAAATACTGCGGACGCTGGAAATCTGAAATAAAAACAAGAAATGTTGGAACCACTCAGCAGGTCTGGCAGCATCTGCAAAACGAGAAGCAGAGTTAACGTTTCGGGTCAGTGACCCTTCTTCGGAACTGACAAATATTAGAAAAGTCACAGGTTATAAGCAAGTGAGGTGGGAGTGGGGCAAGAGATAACAAAGGAGAAGGTGTAGATTGGACCAGGCCACATAGCTGACCAAAAGGTCATGGAGCAAAGGCAAACAATATGTTAATGGTGTGTTGAAAGACAAAGCATTAGTACAGATTAGGTGTTAATGCACTGAATATTGAACAGCAGCAAGTGTAAACCTGAAAAAAACAGTGGGTAAGCAAACTGAACAAACTAAGATGAAATGAAATAAATGCAAAAAAAAGATTGTAAAGAATGTAAAAAAGAATGTAAAAAAAAAGAAGAAATAATAACTAAAAATGAAAGTAAAATGGGGGGCTGTCATGCTCTGAAATTATTGAACTCAATGTTCAGTCCGGCAGGATGTAGTGTGCCTAATTGGTAGATGAGATGCTGTTTCTCGAGCTTGCGTTGATGTTCACTGGAACACTGCAGCAATCCCAGGATAGAGATGTGAGCATGAGAGCAGGGGGGAGTGTTGAAATGGCAAGCAACCAAAAACCAGGTTTCTTTACAGAACAACAAAATTAACAGCTTATTATAGAACTTAACTAGTAATAAAGTAAACAATATCACACAGATCAAAATTTAATAAAAAATCCAACATTAAATTTTAAAAGTCCCCTTTCTACCTTAACCAAATTATAAGTCCCTTTTTACCTTAGTCCCTTCCCTTCACACTCATAAGGGAATAGAATCATAGAATTTAACCGTAAAAATTAAAAAAAAACATACTTTTAGAGCTGAGCTGTATTACAGACAAAAAAACCACATACCCGGGCAGATCACTTGCCCACCCCAGAAAAAAAAAGCAGATGAGACACTGTGAACCAAACTGGCACACAGTCCCAACTTCGAGCACATGCAGACAGGTCAATAGAATCTTCCAGAATAGTTCACTTCAGTTGGCATTGAAAAGTAATTTAGCAGGCCTTTCTCAAATACAGGAAACAAGACGAATTGACACAGTGAATTTCACAGAATCTTTCAGGAAATTGCGGGAAAGCAAGCTGAGTTGTCGTCTTCTGTTCTTCCTTGGAATTCTCTCCTTCTTTGGCATTTATCTCCTTCCAGAAGGTAAAATGCACACATACTGACTCACAACCAGAATGCTTGTCAGTTTTTTTTCTGCCCATCCAGGTGCTCTCTGCTACTACTGGGCTTGTCCAATCAAAACAGTGCTTGTCACTTTTTTGCCCCTGTTGCCAGGCTTTCCCACCCCCCCCCCCCCCCCACCAAGCCATGTGACAACCAGCAACACTGTTGCCAATCTGGCTCCTTCAGTCCTCTTGATGGCTTCCTTTTATAAAAACTTGGTCCAACATTTATTCAGCTTAACCAAAAATTCCTTTAAAAATATTTTTTTTAACAAAAAAGTATCTCTTTCATAACAATATGATGAATTGAGATTTTTTAAAATTTGTCGTACTTCTGTAATGTTAAGCCTAGCACTATTTCTTAACGATAAGCCTGAAAACCAGAATTTGGAGTGTTCATTGGAAAACATTAAATATGTAAGCTCATTATGTGGAATTTCAAACATTTCCACCAATTGTAAGTGGAGCATTCCTTGGGATGTCTGAGGTCTGACATTGTTACATTCCATTCACATATTTTGGGGGGGCAGAGCTTAGTTAAGGTAGATGTTTGTCAGTCCTGTGCTCATGTATCTAAGGGTAGTAACTTTAATTGACAGATCTATGGACCTTTGCTCCAGTTTCTCATATTTAAGTCAGGGGACAGAGGAGGCTAACATCTCTTCTCTCTCTCGAGTATTGAGACACAGCAGATCAGCTCTGTCAACTGTAGGCACCAATAGAAAATCATGATCAGCTCATGAGCCAATGCTTAAAATGATAGTAAGGTAGCAGTTTGATTTGTATTTCTTAACTAAAATGTATTGGAATATAACTGTTGTCACTGTGAAAGTTGTATACTGTTCATTCATGCATTTTATATAAAATAAACTAGTAGTTGGTTAAATATGTGCCTGCCCAAATAGAGTACTTTGCTTTATGCCTTCTGGAATGTAATCATATGTAACCATATATCCCAATATCCCCTAATACCTACCATTCCAAATATTCATCATGCTTCTTATTCATCTAGTTAGTTCCTCAGTTTCAAGACCTTTCTCTGGATATGACACCCCAAATCAAATGATTTGAACTTGGCTTCCTGCTATGTAACCTTAGCAATAACGTATAAAAATAATGGCTTGTAGAAAAAAGAATTACATTCGTATTCAAACATAATGCAGATTTTAAATTCCAGACACGTTCAGTTCTGAAATATTTACCCATTTCTTCAGAATCCTGCAAGCATTGAAAAGATTGCACTGATAATAACGAAGGCTCAAAATTCCTGCAGCAAATTCTCTGCACTAATCAACTCAATAGCATTATAGTAGTACTCTGCAATTATATAGACTTGACAGCTGTTGGAAAAAAATAACAGTGCACTGCAGGACCTTAAGCTGAAAGTTGCAGTATTAATCTATTGAGTAAAGTTATTAGTAGTGTAGGTGCATCCAATTAGTTCTGAAACATCGTCATATATTAATTTGTCCACTTTTTTCCTTTGCTTTGCGCCTCACTGCTGCCTTCTGAGCAGCTTAGTGCACTTGAGAGCCTAAAGCTGTTAGCTCAGCACTTTCAATAAAGCCTTGGAGAGAGCTGAGAGATTACTTGCTTAAAACAGAGGTAAGGGCATCCATCTACCCTTATAATCTTCATGTAAATCATGATCAATCTTTTATAAAGTATGATAAATTAATGAAAACTAATGTGTTGTAAGACAATCCAACATATCTTTTTTTTATGAAATGTAAGGCACAGTTTGAGCTGATGATTCATTGGAGAATTTTTTTGTTTATTTGGAGTCCAGTGCAGTTTTTCAAGATCATTATGTGTATCCCATCTGTCTGTTTCTTCCACATGAGAGGAGGATGGAATTGTCAAAATATACATGCTTTATTAAAAAGTTCTATAACAAAGGTTGATGTTTATTCCTGTTTGACTGTGGTTCACAGCACTCTAATGCTTGATAGATTATACCTTTTTGGCCAAAAACTTAGTTTGCCATGAGGAATACATTGTCAAAAGAGGCTGAGAACTTTAACAAATCTCATAAACACCCAGTGATGGAAAATCATTGAAGGGAAAACTTGTCACAATTCCATTGTGTCTACAAGGAGCATCAACTGACTGCTAAATATTTGAGTCTGTTTTCTGACAACTCAGTGTTATTTCAGAGATTTGTTTGATTTGATCATCCTCACATTTTATAGCCAAATCCTGTTAGTACAATTAATCAGCAGGCATTTTGATTTGAAGATCAAGAAAAAAACTATATTATTAAGAACTGATGAATTAAGTCTATTTTGTTCAGGTAGTGAGAAAACACTATGGGCAGAATTTTATGAGTGCGCCGCTCATTTAAATGAGCGAGGGCTCATTTAAATAGAGGGGGTGGAGTGGCCGCCCTCGATGGCGTAAGGCCGCCACCACTGCCTCCCCGGCAACGGCATCCAGCGCCACTGCGCCAGCGCCATTTTTAAAGGGCTGTAAGCCCTTAACACACATTTAAACTTTGAAAGATGGCTTGCACTTAATATGTTTTTAGTAAATAATTTGGAGATGGAGGCCATTCCCAAACCCCACAATGGTCATTTCATTGCCCGGTGGGGTGGTGAAGAGGTAGAGCAAAAGATGCCTTTAAACCCTGCCAGTGATATGGCACCTAAACTTCCCACAGGTGCATACAATGTCCCACCAATAGAGCAGAATGCTTTTATTGCAGAAAAGTAGGGCATTTCAGTAAGATGTGCCAAAATAAAAGCTTGACCATCTCCAGCTCTGAAGAAAAAGCTGTTGAGAATAGAGAGGTAAATGAAGTTAAACAACCTCCTGCAGCAAACCAATTGAAATATTTTCTGGGTGAGATCAATGATCTGAAACAAGCATTTTGCTTAGCAGACGCATATGTCAACGGACATATCACAAATTTCAAACTCGACACCAGATCAAATGTGTTAGCTTTTTCAGACTAAGAGCCATGGCTTTCCACACACTT
Organism: Heterodontus francisci; assembly: GCF_036365525.1. Lineage (NCBI taxonomy): Eukaryota > Metazoa > Chordata > Chondrichthyes > Heterodontiformes > Heterodontidae > Heterodontus > Heterodontus francisci. The sequence continues at coordinate 107,474,593 of NC_090376.1, forward strand.
GCTGCAGCCAACAGAAACTCAGTTTCAAGGCCCTGTAGGGGTTGTACTTGATGTAGAGGGAAAGTTACAAGCAATGCTTCAAAATATGGGAAAACAGATATTAGAAATGCTGCATGTCCTAAGAAATCAGGAGTTCTCACTATTAAGTAGAAGAGCTTGTATTGATCTTCATATTATCGAGAAAGTTGAAGAAGTTAACCAAAAAGAATCCAGGAGCCAGGACAGAGGGAGAGTCCCCCTCCCTCACCTGAGCACTACAGAGAGTCCGGATTCCACCTCAGAACTTGCGCAATGGAGAGAGAACCCGCACAACACAACACAGCCCACGATGCCACTCAAAGACTGCCAGAGCGAGAAAGAGAAATGCAGCAAGTTCCTACAGGAGTGCAACCCGGGCAGAGAAATTGGGAAGAAGCAAGTCCAACAAATTTGTCAGGCATGCAGACAAGATCAAAGAGAACCTCTGATCTTCACCTAATTCCCAACTAGACTGTGAGAACGGTTGGCGATGGATGACACCATCTAATCATAGTTGATTATTTGTCAAGCTGGATCGAGGTTAAGTGGATGTACAGAACAACAACTGAAGCAGTCATCAGCGTTTTGCAAGATTTTTTGCTATACAAGTGTCATGCAGGCCCTCACATGCCAAGAATGAGGCACATTAATTTTGCCACATGGACATTAAATTTAAAATTGTTGCTGGGAAGAAGAGAAGGCCTGTGACAAGGGGTTGCTAAGCCCCTGGCTAGAAAAACATTTTTGCATATTAACAGACAGTGTTTGTAGACAAAGGACCATTCCCTGACACACAATCCACAAAGCCAGAAGTGGTTATACCAGTCAGTCACATGACTACCTTGCTGGCCAACTTGGGGAGTTTTAAATTGTATAGACTGTGTTTGAACTGGCAGAAGACAGTTTTGGTCCTGGACTGAGAACATCTCCCTCCTGTCTGCTCCTATCTCTTTCATACAGAACTCCAAAACCAAAAGCCACAGAAGACACATGAACCCCAAGAGAGAAAAGTCTCTGACAGTGAACAAGGTTTAAGAAGAATACTGGGCCCCAACGAAAAGCAAGATCTACCTACAAGCAAGGACTATACAGTGAGCACAAAGACCCATAACAAAACTCTTCAGATATTGCCTCAAACTTTTCCACTTTATTTCTTCTGCTCTTTTCTGTCCCTATCTGCATGTGTGTATTGCGTATGCATACTAGCCTGGGCATGTCGTGTATCCATAGGTGTTAACCGAATTAGAGTTCAATTTTAAGTTTAATAAAATTTCACTTTTTTCTTTAAACCTAAGAAAGCCTGTTTGTGCTCATTTCCTTGCCTTATAATTGGAAAGCAGTGAACAAGGATTCACCAAGGGGGAGCTCAAAACACGGTGTGTTTAAAATTAAACCGTGTTACAGGAAGACCAGGTGAAGCTGAAAGGGAACCCTAGACCTCATTCTTACCTGATCGTAACAGAAATTTGGGTGCTAGCATCGAGAATTGACCCACAGGCAAACGAGAAATTGAAAGTGGGAAGCCAAATTATTCCCAATCAAAAATGAGCAAGATTAATACAGGTTTTCTTGTGGTTGTGTGTGATTGAAAACTAACATGTCTGCAACTGAAACTGCTAGCTCTCCAAGCCAGGGTGAAGTAACTTGTCTGTGGAGGAGTTGAGTAAAATGGCTGAGCAGCGTGGGACCACTGTACATGGCAAGGTTAGGAAGTCTGAACTCCTAAGACTAGTGGACAACCATTTTTCCCTTGAATCTGAACAAAGAACAAAGAACAGTACAGCACAGGAACAAGCCATTCAGCCCTCCAAGCCTGCGCCAATCTTGATGCCTGCCGAAACTAACACCTTCTGCACTTCCAGGGCCCATATCCCTCTATTCCCTTCCTATTCATATATTTGTCAAGATGTCTCTTAAACGTCGCTATTGTATCTGCTTCCACCACCTCCCCTGGCAGCAAGTTCCAGGCACTCACCACCCTCTGTGTAAAAAGCTTGCCTCGCACATCCCCTCTAAACTTTGCCCCTCGCACCTTAAACCTATGTCCCCTAGTAACTGACTCTTCCACCCTAGGAAAAAGCTTCTGACTATCCACTCTGTCCATGCCACTCATAACTTTGTAAACCTCAATCATATTGTCCCTCCACCTCCGTCGTTCCAGTGAAAACAATCCGAGTTTATCCAACCTCTCCTCATAGCTAATGCCCTCCAGACCAGGCAACATCCTGGTAAACCTCCTCTGTACCCTCTCCAAAGCCTCCACGTCCTTCTGGTAGTGTGGCGACCAGAATTGCACACAATATTCTAAGTGTGGCCTAACTAAGGTTCTGTACAGCTGCAACATGACTTGCCAATTTTTATACTCTATTCCCCGACCAATGAAGGCAAGCATGCCGTATGCCTTCTTGACTACCTGATCCACCTGCGTTGCCACTTTCAGTGACCTGTGGACCTTTACGCCCAGATCTCTCTGCCTGTCAATACTCCTAAGGGTTCTGCCATTTACTGTATACCTCCCACCTGCATTAGACCTTCCAAAATGCATTATCTCACATTTGTCCGGATTAAATTCCATCTGCCATTTCTCCACCCAAGTCTCCAACCGATCTATATCCTGCTGTATCCTCTGACAATCCTCATCATTATCCGCAACTCCACCAACCTTTGTGTCATCCGCAAACTTACTAATCAGACAAGCTACATTTTCCTCCAAATCATTGATATAACTACAAACAGCAAAGGTCCCACCACTGATCCCTGCGGAACACCACTAGTCACATCCCTCCATTCAGAAAAACACCCATACACAGTTACAGAAACAAGGTTAGAAGCAGACTCTGACAGGGTATTAGCAAAATTACAATTGTACCAAAGGAAACTAGGATTAGAAGACAGGGAAAGAGAAAGAGAGAGACAGCAGAGGAAGAAAGAAAGAGCCTTCCAGTAGAAACATGAAGAAAATGAAAGGCAGGAGAGAGAGGGAGAAAGACAGGAGAGAGAGAGACAGGGAGGGAGAAAGAAAGAACCTTCCAGAAGGAACGTGAAGAAAATGAAAGGCAGGAGAGTGAAAGTGAGAAAAAAAAGCAGGAGAGAGAAAGAGAAATAATATTTCAGAAAGAATGCAAAGAAAGAGATCTAAGGTGGCTTGAGTTAACTAGGCAGTGACAGAGTAACACCAGTGAGAGCATGGCCAATATGGAAGAGTGTAGTTCAGGGCTGGGTGCAGAATTGTCAAAACTAGCTGATCTAATCCCAAAATTCAATGAGCAAGATGCAGAGATATTTTTGTGCCCTTTGAGAAACTGGCAAGGCAGCTAAAATGGCCATCTGAGACCTGGCCTCTTTTACTACAAAGCAAGCTAACTGGAAAAGCCGATGAGGTTTATTCCCTGTTGCCAGATGAGAGTTCATCAAATTATGAACTGACGAAAAATGATATCCTCAGGGCATATGAATTAATACCTGAAGCCTATCGCAAAAAGTTTAGAACCCTCAAGAAGCAAGCTAATCAAACTTATCTGGAGTTTGAAAGAAGTAAGCAGGTGCCTTTTGACCAGTGGCTGAGTGCTCTTAAGTACAGCTCAGCTATGAGAATCTCAGGGAAGTAGTTCTGTTAGAGTGATTTAAAAACTCTTTCCCACTCTCCATAAAGACCCATGTAGAGGAACAGTGGGTTCACAGAGCCCGGCAAGCGGCTGTTCTAGCTGATGAGTTTGCTTTAATTTATAAGTCGGTTTCCCAGAGAAGAATCTTTCCTAGACACCCCCACAAATCCAAAAGACACCAAGGATGGCAGGCTGATAGGAGCCCAGGCAGTCCTGGGAGAGAAAGGAAAGTAGGAGACACAGGGGGCCCACCACCAGCCAAAAAGGAAGGTGCTGTGAACAAGAGTGAGACCCAGAGACCTGTGTGCTTCCATTGTAATAAAGCAGGGCATTTAAAAGCTGACTGCTGGAAACTTAAGGGAAAACTGGTGGGGTTGATCACTGAGTGAAGACAGCCCTGGTAATTATAGACCTGTGAGCCTTACTTCGGTTGTGGGTAAAATGTTGGAAAAGGTTATAAGAGATAGGATTTATAATCATCTTGAAAAGAATAAGTTCATTAGCGATAGTCAGCACGGTTTTGTGAAGGGTAGGTCGTGCCTCACAAACCTTATTGAGTTTTTTGAGAAGGTGACCAAACAGATGGATGAGGGTAAAGCAGTGGATGTGGTGTATATGGATTTCAGTAAGGCGTTTGATAAGGTTCCCCACGGTAGGCTATTGCAGAAAATACGGAAGTATGGGGTTGAAGGTGATTTAGAGCTTTGGATCAGGAATTGGCTAGCTGAAAGAAGACAGAGGGTGGTGGTTGATGGCAAATGTTCATCCTGGAGTTTAGTTACTAGTGGTGTACCGCAAGGATCTGTTTTGGGGCCACTGCCGTTTGTCATTTTTATAAATGACCTGGAAGAGGGTGTAGAAGGGTGGGTTAGTAAATTTGCGGATGACACGAAGGTCGGTGGAGTTGTGGATAGTGCCGAAGGATGTTGTAGGGTACAGAGGGACATAGATAGGCTGCAGAGCTGGGCTGAGAGATGGCAAATGGAGTTTAATGCGGAAAAGTGTGAGGTGATTCACTTTGGAAGGAGTAACAGGAATGCAGAGTACTGGGCTAATGGGAAGATTCTTGGTAGTGTAGATGAACAGAGAGATCTTGGTGTCCAGGTACATAAATCCCTGAAAGTTGCTACCCAGGTTAATAGGGCTGTTAAGAAGGCATATGGTGTGTTAGCTTTTATTAGTAGGGGGATCGAGTTTCGGAGCCACGAGGTCATGCTGCAGCTGTACAAAACTCTGGTGAGGCCGCACCTGGAGTATTGCGTGCAGTTCTGGTCACCGCATTATAGGAAGGATGTGGAAGCTTTGGAAAGGGTGCAGAGGAGATTTACTAGGATGTTGCCTGGTATGGAGGGAAGGTCTTACGAGGAAAGGCTGAGGGACTTGAGGTTGTTTTCGTTGGAGAGAAGGAGGAGGAGAGGTAACTTAATAGAGACATATAAGATAATCAGAGGGTTAGATAGGGTGGATAGTGAGAGTCTTTTTCCTCGGATGGTGATGGCAAACACGACGGGACATAGCTTTAAGTTGAGGGGTGATAGATATAGGACAGATGTTAGAGGTAGTTTCTTTACTTAGAGAGTAGTAGGGGCGTGGAACGCCCTGCCTGCAACAGTAGTAGACTCGCCAACTTTAAGGGCATTTAAGTGGTCATTGGATAGACATATGGATGAAAATGGAATAGTGTAGGTCAGATGGTTTCACAGGTCGGCACAACATCGAGGGCCGAAGGGCCTGTACTGCGCTGTAATGTTCTAATTCTAAAAAAAAGCACAGCAGAACAAGCCATGGCTTTAACTGCAGTAAGAGTGAGACCCAGGAAGCTTCTGGCTGCAAGTGCAGGAAAATTTAATAGGATTCCTGAAGGTTATCAGGGTTTTTTATTTGAAGGGAAATTGACTCTATCCCCTTGAGTGGGGCAAGCAAGCCCATAGTGATTCTCAGGGGCATAGTGGCCACCGGATCCCTTTTCCTGGGAAAAGGACTGACCGTTCCCCCAGGGGGAGATGTAGTATAAGGGTAGTAAAGGGTTAATCTTGAGAGAATGTAAAGATTACTGCCTACCATGATGTAGTAACAGATTATGTGGGAGAGACTTGAGCATAGTTACATTCATGAAGGTGCGCAAGGAGCCGGGAAAGCTCTGGCACTGGGACTGTCAAACTATGTAAGCATCATGGCTGCTTCCCAGGTCTGCTTTCGGTGATCACAGACCAGTTGTACATTGATGGAATAGAAACCTTTCCTGTCGACGAAGGCAGCTGACTGGTCTGTGGGAGCCTTGGTGGCACCTGGTGAATTCCAGTGATGGCCCCGAAGCCGATGGACCGCTGTCTGACTGTCAGTTTGGTAGCACACGTGGTCACTGGCCCTCTTCAAGATGGCATTTGTCACTTCCCTGCTGCACCTATGGGCCAGCCACAGCCTGTGAGATCCCACACATGTCCCCAGTGGATCCATGGCAAGGTCTGAAGGTGTAGAATTTGAAAGTCATGGTGATCTTTAGGGCCATGAGCATTGGGTCTTAGCTCGTCCTGAAGCATGATGCATAAATCAGTGATGGTCTCCCTTGAGAGCCTCCTTCTGTGCTGACACTGCTGCTTGGACACCTGGAACTTGTTCAGCTCAGCTTGTACAGTAGACTCTCTCCCGGGGATAAGGCCTTCTTCACTCTTGAGACTGCTCTGTGCACTTCTATGTCTTGCCCAACTGGACTCTGGACCTCTTGCTGCTCCTGGCATTCCTGCTATGCTGCCACTGGTGCCTGGATCTCCTTCCCTATGCGCTACTCCTCTTCCTCTGGGGAGTCATGAAGACTGGGTAGATCAGGCCCATGGCAAGTGGGTGCTGTCGTGGTGCTGTGCATTCTTTGCAAGTCACCTCCCCCAAGACTTTTGTCTGGCTAGCTCCTTAGGAGCAAGTGCCATTGCCCCTCTGTCACATTTGCAGCACACCCCCTCTGTTAATTCTTTCACCTTCACATGACCCCTGGTGGTGCTGCCACCTTCACACACTCCACCGCCGCACCCCCCCCCCTCCCCCCACCCCCCAACCTACCACATTGGTGCTGTCACCTTTACCCCACTTCTGCTGTAGTTCGGTAACGGCCTCCTTTCCCCACCCTCCCTTTCAATGTTCAGGGGAGATCCAACATGAAGTGATGGAGGAGACTCAGCCCTCGACTTTGGCCAACTGGTACTTGCTATCTGTGTGGATGAGAACAGGGACTGCAGGGTGGATGAGCACACTGACCATGGTGTCATGTTGCTGGATTCCATTCAAATGGTTTGGAGCGAAAAGGAATGGGGTAGTAATAGGGGATAGTATAGTTTGGAGGATAGATACTGTTCTCTGCAGCTGCAACTGGGAGTTCCAAAGGTTGCGTTGCCTGTCTGGTGCCAGGATTAAGAACATTCCCTCAAACTTGGAGTGGGATGGGGAGGATTCAATTGTCGTGGTCCATCTAGGAACCAATGACATAGGTAGAACTAGAATGATGTTCTGCTGAGAGAGTATGAACAGTTAGGGTCCCAATTAAAATGCAGAACCTCAAAGGTAATAATCTCTGGATTGTTGCCGGAGCCATGTGCCAATTGGCCAAGCAGATTAGAGAATTAAATGCATGGCTCAAAGTGGGAGGCAGGGATTTTGATTCAAAGGACACTGGCACGAGCACTCAGGAAGGAGGGAATTGTTCTGTTGGGATGGGCTCCACTTAAACTGGGCTGGGCTCAATGTCCTGGTGAATTGATAGTAAAGGATGACACAAGGATTGTAGCGAAAAAGGATCTTGGCTCAGAAGATCAGGAAGTAGAATCAGTATAATGGCGATTCGGAATAACAAGGTTCAGAAAACATTGGTGGATTTAGTTTATAGGCCCCCTGTTGCAGAGCATTAAGCAGAAAATAATTAGAGCTTGTAATAAAGACAATGTAATAATTGTGGGGGACTTTAATTTTCATATAGAATGGATCAATTAAATTGCCAGAGGAGATCTGGAAGATAAGTTTGTGGAATGCTTTTGTGATCCTTTTTCGCGACTGTCCTTATGTCATCCTTTACTATTAGGGATACTCCTTCTGCTTTTTCACTCTGTCTGTCTTTTTGAAATGTTTGTACCCAGGAATATTTAATTCCCAATCTTGGTCACCTTGTAACCATGTCTCTGTAATGGTAATTAGATCTAAACCATTTATCTCTATTTGTGCCACTAGTTCATCTATCGTATTGCAAATGCTTTGTGCATTCAGATAAAGAGCCTTTTTTTTTTACTTCTGTTCTTTTCATGGACCTTATTCGCTGATGCACTATTACTATTAATAGTAATCACTATCATGAAACAATACATGGAACTGAGGATAAAGCTACTTTAGATTCAGTATTGTGCAATGAAACAGGTTTAATTGTTAATCTCACAGTAAAAGATCCACTGGGAAATTGTGACCATAATACTATTGAATTCCAGATTAAGTTTGAAAGTGACACACTCCGGTCCCAAACAAGAATCTTAAACTTAAACAAAGCCAATTACATAGGTATGAGGGGAGACCTGGCTAAGGTTGATTGGGTAAATAGACTAAAAGGTGTGGTGATAAATAAACAGTGGGAAACATTTAAAGGAACCATCATGCTAGGCCCCCACCTGACAGGAGTGAGGCACATTAATTTTGTCATGAACATTGATTTTAAACTGTACTGGAGTGAAGAAAAGACTTGTTAAACAGGTCAGCCATGGCTGGAAAAACATTTGCATATTAACAGACAGCATTTGGAAGGACAAAGCAGCCATTCCCTGACACATTCAACCCACAATGGACTTTTGATCACCAGACATTGAAGGTAGGGGAGCTCGCATTACTGGTTGGCTGCTAAGATGGCCGAATACACAAATGAACATGGTCAAAACAGCTAGTTACATGACCAACCTGCTGGGTAACTTGAGTTTTTTGAATTTGTAAAAGAGGTTTTGGGCAGAAAAGCAGAATGCTCCTGGACTGAATAGATCTCTCCTGGCTGGCTCACTACAGCCTCTCCTGTTATGCCTGCTCCCAGCTCTTTCTCACAAGCCTCTGAATCCACTGAAGACACATGAACCACAAGAAAGAAAAGTCTCCTACAGCAAACAAGGTTTAAGAATAATACTGGACCCCAACGAAAAGCAAGATCTACCTACAATCAAGGACTCTACAGTAACAACAACTCTTCAGATATTGCCTCAAACTTTTCCACTTTATTTTTCTTCTGCTCTTTTCTTTCTATATTTGCATGTGTGTATCCTGTGTGCATGCTAGCGTGGGTGCGTCATGTATCCATAGGTGTTAACCGAATTAGAGTTTAAATTTAAATACATGTTCTTCTTAAACCTAAGAAAACCTGTTTATGCTGGTTTCTTTGCCTTATAATTGGAATGTGGTGAACAAGGATTCTCCAAAGAAGAGCTAAAAACATGGTGTGTTTAAAATTAAACCCTGTTGCAGTAAGACCAGGTGAAGGCTGAAAGGGAACTCTAGACTGCTTTCTCACCTGGTCATAACAGGAACAATTCAAAATGTTCAACAAAAATAAATTCCATTAAACAACAAAAGCTCAGAAAGAAAGATCCTTCCCTGGTTTGCAAGGGAAGTTAAGGATAGTATTAGATTAAAAGAAGAGGCGTATAATGTTGCAAAGAATAGTAGCAAGTCTGAGGATTGAGGATTAATAACTGGATATGAGGAAAGGGCAGAAACTTTAAATAAATATTGTATCTGTTTCCACAGTAGAAAACACAAAAAGCATCCCAAGAACAGCAGATACTCAAGAGGCAAAAGGGAGGAATGAACTTGAAACAATCACTACCACTAAAGAAAAAGTACTAGGAAAGCTAATGGGACCAAAGGCTAACAAGTCCCTTGCTCCTGATGGCCTGCATCCTAGGGTCTTAAAAGAAGTGGTTGCAGTGATAGAGAATGTGTCTGTCATAATCTTGCAAAATTCCCTAGATTCTGGAAAGGTCACAGTGGATTAGAAAACCTCAAATGTAACACCTCTGTTTGAGAAAGGAGGATGACAGAAAGCAGGAAACTATAGGCAAGTTAGCCTAATATCTGTCATTGGGAAAATGCTAGAATCCATTATTAAGGAAATAGTAGCAGGATATTTAAAAAATCATATTGCAATCAAGCAGAGTCAACATGGATTTATGAAAGGGAAATCATGTTTGACAAATTTATTAAAGTTCTTGAGGATGTAACAAGCAGAGTGGATAAAGTAGAACCAGTAGATGAAGTGTATTTGGATTTTCAAAAGGCATTCGATAAGGTGCCATTTAAAAGGCATGAAAAGAGCCCATGGTGTTTGGAGTAATGGGTTATTTTCAGGTTGGCAAACTGTAACTCGTGCAGTGCCACAGATATCAGTGCTGGGGCCTCAACAATTTACAATCTATTTTACTGATGGATGAAGGGACCAAGGGTACCATAGCCAAATTTGCGGATGATATAAAGATAGGTAGGAAAGCAAGTTGTGAGGCAGACACAAAGGCCAGATTTTTATCCGGGCGGTAAAGGTCTCGACCTCTGGCAAAAGTGTGGGTGGGAACCCCACGTCGCCCCCTTCTGTGGGAGGCCCGTTGAATCATGTGCCAATTAGGCATTTAACTGGACAGTGACCGACCTGCCAAGGGATCAAGGACCCCGGCAATGAAAGTTCTACCCTCTGAGAGCTGCTGGACAATCAGCTGCTTAACTGAGCAATGCCACTGCGGAGATAGTGGCTGCTGCCGGTGGAGCATCTGCCTGAGGCCGAGAATCGGCGCTGGACCCAGACGACAGGTAGGTTAGGGCGGGAGGGGTCTTGCGGTGGGGATTGCGAGGGTGAGGATGTGTGGGGGTCAGCAGCAAGGGGAGGGAGGTGGCTGTCAGCGGGACCCCCCTTCTCCATGCTGGGTCTCTCATTCAGTCACTAAGTGCCTTTTAATGAGGGACCCCATCCCTGGAACTGGCAAGCAACCCAAATGTTTTTCTTGCTGTGCTCCATGTGCAGTGACAGACCCGCCCACCACTGGGATAATTGCGGCAGCAGTGGGATGAGGCCTTTAATTGGGCATTAATTGCCCACTTAAGGGCCTCAATTGGCGGCGGAGCAGGAATGCCATTCACAGGCCTTCCCGCCCCACACCTAATTTTGGAGGTGGTGGAAAGGTGGCGTGGCATCCCCCCCGCCACCATCCTACCAGATTTCATGCTCTCCCTGCCTCCAAACCCACTGCGGGACACAGCATAAAGTTCCCCCCTGCAAAGAGATATAGATAGGTTAAGTGAGTGGGCAAAAAATTGGCAAATGGAGTATAATCTGGGAAAATGTGAGGTTGTCCACTTTGGCAAGAAGAATTGAAAAACTAAATATTATTTACATGAAGAGAGACATCAAACTGCTGCAGTACGGAGCAGTCTGGATGTCCTTGTACATGAATCACAAAAAGTTAGCTTGCAGGCACAGCAAGTAATTAGGAAGGCAAATGGAACGTTGGCATTTATTGCAAGGGGGATGGAGTATAAAAGTAGGGAAGTCTTGCTACAACTGTACAGGGCGTTGGTGAGACCGCACCTAGAGTACTGCATATAGTTTTGATCTCCTTACTTAAGGAGGAATATACTAGCATTGGAAGCAATTCAGAGAAGGTTCATGAAGCTGATTCCTGGGATGAAGGGGTTGTCTTATGAGGAAAGATTGGGCAGATTGGGCCTATACTCATTGGAGTTTAGAAGAATGAGATGTGATCTTTTTGAATCATATAAGATTTTGAGGGGGCTTGACAGAGTAGATGCTGAAAGGAGAATGGGGGTATCTAGAACCCAGGGGCACAGGTTCAAAATAAGGGGTCTTCCTTTAAGACAGAGATGAGGAGGAATTTCTTCTATCAGAGGAATTCTCTTCCCCAGAGAGCAGTGGAGGCTGGGTCATTAAATATATTTAGGGCTGAGTGAGACAGTTTTTGATCTACAGGGGAGTCAAGGGATGGGACAGGAAAGTGGAGTTAAGGCCACAATCAGATCACCAAGGATCTTATTGAATGGCGGAGCAGGCTCAAGGGGCCGAATGGCCCACTCCTACTCCTATTTCTTCTGTTCTTATGTTCTGATGTTTCACTGCATGTTGGCTCTCCAGATGGCTGTCTAGCAGAGGCAGCACTGAGCTCTCGCCTCCATGCTGCCTCCTTTAATGAAGTGGAGCTCTAAAGCCCCATAGTTCCTGCGTCATTCATAAAATTCTAAAAACATGTTAAATTCGAGTTAATTGCCATTTTAGCGACATTAGTTGATGTCCTGCTGTGTCGTGGGGAGACGTTCGCACTCCACGGTTCCCATGACATGTAAAATGTGGAAGTGACGTCATGACATTGGACCTCTGGATGAACGTGTCCCGACCGCATTTTAAGTCCCCCAACACCCGCACCCCACCCCTCCCCACCACCCCCGACCACTACCGCCAAACGCAATCTCAGTGGCTCGGTAAAATTCCGGTCATAATTTCACACAACACAGTGGGACTACCTTAACAGTACAGTGAAAGATATCATTTGATATACAGTGCTGAATCACAAATGTCTGGTGCTCCCTGTTTCATGGGTGATGAACCTTCCTCTTGAGCAATGTTTTATTAAAAGTAAGAATCCATTATTGCCATATCATTGATAGTTGAATTTCACATAACCCGACGATTCAGTGCTGTACGTGAGCAGGTTTAGGATCAGAGGACAAGCTTTTTTTGAGAGGATGTAAGCATCTTATTTGCTGGCTGTAAGCCTCTTTCTTTAAGAGAACTCTACGGATTCCTTTAATTCAATTAAACTCACATCGGTCAGCAAATTGCCACCTACTCATTTGTGGAGCTCGAGTATTGTTCACTTGCATAAACATTTTAAATAGAGCAGTATATCGATCACACCAGAATTAATTTCTGTGACCAGATTGCAATCTGAATTCTGGTGAAATTATTTTAAGACTAAGAAATAGCTTGCAGAATAGTCCATCTGCCGACTTCTCAGTGCTTGCAAATGATCAAACATTCATTTGTGTACACACAAAAAATAAATTGATAAAAGATTCTGATGCTATCATTGTTTTCAGATCTTGAGCAGATCCTTTCTGGAGACGTCACAATTTTTTCTCCATTTCCTTGATCTTTTTCCTGTATATTTTTTTGCCTTTGCATCAAATGGATTATGATGTTTACTGAAAACATTCAACTCCTTTGCTTAGCAATCACAGAAGAAACAAAGAGAGTTGTGACATCTACATTTACAAGAATGCTCAAGAAAACCCAGGCAGTCTTTTTCAACGTTACCACCAAAAGGAACTAAATTTGGATGTGCTCTGCAATGAACAACTGATCTGCTCTGCCAGATGATGGCATTGAAAGTTGCTCCCTCTCTCGTACTTATGACCATCAGTAACTTCTGTGTACCACAAAGTTTATCTGCCCAGTGTTGAGATATTGCAACACAATCTGGAAAACTTAGCTTTTGTTCCTGAACTAAGAAAATTGCATAGTTATGAAAACAAATAGATTCCATGAACACAACTAACCTCCAACACCTTTGATATGACAGAGTTGTGGTTGGACTGTCAGTCTTCTGCAACACCATGACTGGAACAGCATTGAGATCTTGTATTAATCCTGAGAAGGTACACAGATTGATGGAGGTGAAGTTTCACACCTAAGTCCTGTTCTCTATGGGACTCCATGCTCCATTGCCACTACCTGGAACCATAGGAGAAATTTTATGGAATCATGGAAGTGTGCATTGAAAATTCAAGGTGCTGTTCCTCAGTTTTCTGTCCATTTAGTTTCATTGAGGCTGTGTATTGGGAGCATGATTTTTTTAAGATGATCTCATATCCCTTTTGGGCATAAATGAAAAGCTGGATTGACCATCATTTGCACGATCGAGGCAGTATTAGTTGACAGGAATCTGGGTGTGACTTGCCTTTTGGTATCCCAGCACTATCTCCCCAGGTCCTTGTGTCCTTCTAACCACCAGAATTAAATTCATGGGACATTGGCTGGGGAATTCCACAGAAATGCTCCCTTCAAGGTTATTTTGCCAGAAGTGAGGTGAATGCCTAGCTTACACACTTAATATCGGTTTCTGCTACACTTCTGACAAAGTATGCCTTCGAAGTGGGAGCAGCTCCGAAGAATTTCAATCACTGTTCAGGTCATAATCAGCTTCAGTACATTATCACATTAGCTAATATGTTAAAATATAATCCCAAATATAATGACATTGTCGCTTTGAAATTCAGATGCATCCAATTTTGGGTGTCTTTGGATCAATCACGGGCTTGACTGCTGAGGCCTAAGGCACCCCCAATATTGGGCCTTGGGCCTCATTTCCATTGAGCTGTTGAGCTGAGGAAAGCAACAGTAGCATTTACAGCTAATAATGAGCATGCAGTTCCTGACCCTACTACCCACGCCCCCCAACTCCCATCCCTATTCGAGGCTTAGGAGGTCGTTTAGCACTGACTCATTGTATTTATAGGTCCCTGAGTTTTGGATGGTAAATTTCCACAGGGAAATGTTTTCTGTTCAGCCACTGTAACTTTGATGGAAGGGCCAGGAAATCCCTGGAAAAACTGTGTAGATACTGTCAGGCTGTTTTTTGCAGCGAGTCTGTGGCATTTTTGCCAAAGTTATGTGGCATGAGCAGGAGAACTCCCTATGGATGTTCACCCCCTGAAACATTATTCCTCTTTGGAAAGGCTAGCAATAAGTATGAGTTGCTATTTGAGCATGAATACAAAGGGCCTGATAGATTGAGAGGGTTTCATTTGTTTTGTACCATAACTTGGTCATTCATGCCTTTTCTCTGTGGACTTCACCATCCTCCCAGCAGAGTTACAAAGAAGACCGGTAGAATTTCTGGTTCAGAAATTTATGGAAATCAGCATCTTATGTAGAACTTACAGCAGAGAAACAGGCCTGGTCTATGCTGGTGCTTATGCGCTACATGAGCTTCTTCTCTCTCAACTTCATCTACCCATCAATGTATCCTTCTTTCCACGTACTTATCTAGCTTACCCTTAAATGCCTCAATGATATTCACTTCAACTGTTCCATGTGGCAGAAAGTTCTATAGTCTAAACATTCTCTGGGTAAAAAAATTTCTCCTGAATTCCTTATTGGATTTATTAGTAAAGGGTTGAAGGGCTATGGAGAACGGGCAGGAAAGTGGAGTTGAGGCCGAGATGAGATTAGCCATGATCGTATTGCATGGCGGAGCAGGCTCGAGGGGCTGAATTGCCTACTCCTGCTCCTAGTTCTTATGTTCTTATTAGTGATTATTTTATACTTATGTCCTCTGATTTTGGACTCCCCACAAATGGAAACACCTTCTCTACATCTACCTTATCAAACCCCTTCATAATTTTAAAGACCTCTATTAAGTCACCCCTCAGTCTTCTCCTTTCTGATGAAAGGTCACAAACCTGAAACGTTAACTCTGTTTATCCCTCCACTGGTGCTGCCTGATGACCTGCCATGTATTTCCAGCACTTTCTGTTTTTATTTCAGTGATAGAAGCAGTTGTGCAGTTATAGTAGGCCTTATTCAAACTAGCTAGAGTCCACTGCACCTGATTGCTATCCCGCAATCCGACTGGGCATCTGTGAATGTATTATCAGAACAGGATAAGGCTCAACTATGATGCCTTCCCTGCATGAATAGCCCAGTGTCTCCCATTGAGAAGAACCTAGCAATTGGTAGACAAAAATAGACCATGGTCCTTAAAGTTCTCCATCTACTATCTTGGTAGTCACATGATATATTGCTAATAAAGTTGTTGACTAATCATAGTAATCAATCTTCAGCAATTCCTCAACAACAGAACCAGACATAGAATCATAAAATCATAGAAAGTTTACAGCACAGAAAGAGGCCACTTGGCCCATTGTGTCTGGGCCCACTGAAAAGCAAGCCACCCAGTCTATTCCAACTTCCCAGCATTTGGTCTATAGCCCCGCAGGTTATGGCACTTGTGGTGCATCTCCAGACACCTTTTAAATAAGTTGAGCGTTTCTGCCTCTACTACCCTTTCAGGCAGTGAGTTGCGGCCTAACTAATGATTTATACATGAAGCAAGGAAAACCTTAGTGATGGAAAGCTTTGGAAACCTTAAGTCCCAAGTCACCTGTTCCACGCAAGCATGCTGCACTTATCACATGACATGTTTCAAATTACTCAAATACTGTATCCCAAATTGTTCTTTCCTGATAGAAGTATATCTAATTTGCATTTGAATGAATCAATACTGACTGTTTCCACTTTCTTCTCAGGGAGCCTGTACCATAGATTGAGCACTCACTCACTGTTTCCACAGAAGCAACATGCGATACACAGGGCAAAGTGATCCCACAACCAATGGATCAGATCTAAGCTCTGCAGTCCTGCCACATCCAGTCATGAATGGTGGTGGACAATTAAACAATTAACAGGAGGAGGAGGCTCCACAAATATACCCATCCACAATGATGGGGGAGTCCAGCACATTAGTGCAAAAGACAAGGCTGAAGCATTTGCATCCATCTTCAGCCAGAGGTGCCGAGTGGATGATCCATCTCGGCCTCCTCCTGAGGTCCCCAGCATCACAGATGCCAGTCTTCAATCAATTTGATTCACTCCATGTGAAATGGATATAGCAAAGGCTATGGGTCCTGACAACATCCCAGCTGTAGTACTGAAGACTTGTGCCTGAGCCAAGCCGTTCCAACGCTGGCACCTGCCCGACAATGTGGAACATTGCCCAGGTATGTCCTGTCCAAAAACAGCAAGACACATGTTTAAAGTTTTTCCTTAGACTGCACCTTCCAAACCTGCGACCTCCTCCACCTAGAAGGACAAGGGTAGCAGTTGTACGGGAGAACCACCACCTGCAAGTTCCCATCCAAGCCAAACACTATCCTGACTTGGAACTATATCGCCGATCCTTCACTGTCACTGGGTCAAAATCCTGGAACTCCCTTCCTAACAGATATTTAAGGTGGGTGTACCTACACCACGTGGATTACTGCAGTTCAAGAAGGCGACTCACTCTCACCTTGTCAAGGGCAATTAGGGATGGGCAACAAATATTGGCATTGCCAGCGATCCGCATATCCCACGAAAGAGTAAAAAATATATTTTTTTTAATTAACACCCCCCCCATCCCAACCCCCACCTGCCACCACTTCAAGTGGTATCATTGTTCAGCACAAGGTGGAACAGCTTTTCATGGTCTTCCTATCCTATCACACTCAGGAAACAATAGGCACTCGGACAAAACTGGGCCCTAGTTGGTAACTATGGAACCGGAAAAAGTCAACACCTTTATGAAAGGGGACATATTTTTTAAATATGCAGAATTTTAACAGTTTAACTGAATTGAATCTGGTATGTTTCATTAATTCATAAGTGCCTCTTCAGCAATGGTTCATTTGGTGATGCCTGGTTACATTTGAATTGACATATCTCGCCTGTTCTATTTCTTATAAGCTGTGGAGTGTCAAATTTAAAATCATTACAACCAACTAATGGCCCATTAATGGGAGTCAAGGGCAACCTTCGCTTATTCTGTTTCATTTCCTTTGAACCATGTTCCTTACTTTCTTTTCCGTATCTGTACACAGGCTATTTTTCAGGCAAAATAAAAACTCCCCATCATAGTGTATAACACCAAGATAAATAACGGATGTACAGTACAATGGGAAAAACAATTTATTGTACATCCATTATTTATCTTGGTTTCCCATTTTACTTAGCCTTTAAATTCAATAAAGAAGCATATAATTAGAAAAACAATTCTAAGTCATAAAATGTTGTGCACAAAGCCACAGCCGGGCCAAATAAGCATGCTAATCATGTGCAGTGCACATCTATGTTACATATATTACATATGTTGTAATGTCACTGTCCAGAAAACTTCCCATCTGAATACAGATTGTGTGGATTTGTCAAGACATCAATAATTCCTTCTGTTCGGTGATAACTGTATCTGTAACTGAGACCAGTCTAACAAGCCATTTCAAACATGCTGCCACTCCTTATAATTACACACAAAAATAACCTATTTTATGCCACCCACAGACTCCTTAGGGATGAGATCCTGTAAACCACCAGTTTTTCATTCTTTTGGGACCATACTTTTCTCTATTCCATGAACGCTGGAAAAAACATTTTCAGCAACTCCTTAACCGTGAATCCACAGGGGCAGCTAATATTCTCCAGGCTATCCCCCAGCATCTTGTGGTAGAATCTATGGGTGAACCACCAGCAATGGGAGAGCTGCAACAAGCAATAAAACGGATGAAAAACAACAAAGCCTGCGGCCCCGATGATATCCCCGTTGAGATTTTTAAAGCTGGTAGGCTTTTGCTCACATCAAGACTCCATGCACTCATCCTACAGGTTTGGGAGGAAACAGAACTCCCCCCACCACCCACGCCGCACCCCCACACCACTGCCCAACCCCAACTTCAGGAATGCAACGAATGTAACTATTTACAAGAAGGCAGGTAAGTCATGCTATGGAAACTATCAAGGTATTTCGTCTTGTCCATAGTAGGGAAAATTCTAACATGCATTCTCCTGAATTACCTGCTTCTTGTGACTGAGAAAGTCCTCCCCGAGACACAGTGTGGCTTTAGACCTTCCAGAGGAACCTCTGGCATGGTCTTTGTTGGCAGATAAATCCAAGAAAAACGTCGAAAGCAACACCAGGAGCTCTTCATTGCATTCATCGACCTAACCAAAGAATTTGACACAGTAAATTGCGAAGCTCTGTGGATTGTGCTCCAAAGATTTGGATGTCCAAAAAACTTAATCAGAATCGTGATTTTGGTCAATGATGAAATGACTGCAACTGTCTTGAGTGAGAGATCTGAAACAGACGCCTTCAAAACACAGATCGGGGTCAAGCGAGTGTCATGAAGACCCCACCTGCCAAGAAGGAGGCATATTAATTTCATCATATGAACATTAATTTTAAACTGTTGCTGCAAGGAAGAGATGACTTGTTTAACGAGATCAGCTGTGGCTGGAAAACATTTGTTTGCGAAGAGACAGTGCCTGGAGACAATAGAACTGCTCCCTGATCCAATTAACCCAAATGGATTTTGATCACCAGACATTGAATGTGTAAGAAAGCCAGCATTCAAGGGTATCTGCTAAGATGGAAAATCCACAAATGCAGGGATTTGTTAAAACAGCAAGTCACATGTGAACTGCTCACAACACAGTTTGGGTCAGATTACAACTGAACTTGGAAGAAGAGAGCTTCTCTCCTGGCTAGCTCTCTCTCTTTCACTAATCTCTGGATCCACTGAAGTCACTCAAACCTCAAAAGAGAAAAGACTCCTGCATCAACATAAGTTTTAAAGCGTGCACTGGGCCCCAATGAAATGGCAAGTCTTACCGGCAATCAAAGACTTTACATCGAACTCAAAGGACCGTAAATAAATCCCAGCTATTACCTCAAACTGTTCCCCTTTATTCTTTCTACTTTTCTGTCTCTATCTGTGCGTGTGTTTATCGCGCATGAATGCTAGCGTGGTCACGTCATGTATACGTAGTCGTTAACTGAATTAGAGTTTAAGGTTAATAAACTTCTACCTCTCTTGTTTAAATCTAAGAAAACCTATCTGGTTGATTTCTTTGCCTTACAATTGGAGAGCAGCGAACAAGGATTCACTGAGAAAGAGCTAAAAACAGCACTTTTAAAAATTAAACCCTGTTACGGTCAAACCAGGCAAAGACTGAGAGGGAACCCCTCGACCCCTTTCTCTCTTTGTTGGAACACAAGGCTGTATGATAGCCTCCATACTATTTACAATCTACCTGACAGTGGTTATTCACCTCATCAAAGATCAACTGCCCTCTGATGTGAGTATTAAATACTGTCTAGTTGGAAAACTCTTTAACCTCAATCACCTCCGTGCCAAAACTAAACTGACCACAATAGACATACTTGATCTACAGTTTGCGGATGACTGCAGTGTCATTGCCTACTCGACACCAGACATGCAAGCCCTTCTCGATCTCTTCAATTCTGCATACAAGAAACTCGGCCTGTCCTTGAATGTTGTCAAAACAAAACTCAGATATCAACCCACACCTGGTCAGCCAAATATTCCACTTCCCATATATGTTGAAGGAGAGATTCTGGAATATGTTGAGCATTTCCCATACCTTGGCCGACACCTCTCATAAAGCCACCATTGACAAGGTGATCCAACACCAGATCAGCTGTGCCAGCTCAGCCTTCAACAAACTACCACAGCGAGTGTTTGACAACAAAGACTTCTGCAAGTCAAGAAAAGTCCTAGTGTACAGAGCAGTTGTTGTCACCACACTCCTGTACTGCAGTGAGACCTGGACTGTGTATCAGTGACACATAAGAACGCTAGAGAAATTCCATCAGTAATGTCTCTGCCGTATCCTTTGGATTCAATGGGAGGACAATCGAACAAACACTAGTGTCCTTCTTGAAGCCAGCTCCACAAGAATTCAGGCAAAACTCCTGTAACATCAACTTCGATGGACTGGACACTGTGTCTGGATGACCGAAAACAGTCTCCCCCGCCATGTCCTGGTTTCTCAACTCTCAAATGGCCAGCGTTCTAGGGAAGGGCAAATAAAATGTTTCAAAGACACTCTGAAGCTCTCTTTGAAGTGCAACAGCATTGAAATTGATTACTGGAAGGAGTTTGCTAACAATCGTTCAAAATGGCGACGACTTGTCCATCAAGCTGCATCATGCTTTGAGTCCAAATGTCTTACTGATGAGGCAGAGCAGCAGCACAGAAGGAAAGAAAAAGAAGAAAATCCTGCACTCTAGATCCCACTAGCTTGTGGGACGCCCTGCCACATGTGTCCAAAGATCAGCGGGTCGAGAATCGGCCTGTTCTGTCACATAAAGACCCATGGCAGAAACTCGTGACCCTGAGTAGATGTCATTCTCGAATCAAGGGACAGCCAGCGATGACTTTCCTCTGAGTGTTGACTTCTTTTTTTTTTAAAAAGGTGAAAATTAATAAGGAAACATCACCAACAGGAACAGATTTTTTTTCCATTTATGAGTTGACCTCCTGTGCCCAAATTTGTTCAAGAAAAGTATCCCAACGAGTTGCATCCTTTGGAACATTGAGATTTGTTAAAGATCAAACAAGACAGAGTCCTTCAGAATTCCACAGCTGGGATAAAAAGAAAGAAAAAGAAAGAAAGAAAGAAAGAAAGAAAGAAAGAAAGAAAGAAAGAAAGAAAGAAAGAAAGAACGTGCATTATTTCTAGTGCCTTTCATAATCCCAGGATGTACAAAATGCGTCTTTGAGCTGGAGCCTATAGAACCAGCAAGAGTCAGCACCTTTAAGAAAGGGGACAGATTTTTTTTAATATGCAGAATTATAACAGTTCAACATAATTGATGCTGGCATGTTTCATTAATTCATAAGTGCCTCTTCAGCAATGATTCATTTGGTGATGCTTGGTTACATTTGAATTGATATAGGAAGTACAGCGGCTGTTGTAATGTAGGGAAATGCAGCAGTCAATTTGTGCGTAGTTAGGTGCCACAACAACAACTAGGATCAATGACCAGATAATCTGTTTTAGAGGTGTTGATTGCGGGATAAATATTGGCCAGGAAATCTCCCCTACCTTTCTTTGAATCACCATGGGATTTTTACTTCTACCTGAGAAGTCAGAAAGGGCCTCAGTTAGCACCCCCTCAGAACAGCACTCAGCTGCCAGGTGGATTATTTGCTCAAGTCTCTAGAGTGGGGCTTAGAACCCACAATTTATAATAGGTGTCAGCCTTGACTCAGTGATAGCACTCTCATCTCTAAATCAGATGCTTATAGTCTGAAACTCCACGCCAGGGATTTAATCACATAATTTCAGCTTCAAGACACTGAGACTTCAAGAGACTTCAAATACGTTGTTGGAAATGCCGTCTTTTGGGTGAGATATTAAACTGAGGCCCCTGTGCACTAAAGCCTGGCTACTTGACCCAAACCCGACTAGACCCAACTACATGTGTCGGTTTTGGGTTGGGTCGGGTCAAAATTCCAAGTCCAACATTCGGGCTCGGGTCGGATCGAGCTGGATACTGCTTCTGGGAAGTCACGGGATCAGGCTTACCCATGATTCCCCATAGCTCCAGCTGCAGGAATAGCCTGCTGCCAGAACAGATGAAGGAGATTCGTGTCGGGTCGGGCGCGAACAAAGATTAAAGGGCTCGGGCTCAGGTCGGGTTTGGGTTGGCTGTGGTTGGGTCAGGTTTTAACTTTATACCTGAGCCAGGCTATACTGTGCACCATCTGAGGTGGACATAAAGGAAACCATGTCACTATTTTGAAGAAGAGCAGGGCTTTTAAAACTAGTGACAGTCCATTTCTAAGATGGATTCCTCACATTGTATTGAAAATTGAAATGGCTACTCTGAGACTATAAGGAGCAAGTACCCATCGCAGGAACATTACCCCCAGTTTTAACAGTTCAAGCGGAGATTGAAGCCTACTCAAAAATCATCCACTGGTATATCATGTAAACAAAATCATTTATATGCATTATTGTTCCAATATTCTAGCAGAAATCCTATCCAGCATAATTCCACTTCTTCACATGAATGTTAAGGAAAGTTAAATACTTGCATATAGTGAAGGGAGTTCTTAAAGGGACAGAGGCAAAGTTTGTGCTGGCAATTTGTTGTTAATTATGGTATTTACTTTTGCAGCACCCCAGCAACAAAATTTGACTCCTGTAGTGGTAGAAGATTTAAGAAAGTATGCTAGGGAGATCAGCTGGCAACATAACCGGTCTGTCTACATCCATCTTTTAAAAAAAAACAACTGCATCTGCAGGCCTTGGTATGTGTGGAAATGAATGAAGGATATGCCTCCAGAGGCTTCAATCCAGTATCTTGGCAATTGCAAAGTTGTGCCATCTACTGCAAGGACTCTTGCAGACAATCTGCACCATAGGATGGCAATTGCTAGTGCCATGCTGCTCTCAACTGTCATGTTTCCACCTCCTTCAAAGCACTCATTGAGATCATTTGCTAGATGAATGAATTTGCTATGCACAAATGCATCAAACAAGTAACTGATGCATTGTTCAGAAAGGCCAGTACTTAAAACTCCTTCCCAATCAATTGCAACAACAACACAACAAAGGTCCCTAATTGCTTTTGGTTTTAAATGGCCAATTCAACCCTTTAAGTACCTGCAGTAATGTTGAAAATCTTATCCTACATTGTGCAGGACCAGTTCACTGGTGGAAGCTCATAGTGAACACATGAACTGCTTTCTTCTTGTGTAAAATTTAGAAAATCAATTTCATCTATGGTTAATTTCAGCTCCCTCCATATGTCCTCACCTGCATTCAAAAAAAGCCTGGGCTATAACAACAAAAGCAGGTTATCCGCCCATGCTTTCTTTGGGCATGACTCTGCATTCAATTTAACCTGAACTGGAGCTATCTCATCAATTCCTCTTTCTCTGCTCTTTTCTCATATCTCTGTATTGCTTCTTTTGACATAATCATCCAGTTCCCCATTAAATGATGTTACAAACACTGGCCCCAATCTTTATGGTGAGGCTGGAAGGGAGGAGTTCTGGACAGGAAACCTCGGAAATACAAATTTTCCCAACATCCCACTGAAATTAAAGCAGAATGTAATTTAAATTTTTCACCAGGTTTCCTGCCTGACAATTAGCTTGATTAACTCTTTGGCTCCCACTGGAATCACATAATTACATATAATTTACAGTCCTGAAATTGGCCTTTTAGCTCAACTGGTCTATGCCAGTGTTTCTACTCCACAAGTGCTGGAATCATTCCCACTAGAGATTGACTTAGGATGGACTTCTTTATTCTAATAACAATCTGGAGCCTTTAGCTGTTCACTGCCATGAGTTCCATTGAGGCCTTTCAAGGGTGTAATACCAGGAATTTCCAAGTCTAGAAACTCAGCCCAACAAGCCCCTATACCATTGGTATGAAGTGGAGGAATGATCCACCCAGAACCACACTGACCAGATTTTCAACCCCCGATCAAGATATGGTGGAACCTTTCTGGAGCTGGAATTAGGCCTCAATTCCAAGTTTCTCCTGGCATAACTGCGCCTTGTGCACTTTCCAGCCCCAGGAATTTTGGGGCCCTTGTATTTAAGAATTCTGACCAATACATTAGGTGTTATGAATGATGATGGGACTAAAGCAGTAAATGTGCTATCATTTGCTCTGAGATAGCTACCGAAGAAGTGTTAACCGGCTGTTTATGCTGGAATCTCCAAAGATCTGAGATAAGACACTACAGATTAAATGCACCTTAATTACTGCAGTATGGGTCTGATGAACTGAAACTCAGTAAAATAAAAGTCACTTTCATTTTAGAGGTAATGATTTTTCTGGATTGTAATTTTTTTTCTATTGATTGCGACAGCAAAATAAATTACAACACAAGACTTTTCCACAGCTGCTGAATATTAAAGTACTGGGGGTAGGTTTTTCACTTTTGGCGAAGCAAGCTAGCCACTGAACCAATCGCTCCAGAGGAAGGGCTGAACCAGTTTGAGGCCTGGGCCCGATTAACACGCTGCCAGTGTCCTGCTGCCAGTGTCCTGCTGCCAGTGTCCCGCTATGGCTGGTTGGATTCAGCCAGCATTAAATCGATCGCCTCAGATGCCACTAAAGCCAGGAGCAAGGTAGGTCCAGGAAGGAGGGGTCCGGTCATGGTGGGGTTGGGAGGGGTTGGGTGATTGGTGGTTTGGAAGCCTGTGGTGGTAGCAGCTCATGTTATTCTTGTGGATCCTGGAGGAGTACGCCAGCTCCTCCAGCTCCAACAGAAATAATGTTAGACTTATCTTGTTTAGGCCCTAACTCATAAAGGTCAGGTTTTGCTAAGCAGAGTGTCCTCAGAGCTTGTTATCCTTGATCAGCCCGCTAAACCATATCGGTATCCTATGTATGTTATGGAACCCCAACTTGCATTATCTAACAAGGCTTCTGCCTAAATCAAGCTGGCACTTGGATTGCCCAGCTGAAGAACCAAACTAAAATGGCAGTGGAGTGGAGCTAGGAGGTAAGCTGATCGCTTCAATTTTGACACTGCTGGAATCCTGTTTCTACTGAGCAGAGGGGGTTAAAGTCATCCCTTTTATATCAAACCATAATATTACTGTTTCTTGAAGCTTTTTTTGCATCCATTAGGTACCTATACATAATATCACAGGATCACAGAATTGTTACAGCGCAGAAGGAGGCCATTCAGCCCATCGTGTCTGCACCAGCTCTCCAAATGAGCAACTCATCCCCTGCCTTCTCCTTGTAACCCTGCACATTCTTCCTTTTCATATAACAGTCTAATTCCCTTTTGAACGCCTCAGTTGAACCTGCCTCCACCACACTCTCAGGCAGTGCATTCCATGCCTAACCACTTGCTACATGAAAATTTTTTCTTCATGTCGCTTTGAATTGTTGCTTTGAATATCGAATTCTGGGCCAACATAGTTTCCTAAAAATGCATTATCTTTAAAAAAACTTACGTGTTTGAAAACAACGCGAAGAACGAAATCTTTCCTAAAGGTTTGAAATAACCAACCACATATCGTGGCTCTCTAACTTCTGACCAATAGGAAACATTAAGAATTCTAGCGCACTGCAGGAATAAGTGAATGCATCTATAATAACCAAGATAGCTGCTTATTCCATTATTGCAATTTACATCAGCACTTGGTGGTAATAGGAAATGTTGGCATCCAAGAGTAAATCGAAAATTCTGGTCAGCACTTTGATTTTCAACAGCAGCAAATTTAATTTACACTGGACTTTCAGCACTGTTACATGCCACTGAGGTTATGTCTGTCTTTGTGCTCTGCAGCAGCAATAGCTTCCCTGGATACCAGCGAATATTGTAACAGTTCTGGTGGTTGTCTGTTGAAGTAGTTTCAAAAATTGCAACAAAAAAAAATCTACTTTTGTTTCTGAACATAATGTTGTCTTTTTGAAATTCAATTTCTATTATGGGGTACAGTGGCTTCAGTGGTGTACCTTCAGTATAAAACAAAAGTATACAACGACTTTTGGTATATTGCAGTGCCATCAATATACAAATACTCATCAGCATACTAACTTCAGTGTACCACCTTCGGTATACCAGCAATCAGAATCATAGAATGATACAGCACAGAATGAGGTTATTTGCTATATTGTGCTTGTGCTGGCTCTTTAAAGAGCTATATAATCAGTCCCACTTCTCTATTCTTTCTCCATAGTCGAGCAATTTTTTCACTTCGAATATTTATCAAATTTCCTCTTGTAATTTGTTATTGAATCTGATTCCATCACCTTTTCAGGTACTGCACTCCAGATCATAACAACTCACAGTGTAAAATCTTTGTTCCTCATGTCACCTCTTTTTTTTGTCAATTACTATAAATCTGTTTCCTCTTATTTCTGAGCCTTACGCCACTGAAAGCAGATTGCTTCTCCTCATTCTTCTGACCAAAATGAATCACTTCACACTTCTCCGCATTAAATTTCAGCTGCCATGGACTGGATTTTCAAATGCCAGAGGGTGCTGGAGCGGGTGCGGGCATGGGCATGATTTGAAAATCGCATTCCCCGAGGGTGGCACTGGGTCCCGCTACCTCTGGAATGCAATGCGATCTTCAAAGGAAGACCAGGAGGGAGGGTTGCTGAAACCTGCATGCTTTGAATTAAGTGTTCATTGAGCCTCATTGATGAGCTCATTAACAGGCCTCAGATGAGCAGTCTTAAATTTTCAATTGGCAGGCATGGGGAATCACAGAATCACAGAACAATACAGTGCAGAAGAGGCCCTTCGGCCCATCGAGTCTGCACAGATGCATTAAAACACCTGACCTGTCGACCTAATCCCATTTGCCAGCACTTGGCCCATAGCCTTGAATGTTATGACATGCCAAGTGCTCATCCAGATAATCTTTAAAGGATGTGAGGCAACCTGCCTCTACCACCCTCCCAGGCAGTGCATTCCAGACCGTCACCACCCTCTGGGTAAAAAGGTTCTTCCTCAAATCCCCCTTAAACCTCCCGCCCCTCACCTTAAACTTGTGATCCCTCGTAACTGACCCTTCAACTAAGGGGAACAGCTGCTCCCTATCCACCCTGTCCATGCCCCTCATAATATTGTACACCTCGATCAGGTCACCCCTCAGTCTTCTCTGCTCCAGCGAAAACAACCCAAGCCTATCCAACCTCTCTTCATAGCTTAAATATTCCATCCCAGGCAACATCCTGGTGAATCGCCTCTGCACCCCCTCCAATATAATCACATCCTTCCTATAATGTGGCGACAAGAATTGCACACAGTACTCCAGCTGTGGCCTTACCAAAG
The DNA here is from genome assembly GCF_036365525.1 of Heterodontus francisci. Taxonomy (NCBI): domain Eukaryota; kingdom Metazoa; phylum Chordata; class Chondrichthyes; order Heterodontiformes; family Heterodontidae; genus Heterodontus; species Heterodontus francisci. The sequence continues at coordinate 107,501,609 of NC_090376.1, forward strand.
TTCTGTACAACTCCAACATGACCTCCCTGCTTTTGTAATCTATGCCTCAATTGATAAAGGCAAGTGTCCCATATGCCTTTTTCACCACCCTATTAACCTGCCCTTCTGCCTTCAGAGGTCTATGGACAAACACGCCAAGGTCCCTTTGTTCCTCGGAACTTCCCAGTGTCAGGCCATTCATTGAATACTTCTGTGTCACAGTACTCCTTCCAAAGAGTATCACCTCACACTTTTCAGCATTAAATTCCATCTGCCACTTTTCTGCCCATTTGACCATCCGGTCTATATCTTCCTGTAACCCAAGACACTCAACCTCACTGTTAACCACTCGGCCAATCTTTGTGTCATCCGCGAACTTACTGATCCTACCCCCCACATAGTCATCTATGTCGTTTATATAAATGACAAACAATAGGGGACCCAGCATAGATCCCTGTGGTATGCCACTGGACACTGACTTCCAGTCACTAAAACAGCTGTCTGTCATCACTCTATGTCTCCTACAGCTGAGCCAATTTTGAATCCACCTTATCAAGTTACCCTGTATCCCATGTGCATTTGCTTTCTTGATAAGTCTCCCATGTGGGACCTTGTCAAAGGCTTTGCTGAAATCCATGTAAACTACATCAACTGCACTACCCTCATCTACACACCTGGTCACATGCTCAAAAAATTCAATCAAATTTGTTAGGCATGACCTCCCTCTGACAAAGTCACGCTGACTATTCCTAATCAAATTTTGCCTCTCCAAGTGGTGATAGATTCTCTCCTTCAGAATTTTCTCCAATAGTTTCCCTACCACTGACGTGAGACGCACTGGTCTGTAGTTCCCTGGCTTATCTCTACAACCTTTCTTAAATAGTGGGACCACATTAGCTGTTCTCTAGTCCTCTGGCACCTCCCCCATGGCCATAGAGGAATTATAAATTAGTGTCAGAGGCCCTGCAATCTCCACCCTCGCCTTCCACAGCATCCTGGGACACAAATCGTCCGGACCTGGAGATTTGTCCACTTTTAAGCCTTCCAAAAGCTCCAATACCTTGTCACTCCCTATGAGAATTTGCTCAAGAATCTCACAGTCTCTCTCTCTAGGTTCCATATCTACATCCTCTTTCTCTTGGATGAAGACAGATGTGAAGTATTCGTTCAACACCCTACCAATGTCCTCTGGCTCCACCCACAGATTTCCCCCTTGGTCCCTAATGGGTCCTACTCTTTCCCTGGTTATCCTCTTCCCATTGATATACTTAAAGAATATCTTGGGATTTTCCCTACTTTTACCAGCCAGAGCTTTCTCATATCCCCTCTTTGCTCTCCTAATTGCTTTCTTAAGCTCCATCCTACACTTTCTGCATTCCACTAATGCTTCCGTTGATTTGCTCTCCTTGTATTTGCTAAAAGCCTCTCTTTTCCTTCTCATCGTACCCTGAATGTTTCTGGTCACCCATGGTTCTCTGGGCTTGTTGCTCCGACCTATTACCCTGGAGGGAACATGTTGGGCCTGTACCCTCCCCATTTCCTTTTTGAATGCCCCCCACTGCTCTTCTGTAGATTTCCCAACAAGTAACTCTTTCCAGTCTACCTTGGCCAGATCCTGCCTTATTTTACTAAAATTCGCTCTCCCCCAATCCAAAACCTTTTTTTGCAACTTGTCTATTTCTTTCTCCATAACAAGCTTAAATTGTACCATGTTGTGGTCGCTATCACCAAAATGCCCCCCCACCAACCCATCAACCACCTGTCCGGCTTCATTCCCCAGAATTAGGTCCAGCACTGCACCCTCCCTTGTGGGATCCTCTACATATTGAGCTAAAAAGTTCTTCTGTCTACATTTTAAGAACTCCACTCCATCTAAGCCCTTAACACAATGACTATCCCAATTAATGTTGGGAAAGTTGAAATCACCTAATCGAATTACCCTATTATTTTTACACACCTCTGCAAATTGCACACATATTTGCTCCTCAATTTCCCGCTGACTATCCGGGGGTCTATAATAAACACCTAGCAATGTGGCTGTCCCTTTTTTATTCCTAAACGCTACTCATAAAGCTTCATTTGTTGCCCCCTCCAAGAAATCGTCTCTCCTTACTGCAGTAACTGGCTCCTTAACTAATATTGCAATGCCCCCTCCTCTTTTACTCCCTCCTCTGTCTCGCCTGAAGATTCTATATCCTGGGATATTGAGCTGCCAATCCTGCCCCTCCCTCAACCATGTCTCCGTGATGGCTACCATATCACAATTCCACATGTCAATCATTGCCCTTAACTTATCCATTTTACCTGCAAGACTCCTGGCATTAAAGTAGAGGTCTTCCATCCTGGTCTTACTCCCTTGAAACTTACTTCTGCTGTATTACCTCTGACTTGTTCACTTTCCTGTGTTTAGCTGTGTCCCTATTCTGCTAGGAGTCTGCATCCCCTCCCCCTGCCAAATTAGTTTAAATTCCTCCCAACAGCACTGGCAAACCCGCCAGCAAGGATGTTAGTTCCCCTCTGGTTCAGATGTTGACCGTCCCGCTTGTACAGGTACCACCTTCCCCAGAAATGGTCCCAGTGGTCCAGGAATCTAAAACCCTCCCTCCTGCACCAACTCTTAAGCCACGCATTCATCTGTGTTATTCTCCTATTTCTATACTCGCTAGCACGTGGCACTGGGAGTAATCCAGAGATTACAATCCGAGAGGTCCTGCTTTTTAGTCTACTGTCTAACTCCCTGAATTCTTGATGCAAGACCTCATCCCTCTTTCTACCTATGTCATTGGTACCAACATGTACCATGACCTCTGCCTTATCACCCTCCCCCTTCAGGATGCCCTGCAGCCATTCAGTGACATCCCGGACCCTGGCACCAGGGAAGCAACACACCATCCTGGAGTCACGTTGATGGCCACAGTAGTGCCTATCTGTTCCCATGACTAAATAATCCCCTATTACTATTGCTCTTCCTCTCTTTCCCCCTTCCTGTGCAGACAGGCTGCTTGCGGTGCCAGAAGCTTGGCTCTGTCCGCACTCCTTGGAGGAACCAGCCTCATCAGCCTCCAAAATGGAATACCGATTTGCAAGCGGGACCCCAGGGGACTCCTGAACTACCTGCCTGATTCTCTTGGACTGCCTGGTGGTCACCCAATCCCTTCCTTCCTCAAGTCCCTTCAGCTGCGGTGTGACCACCACGCAGTGTGAGGGACAAGTTAGGGTTCAGCTGGTGTGAACCAGCTGAAGCTATGAGGGTGAATGGATACACTGATTATCTCATTTAAAAGAGGAAGACTAAAGCTCGGCTGCACAACTGGTGGCACAGAGTTACCATTGTTGGAACAGAGAGGCTTGTATTTGTAAACAGTGAGAGGTAGGAGTTCTAAGAGGGGCGTCAGGCTGCTGGCATCACTTGGGTAGCAGAGGCTGCCAGAGGAAGTGGAGGTGAACAAATGAGTGCCAGCTGAGGGAGTTGATGTGGGAACCGGCTACTCTGACATTGGACAGAGTAGTGAGGAGAAGCTTCAGCAGATGCTTCCTCCTGGTTGGGAGGAGTCCAGAGGAGCACAGTGAAGGGCTGCAAGGGGAAGAAGGCGCTACCCAAGACAGCAGGTGTTCCGCTCAAGAGTTAGCTACCTGCAAATGACAGAGCACCAGTGCCGTAGGAGAATATACCTATCCATGCAGTTGATCTTGGATATTAGTGCTCTGGTTCACAATGACCTGAGGCCTCATGGACCCCATGGCAGTCCCCTACCTGTGGCCATCAAGATCACTGTCTCCCTGAATTTTTATGTTTCCGAATCATTCCAGGGATTAGCTGCGGACCTGGGTGTCATCTCGCAGTCGGTAGCTCATCATGCCATCTAGCAGGTCTCAGATGCCCTATTCCGGAGGGTGGGGGAATACATCCATTTTGAAACAGATGGGCCTGCGCAGGCACAGACGACTTTGGGCTTTGCCAGCATCGATTGATTCCCGCAGGTCCAGGAGGTCATCGATTGCACCCACCTAGCCATCAAGGCTCTGACAGACCAGACAACCAGACGCCTGAACAGAAAAGGCTTCCACTCACTGAATGTCCATCTGTTCTGTGACCACAGGAGGTGAATCTTGCACGTGTGCCCTCGATTCCTAGGCAGCTGTCATGATTCTTTCACCCTCAGAGAGTCCCAGGTGCTGCACCTTTTCAGGCCAACACTCTGTTGGTGGTTGCTGAGGGATAAGGGTTATCCTCTGAAGAGGTGGCTCCTGACACCCGTCTGGTACCCAGACATTGATGCAGAGCAGTGTTACAACCAGTGCCAACTACTGACATGAAGTGGCATTCAACAGACTGTTGGCATCTTGAAGATGCACTTCCGTTGCCTTGACGGTTGGGTGGTGCCCTCCAGTACAAGTCAGCCAGGGTGTCTCAAGAACACAAGAAATAGGAACAGGAGTAGACCATATGGCCTGTCAAGCCTGCTCTGCCATTCAATACGATCGTGGCTGACCTTAGGCTTCAACTCCACTTTCCCACCCAATTGTCATATCCCTTAATTCTCTGAGAGACCAAAAATCTGTCTAACCCAGCCTTAAATGTATTCATCAATGTAGCATCCACAACCCTGTGGGGCAGAGAATTCCAAAGATTCACAACACTTCGAGTGAAGTAATTTCTCCTCATCTCAGTCCTAAATGATCAGCCTCTTAACCTGAGACTGTGCCCCTCTGTTTTAGATTCCCCAACCAGTGGAAACAATCTCTCAGTATCTACCCTATCCAGCCCTTCAAAATCATATATGTTTCAATGAGATTGCCTCTCATTCTCCTAAACTCCAGAGAATATAGGCCCAATTTACTCAGCCTCTCATCACAGGACGATCCTCTCATCCCAGGGACCCAATTTAGTAAACCTTCGCTGTACTGCCTCAAATGCAAGTATATCCTTTCTTTAACGGGGAGACCAAAACTGCACGCAGTACTCCAGATGTGGTCTCACCAAAGCTCTGTACAATTGTAGCAAGACTTCTTTATTCATGTGTTCCAATCACCTTGCAATAAAGGCCGACATGCCAATTGCTTTCCTAATTGCTTGCTGTACCTGTATGCTAACTTTTTGCGTTCCTTGAATTGTGGTCTTCTTCTGCACACTGCACAACATGACAATACAAAGAGGACTGGAGATAGGTGAAGAGGAGGACCTGGAATTCCACTCTACCTTGGAAAAGGGTGACAGGGAGGAGGAAGAAGAGCAGGAGGAATGTGGCATTGCACAGGAGCTCAGTGCCCTGGCTTTGGAGAAAGATTGCTGATGTCGTCCCAGGCTACAGGATGATCGGCAGGCTGGCCTAGCCATTAAGGGCTACGTTAATCCGTCAACATTTCACGTGAGTGCCTCTCAGCCCTAAGACAGATGACTCTGCAACTCACCTTCCATCTGAGAGAGATAATGTGCAGCGAGCGCACACATCTGAAGAATCCCATTGCCACCCAGGGACACCGAGAATGGGTCTCCACCGCCACCATCGCCGCTCCTGTTGGTGGGCGAAAAAATGGCGGCCCGCACCACCGTCACATCGGCTCAAGATAATAAAGCGGTCAGGCCACCCCCACCCCCTCCCCTCCCCCCCAATCACGTTGTGGGGGTGGGCTCTGCGACGCCAGCAAAGGCATCAGCTGCCTGTGTGCAGGCGCTGGCGCCATTTTTAAAGGACAGCTAGACCTGCCGCTAAATTTAAACATTTAAAACCATACCCCCCATTATACCAGAATAAAAAATATTGTCCCTCCCCCCAATAACACTTACAGATAATAGTTGCCCTCTCTACACCCCTCCCAAAAGACTTACATGCAAGAATTGACTTTCCCCCCTCCCAAAAAAAAATGTTTAAAGTGCAGACGTCATCTATTCGCCCATCCCCTTCACTATTATTGCACATTTGACCCAGCCATCACTCCACTGAAAATTCTAAGTTCCCCCCTTCCCCAGCTCCATGGCGCCGGCTTTCCCTGGATGGTAAAGTGAAGGCTTGTGAGTGCTGGCCGCTGCTCAGATGATCCCAGGTAGCAAGTAAGATCACTGACAGTTTTACTTACATGTATCCATTTTCTTAATTTACATATTCAAAGGTGGGTCCCGTCACCCAGCAGCAGGGGGTGTGGGGCGGGGAGGCGCCACGGAGCCTCGCCCCCGCCAGGAAGGTCGGGTCCAGCAGTACCAGCATGGGGCTCCGTGACAGATCACTGCTGTTAGAAACTTCTGCCCACCCCCGCCACACCCGCCACAAATCTCGAAGTCGGACCTCAACAAAATCCAGCCCATTTACTCCCATGGGCCTCAATTTTGCTAACAAGTCAATTATATGGTGCTCAATCAAACACAAAGTTATGAGCAGCATGGACAGAGTGGATAGTCAGAAGCTTTTTCCCAGGGTGGAAGAGTCAGTTACCAGGGGACATAGGTTTAAGGTGAGAGGGCCAAAGTTTAGAGGAGATGTGCGAGGCAAGTTCTTTACACAGAGGGTGGTGAGTGCCTGGAACTTGCTGCCGGGGGAGGTGGTGGAAGCAGGTACGATAATAAAGTTTAAGAGGCATCTTGACAAATACATGAATAGGATGGGAATAGAGGGATATGGTCCCTGGAAGTGCAGAAGGTTTTAGTTTAGGCAGGCATCAAGATCGGCACAGGCTTGGAGGGCCGAATGGCCTGTTCCTGTGCTGTACTGTTCGTTGTTCTTTGTTCTCGAAAGTCCATATACTTAATGTGAACTGCACTATCTCCATACACCACCTCTGTTACTTCATCAAAGACCTCAATCAAGGTTGTCAAATATGATCTGCCTTTAACAAATCTCTGCTGACTTTCATTTATTAACCCATATTTCTCCAAGTGCCAGTTAACTTTTTCCCGAATTTATACCTCTAAAATTTTTACCACCACTGTTGTTCGGCTGACTAGTCTATAATTGTTGGTTTAATCCCCATCCTCTTTTTGAATGGGGTAAGTAGAACAGTAAGTTAATTAGTAAGAGTATTCCCATAAATAGGGTGAGACAAATTAATAAGAGTTAATAGTTTAAATAAAGTGCTAACTAAATTGCAAAAGAGGCAGAAGTTTTTTTTGATCATGGATAGGCAGCTGTGACCTATTCCTTGCAATTCCTGCACCATGTGGGAACTACGGGACACTTCATGTGTGTTGGGTGACTATGGGTGTGGGAAATGTCTCCAGCTGCTTCAGCTCGAGCTCAGGGTTTCCAAGCTTGAGGGTCAGCTGGAGTCACTGCAGAGAATCACGAAACAGGAAAGTTTCCTAGATCGTACCTTCCAGGAGGAAGTCAATCCACAGGCAGAATGAGTTCAGGGTACTAGATGGGTGGCCATCTGGAAGACTAGGAAAAGGCAGGAGGTACAGGAGTCTTTAGGATGTGTGCCACTCTCAAACAAATACTCAGCATTTGAGACTGCTGGGAGTGACGATACCCTGAAGAAGTGCAGACCAGACCATGGCATCAATGGACAAGGGAATGCACAGGAGGGAGCAGCAAAGGGTAGAAATGCAGTTGTTACAGGAGATCCCATAGTTGGGGGACAGACAGGCATTTCTGTAACTGTTACCATGAGTGCCGCATGGTGTGTTGCCTTTCTGGTACCAGGGTAAAGAACATCACGAAGAGGTTGCAGGATATTCTGAAGGGGGAAGAGAGTGATCCAGAAATACACATTGGTACCAATGACATAGCAAGTGCAAATATTGAGGTCCTATGGTCAGATTTTCAGGAGCTAGGGAGGAAGTTAAAGAATAGGACCTCAAAGGTCGTAATCGCCGGAGTACTTCCAATGCCATGCGCTAGTGAGAGTAGAAATAGGAAGATAGGAAGGATCAATGTGTGGCTTGAAGCTTGGTGCAGGAGGGAGGGCTTCAGATTCTTGGGGCATTGGGACCAATTCTGGGCAGAAGGCATCGATTAAAAAGGGATGAATTGCACCTCAACAGGACAGGGACCAATGTCCCCATGGGGAGGTTTGCTAGTGTTGTTGGGGAGGGTTTAAATTAGGCTGGAAGGGGTATGGGAACTAGCCTTGGGATTGGGAGCAATTTTGAACCCAGCAAAGGGTGACCAAGAAATTGATAAAGAAAGGTAACAGCAAGAAACATAAAGGCGGAATGTAAAAGCGTCTTTAGGCATGTGAAAAAAAAGATTAGCTAGGACAAATGTGGGCCCATGACAGGTGGAGACAGGAGAATGTATAGTGGAGAACAGGGAAATGGTGGAGAAACTAAACAATTACTTTGTGTTTATCTCCTAGAAATACTAGGCAACAAAGGGACTTGAGAAAATGAGGAACTGAAAGAAATTATTTTTAGTAAAGAGGTAGTACTTGAAAAGTTAACTGGATTGTAGATTGATATATCCCCTGGACCAGATGAGCTACATCCCAGAGTATTGAAGGAGGTGGCTATAGAGATAATGGATGCATTGGTGGTTATCTTTCAAAATTCTATAGATTCTGGAAAGGTTCCTGCAGACTGGAAAGTAGCAAATGTTACTACTTAAGAAGGGAGGGCAAGAGAGAATGGAGAACTACAGACCTGTTAGTTTGACATCAGTAATAGGGAAAATGTTAGGATGTGATAACTGGACACTTTGAAAATAATGGTAAAATTGGGGAGAGTCAATATGGATTTATGGAAGGGAAATCATGTTTGACAATGTTTTTTGAGGATGTTACTTGTAGCATAGATAAAGGAGAACCAGTGGATGCAGTGTATTTGGATTTTTAGAAAACTTTTGATAAGGTCCCACCCAGGAGGTTAGTAGACAAAATTATAGTGCATGAGATTGGGGTAATATACTAGTATGGATTGAGAATTGGTTAACAGACAGAAATCAGAGAGTAGGAATAAATGGGTCATTCTCAGAATGGCAGGCTGTTACTAATGGAGTACTGCAAAAATTAATGCCAGGGCCACTGCTGTTCACAATCTATATAAATGTTTTGGATGTGGGGACCAATTGTAATATTTCCAAATTTGCTGATGACACAAAAATAGGTGGCAATGTAAGTTGTAAGGAAGATGCAAGGAGGCTACACGTGGACTTGGACAGGCTAAGTGAATGGGCAAGAACATGGCAGATGAAATATAATGTGAATAAGTGTGAAGTTATCCACTTTGGTAGAAAAAACAGAAAGACAAAATATTTCTTAAATGATGAGAGATTGGGAAGTATTGGTGTGCAAAGGGACCTGGGTATCTTTGTTCATGAGTCACTAAAAGCTAGCATGCAGGTGCAGCGAGCAATTAGGAAGGCAAATGATATGTTGGCCTTCATCACAAAGGGATTTGAATACAGGAGTAAAGATGTCTTGCTGCAATTGTATAGAGCCTTGGTGAGACCGTAGCTGGAGTATTGTGTACAGTTTTGGTCTTCTTATCTAAGGAAGGATAAACTTGCCATAGAGGGAGTGCAATGGATGTTCATCAGATTAATCCCTGGGATGGCAGGATTGTCTTATGAGGAGAGATTGAGGAAACTGGGGCTGTATTCTCTACAGATTCGAAGAATGAGAGGTGAACTCATTGAAACTTACAAAATTATTATAGGGTGTGACAGGGTGGATGTAGATCGGATGATTCCCCTGGCTGATCAGTCTAGAACCAAGGGACATAGTCTCAGAATAAGGGATAGGCCATTTAAGACTGAGATGAGGAGGAATTTCTTCACTCAGAGGGTGTTGAATCTTTGGAATTCTTTGCCCCAGAGGACTGTGGAAGCTCAATCACAGAGCATGTTCATGACAGAAATCAATAGATTTCTGGAGTCTAATGACATCAAGGGCTATGGGGGTAGCGTGGAAAAGTGGCATAGAGGTAGATGATCAGCCATGATCTAATTGAATGGTGGAGTAGGCTCAACAGGCTGAATGGCCTACTCCTGTTCCTATGCTCCTGTGTTCCGAGCATATAGAAGTAGAAAAGAGGAATAAGGGGCATCATGTGAGAGTGTTGGACAGTGCTAAAGAAGGGAATAGTTCTATATTAGATGGGAGTCATTACCATCCACTGTGCAAAAGGTTCTTCTTCATGATCTCCCTGTATCTCTTGCCCAAAACCTTCAATCTGTGTCCCCTAGTACTTGCACCATTTGTTAATGGGAACACTTTTTCCTTGTCTGACTTATCTAAGCCCATCATAATCTCGTACACCTCTATTAAATCTCCCCTTAATCTCCTTTGTTCTAAGCAGAACAAGCCCTGTTTTCCAACCAAACCTTGGAACTAAAATCACCCATCCCTGGAATCATTCTGATAAATCTCCTCTGCACCCTCTCAAGGACCCTCACATCCTTTCTAAAGTTTGGTGACCAGAACTGGACGCAATACTCCAGTTGGGGCCTAACAAAAGGTTTATAAAGGTTTAGCATAGTTTCCCTGCTTTTATACTCAATGTTTGTTTATGAAACCCAAGATCTCATTTGCTTTAATAATCACACTCTCAATATGTCCTGCCACCTTCAAAGATCACTACACATGCACCCCGCAAGTCATCTTCCTTTGCACTAGGTACGACTCCAAACAGCGGAGAGTTTTCCTCATGATTCCCATTGACTCCAGTTTTGCTAGGGCTCCTTGATGCCATACGCAGACAAATGCTGCCTTGATGTCAAGGGCAGTCACTCTTACCTCACCTCTTGAGTTCAGCTCTTTTGTCCATGTTTGAACCAAGGCTGTAATGAGGTCAGGAGCTGAGTGGCCCTGTTGGAACCCAAACTGAGCATCAGTGAGCAAGTTGTTGCTAAGTAAGTGTTGCTTGATAGCATTGTCGAGGACGCCTTCCATCACTTTACTGATGATTGAGAGTAGATTGATGGGGCGGTAATTAGCCGGGTTGGATTTGTCTTGCTTACCGGGCAATTTTCCACATTGCTGGGAAGATGCCAGTATTGTAGCTGTACTGGAGCAGCTTGGTTAAGGGCGCGGCAAGTTCTGTAGCAGGTCTTCAGAACTATTGCCGGAATATTGTCAGGACTCATTTTTGCAGTATCCAGTGCCTTCAGTTATTTCTCAATATCATGTGGAGTGAATCGAATTGGCTGAAGACTGGTATCTGTGTTGCTGGGGACTTCAGGAGGAGCCCAAGATGGATCATCAACTCGGCACTTCTGGCTGAAGATTGTTGCAAATGCTTCAGCCTTATCTTTTGCTCTAATGCGCTGGGCTCCCCCATCATTGAGGATGGGGATATTTGTGGAGCCACCTCCTCCAGTTAGTTGTTTAATTGTCCACCACCATTCATGACTGGATGTGGCAGGACTGCAGAGCTTAGATCTGATCCGTTGATTATGGAATCGCTTAGCTCTATCGCATGCTGCTTATGCTGCTTGGCATGCAAGTAGTCCTGGGTTGTAGCTTCTCCAGGTTGACACCTCATTTTGAGGTATGCCTGGTGCTGCTCCTGGAATGCATTCCTGCAATCTTCATTGAACCAGGGTTGATCCCCTGGCTTGATGAAAATGGTAGAGTGGGGGATCTGCCAGGCCATGTGGTTACAGATTGTGGTTGAGTACAATTCTGCTGCTGTTGATGGTTCACAGCGCCTCATGGATGTCCAGTTTTGCATTGCTAGATCTGTTCAAAATCTATCCCATTTAGCATGGTGATAGTGCCTCACAACATGATGGAGGGTATCCTCAATGTGAAGACGGGACTTAGTCTCCACAAGGACTGTGCAGTGGTCACTCTTACCAATACTGTCATGGACATGCATCTGCGGCAGGCAGATTGGTGAGGATGAGGTCAAGTATATTTTTCCCTCTTGTTGGTTCCCTGACCACCTGACGCAGACCCAATCTAGTAGCTCTGGCCTTTAGGACTTGGCCAGCTTGATCAGTGGTGGTTCCACCGGGGCACCCTTGGTGATGGACATTGAAGTCACCACCCAGAGTACACTTTGTGCCCTTGCCACCCTCAGTGTTTCCTCCTAGTGCTGTTTTGCATGGAGGAGTACTGATTCATCAGCTGAGAGAGGGCGGTAGGTGGTAATCAGCGGAAGGTTTCCTTGTCATGAGACTTCATGGGGTCTGGAGTCAATGTTGAGGGCTCCCAGGGCAACTCCATCCCAACTGTACACCACTGTGCCGCCACCTCTGCTGGGTCTGTCCTGTCGATGGGACAGGATATACCCAAGGATAGTCATGGCGTTGTCTGGGTCATCGTCTGTAAGGTATGATTCCATGAGTATGACAATGTCAGGCTGTTGCTTGACTAGTCTGTAGGATGCTCTCCCAACTTTGGCACAAGCCCCCAGATGTTAGTAAGGAGGACTTTGCAGGGTTGACAGGGCTGGGTTTGCAGTTGTCGTTTCCAGTGCCTAGGTCGATGCTGGGTAGTCCATCCTGTTTCATTCCTTTTTCACTTCGTAGTGGTTTGATACAACTGAGTGGCTTGCCAGGCCAGTTCAGAGGGCATTTTAAGAGTCAATCACGTTGCTGTGGATCTGGAGTTACATGTAGGCTGGACCAGGTAAGGACAGCAGATTTTCTTCCCTAAATGACATTAATGAACCAGATGGGTTTTTGCAACAACCAACAATGGCCATCATTAGACTAGCTTTTTAATTCCCGATTTTATTATATGAATTCAAATTCCACCTTCTGCCGTGGTGGGATTCGAACCCATGTCCCTTGAGCAATAATAAAAGCAAAATACTGCAGGTGCTGGAAATCTGAAATAAAAACAAGAAATGCTGGAAATACTCAGCAGGTCTGGCAGCATCTATGCAAAGAGAAGCAGAGTTAACGTTTCAGGTCAGAGACCCTTCTTCAGAACTGACAAATATTAGAAATGTAAAAGGTTTTAAGCAAGTAAAGTGGGGGTGGGGCAAGAGATAACAAAGGTGAAGGTGTTGATAGGACAGGGTCACAGAGAATAACTGACCAGAAGGTCATGGAACAAAGGTGAACGGTATGTTAATGATGTGCTGAAAGACAAAGCGTTAGTACAGAGAGGGTTTGAATGACTGTAAAACACAGAGCACACCAAGCACAAACATACAAAAACACATTAAAAAACACATCCATTGAGCAATACCCTGGGTCTCTGGTTTCTAGTCCAGTGACAATACTGCATGACCGCCTCCCCGATACGGATAACTGAGTTATAGATGAACTGAGTTTACAAATGGTGGAAGGTTGGAAGCCAGACAGGATAGTATTGGAATAGTCTAGACTGCTGCAGTAAGGACACAAGTGGGCAAAATTATGTTGGTGCAAATCAGTGACTTTTTGGTGCTACCTTCAGTACATCTCCAAAGTTGTAGGCCTTGCAGCAGAAGATCCTACAATACATGTATGAGATTACAATACCATATCAATGCTTCAGGGAATTTCATGATAGCACAGGTCCCTTTTTCTAATGGCAATGTGATAATAACATAAGAATTAGGAGCAGGAGTAGACAATTCAGCCCCTCGAGCCTGCTCCGCCATTCAATACGATCACGGCTGATCTCATCTTAGCCTCAACTCCACTTTCCTGCCCATTCTCCATAACCCTTCAACCCATTACTAATTAAAAATCTGTCTATCTTCTCTTTAAATTTACTCAATGTCCCGGCATCCACTGCACTCTGGGGTAGTGAATTCCACAGACTCACAACCATTTGAGAGAAGTAATTTCTCCTCATCTCTGTTTTAAATCTGCTACCCCTTATCCTAAAACTATGACCTCTCGTTCTAGATTACCCCACCAGAGGAAACATCCTCTCTACATCTTTTTTGTCAATCCCCTTAATCATCTTATATACCTCAATTGGATCTCCTCTCATTCTTCTAAACTCCAGAGAGTAAAAGCCTAAACTGCTCAATCTCTCTTCATAAGACAAACTCCTCATCTCTGGAATCAATCTAGTGAACCTCCTCTGAACTGCCTTCAATGCAACTATATCCCTCCTCAAGTAAAGGGACCAAAACTGCACGCAATACTCCAGGTGTGGTCTGACTAATGCCTTGTACAGTTGCAGCAACACTTCCCATTTTTTACACTCTATTCCTTTAGCAATAAAGGCCAAAATTCCATTTGCCTTCCTTATTACCTACTTCACCTGCATACTAGTTTTCTGCGATTCATGCACGAGGACATCCAGATCCCTCTGCACCGAAGCACTCTGAAGTTTCTCTCCATTTAGATAATAATTTGCCTTTCTATTCTTCCGACCAAAATGGATAACCTCACACATATCCACGTTAAAATCCATCTGCCAGATTTTCGCCCATTCACCTAACCTATCCATATCCATTTGTAAATTTATTATTTCTTTATTGCAACTTAGTATCCCACCTATTTTAGTGTAATCTGCAAATTTGGCTATACCTTCAATCCCTGCATCCAAGTCATGAATATAGATTGTCAATAGTTGGGGCCCGAGGACTGAACCCTGTGGCACCCCACTAGTTACATCTTGCCAACCAGAAAAGGACCATTTATCCTGACTCTGTTTTCTGTTGGTGAGCCAATCCTCTATCCAAGCTAAAAAATTGCCCCTAACCCCACGTGATCTTACCTTGTGTATTAACCTTTTGTGCGGCACCTTATCAAATGCCTTCTGGAAGCCCAGATATACGACATCTACAGGATCCCTGTTATTCACTTTACTTGTTGCATCTTCGAAGAACTCTAGCAAATTAGTCAAATACGATTCACCCTTCATAAAACCATGCTGACTCTGATGGATTGCGTTTTGACTTTCTAAATGTCCTGTTATTACTTTCTTAATAATGGATTCTAACAATTTCCCAATGAGAGATGTTAAACTAACTGGTCTATAGTTTCCTACTTTCTGCCTCCCTCCCTTTTTGAATAAGGGTGTTATATTGGCATTTTTCCAATCCACTGGAACCTTTCCCACATCCAGGGAATTTTGGAATATTATAACCAATGGATCCACTATTTCCGCTGCCACTTCCTTTAAGACCCCAGGATGTAGGCCATCAGGCCCTGAGGACTTGTCTTCCTTCAATTCCAATAGTTTGCTCAGTACTTTTTTCCTCGTGATGATGATTGTTTTAAGTTACTCCCTTTCTATAACCTCTGCATTACCTATTAATATTGGGATGGTACTAGTGTCCTCCACCTTGAAAACTGAGGCAAAATACTGATTTAGTGTCTCTGCCATTTCTGTGTTCCCCACTGTTAACTCCCCAGTCACATCCTCCAAGGGACCAACATTCACTTTAGCTACTCTCTTCCCTTTTATATACTTATAGAAGCTTTTGCTATCCATTTTTATATTTTGCGCTCGTTTTCTTTCATAATTTATCTTTGCTCTTTTTATTACTTTTTTAGCAACCCTTTGTTGATCTTTAAAAGTTTCCCAATCTTCCAGCCTGCCACTGGCCTATGCAATATGGTATGCCTTAGTTTTTGTTTTTATGTTATCCTTAACTTCCTGGCTTAGCCATGGATGTTTTTCCCCCCCTTACAATCTTTCTTCCTCTCTGGAATATATTTTAGTTGGGAGGAATTGAATATCTCCTTAAACATCTGCCACTACTCATCAACTGTCCTACCTTTTAGTCTTCCTGCCCAGTCCACGCGGGCCAAATCTGTCCTCAAGCCTATGTAATTACCTTTGTTTAACTCCAGAACGCTAGTGTGGGACTCCAGTTTCTCGCTCTCAAATTTAATTTGAAATTCTAGCATGCTATGATCACTCTTCCCTAGAGGATCCTTAACTATGAGATCATTAATTAATCCCAACTCATTACATAATACCAAATCTAGAATAGCCTGCTCCCTGGTTGGTTCCACAAAATATTGCTCCAATAAACAATCTCTAATACATTCAATGAACTCTCTCTCGCGGCTACCCTTGCCAATTTGATTAATCCAGTCTATATGTATATTAAAATCACCCATGATTATTGCCGTACCTTTCTTACAAGCCCCAAGTATTCTACGCCTTGATCTCCAGTGCCTATATCATTTCTCACTATGGCACTGATCTCTTCCTTTACTAACAAAGCTACACCACTTCCTTTTCCTTCCTGCCTATCGTTCCAAAATACTGAGTACCCTTCGATATTCAATTCCCAAACCTGGTTTCCCTGCAACCACGTCTCATACCCATTCATCTCTATTTGCACTGTTCACTCATTAATTTTATTTCAAATGTTTCATGCATTCAGATACAAAGCCTTTAAGTTGTTCTATTATCAAATTTCCCTACTCTTGTCTGACTCCTTGGTGCAAGATGACCTTCACATGTTCTGTTCCGACCTTTTATTTTCTGGTAACAATCAGCCTCATCACTAACCTGCACTCCTATGTTCTCCTTTAACTTTGACTTCCTAATTTTCTATGCAGCTGAACCCTCCCCTCCCCACTATTTAGTTTAAAGCCCTATCTACAGCCCTAGTTATGCAATTTGCCAGGACTCTGGTCCCAGCACGATTCAGGTGGAGCCCGTCCCATCGGAAGAGCTCCCTCCTTCCCCGATACTGGTGCCAATGTCCCACGAATTCGAACCCATTTGTCCCACACCAATTTTTGAGCCACGCATTTACCTCTTTAATCTTATTGACCCTGTGACAACTATCTCGTGGCTCAGGTAGTAATCTGGAGATTATTACCTTTTTGGTTCTACTTTTTAATTTAGCCCCTAGCTGCTCATATTCCCTCAGCAGAAACTCTATAATTATTCTACCTGTATCATCGGTACCTATGTTGTCTGCGACAACTGGATCTTTCCCCTCCCACTCCAAGGTCCTCTGCAGCCCGAATGAGATATCCTGAAATAAAAACAAAAGCAAAATACTGCGGATGCTGGAAATCTGAAATAAAAACAAGAAATGCTGGAACCACTCAGCAGGTCTGGCAGCATCTGTGAAAAGAGAAGCAGAGTTAACGTTTCGGGTCAGTGACCCTACTTCGGAACTGACAAATATTAGAAAAGTCACAGGTTATAAGCAAGTGAGGTGGGGGTGGGGCAAGAGATAACAAAGGAGGTCTAGATTGGACCAGGCCACATAGCTGACCAAAAGGTCACGGAGCAAAGGCAAACAATATGTTAATGGTGTGTTGAAAGACAAAGCATTAGTACAGATTAGGTGTTAATACACTGAATATTGAACAGCAGCAAGTGCAAAACTGAAAAAAAACAGTGGATAAGCAAACTGAACAAACTAAGATGAAATGAAATAAATGCAAAAAAAAAAGATGGTAAAAAATGTAAAAAAGAATGTAAAAAAAAGGAAGAAAAAATAACTAAAAATGAAAGTAAAATGGGGGGCTGTCATGCTCTGAAATTATTGAACTCAATGTTCAGTCCGGCAGGCTGTAGTGTGCCTAATCAGTAAATGAGATGCTGTCCCTCGAGCTTGCGTTGATGTTCACTGGAACACTGCAGCAATCCCAGGACAGAGATGTGAGCATGAGAGCAGGGAGGAGTGTTGAAATGGCAAGCAACCGGAAGCTCAGGGTCCTGCTTGCGGACTGAGCGGAGATGTTCCGCAAAGCGATCACCCAGTCTGCGCTTGGTCTCCCCAATGTAGAGGAGACCACACTGTGAGCAGCGAATACAGTATACTACATTGAAAGAAGTACAAGTAAATCGCTGCTTCACCTGAAAGGAGTGTTTGGGGCCTGGGATAGTGAGGAGTGAGGAGGTAAATGGGCAGTTATTACACCTCCTGCGATTGCAGGGGAAGGTGCCATGGGACGGGGATGAGGTGGTGGGGGTAATGGAGGAGTGGACCAGGGTGTCGCGGAGGGAACGATCCCTTCGGAATGCTGACAGGGGAAGGGAGGGGAAGATGCGACTGGTAGTGGCATCACGCTGGAGGTGGCGGAAATGGCGGAGGATGATCCTTTGGATATGGAGGCTGATGGGGTGAAAAGTGAGGACAAGGGGAACCCTGTCACGGTTCTGGGAGGGAGGGGAAGGGGTGAGGGTAGAGGTGCGGGGAATGGGCCGGACACGGTTGAGGGCCCTGTCAACCACAGTGGGGGGAAATCCTCGGTTGAGGAAAACGGAGGTCATATCAGAAGCACCGTCATGGAAGGTAGCATCATCAGAGCAGATGCGTCGGAGATGGAGAAACTGGGAGAATGGAATGGAGTCCTTACAGGAGGTAGGGTGTGAAGAAGTGTAGTCGAGGTAGCTGTGGGAGTCGGTGGGCTTATAATGGATATTAGTGGACAACCTATCCCCAGAGATGGAGACAGAGAAGTCGAGGAAGGGAAGGGAAGTGTCAGAGATGGACCATGTTAAGGTGAGAGAAGGGTGGAAATTGGAAGCAAAGTTGATAAAGTTTTCCAGTTCGGGGCGGGAGCAGGAAATGGCACCAATACAGTCATCGATGCACCGGAAAAAGAGTTGGGGGAGGGGGCCTGAGTAGGACTGGAACAAAGAATGCTCGACATATCCCACAAAAAGACAGGCATAACTGGGACCCATCTGGGTACCCATTGTGACACCTTTTACTTGAAGGAAGTGCGTGGAGTTGAAGGAGAAGTTGTTCAATGTGAGAACAAGTTCAGCCAGGCGGAGGAGGGTGGTGGTGAATGGGGACTGGTTGGGCCTCTGTTCCAGGAAGAAGCGGAGAGCCCTCAAACCATCCTGGTGGGGGATGGAGGTGTAGAGCGATTGGACGTCCAGAGTGAAGAGGAGGCGGTTGGGACCAGGAAACTGGAAAATGTCAAAATGACGTAGGGCATCAGAAGAGTCACGGATGTAGGTCGGAAGAGACTGGACCAGCGGAGAAAAGATAGAGTCTAGATAGGAAGAAATAAGTTCAGTGGGGCAGGAGCAGGCTGACACAATGGGTCTGCTGGGACAGTCCCGTTTGTGGATTTTGGGAAGGAGGTAGAAGTGGGCTGTCCGGGGTTGTGGGACTATGAGGTTGGAAGCTGTAGAGGGAAGGTCTCCAGAGGAGATGAGGTCAGTGACAGTCCTTTGGACGGTGGCTTGATGTTCGGTGGTGGGGTCATAGTCCAGAGGGAGGTAGGAAGAAGTGTCCGTGAGTTGGCGTTGAGCTTCTGCAAGGTAGAGGTCGGTACGCCATACGACAACAGCACCACCCTTGTCTGCAGGTTTGATGACCACGTCGGGGTTAGACCTGAGAGAATGGAGTGCCTCAAGTTCAGAAGGGGACAGGTTAGAGTGAGTGAGGGGGGCAGAGAAATTGAGATGACCAATGTTTCGCCGACAGTTTTCAATGAAGAGATCAAGAGCGGGCAAGAGGCCAGGTGGAGGGGTCCAGGTAGAGGGAGAATGCTGGAGGCGGGTGAATGGGTCTGCTGGTCGGGGGGAGGACTCCTGGTCAAAGAAGTGAGCCTGGAGGCGGAGGCGACGGAAGAAGAGCTCAATGTCATGCCGAGCGTGAAATTCATTGAGGTGGGGGCGTAAGGGGATAAAACTGAGACCTTTGCTGAGTACAGAACGCTCAGCATCAGAGAGGGGGAGGTCAGAGGGTATAGTGAATACACGGCAAGGGGTCAGATCAGAAGGGGTGGGGTCAGAGGGAAGTGAAGCGGAAGGAGGATCTGGAGAGGCATTAGTCCCCATCAGCTGCTGGAGCTTGCGTTCCTTAACACCTGAAAGGAAGAAAAAAAGTTTTTTGTTAATGCGTCGGATAAGACGAAAGATGAAATGAAACTGCGGAGTAGAACAGCTTTGAGATAAGGTGAGGCGTTGCTGCTGGAGAGAGAGGTCCAGTGTGTGCATGTGGCGGCGCATAGCACTGAGTGGGGATCTCAGGATGCGGCGAGAGTAGCAGTCCAAGCAATGCTGTATTTGTTGGAGATACCTATGATCCTGGGTGGTTTCAAAGCATGATGGGTGAAACTGCAGTTGTAATCCACGTGGAATAAGTCAGAGCCGGAGACAGTCACTGAGGAAGGAGATGTGGCTGTGAAAACGAGTTTTGGTAGATACCTTATCAAACACCAGGAGGGAAATAGAAAGCAATGAAGGTGAACAAGGTAAAAGAGACAAACGAAAATCCCGTCCGAGAGAAGAGCAGAACTTCTTCAAGGTCAGCATTCCTGGAAGACAAGTGGCAGTGAATTAAACACTAAAATAAAAGCAAAATACTGCGGATGCTGGAAATCTGAAATAAAAACAAGAAATGCTGGAACCACTCAGCAGGTCTGGCAGCATCTGTGAAAAGAGAAGCAGAGTTAACGTTTCGGGTCAGTGACCCTACTTCAGAACTGACAAATATTAGAAAAGTCACAGGTTATAAGCAAGTGAGGTGGGGGTGGGGCAAGAGATAACAAAGGAGGTCTAGATTGGACCAGGCCACATAGCTGACCAAAAGGTCACGGAGCAAAGGCAAACAATATGTTAATGGTGTGTTGAAAGACAAAGCATTAGTACAGATTAGGTGTTAATACACTGAATATTGAACAGCAGCAAGTGAAACCTGAAAAAAACAGTGGATAAGCAAACTGAACAAACTAAGATGAAATGAAATAAATGCAAAAAAAAAAGATGGTAAAAAATGTAAAATAATGTAAAAAAAAAAGGAAGAAAAAATAACTAAAAATGAAAGTAAAATGGGGGGCTGTCATGCTCTGAAATTATTGAACTCAATGTTCAGTCCGGCAGGCTGTAGTGAGATATCCTGAACCCTGGCACCATAAATCTCAGCACCCATCACAACAAAGAGAATAAAACAGACATGTTCCATATAATGCAGTAAAACACTGTGACACAATTTGTTTTGTTCAATCACAAAGGGGAGTAAATAATTCCTCTTTTATTTAACACAGGTTTTAAATTAATTTGGTAATATGACTACCTACCGTGAAGTAATAATTCAAAGAGATGTTCCTTTCCTTTTTCATTCATATGAATGTGACTTTTCACTTCAATGAACAATGAAGCAGTTAGCTACTCAAAGAATAAATACAGATGTTTATTGAATTCCTAATGTAATCACTGTTCTATTGGTACTTTATTCTATCACTCTGTTATGGATATTTTCTGCTATATTTTTGTTCAATGTAACATTTACTGAAATAAAAATACAAACTATTTTCTATTCTTCATACCAAGCGCATTCTGTCAGTGTTTAGTCTACCTGTAAATTGCTTGTACGTAAAAATGTACTTTAGACTCAAATATCTAGATATGAGTGACAGCTTAACATATTCATTACAAAGCCAAAGAAATTTCACTCAAACAAATTTTACGCTGGTTTGTATGCTAACATCAAACAATGCACTTTCATTTGAAATCATTTTTATAACCCATATTATGTTCAGATACTATTATGATCATGCTTCACATCATCATTGTAGAAAACTTCTGGGTCCATTTTAAACCTACCTGCCCAGCGCAAAATGGGCCATGAAAACTGAGCAGGTTAATTACATGCTTGACATTTTCACCATTCCTACCACCTGTGAGTTTACACAGCACAATTCAGCAGGCAGATATGATGACCACCTAAAGCAGATGGGCCTCATGAATTGATGCAGTTGGGGGCCTATTATTCCAGTGGGACCCCATTTGCATTTTAATTATGGGTTGGACAGAGAAGCCGCCATGGCAATCCCACCAGGTGAAAGCAGGTTGACAGCTATCGGGAAGGATGAAGCAGGAGTGCTTTTCTGGGCCCCACAGAAAAATCGTAAGCTCCTCTGCCCTGGACCCCTTCTCTTTCATGCCCCCACCACCGCCAACCTCCTCCCCACCCCCCCACCAGCCCACTTTCCCCCCCTGCGAGACTCTCCTGAAAAATCCTTCCTGTGACTTACCTGCGAGTCACTCTTTGGTGCTGGCCAGAAATGTCGGAACACTCAAATACCCAGCATGCTGCACTCTTCCCACTTTGTGCGTACGGATGAGGCCTAGGAGTTAAAATACCCTGAGCCTCAAACTCAGGTCCCAGGTCATCGAGCACATTTTGTATTAGCTCTGCCTTCTGCCAACCTGCCAACCTCCGAGTGTTAAAATTGAAGCCTTCATCTTTGTGTGAGAAAATAAGATTAAATTCTTAGAGAACATGAATTACTTAATGACTGACAACAGGGATCATATAAATTATCTAGAAATAAGGATCGGGACAGCGGACAGGTACTCTGTGAATTTTTTAATGCTGTATTCACTGTGAGTGTGGGTCAGAGATCGGGTTATAATGTTGTCACCCCAACTCTCTGACTCATGTCCCGATGGAAATTCAACCCTTTTGTTCCTAATGGAAATAAAAGAATGTTTACAACAAACTGTTGAACCTTTAGTTTAAATGCACACCCAAAGATACTAACATATTGAAAGATTAAGATAATACCCAAGCTAAGCAGTGGGCAAACAACAATTAAAGCTATGAAGACAACAGTTAACACAGTAGAGAACCGATACAGAAAGTTCAGAGGAGATCTAATAGAGGAATAAGAAGAGCAAAGAGAGGTAATGGGGGCAATTTTCCCAGCCCGCGTCTTCCCAACCTCTTCTTGGTTTTCCCACACCAAGTCCAAGGCCAACGGGGACCCCCTTTGGATCTGGCGGGATACCAATTAAGGCAGTTAAAAAGGTAATTAAGAACTTCTTTAACCCTGAATTCTGACTTTTCCAGTCAGGGAACCTGTTTCCTCTCTGTGAGCAACTCACCAGGATCACTGAGGCAAGTGCACAATGGGAAGAGATTCTTCAGTGAAGCTGAAAGGCTGAGATGCCTTTGATCAGTGAAACTGAAAAGCTCCAGCCGTGGGCAGGTGAGAGGCTGATGTGCAAAGCACTTCTCTCTGAAAGTGCTACCACTGCTTGCCAAATGATTGCCAACTTCTTAGAAGGCTCTTCACCTGTCTGGCACTTCATTCAACTTCACTTGCACTTCCCTGCTGCAGCCTTCAACACAGCATGAGAGCAGCTTATGGAGCTCCACCTTCCACCTTTGATGAGGGACAAGAGCAGAACAACATTACCACCAATAGAACCAGCAGGAGCAACACCAGAGTAACACCAACTTCCTTTTCCTCAGCCACATGCCCCTCCACAGGACAGAAGGGATGGACACCAAGATCCAGCTGGAAGGAGGCAAGATACCTAACACAGGGTCTACAAGCAGAGGGTCAGCTCTCCTGAAATGTCTGAGCAGTAATGCCTCAGGAGGCTCAGACTCTCATGACAGGTCGCTGCTGACATCTACAACCTCCTGGAACAAGACCGCCTTCCCAGTGGACAAGGTAGGCACACAATGCCAGTGGCCAATAGAGTGCTTGTTACTGGAGGGCCACGCCACCATTCTCTGCCTCTCGTCAAAGCTGTGTGGTCTCTTCTCCTGCAAGGAGAGAAAACATAGAAATGTGATGTTCCTAATGGCTTGTGTGCAGAAGAGGGAAGGACAGCATTTGTGCAGGGTGACTGAGGCATGGTTTCGAGAGGATAGTAATCGGAGTGTTGGCTGTTCAAATGGGGATATGAGGTGCCTGAGGCAGATAAGGAGACATTAGGACCACTGACCAAAAACTTGGTCAGGAGATAGGTTTTAAGGAACATCTTAAAAAAGAAATGAAGTAGAGAAGAGTAAAGATTTAGGGAGAGAATTCCATAGCTTAATGCCTAGGCAGCCATTGGTGCAGTGCCAAAAATTGGGGAAGCACAAGAGGTCAGAATTGGAAGAGCAGACGGATCTTGGAGGGTTGTAAATCTGCAGAAAGCTACAGAGTTAGTGAGTTTGCTGAATAATACTTTTTTTCAAAAAAGCTGTCAGGTTAAAAGCCAATAGAGATTTCATGTGTGAGCATTACAGCTACGAATATTGAGATGTGTAACCAGAGATTTTAGCAGTTTTCCACTAAAACTATTGACCTTTGGTATAGTCAAGCTCTCTACAATATTTTTCTTTAAGTTTAATGATGAATGTGACCATGCTTTGATAATTGGGTAACATCCTTTCCACACATTGAATACAGCTGGTTCATGACCTGCTAGGAGTGTTCCTCGTGGGAATAATCTCTGATAAAGGCTTAGTATAGGATCTGCTCAGTAGATAAGCACAGAGCAGACATTGCCTGTACTACACAGTTTATGGTCAATTTAATCTTACATAGTGAAACAGTTGCTGAAATCAATGTTCTTTCCAACTAAGCAGTCAGGGATTGTTTTAGTTCTTTCATCCTTTCAGTTGTGAACTACCTTGCTAAGTTTTGTCTGAAAACAGCAATTGAGTTTCTATATTGAAAGGCCTGCTGGTAAAGCTATTCTTTAACAACAACAACCTATACTTGCATAGCATCTTTAATTGTGTTAATCATTCCAAGGTGCTTCACCAGAGCATTATTAAAGTTTAACACCATGCCACATAGAATATTACAACAGATGACCAAAAGCTTGGACAAAGAGGTAGGTTTAAGGGGAATCTTAAAGGAGGAAAGAGAGGTAGAGAGATAGAGAGGTATAAGGAGTCCTCAACATTGACTCCAGACCCTATGAAGTCTCCTGGCATCAAGTCAAACATGGTCAAGGAAACCTCCTGCTGATTACTACCTATCCACCCCCTTTGATAGTAGAATCAGTGCTTCTCCATGTTGAAAATCAATTGGAAGTAGCACTGAGGGCAACAAGGGCATAAAATGTACTCTGGGTGGGGAACTTCAATATCCATCAACAACAGTGTCACGGTAGCACCACTACTGGCCGAGCCCTAAAGGGTATAGCTGCTAGACTGAGTCTGTGGCAGATAGTGAGGGAACCAACAAGAGGGAAAAACCTACTTGACCTCGTCCTCACCAAACCACCTGCTGCAGATGCATCTGTCCATGATAGTACTGGTAAGACTGACCATCGCGCAGTCCTTGTGGAGACGATGTCCCGTCTTCACACTGAGGGTACCCAGCATCGTGTTGTGTGGCACTACCACCATGCTAACTGAGATCGATTTTGAACAGATATAGCTTCTCAAAACTGGGCATCCATGAGGCGCTGTGGGCCATCATCTGCAGCAGAATTGTATTCAAACATAATCCGTGACCTCATGACCTGGCATATCCCCTAATCTACCATTACCATTAAGCCTGGGGACCAACCCTGGTTCAATGAAGGAGGGCATGCCAGGAACAGCACCAGGCATACCTGAAAATGAGGTGTTAACCTGGTGAAGTTACAACCCAGGACTACATGCATGCCAAACAGCATCAGCAACATGCAATAGACAGGAATCCCATAATCAATGGATCAGATTTAAGTTCTGTAGTCCTACCACATCCAGTTGTGAATGGTGGTGGACAATTAAACAACTGACAGAAGGAGGAGGCTCCACAAACATCCCCATCCTCAATGATGGCGGAGCCCAGCACATCAGTACAACAGGCAAGGCTGAAGCATTTGTTTCTATCTTCAGCCAGAAGTGCTGAGTAGATGGTCCATCTCGGCATCCTCCTGAGGTCCCAGCATCACAGATGCCAGTCTTCAGCCAATCTGATTTGCTCCACCTGATATCAAGAAATGTCTGAAGGCACTGGATACTGCAAAGGTTATGGGCCCTGACAACATTCCGGCAATAGTACTGAAGACATGTGCTCCAGAACTTGCCGCGCCCCTAGCCAAGCTGTTCCAGTACAGCTACAACACTGGCATCTACCCGGCAATGTGGAAAATTGTCCAGGTATGTCCTGTGCACAAAAAGCAGGACAAATCTGACCCAGTCAATTACAGCCCCATCAGTCTACTCTCGAACATCAGCAAAGTGATGGAAGGGATCGACAACAGTGCTATCAAGCGACATTTGCTCAACAATACCCTGCTCACTGATGCTCAGTTTGGGTTCTGCCAGGGCCACTCAGCTCCAGACCTCATTATAGCTTTGGTCCAAACATGGGCAAAAGAGCTGAACTCCAGAGGTGAATTGGGACTGACTGTCCTTGGCATCAAGGCAGCATTTCACCGAGTGTGGCATCAAGGAGTCTGAGCAATACTGAGGTCAATGGGAATCAGGAGGAAACTCTCCGCTGGTTGGAGTCATAACTAGCACAAAAGTAGATGGTGGTGGTTGTTGGAGGTCAATCATCTCAATCCCAGAACATCACTCCAGGAGTTTCTTAATGCCCTAGTCCCAACCATCTTCAGCTGCTTCATCAATTACCTTCCCTCTATCATAAGGTCAGAAGTGGGGATGTTCGCTGATGATTGCACAATGTTCAGCACCATTCGTGACTCCTCAGATACTGAATTAGTCCAAGTTCATATGCAGCAAGACCTCGACAATATCCAGGTTTAGGCTGAAAAGTGGCAAGTAACATTCGCGTCACACAAGTGCCAGGCAATGACCATCTCAAACAAGAGAGGATCTAACCATCTTCCCTTGACATTCAATGGCATTACCATTGCTGAATTCCCCACTATCAATATCCTGGGGGGTTACCATTAACCAGAAACTGAACTGGACCAGACACATCAATGCTGTGGCTACAAGAGCAAGTCAGAGGCTCAGAATTTTGCGGCGAGTAACTCACCTCCTGTCTCCCCACTGCATGTCCATCATCTACAAGGCACAAGTTAGGAGTGTGTCTTGTAATACTCTCCACTTGCCTGGATGGGTGCAGCTCCAACAACACTCAAGAAGCTCGACACTATCCAGGACAAAGCAGCCCACTTGATTGGCACCCCATCCACAAACTCCCTTCACCGCCAACTCACAGTGGCAGCAGTGTGTACCATCTACAAGATGCACTGCAGCAGCTCACCAAGGATCCTTCAACAGCACCTTCCAAACCCGCGATCTCTACCACCTAGAAGGACAAGGGCAGAGGATGCACGGGAACACCACAACCTGTAAGTTTCACTCCAAACCACACACCATCCTGATTTGAAACTATATTGCCATTCCTACACTGTCGCTGGGTCAAAATCCTGCAACTCCCTTCCTAAACGCACTGTTGGTGCACCTACACCTCAAGGACTGCAACAGTTCAAGAAGGCAGCTCACCACCACCTTCTCAAGGGCAATTAGGGATGGGCAATAAATTCTGGCCTGGCCAGCGATGCTCACATCCCCTAAATGAATAAAATAAAATGATTTGTTATGAGATCTTATGGTGCGTGATGTGTTTGTAAAGTTTGGAGGAGTTTACATACAAGAACATTAGAGTGGGTGCTGCCTTGGTTGCTTAAGATCGGACTTTGGACGAGGAAGGCAATTATCAGCAGCAAGAGTGTGCTGTGGAGGTAGCTGCAGATGGCAACAGAGATCAGAACAACAAAGGACACAAGAATAGAGATGAGAGAATCAGAAGGATCGATGGTGTACCCACATAACAGGATGTACAGGCACAGGCTCAGCTTCCTTGACGTCTCTGAAAAGCAGTGCTTTTGGAGACTCAGATTGTCGCACCAGATGATGGAAGACATCTGCAGACTCCAAGAAGAAGACCTGCTCCCTGTTGTCTTGGTGGCCACACATTACTGTCATTAAGAAAGTTATCGATACTCTCAATTTCTTTGACATGTGGTTCCTTCCAATGCACCACTGCAACATATCAAGGGTTACTAGTCGGCTGCACATAATGTATACAGCAGATGATGAGAAGATTGTTTGCCAAGGTGTCAATTTTTGTTAACTTCCTGTTATGAAGACCCCCTACCTGCCAAGAATGAGGCATATTAATGTTGTTATATGAACATCAATTTTAAACTGTTGCTGGAGTGAAGAGTTGACTTGTTTAAAGAGATCAGCAGTTGCTGGAAAAATATTTGCATACTGTGCTTGGAGAGACAAAAGAATTGCTCACTGATTCAATTAACAGAGATTAGTCTGGGCAATGATGATCCACATCTTGTCAGTGTAAGAGACAGCACTACACCACCACCCCCAACCACCTCCCCCACTCCCCGCACCCCCACCGAGAGCTTTGAAATACACAAACCGCAGAAGCGGTTGTTTCAAAATAAGAGGTTAGTCACATGACTAACCTGCAAACTAACTTGGAGTTTTGAATTATGCTCACAGGACAGTTTGAAGACAGAGACTGCAGATTGCAACTGAACTTGGAACAAGAGCCTCCGCCTGTCTGGCTCTCTCTCTTTCACTAATCTCCGGATCCACTAAAGTCACTTAAACTACAAGAGAGAAAAGACTCCTCATCACAACAAGTTTTAAAGTGTACACTGGGCTGTAATGAAATGGTAAGACTTACCAGCAACCAAAGATAGTAAATAGAAACCCAGCTATTGCCTCTGTTACGACCAGGTGTGAAATGTGTCTCGGGTTCTTTTGCTGTCTTTATCTGGTCTTATTGTAACAGGCATTAATTTTAAACACACTGTGTTTTGAGCTCCCCCTTTGTAAATCTTTGTTCACAACTATCCAGTTATAAGGCAAAGAAACCTATTCACACAGGTTTTCTGAGGTTTAAAGAAGAAAGATGAATTTTTCTTAAAACTTAAACTTTAATACGGTTAACGCCTATGGATATATGATGTGCCCACGCTAGCATGCACATGCGATACACACATGCAAATAGGGACAGAAAAAAGCAGAGGGAAATATAGTAGACAGGTGTTTGAGGCAATATCAGAAGAGTTTCTTGTTTACTGTGCTTCGAGCTCACTTGATTGTAGGTAGTCTTGCTGTTCATTGGGGCCTAGTGTTCTTCTTAAACCTTGTTCACGTAGGAAAATTTTCTCTCTTTGAGGTTCACGTGTTTTCACAAGATTCAGTTCCGTGGGAAAGAGATGCAGGCAGGCAGGACTGGAGAGGATGTTCGGTTCCAAACAGGAGCACATGGCTTTCTCAGTCTTTTCCTTGTTGGAAATTCCAATTCTGTTTTTTTCCAATTTAAAACTCCACTAGTTGGCCAGCAGGTGGTCACATGACTGACTGGTTTGATCAGATCTCTTCTATGTATTGGGGCAGGGACTGGTTCCTCATTGTTCCAACACTGTCTATTACTAAGCAAATGACTTTCCAGTCAGGGGCTTGCAATTTTAAGTTTTAATTTTCATGTGGCGAAATAATGTGTACCTCAGTTTAGGTAGGTGGGGGGCTTGCCTGACACCTCAAACTTTTCCCCATTCATCTTTTTACTTTTTTCTGTCTCTGTCTGCATGTGTGCTTATTGCGTATGCATGCTAGCATGATCACGTCGCGTATTTGTAGTCGTTAACTGAATTGGAGTTTAAGATTAATAAACTTGCACCTTTTTTGTTTAAATCTAAGAAAACCTGTCTGATTTGATTTCTTTGCCTTGCAATTGGAAAGTAGTGAACAAGAATTCACTAAGGGAGGGCTAAAAACTCTGTGTTTTAAAATTAAACCCTGTTACGGTTAAACCAGGCAAAGGTTGAGGTGGAATCCCGAGACTCCTTTTCACCTGGTTGTAACATTCCCCTGTGATGACATAGCACGAATGAGGAGGTACTCGATCTCTGATCTGTACTGGCTTCCCAGAGGTGCAGGAAATCATTGATTACGCACACAACCCAATCTGAGGACCACCAGACCAACCAGGAGTATTCAACAACTGCAAAGAATTCCATTCTATCAATGCACAACTGGTATGCAACCACAAGAATAGGTTCATGCAGATCTGTGGTAAAATTCCTGGGGGCTGTCATGATGCTTTCATCCTACGGAGTACAACATTCCCGACCTCTTTGTGTCTTCAAATAAACAGAAGGGGTGTCTCTCAGGAGACAAAGGATACCTTCATCAAATTTGGCTTCTGACAACTATCTGGAAACCCAGCAACGAAACACAAGAGTGGATCTGACATGAGCCACATGACCATGAGATGTATCATCAAGCAAATCATTGGCATGCTGAAGATGCATTTCAGGTGCCAAGACAGGTCTAACGGGCTCACCAGCAAGGTTCTCCAGAATGATTGCGGCGTGCTGCATTCAGCACAACATTGCAGAGCAGCGGGGATTAGAGGTGGAGGATGAAGAAGGTGTTTATCACTTATTATCTGATGATGATTCCAATGAAGATGAGGGCGAGAAGGAAGATGAAGATGGGGGGAGAAGGAAGATGAAGATGGGGCACCCAAGGCCAGACCAGTCACTTGCATTGCTGCACGAGATGCCAGGGATTCCCTAACAATTCAAAGGTACAGATAGTCTTTCACACTGGACCAGAATAACTATGACAAGCACATCATTCCAACAGGTCCAATCAATTTATGTCTTTACATTCATCACCAGACAAATGAAAAGGTGAGTTCCCGCGTGACAACCAAGAATGAGCAAGATGGGGAAATGGTG
The DNA here is from genome assembly GCF_036365525.1 of Heterodontus francisci. NCBI lineage: Eukaryota > Metazoa > Chordata > Chondrichthyes > Heterodontiformes > Heterodontidae > Heterodontus > Heterodontus francisci. The sequence continues at coordinate 107,531,777 of NC_090376.1, forward strand.
CAAATGAATACATTTTACATGCCATGATAACAAAAGGAAACATAATCACGGGACATTTTTTTCAAACATGCATCAACATACCCTTGGTGAATTACAATTGTTTATTTTGGTCTGCCTGCAGCTTCTGCATGCTGCGAACTGTATGTCTTCAGCAGAGGTAGAGGTAGGTTACTCAAATCCCTGCTCTGACAGCTGAGTTGTTCTTGGCTGATGACCTCTCGATTTTGGAGTCCATGAGGACCCCATAAAAGACTGCTCCACCTGCACCTAGGCAAGGGCAGGCTTGGCCATTGGGAGACAAGGCAGTATATCAGGTATTGGCTGAGGGGGGAGGGTACAGTCAAAGGGTAAGAAGTGGGAATGTTTTGAGTGGCGTTCCCACTTCCACATCTTCTTTTGCCTCATCCCTCTTTTGGGCCAGCGACACTTTATTCTTACCACTCTGCGGTAGACCAGGTAGTTGAAGATCAGTGATACATCATAAGGCCACATGTAAGATATCTGTCATCCTATTTAATGTACAGATATGCTGGCTTCCAAAGTCTGCACGGCCATGGACATGGTCATAGTCATGGATTCATTTGAAGGAGTTGCTTGAATTTCCAAGCAGGTGGACACTCCTTGGTAGACATTCTGGTAATTCTCTGTGCCACCAATCCACTAATGCTTGAGTTGGATCCCTCCATCCGATCAGCTATTACATAGAGTGTGTCTGGTAGGACAGCCAATACCTCGTACAATTGCTGCTGTCCCTCTAAAATTTTTCTTTTCAGATGTCCACTGGTGTTCAGCATCTGTCTCCAATTGAGCAGAGATTGGAGAGGACTGAGCCCCACCAACACTATCTCTGCCACCAGTGTCTTTTCAGGCTTACTTGTGTGTTGTGAATCATAAAGTAGCAATGTTGTCAATCAGAATAATTAGGCTTATCATATTTTACTTATTGCCAAAATAATGTCAACTGACTAGTTCTTGTATGAGATATGTGCCAAGTTCATTTTTAATTCTGTCACCAGACATCTGCAAATTCCTAGGCTGGAATTTAATGTTGAGGTAGTGGCCTTACCCACTGGCTAAAAAGTCAGGGGAGAGCCCGCCTCCGTCGGGCCTCCAGTTCTGAGAACATCACAGAAACCAAACTGCTATCTTGCTGACCCAGGTCCTTAATTGACCTTGGTTGGGGCTTCTGTCCCTCTGAGGCAGGATGTCCAGCCTCCAAGAGCTGTAGGCCAATCGAAGGGCTGTCAGCTTTTCAGTCCCAGCAGCGCCACTGGGAGCAGTGACTGCACCCAGCGAGAGGAGCCACGATGGACGCAGGCCTACAACAGGTAAGTGGAGTCAGGGCTCGCCGGGGACAATCGGCTACGCCTGGCTAGGTGGGTCAGAGAGTAGGGAGGGGGTGGTAGTTTCATCGGGGTCAGCGTTTACTGCTGGGAGCCCTCCATGGGGCACAGGGTGCCCGATCAAGAGGACGCCCGCCGCCCGCAAGAGGCCACCATGTATTACTGAGCAGGCTGCTCAGGTACTGAAGTGCCCGTCCACCACTGGTAAAATACCAGCAGCGGTGGGGTTGACAGTTGATTGCTACTTAAGGGCCTCAATTAGCCTGGGGCAAGTGGGTCGTTTGCCATCTCCCCTGCTGCTGGTGAAATAGCGGCGGGGCCGGGTAGGCAATGGGCACAGCAGCCCCCCAACCTCCTGCAGGATTTTACACCCACCCTCTGCCTCCCAGCCTGCTCCCAGGAGGGGCATTAAATTCTGGTCCAAGTCTCTCCATCTCCAATGGTCAGGGATGCAGAGATACTACTGATCTCCCTTGCCTCTTCCTCCTCTGCATCAGTCAGTTGCATAATCTGTGGCAGTTCATCTTCAGTCTTCTCCCTCTCCCTTGTGTGTTGTACTCAGTTCTCCTGCAAAGAGGGAAAAAAACAGATCTATAATCAGTAAGACTGTGTTCTCCCGATGAATGCAGTTCATTTGGTAAGGGTGACTATCAGGCAGATGCATTGCATACATGAGGATTGCAGAGCGGCAGTGGTGGATCAATAAATGGGGAGGTGATGAAGTGCACAGAAAATGAGAAATAGCTGCTCTTGATGCTTAAATGGGTGTGAGAAGTCTCGTGATGGATGTAGGCTTGAGATGATAAAATGAGATGGGGGCGTTGTACATCAAATGATGTAATGAATCTGCAACTGCACTTACCTTTCCTGAACTACACAGGTTATTAAATTGTTTCCTGCACTGTATCCAGGAGTGAGGCATAATGCTCCTGCCGCTGACCTCTCACCCATATCCAACCACACCTTCATGACACAAGCAGGTTTTTTCCTCCCATTGTTGGAGAAGATTTTCTCTCTCCTACTCCTCACTACGTCAAGCGATGGATCACTAAATCGAGGCACAACCACTACTGTCCTGAATCTATCATGAAAATTCTCCCTCTCTTTGTTCAAACTCTGAATTCCTTTAAATTTCATCTTTGGATTGGTCCTTTAAATACTTGTGTTCAGATTGCTGTAAGACCTCACTCCTGTAGTCTACAGGCTTATGTTTCTTTTACATGAGATTTATGAGAAAATACACAGGACACACAAGTTCTGTCTGAGATTTTATTGTATCTTCAAGATAGATTCAAAACCACCACGACCCTACAATCTGAAGTTAATTATAAAAACACTACAATGCGAGCAGTGCACCAATAAGGTAACAAGAGATAAACATGCATATAACCACCAATGGATGATAAGTCCTTTAAGGGGCGGCACAGTGGCGCAGTGGTTAGCACCGCAGCCTCACAGCTCCAGTGACCCGGGTTCAATTCTGGGTAGTGCCTGTGTGGAGTTTGCAAGTTCTCCCTGTGTCTGCGTGGGTTTCGTCCGGGTGCTCCGGTTTCCTCCCACATGCCAAAGACTTGCAGGTTGATAGGTAAATTGGCCATTATAAATTGTCCCTAGTATAGGTTATTGATAGGGAAGTATAGGGATAGGTGGGGATGTGGTAGGAATATGGGATTACTGTAGGATTAGTATAAATGGGTGGTTGATGGTCGGCACAGACTCGGTGGGCCGAAGGGCCTGTTTCAGTGCTGTATCTCTAAATCTAAATCTAAAAAAAAAAAAATCCTTGGCCTCGAGACAACTGGCCAAAGTCACCTCCTTTTGGCTGCAGCAACAAGGTTGCATTAACAAGCACTTTTATAGCTCACTGGTATTGTTAATGTCCTCTTGTGTCCAGGTACTATCACACTTCCTTTCAAAGCCACCATCATCACCCCCTTCCTGAAAAAGCCCATTCTGGATTTGTCTGACTTACTGCCTCATTTCTACCCCAACCCACCACCTTTCCGCTCTAAAACTCTTGAATATATCTTGGCGTCCTAACTCTGTTGTCACCTCTCCTAAAAATCTCTGTTTGAATCTCTTTAGTCTGTTTCCCACTCTGCTCAAGGTACTATGGTAGCCTCGCAGTTACGTTGCTGGATTAATAATCTTGAGGTCATGCACACCGCAAAAGTTCTGTAATTGATTTTAATAAATCTGATTATTTGTGGGTTAGTGCTAGAAAAAAATCAAAAGATGAGGTCACAGAGAATAACTGACCAGAAGGCCATGGAGCAAAGGCAAATGGTATGTTAACGGTGTGGTGAAAGACAAAGTGTTAGTGCAGAGAGGGTGTTAATTGAAAGAAAAATGAACAGTCCTGGCCCAAAGCACAAACATGAGAAAAAACAGTGGGTCGGCACAGTAGAAACAAACTAAAATAAAATAAACAAACAAAAAAGAAAAAAGAAAAAATAACAAAAAAGAAAAATGAAACGGGGGTCCCGTCATGCTCTGAAATGATTGGCCTCAATGTTCAGTCCAGCAGGCTGTAGCATGCCTAATCGGTAAATGAGATTCTGTTCCTCGAGCTTGCGATGATATTCACTGGAACACTGCAGCAATCCCAGGACAGGGATGTGGGCATGTGAGCAGCAGTGGGGGGGTGTTGAAATGGCAAGCAACCGGAAGCTCGGGGTTATGCTTTCGGACTGAGCGGAGGTGTTGCGCAAAACGGTAACCCAATCTGCGTTTGGTCTCCCCAATGCGGAGGAGACCACATTGTGAGCAGCGAATACAGCATACTACATTGAAAGAAGTACAAGTAAATCGCTGCTTCACCTGAAAGGAGTGTATAGTAAGGAGAGAGGAGGTAAATGGGCAAGTCTTACACCTCCTGCGATTGCATGGGAAGGTGCCATGGGAAGGGGGCAAGGTGGGGGTAATGGAGGAGTGGACCAGGGTGTCATGGAGGGAACGATTCCTTCGGAATGCTGACAGGGGAGGGGAGGGGAGAGGAAGATGCGTTTGGTAGTGCCATCACACTGGAGGAGGCGGAAATGGCGGATGATGATCCTTTGGATGTGGAGGTTGGTGGGGTGGAAAGTGAGAACGAGGGGAACCCTGTCGTGGTTCTGGGAGGGAGGGGAAGGGATGAAGGTAGAGGTGCGGGAAATGGGCCGGACACAGTTGAGGGCCCTGTCAACAACAGTGGGGGGGCATCCTCGGTTGAGGAAAAAGGAAGACATATCAGAAGCACTGTCATGGAAGGTTGCATCATCAGATCATGAACAGAGGACCTGGCAGCAATATTACAAGAGATCTAATTACCTCAGACAGGTGGTCAACATTAGTGAATCCATCTTTCCATGACATCTCCTACCCACCACAATACCAGCCCTTCGTGCTACTCCATGCACCACACCCCCATCACCCCTGCCTAACAGCACTCCCTGGCACTCAGGACTCATGCCTAACGTCCACATATTCCACCTCACCCTAAAACACCACAAGTGCTGCCAGCCTCACACCCACCTCTCACTGCCTCCAGCTATTCAGCTATTGCAGGGACATCACCCAAACACAGTACGACACAACCATTGATATTCTGCACTCTTGCTTTCAAAACAAGGCGGCAGACAATAGAAGGAAGCAGAGTAGAATTGGCAGGTCCAAGGACGCCTGCAGCTCCTGAAGCCTACAGACGAGATGGCTCTCTGCATCATGGTGCTGGGCTGCAACGGAACCTGTAGCATCTGACCTCACTGAGAACATTGAGGATGACAGCATCTTCCTGCCTTATGACCCTTCTCAACTCCCAGCACACCCTCATTCTGTCATCTGGTATATTATGCAAGCTGCTGCTGCCATGGACCTCTTGCTTCCCTTTTTACCCCCCTGCCCCTTCATTAACCTTCCCCTTCTGAGGTCCTGCTTTTAAACATCCAAGAACTGCTAACTGGAGCCCCAGGAGGAGGAAAGACAGCGACAGCACAGCACTGATGAAGACACCCCATTAATTGTTCTGACACTCACAGCTACCAGCTCAGAAACTGGAACTTCATGTACCTTGGAGGCTAGTATAGAGTTGGGATCAGCACATGGTGAGTCACTGGGCACAAATGGGCTGCAATCAGGCCAGGGATAAAAGATGGTTCATTTGTCAGCTTTACTGGAGGGCATGAAAGCAAAAGAATACTGTTGCAAGGGGCTCAGATGAGGACCTCGATGGGGCGATATACAGAAGAGAGCTGGTGGGCATGCAGATCAAGATGCTGGATACATTGGCTGGCCTGTGAGTCAGCCTCCTTCAGGAGTGGAGAGCAGTCGGACCTGTGTGGAAACACAGAGAACCGGGAGTGGATAAATCCAGCGCGAGGCTCAGGGCCTTCACTTACCTTCAGAAGCAGAGAGCAGTCGGACCTGTGTGGAAACACCGAGAACTGGGAGCGGATAAATCAAGCACAAGGCTCGGGTACTTCATTTACCTTCAAGAGCAGAGAGCAGTCAGACCTTTTCGGGTGCGCCGGAGTTTTGAAAAAAAAAGCCAACATTGATGTCACAGGAAAGCTGCAAGGTGATTGGTTGGTGAGTCACTGCTGTTAGGGAATAACTCTAAATATCTGTGTAAATAACTAAAGTTAAGGGAAAGGGCTACATTTTTTTTAATATAGTGGGTAGTGTATTTTTTAGGGAATCAAGTTCCCTAGTGTATATGATCTAATTGTTGGGTAATTTAAGGGGATAAATTAAGGGTAAGTCATGGCAGGGCAGCTCGGCAACGTGGAGTGCTCCTCCTGTGCAATGTGGGAAGTCAGGGACACTTCCAGTGTCCAGGGCGAACACGTGTGCAGGAAGTGTCTCCAGCTGCAGCAACTTGAAAACTGCGTTTCTGATCTGGAGCGGTGGCTGGAGACATTGTGGAGCATCCGCAAGTCTGAGATCATCATGGATAGCACGTACTGGGTGGAGGTCATACTGCAGGTAAAGACTGCTCAGGCAGAAAGGGAATGGGTGACCGCCAGGCAGAGTAGAAGAACTAGGCAGGTAGTGCAGGAGGTCACTGGGTCCATCTCCCTCTCTAACAGATTTTCCACATTGGATACTGTTGGGGGAGATAGCTTCTCAGGGGAATGCAGCAAGAGCAAAGTCTGTGGCACCATGGATGGCTCAGCTGCACAGGAGAGGAGGAAAAGGAGTGGAAGAGCTATAGTGATAGGGGATTCTATCGTAAGAGGTACAGGTAGACATTTGCAAATGTGACTCCAGGATGGTATGTTGCCTCCCTGGTGCTAGGGACATGGATGTCATGGAGCGGCTGCAGAACATTCTGAAGAGAGAGGGTGAATAGTCAGAGGTCATGGTACACATTGGTACCAATGACATAAGTAGAAAGAGGGATGAGGTCCTGCAACAAGAATTTAGGGAGCTAGGTAGCAGATTAAAAAACAGGACCTCAAAGGTTGTAATCTCTGGATTACTCCCGGTGCCACGTGCTAGTGAGTATAGGAATAGGAGGATAGAGCAGATGAATATGTGGCTGAGGAGATGGTGCAGGAGCGAGGGCTTTAGTTTCCTGGATCACTGGGACTGTTTCTGGCAAAGGTGGGTCCTGTACAAGTCAGACCGGTTGCACCAGAACCGGAAAGGGACCAACACCCATGCTGGGAGATTTGCTAGTGCTGTTGCGGGGTGGGGGGGGGGGTGGGGTTTAAATGAATTCGGCGGGGGATAGGATACAGAGTGAGGTACCGTAAGGGGTGATGCACAAACAAATATAGAAGAGAAACAGAGTCAGTCTGGAAGGCAGAGCAAATATAGACCCTTTAAGGCACAAGTGAAAAATGCAAGGCTGGATTGCATCTATTTTAACACATGGAGTCTTACTAGTAAGGCAAATGAATTGAGGGCATTGATTAGCACATGGGATTATGATTTAATTGCTATTACAAAGACATGGTTGAGGGAGGGGCAGGACTAGAGCTTCCAGGGTATATTCCAGGGTATAGAATCTTCAGGCATGACAGGGGAGGGGATAAAAGAGGAGGTGGTATTGCACTGTTGATCAAGGAGTCAAGTACTGCAGTAAAGAGGGATGATATCTTAGAAGGTTCCTCAAAAGAGGCCATATGTGTAGAACTGAAAAACAAAAAGGGGGAAATCACTTGGCTGGGAGTGTACTACAGGCCTCCAAACAGTCAGGGAGAGATAGAGGAGCAGATATGTAGGCAAATCTCAGAGAGGTGTAAAAATAATAGGGTAATAATAGTAGGGATTTCAACTTCCCTAATATCAACTGGGATAGTCTTAGTGCAAAAGACTTAAAGGGGGCGGAATTCTTAAAATGTATACAGGAGAGCTTTTTGAGCCAGTACGTAGAATGTCCGACAAGAGAAGGGGCAGTACTGGACCTAATCTTAGGGAATGAAGCTGGACAAGTGGTAGATGTGTCAATGGGGGAGCATTTCAGGGATAGTGACCATAACTCTGTAAGATTTAAGGTAGTTATGGAAAAGGACAAAGACGGATCTGAAATAAAGGTACTGAATTGGGGGAAGGCCGATTTCAGTATGATAAAACAGGATCTGACCAAAGTGGACTGGGAGCAGCTACTTGTAGGAAAGTCTACATCAGATCAGTGGGAGTCATTCAGAGAGAAAATAGTGAGAGTTCAGAGCCATCATGTACCCTTTAAGGTGAAGGATAGGACCAACAAGTCCAGGGAACCCTTGATGTCAATAGATATAGAGGATTGGAGCAGGAAAAAAAAGGAGGCTTATGGCAGATTCGGAGCACTGAGAACAGGGGAGGCACGAGAGGAGTATAGAAAGTGTAGGGGGGTACTTAAAAAAGTAATTAGGAGAGTGAAGAGGGGACATGAAAAAACACTGGCGGCAAGATAAAGGAAAATCATAAGGCATTTTATAAGTATACTAAGGGCAAGAAGATAAGCAGGGAAAGAGTAGGGCTCATTAGGGACCAAAGTGGTAATCTGTGTGTGGAGCTGGAGGATATAGGTGAGGTCTTAAATTATTAATTTTCATCTGTGTTCACGATGGAGAAGGACGATGTAGGTGTGGAGATCAGGGAGGGGGATTGTGATATACCTGAACATATTAGTATTGAAAGGGAGGAAGTATTAGCTGGTTTAACAGGCTTAAAAGTGGATAAATCCCGAAGCCCAGATGAGATGTATCCCAGGCTGTTATGTGAAGCAAAGGAGGAGATGGCAGGGGCTCTGACACAAGTTTTCAAATCCTCTCTGGCTACAGGAGAGGTACCAGAGGACTGGAGGACAGCGAATGTGGTACCATTATTCAAGAAGGGTAGCAGGGATAAACCAGGTAATTACAGGCCGGTGAGTCTAACATCAGTGGTAGGGAAACTATTGGAAAAAATTCTGAGAGACAGGATTAATCTCCACTTGGAGAGGCAGGAATTAATCAGGGATAGTCAGCATGGCTTTGTCAGGGGGAGATCGTGTTTAACTAACTTGATGGTGGCTCGATATGTAGATGGGGGTAAAGCAGTTGATGTAGTCTACATGGACTTCAGTAAGGCTTTTGATAAGGTCCCGCACAGGAGATTGGTTAAGAAGGTAAGAGCCCATGGGATGCAGGGCAATATGGCAAATTGAATCCAAAATTGACTTAGTGGCAGGAGGAAGAGGGTGATGGTTGAGGGTTTTTTTTGCAAGTGGAAGCCTGTGACCAGTGGTGTACCGCAGGGATCGGTGCTGGAACCCTTGCTGTTTGTAGTGTACATTAATGATTTAGGCATGAATATAGGAGGTATGATCAGTAAGTTTGCAGATGACACGAAAATGGTTGTGTCGTAAATAATGAGGAGGAAAGCCTTAGATTACAGAACGATAAAGATGGGCTGGTAAAATGGGCGGAGCAATGGCAAATGGAATTTAATCCTGAGAAGTGTGAGGTGATGCATTTTGGGAGCACTAACAAGGCAAGGGAATATACAATGAATGGTAGGACCCTAGGAAGTACAGAAGGTCAGAGGGACCTTGGTGTACTTGTCCATAGATCACTGAAGGCAGCACACAGGTTGATAAGGAGGATAAGAAGGCATATGGGATACTTGCCTTTATTAGCCGAGGCACAGAATATAAGAGCACGGAGGTTATGATGGAGCTGTATAAAACCCTATTTCGGCCACAGCTGGAGTACTGTGTACAGTTCTGGGCACCACACTATAGGGAGGATGTGATTGCACTGGAGAGGGTGCAGAGGAGATTCACCAGGATGTTGCCTGGGCTGGAGCATTTCAGCTATGAAGAGAGACTGAAAAAGCTAGGGTTGTTTTCCTTAGATCAGACAATGCTGTGGGGGAACATGATTGAGTTACACAAAATTATGAGGGGCATTGATAGATTAGATAGGAAGAAACTTTTTCCCTTAGTGGAGGGGTCAATAACCAGGGGGCATAGATTTAAGGTAAGGGGCAGGAGGTTTAGAGGGGGTTTGAGGAAAAAAAATTTCACCCAGAGGGTGGTTGCACTGCTTGAAGAGATGGTGGAGGCAGGAACCATCACAACATCTAACAAGTATTTAGATGAGCAGTTGAAACGCCATAGCATACAAGGCTATGGGCTAAATGCTGAAAAATTGGATTAGAATAGGTAGGTGCTTGATGGTCAGCACAGACACGATGGGCCGAAGGGCCTGTTTCTATGCTCTATGACTCGATGACTCCTGTCACTGTCAAGGAGAATGGAACAGTCCAGCTCCAATGTGGGAGAGGGGATGGTGCAGATCTTTTTCTCTGTGCAATTTCTGCTCCATTTCCCTGTTGTGCTGACAATCCAGAGGCAAAGTCACTGCCAGTTCCATATCTGCTGCAGCCACTGTGTACACAGGTCACCAATTCCTCTGACATCCCTGTGAGGATGAGGCAACCCTCTCTGCAAATGCAGAAACTCACCAAAACACCTTCAAAAAAGCTCCAGTGTACCTTCAGACACTTTGCAATTGATAAAGTTCCAAAAAGATTGCCTTTCCTGCAAGCAGGGTGCCTTACCCTTTAATTAAAGCTGCTGCAGGGCCCATTTTACAGATTCATGCTTCTTTTTTATTGGCTAAATGCTGCCTGCATATTTGTTGCCCAAATTTGGGATCCTGGCATCGCATCAGTTGGTTGGGCCGTGTGACATCACGATAGCGCCAAATCAACGTGTTCCAGCGTATACAGTAAACACATCTGCATGCACCCTCGTCCTCTAAAATGTCGTGCAGGAAGTGGCTTGCAGTGCATCCTGCCTCTGGGAGACTGAGTTAGGAAACTGTAGTGCCACTCTGCAACTGAACTTCTCACCCACAGATTATACAGTAAGACCAAGACAGAGACAGAGAGAATCAGAGATGGAGACAGAGGCCTGCATTTTAATGTGCACGACTGTTTTGGTTGTGTTGGGCAGGGGGACGGTTGGTGGGGTGGGTGGATGATAAAACCTGTCAAAATTGACAGTGCGTTGAGAAGCTAGCTCCAACCTGTTGCCTTCCAGGTTTCACTGAAGTGCGTTAGGTTGTGTGCAAGCAACTCCCTCGGGAATACAACAAAGAACAAAGAAAATTACAGCACAGGAACAGGCCCTTCGGCCCTCCAAGCCTGCACCGATCCAGATCCTCTATCTAAACATGCCGTCTATTTTCTAAGGGTCTGTATCTCTTTGCTTCCTGCCCATTCATGTATCTGTCTAGATACATCTTAAAAGACGCTATCGTGCCCGCGTCTACCACCTCCACTGGCAATGCGTTCCAGGCACCCACCACCCTCTGCGTAAAGAACTTTCCACGCATATCCCCCCTAAACCTTTCCCCTCTCACTTTGAACTCGTGACCCCTCGTAATTGAATCCCCCACTCTGGGAAAAAGCTTCTTGCTATCCACCCTGTCTATACCTCTCATGATTTTGTACACCTCAATCAGGTCCCTCCTCAACCTCCGTCTTTCTAATGAAAATAATCCTAATCTACTCAACCTCTCTTCATAGCTAGCGCCCTCCATACCAGGCAACATCCTGGTGAATCTCCTCTGCACCCTCTCCAAAGCATCTATATCCTTTTGGTAATGCGGCGACCAGAACTGCACACAGTATTCCAAATGTGGCCGAACCAAAGTCTTATACAGCTGTAGCATGACCTGCCAACCCTTGTACTCAATACCCCGTCCGATGAAGGAAAGCATGCCGTATGCCTTCTTGACCACTCTATTGAATGGCGGGCTGCCACTGCTAAAAGCACAATTAGTGCATTATTGACATTGATTTTTCACTTTAACTGCAGGTTCATGGGTTTCCCAGGCTTCTTAGAACTCGCCAGTGAAAGCAAGGTGAGAACACAATGGTAATTGAGGGAGTTTAAGATATCATAGGGAAATATGTCAGTAAGTACTCAGTACTCACATCTGCTTTCTTACCTGCTTCTGGGAAAGGGCTGTTCACAGTACTTTTGCTCAGAGATTACTTTAAATTCTTTGGGGTTTTCCTCAAAACATTGGAGGTTTGGAGGTCTGATCAGCACTCTGGAGGTCTAATCTATCAGATCAGGATGGATGAGACTTCTGCTGCCGTAGACTGGACCTCAGATGAGGAACAAGATAACAAGAAGCAGTACTGGCAATGGTACCAACACCAGCAACAGCACCAACAACAGTGCCAGCACTAGTACCAGAAGAAGCCTACTGCTCCCAGACCTGGAGCTACACAGGAGAGAGCGAAGCAGCAGAGAGGTGCAACTCTCAGGGGGTTGTACCTGGCACAGAGGGTCTACAGGCAGTGGATTAAGCTTCCTCGACATCAACTTTCTGACTGTAAAAGTTTCTATAGGTATGCAAAGAGAAAAAGATTGGTGAAGACAAATGTAGGTCAGTCAGAAACAGGGGTATTTATTATTGGGAATAAAGAAATGGCTGATCAACTAAATGCATACTTTGGTTCTGTCTTCACAAAGGAGGACACAAATATCATACCAGAAATGTTGGGGAACACAGGGCTTAGTGAGAGAGAGGAACTGAAAGAAATCAGCATTAGTAGAGAAATGGGGGAATTGATGGGATTGAAGGCCGATAAATCCTCAGGGCCTGATGGTATGCATCCCAGAGTACTTAAGGAAGTGGCCCTCGAAATAGTGGATGCATTGGTGGTCATCTTCCAAGATTCTATAGACTCTGGAACAGTTCCTACAGATTGGAGGGTAGCTAATGTAACCCCACTATTTAAAAAGGGAGGTAGAGAGAAAGCAGGGAATTATAGACCAGTCAGCCTGACATCGGTAATGGGGAAAATTCTAGAGTCCATTATCAAAGATTTTATAGCAGAACACTTGGAGAACAGTGGTAGAATCGGGCAGAGTCAGCATGGATTTACGAAAGGGAAATTATGCTTGAAAAATCTACTAGAATTCTTCAAGGATGTAACTAGTAGAGTTGATGAGGGGGAGCCAGTGGATGTGGTTTATTTGGGCTTTCAGAAGGCTTTCAACAAAGTTCCACATAAGAGATTAGCATGTAAAATTAAAGCGCATGGGATTGGGAGTAGTATATTGCGATGGATAGAAAATTGGTTGGCGGACAGGAAACAAAGAGTAGGGATAAATGGGTCTTTTTCCGAATGGCAAGCAGTGACTAGTGGGGTACCGCATGGATCAGTGCTAGGATCCCAGCTATTCACAATATACATTAATGATTTAGATGAGGGAACTAAATGTAATATCTCCAAATTTGCAGATGACACAAAACTGGGTGGGAGGGTAAGTTGTGAGGAGGTGCAGAGAGGCTTCAGGGTGATTTGGACAAGTTGAGTGAGTGGGCTAATGCATAGCGGATGCAGTATAATGTGGATAAATGTGAGGTTATCCACTTTGGTAGCAAAAACAGGAAGGCAGATTATTATCTGAATGGCTATAAACTGAGAGAGGGGAATATGCAACGAGACCTGGGTGTTCTCGTACACCAGTCGCTGAAGGTCAGCATGCAGGTGCAACAGGCTGTAAAAAAGGCAAATGGTATGTTGACCTTCATATTGAGAGGATTCGAGTACAGGAGCAGGGATGTCTTGCTGCAATTATACAGCAGGATCTTGATGAGGCCACACCTGGAATATTGTGTGCAGTTTTGGTCTCCTTACCTGAGGAAGGATGCTCTTGCTATCGAGGGATTGCAGCGAAGGTTTACCAGACTGATTCCTGGGATGGTGGGACTGACGTATGAGGAGAGATTGAGTTGGTTAGGATTATATTTGCTGGAGTTCAGAAGTGAGGGGGGATCTCATAGAAACCTATAAAATTCTAACAGGACTTGACAGGGGAGATACAGGAAGGATGTTCCCGATGGTGGGGGAGTCCAGAACCAGGGGTCATTGTCTAAGGATATGGGGTAAACCATTCTGAACTGAGATGAGGACAAATTTCTTCACCCAGAGAGTGGTGAACCTGTGGAATTCGCCACCACAGAAAGCAGTTGAGGTCAAAGCATTGTATGTTTTCAAGAAGGAGTTAGATATAGCTCTTGGGTCTGAAGGGATCAAAGGGTATGGGGTGAAAGCGGGAACAGGCTACTGAGTTGGATGATCAGCCATGATCATAATGAATGGCAGAGCAGGCTCGAAGGGCTGAATGGCCTACCCCTGCTCTTATTTTCGATGTTTCTATGTTTCTATGACATGTCTGAACCCTAGTGTCTCAAGAGGCTCAGGATGTTGCATCAGGTTGTGAAAGATATTTGCAACATGCTGGAACAGACTTGTTGCCAGTTTGAACTGGTGGCCATGCTTTACTGGTGGCAGTCAGAATCACAACCACTCTCAACATTTTTGTCACTGGATCCTACCACAGCTTTGCTGGAGACAGTTACAGGATATTCCAGTCAACAGCCCAAAATACCTAAGACAGGTGACTCATGATTTGTTTGCCAGGGCAAGCCATTATGTAAAGTTCGCCTGCAATGACGACAGTCAGAATAAGCAGATGGTCAGGTTTATGCTTCTGGCTGGCTTCCCACAGATGCAGGGCATCATTGACTGCATACACGTGGCAATTAACGTACCTGTAGATCACTAGGAATGTTCATCAATTGCAAAGGCTTCCACTCCATCAATATGCAGCAGGTGTGCAATCACAAAAAGATCTTTATGCAGATGTGCACAAGATTACTGGGCAGCTGCCATGATGCTTTTGGCTTGCTGCAGTCCATTTTCTCAGGGGTCTTCGCACCTGGAAGCAGAGTTACCAGCTGGCTGCTCAGAGACAAACATGGCAGATGACAATTCTCAGAAAACTGAGGAATGAGGCCTAGAAGCATTACAATAAATACCAGATGACCACCAGATGGGTGATTGTACACACCATTGGCATGCTTAAGTTGTACTTCAGGTGCCTGGACAGAACTGAAGGTGCCCATCAATACGCACCAGCCAAGGTTTCCAGAATTGTCATGGTGTGCTGCAATCTGAAAAACATTTCCCAGCAACCAGGTTTGGATCTGCAGGAGGACCAAGGCACAAAACCTCTTCAGAGGATCCCAACGAGGTGGAGAAAGATGAACAGGAGGAGGAGGAAGACAAGGAGATTCAAAATGATGAGGATAAATTGCTGCCTGGAATGCCTGATTATTTGCAAATTTCATTGAGGTTCCATCAGAGCACCAATCTCACAACATCATGCTGGAGGTGCTTTTCAACACCCATCCCCACCCCACTTCCCCCCCTGACTACCTAACCCGCCCCAACCTGAGCGGAAGAGCCAGCCGTTGGAACATAAAGCAGCATGTTGGATACTGACAGAGGGTGAGGCAACAGGTGACTGCAAAGTCCCCACTTCCATGTCCCCTTTTGCCATTATCCCTCTCATAGCCCAGAAGCACTTCACTGTTATCACTGTGCTGGAGAACTCTTTCCGCAGATCAGTGCAGAGCTGCAACGCCAATACTAGGCTATTGTGCATCCAATTTAAGGTGGGATCCAGAGTCTAAAAGCCCTTGTTCAAGGCCTGCATGCAGTCATTGGATTGCTGTGTTTGATGCTGCAAGCAGTTGGCCACTCTATCCATGGATGAAGATATCATCACAATGGCCTGTTACAGCATGTGTGAGATGGGCTCCTCCAATCTCTTTGCAATCATGAACACTGTGCTTGAAACACCTGCCAGTACATTGTACATTCTCTGCCTCTGCTCACTAAGTATCCTCTTCATCAACGTCCCTCGGGTTACAGCATCTGTGTCCAGCTAAGCAGAGTTTGAAGAAGGCTGCATCTTTGATTGATGTGGACTCTCGACTGCTGTCCCAGACTCCACCATCTGTGCTTGCTCATTTGTGAAGTGTGAGTCACCATGTGAAAACCCAACTATCTCCCTTACAATCCCACCGAAGTATGAGTATCTGAGCTGGTGCATGGTCTGCAGAAGTCTTGCAATTGGTCTACTCCTGCTGAATGTGTGAAGGCCCTGTAAAAGATAAAAGACACGAATGAACATTGTCAAGGTAAGAATGCTAGAAGTTATCTTCATGGAGATGATCATTTTTCACTTGTCGGCATCAAGTCAACATAAATGTTGTGTGCCATGTGGCTGTCTGATATTTGATTCTGTCAATAGATTTATCCCATTCCTCAGATGAGAGGACTGTCCTATGAGAAGGGATTGAGTAGAATGGTTTTATACTGTCTGGAGTTTAGAATAATGAGAGGTGATCTTATTGAGACATATAAAATTCTTAGAAGGCTTGTCAGGACAGATTCTAAGGGCTGGATTTTAAGAGCCCACCGCCAATCTCAGCGGAGAACTCAGAAAATGGCGGCTCGCGCCAAAGAGCCGCTGCAATCTCCCGCGCAACGGCTCATTTAAATAGCTGGGGTGGCCCGTCCCCCCCCTAAACATGTGGAAGGGCTGGGCTGTCCGTCCCCAAAAATGGCATCAGCTGCCTGTGCGCAGACGCAGGTGCCATTTTTAAAGGGCAGCCAGCCCTGCCAAATGATTTAAATTTTTAAAGTTACACCCACCCAAAAGTACTCAAATAAATTTCTAATGCCGCTTTCCCACCCCCAATAACAATTATGTTGATTATTTGCCCTTCCCCCAAAACACTTACCTTTTAAATCTGAACTGCCCCCCACCAGACTGCACAAAGTTCAAATTTCACCCCTTCCCACCATCCCCTACACCCATCACATTTATTTGACCCTATTTGCCCCCACCCCACACTGAGAATCTTACCTCCTCGCCCCTGCCCACTAGTGTCACGCTGGCTTTCCCCAGACGGGGAATTGAAGGTGCGGGAGTGACGGCCGCCCCACTGAGGATCGCAGCGGGCCCGGAAGATGGAAGGTAAATTTATTCAAATGTATTCATTTTATTCATTTAAATATTGCAATTCAGGTCCCGTCGCCTGGTGGTGGGGGGGTGGGGGGAGGGCGCAGCCACAGAGCCTTGCAGCCGCCGGGAGGATTGGGCTGGGCCCTCCCAGCGTCAGCCTCCATGGCGGGCCGCTGTCGACCCATATTCCGGCCCCCCTCCTAACACGGAGCGCGATGTTGTGGGCTTGGTAAAGTCCAGCCCTAAGAGTCTATTTCCCCTTCTGGAGAGTCTGGAACTTTGGGTAATAGTCTCAGGATAAGAAGTCAGCAACAGCAACAACAATTTATATTTATATAGTACCTTTAACATAATAAAGCGTACCAGGAGCATTATGAAACAAAATATGACAACGATCCACATAAGGAGATATTAGGTCAGATGCCCAAAATCTTGGTCAAAGAGGTAGATTTTGAGAAGTGTCTTAAAGGAGGAAAGTGAGATAGAGAAGCAGAGAGATGTAGGGAGGGAATTCTGGAGCTCAGGGCCTAGGCAACTGAAAGTGCGTCCACCAATGATGGAATGATTAAAATCGAGGATGCTCGAGAGGCCAAAATTAGAGGAGCCCAGAAATCTTGGAGGTTTGTGCGGCTGGCGGAAATTACAGAGATAGGGAGGGGCAAGGCCATGGAGGGACCTGAAAACAAAGTTGAGAATTTTAAAAACAGGACGTTGCTTGATTGGGAGACGATCTAGGTCAGCAAGAACAGGGTAAACAGGATTTGGTGTGAGTTATGACATGGGCAGAAAAGTTTTGGATGACCTCAAGTTTATGGATGCTAGAATGTGGGAGTGCAGCCAGGACTGCGTTGGAATACTCAAGTCTTGAGGTAACAAAGGCATGAATGAAATCACCATTCGGACTGAGATGAGGAGAAATTTCTTCAGTCAGAGGCTTGTGAATCTTTGGAATTCTCTACCCCTTAGGGCTCTGGATAATCAGTCAAAGAATATATTCAATGCTGAGATTGATTAATTTTTGAATACTAATGGAATCAAGGGATATGGGGATGGGTTGGGAAAGTGGAGTTGATCTGGAAGTTCTGCCACTAAATCTTATTGAATGGTGGAGCTGGCTTAATGGACTGTATGGCCTACTCCTACCCCTATTTCTTATATTTTTATTTCACTAGGAGGCCCTCGTCTCCCCATTTCCAAAGGTCAACCAGGGACAGAAGAGGCTGAAAAGAGTAAGTGTTTTTCTTCTTTTGACGGACAAGGAGGTGCAGTGCTCCTCTGGACACTACAAGGGAAGCTTAAGCCTCTCCTGTCATGAACAACCCCACACTTGCCTCAATGTGATGCCCCAGAACCCAATCCAGCCACCTACCTTATTTGAACAAGTCAGCCAGCAATGAGGCCAAGGAATTAAAATAGTTGGGGCCTGACTTCTGTCACAGTGGATGAGTTTCCATTCATCTGCTCAAAACCAAACCATATTTTTTTGAACTCATTCACAGGATGTGGCAATCACTGACACTAGCATTTGTTACCCATCCCTAATTGCCCTTTAGAAGGGAAGGTAGTGGCGAGCTGCCTTCTTGAATACAACTGAGGGCAGTTAAGAATCAACCATATTACCATGGGCCAGACTGAAGGACAGCAGATTTCCTTTTTGTAAAGGACATCAGTGAATCAGAGTTGTTTTATGACAATCCAGTAGCTTCATGATCATCATTATTAGCTTTTCATTCCAGATTTATTTAGTTAATTAATTGAAGACCCAGCTGCTGGGGTTAGAGTTGAACTCATATTTCTGGATCATTAGTGTAGGCTGCTGGATTACTAATCCAGTAACATAACCACTACGCTACTATACCTCCATAGCTAGAGTCAGAACCAGGGAGGGAGGGATGGAGGGAGGGAGGGAGGGAGGGAGGGAGTCAGGCAGGGAGGGAGGGAGGGAGAGAGATATCGCATCATTTAGAAATTGAGGGCTCAATTTTTCCGAGGGGCTGGAAGTCCTGCTGCTGGAGGCAAAAGTGAGAACCAACCCCACTCTGGCTGGCAACAGAACCCTGGGGTGGCATTTTGCCGACGGCAGCCAATTAACAAATCAGAGAGCCGGCAGCTCTACAACCCCAGCAACGCCACTGCCAGGGTTTACCCACACGGCGGCGGCCTCTCTCGACGTGGGCAAAATTGGGCCATTAATTGGGCATCCCACCAGGTGGCCGCGCCGCAAAGGCTCCTGCCATTACAATATGCCATGACACTGGGAAGACATTGAGTTCCCCTCCTGACACCTTCCCCCGCCATATTGCCAGCCCAGCCATCTCCCAGCTCATCTCCAATTGGCTGGGAAAGTTCAACCAGATTACATTTCTGTAAAATGGTGACAGTTTGATGTAAAGGTCATTGTGATAAATTCTGTGAAATCTATGCAGACAAGCAGAAGATTCTACACCAGCACTGCTGGATATTACTTAAAACTCCAATAATGCTCAACTGACTAGCCAGTTAACTGCTTGCTGCATGTCTCTAGTAATATTTTATATCAAGAACTGAAATATTCTCTGACTTTGGTACAATTTGGCTGAGCTTCTTTCTATAATTCTGACTGAAAACAGGCAGGATCCTGGTGGAAAATTAAGGAAAATGCAAGTGCTGAGGCCTTTCACTGTCTCATCATCCAATTTATATGTACATCCAACTTCCCTTGGCAGGAATGTTGTTGATCATTCCTGCCTCAACAGGGTTTGAACTAGCTCAGCAGGAGGATGGGAACTTGAGGGTATTAAAAGGGAGAAAAGAAAAGTTGGAAATGCAAGGCAGAAAATTAGTAAGCATGTTTGGAAGGCAGAGGGAACAAAGGCTAGAAAATAGACAAGGGAGTTAGTGCTAAATGGTATTTGCTTCAATGCAAGAAGTCTAGGGAGTAAGGCAGATGAGCTGAGAACACAGATTGACATATGGGAGTATGATAATATAACTACTACTGAGATATGGCTGAAAGTACAAGAATGACAACTGAACATTCCTGGTTACAGGGTTTTCAGATGAGATAGAGAGGGAGATAAAAAAAGGAGGGGAGGTTGCAGTCTTGAATAAAGAAACAATTATAGATGTGAGCAGGAATGATATGGTAGAAGGATCATCAAATGAGGCCATATGGGTTGAACTGAAGAATAAAAAAGGGGGCAATCACACTATTGGCAGTGCATTATAGACCCCCAAACAGTCAGAGGGAGATAGAAGGACCAATAGGTAGTTAAATCTCTGAGAAGTGCACAAACAATTGGGCAGTTAATAGTGGCGGATTTCAACTATCCTAACTGGGATAGAATTAGCATGAAAGGCACAGAGGGAGCAGAATTCTTCAAATGCATTCAAGAGAGCTTTTTTGCCAGTTTATAGCAAGCCCAACAAGAGAAGGGGACATTCTGGACTTAACGTTAAGGGATGAATGTGGTATATATCAATGATTTGGATTTGAATGTTGGGGTTATGGTTAAGAAGTTTGAAGATAATACAAAAATTGGCTGTGATTGATAATGAAGAAGAAAGCTTTCGACTGTAGGAAGATATCAATGGACTAGTCAGGTGGGTGGAACACTGGCAAATGGAGTTCAATCCAGAGAAGTGTGAGATAATGTATTTGGGAAGGCTAACTAGGCAAGGGACTACACAATAAATAGTAGGATACTGAGAAGTATAGAGGAACAGAGGGACCTTGGAGTGCATGTCCACAGATCCCTGAAGGTGGCTGGACAGGTCGATAAAGTGGTCAAGGCACAGAATATAAGAGCAGGGAGGTTATGCGGGAACTGTAATAAAGCACTGCTCAGGCCATAGTTGGAGTATGCATGTAGTTCTGGTCACCTCACCATAGGAATGATGTGATTGCACTAGAAAGCATACATAGGAAATTTATGACTGGAGAATTTTAGTTATGAGAAAATATTGGATAGACTAGGGCTGTTTTAGGAGACTGAGGGGAGATCTAATTGAAGTGTATAAAATTCTGGGGCGAGGGGGAGGTTTAGTTAGAATGAATAGGAAGGCCCTATTCTCCTG
This sequence comes from Heterodontus francisci, assembly GCF_036365525.1. Classification (NCBI taxonomy): domain Eukaryota; kingdom Metazoa; phylum Chordata; class Chondrichthyes; order Heterodontiformes; family Heterodontidae; genus Heterodontus; species Heterodontus francisci. Next base: position 107,552,474 of record NC_090376.1, read on the forward strand.
GTTGAGGGGAACCACGGGACATAGATTTAGGGTAAGAGGTAGGAGGTTTAGAGGGGAGTTGAGGGGAAATTATTTCACCCAGAGGCTGGTGGGGATCTGGAAGTCACTATATGAAAGCGTGGTTGAGGCAGAAACCCTCATAACGTTGAAAAGGTTCTTGGACATGCACTTGAAACCATAAACTGCAAAGCTACGGACCAACAGCCAGAAAGTGGGATAAGGCTGGATGGCTGTTTGTCAGCCGGCCTGGACACGATGGGCTGGATGGCCTCCTTCCATGCTGTAAATTTCTATGATTCTATGTTCACATGGGCCATTTTTTTTCCACCTACCCCACTTGCTTCTGCTTTCTGTGGCCACCATGAAAATTATGATAGTAGAACTTGGCATTCAACAGTAACAGCTATGGGGCTCCCCTTGAAAAATAATTGATATTTTCCTCTTGGCATTGGGAATCCCTAACAGAACACAGATACATCGAGAATGAAATGGGTTGGAACAGATTTGGAGGGGCATGTGGAATCCCATTCCACTGAAACACCACCATGAATGGTAAAATCTCAACCTTTATGTTTTCAATCTATAATAAGCTCTCAACTGCTGTGAAATTAAATTCCAGGCTCAATGGTTGAGGCAGAAGCTATGTCAGCATTCAGGATTAAATTGGACAGGTGCATGGAGCAAAGAGGTTGAAGGGATATGGGAAAAGGGTGGGTCAAAGTGAAGTGATTAGAGCTATTTGGTCATATGGAGGGTAAATGCCAACATAGATTGGTTGAACCAAATGGCCTGTTTCTGTGTTGTGCTTCTAATTTCATATTATTCCTGGTTTTAGGGCAAGAGTACAACTGCACTTCTCAAAGTGTGACTAAAGTAAATACTATAGCAAAGAACAGATGTTGTTACTTCACTTCACATTTAAAGGAACTTCTTTGATTCACAACAGTAGTAGGGGTGAGTAATTGATTAAGTGAACTGAATTGCTTTGATCCAAATTCATTTCATTGAAAAAAGCACAACATAAAAATAAATCATGGCAGTTCGACTCTGTGAAGTTCTGTATGACAGCAACACACATCATCACTCGTCAAGCATCATAGTAACACAGCAAAATTCATTACAAGGATTGACTGAGAGCAGAAAGTGCCCTGATAGCTACTCCATATGAAATACTGTGACAGTCATAAACAAAGACACATCTATCGAAAGCTCTGAAGGTGTTAACTTGTTTCTAATATTAATTTGAGATAATCCCAAAATGTTGATCCAATCTTGTTAAGTCTCTCTGGTGTGCATTTACTGGGTAATTGTGAAATAGTCTTTACTTTATAATGATATGGGACAAACCCAAGCAAACACACGTTCAAAATCATGGGAGATAAATGATTTTAAAAATGGTGATGTGCTGCTCTAATCAACTGCAGTGATAATGGTCCTACCATTGGCCTCAGTGACTTTGGGCTCAGGAGGAAAGGAGTAGACTAGAGGTCTTGATCCCGATTGCTATCGGATGACTTTTACTGGTAATCACTGTCTAGATTCAGGTATAAAGAATAGATACCAGACAACAGACAGCAATTTGTGTAATAATACCCAAAATAGGGCTGAGCCTTCAGAGAATGGTAATGTATCTTGCACATAGAATTCTCTTTAAAGCAGATTTCTTAATCCGCTGGACCATGGGGATGTTTAGGGGAAAATGTGTGCTTCCTTGGGCGGGATTGTTCTTCAAGTCTTCAGTTTATGCATCATGAAAATACTGAAATCTTAGGAATAGTTTTACTATAGTAATATGAAGCAAATGCAACTAAAATATGCAGTAAAACAAGCTATGTTAAAATAACTTTAAAAATAAACATTTTAATTCTAAATCTGTATACTTCCCCGTCTTCCAGTTTCTTTCCAGTTTTCGTTTTATTAAAGTTTCATTTGATTTTTTTTTAACTACTGTCTATTAATTCTTCCCTTGTTTCTCTGAATGGTGCATTATACTCCAGCTACAGCTGCAGGTTAGGTTCCAACCAGATATACTCCTGTCTACATTGCCTTGACCCTGCCTTGTTGGAACTTCAACTATTCAATTTAAGGAAGAATTTGGCATGCCCCTAGATACATGCAGGGAATGACCTGCTTCCCAAAAGTCATACATTCAAATATTTAGAGGTCAGGGAGAGGAGAATCTCACCTCTCTCAATATTTAAATTAAGATCATGTAGTTTTCTATGGAAGCTATGAGGAATTTGCAAAGCAAGTTTGACACCACACTAAATTTACACTCCTTGAAGTCAACACCACAGGTTTGCACACTGACCCTTACTAGACTTTATTCTGGAGTCAGGTTGTCTCTGTAATGTAAACAAACTCTAAAATAATCACCTTAAAATTCTTCCTTCTTTCTTTTCCTTCCCACCACCCATCAACCCCCAACCTTGCCTAATGTCCATTTTGAAGATGACAACAATTTTCAAAAACCTGGGCTTGATTGGCTCCTTTCCCACCTCCTAGCCCACTCCCGGGAGAGCAGGGGACGGTGGGGGGGGGGGAGGGGGTGTTGGGTGCATGGGGGCGTTGAAGTCTGGACATTGAATCTGGATTATTAGTCTAGGATTCTGCACTATTAGTCCAGTAACATAACCATAAGCAAAATCATCACATCAACAGACTCAAACTTAAATAAACCTCTGATAGAAAATTAAAATAACATAAATTATTATAAGCTTAAGGGATGATGGTGGTGTAGTGGTAATATCACTGGGATAGTAATCCAGTGGCTGGGCCTAATGTCTTGGGGATATGGTTTCAAATCCCCCAACAGTTAATGGAGTTTGGATTCAATTAATTAATAAAAAATCTGGGATTGAAAGTGAGTCTCAATAATGGTGCCATGAAAAGCTATCATCAATTGCTATAAAATCCCATCTAGTTCACTAATGTCCTTTAGAGAAAGGAATCTGCTGACTTTACCTGGTCTGGTCTACATGTGACTTCAGACCACAACAAGGTAGTTAACTCTTAACTGCCCTCTGATACAGCCTAGCAAGCCATCTAATCTTCAAGGGCAATTAGGGATGGGCAACGAATGCTGGCCTTGCCACATCCCATGAAAGAATAAAAAAAATTCTTTTTGTACAGTCACACATATCAGTGAGTGATTTCAGGGTTATAATTTAAGTTTCAGTTTAAATAATGGTAATAAACCATGATGAGCTTTGCTCTGCTGGTTTATGATGGCAACTAAGCCTTTTGACTGCTTTAGTGTCTTGTAATCACTCCAAGGGTCCATTAGTCTATATATATATAAATATGATTCATGCTTTCTCCTGAAAGGTTCCCACATCTTCATAATTGGACTACCACGAGGTAGCTGCAATTGGAGCTTTGCAAACAGACTATGTTACAGGTTTTGAGAATCTAGGCTGCAGGCATGTTTCAGTGGTTGCATAATTTACCCACCGCAGTGTGTCATTACTGATTGGTTAGGAGTGATGTAATGATTTATAATCATATTTGCTGCAGTGAAAAACATTAAATAGGGCAGTTAACTTGGTAAGAACAATATATCAATATATTTATCACTATTTCAGTGGTACTGTACAAGCTAACAATTAAATGATCGTAATTTTGACTCATTCATCATTTATGGCTTTTCAGGCAGCCAACCAACTATATTTCTGAAGGTTAGATTAAGCAGCTGGTCATCTAGGAGAATGTTAACCCCTGAAGTCTTTTTACATGTGTTGGTAATTCAGCCTCTCAGAAATATTGCAGTAAAGTTATTTGACAATTCTCAGCTGTTCTTGGCAGTGCCTGATGATATAAACAGGATTCACAGCCCTGCTGCATAGCCTTGTTATAACCCCACTATGAACAAGTACCTTTCAAAAACACCCTTAAATCATTCCAGCATACAATAGCAACGAATGTAAGAAAGATAGGAACAGGAGTAGGCCATTCAAACCCATGAACCTGTTCACTCATTCAATCAGAACATAGCTGATATGTATCTAAACTCCATTTACTCACACTTTGATCCAGTTCCCTTGATACATTTACCTAACAACAATTTTTATTGATCTCAGTCTTGAAAGTTTCAACTGAACCAGCATTCACAACATTTTGCTGTCACAAACAAGTCCAATCTGGTGTTAAATGAGTGAAGCATACATCTTGCGTGGCAACCTGTTCTATCAAAAAAGCCAAAGAAAGACCAATAAAGGTCTAAATTGTGATGGGTTTGGATGAAAGGTCAACAATTCTTGTGGGAATTTAAACGAAGAGAAGAGTTGGTGGAAAGGGAGCTCTCAGCAAGGGAGGGGGTGCAAAATTTATTGAACTTCTATTGACATATGGGGCTGAATTTTCCCAGCAGGGTCACAATCCTGACATTGGCCTCAATTCCAGGCCGTGAAGCCAGAAGTGGTCATGGTGGGACATTGGTCGCGATCTTCATGTAGACGGTCGATTAAGAAGCCACCTCCAGAAGCCCTGTTCAACTAAAGATGGCGGATGGACCAGGGAACTGGTAAGCACAAAAGGAGAGCCCTCAGAGATGGTCAACCAGCAAACCCACCAGAGGAGATGGGCACTGTTAAGGGTGGCGGGAGACTGCCAGGGCGCCTCCAAATGGCGGCACCCTCTACTAAAGAATTATGAAATTGTAAAACAATAAGTGTGGCCACAGCTGTCCAGCTATCATTATGGAGGGAGATCCCCTCCACAGGATGGCCTGCGGCTGCAGCTGTGGCCCACTGATCCCTGCGGCTTCGGAGGTGGGGGGGGTTTAAAGGAGGTGTTGGTGGTTCTCTATCCTGTCGCCGAAGGGTGTGTCCAGGCTCCGGCTGGGCTTTGGCCTCAGCGGGCGGCCCATCTGTTGACAGGAAGATCCCAGCGGAGTCACCACTTGACCCCCAAGTGGGGACTTAATTGTGCGTAATTGGCTACCTGTGCTGCCGGGGGATAGTTGTGCTAGTCAGACACTGCCTCCGGCATGCCTGCTCAGAGGCAGGAACGCATCGGGGAACCACCCCAACACTAGAGTGTGTAATGATGCTCCCAGTCCCAACCCCTAACCCACCTCTGCAGAACCAGGAAAATTCTGCCCTATGGTGTTTATGGTAAGAAAATATTTATTGCAGCTTCAATAGACAAACTAAATGAATTTACAAAGTCTGTTGGTGTTCTGAATGCCTCAGATTACCTTAAAGTAGAAATAAAAACAGGAAGTGCTCGAAAATTTTACTTTTATTACCTTAAAGTAGGTTTAGACTAAAGGTGTAGAAAATGCTGGAAATACTCAGCAGGTCTGGCAGCATCTGTGGAGAGAGAAAATCAGAGTTAATGGGTTGGATTTAAGAGCTCAAAAAATGGCAGCCCATACACATGGGCCGCATGCCAAAGAACCACTGCGATCTCCTGCACGGCGGCTCATTTAAGGAGACAAGGCGTCCCACCCCCTTTGATCACGTGGAGGGCACAGGCTGTCCATCACTGGCAATGGCATCAGCTTCCTGTATGCAGGCGCTGGCCATTTTTAAAAGGCTGCCAGCCCTGCCGACATATTTATATTTTTAAAGATACAACACCCCCAAAAAATCCCTCAAAGATCGCAGCGGGCCGGAACATTTCAGATAAGTTTATTTAAATTTATTCATGTCATTCATTTAAATATTGAAATTCTGTTCCCATCATCCAGCGGTGGCGGGGTGTGGGGGGGCGGTTGGGGAGAGGGTGCTGCCATGGAACCTCGCCGCTGCCGGGGGGATTGGCTGGGCCCTCCTGCCGTTGGCCTACGTGACGGGCTGCTGCTAGACCCATATTCTGGCACCCACCCCCCCCCCACCCCCTGCTATGGAGCCCAACATTGTGGGCTTAGTAAAATCCAGCCCAACGTTTCAGGTCTGTGGCCTTTCATTAGCAGAAACATACTCTGTTTCTCTCTCCACAGATGCTGCCAGACCTGCTGAGTATTTCCAGCACTTTCTGCTTTTATTTCAGATTTCCAGCATTTGCAGTATTTTGCTTTTATTTTAGTGTGGAAGTAAGAGTTTTTCCTCTCTCCAATGCTCATACTCAGCTCAAAAAGGTGACCAGTATTTTTGAGCAGCTATGTTTGTGTGACCCCAGGCACTGGTGGTTGACTATGCAGCCTAAAATAACAACCTACTTTCAGTCGTTACTTTCTTTGGTATTTAGGATGCAAAATAATATTCGTCCAGAAACACAACATGCTTTTGCTTCAAATAGTCTCATTTTGACCTTTACGTTTATTGACTCTTGACTGCCCCCTTCATCCGAAGCAACCTACAAAAAGCAAATTGAGCAGCAGTCAAAAGAAAATCTACAAAAATGATCAATTATGTGGTCCAAACTTGAAGGCAATCATGACAACAGGTGAAATGCACGAAAGAATCATCCAATAATGCAATTAGTTTCAACTGACAAAATCATAGCTCAGTAAAAGTTAGTCCATTTTAGATATGTTAAGCTGAATACTGCATTCTCATCAAGACAATCTAGAGAATCTAACAGAACAAAAGAAAAGCCAGGCTGCCACTTTCAAATATAAAGGATATAATTAGGCATTACACTGACTTCTGATAAAGATAGCAGATATAAAAAATACTGACAGTACTTTAAACGATTGCCTTAAAAAGTGCTGCATATTTCACAAATGTCATTATCTCTAGTAAGTGCAGTGTTGAGAACAAGTCGTTTAGGTAGCAAGCCAGTGAAAACTCTCATTCGTAAATGCAGGGCCACTGATTATTTCTGATTGATCTGTATTGACCAGGGTTTGATTTTGTTCTGAGAGTGAATTTGAAGCTTTGCAAAAATAATCACAAGTTAAGGGAACAGGTATCTCCTTTTAGTCAGAACACAGAGTCTCCAAATAAATACTGGAGTTTACTAGCCCCCCCGACATCGAGGACTGTGGCAGGGGTGCCCGGAAAATGTTGCCGGGTAAGGCCCGCCACAGGTCTTGATGCCGGTAAGGCCCCACCCCATATTACCGGCCCCGGCGAGGCCCCATGGCAGCCTCCCAGCCACTCAATGACGGCACCATCATTTCAATATGTTAATCTATTACAAACAAGGAATAATTAATTACCTGGTCGCCCCGGCTGTCCCGCTCCCATATTACAGCCGGTCGCCAGCACTCCCGCGCTATCCAATTTCCGACTGGAGATCCGATGCGGGACACTGTTGGGGAGGGGGGAGGAGGTAAATATTTTAGTGTTGGTGGTGGGGGTGAGGAAGAAACTTACCTGATTGGTCGAGGGGGTGATGGGAAGGGGTAAAGGTAAAAGTTTCTGAACTTTGCAGGGGGGTTGAGAGGTCAGATACTCAAGGTAAGTATTTTGGTGGTGTGGGGGGGGGGAGCGGTGTGGCAGAGGGCATGAATGATATTATAAGGCTATTGGGGAGAGGTGGGAGAGAGGCTGGAAAGATTTCTCCAATCATTTCTAATATTTTAAAATGCACTGTTGCTTTAAAAATTGAAACTGTCAGCAAGGGCTCTAAGCCCTTTAAAAATGGCACCTGCACCTGCGCAGTGGCGCTGGACACCATTGTCGGGGATGGAGCGCTTGCCTCATCCATGTCATCGGGGTTGTGGGGGAGGTGGGTCCACCCCGGCCATGTAAATATGCCACCGCGCTAAATATCGTGGTGGCTCCGCGGATTAATTCTCGTGCGTGTGCGCTGCCATTTTTGAAGCTCGCCACCGAAAAATTCAGACCACTGTTTTTTCGTAGCGGCACCAGTGGATCTCCCATGCTGTTGCTCACTGAAACTCAAGACAAAGTCAATTTTCCTCAGAGTGTATTATTGATGCTGCAGGGTAGAATGGTGCAGACAGAGTTACACTGTGGCAATCTGATTGACCTGTGACCTAGCAGTGTGACAAAAAGATGATGCACAAGTTAAGAGTGTGCAGTGTACATCATGAATGTAATATATAATTTAGATGTTAAATGAGCCACTTATTTTGCTGCTATCAGCATTTTTTCAGCTTGCAAAGCTACAAGTAGTGGTACCATATACAAAATGGTGAAGTTAACCTGCAGAGAGATAAAATAACAAATTGCGGGACATAGTGGAGCCCATACACATTACATGAATCTAAACATCATGGGGTAGAACAAAAGAACAAAGAACAGTACAGCACAGGAACAGGCCATTCGGCCCTCCAAGCCTGCGCCGATTTTGATGCCTGCCTAAACTAAAACCTTCTGCAATTCCGGGGACAGTGTCCCTCTATCCCCTTCCGATTCATGTATTTGTCAAGATGCCTCTTAAACGTCGCTAACGTATCTGCTTCCACCACCTCCCCCGGCAGCAAGTTCCAGGCACTCACCACCCTCTGTGTAAAGAACTTGCCTCGCACATCCCCTCTAAACTTTGGCCCTCTCACCTTAAACCTATGTCCCCTAGTAACTGACTCTTCCACCCTGGGAAAAAGCTTCTGACTATCCACTCTGTCCATGCCGCTCATAACTTTGTAAACCTCTATCATGTCACCCCTCCACCTCCGTCGTTCCAGTGAAAACAATCCGAGTTTATCCAACCTCTCCTCATAGCTAATGCCCTCCAGACCAGGCAACATCCTGGTAAACCTCTTCTGTACCCTCTCCAAAGCCTCCACGTCCTTCTGGTAGTGTGGCGACCAGAATTGCACGCAATATTCTAAGTGTGGCCTAACTAAAGTTCTGTACAGCTGCAGCATGACTTGCCAATTTTTATACTCTATGCCCCGACCAATGAAGGCAAGCATGCCGTATGCTTTCTTGACTACCTTATTCACCTGCGTTGCAACTTTCAGTGACCTGTGGACCTGTTCGCCCAGATCGCTCTGCCTGTCAATACTCCTAAGGGTTCTGCTATTTACTGTATACTTCCCACCTGCATTAGACCTTCCAAAATGCATTACCTCACATTTGTCCGGATTAAACTCCATCTGCCATTTCTCCGCCCAAGTCTCCAACCGATCTATATCCTGCTGTATCCTCTGACAATCCTCATCACTATCCACAACTCCACCAACCTTTGTGTCGTCCGCAAACTTACTAATCAGACCAGCTACATTTTCCTCCAAATCATTGATATATACTACAAAGAGCAAAGGTCCTTGCACAGATCCCTGCGGAACACCACGAGTCACATCCCTCCATTCAGAAAAGCACCCTTCCACTGCTACCCTCTGTCTTCTATGACTGAGCCAGTTCTGTATCCATCTTGCCAGCTCACCTCTGATCCCGTGTGACTTCACCTTTTGTACTAGTCTGCCATGAGGGACCTTGTCAAAGGCTTTACTGAAGTCCATATAGATAACATCCACTGCCCTTCCTTCATCAATCATCTTTGTCACTTCCTCAAAAAACTCAATCAAATGGCCTCCCCTTCACAAAACCATGCTGCTAGATTTACCTATTATTGCTCCCAGGGCAAAGCATCGTGCAATGGGTACACATATAGAACGTCAAACAACTCAGAAATTAGCATATCCTGCCTAATTTTCTATGTGGTCATATCAATGGATAGTAGAATCATGTGGATATACTGACCTCTTCCCCCAAAATTTCCAATATGTGCATCTACCATGCAAAGCTCTGCATTGGGAACACTTTTATTTAGCAAAATCATAAATGAATGTGTAAAGAACATATTGTTACATTTTCTTGTGTCATTCCTGAATTTTGTTAATAAATTCAGTGCTGTACTGAGGGTATTGCATTGTCAGAAGTACTGTATTTTGGATGGGATATTAAATCAATACTTCAAACGAACTGCTCAGGTAAAAACAAAAAATCAGATGGAAATATGTTCGGAAGAGTGGCAATTCTCCTGGAGTCCTGGCTAACATTTTTCCTTCAACAACACCAAAAACTGATTAATTGTTCACTTATCTCATTGATGTTTGTGCAATTTGGTTACGTGCCAATTGGCTCCTATATTTGCCTGCACTTGCAATTTATTTCATTTGCTGTTAAGCACTTGAGACATCCTTAGGACATAAAAGAAGTTACGGGAATGTAAGTTTTTTTAAAAATTCCAAATAACCAAGTTGCTTTGGGATCAGAACTAATTCAGTGCTGATTGCTGTTGATTCATTAAATGAATAATTTATCAATCGTATCATCTTAGCAATCCTATTGTACTGTTCATATATAAAACCTCTTCAGTTTCATGATGATGAGATCTGTGGGCCATGTCTAAGCTTTGTGATGCCTCTGATACTTTTAATTGACATAACAATAGATCAATGAGATGTGAAAAGCCACAGAGGCTCATGTTTGTGCCAACAAAGCTTTCCACCATCCTTCTTTGAGAACATTTCCTTCTGTCTGTTGGACCTACTCACATCAAAACTATTGCCTCCACTCGATTTCCTGCCTCCATGCTTATGCCCACAACAAGCATGAGCCCACACGCATGCCAATCAAGAAAACTCACTGAAACTGACAAACAACTCCAAAAAAAATGAAATGTGCCAGCAAAATGCAATTCAAATTATAATCAACATCTCAAAACAGTTTTGAATATGAGCCTATGACAAGGACCACTATTTTACAGCTACCAAATAAGATCAATTTTTTTTTAGTACATGAGCTACCTGGAATTTCACCAATTTTTCAAGATTACATTTCACAAGTTTGGCCATGGTTCAGTTTGTAGCATACTTTCCTCTGACTCACAAGGCCATAAGTTCAAGTCCTACTTCAGGACTTGTAAGTGGTTGTCTCTAGCGTACTGACAACATATTTCTTACTCCAGGTTCTGGACGATAGGGATTATATGGACAGATCAGACTCGGACCCACGTTTTTTGGGCTCAACCATATTGTGTTTAATAAGATTAACAATAACACTCGTAAACAGTACAAAACAGTACAACCCTGGCTTGCCCAACAAGCCCTACCGTGCTGAATCACCACGGCCTAATAAAAGAACCTTCCTGTGAAATAAACTAACACAACAGCCCCAGCAGTAAACCCCTCTAAGGTTTGGTTGGGACTTACAATCACCCCCTCACACAGTTAAGTGGTCTTGTGGATGTGTAGGTGCAGCCAATATGCTCACCCCAGTTGTCTGTTGTCTTGCTTGCAGCTTCTTCCAGTACGTCTCGCTCCTGGTTCCGTTACTCCGACGCAACATCCAAGTTCCAGTCTGAGTCGAGGTCCGTTGATGAAGAGCAGCGCTCAGCTTCTGGTGGTGTTCCGTTGAATCGAGCCGAGCCTCACTCGGGAGACTCGCTGTAGATTGATGACGAGGAGAAGAGAGAAGAGCCAGCACGTTGCCAAACGGCTCCAAATATATCCAAAACCCATCACCTTTTCTCCCGCCAATACTGATCAATGTATTGACTCAGGTGATCTGTCTGGACCATCCCCTCCCGTAGCCTGGAGTGACTCATAACCTTTGAAATCTTTGTGAAAAATGATATTTCATTTTCCCGCTCCCAGGCCTGGCACCTGGAGAGACAATGAGTGCTGATTACTGGATGTCTGTCGTTTCCTGAATTGACGGCTCCCATTAGCAGGTAATGGGTTTTAATCTCAAACCGATCTTGCTTAACTGGCTTATCTCCTGAAAGACAATAGCCTGGCCATCTCCTGCCTTCTACCAGTTTTGGCTGGGACTGAGCCGTGACTGTGTTTCATGGAGCTACCTCTCGGGTATTGTTCCCAGTAAGCATGTTAGATGGTGATGTCGTCAATCCGCCTGGGTTCCCTTCCACCCAGCCTGTCAGTGTGAAATTTCCATTTGCATATGAAAGCACCTTAGGTTAGCCTGGCTCGAAACTCCTGCCAGTCAATCCTATTCACTAAGCCACTCCCACAGGCTTGCCAAATAGTACAGTTTTTTATTGGGGTTTTGGATTAAAAATATGATTCATGAAAATGGTCAGAAAGCTGGTGCTACAGACTTGAGCAGTTAATCCAGGTTGACACTTCAATGCTGTCGTGTTGGAAGAGGTATCTTCTGGGTGAGATTGAAGTCTTGCCTGCTTGGTTAGGGCATGCAAAAGATCCCATTGCATGAATTCATCAAGAGCAAGGCGTTCTTCTGGTGCCCTGGCCAACATTCCTCCTTCAACTATAATCACCAAAAACAGATCACCTAGTCTATCACTCATTTGCTCTTTGTGAGCCCTTGCAAATTGGTTGCCATTTTTGACTGCATAATAACAATGGCTGTACCTCAAGAAAACGTGAATAGTGATGTACTTTTGGACATGAAAGGTACTGTATAAATGTAAGCACTTTCTTCATGAAATGAAAATAGTTATGGCTGGAGTGCAATGGAACATGAGTTTATTGTAACTTAAACTGCAGGTGTCGGGCAATAATACCCTAATATCAACTGGGATACAGTGTGAAGAGCACAGAGGGAACAAAATTCTTGAAGTGCATTCAAGAGAACCTTTTTAGCCAGCACATCACAAGCCCAATGAGAGAGGGCACAATTCTAGATTTAATCTTCAGTAATGAAGCTGAGCAAGTAGATGAAGTAGCAGTGGGTGACATTTTGGAGACAGCGATCATAATACAGTTCGTTTTAGCATAATCATGGAAAAGGACAAAGATAAAACAGGAGTTAAAGTTCTAAATTGGGGAAAGGCAAATTTTACAAAAGTGAGAAGTGATCTGGCGCAAGTAGACTGGGAGGCGTTCAAAAGCGAGATTCTACAGGCATAGTGTAGGCATGTCCCCACAAAGATAAAGGCTGGTACGGCCAAATTTAGAGGCCCCTGGTTATCTAGAGGCTTACAGGGTAAGTTAAATCAGAAAAAGAAAGCTTATGACGATTACAAAAACCTTAATATTTTAGAAAGCCTATAGGAGTATAGAAAGTGTAGTGGTGAAGTAAAAAAGGAAATTAGAAAAGCAAAGAGAGGACATGAAAAACTATTGGCTGGTAAAATCAAGAAAAACCCAAAGATGTTTTATCAGTACACTAAGAGCAAGAGGATAACTAAGGAAAGGATAGGGCCTATTGGCGATGTACAAGGGAATTTACATGTGGATGCAGAGGATATGGACAGGGTTCTTTATGAGTTTTTTTTGTTTCTGTCTTCACAAAGGAGAGGGATGATGCAGACATTGTAATAAAAGAGGAGGAGTTTGAAATATTAGATATGATTCGCATAATGAGAGAGGAAGTACTAGAGGGTCTGACATCCTTGAAAGTGGATAAATTACCAGGGCCAGATGGATTGCATCCCAGGTTGTCAAAGGAAGCCAGGGAGGAAATAGTGGATGCGCTGAGGATCATCTTCAAATCCTCACTGGATATGGGCAAGGTGCCAGAGGATTGGAGATCTGCAAACATTGTACCATTGTTTAAAAAGGGTGCGAGGGATAGGCCAAATAATTATCGGCCGGTCAGTCTGACCTCAGTAGTGGGTAAATTATTGGAATCAATTCTGAGGGACAGGATGTACTGCCACTTAGAAAGGCAAGGATTGATCAGGGATAGTCAGCATGGATTTGTTAGGGAAGGTCATCTCTTACTAACTTAATTGAATTCTTTGCGGAAGTAACAAGGATGATTGATGAGGGTATTACAGTGGATGTGGTCGACATGGATTTTAGTAAGGCATTTGACAAGGTCCTGCATGGCAGACTGGTCAGTTAAATGAAAGCCCATGGGCTACAGGAGAATGTGACTGATTGGATCCAAAATTGGCTCAATGACAGGAAACAAAGTGTAGTAGTCGACAGATATTTTTGCCAATGGAAAGCTATTTTCAGTGGTGTTACACAGGGTCCCTTGCTGTTTGTGCTATATATTGATGATTTGGACTTAAATATGGGAGGCATGAATGGGAAATTTGCAGATGACACAAAAATTGGCTATGTAGTTGATAGTGAAGAGGATAGCTGTAGACTCCAGAATGATATCAATGGTTTGGTTGAGTGGGCAGAAAAGTGGCAAATGGAATTCAATCCAGAGAAGTATGAGGAATGCACTTGGGGAGGGCAAATAAAGTGAGGGAATACACAATAAACGGGAGGATATTGAAAGGGGTAGAAGAAGTGAGAAACCTTGGAGTGCATGTCCACAGGTCCCTAAAGGTGGCAGGACAGGTAGATAAAGTGGTGAAGAAGGCATATGGAATGCTTGCCTCTCAGATTCATCCCATGAGCAGTGCCACGGGAGAAACATTGATATATTGCATCTTCACTATAGATGCATCTAGTTTGATATCATTAATTTGATTTTAACGTTTTACTGTATAAATGGACAAATGTAATTTAAAAGAAAGCAAAAAGAAAGAAAAATAGAGAAACGTCTGACTTTTATTCATATAGCACCACTCCTGTCCTCAGGATTTCCAAAAGCACTTTACAGCCAATGAAGTACTTTTGTAGAGTAGTCACTGTTATAATGTATACAAACAAACTCCCAGAAACAGCAATAAAATGAACGACCGGATCATCTGCTTTAGGTGTTGGTTAAGGGATAACTATTGGGCAGGATGTTAGGAGACTCCATGGGATCTTTTACATCCACCTGTACATTTATTGACATTTCTCAGTAGTCCCATGTTACTGTGTTTTGCTCTTTAAGAGTGCTGGTTGGAGGCAACATGGGAATGGACATCATATACAAAATATGCACCACTGATATCATGAATGAGAAAAGCTCCCTGCCTCCCTCTGTCGGCATTCCTGAAGTCGCTAGAGCAGGACTTCACCATTACACAGCGGAAACCATTTCTGCACAAATAATCAGTTCCCAGGCTGCTCATAAGCAGCAAATTTGTTGCATAAAATATGGAATGACATTGTAGCTCAGACACTGATAAGTCTACATATGGCTTTCTTCATAGTGCTCTGGAAGTGTATAATGATTCATTATGATCCACACAGCTCTTCCTAATGAGCAAAATAAAAATACACACTGCGCTCTATAAATTAATATCAGCTCTCATATGCTGATTAATGGTTGTGAGTGCAGGATTTCTACTGGTAAACAGAAATGTGCAAAATCTATCTATTGTTGATCACTGGTCAGTTATATATTAATCATAATCTCAGGTAATTTAACTGAATTACTGATGGTTGTAGAAAGAAAATGCTTCTTTTTGTTTGTGTACATGATTTAACATGTGGGAAAGGAATATATTTCAGGCTCAATAAAACTGACAAGATACCAAATATTGAGGGCACTTTAGCTTTCTATGTATATTTACAAATCGTGGGTTGGATGTGAACTTCTTGCAATTTCTGAGCCATCCTCTAGTTCAATTGTACTGCCCCTATTCTGTTCATACAACCATCAAATTAGTCTTCAAATGCTATAAATTGAAGGACCATATATGCAGTGTCAGACATGTATCCATCCTGAAGCCCATCTGTATGTCAGTAATTGACCATACATTATGTAGCTTGGCTGTTTTATGATGATTTTACATGTAAAACCCTTTTGAAGATTGAGAGTCGAACTTTATCAGCCCTCTAGGCACAGGCAGGGTGGCGGTGAGGGGCCCATAAAATAGCAAGGAAAGGCCAGGGGTGGAGTGCCTGTCACCTTCCTGATGCCATTCAATTTTGTCTGGGTCGGGTAAGGCCAAAGAAGGTCTTCCCACTTGGAGGTCAATTGAGGTCCTTAAATGGCCAATTACTGGCCACTTAAGGCCCTTTTCCTGCTGCCAATGGTATTTTACCAGCAGCTGATGGGAGCCACACCACATGAGGAGGCTACCCAGTAAAACCAGGTTGCCTTTCTGTGGGCTGGAAGCGGTACCCTCCTGTCTGGGCAATCTGTGGCCCACAGAAGACCCTGGTAGCAAAGGCCACTCCTGCACCAACACCCATTCCCTTCCCTCAATAACCACCGCTGCTTCACTCCTCGCCAGGGCCAGCCTGACAGTTCTGGTGAACGCGCCCCACTTACCTGCAATCTGGGGCTCCAGTGGTGCTCCTGGTGCTGGGCCTACTTCAGTACCAGCAGTGGCCATCACTTTCAGTAACGCTGCTGGGATTGCTGAACTGCCGGCCCTCTGATTGGCCGGCAGGTCTTGGAGGCGGGATTCTCATCCTTAAAGGGACGGGGACCCCAGCACCTGGCAGTTAGCTGTCTTAGCACCGTAAAATGCAGCCGGGGGTCCTCAAAATGGCCGGGACAGGGTTGCCCTCACCTTTCTGACCTGGCAATGGGACCCCACCACCTGCATAAAATTCAGCCCTGCATGTACCAAGGCTTTTAATTGTGAGTTGCAGCTTGCATGTGTAGCCTGCTGGTGTATGCACTTGCATCGTTAGCAACAAAAGAGAACTTGGCATAGAGCAGCAGTATATGGGCCATTGGTTGACAAAGAACACTTTTTGAGCATGTATACCTTTGCCATGTACCTAGTAAGTGGAACCTCTGGGTAGTCTTACCTTGGTAGCTTCCTTGAGGTGTGCTGCCAGCTTCTGCTTTGGTGCTGGGTTCTTGAGGGAAGTGCACCCAACTCTGAGATTCCCACACCCTCCTGATAGGCGGCTTACACCCTTGTCCTCATGACAGTTGTCGAGCATTGTTCTCACTTTCCAGCAGGTGAGTTTCAGGATTTTTCTTCTTTTCCCACATTTTGAAGCAAGGTTAGGAGCTCATATTTTCTTTTCTGTCACAGTTTGGCCACATTAACAGATGCCCGTTGACCACGGCAAGCCAACTGGCTGGTGGGGAGATAGCATATGTTTAGGCCACCTTTTCTAGGCCTCTCTTCAATTCAGGAGCAAGCAGTGCTGTCCTTCAAAAAGGCTGCTTGGTTGCTCAGGGTGATACCGGGTGATGATGTTGTCTCAAGGTCATCATCAAAACGAACAATATCCTGAGCCGCCTGCATGCAGGATTAGAACTGCGGCTGCCAGTGCCATCTTGCACCTGGTGTTTTCGCCCCTTTCCCATTGCTACAGGACTTACTTGTTGGGGGGGATTTCCTTCTTGCCTGCACGTTGGAATTTTAAGGTGGAGTACAGCTTGTGCTGTCTGACCCCAGCCTTTAAGTCTAGAGCTCATTTGTCGTGGCCCAGCAAACTAAGGCAGCAGCAGCAAGGTCTCCAAGCCAAAGGTTTGGATCCAGATTTTCTCTCTCCTAGGTGAGTTGTCAACCAAGGCCTGAAGGGACCCTCCTTCTCTTACAATTTTATCAATAGCTGGTATACCAACAACCGTAGTCCATGCAATGTGGTGTGGCACGCCTTTGGTCCAGAACATGATGGTCACTTGAGACGCTTGGAATCCTTCTGCCCTGGTCGTTGCCTTTATCAAGAAAGACATCCGCCCAGGTGGTGTCATGTTCATCATTCCTCCCCTCATTACGTTTCGCCCGTCAGCTGAGACTGTGCCGGGGTGTGGCACTTGGAGCCAGCAGTGAGAGCTGGGTCTAGATGAGGACCAGTGATTCCAGGCCATCCTACAAACTGGGTGCAGCTGACTGAAAATACAAAGGTACTACCTCTACCTGAACACCCCATACACCCCTGATAGTTTCTCATTGGCCCACTATCAACCCCTAAAAAATAACATTTATGACATAACTAACACATACAAATTTGGGGAAAAGTAAACAAATCCTGATCATTAGCTCACCCATTCCATCTAGTAATTGCTCCAATAGCTTCCCCATATTTGACCTAATACAAAGCACTGAGGTTTATAAATATTCCTGACCTCAGGTGTCTTCTTCCCCTTCTTTTTGTCACCCAGATAACCCAGCTGAAGCATGCTGGTCTCAGGTCCCACATCTGTGTGCACACAAACCACAACCTAACTGGCTTTGCAACTGGCTGCCAACCTGACCTGATGCAAGGCCTCTTTAATCCTTGCGCCACTGAGGTCCTCCCAAACTGTGGGAATTCCATTTCCTGTTTACAATTTATTAAAAGTCTTGTATATGACATATGCTTCCTCTAAGTGTGACAGTTACTTCCTGTAACAATGCTTATTTCCACCACACTTTTTCTGGCATGCTATTTCAGTCATGCCTGTCTGTCATGCTTAAATCTACCCATCTGTTAAAGCTCTTGCAGCTACTTATTTGTATCTCCATGGTTTGAGGCACTGTTCTCCACAGCAGCATCTTCTCTATCATCTTCATGAGTATCCTGGCATTGTATACACAGATGTCCTTCAACATTTGAAGATGATGTAAGAACACAGGGATAAGAAATGACCTTTCAGGTCATCATCATGTTACAACCTCCATAGAGATTTTAAAACAGAGATATGAACGCCCCAGACCAATTAAAGAATTATACAACAAGATTCCATGTTTTAAGACTTTTACTATAACAACTAACCTTGTTTTCCCTGGCTTGTCTCTGGACAGAGTTTACATTGCATTAAAGATCACAGCTTTTAAAACATAACCATATTACAAAGTCCAGCATTCATAACAATTCAACCTGATACCACTGAAGAGACAAGAAAGTATAGCAGAAATTATTTGACCATTGATTGGCCAACAGTTGATTAAAATATAGACATCTGCTCAGTGCAAATCCACCCTATGCTTCATGCTCTGGCCTGAAAGACTTATTAAAACAACAATCTGGAATGTACTGCCTGAAAGGATAGTGGAAGCAGATTGAATGCTTGCAAAAGGCAATTGGATATATACTTGAAACAGAAAACTTCCAAGACTATGGAGAAATAGCAGGGGAGTAGGACTAATTGGTTAGACTTTTAAAGAGCCAGCATAGGTACAATGGACTGAGTGGCCTCCTTCTATGCTGTATGATTCTATGAACAACAACTTGCATTTATATATTACATTGACTAAGGAGGGAAATGGTAGAGTATTGTCGAAGATTAATATTTTTGGTGCGATATAAAATGATTGATGTTTTGCAGCAATGTCAGACACTTCAATTCTCTTTGTTCAGTGCAGTTAATTTGTATCATGTTGACATACAACTTCTGTACTTTGGCACAAGGATGGATTTGGATTAAAAAGTGGAGTTTATATGTCAGCAATTAAGGTAATATCTCACTAAAACATGACCAGCGAAAGTAACAGTGAAATAAGTCATTCCACTAAGATCGCATGGCATAAATGAGCATCATCATCCTGTCAAGGCACAGTAATACCATAATGTTCAACTTATTCATTGGCATGCAAACAATACCACTGGGACAGCTAATGCTCATTTCACTCTCTCTTTCTTTGGAGGTATTACTTATTATGGTTTAGAACATGCAGATTCCCAAAAAGGTACCAACAATCATCTTGGCTGTTACAAATTTCAAACAGCATTTGCACAGGGGTAAATGAGCTGCATTCCTTACAGATTTACAGGGTGCAGTGAAGACAAACCATGAACTGTTAGCTTTATACAATGGTACCAATTAGGCACAATTTCCTCCAAATCCTATAAAGGGAAAGCTGTTGCAATAATTAGGAGATTTTTCAATGCTCATGAAACATTACCCTTCTTTTTTCTACTCCTAATGTGCACTGTGGTGAGAGCTGCTACTGTTGCTGTTGACTTTGGGTGTTTTTTTTAAACTGAGATTGTGCTTGTTATGTTCCCTGTGGAGGAACTTGCTCCACTATCAGCAGATGTGCAGCCATGTGGCTGTTTTTACAGGTTATGTTTAACCTGCTTATATCAAGGGTAAAGTCACATTGTGACTATAATTCCAACAGTGCTGATCATTTTTGGAATCACGCTGCATACGTTCTTTACTACAAAACTTTCGTGGCCTGCCAGAACTATTGACTTAAGGATTTATGCAGGATTAATAGTCGGTAGAATTTGTAGCTTGTTCTTTTATTAAAAGAGATTAGTAAATGCAGAGAGTGGGCTAGATCGTCCCACTCAGTGGGCTGGGTTTATGTTCTCCCCTGTGATGAGTTGCAAGGCTGGGAGAGCATTTGATCAGAAGGGATGGTGGCGGGTGGGGACCCCACCACCTTCCCGCTTCCACCCCTAAGCCCGTGGTGGGAAGAGCCGTGGACGGCCTTCCCACCCCACTGCCAATTATGACCCATAAGTGGGCAATTAATGCCCAAAAAAGGGCCTTTTCCCGCCGCCAGTAGTAGCCGAGCCGTGGTTTGTCGTCATGCAGGGAGTACAATAAGCAAACCCGTGCGGGGAAGGCCCACCACATTACGTGCCAATTAGGCACTCAACTGGGCAACAACAAACCTTCCCTGGGATTAAGGACCCCAGAAACAGAAGTCCCGCCCGCTGAGAGCTGCCGGCCAATCAGAGGCTGGCAGCTTTTTCTTACTCAGCAGCACCACCAAAGAGGCAATAACTGTTGCCAGTAATGCACCCACCCTAGGCCCAGGACACAGGTAAGTAATGGTGGGAGGCGTTTTGCACAGTGGGGGTCGTGGGGGTGGGTGTGTAGTGGGGTTACAGCAAAGGCAGGGGGGGTGGCTTTCAGTAACCCTCTCCCCTTCCCGATATGGGGTCCCTTAATCAGGCACTGAGTGCTTGTGAATGAGGGACCCCACCTGGGAACCGGCAAGCAACCTGAACAGGTTTAATCGTCAAGCTGTCTGTGTGGTGACAGGGTTGACCACCACTGGGCTAATACCGGCGGCAAGGGAAGAGGCCCTTAATTGGATATTAATTGCCCACTTAAGGACTTCAATTAGTATTGAGGCGGGAAGACCATCCCCCCGCCACCATCCTGCCTTCAAACTTACCATGGTGGAGAGCATTAAATCCAGCCCTGAGAGATATGGAATGCCCACAAACATCTTGGAGGTACTGAGTGGGCAAGAACTCTCAAAAGCATGAAGGTAGGAAAAACTTCTTGGAGACGGAGCAGGAAAATGTAATTTCTAGGTCAATGGCATGAAGCTAGAAAGAAAGAGAATTGTATGGAAACAGGATAACATAGGTATGAAAGGAGAGAGAAAATCTTCGATGGATCAAAGGTCCGAAAAATGCAAGTATTGTATTGTGCGGCCAGGATACATGCATGCTAATGTATGGAAAAATAATAGTTTAGCCTCCAAAACAAAAGCAAAATACTGCAGATGCTGGAAAATCTGAAATTAAAACAGAAAATGCAAGAAGTACTCAGCAGACTGGCAGGATCTGTGGAGAGAGAAAGAGAGTTAATATTTCAGCTCGTTGACCTTTTGGCAAAACTGGTAAAAGTTAGAAATATACAGAGGCAGGAAAAAACAAGGGTGACAGAGTATGGGGGAAGGAACGAACAAAAGGGAAGGCCTATGATAGGGTGGAAGGCAGGGGTGATTACATGATGTAATGGATGATGGTGCAAGGCAAAAGGGGGTGGTAATGTGACAAGTAAAGAAACAAAAGATGGGTCCAGAAAAGCTGTATATAACAGGTGCTGAATCATTACTGGCACCTGTTGTCCGAAGAAATAGGAGCAGTTGTTATTATCTGGAGTGGTTGAGCTCAGTGTTGAATCCAGAAGGCTGTAAAGTGCCTAATTGAAGGATCACCCAATCTGCATTTAAGAATGTAAGAATATAAGGAATAAGAGCAAGAGTTAGGGGCTATGATGTTAGAGACCATGGAGGAAGATCTCCAGAGGATATGAGGCCAGTGATGGTCTGGGAAATAATGGCTTGATGTTTGTGATGGGATTATGGTCCATAGTCATGGGAGGTAGGAGGAGGTATTGGAGAGTTGGCATTCAGCCTCCACAAGGTAGAGATCTGTTTGCCAAACAAGAACAGTGGCGCATTTTGTCAGCAGGCTTAATGGCAATGTCAGGGTTGGACCTGAGAGAAGAGAGTGCTGTAAGTCCAGAAGGAGATAGGCTATACTGAGTAAGGGTAATAGAGAAATTGAGATGGCCGATGTCATGCCAATAGTTCCCAATGTAAGGATCTAAGGAGGGTAAGAGACCAGAGGGAGAGATCCAGTTAGAATGAGAAAGGGTCAGCTATTTGTGGGGGTGGGGGAGGGGTGGGCGCGGGGAGGAAAACTCCAGGCCAAAGAAGTAGCTGTGGAAGTCAAGGTGATGGAAAAAGATGTCAACATCATGGTCCTCTCACTCTGACCTCTATGTCCACAGCCTCCAACACAGAATCACAGAATTGTTACAGTGCAGAAGGAGACCATTCAGACAACATGTCCATACCCGCTCTCCAAATGAGCAATTCGCCTAATACCATTCCCCCACCTTCTCCCCATAACCCTGCACATTCTTCCTTTTCAGATAACAGTCTAATTCCCTTTTGAATGCCTCAATTGAACCTACGGAATCACAGAATTGTTACAGCGCAGAAGGAGGCCATTTGGCCCACTGTTCTAATGAAACTCAGTGGAAGCGCGAGACACAGTGCCTCATCTTTCAATCAGACATTTACTGCCTTCCGGACTCAACTTTGATTTCAAAGCTGTCAGAACGTAACATCTGTCCTCATTTTTTTGAAAAGCAGCTGCCGGTAATGATTCAACTGTTTTCAGCTCTTCTAGGCCCATCTTTTGATTTTTTTTTATCTTGTCCTATCATCATTCCCTTTTGATCGCACTATCATCCCTTTTGTCTTTTCAGTGCTCCTGCCTTCCATCTTATCATCGACGATACTTTTTGATCCTTCCTCCCCATCCTATCTAATCCTGGTCTCTATACTTGCTTAAAAACTGTTACTGCTGTTTCTTTTGCAGTTCTGATGAAAGCTTATCAACCTGAAATGTTGAATCTGTTTTCCTCTCTTTAAAGATCCTGCCTGACCTGCTATGTATTTCCAGCATTTGCTGTTTATTTTTATAATAGTTTAGCCTCTGAAGTTTAAATGCTTTAAAATACCACAGACAGCAAGGTTATAGAACATCTATTGACATTCAGTGTTGCCACCACTCACCAAAGGCACAACCTAAAATGAATAAAAGGAAAAGTCCCTATAATTATCTGATTATTCAGATCACTACATAAAGTATAACCATAGTTTGGAGTCCTGGAGCTTTGTATTTATATATGTGAGTGGGAGGGATAACTGTATTTTGTAGTTTAAAAAAAAAATTATTAAAGCTACTCTTAACCTGGTGTTACAACCAGGTGAGAAAGAGGTTTCGGGCTCCCTCTCAGCCTTCACCTGGTCTTACCGTAACAAGGTTTAATTTTAAACATGTGTTTTTTTTAGCTCCCCCTTAGTGAATCCTTGTTCACTAACTTCCAATTATAAAGTGAATAAACTAGTCAAACAGGTTTCCTTAGGTTTAAAGAAAAAAGGTTGAACTTTATTAAACTTAAACTCTAATTTGGTTAATGCCTACAGATACGCGACGCACCCTTGCTAGCATGCATACGCGATACACACGTGCAGATAGAGACAGAAAAGAGCAGAAGAAATAAAGTGGAAAAGTTTGAGGCAATATCTGAAGATGGTTTTGGTTACTGTTCTTCAAGCTCGCTGTAAAGTCCTTGATTGTAGGTAGGTCTGGCATTTCATTGGGGCCCAGTATTCTTCTTAAGCCTTGTTTGATGTAGGAGGCATTTCTCTCTTGATGTTCATGTGTCCTCAGTGGGTCCAGAGCCTTGTGAGAAAGAGAGGGGAGCAGACAAGAGAAGTCTTCTCACTCCAGGAGACAACACTTTCTGTGTTCAAAAATTCTGTGGCTAGTTCAAAAAATCCTGGACCAGCCAGGTAGTCATGTGACCAGCTGTTTTAACCAGTCCTGGCTTTTGTGGATTGTATCACCTTAGTCGTCTCTGGAATGCTCTTAGAGTACGCAGAGAGATACAGCACTGAAACAGGCCCTTTGGCCTACTGAGTCTGTGCTGACCAACAACCACCCATTTATACTAATCCTACATTAATCCCATATTCCCTACCACATCCCCACCATTCTCCTACCACCTACCTACACTGAGGGCAATTTTACAATGGCCAATTTACCTATTAACCTGCAAGTCTTCAGCTGTGGGAGGAAACCAGAGCACCCGTCAGAAACCCACACGGTCACAGGGAGAACTTGCAAACTCTGCATAGGCAGTACCCGGAACTGAACCTGGGTCACTGGAGCTGTAAGGCTTCAGTGCTAACCACTGTGCCACCTTCCTTATACCTTCAATAACTGGTGATCAAAATCCATTGTGGGTTGAATGTGTCAGGGAATGTTTCTTTTGTTTCCACAAGCACTGTCTGTTAGTATGTAAATATTTTTTCAGCTAAGTGTCTGGCAGCCCTTGTAACAGTCCTTCTCTTCTTCCCAGCAACAGTTTGAAATCAATGTTCAGATGACAAAATTAATATACCTCATTCTTGGCAGGACACTTGAAACATACCTTTCTTTGAAGCATTATAGAAAAGTTAACCTGCCAGCTGCTTCTTCGGGCTGAATTTTACCGGCCCCTTCACACCGCAGGTCGCGGCGCGGGGGCCAGTAAATTCTACGGGGAGAGGCCTGCCTCAACCCGTGATGGCGAGAAGGGCCCGTTGCAAATTACCGGTGGCAGGGGACCTCGGTGCGTTCCCCCTGCCGCATGGCGGTGGCACACTGTGGTACTATATGTTAAACGGTACTTACCTCTGCAGATTATGCAGTCCACCGCCTCTCCATAGGCACCTCCGGATTTTTCACTGAACGGGCGGCTGTCACATGCCATCCCGTTCATGATTTGAAAAGCAGATGGGTCCTCAGAGGCAGAAGGTTTCGCGACAGAAGGTAAGTTCCGTTTTTAGGGGCCTCAGTCTGCATTCTTAAAGGGAGGGGGTCTGGGATTACTGGAGGGAAAGCTTTGCTGGCATGAAGGGAGGTACCATGTACCATCCCTCCGTTAACAGTGTAAGCTGTCTGTTTGTTTGTGTTTGTGAGGGAGCAGTGGCACACTAGGCACCCTGTGTGTGGGGAAGTTGCCAGAAAGGGCAGGAGCATTAAGGTTATATGGATAGTGGGGGCAATCAATTCAGCTGGTAGGATCTTGATGTGGTCATGCTGTGCCACTCTGAGTGTTGGCCAAGATGGGCAATGCCATGTCACGCCACATAGTTGATCCAGGAAAGCAGATGATGTACCCATCAACACCAATCCCTGCCCTGTTAGGAACCTTCGAATACATGAAGGGTTCAACTTTATTTATCACATGGAAATAGGTATGGCTCATCCTACATTGTGTGATCCTCTGCTTGTGAGGAAGCATATGCACCAGAGGCAACATCAACAGGCAGGTGCGATCCATGTAGAGGCCCCCTGTCATGAGCAGCAGCCCCCAAGGGGAGCCCGCCATTACGATTGCTGTGCATCTACAGGCCCCACATGATGTGCCATTGGATGTCAGAGCACCAGTGTCAGAGGCGATTGTGCATGTAGAGAGGGTGGTGACATGTCTCTGTGCCCTGCTCAAGGATGATCTGCAGCCCATGGGCTCCAGTGGACATCCCATGTCTTTGTTTCTCATAGTGGAGCCTGATGCCTCTGAAGCTTTTTAGGGGCCCACCAGAGATCTTTGTGTGGTCACACATTCAGCAGTGCACCGCTGCATCAGGGAGGTCACCAATGACGTGCACCGGAGGGCCAGTGAGTATGTCCGCTTCAGGACGGACTCTCACAGCCAGGCCCAGAGGGACATTGGTTTTGGTACCATTGCCGGAGAACCATAGGTTGTAATGTTCATAGACTGCACTCATGTGGCCATCAGGCCTCCTGCCATGCTGCCACTTGCAGACGTCACCATTAAAGGAAACCTCTCAATCTCAGTGAAGCTGGTATGTGATCACCGCAGATGCTTCCTGCAAATGTGTGACCGCTTCTCAGGCAGCTGCCATGACACCTGGGTCTTGCGCCAGTCTTGGCTGCTACCGCTGTTCACTGAACTGGCTCAAATGGAGGAGTAGCTTCTTGGAGATAAGGGCTAACCTTTGCAGACATGGCTCCCGACACAAGTGAGAGACTCCACCACTGCTGCAGAGGAGAGATACAACACCTGCCACTGAGCTACATGAGCCATCATTGAGCAGGAGATCGGCATGCTGAAAGAGTGCCTCCAATGCCTGTATGGATCGGGTGATGCCCTGTACTATGGGCCAAAAAGGCCAGCTCCTTTCTTTGCTGCTCTGCACAACTATGGACCCAATAGGGGCCAGGCCTGGCATGATGAGGAGAGACATCAACAGGATCCCTCCTCAGACTATGAGGGCACTGAGGACCTACAATATGAAAGATGCATGGGAGGGCAGATGGCACCCAGGCTCTGCATACAAGGCAAGCAGTGAGCTAAGGACGTATGGCAGTGGCTTATCAGACAATGGCTGTCTGCTCCATAGGATCCAATATGAGCTCTGCAAGCCACACATCACCCTCGCTCACCTGCGGTGCACCATTCCACATCGGCAGCATCCTTGTGTAAACCATTAGAGGCGCACTTGACTGAGCCAATGTCCATGTCACTGCATCCTCGGAGACGCTCGTGAGTAATGGTGGCATGGCAATGATGTTATTGCATACGTTGGCTCCCCTGAGGGCGTTACATTGGCGTTACATGCTGGCACACATCATTCGCACGAAGAAAAGGACACACATGTTGGTGAGGAACATTTAGTGAAAGACATATTTACATTGCTGTGACACTTGTGCATTCCCATTTGTGCCAGTGTGTTCTCTGTAAATGGAGAGGTTGCCCCTTCTTGGTGTAACCTCTGCTCTAGCAGCCTGACTGGAGGAAGGCTGCTGATCTGATTGCCCTTTGATTGTGGATGACTTTGGCACTCATACCCTGTGCACACGAGGCCTAGCAGGCCCCGGCTGGCTGGAGGAGTTCTCGTTCATCCCCTTTCAGCATTGGACCTTTGGATGGCAGATGTCCCCACGGCTTTTCACCTCCTTTGCCATCTCCAGCTAGACTGCCTTGCTCAGGCAGGAGGGCCTCCTCTTACCGTCGCTGGTAAAAAGGACCTCCCACCTGGAGGAGAATGAGCAGTGAGGCACCGCTGAACTGTGGGGCCACCGTAGACTACCCCTTTAAATGCAAAGGTGACTCCACCGTGTAACAGCTCTAATTTCTGGCTGCAAGGTTTGTCTTGCACATGTTTCAAAACCAATGCAGGACTGGTGGGAAAATTTGTGCTGTTGTCATGGTTTTTCAACTATGACACATCGACAGATGTTCACGCTCACTTTGCTTCTGCAGCAGCTGATCATATTTACTGGTGTAATATTCTAGTAGGAAATACAGCTAGAATGTGAACATATTTTCCTATTTTTTCAACAAAGATTGTATAGTTCCAGAGATGTAGAGGAAAGGATAGCGAAGATGATTCTCGACAGGGGTGAGAGTAACAGGGTAGTTGTTATGGGGGACTTTAACTTTCCAAATATTGACTGGAAATACTATAGTTCGAGTACTTTAGATGGGTCAGTTTTTGTCCAGTGTGTGCAGGAGAGTTTTCTGACACAGTATGTACACAGGCCAACCAGGGGCGATGCCACATTGGATTTGGTACTGGGTAATGAACCCGGCCAGGTGTTAGACTTAGATGTAGGTGAGCACTTTGGTGATAGTGATCACAATTCGGTTAGGTTTACCTTAGCGATGGGCAGGGACAGGTATATACCGCAGGGCAAGAATTATAGCTGGGGGAAAGGAAATTATGATGCGATTAGGCAAGATTTAGGATGCGTAGGATGGGGAAGGAAACTGCAGGGGATGGGCACAATCGAAATGTGGAGCTTATTCAAGGAGCAGCTACTGCGTGTCCTTGATAAGTATGTACCTGTCAGGCAGGGAGGAACTTGTCAAGCGAGGGTGCCGTGGTTTACTAAAGAAGTTGAAGCGCTTGTCAAGAGGAAGAAGAAGGCTTATGTTAGGATGAGACGTGAAGGTTCAGTTAGGGCGCTTGAGAGTTACAAGCTAGCCAGGAAAGATCTAAAGGGAGAGCTAAGAAGAGCAAGGAGAGGACACGAGAAGTCATTGACGGATCGGATCAAGGAAAACCCTAAGGCTTTCTATAGGTATATCAGGAATAAAAGAATGACTAGAGTTAGATTAGGGCCAATCAAGGATAGTAGTGGGAAGTTGTGTGTGGAATCAGAGGAGATAGGGGAAGCGTTAAATGAATATTTTTTGTCAGTATTTCCAGTGGAGAAAGAAAATGTTGTCGAGGAGAATACTGAGATTCAGACTACTAGGCTAGATGGGATTGAGGTTCACAAGGAGGAGGTGTTAGCAATTTTGGAAAGTGTGAAAATAGATAAGTCCCCTGGGCCAGATGGGATTTATCCTAGGATTCTCTGGGAAGCCAGGGAGGAGATTGCAGAGTCTTTGTCCTTGATCTTTATGTCGTCATTGTCGACAGGAATAGTGCCGGAAGACTGGAGGATAGCAAATGTTGTCCCCTTGTTCAAGAAGGGGAGTAGAGACAGCCCTGGTAATTATAGACCTGTGAGCCTTACTTCGGTTGTGGGTAAAATGTTGGAAAAGGTTATAAGAGACAGGATTTATAATCATCTTGAAAAGAATAAGTTCATTAGCGATAGTCAGCACGGTTTTGTGAAGGGTAGGTCGTGCCTCACAAACCTTATTGAGTTTTTCAAGAAGGTGACTAAACAGGTGGATGAGGGTAAAGCCGTGGATGTGGTGTATATGGATTTCAGTAAGGCATTTGATAAGGTTCCCCATGGTAGGCTATTGCAGAAAATACGGAAGTATGGGGTTGAAGGTGGTTTAGAGCTTTGGATCAGAAATTGGCTAGCTGAAAGAAGACAGAGGGTGGTGGTTGATGGCAAATGTTCATCCTGGAGTTTAGTTACTAGTGGTGTACCGCAAGGATCTGTTTTGGGGCCACTGCTGTTTGTCATTTTTATAAATGACCTGGATGAGGGTGTCGAAGGGTGGGTTAGTAAAGTTGCGGATGACACGAAGGTCGGTGGAGTTGTGGATAGTGCCGAAGGATGTTGTAGGGTACAGAGGGACATAGATAGGCTGCAGAGCTGGGCTGAGAGATGGCAAATGGAGTTTAATGTGGAAAAGTGTGAGGTGATTCACTTTGGAAGGAGTAACAGGAATGCAGAGTACTGGGCTAATGGGAAGATTCTTGGTAGTGTAGATGAACAGAGAGATCTTGGTGTCCAGGTATATAAATCCCTGAAGGTTGCTACCCAGGTTAATTGGGCTGTTAAGAAGGCATATGGTGTGTTAGCTTTTATTAGTAGGGGGATCGAGTTTCGGAGCCACGAGGTCATGCTGCAGCTGTACAAAACTCTGGTGAGACCGCACCTGGAGTATTGCGTGCAGTTCTGGTCACCGCATTATAGGAAGGATGTGGAAGCTTTGGAAAGGGTGCAGAGGAGATTTACTAGGATGTTGCCTGGTATGGAAGGAAGGTCTTACGAGGAAAGGCTGAGGGACTTGAGGTTGTTTTCGTTGGAGAGAAGGAGGAGGAGAGGTGATTTAATAGAGACATATAAGATAATCAGAGGGTTAGATTGGGTGGATAGTGAGAGTCTTTTTCCTCGGATGGTGATGGCAAACACGAGGGGACATAGCTTTAAGTTGAGGGGTGATAGATATAGGACAGATGTTAGAGGTAGTTTCTTTACTGCAACAGTAGTAGACTCGCCAACTTTAAGGGCATTTAAGTGGTCATTGGATAGACATATGGATGAAAATGGAATAGTGTAGGTCAGATGGTTTCACAGGTCGGCGCAACATCGAGGGCCGAAGGGACTGTACTATGCTGTAATGTTCTAATTCTAATTCTAATCATTGCAGTTACATATATTTTCACATAACAGTTAGCAGAGAAATTAATACAGATTCCAAGTGCATATTAGTCTGCGGCTTTTCACAGTCAGATTATTAGATGCTCATAGTAGGTAATTATTCTTCAGCTATGCTTTTATTTATGCTGTGTATTTGCCTTTTACGGTATATTTAAGTCTCATGTCCTGGAATGTGCAAAATTAAGATTATTCACCCAGGTGCGGCACGCCTACAAGAAGGAATGTTACACTTGAGTGGAAGAAGAGGATCACAACCTCATAGGACACTGGGACACAGCAGGGTAAATATGTGACAGCAAAGCAGAAAGTGCTGGGATAACTCAGCAGGTCAGGCAGCATCTGTGAAGAGAGCAGCAGAGCTAATGTTCAGGTCAGTGAACTTGGACAAGTTAACTCGGCTTCTCTCTCCACAGATGCTGCCTGACATGCTGGATTTCTGCAGCACTTTCTGCTTTGCTGCCAGATTGACAGTAGCCCACGCTTCAACAGTCAGGTAAGTATTTCTTTGACAGCTGTCAGCAAACAGGTGCTGGGGCGCTTTAAATAGGGTCCCAGCACCTGTTGCACAACTGTCAAAATATATCTCACTGCGCCGAATGTCCGACATTTCACCACATAATATGAGGGGGTGGGTGTGGCTAAT
The DNA here is from genome assembly GCF_036365525.1 of Heterodontus francisci. Taxonomy (NCBI): domain Eukaryota; kingdom Metazoa; phylum Chordata; class Chondrichthyes; order Heterodontiformes; family Heterodontidae; genus Heterodontus; species Heterodontus francisci. The sequence goes on from NC_090376.1 coordinate 107,582,773, forward strand.
CCAGTGATGCTAATAGCCCCCATGCATAATATCACGGGGGCTCTGTGGCGGCCGCTAAATGCGGGCACCCCGCTGAGTTTAAAGGGCGCAGCCACGGAGCGCGGTGCCCGGATAAAATTCAGCCCTTAGTCTATAGTGTTTGATTATATCTACTAAATTCACTATAATTGACACAGTCTAGAATTCAAGCAGAAATAAAGAAGCCTGGATGTTTCAGTTAAGCAAACAACCTACTTGTTGGTGTATTTTGAATTACTAGTGACAACTGCCAAATTAAAATACCCAAGTGACGACCTGGCAATGTTCAGGCCACGTACACAGCAGCAGAGGGACAGATGGCTAACTGAATAGATGGGGAACCTTATTTCAGACAATACTTAGAGTTGGATGAGTAATTCTATTTTGTTACCCCCAAATGACTCCGCCCCACTCCTTTGGTGGTAAGTAACCATTACCATAATAAAATCATTTTAAAAGAACAAAGAACAAAGAAAATTACAGCACAGGAACAGGCCCTTCGGCCCTCCAAGCCTGCACCGATCCAGATCCTCTATCTAAACATGCCGCCTATTTTCTAAGGGTCTGTATCTCTTTGCTTCCTGCCCAGTCATGTATCTGTCTAGATACATCTTAAAAGACGCTATCGTGCCCGCGTCTACCACCTCCGCTGGCAACGTGTTCCAGGCACCCACCACCCTCTGTGTAAAGAACTTTCCACGCATATCCCCCCTAAACTTTTCCCCTCTCACTTTGAACTCGTGACCCCTCGTAATTGAATCCCCCACTCTGGGAAAAAGCTTCTTGCTATCCACCCTGTCTATACGTCTCATGATTTTGTACACCTCAATCAGGTCCCTCCTCAACCTCCGCCTTTCTAATGAAAATAATCCTAATCTACTTAACCTCTCTTCATAGCTAGCGCCCTCCATACCAGGCAACATCCTGGTGAACCTCCTCTGCACCCTCTCCAAAGCATCTACATCCTTTTGGTAATGTGGCGACCAGAACTGCACGCATTATTCCAAATGTGGCCGAACCAAAGTCCTATACAACTGTAACATGACCTGCCAACTCTTGTACTCAATACCCCGTCCGCTGAAGGAAAGCATACCGTATGCCTTCTTGACCACTCTATTGACCTGCGTTGCCACCTTCAGGGAACAATGGACCTGAACACCCAAATCTCTCTGTACATCAATTTTCCCCAGGACTTTTCCATTTATTGTATAGTTCACTCTTGAATTGGATCTTCCAAAATGCATCACCTCGCATTTTCCCTGATTGAACTCCATCTGCCATTTCTCTGCCCAACTCTCCAGTCTATCTATATTCTGCTGTATTCTCTGACAGTCCCCTTCAGTATCTGCTACTCCACCAATCTTAGTGTCGTCTGCAAACTTGCTAATCAGACCACCTATACTTTCCTCCAAAAGCTTAAAAAAATGTAGCAATTAAGGAGGCCATTGTGTATCAATACATGTATGATAGCTCTTTGCTGGAGAAATCTAAAACTTATTCCTCTACCTTGCATATCTCTTTTAGTTTTATTTTATCTTTCTCTGCTTCAAATATTTATCTGTTCTTCCTTCAATAGATGTAATGATCCCTGCCTTAACTGCATGCTGTGACAGAATAAATCTGTATAAAAAGACATGGCAGTGCTATTATCACAAGTACAAATAAATCATTACAATTCAACTGGCCTCTCCAGCAAGCACAACAGTTTTTATTTCAATTGTTAACAAAACTTGTCACAATCAGCTATTCTCAAGCAAATTAAGGTGACATTAACGAAATATCCTCCCGTTGGTCAACAGTTCAGTTGCGCATTTTTATGTGTATAATTATATAAATATAAGCGTGCCATTAAGAGATCTGATGGCAGTCTTGGAATATTGCAGGAAGTCTTGTATTAAATCAGAATCAGAATTGCTTCATAGCCTTGCTTACACGACAACAGTGATAACATTTCAAAGTACTTCATTGGCCCTTGAAGCACTTTGGAATATTCTGAGGATATGAAAGGCACTACAAAAATACAAATTCTTTCTTTTTTCACTATCTTTAGAAGCTCCCCACACCCTACATTCATGCCAATGCCTTCTGTTCTTCCAATACTGAGTTACAGCAGAATCTCCCTCCTTCCACTCTCCCATTGGTGGCAGAATCTTCATCGATATTGCCTTTACATTACAGAACTTTCTCACTAAATTCTTCACTTTGTTGCTTTTCTTTGCCCCTTCAAAATTCTCCTTAAACCTATTACTTCAACATACCTTTGGTTTCCTTTCTAGTTCCCCCTCCTAATTAAATTTGGATCTGCTCCCCAATATTGAGACATTTTGCTACATTAAAGTTGTTAGACAATGCAAGTAATTACTTTGAGAGTCGATCATTAAATTTATGAGTTCGTATGATTCTCATGGTAAATATATGCTTCTTCTTCTTCTTTGGCCTCCTTGTCTTGAGAGACAATGGGTAGGTGCCCAGAGGTTTGTGGAGCAGCACCTGGAGTGGCTATGAAGGCCAATTCTAGAGTGACAGACTCTTCCACAGGTGCTGCAGATAAAATTGGTTGTCGGGGCTGTTACACAGTTGGCTCTCTCCTTGCACTTCTGTCTTTTTTCCTGCCAACTGTTAAGTCTCTTCGACTCGCCACTCTTTAGCCCCGCCTTTATGGCTGTTCGCCAGCTCTGGCGATCACTTATGCTTAATGTGTAAATATGTCCTTAATGTGGCCTAAGTCATACTGAATTTGTACTTGTTGCCTTATGAACACAAATTATAGACTTTATTCCATGCACCAACTCAAATAGAATGACTTTTTCCATCAACCACCAATAGCTCACAAATATCAAGCAGTTGTGTGTTTATTCTTGCTATCAGCAAGTGTCAACTCCAATTATGGCAATCACCTCACTAAGACTGCCATAAGCATTTTTGAAACATTAACAATACACTAAAATAACTCACTGGCTCTACGTAGCTGACCTATAATACAAGCACCACTTGCATTACATTGAATCAAACAAATCTCCGCTCAAGGCAAACTTGTAATAACCTACACACATAAACACTTCAACACTCCATCCTCTGCAATAACAAATGCTGACTTCTAGCATCACAAGTGCTGCAACAATAACTGCCTGTAAGCTTCTGAACTGTTATTACATAGCACAGTGGAACAAAAGGTCACTATTAATATGAAAATTCTACTCATAACACAGTAGTTAGTTCCTTTTTAGTTTTTGTGCCATATCCCACAGAAATTGTACAGGTGTGTGTCATATAACTAAAACATATAAACACTGTATGGGAAATTGTGAAACATCATAGGGGAGTTTTCATTTGTATTAGCATAACCTGGGAGAAGAGGCAGAAAGGAAAAATTCTGGTGGGAAGGATTCGATGCTGGTAAGAAGACCAGTTGTATTTTCCTTACAATGCAATTCTCCCTACCGGATTTTTCTTTTTGCCCTCTTCCCAGATGATGCTTAATCCTTAGGAATTAAGGTGTAAACTTATCCGCATGTTTTATTCCATTCATTGCAAAAGCCTGTGTATGGAGAATAAACTGAGCACCAAGGGACTTGATGGAAGTGGAAGATTTCTTTGTGTGATTTGCTTATAAACAGGTTTATGGATTATTTTATGGAACACGGAGAAATTTAACCGCATGGTGTTTAATAATCTAATATACAGCACCTTTTATGTTCATACCCATGTATTACCTGTGTGTGTGTGATCGTTTACTTTTTTTGTAAGTACATTTTTTAATATATGTAGAGGGAGCGCCCCAATAGTTCAGCTGACAAAGACAATATAAACTAGAAGATTCCAGTTTTAATTCATGTCTTTACTGACTTTGTTGATTTCGGTCTATATAGTGGCAGGGACCAAAAAGGCACGCCTCACAAAATAGAAAGGAAAAAGTCCGCTAGATTTCGTACTTACCAGTGACTACTGCTGGAAGTCACATGCATGCTTGCTCATTGCATGAGAAGAGGAACAGGTTTGGTTGTGAAGCTGGCACCCACTTCCAAGGTGTTGGGAAGAATGGTCACTTGAATAAGGTAATAGAAGAGTGCTAGCCCCAGTGGAGCTGCCTAGAAGCAGTAAACACCATGGGAGGTTAGGAATAGCTGATTTACATTAGTAAATGAAAGGCAGACTTGCATTTGTATATTGTATTTCATAACCTCAGGATGTTCCAAAGTGCTTTCCAATCAGTGAAATATTTTGAAAGGCAGTCACATTGTAATACAGAAAACATGGCAGCCAATTTGCACACAGTAAGGTCCTACAAACTGCAATGAGATTATTGTGAAACAATCTATTTCAGTGATATTGGTTGAGGGATAAATATTAACCAGGACACTCGGGAGAATTCCCCCACTCTTCTTCAAACAGTGCCACGGGATCTTTTACATCCATCTGAAAGACCTCAGTTTAACGTCTCATCTGAAAGATGGTACCTCTGACAGTGTACCATTCCATCGGTAATAGGCTGAAGTGTCAGCCTAGGTTGTGTGAACAAATCTGTAGAGTGGGACTTACAAAATTTTGACTTGGAGGTAAGGATGAAACTACCAAACCAAGGCTGACAACAAACACTGCAATAATCATGTTAGTAAAGGAGTTTGCTTGGAGTACATCTGTTCACTAACACTCGTGTGATTGGAAGCATCTGGCTGGCACATGGCTCTTTCAGTCTTGTGGTTAATTGTTACTTTTTATGGCAAAAACATTACCTCCATTGGAGTTAATTGCACACAGGAGAAAAATTGAGCAAGCAACAGTGGCCATTGATGCAGGATGAGATGGTCATTGAAATCTGAGCAGGAGATCAGGCTTTAGCTCATGGAGTGGGTTTGAGAAAAGTAGAGTAAATTATAAAGTAAGTTCAAATGAAGAAAGAGAGAGCAAATAAAGAGCTAGGAGCTAGATCAACCAAATACTTCAAAACATATATTGTTTTTAAATTTCATCATTACAAACACTTTGATGTTCACATCTCACTCATTAATCTATATTTCTATTCATTCCAAACAATACACTATACAATTTTTTGTCAAAGTTCAATATTTTTAATGCAATGTAAAAAATAATTATTGCCTGACGGTGAATTTTTATGGTACTCCATTTTTTTTAAATCAGAGGAGAATTTTTTGCAGGTAAAATGCTTTCTTTAAATTTGGAATTCATAGATTTATTTCTTGATTGAGTTATTATCTTAGGGTGATTCTTTGACATCTTTGCTGTGGGTGTGGTGTATACTCAAGTATGAGCAATTATCTTTTTATTCATATAATGGCCAACAGATCAAGTGGGATAGCTTAAAATTTCAGCGAAAAATTGAGTGATTAATCTAGTTTTGCACCCTCAGTTACCCAGTAGGATGTCCCTAAAATTCCAGAATAAAAGTCAAGCAAAAATAGGGCACATCTAAACTATCATTGCTCTCACATTATCGATGGCGGCACAGTGGTGCAGTGGTTAGCACCGCAGCCTCACAGCTCCAGTGACCCGGGTTCAATTCTGGGTACTGCCTGTGTGGAGTTTGCAAGTTCTCCCTGTGTCTGTGTGGGTTTCTTCCGGGTGCTCCGGTTTCCTCCCACATGCCAAAGACTTGTAAGTTGATAGGTAAATTGGCCATCAGCAATTGCCCCTAGTATAGGTAGGTGGTAGGGAAATATAGGGACAGGTGGGAATGTGGTAGGAATATGGAATTAGTGTAGGATTAGTATAAATGGGTGGTTGATGGTCGGCACAGACTTGGTGGGCCGAAGGGCCTGTTTCAGTGCTGTATCTCTAAACTAAACATTAGATATAAATGCATTTTAATTTTTTTCCATAACAGTTCATTTTCTTATTTTTATTGCTTTTTTTTAAACTTACATTTTACAATTACATGTGAAACTTCTGCATTGTTAAATATCGCCTCCTCCAGTCAATGAGTAACAGTAAGCAATTCAGATAGAAGTATTTTTGTCCAAGATTTAACATGATATTGGCTTAATATATTTCTGTCACAGTACACAAGAGCTGAAAAACCAGCTTCACACACAGATGTCATATCCCAGCTTAACCTAATACAATCGTGACAGAATTTTATCAGGTGTCCAAAGAAGGGTTGGGCAAACCCCTCAATTCAAATACAAACATCTTGTTAGATGTGTTCAAGTACATGTTCCTTTAATTGAAAGACAGAACTTACTTTGTATAATGCCTTTCACAACATCAGGACATCTCAAAATGCTTTAAAGCCAATGAAGTACTTTTGTAGTAGCTGTTGTAATGTCGAAAATGTGGAAGCCTAAGTGTGTATAGCAAGGACTTCATATACAACAATGCAACAATGGCCATATCATCTGTTTTAGTGATGCTGGCTGAGGGATAAACATTTGCCATGGCACCAGGGAGAATGCATCAGCTCCTTTTCAAATAGTGCAGTGGGATCTTTTACACTTAACAGAAAGGGCAGACAGGGCCTCGCCCTCACGTCTCATCCAAAAGATAGCATCTCTGACACTGCAACCCTCCCTCAGTTTTACACTGGAATATAAGCTTAGATTTTGAGTTCAAATCCCTGGAGTGAGGGTTTGAATCCACAAAATTCTGACTCAGAGGCAAGAGGGCTAGCCACTGAGTGAAATGTGTTCAGTTCCCAGTCATATATTTGAAGAAATTTGTCAACCTGTCTTCGTCAAATCAGAAAATCTATCTGTAATCTCCAGAGGGTTAGGTCAGATAGTTTCAGTAAATAGTGAGCAAAGATAAAGAATATTACTTGTGCCATACATGATTTAACAGTTGCAAATATTTAGTATTTTCTATGACATGCAAAGCTAGCTAATATATAAAATATATATGAGGGTAGATTCTGAGGCTTCCTGCCTGACAATGGGGTGGTAGCAACCCCCAAAAATGATAGGAATGACATACCGCCTGGTCTCACAATCGCTGTGGCAGCATGATCTTCCCCCAGGCCTAGTGCTCCCCTGAGTTAGTCAGTAGGCCTATTTAAAACACAAATTAGAACCCGACAGGATAATATAACCCCACTTATCATTTAGAACAGCACTGGATGCAGTGTGCACTTCTCATTCTCTGCCCAGTATCATCTGGCAGTCCAACCAAAGAAGAGCCAGCAGTTAAGTTTCTGATTATTTTTGTTGGACCAGGTGGAACAGCAGTGCTTCTTTGTGCTTCATAAAAGCAGCCAGGGATACTGTTGCTCTGTCCCCCATCCTAAGATTGGATTCCTTCCCATCCACCCCCTCACGAAAGTTTCTCTGGCCCTCAGATTGTTGGACTACCTGATATTATGGAGCTCATGGGCTCTCAGCCTCTCAATTTCTGCCCAACTGCTAATAAGTCCCTCTAAATGGACCATGCCTCTCAGTGGGGTTCAGTATTAAGGCTGTCAAAATCTGCTCAGGTGGGAATACCTACCCCATGTTGTGTTATTGTTACCATACACTTTTTTTTTTCACTGTTAACAGTTTGGCCATTAAAGTCCAAGTCAAAGTCAATTTTTCTGTGTTCTGAAAACAGGGATGATCATGTGAGAGCACATGATAGAAACAATAGCTAAAAGAAACTTAAAATAAGGCTTCTTCTTTGACCCTTGGGCATGCTTCAAATTTATCGAGATATATGGCCATGGGAAAATCCTCTCTGCAACTTAAGACTAATCGATGAGAGTAGCTTGAGGGACAGAAGCCAAAAAAAAAGGAAATCCCAACAATATAATGATTTTCTCGATATTACTACCAAGAACATGTGGTGTAGTGCTTCAATAATATTTTGGACGCTATTATGCTAATACTTTACTCTTGAGGGCTATTGTAGTAATTCAGAGAATATTAGCATTATATTGATATTGTACACTGGTTGCGAATTATGCAGCCAGGAAGCAATATTTAAACAATTATAACTTGATAATGTCAAACAGTTTATATCTGTTGCTAACCAGTATAGTCCAATATTTCTACTTTAACTCTTAAGTAAGCAGTGACATATAACTTCAATTTAATCAACTGCATTAAAACTTCTATTTCCCAAATGCAACACTTCTGCTTTCAATTGTTCCTTGGCCAGGTCTCACAACAGAGTGGAGAGCTCTACCTCAGGTACAAGGAAAGCTGACTGTCAACAAGTATGTCTCTTAGAGTGTCAGTGGCTGTCAAAGTGATGGAGTTTGTGGGTAAGTGACTTGCAGGGAAAAATGGTCATTGCAGAGGGTCGGGGGAATGGCGGTGGTGGGGCGGTGAAGAGCAGGTGGGTGGGAGGGAATTCATCGAGCAATATGCCTGTATTGCTATTGATCTAAAACTCAGCATTATTCCTGAAGTGATTGTAATGGGATGCAAAGTGTCTTGCAAACACTATAGGATGCTGTTAAAAAAGAACAAACCACATGACCACATGAAATGGGCCTGCACTCAGCTGCCTCAGTCCATCTGTCTGTGTCTCACTCTGTCCGTAATGTTGCCTATTTCTAGCATTTTTCAAAAAAAGTAATGGCATTTTAGATATGGGTACAATGATGATACTATAGCAATGGTGGGACCAGCAGTAGCTAACATTTAAGATTGCAATTAAAGTAGTGTGCATGCATTAACATTGGTGACCTGGTCCAAGACCTACAGATCACAGAACTAAATATGGTTCAATGAAACATAGAGGTGACAGATTGAAAGGTGCGTGAAGAAATCCAGCCAGATGATATGGAAAATACAACGGCTTGCGATTACAACTAAGTAATGTTGAAATCACAACTGAAATTATTACAGCCTTTTTTTACACATTACAAGAGTGTATTCATTGCACAGTGAGAAAGGAAGAGAGAGAGAGAGATTAAATGGGACTCACAAAGACAGGCTGGCACTGGTCCAACTTATTTTTTATCCCAAGGGGTAGCACAAGGGCCTCTGAAAGGTTTTACCAGGTTGAAGTAGCCTGATTTCAGAATTACAGCAGTAGCAAATAGCTGCAGGAAAGGAATAACACTACAGATGCCACTCTTCAGGAAGTAGTAGCGACATTAAACCTGATAGAAAAGACTAACCAGCAATTGACGGTCAATAGCAAAGCAACAAGCTCTTTAGATCATATATCATCATGCTATTGATATTGGATTGTATTCAGTTGTACATGGAAGAGAAAATGGCCACTGAAGTAAGCTCCTGTCATTAAGTAGTGTAGATTACATCTCTCAAAGAATAACTTGAAGCATGGTCAAATTTTGTAGCTCTTTTGAATATCTTTATGCTGTGTCATAAAACATTGCTAGATTTTTTTATTTGCTCTCTGTGGCTTCATTGCTTGTATTTTTAGTATATTGTTGTTGAACAGATTTGCTTCAGGCACTAATGATTTTGTTCTATAAAACTCATTGGGTTTAATTTCATTACCCGACTCCCTGTTTGATTATGTCATTAATCTATATACTGGGCCAAAAAGCCACACCAGAGTTTAAAGCTGTTTTTTTTCACTTTTCCAAACAGCAAAGACACGATTAGTTTGCTAAAAGCCCCCAGAAGAGAAGGAGGAGAGTGACAAAGTAATGAATTTGGTTAAGAATTCTAAGCAATCCTTGATTGTTTTCTGCAGCAAGTTTTGTGATGTGATAACCTTCACAGATTTACTGGAAATTCATTCTATATATATCTTCCAGACAGGAGCTGTAGCAAGTTCTATTTAGGAAGCTTGTAACAAGACCAGAATGGGACATATTCCCATAAAAATCATGCACTCTGAGGCAAAACACTACAAAAGTAGGATAAATCACAGATCTTAAACCTGATCCCAAATGAAGTTAGATCTATTTTTTGTCCCGATAGCAGCAAAACTCATATCAAAGAAAAGCACAAACAGCCTCCTGACAAAGCAGGAAAGTAGTCACCCAATACTCCACGTTGGTGCTGGTCAGCTAAAGAGCTGATAGACTCTTACTGGCCAGCAGCTCTCTGAAGGCAGGACTTTTGTTTCCGGGGTCCTTGATCCCGGGGAAGGCCCGCTGCTGTCCACTTAAGTGCCTAATTGACACTTGATTTGGCGGGTCTTCCCGACGGGAGGTGGCACAGGGCTCTCGCTGACACTTTTGCTGGTCGTTGAGACCCCATCGCCAAGGCAAAATCCTGGTCACAGTCATTCTTACAGTTAGTTTGTTCCAATGAAACAATATTGTAAACCATAATCAAATTTCTCTAAAGAACACAAACCATCAATTATCTGACAATATCCTTCAGGATTCTTAACACTCTAGCTGCATAATCTTGTCATGTGGTGGATGCAAATGAACCCATGGCTTTTTGCAAAGAATAGCAAGGCAGTTCTCAGGGTGTTTTGGCCAACATTTATCCCTCAACCAACAACACAAGAACAAATTATCTGGTCATTCATGTTGTTGTAATGTGTGGGATGTTGCGATATGCAAATTGCATGCTGTGATTCCTACATTGCAACAGTGATTGCATTTCAAAAGTACTTCATTGGCTGTACAGCACTCTAAAATGTCCTGAGTCTTAACAGGCACTAAATAAATGCAAGTTCTTTCATTTCCAAATTGAAGACTGAACAATGAAGGGTAAATCTGATAAATCTGCAGCAACAGCAATAACTTGCATTTATATATTGTTTAAATGTAATAAAATGCACTAAGGCCCTTCCCGGGAGTGTCAGCAAACAAAATTTGATGGGCCACATAAGGAGATTTTAGGACAGCTGATCAAAAGCTTAGTTAAAGAGGTAGATTTTAAGGAGAATCTAAAATGAGGAGGTGGAGGTGGAGAGGTTTTGGGAAGGAAATCCAGAGCTAATGGCCTGAGCAGCTGAAGGCACAGCTGCCAACTGGGGATGTACAAGAGACTAGAATTGGAGGAATGCAGAGATCATGAAAGGTTGTAGGCCTGGGGGAAGTTACAGGGTTACAGAGCTAGGGATGGGCAAGGTCTTGGAGGGTCTTGAAAACAAGATGAGAGTTTTAAAATCGAGGCATTGATGGACTGGGAGCCTATGTAGGTCAGCGAGCACAGGGGATTGGGTAAAAGGGACTTGGTGCAAGTTAGGATACAGGCAACAGAGTGTTAGACGAGCACAAGTTTATGAATACTGCAAGGTAGGAGGCCACCCGGTGATAATGGAAACAAATCTGCATTTCCACTAGAGGGACTCACCTGCCAGAAATTAATTTGCTTGCCACACTTTTCCCTCTATTATTGATGAAAAAATGGGGATCAAACATAGGATTTTGCAATATGTGCTCCTGGTTGACAAGACTCCAGGCTGGATGCAGTCACACTGCAGGTTAGGCGCATGCAGGCAGAGAGGGAATGTGTGACTGCCAGACAGTCTAAGAGAACCAGGCAGGTAGTGCAGGAGTCCCCTGAGATGATCTTGCTCACTAGCCAGTTTTCCATTTTGGATCCTGGTGAGGGTGATGGTTCCTCAGAGGAGTACAGCCAGAGGCAAGTCTGTGGCACCAAGGGTGGTTCAGCTGCACAGGAGGGGCGGAAGAAGAGTGGAAGTGCAATAGTGATAGGGGATTCATTAATTAGGGGAACAGATAGGCATTTCTGTGGCAGTGAATGTGACTCCAAGATGGCATGTTGCCTTCCCGGTGCCAAGGTGAAGGACATCACAGAGCAGCTGCAGGACATCCTTCTGGGGGAGGGTGAACAGCCAGAAGTCATGGTTCAAATTGGTACCAATAACATAAGTAGGAAAAGGGATGAGGTCCTGAAAGCAGATTTTAGGGAGCTAAGAAAGAAATTAAAAAGCAGGACCTCAAGAGCAGTAATTACAGGATTACTCCCAGTGACACGTGCTAGTGAGCATAGGAATAGGAGGATTGAGTGATTGAACAGATGACTGGAGAATTTGTGTAGGAGGCAGGGCATCAGATTTCTGAGGCATTGGGACTGGTTCTACTGCAGGTGGGATCTGTACAAGATGGATGGGTTGCACCTTAGCAGGACTGACACTAACATCATCCCAGGGAAATTCGCTAGTGCTGTTGGGGAGGGTTTAAACTAGATTGGCAGAGGTATGGGAAACTGAGGGAGCTCAGTTTGGAGGTTAACAAAACTGGTAACAGGAAGTGGAAAAGTAATGAGCAAAATTAAAAGACAAAGTGAAGGCAAACATCAAACAGGATCAGAATGCGGAATAATGTTAAAAAGATGAAGTAAAGGGCAATCTATTTGAATGCACGCAGCATTTGCAACAAGGTAGATGAGTTGAAGACACATATAGAGGTGAATGAGTATGATTTAAATGCCATTACAGAGACCTGGGGTTGAAATTTACGAGTGCCCTCGATGACTTAAGGGGGCGACTGCCGCATCCCCGGCAACAGCATCCGGCACCACCGCTCAGGCACCAGCGCCATTTTTAAAAGGCCGTAAGCCCTTCAGTAGCCTTTTAAAATTTAAAGGTCTGATCACTGGAATGTAACAATACAATGTCATGTCAAATACAAATCACTCCTCCCACCACCCTCCCCTTGGGTAAATTAAACATTAATCACACTCTTCCCCCATGCTAAACCTTTCATAGTATTCGGAACTTTCCTCCCCAAAATTTGTTCACTTTGACCCTCAACCCCTTCCCACCATCCCATTAGCCAGTAAAGATTGTTTTCCCCCCTGCTCCACCTCTCCCGCCCTGAAAATTCTATTGCTCCCCCCTCCCCCACCAGGTTCTCGTCCAGAACTCCGTGCGGAGTTCCGAAGGCGTGCAGAGCTTGAACGGCGGCCATAATATCAGTGTGGGATGGCCTCCGCCTGCAGGTAAGTTTATTTGCATCTCATTTGGTAAGGTTTGCATATGTCTATGAAGGGCCCATCACCTGGCGGTGGGGAGTCGCACCAAGGTTCCGCCGCTGCCGGTAATATGCGGTGGGCCCTTCTTGACGTTGCAAGTCGAGGCGGGCCTCTCCCTGCAGGATTTTACCGGTACCTGCACAACAACCCATGGCGTCAAGAGGCCAGTACAATTCAGCCCGTGGTTGCAGGGTGACCAGGACTGGGAACTGAGTATTCAAGGATATTCGGCATTTAGGAAGGATAGGCAAAAAGGAAAAGGAGGTGCTCTTAATAAGGGCCAAGATCAGTACATTAATGAGAGAGGATCTTAGATTGAAGGATCAAGATGTAGAATCATTTAGGGTGGAGCTAAGAAACAGCAAGGGGCAGCAAATATTGTTAGGAGTTGTTTATAGGCCACCAAACAGTACTGGTAATGTTGAGCACGGTATAAATCAGGAAATTAGAGGTGCATGTAACATGGATAATGCATTAATAATGGGTGACTTAAATTTACATATAGACTGGGTAAACCTAATCAGCACTAATGCTATGGAGGATGAATTCCTGGAGCGTGTATGAGATGGGTTGCTGGAGCAGTACGTTGAAGAACCAACTAGGAATTGAGCTAATTTAGATTTAGTATTATGCAATGAGAAAGGGCTAATTAATAACCTTGCTGTAAAGGTTTGGGAAATAGTAACCATAATATGATAGAATTCTACATTAAATTTGAAATTTATATAATTTGTTCTGAAACTAGGGTCTTATAGCTGAACAAAGGAAACTATGAAGGTATGAGGGGAAAGTTGTCTCTGGTGATTGCGAAAATATACTAAAAGATTTGACAGTAGACAGGCAATGGCTAGTATTTAAAGAAGTATCACATTGTCCAAAATAAATATACATTCCTCTAAGACACAAAAACCCACCAGGAAAGATCAATCAACCACGGCTAACAAAAGAAGTTAAAGATTGCATGAGATCAAAGGAAGTGGCTTCTAAGGTTGCCAGAAAATTGGTAAGCCCAAGGATTAGGAGTAATTTAGAATCCAGCAAAGGATGACCAAGAAACTGATAAAGAAAGGGAAAAGAGAATATGACTGCAAGCTAGCGAGAAACATAGAGGCAGACTGTAAAAGCTTCTTTAGGTATGTGAAAAGGAAAAGATTAGCAAGGACAAATGTGGGTCCATTACAGGCAGAGACAGGAAAGTTTATAATGGAGAATAGGGAAATGGCGGAGAAACTAAACAATTACTTTCTGTCCATTTTCATGGAGGAAGATACAGAAAATCTCTCAGAAGTACTGGGGAACCAAGGGACTTGTAAAAATGAGGAATTGAAAGAAGTTAGTATTAATAAAGAGGTAATACTTGAAAAATTAACTGGAATGAAGGTTGATAAATCCCCTGGACCAGATGAGCTACATCCCAGAATGTTGAAGGGTGTGGCAATGGAGGTAATGGATGCATTGGTGGTATCTTCCAAAATTCAATAGATTCTGAAAAGGTTCCTGCAGACTGGAAAGCAGCAACTGTAACCTCACTATTTAAGAAGGGAGGGAGAGAGATAATGGAGAACTACAGACCTGTTAGTTTGACATTAGTAGTAGGGAAAATGTTAGAATCTATTATAAAGGATGTGATAATTAGACACAGAAAATAATGACATGATTGGGCAAAATCAACATGGATTTATGAAAAGGAAATCATGTTTAACCTAAACCTGTTGGAGTTTTTTGAGAATGTTATTTGTAGCATAGATATAAGGAGAACCAGTGGATGCAGTGTATTTGGATTTTTAGAAGGCTTTTGATAAGGTTCCACACAGGAGGTTAATAAAGAAAATTATAGCACATGGAATTGGGGGTAATATACTGGTATGGATTGAGAATTGGTTAACAGACAGAAAACAGAGTAGGAATAAACAGGTCATTCTCAGGATGACAGGCTGTTACTAGTGGGGTACCACAAGGATCAGTGCTAGGGCCACAGCTGTTCACAATCTATATAAATGATTTGGATGTGGGGACCAAATGTTATGTTTGCAAATTTACTGGTGACAACAAAACTAGATGGGAATGTAAATTGTGAGGAGGCTGCAAGGAGGCCTCAAGGGGATTTGGACAGGCTAAATGAATGGGCAAGAACATGGCAGATGGAATATAATGTGAATAAGTGTGAATTTATCAACTTTGGAAAAAACAGAAATACAGAGTATTTCTTAAATGGTGAGGGATTGGAAAGTGTTGATGTCCACAGGGACCTGGGTGTCCTTGTTCTTGAGTCACTAAAAGCTAGCATGTGGGTGCAGCAAGCAGTTAGGAAGGCAAATGGTATGTTGACCTTCATCATAAGGGGATTTGAATACACAAGTAAAAATGTCTTGCTGCAATTGTATAGAGCCTTGGTGAGACCACACCTGGAGTATTGTGTACAGTTTTGGTCTCCTTATCTAAAGAAGGATATGCTTGCCATAGAGGGAGTGCAGCGGAAGTTTACCAGACTAAGGCCTGGGATGGTGGGATTGCCTTATGAGGAGAGATTGAGGAAACTGGGCCTATATCCTCTCGAGTTTTGAAAAATGAGATGTGATCTCATCGAAACTTACAAAATTCTTACAGGGTGTGACAGGGTCTTTCCCTTGGCTGGTGAGTCTAGAATCAGGGGACATAGTCTCAGAATAAGGGGTAGACCATTTGAGACTGAGCTGAGGAGGAATTTCTTCACTCAGAGGGTGGTGAATCTTTAGAATTCTCTAATCCAGAGGGCTGTGGAATCTCAATCATTGAGATAGCTGGATACTAATAATGTTAAGGGATATGGGGATAGCATGGAAAAGTGGCATTGAGATAGATAATCGGCCATGATTTAAATAAATGGCGGAGCAGGCTCGATGGCCTGAATTTCCAAAAGCTAAAAAATTTATATTTCTACTTATACATCTCTTTGTATGTTTTATATTTTCTGGCAGTGCCCTATTACATTTGTTAGACCATACAATGCAACTGAATGATATGGTATTGGCTTTGACAGATTGTGTAATGTTCATTTTTAAATTTGGACTGCAACAAATGAGTAAAGACATCAGATTTTAAGAATATTTGTTGTTTATAGGCCTTTCCAACTAACTACATACAACTTGTCAATTGAGCAAACGCTTCCCATTTCAGAGAGAACAGTTGTGAAACTCTCTGTACTTGACTACACATTTATGGTTAACCCAATACCAGTACAGACAGATGCTGTTCATACTACTGCATCGTAGATTGCAGAGCTAATGTACTTCCCAAGTAGAATGGGGTTTTGCCAAACAAATGTCACCATTCTTTGTTCGAAATTGTTGGAAAAGGCATGGTATCAGATTTTTCATTAACCACCCCCCAACCCCCCACCAACTAATCCTGCTCGGGGAGTAGTATTTAGCATCTGGGAGGGTGTCTTAAACTGTCCGTCTGCACAATTTCATTTTGTACTGGCATGTTTTTATCACACATTTCTGAGTCAATCTTTTTTCCAATTGTAAGTTCTTGTGTCCATATTTAGAATGGACTTTCTCTATTATTTTTAATGCAATGTTATTACTTTGATTGAACAATATAGTCACCATGTTGTCACGAACCAGTGAAGCAGTCTTTTATTTTTTTACATCTCCCAATTTTTTCAGTACCTGGTCAACATATATCCCTCAATC
This sequence comes from Heterodontus francisci, assembly GCF_036365525.1. NCBI lineage: Eukaryota > Metazoa > Chordata > Chondrichthyes > Heterodontiformes > Heterodontidae > Heterodontus > Heterodontus francisci. The sequence continues at coordinate 107,599,280 of NC_090376.1, forward strand.
AACACTGCCATGAACAGTGAATCTGGTCATTTATCCCATTGTTATTTGTGGCACCTTGCAGTATACAAATTGACTGTTGCATTTCTACATTATAATTGTCTGTGTGTATGTACATCTGAAAGAGAGAGAGGAGATTCTGTACACCTGTTTTATTTTGTGTTCTAAAAACTTTAGAAAGTTCATTAAGCTGATGGAGATACAAAGAAAAACTAAGGGTGAGAGAGATGGAAGAGAGAGACTGTGACAGAGACAGAGAAAGGAAAGAGAAAGGCTTTCCATAATGTTCACACAATATTCAAAGAAAATGTTGCCTTTTGAATTAAACTAATTATTTCACCTCCATTTTATTGATACAAAAGATAAATGATTACACTTGTGGTTAAGGGACAACCTAGAAGGCAGATAAATGGAATAGAGGTACAGATCAGCCATCATCTAATTGAATAAATGAACAAGTTTGACAAGTTGACTGGTCTACTTCTGTTCCTATGTTTCTGTGATGGAGTAATTCTAATTTCGAACATCTATAAGTGTGTGTAGTTAATGGAACATGGATAAGCAGAGAGGGAGAGAGAGAGAGAGAGAGAGATGATGAGAGAAAGACACAGACAGAAAGGCTGATGATTTCTTCATTCCAATTGAATTTTGAAAGCAAGTAAAGCCACTTTGAGCAAACAGATTGGAAGGGCGAATAGAAGGAGGAAGAAAGAAACAGAAGGAGGAAGTGGGCAGCACTTCCGCTTTTATGTTGGGAGCTGGTTCCCATGTGATTGAAATTAAAATATCGAGGGCCGGCGGTAGGCACAGGAGAAATGTGAGATCACGCATCAGAGGAAGCTTTTCATTGGTGAAAGCTGCTGTCATTTAACAATGTGAAAGGTATGGCCAGCTATTCAACAGTTTGCCTGGACAAATAGGAACGCTCTGCATCATGGCTACAACGTTCCTGACTAGCTCCATAACCTTAGTCAAGCGTCCATTTTTTCCGAGCAGCAGTTCTTGTCCCTCATCCCCACTCAAACTTCTATCCCCATCATTCATTTTTCTATTGTTATTTATTGCCTTTGACATCCCTCGATCACATCCAATGTTTGTAAATACACATAGACTGGCCCCATGGCTCAGCGATGCCTCCCTGCAGGTTCTCCTCCAGGCAGTTAGAGAAAGGCAGGAGGTGCTTTTTCCCCAAGATAGCACCAAAAGACCCTCCTGCCTGATCAAGGTGGCCTGGACAGAGATAGCAGAGGAGGTGAGCAACCGTGGGGTCCATTGGAGAATGTGGGTGCAGTGTAGGAAATGGGTTAACGACCGGCTTTGAGCCACCAGAGTAAGTGTGATGGTCGCATCATACCAAAGGATCACTTGTGGGGTTGAAAATAATGTATCTTTGCAAGTGGGCAGGTGTGCCAGGCATGTGAATGGGTAGTCAGCCTCAGTGTTGCATGGAGATTGAGGCCAAATCATGTGAAAATCTGGCAGATGTTAGCGATTGGATGCAACTTGCGACTAATGGGCAGCATGCGTGATGAGGATGCGTGGCAAACAACAGGGTAAGGTGTCACTTGAGATGTAAATAACGCTACACTTTGTAATGCAGGACAAGCAGAGACATAATGCGAGAGAAAGATCTAAGACAGGAGGTGGTGTCCCTGAGCTGAGGCTTCTCACCGCTGCTGATGAAGAGGCTCTGCAGCTCACAGGAGAGTAAGGAGGAAGAGCAGTAGCAGACAACAAGGCTGGAAAGGCCAGGTGTGAGCGTTGAAATGCATTTAACCTGGTGATTGCATATGGGCACACAGGTGGAATGCGAAGAGATTTGTAGTTCTCATACTGTGATGAACCTTAGTGGTTCTGTTTGTTCACTATTGTAGTTCATCACAATCCCAGGTCCAGGCTACAACCACGTGAAGAACCTGAAGAAACTTAACGTTAGGTGCAGCAGGCTATTAGGAAGGCAAATTGCAAGTTGGTCATTATTACAAGGGGATTGTAGTACAGGAATAAAGAAGTCTTACTAAAATTATACAGGGCTTTGGTGAGACCGCACCTGGAATGCTGTATGCAGTTTTTGTCTCCACATTTAAGAAAGGATGTACTTGAACTGGAGGCAGTACAGAAAAGATTTACTAAATTGGTCCCTGGGAAGAGGGGGTGTCCTACAATGAGAGGCTGAGTAATTTGGGCCTATATTCTCTGGAGTTTAGAAGAATGAAAGGCATTCCATTTGAGATATACAAGATTCTGAAAGGGCTCGATAGAGTAGAAGCTGAGAGATTGTTCCCACTGGTCAGGGAATCTAGAGCATAGGAACACAGTTTCAGGATAAGGGGGCAATCATTCAGGACTGAGATGAGAGAAATTAATACACTCAAAGGGTTGTGAAAGTTGGAAATTCTCTACCACAGAGGGCTGTGGATGCTCTATCATTGAACACATTTTAGACTGGGATAGACAGATTTTTGGTCTCGCAGGGAATCAAGGGATATGGACAGTGGGCAGGAAAGTGGAATTGAAGCCCAAGATCAGCCATGATCATATTTAATGGTGGAGTCGGCTCAATGGGTCAGATGGTCTACTTCTGCTCCTATTTCTTGTGTTCCTGTGATTCTACCTCTGTGGATAATAAGACCACTGTCCCAGAGGTTGCACCATCATCTGTCCCTTCATCAACCTCCACCAGCACAGTAACACCCATATGGGTCACAGAGGGGTCGCATTTAGTATCAGAGTCACAATCTGGTGATCACAACACAGACACATTGCAGCAGCGGACAAAGACTGTGACAGCCGAGTCCGCTGGCACTCTGAGGACTGCTGGGGACCAGGCCACTGCTGAGACCCATGCTGATGACGGGCCTCTGGAGCAGCTACAAGAAGCCTGCTGGACATGCAGAAAAAGGTAGGGGTACATATCTCAGAGATGCGCAGCTTTCCGAGAGCAGTGGAGGAGTCTATACAAGTCATGGGTTCTGCCTTGTCTCAGGCATGTGAGCACATGGTTTCATCCACGGAGAGGTTGGCTTTATCCATGGAAAGCCAGGTAGATCACTCGACCCTTATGCACTCTGACCTGCATTTCAACGCTCTAGCCATGGGCTCATGCGGTAGTGGCCAGGCGAGAGAGGGATGAGGCACATGGACCTCCCTCCAGGTGTCCCTACCCCTCAGGGAACAGGGAGGTGCCATTGCACACCCATATGGAGGAGAAATGATTGCCCACTGCCCGGGGCCTTGGTCTCTGGACACCTCCAGGGTGAGTGGCCTCTCCACATTCCCTCCGATATTGACACCATTGTATCCGGTAGGCAAGGCCACGGAGGATACCCCTACATCAGTGCAGGAGACCTCCATTAGGCCGGAGGCCTCAAGCCCTTGGACCTCCAGAGGACGTCTGCCAGAGTTGTCAAAAGCAATGGGGCAGCACACAGAACAGACGACCTCAATCTCAGCTGCTGATGTCGGGCTTGCACCAAGACAGAGTGGTCGTAAGTGTAAACATAAGATTTATTGAGACCATGAGGTAGTGCAGGTGTTTTTCAACTATATTTATCACATGTAAATATTTCATAATATATCTGCTTTAAATTACTCGTATGCATTATCTTCATTTTGTTTGGACTTGCTTAGTTGGAGAGCTAACTGTAATGGAATGCCTCATGTTTGGCACATTTTGATGGTTACAGAAGAGGTGTAGACATTGCATCTAATGTTGAGTTGCAATGATCAAACTTCAATGAATGTTCATGTTAGTGTTGTTACGACCAGGTGAGAAGGGTGTCTAGGGGTCCCTTTCAGCCTTCACCTGGTCTTACTGTAAGAGGATTTAATTTTTAAGCACACCATGTTTTGAGCTCCCCCTTGGTGAATCCTTGTTTACTGCTTTCCAATTATAAGGCAAAGAAATGAGCACAAACAGGCTTTCTTAGGTTTAAAGAAGAAAAGTGACATTTATTAAAACTTAAACTTAAACTCTAATTCGGTTAACACACCTTGCACAACGCTAGCATGCATATGCAATATGCACCTGCAAATAGAGACAGAAAAGAGCAGAAGAAAAATAAAGTGGAGAGATGTGAGGCAATATATGAAGAGTTTCTTGTTACTGTGCTTCGAGCTCACTGTAGAGTCCTTTGGTAGTTAGTTCTTGCTTGTAGGTAATTCTTGCTTTTTGTTTGGTCCCAGTATTCTTCTTAATTCTTGTTCACTGTAGGAGACTTTTCTTTCTTGGGGTCCATGTGTCTTCAATAGATTCCAAAGCTGGTGAGAAAGAGATGAGAGCAGAAAGGAGAGAGATGTTCTCAATCCAGGAGCCAGGAGCTTTTCTGACAATTCAAAACTCTGTGGCAAATTCAAATTCAAAAAAACTCAGGTGGCCCAGCAGGTTAGTCATGTGACTAGCTGATGTGACCACGGACATTTGTGTATTCGGCCATCTTAGCAATTAACCTGGAATGTGAGCTCCTCCATCCTCAACGTCTGGTAATCAAAAGTCCATTGTGGATTAAATTGGAGCAAGCAGTAGCCCCTTTGTCCTTTCTAAGTATTGTCTGTAAATATGCAAAAATGTCTCTCCAGCCTAGGATCTATTGTGTTTTTTTTTAAACCAGTTCTTTCTTCACTCCAGTAACAGTTTAAAATTAATGTTTATGTGGCGAAATTAATATTCCTCATTCTTGTCAGGTGGGGGCCTGCATGAAAATGTTATGTTTTGTACTTGACAGTCTGTGGAACATGTCTGCACATGCAGGCTAAACTGGCAGTCCCATCGTGCACTGTTGTGATGCCTGCTGCTGGAGCTGTGGATTCAGTTGGAGAGCGGCAAGAGCCCTCCACCTGCATCCTCACCACCTGCTCCCGAGTTCCTATGAAAATTGGGTATATGAGAACCAGATGATTCTAATATAACTGTGTTCATAAGGTAGACAGGGAAATGAAAACATCCTTGTCCAATGCTTTCATCCATAGAATTAATGAGAAGTGAGTTGCTAAACTCCTCTCATTGTCCACACTTACAACTCCACCCACCCCACTCTGGCCTCCTCCCATTGTGATCTGCAATCCTTACAGCCCCACTTGCATCTTGAGATACTGTGAGAATATGGTGTGTATGAACATTCAGCTCAAGGCTGTGACCCTCCACCCTCCTCCTGTCACCCTGACACTTGCTCCCATCGCCCTTTACCCACCCAACATCACCTTGCACCTTCTCTCTTTAACACTTCAACCACATCCCATTACCCTGGATCCTGTCACCATCCAATTAGAAGTGCCCTCTCTCTCCCCCGAGCTTACACCTGTCCCCGTCAACATGACCCCTCTGATCCTACAGCCACCCCTCATCAAGCTTACAGTACTTGTTAGATCCCCTGACCCTCCCTACGAGACCTATGATCACTGCTACCTCTGACTGGACCTGCCACACTACCGAACTACCCCCCGTGACTGTGATCGTTCCTTCTGCCAGTCAGCATCCTGAGTTTGACCCACAGGACCCCAGTGCAGACACTGCTGACCCCTCCATTTAGGCCCCTCATTTCCCTTATCTTGAGTAACTGAACTCCACCCCATCCCCCGCAACACCACACCCAGGATGCCAGGCCCTTCCCACCTTATTTCTTCGTTCACCCGACCCCATCCTCTGTCCTCCCTTGGATCCCTCTGCTACAACCAAACCTAATACCCCCCCAACCTTTGTTTCACCCTTTATCATTCTCGAGCCTCCAGCCAAACTGTCATTCTCCTTTTGCCCTTCCTTGTGTTGCTGAGTTCAACAGACTAAACCTCTGACCTCAGGCACAACTGCACAAACGTCACCTTGAAATGACCATGAAGCGGGTGCTATGAGATTCCCATATGCCCCTCAGTTGCTCTAAAAGGTAAGACATAATTGCAATTAATTATAAACCATTGAGTATTCAGTGCAAGAAAACGTATAACAATTTGAAAACGTCCACAGGATGGTGTGAAGACCGACCTGCCACAATGACTCCACTAACTTAATCTCAACCCGCCGTCGGGAAAAATAAATGTTAACATCCGCCAGGTTTCCTGCTCTTACAGGCCCTATAAAATACTACCCCTTGGTTTAATTATCTCACAACAGCTAACACAGTGGGTGGCACAGTGGCGCAGTGGTTAGCACCACAGCCTCACAGCTCCAGCGACCCGGGTTCAATTCTGGCTACTGCCTGTGTGGAGTTTGCAAGTTCTCCCTGTGTCTGTGTGGGTTTCCTCCGGGTGCTCCGGTTTCCTCCCACATGGCAAAGACTTGCTGGTTGATAGGTTAATTGGCCTTTATAAATTGCCCCTAGTATAGGTAGGTGATAGGGAAATATAGGGACAGATGGGGATGTGGTAGTAATGTGGAATTAGTGTAGGATTAGTATAAAATGGGTGGTTGATGGTCGGCACAGACTCGGTGGGCCGAAGGGCCTGTTTCATTGCTGTATCTCTAAACTAAAAAAGAACTAAACACTACTTTAACATAAAATGGCACTTAGTTTAACTTTCCCTGAGCAGACTGTAGGATACCTCTTTCATATATTTTTCTTCAACTGGTCATATCTCCACATTCAAAGAAGAATTCTGGGTTTCAGCAGCAAGACATTTTGCCACAAATGCATCCAAAAAAAAGTATTTTTGCCAACTGTCCATTTGTTCTTTTTGACAACAAAAAACAAACTTGAAGGAAATGAAGCAAAACCTTGAGGAGATGTGGCTGTTGGAAAAATCACTCTTCCATGTATCTCTGCTTGAGGGAAGTAAACATCTGTTCTTTCTCAAGCTGTCACCTGTAGATTTGTCACAATAGATACCACTGGATACATTATCGGTGGACTTTCTGCAGGGGCTGTAAATTAGTTTAGACTGGCCTCAATTCTTTGGGGGGAATCGTTGTATTATTTTTAGTGTCTTAGGAATTATCATCACCAAGCCAACTAAAGCACAGTGAATATAACATCCCCTTGTTCTTATTTTAGAAATAAAAGCAAGTTAAAAAATGCAAATCCAATGAGCAAAATAAACCTGGAACCTGATTGATGGGCAAACTATAAAACATAAGGATTACAAACCGTGGTTTTCCATCTTTTTTCCTTCATAAAATACTACCAGCTACCAAAGGAAAATAGTGTAGGAAGTGTATTCATATATATTTATCTACATATAATATATTAAAAATCATATATTTGTACACAGTTTCTGTCAATTTTCTTTCATTTATAAATTTCTATCCATGCATTTATAATACAACCTGCCTATGTAACTTTAACACATTGCAATGACATCCTTCCCCCTGTATAAGCACTGCAGCAGCAGCACTGGCAATAGGGTCTAATTGTAGGGTGACAAGTTTATATAGGCAGTTTTAAGTCGAGGGGCTGGATTTTTTGGCCCCCCCCACCGAGGCGGGATCAGAGGCGGCGGACCCATAGAATCGCGATGGATGACAGGAGCAGACATCACCGCCCCGTCACCAAACGATTTTGCTGGGGATGGGATAGGCTGATGACACCCTTCCAGCCCTGAGGCCAATTGAGGCCCTTAAGTGGCCTATTAGCAGCCTCTTAAGAGACTCTTCCCACCACCTCTGGGATCGAATCAGCGGCGGGGGTGCCTCCACAATGCAGGAAGGGAGCCTTGTAAAACAAGGCACACTCTGTGCGGCTTGGAGGGGGGGTCTCTCCTCTGTGGGAATCCTGTGGCCCATGGAGGACCCCTACCAGAAAAATCTCCACTTACATCGACCCCCTTCCCCATGGACTTCATGCTCACCCTCCCACCATCCCTCCTTGCCAGGGCCTTCCAAAATGGCCCCAGTGATTCTGCCTCACTTAACTCAGGTCTGGGTCACCAGCATTGGGTCTGGGTCCAAGGCCTCTGCAGTACTGGCACTGGCTCCCGTTCCCAGTGGCACTGCCAATACTGCTGAGTTGCCAGTCCTGTGATTGACCGGCAGCTGTTGGAGGTGGGACCCTGTCTTTAGAGCAACGGAGATCCAGGCACCAGGCACTTAGGTTTCAAAACACCAGAGGATCGCTGAGGAGAGGTAGTGCATGAAAAGGCCGAAGCGAGGCCCCCTCCCCCCCACTCCTCCACAAATGGAAATTTATAATAGAATTATAAAAATGCAGACACGGGGTATGAATTTTAAATGGGACTGAATTTGGGCCAGCGTGCCCTGTTCCAAATATACCTCATGTTGTTTCACCTGAAGATTTGGTCTTGACTTTCTATGCGCAATATCATGCAACATTAGCGAGTATATTAACTCAACAAATGCAGATATCTGTTGATCCTTCAAGGTATCAGGGAAAAGTGTCTGCAGTTTGAAAATTTGTGTTGAAGTGTTTAGTTGTCATACATAGATTGAGATTTTGGGAGTGAGGGAATCATCTAGATGGCGGGAACATCAGTGTCCATTTTCCATCTAGAGAAAATGGGGGTCTGGATCATCAACTCCACACTTCTTCTAAGTGTATTCATTCATGAGATGTGGGCACTGTGGCCAAGCCCAGCATTTTTTGCCCATCCCTGTATGTCCTTGAGAAGGTGGTGTTGAGTAGCCTTCTTGAACAGCTGCAGTCCATATGGTGAAGGTGCTCCCACAGTGTTGTTGGGTAGGGATTCCCAGGATTTTGACCTTGTGATGATGAAGGAATGGTGATATAGTTACAAGTTAGGTTGTTGTGTGACTTGGAAGGGAACTTGGAGGTGATAGTGTTCCCATAAGCCTGCTGCCTTATTCCTTCTCGGTGATAGAGGTCGCAGTTTGGGAGATGCTGTTGAAGAAGCCTTGGTGAGTTGCTGCAGTGCATCTTATAGATGGTACTATCATACCCCAGTAAAGATATATCATATTCCTACTTTAAAGATATGAACTTTATTCAATGTAGAATCTTTGAAGTTGATTTTTCCGTTAAAGAAGTGGATAATGTGCTGCAAAATGGCCACCAAAATGGCCTTTGTATTCAAAAATTGCCTCACTGTATCAAAAGGATACATTTCAGACTGAGAGTGTCAACTATACCCATCCTGGAACCATAAACAGGCATTCTAGAATTGAATGGTTTTCTTCTGAGACAAAGAAGATGTGAAGTAGATACATCATAACAGAATTACACTCAGCTAGATATTAATGGATAGCCATGGATTCCACAGCCTGTGCCATTGTGTGGCCATGCCGGGGAAGAAGACCATGGCCTGAATTTTCACCCCCCTGCAGGAGTGGGCTGGAGCTGGGGTGGGGTGGGGGGGCGCGGTTGGTGGTTGGGGGGGGGGATGCGTAAAATTAAGTGGAAGGCAGGAGGTGATATTACACCTTCCCATGCCCGCTGTAATTTTACAAGGGCAGTGGTGGCTAGAAATGGCCTGCCCACCCTTGACCAATAAAGGCCTTTAAGTTGCCCATTAACTGCCAATTACAGGCCTCCTCCTGCTACTGCTGGTATTCTACCTGTGGCTGGCAGACAGTACAGGCCCCCCAGGAGGTAGCCTAGTAAAACCTGGGAGCCTCCTTGAGGGCTGGGGGGTCCTCCTTATTGGTCACTCTGTGCCCCAGGGAGGGCCTTGTCATGGCCCAACCACCCCCCGCTGAAATACATTGGCCCCACCTCCAACTGACCCCACCTTGCCTGACCAGGGTCCAGCTAATTGTCCCCGGTGAGTCCCCATAAACATAAAATTCTGGCCCATGTGTCAGGGATCAGAAATGCTAATATGATGAATTGTGATCTTAAAAGGTAACCGCCTGGGGAGAGAGAGAAATATCACGGATACATCACAGAGGGCAGTCCATCCAGGAGCTGTGGAAATATCCAGGCCTGCATCTTTAAAAGAAACTGTCTTACTTAGAAGATTCAACAGGGTTACCGTAAACCACGACCACCTACCACACCTTGAATTCTTACTCTTTACCTTCTTTCTATCTTCTCTTGAGAGTGCATTTGAGACCGAATGCAGGTGTGAGTGGTGTTGTGAACATTTTGGGGACTGAATATTGTTAAGTTTCTGTTTTAAACCTACACGAAAATGTGTCATTGTCTGCTTAGTTGGCAAGTAAAACACTCAGTGGCTAATTCATCATTTTAAACAAAACACAATTGCGGTCAGTTGGGTGGTGAATAGTGGGAACTACCCACACCCCTTACCACCTGTCAGTAACAGTATACACTGCAGCTGCATTGCACTGGTGATGGAGGGAGTGAATGTTTAATGTTTTGGATGAGGTGCCAATTAAGCAGACTTCTTTGGCCTGGATGGTGTTGGGCTTGTTGAGTGTGATTGGAGATGCACTCATCCAGGCATGTGGAGAGTATTCCATCACACTCTTGACTTATGCCTTGTAGATGGTAGACAGCCTTTGAGAAGTCAGAAGGTGAGTTCCTCACTGCAGAATACACAGCCTCTAATCTGCTCTTGTAGTCACAGTATTTGCGTGGATGCTCTAGTTGAAGTTTCTGATCAATGGCAACATCATGGTTCTTGATGATGGGGGATTCAATGATGGTAATGCCACTGCATGCCAGGGGAGGTAATTAGACTCTGTATTGTTAGAGATGATCATTGCCTGGCACTTGTGAAGGCTGAATGTTACTTGCAACTTATCAGCCAAAGCCTAAATGTTGTCCAGGTCATTCTGCATGTGGGGATAGATTGCTTCATTATCAGAGGAATTGCAAATGGATCTGAACAATGTGCAATCATCAGCAAACATCCCCACTTCTGACCATGTGTTGGAAGAAAGTTCACTGGTGATGCAGCTGAAGTTGGTTGGCCCAAGGACACCATCCTGAGAAACTCCTACAGTGATGTCCTGGACTGATCATCTTGGCCTCCAACAACCACAGTCATTTTCCTTTGTGCTAGATATGAATCCAGTCAGTGGAGAGTTTTTCCCTGATCCCCATTGACTTCTGTTGAACTTGAGTTTCTTGGTGTCACACTTGGTCAAATGCTGCCTTGATGTCAAGGGCAGTCATTCTCACCTCACCTCTGGAATTCAGCTCTTTTGTCTAGGTTTGGACTAAGTCTATGATGAGGTCTGGAGCCAAGTGGCTCTCAGACTGAGCATTGGTGTGTAGGTTATTGGTCCAAGCCACACTCCCTCCTGACTTAGAACTGTATCGCCGTTCCTTCACTGTCGCTGGGTCTAAATCCTGGAACTCCCATCCTAACAGCACTGTGGGTGTACCTACACCCCAAGGACTGCAGCATTTCAAGAAGGTAGCTCACCACCACCTTCTCAAGGGCAATTAGGGATGGGCAATAAATGCTAGCCTAACCAGCGATGTCCACACCACCGAATGAATAAAAAAAAAGCATTGTAGCTGTACTGGAACAACTTGTCTAGAGATGCGCCTAGTTTTGGAGCACAAGCCTTCAGTGCTACAGCCAGGATGTTGTCGGAGTCCATAGCCATTGCTTATATCCACTTTCTCAACCATTTCTTGATATCACGTTGTGTGAACTGAAGTGGGTAAAGACTGGAATCTGTGATGGTGGGGAACTTATAAAGAGGCCCAGATGGATTATCTACTAGCACCACTGGCTGATGATGGTTGTGAATATTTCAGCCTCATCTTTTGCTCTCATGTACTGGGCTCCACCATCATTGAGAGTGGGTATGTTCACAGCGCCTCATCCTCCTTTTCATTGTTAACTGTCCACCAGCATTCACTACTGGGTGTGGCATGACTACAGAGCTTTGATCTGATCCGGTGGTTATAGGATTGCTTAGCTCTGGCTATAGCGTGCTGCTTCTGCTGTTTATCATGCACGTCGTCCTGTGTTGTAACTTTACTAGGTTGGCACTTCAGTCTTAGATATGCTTGCGCTACTCCTGGCATGCTCTCCTACACTACCCATTGAGCCAGGATTGGATCCCTGGCTTGATGGTAATAGTAAAGTGAGGAAATGCCATACCATGAGGTTGCAGATTATGGTGGAATACAATTGTGCTGCTGATGTCCCACAGAGTCTCATGGCTGCTCAGTTTTCAGCTGCTAGATCTGTTATGGATATTTTCCAATTAATACAGTGGTAGTGCCACACAACACGATGGAGGGATACTTCAGTGTGAAGATGGAACTCCTTTTCCACAAGCTCTGTGCAGTAGCCACTCCTACCAATACTTTCATGGGTAGATATATCTGTGACAGATAGATTGGTGAGGACGAGATCAAGGAGGTTTTTCCCGTATATTGATTCTCAGAACACCTATCAGAGGCCTGGTTTGGCAGCTATTTTATAGTGTCATAGAGTCATTTATGGCACAAAATGAGGCTATTCTCACCATCGAGTCTATGCTAGTTCGACCTAGAGCAGGGGTGTCAAATTTTTTCGCGTCAGGGGCCACATTACAATTTTTGTCCTATATCGGAGGCCAGTGAGCAAATTTGGGAAATATAAAGATTAAAAATCTATTTTACTATTAATCAAAACAAAAAATGTGCATTTTTGTGAGCAAGCTTTAAATGAGAAGACCAATTTATTAACTTACTTTCTCGTCACTATGTTGAACACTGAGTAGTGAGATACCTGGCATTGTTTTTGCTTGCAGTCAATGTCTGCCCGCATACTTGGTGTAGTGATGTGGAGTATTCTGGATAGATGTCCATCTGTCAAGAGTGGTCTTGATCTCTTTCTCTCCTCTCTCTGTCCCCCTCTCTCTGCTCCCTCTCTCTCTGTCTACCCTCTCTCTCTGTCTACCCTCTCGCTCTGTGCACCCACTCTCTCTGTTCCCTTCTCTCTCTCTGTCCCTCTCTCCCTTTGTGTTTGCCCTCTCTCTTCCCCTTTCTCTCTCCGTCTCCCTCTCTGTCCCTCTCTCTGTCTCTTTCTCAGTCTCCCTCTCTCTCTCTCTTTATCTCTGCCCTCTATTCCCCTCTCTTTGTTTCTCTCCCTCCACCCTCTCTTTGTTTCTTCTCTCCCAACTCTCTTTCTCCCCCCTCTCTACCTCTCCCCCCTCTCTGTATCTGTCTCTCTCTCTACCCCCGCTCTCTGTCTTTCTCTACCCTCTCTCTCTGTCTCTCCCCCTCTCTTTCTCTCCCCCTCTCCATCTCCCTGCTTTCTCTGTCTCAGTCTCTCTCTCTCCCCCTGTCTTTCTCTCTCTCCCCCTCTGTCTCTCTCCCTTCTTTCTTTGTCTCTCTCCCTCCCTCTCTTGCCTCTCTCCCACGATCTCCCCTCTCTCCGTCTCTGTCTGTGTCTGTCTGTCTCTCTCCCTCACTCTCTCTCTCCCCCCTTTCTCTGTCTCTTTCTGTCTCTCTCTCTCACTCCCCATCTGTCTGTCTGTCTCTCTGGTCCCTTTGTCTCTCAGTGTTTCCCTCCCCTTCCCTCTCATTCTCTCCCTCAACACCACGCCCCCCCCCCCCACCCCAGGCTTGTGCTGGATTAAAGGCTGCCTGACTCACTCACTCACTCTCACTCTCTGTTTCCTCAGCATCACTCCACTTCACCCACCCTCTGGCTGTGTGCTGCCCATCTTCCTGTTCTTTCCTCAGCCTCTCTCTCCCTCTCCCTTGCAGCAGCCATTCTCACTCACTCCCTGAACTGCGTGAAAACAGCAGGGTCGCCTGATCCCAGCATGTTTGCGTCATGAACTGCCAATCAGTGCTCATCCCGCCCAGGCAAACCACTGACAGTTACAAACAGTGACCAATCACAGACACAGGTCCCACCTACTCCCTTTGCCTGACGTACACATTAATAGGAGAGCCATCAATCAAAGCCAAGCCGCGGGCAAAATTGGTAGGCCAGATGGAAACGCTTGGCAAGCTGAATTTTGGCTTGGTGGCCGTATGGTGGACAACCATGGCCTGGAGCAATCCAGTCAGTCCCACTCCCTGCTCTATCCCCGTGGCCCTGAAAGTTTATTTCCTTCAAGTGCCCATCCCAATTTCCTTTTGAAATCATTGTTTGTCTCTGCTTCCACCAACATTGTTGGCAGCAAGTTCCAGGTTGTTAGCAGTCACTGCGTAAAAAAGTTTTTCCTCATATTCCCCCTGCATCTCTTGTCCAAAACCTTAAATCTTTGTCTCCTAGTTCTTGTACCATCAGCTAATGGGAACAGTTTTTCTTTGTCTACCTTATCCAAACCTGTCATAATCTTGTGCACCTCCATCAAATTTTCCCTCAATCACCTTTGTTCCCAGCCTCTCCAACCTGACCTTGTAACTAAAATCCCTCATCTGTGGAATCATGCTGGTAAATTTCATCTGTACTCTTTGAAGAACCCTCACATCCGTTCGAAATACTCGAGCTGTGGCCTAACCTGAGCTTTATAAAGGATCAGCATAACTTTCCTGCTTTTGTATGCAATACTTCTATTTATGAAGCCCAAGATCCCATATGCTTTGCTGACCACTCTCTCAATACATCCTCCCACCTTCAAAGATCTAAGCTCACTCACTCTCAGTTCCCTCTGTTCCTGCACACTCTTTAGAATTGTGCGATTAAGTATATATGACACCTCCCCATTCCTGCTGCCAAAATACATCACCTCACACTTTTCTGTACAGCTGCATATCTATGATCTTTGTGTGGCGGCTGCAGGACCATGAGGCAGAGCAGTATTTTGCAACAGAGAAGACTAGGGCTACTGTAGCAGTGCAAAGTGGTCCAGCTGTGCTCCCCCTGATGTTCCAATGAGTTTCCAGACCAGGTTCACCCTGTTTTTTTTTACTTTTTGTCTGGTGTTGATGAGATGAGGCTGATGGGTGAGAATCCTGTCCAGGTTGACAGCCATGTACTTTGGGTGGGTGTCATGAGTAAGTCATCTTCTGCAGAAGGAAATGTTAAGTTCTTTCCTGGTGGTGTTATTTTTCAGACGAAACATGAACACAACTGTCTTTACTTGATTTGGATGGAGGCTCCAGGTCAGAAAATAGCAGTCCAGTAAGTCCAAATCACTAGTGAGCGTCCAACTTTCTTCCTCTAGGGTTGATGCCTGTGTCAGCAGTGCTATGTCATGGGCATTGATGAACTTCTGAGATTTGATGCAGCGCATGCCCACTGTATAGATGTTGAAAAAGGCTGGTGTGAATACTGAGCCCTGTGACAAACCATTGTTGAGTGTTTGTGTTTGACTGCTCTTGTCACCAGGGCCAATGGTTACTCATTAGGATGCTGATAAGCCTAAGAGTTCTGCAGCATTGAATGATTGTTGAAAGCTTCAGTAACAGTGTTTCGTGCCAGACAGTGTCATATACCAATAACAAGTATATGAAGGGAGCTCCAGTCTTCACCTGCGTCTGGAAACTTGCCTGAATATTGGTAGTGAGTGCAAGGAACTGGTCAGAGCATCTTCTTCCTTCACTAAAACCCACTTGCTCATGTGGAAGAATGGCTTGTAAAGCTGTTTTTATCCAAAATAAGGACAAGCTGTTCAACTACTTTGTAGACTGTAGCCAAAAGGGCAATAAGCAGTAGCTTTTGGGATTGTTGGCTGGTTTTACTGGCTTTAGGATGTCAATAACTTTGGAATGATTCCAGACTTCTGGGGTTATCCCAGTGTCAAGAATGTTGGATCTGAGTTTGGCAAGCCACATCCATCTGTTTGGGTCCTGGTTCTTAAAGAATTCTGGGTAGATGCTATCAATCCTGGCAGCTTTCCCAGACTTGGTGGCTATCAGCATTGAATCACAGGACATCCCAATGCACTTTACAGCCAATGAAGTACTTTTGAAGTGTAGTCACTGTGGTAATGTAGGAAACGTGGCAGTCAAATTGCACAAGACAAGGAATCACAAACTGCAATGTGATATTGACCATATGATCTGTTTTAGTGATGTTGGCTAAGGAATAAATATTAACCATGACACAAGGAAAAACTCCCCTGATCTTATTCAAAATAACGTCATGGGATCTTTTGCATCCACCTGAGAGGGCAGACAGGATTCAACCTTTTGCTTGGTGCTAGATATCTGGAACAGCTATGCTTTTAGTACAATTCTCCAGTCGTCTTGTGAAAACACTTTTAAGTACTTATTTTTCAAACATTCATCCACTTCCATTTAAAAGCTGTTATGAATTCTATTTTGCAACATTGTTTCTAGGAGGGAATTTCATGTCCTAACAAGTCTGAAAGCAAAAAAATCTCTCTTTACCTCTCCCATTGTTCTTTTGAGCCTCGGAACTGCACCTTGACGTGATGGGAAAGATTGTGTGCTCCCACGACCCTATCATGGCCTGGTAGAGCCACTCAAATCAGACAGATCCAAATGCAGGGTTGTGAGACAGGCTAACTAGCTATCCACATAAAAATGCCTTTGTTATGGAAAAATTCAGAGTCAAGATGAGTCTGTTGCAGAATTGCAAACATAAAAGCACCGCAGCCTCACCAGCGACCCGGGTTCAGTTCTGGGTACTGCCTGTGCGGAGTTTGCAAGTTCTCCCTGTGACTGCGTGGGTTTCTGCCGGGTGCTCTGGTTTCCTCCCACAGCCAAAGACTTGCAGATTGATAGGTAAATTGGCTATTGTAAATTGCCCCTAGTGTAGGTAGGTGGTAGGAGAATGGTGGGGATGTGGTAGGGAATATAGGATTAATGTAGGATTAGTATAAATGGGTGGTTGTTGGTCGGCACAGACTCGGTGGGCCGAAGGGCCTGTTTCAGTGCTGTATCTCTCTCTCTCTCTCTCTCTATAAACTTCAACTGGGCGTAAGGCAAACAGTTTCTCCAATAAAGTCAAATATCTAACTCTGGGCAGACATCAGTGAATAAAATGGGTTGCTTCATGTGCCACTAGGCTTGGGCAATTATAAATGAACAGCTTGCTTTTTTTCAGATTTTCTTTTAGAAATTTGGGCAGGGTGTAAAACGAGCTGGTAGTTCGCAATCGGCCATTTTGGGCAACCGTGAAGGCCTATTTCATCCCCATGCTCTCTAATTACCAATTCACTGAGCAGTGAAAGTAGTTTGGCCTTATCTCCTTTACCAGAGCCCCTCACAATTTTGAACACCTCTATCAAATCTCCTCTGGTATCATCTTTAGCATCATCAAGAATAATTTTGCACTGAAGATTTTTTCCTTTGCTGTGATCAGTAATTTTTGATTCTGCATCCCCCACCACTTCCACCTTTGACTGATTTGTTAAAGCTTACTTTATGGTTCACTGTCTATTTAGTATTGTTCAACTGCTTTCAGGTATTCTGCCAAGATCTTTTTGTTGAGGTGGGGTGTTGAATTGTTAAGTTTTTGCTTCCTATCCCTCTTCTAGACATGGAATGATGTGGTACGCTATGGACTTTTCGTCAGCACATCAATAAACTTTGGTTTCTATATTGTTTATTTACTGTCGAACATTGGCCCATGAATCTTCTGGAGAATCTTCACACTGTCTTTATGGATGTCAGAGGCCAAATTCTAGCTTGCCTTAATTATTGATGTTATTTTATGTCATGGCTGTGTAAACTTGGGATAGGGAATGATGCCTGCGCCGGAATGGGTAAGCCTGAGATCCACCCAATATTGGACTTTGGGCTTCATTAACATCAGGTGAACAGATTATGTGCTGGGCATCGTCTGGCAGCTCATCAGTGAAGGCCTCATGAAGTTTGGGCTGTGATAGATCTTAAACAGAGGGATGGGAAGTGATCAGGAAGCAGGGGAGCGATTGGGAGAGGGGAAATAGCATGAGTGGGAGGGAGGTCGATCAAGCAACCAAAGTACAGGGTGTCGGGGATTGATTGTGAAATTTGAGCAGGGTGTAAAACTGAACCAAACAACTTCACATTCAGGCAAGTGTTATGTTTCTAAACTTATCCTTTTGATGGTGGTCTCCAGCTGCCCATCTAAGGATCACTAGTTAGGCTGCATGTAGGCCTGATTTTCTTGAATGCAACCAGCCAGTTGGCTGCATTCAGAGCAATTAACCTTTGCACATGAGGCCTTAAACAGGCATTAGGCCATTATTTTCAAATACAATCGACCTGACACTTGTTTCAGACATGAGACCGGTGTGCATCTATTTTTGCCTACATCAATATGGTGGGTGGCACACAGCTGGTTCATAATGAATGCACAACTCCTACCCTGCCTGTTTCGCACCTGAAAAACCAGGATAGCATCATCAAATTTCTAGATCTGCATGTTTCAATTTTTCACTGACTGGTGGTTAATTTCTCTACATAGTGGATCATTTGTCACAGACTATTTGGAATCAAAAATAGACAGGTTTTGGAAATATTAACAAAATAAGCAGTTGATGCTGCAGGCAAAGAGAGGTCTTCAGAACAGATACCAATGATTTATGTCTTCAAACTCTGTCCCTCTAATTGAATTATAAACTTAGGCAAATGCGAATCTCTATACTTGAAGTACTTAAGCAACAAAAAACTGGTTATTTGTTTTTTTGGGGGACCAGGAGATCATTTCCATTAAGAAACATAAATATTGAACTTCCCCTCAAACTGGCCTGCCTTTATTTCTTGATCTGACCCTGGTAGGTACTTTTTGTACAAGATAGAAAGATATTTGTTAAAGACATACAGTTCTTGTCTTAAAATATGTGCAGTTAATAAACAATGTATCACAGTCAAGAATTAATTATAAACAACAGCCAAAGGCCAGTACCGTGCTGCTTATCACATTAGATAAGGTATTAGCTCACTTGCAGTATAAGTGATCTTTGTTTTACTGCTGGTATCAGAATTACAGGAATTTCACATGGATTCCTGAGATTCAAGCTGTTCCAGTCAACTGCTCTTGGCAAGCTATATCCAAAGGGTTTTGTTTCATTACAAGCATTTTTTTGTGCTTTGTGATCATTTATTCCAAGCCTTTTATCTCTGTGCAAATTCTGCTCCAGCATGTCAGTGTTCGTATGATTTGCTTCTTAAATCCTGGAGGCTGTGATCACTGCTGTTCCTTGGTCAGCTGACAGAAGATGGTGGGATGGAAGGGACTGCAGAACTGCCAGCTCTTCCCTGCTCTGAAATACAGAATGCTACAGTTACAGTTATGAAATATTAAATCAAATAGCTGAGACAAAGTGTATGCAAATCACTCATTTAAAATAAATTTTTAAAACTTGCTGGATCAAATGATACAGAAATACAAAACTAACTCAGGAAAAGAAGCAAATGTTTGTAAAGATTGTAGAGGTTGGGTCAGAATGATGATGCGAAAAATGTAGGAATAGCTTTGAATATGATTGGAACTTGTGAAGAATGTTACCTTAACTTGTGAGTGGACCTTTTATATGTACTTCGCCAGCAGAGTATTAAAAATATACAAAATGATGATACAAAGGGTGTAAATAGGTATTTTGTTCTAAAGCTAGAAGGAACATATTGACATTGTACACTAAAGAAGAAAGAACTTGATTTATATAGTGCTTTTTACATGCATAAGACTTCCCAAAGCATATTACAAAAAATGATTTATATTTGAAGCGAAGTATCTTTTACAATGTAGGTAAACATGGTAGTCAATCTGCACAGCATGGTTCCACAAGCGGCAATAACAGAAGAAAATAAATTAATCACTTTTGCTTAAAAATTGACCTAGGCACCAGGAGACTTTCCTCTGCTCCTCGTCATATAGTGCCATGGAATATTTTACATGCTGAACAGACAGGCAAGGCCTTGTGGTTTAACATCGCATCCAAAAGACATATGGGGTGAATTTCCAAGTGGTTTTCCCAATTGTCCATCTTAACTTCGGTGGTCAAGCCCTTGTTATGGCAGATAATTGAGAGGATCCATGCAGAGATTTACCCGAGGACCTCCATCACTGCCTCTGCACTGTATTATCAGCATAGATTATACATTTAAGTCCTTACCATGGGCCTTGAACACAGAAGCACTGAACCAAGCTGACATAACAAAAATATCCCAGATGGCATAACACTAGTTCTGACAGTAGCAGTTTCCTCAGATGGACTCAACCAAAAGTCATCAGGCTGAACTCGGCAGCCTTCCGACACAGAAGTGCTGCTGCCGAACCCCCGCATTATTACACCTCATTTGAATGTAGGGGGTAGAGCGGCTGCCCCCAGTGATATAGAGGGGGAAGCCGCTGAGTCCACGGCAACAGCGTCCGGCGCCACCGCATAGGTGCGGTACCATTTTTAAAGGGCTTCCAGCCCTTCAGTTTCATTTAAATGTTTGAAGGTACCCTTGTTTCAAAAATTGCAATAAAATGTTAATTCAACTCTAAATCCCAGCTTCCACCCCCCCCCCAATGGGTAATCAAAACATAAATTACCCTCTCCCCCTTGAAATTTTTTTTATTGAAATCCCAAACATTCCCCCCCGATATTCGTTTCCTTTAATCCTCAACCCCTTCCCACCATCCCTGCAAACAATACGAAGTTCTTTGCCCACTCCCCCCACTGCCCTGAAAATGTTACTCTACGCCCTCCCCATCAGTTTCCCACCTCGGAACTCCATGTGGAGAGTTACGAAGGTGCATGAGTTGCGATAGGCGACTGTAAAATTGGCGTGGGACGGCCGCCGCCAGCAGTTAAGTTCATTTGCATCTTATTTATGTTCACTTACATATTTAGATGAAGGCCCCGCCGCTTGGCAGCGGATGGGTGAGGGAGGCTACATAGGATCCCGCCGCCACCACTAATATGCGACAGACCCTTCTTGATGTTGGGGGTCAAGGCTCAGAATTTTACGGGGCCCCCCACCACAACCCACGGCATCGAGAGGCTGGTGAAATTCAGCCCACCAGGATGCCTTGTAGAATTTTGCCTTACCTACTGCTTTATGCAGGGCTGGACCTTAGTTTTTGAAAGTATAATTAAAGCAAAACAATCCTAAATGGCTTTTTGGAAAGGCATCCACGGTGATAAGTTGGAAATGGCTTTGATGTCCGTTCTGCACTAAATTGCTACTCAGGAGTTAATGTTAAACCCTGTATGCGAAAAACTTTTCACAGTACTAAGAGCTAGCACCCAAAGGCTACTTATTTCATTTGCGATAGAGAGTAGGCAATTATCAGTCATATTTACTGCATTATGTCATAAAAATGCTTAGCTTTTATAGTTAAACTTACAAATTCAGAATACCACTGTTAATAGTTCTAATAATTTGTTGATGTTGCAGTTTCTTGTGTCTTTTGTGGTTAAGTATTTTCAGAAGTAGAAGATTGCTTAAAAATACCTTTTGGCATTGTCTTCTCTGCTTCTTATGAACAGTGATGGTTTTAAAGCACATATCCTGTTGTCCCCTTCATTTGTGCAGGTGCCAAGAAGCTAATGCCTAAGCTCGTGAGAAGAGGCGAGTTGGCAAATAGAAAAGGGGATCAGATCAGCTGGCTAGATGGTTGAATCTGGAAGCAAGCTCTTACACCTGCCTGAAGTGAGTCTTATGTGTGCACAGCATCCACTTAAATAATTACAACCCAAAATTAATGAATAACTAGAGGCAAACTGCAGTTTCCAACATGGCAGGGTTCCACAGCAATGAACTGGCATTATTAACAAACATGAGCATGAAGGATGCTGCCCCTCTTTGTGAGATGCCACTACATATGCTCATCTCATGGATAACACTGAAAATAACTAAAATGCAGACAGAATGCATTAAAGCTGGTGGTGGAGAGGGTGTTGATAGGACGGTGTGGGGAAGTTTATTTGACATCTACGTTTGCTCTTGCTCCCATAGGAGGAAAGTGAGAGAGAGCCCTTGGTGGTTTCTCAGCTTCTGTTCAGAGTGGGTACTCAATGTATGTAACAGCTCAATTACTTAGTACTGGTGCAATGGAAGACTTCTTTATGGTGACTTCTCACTGGCAGTTGACTTCTGAGGAGTACAAAAAAAACCCTCCTATCCTTATGAGTGGTGGACATGGGTTTCAGGGTTATTAGAAATGTACCAAGGAAATACTGTGGCCAAGTGGCCTAGCTGGATTGAAGGTCTTCTCATGCCTGAATCTCTTACCATGTCACTTTGTCATTATGTGCTGAACTCCTTTCTACTTGTTCAACTGCCTGCATTGTGGATACCACTGAGGCTCTCTATGGAGAGGTGTTAATCTCAGGAACTGAATATCATTTAAAGGCCATGGCTGCCCCCAATATTGCATTTAACCATTGGCAAACAGCAATAAATAGATTATTTTTAAAAGGGATAGCACTCTGTATTCTAATCAAAAGAGGTTAACACTTTTTAGTGTTCAAACAAAATAGTGGCTAAATTACATTTGGAAGTAGGTTATGGCAATCAAACAAAAAAAAATCTTGTTTAGGTCAAGTAGGCTTGGACTTACATGTGAATAACAAACCAGACATTTTTATAGCTAATAGCACTAAGTACAGACTTATTAGTATTGCACGCTACCTTGCTCCACAGGTTGAAAGATACAACTTTCTAAGACTGCTATGGACTCGAGTGGTACCTTTGCAAAGATTGATTGGTTAAGTCCTCTGAAGTGGGATTCTCTTCATGATAGTTGAAGGCGTTTAAGTTTAGCTTCCAATTACCCAAGGAGAGGAAGGAATGAAAGTTAAAGCAAGATTCACACATGTTTTGTGAAGGTTTTCAGAGACAGAGGTCCTAGAATTTTTAAAACTAAATTGAAAGTTTAAGAATGTAAAAATATTAGTGGTATATATTTCGTAAGCATAAAGAAATATAGAGTATAATTATAATGGAGAAATGTTACAGGAAGTGTCGGATTAGCTACATTCGGAAGAAAGAAGGCAATGAATGGAGAATGATTGTAGCAACAGCAAATTGTCACAGAGACCTCCCAAAGATGGCTTTACAAAATCCGAGGAAAGTCACACTGTCTGATGTTACAGCCATTTGCGACTGTATGATGTAACCTTCGTCCCCTTAACACATTACTCTACTGTTCGGACACGAGAATTACGAGAAATAATGAGACAACACTCAAAGCCCAAATTAAACACTACCGTCTTTACTCGGTTTGGTTGGAATACCAGTTAACAATACAATTTTCTGTTACGACCCGGTGAGAAAGGTGTCTCAGGGTTCCTCTCAGCCGTCACCTGGTCTTACCATAACAGGGTTTAATTTTAAACACACCGTATTTTTAGCTCCCCCTTGTTGAATCCTTGTTCACCGCTTTCCAATTATAAGGCAAAGAAACCAGCAAGAACAGGCTTTCTTAGGTTTAAAGAAGAAAAGTTGAAATTCATTAAACTTGAACTTAAACTCTAATTCGGTTGATACCGACATACACGATGTGCCACAGCTAGCATGCATATGCGATACACATATGTGAATAGAGACAGAAAAGAGCAGAAGAAAAATAAAGTGGAAAAGTTTGAGGCAATATCTGAAAAGTTTTTATAAATTAAAGCAAACTCACCAGCCAGAACGGCAACCTGCCGGGCTCTCTGGACCCGCTGCTCCTCTACATGGGTCTTTATGGAGCGTGAGAGAGAGTGTTTAAATTCCTCGAACGGAATTACTTCTCTGAGATTCTCATAGCTGAGCTGTACTTTACAAGCCCTCAGCCATTGGTCAAAAGCCAGCTGCTTACTTCTTTCAAACTCCAGATAAGTTTGATTAGCTTGCTTCTTGAGGTTTCTAAACGTTTGGCAATAGGCTTTGGTTACTAATTCATTTGCCCTGGGGATAGCATTTTTGGTCAGTTCATAATTTGATGAACTCTCATTTGGCAACAGGGAATAAATCTCATGGGCTTTTCCAGTTGGCTTGCTTTGTAGTAAAAGAGGCCAGGTATCAGCTGGCCATTTTAGCTGTCTTGCCAGTTTCTCAAAGGACACAAAAAATCTTCTATGTTTTCCTCATTGAATTTTGGAATTAGTTGAGCTAGTTTTAACAATTCTGTACCCAGCCCTGAATGTTTTTTTTTTCTTCTTTGGGCCTCCTTATCTCGAGAGACAATGGATACGCGCCTGGAGGTGGTCAGTGGTTTGTGAAGCAGTGCCTGGAGTGGCTATAAAGGCCAATTCTAGAGTGACAGGCTCTTCCACAGGTGCTGCAGAGAAATTTGTTTGTCGGGGCTGTTGCACAGTTGGCTCTCCCCTTGCGCCTCTGTCTTTTTTCCTGCCAACTACTAAGTCTCTTCGACTCGCCACATTTTAGCCCTGTCTTTATGGCTGCCCGCCAGCTCTGGCAAACGTTGGCAACTGACTCCCACGATTTGTGATCAATGTCACAGGATTTCATGTCGCGTTTGCAGACGTCTTTAAAGCGGAGACATGGACGGCCGGTGGGTCTGATACCAGTGGCGAGCTCGCTGTACAAGGTGTCTTTGGGGATCCTGCCATCTTCCATGCAGCTCACATTGCCAAGCCGTCTCAAGCGCCGCTGACTCAGTAGTGTGTACAAGCTGGGGATGTTGGCCGCCTCGAGGACTTCTGTGTTGGAGATACGGTCCTGCCACCTGATGCCAAGTATTCTCCGGAGGCAGCGAAGATGGAATGAATTGAGACGTCGCTCTTGGCTGACATATGTTGTCCAGCCCTGAATTACACTCCTACATATTGGCCATGCTTACACTGGCGTTACTCTGCCGCCCTCTAGTTAACTCAAGCCACTTCAACTCTCTTCGCATTCTTTCCAGAATATTCTTTCTCTCTCTCTCCTCTCTCTTTCCCAATCCTTCTCCTGTCTTTCTTTTTCTTCATGTTCCTTCTGGAAGGCTCTTTCTTTCTTCCTCTCCTGTCTCTCTCTTTCTCTTTCCCTGTCTTATAATTTACGTTTCCTTTGTTCCAATTGTATCTTTGCCAGAAACACCCTGTCTGGGTCTATTTCTAACCCTATTTCTGCTTCTTCAGATTCAAGGGAAAAATGGTTGGCCACTAGCCTTAGGAATTCAGACTTCCTAGCTTTGGCACGTACAGTGATCTCACACTGCTCAGCCATTTTCCTCAACTCCTCCATAGACAGTGCTTTTAACTTAACCCAAGTTACTTCACCCTGGCTTGGAGAGCTACTAACTTCAGTTGTAGACATGTTAGTATTCAAGCACACACAACCACAAGAAAACCTGTATTGAAATCTTGCTCTTTTTGATTGGGACCAATTTGGCTTCCCATTTCCAATTTCCTATTTGTCTGTGGGTCAATTTTGGATGGTAGCACCCAAATTTCTGTTACGATCCAGTGAGAAAGGTGTCCAGGGGTCCCTCTCAGCCTTCACCTGGTCTTACCGTAACAGGGTTTAATTTTAAACACACCATATTTTTAGCTCCCCTTTGGTGAATCCTTGTTCACCGCTTTCCAATTGTAAGGCAAAGAAACCAG
This sequence comes from Heterodontus francisci, assembly GCF_036365525.1. NCBI lineage: Eukaryota > Metazoa > Chordata > Chondrichthyes > Heterodontiformes > Heterodontidae > Heterodontus > Heterodontus francisci. The sequence goes on from NC_090376.1 coordinate 107,624,469, forward strand.
TACAAACAGGCTTTCTTAGGTTTAAAGAAAAAAAATTGAAATTCATTAAACTCCAACTTAAACTCTAATTCTGTTGATGCTTGCGGATACACGACGAGCCACACTAGCATGCATATGTGATACACACATGCAAATAGAGACAGAAAAGTGCAGAAGAAAAATAAAGTGGAAAAGTGTGAGGCAATATCTGAAGAGTTTTTGTTACCATTCTTTGAGCTCACTGTAGAGTCCTTGATTGTAGGTTGATCTTGCTTTTCACTGGTGCCCAGTATTCTTCTTAAATATTGTTCGCTGTAGGAGACTTTTTTTCTCTTGGGGTTCATGTGTCTTCAGTGGATTCAGAGGCTTGTGAGAAAGAGATGGGAGCAGATAGGAGAGATCTTCTCAGTCCAGGAGCAAACAGCCACTCTCAGTTCAAACTGTTTGTACAATTCAGAAAAACTCAGGTTGCCAAGCAGGTTAGTCATGTGACTAATTGGTCTGACCACATCTTGGATTGTATCACCTTAGCAGTCTCTGGAATGCTCCTTATGCACACACTACCTGGTGATTAAGGTCCATGTGGGTTGAATCTGTTAGGGAATGGTCCTTTGTCCTTCCAATCACCATCTGTTAATATGCAAATATCTTTTCCAGCCACAGCTCATCTTTAACAAGTCTTATCTTCACTCCAGTAACATTTTAAAATCAATGTTCATGACAAAATTAATGTGCCTCATTCTTGGCAGGTGGGAGTCTAGCATGACAATACCCATTAGCAATTCACCTGTTCGAAATACATACATTAGTCACAAATATAATACAACGAGCTGTACATACGATCACCGAGCAAGCAGTCACCTTCTGTTGATCGTACTCTTCAGCAACTGACCAAGTTGCTTGGCTTAAGCACTCTTTCCAATGATTTTTATAACTTTCTTTCCTAGGTGGGCAGGATGTTTCATTGACAAGATCGTACTGTCCTATCAAAATTCAGCTTAAGCTACAATTGTCCAAGGAGGTGTCTAATTTTTTGTTTAAACTATGATATTAGAAACTGCCTTGACGATGAGCACATGTTTACATTTCCTTCAGTAATTTCATCATCCCTGGTGGATGCTGCATATGCCTTCAAGACCTTTATCAGTAAAGACAAAAGCAGCTTCCTTTCCTTGTCACACATTTTAAAACCACAGAACAATCAGAGTCTCTTAAATTACTGACTTCTTGCAAACTGTTGCTTGGAAAATTTCTAGTTCCTCTACATTTTAAAAGAAGGCAAACTCTAATGTCATCAATCAACATCAGTTTGTGACCACTTAGGCCAACTGAATTAGCACTTTTTAAAACATACCAGTCTCTTATCTTTGTATTTCCAGACACCATATCTCCATGTTTTTATGAAGCTTCTCCAAAGTTCTAACTTGCCATCAAAGAGAAACATTGCTTTGAGGTATGTCTGTTTATCAGTTTTGACTCGATTTTTACAATTTGTCTTCTTTTTGCTGAACTTTATTGTCTTAAAGTATTTTTTCACCAGTGGCTCTGTCTATCTGCAATAAAAACAGCTTGCAAATGTTAACAGGTTACTTTAGCTTGAAAATCCCTTTTGGCCTTCGCAATGCATGTTGGCCAGGTTAGTTTTCTGTACACTTGTATACAGCATAGCTTCCTGTATTTAATTTAAACTACTGATGCTCCTGGAATGGAGAGCCTCACACCTCTCAACTACAAATTTCGATTAAAGTAATATTACTGTCTCTTACCCGACTCAAAGAGAAGTTGTTTGATTTTGTCATGTCATCGAGGGGCAGCCTGAACATTAGATGTCCACCAGCGATACACTCAGTGTAGGTTTTGGACTTGAACTGTATGAACATACTGTAATCTTGATCCTTGAATGCAATTGTTGTTCTAAGTGAAATTGAGAAAATACCAGTATTGGGAGCCTTAAAAATGTATTATTATTGTGTTTAATCTGTAAATTCTATTGATTTATATTGAGAACTAATCTTTTCAGCAGAATTCATCATAAATTGCCTGGGGTACTTACATTCCTGCCAGTTTTTTTTAGATTAGATTAGATTAGAGATACAGCACTGAAACAGGCCCTTCGGCCCACCGAGTCTGTGCCGAACATCAGCCACCCATTTATACTAATCCTACACGAATCCCATATTCCTACCAAACATCCCCACCTGTCCTTATATTTCCCTACCACCTACCTATACTAGTGACAATTTATAATGGCCAATTTACCTATCAACCTGCAAGTCTTTTGGCTTGTCGGAGGAAACTGGAGCACCCGGAGAAAACCCACGCAGACACAGGGAGAACTTGCAAACTCCACACAGGCAGTACCCGGAATCGAACCCGGGTCCCTGGAGCTGTGAGGCTGCGGTGCTAACCACTGCGCCACTGTGCCCCCAGTTCTAGAAACACAATGGCAACTTGTCGTACACACCAGAGTGCATGGCTTCTGCACAGTGCTTAATATTACAAATGTGAAGCACTGCAATGGCATCAATGCAAAGAGGGGAGGGGCATAGGTTGGTGGCCCAACACTCCCTCATTTTCTGGATTTTATTTGTTAGTCATGCAGTGTTGAGGAGCCAAATCCAGGATAGGCACTTCTCCACTGAAAAACAGATGAACACTCAAATGTTTCCCAAGGCAAATTGCATATTGAACTTGCCAGAGGTCCAAGCACAGATTAGCTTTTGCAGATCAGCTTTGGATAGTGGTTGATATAGGGAGATCATCTAAAATGCGGAAAAGTATAAAATATAAGAGAGGGAGGTTCTCCTCATGAAAAGTAAAGGCAACTGGGGGTGAAATTGGTATTGGTCAGAAGCACAAAATGGCCAATAGTGAATCGGTGACCTGTTTCACAGCACAATCAATGAAAAGAAAAAACAAGCTGGGTGTAAAACAAGCTGGGCCCAGAAATAGGGCAGGGCTTGAAAACAGACACTGGTATTACAATGCATAATTAACCAACGCCTATTGTTTCTGAGGCAACCCAGCGCTAAACAGGCTGCTGAGTTGTTGCATGCCTCAGTGGGGATCCAAGCTTGTAGGATGCTAGCAGCACGCAAAGCTAGCCTGAAATACTTAAACCAGGCCTGCACCTCTTAAAAGGGCGGTGCATTCTGGCTGAAGCAGGTGCTGGAACTAATTGCAGAAGTGAGTGTGAGCAAGAAGAACAGTAAATTATGGTGAAACAGGGTAGTGAGGATGCTCAAAGGTTCTCTGATGCTGTGCTGGAGACCTTGCTTGAGGAGGTAGACAGGAGTAGAGAGGTTGTCTATCCACAAGGAGCCAAGAGTCCTTCCAGTCACACTGTGTGAAGGCAGTGGGAGCAGATAGCTGTGGTGGTCAATTCCAGCAATTTTAGCTCCGAGGATCTAGATGCAGTGCTGCAAGAAGTTCAATTACTTCACACGAATGGTCGACGTCAGGGAATTCATCTTCAAATGCCATATCACCAAAGGCACCATTGGCTGAACATACTGCTCAATTTACTACACACCCATCACACACCTATCAACACTGTTCATCAATAATGACTCATGCATAACATACATAGCTACACCTCACCCTCATCCAATTAGCAGTGCTGCAAAACTCACATCTACATCTCACAGCTTGCACACTTTGCAACCTATTCAACTGTGACAGCCACATCACCCAAACAAATTGCGCCACACTCACTAGAACACTCCCTTTGCCCTTGCAGAACAAGATGGCACACAAACAAAGGTAGCAGCACCCAAATGGCAGGGGACAGGCATAGCTGCATGCCCTTACCTTCCTTGGAGGAGACAGTGATTGACATTATTGCAACGACCATGACTGAGGCCGTGGCTAGTGGTGGGACTGAAATCGTTGAAGATAATAATATGCTCATATGTAATCCTCTTTCTAATAGCCCATTTCCCTCTCATCCCACAATCACTTCTGATTTACAAGCTGTAGAAGGTGCAATCATTCACCTCTTCCCCCTTCCTGACACCATAACTGTACCCTTGTGTCTTTCTCCTTTCAGATACAGAAGAACTGCAACCAGACCTGGCAGTGGTGGAAGAGCAGGAAGACAGTGATGTGAAGCTACAATACATGACTACATCATGCTAAACAGTGGAAGCAGCATGCAATAGACAGAGCAGAACAATCCCACAACTAACTGATCAGATCAAAGCTCTGCAGTCTTGTCACATCCAGTCATGAATGTTGGTGAACAATTAGGCAACTAATGGGAGGAGAAGGCTCCACGAAGGGGAAGCATTAAATGAATATTTTTCGTCAGTATTTACAGTAGAGAAAGAAAATGTTGTCGAGGAGAATACTGAGATTCAGACTACTAGGCTAGATGGGATTGAGGTTCACAAGGAGGAGGTGTTAGCAATTTTGGAAAGTGTGAAGGAAAGTGTGAAAATAGATAAGTCCCCTGGGCCAGATGGGATTTATCCGAGGATTCTCTGGGAAGCCAGGGGGGAGATTGCAGAGCCTTTGTCCTTGATCTTTATGTCGTCATTGTCGACAGGAATAGTGCCGGAAGACTGGAGGATAGCAAATGTTGTCCCCTTGTTCAAGAAGGGGAGTAGAGACAGCCCTGGTAATTATAGACCTGTGAGCCTTACTTTGGTTGTGGGTAAAATGTTGGAAAAGGTTATAAGAGACAGGATTTATAATCATCTTGAAAAGAATAAGTTCATTAGCGATAGTCAGCACGGTTTTGTGAAGGGTAGGTCGTGCCTCACAAACCTTATTGAGTTTTTCGAGAAGGTGACCAAACAGGTGGATGAGGGTAAAGCCGTGATGTGGTGTATATGGATTTCAGTAAGGCATTTGATAAGGTTCGCCACGGTAGGCTATTGCAGAAAATACGGAAGTATGGGGTTGAAGGTGATTTAGAGCTTTGGATCAGAAATTGGCTAGCTGAAAGAAGACAGAGGGTGGTGGTTGATGGCAAATGTTCATCCTGGAGTTTAGTTACTAGTGGTGTACTGCAAGGATCTGTTTTGGGGCCACTGCTGTTTGTCATTTTTATAAATGACCTGGAAGAGGGTGTAGAAGGGTAGGTTAGTAAATTTGCGGATGACACAAAGGTCGGTGGAGTTGTGGATAGTGCCGAAGGATGTTGTAGGGTACAGAGGGATATAGATAGGCTGCAGAGCTGGGCTGAGAGATGGCAAATAGAGTTTAATGCGGAAAAGTGTGAGGTGATTCACTTTGGAAGGAGTAACAGGAATGCAGAGTACTGGGCTAATGGGAAGATTCTTGGTAGTGTAGATGAACAGAGAGATCTTGGTATCCAGGTACATAAATCCCTGAAAGTTGCTACCCAGGTTAATAGGGCTGTTAAGAAGGCATATGGTGTGTTAGCTTTTATTAGTAGGGGGATCGAGTTTCGGAGCCACGAGGTCATGCTGCAGCTGTACAAAACTCTGGTGAGGCCGCACCTGGAGTATTGCGTGCAGTTCTGGTCACCGTATTATAGGAAGGATGTGGAAGCTTTGGAAAGGGTGCAGAGGAGATTTACTAGGATGTTGCCTGGTATGGAGGGAAGGTCTTACGAGGAAAGGCTGAGGGACTTGAGGTTGTTTTCGTTGGAGAGAAGGAGGAGGAGAGGTGACTTAATAGAGACATATAAGATAATCAGAGGGTTAGATAGGGTGGATAGTGAGAGTCTTTTTCCTCGGATGGTGATGGCAAACACGAGGGGACATAGCTTTAAGTTGAGGGGTGATAGATATAGGACAGATGTTAGAGGTAGTTTCTTTACTCAGAGAGTAGTAGGGGCGTGGAACGCCCTGCCTGCAACAGTAGTAGACTCGCCAACTTTAAGGGCATTCAAGTGGTCATTGGATAGACATATGGATGAAAATGGAATAGTGTAGGTCAGATGGTTTCACAGGTCGGCGCAACATCGAGGGCCGAAGGGCCTGTGCTGCGCTGTAACGTTCTAAATTCATACCCATTCTCAATGATGGCAGAGCCCATCACGTCAGTGCAAGAGACAAGCCTGAAATATTTGCAACATAATCTTCAGCCAGAAGTGTCAAGTGAATGATCCATCTTGGCCTTCTCCTGAGGTCCGCCCGTCACAGATGCCAGTCTTCAGCCAATTCAGTTCACTCCATGTGATATCAAGAAATGGATACAGCAAAGACTATGGGTCCTGACAACTTCCTGGCTGTAGTACTGATGACTTGTGCTCCAGATCTAGCTGGGCCCCTAGCCAAGCTGCTCCAGTACAGCTACAACACTGGAATCTACCCAGAAGTGTGGAAAATTACCCAGGTATGTCCTGTCCACCAAAAACAGGACAAATCCAATCCTGCCAATTACCATTCAATCAGTCTACTCTCAATCATCATCAAAGTATTTATTTAGAGATACAGCACTGAAACAGGCCCTTCGGCCCACCAAGTCTGTGCTGACCAGCAACCACCCATTTATACAACCCTACAGTAATCCCATTTTTCCTACCACCTACCTACAGTAGGGGCAATTTACTTATCACCTGCAAGTCTTTGGCAGGAAACCAGAGCACCCGGCGAAAACCCACGCAGTCACAGTGAGAACTTGCAAACTCTGCACAGACAGTACCCAGAATCGAACCTGGGTTCCTGGAGCTGTGAGGCTGTGGTGCGAACCACTGCGCCACTGTGCCGCCCTAATGTAAGATGTCACTGTCAGTACTATCAAGTGGCACTTGCTCAGCAACAACCTGCTCACTGATACTCCAGACCTAATTACAACCTTGGTCAAAACATGGACAAAATAGCTGAACACCAGATGTACAAGTGACTGTCCCCTTGACATCAAAGCACCATTTGACCAAGTGTGACATCAAAGACCCTAATAAAATTGAAGTCAATGGTAATCAGGGGAATGCACTCCACTGTTTGGAGTGATACTTAGAACACAGGAAGATGGTTGTGGTTGTTGGAGGTCAATCATCTCTGCCCCAGGACATTACTGCAGGAGTTCCTCAGGTTCGCGACCTCGGCTCAACTATCTTCAGCTGCGTTATCAAAAACCTTCCTTCCATGCTGAGGTCAGAAAAGTGGGAATGTTCGTTGATGATTGCACAGTGTTCACAACTCCTCAGATACTGAAGCAGTCCGTGCCCACATTCAACAAGACCTGGACAACATTAAGGATTGGTCTAATAAGTGGCAAGTAACATTCGCATCACACAAGAGCCAGAGTATGACCATCTCCAACAAAAGAGAATCTAACCATCTCCCCTTGACATTCAACAGCATTACTGTCACAGACATCTACCCACTATCAACATCCTGGGGTTACAATTGATCAGAAAATTGACTGGACCAGCCATATAAATACAGTGGCTACAAGAGCAGGTCAGAGGCTAGGAATTCTGTGGCGAGTAACTCATCTCCTGACTTCCCAAAGCCAGTCCACCATCTACAAGGCACAAGTCAGCAGTGTGATGAAATAGTCTCCACTTGCCTGGAAAGGTGCACCTTCAAGAACACTCAAGAAACTCCACACCACCCAGGACAAAGCAGACCACTTGATCGGCACCCCATCCACCACCTTAAATATTCACTCCCTTCCTCACCAACACACAGTGACAGCAATGTGTACCATCTACATGATGTACTGCAGCGACTCACCAAAGCTCCTTCAACAGCACTTCCCAAAGCTGCAACCCCAGCAGCTAGAAGGACAAATGACAGCAGGCACATGTGAACACCATCATCTGTAAGTTCCGTCAAAGCAAAACACCATCTTGATTTGGAACTATATCGCCATTCCTTCACTATCATTGGGTCAAAAACCTGGAACCCCGTTCCTAACCCCAGACAGAAACTGCAGCAGTTCAAGTAGGCAGCTCCCCACCACCTTCTCAAGAACAATTAGGGATGGGCAACAAATGCTGGCCTTGCCAGTGATGCTCACATCCCAAGAACGAATCAAAAAAATGAAGATACATCGTCACTTGGTCTCACAGTCACAGTCACTATGTCAGACACTGATATAGTGTGCCATTTTGAAGATAGCTTAGAGGTGGAATCAGCACGTGGTGAGACATCAGGCATAAGTTGACTGCAACCAGGAAAGGGGATAGGGTTGCTCTCTGGAGGATAAGATTGCATACAAGTTCTGCTGCAGAGGACTCACTCAGTTGGGGACTTTGATGGGGTGGCCGAAGAATGAAGACTGATGGGTATTTAAACAGAAATGCTTGGTGCAGTGGCAGACATATCAGAAAGCCTGTGGTCAATGTCAAGGAGCATGGAGGTGTTCTGCATCAACTTAGCACAGGGATTTGTACAGAGCTTGGAGTCCATCCTTTGCAGTGTGGAAGTGGTGGCCAACTCCATGAGAACACTTGCAGACACATCCACATTGCAACGACTGATGGCTGCAGTCTCAGTTTTGATTGCAGCACAAGCTAAAGCCACACAACAACTGGGTGCTGCAGTGGCTGTTCAGACTGAAGTTATGCAAGCTCAGCTTACTACCATGCAAGCTCACACTGCTGGCATCAAGGCTGCGGGCACCATTGTTCAAAGGGATTTGCAATTCGTCTTCCAACACATTGCGAGGATTGATGAGCAAACATTGCAGGTGACTGGAAGTGTCACTATGGAGTGCGAACCTGCTGTATTCTCTCAGGGTGACAGCATTCCTCTTCCCACCACTGCCATTCCATCAGTACCCTTGCTGTTGTCTATCAGCTAGCTAATCCAGGCTGCTGGCGCCCATGCCGAGGTGCAATAGAAGACAGGCCATCTAGGCCCAGAGCTGCTCAAGGTTGTTCTGCAAGGCTATATGCAGTCTTCCCCTATGAAAGTCAGCAGTCTTCAGCCAACCAGGTTGTAGCCACTGGGTTGTAGCCACTGGGGCAGCACTGCAGAGGAGCACTAGAACAGGCATAAAGGGAAGGCCCAAGGATGAATAGTCGTCTTTTGTGTGCTGTACAGCATGGTTTAATTTATAAATTTGATTTGGAATGTTTGTTTTTATTGTATGTTTGGTTGCTATGCTGCCGCCTTAATATACTTAGATAGTCTAGCTTCAAGAGATTCCTTAGTCTTGAGTACTTAGAACATTATAACAATGGACAGCTTCACACCAGTCTGTGACTCCTCTGAAGCCACACTGCATCTCACTTCAAGTTTCTCCCACATGTGATCTCTTACATCATCATGGTGGAGGCATTTTTTACACTTTCTCAACATTAACCCTTTCAGACCCTCATACTACATCTCCCCCCAAGTGTTTATCCAAACTTATACATTTTTATACATTCACTTATATTTAATTTTACATACTATCCCATCTCCCCCCAAGTCTCTGACATTACAGATTCAATCTGTCAGAGGCTTCACAACTCTCCCTGATCGTGTTGTTGTCAGACTTGGAAGATCAGTAGTCTTTCTCTGAACTCTTGTTTCTTGACTTGGACAGCCTTTATTGAGGTTTGTCATATCTGGTGTTTTCTGGTTCAACATCTGGTTCATCCAAATGTATGATTGATTGACATCTTTGATGAATAGGAATAAGATTCCTCCTGTTTCTTCATATAGTACCTTCTGAAGTTTGTACTAAATAAGATCACTATTGATTCTCATCTCTCTGGACAATTACTCCTTCTCTGCTTTAGTTTCGTACCCATACGTTTGTCCTTCTGTCAACTTCAGTAGGTTCCTGGTATGGCATTTTCGATCATAATTATAGCTTGTTGCTTTTGGTAAGACTTTTCTCTGTCTTAAGCTCTTTGATAATCCTGCACTTGTAGCCTGGAAGTAACTTTTTGAGTAGAATTGGAAATTTTTTTCTAAGCTTCCTTCCCATCAACTGTTCTGATGGTGCTAATCCACATAGCAATGGAATAGTTCTGTAGTTCAGGAGTGCCTTTTGAAAATCTTGAGTTTTCTTTAACAGTGCTTTGATAGTTCTGATTCCTCACTTAGCTTCTCCGTTAGATTGTGGATATCTAGAGGAACTTGTAAGATGTACAAATCCACAGTTTTCCGCAAAGTGCGTGAAGTAGTCAGTTGCAAATTGTGGCCCGTTGTTGGGCACTATCTGGTCAGGTATACCATGTGTTGCAAAGATTTCTTGTAACACTTTAATGACTGCTTCAGTTGTCGTCGTGTACAAAGGTTTAACCTCGATCCATCTTGAAAAGTAGTTGATGACAATCAGGTAGGAATTTCCATTAAATATGAATAGGTCCATCACCAGACATTCCCACGGTCTGGTTGAGAACTGGGTCAAGATAAGGGGTTCCCTTTGATCCTGTCTGGGCAATGCACATACCTGGCAATTTGAAATCATTTCTCCTTTCTCTTTCGATATTTCCGGCCACCACATGGACGCCTGGACCCGTACTCTACATTTAATTTTGCCCATATGACCCTGGTGTATTTTCTCCAAGGTGTATACCAGAGTGACTCTGCAATCACCAGTCTCTTGTCATATACCAACAAATGATTCACTATAGTAAAGTGTCTTCTGTGTTCAAAGAAGATTTTCATCCTGTGGCCAGCCTTGCTTGTAATATTGGCGGATATAGATGCATTCTTCATCTCACATCTGAGCATGACAAATTTCTTAGAGCTTTTTTAAACTTGCCGGCCGTTGTGGTACAGTGAACTGAGAATATAACTCAATTTCATTAATAAAGTTAACATCCTGTTGTGTAGGATGGTCGACAGCAGCTCTGGACAACACATCTGCTGTCATTTGTTGCTTGCCCTGTATGTATACCGTTTCGTACGTGAACCTCATTAGCCTCAACCGGAATCTTTGGATTCGTGGAGGCATCCTAGTGAGTTCCTTTCCATCAAGTAAAGAAACTAGGGGTTTGTGGTCTGTTTCTATGACAACCTTTAAGCTGATAATATAATCTGAAAACTTCTTTCAAGCCCACGTGGCGCGGGAGCTTCTTTCTGTATTACGGCATACCTCGTCTCAGTGTCAGACAATGCTCGTGACACATAATAAACCGATCTTCGACTTCCAGCTGTCTGTTCTTGGAAAAGGACTTCCCTATCCCTGTAGATGAGGCGTCTGCTACAATTGTGGCTGTAAGTGAAGGGTTATAATGTGCTAAGTTATCTGGCTAAATCAGCATCTTCTTGATCCTTTGAAATGCTTGTTCTTGATCTGCATCCCAGCACCATGCTTGAGCTTTCCTTAATAGTTGTTGCAAAGGCTCAGTAATTTGCGCTACATTGGATAAAAAGTTTGCCAACTGATTGACCATGTTGAAGATCTTGGACAGAAGTAGGAAGTGGGAATTCACTAATGACTCTCGTCTTTTGCGGGTCTGCCATTATGTCATTGCTGCTGACAATGTGTCCTGAAAAATGAATACATGTTTTTGAAAACTCACACTTCTCATTAAGTGTTAGGCCTTTGTCTTACAGACAATTCAAAACCGCTCTAACCCTCAGGTCATGTTCTACAATGGACTCACTGTGAACTAAGATGTCGTCCATATGGCATATTATACCTTTCAGGCCCTGTAGAATATTCAACATAGCTCTTTGGAATTTTTTCAGTGACTCCTGGATTCTTGTTATTGTAACTTCTTCTACTTTCTCTATAAGATGAAGGTCAATACAAGCTCGTCTACTTAAGAGAGAGAATTCCTTAGAACATACAGTGTTTCCAATATCTGCTGTCCCTTGTACTGGAATGTTACCTGTAGTTTCTCCTTAACTTCCAGTTCAACCCCCCCTGGGCCATGTAACTGAGTTTCAGTTGCTTGCAGGTAATGTGTTGATAACCATGGCTTTGTCTGATAAGACCGTTACACTTGCTCCAGTGTCCAGTTTAGAATTAGTGATATGTCCATTGACATATATATCTGCAGACCAAAATGCCTGATTGGGATCATTGATCTCACCAAGGAAGTTTTTGATTTCTCTCCTGATGGAGGTTGTTTAACTTTATTAACGACTCTATGCTTGAATATTTTTTCTTCAAACTTGTGGGAGTAGAGATTTTACTTTGGCACATTTTCCCAAAATGCCCTATTTTTGTACAGTGGAAGAATTCTGCTTTGTTTGCAGGACACTGTTCGCACCTGTGGTTTGTTTTGGTGCCACAGCATCTTGTGCTTCCCTCACCCCATCCACCACAGTCCCCCACCACTCCCTCACTCACACCCACCCCCTTTCCCCCCACCACCCCTCCTCCACCACCACACCCTCCCCCACCCCACCCAACGGACCTTCTTTTTTCTGGTGCTTCTTTTACAGCTGTAAACTGTATACTGTACGATGGCTTGGTGTCTGGAGACTTGCTGAACTAAGGTCTTTCTTCATCTCTCAGGATTGCTCTGTTGTTCTTCCAGTCCTCTGCTTGTCTCACCAGCTGAATTGATTTGTCCAGAGTGAGGTCTTCTACAGACTGCAATAAATCTGATAGGGATTCACCAGCAATACCTAGTACAATGCGGTCTCTTATTAATTCTGCCTTTAGGTCTCCATATTCACATCCTTCAGCTAGTCTGTAAAGGTCATTAATAAAAGCATCAAATGTTTCACCTGGTTTCTGGACCCTTTGGTTAAATCTTGAATCTTGTTGTTCCGCAGGTTGAAATAGCAATCAAAGGCTTTTAAAACTTCATCAAATTTGGCTTATGTTTCATTAATATCTTGTCTTGCAATAACATCATCTACTATTGCCCCAGTGCAATACAGCAATGTGTTAACTTGCTCTGCTTCAGACTGGCTGTCTAATTTGGAAGCAATTCTGTATCTCAAAAATCTTTTCCATCAGAGTGACCAATTTTGGGTTTGATTTGATCCTTTCTTGTGTCCAAACATTTCTGGTATTTGGTTTACTTTCAATTTTGAATTTTTCCCTCCAGTATCGAAAGTTTCCAGTGCTTTTCATCCCCACAATGACTCCCACTATGGCTTCCCTTTCTCCCTGTGAAATCTTGTCACTGGACTGTGGATTTATTTCCTCCTTATTTTTTACGCAGTTTTGTAGTATTACTGCTATGCTCCTTTAACTCCCTTCTCTTAGAGTATCCAGTATTTGCAGCCCCTTTGTTTTTTTTTTCTGCTCGTTGCGGTCGCCATGTGTAATGGTGCTGACCTCGGATCTGCCCTCGCTAAGGACTTTTAATTTTCCCAGTGCTGCCTCCCGAGTGTTGTTAGGAACAAATATTTTACCCTCCTTCAGGATTGCTCACCAGATCCCCGATCGTTGCTTGGTTCTCCGACTCGGAGCCTGCGAGCACTGGACCGAATTTTTACAAGCTGATTCCCCGACTCTCCTTGCTTCCTTCATCCACGGAGCAGCTCAGGAGCTTAGCCACAGCCTCTTCTTGAGCTCTGTAGTTTTGATGCTTTTTTTCAGGTCAGCCCTCTTCAAAGTATTTCTTCAAATTCTTCTGGGTGTTGCATGGTAAGAACCACCATTGTTCACAATCTCACCGCTGATCACCATGTTGTATGTTTGGTTTATCTGCTGCCACCTTAATATACTTAGTTAGTCTTGCTGAGAGAGATTCCTCAGTCTTGAGTACTTAGAACATTAACCTTTATGACATTTTAACTATGTACAGCTCCACACCAGTCTATGTGACTCCTCTGAAGTCACGTTGCATCTCTCTTCAAGTCTCTCTCACATGTGATCTCTTACATCATCATGGTAGGAGGTATTCTTTACACTTTCTCAACATTAACCCATTCAGACCCTTATACTACAGTGTTGTGTTGCCTTTTGTTTCAGCATTGTGGCCAAGAGGACTTTGTGATAGTAACAGAGGGTAGGAAAGGTTTGGGATGGTTTGCGAATGAGGAATTGGAGGTGCGCTCACTAGTACCACACTTAGATGAGTTGATCATGGACAACCCAACCAGAAATGGGCTGTGTTGTTTACCTTATCCCTTCCTCCTTCTCTTCCTCCTCCTTTTCTTCCCTCTCCACTTCCTCAGCTGGTCGCTGTACAGCATGGGCTGTGCCTTCATGATGGTGAGGTTGTGCAGTATGCTGCAGACCATGGGAAATCTAGAAATGTGCTCTGGAGAATACTGCAGGGTGGCTCCAGAATGCTCCAAGCAGTGGAAGTGTTGTTTAAGCACTACAATGATCTGCTCAATCACATGTCATGTGGTAGCATTGCTTTCATTATATGCCTGCTGTCCATATTTGTGTGGGTTGCACATCAGAGTCATGAGCCTGGTCGTCAGCAGATAGCCCAGCAGCCATCCTCTAGTTTGTTCTGGTAGCTAAAATACTGATGGTGCTGCGGACTGCCACAGAATAAAGGCATCACAACTTCTGCCGGGATACTGCGCATCAACCGGTATGATATGCTGTATATGGTTGCACACCAGCTGATGTTGAGGAAGTGGAATCTCTTTCATTACAGTACATCTCAGAGTTTACGTGCAGCACCCACAAAACACACTGCACCACAGGGAAGCCTGCAATCTTCGTGAAGTGGCATGTTCATTCAGCCTGCTTTACTCTGGCAAGAGCGAATGAAATGTATTCAGTTCTCTTGGAATACCGAGCCCCTTATGCAACACTGCACAAAGAATTAGGCGATGTTGCAAATATCATCTGTATCAGCCTGGAAGACACCAGATGCATAAATGTAATTGCCATGGTCACATTCACTGCAATGGGCAATGCCATCTTTGCACTGTTTTGAAGCTGCAGCTCTGGCTGCAGCAAGTGCCAGATTTCAGGGAGCACCTCCTTCATGAAGCAGAGATGGCTGATGCACTGCTGCCTGCTGAGGTTCAGGTAGGAGAATTGTTTTCTGAATACTGTGGGTTGATACAGTCTCCTACTGAGAGCCCTTCTTCCCCCTCCCCCTCCTCCCTCTTCCAACAGTTTGTCCTGCTCTGTGTTGCCTCTGCTCAGTCTCCCTATCATGCTGTAGTCCAAGGGAGATGCAAACTACTGCAACCATATCTGGGAGCAATTGGTTAGCACAGAATCCTGGAGGTCGAAACAAAGTCTTTCAGCATGTGCCACACAACTCCCTGTAGACTTGAGCAACTTTAAACAACTATGGGAACCACCAAACACTTCTACAATTGCAGTCAAAACAAGTAGAAATCAATCAGCAACTAACATGAAAGTAGTTGATGATTAATCTAAGTAGCACTGGTGGGGGGAGGTGTGTCTTTCCTGCTGCTGAACAAGTGTTCAGCTGTGTGAGGTTAAGAGTGGGTGTTTCCTGGAGTGTTGAGCTCCAAAATATTGCGTGGAATCAAATGATGTCACAATCTGCCTATACTGCATAATTCTGGCAGACGCTCTCTATGCAAACACCAATGCCTTCAGCAAAGTGGCATTCAGTATAGCGAGCACCAGAAGTGTGCATGCACGCCATGGACACCACTTTGGAGGCAAAATGGAACCCATAGCACCAAAAAAGGGCTGCTAAAGAGCCACATTTCTTAGCCCTGATTTGCAAATGCACATTTTGGGCTGGATTTAATGGACCCCCAAGAGATGGGCTAGGAGGTGGGGGCCCATAGAACTGCGACGAGAGGCGGGGGGGTTAGGGGGCTGAAGTGCCCGTTGCCTTCCCATCGCAATGCGACTGAGTCGAGGGCAGGAATTGCCAAAGACGGCCTTCCCACCCAGAGGCCAATTGAGGCCATAAGTGGCCTATTATAAGTCACTTAAGGGCCTCTTCCCACTGCTGCTGGAATTAAACCAGCGGCGGGGACCCTCCCCCATGCGGGGCGGTCGTCCAGTGAAACAAGGCGACCTTCCTGTGGACTCGTGGGTGGGGGGGGGGGTCCCCCTCCAAGGGCAATCTGTGACCCACGGAGGGGCCCCACTGGCAAACAACCCAGCTACCTTAACACCCCCCACCCTCCCCCTGCACTCAACACCCAAACTCCCTCCTCCATCACCGGGGCCTGCCAGACTGGACCCAGTGACCCTTGCTCACTTACTTGAGGTCCAGGTCTCCAGGGCTGGGCCTACTCCCAGGCCTCCTGTAGTACCGGCAGTTTCCACCTCTCCTGATGTTACACTGCCGAAACTACTAAGCTCTGGCCCAGATTGACGGGCAGCTCTTGGATGTGGGATTCCTGTCTTTAAAGGGACAGAGATCCCAGCTCTGGGACGTTAATTTCCCATGTGCCATTGAATCACGCCCAGTGGGGTCGCGGTGGGGGTTGGTGGGGGGGGCGGTGTGGGAGGGTGGATAAGGGGTGCTCCGAGAGGCTGAGGCGGGATTCCCACTGCTTTTTTGGCCCGGTGCCAAAAGCCCTGCTGGCACAACTAAATCCAGCCCTTTTGGTTACTGCTTAAGACCAATTTCACCTTCAGTTATGTACCTCCCTCTGTACTCTAACCTTTTTGTAGAACATTCCACTTGAATCAGGGTCATCTGCAACCAGACTGGAAATTGATGGATATTAAGATGAAAGCTGCCCTCAGAGTTATATTATTTGCATTAAAGTACAATTATAACTGGTTCCATAACATTCATGGACAATATTAATAAACAACTTTAAGATTCCTTCCCCAGCCAAATACAGAAAGGTTGAGATTTTAAAACATCTTGTAAAATCTATTGAAATGTCATTGACCTAAAAGGGTTACTCTGTTTCTCTCTCCACAGATGCTGCTTGACCTGCTGAGTATTTCCTGCATTTTCTGTTTTTATTCCAGATTTTCAGCATTCAGTGTATTTTGCTTTTGTAAGTTTATGACTACAATGACTCAAAGGTTTTCTCAAAGTAAATCCTAACAGTGGTTTTGATTGTGAATTAGTTGACCTCTGTAAGAAGCTTTAAAGGGAAACTTCAGTTCACCCTACCCCTGTCTAAGTGGGAAATGTAAGTGGTGAACGGGCCACTTTTCCCAATATTTTTATAATACCAGCATCAAATATTCTTAAGTACAGCTTGAGTTAGATCAGTGTTGTCCAATAGAAATTGCTGACTAACTTCAGGTGTGGTTATGGGAACACCATTTTAACACATGCACTAATTTTAATAGAAGACACCTTACACACACTCATACAATACAGGTAAATGTAGTGTACAAGTGTATATTTACGTAATAAACATCCGCCAAGGTTCAGTAACCAAGGGAGTAAAACACTCACAAGGAGCAAATAAAACTTGCACATTCAGCTTTTTATCAACAAACACACAAAAAGGCTAAAGTATGCATGCAGGCGCTCTGTGAATGAGTATTAAGATGACATGCCCAACAAAGGTGTCTATTACTCATTTCTATATAGTGATCAGAAATGCAATTAGTCACATGAGGCTAGTGGTTAACATATTCGACAACCTCAGCCTCGATGTAAAGTAATGATCCCACCATTTTGCTCCAGTAAAGCATCAACCTCTTAAAAAAGGACCTACTGCTGCATCTGTGTGATATTTTTCCATTTTCCGTACCAGTCATCTGTACGAAGAAGCAAATCTTTGACTTAGAAGTAGGATTCCTGCCTTAGCATTTGAAAGCATTATGTCAGTCTGACAGTCCTGTGTTGAGATGCAGTGAGGTACTTGTGCCCAACCCCCTCATTGGATGGGTTGTGGGAGTCTGTAAAATCCTTCCTTTGTATAGGACTAACCACCCTATCAGCATATAGATGGTTACAGCCATGAAAGGAGCTTTCACGCCACTACCTGTTAGACTGTTAATCAGCCTGTGAATCCTATCACTGCTTCGCACTATTCTCCAAGGGAAGAGTGTGAAGATATAAAAGTAGCAAGAACGTCCTTGTGAAATCTTTGTGTAATTCAGTTGAAAACTCACACTCACTAGATACTCATTTTCACTTTGGACTCTTACAGGTGACAGGCAAAAAGAGACTGCTTGTCCACATTTTATTAAAACT
Organism: Heterodontus francisci; assembly: GCF_036365525.1. Taxonomy (NCBI): domain Eukaryota; kingdom Metazoa; phylum Chordata; class Chondrichthyes; order Heterodontiformes; family Heterodontidae; genus Heterodontus; species Heterodontus francisci. The sequence continues at coordinate 107,642,293 of NC_090376.1, forward strand.
CAGCTCACAGGAGTGAGAAAACAGGACCAATTCATGTTCACCTCAGCTATTTTATCAAAATATTTGATCAGATTAAATTTTTCACCTGATTAAATTTTTCACTCAATATTATAAACTTTGAATTATAATATTGCTGCCCTGTAAAACACAAAACATATTTAGGAAAAAAAAGTGATTAAACTGGTGGCAGCATTGTTGTTTCCGAGCATGCCTTGCAAGTTGTTGTTATACATGAATTGTCTTGCTGTTTTTAATGTGTTGGGCAAGGTGGAGGATTTAGAGGGAGGGGAGAAGAGATGGTGAGCCCCTGTTTAAACCTGTTTCAATTATATAATTACCAAAGGACTTCAAGCCCGTCTGCTCATAGAATGGCCACTTCCCAGAATGCAGCAAAAGCAAAAAGGGTAGTGTTGTAATTGGAATATTGGTGAATATTTATTTTACCCTTGCAATGTGGGAAGATTACAGGTATACTTCATTAAAATGCTCCTTCAGCTGTTTTCCTGATCTTTTTAAAATCCTTTCGAGTACTGTCGCAGCAATTCTACAATAAAAGGAATAGAAAGGATAACAAATACTGAGTTTATTTATGGATTACAAGAAATCCCTCAGAGCACTGTAGACAAGATATCTCATTTCACTGAAACGGTCTAACTAAAGCACCTAAGGCAAAACTCGGTATGCTGGATTTCTCAACTTTGCCCTTTAGAAAACAGCCCCTGAGGGGGTTGAAATAAAAACAGAAAATGCTTGAAATATTCAGCAAGTCTGGCAGCATCAGTGGAGAGAGAAACAGAATTAACGATTCAGGTCTGTGACCTTTCATCAGAACTGAGAAAAGTTAGAAACATAATTGGTTTTGAGCACGTGAAGGGACGGAGGGTGGGAAGAAGAACAAAGGGGAAGGTCTGTGATAAGATGGAGGGCAGGAGACATTAAATGACAAAAGGTTTCATGGTACAATGCCAAAAGAAATGATAATGAGACAAGTAATGGCAACTTGTATTTATATAGCGCCTTTAATGTCGTAAAACATCCCAAGATGCTTCACAGGGGCATTATAAGACAAAATATGACACTGAGCCACATAATGCAATATTAGGGCAGATCACCAAAAGCTTGTTCAGTGATAGGTTTTAAGGAGTCTTTCAAAGGAGGAAAGTGAGGTAGAGAGGCAGATAGGTTTAGGAGGAAATTTCCATGCTTAGGGCCCAGGCAAGTGAAGACACAGCCACCAATAGTGAAGTGACTATATTTGGGAATGCTCAAGACGCCACAATTAGAGTAGTGCAATTATCAAATGAGCATGTCCACCTTGCCTGCAGAATAATGCATTATGTATTATATGTAACACTCGGCCTTTTATAACTGTGTATCATTGCATTTACCATGTGGAAAGAAAGAAAAAAACTTGCACTTATCTGGTGCCTTTCAAAACCTCAGGACATCCCAAAGCGCTTTACAGATTGTAAAGTACTTTTGAGGTGTCAGTTCTGATGAAAGGTCACTGACCTGAAATGTTAACTCTGCTTCTCTCTCCACAGATGCTGCCAGACATGCTGAGTATTTCCAGCACTTTCTGTTTTTATTACTTTTTAAATGTAGTCGCTTGTAATGTAGGAAAAGTGGCAGTCAGTTTCTGATTAGTATGATTAGAACAAGCCAGCATGGTTTTACTAAATGTAAATCGTGTTTGACAAATTTATTAGAGCTTTTTAAGGATGTAACTAGTAGGGTGGATAAAGGGGAACCAGTAGATGGAGTATATCTGGATTTCCAAAAGGCATTTGATGAGGTGCCACACAAAACGTTAATAGAAAAGATAAGGGCTCATGGAGTTAGAGGGAATACATTAGCAGGGATAGAGGATTGGTTAATGGATAGGAAGCAAAGACGGGGCATTTTCAAGTTGGCAGGCAGTAAATAGTGGAGTGCCGCAAGGATCAGTGCTGGGTCTTCAGTTATTTACAATCTATATGGGCGGCACAGTGGCGCAGTGGTTAGCACCGCAGCCTCACAGCTCCAGCGACCCGGGTTCAATTCTGGGTACTGCCTGTGTGGAGTCTGCAAGTTCTCCCTGTGTCTGCGTGGGTTTTCGCCGGGCACTCCGGTTTCCTCCCACCACCAAAAGACTTGCAGGTTGATAGGTAAATTGGCCATTATAAATTGCCCCTAGTATAGGTAGGTGGTAGGGGAATATAGGGACAGGTGGGGATGTGGTAGGAATATGGGATTAGTGTAGGATTAGTATAAATGGGTGGTTGATGGTCGGCACAGTCTCGGTGGGCCGAAGGGCCTGTTTCAGTGCTGTATCTCTTAATAAATAAATTAATAAAATAAATATCAATGACTTAGATGAAGAGACAGAAAGCAATGTATCGAAGTTTGCTGATGATACAATGGTAAGTAGAAAGGTAAGCTGTGGGGGGCACAGAGGGTGCAAAGAGGTATAGACAGGTTAAATGAATGGGCAACCAGATGGCAGACAGACTATAATGTAGGGAAGTATGAAGTTATTCACTTTGGTCGTGAGAACAGAAAAGCAGAATATTTTTTGAAAGGTGTGAAACTTGTAAGTGCTGTTCAAAGAGACTTGGGTGTGATCATACAAGGAATTCAAAAAGTTAGCATGCAGGTACAGCAAGCAATTAGGAAGGCAAATGGAATGCTGGCCTTTATTGCAAGGGGATTGGAGTACAGGAATAAAGAAGTCTTGCTACAATTGTACAAGGTTTTGCTGAGACCACATCTGGTGTGCAGTTTTGTTCTCCACATTTATGAAAGAATATACTTACATTGGAGGCGGTACAGTGAATGTTCACTGGATTGGTCCCTGGGATGAGAGGGTTGCCCTATGATTAGAGGCTGAGTAAATTGGACCTATATTCTCTGGAGTTTAGAAGAATGAGAGGCGATCTCATTGAAACATACAAGATTCTGAAGGGGTTGGATAGGGTAGACACTGAGACAATGTTTCTGTTGGTCGGAGAATCTAAAACAGAGGGGCACAGTCTCGGGATAAGGGGCTGATCATTTAGGACTGAGAGGAGGAGAAATTACTTCACTCAAAGGGTTGTGAATCTTTGGAATTTTCTACTCCAAAAGATTGTAGATGCTCCATCGTTGAATACATTTAAGGCTGGGATAGACAGATTTTGGTTTCTCAGGGAATCAAGGGATGTGGCGAGCAGGCGGGAAAGTGGAGTTGAAGCCTAAGATCAGCCATGATCGTATTGAATGGGGAAGCAGGCTTGATGGGCCATATGGTCTACTTCTGCTCCTATTTCTTGTGTTGTGAAAAGATGTGTCTAGATGAGGTGTGAATGGCCATGTAGTTGCTCTTCGAACACAAAGAAAGGGGATTAAGAAAGGAACAAGAGAAAAAAATGAACCAGCAAAAATACATGAAACTAAATAAGGGCAGAGGTTAGGATCTAAAATCATTGAACTCAATATTGAATACAGAAGGCTAAAAAGTGCCCAGTCGAAGGATGGGGTGCGGTTCCTCGAGCGTGCACTGAGCTTCATTGGAACACTGCAACAGGCCAAGGACAGAAAGGTCAGATTGGGAACAAGGTGGAGAATTGAAATGACAGGCAACAGGAAGCTCAGGGTCGCACTTGCAGACTGAATGGAGGTGGTCTGCAAAGCAGATGCTCCGTCAGCGTTTGGTCTCTCCAATGTAGGAGACCACATTGTGAGCAGCGAATACAGTGGACTAAAGTGAAAGAAGTAGAAGTAATTTGCTGTTTCACTTGGAAGGAGTGTTTGGGGCCTTGGATGGCAAGAAGGGAACAGGTAAAAGGATAGGTGTTGCACCTTCTCTGCTTGCATGGAAAGGTGCTGTAGGAAAGGGAGGGGGTGTTAGGGATGACTGAGGCATGGACTAGGGTGTCACAGAGAGAATGATCCCTTCAGAATGCTGAAAGGGGAGTGGAGGAGAAGATGTGTTTGATGGTGGCATCACCCTGGAGGTGGCAGAAATGGTAGAGGATGATCTGTTGAATACGGAGGCTGGTGGGGTGGAAGGTGAGGATAAGGGGAACCATGTCATGGTTCTGGGAGGGAGGGGAAGGGGTGAGAGCAGAAGTGTGTGACATAGAACGGGCACGTTCAAGGGACCTGTCAACTATGATGGTGGGGGAATCCCCGGTTGAGGAAAAAGGAAGACATATCAGAAGCACTTGTATGGAAGGTTACGTCATCCAAACAGATGTGACGGAGATGAAGAAACTGCAAGAATGGAATAGAGTCCTTACAGGAAGCAGGGTGTGAGGACATGTAGTTATGGTAGCTGTGAGAGTGCATGGGCTTGTAGTGAATATTGGTTGATAGCCTATCCCAGAAATAGAGACAGTAAAGTTAGGAAATGGAAGGGAAGAGTCAGAGACGGACCACATGGAGGTGAGAGAAGCATGGTAATTGGAAGAAAAGTCAATGAAATTTTCCAGTTCAGGGTGAAAGCAGGAAATGACACGATACATTCCTCAATGTACTGGAAAAAGAGGTGAGGGAGGAGGCCCAAGTAGGACTGGAACAAGGAATGTTCCACATATCCCACAATAGGGCAGGCATAGCTCGGACCTATGCAGATACCCATAGCAACATGTTTTATTTGGAGGAAGTGAGTGGAGTTGAAGGAGAAGTTGCTAAATGTGAGAACAAGTTCAGCCAGGTGGAGGAGGATGGTGGTGGATGGGAACTAGTTGGGCCTCCATTCTATGAAGAAGCGGAGTCCCTCAGACCATCTTGGTGGGGGATGGAGGTATAGAGGTATTGGATGTTCATGGTGAATAGGAGACGGTTAGCGCCAGGAAACTGGAAACTTTTGAAGTGACTGAGGGCATCGGAACCGTCACAGATATCAGTAGGAAGGAACTGGACAAGGGGAGAAAAAAATAGAATCGAGATAGGAAGATATCAGTTCAGTGGGGCAGGAACAGGCTGAAACATTGGGTCTACCAGGGTAGTCTTGTTCTTGGATTTTGGGAAGGAGGTTGAAGTGGGCTGTGCAGGGTTGGTGGACTATAAGGTTGGAGGCCATGGAGGGAAGATCTCCAGAGGAGATGAGGTCAGTGACAGTCCTGAATACAATGGCTTGATGTTCGGTTGCGGGGTCATGGTCTGGGGCAGGTAGGAGGAAGAGGCAAAGAGTTGGTGTTTGGCCTCTGCTAGGTAGAGCTCAGAATGCCAGACGACAGCAGCACCATCCTTGTCAGCAGCTTTGATGACGATGTTAGAATTAGAGAACAGAGTGCAGCAAGTTCAGAAGGAGATAGGTTAGAGTGAATGAGGGGAGCGGAGAAATTGAGATGGTTTATGTTACGCCTGCAATTCTCGACGATAAGATCAAGAGAGGGTAACAGGCCAGAGGGAGGGTTCCAGGTGGAGGGAGAGTACTGGAGACAGGTAACAGGGTCCACTGAGTGGGGGCAGGACTCATGGCCAAAGAAGTGGACGCGGAGGAGAATGTAACAGAAGAATCCTCAGTGTCATGCCGAGCTCAATATTCATTGATGTGGGGGGTATAACGGAATGCAGCAAATGCCTTTGTTAAAAACAGATCATGCAGAGTCAGAGAGGGAAATGTCAGAGGGTATCTGTGAATACATGGCAAAGGGTAAGATTTGAGGAAGAGATGGAATCAGAGGGAAGGGAAGAGAGAGAAGGATCCAGAGTGGTGTAGCTACACTTGAGTTGTTGAAGCCTGTAATCCTTCACAGCTGAATAGCAGATAAAGGGCTGGATTTTGTTCCCAGCCTGACGTTGAGTTTCAGGTTTTATGGCGGGGTGGGGAGCCGGAGAATCAGAGTGGCAGTGGCCGCCATGGAGCCCGACGCCGGGATTGCCAGGCCTGAACTTGCTGGTGGCGGGGAAGCTCTGTGGCGGCCCCTCCACTACTCTGCGATGGGATCCTGGTTTAAATATTTAAAATATCTGTCTGCATACATCCACCACAATCTCCCGATCAAGTTCAAGATTTCAGAAATTATGTTTTTTTTAAAATTTGCCTTGGTAGCTCAAAATGGATAAGGTCGAGTGGTTCCTAAGAATTTGCAACTGCAAAGCATGCATTCAGTGGTATACAGGAGGGAGGAGGGAATTCAGAACAGTTCAAACTTTTCAACAGTGGTCAACACAGTAAGCACAGCAATGACTTGCATTCATATAGCACTGTTAAGGTCAAGAAACATCCCAAGGAGCTACACAGTAGCAGATTCAGAAATAAATAGGCACCGAACTAAAGTAGGAGTTATTAAGGATTATGACCAAAAACTAGTTCAATAAAGTAACTTTTAAGGAGAGATATAAAGCCAGAGAGGAAGATGGAGAGGCAGAAAGGTATGGGAAAAGAATTTCAGAGTGTGTGGCCGAGGTGGCTGAAGGCATAGCTGCCAACGGTAAGTGGGGTATGATGGCGGCTGTGACACACAAAAGGCCAGAGTCAAAGGAATGAAGAGTTCAGTGGGGTGGGGTGTGGTGGGGGGAGGGGGGAGGATGCAGTGCTGGGGGAAGTTAAAGAATTACAGATGGGTGAAACCATAAAGAGTTTTAAACATGAGGATGAGAATTTTAAGTCGTGAGAATTGGGTGAACAGGAGTCAATATGGGTCAGCAAGGTCAGAAGTAATAAGCAAACATGCCTTGGTGCAGGTTAAGATGTGGGCAGCAGCTTTTTGGATAAGCTAAAGTTTACAGAGGGTAGAGGATGACAGGTTGGCCAGGAGAGCATTGGAATATTCGAGTCTGGAATGTCAAATGCATGGATAAGAATTTTAGCAGCAGTTTGCCTGAGACAGGGACAGAGCCAGGTGATGACACATATTTCGAATTAGATAATCTTTGTGATTTGAAATGACGTAGTATCAGAAGTTCAGCTCAGGATTGAAAAGGATAATAATGTTGCGAAGAGTCTAGATCAACATGAAACAATGGCTTCGGAGGAGGATGGAATTTGTGGTGGGGCCAAAGATGATGACTTTGGGCTTTCCAATGTTTAATTGGAGGAAGCCTGAATGTTGCATAGCACGCAGACAACACAGTGCCAGTGGAAGATTCGGGAGAGGTGGTGTGGTCAAACTGTGTTTCATAAGAGTACATGTGGAACCTGAAATTCTGACTGTAGATGATGTTGCCAAGGGGTAGAATGAAGATGAGGAAGAAGAGGCAGGCAAGGGAATTATGCAAGGACAGGAAGAGATCCTCTAATGGAGATTCTGTGATTGCAATGGGATAGTTCAGAAGAGAAGCAAATGAAAGCGACTGAAATGGTTAACAGAGGAGCTTGGAGGAGGAGGATACAATTGACTGTGTCAAATGGTGCAAAGAGATTGAAGAGGACATGGGGGAATAATACACCACGGTCGCAGATACAGTTGTGCCTTTGTTTGGGACCATTTCAGTAATGTCGCAGGGATGGAACCCTAATTGGATCCAAACATAGAAATGCCAGAGAGGTAGACATGGATTTGTGAACCAACAATAAAGTTAAAAGATATTGCAGAGGAAGTGACATCGGTGTTGAGATCACAGTTTGCAAGAACAAAGAGATTGAGGGCAGGTTTTTTTGTGGAGGAGTTTCATGACTCATGTTTTGAAAGGGAGGGGGACAACACATAAGGACAAGGAACCATTTACAATTTCAGCTAGCATGGAGGCCAGGAATGAAGGTTGGGTGGTCACAGAGAAATGGGTAAGTTTAAGGCTGGGATTGGCCACTTATAAAGGGCTTGAAATTGATTTAAGCTGATTTTATTTTGGCACAAGGGTCATGATTCACGTCCTGCCCACGTCCATGCAGATCAAGGTGGGGACACAATAATTTTCATTTACCCAGCCTAGCTGCATGATTTCTGTTTTGGACCAAGCAGTTCCACTGCTGCTTCTCTGTCCTCCAAGCTGCTTGTGGTCTCTGCTGTTCACATGATCCAGGCAGCTTGCTTCTGTTAAAGGCTCACTGCCTAGTAATGGGATGCTGCACAGTTCCAACCATGGCTGATCGAAAATCATTTTTCAAGATTGGAGTGTTGTCACAGCAGGAAAGAAAGAGGGCTCCCTGCTTTAGTGCCACTGCACTGGAGGTCCTGGTGACTGAGGTGACCGAGGTGAACCTCGGGGGTGGGGGGTGTGTGGGAAGTGGAGGTGGAGAGGCAATGTTTCCCCCAGTAGGAAAGAAGCCCTCAAAACTCGCCCTGAAGTGGGAATAGAAGCACTTCGCCCGAGAGGTGAATTCCCATAGCCTGGTGCCACAGACATGGCAGCAAAGCAGGAAGAAATACAGTGACCTCACACGGTGGCCAAGGTGAATGAATACATCAACACAGAATCTCTCATGTCCACACAGCAACAACCTCTCATTCTGCTCAATGTTCCCCACCCCCATCACTCACACAGCATCACTCCCTGGCACTCAGGACTCATGCCTAACATTCACATACTCCATCTCACCCTCACACATGTACCAATGCTGCTAGCTTCACACCCACCTCTCCCTGCTTCTTCACACACCTCCAGTTATTCAGCTATGACAGGCACATCACCCAAGCATAGTGCCACACAATCACTGACACTCTTGCAGGAGAAGGTTTCCCATAGCACAAGGGAGAGGCAGGAGATTGGAATCCATTCCCTGAGCCCCCTGGAGGAGATGGTGCTACACATCATGGCATCAGATGCAGTGCAGCCAGTGGCATCAGGCACAGCAGAATCTATCCAAAATGACAATAAGTGACATTCTCGTGACTCTTTGCAACTGCCTCCTCACCTCTCATCCTGAGATGTGACATCAAGTGGAAGCTGAAAATGGCGTGACCATGGAACAAGCCTGCTGTCCTCTCTGAGGAGCACAGTGTTTATGCTCCCACTACTGCCACTGCACCAATGCCCTTGCTATTACCACTCAGCCAACTAGCACAGACTGCTGCCACCTACACTGAGGCCCAGAGAAAGTCAGCAGCCTTCCACCATCCATAATGCAGCCACTGGGGTAGCACTGTGTAGGAGCACTAGGACAGGCAAGGGCACCCGCAAGACAGGCACTAAGGGAATGCACAGGAGTGAATAGTTCATTGTTCTTTGTATAATTAGATCCTTTGCTGGCTAAAGATATTCCGTAAAGGTATTTGTTGGTCGTTTTTATTATTGAATGCTGGCCAAAGGGAATTTATGGTGAGGAGTCTGAAATGGATGTAACAGTGGTGAATGGAGATTCCATGTTACCAAATGGAAATTTGTTTCAAGTGAAGTGGAGCACACAATCTATTCTCACTCGGCATCCAGTTGCCTCCAGTTGGGTCCACGTTGCCTCCTCTTGCTCTTCCTCTTCTTCCTCCAGAGGTGGCTTCCGGATGATAGGAGGCAATGGCTGCACTCTCATAATTTCTAGGTTGTAGAACATAAGAAATAGGAGCAGATGCCACAGTTTGGGACAATTGTGGCTGATCTTCCACCCCAACTCCACTTTCCTGCCCACTCCCCATATCTGTCTATCCCAGCCTTGAATATATTCAGTGATGGAGCAACCACAGCCCTCTAAGGTAGAGAATTCCAAAGATTCATAACACTCTGATTGAAGAAATATCTCCTCATCTCAGATCTGCCCCTTCCACTGAAACTGTGCCCCCATGTTCTAGATTCTCCTGCCAGGGGATACAACCTCTCAGTGTCTACCCTGTCAAACCCCTTTAGAATCTACGGGTGGAATTTTATGAGCTGTGCAAGGGCCAACTTGGTTGCATACGGGATGATTTAATTGGGAAGAGGTTGTTTTTCGGATTCCCAACAGTGGTATATTTTGGAAAAATTAAGTCGGCGGCATGTTTGCGGCATTCCGGGGCTCCCCCACTCCGCTCCTGCATGGTGGGTGATTGCAGCTTTGCATTCATTTACATGCCATGAATACTCATTACCCTACGCATAGTTACAATTCAGTCCTACTTGCCAGATTAAATGAACGCCGAGTGCTATTCCAGTGCCACCTGATTCACGTTTGCTTCACTGTGGCGTACAACAGTCAGATTTGTGCAGCTGAGTCTCAGGTCTGTGTTATTCTCTCTTTAACTCATTGGAAAAACGAATGCCAACATTGGAATAGATGCTTGGTTCCAGGTTCCAGGCTTGGCACCAGCAAGAGTGATTCTTCTCAGGGGATGGTGGCGAAGGCATGTGGGGGGTTCTACATGGAGAGCGAGGGGAGAGTACTCGGGGAGGGTAGGATGAGGTGATCGGGTGCATGGAGAAGCAGGGGAGGGAGGAACAGAGCATCCAGGGTGCGTACTGGTTGTTATTGCCGATGAAGCTGGGTGTGGACGGCTGCAGAGTTGGTGAGTTGATTAGAGCATTACAGTCAGAGGATGGTTGGCAATAAAGGGAGGGACGAGTGCTGGAGTGCTGTCAACATAGGGCACCTGTGGGGCAAATTAAAGGTACTATCTGGCAGATGGAATGGTCACAGTCAATTGGGGAAAATGGATTCTGTAGGGGGTGGGGGGGAAGCTCAAGACTTATGGTGGGGTATTCTAAAACATCATCAGGAGGGAAACAGGAGTCGGCAACAATGGTCAGGTTGATTTGAGGAAGATCAAGAGTCAGAGGCGGCATAGGAACACGGGGGAGGGAAGTCATGAATAAATTGATTTTTACACTACACATGGTGGGAGGTTCAGTGATAACGGAGGGCAGGATAATGGTAACATTAGGTGTGTCAGGCTGGAAGATTGCAGGAGGAGGTTGTGTCCTCCTCACAGCAACTCTCCTTTTTATATACTTATAAAAGCTCCTAGAATCCACTTTTTAAAAATTCCTGGCTAGTTTACTCTCATATTCTATCTTTTCCCTTTTTATCAACTTTTTGGTTCCCCTTTGCTGGATTCTAAAACAATCCCAATCCTCAGGCTTAGTACTATTCTTCACAACATTATAAGCTTCTTCTTTTAACCTATTACCATCCTTAACCTTCCTAGTAAGTCACAATGGATCTTTCCTGCTGAGTTTTTGTTTTTTTCATAGAAGGCGTAGCACACCAGAAACTGGGACACCTTCTCTGGCCTGTACTGCAAAGATCCCTCCAAGCAGCCTAGGCAGTGGAATCGTTTCAAAAGGCTGATTGCTTGCTCCACGATGTTGTATTTGGCTTTCTGGCTTTTATTAACTGCCTGCTCTGCTCGCATGGTGGGATGGCAGAAGGGGGTCATCAGCTACGTGTAGAGGAGGTAACTCTTGTCCCCAAGCTGCCAGCCTCTGGATCTTCTCTGAAGCACACAGACAGTAGGTATGGCAGACTCCCGCAGAACGAAAGCATCGTGGCTGCTGCCAGGATAATGGGCATTCACCAAGTGAAACTTCTTGGTATGCTTCCAAATCAACTGCCCTCGTGTTCCATTATCCTTGTTTAGATTTGCAACTACAGCATTCAGCAGCAACCTCCTTTCATTCAGTGCAGCTTCCCTTTCAGAGGGACCGACTAGCTTTAAGAGAAGGCTGGTTCGGACCAAAGCAGGTAAATGAGGAGGCAGCACCAAATTTGCCTGTGCCTACCTCCATATCAATGGGCATGGGTACATTACAAAGCATGAGCCCTCACTGAAAAAAGGCTGTGAACCAATTTTTAGCCTTTTCTTTTCTTAAAGAACTCCATATAGAATACCTCTACTTTAGCCACTGAGCTTTCCCCAGGAGTTGTCCACATGTTACATCTCCAGAACCTTTTCAGCCAAATGATCCACCAGTTCCTCCAACTGCATAGGCAGACTATACAGCATTCAGACTATGTAGGACAGCCCAGTTTTCTTTCTCTTTGACTCGCAGAGATGCATGGAGCCTTGTGAGCCTCATGTTACAACATTCTCATTAATTTTAATATTGAGCTGCAGATGTAAACTGAAGCCAGGTCAATGGCAGAAATCTAGAACTGGTTCAGCGTCCTTTGGGGAGTGAAGGACAAATCAGTTTGTTTTCCTGCTCTGGATCACTGTACAGTGAATCCTGAAGGAAAATGCATATGTGGATGTCAAATGATAACAGAAATAGGCTCCTCAGCAAGGCTCAAGATGAAGGAGAAGCTTTGGGGTGAGCTACTGCCCATTATAAAGTAGAATTTCAACTTTCATCTAAATTTCCTCTCTTTCAACCTCCGTGCTTTCCTGTATCTACTCAATCTCAGACTATACTTTATCTCCTTTCCTCCTTCATATCTGTGGCCAGCCCCTTGATCTCACCACCTTGAGACGTTTTGCCAATTTTGATCACTGACAAGGTATTTCTCATTTCACTCTTATTACCATCATCCCATTACCATCATCTACTATTCCTCAGAAAAGCCATTGACAACTTCTCAAACTCCCAACTTCCTCACCTATAATGTAGCAGCTATTACAACTTTGCCACTACTGTTGTCCTGTTCAACAGCTTTCTAGTTTCCGATTTCAACACCTCCATCTTTATCAAGGGGTTCAATCCTTGCCATTGCCTCAGTACACTTCTCATGTCTGTGTCAGACTTGTTATGACCTGTGCTGTTGGTTGTAGCCTCGCCCACCAGTCGTGCTTATTGAAAATTGAACTTGGATGCCCGCTATAAGGCCAGAAATAATTGGCAGTTAAAGCTGAATTACGAAAAGGCATTGCCAGGAGAGTAGGCTGCCAATTAGCAGTGCAAATTCATTAACTGTTCCCTCTGTGGTATGATTAATACCTTTGGATATGTGTACATTTGCCTGTATGTCCATATCTATGTGCATGCCTACAACAGACAGAAAGAAGCAGGTCTTGCTATCTAATTTACCTTGCCATTTGGTACATATATTGCAATGGGATATAGGTAACATCCCTATTATTTTTAACAGATACTTTCCCAATATAAAGAACTATATAAATTGCATTGGTTAATGAGACATACTCCTGGAGGGAGAAATTCATTCATGTAGCACCACCTCCAGATATCAACGATGAACGTCACATGGGCTGTGCAGGTGGTGGCCTGTGACATTGCCTGTGCCCAGGGAATTAACATAAATCCATGTAATGCTGCTAGAAGCAGTACTATGCAAAATAATTTCTCCCCCCTCAACTTAAAGAACATAAAACTGTTCATTTACTTTAGCATGGTGTAAGTGTCAGATTTTACTATGATTAAGTTTTATGTTTTAAACTGAAATAGCAGTAGATTTCGTCTCTGGTTACGTGGTTAACTAATGTAATTTGCGTTGTGCTGGCTAGGTTTTAGACAGCATTAAAGAAACCTCCAAATTGGAAAAGGGGCAAACTTTTCCATTTTTATTAAGTCTTTGGCTGGAACTGTGGGCCAATGTACGCTGCAACTTAGCGCCATGGAGATCTTCCCTACCACTGCCTCCCCTTGTCCTATCTGAGGCTTTCCATGAATGGGCCCTGGTACCCACTCAAAATATTTAAATACCGCAGACTTGGCAAATGGTCAGAGGTCAGTGATACAACCCACTGTGACTTCACTGGAAATTCCAGGTTAACATGAATAATATGATAAAGCGATAATATTCCTTATTCCTACATCAGTTGGATAATGATAACTTCCCGTTGTCTCTAGTTTCCTTGCAATTGGTGATGGAATGTTTAGTTTAGCAGTGTGTGGTAAGTATTGCATGGTCACTCATTGTCCACAGCATCTGTTATTGACATCTTGGCAACACATGCTGTGATGTAACATAGTAGGTCATGGGAACATGGGAGATGGCAGTATAATTACCCATGCCTGGTTGTAACTGGACAGTGACACATCGGAAGTAATGTCACTGCCCATGACCAATGTCTGATTCGTGATCATGCAAGGGGAAATAAGGGTCTTTGTCCTCAAATGTAATTTCAGAGCGTACAAGTCTAAGTAAAGAACTGTCCAAACAAATGTCGATAAAAGCCCAATATAAAACTCGGTATATGATCCAAACTAAGAATATATTTCATTAAATATAACTATTATGCTGAGCCATGTGCAAGAAGAATTACATGTGTTACAAGGACTATTGTAAATAAACAGCAGGTTTCTCTTCCAGTTCATTCCTATCTGAGGGAGGGGCTACATTAAATAAAAACACTAATGCAGCTTTATCATGTTGGGTGTGGTAAAGTATAAGATTATCGACTTAATGGTTTCTCTATCTTACATGCATCTTACCTGTGCATTCAAATTTTTGTAAGTATCCCATTGACAGTGGGGAACTCCAACTTCCTTCACAGTGCAGCTCTTGAAACTAATCTTTTTTTCATGGAATTGTTACAAAGAGGGTCAACCAAGGCTATACTGAATGTCAGGATGTCTCACAAATGAAAGAAATGGCTTTACTTTGGTAGATATTCAATGTTATTATAATCTAACAGTAGCCTTGGAAAGGCATATTGCAGCAGTTCATTTGGTTGATAGATGACAGCAAACTCTTACTGTTATTTAAAGTCATTTATCACCTGCTGTTTCCTCTCACTGAGAACATCCTGCATGTTCTGTACAGTTTACAGTACAAGAGCCTTCTGTGACTTTAATTTACCAAGACCCTAAGCGTCGTATCTGGAGAATTTTGGCATCCTGCCTTAGGTATTCAACACATTTTGCTGCCTGCCATTCACTTCTCTACAAATTGAACTCCAAGGAGAGGAATCATGGGCCTACAAGGCATCACTTTTTTCTCTCTCTCTATGATGAATATGTTAATGAAGCTACCAGCAGCAGGAAACAGGATCTGTCTGAAAGAGTTTTATCAACTCAGAATTAATTTTATGTGTTGAGAACCATGAGGAGTGGGATCCATCTTTAGTCACTCTGCAGTAATTAATCCTCCCTGTTGGTGAAGAAATAAGTGCAAGAAGTGCAATGATGTTATGCCGCACTTTCAATGGACAGCCTCTGCACAGTAGGAAATTAAGTGTTCGGTGATAAATGTGTGTTTTTACCTTTATGTCAATAAGTCATTTCAGAGCCAGCCATAAAATAGTGAATTTCCATTTTGGGCAAATTAATGGATAGGAATTCTCAATTTCTTAGCAAGCATTTCCCAATATGTCATTACAGAATTCTGGCAAGCAATGCAATTCAAAATGGATTTTCTTTTGGCAACATCTGTCCAGTTTGTTAGGGTGCTGTGAGGAAACCAGCAACAGCTGCTCTGTGTGTCATTGGCAAAGGTGGAAAGTTAATAACAATGGGAGAGTAAGGGGGGAGGGGAGCAGTGGGGGGAGGAACAGATATAAAGTGGATACATGTTTGAAAATGATAACATACAGAAATCATTCTACCTTCTACCTGTGATAATTGGGGGTCTTGCCTAGATTCTGTTTCATACATTATTTTATATTGGTAAAATTGCTGAAAATAAATTGTACTTTCTTTTTGATAGTGCTCACCAAATTAAAGATTGTAATGAAAACAGTGTTGTTACCAGAGTTTCAGTTAGGGGTAATAGCTGTGTATTATGATTATATTATGTCCAATTGAACTGTGAAGAACAAGAGGCAGTGCCAAAATACATCTGCTTCTATTTTAATTCAGATACCAAGAATTTGTTTGTTTACAGTTTCCCTGTTGGGTGCTCCTAGCAAAGTGACAGGCCAATGTTTCAAGATCCCCATGTATAAGCTTGCCAACATTTATTAATTGAACACTGGAACTTGGAAAATGTTCTTGGAGAAGGAACCTTTATTCACACTGCAGTTCTTGTGGCTTCTGAATCAGTGTTAATTTAAGAGAAAATTCACCATTTCTGTGCTCCTCGCAGTAGAGGCTGTGATTGGAGAATCAGCACTTGAGTATTGTAGCCCTATCTCTGGCCCATGGTCCCTTTGGGCACACTTTGACGCTGGGAGTGTGAGATTGGTGCATTTACACTTTACTTCCAATTTAAAACACATGTTAGTGTTAAGTGAAATCAAAACAAGAAATGCTGGAAATACTCAGCAGGTCTGGCAGCATCAGTGGAGAGAGAAGCAGAGTTAACGTTTCAGGTCAGTGACCCTTCTTCGAAACTGACCACTGAAATCGACCTGAAACATTAACTCTGCTTCTCTCTCCACAGATGCTGCCAGACCTGCTGAGTATTTCCAGCATTTCTTGTTTTGATTTCAGATTTCCAGCATCCGCAGTATTTTGCTTTTATTTTAGTATTAAGTGAAATCATTTCACATTTGGACCCTCCAGCCGGTAGAGGTAATACACTTTCACCTTATTTGTCTGAGCTGAAAGAAAACACCATCTCCAAAAGTGAAAAGACAATGTTGCCACTGAGGGCACCAAGCTCGCTAAAAACTGCCAACACACACATGCCAGTTAAAGAAGAAATAAAGAAGCTTTGTCTGCAACTTTACAAAAACACAAATACTTTGGCAAAATACTTGTTAATTCTTGAAGGAAAAAGAATAAGATATGGAATGTTCCAGTTGGTCTGGCATCCGGATACACGTAGACAGGTGTCACTAGACACATGCGGTTGTCACCGGGATCTTTTCAGAAACAGTTCATTCAGGAGATGTCAAGAGAACGCCTTGCAGAAGCTTCTCAGGAGAAATGCTGCATCAGTTTATCCAGTTTTCACATTGGATTCTCAGGTTTTCTCAAAGTGATGGAACAGGATGAGCTGGTTGCTTCTGTCTCTTAGCAGGCTTACACCCCATCTGAACTCCAAACAGTATCCAAAAATGAAACCAACTCTTGACCACCATAAATCTAGACATGTCAATTCTCTGTAAACAACTCCAATAGTCAGCAAAGCTCCTGCTATTTACTTAGCTTAAAACATGTGACTTCCAGTAAGTGTTTGTTTTTAAACAAAGTCCCAAGTATCTTTCCAGTGACCCTCTTTCAAAATAAACAAGTACAGCATCTCCTCAGATGTTTCCACAGGCTTTAGAACATGAGTACTCAAAAATATTAAAAATGGAAGCACCTTCATAACACTTACATCCTTGGAACAATGAAACACTGTTTTCAAATGCGTTTCATAGAAACATAGGAACATAGGAGCAAAAGTAGGCCATTCGGCCCTTTGGGCCTGCTCTGCCATTCAAAAAAGATCGTGGCTGATCATCTAATTCAATACCCTTTTCCTGCTTTCTCCCCATATCCCTTGATCCCTTTGGCATTAAGAAATATATCTATCTCCTTCTTGAATATATCTAATGTCTTGGCTCCACTGCCATCTGCAGTAGAGAATTCCATAGGTTCACCACCCTCTGAGTGAAGAAATTTCTCCTCATCTCGGTTCTAAATGGCATACCCCGTATCCTGAGACTGAGACCCCTGGTTCTGGACCCCCCGCCATCGGGAACATCCTCCCTGCATCTAGCCTGTCTAGTCCTGCTAGAATTTTATAGGTTTCTATGAGATTCCCACTCATTCTTCTAAACTCTAGTGAATATAGGCCTAGTCAACCCAATCTCTCCTCATATATCAATCCTGCCATCCCAGGAATCATCCTAGTAAATCTTCTTTGCACTCCCTCCATGGCAAGAACATCCTTTCTCAGATAAGGAGACCAAAACTGCACACAATACTCCAGATGTGGTCTCACCAAGGCCCTGTATAACTGCCGTAAGACATCCTTGCTCCTGTCCTCAATTTCATTATAAAGTGTGGACAAAAAAAAAAATGGAAGAAAATATTAAAACACTTTCCAATGAAATACATGAACAAAGATTTAAGTTTTAACTCTACAGGGCCTGAATTATTTGCAGGAATTCTTCCAACCACCCATTTTTAGGCATTTCACACAATTGCTCCTGGTGTTCCACTGAGTTTGAGTAGAAACAGGGAGTAACTAAACATTTAACATTTTGTGCTATTATGCAAATATTATAGATGACCAAAATACCTGAGATGATCATATCATTACACCGACCGAGTTGGCCGAGTCCTAAAGGCATAACTGTGAGACTAGGTATGCGGCAGGTGGTGAGGGAACCAACAAGAGGGAAAAAAATACCTGGCCTCGACCTCACCAATCTGCCTGCTGCAGATGCATCTGTCCATGACAGTATTGGTAGGAGTAACCAACGCACAGTCCTTGTGGAGACAAAGTCGCGCCTTCACATTGAGGATACCCTCCATCGTGTTGTGTGGCACTACCACCGTGCTAAATGGGATAGATTTTGAATAGATCTAGCAATGCAAAACTGGGCATCCATGAGGCACTGTGGGCCATCAGCAGCAGCAGAATTGTACTCAACCACAATCTGTAACCTCATGGCCCGGCATATCCCCCACTCCAGCATTTCCGTCAAGCCAGGAGACCAACCCTGGTTCAATGAAGAGTGCAGGTGGACATGCCAGGAGGAGCACCAGGCATACCTCAAAATGAGGTGTCAACCTGGTGAAGCTACAACACAGGACTACTTGCGTGCCAAACTGCATAAGCAGCATGCGACAGGCAGTGCTAAGCGATCCCATAACCAATGGATCAGATCGAATCTTTGCAGTCCTGCCACATCCAGCTGTGAATGGTTGGACAACTAAACAACTAACTGGAGGAGGTGGCTCCACAAATAACTCCATCCTCAACAATGGGGGAGCCCAGCACGTCAGTGCGAAAGATAAGGCTGAAGCATTTGCAATAATCTTCAGCCAGAAATACCAAGTTGATGATCCATCTCGGCGTCCTACTGAAGTCCCCAACATCACAGATACCAGTCTTCAGTCAATTTGATTCTGTCCGCCTGATATCAATAAACGATTGAACGCATGGATACTGCAAAGGCAGTGGGCCCTGACAATATTCTAGCAATAGTACTGAATACTTGTGCTAGCCAAGCTGTTCCAGTACAGCTACAACACTGGCATCTATCTGGCAATGTGAAAATTGCCCAGGTATGCCCTGTACACAAAAAGCAGGATAAGTCCAACCCAACCAATTACCACCACATCAGTCTACTCTCAATCACCAGTAAAATGACAGAAGGTGTCATCAATAGTGCCATCAAGCAGCACTTGCTTAGCAATAACCTGCTGAGTGATGCTCAGTTTGGGTTCTGTCAGGGCCACTCAGCTCCTGACCTCATTACAGCCTTGGTTCAAGCATGGACAAAAGAGCTAAACTCAAGAGGTGAAGTGAGAGTGACTGCCCTTGACATCAAGGCAGCATTTGACCGAGTATGGCATCAAGGTGCCCTAGCAAAACTGAGGTCAATGGGAATCAGGGGGAAAACTCTCCGCTGGTTGGAGTCATACCTAGCACAAAGGAAGATGGTTGTGGTTGTTGGAGGTCAATCATCTGAGCACATCACTGCAGGAGTTCCTCAGGGTAGTGTCCTAGGCCCAACCATCTTCGGCTGCTTCATCAATGACCTTCCTTCAATCATAAGGCCAGAAGTGGGGATGTTCGCTGATGATTGCACAATGTTCAGCACCATTCGCAACTCCTCAGATACTGAAGCAGTCCATGCAGAAATGCAGCAAGACCTGGACAGTATGCAGGCTTGGGCTAATAAGTGGCAAGTAACATTTGCACCACACAAGTGTCAGGCAATGTTCATGTCCAACAAGAGAGAATCTAACCATCTCCCGTTGACATTCAATGGCATTACGATAGCTGAATCCCCTGCTATCAGCATCCTATGGGCTACCATTGACCAGAAACTGAACTGGAATAGCCATATAACTACCATGGCTACAAGAGCAGGTCAGAGGGTAGGAATCCTGCCGTGAGTAACTCACCTCCTGACTCCCCAAAGCCTGTCCACCATCAATCAGGCACAAGTCAGGAGTGTGAAGGAATACTCTCCACTTGCCTGGATGGGTGCAGCTCCAATAACACTCAAAAAGCTTGATACCATCCAGGACAAGGCAGCCCGCTTGATTGGCACCCCATCTACAAACAGTCACACCTTCCGCCACCAACAGTGGCAGCAGTGTGCACCATCTACAAGATGCACTGTAGCAATGCACCAAGGCTCCTTAGACAACAACTTCCAAACCCGCGACCTCTACCAATTCGAAGGACAAGGGCAGCAAATGCATGAGAACACCCGAACCCGCAAGTTCCCCTCCAAGTCACACACCATCCAGACTTGGAACTACATCACCATTTCTTCACTGTCACTGGGTCAAAATCCTGGAACTCTCTTCCTAACAGCAATGTGGGTGTACAAACCTCACATGGACTGCAGCGGTTCAAGAAGGCAGCTCACCACCACCTTCTCAAGGGCAATTAGGGATGGAAAATATATGTTGGCCTGGCCAGCGACGCCCACATCTCATGAATGAATAAAAAAAAGTGTATGACTTTCTCCAACAAGAGGGAGTCTAGCCACTCCCCCTTGATATTCAACTGGATTGCCATCAGTGAATCCCCCAGCATCAACATACTGGTGTTCACCATTGACCAGAAAGTTAACTGGACCAGCCAGATAAATACTGTGGTGACAAGAGCAGGTCAGAGGCTGGATATACTGCGATGAGTAACTCACCTCCTGACTCCGCAAAGCATTTCCGCCATCTGCAAGGCACAAGTCAAGAGTGTGATGGAATACTCTCCACTTCCCTGGAACAGTGCAGCTCCTATAACACTCAAGAAGCTCCACACCTTCCAAGAAATAGCAACCCGTTTAATTGGCACTCCATCCTCCATCTGAAACATTCACTCCCTCCACCACTGGGGCACTGTGATTGCAGTGTGTGCCATCTACAAGATACACTGCAGCAACTCGGCCATGCTTCTTTGACAGCACCTTCAAAACCTGTGGCCTCTGTCTAGCAGAAATGCGGCAGGTGCACTGGAGTACCACCACCTGCAAGTTCCCCTTCACATCACACACATCCTGACTTGGAAATATATCGCTGATTCTTCATCGTTGTTGGGTCAAAATCCAGATGCTCCCTATCTAACAGCACTGTGGATGTATCTACACCACATAGATTGCAGCAGTTCAAGAAGGTAGCTCACCACCACTTTCTCAAGGGTAACAAGGTACTGAAGGTACTGAACACTGTGAAATCATTACTGAACATCTCCATTTCTGACTTTATGATGGAGGGACGATCATTGATGAAGCAGCTGAAGATGGTTGGGCCTAAGACATTGGCCTGAGGAACTCCTGCAGCGATGTTCTGGGGTTGAAATGATCGGCCTCCAACAACTATTAGGTGCTAGGTATGACTCCAACCAGTGGAATGTTTTCTCCTTGCTTCCCATTGACTTCACTTTCACTAGAGTTTCAGAATCACAGAATCGTTACAGTGCAGAAGGAGGCCATTCGGCCCATCATGTCTGCACTGGCTCTCCGAAAGAGCAATTCCCTCAGTTCCATTCCCCTGCCTTCTACCCATAATGCTGCACATCCTTCCTTTTCATTTAACTGTCAAATTCCCTTTTGAATGCTTTCATTGAACCTGCCTCCACCACGTTTTCACGCAACGCATTCCAGACCTTAACTACTCGCTGTGTGAAAACGTTTTTCCTCATATCACTTTTGCTTCTCTTACCAAATACTTTAAATATGTGCCCTCTCGTTTTTGATCCTTTCACAAGTGGGAACAGTTTCTCTCTATCTACTCTGTCCAGACCCCTCATGATTTTGAAATCCTCTAACAAATCACGTCTCAGCCTTCTCTTCTCCAAGGAAAACAGTCCTAACTTCTTCAATCTATCTTCATAACTGAAATTCTTCATCCCTGGAAACATTCTCGTGAATCTTTTCTGTACTCTCTCTAATGCCCTCACGTCTTTCCTAAAGTGCGTCGCAAATGCTGCCTTGATGTCAAGAGCAATTAGGGATGGGCAATAAATGTTTGCCTTGCCAGTGATGCCCACATCCTATGAACAAATAAAATAATATTTAATTTGTTTGCATATTTCTTCCTCCAACTCCCTTTTACTATCAGGTGATCTTCCTTTGGCAAAATGTTTGGCTTCCAGTTGGCAACTGCCCACAGTGGCATAACATGTATGGCAGAGACAGATGGCAATCACAGTCTGAGAATCACTTCTGTCTGAACAAGGAGTATAGGACCATTAGCACTTTATTTATACATATTGCTGCCTGCCAATTACTGATCATATCTGTTACTGGATGTACCAGGAAACCAGAAGAACACATTCTGATAACTTGGGCAGTGGCAAACATTGGAGCCACTATCTGCTTCAGTGTTCAATAGTATGAGTGCTGAGTTCCAAAGGCATATTGTGGGATATAGTTATCCCAAAGCCAGCTCATGTTATTGCCGCTTGGTGCATGATGCTGTTACTCCAACACAGCTTATGATAGCCAAACAACAGGGCCTGAATCTTTATGAATGACAATAATTCATTTTGGGTTAAACACATTTGGTACAGTTTTGCGCGCTGCTTTTAAAAATAAACATGACACTCTTGCCAATGGAGCATAATAAAAGGAACCAAAATAGTAACTAAAAACTGCCAAAGGAAATTATTATAAGAGTGAACTTTGAATTTAAATGCTCCAAGTACTTACTCCCATTCTGAAATTTCTGATGTGTTCCCATTGCATGAAACTATGCACCAGGACATGCTAAATTGCAAAACTTATCCCTTAATTTCTATGTCTTATATGAAACAACATGCACTTGTGCTTAACATACCCACTGTGACTCTTGGATATGCTAATGCATTTATGTCTTTGAACAAATTTAGGGAGAGGAACCAGGCTTGGCAACATCAGCGATTCTCACTAAGCATCTCCCAACATTAATTTGGTCCCAAGTTTCTCAGGGTTTAATTTGAAAGGTTAAATAATGATTGAAGAAGATTAGTGAAACTCATTTTGTTAAATATTTTCAGACACTACTTCAGAAAATGCCCTACTTTCAAGTAAATTACTCTTGATTCTCTTGCCCACAGTCAGGGTCAAAAGGAGACAAAACAGATGGAAGGCAATATAACGAACAGACATCTGCCACAGAGGAGCTGAAATCTCAGAAAACAGATTCAGGATTAAACACAGACTATGGTTATAGCCTGGTCTGACCCATAAGGTGATGCACAGGGAAAGATTTGTAAAAGGAAATTCGGTTATAGCATCTGCATGATCACAAGAGTGAGCATTTACTTTGGCTTGGCACTTTCAGTAAAACTGCTATGTACAAAATCAAAGAATCTGCTCCACTGGATTTAGTGAAATGTGTGGTCGAACCTGATGGCATATTTCTTGCATCAAAAGGAAAGAACTTACATCTATATAGCACCTTTCTTGATATCAGGGCTTTCCAAAGTACTTTGCAGCGAATGAGGTAACTTTGACGAGTAGTCACTGGTGTAATATAGAAAAGTACGACATGTTGGGCACAGCAAGATCCCACAAACATCACTGAAATAAATGACCTGAAACGTTGGGCTGAATTTTCTTGAGCTCCTGACGTCGGGCTCCATGGCGGGGGTTGGGGGGGGTGTGTGGGGGGTGGGTGGTGAGAGGGGGTGCCTGATGATCACAGCAGCAGTGGCCCGCCATGGACCCTGAGGCCGGGATTGCTGGGCCCGATCTTCCTGGCGGCGGCAGTGAGGCTCCATGGCAGCACCCCCGCCGCTCAGCAATGGGACCTGACTTTAAATATTTAAATAAACCTCATGAATACATTTACCTACACTTCCCCATGATCTTACCAGCTGTCTAGGATCTTCCGTGCGATGGGGGGCACTTACGCAGCTTCAGTTACCCGTCCAGGGAAAGCTGATGTCACTGAGGTGATAAGGGGGGACCTTAGGATTTTTAGTGTCGTGGGGTGGGGGAAGGGGTGCCCTCTGCACTTTGGTGTAGTGATTGGGGTGGGGGGGTGGGGAAGGTCAAATCTTCAATGTAAGTGTTTTTGACGGGGAAATGGGGCGGACATTTGTTTTCATTGTAGTGGGGGGTTACAGGGTTCAACTGTGCAATTCTGGCAGCCCTTTAAAAATGGTGCCAGCGCCTGCGCAGAGGAAGCTTACGCTGTTCAGGGCATCGCAGAGCCCATCCCCACCATGTGTTGGGGTGTGTGTGGGGGGGTGGGGTGCGGCCTGCCCTGCATATTTGAATAATCCGCTACGCACTAGATCGCAGTGGCATGGCGGCATGGTGGCGTTGCGATGTGCAGCCCATGCATGCGAGCTGCCATTTTTCACCCACCGCCAAGAGCCCATTCAGCGCATTAACTCTGTTTCTCTCTGCACAGATGCTGCCAGATTAGCTGTGCATTTCCAAAATTTTCTGACTGTAATTCAGATTTCTAGCATTTGCAGTATTTCACCATTGTACTGATCTGTTAAGGGAAGATCTTGTTTGACCAACTTGATAGAATTTTTTGAAGAAGTATCAAGGAAGATAGATGTGGGTAGTGCAGTTGATGTGGTCTGCATGGATTTTAGCAAGGCTTTTGACAAGGTCCCACATTGCAGACTGGTTAAAAAAAATAAAATTCCATGAGATCCAGGGAAATGCAGCAAGGTGGATGCAAAATTGGCTCAATCTCAGGAAACAAAGGGTAGTTGTTGACGGGTGTTTTAGCGACTGGAGGACTGTTTCCAATGGCGTTCCGCAGCCCTCAGTACTGGGTTCCCTGTTTTTTGTGGTATATATTAAATATTTGGATGTAAATGTAGGGGGCATGATCAAGAATTTTGCAGACAAAACAAAGATTGGCCGTGTGGGAGATAGAGAGGAGGATGATCGTACGCTGCAGGAAGATATTGATGGTCTGGTCAGATGGGCAGAAAAGTGGCAAATGGAATTCAACCTGGAGAAGTGTGAGGTGATGCACTGGGGAGGTCAAACAAGGCAAAGGCATACATGAATAATGGGAAATTACTGAGACGTGTAGAAGAAGTGAGGGACGTTGGAGTGAATGTTCACAGAAAGAAGCAGGACAGGTCAATAAGGTGATTAAGAAGATATATGGAATCCTTTCCTTCATTAGCTGAGGTAAAGATTATAAGAGCACGGAGGTTAAGCTGGAACTGTATAACTCATTGGTTAGGTCATAACTTGAGTACTGTGTGCAATTCTGGTCACCTCATTACAGAAAGGATGCAATCGCACTAGAGAGGGTACAGAGGAGATTTACAAGGACGTTGCCAGGACTGGAAAATTGCAGCGATGAGGAAAGATTGGATAGGCTGGGGTTGTTCTCCTTGGAACAGAGAAGGCTGAGAGGAGATCTGATTGAAATGTACAACATTTTGCGGGGCCTGGATAGAGTGGGGTGAAGGGTTTCTTCACCTTAACAGTGAGGTCAGTGATGAGGGGCAGAGATTTAAAGCGATTGGTAGAAAAATTAGAGGGGAGATGAGGAAAAATGTTTTCATCCAGAGGGTGGTGGGGGTCTGGAATTCACTGCCTGAAAGGGTAGTTGAGGCAGAGACCCTCAAAAGGAGTATGGATATGCACCTCAAGTGCCGTAATCTGCAGGGCTACAGACCAAATGCTGGAAGGTGGGATTAGAATAGGTGGATCATTATACAGCCGGCACAGACACGATGGGTCAAATGGCCTCTTTCTGTGTCTTAAACTTTCTATGATTCTATGAAATAAATGATGATCACCTGTTTTAGTTGTTTGTCAATGGATAAATATGGCCAGAGCACAAGGAAAAGTATCCTGCTATTTCTTGTGGGACGCATTTATGTTTCTGTGAGAGGCAGATGAGGCCACAACATGCCATCTGAAATACAGCACATTGAACAGCACAACACTCCCTCAGTACTGTAGTGTCAGTCTGGATTATATGCTCAAGGTTTTTTGAGTGGGGCTTGAACACACAACCTTTTTATTATTAGGTGAGTGTGCTATCACTGAGCCTGGTTGACATATCAGACGCCAAGTCATTTATTCCAGCATTGTCCAACCTTCAGCCCTCGGGCCTCATGCAGCCCCTGAACCTCTGGCTCTCCAGCCTTGAAGCCCAGACAACTCAGCCTTATTTACGTTTATTGGGTCAATTCCTTGATCTGGCTCTCCTGGCGAGGAACAGGACTCACAGGTAGAAGTGGGTGGGCACAGGGCAACAATCACTTGATTTATCATTTGTTTAAATTAATGATCAAAATATCAGAAGCAGCGAAGTTACCTTGATGCTTCTTATCAGCTAGTTTGTTCTTTTTGAACCACATGGGAAGGACTGTTTTTAATCCCTGATGGATTTTCGGAGAATAAATTCTAAATCATAGGAACAGGAGTAGACTATTGAATTCCTCAAGCTTATTTCACCATTCAATTAGCTCATGGCAGACCTGTGCCTCAACTCCATTTATATGTTTTTGATCCAGATCTCTAGATACACTTACCTAACAAAAATCGATTGATCTCAGTCTTTAAAATTCAACTGACCCAGCATCCACATCCTACTGGGGGAGAGAGTTCTAGATTTCTACTACGCTAATGGGAAGTGAAAAATTGCATCCTGATTTCACAATTGGCTGGCCTAAGTTTTAGATTATGGGTGTGAATTGAAGCCGAGAACCCTTTTGCTAGGTTGCACTGCACTGCCAGCCACTTCCAATGCCGCCCACGTGGTGTGCCAACGTAAGAAAGGTGCTTGCATAGGCCTTCCGTGCCTGCACCAGAAGTAACTAACTTGGGGCCATCCTGATGCCATACAGCCCCATTGGCTGATGTGCCACCCATCTACCAAATTTGGACTACGCAGATCGATTGGACGAGTATGCACACCACTCTACAAAGATCCAACTTTCAGATGCAAGATGGCCCTGCACCAATGCTATTTAAGGGCCACTAAACAAATTGCAGATCAGGTGCTTTTGACTTACTTTTGCTGAGACTGAGTCTGTGTAAGTACCATGCTGGAATTTTGCAGTTGGTTTTTGCCAGCTTACCATCAAGTAGGACAGAGTATAATCTGACCCAGGTATGGGCGCTGTTGTTGGAGTGCCATTTGGTCTGCAACATGACCAGGACATGGAGCAGAGGATGCAGAGAGGGGAAGCTCTGTGAAGAGGGAGGAGGAAGCGGGCTCTCCAGAGAAGGTCCTACCCACCAAGGGTTTTCAGAGACCACTTCTCCTACCTTCACATGACCCAGCCCACTATCCCAAAAGCTATTGTCCCATTGTCCTTCTGCCCTTGGTCGACAAGGTGGTCGGATGGCTCATCCTTAACTGGATAAAACCGCTTTAGAAGATGCCCAACAAATGAGTTCACTGAGAGCGGGAAATGGCGAGTGAGGAGCAGGCATAAAGAGCCCAGAAAAAGAGAGAGTTCACTGAGAGAGCGGGAAACAATGAGAGAGGAGCGGGGCATAAAGAGCCCAGGAGAGAGAGGGGGCAAGAGTTCACAGAGAGACTGGGAAACAGCGAGAGAGGAGCAAGGCTAGCTGCTGCTGCCGCTGCCGCCAGTCTGCCAGAAAGATCGAGGTGTAACATCACAAAGAAGTAGGTAGGTGATTGGCTGGTGAGTGTTTCCTAGTTTTGTAAACTAAGAAATAAACTGTTGTGTCTTAGCTTTTTTATGGTAACATGTATTTCTACCAATAAGGTTTATTATGTATTATGTTATGCAGACCCTCACCTGCCAAGAATGAAGCATATTAATTTTGTCATATGAACATTGATTTTAAGCTGTTGCCGGAGTGAAGAAATGACTTGTTTGAACATCACCAGACCGCTAGGCTGGAAGGACATTTGCATACTAAGAGACGCTGCTTGTGGAGACAAATGACTATTCCCTGCTCCAATTAATCCAAATGGAAGCACAACGAGGGCCTGCTATGACAATACAATCCACAAACGCAGAAGTGGTTGAGCCAGTTAGTCACATGTCGGACCTGCTGGCCAATTTGGGTTTTTATTTGTGCCACGCAGAAAAGAATACAGAAGGTTTCGCAACTGAAGCTGGAACAAGGAAGCCTCTCTCCTGGCTGTCTCTCTCACCTTCTCCCAAGCCACCAGACCCATGGAGGACACGTACACCTCAAGAGACAAAAGACTCCAACATTGAAACAAGTTGAAGTGTGAACTGGGCCTCAATAAATAGCAGCTCTTACCAGCAACCAAAGACTCCACATTGAACTCAGAGGACAGTAAATAACTAACAGATATTGCCTCAAACTTTTCCACTTCATTCTTTCTACTTTTTCTGTCTCTATCTGCGCGTGTTTATCAGTTATGCTTGCTAGCCTGGTTGTATCATATATTCATAGTCATTAACCGGATTAGAGTTTAAGATTAATAAATGTCTACATTTCTAGTTTAAATCTAAGGAAACCTGTCTGATTTCTTTGCCTTTCAATTGGAGCAGTGAACAAAGATTCACTGAAGGGGGAGCTAAAAAACATGGTGTTTAAAAATTAAACCCTGTTACGGTTAAGCCAGGCAAAGGCTGAGTGGGAACCCCTAGACCCCTTTTCACTTGGTCTTAACAATTGATAAGGTTTATCAGTATTAATAAGGTTGATTAACGTTAGTAAGGTTTATTAATAGTAGTTATGTTTACTAGTATTGGTAAAAGTTTATTAGCAGTAGCAAGGTTATTAACTAATAAATAAAGGAATGATAGGGTGGCTCCAACCTCTAGAGTGCACATCATGTGCTATGTGGCAACTCCAGGATGCTTCTTGTATCCTGGACAATCATATGTGCAGGAAGTGTCATCAGTTGCAGCAGCTTGAGCTCCAGATTTTGGAACTTAAGCAGCAGCTGGTGACACTGCAGTGCATCTGCGAGGATAAGAGCTTTGTGGATAGCATGTTTATAGATGTAGTCACCCCGCAGTTTAAGAGTAGGCAGGGAGAGAGGGAATAGGTGATCGCCAGACATTCAAGTAGAAACAGGCAAGTAGTGCAGGAGATCCCTGAATTATGAATACTGAGGAAGGTGATGGTTCATCTGGGGAGTGTAGCCAGAGCCAAGGCCATGGTACCATGGGTTAGTCAGTTGCAGAGGGCCCAAGGAAAACTGGAAGAGCAATAGTAATAGGTGATTCAAGAGTCAGGGGAACAGACAGGTGTTTCTGTGGCTCCAGACGTGAATCCAAGATGGTGTGTTGCCTCCCTGGTGCCAGGATCAAGGATGTCACTGAGCGGCTGCAGATCATCCTGAGTGGGGAGATTGAACAGCCAGCACTCGCGGTCCACATTAGTACCAACAATATAGGTAGAAAGAGGGATGTGGTCCTGCAGAAAGAATTTAGGGAGTTAGGTAAGAAATTAGCAAGCAGGACCTCAAAAGTACTAATCTCCGGATTACTGCCAGTGCCACGTGCAAGTGAGTACAGGAATAGAAGGATAAGACTGATGAATGTGTGGCTGGAAAGTTGGTGCTAGATGGAGGGCTTTAGATTCTTGGGACACAGAGACCAGCTCTAGTAGAGATGGGACCTGTACAGGCCAGACAGGTTGCATCTGAAAAGAACCAGGACTGAGTACCTTGTGGGACATTTTGCTCATGCTGTTGAGGAGGGTTTAAACAAATTTGGCAGGGGGATGGGGACCTGAGGGTAGATTTAGTTCAGACAAAATCAGAAATGAAAGTTGAAGGCAGAAAGTTAATGGATGACTCTGAAAGACGGGGGAAACAAAGGTTAGAAATTAAAAAAAAAATGTTTGTCAGTGCTCCAGGCTATCAACTTCAATGCAAGGAGTATAGCAAATAAAGCTGACAGCACAGATAGACATGTGACAGTATGATATCATAGCAATTACAGAAACATGGCTTAAGGAGGGGCAGGAATGGCAGCTGACTGTTCCTGGTTGCAGGGTTTTCAGATGCAATAGGGAGGGGGATAAGAAAGGAGGAGGAGTGGGAATTTTGGTCAAAGAAACAATTACAGTTGTGAGGAGGGATGATATGTTGGAAGGTTCATTATATGAGGCTATATGGATCGAGCTAAGCAACAAAAAAGATGCAATCACGCTGCTGGGAGTGTATTATAGATCTCCAAACAGTGAGAGGGAGATAGAAGAGCAGATATATAGACAAATCTCTGAGAAGTGCAAAAACAATAGGGCAGTAATAGTAGGGGATTTTAACTTCCCCAATATTAACTGGGATACTGACTACTAGCAAAGATCGGATGTCCACCGAAGGTACTAAGCATCATCACCTCATTCCATGATAATATGAAAGGGACAATTCAGCATAATGGTGCCTCATCAGACTCCTTTCCCATCCTGAGTGGTGTGAAACAGGGCTATGTTCTCGCACCCACACTGTTTGGGATTTTCTTCTCACCAGCTGCTCTCTCATGCGTTTAAGTCTTCAGAAGAGGGAATTTTCCTCCACACAAGATCAGATGGCAGGTTGTTGAACCTTGCCCATCTGAGAGTAAAGACCAAAGTACGGAGAGCCCTCATCAGGGAACTCCTCTTTGCTGATGATGCTGCATTAACATCCCACACAGAAGAGTGTCTGCAGAGACTCATCGACGGGATTGCGGCTGCCTGCAACAAATTTGGCCGAACCATCAGTTTCAAGAAAACGAACATCATGGGACAGGACGTCAGAAATGTTCCATCCAAAAATATCAGCGACCACACTCTGGAAGTGGTTCAAGAGTTCATCGACCTGAGCTCAACCATCATCTGCAACCTGTCTCTCGATGTAGAAATCAACAAGCGCATGGGAAAGGCGTCTGCTGCTATGTCCAGACTGGCCAAGAGGATGTGGGATAATGGCGCACTGACACGGAACACAAAAGTCCGAGTGTTTCAAGCCTATGTCCTCAATACCTTGCTCTACGGCAGCGAGGCCTGGACAACGTATGTCAGCCAAGAGCGACGTCTCGACGCATTCCATCTTTGCTGTCTCTGGAGAATCCTTGGCATCAGGTGGCAGGACCGTATCTCCAACACCGAAGTCCTCGAGGTGGCCAACATCCCCAGCATGTACACCCTACTGAGCCAGCGGCGCTTGAGGTGGCTTTGCCATGTGAGCCGCATGGAAAATAGTAGGATCCCCAAGCACGTATTGTACAGTGAGCATGTCAGTGGTATCAAACCCACCGGCCATCCATGTCTCCGCTTTAAAGACGTTTGCAAACGCGACATGAAGTCTTGCAACCTGGACCACAAGTTGTGGGAGCCAATTGCCAGCGATCGCCAGAGCTGGCGGACAGCTATAAAGGCAGGGCTGAAGAGAGGCAAATCGAAGAGACTGAGCAGTTGGCAGGAAAAAAGACAGCAGTGTAAGGGGAGAACCAACTGTGTAACAGCCCCGACCACCAACTTCACCTGCAGCGCCTGGGGAAGAGTCTGTCACTTTAGAATTGGCCTTTATAGCCACTCCAGGCGCTGCTCCACAAACCACTGACCACCTCTAGGCGCTTACCCATTGTCTCACGAGACAAGGAGACCAAAAGGAAAAGGAAAGGAGTTTTAATGTGAAAGGAATTGAGGGAGCAGAATTCTTGACGTGCATTCAGGAGAACTTTTTTCGCCAGTGTGTAGCAAGTCCAACAAGAGAGGGTGCAGTTTTAGACTTAGTTTTAGGAAATGAAGATGAGCCGGTAGAAGGCATGGCAGTGGGAGAGCATTTTGGTGGTAGTGATCATAATTTAGTCAGTTTTAACACAAATTATGGAAAAGGACAAGGAAAGAACTGGAGCTAGAGTTCTCAATTAGGGCACGGTCAATTTTATTAAGCTGTGGAGTGATTTAGTGAAAGTGGACTGGAAACAGCTACCTGAAGGTAAATCAGTGTCAGAGCAGTGAGAGGCATTCAAAAGAGAGATTCAAGGGGTTCAGAGTAAACATGTTCCATCAAAGAGAAAGGGTGAGGTGGCCAAATCTAGAGGCCCATGGATGTCAAGGAGCTTACAGGATAAGAAAAGTCAGAAAAGGAAAGCTTATGTCCGACGCCGAGAACTCGATACTACAGAAAGCCGAGAGGAGTACAGAAAGTGGAGGGGTGAAATCCAAAAGGAAATTAGGAAAGCTAAGAGAGAGCATGAAAGAATGTTGGCAACCAAAATCAAGGTGAACCCAAAGCTGTTTTATCAAAACATTAAGAGTCAGAAGTTAACTAAGGAGAGAGTAGGTCTCATAAAATACCAAAAAGGGGCGGAAGATGTTTGTATTGTTCTTAATGAACACTTTGTGTCTGTCTTCACAAGAAAGGGAGACGATGCAGATATTGTAGTTAAGGAAGAGGGGTGTGAAGTATTGGATGTGATAGGGAGAGAGGAAGTATTAATGGAATTAGCATCCTTGAAAGTTGATAAACCACCAGGGCCAGATGAAATGTACACCAAGCTATTAAAAGAAGCAAAAGGTCTGACCATCATTTTTCAGTCCTCACTGGATACAGGTGTGGTGTCGGAGGATTGGAGGGCTGCTAATGTTGTACCTCTGTTTAAAAACGGAGCAAGGGATAGTCTGAATCATTACAGGCCAGTCAGTCTAACGTCAGTAGTGGGCAAATAATCTGGAACCAATTCTGAGAGACAGGATAAACTGTCACTTAGAAGGGTACAGATTAATCAAGGATAGTCAGCATAGATTTGTTAAGGGAAGATCTTGTAGATGAGGGTAGTGTAGTTGATGTGGTCTATATAGGTTTTAGCAAGGCTTTTGACAAGATCTCACAGGGTAGACTGGTTAAAAAAAAAACATTGGAGCCAGGGAAAAGCAGCAAGGTGGATAAAAAATTGGCTCAGTGGCAGGAAACAAAGGGTAATTGTTGATGGGTGTTTTAGTGACTGGAGGGCTATTTTCAGTGGCATTTTGCAGTGCTCAATACAGGGTCCCCTGCCTTTTGTGGTATATATTAATGATTTGAACATAAATGCAGGGGGCATGATCAAGAAGTTTGCAGATGACACAAAGATTGGCCATGTGGTAGATAGCGAGGACTTTGCTGTAGACTGCAGGAAGATATTGATGGTCTGGTCAGATGGGCAGAAAAGTGGCAAATGGCATTCAACTCAGAGAAGTGTAAGGTGATGCATTTAGGGAGGTCAAACAAGGCAAAGGAATGCATGATTAATGGGAAAATACTGAAAGGTGTAGAGGAAGTGAGGGACCTTGGAGTGAATGTCCACAGATCCCTGAAGGTAACAGGACAGGTCAATAAGTTAGTTATGAAGACAAATGGAATCCTTTCCTTTATTAGCCAATGTATGGAATATAAGAGCAGGGAGGTTATGCTGGAACTGTATAAATCATTGGTTAGGCCACAACTTGAGTACTGTGTGCAGTTCTGGTCATCTCATTACAGAAAGGATATAATTGCACTAGAGAAGGTACAGAGGAGATTTATGAGGGTGTTGCTGGGACTGGAAAAATGCAGCTATGAGGAAGGAGTGGATAGGCTGGGGTTGTTCTCCTTGGAACAGTGAAGGCTAGAGTGGATGTGAAGGGCCTATTCACTTTAGCAGAGAGGCCAGTGACTAGGGGACATAGATTTAGAGTGATTGGTAGAAAGGTTAGAGGGGAGATAAGGAAAAATGTTTTCACCCAGAGGGTGGTGGGGGTCTGAAACTCACTGCCTGAAAGGGTTTAATTCATTTAAAAGATATTGATATGCACCTCAAGTCCGTAGCCTGCATGGCTACAGACCAAATGCTGGAAGGTGAGATTAGACTGGGTGGCTCGTTTGTCGGCCAACGCAGACATGATGGGCTGAGTGGCCTCTTTCTGTGCTGTAAGCTTTCTATGATTCTATGAGCAGATGAGCTTCAGAAAAGGAAGAAGATACTCTGACCATGTCCTTGCACTCCCTACCAACATTGACGTAAAGTTCCAGAAGCAGCTGAAGACTGGAGCTGCCTTCATAGACTTGTCATTGGTAAATGACCCCCTCTGGTGCGAAGGCCTGTTACTGAAGCTTTCAACAATTATTCAATGTTGCAAAACTCTTAGGCTTATCGTCATTTAACAAGCAACTGTAGGTTCCCTGTTTATCTTGGTGACAAGACCAGCAGAACACCGATGTTCAACAATGGTCTGTCACAGTGATCAGTCCTCACACCAGCCTTTTTCAACAATGGTGGACATGCCTTGTACCAAATCGCAGAACTTTGTCTATGCCAATGACATAGCACTGCTGACAGAGGTATCAACCCGAGAGGAAGCAAGTAGGACACTCACCAGTGACCTGGACCTACTGGAATGATACTTCCTGACCTGGAGCCTCTGCCCAAATCAAGAAAAGACAGCTGGAATACCTTGCACTACAACAGGCAAGCGGCCTCCTCAAACAATGGTTCCACCCGCTTGAACACTTAGGAGGAGCACTGCAGTACAGTGCAGAGAGGGTCTTGAAGTTAGTGCTGGCATGCTGCACCCTCGACAACCTCGCTATTGTGAGGGATCAGCCACTACCTCCAGGGATCCGGAGGCCACCTTGGGAGGGGAGGAGGAAGAGGAGGAGGCGGGGAAGAGGCATCTTGGACCCTTTGTAACCAGACAGGATGTCTGAAAACAGTTGTAGCACTGCTTCCACTGAGACACCTTCCCCAGACCAAAATGGACCCGTTATTCCCCACAGTTACATCCACCTCAGACGCTCCATCCAACGATAAAGGCCATCAACAAAAACCTTTACATAACATCTTTACTCAACAGCACATCAAATTGTCCAAACCAAAATGAACTATTCACATTTGTGCTATTCCTGTGTCTATCTTGCGGGTGCCATTTACCAGATCTAAAGCTGCTATGCAGAGCTATACTAGTGGCTGCAGCATGGCTGACATTCAGTGGTGGAGACTGCAGATGGTCTTGCATGTCCTCGAGCAACTCTGGGCCTATAGGATCCAGCTTTGGAATGTACCACCTCAGCATGGGCAGCAACAGCTTGGTCTGGCTGGCTGACAGGCAACACCAGGGAACCTGGCGGAGTGGCAGTGGTGGGAGCAGAAATGCTGTCATTCTAAGAGAGATTTGTCCTTTATGGTGCCACTGCCACTCCTCTGGGGTGGCACCTCTGCAATCCTAATGATCTGTTGGAGGATAGATTACTGGACTGCTGTAAGAGCCTGCATGCCCCTTTGAACATTAAGAACTGCAGCAATGATAGCAGCAGTCTGAGCCTGCATGGCAGCAAGCTGGGCTTGCATGGCAACGTAGAAACATAGAAAATAGGAGCAGGAATAGGCCATTCAGCCCTTTGGGCCTGCTCCACCATTCAAAAAAGATCTTGGCTGATCGACTAATTCAGTACCCTGTTCCCGCTTTTCCCCCATATCCCTTGATCCCTTTGGCATTAAGAAATATATCCATCTCCTTCTTGAATATATTTAATGACTTGGCCTCCACTGCCTTCTGCAGTAGAGAATTCCACAGGTTCACTACCCTCTGAGTGAAGAAATTTCTCCTCATCTCGGTTCTAAATGGCAGACCCCGTATCCTGAGAATGTGACCCCTGGTTCTGGACTTCCCAGCCATCGGGAACATCCTCCCTGCATCTAGCCTGTCTAGCCCTGTTAGAACTTTATAGGTTTCTATGAGATCCTCTCTCATTCTTCTAAACTCTAGTGAATATAGGCCTAGTCAACCCAATCTCTCCTCATACTTCAATCCTGCCATCCCAGGAATCATCCTAGTAAATCTGCTTTGCACTCCCTCCAAGGCAAGAACATCCTTCCTCAGATAAGGAGACCAAAACTGCACACAATACTCCAGATGTGGTCTCACCAAGGTCCGATATAACTGTTGTAAGACATCCTTGCTCCTGTACTCAAATCCTCTTGCAATGAAGGCTAACATACCATTCGCCTTCCTAACTGCTTGCTGCACCTGAATGCTTGCTTTCAGCGACTGGTGTACAAGGACACCCAGGTCTCGTTGCACCTCCCTCTTTCCCAATCTATCACCATTCAGATAATAATCTGCATTTCTGTTTTTACAACCAAAATGGATAACCTTACATTTATTCACATTGTACTGCATTTGCCATGCATTTGCCCACTCACCCAACTTGTGCAAATCATATTGGAGCCTCTTTGCATCCGCCTCACAGCTCACATTCCCCCCCAGCTTTGTGTCATTTGCAAACTTGGAAATGTTACATTTAGTTGCCTCAACCAAGTTATTAATATCTATCGTGAATAGCAACAAGTATGGATCTCATAACTTCAGTCTGAGCTTCCACCACAGCACTACTCATGCAGTCATGGAGTTAATCACAACTTCCAGCATGGAAAGGATGGACTCCAAGCTCTATGTGATGCCCTCTGCTAGAGCTTGACACAGTGACCGGAGACTCTATGGCAGGCCTGCTAACACACTGAGCATCTTGGTGTAAGTCAGCTAATC
The DNA here is from genome assembly GCF_036365525.1 of Heterodontus francisci. NCBI lineage: Eukaryota > Metazoa > Chordata > Chondrichthyes > Heterodontiformes > Heterodontidae > Heterodontus > Heterodontus francisci. The sequence goes on from NC_090376.1 coordinate 107,678,430, forward strand.
GGAGTCCTCATCTGTGTTACCTGCAACAGAACTCATGTGCGACCTTGCCTTCCAGTGTGCTGGCATGTGAACTACCCTTTCCCTCTGGCTTGGCTGCAGCCCAGTCATGCCCAGTGACTCACCACGTGCTGAGCTTGACACTATACTAGCCTCTAAGCTACGCGTAATACCAGTATCTGAGCTTGTGGCTAGGATTGTGAGATCAACTAGCAGTGTTTCATCATCACTGGTATGGCCTTGCTCTCTCTCTTCCTCCTGGCTGTGTTGAGGCTGGATAAGCAGCAGGTCTTGAGTAATGGTGAGTAGATGCTGGTGTTGAAGCTGTACTGCAACACCTTGTCTAGAGATGCAGCTAGTCTTCAGCACTACAGCCAGGATGTTGATGCGACTGATAGCCTTTGCTGTATCCAATGCATGCAGCTGTTTCCTGATATCATAGGGAATGAATCAAATTTGCTGAAGACTGGCACTCGTGATGGTACGAATACCAGGCCAGGATGAATCATCTACTCAGCACTTCTGGCTGAGGATGATTGCAAATGCTTCAGCCTTGTCTTTTGCACTGATGCGCTGGGCTCTGCCATCATTGAGGATGGGGTTGTTCCTGGAGCCTCCTCCTCCAGTTAGTTGTTTAATTATCCACCAGCATTCACAATTGGATCTGGCAGGACTGCATTGTTTTGATCTGATCCATTGGTTGTGAGATTGCTTATCTCTGTTTATCGCATGCTGCTTCCATTGCTTAGCATGCATGTAGTCCTGTGTTGCAGCTTCACCAGGTTGGCACCTCATCTTCAGATACACCTGGTGCTGCTCCTGGCATACTTTATTACACTTCTCATTGAATCAGGGTTGGTCACCTGACTTGATGAGAATGGTAGAGTGAGAGATATGCCAAGCCATGAGATTACAGATTGATCTATACTATGGAATTCAGCCAACAGAGAGCGAAGCCAGAAAGATAGAGTCAAACCTGCTTCTAGTTAATCATGTTCATCTCCCAATACAAATAGAATGGCTTGGAATTTGATACAACCACAAATAACAGATGTTAAACATTTCTTCCTTTATGTCATGAACTGACTGCTTCACTGAACAGCAGCTAAAAGTGAAAAAAAATGTCCTCTTAACAGCAGCTTTAATTCCCACAAAGACCAGTACCATTCATTTCTGTGGCACACACACATGCTGAGTGGAGTCTGCTTCCCTCAGAACTTTGTTCCTGCTTTCAGCTGCAGTGCACCCAGTGATCTAAAACGGCCTACGTGTTGGTCCAACTTTTGTTCTTTGATTTGCATCATTAATCACCTGCTAATAACCCAGAGTCACATTGCAGATGTCCCAGAATGTGTGCATTCATTCTTGAAAGGTGAAAGGAAGCTAATTTGCCATACTACTTTGGAGGCACCAGATAGGATAACTGGAATTCTCTCACCAAAGAGGTATCTCATTGTCAACCATCTTAGCCCTTTCTGTTTTCCCTTCTGAAAATTGAACAACGACATGTGCTGCATTTTAAATGGCACTTCATTAAAAATAAGTGAGCAACTGAAGAACAATCCATTGCCCCTCTGTTACAGTTTACCGAACAGTTATTAATGGGGAAAAGCTACACACCAATTCAACGCTTGGTACAGAGAGCAGTTCTGGAAAATTCTAAAATAAAAACAAGAAATGCTGGAAATACTCAGCAGGTCTGGCAGCATCTGTGGAAAAAGAAGCAGAGTTAACGTTTCGGGTTAGTGACCCTTCTTCGGAACTGACAAATATTAGAAATGTCAAACGTTATAAGCAAGTGAGGCAGGGGTGGGGCAAGAGGTAACAAAGGAGAAGGTATAAGTTGGACAAGGCCACATAGCTGACCAAAAGGTCATGGAGCAAAGGCATACAATATGTTAATGGTGTGTTGAAAGACAAAGCATTAGTACAGATAGGGTGTTAACAGACTGAAGATTGAACAGCAGCAAGTACAGACATGAAAAAAAACAATGGGTAAGAAAACTGAACAAACTAAGATGAAATGAAATAAACATATAAAAAAAATTGTAAAAAATGTAAAAAAGAAAAAATAACTAAAAATAAAAGTAAAATGGGGGGCCCGTCATGCTCTGAAATTATTGAACTCAATGTTCAGTCCAGCAGGCTGTAGTGTGCCTAATCAGTAAATGAGATGCCGTTCCTCGAGCTTGCGTTGATGTTCACTGGAACACTGCAGCAAGCCCAGCATGAGAGCAGAGGGGAGTGTTGAAATGGCATGCAACCGGAAGCTCAGGGTCCTGCTTGCGGACTGAGCGGAGGTGTTCCGCAAAGCGGTCACCCAGTCTGCATTTGGTCTCCCCAATGTAAAGGAGACCACATTGTGAGCAGCGAATACAGTATACTACATTGAAAGAAGTACAAGTAAATCGCTGCTTCACCTGAAAGGAATGCTTGGGGCCTGGGATGGTGAGGAGAGAGGAGGTAAATGGGCAGGTATTACACCTCCTGCGATTGCAGGGGAAGGTGCCATGGGAAGGGGACGAGGTGGTGGGGGTAATGGAGGAGTGGACCAGGGTGTCGCGGAGGGAACGATCCCTTCGGAATGCTGACAGGGGAAGGGAGGGGAAGATGCATTTGGTCGTGGCATCACGCTGGAGGTGGCGGAAATGGCGGAGGATGATCCTTTGGATATGGAGGCTGATGGGGTGGAAAGTGAGGACAAGGGGAACCCTGTCACGGTTCTGGGAGGGAGGGGAAGGGGTGAGGGTAGAGGTGCGGGAAATGGGCTGGACACGGTTGAGGGGTTGGAAAATTCTACTTGTACTTGGAAGACATTTTTCAGTTATTAGTCATTCATATGTATAGCTCGTTGGTCACATAATCTAGATTAAAGCCTTCAGTTCCTTTTGTTTTAGCACAACTGCCAGTTTTATTTTTTAACCATCAGGCGCGTTCTGTTAAATATTTAACACAGCACTAAATAGCATGTACAAATATTTATTGGCAGTTTTGTGCTTTCTGTATGCACAGCTGACACTACAGTAGATAAAGAGTCTCCACTTTACAAGCAATTTACTTCTTCACATTAAGTCCTGCTTCCTCTATGCACCTGTAACAATATTTGCTTAAATTTTAAACATCATCACTTCTTGATATCAGAAGCCTTTTTTAACTAATTTTTTATTAGTAATTTCCTTTACATTAAGGATTATTTCACAATTCTTGGTGTGAGTGCCTAGCCTATCTTTATTTTCCCAGTACTTTCCCCATCCGTGTGTAGATGCAATGAATATTTTAACGCAGAGTTTCAATGCTGTAAAATGCAGCTGTCTCCATACCAGTGAAGTCTGACCTTTTATTCCATGCAGGAACTTATTCTGAGGATATCGCCTATTTATTCAGTTGCATATAAATATTGCGCCATCCGCAGAAGGGGAAGAAAAACATGACAGGGTAAAGTGAGAGGCTAGTAGCTGCTGGCATAGTGACCTTTTGCGTAATACAGCTAGGCCTAGAAAATAGAAGGACATATTTTCCTGCGATCAAGAATTAGAGGTAAACAGGTCCCCAAGAGCAGCACAAAGCAATAACAGAATTTATGAATACTCAGAGCCTGCATGGATTGAACACATATGGATGTTAGCACAGAGCAAAAGACAACCATCTTGAGAAAACTCAAGTAATCTTGCTGCAGGTGGGAGAAATTCTGATCTGAATCTAACTGACCTGGAGGGAACAGGGGGGTTTGGGTCAGACGCCTGTTTAATGCCTCCTCTGATTTTACTCTCTATTGAAGTCAATAGAGAGTAAAGTCACGCAGAATATAAAAAGGGCCTATGACCTGAAGTCAGCCCATTGCTGCCAGGCACATTAGGTTAAAATCGAGGCTTGTGGGTTCACTGCTTCCGGGCAGACCAATGAGTAAGCATTACAAAGAAGGGACAACATTTCACAAATTCATTAATTGTCTTGACTCCTTGTAATATCTGACATAAAATGGGTGGTCATCAAATGCCCATTAGTGCTTCAATATTGGTTCAAATCACTGCCTCCTTATGTAGCAGCAAAAGCATAGCGACTAACTTCTGGGATGCCCGTGTGGATGCCTGAAAGGCTAGTATATATAAAAGTAATACCCCATTTACATGGATATGCCAGTTGTGTGCCAAACTGCCATTCTGATGGAGCTTGTCGGTTTTGAGATGGGATATGAGCTGGCCCTACAAGAAGCCTGGCGACAGTCCAGACATGGAAGAGAGGTGAGATGATCCCGGGGAGGCCATGCATGGGCTGATGTATTTTTGTGAGTCCATTTCTGCTGTTCCTGGCTGCACAACAAAAAGACAGACACAAATTGTATTTTGAAGAGCGTCCAGGAGTCCATTTACGGACCATTGGTTAACCTGCTCAATTCCAGTAAAATTGGGCAGAATGTGTGCAGTGCCCACCCTGCTCACTTCTACCTCAGAATTTCAACTGGGGTCCAATGTACGTCATAGGGCATCCTATAACTCTCAGTGACAGTGACAATCTCAACTAGAGAGCTACAGCACTGAAACAGACCCTTCAGCCCACCGAGTCTGTGCCAACCAACAACCACCCATTTATACTAATCCTACATTAATCCCATATTCCCTACCACAACCCCACCATTCTCCTACCACCTACCTACACTAGGGGCAATTTACAATGGCCAATTTATCTATCAACCTGAAAGTCTTTGGCTGTAGGAGGAAACCGGAGCACCTGGCAGAAACCCACACAGTCACAGGGAGAACTTGCAAACTCGACACAGCCAGTGCCCAGAATAACACCCAGGTCACTAAAGTTGTGAGGCTGCGGTGCTAACTACTGTGCCACTGTGCCATCCACTGCCCTCTACTTTTATATATTGTTTCGAACAGGTGAGGAGGGGTCGAAGGGCTCCCCTCTCTTCTCTCTTCATCTTTGACTGCACCAGGGTTTATTTCTTTTTAAAAGTGAATGCACTTGCCAATTCAGTGAGTGTTTCACTATTTACGTGCTACGATCATAAAAGAACCAATGAATCAGCTTTTCTTGAGTTTAACAAAGAAAGAGGTTAGCTTTTTGTACCCAAATTGATCAAAGTAAAATAACAAACTATAGTCCAACTTTCACACACACACACACACACACACACACACACAGACACACACACACAAGGGTCACATGGACACAGAAATAGGTTACAAACTGTGGAATGATGGATTGGCCACATTAGAGTCTGGAGCAATAAAAGGGGTATACAGTCTGTGGAGTTTGGTGACTTTTCTGTCTTCCGGATGAACTTGGTGGCACTCGGCTTGTAGATGTGGCCAGCGGATTTGGTGGTCATCCTGGAAAACAGTGATGCAGATGATTTCCTTCATAGGGTCTCTGTCTGTCACATTGATGCTCAGGTGGTTACGGCCAGCAGGTAGGGTTCCAACTTACCAGGTGGACTTGAGAGAGAGAGAGAGAGAGAGAGGGACCCCCACTTGGTCTTTCCTGATCAGTGTCAGTTGCTTGTCTGCTGCAGAGAGAAAAAAGCCAGCTTAAAACACACAGATGGTGGGCATGTCACATGATGGCTCAATTTGTATTTCCTCTTGCAACTTTATTCGTTCATGTCTAGGACTTCCCTTCTCTCCATCAGGGTCCCATCGTTCAAGTGATTACCTTTGAGTGGTCTGTCTTCACCAGTTTAATGTCCCAATATTGCCTTTAAATGTCTTGTTAATGGGGACTGGCCAGGGGAGGCACTCCAAACTTCTCAAGTCATTGTTCTGGAGGGGACTAGCCAGACAATTCGATTCCCTCTCAATGCAGTGGAATGCAAGGGATTTTGATGCAAATTTTGGTGGCCATTTTAGCTGCTAGCAGTCACCTTTTAAAAAAAAAATCAATTCAGGTTTCCAGCCAATTGATTTTTAAAAAATTGTCATTCGACGAAGCACATGCTCGTGACAATATAGTGGCCTTTCAGGCATCCACAGGTGACATCCCAGTCATTCTCCTGTTACTGCTATGTAAGGAGGCAATGAAGTTTTTTTAGGTATATTGATATCATTAATGTCAGAGTTAAATGCAAAATCCATATATTTCTCACATGTCCATATTATTGAAGGGTAAAATATTTCCTGCACCTTGATAAATTGGGTCGGCCTTGTGGTCGTGGCAGTAGGAAATCGCAGGCCTGAGGACAGGAGGGGGAAAATCAGAGGCTTTGATGGGAGGAGATCAGAAGCTGGGTGGGGGTGGGGAGGAGGATCGGAGGCTCTGGGGAGGGAGAATCAGTAGTTGAATACCACAGGGAGAACGGGATCGGAGGCCTTGTTGGGGGGGAGTAAAGTTCAGAGAACTCGTGGTGGGATCGGAGGCCTGGGGTAAAGTTCGTTGGGGGTGCTTGACTGAAGAGTCTCTGCAGGCAGGCACCTGAATCCAGGTTGTAGATGTAAAGCCACCAGGTCCCTACCTCGATAAAGCTGCCAGGTTTCCCGAGACTCAGAGAACCTGGCCGACAGCAGTTAATGTAAAAATCTGAATGATAATGAGGATTACAACCTCATTTATGTTCCAACCTTCCTCCTTGGAGCAGCTTGGTCACCCGTCCACCTTCCAGTCTCAGCTAAAGCTGGAAATGGATGGGTTGGAGGTGGGTTTGGATCCAGAAACAGATTTCTCAGACTTTATCCCCCCACCCTATCCAAATCAGCCCTTTTTACATTAAAATTTCACCTCACCCTGCCTCCTAGTGTCAGATTCTAACACTCCAAGGTAAAGCTTTTCTACTCTGTATCAGACATGTACCAGAGCCCCAACCTCAGAAGTGTATTCCTACTGTGCAGGGGTGACATTTGTCTATTGCCCACAGCAGCTATCCTGCGGATTCTCAGCATGGGATTGCTAATAATGCTGAAATGGGGGCAGTTTTTCGATGTAGGCTCCTACCTACCTGGATTAAGACTGTCCACACTCATTCCACATTGAACCCTTCTCACCAGCAAATCCATGGCTGGAAGTGAACCTAGGTCCCAGAGGTGAAAGGCCAATGTTTAATCCACTCCAATAGCTAAATCTCCATGTGATCCCTTTCAAAACCAAACTTGACATTTGACTGAACGTATACTCCATGTAGGGTTAAAGCCAAAGCATGTGAGATGGTTTGCTCCAGGCGCCACACATTTTTGCTTTTGAGAGTCAGGACCTGACTGCAGTTATAAGAATATATTATATAAATTTGTATTGGTGGCTTACAGCTTTGCTCACCAGAAGCATAAATTGAAAATTTGGGATCAGAGGTTTGTGGGGTCACAGGATATTCTGCCAATTAAAAATTAAATAGACATATAAATGTGTTGAGCTCCAAGGCCAAATTCCTGATGACATTCCATCGGAAACTGTTCCCAGTGATTGAAAGATAGATAATTGGAGGGCACAGATTTAAGGTGATTTACAAAAGAACCAGAAGTGACATAAACAAAAACTTTTTTATGCAATGAGTGGTTAGGGTTTGGAAAGCACTGCCTGATAGAGTAGTAGATACAGATTCAATAGATGTCTTCCAAAGGGAATTGGTTAATACCTGAAGGAGCAAAAATTGCAGGGGTATGGGGAAAAGAGCCAGCACAGACTCAATGAACCAAATGACCTCCATCTGTGCTGTGCTATAGTAATCCATGGTTCTATAATTCTATGTGCTCTCAATTGGCAATGCTTCATGCTAGCACCATAAAGTTATAAAATCTATTCCTTACTAACACCTTATTGTCAATCACTTTGCAGCAATGTGATAATTGGACCCTTAAAGTAAACCGTCACATCTTCATGTAATCTGATAATATAATTTGATTGCTTGCAGCACACTGTCATTCATTGATGGCTGCTTCACTTCAATATCCTGCACTGCATCTTGAGCCTTCCCAAAGCACCACGTAACAATTTGTTGGAACAGTCATTCACCTAAAAGATTGGATGGGCTTTATGATCAATATTGATAAATGCAGCTGTTTGAGCAGCCTGCCATTTGATCCTTATGTTTAGTTGGAACACTATCACAAACATCTGGACTCCCTGTGGAAAGAATTGACTCAGTTCTGGTGCACATCCGACTTCCTAATATATTTAACAGTTGATTGTAAGCTTTAGCTCCATTCAATAGGGATACCACTGAGGTATGAACTGGCTGTGCAGCGAGCTAAGACTGAAGCAGTGATTTCTGGAACTAGTATATATTTTTAGGCTTGCATCCCCTACTTTTGGCTCCCTTTACTTCTTTCAGTTAAAAGAAAAAATGGCAAATGCTGGAAATCTGAAACAAAAACAGAAAAGGCTAGAAATCTTCTTTTGACAGCACTTCACAAACCTGTGACCTCCACCACTTAGAAGGACATGGGGAACAGATGGAAGGGAATACCATAACCTTTGAGTTCCCCTCAAACTAACACACCATCCTGACTTGGATCATATGTCATCCTTGCTTAGTGAAAATCCTGGAACTTCCTACCAAACAACATTATAGGAGTACCTTCCCCACATGGGCTGTAACAGTTCAAGAAGAAAGCGCACCATCACCTTCTCAAGGTCAACTAGCAATGGACAATAAATGCTGGTCTTGCCAGCAACACCCACAGCCTGAGAATGAATTTAAAAAAACATAGCAAATCTGACTGAATCAGAAAAGTGAAAAACATGGGATATGATTTTGGGTGCAGACCATGTGACATGCTAGGCTTTCTCCCAACACCATTGTTTTGTGATCACTGTTACGACCAGGTGAGAAAGAGGTCTAGGCTTCCCTTTTAGCCTTCACCTGCTCTTACTGTAACAGGGTTTAATTTTAAAAACACTTTTTTTTAGCTCCCCCATGGTGAATCCTTGCTCACCACTTTCCAATTATAAGGCAAAGAACCAAGCACAAACAGGCTTTATTAGGTTTAAAGAAGAAAGGTGAAATTGTATTAAACTTAAACTCTAATTCCGTTCGCGCCTCCGGATACATGACGCACCCACGCTAGCATGCATAGGTGATACACACATGCAAACAGAGTCAGAAAAGAGCAGAAGAAAAATAAAGTGGAAAGGTTTGAGGCAATATCTGAAGAGTTGTTATGGTTCTTCAAGCTCTCTGCAGAGTCCTTGATTGTAGGTAGATCTTGCTTTTCGTTGTGGCCCAATATTCCTCTTAAACCTTGTTCACTGTAGGAGACTTTTCTCTCTTGGGGTTCCTGTGTCTTCACTGCATTTAGTTCCATGAGAAAGATGGAGCAGACAGGAGAGGCTGTGGTGAGCCAGCCAAGAGAGTTCTTTTCAATCCGGGAGCAAACAGCTTTCTGCAGGCTCAAACTCTCAGTTGAAACTCTACATATCAGAAAAAACATCCAGACTGCCAAGTAGGTTAGTTATGTGATGAACTGGTTTGACCAGGTCTGTTTGTAGATTGTTTTGGAGCAGGGGATAGCTCCTTTGTTCCCAAACACTGTCTGTTAATATGCAAAAATGTCTTTCCAGCCAGGGGCTTGGTAATCCCTTGTCACAGGCCTTCTCTTGTTCCCAGCAACAATTTGAAATTTAATGGCCACGTGGCAAAATTAATGTGCCTCATTCGTGGCAGATGGGAGCCTGCATGACGTCACATAGAAAAGTAGTTTTCACAAGTGGAGTGACTTTTTTGTGATCAGAAACCTACACTTTTATATGATACGCATTTGGCTGAGAATTAATAACCTTCTACTGATCTACTGATTACTGGAAATCGGATGGCATGCTTCACCACTGGTGGTTTAGGGTAACAGGGTCATATGAGATCTCAGGATGTGGGCCATCCCTTCCCTTTCACGAGTTTCCACAGGCCCAGGTAAGGGTCCCATGTTCAGGGTTATGAGCCATGGCCAATGGCAGAACCAGCAAATTCTCGGTGGTGATGGTGGAACCTCAAGGACAACTGCTGCTTACAGGCGTAGAATCCTTCGGGAAGAGGACTTAGAGTCATAGAATCATTTAAGGCATAGAAGGAAGCCATTCTGCCATCAAGTCTATGCCGGTTATCCATGTATCCATGGAGCAATCCAGCGAGTTCCACTCCCCCATTCGATCCCCATAGCCTTCAAATTTATTTCATTCAAGTGCCCATCCAATTTCCTTTTGAAATCATTGATGTCTTCGGTTCCACTACCCTTGTGGGCAGCAAGTACCAGGTCATTATCACTCGCTGCATAAAATAGTACTTCCTCACATGCTCCCTGCATCTCTTGCCCAAAACCTTCAATGGCCAGGATTTTTTGTGGCCCTTGAGGCGGGGTCAGAGGCGGAGGGCATGGAGCATTGTGACGGGTGGCAGGGGTGCGGAGGGCCCATCACTTCCCCATTGCCCAGCAATCTTTCCAGGGGCGAGATATGCCGATGATGGCTTTCCCGCTCAGAGGCCAATTTAGGCCCTTAAGTGGCCTATTAATGCCCAATTAAAGTTCTCTTCCCACTGCCGCTGGGATCTTACCAGCAGCGGGGTATGCCTCCATCACGCGGGGAGGACAATTTGTAACACAAGGCGTCCTCCATGTGGGTTTGGTGGGGGGAATCCCTCCTTCGTGATCAATTTGTGACCCATGGAGGACCATCACTGGGAAATAGTTTACCCCCCGGAATCCCCCCTCCCCCTAGACTGGATTACCACCTCCCAGTCCCCCCTCGCCAGGGCTTTCCAGATTGGTCCCAGTGACCCCGCCTCACCTCCCAATGGTATGGAGTTCCAGCACTGGACCTCGGTCCGAGGGCTTTGCAGTACCGGCAGTGGCCACTGCTCCCAGTGGCTCTGTCGATACTGCTGAACTGCTGGCCCTCAATTGGCCGGCAGCTCTTGGAGGCAGGAACCCTGTCTTTGAAGGGACATAAATCCCAGCTCATGAACCTTTGATTGAAAAAGACTGGAGGGTCAATCTGACGGGCACAAAAAGGCTGAGGTGGGGTTTCCCCCGCCTTTTTGGCCCAGTGCCGGAAGCCCCAGCTCCAGCACAAAAACCAGCCCAACGTGTGTCCACTAGTCCTTGTGCCATCAGTTATTGGGAACAGTTCTTCTTTGTCTAACCTATCTAAGCCTATCATAATCTTGTACATCTCTATCAATCTTCCCTCAATCTCCTTTGATCCAGGGAGAACAACCCCAGCTTTCCAGCCTAACATTGTAACTAAAATCCCCCAACCCTGGAACCATTCTGGTAAATCTCCGCTGCACCCTCTCAAGGATCCTCACATCGTTCCTAAATTGTGGTGACCAAACCTGGATGCACTACACTAGTTGGGGCCTAATCTGAGCTTTATAAGGGTTCACCATAACGTCCCTGCTTTTGTACTTTATGTCTCTATTTATGAAGCCTTAGCTCCCAAATGCTTTACTTGTGTTTGCTTTAAAACACACATGAGGAAGGCAATGGGAAACCACCTCATGTACATTTTCCCCAGTCATATTGCTCATTTCGTATGAAAGTTTAAAAAATGGGAGGCTCATCCAAGCAATTAAAGTGGAAAGCGCAAGACCATGAGGAATGGAGAAATTAGCAGAGGGCCTTCCCTGGGGTACATCACCACTACTACATTGGTGGCTGTGCCTTCAGCTTCCGGGCCCAAGCTCTGGAATTTCCTCCCTAACCTTCTTCACCTCTCCACCTCTCTTTCCTCCTTAAAGACATTCCTGACAACCTACCACTGTGACCAAGCTTTTAGTCATCTATTCTAATACCTCCTTCTGTGGCTTGGGTGTCATATATTGTTTTATAATGCTGCTGTGAAGCACCTTGGGATGATTTATTGCATTAAAGGTGCCATATAAATACAAGTTGTTGTTGTTCAATCACAAAAATTTTGGTGAGAGTTCGAGGAGAGTTGGGAAAATAGTTAAGTAAGAATGTCAAAGATTTCAGTCTCTCATGTTTATGCTATTCTCTAGCTCTTATTTAAATTTTTTCACAGTCTAGAATTCAAGCTTTCCCATTAATTTCTTCCTCAATGAGTCCTTTTAAACCATATAATTTCTTTGTTGTAGTACGTTCACTGAGATATTAAAGTTAAAGCAATAAGTAATAAGCAACTAATAAGAGTCAAATTGGCTTCTAAGCAGCTGCGCAATGAGCCTGTGTTGTTAAGCATAATTTAGTTTTACTCTTACACCTAGATTTTACATTTCCTTCTCCCATCCAAATCTCTCTGTACAGAAGTAAAGGATTATCAGGAAAACAATTCCCATGCTCTACTACTGCCCCTCAACAATTAGGAACTATACCAATGGATCCCAGGATCACCACCAACAAAATGTTAGCTGCAGGATAGTGCTTGGTCTATGATCAGGAATACATGAAAGTGGAGTTGTCACTCCATGGTTCATTACATTGGGGACATTACAGGACCAGGCCCCAGAATCACCCAATGCAATTGTTTTAGCTTCACATTCAGTTCCATATTTGATTTGAAGTATACGTCTAACTGATCAGGCTATCCCAGTGGTATATCTCTGCAACTTACAGGCTTCCCAGTACTTTTAAAATGACTAAAGACATATTGACTTAAAGTTGCATCCTTACTAATTTCAGGGAGCTCATTTATTTTTACTAGCAGCTGCAAAAGGACACAAACTGTACCTTCATCTGCACTTGTCCTCATCTATCTTGTTATCGTCAATAATTTCCGACCAGGAAATAAGCTCTGCACTGCTGCCACAGTAGCATCCTTTCAAACATCGCCAAATTGATGGATTTTCCTGATTTCCTTCAATAAGGGAAGCAGTGGTTGTCGAACTTGTGAGATGTTTATTAGAGAACAGAAATTTCCAACTTTGTTTCTTTCACTAACATCTCTAAGGAGTCTCTTTTCTTTTCAAGCTACTTGGTATTAAACAAGTCATGACAAGATAATTGTTCAGTCAAGGGCTTCAGATCCAGAAAAAAAGATAAGGAGACAGGTTTGCCCTGAACCAAATCTCCACTACCATTTAGTTTCCAGAAAGCAATTGGGTTGTATAAATCTAGACAAACAAAGAAATCTAATCAGATTTAATTGTTTTTTCTCTTTCTTTCTCTACCTTTCTCACTGTCACTCTCACTTTCTCTCTGTTTCTTGTTTGATGGTTACCCACTTGCTTCCATTTGCATTTCAACTTTGCTTTTACTCAACTTGTCCACCACTTGAATTAAATATAGATAGAGTTTTTAATAAAATCACGACTATATACACGCAGCCATCATGCCTGTGTGTTAACGTTGCCAACAAATGGAGCTGAACTTCCGACACTGAGGCAGGAAGCAGGAGCCGGGTTGGTTTTCAGGTCAGAAACCAACCTCTGGTAAAAAAAAAACTGATTAACGTTAAGATTTTCACGGGGTAAGCCCTTAATTGGGATGGAGATGGGTTTTAGGGAGCAGAGGCAGGTCAGATGAGGTGTGGACTCATTTAGACTCCCATGACAGCCAGCACTAAGGCAGTGAGGCTGCTGTTGTCCTAAGGGAAACATCTGTTGATTGTGCCAAAACCTTCCACAGCACCAGAGGGAAGCGCAATGTCGCAGGAGAGCCAAAGGCCTGGCACCCGGGGCAGGGCTGCCCCTCACTTCATGAATGTCAACCTAGATCTAATACTGGAGGAAGTGAGGGAGAGAAGGGAATCCTCTTCCTAGAGGGTGGCAGGAGGAGGTCACTTCATTGAGCAGCAGGGGCACCTCTCTATTCATCGTCATCTCCCTCCACCTCATCTTCCTCCTCCTCTCTTACCTCCTGCTTCTGCTCCTCCCCAGATGAGTTGTGTCCTTCCAGGGCCTCAAGGTCTACACCTCTCTGGAGGGCCATGTTATGGGAGAGCACAGCAGACCACCACAATGACCAAGACTTTTGAAGGAGGGTACTGGAGGACACCACCTGATGGCTTGCTCAATGGGGGTCATTGGTTGTATTGCCTCTGTGCCACTGTCTGGGGCACCCATAGAGGGGTGAGTAGCTATGTTTTTCAAGAGATATCCTTTGTCGCCTAGGATCCAACCATGCACTTTGGGGGTTGGAGTGAAGATCCGAGGCAGCCTGGACTGCTGGAGGATGAAGGAGCCATGGCAGCTGCCAAGAAAGCAAACATACACATGGAGGAAGCTCTTGCTGTGGTTGCAGACCAGTTGAATGTTGAGGGAGCGGAAGCCCTTCTTCTTGATAAATCTGAGTGGGTAGTCACTGGATGCCTTGATGGCCATAAAGGTGCAATCAATGATACTCTGAACCTGGGGGAATCTAGCGATGGTGGCAATACCCAATGCCCTCTTACACTGCAAGGCCCTGTCTGTTGTGAAATGAATGTACAGTCCAATCCTGGCAAAGAGGGCATCCGTGACCTGCGAAATACAGTACAGTGCAGCTGCTTAGGCCACCGAGGTCCACAGTTGATCCTTGGAATGAGCCAGAAGCAAAGATGTTCCATGCCACAGTGACTTTAATGGCTGCTGGCAGGGCATGGCAACTAGTACTATGAGGTGCAAAGTCTTCGGCAATGAGGGCAGAGGTATCTGTGTCCATCTGCCTGGAGAAATACTGTGTCATGGTCATCTCCAGGTAGCTCTGTCATTGACAGTAGATCCTGTGTTGAGAATACAGCCTCTGTTGCCTTCCTGCCTCTCTTTCCTCTCCCGTGCCCTTCTGTTGCTTGTTCCACCCTTCCTGCAGAGGGTGTTGGTCTTCAGCATCACTGGGCCCCAAAACTGACACTCTTGCCCCCATTGCTAGCTGCAACCATCCTTCTGGCCAGGTGGCTGCTCAATTGTCCTTGGCAGATTTGCCCCCTGCTCTGCTATCCCTGTGATGCCTGGGGGAGCCGACTCTGTTCATTGCCTGGGTGCTGTCTTACCCCTGCGCAGCAATAAGGGCACCTCTGTTTCAAGTGCTGAGTCCCCCTTTGCCCCGCTGACCTAGTTATGGGGCTGGGGTGATGCCCTGGGGAAGCCATGACAGGCTCCCCACTCTGTCCTCACCTCCCTTCATCAGAGGGGCGGCACAGTGGCGCAGTGGTTAGCACTGCAGCCTCACAGCTCCAGCGACCCGGGTTCAATTCTGGGTACTGCCTGTGTGGAGTTTGCAAGTTCTCCCTGTGTCTGCGTGGGTTTCCCCCGGGTGCTCCGGTTTCCTCCCACAAGCCAAAAGACTTGCAGGTTGGTAGGTAAATTGGCCATTATAAATTGCCCCTAGTATAGGTAGGTGGTAGGGAAATATCGGGACAGGTGGGGATGTGGTAGGAATATGGGATCAGTGTAGGATTAGTATAAATGGGTGGTTGATGGTCGGCACAGACTCGGTGGGCCGAAGGGCCTGTTTCAGTGCTGTATCTCTAAACTAGATCTGTTGCTGAAGGCGCATGTAACCCCTTTAAAAATGTTCAAGTTACAGCCTTGACAAGCTCTTAAGCTTTCGAATAGTTTTAATTGTCCGCACTTGGGAGGAGAGCAGGACTCCTGTCCCACCTCCCCCCACCCTGATAAACAATGCCAGTGCTGGGATCATCATCTTGAAATTGACACACCACTTGGTACTGGTATTTTTGCGCTCCCTCCACCCCACCACCTCTGTTCCTGAAAATTCAGTGCATGGTCTTTTTTCATTTTCATTTTCTTTGAGCTTTTGAGTTTTAAATATTGAGAAAAACAGCTGTTTGACTGACAGTCAAGAGTCATCCAATCGGATAATTTCTTTCCAATCAGTGTGGGAAGGATGTACGCTGTGAGCATGGTGGTGTTGGGTGATCAATGGTGGGATTGAGGGTGGGATGGTCATGCCATGAAACATTGCAGAAAACATTTAATCAGAGTTGGCAACCCAACTGCACATGCATGGGTTTACTTATATTTCTGTTGGCCAATTTCGAGGCAGGGGACAGGTTATGAAAGGATTAGTCAAGTTAGCTTCAGGATGTTTTATCTCCCAATTACTGACTATATTTTAAATGGTTCAATTATATGAGCCAGCAGATAAACATTTGAGGGGAGACTACATTGTCAGAGGTAAGTTTGTTTGGATGAGATGTCAAACCAAGGCTTCTTCTACCTGTTCTAATGGTTATATTCATTCTCAGAATGTAGGTGTTGCTGGCACGGCCAGTATTTATGTTCCATTCCTTATGCCTTGAAAAGGTGGTAGTAAGTCTTCTTCTTGAATTGCTGCAGTTCAAGGACTCCCACAATGCTGCTCGATAGGGTGTTTCAGGATTTTGACCCAGTGACAATGAAAGACCTGTTGTGTATGTCCAAGTTGAGATGGTGCGTGACTTGGAGGCAAATGTGGAGGTGATGGTGTCAAAAAACAGCTTCTGCCCTTGTCCTTCTAGGTGATGGAGGTTAGGGCTTGAGAAATGCTATCAAAGAAGCATTGGCGAGTTGCTACAGTGCATCTTCTAGTTAATACAGACCGCAGCCACGATGTGCTAGTGATGGATGTTTAGATGGTGAACATTAAAGATCCCTTGACATTATTTGAAGAAAATCAGGACTTAGGCCCTTCTTCCAATACCAGTAACCTTACAAACAACTCGTCAGTTCACCAATGGTCTCACATACCTTAGCTTTCTTCTGTCACTGACCATCATATCATCCTCTTTCCTACAATGTAAAAATAAAAGCCAACACAAAATATACATTCCAAACCAAATTTATAAATTAAATCATAATATGATGGCTACCAAAATAAACTAATCGCCCTTGTGCACTCCTTTAGAGCCTCTTCTGTGTGCCTATTCCTCCCCTAGTACTTCAATAAGGTGCTTCCCCTGTGGCTACAGCATGGCTGGTGGAAGGCTGCTGACCTTCAGTTTGGCCTGAGCTGGCTGGTTGACAGATAATAGCAAGAGCACTGATGGAGCGGCTGGGGTGGGAGCATGAATGCAGCCATTCTGAAACAGGACAGCAGGTTTGTACCCCATGGTGCCAATGCCGCTGCCATGGGATTGCACCTCAGCTATCCGAGTAATCTGTTGGAGGACAGATTGCTGAAGTGCTGTGATGCCCTGGAAGTCCTTTCTAAAACTGTTATCCCGAACTATGGTGGCAGCAGTCTCAGCTTGCATGGCAGTAAACTGAGATTGCTTGACTGCAGTCTGCAATTCCATTGTAGCACTCAGACTTTTGGTAGAATCTGCTTGTGCTGCAATGGAAGCTGAGACATTGACCTTCAGAGGTTGCATCATGGTGGGTTCCACAGGTACATTGATGGAGCTGACCATTTGTTCCATTTGGAAAAGCTAGGCTCCAAGCTCGACACAAAGCCCGAAGCCAAGTTGGTGCTGGACACCTCATTGCTCCCTAACATTGTGCACAGGTTTTTCAGCAGGGTTCCCAGTGAATCAAGCACACCCATCAGACTTTTTCTGTAGTCTGGCCCATTAAAGTCCTCATCTGAGCCTTCAGCAGCAGATCTACTGGGCTGAATTTTGTGGAGGAGGCGGGGCTCTCAGCGCCAGGCCGAAAAGGCAGGAGGAGCCCCGTCTCAATCTTTTTGTGTCCCCCCCCCTCCCCCCGGAGTGATCCTCTATTTTTTTGCTGCCTAAGTGTCCCGTGCCAGGATCTCTGTCCCTTTAAAGATGAGGATCCCACCTCCAAGAGCTGTCCGCCAGTTACAGGGAGTGGGCGCCACTGCCAGTACTGCAGAGGCCTTGAACCCAGAAGCGCTGGAATTCTGGACCTCAGGTAAGTGAGGCGGGGTCACCAGGGCCATTCCAGAAGACCCCGGTGCTGGGTGGTGGTAGGGTGGTGGGCATGAAGTCCAGGGGGAGGGGGTGGCCATGGAGTTTTGCCAACAGTTTCTCTGTGGACCTACGAAGGAGGGACACCCCCAAGCCCGCAGAGAGGGCACGTCATTTTACAAGACACCCTCCCTGCATGACAGAGATAACCCCCGCTGCTGATTAGATTCCTGCAATGGCATGAAGTGGCCCTTAAGTCGCTATTAATAGGCCATTTAAGGGCCTCAACTGGCCTCCGGGCAGGAAGGCCATTGTCAGCCTATCCCACCCCTGCCAAAATTGCTTGGCGATGGGGCGGTGACGGGCCCTCTGCCCCCCACCCCCTGCCTCCTACCACAATTCTGTAGGCTCCCCTGCCTCAGAGAGGACCCATAAAATCCAGCCCAATATGTGACCTTGCACTCCAATGCTATCCTGTCTATTGCTCTTGCTCCTGCACGGTTGTGCCCAGTGTCTAATCACGCATATCCCTCCTCTATTATATCCTCTAAAATTCATGCAGCTGGTGGCTGCGAATGTGAAATCGAGTGATGATGTCTCTTCATCTCCACTTTCTTTTTCCTCTTTCTTCACTCCCTGGGCTGGTTCCAGTTCTTGGGTGAAATGAAAAAAGGACAAGAGTTGAGCTGTGATGAGGGGACAGGAGTAATTAAGAAGTGCGAGCATACACCATCTGCAGCTTTTCACTAGGAAGAGATTGAAGGGTGAGAGAGAAGTGGGATCTGGGAAGGACGATTAGGTATATTGATACCCTAATCACTAATTGCTCCGACCCGACTGGTAGCCACTGCCTCAGCGATGTCCCTTCTCATGATAGCCAGCATTATCTCCTCCATGGGGGTTAAAACATGCAGGTGCACTTCTCCCTCCAGTTAATTCCTGCTGCCTACTGTTATGCATTATCTTCTCCTGCAAGAAAGAGGAAAGTGTGTCAGTGAGCATCATGCAATCTGTTTTGTGTGATGTGGCAGTCATGATTGAATAGCTGTCAGTGTGTGCGAGCTGCAAAATGTGGGTGTGCTAAATGTGTGAGGATAATGCATATGAATGCTAGAGTTGAATTCTGATTGATAAATATTGTTAGTAAATGGGGTGATCTTGGTGTATTCGAATTGACCAGTGAAAGAGGCTCTTGGTGCAGTTGGTAGAATATGGCATTTGAAGTTAAACTCACTGACCTTGACAACTCACGCAAGATCATTAAATTTCTTCCTCTATTGCATTCATGCTTTTCTCAGCTATACTCCTGTCATTACCCTCAACTGCCAACTCTTCCCACTGCCTCCTGAGCATGTACCTCCTGCCCCCATGGAGGTTAAACAACATCTCTCCTCTGTTGCACCTCTTCCACCAAGACTTCCAGTAAAGTACCGGAAATGTTGATGCATGCTCTCCTACCATGGCCAGCTATAAATCTTCCACAGCATAGTTTTAAAAATACACTCAGCACCTCCAGTAGCCATGATGTACCACCCCTTTAAGAGGTGAGGGTTGCCTTTTAGTAACGCTAGAACTCGCTGATGCACGCAGCCAATGAACAGTGCAGTGAGTGCCAGCTGCACGCAGCAACCATGGAAACAAGTAGGCAGCATGAATTTGAGGTCCTGTCTGCATTGTAATCATCAGACAGAGGTGAATCATGCATTGAGATTCCTGTGTCCATTTTGGGGAGTCACATGATTTAAACCTTCCTGGGAGGGGTGAAGTCACAGAGGGTTTGGAACACAATGATGAAACTTTTAAATCTGAGGCATTGTTAGACTAGGAGCCAATATGGGTCAGTGAGCGCAGGGGTGAAGGCAGAATGGGACAGTACAAGTTAGGATATGGGCAGCAGAGTTTTGGATGAGCTCAAGTTTATGGAGGGTGGAAGATAGGAATGTCATGCTCACGCAATCCGAACTTATGAGCTTTAAAATGAACTTATGAAATAAACCCGAACCAGGCACTTTTCTTGTAAAACAAAATGAAGTTAAGAGGTCAGGTGACCTTTCCTTTTCTGCCTGTGCACATAGAAATACAAGAACCCAGAGCTAATTTTTATGTCTGGACGATTCTTGGAGAAGTCAAGAAAATACAAACGACCTTTCTGGACACATCCCTGAGAAATCCTTAAAATACAAATGACCTTTTTCTGTGGTAATGGCTGCTTTTCTCCAACTGATTGAATTAACAATGATGTTGCAGACCTTTTGACTCCAAACTTAAATTCCAAAGAATTGGTGTGAAAAGCTCTACTTTATCAAGATGAGATGAGGGTAAATGACACCCAGACTCCATTGTTTAACAATGGTCTAACTATCAGAAACTATTTATGAGGGTCATGGAAAGAGAAACAATGGTCACATGACAGAAACTAGGTTTCTGATAAGGAGCTTTAATATATTCTGGGAGACAGAGGAGATCCATCGATACCATTGAGAGAAAGGACCCTGCGTAAGATTAACAGTTTTTGAACTACATGCAGGCAGATACTAGAGTTTGGCCTTGAACTACTTACCTGAGAAATCATACCAGGACTTCACCTCTGACTTTGGCTGCAATATAACAAGAGCAGTCTGCAACAGCACATCCATCTTCCGGAACCTCCCACATTTTTCTTCAGTGAACAAGGAAAAAAATTACAGGCCAGCAGCATTTCAACTCTTCACCCAGGGGAAATGCAAGTTTAACAGAGAACTCTTTAAAAATTATCAGACCTAACGTATGTTATCTTTATAATCTTTATCTTTTCTTGAGTGTGTGTATCTGTACGAGTGTAAGAGTGGTTGTTGTTACATATTTTGGGGGTTGTATAATAAGCATTTTTTAAAAATCTTATGAGAAAACCTGTCATTTGTTTATTCTTGACAAGTAAAAATAAAAACTTTTTAAAAATAAACACGCTGACTTTGATCAGTCAAGAGGTGAAAAAGGATGAACCATCCCTATCATCTCTCGCCTGTCTGGAACAGGAGGCTGGGCTCAGGACGTCGCAAATGACTGAAGCCAGGGAAGTACTTTTGAAAAGAAGTCATTGTATGATGTAGAGAAACATGACAGCATATTTGTGCACAGCAGGGTCCCACAAACAGCAATGAGAGAATGACCAGATAATCTATAGTCTGAGGAATAAGTATTGGCAAGAACACATAAAAATGTAACTGAAAGGGAAATCCTTTCCTCACAAATTTTGCTCTAATATTTATAAAGAAGCTGCAAAATAACAGTTACAGTGCATATCATGAAACACACTGAGTCGGCAGCAGCCTCCAGTACTGTTGTGGAGCCGACTGAAGCATTCTAAGAAGATACAAACATAATAAACAAAAGCAGGAGTAGACCCCGTGCCCCTCCAGCCATTCAATTAGATCATGGCTGATCCTTGACCTCAATTTTACTATCATGTCTGATCCCTATACTCCTTGATTCCCCTGAAGTCCAAAAATCTATCTATCTCAGCCTTGAATATACTCTACAACTAAGCATCCACAGCCCTCTGGGGTTGAGAATTCCAAAGATTCACAACCCTCTGAGTGAAGAAATTTCTCCTCATCTCAGATCTAAAGGATTGACCCTTTGTCCTGAGAATATGACCCTTACTTCTGGACTCTTCAACCAGGTTCTATCGTGCCAAGCCCCCACAGAATCTTGTATGTTTCAATGAGATCACCCCCATTCTTCTAAACTCCAGCGAATATAGGCCCAATCTACTTAACCTCACCTCATAGAACAACCTTTCATCTCGGCAATCAATCCAGTGAACCATCACTGCACCACCTCCATATATAAAGAGACCAAAACTGCACAGTACTCCAGGTGTCGTCTCACCAAAGCTCTATAGGATTGTAGCAAGACTTTCTTATTCTTGTGCTCCAGCCCCTTGAAATAAAAGCTAACCTGTCATTTGCCTTCTAATTGCATGCTAACTTTCTGCGTTTCTTGTATGAGGACACCTAAATCTCACTGAACATCAACATTTATAAGTTTCTCACCAATTACAAAATATGCTGGTTTTCTGTTCTTCTTGCCAAAGTGAATACCTCACATTTCCTGACATTATACTCCATCTGCCACCTTACTGTCCACTCAGTTAACCTGTCTATATCCTTTCGCAGCCTCTTTGTGTCCTCTTGACAGGATACTACATAGGATATACGGCACAGAAACAGGTCATTCCAGTCCCGGCTGGTATTTATGCTCCACTCAAGCCTCCTCCCATCTTTCCTCATTTAAATCTATTATTGTAAACCTCTATTCCCTTCTCACTCATACGCTTGTCAAACTTCCCCTTAAATGTATCTATGCTGTTCACTTCAACCACGCCCTGTGGCAGTGAGTTCCACATTCCCACCACTCTTTGGGCAAAGAAGTTTCTTCTGAATTCCCTTTTGAATTTCTTGGTAACTATCTTATATTAATGGCTTCTAGTTATGTTCTTCCCCACAAGAGAGGCTCGGACTGTCAATCCTTTCCTGATATGGATATACCCACGCTTTCTGGTATCATCCTTGTAAATCTTCTTTGCACCTTCTCGAGTGCTTCTATATCCTTTTCATAATATGGCAACTAAAACAGCACGCAGTATTCTTAGTGTGGTCCAGCCAAGTTCAATACAGGTTTAGCATAACTTCCCTAGTTTTCAATTCTATTCCTCTAGAAATAAAGCCTAGTGCTTGGTTTGCCATTTTTATGGCCTTGCTAACCTGTGGCACAATGGTTAGTGATTGGTATATTTGTACTCTAAGATCCTTTTGTTCCTCTACCCCATCTAGACTCGCACCTTCCAAGTAATATGTGACTCCTTATTCTTCCTACCAAAATGTACTACCTCACATTTAACTATGTTGATCTTCATTTGCCAATGATTTGCTCATTCTGCAAGTTTATTAATGTCCTCCTGTAATTTGTTGCAGTCCTCCTCAGGATTGACCATATTCCTCAATTTGGTGTCATCCGCAAATTTAAAAATTGTGTTTTTGGTTCAAAAGTCCAAATCGTTAATATAAATTGTGAACATCAGTGGTCCCAGCACTGATCTCGTGGAACACCACTACCCACCTCTGCCACTCTGAATATTTACCCTTTACTCCCACTCTCTGCTGTCTTGACGCCAGCTAGCAATCCATCCTGCCATTTGTTCCCTGACTTCTCTGATCTTATTCATTAGTCTATTAGTCCAAAGTACGGAATGTCCTCATCAGGGAACTCCTCTTTGCTGACGATGCTGCTTTAACATCTCACACTGAAGAGTGCCTGCAGAGTCTCATCGACAGGTTTGCGGCTGCCTGCAATGAATTTGGCCTAACCATCAGCCTCAAGAAAACGAACATCATGGGGCAGGATGTCAGAAATGCTCCATCCATCAATATTGGCGACCACGCTCTGGAAGTGGTTCAAGAGTTCACCTACCTAGCTCAAGTATCACCAGTAACCTGTCTCTAGATGCAGAAATCAACAAGCACATGGGAAAGGCTTCCACTGCTATGTCCAGACTGGCCAAGAGAGTGTGGGAAAATGGCGCACTGACACGGAACACAAAAGTCCGAGTGTATCAGGCCTGTGTCCTCAGTACCTTGCTCTATGGCAGCGAGGCCTGGACAATGTACATCAGCCAAGAGCGACGTCTCAATTCATTCCATCTTCGCTGCCTCCGGAGAATACTTGGCATCAGGTGGCAGGACCGTATCTCCAACACAGAAGTTCTCGAGGCGGCCAACATCCCCAGCTTGTACACACTACTGAGTCAGCGGCGCTTGAGATGGCTTGGCCATGTGAGCCGCATGGAAGATGGCAGGATCCCCAAAGACACATTGTACAGCGAGCTCGCCACTGGTATCAGACCCACCGGCTGTCCATGTCTCCGCTATAAAGACGTCTGCAAACGCGACATGAAATCCTGTGACATTGATCAGAAGTCGTGGAAGTCAGTTGCCAGCGTTCGCCAGAGCTGGCGGGCAGCCATAAAGACGGGGCTAAAATGTGGCGAGTCGAAGAGACTTAGTAGTTGGCAGGAAAAAAGACAGAGGCGCAAGGGGAGAGCCAACTGTGCAACAGCCCCGACAAACAAATTTCTCTGCAGCACCTGTGGAAGAGCCTGTCACTCTAGAATTGGCCTTTATCGCCACTCCAAGCGCTGCTTCACAAACCACTGTCCACCTCCAGGCGCGTATCCATTGTCTCTCGAAATAAGGAGGCCCAAAAGAAAAAAAGAAAAGAATTATGGGGCACCTTATGAAAATCCAGATTACTGTCACACCTAGCTTGTACCATCAGCAAACTTGAGCTCATTACTCTCAGCAGTGTCATCTAAGTCATTAATATTGATTGGAAATAGCGAAGGCTCTTCAGCTGAGCTGATTCCTGCTTCTCCTACCTCTAGATATAGACAAGTGAAAAATTGTTAATTTATCTATTCATCAACGTCCTCTGGCAGTTCCTCTAAATATCATTGGCTAGGCCACTGTAAACTTGGAAAAAGCTGAAAGCAGCATGTGGAGATCACAGCCTGAAACTGGTCCCCCAATTTTAATTCCTCACCCAAAAAAGGGGAGTGACAGAGATAAATTTCTTCCCCTCTGCATACTGCCTCAATAATAATGGGAACTTTTTTCATTGCCAGGTGTATCACCATTGTAAAAGCACACATAACATTTCCTCTGTTCAATAGTCCTAGTGAAATTACAAATTCATTTTATTTCTTACATTACAACAGTAGCTAAATTTCAAAAGTACTTCATTGACTCTAAAGCACTTTGGGACATCCTGAGGTTGTGAAAGACATTATATAAATACAAGTTCTTTCTGTCCCATTGGACAATGTTGCTGGAAATATTCTGCAAGGTATATTTCAACCAATGTATTTGCAATGTTGTAACTTTTCGAGTGCATGCAGGGCAGGGAAACTATGGGGGGGGCGGAGGGTGTAATTCATAACTATCGAAAATGGGCATGGGGATTGCAATATACGATTAACCATCGCGTTTGCTTCTGATGCCCGCAGCATGCTAATTTTGTGCTGCCTGTGAATTTAAATGATTGTAGCATGCAGCCCAGCACTACACACACTGTTGAGTGACTGCGTGTCTCAGCAGGGGGTGCAAAATCATGAGAGGCTAGCACCACTTATATCTCGACTGCACTGCTTAAAGCCAGCCTGCCTTAAAGGGGAGGTGCATTCTTGCTAAAACAGGTGCTGGAAGTGGCTGGAGAAGAGAGTCTCATCTGCCAGAAGAGTGACTAATAATGCAACAGGGGAGAAAGTGTGCTCCAATGTTTTCAAACTTTGCACTGGAGGCCTTGGTGCAGGAGGTGGCGATGATTAGAGAAGTCCTCTATCCAAATGGAGTGATGAGGCCCTCCAGGCATACAATGCAAAGACAGTGAGACCAGTTGCTGCTGTGGTCAGTACCAGCAGTTTAGCCCTGAGGATCTGGAGCCAGTGCCTTATGAAGTTTGATGTCCTCACACTAGTGGTCAAGGTTAGTGAATGCATTTTCAGATGCCACATCCTACCAACTGAACCACGAGCCTCAGACTCTGCTCAATTTATCATATCTTCATTACTCACCTAACAACAATCTCCATAAAGCACAACTCATACCTACAATTCATAGCTGCACCTCACCCTCATACACCTAACACAGGTGCAAGCCTCACTCCCATATCACACAGCTTGCACATGCTGCCAGATATTCAGTAACACTCAAGAAGCTCGACAGCATCCAGGACAAAGCAGCCCGCTGGATTGGCACCCCATCGGACACCTTCAATATTCACTCCCTTCATCACCGACGCACAGTTGCAGCAGTGTGTACCATCTACAAGATGTACTGCAGCAACTCACCAAAGCTCCTTAGACAGCACCTTCCAAACCTGTGACTTCTACCACCTAGAAGGACAAGGGCAGCAGATGGATGGGAACACCACCACCAGCAAGTTCCCCTCCAAGTCACACACCATCCTGACATGGAACTATATCACCGTTCCTTCACTGTCGCTGGGTCAAGATCCTGGAACTGCCTTCCGAACAGCACTGTTGGTGTACCTACACCCCAAGGACTGCAGCGGTTCAAGAAGGCAGCTCACCACCACCTTCTCAAGGGCAATTAGGGATAGGCAATAAATGCTGGCCTTACCAGCGACACCCACATCCCACGAATGAATAAAAAAATTCCATGATAGCCACATCATCCAAATATATTGCACCACAGTCACTGACAAACTTCCCTCTCTCTTGCAGGAGAAAGCTACACCGAACTGGAAGCCGCAGCATCCAAACGGCAAGAGGCAGGTACATCTGCGTGTCCTGAAACCAATTGAAGGAGATAATGCTCACCATTATTATGCTCATGCCTAATCCTCCTCCTCTCATTCCACTTGCCTCTCATCCCACAATCTCATGCACCTCCTGTTTTCCACCCCTTACCACAAACCTACCCTTGTGCCTTTCTCCTTTGAGACACCCAAGAATTGAAGCCTGGTCAGGAAGTGGAAGAAGAAAAAGAGGTGGAATAGCAGGAAGACAGTGATGAAGAAGAAACACCGTCACTTTCTCTCACAATCACAGCCATCATTTCAGGTCCTGACACTGCATGTACTTTTGAGTGTCAGCTCTGGCTCAGTTGGTAGCACAGTTGCCTCTGACACAGAAAGTGGTAAGTTTAAGTCCCAGTCCAGAACTTGAGCACAAAAATCAAGGCAGTACTGAGGGAGTATTGTCCTGTTGGGGTGCTATCTTTCAGATAGCTGTTAAACTGAGGTTCTGTCACATGAATGTAAGAGAATCAATGGCACTCCTTTGAAGAACAGCAGTGCTGGCGTCTTGGCCAATCCTCATCCCTCAATATATATCACAAAAACAGATTATCTGGTCCTTATGACATTGTGGTTTGTGGGAGTTTACTATGTGCAAATTGGCAGCCATGTTTCCTACATTCCAACAGTGACTACACTTCAAAAGTACTTCATTAGCTGTAAAGGACTTTGGGACATCCAGTGGTCATGAAAGGTGCTATATAAATGCAAGTCTTTCTTTCTTTTCGATGATCGATTAGGGACAGGATCTGCACATGGTGAGATGCCAGGCATTACTAGCCTGCAGCTAGGGCTGGGGAAAAGGGTAGCACCTGTGTTAGCTCACTGGAGGGCAAGATCGCACATGGGTTCTGCTGTCAAGGACTCAAATGATGACTTCAATGGGTGGCCCACAGAAGAAGACTAATGGTTATACACACTGAAATGCTTGGTACATTAACAGGCTTAACTAAAAGACTGCAGTAATGTCAAGGAGCAAAGAGGAGTCTGGCACAAATTTGACAGGGCTTTGCGTGGAGCTTGGAGTCCTTCTTCTCCAGCAGGGAAATGGTGGCCAACTCCATGAGAATACTTGTGCACCCATCCATGATGCAGAGACTGATGGCTGATGTCTCAATTTCCATTGAAGCACAAATAGCTTTGACCAAAGTCTGGATACTACACGAGAAGCTCAGACAGAAGTCATGCAAGCTTAATTTGCAGTCCCACAGGCTCAGACTGCCGCCATAATAGCTGGAGATACCAGTGTTCAAAAGGGCTTACAGGGTGTCACCACAGCTCAGCAATCTGTTCTCCAACATGTTGTTAGGATTGCAGAGGTGCTGCTCCGGGGGAGTGACAGTGGCTCCGCAGAGCACAAACATGCTGTCCTCTCAGGATGCCAGCATTCATCCTACCAGCATTGGCATTCTGCCAGTTTTCTTGCTGTTGTCTGGCAGACAACCAGTGCAGACTGCTGCCACCCAAGCTGTAATGGTGCAGTCTAAAACCGGGCCTTCTAGGGCTATAGCTGCTGAAGGTCAAGGGGGCAAGATGTGGGGGTGGTGTCCTTCCTGCTGGAGAAAAAGTGTTTAGCTGTGTGTGTTTCAGAGAGTTTCAAAGTGGCAGTGCCGACGTGAAATCTGTGTTACATGCTGATTGTCGTCACGATTTGTGTACTTTGCATACTTCCAGCAGAAGGTCCTTGCGCCTGCACTTATACCCTTGCCAATATGGTGTTTGGTGCAGCCTGCACCAGAAGTTTACATGGATGCTGCAGACGCCATTTTGGAACCAAAATAGCACCCATGGCACCAAAACAATAGCCCAAATGGAGCCAAGTTTCACAGTCTATGTCTGCCATCAGTGCATATATTGAAATTGTGGGCAATGTCACCAGCTCAGAAAATTGCTCCTACAGTAACCTGAGGGAACTTTCTCCTATTGTGCCCAGAACTCAGACCCCTATCCATCAGTGCGCCATTTCAATATTCCGCCCCAGTCGCTATTGTGGTTTAACTGAGTAAAGTTAATATCCATATCACTTTGTGCCAAATTAAGGGCATTTTTTGTTTTATGCTTACTAGGAGCAGCATCAGTACTGACCAAACTCGTTTCTATATGCCACTTACTTCCATTTGAGAGGGGAAACTTTCATCCCACCTGCCTGGTGCCAGATGCCAAATGCTAAGTCATTGAAGCGATGATAGTGTTCTACATCAATGTGTCACCTGGGCCATATTGCAAAATCACTCCATTAAAATCTACTTTCCCCAACATTACAATACAAGTTGTGCCCAAGTCTAAGAGACGTTAAAGTTTGTTGAAGCTTCACAGAGTGTGTGAAAACAATCAATAAGATCATAGGACTGTTTCATGTTCACTAAGCAACTGGGTATAAACATTTGCCAATAAGATCTGTGGGACGACATGTTTCCGAATGAAAATTAAAATATTTTAATAGAGGAATATCATCTATACCAAGGAGCTTGGTGTGCTGTGCTATTACATGCTAGCCTCAGGTCAGATTAGGCAGGAGAAATTCAAATAAGAATAGCTCAGGTATGATAAAATTCCTATTTTTACACAGCTGTATGTCAGATATCACATATAATGACGTCTAAGAGCGAAGACCAAAGTATGGAAAGTCCTCATCAGGGAACTCCTCTTTGCTGATGATGCTGCATTAACATTCCACACTGAAGAGCGTTTGCAGAGACTCATCGACAGGATTGCGGCTGCCTGCACCGAATTTGGCCTAACCATCAGCCTCAAGAAAACGAACATCATGGGACAGGACGTCAGAAATGCCCCATCCATAAATATTGGCGACCACGCTCTGGAAGTGGTTCAAGAGTTCACCTACCTAGGCTCAACTATCTCCAGTAACCTGCCTCTCAATGCAGAATTCAACAAGCGCATGGGAAAGGCTTCCTCTGCTATGTCCAGACTGGCCAAGAAAGTGTGGGAAAATGGCGCACTGACACAGAACACAAAAGTCCAAGTGTATCAAGCCTGTGTCCTCAGTACCTTGCTCTACGACAGCGAGGCCTGGACAACGTACATCAGCCAAGAGCGACGTCTCAATTCATTCTATCTTCGCTGCCTCCGGAGAATCCTTGGCCTCAGGTGGCAGGACCGTATCTCCAACACAGAAGTCCTTGAGGCGGCCAACATCCCCAGCATATATACCCTACTAAGCCAGTGGCGCCTGAGATGGCTTGGCCATGTGAGCTGCATGGAAGATGGCAGGATCCCCAAAGACACATTGTACAGCGAGCTCGTCACTGGTATCAGACCCACCGGCTGTCCTTGTCTCCGCTTTAAAGACGTCTGCAAACGCGACATGAAGTCCTGTGATATTGATCACAAGTCGTGGGAGTCAGTTGCCAGCGATCGCCAGAGCTGGCGGGCAACCATAAAGGCGAGGCTAAAGCGTGGTGTGTCAAAGAGACTTAGCAGTTGGCAGGAAAAAAGACAGAAGCGCAAGGAGAGAGCCAACTGTGTAACAGCCCCGACAACCAATTTTATCATCAGCACCTGTGGAAGAGTCTGTCACTCCAGAATTGGCCTTTATAGCCACTCCAGGCACTGCTTCACAAACCACTGACCACCTCCAGGCGCTTAGCCATTGTCTCTCGAGACAAGGAGGCCAAAGAAGAAGAACTGTCAAGAGACAAAATTAAATTGGATCTAAGTACCTTTCATTATATTGCATGACAATAATAATAATGCCGGGCACAGCTGGATATTACTGCACAAGGACAGAATCTCTTGCAATTCACCGTTGTCATTTTTGGGATCACAGAAACATTTGCTGTCGTTGTTAAGAAGTTGTATGAGGATATTCATGGGCAATCACAGATTCCTCACTGTCAAATGTACACTCCAACAGGCCTGGCTCAGCAAGTGATAATTAACTCAGCATTTCCAGTTCTGTGGCATACAAGGGAGACAGTTCACGACACTGGCAATATTAGGCGGGAAATAGTACATGATGCTTCACTCCAACTATTCTGATTTGCCTTTTTAGATCAATACAGAATGTTGAAGTGAAGTTGTTTTAGCTCTTGTGATCCTGACATAGACAGGAAAGTATGGGTTAAGTGCCAGCTACTTTGATGATGCTACTTCAGTTATAAAGTTGTCAAGGACTGACAGATCACACAGATCTCTGCTGTTTGAAAGTAGAGTTTCTGTTGTGGGTAGACCATTCTCAGCAAATCTATGAATCTGCATGGCTTTAGATTATACTAAGCTTATAGATAAGGAGCTTCACTCATTAGGAATGTGTATTGAAAATCATCTGGCCATTGCCGTTCATCTTCCACCCATTATGGATGAAAGATCAATCCTAAACTGGCAATTCCTCCTTAATAGTTAGCTGGCTGAATTACCAACAAAGGTTTTTGACTTCTTGACATTGGAATGAGTCTCATCTGGCTACATTGCATATCAGGAAATCGAGTGCAGCGTGTCGCCGAGGACTGTCAGTGGTTGAGACTCACTGCACCGTGCATGATCTCAGAAAATTACCCAAGGTCTGTCAAACTGAAAGGAAATATTTTCATTTGAATGTTTTCAAACTGGATAGTTGAAAAAAAAGTTGGAAAAAGGGAATAATCTTCAAATGATGGCAGGGAGTATATTTGAAGGCTCTTCCTGACTCCTTTGTTTCAATGAACTGTGCAATGTTACTTTACATATACCACTTGAAAATTGTTTTTCTTTTTCAACACAAGGTTTCTTTGCAGACCTCAGGAAATGCTTCAATTTGAAGGAGAGAAGGCAATGTGCCAGAATACATCGCAGAACAAATATCAATCCAATGTCAAATCCAGGTGGTGTACACACACAGCTGACATAATGCAACATAGATAGCTCTTCCATAGGAATGCACACTCAGAATTTTAAAAAGAAATGAGAGGGACAGATGCCAAAAACTCATTGGATTTCTACAGCCCTTTGAGCAATATGTCAAATGTGAGATGACCAGATCATTACAGATCAGCAAATAAATGATCTTAATATGAGTTCAAGAAATCATATTTCTCTCTCTATCATAAGTAAATGTAATCACAATGGCCATAATAAATGCTCAGGCTGATGGAGCATTTCTGAATTATGTTGTTACAATAATTGATTGAAGCTAGTTTTAATTGATTATTCCATGAAGTTCCATGAATGATGTGCTTAGTGTTCCCACAGAGCTGAATTGAATAAGTTCACCAAGAGCAATTCTTCAGCTACTGATCTACAAATAAATAATTAACATTTTTCAGTAAATATTATCGACATTTAAATAAGTAAGTCAGCAAACAGCATTTCAACAGTTTATCTTATCTTACTCTCAATAAATCTTCAACAATATATCCCATAAAGAGAATAAGGCACAATATATTTCAAACGTTTTGACAACTGAGTGTGGGTGAGAGACTCTTCCATGAATTGAATTAAGTCTGTCAAATTTGAATGCACAACTGACACTTCACGTTCTCTGACATATAGTTATATAAAATGTAGGGCTTCAGTGTTGTGCTCAAATCCCTCCATGTCCTCAGTTTCTCGAAGCTCCTCAAGCCCTACAAACCTCCGAGAACTCTGTATCCCAGCAACTCTGGCCAACTTCCTTCCTCCCAACATTGGTGGCCATGCCTTTAGCCAGTTAGGCCCTAAAGCTCTGTAATTCTCTCCCTAAACCTTGCTGCCTCTCCATCTCTCTCTCCTCATTTAAGACACACCTTATAATCTCTTTATCTCTTTTACCAAGTTTTTGGTTATCTGTCGTTATATCTCCTTCTTTGGAACACAGTGTCAATTTTCATCAGATTATAATTCCATAAAGTGTCATGGGATATTTTACTGTACTAAAAGTGCTATATAAATGGAAGTAGTTGTTATATTCATTGCCCATTGCAAAACTCAGTGATACAGGCCAGAAAGATTTAATTTCCCATTTCTGCTGAGTTAACTGATTGCAGCCAAAACAGTACTGGGAAAAAGGATCACAATTAAATCTTGAGAAGTTAAAGAATCAGCAGACTCCTTGCCCAAAACACTTACCAGTGATTCCTGCTGAAAAGTATGTACATTTGGACATTGAAGAATCGGACTAATCATGGCTGCTAACACTCGCTGACTAATATCATTCACGAAGAATAGCAAAGGCAAAGTACCAGTTGACTGTCAGGGTCAATGGAACTACGATCCAGCTTGAGTCAGTGACAGGAGTGACAGGAAGAAAGTCAGAGCAAGGAAAATATTCCCTCTTCAAAATAATTGTATTTTTTAATGAAAATGGCAGGGTCAGCTTTATCTCAGTAGTCATACTATTGCCTCTGGCCCTGAAGCCTGCGAGTTCAAGCTCCACCTCAAAGACTTCAGCATATAAATCGGGGCTGAAACTTGATGGCTTAAGTGAGAGAGTGCTGCACTGTCATAGATGCCGTTTTTCAGATTGGATGTTTAACTAAGGCCCTATCTGATCCATGGCACTATTTGAAGAAGAGCAGGGCAGTTCTGTTGGTATCCTGGTCAACATCTATTTCTCAATCGAAAGCACCAAAATAGATTACCTGATCATTTACTGTTGGTAGAACCTTACTGTGTGCAAATTAGCTGCTTTGGATTACAACAGTTACCACAATTTAGTTGTCCGTGAAACAGGCTGGGACATTGTACCAAGCGTTAGATAAATACAACTCATTTCTTCTCTGAAAGTTAAGTTGAGGAACCCAATGCTTTCAGTGGGAACCACATTTGATCGGCGCATGGGTTGAAAAAGTACTACAGCATCAAATTTCTGATCATCCTTCCTTTCAGTACAAGATCACTGAATTAACTCTTAGTTGTTGAGTTATACCATACAGAACACACTGCAGAAAGTGTAAATGAGGTGAAACAGCAAAATATATTATTATAAATATATTAAAATATATATTATAAACTGTATCTTTTTCACACGACTGCAACTGACATTAATAGAGCATAACATTTGACAAATAACTTTCTAAGCAAATTACTAACCTTCTTTTAATAATTTTTAAAATTTGGTGGCGTTCATCTCTAACAATGCCCAAGTACCTACTGTGGGCTGATATTACATTGGTTCTTGAGCCGATGTCATTCGCCTTTGGCTGGATGCTATCATTGCTGATGTTATCTCATCCAAAAGGATTGATTCTCTTGAGATTTTCTCCAGAAGCAGCAGAACTAAGGGAAAAGATAATCTCTGGCCTGGCCCTGTTGAACCAAGCATGTTTGGGTCAGCTTGCTTTTGTTGAGTTTTTGTGCTTGTTTTTTTTGGCTGAATCAACATTGACAGGATCAAGTTACAAGCATAACGAGTCTATTCTGGACATATATCAGTTAATCTCAGAGAAACTGAAGCTGTGCTGGTCATTTCTGGAGTCAGCTCATTTCACCACCCTGCTATTCTTAGTGACGTTTTAATTTTATTGGCTGTAGTAGTCTTAAAATGTTTTATTTGATTTTGTGAAGGTAAATCTATAGAATATGAGAGATGGAAAGGTGAATTTTCAGAATTTGTACTACCAGAGAAAAGATTGGCTCCTTCGAAAGTGTGCATCACTGATTTAGGTATGGAGATTAATGGACCCCACAAGATTTTTCTGCAGCACCCACTGGGTGAAATTCTGTGCCAGCAGTGAAACATGAGTACGGGATTAGGTCATTCAGCTCCTCAAGCCTGTTCCGCCATTCAAAAAGATCACAGTTGATTTGTACCTCAACTCCATTTACCCGCCTTCAGTCCATATTCTTTGATACCCTTTATGTCAAGAGCATTGTAAAGTATCACCTTTGTTTCTGGCAGCGCAGAAATGCAGTCATTAACAACAACAGCTTCAATTTGCATCCTTAACATCAAAAACTTTGCCAAACAGTTCACAGAATACTCATATAGACAATAGATGTCAAGCTAGGAAACAAGAGTTTAAGAAGTGTGAACGAAAGCTTGGTGAAAGAGAAAGTTCTTGTTGAGGGTTTTTAAAGGAAAAAGCTGGAGAGGCAGAGTGTTTTGAAAAGAGAATTCCAAAGAATAGGGCCTATTTAATCTGTTATTATAGTAACTAGCAAGTAATTGTGCAAAAAAAAACTTTCCGCAAGACTATTTCCTGCTGTGTATTGTTGTTACAGTTTTCTGTTTGTATTCACTGAGTGCTCCTTTTTTATATAAATAACATCTCATTAGGGAGATCACTGTTGACACACATAGGCCTCCTTAACAGAGGGAGGGTCGCCCTGCAAATTCCTAGCAAAATAAAGTGCATTTCTATGCGGCTCTAGTTTTACTTCTTGGCTGCAATGAATTGAATTGCTATAGAGTAACACAGCACCAGGAAAAAAACAGAATTAACCTTAGCCCTCTTCCCGTGCATGACTTCTCTGAGTAAATCCCTCTACTTATCAGTTACAGTAGAGCAGGCCAGACTCAAATACTATGGTATCGCTTTTAGCAGGTCTGTAGTCGATGCTTTGAAATTGTCAGAAGTCACATTTCACATTCCTTTGTCTTTTTACATAGTTTTAAAATGTAGTTTCAGAAGATGATGACAGGCCTTTATCATTCCTTTTCTTTTAACACACAGTTTCCCAAATTTAAGTAAGTGGGACTTTTTAAAACTTCTGTGTTTGGAAATGGATAATTTGATTGATTTAGCACGATCAATAATAACAATGATAAAGCATATAACAAATAAGTTTGAGCTTGATTTTTTTTAAATCAGTGTTTGTAGGATGTGAAATATATTCCACAAACACTGAATGTTCAAGACCTACTTTAGACATAAGCACATAATCTAGACCTACCCCGCAATGAAGTGCTGAGAGAGTGCTGCTCTGTCAGAGATGTCATTTACCAGATGAGATATTAAACCAAGGCCTCATCTGTCTGAAGAGTTGGATGTAAAAGATCCTGTGGCAGCATGCGAGGAAGAGCAAGAGAGTTCTCCTGGTATCCTGGCCAACATTCCTCCCGCAGCCACTACTAAGAGCTAATTATTCAATCAATCATTAATTTGCTGTTTGTGGGAGGGTGCTCTGCATAAATTGATTCCTCTATATGCCCACATAATAACAGTGACTGCACTTCAGAAGATAAAGGCTTGGGGCATTGTGCTGTATAAATACAATTCCTTTCTCCCTGTTTTAATGGACAGCAGAATTTCAGAATAGTTAAAGGATTATGTCTGTGCCAATGACTGCAGAATATCAGGGCTGGCACATATTCATTTTTTATGTTTAAAGCAGTAATTAAATTTACAGTATGGATAATAGTAGAGTCTTGTTTGTTTGGCATTGGCAAGATTAATCGTCTGATACTGACTACTTTTGTAATGGCAACTGGGCAGCATGAAGGACTGGTTGGATCTTTCTATATTTCCTGTTAACCCCTATCTTGCCCAACGTTCTGGTTTAGTACTGGATCTGAATCTATGTTAACCTGCCTATCCCCAGTGTTTTGATTCAGTCCCTGGACTGAATTAACCTTAACCTGCCTATTCCCAAAATCCTTGTACATACTGAGGCTGAATCCATATTTTACCTGCTTATCTCTAATATTCTGATACATACTGAATCTAAATCTATTTTGTTACCATAAAGAAAATGACACAATGTACAGAAACATTAAGTATTTCTTAAAAGACAATATGCAGTAACTGTGACCTGATTAAAATCTTTTTTTAATTGATTGAATCACTGGAATGCTTAGGCTTATCATTGAATAACAGTAGGATTTACTTACTTTTAAGCAAGTTTGCAAAACTATTTTAAATTAAAATTGACCATTATTGTTCAATCTCTCCCCAATAGTCCAGAATCAGAGGTGGAACTGAAACGAACTATTGGGGAGATTTTTTTTGTTTCAACGTACATTGGCACATATTGGAAGGCCAGAATGATTGGATGGAAAATCTCAGGCTGTGTGGGAGGGGGTGGGAGGGGGGTGGGGTGGTGGGGGGTGGGGGTGCGCATAGAATTCTAAATATGCACTCCTGAAATGGGCTGAAACAGAACATCTCTGCTAGAGTTTGGTATAGATCCACATCAAATTAAACAAATTATATTAACACATTAAACAAAGAGTACAAATTCAGAAAAGGTCATGGTAAAGGTAGATTTGTTTAGTCAAATCTGTTTGCAAAAAAAAAAGACTAATTATCCAACAAGTTCGGTCATCAAGACACTATAGTTTTAATAATTGCTAACATTAGGCTGTCACTGCTTGGCATTACACTGCAAAAATAACTCAAGCAACATGGCAATCTTGGCATAGTTTCCATTTTTACACAAAAAAAACCTTGTTGCAAAGGGTTAAAAAGAGTTTCTGATTTTGAATCACTTTGAAATCAAGACACAATTGTCATTAGTTAAAAACTCTCACTATTCAGAGTCAGATTTCAGTAACCCTGTACCTGACACCTCTTCATTAAAGGCTGCAATATAATTGTTGCTGTGATTTTTACGGACTTGGGTCCGGAATTGCCAGCAGTAAAATCTCCAGAGCGATCTCTTTCACTTTAATTCCATTAATGTTTTAAAACAAATACTTTCCAATGTTCTGATGAAACTTTGAAACACATTCTTATATTAATATTGTTAGGATCGGCAGCTCAAGACAAAGCCCCCAATCAAAATATACGATTCTGATTGTGGTGGGAGATATGCACTGTTGATTCAGTCCCACCCCTCCACAGATCAACTAACATATCATTTTAAATTTTCCAAACTAAAGAAAGACCCAGCCAAATAGTACCATCTATTAACCCCCGAATGAGGGTAACCAAACCAGGTATCTTTCGATCAACAAATTAACTGTTTAATTCTTAAACACTACTAAGATATAAACAACATTTAAAGTGGAAAAAAAATTTGTCCTTGTATATTTACGCTCCTGTCGAAGTGAAATCTTCCAATGTGGAACAGTCCAAGGTTGCTTGAAGTCCTCACAGCTGTCCAATGGGGGGAAAAAAGTTCTTCAATAGTTGAACAGTCCGTAGTCTCATTCAGCAGTTGAATTGATGCTCTTCTTTTCCAGTGATGAATTTCAGCAATTACAGTTCAGCAATTAAAAGAATTGGCTATTTTCTTGTAAGAAATTAATCTGGCTTGAGATCAGAATGCTGAGAGTATCATAAATAGAGTTTAAATAAACTGACAGAGAGAGCTCTCATTTCCTTCAGTATTTGCTGGCAGACAGTCTGTGTGTGTCTCTGTTAACTGTGTCTCAAAAGCCAGTGTTCAACTAATTTCAAACGTCAATCGGCAACATTGTATCTCATGTCTTTGGTCCTGAGTGGCTGTATCCTACGGCAATGAGAATGCATATTTGAAGCTGGCTGTATCCTACGGCAATAAGAATGCATCCTTTGACTCAGTCCCTGGAGCTTGCTGCCCTAAAGCAGTACTGATCCTGTTACAGCCTTAAAGGCACACTGCATACTTCCTGGAAAAAAAAACTACAGGATCATAACACCTTTGCCCCGGCAGAATGAAACGCCATTCCTGAAATGCATTTCATTACAATGTGTAAAAAATACAATTTGAAAAAAAAACACCAACACATTTTTTTCAGCATTTAGATATACCATCTTCTAAAAGATTGGTGCCAATAAAATGCTTCGGGGAGAGGCCTGCTTCAACCCGCGATGTCGAGAAGGGCCCGTCACTTATTACCAGTGGCGGGGGGACCTTGGTGCGGCCCCCCCGCCGCCAGGCCACAGGCCCTTCATCTCCATATAAAAATGAGCCATAATGACATTCAAATGAACTTACCTGCAGGCGGCAGCTGTCCCACTCTGATATTACGGCTGCCGTTCGTACTCCGCGCGCCTTCGGAACTCCACACGGGATTCTGGGCGAGAACCTGGTGAGGAGTGGGGAGCAATAGAATTTTCAGGTTGGGAGGGTTGAAGGAGCAGGGAAATCAATTTAAATTGGATGTGGGGATGGTGGGAAGGGGTTGAAGGGTAAAAGATTGAAGGTTGGGGGGGAAAGTTTGCATCTTTGTAAAATCAATGGATGGTCATTTTGGGCAATGAAATGACCATTGGGGGTGGGGGTGTTGGGGAAGGGCCTCCATCTCCTAATCATTTGTTAAAAACATTTTAAGTGCAATCCGTCTTTAAAAGTGTACATGTGTGCTAAGGGCTTAAAGCCCTTTAAAAATGGCGCCGGTGCCTGCGCGGTGCACTGGACGCCATTGCCGGGGACACGGCAGCCACCCCCATACGTCATCGGGGTGGTTGCTTCACTCCCTCTATTTAAATGAGCCCCCGCGTGTAATATCGCAGGGGCTGAGGGACGGCGCCTCCGTGTGGGATACACATTGTTTTTAGAGTGCGCTGCCGTGAGCT
The DNA here is from genome assembly GCF_036365525.1 of Heterodontus francisci. Taxonomy (NCBI): domain Eukaryota; kingdom Metazoa; phylum Chordata; class Chondrichthyes; order Heterodontiformes; family Heterodontidae; genus Heterodontus; species Heterodontus francisci. The sequence continues at coordinate 107,716,808 of NC_090376.1, forward strand.
GCGGCACACTCATAAAATTCTGCCCCATGAGTGGCTAAGGTTGTACATCCTGGCTTATCCCTACAAATGTTTTGAAACATTGTGAAAACCCTGGTTAGGACTTCACGCTGTTTTGCCTCTAAGTGTAAAAGCATATTGTTTAATTTTCCTAGCTTTTCTGTATTCGCTAATCTGACAGTTGGAGGTTCAATCTAAGAATTTCCAAGGCCTACTTCTGCCTCATCCTCACCATCCTTTTCCTTCTCAATAGTCCCGATTACCTGACATAATTGTATTGACTTATCCTCCTCCTTGCGGTTATATTGTTTGAGCATATTAATGTGACACAACCGGTTCTTCTTCTGGCGATCAGGGGTGTCAATCAAGTAATCTACCTAACCCACTCTTTTGATCACTCTATATGTGCCACTGAACCGTGCTTTTAATGGTTCTCCCTGTAATGATAACAACACTGATACTTCATCCCCTGGTTTTATGGTAGGGTGAGGCTTTCCCACCATTTGACAAGTATGGCACATCCTACAAAATTGTCTGACATCCATTGTAAGACCTGGCCAGTAATAAAGTTGGCTTATGCGTGATTTGATCTTCCGAATTCCCCTTTGTCCTACTAAAGAAATGTCGTGTGCTAACCTTAATAATCCTTGTTGATATGTAGGTGGTACCACTATCTGTTCAATAACTGTCCAGTCTTCTTCGGCAGGTCTATGAGACAGTCTCCATTTCCTCCTCAAAACCCTGTTTGCCATATAATAGCTTTCCAGAACTCCTTTCACCTCAGCTTCTGACAGAGCCGTCTGTGCTATTCGATATATCTCTGGATCAGCTTGCTGTGCTGCGATAGACGATCTGTTAAACAACTCATTTGGATTATCTAAACCCCCAAATAAGGTTTCAGATGCTTGGCTATCTATCTATTTGTGGTGCCCTTTTTACCTCTGACAATGGATCCTGTTTAGTCATTGCTCGGGTGACTACACATGCAGCAAATATTCTCGGAGCTTGTTTCTGTAATTGCTCCATTTCCTTAATTTCACTTGGTTCCTCTGTAACTATAGGAGAAACTGATACTTTTGATCAAGCCAAATCATTTCCTAGGAGTAGATCAATTTGCTTTACTGGCAAACTGTATATAACACCTACAGTTACTATCCCAGATATTAAGTCACTCTGTAGGCGTATTTTATATAAAGGTACGAGTATATACTCCCAACCAATTCTGTTAACTAAAACTTTAGCATTCAAGGCACTCTCTGGTGGAAACGTCATATCTTTCCCCAGAAAGAGAGTTGGGGTTGCTCCTGTCTCCCTGAGTATAGTGATAGGTTTTTCTGCCTCACTTACAGGATACGGAGTTACTCTCCCCTTTGACAAAAATTCATTATAACTCTCAGGTATTTTATTCTTAACCTCTACACTCTTTTCAGTTTTAGTGTCTGGTTTCACAGCTGTCGTTAAAGCTATAGCCTGGTGTGCAATATTTTCAGTCAGAGTCTTTTCCTCTGTACTACCTTTGCATACCCCAACAAGTCCTGTGGGTTTATCTCACAATTTCCAGCACTCTGAACGAAGATGACCCATTTTGTTGCAATGATAACACTTTGGCTTATGAACCTCACTTCTACCCTCAGCAGCTTCCTTTCTGACTTGAGGAGGTGATCCTGTGGCATTCCCAGCTGTTCCTTCTTGTCCCTGGCTACTTGCCTTCCTTTCACTCTCCCATTTGCTATCCTTCTCGGGTTTATGGAGGTGACGGACAAAATAGATTGGCTTATTCACAAGCTCAAAATCATCAGCAATCTCTGCTGCTTGCCTAGCTTTCAAAACTTTCAGGTTATCTATATGAGTTCTCACAACTAAAGGAATGGAGTTTTTCAACTCTTCTAAGAGAATCAATTCTTGAAGGTTCTTGTATGTGGTTTCTATCTTTAATGCCCATATCCAACGGTCAAAAGTAACTTGCTTCACCCTTTTAAATTCTAAATATGTCTGCCCAGCCAATCTCCATAAGTTCCTAAATTTCTGACAATAAGCTTCAGGGACTAACTCATACGCAGTGAGAATAGCCTTTTTTGCCATCTCATAATCTGCAGGTGCCTCTTCAGGAAGCATGGCATAAGCTTCATGAACTCTGCCTACCAACCTGCCCTTTATAAGCAGTGTCCAGCTTTCTTTCGGCCATTTCATCTGTTTGGTTATTTTTTCAAAAGATATGAAAAATGCCTCTATGTTCCTTTCCTCAAACTTAGGAACAGTCTGTATAAATTTAAACAACTTCTCACTGATTTAAGTTCAGATTCTTCCTGACTCTTTTGTCTTAGTTCCATCTCTTTTAGCCTAAATTGCCTTTCTTTCTCCTTGTCGTCCAATCCAACTTTTCTTAATTCTTTTTCAACCTCAAGTTTTTTTTTTCTTTCTAACTGAATCCTAGCCAATACATTGCATCACTCTTGGACCTATTACTTTCTTGTCTCTCGTATTGCCCTTCATCAGCATCATCATCATCTTCTGCTAATTCCAGATGTTCGGCTATCATGTCAATTATCTCTGCTTTTTTGGCAACAAATTTCAATTCCAACCCAAGTCAACTGCCAATTCATTTAATTTATTCTGAAGAAGGGTCTCTGACCTGAAACGTTAACTCTGCTTCTATCTGCACAGATGCTGCCAGACCTGCTGAGTATTTCCAGCATTTATTGTTTTTATTTCAGATTTCCAGCATCTGCAGTATTTTGCTTTAATTTCATTTAATTTGTTCTTAGTTAAAGTTATCAAGTTACTCAGGGAAACATTTTGCTTCCCCAAAAACTCTGCTACAACCACTAATGCCATTACAATGGTATAGATTGTACCTTATGATACAAGAGACCTGATTCTTTTAATTTCTTTGTAATTAGATTTAGATCCCAACGATCAAGTTTCCAATTGCTATGATCCCGAATCTGAAAGAAATAAATATGATGCCAAATGCAGGACCCCAATTTAAATATGTTATCCCAGAAACGAGTAATTAATATGATTCCAAATGTTTGCCTTCCAAATTAGTCTGATTCTGATCCCAGATGTGAGCCACCAAATTAAATATGATTCAATCTCGAGCGAGCCCCCAATTAATATGTTAGGACCAACCACTCAAGACAAAGCCCCCAATCAAAATATATGATTCTGATTGTGGTGGGAGAAACGCACTGTTGATTCAGTCCCACCCCTCAAAAGATCGCTTAACATATCATTTTAAACTTTCCAAATTAAAGAAAGACCCAGCCAAATACTCCCATCTATTAACCCCCAAATCAACACACTAACTTTTAAATTAGAAAAACTAAATTCTTAAACACTACTAAGATATAAACAACATTTAAAATAGAACAATTAATGTCCTTGAATACTTACACTCCTGCCAAAGTGAAATCTTCCAATGTGGAACAGTCCAAGGTTGCTTGAAGTCCTCGCAGCCGTTCGATGGTAGAAAAAAATGTTCTTCAACAGTAGAACAGTCTGTGGTCTAATTCAGCAGTTGAATTGATGCTCTTCTTTTCCAGCAATGAATTTCAGCAATTACAGTTCAGCAGTTAAAGGAATTGGTTATTTTCTTGTAAGAAATTAATCTGGCTTGACATTAAAATTCTGAGAGTATCATAAATAGAGTTTAAATAAACTGAGAGAGAGCTCTCATTTCCTTCAGTATATGCTGGCAGACAGTTTGTGTGTCTCTGTTAACTGTGTCTCAAAAGTCACTTTTTCAACTAGTTTCAAATGTCAATCGGCAACATTGGGTGTCTTTGGTCCTGAGTGGCTGTATCCAATGGCAACGAGAATGCATCCTTTGACTCAGTCCCTGGAGCTTGCTGCTTTAAAGCAGTACTGATCCTGTTACAGCCTTAAAGGCATACTGCATACTTCCTGGAAAAAAAAACGACACGATAATAACAATATTTAAAGGGAATATGTCAGCTGGGTCCGAATGCTGATCTCACGATGAACAAAGTAGTGTATGGCTATGTGAGGATGACTAACTCATTTGATTTAAGCAAATATTTCAGGAGTGATATTGGTCCTGAGCACAAAATAGGCTATAGCGAATCAACAATACCTTTTATACCCCAGCCGGATTGTCTTTTCCAATTTCAGCCCCCATCTTTGAAACAGATCATATATTAAGTTGTAATATACAAATTGCAGGAATGCGTATTGTCAGGAGTCTATTGTGCTGACATTATATCTCTGTCATGAAGAAATGGTCTGTGAGCATCAATGTTACACAAATAGAATTGGTGTGAACTTACACAATCATAGTCCCCTTGGAGATTCTCAACTGCCAGGAACAGTTTTTAAATTGAATTCTACATTTCTTTGTGTTTGTCGAGGAACCTATCTCATCCTGAGAGAAACATAGGAGACCTCTGCAAACCACTCTCCACTGGAAGTACAGGAATGCAAAATTGGCCCCATCGGGAATTCCAGGAAAAATCTGCATGAATTTTCATACATCCATTTGAATCCTGCACTAAATTGATGAATCCATTATTAAAAAATACATATCTATTGGATAAAACTGTTGATTATGCTAATTGGTTCTGGTTCAGACAATTATTCCAAGCTTGTTTATATCTAAAGATACCATCATAAACCAGACTGCTTCTGCAAGCTTGCCATTTAAAATGTATTTGGTAATTAGGTCAATTCATTGTCAACATCTGTATTTCCTCCAAACCATTCTCATGATATATAGGCCTGAAGTTTTGACTTGATTGCTATAACTAGTGCCAAAGGATTGTGGGATTTCAAGTGATAATTGCATTCAATTTAAGTTTCCATGATATTTTATGCGAGTTTCAAGTACATTGTGCGAGAAGCAGGCCCCACCCACAAAACTGACTACACACCCTCCCCAGTCAATTCATCACCATTGGGAGTTTCTGCTAATTGCATTTGTTTGCAGGCCTTCAGAAATTAAGCTGGAACTTTTGGGTGTGAGGACTCTAATAGGTATGCTTTGAAAGTTTTTTTTTATTTCACGAAGGAGCTCACTACTGTACCCCAATCTAACTAGAAAATAGTTTTGTATATTTTTTCAAAGTGATGGTTTGACACAATGATTTAAAATGCTTTTTTTGCGATAAACCTATTTTCAGTTTTATTAATCAAAACTTTACCAAGTTACCACTCTTAAGTATATCAAGCAACTATTTTTAAAGCAATTTGTTTTCAAAGTCTCATTTTAAAATGCTGCCCCTTTGCAATAGTTTGTACCAGATTTAACGTTTGGCTATATGCAAAAAGGTTTGAGTGGAAAGGTGAAGAGAAAAACACTTTTCAAAATGGGTGCAATCGGAGACAGAATTGCTGATTACGCCCCAATTTAATACCCTACCCCATCTAGTACTCATTGACAGTGGCAGAATGGGGCAGTGGGTGAGATTTGTCCTGCTTGCCAGGAAGGGGACTGAGTTGGGGATTGGTGAATTCCAGCTTACCTAGTCCAAAGGCCAATTTGGGAAACCGCACAGACTTGCAGGTTGAACCTAGAGGCCGAAGGCCAGAGACAGAAGTTGTGGAACAAAATGGAGGCGATCATTCTAAGCCATGATGGCCAGCCTCAAAACAATTGGGAGAGGGTATTCACCGCTCTGAATACTATTGCCCACTGCCACACCCCCACCTCGCCACCCCCATTCACCACGCATCACCACTGGCTTTGTGACTGCTTATTGTGACACGCCTCCCTGCGAGCGGATCTCTAAGATAGAAAGACTACACCTTCTTCTGGCAGGGTAGGGATCCTGAAGAACCAAGACAGCATGGAGTGGGCTTCGGCATCAGAAACTCTTTGCTCAGCATGATAGAGACACCTTCAAATGGCATGGAACGCATACTGTCTATCCGACTGCTCACCGCCTCTGGTCCAGGACATCTACTCAATATCTATGCTCCAACACTCTGCTCCCCACATGAAGCTAAAGACCAGTTCTACGAGGAACTCCATAATATCATTAGTAGCATCCCCAACACCGAACATCTGTTCCTGCTGGGGGACTTTAATGCCAAGGTTGGGGCCGCCCATGACTCATGGCCCTCCTGCCTTGGGCGCTATGGCATTGGAAGGATGAATGACAATGGACAGAGACTGCTTGAGTTGTGTGCCTATCATAACCTCTGCACCACCAACTCGTTCTTTCATACTAAACCCTGTCACCAGGTTTCATGGAGGCACCCAAGATCACGCCGTTGGAACTAGCTGGACCTCATCATCACAAGGCGAGCCTCTTTAAACAGCGTTCAAATCACACGCAGCTTCCACAGTGCAGACTGTGACACCGACCGCTCCCTGGTGTGCAACAAGGTCAGACTCAAACCAAAGAAGCTGCATCACTCCAAGCAGAAGGGCCACCCGCGCATCAGCATTAGCAGGATTGCTTATCCACAGCTGTTACATAAGTTTCTAAATTCACTTGAAAAAACCTTTCACAACACTCCTGCAGGGCATGCAAGCAATTGGACCGCTGGGTGGAGCACTGCCTAGAACTGTACTACAGCGAAAATGTTGTCACTGAGACCGCCCTCAATGCAGCCCAGTCTCTGCCAGTCATGGATCAGCTGGACGTACAGCCAACAAAATCGGAACTCAGTGATGCCATTGATTCTCTAGCCGGCGGAAAAACCCCTGGGAAGGATGGCATTACCCTAGAAATAATCAAGAGTGTCAAGCCTGCTATACTTTCAGCACTCTACAAACTGCTTTGCCTGTGCTGGGACGAGAGAGCAGTACCACAGGACGTGTGCAATGCCAATATCATCACCCTCTATAAGAACAAGGGTGACCGTGGTGACTGCAACAACTACTGTGGAATCTCCCTGCTCAGCATAGTGGGGAAAGTCTTTACTCGGGTTGCTTTAAACAGGCTCCAGAAGCTGACTGAGCATGTCTACCCTGAGGCACAGTGTGGCTTTCGAGCAGAGACATCCACCATTGACATACTGTTCTCCCTTCGCCAGCTACAGGAGAAATGCCGTGAACAACAGATGCCCCTCTACGTTGCTTTCATTGATCTCACCAAAGCCTTTGACCTCGTCAGCAGACGTGGTCTCTTCAGACTACTAGAAAAGATTGGATGTCCACAAAAGATACGAAGTATCATCACCTCATTCCATGACAATATGAAAGGCACAATTCAGCATAGCAGCGCCTCATCAGACCCCTTTCCTATCCTGAGTGGCATGAAACAGGGCTGTGTTCTCGCACCTACACTGTTTGGGATCTTCTTCTCCCTGCTGTTCTCACATGCGTTCAAGTCTTCAGTAGAAGGAATTCTCCTCCACACAAGATCAGGTGGCAGGTTGTTCAACCTTGCCCGTTTAAGAGCGAAGACCAAAGTACGGCAAGTCCTCATCAGGGAACTCCTCTTTGCTGACGATGCTGCATTAACATCTCACACTGAAGAGTGTCTGCAGAGACTCATCGACAGGATTGCGGCTGCCTGCAACGAATTTGGCCTAACCATCAGCCTCAAGAAAACGAACATCATGGGACAGGACGTCACAAATGCTCCATCCATCAATATCGGCGACCACGCTCTGGAAGTGGTTCAAGAGTTCACCTACCTAGGCTCAACTATCACTAGTAACCTGTCTCTCGATGCAGAAATCAACGAGCGCATGAGAAAGGCTTCCACTGCTATGTCCAGACTGGCCAAGAGAGTGTGGGAAAATGGCGCACTGACACGGAACATAAAAGTCCGAGTGTTTTAAGCCTGTGTCCTCAGTACCTTGCTCTATGGCAGCAAGGCCTGGACAACATATGTCAGCCAAGAACAACGTCTCAATTCATTCCATCTTCGCTGCCTTCGGAGAATACTTGGCATCAGGTGGCAGGACCGTATCTCCAACACCGAAGTCCTCGAGGCGGCCAACATCCCCAGCTATACACCCTACTGAGCCAACGGCGCTTGAGGTGGCTTGGCCATGTGAGCCACGTGGAAGATGGCAGGATCTCCAAGGACACATTGTACAGCGAGCTCGTCACTGGTATCAGTCCCACCGGCAGTCCACGTCTCCGCTTTAAAGACGTCTGCAAATGCGACATGAAGTCCTGTGACATTGATTACAAGTCGTGGGAGTCAGTTGCCAGTGATCGCCAGAGCTGGCGGGCAGACATAAAGGCGGGGCTAAAGAGTGGCGAGCCGAAGAGACTTAGCAGTTGGCAGGAAAAAAGACAGAAGCGCAAGGGGAGAGCCAACTGAGTAACAGCCCCGACAACCAATTATATCTGCAGCACCTGTGGAAGAGTCTGTCACTCAAGAATTGGCCTTTATAGCCACTCCAGGTGCTGCTTCACAAACCACTGACCACCTTTAGGCGCTTACCCATTGTCTCTCGAGACAAGGAGCCAAAGAAGATTGCTTAACCAAAAATAGTTGAGTGTCAAATTTATTTTCATTCATATCACTGGTCAGATTCTTACAGTGGATTCCATTGGTGAATATTTTTAAAGTTGCTTTGAGGTAAAGGTCTCACTGTCACACTCTTGGTGCCTGGCAGGATAGGTTTGCCAACCCTCTGGGATTGTTCTTGAGTCTCCACCAACTTACTGTTGCAAGTAACTCAGGAGAAAATTCATAGGGGCATTAACAACAAATTTGTTTTCATTTTCTTTGAACATTTTTGTTTATTAGTTATAAAAATGGTGGAGCTTGGCAAAAAAGGTTGTTTGCCTGGGCGAGGCAATTGGAGGCCGGAGATGAAACGTCCAGGAATCAGTCTGACCAGAACTGGTAACCCTATGCCAGAAGCATGTACTATAAAACAGTTCACCATGGGAAATCATGGGATGGAAGTGTCCACTTCTGTGATAAATGTTCCTGGTGCACTCGAGTTGGGTAGTGGAAAATTTCCCTTCCATTTTTTCAGTAATGTCTGTTTTGTATTGCTTTGCTGACTGTTGCCTGTTAAAATTTAACCTGCTGAAATAAGGGAGACAAAGATAAAAGGACAATACTTACTGTAAACAAGTTTCTCTAGAGGAGAGCTATTTATGTAATGCAAATTCCCCTGTGTTAAGCAACTAATTTAGAGCATGTATACAATTGAACAGAATCACCATGGCTTAATCAACCATATTTAAACACAGTTTACATTCGCTTACAGTTTAAAACTGACATTGTGGCTGAGTCACAGGAACACCATCCCCAGATTCAAAACCATTAGAAGGTAACCCTTAATCAAAATATCACCAGAATTTTATTACATAAATGAGAAAGACTGAGTAAATTAATATCCAAAACATTTAGAAAAATCATCTTGTTTTTAACAGTCATATAGAAGTACTGCAAACTTGTGTCACATTAAAAGAAGTTTTCTCTTAAGAAATGTGCTCCTAGTGAATATGGTTTTCTCTCTCTTTCTATCACTTCAGTAGGTTAAAGACAGCTCGTTCTAAGAGCATTATGCAACCTTAGGGAATTTGATCATCGACTCTTCCATCAAGCTGGACCCAAAGTGCTGAAGGATCAGGCTTGAGTTAGCAGATACATTCCTCTACTTGTCACCCGTGGAGGTAAGTAGTACTGCAGGCTTCGCCTGGGATCATCTTGCAGCCATCACATTGAGGGCATTGTACTGCTTCAGAGACAGGTGACGCCAAAGCAGCACACCCCGACAAGATGATAATGGAGTCTCAGATGGCTGAGAAATGCTTAAAAGCTTTTCCCCCAGTTGCATTCCTGTCACTCTGGCATTTTCCTAAAAACAATTCTCCATTAGAGTTTTGTCAGCAGGTTTAATAGGAAGGAGTTAGTGTATCAAAGAACGATGAAAGAAGTGTAACTTTCATTTAGCCTTAATCTAAGACTTTGCAGATACTGTACTGCTTATCAGGGTGGCCTTCTAAATTAGTCTCCTTCCTGTATGAGCTAATACCATAATTTGTTTGAATTCTTTTCCATTAATTGTTTCCTATGGAAAGCAAAGGGCAATGGTTTATGCTAAATGGAGCACGTACTTTGATTCGAATAATAATTACAGCTGTGTTGTGACTTTAGCTATTCTGATTGCTTTAATGAACTGATAAAGATTTGAGACAGGAGCAGAGGCCAAAAAAAAATTGGATTTTAGTGTTGCTAGGATAAGGAAAAATATGTAAGTGGATATCTCACAGTCATACAGCCTAAGGGGATTAGACTGAGATAAAAGATAGGGAAATATTTTCACTAACATAAACCATTGTAATACTTTGATTTTTAACTCTGAGACATGATAGGATAAAATGCTGATCATTGCATGCTACTGCTAGAAATTAATATCCTTGAAATGGGTTATGCAAGCAACTAGCTAAGATTCTTTATTGCATCAAAAAATGACTTGTATTTATATAGTGCCTTTCATAACCACCAGACATCTCGAAGCACTTTACAGCCAATGAAGCGCTTTTGAAGTGTAGCCACTGTTGTAATGTAGGAAACACAGCAGCACAGTGGCGCAGTGGTTAGCACCGCAGCCTCACAGCTCCAGCGACCCGGGTTCAATTCTGGGTACTGCCTGTGTGGAGTTTGCAAGTTCTCCCTGTGTCTGCGTGGGTTTTCTCCGGGTACTCCGGTTTCCTCCCACAAGCCAAAAGACTTGCAGGTTGGTAGGTAAATTGGCCATTATAAATTGCCCCTAGTATAGGTAGGGAAATGTGAGGATGTGGTAGGAATATGGGATTAGTGTAGGATTAGTATAAATGGGTGGTTGATGGTCGGCACAGACTTGGTGGGCCGAAGGGCCTGTTTCAGTGCTGTATCTCTAAACTAAACAGTCACCAATTTGTGCACAGCAAGCTCCACAATCAGTAATATAATGGCCAGATAATGTGATGTTGATTGAGGAATAAATATTGGCCATGACACCAGGGAGAACTCCCCTGCTCCTTTTCAAAATAGTGCCATGTGATCTTTCCCATCCACCTGAGAGGGCAGACGAGGCCTCAGTTTAATGTCTCACCTAAAAGATGGCACCTTTGACAGTGCCGTGCAGTTCTCAGTACTGCACTGGAGTGTCAGTCTTGATTTTTGTGCTTAAGTCCTGGAGTGGGACTCAAATCCACAACTTTCTGACTCAGAGACGAGTGCGACGAACTGAGCCACAGCTGACAATGATTTCACTGCTCTGAGAACAGTATTAAAAAGTAAGTTCCAGGAGATTAATTTGGTTGATGATATCTGAGAAATGTAAGACATTGGGCTACAAATAAAAGCCTTTTGAACACTTGTATCGAAGTGGTCTTTGTTTATTACATATTGACAGATTTCCTCTCAGAAGTACATAATCATACATGTGCCAACCATGGCTCAGTGCTAGCAATCTCCCTCAAAGTCAGAAAGTTGTGGGTTCAAGACCCACTCCAGAGACTTGTGCACAAAAATGTAGGTTGACACTTCGGCACATTGCTGAGGGAGAGCTGCACTGTTGGAGGTGCCATCTTTTGATGGACAACGCTGTGGAAAAAGCAGTTTTGATGGGATATGGGAAATGGTGTGAGGCAGTACATTGAGGTTCTGCAACTCCCAGATCAGGCTATAGTGGCAGTTGGGGCAGTTGATGGTGTCAAAGCCAGGGTCTCTGCTTTTAAGCTAAAATAATTCTTGTTGTTGGACAAGCAATTTGAGAACGGAGCAATGGATTAATGGAAAAGGTAGAGTAAGAAATGGGTATTATAACCCCTCCCACCCCGTCGGCAGGACTTAAGATGGTGGGTGGGGGATAGGGGGAAGTTTACGGTTTGCTCCTGACACCTTCCAATCCTGTTGACCAATCCCCCAAACCCCCATCCGCTCATCCCAACAACAGAAATCAGTGTACCTCCTCTCTCTTCACTATCCCAGGCCCCAAACACTCCTTTCAGGTGAAGCAACGATTTACTTGTACTTCTTTCAATGTCGTATACTGTATTCGCTGCCCACAGTGTGGTCTCCTCTACATTGGGGAGACCAAGCGCAGACTGGGTGACCGCTTTGCGGAACATCTCCGCTAAGTCCGCAAGCAGGACCCTGAGCTTCCGGTTGCTTGCCATTTCAACACTCCCCCCTGCTCTCATGCTCACATCTCTGTCCTGGGATTGCTGCAGTGTTCCAGTGAACATCAACGCAAGCTCGAGGAACAGCATCTCATTTACCGATTAGGCACACTACAGCCTGCCGGACTGAACATTGAGTTCAATAATTTCAGAGCATGGCAGCCCCCCATTTTACTTTCATTTTTAGTCATTTTTTCTTCCTTTTTTTAAACATTTTTTTTACATTTTTTACAATTTTTTTTTTTGCATTTATTTCATTTCATCTTAGTCTGTTCAGTTTGCTTACCCACTGTTTTTTTTCAGGTTTGCACTTGCTGCTGTTCAATATTCAGTATATTAACACCTAATCTGTACTAATGCTTTGTCTTTCAACACGCCATTAACATATTGTTTGCCTTTGCTCCGTGACCTTTTGGTCAGCTATGTGGCCTGGTCCAATCTGCACCTTCTCCTTTGTTATCTCTTGCCCCACCCCCACCTCGCTTGCTTATAACCTGTGACTTTTCTAATATTTTTCAGTTCCGAAGAAGGGTCACTGACCCGAAACGTTAACTCTGCTTCTCTTTCCACAGATGCTGCCAGACCTGCTGAGTGGTTCCAGCATTTCTTGTTTTTATTTCAGATTTCCAGCATCTGCAGTATTTTACTTTTATTTCAGTGTAGGGGAATGTGGTCCATCACAGAGGAATGGAAGCTTAATTTAAAGACAAGGTGAGGTTGTACATACCATTTTAACACAATTGGGATGCTTGCATAATGCCAAGGCTGCCAGCAAAAGCTGCTGGCAATGAGCACCAGGATACAGGAAGTCCAGATCAGCTTTTTTTTAGCATTATCTTCAGGTTATTTGGGGCCTCAAAGGAGTATAGGTGCTTCTTCTGGCCCAAAAAGGAAACTTTTGCCCTCCTCTCCCACAGGCTTATCCTTCTCCAAGCATGATCAACCTGGACTCCCATTCCTCCTCATTTACATTTTTGGCGCCCATTCCCTATGATCCCTCACAGTGTCAGCTTCCTACCTGATTTCCTGTGCCCACCTACCAGCTCTTACATAATTTCTGCTGACTTTGGGTGTACAACAAATTGCAGACAAATGCAAATAAGTCTCAGAGTTATAATGGCCTCAGATTACATGTGGCTTTACCTCTCTCTGCATCCTGCCAGCCCCAAACTTTGGATTGAGGGTGAAGTTCTTGAGGATAGTTTGGCAATGGTGACCTTGATAGAAATCGAGACTACCAGCAAGCTAAATAGTAATGACGGGGTACTTACAGCACATTTATTGCTTCCACAGCAGCAATAATGTGGAGTCAAAAGAAAAGTGTGCAGCGAAAAGATAAAAATTTATCAGAGGAGCAGTTCTTTCAGAAAATTAGACTTTTCACAGTAGTAATGGCTCAGGAAGCTATGATGCTGAAAGGAAGCATCAGTAAGCCCAGCTGTGGATTTCAAAGTCAACCTTTTTTGCTGCTGTGTCTATGCACAAGGAGGTGATGAACCCCACTGCATTCTGGAGTAACTGATGCACTGTTCTATTAAAGGCCTTCATGCCAGCTGAGTATTCTTGTCATGAGGTCCCAATAACATATTTAGGAGCCTCATTCCCTGTGTTAGTGTCAGTTGCAATCTTATCTTTCTTTGTGTTGTTCATACTGTGCATTGTGTTGAGTACTGTTGGACACCAACTAATCCACAGAAGGAAAGGGAACATATTAGAAGCAATTGCTACCTTTAAAACAGTATCAAGAGTAAAGAATGGAAGTTTGGGGGCATGCGTATAAAATACATAGGCAAAGAGATTAGATATTACAAAATACTTCTTTTCAAAGAGAGATTTCAGCCTCCTGAACATTTCCAAAATGTGCTGGGAGTATGGATTCCCTACAGGGCTTCAATAGAGAGCTGGTCAAGTTATAAAATATAAATTGTGTGCTTCTTGCACTTGTGAGAGTCGTGAGTTGCTGCTGTCTTGTGGAGCTTGATTGACTGCTTTAGGAGGCTGGGGTTTTTCTTAAGTAGGCCACAGGCATTTCTCTGCTTTTTGCTTCTCCCTGGATACTATATGACTGAGGCAGGGTCGGGTGAGGTTTGTGGGGGTGGGGGGCAGTTGGGATAAAGAGGGACCAACAATGTACAGAGCTGCTCTATGTCCAGATGGAGGGAATTGATGGGTTAGATAGCCATGTAACGCAGGAAAAAGCACATTGAACATGGGACGGTTCCAGCTCAGCGTCTCTTTATTCCACTGGTACCAAACATGAAAATACCCTCATGAAGACTAAAAACCTTATCATAAAGAAACAAACTCAATCCAGTGGATGACCATTGCTTGCCACCCTGAAGCAGTACATCCATTTTGAGTTCAACTCCTTGTTTCAAATCAGCAGTGTTGCAGACGTGTTTGTTAAACAATGTGATGCAGAAATGCCTCACTTTCAGCAGGAGTGCAGGTTTGTGATCCTGAATCATTCGCTCTTGACCTCTTATTCCCACTCCTTGCAAGAGGTTTTAGACTTAAATACTGTACTTGAAGCACCGCAAGACCAAAGTTGAGAGCAGGCATGCTCATGGCCCTCCTGTTGCTCGTTCCACTTGAACCTGTGAGCCACAGATGACCTTGATATCCAGTCCACTAGAGGTCGCTTTAGCATAGAAACATAGAAAATAGGAGCAGAAGTAGGCCATTTGGCCCTTCAAGCCTGCTCCGCCATTCATTATGATCATGGCTGATCATCCAACTCAGTAACCTGTTCCCACTTTCGCCCCATACCCTTTGATCCTTTTAAACCCAAGAGCTATATCTAACACCTTCTTGAAAACGTACAATGTTTTGGCCTCAACTGCTTTCTGTGGTAGTGAATTCCATAAGTTCACCACTCTCTGGGTGAAGAAATTTCTCCTCATCTCAGTCCTGAATGGTTTACCCCGTATCCTTAGACTATGACCCCTGCTTCTGGACTCCCCCACCATCGGAAACATCCTTCCTGTATCTACCCTGTCAAGTCCTGTTAGAAATTTATAGGTTTCTATGAGATCCCCCCATGCTCTTCTGAACTCCAGCAAATATAATCCTAACCGACTCAATCTCTCTTCATATGTCCGTCCCGCCATCCCAGGAATCAGTCTGGTAACCTTCGCTGCACTCCCTCTATAGCAAGAACATCCTTCCTCAGATAAGGAGACCAAAACTGCACACAAAATTCCAGGTGTGGCCTCAGCAAGGCCCTGTATAATTGCAGCAAGACATCCCTGCTCCTGTACTCGAATCCTCTCGCTATGAAAGCCAACATACCATTTGCCTTTTTTACCACCTGTTGGACCTGCATGCTTACCTTCAGTGACTGGTGTACGAGAACACCCAGGTCTCATTACATAGTCCCCTCTCTCAGTTTATAGCCGTTCAGATAATAATCTGCCTTCCTGTTTTTGCTACCAAAGTGGATAACCTCACATTTATCCACATTATACTGCATCTGCCATGCATTTGCTCAATCACTCAACTTGTCCAAATCACCCTGAAGCCTCTCTGCATCCTCCTCACAACTCACCCTCCCACCCAGTTTTGTGTCATCTGCAAATTTGGAGATATTTGGAGCATCTCAGGGCTTCACGATTTCTGGGGTTTCCGTGCTTCCTAGTTAGTTCTCCGTGGCCTTTAGTAGCTGGATGCACACCCCAATTCCCCCAGACCTTAGGCTGCTCTCTTTTCACTCTTTCTTCTCCTGCCTGCTGCCTGTGACTCTCCATTTCCACCCCAAGCCCACCAAAGACACTGCTGCAATTCCCAAAATGACTTCTGGGTCCAAAACTGCCCCAATCCGGCGGTCTCGACCACCACCGCCAACTACTGGTCTGGAGATGCGCACCCTGAGGAGAGTGCCCGATGAAGCAAAAACTGCTCCAAACTCCAAGGAAATGCTTTCTCATCAGTTCACAGCAGTTGATGAGGAGACAGTGCACCCCTCCTGCTACAGTCACTTTCCATTCATCTTTCCATATGCTCATATATGTGTATGTATGTACAGCTAACTGTATGCATCATTAAATTATTACTATATGACATGGTGCATGACATTGTCAGTAGTAGTATATAAAGACTCTCGCCAGAATCAGCAGCAGAATCTTCCATGTCAGGCTCTGTCACAGTCTCCAAACAGGTGAAGAGCTGTTTTCCAAACTCGACCCTATCTCAGACACTTCCATCAGCTGCTGTTGTCGTCCTTCAGTTGCCCTCCAGGCTTTGTTGTTCAATGTGATCTTCTCCTTAGCGACTTTATTCATATCAAAGAATTCTCTCCTGATCCCCAGTCAGGTATGGTTATTTGTGTGGAGATTGTGTTTAACTGCAGTGCAGTCTTCTCCCAGGCCTCTCTCCTTGTGCAAGGGATGAAGACTGAGGCCAGTTTGAACTATTAAAGATTTCCTAAGTACAGACTGTGAATTGGAAGACACAGTGCTCCTGGATAAATAACTGTCAAAAGTGCCTCAGCAGCTACCCATCTGAAAGTCACCTCCACTGAGTCTTTACATGCAAAGAAGTGTTTTATCTAACAGTGTCAGCTACTTCCAGTAGCATTGGCTGTGACATTAATAAGTTTAATTATAAAGGGTAATTCAATATAACCTGAAAGCTGATGCACTTAGCAGTATCTATATTTAACTGGTAATTATTCTAGTAGAGAGAGGTTTTGCAAATTGATAACAAGGATCTTACTTTTTATTTCTTGATATATTTTGTGCTTACTAAAATAAAAGATATTAATTCTGGGACTGGAAAAGAAAAGAAAGAACTTACATTTATTTTAGTACTTTTCATGCTTGTGGCCAATGAGTTCTTTTGAGGTGCAGCCAAAAGCATTTTGCAGGCACACTTGGCAGGCAACTTAGTTTTAGAGATACAGCACTGAAAAAGGCCCTTCGGCCCAACGAGTCTGTGCTAACCATCAACCACCCATTTATACTAATCCTACACTAATCCCATATTCCTACCACATCCCCACCTGTCCCTATATTTCCCTACCACCTACCTATACTAGGGGCAATTTATAATGGCCAATTAACCTATCAACCTGCAAGTCTTTGGCATGTGGGAGGAAACCGGAGCACCCGGAGGAAACCCACACAGACACAGGGAGAACTTGCAAACTCCACACAGGCAGTACCCAGAATTGAACCCGGGACGCTGGAGCTGTGAGGCTGCGGTGCTAACCACTGCGCCACTGTGCCGGTTGTACATAGCAAGATCCAAATAAATAGCAAATTAGATTAATGACTAGTTAAATCCTTTTTGGTGGTAATGCTTGAGGGAGTGGGGAACGTTGGCCAGGACAGTGAACAAACTCCCTACTCTTGTTCAAATCAGGCCATGTATTCTTTTATATCGATCTGAAAGGGCAGCTGCGACTTTAGCTTAATGCTTCATCTGATTGCAACACTTGCTCAGTACTATACTGAAGTGTCAGCTTAGATTATGTGCTTAAGTGGGGCTTAAACCCATGGCCCCTGACTGAAAGGAGAGAGTACTACCACTGAGGCAAACTGGTACTTGAGAATGTCAACCAAGGTCAACATAGTGCAACCCGGTTAAGTCCAGTGCGGTGTGGGTACAGAATAAAGCTTTACCCAACAACTTGTTGGTATCTTGTGCCTTATGTTATTAGTTAGACTTCTTCTTGCACCCTTAACATCTAAATTGCATTGTGAGTCAGGGCCTGGATAGCCACTTAGGAGCCACAGGCCACCACCTCTACTTAGGGAAATTCAACAGCCTAGTGGTATTTAACAGTCCAGTCCTACTGAAGACATTGGCTCAGCTGAATAACGCACCTGCTAGTTGTTTAATACCTTGCTAGATATCAGTTTGGTTGATACTGCTGATTTCTTGCAGTGCTAATCTGGAAGGAGCTGGACACATAAGAATTGAGGTGCGTAGTCACTTTGATTGCTACCAGCCGTGCTGCTCCTCTTTTGGAGATTGGTTGCAGGACTCCTTGAAGTTGATAGTAAAACTTATAATTGCCTCCGTGCAGAACCTGGGCCTATGGAGGCAGTATTCATTAATGATTGCCAGGTAGCTGTGCCTGGATATGTAAATATGATGGGTGGCATATTGATGGAAGCAAACAGTCTGCCAGTGGTGCCGTCTGATATCACTTCATTGTTCATGTTCACTTTCTTCCAATAAATCAAATTCAGAGAACATAGCTAGAAGTACCTGCCAGCAAGTACATAGTAACTGTCTTACACATAAAAAGCCGCTGGCCTCACATGGATTTCAAATGAATGATTTTTATTCTTTCATGGGATGTGGGCAGTGCTGGCAGGCCAGCATTTATTGCCCAACCCTGACTGCCCTTGAACTGAATGGCTTGCTAGGCCATTTGAGAGGGCAGTTAAGAATCAACCACATTGCTGTGGATTTGGAGTCACAGGCAGACCAGGCCAGGTAAAGACAGCAGATTTCCTTCCCTAGAGGACATTAGTGAACCAGATGGGTTTTTACAACAATCAATGATAGTTTCATGGCACCATTAATGAGACTAGCTTTCAATTCCAGATTTTTATTAATTGAATTTATTAATTGAATTTAAATTCCACCAGCTGCCGTGGTGGGATTTGAACCCATGTCCCCAGAACATTAGCTTGGGCCTGTGCATTATTAGTTGAGTGACATTACCACTGCACCACCTCTCCCCCATTAGAGCACTTGAGATGTCAAGACAGCAATATTGTTGGCTTCCCCTTTTCAGTCCCATACTTGAGCACTGGTAATCAGCCTGAGTCGAAAAGTGTGCACACTGCTGATAAGCTTCTGCAATCATTTTGAGGACAGTACTCACTAAGTAGTAAACACATCTTTGCAATAAGTTGCAAAAATGCTGCTTCCCACTGTACAGTTGCCACTATTGTAAACCTTTACTCCACAAGGCTATCGACACCCTGAAGACTCTAGTACATTACCTTGTGGCTGACTGAGTCTCCTGCTTGCCCTCTCAATTCAGGAATGCTGCGTGAGCAGGAGAGTAAACAAAATATATTAATAAAGTCTCAGTTCAGTTATGTCCCCTGATAGCTCTGCACATTTCGCTACTATTAAAAAAGATCCAAAAATGCAAAGGACAAGCATTTGCAGCCCTACTATCTAACAAATGCAAAGGTCCATTGGCAAAGGAATTCCCATTCACATTTTGGGAGAAGTTTACTAAATTTGAGTTGAAGCCCACATTTTTTTTTTTGCTGTCTGCCTAGTCAAATTATTCATAATTAAATGCAGCTATTCAGCTTTCTTTTTGCCCTGTCGCTAGTTTTCATGAACCAGGAGAAAGTTTGTTAAGTGCAGTATAAAGTGTGATTCTGTAATTTCATTTGAGGCCAGCATAAATAAAGTTTAGTATCCTTGACCTGCGGAACAACCTTTTTGAAGTACAAGAATATAAGAAACAACTCCTTCTTTCAAGAAGTAGCTTGTTGGATGGAGTCTGAAGAGAGCTTTGTAGTGAAAGGTTGTGGTTTGAGGAGGTCTGCTTAAAATCTTACAACAGTCATATCTCATATGAGTCTTTTTTTTTGTGCTCTTCTGATAATGCAGGCTTGATGATATGGTTACATTTTTGGGCTAAGTTTATGGAGGTGTCAGATGTTTAAATGCTGTTTGCTGTGATGATAGAGGCAAGAGTTTGACTCATGGTTTTGGTCTGCAGTTGTTATCTCCAATTGCCATAGTTAATTTTCTTCAGACTGTCCCCTGCTACAGGTTTAAAGAAGAAAAATGAGTCAAAGGATTTTTTTTTCTTACCTCTGAGCTTGTTATAAAGCAAATTGCTAAAAGAAAGGAAGCTAATAGTGAGTAAGCAGCGCGAGTCATGTCTGCTCAAGTAATTGCTCAATTGATTTGAATATGTTTTATCTGGGAGATTTTATCCCATGTATAGAGGAAGCCTGTTCTACACACCTCCATTCACTGTTGTAAAATCAGATGTTGTTTCTCCCATTTAAATAACTGGGAACTGTTGACTGTGAAATTAACAACAGTAAAATGCCAATTTTCTGGTCTGTGCTGTGTCTGCATTGTTTGTATGAATGGAACCATGTATTTCCAGGCCTCAGCTATAGCTTCAGTTTCAGGGCTTATAAATTCTGCACACTTGAAAAGCTGAAAATATAATCATGATCCAGCTACCCATTTAACTCTTTAAAGATCATGTGAGGTATTAAAGATGATTAAATGATTTGGTGTGGAGAGAAACTATCCTCTGGTGGGGGAGTCAAGAACAAGGGGGCATAACCTTAAAATTAGAACGAAAGTCAGGAAGCACTTCTTCACAAAGCTGTTGAGGCTCAGTCAGTTGAAAATTTCAAAACTGGGATTGATAGATTTTTATTAGGGAAGAGTACGAAAGGATAAGTACCTCGACGGGTAAGTGGAGTTAAGATGCATATCAGCTATGTCTAATTTAATGGTGGAACAGGCTTAAGGAGCTGAATGGTCTGCTCCTGTTCCTAGGCTCCTATCACTTAAGAATGCCAATACATCATCCCTTCTCCTGCTGTTCTTTGCTGTACTGTTCGGGGAAGTAGAATGCATGCTCTGCTACTGGATTAATGGGAGTTCATGTTCCTCCCTGTAGGAAAGCAATATAAATTCCTCACTGGATTACCAGGAATCAGAAGCTTACTTCAACCCATACACACAAACAACTCCTTGATTGGTTACTATTTATAAAAATAAAAATTAATTCTATTGTTATTTCTTTTTCAGTCACAGATAGTGTCTGTTGGAGTTGTGGGGGTGGCAATCAATGGCAAGATGACCTCAATAGTATTGCAAATATAGACATGAATGAATTGATTCCATTTATCCCTCTACACCAGCAGATAAGATGACAGGGCAAACCCGATCCTGAAATGATGTGAATCAAACACAAGTTGTAAATTAACTTGACACATTTAAATTTAGCTCATTTGGATTTTATATTCAGCCCACGTATGTGTTTTCACAGGGTTAATTGATGCAACAACTGACATATCCCATTTAGCTCTATTTGATTGCACAATGTCAATGCTTTAATCCTCATTATGATGCAGTGTTTGGAAGTCAGCCCTAGTTGATGTACTGCAGCAATGGTTCATTATCTCTCAGCCTGTCCTACCATCTCCTTAGTGTAGGTGAAACTATCGTAGTTTGCAACTTTGTACATGCCCTCAGCTATTTAAAAAATAAGGGCAGGTTATTACTGAAATAATCTGATCTAAACAAAATTGAGAGACTTGGGAATATAACATAAAAGAAGGCCTTCAAACCTGTTCGCCATTTAATTAGATCATGACTGATCGACATCTCAACTCCATTTACCAACATTTGGCACATTATCCCTCAATACACTTACCTAATAAAAAAAAACTGAGTCTTGATCATTTTAATTGTCCCAGCTTCCGCACCATTTTGGGGAAACAAGTTCCAGATTTCCACTACCTTTTGTGTTTTAAAAAAAGTGATTAGTGATTTCACTCCTCAATGACTTAAATCTAATTTTATGATTATCCCCATCAGAAAAAACAGTTTCCTTGTATTTACACTATTGAATCCCTTAATCATTTTAAACACCTCTATTAGGCCACTGATCAGCCTTCCAAGCTCAAGGGAATACAAACCCAAGTATAATTCTGGTGAATTTATGTTGTACGCTCTCGAAGGCTAATCTTTCATTGAGTCATTAGCTGGGAGTGTTCTTATGGGTTCTCCTGATTAATTGCTGTAACTTTGGCGAAAGCCTGGATAAACCCCGTCCATGGAGTTTCCACCGATCTTCCACCAAAGTAATGCTGGCCGATCAGGAGAACCCCAAAGGAGTTTCTCAGCAATAGAACTAAACAGCACAGAAGGAAGTTACTGAGCCCATTATGCAGCTCTCTGAAGTAGTTATCCACTTTCCCTGTGCCCGTTTACATTTTTCTCTTCCAAATAATTATCCATTTCTCTTTTTAAACAAAAAACAAGTATTATGGATTTTGCATCTACTATTGTGTCTCGTAGGGAATTTTACATCCTACCATTCCTCCACGTGACAAAAAAATAATTGGGCCATAGCCTCTATCTAATTTATCTCTGAACATTGATTGAGAAGAACATAATAGAAGCACTGGGACAAAAGGTACCAGAGAATAAAGTGAGCTAAAATCACAGGAACTGTAACTTTTTACATTTTGTTATCTACTTAGACGGTAAACATGTTCCTATTCTAACACAGATTGAGAAAGATATATTGTAGAAGTACGAGAACAGAAGGTACCGAAAAAAAAAATCCATGTTACATGCCCTGAGGTCCCTCAATGCAATTAGCTTAGCTGAGAGGAAGGAATAGAAGACTTTGCTGTCTGGCTCAAGATATATATAGAATATGAATAATAACTTTAAAAAGTGAATGAAGCGAGTGGGGTCTTGTTCTCCACAACATTTTCAATTACTCTGTTTTTAGTTTCCCTACGCTTAGAAACAACACAGAAAAAAAAATAATATGGCTATAAGATTATGGGTGCAAAATTCAAGTGATAGTCCTCTGGGGGTGCATGGCTGATGTGATGCCCATTTTCCAAATTTGGAACAAGTCTATTGAATGAATTTGCTTGTCACTTACCAAAGATCAAGCGTTCAGCTGCAAGAGAAGTCCGGCACTAGTGTTATTTAAAGGGCCAGGCACCCAACTTAATATTGAATCATTTCTGCAATTGCAAAATCTCTGGAAGTTCTCTGGACTGTTTTTGGAGATATTGTGATGAGCCCCTGCATTTGACGGAGAGTGCAGCTGCATCCTCACAGGGACGGCAGAGAATTGGGTAACCTGCCCGCACAAAGGCTGTAACAGGTATGGGGTCTGCGGTTGCAGTGTCTCTGGATCTGCAGCAGAGAGATGCAGCAGACCCTGCACAGAGGGGAAACTCGTCCTGATGCCCTCTGCTAACTTGGAGCAGACTCCTCCATGCTGCTTGATAGTCACAAAAGGCTGTCTGGCAGGCCAGTTAATGCACCCAGCATCTCAGTGTACATTACCATCACTGTTCACCTTTTTGCCACCCCATCGAACTTCTCAACTGTCTCTTATAGCAGAAATCATCTGCAACCTTGCCCTCCGGTGAGCTGGCATCCAATCTATCCTTTTTGCTGGGCCTGGCTGCAGTCCATTCATGCCCAGTGACTCATTACTCACTGATCCCAACTCTCCATGAGCCTCCAAGGTATGTGCAGTGCCAATATCTGAGCTGGTGGCTGCAACTGCAAGATCAAGTGACTGGGCCTCTTCATCAGTGCTATGCTGTTGCTCTCTCACTTCCTCTGGGGCTGCTGTGATTGGGCAGGTGGCAATTCTTGGGCTGTCTGCGATCAGAAGGGGAAGGTTGGGGTGAGACAAGGCAAGTGGGGTGGAAAGCAAAAGGTCTGTGATCACAGCATCTGCAGCTTGTTCATCATGCCAGATTACAGGATGACGGTGAGTTGTGGGTTGAGAAGGGACATAAGGCAGGAACATACCATCATTCTCAATGTTCTCAGTGACCCTACATGACACAGGCTCTGTCATGCTGGCCCAATGATGCAGACACCTATCAGGGCTCAGGAGGTGCAAGCGTCCTTGCTCCACGTTGGTTCTGCTCTACTCCTTTCTATTGTGTGCCACCTTGTCCTGCAAGAAAGAGGGAAGAAAGCCAGTGATTCTGTAGCACTGTATTTGGGTGATATGCCTGCTACAGCTGAATTGCTGGAGTTATGTGGAGGCATTGGGAAGTGGGTGTGAAGCTGGGAGCATCCGTAGGTATGGGGAGGTAGGGTAAAGTGGAGTATCTGGATGTTAAGCATGAGTCCTGAGTGCCAGGGATTGGTGCTGGCTGAGTGGTGGGGGTGTGGTGCATTGAGTAGTGTGAGAGGTTGGTGGTGTGCTCAGTAAGAGATGTCTGTTGAAGATGCATTCACTGATCTTGGCTACCTGCATGAGGCCATTACATTTCTTGTGGCAAGTCCTCAGGTACAGGCACTGGGATTAACCTCCCTGGCCAACTGCTTTCAATCCTTTCTGAGGATTCATCCTCCTGTTCACCGCCACCATAAGGGCCTCTGGCGCTGGTGACCCTGGAACCCCCTTTCTGCCTTGGTGTTCCATTTTTCTTGTTTACAATTGCAGCAATAGTATTCAGCAGCAACGTCCTGTATGCAGTGCAGCTATGCAGCTTCTCTTTAATTGCTTTAATGACTGAAGACTGGCTGCACCATGTGCTACTGGCACACTATGTTTGGCTCCCTGCTGGACATAGAGCAAGCCAGCACTGTGGCAGATGCTCGGCCTTACTCAACAGTCAGGCAAAAGAGGTGCCACCGCAAATTTACTTGGTGCCTACCTCCACATCAATAGGCGCGGGCAGGTCAAGAATCTTGACCCCCATGTCCAAAAAATGGTGCCAACCAATTTTTAGCCCCATAAGAATTTTCAGGGAACAGTAAAAGTTAATTATGTCCAACAAGCCTCCACTTTTTTAATAGGTTAGCTTATCTATCTGCCTTCTCACTATATCCCTTCAGCCACTTTCTCTTCAGCAACACGTCTAATTGTTTCTCAAGCCCATTTATATTATCTTTAGTCATACCTGCTAACTTACTGCACAGTCCAAACCCATGATTGAAAAAAATAGGGGGTAAGATTTTGGCATGGATAAAAGATTGGCTTCTTTGGCCTCCTTGTCTCGAGAGACAATGGGTAAGTGCCTAGAGGTGGTCAGTGGTTTGTGGAGCAGCGCCTGGAGTGGCTATACAGGCCAATTCTATCGTGACAGACTCTTCCACAGGCGCTGCAGATAAAATTGGTTGTCGGGGCTGTTACACAGTTGGATCTCTCCTTACACTTCTGTCTCTTTTCCTGCCAACTGCTAAGTCTCTTCGACTCGCCACACTTTAGCCCCGCCTTTATGGCTGCCCGCCAGCTCTGGCGATCGCTGGCAACTGACTCCCACGACTTGTGCTCAATGTCGCAGGACTTCATGTCATGTTTGCAGACGTCGTTAAAGCAGCTGGTCGGTCTGATACCAGTGATGAGCTCGCTGTACAATGCATCCTTGAGCATCCTGCCATCTTCCATGCGTCTCACATGACCAAGCCATCTGAAGCGCCGTTGGCTCAGTAGGGTGTATATGCTGGGAATGTTGGCCGTCTCGACGACTTCTGCATTGGAGATACGGTCCTGCCACCTGATGGCAAGGATTCTCCGGAGACAGCGAAGATGGAATGCGTTGAGATAGTCACTCTTGGCTGACATACGTTGTCCAGGCCTTGCTACCGTAGAGCAAGGTACTGAGGGCACAGGCTTGATACACTCGGACTTTTGTGCTCCGTGTCAGTGCGCCATTTTCCCGCACCCTCTTGGCCAGTCTGGACATAGCTGTGGATGCCTTTTCCATGAACTTGTTGATTTCTGCATTGAGAGCCAGGTTACTGGTGATAGTTGAGCCTAGGTAGGTGAACTCTTGAACCACTTCCAGAGCGTGGTCGCCGATATTGATGGATGGAGCATTTCTGACGTCCTATCCCATGATGCTCGTTTTCTTGAGGCTGATGGTTAGGCCAAATTCGTTGCAGGCAGCCGCAATCCTGTCGATGAGTCTCTGCAGACACTCTTCTGTGTGGGATGTTAATGCAGCATCATCAGCAAAGAGGAGTTCCCTGATGAGGACTTTCCGTACTTTGATCTTAGACGGGCAAGGTTGAACAACCTGCCATCTGATCTTGTGTGGAGGAAAATTCCTTCTTCTGAAGACTTGATCTCATGTGAGAGCAGCAGTGCGAAGGAGATCCCAAACAGTGTAGGTGCGAGAACACAGCCCTGTTTCACGCCACTCAGGATCGGAAAGGGGTCTGATGAGGCACCGCTATGCTGAATAGTGCCTTTCATATTGTCATGGAATGAGGTTGTGATACTTAGTAACTTTGGTAGACATCCGATGTTTGCCAGTAGCCTGAAGAGACCACGTCTGCTGATGAGGTCAAAGGCTTTGGTGAGATCTATAAAGGCAATGTAGAGGAGCATCCGTTGTTCGCGGCATTACTGCTGTAGCTGACGAAGGGAGAACAGCATGTCAATGGTGGATCTCTCTGCTTGAAAGCTGCACTGTGCCTCAGGGTAGACACTCTCAGCCAGCTTCTGGAGTCTGTTTAAAATGACACAAACGAAGGCTTTCCCCACTCTGCTGAGCAGGGTGATTCCACGGTAGTTGTTGCAGTCACCGCAGTCACCCTTGTTCTTATAGAAGGTGATGATATTGGCATCGCGCATATCCTGTGGTACTGCTCCCTCATCCCAGCACAGGCAAAGCAGTTCATGGAGTACTGAGAGTATAGCAGGCTTGGCACTCTTGATTATTTCAGGGGTAATGCCATCCTTCCCAGGGGCTTTTCCACTGGCTGGAGAATCGATGGCATTACTGAGTTCCAATTTTGTTGGCTGTTCGTCCAGCTCATCCATGACTGGCAGAGACTGGGCTATATTGAGGGCAGTCTCAGTGACAACATTTTCACTGGAGTACAGTTCTAGGTAGTGCTGCACCCAGCGGTCCATTTGCTTGCGTTGGTCAGTGATCATTTCCCCTGATTTAGACTTGAGGGGGGCAATTTTCTTTATGGTTGGCCCAAAAACTCTCTTAATGCCATCATGCATTCCTCTGATGTTTCCAGCAGGCCAGCTGAATATGACTGCATAGGCCTTCCCAGTAGTCATTTGCAGAGCACCTGGGTGTTCTTTGCACGGTGCTTCTGGCGGCTTTAAGTGCTAAGGATGTTAACTTGCTGGGGGCTTTCTTGTAGTTCAGCAGTGCAGTGCGCTTAGTGGCTATGACTGGTTCCATCTCTTCAGAGTGACATTGAAACCAGTTTGCATTCTGCTTCTCGCATTTGCCAAAGGTGGTCATTACTGAGTCATGGAAGGCGTCTCTAATGTGGGCCCAATTCGTCTCTGCATCCCCTGCAGGAGAGTTTTGAAGGGCTTTTTCAAGTGAATTAAGAAACTTTTGTGATAGCTATGGGTAAGAAATTCTGTCAGTGTTGATGCACGGGCGGCCCTTCTGCTTGGAGTGATGTAGTTTCTTTGGTTTGAGTCTAACTTTGCTGCACACCAGGGAGTGGTCGGTGTTGCAGTCTACACTGTTGAAGCTGTGTGTGATTTGAACACTGTTTATAGAGGCTCTCCTTGTGATGATGAGGTCCAGCTGGCGATCTTGGGTGTCTCCATGAAACCTGGTGACAGGGTTTAGTTTGAAGGAATGAGTTGGTGATGCAGAGGTTGTGATAGGTACACAACTCCAGCAGTCTCTGTTCATTCTCATTCATCCTTCCAATGCCATAGCGCCCAAGGCAGGAGGGCCATGAGTCATGGTCGGCCCCAACCCTGGTGTTAAAATCCCCCAGCAGGAACAAATGTTCGGTATTAGGAATGCCACTAATGATATTATGGAGTTCCTCGTAGAACTGGTCTTTAACTTCAGGTGGGGAGCAGAGTGTTGGGCATAGATGCTGAGTAGGTGTACTGGACCAGAGCTGGTGAGCAGTCGGATGGACAGTATGCGTTCCGAGCCATTTGTACGCGGCTCTATCATGCTGAGCAAAGAGTTTCTGATGGCGAAGCCCACTCAATGCTGTCTTGGTTCTTCAGGATTCCTACGCTGCCAGGAGAAGGTGTAGTCTTGCTCTCTTAGTGATCCGCTCGCAGGGAGGCGTGTCTCCTGAAGTGCTGCAATGTCCACATTGAATCTACTGATCTCGTTGTTAATGTTGGCGGTCTTCCGAGAGTCGTCGATTTGTGTAAGGTCTTCCGACAGGCCAGGACACATAGTTCTGACGTTCCACCTTGCAAAACTAAGGGCTGGTACCTTCTTTCCTTTTTTTGTTTGGTGCTGTTTAGTGCGGTGTTGCAGTCCACTTGTCAGGCAATGACCCTGAGCTCCAAGCACCCATTGAAGCAGGTGGACTGTAGCGGGACAGAACCTTTCTGACCGGGGGCTGCCCAGTTTGAGGCGGGCGGTCGCTGTCCAGTGAGATGTGATGACCTCTCCCACCGAGTGGTTGGAAGTGTGTTGGAAGCAGTTCATAGAAGGTTTAGTAGACTGATACCTGGAATGGGTGTGTTGCCTTATGAGGAAAGGTTGGACAGGCTAGGCTTGTATCTGCTGGAGTTTAGAAGAGTAAGAGGTGACTTGATTTAAATATATAAGATTCTGTGGGGTCTTGACAGGGCGGATTTGGAAAGGATGATTCCTCTTGTGGAAGCATCTAGAACTAGGGGTCACTGTTTAAAAATAATGGATCACCCATTTAAGACAGAGATGAGGAGAGTTTTTTTCTCTCAGAGGGTGATGAGTCTTTGGAATTCTCTTCCTCCAAAGGTGGTGGAAGCAGAGTCTTTGAATATTTTTAAGGCAGAGGTAGATCCTTGATAAGCAAGGAGGTGAAAGGTTAACAGAGGTAGGCAGGAATGTGTCATTGAGATTACAATCCGATCAGCCATGATCTTATTGAATGGTGGAGCAGGCTCTAGGGGCTGAGTGGCCTACTCCTGCTCCTAATTTGTATGTTCGTTTGTTCGTAATTCTACCTGATTTTCCATCTTGTTCCTAAATTTCCAGTTTTTAACTTGTCCACTGACATTGGAGCCTTCACTATATTTAAAGATTCATATGGATTAATTTTACTAATCCCCTTTGTAATCTTGAAAACTCCTCTTTTCCAAATGAAACAAACCCACCTTCCTTAAACCTTCTTCATAAATAAATTCCCCAAATTATTTTTGTTATTGCCCTATGTATGGTTTTGGGAGCAGTAGTGGCATTTGTGCGATGGGATGACCAGAACTGCATGCAGAGCTTCAAATGAGGAGTGACAACTGCCAAATACAACAAAACTACCACCTCTTTAGATTTTTTTAAACTGCATTCATCATATACTTTGTGAGTTTGTGAATTGTGCCTCAGAAGGCAGACTGTAACTGAAATCCAGCGAAGGAACATTTCCTCTCTCCCTCTCTCCAGCAAAGATCCAGAGAAGCCTCAGCTGCAAACCTACAGCCCAGCACAACCAACAACTAAGGGGACATGGATAAAGCCCCTCTTCGGCCTTCCAGAACCAGAGAAACAAGCCCGAATTGTGCACTTGGCCCAGCAAGGACTTCAGGACTACTTCAACTAAGGATTCTGGGACTAAGCTTCAGTATTTAAATTCAATTTTTATTAAAGACTCTACTCCAATCTCCCAACTCTTCTTTTTCCTCCGTAATCTATTTGTGTGTGTACGCCTCTCGTGTGAATGTGAGCGTGGATGTGTTGCATATTTTAGTAATTTTAACCGGGTTAGATTGATAAGGTTAATAAACTTACCTCGTTCTTGTTTAAACTCAAGAAAACTGGTCTGATTGGTTCATTTACAATTATATTAGAGGAACAGGAGCAAGTGACCACTGAGGTACTGGGGTTGTAAGTTAAATGACTATGTTAAGAAGGATAAACCCTGTTGTGGTCAAATCAGAGAAGGGGTGAAAGGGGAGCTTGAGACTCCTTCCTCACCTGGTCATAACAATAATAATTTTGGAAAGAAATGATCAATCTGAAGAAGCAGAGATAGATGGCAGTCAGTCAGGATTCAGACCAAAGAAAGGAACAGGAGATGGCATCTCTAACTTGAGAGTAGTATATATGTGTATATGTGTTTTATAGATTATGAGAAGGTA
This sequence comes from Heterodontus francisci, assembly GCF_036365525.1. Lineage (NCBI taxonomy): Eukaryota > Metazoa > Chordata > Chondrichthyes > Heterodontiformes > Heterodontidae > Heterodontus > Heterodontus francisci. The sequence continues at coordinate 107,746,603 of NC_090376.1, forward strand.
TTTGATAGAGTCTACCATAAGAAAATAATGGAGTGCTTTAACAAACTAGAAATTGACAGAAATTATAAAAAGATAATTCAGAATCTTGTTACAACCAGGTGAGAAAGGGGTCTAGGGGTTCCCTCTCACCCTTTGCCTGGTTTGACCGTAACAGGGTTTAATTTAAAACAACACTGTTTTTAGCTCCCCCTCAGTGAATCCTTGTTCATTGCTTTCCAATTATAAGGCAACGAAATCAGACAGATTTTCTTAGATTTAAACAAGAAAGTTTATTAACCTTAAACTCTAATCCGGTTAACTACTACGAACACTGACGTGACTATGCTAGTATGCATACGCGATAAACACACACTCAAATAGAGACAGAAAAAGTAGAAAAGAATAAAGGGGAAAAGTTTGAGGCAATAGCTGGGTGTATTTACAGTGTTTTGAATTCAATTTGGAGTCTTTGGTTGCCGGTACGCCTTGCTGTTTGTTAGGGCCCAGTGCACACTTTAATTTGTTTTGATGTAGGAGTCTTCTCTCTCTTGAGGTTTAAGCAACTTCAGTGAGTCCAGAGGCTTCTGAGAAAGCGAGAAAGAGTCAGCCAGGAGAGAGGCTCTCTTGTTCCAGGTTCAGGTGCAATCTGCAGTCTGTCTTCAAACTGTCCTGTGTCTAGTTCAAAAAGCTTGGGCCAGCAGGTTAGTCATGTGACCAGCTGGTTTAACCATTCCTGTGTTTTGTGGATTCTCCATGTTAGCAGACACTGGAATGTAAGCTTCCTTACACCTTTAATGTCTGGTGATCAAAATCCATTTGGGTTAATTGGACCAGGGAGTAGTTGCTTTATCTCGCCAAGCACTGTCTCTTAGTATGCAAATGTCCTCCAACCAAATGTCTGGTGATCTCTTTAAACAAGTAATTTCTTCACTCCAGCAACAGTTTAAAATTAATGTTCATATGATGAAATTAATATGCCTCATTCTTGGCAGATGGGGGTCTTCATGACAATCTATATTGGAAATAATCAGTGGTGATGAGACTTGATAGCAACTTGTCAGACAATGTCCCAGTCAAAAGAGGTGTGCATCAGAGTTGTGTTATGTCCCCAGAACTGTTCAACCTGGACACTGCAACTATCTTCAGGCACACAGAACATCTACCAAGTTGCAATATTAGTGGGTTGAACATTAACAACTTGAGATATGCAGATGACACTGCACTGATTGCAGAATCCACTTGCCAACCAATCAGCACTCTCTTCTCATATAGTATAAATTTGTTGCTTCCCCTTACTTTGGTATTCTTGCAAAATGTCCTGATGAGTGCAAGATGAAAAGCTTCAACAAAATGTCTCTATTTTCAGCAATACTAAAGAAGCTATTGATAAGCTGAATGCATTCGAGATGTGGACATATCGGAGGATGTTCAGCGTACCTTACACAGACAGAAGGACTCATGAGGAAGTGCTGGAAATGGCTGGGGAAAAGAAGAAATTATTGCAAAACATCAAAGAGAGAAAGATACAACACTTCAGTTACATCTTTAGAGCAGAAGATAGACAGGGACAATTATTGGAAGAAAGATCAATGGAAAACATAGGAGAGGGAAGCAGAGAAGAAAATGGATGACAGATATAATGGATTGGATGCTGTTGACCTATGCAGAATGTGTAAGGATAACACAGGACAGACAGAGGTGGAGATCCATGACAGTCAACTTTTTGGGAAGAAGATGACACCAATGAATGAATGAACTATTTCTCCTTGACATTCAATGAGATATAACCATCCCTGAGTTCCCCACCATCAGCATCCTGGGGATTACCATTAACTAGAAATTCAATTGGACCAGCCGCATAAATGCAGTGGCTACCGCAGAGATCAGAGGCTGATTATTTTGTGGTAATTATCTCACTTCCTGACTCCTCAAAGCCTCTTCACCACCTACAAAACACAAGTCAGGAGTGTGGTGAAATACTGTTCACTTGTCTAGATGGCTGCAGCTGCATCATTATTCAAGAATCTCAACACTATCCAAGGCAAAGCAGTTCGCTTGATTGACAGCCCATCCACTACCTTAAAAGTTTACTTCCTCCACAAGCATGCACCATGGATGCACTGTATACTGCTTCAGCAGCACCTCCCAAACCCACAGCCTCCATCACATACAGGAACATGGGTATCAGGTGAATGAGAACATCATCTCCTCTAATATAAAAGCAAAATACTGCAGATGCAGGAAATCTGAAATAAAAACAAGGAATGCTGGAAATACTCAACAGGTCTGGCAGTATCTGTGGAGAGAGAAGCAGAGTTAACATTTCAGTTCATTGACCCTTCGTCAGAACTGGCAAATGTTAGAAATGTAATAGGTTTTAAGAAAATAAAGCGGGGGTGGGGCAAGAGATAACAAAAGGCAAGGCGTTGATAGGATAGAGGGTCACAGAGAATAACTGACCAGAAAGTCATGGAGCAAAGGCAAATGGTATGTTAATGGTGTGCTGAAAGACAAAGCGTTAGTGCAGAGGGGTTTTAATTGACAGAAAAATGAACAGTCCTGGCCCAAAGCACAAACATGAAAAAAAACAGTGGGTAGGCACATGGGAAAAAAATGAATGATGAAACAAACTAAAATAAAATAAACAAATTAAAAATAAAAAATAACTAAAAATAAAAAGGGGGGCCCGTCATGTTCTGAAATTATTGAACTCAATTTTCAGTCAGGCTTCCAAACCCACGGCCTCTCACCATTCAAACCTGTGACCTCTACCAACTAGAAGGACAAGGGCAGCAAATGCATGGGAACACCACCACCTGCAAGTTCCCCTCCAAGTCACACTGCCTCCTGACTTGGAACTATATTGCCGTTCCTTCACTGTCGCTGGGTCAAAATCCTGGAATTCCCTTTCCTAACAGCACTGTGGGTGTACCTACCCCACATGGACTGCAGCGGTTCAAGAAGGCAGCTCATCACCACCTTCTCAAGGGCAATTAGGGATGGGCAATAAATGCTGGCCTGGCCAGCGACGCCCACATCCCATGAATGAATAAAAAAAAGGTTGTAGCATGCCTAATCGGGAAATGAGATGCTGTTCCTTGAGCTTGCGTTGATGTTCACTGGAACCGTGCAGCAAGCCCAGGACAGATATGTGGGCATGAGAGCAGGGGTGTGTGTTGAAATGGCCAGCAACCAGAAGCTCGGAGTCCTGCTTTCGGACTGAGTGGATGTGTTCCGCAAAGCGGTCACCCAATTTGCGTTTGGTCTCCCCACGAAAGAGGAGACCACATTGTGAGCAGCGAATACAGTATACTAAATTGAAAGAAGTACAAGTAAATCACTGCTTCACCTGAAAGGAATGTTTGGGGCCTTGGATAGTGAGGAGAGAGGAAGTAAAAGGTCAGGTGTTACACCTTCAGCGATTGTATGGGAAGGTAGTGTGGGAAGGGGATGAGGTGTTGGGGGTAATGGAGGAGTGGACTAGGGTGTCACGGATGGAACGATCCCTTCGGAATGCTAACAGAGGAGGGGAGGGGAAGATGCGTTTGGTAGCGGCACCACGTTGGACATGCAGAAATGGCATAGGATGATCATTTGGATGTGGAGGCTGATGGGGTGGAATGTGAGGACAAGGAGAACCCTGTCACAGTTCTGGGAGGGAGGGGAAGGGGTGAGGGTAGGGATGCGGGAAATGGGCCAGACACGGTCGAGGGCCTTGTCAACCACAGTGGGGGCGAATCTTCGGTCGAGGAAAAAGGAAGACATATCAGAAGCGCTGTTGTGGACATTGCATCATCAGAGTAGATGTGTTGGAGACGAAGAAACTGGCAGAATGGAATAGAGTCCTTACAGGAGGCAGGGTGTGAAGAAGTGTAGTTGATGTAGCTGTGGGAGTCGATGGGCTTATAATATTAGTAGACAGCCTATCCCCAGAGATGGAGATAGAGAAGTCGAGGAAGGGAAGGGAAGTGTCAGAGATGGACCATGTGAAGGTGAGAGAAGGGTGGAAATTGGAAGCAAAGTTGATAAAGTTTTCCAGTTCGGGGCGGGGGCAGGAAATGGCATCGATACAGTCATTAATATACTGGGAAAAGAGTTTTGGGAGAGGGCCTGAGTAGGACTGGAGCAAGGAATGTTCAACGTATCCCACAAAAAGACAGGCATAACTAGGACCCATGCAGGTTCCCATAGCAACACCTTTTACTTGAAGGAAGTGAGTGGAGTTGAAGGAGAAGTTGTTCAATGTGAGAACAAGTTCAGCCAGGTGGAGGAGGGTGGTGGTGGATGGGGACTGGTTGGGCCTCTGTTCAAGGAAGAAATGGAGAGCCCTCAAACCATCCTGTTGGGGGATGGAGGTTTAGAGAGATTGGACATCCATAGTGAAGAGGAGGCGGTTGGGGCCAGGAAACTAGAAATTGTCAAAATGACGTAGGGCATCAGAAGAGTCACAGATGTAGGTGGGAAGAGACTGGACCAGGGGAGAAAAGATAGAGTCAAGATAGGAAGAAATAGGTTCAGTGGGGCATGAACAGGCTGAAACAATGGGTCTCCCATCCCCTCTAAGTTCCCTTGTGCCATCCTCTCTTGGACATACATTGGCTCTTCCTTCATTGTCATTGAGTCAAAATGCTGGAACTGCCGACTTAATAGTATTGCGGGATTATCTTTACCATGAGGACAGCAATAGATTAAGAAGGGAGCCCACCATTTTCTCAGGGGCAAGTAGTGATGGGCAATAATTATTGACCTTGACACCAATGTTCACATTCCAATCATGAATATTTTTTTAACAAGTGCTTCAGGACAATATTTTGGAGGACTGCATCTCTGAAAAGGCTGGTATATAGCCGTTAAGTGGCATTGCTATTCCTGCAGGTGCCTGATAATAACAGGATCAGGTTCAGCTAGAAAGTTGTGAAAAACCACCAGGAACCCATAAGTGGGACTCATATCATGTTGCAAGCAGTGAACAAGCTGATACCCTATCAAGAGTGATATCTCAGTGTAGGTTTAATCTGCCAGCTTTTGAAACGTGATGCAGCCCAAGTACTTGACAATATTCCATCAGCTGATGTAGAACATAAGTTAGCCCAGTCTCCTATTTTATCATCTTGCAAAGTAAGTTTGCCCATCAGGATGAAGGAATTTTGATATAGTCCTCATAGAACCAGACCTGGTTAAAGTAGAACAAAATAGTCTGTCCCATTGTATTGGGATAGTTTTTGTGCCCTCCAATAGGTTGACCTGCTTCTCAGAAATCTGAATTGAAAATCCAAATTATATCACTTACATGTCAAGTGAAAAAAACTGCTTTTTCCAGCCTATCAGAAGTTCAGATGTACATTGGCTTACAAATCAAAATGGTGATATATCTTATATCTTATTCATACTTTTAAGCATGGTCAAAGCATATGTAAGTATATATTCATATATCTTACTCATGCTAAAAGCATGAACATAGGAATGGAGAAGAGCATTGCATTCTATTTAGCTTGTTCCAGTAATCCACACCAATTGTGTTCCTATATATTTTTAGGGTATTTTGTTATATTTTCTACTTGTGTTTTGATATGACATGGTCCTTACTCTGGTGAAGTTGCTTGAACAGTATATCTTTGGCTCTATTTATACATACCATTAGAACTGGGCAGAGACCAGATGTTGCTCTCCACCAATGCAGGAGCTAAAATGAGCAACTTTCAAATATGCTCATAAACTTGGAGAATGGGCTGGATATAAAGCTGCTTATCTCCTTCCCACTAGAATCCAGATTACAAGGGTCTAGCAGCGGGGCTCAGAAAAAGGCCAAAATACACACATAACAAAATTGGCACCTGCCGTGGCTGCGCAAATGAGGTGCCCCACCACTGACCCTGCAAATTCCAGCTGGAGGACACCAGCAGGGGTAATCCCGATGCTACTGGTAGGATTGTGATGTTGCCCATTTTTTGGGCCATACACACACTCTTGAAGAAAAAATCTCAGTGATATTTCAATATAACTAATTTTGTATTTAGCACTGTTGCCGGCTAAGGAGATTCCGCACTAAGCTCAGACAAGCCTCCTCTATTGTGCTAGTATTTTTTTAATGTCCATCATTATCTATGCGCCTTTTTAGAATGACTGTTCCCATTTTGTAGCAATCCATAGAAGTGCCCCAAACTGGGCATGATTTAGGTGGTGCAAGGTGACAGCGCAATAGAATGGTGAGGCCCAAGACCAAAACCTCATCAGAATAAATCATTATGGGCGCCAATGAGACGCTTTGAGATTGCTTGCCTATCAAGGGAACTAGGGTCTCCTAAAATGGACCTGACCAATTCAGTAGTGGCACAAAGTACCATGCACTTTGGGTTTCAGTCTCTGTACTGCTAAATTGGATATATTGTGCCCATAAATAGGGCATGCTGATGTTAAATGTCGACCCTTTAAGGCTTCTCTTTTTGAAATGATGAAGTAGTTTGCTTATATATATTTTTGGAATTAATTTTGTTGTCATACTTAAGCCAGGAAACTCATTCCAAGTTTGTGACGTTGTAGCATACAATGATTTCTGTGGTGCTAATTCATGTCAAACAAAGTTATAAAATTAAGTTACATTGGTATTGCTTCATGATACTGACAATTCTAAATGGTTGAAGACAAGATGAAGTCCCAGTTCTGTTTGGTGTCTAATTAATAAAAGATAACTGTGATATTATACTACTTTGATTTTTCCAGTGCACTTGGTATCTTGGGAGTTAATTTATTCTGACTGACAACTAACTTGTAAATTGCACTGTGCTTCAGGTAATTTGGATGTTGAAGCTTGAAGCTTTTTTTGCTGTTATTCTCCTTTTCTCTCCCTTTTATTAAGAGCTCTACAACTACGATTTCCCTGGTTAGAAGGGTTTGCTGCGCAGTCTTCTTCACACCTTCCAGTATTCTCTCACCCTTTGGATTATCTGCCATTGAAATGTGTACTTCTAAGGGCTAAAATAATTTGCTTTCTTTTGCCAGTTGGATGAGACAGACCCAGCTGTAAACTGAAACAAACTACCGCTCGCAACTGCAAATAGAGTGTCAACTTGTTCCACGATTCCAATCTGTGACCATAGATGTGCCAGATCTGCTACTAATTCCTCAGTACGCTCTCAAATAAACTAATTATTAAAAAAATGCAATCATTTGAAAAGAATTAAAACAATTACATTGTGCACCACTAAATTTGTGTTTGATTTTGATTACCGGCTCAAGTCATTGCAATTTCTTTGGAGGAAAATCCATGCTCAGTGCACTGAACATAAATTAAGTCTTTCACTAAAATAAAATTGAACATTATTAGGCATCATTGCACAGCCTAGACAAGCATGCTTGCACACAAGCTATGCTTATTTTTTATTCTATCATCTGCTTAGTAGTATCTTTGTTATTTCCAATAAATTTTCGGTAATAATTAAGGTGGATTTATTGATCTTTTTTCAAACTTCATTGTTATGTAATGGTGAAGGGAGGGGAAGTTGTCATACATATGAATTTTATGTAAATGATATATCTTTTATAGCTATTGCAATGGGTTAGAGAAAAAGAAAATTCAAATATATATTTATATATAACAAATGATGAAGTTCAAAAACATTCAATGAAGAGAAAAGAAGCCAATGATACTAAAAGAGACCAAAAACTTTTCCAGTCTCCATCCCTAATGTAAGCATCAGGGTGAGCTTGTTGCTAACCTCCCATGCCAGGGTCAGAGGACGGTCTCTGTATTAACTTACTATGGGCAAGTGTCCATGCCACTAAGTGCGCTTCTCCTGTATCTTCCTGGGAGAGGGCCATACTCTGATCTATGCCCTGGAACTTCTGAAGAGGGATAAGGATTTACCAGCCACCTGATACCGCTGTGGGATGAGGGAGGGATGATGTGCACACCAGTACCCTTTCTAGATGATTTGGGGAGGGTGATCTGGCACTCCTGCCGACCTGGCAGTTCAAGGCATGTGGGCATGTGTGATGCACTCTGAATGGCATGGAGACTTGCAGATAACACAGGTTCACAGGAATGATACTGGGGTTTAGAGGCTTAAATTATGAGGGCAGGTTGCATAAATGTGTTCGTATTCTGTTGATTATAGAAGATGGAAGGGTTATCTGATCAAGGTGTTTGAAATGTTAAAAGGATTTGTACCCTACTCCAGCCCTACAAACCTCCGAGATCACTTCACTCCTCCAATTCTGGCTTCCTGCACATCCCTGATTTTAATCACTCCAAGCTTGGTGGCCATATTTTCAACTGCCAAGGCCCTCAACTCTGGAATTCCCTCCCTAAACCTCTCTGCATCTATGTTGCTCTCCTCCTTTAAGACGTTGCTTAAAACTACCTGTTTGACCAAGCTTTTGACCATCTGTCGTAACATCTCCTTATGTGGCTCAGTGTACAATTTTGTTTGATAATGCTCCTGTGAAGTGCCTTGGGCTGTTTTACTACATCAAAGGTGTTATATAAATGCAAGTTCTTGTTCTAAGTTAAATTCAGAGGGCTGGATTTTAAAGTTCCTCTGCCGTCGGGAATGGTGGCCTGGGTGGGGGGGCAGTGAAGATCGGTCCAGCGGAGGCCCAGTGTGGAAGCTGAGGTGAGCCATCCTGACAAGGGGTGTGGGTTTGCCTAGTCATCATGTTTATACATTAATTGTTCCTTAGGAATGTACCAGGTGTGGGTGTCGAGGTAGGAAGAGTGTTGTTGAAACATAATGTCCTTTTCTATCACGCGCTGTGAACCGCAGTATCAGCTGCAAGGCCAATGGTGAGATAGATAGTAAATGAAGGATTGAAATAATGCTGTATCCCATTTGTTTCGGGCAAATGCTCAACTGCAGTATCATTGGTGTCTTTGAATGCAATTACGGATTGAAATTATTATTGTAAGACTATTGGTTACAAAATACTATAAGTGCCACTGTTTTGCGGAGACCGGTAGAACATTGCAGTGAGCCCCACTGTGTGCGCCACTGTGATTGTTCTCCTTGTGCACAAGTAAATAAAATTAGGTTGCGAGTACTCACCGTGCCAAGTCTGATTATTAGACGACACCGCCACCAACCCCGATAGCGGCAGGCTCCGATCTCGGTGGTGGCAAGGCCTCGTGGTGGCTGCCCTGCCACTCGCCTTTAGGACCACCAATTCAATATGTAAACTAATTTACATACCTGATTTAATGAGGGTCTGTCACCTCCTTAATCGCCACACTGATCTTCATTCGGGCAGCCGTCAATGCCGCGCCTTCAAATCCTCGTTCGGGGAAACGTGGCATGACACTTGTGGGGAGGAGCAAGGATGGTTTTTTCTCTGTGCATGGGGTGGGGGGGGGGCGGGTGGGGAGCGGGGTGACAATGATGTGGATTGGTTGTGGACGGTGATGGATAGAGGGGTAAAGGGCAAAGTTACCGACCTATGTGGGGTGGGGGGAAGGTCAAATTCTCAATATTCGAATTCAGGGGGGAAAAGGGCACAAATGTCTGGAAATGCCATTGTGGGGGGGGGGGTGATGTTGGTGGGGGGGTGGGGGGGGGGGGGAATTGAATGTAAAGGTCATTTAATTCTGTTTTGAGAAAATTTAACTTACCTGGCCCTTTAAATTGTAAATGTCCATTGAGGCTGTAAACCCTTTAAAAATTGAGCTCGCCTGCGCATTGGTGCAGACACCGTTGTAGGCGACGGCTCGCCCGCCCCCTCCACATCATTGCTGGGGGGCGGGTGCTGCGGCCATGCAAATGAGCCGCCGCATTTGAAATCGCGGCAGCTCTGTGAAGGGGTGCCCATGCGGGCGGGCCACATTTTTTACGTCCGCTGCCTACTTCAGCAGCAGTCTCTTAAAATGCAGCCCAGATAAACTATTTCCTCTGGTAGAAGCATTAGTATGGGGGACATAATCCTAAAATTAGCATCAAAGAGCAAAATCAGCAAGCACTTTTTCCACACAAACAATAGTAGAAATTTGGAACTTTCTCCCCCAAAAGCCTGTGGATCATAAGATAATTGAAGCTTTCAAGACTGGAACGGATAGATTTTTGTTAGGTAAGAGTATCAAGGGTTATGGAGCAAAGGGGTGTAAATGGAGTTGAGGTGCAGCTCAGCATGATCTAATTGGAAGTTAAGGGCCTAGTCCTTTTCCTGATGTTCCTATGTTCCAGATGACTCTCACAGCATTTCCAGGCATTAACTTGAGACCTTAACATGCATATTGATACCAAATTCAGTGGGAAATTCTGTATGAAGAACAGTAAACTGGCTGTACTACACCAGAAACAGAGGTACTGACTGAACTCATATTACCTAGACAGCTTGTTAAGAGAGTAAACAAGTAAATAAACAAACGTAAGTGTTATTGAGATTAAACCCAGGATGGTGTATCGAGCTGATTGCTACCAGCAGCACTGCTTCTGACACTGAATGGTAATCTGCTTTCCTTAAGCTATGTTTAAATTCAAGAAAAAAAGAGTCAGAGGCGAACTTTAAGAGAGAGCTGAGTAGACTTTTTGTGCAATGGAACAAGACACACCCGTCAGAAAAGAAGGAACATCTTACATTCTTATAGAAATGTACATTAAGTGTGGCCCCTTTCACTTCAGCTCAATATCAATGCATTAAGATGAAATATTCTCTATTCTCCAACATAGCTTTGATTTTAAAGTATGAAAGATTAATGGCTGTCCTACAGTTGACTTTAAATATGTACAAAGGTTCAATATTTTGGTTCATCGCTGATACTGCTAAATTTAAAAATGTATCTTAATTTATTTAAAGTATTTTTCCCATCAGTACTCTAAGATGATGTGTCATCCAGCATGCTATCTTGCTGCTTGAGCTGTATAGTCATTCAATGACCCTGTAACTACAATAGGATGGATAGTAACAGCTTGTAGAAAGAAATGTTAAGGTGAAACGAAACAAAACACAATGAGCAGATTTCTAATGCCTGTGATACAATCTGAATTATTTTACTTTGTACTGGATGAGTTAAAATTTTTATACAATTAAATATTGGGAAGGCCAAAGCCATTGCCTTCGGCCCCTGCCACAAACTCCACTCTCGAGCTGCTGATTCCATCCCTCTCCCTGCTCACTGGCTCAGGTTGAACTAAACTATTTGACCCTGAGCTGAGCTTCCAACCCCATATTCTCCCTATCGCTAGGATCAACTACTTCCACTTCAATATCATCTGTCTCCATCCCTGCTACAGTCCATCTGCTGCTGAAACCCTCATCCTTGCTTTTGCTACTTCCAGACCTGACTATTTTGATGTTCTTCTGGCCTGTCTCCTGTTTTTCACCCTCCATAAACTTGCGCTCATCTAAAACTCTGCTGCCTATATCCTAACTTGCACCAACTCCCATTTGCCCCTCACCCTGTACTTGCTGACCTACATTGGCTCACAGTGCAAGAGTGCCTCGATTTTAAAATTCCCACCGCTCCATGGTGTCACTCATCCCTAGATCTGTAACCTCCTCCCGTCCTACAAACCTCTGAGAAATCTGTGTTGATTCAATTCTAGCCTCGGCATCCCTAACTTCTGGCACATCCCCATTGGTGGCTGTGTCTACAGCTGTCTAGGCTGTAATTTCTGGAATTCCCTCCTTAGTCTTCTCTGCATCTCTACCTCTTTCTTCTCCTTTAACACCCTCCAATTACTTTTGCTGCTGGGTTATTTTAAAACATAAGGTTGAAGGCTTAAAGCAGGTGTGCCCAACATTTTTGTGTGGAGGACCACATTACAATTTTTGTCTTACATAGGGGGCCGATGAGACAATTTCATAAAGATAAAGGCATTAAAATTTATCTTACTATTAATCAAAAGAACAACAAAGGTGCATTTTTGTGAAGAAGCTTTAAATGAGAAGACTAATTTATTGACTGGTCACTATGTTGGACATTGATTTAGAGAGACATCTGACATTTCTTTGCTTGCACAAGTAGTCAATATTTGCCTGCACACTTCTTGTAGCGATGTGGAGTATTCCAGATAGATGCCCATTGTTAGGAGTGATCTTGATTGCTTTCTGTCCCACTTCTCTCTCTGTCTGTCTCTCTCTCTTTTTGTGTCACCGTCTCCCCTTCCCTCTCTGTGTACTGCTGTCTGTGTTGTGTCCCTCCCTCTCTGTGATGCCCCCCCTCGCTGTCTGCCCCCTTTCTCTCTCCCTTTCCCCTCTCTCTCTTCCCCCTCTGTCTCTCTGCTCTCTCTCTCCAACCCCTCCCTCGCTCCCTCCCACTTTATTTCCCTCCCACTCTCTTTCTCCCTCCCACTCTCTCTCGTTCCCTCCCACTCTCTCTCCCTCTCTCCCACTCTCTCTCCCTCCCTCTCTACCTCTGCCCCCTCTCTCTCTCCCCCACCCTCCCTCTTTTCTCTCTCCCCCTCCCTAACTCTCTCTCCCTCTCTCACTCCCTCTCTGACCCCCTCCCACTCTCCCCCTCCCTCTCCCTCCCTCCCTCTCTCCCTCTTCCTCTCCCTCCCCCTCCCTTCCACTCACCCCCCTCTCCCTCCCTCCCCTTCACTCTCCCTCCTTCCCTCTCTCCCTCCCTCCCCCTCCCTCTCTCTCTCCCCCGTCCTTCCCTCCATCTTTCCCTCCCTCTCCCTCCCTACCTCTCTCCCTCCCCCTTCCTCCATCTCTCCATCCCCTTTCCTCCCTCTCCCCTACCCTCCCCCTCTCTCCTTCCCCTTTTCTCCATCCCTCCTCTCTCTTCCCTCACTCCGTCTCTCCTCACTCTTTCTCTCTCTCCCACTCCCTCCCTCTCCCTTTCTCCCTCTTTCCCTCCCCCCTCCATCCCTATCTCCCTCCCCCTCCCTTTCCTCCTCCCCCTCCCTCCCTCTCTCCTTCCCCCTCCCTCCCTCTTCCCCTCCCTCCCTCTCTCCTTGCCCCTTCCTCCCTCTCTCTCCCTTCCTCCCTCCTTCTCCCTCTCTCCCTTCCACTCCCCCTCCCTCCCCCTCCCCCTCCTCTTTCCTTCCCCTTCCTCTCTCCCTCCCCCTCTCCCCTCTCTCCCTTCCCCCCTCCCCTCTCTCCCTTCCCCCCTCCCCTTGCCCCTCTCTTGTAACCATGTCTCTCTAATGGCAATTGGGTATTGTCTGAATTGGAAGCCGCTGTTCCCACTCCCAGCACTTGACAGCTGTGAAACTGAAACTGACGGCTGCGATTTGTTTAATAAACGGACTGGTTGAAACAAGAAGCCAATGGGAAATTTCTCATCCCTGAAATTACCAGTCACAGACCTCCAAATGTTGCCGTTCTTGATCGAAACCACCCTGAAGATTTGACATTGCCTGAAATCAGTAGAGCTTTTAAATCAGTAAGTAAAGAGTAAGTGCTTCTTATCACAAAATAGCCAGTGTGTTTAATGCGTAATAAAGCAACACCTTTGTAATTGATGTCATCACTATAGGCATGCAGGTGGTCACTCTTTTCATGGACGTAGACATCAGCGCGAGGACCTGATGCAGCAGACAACCAAATGCATGCTGGCCCTCACCAATGGCCTGTTCACTCAAACTGCTGCCTTAAGCAGGATTGAGGATAATGTCACCTAGGTCATTCAGTGTCTTACTGATGTGCAGCTAAGTGCTCTCCAGCTCATTGCTAGTTGGAACATGTGAGTAGCCATGAGATGGAAGATGGAGAAAGCGGACATGGAAGTGGGGGCTCTGTTCATTACGCTTCTACTTCTGATCACTTGCAACCACCCCCCCACACCACATTCAGAGCCTCACATGCTGACTGCTGTCCTGATGGTCAAGTCTGTCCCTGCACAGGTGCAGGTGGGGCAGTCTTTGACAGGGCCCTCAAGGGCTGCAAAACCCAGAGGACATTGGCAAAGAGCATCTCAACAGTCAGAGCAAGGATCTGAGGAGCCTGCCTCTAACTTTGCTGAAGCTACTGGGGTAGCACCATGTAGAAGTCGCTGAAAAAAGGAAGAGTCAGGAATGTAGTTTCACAAGGGTATGCAAATGGGTGTTTAACACAGTGTTAGATCGTTACATTCCTGTTTCATGTTTCTGCACCATAACATTTATTTGACTGTTCCATTTTTGCATGTTGTCTATTCTTGCCGACAGCCTGATAATTGGCCTTCTGCCTTGTGAAAAATTGTCTGATAAGAGTTAAAAATCAGCAATGGGTGTCTGTAAAAGGGATGAATTGTGAATTCTTTGTGTGGGGGTGGGGGGGCGGGGGTGGTTGGGGGGCCCTTTGTTTCGGACTCAGAATTTGTGTGCCTCAGTCTAAATGAATCAGGCTATCCCAGACATCTTGTCCCCTGCCTGCAAGCCACCTCCTGAGATCTGCATTCCCAGGCTCATCCCCCCACTCTCTCTCTCCTGTGGAGTGGCAGGTGGTTGAGGAGAAGGCTGCTACTGCTCCTGCTGGTGCTGTTTCTACTGCTGGAGCTGCTCATTTTGCTCGTTGTATGAGGTCCAAGGTAGAACTGCATAAGCAGCTCCCGAGCTGAACTGAAGGTTGACAGCTGAGAAGTGCAGATCAAAAGATGTAGACTCCAAAGTAGTAAAAACGACATCCAAAGTAATGGAAAACATCTTCAATGCAGTGAAAACACACTCAGAACAAAGTCATGTGTGCAAGTCACCTAGGCAAGGAAGCTGTTGTCAGATCTCAGTCTTGAAAGCATTTCTTGCCTGTCACTTGTTCAGCCCCCTCAAATCCCACTGTCCTCTCATCTTGATTTCCCTGGCGCGTTCCAGGAAGCCAGAAAACCTGTGCACAAACTGTTAATATCAGAAATTAAGGTTAAAGAAGCTGATACTGAGTACTTAACATATTTAAATTGCCAGATCACCTGTCTCATGGAGGTGTCCCATGCACTGCAGATCACATTGAGATTAAAGGCAGGAGTCGGCGGGTTACTGCTGGCATCCCATCATGCTGGAAATTGCAGTCCTTTTAACTGCTACCCCATTCACAAACCCACCCAATTTGTTTGGTTAAAACTCCCCTGGACAAATACTACTAAAGTTTGTTCAGGAAATGCTGATTTGCATTAATTCTGAAGTAATGGGAGAATACTTACTATTTTCCAGCATATTGCATTGAAATGCAAAGTGTTCAGAATTCACGTCTTCATTGTTTGCCAAACCTTTTCTACATGACTAACACAATCCTCGATGCCGTAACATTATTTGTATCAAAGAGCAAAATAAAAGTTGAAGATGCCAAAAAATCTCTAACTAATCTTTGGGCTGGAAACTGTGCTTGGGAATTATCCTATATTTTTCATATTTATAACTTCAATAAGCCAAGCATTTCATTTGGAGGAGGTACAAAGCAAAGAAAGAAGGCTTAAGAAAATGGGATAGTGAAGAGGGCCATCTTTCAATTTGATGCCAGTAGCATTGGAAGCATTAGCCAGACCCTCATTTTATCTGTGATACAGAGCCAGCCCTCTCACTCGACTTAAAGGAGGACCCAGGAATCAGAGGCTCCTTATGAATTCCAGCATGGTGATGTGCTGCCCTTCACGTATCTTCCTCCTTCCATGTGTGCATGTGGTTAAAAGTGTTCTCTTTAGGCATTGTTTTTGTTTCCCATTGAATTCCTTTGTGTATTCTCATTTATGAATATGGTTTGATTTGGCCTTTGAGGTTTACAATTTTGTGTCCTATCACCCACTGCCAAAATGTTCCTGACTTGTCTAATCTTTACTTCCTTCTGTCTTCAATTTTATCCTAGATCCATTAAAGCAGGGTTAGTTGAATAGAATTTTATGAGCTTCCTGTGCAAGTGTTTTGCCTGTGGAAAGATATATAATAGGAGGGTGCAGCATTCAGTGCAGCATATACTCTTCCTGGAGACAAAAATAAGTTTTTTTTTTACATGGTCAAATGATTTCATTGTCATTCTTTTTTTTTCTTCTCACCCTATAGGCAAGGTTAGCAGTTTCTCATTTTATGGGATCAATTTTCACTCCATTCCCTTCTATCAAAACAGGGGTCAGTCACCTTATCGCCCTGTTAACACCAGGAATCTATCAGCACCATTTTAAAAAGGGCCTACTGCCAGATGTCCAAAGCACCCAGCTGTTTGAGGTGATAAGAACCTTATAATATGGAAATAGGGGTCCTGTGATGTAAATATGACCCTAATTCTGATTTCAGGTAGAAACTGATTGGAACCTATGCTGTGCATGCTCTGGCCATTTCCACAGGCAAAGGAAGAGAAGGGTTTCAGCAAGGGTAAGTGTTGAATTGTTTTTGTGGACTCCTGCTCCCGCACAGCTGACCTAAAATCTGGGCTGCTGCCGCTCTGGGACCACTGCAGCCTGTAACCCCATGACTTACCTTCCTGGTGGCAGCTCTGGATCCACCTCCTGTGGCGAAACAAGTGACCTGCATCAGGACACTTGTTCAGTACTCTGCAGCTCGCCTGTGAATATAAATGAGGCTAGAGCCTCAAAAACATGGGGAGCCTCTTCATCACCGCAATGGGAGGCCGACCAATATGCCTAGAAGTCAAAATAGATCCCATCTGTTTAGGTGGTCCTAGACTGATTACTAACTGCCTTACTTAAAATCGGAACAGAGACTATTAGCTGTCCCTACAGGGCAAAACTTATTGACTCCTAGTCAGTGCTATTATAGCACATATGTGTCTAAACTACATCTTGTTTTTTTGCTGTGCAAATATCCCACATCAGCAAACTGGATGCCATTACATACTTCAGCATTAACAGCTAAAATTATGTTAATATAAATGTATCCTTTAATCAGTGAAACTGGATCTGGAGGAGGATGTATGTCTCCACAAGGGAGGTCTGAACTAAATTGACTCACAAGACTTGTAACATAGCACATATTGGAGCATTTAATTATCCTTACAGGCAAAACCTATCATCTGATGATGTCTGAGATGAGAAGTTGTGGAGGTAGAAGAGTACCACATTTCTGTCTGGTTCAACACATCAACTATTAATGGCTTAGAAATTCAAACACTAAACAGCTTCCTTTGCCTCGAATATAGTGGGCAGGAAGTATGCACTGATTGTGAGCTGGGTGTGTGTCCCTTGCCATATTTGTGTGAGAAAAAGAACAGTGCCTTTTGCAGATTGAAATAGGGGTTTTCTGGCTTGTCTGAGACCCCTCTGCAATATTGGGTTGCCCAAACACAGCCAGCTTCGTTCTGGCTGCTTTAAGGAAAACCAGGTTGATGTGGGTCCTTCCCAAGCTATAACCAAGTGTTTAAAATGTATTTACCTGAATGCAAAATGTATTTTTGAATGAGGAGCATGCATATGCCAATCGCCTGTGAAACTCTTTCTATTTTAGGCACCCAGTGCCAGCATCGAATTATCTCAGATGTAAAGCAAAACTCCCTCAACTCCAAGATCAGGTAAAGCTAACCTCTTACAGTGTCAGTGTGACTTTTTTCCATTTCTCTCACCAGCCATCCAGTGATGTCTTTGAGTGACATTGCCAACTGTAGCAGTTTTCCACTGTAGGCTATGCTCACTAGAAACTAGATTGAGACTGCATTGTCCACATCACCTTGGAATCTTACAGGCAGCAAACAAATTTTGGGCTGGATGTGAAGGCAGGTCCCAGAGATGATAGGCGAGCACTTACATCACTGTATCAATCAATGCCCATTTTTCTTTAACTATAATGAAAAATTCTGTAGGAATATACCTACAGATAATAATGCATCTCTGTCAGTCTTACATGTTGGTAATTATTGAGTCCTCAACGATAAAGGTAAGTATGCTTTTTGTCCTCCACATGTGATTTTCTGCACATCTCCAGTTTTCTTCACTCTACCAGTGCCTTCAGCTACCGAGGCCTAATCCTGGAATTCCCTCCCTAAACCTCTGCATCTTGCTACATCTTCTCCTCCTTTAAGAAGTTCCTCTTTAACCAAGCATTTGATCACCTGTTTCAAGAACTCCTTATGTGCTTTGCTCTCAAAGTTTGTTTGACAACACCCCTGTGAAGTGCGTTGGAACGTTTTTACCTGAAAGACTTCTTTTTTATTTGTTCATGGAATGTGGCGTCACTGGCTAGGCCAGCAATTATTGCCCATCCCTAATTGCCCTTGAGAATGTGGTGCTGAGCCACTTGTAGATGGTACACACTGTGCGTCGGTGGTGGAGGGAGTGAATGTTTGTGCATGGGTTGCCTTATCAAGCAGGCTGCTTTGTCCTGGATGGTGTCAAGCTTCTTGAGGGTTCTTGGAACTGCCCCCATCCAGGCAAGTGGAGAACATTCCATCACACTCCTGACTTGTGCCTTGTAGATGGTGGACAGGCTTTGGGGAGTCAGGAGGTGAGTTAGTCGCCGCAGGATTCCTAGCCTCTGATCTGCTCTTGTAGCCATGGTATTTATATGGCTACTCCAGCTCAGTTTCTGGTCAATGGTAACCCCCAGGATGGTGATAGTGGGGGATTCAGCGATGGTAATGCCATTGAATGTCAAGGGGAGATGGTTAGAGTCCCTCTTGTTTGAGATAGTCATTGCCTGGCACTTGTGTGGTGCGAATGTTACTTGCCAATTATCAGCCCAAGCCTGGATATTGTCCAGGTTTTGCTGCATTTCTAGACGGACTGCTTCAGTATCTGAGGAGTCATGAATGGTGCTAAACATTGTGCGATCATCAGCGAACATCCCCACTTCTGACCTTATGGTCATTGATGAAGCAGCTGAAGATGGTTGGGCCTAGGACACTACCCTGAGGAACTCCTGCAGTGATATCCTGGCTGAGATGATTGACCTCCAACAACCACAACCATCTTCCTTTGCGCTAGGTACAACTCCAAATAGCGGAGACTTTATCCACTGATTCACATTGACTCCAGTTTTGCTAGGGCTCCTTGATGTCAAGGGCAGTCGCTCTCACCTCACCTCTTGAGTTCAGCTCTTTTTTCCATGTTTGAACCAAGGCTGTAATGAGATCAGGAGCTGAGTGGCTCTGGCGGAACCCAAACTGAGCACCACTGAGCAGGTTATTGCTAAGCAGGTGCCAATGAAAGCACTGTCAACAGCACCTTCCATCACTTTACTGATGATTGAGAGTAGACTGATGGGGCGGTAATTGGCCAGGTTTGATTTGTCCTGCTTTTTGTGTACAGGACATACCTGGGCAATTTTCCACATTGCAGGGTAGATGCCAGTGTTATAGCTGTACTGGAACAGCTTGGCTAGGGGTGTGGCAAGTTCTGGAGCACAGGCCTTCAGTACTATTGCCGGAATGTTGTCAGGGCCCATAGCCTTTGCAGTATCCAGTGCCTTTAGTCATTTCTTGATATCATGCAGAGTGAATCGAATTGGCTGAAGACTGGTATCTGTGAAGCTGTGGACTTCAGGAAGAGGCCAAGATGGATCATTCGCTCGGCACTTCTGGCTGAAGATTGTTACAAATGCTTCAGCTTTATCTTTCGCACTGATGTGTTGGGCTCCCCCATCATTGACGATAGGGATATTTGTGGAGCTACCTCCTCCAGTTAGTTGTTTAATTGTCCACCACCATTCATGACTGGATGTGACAGGACTGCAGTGCTTAGATCTGATCTGTTGGTTGTGGGATCGCTTAGCCTGTCTACTGCATGCTGCTTATGCTGTTTGTCACGAAAGTAGTACTGGGATGTAGCTTCACCAGGTTGACACCTCATTTTGAGGTATGCCTGGTGCTGCTCCTGGCATGCCCTCCTACACTCTTCATTGAACCGGGGTTGATCTCCTGGCTTGATGGTAATGATTGAGTGGGGTATATGCTGGGCCATGAGGTTACAGATTGTGGTTTGAGTACATTTCTGCTGCTGCTGCTCATGGCTCACAGCACCTCAGGGATGCCCAATTATGCATTGCTCGATCTGTTCGAAATCTATCCCATTTAGCATGGTGGTAGTGCCACACAACACAATGGAGTGTATCCTCAATGTGAAGATGGGACTTCGTCTCCACAAGGACTGTGCGGTGGTCAGTCCTGCCAATACTGTCATGGACAGATGCAACCACGGCAGGCAGATTGGTGAGGATGAGGTCAAATGTGTTTTTCCCTCTTGTTGGTTCCCTCACCACCTGCTGCAGACCCAGTCTAGCAGCTATGTCCTTTAGGATGTGATGGAATATAAATATAATAGGCTTAATTAGGTAGAATCTGGATATAGTTCATATATTATACCTTTTAGAATTAAAGATTGAATAAATGGTCAGTTTTCAAAACTCACTGACATTCTCCTTTAAGAAGGTAGAGTTAGAAATTCCAAGGTCTTTAAAAATCACTGTTAGAATGGAATATAAACCAAAAACACCTTTTAAGTTGGATAATCCATTTCAGCGTTTCTGTTGCCAGAGACCTGGAGGATAAACACACTTTGGAATATCCTGTGCGACATCAGTAAGAGGTAGCAATACATTTAATCGATAGTTTTGGTTGGTGATGTAGACAGATTGGCTCAAAAGGTTGTTACAAGGTACCATAAAAACACAATTATAGATAATAAAACAATAAATGGAATAGTACTTACAGGAACAAGAGGTCAAGTAAACACAATTATATACATTTTGACCAGATAAATGCTCACAACTTCAAGAGCAGGGGAATTCCAGCAAAACATTAAGTGCAGATGTTAGTTAATGATACTATCAAATATGGATTTCAATAGCAGGAAAAACACACACAGAAAGGTAACACCTATACGCTAAAAGGTCAGATGATACCTTAGAAACAGTATAAACATGAGGGGTTCTGAAGCAAAAAATTAGAAGTTGTTGAACCCTTAACAATACTTCTCACCTTATGGTTTAGTCAGGGAATTTAAAGTAAAAGTTTACTTTAAATTTTGATGGATATTCTAAGATATTTTGCTGTAACATTAGCATGGGTGAATTTTTGGATTCGATGTTAGAAATAAGATTATGTGTTACATTGCTTAGTAATATGTGTTACATCTCTTAGTAATATTTGCTATTGTGATATACTTATCCACTTAAAAGTGTATTGCATGTACATTTTTTAAATAAATATATAAAAGTTAATAAATCGTCTCATGTAGAATTCTGTATACAACTACAAGAACCCCCACTTTGTGTCTCTTTAAGTGGAGAGATACGTATTGCAGAGAGTTTCCCAGACCTTTACAATATCTTGGATATTTATGACTTAACCACAATTAATAAAAATAGGCCATCTGAAAGATGGTAATATTCTCTGTTAGTTTTCTTTGAGGCAATACTAGTTTAATTCTTTGGACCAAAATAAGTGACTATAAGAATTTGTCTGGTTTGAACTTAATTAAGGGAGATTCATAGGGATGTACTCCTGATTTGGTTTTGTCCCTATAAGGGGTTAAAGTCATAAATCACTTCAAGGACTCGGCCAGCAGTGGTGCTACCGAGCCTCTCTTGGTGATGGACTTGAAGTCCCCCACCCAGCATACATTTTGCACCCTTGCCACCCATAGTGCTTCTTCCAAGTGGTGTCCAACATGGAGGAGTACTGATTCATCAGCTGAGGGTGGGTGGTAGGTGGTAATCAGTAGGAGGTTTCCTTGCCCATGTTTGACCTGATGCCATGAGACTTCATGGGGTCCAGAGTCGATGTTGAGGATTCACAGAGTCACTCCCTCCAAAATTTCTACCATTGTGCCACCAGCTCTGCTGGGTCTGTCCTGTCGGTGAGATAAGACATACCTAGGAATGGTGATGTTGGTGTCTGGGACGTTGTAAGGTATGATTGGGTAAGTATGACTATGTCAGGCTGTTCCTTGTCTGGTCTTTGTGACAGCTGTCCCTACTTTGGCACAAGCCCCCAGATGTTAGTAAGGAGGATTTTGCAGGTTCGACAGGGCTGGGTTTGCTATTGTTGTTTCTGGTGCCTAGGTCAATTCTGGGTGGTCCATCCGGTTTAATTCCTTATTGACTTTGTAGCGGTTTGATACAACTGTGTAGCTTGCTAGGCCATTACAGAGGGTATTTAAGAGTCAATCACATTGCTGTGGGTCTGGAGTCACATGTAGGCCAGACAAGGTAAGGACAATAGATTTCCTTCCCGAAAGGACATGAGTGAACCAGATGGATTTTTACAACAATCGACAATGGTTTCATGGCCATCATTAGATCAGCTTTTAATTCTGGATTTATTAATTAAATTCAAATTCCACCTTCTGCCATGGTGGGACTTGAACCCATGTCCCCAAAGTAATACCCTGGGTCTCTGATTCAATGACAATATCACTACGCCACCTCCGTGAATGCAAGTTTTTTGTTGTTGGTTGTAAGAATATTCTCAAAGTAATCCCTATGAAATGCCATTACTAGGAACACCATCACTAAAAGAACTGAAGCTGTTTAAGGAGAGAGCCCACCACCAACTTCCCAAAGCAACATGGGATGGGCCATAAATGTCGGCCCTTGCCACTGTTACCCACATCATGGAAACAAAACAAAACACCAAAAAAACTTGGGGGCTTAAAAGATAACTGCTTCACAGGAAAAACCATCTCAGATTTTTTCCCTTCCCATATTGCGTTAGCTGAGGTAGCAGAAGGGACATTACAGTTGGTCTCAATACAATTGGATTAGGGAGGGTTCTTTCTGCTGACTGCCACTCAGACACCACAGCTAGAAATTGCCTGTGTGTTAACTGTGCATGCAAAATAATTTGATGGTCGGCGTGAACAAAGAAAGGTTTGTAGATTGTTCAACAATTTTTATTTTTTCAACAGTAAGAGATTGCTTGAGGTAGACGTGGCTGGGTCAGTTTTTAAAGCCATCACCAATACTTAGAAGTCACTAAACCTCATGTATCTTGTTTCTTCATGATTAGTGGAAATTGAAGATGTTTAAGCACAAGGAGTAAATGTGCTGGCTGCTGTTGTGATATTTGGCTGGTGTCCAATACGGTGTGGATAGGTAGCCTGGCAATTTGGATTCCCTCTATCTTTACCCTCTACTGCTGACAGATAGTACAGAACACTACACACAAGTGCCCACCATCTGGGGAGAATGTATGTTTTTAATTTTAATGTGCTTTAACAAGACTTACATCCAGGCTTTCAATCATCCAAAAATGACCTCTACCACCATCTGTGCACAACAAACATAACTATTGAATGTTTCCACCAGAGCAGCTAGATGATTCTGTGAAAATGGCTACATAAAGCAGCAGCAGGTCGTAAGCATCCTGTGGATTTTCATGAAGGCTGAAAAAAGAAAACAAGTCTCTATACGGATAATTGCTCAAACTGACAGCAGTGCTCTGGACAAACAGGTGCAAGCTATGCACTTCAAGAAGGTGGACAGCAGACTGGCAAAGCGCAAAAGAATTTTATCCTTAATTAGGAAGGAGAGAGCTAAAATAATAAGTGGACAATCTGAGAGGTGTCTGCCATTTCTTCCTCTCATTTGTACCTGGCTCTAAATGTCCCTCGGTGCAGAGGAGAGGAATATCGAAGCAGTAGTCTGCACCTGTCTCCAATATCTGAAGCTGCAGCTACAAATCCACACTCATCTTGAGCACCTGGATATTCGAAGTGTTCAAAATTTCATTGAATTGTTGCTCCCAGATTTATTTCAAACTCAGTGTAGAGCGTGTGGGCATGAAGGCAAGTATGATGCTCTGATTGATTTAAGGATGTGCAGTTTTGAGGAGATTGGTCCTTACTGCAGTTTGTGGAGTGTTGTTGGGTCCAGGAAGGAGTACTGAATTTGATGGTCCTGCTTAGTAAATTGGAAGATATCTGTTAGTTATTGGAAGAAAAAAAATCTTGTTCTTATGAAGAACTGGACCAGCCTAGATGCTCTATTCACTGCCTGATCATAGGCTAGATTTTGTGGGGGAAGGATAGGTTTGATGACGAACTATCAGCATTTTGTACCATTACTCCGCTAAAACTGACCACAACTTCAGGATATTGGGTATGCACAGATTAGCATGGAAATCCTGAAGTTACAGTCTGTCACTCAATGCTCTGACACAGGCTGCACTGTGACAACCGCCAGAGCCAGCAGACCTTGAAAAGAGCAAGAGCTTCCCATTCCCAACTCTCACATCACTGTTAGAAAACCATAAAAAGTTACACCTTGTTCAGTCAGGTATAACTGGGTTTTAAACAATGATGTGATTAATAACATTGGGTGAACAACGGAACAGGGAAAAAAATTATATTCGTGGAGTGCTGTTAAAAAATTAATGAGTAGATTTTTTTAGAATTTATTAGCTTCTACCTTCACTCCATGTATATGTCCTGATCTTTAATTTGATCTATAGGAAAATTTTTAAGAATGATTTTATTTTACTGCTGTTAATTTCCTGGTTGTTTGTTTGTAAAATCCTTTAATGTGATTGGCTGCTTGGACAGCTTGATGACATCACTGCAGTTCCACGCTGGGAATAACCAGTAAAGAACATTGCAATCAACTGCACTGCATTAGAGGTGAAATTCTCACCAGTAAGATCACTAGATCTCTCAGTGAGGCTTACTTCGAGGTCAACAGAGTGTGCCCTTTGTTTCGCTAATACTCGCAAATTCTGGGCCTGTGAATTGCATCCTCTGGGCTTGCTATGGCAACACCAGTGCTACTACTGGTTATATTCCAAATGTAGCACATGATATATGTCATCCTGGAACAGAAAGTTCCAAAATACTAAAGCATCTGGAGTTCTGTACAACACACTTCACCTTACCAAATCTGCAAAATCTCCCTTCAGAGGAAGGGACACAACAGAGAACATGGGATTATTTGCTCCAAGTACTATAAGATAGAACTATAGAACCACAGAAAAATTATGGCACAGAAGGAGGCCATTCAGCCCATCATGTCCGTGCCAGCTGAAAAAACTAGCCACTCAATCTTATCCCACCTTCCAACACCTGGTCCATTGCCTTGCAGGTTACAGCACTTCAGGTGCATGTCCAGGTACCTTTTAAAAGAATTGAGGGTTTCTGCATCCGCCACCATTCCTGGCAGTGAATTCCAGACACCCACCACCCTCTGGCTGAAAAGGTTTTTCCTCATGTCCCCTCTCATCCTTCTACCAATCACCTTAAATCTGTGCCCCCTGGTAATTGACCTCTCCGCTAGGGGAAATAGATCCTTCCTGTCTTCTCTATCTAGGCCCCTCATAACTTTGTATACCTCTATCAAGTCACCCCTCAGCTTCTTCTGTTTTAAGGAAAACAACCCTAGCCTATCCAATATTTCCTCATAGTTGCAACTTTCAAACCCTGGCAACATTCTTGTAAATCTCCTCTGCACTCTCTCCAGAGCAATTACGTCCTTCCTGTAATGTGGTGACCAGAACTGTACGCAATACTCCCACTGTGGCCTAACCAGCATTTTATACAGTTCCAGCATTACATCCCTGCTTTTATATTCTATTCCACGGCCAATAAAGTAAAGCATTCCGTATGCCTTCTTCACCACTTGATCTACCTGTTCTGCCACCTTCAGAGACCTGTGGACATGCACTCCAAGGTCTCTCACTTCTTCTACCCCTCTTAATATCCTCCCATTTATTGTGTATCCCCTCACTTTGTTTGCCCTCCCCAAATACATTACCTCACATTTTTCTGGATTGAATTCCATTTGCTACTTTTCCGACCACTCAACCAAACCATTGATAGCATTCTGGAATCTACAGCTATCCACTTTACTATCAACTACATGGCCAATTTTTGTGTCATCAGCAAATTTCCCAACCATGCATCTCACATTTAAATCCAAATCATTAATATATACCACAAACAGCAAAGGACCCAATACTGAGCCCTGTGGAACGCCACTGGAAACCGCATTACATTCGCAAAAAAAATCCGTCAACTACTACCCTTTGCTTCCTGTCACTGAGCCAATTTTGTATTCAACCTGCCACATTCCCCTGTATCCCATGGGCTTTCATTTTACTGACCAGTCTGCCATGTGGAACCTTGTCAAATGCCTTACTAAAATCCATGTAGACCACATCCACTGCGTTACCCTCATTAATCCTCCTTGTTACTTTCTCAAAAAACTCAACCAAGTTAGTAAGACATGACGTTCCCTTAACAAATCCATACTGACTATCCCTGATTAATCCGTGCCTTTTTAAATGGCAGTTTATCCTGTCCCTTAGAATTGATTCTAATAATTTACCCACCACTGAGGTCAGACTGACCATCCTATACTTATTTGGCCTATCCCTCGCACCCTTTTAAAACAATGATACAATGTTCGCATACCTCCAATCATCTAGTACCTCGCCTGAATCTAGTGAGGATTTGAAGATGATCCTCAGTGCATCTGCTATTTCCTCCCTGACTTCCTTTAACACCCTAGGATGCAACCCATCTGCCCTGGTGATTTATCTACTTTCAAAGATGTCAGCCCCTCTAGAACCTCCTCTCATTATGCTTATGGTATCAAATATTTCACACTCCTCTTGAACTACAATGTTTGCATCAACCCTTTCCTTTGTGAAGACAGAGACAAAGTACTCATTCAGAACCCTGCCCACTTGTTTTGCATCTACGCATAAGTTCCCTTGTACATCTCTGATAGGCCCTATCCTTTCCTGAGTTATCCTCTTGCTCTTAATGTACTGATAAAACATCTTGGGTTTTCCTTGATTTTACCTGCTAATAACTTTTCATGTCCTCTCTTGGCTTTTCTAACTTCCTTTTTTACTTCACCCCTGCACTTTCTATACTCATCTAGGCTTACTAAAGTATTAAGTTTTTGTTATCGTCATAAGCTTTCTTTTTCTGCTTTAATTTACCCTGTAAGTTTCTAGATATCCAGAGGCTCTAGATTTGGCAGTATCACCCTTTATCTTTGTGAGTACATGCCTACACTGTGCCTGTAGTATCTCGCTTTTGAATGCCACCCACTGGTTTGCCACTGATTTTCCTTTAAGTAGCTGTATCCAGTCCACTTTCACCAGTTCACCTCTCAGTTTCGTAAAATTTGCCTCCCCCCAATTTAGAACTCTTACTCCTGTTTTATCTTTGTCCTTTTCCATGATTATGCTAAAACTCACTGTATTATGGTCACTATCTCCAAAATGGTCACCCACTGTTACTTCATCCACTTGCCCAGCTTCATTACCGAAGACTAAATCTAGACTCGCGCCCCCTCTCATTGGGCTTGTTACATGCTGGCTAAAAAATACAGTTCAAGAATTTTGTGCCCTCTGTGCCCTTCACGCTGTTTGTATCCCAGTTGATATTGGGGTAGTTGAAATCCCCAACTATCATTGCCCTATACTTTTTGCACTCAGAAATGTGCCTGCATATTTGTTCTTCTATCTCCCTTTCACTATTTGGGGGTCCATAGTACACTTTCAGTAGTGTAGCTGCCCCTTTTTTTATTTCTGAGCTCCACCCATATGGCCTCATTTGATATTTCAATTAGTATATTATCCCTTCTCAAAGCTGTTATTTATTCCTTAACTAATAATGCCACCCCTCTCTCTATCCCGCCTGAAAACTCTATATCCAGGGATGTTGAGCTGCCATTCTTGTCCTTCTTTAAGCCAAGTTTCCATTGTAGAAATGACTCAAGAGGTTAACCCACAACTCCCCAACCAATCCATTTCGCACTGCTCTGATTGACTACACCCCTTCATGGCCACTCTGATCTTGAAATGCATAACCAAGGGACAGCAGGTGTCTGTACACGGAGTCCAGCATCCGTGGCAAACAAATTTAAGGTCTGTGGTTTCCATCTGGCCCACCAATCCTCTGACTGACAGGGATCTGCCTGTGGCTCTGCTTTGATTGATGGCTGTCCTATTAAAGTGTGCGTCAGGCAAAGGCAAGACCTGCATCTGACGGATGGCAGATGCCTGTCTGTGATTGCTCAGTGTCTGTGACTGACAACGGGTTGCCTAGGCGGGAGGAGCGCTGATTGGCGATTCATAGTGCAGGCGCCCTGGGATCGGCCGCCCCTGCTGTTTTTGCATGGTTCAGGGAGTGAGTGGAAATGGCTGCTGTGGGGGAGAGGGAGGGAGAGGCTGAGGGGAGAGCAGGAAGAGGGCCAGCACACAGCCTGAGGCATATTGCATATTGCCGAAGGGCCTGTACTGCGCTGTAATGTTCTAATTCTAATTCTAATTCTAATGAGCACACTGAGAGTCAGGCAGCTCTTTAAACAACCACCGGCCGAGAGAGCAGAGGTGGGGGAGAGGGGGTGGATACAGATGTGGGGAAGAGTGGGATGGACATAGAAGGGGATGGACATTGGAGAGAGGGGATGGACACAGAGCAGGGAGAGGGGGATGGAAATACAGAGGGGGTGAGAAGGATGGACACCCAGAGAGGGAAGAGTGGGATGGACACACACAGAGAGGAGAGGGAGATGGGCACACAGAGAGGGGAGAGATAGATGGGAACACAGAGAGAGGAGAGGGAGATGGGCACACAGAGAGAGGAAAGGGGCTGGACACAGGGAAGAGGGAGATGGACACAGTGAGGGGAAGAGAGAGAGATCACGATCACTTCTGACAGATGGGCATTTATCCAAATTCTCTACATTGCTATATCAAGTATGCAAGGAGGCATTGACTACCTGTGCAAGCAAAAACAATGCCAGGTATCTCACTAAATAGGGAAAATTATGTTTTAAATCTGACTGTTTTGATGACATTAGGTTGGTTATACACTTTATATACAGATTAATTACCCCATGTCCACAGCTGAGACAATAATTTTGTCAAACGTCCATGGTGCAACATGTTGTTACCTAACCCTGTGCATAACAGAACTATACCAGTATGATGACAGATAAATTAGGGTCGACTTTCAACTTGCTGTGGATCAGCTTCTGTTTATAGAAACCTCATTCCATTGAAATTGAGCGTTTTGTATAAATGGGCAGCTAAACCATAATGCCAGTTTTATACTCAGGTGGCAAATTGAAATTCATCAAATGCATATTCATATAAATTTCAGGAAAAATTGTGCAACCTATGTAATTCTGTGTGTGATCAATAAAAAGGAAATATGTACAGAAAAAGAAACGGTATATTTGATCTTTCTCTGACTTACATTATTTTACCCTCCCAAAGGAAACCTTTTCAAAATGCATACCAAAGAAACGCATTGAAAACAATGTGAAACGGCAAAGTTAACAGTCAATGAAAGTCATCTATATTATAAAAACAAACAACAAACAGTAATGTTGCTCACAGGCAACCTTTGACTGGACAAGATCAGCTATACTTCATGCAAAGGATGTACTTTTACCTTTCTCTAGGCACTGGATACTTTATTCATTATCTTCTGACAAATCATGACAGGTCTCAGTAAGAGGTAAACAGGGACAGTTAAGGAAACCTGTACTTACACTGACAAAGCACATTAGGCTATGACAAGAATAGAAAAAATCAACCATTTTCAAAAGGCATGAGGAGGCCCATTTTAACAACCTTTTTGGTGAAGAAAATGCTGATGAGGACTGGTTGTAGGGAAGGATCCCTGTGCCAGAACAAGTAGGCTAAGGTGAACCCAATACTGGCCAGGTCAACTTCTGCAGGAAAGGAGGTGAGAAAGTGATCTGGAGGGAGGTGTGATCAGGATGGCGGAAAGCGATTGGAAGAGTTTGAGGCGATTGAGAGGAAGTGAGGTGATAAGGAGATGAAGGGGAAGATGATCGGGGCAAGGGGGATGACTTGGGGGGCGGGTGAGGGGATGTTCAAAATGGAGGGAGGCAATCGGGAAATAGCCAATCCACTAGCTGGACCATTCCTGTTCCTTCTGACTCCACATTCAGCGAAGTGTTTTTTGATAAACTTTCCTCTTTGGTGGCTTCTTACAGCAGTCACGTTTTGAACTCTTGGATAAAGTGCATGTAGTTTTTGTCTTCCTGAATGCTGTGGGCCTGGTGCAGCCTGCTTTCAGGGAATACCAATTTTGTAAAGGGGGCCCTAAACAGGTGTTAGTATT
The DNA here is from genome assembly GCF_036365525.1 of Heterodontus francisci. Classification (NCBI taxonomy): domain Eukaryota; kingdom Metazoa; phylum Chordata; class Chondrichthyes; order Heterodontiformes; family Heterodontidae; genus Heterodontus; species Heterodontus francisci. The sequence goes on from NC_090376.1 coordinate 107,776,472, forward strand.
TCCACATGTGAAGGGCATAAAACATGTTTTAGGAGTGAGCCTGAACATCTCTTTTTCCTGCCTTTACCGATAAAACAGCTGGCTCAAATCCAGCACGGAAGGAACCATATTGGACACTTTTGCGGCTGTTTTAAGCCTGTAATAATGGATGCGGTGTCAGCTAATTTCTAGGTCGTGACCTTTATATTTTCTTAAATGTTTTTTATTGGGTTTTCAAGTATTCACATTTTACAGGGGTCAATTTTGAAGTGATCACTTCCATCAGGCAGGAAGTGGGCACAACAAGCCTGCCACCCACCCAATGAAGATGGTTAGAGGCCTGAAACATTTTTTTAGGCGCACCTGATTGGAGTTCCATCCGTGAGCTGCTTGTGCTTTTGGAGAAGCTCACTGAGTGGGGAGTGTGCCAAATCCAGCAGCTCCATGGAGCACAACTGGGCCAGGTTGGATGAAAAGGGTTGGGGGGAAGATAATCACGAGAGACACACCGGAAATGCTGGATTTTTGTGGGTCCAGGAAGAACATTTAGTCCTCCTCCCAACTCCATATAAATCATTAGACAACACCTCCCTTCCCATTTTTTTAAGCAACCTGCAGTGATTCCTTTAAGGACTGCTGGTTAGATCTCTCTATGCCAAGTACTGTTTTATATGAGTTAATGAGGCTACCACCATTTATAGTGAGTGTTTGGGCTGCCCATTTCAAGCCCCCTACCAAAATGTTGGTGACTCGGTTGTTGGCTGTAACAGGGTAGTAGGTGAAGCGATGACCTTTTCATTGAACTACAGCCTTCTCCACGCCTGACATGGGGATGGGAATTTAAATCAGCCTCATAAGCTAGTACATATATAGGTACATATTGATATATACATTATTAAAGATAAAGCTATAGATTATCATGGATTTTCTGAAGCTATTACACAAATTCTATACCTTATATTTAATGACATTTTTGTCCAATCAAGGATACAATCATACACATATTGTATGGAGTTCCTTCCCATATATAATTAATTGAATCACTGCATCCCTGATTTCCTCGTGCCTGTGGAAGGAATGTACTGCTACATTCTTGGCAATTGTGAGCGATGTGGTTTGGGGGCCAAAGGCATTTTGTTTGGCTTTGCATTGTGGGGGTTATTTAGGCTTGAGGAATGTGTGCCAAGATTTTGCACTGTTGATTAGGTTTGATTTGTTTCATGGGCAGTGACTGGGTTGTTGCTCTGAGAGGGCAGTTATGTTGAGTAGGTCTCCAAGAACAAGCCCTGGACCGCCTGCTATTTCTTCAGTTCCAAACAGAAGATTCTGAAACATCACTCATTCTGATTTGTAGATGCCCCACATCTTTCACCATGTTGATTCCAGTGTGTCTGCATCCCTTCAGCATCATTTTATAATTAGTAACAAGAATTGTGTCAGCTAGCCATTGTGGGAGGTGGAAGGGGAGCATCATAGGGGTTTCATTTCCAGGGGTAGACCCAATGAACTCTGAAATGGGTCATCTGGGATTGTGAGGATGGTCATGTCCACAGGAATGTCCTGAACCGTTGTCTGGAATGGCTGGATGTGGGGAGCATGACCATAGTATGTGACCAGAATGTATGGTGTTCTTCAGGCTGTAACCCTTCCAACAGTCATCTAGTATGGAGAGGTGAAATTTGTACTGTTTGTGTAGGATATGTCAGATCTCACAGTCTGCAGCACATGGATGCATCAAGGAGGTAACCAATGCCCTGTTCAAGAGGGCTGGTGACTATGTGCCCTATTGCACCGATCCAGATAGTCAAGTGAAGAGGTCCATTGTGTTTGGGGCCATCACTGGATGGCCCCAGGTGCAGAGTGTGATCGACAGCACCCATGTAGCCATCAAGGCTCCCACAGACCAAACAATGGCCTTCATCAACAGGAAGGGCTTCCACTCGCTTAATGTACAACTGGCCTGCAATCACTGGAGACAGATCCTTCAGGTCTGTCCACAGTTCCTGGGAAGTAGCCTCAACACCTACATACTTCAGTAGCCCAGGTGCCACAGCTTTTCTGCACCCCCCCCCACGCACTTTCAGGGATGGATAATGGGAGATAAGGGCCACCCACTGAAGACTTGGCTCTTAGACCTGTGAGGAACCCATGCATGAATGCAGAGGAGAATTACAAGACCTGCCAACTCGAGTGACTACTGAGAAGGCCATAGGTCTCCTGAAGATGCAATTCAGATGCCTACATAAATCCGGCAGAGTCCTTCAGAATGCCCCAGTGAAAGTTTCGCATTTCCTGGTGGTCTGCTGCGCTCTACACAATTTGGCACTGAAGAAGGGGAAGGTGTTGAACAATGAGGTTCTCATGGAGTGCGATGCCTCCTCCGATGATGAGGACATGGAGGAAGCTAATGAGCAAGTGATGCATGATGAAGGACCCATGGATCACAGACAGGGCACAATGAGATAGGTGCAAGGGAGGCTCGGGATGAGCTTATACATAAATGTTTCTTATGACCCTTACTACCTTTTAGAAATATTCCAATAAAGCCTTACCTTTATGCAGGTCTGCTGTCACCTCTTTCATTTTGCACTCCATCGCCCAGTGCCCAGGTACACCGCACATTGGCAAGGCTGAAGCGCTGACCACATACGGCTTAGTCCATCACTCCCAGCCCACTGAGGGAGTCAGACTGTAAAGCAAGTCTCAAAGGGCAGAAAAAATTGGAAGGAGATGTAGCAAAAATACATTAACCCTCTATTACATGGCGCAACAAACGCGAGGCTTAATATGTACATACTGTTTTCACCCCTGAACTCCAAGTGCAGCCAGGTGCTCTTCTTAAATCTCTTACGTGTGGTTCAATGAGGTGTGACCTCTGTGCTTGTGGCTAGGATACAGGCAGGCTTGGGATGACCTTGATGGTTGTCCTCTGGCTGCCTGAGATCTTGAGGGCCCCAATATGCTGAGGGGCTCCTGCAAAGGTGCAGGAACCTCCTCAATCATCTCAGCTACTCAAGGCGCTGGTGTCACTGGCAGAGGGGTGCCCTGAAAGGAGTCCCTGCAAGGCACATGTACCTCCCTGCAAACCTGTGAAGTCCAAGGACCTAGCAGAGAATTCAGGTGCCTTGTCCCCCTCTCACCTTGCCATCCGCTGAGTGGTCTGCTGGATCAGGCTCTCCATGAGTGTCACCAATCTCTCCATGGAGGAAGATATGCACACACATGCTGGAGACATGGCAGCACTCATGGCCTGGATGGACTCCTCCATGATCCGCGCACAGGTGCGCATAACCTCTGGCATTTCTGCCAAATGCTCCCTCACCTCTTGCTGTAATTGCAGTAGTTGCTTTTTGTCAACGACTCCGGAGGCATGTCAATATCCTGGGGTTAGCATCGGCGTGGTCTCCTACAGTCCTCCAACTGTCAGTGGCCTCGGCTGTCAAAGCCTCCGTCTGCTACTCAGGCACCTCAGTGCTGTGCTCAGCAGGTTGTGTGCCTGAATCTAAGCGCAATGGATAACCACTGACGTGAGATTATCTGTGCTGGTGCAGGGTGTGGGGAATGATGAGATGGTGTGGCGTCCTCTCCCTCTCAGAGATAGCCGGCTGTCCCCGGGTCTCTCCAGCTGTCTGCTCCTCGGCAAGACCCTGACCTGCATGAGAGAACAGGTACATGATGGGTTAAGGACTTCTCATTGCATCATTCCAACTAATCATGCTGTGGACCTCCATGTGTCCAGTGGTGTATACATGAGCACTATGTCTTGTGGGTGCCAGATACACCCTGTGCCCCTGCACTCATCCACTCACCTTCTTGGATAGACACTCCTGCTTTGCCATCATTGACTTATAAATTAAAGCAAACTCATCGGCCAGAACGGCCGCTTGCCAGACTCTCTGAACCTGCTGCTCCTCTGCATGGGTCTTTATGCAAAGTGTGAAAGAGTGTTTACATTCCTCTAACAGAATTACGTTTCTGAGATTCTCATAGCTGAGCCCTTGGCCACTGGTCAAAAGCCAGCTGCTTACTTCTTCCAAACTCCAGATAAGTTTGATTGGCTAGCTTCCTAAGGATTCTAAACTTTTGGCAATAGGCTTCGGGTACTAATTCATATGCCCCAAGGATAGCATTTTTTGTCAGTTCATTTGATGAACTCTCATCTGGCAACAAGGAATAGACCTCATGGACTTTTTCCAGTTAGCTTGCTTTGCGGTAAAAGAGGCCAGGTCTCAGCTGTCCATTTTAGCTGCCTTGACAGTTTCTCAAAGGACACAAAATCTTCTACATCCTCCTCATTAAATCTTGGAATTAGTGGAGCTAGTTTTAACAATTTTGCACCCAGCCCTGAATACTCCTCTATATTGGCCATGCTTTCACTAGGGTTACTCTGTCACTCACTAGTTAACTCAAACCGCTTCAACTCTCACTCTTTGCATTCTTTCTGGAAGGTTTTTTCTCGCTATCGCTCCTCCCTCTCTTTGTCTTCTCATTCCTTTTGGAAGGCTCCTTCTTTCGCCCTCTCCTGCCTCTCTCTCTCTTTTTCCAGTCTCTCCCTTTCTCTTTCCCTGTCTTCTAATTCAAGTTTCCTTTGTTCCAATTGTATCTTTGCCAGCAACACCCTGTCTGGGTCTACTTCTAGCACTGCTTCTGCTTCTTCAGATTCAAGGGAATAATGGTTGGCCACTAGCCTTAGGAGTTCAGACCTTCTAGCCTTGCCACATACAGTGATCACACACTGCTCAGCATTTTCCTCAACTCCTCCATAGACAGTGCTTTTAACTTTTATCCGAAGTTACTTCACCTTGGCTTGGAGAGCTACAAGCTTCAGTTGCAGACATGTTAGTATTCAAGCACACACAACCTCAAGAAAATCTGTTTTGAAATCTTGCTCTTTTTTGAATGGGAACAATTTGGCTTCCCACTTCCAATTTCTCTTGTTTGTCTTTAGTAAAATCCTGGACGCTAGCACCCAAATTTCTGTTACGAGCAGGTGAGATGAGAGAGTATCCACCCAAGGTCACATGGAGCTCCACACTAGGGGGACCTTTATGCTCTTCCCTGCAGAAAATTTGGAGGTGGGGAGAGTATAAAATCGTACGGGATGGGGGTGGGGGGAGTCCCATGACAATCCCGCCTCCGCCAAAATTTAGTCCGGGGTGGGAAGGCCTATCAATGGCCTTCACACCCTGCCGCCAATTGAGGCCCTTAACTGAGCAATTAAGCACAATTAAGGGCCTCTTCTTGCCGCAGCCACAAATAGCCTGTGTGGTGGCTGGCTCTGTCGCTGCACGGGAAGCGCCATGCGAGAAACCGTGCAGGCTGCTTCCTGGCTCCGGGGTGTGGTTTGTGGTCCCTTGATAAAAGGCACTTAGTGCCTGAACAAGGGACCCGGCATCAGGAAGTGGTGGGGGGGTGGGGGTGGGGGATGTTGCTGAGAGCCACCACCCTGCCTTTGCTGCCGACACCCCTCCCTCCCACCACCCCGACTCTGTGAGCCCCCTACTGTCCTAATCTACCTTTGGCCTGGGTCCAGCGACGCTCCATGGCCTCCGGTAGGTGCTCCGCCAGTAGCAGCCTCTGCAGTGGCATTGCAGCTGCCTGCCTCTCATTGGCCAGCAGCTCTCCAAGGGCAGGACTTCCAGCGTTGGGGTCCTTGAAACTGTGGAAGGCCCACCACTGTCCACTTAAGTGCCTGATTGGCAGGAATTTTGGAAAAGAGGCAACATGGGGATCTTGTCATTGCTTTTTCTGGATATCGAGACCCTTGCCGCCAGAATAAAATTCCCCCCCATGAATGGACTGAAGGATATGATGGAATGCACATTATCCTCTAATTATTCGTTTCTCTCAAGCAGGTCAAAGAGAACAGCAGGCAGCTCAAGAAACAAGGGATAGCCCTCCACCTCTGAGGAGGAGGGAGCCTCAGAGGATGCAGCCTCATGTCGTTTCCCTGCATCTTCCACCAGTGCAGATACTCTCACGTTGGTGGGTACGCACTCGTGAGGAGATGTGGGTTCGCATTCACAGCACAGACGCATGAGTGCGGCCATGTCTCTGGCGTGTGCGCACTTAGCTTCCTCCATTGAGAGATTGGTGACCTGCATCGTGATCATATCCAGCAGACCACTCAGCAGATACCAGAGAACGGACCTGCATGCCATCGCCAACTCCGTGAGCTTTGTGCAACAATAACTGGGCAATGGGGGTTGTGGAGCGAGCCACCTGTAGTCACTGCCTGTTCCTCACCCTCTTCAGATGAGGTACAAGGGAGGTGCAGATGTGCCTTGAAATGACAGAGGAGCAGCTGTGTAATTCATCTGGGGGCTCTTGTCAGGGCACTTCTGGCATGTACAGCAGCTCCTCAGCCCGTCTGTCAGTGACACTAGTCCCTCACTCTGCCGTGATGATAGAGGAGACTCCTGCACTCTTGCAGGAGGCCCTCAGAGTGCTGGGGCCCTCCAGGCTTCAGGCAGCCAGAGGACAACAGCCAAGGTTGTCACAAGCCATGGGGCAGCAAAGTCAGCAGCCTGCCTCCACCTCAGCTGAAAGCACAGGGGGAGCATTACTTAGGAGCACATACAAGTGATTTCAGAAAAGCATCTAGCTGCACTCAGAGTTCACGGGTTACTTTTTTTTGCATCCATGGAGCCTTGCAAATATTTGTTCCGCCATTAAATTTCTGACGTTACAAGGCTTGAGCTCTCCTTCCATTTCTTGGAGGCTGCTTGGACTTCAAGGGAACCGGGGATCTGTCAAAGAGTGTGATGGGTGGGACCACACCTCATGAGGTCAAGGCAGTCCCCATGCAGCAGTGACCTAACTGGGACCAGCTAAATCGTATGGCCAATGAAGGAGGTGGCACGAGGGGTGTAGAGTGCAGAAGCTTTATTGTATTGCATACATCTGTCAGTAAGGACATATGAACCATCCCTTGCATGTATCTCATGGTGCCTTGCCCGTGGTCTCTGGGGCTGCGCAGCATCCTGAGCCTGCTCATCAACTTCCTTCACCTCCTTATCATCAGAAGACGCATTGTGCTCCATGATATCCTCAATTGTTCTCCACTCTGTAATACCAGGTTGTGCAGGGCACAGCAAACCATAACAATATGCAAGACCCTTTCTGGTGTATAGTGAAGGGCTCTACCGGATCTGTCTAAACATCTGAACCGCATCTTGAGAAGCCCTATGGTCTGCTCAATGGTTCCTTGAGTTGTGCCGTGGCAGACGTTGCGCCTCTCCTCTCGAGCGGTGCTAGGGTTCTTCACAAGTGTCAGGAGACACGTCTTCAATAAGAAACCGTTGTCACTCTGTATTCATCCTTGAAGGAGCAGGGGCGAGGGGGTTGTTAGAAAAGCTCTGATACCTGGAACTGCCTGAGTATGTAGACATTGTGGCTGCTTCCTGGGAACTGTGCACGCACTTGGAGGAAGTGCTTGTAGTGGTCACAGCCCAGTTGTACACTGAGCGAGTGGAAACCCTTCCTGTTGATGAAGGCTGCAGGCTGGTCTGTGGGAGCCTTGTGATGGCCTCTTACGTGTAGCTGATGACACCCATCACCTGGGGGGAATTCAGCGACGGCCCTGAATCTTATAGCCCTCTCAGCCTGACTGGCTGCGTCAGTACGGAAACACACGTATTGCCCGGCCCTCTTGAAGATGGCGTTGGTGACCATCTTGATGCAGCAATGAGCTTCAGATTAGGGGATCCTAATCATATCTCCAGTGTATCTCTGGAATGATCCTGGGCATAGAAATTCAGCACTACAGTGACCTTTGGTGCCACTGACATTGGGAGACCACCACTCCCCATTGGGCTCAGCTCATCCTCCAGCATGGCACACAGCTCTGCGACTGCCTTTCTGGAGAGGCAGACTTTTCAGCGACACTGCTGCTCTGATATCTGTAGGTAGCTGAGCCGTAGTATGTGGACCCTCGCTGGTGGGGAACCTCTTTTCCACACAGCAGGCTAGTTGCCTCCCCTCTCCCCTTGTGCTCCATACCCCTTACTGAGGCAGACACTCCTGTTGCCCCTCTGCTTGCTGCCACCCTGCTGCCCTTGGCCACAGATCTCTTCCTCTCTGATGAATCTTCTTATTGGAGGAGCTGAAACTTGAATGAACAAGGCCCATGGCATATAGATTCACTCAGTCTCTAGGTCCTCCTTCCATACTTTCTTCCATGCAGACACGTACCAGTGTCGATATGCTACTCTGACAGTATGCCCCTGCAGCTCTAGCACTTCTTCCCCTTCACCCCACTGTCTATGCCAATATACATTCTGATCGACCATCTCTGCCAAGGCTCAACAGTATTCACGATTTCTGCCATTTCCAGCCAGAACTGACCTCCTGCTTGTTCACTGCTTCCTTATACCTAGTGAGGCTCTGAAACCCCATGGTTTGCCTGCAGGTCTGGAAATGTCTGAAAACCCTGGAAAAATGTAAGTTAATTGCCTTTTAAACAAGCTCAATTACATGCCTGCCGCATGCAGACACAACATCCTCCCGTCATGCCGGCTGCCCTTCGTAATATCCAGCTTCAATGTGAAGGTATCAGGCTTCCAACCTAACATCTTCTGATGCAATATTCTGGCCCCTCCCTCCTCCCTGCCCACCTCCAATGGGCCAGGAAAATTCAACCCAACATTCCACATCAACAAACTTCATCAGAAAGGTATGAGGTGAAATTACTGCATGTGCTATTAGAACACACATCAGTTGATGTGCTTCTATGGCATTTCTCTGGCTGCTATTTTAATGACGGTATTGAAATAAATGGACACCTTTATTAAAATGGTGAACAAATTGACAATTCTCTTGGGTCCTCACCATTGCACATACTTAAATATTCTGAAGTCTGACTGACATACTCAGTGTTGGGCGAATAGCATGGCATAAGCCAACAGAGCTAACCCATTGCTTTCAATTCTGCATGTGCGCAGTTTAAACTTGAAAACAAATAATCGCAGAGGGAATCTGTGAATGTGCACGTTTTTAATGCTCTTAACCCAAAGTAATGTCAGGGTATGTACATGACAAATATTGCAAGAGAGCAACATGAAAAGAATTAAGAGTTATATACATGGTTCATTAATCCTTATTACCCCGACATACTGCATAACATGACAGAGTCTGACTACCCTTGCTGATTTTAATGAGCTGCTTCTGATCGGCTTAATAACTCTACTACTTGCCTCTACATTTTATATCGAATCTTAAGTCCCTAAAGTCCTTGAGCTAACGGTACTCTGTTTACTGCTCTTATTTTTTTAAGTCATGTATCAATGCTCTTTTAATATGAACTGGTTAAGACAATCACAGAAAGGAGAAGGCAATGTGATTTATACAGTCATAGTGCTAATTTTCATTATGGGGTCAGGAGCCTGACGCTCAGAACATTTCCAGTCCCGACCTCACTGGCTTAGGTGCAAGCCTGTCACTGAGAGTAATTTTAAAAGCAAAGTGGCAGCCATAACTGGGCTTGTCATTGCCTTCATTGATATAGCACCAAGGAGATCAGAGCTCCTCTGTGGTATGGGCTTGTGTCCCCAAGCAGCATCCCATTTCTCTGACCCCTCCCTGGAGGCACTAATTGATGCAGTATCAGAGAGGAGAGAGCTTTTCTTCCTAGCCTCAGGAAGTAGAAATCTGCCGAGCAAGACCAAGAGGGCATGGATGGAGGTGGCCATGGAGATCAGCAGCCGGGGAGCCATGAGAAGGACGTGGCTGCAGTGTAGAAAAAGGTTCAATGACCTCTTGAGGGCTGGTAAGATGAGTGGCCAGTGAAATCCAGTTCTAAACACCAGAATGCACACGAGCTGACCTCACACTTTGTCCATAGTTCTCCCTCACGTTGTCAGAGCATGCCAATGGTCACTACACTGAGATGCAGGCACCCTCACACAGTTGGGGCGACACTCAGATGGGGACATCAGCTCACGTGTATGTCATGCTGCAAGAGATGAGGGAGGGCAGCCTACTCATGATTCTTTCTCCACTCATCCTGCATGAACAGAGAGCCCATCACACGTGGGAGATGGAGTGGCCCAGCCCCACACTCTGACAGCAGTGGAGGAGGCAGCATTGCAGATCATGAGGCTGCCATCGCAGCATTCAGTGGGGGATGGTGGCATGGGAGGCTATAAGTGACAGGGTCATTGCATAGTTCTTTCTTGAGGGGGAAGGGCACAAAGGAGACTCCTGCCCAATGTGAGCTATGGATCTTAGACTGCTGTAGAGAGATACAGCACCAAAGCAGGCCCTTTGGCCCACCGAGTCTGTGCCGACCATCAACCACCCATTTATACTAATCGTACATTAATCCCATTTTCCCTCTCACATCCCCACCTTCCCTCAATTCTTCTACCAGCTACCTACACGAGGAGCAATTTTTCTTTTTACAATGGCCAATTTACCTATCAATCCACAAGTCTTTGGCATGTGGGAGGAAACCAGAGCAAACCTACACAGGCACAGGAAGAACTTGCAAACTCTACACAAGCAGTACCCAGAACCAAACCCGGGTCGCTGGAGCTGTGAGGCTGCAGTGCTAGCCATTGCGCCACTCTGTACTTTGAGGGGTTGGCTGTGCTGGGACCCTTGTTGGGCTGGATTGTATGGGCCCCCGAGACAAGGTTGGAGGCAGTGGTGGGGGGGGGAGGGGTGCCCGGAGGGCCCATTGCCGCCCCATCACTGAACAATTTTGCTGGTGGCAGGATAAGCAACGACAGCCTTCCCTCCCAGAGGCCTGTTAATGGCCACTTAAGAGACATTTCCCACCATTGCTAGGATCTAACCAGTAGCGCAAGGAGCGGGGTGGGGGGTTTGGGGTGATGGATTCCGCCATGCGGGAAGGGCGCCTTGTAAAACGGGGCTTGGGAGGAGGGGTTCCCTCCTCAGTGGGCAATTTATGGCGCACAGAGGACCCCCGCTGGCAAAATCTGCACTTTCCTGGCCCTTTAAAAATTTAAATGGCCCGACAGGCTGCCCTTTAAAAATGGCGTTGAAGAGCCTGCCCCCTCCGCGTGATTAGGGGTGGGGGGACGGTCTGACCAGCTCATCATCCTGGGCCGCTGTGAGCAACATCATGGCGGCAGATAGGCCACCATTTTTTTCGCCCCCTGCCATAAACAGAAGTGGGAGAATAAAATTCAGCCCATGGAGTGCATTCCTCGAGAACCAGCGGCAGATAGCTTCCTGTTTGTCAGAGTTCCTTGAGGCCGTGAGGAGCCATGGGCAGGCAATGGAGGAGTCCATGCAACATCCTACTCAGGGATTTGATCGCATGAGCTCCTCCATTGAGAGATTGCGCAACCTCTTAGAGAGCCATATGCAGCACCACTCTGAGTGGGTGCAGGAGTAAAGTGCTGATAAGCACAGAAGGAGTGAAACTCTCTGTAGATTTGACTGCTCACTATCATTGATGGCACAAAGTTGTTCAGAGTGGATGCCAGCTGCATCCCAGTCAGCGGCCGCTTCCAGCATCCACAGGTGCCAGGAAAGGACTGAGATGGTCCTAGCAGCAGATGAAGGGGCCACCTTCATCACTGGCATCACCCTTTGACCTCTCGCCCCCTCCGACTCAGGAGCCATCTGTATGCCACGGCCTGTGACAGAGGCAGCCCCTGCAGTGACGCAGGCATGGCAGCCTATGGAGGAGCCTCCACGGGCATCACCAAGATGAGGACAGAAGTCATGGGCATCTCAGTGGTGGCAAAGAGTAGGGAGCAGGTTGCCTCCACCTCAAACTCTGCTACAAGGGGAGAACCACGTGGAAGTGTTAAGGAAAGGAAGGCTCCATGGTTAAATTCATTAAGGGTCACTTGGGTGCTATTTTCTACATCTGTCTGTTATTTTGTTTGCCTCACACTATAATTTCTTTATGTCTTCACTCTGACAGGTGTGTTGTTGATGTCTCATCTCAGAAGGGGGTCATTGCATTGTGGGGCAGCTGGCAAGGATGTGGGGCCCTGGGAATGTTATGTGCCCACACTGTATAATGTTGGACAATGGTGGATGGAGGAATACCCCATCTGCATGTTCATGGCTGCCAATGGGAGCTCACAGCTTTGACTCATAGCAGTATGATAGCTCTCTATGCTGGAAGGTGAGTTTTGGGGTCATCACTTGATTGCCCCCGAGCCCTTGCAGCTGAAGCACTGCTGAATCAGCATGGTTCTGGCAGGCATGCCAGCCTGTAGTTCACCTTGTGATCTGGGACGGCATTGACAGGCATCCTCTGCTGCACAGAGACCGGCCACCTCTGGAGCGATCCCTTCCTCCTCCTCCTCCCAGGTGGAGTGGCATTCCAGCTCCTCCTCTTCATCTATCTCCAGGCCTCTTTCCAATGTCATGTTGTGCAGAGTGCAGCAGACGACCACAATACAAGACACTCTGGCTGGCTCATACTAGAGGGCATCACCCAAACAGTCAAGGCAATGGAAGTACTTCTTCAAGAAGCCAATGGTCTATTCAATGCAGGTCCATGTTAGGAGATGGTTGTAGTGCCTGTCCCCATCCATGTCTGGGTTTTGAATGGGCATCAGGAGCCACCTCATTTGGGGATAGCTATCCCTCATCTCCTAGCAGCCTCTCACAGAGTCTGGATGTAGGCCTGAAGAGATGCAACACCTGAACTCTCACAAGATGAAGGAGTTATGACAGCTTCAAATAAAAGGTGTTGCTATGGGTATCTGCATGCCTCCTAGTAATGCCTGTCTTTTTGTGGGATATGTCGAACATTCCTTGTTCCAGTCCTACTCATGCCACCTCCATCACCTCTTTTTCTGGTACATTGATGACTGTATCGCTGCCGCTTTCTGCTCTTGTCCTGAACTGGAAAACGTCATAAACTTTGTTTCCAATTTCCACTCTTCTCTCACCATAACATGGTCTATTTACGACATTTCCCTTCCTTTCCTCGACTTCTCTGTCTCCATCTCTAGGGATAGGCTGTCTATTAATATTCATTATAAGCCCACCGACTCCCTTGGCAACTTCAACTACACTTCCTCACACCCGGTTTCCTGTAAGGACTCCACCCGGTTTCTCCATCTCTGACACATTTGCTCTGATGATGCAACCTTCCACAACAGTGCTTCAACAAGTCTTCCTTTTTCCTCAATCGAGGATTGGTCCCCACTGTGGTTGACAGGGCCCTCAACCGTGTCTGACCCATTTCCTGCACTTCTGCTCTCACTCCTTCCCCTCCCTCCCAGAACCGGGACAGGGGTTCCCCTTGTCCTCACTTTCCACCCCACCAGCCACCACATCCAAAGGATCATTTTCCACCATTTCCACCACCTCCAGCGTGCTGCCACCACCAAACACATCTTCCCCTCCCCTCCCCTGTCAGCATTCTGAAGGGATCATTCCCTCCGCGGCACCTTGGACTATTCCTCCATCACTCCCGACACCTCGTCCTCTTCCCACGACACCTTCCCATGCAATCGCAGGAGGTGTAATACCTGCCCTTTTACCTCCTCTCTCCTCACCATCCAAGGCCCCAAACACTCCTTCCAGGTGATGTAGCAATTTACTTGTACTTCCTTCAATCTAGTATACTGTATTCGCTACTCACTGGTTGCCTCTATATTGGGGAGACCAAATGTAGATTGGGTGACCACTTCGCAGAATACCTCTGCTCAGTCCGAAAGCTTGACCCCGAGCTTCCGATCACTTGCCATTTCAACACCACCCCTCCCCCCAACCCCCTGCCCACATGCCAACATTTCTGTCTTTGTCATGCTCCAGTGTTCCAGTGAACATCAACGCAAGCTCGAGGAGCAGCACCTGACCTTTCGATTAGGCACTCTACAGCCTTGCAGACTGAACATTGAGTTCAATAACTTCAGAGCATGACTGGCCTTTTTTTATATTTTTTATTTTATTTTATTTTATTTTTTAACCATGTGCCTGTTTTTCATGTAGACAGAACTGCTCATTATTTAGCTATTAACACTCTCTCTGGACTAATGCTTTGTCTTTCACCACAAGCATTAACACACTCTTTGCCTTTGTCCCAGGACAGCTTTGTTATTAATCTCTCCTGCCCTCTGCCCTATCACACACCTTCTCCTTTTGTTCTCTTCCCCACCATCCCACCGCACCTCCTCCCCCACCCCACCCCCTTCACTTGCTTAAAAGCTAATTCTTTTCTAACCTTTGCCAGTTCTGATGAAAGGTCACAGACCTGAACCGTTAACTCTACTTCTCTCTCCACAGATGCTGCCTGACCTGTTGAGTATTTCCAGCACTTGCTGTTTTCCTTTCAGATTTCCAGCATCTGCAGTATTTTGCTTTTATTTGAGTTATGACAGCTGCCTGGGGACTGGGTGCTGACCTGCAAGATTCACTTCCTATAGTCACAGACCAGCTGGGCATTCAATGAGTTTCTGCCCTTTCTGTTTAGGAATCTGACTGGCTAGTCTGGCTACATGGGTGTAATCAATGAGCCCCTGGACCTGAGGGAATCCATCAATGGCAGCAAAGCTTAAAGCCCTCTGTGCCTGCACAGGTCCACCGGTGCCAAGGTGAATGTATTCCCCCTGCCCTCCTGAATATAGCATCTGTAACCTGCCTGATGGCGTGATGAGCTACTGACTGTGAGACGCCACCCAGGTCTTCAGGTGATCCCTGGACCAACCTGGTTGCACAGAAGTTTAGGGAAGCAGTAACCTTAACAGCTGCAGTTAAGGGACTGCCATAGAGGCTGCAAGGCCTTAGGCCATTGTGGATCCGAGCACCCAGGTCCGAGACCATCTGCTTGGATAGTCACAGCCTCCCATGGTACTCGCGCTCTGTCATTTGCAGGTAGCTGACTCTTGGGTATAGACCCAATGTCTTGGGTAGCACCTTCTTCCATTTACAGTCCCCTGCTGTGCTCCTCTGGCCTCCTGCTGTCCAGGAGATCACATCTGAAGAAACTCCTCCTGGTTGCTGTGTCCAACATCAGAGTCGCCTGATCCCATCTGAACTATTTCAGCTGGGATTTGTGCATTCACCAGGTCTTCCCCTGCCAACCCCAGCTGCCCAAGTGATGCCAGTGGGATAATATCCCTCTCTGGATTCCTACCACTCACCACTAAGAAAAGCAACTCTTACAGTTTCAGTAATCGCTACTCTGTGGCACTTTTGGAGCAGCTGAGCTTTATCTTGTGCTTCTGCATTATTTTAATCTGCCCTTCCCATAGCCCTCATGGCCCTTCGTATTGTTCATGACTTGTACAGCCTGCCATGTTCTAGACATGGTGTTTTCCCCACACCGTTCCTTTGAAAATTGTAAACTGCTGCTGACAAACCTGTTGATGAGCTCCACAATGAGCTCACTTAACTGGAGGATGCGGGGTTGCTGTTCCCTCTGTCCTGGAGTTCCTTTAAAAATGGCTTTGTTTTCTTCATACGTGCGCACTGGCTCCCACCCCCAGCGGCATTTAAAAATCAGGCCCGTAGAGTCACCAGAGCACAGAAGGTGGCCATTCAGCCCATCAAGTTCCATGTCAGCTCTCTGTAGAGCAATCCAATCAGTCCCATTCCCCCGCTCAATCCCTGTAGCCATGTAAGTTTATTTCTTTCAAGTACCCATCCAAGTTCCTTTTGAAATCATTTATTGTCTCCACTTCCACCATCCTCGTAGGCAGCGAGTTCCAGGTCATTACCGCTCCGTGCCTAAAAAGTTCTTCCTCCCATTCCCCCTGCATCTCTTACCATAAACCTTCAATCTGTGTCCCCTAGTCCTTGCAGTATCAGTTAATGAAAACAGCTTTTCTTTGTCTACCTTATCTAAACCTGTCATAATCATGTACACCTCTATCAAATCTCCCCTCAAGTTCCTTTGCTCCAAGCAGAACAACCCCAGATTTTCCAACCTAACCTGAAAGCTAAAATCCTAAAATGTGAAAAAAAAACTAAAATTTGGTTACTTTCATTTCAGTTTTGTGAAACATTCTTTAATTTTATATTCAAAATTCATTACAAGTAATAAATCACACTATTGAGTTTTTAATTGAATATTCACCTGAATCAGAAGATTGAGGCCCCAAGTCCCACTCCAATGACCTGTGCAGAATCTAGCCTGACACTCAGTGCCAGTGGGCTGGATTTTTAGGTCCTGCAGGAACAGAGGCGTGAGGGCGATAAAATTCTCGCGCTAGCCGTTGTACAGGCTTCCCATTGCCATTCCCACTGCCAGCGAGTTTCACCAGGACAGGTGGAGGCCGACTCCAAGAACCTGCCTGGTCTGTTAATAAGTGCAAATAAGGTCATTAAAGAGCTCATTGAGTGACATGTTGAGATTCTGCTGGGGGTGCACGGGCTGCACGCTGGGTCAGGGGCAGACCAGGCATATGGAGGCAGATATACAGCCAGGAGCACGTCATGGCCCCCCCAAGAAATTAGGTAACTGCATAAAAGGGAGAACGACTCACAGGGTGATTCAGCCATTGGCACACAGATGCCATTGTGTCAGCATAGGTTGTGGAGACAATTGTCACTTTGTCCTTGGGTAGTGCAGGGGGTTGTCACTCTGCTGGAATCTTGAGGGCATAAGAGGAGGGGGCACAGATTCCAGAAACAATTAGAAGGTCACCTGAGCACAAGGAAGGCAGCAGCTGGCAATGGGAGCACAACTCTAAGGTTTTGGGTTCAGTGGTGATGAGGAGTAGCATCCTCCCCAGGAAGGGCAGAGCCCCAGGCATCAGGGGGAGAGAAGAGGAAAGAGGGGCAGCAAGGCCACAGAGGCCATGCCCTCAACAAAGGCTGTACCCCCTCTACCTGGTTGTGTTGGAGAACCAGTGCCACAGGAGACTGCCACTCTCCAGGCAGATTATTACGAGCTCACAGGACAACAGTCTTGTTTGTACTGTGTCTTTATTGAACTGCCTTCTGATGGATGCCCGGAGTGAGTGCCTCATGGTTAAAGTCACATGACTACGGCAAGCTAGGAGGCACATTAGTACAGTATTGCACTTCTATCCCAAACATCCCCCTTTCATATAAAAAAACCAAAAAAAAATTGCATGCATTATCATTTACACTGTGAGTTGCCCAATTTACTCACTATGCACACAACTGTTCCCACGCATTACCATTTTGTTATTCTTGTCAGCCTCTGCACATACCTGACCTTGCACACATAGGGATGCATTTTACAGACCCCTGACATCGAGGGTCGTGGCGGTGGGGGGGTACTGGAAAATGCCTCTGGCAGAGGCCCACCACAGGCCTTGATACCGGGAAGTACCGGCCCCATACTGCCAGCGGTGGCAGGCCTCGTGGTGGCACCGTCACTGCTCAGCGGTGGGATCACAATTTTATGTTAATTAATTTAAATTAATGAATAAATTACTTACCTGCTCCCGCTGTCCATCCCGGTGCGATATTTGCGCCAGTGGCCGACACTCCCGTGCCTTCAGATCTCCGTCTGGAGATCTGGTGCGGGATGCTGGTGTGGAGGTGGGAATAGGTAAGTATTTCAGCGTGGTGGGGGAAGTGGGGTCAACCTATTCTGATTGGTCTAGGGAATGGTCGGATTGGTTTGAAGGTAAAGGCTTATAAACTTTGGGGGGTGCGGGGATAAGGGCAGGTACACAGGGTGAGTATTTTGGTGGGGGGCAGAGTGCAATGAATGAACTGTATCATTATTGGGGAGGTAGGAGAGGGGCTAGAAACATTAATTTTTAAAATTACATTTACCATTCCTATTTCTTTAAATATTTGAACTAAGTTGAAGGGCTCGGAGCCCTTTAAAAATGGTGAGGGTGCCTGCGCAGTGGTGCCTGGCACATTGCCAGGGACGGTCCGCCCATCCCCTCCACATCATCGGTTGGGGGGGGGGGCCTGCTGTGATCAGTGGCGGACTCTGAAAATCCAGCCCAATGTCGCTGCTGGGTTGATGACTTCCAATGCATATCGAGCAGCAGTTTCACATTGGATCTGGAAGATTTCACACTCTGTCGAAGCATCCTCTATTTTCTTCAGAGCAAGTGTTGCTCTCGACAGCAGATCAGCGACGTGCATCTGTTTCCCTTGTTTATATGTCACATTCAGATGATATTTCTGTAAGCAGAGTAACATTCTTTCCAGGTGCTTTGGAACAGATAGCAGCGGCTTGAGGAAAATGCTTTGAAGTGGCTTGTGGTCGGTTTCGACTGTCACTTTGTCTCTTCCAAGTAGGGATTGATGAAAATGTTCACAAGCAAAGACAATGGCCAGGTACTCTTTCTCGATCTGTGCGTAGTGCCGTTCCGTTTGCGTTAACACGCTGGATGCAAATGCAACTGGTTTTTCTTGCTGCATTAGAGTTGCTCCAAGTCCTGTCTTGCTGGTGTCACACTGCAGGATGACTTCATCATTTAAGTCATAGTATTTCAGCATTGGTGTTGCCATCACTAGTTGCTTGATTTTAGTGAATGCTGCTTCTTGCTCTATGCCCCAAAACCACTGCACGTCCTTAGCAGTGAGTTGGCGTAATGGTTCACACTCCAATGACAAATTGGGCAAGAATTTTGCTGAATAGTTGAGGAATCCAATAAATCGTTGCACTGCTTTTACATCTGTTGGTCACCGCATCACTGCTACACTCTTACCTTTTTGGGATCTGGGTGAAGGTATTTTGCTGTCAGTAAATGACCTGTGTACTTGACTTTGGGCATCTTTAATTGCAATTTTTTCTTGTTCAGCTTCAGGTTCATCTGGCGAGCTCTGTCCAGCAGTCACACTCGATTTTGATCGTGGTCAGCAATGGCTTCTTGCATTGTGTCTCCACATCCATAAACTAGCAGATCATCCACTACAGCTTCCACTCCAGGAAGATCACTAACTACCTCATGCTGTCTGTGTTGATACTCCTCTGGAGCCGTGGAAATGCCAAACGGCATGTGCAACCATCTGTATCTCCTGAACGGCATCCAGAATGTAGTTAGAAAGCTGCTGCTTTCATCCAGCTTCACTTGCCAGTAACCATCCTTCGCATCCAGGGTAGTGAAGATTTTTGCCTTTGCAAGTTGTGGCAAAATTCCTTCTATGGTTGGAATGGGGTAGTGAGATCTCTTCAGAGCTTTAGTTAGATCTTTTGGGTCAATGCATACTCTCAGCTTTCCAGATTGTTCACTGCTACCATGCTGCTAATCCATTCTGTAGGGGTTGTCACTTTCCTGATTACTCCCTTCTTTTCCAGCTCTCCGATCTTGTCTTTCAGACTGGCCTTGAGAGAAGCTGGAACTTTCCTCGGCAGATGCTGAATTGGTCTTACCCTCTCATCTACTTTGAGATGATATTCTCCAGGATGACATCCTAAACCTGTAAATATGTTGGACTCCTCTCGGATCTCTTCCACGGTCAATGGTTTAGTGTGCTGCGACACGTTGTAAATCTCTTTTTGCATATTGAAGGTTACCAGTCCAAGCTTTAGACTTTCTTTGGCTCAGATGTGTGGCTTTTGCTTGCCGTCTATGATCTGGAACTCCAGATCTTGGTTCTTGTCATTGCATTGGGCTCTCAGAATAATTTGTCCTCTTGGCACTAGTATGGTGCCATCATATAGCCTCAACGTTACTTTCAAGGGCTTCATGTTTAGATTGCCATGTTGAGCCCCTTCGCACAGGTCTCTGAAGGTCATGATGTCGCACTGGGTGTCTATCTGACACTTTATGTTAACTTGAAGTCTCCCTCTGCAGTCATCATTCCAACAGTCATAAACCATTTATCACCTATCGACCTGACTGAATCAATCTGTTGTAGGGTGTATAGCGATTAGTCAGAATCTTCAGTTGATATCTCTCCAGTGGCCATCTGTACATGCTTGTTGTGCTTCCCTCTAGCCGAACACTTGTGCACAAAATGATTCAGCTTCTTGTAGTGAGAACACCGCTTTCCCACACTGGACATGCCTTCTTTTCCTTTGTGTGATGTCCTCTGCAGTATTTGCACCCTGCCTTTTGTCCGTGATCTTTCTGCCCTTTCGGCCTGGAATGTCTATCAGCATAATGCAAGGCCTGGTCTGTTCTACCATGAGTATGGTTTAGCTGCTGATTTACAATCTCAGTGCTTCTACACATGTCAATCACTTTCCTGAGAGTAAGTTTCTCCTCTCTTCGTAGACGTGCCTGTTTCTGCGCTGTAAAACTCTACGACTCTGTTGGGCCAAGTGCGGGGAAATGGGATTAGTTAGGACGGGTGCTTGATGGTCGGCGCAGGCGTGTTGGGCCGAAGGGCCTGTTTCCGTTCTGTAAAACTCTATGACTCTATGACTGCAGGACCTCTTATGCCTAAAACAATCCTATCTTTAATTAGATCATCTTTCAGTTGCACAGATTCACAGGATTCTGCGAACTTTGTTAATGCAGTCATATAATCATCAATGGACTCTTTTTCACTTTGGGCCCTAATATTGAACACATACTGTTCATAAGTTACGTTCATTTGGGAATCAACCACCCAGTTATATTAATCCTACATTAATCCCATATTTCTACCACATCCCCACCTTCCCTCAATTCCCCTACCTATACTAGGGGCAATTTACAATGGCCAATTTACCTATCAACCTGCAAGTCTTTGGCTGTGGGAGGAAACCGGAGCACCCAGTGGAAACCCACGTGGTCACAGTGAAAACTTGCAAACGCCACACAGGCAATACCTAGAATCGAACCCAGATCACTGGAGCTGTGAGGCTGCGGTGCTAACTAACCCACCACTGTGCTGCCCTGAATCTCTGGATTACTCCCAGTGCCACATGCTGGTGAGTATAGGAATAGGAGGATAGAGCAGATGAATGCATGGCTGAGGAGATTGTACAGGAGGGAGGGCTTTAGATTCCTGGATCACTGGGACTGTTTCTGGCGAAGGTGGGAACTGTACAAGTTGGACAGGTTGCACCTGAACCCGAACGGGAACAACATCCTTGCTGGGAGGTTTGCTCGTGCTGTTTGTGGATGGGGGTGTTTAAACTAATTTGGCAGGGGGATGGAATACAGAGTGGAGGTACAGTAGGGGGTGATGCACAGTCAAATATAGAAGAGAAACTGAGTCAGTCTGGAAGGCAGAGCAAATATAGACCAGTTAAGGTACAAGCGAATAATGAATGGCTGGTTTGCATCTATTTTAACGCATGGCGTCTTATTAGTAAGGCAGATGAATTGAGGGCATTGATTAAGACATGGGAATATGATATTATTGCTGTCACAGAGACATAGTTGAGGGAAGGGCAGGACTGGCAGCTCAATATTCCAGGGTATAGAATCTTCAGGTGTGACAGGGGAGGGGATAAAAGAGGAGGTGACATTGCATTGTTAATCAAGGAGTCAATTACTGCAGTAAGGAGAGATGATATCTTAGAAGGTTCCTCAAATGAGGCCATATGGGTAGAACTTAAAAACAAAAAGGGGGTAATCACTTGGCTGGGAGTGTACTACAGGCCTCCAAACAGTCAGGGAGTGATGGAGCAGCAGATATGTATGCAAATCTCAGGGAGGTGTAAAAATAACAGGGTGATAATAATAGGGGATTTCAACTTCCACAATATCAGCTGGGATAGTCTTAGTGCAAAAGGCTTAAAGGGGATGGGATTCTTAAAATGCATACAGGAGAGCTTTTTGAGCCAGCACATAGAAAGTCCTTCAAGAGAAGGGACGGTACTGGACCTAATCCTAGGGAATAAAACCAGACCAAGTGGTAGAAGTGTCAGTGGGGGAGCATTTCGGGGAGAGTGACCATAATGCTGTAAGATTTAAGCTGGTTATGGAAGAGGACAACAATGGACCGGAAATAAAGGTACTGAATTTGGGGAAGGCCGATTTCAATGTGATAAACCAGGATCTGGCCAAGTGGGTTGGGAGCAGCTACTTGTAAGAAAGTCTACATCAGACCAGTGGGAGTCATTAAAAAAGGAAATAGAGAGAGTTCAGGGCTAACATGTTCCCGTAAAGGTGAAGGGTAGGATCAACAAGTCCAGGGAACCCTGGATGTCTAGGGATAAAGAGGATTGGATCAGGAAAAAAAAAGGAGGCTTATGGCAGATTCAAAGTGCCGAAAACAGAGGAGGTCCTCAAGGAGTATAAAAAGTGCAGGGGGGTGTACTTAAAAAAGTAATTAGGAGAGCAAAGAGGGAACATGAAAAAACAGTGGTGGGCAAGATGAAGGAAAATCCCAAGGTGTTTTATAAGTATATTAAGGGGCAAGAGGATAACCAGGGAAAGAGTGGGGCCCATTAGGGCCCAAAGTGGCAATCTGTGTGTGGAGCCGGAGGACATAGGTGAGGTTTTAAATGATTACTCTTCATCTGTGTTCACTGTGGAGAAGGATGATGTAGGTGTAGCGATCAGGGAGGGGGATTGTAATATACTTGAACAAATTAGCATTGAAAGGGAGGAAGTATTAGCTGTTTTAGCGGGCTTAAAAGTGGATAAATCCCCAGGCCCAGATGAGATGCATCTCAGGCTGTTATGTGAGGCAAGGGAGAAGATAACAGGGTCTCTGAAACAAATTTTCAAATCCTTTCTGGCCACAGGAGAGGTACCAGAGGACTGGAGGACAGTGAATGTGGTACAATTATTAAAGAAGGGTAGCAGGGATAAACGAGTCAATTATAGGCCAGTGAGTCTAACATCAGTGGTAGGGAAACTATTGGAAAATTTCTGAGGGACAGGATTAATCTCCACTTGGAGAGGCAGGGATTAATCAGGGATAGTCAGCATGGCTTTGTCAGGGGGAGATCGTGTCTAACAAATTTGATTGAATTTTTTGAGGAGGTGACTAGATGTGTAGATGAGGGTAAAGCAGTAGATGTAGTCTACCTGGACTTCAGTAAGGTTTTTGATAAGGTCCTGCATGGGAGATTGGTTAAGAAGGTAAAAGTCCATGGGATCCAGAGCAATTTGGCAAATTGGATCCAAAATTGGCTTAGTGGCAGGAGGCAGAGGGTGATGGCCGAGGGTTGTTTTTGTGAGTGGAAGCCTGTGGCCAGTGGTGTACCGCAGAAATCGGTGCTGGGATCCTTGCTGTTTGTAGTGTACATTAATGATTTAGACGTGAATATCGGAGGTATGATCGGTAAGTTCGCAGTTGACATGAAAATTGGTGGTGTCGTAAATAGTGAAGAGGAAACTCTTAGATTACAGGACGATATAGATGGGCTGGTAAGATGGGCGGAGCAGTGGCAAATGGAATTTAATCCTGAGAAGTGTGAGGTGTTGCATTTTGGGAGGACTAACAAGGCAATGGAATATACAATGGATGGTAGGACCCTAGGAAGTACAAAGGATCAGAGGGACCTTGGTGTACTTGTCCATAGATCACTGAAGGCGGCAGCACAGGTAGATAAGATGGTCAGGAAGGTATATGGGATACTTGCCTTTATTAGCCAAGGCATAGAATATAAGAGCACGGAGGTTATGATGGAGCTGTATAAAATGCTAGTAAGGCCACAGCTGGAGTAATGTGTACAGTTCTGGGTATCACACCATAGGAAGGATGTGATTGCACGGGAGAGTGTGCAGAGGAGATTCACCAGGATGTCGCCTGGGCTGGAGCATTTCAGCTATGAAGATAGACCGGATAGGCTATGGTTGTTTTCCTTAGAGCAGAGAAGGTTGAGGGGGTACCTGATTGAGGAATACAAAATTATGAGAAGCATTGATAGGTTAGATAGGAAGAAACTTTTTCCCTTAGTGGAGCGGTCAATAACCAGGGGTCATAGATTTAAGGTAAGGGGCAGGAGGTTTAGAGGGGATTTGGGGAAACATTTTTTCACCCAAAGGTGGTTGGAATCTGGAACACACTGCCTGAAGGGGTGGTAGAGGCTGGAACCCTCACAACATTTAAGAAGTATTTAGATGAGCACTTGAAACGCCATAGCATACAAGGCTACAGGCCAAGTGCTGGAAAATGGGATTAGAATAGATAGGTGCTTGATGGCCGGCACATACATGATGGGCCGAAGGGCCTGTTTCTGTACTGTATAACTCTGACTCTATAACATTAGTACTGTATTGCATTTCTATCCCAAACACAGATGGTCACAGAGATTTGTGCTGTCATTGTGGAAGACTTCACACCTCATAGCACTGCTCGCCTTGCCCTGGCAATAACTGTCAAAATCACTGTGGTTTTTAACTTCTTCACCTCTGACCCCTTCCAAGGATCAACAGCAGACATTGGTAGCATCTCACAAGTGGCAGCACACCATTGTATCTTGTGGATCACTGATGCTCTATTTGCACGAGCTGGGCGGGATATTCAATTCCAGACAGATGAGACCTCTCAGACACATGGGCAGTGGATTCCCCCAGTGCAGGGCATCACTGATTGTACCCATGTGGCCATCAAGGCATCAGTGACCACCCAGTGAAATCCATCAACAGGAAGGGCTTCCATTTCCTCAACCTTCAGCTGGTCTCCAACCACCACAAAAGCTTCCTAAATTGTGTACTCGCTTTCTTGGCAGCTGCTATGACTGCATTATCCTCCAACTGTCCAGGCTGCTGCTGCTGCTCATTCCACCCCCTGAAAATCGTGGATGGATTCCAGGGGACAAGGAATGTCCCTTGATGAGATGGCTACTCACCCCTCTACAAGGACATGAGACAAAGGCACAGACACACTACAACCAAAGCCATCTACTCATAAGACTATCCCAGTGAGCAGGCCATCAGGCTTCTGAAGATGCAGTTCCAGTGCCTGGACTGGTTAGGTGGCACCCTGCAGTATACTCCTGCAAGGTCTTGTGCATTCCGATGGTCTGCTACACCCTCCATAGTATGGCCCTGCAGAGAGATGTGGACCTTGAATAGGGTGATGCACTAGATCAGTGTTGTCCAACTTAAAGCCTGCGGGACAGGATCCAGCCCTCCAAATGTTTCCATCCAGCCCACAGATGTAAACTGTATTTGACTGTTCCTCTTCCTTGCAGCATAGTTTTTGCCCTTGACCATTTCTTTCAGCTTCAGGGATAAGAAATTTCTTCTGGCCTGCCAAAGATTTCTATGACTGACAATCAGTTGCCCATGCTGCTTTTGGTGAGTGAGCACCTGCTGGGAAATGAAATCCCCCTGTTACCTTTGGATGGAACTGTAATCCAGGACTACAACTCCCAGAGAGCACTGCATGCCTATGTGGCGATTGGCTGTGGCCCAGCCCCAGAGGTTAATGAGGGGAGTGGGTCACGATGGAGGATGTAGTTGCAGTCAGCGCGCTGATTAAAGTGAAGGTGAGCCCGAGGCTTGCGGCCCAGGACTGGTGAGAGAGAGACAGGCAGAGAGCGAAAGAGAGAACGTAGAGAGAGCCAGAAGAGGGGGAGAGCCAGAGAGAGGAGGAGAGCAGAAGCAAGAGAGAGGTGGGAGACAGAGAGAGGGGGGGGGGGGGGGAGAGAGACCCAGAGAGAGGGGGGGGGAGGGTGACAAGGAGAGAGGGGAGAGAGAGCCAGAGAAAGGGGAGAGAGCCAGAGAGATTGGGGGGAGCCAGAGAGCCACGGGGGGTGGAAATCAGAGAGAGATAGAGAGAGGGGGGAGACAAAGAGAGCCAGAGAGATGGGGGTGGGGGGTGAGGATGGGGAGCGAGAGAGAACCAGAGGAATGAACTGAGAGGGACCGACACAGAGTGGGGGAGAAAAAGAGTGATCATGATCACTCCTGACAGATGGACATCTATCTGAAATATTCTGCATCGCTAATCAAGTGTGTGGGCAGACAGTGTCCACTTGTGCAAGCTAAAACAATGCCAGGTATCTCACCAAATCAGTATACAACATAGGAAATTAATAAATTAGTCATCTCACTGAAAGCTTGTTCACAAAAATGCACATTTTTTCTTGTTTTGGTTAATAGTAAAATATATTTCTAATGCCTTTATCCTTCCAAAATGTGCTCATTGGCCCCCTATATCGGAAAAAATTTGTAATGTGGCCCCTCACGCCAAAAGGTTGGACACCCCTACATGAGATGGACACATTTCATCAGAGGAAGAGGAGGAGCAGGAGGAGGAAGAGAAGGAGAAGGAGGAAGATGCAAACAGAGAGGAGCTGTAGCTGCACAGGGAGGTGGCCAGGCCCAGTGCAGGGTTTGAGGGTCTAAACAGGTTGCCATCAATGTCAGCGATCATCTGATTCAAGCTCCGTTCAACTGAACCCCTCTAACCCAGAAAGAATGGCATGGAATGGAACTCACTTTGAGTTGCCATTGAAAACATTTCCATTGAAGACACAGTCCAGAACAGATCAACTCTTATCACTAATGTAGGATACACATCTGTCCAGAGATTTTACAGTCACCATTCATGGACCCTTGCTCCCCTTCATCAATTCAGCCATTTTTTTTTGTCCTGCCATTAAATAAAAGGAATAAAAGGAAGTGTGGCTTCATGTATTAATATTTACATGGTGCTCAAAAAGACAAAATGTGCACAGTTACAGGTGAAAGAAACCCTAGTGAACCATCCAGTGATCTGCCCAATGCGGTGGCCTCTGCTCTCGCCTATTTTTATGTGGTGCTTCCCTTGTGGCCTTAGATGAGTTGGAGGCAGCCTGCTCACTTGTCTCTGCCTGTGTGGTAGTCATCCTCATCATGGAGGTGCCAGTGGAGGCAGGGAAAGCCTCCATCACTGGACTCTGCTGCAGAGATGCTCCCTCAGTCAGAGGGGCCAAGGAGCCTGATGATGGTGATGGCACCCAATGAGGGGTGGCACTCTCATCTTTCTCGGTGACTGCCTCAGCCTTTGGCTGGTTCTCTGGATTTCTGGAGGTCACCACCAGTAGGGGTGCATCTGGCATCCCTTCCAAACACATCAGAGCAACTGACTGGTCAAGGCTACAAAGTGTGGCATGCATTCTGTGAACATCAGTGCACAATTCTTGCAGGCACTCTGAGTGATGCCACATATGGCTCTCCATGAGGTTGGCCATTGTCTCCAGGGAGGGGTTTTTATGCATTCAAAGCCCTGAGCCATGGTGGAACAGATGGGGCTGCATTTTGTGCTGGAGATGGGCTCCTGGCACCAGGCCAAAAAGGCAGGGGAAAACTCGCCTATGCATTTTCATGCCCCCCCCCACCCCCCCGCACCCAACCCCCAGAGTCATCCTCTGGTCTTTTTAAATTAAAGCTTCAGGAGCCGGGATCCCTGTCCCTTTAAAGACAGGAATTCCACCTTCAAGAGCTGCTGGTCAAGCACAGCTCAGCAGTATTGGCAGCGCCACTGGGAGCAGTGGACAATGTCGGTATTGCAGAGGCCTTGGACCCAGGCCCAGCACTGGAACCCCGGACCCAAAGTGAGTGAGGCGGGGTCACCGGGGCCAGACCGGAAGGACCCAGGGAGGTAACTGTATCTGCACTGGTAGACGGTGCACTTGTAGGGTGTGACAATGTTTGCTCTGAGTTCT
Source organism: Heterodontus francisci (assembly GCF_036365525.1). Classification (NCBI taxonomy): domain Eukaryota; kingdom Metazoa; phylum Chordata; class Chondrichthyes; order Heterodontiformes; family Heterodontidae; genus Heterodontus; species Heterodontus francisci. The sequence continues at coordinate 107,803,815 of NC_090376.1, forward strand.
GCCCTGGCAGCATTGTCCAGTAGATGGTGCAGGAATCAGTCTTTGTGCCTCGATATCAGAACCTCTGGGCCACACAAGAAGGGATCATGAGAATTAACCTTGGAAAGCAAAAGCCTCAGCAGTGCTGAGGCTTCCCAATGCAGCTCAGTCTTCAGCATGCTTTTGATTGGGCTGGAGTGCATTGCACCCCCTTAATGGGGGTGACGGTGCTGTAGTGGTCACTGGATTAATAATCCAGAGGTCCAGGCAAATGCCCTGGGACATGGGTTTGAATCGCACCATGGGAGCTGGTGGAATTAAAATTCAATTAATTAATAAAAAGCTGGAATGGAAAGCTAGTCTCAGTAACGTTACCATGAAACTATCATCGATTGTCGTAAAAACCCATCTGGTTCACTAATGTCCTTTAGGGAAGGAAATCTGACATCCTTATCTGGTCTGCCTATATGTGACTCCAGACAGATAGCAATGTGGTTGACTCTTAACTGCCCTCTGAAATGGCCCAGCAAGCCACTCAGTTCAAGGGCAATTAGGGATGGGCAATAAATGCTGGCCTTGCCAACGATGCCCACATACCATGAAAGAATAAAAAAAAATATGCATTCCAGTTTCTAGTCACCCTTTCCACCAGGGATGCCATCTCATCTTCCTCAACTTACTCGTGGTCAGTGACCTAGGTGATCTCCTTGGCTCCCTTTCCCATGCTGATGATGATGTGTACAAAGGGAACCCCTCCTCCTGTCTGGCCCTTTAGCAGGCATTGTGCACCCATTTCTCCTGCAAGAATAATAGAGAGATAAGGCACTGCTGGTCTCTATGGCCAATGCTAATGGCTCATAATCAGAAGAAGCTGCATGTATCAGTGCTGGCAGGTCCTTACAGTGCTATGGCTCTGAGTTTTGCTGAGGGATCAGTAAGTGTCCTGGGCACATACTCCTCCCATGTTCAGGTGGAACATGCTCCCTCAGACTCCTCAGCTGGAGCATCTGCTGGAGGTTGAATAGCCAGAGGCCTGTCCTGAGGTTTTGGCGTTGCACTCATCTTGCCAGAGCGAATAATGTTGAACCTATTCCTGCACTGGACCTATTTCTGCAGACCACACTATAACTGCTCACGGGCTCCATCACCTCAAATCAGGCCTGCTTGGTTTGGGAGGGTGGCCGTCTCCTGCCATTCTCTGGAAAAAGAACCTCCCTCCTATCCCTCACTGCCTCAAGGAGAATCTTGAGGTTGGCATCTGCCAACCAAGGGGCAGGGTTGTCCTGGGTTCCAGCACTCTGTCTTTCTTGCTCCATGTTTACTCCAACAAGTAAACTTCTACAAGGGCAGCCACAGTAATGGCTGCTGTGGTGGGTTTAAATTGGGCCTGCTCTCTTTCACTCCTGCCTCTGTTCCCACCCTCAAGGCCTCTAATTGGCTGCCCAACCTGCCCTCCAGCCAATTAACAGTCCTCCCCATGAAAATTAGGACTGTGACTGCTTCCCAGGGTCACAGAATTGGGACACGAAAACAGTCCTGACGTCTGTTTCCCAGCCCCAGAAGGAAAATCAGGCCCAGTGCTGCACTGTCACAAGTGCCACATTTCAGATGAGATGTTAAACCGAGGCCCCATATGCCCTCTCAGGCAGGTGTAAAAGTTTCCACGACACTATTCGGAAAAGATAAGGGTAATAATCCAAGCGTCCTGTTATCCCTCAACCAACAACTAAAAATTGAATGGTTTGGTCATTTATTTCATCGGTGTTTGGAGAAGCTTGCTGTGTGCAAATTGGCTGCCATCTTTCCCTACGTTATATAAATGCAAGTCTTTCTTCTTTTCTATTCATGATTTTATGAAATGCATGTTATGGAAATTGCAGCATTGTGCAGTTATTTTCTAGGTTTCCTTAATTCGCATAATTATGAAGTAAGAATTCTGAAAGAGACCTAAAATCACATGAATTGTTAAATATATTTAACATACATTAACCCATGATCCATGAAATATTCTGAATGAATGCAATGGAGTAATAGGTGCAAATCCATATAGCTGCCTGGAAAATGAATCTTTGATATATTTTACATTAATGTGGCATTTCTTTCTATATTTGGGAGAATCAGTTGAAACTTAACCACTCATACTTGCAAAAAATATATCACACTTTTTCCCATTATCATTAAGGATTAAAATTTGCTTTTGATCAAATCATACCATGTATAGTATTTTTTAGTGCTGTGATTATCTTTCATTCAACATCTTAATAGCAGAAAAGTTTTAAAATGGAAAGGGTGCCCTCTGATATATCCCGTTAATACACATTGGTCAAGCAATCTGCTATTAAGTTTTGTAGACACCGAATCCAAGTCTACTTCATCAAGGCTCCCTGCTATGCAGCTTGAGCTAATGATAATATTCTAACAATCTTATAGGTACCTCATGAAAGCTTCTATTCATTGCAGAAATGCTACAGCAATTAAGAGAATTATAAAGTTGTTTTGCGATATGCACAAACAAAGCTTACGCACAAACTTCTACACCTCCTTAAACTTCTTAGTGAAGCACATTTTTTGAATGATTGGATCGTGTGTCTCATTGAGTTCTTTTTACTATGGGCTTCCCGTCTGAATTCTGCAGCTTCTTTCACTGAATTAAAAATAGAAAATGCTGTAAATAGGTCTGGTAGCATCTGTGGAGAGAGAAACAGAGTGAATGTTTCATTGAAAACTGTCGGCGAGACATTGGTCGTCTCAATTTCTCTGCCCCCCTCACTCACTCTAACCTGTCCCCCTCTGAACTTGAGGCACTCCGTTCTCTCAGGTCTAACCCCGACATGGTCATCAAACCTGCAGACAAGGGTGGTGCTGTTGTTGTATGGCGTACCGACCTCTACCTTGCAGAAGCTCAACGCCAACTCACAGACACCTCTTCCTACCTCCCTCTGGACCATGACCCCACCACCGAACATCAAGCCACCGTCCAAAGGACTGTCACTGACCTCATCTCCTCTGGAGATCTTCCCTCTACAGCTTCCAACCTCATAGTCCCGCAACCCCGGACAGCCCGCTTCTACCTCCTTCCCAAAATCCACAAACGGGACTGTCCCAGCAGACCCATTGTGTCAGCCTGCTCCTGCCCAACTGAACTTATTTCTTCCTATCTAGACTCTATCTTTTCTCCGCTGGTCCAGTCTCTTCCCACCTACATCCGTGACTCTTCTGACGCCCTACGTCATTTTGACAATTTCCAGTTTCCTGGTCCCAACCGCCTCCTCTTCACTATGGACATCCAATCGCTCTACACCTCCATCCCCCACCAGGATGGTTTGAGGGCTCTCCGCTTCTTCCTGGAACAGAGGCCCAACCAGTCCCCATCCACCAACACCCTCCTCCGCCTGGCTGAACTTGTTCTCACATTGAACAACTTCTCCTTCAACTCCATGCATTTCCTTCAAGTAAAAGGTGTCGCTATGGGTACCCGCATGGGTCCTAGTTATGCCTGTCTTTTTGTGGGATATGTCGAGCATTCTTTGTTCCAGTCCTACTCAGGCCCCCTCCCCCAACTCTTTTTCCGGTACATTGATGACTGTATCGGTGCCGTTTCCTGCTCCCGCCCCGAACTAGAAAAATTTATCAACTTTGCTTCCAATTTCCACCCTTCTCTCACCTTTACATGGTCCATCTCTGACACTTCCCTTCCCTTCCTCGACTTCTCTGTCTCCATCTCTGGGGATAGGTTGTCTACCAATATCCATTATAAGCCCACTGACTCCCACAGCTACCTCGACTATACTTCTTCACACCCTACCTCCTGTAAGGACTCCATTCCATTCTCCCAGTTTCTCCGTCTCCGACGCATCTGCTCTGATGATGCTACCTTCCATGACGGTGCTTCTGATATGACCTCCTTTTTCCTCAACCGAGGATTTCCCCCCACTGTGGTTGACAGGGCCCTCAACCGTGTCCGACCCATTCCCCGCACCTCTACCCTCACCCCTTCCCCTCCCTCCCAGAACCGTGACAGGGTTCCCCTTGTCCTCACTTTTCATCCCACCAGCCTCCATATCCAACGGATCATCCTCCGCCATTTTCGCCACCTCCAGCGTGATGCCACTACCAGTCGCATCTTCCCCTCCCTTCCCCTGTCAGCATTCCGAAGGGATCGTTCCCTCCGCGACACCCTGGTCCACTCCTCCATTACCCCCACCACCTCGTCCCCTTCCCATGGCACCTTCCCTTGCAATCGCAGGAGGTGTAATACCTGCCCATTTACCTCCTCTCTCCTCACTATCCCAGGCCCCAAACACTCCTTTCAGGTGAAGCAGCGATTTACTTGTACTTCTTTCAATGTAGTATACTGTATTCGCTGCTCACAGTGTGGTCTCCTCTACACTGGGGAGACCAAGCGCAGACTGGGTGACCGCTTTGCGGAACATCTCCGCTCAGTCTGCAAGCAGGACCCTGAGCTTCCGGTTGCTTGCCATTTCAACACTCCCCCCTGCTCTCATGCTCACATCTCTGTCCTGGGATTGCTGCAGTGTTCCAGTGAACATCAACGCAAGCTCGAGGAACAGCATCTCATCTACCGATTAGGCACACTACAGCCTGCCGGACTGAACATTGAGTTCAATAATTTCAGAGCATGACAGCCCCCCACTTTACTTTCATTTTTAGTCATTTTTAGTTATTTTTTCTTCCTTTTTTTTGCATTCCTTTTTACATTTTTTACAATCTTTTTTTGCATTTATTTCATTTCATCTTAGTTTGTTCAGTTTGCTTACCCACTGTTTTTTTCAGGTTGTTTTTCTTCAGGTTTGCACTTGCTGATGTTCAATATTCAGTATATTCACACCTAATCTGTACTAATGCTTTGTCTTTCAACACACCATTAACATATTGTTTGCCTTTGCTCCGTGACCTTTTGGTCAGCTATGTGGCCTGGTCCAATCTGCACCTTCTCCTTTGTTATCTCTTGCCCAACCCCCACCTCACTTGTTTATAATCTGTGACTTTTCTAATATTTGTCAGTTCCGAAGAAGGGTCACTGACCCGAAACGTTAACTCTGCTTCTCTTTCCACAGATCCTGCCAGACCTGCTGAGTGAATCCAGCATTTCTTGTTTTTGTTTCAGATTTCCAGCATCCGCAGTATTTTGCTTTTATTTGTGTGTGAATGTTTCAGGTTGATGAGTTCTGATGAAAGGTCATCAACCTAAAACATTAATTCTGTTTTTCTCTCCATGCATGCTGCCAGACCTGCTGACCATTTCCAGCATTTTCTGTTTTCATTTCAAATTCCCAGCATCTGCAGATTTTGCTTTTTAGTACTTTTTACACAGAGATTGCTCATTCCGTCTTCTATTCCACAGTTTGGGCAGTTATTTCCATACTGAAGATGCAGCTGTACAAACTCGGATAGTCTTATCCTTCCTTGAGAAAGCCACTTCTTTCTGGAAGGCTTGTAACAGTCTCCCTGAGCAGACATGGATTAATGCTTGGGCTGAGGGGACCTGTGCTAGGCCCCAGGCAATTTCATTCAAGGGCAAAAAGTAGTGATATATTTTTATTAATACAGTGTAAGCTGCCATTGCTTCACATATTTTACTATATATTTGTGTTTTAATGGATGGTTGGGGAGGGGGCTGGTATTTGTACAGGAGATGCAAGGTTGCTGAGGGGCTCCAAATAGAAACAGAAACATAGAAACATAGAAAATAGGAGCATGAGTAGGCCATTCGGCCCTTCAGGCCTGCTCTGCCATTCAAAAAAGATCATGGCTGATCGTCTAATTCAGTACCCTGTTCCCGCTTTCTCCCCACATCCCTTGATCCCTTTGCCATTAAGAAATATATCTATCTCCTTCTTGAATATATTTAATGACTTAGCCTCCACTGCCTTCTGCGGTAGAGAATTCCATAGGTTCTAAATGGCAGACCCCGTATCATGAGACTGTGACCCCTAGTTCTGGAATCCCCAGCCATCAGGAACATCCTCCCTGCATCTAGCCTGTCTAGTCCTGTTAGAATTTTATAGGTTTCTATGAGATCCCCACTCATTCTTCTAAACTCTGGTGAATATAGGCCTAGTCGACCCAATCTCTCCTCATACGTCAATCCTGCCATCCCAGGAATCAGCCTAGTAAATGTTCTTTGCACTCCCTCCAAGGCAAGAACATCCTTCCTCAGATAAGGAGACCAAAACTGTACACAATACTCCAGATGTGGTCTCACCAATGCCCTGTATAACTGCCGTAAGGCATCCATGCTCCTGTACTCAAATTATCTTGCAATGAAGGCCAACATACCATTGGCCTTCTTAATTGCTTGCTGCATCTGAATGCTTGCTTTCAGTGACTGGTATACAAGGACAACCAGGTCTCGTTGCACCTCCCGCTTTCCCAATCTATCACCATTCAGATAATAATTTGCCTTTCTGTTTTTACAAACAAAGTAGATAAATGTTATTTTTGCACAGAGTGCCAAGAATTCTCAATCCATCTCTGAGACTGTACATTCTCTCTGTAACACTGCCCTTTGCCTAAGTATCTAAATGGGAGAGGCTGGATCCACTCTATATTCATAGAGTCAATGCAAAGGGGTTTTGCTTTGGGGTCAACTCAGGCCTTGATAACCAATTTGCATTCACAAGTTTAATGTCAGTACAAAGTGGTGAGAATGCACCATAAGAGATATTTCTATGTGCCTTTAAATAAGGTGGAAAGGATTGCCAATGATAAATTGAAGGATAGTGGACATTAAGACTGTTACAAAACAGTAGTTAATTATGTTTCAAGAATGATTCCACAAATATTTTCAAAATTTCAAATCAGATATTTCATGTGGATATCTGAGGTGCGCAATTAGAAAACTCTGCATAGAATAGAAAAGGTGTTAAACGAGAAAACAGAAAGATTAATTGGTTGCATGCATAAACTGACTCCAATTTTGGTCACAAGAAATTCAGGCAAGTTAACTTCAGTTTCCATCTGTAATAAGTACTTCATTAGACGAGTTGGAGTTGCATTGTAAGACCAGATTTAAAGGGCCAATGGGAAAAATAACTTCCATTAATATGAAATTCTGATATAAGATAGATGTATTGTTAAGGTAAGTGCAATGGATTTGGGTGGGTGCAGAGAGGCAGGGATGGTTGTTTAAGATGTTGAACAGATGATATACAGATCTTTCATTTCAATCTGCCATTTCAACACTCCCCCCTGCTCTCATGCTCACATCTCTGTCCTGGGATTGCTGCAGTGTTCCAGTGAACATCAACGCAAGCTCGAGGAACAGCATCTCATCTACCGATTAGGCACACTACGGCCTGCCGGACTGAACATTGAGTTCAATAATTTCAGAGCATGACAGCCCCCCACTTTACTTTCATTTTTAGTCATTTTTAGTTATTTTTTCTTCCTTTTTTTTTGCATTCCTTTTTACATTTTTTGCATTTATTTCATTTCATCTTAGTTTGTTCAGTTTGCTTACCCACTGTTTTTTTCAGGTTGTTTTTCTTCAGGTTTGCACTTGCTGATGTTCTATATTCAGTATATTCACACCTAATCTGTACTAATGCTTTGTCTTTCAAAACACCATTAACATATTGTTTGCCTTTGTTCTGTGACCTTTTGGTCAGCTATGTGGCCTGGTCCAATCTGCACCTTCTCCTTTGTTATCTCTTGCCCAACCCCCACCTCACTTGTTTATAATCTGTGACTTTTCTAATATTTGTCAGTTCCGAAGAAGGGTCACTGACCCGAAACGTTAACTCTGCTTCTCGTTCCACAGATGCTGCCAGACCTGCTGAGTGAATCCAGCATTTCTTGTTTTTGTTTCAGATTTCCAGCATCCGCAGTATTTTGCTTTTATATACAGATCTTAGTCTGTTCTGTTGAAAGTGATCCAGGTGAAAAGGTTTAATGGGGAATGCTTATCTCAGGAGATTATTTAAGGAAAGATTAATAATCCAGAGCACTTGTGTTATGAAATATCATCCCAATTTAATGCACATTATGGGGCAGTATGATGTACCACACGTACCTTATTCTGGAAACGCCAGTGCCTATCTAAAGGAATTTGTTAAATGCAGCATGTGTTTACAGCCCTGTTTTTGTATGATGATGCATTGGACAGGCAGCAATCTAATGAATAATTGGAGTAGTCATTTGCTAAAAGATTATTTCCACAGGCTGATGTTTTGGTAATAAGTGCAAGTAAATTTAGGATCAATGCAAGAAGCTTAAAGGGAGAGGTTCAAAGACCGTTTTTCATTAGATTCAGTTAGATTATTAGAAAATGGGCTGCTTTACAAGAAGTGTCTTTTGAAGCCATCAGTCACGTCATTCAAGATGGAATTGGATGAACATGAAGAAGAAAAATATGAAAGGATATGTGAAAAAAGCAGGAAAATGGGATGGCTTTGGATAGCTCCAATGTGGAACTAACAATGCCACAGGCAAAATAGGCTAAAATTACCTCCTTCTGTGCTTAAATTGCTATGATTCAATGAACTGGTTTCACTGCGTGTTTTTCAGTTTTGGTGAGTCATCTGAAGATAAATGATGGGAGAGGGGGACTGAAAACATGTATAATGACATTGGAAACCTTAAGGGCATGGTCTTGGTGATGGGCTCCATTAAATGTCGGGGGGATCTCCCCCACCACCCCAGCTGTCAGTCGCAATACCCAGTGGGAGAAATGATGAGGACAGATATGATGGGAAAAATATAATGAAAATAGAATTTACTCTACAAGTGTAACTTTTAAAAAACCTTTGAAAGGATACATTTTAAAATTGCTTGCTGGTTTGACTTTTTGAAACTGGCTGGAATTAGTATCAAAGGAGTAAATGACAGGAGAACGTTGTTAAACAACATTGGATATTGGAAATTCCAGTCCATGATTTTCTGACTATTATTTCAAATTGTCAGCAGGGAATGCTCATGCTCATGATACGATGCTCCCTGCTGACAGAGTAACGTGAGAAAATGGCCCCTTCAATGCACATTAGACATGGATGATCAGTTTAATAAAACTTATACGTTTTGATAGAGCAATGTTCACAAGGCATTGCTTGCATCCTGAAAAGAAATTTTAAAAAAATACTGTTCTCAGCATATCCTGTATAGTGATGAATGGGCTGATGATAGATAACAAAACAAATACCCCTACAAAAGGTGAGCTATGCTGATAAAAACAATGTTAAACTACTGTACAAACATGCAGAGCTATATTATGAATGTGTCCTCTTATTGTGAATATAAGAGGTAAATCTGGCATCTCACAGTTGGGGAGCAGTGTTCACAAGGAGCAATGTGAAATTCACTCTCCTATGAAGTGGTTGAAGCAGATGGCATTGGCACATGTAAGTGGAGGCTTAATGCATTCATGAAAGAGAAAGGAGCAGAGGGGTATGGGAGGGGAAGGAAGGGAAGAGGTAATTAAAATGGGATCAGGTTTCTGTAGGGTATAAACACCGGCAAAGGCCAGTTGGGCCAAATAGCCTGTTTCTGTGCTGTCAATGCAAAATAAACTCAGGAAATTGCAGGCACACTCCCAGATCACGGAACTACCCCTATCTACCATGACTATATATCATTGTGAAAACAAGTGTATATTTCTTCAGTTGAGGCTTGATCGCCAATTGCTAGACATTTGGGCTGTTTTCATGTTTCAATTTACAATCTGTTTATTTGTAATGATTGGCAACTTGAAACAAAATAGTTTTAAAAAATGGAGTCTGCTGTCCCATTTTCTGTTCTGGCTTTGACATTATAATCAGGAATAGTTATGCACAGACTGTAGTTTAGTTTTCTTGAGTCCCTGTGGCTTACATTAAGTCTATTTTGTTGCCCTCTTTCTTTATGTGCATTTTACTACAAACCAGGTGTTTTGAATCTCGGACCTTACCATCAGTGGGAGGTAAATGTTCACAGCTGGGGCTTCAGGTCAAGCACATTTTCATGTTCCACAACAATTGTTGAGCCGCAGGGGGAAAGAAAAGAAAATCCTTTTTGCAGTACGAGGGAGGCAGAACAAAGTGCTTCTGCAGGTGGTGGAGAAAGGGAACTGGGCCTTGAACACAGTCATAACTGCAGGATCTGCATCGGAACCAGATGTTGCTGAAACTGAGACAGAAAGTTGCTACCGATCAAAGCATAGAGGCACAATGACAGATCAGAACCAAGGCAGACACTAACAAGATGTCAGCAGGAATAATCTAAAATATGAATCAAAAAGAGATGACAATGAGTGCTGATCTGCTGACACAGCTCAGCTGTCCTTTCAGTGCAAATGGCTTTTGGAGTTTTACAGTGAAAGTGCACTAAGTTTAGAATGCATGTATGTGTGGTCTGATAACTGTGGAGATATTTTATTATAATTCTGTGAGTCTGAGCTCAAGTTGTTCAGCCACTTTCCCATAAAACCATTTAGGGATTTAAGCCTCTGCTCTATGTAATTTCTCAGCCTCGGTTGTGCTCCAATTTTAGAATAGATCATCGCACCTTACAACGCAAGCCATTTGGTCCATCTTGCCTGTTCCGGCTCTTTGAAAGAGCTATCGATTAGTCCCATTCCTCTGCTCATTCTCCATAGCCTTTAATTGTTACCTTTTAAAGTAATTATCCAACGCCTATTTGAAAGTTGCTATTGAATCTGCTTTCACCATACTTTCAGGCAGTGCACTCCAGATCATAACAACTCATTGCTCCCATGATTTCCCCTCATTCCCCCCACCACCAATTCTTTTTCCAATTATCTTAAATCTGGCTATCAATCCCTCCCGCCAGTGGAAACAGTTTCTCCCCATCGACTCTGTCAAAACCCTTTGTATTTTGAATGCCTGTATTAAATCTTCACTATATGTTTTCTGATCTAAGGAGTACAATCCCAGCTTCTCTATTTTCTTCAAATGATGACGCCCAGTGAAAAGCAGTATCTTTCTTACTGGGACAGGGAAGGGGCAGAGTGATTGCAGAAAATGTCTCCCCAGACCAATCTCATGCGTCTCCTGATCCAACCCAAGTTAGGAATGGCCTGGTTGAGTCTCCAAACGTATCCAGCTTTTTTGGCAGTGGACAAATGAGTCCTGGGTTATCCACAATTGGGGAATAAAGGTTTGGACTTCAACATAAATAAATTAGTTTTAAATTAGATTTTAAAAAGTTATTTTTTTTTCAATTTTCACTTCAAAGTTTTTGCTGAACAATTGAAGCAGATAAAATAGAAAACAAGTATATTATAAAATAATCATCAAAACATGACAATAATTGAGAATTCGCTCAGTTTACTAAATATTTGAGAAATTCTTAATTCCTTAAAATGTATAACAATTTTTTTTTACTCAGGCATACTTCAAACATCAAAGACTTTTTTATTTTGAGTTTATAGCTCAGTTTCTGACTTTACCATTTGTTGATGATTTTTAGTTTGTTTTATGCTGCTTTTGTCCCCTTGGTTTCATGCAACTTGGTCAGCTCACTAAGCCATAAGAAAGGAAGAAAGAACTTAAATTAATATAGGACATTTTATAGTCTCAGGACATCCCAAAGGGCTTTCGGGCCAATGAAGTAGTTCTGAAGTAAAAACAAGAAATGCTGGAAATACTCAGCAGGTTTGGCAGCATCTGTGGAGAGAGAAGCAGAGTTAACATTTCAGGTCAGTGACCCTTCTTCAGAAGTAGTTCTGAAGTGTTATCATTGCTGTAATCTAGGTTAAAGCAGCAGCCAATGCCACATAAATAGCAATGAGATCATGATCAGATAATTTATTTTTATTAATGTTGGGTGAAGAATAAATATTGGCGGGGATAATGTGGAGAACTCCCCTGGTGTTCAAAATGGGCAGCCTAGTTTACATCCCACCTGATTTTCTTTTCGAATGACCTGTCAGGAAAACAGAATGGACTACTGTGTTAGATTGGCCACTGATTCATTTTTATCCATTTTGCCTTATTGTCCAATTTTATTATCTGTTTGTATGCATGGAGATTGAATTGAAAACCATCATTTCGAGTGATTGAGCAGTAGAAAGAAATGTGTGTGCGAATTTGTGAAGCAAAATGTAAACTAGGGATATTAACGTTTAAATAACGGGAGCAAAGAGAAAATAATATAGTCATTTATTCCTTGTGAACATTTTTTCCAGTAACAACCATAACTATCACAATTTTTGTGAGCCGACGTGTTGGCATTGACAGATTGGTTACACAGCCTGTCAAAATCAATACCAGTGTTGAGGAACTGCTGATGAGGCTTGGCTGTTTAAAAATATACAAGACACTTACAGAAAGAATAAAGAGATGTTTATTGTAACAATATAGTTATCAAGAAAATGTGATTTGATTTGGCAAATTGTTAATTTAAAAAAACTCCTGTTGGCTGGGAATGGTGTACTGCTTCATTGTTATTAGACAAACACCCAAAATGGCCAATCCAGCAAAGGATATCATAAAAGTAATGTGCAGCTAATCCTCTGCAACAAGACACATGGGGCTGCATTTTAAGACTCCGCTGCCGAAGTTGGGGTGGACGTAAAAAGATGCGACTCGCGCGCACGGGGACCACGTCACATAGCTGCCGCAATTTCAAATGTGGCGGCTCATTTGTATGGCCACGGCACCCACCCCCCATGATGATGTGGAGGGGCCAGGTGAGCTGTCACCAGTGACTGCATCCGGCGCCAATGCGCTTGCGCCATTTTTAAAGAGCTTACAGCCCTCAATGTGCATTTTAAAATTAAAGGGCCAAGTAATGTCAAGTTTTGTAAAACGGAATAAAATAACCTAACCATGCACTGTCCCAAACCCCAATGGCATATCACAATATTCCTGCTCTTTTCCCCTCCGGAATACAGATATTGAAAATTTGACCTCCCCCCCGCCCCCCAAAGCTTGGCACCTTTGTCCTTTACCCCTTCCCATTACACCTCCCGACCAATCCGCAACATTTTAACCCCACTCCCCACTAACCCCCCCCCACCCACCCCCGCACAGAGAAAAAAACCTCCTGCCCCCCCCTCCCCCCAGGTGCTGCGCCTCGTTTCCACGAATGGGGATTCAAAGGCGCGGCATCGTCAGCCGCCCGAATGCAGATTGGTGCGGCAATTAAGGAGGCTATAGGACCTTCAGTAAATCTGGTATATAAATTAATTTTCATATGGAAATCATGGTCCTGTTGCCGAATGACAGGGCGGGCGTCACGAGGCCTCGCCGCCGGCAAGATTGATACGGGGCCTGCTGCCATCAGGGTGGGTGGTGGGCCTCTGTGTACTGATCTTTATTGCCCCCCTGCCACTGTTCCCGATGGCGGAGGGGCTTTAAGATCCAACCCATGGTAACAATTGGAGGTCAAATCAAATAACATCTTTCTTTTAATGCCTAAATAGCAAGAATGATTAACAAAGAATTTAGAAAAATTGCAGCATTGTGAAAATTCTGTACTGTCAACCACAACAACTTGCATTTCTGTAGCACTTTTAACATCCTAAGGCACTTCACAGGATTGTTATCAGATAAAATTTGGTACAGTCACATGAGAAGATATTAGTGGATGTATCAACTGTGGTTTAGCCAGTAGCACTCTTGTCACTGAGTCAGAAAGTTGTGGAATAAAGCCCCACTCCAGAGACTTAAGCACTAAAATCTAGGCTGACACTCCAGTGCAGTACTGATAGAATGCTGCATTCTCAGAGGTGGCATCTCTTTCAATCCTATTTTAAACTGAGGCCTCAACTGTTCCCTCATGTGAATGTAAAAGATCCCATTGCACTATTTTGAAGAAAAACAAGAGTTATTCCTCAATCAACATCCCAATAAGAGATAAGAGATTATTTGGTAATTATCACATTGCTGTTTGTGGGACCTTGCTGTGTGCAATTTGGCTGCTATGGTTCCTACATTATAGCAATGACTACACTTCAAGAGCACTTCATTGATTGTAAAGTGCTTTGGGATATCCTGAGGTCATGAAAGGCACTATATAAATGCAAGTCTTTCTTTTTCTTAAGTCCAAAATCTTAGCTAAAGATTTAGGTTTTAATTTTCATCTTAAAGGAATTCTTTTCTTTCTTTTGGTCTCCTTATCTCGAGAGACAATGGATACGCGCCTGGAGGTGGTCAGTGGTTTGTGAAGCAGCGCCTGGAGTGGCTATAAAGGCCAATTCTGGAGTGACAGGCTCTTCCACAGGTGCTGCAGAGAAATTTGTTTGTTGGGGCTGTTGCACAGTTGGCTCTCCCCTTGCGCCTCTGTCTTTTTTCCTGCCAACTACTAAGTCTCTTCGACTCGCCACAATTTAGCCCTGTCTTTATGGCTGCCCGCCAGCTCTGGCGAACGCTGGCAACTGACTCCCACGACTTGTGATCAATGTCACACGATTTCATGTCACGTTTGCAGACGTCTTTATAACGGAGACATGGACGGCCGGTGGGTCTGATACCAGTGGCGAGCTCGCTGTACAATGTGTCTTTGGGGATCCTGCCATCTTCCATGCGGCTCACATGGCCAAGCCATCTCAAGCGCCGCTGACTCAGTAGTGTGTATAAGCTGGGGGTGTTGGCCGCTTCAAGGACTTCTGTGTTGGAGATATAGTCCTGCCACCTGATGCCAAGTATTCTCCGAAGGCAGCAAAGATGGAATGAATTGAGACGTCGCTCTTGGCTGGCATACGTTGTCCAGGCCTCGCTGCCGTAGAGCAAGGTACTGAGGACACAGGCCTGATACACTCGGACTTTTGTGTTCCGTGTCAGTGCGCCATTTTCCCACACTCTCTTGGCCAGTCTGGACATAGCAGTGGAAGCCTTACCCATGCGCTTGTTGATTTCTGCATCTAGAGACAGGTTACTGGTGATAGTTGAGCCTAGGTAGGTGAACTCTTGAACCACTTCCAGAACGTGGTCGCCAATATTGATGGATGGAGCATTTCTGACATCCTGCCCCATGATGTTCGTTTTCTTGAGGCTGATGGTTAGGCCAAATTCATTGCAGGCAGACGCAAACCTGTCGATGAGACTCTGCAGGCATTCTTCAGTGTGAGATGTTAAAGCAGCATCGTCAGCAAAGAGGAGTTCTCTGATGAGGACTTTCCGTACTTTGGACTTCGCTCTTAGACGGGCAAGGTTGAACAACCTGCCCCCTGATCTTGTGTGGAGGAAAATTCCTTCTTCAGAGGATTTGAACGCATGTGAAAGCAGCAGGGAGAAGAAAATCCCAAAAAGTGTGGGTGCGAGAACACAGCCCTGTTTCACACCACTCAGGATAGGAAAGGGCTCTGATGAGGAGCCACCATGTTGAATTGTGCCTTTCATATTGTCATGGAATGAGGTGATGATACTTAGTAGCTTTGGTGGACATCCGATCTTTTCTAGTAGTCTGAAGAGACCACGTCTGCTGACGAGGTCAAAGGCTTTGGTGAGATCAATGAAAGCAATGTAGAGAGGCATCTGTTGTTCACGGCATTTCTCCTGTATCTGACGAAGGGAGAACAGCATGTCAATAGTCGATCTCTCTGCACGAAAGCCACACTGTGCCTCAGGGTAGACGCGCTCGGCCAGCTTCTGGAGCCTGTTCAGAGCGACTCGAGCAAAGACTTTCCCCACTATGCTGAGCAGGGAGATTCCACGGTAGTTGTTGCAGTCACCGCGGTCACCTTTGTTTTTATAGAGGGTGATGATGTTGGCATCGCGCATGTCCTGGGGTACTGCTCCCTCGTCCCAGCACAGGCATAGCAGTTCATGTAGTGCTGAGAGTATAGCAGGCTTGGCACTCTTGATTATTTCAGGGGTAATGCTGTCCTTCCCAGGGGCTTTTCCGCTGGCTAGGGAATCAATGGCATCACTGAGTTCCGATTTGGTTGGCTGTATGTCCAGCTCATCCATGACTGGTAGAGGCTGGGCTGCATTGAGGGCAGTCTCAGTGACAGCATTCTCCCTGGAGTACAGTTCTAGGTAGTGCTCAACCCAGCGGTCCATCTGTTTGCGTTGGTCAGTGATTATGTCCCCCGATTTAGATTTGAGGGGGGTGATCTTCTTGATGGTTGGCCCAAGAGCTCTCTTCATGCCATCATACATTCCTCTGATGTTTCCGGTGTCTGAGGCCAGCTGAATATGGCTGCATAGGTGTTGCCAGTAGTCGTTTGCGCAACGCCTAGCTGTTCTTTGTGCAGTACTTCTGGCTGCTTTAAGTGCTGCGGATGTTAAATCGCTGGGGGCTTTCTTGTAGTTCAAAAGTGCAATGCGCTTAGCGGCTATGACAGGTTCCAGCTCTTCATTATGAGATTGAAACCAGTCTGCATTTCTCTTCGCACTTTTGCCGTAGGTGGTCAAAGCTGACTCATAGATGGCGTCTCTGATGTGGGCCCACTTGGTCTCAGCATCCCCTGTGGGAGTGTTTTGAAGGGCTGTTACAAGTGAATTTAGAAATTTTTGTAACAGCTGTGGGTGAGAAATTCTGCTCGTGTTGATGCGCGGGTGGCCCTTCTGCTTGGAATGATGCAACTTCTTTGGTCTGAGTCTAACCTTGCTGCACACCAGGGAGTGGTCGGTGTCGCAGTCCGCACTGTGGAAGCTGCGTGTGATTTGAACACTGTTTAAGGCGGCTCGCCTTGTGACAATGAGGTCTAGCTGGTGCCAACGACGTGATCTTGGGTGCCTCCATGAAACCTGGTGACAGGGTTTAGTGTGAAAGAACGAGTTGGTGATGCAGAGGTTATGATAGGTACACAACTCAAGCAGTCTCTGCCCGTTCTCATTCATCCTTCCAACGCCATAGCGCCCAAGGCAGGAGGGCCATGAGTCATGGCCGGCCCCAACCCTGGCATTAAAGTCCCCCAGCAGGAATAGGTGTTCGGTGTTGGGGATGCTGCTAATGATGTTATGGAGTTGTTCATAGAACTGGTCTTTAGCTTCAGGTGCGGAGCAGAGTGTTGGAGCATAGATGCTGAGTAGGTGTACTGGACCAGAGGTGGTGAGCAGTCGGATGGACAGTATGCGTTCCGAGCCATTTGAGGGAGGCTCTATCATGCTGAGCAAGGAGTTTCTGATGGCGAAGCCCACTCCATGCTGTCTTGGTTCTTCAGGATCCCTGCCCTGCCAGAAGAAGGTGTAGTCTTGCTCTGCTAGAGAGCCACTCGCGGGGAGGCGAGTCTCCTGAAGTGCTGCAATGTCCACATTGAATCTACTGAGCTCGTTGTTAATGATGGCGGTCTTCCGAGAATCGTTGATTTGTGTAAGGTCTTCCGACAGGCCAGGACACATAGTTCTGACGTTCCAGCTTGCAAAGCGAAGGGCTGGTACCTTCTTTCCTTTTTTCATGTTGTTTGGTGCGGTGTATCAGTCCACCTTTCGGGCAATGACCCTGAGCTCCAAGCACCCATTGAAGCAGGCAGACTGTGGCGGGACAGAACCTTATTGACCGGGGGCTGCCCGGTTTGAGGCGGGCGGTAGCTGTCCAGTGAGGTGCAATGACCTCTCCCACCGACAAAGGCAACCCGTGGCGCCCAGTTTCTACGCCAATTTATCTGGACTTATAACCCGTAACTGCTGCCTTCCGTGTTGTTTCAGTCGCTGTGAGGCAACTATGGAGTGACCTCTCCATGGCGCATGCCTGGGCAAATTTATGGAGGTTGAGAGTTGCCCAGTCGTCAAAACCCCCCTCTCGGCCTTTCTGGTGGGGTCCAAAGGAGTGCAGGACACGACGTTTGGCACCAGTATGGCTGCAGGAACTGCCGGAAACATGCCAAAGGTGACACATGACCGCCTACGGGGTTCCGCTCCGGATTTTCTGTTAGGGTTTACTCCCTTTGCCTTGGTCTCTCCCGAGACGCCCACAAGGCAGTGGGGTTGTTGGGGCCCCTACACAGGTGTAGGATGGTGCCGGTGGGAGGAGGGGATGCAAGGGGGAGGGGTAGAGGGAGGGGGTGGGGGGGGGGTGCAGGGGAAGGGGTTGCGGGGTGAAGATGGTGCGAGGGGGGGGCGGGCTGGGACGGGGTTGTGAGGGGGTGAGCTGAGAGGGTGGAGCAGGGAAGGGGTGGGGGGGGTGAAAGGGGGGTAAAGGGGGGGGGAGGGGGGGTGGAATCTGGTGCAGGTAATAAGCCATTTCCTCAGTGCCCACCATCGACGTCCGGAAAGCTCATCCACGTCCTTCGGGAGGTGAAGCATCAAAGGAATTACATAGAATTTAAGCACAGAAACAGGCCATTCAACCTAATCAGTCAATGCTAGTTATGCACCACTTGAGCCAACTCCCATTCGTCCTCATCTAATCCTATAATCATAACTCTCTATTCACTCCTCCCTCATATGCTTATCTCGCTTCCCCTTAAATGCATCTGTACTATTCTCGACTACTTCCTTTAGCAGTGAGTTCCATATTCTCACCACTCTCTGTGTAAAGAAGTTTCAGGAGGAGAGAGAGGTAGAGAGGCAGAAAGGTTAAGGGAGGAAATTTCAATGCTTGGAACCTAGATAGCATGGCTACCAATAATGGACTGAAGGGAGACGGTGATACACTAGAGATCAGAATTGGATCAGAATTGGATAAACAGCCTCAAAGGTACAGGGGATAAAAGTTGATTGTAAATAGCTGGTAAGATATTACACAAGCAAGTTTTTTTTTCATTGTAAAAGTAAGTAATGGCGAGGCAGCTTGGCCAAGTGGAATGTACCTCCTGTGCAATGTGGGAAGTCGTGGACATGCCATGTGGCCTTGGCAAACATGCCTGCAGAAAGTGTCTCCGGTTGCAGAAGCTTGAGCTTCAGGTTTCGGAGCCCGAGAGGCGGCTGGAGTCACTGTGGCGCATCCGTAAGGTGGAGGACGACATGGATGGCATGTTTCAGGAGGTAGTCAAGCCTGTGCCCAGGCACGCACAGTTGGGGGGTGACTGGGTGGCTGCCGGACAGAAAAAGAAGTCAGGGCAGGTAGTGCAGGAGTCCTCAGAGGACATCTCACTTTCTAACCGGTATTTAGTTCTGAGTACAGATGAGAGAGAGGGTCCCTCTGGAGAATGCACCAAGTGTCATGACCGGAATGTCATGGCTGACTCGGCTGTGCTGGGATGGAGAAAAAGGGATAAGAGGGCAATAGTGGTAGGAGATTCTATGGTTAGAGGAACAGATAGGCATTTCTGTGATCGCAGATGTGATTCCAGGATTGTATGTTGCCTCCCTGGTGCACTTGGATATCACTGAGCAGCTACAAAGTATTCTGGAGAGTGAGGGTGCAGACCCGGAGTTCGTGGTCCATGTTGGTACCAATGACCTAGGTAGAAAGAGGGATGAGGTCCTGCAAAAAGAATTTACGGAGCTAGGCAGCGGATTAAAATGTAGGACCTCAAAGGTTATAATCTCTGGGTTTCTTCCAGTGCCATGGGCTAGTGAGTATATGATTAGGAGGTTAGAGCAGATGAATGCATGGTTGGGGAGATGGTGCAGGAGGGAGGGCTTTAGATTCTTGGATCACTGGGCCTGTTTCTGGCGAAGGTGGGATCTGTATAAGATGGACGGGTTGCAACAGAACCAGAATGGGACCAGCATCCCTGCTGGGAGGTTTGCTAGTTGTGGGGGGGGTGGTTAAACTAATTTGGCAGGGGGATGGGATACAGAGTGGAAGCACAGTAGGAGGTGATGTACAATCAAATATAAATGTGAAGCTAAGTCAGTCTGGAGGACAGAGTAAATGTAGACCTGTTAAGGCTCAGGCAAATAATGCAAGGCTGGATTGTATCTATTTTAATGCAAGGAGTCTTACTGGTAAGGCAGATGAATTGAGGGCATTGATTAACACATGGGAATATGATATTATTGCTATCACTGAGACATGGTTGAGGGAAGGGCAGGACTGGCAGCTTAATATTCCAGGGTATAGAATCTTCAGATGTGATAGGGGTGGGGGTAAAAGAGGAGGTGGGATTGCACTGTTGATTAAGGAGTCAATTACTGCAGTAAGGAGGGATGATATCCTAGAAGGTTCCTCTTAAAATTAAAAAGGGGGCAATCACTTGGCTGGGAATGTACTACAGGTCTCCAAACAGTTAGGCAGTAGTAGAGGAGCAGATATGTAGGCAAATCTCAGAGAGGTGCAAAAATAATAGGGTAATAATAGTAGGGGATTTCAACGTCCCCTATATTAGAGGGGATAGTCTGAGTACAAAAAGCTTAAAGGGGGCAAAATTCTTAAAGTACATTCAGGAGAGCTTTTTGAGCCAGCACGCAGAGAGTCCTGCAAGAGGAATTAGAATTAGAACATTACAGCGCAGTACAGGCCCTTCGGCCCTCGATGTTGCGCCGACCTGTGAAACCATCTGACCTACACTATTCCATTTTCATCCATATGTCTATCCAATGACCACTTAAATGTCCTTAAAGTTGGCGAGTCTACTACTGTTGCAGGCAGGGCGTTCCACGCCCCTACTACTCTCTGAGTAAAGAAACTACCTCTGACATCTGTCCTATATCTATCACCCCTCAACTTAAAGCTATGTCCCCTCGTGTTTGCCATCACCATCCGAGGAAAAAGACTCTCACTATCCACCCTATCTAACCCTCTGATTATCTTATATGTCTCTATTAAGTCACCTCTCCTCCTCCTTCTCTCCAACGAAAACAACCTCAAGTCCCTCAGCCTTTCCTCGTAAGACCTTCCCTCCATACCAGGCAACATCCTAGTAAATCTCCTCTGCACCCTTTCCAAAGCTTCCACATCCTTCCTATAATGCGGTGACCAGAACTGCACGCAATACTCCAGGTGCGGTCTCACCAGAGTTTTGTACAGCTGCAGCATGACCTCGTGGCTCCGAAACTCGATCCCCCTACTAATAAAAGCTAACACACCATATGCCTTCTTAACAGCCCTATTAACCTGGGTAGCAACTTTCAGGGATTTATGTACCTGGACACCAAGATCTCTCTGTTCATCTACACTACCAAGAATCTTCCCATTAGCCCAGTACTCTGCATTCCTGTTACTCCTTCCAAAATGAATCACCTCATACTTTTCCACATTAAACTCCATTTGCCATCTCTCAGCCCAGCTCTGCAGCCTATCTATGTCCCTCTGTACCCTACAACATCCTTCGGCACTATCCACAACTCCACCAACCTTCGTGTCATCCGCAAATTTACTAACCCACCCTTCTACACCCTCTTCCAGGTCATTTATAAAAATGACAAACAGCAGTGGCCCCAAAACAGATCCTTGCGGTACTGGACTTAATCCTAGAGAATGAAGCTGGACAAGTGGTAAAGTGGCAGTGGGGGAGCATTTTGGGGATAGTGACCATAACTCTGTAAGATTTAAGGTTGTTATGGAAAAGGACATAGAGGGACTGGAAATGAGAGTACTGAATTGGGGGAAGGCAGATTTCAATATGATAAAACAGGATCTGGCCAAAGTGAACTGGGAGGAGCTTCTTACAGGAAAGTCTACATCAGACTAGTGGGAGTCATTTAGAAGGGAAATTGTGAGGGTTCAGGTGCAGCATGTTCCTGTAAAGGTGAAGATTAGGACCAACAGAGCAAGGGAACTCTGGATGTCAAGGGATATAGAGGATTGGATCAGGAAAAAAAAAGGTGTATGACAGATTCAGAGTGCTGAAAACAGTGGCGGCCCTAGAGGAGTTTAGAAAGTGTAGGGGACTACTTAAAAAAGTAATTAGGAGAGCGAAGAGGGGGTATGAAAAATCACTGGCAGACAAGATAAAGGAAAATCCCAAGGCATTTTATAAGTATGTTTGGGGCAAGAGGATAACCAGGAAAAAGTGGGGTCCATTAGGGATAATAGAGGCAATCAGTGTGTGGAACCGGAGGACATAGGGGAGGTTTTGAACGATTACTTTTCATCTGTGTTCACAATGGAGACGGATGATGTAGGTGTAGTGATCAGGGAGGGGGATTGTGATATACTTGATCAAATTAGCATTGTAAAGGAGGTATTAGCTGTATTGGTGGGCTTAAAGGTGGATAAATCCCCAGGCCCAGATGAGATGTATCCCAGGCTGTTATGTGAGGCAAGGGAGGAGATAGCAGGGGCTCTGACACAAATTTTCAGATCCTCTCTGGCCACAGGAGAGGTACCAGAGGATTGGAAGACAGCGAAAGTGGTACCATTATTCAAGAAGAGTAGCAGGGATAAACCAGGTAATTACAAGCCGGTGAGTCTAACATCAGTGGTAGGGAAAATATTGGAAAAAATTCTGAGAGACATAATTAATCTCCACTTGGAGAGGCAGGGATTAATCAGGGATAGTCAGCATGGCTTTGTCAGGGGGAGATCATGTCTAACAAATTTGATTGAATTTTTTGAGCAGTAACTAGATGTGTAGATGAGGGTAAAGCAGTTGATGTAGTCTACATGGACTTCAGTAAGGCTTTTGATAAGGTCCCGCATGGGAGATTGGTTAAGAAAGTAAAAGTCCATGGGATCCAGGGTAATTTGGTATATTGGATTCAAAATTGTCTTAGTGGCAGGAGGCAGAGGGTGATGGTAGAGGGTTGTTTTTGTGACTAGAGGCCTATGACCAGTGGTGTACCGCAGGGATCAGTGCTGGGACCCTTACTGTTTGTAGTGTACATTACTGATTTAGACGTGAATATAAGAGGTATGATCAGTAAGTTCGCAGATGACACGAAAATTGGTGGTGTCGTAAATAGTGTGGAGGAAAGTCTTAGACTACAGGACGATATAGATGGGCTGGTAAGATGGGCGGAGCAGTGGCAAATAGAGTTTAATCCTGAGAAATGTGAGGTGATGCACTTTGGGAGGTCTAACAAGGTAATGGAATATACAATGGATGGTAGGACTCTAGGGAGTACAGCGGGTCAGAGGGACCTTGGGGTGCTTGTCCATCGATCACTGAAGGCAGCAGCACAGGTAGATAAGGTGGTTAGGAAGGCATATGGGATACTTGCCTTTATTAGCTGAGGCATAGAATTTAAGAGCAGGGAGGTTATGTTGGAGCTGTATAAAACACGGGTTAGGCCACAGCTGGAGTAATGTGTACAGTTCTGGTCACCACACTATAGGAAGGATGTGATTGCAATGGAGAGGGTGCAGAGGAAATTCACCAGGATGTTGCCTGGGCTGGAGTATTTCAGTTATGAAGACACACCGGATAGGCTGGGGTTGTTTTCCTTGGACCAGAGAAGGCTGAGGGGGGACCTGATTGAGGTATACAAAATTACGAGGGGCATTGATAGGATAGATAGGAAGAAACTTTTTTCCTTAGCGGAGAGGTCAATAACTTCAGGTGCATAGATTTAAGGTAATGGGCAAAAGGTTTCGAGGGGAGTTGAGGAGAATTTTTTTCATCCAGAGGGTGGTTGGAATCTGGAACACACTGCCTGAAGAGGTGGTAGAGGCAGGAACACTCACGGCATTCAAAAAGTATTTGAAATGCCATAACATGCAAAACTACAGGCCAAGTGCAGGGAAATGGGATTAGATAGGACGGGTGCTTAATGGTCGGCGCAGGCATGTTTGACCAAAGGGTCTTTTTCTGTGCTGTAAAACTCGATGACTCGATAACTTTATGGACTAAGGTTGTAGAGCTGGAGCAAGTTACAGAGATAGAGAGAGGCCACAGTGGGATTTGAACATGAGGACAAGAATTTTAAAATTGAGGCATTACTGGACCAATAGTCATTGTAGGTCAGTGAACATAAGGGTGATGGGTGAACAGGATTTGATGTGAATTAGAATGTGCACAGCATTGTTTAGGATGATCTTAAGTTTATGGACGGTGGAACCAAGTTATACCTGGAGAAATCGGTACTGGCAGTCTGCAACCAGGCCACCCAAATCTCAGATTGAAGTTGTTGCCCTTTGCTTTGGACACATGGATTCCTCTCCATGGATTCTCCTGAGAAGGCTCATCACAATTTTCTGTTCAGTTTATCAAAAAATAAATTATCAGAGGGAAGACATTTAGCTCTAACTTTCCCAGATCATGGTGACCGAACACAACTTTCTTGCATCTTTAACCTAGAAAAGTACAAAATGCTCCATTGAAATATGAAAACAATCAATTGTTATGACTCTATTGAATAGTTACAAAATATGATAGCTACACTAAGTTATGATCAGCTAATATCAATGACTATTTTCTGAAGTGGGCTTTGTAAAATGAAGAATGGCTTGTTTGAACAACAAATATTTGAGAATAACTATAGAAGAGCACAAAATATTGAAGTGAGAAGCAGATTGACTTCTAAGGTAATGTCTAAACAGGAGGGAGAGACTTTCTTTAATGAAATGCTTCCAAACTGAAGCACTTAGTCACAAAATATATTTTTTAAATCAAATCTCAGGTGTATCAGCATACCTGTGTTACAAACATAACACACAACAGGAAACAAGGTTTATCCAATTCATATCCATTCTTGACAATAATTACTCTGAAGTTACTAAGTCCTCCTCATATATACTATCTCATTAAATGTTGATATTTCGCTATCAGAGAATCTGTTAACTTTTATTACTACTTGCCAAAGAAACACTGACATTTAAAAATCCTGAGCTATGGGAAGATTCTTGGCTAAGAATTTCACATACATTATTAAGGAATTCAATATAGTTCAGTAGGATTGGGAAGGGAAACATTGTTGACTTTAACAGACTTTGACAGAATTCAACAATGTCTAGAATCCTTTTAAATATTTGATAGACTGCAACAAACAAAAATCTTTCTCAGGACTATAACAAATGTTGATATTACTAAAACAAGTTTTTATTAATTTTTTTATACAGGAAAACCTGACTTCTTCAAAACCTGCATGTAAGCATCCACTACAAGGTTTCAAAGAAACATATTGAGGTCAAGAATATGTTTTAAATACCATTGATGCCTTGTTTGATATTTATTACTGTGTAGGTTTACATCTTGTTTAACATATGTTTGCTCATAACTCTTCCCTTCAGGTCTCCAATGGAATGCAGGGTAGTTTTTGTAGTAACGAAAGCAGTTTATTAAACAAATTGCACTGCAAGAAGATCATTCACACTTTGTATGGCATGCACCACATGGTGGTCTCCAGGCAATTTCCTTTTGACACACATCTACTCATCATTTAGCATATCAACACATATTCTCAGGTCAGGCTCAAGGCCAAAGCCTCAGGCCTGTCTCTGTAACATTTATTTAATACTCCGTCTGCTGAAATACTGTAAGATTGTTCCTTTGTCAAACAGTTTACTAAGTTCGGACACGTGAAACAAAATATTCAAGAGAAAATTTTTTGGAATGAGTTCTTTTTACT
Source organism: Heterodontus francisci (assembly GCF_036365525.1). NCBI lineage: Eukaryota > Metazoa > Chordata > Chondrichthyes > Heterodontiformes > Heterodontidae > Heterodontus > Heterodontus francisci. Next base: position 107,829,035 of record NC_090376.1, read on the forward strand.
TAAAAATCAGTAAGAGATTACAAGTAAGCATCCAATGGTACTGTCACATAGTAATCCTAGATGACACATAAGCATGCACAGATCAACCCTTTTGTTTTAAGCTCAAGCAACTATAAGCAAAAACCTCATACATTCACGGAACAGCGAGTGGCCAGTGCCCCAGTGACTCAACGTCGCATAGTGGTAATGCGATTAAACTAGTAATCTAGAGGCCCAGGCTAATTCCCTGGGGACACAGAATCAAATCCCACCATGGCAGCTGGTGGAATTTAAGTTCAATTAATTAACAAAAGTTCAATTAATTAAAAATTTGGAATTGAAAGCTAGTCTCAGTAATGGTGCCATGAAACTATCATCGATTGTTGTAAAAACCCATTTGGTTCACTAATGTCCTTTAAGGAACAAAATCTGCCATCCATACCTGGTCTGGCCTGCATGTGACTCTAGACCCACAGCAATGTGGTTGACTCTTAACTGCCCTCTGAAATAGCCTAGCAAGCCATTCAGTTGTCAAAGGCAATTAGGGATGGGCAACAAATGCTGGCTTTGCCAGTGATGCCCACATCTCATGAAAGAATTTTAAAAAAATTGGCAACTGACTGCAGTAGCCCCTAGTATCCTTATACAACATCCATTATGCCCCTTTTCAGAGGTGAACCTGGGGTGGTATATTGACAGGACCTTATGATCTTCTAAAGGTTCGCCTTAATACAAAATGTCCAATAGTATGTTGAGGGTTCTTTGTCTAAACCGTGGGGTAAAGCCCACTTTTAATTATCTACCTCCCATGAGCTTCTATAGGCTTTGCGCATGCCCTTTGTCTCAGGCTTTTACGTCATCTTCCCTTATCTTATCCTTTGCAGTTTCCCATGATTGGTTTCACAACTCCTTCGAGACATCCAATTTCTAGTCTTCAAACTGGATTTCAGGGGCTTCAGTTTGTGTTTGCCTGTTATCAGTTGTTTATTTAGAGCTTCATCATGGCTATCCAGTCCATCTGTTCCGATTTCTTATCAGACGATTGAAACATGAAGTGTTTCACTAAGGTCTGCACACTAATTAACTTTTGCATTCCAGCAAACATGTTCATTAGGCAAGGTGAACTGAAAGATCTAACATAGCTTTGAAGTATAGTTGTTTTGTTTTTCTGGTTCCTCTTAATGGTTTGTGAGCCTCAAGGCCTGACATGCCAGTGTCGGGAGATGCTAACAGTTCGTTTCTGTCCAAGGTTTCCTTAACTGTGTAAAAACAGCTTTGAAGTATTCAGCAATTTTTAATTTCACTTTCAAAGTCTATTGCCCACGTAAAGCATGCTGGTACATCGAAGTTACTTAATTCTTAAGTTTGGTCAGGTTGCAGCAAACTGTACGGCAGTAATTTGTCTTCTTACAGTACAGGTAAGGAGAGAGGGGAAAAAGAGAAATGGGCCAAGACAGCATGTCAAGAAAGAGAATACTGGAGGAGACACAGTTCGAACAGTGAAATAAGATGAAGCATGTACAAAAGACAATTCACCAGTTATTCTTTATGAGGTAGAAGCTAATCTTCTACACCCTACAGTGATCACTTCTTGTAACCTGACATTAATGGGATTAAAATGTCAAGAAAAAAGATTTATTTTTAACAGCAAACATAGAATGTAAGAATATAGAAACAGGAGTAGGCCATTAAGACTGTGGAGCCTGTTCCACCATTTAGTTAGATCATGGCTGATCATCTACCTCAATGCCACTTTCCCACACTATCTCCATATCCCTTGATGTCATTAGTATCCGGATATCTATCGATTTTTGTCTTGAACATACTCAATGATTGAGCTTCCACAGCCCTCTGGGATTGGAAAATCTTATCAATTTTCTGACCTTCATCCCATTAGGTCATTAATGAAAACAATTTAATCTACTCTGAAAATAATAGTTAAAATATTAATATAGCTGTGGCATTTTATGACAGTCACAAAATGGCCTCCTCACAGCGCCCTTTAACCTTTAGCAGAATACAAGGAAATGCTTGTCTTCATGGACCAGCTGACTTTGTAAAATTTTGCTTGACAAAATGTGGTCCTGAAATAGACTTTACTATCATAGTAATAAAGCCACTCAAATGTCGGAGCTAGCTTCATTATTGTAACATGAAGCCTATAACAGCTAAATGGTATTTTAATTAACATTTTTTAAAAAATGTCTAAACACTTTAATTCAGGTTACTCGTATTTGCTGGTTTTCTCTTCTTTCCCAATTTTCTTTCTACTTAAGTTTTTTTTGTCTCGACTATCTGAATTTTCCATGTTTCTTTCAATAATAAACCTTCTATTACTGTATTTCCTCTAAACCTGTTTTCTGCCTTTCATTCAAGGATACAGTAGCCTAGTGGTTATGTTAATGAACCTGCACGAATAATTTAGGGAATACGAGATCACATCCCTCCATGAATAAAACTGTTATTAGTAAAACTGACGATGAAGCTGTTGGATAGTATTAAAAGCCAAGCTGGTTCACCAATGTTGTTTAGGGAAGGAAACCTACCTGGTCTTTCCTGCGCATCCTCCTCCCGCGGACCACCCTCATATTCGCCTCCCTCCCGCTCGCTTTCCTCCAACTCACCTCCCACCTGCATACCTCTCTCCAGTGTTCCTCCCTCCTGCACACCTCCATCCTGCATACCTCCCTCATGCACACCTCTCTCCTGCACACCTCCCACCAGTGTACCTCCCTCCTACTCATCTCCCTCCTGCACACCTCCCACCAGTGTATCTCCCTCCTACTCATCTCCCTCCTACTCATCTCCCTCCTGCACACCTCCCACCAGTGTATCTCCCTCCTACTCATCTCCCTCCTACTCATCTCCCTCCTGCACACCTCCCACCAGTGTATCTCCCTCCTACTCATCTCCCTCCTACTCATCTTCCTCCTGCACACCTCCCTCCTGCACACCTCTCTCCAGTGTTCCTCCCTCCTGCACACCTCCATCCTGCATACCTCCCTCATGCACACCTCTCTCCTGCACACCTCCCACCAGTGTACCTCCCTCTTACTCATCTCCCTCCTGCACACCTCCCACATGCACACCTCCCACCAGTGTACCTCCCTCTTACTCATCTCCCTCCTGCACACCTCCCACCAGTGTATCTCCCTCCTACTCATCTCCCTCCTACTCATCTCCCTCCTGCACACCTCCCTCCTGCACACCTCCCACCAGTGTACCTCCCTCCTACTCACCTCCCACCTGCATACCTCTCTCCAGTGTTCCTCCCTCCTGCACACCTCCATCATGCATTCCTCCCTCCTACTCATCTCCCTCCTGCACACCTCCCTCCTGCACACCTCCCACCAGTGTACCTCCCTCCTACTCATCTCCCTCCTGCACACCTCCCACCAGTGTATCTCCCTCCTACTCATCTCCCTCCTACTCATCTCCCTCCAACTCACCTCCCACCTGCATACCTCTCTCCAGTGTTCCTCCCTCCTGCACACCTCCATCCTGCATACCTCCCTCATGCACACCTCTCTCCTGCACACCTCCCACCAGTGTATCTCCCTCCTACTCATCTCCCTCCTACTCACCTCCCTCCTGCACACCTCCCTCCTGCACACCTCCCACCAGTGTACCTCCCTCTTACTCATCTCCCTCCTGCACACCTCCCACATGCACACCTCCCACCAGTGTACCTCCCTCTTACTCATCTCCCTCCTGCACACCTCCCACCAGTGGATCTCCCTCCTACTCATCTCCCTCCTACTCACCTCCCTCCTGCACACCTCCCTCCTGCACACCTCCCACCAGTGTACCTCCCTCTTACTCATCTCCCTCCTGCACACCTCCCACCTGCACACTTCCCTCGTGTACCTCCCTCCTACACATCTTCCTCCTGCACACCTCCCTTCTGCACACCTCCCTCCAGTATACCTCCCTCCTGTGCACCTGCTGGTCCCCCACAGCATATCATCAGTGCCATGGGTGGTGATTGAATTCCTTGTCTAATGTAGTGTTGAGAGTAATCTCGGTGCCTCCATCCTGCTACTGTCCATTTAAATGCCTCCAAGTTTTTCTAAAAGCTGTATGCTGACAAAAACTCTCTGCTAAATGTTTGACAGAAGTAACCAATCAAGCAGCTGTAAGCACTGAGCCTTTATTGGGAAGGAGAAATCTGACATTTAAAGACACCAACGAAGTGCACCTCAAACTCACTTCCTTTTCAATGTTGTGTTTTCCGAGCTCCAGGAAGCCCATGCTGGATGCCTTAAATTCAAAAGAACATTTAACTCAATTGAAGTGCCCTTATTTTCATCTTGTTAAATGCTGTGTTAATTTCCAACCTACCTGTGCTTATGATCGCACTGATTCTGGTGAGCATGTTATAGCAAGCACACTTCAGTTAAACCAGGAGTGTGCAAGTTGGAGACAAGTTCCGGAATTCTTAAATTTACTTCGATTTTTACTTCTTGGGTATTAAAATTCCCTGCTTGTGTTCCACTTTGAGCTTTGGCACACCCAGATTTGGTGAGGTTGGAGGGAGGCCTGGGGGAGGCCTAGGAAGCGAGCTTGTTTGTTATGGTAATAAAGGATCCAAGTAGAATGGACATAGGATCTAGGTAAGAGGGATATGGAATTCAGATCGAAAGGATATACGATATGGATAATCGGGTTATAGAACCCAGAAAGGAAGGACATAAGAAATAGGTAAGGACGATATAGGTCCCAGGTAGAAGGGATGTGAATTCCAGCCAGGAGGGATATAGGATATAGAGAGATGTAAGATTCAATTAGGAGGCTTAAAAGATCCATGGTGGAAGAAATGTAGGCACGCTGCAGGATCCAGGCAAGAGGATAGTATTTCTATATCAATACATATTCATTCATGGACCAATAGAAATGCTGGAATTATTTTTCAAGCCCACACTGTCATAAGCATGGAATGATAAAGTTGTTTAGTCCGAAAGGGGCCTATGGGACTGGATAAAGACCTAAGCATTAACATTTAGATCCCACTATGCATCTACTACTAATTTAGGGTTTTCTCTGACCTTATAATGGAGGAGAGGGGGCAGCTGCTCTATAGTGGATGGAGTAGAGTTTGTTAAGTGTTAAGGCTACACAATTCTAGGCGAGTAATGGGTATTGCATCAGAGTCCTGATTTGAGCTTTGTCAAGGTAAGTCAGTTGTTACAGAATACCTAACTTCGATCCTGCATGTGTAACCATGCTGCCGATATGGCTGGTCCAATTCAGCTTCTGGTCAATGGTGACCTTCAAAATATTGATGATCTAGAACTTTGCAATGGTGATGCTATTGAATGTCAGGGAAGATAGATGGGCTTTCCTTGTTTGAAATGACTATAACTTGGTACTTACATATTGTAAATGTTACTTGCCACTTGTCAGCCCAAGCCTGGATGTTCACCTGATCCTGTTTTAACCTGGTATGGGCCACTTCATTGTTGAGGAAGTTGTGAATGGAAATGAAATTATCAGTTAACACCCTATTCCTGACATTGTGATGCATGGAAGTCCATTCATGCAGCAGCTGAAAATGGTTGAGATGTTTTGGGCTGTGATGACAATCTTTGGCAACCACAGCCATTGTCAGATGTGTCAGGCACTAAAGGGCTTTCCTTTGACCCCCACTGGCTTCAGTTTTGTTCAGGCTGTCACACTCAGTCAAATTCCACATTGATGTTAAGGACAGCTACGCTCATCTCACCTCTGGTGATTTTCATGAGACAAGAGTTGAATTTATGGTATCACAAACGTGAGCTGTTATATTTACATATGAGAACAAATATTTATTGGTTCAATGGTCTTTTCCTAATTATGAGGTTACATTTCAGATTTAGCAATCCTGATGAAGACCTTCAGCTCTCAGCAGCATACGTTGGGAATCCAGAGACAGAGATCAGCATGCCTGATTCAGAGCCTGCACCATTTTCTGTCATTAAGCTTGTGGACTTTAAAATTAATGAACAGATAAATCATGCAATCTGCGAATTGGCATGCCAGCCTCCATGGTTGAATTCTCCACTTGTGTTCCCATCACGCAAAGTTTTTGTGCTGGTAGGGCTAACATTTACCTCTGGCTATTAATAGAGAGTGACCCTGAAATTCCCTGGAGGTTTTCTTGCTTTCTATTGTAACTCAAATGGAAGACCAGGTGAAATGCAGTAAATCTTCAGGGCCTGTATCTCAAATGAGATGGGAAATTATGACTTGTCTCACAAGCATGAAAGAACCATTCTTGAGAAATATAACAGATGGAAGTTATTTATGATTCACAGGAGTAAAAGGTCAGCTGGAACCCACTTCCACGCCTGAGCTATTGGGAACTATTTTATTATGTAGAATTGCCTAAAATAAACACAAATTCCAATATTAATGATCAGATATTTCTTAAATTGCACCTATTCTTGCCTCTTGAGGTGAAACTATATTGTGTACTATTAACATACCAACATTTTAAAATGCTCATAAGCAATTACTTTGTCTGTTATTTTAATAAAAATATCAATCTATTTTGTTTCACTCAGTTTAAGGCCTTTGAATGTGAATTTTCTAATTCCTAATCCTGAAGGCAAAACAACATAGTTTCCAATGGCATCTACTGCTCTCACACAAGTGGCTTTTTTTTACGTGTGTCTAGGCGGTGGGAGGTTATAAGCTTGAGAGGCATCACAGCAGGACTAATCCTGTCCTCATTTGGCAACTGTGCCCATGCACTTTTGAGTAAGAATCATTGCATAGCGATCAGGAGCAGAATCCTTGGGAGGAATTTTACCACCCTCATGAAAGGTGGGAGAGGATAATAGGAGAGTAGTCAGTGTTTGAGGCAGTCTAAAAGGCAGGTCAGTAATTTCAGTGTGTTCATCTGCATTCCCGAGGTTTCGGCAGCCATTTAAATTTAATGGCTGTGACCAGATTTTTCAGGGCTTGGGAACCCCAAAAGTTAAAGGGAGGCAGGAGCTGTCAGATCCAGCAGGTAAGTGTTTTTCTAGCACTGTTTGAATGCCAGGATGAGTAAGAATGCTTTTGCCTGGCCCCTCAAGCAAAGCTGCTGTGCTCTCTCCTCCCTGCGATCTCTCCCTTCCTCCACCGATGCCCAATCGTCTTGATAGCCAGTGGCCATGCCCAATGGCCCCTGGCTGCTGCCTTATAGCATTGGCTTTCCCACTTGGTTGCCGGTCAGCCTTTCAATCTGGGAGCGCTAGGCGGGAAACAGATTAAAAAATATTCTAATGAAGTCCCACTGTTGAATTCAGCAGGACCTCCACCTTCCTGGTATTTCTGGTTTACCTGGTCTCTGACCCGCACCCTGGTTCCTCCCTACCTCCCTGTAAGCATCAGGGTTCTTGTTTCCAGGAGCATGTATGCGGACATTAGTTGAGGAGAGGATTGAGACCGGTTGCAATGCTTTCCCAATGATGGTATAGTTTCACCTGACCTGCTTACATGTGAAAAGTGACCAATTAGATGAAGGAACTATATCCCAGTATGACCCAGGAGATGAGTTTGGAAAGCTGAGAAGATTAAAAGGGAATTCTGAAATACATTGCTGCATTGCTGATTATTAATATTTAACATGCAATACTGGAGTCTTGTGGGCAGTAAAATTATAGTTCATCACATCAGTTTACACAAAGGCTTCTAGACTGAACGAACAGCCGACATTAATTGAACTGTGCACTTTTGACAGTTACTGATTTGGTTAGAAGATCCTTTCATTGCTTTTTGTGAAAAAGCTTCACATGCTCACTTGTCAGATGCGAATAGTGAGTTACTAGTCAAAAATTGATTTAGGTCTGCTTACGTCCAAAATAATGAATGCACCTTCCTGCTTTGTCAACAAATTCTTATAAAATGTTTTCAATGGAAATTTTTTCATGCAACAAATGTGATCAAATAGTGTCAGGTTGAGTGACCATGACTGCTTATGCTCTGCATTTAGTCATTTTGAGCTACTCTTTAATTGTGGCTATATTTTTATTTTTGGCTATTCTAAACACTGATTTGGCATAAAATGAGTAGTAGCAATTCAGCCACCATTTTACACAACCTGCCTGATTTTCTGTTCCATGGAACTCTTTGAAGTTAACATTAGGCAGGGTGTACAACAAACTGCCAATTCACTATTGAATGTTATCTGCTCATCTGTAGCAATTCATTATTGTGGGAGTCCTGATGAAGGTCAAGAGTCAATGGTCTCAGATCAAGTCTAAAATCATGTCAGCATTCTCGTGGGATCACCTGTTTGTTTTTGACTATGTGATACAGAAACGGACGTCAGCCTTCCTCAATAGATTCAACAAGCATGTGGCACTGACTCATAAATTGGGCTATTCTGACATTTGAATCGAAGCAGTAGTTGTGAAGTTGTTAAGAGCACAGCATTTAGAATTTGAAAACTGGACCAAAACAAACCAGTTAAAGTCACAATTGCTGCACCAATAGAAAAACCATTGCAGAGGGTGAAGGAATTCTCAAGCCACAGGCGCATATTCTATTAGCCTTGTGTTCAAATCCTACCATGGTCTTACCCCAGCCTATCTCTGTAACCTCCTCTAGTCTTATAACCCCTGGAAACTCTGTGTTCCTCCAACTCTGACCTCATGCTGTTATGTATTTCACTGAGTGAGACTAACATGTGGACTCACAGTAAGCAGTCATTATTGAATTAGCTTTATTTACACCTCTCCAAAAGAGAGGCAGCAGAGAGGGCAGTAAGACAAAATACTCAGCTATTGCAATATACAACATTCCCTCCCCACTGTAAAAAAACTTAAACATTAAAATGTAAAATGCTACAGATACATAATTTCCATTGTTACAACCAAGGCAGGAGGAGTGCACTGTTTATTCTAGTCCCACTTCTCCACAGGTCACAACATATATTTAAATTTTCCCACTTACCAATACAGTCAACTATAGACTCTATTTTTATCCCAGAATAAAACACACCAACCAGATTTTTCTTTATTAAACAACAAAATTATCAGTTTATTATAAAACAACTATTAACCAGTAATGAAGAAAAGCATAAGCACAAAAATTGAAATATTAAAGTTTCCTTTTTACCTTAGTCCCTCACACTCACACACACACTGGTTAACCAGAAAAATAAAAGGGATTGTTGTCTGTTACAAAAGAAAAGGGCCAAAAAAACCCTACTTAGACTGAATATTTGCTCATTCTCGAAGTAAAAAGAGAAGGTATGGAAAGATCTCCTTTGTTTTGGTTTGGCGTCCCAAATGCGTATAGACACAGGGATCTTCCGTGAACAGTTCTTTCCAGGTGATGTTGAAGATCAGTTTGGGTAGGCTTTCCCAGAAATGCAGCAACAGAGGTTTCAGATAGGTCTTACAGCAGAAATGCAGCAACAGGGGTTTCAGTTCTCACACATTCAATACACAGGGTTTCTTCAAATACAGGAGGAAATAGGAGACTGACACAATGGATATGCGGGGTTTCCTTCCAAAGGAGAGAAAAAGGTGAGGTGGGTTTTCTCGGCAGGCAAAAAACAACTTTCTTTTGCAACAATTCAAAGTGAAATCGAAAACATTCCAGAAGTTATGTCTCCTGACCTCTATAAATCTTACCTATCACTTCTTTGTAAATATCTCCCCAAGTCAAAACAACAAGCTCCCTGCTGGTATTTTATCTGAAAACAGGTGCCTTCCAGTAAGGGTTTGTTTACAAGTCAAGTCCATGAAGGCTTCTGACGACCTTTTTAAAAGAAACACAAAGTTCAACACCCCTTCAAGCTTCCAGATGAATCATTGTCCACAATTCAACTATAAGTGCTTAAAAATATATTTTACAAAAAATAGAAGCACTCTTATAACACCCAGAATACAATAACAATACCTGAAATTTAATAGGTTGGGCTGCATGCTTGTTGTTACTGTAATCACAACTAAAACATATATGGCCAATATTTCCAGAATAATTTACATGTAAGAACAAACATTTTTCCTTAACACCACTATTTTTGTAAGAAAAATCTGTAATGAAAAGAAAAACTTGTTTCTTCGTCCTTCCTTCATAGTTTCAATTAACCTATATGTCTTTTTTTCTTTCTGTCTGTGTATCTTCTTCCTTATTCATTAGCTTGACTCTGCTCTCCCAACATCTCACACAGTGCTGACCGTGATAAGAACAAAGAACAAAGAACAAAGATAATTACAGCACAGGAACAGGCCCTTCGGCCCTCCAAGCCTGCGCCGATCCAGATCCTCTCTCTAAACATGTCGCCTATTTTCTAAGGTTCTGTATCCCTTTTCTTCCTGCCCATTCATGTATCTGTCTAGATACATCTTAAAAGACTCCATCGTGCCCGCATCTACCACCTCCGCTGGCAATGCGTTCCAGGTGCCCACCACCCTCTGCGTAAAGAACTTTCCACGCATATCCCCCCTAAACTTTTCCCCTTTCACTTTGAACTCGTGTCCTCTAGTAATTGAAACCCCCACTCTGGGAAAAAGCCTCTTGCTATCCACCCTGTCTATACCTCTCATGATTTTGTACACCTCAATCAGGTCCCCCCTCAACCTTCGTCTTTCCAATGAAAATAATCCTAATCTGCTCAACCTCTCTTCATAGCTAGCGCCCTCCATACCAGGCAACATCCTGGTGAACCTCCTCTGCACCCTCTCCAAAGCATCCACATCCTTTTGATAATGTGGCGACCAGAACTGTACGCAGTATTCCAAATGTGGCCGAACCAAAGTCCTATACAACTGTAACATGACCTGCCAACTCTTGTACTCAATGCCCCGTCCGATGAAGGAAAGCATGCCGTATGCCTTCTTGACCACTCTATTTACCTGCGTTGCCACCTTCAGGGAACAGTGGACCTGAACACCCAAATCTCTCTGGACATCAATTTTCCCCAGGACTTTTCCATTTACTGTATAGTTCACTCTTGAATTGGATCTTCCAAAATGCATCACCTCGCATTTGCCCTGATTGAACTCCATCTGCCATTTCTCTGCCCAACTCTCCAATCTATCTATATTCTGCTGTATTCTCTGACAGTCCCCTTCACTATCTGCTACTCCACCAATCTTAGTGTCGTCTGCAAATTTGCTAATCAGTCCACCTATACTTTCCTCCAAATCATTAATGTATATCACAAACAACAGTGGTCCCAGCACGGATCCCTGTGGAACACCACTGGTCACACGTCTCCATTTTGAGAAACTCCCTTCTACTGCTACTCTCTGTCTCCTGTTGCCCAGCCAGTTCTTTATCCATCTAGCTAGTACACCTTGGACCCCAAGCGCCTTCACTTTCTCCATCAGCCTGCCATGGGGAACCTTATCAAACGCCTTACTGAAGTCCATGTATATGACATCGACAGCCCTTCCCTCATCAATCAACTTTGTCACTTCCTCAAAGAATTCTATTAAGTTGGTAAGACATGACCTTCCCTGCACAAAACCATGTTGCCTATCACTGATGAGCCCATTTTCTTCCAAATGGGAATAGATCCTATCCCTCAGTATCTTCTCCAGCAGCTTCCCTACCACTGACGTCAGGCTCACCGGTCTATAATTACCTGGATTATCCCTGCTACCCTTCTTAAACAAGGGGACAACATTAGCAATTCTCCAGTCCTCCGGGACCTCACCCGTGTTTAAGGATGCTGCAAAGATATCTGTTAAGGCCCCAGCTATTTCCTCTCTCACTTCCCTCAGTAACCTGGGATAGATCCCATCCGGACCTGGGGACTTGTCCACCTTAATGCCCTTTAGAATACCCAACACTTCCTCCCTCCTTATGCCGACTTGACCTAGAGTAATCAAACATCTGTTCCTAACCTCAACATCCGTCATGTCCCTCTCCTCGGTGAATACCGATGCAAAGTACTCGTTTAGAATCTCACCCATTTTCTCTGAGTCCAAGCATAACATTCCTCCTTTGTCCTTTAGTGGGCCAATCCTTTCTCTAGTTACCCTCTTTCTCCTTATATATGAATAAAAGGCTTTGGGATTTTCCTTAACCCTGTTTGCTAAAGATATTTCATGACCCCTTTTAGCCCTCTTAATTCCTCGTTTCAGATTGGTCCTACATTCCCAATATTCTTTCAAAGCTTCGTCTTTCATCAGCCGCCTAGACCTTATGTATGCTTCCTTTTTCCTCTTAGCTAGTCTCACAATTTCACCTGTCATCCATGGTTCCCTAATCTTGCCATTTCTATCCCTAATTTTCACAGGAACATGTCTCTCCTGCACGCTAATCAACCTCTCTTTAAAAGCCTCCCACATATCACATGTGGATTTACCTTCAAACAGCTGCTCCCAATCTACATTTCCCAGCTCCTGCCGAATTTTGGTGTAGTTGGCCTTCCCCCAATTTAGCACTCTCCCTTTTGGACCACTCTCGTCTTTGTCCATGAGTATTTTAAAGCTTACGGAATTGTGATCACTATTCCCAAAGTAGTCCCCTACTGAAACTTCAACAACCTGGCCGGGCTCATTCCCCAACACCAGGTCCAGTATGGCCCCTTCCCGAGTTGGACTATTTACATACTGCTCTAGAAAACCCTCCTGGATGCTCCTTACAAATTCTGCTCCATCTGGACCTCTAACACTAAGCGAATCCCAGTCAATGTTGGGAAAATTAAAATCTCCTATCACCACCACCCTGTTGCTCCTACATCTTTCCATAATCTGTTTACATATTTGTACCTCTATCTCACGCTCGCTGTTGGGAGGCCTGTAGTACAGCCCCAACATTGTTACCGCACCCTTCCTATTTCTGAGTTCTGTCCATATTGCCTCACTGCTCGAGTCCTCCATAGTGCCCTCCTTCAGCACAGCTGTGATATCCTCTTTGACCAGTAATGCAACTCCTCCACCCCTTTTACCTCCCTCTCTATCCCGCCTGAAGCATCGATATCCTGGGATATTTAGTTGCCAATCATGCCCTTCCCTCAACCAAGTCTCAGTAATAGCAATAACATCATACTCCCAGGTACTAATCCAAGCCCTAAGTTCATCTGCCTTACCTACTACACTTCTTGCATTAAAACAAATGCACCTCAGACCACCAGTCCCTTTATATTCATCATCTGCTCCTTGCCTGCTCTTCCCCTTAGTCACACTGACTTCATTATCTAGTTCCTTACAGGCTTTTGTTACTACCTCCTTACTGTCAACTGACCTCAATTGGTTCCCATCCCCCTGCCACATTAGTTTAAACCCTCCCCAACAGCGTTAGCAAAAGCACCTCCAAGGACATTGGTTCCAGTCCGGCCCAGGTGTAGACCGTCCAATTTGTAATAGTCCCACCTCCCCCAGAACCGGTCCCAATGTCCCAAAAATCTGAACCCCTCCTTCCTGCACCATCTCTCAAGCCACGCATTCATCCTGACTATTCTTTCATTTTTACTCTGACTATCACGTGGCACTGGTAGTAATCCTGAGATTACTACCTTTGAGGTCCTACTTTTTAACTTGGCTCCTAACTCCCTAAACTCTGCATGTAGGACCTCATCCCGTTTTTTACCTATATCATTAGTGCCTATGTGCACAATGACAACTGGCTGTTCACCCTCCCCCTTTAGAATGTTCTGTAGCCGATCTGCGACGTCCCTGACCCGTGCACCTGGGAGGCAACATACCATTCGGGAGCCTCGTTTTCGACCACAGAACTGCCCTTCTACTCCCCTTACAATCGAATCCCCTACGACTATAGCCCTTCCACTCTTTTTCCCGCCCTTCGGAACAGCAGAGCCAGCCACGGTGCCATGGACCTGGCTACTACTGCCTTCCCCTGGTGAGCCATCTCCCTCAACAGTATCCAAAACGGTATACTTGTTTTGGAGGGAGATGACCGCAGGGGACTCCTGCGCTGCCTTCCTGCTCTTTCTCTGCCTTTTGGTCACCCATTCCCTTTCTCCCTCAGCAATCCTAATCTGCGGTGTGACCAATTCACTAAACGTGCTATCCACGACCTCCTCAGCATCGCGCATGCTCCAAAGTGAGTCCATCCGCAGCTCGAGAGCCGTCATGCGGTCTAACAAGAGCTGCAGCTGGACACACTTCCTGCACGTGAAGGAGTCAGGGTCATCAGCCATGTCCCTGAGCTCCCACATTGAGCAAGAGGAGCATGATACGGGTCTGAGATCTCCTGCCATTTTTAATCTTAAGTTTAAACTTAGTTAAATGAAAAAGGAACGAAAAGTTTTTACCAATCACAATAAAACCAGAGAAATCGAAAAAGCCTTACCTTATAAACACCCCACCGAGTCCTTTTTTTTTGGTTAGAGGAGGAGGGCGGGTGGGAGACACTACAATTGTGGTGTCTCGGGTTAAGAAACCGCCCAAATATATAGTGTTTTACTTACCCAGCAGCCCCCTGGCCTCCGCCGAAAAACAAAAGGAAATTAAATTTACTTTCAAACGGACTTTCCCAGCTGCTCACTCGCTGCTCCCGAAAAAGCTGCTGCACTGAAAGGAAAGTTATTTTAAACCGCCCAAATATATAGTGTTTTACTTACCCAGCAGCCCCCTGGCCTCCGCCGAAAAACAAAAGGAAATTAAATTTACTTTCAAACGGACTTACCCAGCTGCTCACTCGCTCACACGCTGCTCCCGAAAAAGCTGCTGCACTTTGACTTTGACAACCAACTCCATTTAATGGTTGGGATTGTGAAATTGATAGATTAGTCTTAATCAAAGACCCTGACTATGCTCTATCTGTGGATTCTGCGATACCGACAAACTTTCAGTTTCTTTATGACTTGCACTTTCTTTCTGACTTTCAGTTGAGACTGTAGGAATTTGGACTAGAGAAGGTTTCTCATTCTTTCCCTTTGTCAGATTTCCTCTTTCAAGCAAATGATCTGTATGACATTGACAAAGTTTCTCCCCAATCTTCACGAGATATATGAATGCATCTAGTCTTTTTACAACAATTCCAAACACATATTTCTCCTTATCACCTCATTGGTTTTTCACCATGACCTTCTGACCAGCACTGATCTCTCTAAGTTTCATGCCTCGTGTATCATGACTCATCTTTCCTCTGTCTTGCTTTTCTTCTAATTTGCTTTTGATGTCAGGCTTAAGCAAACTAAATCTTGTCCTAGGAATTTGCTTAAACACCAACTTGTAAGGTCAGCAACCTATTGTAGACTGTGGGGTTATTCTGTAAGATAACTGAAAACTGTCTAGCCTATGTCAAAGAGAAACATGGATATTATTGCCTAGCTTGGTCATCTAACAAGTACTTCTGCAAAGACATCTTCACAATTTGTACACTTCTTTCTGCAGCACCATTTGATGCAGATGATATGGTAGTATTAGAGAATGCTTGACTCTATTCTTACTCTGAAATATTTCAAACTCTTCTGACATAAACTGTGGACAATTATCTGACACCAACACCTCTGGCAACACATAAATTGAAAACCAACCTCCCAAAACCTCAAAACTTTTGGCACATGTGGTACTGGGCATAGACTCAATACTTGTTCACTTGTTGTGACCTGGAGCATTACTATTTCCTTGTTCCTGCCGTCTGGATATGACTAACTTCCCCACAGGCATAGACTTTGAATGGAAATGGGAGCATTTAGATGGTTGGTGACTGAGTCTGTGAACTTGGCTGCTGTAGCCTGGTTTCTGCTGAAATCTGAATCGGGTGGACCTCCCCTGCCGGCTCACGACTAGAACATCCTTGCAATTTGCAGCTGTCACTTCCTGCCATTTTCCTGGCTGTGGCCTCATCACAGGCCTCCTTCCCCATCAGCTTATTGCCTTTACTCAAAAGCTTAGCCTGGATTTTACTGTTCTTTAGACCTCAAATGAATATGTCTCTAAGGTTTACTTCTAAGTTTGTGTTATACCCACACTGATGAGGGAGCTTCTTTAAGTTGAGAATATAATCTGCAATTGTCTTACTTGGCAATTGCTTCCTTTCATAGAATGCAACTCTCAGTGCAACTTCATTCTTAGTCATGCCTTAATTTGAATCCAGAATCTTATTCATTTCAAAATAGTCCATAATACTGGGTCTCACAGGCAACATTTTTGATGAGACACCACCTCAAAAGCATCTGGCCCCATCATAGTGAGGAAAACATTTACTTTATCCTCATTCCCAATTTTATTTGCTTTCAGCCAAATGTCTAACTTTCAAATGTAATTACACCAGTTCTCTTTGTTAGGAGTGAATTCCCTCATTGTCCCAAAATATGTCTTCAGCACCATTTTTTTCAATTATGTACGGTGCTGACTCACTGAGTTGTACCCGAACACGATGTGCACCTGCACGCAGCAATCCTTCAAATTGGCTCAAATATCCTCAAAATCAACTTTGGGAGTTCCAAAAAGTGTGTCACAATGTTCTTCAGACCACAATTTCTCAAATGAAATGTAAAAAAGAATTCAAACCCATCTCATTGTCATCTTTCTGTTGTGTATTTCACTCAGCAAGACTAACATGTGGACTCACAGCAAGCAGCCATTATTGAACTAACTTTATTTACATCTTCCCAACAAACAGGGCAGCATAACAAAATGCCCAGCACAATGCCCAATACAGTCCACATGCATCCCTTACTTCCCTCACCCCACTATTGGTGGTTGTGCCTGAGCTCTATACTTTGGAATTCCCACCTTTAACTTTTGACCTCTCCACTTCTCTCTCCTCATTTAGAATCCATTATTAAGGAAGTAATAACAGGAGATTTAGAAAGTCAAAACGCAATCCATCAGAGTCAGCATGGTTTTATGAAGGGTAAATTGTGTTTGACTAATTTGCTAGAGTTCTTCGAAGATGTAACAAGCAAAGTGGATAATGGGGATCCTGTAGATGTCGTATATTTGGACTTCCAGAAGGCATTTGATAAGGTGCCACACAAAAGGTTAATACGAAAGATAAGATCACATGGGATTAGGAGCAATTTATTAGCTTGGATAGACGATTGGCCAACCAACAGAAAACTGAGAGTCCGGATAAATGGGTCTTTTTCTGGCAAGATGTAACAAGTGGGGTGCCACAGGGTTCAGTCCTCGGGCTCCAAATATTTACAATCTATATTAATGACTTGGATGCAGAGATAGAAGATACTATAGCCAAATTTGCAGATGACACTAAAGTAGGTGGGATAGTAAGTTGCAATAAAGAAATAAGAAATTTACAAAAGGATATGGATAGGTCAGGTGAATGAGCCAAAATTTGGCAGATGGAGTTTAACATTGATAAGTGTATGGTTATGCATTTTGTTCAGAAGAATAGAAAGGCAAATTATTATCTAAATGGAGAGAAACTTCAGACTGCTTCAGTGCAGAGGGATCTGGGTGTCCTCGTCATAAATCACAGAAAACTAGTATGCAGGTGCAGCAGGTAATAAGGAAGGCAAATGGAATTTTGGGATTTATTGCTAAAGGAATAGAGTATAAAAGTAGGGAAGTGTTGCTGCAACTGTACAAGACATTAGTGAGACTGCACCTGGAGTATTGCATACAGTTTTGATCCCCTTACTTGAGGGGGGATGTAGTTGCATTGGAGGCAGTTCAGAGGAGGTTCACTAGATTGATTCCAGAGATGAGGGGTTTGTCTTATGAAGAGAGCTTGAGCAGTTTAGGCTTTTATTCTCTAGAGTTTAGACGAATGAGAGGAGATCTAATTGAGGTATATAAGATGATTAAGGGGATTGACAAAGTAGACGTAGAGAGGATGTTTCCTCTTGTGGGGCAATCTAGAACGGGAGGTCATAATTTTAGGATAAGGGGTAGCAGATTTAAAGCACAGATGAGGAGAAATTACTTCTCTCAAAGGGTCGTGAGTCTGTGGAATTCACTACCCCAGAATGCGGTGGATACCGGGACATTGAGTAAATTTAAGGGGGAGATAGACAGATTTTTAATTAGTAATGGGTTGAAGGGTTATGGAGAACAGGCAGGAAAGTGGAGTTGAGGCCGAGATGAGATCAGCCATAATCGTATTGAATGGCGGAGCAGGCTCAAGGGGCTGAATTGCCTACTCCTGCTCCTAGTTCTTATTTCTTATGTTATGTTAAGACCCTCCTTAAGACTCACGTCTTTGACCAAGATTTTAGTCACTCTTCCTAATTTCTCTTTCTTGGCCTTGGTATCAATTTTAGTCTGATTATGCTCCTTTGTTACCTCTTGGGACTTTTCCCATGTTCAAGGCACAATATAAATGCAAGTTTCCGTTGTATGAATACTCGAAATTGATATTTTCCTCTCCTTTAAAGAAGGTTATATTTTTATGGTAGAAAGTAAAAATGGTGGTCAAACATGGTTTTTCAAGTGCCTAATTTTGTGAAACACTAATTTGCTGATGGAATGACAGAAAACCATCCAATCACAGAACAGCTGTAATAATGTTTGTTTCAAATTTTCCATGTTACTACAGTTCTCCTTAAATACGCATTTTGGGAAAATTACTATGTTAGACAGGTCAAATAGGTTTTGCTTCACTTTCTGGTTGGTGAATTCCATGTTTAATTTTGTTTTCTTAGCATAGATAGGTGATTGTAGTATGAGAGTCCAGTGGCAATAATACTAGACTTGAAAACTAGAAGTCATAATTTCAAATCCCCACCATAGCAAGTTGTGAAATTGAATTTGTGGCTAGCATCATAAAATGACCATGAAAGCAACTGGCTTATTGTAAAAAATCAAATTGGTTTACTAATGCCCTTGAAGGAAGGGAACCTGCCATTCCTACGAGCCTACATGTGACTCCAGTTCTACAGTATGAAGTAGAAACTGGTATTCATTGCACCTGTTTTCTGGGTGATGAAAACAGGGCCAAAAATTACCAATTTTGTGGGGTTATGTCCCATGCCGCAAGGATGCCTGAAATACATCAGACTCCATATTGGGTTGAGCAATTTTTATCAAGCGTTCCTGATGGTGGCCTAAAATATGCTTTAGGCTCCTTACATAAATGAGTGAAGGTTCTACTGCCTGTTTTTGTCTCGCTCTGCAAATGGGGCTGTCTTGAACAGAGAATGTCCTGGGTCTGCTCTGCTCAGGTTTTCCTGTCATGGCCCAGCAAAGATCTGCCCCCAAAAAGATAGATCATTTTTTTCCAGTTGGTGTCAGAAGGAGCAGCTACCCTACAATTGCACCCTCCCCCCACCTCCAAATTGCCATTCTACGCCCCTGCCCGCCACCAACCCCCCCACCCACCCACCCACACACCACCGCTTCTGGGACTTGAGCATAACCAGGTGGCCTCCTCATTTGACGAAGTGCCTGGCCGGCGCTGGTAATATACTAGCGGCGGCGAGAGCAGGCCCTTAAGTGGCAAATAATTGGTCACTTAAGGGCCATAATTGGCCTGGGATGGGCAGGCCGTTTGCCACCTCCCCCACTGCTGGTAAAATGGCACGGTGACGGGAATGGCACCCCCTTCTTCCACTCGATTTTAAGCCCCCCACCACCTCTTGCCCGCCCCTGGGGTGCTGGGGGGTGGGGGTTGGGGGTAAAATTCGGGCCCTCACCTTATTTTCAAATCCCTTCATGGCCTGACCCCTCCCTATTTCTGTATTTCATCCAGCCCCACAACTCTCCGAGATATCTGCGCTCATTTATTTCAGGCCTCGATCATCCCCAATTTTAATTACTTGACCATTAGCGCCATATCTTCAGCTACCTAGGTCCCAAGCTCTTTAATTTCCTCCCTAAACCTTCTCTACCTCTCTTTCTTCCTTTAAGATGCTCCTTAAAACCTATTGCTTTGACCAAGCATTTGACCATCTGCCCTAATGCTGCCTTATGTGGCTCAATGTCTAATTTTGCCTGATAAAACTCCTGTGAAGCTCCTTGGGGTGTTTTATTTTGTTAAAGGTGCTATATAAAAATTAGTTATTGTGGTTGTTGTTGAGGTGAATCACTTGCCACAAAATACCCAACTTCTGGCTTGCTCTCGTAGGCACTCTATTAATATGGCTCGTTCAGTTAAGTTCCTGGTCAAAGGTGACTCCCACAATGTTGATGGTGGGGGATTCAACTATGTTAATGCTGTTGAATGTCAAGTGGAGGTGGGTAGACTCTCTCATGTTGGAGATTGTCACTGCCTGGCACTTGTGTGGTGTGACTGTTACTTGCCACTTATCAGCCCAAACCTAAACGTTGTCCAGGTCTTCCTGTATGCGAGCATGGACTGCTTCTGTATCTGAGGAGTTGCAAATGGAACTGAAGACTGGGCAATAATCAGTCAACATCCTCACTTCTGGCTTTATGATGGAGAGAAGGTCATTGATGAAGCAACTGGCGCTTGGACACTTCCCTGAGGAACTGCTGTAGTGATGTCCTGGGGCTGGGAAGATTGGCCTCCAACAACCACAGTCATCTTCCTTTGTGCTAGGTATGACTGCAGTCAGTGGAGAGTTTTTCCCCTGATTCCCATTGACTTCAATTTTACTCGAACTTCTTGATGCCATGTTAGGTAGTGATTCTCACTTTACCTCTGAAATTTAGCTCTTTTGTCCATGTTTGGATCAAAGCTGAAATGCAGTCCAGAATCAAGTGGTCCAGGCAGAAATCAAACTGAGCATCGTGGAGTAGGTTATTGGTTATTAGTAGGGACATTGCCTGCTTTTCCTTGGGGATAAGTTATGTGGAACATTCTTCCCTTCCCACCATCATGGACTATAGAAGTTACAGCATGGAAATGGCCTGTTTGGCTCAACTAGTCTATATCAGCATTTACTCTCCATGCCAACAACTAGTTCTAATCACATTACACACCCTGTTTCCAGATCTCATTATTTTCTTTTTCTTCATCCACCTATCTTATCGAATCCATAATGCTGGCTGACTCAACTGAATGTCAGGTGTTGCGTATAAGAGATGGCTGATCTGGTATCACCTGTTTTGTGCCACCGCCTGAGACGAATTTTTACCCCAGGAATTGTGGATGGGATTAGAACTGTTTTCTGGCATGCAGGGTAAATGCTGACATGGACTGGTAGAGATGAATAGACCGTTTCCATGCTGTAACTTCTATATAGGTCTATGGTAATGGGAAGGGAAGAATGTTCCACATACCTTATCTCCAAGGAAATGCAGGCAATGTTTCTACTTTTTCCAATATTTTTTAGGGCATAACGGAACACAGTACATTGGCACACACTGAAAGAATTGTACCACCATTCTTTCCAATTCTTTTAAGACTTATCTGAATGGAGAACTGGGTGGTGAGATGGGTTGGACAATGACCTTTCATCTCTGGCATCTCTGTTCAACTTGAGCTGAAGCTGTTGGGATGAAAGGGTCTTGTGCTGCTGTAAGGGCTCCATGTCAGTATCAATCTACGTCCAAGTGGGTATGGACTCACAGCACAACAATGACAGTAATATTTGTGATATCACTGAGACAGGCTTAAGGATGAAAATTTGGAAAATGGAGGAAAAGCCACACTTATGCAGTAATGGGTGCTTTAGAGAGTTCAGGAAGAGTAGGGGAAAACAACTCTGCATCTAGCTCTTTGATGTTGATACTGGAGGGGTGATACTCTGATTGGGGGCTAATGATCAGGAGTAGCATTCACTGGGGATGTGCTGGCTAGAAAATTACAGGCCACAGTGCTTGATTTTCTATCCATTTAAATGAATGATTGATCACCAGGCACTGGGAACCTGTAATTTATCTAGCAAAGCTTACTGTGGGTACTGTTCCTCTCTGGAATACCTAATTCAGGAATCAGATCTTGAGTGCTTGAAGTAGACAATGTTTATTCCCCAGCCCTCCAACATCCCTCACCTGAATTAATACATTTTATTAGAACAAAACTATGCTCAAACCAGCTGATGTGGGAGCAACCTAGCCATCAGACACAGTGGAGGGAGTTTTAACCTCCAATAGTGGGTGAATTTGCATCAGGTGGGGTGTAAAGATGTAAAACGTGACTCCAACCTGCCTCGAACCACTTTAACGGAGAAGGGACTGGGGGTGGGTGACCAACCTGTTCCCAGGAGGCAGGCCACTCAGTTGAATACTTTTATGAGGTTGTGTGCCTCAGGCTTTTTCAATATCCCAGATTTAATGGCCAGTTGGCTGGGTTTCATTGGCCTTAGGAAACCCAACAGCTAAAGGGAGGTGAGGACTGCTGCATGGAACAGGTTAATGCTTTTTGAGCACTGCTTGTGGGCTAGGAGGAGCAGGAGTGCTTGCCCCACCCATCAACCCCCCTGACCCTCCAGCCCACTAACTGTTAGCCTCACCAGTGATTGGACTCCCCCCCTACCAATGCCCTCCCAATGTCCACGGCCCACAATATCCCACTGCCCCGCCAATGTCCTCCACCAGCCCTCTGCGATGTTCCTCCCTCTTCACCCGATAACTCTTTCACTTGTGACCTTCCCCCTGATTTCTCTGGCCTCCCACTATCTGCTCCTCTCCACTTTTCATCTTTCTGGTCCCTTTCACGATCCTCTTCCCTCCTCCCCTGATCTCTCCAGCTCCCTGCAAACTTCTTCCCTCATACCTGATCTCTCTTCTAGGTTTCCGACTGCAAAAGTGCAATCTCGCTCCCTCCCAGTCTCCCTGTTAATGTCAGAGCCAGTGTCCCCATTACGATTATAAACATTACTCTCATCACCACAACAGATCTCAAGTTGGCTTGAGAGACGCTAAATAATTCAAGCATTCATTGACACGTTTAGTAAACACCACACTTGTTAAAAGCTAGATATCTTTAAATCTCACTTTGTTTCACACATTGAAATGACTTTACAGTTTGTATACTGGCATTTAATTGAATGGTGTTTTATAGCAAATGCTATAGAGTGAGAGATAGTCAGCACCCTTCAATTACAAAGTGAACCAGAGCTGTAATGGCAATCAGTTTTCTAACCACCACCTACACATATGAGGGCTGAATTTCCTTGGGTCTGAGACAATAAATGGAGTGGAATCTGGGTGGTTACATAACTAACAGGCTAACTGCAGGAGATACAGAAAGCCAGCTTGTGTCTGTGAAAAAACCTAGAGGATGTTATCAGTGCCATGAATTTTTATTGCTGTGGTTTCTCTGGGCTCATTGTTTTCAGAGATGGGCCTCAGTCCTTGTGCAGTGCTTCGTGATTTTTTTTTATTCGTTCGTGGGATATGGGCATCGCTGGCCAGGCCAGCATTTATTGCCCATCCCTATTTGCCATTGAGAAGGTGGTGGTGAGCTGCCTTCTTGAACTACTGCAATCCATGTGGGGTAGGTACACCCACAGTGCTGTTAGGAAGTTACAAACTGCTATCACTTTGATGACCAACTGACCACTCCTGTCACACATGCCATGAGTGAATGATATCTCCTCACAATTTCTCTGGGTAAAGAACAGCAGATATCTATGATGTTTTGAAATCACTCCCTAGTGGTTGCCTATAACTATTTTATTAAAGTGAAATACCAATATTTTTGAACTTCCGGTTTTGTGCACGCCTACAACCGCCACAGCTTAAACATCCTATTGTTTCTCCTGAAATAACGCTTTTATTTCTTGCTAATAATCCACTTTCACCACATTATTTGTGAAGTTAAACGAAATTTACTTGTTTTTCTGTTTTCAGCAGATATCTTGATCTCTCTGATGTTATCCTTCCCCTCAATTCCCCTTTAAATAAATTATTGCTCTAAGCTGAAGCATTGTGAGAGTTTGTAAGGAAACAGGTATTGACTTCCGTGATGTGGTAATGGTGGACCTTGCGTTAGAAAGTAAAATGCCTTTTGTGTCATATGGTATAAAGCACCCGAGCAACATGAACACACACAATGGCCCTCAGCTCTCCGAACTGTGGTATTGTCTCACATTGCTGCTCTCGGTGAATGACAAAAATAATAAAGTTCTTAGCCCTGCTGGTTATATCCATGGACAGCAAACTGGCTGAAACTATACATACTTACTCCAATACTTACCTGGTAGGAATTTGACCCAGGAAAATTGAGGGTCATTTTTACTTTGATAGTCACTGGCTGTGGCTTTTATATATGGCGTATTAGCCTGGAGATTCGACTAGGTTGTGCTGTTTTTTTTTAGTGCAATTCACCCAAGATCAGCCAAACCGGTGCAAAAAATCAAGGAATTACAAGCACAAATTATGTCCAACGCAAATTGAGTTTCCATGATGTTTTGCGCTAGTTTAAAAAACATTGTGCTATATTCAGCCCCACCCAGAAAACTGGCCACCCATCCCCCAGATCAAATTAATCACCATTGCGTGTTTCCTCTAATTGCAGCTGTTTGCAGGCCTTCAAAGAGACTATTAAAATTAACTTGTTTTTGGAAGGCAAAGGGCACAAATTGGCACATTTTAAAAACATTTAATTGTTTTATTTACCAAGAAACTGATTACTGCACATCAATGACTAATAAATTCTGTATAGTTTTTAAAAGACATTTTCAGTCATTTAAAATGGGGTTACTCACAGGTGTGGCACGAGACACTCTGATTAAAAGTGCTATCCTTTGTAATAAACCCACTTTCAGCTGTATTACTAAAGCTGCAGTAGATTGCCACTCTAAAATATATCAAGGGATATCAAGAAATAATTTTTAATGCAAACATTTGAAAAAGTATTAAGTCCTAAAACACTATCCATTTGCATTGATTTATTGATGCACATTCTGCCAAATTGAACTGTGCAGGTCCAGTTAACACCTTACCCTAAATACATGCAGCTGAACATGTGCATGAGGGATCCTCCAGTAATGTTATTTAAAGGGCCAACCAACCAACTTGCAGATGAGGTATTTTTGACTTTTGCTCTTGCAAAGTTTGTGGAAGTACTGTGGTGTGTTCTTAGAGATGCTTTAGTGACTTGTTGGACAGGGAGATCTGAGGAGTTTTCTGCTTTGTATACAGAAATCCTGCTCCAGTTATGGGGACTATAGACGCAGTCCCTCTTGGCCTGCAACATGACAGGGACATTGTGCCCAGGCTGCAGAGAGGGAAGGCTGTGTGCAAAGGGAGAAGGAGGGCTCACCACTGAAGTCTCTACCCACCAAGGGTATTCAGGAAACATTTCTCTTACCTCCACCTCAGCCAGGAGCAATGTTTGAGGTGCCTACAATTCAGCAAGGAGATGATTACTGAACTGTGCCACCTCCTTCAACAGGACATAGAGCTACACAGCAGGGTGAGGACGGCATTACCAGTGGCCATCAAGGTCACCATCATCCTCAGCTTCTATGGAAGTGACTCCTTCCTGGCGGGAGCAGACAACATTGTCAACATTTTCCAATTTGCTGTCCACTGCTGCATCAGGGAGTTGATGCATAGCAAGAGAGGAGACTTCATTGCCTTCTTTCTTACCAGAGAGAAGCAGGAGGAGTGTGCATGTAGCTTTGCCAGGTTAGCAGGATTCCCATTGGTACAGGATGCCATCAACTGCATGCACATGGCTCTGCAGATCCCAAATGTAAATAGGGAGAGGTACAGGAACCACAAGGGCTACCACTCCATCGATGTGCAGTTGGTGTGAGACTGTACCTAGAACATCATGTTGGTGAATGTCCGCTAGCCTGGCAGCAACAGTGATGCCTTCACCCTGAGGCAGTCAGCAGTTCCGCCATCTTTGGGCCACCACGACGAACCAGAGGCTGGCTGCTTGGAGACAAGGGCTACCCAACAGATACACCTGGCCCATGACTCCTCGGTATAACCTGATCATGCGAGGATAACGTGCCTATAACGAGAGCCCTGTAGCCACAAGAAACATGGTGGAATATCTTCCGTCTGGACAACTTGGGGGAAGCATTCAGTACTCATAAGAGCATGTGTCAAAGTTCGTGGTAGTCTGCTGTGTCCTTCACAACCTCGCTATTACTGAGGGCGTAGTCCTTACCACCAGGCATCCGGAGATCACCTCATGAGGAGGAAGAGGAGGAAGCAGGGAAGAGAGATCCCAGGCCCGTCCGCTCCAGATGGTGTGTCTGTGAGTGACTGCAGAGACTCCATTTCACCTGGCACACATGTTGTTCTTCCCCTTGGCCTGGCTGCAGCCCATTTGTATCCGGTGGCTCTTTTTTTATTATTTGTTTTTTTTAATTTCTTCTTTCATGGGATGTGGGCGTCACTGGCAAGGCCAGCAGTTGTTGCCCATCCCTAATTGTCCTTGATAACTCAGTGACTTGCTAGGCCATTTCAGAGGACTGTTCAGAGTCAACCACTTTGCTGTGGGTTTGAAGCCACATGTAGGCTAGACCAGGTAAGGAGAGCAGATTTCCTTCCCTAAAGGACATTAGTGAACCAAATGGGTTTTTACGACAATCAATGATAGTTTCATGGCACCATTACTGAAGCTAGCTTTCAATTCCAGATTTTAATTAATTAGTTGAATTTATTCTTTAATTGAATTTTAATTCCACCAGCTGCCATGGTGGGATTTTCCTCCTGCACCACCACTGCTGCTGTTTTTGCTGTTGCTGGAACGCCTTGCACTCCTGCACCACTGCTGCTGACTGTCTAGATGGAGCAGGAGCGAACTGGGACCATATCTGAGGCAAGTGACCAGGTGATCCCATGCTTTAGCAATGCCTCCCTGGAGAATCTCCTCCAGTCTACTAGGAAAAGGTGGGAGGTCCTCTTTCCAAGAGATGGCAAGAAGATCTCCTCCAGCCTGACTAAACAAGCCTGGATGGAGATCACAGAGGAGATCTGCAGCCATGGGATCACCCCATACAACTGAGTCCAATGATCTACTTCGGTCCGCCAAGGGTTGTCCTCCATACCTTTCTCTTTTTTGGGTCTTGCATGTGGCTATGCGGGAGGGAACATGACATGGGGAGGGAGTGACCACAAAGGTGGTGGCAAGGTGGTATGGCATCACCACATCCTGGCAGATGCATGGCTGCATCTCAGCGACAGGCCATCCTCGTTCACAGCTCACCCCAATTACCTCCTCTAAGACCGGACATGGGAGGAAACCCTATCAGTACTGCCAGTAGCATAGCTATTCTCTTGCTCTTTCTGCAAAGACTAACTATGTCCCTCTTTCCGCTTGCAGGAGAAATGGGCTCAAAACACCAAAGATACATCGAGGACCAGCCATGGGATCCCTATTATGCATCCTCTGATGTTGGCAGAGGAGAAGGTCTGGAGCTAACGAGGGCCCAGTGCAGCTGTGCAATCAAGAATGATGAGCCTGGAGTGTCCGCACAAGAAAGTGAAGAGACATTGTGTTCATGTGTCCTCCAACACACTTCTGGCGATCCACATCATGCATAGTCGTCATGAGGAGATCTGAACAACTTATTGCACAAATGTTTGTGTTCTCTCATGCAGGTCATCGTACATCAGAGGCAAACACAGCCACTGTGCCAGGCAGCCTGCTGTCAAACTCTAAGGAAGAGGAGGAGCAGTTAGAGGATGCACCATCAGTATCGTTCCCCTGCACTGTCCACCAGCATAGATACTTTCACCTCGGTGGGCATGTGCTCGGGATTAGATTCAGGGTCAAAAGCTGGCACCTGAGCAGCTGACGGAGACTGTGACAGCCAAGGTCATTGACAGTCGGAGGCCGCAGGAGGCCTGACCCATGCTGAGCCCTTGGCTGATGACGGGTCTCTGCACAGAACATGCTAAAGTAGCAGAGAGACATAAGGGAACATCTGGCGGAGCTGCAGAGACAACGCACGGTCATGCGTGGACGATGGAGGAGTCCATCCATGACATGAGTGCTGCAATGTCGCAGGCATATGAGGGCATGGCTTCCTCAATTGAGAATTTGGCGACCCTCCTGGAGAGCCAAATCCCATAGATATGCATAGACCTGCACACCATCGCCTTGGCCATGAGTTCAACGCAGCAGTGACAAGGTTAGAGAAGGATGAGGTGCCTGGAGTCTACTCCAGGTCCTCGTCCTGCTCTGGTCAGCAGGGAGGTTCAAGTGAGCCTTGGAAGGGAGGAGCAGAGGCTGACTTCCACATCTGGGGGCTCCCCTCAGGGCACTCTGTGTGTGGACTGTGGCTCCTCAGCCCTTCTGCCAGTGAACCCAGCTCCAGTAACTACAACAACTGAGGAGTCTCCTGTACCTGCGCAGAAAGCCTTCAGCCAGCCAGGACTTTCCAGGCCTCAGGCACTCAGAGCATGTCTGCCAAGGTCATCCCAGGCCAAGGGACAGCCTGATCAGCTGCCTACCTCCATCCCAGCTGCCAGCATAGGGGTCACACCACGTAGAAGCACATGAAAACATAAAAAGAAGAGCACCTAGATACACTTGGGGCTTCACAGATGTATTATTTGTGGCCTTTGTATTGCTTTCTGCAATTGGTGCAATAAATAGAGTTCACATTCATTGTTGTAAAATGCTCATTCTTTCATGCCTGAAGCGTGAGCTGCAACCTTCACCCTTGCTCCCTAAGTGGGCTGCCAGTGTGCGTTCAGGCTGCATTTGGTAATCTTCTCAGATGTGTCAGTGCATGTGGTGAAGCTGGGCACTAGGCACTGAATAGAGACAGAAAGGAGGTGACAGATGGAATACAGTGAGGTGAGTCTTTATTGTGCGACGATCAGGTGAGGAGGGGCCATAAGGCTCCCCTTTTTTCCTTCCTCTTATTTGACCGCAACAGGGTTTATTCCTTTTAAAACAGTGGATGTGCTTACCACTTCAATGACTGATTTACGTTTTATCTTTGCTGTGATCGTAAAAGAACCAATCGGACAGGTTTTCTTGAGTTTAAACAAGAAAGAGGTAAGTTTATTATACTCAAAATCTAAAGCCGATCTTAAAAAAAAGCTACACTTTCACACACACACACACACACACACACGAAAATCACACACGCACAAATAGATTACCGAGTGCTGAGGAATAGATTTGTGTTGGATTAGAGTCCCGAACAAATAAAACTAATAAACAGTCTGTGTTATAAAAGCAAAATACTGCAGATGCTGGAAATCTGAAATAAAAACAAGAAATGCTGGAAACACTCACCAAATTGATATGTCGAAGAAACTGTAGTAAAATAATCAGACTTGGCACGGGGAGTACTCGCAACCGACTTTTATTAACTTGTGCACAAGGAGAACAAACACAGTAGAGCTCACATTGAGACTCAATGCGATGTTGTGAAGAATTTCAGTAAAACAATGGCAATTATATTATTCTGCAACCAATAATCTTACAACAATAATTCAATCCTTAATTTGCATTCTAAAGCACCAATAATATTACAATTCAGTTTTTGCTCTAAACGAATAAGATACAGTAATTTTCAATCCTTCGTTTACATATCTATCTCACCATTGGCCTTGCAGCTGGTACAGCGCAATAACAGAAAGAGACATTATGCTTCAACAACACTCTTCTTATCTCATCACGCAGTCATGACACATTCCTAAGGAACAATTAGTGTGAGAAATATACTGACCAGGCAAACCCACACCCCTTGTCCGAGGGTGGCTCACCTCAGGTTCCACAGATAGAGTGGTAGCCCTTGTGGTTCCTGTACCTCTCCCTATTTACATTTGGGATCCGCAGAGCCATGTGCATGCAGTTGATGGTATTCTGCACCATTGGGAATCCTGCTAACCTGGCAAAGCTACATGCACACTCCTCCTGCTTCTCTCTGGTAAGAAAGAAGGCAATGAAGTCTCCTATCCTGATATGCAGGGCTTTCATCAACTCCCTGATGCAGCGGCGGACGGCAAATTGGAAAATGTTGACTATGTTGTCTGCTCCCGCCAGGAAGGATCCACTTCCATAGAAGCTGAGGATGACGGTGACTTTGATGGCCACTGGTAATGCCGTCCTCACCCTGCTGTGTGGCTCTATGTCCTGTTGAAGGAGGTGGTACAGTTCAGTAATCATCTCCTTGCTGAATTGTAGGCACCTCAAACATTGCTCCTGGCTGAGGTGGAGGTAAGAGAAGTGTTGGAAATACTCAGCAGGTCTGGCAGCATCTGTGGAGAGAGAAGCAGTGTTAACGTTTCAGGTCAGTGACCCTTTTTCAGAACTCAGTTGCAGACCAGTTGAGCATTGATGGAATGGAAGCCCTTCCTGTTGATAAAGGGGACAGGCTGCTCCATGGGAGCATTGATGGCCACATACGTGCAGTCGATGACACCTTGCACCTGGAGGAATCCAGCAATGGCCCCGAACCCGATGGCCCTCTCGGCCTGATTGTCAGCATCAGTCCAGTACTGCACATAGTCGCCAGCCCTCTTGAACAAGGCATTGGTCATCTCCTTGATGCAGCAGTAGGCTGCTGCTCGGGAAACTCCATACATGTCTGCTGCGGATTCCTGGAAAGATCCAGATACATAGAAGTTGAGTGCCACGTTGCTCTTCAGGGCCATGGGCATTGGTTGTCCACTGAAGCCCATGGATTGCAACTTGTCCTGAAACAGGGTGCATAAGTCGGTGACAGCCTCCCTGGAGAGCCACAGCCTACACTGACACAGCTGCTCAGACATTTGGAGATAGCTGAGTCGAGTCCACTGCATGCTCTGGCACTGTTAGGCACTTCTTGGCATGGCTGGCTGTTGCCACTCTCCTCTTGGAGCTCCACGGGAGGTGCAGCTGTATCCTGGCCCTCCCTCTATCTGAGTCGCTGCTGTGTGTCACAGGGATCCATAAAGACAGGTCGTATGAGACCCATGCTATCTGATCAGTACCCCTCCAGAGGGCTGATCTCGCAGAGACTAACTTGCCTTGACTCCTTCCATTTGCTACGCTCCTCAGAAGACAAATTAATTCTTCTCAGTGCCCACTCTTGCAGAAAGCCCAACACCTGAGAGTGCCTGACCCTTGCATCTGAGAATGAGCCCATCTGCCCCTTGCGTCCAATACTTTGCCCACCTGTGCAGAGTGCTCAGCAGTGCAGGTTGACAAAGGCCTCCGCTATCCCACTTTCCATGGCTGCATTCCCATGACTTCACTGAGACCTTGCCTCAGTGCTACAACCTTTAAACGGCTGGGGATCAGAAGGCATGAGATCCCTGTGCACCTTTAACTAAATTTAAAACCCCTCATAAAATTGCAATCACTTCAATGCAAATGTATTATAACTAGCTGTTCAGCAATTGAGATTACAGTGCCACCATGTCAGGGTGGTAATGCTGCCTTGGAGCTTTTCTGTTGCTGACAAAATCCAGTACTGATGCCATGACGATTTTATGGCCACCCACACCTCTGCTCCTGTTCCTGCTGGCCAGACAAAATTCAGCCTATTATGTGCAGATCCCCACTCTATGCTACCCTCTAAACTAGACACTCTGCCAGTATCTGAGCTGTTGGCTGCAATTGTCAGATCAAATGACAGTGCTTCTCCCTCAGTGGTTTATAACATCTCTCACTCTTCATCGTGAGGCTGCATTCATTGGGAGTTATTGTGCATCTGAAAGCAGACAATTAGAAGGGGAAGGTTGGGACTAGGAAAGGGAGGTGGGAAGAGGTCCATTGTCACACCATCTGCAGTTTGCACTTCATGCCAGATAGCAGGATGAGGCTGAGATGGAATTTGAGAGCAGCATAAGGCAGGAACATACCATCATCCTGAATGTTCTTGGCAATGCCAGATGCAATCAGTTCTTTTACAAATATCTCATTGAATTGGAGCCCTCCGCCAGTTTGGCTTGCTGCCTCCTCATGGTTATGAGCCATCTTGTCCTGCAAGAAAGAAGGCAGAAAATCAGTGATTGTGTTTGAGTGATGTGCCTTCCATAGATGGATAGTTGGATGTATATAGAAGCAGCTAAAGTGAGGTTGGCAACATTGGAAAGTGTGTGAGGGTGAGGTGGAGTATCTGAAAGTTAATCCTAAATCCTGGTTGCTAAAGATTGCTGATGGGTAAATGATGCATTGAGCAGCATGAGAGATTGGTGGTGTGGTGGGTAGGAATGACCTTTGAAGATGTATTCACTGACCTTGAACACCCGTGTGAGGTCATTGAACTTCTTGCAGCACTCTAGCAGGTCCTTGGGCAAAAATCCTGCAATCAACCTCTCTGGCTCAATTCCCTTCTCAGGCTTTGCCTTGAGAGCCTTCTGGTTCCCTGCAGAAACATTGCTTCTCTATCCTTTCGACCTCCTGCATTAATACCTCCAGCACCGTATCAAAAAACCTGGGAGTCCTCTCGCTTGGCTCTTGCTTTATTTGGGATGCTTCCCCTTGCAGCCAACTCCCACACAGTCAGCAGCAATTTCCTTATAATGAGTGCAGCTCCTTTTTGAGACAGGCAGCCTGTCTTTAAGAGGTGCGGGGTCGCTGAATCACCTGCCAGCCATGCACACTGATGGATCCCCTGTTGACCATGAAGTCAGCCAGCAGCGTTTTTGGCACTGGATTGCATCCTACAATCATTCAAATGAGGAGGCAGCATTTAGTTTGCCTCAACGGAACAAGGCAGGGGCCAATCACAAATCTAAAAACAGAAGTAATCAAATTTTTCCCTCAAATATTTCAACTATCACAATGTACTGAAGGTAATTTTGAGTTTGGATGACAGTGTAAAATGCACAATATCAGATCAGATTACCATTATACATCTTTCCCAATTTTCTTTGCCATTTGGAAATGAAAATCGGGAGAGATGTATAATGGGCAGCTGATCCGATATCGCCTGTTTTACTGTGGCACTCAGTCAAAATTACATACCACTACCCCCCACCATGCCTCCAGAAACAAAATCACAGAATCACAGAATTGTTACAGCACAGAAACAGGCTATTCAGTCCATCATGTCTGCACCGGCTCGCCAAATGAGCAGTTCGCCTAGTGCTTTTCCCTCGCCTTCTCCCCATAACCCTGCACATACTTCCTTTTCAGATAACAGTCTAATTCCTTTTGAATGCCTCGATTGAACCTGCCTGTTTCCCACTCTCAGGCAGTGCATTCCAGACCTTAACCACTCGCTGCACGAAAACGTTTTTCCTCATGTTGCTTTTGCTTCTTTTGCCAATTATTTTAAATCTGTGCTTTCTCGTTCTCGATCCTTTCATGAGTTGGAACAGTTTCTCCTTATCCAGTCTGTCCAGACCCCTCATGATTCTTCCATTTGCACGCCAACAATGATTTAATGGACTTCCTGATGAAGAGCCTAATCTGCTGACTCAATTCTCCTATTACATAACACATTCAAGGTAAATAATATTGTTAGTGCAAGACAATCGGTGGTAACTATGTGTTATACCACATTTGCAACTGTGCTAGTCACATGTTGCTCCAGTGTAAAGCTCTACAAATGACAGCAATTGCTAAGCTCATGTAATATTTCTTAACAGAAGACATCTGTCAAGAGTGATTTTTTTTACCTTATGATAAGTATTAAATATAATGAAATGTTGAAAAGTAAATGAAAAACTCCAAATGCTACAACAGAAAATGATGAAATACATAACAGGCCTGTCAGCATTTGAAAAGAGATAATATAGGTATTTTTTTTTCAGTTCAGTAAACGTTGGTGTCCTGTTGATAAAAATGCCTCCTGATTACATAATCATTCACAATGCAAAGCTCACATTTCATCAGAACTTTGTGTTGCTACTTTTCAGCTCAGCTTTCTTACTTGCAGGTATACAGAAATACAATAACATAACTGATGTGTGTGTTTGTAACATGCACTTTAACAATAGGATACATATGTTTGCCATTTGGAAAGTTACAACTCTACCCCAAAAGGAGATTGTTGCAGGGCTATGGCGTAAGAGCAGGGAAGTGGAACTTCAAAGTTCGTTCAAAGGATCAGCACAGCCATGATAGGCCAAATGGCCCCCTTCTGTGCTGTATGATTCCATGATAAATGTCATGGTGCCATTACACTACACCAGTCCTCCATCTCCCATTCTTTTTACCAGCCCAGCAAAAGACCTAGCTGCTTGGGGCCAAGAGCTACCCTCTTTACAGCTGACTCATGGCACCTCTCCAAAACCCACAGTTGCCAGTAGAACTTTTTTAATGGCTGAGTGGGCCAAATGGCCTCCTTTTGTGCTGTATGATTCTATGATTTTAACTATTTGTCTCAGCTTCCCCACTATCCCACCAGCTGTTTTTATATTCATTATGTATTCATTATGTATGTTCACTACACATACCTACTCATTCCTTCTGCTGTTGTAAATGGGTGACACATGTTCTGTTAGAAGTCAAGGTTTAGGGAGAAACCAGATCAAACAAAATTACTACACACAATACACAATTAGTATGCGTACTAACACTAATATTTGAGTCAAACTAATTTCTTTGCAGTGAGTTGGTCTGGTCATGATACACTACCAGTTACAAACTGCATTGTCCAATTATTTGCCAGTTTTGCCTATAAACAAAAGAGCTGAGGGGGATTGAGACAGGATGATTGTCCTCTGCAAATTCCTGCCGACAGTACTTTGTGTCTCCCATAATGGCATCTACCATAGAGATAATGTTAACCTAACCCACGTGGTAGAAAAATCAGGGGGGTAGAAATTTGTCTCTGACAGTGGTGCAAAACGGGAACATCAATGGAATTAAATATCAGGCGCTGCATACATTGGGCAGCCAATCTGATTCATCCCCAATCCCCGTTTTGCGCCACCACCCAAGACAAATTTGTACCGCAGTTAGCGAATTGGATATCAATTTTACATAATGTGTGATTTTACATCCAAGTGATGCAGATGGACTATCTTTAACGAACATCATGGGACAGGACTTCAGAAATGCTCCATCCATCAATATCGGTGACCACGCTCTGGAAGTGTTCAAGAGTTCACCTACCTAGGCTCAACTATCAGCAGTAACCTGTCTCTCGATGCAGAAATCAACAAGCGCATGGGAAAGGCGTCCGCTGCTATGTCCAGACTGGCCAAGAGGGTGTGGAAAAATGGCGCACTGACACAGAACACAAAAGTCCAAGTGTATCAAGCCTGTGTCCTCAGCACCTTGCTCTACGGCAGTGAGGCCTGGACAACGTATGTCAGCCAAGAGCGACGTCTCAACTCATTCCATCTTCGCTGTCTCCGGAGAATCCTTGGCATCAGGTGGCAGGACCATATCTCCAAAGCAGAAGTCCTCGAGGCGGCCAACATCCCCAACATATATACCCTACTCAGCCAGTGGCACTTGAGATGGCTCGGCCATGTGAGCCGCATGGAAGATGGCAGAATTCCCAAGGACACATTGTACAGCGAACTCATCACTGGCATCAGACCCACCGGCCGTCCATGTCTCCGCTTTAAAGACATCTGCAAACGCGACCTGAAGTCCTGTGACATTGACCACAAGTCGTGGGAGTCAGTTGCCAGTGATCGCCAGAGCTGGCGGACAGCCATAAATGCTGGGCTAAAGAGTGGTGAGTCGTAGAGATTTAGCAGTTGGCAGGAAAAAAGACAGAAGTGCAAGGAGAGAGCCGACTGTGTAACAGCCCCGACAACAAATTTTACCTGTCACTCTAGAATTGGCCTTTATAGCCACTCCAGGCGCTGCTCCACAAACCACTGACCATCTCTAGGAGCTTACCCATTGTCTCTCGAGACAACAAGGCCAAAGAAGACTCCAATCAATCTTACTGCCACTGAAGATTAACTATTACAAGTGTCGAGTCTCATTCCTTTAGGTTTTATTTGTTGTTGGAGATTTTAAAAATGTAAAATCTAAAAATTTTAATAATTTTTGTCTCTTTTTATTCTCTCTTAATCCAATCCTTCTTCCCTTTCTATACCAGGTTGACACTGGACTCACCCACTCTACACTTCCTGTTCAGTCCTTGCACTGTTAATTACGAAATCTTTTAATCTGACTGGTTAAAGAGATGCACAATTGCTCGCTCTATTCATTCAAGCACCCTCGATGCACCATTATCAGCTTGCATTTCCAACAAATTGCCATGCAAACAATTATAAAACTAAACATGCAAGGGCAAATCTAATTAATGGCAGATTTGTTCGATGCCCTGCTACAGCAACATTTTGCCCATTATTTATAATCTATGGAGAAGCAATGTCAAAGCTTAGTTCATTAATATTTTAATCATCTAATCTTTCAGTGCTTTTATCTAATTTATGAGAATACACATTTGCTTTAGAAATAATGAATTGAAATGTAGCTCTTTTTTTCAAATCCTTTCTAAGTGAAAAGGGAAGACCATGCTTGACTAACCCTATTTATTGAAGTCTTTGAAAGATAGATAAGGGTAATGCAGTGGATGTAATATACATGGACTTTTAAAAGGCCTTCAGTAAGGTACTGCACTGCATGTTGGACCCCTGACGAATGTCAAAGCATGTGGAGTCAGGGGACAAGTTGCTGAATGAATAGCAAACAGAAAATAGAAAGTAAGGATTAAAGATAATTAATCAGACTAGCATAATGTGGGAAGAGGTGTTCCACAGAAATCAGTGCTGGAAGCACTGTTGTTCATCATTTACATAAATGATTTGGACTCTGAAACCGTAAGTAGTATATCAATTTGCAGACAAAACAAGATTGGCGAATATAATTAACACAAGAAAATAATAACAAACCAGCAGAATGGATATATAAATGGCCAATAAATTTCAATATAGATAAATTTGAGCTGGTGCATTTGGGTGGAGGAAGAAGAAGGCCACATACTCTTTGGAAAATAAGAGTCTGAGGTATGCAATTCGATAAGACTCGAAAATGGGTGCAATTGCACTATTAATCCATGCCTGTTGCTTCCGTTGCAGGCAGCAAGCAAACTTTGTGCTGCTTGCTCATAAAATAATCATAGTGTGCAGCCAGCTCGATGTGAACTGTTGAGTGGCTGCATGCCTGAGAAATGGATGCAAAATCGGGAGAGGCTAGAACTGCTTAAAGCTAGCCTGCTCTACTTAAAGTTGCTTTGTGGCAGGAGCAGGTGCTGGAACTGGTTGCAGAAAAGAGTATGAGCAAGAAGAACACTGAATTATGGCACAATATGGCAAAGAGTGGGCTCCAAAATTTTCTGGTACTGAAGTAG
The DNA here is from genome assembly GCF_036365525.1 of Heterodontus francisci. Lineage (NCBI taxonomy): Eukaryota > Metazoa > Chordata > Chondrichthyes > Heterodontiformes > Heterodontidae > Heterodontus > Heterodontus francisci. The sequence goes on from NC_090376.1 coordinate 107,865,903, forward strand.
AGGCCTTGGTTCAGAGGAGGAGAGATGTCATCTATTTGCAGGGGGCCAGGAGCCCCTCCAGACAAATTCTCAGGAGGCAGTGGGACCAGATAGCTGAGGATCTAGATGTAGACCTGCAAGAAGTTCAATGAACTTATATCCCGCTTCTCCCTCATCCCACAATTTCTTCTGATTTAGATATTGCAGATGGTGTAAACAAGCACCTCTTGCTTCTCCCACCTCCCTTCCCTCACCACTACCCTACCCTTGTGCCTTTCTCCTTGCAGGTATCCAAGAACTGCAACCTGGCCAGGCAGTGGTGGAAGAGAAAGGGGTGGAAGGCAGGAAGACAATGATGAAGAAGAAACATCATCACTCACTCTCACACTTGAAGCCATCAGCTCAGATGCTGACACTGTTCGTACTTTAGGGGATAGCTTAGATAGCAGGATCTGCCTGGTGAGACATCAGGTACAAATGGTCTGCACAGGTGCCAACACATCAGAGTTCTGCAGCAGAGGATTCAGATGAGGACTTTGATGGGGCGGTGTACAAAAAAAGGCTGATGGGCGTATAGCCTGAAATGCTTGATGCACCGGTAGGCCTGGAAGAAAGCCTGAAGTCAATGTCAAGGAGCATGGAGATGTCCAGCACTATCATAGCATAGGGTTTTCTGCAGAGTTTGGAGCCCATCCTTTCCAGCATGGAAGTGGTGGCCAACTCCATGAGAACACCTACTGACCTATCAATGAAGTAGTGTCTGATAGACAATGTCTCAGCTTCCATTGCAGCACAAGCAGAAGCCAATCAAAAGCTGTGTGCTGCAGTGGAAACACAAACTGCTCTTATGCAAGCTCAGCTTGCTCCCATGAAGGTTCAGGCTGTTGCTATCATAGTTGCAGATAACAGTGATCCTAGTCTCACAGTAGTGCAGCTATCTGTCCTCTGACACATTGCTAGGATTGCTGAGGTGCCACCCAGGGAAGTGGCAGTGGCACTGTGGAGCATGAACCCACTATCCTCTCTCAGGTAGCTGCCTTCCTAACAGCACTGTGGGTGTATCTACATCAGACAGACTGCAGTGATTCAATGATGCCCACAGCCCATGAACAAACTAAGAAACAAGCATTTGTCCTCCCACCACTGCCATTCTGCCAGTGTTCTTGCTGTTGCCTGACAGCCAACCAACCCAGATGTGCCAAGAAGGTGCAGTCCGAAACTGAGCCTTCTAAGCCCAGAACTGCTCAAGGTTGTCTTGCAAGGCTACTGTCATGCTACGCCCCCACCTGCCAAAAATGAGGCACATTAATTTTGTCATGAACATTGATTTTAAACTGTTACTGGAGAGAAGAAAGGACTTGTTAAAAAGCTCTGCTGTGGCTGGAAAAAACATTTGCATATTAACAGACAATGCTTGGAATGACAAAGGACTGTTCCCTGACTCATTCAACCCACAATGAACCTTGATCACCAGGGATTGTGCATAAGAGGGGCATTCCAGTAACTGCTAAGGTGATACAACCCAGGATGTGGTCAGACCAGTTAGTCACATGACTAACCTGCTTAGCAACCTGGGTTTTCTGAACTGTACAAACAGTTTGAACTGAGAAAGTCTGTTAGCTCCTGGATTGAGAAGATCGCTCCTATCTGCTCCCATCTTTTTATCACAAGCCTCTGAATCCATTGAAGACACATGAACCCTAAGAGAGAAAAGTCACCTGCAGCAAACAAGGTTTAAGAAGAATATTGAGCCCCAATGAAAAGCAAGTTCTACCTACAATCAAGGACTTTACAGTGAGCTCGAAGAACCGTAACAAAAACTCTTCAGATATTGCCTCAAACGTTCCCAATTTCTTTTTTTCTTCTCTTTTCTGTCTCTATTTGCATGTGTGTATCGCGCAAGCATGCTAGCGTGGACGTGTTATGTATCAGTAGGCGTTAACCGAATTAGAGTTTAAGTTTAAGTTTAATAAATTTCAACTTTTCTTCTTTAAACCTAAGAAAGCCTGCTTGTGCTGGTTTCTTTGTCTTATAATCAGAAAGCTGTGAACAAGAATTCACCAAGGGGGAGCTAAAAACACGTGTTGTTTAAAATTAAACCCTGTTTTGGTAAGACCAGGTGAAGGCTAAAAGAAACCCCTGGACACCTTTCTCACTGGGTCGTAACACTATCTGCAGTCTCCCCCACTGAAAGACACCATTCTTCTACCAGCTGTGTTGCAGATACTGTGATAGCACTGTGTAGGAGCACTAAGACGGACAAAGACACATGGAAGATAAGCAATATAACCATGTTTGATTTAGAAATTTGGTTTGGAATGCTTGTTTTGTGGTGCTTTTTATTTTAGCATTGTGGCCAAGGGGGTACTGTGATGGTCAGTGACAGAGGGAAGGGAGGTGTGTGAATGTTGTTCAATGGGGAATTGGTGTTGTATTCACTGGTACTGCAGTCGGATGAATTGATCACAGACAGCCCGGCCAGAAAGCAGCTTTGTTAACTGTTTCCTCTCTTACTCTTCCTCCTGTTCATCCTCCACCTCCTCCTTTTCCTCCACCCCTTCTTCTTCCTCTTCTTCCAGCTCCCCAGCTGGTTGCCATGCAGCTGGTGGCAAGGGCTGTGGTCTCATGATCTTGAGGTTGTGCAATATGCAGCAGACCACAATGAATCTTGACGTGTACTCTGCCAAGTATTGTAGGCCTCCTCCAGAGAGGTTCGGGCAGCGGAAGAGTTATTTCAGCACAGCAATGAACATAGATCCTACTTTGTGTGGTAGTGTGGCTTCCATTTTGTGCATGTTGAACATCTGTGTGTGAGTTATGCACCTGAGTCATGAGTCATGGGCTGGAATTTTACATTCCCTGCAGGACCAGGCTGGAGGTGGGTTGGTGGTGATAAAATTGTGTAGGATGTGTGGGGGTTGGAGCCATTCCCGTAACCTTCCTGCCCCTGCTGCAATTATATGAGCGATGGAAGAGGTGAAAAATGGCCCGCCCACCCTTAGGTGGCCAATTAATGGCCATTTAAGAGCCTCCTCCCACCTCCACTGGTATATTACAGGTGGTGGGCAGGTACTTTGTCAGCAGTGGAGGCCGCCCAGCAATACTAGGCAGCCTCCTGTGGGCCTAAGGGAGGGACAACCTGATCATGCACTCTGTGCCCCATGGAGGACCCAACCTCACCCAGAAGCTCCTGCTACCATCACGAGTGGACCTCCCACCTCCCTCCTGATTGACCCCCACCCCCCTCGCGTGGGACCAGCCTATTTTCCCCGGTGAGACCCAAAACCCCACTTACCCTTTTCGGCGCTGGTGCCACAATCCTCCTGAGGCTGGGTGCAGTCCCAGTAGTGGCCACGTCTCCCGGTGGCTGCTGGGACTGAGGATCTGCAAGCCCCGTGATTGGCTGGCAACTCCTGGAGGCAGGACTTCCTGCCTCAGAGGAGTGGAAGTCCTGCCTGAGGCCAATTAAGGGCCTGGGCCATGTAAAATCTCTGTGTGGCTCCCAGGCCCAGTGAAGGCAGGCCTGCCCCGATGTAAAATCCCAGTCATTTAGTCAGCAGTCAGCTCTTGTTGCCCAGCAGCAACTTTCTGCTTTGTCTTAGTGGTTCAAATACAGACACTAAAGTGTATAATGCCACAGAATGAAGGCTTCATGACTGCTGTCAGGATAACGGGCATGACCTGCATGATTCACTGTGTATGGTCACATACCAGCTGGACATTGAGGGAGTGGAATCCCTTCTGGTTGTGGTGCATCTTAGAAATGATGTGCAACATCTGCCAAGTGATATGTCTGTAGTCAATGGCATCCTGCACACTGGGAAGCCAAGAGTTTGCTCCATCTACTTCTTTCTGGCAAGAGAAATTGAGATATATTTAGCTCTATTTGCGTACAGAGCCTCAGTGACCCCCATGCAACATCGGATGGAGCATTGGGAGATGTTGCAAATATTGCTTGCTACAGCCTGGAAGGGATTAGACACATAAAAAAATCATGGTCACAGCCACCTTCACAGCCACTGGCATGGCCATCGCCACCCTGTTCTGAAGCTGCAGTTGTGGCTGCAGCAGGTGGCACATTTCAATGAGGACCTACTTACTGAAGCTGAGACATGTGAATCATTATTCCTGGTTGAGGTTGAGGTACAGAATTGTCTCTGAACACTCTGGGAGGATATGGCCTCCTGTTGAAAGCCTGTCTTCCCCTCATTCTCTCTCCTCCAGCAGCTTGTCCTTCTCTGTGCAACCTCTGTTCATTCTCCCTGTCATCGAGTCATAGAGTTTTACAGCACAGAACCAGGCCCTTTGGCCCAATGCGCCTGCGTCGACCATCAAGCACCCGTCCTAACTAATCCCATTTCCCTGCACTTGGCCCGTAGCCTTGTATTGTATGACATTTCAAGTGCTCATCTAAATATTGCTTGAATGTTGTGAGTGTTCCTGCCTCTACCACTCCTTCAGGCCGTGTGTTCCAGATTCCAACCACCCTCTGGGTGAAAAAATTCCTCCTCAGCTCCCCTTTAAAACCTCCTGCCCCTTACCTTAAATCTATGCCCCCTAGTTATTGACCTCTCCGCTAAGTTAAAAAAGTTTCTTCCTATCTATCCTATCAATGCCCCTCATAATCTTGTATACCTCAGCCTTCTCTGGTCCAAGGAAAACAACCCCAGTCTATCTAGTCGGTCTTCATAACTGAAATGCTCCAGCCCAGCCCTGGTGAATCTCCTCTGCACCCTCTTCATTGCAATCACATCCTTCCTATAGTGTGGCGACCAGAACTGTACACAGTACTCCAACTGTGGCCTAACCAGTGTTTTATACAGCTCCATCATAACCCCCCTGCTCTTATATTCTAGGCTGCGTTTGCTGACAATGCTACCACTAGTGGTGCTGCAGTGGCACATGCGCAAATGCAGCATGTGCCACTATAACGTCACCGTCTGCGACTTCAGGCAGCTGCCAGGACTAAAGATGGCGCTGCTCAAATAATCACACGAAGGCAACCTGACCTAAATGCGTGGCAGCACACAATGGCGGGAGGGAGAAAGCAAGCGAACGAGCGGGCTGGGGATGATGGGGGTGGAGGGAGCGGGCTGGGGACAGGGGGGAGCGGAGCGGAGCGGCCAGAGAGAGCAGTGAGTGGGGGGAGCGGAGCAGCCAAATGATCGGAGCGGCCGGAGAAAGCAGCAAGGGGGGGGGGGGGGGGGGGGCGGGAGTGGAGTGGCCGTAAGAGCAAAGAAGCCAGAGAGAGCAGCGAGGGGGGGAGCGGAGTGGAGCGGCCGGCGAGAGCAGTGAGAGGGGGAGCGGAGCGCAGTGGCCGACGAGAGCAGTGAGGGGGGGGAGCAGAACGGCTGGCGAGAGCAGTGAGAGGGGGAGCGCAGCGCAGCGGCCGGTGAGAGCAGTGAGGGGAGGAGGGAATGAAGCGGCCAGCGAGAGCAGCGAGGTGGGGAGCGGAGCTTGACGCATGGGTGAATACGTTAGCGTTGTATTGCTGTACACGTAAAGCGCATGCGCAGAGGCTGACCAGGCGTGTTGCCCGAAGATGCACACGTCACGCAATGACGTCATTGGCGCATGCGCTAACCAATCCTGGCAAGTCGGAACGCAGCGCACGCGCAGAGAGCAGGAGCCGGTCTGCGAAAGTGCACACTTTGGCGCAGCCTGATTACGTCAGTGGCTGGCTGCGTTGTCAGGCATCACTTTGTATATTCTATGCCACACTAACAAACGCAAGTATCCCATATGCCTTCCTACCCACCTTATCTACCTGTGCTGCAGCCTTCAGTGATCGACGGACAAGCACCCCAAGGTCCCTCTGACCCTCTGTGCTCTCTAGGGTCCTACCATCCATTGTATAATCCATTGCCTTGTTAGACCTCCCAAAGTGCATCACCTCACATTTCTCAGGATTAAACTCCATTTGCCACTGCTCCGCCCATCTTACCAGCCCATCTATATCGTCCTGTAGTCTAAGGCTTTCCTCCTCACTATTTACGATACCACCAATTTTCGTGTCGTTTGCGAACTTACTGATCATACCTCTTATATTCACATCTAAATCATTGATGTACACTACAAACAGTAAGGGTCCCAGCACCAATCCCTGCGGTACACCACTGGTCACAGGCTTCCACTCGCAGAAACAACCCTCTACCATCACCCTCTGCTTCCTGCCACTAAGACAATTTTGGATCCAATTTGCCAAATTACCCTGGATCCCATGGGCTCTTACCTTCTTAACCAATCTCCCATGCGGGACCTTATCAAAAGCCTTACTGAAGTCCATGTAGACTACATCAACTGCTTTACCCTCATCTACACCTCTAGTCACCTCCTCAATAAAATTCAATCAAATTTATTAGACATGATCTCCCCCTGACGAAGCCATGCTGTCTATCCCTGATTAATCCCTGCCTCTCCAAGTAGAGATTAATCCTGTCTCTCAGAATTTTTTCCAATAATTTCCCTACCACTGATGTTCGACTCACTGACCTGTAATTTCTTGGTTTATCCTGCTACCCTTCTTGAATAATGGTACCACATTCACTGTCCTCCAATCCTCTTGTACCTCTCCTGTGGCCAGAGAGGATCTGAAAATTTGTGTCAGAGCCCCTGCTATTTCCTCCCTTGCCTCACATAGCAGCCTAGGATACATCTCATCTGGGCCTGGGGATTTACCACCTTCAAGCCTGCTAAAACAGCTAATACTTCCTCCTTTTCAATGCTAATTTGATCAAGTATATCACAATCCCCTTACCTGATCACTGCACCTACATCGTTCCTCTCCACAGTGAACACAGATGAAAAGTACTTATTCAAAACCTCCCCTCTGTCCTCCGGCTCCACACACTGATTGCCTCTATGATCCCTAATGGGTCTCACTTTTTCCCTGGTTATCCTCTTGCCCCTAACATACTTATAAAATGCCTTGGGATTTTCCTTTATCTTGTCTGCCAGTGATTTTTCATGCCCCCTCTTCGCTCTCCTAATTACTTTTTTAAGTAGTCCCCTACACTTTCTATACTCCTCTAGGGCCTCCGCTGTTTTCAGCACTCTGAATCTGCCATACGCAACCATTTCTTTCCTGATCCAATCCTCTATATCCCTTGACATCCAGGGTTCCCTTGACCTGTTGGTCCTATTCCTCACCTTTACAGGAACATGCTGCACCTCAACCCACTCAATTTCCCTTCTAAATGACTCCCACTGGTCTGATGTAGACTTTCCTGTAAGAAGCTGCTCCCAGTTCACTTTGGCCAGATCCTGTTTTATCATATTGAAATCTGCCTTCCCCCCAATTCAGTACTCTTACTTCTGGTCCCTCTATGTCCTTTTCCATAACTGCCTTAAATCTTACAGAGTTATGGTCACTATCCCCAAAATGATCCCCCACTGCCACTTTACCACTTGTCCGGCTTCATTCCCTAGGATCAAGTCCAGTACCGCCGCTCCTCTTGTAGGACTCATTACGTGCTGGCTCATAAAACTCTCCTGAATACACTTGAAGAATTCCGCCTCCTTTAAGCTTTTTGCATGAATACTATCACTTCTAATATCGGGGAAGTTGAAATCCCCTCCTATTATTACCCTATTATTTTTGCACCTCTCTGAGATTTGCCTACATATCTGCTCCTCTATCTCTCCCTGACTGTTCGGAGGCCTGTAGTACACGCCCAGCCAAGTGACTGTCCCCTTTTTGTTTTTAAGTTCTACCCATATGGCCTCATCAGAGGAATCTTCTAGGATGTCATTCCTCCTTGCTGCAGTAATTGTCTTTTTAATCAACACTGCAATCCCACCTCCTCTTTTACTCCCTCCCCTATCACGTCTGAAGATTCTATACCCTGGAATATTAAGCTGCCAGTCCTGCCCTTCCCTCAACCATGTCTCAGTAATAGCAATAATATCATATTCCCATGTCATGTTGCAGGTCAAGGGATACAACCTACCGCACCCATGTTTGGGAGTAAGTGGTCTGTGCAGAATCTTTGAAGTCAGGACAAAGTTCTTCATCATATACCACATCATTCCCCGAAGACTTTAGCAACTTAAAAAACTCTGGAAACCACCAAATACTTCTACTTCTAACTACAACTGCTAATGTTGTACCTCTGTTTAAAAAGGGAACGAGAGATAGACCAAATAATTATAGGCCAGTCAGTCTAACCTCAGCAGTGGGCAAGTTATTGGAACCCATGCTGAGAAACATAATCTGTCACTTAGAAAGGCTGAGATTAATCAAGGATAGTCAGCATGGATTTGTTAAGGGAAGATCTTGTCTGCTAACTTGATCAAATTTTTTGAAGAAGTAACCAGGAAGGTAGATTAGGGTAGTGCAGTTGATATGGTGTCCATGGGTTTTAGCAAGGCTTTTGACAAGGTCCCACGTGGCAGACTGGTTAAAAAAATAAAATCCCATAGGATCCAGGGAAATGCAGCAAGGTGGATACAAAATTGGCTCAGTGGCAGGAAACAAAGGGTAATTGTCGACGGGTGATTTTGTGACTGGAGGGCTGTTTCCAGTGGCATTCTGCAGGGCTCAGTACTGGGTCCCTTGCTTTTTGTGGTCTATTTTAATGATATGGATATAAATCTATGAGGCATGATCAAAAAGTTTGCAAATAGCACGAAGATTGGCCATGTGGTAGATAGAGAGGAGGATAGCTATAGGCTGCAGGAAGATGTTGATGGTCTGGTCAGATGGGCAGAAACGTGGCAAATGGAATTCGAATTGGAGAAGTGTGAGGTCAAGTGTGGGGAGTCAAATAAGGCAAAGGAATACACGATTAATGGGAAAATACTGAGAAGTGTAGAGGACTACACTAGAGGGATCTGGGAGTAAATGTCCACAGATCCCTGAAGGGAGCAGGACAGGTTGATACGGTGGTTAAGAAGTGTCAGGCAAACCCCACCCCCCCCCACCCCACCAACCTGCCAGGACTGAGGCGCACATTATTTCGCCACATAAACATTAAAACTTAAAACTTGCAAGCCCCTGACTGGAAAGACATTTGCATAGCACCAGACAGTGTGAAAACAAAGGGAACTAGTCCCTGCCCCAATGGACAGAAGAAACTTGGTCAGACCAGTCGGTCACATGACCACCTGCGGGCCAACTAGGGGAGTTTTAAACTGGAAAAACAGATTTTGAAATCAGAAAGCTCCTGGCTCCTGGTTTGATAAGACATCTCTCCTCATCTGTCCTCATCTTGCTCTCACCAGCTTCAGAAACCATTGAAGACACGTAAACTCAAAGAGAGAAAAAGTCTCCTTCGCGAATAAGGTTTGAAAGGAACACTGGGCCCCAATGAAACACAATGCCATATCTTAAATCAAGGACTACAGCGAGCTCGAAGCACAGTAACAGGATATTGCCTCAAACTGTTCCACTTTATCTTTTCATCTCTTTTCTGTCCCTATCTGCATGAGTATATCGCGTGTGCATGCTAGCGTGGGTGCATCGTATATCCGTAGCCGTGAACTGCATTAGAGTTTAAGTAAGTTTAATAAATTTCACTTTTCTTCTTTAAATCAAAGAAAGCCATAATTGGAAAGCTGTGAACAAGAGTTCACAAAGGGGGAGCTCAAACCACAGTGTGTTTAAAATTAAACCCCGTTACAATAAGACCAGGTGATGATAGTAACAGACCTCTAGACACCTTTCTCGCCTGGTCGTAACAAGAAGACATATGGAATCCTTTCCTTTATTAGCCGAGGTATAGAATATAAGAGCAGGGAGGTTATGCTGGAACTGTATAACTCATTGGTTAGACCACAACTTGAGTACTGTGTGCAGTTCTGGTCACCTCATCACATAAATTATGTAATTGCACTAGAGAGGGTACAGAGGAGATTTACGAGGATGTTGCCGGGACTGGAAAAATGCAGCGAGAAGGAAAGACTGGATAGGCTGGGCTTGTTCGCCTTGGAACAGCGAAGGCTGAGGGGAGATCTAATTGAAATATACAAAATTTTGAGGGGCCTGGACAGAGTGGAGGTGAAGGGCCTATTTACCTTAGCAGAGAGGTGAGTGACAAGGGGGCACGGATTTAAAGCGATTGATAAAAAGATTAAAGGGGAGATGAAGATTTTTTTTTTACCCAGAGGGTGGTGGGAGTCTGGAACTCACTGCCTGAAGGGTAGTTGAGGCAGGACCCCTCAACTCATTCAAAAGAAGTCTGGATATGCACCTCAAGTGCCGTAATCTGCGAGGCTTCGGACCACATGCTGAAAGGTCGGATTAGAATGGGTGGATCGTTTTTTGGTTAACACAGACTGCTGTAAACTTTCTATGATTCCATGATTCTACAATCACAGCAAGAGTCAGTAGAACTCAATCGGTAACTAACCTGAAAGTAGTTGAAGACCCCTTTAAAAAACATTGGTGGTTGTGTTGGGGCAGGGAGGGGTCCTTCCTCCTGCTGAACATGTGTTCAGCTGTGCAAGGTTAAGAGAGGGCATTAGCTGTAGTGTTGAGCTCCAAAATTGGAGTGCTAGAGGCAAATCAGTGTCACACAGTGATTGACCTCATAGTCTGCCTACTCTGTACACTTAAAGCCCTGCGGTGTGCAAGGTCCCTCATCAAAATGGCAGTGCATATATGGCCGCCAGCATCAGAAAAATGTAGATGCACTGCAGACATCATTTTGGAGGTGAAACAGTGCCCATAGTGCCAACAAAAATGGCCGTTACAGATTTAGGCTTGCAGGGCTACAAGGATTGAGGCAGGGAGTGGAAATAACTGCAAAGCTCCTTGGGGAGCCTACATGGACATGATGGGCTGAGTGGCCTCCTTCTGTGCCATAATGACTCTATCACTCTACCCACCTGAGAGAAATAGGAGGAAAGGGATTTGAGGGTACTGTCAGGCAAACCCTGCCAAGACTGAGGAACACATTATTTTGCCACATGAACAAAAACCAAACGTTGCAAGCCCTGACTGGAAGGACATTTGCATAGTACCAGATAATGTTGAAACAATGGGGACCCAGCAGTTGCTTACCCAATACACAGAAGTGGCCAAACCAGTTTTAGTCACATGACTAGCTGGCTGGAGTTTTTAAATCTGAACTTCCAACAAAGGATTTGAACTCAGAACGCCATGTGCTCATGGACTGAGAACATCTCCTCTCCTGTCTGCCTGCCTTCACCTGTCCCACGGAACTGAATCTTGTAAAAACACATGAAACTCAAAGAGAGAAAGGTTTCCTAAATGAACAAGGTTTTAAGAAGACTACTGGGCCCCAACAAAATGCAAGACTTCAATCAAGGACTACAGCGAGCTCGAGAAACAGTAACAAGATATTGCCTCAAACCTGTTCTACTTATCTTTTCTTTTTCTCTTTTCTATCCCTATCTGCATATTTATATCGCGTGTGTGCTCCGTGGGCGCATTGTATATCTGTAGGTGTGAACTTTATTAGAGTTTAAGTTTAAGGTTTAATAAATTTCACCTTTCTTCTTTAAAATAAAGAAAGCCTTTTTGTGCTCATTTCTTTGCCTTATAATTGGAAAGTTGTGAATAAGGATTCACAAAGGGGGAGCTCAAAACACAATGTGTTTAAAAATTAAACCCTGTTACAATAAGACCAGGTGAAGATAGTAAGAGACCCCTAAACACCTTTCGCATCTGGTTGTAACAGTACAGATTCACAAATCATCACGTAGTAACACAGGTTAAGAAATCCAAAAAAATATAAACAAGGCATTGGGGTTCATTTCGACAGGGTAGAATTCAAAAGCAGAGAGGTTATGTTAAACATATATAAAACCTTGGTTAAACCATGATTAGAGTACTGTGCACAGTTCTGGTCTCCATCTTACAAAAAGGATAGTGAAGCACAGGTGAAAGTGGCACAAAGATTTACAAGGATGATACCAGAACTGAGAGGGTAGAGCTACCAGGAAAGAATGAACAGATTTGGGCCCTTTTCTTCAGAAAAGTGAAGACCGATAGAGGTCTTTAGAGATATTTCCACTTATGGCAATGTCAAAACTAATGGTGGAAAATAAAACAGCCACTAATGAATCCAATGAGCAATTCAGGAGAATCTTCTTTACTCTGAGAGTGGTGAGAATGTGGAACTCACTACTACATGAAGCAGTTGAGGCAAATAGCATGTTTGCATTTAAGGGGAAGTTAGTTAGGTATATGAGGGAGAAAGGAATAGAAGGATATGTTGATTAGAGTATAGACCTGTTGAGCCAAATGGTCTGTTTCTCTGTAAATTCTCTGTAATCTAATGAATATACTCAAAAAATCCCTTGACACTTAAAATGTTTTTGGCTTTTTCCTATTGCTAACTTTAAAAAAATCTAATTAGGATAATTGATTGCTTGATAGACAGTCATAACATAGTTGAAGTCACTGCAGATGATAGTTTATTTATTAAAATTGAATTATCAAGAACAGTAAGTATCAATCCAGTGGAAACAAATATATTGTATATCCTAAAAGAAACATTTCACTCTCGCAAATTCCATCGTTCCTGATGGTTGCAGCCACTTTAATGTCATCAAAAAGTAACTAAAATTAGCAGCCATTTTATGTTCTTTTACTCCACCACAAATTGGTGCAAAGGCTGATATATAGCACAGAAGCTTTAAAATTACTTTGAAATGCAATTCTCTAAAAGTGAACTGTAATTACAGAGATGCAAAACACATCTGTGCACAAATCTGCCACATAGCAGTGTTCAATGCAAAACATGCTGGATTATATCAGAATATAATTAAGCCCTGTGTATAGTAATTGGCATATTGTGTAATTAGTTCTAAAGCTGCATGTGGGTTTACACAATCAAAGAAGCAACCATTCTCCTCAGAAACTTGCACTGATTGACAACTGACATGGAACTCATGTTAAAGATTAAACATGTATGTTTCTTGTTAAACCCAGCAAAGAGACAGATATTACCATCATCACAAATTATATGCATTTCTGTTTATAGAATGTGCTTATTGAACCTGTTTAGAGAGCTGATGACAACAAAAACTTGTGCAGATCTATAGCTTGGCTTCGTGCTTCAGAAACAATAATTAACTAGTCAGGAGATAGGATTCTGGCCTCTTGTACATCCCCCACTTCCTTTGACTCAACATTGGTGGCTATGACTGCAGCAATGTTGGCCCCATACCCTCGAATCTCCTCCCAAAATCTCCATTTGCCTATCCAAATATCTCCCCTCCTTTAAAATGCTGCTGAAAACATGGCAGGCATGCTTAACACATAGCAGGTGTGTTTGGAGTCTCCACCAGCTGGCATTGTCAGAGGCTGTGCCAGTCCTATACTGCATGTTAGCTGCGGGTGTCCATGCAGTAGATGGCACAGCTCTACATTTGTCTGTCTGTGATCTGTGAAGACAATTCCTCATGGGTGGTGCCAAGTAAATGCAACAATACCTGCAGATATGGCCAATGGTAGTTTGTCAGGTGCAGCCAATCAGGTATCAGTGTCTGGTCATCCTTATATCCTTTCTTTAATGCAATAGCTTTGGAAGAAACATCCAGCTTTATAACTAATGAGGCCTTCACATATCTGCACAGTTGCCTTTGCTGTCCCAGTATTCCTGTGTTGGAGCTCCACCATGCACTAGTCCTCTGCAAAGCCAGGTATGTGTATCTTAGTCCATTGATGCAAATATAAGGGTATTGGCAGGTGGGCACATATCTGAAGCAGCCTAACCTGGTATCATTCCATTGCCCCCCCCACAGCCCCAACCCCCTGCCCCTTCTTCCTTCATAAAACTGAGATATTACAACAGCTGCTACTTGTATTTATATAGAACATTTAACATGGAAAATCATCTCAAAGTAATCCACCCAAAGTGCTCCACAAAGGCAAAATTTAAAAAAATGATGGTGAGCCAAAGAAGGATATGTTAAGAGAAATATGTTAAGTGACAAAAAAGCTTGATCAAAGGGTTCATTAATGGTGAAGTTGAGTTGGGATGAGAAGTAGTCCTAAACCCCTTTTAATATGCATTGCAATTGCAACTCGTACAAAGTTAATTATTTCACAGTTGATTTTATAAAAAGCAAAATAACTTTATTAACTTGAGTCAGCCATGGCTCAATTAATAACATTCTTGCCTCTGAGTCACAAGATTTGGGGTTGAAGTCCCACTTCAGGGCTTGAGCACCAAAATCAAGGCTGACACTCCAGTGCAGTACAGAGGGAGTGCTGCACTGTTGGAGGTGCCATTTTTCAGATGAGATATTAAACTGAATAGCAGGAAAAACATATCTATCTTCTTGGGTGGATGTAAAATATCCCATGACACTATTTCAAAGAAGAACAGTGCAGTTATCCCTAGTCAATACTATCCCTCAATTAACATCACAAAAAGAGATTATCTGGTCATTATCACATTACTGATTATGGGATTTTGCTGTGCGCATATTGGCTGCTGCATTTCCTGCATTCAACATTGACTACACTTCAAAAAGTACTTTGTTGGCTGTAAAGCACTTTGAGATGTCTGGTGGATGGGAAAAGTGCTATATAAATGCAAATCTTTCTTTTAATAAATCCTGCAACAAAGCCTCACAAAACACTTCACTGCAGTGGAAAACCACATTCATTACAATTAAGTCTGTGATAAATTATAACCTGTGTACAGAACATCAATAATTCCAGAACATGAGTTATATGCAACAAATTAATTGAAATTTTATTAGCTTAGAACTAATTGTCCATTAAAATAAACATAAAGTGACAAGAGGTTTTTGCTATGGGCTGCATTTTACCAGTTCACTGCCAATCTCAACGGCGAATTTCAAAGATGGTGGGGCGCACACGCGGAATTTACTCCGTGGAGTCGCTGTGCTAAATAATGCAGCGGCTCATTTACATGGTCGAGGCAGACCACCGCCCCCGCCCCACAATGACATGGAGGGGGTGGGCACTCTGGCAACAGCAACGGCGTCAGGCACCGCTGCGCGGGCGCTGGTCCATTTTTAAAGGGCTGCAAGTCCTTCAGTTACACTTGAATTTTTAAAGTTATATGCATGGTATAATTACAATTTTAAAAAATTAATAAAAGATTCAAGTCCTTCTCCTAGCCCCCCATGACTAAACAATTTATTAATTGCCCTCTCCCCCCAAAAAAACTTACCTTGTGATCTCGACCTACTCCCCCCTCAAAGTTTACGAACTTTAACCTTCAACCCATTCCCAACATCCCCTCCACCAATTGCAATAGTTTCCCCTGCTCCCCCCCCCCCCCCCACCCTGAAAACTTACTTGCTCCCCCCCTCCCAACCAGTGTTCTGCCTCAGATCTCTGAACAGAGATCCGAAGTCGTGGGAATCCTGGCAACCTATCTGAATATCACAGCGGGACAGCCGACGGGAACAGGTAGGCTATTAATTCACTAATTTACATTAATTAAATATTTCGATCCTGTTCCCGTCGTTGAGCAATGGGATGGGGCTGCCACGAGGCCTCGCCGCCGCCGGTAATATGAGGTGGGGCTTTCCCAGCATCAAGGTCCATGGCAGACCTCTCCCGGAGGCATTTTCTGGGCCCCCCACCACAACCCCCAACATCAGGAGGCTGGTAAAATTCAGCCCTATGTCTTTTTCCTGAATATTTTTTGTTTTAAATCCATTTAACACTGATTTCTCAATTCTTCTGGTTAAGCACTTTCCTGCTTCAGGTTCTCCAGCTCTGCTTCGATTTGTCCCCCTTCCCTAAGATTCTCCAGTACTTCCTCATTGGCATGTCTCTCTTTATGTCTTGGCCATTCAGTAGTCCTGCTGTACTTTAAAAAAAAATCTTTCCCTCCTTAAGCATCTTCAAATTAATTACTGATAGTTTCTCCCACTTTTATTCAAGCTAAAAATCAAATGCCACAAGATATGCGAGGACACATGGATCTGTGCATTTAATGGGGAAATTGGAAAAAGGGGATACAATAAACTCAGTGGTAACAACAAAAAATATATAAAGGAAAATGTATTTTACCTTCATATAAGTTATCAATATGACAGACTTAATAAGGGTGTTCTAAATCGGAAGTGTTTCCACTGGCTGGAAGGTCAGTAACCAGAGGACACAGATTTAAGATAATTGGCAGAACAACAAGCGCACAGTGACGCAGTGGTTAGCACCACAGCCTCACAGCTCCAGCTGTGATTCTGGGTACTGCCTGTGTGGAGTTTGCAAGTTCTCCCTGTGACCGTGTGGGTTTTCACCAGGTGCTCTGGTTTCCTCCCACAGCCAAAGACTTGCAGGTTGATAGGTAAATTGGCCATTGTAAATTGCCCCTAGTATAGGTAGTGGAATTGGGGGATGTGGTAGGAATATGGGATTAATGTAGGATTAGTATAAATGGGTGGTTGGTGGCCAGCACAGACTGGGTGGGCTGAAGGGCCTGTTTCAGTGCTGTATCTCTAAATAAATAAATAAGAGGTTTATACATGGCAAGCTGAAAGAATGGTTGGGAGAAGATCTAATAATAAGTCAGAAAGAGAAATTGGAGATATACTCACATTGAAAGGCTACAGAGGAAGAGCCAGTACAGGCATGATGTCCTCCTTCTGTGCTGTGTGATTTTCTGAGTCTGATTATATGAGAAATATTCTATTAAACCATACATATTATATTGGTAAGACAAGAAATCCTGATTGACTCGTACAATTACAAGTCTGAATACTTTTGTTCAGTTACTGGATTTCAGCCATTTTGTGAAATGGAAAATATGAAATGCATCTAATAGACATTAATGAATAACCAGCTATGCTACGTAGAGATAGTCTTGTACATTATTGATAAAATTGTATCATTTTCATTTCTGATATGTTAGTAACTTTTCCAGTGTGCACAAGCTTAACTCAATACTTGGAAATGTTATGAGAGGCTTCTATTTAAAAAAAAAAATGTTTTTAAGAACTCATATTTAAATTATGGAAATGAATTCATTGGAAGGCTGAAGATTTTATAAATGCTGGACTTTGATTTTTGTTGACTGTTCACTGAAAGGACACTGAGATGTTGTTTGAAAACAACCTTTGCTGGAAATCATGTGCTTTGGGCTTAGTAAACAATAGAAACCTTGGCGACCTGGGGAAGATATTTACAGAGAAGCCACATGTTAAGGTTTATGGAGGTCAAGAAGTTGACTTTCTGTTTGGGGTTTGGATATTATTTTCAGTTCAGTTGGGGTGTGAACTGTTTTGAAGACAGTTGGTGTTTTGCCTGCCTAGGAAAAAGAAATCACCCAGCTCATCTCTTTCTCTACCTCTTTGAAGAAACCCTGCAAAGATCCAGTGTGGGACAGCTAAAATCCCTGGTGCTGCATCTCTCCTGAGAAGCTGGAAAAGCCTGCCAGATTAATTCTCAACGCTGCCTGAAAAGAACTGCTTTAGAAAAGATTCCAGTCACTCATCTCCGTGTACCCGAATGCCAGACCAAAAGGAACAACTGACTTCCTTCCATATCTTCTCATTTTTCTTCACTAATTAGCAAGTATATGGCCAAAGTATTTTTTTTGTCTTTTTTTTGTAACAGACCTCTGCAGAGAGAAATTCTGTATTTGTTTCAGTGTATGTGTGTGTGTGTGTGTGTGTGTGGGGGGGGGGGGGGGGTGGAATTTAAAAAGGGAACTTTCATACTTCAATCTGTGTGTTAATGCTTTGTTTCATGACTGGATAAGTCTTTTTTGGTAATAAAACAATAATTTTGCTGTTTATTAAAGAAACCTGGTTGGTGTATTTTATTCTGGGATAAAGAATAGAATATATGATTGGCTGTATCGATAACTGGGTAGACATTTTAATATATGCTGTGACCTGTGGAGAAGTGGAATGAGAAAAGACAGTACACTCCTCCCACCTTGGTCCTAACAGAAATTCAAGAATAACAATGTTAATTAATTAAATATAATAACTAAGACATGAAAAGCTCAAAGAGTGGGGCTCTACACTTTAGAGAAGCTTAGACTTTGGGGTTATTTGATCAAACTTTATAAGATGATTAAGAGAATAGATTGTGTGTAACTAAATAGGTTATGGGGTACCAGGGGTGACATTCTTAATTTATGTAAGGACATATCTAGGTTAGATGCTAGGAGTTATTTCTTTTTCCAAAGAATAGTAGTCCTGTGGAACAGATTGCCAAGTTGTGCAGTGAATGTTGAATCATTGAATTCTTTCAATCAAGAGCTGGATCTGTTTTTAGGCTGGAGCAGAGATCACCTCGTACAAAATATCATACAAGGCTACGGGCCAAGTGCTGGAAAATGGGATTAGAATAGATAGGTGATTGATGGCCGGCATGGATACGATGGGTGAAAGGACCTGTTTCTGTGCTGTATAACTCTATGACTCTAAAATGTGGGTACGGTATAACATTAATCAGGGCCAGAGTGATCTCCTGGACTAGTTTTGATTGCCTAAGCGGGTTGGAGAGAAATTTTCCAGATTTTTTTCTTTTCAAATTGGCCTGGATTTTAATCTGGTTTTTTTTTTTGCCTCTCCCAGGAGATTACATGGCTTCTAGGTGGAGTGTGGGGCGGTGTTTATATTGTGATTCGCAAGGCATCACAATTGTGTAGGACAGGCTGGATGGATCTGTGGGTATTTTTCTGTCTGTCATTGACATATATCTGTAATCTCTATACTACATGAATGATTTATTTTCAAAAATAAATCTCCAGCAATAAGCATGCCAATGTATGTCTGCATACATTATTTTTATATATGGCATCTGTGTCAAAAATGAAGTACTTCTGTCTGTTGTGGATTATGTTACTGGCTTCTGTCTTGCTAGTGATGGTACTTGCAGGGTTAAAATAAGTTTCATTTACAGGAAATAGTGCGCTCCATGCATCAGGATGGGATAGGGCAAGATGCTTCAATATGCAAATTAGCATTACTGCCATTGTTTTCGAATGGAACATGTCTCATCCAAATAGTATTGGGACCATCAATCTCATTCACTGGAAGGGGGCCACGCTATTCAGATCAATTACATGTATCCTGTGGATCTTTTTAAGATAAATGTTTTTGATTGGTAACTATGATTGAGCTTCAGAGACAGTCTTATTTTACATTACTTTGTGCCAACACATTTTCAAAATATTTTTGGCAGCCTATCTGGGGCTGACTTTCTCTCAGTTGTTAGTCATTATGTGACCATCAAAGAGAAGAGCAGGCCAGAAATTCTATAGTCTGTTAAAAGTGGACCACCTTGTAAATGACTGTATTTTAAAGATGAGTTTTATATTGAGTATTATTAGCTCAGGAGAAAATATTTTTCTATCTATACCCTGAGCCGTTATAGTTATGTATATAATTAGTGTAAATCAGTTGTCGTTTCTTGGTACCACCCATCAATCCACTATTCAACAAATCTATCTGGTAGTTTACAGTCTAAGTAGCTTGTTCTTTCAAGTGAAGGAAATCACATAGTATATATGATCTATCCAATTAAGTCTGCTGAAATGTAGTGGCATATTGCATCTGTTCAACCCCAAGGCTTGCTACAGTAATCTGTAAGTAAACAAACCAATTTGCATTTATATAATGCCTTCCACATCACACAATATTCTAAATTTTCTTTGCACCCAATGCAAAATGAAACAGCCAATTTGTGCACATCAAGGTCCCACGAACAATAATTAGGTGTCAGATCTGTTAATCTGCTTTTGTTAGAGTTGATTGAGCGATAAATGTTGGCCAGGACACTGAGAAAACTCTGCTGCTTTTCTTCTCATGGTGCCATGGGACTTTTTACATTATCCTAAGTGGGAAGATAGTGGCTCAGTTTAGCATCACATCCAACAATGCAGCACTCCCTCAGTAACACACTGAAGTGGCAGCCTGGATTACAGATGCAGTCTCTGGAGTGTGACTTAAACCCTAACTTTCTAATTTAGAGATAGAAGTGTTACCGGTGAGTGATGTCTGACATAAGAATAAGTGTTTTCTGGTTCATAGCAAGCAAGGACTCATGGCAGTGGTCTGCATCTGTAAACCCAAGAAAAAATCTCGTGTAACAACCCCAAAACATAGCAGTGTCTAATGCAAACAGGAGGATCACTTGACAGTCGGGGAAATCCATTTATTCATATATTGCTATGAAGCTCCTTGACTCTGTATATTAGTCACTTAATGCCTGAACAGCAAGTTACACTTCCTGAACATTTTGTCTACTCTTCTCACTTCTTCATTAAGGAAAGTCAAATTATCAGCTCATTAGCTGCTTGAGAAGCGTGAAACCGACATTAAGAAAAATGTATCATGGTTTGCCAATTTTTGGACATATGCTGTAGTTTGGGCTGAATTTTACTCTTAAATAATACATCAGTACCCACATCAGTGTTTAGAACATTTTGTAGTGTCACAAATATGACATCAGTGGTCATTTTGAAATTCAACATGGTGCCTAGCTTGGGTAATATAAATTGAAGAGACCAAGATTAGCTGGTGTTTTGCAGCATCAATTTAACAACACTGTATTTTCAAGACATTTCAATGAAAAGGACTGAAGTATCAATTAAAGGGGCAGTTCCATGATCTTGACTCTCAACAGGAAGCTACGTTCCCAGGAAATGTGAGTCAGAGAGTGGACTACAGGATTGGAGCCATGATTCTTCAATATAAGCTTCCCAGGAGTGCAGAATCATGCATTAAGCTACAAGTACAACAACAGACCATTTAAAATTACAGCATTCATCTCAAAAAGGCAATATTTTCCCTGTCTCTTGTAAAAGAGGCTCTGATTGTCCAGTTTCTATAGAAGGAGTGTTCCTCTGTGCAACTATTCCTATCTATACTCTGCTAAATACCACAGGCCCAACAAGGGACAAGTTCATCTGCAGAAAACAATGGAACGTCTCCACAGTAATCTGACCCGCTGAGGTCTGCATGTGGCTTTCTTAACAAACAGAATGCCAGCCTGACTGTGATGCACCATTTATTAGGTGTTGAAAGTCCTCTGTTCAAAACATCAAACAGCACAGTCACTGTCAATCACATTTAAGGTTACGCTTTTCTTCATCATGTCAAAATTACTATAAAGTTCTCAAGTATTTCAACACATGTGAAACTTTAAGTCCTGTCTAGTTGGTGACTTGGAGTTAAGCCAGACTAGTGTAGTTAGATTCTCAGGTTTCCAGTATTTCATTGTGAGACAGCTACCCTGCAGCTCATTGACTTGTGAATATCTGAAAAATAAATTAGCATGAAGATCCCATTGTTGGTGGTGAATGCTGACAACAGCTTAAGACCAAACTGAGTATTTCTCAGTTTCATTTTTATTAGAATCATTATTCATTTGTCTGAGGGTTGATGGGAGGCTTGGCTATGACTCCTTATATGAATGGAATTTTCATGGCTTTGAAAACTGTGAGAAGTTCAAAGCTTGACCTTTTTAACAAAAGGATATTGGGCAATATAGAACTGTTCTTCACTCATACCACCACACTGATGTCGCTTGGCATGTCATGATGCCAGGAGTGACATGTTATTCACTGGACATAGTAATACTCTGCTATGAGTTTTCTTCTTTAATACTTACAAATACTGTATACAATATTTCACTCATCACCATCTAAACAATATTCTCTGACATCTGCTTTATACTTATGGCTGGATTTTATCCGGCCAGCAAGAACAGGAGTGGAAGCGAGGGGGGCAGAAAAATTGGGAAGGAAGGCACTTGCCTGGAAACCCAACATTGTGACGTTGGTTCTAGATTTTGTCAGCGGTGGGAAAGGGCCAAGGTGGCATTGCCGCTACAATGTGGCGGGACTGCAATTATAGTTTCCGGAAAGGTATTTACCATATATTTGCATTTGCCTGACTCAGATTTAATGTGGGGTTTCCTATTTAGTGAACGGTACACAGGGATCACGTGCCTTCAAATTCCCAGCCGTTTAAAGGTGGTAGCACCAAGGCGAGGCCTCAGTGCTGCCACGAGAAGGCAGCCATGGGGAACGTTGCATGAATCCAGGATGGGGAACAGCGGGGTACAGCGGCCATTGCCTGACAGCGGTGCAGCTCTCGAGACAAGGGTAGGTGCAAAGAGGTTGCAGTCATCATGGCAAGGGTGGGTGCATAGGGAGTGCAACCCTTGAAGTAAGGGTGGGTGCAGAGTGGCATTAACCTGTGATCAGAGGCGAGTGGCAAGGGGAAGACTCCAAGGGAAACCTCATCTCTCCAGGGACAGCACACATGAGGAGGAGCGACCAGCTAGCATGGGTCTCATACACCCAGTCTTTGTAGATCCCTGCGCTGCGCAGCAGAGAGTCAGAGGGAGGCAGGGTCAGGTGGTGATGAGGCAAGCTGGTGAAGATCAACTAGAGGAGCCACAACAGCCGGCTGCACCAAGGACTTATCCACAGCAGAGAGTGTACTGGACGCACCTCAATTACCTATAGATGTCTGAGTACCAGTGTCAGCGAAGGCTGTGGCTCTCTAAGGAGGCCGTCACCAACTTATGCACCATGTTGCAGCATGAACTGTGCCTCATCAGCCTTGGTCGACATCCTATGCCCCTGAGCCTGGATCACCATGGCACTCAACTTTTACGTCTGCCGCTCTTTCCGGGGATTCACCGGGGATCACAGAATAATACAGTGCAGAAGAGGCCCTTCGGCCCATCGAGTCTGCACCGATGCATTAAAGACACCTGACCTGTCTACCTAATCCCATTTGGCAGCACTTGGCCCGTAGCCTTGAATGTTATGACGTGCCAAGTGCTCATCCAGGTACTTTTTAAAGGATGTGAGGCAACCCGCCTCTACCACCCTCCCAGGCAGGGCATTCCAGACTGAATGTGTGGGATCTCCCAGGCAGCAGCCCACCGCCGCATCAAGGAAATGACCAATGCCCTGTTCAAGAGGACTAGCGATTATGTGTGCGATCAGACCAACCCTGACAAATGGAGAGGGCAATTGGATCCAGAGCTATCGCTGGATTCCCCCAGGTTCAAGGTGCCATCAGTTGCACGCATATGGTCATCAAGGCTTGCACGGAGCAGCCAGTGGTCTTCATTAACAGGAAGGGCTTCCATTCCATCAATGTTGAACGGGTCTGTGACCTCCAAAAGCATTTCCTGCAAGTGTGTGTCCGCTTCTCAGGAAGCAGCCACGAAGCATACATACTTTGACAATCCCAGGTGTCACAACTTTTCTGCCCACCCCCCCGCTTGCCTTCAGGGATGGATTCTTGGGGACAATGGCTACCCATTGAAGACATGGCTCCTCATACCTGTGAGGAATCTTCTCCCTGCAGCAGAGGAGAGGTACAACACTTGCCACAGGTCCACCCAAGCGACAATCAAGCAGGCCATTGGGTGCTGAAAATGGGATTCCGGTGCCTTGATCGATTCAGTGAAACCCTGCAGTATGCCCCAGCAAGGACATATCGTGGTGGTCTGCTGTGCTCTGCGCAATCTAGCACTGCAGAGCAGAGAAGCCTCACATCAAGAGGACATGATTGATCACCATTCCTCATTTGACAAGGAGGATGTGGAGGAGGATGCTGAGCAGGCAGTGCAGGATGAAGAAGCACTTGTACTGGAGGCAAGAGCCATTGAGCAATGCACAAGGGAGGCTCAGGACAATCTCATACATACCTGGTTTCTGCCACCATGATGCCCATTTCCAGGAACTAAATAAAGACTGACCTCACTGTATTCTGTATGTCACCTCTTTCCTATCGTGCTTCCATGAGATACTACGAAGTGCTCCCCCGGCACTGGCAGCTGAGTACAAGGCAAGCTGTTGAATACACTGCCCTGTGGCCTGGGATGAGATTGGTGGGTGTCCTCTGGCTGCCTGAGGCCTGCAGAACCCCAGCTGGCTGAGGGGGTTCCCCTCTCAGTTATCGCAGCTACTGCAGCTGGGGTCACTGGCAGTGGGACTGAGGAGCCACAGCTAACACTCAGAGCGCCTTGAGGAAAGCTCCCAGATGTGGAGGTCAGCCTCTCCTCCTCCCTTTCAAGGCTCACTTAAACCTCCCTGTTGACCATTGATGGACAAGGACCTGGAGAAGACATAAGGCACCTCATTCCCCTCTGGCCTTGCCACTGTTGTGTTGAACTCATAGCCAAGGCGAGTGCATACAGGTCTGTGCGCATCTCTGGGATCTGGCTCTCCAGGAGGGTCGCCAACATTTCAATGAAAGGAGCCGTGCACTCGTACACCTGAAACATGGCAGCACTCATGGCATGGATGGACTCCGCTATTGTCCACACATGACTGCGCATGGCCTCTGAAACTCCAGCATGCTCTGTACTGCCAACTCCAGAGGCTCGTCATCAGCCAGGGGCTCAGCATGGGCCAGGCCTCCCACAGTTCGCCGACTGTCAGTGGCTTCACCTGTCACAGCCTCTGTCAGCTGCTTGGATGCATGTGTGGTGCTCTCACCTGCTTGTGACCCTACATCTAAGTCTGAGTGCATACCCACCGAGGTGAGAGTATCTGCGCTGGTGAAGGGAGCAGGGGAATGTTGTGACGGTGCACCCTCTGATGATTCTTCCTCCTTGTCCTCAGAGGATGATGGGATTCCACCAGTGCCAGCAACCATCTTCCCTCTGAGGTGTTCACAAACTGCCGAAAAAAAATCAAAAATTTAGGGATTCTGCTGCATGGATCTGCCCATGCCAACCATGTGTAATTTGGATCTCTAGAAGGGCAGTGGTGGCACATGAACAAAATGGCTCCTCACTCTCTTGGGTGGACACTCCAGTCTCTTCATCTGCTATGGAACAGCTGCTCTGGGAGCTCACTAGTTCCAGGACCCCCTCCAAGATCAGTTCTCGGATGTCCAGATTCCCACCTCCAGTTTTTTCCTTAGGGCTTTGGGCCATTTTCTCCTGCAAGCAGCAAGAGGAACAGTTAATCTTTCCACGGAGACCAGCAGGACACTTGTTCTGGCCTCCTCCTCATGTTCGATCTCAAGGGACGTGCAGGGGGAAAGCTAGGACAGAAGACCGACTGTCTTGGAGATGCAGTCATGCATCTATCATGACCTGCTGTTGCCTCAGCCCCTTGCAACCCCTTTGCAGCTACACTCTAACCATGTCACACTCCCACCCGTGTGCCCACATGTAAGTCCCAATGATGAGAAGGGTATGGAGGACTTACTTTGGCGGAGTGAAGGAGGTCATTGACCCTCTTGTGGCACTGGACATAGTTTCAAAGGGTGAGCCCGTAGCTGCTGACCTCCTCTGCGATCACCATCCAGGCTTGCTTGGTCAGGCAGGAGGATCTGTTCCTGCCTTTCCCTTATAGCCTGGAGGAAAACCTGCAGGGAGTTATCGCTGAACTGTGGGGCCACCCTGTGTCTTTCACCTGACATGGTACCTCTTGGCTTCTAGAGAGCTTCTGGCCTTATGAGGCCTTGGTCAACAGCACAGCAGCACAGGGCCTCCCGGGAGGGAGGGATCAGCAGTACTGCAGCACAGGGAGTCCCGGCGGGGGGGATCCGCAGCACAGCAGTACAGGGACTCCCGGGAGGGGGGGATCAGCAGCACAGCAGTACAGCAGCACAGGGAGTCCAGGCGGGGGGGATCCACAGCACAGCAGCACAGGGAGTCCAGGCGGGGGGGGATCAGCAACACAGCAGCACAGGGAGCCAGGCGGCGGGGGGAGGATCTGCAGCACAGCAGTACAGCAGCACAGGGAGTCCAGGCGGGGGGGATCCACAGCACAGCAGCACAGGGAGTCCAGGCGGGGGGGGATCAGCAACACAGCAGTACAGCAGCACAGGGAGTCCAGGCAGTGGGGGATCAGCAGTACAGCAGCACAGGGAGACCAGGCAGGGGGGGATCAGCACCACTGCAGCACAGGGAGTCCAGGCGGGGGGGGATCAGCAACACAGCAGTACAGCAGCACAGGGAGTCCAGGCAGTGGAGGAACAGCAGTACAGCAGCGCAGGGAGTCCAGGCGGGGGGAATCAGCAGCACAGGGAGTCCAGGCAGCGGGGGGGGGGGGGGGATCAGCAACACAGCAGTACAGCAGCACAGGGAGTCCATGTGGGGGGGGATCAGCAACACAGCAGTACAGCAGCACAGGGAGTCCAGGCAGTGGGGGATCAGCAGTACAGCAGCACAGGGAGTCCAGGCAGTGGGGGATCAGCAGTACAGCAGCACAGGGAGCCCAGGCGGGGGGTGGTGGTGGGGGGATCAGCAGCATAGCAGTACAGCAGCACAGGGAGTCCAGGCAGCAGGGGGTGGGGGGGGGGGGATCAGCAACACAGCAGTACAGCAGCACAGGGAGTCCAGGCAGTGGGGGATCAGCAGTACAGCAGCACAGGGAGCCCAGGCCGGGGGGGGGGGGGGCGGTAGGGGGCGGTGGGGGGATCAGCAGCACAGCAGTACAGCAGCACAGGGAGTCCAGGCAGCAGGGGGCGGGCGGGGGGGGATCAGCAACACAGCAGTACAGCAGCACAGGGACTCCAGGCAGTGGGGGATCAGCAGTACAGCAGCACAGGGAGACCAGGCGGGGGGGGGGATCAGCAGCACAGCAGCACAGGGAGTCCAGGCAGGGGGGAATCAGCAACACAGCAGCACAGGGAGCCCAGGTGGGGGCGGGGTGGGGGGATCAGCAGCACAGCAGTACAGCAGCACATGGAGTCCAGGCAGCGGGGAGGGGGGGGGGGGGGGTTGTGGGGGGGGGATCAGCAACACAGCAGTACAGCAGCACAGGGAGTCCAGGCAGTGGGGGATCAGCAACACAGCAGTACAGCAGCACAGGGAGTCCAGGCAGTGGGGGATCAGCAGGACTACAGCACAGGGAGTCCAGGCTGGGGGGGATCAGCAACACAGCAGCACAGGGAGTCCAGGCAGTGGGGGATCAGCAGTACAGCAGCACAGGGAGTCCAGGCAGTGGGGGATCAGCAGTACAGCAGCACAGGGAGTCCAGGCGGGGGGGTATCAGCAGTACAGCAGCACAGGGAGTCCAGGCAGTGGGGGATCAGCAGTACAGCAGCACAGGGAGTCCAGGCAGTGGGGGATCAGCAGTACAGCAGCACAGGGAGTCCAGGCAGTGGGGGATCAGCAGTACAGCAGCACAGGGAGTCCAGGCGGGGGGGGGGGATCAGCAGCACAGCAGTACAGCAGCACAGGGAGTCCAGGCGGGGGGGGGATCAGCAGCACAGCAGTACAGCAGCACAGGGAGTCCAGGCAGCAGGGGGGGATCAGCAACACAGCAGTACAGCAGCACAGGGAGTCCAGGCAGGGGGGGATCAGCAGCACAGCAGCACAGGGAGTCCAGGCGGGGGGGGGATCAGCAGCACAGCAGTACAGCAGCACAGGGAGTCCAGGCGGGGGGGGATCAGCAGCACAGCAGTACAGCAACACAGGGAGTCCAGGCGGGGGTGGATCAGCAACACAGCAGCACAGGGAGTCCAGGCGGGGGGGGATCAGCAGCACAGCAGAAAAGGGAGTCCAGGCGGGGGGGGGGGATCAACGGCACAGCAGTACAGCAGCACAGGAAGTCCAGGCGGGGGGGGATCAGCAGCACAGCAGAACAGGGAGTCCAGGCGGGGGGGGGATCAGCGGCACAGCGGTACAGCAGCACAGGAAGTCCAGGCGGGGGGGGATCAGCAGCACAGCAGAACAGGGAGTCCAGGCAGTGGGGGATCAGCAGTACAGCAGCACAGGGAGTCCAGGCGGGGGGGGATCAGCAGCACAGCAGCACAGGAAGTCCAGGCGGGGGGGGATGAGCAGCACAGGGAGTCCAGGCGGGGGGGGATCAGCGGCACAGGGAGTCCAGGCGGGGGGGGATCAGCGGCACAGGGAGTCCAGGAGGGGGGGGGATCAGCAACACAGCAGCACAGGGAGTCCAGGCGGGGGGGGGATCAGCAACACAGCAGCACAGGAAGTCCAGGCGGGGGGGGATGAGCAGCACAGGGAGTCCAGGCGGGGGGGGGATCAGCAACACAGCGGCACAGGGAGTCCAGGCGGGGGGGGATCAGCGGCACAGGGAGTCCAGGCAGGGGGGGATCAGCAACACAGCAGTACAGCAGCACAGGGAGTCCAGGTGGGGGGGGGATCAGCAACACAGCAGCACAGGGAGTCCAGGCGGGGGGGGGGGGGGATCAGCAACACAGCAGTACAGCAGCACAGGGAGTCCAGGTGGGGGGGGGATCAGCAACACAGCAGCACAGGGAGTCCAGGTGGGGGGGGATCAGCAACACAGCAGTACAGCAGCACAGGGAGTCCAGGTGGGGGGGGATCAGCGGCACAGGGAGTCCAGGCAGGGGGGGATCAGCAACACAGCAGTACAGCAGCACAGGGAGTCCAGGTGGGGGGGGGATCAGCAACACAGCAGCACAGGGAGTCCAGGCGGGGGGGGGGGGGGATCAGCAACACAGCAGTACAGCAGCACAGGGAGTCCAGGTGGGGGGGGGATCAGCAACACAGCAGCACAGGGAGTCCAGGTGGGGGGGGATCAGCAACACAGCAGTACAGCAGCACAGGGAGTCCAGGCAGTGGGGTATCAGCAGCACAGGGAGTCCAGGCGGGGGGGGGATCAGCGGCACAGGGAGTCCAGGCGGGGGGGGGATCAGCGGCACAGCAGCATAGGGAGTCCAGGCGAGGGTGGATCAGCAACACAGCAGCACAGGGAGTCCAGGCGGGGGGGGGGCATCAGCGGCACAGCAGCACAGGGAGTCCAGGCGGTGGGGGATCAGCAGCACAGGGAGTCCAGGCAGGGGTGGATCAGCAACACAGCAGCACAGCAGCACAGGGAGTCCAGGCGGAGGGGGGATCAGCGGCACAGCATTACAGCAGCACAGGGAGTCCAGGCAGGGGGGGATCAGCAGCACAGCATTACAGCAGCACAGGGAGTCCAGGCAGGGGGGGATCAGCAACACAGCAGCACAGGGAGTCCAGGCGGGGGGGGGATCAGCGGCACAGCAGCACAGGGAGTCCAGGCAGGGGGGGATCAGCAACACAGCAGTACAGCAGCACAGGGAGTCCAGGCGGGGGGTGGGATCAGCAGCACAGCAGCACAGGGAGTCCAGGCGGGGGGGGGGGGGATCAGCAGCACAGCATTACAGCAGCACAGAGAGTCCAGGTGGGAGGGGTTCAGCAACACAGCAGTACAGCAGCACAGGGAGTCCAGGCAGGGGGGGATCAGCAACACAGCAGCACAGGGAGTCCAGGCAGGGGTGGGATCAGCAACACAGCAGTACAGCAGCACAGGGAGTCCAGGCGGGGGGGGATCAGCGGCACAGCAGCACAGGGAGTCCAGGCAGGGGGGGATCAGCAACACAGCAGTACAGCAGCACAGGGAGTCCAGGCGGGGGGGGATCAGCGGCACAGCAGTACAGCAGCACAGGGAGTCCAGGTGGGGGGCGTTCAGCAACACAGCAGTACAGCAGCACAGGGAGTCCAGGCAGGGGGGGGATCAGCAACACAGCAGCACAGGGAGTCCAGGCAGTGGGGGGGGGGTTCAGGAACATAGCAGTACAGCATCACAAATGCAAAGCAGCCGCAAAGTCAGTCAGTGAAGCAGCAGTTTAAGCAGGGCTGACAGCGCTTTAATCATGGTGCCAGCACCTGCATTCGCCTCCGCTGATGGCACCATCAGTGTCTCGCCGCCCAACCCTGTCCTCCAAGGGATGGGTCACTGCATTCAAATGAGCTGGCCAGCACATAATCACGGTCGGCCAGCTTCACACATGATGAGTGACAATGCCATCCTCATCCAGTCCTGCTGCCAGGACCCACGACGGACTGATAAAATTGAGCCCAGCCTCCTGGCTTGTCCCTCATTGCACAGGTCTCTTACTACCTAATAAAAATATTGCCCATTGTCTGAAACCATCGTTGAAAATTCTCTTTTTAACCTTATTGAGGGGTTTTATCTGTGCGAGGGAGCATGAGAAAGTAATCTTGCATTGTGACTCAGTTGTCATGAAAATTGGCGATTTTGTTATGGGGGGTTTGGATTTTCAGACATTTAAATAAGCAATTTTATATGGAAAAGAAATAGGATATTATGAAAAAATAGTCAAATCAAATGTGTGGTTGCCCATTTGAGTTGTATCTGAATACAGCTTTTTATTTTTCCCACTGTCTCATCTTGCTGGCTGACATTGGAAATGGTTCCCTTTCCTGAGGTGCTGTTATCAAACCGCTCCTTAAAAAGCCACCCTTGATTACCCTGTCCTTGTAAACTATCAGCCCATCTCCAACCTCCCTTTCCTCTTCAAAGTTCTTAAATGTTTTGTTGCCTCCTAAATTCATGCTCATCCTTCCCACAACTCCGTTTAAATCTCTCCCATAAGGATTCCACCTTTGCCACAGCACTGAAACAGCCTTTATCAGATTCATAGAGTCATAGAGTCGTACAGCATTGAAACAGGCCCTTCGGCCCACCACGTCCATGCCGACCATAATGCCTATCTATACTAATCCCACCTGCCTGCATTAATTCCATATCCCTCTGTGCCTTGCTCATTCAAGTACCTGTCCAGATGCCTCTTAAATGTTGCTACTGTTCCTGCCTCCACCACCTCCTCAGGCAGCTCATTCCAGATACCCACCATTCTTCATGTGAAAAATGTACTCCTTTGATCCTCTTTAAACCTCCTCCCTCTCACCTTAAATCTATGCCCTCTAGTTTTAGTCACCCCTACCATGGGGAACAGACTCTGGCTATCTACCCTATCTATGCCTCTCATAATTTTATATACCTGTATCATGTCCCCTCTCAGCCTCCTTCACTCCAGGGAGAAACAGACCCAGCCTATCCAATCTCTCTTTATAACTCAAGCCCTCCAAACCAGGCAACATCCTTGTGAATGTTTTCTGCACCCTCTCTCGCTTAATCACATCTTTCCTGCGTGGGCCACACGTCGCGGAGCTGCTGCAATATCAAGCGCGGAGGCTCATTTAAATAGCTGGGGCGTACCGCCCACCCCGATGAAATGAATGGGGCGGGCTGTCCGTCTTCAGCAATGGCATCAGCTGCCTTTGCGCAGGTGCTGACGCCATTTTTAAAGGGCTTTGAGCACTGCCATTTTATTTAAATATTTAAAGAAAAAGTGATATAAAAAATTTAAATAAATTTATCTTGCCCCTCTCCCAACCCTGCAAAAAAACATGGAATTAATTGAATTAATTACTTGCCTCCCCCCCAAAAAAAAACACTTACCTTGTCCACTTGACCTTCTCCCTTCCAAAAGTGTATCAACTTTACACTGCAACACCTCCCACCAACCCCTACACCAATGAGATGACTTTGACCCCACTACCCGCACTGAAATGTTAGGGTCCGAAGTTCTGATAATGGATGATAAATACCTGGTAGTTCAAAGTAATAGCGTGAAATAGGTGTTGGGGGTTAATTAGTTAATTGTATTCAAATGTGTATATATAAAGATGAGCCAGCCAGCACTGGCTGTGGGTGGTGTTAGGAGTGGAGAAGCACAGTGGCGCTGGGGTTAGCACCGCAGCCTCACAGCTCCAGCGACCCGGGTTCAATTCTGGGTACTGCCTGTGTGGAGTTTGCAAGTTCTCCCTGTGTCTGCGTGGGTTTCCTCTGGGTGCTCTGGTTTCCTCCCACATGCCAAAGACTTGCAGGTTGATAGGTAAATTGGTCATTAGCAATTGCCCCTAGTATAGGTAGGTGGTAGGGAAATATAGGGACAGGTGGGGATGTGGTAGGAATATGGGATTAGTGTAGGATTAGTATAAATGGGTGGTTGATGGTCGGCACAGACTCGGTGGGCCGAAGGGCCTGTTTCAGTGCTGTATCTCTAAAATAAAAAAAAAAATAAGTAAGCTCGATGGCAAGCAATAAACAGTCTCTACCTAAGCTTCCTCGTCTCAGTGTCTTTTTCACAAACAGGCTTAGGAGTTCTACAACAGAAAAACCTACCTGCTCCCCTCTCCCTACCAGTGTTCTGCCTCGGTTCCCCGGATTCACAAATTACATCCTCTGTGACTGTGACTCTGGTGCACCATCTCTCTGCATCCTTCTAAACCTCTCTGCAGCCTCTGACACTGCAGAGCACAGCAGCTCTGCCCAAACTTTCTCCTCCATTGTCAAGCTCGTAGAATTGCCCTCACTTTGTTCCACTGTTACCTATCAAAGCATAGACAGAGTGTGTGCACCAATGGCTCATCTTCCTGCCCCCATACTATTACCATGGGGTGCCCCAAGGATCTGTCCTTTGCAATCTCCTCTTCCTCAACTACATGCTGTCCCTTGGCTTTGGCCCTGCTACAAACTCATAGCCTTGTCACCTATTCAATCCCCCCTCCCCAGCCACTGTCTCATGTTGAAAATTGTTTCAACCTCAGCTTCCTATTTCACCCTAAGCTGAACTTCTGACCCCATGGCCGGAATTTTACAGCCCCTCAACGAGCGAGCTGGTGGTGCGGGGGACTGAAAATTTGAGTGGGAGGCGGGTGAGGGGCTGTTCCCGATGCCTTCCTGCCTCCGCTGCAATTTTACGCTGGGCAGCGGCGACAAGAAATGAGCTGCCCACCCCAGGCCAATCAAGGCTCTTATGTAGCCAAATAACTGCCACTTAAGGGCCTCATCACACCATGGCTGTTATTTTACCCACGGTGGCCAGATGGCAAAGAACACTGCCTGGTAAAACCAGGTGGCCTTCTTGCGGGCTGTGGGGTGGCCCTCTTGATTGGGCACCCTGTGCCCTGCGGAGGGCTACCCATGAAGCCCCAACTGCCCTCAATGCACAAAACTCCCCCCCACCACCAACTGACCCCAACCCCCCACCTTGCCTCACCGGGGCCCAGATGATTATCCCCTGCAAGGCCCCAAAAACTTACCTGAGTTCCGGGTGCAACCTTCCTCTTGCTTGTGATGGCTGGGTGTAGTCCCAGCAGTGGCCACCACTGATTGGCTGGCAGCTCCATTAGGCGGGACTTCCTGCGTCAAGGAGGTGAAAGTCCCACCCAAGACCAAGGCTGGGGAGCAAAAAATCCTGGCCTAGCTCCCCAGGCCCGGTGGAGGCGGGCTCGGCACCAACTTTTCGACTGGTGGGCGGGGCCTCTTGCCCAACAAAAAATTCTGGCCCATATTCTCTCCATTTCGAAGACGTCCAACTTCCATCTCCATAATATTGCCTGCCTTCATCTCTGTCTCAGCCAAACTGCCATGGAAACAATCTTCCATGCCTTTGTCACATTCGGTACTCTTCTGTGGGGCCTCTCTTCCTCCACGTAAATCCAGTGAATCTAAAACTCTGCTGCCCATATCCTATCTCAAATCAGTCCTCTGCACCCATATTGGTTCCTCATTCTGTCATGCCTCATCATTGTGTTAAAAATCCTTTCATGGCCTTGCTCTGCCTTTCCCTTTAACGTCCTGCAGCTTACAAACCTCCTGTGTTCCTCTGACTCTAGCCTCATTCCCTTTGCCGCACCATTGGCAACCGTTCCTTCAGTTATTTAATCTTTGGAATTCCCTCTCGAAACTTTTTGACCTTCCTCTGTTCTTATAAAATCCTTTTTGGAACTCATGTCTTTTCGTGACCCCTCAAAATACTTTGGCTCAGCAACCATTTTTGTCTAATTATACATCTGTGATCTGCCTTGGGACTTTGTTTTAATGTTAAAGGAGCTTGTTAAATAAAAATATTGTTATTGATTTCTCCTACACAGCTATTGATGCCACAGTCAAAGTGGCCACTGTGATATCTGCATTAGAAGATTAGATGGCAACATTGTGGTGAATTAATCAATTCTGCATCACTGATGTTGTTGGCATAATGAAAGATAATGAAAAGACTGTTGAAGATATGAATGAGTTCATGTGAAAAATTGTAATAGTTCATGAAATCAGTGCACTTGCTTTTCGAAAACACAATTGGGAATTACTGTAATTCAGACAGTTTCCAGTAAATTTATCATAATTGCATCCCTTTCTGACAGTCCTTGATTATTCTACATCACCTCTACAATCATCAGTCAGAATATCAATCAATAAGAGACACGTTATACAGCTCTAAATTTAAACTTGTGTATTATCCTGCAGAACAAGTAGACATATCAATTTAGAAATCCAATGGCATCTGGAATCGAGCATGCAGGGCGTGGGGTGTATACTGCATGTACCTGTAACTATTAATGCAATATTAATGCTATTTGATCATTTTAATCGTGCAGGCATGCAACCAACCCCACACGCATTATTCACTGGCTGCAAACCTGTGGCAGGGGGTGGGAGCGTGATTACTGGGCATTTATGATGCCAATTAAAGACAACCAGCGCTTCTTAAAGAGAAAGTTCACTCCAGCTGCACTTATTTAAATCTGAAAAATGGCTGAAAAAAGCACTGAGAGAGCGCCAAGTTTCTCAGATGCAGCCTTGGAGGCACTGATGCAGGTAGTGAGCAGGAGGAGAGACATCCTCATCTTTCTGGTGGGATGGTGGGAGAAGAACGCTCTCCAGGCATCAACTATGCTGGCAAAGGCAAGAGATGGCAAAGTATCTCAATGCCAGGAGCCTAATATACATGATATGGCTGCAATGCCAGAAAAAGATCAATAACCTCATTAGAGCTGTCAAGATAAGAATACTGCTCTCTTACTCTTTGCTCATACCTCCAACATTTACAACCTCACTAGTCACAAGACTCACAAGACTTCCCTGCCTGCTTGTCATTGCATAAGACTTCACTATCGCTCATTCTCCTCATACTTACCTTCTCATCAATATTACAACCTTCGCCTACCCACAATTTGCATCATACACACTGAATATAAGCTATTCACCATGACAGGCAGCTTCTTTAAACATCTCACAAGACCCGCACTAACACAAACGAGAAGGTTGCAAACAACTTAAGACAGCATTGGAAGAGGAAGAGACTATCTGCACATGTTCTTCTCTTTCAATCTCATTAACAGAAACTGTCTGACAGTGGCAGTTAACTGTCAATCAACTGAAAATGGTTTCCTGAATAAGTGTTAATTACTTAGCAGTTGTAACTTGAGAGTGAATCATAAGCTGTCTATATAAGTAGACAGTGTTTGCTACTCCACCGAGTGATCAGAGAGCTTTGTGAACTGAGTGCTAAATTGGGAATTTAGTGCAGTGGAGGAAGGAGGTGCTGCTTTATATTTTTATTTTACTTCCAATAGCTGTGAGTGTTCTTCTTTTGTTTCCAAGCCAGGAGACTGCAACTTGTTTTTACTTCACTATATTAATAACTAGTTATCTAATCAATTAAATAAATTATGTTAAACTGATATGACAGGGCAGGTGGTGTGCTGTGACTGCAGCATATAGGAGTTTGTGGAATGCATTATATTCCCAGACAAGCATATCTGTGGTTAAATATCTACAACTTGAGCAACTTTGACTCAGAGTTGCTGAACTGGAGTCCGAATTGCAGACATTAGGAATGAGGAGAGTTACCTGGACACTGTTCCAGGAGGCATTAACACCCATTAGGTTAAGTAGAACTTTAAAGTTGGTCAATGGTTAGAAACTGGAGGGTACGACTGCTCATCAGGCAGGTATGGGAATCCAGCACATAATGATGAAGAAGCCTCAACCCTTGATGATGTTGATCAACAAGTACAAGGTACTTGTTACCTGTATGGATAAGAACAAGGGCAGCAGTGTTGATGAGCAAACTGACTGTGGTGCCATGGTGCAGGATGCCATTCAAGCAGGTGGAGTAAAAAGTAATTGGGAATAGTACAGTCAGTGGGATAGTTCCTGTTCTCTGCAGCCATGATTGGGAGTTCCAAAGGTTGTATTGTTTGTCTGGTGCCAGAGGTAAGGACATTTCCTTACTGATGAAGACAGATTTGGAGGGGGAGGATCCAGTTGTCATGGTTCACGTAGGAGCCAATGGTATAGGGAGAACTAGAATGACTTTCTACTGAAAATTTGAGGAATTAGGGTCCCAATTAAAATCAGAACTTCGAAGGTAATGTCTGGATTGTTACTTGAGCCAAGCAACAATTGGCATAGGGTCAAGCAGATTAGAGAATTAAACGTGTGGCTCAAAGAGTGGCGTGGGAGGAAGAAGTTTCGATTCATGAGTCACTCAGGAAACAGCAAGCTGTTCCATTGGGATGGGCTCCACTTAAACTGGGCTGGGATCAGTGTCCTTGTGAATTGTATAACTAGGGCTGTATGGAGAGTTGACCATGGGTGAAAGGAATAGAGGGACCCCATGCAAACATTTCAAGGACTTCCTGAAGAAGTCCCTCTTTGTGTACCACATTAACCTTTGCCAGTGGGAAGCGCAGGCCATAGATTGTGATTCCTGAAGAAACTACAACAGGAGGATTACAGACACCTTTGAGACTGAGAGAAGAGCCAGCATGAAAGAGAAAAGGAGGAGAAGGATAGATCCATTTGCCTCAGCAGCGACTATACCTTCACTTGCACACACTGTGGGAGAATCAGCTGGTCACGGGTAGGCCTGACTAGCCACCAGCAGGCCTGCAGCCTATGAGTACAACCTACCCAAAATTTTCATTCATGAAGAAATGCCAAGAGGAATAAGGATTTAAACTAAGAGGTGGAGGGAGGGTTCAGGTGAAGGAAGATTTGGAAATCCAAAGACAAAAGTCAAGACTACAGAATGGTGTAGAGATTTGGATAAAGGCAAGCTGGCTGGACAGGTAGGGACAGAGATTAATGGTAATAGTACATCAGCAAATAAAGTCCATGCAAGGAATAGAAGTTTTAAAAAACATTAAAGGCTCTTTATCTGAATGTGTGAAGCATTCACAATAAGATAGGTGAATGAGTGCCACAAATAGAGATAAATGATTTTGATCTAATTGTCATTATGGAGTCAAGGTTGCAAGGTGACCAAGGTTGGAAAATAAATATTCCAAGGCACAAAACATTTCAGAAAGAGTGACAAAATGAAAAAGGAGGAGTAGCCTGATGGTCAAGAATAACATCAGGACAGTAATGAGAAGGATCTTGGCTCAGAAGACCAGGAAGTAGAATCTGTATGGTTTAGTTTAGTTTAGAGATACAGCACTGAAACAGGCCCTTCGGCCCACCGAGTCTGTGCCGACCATCAACCACCCATTTATACTAATCCTACACTAATCCCATATTCCTACCACATCCCCACCTTTCCCTACCACCTACCTATACTAGGGGCAATTTATAATGGCCAATTTACCGATCAACCTGCAAGTCTTTGGCATGTGGGAGGAAACCGGAGCACCCGGAGGAAACCCATGCAGACACAGGGAGAACTTGTAAACTCCACACAGGCAGTACCCAGAATTGAACTGGAGCTGGAGCTGTGAGGCTGCGGTGCTAACCATTGCGCCACTGTGCCACCCCTATGGGGATTAGGAATAACAAGGGTCAGGAAACGCTGGTGAGTATTTTATAAGGCAAATAACAGTAGTTATACCAGTGGACAGAGCATTAAGCAAGACATAATTGGAGCATGTAACAAAGGCAGTGCAATAATTATGGATTCTTTAATCTTCAGATAGAATGGACAAATCAAATTGACAAAGGTGGTCTGGAAGATGAGTTTGTAGAATGCTTTTGTGACAGTTTCCTGGAACAATACATTATGGATCCAACTAGGGATAAAGCTTTTTTAGATTCAATGTGCAATGAGGCATGAGATTCATTAGTAATCTCAGAGAAAACGATTCACAGGGGAAAAAGTGATCAAAATACAACTGAATTCCAGAATAAGTTTGAAAGTGACATACTCTGGTCCCAAACAAGAATCTTAAACAAAGCCAATTACATAGGTCTGAGGGGAAAGCTGGCTCAGGTTGATTGGGTAAATAGACTAAAAGGTATGGTGATAAATAGTGAGAAATATTTAAAGAAACAATTCAACGTTTAACAAAAATACATTCAACTAAAAAAACACAAACTCAGCAAGAAAGATCCATCCCTGGTTTACTAGGGAAGTTTAAGATTGTATTAGGTTAAAGGAAAAGGCTTATGTTGCAAAGAATAGTAGTAAGCCTGAGGATTGGGAAAAGAGGTAGCTGCAGAGATAGTGCATGCACTTGTTATGATTTTTCCAAAATTCCCTAAATTCAATAACTGTCCTAGTGGATTGAAAGTTAAAAATGCAACACTGCTATTCAAGGAAGGAGTGAAAGAGAAATTTTGCAACTACAGGCCAGTTAGCCTAATCAGTCATCTGGAAAATGCTGGAATCCATTATTAGTCTTAACAATGCATTTAGACAATCACAGCATGATCAGACAAAGTCAACTTGGTTTTATGAAAGGGAAATCATGTTTGACAAGATTGAGAATTTTGTTGAGGACGTAACTAGTAGGGTAGATAAAAGGGAAGCAGTAGATGTAGTATACCTGTATTTCCAAAAGGCATTTGATAAGGTGCCACACAAAAGGTTAATATGAATGATAAGGGCTCATGGAGCTGGGGGTAATATATTAGCATGGATGGAGGATTTCTTAATCAACAAAAAGAAAAGAATAAGTATAAATGGGGCATTTTCAAGTTGACAGGCTGTGACTAGCGGAGCGCCACCAGGGTCAGTGATGGAGCCTCAGCTATTGATAATCTATATTAATGACTTAGACAAAGAGACAGAGAGTAGTAATGTGTCTAAGTTTGTTAATGATCCAAACCTAGTTGGGAATGCGAGCTGTGAGGAGGACACAGACTGCAATAGACATGTTAAGTGAATGGCCACCAAGGTGGCAGATGGAGTATAATGTGAAGAAGTGTGAGGTTATTCCCTTTGGTAGTAAGAACAGAAAAGTAGAATGTTTTTTGAAAGGCATGAAACTTGTAAATGTTGTTCAAAGGGACTTGGGTGTATTCAGGTACAGCACACACAAAGCTAGCATGCA
The DNA here is from genome assembly GCF_036365525.1 of Heterodontus francisci. Lineage (NCBI taxonomy): Eukaryota > Metazoa > Chordata > Chondrichthyes > Heterodontiformes > Heterodontidae > Heterodontus > Heterodontus francisci. The sequence continues at coordinate 107,904,661 of NC_090376.1, forward strand.
ATTAGGAAGGCAAATAGCATGTTGGCCTTTATTGCAAGAGATTGGAGTACCAAAATAAGAAAATCTTGCTACAATTGTACAGGGCTTTGGTGAGACCACACCTGGAGTACTGTGTGCAGTTTTGGTCTTGTTACGACCAGGTGAGAAGGGGTCTAGGGCTTCCCTCTCAGCCTTTGCCTGGTTTAACTGTAACAGAGTTTAATTTTAGAAACACTTTTTAGCTTCCGCTCAGTGAATCCTTGTTCACTGCTTCAATTGCAAGACAAAGAAATCAGACAGGTTTCCTTAGATTTAAACAAAGGTGAAAGTTTATTAATCTTAAACTTTAATCAAGTTAATGCCTATGAATATGCGACGTGACCATGCTAGCATACATATGCAATATGCACACGGAGGTAGAGACAGAAAAAGTAGAAAGAATAAAGGGGAAAATTTTAAGGCAATATCTGTTAGTTACTTACTATCCTTTGAGTTCAATGTTGAGTCTTTCGTTGCTGGTAAGTCATGCTGTTCGTTGGGGCCCAGTTCACACTTCAGCTTGTTTTAATGTAGGAGTCTTTTCTCTTTTGAGGCTTACATGTCTTCTGTGGGTTTGGTGGCTTGGGAAAAGCGAGAGAGAGACGCAGCCAGGAGAGAAGCTTGCTTGTTCCAGCTTCAGTTGCAAATTGCCATCTGTTCCTTTCAGTGTGGCACAATTCAACTCCAAGTTGGCAGCAGGTCAGCCATGTGGCTAACTGGCTTAACCACTCCTGCGTTTGTGGATTGTATCATCTTGGCACTCCCTGGAATGCGCTTCCTTGCACCTTCAGTGTCTGGTGATCAAAATCCATCTGGGTTAATTGGCCCAGGGAGTAGTTCTTTGTCTCCACAAGCACTGTCTCTTAGTATGCAAATATCCTCCAGTCAAAGGTCTGGTGATCTCTTTAACAAGTCATTTCTTCATTCCAGTAACAGTTTCAAATCAATGTTCATATGGCAAAATTAATATGCCTCATTCTTGGCAGGTGTGGGTCGGCATGACAGTCTCCATAGCTGAAGAAGGATATACAAGCCTTGGAGGTGGTACAGCTAAGATTCATTAGATTGGGTCCTGGGATGAGAGGGTTGTTCTATGATGAGAGGCTGAGTAAATTGGGCCTATGCTCTCTGGAGTTTAGAAGAATGAGGTGATCTCATTAAAAGAAAAGATTCCGAAAGGGCTTGAAAGGGTAGCCACTGAGAGGTTGTTTCCTTGGCTGGGGAATCTAGAACATGGGGACACAGTCTCCGGATAAGGGGTTGATCATTTAGGACTAAGATGAGGAGAGATTTCTTCACTAATATGGTTGTGAATCTTTGGACTTCTTACCCCCCAAAGGGTTATGATTCTCCATTTAGTATATTTAAGGCTGAAATAGACAGATTTTTGGTCACACAGCAAGTCAAAGGATATGGAGTTGAGGCAGAAGATCAGCTATGATTGCATTAAATGGCAGAGCAAGCGTGAGTGGTCTTATGGTCTTCTCCTGCTCCAATCTCTTGTGTTTTAATGTTCTTATGAAGAAAGCTGGCCATCATGGGCTGGGGCAGAGTCAAGCCTGTAGCAACTGGCAACACTGGAGGCAACATTCTGCAGGGTTTCTTCAGACCTAATCTTTTTCTTCGTTCTATCTTCTTCCTCACCGCACACCTTCAGCTTGACAAGCCTCAGGTGTTCATACCATGCACTTCTCTCTTGTTTTCTCTTTGATTCTCTCTATGGTGTTTTTAAATTAGAGCTGTTTCTCAGGAATAATAAAAACTGAGTTGTAAGTCTTGGTTGGTTACATTCCCAGAGCAGTGTGGTGTCCCAGAGTTGAATAGTCAGATGCCAACTCAAAGTCTCCAGGCAAATTTGATGAACAATCTAAATGGATAGGTGTTCAAAGTACTTCAGCTGCAGCAGGCGTCACACAGTTCTTTCAACAAGGAGTATAGCAACAGGTCTATTTACATAAGAACATAAGAAATAGGAGTGGGAGTAGGCCATTCAGCCCCTCAAGCCTGCCCCACCATTCAGTAAGATCATGGCTGATCTGTCCCAGGCCTCAACTCCTCTTTCAGGCCTGCTCCGTGTAACCCTTGACTCCCCAACATTTCAAAAATCTATCTAACTCTTAAATACATTTAGTGACCTAGCCTCCACAACTCTCTGAGGCAGAGAATTCCAGGATTCACCACCCTCTGAGAGAAGAAATTCCTTCACATCTCAGTTTTGAATGTGTTTCCCCTTAGTCTGTAATTATGTCCCCTAGTTCGAGATTCTCCCGGTAGTGGAAACATCTTCTCAATATCTACCGTGCCAAGCCCCCTTAAAATCTTATGTTTCTATAAGATCACTTCTCATTCTTCCAAACTCCAATGAATAAAGGCCTAACCTGTTTAGCTGTTCTTGATCAGACAACCCCTTCATCCCAGGAATCAGCCTAGTGAACCTTTTCTGAACTGCCTCCAATCCTAGTATATCCTTCTTTAAATATGGGGACCAAACCTGTACGCAGTACTCCAGGTGTGGCCTCACAAACACCCTGTACACTTGCAACAAGACTTCCCTATTTTTAATGTGGATTACCTCACACTTTCCCACATTGAACACCATCTGCCAAGTTTTTCTTTCCCACTCACATAACCTATTTACATCCCTTTGCAGATTCTTTGTGTCTGCATCACAACATGCCTTCCCACCTATTTTTGTATCGTCATCAAGTTTGGATACACTACACTCTGTCCCTTCCTCTATGTCATTAATATAGATAGTAAATAGTTGAGGCCCTAGGACCGATCCTTGTGGTATCCCACTAGTTACAGCTTTCCAACCTGAAAAAGACCCATTGATCCCAACTCTCTGCCTTCTATGTGTTAGCCAGTCCTCAATCCATGCCAACACATTACCCCCAATACTCTGAGCTCCTATTTTGTGCAATAACCTTTTATGTGGCACCTTATCACGCCTTCTGAAAATCCAAATACACTACATCTACTGGTTCCCCTTTATCCACTCTGTTTGTTATATCCTCAAAGAACTCTAACAAATTTGTTAAACATGATTTCCCTTTCATAAAACCATGTTGACTCTGTTTGATTGCATTATGTTTTTCTAAATATCCTGCTATTTCTTCCTTAATAATGGACTCATGCATTTTCCCAATGACTGATGTTAAGCTAACTGGTCTATAGTTTCCTGCTTTCTGTCTCCCGCCTTTCTTGAATAGGGGTGTCGCATTAGCGATTTTCCAATCCGCTGGTACCCTCCCAGAATCCAGTGAGTTTTGGTATATGCCTCCACTATCTCTCTGCAGCCACTTCTTTTAAAACCCTTGGATGCAGGCCATCAGGTCCTGGCGACTTGTCTGCCTTTAGTCCCATCAGTTTGTCCAGCACCTTTTCCCTCGTGATAGAGATTGTTACAAGTTCCTCCCTCCCATTTACACCTTGTTCATCTATTATTGTTGGGATGTTTATAGTGTCCTCCACTGTGAAGACTGATGCAAAATATTGTTTTAAATTATCTGCCATTTCCCTGTTCCCTGTTATTAATTCCCCAGTCTCATCCTCTAAGGGCCCCACACTTACTTTAGCTACTCTCTTCCTTTTAATATACCCGTAGAAGCTCTTACTCTTTGTTTTTATATTTCTTGCCAATTTACTCTCATAATCAATTTTCTCCCTCTTTATTAGTATTTTAGTCATCACCGCTGGTTTCTAAAAAATTCCCAATCCTCTGGACTACCACTCATTTTCGCCGCTTTGTATGCCTTTGTTTTTGATTTGATATGCTCCTTAACTTCCTTTGTTATCCATGGGTGGTTCATCTTTCTCTTCGAGTCCTTCCTTCTGACTGGAATAAATGTTTGCTGAGTGTTATGAAATATCTGCTTAAAAGTCTGCCACTGCTCATCTACTGACTTCCCCTGTAGTCTATCTTCCCAGCCCACTTTTGACAACTCTTTCTTCATACCTCTGTAATTGCCCTTGTTTAAGTTGAAGACACTGGTTTGAGACCGGAGTTGCTCACCCTCAAACTGAATTTGAAATTCTATCATGTTATGATCGCTTCCCCCTAAAGGATCCTTAACTACGAGATCTCTTATTAATTTTACCTCATTACACAATACCAAATCTAAAATAGCCTGTTCCCTGGTAGGTTCTGCAATGCATTGCTCTAAGTAACAATCCCTGATGCACTCTCCAAATTCATCTTCCATGCTTCCCTTGCCAATTTGGTCCAGCCTATATGCAGATTAAAATCACCCATGATAATTGCAGTGCCCTTCATACACGCCTCCATTATTTACTGATTAATATCTTGTCGTACAGAGAGGCTACTCTTCAGGTGCCTGTAGACCACTCCCACCCATGATTTCTTTCCTTATTTCCACCCAAACTGATTCTACATCACGATCTATTACACCTATATCATTACTCACAACTGCACTGATCCCTTCCTTTAAATACAAAGCTACCGCACCTCCTTTTTCCTTTCTGCCTATTCTTCCGGAATATTGAATATCCTTAAACATTAAGATTCCAGTCCTGGTCATCCTGCAACCACGTCTCAATGATAGCTATCTAATCATATTCAATTATTTCTAACTATGCTGTTTTAGATTTTTAAATTAGCAGTCTGTCAGCAGAAACTTTGAGAATTCCAGAAAATACAAACAGGCAACACAGAGTCACTCCTGAGACAAAGACTTTTAAATTGGAAGTAAAAAGGAATTTGTGACCTCCAACAATACAAAGATTTCCATTCTGGGACTTTTTTCCCTCTCCACGAGAAACACAACCTGTAGACCAAAGTAGATTTTTCTGCTGAGATAGACAACTTTTTCCTTCAGTAAAGCACACTACGCTGGTCTCCAGATCAAACTGGTTCTAGCCAGTCTTTACCCACAGTCAAACTGATACATTACAGCAGGTGACTTCATCTCTTGCTGTTGCCTAGGAAATAGCTGCAACTTGCGCACACGCACACTGTTCCCCAGAGAGAAGAAACAACTTTCAATCTTAAAGGTACACAGACCACCCCTTAGATTTTACCCCATCAGTCTACTCTCAATCATCAGTAAAGTGATGGAAGGTGTTGTCAACAGTGCTATCAAGCAGCACTTACTTAGCAATAACCTGCTCAGTGGCACTCAGTTTGGGTTCCGCCAGGGCTACTGACCTCAGTACAGCCTTGCTTCAAACATGGACAAAAGAACTGAACTCCAGAGGCGAGGTGAGAGTGATTGCCCTTGACATCAAAGCAGCATTTGACCAAGTATGGCATCAAGAAGCCCTAGCAAAACTGGAGTCATTGGGAATCAGGGGGAATATTCTCTGCTGGTTGGAGTCATACCTAGCAAAAAGGAAGATGGTTGTGGTTGTTGGACGTCAATCATCTCAGTTCCATGACATCACTGCAGGAATTCCTCAAGGTAGTGTCCTAGGCCCAACCATCTTCAGCTGTTTCATCAATGACCTTCCTTCAATCATAAGGTTAGAAGAGGGGATGTTCACTGATGATTGCACAATGTTCAGCACCATTCACGATGACTCAAATACTGATGCAGTCCGAGTAGAAATGCAATCAAGACCTGGACAATGTCCAGGCTTGGGCTGATAAGTGGCAAGAAACATTTGCGCCACACAAGTGCCAGGCAAAGACCATCTCCAACAAGAGAGAATCTAACCATCTCCCCTTGACATTCAATTGCATTATGATTGCTGAATCCCCCACTATCAACATCCTGGAGGTTAACACTGACCAGAAACTGAACTGGAGTAGCCATATAAATACCATGGCTACAAGAGCAGGTCAGAGACTAGGAATCCTGCGGCGAGTAACTCCCCTCCTGACTCCCCAAAGCCTGTCCACCATCTACAAGGTATAAGTCAGGAGTGTGATGGAATAATTTCCACTTGCCTGGGTGGGTGCAGCTCCAACAACACTCAAGAAGTTCAACACCATCCAGGACAAAGCAACCTGCTTGATTCACCATCCAGGACAAAGCAACCTGTTTGATTGGCACCCACCCACAAACATTCAGTCCCTCCACCACCGACGCACAGTGGCAGCAGTGTGTACCATCTATAAGATGCAGTGCAGCAATGCACCAAGGCTCCTTAGACATCTACCACCTAGAAGGACAAGGCCACCAGATGCATGGGAGCATCACCACCTGCAAATTCCCCTCCAAGCCACACACCATCCTGACTTGGAACTATATCGCCATTCCTTCACTGGCGCTGGGTTAAAATCCTGGAAATCCCTTCCTAACAGTACTGTGGGTGTACCTACCCCACACGGACTGCAGCAGTTCAAGAAGGCAGCTCACCACCACCTTCTCAAGGGCAATTAGGGATGGGCAATAAATGCTGGCCTAGCCAACGATGCCCACATCACATGAACGATTAAAAAATCCCCCAAAAAACTAAGTACTGCATGATCCTTTTAAATGTTGTCGGTGAGGGTTCTTCCTGTTGGCTAGCATCACACGGTGCTGTGTGGGTTCAGCCCTGGAAATTCTAAAATAGAAAATAGCTCCTCCAAGAAGCACAGGACATTAATTTAAAGAATCCCAATGTACTTTCCTGACACCAGTGGATCCATCTTGACCTATATGTTGGGTGCTGCACTTCCATCTGGAAATGTTCTCATGTTTCCTTCCTGCCATACTGGGATCTTAGTACACTGGTTCGCACCCAAAAAAGATGCCCTGTGCATTCCAGTCTCTAGACTACCTGGTTACATGATACTTTATTGAATTAATTGACGTACTCTGTCTTCTGCAGCCTCATACTGTAGCATGGACTGTTGCAATATTATTGTGTGCTTGAAAAAACAATTAAAATTCAAGTGGCTCCAAAAGAATGACCAACCAACAAGAAAAGCAAGTGGATCACAGGCATTTTTTCAACAGTCACAGGCTATCAAACAGCAACTAATCTTCTTGCCCTTTTCTCCCGTGTGGTGACTGTTAATATGAAACTTCAGGACTTCACAAAGTATTGCAGTATAAAACAAAAATGTTCAGTTCGATCTTGAAGCTGAGATTTGAGCTAAGATGATTTATGAACCAAGATAAAGGGAATTTGGCTCCAGAAAATCCAGCAGCTACAGAATATAATTAGGTGTATTGAGAGGTTCAAGAAAACAGTGAAGAACCATTATTGGTAGAGTGAGGGATAGTTTCTGCTCCACCCAAGGAATGGCTGAACCTGACCTGTTATGGATCACAAACTCCTGCTATAGACTCAGATTAAGAGAAAATGAGATTGAAGTAGTTGAATGGTAAAGACATTTACAAATAAAATGATTGTCAGCAAGATAGTAATAAATTAAATAATTTGAGCAGTTGTTTCGGAGGCAAGATAATAAGCAAACACAACAGAGATAGTAGAAATGCCAAGGGCATTAAAATTCAATATACTAATATGCCTCAATGTAACATACTTAGATCCTTCAATTGCATTTTAAAGGTATGACCCATGATTGGAAACACATGGCAAAAATCAATTAAGTATTCACTAACTCCACCTCTTCAGTTTAGATGGCAAAGGTAATGAGCAGGTGCCCCACCAAAATACATCAGGGATGGATTAGATCATTTCACCCTCTGCCCTAGGAATGTAAATAAAGCACAAGCAATAGACGTAGACTGGTGTGAGTGTAAAGGGATACAAGGGTGAAGGATATACTCTTTTGTCACCACAGTGAGAGACACATAGCAATTGAAGTAAAATTGATCCTTGCAGGAACAAATGAGTGTGATCAAGACCTGAACTATTAAAGGGCCAAGACTTGCCACTGAAATTAGTTCCTTAAAGAAAGAACTTAAAATCATAGAATAATACAACACAGAAGGAAACCATTCAGCCTAACGGTTCTGCGCGTACTCTTTTGAAGAGCAATCCAGACATGTATTTATGTAGTGCCTTTTATGATCTCAGGATATCCAAAAGTGTGTTTTGGTAAATGAAGTACTTTTGAAGTGTAGTTACTGTTTACAGCCAATTTGTGCACATCAAGATTTCAGGAACAGCGAGGAGGTAATGACCTGTCACAAGCCTCATTAATATTTGTGTCAGGGCTTGATGGTGTCATTTGGATCTCAATGTGATTTTTACTGCTGATCTGTGGCTTCAAAACTCAATGTCAAAGCTGCCAATACTACCTAATGGTCGGCAAGATCGTGGCCAGAAGGGGTCCATTTAAGTTATTCCTAATTCTTTTAAAAAGGCTTTCTTGTAGGTAAGGCCACGATTTTCCCAGCCACCTTCCCCCTGTACCCCCCACCATTGACTTGCCTTAGTGCTGGGGTTTGTTCCCTCAGCACTAGGACAGCAACCTTCAGCTACTCAAAATTCTGCTCCTATCCACCGGGTTTTACGTCATTCCTGCCGTGTTGAGGCAGAAGCCAACCTTCCAACATTTAAATGAGGCCCATGAGTTAAAATTGTCCGGCTTGATGCCAGTGTGGTCATATTTGCTTCTGGTTCACTTTGGCCCCCGCACACTGTATTTATGACTCAGTTAAAATCGAGAGTTTGTACTCTCATGATGTCTCTCCAGCTTCTTTAATATCCTGAAAAAGATTTTTTTATTCACTTACTGGAATTGTGTGTCACTGGCAAGGCCAGCATTTATTTCCCATCCCTAATTGCCCTTGAGAAACTGATGATGGGCTGCCATTTAAATACAACTAAGTGGCATACCAGGTAATTAAGAGTCAACCACATTGCTGTGGGTCTGGACTCAAAGACTCCTTCCCTAAAGGACATTAGTGAACCAGATGGGTTTTTTTCTGACATCCCAATATCTTCACAGTCACCATTATTAAAAATAGCTACTTTATTCCAGATTTATATGAATAACTGAATTTAAATTGTCCAACTGTTCTGGTGAGATTTGAACTCACAAGGCAGAAATTTCCCAGCCCCGTGGATAATATCTGTCCTACTATTCTCTTTGTACCGAATAAAGATAATAGTCTGTGGGTTAAGGTAACTGGAGTTTATTTACAAACATCTATCAACTATGGCTGCCACTACAATTCTCCTGACACGAGGCTCTGTACAATCTGTGACATAACATCCTGGAATGATGCTTAGTCTATTTACATATCTACCTAGCAACAACCTACATCACATTATACGACATCTCCCCCCAAGTCTCTGACTTCATTCATCAGGTTAAGTAATGCTGTGGCATTTTCATGACTCTGCCTCAACGCGTTCTCCTTTCACTTGAAGATGTTTGGAGTTTAGAGTTTCTTAGTTTTCCTCTTCACTTGCTTGTATTTGAGTGGAACTATTTGATGACTCCAGTTCTCTATCTTGGTTGTCCTCTGGGTTGTCTGCTGAGTGTCGTATCACCGGTTCATCAACTCTCTCTGAAATCTGATTCCCTTGCATTTCTTCTATTTGTTTCTTCTGTGGAACTGGTACTAATGATCTTCTGTTCCTTTTTATCATCCCCTGGTCAGTCTGGACAATGTATAATCTTGGGCATGGTGATTTCTCTATCACTTCTCCATATCTATTCTGGCCTTTAACTCAAACCAATTCTCCAGTTTGGATGTCTGATAGATTTCTCACGCTATGGTATCCATCATAATTCTCAGCTTGAATTGACCACTCTATATCCTCTCTCTCCCTCACTTTTTCCAAGTCTTCTGCATTAATTTGTGGCTTTAGTGTACTTGGGAGAATAGGAAGTTGTGTCTTCAATTTCTTTCCATTTGTAATTTACATGGGATATGTATTCCATTCTGGAATAGTGTAGATCGATAGCTTAACAGTACCAGCTGAAAATCTTCATTTTTCAAACAGTTTATATACCTCTCTCAGCTTCTCCATTGGTCTGAGAGTATCTCGGTGAACTGGTGACATGAACAAATTTGTATGTTTCAGTAAACTCTTTCGAACTTTTGTTCACAAATTGTGGCCCATTGTCATATATCAGAACATTGGCAATGCTGTGTGCAGCAAAAATTTCTCTTAAAGATTTGATCACTGCCTCTGAACTCTGGCCATGCAGTAGCTTAACTTCAACCCATCTTGAGTAATAGTCAATGACAATAAGGAATATCTTCTATTTATGCTTAAGAGGTCAATTCCTAGATGCTCCCATGGTCTGGACCAAAACGAAGATGAAATAAGTGGCTCTCTCACCTCTTGTCTGGTTGTAGCAGAATAGCACCTTTCTTACCTATAAACCTGAATATTCCAATGCTTGAGTTCCTCAAGGTTGGTGCCCAGAAGTGGCCTTGTTAGGGACAGAAAACTATGGTGGGTGTTTTTATAACCCCCCCTAGCAGTGTTGGGAAGAGTATAATTCAGGAAATTAGAGGTACATGGCTAATGCAGTAATCATGGGGATTTTAATCTTCACATATACTGGGAAAACTAAATTTGCAGTAATAGTGTGGAGGATGAGTTCATGGGATGTATACAGATTGGTTTTCCTAGATCAGTATGTTGAGGAACCAACTAGGGAACCACTTGTTTTGTATATAGTATTTTGCAATGAGGAAGGGTTATTTAATAACTTTGAAGAAAAGGAACCTCTAGGGAATAGTGATCATAATATATTCAAATTCTATATTGAGTTTGAGAGTGATTTAATTTAATTAAGCTGAAACTAGGGTCTTAAATCTAAAGAAAGCAAACTACATAGCTATGAGTAATAAAAGCAAAATCCTGCGGATGCTGGAAATCTGAAATAAAAACAGAAAGTGCTGGAAATACTCAGCAGGTCTGGCAGCATCTGTAGAAAGAGAAGCAGAGTTGATGTTTCAGGTCAGTGACCTTTCATCAGAACTGGCAAAGGTTAGAAATGTGATAGGCTTTAAGCAAGTAAATGGGGGTGGGGGGAAGAGAACAAAAGGGAAGGTGTATGATAGGAAAGAGGGAAGGAGAGATTAACTGACAAGGAGGTCATGGAACAAAGGCAAAGAGAGTATGATAATGGAGAGATAAACAACAAAGCATTAGTGCAGAGAGTGTTAATGACAGAATAATGAACAACCCTAGCCAAAATCACAAACATGAAACACCCAGTAGGCAGGCACATGGTAGAAAATGATGAAACAAAATAAAAGTAAAAAAGGGCCAGCCATGCTCTGAAATTATTGAACTCAATGTTCAGTTCAGAATGCTGTAGTCCCTAATCGGAAAATGAGGCGCTGCTTCTCAAACCAAGAAGTTGATAAACAAAGAGAAAAGAAAATAAGACAGTAACCTAACATAGGACATATAAAAACATTTATAATTTTTTGTTTAGGTATTTAAAAAGGAAGAGATTAACAGAAGTAAATGTGGGTTCCTTAGAGGCAGAGACAGGAGAAATTATAATGGGGAGTAAGGAAATGGCAGAGTTATTAAATGAAAACTTTGTATCTGTCTTCATGGTAGAATATGTAAAAAAAAAAATTCTGAGAAGAATGGGGAACTAAGGGTTTAGTGAGAATGAGGAACTTAAAGAAATTAATGTTAGTAAAGAAATAATACTGGAGAAATTAATGGGACTAAAATTAATAAAATTCCCTTGACATGATGGCCTTCATCCGAGGATTTTAAAAGAGGTGGGAACGGGGATAGTGAATTCATTGGTTTTGATCCTCCAGAAGTGCCCTGATATCCTATCCCTAATAATAGATTCTAGCATTTTACCTACTACTGATGATAGGCTAACTGGCCTATAGTTCCCATTTTTCGCCTTTCCTCCTTTATTAGATAATAGGGTTGTTTTTGCTGCCTTCCAATCCTTGAATGGTTCCAGAATCTAAGGAATTCTGGAAGATCAAAATCAATGCATCCACTATCTCTGTAGCTACATATTTTTAAATCCTAGGATGCAGGTTATCAGGTCCAGAGGATTTGTCACCACTTGGTCTTTAACGCATCTTGTTAGCCACAGTTGGACCATTTTTTCTGTGGGATTTTTGTGCCTTAAAGGAATGTATATTTATTGCAAATATTAATTCCTTAAATACTAGCCATTGCTTATTCACCGACACCTTTTTTAATGTAATTTCCCAATCTACCTTCGCCAACTCTCATCTCATACCAAAGGAGTTTGCTTTGTTTAATTTATAGAGTAGAGCACAGAAGGAGGCCATCCAGTCCATCATGTCCATGCTGGCTCTGCAAGAACAACTCAGCTAGTCCCACTCACCTGCCTTTTCCCCATAGCCCTACAATTTTCTTTCTCTTCAGATAATTATACAATTCCCTTTTGAAAGCCATGATTGAATCTGCCTCCACCACACTCTCAGGCAGTGCATTCCAGATCCTCAACACTCACTGTATAAAAAGCTTTTCCTCATGTCCCCTTTGGTTCTTTTGACATTCACCTTAAATTGGTGTCCTCTGGTTCTCAACCTTCCACCAATGAGAACAGTTTCTCCCTATTTAAATTCTGCCAGGCCCCTCATGATTTTGAGCATTTCTATCAAATCTCCTCTCAACATTCTTTTCTTCAAAGTGAACAGCCCCAGCTTCTCTGACCTATCCTTGTAACTGAAGTTACTCCTGGAACTCTTCTTGTAAATCTTTTCAGCACCCTCTCTGAACCCTTCACGTCCTTCGTAAAGTATGGTGCCTAGAAGTGGACTCAGTCCTCCAGTTGAGGCCGACTCAATGTTTTATTAAGGTTCACCATAACTTCCATGCTTTTATACTCTGTCTCTATTTACAAAGCCCAGGATCACATATGCCTTATTAACTGCTTTCTCAACCTGCCCTATCACCTTCAATGATTTGTGCACATATAACCCCAGGTCTCTCTGCTCCAGCATCCCATTTAGAATTGTATCCTTTACTTTACATTGCCTTTCCTCATTCTTTCTCCAAAATATACCACTTCACACTTCTCTGCATTAAATTTTATCTCTCATCTAGAGGCCCCTTTACTACGAGATCATTGCACAACACTAGATCCAAAATAGCCTCTTCTCTCATTGGTCCCTCAATATACTGATCTAGTAAACTATCTTGTATACATTTCGTAGACTCATCCTCCACTCTCGTACTGCAAACTTGGTTTTGCCCAGTCTACATGAAGATTGAAGCCCCCCATGATTACTCTATTAGCCTTATTATATGCGCTTCTAATTTCCTGATTTACACTCTGCCCCACATTACAACTACTGTTATGGGGCCCATAAAACAACTGCTACCAATGTTTTCTGCCCCTTGCTGTTTCTTAGCTCCTCCCAAAGTGACTTATTTCTTAATTTTTTTTGAGCTAAGATCCTTTCTACTGTCTTTATCCCATCTTTTATTACAAAGTCTACCCCTCGTCCTCCTTTCCCATTTTGCCTATCTCTTCTCATAGTTACGTATCCTGGAATATTTATTTCCCAACTTTGGTCACTTTGCAACCACAGACAGGATTTTGTGTTTGGGGCCTGGGCTCCAACGTCAGTATCACATTGAGAGAGTGGGGGGGGGGGGGGGGGGTGGGGGGGTGGTTGGGGGTTGTCCCAATGCCACACCATGTCCAAAATAATCACTCGATAGTGATTTTCTATGAATTGGCTAAGTAGTGGCCAGAGGGCTGACCAATTAAAGACAGCATGAGAGCTCTTGAAGTTGGAAAGCCAATAGGAGACCCTCCAGCATGGAAGGAGTTGCAGCCTGTCATTGCAAGTATGGGAGAGAGAGGGCCCCTCTCAGCACTTATGAAAGTTTTGAATTAAAACATGGCCGTAGCTGCTGAGCCACCATTGTGGAGTGGGAGTCCCTCCACTGGGCGGCCTGTGGCCGTAACTGTAGCCAAGATATGGGAGAGGGCCTGGTGCGCTGGCCTCCTGTCAGCTGCTGGGAGGCCACCTCCAGGCAGCTGGCCTGTTTCTAAACACCTGGGGTGCCCACAAGCCATCTAAACAAATTCCAGTCAGCCTCTGATAATTGGCTATAATTGGCATTCTACTTAAGTTAATTGACAACCCGCTACTTGTGGGAGGGTAGGGTAGCCCTTTTGCCCCAATCCCTTCTTTGGGAAAATGGCTCAGGGGCAGGATGGTGCCAGCAAACTAGCATGCTGGCTAGCAGCACAAAATTATATGACCACCCACTTTTGTATTCGCCCCCAAATCTGATAAAAATTCAGCCTCACGTTTCTGTGATGGCTTTAGATCAAATTTATTAATTTCTGTCTGTGGTATTAATTCATTTAATTTGTTGCAAGTGCCTTATGCATTCAGATATAGTGCCTTTAGTTTTGACTTTTTAAAAATATTCCCTGAGGTCACCTTAGTCATTCACGCCCTGTTACCTTTGTTACACTCACTGTCCCTTATTGATGCACTGTGCTTAGTATTATCCAAAATGCTACTCCGATCTAGAGCCTTAACATTTCCCTGCTCTTTTGAATTTATACTTTCCTGAATCCTCCCATCCCTCCTTTATTAGTTTAAAGCCCTGCCTACTGCCCTAGTTATTTGATTTGCCAGGACACTGGTCGTAGCCCAATTTAAGTGAAGCCTGTCCCAATGGAAGAGCTCTCTCTTTCCCCAATACTGGTGACAGTATTTGAAGTGAAACCCCTGCCTCCCACACCAATATTTCAGCCACACAGCTAATTTTCTAATCTGTTTATCCCTCTGCCAATTTGAGCCTGGTAAGAATCCAAAGATTTTTTGAAGTTCTGCTTTTTAATTTGGACCCTAATTCCTCAAACTCTCTCAGAAGAACATCATTCCTAGTTCTACCTATGCCATTGGTTCCATCGTGGACCACGACAACTAGATCCTCCCCATCTCACTCCCACATTCCTCTCCAGCCACGAGGAAATGTCTCTAACCCCTGCAATGGGCAGGCAACACAACCTTCAGAACTTCCGGTTGGAACTGCAGAGAACAGTATCTATTCCCATGACTATACTGTCCCCTATCACTACCACATTCCTTTTCATCCTCCCACTTGAATGGCCTCCTGCACCATGATGCTGTGGTCAGTCCTTGTTCTCATCCATCCAGGCTGCAAGTACCTCATACCTGTTGGTCAAAGTCATGGGCCAAGGCTCCTCCATCACTCCATCCCATTTCCACATGCCTGCCTGACTTGCAGTCACACCCTCCTGTCCCTGACATTGACCAACTCCAAAGTTCTACTTAACCTGCCTCCTGTGACTGTGTCCAGGTAACTCTCCCTCTGCCTGATTCCTTGCAATGCCTGCAACTTGGATATCAGCTCAACAATTCTAAGCTGAGGTTCCTCAAACTGCAGACACTTACTGAAGATATGGTTATCCGGGATCGCAATGTTTTCCACAAACTCCCAAATGCTGCAGTTCTGGCGCTTTTCTTGCCCCACCATATCAATCTAAACTTATTTATTTATTTGATCAGTTAATTAGCTAAATTAAGTGCATTTATTATTTTCATTTTATTAATTATTTGGTTTATCTAGTTTAAGTTACTAATTCAGCAAAGTAAAAGCAGCATATCCTTCCATCTCTGAACCAAATTCCCACCTGCACCAAATTCCTGACTTTAGCACTCTGTTAATGATGCACTCAGTTCTGCAGTCACTCTGTGCTCCACACTCTCCAGTTGCTCCCCTAAACCTGAAGTAAACCTACTGCCAATTGTGTCCTTTCCTCACTGCCATAATCAGTTGACCGTCCACCCGCTCCATCCCGACTCCAACCTCTGATCCTTCCCTCTCGATTGCCGGACTCTGACCCTCTCAATTATGCTCCCACCTTTGCCTCACTCCTGATTGTTTTGTTCCAACACACATTCACGAACCCCCTAACTTCCCTTATTGCTGGGGACCATTCCCAACAACAACTTGAACTTATATAGTGCCTTTAATGTAATAACATGTCTCAAGGTGCTTCACAGAGGCATTATAAAACAAAATATGACACCAACCCACATTAGGGCAGCTGACCAAAATCTTGATCAGAGGTAGGTTTTAAGTAGTAGCTTAAAGGAGAAAAGCGAGGTACAGAGGTAGAGAGGTCTAGGGCAGTAATTCCACACCTTAGCGCTACGGCAGCTGAAGGTACAGTCACCAATGGTGGAGCAATTAAAATACAGAGGTGAAGAGGGAGAAAAGACTGGCAAAGAGAGAACATGAGAATAGAATTGCAGTCAACATAAAAGGGAACCCAAAATCTTCTACTGGCATGTAAATAGTAAGTGGGTAGTGAGAGGATGAGGGGGGCCTATTAGGGACAAAGAGAGTAATATATGCTTAGAGGCGCAGGGCTAGGCTTAATGAGCATTAACACATGCTTTGCCTTTGTCCCAGGACAGCTTTGTTATTTAATCTCTCCTGCTCTATCAAACACCTTCCCCTTTGTTCTTTCCCACAGCCCCCTCCCCTTCACTTGCTTAAAACCTAATTCTTTTCTAACCTTTGCCAGTTCTGATGTAAGGTCACAGATCTGAAACGTTAACTTTGCTTCTCTCTCCACCGATGCTGCCAGACCTGCTGAGTATTTTCAGCATTTTTTGTTTTTGTTTCAGATTTCCAGCATCTACAGTATTTTGCTTTTTATTGTATTTAATAAGTATTTTGTATCAGTGTTCACTAAGGAAGTGGAATCTGAGAAAATATTGGGAGAAGCGGAGAGAGTAGAGGCAATTTATAGGTTAAAAAAACTGAGCCGGGGGGTGGGGAGTGGGGGGTGGTGGGTGTGGGTGGGGGTACTAAAAAGTCTGGCTATACTTAGGGTAGACCTTGTCCAGATGGCTTGCTGAAGGAAGTGGGGATGGAGATAGTGGAAGGGCTTGCCATAATCTTTCAATCTTTCCTGGATACAGAGGAGATACCAAAGGATTGGAGAGTGGCAAATGTGATACCCTTATTCAAGAAAGAGTGTTAGGGCAGTCCTAGCAACTATAGACCAGTTCGTTTAACATCAGTGGTGGGTAAGGTTTTAGAAACAATCAGGAAAAAAATCAACAGACATTTAAAGGTTTGAGTTAATTAAGGATAGCCAGCACAGATTTGTAAAAGACAAATCATGCTTGACTAATCTAATTAAATTTTTTGATGAAGTAACAGAGAAGGTTGATGAAGGGAATGCAGGGTATGTTGTTTTAATGGATTTTAAGAAAGCATTTGATAAGGTACCACATAAAAGGCTGGTTAACAAAATTCAGGCTCATGGAATAGGAAGGCCAGTGTCCAATTGGTTAAAACATTGGCTTAAGAACAGATAACAGCGAGTTGTTTTTCAGACTGGAGGATGATAGAGAGTGGTGTTCCCCAAGGGTCAGTATTGGGACCACTGCTTTTTTTTTGCTATATATAAATGACTTGTACCTTGGAATACAGAATAGAATCTCAAAATTTGCCGATAATACCAAACTTGGTGCTGTGGCAAATAGTGAGGATGATATGAACTGCCTGCAACAGGACATAGATAGGCTAGCAGAATGGGCAGACAGATGGCAGATGGAATTTAATACTGACAAGTGTGAGCTGATGCATTTCGGCGGAAATGCTAGGCAATATACACTTAATAGCACAGTTCTAAAGAGTGTGCAGGAACAGGGTGATCTGGGAGTGCTTCAGCATAGATCTTTGAAAGTGACGGGACATATTGAGAGAGCGGTTAGTAAACCATATGGGATCTTGGGTTTTCTAAATAGAGGCATTGAGTATAAGAGCAGGGAAGTTATGTTGAACCTTTATAAAGCTGGTTAGGCAGGGCTCAACTGGAGTATTGCGTCCAATTCTGGTCACCACAATTTAGGAAGGATGTGAGGGTCCTTGAGGGTGTGCAGAGGAGATTTACCAGAATGGTTCCAGGGATGGGGGATTTTACTTGCAAGGTTAGGTTGAAAAAGCTGGATTTGTTCTCTTTAGAACAAAGGAGATTGAGGGGAGATTTGATAGAAGTGTACAAGATTATGACGGGCTTAGATAAGTTAGACAAGGAAAAACTGTTCCTATTAACAAATGGCACAAGGACTCGAGGACACAGATTGAAGGTTTTGGACAAGAGATGCAGGGGATTATGAGAAGAAGTTTTTTTTTATATGGTGGGTGGTAATGACCTGGAACCCGCTGCCCATAAGGGTGGTGGAAGCAGGGGCAATCAATGATTTCAAAAGGAAATTGGATGGCCGCTTGAAGGAAATAAACTTGCATAGCTATGGGGCTTGAGCAGGGGAGTGGGACTGACTGGATAGCTCCGTGGAGAGCCAGCATAGACTCGATTGGCCGAATGGCTTCCATATGTATCTCCATGACTCTATGAATGCTCGAGCTTGGAAATAAATAAGCACAGATATCTCTGAGGGTTGTGGGGCTAGAGGAGATTACAGAGATGGGGAGGGAACAGGCTATAGAGGGATCTCCAATCTGGCCAGCTACCAGGCAGGAAACCAAATAACAAAATTGATAATGTTCTGGTGTTAGATTCAGCAGGGCCTCCACATCTCATGGACTTCCGAGTTTCATTCTCACCTTCCCAACAACTGTAGTCGCCTGTTCCTTCCCCATAAATATTGGGGCCAGCGGCTTCAGTGTTCCCAATATTTAATTGGATGAAATTTCTGCTCATCCAATACTGGATATCTGACAAGCAGTGTGATGAAAACAAAGGCAGTGGAGGGGTTGAGGGAGGTGAGGAAGAGCTGAGTGTTGTCATCAAATATGTGAAACTTAATATTGAATTTTCTGATGATGTCATCGAGGGGCAGCATGTTGATGAGAAATAGGAGGGGTTATTGATGGATCCTTTGAGCACCCCAGAGATAATGAGGTTGGAATGGGAAGAGAACCCATTGTCGATGATTCTCTGGCAATTAGGCAAGGGCATTTTGATTGTGTGGCAACATGCAAAGGATTCTACATGTCAGCATGAGATATGCTAGAAGTTGACTTGAAGCATTCATTTTGTAAAATTTGTCCCACCCTAACCTCTTCAGGGAAGAAAATCATGTCATGTAGATAACAAAGCCTACACCCTGCTGTAGGGTGTAGGTTTCAAGAGTTCACCTACCTAGGCTCAACTATCACCAGTAACCTGTCTCTAGATGCAGAAATCAACAAGCGCATGGGTAAGGCTTCCACTGCTATGTTCAGACTGGCCAAGAGAGTGTGGGAAAATGGCGCACTGACACGGAACACAAAAGTCCGAGTGTATCAGGCCTGTGTCCTCAGTACCTTGCTCTACGGCAGCGAGGCCTGGACAACGTATGCCAGCCAAGAGCGACGTCTCAATTCATTCCATCTTCGCTGCCTTCGGAGAATACTTGGCATCAGGTGGCAGGACTATATCTCCAACACAGAAGTCCTTGAAGCGGCCAACACCCCCAGCTTATACACACTACTGAGTCAGCGGCGCTTGAGATGGCTTGGCCATGTGAGCCGCATGGAAGATGGCAGGATCCCCAAAGACACATTGTACAGCGAGCTCGCCACTGGTATCAGACCCACCGGCCGTCCATGTCTCCGTTATAAAGACGTCTGCAAACGCGACATGAAATCGTGTGACATTGATCACAAGTCGTGGGAGTCAGTTGCCAGCATTCGCCAGAGCTGGCGGGCAGCCATAAAGACAGGGCTAAATTGTGGCGAGTCGAAGAGACTTAGTAGTTGGCAGGAAAAAAGACAGAGGCGCAAGGGGAGAGCCAACTGTGCAACAGCCCCAACAAACAAATTTCTCTGCAGCACCTGTGGAAGAGCCTGTCACTCCAGAATTGGCCTTTATAGCCACTCCAGGCGCTGCTTCACAAACCACTGACCACCTCCAGGCGCGTATCCATTGTCTCTCGAGATAAGGAGGCCCAAAAGAAAAAGAAAGATTGTTCAGTTATGTTGAGAGATTGGAGAAGGTGGGATTGTTATGTTATATTGTTCAGTTATGTTGAGAGATTGGAGAAGGTGTGATTGATAAAGCAGAGAAGTTAAGGGTAGACTTAACATAAGTATTCAATATTATCAGGGGTTTTGACAGAGAAAGTGTGGAGAAACTATTTCTTCTGGCAAGTGGGTTGATAACCAGAGGTCTATATTTAAAATAATTAACAAAAGAAATAGAGGGGAAAATTAGGAGAAATGTCATCACACTAAGATCTGGAACACATGACCTGAAAGTGTGGTGGATTTAAATTCTATAGCACTGTTCAAAAGGCAATTGGGAATTGGAAAAGGAATTGGTACTTGAAGAGAACTAATTTGCTGGGTTATATGGAAAAAGCTGGGGTATAGAGCTAAATTGGACAGCCCTTTCAAAGAGCTAGCACAGTCAAGATAGGCCAAATAGCCTCCTTCTATATTGTAAGATTTTATGGTTCTATGCTGTTTTGGTGAGGGAAGAGCCTGTCACTCCAGAATTGGCCTTTATAGCCACTCCAGGCGCTGCTTCACAAACCACTGACCACCTCCAGGCGCGTATCCATTGTCTCTCGAGATAAGGAGGCCCAAAAGAAATATGTCAAGATCTCAATTCCAGGATGTTTAAAAGATTCTACATGTCAACTATGTATCCCTACCCCTATGTTTGAGACACTCAAGTGGTAATTTTGGCTTTGGCCAGAATTTTATGCCCCCCACCGTTTCCGTTGCCTACCCACTCCTGCTGCTATTTTCCCAGTGGCGGGGGAGGCAGCAAACAGCCTGCCTGACCCAGGCCAATTGAGGCCCTTAAGTGGCCAATTAATCGCCACTTAAGGACCTTCTCCCGCCACTGCTGGTATTTTACCAGTGGTGGATAGGCACTTCAGCACCTGAGAAGGCCACCCAGTAAAAGTCGGCGGTCTCCTTGCGGGCTGGGAGGGCTCTCCTGATCGGGCACGCTGTGCCCCACAGAGGGGCCCCCTAGCAGCATGGGCATGCCCTACTAAAATTATCCCCCCGCCCTAAATTCCGACCCCCTCCCGCCTCACCGGGGCTCGGTTGATTGTCCCCCGCAATGCCCGACCCCAACTTACCTTTTTTGAAAGGCGACGTCCATCATCCTCTTCTCCCTTGGTGCAGTCCCAGTAGTGGCCATCGCTCCTGATGGTGCTGCTGGGACTGAGGAGCTGCTGGCCCTCTGATTGGCTGGCAGCTCTCAGAGGCGGAACTTCTTGCCTCAGTGGGGCAGAAGTCCAGACCACGGCCGATTAAGGGCCTGGGTGTGCAAAATTGCAGCGTGGCTTCCTGACCTGGCGTAGGAGGGCTCTCCCCTGACTTTTTAGTTGGTCAGCGAAGCCACCACCCAATGTAAAATTCTGGCCTTTATGTGATATCAGATCAGTTACCCATTGGATATTGTCCTCAATGGAAATGAAAAACAGGAGGAATGTATAACAAGTGGCTGAATCAATATTGCCCATTTTATGCCATTGCTCAATTGAAAAAATATCTCCTTTGTGTGCATTTTTCAAATCCTGGAGCAACCTTTTGAATTATAAATTGGTCAGTAGATATGTAAAAAGCTAACAATTTGTCCCTCACTCTAACTACAATCGGATTCACCAACCTTTTTCAATTCAAGTGATTACATACTTACATTGTGCATTTTCTGATGCCATCTCATTTGGGAAAATAGAGAGGAAGAGCCAATGGTTTCTATAAATAGATGGCCAATCTACAATACCAGCTGCATGTACTAGGAAATCATAGGCCCACTATCCTTGACTTCTCATCCACTAATCTTAATGAACAATCACTGCCAATATGTTCATTTTCTCCCCATCCTGCCCACTGGTAGCACCCGCTTTTTTTTCATTTATGGGATGTGGGCATCACTGGTTAGGCCAGCATTTATTGCTCATCCCTAATTGCCCTTGAACAGAGTGGCTTGCTAGGTGATTTCAGAGCGCATTTAAGAGTCAGCACATTGCTGTGGGTCTGGAGTCACATGTAGGCCAGACCAGGTACGGACAGCAAATTTCCTTCCCTAAAGAACATTAGTGAACTAGATGCGTTTTTACAACAATCGACGATGGTTTCATGACAGCGAGCTTCAAAGATGGCGGCATGGCGTGGGATTTGCTCCGCGGAGCGGCCGCCACTCATTTACATGGCCGGGACGGACCGCATCTTCACCCCCCCCCCCACCCCACCAATGACACGGAAGGGGGCGCATGCTCCCTCTACGGCAATGGCATCTGGCGCCATTTTTAAAGGGCTTCAAGCCCTTACATTGAATTTGAATTTTAAAGTGAGAGGCATTATGGGCTGGATTTTAAAAGATTTTAAACGCCAGGAAAAGTGGTAGCGGGGGGAATGAAGATCACAATGGATGAGGCCCGCCATTGACCCCGAAGCTGACAGGGCCTGTCCCGATCTCAGCAGCGGTGAGGCCTCGTGGTGGCCACCCTGCCGCATGGAGACAGGACCTGCATTATAACATGCAAGTGGGTACTTACCTTCATTAATATGCAGGCCTCAGCTAGTCTGCCAGCAGGTTGGGATCTTCATTCCAGCGGCTGACAGTGCCACGCCTTCAAATCCCCATTCGGGGAAACAAGGCGTCACACCTGTGGGAGGGGTGAGGAGGTGATTTTCTCAGTGCGGGGGGGTGGTGGAGCAAGGTCAAAATCTTCGCATTGGTCGAGGGGGTGATGGGAAGGGGTAAAGGACAAAGGTTCCGAACTTTGCGGAGGGGAGGCAAGGCCAAATATTAGTGGTAGATATTCCAGGGTGATGGGGGGGGAAAGGGTAGGAATGATGTCTAATGCCATTGGGGATTTGGGAGAGGGCATGGAAATTTTTTAAATTAATTTTTATAAACTTTACATTAACGATGTCTTTAAAAATTTAAATGATATTTCGGGCTGTATGCCCTTTAAAAACGGCTTCTTAGAATTGGAACATCCAAGATCTATCCATGTGAAAACCAAAAAGAGGAAGATGTAGCAAGTTGTATGCCATCTGATTACAGCAGTGTTAATGTTGTTGAAGTTTCCAGGATCAGCCTAATTGTAGTGAGATTGGTCTGCTCCTGGCCTGTGTTGGGCTTGATGTGAGGAGCTTGCCCGAGGAAGTGCAGGAAAGCTTGTAATCTGCATTTCTTCCAGGTTGCTGGGAAAATTTAAAAGGAAATTGCCACTTCAAGGGAGTTGGAAGCATAAAGATGCAAAAATACTGGAAACTTTGAAAAGGTTAGCAAGTAGATTTTATGAATAATTGCTCTTGCCACATGTATCAATGCGCTGAGATTACTGGACTGAATTTTATCAGCCTGTCGCAGGTCACAGTTGTGGCATTGAATGAGGGTGGCATCGCTGCATGTCATGTGTACGGCCTGTTGACCGCAATGATGCGGTGGCTGGCACATTGGAATGCAGGAGATGTGGGGCCCATCCCATTAGAGGACAGGGGTGGGCGACAAAGTGCCGATGGCGTCGTCAGCTGAGATGAACGCAGGTTCTGGCTCCATATTTAAAGCTATGCCAATCCTGCTTGAACTGCTGTTTCACTCAGTGAGTTTGTTGCTGCTTTGCCTTTGTGCTGCTGTGTTGCTGTGCTGCTGATCCCCCACCCCCAGCAGGAGACCCTGTGCTGCTGATCCCCCTGGATAGACTCCCTGTGCTGCTGTGCTGCTGAACCCCCCGGCTGGAGGCCTCATAAGGCCAGCAGCTGACTGGGAGCTAAGAGTGACCATGTCAGGCAGAAGACATTGGGTGGCCCCACGGTTCAGCAATGCCTCTCTACGGATTCTTCCCCAGGCTGTAAGGGAAAGGTGGGAGATCCTCTTTGCCCTCCCGCCTGACCTAGCAAGCCTGGGTGGAGATCGCAGAGGATTTCAGCAGCCATGGGGTCACCGTCTGAACTTGGGTCCTGTGCCAAAAGAGGGTCAGTACCTCCTTTGCTCTACCAAGATGACCCCTTCATAACCATCTCATCATTGGGGCTCACAAGTGGCTATGTGTAACAAAGCGTTATATGGTCAGGGAGTGGGTGGCAAGGGGCTGAGGCAACAGCTGATCATGTCAGGTACATGGCTACATCTCAAAGACAGCCAGCCTTCTGTCCAAGCTTGTCCCACTGAACATCCCTTGAGAACGGGTGTGAGAAAGAGGCATTTGGGAGACCCAATCAGGTGGTAAAGAGCCGCCACCAGAACAGGTGTCCTGATGGTCTCCGTGGGAAGACTAACAGTGTCCCTGTTTCTGCTTACAGGAGAAAGCGGCCCAAAGCTAGGGAAAGGGTAAAGACTGGAGGTGGGATCCCGGACATCCGAGAACTGAACCCAGCAGAGGAGGATGTTCGGGCTCCCAGAGCAGCCATTCCATAGCAGACGGAGAGTATCCACCCAGGAGAGTGAGGAGGCATTGTGTTCATGTGGCGACGACTACTCTTCTAGAGAACCACATCACGCATGGTTGGCATGGGCACATCCATGTTGCAGAACCCCTAAATGTTTGTATTTTCTCAGGCAGGTAGTGGCATCTCAGAGGGAAGATCGTCTGCTGGTGCCACTGGAATCCTGTCGTCCTTTGAGAACGGGGAGGAAGAATTCTCATAGGGTGCACCATCATACTGTTCCCCTGCACCCTCCGCCAGTGCATCTACTCTCACCTCAGTGGGTATGCACTCGGGCTTAGATGTAGGGTTGCAAGCAGGTGAGAGCACTACATATGCATCTGAGCAGCTGACAAAGGCTGTGACAGGTGAAGCCACTGAAAGTTGGACAACTGTTGGAGGCCTGGCCCATGCTGAGCCCCTAGCTGATTACGAGCCTTTGGCAGCACAAAACATACTGGAGTTGTAGACAGAGGTAAGCAACGTCTGGCAGAGTTGGCAGAGGCAATGCGCAGACAATGACGTATCCATCCATGCCATGAGTGTTGCCATGTCTCAGGTATGTGAGCGCATGGTCCCCTCCACTAAGAGGTTGGCCACCCTCCTGGAGAACCAGATCCCAGAGATGCACACAGGCCTGTAAACCCTTGTCTTGGCCATGAGCTTAACGCAGCAGTGGCAAGACAAGAGGAGGATGAGGCACCTGGTGTCTTTTCCAGTCCTCATCCTTCTCTGGTCAACAGGGTCGTTCAAGAGAGCCTTGAAAGGGAAGAGGAGAGGCTGACCTCGACATCTGGGGGCTCCCATCAAGGCGTTCTGAATATAGACAGGAGCTCCTCAGCCTCTCTGCCAGTGACCCCAGCTCCAGTAGCCACCTTTTTTCCCCAAAAATATATTTTATTCATAAAAATCTGTAAAAAAAAAAATTTACAAACCAGTTCCAATTTGACATTCCTCACAACCCTTGCCATTCCATTTTACATGCAATGTACATTTGCATTACACAGCAAAACCATATTTTGATGCATACAGCTCAAGGGGTTTTACACAGGTTCCAGCCCCTTGGTATACTATAGCGGGAAGACCTAACACAGTGGCCTTTCCCCAATGAGCCTTTGCGGCGGCTACCCCAAGTTTTGGTGAATCCCTCAGCACGTAGTCCTGGACCTTGGAATGTGTCAATCTGCAACACTTGGTTGTGGACAACTCTTTGTTCTGGAAGACCAGCAAGATTCAGGCAGACCAAAGTGTGTCCTTCACCGAGTTGATGGTCCTCCAGCAGCAGTCGATGTTTATCTCAGTGTGCGCCCTGGGAACAGACCGTAGAGCACAGAGTCTTGCGTTACAGAGTCCTGCATTACTGAGCTGTTCCGAATGAACCGCGACAAAAGCCACTGCATCTCTTTCCACACCTGCTTTGCAAAGGCACATTCCAGAAGGAGGTGGACAACAGTCTGTTCCCCACCACAGCGTGCAGAGGTGGTGAGATTCTGGGTGTGCAGGAAGGATTTGACCTTCAAATCACCACCTGCCAAGCTACATCTTGGTGCTTGTTTGAAAGTTCTGGTGATGAGGCGTTCTGACAAATGACTTTGGCAGTCTGCTCAGGGAACCATCCAACAGCATCCATTATCTCCTTTTCCCGTAGGGCCTTGAGGACATTCTGTACAGACCACTGCCTGATGGATTGGTGGTCAAAGGTGTTTTTCTGCACAAACTTTTCCACAAAGGATAGGTGGTACAGCACAGTCCAACTAGATGGTGTGTTCTGTGACAATGTGGCCAGACCCATCCTTCGTAGCACCGGGGATAGATAGAACCTCAGCACATAGCCGCGATGATTGAGGAGGGTCCCAATAAGCCAGCTAAGGCACCCTAGGCACCCTAGGCACCCTAGGCCTCAAGCAGCCAGAGGACACACACCAAAGTCATCCGAGGCTACAGGGTAGCCTGCCTTCACCTCAGCTGCCAGCACAGGGGGAGCACTTTGTAGAAGCTCATGGAAGTGTGTGAGGGAGAGCACCTAGATGCACTTGGGATTTCACAGGTGTGTGAAACTTGGTCTTGTTATTTGGTATTGTGAATATTTAAATAAATGGAGATCACTTCATTGTTGAGAATCTCTCATGCTTTTCCTGATGCCCTGTCAGATGTCACCTTCACACCTGGTCCCTCAGTGGGCTGCCAGTGCAGGAGCAGGTGGTATACGGTCACCTGCTCAGCTTTGAACATGTGCCTGGTGAGCCTGGGTGCAAGGCGCAGGAGTGCAATAGGAAAGAGGCGACACGTGGAATTCAGAGTGGTGAATATTTATTGAGTTCACCCGGAACAGGCATCATAGTGACAGAAACTGGGTATGTACGAGATTGTCCTGAGCCTCCCTTGTGCATCTCTCAATGGCCCTGGCCTCTGGTACAAGGGCTTCATCATCCTGCGCTGCCTGCTTGTCATCCACCTCCACATCCTCCTCGTCGGATGAGGAATGGCGATCAATCATGTCCTCTTCATACAAGACCTCCCACCTCTGCAGTGCTAGATTGTGCAGAGCACAGCAGACCACCACGATACACAAGACCCTCGCTGGGACATACTGTAGGGCTCCACCAAAGCAATCTTGCTACCAGAATCGCACCTTCAGCCCCAATGGCTTGCTCGAAGGTTGTTCAGGTGGACCCATGACAGGTGTTCTACCTCTCCTTTGCTACAGTGCAAGAGTTCCTCACAGGTGTCACTAGCCCTGTCTTCAATGGGTAGCTCTTGTTCCCGAGAAATCATCCCTGAAGGAGAATGAGGTCCAGAAAGGTTGTGGTACCTGGGACTGTTGAAGTATATCGGCATAGTGGCTGCTTTCCTGGAAGCGGGCGCACACTCGCCTGAAACTCTTCAGTTGTCGCAGACCATAGCTCATAGCATCAGACCAGTTGTATGTTAATGTAATCCAAGCCCTTCCCATTGATGATAGCAACTGGCTTGTCTGTCGAAGCCTTGATGGCCACATGCATGTAATTGATGACACCTTGCACCTGGGGGAATCCAGAGATGCTCCGAATCTGATGATGCTCTCCGCCTGACTGTCAGGGTCAGTCTGGAACCGTACGTAGTCGCTGGCTGTCTTGAACCTCCTTGATGCAGCGATGGGCTGCTGCCTGGGACAAACCACACACGTCCCCACGGATCCCTGGAAAGAGCTGGATGTGTAGAAGTTGAGTGTCACGGTGATCATCAGGCCCACAGACATTGGATGTCCACCAAAGCCCAAATGTCGTACCTCATCCTGCAACATGGTGCATAAGTCAATGATGGCCTCCCTGGAGAGCTACAGTCTTCGCTGAACTGCCGCTCAGACATTTGGAGGTAGCTGAGGCAAGTCCAGTTAACTCTTTGCTGTGGATAGGTCCTTCCTGGTGTGGCTGGCTGCGGTGGTTGCCCAGTCGATCGTCACCAGCTTTCCCAAGCGCTGCCTGATGCTGTCTCTATCTCTGAATCTCTGCTGCACAGAAAGGGTATCTACAAATACTGGGTGTATGAGACCCATGCCAACTGGTCACTCCCCCTCCTGTGCACTGTCCCTGGAGAGAAGACCTTGCCTTTGGAACTTTCCTCTTGCCACTCCCCTCTGAGCATGGGCTCCTGGCACCCACCCTTGCAAAAAGCCTACCACCTGAGACAAAGCCCAGTCTTGCTGTGAGGGCTGCAACTCCTCTGTGCCCACTCTTGCCTCGAGCACCACTATCAGGCAAAGGCCACTGCACCCCCTGCATTCACCCAATGCTCCCCATGGCTGTCTTCCCACTGTGGCACTGAGGCCTCGCCTTGCTGCTGCCACCTTTAAATGGCCAGGGATCTGAAGGCATGTTATCCCTTTGCACCATTCCCTAATTTGGAAACTCCCCACTAAATCCGAGTCAGGCCGATGAAAATACATGATAAGTACCTGTTCAGCAATTGTAATTGCAGTCCCAGCGTGTTTTAATGGAAACATAGCCGTAGATCTTTCAGGCTTTTAGGCGAGCAGGTCCCCTCCAAATTTTTCGGCCCCCACACTTCCAATCCCATTCCTGCTGGTTGGATAAAATTCAGCCCACTAATTGAGAAAATCTATTCCAACAAATCTTGCAAGTGCTTATTTAAGCCTCTACAAAAGGCCTCAACAAAACATCACTTGGAAAAACTTTTGTAATAAATGTGGAGGCAGGAAATAGAGACTTCATGAATACGTACAGTTAATGGAGTCACACCGTTCTCAAATCCCATTTTGGTGCCTGGCAAAGTGGAGGTTCTGTGCCATAAAATGACCGCAAGGCGGGTTATTCTGTGTGAAACTCTAGGACATGTGCCCAGAGGATAGCCAAGCAGTTTGCCTGGAGGAAGGTGGAAATTTTTTTTTAAAATCGAGGTGCTAAGGACCTTGATTGCCATTGCCATTATGCTGCAAGTGGCCTACAGTTATGCTTGGAACAGAAAGCAGACTTCTGCAACTGGCTTCCTGCGGGCCGTGATATTGTGTGAACAATTCACCACAGTCATTTTCTGGAAGATATCCCAATCCTTCTTCTGAAATGGACTGACCTCATCACATAAAGCAAAGAGAGGCAATTTGCATAATTTACTGGTGCTTTGTGCGACTTCAGGATATTTATTTTATGTTTTATTATAATCTTCCTCGTTGCGTGCACCTCATTGTACTTGTGCTCCACTGATATTTGGAACTCTCTGAGAGGTGTCATGAGTCATAGCTTTAGCCACCTCACAGCTAATTTTATATTCTTCAAACTCACACAAATAATAGAGGCATTGTCAATTGTCTGAATATAAATACACATCATGAACCTTGTCAGGAAAACAGGATTGGCCCTCATTATTCTATACCAGGGTTGTCCAATCTTTTCACGTGGCGCCCACATTACAATTTTTATCTGACATGGGGGCTGGTGAGACAATTTTGGAAAGATAAAGGCATTAAAATTTATCTTACTACTAATCAAAACAACAACAAAGGTGCATTTTAGTGAAGAAGCTTTAAATGAGAAGACTAATTTATTGACTATTTTCTGCTCTCTATACTGAACACTGATTTAATGAGATACCTGGTATTTCTTTGCTTGCACAAGTAATTTATATTTGCCCGCACACTTGTAGCAATGCAAAGTATTCTGGATAGACGTCATTCTGTCAGGAGTGATTTTGATCTCACACTCTTCCTCCCTCTCTGTACCTCTCTCTCTCTGCCCTCTCTCTCTATCTGTCCCCCTTTCTCTCTCTATCTCTGACAGTTGCAGAGAGTGAGTAGGAATGCTCAGCAGATGGTTGATTAGTTTTTCTTAAATCTCAAGTCAGTCTCACAGCTGACAGATCCTGACATCAGGAACAGCAGCTTCTGAACTTTGGACAGATTTGGGGTTTTCTGGCTGGCTTTTAAAAAAACCTGAACTTGCCTTTAACAAACTTTGCGCATCCCAAAGCATTTTACAGCCAATAAATTATCCTTGAAGTGTAATCACTGTTGTATGTAAGTGTAGGCTCTGTCATGCCCAGTAAAGACATATCATATTCCTAACTTTTAAGACAAAACTTTATTCAATGTGGACTCTTTGAAATTTATTTTTCTTTAAAAGAATGGATAATGTGCTGTAAAGATGGCCACCAAAGGTCAAATGACCTGGCCTATGTATTCAAAAACTGCCTCGCTGTCTTGAAAGGACAAAAGGATACCTTCCAGACTAAGAGGTGTCAACTACATCCATCCTGAAACCATCAAGAGACATTCCTAAATTGAATAAGTTCTTCTGAGACAAAGAAGGTGTGAAATAGCCACATCATAACAGAATGGTACCCATCCAGACATCAATAGGTAACCATAGATTCCACACCCTGGTCCATTGTCTGGTCACACTAGGGGAGAAGGCCATGTGTCTAACTAACAGAAATGCTAAAGTGATGGATTTTGACATTTAAAAGTAGCCAACTGGAGAGAGAAGGGAGATCACAATGATATCACAGAAAGAACTTAAAGTGATCACAACCTCCAGTCTGAAGTCTTAACCACCAGATATGGACAACACCTCAACAAGTTCAAGACTACAAACATCCAGGCCTGCACCTTTAAAAAAGACTGTCCTTCTGAGAAGATTCAACAGATTGACCATGAACCATGAACACCTACCTCACTTTAAAACACGTACCCTTTTCCTCTCTATCTCTCTATTCTTATGTATGCGTGTATGAGTAAATGCATGCATGAGTGAGGTTGTGACCATTTCATGAATAAATATTGTTTAATAAATAGTTAATCTACTGTTTTAAACCTACAAGAAAACCTGTCACTATTTGTTTATTTGACCCTAAAAACACTCAGGGGCTAACTCATCATTTTGAACAAAACATAATTACGGTCAATTGGGAGGTGAACAGTAGGAACCACCCACATCCCTTACGACCTGTCTGTAACAGATCCAATTTTAATATTTTAATGAGGTCAGTATTTATTTCAGGTTACTGCCAGGGATGCCTAAGAAGCGCCTTAATCGATATGGTGATGCTTTCCATTTATTCACATTCATGGTGCAGGACATCCCAACACAAAATTGGTAAGTGGAATGCCCATATCATGCACAAAAACATGGCAAAATTAAATAGCTTAATGCTTCGTATCAATCATGTCTCAACAAAATTCTGCTACAGCCTGATAGAAAAGCATCACAGGACCTCAATTTACATAAGTTCATGAAGGTCCCAGCTGCTTTCACTGGGAATCTCAACCACCTGCAAAACCTTCCAGGTAACTCTCAAAGATGGCAGGAACATGTCAAGTTCCAACTAGGTAAGTAACTTGCACCTATTTAACTCCCCATTCATCTGATTTTCACAGAGTGGCTAGGATTTGGATCGGCCCCGATGTCAACATTCATCATTAGATTTGATAGGTGGATGAAGGAAATATGGATAAAGGAATATGGGATTGGGACAATTTACTCACGCAAAGAGTGAATGCTGACTTGGATTGGATGTGCCAAATGGTCTGCTAATGTGTTGCTATTTTTATGTATTTCTACATATACCATGAAAAACATGGATAGCAATTTTAATTCTCCCTGCTTGGAGAAAATGGTGGTGTAGAGCAGTTAAAATGGAGTGGCTCCATTTCCAGGTTTTTTCCCATGGACTTCTGATTTTAACATCACTGATTTTGGCAGTGCATGATTGACCAGCCAGGAGCCTTGTGCTGGAATGCTAATCAGACACCCCTGACATCAATAGAAACCCTTTGGCATTTTAACCGGGGCCTCAGCTGGGAAGCCACTGCAGCATTTCTGCCAGGCTGAAGCAGGTAGGAAGGATGAGGAGGCTTTCCTGGTAAGTTGAAAGAGTTCCTTGTAGTGCCACAAGTAGGAGAATTCCAGACCCCAAAGGAGAATAGCAGCCTTCCCTACCCCAGATTTTACCCTTCTGTCCTGCAAGACCCTCCCAAAGCTCCCTCCTATTTACTGGGAAGCTATAGGGGGTGGAGGAGCATTGGTTTAGGGTGGTGTGGGGTGGGGGGGGGGGAACAAGTGCTACCCAATCTTCACCTGCTGACAGCTGCTCTACTCTTCTCTCAGGTCCCGGGCATCAAGTGAATTGGTGGTATTTAAATGAGTCCTGGGAGTTAAAATTACCCAGACCTGAAACTTCTAACAGCAAGTGCATTCCATACTTCCCCTGGGCCAACCAATCAGAAACAATGTTTCCATGGTCCATGGACATCTAACTCAAGTCCATAATTGGTTATTATTAGTACATGTTTGGGTTACATTGTTGTACAGTTAGGTACAGGGCAATGTATGTTATATTCCATTAGAGTGTGTTAGTTAGACTATTTAGAGGAGTGGTTGGCTCCAAGTAAGAATCTGTTGCAGATCTGAATTCATAATACCTGCAAAATAACTAAGTCTTTGTGGATTATCCAAAATACACAATGTTGAATATAGAACTCAAAGTTTCCCAGGGGAGAATGCCAATGGATGCCCTTAGAATATGATCTGCCAAGGATTGGGGCTTTGGGTTCCCAGTAAAAAGAAATAGAGAGACTTGTGTTTATATTCTGTCTGTCACAACCTCAGGATGTCCCAAAGTTATTTACAGGCAATTAAGTAATTTGAAGTATAGTCATAGGAAACACATAGCTAATTTGCAAACAGCAAGCTCCCATGAACGACAATGAGCCAACAACCAGATAATTTATTTTTATACTGTTGCTTGAGGGATAAATATGTGCCAGGGTACTGGGTAGAACTCAACCATTCTTCTAAGAAATAGTGCTATGGGATATTTTAACATCCACCTGAGAGAACAGATGGGGTCTCAGTTTAACATTTCATCTGAAAGAAAGCACCTTTGACAGTGTAGCACATATAACTCCCTCAGGGGTCTCACGCTAGATTTTGTGCTCAAGACTCTGGAGTGGGACAAACACAAAACATTCTGACTCAGAGACAAGACTGCTGCCACTGAGCCACGGCTGACACATAATTCCAGTTTCTCCTGGGCAGCAACAACAAGTAAGTTCCTAAATCAGTTCTTATCTACGTACACTTTTGAAATATCTGAAATTTAGACACGAATAAAGAAGAAAAAAAGACAGACTCCGTTTCCGATCACTGTGCAAATTCATTAAAAAATAATGATTGTTTCCAATCTCGACAGCAACAAAAAAAAATCCCTGTGCAAATCTATTTCCCAGATTAAAACTTTACTCTACAGAGTATGTAAATAGTCCAACTCGGGAAGGGGCCATACTGGACCTGGTGTTGGGAAATGAGCCGGGCCAGGTGGTTGACGTTTCAGTAGGGGACTACTTTGGGAATAGTGATCACAATTCCGTAAGTTTTAGAATACTCATGGACAAAGACGAGAGTGATCCTAAAGGAAGAGTGCTAAATTGGGGGAAGGCCAACTATACCAAAATTCGGCAGGAGCTGGGGAATGCAGATTGGGAGCAGCTGTTTGAAGATAAATCCACATTTGATATGTGGGAGGCTTTTAAAGAGAGGTTGATTAGCGTGCAGGAGAGACATGTTCCTGTGAAAATGAGGGGTAGAAATGGCAAGATTAGGGAACCATGGATGACAGGTGAAATTGTGAGACTAGCTAAGAGGAAAAAGGAAGCACACATAAGGTCTAGGCGGCTGAAGAAAGACGAAGCTTTGAAAGAATATCGGGATTGTAGGCGCAATCTGAAACGAGGAATTAAGAGGGCTAAAAGGGGTCATGAAATATCTTTAGCAAACAGGGTTAAGGAAAATCCCAAAGCCTTTTATTCATATATAAGGAGCAAGAGGGTAACTAGAGAAAGGATTGGCCCACTCAAGGACAAAGGAGGAAAGTTATGCGTGGAGTCAGAGAAAATGGGTGAGATTCTAAACGAGTACTTTGCATCGGTATTCACCGAGGAGAGGGACATGACGGATGTTGAGGTTAGGAACAGATGTTTGATTACACTAGGTCAAGTCGGCATAAGGAGGGAGGAAGTGTTGGGTATTCTAAAGGGCATTAAGGTGGACAAGTCCTCAGGTCCGGATGGGATCTATCCCAGGTTACTGAGGGAAGCGAGAGAGGAAATAGTTGGGGCCTTAACAGATATCTTTGCAACATCCTTAAACACGGGTGAGGTCCCGGAGGACTGGAAAATTGCTAATGTTGTCCCCTTGTTTAAGAAGGGTAGCAGGGAAAATCCAGGTAATTATAGACCGGTGAGCCTGACGTCAGTGGTAGGGAAACTGCTGGAGAAGATACTGAGGGATAGGATTTATTCCGATCTGGAAGAAAATGGGCTTATCAGTGATAGGCAACATGGTTTTGTGCAGGGAAGGTCATGTCTTACCAACTTAATAGAATTCTTTGAGGAAGTGACAAAGTTGATTGATGAGGGAAGGGCTGTAGATGTCATATACATGGACTTCAGTAAAGCATTTGATAAGGTTCCCCATGGTAGGCTGATGGAGAAAGTGAAGTCGCATGGGGTCCAAGGTGTACTAGCTAGATGGATAAAGAACTGGCTGGGCAACAGGAGACAGAGAGTAGCAGTGGAGGGGAGTTTCTCAAAATGGAGACGTGTGACCAGTGGTGTTCCACAGGGATCCGTGCTGGGACTACTGTTGTTTGTGATATACATAAATGATTTGGAGGAAAGTATAGGTGGTCTGATTAGCAAGTTTGCAGACGACACTAAGATTGGTGGAGTAGCAGATACTGAAGGGGACTGTCAGAGAATACAGCAGAATATAGATAGACTGGAGAGTTGGGCAGAGAAATGGCAGATGGAGTTCAATCAGGGCAAATGCGAGGTGATGCATTTTGGAAGATCCAATTCAAGAGTGAACTATACAGTAAATGGAAAAGTCCTGGGGAAAATTGATGTACAGAGAGATTTGGGTGTTCAGGTCCATTGTTCCCTGAAGGTGGCAACGCAGGTCAATAGAGTGGTCAAGAAGGCATACGGCATGCTTTCCTTCATCGGACGGGGTATTGAGTACAAGAGTTGGCAGGTCATGTTACAGTTGTATAGGACTTTGGTTCGGCCACATTTGGAATACTGCGTGCAGTTCTGGTCGCCACATTACCAAAAGGATGTGGATGCTTTGGAGAGGGTGCAGAGGAGGTTCACCAGGATGTTGCCTGGTATGGAGGGCGCTAGCTATGAAGAGAGGTTGAGTAGATTAGGATTATTTTCATTAGAAAGACGGAGGTTGAGGGGGGACCTGATTGAGGTGTACAAAATCATGGGAGGTATAGACAGGGTGGATAGCAAGAAGCTTTTTCCCAGAATGGGGGATTCAATTACAAGGGAACACGAGTTCAAAGTGAAAGGGGAAAAGTTTAGGGGGGATATGAGTGGAAAGTTCTTTATGCAGAGGGTGGTGGGTGCATGGAACGCTTTGCCAGCGGAGGTGGTAGACGCGGGCACGATAGCGTCTTTTAAGATGTATCTAGACAGATACATGAATGGGCAGGAAGTAAAGAGATACCGACCCTTAGAAAATAGGCGCCAGGTTTAGATAGAGGATTTGGATCGGCGTAGGCTTGGAGGGCCGATGGGCCTGTTCCTGTGCTGTAATTTTCTTTGTTCTTTGTTCTTTGAGACTGCTTCCTTCCATTTCTCTTATGGGCAAGTTCTGCAATGGTAGATGTGCTCACAGTTCATGACCAGACTTTCATTGTCTGATATTTCTTTTTCTTTCTGTGGATCCTTGATGTTTTGTCTCTGCTTTTTCCTCACACCCACACAAGTTAAGATGCAAGAAAAAAAAATATGGAAACAATAAACCTGGTCTGATATTTTACAAAATAACAAAGACGTAAAATAGTTGCACATGTTAGAGACTGATGTATCTAATTAACTCACAAAAGCAATTCCACAATGTACTCCATGAATTGAAAATAGTTTCTTTGATGCAAAATTTAATCCCAGCAGACAAAATGCACATCTCCCGCCTCTTCTTTTTCATGCTGCTAGTTACATACTGGCTTTAAAATTCATTACAAGTATGTCTCTTGTTGCCTTTTCTCATTTTATTCTGATATTTGCAAAATCAATGAACATCTGCAGATATGCTGATTGCCTGAAAAACATCATTGAAGTAAAAACAACTGGGGGATCATTTTAACCCTCAATAATGGGTGGGTTTGGGTTGGATGGAAGTTAAAATTAAAAAAAACTGCTTGTACCTGCCCACTTTCAGCTTTAACGGAGGTGGGACAGGGGAGAAGGCGACCAAGCTGGTCTCAGCACAACTTGTGGGTCAGGAGGCGTGGGATTGTTTTGTCCAGGCCCGACAAGCTTCCCTGTGCAAGCACTTGGGTACAGAGAATATTAGAAAACTGGGCTGGTTGATATGTATGCCTGTAAAAGAACCTGCCTGGTTTTCCTTCCACTGATTTAAATCTCTGCTTAAATACCTGCAGTGTTGGGTGCAAAATAAACATACCTCTCACTTGCTCTCATTAATGCTGAAAATGTAAAGTTAATTAATATCAGGGACAGTTATTCTGTAGAATTAAATAGTTGGATTAAGTCATCCTAAACTATTTTCACTTTATAGCTGTCAGAGGGGTGAAATTTTCACTCTATCAATGTGAACTGAATTGAAACTGAGTCCGCAGCACTGAGGAGAAATGTCTGTAACCTACTGTCCCAAGTGGTTGGAAATAGAACAAATTTATCCCCTCCATATACCAGTGTAACAAAGAACAACATTTTTGGACCAGTTGGTGGAGAGATGCTGCTGGGACGTTTGTGATGGCGGCCGGACTCCCTGCTGAGGCTGGAGCCTACATATGAACTGGAGGTGGCCTCCTGGCAGC
This sequence comes from Heterodontus francisci, assembly GCF_036365525.1. Classification (NCBI taxonomy): domain Eukaryota; kingdom Metazoa; phylum Chordata; class Chondrichthyes; order Heterodontiformes; family Heterodontidae; genus Heterodontus; species Heterodontus francisci. The sequence goes on from NC_090376.1 coordinate 107,941,213, forward strand.
AGGCCAGGAGGGGGATCTATTGGCACCTCTTCTACATCACCCCAGCATGGACCCGTTGGGATGTGACTGCCAAAACTGTGGCTGCAGGCCATTCCGTGGAGGCGCTTCTCCGCCACACCAATGGCCTGACAGCTGTGGCCATGAGGCATTCTTAATCTTCTACAATCCTGAAGAAAGCGCTTCCATTTTGAGGTGCCCTTGGGGTCTCTTCCCTGTCTTAGCAGCACCCATCTCTCCTGTGGGCCCGCCGGACAGACATCACAGCAGGCCCTTTGATTGGGCCTCCCACATCACTGGTTTGCCCGCCATCCTTAATTGGAGGGGGCTACTTAATTGGCCACCTCTGGGAAGATTGTGAGTGATGTCCCACAGTGGCCACTTCTGGGTTACCCTAGAATTGAGCCTAACGCTGAGTCTCGACAATCTCAGCAGAATCCAGCCTGTACATTTTTCATTGACTGACAATGACTCTTGGACATTGTTACAGTCAAGTGAGGAGGGTTTGAAGGGCTTCCCTCTTTTCCCTCTCCTTGTTTGTTAACAACAGGTTTAATTCTTTTTTTTAAAAAAAGCAAAATACTGCAGATGCTGGAAATCTGATATAAAAACAAGAAATGCTGGAAATATTCAGCAGGTCTGGCAGCATCTGTGGAGAGAGAAGCAGAATTAATGTTTCAGGTCAGTGACCCTTCTTCAGAAGTGGATGTACTGGCCAATTCATCAGGTGTTTTATTACTCAAATGCTATGATCATAACAAGAACCAATCAGACAGATTTTCTTGAATTTAATAAAGAAAGAGGTTAACTTTATTGTACCTAAATTGAACTAATGAAAATAATAAACTATGTGCTAACTTTCACTCACATACACACACACTAGAGGGTTACACACACATAAATAGGTTACGGAGTGGGGAAAGTTTGATTGGTTGAGTAAGAGTCCAGAGAAAAAAGGGGTATACAGTCTGTGGCATTTGGTGATTCAGCTGGCTTCTAGCTGAATTCAGTGGTCCTGAGGCTTCTGGTTTGAAGAGATATATGACTGGTTCAGTGGTTCTCTTGGAGACAGCGATGCGGATGATTTCCTCGGGGTTTCTGATCGCAACTGGGGTATACAAAGGTGGTCAGTCAACAGGCAAAGTTTGAAGGTTTTAAGTTGAAATGGACAGCGAGAGAGAATGACCCCCACATAGGTCTGCACGTGTCAGAGTCAGGAGGTTCTTCTTCGGCTGCAGAGAAACACAAGCTTAAAACCACAGATGGAGGGGCTTGTCACATGACAGTCACTCAGTGATTCAAACATAGCAGTTAGCAGTATTACTTTTTGCTAAAAGAACAGGTAGTTCCCTTAAACTTCCTGGGTTTTGGCTCTTGCTGGGAAATGAGCAGACATTTGTCTCCCTCCTCACAGGCCTTACAATATAGGATACATTGTTGCAAATTAGGTAGCCATCCTAAGCTACCAGCAAAGTCATCTCTTTTTTTATCTGTTCCTTTTAAATTCCTTCAAACAAAATAAATTCAGATCTCCAGTCAGTGGATTAAAGAAAATTATCATTCAATGAAGCAAGTTGGCATGACAACATAATCTCTCATTATTCTAGCAAAAATAAGGGGCTGGTTTTAGTTTCCCACCACCAGGAGCGAACAAAATGGTGGCCCGCACGTGCAAGCCATGCGTCGACATGCCGCGGTGATCTAGCACGTGGCGGCTCGTTATAATATGCAGGGTGGCCGCCTCCCCCCCATCACATGGTGGGAATGGCCTCGGCAATGCTGTCAACTGCACCACCTCTTTCTGCGCAGGTGTAGCACCATTTTTAAAGGGGCTGCTAGGCCTGCATAGACAGATGAAAGTTGACCCCATCCCCCTTCCACAACTGCAACAAAAAATAAAGTTTCACCCCTCTCAACTACACCAGAAAAGCTCTGATTATCCCTTTTCCATCCCAAATGCCCCTTCACCCCCACAACTGACCTAAGTGCAGAGTTCAACGCTTCCCACCTGCACTACACTGACAATGCTGTGTTGCCCCCTTCCCCACCTCGATGGTGCCAGCTTTCCCTGGGCAGTAAAGTGAAGGCACGGGAGTGCCTCACGTCGCTCCGAAGATACATAACTGTCATAAGATCGTTCCAGCTTCCATTTAAATGTATTTAAATAGGTGATTTTAATATTGAAATCCGTATCCTGCAGCAAAGCGGCAGATGTGCCACTACAGAGCTTCCCCACTGCTGGGAAGATCGAGCCCGGCATCGGGCTCCATGGTGGGCCGCTGCCGCTCCAATCTTCCGGTTACCTCCGCCACAGAGCCTGATGCCGGGAGCTGAACAAAATCCAGCCCAAGATGTGTACTGTCTTAAAATATGGCAGCTTGGAACTTCCACTTGGGTGTTTTGGTTTAGTCAATGAAATTCACCTGAAATTGGTGTAACCGGTGCAAAATATTGTGGAATTATAAATGCAAATTATATTCAGTGCAAGTAGAGGCTCCCCGATCTTCTGTGCTCATTTAAAAACATTATGCTTGAAGCTGGTGCCACCCACAAAACCAACAGCACCCCCAGGGTAAATTGATCACTCTTTCCGTTAATTGAGCTTTGGTTTTTGAGGAGGCTGCAAAAATTATGCCCCAGAACGTGAATAAGAATGTTTTAAAGAGCTTTTAAATATCATTCTTTTTATTTGCTAAGCAACTGACTACTGTAGCCCAATATAACATCCAGATGGTTCTGCATAGTTTTTAAAAGTAATTGTCAGGAATATAAAATCCAATTCTCACAGGTGCTGGATTGATACTGATTAAAAATTCTTATTATTTTGTAATAAACCCATTTTCAGCTGTATGAACAAACTGCCTCTAGTTACCACTCTTAAACATATCAAGGAATATTCTTAAAGCAATTTTTTTTAAATTGCATTTCAAAACACTGCTCTGGTTCAGGGCTGGTTTTAAGTTTGGCAATATGCAAATGAGTTTGAGCTGAAACTCAAGAAATAAAGCACTTTTCAAAACCAACACAATTTTGGGTGCAATTTGTGCTTGTTTTGCCAATTGCATCTCAAGTTAAACTCTACCCCATTGTGTATATAAATAATAGTGTCAAATCACCAATTGTGTTCACAGCAGGGAGCTCCATTTGAACATTGCATTGGTTGGAGAATCTGTGCTACTTTGCGCTCACAGCTTTCTGTGTGTTTCTTTGTCTGTTGCAATTATAATGGCCCAGAAATAGGACGGTGATGCTCCCATTATAACAGGTGTAAAATGAATGTGTAAGGCTCCAACATGACAGGCTTTGTGAGCATGCTCATTCTGCACCAGAAATACGCAGTCCACCACAGAGTCATAGAATGGTTACAGTGCAGAAGGAGACCATTTGGCCCATTGAGGTTGTGCCGCTCTCTGCAAAGTAACTCACCTAACCCCACTCCCCCGCTTATTTCCCATATTTTTTTCTCTTCAGATAATTATCCAATTCCCTTTTGAAAGCTACAAATTTATCTGCCTTCATCATATTCTCAGGCATGCATTCCAGATTCTAACCACTCGCTGCACAAAAAAGATTATCCTCATGTCGGTGTTGCTATTTTTGCCAATCACCTTAAATTGGTATCCTCTGGTTCTTGATCCTTCCGCCAACAGTTTCTCCCTATCTACTCTATCCAGACCCCTCATGATTTTGAACACCTCTATCAAATCTCCTGTTAATTTTCTCTTCTCCAAAGAGAATAGCCCCAGCTTCTTCAATCTATCCACATAACGGTGGAGTTGTGGATAGTGCCGAAGGATGTTGTATTGTACAGAGGGACATGGATAGGCTGCAGAGCTGGGCTGAGAGATGATTAATGGAGTTTAATGCGGAAAAGCGTGAGGTGATTCACTTTGGAAGGAGTAACAGGAATGCAGAGTACTGGGCTAATGGGAAGATTCTTGGTCGTGTAGATGAACAGAGAGATCTTGGTGTCCAGGTACATAAATCCCTGAAAGTTGCTACCCAGGTTAATAGGGCTGTTAAGAAGGTGTGTTAGCTTTTATTAATAGGGGGATCGAGTTTCGGAGCCACGAGGTCATGCTGCAGCTGTACAAAACTCTGGTGAGACCGCACCTGGAGTATTGCGTGCAGTTCTGGTCACCGCATTATAGGAAGGATGTGGAAGCTTTGGAAAGGGTGCAGAGGAGATTTACTAGGATGTTGCCTGGTATGGAGGGAAGGTCTTACGAGGAAAGGCTGAGGGACTTGAGGTTGTTTTCGTTGGAGAGAAGGAGGAGGAGAGGTGACTTAATAGAGACATATAAGATAATCAGAGGGTTAGATAGGGTGGATAGTGAGAGTCTTTTTCCTCGGATGGTGATGGCAAACACGAGGGGACATAGCTTTAAGTTGAGGGGTGATAGATATAGGACAGATGTTAGAGGTAGTTTCTTTACTCAGAGAGTAGTAGGGGCGTGGAACGCCCTGCCTGCAACAGTAGTAGACTCGCCAACTTTAAGGGCATTTAAGTGGTCATTGGATAGACATATGGATGAAAATGGAATAGTGTAGGTCAGATGGTTTCACAGGTCGGCGCAACATCGAGGGCCGAAGGGCCTGTACTGCGCTGTAATGTTCGAATAACTGAAGTTCCTCATCCCTGGGACCATTTTTTGTGAATCTTTTCTGCAACCTCTCTAATGCCTTCGCATCCTTCCTAAAGTGTGGTGCCCAGAACTGGACACAATACTTCAGCTGAGGCTGAACCAGTGTTTTATAAAACCCAGGATCCTATATGCTTTATTAACCACTTTTTCAATCTGCCCTGCCGCCTTCAATGATTTGTGTACATATACTCCCATGTCCTTCTGCTTCTGCACCCCCTTTAGAATTGTACCCTTTAATTTATATTGCCTCTTCTCATTCGTCCTACCAAACTGAATCACTTCACACTTTCCTGCATTAAATTTCATCTGCCATATATCCACCCATTCCACCAGCCTGTCTACGTCCTCTTGAAGTTTATCACTATCCTTCTCAGTTCACAATAGTTCCAAGTTTTGTGTCATCCGTATAACCATATTGGTGAGCTTGTCTCTGTCGGCATCTATAGCTCTCACGTCAAACTAGAATTAAGGCCTTTGCACATGGAAATCAGGGACCTCAAGACTAATTAAAGATCTCTTTGAAAAACCTGATTGCAATTTATCACAGCATGTACCATGTTGCCATCAATTTCTTCAGGTACTTAAAAGCCGAGTCAGCGAGCGTTAAAAACACCATGAAGGGCGCTGTCCAGAATGTAAGTGTTAAGTTTTTTTTTATCTCATTGTGGTAACTCCTGCTACTTCCAGCTCCACGTTAAATCCCCAGTCCACAGCCAGCCACTGCTCATTCAACTCCCGACTGCCTCTCCCCTCCAGTATTCTGCTGTGAACCTTGGCTAATACACTAACCAGCTGATTCCACTGTTCCCAAGTGGTCAGCAAGCAACCTCTGGGCTGCAACTGATGCCCGCAGCTTGCTGGTAATAGCCAAATAAAGCTGATGGATCAATTTGCCATGGGCCTTTCGGTTGGCCTTGTTACATGCAGCATGCTCAGCAACCGGATTCATTACCTGATCCAGGCATGATACAATTTTTAGGTCTGTGACTGTAGTGTCTGCTGTGAATGTAATGTCCATTGGGAGCAGCTGACAATTCTCTCCTTTCTTCTTGGTTAAGTGCATTGTTTCTCCTCATTGATTAACTCTGTTCCTGGTATCCAGCTACAGCAGTCGCCCTGTATCACTAGATTTTTTTCAAGTAAATTATTCACTAAAGTGGCTGTCGTAATTCATTCTCAAGTTTCTGTTTTGAAAGTTAATGCTTACAGCAAGCAATAGATATTTACATTCAAATCAATAGCAGATAACAAGAACATCTAGTTTCTATCATTTTCGTTCAACCAAGGTCAGACTTTTGTCTGTGTCTCCTTCCTGCAGGTCAATACTGACAACTCATTTGCAACCAGTCGGATGGAGTTTTGCCCTCAGCTGAAGGCACATCAATCAGTCTATTGTTTCAACCTATATTTGGATCTCTGATTATTCAACTTTAGCAGTAAAACATTCCTAATACTAATACCATGAAGTAGCTAGAATGTTTAAAAAATGATTAAATAAAGAAAGTAATAATTTGTTGGTGATAGCAACATGAAGCAACTTAAAATGGATCAGTGACACCAAAAGATTTAATGGATGTCAGTTCTCTCACTGTAAAACCTATTAAAATGATAGACAGTAAACTACAGATAGAGATTTGTTCTGATAATTGTTTCTAATAATGAAACCAATGCTGCCTGACTTTCATTGGCATTAATTTGAATGTTAACTATTGGGAAGGATGGTTGTATTCGGAGTAACCCTGTACATGAATTGACTGGTAAAAGAATGAAACTTGCAACGTATGTATCTGAGCCTGCTGTTTCATTGAAACCGGCCAAGGAGTTTACCAGTGACTTTGGTACAATGAGAACAATGAAGATTGTAAAATTAAATAGTTGTTCGTATTGTTTGAATTGATACATGACGGAACATGATGAGCAGCATTCTAGTGTGATAAATTCTCCACTCGTGAGACTAACAGAAGTGTACACTCGTCACAAAGTCACGTGAAGGTTACTGCCAAGCTCACGTGTACCATTATTTGTCAGATCACATTCCGGGCCGAGACACATTCTATTAATTACACATATGTATTTCCAATGGAAACAAAAATAAATTTATTGATGATTCTTTCACATCAGTAGAAACATGACAAATTCCTCTCTCTCTTATTTTAGCAGAGGTGTAAACCCAGATATCTTTAACAGTTTAATGGCTCTACTAAAATAGCAGTTAGATTTTTAGCCAGACACATTTAGTTTTTATACACTAGGATTCCATGCAGTAATTCAACTACTTGTCCACATAAATGTTGTAGAGAGAGGATGTGATATTGATCCAATAGGTATATTTGTGTTGTGTGTGCATGTAATAAATTTTGACTGATAAAAATGTCAAAGTAAATGACAGGTGGACTGAGCATGATTTGACAATTGGTAATGTCCAATTTTCACAGAAGACTCACTGTCTGGAAATGACTGTTGCTGATTTTTGTAACCAAATATTTGAGGTGTATGTCCATTTTTTAGCAGAGGTTTAATCCATTTAAAGTAAACAGGTTGACAGTTGTATTAAAATAGCAGACAAAGAAATATAGAACCATACTGATATTACTAACAGTCATTCTAGGCTTAAGTCTGAATGAAAACGTTCATGTGTATTGTAATGCTTATATATGGAGCAAAAACATTTTTGTGGAATGCATTATTAGACTGTTATATCACAGGCTGATAATGAAGTAAATGACCTCTTTTTGTTGTTCTATAACAATGGTCAGGATTTAACGAAGCAGAAGTGGATGGCAATGGAGGCAGGGTGTAAAATTGATTCGGATGGTGTCGGCACAGCTCCCCGACGTCATCTCGCCTTGGCCGAATTTTAAAAGTGACAGACAGGATGACACGTGGGGACGCTGCTCATGTTTTAAAAATGAGCAATTGACAAGCACGTGAGTTTGTTACTGGGCCTGTTCAGATTTAACAGTAACTGCACAGGAGACACGGGGCATTGGAGACTAGGCAGCCATTGAGGGGTGGCAACAAGGCAGCAGCTCGTTGCCATTGCGGCACTTGGCAAACATAAAATAAGGCTTTTCTCCTTATACAGCTGAAAGGAGTTGGGCAGCCATTGATTTGGAGTCAAAGCACCTTTGATGAGATCATGCTTCACGAGAGAGGGGCTGGAGAGGTGGGGGAGTTGGAGCAACTAGCAGGGTATGCAAGTCAGAGTGGCATCGTTTGTTTGGGAGGAAGGGTCTCCAACGAGGAGGGGAACCTTTGAGGGGAGAGGTCTGGGCTCACACATTAGGACAGCAGAGACCTCCTGGGCAGCTGCAGGGGCAGCCTCCTATGGGAAAGTGTCAGAAGGCTGTAGAGGGGACCACGAGCAGGCATCAGCTCAGAGACAAAGGTACCCTGCAGCAAGAGTATACAATCAGAGAAGGAGCAACCTCCAGATGTCAGAGAGTCAGTCGCCATAGACTGTGTCTCTCCTGAGAGGCTGTGACCACTCTGTGTGCCGTGATGGTGGAGGAGGTAAGCTCTGATTGCAGTGGTGGTCATTTGATACTAGTGGCCATCAAGGTCACTGTGGCCCTGAATTTTGATGCCTCAGAATCATTCCAGGGGCCTACTGGAGATGTGTGTGGCATGTCCCAGTCAGCTGCACATCACTGCATCAAGGTGGTCACAGATGTCCTCTTCAGGAGGGCGCCAGTACATTCATTACCAAACTGTTGTGGATAGTCAGGCTCAGAGAGACAGAGGATTCACTGCCTTGACAGGGCTCCCTCAGGTACAAAGAGTGATAGACTGCATGTATGTGGCCAACAAGGCTCCTGCAGGGCAGCCAGTGGCCTTCACTAACTAAAAAGGATTTAATTCCCTCAGCGTGCAACTCCTCTGTGACCACCCTCAACGGATCCTGCAGGTGTGTGCACCGTAACCGAGGAGCATATACGACTCTTGCATTCTCCGGCACTCCCACGTGCCACAGCTTTACACACCCCCACGCGCATTCAAGGATGGATACATGCTGACAAGGGATTCCCATTGAAAAGATGGCTGCAGGCACCTGTGAGGAACCCTACGACAGAGGCTGTGGAATGCTACAACGTGAGCCACATGGTGATCTGTGCTACCACTGAGCAGACCATCAGTCTCCTCAAGATGAGTTTCAGGTCCCTGGATCATTCCAGTGGGACACTTCAATATGCCCAGCAAGGGTCTCTCAGATAATGCTGGTCTGCTGTGCTTTACACAACTTGATGTTGCAGAGAGAGGAGGCCTTGATTGCTGAAGACTTAGTGAAGCGTGAGGAATCCTCAGACGAGGAGGAAGATGAGGAATCTGATGACCAGCTGCAGCATCCTGAAAGACATGAGGAGGTTACAAGGAGGGCACAATGACATAGGTTCAAGGGAGGCTCAGGAGGCTCTTATACTCAATTGTTTCGCCTGATCCCTACCACACTAATGCCACTTACCTTTGCTCTTAGCCCAGAACCCCTCAGCCATTAGCACCAGATGCTTCCACAATGTACAAAGGATGAACACACAAGCCCTGGTCGCTCAAAGCCAGCCCTTGGATCGACCCATGCCATTCTTGAATTGACAGAGGGTCACCGACAATGAATGGAAACGTACATAAACCAAATCCAACATTTATTATGAAAATCATCTCACACAAGCAGAGAGTCTTTCACTGTCCCTTCACCCATGAGGCCCAAATGTATCTAATGCTTTTTCTTAATTATTTTATGAATGCTCATACGTGGTGCTCCCATTTGGTGCCAGCTGTGGTGAAGCGAAGCTGCTGACCTTCTCGCCCCATGGCCTGGAATGGCCTTGGCAGCCATCCTCTGGCTGTCTGAGGCCTGGTGGACCCTGGAATGCTGAGGAGCTCCTGCACAGATGCAGCAGCCTCCTCTGTTGTCACTGTAAATTGAGGCACTGATGTGACTGGCAGAGGGGCTGAGGAACTGCTGTCTACTCCATGAGCGCCCTGAGAGAAGTCCCTAGACTTAGAAGGAAGCTGCTCCTTCTCCCTTGTAAGGCACACTTACACCTCCCTGCTGAGCTGAGAAGAACGAGGACCTGCTGGATAGAGCTCATGGACAAGGCAATGCCATGTAGGTCTGCAGGCATCTTCTGCATCCACTGATTGACCTGCTGGAAGTGACTCTCCAACAGATTCTCAATGGAGGAGGCCATGCACTCAGATGAGAGGGAGATCACAGCACTCATGGCCTGGCTGGACCCTTCCACTGTTCGAATCAGGGTGCACATACACTCTAGAATCCCCGCCAGATCTTCACGCTTGACTTCCAGCATCTGCCACCTCACGGATGACTCCAGAGGCACATCATCAGCTTGGGGCTCAGCATATGCCTGGCTACACATACTCCTCTGAGTGTCTGTGGCCTCAGCTGTCACAGCCTCCAACAGCTAATCAGGCGTATGTGTGGTGCTTTCACCAGGTTGTGACCCCAATTCTACTCAAGAGTGCATATCCAGTGAGGTGCAAATATCTGCACTGGTGGAGTGTACAGGGGAACGTTGTGATGCTGTGACCACTAAGGTCCCCTCCACTTCCTCAGAGAATGATCAATACTCTTCACCTTTCCAGAAAGGAGCCCACAGAGTGGCCTTCATCTCACATCGATATCTGTATTTTAGAGGGCATATGAATACCGTCCTTCGTGCTCGCCTGAGGCTTCCCTCATGTCCGCTGATGAGGCAACTCACCCACCTGCAAGTGCACTCTGGCTCATCGTCCATGATGGAACGGCTGCAATGAAAACTTGCCAGCTGTAGAGCCTCCTTTTCCATGGGCATCAGGCTGACGAGGAGTGGGAGACTGCCACTGGTCCCAACTTTCTCCTTGGCATTCTGGGCCCTCTTCTGCTGTGGGAACACAGAAGAAGAATGTTAGTTGTCACACTAGAGCAAACACAATGCTTAATCATATTACATGCTTGCTGCTGTGTCAGGGGCCAATGGCCTGCATGTGCCATTAGATCTCTCCTGAGCCACCTGGCGAGGGTTAACAATGTGAGGCTCACTCCCTTTGAGAGAACTGCATCCATTACTTATGAAGGAGATGCTGCAGCCTCCACTCATTGCCACCAACATGGTGGGCTCTGCATCCCCACCATCCACATCCTCACATTTAGCCATTTTCTGCCTGAGTTGTGATACTCAGCCTTGCAGTGCGGAGAAGGTCATTGACGCGCATGCGGCAATACAGCCACATTTTCTGGACAACCCCATGACTGCTGACCTCGTCTGCGACCTCCGTCCAGGCTTTCTTCGTTAGGCAGGGAGGTCTCCTCCTTCTATCCCTGGGAAAGAGGACCTCACTCCTTGCCCAAGTAGCGTGGAGGAGAACATGCAGGGAGTCATCACTGAACCGTGGGGCCACCGGGATTTTGCTTCTGCCATGCCTACAGGTGCGTTCCTCCTGTGCGTTTGTTCGGAGGATGCTGGATGGGGTCACTCACAGATGGACGCTTGAGGGGTCACTGACAGCTGGATGCTGGATGGGGTCACTGGAAGCTGGATGCTGGCAGGCCTGTGTTCTTGGAGAATGTTTGCAGGGATGAGAGTTGCAGCAATGGACATGAGCATCAGGGCTCGGGTGTGGCGACCTTTCAAACATGGCACCAGCACTTCCTTCAGTGCCAGATGACAAGCAGCTGCCACCTGAAATCCTGCCTCCAGCCACTGTGCGGCCAGCCACCCTGTCTATCGGCTGTTAATTGGCCAAATGCGCAAGGTTTCTATGGGAATAAGAATAGGAGCGGGAGGGCCTTCACCAAGCACTTCCACATCCGCCTTCCCTTTCCTACCAGGTCTCATGAAATCCTGGCCATAGTTTCATTCGAACTGGCTCATATCAAGGTGGGATATGATGCATGATGAATAAAACTCTTCAGAAATATTTATGAGTGAGTCATAGCAGTCTCACCAGTAGAGGTGACCAAATAAACTGTTTTTTTTGTTGTGTTGGTTGTGAGATAATGCACCTTGCCTAGTCTGTCCTAGTATGTGGCACAAGAATATCACATGCAAGAGTTCAATTAGGACATGACCCACAACAGAACATTTTTTTTTTCGTTGTGCAGCTTTTCCAGGAGCACAGGCATTGCGAGCGAGGAGTGAACAGCTGGGAAGTCAATTTCATCGGGAGTTTCGGTGGAGCAGGGACTGCTGGCTTTTCCAGGAGCACAGGCATTGCGAGCGAGGAGTGAACAGCTGGGAAGTCAATTTCATCGGGAGTTTCGGTGGAGCAGGGACTGCTGGGTAAGTAGAAACCTATATATTTGGGCTGTTTCTGAACCCGAGACACTACTCTTGTAGTGTCTCCCACCCGCCCTCCTCCTCTTACCAAAAAAAAGGACTCGGTTGTGTGTAGGTAAGGTAAAGCTTTTTCTATTTCTCTTCTTGTTTCATCGTGTGATTGGTTAAAAACTTGGGAATTTAGAATAGTGGGAATGGAGGTTAAGGCAGTTGAATGTTCCTCCTGCAGAATGTGGGAGGTAAGGGTCGCCAAGGGTGTCCCTGCTGACTGCATCTGCAGGAAGTGCACCCAGCTCCAGCTGCTCGAGGACCGCGTTAGGGAACTGGAGCTGGAGCTGGAGGAACTTCGGATCATTCGGGAGGCGGAGGGGATTATTGAGAGGAGTTATCGGGAGGCAGTCACACCTCAGGTAAAAGAAGAAGGTAGATGGGTTGCCGTCAGGGGAAGGAGAGGGAACCAGCAGGCAGTGCAGGGATCCCCTGTGGCCGTTTCCCTCAACAACAGGTATACCGTTTTGGATACTGTTGAGAGGGAGACGACTTACCAGGGGTAGGCAATGGGATACAGGTCTCTGGCGCAGAGTCTGTCCCTGTTGCTCAGAAGGGAAGGGGTAAGAGGAGCAGAGCATTAGTCATTGGGGACTCCATAGTTAGGGGAACAGATAGGAGGTTTTGTGGGAACGAGAGAGACTCACGGTTGGTGTGTTGCCTCCCAGGTGCCAGGGTACGTGATGTCTCGGATCGTGTTTTTGGGATCCTCAAGGGGGAGGGGGAGCAGCCCCAAGTCGTGGTACACATAGGCACCAACGACATAGGTAGGAAGACAGATGGGGATTTAAGGCAGAAATTCAGGGAGCTAGGGTGGAATCTTAGAGCGAGAACAAACAGAGTTGTTATCTCTGGGTTGTTGCCCGTGCCACGTGCTAGCGAAGTGAGGAATAGGGAGAGAGAGGAGCTGAACACGTGGCTGCAGGGATGGTGTAGGAGGGAGGGTTTTGGTTTCCTGGATAATTGGGGCTCTTTCTGGGGTAGGTGGGACCTCTACAAACAGGATGGTCTTCACCTGAACCAGAGGGGTACCAATATCCTGGGGGGGAGATTTGCTAGTGCTCTTCGGGGGGGTTTAAACTAATTCAGCAGGGGGATGGGAACCCAAATTGTAGTTCCAGTGTACAGGATGTTGAGAGAAGTGAGGTCAGGGATAAGGTTATAAGGACACAAGAGGGCACAGGCAAGCAAGAGCTTGGTTTAAAATGTGTCTACTTCAACGCCATGAGCATCCGGAATAAGGTGGGTGAGCTTGCAGCATGGGTTGGTACCTGGGATCTCGATGTTGTGGCCATTTCAGAGACATGGGTAGAGCAGGGACAGGAATGGATGTTGCGGGTTCCGAGATTTAGATGTTTCACTAAGAACAGAGAAGATGGTAAAAGAGGGGGTGGTGTGGCATTGTTAATCAAGGAAAGTATTACAGCGGCAGAAAGGACGTTTGAGGACTTGTCTACTGAGGTAGTCTGGGCCGAGGTTAGAAACAGGAGAGGAGAGGTCACCCTGTTGGGAGTCTTCTATAGACCTCCAAATAGTTCCAGAGATGTAGAGGAAAGGATAGCAAAGATGATTCTTGACAGGAGCGAGAGTAACAGGGTAGTGGTTATGGGGGACTTTAACTTTCCAAATATTGACTGGAAATACTATAGTTCAAGTACTTTAGAAGGGTCTGTTTTTGTCCAGTGTGTGCAGGAGGGTTTTCTGACACAGTATGTAGACAGGCCAACCAGGGGCGATGCCACATTGGATTTGGTACTGGGTAATGAACCCGGCTAGGTGTTAGATTTAGAAGTTGGTGAGCACTTTGGTGATAGTGATCACAATTCGGTTAGGTTTACCTTAGCGATGGGCAGGGACAGGCATATACAGCAGGGCAAGAATTATAGCTGGGGGAAAGGAAATTATGATGCGATTAGGCAAGATTTAGGATGCGTAGGATGGGGAAGGAAACTGCAGGGGATGGGCACAATCGAAATGTGGAGCTTATTCAAGGAACAGCTACTGCGTGTCCTTGTTAAGTATGTACCTGTCAGGCAGGGAGGAAGTTGTCGAGCAAGGGAGCCGTGGTTTACTAAAGAAGTTGAAGAGCTTGTCAAGAGGAAGAAGAAGGCTTATGTTAGGATGAGACGTGAAGGCTCAGTTAGGGCGCTTGAGAGTTACAAGCTAGCCAGGAAGGATCTAAAGGGAGAGATAAGAAGAGCAAGGAGAGGACACGAGAAGTCATTGGCGGATAGGATCAAAGAAAACCCTAAGGCTTTCTATTGGTATATCAGGAATAAAAGAATGACTAGAGATAGGTTAGGGCCAATCAAGGATAGTAGTGGGAAGTTGTGTGTGGAATCGGAGGAGATAGGGGAAGTGTTAAATGAATATTTTTCGTCAGTATTTACAGTGGAGAAAGAAAATGTTGTCGAGGAGAATACTGAGATACAGACTACTAGGCTAGATGGGATTGAGGTTCACAAGGAGGAGGTGTTAGCAATTTTGGAAAGTGTGAAAATAGATAAGTCCCCTGGGCCAGATGGGATTTATCCTAGGATTCTCTGGGAAGCCAGGGAGGAGATTGCAGAGCCTTTGTCCTTGATTTTTATGTCGTCATTGTCGACAGGAATAGTGCCGGAAGACTGGAGGATAGCAAATGTTGTCCCCTTGTTCAAGAAGGGGAGTAGAGACAGCCCTGGTAATTATAGACCTGTGAGCCTTACTTTGGTTGTGGGTAAAATGTTGGAAAAGGTTATAAGAGATAGGATTTATAATCATCTTGAAAAGAATAAGTTCATTAGAGATAGTCAGCACGGTTTTGTGAAGGGTAGGTCGTGCCTCACAAACCTCATTGAGTTTTTTGACAAGGTGACCAAACAGGTGGATGAGGGTAAAGCCGTGGATGTTGTCTATATGGATTTCAGTAAGGCGTTTGATAAAGTTCCCCACGGTAGGCTATTGCAGAAAATACAGAAGTATGGGATTGAAGGTAAATTAGTGCTTTGGATCAGAAATTGGCTAGCTGATAGAAGACAGAGGGTGGTGGTTGATGGTAAATGTTCATCCTGGAGTATAGTTTCTAGTGGTGTACCGCAAGGATCTGTTTTGGGGCCACTGCTGTTTGTCATTTTTATAAATAACCTGGATGAGGGTGTAGAAGGGTGGGTTAGTAAATTTGCGGATGACACGAAGGTCGGTGGAGTTGTGGATAGTGCCGCAGGATGTTGTAGGTTACAGAGGGACATAGATAGGCTGCAGAGCTGGGCTGAGAGATGGCAAATGGAGTTTAATGCGGAAAAGTGTGAGGTGATTCACTTCGGAAGGAGTAACAGGATTGCAGAATACTGGGCTAATGGGAAGATTCTTGGTAGTGTAGATGAGCAGAGAGATCTTGGTGTCCAGGTACATAAATCCCTGAAAGTTGCCACCCAGGTTAATAGAGCTGTTAAGAAGGCATATGGTGTGTTAGCTTTTATTAATAGGGGGATCGAGTTTAGGAGCCACGAGGTCATGCTGCAGCTGTACAGAACTCTGGTGCGGCCGCACCTGGAGTATTGCGTGAAGTTCTGGTCACCGCATTATAGGAAGGATGTGGAAGCTTTGGAAAAAGTGCAGAGGAGATTTACTAGGATTTTGCCTGGTATGGAGGGAAGGTCTTACGAGGAAAGGCTGAGGGACTTGAGGTTGTTTTCATTAGTGAGAAGGAGGAGAAGAGGTGACTTAATAGAGACATATAAGATAATCAGAGGGTTGGACAGGGTGGATAGTGAGAGCCTTTTTCCTCGGATGGTGATGGCAAACACGAGGGGACATAGCTTTAAGTTGAGGGGTGATAGATATAGGACAGATATCAGAGGTAGTTTCTTTACACAGAGAGTATTAGGGGCGTGGAACGCCCTGCCTGCAACAGTAGTAGACTCGCCAACTTTAAGGGCATTTAAGTGGTCATTGGATAGACATATGGATGAAAATGGAATAGTGTAGGTCAGATGGTTTCACAGGTCGGCGGAACATCGAGGGCTGAAGGGCCTGTACTGCGCTGTAATGTTCTATGTTCCATGTTCTATAACAACAAATGTACAAATGTCCTGTCCAGGGATAAATATAGGCCCAAATACTCTGTCAATTCTCTCTATCTTCTTTGAATAGAGATGTGGCATATTTTATGTCCAGTTGAGAGGGCAGACAGGGCCTCAATTTAATGCCTTATCTAAAGAGACATATTCTATTTATATAATAAAAGCAAAATACTGCAGACGCTGGAAATCTGAAATAAAAACAAGAAATGCTGGAAATACTCAGCAGGTCCGGCAGCATCTGTGGAGAGAGAAGCAGAGTTAACGTTTCAGGTCAATGACCTTTCATCAGAACTGGCAAAGATTAGAAATGTAAAAGGTTTTAAGTAAATAAAGCAGGAATGGGGCAAGAGATAACACAAGGCAAGGTGTTGATAGGATAGGGTCACAGAGAATAACTGACCAGAAGGTCATGGAGCAAAGGCAAATGTTGTGTTAATGGTGTGCTGAAAGACAAAGCATTAGTACAGTTCCGAAGAAGGGTCACTGACCCGAAACGTTAACTCTGCTTCTCTTTCCACAGATGCTGCCAGACCTGCTGAGTGAATCCAGCATTTCTTGTTTTTGTTTCAGATTTCCAGCATCCGCAGTATTTTGCTTTTATTTTAGTGTTTAATTCACTGCCACTTCTCTTCCAGGAATGCCTACCTTGAAGAAGTTCTGCTCTTCTCTCCGACGGGATTTTCGTTTGTCTCTTTTACCTTGTTCACCTTCATTGCTTTCTATTTCCCTCCTGGTGTTTGATAAGGTATCTACCAAAACTCGTTTTCACAGCCACATCTCCTTCCTCAGTGACTGTCTCCGGCTCCGACTGATTCCACGTGGATTCCAACTGCAGTTTCACCCATCATGCTTTGAAACCACCCTGGATCACAGGTATCTCCGAGAAATACAAAGTTCCTCGGACTGCTACTCTCGCCGCATCCTGAGATCTACACTCAGTGCTATGCGCCGCCATATGCACACACTGGACCTCTCTCTCCAGCAGCACCGTCTCACCTTATCTCAAAGCTGTTCTACTCCGCAGTTTCATCTCATCTTACGTCTCATCCGACGCATTAACAAAAAACTTTTTTTCTTCCTTTCAGGTGTTAAGGAACGCAAGCTCCAGCAGCTGATGGGGACTAATGCCCCTCCAGATCCTCCTTCCGCTTCACTTCCCTCTGACCCCACCCCTTCTGATCTGACCCCTTGCCGTGTATTCACTATACCCTCTGACCTCCCCCTCTCTGATGCTGAGCGTTCTGTACTCAGCAAAGGACTCAGTTTTATCCCCTTACGCCCCCACCTCAATGAATTTCGCGCTCGGCATGACGTTGAGCTCTTCTTCCGTCGCCTCCGCCTCCGGGCTCACTTCTTTGACCAGGAGTCCTCCCCCTGACCAGCAGACCCATTCACCCGCCTCCAGCATTCTCCCTCTACCTGGACCCCTCACCCTGGCCTCTTACCCGCTCTTGATCTCTTCATTGAAAACTGTCGGCGAGACATTGGTCGTCTCAATTTCTCTGCCCCCCTCACTCACTCTAACCTGTCCCCCTCTGAACTTGAGGCACTCCGTTCTCTCAGGTCCAACCCCGACATGGTCATCAAACCTGCAGACAAGGGTGGTGCTGTTGTTGTATGGCGTACCGACCTCTACCTTGCAGAAGCTCAACGCCAACTCACAGACACCTCTTCCTACCTCCCTCTGGACCATGACCCCACCACCGAACATCAAGCCACCATCCAAAGGACTGTCACTGACCTCATCTCCTCTGGAGATCTTCCCTCTACAGCTTCCAACCTCATAGTCCCGCAACCCCGGACAGCCCGCTTCTATCTCCTTCCCAAAATCCACAAACGGGACTGTCCCGGCAGACCCATTGTGTCAGCCTGCTCCTGCCCAACTGAACTTATTTCTTCCTATCTAGACTCTATCTTTTCTCCGCTGGTCCAGTCTCTTCCCACCTACATCCGTGACTCTTCTGACGCCCTACGTCATTTTGACAATTTCCAGTTTCCTGGTCCCAACCGCCTCCTCTTCACTATGGACGTCCAATCGCTCTACACCTCCATCCCCCACCAGGATGGTTTGAGGGCTCTCCGCTTCTTCCTGGAACAGAGGCCCAACCAGTCCCCATCCACCACCACCCTCCTCCGCCTGGCTGAACCTGTTCTCACATTGAACAACTTCTCCTTCAACTCCACGCACTTCCTTCAAGTAAAAGGTGTCGCTATGGGTACCCGCATGGGTCCTAGTTATGCCTGTCTTTTTGTGGGATATGTCGAGCATTCTTTGTTCCAGTCCTACTCAGGCCCCCTCCCCCAACTCTTTTTCCGGTACATTGATGACTGTATCGGTGCCGTTTCCTGCTCCCGCCCCGAACTCGAAAACTTTATCAACTTTGCTTCCAATTTCCACCCCAGTTCCGAAGAAGGGTCACTGACCCGAAACGTTAACTCTGCTTCTCTTTCCACAGATGCTGCCAGACCTGCTGAGTGAATCCAGCATTTCTTGTTTTAGTACAGAGAGGGTGTTAATTGACAGAAAACTGAACAGCCCTAGCCCAAAGCACAAACATGAAAAAAAGTGACAACAAAAAATGAATGACGAAACAAACTAAAGTAAAATAAACAAAGAAAAAAATAAAAAAATAAAAAAAAATAACTGAAAATAAAAAGGGGGGCCCCATCATCCTCTGAAGTTATTGAACTCAGTGTTCAGTCCGGCAGGCTGTAGTATGCCTAATTGGTAAATGAGCCTTGAGCTTGCGTTGATGTTCACTGGAACACTGCAGCAATCCAGGACAGATATGTGGCCATGAGAGCAGAGGGGTGTGTTGAAATGGCAAGCAACTGGAAGCTCGGGGTCATGCTTTTGGACTGAATGGAGGGGTTCTGCAAAGTGGTCACCCAATCTGCGTTTGGTCTCCCCAATGTAGAGGAGACCACATTGTGAGCAGCGAATACTGTATATTAAATTGAAAGAAGTACAAGTAAATCGCTGCTTCACCTGAAAGGAGTGTTTGAGGTCCTGGATAGTGAGGAGAGAGGAGGTGAGGTAAAAGGGCAGGTGTTACACCTCCTGCAACTACATACGAAGGTGACATGGGAAGGGGATGAGGTGTTGGAGGTAATAGAGGAATAGACCAGGGTGTCGCAGAGGGAACGATCCCTTCAGAATGCTGACAGGGGAGGGGAGGGGTAGATGCGTTTGATAGTGGCATCACGCTGGAGGTGGCAGAAATGGCAGAGGATGATCCTCTGCATGTGGAGGTGGATGGGGTGGAAAGTGAGGACAAGGGGAACCCTGTCGTGGTTCTGGGAGGGAGGGGAAGGGGTGAGTGTAGAGGTGTGGGAAATGGGCTGGACACTGTTGAGGGCCCTGTCAACCATAGTGAGGGGGGATCCTCAGTTGAGGAAAAAGGAAGACATATCAGAAGTGCTGTTGTGGAAGGTAGCATCATCAGAGCAGATGCATCGGAGACAGAGAAACTGGGAGAATGGAATGGAGTCCTTAAAGGAGGCAGGGTGTGAAGAAGTGTAGTTGAGGTAGCTGTGGGAGTTGGTGGGCTTATAATGAATATTAGTAGACAGCCTATCACCAGAGATGGAGACAGAGAAGTCAAGGAAGGGAAGGGAAGTGTCGGAGATGAACTATGTAAAGGTGAGTGAAGGGTGGAAATTGGAAGCAAAGTTGATAAAGTTTTCCAGTTTGGGGTGGGAGCAGGAAACGGCACTGATACAGTCATCAATGTACCGAAAAAGAGCTGGGGGAGGGGCCCTGAGTTGGACAGGAACAAGGAATGTTCGACTTATCCCACAGAAAAACAGGCATAACTAGGACCCATACAGGTTCCCATAGCAACACCTTTTACTTGAAGGAAGTGAGTGGAGTTGAAGGAGAAGTTGTTCACTGTGAGAACAAATTCATCCAGGCAGAGGAGGGTGGTGGTGGATGGGGACTGGTTGGTTCTCTGTTCAAGGAAGAAGCGGAGAGCCCTCAAACCGTCCTGGTGGGGGATGGAGCTGTACAAAGATTGGACGTCCATTGTGAAGAGGAGGTGGTTGGAGCCAGGAAACTGGAAATTGTCAAAATGATGTAGGGCGTCAGAAGTGTCACGGATGTAGTTGGGAAGAGACTGGACCAGGGGAGACAAGATAGCATCAAGATAGGAAGAAATAAGTTCCATGGGGCAGGAACAGGCTGAAACAATGGGTCTGTCAGGACATTCCTGGTTGTGGATTTTAGGAAGGAGGTAGAAGCGGGCTGTCCAGGGTTGCGGGACTATGAAGCTGGAAGAGGGAAGATCTCCAGAGGAGATGAGGTTAGTGACAGTCCTGTGGACAGTAGCTTGATGTTTGGTGGTGGGGTCATGGTCCAGGGGGAGATAGGAAGAAGAGTCTGAGAGCTGGCGCTGAGCCGCTGCAAGGTAGATGTCGGTACGCCAGGCGAAAACAGCACCACCCTTGTCTGCAGGTTTTATGACCATGTTGGGTTTAGACCTGAGAGAACAGAGTGTAGCAAGTTCAGAGGGGGACAGATTAGAGTGAGTGGGAGGGGGTGGGGAGGGGGGGGGGGTGGAGAAATTGAGACGGCCAATATCTCGCCAACAGTTTTCAATGAAAAGATCAAAAGTGGGTAATATGGCAGAGGGAGGTGTCCAGGTGGAGAGAGAATGCTGGAGGCGGGTGAATGAGTCTGCTGGTCGGGGGGAGGACTCCTGATCAAAGAAGTGAACCCGGAGGCAAAGGCGACAGAAGAAGAGCTCAACGTCATGCTGAGCGCAAAATTCATTGAGGTGGGGGTGTAAGGGGAAAAAACTGAGACCTTTGCTGCAGTACAGAACATTCAGCGTCAGAGATAGATAGCCAATGTTGTGCCTTTGTTTAAGAAGGGTGGCAGGGATAATCCAGGAAATTATAGGCTGGTGAGCCTTACGTCAGTGGTAGGGAAACTATTAGAGAGGATTATTCGGGACAGGATTTACTCCCATTTGGAAACAAATGAACTTATTAGCGAGAGACAGCATGGTTTTGTGAAGGGGAGGTCGTGTCTTACTAATTTGATTGAGTTTTTTGAGGAAGTGACAAAGATGATTGATGAAGGAAGGGCAGTGGATGTTATCTATATGGACTTTAGTAAAGCCTTTGACAAGGTCCCGCATGGCAGACTGGTACAAAAGGTGAAGTCACACGGGATCAGAGGTGAGCTGGCAAGATGGATACAGAACTGGCTCGGTCATAGAAGACAGAGGGTATCAGTGGATGGGTGTTTTTCTGAAAGGAGGGATGTGACTAGTGGTGTTCCACAGGGATCAGTGCTGGGACCTTTGCTGTTTGTAGTATATCTAAATGATTTGGAGGAAAATGTAGCAGGTCTGATTAGTAAGTTTGCGGACGACACAAAGGTTGGTGGAGTTGCGGATAATGATGAGGATTGTCAGAGGATACAGCAGGATATAGATTGGTTGGAGACTTGGGCGGAGAAATGGCAGATGGAGTTTAATCCGGACAAATGTGAGGTAATGCATTTTGGATGGTCTAATGCAGGTGGGAGGTATACAGTAAATGGCAGAACCCTCAGGAGTATTGACAGGCAGAGAGATCTGGGTGTACAGGTCCACAGGTCACTGAAAGTGGCAACGCAGGTGGATAAGGTAGTCAAGAGGGCATCCGGCATGCGTACCTTCATCGGTCGGGGCATAGAGTATAAAAATTGGCAAGTCATGTTGCAGCTGTACAGAACCTTAATTAGGCCACACTTAGAATATTGCGTGCAATTCTGGTCGCCACACTACCAGAAGGGCGTGGAGGCTTTGGAGAGGGTGCAGAGGAGGTTTACCAGGATGTTGCCTGGTCTGGAGGGCATTAGCTATGAGGAGAGGTTGGAAAAACTCAGATTGTTTTCACTGGAACGATGGAGGTAGAGGGGCGACATGATAGAGGTTTACAAAGTTATGAGTGGCATGGACAGAGTGGATAGTCAGAAGCTTTTTCCCAGGGTGGAAGAGTCAGTTACTAGGGGACATAGGTTTGAGGTGCGAGGGGCAAAGTTTAGAGGGGATGTGCGAGGCAAGTTCTTTACACAGAGGGTGGTGAGTGCCTGGAACTTGCTGCCAGGGGAGGTGGTGGAAGCAGATACGATAGCGACGTTTAAGAGACATCTTGACAAATATATGAATAGGATGGGAATAGAGGGATATGGGCCCCGGAAGTGCAGAAGATGTTAGTTTAGCCAGGCATCAAGATCGGCACAGGCTTGGAGGGCCGAATGGCCTGTTCCTGTGCTGTACTATTCTTTGTTCTTTGTTCTTTGTCAGAGAGTATAGTGAATATACGGCAAGGGTCAGATCAGAAGGGGTAGTGTAAGAGGGAAGTGAAGGGGAAGAAGGATCTGGAGGGGCATTAGTCCTCATCAACTGCTGGAATTTGTGTTCCTTAACACATGAAGAAAAAAAGTTTTTTGTTAATGCGTTGGATAAGACGAAGGATGAAATGAAATGAAAATGAGTAGAAACAGCTTTGAGGTAAGGTGAGGCGGTGCTTCTGGAAAGAGAGGTCCAGTGTGTAGATGTGGCGGCGCATAGCACTGAGTGTGGATCTCAGGGTGCGACGGGAACAGCAGTCCAAGGAACGTTGTCTTCTATTTATACGTACCTGTAGTAAGTTTAATACTTGTTGATTTTTTTTCTGCCAAGAAAATGGTAGGTTTATTGATTTGGAATGGGTTCGGATTTCTGAGGTAACACCATACAAGTGGAAATATAGTTCCCCCTTTTCACTGCTACCTTCCTACTAGATGGTTGATAGGTCACTGAGGATAGATGACAACAATCTAATCTAATACTTCAGATAAACACAGACACAATGGGCTAGATTTGGGAGTGGAATTGGATCAGCTGCCTGCACCACAGAGGCAGATAGCCAATTAAGATGGTTAAGGCCCCAGGTAGGGGCAATTTTGTGGCCTTGCCAGCATTTTGCCACCAGGGGGGCAACCCCCCCCAACCGCCGTGCGGAAGCTGCCAGCTCAATGGAGGCAGATTCCCTGCAGCAGGCTGGGGGTCATTAGAGATGGAAGCTCCTTGCCCCATAGACAGGGCTGCAGGCATGAAAGGGCACACATACGTCCAAACTAATCCTCCACTCGGAGGGGCCTTACCAGCCTCGATCCACCTCAGTTTTTAATTTTATGAATGCCTCCAAGGGTGCCCCCACCTGCCTCAGAAGCTCCCACCTTAACAGGTGCTAGCCAACAGCATTGAGAGTCCACCTGCTGTCCTTAATAGAATGGTTCGTGCGGAGGTGGCCGATTAGGAGGCTGACTCCCAGATGATTGCACCAGCTGGCTTGCTTCAGGCAAGTGTGGACTCGGGACCCCTATTTTATGCCAATGTCTGGGTCCCCAAGCCCACAGTAAAATCTAGCCCAGTGGACAGGATACAGTGAAGATGGGCCACCAGGTATAAGGAAAATATACAAAAAAAGACTTAAAAAGTTGAGTTTGTTTTTGCTTGAACGGGGGACATTATGGGCTGATTTGATAGAAGTGTTCAAAATTATGTGTTGAGGTACACCTTTCAAAAGGTGTGGTTATGTTTTCGATGTACAGCAGTGTAAGGGAAATGATGTAGTGTACCATATGATTTCTACTCTATGTGTGAGTCTGTAGAGAGTAGTCATCCAGACCAGACCTATGTGAGATTACTTCTAATTAATTGTACATGTGCAGAATAGTCATCAATAAGGAACCCATGTTCTGTTTAACCAATTTATGCGTAGTTGGTACTTGTGTATAGTCAACACTAAAACAAGGAGAAGAAAACACAACATTGTGAAGGGATGGGTCAGAGTAGATGGAAACAGGGTTCTGAAGTGAGGGCATATAGATTTAAGATTAAATGTTAGAGACGTAGGACTGGGAGCAGGAAAAGAAAATAGTCATTCTGGAATGCACATTCCAAGTTAGTGATTGAAGCACAGCCCATGTCATCATTTAAGAACAGGTGAGAAAGGCAGTTGAAAGAATGAGGAATCAAGGAATATGGGAATGGAATGGGCACATGAGATTAGGACCACGAACTATGTAAGGTATAAACTGCAACACAAACATGTTGGGCACACTGGTCCATTTCGATGTTGGAATTTCTATGAAATTCGAATGAAACAAATGTTCCCCATGCACCCACGTTGGATCCAAGTCACATCTACCTCAGAAATTAAATGGCTATATTTTTTATTTGATCTGTAACTGTTGGCACCACTAGAAAACAACTTCAACATACTCTACCTCATAGACAAAGAGCTATTTACATCTAATTCACTTGAGTCATAACTCTGGAAAAGCCACGAGGAGCAGTGTTACTATAGCCAGTTGCACCCTTGTGGCTTGGCAACAGCAATCAAACTAAATAAGAAAAAGCTGTAAGAATTAAAACATATTTTGTTATGAACAAACTAGAGCAGCATGAAGCCACAGGAAAAAATAGACATTTTTTCTTTTTTTTTCATTCTCCATAGTGTATTCACAATCCTAGTTTCAATGCAAAAATAAAATAATACTATACCCACCCCCTCCCTTGCAACTCTTTCATCGAACAATCAAATAATTATTTTTGAAGCAAGTAATTTTACAACTGAAAAGTTGAAAATATTAATAATAGAATATGTCATAAATATATGATTATAATTCTACTGTGTTTAGGGACATCAGGTACATTGATGACAGATCTTGGGGTACATCGGGTCTGCCCGCATTCCCGAAACACAGTTTAACCATTTATTATTATGTTGCTGCACTTATAAAAATGTTGATCTGTTCAAAACACACAGGATTAAATACATGCAATTGTTTATTGAACTTGGCAGACCTCATTCTATCAACTGATAAAAAACAGACCAAGAGACTACATCTTAATTATGCACTACCTGTCTAAATTTACATACAGAGTAGCCTTTTTTTGCAAGAAATTTAGTTTATGAAAACAGCTTATTTAGAATATCATTTGATTATTCATCTGAATATGTCAAAGAATTTGAAGCCGTTTTATTGATTCCGAGATTAAAATGTCAGTCAGTCCAGATGACATTTCACCATTAGAGCAGAACTACAGTTCCACACTCTTCCTCCTTCTTGCATCCTTACTATTTTGAAATGAAGACTTACAGCTCCATCTCCTTATCTAACGTATCCTACTCCAGAACCTTAAAACAATGGCACTCAGTTTTCCATTTGTTCTATAACCTATAGGCTTTAGGAAAACTAGCTTGGTTTTACCTAATCATTACCTCCTGACTCACTTTGTATGCACCATTTACTGTTTTTAATCTTGATGGTCTCCTGCATTCAGGACTTTTGACAAGGGTTCTCAATTAAAAAAAAAAATTGCTTCATGCTACTGATTCTGACTTTCCTCCCAGAAATAGGTTCATGTAGACAGGTATCTCAATGACCATAATTTTATGAGTGGAAACATTTCTGTGCAGTGGTTACTGAATAATAGAAGGGAAAAAAAGATTTGCATTAATACTGCTTAATATGCAGCTCACAGCACTTAACATGCAATAAAATAAAGAAAAAAAATGAACAAAATTCCATTTATGTAGATTCTTTTTACAGCCTCACAATATCCAAAAGTGCTTTACAGGTAATTAATTACTTTTTGAAGTCTACACACATTAGGGGAATGCAAAGCAAGATCCCACAAGCAATGAATTAATTAATGACCAGAGGATTTGCTTTTGGCTGGTGCTGCCAAGCCAGGACATGATGAATGTGCAGTTATTCTTCAAAAAGAGCTCTGAAATTGTTTACGTCCACCTGAACAGGCAGACAGGCCTTTAGGTTCGTCCCATCTGAGCGATAGCACCTCTGACAGGGTATCACACTTTTGGTACTGGGCAAGAGTGTCAGCTGAAATAGGTGCACAAGCTCTTGAGTGAGGCTCCAACCCAAGACATTCTGATTTGGAAGCAAGCGTGCAACCACTTGAGCCAAGCAGATGCTCATTTTATAAATTCCTGAACATTAGAAAAATTAATAGTGGACTCAACAAGTAATTTTCCCTCACGGTCTGCACACCAATATCCACAATTGATATCATTAATGGGGTGAGATGGTCCTTAAAGATTACAGCTTCTGTACAACACATCAATGAATTATGTATAACGCTAAAACACATTTACCCTGACCTGGATTTTGCTCTCTGTGCAAAGGAACAGTGCTCGCCATTCACCTTGCTGACAGCTGCCCACAGACTTTTCCCAGGCTTGTCAGTGAAGATTTTCTCTAATCTGTTTTTTTTTTAGTGTGGCGCTTCTACAGGGGATGTGTGGAATGTCAGCAGGACACTCAACAGCAAGGCTCTTCAACCAATCAGATTGAAGAATTCTCATTGAGACACACAGTTCAAACCAAGAAGGATAAAGCAGGAATTATATTTAAATGATGTAGAGTAAGGAAAATAAAGAGTGGAAAAGACAGATGAGATTAAGTGAGAGAGATAAAAGAACAGAAAATGTTTAACTAATATATATTTTTAAAAAATCTCCAACAGTAATTTTCATCAGAGGGAATGAGACTCCACATTTGTAGAATTAATTTTCCAAAGACAGAGAGGTTATTCAGCAATAATTATCACCTATCCTGCCATTAAAATTAATTTACTCCTGAATGCACCAGCCCTAACTTTTTCACTCATTTTAAATGCAGCTGTTAGATATAAACAACAATGGTCCAGAATTTGCAATGAGAATAACACGGCTAGCCTCACCTCTGTACTCATCATAGATTCTGGATCCATTATTGTTTATACCTGACAGCTGCATTTAAAATATGACCACTCTTAATGCAGCGTGCTAATTTAAAATGGAAATCATGTCTACTTGTAACCATTTTTTGCACTTAGACGACAATGTTAGCAAGACTTGAATTATCTTTGGCTCATTAGGATAAAGTGAATATGGCAGAATGTGAATGGAATTTAATTCTGGATAAAAATAATTCTGTATTAGTCACTCTTACATTGCAATCTTTCTTTTAGTTAAAATTATTTGAACAGAATAAATTAACTTCCATTAAAAGAAACAAATAAGTAAATTGGGGAAGATTGAAGGAGGACTAGCTTTATAAGATAATATTTTGCAGTCTAAAAAGATTTCAAACAGAATATTTAGTCAAGGAATTAACTTGCATTTCTATTGTGGCTAATCACATCCCCACACCACCCCAATGCATTATTTCTGAAGTGCAAGCATCATTATTAGGAATGTGAACACAGCAACCAATCTGTGAGATCCCAGAAGTAGTAAATGAGATGAAGAACCAGTTAATCTGTTTTTGGTTCAGGGAGGAATTTTGTTCAGAACATAATGCAACCTCATTGTCCTTCAAATAGTGTCATGGGTATGCCCTCTTGAGCTGACAGGCAAGTTAGTATCAGCACTGCTAACAATGCAGCACTCTCTCATTGCGGGACCAACCTAAATTTTGCACTCAGGTCCAGTGGGCAGATTTAACTGTTGAATCATTTTGGGTGTAGTTGGATAGAGGAACATTGAACAGGGTAGATGACACGCCCAAAGGGATTCTATTTTCTCTCAATTTAAAGAAAGACTTTTCCTGATACCCTCCTTCCACCTCTCCTCCTCACTTTCCTCCTTTAACATGC
Source organism: Heterodontus francisci (assembly GCF_036365525.1). NCBI lineage: Eukaryota > Metazoa > Chordata > Chondrichthyes > Heterodontiformes > Heterodontidae > Heterodontus > Heterodontus francisci. The sequence goes on from NC_090376.1 coordinate 107,968,890, forward strand.
TCCTTAAAACCTTAAAGCTTTTAGTGATCTGACCTAATGGGCTGAATTTTACCAGCCCCTCGTTGTTGGGGCTCGTGGCTGGGGGCCAATAAAATACTTGTGGGACAGGTCTCCCACAACTCATGACACCGAGAAGGCCCTGGCTAATTTTATTGGCGGCGGTGAGGTCTCGGTGCGGCCCCCCCCAACTGCTTGGCGGCGGGGCCTTCATTTGAATATTAAAATCAATTTGAACAAGATGCAAATAAACCTACCTGGTCCCAGCGACTGCCCCACACCGATTTTACGGCCGCCAGCCGCAACTCGTGCGCCTTAGGAACGCAGTTTGGATTTCCAAGGCAAGACACTGGTGGGGAGTGGGGAGGACCTAAACTATCAGGACCCTGTAAACAAACATTGTGGGGGTGGGGGCGGTGAGAAAGGGCCTCCAGCATTTATTTAATTTTTACACACAATTCACCACAATTTCACTTTTAAAATTAAAATTACTTCTAAGGGCTTGAAGCCCTTTAAAAATGTTACTGGCGCCTGCGTGGTGGCGCCGGACGCTGCTGCCGGGGATGGAGCAGTCGCCCCCTCTACGTCATTGGGGATGGATGCTCTGCCACCTCCATTTAAATGAGCCCCCACGCGCGTACTATGGTGGGGACTCAACGGCAGCCGATGTGCGCTGGCAGGCTGCCGATTTCGAAGGGCACTGCCGCGATGTGCAGCACACTAATAAAATTCAGCCCAATATCTCATTTTGTGGCTCAGTGTCACACTTTGTTTATAATGCTCCTGTGAAGCACCTCGGGGCATTCTTCTTCTTCTTTGGCCTCTTTGTCTCGAGAGACAATGGGTAAGTGCCTGGAGGTGGTCAGTGGTTTGTGGAGCAGCGCCTGGAGTGGCTATAAAGGCCAATTCTAGAGTGACAGACTCTTTCACAGGTGCTGCAGATAAAATTGGTTGTCGGGGCTGTTACACAGTTGGCTCTCCCCTTGCACTTCTGTCTTTTTTCCTGCCAACTGCTAAGTCTCTTTGACTCGCTACACTTTAGCCCCGCCCTTATGGCCATCCGCCAGTTCTGGCGATCGCTGGCAACTGACTCCCACGACTTGTGATCAATGTCACAGGACTTCATGTCGTGTTTGCAGACGTCTTTAAAGCGGCAACATGGATGGCCGGTGGGTCTGATACCAGTGACGAGCTCGCTGTACAATTTGTCCTTGTGGATCCTGCCATCTTCCATGCGGCTCACATGGCCAAGCCATCTCAAGCGCCGCTGGCTCAGTAGGGTGTATATGCTGGGGATGTTGGCCACCTCAAGGACTTCTGTGTTGGAGATATGGTCCTGCCACCTGATGCCAAGGGTTCTCCGGAGGCAGCCAAGATGCAATGAATTGAGACGTTGCTGTTGGCTGACATACGTTGTCCAGGCCTCGCTGCCGTAGAGCAAGGTACTGAGGACACAGGCTTGATGCACTCGGACGTTTGTGTTCCGTGTCAGTGCGCCATTTTCCCACACACCAGTAACCTGTGTCTCGATGCAGAAATCAACAAGCACTTGGGAAAGGCTTCCACTGCTATGTCCAGACTGGCCAAAAGAGTGTAGGAAAATGGTGCACTGACACGGAACACAAAAGTCTGAGTGTATTGGGACATTATATTACCTTAAAGGCACCATATAAACATAACCTCTTCATGTTGCTGAGTCCTGCACTGTTGGACGTGCTATCTTTCAGATGAGATGTGAACCTGAAGCTGTGGCTTCCCTCTCAGGTGGATGTAAAAGTTTCCATGGCACTATTTGAAGAACAGCAGGAGTGTTCTTCCCAGTTTCCTAGCCAACATTTATCCCTCAACCAACACTTAAAATTGAGTATCTGATGTTTAGTTTGTTGCTTTTTGTCTAAGCAACTGAAGACGCGGCCACCAATGGTGGAGTTATTGAAATCAGGGATGCACAAGAGGTCAGAAGAGGAGTGCAGATACCTAGGAGGGTTGTCGGGCTGGAGGAAATTACAGAGATAGAAAGGAGTGAAGCCATGGAGGGATTTGAAAACAAGGATAAGAACTTTAAAATCAAGATGTTGCTTGACTGGGAGCTAATGTAGGTCAGCGAGCAAAGGGGTGATAGGGGAATGGAACTTGGTGCGAGTTAAAACATGGGCAGCAACGTTTTGGATGATCAAGTTTAGGGAGAGTAGAATGTGGGAGAGCAGCCAGGAGTGCAGTGGAATAATCAAGTTTAGAGATAATAAAGGCATGAATGAGGATTTCAGCAGCAGATGAACTGAGACAGGGACAAAGTTGAGTGATGTTACAGAGGTGGAAATAAGCAGTCTTAGTGTTGGCACCAATATAAGGGCGGAAGCTCATCTCCGGGTCAAATGTGATACAAAGTTTGCAAACAGACTGACATAATCTCAGACTGTTGCCAGGGAGAGGGATGGCATTGGTAGCTAGGGAATGGAGTTTGCAGCAGAGACTGAAAACAATGGCTTCAATCTTCCCAAATTAATTGGAGGACATTTCTACTCATCCAGTACTGGATGTCAGATAAATTGGCTGATAATTCAGCAACAGTGGAAGAATCGAGAGAGGTGGTGATGAGGTAGAGCTGAGCACTGCCAGCGTACATTTGAAAACTAATACCATGCTTTCAGATGCTGTTGCTGAGGGGCAGCATGTAGATGAGAAATAGTAGGCGGCCAAGGACAGATCCTTGGAGGACACCAGAAGTAACGGTGCGGGAGCAGGAAGATAAGCCATTGCAAGTGATTCTCTGACTACGATTAGATAGATATGAATGGTGAGAGCAATCCCACCCAGCTGGACGATTTTCGAGAGCAGCTGGAGAAGGACGGTGTCAACTATGTCAAAGGCTGCAGACAGGTCGAGAAGGAAATATTTACCTTTGGCACAGTTACATAGGATGTTATTTGTAACTTTGATAGGAGCTGTATTGAACTGGAGTGTTAGCCAAGGTTATGTGCTCAAGTTTGCAGAGTGGAACTTGAACAAACAACTTTCTCAACACGGGATGAAAGTGCTGCCCACTGAGCTAAAGCTGATACTTTTTTAATGGAGAGTGTTGTAGAATGGACAAATTGCTCACAGGATTAGTTGAGGCAGACAACATTAGATCTTTTAAAGGAAAAACTGATAAATATTTTAACCAGGGGAAGACGTGGGGAGAGATTAGGATCGTGAGATTTGTTCTGGATTGCTACAGCAAAAAGGCAGCACAGACACAATGGGCCAAATGGCCTCCTTCTGTGCTGTAATCGTCTATGGCTTTGTGTACCAAGGGTTGACAGAACCCGTTTAATTTCTTGTCAGAGGAACAATAAAGCACAAGAATACTGAAAACAGTCTGTTCAAAACAAAAGCCTAAAACGTCAGAAGCTAAATGTCCAATTTGAAACTGTGAGAAATAGGTTAATGTGCTTTCTTTCACTATCTAGTAGATATTTCCTCAATCATCTTGTGTCACAAAGAGCAGTCCTGCTTAACACAGTCTGTTAAAGAACGTTTTCTGTGCAGTCTCCAGAGATCCCAATGTTCTGCAATGTTCAGTTTGTTCTGAAGCTTTCAGTAAATTGTGAATATCTGAGCATATTTATAGTGAGATCATGAAAGGACACTTGAAAGTGGTTCAATGATAAGTGTGTGACAGATCCTGATATCTGCTATGTTAGCAGTTCATTCCATCATTTTAAAGAGTTTTGACTTCCTAAGATATAATTTTAGTGAGTATTGTGATCACTTTACAAAAAAAATTGGTTTATTCACAATGACCTTAAAAATTCACTGTGTGATATGAACAAACAAATATTCTAATAAAATTCTTTCCTCCACCATTTTGACAAAGGTGTTAACTTGTTTAAAATAAATGGCTTAATATCGATACTAAGAGAGCAGACACAATAATTTCACACAAAAATTTGTACACTCTGTCCCTTGGTGCAATTTCACAGTTGATGCTTCTGAATGAAAAGTGAATTCCTCTTTTATAAAGTATTTGAAACTATTACTTAAGTGTTAAAGAATCTGCAAATCAATGTTTTTTTTTCAAAATTGAAAGTAATCATGTTAAATAATATAACAACTAAAATATTTTTCTCGTGACATTTTCACAATGTTTTCACAACAGGTTTGCCGAAATGATCTTTTATATTCAGAATAATAATTTGCCACTAACTTATCATAAAAATAGTGTGCCATGCTTAGCATCATTTTGATTCTTTATCAAGTTTTAATAAAAGAACCATCAAACAGATTTCCATTTGTAACAGGAAATGTTTAGCAAGTTCTTAAAGGATACACATAAAGAAAAAAATTATTACCTCACTAAGACTCCAATCTCCTTTGTGACTGATAGACTTTGATGGCTTAATTTTATTTTCTATTTATCAGGAATAAAGCAGATCAAACGCACTGTATGTAAGTAATTATGAGGAGCAGTCGCACAGATGGTAGATAATGATGAGTAGCTGTGCAGTGAAACTGTTCCTTTGACAGCAGGAACAGAAATGGCACTTGACTCCATTTTGGAGATGAAAAACCTGGTGCTTGACAGCCGCAGCAAACGGTTCTGCTCTTCAAAGAAAAAGTGATCTGACAACAGTAATCAGCCACATCCTGCATGTATCGCATGTCTTGCTCTCCTCAGACTAGACCTTTATTAGCCACTGCAATCTTTACCAAGCATTCTCTATAACATAATTCTCATGCTGCCACCTCGCAATGGAGCTGGTCGATTCACATAAATTACTTATGTGCAAGGTGTTAATGAAGATATTACAGTCCCTGATTCCCAATTACAAATAATTTCTTATGCAAAAACTTTTCTGCGGGTGTAAATCACCAGAGAGTCTTTTTCTTTGCAGGAAAAGTGTGGGCGTCAAGTGTTACAACTGCTCGGAAATAAGTTTTTCTCCCCTCTGTTGCTGAGCTGCAATGTGATTGAAATCTACAGACTCGAGAATGTGCACACGGTCCAGGCTGGAAATCCTCATACCCCAACCTATACTGTAATTGTTGAAATTGGAAGTAATGGCTGCATTTATTTAAAGAAAAATAAACGTGTAGAGCTTGTTCAGCCTTGCTCAGAGTATTTTATAAAATTATTTTGACATGTTTAAATGTGGAGCAAGTCTGCTCCTTCAGTTGTGTTGTGCTTTAATAAAATTGAACAGAATGTGAGGATGTGTGACCCATCTTTGCTGTAAAATTATATTGTATTCTTTCTAAGCAAGGCACACTGGATTGCATCTTAGTGTTGTCTGTTTTCATGGAAAGCTTTTTCAATTATTCCTCAGCAAAATGTGCAGCCTTGTTACACCAACCCGCTGTCTGTTCTGAGCTCAATACCTCTGTAAGCAATTAAAAACATGGATGGATGTTGAGCCAACCGGCATGGTCATCAATCAAATCACAGAGCTTCTGACCTTCTCCCAGGTAAAAGACATCAGGATCAGATCATAAGCAGTGGCATTGACAATGGGAATTTTACACATTTTACACAAAGAATATAACATTCCATGGTTGACCTTACACTGCAGTGCAAATAGAACATTGAAGTGTTAGTCCACAGATCATAAAAGCAATGAAGAAGTGCAGCGTATAAGTAGAATTTGAAAAGTGCAAAAGGTTATACAAGCCCAATATCTTTTTCGGAGGAGAAAATGCAAACACACCCCCACTGTGATGAATTGCTAAGTATCCCCCAAGCTTCTGCATTCTTGAATTGCAATGAGTTAGCCTCCTTCTGTGAGAACCACCTGCATGAATATCATGGTGTCTCTTTCTTACTGAGCAAATCTCATCATCTTTCCTAGCTCAGATTTCAGAACAGAAAGTACTGATTTGTGGTACAGACTATGCACTTCCACAGAAAGTCTCTTTTAACAATGGTTGAGACAGCACGGCTGGAATCTTACCAGCCCTCTGAAGACGAACTTGGAGGTGGGAGAGCTCGTAAAATGGCAGTGGAAGGCATCAGGAAGGAAGCCAACTGGAGGCGGGCAGCCAATTAATTCAATTAATTGGCAAATTAGCAGCCACTTTCTGCCCCCACCGGCAATTTACCAGCCTCAGGATGGGCCCCCTGCCATGTGAGAGGTCACCAAGCACATCGAGGCGGCATCCCAACAGCTTCCTGGGTGGGGGCTTTCCTTTCTGGCCACTCCATAGCCCCTGGAGGGACCTGCCCCCGATGCCAATGGCCACCCCTATGGCTCTGGCACCGCTGCTGGAGGGTTCACCCCTCTGATGGCTGGGGCCTGCCTGCCTGGCCCCAGAACATTGAAAACAAATTCTCACCCACCCTTCGAGGATGCCTCAACATGAAGGCACCCTCTCCTTTGCTTTGCAGCATCAGCAGTGGTCACCTCTATATTATTTTCAGTCCACCCATGACTTGTGAACACTGCATAGTAGGTGTGACAAGTTCAACTCAACATGAAGGTACATACCAGCAGCATATCAAACTTATGTGTTTCTTTAAATAATTGCCAGGCATAGTTCCATTCGTTCCCTAGTTAAACAAGCATTGAAGTATATTTGTCTCTCTATGCAAGTTTATACAACTCAGAACTCTTACCACCCAACTTGTGGTTGAAATCATCAATTCTGTATTATTTCAAATGCTTATAAAGTCACTGCAATTATTTTGTACCGCTGAAGTATATGCTTATATAGTGCAGTCACTATTAATCAATGTTTACTACTTATATCGATACATGTCATTTAACTAGGCTCATCAGAGGCTTGCATGATTGAGTACCCTTAAGATAACAACATACAAATTAAAAAGCAGCCATCTAGTGACTATAATCCCTATCTCAATGAGTGTTTAATCTCCTTTGTATTTAAATAATTGTTATATTTATAATAGTTTACACAACCCTTTGGCTGCATTGGAAATAACCCAGTTTACTGCACTTAAATGCCAATGCTTTACCTCTATCTAGTGTTGTTTGGGTGATAGCGAACAGTGACTAATCATAGCTGCTTTAGCTTGGGGAGATGGTGATGTAGTGGTAATGTCACTGGATTAGTGATGCAAAGGGTCAAGCTAATGTTATGGGGATATTGGGTCAAATCCCACCACAACAGCTGGTGGAATTTAAATTCAATTAATTAATAAAAATCTGGAATTGAAAGCTAGACTTAGTAATGGAGCCATGAAATTATCAATGATTGTTGTAAAAACCCATCAGGTTCACTAATGTCCTTTAGGGAAGGAAATCTGTGGTCCTTTTCTGGTGTGGCTTACATGTGACTCCAAACCCACAGCAATGTGGTTGACTCATAAATGCTCTCTGAAATGGCCTAGCAAGTCACTCAGTTCACGGGAAGTTAGGGATGGGCAACAAATCCTGGCCTTGCCGGTGATGCCCACATCCCAGGAAAGAATAAAAAAAACACATTGCTGCAAAATGGATTTTATGAGATGGTTTTAATTTTTTGTTCATATTACTGTTAGCAATGGCCATTCCTGGGATCAGAGTATTTTCCAATTTCTGTTTATTTAATATTACCTTGAAGAAGTCCTAGGTCACAAGCTCAGCATTAGATAAATAATCATCTAAACTACACAAACAATGTGCCTAATAGTTGTATCAGCATTATACTTCTATTTCCATTACTGTCGGTCCTTGTGGTCTTATTGCTTTTCTAACACATCAGTCCTTCAAGTACCCTTTCGATCGCTAGAGAGATGAATGTGGATCAATGGATGGATTAGTTAGGGAGAAGGAGGGAGAAATATAAATATATACATAGATAGAAAGATGGATAGAGAGATAAATAGGGAGATACATATATACATAACCTGTGCTAAAGCTGACCTGGAACTCGTTTAAGATGACTTTAGGTGCATAAAAAAATTTGAAAAATACTCTGTTCCCAGCAATTGATATCATTCATAGCGATAGGAACAAAAAATTAAATCCATCCCAATAAAAAGTATTTTGCCGAAAGATGTCAATCAAACCAAAGAGCACATGAAGCAGTAGTCATTGATCACCGTTATCCAGAGTATACCAGACAGACAGATGGATGAGCTAGACAGATAGACAGACAGACAGACAGACAGATTAGCAGCTGGAAAAATAGTTAGACTGATAGACAAAAACTTTGGGCTGCATTTTAGCAGCCCACCGCTGGAATAGGCAACGGGCGGAAAAAATGTGACCCTCATGCACCGGGCCCACGTCGATGACATCGAGGGGGCAGGCGCGCCGTCACTGGCAATGGCATCAGGCACCAAGGCGCAGGCGACGCCGCCATTTTTAATTAGAGCCATCACTGAGCGTTTAGATTTTAAAGGGACAGTTACGTTAAAGATTCCAAAAATGAATAAAATAACCTTTCCATGCACTCTCCCACCCCACCCCCCCCCAATGGCGTTACACATCATTCCTGCCCTTTTCACCCCTGGAATACCTACCTTGAAAATTGGATTGTTGCCCTGCCCAAAGTTCGGAACCTTTGTCCTTTACCCCTTCCCATCACCGCTTCCCTTAACCAGTCCGAAGCGTTGTCTTCCTGTTCGCTCCCTCCTGCGCAGAGAAAATAACCTCCTCCCCCCTCCCCACAGATGTTGCGCCTCATTTCCCCAAACGAGGATTCGAAGGCCGCCAGAACTAAGATACCAATCTGCTGGCAGAATTGCTGCAGCCTGCATGGTAAACTAGCCAATTACATATTTTAATATGGGTCCTGTGGCCAAGCGGCAGGGCGGCCGCATGAGCCCTCACCGCCACTGAGATCGGCACGGGGCCTGCTGGCATCGCGGTCAGTGGCGGGCCTCCTTCATTGCCCCCTTGCCACCGTTCCCAGCGTCAGAGAGGCTTTAAAATACAACCCTATAAGTTTAATCTCCCTACTTAGCATCTGATTTACTATCCTATATCAATGAACTGGTATTTCCCTCTGATTTGTTTGTCTTTCCACAAATAGGCTGAATTAATAGTGCAGGAAAAGTTTTGCTCTTTAATTGCCATATTTGTGAGCAATAAATAGTTTCCAGGTGGGAAACATTAGCCAAAATTATTCTGTCTCATTATCTTTAAAAGTATTTGGTCGCTGAGTACTTTGACTAATACCATTCACCTGGAACCTATTTATTGGTACACAAATATAACTACCAGGGAGCAGAGCAAAGCATTCCATTCAGCTGTGAGAGAAAGGCAACGAGTGCCACAGGGGAGTGTTTAATGACAAGGAGTCAGACAAAAAAATGTGGAATGTGAATAAAGAATTATTGTAAAATAAGTGTTGAGTTTATAGTGCCTGGAAAGAGCTACTGGCAGAATTGTGTTTTTTCTTTAAACAATTTCCCACCTGTTGGTATAACTGCTGTTTCATGTAAAAGTACAACACCTGCCAAACCTTAAACTGCTCAACCTTTTGTTGCAATTTGCATAATTTGCATTGTTATTGGGTTTCGAATAACTTGCAATGTAAACTCTCACAAAAAGATAAAATCATTATTGGCAGATATTTAGAAAACATTTGAGGTAGTCTCATATTCCATGCTCCACCTCAAAACTGCAACTCCAGAAAAATGCAATACCCCACCATTCAATTTGTTGTGCACTGGAAGCACTTACTGCTCATTACTGCTTACTAATATGCTGGATACTACTTTGAATTACAAAGTATAAATGTTAGATCACATACATTCCACTCACAGAATAAATACCAAGGATCATTTGTTTATGCAAAATAAATTTCTGGCAAAAAACAAAGAGTTGTATATATCTTATACAGTGACATTGCTTAGAGTAAGTCAGATATTGGGTCATTTCATGGGGAATACTTAGGTTTAGGGGAAGGCTGCACATCTTTATTGAAAGTAGTGCCCACTGGTACCTTTAAGGTTCCAAAATGCTGTTTTGGGCAAGCATGCACACCTCTGGTGCAAAGTGTGCTAGATGTCATATTGCTAAGGGAGTTAGCACATGAGCCCATTATATCTGCCAACAGCATGCAAAGCAGGCAGTAAATGATAATCAGTGTGCAATACTGATATAATGACAGCATTGCCATTTTGGAACGACATGCTCCTGCCAACACCTTCTCTTAACCTCATACAGCTCAACAGGGCTTTAAGCAGCAAGAAGGACCCTTCCCTGCACCACCCCTCTACAGACAAACACACACACATGCACACACAGGGTCAGTGCTATTTAAAAGGAACATGAACTATCTACAGGTTAGTTGCTGGTTTATTTCTTCTGGCTGATTCTGCAATTTTACACATTATGGGATGAATTTTGAAAGCTCGATCAAAAAAAGGCGTGGTGCACGCCTGACTTGTGCGCCGCTGAGCCGCCGCGTTATTTCGCTTGGCGGCTCATTTACACGGAGGGGGTGGAACAACTGCCCCAATGACGTAGAGGGGGCAGCTACTCCATCCCTGACAACGGCATCTAGCGCCACCACACAGGTGCTGTCACCATTTTTAAAGGCCCCTTAAAGCCCCTCAGCGACAATTTAATTTTTAACAGTCCCAGTCTCCGGGAAATAAAAATTACATTTTATTACAAATTTGACTCTCATCTCCCACTCCCCAATGAGTGATCTCTGCATGAATTTCCCTATCCCCCAGAAAATCTTTTATTCATATCCTGAACTATCCACCCCCCCGCCGAGCTTTATTCCCTTTGACCCTCAACCCCTTCCCACTATCCGAGCAACAAATCACATTTGTTTTAGTTGCTCCCCCCACCCACCTTGAAAAATTGACTCCTCTCCCTCCCCACCAGTGTCACGCCACGGATCTCCGAACGGACATCCAAAGGCACGGGAGTTCTGGCCACTGGCCGGAATATCGGCATGGGATGGCCGTCGAGACAAGATAAGTGCTTTCGCATGTATTTAGATTTATTTAAATATTTAAATGAAGGCTCCACCACCGTGTGGTGGGGGGGACCACTCGAGGCCTCACTGCCACCGGTAAAATGCGGCGGGACCTTCCCGGCGTCGGGGCTCGTGGCATGCTTCTCCCGGAAGTATTTTCTGGGCCCCCACCATGACCCCCAACATCAGGGGGCTTATAAAATTCAGCCCTATGGGTGCATTTGATAGTTGTTTCAAGTTTTACTTCTCTACAGGGAGTGGTAGGTTGGGTGCTGAAGTAGCTACCTATTGACTTCAAAGTTTCTTCACAAATAACTTGCTCCCACACATGGGTGGCCTAGTAAGCCTTCCTCTTGGCCTGACGCCGAAAGGAATTGTTTAATGGTGATGAAGATCTTGTTCAGCCTTCTTGAAGCTGTTGGAGGCTTCTGCTTGACGGACTCTTTTGCCTGGCGCTATCACGAACGCTTGGTCGCCCCCACCCCACCCTCCCCACGTGCTCCCAATCTGGTGGCCAGTGAGAGAAGTAGTTGCTCCCGTTAATGGGGCCCTGCCCTGTGCCACACCTCACGGAGTCTGTTCTCCAACAATTCTTGCTGCGCAAGCTGCTGCAGCAGTTAGACTCAGACTTACGGTCCCCTGATTTGCAGTTGTTTTACTGGGACCCGACGCCTGCCTATTGAAACAAGGTGTAGTGTCCCGACCACACAGATCTGCTTTGTAATGGATGCTGTTATGACCAGGTGAGAAAGGTGTCTGGAGGTCCCTTTTAGCCTTCACCTGGGCTTACTGCAACAAGCTTTATGTTTTTAAACACACTGTGTTTTGAACTCCCCCTTGGTGAATCCTTGTTCACTGCTTTGCAATTATAAGGCAAGAAATGAGCACAAACAGGCTTTCTTAGGTTTAAAGAAGAAAAAAGAAATTTATTAAAACTTAAACTCTAATTCGGTAAATGCCTACAGATACATGCCGTACCCCACACTCGCATGCATACACGATACACACATGCAAATAGAGACAGAAAATAGCAGAAGAAAAATAAAGTAGAGAGATTTGAGGCAATATCTGACGAGTTTCTTGTTACTGTACTTCGAGCTCACTGTAGTCCTTGCTTGTGGGTATCTTGCTTTTCGTTGGTGCCCAGTATTCTTCTTAAACCTTGTTCACTGTAGGAAACTTTTCTCTCTTGGGGTTCATGTGTCTTGAATGGTTTCCAAAGCTGGTGAGAGTGAGATGAGAGCAGACAGGAGAGAGGTCTTTTCAGTAGAGGAGCAAACAGCTTTGAGTTCAGGAATGCTAGCATCTCCACCTTCAACGTCTGGTAATCAAAAGTCCACTGTGGATTAAATTGGAGCAGGGAGTGGCCCCTTTGTCGGTTCCAAGTACTGTCTGTTACTATGCAAATGTCTTTCCCGTCAGGGACTTGGCAACCCCTTGTAGAAAAGCCTTCTATTCTTCCCAGCAAAAATTTTAAAATTTAATGTCCATGTGGTAAAATATCTGTGTGCCTCATTCTTGGCTGGTGGGAGCCGGCATGACAATGCCTACACTGTGGCAGAATCACTCACACAGAGACTTCCATGCTGTTGTAAGTATGGCAGATGTACTTGTTAGTACTTGCATTGCCGAAAGAAATTACCTGCTGTCAAAGATTTTCATCTTGCACACATCAGGACAAATGCAAGAATTCCAAATTGCAAAGGGAGAAATAATTTATACTGCATGAGAAGAGGGTGCTGATTGGATGGCAAGTCAACTCTGATTGGTCGAGACATTGCCATGGAGACTGCACCAAGGAACTACTGTCCTCCAAGCTTTTGTTAAATTCATAAAAGACATAGTGCCTGGACATGTTCCTTTTGCCTGCAGAGGGCAGGTCCCTGCGCATGAATAAATGTAACTTCTAGCAAATATAAGTGAGCCACAATGTGAACCCTTACACAAATCCAACAAGCATTTTTGTAACTTGCTTTTGTATGTATGCCCAAATAGATGGTGTTGCCATGGGGTCCCCTCTATTACCTTTTTGTCTTTACTATAAATTACTATCAACAGACTGAATCTAGCCGCCACATCTATAAAGTGTAGAAAAAAAATGTTTTTTTCTTTATCCCATACTTTAATGTCCATCGCTACGGTTTCATTAAAGTCCCTTGCTAATGGGAGACTCACTATGGGTTGCAATGGCGTCCTCCTGTATTTTTTACAGATATCACATTTTTCATTGAAATCTTTGATAAGTTTACTGTAGTCATCATCTATTACCTCCACATCTTGTACCAGAATCTTCAACCTATGACAAGATGGATGTGCAAACTGTCGATGTAGTTTTGAAATAATTTGCCTTTTCTCCTTTAAATCCCTACCCCGGATGCCATTAATGCTTCTTTAATATGCTACTTAGAGATGTTAGATCTCGCTAAAGGAATACAATAATGTCCCGACTGTGTAAACTGCAAAGCTACAGATTTCCCAAAGACAATCATCTTATCATGTTCCATATCTAATTTTATTTGAGCCTTTTTCATAGACGGTTTCCTTAACAGCAAAGGTATGTCACTGGATACTACATCCGTACGAACAAAATGGTTTACCTATGCTATTTTATATGGAATTAACACTCCTTTTAGTGATTTCAACATGTGGTTATCCCTAAACCTGAAACAGGTAGAACTGTTGTATTCTTTAACCTCATTTCAGTCTTCCTTACTTAAAGAATCCATGTAACACCTTAACCAGTGCACTCCACATACTGTGGACATACACCCACTGTCTAGTACTGCACAACTGAACGAATCTGCGACTAGGGCACTCATTACTGGACTGAAGCTTCTCATGACCAGTACGATTCCTTCTTATTGATCGGTAGCATCATCCTTGCCTTCCAAACCTTCCACATCATGTGTCATCTCAAAAATCCTGATGTTCCTTTTTGGACAATGCAACGCATAATGATCCTTTGAATCACATTGGAAACGCCTGTTGACCACTCCTTGCTTATTCCTGGGGTTCATCCTTCTGCCATAATTGCCCAATTCCTGCTGTCTGTTATAACTGCCATAAGGGTCTCTATCCTCATTCATTTTGTGTATGTTTCTCCTTTCGTACTGACGCTTGGGTCCCATACTTTAACCTCAAAATGCTGCCAGCATTGTATCCTCCACCTTCGGTGTCACCGCTAAAGAGCCCATCTGCGCCATGAAAATGGCCAGAAAGGAATGTTTTCCCAAAAGTTTTTTAGGGCATCAGACATCTGATCAAACAGCGTATCTTTTTTGTTGACTCTAACTCCGGCTAATACCAAGAGCCTATCCATGATCGATATTCTAGCACAATCCAACAATTTGAAGGTAAGTACTGAACTAGGAATTTCCAAGCAGAATTGTTGCAACCTTGCATATAGTCTGTTAAACTCCATAATATATTCTTTTATGGAAAAACCATCCATTTTTCTAAATCTATCAAAGTCTGACCACGCCTTATAGGCACTCAATAAGTCATCTTTCATATAAATTTTATTCATAAATTGTAAGAGATTGTCCAAACCTTCCTCATTGTCCAAATGATGAACCTTGAGCTTTGAGAACACTTTGCGCCCAAAATAAAAACAAGAAATTCTGGAAACACTCAGCAGGTCTGGCAGCATCTATGGAGAAAGAAGCAGAGTTAACGTTTCAGGTCAGTGACCCTTCATCAGAACCCATCAGATGCTCCTGATCCTGCTTCTGATGGGAAGTTAAAGTGCAAGGGCCATTCCTTGCTTCCTTTTAGGTAAGGACGTAACCCGTGTCCAAATAGCAACTTCATTCTTCCATTGATCATAAGGCTCGGCTTCACAAAACAACAGTGGTAAATCATATCCTGACACCTTAAACTTGGTTTCAGTCATCTTTCTTAAAAAAAGACACTCCAAATACAGCTTTCTCAAAAAAAAAACTCCAATCCTAATCTCTTGTCTGAAAACAAAGCTTAGTCTCCAATCTTCACTTCACTGCTACCAATGTTAGAGAAACTTCCAAGCCTGTTTGTGAAGAAAACACTGAGACTAGGATGCTTTGGTGGAGATTGTTTATTGCTTGCCACAGGGCTTACTTCAGCTCTCCAAACAACACCTACCAGCCAGTGCTGGCTGGCTCTTCTTTATATATACATAATTGAATACAACTGACTAATTAACATCCAATACCTGTTCATCCTATTATCTAGAATTAACATTCATTGACAGACCCTAACATGGATGACCGTGGTGGGCATCCTCTGGAGGAACGGGTCTTAATGGCTCCATCCTACTGGGGGGCTGCAGCAATGGTATATGAGTATCTCTCGTGCACTTATCTGCTGGAGGTAAGGAGGTCAACGTTGCTGGGGAGGACGAGACACCACTTACCCCTGGCGGGGGTGGGGAGCTGCTGTCATGAGAGGAAGGCCCCGGGGCAGCTGTCACACGCTCTTCCTCTATCTTGTGCAAGATGACACCTTCCTGTCTCCCTGAGGGGAAGGAGCACCTGGAGGGAGGTTCAGGTTCCTCAGCCCCCTCTCACTTAGACTCTGCTGCATGGAGCCCACAGCAACAGCGATGGAGTGCAGGTCAGATCGCATATGGCTTGAATGCTCAACCAGACTCGCCACGGAGCTCACCAAGCTCTCAACTGAGGAAGCCATATGCTCAAATGCCTGACATCATGGCTTGCATGGACTCCTCCAGCAGTCCTCCGATTGTCAAGGGACCTGGCTGGCACATGCTCACTCAGCTGTTGGAACATGTCTGTGTTGTACCCACCAGAGTATGACCCAGATTCTAATCTTAAACCCCCCGTGGAGCATGCGGATGTATCTGCACTGGTGGAGATGGAAGAAGAGGCGGGTGTTGGAGCGCCCTCTGGGGCATTGGCTTCTTCTTCCTTCCCAGAAAATGATTCTTGGACCACCTGCTATTCTGTGAGTTGAGTTTGGGCACCTACAGTGAAGACACAAACAGGCACTCTAAGCATGGGCTTCACATGAAATCACACAATTTCCTTTAGTTTCCACATTTCGCTGCAGGAGTAGAGCTGACACTTCACTGTTATGCCTTGTGGCTCCTGCCTCACCATCTCCTCTCATCCTGCCTTCCTCCTCTCTCGTGATCTCAGATGCCTCCTCCTCAGCCGTGGTCAGCAGCTTTATGTCAGGGACCCCTTCTCCCGTTCTAGCATGCTCACAAACGCTGGTTGTGGCTTCGTTTATCCTGCAGCAGGCAGTGCCGATTGAATGACATGGCAAATGATGTATCACAACCATTGCATACATGCATCAACATCACTAATTCTGCACTGGCTTTCGCACGACACATCCAATCACATCAACAATGCCAATCTTCATCATGGCACAACATAATTTAGTGAATGGCACCAAGGCTGCTGCATTCCTTGAGTACCCTCTGCCTTAAAGACATGGAGCCATGGAAGAAAACAATAGAGCTGCTTCACCAGAACCACTTACTATCGCTGATCTGAGCAAGTCATTGATGCACTTGCGGCACTGCACCCATGTTCTTCAAGTTACTCCACAGTTCGAGATCTCTTCCGTGACCTCCATCCAGGCTGCCTGGGTGAAGCGGGAGGGTCTTTGCACTCCACTTGCAGGGAAGAGGACCTCCCACCTTTCCATGGCAGCCTGGAGTAGAACCTGCAGAGAGGCATCACTGAACCGTGGGGTGGGTCGCTGCCTGCTGGCTGCCATGTCATTCACTTTGGCTTCAGGTAAAATAAATGATGTGAAGTTGGTGGTGAGTTTCACAAAATAAGGGAGGCAAAAACATTTTGATTTATGTAAAAGCTTCAATTTGTCAATCTGAACTTACTTACATGAAAGGAAGGCTGCTGATCCTTGAGGCTGAAAGCACAGAATGTTTTATATCTGTGGCGTTCATGGTGCTTGGGGCAGTGACGGCGGGTTCCACCAATGAAAGGCCACCTCAGCTGCATGATCCCACGTGTGCCCCGTGCCCGTCGCTGTGCAGCTGTTTTACATACAAAATCGCGTGGGAAACGTGAATTGGAAGCAGAAGTTACGACAACTTCCGGTCCTGCCATCGGGAACGGCATGGCACTCCTAAAATTACACCCTTGATCTATAGCTCACACTGGTCTCCACGTCAGTTATCTGTAGGAGCCACTTGGTAACGTATTCTGGATGAGTCGTTCATGTATTCTCTATTGAAGCACCAAATAGCATGCAGAAATGCATTATTCATTTGAATTTCATAGACAAGTGCTGATGTTTAAGAGTGAATGTCAAGCTGATTCTGCATTTGATACATTGGGATGCTATTTTAATTGCAGAATTAACCTGTTTATTCAAAATTACTAAACATTCCTTCGTTTATCCATTAATTGTATTCTAGAATGTATTAAAATTTCATTGGTTCCTTTTTCAATTGGTAATTTTTAATAAATAAGTACCTGTACAACAAAGGATAGGATAAGATGATATCATTATAGTTGTTTAATGAAGGAGGAGTATAAAAAAAGGGGGTGGAGGGTGATTTTCATGCATCATTCAAACTGGGAACGAAGTCAGCAGAGCAACTGTTCCACCCACCCATTGGTGCCAACATCAGGCCAGTGCCTCATTAATAGGCTGCCAACAAGCTATAAGCACAAAATGGGTGCTCATGGCAGCTCGCCAGTTCTAGAAAGATGAGAAATCAGCTGGCACCCATCCACCGCCCCCCACCCAGTTGTCACTTGCTGGCTGCCCATTTTTCAGCCAATAAACAATCCATTTAAAATCGCCTGCAGTATTGCTGCACAACTCGTGAAACTACCAAAATGTATTCTTTTTGGCTCGGCTTTCATTCTCATTTAAAATGATGCTCTAATTTCTGACTTCAAAAATTAAAATCACATCTTTCCCTGTAATCAAATCCAGACAGCCAAGCCAAAAGATATTTTCCACTTTCAGCCAAGTTCTGCCTTTCAGCATTTGCTCCCATTGATTAGAGCTGGTTCTTAATGGACGTAAAAGTGTAATTTCCCATGATGTACAGACAACGGGCATGGTTCCCTGCTGTTAATGCCTCCGTAAAATCGGCCCTCTGCTAATCTATGCATTAATGGGGCTCAAAATGGTCATCTGACGATTGCTTCTGCAGTTGTATCTCAGCTCCACAGGAATGCAAATCCAACATATACTGAAATAATTACAAAACACATAACTGGAGTGAACTTGCAGTCAGTATCTCATTATACTATTTCCTATTTTTTGCTAACTTTGGCTGGAATTTTATGACCCCCAAATGAGTGAGCTGGTGGTGGTGGGGGGGAGGAGGGGTCTATGGGGGTGCTGAATATTTGAGTGGGAGGCGGGGGCTGCCGTTCCTGATACCTTCCCGTCTCAGCTGCAATTTTACACGAGGCGGCGGAGGCAAGAAACCGCCCGCCCGCCCCAGGCCAATCAAAGCCCTTAAGTAGCCAATTAGCTGCCAGTTAAGGGCCTCCTCCTGCTGCCACAGGCACTTTACCCACGGTGGGTGAGCAGCAAAGGCCCCTAGAACAACGGCAGGTAAAAGCTGGCAGCGTTCCTGCAGGCTGGGGAGGGGTGACCCACATGATCGGGCACCCTGTGCCCCACAGAGGGCCGCACCCGAAGCCCCAACCACCTCCAACGCATAACACTCACCAACCTTCAACCAAACCCCTTGCCTCGCTGGGGCCCAGCCAATTGTCCCCAGCGAGACCCCAAAATATTTACCTGAGTTCTGGGGCCATCCCTCCTCTAGCATCCGATGGCTGGCTGTAGTCCCAGCAGTGGCCACCATTCCCAGTGAGCTGCCAGCTCAATCCCGGTCTGGCTCTCCAGATCCAGCGGAGGTGGACTTGCCACCAACTTTTCGGCTGTTGGGCATGGCCTCCCGCCCAACGTTAAATTCTGGCCATTATTGTGCTCTGCCATAATTTAAAGTGCTTCAGATTGAAATATTGCAAAAACAATGTGTTTCTCCAAAGTAGACAACAAACAATCAAAGGCTGATTGTCACCACCCCACCGCCCCCCACCAATCCCACCCCTCCTTTCCCTGCATGCAGATGGAATTTTATTTTTTCCCCGAGACTTAATTGAACTTAATGATAGATAAGTCATCAATTACATTTTATGAAGCTAGCATTGGGATCATTTCCTGAAAACGGCTGCCCAGAACCTTTTTGAACTCATGGCGATCAAGCCTTTTAGGCTACTTAAAACTGATGTCTTAGGAGTGGTTCTAGCACTTAAACAGCAGGTACACTTTTACCCATGGCGAGCATAATTACAACATATGCTATGGAGGCTGGGCAAAATAACAGCCTCGAGTTTGCACAGTAAAGGTCACTAATGGATAGCAGTCTTTTCATCTGTACTTGAGCACTTCAGTACAAGATGTGAAGTGCTGAGTAAAACAACTGGTGAGGACTCAGTGCAGCCATGACCAGCGCTGCATGGGGAAGAGGGGTGATCGGACGCCATTGTTGGACTGTCGTGCTGTGTGGTCTGCATGGGTGAGTTGGGTTTCAGGTGGCAGTACTGGGTGAGTTGGGTTTCGGATGGCAGTGCTGGGCGAGTTGGGTTTCGGATGGCAGTGCTGGGCGAGTTGGGTTTCGGATGGCAGTGCTGGGTGAGTTGGGTTTCGGGTGGCAGTACTAGGTGACCTTCAGCTTAGGTGTTCTGACTGGGTGGGCTGCATTTTGGGTGACAGTACCGGTTGCCCATAATGTTGCATGGCAGTATCAGGTGCCCAAACTATTGGATGAGAGGATCGGGTGCCCATACTGCTGGGTGAAAGGGTTGGCTATCAGGGCCAATAGCGAGTCTGTTGAGAGAAGTAGCAAAGGAAAAGCTGTCAAGACAGGGTCCTCTCTGCAGGGACAACACTCTGGAGGCCTACTGATCCCTTGGCATGGGTTTCATACACCCTGTCTTTTTGGACCCCCCCAGCATGATGCAGCGCCTCTGATGGAGGGAGGGTCAAAAGGTAGCAGTGCCTGCCTGTGAAGCTCCACGATGAGAGCGACAGCAGCTGGCCATGACAAGAATGGCTCATCTGCGCCAGAGAGAGTACCGGACTCATCCAACAATGACCTCCGATCATCCCTCTTCCCCAATGCAGTGCTGGTCATGTGCCTACCCTGAGTCCTCACAAGGTGTTTTACTCAGCACTTCACATCTTGTACTGAAGTGCTCAAGTACAGATGAAAAGACTGCTATCCATTAGTGACCTTTACTGTGCAAACTCGAGGCTGTTATTTTGTCTAGCCTCCATAGCATATGTTGTAATTATGCTCACCATGGGTAAAAGTGTACCTGCTGTTTAAGTGCTAGAACCACTCCTAGGACATCAGTGTTACATAACCTAAAAGGCTTGATCGCCATGAGTTCAAAAAAATCCTGGGCAGCTATCTCCAAATGTCTGAGCAGCCCCATCAGTGAAGACTACGGCTTTCCAGAGAGGCGATCACTGACTTATGCACCATGCTGCAGGACGTGTTGGGACCTGTGGGATTTGGTGGTCACCCTATACCTGTGGCCTTGAAGATCACTGTAGCACTCAACCTTTACATATTTTGGAACATTCCAAGGATCCACCGGGGACATGTGTGGCATATCGCAGACAGCTGCCCACTGCTGCATCCATAAGGCGATAAATGCTGCTTCAAGAGGGTTGGCGACTAATGTGCGCTGCTGGACCGACCCTGGATGTCAGGCCAAAAAGGCAAATGGATTTGGGGCCATCGCTGTATTCCCCCAGGTGCAATGTGTGACAGACTGCATGCATATGGCCATCAAGGCTCCCACGAAGCAGCCAGCCACCTACAACAACAGGAAGGGTTTCCATACCATCAACATTCAGTTCTTCTGCGACAACCAAAAAACATTTCTTGCAGGTGTGTCCACTTCCTGGGAAGCAGCCAGGATGTCCACATACTTCGACAGTCCCAGGTACCTCAGTTGTTCAGGCCCCCTGTTCACCTACAGTGATGGATCTCGGGGACAAGGGCTACCTATTGAAGACTTGGCTACTGACACCTGTGAGGAACACTCAAACTGCAACAGAGGAAAGGTATAACACTTGCCATGGCTCCACCCGAGCGACCATCAAACAGACCATTGGGCTGCTGAAGATGAGATTCCAGTGCCTGGATTGATCTGGTGGAGCTCAGCAGTATGCTCCAGCGAGGGTCTCATGTATTTTGGTGGTCTGCTGTGCTCTGCACAATGTAGCACTACAGAATGGGGAAACCTTGCATGATGAGGACATGATAGAACATGATAGATAGCACTGGAGGCCAGGCCAGGCACATTGAGCGACGGGACAAGGAGGCAAGAGGCAATCTCATACTTACTGCTTCCAGGCACCATGATGGCCACTCTCAGTAAAGTCAATAAAGACTCACCTCAAGGCATGCAATCTGTCACCTCCCTTCTATGTGTCTTCCGTGCCTAGTGCCCAGCCGAAACACGTGCTATGGCCTATGGGAGATGTTAATCAAATGGGGGCTGTGTCTAAATTGGCATCCACTAAGGGGGAAGAGTGAAGTCAGCAGCTCACAACTAATGCGTTTTAGAATACTCATGTTGCACGATAAAAGCTAATTTCAAAAACAAAAGAACTTTATAAGAGAAAACAAACATCAAATGTCAAACACCCAAGAAATCTCAAGTTCCTCTTGGTAGTTTTCTTCACACATTTAAAAGTGCTTCTATGAGGTGTGATCCCTGCGCTAGCAGCTGGGCTGGAGGCAGGCTGCTGATCAGGCTCCCTTAGCCTGTGACTAATTTGGCAGGCGTCCTTTGGCAGTCTGAGTCCTGGAAGGCCCCGGCTACCTGAGGGTTTCCTGCACTGGTGCAGGACTCTCCTCAGTCATCACGGCTACTGGAGCTGGGCTCACTGGCGGAGGGGCTGAGAGGCCACTGTCCACAATCAGAGCACCCTGAAGGGAGCTCCCAGCTGTGGAGGTCAGCCTCTCCTCCTCCCCTTCAAGGCTCACTTGAACTATGCTGCTGACCATTGGACCAAATCATTGTTTGTTAAGTCCCTGGCTGTTGCCATGTCGGGGTCCACTATGTTGAGGGACAGCTCCATCTATGGGAAAGTGTACCCCCTTTCATAAATGCCGGTCATGCAGTCATAGAGTCATAGAATTATGCAGCACAGAAACAGGCCCTTCGGCCCATCATTTCTGTGCTGGCCATCAAGTACCTAACTATTCTAATTCCATTTTCCAGCATTTGGCCTGTAGTCTTGTATGCTTTGGCATTTCAAGTGATCATCTAAATACTTCTTAAATGTTGTGAGGTTCCTGCCTCTACCACCCCTTCAGGCAGTGTGTTCCAGACTGAATTTTTTTTTCCTCAAATCCCCTCTAAACCTCCTGCCCCTTACCTTAAATCTTTGCCCCTTGGTTATTGATCCCTCCGCTAAGGGGAAAAGTTTCTTCCTATCTAACCTATCAATGCCCCTCACAATTTTGTATACCTCAATCATGTCCCCCCTCAGCCTTCTCTGCTCTAAGGAAAACAACCCTAGCCTATCCAGTCTCTCTTCATAGCTGAAATGCTCCAGTCCAGGCAACATCCTGGTGAATCTCCTCTGCACCCTCTCCAGTGCAATCACATCCTTCCTATAGTGTGGTGCCCAGAACTGTACACAGTACTCCAGCTGTGGCCTAACTAGCGTTTTATACAGCTCCATCATAACCTCCCTGTTCTGATATTCTATGCCTCGGCTAATAAAGGGAAGTATCCCATATGCCTTCCCAACCACCTTATCTACCTGTGCTGCTGCCTTCAGTGATCTATGGACAAGTACACCAAGATCCCTCTGACCTTCAGTGCTTCCTAAGGTCCTACTATCCATTGTATATTCCCTTGCCTTGTTAGTACTCCCAAAATGCACCACCTCATACTTCTCAGGATCAAATTCCATTTGCCACTGCTCTGCGCATCTTACCAGCCCATCTATATCATCCTGTAATCTAAGGCTTTCCTCCTCACTATTTATGACACCAACAATTTTCATGTCATCTGTGAACTTACTGATCATACCTCCTATATTCACGTCTAAATCATTAATGTACACTACAAACAGCGAGGGTCCCAGCACCGATCCCTGTTTTACACCACTGATCACAGGCTTCCACTTGCAAAAACAACCCTTGACCATCAGCCTCTGCCTCCTGCCACTAAGCCAATTTTGGATCCAATTTGCCAAATTGCCCTGGATCCCATGGGCTCTTACCTTCTTATCCAATCTCCCATGCGGGACCTTATCAAAAGCCTCACTTAAGTCCATGTAGATTACATCAAAAGCTTTATCCTCATCTAGACATCTAATCACCACCTCGAAAAATTCAATCTAGTTAGTTAGACACAATCTCCCCTGACGAAGCCATGCTGACTATCCCTGATTAATCCCTGCCTGTCCAAGTGGAGATTAATCCTGTCCCTCAGAATTTTTTCCAATAGTTTCCCTACCACTGATGTTAGACTCACCGGACTGTAATTACCTGGTTTATCCCTGCTGCCCTTCTTGAATAATGGTACCACATTCGCTGTCCTCCAATCCTCTGGTACCTCTCCTGTGGCCAGAAAGGATTTGAAAATTTGTGTCAGAGCCCCCGCTATCTCCTTCCTTGCCTCACATAACAGCCTGAGATACATCTCATCTGGGTCTGGGGATTTATCTACTTTTAAGCCCACTAAAACAGCTAATACTTCCTCCCTTTCAATGCAAATATGTTCAAGTATATCACAATCCCTCTCCTTGATCTCTGCACCTGTATCGTCCATCTCCATAGTGAACACAGATGAAAAGTAATCATTTAAAACCTCACCTATGTCCTCCGGCTCCACACACAGATTGCCACTTTGGTCCCTAATGGGCCTTAGAATTTTCCTTTATCTTGCCCACCAGTGCTTTTTCATGTCCCCTCATCGCTCTCCTAATTACTTTTTTAAGTACCCCCCCTACACTTTCTATACTCCTCTAGTGCCTCCACTGTTTACAGCACTCTGAATCCGCCATAAGCCTCATTTTTTTTCCTTATCCATTCCTCTATATCCCTTGACATCCAAGGTTCCCTGGACTTGTTGGTCCTACCCTTTTCACCTTAACGGGTACATGTTGGCTCGGAACTCTCACTATTTCCTCTTTGAATGACTCCCACTGGTCTGAGGTAGACTTTCCTACGAGTAGCTGCTCCCATTTTGGCCAGACCCTGTTTTATCATATTGAAATAGGCCTTCCCCCAATTTACTACCTTTATTTCTGGTCCATCTTTGTCTTTTTCCATAACTACCTTAAATCTTACAGAGTTATGGTCACTATTCCCGAAATGCACCCCCACTGACACTTCTACTACTTGTCTGGCTTCATTCCCCAGGATTAGGTCCAGTATCGCCTCTTCTCTTGTTGAACTTTCTACATGCTGGCTCAAAAAGCTCTCCTGTAAGCACTTTAAGAATTCCACCCCCTTTAAGCCTTTTACACTAAGACTATCCCAGTTGATATTGGGGAAGTTGAAATCTCCTACTATTATTACCCTATTATTTTTACAGCTCTCTGAGATTTGCCTACATATCTGCTCCTCTATCTCTTTATGACTGTTTGGAGGCCTGTAGTACACTCCCAGCCAAGTGATTGCCCCCTTTTTGTTTTTAAGTTCTACCCATCTGGCCTTATTTGAGGAACCTTGTAAGGTATCATCCCACCATACTGCAGTAATTGACTACTTGTTCAACTGTGCAATGCCACCTCCTCTTTTGCCCCCTCCCCTGTCTCACCTGTAGATTCTATACCTTGGAATATTGAGCTGCCAGTCCTGCCCCTCAATCATGTCTCTGTGATCACAATAATATTATAATCCCTTGTGTTAATCATCGCCCTCAATTCATCTGCCTTACTAGTCAGACTCCTTGCATTAAAATAGATGCAATCCAGCCTTGTATTTTTTACTTGTGCCTTAACAGGTCTATATTTGCTCTGCCTTCCAGACGGACTCAGTTTCTCTTCTATATTTGACTGTGCATCACCCCCTACTGTACCTCTACTCTGTATCCCATCCCCCTGCCAAATTAGTTTAACCCCCCCCCACCAACAGCACTCGCAAACCTCCCAGCAAGGATGTTGGTCCCATTCCGGTTCAGGTGCAACCCGTCTAACTTGTGCAGGTCCCACCTTTGCCAGAAACAGACCCAGTGATGCAGGAAACTAAAGCCCTCCCTCCTGCACCATCTCCTCAGCCACGCATTCTTCTACCTCCTATTCCTATACTCACGAGCACGTGGCACCGGAAGTAATCCAGAGATTACAACCTTTGAGGTCCTACTTTTTAATCTGCTAGCTGGCTCCCTAAAGTCTTGTTGCAGGACCTCAGCCCTCTTTCTACCTATGTCGTTGATACCACTGTGTACCACGACCTCTGACTGTAAACCCTCCCCCTTCAGAATGTCCTGCAGCCACTCCGTGATATCCTTGATTCTAGCACCAGGGAGGCAACATACCATCCTGGAGCCACGTTTGTGGCCACAGAAACGCCTATCTGTACCACTTACGATAGAATCCCCTGTGATTATAGCCCTGCCACTCTTCATCCTCCCCTCCCGTGCAGCTGAGCCACCCATGGTTCCACAGACTTGGCTGTTGCTGCATTCCTCTGAGAAGCTATCTCCCCAACAGTATCCAAAGTGGAAAATCTGTTAGATAGGGAGATGGACACAGGGGACTCCTGCACTACCTGCTTAATTCTTCTACTCTGCCTGGAGGTCACCTATTCCCTTCCTGCCTGAGCAGTCTTTACCTGCGGTGTGACCACCTCCGTGTACGTGCGACCTACAATGATCTCAACTTCGCAGATCCTCTGCTCCAGATACGAAACGTGGATTTCGAGTAGCTGCAGCTGGAGACACTTCCTGCACACGTGTTCGCCTTGGACACTGGAAGTGTCCCTAACTTCCCACATTGCACAAGAAGAGCACTGCACACTGCCAAGCTGCCCTGCCATGACTTATCCTTAATTCATTCCCTTACATTACCCAAAAACTAGATTATTTACACTCGGGACCTTGATTCCCTAAAAAAGCTACCTACTATTTTTAAAAAACTGTGGACCTTTCCCTTTACTTTTAGTTACTAACCCAGCTATTTAGAGTTATTCCCTAACAGCAGTTACTCACCAACCTTGCAGCTTTCCTGTAACATCACTGCTCGCTTTGTTTTCAAACTTCTGCGCGCTTCGACTGCTCTCCGCTGCACTCCTGCAAGGTAAGTGACTGGGCCACGATCCTCGGGCTTAATTTAAAGGCTCTGCTCTCGGCATTCTCCCCTAAGGCCCGCTGCGCTCCCGGAAGGTAAGTGACTGGGCCGTGATCCTGATAAATCTCCCCTGGCAACACCGCACCCACCCCCTCCCCTGCCCCCCTCCCCCGACCTCACGCCGAGGAAGCTCAGTGCCATCAAAGTTAACAACTTACAAGTCCTTTTTAAATTGCAAATTTCTGCAGAAGATGTTCCATGTTTCCGATCTATTTTTTTTTATCAATACGTCATGGATGTCCCTTTTCTACTACATTTTGAGTTGAAAGTTCTCAATGAGTCATTGTTTAATTTTTTCCCTCTTTTCTCTTTGCAGCATGTTTCAACCATTAGCTACACATTAAGTTTTTGAGTGAGGAGGCTGTCATAGAGTCATAGAATCGTACAACATAGAAACAGGCCCGTCGGCCCATCGCGTCCATGCCGACCATAATGCCTATCTCCTAATCCCACCTGCCTGCATTAATTCCATATCCCTCTGTGCCTTGCTCATTCAAGTACCTGTCCAGATGCCTTTTAAATGTCGCTACTGTTCCTGCCTCCACCACCTCCTCAGGCAGCTCATTCCAGATACCCACTATTCTTTGTGTGAAAAATTTTCTCCTTTGATCCCCTTCAAACCTCCTCCCTCTCACCTTAAATCTATGCCCTCTAGTTTTAGTCATCCCTACCATGGGAAACAGACTCTGGCTATCGATCCTATCTATGCCTCTCATAATTTTATAAACTGCTATCATGTCCCCTCTCAGCCTCCTTCACTCCAGGGAAAACAGACCCAGCCTATCCAATCTCTCTTTATAACTCAAGCCCTCCAAACCAGGCAACATCCTTGTGAATCTTTTCTGCACC
This sequence comes from Heterodontus francisci, assembly GCF_036365525.1. Lineage (NCBI taxonomy): Eukaryota > Metazoa > Chordata > Chondrichthyes > Heterodontiformes > Heterodontidae > Heterodontus > Heterodontus francisci. The sequence continues at coordinate 107,995,929 of NC_090376.1, forward strand.
CTTTCTAGCTTAATCACATCTTTCCTGTAGTGCGACAACCAGAACTGCACACAATACTTCAAATGCGGCCTAACCAACATTATGTACAACTGTAACATGACGTCCCAACATGACGTCAATGCCTCGGCCGATGAAGGCAAGCATGCCATACGCCTTCTTCACCCTGTCTACCTGTGTTTCCACTTTCAGGGAACTATGTACTTGCACCCCAAGGTCTCTCTGCTCAACAACACTCCCCAGGGCCCTGCCATTCACTGTATATGTCCTGCCCTGGTTTACCTTCCCAAAATGCATCACTTCACACTTGTCTGCATTAAATTCCATTTGTCACTCCCTTGCCCACTTTCCCAGTTGATCTATATCCTGTTGTAACCTTAGACAACCTTCTTCACTGTCCACTATATCACCAATTTTGGTGTCATCTGCAAACTTACTAATCATGCCCCTTACATTCACATCCAAGTCATTAATATATATGACAAACAACAGAGGGCCCAGCACCGATCCCTGCAGCACATCACTGGTCACCGGCCTCCAATCTGAAAAACAACCTTCCACTACCACCCTCTGCCTCCGATCACCAAGCCAATTTTGTATCCAATTTGCTAGCTCACCCTGGATCCCATGTGTTTGAACCTTCTGGACCAGCCTACCATGCGGGACCTTGTCAAAGGCCTTACTAAAGTCCATGTAGACAACGTCCATCGCCCTGCCCTCGTCAATCCTCTTGGTCACCTCCTCGAAAAACTCATCAAATTCGTGAGACATGATTTCCCACGCACAAAGCCATGCTGACTATCCCTAATCAGACCATGTTTTTCCAGATGCATATATAAATCCTGTCTCTCAGAATCCCTTCCAATAACTTTCCCACCACTGATGTAAGGCTCACCGGCCTGTAGTTCCCTGGCTTATCCCTGCTGCCCTTCTTAAATAAAGGCACAACATTAGCTATCCTCCAGTCTTCCGGTACCTTACCCGCGGCTAACGAGGATACAAAAATCTCTGCCAGGGTCCCAACAATCTCCTCCCTTGCTTCCCATAGCTTCCGAGGATACACCTGGTCAGGCCCTGGGGATTTATCTGTCTCAAAAGAGCTTGCAAGGTTCAAGAGTAACTGAGAAGATTCAGGATCAAAATAAACCGAAATGGTAAGAAGTTTCAATTTGTGGAGATGTGTATTTCTGTGTTTGCTGTGCTTTCACAATAACATTTGTTCAGCTTTACTCAAACTATTATTCTCATAATGTTTTGGCTGGATAAACAGCAAATTCAAATTCTGCTAGATTTGATATATCATGCCCATACTACACTGAATGAATACCATGATACTGTCCACTGATTGCCATACACTGAATGAACATCATGGATAATATTATTCACATAGTAGGTTTTATCAACAGTTCAAATGGTACTTCCAACTGGGATATTCAATTGGCCTGCTTGCACCAGCCCTTCGCTCGCCTTGACACTGCTGCATAAAGTTCATCGTCGCCAAGGCGATGGTGTGCATGTCTGCATGCATTTGTGGGATTTGGCTCTCCATGAGGGTCACCAGCCTCTCAATGGAAGAAGCCATGTGTCCACATGCCTAAGACAAGGCAGCATTAGTGGCATGCATAGACTCCTCTATTGTCCACTCATGGCTGCACATGGCCTCTGGCATCTCCGCCAGATGTGACATACTCCTCTCTGCAACTCCAGCATTCCCTGTGCTTTCGACACAAGAGGCTTAGCATGGGCCTGGCCACCCACAGTCCAATAACTGTCAGTGGCCTCAACTGTCTCAGCCTCAGCCGACTGCTCAGGCATGTGTGCAGTGCTCTCACCAGCTTGTGACACTGATACTAACGCCAACTGCAAAAGTGAAAGTATCTGCACTGGTGCAAGGTGCAGGAGAGTCATGTGATGGTGCATCCTCTGACTCCTGATGCTCCTCAGAGGTGGAATTAGGTCCCCCTTCTACTACAGTCTCCTGCAGCCGCCGACCTGCATGAGTGAACACAAACATGTGTGGGTTAGGCAATGCAACCATACATGATATAGGTCTCTAGAAGTGAACTGTATGTCAATGGAAGACAACCCTCACTCTCTTGCACAGAGAATCCAGTCTCACCATCTGCTATTGAGTGACCACCCTGGGTCCCCGCTAGTTCAAGTGCCTCCTCCTCAACAGTGAAGAAGTTTCATGTCTGTGATGCCACCACCCATCCGCGATGTCTCCCTGCTGTTTGGGCCCTTTTGTCCTGCAAGTGGAAAAAGGGAAATAGACATACTTTGCAGAGATCAACCTGACAGTTCTGCTAGTGGAAGCCCCTTGTCCCCTGCTGGTGTATTCGATATAACTCATCCTCCCAGCTCTCAGAGGAGTCAATGGAGTGGGGGGGCGGTGGGGAGGGGGTTGTAGGTGAGCTGTGAAAGAGGATGGCCTGTGGCCGCGATGCAGCAATGCATCTGTCAGAATGAGATGATGCTTAACCCCTTTTGCCAGCGCTTTTGCAATGCCTCCCTCCCCATCTCCCACTTCCTCCCATGTAGTCATATGCAAACCCTAAAAAGGAGAGAGGTTTGGAGGAGTCGTTGGCCCTCTTGTGGCACTGTACCCATGTTTGGGGGCTGATCCCATGGCTGTTGATGTCCTCAGTGATCTTCATCTAGGCTTGCTTGATCAGGCAGAAGGACCTCTTCTTGCCATCGCTGGGGAAGAGGACCTCCTGCTATTCCCTTGCAGCGTGGAAGAGAATCTCAAGGATGGGCATCGCTGAACCATGGGGCTACCATGGGTCTTCCTTCAGGCATGGTCACTGCAGCTCCTTGCCGATCAGGCAGCAGAGGCAGCGAAAGGGTTCATTGTGTAGCAGAGGCAGCAGATGGGGGCATTCAGGAAGGCAATCTTTTAACTATGCAGGAGTGAACACAGGGCTGGCAAGGCTTTAAATATGGTGCCAGCACCTGCTCCAGAGTCACCCAACACTGCAATCGGTGTCTCGAATCCTGTGCCTGTCGCATGATTGGCCGGGCCCCATGCCTTCTTTATTATAATTGGCCATGTGATTGCGGTGGGCCGGCCACACACTTGACGAGAGGGGATTGTGCCCACTTCCGGGTCTGGTGCCGGAACCCATGACAGACTCACTAAATCAAACCCTGTAAATCTAACAACCATAAGGAGGATGTATGTTAGTAAATTTTGGAATCTTCTTGGCCAAGAATAAATGCACATTCTTTTATTACAAGAAGTGTAAAGGCTTAAGAATTACTAAGATTGAACTGACGTGTAGAATGTGGTCCAGACATTCACTGCAAGGCTGAAATTATTGGTGGCATCATTGGTCTCCTGCCATTAGGCTGGTGGAAGGACAATGAGACCCCTGCCATTTTCGAGTGTTTCCTCGGTGACTTTTAAGGGGCAGAACTTTCATCTGCCTTTTACAAGAGTTGCAGGTGGAGATGGGTTTAAGGAGTCCTAATGCACAGTCAGCACCCAGCCTTTGTGTGGGAGGCAGTGCATGAAGTGAGTGAAAGCAAATACTACTACAAGGGCAACTGTGGGCCCCATTGGTAGGTCTGGTCCAGGAAAATGGTTTGGATCCTGAAGAGGTACTAATTTAAAAGAAAAATGCCATGGATCAGCCCTGCTTCATGGCTAACTGGACCGGTGGAAGGTTGGCAGGTGTTCCTGGACAACCACCCCCACTCTCAAGGGCAAGTAGAAGCCGAAATTTCCATTGCTGTGGGGCAGGCAGATGCCAGAGATGAGAGTTCACCAGCCTTCTTCATGTTGATAAAATGCCCTTCCACTCATCCCATGAATTCTGACACAATTTGATGCAAGTGCTAGAATGAGATTTCTGGGCCTGTATTTTCTTGGCCTATTTACTGCAATATAGAACATATACAAAACTCTTCAAGCAAATGTTCAAAAAAGTACCAAAATATTCATTTTTATATCTAAGAAATGATATCTTGATTCCTTCATCAAAGTTATCATTTGACTTCAGCCTCATTAGAGCTTACATTATCATTATGTGCCTTTATTAATTGATTTTTCTGTAACTCCCCCCTTTCCCCTCATGTTCATACTCCCACAAGCCTTTCTGCCTCCTTCAGTAGGAGAACAGAATGATGCACTGCTTTTTGATTATTGCCAATCTCACTCCATGTTCATATAGAACATAGAACATAGAACAGTACAGCACAGTACAGGCCCTTCGGCCCACGATGTTGTGCCGAAACTTTAACCTACTCTAAGATCAAATTAACTACCTACCCTTCATTCTACTATCATCCATGTACCTATCCAAGAGTCGCTGAAATGCCCCTAATGTATCTGCTTCTACTACCACCGCTGGCAGCGCATTCCATGCACCCACCACTCTCTGTGTAAAGAACCTACCTCTGACATCTCCCCGAAACCTTCCTCCAATCACCTTAAAATTATGCCCCCTGGTGATAGCCCTTTCCGCCCTGGGAAAAAGTCTCTGACTATCCACTCTATCTATGCCTCTCATCATCTTGTAGCCCTCGATCAAGTCACCTCTCATCCTTCTTCGCTCCAATGAGCAAAGCCCTAGCTCCCTCAATCTTTCTTCGTAGGACATGCCCTCCAGTCCTGGCAGCATCCTGGTAAATCTCCTCTGCACCCTCTCTAAAGCTTCTACATCCTTCCTATAATGAGGCGACCAGAACTGAACACAATATTCCAAGTGTGGTCGAACCAGGGCCTTATAGAGCTGCAGCATAACCTCGCAGCTCTTAACCTCAATCCCCCTGTTAATGAAAGCCAACACCCTATACGCCTTCTTAACAACCCTATCAACTTGGGTGGCAACTTTGAGCGATCTATGGACGTGGACCCCAAGATCCCTCTGTTCCTCCACACTACCAAGAATCCTGTCTTTAAGCCTGTATTCCGCATTCAAATTCGACCTTCCAAAATGAATCACGTCACACTTTTCCAGGTTGAACTCCATCTGCCACTTCTCAGCCCAGCTCGGCATCCTGTCAATGTCCCGTTGCAACCTACAACAGCCTTCCACACTATCCACAACTCCAGCAACCTTCGTGTCATCGGCAAACTTGCTAACCCAGCCTTCCACTTCCTCATCCAAGTCATTTATAAAAATCACAAAGAGCAGAGGTCCCAGAACAGATCAAAAACAAAGAACAAAGAACAAAGATAATTACAGCACAGGAACAGGCCCTTCGGCCCTCCAAGCCTGCGCCGATCCAGAGCCTCTCTCTAAACATGTCGCCTATTTATCCTTGTGGATCCTTGTGGAACACCACTGGTCACCGAGCTCCATGCTGAATACTTTCCATCTACTACCACCCTCTGACTTCTATGGGCCAGCCAATTTTGTATCCAGACAGCCAACTTTCCCTGAATCCCATGCCTCCTTACTTTCTGAATGAGCCTACCATGGGGAACCTTATCAAACGCCTTGCTAAAATCCATATACACCACATCCACTGCTCTTCCTTCATCAATGTGTTTTGTCACATCTTCAAAGAATTCAATAAGGCTTGTGAGGCATGACCTGCCCCTCACAAAGCCATGCTGACTGTCTCTAATCAAACCATGCTTTTCCAAATAATCATAAATCCTGTCTCTCAGAATCCTCTCCAATAATTTGCCCACTACCGACATAAGACTGACTGGTCTATAATTCCCAGGGTTATCCCTATTCCCTTTTTTGAACAAGGAACAACATTTGCCACCCTCCAATCATCCAGTACTACTCCAGTGGACAGTGAAGACGCAAAGATCATCGCCAAAGGCGCAGCAATCTCTTCCCTCGCTTTCCGTAAAATCCTTGGGTATATCCCGTCTGGCCCCGGGGACTTATCTGTCCTCATATCATTCAAAATTTCCAGCACATCCTCCCTCTTAACCTCAACCTGTTCGAGCATATCAGCCTGTTCCACGCTGTCCTCACAAACGACCAGGTCCCTCTCACTTGTGAATACTGAAGCAAAGTATTCATTTAGGACCTCCCCTACCTCCTCCGACTCCAGGCACAAGTTCCCTCCACTATCCCTGATCGGCCCTACCCTCACTCTGGCCATCCTCTTGTTCCTCACATAAGTGTAGAACGCCTTGGGATTTTCCTTAATCCTACCCGCCAAGACTTTTTCATGTCCCCTTCTAGCTCTCCTAAGTCCATTCTTCAGTTCCTTCCTGGCTACCTTGTAACCCTCTAGAGCCCTGTCTGATCCTTGCTTCCTCAACCTTAAGTGAGCTTCCTTCTTCCTCTTGACTAGCTGTTCCACATCTCTTGTCATCCAAGGTTCCTTCACCCTACCATCCCTTCCCTGCCTCATCGGGACAAACGTATCCAGCAGTCGCAGCAAGTGCTCCCTAAACAACTTCCACATTTCTGTCGTGCATTTCCCTGAGAACATCTGTTCCCAATTTATGCTCCCCAGTTCCTGCCTAATAGCATTGTAATTCCCCCTCCCCCAATTAAATATTTTCCCATCCCGTCTGCTCCTGTCCCTCTCCATGACTTTAGTAAAGGTCAGGGAGTTGTGATCACTATCACCGAAATGCTCTCCCACCGAGAGATCTGCCACCTGGCCTGGTTTGTTGCCAAGCACCAAGTCCAACATAGTCTCCCCCCTAGTCGGCCTATCTACATATTGAGTCAGGAAACCTTCCTGGACACACCTGACAAAAACTGCTCCATCCAAACTATTTGCACTAAGGAGGTTCCAATCAATATTAGGGAAGTTGAAGTCACCCATGACAACAACCCTGTTACTTCTGCACCTTTCCAAAATCTGCCTCCCAATCTGTTCCTCCATGTCTCTGTTGCTATTGGGGGGTCTATAGAAAACTCCCAACAAAGTGACTGCTCCTTTCCTGTTTCTGACTTCCACCCACAATGACTCAGTAGACAAACCCTCCTCGACGACCTCCCTTTCTGCAGCTGTGATACTATCCCTGATTAACAATGCCACTCCCCCACTTCTTTTACCTCCCTCCCTATTCCTTTTGAAACATCTAAACCCCGGAACATCCAACATCCATTCCTGCCCCTGTGATATCCATGTCGCCATAATGGCCACAACATCGTAGCTCCAAGTACTGATCCATGCTCTAAGTTCATCACCCTTATTCCTGACACTTGTTGCATTAAAATAGACACACTTCAACCCATCATACTGGCTGCAACTTTGCCCTGTCTAACCTTCCTCACAGACTCTCTGCATTCGGTATCTGCCTGTTCAACAGCTACCCCATCCACTGATCCGTGGCTCCGGTTCCCATCCCCCTGCCAAACTAGTTTAAACCCTCCCGACGAGCTCGAACAAACCTCCCGCCCAGGATATTGGTGCCCCTCCAGTTCAGATGCAACCCGTCCTTCTTGTACAGATCCCACCTTCCCCAGAAGGTATCCCAATGATCCACATATCTGAATCCCTCCCTCCTACACCAGTTCTGTAGCCACGTGTTCAGCTGCACTCGCTCCCAGTTTCTAGCCTCACTGGTACGTGGCACCGGTAACAATCCTGAGATTACTACTCTTCTCGTCCTGCCTTTCAGCTTCCAGCCTAACTCCCGATATTCGCTTTTCAGGTCCTCATCCCTTTTCCTAGCTATGTCATTGGTACCGATATGTACCACGACCTCTGGTTGCTCCCCCTCCCCCTTAAGAATCCTGTGGACTCGATCCGTGACATCCCTGACCCTGGCACCCGGGAGGCAACATACCATCCGGGAGTCTCGTTCGCGACCACAGAATCTCCTGTCTGTTCCTCTAACCATTGAATCTCCTATCACTATCGCTCTCCTATTCTCCCCCCTTCCCTTCTGAGCCACTGAGCCAGGCTCAGTGCCAGAGACCTGGCCACTGTGGCTTTCCTCTGGTAGGTCGTCCCCCGCAACTGTATCCAAAACGGTATACGTATTATTGAGGGGAACGGCCACAGGGGATCCCTGCACTGTGCGCCTATTCCCTTTCCCTCCCCTGACGGCCACCCAGCTACCTTTATCCTGTAACTTAGGTGTCACTACTTCCCTATAACTGCTATGAAACTTAATGAGTAAGGATAGACAATGTAAGTCTTAACCCACTTCTTCCAAGGTGTACTGTCTACCTGCACAATGAGTTCCATCTTATGGCCTTGTTCAGAACTGATGAAATATGTACCAGCTGTATCAGGCAGATCTGAGTGACATGCAGCCTTGGGACATGAACCCACAGCCATCTGTTTAGTGAGCTAGAGCTGTAACCAATAAAGCTGCTAGGCAGCCAGTGAATATAATTGTTTCTGAATATTAGAACAATCTGATGTTTGAATTATAAATTTAATCGCCGTGCTCTCAAATACTTAAACAGTTAGGATGCCTGATGTTTTCCTTTATTACAGAAATAAGAAGCTATTCAAAACAAATGTACTGAAAGCAGATGCATAGCAAAAAAGGCATTCAGAGCTAAATCAGATACATTCCGCATCAGGATTTTTATGTTTTGTGCTATAATTTCCTTTGTCATGTCTGTCAGCACCTCTACTTCTCATTTAAATGAATTACTTGAATGTACCTACTGTGACAGCTGCTGTTAACTTCAGACTGTGAATGCAGAACAGGGAGGGAGGGACACAGGTTCAACACTAACAAGCCTCAAGGAAGGCTGGAGATTCAATAACTATTTCCCCCCACAGTGTAATATATATTTGCAACTGACTCTCAACAAAAGCAGTTGATTCTGTCTCAAATAACTCCTACAGAAAGAAAAGAGCAGGAGAACTATCCTGATTGGGAATGAAACTAAAGGTTATAGGGACAGAAAAAAAGTAAGCTCAAACATTCCAAAGGACAAACTTTAGGCCACTGATACACAGCTTTCGTGAAAAAATGTGCCAAATCACATATTATGATCCTCACAGCATGCTTTTTTACCTGGGCTTCCCAGTCCTAGAGAGGACAACACACTTATTCTGAGTTAGCACCAGCTGCCGCGAAATCCATGTATCAAGGGCTGGAAGCTTTACCTCAACAGTAACAGCAATCTACATTTATATAGAACCTTTAATGCAGGAAAATGTCCCGACATGTTTCACAGGAGCTGTTCAGTTGAATTCTCCTGCAATGTTAGTGGCCAAGATACTTCTCACATGTTAACCCTTGCAGTCACACCTGGATTGTGGAGGAAGAAGCCATGCCAATGATTCATTTACAAGATTGTATATTGGTTTGACATTTCAGCGATTTCTAAAGGTCAGTTGTTTGACTTGTATTGGTAAATGTGAAACTGGTGGACAAATACAGATATGAACACTACACCATGTATTTTGTATGTACAGAAATATTTTGGAAGTCAGATTATTAATGAACAGCTTACTAACAAATATTTATGTATCTTTTTGCCTCACTATCACAGGGATGGATAATCACAGCTTGTGCTTCACTGTCAGTCCTTTCACATATGGCTCTGATAATGAAGGTAAACGAGAGAGCAATATTGTGGTAGAAAGGCCAGTTCTTGCCAGAAACGGTCTGGCTGTTAATAGGGCCAGGAGAGATATAACAGGCCTATCTATTGCTCATTTTTTTTGAGATAAGAAGTATTACGTCTTTGCAGTCAGTTAAGTGTACAAATGTGATCCGAGTTCAATTGCTGCCAACCTACACTTTGGATAATTCCTCCTTGCTTTCTGCTTGACACCAATTCACCTCTTGCTGACAGAATCACCAAATCACTTTGCATGCAAATTTCTATTCCATTCACTTCCCAGCCTGGAATCTGCCAGCTACCTGAAGACACGAATGATAGGCATGATTTAATTCTGAGTCCCTCACCTTTACATCTGTGAACTGTAGTACAACAGTGAGTACACACCGAAAGTACTTCATTGGCTATAAAGCAATTTAAGATGGTCTGAGGCTGTGAGAGGTGCTATGTAAATACAAGCCTTTCTTTTTTCTTCATATTCTGAAAGTGCAAAACAGACCCAACCAAATTATTTGCTTTGCCAAACAAATAATACACCTGAGTGGCCTACTCCTGCTTCTAATTCCTATGTGGTAAACAAAAACAAGGAATAAAACAAAAATGCTGCATATCTGAAGGGAATAAACAAATGCCCAATTATATTTGCATAAATTGGACTTGAACAAAAATCTGTTTTAAAATCAATCATTCAAGCAAAAATTTAAATTTCTATGTGGAATATCTGCAGATACTTCCCAACATAACTTTGATGAGAGATCAGTGAAAACCCCAGAGAAATGGCGTAAAGAACCATTTATGGTGTTTCTCCAGGATTTCCACCAATTTTATGCTGAATTTATACCAGGAGATTGGAGAACTCCTGTGGAAATACATGTATTTGTAATTGGAATATTGCAATAATAAAACCAAAAATAGTTTTCTATTTTTCCATCCATCCATATGCCTTTAAAAGTAGGACTGCAATTCCTCTCCTAGCAATCTAATTATATTCTCTTCTAGCACCCTGATTGGTCTGTGGAAACCTACAGTCTTGCAAAATGAGCAAATTAATTTCAACATAAATAAAGTATGAGGTGTTGCATTTTTGTAGGAAGAATAGGAAAGGCACCTATTCCTTCGAAAATGAAAGTTTAAATAGAATAGAGATGCAAAGGGATTTCAGAGTACAGATTCACAATTCATTTCAAGTAGCAACATGGGTTAAAAAGCCAGAAAATGCAAACAAAGCACTGGGGTTTATTTCTAGAGGAATAGAATTCAAAAGCAGAGCAGTTGTGTTAAATTAATATAGAATCTTGGTTAGACCACAAATAAAGTTTACACGTAGTTCTGATCTCTATATTACAGAGGAAAATTCCTCCACACAAGATCAGGGGGCAGGTTGTTCAACCTTGCCCGTCTAAGAGTGAAGTCCAAAGTACGGAAAGTCCTCATCAGGGAACTCCTCTTTGTTGACGATGCTGCTTTAACATCTCACACTGAAGCGTGCCTGCAGAGTCTCATCGACAGGTTTGCAGCTGCCTGCAATGAATTTGGCCTAACCATCAGCCTCAAGAAAACGAACATCATGGGGCAGGACGCCAGAAAGGCTCCATCCATCAATATTGGTGACCACGCTTTGGAAGTCGTTCAAGAGTTCACCTACCTAGGCTCAACTATCACCAGTAACCTTTCTCTAGATGCAGAAATCAACAAGCACATGGGAAAGGCTTCCACTGCTATGTTCAGACTGGCCAAGAGAGTGTGGGAAAATGGCGCACTGACACGGAACACAAAAGTCTGAGTGTATCAAGCCTTTGTCCTCAGTACCTTGCTCTATGGCAGTGAGGCATGGACAACGTATGTCAGCCAAGAGCGTCGTCTCAATTCATTCCATCTTCGCTGCCTCCGGAGAATACTTGGCATCAGGTGGCAGGACCGTATCTCCAACACAGAAGTCCTCGAGGCTGCCAACATCCCCAGCTTATACACACTACTGAGTCAGCGGTGCTTGAGATGGCATGGCCATGTGAGCTGCATGGAAGATGGCAGGATCCCCAAAGACACATTGTACAGCGAGCTCGCCACTGGTATCAGACCCATCGGCCGTCCATGTCTCCGCTTTAAAGACGTCTGCAAACACGACATGAAATCCTGTGACATTGATCACAAGTCGTGGGAGTCAGCGTTCGCCAGAGCTGGCGGACAGCCATAAAGGCGGGGCTAAAGTGTGGCAAGTCGAAGAGACTTAGCAGTTGGCAGGAAAAAAGACAGAGGCGCAAGGGAAGAGCCAAATGTGTAACAGCCCCGACAATCAAATTTTTCTGCAGCACCTGTGGAAGAGCCTGTCACTCTAGAATTGGCCTTTATAGCCACTCCAGGCGCTGCTCCACACACCACTGACCACCTCCAGGCGCTTATCCATTGTCTCTCGAGATAAGGAGGTCAAAGAAAAAAAAAATTACAGATGATATAAAATAAGTTGAAAAAGTGCCAAAAGGATTTATAAGAACAATACCATAACTGAGAGGGTGCATCTGTCAGGAAAGATTGAATAGGCTGGAGCTCTTTTCTCTCGAAAAGAGAAGACTGAAAGACTGAGAGGTGATCTGATAGAGGTCTTTAAAATCATGAAGGGATTGATAGGGTAGAAGTAGAGAAGTTGTTTCCACTTTCAGGAAGACCAAACCTAGGAGCCACAAATGTAATATAGTCACTAATAAATGCAATAAGGAAGTCAGAAGAAACTTCTTTACTCAGAGAGTAGTGAGAATGTGGAACTTGCTACTACTTGGAGTAATTGAGGTGAAAGAAAATTTGCATTTAAGGGGAAGCTAGATAATACATGAGGGAGAAATGAATAGAAGGATATGTTGATAGGGTGAGATTAAGAGTGCTGGAAGAAGCTCATGTGGAGCGTAAACACCACATGGATCATATGGCCTGTTTCTATGATGTAATTTCAATGTAATTCAATATATCAGAGAGCAAAGTTGTAATCTAATCTTGGGATTTACACATCAGTTATCTCTTTGATTAGCTACTTACTCATTTCTACATTTTACTGGATTACTTAGTCCATCCCAAATGCTTCTATTTGCCCAGCCAGATTAATTCTCAGCTCATCTGAATCCTTCTTACTCCCTGCATAAGCAGCTTCTATTTTACCCATTCACAGTCTAACCACTGTGTATCCTCCACCAACAATGCCCAGCCCAAGGCCTGGCCTTAGCTTTGGTCTCAGAGTGCAGAAACTCCTCCAACCAACTCCTAGCTCAGGCCAACCTTAAACCATAGCCTGGTCTGAGTCTCAATCTTGAAGAAATAAAACTATGGAAACAGGATCACCTCCAACTCTCACCTTATTCCAACTATCCCAAATCCTGGAAATCCTCCTCTTTCACCATTCTGGAAGCACCATCACCATGGACTGTATCAATTCAAACAGAAAGCCAACCTTTGCAGGGTAATCTCAGGATGCATGCAACAAGAATTAACCTGCAATTGATCTCAGGATGCATGTAACAGAAATTACTTGGCAACTGACCTCCAAATGAGCCTACTTACACCTATTAGGCTTTATGACCTTAAAGTGATAGACCAGATTGCTTGAAGATCCACCTTAGCAGCAGAAAAAATGCCTGGTGCATGATATGATGTAATGCTATGATGATAGTGTATCATCTCAATTAGCATTTCCTTAAGTTCCACTGGAGGCTGTTTACCAAATGGCCACTAAAACATTTTGTGTACATTTATGAGGGACCTATAGAAACAGAATTTCTCCTTCTTACCCAACAATTATATGGTGACCCACTGCCAAACACTCAGTGCCCCCTGTACAGCCCAACCCCACTGAAGCCTTTTCTTCCCCTTATATAGTTTTCTTCTAGCTTAGCCCCAACCAGATTTCTTATCCCTTGCATCAGGACGCTTACCATCAGAATTCTTTAAATGTTCAGCTGGTGTCTCCAGATAATTTGCCTAAGAAAGGAGTTAAATTACACCATCCAAACACAAACATGTCTTGTGATTTGTCTAGATGTGTATAATCGGTAGCTTCTTTTTGACTTAAATTCACAAAGCCCTGTTAACAGTTTTGGCAGTGGGGGGCATTTATTAGTCTGCATTGTATAAGTTAAGGCAGTAAAAGATTATCTAGGCCAGTAGCATAAGACAGGGACTGTCAAATCAGCAACTTGTTTTAAATTCCATTGAAAAAAAAAATTGGGTGGGGCGTTAAATGGCTGCCAATTCGCTAGCGTGCAAGATGAATTTATATCTAAATGTGTTTTTTTTCTGGGGGCGTCTAGAGTTCTAATAATAGGTCATCCCTCTCACAGATGCTGCCATGCCTACTGAGTATTTCCAGCATTTTCTATTTTTGCTTCGAGGAGCATCTGGGTTTTCTGAAGAGTTTTAGCTAAGGTAAATGGCAGTTATGAAAAAGGATCATGATATAACAAGATTGATTCCTAGTTCGTTTAGCACAGATTTGCAGACTATTTCATAATTTCTAAAATACAAGAGTTAGAAAAGTTTAGCAAGTACTGTAAAAATATGTTTGTTAAATAAACTTGTTTGGCAATTAGAACCTAAAACAAGACTTAGTGTAGCGTCTGCCACTTCTTGAAGTAAAGGAAGAGCCTCTGGAGGCATTAGATACAACCAATAGCAGAAGCATTCTAGAGAAGGGTGTAGAAGGCAAGAGGTCAACTCTCAGCCACATCACATGGACTGTCCCATGTTAAAGGCACTGATATATTACTTGTGTAATGAGGGTATATGAGCAGAACTAATTTACGCCTTTATTTAACTAACTGCAATAGGTAAGTGAAACCTATTTCTGTATATTTATTTATTTTCCAGGAACCAACCAAAAAACAATTAATGTACTGTCTCCGAGCACATCTATGAGCATTGCGATGCACTGTCAGCCCCTCACTGCCCCCTGCTCCTCGAGTGTCTTTCACTGTCACTCAGCAAATTTATTAAAAGCTTCTTTCCAAATGCTTTTAGGATGCATCACTCCCTGATGCCAACAGATCCTTTTACAACACTATAATGTTTTCTTATTATCAGCAATGCCACAGGCGCTATGCTAGCATATTCTTATGCTTAAAACTAAACATATATATACTGGATCTATTTATAATTAATAATTTAATATATTATCTCTATATATATATGCATGCACAAATCTAATTTGATATATTATTTGCTTTTATAAAGCTGTCTATATTTATACAATTACCGATGTGTCTTTTATGAGCTCTATTCATTTGTAATATCATGCATTGTGTTCCTCAATAATTCTGAAGTGATGCACACTTGTTTCTGCAGGTAAACTATGTAATGAGCATGATTTAATTTACATTTGTAACTGCAGTATGAGGGACCATGAATTAACTCTCTATTTACATATAAGGGATGAAGAACACACTATAGGGGTTCTTTTATAAGTCTGCACTACTAGCAGAAAGCTGTGTCTGATACTAGCACACTTTGGAAATTTGCATGCTTGTTGCTTGGTGAAAAAATCACAGAAACCACAGTTATGGTTCAATAATTGTACTCTACCTTCTGACTTAGTAGGTTGTAAGTTCAAGTCCCACTCCAGTGACTTGAGCACAAAATCCAAGCTTAAACTTCAGTGCAGTACTGAGAGTGCACTGCACATTTTGAGGTGCTGTCATTGGGATGAAATGCTACACCAAGGTTTTATTTGTTCCCTTAAATTCCTATGGCAGAATTTTGAAAAAGAGCAAGGGAGTTCTCTCTAGTGTTCTGGCCAATATTTATCCTTCAAGTTACATTACTAAAGTAGATTATCTGATCATTATCTCATTGTTGTTTATGGGAGCTTACTGTATGCTGCTGCATTTCCTACGTTACAACAGTATATTTCAAAAGTACTTTGAGGCTATAAATCATTTTGGGGCATATTGAGATCATGAAAGTAGCTATATAATTGCAAGTCTTTTTTATTTCCTTTTATTTTACCTAAAGTTATGATTTGCACTGCCAACCACTGCACTAAAGAAAAAAAATTGCTCATTTATATATTGATATAATTTTATATAATCCATTAGCAATGCCACAGAACATTTGACAGTTACATTTGGCCAGCATATTTCAAACCTTTAAAACCTTTGTTTTGAAATAAGGAGCAGAATGTTCGATTGTTCTGCTGCGATCTATTTGGCATTTAATTGTCAGTACATAATGAAGTGCAATCCAATTATGCAGAGGATTTGCATTGTCTTTTGGATTTTTTTTGGCTCGACGTAACATGCATTCAAGTGTAAGAAGTATGTCAAAAAACTCATTGACATGGGTGGGAGGAAAATATATTAATTCAACTGCATTACAACAGTGACTATACTTAAAAAAAAAGTACTTCATTGGTTGTAAAGCACTTTGGGACACCCTGTAGTCATGAAAGGTGCTATATAAATGCAAGACTTTCTTTTCTTTTCAGCTGCAAATGTGTCATCATGTTATGACTAGCACAATAAACATTTCTTGATTGGAAGCCAAAAAATAAAGCTATACTCAAAAGAAATGATGTACATCTCCAAAAGTTTGAAATTCAATCTGATTCTGACATTTTGAAGGGTGAGATTGCATTGTGGCTATGAAAATATCCTTTTTTAATATCACATCTTCAAAAAAAAATATTTTTACGGTATTATAGAATTCAAATAAAGCACAGGGCTATCGAACATTTTCTCAATACAGATCACGAAATAAATAGGTATCAATGTCAAAATGTTACTGTCAACTTCAGTGTGCTCGAAACATAAAAACAATAGGAACAGGAGTAGGCCATTCAGCCCCTCGAGCTTACTCCGCCATTCAATTAAGTCATGACTCATCTATAAAGTTATGAGTGTGGGAGTTTCTTCACCCTGCTCAAACTTTGAGATATTCATAAGCAGCTGGCTACGAACCAGAAATAAACTGCTGCTTATTCATGCAAATTCATCCAAATGGTCCATGATACAGCCTGTTTATAATTTATTTAATTCCTTTACATTGTCACAGCCAACTCTAGCTTCTCACTCTCACTTTTTCAAAACCGTAGTAATGAATTCATAGTTAACACGTCTGTCAGGCCAGCATCATCTTGATTAGTACTGTTATTCTAATCAAAAGGCTGATAATTAAGATCATCCATCTGTGGAGTTCTAAGTGCTAACTAGAGTTGAAGAATGAATTAACATTATTTAGGTGTTACTTAACCACTGTCACTTGCTAATCATATCAGCAGATATGTATGATTTGCATTAATGTGGTAGTGTTACTGACGCTAACTGCTCTTAAGGACATTACGGAATTTAGAACACAGAAGAAAAGAAAGACTAATTTCAATTCAGCACAATTATTGCAAGAGACAATAAATTAAAATGGATATTTTTGTGTTGTAATTTTATAAACCATTCATTTTTGTGTGTGTATCAAATTAAAAGGACTTTGTCGAAAGTTAGGTGTCTTTCTCATACCCCGACTGTTAAGAAGAGGGATGAAGCCTGGTGAAATAACAACTGTTCAACGGGATTATTGGCACTGCTTCTCTGTTGACGAAGACATCATGTGGCTGAGGCCTTGTTAGAACAGAATGTACAAATTTTGCTGTGAGCAAAACACAGTGCCATTGATTTGTTTGTGGCAGAATCCAGCCAGCATACATTTGCTGAAACAGTGGGTTTCCATGGTTACATGTGTACAGCAAAACTTTTTCTGCTACCTCATCAGTCATAAACAAGACCAACAACACTATAGCCAAGCATTGTGGAACTGACCTCTGAACTCATGATAAGCACTTTATTAATAGAGAGGAGCAGTTGAAGTACCACTGAAATTAGATCTGCCTGCATCGCTATAGCACCACCCCAAACCCCTCCCCCCAACGCCACCCCCCCCCCCCCCCCCCCCACTGCTATGGCCACTGACATAATGGGTGTAGAGAATGGTGGGAAAGGGTGAACTTTAAAATTTGTGCAGTTTTGTGGTGGCTGGGGAGTCAGATGTAAAAGGTAAGTGTTTTGGGAGTGATAAAGGCAAATAGTTGTTGTAACTGTTATTGCGGGTGTGGGAAAGGGGCATAAGAAATTTAATAATTTAATTTTAGGGGATCTTTTTTTAAAAGTTTAAATATTCTGGAAGGGCTGGTGGCTCTTTAAAAATGGTGCCAGGGCCTGTGCACTGGCAGCTGACGCCATTGCCAGGGATGGACAGCCCGCCCCCTTCACGTGATTGGGGATGCGGGCCGCCCTGGCTATTTAAAGAGCCGCCGTGCATAAGATCGCAATAGCTCTTTGGCTTGCGTGGGCGAACTGCCATTTATTGAGCTTGCCACTGAGATCGGCGGCGGGCTGTTAAAATCCAGCCCAGACTGTGACTCAATGGTAGCACCCTGACCTCTGAGTCAGATGATTGTGTGCTTGAATGCCACTCCAAGGACCTGAACACAAAATATAGGCTGGCACTTTAGTGCGGTACTCCATGATTTCAGCAGTGTGCAAGGTGCTATTTTTCAGATGAGAAGTTCAACCCAGGCCCTCGCCGTTGGGCATTAAAGATCCTGTGATCCTTCTTGAGGAAGAACGGGGTAGCTGTCTTGGTGTCCTGGCCAATACTTATCCCTCAATCAACATCGCAAATCAAATTAACAGGCCATTACTCATTGCTGTGTGTGGGATTGTGCTCTGCACAAAATGGCTGCCACATTTCCAACTTTACAACAGTGACTGCACATCAAAAGTATTTCATTGGCTGTAAAGCACTTTGGAAAATTGTGAAGTTGTGAAAGGCACCATAAAATTTAAGTCCTGCTTTATTATTGCAAATTCGGTAGGGCCTCTGTGACTTATGTTAGACAAGGAGCATGAAATGCTGGCTATAAATTTGTTAAGATCTGTTCCTTTTCATTTATTCATTCACAGGATGTGGGTGTCTCTGGCTAGGCCAGCATTTATTGCCCCTCATTTCTTGCCCTTGAGAAGGTGCTGGTGAGCCACCTTCTTGAACCACTGCAGCCCATATGATATAGGTACATCCATAGTGCTTTTAGGTCGGGAATTCCAGAATTTGCACCCAGCAATGATGAAGGAAGGACAATATAGTTTCAAGGCAGGATGTTGTGTGACGTCGTGGGAATTTGCAGGTGATAGTTTTCCCATATGTTTGCTGCCGTGTTTTTCTAGGTGGTAGAAGTCACTGTCATGATTGCATGTGTGGGCTTGAGTATCAGAGAATATATGGTACTTTGAAGGGAAACTGAAAGTAGCTTTGTACTTTGGCGAAACCACCTGACCTGGGGGTTATTATAAGGTCAGATAAGCTTATGCTGCTGTAGTGAGAACAGTGAACAGAACTCTACAGAAGTCTTTAATAAAGCACTTGTTAAATCTTTGTTCAAGTTAAAGCTGCGAATTCAAGTGCGAACCTGAGATGTGACATTGGCCACGAGGTAAATTCAGAGATATTTAGAATTGTGTCATGGCATTTGCTGGAGCTGATGTGTCGGCAGTCCAGAAAATTGAGCCGTTTGATCTGACGGGTCATGCCAGTTCCGTCAGTGTGAAATGGAAAGCGTGGCTGGAGGAAATTGAAGGATATGCTAACAGTGATGCTTTGTTTTTGGACAGGGCGATGGAGATGCAGAAAGCACAGCAATGGGACTTTTTACTGTTCAATGCAGGCGCGTCGGTGAGGGAGACTTTTAAAACGTTACCTGACAGGAGAGAAAAGGCGGATTATGAAAGTGCAGTGAAAGCTTAAAAGGACCATTATGTGGTGACGCCAAATACCACATTCCAAAGGCATGTTTTCTGTCAAATAAGACACAGAGAGCGGGAAACAGTAGCCCAATTTGTGACTCATTTGAGGCAAGCTTCAGATGGATGCAATTATGTTGCAATGGATCTGAATAACCAGATAATTGATCAGGTGGTCCAACATTGCAAGTCAGATAAGTTGAGACGCAGGCTACTGGAAAAAGGAGATGACTTAACGTTGGATGACACTTTAAAGAAAGTAGCAGCATTGGAAGCAATGGATGGAAAAATTCACAACATGAAACTTGGTCCCATTTCCGCCATCATTTAGCCCTGTCGACCCTGCAAAGTCCTCCTTACTAACATCTGGGGGCTTGTGCCAAAGTTGGGAGAGCTGTCCCACAGACTATCCAAGCAACAGCCTGACTCACGGAATCATACCTTACAGACAATGTCCCAGACACTGCCATCACCTTCCCCGGGTATGTCATGTCCCACCGGCAGGACAGACCTACCAGAGGTGGTGGCACAGTGGTATACAGTAGGGAAGGAGTTGCCCTGGGAGTCCTCAACATCGACTCTGGACCCCATGAAGTCTCATGGCATCAGATCAAACAGGGACAAGGAAACCTTCTGCTGATTACCACCTATCGCCCTCCCTCAGCTGATGAGTCAGTACTCCTCCATGTTGAACAGCACTTAGAGGAAGCACTGAGGGTGGCGAGGGCACAAAATGTACTCTGGGTGGGGGACTTCAATGTCCATCACCAAGAGTGGCTTGGTAGCACCACTACTGACCGAGCTGGCCGAGTCCTAAAGGACATTTCTGCTAGACTGGGTCTGCGGCAGGTGGTGAGGGAACCAACAAGAGGGGAAAACATACTTGACCTCGTCTTCACCAATCTGCCTGCCGCAGATGCATCTGTCCCTGATAGTATTGGTAGGAGTAACCACCGCACAGTCCTTGTGGAGACGAAGTCCCGACTTCACATTGAGGAAACTGAAAGTTAGTTTGTACTTTGGCAAAAACACCTGATCTGGGGGTTATTGTAAGGTCAGATAAGCTTATGCTGCTGCAGTGAGGACAGTGAACAGAACTCTACAAAAGTCTTCAATAAAACACTTGTTAAATCTTTGTTAAAGTTACAGCTGTGATTTCAAGTAAGATTTGAAAGGTGCTATCGAAGGAGTCTTGATGAGTTGCTGCAACGCATCTTGTAGCGAGTACACACTGCTGCCACTGTGCACCCCAGTAGTAGAGAGAGTGAATGTTTAAGGTGGTGGATGGGGTGCTGATCAAGCGAGCTGCTTTGTCCTGAATGGTGTTGAGCCTCTTAAGTGTTATTGGAGCTGCACTCATCCAGGCAAATGGAGAATATTCCATCACACTCCTGACTTGTGCCTTGTAGATGGTGGACAGAATTTGGGAAGTCAGGAGGTGAGTTACTCACTGGAGAATTCTCAGCATCTGACCTGTTCTTGCAGCCACAGTATTTGTGTGGCTGATTCAGTTAAGTTTCTGGTCAATAGCGATCCCCAATGTGTTGATGGTGGTGGATTCAGTGATGGTTACGCTGTTGAATGTCAAGGGGAGATGGTTAGATTCTTTATTGTTAGAGATGGTCGTTGCATGGCACTTGAGTGATGTGACTGTTACTTGCCACTTATCAGCCCAAGCCTGAATGTTTTCCAGGTCTTACTGCTTCACTATCCAAAGAGTTGCGAATGGAACTGAACATTGTGCAATCATCAGTGAACATTCCCACTTTTGATCTTATGATTGAGGGAAGGTCATTGATGAAGCAAAATATGTACACCAAATATATACAACATGCACACATGATCGTGCTCATTTCTGCAACTCTGGAAAAATAATAATGCAGGGTACTTTTTAACTTATGCCTGCTCCGTTTTCCAGCACAAAAGCAGTGGTGTACAAAAATCACCTGCCCATTTGCCAACTGAGAACTAAATCCCCCAAAATGGATTCCTAATATACTGCCTGATTTGAGAGCTTAATTGCTGATGTAAATTGGGGGTCTTACAATTTTTAATATCACGAATTGAGCAGGCACCGCACACACTCCACATTGTGATACTATGAAGGAATCCGGGCATAATGAGGAGTTATAGGTTAAAAGAGTTATTATCCTGTGAATAAGAGATTAGCACAGTTTTGTATGCCTAAATGATTAAAAAAGCTCATCTCTAAAATACTAATGGGCATGAGCCTCTGAGAGAAAAAGCTTGCATCAGCTTAAAACTATAAACACAACTTCTGATAAGAGGGATTCACTTCTAAAGTCATGAACCTTACCACAGGATAAAGCATTGATAACATAGTTGTGTAAACTCACAAAAGCTGCCACAGTATAATCTGGCTGATAGTTAGGATTATAATCCACCACAATATAAGGTATGAAGCAACCCTTAAAAGAACCATTGCAGGCTGCGTGGAAAACAGGTACGTTTCAAATGTGAAAGTGTTTTGTTAAGAATTCAGAAGGTCCTTGGAAAAATTGATGTGTGTGATGCACAGCCCCTCTCTGGGAATGACTCCTGGCATCCTCCCACCATTCATTTACCTGCACGGGTTACATTCCATGGTAGAGTCACTGGTTATTCATTCTTTCCAGTGTCGGCGAGCTGCTCAAATGCTCAAGCAGCTCACAGGTGGTACATAAATGACGCCTGACCACAATACAATTGCAATGCACGCTAAAGCCAAGAGGCCCAAAATTTGGCTTTGAGCCTCATCTAGTTGATTTGGATGAGGTGACAATTCCTGGCACAGCTCCACGGGAAGCATGCCCTTTCACAATAATGAGCTAGATTTCAATGCGCCGAGGAGTGTGGGTTTGGGTGCAAGTGGATGGTTAAAATCAGTGGAATTGACAGCTCATCAGGAAGCTGGCTCCAATCTACTGACTTCCAGTGTTCACTGTTGCATGTTAGGCTGCTTGTGAGCATCCACCTTAGGAGAGGCGGGGGGTTGCCACTTAACGTATGTTAATCATTTAATTAGTGTGAGACTGACATGGGTTATCAACTTTAACTTTGGATCCACGGCTTTCCTGGGTTTTCCAAGCTTCCTAGAACTCATGAGCGAAAGCAAGGCGAAAACACACCAGCAACTGACTGGGCTGAAGCCATGTCAGGGAAAAATACCAGTAAGTACTCTATACTCACAGCTGCATTCTTAGCTGCTTGTTGTAAATGTTTTGTTTGTTTTATTGTGCTGTACTTTGAAGGTTTCCACAAAACTTTGGAGGTTACTTCACACACTTTGAGATTCCTTCAACACTTCAGAGGTTTTTCCAACACATTGGAGGTTACTTTAAAACTTTGGAAGTGCCATTCGCACTTTAGATGTTCGGAGCTCTGATCTATCAGATCAGCATGGTTATTGCTTATGCTGAAACGACAGGAGCAAGAAAATCACAATTTAAAGTTGGAGATTGGGTTCGAACAAACGGCCAAATCATGACCACAAACTTGCTAGTGAGGCTAGAAACAGGGAGCGAGTGCAGCTGAACACGTGGCTACAGAACTGGTGTAGGAGGGAGGGATTCAGATATGTGGATCATTGGGATACCTTCTGGGGAAGGTGGGACCTGTACAAGAAGGACGGGTTGCATCTGAACTGGAGGGGCACCAATATCCTGGGCAGGAGGTTTGTTCGAGCTCTTCGGGAGGGTTTAAACTAGTTTGGCAGGGGGATGGGAACCGGAGCTACGGATCAGTGGATGGGGTAGCTGTTGAACAGGCAGATACCGAGTGCAGAGAGTCTGTGAGGAAGGTTAGACAGTTGACAGGGAAAAGTTGCAGCCAGTATGATGGGTTGAAGTGTGTCTATTTTAACGCAAGAATTGTCAGGAATAAGGGTGATGAACTTAGAGCATGGATCAGTACTTGTAGAGACAATGGGCTGAATTTTATCATTGCGCTGCAATCAGTGGTGGTGTGCTGTGAAGTCGACGGCCTTCCGACACGGTTCATTTAAATGGAGGGGGTGGAGTACCCACCCCCGATGACGTAGACGGGACGGCTGCCGCATCCCCGGCAACGGCATTCGGCGTTACTGCGCAGGCATCGGCGCCATTTTCAAAGGGCTTCAAGATCTTCAGGAAAATTTAAATTTTTAAAGGTGCTGGTTTTATGAAAACTTAAATAAGGATTTGTCCACACCTGCAATCCCCTCTCCCATTCCCCAATGCATAAATAGTTTTTTGGCCATGCCCCCAAAAAATGAATTATCAGTAACGACATTCCCCTCCCGAACTTTATTCCTTTTGACCTTAAACCGCTTCCCACCATCCCCACAGCCAATGAAAAAGGTTTCTCCCACTTCCCATCCCTCCTGCCCTGATAATTTGACTCCTCCCCCCTCCCCACCAGTGTCTCATCATGGAACTCCATACAGAGTTCTGAAGGCGCGCGGGTTGCAACCAGTGGCCGTAAAATTGACGTGGGACGGCCGCGAGGAACAGGTAGGTTATTTGGCATTTTTATAATCTTATTTAAATATTTTAATGAAGGCCTCACCGTCGCTATTAATATCCGGCGGGGACTCCTCAGTGTCGGGGGTTATGGCGGGCCGCTCCTGCAAGCATTTTACAGGCCTCCACCCCACAATCCATGACGCCGTGTGGCTGGTAAAAACCAGCCCAATGTGTAGAAATCTTGTCAGTGCTAAGATGTTTTAAAGTACTGGTAAATAAACCTGTTATTGTCTTACTATCCAGCCAACTGGAAAATACATAACACTGAGGTGTAATTAGGCAATCTTACTGGTAGAGCAGATATGTAGTCGGAAACTCATCACCAAGTCAAATATGACACCAAGGTTGCGAACAGTCTGGTTCAACCTGAGACAGTTGCAATGAGGGGGATACAGTCAGTGTCTAGGGAATGGAGATTGTGGTGGACACCAGAGACAATGGGCAAGTAACTGGTTTAAACTGACTGTTGTATGTGGGAGTTGTGATTTACAACCTGCCGGTGCCCATACAGATCAAGGTGTGATGAGACAATTTTCATTTATCCACCTTAAGATTTCTCCATTGGCCCAAATGTCTCCCACACTGCTCCTTTGATCCCCATGCTGTCTGGAGCAGGGGGATCTGGGAGAGTTGTTTGTTGATTATGCAATCCAGGTAGCCTGCTCCTCTTAAAGTCTCGTTTTTTAACAGGAAACTGCACACCTACAATCAGGCCTGACAGAAAATCAGTTGGCAAGATTTGGAAGAATGTCTCAGCAAGAAAGGGAGAGGGCTCCCTGCTTTAGTGCCACTGCACTGGAGGCTCTGGTGATTGAGGTGGATTCCAGGAGGGAGGCAAATTTTCTCCCAGTGGAAAAGAAGTCCTCAAAACACACCCTGAAGCGGGAATAGGAGCATATTGCCCGGGAGGTCAGACGTGGCAACAAAACAGAACAAAATACAGTGACCTCATACGTGGTCAAGGTATTGCCTCTCTGTCAGCCAGCCCAGAATGTGTCGCCTAAACAAGGTAGTGCATTCTGATGCAGGGCCTTCTTGGCCCAGAGCTGCTTGAGGCCATCCTGCAAGGCCATCTGCACTCTCCCCCAGTGAAAGTTAGCAGCATTCCATCAGTCACGCTGTAGCTACTGGAGTAGCACTGCAGAGGAGCACAAGAACAGGCAAACATACCCACAAGACAGGCACTAATGGAATGTATAAGGGTAAATGGTTCATTGTTGTCTGTATAATTGGATGTGTTTTGGATAAAGATGTTTTGTGAATGTTTTTGCAGGTTTTTTTTATTTATGAATGCTGGCCAAGGGGTCTTAGAGGTGAGGAGTCTGAAATGGATGTGACAGTGGGGAATGGGGATTCCATGTTGCTGAGGGGAAGTGTGATTCAGGTGAAGCGAAGCCTCACAATCCATTCTTTCTCTCTCTGTCCCATTGCATTGGGTCCAGGTTGCCTTCTCCCTGCCTCCCGCTCATACTGCTCCTCCTGAGATAGGCTCCGGATGGTAGGAGGCAATGGCTGCATCCTCATAATGGTCAGGTTGTGGAAGATGCAGCACAAACAGGGACACTTTTTCTGGTCCACATGCAAAGCTCCCCCTGAGTGGTTTAGGCTGTGGAATCATTATTTCAGAAGGCTGATTGCCTGCTCCACCATGTTATGCTTGGCTCCCTGGCTTTCATTAAATGCATGCTCTGCTCAGGTAAAGATGACAAAAGGGGGGTCATCAGCCATGTGTAGAGGAGGTAGCTCTGCTTCCTAAGCAGCCAGCCTCTGAGTATTCTTGGAGGTATGAAGATGGTGGGTAGGGCAGACTGTCACAGGATGAAGGCCTGGTGATTGTAACCAGGATTGCAGGCATTCATGTGAAAAACATAGAGAGAGAGGAAGTATTAATGGGATTAGTATTCTTGAAAGTTGATAAATCAACAGGGACAGATGAAATGTATCCTAGGCTGTTAAAAGAAGCAAGAGATAAAATAGTAGAGGGCCTGACCATGATTTTCCAGCCCTCACTGGATACAGGTGTGGTGCTGGACGATTGGAGAATTGCTAATATTGTACCTCTGTTTAAAAAGGGAGCGAAGGTTAGACCAAATAATTACAGGCCAGTCAGTCTAACCTCAGTAGTGAGCAACTTATTGGAATCTATTGTGACAGACAGGATAAACTATCACTTAGAAAGGCACAGGTTAATCAAGGATAGTCAGCATGGATTTGTTAAGGGAAGATCTTGTTTGACCAACTTGATCGAATTGTTTGAAGAGGTAACAAGGAAGATAGATGAGGGTAGAGCAGTTGATGTGGTCTGCATGGATTTTAGTAAGGCTTTTGACATGGTCCCACATGGCAGACTGGATTTGGACGTAAATATAGGGGGCATGATCAAGAAGTTTACAGATGACACAAAGATTGGCCGTGTGGTAGATAGCGAGGAGGATAGCTATAGGCTGCAGTTATATTGATGGTCTAGTCAGATGGGCAGAAAAGTGGCAAATGGAATTCAACCCAGAGAAGTGTGAGGTGATGCATTTGGGGAGGTCAAACAAAGCAAAGGAATACACGATTAATGGGAAAATACTGAGAAGTGTAGAGGAAGTAAGGCACCATGGAGTGAATGTCCGCAGACCCCTGAAGGGAGCAGGGTAGGTCAATAAGGTGGTTAAGAAGACATATGGAATCCTTTCCTTTATTAGCCGAGGTATAGAATACAAGAGCAGGGAGGTTATGCTGGAACTGTAAAACTCATTGATTAGGCCACAACTTGAGTACTGTGTGTAGTTCTGATCACTTCATTACAGAAAGGATGTAATTGCACTAGAGAGGGTACAGAGAAGATTTACGAGGATGTTGCCAGGACTGGAAAATTGCAGCTATGAGGAAAGATTGGATAGGCTGGAGTTGTTCTCCTTGGAACAGAGAAGGCTGAGGGGAGATCTGATTGAAATGTTCAAAATTGTGAGGGGCCTGGATAGAGTGGAGGTGAACGATCTATTCACCTTAGCAGAGAGGTCAGTGATGAGAGGACAGAGATTTAATGTGATTGGTGAAAAAATTAGAGGACAGATGAGGAAAAACTTTTTCACCCTGAGGGTGGTGATGTCCTGGAATTTTGGACCCTCAACTCATTCAAAAGGAGTCTGAATATGCACCTCAAGTGCCGTAAACTGCAGGGTTATGGACCAAATGCTAGAAGGTGGGATTAGAATAGGTGGATCATTTTTCGGCCAGTACAGACACGATGGGCCAAGTGGCCTCTTTCTGTGCCTTAAACTTTCTATGATTCTATTCTATTCACCAAGGTAAACTTCTTGGTGTGGTCACACACCAACTGCACATTTATGGAAAGGTAGCCCTTACAGTTTCTGTACTTCTCCCCATTGAAATGTGGGGCCTGCAGAGCCACATGTATACAGTCGATTTGCCCTGCACCATTGGGAATCCCACTATCCTGGTGTAGTCATGTGTTGTTTCATCTGCTCTTTTCTCCTGTGCGAGAAGTGGATGAAGTCCCCTTTTCTTGTGTATATGGTCTCCCAGATGCAGTGATGAACTCCACATTGCGAGATATTTTTGATCTCTCCTGCTGCCACCTGAAGGATCCAGCAGCGCAAAGGGTCAGGATGATGTTGGCCTACCCAGCCACTGGGAAGGCCATCCTTACCCTGGTGCTAGACTCCAGGTTGGGATAAAGAAGGTGGGACAGCTTCATGATCACCACTTTTGGAAAATCTGAACCTTCTCAGGCATTGCTCCTGGTTCATACAAATGTTGGAGAATTGCTCTTGGAAGACCTGTGGAGGGTAGGGTGTTTGATAGGCTACCCTACTTCTGTTCACTCCTCACAGAGCTTCTGCTCTCTGCTTCCTCTGTTGCATCTGCTAGTCATGTTGCATACCAAGAGGTACTGCAACAATTGCCTGCATTCCTGAGTTCAGAACTCCTCTCTCCTCCCTGCCTGTAATCACTAACTGCCACAAAATACTTCCAGCAACGCTTTGCAGTGCTTCTACCCACCCTACCTGAACACATGTAAATGAAAAGTACCTCACCTGCAACTTGTTGAATTGCCCTTTAAATAGCCAAAGTTCAGGGTCCATTTTGCCTTTCTGCACTTGTTTTTAACACTTACGTAGATTGGGCCTGCATGGTCCAAGCTTGCAATCGTAGCATTGCATCAGCTGGTTAGGCTGTGTGATATCATGTTAGAGTCCATTCACAGCATTCCAGCGCATGCAGGGGATGGAGCTGCATGCGCCTTTCTTCTGCAGTTAAACCTTGCGGGCCACGCAGGAAGCATGCCTAGATTCCACTTATCGTCAGCGCCTGCTACTCTGCACTTTTAGATGTGAGTTGGCTAGAGGGCCACTTCCAGCTCTCTCTCTATTTCCTTCATGTTCTGTGCTTTCTTCTCCTGCAAGGAGGAAAAGAGGGACTAAGAATGAGAATAATGGCATGTGTTCACCGGCTGGATGGAGAGCATTTGTTGAGGGTGACCATGAAGGAGAGACATGGCACTGCATAAGAATAAAGATGAGAGTCAGTGGTGGAAGGATAGGTGGGGATGTGAGTATTTTCAAGAACAGAGAGGGATGGATGTACCTTCATGAGGAGTGACCTGCTGGAGTAGGCTTAAAAAGGCAGAGTGAGGGAGTTAGAGTGATATGCACATCCAGATGTAGGCAATGTACCATTGTTCTCATCTTTCCTGCCCTGCCAAGGGAAAATGTTTCTTCCTATCTAACCTATCAATGCCCCTCATAATTTTGTATACCTCAATCAGGTCCCCGCTCAGCCTTCTCTGCTCTAAGGCAAACAACCCTAGCCTATCCAGTCCTTCTTCATAGCTGAAATGCTCCAGCCCAGGCAACATCCTGGTGAATTAACTCTCCAGTGCAATCACAATCTGCCTATAGTGCGGTGACTAAAACTGTACACTGTACTCTAACTGTGGCCTAACTAGCGTTTTATACAGCTCCATCATAACCTCCCTGCTCTTATATTCTGTGCCTCCGCTAATAAAGGCAAGTATCCCATATGCCTTCCTGTGCTGCTGCCTTCAGTGATCTATCGACAAGTGCACCAAAGTCCCTCTGACCCTCTGTACTTCCTAGGGTCCTACCATCCATTATATATTCCCTTGCCTTGTTAGTCATCCCAAAATACATCACCTCACACTTCTCAGGATTAAATTCCATTTTCCACTGCTCCACCCATTTACCAGCCCATCTATATCGTCTGTAATCTAAGGCTTTTCTCCTCACTATTTACGACACCAACAATTTTCGTGTCATCTGCGAACTTACTGATCATACCTCCTATATTCACATCTAAATCATTAATGTACACTGCAAACAGCAAGGGTCTCAGCACCGATCCCTGCGGTACACCACTGGTCACAGGCTTCTACTCGCAAAAACAACCCTGGACCATCACCCTCTGCCTTCTGCGACTAAGCCAATTTTGGATCCAATTTGCCAAATTGCCCTGGATCCCACGGGCTTTTACCTCCTTCAACAATCTCCCATGCGGGACCTTTTCAAATGCCTTGTTGAAGTCCATGTAGACGACATCCACTGCCTTACCCACATCTACACATCCAGTCACCTCCTCGAAAAATTCAATCTAGTTTGTTAGAGACAATCTCCCTTTGACAAAGCCATGCTGACTATCCCTGATTAATCCCTGCCTCTCTAAGTGGAGATTAATCCTGTCGCTCAGAATTTTTTCCAATAGTTTCCCGACCACTGATGTTAGACTCACCAGCCTGTACTTAGCTGGTTTGTCCCTGCTACCCTTCTTTAATAATCGTACCACATTTGCTGTCCTCCAGTCCTCTGGTACCTCTCCTGTGGCCAGAGGGGATTTGAAAATTTGTGTCAGAGCCCCTGTTATCTCCTCCCTTGCCTCACACAAAAGCCTGGAATACATCTCATCTGGGCCTGGAGATTTATCTACTTTTAAGCCCACTAAGACAGCTAATACTTCCCCCCTTTCAATGCTAATTTGTTCAAGTATATCACAATCCCCCTCCCTGATCTCTACACCTACATCGTCCTTCTCCATAGTGAACACAGATGAAAAGTAATTATTTAAAACCTCACCAATGTCTGCCAGCTCCACACACATATTGCCACTTTGGTTCCTAATGGGCCCTACTCTTTCCCTAGTTATTCTCTTTCCCTTAATATATTTGTAAAATGCCTTGGGAATTTCCTTTATCTTGCCCACCAGTATTTTTTCATGTCCCCTCTTCACTCTCCTAATTACTTTTTTAAGTACCCCCCTACACTTTCTATACACTAGGGCCTCTGCTGTTTTCAGTGCTTTGAATCTGCCATAAGCCTCCTTTTTTTTTCCTTATCCAATCCTCTATATCCCTTGACATCCAGGGTTCCCTGGACTTGTTGGTCCTACCCTTCAACGTTACTGGAACATGTTGGCCCTGAAAACTCACTATTTCTTTTTTGAATGGTCTGATGTAGACTTTCCTACAAGTAGCTTCTCCCAGTCCACTTTGGCCAGATCCTGTTTTATCATATTGAAATCAGCCTTCCCCCAATTCAGTACTTTTATTTCCTGTCCCTCTTTGTCCTTTTCCATAACTACCTTAAATCTTACAGAGTTATGTTCACTATCCCCGAAATGCTCCCTCACTGACACTTCTACCACTTGTCCGGCTTCATTCCCTAGGATTAGGTCCAGTCCTGCCCCTTCTCTTGTAGGACTTTCTATGTGCTGGCTCAAAAAGCTCTCCTGTATGCACTTTAACAATTCCACCCCCTTTAAGCTTTTTGCACTAAGACTATCCCAGTTGATATTGGGGAAGTTGAAATCCCATGCTATTATTACCCTGTTATTTTTACACCTCTCTGAGATTTGCCTACATATCTGCTTCTCTATCTCTCCCTGACTGTTTGGAGGCCTGTAGTACACGCCCAGCCAAGTGTTTGGCCCTTTTTGTTTTTAAGTTCTACCCATATGGCCTCATTTGAGGAACCTTCTTAGATATCATCCCTCCTTACTGCAGTAATTGACTCCTTGAGCAACAGTGCAATGCCACCTCCTCTTTTACACCCTCCCCTGTCATGCCTGAAGATTCCAAACCCTGGAATATTGAGCTGCCAGTCCTGCCCTTCCCTCAACCATGTCTCTGTGATAGCAATAATATCATATTCCCATGTGTTAATCAATGCCCTCAATTCATCTGCCTTATTAGTAAGACTCCTAGCATTAAAATAGATGCAGTCCAGCTTTGCATTGTTTGCTTGTGCCTTAACAGGTCTATATTTGCTCTGCCTTCCAGATGGACTCAGTTTCTCTTCTACATTTGTCTGTGCATCACCCCTTGCTGTACCTCCACTCTGTATCCCATCCCTCTGCCAAATTAGTTTTAACACCCCCCACCAACAGCACTAGCAAACCTCCCTGCAAGGTTGTTGGTCCCGTTCTGGTTCAGGTGCAACCTGTCCAACTTGTTCAGCTCCCACCTTTGCCTGAAACAGACCCAGTGATCCAGGAAACTAAAGCCCTTCCTCCTCCACCATCTCTTCAGCCACGCATTCAGCTGCTCTCTCCTCCTATTCCTATACGTGGCAGCGGGAGTAACCCAGAGATTATAACCCTTGAAGTCCTGCTTTTTAATCTGCTACCTAGCTCCCTAAATTCTTGTTGCAGGACCACATTCCTCTTTCTACCTATGTCGTTGGTACCAATGTGTACCATGAACTCTGACTGCTCACCCTCTCCTTCAGAATGTCCTGCAGCCGCTCCATGACATCCTTGACCCTAGCACCAGGGAGGCAACATACCATCTTGGAGTCACATTTGTGGCCACAGAAATGTCTATCTGTACCCCTTACAATAGAATCCGCTATCACTATAGTCCTGCCACTCTTCATCCTCCCCTCCTGTGCTGCTGAGCCACCCATGATGCCATGACCTTGGCTCTTGTTGCTTTCCCCTGAGCCAGCTCCCCCAACAATATCCAAAGCAGTATATCTGTCAGAAAGGGGGAAGGCCAAAGGGGACTCCTGCACTACCCGCCTTCCTCTACTCTGCCTGCTGGTCACCCATTCCCTTCCTGCCTTTGCAGTCTTTGCCTACGGTGTGACCACCTCGCTAAACGTGCTATCCACGACGATCTCAGCATCGTGGATGCTCCACAGTGAATCCACCTGCAGCTCCAGCTCCATGTTGCGGGTAGCATTAAATAAATAAATAGTCCATTTATCGCTTTGGTGGTTTGATAACTCTTCCAGATGTGGTTATGGTATAACCTTCTGAGGATGTGGATTTCCCCCTTTGCTGTTTTTGGTTTGCAGGCATGTTGTCAATGTGTTTGTTGTTGTCCTGTTGTTCCACAACACCCTGATCTTCGGAGTGTGGTCTTTTGAGTCCGCTGTGCGCAATTGGAGTATGGCACACTTCTCTTAGTTGGCTTCAATTCCTTCTCAACACCACTCCACTAGTTGTTGTAATCTTGTAGGACCTAGGCTCACTGCATACTTTGGATACCTCTGCGGGTAACCATGTTCTCATTGTGGGTGTATTACTCCAAACTTTTGTCCTACATGTAGCTGAGGTGGTTCAGCCCTGCATGTTGGTCATGCCCCATCTTTATTCTCCCTTGTCTTTCAAGCAGTGTCTCCTGCATCTCAGATAATTTGGACACATGATGATTTGGCAGAATCGTTCGCACTTGTCTGCCAAAAATGATCTCTGCTGGTGACAGTCAGCCATATCCATTCGTGTAGCTCTGAGGTGTATAATGGCAACACAAAAATCTTATTTCGTTGTCCTACACTTTAGGAAAAGTGATTTGACTGTGTGAACCATTCCTTGGTAAGACCATTAGATCCAGGGTAATGTGGTGAAGATGTCACATGGTTTATGCCCTATTTGGCACACATATCCCTGAAAGGTTTGCCTGTATACTGTGGCCCATTGTCAGAAATAATTTCTTCAGGTGTACCATGTGACACTCAATGTGTCTGCAATGACCGCGCTTAAAATTTCTTTTACCTGACTGACAATTGGAGAAATAATTGGTGACTAAGATAGAGTTGTTTCCATTAATGGAAAATAGATCAGTGGCAATTTTGGACCAAGAGACTGATGGAATCCCTAGCCAATATACAGTGTCTCGTGCCAGTCATCTTGTTCGTTCTATGCCCATATGGCCTTGGTGAAGTTGTGACAAGATGTCCTGTCAGAGAGCTTTGGGCACAATCATTTGTTTTCGCTTGAAGGTGACACCTCTCGAGATATCGAGTTCATCTCCATGAGGCCAAAAGCACCTGAGGGCTTCTGGAACCTTTTACCATGTCGGGACAACCTTCTATGATGACTCTTCCCTGTGCCTTCAGTTGTGGGTCATTGGCTGTCTCTGATTGTAGTTGGTCACATTTGTGCTGACTAAAATGCAATAAATCGATTTTGAGCACATCTTCCATGCTGTCTACTTGTAGATCCAGTGGAACTTCTTCATTCCTGCTTAGGTTTGACAATCTGCTCAGTGTATGCGAGGTGACCCTTTTGCTACCCAGTTTGTAGCAGACGTTAAAGTCGCATCCCTGTACTTTTGTAAAGAGCCGCTGTAGTCGAGGTGGTGTGCTTGTCAATGGTTTGCGCCGGATCATCTCCAGTGGTTAGTGGTCTGTTTCCACTGTGAACATTTTACAGAACAGGTAGGTGTGGAACCTTGTGATCCCAAACATCAGAGCAAGTGTTTCATGATCTATGTTTGAGTAATTGGATTGTGCAGGGGATCATTTGGATCCAAATGCAATTGGTTTGTCATTCTGCAGGATGCATGCTCCTAGCACATTCTGTGAGACACTGACTTCTAGGATTGTCTTCTTCCTTGGATCATGGTACTGCAGGGTACAGGTTTCTGCTGACAATGCATGTTTGAGAGACTCAAACATATGCTGATGGCCCTGCTGCCACAAAAATGGAATGTCTTTCTTTAACAGTTGTCTCAGTGATGATGCTTCGTCAGAAAAAATTGGAATGCATGGTGCCAAGTTGAAAAATCCAAGTCATCTCTGGAGGTCTTCCTTGTCTTGTGGGGTAGGCATATGCCTTACATCTTTGACTTTGCCTGGGTCAGGATGGATTCTGCAACCTGAATAAATGAAGCTAAAGAAAGTGATCTGACTTGCATTCACCTGGCGCTTCTTGCTGTTAAAAAAAGAGCCCTTCGCGACAAACTACTGTCATCAGTAAATGAAGATTTCAGTCATGCTCTTCTTTGGTTTTGGCCATTACCGTAATATCATTGGCAATGCATATACATCCAGGCATAGTTTCTATAATTCTGTCCATATGCTGCAGAAACAGATCTTGATTGACTGATAAGCCAAAGGGTAGTCTCTGGAAGTAGTATCTTCCAAATGGTGTCCCGAAGGTGGTGACGTCTTGAGATTCCTTAGCTAGGTGTACCGACCAATATCCATGTTTAGTGTTAGGACCGTTCAGAACAAAGCCCCCAATCAAAATATATGATTCTGATCGCCGTGGGAGCAATACACTGTCAGTTCAGTCCTGTCGCTCCACAGGTTGCATCATATTTCTTTAAGCTTTCCAAATTGGAAAAAAGAACAGCCAAATTGAACAAACTGGTAACCCCGAACAAAATGAATCTTTAGATATCAACAAATTAACTATTTATGAAAAAACTAAAATCTTAAACACTACTAAGATAAACCAATATTTAAAGACCTTATAACTACTTATTTAAAAATCTAACTCCCTTATTTACATACATATACTTGGTTTTAAATTAGCTGACCGGAAAAAAAAAATAAAGTCATTGCAGAATACGTTCATGACGAATGGAGTTTTCCTATACAATACAGTCAAAGTTCACTTGCAGTCTTCCAAAGCACGCTTAACCAGAAGATTCTTTCAAAGATAGGGGGTCAACAGTTCAGCTGTTGTCGTATTAAACTCTACTGTTTTCCCAGCGATGAACACAGCAGATCTCAATAATTTATTGTGAAAGAAAAAAATCTTCAAACTGAATTAATTCCATAAAGAAATAAGAAGAAAAAAAGCCTTTTTTCTTATTTCTTTATGGAATTAATTCAGTTTGAAGATTTGTAGGATTTTGAGAGAGAAACAACACAGCTTTTCTTCCTTCAGTTTAAATTGTCTCAGAGAGCTCCCCTTCCTTCATTTGATGGAACTGTCTCTCAACTGACTGCTGTTCAGCTAATTTTAAAAAAATCAAAATTGCAACACTGAATCTCTGTCCTCTCTCTCTGTGTGGCTGCTGCTTGGCAACCAGAATGCACTTTGGCTCACTGAGCTTCAGGAACTTGCTGCCTTAAAGATGCAGTGATATTTTACAGTCTTAAAGGCGCACTGCAATATTTCCAAGGAGAGAAAAAAAAACACAGGGCTGTAACAATAGCATCCAACTTGGAGAAGAATTTGGCTCCTGTGAACTTGGGATTCAAATCTTCTAATGTTGGAATCTTGTGGGGGCATCTCTTTAGGGAGAGGTTCAGATGCCTTGGATCTTGATATACCCTGATTGCTCCATCCTTCTTCAGTATGCCGGTGATTGAGCTGCATCAGTCTGTGTGATGATGCACACGATGGATGATGCCATTGCATTCCATCTCATCTAACTTGCCTTTAAGCTTTTCTTGGAGGGGCCACTGCACTTTCTGGGAGGGTCAACTGATGGAATTGCATCTTCTCTGAAGTGCAGTACGGCACTGCCTTTGAAATATCCTGTCCAGGTACATTTGTTCTAGGTCCTGAACTGACTCAATGTGTGTACCCTTGGTCTCTTCTGTTGTAATGAGTACCTTGGTGACCTCGTGGATAGTCACAATATTGAGGTCCTTACATGCTGGTAGTCCTGCCACTGCTGATCCACTCATGCCTAGCAGGGAAAATATTTGTGGTTTCCATGCCGACTTTCCATCGCTGCATTACATTGTTAGTGTGCCACTGCAAGGGATCAGTGACCCATTGTATGCAGTTAACATTGCAGTTGTCAGTTGTATCATTGATTTCCAATAATTCCAGTACATATCCTTCAGGATTTCGACTGGTAGGATATTTGCACTCACTCCAGTGTCAATCTTAACCCTGAATATGTGTTCGCCAACTTTCTTTGGGCACATGATGTTAATGGCAGCAAAAGCTACATCAACACAATGTGTCAAGTTCACAATGTGAAACACCTGCTCGTTTTCTGGCTGAGAATTGCTCTGCTCTGAGTTTTGTCTCAGGCCTATTTTGCTGTGGACTTTGTGTATCGGCTTGCGCTTACGCAGGTCTCTTGCGCTTTCCTTGCTGCTGTTGTCTTATGGTTGCGCCTGTCTTATGTCCTCTTGTGTCCTACTGTGACTTCTGGCTGTGTCGTTGGAGCCAGATTTCTTGCATAGGCAGGCCCAGTGTCCTTTTGCACCACATGCCATGCACATATCTTGAAACGCAGGACAACTTTGCAGTGAGTGGTACAAACCACATTTGCCACACAGCTTGCTTTCTCTTTTCCACCTGGTTATCCTGTCTATACTGTTGGCTGCAGCTAGTGCTTGCAGATGCTCTTGTCCAGCTACAATGGCTTTGTATTTCCTGCCATCTTCTAGTAGCGCATCAATGCTGTGACCTTTCTTTCTCCCAAGACGTCTTTTTAAAACATTTCAATAGGTGTGGAGACAATCACCAGCTCCATTAGTCACTCTGACAGCTCAATTTCTGAACATTTGCGTTTGTTGTCCTTACTACGGCATCTACTGATGAACTGGTCTATTGATTCCTGTGGCTGTTACCTGCAGAACATCAATTCCATGCAGTGAATTCTACAATTCATTCTTAACCGGAGCTGATCTTCTAGCGTTTTCCATATCCATGTGGGATCTTTCTGGTCCTCTTCAGATAACCCTGACATATTTATTCTGTATAATCTCTCATTTCCAACTGCTATCAGTATTTTTAGAGCTTGCTTCTCTGGTTCTACAATCACTTGGTCTGTGAAGCATAACTGCATTCTTTGTTTGAAAAGTTTGAACTCAGATAGAATGTCAATGGCTTTCCAGTTCATGCTGGGAAATTTGATATCCATCTTTCTGTTGTTCTTTTGCTTAAAACTTGCTTTAAGACTTGTTCTCTGCACTGTTGCTCCTTTAAGACTTTCTCTGTTATTTAGAATAGCTGCCTGGATGGAGAGCAGCAGATGTGTAATAGTGTTCAGTGTTTATTTCACTCCCAGCACTTATGATTGTCTGTTTGGACAGCTGTTCAATCGGCAGTTCAATTTTCATTGCTGAAGCTTGTTTATGTTCTTCATGCTCAATTGGCTTGATGTTTTTTTTTAGCTGTGGCTGCTTGAATGGAGACTCTTCTTCATGCTTGAGTGGTTTGATGATTTTTTAAAACTTTGTCTGTATGAATGGAGACTCTGCAGTATTTTCCTGTGCGTTTTGCTATCGAATGTCTCCTGTAATGGCACCAACCTCAATCAGCCTGGGAGAGGAGTTGGGACTGCCCCATTTTTAAGGAGCCCTTGAAAAAAAAATCAACTTTTTAAGCACTGCACAGCTTTTTTTTAAAATGGGGATTCCTCAACTGTCAGCACAATTACTAACCCGATTGCAGGAATTTATTTGCAGCCTTTCGTTCTGTTCTCTGTCTTCTGCAGCTGGGGGAAAATTCTTTCTTCTTTTCACTTTTTGGGCAAGTATTTCTTTTGAAATTTCTCTTTTGGCTATAGGAAGGGTCATTTTCAAAGCTGTTTTGCCTGTGGTCTTCAAGCTTAGACTTTATCTTTTCACCACAGCTGCCACCATGTAATGAGTTTTTTATGTTGTCTGATGCAACATAAATGAGATACACGGTGTCCAGTTTGCTGAAGATCTCAAACAGGTTTATTACCAGCTTCACTATTAAATGCAGTACAGAGCATTATTTACAGAACATTCATCTGAGCGTTACAGTTGCACAGTGGCTATGGCTTGTAGTCACATGACTACATACTGGTACTTAGCTCATTAGCATCCTGAAATCTTAAAGGGACATCGCTCTTAAGGCGAACATACGACAGGAGAATGAGGCACAGTGGTCAGTGCATGGAATTTGCAGCAGCCCTGGTTCTCTTGTCATTGATTTTAATGGCTGGAAAATTGAGTGCATTGCAAATCAAATCTTACACATAAATTCTAACTTTGAAAAGTTACCCTCAATATAAGTGCATTCCAAGCAGTTTTTATTTCTCATTAAACTAAAGGAAGGAGAGAGGAAAATCAATCTTTCATTGATATAGTGCCTTATTACATCTCTCAGCAATGTCTCAAAGTGCTTCATATAATGAATAGAATTACTTCTCAAATCAGCAACTGTTGTTATGTTGCCAAATGCACAGTCATTCTGTGCATGGAAGGTCTCACAAACAACAGTGAAATAGATGATCAGTAAATCTGTTTGAAGTATTACATTAGTCAGATCACCAGGAGAAATTCTTGCTCATCTTCAAATAATGTCATGGAATGTTTAACATCCACCACTGGATAGATTCGACTCCCCCAATTTTAATGTTAATTTGTACCTTTATTTGGATCATGAATTGATTATTTCCCTTTATTTTCTGATATTTTTATTCACTGTATCTAGAAGCTGAAGAAATATCTCAATCAACAATTAAAAGTTTCATTACCTTCTGCTTCTTTCTATTGGTGAGAATTTTGACATTCTGCTTCGATTTATCTCTGCATCAGATTGGTCACCACTGCAAACCTTCTTCCTCCTATATGTATGTACTGAACCGGGAGCATTGTCCCTTAATCTGATTGGGCTAACTGGGTGAACGAATTGGCAGTTCTGAAGAACAATCATGGAATTGATCTACTCTAGCTATTCTATGATTTGTTGAAAAGCATGTGCTGAGGGATAGCATTCGAAGGCATTTATCCAGTTATCTGGTTTGGT
Organism: Heterodontus francisci; assembly: GCF_036365525.1. NCBI lineage: Eukaryota > Metazoa > Chordata > Chondrichthyes > Heterodontiformes > Heterodontidae > Heterodontus > Heterodontus francisci. The sequence goes on from NC_090376.1 coordinate 108,034,596, forward strand.
ACTTCTTTTAATAGGATTATTAAGCAACATAAAAGCAGAATGCAGCCAGAGACAAGTACAAAAAGAATGGATGTCTCACAAATTTGACCTTAATGATGTTGGGGATTGCTGAAAATTCATTAAACTAACTATCCACAGAACTGCTACATTCTAAGAATCAGATAAACTGTAAAGTTAAATGATCATGCAAATTATAATTCAGAGGCTTTTCTACAGAAGAAAGACATCTTGGTTGGATTTGATGTTGTTTTCACTTAGAAACTAATCAAACAAACACAGGGAAATTCCAGGAAGTAATAAAGAGTTCCCCATGTTAAACTATGCAATCCTTTCCCACCCAAACCACTTATACCTCTTTAAAACTGTGATATCTTCTCTGAATAGTCTGGGTGGGTTGGAATTAGGTGAAATATAAAAGTTTCAAAAATCTCAAACCTGAGCCAACCTGTCACCAACCCACCCATTTCAGGAGGCAGGTTGCCATTTCAATATTATAGTGTGGCTGGGAGACTCACATTTAACATGTTTTACAGTTTAATTTAGGCTTTGGGAAGCCTAACAGTTCAATGGAAGCAAGGACAGCTTTGGGAAAAAGAAAATACCCTTATAATACTGCTTATGGGCCAGGAGAAGCAGAAGTGCTTCCCCACCTCCCATCAAGCTTACTTGTTTCCTTGGCATTGCAGCAGCTGCCATCAGAGCACCTCCATCAAAAGAACTCCCCTGCCACCCTGCTCAGCCAGCCTGACAATACCTGGGCCAACATTTCACATCATTGGCCTTTCATCAGAACTGAAAAATGTTAGAGGTGTAACAACTTCTAAGCAAGTGTAGAGGCAGGGGAAGCCGGGTACAGGCGGAAAGTACAAAAGGGAAGGTCTGTGACAGGGAGGAAGTCAGGACTGATTAAATGACAAAAGACATAATGGTGCAAATAGGGGTAGTAATGGAACAAGTAATGAAACAATAGATGCATCGGAAGGAGGTGTAAATGGAAACAGCAGAATCAAGAGCAGCAGCTGCTGTTCATAAAAAAGGTAGCATTAGATATGTTGTGAATTGTTGCATTTGATGCTGAATCCAGGAGGTTTTAAAGTGTCTAATAGAAAGCTGAAGTGCTGTTCCTTGTGCTTCCATTCTGCTTCTTTAGAACAATGTAAAAGGCTGAGGACAGAGGTCAGAATTGGAGTGGAGTGGAGAATTAAAAGTAGCAAATGACTGGAAGCTCAGAATCACTCTTGCAGACTGCAAGGAGGTGTTCAAAAAAGCGATCACCCAATCTGCATTTTGCCATGCCAACTTGCTTCATTGAATGATAATTTCCTTTAATCCACTGACTGGAGATCTGAATTTATATTTTTTTGAAGGAAATTAAGAAAAGAACAGATATAAAAGGATAACTTTTCCAGCAGCTTAAAATGACCACCTAATTTGCAACACTGTATCCTACATTGCAAGGCCTGTGAGGAGGGAGACAAAATGGCTACTCATATCCCAGCAAGAACAAAAACCCAGGAAGTTTAAGGCAACTACCTGTTCAAGAGAGAAATATTGTTAACTGCTATGTTTGAATCACTGAGTGACTGTCATGTGACAATCCCCTTCCCCTGTGGTTTTAAGCTAGTGTTTTCTCTGCAGCAAAGGGGAAGCTTCCGGACTCTGATACGGGCAGACCCAAGTGGAGGTCCCTGTCTCTCTCTCTCTCTCTATCTATCTCCATTTCAGCTTAGAAGCGTCAAACTCTGCCTATTGACTGACCACCTTTGCATACTCTGGCTCCAATCAGAAACCCCGTTGGAGGACATTATTGACATCGCTTTCTCCAAGAGACACATCAAACCAGTCATCTACATTTTCAAACTAAAAGCCTCAGGATCACTGAATTCAGCTAGAAGCCAGCTGAATCACCAAACATCACAGACTGTTTACCCCTTTTTCTATGCACTCTAACTCAACCAATCAACCTTTCTCCACTCTGTCACCTATTTGTGTATGTATAAATCTCTAGTGTGTGTATATGTGAGTGAAAGTTGGTACGTAGTTTATTATTTTCATTAGTTCGGTTCAGGTACAACTAAATTAACCTCTTTCTTTGTTAAACTCAGGAAAACCTGTCTGATTGGTTCTTGTTATGATCATAGCAAGTACGTTATCAAATACCTACGGCATTGGCCAGTACATTCACCTGTTGTGGTCAAACGAGGAGAGGGAAAAGAGTGAAGCCCTTTGACCCCTCCTCACTTGACTGTAACAATTTGGTCTCCCCAGTGTGGAGAAGAACATCTCATGAGCAGTGAATATAGTATGTTAAATTGAAAAAACTACAAGTAAACTCAGAAGGAGTATTTGGGGCTGTGGACAGTGGAAATGTCAATTGCATTTTCACAAGGCATTTTCAGGGTGAAATTGTTCTCTGTGAATCAGCAGCCGATTTTACACCACACCTGGCATGTTTTTTTCAGAACAACAGCTTACATTTATATAACACTTTTAAAGTAGTAAAAATGTCACATGGCTCTTTATAGAAAGGTTCCCATGCTTCTGCTGCCCTTGTTCTTCTCAGTGGTAGAGGTCATGGGTTTGGAAAGTGCTGTCAAAGAAGCCTGGGCAAGTTGCTTCAGTGCACCTTGTAGATGGTACACATTGGTGCCTCTGTGTGCTGGTGGTGGACGGAGTGAATGTTTAATGTGGCGAATGGTGGGCCTATCAAGGGGGCTGCTTTGGTCTGGTTGGTGCCAGACTTCTTGAGTGGTGTTGAAGTGCACTTATTCAGGCAAGTGGGGAGCATTCCATCACACTCCTGATTTGTGCCTTGTAACTGGTGGAAAGGCTTTGGGGAGTCAGGAGGTGTGCCGCCCACTGCAGGCTACCCATAGAATCATAGAAAGTTTAAGGCACAGAAAGAGACCACTTGGGCCATTGAGTCTGTGCCGGCGAAAAACGATCCACCTATTCTAATCCCACTTTCCAGCATTTTGTCCGTAGCCCTGCAGATTACGGCACTTGAGGTGCATATCCATATTCCTTTTGAGGGTCTCTGCCTCAACTACCCTTTCAGGCAGTGAGTTCCAGACCCCCACCACCCTCTGGGTGAAAAAGTTTTTCTTCATCTCCCTTCTAATTTTTCTACCAATCACTTTAAATGTATGCCCCCTCGTCACTGACCTCTCTGCTAGGATGAATAGACCCTTCATCTCCACTCTATCCAGGCCCCTCAAAATATTGTACATTTCAATCAGATCTCCCCTCAGCCTTCTCTATTCCTCCCTACTCTTATATTCTATACCTTACCTAATAAAGGAAAGGATTCCATATGCCTTCTTAACCACCTTATCGACCTGTCCTTCTACCTTCAGGGATCTGTGGACATTCATTCCAAGGTCCCTCACTTCCTCTACACTTCTCAGTATTTTCCCATTTAATCATGTATTCCTTTACCTTGTTCGACCTCCCCAAATGCATCACCTCACACTTCTCCAGGTTGAATTTCATTTGCCACTTTTCTGTTCATCTGACCAGACCATCAATATCTTCCTGCAGCCTATAACTATCCTCCTGGCTATCTACCATACGGCCAATCTTTGTGTTGTCTGCAAACTTCTTGATTATGCCCCCTACATTTACGTCGAAATTATTAATATATACCACAAAAAAAGCAGGGGATCCAGTATTGAGCCCTGTGGAACACCACTGGAAACAGCCCTCCAGTCGCTAAAGCACCCATCAACAATTGCCTTTTGTTTCCTGCCACAGAACCAATTTTATATCCACCTTGCTTCATTTCCCTGGATCCCATCGGATTTTATTTTTTTAACCAGTCTGCTATGTGGGACCTTGTCAAAAGCCTTGCTAAAATCGACGTAGTCCATTACCCTCAATTATCTTCCTTGTTACTTCTCCAAAAGATCCGAGCAAGTTGGTCAAACAAGATCTTCCCTTAACAAATCCATGCTGACTATCCTTGATTAACCTGTGCCTTTCTAAATTACAGTTTATCCTGTCTCTCAGAATAGATTACAATAATTTATCCACTACTGAGGTTAGACTGACTGGCCTATAATTATTCGGTCTATCCTTCGCTCCCTTTTTAAACAGAGGTACAACGTTAGCAGTTCTCCAATCCTCTGGCACCGCACCTGTATCCAGTAAGGGCTGGAAAATTATGGCCAAACCTTCTGCTGTTTCCTCTCTTGCTTCTTTTAATAGCCTAAGGTACATTTCATCTGGCCCTGGTGATTTATCAACTTTCAAAGATGCTAATCCCATTAATACCTCCTCTCTCCCTATGTTTATCACATCCAACATTCCTCCTTCTTAACTACAATATCTGCAACCTTCCCCTCTTTTGTGAAGACAGATTGTAAGTATTTCATTAAGAACCATAGCAACATCTTCCGCCCCTACACATAGGTTATCTTTTTGGTCTTTTATGGGTCCTACTCTCTCCTTAGTTATCCTCTTACTCTTAATGTATTGATAAAACATCTTTGGATTCACCTTGATTTTGTTTGCCAATATTCTTTCATGCCCTCTCTTTGCTTTCCTAATTTCCTTTTTGATTTCACCCCTCCACTTTTTGTACTCATCTTGGCTTTCTGTAATATTGAGTTTTCGGTGTCGGACATAAGCTTTCCTTTTCTGTCTTATCTTACCCTGTATGCTCCTTAATATCCATGGGGCTCTAGATTTTGCCATCTCACCTTTTTTCTTTGTGGGAACATGTTTACTCTGAACCCCTTGAACCTCCTCTTTGAATGCCTCCCACTGCTCTGATACTGATTTACCTTCAAGTAACTGTTTCCAGTCCACTTTCGCTAAATGACTCCTCAGTTTAGTAAAATTGGCCTTGCCCCAATTGAGAATTCTAACTCCTGTTCTATCTCTGTCCATTTCCATAATTATGTTAAAAATGACTGAATTATATCACTACCACCAAAATGCTCTCCGACTGCCACTCCTTCCATCTGCCCATCTTCATTTCCTAAAACGAAGTCTAAAACTGCCCAACTTCTGACCAGCACTTGTCGCACTAACAACAACAGTGTGTATTTATATAGCTTCTAATATAACGGAAACAATAAAGGTACCGTTACATTGATGGGTATATTCTATAGGCCACCAACTTGTAGTAAAGATATAGAGGAATAAATTTGCAAGGAAATTACAGAGAGGTGGAAGAATTATACAGTAGTTATGATGGGGAACTTTAATTATCTGAATATAGACTGGGATAGTAATAGTGTAAAGGGCAGAGAGGCAGAAGAGTTTCTAGTGTGTGTTCTGGATCAGTTTCTGCATCAGTATGTTTCCACTCCAACAAGGAAGGAGGCATTGCTGGATTTGGCTCTGGGGAAAGAGGTGGGTCAAGTGAATCAAATGTCAATGAAGGAACATTTAGGGGACAGTGACCATAACATCATAAGGTTTAGGTTAGCTATGAAAAAGGGCAAGGAGCAACCTAGAGTAAAAAAAATAATAATTAGAGGAGGGCAAACTTCAATAGGGTGAGAACAGATCGGGCCCATGTAAATTGGAATCAAAGATTGGAAGGCAAAACTGCAACTTATCAATGGCTGTCTTTAAAGAGGAGATAGTTTGGATACAGTCAAGATACATTCCCACGAGGGGGAAAGGTAAGGCAAACAAATCCAGAGCCCCCTGGATGATGAAAAAGATAGTGAGTAAGATGAAGGAAAAAAGAGTGCATATGACAGATATGTCAGGTGGATAATATAATTAAGGACCAGGCTGAATATAGAAGGTTCAGAGGGGAAGTGAGGAAACCAACAAGAGAAGCAAAGAGAGAGTTTGAGAAGAGACTGGCAATTAGCATAAAAGGGAATCCAAATGCCTTGGGGCCTAGCTGTTCACTATATATATCAATGATTTGGATGTGGGGACCAAATGTAATATTTCCAAGTTTGCGGATGACACAAAACTAGGTGGGAATGTGTGTTGTGAGGAAGATGAAAAGCAGTTTCAAGGGGATTTGGACAGACTTAGTGAGCAGGCAAGAATGTGGCAGATGGAATATAATGTGGAAAAATGTGAGTTTATCCACTTTGGTCAGAGGAATAGATGTGCAGAGTATTTCTTAAATGGTAAGAGATTAGAAAGTTTAGATGTACAAAGGGAACTGGGTGTCCTTCTCAATAAGTCATTGAAAGCGAACTTGCAAGAGGATTTGAGTACAGGAGTAGTGAAATCTTGCTTCAATTGTACAGAACCTCGGTTAGACTGCACCTGGAGTAGTGTGTGCAGTTTTGGTCCCCTTACCTTAGGAAGGATATTATTGCCATAGAGGGAATGCAACAAAGGTTCACCAGACTTGTTCCCGGGATGGTGGAACTGTCCTGTGAAGAGAGATTGGGGAAACTGGGCCTATATTCTCTAAAGTTTCGAAGAATGAGAGGTGATCTCATTGAAAGCTACAAAATACTAAAAGAGATAGACAGTTTAGATGCAGATAAGATGTTTCCCCTGGTTGGGAAGTCTAGAACCAGGAGACACAATTTCAAAATAAGGGGGAAGCCACCTAGGACAGATATGAGGAGAAATTTCTTTACTCAGGATTGTGAATCTTTGGAATTCTTTGCCCTCAAAGCCTGTGGAAGTTCAGTCATTGAGTATGTTTAAAGCAGAGATTGACAGATTTCTAAATACCAATGACATAAGGGGATATGAGGATAGTGTGAGAAAAAGGTATTGAAGTGGATGATCAGCCATGATCGTATTGAATGGCGGTGTAGACTCGATGGGCTGAATGGCCTTCTCCTATTCCTATATTCCTAAGTTCTCTAGGCATATAAATAGTAAGAGAATGGTAAAAGGAGGAATGGGGCTGATTAGAGGCCTAAATAGGGATTTACTCGTGGAGGCAGGGGTCATGGCTGAGGCACTAAATGAATACTTTGCATTTGTCTTTACCAAGGAAGAAGATGCTTCCCAAGTCATAATGAAAAAGAAGGTAGTTGAGACACTGGATGGGCTAAAAGTTGATAAAGGGGAGGTATGAGATAGGCTGGCTGTACTTAAAGTTGATAATTCACCAGGACTGGATGAGATGCTTCCAAGGATACTGGGGGAAGTAAGGGAGGAAATTGCAGAGGTACTGGCCATAATTTTTCAATCCTCCTTTGATGCTAGAGAACTGGACAATTGCAAATGTTACATCCTTGTTCAAAAAAGGGTGTAAAGATAAGCTGAGCATCTACAGGCCAGTCTGTCTAACCTCAGTGATTGGGACAGATGTGGATTAGTTAAAGAAAGAAAGAAAGCATAGATTTGTTAAAGGAAAATCATGTTTAACAAAGTTGCTTGAGTTTTTTGATGAGGTAAGTTAGAGTCTTGATGGGGTAATGCAGTTGATGTGGTGTACCTGAACTTCCAACAAGCATTTGATAAAGTGCCACATAACAGGCTTGTCAGCAAAGTTAGATCTCATGGAATAAAAGGGACAGTAATAGCATGGATACAAAATTGTCTGAATGACAGGAAACAGAAGGAGTTGAAAACGGTTGTTTTTAAGACTGGAGGAAGGTATATAGTGGGGTTCCACAGGAGTTGGTGTTAGAACCCTTGCTTTTCTTGATATATATTGATGACCTAGAATTGGGTGTAGAGGGCACAATTTCAAAATTTGCAGATGACACAAACTTGGAAATATTGTAAACTGTGAGGAGTGATAAACTTCCAGAGTACATAGACAGGGTGGTGGAATGGACAGACGAATGGCAGATGAAATTTAATACAGAGAAGCCTGAAGTGATTCATTTTGGTAGGAAGAATCAGGAGAGGCAATATAAATAAAAGGGTACAGTTCTAAAGGGGGTGCAGGAACAGAGGGACCAGGGAGTATATGTGCAAAACTCATTGAAAACCCATGGCAGGTTGAGAATTTGGTTAAAAACACATATGGGATCTTGGGCTTTATAAATGGGGGCATAGAATGCAAAAACAAGGAAGTTTTGCATAAAACATTGGTTTGGCCTCAACTGGAGTATTGTGTACAGTTCTGGGCACAACACTTTAGGAAGGAGTAAAGACATTGGAGAGGGCGCAGAAAAGATTCACAAGAATGGTGCCAGCCACCTTCAGTTGCGTGGATAGGTTGGAGAAGTTGGGGGCTGTTCTACTTGGAGAAGAGAAGATTAAGAGGAGATTTGGTAGAGTTGTTCAAAATCATGAGGAGACTGGACAGAGTAGATAGGGAGAAACTGTTCTCATTGGAGGAAGGATCCGGAACCAGAGGACACGGATTTAAGATGATTGGCAAATTGAGCAACGGCGACATGTGGAAAAACTTTTTTACGCAGTGAGTGAATAGGATGTGGAATGCACTGCCTGAGAGTCTGGTCGAGGCAGATTCAATCGAGGCCTTCAAAAGAGAATTGGATAATTATCTGAGGAGAAATGATTTGCAGGACTAAAGGGAAAAGTTGGGGATTAGGACTAGCTGAGTTGCTCTTGCAGACAGCTGTTACAGACATGATGGGCTGAATGGCCTCCTTCTGTGCTGTAACTGTTCTATGATTCTCTAAAAATATCCCAAGGCACTTCATAGGAGCATTATAAAGCAAAATTTGTCTTAAAGGTGGAAAGTGAGGAAGAGAGGTGGAAAGGTTTTGGGAGGGAATTCTAGAGCTTAGGGCCCAGGCAGCTGAAGACATGGCCACCAGTTGTGGAGCTATTAAATTTGCGCATGCTCAAGTGGTCAGAATTAGGTAAGTGCAGCTACCTCAGAGGGTTCTGGGGCTGGAGGAGATTAAAGAGATAGGAAGGGCAAGGCCATGGAGGGATTTGTAAACAAAGATGAGAATTTTAAAATCCAGGTGATGCTGCACTAGGACACAATGTAGAACAGCGAGCATACTGAGTGATGGGTGAACAGTACTTGCTGAGAGTTAGGATGAGGGCAGAGGAGTTTTGGATGTACTCAAGTTTACGGAGAGTAGAAGATGGAAGGTGGTCAGGAAAGAATTGTAATTGTTGATTCTAGAGGTAGCAAAGACATGGACAAGGGTTTCAGTTGCAGATGAATTGAGGCAGAGGCAGCTGACGGGCGTTATTGCAGAGATTGAAGTAGTGGTTCTTAGTGATGAGGAGGATCCATTGATTTCGCAAGCTATGAGCTGATACACAATACCAATGACAAACCAATTTTACCTTCCAATATGTTTTGTAACTTTCTGATTAACATAACAGATTATTATAACAAATCATGTCAAACAATGGTTTGTACACTTCACAACATACCAAAGGAATAAATTGTTCTGTCTGCTGAGATACACAAAACAATTCATATGCAGAAGGCTAACAGGTTTGTTTGTTCATTGAATGCATCTTCACAATGGAATAAACCAATTCATCAGTACTGGACTCAAATGTTTGTTGCTAGCCTTACCACAGAGGATTACTCTTCCATCATCCTTTGTATCACAGCTCAGAAAAGTTGTACCAATATCACATAGGGAAGTTTATTAATTTGATCATGTCTCAGTCAACCAGTCTGAATCTAGATATTCCTTTCATTATTCATAATATCCCACTCAATAGATATCCAAAAATCTCAAAAGGATAAAAGCGAGAAAAATATGAATATCCAGAAGAATGAAATTAATGCAAATATTCAGATATTAATAGATGTATGTTGGAATAGATTTAATTCTTCTGTACAGTCATATTCTTCAAGCTTTCATGTGACCATTAGTGCTATCTTCTTAGCACACTCTGTGGGAATGAATGACATAATTGAATTTGTATAAATGCCTTCAGACCTTGGGCCGAAATTTATACTTCCACCTCCGTAATTGCGGCGGACGAAAACAATGGCAGTCCGCCTGCATGGGCCGCACATCGCGGAGGCGCTGCGATATTAAATGCGGCAGCTCTTTTAAATATTTGGGGCGGTCCGCCCACATTGATGGCGTGGAGGGGACGGGTGGACCATCCCGGGCAATGGCATCAGCTGCCATTTTAAAGGGCTTTGAGCCCTAGCTTTCAATTTAAATATTTAAAGGAAAGTTTAACGAAAAAATGTAATTTGATTTAAATTGCCCCTCTCCCACCCCCGCGATAATCATAAAATTCATCACTTGGCCCTCTTCCCCCAAAACACTTCCCCTGCCCACCTGACCATCCCCCCCACCCCGCCAAAAGTACATAAACATTACACTCCATGCCACCTTCCCCTACACCAGTGATATAATTTTGACCCCACTCCCCCCACCCCCCCTTGCACTGAGAAAATTAACAGTTCCCCCCTTCTCATCAGTGTTCTGCCTCGGCTCCCTAGACTGAGATACGAAGGGGCGGGAGTGCCGGCCACCGGCATGAAAATTGCACCGGGACAGACGGCGGGAGCGTGAAGGTAATTAATTCCTTTATTTAAATTTATTTGAATATTTAAATTGGGCTCCCGTTGCTGAGCGGGGTGGGTGCCACGATGCCTTGCCACTGCCGGCAATATCGGGCCAGGCCTTCCCAGCATCAAGGCCCATGCCGGGCCTCTCCCAGAGGCATTTTCTGCCTCCTCCACCACGACCTCCACGTCGGTGGGGGGCGGGGGGCTGTAAAATTCGTCCCCTTATTTCCAAATGCTGAGTAACTTTGCTTTGATCAATTTGAGTTTATGTTGTACAATCCAGTCCATTTTAAGTTGGGTAACTGCTTGAACTTACATAGTTCCCTTCCAATATAGATGACACTTGTACCTATGCATTATCACAAAAGTCATAGAATCTCAGTGCACTTCACACAATAAATTACTTTTGGAGTGCATTAACTGCTGTTTATCTGGAATCTTGGTGAATACTAAACATTATTTTTGATTCCAGCTTTTCTTTCCAGAGCATCCCTCACTGAAGTTCACAGGACCCTGATCTTTCTCTAATAACTTTCGAGCATCATCTCTATAGTGTCTTTAGTTGTTTAGGGGCGGCACAGTGGCGCAGTGGTTAGCACAGCAACCTCACAGCTCCAGTGACCCGGGTTCAATTCTGGGGACTGCCTGTGTGGAGTTTGCAAGTTCTCCCTGTGTGTGCGTGGGTTTTCTCCAGGTGCTCTGGTTTCCTCCCACAAGCCAAAAGACTTGCAGGTTGATAGGTAAATTGGCCATTATAAATTGCCCCTAGTATAGGTAGGTGATAGGGAAATATAGGGACAGGTGGGGATGTGGTAGGAATATGGGATTAGTGTAGGATTAGTATAAATGGGTGGTTGATGGTCGACACAGACTCGGTGGGCCGAAGGGCCTGTTTCAGTGCTGTATCTCTAAACTAAACTAAACTAAATCTGCAGCAAAACTTGTGGTGAAATTCCACTGTGGGATACTAGTGCACGAATGCTTAATATGTTGACCTGAAATCCCTCTTTCTGTTGGACGCAACCTTTAATAACATGAAGAAAGGAATTTCAGATGAATGTATTAAGTGCTTAAGGTCTAACTTGCTGAAATCTACATTAACAGGTCTCAAAATGGAGTCGGTGACTGACCAGCCTGTTAACAATGCTGATTTGCCTGCTGCCTTTTTTACAGGGGCCTCGAGCTTGGTGGCTGAGGTGTCTGCTTCTAACAGACAGTCGACTGACGTGCTTCAGTGGATCCCACAGAAATAATCTGGGCTGCTGCCACCCCAGGTTATCTCCACCCCCTACCCCCCAGCAGACCTACTTAATTGCTGGTTGGGCAGTCCAATATTGCATTGAATCTGATCAGCTGCACAGAATTCCAATTTGGCACCTGTATCTCTCTGTTTCTATTTAAATGTAGCCTAGGCCTCAAATTGGTTCCAACCTCTTCACTGTCCGAGCATGTCTGTTGGAAGCTGAACAGTTTGAATCGACCTCCTTGTACAATAGTATCTCCTGCTGTGCCATCAGTGTTCATGTTAAGTCTTACCTCGAGGACACATAGGGCATAACCTTAATCAATTAGCATTCCCGTGTAAAGTTTGTACAATGGGAACTTAGGCACAGTGATCAGCCCATCTAATCTACCATCAACATGACTTTGCATTCATTGTTAATAACAGACAGGAAAATACTGAGTGCTGTGCATTCGACACACTGACCTGTGTCTGGATTCTCAGTCCGATCTCCCACTACATTAATCACTGCGCCAAGAGCACTTATTCAGTTTACTCCAACTTACATTTTCCTAAGGTAAGATGGATACAGGAGTATCTTAACTTCTTTCCATTAAAATAGTAATTTATCATTTACCAATAGCCCTGGTGGACCCATGTCTCGGACACTAATGTAAGCATAGTCACTGCACTTGAAAATTTACTGACCTCCTGCTAGCTGCTCAAACTATGTATTTATTTTATCTGTCACTGAAGCTTGGATGCCCCACAAAATTGAAGGGGTGCTTACGATGGGGTCCTCTTGGACCTACTGGTCAGAGCGTGCAAAGTGCATGGTCCACCAAGTTCTGTCCAAAAGTAGTAATCAGGTGCTATGTGTATATGGAGGAACATTGCCAAGGCCACAGTGATGACAGGAACAGGGCAGTAAATAATTGTCCACTTGTTTTTGTTGTGCTACAACTCCATTGCCACTGAGCAGGAGGCCTGGACATTGAACCTATTTGTCAGTGTGTGTCATACTTTGACAAAATAGTGCTGCTGTCTGGTGAGGTCTGTTGCAGTTGAATGTAATGCTACCCTGAAGCAAGTTGCCACCTTGAATCCATTCCAATCTAATTTCTTCTCCACTGTTATGCCCTCAATGAGTCTATTTTGTTTCAAATGAAGTTACAGAATATTAATAAATACTTGCATTGGCTTCTTTGATATGACATTGCCATAAACTTATCTTTGATTTTCTGCTTGTCACCAAATTTAATTATTTTCTCTGTGCTGTGGTATTTTACATTATCATTGGTACTTAGTACAGTAAAACTAAGACAATATCCCTCCCAACTTGAGAAATGACTCAAAATTGACATTAGCATATATAAAGGTAAAAAGAGAGCTTTGTAGATGCACAGTGTAGAATAAGGGTCTGAAAGGCTTAATGGTTGAGACAGTGAGTGTAAGCCCTCCCACTGTGGTGATGACCTGGTAATAGTCACATGAGTACTCGGCTTGGAAGGAGCTAAAAGCACCATTAGATGGGCTGGCTCGTGATCCTTATGGAGAGTGTAAATATAATATAATGTAAATAAAGAGTTGATGTTTAGCCAGCCAGAGACTCCGAGACCTTTGTGAAGAACCCCACAACTATGCTACCAACAACATACAATATCGTGCCTCCGATATACAACACACAGAACTTTTAACTTCATTCATAGGTAATGTGTATTACAGAAATTCAGATCAACTGATCTCCTAAAATATGCAAAATATCCTAAAATATGAATGTGTGAAATGTTCTGGCTGGAAAGACCAGCTGGTCCATCAAGCCAGCTCCACAGAATCACAATGTCTGGAGCATCATGTTTAGGCACCCATTCCCACCAGCTGACATTCCCACCTGCCCACCATCAAGCATGTAATCTCCCGCAATTGGCAAATGACCCAAGAAAAACCCCAGACTAATCAGCAAAAAAACAAAATCTGGAAAATTCTTCTCTGACCCCTTTAGACAAATCAAAATTACTCCAGAAAACAAAATAGATCATTTTTTATAAAAGCAAAATACTGTAGATGCTGGAAATCTGAAATAAAAATGGAAAATTCTGGAAATACTTAGCATGTCTGGCAGTATCAGTAGAGAAATATACAGAGTTAAGGTTTCAAGTTGAAGGCATTTCATCAGAATGTTTTTATATTAGGAATATAAATTAATTCAACACTTGAAGTTTTATTAATGATTAAATGTTACATGTTACTCTGCAATATTACATTGGATGCTTGCTACAGAAGATACATATATTACAGTTCAAACCTCCAGATGGCTTCCTTTCTTCATCTTCTCCCAACTCAGTAACACGGCCTTGCCTCTAAGCTAAGCTAAAGGACCATGCATCACTTCCATGACCCTTTTCCCACTCTCAATCTTCACCCTAACATCTTATGGTCTTGAGCTATATCGAAAAACATTGGTGTTTTAGGGTCAACATGATACAAAATGAGACATGCCACCATAGTAATGAGAGGCTGAGTCTCCAGTTGACAATGATAAGGCAAAACCAAATATAAACATATGCAAATTGGTCTAAGAGATTGCTGCAGTAATTTCTAGTGCAAAAGCATTGCCAGTCTTTCAATATTAATTTTAAGTACAAAACTTAATATAAATGAAATATAGTGTATAGTATAGAATTTAAGTAATTATTTTGTATAAAACTGATTGCTTGATTATTTCTCAACCTTAACCTCTAATATTTATTTTACAAAGTGATTCCTGACAACGCAGCCGGCCACTCACGTCATCATGCTGCGCCAAGGTGTGCACTTGGGCAGACGGGCTCCTGCTCTCTGCACGTGCGCTGTGTTCCGACTTGCCAGGACTGGTTAGCGCATGCGCCGATGACGTCATCGCGTGACATGTGCATCTTCGGGCAACGCACCTGGTCAGCCTCTGCGCACGCGCTTTACGCGTCCAGCAATGCAAGGCTAACGTATTCACCCATGCGTCAAGCTCCGCTCCCTAGCCGCGGCTGCTCTCGCTGGCCACTCCGCTCCCCTCCCTGCCCCCCCACTGCTCTCGCTGGCCGCTCTGCTCCCCCCCTCACTGCTCTCGCCGGCCGCTCCGCTCCCCCCTCACTGCTCTCGCCGGCTGTTCCACTACCCCACTCACTGCTCTCTTCGGCCGTTCCGCACCCCTCTCGTCGCTGCTGTCTCCGACCGCTCCACTCTTTCGGCCACTTCGCTCCCCCCACCACCACCCACCCCCCCCGTCCCCGGCACGCTCCGCTACTCCCCCGCCCCAGTCCCGGCCCGCTCCGCTCCTCCCCCGTCCCCAGGCCTGGCTGCTCCGCTCCCCCCCCCACCCCCCCCCCGGCCCCGGCCCGCTTCGCTCTGCTCCGCTTCCCACCCCCCCGAACCCCGCACCCCGCACCGCCGTCCCCGGCGCTAGCCTGCTTGCTCGCTCCCTCCCTCCCTCCCACCATTGTGTACTGCCATGTGTTTATGTCAGGTTGCCTTCCTGTGATTATTTGAGCAGCGCCATCTTTAGTCCTGGCAGCTGCCTGAAGTCACAGACTGTGTCGTTTTAGTGGCACATGCTGCATTTGTGCATGTGCCACTGCAGCGCCACACAGTGGTAGCATTGTCAGTAAACGCAGCCTTTATTTTACTACTCAATTCCCATCCATTAGTGGACAATGGGGCCCAATGAATTCATTCCATTGTTGTTGATCCTGTACTAGCCTGGATGCTCCAGTCATCCGTCTCCCTTTCTGTGCCAAACCATTCTTGACAATTATCTGTCCAGTGTTTCTTTGATTTTCCTTTTAGCTTCTTGTTCCATACTTCTATGGGATGTTGAAAGTTATTCTAGGTGTTTTCATTCTTGAAAAATGCCCAAACCACTGCCGTTGTCATTTTTAGATCTTGTGTATACGTGTTGTTTCTTGGCCATGGCGTATACAGATTACATCATTCTTGATTCTTCACATCCTGCATACTCCCAGTATTTCTCTCAACTGTTAGTACCTCTCACTTATCAGCAGTTTTCTTGTCCCAACACTCAGCTCCAACACTAAGGATTTAGCCTTCCATATCCTGCTTATCCTTCCAAAAGCAGCAGAAACAATTCCAATCCTTCTCTTGATGTCTACCTCACACCCCACTTTCTCCGACACTCACCCACCAAGGTATATAAAACTTTCCTTTTGCGGTAGTGGAAGAACATGTACACCAACTGGTATTTTACCTACCATTATAAGATATGATCTTCTTGCCAATCAGGGACGCGTTTCTCAGGTGCTGTAAAAACGCTCCCTCTAAACTTTCCTTAACAGCACACCACACCCAGCGTGATTTCTCAGATGTTGGTGGTTGTAGTGTGGCTAGGAACAGACTACAAGCCCCTTGTTATATTTCCGTGTTTTGCACATCCCCTATTTTCTTAGCTGCACCATTGACGACCATACTTTTAGCTTTAAGTTTCAGCTGTGGCTCAATTGGTAACACTCTCACCTCTGAATCAGAAGGTTGTGAGTTCAAATTCTATTACAGTTAAGCACAAACATCAAAAAGCTGACAGTTCAGTGTGGTGTTGAGGTAGTACTATGCTATCTTTCAGATGAGTTGTTAAACAGAGGCCTTTGTCTCCTCTCTAAGGTGGATGTAAAATATTCCATGGCACTATTTTGGAGAACAGCATGAGCATTATCCCTGATTCCCTGGCTAATATTTATCCCTCAATCAACCTTTGAAAACAGATGATCTAGTCATTATCCCATTGCTGTTTGTGCAAGCTTGTTGTATGCATTGGCTGCAGCGCCTCCTACATTACAACAATGACTATATATCAAAAGTACTTCATTGGTTGTAGAGTGCTTTGGGGCATCCTATAGTCATGAAAGATGCTATCTAAATGCAAGTCTTCCTTTTTTAGGTCCTAAGCTCTGGAAATCCCACCCTAAAACTCTCTGCCTCTCTACTTCTCTCTCCTATGTTATGAAGCGCTGTAAAACTTGCCTTTTTTGGTCACCTATCCCACTATTTCCTTATGTGGCTTGTGTCAAATTTTGCTTGATATTCAATCATGTGAAGCACCTTGGGACTTTTTACTATAGGCTCTATAGAAATGCTAGTTGTTGCTGTGTCATAAAATGTGATATTAACTTGATTATTAATAGTACTCAGCCTTAGTGTGATCTTTCTATTTCAGGTTCTGCAAAGTTTCTCCCTGCCTGCCACATACAGAATAAGGCAAAAATACAGAACAGCCAAATAACCTTCCATCCTAGGTTATACATACTAGACCTGTTCTGGTCCTTGACTGGATATTCGCATTGTCCTGCAGAATTATATGTTCCACGCAGCGTTCAATCATTGTTATTTGGAAATCACTGTTAAAGCCATCAATAAAATGTTTTTTCCAACTATTGATACAAATCATCTCTAAAGATAGGAGGTGGGGTGAAATTTCTCTTTGCCAGTAGTGCAAAATATGCTAATAGCAAATCACCAGTCTGGTTTACCCTGTGTCCAGTGACTTAATGGACTCTCAATGCACCATTTTGCTCCACAGTCTTAAATTAATCACAACCCTGGGGAGTCTATACTCTAAATCTGTGGTGAGGAAAATACATCCTATTTTCAAGTGTTGCTGGTGGCTTCTTAGTCTTATACTTGTGTCTTTCAGTTCTTTATTTACAGTTCAAGTTTAATAATCAACTTGCATTTACAGCAAAGTTTATTTCAGCATTTTTCAAACCCAGATCACAGCTCCCCTCTGAAAAATTGTTGGGGTAATTTTGACTTTGTGCCCTAGCGTAAAATGCATGATAGCAAGTTGGCACCCCGATTTACATCTCCCCTGATTAGTATTTCTAATGAAGTAAGCAGGGAAGGGTGTAAAGTGGGCTGCCAATTCACAATTACTGTTTTGCATTCTCACACAAGGTCAAAAATTACCCCGAGTTTTACAAATTATCTTCATGACTTGGAGCCTTTGCATGTACTTCCCTGAAGGAAACCATCACGTTCCCTCATAATGTCCACATCCACTATAGATCGACCGAGGTGGTTTCTCTCAGCAGTTCCAGCGCAGAGCTTCATGCCCAGAGAGCGAATGTCAAGAATCTTTGTATGCCAACGGCCATGATTTTACAGGATGGAAAATCATGAGGGTGAGGTGGGTCCTGAACTTTGAAATGTGCTCCTGACAAGTGAAACTTTGCAACAAGACTGTTGATGATAAAGATTTACCCCAAAATATGAAAGTGGATGAATAACAGTGACTTTTCAATTGAATTTTTGAGAAAAAAAAGGTTAACAGTTTATAAAGCTTAAATCTAAGATGATCTATCGATTTAAAAAATCTAGGTTTCGCATCACAAAGAGTTACCATATTATTTCATGAACAGCTAGGTTTAATCAAAATGTGCTTGCAACTGGATGGGCAAAGTTATGGCAATAGTAATAATGAATTTATTCAGGCAACGATGGTCTAATTATGACATGAAATAAATCACCAATGAGTCATCTCTCTCAAAATATGCAGTAAATCCTAGTGGTGAATCAGCCTTTTATTTTGTTATAACTCATTTTTCTTTCAAGCTATGGTTTGTTTTTGTTTTTCATTCCTGCGATCCAGGCATTCTGCTCATTATTTAGACATCGCAGGGGGAAAAAAAAGGAAATGTAATAAAAGGGTTGACTCTGCCACTTGGGGTTAGTGTCCCCATTTACTGACAAAACAACTCCTTAATTAGTTAAAAAAAAATAAAGCCTAGCTTTTATCTGCTTACACAGTTCCACCGTATTGGTACACTGTATCACGAAATGCGTTTGAATGGTTTTAGAAACAGACTCCCGCATTAACTAGGACAGACGTCTTGTCATTTCAGATAGCAGACATTCTGAATGTGAAATGTCTTGTTATATCCAGGCCTGTGTAGCCCAAACAGACATGTCTGTTCACATTAGAACACACTTCACCATATGATCCATAAAGAGCAAAAAGAGGATACAAAAAATGGTAAAACTAACATGAACTATTCTCCCCTGAATGTTCTGTATTTATGTGTGAAACTGCCTTTAGTCTTCTTGGTTACACTGTCTATTAATATGAAGTCTGCATTTTATGTTCATCACACTTCTCTGTCACATCTGAATTTTCACACTTCAAAGAAAAGTACAGAAATACGGAAGAAACTCTCCAGGATCCAGGATATCAACAGCTTTCAAATTAACATCTGCATAAAGACAGTGTTTATTTAACAGCAACTAGACTTTGTGACCTTCAAGCGACACAAATTTCAGCTTTAGCAGAATTGTGTTTCGCGTGGCAATATTCCTTTTCTCCTGAAACAATATATCCTCTGACTAGAGTGGGACCTGACTTTGTGAAGAATTTTGACTTGGCCCTCTTCCTGCTCGATTTCCCCTGGCCTCCATCTTAACCTTTTTATGTGGCTGAGGTGCCTGTCTGACTCAGGCTGGAGCCTCTTTAATAAGCAGGACCGTATGATGTCCACAAGACTTTGATGATATTTTAACAGCCCACTGAGTGGGGCGCCTGCTCAGTAAAACCTGGCACAGAAGAAGAGAAGGCCCTCAATAGTTATTTCTTTCTTAATAGTGAGAGATTAGGGGCTGGGGAGGAACAAAGGGATTTAGAATTCCACCTACACAGATCATTAAGAGCTGGTTCACTGGTACAAAAATTAATCAAATTGACTAATGGAATGTTGGCCTTTATTTTAAGGGGATTGAAATTCAAAATTAAGGAAGTAATGCTTCAAGTGTACAGAGTTTTGGTCAGACCCCATCTGGAGTATTCTATTCAGTATTGGGCACTGCTCATCAGGGAAAGTATATTGGTTACAGTGCTGATTCACCAAATGATACTGGTGCTTAAAGGGTAAAATTATGGGACAATTTACATAAAACTGACTTGAATTCCCTTGAGTTTAGAAGGTTGAAGGATGATATAATCAAAGTATTTAAAATAATATACGGATTCAAGAGCATAAATGCAGAAAAACCATTTAAGAGTAAATTCAAGGAAGCAATTTTTCACACAAAAGACAATGGAAAACAAAATCCTTCTCCCCAAAATATTATGGAAGTTGTGGTCAATTGAAATTTTCAAGTCTGAGATCCATAGAGTTTTGTTATGTAAGTGTATCAAATGATATGGAACAAAGGCGGATAAATGGAGTAGACATAGATTTAATTAATTGTGAATATGCTAGAGATACAAATGGTCTCCTCGTGTTCATCTGCACTCTAAAGTAAGTTAAGTACTTTCCTTAGTGAGGCCAGAGCAGCAGAAGTTCCACAAGGAAAGTCTAGGCTTCTGTGGCCACAGACTCCTACCCTCTTCCCACCTGTGAAACAGCTCCAACTGCTCCCTTCCTCATCAACAGCTTTGCTTCGCCCCCATTCCACATGATTTATCTTCGAGATCTGCAATTCTGACCTGCCCTAAGCTGCCCAGCTATCTTTTTCTGCGGATTTTGGGTGGCAATCGGCTGGTGGGGCATAAGTAAGACCTGAGTGTTAAAATAGGCCATGCCTCAAACTCATGTCATCAGATAATTATGCTGCTTGCCGTACCACCCTGCCTGCCTGAAATTAGCTGCCAGCTAAAATCCCCTGTGCTAAATCGAGACCATCTCCCAGAGTGATTGCTGAGACTATAAGCTGTGGATTTTCGTCCCGCAAATGGCAGCGCCCTTTGAACTCAGCGCGGTGCCTGTATTTAGCGGCTGCCACAGAGACCCCGCGATATTATGCGCGGGGGCTCATTAGCATCACTGCGCTGAGCCTCCCCCGATATTACGTGGGGAGAGGTGGGACATTCGGCGCAGTGAGGAACACTTTCACAGTTGCGCAGCAGGTGCTGGGGCCCTATTTTAACTGCCCCAGCGCCTGTTTCCTGACAGCTGTCAAAGAATACTTACCTGACTGTTGAAGAGTGGGGCTGCTGTCAATATGGCAGCAAAGCAGAAAGTGCTGCAGAAATCGAGCAGGTCAGGCAGCATCTGTGGAGAGAGAAGCAAAGTTAACCTGTCCAAGTTCACAGACCTGAAAGTTAACTCTGCTTCTCTCTCCACAAATGCTGCCTGACCTGCTGAGTTACCCCAGCACTTTCCGCTTTGCTGCCACATACGTACCCTGCTGTGTCCCAGTGTCCTGTGAAGTTGCAATCCTCTTCTTCCACTCAAGTGTAACATTCCTTCTTGTAGGTGTGCTGCACCTGGGTGAATAATAAATTTGCACATTCCAGGATGTGAGACGTAAATAGACAATAAAAGGTATTACAGAGGTTTACAGAGAACACACTGACACAAATGGGAATGCACGGATGTCACAGCAATGTAAATACGTTTTTCACTAAATGTCCCTTACCAACATGCGCGTCCCTTTCTCTGTGTGAATGATGTGTGCCAGCATGTAGCGCCAATGTCACATCCCTTTGCACCGTTGGCCCTTCAGAAGAGCCAATATATACAATAACATCATTGCCATGCCACCATTACACATGAGCGTCTCCGCGGATGCAGTGACATGGACATTGGCTCAGTCAGCTTCGGCCTCTAATGGTTTACTCAGGGATGCTGCAGATGTGGACTGGTGCACAGCAGGTGAGCGAGGGTGAAGTGTGGTTTGCAGAGTGCATGTCGGTTCATATGGAGCAAATAAGCCACTGCCCTACATCCCTAGCTCACTACTAGCCCTGCGTGCAGAGCCTGGGTGTCATCAGCCTTCCCATGCATCTTTCATACTGTAGGTCCTCAGATTCCTCATAGTCCGAAGAGGAATCCTGTTGATGTCTCTCCTCATCATGCCCTGGCCCCTATTGGGTGCATAGTTGTGCAGAGCAGCAAAGAAAGGAGCATGCCTTTTCGGCCCATAGTACAGGGCATCACCCTATCCATACAGGCATTGGAGGTGCTCTTTTAGCATGCCGATCTCCTGCTCAATGGTGGCTCATGCAGCTCAGTGGCTGGTGTTGTATCTTTCCTCTGCAACAGTGGTAGAGTCTCTCACCAGTGTTTGGGAGCTACGTCTACAAAGGATAGCCCTTATCTCCAAGAAACCACCCATCTATCTGAGCCAGTTCAGTGAACAGCGGTGACAGCTGGGACTGGCGCAAGACCCAGGTGTCATGGCAGCTGCCTGAGAAGTGGTCACACATTCGCTGCAAGCATCTGCGGTGTTCACATGCCAGCTTCACCTAGATTGAGAGGGCTCCTTTAATGGTGATGTCTGCAGGTGATAGCCTGGCAGTAGGCCTGATGGCCACATGAGTGCAGTCTATGAACATTAAAACCTATGGTTCTCCGACAATGGTGCCAGAACCATTGGCCCTCTGGGCCTGGCTGTGAGAGTCTGTCCTGAAGCAGACATACTCACTGGCCATGCGGTGCAGGGCATTGGTGACCTCCCTGATGCAGCGGTGCACTGCTGACTGTGTGACCTCACAAAGGTCTCTGGTGGGCCCTAAAAGGCTTCAGAGGCATCAGGCTTGAGAATCACTGCCTCTATGAGGAATAAAGGCATGGAATGTCCACCGGAGCCCATGGGCTGCAGGCCATCCTTGAGCAGGGCACAGAGATGTGTCACCACACTCTCTATATGCGCAATCTCCTCTGACACTGGTGCTCTGACATCCGATGGCATGTCATGTGTGGCCTGTAGATGCACGGCAAACGTAATGGCGGGCTCTCCTTGGCGGCTGCTGCTCACGGCTGGGGGCCTCTATACGGATCGCACCTGCCTGTTAATATTGCCTCTGGTGTATACGGATCCTCACAAGCAGAGGATTACACAATGTAGGATGAGCCATAACTATTTCCATGTGATAAATAAAGTTGAACCTTTCATGTATTTGAAGGTTCCTAACAGGGCATGGATTGGTGTTGATGGGTACATTAGCTGCTTTCCTGGATCTACTATGTGGTGTGCCATGGCATTGCCCATCTTGGCCAGCACTCAGAGTGGCACAACATGAACACATCAAGATCCTACCAGCTGAATCGATTGCCCCCACCATCCATAACACCTTATTGCTCCTGCCCTTTCTGGCACCCTCCCCACACACAGGATGCCTCGTGTGCCATTGCCCCCTCACAAACACAGAGCATACACTGTTAACGGAGGGATGGTGTACAGTACTTACCTTCATGCCAATAAAGCCTTCTCTCCAGTAATCCCAGACCCCCTTCATTTCAGAATGCTGAGTGAGACCCCTGCATATCCCCCCTTCTTTCTCCCTTCCAGAATGCAGAGTTAGACCCTTATGTATCCTTCCTCCCTTCCAGAATACAGAGTTAGACCCCTGCAAATCCCTCCTCCCTCCTCCCTTCCAGAATGCAGAGTTAGATCCCTGTGTATCCTCCCTTCCTTTGATTGCAGAGTTAGACCCCTGTTCATTCCCCCTTCAGTTCTGAAGAAGGGTCCCTGACCTGAAACGTTAACTCTGCTTCTCTCTCCACAGATGATGCCAGACCTGCTGAGTATTTCCAGCATTTCCTGTTTTTATTTCAGATTTCCAGCATCTGCAGTATTTTGCTTTTATTATATGACTAGTTTCATGTTCTTTGGGTCACCTAAGAATGGGGACTTAAGTATGCATTTCTCCAAATTGAATTTTATTCAATGATTTATTTTCCTTTAAAACATTCTTGACTTTAGGGCGCTTCATTGTAATGTTTAACTCCAATAAATCAAAACCAGCATTTGGTCTCACCTGAGTGCACAAACTGTTCAACTGACAATCAAACTTCACAATTGCTGTCTCTTCTTTAGATTTAACATCATCTTTCTGTGAAGACCTAGTACAATTAATTGGGATGGGAGTAGAACTCTCTAAATAGCATTGTTGATTTAAAGTTATTCCAGACCTACTCTACTTAATATCTTAGCCCCAAAAGCCTAACTCACAATTTTAAATTGTACTGTAAGCTTATTAACACATTTCTCAAAATCCATAGTACCACTCCATTAGAAATCATCAACATGCACCATGAAGAGGCCTGAAGTTTTCTTTTATGATGCCAATAAAACATTATAGGATCTGCTTTTAGCTGAACAGCAAAACAGATGTCACCAAATATTCTACATCATTCAGGCCATAACACATTTTTTTAGTTTCCATAGTTTTTCTTATGCATCTACTGCCTCTTTGGGTGCTTTCAGAAACACTTCTTTCTATAAAAGTATCTTCCTGTAGAAATGTGGCTTTTATGTCAATTGATCGACACTTCCATGAATATGTGTCCAAAAGAGCTAAAAAGATTTTCAAGATTTATTTTCCAGATCTAGGAGCATCCACTCTACCATCTGTACACCTAGATGCTCTTCAAAACCCTAGCTATTAGTCTCACTTTACCCTTATAAGTCCAATTTGCAAGGCGCTTTTAGTACAAATCTACCTACGTGACAAAGCTGGCTAACCCTAATCCGGTACCTCAGAATAAACTCCAAATTCTCTCCAGCTCTCTAATTCCCTTTGTTTTGCCTCGCTTATTATTTTATCCTCAGCTTTATTGACAGCCACCAAAAACTTCACTATCATGAGGGCTTCTGCTTCTATTCTGTTCTGAAACCGTTCTGTCACCTTTATTTCATTGTCTCATCTATTCAACTTCTGGACTATACTTGCACTGTTATGTCTGTTGGGATTACCATGTTGTAATCCAGAAAGCCAGTTGCAGAAGGATAGAACTGGAGCCAATCTGTACACACTTTGAGAATATATTTACAGTTAAGGCTTATAAGCAAGCACCTCCCAATCCTACCAGCACAGTTTAAGTCAGTGTCTCTTTATACCTCTTTTGAACCAGTGTCTGAATCAGTTAATGCCCATCATCTGCTTGCAGTTAAATACAATTAATATACAATTAACACAGATTTCGCTTGTTTCGCAAGCAGTTTCAGCATAAAGTCCAGGTTTCATTCGCACCTTGATGGCGGGCTGCGGTCAGAGTTGAGCGCTCCAGGGCAATATTTTGGCTCCGGGGCTTGCAATGAATGGTGAACTGGATAGCCTGCAAGAAACAAGAAAATTGTAATGTTGGGGATGGGACGGTATCAATGTGGGAGGGCCCCAAAGTCTCAGTGACCCAAGCTCAAATTGTGCAGCCTGGAAGGTGCATGCCTGCTCTTCCACACCCCACAAAAAATAAAGAGGAGCTTACCTTTGGGCTCCTCTTAATCTAGCTGCACAGTGCATAGTCCTTCCAGTTCCATTCAAAATTAGTAGTCGGGCACCTATGTACAACATAGGATCCGAATTAACACTTTAAATGGGCCTCCTGCCTGACATGGGGGTGATCCAGCCAATCAGCGGCTACTGCAGAGCAACAAATGGGCAGTAAGTCTTTGCTCACCATTTTTGGTGCATTACGACCCTGCTTCAGCTGGAAGAGAGGCCTGAAAATTCAGCGTCAGATGTCAAGCACAATTCAGGTGTCTAATACCTGAGTCACAGTTGCCAAATTCATCCCATCTCAATTAGTTTCCACTTGGGAAGCCAGCAGACTTAAAAGAGTGGGCTTCGTTATCTTGCTAGTATCACCAATCAATAGTAACAGTAAAGAAGTTGTTGACCTTGCTGGACAATCCTACTGTCATTTCCTTCATGGGTACTGATTGTGTCGTATGCATATTTATCTGTGTTTGGAGTTCTTCCTCAAAGAAATGATTCTGGTCTTTTATGACCTCCCTTTTCAGCCTCAACCTCTTCAGGCATTAATCCTCAGTCTTTTCCAGAAAGTTTTGCTTGGGACGATAGACCTATACATTGTCCACAGTCTCTCATTCTATGCCACCTTTCGTATGAGCAGTCTTTTCCTGCTCTTGGTCATCTGCTTTGACCAATTGCAGCAGAAGTGGAGCACTGAAGCCAACCCTAACTCTAGCTTGAGTCTCCAGAAGAGCTACCAATGTATCCAAAGAACCTGTAGCCTCTGCTGGAACACATGTTTGAAATGGGAGTTCAGAATAAACACAGCGAGAGTCTTGAAAAATGGTTTGCTTGAGTTAAACACCAATTATGCCAGCAACAAGGCTCAAATATTTCTTCAGCACCTCAGTGCTGAGAAACCACTCCCCCCAGACAGTAATTTATCAGTGTGCAAGTTAACAGGGTTTAAATATGAGCTGTTCTGCAGCTCCAAAATTACTAGTGTCCAACACGTGAATAACACAGGCAGTCTTTGTAACATCAACAATTTCCAGGATTATTTTAAAAGAAATGCTTTGAAGTGGAACTGTTTCATTAAAGACCATTTTATTTTTCTTAACAGGGGGTAAATGGCTACAACACTCAACTGCCAATGCTCCTCTAGAATTTGGAATGATGTCAAGTAAATTTGTTAAAAAATTTACTGTTGCAATTTGACAAATAGATCAACCCACAAAGTACCCTAAGGCAGTATGAGGCATGACTCATTGGTTTTGTTATCAGACCAAATACACCATTAAAGAATAGATTCTGTTCCAAAGTGCTCCACTATCTGGTCACAAGTTTTCCCACTGTATTGACAGCATTGAGTTGGCAATAACTCCTTGTGCCTTGAGGCACAGCAACAGACACAGCTGTTTCATCACTTAAAATATTAGTCCTGGTAAAGCAAGACTTACACTTATAATGCATCTTAACATATCTCTCATAAATGAAATGAGTTACTTTGAAGCTGATATGGTTGTTATGTAAAACACACAGCAATAAAAGTGATTGCTTCATTCGTTTAAAAAGAAAGATCTTGCTACAGCACCTAAGAAACTGCTCAAAGTCCTTTGCGTGTAAGGGGTAATTCAGCAATCCTGCAAACTGTGCAGGGAACTATGCGTCAAATAATTAATCCACCTCCCAGCCATGCTTTATACAAGGGTAACTACCACCGGCAGTGCAAAATCACTCAGGAACATTTTTAATTGTTTTGAAGTGCAATGTAAACAATTTAGAAATCAGAGTCAACTCATTGATGTTTGGTTTTTGGGTGCTGTGAGTGTCCTTCATGCTCCAAAATGGCATCCACGGCACATGCGCACACATATGGAGTGAATCATGCTGGATGCCATATTGTTTCAGGCATTAATGTGCATGCAGTGAATATTCACCAGAAGTATGCGGAACAAGCAGATCATGATGTCCATCAATGGACAACACTGATG
This sequence comes from Heterodontus francisci, assembly GCF_036365525.1. Classification (NCBI taxonomy): domain Eukaryota; kingdom Metazoa; phylum Chordata; class Chondrichthyes; order Heterodontiformes; family Heterodontidae; genus Heterodontus; species Heterodontus francisci. Next base: position 108,061,349 of record NC_090376.1, read on the forward strand.
TGATAGCAGAACACCTAGAAAGCATAAATGTGATTGGGCAAAGACAGCATGCATTTACAAAAGGGAAGTCATGCTTAACAAATCTACTGGAGTTTTTAGAGGATGCAACTAGTAGAATAGATAAGGGAGAACCAGTGGATATGGTGTATTTGGATTTTCAGAAGGCTTTTGACAAGGTCCCACATAAAAGGTTAGTGTGCAAAATGAAAGCACATGGGATTAGGGGTAATATACTGGCATGGATTGTGAATTGGTTGACAGACAGGAAACAGAGAGTAGGAATAAATGGGTCTTTTTCCGGATGGCAGGCAGTGACTAGTGGGGTACCGCAGGGATCAGTGCTTGGGCCCCAGCTATTCGCAATATATATTAATGACTTGGGTGAAGGAACTAAATGTAACATTTCTAAGTTTGCAGACAACACAAAGCTGGGGGGGAATGTGAGCTGTGAGGAGGATGCAAAGAGGCTCCAATGTGATTTGGACAAGTTGGGTGAATGGGAAAATGCATGGCAGGTGCAGTATAATGTGGATAAATGTGAGGTTATCCACTTTGGTTGTAAAAACAGAAAGGCAGATTATTATCTGAATGGTGATAGATTGGGAAAAGGGAAGGTGCAAAGAGACCTGGGTGTCCTTGCACACCGGTCGCTGAAAGCAAGCATTCAGATGCAGCAAGCAATTAGGAAGGTGAATAGTATGTTGGCCTTCATTGAAAGAGGATTTGAGTACAGGAGCAAGGATGTCTTACTGCAGTTATACAGGGCCTTGGTGAGACCACATCTGGAGTATTGTGTGCAGTTTTGGTCTCCTTATCTTAGGAAGGATGTTCTTGCCTTAGAGGGAGTGTAAAAAAGATTTACTAGGCTGATTCCTGGGATGGCAGGATTGATGTATGAGGAGAGATTGGGTCAACTAGGCCTATATTCATTAGAGGTTAGAAGAATGAGAGGGGATCTCATAGAAACCTATAAAATTCTAACAGGACTAGACAGGCTAGATGCAGGAAGGATGTTCCCGATAGCTGGGGAGTCCAGAACCAGGGTCACAGTCTCAGGATATGGGGTATGCCATTTAGAAACGAGATGAGGAGAAATTTCTTCACTCAGAGGGTGGTGAACCTGTGGAATTCTCTACCTCAGAAGGCAGTGGAGGCCAAGTCATTAAATATATTCAAGAAGGAGATAGATACATTTCTTAATGCCAAAGGGATCAAGGGATACGGGGAGAAAGCAGGAACAGGGTATTGAATTAGACGATCAGCCATGATCTTTTTTTGAATGGCGGAGCAGGCCCAAAGAGCCGAATGGCCTACTCCTGCTCCTATTTTCTATCTTTCTATGACATCAGTAGTGCTATTTTAGAGCTCAAGGCTCCAGACAACAACCTGTTTTAACCTGGCACAACTAACATGCATTCAGCAACAGGAAGGACCATAGCACCCCTGCCCCAACCTCACTTCCAGTGCTATTTAAGGGCATCATCAATAACTCAGGGTTAGTAAATGCCTAATTTCTTCTGGCTGTTGCTATGATTCTACACCTGTGTGGTGCTTTCTATAGTTGTTTCAAGTAGCAGGAATCTACAGGGAGTGGTTTTTCAGGTGCTGAAGAACTTTTTTCTGTCTTTAGGCTTCTGCAAAAACCAGTTGCTCCCAAACCTGGTAGGTATTCTCCTTGGAATGCAGCATAATTGGAAGAATGAGAAGATGGTATGCAGAGCAAGACAAGCTTCTGGAAGATGGAGGAGGAGGAGAGGGAAGAAGGGCTCTTAGCAGGCGGGCAATATTCACCCAGCGTGTTCGGGGAGCAATTTTCCTACCTGAACCTCAGTAAGGAACAATATGTGAGGCATCTGGAGTTCATTAAGGAGGACATCACAGAAATCTGCCACCTCACAGCAGGACAAAGATTGCCTTGCCAGTGTCTGTGAAGGTGAATATGGCAATGAGCTTCTGTGTGTCGGAGTCCTTCCAGGCTGGAGCTGGAACCATCTACAGTTGTGTAAGGGAAGTCACTGAGGTTCCCCATTCAAAGAGAGCTTACTATGTTTCAGTTTCTCTTGCCAGAGGTAAGCAGGAGAAATGAGCACTCTGCTTTGTGAGGTTGCAGACTTCTCCATGGTGCAGTGTGCCATTGACTGTACCCACATCGCTTTGCGGGTGTCTCATGTCAACTCTGCTAAGTACCACAACTGAAAAGAAGTCCACTCCCTCATTGCCCAGTTGGTGTGTGACCATAGGCAGCAAATAATGATGGCAATATATTAGCATGGATAGTGGATTGGTTAAGAGAGGAAGCAAAGAGTAGGGATAAATGGGGCATTTTCAAGTTGGAAGGCTGTAACCAGTGGAGTGCCGCAAGGATCAGTGCTGGGGTCTCAACTATTTACACTCTGTATTAATGACTTAGACGAAGAGGAAGTTTGCTGACAATACAAAGCAAGGTGGGATTGCAAGCCGTGAGGAAGACTCAAAGAGGCTGCAAAGAGATATAGACAGGTTAATTGAGTGAGCAACAAGATGGCAAATGGAGTATAATGAGGGGAAGTGTGAGGTTATTTACTTTAGTAATAAGAATTGAAATTAAGAATCTTTTTAAAGATGTGAAACTTGTAAATGTTGATGTTCAGAAGGACTTGGGTGTACTTGTACAAGGAACACAGAAAATTAGCATGCAGGCATAACAAGCAATTAGGAAGGCAAATGGCATGTTGGCCTTTATTACTAGGGGATTAAAGTACAAGAATAAACAAGTCTTGCTACAATTGTATACGGCTTTGGTGAGACCACACCTGGAGTACTGTGCACAGTTTTGATCTCTATATTTGCATTGGAGGTGGGACAGCAAAGATTCACGAGATTGGTCTCCAGGATAAGAGGGATGTCCCATGATGAGAGGTTAAGGAAATTGGGTCTATGTTCTCTGGAATTTAAATGAATGAGAGGTGATCTCATTGAAATGTACAAGATTCAGAAGTGGCTTGACGGGGTTGACACTAAGAAACTATTCCCCCTGGCTGGGGAATCTAGAACATGGGGGCACTGTCTAAGGATTAGGGGTCAATCATGTAGAACTGAGATGAGGAGAAATTTCTTCACTCAAAGGTTGTGAATCTTTGGAATTCTCTACCCCAGAGGGTTGTGGATGCTCCATCATTGAATATATTTAAGACTGAGATAGACAGATTTTGGTCTCTCAGGAAATCAAGGGAGTTGAGGCAGATGATCAGCCATGATCGTATTGAATGGCAGATCAAGTTCGCTGGGCCACATGATCTGCTCCTTCTCCTATTTCTTCTGTTCTTATGTAGATCATGCAGGTCAATGCCTAGTATCCTGGTAGTATTCATGATGCTTTCATTCTGTAGCAGTCTGCTGTGCTAGCTGCATTTCAGACACCACAGCAAACTAAAGGGCAGTTCCTGGTGACAAGGGTTATTCACTGACAAGATGACTGATGACTCCAGTGCATAACCCAAGCACATGTGCACAGCATGTATATATTGAAAACCATTCTGCCACACAGAATGTGATAGAGCACACCACTTGTGTTGAAACAATGCTTTCCCTGCCTCAAGTACTCTGGAAGACCTCCAAACGACTCAGCAGAGCGGATGTCAAGATTTGTGGTCTGCTGCATGTTGCCCAAACTCAACATTATGAGGCGACAGCCCTTGCCACCAGCTATACGGCGAGCAGCTGAAGAACAGGGGCATGAGAAGGAGAATGATGAGGAGAAAGAGGAAGACGAGGAAGAAGAAAGGAAGACCCAACCTAAACAATCCCTTTCCACTTGGGCTGGCCGTGAAGAACTTATTCAAGTATGATACCAGTAACTGCAACCCCAATTCCCCATTCACCAGCAATCCCACATCTTTCCTTCCCTTTCTCACTGACTAGCAGGGTGTTTACTTGGCCATCGTGCAAAAATAAAAGCCACCACTAAAACAAACATTTCAAACATTTATCAATGAAATCATGCAATATTGCATACAAAAGTCAACTAATCACCCTTGTGCATTCCCTAAGTGCATGTTGTTACAGTCAAGTGAGGAGGAATCAATTGACATCTCTTTTTTCCCTCTCCTTGCTTGACCACAATAGGTTTAATTCTTTCTTAAAGTGGATGCACTGGCCAATTCAGTAGGTGTTCGGTTACTTACTATGATCATAACAAAAACCAATTGGAGATGTTTTCGAGTTTTACAAAGAAAGAGGCTAACTTATAGATCATAATCATAAGAACTAGGAGCAGGAGTAGGCCGTCCGGCCCCTCGAGCCTGCTCCACCATTCAATAAGATCATGGCTGATCTTTTCGTGGACTCAGATCCACTTACCCGCGCTCTCACCGTATCACTTAATTCCTTTACTGTTCAAAAAGATATCTACCTTAGCTTTAAAAACGTTTATTGAAGAAGCGTCAACTACTTCACTGGGCAAGGAATTCCATAGATTAACAACCCTCTGGGTGAAGAAGTTCCTTCTTAATTCAGTCCTAAATCTGCTCCCTCTAATCTTGAGGCTATGCCCTCTTGTCCTAGCTTCACCTGCCAGTGGAAACATCCTCTCTACTTGTATCTTATCTATTCCCTTCATAATTTTATATGTTTCTATAAGATCCCCCCTCATTCTTCTGAATTCCAGTGAATATAATCCCAATCTACTCAGTCTCTCCTCATAAGCCAACCCCTCAACTCTGGAATCAACCTAGTGAACCTCCTCTGCACCCTTTCCAGTGCCAGTACATCCTTTCTCAAGTAAGGAGACCAAAACTGCACACAGTACTCCAGGTGCGGCCTCACCAGTACCGTATACAGCTGCAACATAACCTCTCTGCTTTTAAACTCAATCCCTTCAGCAATGAAGGACAAAATTCCATTTGCCTTCCTAATTACTTGCTGTACCTGCAGACCAACCTTCTGCGATTCATGCACAAGGACACCCAGGTTCCTCTGCATGGCAGCATGCTGCAACTTTTTACCATTCAAGTAATAATCCTTTTTACTGTTACTCCTACCGAAATGAATGACTTCACATTTATTAACATTGTATTCCATCTGCCAGACCTTTGCCCACTCACTCAATGTATCTATGTTCCTCTGCAAGTTTCACAGTCATCTGCACACTTTGCTCTGCCACTCATCTTAGTGTCATCTGCAAACTTTGACACCCTACACGTGGTCCCCAACTCCAAATCATCTATATAAATTGTAAATAGTTGCGGTCCCAACACCAATCCCTGAGGCACACCACTAGTGACTGATTGCCAACCAGAATAGCACTCATTTATCCCCACTCTTTGCTTCCTGTTCATCAACCAATCCTCTATCCATGCTAATACTTTACCCCTAACGCCATGCATCCTTATCTTATGCAGCAGCCTCTTGTGCGGCACCTTGTCGAAGGCCTTTTGGAAATCTAGGTACACCACATCCACTGGGTCCCCATTGTCCACCTTGCTCGTAATGTCTTCATAGAATTCCAAAAGATTTGTCAAGCATGACCTGCCCTTCATGAACCCATGCTGCGTCTGCCCAACGGGACAATTTCTATCGAGATGCCCTGCTATTTCTTCCTTGATAATAGACTCAAGCATCTTCCCCACTACAGAGGTTAAGCTAACCGGTCTATAATTCCCCATCTTTTGTCTACCTCCCTTTTTAAACAGTGGCGTCACATCTGCTGTTTTCCAATCTGCTGGGACTACCCCAGAATCCAGCGAATTTTGGAAAATTACCGCCAGTGCACCTGCTATTTCTCCCGCCATCTCTTTTAGTACCCTGGGATGCATTCCATCAGGGCCAGGAGACTTATCAATCCTTAGCTCCATTAGCTTGCCCAACACTACCTCTTCCGTAATAATGATTGTTTCCAGGTCCTCACCTACGTTCGTCTCTTTGTCAATTACTGGCATGTTATTCATGTCCTCCACTGTGAAGACCGATACAAAATACCTGTTCAATGCCTCGGCCATTTCATCATATCCCATAACTAAATTCCCCTTCTCATCCTCTAAAGGACCAACGTTTACTTTAGCCACTCTTTTTCGTTTTATATATTTATAGAAACTTTTGCTATCAGTCTTTATATTCTGTGCTAGTTTTTTCTCATGTTCTATCTTACTTTTCTTTATAGCTCTTTTTGTGGCTTTCTGTTGACCTTTAAAGTTTTCCCAATCTTCTAGTTTCATGCTGTTTTTGGCCACTTTGTATACCTTCTCTTTCAATTTGATAGCCTCCCTTATTTCCTTAGACACCCATGGCAGATTACCCCTTTTCTTCCAGTCCTTCCTTTTCACTGGAATATACTTTTGCTGAGCACTATGAAAAATTGCTTTGAAAGTCCTCCACTGCTCGTCAACTGTCCCACCATAAAATCTTTGTTTCCAGTCTACTTTAGCCAAGTCCTCCCTCATTCTATTGTAGTCCCCTTGTTCAAGCGCAGGACCCTGGTATTGGATTTTATCTTCACACTCTCCATCTGTATTCTAAATTCAACCATACTGTGATCACTCCTTCCAAGAGGATCCTTAACTATGAGGTCATTAATTATTCCTGTCTCATTACACAGGACTGGATCTAGGATAGCTTGCTCCCTCATCGGTTCCATTACATACTGTTCAAGAAAACTATCACGGATACACTCAACGAACTCCTCCTCAAGGCTACCCTGACTGAGCTGGTTCGACCAATCTACATGTAGATTAAAATCCCCCATGATAATTGCCGTACCATTTTTACAGGCATTAGTTATTTCTTTGTTTATTGCCCGCCCCAATGTGATGTTATTATTTGGTGGCCTATAGACTACGCCTATCAATGACTTTTTCTTCTTAGAGTTTCTAATTTCCACCCAAATGGATTCAACCTCATTCTCCATAGAACCTATATCATCTCTTAGCACCGCCCTGATGTCGTCCTTGAATATCAGAGCTACCTCCCTTACCTTCCTGTCTGTCTTTCCGAATAGTCTGGTACCCCTGGATATTTAACTCCCAGTATTGGCCAACCTGTAACCATGTCTCCGTAATGGCTACCAAATCATATTCATTCGCGATGATTTGTGCCGTTAACTCATCAACCTTGTTACGAATGCTACGAGCATTCAGGTAAAGTGCCTTTATGCTAGCTTTCTTACCCTCATGATTTCCAACATCTCTAATAATAACTCCTGAGTTATCCTTCCTTTCTGCTTCTTTCATAGTCTTCCTTGAACTTAAACCCTCCTGCACACATGTTAACCTGCTGCTTACCTTTTTATTTACCATCATACTCCTTGTCGTTTTCCCTTTATTGTACCGAAACCAAACTAATAAAAATAATAAACAATGCACCAACTTCACTCTCACATACACACTAGAGGTTTACACACACACACATAGGTTACAGATTGGGGAAGGTAGATTGGTTGAGTTAGAGTCCATAGAAAAAAGGGGTATACAGTCTGTAGTGTACGGTGATTAGGCTGGCTTCTGGCTGAATTTGGTGGTCCTGAGGCTTAAAGTTAAAGAAGTAGATGGCTGGATCGGTGGGTCTCTTGGAGACAGTATGGATGATTTCCTCCAACGGTGTTTCTGATTGTAGCCCGAGTATGCAAAGGTGGTCAGTCAACAGGCAGGATTTGAAAGCTTTCAAGCTGGAATGGGGAGAGAGACCCGCACTCGGGTCTGCATGTGTCCAGACTCCAATTGCTTCTCCTCTCTCTGCTGCAGAAAGACACAAGCTTAAAACCACAGATGGAAAGGGGCTTGTCACATTACAGTCACTCCGTCATTCAAGTATAGCAGTTAGCAGTATTGCTCTCTTGCTAAAAAGAAAACGAACAAGCAGTTCCCTTAAACTTACTGGGTCTTGGTTCTTCCTGGGATATGAGCAGACATTTTGTCTCCCTCCTCACAGCATTGCAGTGTAGGATACAATGTTGCAAATTTGGTGACTATCCTAAGCTGCCAGAAAAGTCATCCTTGTTGCTTTTCTTTTTTAACGTCTTTTTAAAAAATATAAATTCAGATCTCCAATCAGTGGATTAAAGAAAATTATCATTCACCAAAGCACATTGGCATAACAATGTCTTCTATGTACCTTTGTCTGTCCTAGTGCTTCTATGCAGCACTGGTTGCAGCATGGCAGATGTAAGACACTTTCAGTGTGGGACACTGCAGATGACCTAGGAGGATTACCTCGAGCAGCTCTGGGCCTAGAAGTTTCAACTGCAGACTATACCATCTCAGCATGGTTGGCAGCTGTCTTGGCTGGGGCTGGCTGACAGGCAATAGCATAGGCACTAATGGAGTGACACTGGCGGGAGGATGAATGCTCTTTTCTTGAAAGAGGATAGTAGGTTAGTGCTCCATGGAACCACTGCCACTTCCCCTTCCTCAGAGCAGCACTTCAGAAATCCTAGTAAACTGTTGGAGAACAGATTGCTGGACCACTGTGTCATCCTGCAAGCCCCTTTGCACACTGAAATGCACAGTAGTAGTGGCAGCAGTCTGAGTTTGCATGGTAGCAAGTTGGGCTTGCATCAGACTGAGCATCCACTGCAGCACTCAGACGTTGGAGTGGCTGCTACTTGTGCTGCAATGGAAACTGCAACATCAGCCATCATTTGCTGCATCATGGTTAGTTCCACAAGCATGTGAACAGAGTTGGCTACCACTTCTACCCTGGAAAGAATGGACACAAAACTGTGTGCCACGTTGCTGCTGGACTCTTTCATGCTTCTTACGTTAAATCTAGGCTTTCTGGCAGGCATATATACCAAGCATGTTGTTTTGTTTACCCATCAGCTTTCTTCAGTAGGTTTCCCTAAAGTATTCCTCATCTGAGTCCTCTGTAGTAGAAAACATTTGTAACCTCGCCCTCCAGTGAGCTGGCATTTTTTTAAAAATTCATTCATGGGATTTGGGTGTCACTGGCTATGCCAGTATTTATTGCCCATCCCTAATTGCCCTTGAGAAGGTGGTGGTGAGTTGCCTTCTTGAACTGCTACAGTCCATTTGGGGTGGATACACCCACAGTGCTGTTAGGAAGGGAGCTCCAGGATTTTGACCCAGCGACGGTGAAGGAACGGCGATATAGTTCCAAGTCAGGATGGTGTGTGACTTGGAGGGGAACTTGCAGGTGGTGGTGTTCCCATGCATTTGCTGCCCTTGTCCTTCTAGTTGGTAGAGGTGGTGGGTTTGGAAGGTGCTGTCTAAGGAGCCTTGGTGCCTTGCTGCAGTGCATCTTGTAGATGGTACACACTGCTGCCACTGTGCGTCGGTGGTGGAGGGAGTGAATGTTTGTAGGTGGGGTGCCAATCAAGCAGGCTGTTTTGTCCTGGATGGTGTTGAGCTTCTTGAGTGTTGTTGGAGCTGCACCCATCCAGGCAAGTGGAGAGTATTCCATTACACTCCTGACTTGTGCCTTATAGATGGTGGACAGGCTTTGGGGAGTCAGGAGGTGAGTTACTCGCCTCAGGATTCCTAGCCTCTGACCTGCTCTTGTAGCCACGGTATTTACATGGCTACACCAGTTCAATTTCTGGTCAATGTCAATCCCTAGGATGTTGATAGTGGGGATTCAGCGATGGTAATGCTGTCATGGACAGATGCATCTGCGGCAGGCAGATCGGTGAGGACGAAGTCAAGTATGTTTTCCCCTCTTGTTGGTTCCCTCACCGCCTGCCGCATACCCAGTCTAGCAGATATGTCCTTTAGGACTCGGCCAGCTCGGACAGCAGTGGTGCTATCGAGCCACTCTTGGTGATAGGCATTGAAGTCCCCCCACCCAGAGTACATTCTGTGCCCTTGCCACCCTCAGTGCTTCCTCCAAGTGCTGTTCAACATGGAGGAGTACTTGACTCATCAGCTGAGGAGGGCGGTAGATGGTAATCAGCAGGAGGTTTCCTTTTCCATGTTTGATCTGATGCCATGAGACTTCATGGTGTCCAGAGTTGATGTTGAGGACTCCCAGGGCAACTCCCGCCCACTGTATAACACTGTGACACCACCTCTGGTGGGTCTGTCCTGCCAGGGGGCAAGACATACCCAGGGATGGTGATGGCAGCGTCTGGGACATTGTCTGCCAGGTATGATTCTGTGAGTATGACTATGTCAGGCTGTTGCTTGACTAGTCTGTGGGACAGCTCTCCCAAATTTGGCACAAGCCCCCAGATGTTAGTAAGGAGGACTTTGCAGGATCGACAGGGCTGGGTTTGCCGTTATCGTTTCCGGTCCCTAGGTCAATGCCGGGTGGTCCGTCCGTTTCATCCTTGCCCTCTGCCCTAGTGCAGGCCACTCATGCCCAATATCTCACTACATGCACATCCCACCTTTAATCTATCCTCTAAATTATGCACAGTGTCAGCATCTCAGCTGATGGATGTGAATGAAAAATTGAGTGATGGCACTGTGTCTTCATTATCATTGTGTTCTTGGTGTTTTTCCAAAACCTGACCAGGTGACAGTTCTAGGGAATCTAAAAGGAGAAAGGCACATGGGTATGGCTGTTTTGAGGGGAGGTGGTGGGGTGGGCGGGGGGAAGTAAGAGGCACATACTTACACCATCTGCCGCCAGTAAGTCAGAAGAGTCTGTGAGATGGAAGTGGCATTTGAGGAGGATTAACTGTGAAGATACCATCATCTTCGATTGTTTCAGCCCCGCTGTTGGCCCCAGTGTTAGCAATGGGCATTCCAATGAGGCAATTTAGCTTGTCATGCCCCTGACCTTTCCATGTAGTCCTGTTAACTTTTTTTTCAGGTGCTTATCAAATTCTCTTTAGAAAGCCTTAATTGCATCCACCTCCAACTTACTCTCAAGCAGTGCATTCCCGATTCTAACCATATGCTACATAAAAAAGTTCTTTTTCATGTCGCTTTTGCTTCATTTAACAATTACCTTAAATCGGTATCCTCCGGTTCTTGACCCCTCCACCAATGGGAACAGTTTCTCGCTATCTACTCTGTCCAGACCCCTCATGCTTTTGAACACCTCTATCAAATCTCCTCTCAACCTTCTCTTCTGTAAGAACAACCATCGCTTCTCCAATCTATCCACGTAATTGAAGTCCCCTCATTCCTGCAAACATACTCGTAAATCTTTCCCACACCCTCAAGAAAGCCTTCACATCCTTCCTAAAATGCAGTGCCCAGAATTGGACATAATACTCCAATTGTGGCCAAAGTATTGTAGTAGAAAATAAATGGTTGATAGATTCCAATTTTGTCCCTGCAGTTACTCCTTGATTGACATACCAATTAGAGCAATCATAGTGCAGTAACCTATGTTTCTCTATATATTCTCTAATCTATGTTTTTTTAGTTAGGCCACACTTAGAATATTGCATGCAATTCTAGTCGCCACATGACCAGAAGACTACCACTGACCACCTCCAGGCTCGTATCCATTGTCTCTCGAGATAAGGAGGCCCAAAAGGACTACCAGAAGGATGTGGAGGCTTTGGAGAGGGTACAGAAGAGGTTTACCAGGATGTTGCCTGGTCTGGAGGGCATTAACTATGAGGAGAGGTTGGATAAACTCGGATTGTTTTCACTGGAACGACGGAGGTGGAGGGGTGACATGATAGAGGTTTGCAAAGTTATGAGCGGCATGGACAGAGTGGATAGTCAGAAGCTTTTTCCCAGGGTGGAAGAGTCAGTTACTAGGGGACATAGGTTTAAGGTGTGAGGGGCAAAGTTTAGAGGGGTTATGCGAGGCAAGTTCTTTACACAGAGGGTGGTGAGTGCCTGGAACTTGCTGCCGGGGGAGGTGGTGGAAGCAGGTACGATAGCGACGTTTATGACGCATCTTGACAAATGCATGATTAGGATGGGAATAGAGGGATAGGGTCCCCGGAAGTGCAGAAGGTTTTAGTTTGGACAGGCATCAAGATCGGCGCAGACTTGGAGGGCCGAATGGCCTGTCCCTGTGCTGTACTGTTCTTTGTTCTTTGAACAGACGCAGAATGAACTCATCCCTTTGAAACAGATACACTCTTTTTAGATAGACACAGAGACTGCCCTCAATAGCCAGTCAGTTTAACTTCCTTAGAGTGGCTCCCTCTCTGCCACTTCATCAGGTGTGGTAGAATCTCCAAATATAAGTAAGGGGGTTTTCTGCTTTTCGTTCAGACAAGTTGCGATGTCAGAGCAGGAGCAGCTCCGAGGAAATTGCATGTCTCTGAGCCGATAAAAACACTTATTCATTTTGGCTCTGCATTGACACTCTCACTGGTCAGAAAAATAAAAGCCCATGGAATACAGGGGAATTTGGCAAGTTGTATCCAAAATTGGTTCAGTGACGGGATATAAAGGTCGACGGATATTTTTGCGAATGGAAGGCGGTTTCCAGTGGCGTTACACAGGGCTCAGTATTGGGTCCCTTGTTGTTTGTGGTATATATTAATGATTTGGTCATAAATGTGGGAGGCATGAATGGGAAATTTGCTGATGACACAAAAATTAGCCGTATAGTTGATAGTGAAGACGATAGCTGTAGACTCCAGAATGATATCAATGGTTTGGTTGAGTCGGCGGAGAAGTGGCAAATGGAATTCAATCCTGAGAAGTGTGAGGTAATGCATTTGGGGAGGGCCATTAAAGCAAGGGAATACACAATAAATGGGAGGATATCGAGAGGGGTAGAAAAAGTGAGAGACCTTGGAGTGCATGTCCACAGGTCCCTGAAGGGGTCAGGACAGGTAGATAAAGTGGTGAAGAAGGCATCTAGAATCCTTTCCTTTATTGGCCGAGGTATAGAATACAAAAGCAGGGATGTAATGCTGGAACTGTATAAAATGCTGGTCAGGCCATAGCTGGAGTATTGCGTACAGTTCTGGTCGCCACATTACAGGAAGGACATAATTGCTCTGGAGAGAGTACAGAGGAGATTTACAAGAATGTTGCCAGGGCTTGAAAGTTGCAGCTATGAGGAAAGATTTGATAGGCTCAGGTTGTTCTCCTTAGAACAGAGGAGACTAAACAGAGGGGTGACTTAATTGAAGTGTACAAAATTATGAGGGGCCTAGATAGTGTAGACAGGAAAGACCTGTTTCCCATAGTGGAGACGTCAATTACCAGGGGGCACAGATTTAAGGTGATTGGTAGAAGGATTAGTGGGGACATGTGGAAAAGCTTTTTCACCCAGAGGGTAGTGGGTGTCTGGAACTCACTGTCTGGATCGGTGGTGGAGGCAGAAACCCTCAACTCATTTAAAAAATACCTGAACATGTACCTGAAGTGCTGTAACCTGCAAGGCTACGGACCTGGTGCTGGAAGGTGGGATTAGATTGGATGGATAGTTTTTTAAGCCGGCGCAGGCACAATGGGCTGAATGACCTCTTTCTGTACTGTAACTTTTCTATGGTTCTATTCTTTATTGATCTTATGCATCAGTGTGTGTGGACATCTTCAGTTAACATATCGTGAAAATCATATACTATCTGAATAACATGGTGCAGGTCACAAGTTCCACACTTTTCTCTAAAAAAAATGCTTGTCAAACTCACTCCATCAAAAATAATCTATGATTCCTTCCCATAAGGTGCTAGAACATTTTGGTCTGGGAATTAATCACCTGATGCACTTTTCAACCTCTCATAATGTTCCAGTTTTTCTTTTAAGCATAAGAGCAGTAAGGATTGAGAGGGTGTGACCTGGTGCATGGAAATTCCTTCTTTCCTGCATTCTCTTTTCCATTCTGGCATGTGTCATGATCTACATGTAATGCTGATATTTTCACCTCTGATAATTATTTGTTATATTCTTTTTGAGGGCTTTCTGTATTTACAACTATAACTTTCCATCATATCCTCGGCTGTTATATTACAGCAATATTCAGGCTCCACATTTGTGTTTTTCCTTAGAAGGTGCATTTTTATTGTCCTTGTTTCCTTTTCTTTAAGTCTTAGAAATAATGCTTATATGGTTGACACATTTCTGTGCATATCTCCATCTCCACATGTTTAGGACAGTTCCCAAAAGATGTCACTGTTCCATTATAATGATCATGCAAGCTAGAACCTCATAAGCATTGGAATTTAATTTCTTATTTGCTCCATTGCTATCGTCCAACACAATTGCACATTCTACACCTGAATTAATAAAGTTTAGGAGATTCTATTGCTTAAGGGAATTCACTGATAGCGGGAAACAGTGAGAGAGCAGCAGGGCATAAAGTGCCCAGGAGAGAGAGAGCGAGAGTTCGCTGAGGGAGTGGGAAATGGCGAGAGAGCAGCAGGGCATAAAGAGCCCAGGAGAGAAAGAGCGAGAGTTCACTGACAGAGCGACGGAGCATAAAGAGCCCATGATAGAGAGAGCAACGGTTCATTGAGAGTGGGGAACAGCGAGAGAGCAGGGGAGCAAAAAGAGCCCAGAGAGAGAGAGAGCAAGAGTTCACTGAGAGAGTCTGTGCTGGCCTAGGAACGATCACCCTATTCTAATCCCACCTTCCAGCATTTGGTCAGTAGTCTTGCAGATTACGGCACTTGAGGTGCATATCCAGACTCCTTTTGAATAAGCTGATGGTTTCTGCCTCAACTACCCTTTCAGGCAGTGAGTTCCAGACCCCCACCACTCTCTGGGTGAAAAGAGTTTTCCTCAACTCACCTCTAATTTTTCTACCAATCACTTTAAATCTATGCCCACTAGTCACTGACCTCTCTGCTAAAGTAAATGGGCTCTTCACCTCCACTCTATCCAGGCCCCTCAAATGTTTGTACATTTCAATCAGATCTCCCCTCAGCCTTCTCTGTTCCAAGGAGAACAACCCCAGCTTATCAATCTTTCCTCATAGCTGCATTTTTCCAGTCCTGGCAACATCCTCATAAATCTCCTCTGTACCTTCTCTAGTGCAATTACACTCTTTCTGTAATGAGGTGACCAGAACTGCACACAGTACTCAAGTTGTGGCCTAACCAATGATGTATACAGTTCCAACATAACCTCCCTGCTCTTTATATCCTATACCTCAGCTAAAAAAGGAAAGGATTTTATATGCCTTCTTAACCACCTTATCGACCTGTCCTGCTACCTTCAGGGATCTGTGGACATTCACTCCAAGGTCCGTCACTGCCTCTACACATCTCAGTATTTTCCCATTAATCATGTATTCCTTTTCCTTGTTTGACCTCCCCAAATGCATTACCTCACACTTCTCCGGGTTGAATTCCATTTGCCACTTTTCTGTCCATCTGACCAGGCCATCAATATCTTCCTGCAGCCTACAGCTATCCTCTTCGCTATCAACTACATGGCCAATCTTTATGTTGTCTGTGAACTTCTTGATCATTCCCCCTACATTTACACCCAAATCGTTAATATATACCACAAAAAGCTGGGGACCCAGTACTGAGCCCTGTGGAACACCGCTGGAAACTGCCCTCCAGTCGCTAAAACACCCATCAACAATTACCCTTTGTTTCCTGCCCCTGAGCCAATTTTATATCCACCTTGCTGCATTTTCCTGGATCCCATGGGTAAGGTTTATTACTATGAATAAGTGTATTAAGTATTAGATGCGTTGACTAGTATTAATAAGGTTTATTAACACTAGTAAGGTTTATTAATAGCAGTAAGGTTTATTAATATTGGTAAAGGTTTATGAGCAGTAGCAAGGTTATTAACTAACAGATAAAGGAATGGCAGGGCTGCTCTAACCTCAAGCGTGCACATCCTATGCTATGTGGCATCTCCAGGATTCTTTTCATATTCTTGATAACCATATGTGCAGGAAGTGTCGCCAGTTGCAGCATCATGAGTTCCGGGTTTTGCAACATGAGCAGCATCTGGCATCACTGTGGTGCATCCAGGAGGTTGAGAGCTCCTTGGATAGCACACCCCACTTAAGAGTATGCTGGGACAGAGGGAATGGGTGACCACCAGACAGTCAAGAAGAAACAGGCAGGTAGTGCAGGAGACCCCTGAGTGCATCTCACTCTCCAACAGGTATTCAATCTGAATACTGAGGGAAGTGATGGTTTATCTGGGGAGTGCAGTCAGAGCCAAGTCCTTGGCAGCACAGGTGGCTCAGCTGTACAGGGGGCACAAAGGAGAGTGTAAGAGTGATAGTGATAGGAGATTGGATAGTCAGGGGAACAGAAAGGCATTTCTGTGACCGCAGGCATGATCCCAGGATGGTGTGTTGCCTCCCTGGTGCCAGGGTCAAGGATGTCACTGAATGGCTGCAGAGCACCCTGAGGGGGAGCGGTGAATAACCAGCAGTCATGGTCCACATTGGTACCAATGACGTAGGTAGGAAAAGGGATGTGATCCTGCAGAAAGAGTTTAGTGAGCTTGGTATGAAATTAGCAAGCAGGACCTCAAAAGTAGTCATATCCAGATTACTCCCAGTACCACGTACCAGTGAGTATAGAAATAGAAGGACAGTGCAGAATAATGTGTGGCTGGAAAGATCATGCAGGAGGGAGGGCTTTAGATTCCTGGGATACTGGGACCAGTTCTGGAGTAGGTGGGACCTGCACAGGCCGGACAGGTTGCACTGGAACAGAGCAGAGACAAATTTCCTTCCGGGGCGATTTGCTAGTCCTTTTAGGGAGTGTTTAAACTAACTTGGCAGGGATGTGGAAACCAGGAGGAAATGTCAGAAGAAATACCAGGGTGCACAGAATACTGGGAGAGATAGATAGAACTAGAGTAGAGAATAGCAAGTTATTAGGTGGGGTCAGAGAAAGTAATAAAGTCTAAATAAGGGTCAATGTGCATGTATATGAATGCATGGAGTGTTGTTAATAAGACTGGCGAGTTACAGGCACAGATTAAAATGTGGAAATATGATGTTGTGGCTATAACAGAGCCTGGCTCAAAGAAGAACAAGACTGGGTATTGAATATTCCTGGAAACAATGTGTTCAGGAAAGATAGGAAAGGGAAAAAAAGAGAGCATTGCAGTGCTGGAGAAAAAGGATGTCCCAGAGGGCTTGAGGACCAAATCTATTTGGCTAGAGCTAAAGAACAAAAAAGGTGCAGTTACATTGCTCGGTGTTGTCTAAAGGCCACCAACTAGTGGGAAGGATGTAGAGGAATAAATTTGCAAGGAAATTACAGAGAGGTGCAAATATTATAGGGTAGTTAAAATGGGGGACTTTAATTTTCCAAACATAGACTGGGATAGCAGTGACATAAAGGGCAATGAGTTCATGGAGTGTGTCCAGGAAAATTTTCTACGGCTGTATATTTCTAGTCCAACAAAAAAGCAGACGCTGCAAGACCTTGTTCTTGGGAATGAAGTGGGCCAAGTGGATCAAGTGTTAGCAGGAGAATATATAGGGGCAGTGATCATTGTATCATAAGGTTTAGGCTGATTATGGAAAAGGACAAAGAAAAATGCAGAGTAACAATAATTAACTGGGAGAAAGACAACTTCAATGGGCTGAGAACAGATTTGGGATGAATAAATTGGAGTCAAAGGTTGGCAAGAGAAATTATGGCTGAATAATGGGTTACCTTCAAAGAAGAAATGGTTCGAGGTATGTTCCCTTAAAGAGGAAAGGTAGGGCAAACAAATCCAGAGCTCCCAAGATGATTAAAGAGATAGAGATTAAGATAAAGAAGAAAAAGTATGCTTATGACAGATGCCAGGTCGAGAATACTGTTGAGAACCAGGCTGAACATAGAAGGTCCAGAGGGGAAGTGAAAAAGCAAATAAGAGAAGCAGAGAGTATGAAAAGAGACTGGCAGCTAACATAAAAGGGAATCCCAAGTTTTCTATTGACAGATAAATAATAAAAAGATGATAAAAGGGGGAATGGGGCCGATTAGGGACCAGGAAGGTGATTTGCCCATGGAGGCAGAGAACATAACTGAGGTATTAAATGAATTCTTTGCATCGGTCTTTACCAAGAAATAAGATGCAACCCAGGCATTGGTGAAAGAGGAGGTAATTCAGACATTAAAAGTGCTTAATTGATCAGGAGAAGGTGTTGGATAGGCTGTCTGTACTTGAAATGGTTCAGGAATCATGACCGGATGAGATGCATCCAAGGATACTGAGGGAAGTAAGAGTGGAAATTATGGCACTCGCCATAATTTTTCAGTCTTTCTTAGACTCGGGGGTGGTGCCAGAGGACTGGAGAATTGCAAACATTACACCCTTGTTCAATAAAGGGTGTAAAGATAAGCTCAGCAACTACAGGCTGTCAATTTAACTTTGGTGATGGGGAAACTTCTAGAAAGATTAATTCGAGACAAAATTAATTGTCACATGGACAAATGAGGGTTAATTAAAGAAAGCCAGCATGGATTGCTTAAGGAAAAATGATGTTTAACTAACTTGCTGGAGTTTCTTGAAGAATTAACAGAGAGGGTTGATGAGGGTAATGCAGTTGAAGTGGTATATATGGACTTCCAAAAGGCATTTGATACAGAGCGACACAACAGACTTGTGAGCAAAGTTATAGCTCATGGAATAAATGGGACAGTAGCAACATGGTTACAGAATTGGCTGAGTGACAGAAAACAAAGAGTAGTGGTTAATGGATGTTTTTTGGGCTGGAGGAAGATTTGTAGTTGAGTTCCCCAGGGGTCAGCATTGGGTCCCTTGTTTATCCTTATATTTATTAATGACCTAGACCTTGGTGCACAGGGCACAATTTCAAAGTTTTCAGATGATATGAAACTTGGAAGCAGTGTGAACTGTGAGGAAGATAGTGTAGAACTGCAGAAGGACATAGACAAGTTTGTGGAATGGGCAGACAGGTGGCAGATGAAGTTCAATGCGGGGAAATGTAAAGTGATGCATTTTGGTAGGAAGAACATGGAGAGACAATATAAAACAAAGGGTGCAATTCTAAATGGGGTACAGGAGCAGAGGGGCCTGGACGTATATTTGCATAAGTCATTGAACATGGCAGGACAGGTTGAGAGAGCAGTTAATAAAGCATACAGTATCCTGGGCGTCATTAATAGGGGCATAGCATACAAGAGCAAGGAGGTTATGCTGAACTTGTATAAGATACTAGTTCGGCCTGAGCTGGAACATTGCGTCCAGGAAGGATGTGAAGGCATTACAGAGGGTGCAGAAAAGATTCACGAGAATGATTCCAGGGATGAGGAACTTCAGTTATGAAGGTAGATAGGAGAAGTTAGGACGATTTTCCTTGGAGAAGAGAAGGCTGTGAGGAGATTTTATGGAGGTATTCAAAATCTTGAGTGTCTGGACAGAGTAGAAAGGAAGACTCTGTTCCCACTCATTCAAAGAAAGAATCAAGAATGAGAGGGCACAGATTTAAAGTAATTGGTAAAACAGGCAAAAGCAACATGAGGAAAGTCCTTTTTGCACAGCCAGTGATTCAGGTGTGGAATGCGCTGCCTGAGAGTATGGTGGAGGCAGGTAAAATTAAAGCATTCAAAAGGGGATTCGACTGTTATACGAAAAGGAAGAATGTGCAAGGCTACGGGGAGAAGGCGGGGGAGTGGCACTAGGTGAATTACTCATTCGGAGAGACTATGCAGACACAATGGGCCAAATGGCCTCCTTCTGCGCTGTAACAATTCTGTGATTTTATGAAGTGGCATGCTAGCCGCTTGGGAAGTGTTAAAGGACCATTAAAAAGTGTCATGATTGGCTTATATTTATTCATTAACATGAGCAAAATTCTTCCCGCAGGAGTCACTCATTCCAATTATATGCATTCCCATGTTTCGTTACTGATTAGCAAAGAAAATTTGGCCTCCCTTATATTTTTCACTGAAAGAGGAATTTCACCCCCTTGGTGAATTAGTACAAACTGCTCCAACTCGGGTCAATTTGAAATTGAAATTCAAAAGTTTTCCCTTGTGTCTTTAACTCATTAAAATGTTTCCATGTAGTATAACTGTTTGTTCAATACACCTCAGCTTAGCAAAGTAAAAGACCAGTGGACTGTTTACAGGGACTGATTCATTGCAATAATGAAATATTAACATGGGAAATATGCAGATAGGAAGACATATTTTCATGCTGGCAGGCTTAGTCCTGTTGGCAAGGAATGTGCAAATAGGGACCAGGAAATTAAGCGGGGAGTCTCTTTCACTGCTTCCTTTCAAAATGGCCTAAAGTCCTCTTGTGCAAAATGTATTAAAGCTTAATTTAAAGATTAAAATTAATATATATTGAATGGTGAAGAGTGGTAATATGATCATTCACTTTCTTCACAGCCATTTAACTCTGCATTCAGATTCTCAGGGAAAATGGACAATAAACAGTAGGTACATCAACACCTAAAAGGTGGTGGACAATTGAACAATTAACAGGAGGAGGAGGCTCCACAAATATTTGCATCCTCAATGATGGGGGAGCCCAGCACATCAGTCCAAAGACAAGGCTGAAGCATTTGCAACTATCTTCAGTCAGAAGTGCCAGGTGGATGATTCATCTCAGCCTCCTCCTGATGCCACAGATGCCAGTCTTCAGCCAATTCAATTCATGCTATGCGATATCAAGAAATGGCTGAAGGCACTGGATACAGCAAAGGATATGAGCCCTGACAACATTTTTTTTATTTGTTCTTTCGTGGGATGTGGCTGTCACTGGTTAGGCCAGCATTTATTGCCCATCCCTAATTGCCCTTGAGAAGGTGTTGGTGAGCTGCCTTCCCGAAACGCTGCAGGTACAGGCTAAGTACATTTCAACAATAATGAAAGGTTGGGGAACCAAAGCCAGGGCTCCTTGGATTAGGAGGGAGATAGAGGATATGATGAAACAAAAAAGAGTGATGCATGCCAGGTGAATTCTTCAAGAAAGAACTGGGTCAAATACAATAAGTTGGGAGGAGAAGTGAAGAGGAAAATAAGATAAGAATTGAATGACCATTAACCTAAAAGGGAACCCAAAAATCTTCTACTGGCATGTAACTAGTAAGCAGGTAGTAAGAGACAGAGTGGGTCCTATTAAGGACAAAGAGAGTGGGTTGTTGCCCGTGCCACGTGCTAGTGAAGCGAGGAATAGGGAGAGAGAGGAGTTGAACACGTGGCTGCAGGGATGGTGTAGCAGGGAGGGTTTTGGTTTCCTGGATAATTGGGGCTCTTTCTGGGGTAGGTGGGACCTCTACAAACAGGATGGTCTTCACCTGAACCAGAGGAGTACCAATATCCTGGCGGGGAGATTTGCTAGTGCTCTTCGGGGGGGTTTAAACTAATTCAGCAGGGGAATGGGAACCTAAATTGTAGTTCCAGTGTACAGGATGTTGAGAGTAGTGAGGTCAGGGATAAGGTTACAAGGACGCAAGAGGGCACTGGCAAGCAAGAACTTGGTTTAAAGTGTGTCTACTTCAACGCCAGGAGCATCCGGAATAGGGTGGGTGAGCTTGCAGCATGGGTTGATACCTGGGGTCTCGATGTTGAGGCCATTTCGGAGACATGGGTAGAGCAGGGGCAGGAATGGATGTTGCAGGTACCGGGATTTAGATGTTTCAGTAAGAACAGAGAAGATGGTAAAAGAGGGGGGGGTGTGGCATTGTTAATCAAGGAGAGTATTACAGTGGCAGAAAGGACGTTTGAGGACTCGTCTACTGAGGTAGTATGGGCCGAGGTTAGAAACAGGAGAGGAGAGGTCACCCTGTTGGGAGTTTTCTATAGACCTCCGAATAGTTCTAGAGATGTAGAGGAAAGGATAGTGAAGATGATTCTCGACAGGAGCGAGAGTAACAGGGTAGTTGTTATGGGGGACTTTAACTTTCCAAATATTGACTGGAAATACTATAGTTCGAGTACTTTAGATGGGTCAGTTTTTGTCCAGTATGTGCAGGAGGGTTTTCTGACACAGTATGTAGACAAGCCAACCAGGGGCGATGCCACATTGAATTTGGTACTGGGTAATGAAACCGGCCAGGTGTTAGATTTAGATGCAGGTGAGCACTTTGGTGATAGTGATCACAATTCGGTTAGGTTTACCTTAGCGATGGGCAGGGACAGGCACATACCGCAGGGCAAGAATTATAGCTGGGGGAAAGGAAATTATGATGCGATTAGGCAAGATTTAGGATGCGTAGGATGGGGAAGGAAACTGCAGGGGATGGGCACAATCGAAATGTGGAGCTTATTCAAGGAGCAGCTGCTGCGAGTCCTTGATAAGTATGTACCTGTCAGGCAGGGAGGAAGTTGTCGAGCGAGGGAGCCGTGGTTTACTAAAGAAGTTGAAGCGCTTGTCAAGAGGAAGAAGAAGGCTTATGTTAGGATGAGACGTGAAGGCTCAGTTAGGGCGCTTGAGAGTTACAAGCTAGCCAGGAAGGATCTAAAGGGAGAGATAAGAAGAGCAAGGAGAGGACACGAGAAGTCATTGGCGGATAGGATCAAGGAAAACCCTAAGGCTTTCTATCGGTATATCAGGAATAAAAGAATGACTAGAGTTAGATTAGGGCCAATCAAGGATAATAGTGGGAAGTTGTGTGTGGAATCAGAGGAGATAGGGGAAGCGTTAAATGAATATTTTTCGTCAGTATTTACAGTAGAGAAAGAAAATGTTGTCGAGGAGAATACTGAGATTAAGGCTACTAGGCTAGATGGGATTGAGGTTCACAAGGAGGAGGTGTTAGCAATTTTGGAAAGTGTGAAAATAGATAAGTCCCCTGGGCCAGATGGGATTTATCCTAGGATTCTCTGGGAAGCCAGGGAGGAGATTGCAGAGCCTTTGTCCTTGATCTTTATGTCGTCATTGTTGACAGGAATAGTGCCAGAAGACTGGAGGATAGCAAATGTTGTCCCCTTGTTCAAGAAGGGGAGTAGAGACAGCCCTGGTAATTATAGACCTGTGAGCCTTACTTCGGTTGTGGGTAAAATGTTGGAAAAGGTTATAAGAGATAGGATTTATAATCATCTTGAAAAGAATAAGTTCATTAGCGATAGTCAGCACGGTTTTGTGAAGGGTAGGTCGTGCCTCACAAACCTTATTGAGTTTTTCGAGAAGGTGACCAAACAGGTGGATGAGGGTAAAGCTGTGGATGTGGTGTATATGGATTTCAGTAAGGCGTTTGATAAGGTTCCCCACGGTAGGCTATTGCAGAAAATACGGAAGTGTGGGGTTGAAGGTGATTTCGAGCTTTGGATCAGAAATTGGCTAGCTGAAAGAAGACAGAGGGTGGTGGTTGATGGCAAATGTTCATCCTGGAGTTTAGTTACTAGTGGTGTACCGCAAGGATCTGTTTTGGGGCCACTGCTGTTTGTCATTTTTATAAATGACCTGGATGAGGGTGTAGAAGGGTGGGTTAGTAAATTTGCGGATGACACGAAGGTCGGTGGAGTTGTGGATAGTGCCGAAGGATGTTGTAGGGTACAGAGGGACATAGATAGGCTGCAGAGCTGGGCTGAGAGATGGCAAATGGAGTTTAATGCGGAAAAGTGTGAGGTGATTCACTTTGGAAGGAGTAACAGGAATGCAGAGTACTGGGCTAATGGGAAGATTCTTGGTAGTGTAGGTGAGCAGAGAGATCTTGGTGTCCAGGTACATAAATCCCTGAAAGTTGCTACCCAGGTTAATAGGGCTGTTAAGAAGGCATATGGTGTGTTAGCTTTTATTAGTAGGGGGATCGAGTTTCGGAGCCACGAGGTCATGCTGCAGCTGTACAAAACTCTGGTGAGGCCGCACCTGGAGTATTGCGTGCAGTTCTGGTCACCGCATTATAGGAAGGATGTGGAAGCTATGGAAAGGGTGCAGAGGAGATTTACTAGGATGTTGCCTGGTATGGAGGGAAGGTCTTACGAGGAAAGGCTGAGGGACTTGAGGTTGTTTTTGTTGGAGAGAAGGAGGAGGAGAGGTGACTTAATAGAGACATATAAGATAATCAGAGGGTTAGATAGGGTGGATAGTGAGAGTCTTTTTCCTCGGATGGTGATGGCAAACACGAGGGGACATAGCTTTAAGTTGAGGGGTGATAGATATAGGACAGATGTCAGAGGTAGTTTCTTTACTCAGAGAGTAGTAGGGGCGTGGAACGCCCTGCCTGCAACAGTAGTCGACTCGCCAACTTTAAGGGCATTTAAGTGGTCATTGGATAGACATATGGATGAAAATGGAATAGTGTAGGTCAGATGGTTTCACAGGTCGGCGCAACATCGAGGGCCGAAGGGCCTGTACTGCGCTGTAATGTTCTAATTCTAATTCTAATTCTAATATGTTTAGAGGCACAGGCAACAGGCACTTGGAAAGGTTTGAATTCATTAAGGATAGCCAGCATAGATTTGTAAAAGGCAGATCTTGAGTACCTAATCTGATTGAAGTTTTTATGAAGTAACAGAAAACGTTGATGAAGGAAATGGGATGGATGTTGTCCATATAAATTTTAAGAAAGCACATAACAAAGTATTACATAAAACAATGTTTAACAAAATTGAGGCTCATGGAATAGGAGGGTCAGTGCTAGTTTAGATAAAGAATTGTTTTCAGGACAGAAAACAGTGAGTCATGGTAAATGGTTATCTTTCAATTGGAAGATGGTAGACAGTGGTGTTCCCCAAGGGCCAGTGCTAGGATCATTGCTTTATAGACGTGAATATTGGAGTACTGAGTGAACATTTCAAAATTTGATGATGATACCAAACTTGGAGGTGTGGCAGATCGTGCTGATACAAATCAACTGCACCAGGATATAGATAGGCTAGCAGAATGGGAAGACAAGTGGCAAATGAAATTTAATACGGAGAAGTGTAAAGTGATGTATTTTGGCAGAAGGGATAGGGAGAGACAATATAGACTTAATGGCATGTTTCTAAAGAGTGTGCAGGGAAAGAGGGACCTGGGAATGTATGTGCATAGATCTTTGAAGGTGGCAAAACAGAGTGGTTAGCAAAGCATATAGGATATTGAGCTGCTTAAATCGAGATATTATGTACAATTATAGAGAAGTTATGCTGAACCTTTATAAAACTCTGGTTAGGCCACAACTAGAATATTGCATTCAGTTCTGGTCACCACACTTCAGGAAGGATGTGAGGGTTCCTGAAAGGAAGCAGAGGAGATTTACTAGGATAGATTCAGGGATAAGCGATGAGGCATTTTAGCTGCAAGGTTAGTTTGGAGAAGCTGGGGTTGATCCTTGGAGCAAAGGATATTTAATAGAGGTTGTTATAATTGAGGCGGGAGGAGTGCACTGTTTATTCTAGTTTCACTTCTCCACAGGTCACAACATATGTTAACATTTAAAAGCAAAATACTGCGGATGCTGGAAATCTGAAATAAAAACAAGAAATGCTGGAACCACTCAGCAGGTCCGGCAGCATCTGTGGAAAGAGAAGCAGAGTTAACGTTTCGGGTCAGTGACACTTCTTCGGAATTGATAAATATTAGAAATATCACAGGTTATAAGCAAGTGAGGTGGGGATGGGGCAAGAGATAACAAAGGAGAAGGTGTAGATTGGACAAGACCACATAGCTGATCAAAAGGCCATGGAGCAAAGGCAAACAATATGTTAATGATGTGTTGAAAGACAAAGCATTAGTACAGGTAAGGTGTTAACGGACTGATGATTGAACAGCAGCAAGTGCAAACATGAAAGAAAACAGTGGGTAAGCAAACTGAACAAACTAAGATGAAATGAAATAAATGCAAAAAAAAGATTGGAAAAAGAAAAAAAAAAAACTAAAAATGAAAGCAAAATGGGGGCTGTCATGCTCTGAAATTATTGAACTCAATGTTCAGTCCGGCAGGCTGTAGTGTGCCTAATCGGTAGATGAGATGCTGTTCCTCGAGCTTGCGTTGATGTTCACTGGAACACTGCAGCAATCCCAGGACAGAGATGTGAGCATGAGAGCAGGGGGGAGTGTTGAAATGGCAAGCAATCGGAAGCTCAGGGTCCTGCTTGCGGACTGAGTGGAGGTGTTTCACAAAGTGGTCACCCAGTCTGCGCTTGGTCTCCCCAATGTAGAGGAGACCACATTGTGAGCAGCGAATACAGTATACCACGTTGAAAGAAGTACAAGTAAATCGCTGCTTCACCTGAAAGGAGTGTTTGGGGCCTGGGATAGTGAGGAGAGAGGAGGTAAATGGGCAGGTATTATACCTCCTGCGATTGCAGGGGAAGGTGCCATGGGACGGGGACGAGGTGGTGGGGGTAATGGAGGAGTGGACCAGGGTGTCGCGGAGGGAATGATCCCTTCGGAATGCTGACAGGGGAAGGGAGGGGAAGGTGCGTTTGGTAGTGGCATCACGCTGGATGTGGCGGAAATTGTGGAGGATGATCCTTTGGATATGGAGGCTGATGGGGTGGAAAGTGAGGACAAGGGGAACCCTGTCACGGTTCTGGGAGGGAGGGGAAGAGTTGAGGGCAGAGGTGCGGGAAATGGGATGGACCCTGTCAACAACAGTGGGGGGGAATCCTCGGTTGAGGGAAAAGGAGGTCATATCAGAAGCACCGTCATGGAAGGTATCATCATCAAAGCAGATGCATCGGAGACGGAGAAACTGGGAGAATGGAATGGAGTCCTTACAGGAGGTAGGGTGTGAAGAAGTGTAGTCGAGGTAGCTGTGGGAGTCGGTGGGCTTATAATGGAGATTAGTAGACAACCTATCCCCAGAGATGGAGACAGAGAAGTCGAGGAAGGGAAGGGAAGTGTCAGAGATGGACCATGTGAAGGTGAGAGAAGGGTGGAAATTGGAAGCAAAGTTGATAAAGTTTTCCAGTTCGGGGCGAGAGCAGGAAATGGCACCGATATAGTCATCAATGTACCGGAAAAAGAGTTGGGGGTGGGGGCCTGAGTAGGACTGGAACAAAGAATGCTCGACTTATCCCACAAAAAGACAGGCATAACTAGGACCCATGCGGGTACCCATAGCGACACCTTTTACTTGAAGGAAGTACGTGGAGTTGAAGGAGAAGTTGTTCAATGTGAGAACAAGTTCAGTCAGGCGGAGGAGGGTGGTGGTGGATGGGGACTGGTTGGGCCTCTGTTCCAGGAAGAAGCGGAGAGCCCTCAAACCATCTTGGTGGGGGATGGAGGTGGACAGCAATTGGACCTCCATAGTGAAGAGGAGGCGGTTGGGACCAGGAAACTGGAAATTGTCAAAATGACATAGGGCATCAGAAGAGTCACGGATGTAGGTGGGAAGAGACTGGACCAGCGGAGAAAAGATAGAGTCAAGATAGGAAGAAATATGTTCAGTGGGGCAGGAGCAGGCTGACACAATGGGTCTGCCGGGACAGTCCCGTTTGTGGATTTTGGGAAGGAGGTAGAAGCGGGCTGTCCGAGATTGCGGGACAATGAGGTTGGAAGCTGTAGAGGGAAGATTTCCAGAGGCGATGAGGTCAGTGACAGTCCTTTGGATGGTGGCTTGATGTTCGGTGGTGGGGTCATGGTCCAGAGGGAGGTAGGAAGAAGTGTCTGTGAGTTGGCGTTGAGCTTCTGCAAGGTAGAGGTCGGTACGCTAAACAACAACAGCACCACCCTTGTCTGCAGGTTTGATGACCATGTTGGGGTTAGACCCGAGAGAACGGAGTGCCTCAAGTTCAGAGGGGGACAGGTTAGAGTGAGTGAGGGGGGCAGAGAAATTGAGATGACCAATGTCTCGCCGACAGTTTTCAATGAAGAGATCAAGAGCGGGTAAGAGGCCAGGGGGAAGGGTCCAGGTAGAGGGAGAATGCTGGAGGCGGGTGAATGGGTCTGCTGGTCAGGGGGGAGGACTCCTGGTCAAAGAAGTGAGCCCAGAGGCGGAGGCAACGGAAGAAGAGCTCAACGTCATGCCGAGCACGAAATTCATTGAGGTGGGGGCGTAAGGGGATAAAACTGAGACCTTTGCTGAGTACAGAACGTTCAGCATCAGAGAGGGGGAGGTCAGAGGGTATAGTGAATACACGGCAAGGGGTCAGAGGGAAGTGAAGCGTAAGGAGGATCTGAAGGAGCATTCGTCCCCATCAGCTGCTGGAGCTTGCGTTCCTTGACACATGAAAGGAAGAAAAAACGTTTTTTGTTAATGCGTCGGATGAGACGAAAGTTGAAATTAAACTGCGGAGTAGAACAGCTTTGAGATAAGGAGAGGCGGTGCTGCTGGAGAGAGAGGTCCAGTGTGTGCATGTGGCGGCGCATTGCACTGAGTGTGGATCTCAGGATGTAGCAGTCCGAGGAACGTTGTATTTCTCGGAGATACCTGTAATCCTGGGTGGTTTCAAAGCATGATGGGTGAAACTGCAGTTGGAATCCACGTGGAATAAGTCAGAGCCCCCGGAGACAATCACTGAGGAAGGAGATGTGGCTGTGAAAACGAGTTTTGGTAGACACTTTATCAAATACCAGGAGGGAAATAGAAAGCAATGAAGGTGAACAAGGTAAAAGAGACAAACTAAAATCCCCTCGGAGAGAAGAGCAGACATTCTTCAAGGTAGGCGTTCCTGGAAGAGAAGTGGCAGTGAATTAAACACTAAAATAAAAGCAAAATACTGCCCACTTACTGATAATCAATCATATACTCTTATTTTTCCCAGAATCAAACACAGTCACCAGGTTTCTTTAATGAACAACAAAATTATCAGTTTATTATAAAACAAGCCTTAACCAGTAATGAAGTAAAGCATAAACATACAGATTGAAATTTTAAAGTTCCCTTTTTACCTTAGCCCCTCACACTCACACACACACACATACACCGGTTAACCGAAAAAAATAAAAGGGATTTTTGTTTAGACCTCTGTTACGACAAAAAAGCACTTGGGCTGAATACTTGCTCATTCTTGAAGAAAAGAGCAGAAGAGATATGTTGCTCCAAAACTAGCATACGGTCTGGCCTCCATGAATATGTAGACAGGTCACTGGGATCTTTTAGAACAGTTCTTTTCAGGCGGCGTTGAGAATTAATTTAGTAGGCTTTTCTTCAAAGATAGGAGATGCGATGAGTTGACACAGCGGACTTCTTAGGGTCTTTTAGAAAGTTGCTGGAAAGCTGAGCTGAGCTGTAGTCTTCTCGTCTTTCTTGGGGATTCTCTTTTCTCCTTGTAATTTCTCTTCCTTTTTCTGCAGGCATGTGACAATTCATCAGAAAGAAAGGTCTGATGAAAGGTCACAGATCTGAAACGTTAAGTTTGCCTCTCTCTCCATGATGCTGCCTTACCTGCTGAATATTTCAAGCGCTTTCTGTTTTTATTTCGGATTTCCAGCATCTGCAGTGTTTTGCTTTTATGTCACTGATAATGGAGCACCTGTCTCTTAGTGTTCAAATTGTC
The DNA here is from genome assembly GCF_036365525.1 of Heterodontus francisci. Taxonomy (NCBI): domain Eukaryota; kingdom Metazoa; phylum Chordata; class Chondrichthyes; order Heterodontiformes; family Heterodontidae; genus Heterodontus; species Heterodontus francisci. Next base: position 108,090,468 of record NC_090376.1, read on the forward strand.
TGTTTTCTCTATGTACAGAAATAGTCTTTGAGATAGGAAGGTCTCTTCGGTCTGCAATTAGATTTACGAATTTGAGGTTGTGGATCTGTTGATCTGATGAGGCATATTATTAACATCACTCATAGGAAATGAAATGCATCCTCATAACCACTATCCTCAAAATATCTTGGTCTGCTCCCCATCAAACATCTTGCATTCCACTTGGTGTTGTCATCCAACAGATAAGCATTGGTACCGAGCAAACGTTTAATCTGCTTTGGACCTGACACTGATGCAGCAAATTTGTGGTCGTGATTTGGCCATTTGATTCAAACCCAATCTCCAATTTTAATTCTGATTCCTTTGCGCCTGTATGTTTGTCAAAGTGTGCTTTTACTTTATCTTGTTGCTTTGACATTTCATCTGCTTTCGCTCTGACATTCTCGTTAACTGGTAGTGTTGGCATAAGAGCGGTCAGTGGCATGCAGAAGTTACGGCCTATCATACGTTTGGCTGGTGTGATGGTAAATGCATGTTGTATCTCACTCCCAGGGACTCTCCCATGTGTTGAACCGATGAAGTATTTTTCTTCGATGACCTGCACATCTTTGCAAAATGGTTCCACTTTAAACATGAGATACACTTTTTCCCTCGAGCATAGTGACTTGATGAGCATTTCCACAATTTGTGCACAGGTTTGAAGGTAACTGACCATGATGGGACACATTTCGATGAAGTTCTTGAGGTCTTCTTGTCCTTAACCCTTGCACTGAAGCTGGTTGGATAAATTGTGTCTGCAACCCTGAATCTAAGGGTGCATGTTTGTGTAACCTCTTCAAATGTAACATGGCAGTTTTGATCTGAACTGCCAAGGCTACGGTGTTTCCCAAGGTTAAATCATCATCCTCCATGAGGAGATGTTCGCTAATTTGTGGAATTGAAGTCTTTTCAATGAATTGGTCATGAATTAGTTAGTTGGTTAGTGTGTCAAATTTACATGTAGCCACCAATTGCTGCAATGCTGTCACATTTTTCGAGTGCACTGCCATATCATACGTGGACATATCATTTGTGAGCGGATCGAATATAGGCTGGCCTTCTGCTCTGAGACAATGTACAAGTATTGCTTTCTTACAGTTCACTGCTCCATCCCCGTAGCAAGAAAGTAGGTCGTGAATCCCAGAATCCATCGCTCCCAGCACAAGGGAGGATTTCCCAGCATTGAAAGAACTGGTTCTGGAGCTAATAACATTAAATTTTGCCGAATCATCCTCATTGCCATATTTTTGTTATGTTTACGCCAGGTTGGTGAATATATTAGATATATCTGATTTATCTCAGAGCAGTGCAGATATCACACTTGTATTAAATTGCCAACCGGTTTATTTGTATCACTTTAAAATATCTTAGCACTTACAAGATCTCAGTACAATGTCTTCTCAGAACAGTCTGTGTCTAGTAGTGTCTAGCTGTGTCTTTTAGTTTCAGTTTCAAACTCTTAAGCAATCAAGCACAGTGAACACAGATCAATGGACAGACTAATACAATGAATCACAGATCAATCAAACACTACAAATATATCTATTAGTGGTTTTGCACCTAATTTTAAAAGCCCCTTCAAGACCTGAAAATGGGTGCAATAAGTAGAAACCATGGTGCTTAATTTGAGCTCGGGGGTGGGGGGGGGTGGGGTGGGTGGTGAGGCCAGTTTTATGCATCAGCCAGCTTCCAGGGCAATGTTTTTTAAACTACCACAAAAGATCAAGGAAACACAATTTTGCACTGAACATAATTTACACTTGAAACTCCCTGATCTTTTTTGATGGTATGGTAAATTTCAGACTAATTGTGCTGAAAAAAAACAATGCAACAGAATGGAAACTTTTTTCTACCACATTTAAGAGACTGAGAGAAGAAATTGGGCTTGCTAGCGCACATTTTTTTAGGCACCACAAGTGCCCTTAGAGCCTCAAAATGCCATCTGTTGTGCGCATGCACACTTCTGAGGTGAATTGTGGCAAATGCCACACTGGTGAGGGCATTAGCACATGGAGGGAAGGCCTATTGGAAATATTCAGAACAAGCAGATCATTTCACTAAACAGCTTTGTAATGTTCATTTGACAACAGTGGTTCCATTTAGGAGCTCAACACTCCAGCTAACTCTTTCTCTTAACTTCGCACTGCTGAACACGCATTCAACAGCAGGAAGCACCGTGTCGCCAGCACTACTTAAAGGGACCGTCAACTCCTTAAAGGTTAGTTGCTGGTTGACTACTTCACACTGTTGCTATGATTTTACAGGCATTTGGTGCTTTCTATGGTTGCTCCAAGTTGCAAAAATCTATAGGGACTTGTGTGGCTGGTGCTGAACGATTTTGGTGGGTTTAGGTGTATTTGTATTAGTAGTGTTGTAGGGCATTCTAGAGAAAATATTGGACTCTAGTAAAGGTTAATTAACAACTCTATTATTTACAGTTACTATATTCACTCTCCGCAAGCCACCTAAGCTAGCATCCTTTGTGCTACTGTACCTTCTTCTCAAGCCTATTTTATGTGACTGTTACATCATCACTCACACAATGGGAGGGATCTCTCACTGTCTTCAGTATTAACCTTTAACAGCCATATACTACATCTCCCCCTCAAGTCTTTATCCAACATTTTTCCAAACATATATACATTTATGACTACTCGACTACGATCTCTCTCCCTCCTGGTCTCTTACTTTACAGATTCAGTCTCGTCAGTGGTTTGACAACTCTCCCCGATCAGGAGAATTCGTAGGTAGTCTGGGTTGCCGACTTGGTTTTTCATTTCTACAGGTTGTAGTATTCCTTTCAGTTTGAGTTTGTTGCTCTTCATCTGGATCTTGCAGATGGATTACTGGCTGTCGCTTTTGCAGAATAGTAATGATATTCCTCCGATTTCTTCATATGTTCCCTTCATTCATTCATATAACATACGATCGCTGATAGTTCTCATGTTTATGGATTACTGTACCTTCTCATTTCAGGTCACGTATCCAAACATTTTGACCATTGTTTAATTTGCGTAAGCTTCTCACTCAAAATCTCCTATTGTAATTCTGGGTTTGTTTCCTTCTGTAGAGTTTTCTCTTTCTCAAACTTTCTTAGTCTTGAGTCTTCAATCCAGGCATTAATTGTTGAGAGAATACTGGAAACTGTGTTTCTTAACTTCCTTCCCATTAGTAATTCTGTTGGTGATAACCCACACAGTAGTGGCGTTGAATGATAAACAAGGAGTGAGATAGGAAGATCTTCATTTTTCTTGAGTAAAGATTTTATGATTCTCACACCTCGTTCTGCCTTGCCATTGGACTATGGATACCTTGATGAGCATGTAAGATGCTAAATGCCTGTCTTCATGGCAAACTGGGTAAAACAGTCGTTCACGAACTGTAGTCTGCTGCCTGATAATATTTAATCCAGAATCCCATGTGTCGCGAAGATGTCCATTAGGATTCTGATAACTACCTCTGTGTCATAGAATGCAATAGTCTGACTTCTATCCACCTGGAAAAGTAGTTGAAAATGATATGCGACTTCCTACCAAGCATGACTAAATCCATGTCTAGTCTTTGCCAAGGTCTAGCTTGAAATTGGGTAGTCAACAGCAGTTTGCATTGTTCTGGCCTCTGTATCATGCATGTCTGACAATTGTTCATCATGGTCTCGATATCATTAGATATCCCAGGTCACCAAACTGAAGATTGTTTCCTCAGTCTGCATTTGATTATACCCAAATGACCTTGGTGTAATCGATCTATGATATCGGATCTTATTGAAGTAGGAATAACAATTCTGTCATTGTAAACTAATAGGTCATCAATTATGGTAAAGCATTTCCTATACTCATGGAGAGTTTTCATTATTCTCCCTCCTGGACTTTCTTGTGGCTACCCATGTGTACAATATTGTCCAATGCGAATGTGCTCTTTGTCATTCTTCTGCGCTTGTCGTCTTATTCACAACTTCTGTCTGCTAGCTGGCCAACTTTGCGCTGTGTGTTGGGAGCATGACTCTATGTCACATACAAAATTCACATCTTCCTGAGATGGATGATCTATGGTTGCCCTCGATAATGCATTGGCTGATGATTGGAAGGAATTGTTTACCTTTGTGTGCTTGATTTTGTCTACTTTTTCAATCAACTGCAGTTCCAAGCATGCATTCATGCTCAGTAAAGAAAATTCTTAATTATGTAAGACATATAAGGTCTCTACAGTTGTCTTCCTTTATGCTGAACAGTTGCTTAGAGTTTGCCTTTTACTCACAGTTGTGTCCCACCTAGCTCACCCAACTATACATTTAGTGGTTGCAGGCAGTGTCTCTTCACTCAAGGCTCTTGGTCAAACAATACCTGACACTAACCCTGTGTCAAGCTTAAAATTCGTGAGGCATCCATTCACCTAGATGTCTGCTGTCCAGAAATCTTGGTCTGGATTACTGATTTCTCCCAAGAACTTTCCTGCTTCTTTTTCTTGTGGGTATTGCTCTACTTGATCCACTGCTGTTTGTGCGAAGGTCTTCTGCTTTGTACATTTAAGAAGAAATCTTGCTGTGGCACATCTTCTCTTCGTGTCCACTTTTTCCATAATTAAAACACTCAGCTTTACTTGCTGTACACTGCTCTCATCTGTGGGTCTTCTTGGCTCCACAACATTTCCCATGTCATACACCTTCTCACCTGTATATATTTTTTTCTGTTCCTCAAAGTGTTTCCTTGGCTTTGGATTAACCAGCTGTATGGGCATTGGACTCCTTCTCTTCCATGGCTTGTCTTCAGCTCATAGGATATCCTATTCTGTTCATCAACCACAGCCTGTCTTACAATTTGAATGACCTTTTCCAGTGTAAGGTCTTCCTTGGATTGCAACAGTTCTGACAAGGATTCATCTGCTATCTGATGACTGCCTTGCCTAATTAGTTTTGTCTTTAATTTGCCGTATTCGCAACCTTCTGCCAAACTATACAGGTCATTAATATAGGAGTGTACAGGTTCGCCAGTCACCTGCACCCACTTATTAAATTTGTCTCTTTCCAAGATTTTGTTGGTATTGAGATTAAAATATCTATCAAATGCTTGGAGTACCGCTTGTCAGGCAATTATATCATCAGCAATTGCCCTTACTGAATATAGAAGCGTGTTTGCTTGTTCCACTTCCGATTTTGTATGAAGTTGCAAAGCGATTCTAAACCTTAGGAACTTTTTCTCCAAGATAGCCAATTTTAATCTGATTGAGTCCCTCTTGGTTCTGGAAAGTCTCAGGCATTTCCATTTTGGATCCATATTACTTTCTGAATAAACTTTTTAGGGTGTCTCCTTTTCTTAAAAAAATTTCACTTTCTTTGTTTTTTCCCAGGTTTTGTTGCCTTACTGGAGATGGGCCAACGGTTTTCGAGAGTTCCCAACTATTTTAATAGGATTTTTAGCATCTTCCCCTTTGTCTGAGAAATTCACTTTGTTTTTTCAGACTTGATTCACCTTAATGGAGGTGACCCTGCACTTTTCAGGGGTTTCCTGCACTTTTCAGGAGTTCCGTGCTTTTTGAAGGTTTCCTGCCCTTGACCCTCATGTTAAACCCTATTGAAGGATTGGATCTTTCCCTGTTTTTTTCTCTTCCCGAGCATGATATCTTAAGAAAATTATTGCAAGATTTTCAAAGGCTTTTAACACGATTCCCGACCATCAGTTTTGTAACTCACCCGATCGCTGGATACTACTTGCAGGCCACCGAGCTTCTGTTTGGTGGTGCAGCCTGCTTTTCTGTGCTCTGACTCACTATAGCTGCGGAGCTCTTCGCAGCCTCTTCTGCCAGTAAATAGTTTTCTTACTTTATTGGGCCAGTATTTATCTTTTAATTTCTTTGTTGTTCATTTAGTGTTTCTTCCAAAGGTAAGGAGATCTGCAAATTCTCCTGGTCGCTTTCGCTGCTGTTTTACCACTGCTACTATATTGAGTTTAGTTGTATTTGTTTTAGTAGTGTTGTAGGGTGTTCTAGAGAAAGTGTTAGACTCCAGTTAAGGTTAATTAACAACTCTTTATTATTTACAGTTACTATTTATACTCCCCTCAATCTACCTAAGCTAGCATCCTTCGTGATGCTTTATTTTCTTCATCTCAAGCTTATCTATGTGACTGTTACATCATTGCTCGTATAGTGGGAGGGATCTCTTTCACTGTCTTCAGTATTAACTCTTTACAACATTACACTACAGACTTTTTGCTGACCTCAAGGTTTCTGCACAAACTAGTTAGTCCCAGAAATCTGAAATTCACCTTGGAATACAACATCATTTGGAGAATGAGCAGAAGGCAGGCAGAGCAGGACAAGCTGTTAGGTAAGGGAGAAGGGCTCTCAGCAGGAGGCCATATCGACTCAGGTTGTTCAGAGACCAATTCTCCTATCTGAACCTCAGTAAGGAACAATGTGTGAGACAGCTGTTCTTCAGTAAGGATATGGCATGTGGATGATGTGGCCCACCCAGCGTAACTGACCAGCTATGACCCATGTCTTGCTTTTGGGATGTTGGCCTCAGACAGGACACTGATATTGGAGCACCATCCCATGCTGCCTCTGAATTTGCAGGATCTTGTGGAGGCATTGCTGGCGATATCTCTCCAGGGCCTTGAGATGTCTGCTGTACAGTGACCATGTTTCTGATGCATACAGGAGGACAGGTAGCACTGTGGCCCTAGAAACCATGAGCTTGGTGCCAGATTTGAGGTCTTTGTCGTCAAACACTCTTTTCCTCAGATGACCAAAGGCTGCATTGGCACACTGGAGGTGATACTGAGTTTCATCGTCGATGTCTGCATTTGCTGAGAGGAGGCTCCCAAGGTATGAGAAGTGAAGTCGCATGGGGTCCAGGGTGTACTAGCTAGATGGATAAAGAACTGGCTGGGCAACAGGAGACAGAGAATAGTAGTGGAAGGGAGTTTCTCAAAATGGAGAAGTGTGACCAGTGGTGTTCCACAGGGATCCGTTCTGGGACCACTGTTGTTTGTGATATACATTAATGATTTGGAAGAAAGTATAGGTGGTCTGATTAGCAAGTTTGCAGACGACACTAAGATTGGTGGAGTAGCAGATAGTGAAGGGAACTGTCAGAGAATACAGCAGAATATAGATAGATTGGAGAGTTGGGCAGAGAAATGGCAGATGGAGTTCAATCAGGGCAAATGCGAGGTGATGCATTTTGGAAGATCCAATTCAAGAGTGAACTATACAGTAAATGGAAAAGTCCTGGGGAAAATTGATGTACAGAGAGATTTGGGTGTTCAGGTCCATTGTTCCCTGAATGTGGCAAGGCAGGTCAATAGAGTGGTCAAGAAGGCATACGGCATGCTTTCCTTCATCGGACGGGGTATTGAGTACAAGAGTTGGCAGGTCATGTTACAGTTGTATAGGACTTTGGTTCAGCCACATTTGGAATACTGCGTGCAGTTCTGGTCGCCACATTACCAAAAGGATGTAGATGCTTTGGAGAGGGTGCAGAGGAGGTTCACCAGGATGTTGCCTGGTATGGAGGGCGCTAGCTATGAAGAGAGGTTGAGTAGATTAGGATTATTTTCATTAGAAAGACGGAGGTTGAGGGGGGACCTGATTGAGGTGTACAAAATCATGAGAGGTATAGACAGGTTGGATAGCAAGAAGCTTTTTCCCAGAGTGGGAGATTCAATTACTAGGGGTCACGAGTTCAAAGTGAGAGGGGAAAAGTTTAGGGGGGATATACGTGGAAAGTTCTTTACGCAGAGGGTGGTGGGTGCCTGGAACGCGTTGCCAGCGGAGGTGGTAGACGCGGGCACGATAGCGTCTTTTAAGATGTATCTAGACAGATACATGAATGGGCAGGAAGCAAAGAGATACAGACCCTTAGAAAATAGGCGACATGTTTAGATAGAGGATCTGGATCGGCGCAGGCTTGGAGGGCCGAAGGGCCTGTTCCTGTGCTGTAATTTTCTTTGTTCTTTGATCCACATTGTTCAGTGGTTCGCTGTGGGTCTTGATGATCGGAGGGCAGTGTTTCACTGCAGGAGCAGGCTGGTACAGGACCTTTGTCTTCTGGGGGTTTAGCTTAAGGCCCATTCTTTCATACGCCTCTATGAATGCTTTGCAAAAGTTTGAAGCTCAGCCTCTGAGTGTGCGCATATGCAAGTATCATTAGCATACTGCAGCTCAATGACAGAGGTTGGAGTGGCCTTTGTTCTGGACTGGAGGCGACGTAGGTTAAATAGTTTCCAGCTCGTCCTGTAGAGTATATCTATTCCGGCAGGGAACTTCAAGGAGATGAGGTGGAGTGTTGCGGTGAGGAAGATGGGAAAGAGTGGCACAAGACTCCCAAAACAAGCTTTCTACTCCGAGCTCCATCACAGCAAGAGGCTACCAGAAGGGCAGAGGAAACACTATAAGGATGTCCTTAAAGCCTCCCTGAAAAAATGTGACATCTCCACTGATTTGTGGGAATCTCTTGCCTGAGACCACCCAAAATGGAGAAGTAGCATCCGCGAAGGACCAGCAAGTTTGAACAACATCGACATGCCCAGGCAGCGACCAAGTGCAAACTGCGGAAGGAGCATTCAGAAATTTGAGCATCCCATTCACACGCCTCACCAAACACCACCTGTCCCACCTGTGGCAGAGTGTGCGGATCCAGAAATCGACTATTCAGTCACCGAAGGACCCACAACCCTGGAGTGGAGGAACGTCATCCTCGTTCCCAAGAGACTGCCTAAGAAGAAAGAAGAAGAGTAACAAGATCCTCACTGAAATATGCCACCTACTGCAGCCACAACTGCAACCTCAGAGCAGGGCAAGGACTGCATTGCAAGTGGCTATGAAGGTGACCATGGCAATGAACATTTATGTGTCTGCTCTTTTCAAGCTGGAGTTGGTGATATTTGCAAAATTTCAAACTTTGCTATCCACTGTTGCATAAGGAACGTCACTGAGACTCTATTCAAAGCGAGACCATTACATTTCATTCTCTCTTATTAGAGTGAAGCAGGTAGAACGAGCATGTGACTTCGCTAGGATTGCCACAGTAAGGGCTATACCAGAACCAAAAGGGATTCCACTCCTTCAATATCCAGCTCGTATGTGTGCGTAGGTAATGAATCATACAGGTCAATGCCTCATAACCTGACAGCTGCCATTTTTCAGCAGTCTGCTATGCCAGCTGTATTTGAGCCACCACGGCAAATCAAAGGCTGGCTACTCGGTGACAAGGGCTATCCGCTGACAACATAGTTGATACCCTCTGGAGCAGAGGTCATGCATGCATGCGCAACATGTATATAAAAAAAGCCATGCTGACACATGAAACATGATTGAGCAGACTATTGGCATGCTGAAACAATGCTTCAACTACCTAGATATGGAGGAGCCCTGTAGTACTCGACAGAGTGGCTTTCAAAGAACAAAGAACAGTATAGCACAGGAACAGGCCATTTGGTCCTCCAAGCCTGTGCTAAGTGTGTCAGGGTGAGGTGAAAGCATATGCATGTTAGGCAACACTCCTGATCGACAGAGATTGTTGGCGGATGAGTGAAGAGGATGTGGTGAGTTGAGCATTGTCTGAGGCTTATGAGGCAGCTGGTAGGATATGGCATTTGAAGATGCATTCAATAACCTTGATCATTCGCTTGACGTGATTATGCTTCTTGCAACACTTCATCCAAGTCCTAATGGCTTGGCTCCTGGCATTGACCTCCACAGCTATCTGCTCTCACTGCCTTTTGAGTATGTGACTGGAAGGCCTTCTGCTGTCCTGCGAATGCAAGACATTTCTCCTCCTGTCCACCTCCTCAACGAAGACTGGGGGGGTAGTGTCCAAAACCTTGGAGCCTGCTCTCTTGCATGTTGCACTATTCCTCACAATTTTCCAGGTCAGAGTCACTTTCTGCATGACTGCCAGCACTTGCTCCAGCCACAATGCATCTCCCCTTTAAGAGATGCAGGCTGGCTTTAAGCAGTGCAAGGTCGCTTTAACTGGTGCTTGTAAGCTACAATTTTGGACTCCCTGCTGATGCATGCAGTCAATCAGGTTAGCGCTGGCTGCATGAAGCAATCATTCAAATGAGTAATCAGCATGAAGTTGATATGCTGCCTGCCTTACATTGAATGGGTGTGGGTTAATTGTAACCCCCATGCCTGTTTTGGGGGACTATCTAATTTATCCCCTGTAGTTATCTAGATGTTGACTAAAGCTTGACAAAAAAAATCAGTCCATCTTCTATAATATTCTAACTTATCTTTCTTGGATGAGTTGAATATTAATTTTTGAATAATTGATTGCAAATACAAAAGAAAGAACTTGCATCTGTGTAGGATTTTACGCAACCTTGGAATATCCTAAAGTGCTATCCAGCCAGGACAAACTCTCCTGGGACAGTCTTACTAGATAATTATGAATGAAAGAACAAGAAAAAGCTTACAATTATAAAGCATCTTATCATGTTCTCAGCAAGTCTCAAAGTGTTTTGCAACTGATGAATTACTCTCTAAGTGCAGTCTCATTTGTTTTGTAGGTAAATATGGAAGCATTTTGTGTGCAACAAAACTTCATGAAGAGCAACTGAATGAATGAGCAGCTCATCTTATTTTCTGGGCTGTTGGTTGAGAGAGTAGGAGAACTCCCTGCTCTTTGAATGTTATCATGGGATCTTTTATATTCACCTCAACTGGTAGACAGGGCCTCCATTTAACATCTCATCCAAAAGATGGCAGGGGAGATTTTGTTCTTGAATGAGCCTGGGGAACACTCAATACCCAAGCACAGTGAAGAGAATATTGGCATATTTTTGACTGTGACCAACAACGTAAAATGGTCAATATTAGATCAACTACCTATATTATACATATCTCCTGATTTTCATTTCAAATGAAGTTAAAAGATAGAAAAATCAGGAGAGATGTTTAATGGGCATCTGATCAGATATCACCCGGTTTACATTATTAGCAAAAATCACAACTACCCCTCAATGAGTGTAGAGTTGCATCAGAGATCTAACCCATAACACTGTCCTGGGAATTCTTGGGCTTCCCTGATGCAAAGTGCCTGGGGCAGGTAGGGGGGACATATACAAGAACAGTTAGATGGGAGAGAATGGGCAATCTGGTCCTTTTGGCTCCATCTCCTCCAAATTGGATCATGGTGTGCCCCACTGCACAGGTGTCTGAAGAAATTTGGCAGTGTGGCTTGCACCAGGAACCTCTACAAACTAAAGGGTCTACAGCAATCCCAGCAGCAAGAGATCAAAACATACATGAAGTTTTAAAACTGTTTACCAACAGGACAATATTCGATCCACAGGGCTTTCCCAATGTCAGCTGCTAGAAACATAGCTGAAAGCCTCTTAAAACTTCAGCTCCATTGTTTTTCCCCTATCACCAATTCCAGTCCCAGAACCTGCTTCACTGCAAGTGGGCCTGTGCCAGGAATGCATCCAGGTTATGCAAAAGGGCTAAGACAATTGTGAATACTTCATCATCACTGACATGGTATATTGCATTGCGCCATGCTTCTGTCAGCCACTCAGCATTGACACATTAGAACAAAAAATGCTGGAAATACTCAGCAGGTCTGGCAGCATCTGTGGAGAGAGAAGCAGAGTTCATGTTTCAGGTCCGTGACCTTTCATCAGAACTGGCAAAGGTTAGAAATGTAATAGGTTTTAAGCAAATAAAGCAGGGTGGGGCAAGAGATAACAAAAAGGAAGGTGTTGATAGGACAGAGGATCCAAAGAGAATAACTGACAAGAAGGTCATGGAGCAAAGGCAAAGGGTGTGTTTTTTCATGTTTGTCCTTTTGGCCAGGACTATTAATTATTCTGTCATTTAACACCTTCTCTGCACCAACGCGTTGTCTTTCACCACACCATTAACTCTGTCCTATCAACACCTTCCCTTTTGTTATCTTTTGCCCCACCCCAGCTTTATTTGCTTAAATCCTATTACATTTCTAACCTTTGCCAGTTCTGATGAAAGGTCACTGACCTGAAACACTAACTCTGCTTCTCTCTCCACACATGCTGCCAGACCTGCTGAGTATTTCCAGTATTTTTTGGGTTTTTTTCAGATTTCCAGAATCTGCAGTATTTGGCCTTTATTTATTGACGCATTAGACTTGACTTTGGTAGAAACTGAGTAGATGGACAACTGTTATTGTTCACATTACTTATCCACTGGGAAATTTCCAGGTTACTACCTTTCAGGATTTTGACCTGCTCTACTGAGCAGGTGGCAAGGATACCTACCCAAAGTCAGTGGGGTCCTTCTTTACATATGAATGTTGGGTCCCACAGTGTTGTCCAGACCCAGCTGCAAATTTAACAGGCCAACCTGCTGTGGCTTTCCCGCCAGGTGAAATAGTGGGAGGAGTATCCGGGGCCACAAGAATCTCAAACAGGTTCCTTTTTTCCCTGAATACAAAAGCAAAGTACTGCAAATGCTGGAAATCTAAAATAAAAACAGAAAAAAATGCTCGAACCACTCAGCGCATCAGGCAGCATCTGTGGAGAGAGAAACAGAGTTAACATTGCAGGTTTGTGACTTTTCATCAGAACTGGGGGTCCAGTGAAACCCAAGATGATCTAAAATTGGTTCCATGCAATGACAGGAGAGGGCAAAGACTGTTACTTTGTATTGTCCTTGCAGAGTTATAAGCCTTTTTGTACAAAAATAAACAGAAAGTCCTGTAAAACTTGTATTTAATAGAACATTTCATATCCCCAGGACAGCCCAAAGCACTTTACAATCAATGAAGTATTTTTGAAGTGTTGTGATGTTAGGAAATGTGGCAGCCAACTTGTGCACAGTAAGCTCCACAAACAGCAATGTGTGGGGGAATTTTAATACTGGTCAGGTGGGAAATAAAAATTTTAAAAATCTGAAACTCCACCTCAACGCGCTTCCAGCCCATCCTCAGTTTTCCAGATAGGGTGGTGGGGGTTGGTGGGGAGGTCAACCAACCTGCTTGCAGGAGGCAGGCCACTCTTTAGATATTATAATGAGGATAAGTGCCTCTGAATTAACCACTGTTTTAAGTTTAACCCTGAGGCTTCCTGAGCCTCATAAAACCCAACATGTAATGGGTACCTTTCCACTCTTCAGCTGGATCCAACTTCCCCACCACCTCATCCCTGCAATCAGATTTACCTCCACCCCCACCGACTCTTCCCATCTCGCAACCTCCCCCACCACAATCAAACATACCCTCTCGACTCCTCCCATCACGAAACCCAACCCCACTGCGACCCTTCCAATTTCCCCTCTGATCTCCAATATTCCCTTTGCTCCAGACCCCAAACTTCGCCCAATTTTAGCCTCTGATCTCCCCTATGCTCCAGACCCCAATCTTCCCCAACCCCAGCTTCATCATCCCCTCAGGCTTCCAATCTTACGACCCACCCACCCTGTCCCTGGCCTTTCTGTTCCTACCTCACTCCGCTCTGCTCCCTGGTTGCAGCCTGGTGCCAAAGATCTACCCGCCCAACAGCCAGCCGGACTCTCAAACTGGCTGGCTGCGATGAGGAAACTGAGGCAAAAAAAAATTATAATCAGGTCCTGACATTAAGTTCATAATAAATAAGAACATAAGAAATAGGAGCAGGAGTAGCCCACATGACCCCTCGAGCCTGCTCTGTCATTCAATACGCTCACGGATGATCTTCTGCATCAGCTCCACTTTCCCACCTGTTCCCCATATCTCGATTCCTTGAGAAACCAAAATCTGTCGATCTCAGCCTTAAATATACTCAATGGTGGAGCATCCACAGCCCTCTGGGATAGAGAATTCCAAAGATTCACAACCCTTTGAGTGAAGACATTTTTCCTTGTCTCAGTCCTAAATGATCAACCCCTCATCATGAGACTCTGACCCATGTTTTCGATTCTCCAGCCAGGGGAAACAACATTTCAGTGTCTACCCTGTCAAGCACCTTCAGAATGTTTTATGTTTCAATGAGATTATCTCTCATTCTTCTAAACTGCAGAGAATATAGACCCTATTTACTCAGCCTCTCGTCATAGGCCAACCTTCTCATCTCAGGAACCAATCTAGTGAACCTTCGCTGTACCACCTCCAAGGCAAGTATATCCTTCCTTAAATATGCAGCTTGTTGTGTATTCACTGAGTAAATCTAACTTGAGTCTTACTGTAGGCAGTCATTGTGGAACTTTTTTATTTACATCTCCCCAACAGAGAGGGCAGCAGAGAGGCAGTATAGCAGTCCACAAATGCTTAGCTAGCACTATACACGAGCTCAGCCAGTTCAATGCAATACATTACATTCCCTCCCCATAAAAAAATTACAATAAATGTAAAATGTTACTTGTACATAATCTCCCAGAGTACTATAACAATACCTGAAATTTAACAGGTTGTTAAACAGCTGTTAAATAAAACAGCTTGTTGTTATTGTAATCGCAACTAAAACATAAATAACCAATATTTCCAGAGTAATTTACTTGTACAAAAAATGTTTTTTTCCTTAACACCAGTAAGTCTTTACCAAAATATAATTATTTGACAAAAAGTAATGAAAAGAACAACTTATTTCTTCTTTCTTCCTACATCCTTTCAATTAATCTATCAGGCTTCTTTCTCTTTCTGCCTGGGTAGCTTCTTCCATTTCCATTAGCTTGACACTGCTCTCTGAACATCTCAGACTGTGTCGACCCTGAACTTTAACCACTTAATGGTTGGGACTGTGAATTTGATTGATTTGTCTTAATCAAAGGCCCTGACTCACTTTGCTCTACCGGTGGATTCTGTGATACCAGCAAACTTTCCATTTATTTGTGACTTGCACTTTCATTCTTCTTTCACTTTCTTTCTGACTTTCTCTTGGGACGGTAGGAACTTGGACTATAGGAGGTTTCTCATGCTCTACCTTTGTCAGATTTCCTCGTTCAAGCAAATGATCTGCATGACACTGACAGTCAGAGTGACACTCTCCAATCTTCACTAGATATGTGAATGCACCTAGTCTTTTTACAACTCCAAATACATACTTTTCCTTATCACCTCAGTGGTTTTTCACCATGACCCTCTGACCAGCACTGAACTCTCTAATAATAAAAGCAAAATACTGTGGATGCTTGAAATCTGAAATAAAAACAGAAAGTGCTGGAAATACTTAGCAGGTCTGGAAGCATCTGTGGAGAGAGAAGCAGAGTTAATGTTTCAGGTCTGTGACTTTCATCAGAACTCTCTAAGTTTCATGCCTGAGCATGATGACTCACATTTACTCTGTCTTGCCTTTCTCTTACTTTGCTTTTGATGTCGGCTTAAGCAACTAAACTTTGTCCTGGAAGCATGTTCAAACATTACTTTGGAAGGTGAGCAACCTGTTGTAGACTGTAGAATTATTCTGTAAGAGAGCAGAAAACTGTCTAGCCTGTGTCGAAGAGAAACATAGAAATTATTGTCTCGCTTGTAAATTAGCAAATATTTCTCCGAAGGCTTTTTCACAATTTGTACACTTCTTTCTGGAGCACCATCAATGCTGGGTGATATGGTGGTATTATAGTGTGTTTGACTCCATTCGTACTCAGAAATATTTCAAACTCTTCTGACATAAACTGTGGACCGTTATCTAACACCATGGCAACCCATAAATTACAAACCAACTTCTCCAAACCTCAATAGTTTTGCACTTGTGGGTTTGGGCATAGACTCAACACTTATCCACTTGCTATAGCTATCGATCAAAACAAAATACTCTTTCCCTTTCACTTTAAAGAAATCGACATGCATTCAATCCCATGGTTTTCTTGTCTTTGACCATGGAATGAAAGGATCCTTGTTTGGATCATTTCTCATTCTGAGACACACTTCACAACTTTTTGCCAACTCCAATATCTCTATCTACCTTTGGTAACCAAAAATTTGGACTATCCCTTTGTGCTCTTGATGAAGTTCCTCTAACAATCTCTCTCTAAACCTTGGTAGAATAATAACTCTAAAACCCATAGGAGACAGCCTTGATTTACACACAGTTCATTTCTACTTGTGAAATACTTCTGCAATTTCTCATCATCAAACTCTTTAGACCAGCCATTCATGACATAATTGAATACTTTACTGAGTACCACATCCTTACGGGTTTCTTCAGAAATCTCTCTGGCAGACACTGGCATGTCTTTTGTGTATATAGAGTAATTCACAGGTATCTCATTTGCTAAAAATTAATCAGTCTTTACGGAAATCTTGAAAGAACGTCTGCATTTGCATGGTCTGCTAACTTAGCATATTTAACATTGTACCGATGGGCCATCAAAATCAACGTCAATCTCTGAAGCTGTGCTGCCACTAGAGATGGTGCTCCCTTCTTTGAACTAAATATGATCGTAGGACTTGGTGGTCAGTTAACGAAGTGAACTTTCTGCTGTACAGATATTTATGGAACTTTATAACACCATATATTATCACTATTACCCCTTAAAAATATTTTTATTCTTTCATGGGATGTGGCTATCACTGGCAAGGCCAGCATTTGTTGCCCATCCCTAATTGCCCTTGATATGGTGGTGCTGAGCTGCCTTCTTGAACAGTTGCTGTCCATCTGGTACGGGTACACCCACAGTGCTGTTAGGAAGGGAATTGTGAGTAATTTTGCCCTGACTGTATGAAAGTATGTGAAGCATATGCTGCAGACTTCTTCACGCCGTTTCCATTATGTGAGATAACACCATGCCTAACCCCTGTTTTAGCACACTAAAACCAATGGTTTCTTCGAATCAGAGTGGGTCAAAGCAGCATCACCGGTCAGCACTTTTTTCACTTCTTCAAATGCTTTCTGACAGTCCACAAGACCACTCCCAATCTAATCCATCTTTGACCAATTGATACAATGAAGCAAATTTATTAGCCAAGTTGGGGGTGAACATAGAATAATACACAACAATTCCTATGAATGTTCTAAATTCTTCTTTGTTCTCTGGTCTCTTTGCTTTCAAAATCCCCTCAACCTTTCTCCTGCATTGGGTGGATACCTTCACCATCTATTTGGTGACCAAGGTATGTTACACTTAACACCATGAAGTAACACTTATGCTTTTTAGCACTGATGCCATACTCTTGAAGTCGATCTAGGATTTCGTTCAATCTTACAATGTGCTCTTTATCTGTCTTACTGCTAATTAAAATGTCATCCAAGAAGCAGCACACTCCTTTCATCCCACTTAATACCTGATCCCTGATGCTCTGGAGCAGTAGACATCCTAATGGTAACCTTTCATACTGGTACAATTCTTTGTGCATATGAATGGCAAACAATTCCTTGTTACTGTCAGTTAATTCTAATTACAAATCTGCATTTGACAGGTTTGTCTTACTGAACACCTTTCTATTTGCTAAATTAGAAAGAAATCATCACTGGTAGGCAGTTGGTAAGTATAATTTTCAATCAGCTTTTTTACTGTTTGCTTATAATCTCCACAAATCCGAATGGACCCATCTGCTTTTAACTACCATAACGGGTGTGGCCCATTCACTGCTCTTCACCTTTTTAATTGCCCCTGTTCTTTCTAATCTAACTCTTTACCTACTGCTTCTAACTGTGTATAAGGCACTGGTTTATCTTTACAAAATGTCAGCTGTACATTGTCCTTTATCTGGACTTCAACTTTGTGATGCCTAATTTTATCATTTCATCCTCTTTGCTCAAAGACCACTTTGCACTCTCTTAGCAGTTCCTCAGCGTCAGACGTACTCTTACTGATCCCTACTATAAATAAATTGGCCCAGTTTAAATGAATTTTCTTCAGCCAATTTCCTCCCATCAAAGACACTTTGTTCCCTTCTACTACTACCAATAGCAAGTAATAGGATGCATCATTGTATTCCACTATAACACTAACTTCACCTCACACTGGAATACTATTAGTGGAATAACTAGTCAGTTTCACAGCAGATTTTTGTAAGGACATTTGACTTAGGGACTTCTTGTATACTTCTTCCAAGATAACAGACACTGCTGCAGCAGTATCAATGGTAAAAGTAAGTTCTGAACCTTTGACTTTCATTTTTACTGTGGACACTGTAATTGCATCTTCAGCTCTTTTTCTCTGAACTTCCATGTGCTGTTTTTCTTGACTGAGTACAAGTCTTGATCTTCCTGCTCGATAACATCAACTTCTATTTCTATATCAACCATATGCACATACGAGGAATTCCAGGCTCATGAACTAGCTTTAGGTCTACCACAGTCTCGACCTGGTGCATTGCTGTGACCTGGAACTTTACCGCGACCTGGAGCATTACTGTTTCCTTGACTCCTGC
This sequence comes from Heterodontus francisci, assembly GCF_036365525.1. Taxonomy (NCBI): domain Eukaryota; kingdom Metazoa; phylum Chordata; class Chondrichthyes; order Heterodontiformes; family Heterodontidae; genus Heterodontus; species Heterodontus francisci. The sequence continues at coordinate 108,108,757 of NC_090376.1, forward strand.
GTGCAGTCTGGATATGACCGACTGTCGCACCAACTTTCTTTGTTGAATGATAGTTTTCTTTAAACCACTGACTGGAGATCTGAATTTCTTTGAAGAAATTTTAAAAAGAACAGATAAAAAAGATGACTTTGCTAACAGTTTAGGAAAGCCAGCAAATTTGCAACACTGTATTCTACATTGCAAGGCCTGTGAGGTAGAGACAAAATGGCTGCTCATTCCCGCAAGAACCAAGATCCAGGAAGTTTAAAGTAACTACCTGTTCTTTTTAGCAAGAACAGAAACACTGCTACCTTAACTGAAACACTGAGTGACTGTCATGCTACAGGCCCCTCCTTATCTGTTGTTTTAAGCTTGTCTTTCTCTACAGCAGAAAGGAGAAGCTTCTGGACTCTGACACTTGCTAACCCAAGTGGAGGTCCCTCTCTCTCCCTCTCTCCATTTCATCTTACAAGCTCCAAACTCTGCCTGTTGACTGAACACCTTTGCATACTCTGGCTAGAATCAGAAACCCCGTTGGAGGAAATCATCGACATCGCTGTCTCCAAGAGACCCACTGAACCAGTCATCTACTTCTTCAAACTAAAAGTTTCAGGACCACCGAATTCAGCTAGAAGCTAGCTGAATCACCAAACAGCACAGACAGTATGCCCCTTTTTTCTATGGACTCTAAATCAACCAATCTATCTTTCCCCATGTTGTAACCTATTTGTGTGTGTGTGTAAACCTCTAGTGTGTGCGTGAGTGAAAGTTGGTACATAGTTTATTATTTTCAAAAGTTCGTTTTAGGTACAATAAAGTTAACCTCTTTGTTTAACTTAAGAAAACCTGTCTGATTGGTTCTTGTTATGATCATAGCAAGTAGGTAATCAAACACCTACTGAATTGGCCAGTAAATCCACTTTAAGAAAGAATTAAATCTGTTGTGGTTAAATAAGGAGAGGGAAGCCCTTCCACCCCTCCTAACATGACCGTAACACCGACTTTCCCACAGGCTTAGCACTTTGACTAGAAATGAGGGCATTTAGATGGTTGGTGGCTACCATGGCAATGATAGCACCTAAATTCTAACTCTGAGAATGTGAACCTGGCTGCCGTAGCCTGGTTCCTGCTGAAATCCGGTGGAATTCCCCTGTCAGCTCAGGAAAATAACTTCCTTGTAAACTGCAACTATCTCTTGCTGCCATTTCCATGGCTGTGGCCTCATGCCTATTAAATTTACTCAAAAGTTTGGCCTGGATTTTACTGTTCTTTAGACCTCCAACAGACGTGTCTCTAAGGTTGACTTCTAAGTTCTCACCATAACCCACAGTGTTGAGAGAGTTTCTTTAACTCAAGAATATAATCTGCAATAGATTCATTTGGCAACTGCTTCCTTCCACGAAACACCACTCTCAGTGCAATTTCATTTTTAGTTGTGCTGTAATATGAGTCCAGAATCTCATTAATTTCAGAACAGTCCAAAGTACTGGGGTTTCGTGAGCAACATGGCTTAAACACCACCTGAAAAGCATCTGGCACCATCATAGTGAGGGAAATATTCCTCATCCCCTATTTTATTAGCTTGCAGCCAAATGTGTAACCTTCATTCATAATTACACCAGTTTTTTTTTTGATTTGAATTCCCCCATCATCAAAAAATATGCCGCCAGTGCCAATTTTTTTTCAATAATGTATCATGATGCAGACACACCTTGGGCAATCTTTCAAATCACCCAAACTTCCTCAAAATCGACTTCACAATGTTCTTCAGATCCTAATCTCTTGAATGAAATGTGAAAGAGAATTCAATCCCATCTCATCATCATCTTTCCCTGTTCTGTATTCACTGAGTAAATCCAACATGAATCTTAATGTTGGTAACCATTGCTAAACCTTTTTATTTATACCTCCCCAACAGAGAGGGTAGCAGAGAGGCAGTATAGCAGTATACAAATGCTTAGCTATCACTATACACTAGCTCAGCTAGTTTAATGCGATACACTACACTGTCCAAGGCAAGTATATCCTTCCTTAAATGTGGAGATCTAAACTGTGCACAGTACTCCAGGTATGGTTTCACCAAAGCCCTGTACATTTATAGCAAGACTTAATTATTCTTGTATGTCAAACCTCTTGCAATAAAGGCCACGATGCCATTTGTCTTTATAATTGCTTGCTGTATCTATATGCTAACTTTGTGTTCCTTGTATGAGTACACCCAAATATTTATGGACATCAACATTTAGAAGTTTATTTTTGATCTTACAACCAAAGTGAATAACCTCACACTTCCCCACATTATACTCCATCTGCCAGCTTGTTACTCAATTACTGAACCCATCTATATCTCTTTGTAGCCTCTTTGTGTCCTCCTCACAGCTTACATTCCCACTACCTTTGTATCATCAGCAAACTTAGTTACATTACTCTCAGTCCCTTCAGCTAAGCCAAAAATATAGATTGTAAATAGCTGAGGTCCCAGCACTGATCCTTGCGGCACTCCATTAGTTCCAACCTGCCAACTTGAAAATGCTCCATTTATCCCTACTCTCTGCTTCCAGTCCATAAACCAATCCTCCGTCCATGCTAATATATTACTCCCAACTCCGTGCACCCTTACCTTGCGAATTAGTCTTTTGTATGGCACCTTTTCGAATACCTTTTGGAAATCTAACAAAACTACACACTGGTTCCCTTTTAGCTACCCTACTAGTTACAACCTCACTGCATCCACTATCACTGCAGCAACTCTTTCAGAACCCTAGGATTTGGCCATCAGGTCTTCGGGATTTGTCAGATTTTGGCCCCTTAAGTTTCTCCAAAACTTTTTTCTCTGCTGATATTAATTACCTTAAGTTTCTCATTCTTATTAGGCCTTTGGTTACCTTCTATTTCTGGTATGTAATTTGTGTCTTCTACTGTGAAAACACACAAAATATTTGTTCAACATCTCTGCCATTTCCCCATTCCCCATGATAATTTCTCATGTCTCTGCCGCTAAGAGACCAACATTTATTTAGCAACTCTCCTTTTTATATGTTTGTAAAAGCTCTTACAAGCTGTTTATTTATTCCTCAGTAATTTATGCTGATTTTTTCCCCCTTTTTATCAACTTTTTGGTCACCCTTTGTTGGTTTCTAAAACTTCCAATCCTCAGGCTGACATTATTCTTTGAAGCATTATAAGCCTCTTCTTTTAATCTAATACTATCCTTGACTCCCCTAGAAAGCCACAAATGGATCTTTCTTGATGAGTTCTTGTTTTTATTTTAATTTTCCACTATACCTTTTAGTCTATTTACCCAATCAAATTTAGCCAGTTCTCCCCTCACACTTATGTAATTGGCTTTATTTAAGTTCAAGCTTCTTGCTTGGGACTGGAGTATGTTGCTTTCAAATTTAATATGGAATTCAATTGGATCCAAAATTGGTATTCTATCCAAAGGGTAATGTTTGATGGTGTTTTTGTGACTGGAAGGCTGTTTACAGTATGGTTCTACAGGGCTCAGTACTAGGACCCTTGTTGTTTCTGGTATACATCACAGATATGGACTTGAATGTAGGGGGTATGATTAAAAAGTTTAGCGACGATACAACATTGACTGTGTGGTTGATAATGAAGAAGAAAGTTGTAGACTGCAGGAAGCTATCAATGGATTAGTACGGTGGGCTGAACTGTGGCAAATGGAGTTCAATCCGCAGAAGTGTGAGGTAATTTATTTGGGGAAGGCTAACAAGGCAACAGTATACACAACAAATAGTAGGATACTGAGAAGTGTAGAGGAACAGAGGGACCTTGGAGTGTATGTCCACAGATCCCTGAAGGTGGCTGTACAGGTAGACATGAAGGCATTTAAGATACTTGTGTCATGCACACAAGAAGTGTGATAATACAAATTATGGGCTAAATTACTTGTCTTTTAAAAAAATTGACCTTTATTTTAGAAAGTTAACAATGCTCGAAAATGGCCACCAAAGAAAACAGGAATTGGCCTTTATATATTCAAAGTGTCTGACAAGTTCAAAGGAAAATCTTCAAAGCTAAGAGGTGTCAATTGTACCCATCCTACACCATCCTAAAACATTCCAGAATTGACTGTCTTCTTCTGAAACAAAGACTTGCATGTTGATAGGTAAATTGGCCATTATAAATTGCCCCTAGTATAGGTAGGTGGTAGGGAAATATAGGGACAGGTGGGGATGTGGTAGGAATATGGAATTAGTGTAGGATTGTGGGTGGTTGATGGTCGGCACAGACTCGGTGGGCCGAAGGGCCTGTTTCAGTGCTGTATCTCTAAATAAAAAAAAAATAAAGTATGAAGTAGCCACGTCGTGCGCCATTGTGCAATCACCACGAGGAAGAGACCAAAATGTATCCTACCAGGAGGTGAGAAGTAACACAGCTTTACCTTAAAAAAGCAGACTAGAGAGTGACACTCCAGGGGCAGAAAGAGAAAGAAGAAAAGCAGCATCCAGAAACTTGTTTCCAGCAAACTGTAAGGCATGTTCCCTGCTGTAGAATCCTACATTTACACTATACAGCATTGAACTAGAAGTGATCTACCAACTTCAACTGAACGTTCAACCAAGAGAGAAATCCACAATCCCTTCAGGCCTGCAACCCACTAGAACTCTGGGCTGAATTTTATGCCGTCCCAGTAGGTTGGATGGTGGCATGGAGGCAACTAAATGGCCACTTAAGGGCAGCTGCCTGCCTCCACGGGTATCCTACCCATGGCAAGCGGCCGTACTGCGGAGTGAAAGGCCGCCCAGTGATAGATGCTGGCCTTTCCGTGTGCCGGGATGGGGTGCCATGGCAGCCGGGCACAGGGTACCCGATTGAGGGCCGCCCTCGCCTCCTAATCCACCCCCGGGACCCAAGACATCCCCCCTCCCCCCAAACGACTACCTTTGCCTCGCCGCCATGACTGACCACCTGGCGGTGAGGCAAGCCCAACTTACCTGAGGTCCTGGCTCCTTGGCGTCAGCTGGGCTGCAGTCCCAGCAGTGGCCACCACTCCTGGTGGTGCTGCTGGGACTAAGAGCTGCTGGCGTGCTGATTGGCTGGCAGCTCACTGAGGCAGGACCTCCTCCCTCAAGCGGATGGATGTCCCACCTCAGGACAATTAAAGCCCGGGGACCCGTAAAATGCGGGTCGGTTACCCGGGCTAGGCGGAAGCAGGTGCACCTCCGATTTTTACATCGGTGCCTAAGTCCCGTCCGCCTGTGGTAAACTCCAGCCCTCTATTTCCAAGAGAATTCAACAGGTTTATCATGACCTCCTGGCAACTTAAAAATCAAGTTCCCCCATTTCCCTCTCTGTCTCGTGTGTGTGTGTGTGTGTATGTCTGTGCGTTTGTGTGTATGTGCTTGCGTGCACACGTGAGCAAATGCGTGATCAATAAACAATTGAACCCACAAGAAAACCTATCACTGTCTGTTTATTTGAGAAATAGAACACCAAAGGGTTAAACCCTACTAACAAAACACACTTGCTACGGTCAGGCGGGAAGTTCAACAGTGGGAACTACCCACATCTCACGTGGCAGTGGTACTTGCCTTTATTAGCCAATGTATAAAATCTAAGAACAGGGAGGTTATGCTGGAACTGTATAAAAAACTAGTTAGGCTACTGCTGCTGCATACCGTTCTGGTCACTGCACTAGGAAAGATCTGATTACACTAGAGAGGTTACAGAGGGGATTTACGAGGTTGTTGCATGGACTGGAGAATTTTAGTTATGAGGAATGATTGGATAGACTAAGGTTGTTTTCTTTGGAACAGAGGATGCTAAGGGGAGACCTAATTGAAGTACATAAAGTTATGAGGAGTCTTGAAAGAGTGAATAGGAAGGCCCTATTCCCTAGGGTCCATAACCAGTGGGCATATATTTAGGGTAAGAGATAGGAGGTTTAGAGGGGATTCGAGGGGAAACATTTTCATCCAGAGGGTGGTGGGGAACTGGACCTCATTGCCTCAAAGGGTGGCAGAGGTAGAAAGAATCGTAATGTTTAAAAAGTACTTGGATATGCACTTGAAGTGCTATAAACCAAAAGCTGGAAAGTGGGATTAGGCTGAATGGCTACCTGTTGGCCGACACAGATATAATGGGACGAATGGCCTTCGTCCATGCTGTAAATTTCTATGATACTGATCACTTTCTCCCAAAGGAATTTTTACTCAGATGACGAAATAAACCTGCCTCATTGCACAATACTAAATCTAAAATAGCTTTATCCCTGGTTGGTTCCACAACATATTGTTCCAGGAAGCTGTCATGAAAGCATTCCATAAATTCATCCTCTGACTACCTTTGCCAAATTGATTTGTCCAGTCAATGTGAAGATTAAATACCCCCACAATTGTTACATTCTCTTTGTTAAAATCTCCAATTATTTCTTGCTTAATGCTTAATGCTCTGTTCAATGGCATAATTACAATTAGGGGGACTATTAACTACTCCCACCAGTGTTATCTGACCTTTGCTATTCCTAATCTCCACCCATACTGATTCTACTCCCTGATCTTTTGAACCAAGATTCTTTCTCATTATGTTATTCTTTACTATGAGAGCTACTCCTCCTTTTCCATACTGTCTGTCTTTTCGAAATGTTGTGTAACATGGAATATTTATTTCCCCACCTTGGTCACCTTGTAACCTTGGGCTGAATATTACAATGCAAGGGTCGTGGTGGTGGGGGGGGCCCATAAAATTCTGCAGGGAGAGGCTCGCCTTGACCCCCAACGTCGAGAAGGCCCGGAAGTTATTAGTCAGCATTAGTTATTCAGCATTCTTTTCAGTTATTAGTCAAAGCAATCACACGGAATTTTGTTGATTTACTGTGCAGCAGCATTGGCATTATGACATTTTACAATGCACATATGGAAACCCCAAGAGAGTGCCAATTGTGCCACATTAAAAGATACTGGTACATACTGAATAAATGAAAATAATTAACATACTAATGGCTCCTAATAACTTTAATCACATGTTAAATGTTATAAAAGGCCAAGGGTCCAATTTGAATGGAGTTACGACATTATAAATGCTGTTTGTGACAGTTTTGCAATTCCAACATGTTGTAAAATATAAAACAATTTTAAGTCTCATGTCAATAAACCTTTTTAAGCTTTCTTTGTATCTATGTCTAACTCTGTGATGATTTGAAGCTATTAAGATTATATAAATGTACATTACACACATATACAACCATGTTAATGCATATATATATCAATTATTTTTTGATTGGACACTATAAGGCTATTTTGACTTATTGAAAATGAGTTGAAGGTTTGTGCTTAGCCAAGTCCGAGGCTTAATTTATGAGTAGTGGCAGGCATTACTGATGCCTGCTTAATCTCAATTTTTAAAAAAGTTTTGGCTGTTATCGATGCTAAGGGAGATTAAGTGGTAATATACAGTTTATAATGTTCTTGTACTCTACAGCTACATCATGCATATAATATGAGGTACATTTCATCTGGCATTTTATATTCAATGAAATCAAGGAGTGGATAATTTGGGAGGCCGACATGCAGATAATGGAATTAATATTTTGTAAAATAATAAATAAATGAAATTTAAATGATAAACGTAAATAATAAAGAGCAGTATCAATTTCTGTATGGAATTCAAAAGTTCATTTGAATATACCAATGATCCACAGCACTCCTGTTTGAAATATGAATGAACAGTTTCTTCAAATTGATAGTTCAAAGGAAAAGGCCTTTAAAATTATGAATGAATTTGACAGGGTAGATATGGAGAATATTCTTCCACTTTCAGGGGAGATGAAAATTAGGGGCCATAAATATAAGACAGCCATCAATAAATCCAATAGGGAATTAAGGAGAAACTTCTTTACCCAAAGAATGCTAAGAATGTGGAACTTGCTACCACAAGGAATAGTTGAGGTGACGAGCTTAGATGTGTTTAAGTGGAAGCTAGGTAAGCACATGAGGACAAAGGAATAGAAAGTTTTTCTGATGGGGTTAGATGAGGTAAAGTGGAAGAAGCATGGATCATAAATACTGACACAAACCTATTGAGCCGACTGTCCTGTTTCTTTGCTGTACATGCTTTGTAATTTTATATGAGATTGTTAGGAAGTCTCTTAAATGCAATTAAATGATTCCTCGTGATTCAAGCTCGAGTGTGTTTATTACTCAGACACTAATATTAAAATAACTATTAAGGTTATACAACAGATTCATACAACCTGTTTTTTTGCAGATCCAAGGTGATCGAACTTGTCCTCTGTAGATGTAAGATGCCCGACTGTCCCCGCGAGTTCTAAGCTTCGAGGGACTGTCCCCGATATATGCTTGTTTATGAGTTATATCACATGATGCCCAGAATGTATATTGAAATTAGTTCCTTCTCTCCAAACCTCCAGAATTGATGAATATCTTGATGGCTATCTTGATGGTTTAACTCAGGGTTGCCCAACCTTTTAGTGTTGGGGGCCACATTACAATTTTTGTCATACATAGGAGGCCGGTGAGACAATTTCAGAAAGATAACAGCATTAAACACTTATCTTCTTCTTCTTTGGCCTCCTTGTCTCGAGAGACAATGGGTAAGCGCCTGGAGGTGGTCAGTGGTTTGTGAAGCAGTGCCTGGAGTGGCTATAAAGGCCAATTCTAGAGTGACAGACTCTTCCACAGGTGCTACAGATAAAAATGGTTGTCGGGGCTGTTACACAGTTGGCTCTCCCCTTGCACTTCTGTCTTTTTTCCTACCAACTGCTAAGTCTCTTCAACTCACCACTCTTTAGCCCCGCCCTTATGGCTGCCCGCCAGCTCTGGCGATCGCTGGCAACTGACTCCCACGACTTGTGATCAATGTCACAGGACTTCATGTCGTGTTTGCAGATGTCTTTAAAGCAGAGACATGGATGGCCGGTGGGTCTAATACCAGTGGCGAGCTCGCTGTACAAAGTGTCTTTGGGGATCCTGCCATCTTCCATGCAGCTCACATGGCCAAGCCATCTCAAGCGCCGCTGGCTGAGTAGGGTGTATATGCTGGGGATGTTGGCCGCCTCGAGGACTTCTGTGTTGGAGATACGGTCCTGCCACCTGATGCCAAGGATTCTCCGGAGGCAGCGAAGATGGAACGAATTGAGACGTCGCTTTTGGCTGACATACGTTGTCCAGGCCTCGCTGCCGTAGAGCAAGGTATTGAGGACACAGGCTTGATACACTCGGACTTTTGTGTTCTGTGTCAGTGCGCCATTTTCCCACACTCTCTTGGCCAGTCTGGACATAGCAGTGGAAGCCTTTCCCAAGCGCTTGTTGATTTCTGCATCGAGAGACAGGCCGTGATAGTTGAGCCTAGGTAGGTGAACTCTTGAACCACTTCCAGAGCGTGGTCGCCAATATTTATGGATGGAGCATTTCTGACGTCCTGTCCCATGATGTTCATTTTCTTGAGGCTGATGGTTAGGCCAAATTCGTTGCAGGCAGCCGCAATCCTGTCGATGAGTCTCTGCAGACACTCTTCAGTGTGAGATGTTAATGTAGCATCGTCAGCAAAGAGGAGTTCCCTAATGAGGACTTTCCGTACATTTATCTTACTATTAATGAAAACAACAAATGTGTATTTTTGTGAAGAAGCTTTAAATGAAAAGACTAATTTACTGATTAACTTCCTCATCACTATGTTGGACACTGATTTAGCAGGATACCTGACTTTTTTTTGCTTGCACAAGTAGTCAATGTTTGCCCGCACACTTGTAGTGATGCAAAGTAATCTGGATAGATGTCCACCTGTCAGGAGTGATCTTCTGATCACTCCCTCTCCCTCCTTTCTCTCTCTGTCTCTCTCTCTCTGTCTCTCTCTCTCTGTCTGTCTCTCCCTGTGTCCCCACTCTCTGTGTTCCCCCCTCCTGTGTTGTTCCCCCTCTCTCTGCCCTCATCTCTCTCTGCCCCTCCTCTCTCTCTGTGTCTCTCCCTCTCTCTCTCTCTGTTCCTCTCTCTCTCTCACACTCCCTGTCCCCCCTTCTCTCTCTCTCTGCACCCCTCCTCTCTGTCTGACAGTTGCAGAGTGGGAATGCTTAGCCGAGCAGATTTGAGGTTGGTCAGTTTTTTTTAAATCAGGATGTCAGTTTCACAGTTGACAGGTGCTTGAAGCTGGAACAGCAGTTTCCAAACTTCAGAAAGAATCATGGATTTCTGGCAGGCTCCAACTTTTTTTACAAAGCCAACCGGAAAACCCCAAATGTGCCCAAAGTTCAGAAACAGCTGTTCCCACTCCAATCACCAGTCAGCTGTGAAACTGACATTACGATTTTTTTTTAAAGGCGTTCTCGAAGAAGAAATCAATAGGAAATGACTCATCTCTGAAATTACCAGTCATGGACCCCTGGCAAAGATAAGGAACAGGCTGGATGGAAACCTTTGGCAGGCTAGATTCTGGCCCACAGGCTGTATGTTGGGGAACCCTGGTTAAGAAGTTAATATCACAAAAGAAACAGGATGACTTCGACAATCTCAAATAGTTAAGTGATACTGCCTGGGTGCTTTGATTGTTCTGGCCAATATCCGAGACTTGAACCTTGTCATGGGATATAGCCAACATGTCTACTAGTTGCTACCTGCATTGTTCTGTTAACACAAATCCAAATTCTGATAATCACTTCGAGATGTGATTAACTTTGGGACTCAAGCAAATTCTAACAGAAATCTACCCCATTTTTGATACAGCAAGAATCCACTTTGCTTATTTCTTCCTCAAAAGGGAGAAGAATTTGTCTTGTGCTACATGTATCAAGATTGTAAACCCAGTTGTAAAGGATCAGTTGGTAGCATGCTCACCTCTGCATCAGACAGTGATGGGTTCAAGTCCCACTCCAGAGACCTGAGCCCAAAAATCTAGGCTGACACTACAGTGCAGTACTGAGGGAATGTTGCACTGTCAGGGAGGTGCTGTCTTTCAAATGAGGTGTTAAACCGAGGTCCCGCCTGCTCTCTAAGGTGGACATAAAAGATCCCATGGCACAATTTTGAAGAAAGACAGTGGAGTTATTCCTTGTGCCATGGCCAATAATTATCCCTCAATCAGGATTATAAAATCCAATTATCTGGTCATTATCACATTTCTGTTTGTGGGACCTTGCTGTGCACAAATCAGCTGCTGTGTTTTCTTAATTATAATAGTGACTATATTTCAAACAAAAAGTATTTCATTGGCTGCAAAGGACTTTGGGACATCCTATATGTAAATGCAGGTCTTTTTTCTTCTTTTTACTTATGTACATAGAGGAAAAACTACCCTTTACCCATGATACTTATACCAAAATGACCAAAGTGTAAAGCAATCCCTAACAAAGTGACAGTTTTGAGTAAGTTGCTTACAAATGGATTTGAACCTGGAGCCAGGAACTGCAGTTGAAATGACATCAAATTGTATTTCAACAAAACATAATTTTAACTCAGGATAATTTGTAGCATGTGACATGGGAAGCAGAGATAACAATTTATCCCAAGTATATGAGCTTTGATCAGCACATGTTCATATTTTGACATCTGAATTGTGCGTTCTTTATATTGTTGGTGATATTGTTTAGTATGTCTTTTACTTGAACATTTTTCTAAACTTAGAGGTAAATTGCCTTGCACTATTTCGTATCTTAATAGGTCTCCACATTATTTAAGTGCTGTAATTACAGCAAATAATTCCAATAGATTATGTATAATTTGCTAAGAATTTGCATACAGTTTTGACTGCACAATGGTTGTTGCATATTTAATGGTGTTTTGTGTGTTTTATTTTGTGAATATACACCATTGGCTTGAGCTGCATTCTAATGTTCATTCCACAGAATGTAAAATTTCTAATGTGACTAGTTATCCAAAGGAGTAATTGATTAATCTATAAACAAAACATTTTGTTTTTTTAATTTTAAAACACATTAATATTTTGAAGCATTAGACAAAGGATGTTACTGCTTGACAATGATTTACTGTTTGGGCACCCAGCATCAGAATCAAGGAGCTCCACATCAGGTGCAGCATTGCTAAAGAACAGAATAGCACTCCCTCCATTCTACCTGAACAATCTGTCTCAGACGCAACTTCTGAATACCGCCTTCTTGCAACCATATTAAAATTTCCCATTTGCCACAACAGCTATCCAAAAGCCTTTCTGAGTGAGATGTCAAGATTTAGGGGCAAGCACTGGATTGCCTGAACTCATGTCATGTAGCATCATGCAGCTGGAGGAAATCTAAGCTAGACTTGGACCCAATTTACAGAGGCGAAAGGCCAATACCCAGCACATTGTTCCACTGCCTATACTTCGCTAATAAAATAGGACTTTTCCTGTGGGCTTTTGAACCCTGCCGTAAGGCTGAAATGAGGGTCAAAAACCCACACTGTGTGGGAAACAGTCACTCTCTGTGATTTCCGCTGGGGTGGCCAATTAAGGACAGTGGACCAGCTGTCAAAGCTGGATAGTCAATCAGAGGCCTTCCAGCTTGAAAGGAGCAGCAGGCTGTAATGGAAGGTAAATAAAGGAGAGAGAGTTTCAAAATGGAGGCGGCCTCTCTCCAACTTTTTAAACTTTAAATTAAAAAATGGCTTTTGCAGCCAGGGCACCATTGTAGTGGGTGGGAGGTGGGGGGGGGGGGGCCTCTACAGGGCAGCCTGTAGCTGCTGCAACACTCAGGCAGGCAGGAAGAGCCTCTAGGGTCTGGAAAATCCCAGTCAGCCCTCTTTAATTGGCCTCAATAGGCTCTTAATGAGTTAGTGTAAGCAACCCACTGCCCCACCCGTCCAACCCACCTCCGCAAAAGCATCCTGGGGCAGGGATGGAGACGGGGAACCGGCACGCTGGCCAACAGTGCTATTTTTAATGCCCGTCTGCCACTGATCCTGGTGAGGACTGAAACTGCAGCCCATTAAGACAACAATAACTAAAATATATATTTTTTTATTTTCTACTGCAGTTAGCATTGATGATGAATTTAGTGTTTCATTGGGTTGTGTTCTCTACACTTGGGAGAAGTAAAAGTTATATAAAGATATACTGTGGATAACAGTAATGATTCCAAATAAATTTCTTAGTTACATAAGATCAGATTGATAACAAATGAAGACTATAGAAAACTTCCAGAGCCATTTTTTTTAGTTCAGTGTTCCATATATATATATATATATATATATAGACATCTCTGCTGGGACAGGTATCTCTCAGAAATCATTGCCACCAGTGTGATGTAATGTTAGGTATTTTAATGACTTGTTCCCTCTTGTAACAGTCTCACCATGCTTCCAGTGAGCAAACCTCACATCACTTACGAACCAAAACTTACTGCCCTGTAGTAGGAATATAGGAGCAGGAGTAGGCCATTCAGACCATTAAGTTTGCTCTGCGTTCAATACGATCATGGCTGATAATTCACTTCAATGCCTTTTTCCCACACTATCCTCATAGCCCCTTATGTCATTTGTATTTAGAAATTTGTGTTTTATGTTTGCAGAGACATTTCACCCTTTTGGAAATCCAGGTTTACTACATCTACTTCTCCTCTTCATTTCTCCGCAAGACACACTGGAAAACAATAAAATAAGCACCTCACACTCAAGGTGGGCTTAGATGCTTAAATTAACCAACTAGATTTATTTATAGAAATTAAACAAGCAGGACTCATAAGAGATGAGGGGACCAGATGGCTTACGTCCTCAGGTTCTAAAAGAGATAGCTGAAGAGATAGTGGATGCACTGGCTATGATTTTCCAAAATTCCTTAGATTCAGGAATGGTCCCATTAGATTGGAAGTTGGCAAATGTTACACTGCTTTTCAAGAAAGGAGGTAGCAAGAAAACAGGGAACTACAGGCCAGTTAGCCTAACATCAGTCGTTGGGAAGATGCTGGAAACTATTATTAAAGAAGTCTTAACATTGCACTTGGAAAAGCATAGTATGATTAGAGCAAATCAGGGAGATCCTGTTTAACAAATTTATTAGAGTTCTTTGAGGAATTAACTAGTCGAGTAGATAAAGGGGAACTAGTAGATGTAGTACACCTGGATTTCCAAAAGGCATTTGATAAGGCACCACATAAAAGATTCAGAGGCAAGATAAGGGTACATGGTGTTGGGGGTAATATCTTGGCGTGGATGGATGATTGGTTAACAGACAAGAATCAGAGAGTGGGCATAAATGGGCATTTTCAAGTTGGCAGGCAGTGAATAGCGGGGTGCCGCAAGAATCAGTGCTGGGGCCTCAGCTATTTGCACTTTATATTAATGTCTTGGATGAAAAGACAGAGAGTAATGTATCTAAATTTGCTGGTGATACAAAGCTTGGTGGAAAGGTAAACTGCAGGAGGACATAGTGAGGCTGCAAAGTGATATAGACAGGTTAAGTGAGTGGGCAACAAGATGGCAAATGGAGTATAATGTAGTGAAGTGTGAAGTTGTTCACTTTGGTTGTAAAAATAGAGAAGCAGAATATTTTTTAAAAGGTGTGAAATTGGTAAGTGTTGATGCTCAGAGAGACTTGGGGGTACTCATACAAGGAATGCACAAAGTTAACATTGCAGGTACAGCAGGCGCTTAGGAAGGCGAATGGCATGTTGACCTTTATTGCAAGGAGATTGGAGCACAGGAATAAAGAAGTCTTACTAAAATTGTACAGGGCTTTGGTGAGACCACACCTGGAATACTGTGCACAGTTTTGGTCTCCACATTTAAAAAAAGGATATATTTGCACTGGAGGCAGTGCAGCGAAGATTTACTAAATTGGTCCCTGGGATGAGGGGGTTGTCCTATGATGAGAGGCTAAGTAAATTGGGCCTATATTCTCTGGAGTTTTGAAGAATGGGAGGTGATCTAATTGAGACATACAAGATTCTGAAAGGGCTTGATAGGGTAGAAGCTGAGAGATTATTCCCACTGGTCAGGGAATCTAGAACATGGAGGCACAGTCTCAGGATAAGGGGCCAATCAGTGAAGACTGAGATGAGGAGAAATTACTTCACTCAAAGGGTTGTGAATCTTTGGAATTCTCTACCCCAGAGGGTTGTCGATGCTCTGTCATTGAATAGATTTAAGACTGGGATAGATAGATGTTTGGTGTTGCAGGGAATCAAGGTATTTGGGGAGCGAGCAGGAAAGTGGAATTGAAGCCCAAGATCAGCCATGATCGTATTGAGTGGCAGAGCAGGCTCAATGGGCCATACAGTCTACTTCTGCTCCCATTTCTTGTGTTCTTGTGATTCCCTGATTAACATTGGTCAGGAAATTGTGGGCCTATGGTTCCTGATTTTCTATCTAGTTAAATTAATTTGTGAATCATACATGATTTGCCAGTTCTGATGAAAGGTCATTGACCAGAAATGTTAACTCAATTTCTCTCTCCCCAGATGCTGCTAGATTGCTGAGTATTTCCAGCACTTTCTGTTTTTATTTCAGATTTCAAACATCAACAATATTTTGCTTCTGTTTTATTTACTTATTACTAGTCAGTATCCTTTTGTAAATTAGGTTAATATGAGCAGCATTGGTAGAGTTACTCGAATCTGTTGTTAATGATTTCTTGACCTTACTAAAACTGAATGTTTCAGCATCAGGTCAATGCGACAATAATGACAATATCATCCTCAGATGAAAGCAACATTTCGGGCCCAATTCATAAAAGATAAGATTCACATTTAATCTAAAATTCAAGTTGGTCACACTTTCATGAAGGTGCATTCAAAAGCATGTCTTAATTCTTCCTCATTTTAGGTAGATTTAAGTCAGATGGTTCACTGATTTAAGAACAACGATGCTAGACATGTGGACAATGACATTTTTCATTCTTGGATATGCAGTGCCATATTGGGATTAGCAAAAAACTGTTGACAGATCTATATGGTTCCTGTAGTTTTGTGGTATCACCTTTTCATAAGAGTAAAAAGATTTTATTTAAAAGGTTCTTTACCAACAAAAAATGTTTTGTTTCTGATATAGATGGGTGGAAGGGATGAGGGCTTTAAGATCTATCTTGGGGATAGGCGAAGATGGGACGAATGGTCTTCCTCATCCGTAACTACCTTATGATCTTGTAATAAGAAATGATGCACAGCTGTTCAGGTTTTTCCACTTTCACAAATGGTAAAAGCATTTTAAGGAGGATAGTGCCCCTTTAATGTGTCTGCATTCTGTCTGATCCATTGCAGTCTCATTCAATTGATATTCTGCTACTGTATAGTTAAAGAGAATCAAGAATAGTCATATGGCAAAGGTGACCAGTCAGCCTAAGATCTATGATTTGCCATTACCTTACAGAGTCTGTAACTACCTGTAATTACCTGACTGGTCTGTTCAAGGCATTTATTTTCATGATGGTTGGAAATATCCATCTGAAGTATTTCTTTTCAGTTGATATTTAGAGTTGGGGAGGCTTAGGTAAATGCAAGCAAATTCTATTTTCTTTACGGTCTAGGCGAACTATTTCTCTCTGATGTTGGTTGCTCTGTTAGTACAGAGAAGATATAGGAACATAGGAATATAGGAATAGGAGTAGGCCGCTCAACCCTTTGAACCATTCAATGGAACTTGGCTGATCTGCATATTAACTCCATCTGTCTTCCTTGCCTCTATATTCCTTAATACTCTTGTCTAGGAAAAATATATTAATCTCAGATTTAAAATTACTAAGGAAATTGAATAAAACAAAGGGGGCAGACCTTGATATTGGTAAAAGATAATTTTAGAACTGATAGCATCTAATTTCTCTTCAAACCGACTGTTACTGGAGGAATAATCCAAAGGCCTGGACTAATAGTCCAGAGAGTGTGAATGCAAATCCCACTGTGGTTAGGATTTAAATTCAATTTAAAAAACAATCTCAAAATAAAAAGTTGCTATTGGCAAAAGTGATGCAAAGCTGTCAGATTCTGTAAAAACCCGACTGGTTCACTCATGTCCTTAAGGGAAGATAACGTGCCATGCTTACCCAGTCTGGCCTATAGGTGACTCCAGTCCCACACCAACTGCCCTCTGAAGTCACCTAGCAAGTCACACAGTTTGGGAGCCGAGGTAAAGGAATAAATGCCATTCCTGCGAGCAATGCCCACATCATGGGAATGAATAAAAATAAATTTACTTGTGGAATGGATTTTCAGATAAGGTGACGGAAGTGAAAATCCTAGAATCATTTATGAAACAATTAGATACAGCAATGGGGAAGAGGATGAATTAAGATGGGCCAAATGACCTTGTTCAGCTCTTGTCAACTTGTGAGTTGGGAAAATTCATAATGACAAAAAAATCTGAATTTCTGGATATGAATGCATAATTTCCTTTGAGAGAAAAGCATTTCATAAGCAAATAAGATAATATTCACTGCTGACTGTTTTACACCTGCATATATATCTGCATAATAACAAAACAATGATGTGTTGTTATATTCTGCAGATTCATAATGGAATGAGTTGATGGAAATGTTGGTTAATATGTTACACCTATGCTGGAGAAGAAAGGGTTGACATACTGAATTTTGTAAGGCAAGTTCCTCTCTTTCATTTGAATAGAAAAAAAAAGAAAAACGGAATAGACTCTTAGAACATTGAAGGCATTAATAAAAAGACAAAAAGGATGGCGGGAACAAGTAAATAAATGTTCAGTCTCACAAAACTGGACTACAATGTTGGAACGTCTGTTTTATGTGAAACTCCAAGGTATGCTAGACCAGTATTATATGTGCACCGTAAGTGAAGTCTCACCAGCGCTCATGAAATTCAGTATGGGACAAATTTATCTGCTTTACTTAGAAAAATGTGGGTTTTTGATGCTGACGTGTTGTTTCCACTAAAACCAAAGGCAAGATTTTACCAGCCCTCAGGTGGCGGGCTAGGAGGTGGGGAGGGACCGGTAAATTGCCAGGAAGCCGCGTCAGGAGGCGTCCCGACACAGTCCCGTAGCCGAGCCATTTTGCCAGAGGCGGGAACAGCAGTGACTCAGCCACCTGCCAACCAGGGGCAGGTGACCAAGTTAACAAATTAAAGGCCCAATTAAGGACCATCGCGCCAGGCTACTGTCACTTTGCCAGCACTGGAGCATCTCCCTGCCACATGGGGAGGCTGACAGCTGCATGGAGGCGACGTCCCAGTGGCTTCCAGGGTGGGAGGGCCATTGCATCTGGTGGCTCTGGCGCCACCATTGGAGGGGTTACTCCTCCAATTGATGGGGCCTGGCTCCCTTGCCCTGGCAGAGAAAAAACATTCTAATTCCCCTGCAAGGGCGCCTTAAAATGGAGGCACGCTCTCATTCTCTTGCAGCCTCAGAAGCGGACACCTCGTTCAGTGGCGCTGCAGAGGCTGCACAGCTGATGGCCCTCTGATTGGGGAGGCAGCATGGAAATCCAGCCCACTGTCCTTGATTGGATCGCGGGCCCAATGGAGTCCAATTAAATGGCCGCCAGGAAGATTGCTGACGCGGTCCCTCTGCCTGCCTGTGTGGGCTCAGGATCCCCTACAGTCCCAACCTCGGGACTTATCCACTTCGGGGAAAATCCCAGCCTATGCCTCAGAAAATTGGATGCATTACAAGGTTGGATGCCTAAATCTCCAGCCTGCAATCACCTTTAGAGAGGTTGTGCACCACAAGCAAAATTGACCTTATTGTGTTGAAATTCTTAGCCAACTGGATTCATCTGATTTCTGTGATGGCCTGGTGGATACTTGTCCTCAAAAAAGCCATTTCTATAAAAGCTATTGTGGGTCTTGTGGGTTTATGGCTCCATTTCCCTGGTGGTCCAAAGGGCAGGGGCTACACATGAAAGGAATTGACTTTTCTGAGGATCTTGCTGCTAACCTCCTGACTCAGTGATGGAATGTTGTGCTTTTGAAGGCCAAGGACATTCAGATCATTAACTCATTAGGTTATGCCTAGTTATGAGATCCAAGTAATTGTGTAAAAAGTAGAATAAACTGGAATATATACCTTTCCATTAATCAGGAGTCAGAAATATCAGCCCATACTACACCAGAGACTGGGAGACCTGCTTTTGATTATTATTTGTCCTTTAAACTCTCTTCCAATATATTAAACTAGATCGGCATCTAACAGATGTGAGGTGGGAATCCAATGGCAGGGGGAGAAAACAAACTTAAGAGCCAGGATTTTCCAGAAGGGGGTAAGTCCTGACGATTGGACATATCTAGGTCCTGAGCCCGTGCAGATGGGCAGCGGGACTGGGGCGGCAATCTTCCTGGCGGCAGCCTCTTAGTTGGCTTCTGCTGGGCTCACCATCCAATTAAAGATGGTGGGCTGGGTCTCAATGCTGCCTCCCCAATCAGAAGGCCAGCAGGTGTACAGCTTCGGCAGCCCCTCTGAAAGAGATGGTTGCTACTGAAGCTGCTGGGAAAATCAGAGGATGCGTCCATTTTTGATGCGCACTCGCAGAGAGGGTACAACATATTTTTCTTTGCCGGGATCAGGCAGACAGATCCTGGTGATCAGAGGGGTCGCCCCTCCAGTGGAGGCATTGGGGTCACGGGGCGGCCTTTACCGCCAGGGGCCCCTTCCTTGGGCCATGGAACCTCCAAATGTGATGGCCCCTCCCGGGAATCCACTGAGAGGCTGCCTTCATGCAGCTGGCAGCTGCCCCTTATGACTAGGGCAGCTCCACTGCCAGCAAAATGCCACTGCCGTTCCCGTCGGTGGTAAAATGACCAGCAGATGGACTGCGTTGGGGAGACCTCCCGAGTCCACTCCCTGGCATTTTACTGCTCCCCGCCCCCACCTCCAAGCCCACCACCTATGGAGCAGTAAAATCTCACTCAAGGTCATGTCAGGCTTCATTTTAGTGCTTCAGTGCCTTTCATTATGCATCCATAGAACATGCTTGGTGGAGGCTGTGGAGATTTGTATGGCCCCCAAATGTTTTCCAACTAATAGCCCTGGACAATGTGTGTTAAAGAAACAAACATAAGGGCTAAGCTAGCACACTGAAAATAAAGTTAAATTAAATACATTTTAAAATATATCATCCCCAGAATGAAAAGGAAACCTCTTGTCTTCTTCCCAAAACATATGCTTATCTCATCTTGAAAAAGCATGCCAATAGATCGGAGGCCAGGTATAAAGGAACAGGAACAGAGCTGAGATTCAAAAAACGGTAATAGATCGGAGACTGGAGATAAATGAGCAGGAGACAAATCAAACACAGGAGAAATTAAAAAGGAACATCAGAGGGACACCACAATCAACACAGAGAATAGGGAAACAGAAAGCAGGCTGGGGTAAGCTTTCAGGTAAGCTTTTAATTTAATGCGAATGAATCAACTATAAAATAAGACTTTGATTCGTTAGCACAGAAATTTAAACTAAAGCAGATTTGTTAATTGATCATGTAATTAAAATCGGTGCTCAAATAATCATTGACCTAGGGGATAAAGTTAAAAATCAAATAATTAGGGAAGGACAGTCTTTTTTTCAGTAAATTTAGAAGTTTAGCTTTTTAGATAATAAGAGTTAAGTAAAAACATTTTAGTTAATTTCCCTATAAAATAGGGAAAAGGGAAAGCAGCTGATTGGTGAGTAACTGGTGAGTCTTTTTAAAATTTAAGAAGTAAGTTTAATGCTCTGATAAATAGAGGCATGACAGGGCAGCTCAGGCCCATGGAGTGCGCATCCTGTTTCATGTAGGAACTCAGGGACACTTTCCACATCCTGGATAACCACATGTGCAGGACGTTTCACCAACTGGAGCAGATGAATCTCTGTGTTTCAGAACTTGAGCAGCAACTGGTGTCACTGCAGTGCATCCATGAGAATGAGAGTTTCATGAATAGCACATTTGAAGACGTGGTCACCCCACAGCTTAAGAGTATGCAGGCAGAGAGGGATTGGGTGACTGCTAAACTGTCAAGAAGAACCAGGCAGATACTGCAGGAGTCCCCTGAGTGCATCTCACTCACTAACTAGTATTCCATTCTAAATGCTGGTGAGAGTGATTGGGTGTGCAGCCAGAGTCTAGTCCAAGGCACTATGACTGGCTCAGCTGTACAGGGCAGGTGGGGGGGTGGTGCAGGAGGAAAATTGGAACAGCAATAGTGTTAGGAGATTTGATATTTGGGGAACAGACTGGTGTTTCTGCAGCTGCAGAGGTGAATCCACAATGGTATGTTGCCTTCTTGGTGCCAGTGTCAAGGATGTCACTGAGCGACTGCAGAGCACTCTGACAGGGAAAGATGCACAGCCAACAGTCATAGCCCATATCAGAATCAAAGGCATAGGTAGAAAGAGGGATGAGGTCCTGTAGGCAGAGTTTAGGGAGCTGGGAAAGAAACTTGCAGGCAGGACCTCAAAAGTAGTAATCTCTGAATACTACCAGTACCATGCATAAGTGAGTATAGGAGTATACAGCAGGTGATATGTGACTGGAGAGATGGTGCAGGAGGGACATTGGGACTGGTTCTGAGGAAGATGGGACCTGTACAGGCCAGGCATGCTGCACCTGAACAGAGACGGGAATAATGTCCTGGCAAGACAATTTGCTAGTGCTATTGGGGAGGGTTAAGCTAACTTGACAGTGGTATGGGGACCAGGAGGTAATATTACAGAGGGAAACCAAGGTGTACTGAGAATTGGGAGAGACAGACAACACTAGATGTGGAAATAGTAAGATATTAGGTGAGGCCAGAATAAGAGGAAATGGAATAAGTTCTAAATTAGATTTACTGTGCGTGTACATGAATGGACAGAGTGTGGTAAATAAAGTTGGTGAGCTAGATAGACATGAGGAAATATGATGTTGTGTCTATAACGGAGACCTAGCTCAACAAAGGACAGGGCTGGGTACTAAATATTCCTGGTGTTCAGGAAAAATAGGGAAGGAAGGAAAGGAGGAGGGGTAGCTATATTAATTAAGGAGAACATTACATTGCTGGATAGAGAGGATGTCATAGAGGGGTCAAGGACAGAATCTACTTGGTTAGAGCTAAGAAACAATCGAGGTACCATTACATTGCTAGGTGTATTCAATAGGCCACCAACTAGTGGGAAAAAGGAGAAACAAATTTGCAGGAAATTATAGAGAGGTGCAAAAATTATAAAGTAGTTAGAATAGGGGACTTTAATTATCCTAATATAGAGTGTGATAGTAATTTATAAAGGGCCGCAAGGCGAAAAATTTCTAGAACGTGTTCAGGAGTATTTTTTACATCAGTATGTTTCCAGTCCAATGAGGAAGGAGGCATTGCTGGATCTGGTTCTGAGGAATCAGGTGGGTCAAGTGGATAAAGTGTCTATAGGGGAACATTTAGAAGACAGTGACCATAGCATCATAAGGTTTAGGTTAGCTATGGAAAATATTACAGGCAGGTGGTAAGGGGTGTGGGCTGTTCCCACTATTCACTTCCCAACTGACCGCAATCGTGTTTTGTGTAAATGATTAGTTAGCCCCTCCCTCTCTCTACAGAGGGCTACTTTTTAAAGGTCAAAATCCATCAAGTTAGAGTTTCTGTTACTTGAGACATGGCCTTCTCCCTGGTGTGACCAAACAATGGACCAGGATGAGGAATCCACGGCTATCCATTAATGTTTGAATGGGTACTAGTCTGTTATGATGTATCTACTTCACACCTTCCTTGTCCCAGAACAAAACCATTTAATGTGGAATGTCTCTTAATGGTTCCATTATTAGGTGTAGTCAACACCTTCAGTCTGGTATGTATTCTTTTGTCCTTTCAAGACAGTGAAACAGTTTGAACAGGCCAGATCATCTGACCTTCGGTGGCCATCGTCCACTTTTTTTTAAAGGAGAAGTCAAGAAAGTGGCTCAGCATCACCTTCTCAAGGGCAAATAGAGACGGACAATAAATGGTGGCCTTGCCAGCATCGCTTACATCTCATAAATAATTTTTTTTTTAAATGAAGGCTTAACCCTCAACAACAAGAGGCTTGATGATAAATACTAAAGGAGCTCCTCTTCAGCCTTAAAAATGGTGATGCACTTTAAAAGTAACCAGCAGCATACCAATTATACTTAAAGAGTAACTTGTTATTATCAATTTATTTTGTTTGAATGGATTGTTGGCACATTTGTTGTATGTTTCTGGATTACCAAATGCTGAATAATAAATAAGATATTATCAAACTATCAAACAGATCAGTCCCACAATCCTTGCACACAGTTGTTTGTAACTGTAACGTTGAATCAGTGTATACAATTCCAGCCAGATTTGTTAATGCTTTCCAGGAGCTGGCTAATAAAAAATTCTTTCTGAGGTAGAATTGAAAAACTTATGTCAAAAAATTGTCACGAGGTGCCAATATTTACCAATATCAGCAAAACAACAAAGAACACAAAAACTGAGATACAGTATTGTCATCTTCTCAAGATGAAATTTCACTGCAGGACACAAACTAACAACATCTGCGAATGTTATTGGAGTCTCAAACTATTTTCTTCTAGCAAATTCATGACTGTGAAGAGCTACCGGATTTGAGTTATAATTCTATTGAGTGAAATTGTCTGCAGCTGTGACAGCTTCAGTTCTCTGAGGCGTAACCATCCAATTCACAATATAAAATTCCAATAACATTAAGGAAAATTATTTATGAAATAGAGTATTAACGTTGATTTGACATTGCTAATGAAAAGGTTGATTAGGCTTGCTTACATTGTTAAGCCGCACTATGTTATTGTCTCAAGAATTCATCACATACTTGTTGCAACAGGAATCCCAACACTGGCATACAAATTTGCAAAAATGCCACAGCCACATAATCTCATATATGTGAACATAGGACTGGTGCTTGTCATCTGAACCATTAATCTAAGTGCAAGGGCTTGCTTCACTTCTCTTCAGTGACAGTAATGTTGATGAATTTTTATTTTGATTACTTCATGTGTTGCTGCATGTCTCAGATAACAGTGCCTATTTCTTACTTGCCCACAGAAATACAGACAGTTTTGCTCGACATGAGGGCAATAAGCAGAAAAAAAAGGTGTTTGCAGTGAGGCAACAGACTCCCACTGATGGTATATGAGATAATAAGCTAAAGGTAGACACTCAGTTATGGTTGGTGTACTTTTCGATGAGAGTTTAGTTACAGATCTAGACAGGTGAGCACTGTCCATTCACAGTGACCTTTGATCCTTCCCCATCTCCAACTTTAAAACAATGAAGCCATGTTCTCACTGAAACTGTGTTGCAAAAGTGAAACACCTTGCTAAAATGTAATTTTCTTATCAAGCATGTAAAGCTAACATTGTTTATTATTTCACAATTTTATACATGAACAAGAAAAAAAAACTGTAAGGTTAAAGTGTTTTTGTGAATTCATAATTTGAAAGTTCTGCCATTTTCTGGACTTTGATTTTTAAAAGATTTATTCATGGGATGTGGGCATCGCTGGCTAGGCCAACATTTATTGCCCATCCCTAATTGCCCTTGAGATGACGGTGGTGAGCTGTTTTCTTGAACCTCTGCAGTCCTTGGGGTGTAGGTACACCAACAGTGCTGTTAGGAAGGGAGTTCCAGGACTTTGACCCAGCGGCAGTGAAGGAACTGCAATATAATTCCCAGTGAGGATGGTGTGTGGCTTGGAGGGGAACTTGCAGGTGGTAGTGTTCCCACGCATCTACTGCCCTTGTCCTTCTAGGTGGAAGAGATCATGGGTTTGGAAGGTGCTGGTGAGTTGCTGCAGTGCATCTTGGAGATGGTACACACTGCTGCCACTGTGCGTCGGTGGTGAAAGGAGTGAATGTTGAAGGTGGTAATTGGCGTGCCAATCAAGCGTGCTGCTTTGTTCTGGATGGTGTCGAGCTTCTTGAGTGTTGTTGCAGCTGTACTCATCGAGGCAGGTGGAGAGTATTCCATCACATTTCTGACTTGTGCTTTGTAGATGGTGGGCAGGCATTGGGGAGACAGGAGTTGAGTTACTCGCCACAGAATTCTTAGCCTCTGACCTGCTCTTGTAGCCACAGCATTTATGTGGCTGCTTCAGTTCAGTTTCTGGTCAATGGTAACCCCAGGATGTTGATAAGTGGGGATTCAGTGATGGTAATGCCATTGAACATCAAGGGGAGATGGTTAGATTCTCTATTGTTTAAGATGATCATTGCCTGACACTCGTGTGGCACCAATGTTACTTGCGAATGGTACTGAGCATTGTGCAAACATTAGCGAACATCCCCACTTCTAACCTTATGAGGAAGGGAAGGTCATTGATGAAGCAGTTGAAAAAGGTTGGGCCTAGGACACTACCCTGAGGAACTCCTGCAGTGATGTCCTGGGACTAAGATGATTGGCCTCCAACAACCACAACCATCTTCCTTTGCACTAGGTATAACTCCAACCAGTGAAGAGTTTTCCCCCTGATTCCCATTGACTGCAGTTTTGCTAGGATTCCTTGCTGCCATACTCTGTCAAATGCTGCCTTGATGTCAAGGGCAGTGACTCTTAACTCACCTCTGGAGTTCAGCTCTTTTGTCCATGTTTGGACCAAAGCTGTAATGAGGTCAGGAGCTGAGTGGCCCTGGCAGAACCCAAACTGAGCATCAGTGAGCAGGTTATTGCTGAGCAAGTGCCATTTGATAGCACTGTTGATGACCCCTTTCATTACTTTGCTGATGGCTGAAAGTAGACTGATAGGACAGTAATTGGCCTGGTTGGATTTGTCCTGCTTTTTGTGCACAGCAAATACCTGGGCAATTTTCCACATTGCTTGGTAGGTGCCAGTGTTGTAGCTGTATTGGAACAGCTTGGCTAGGGGTGCAGCTAGCTCTGGAGCACAAGTCTTCAGTACTATTGTCAGAATGTTGTCAGGGCCCATAGCCTTTGCAGTATCCAATGCCTTCAGCTGTTTCTTGATACCATGTGGACAGAATCGAATTGGCTGAAGACTGGCATCTGTGATTCTGGGGACCTTAGGAGGAGGCTGAGATAGATCATTACTCGTCACTTCTGGCTGAAGATGGATGCAAACACTTCAGCCTTGTCTTTTGCAGGGATGTGGTGGGCTCCCCCATCGTTGAGGATGGGGATATTTGTGGAGCATCCTCCTTCTGTTAGTTGTTTAATTGTCCACCACCATTTGCGACAGGTTGTGGCAGGACTGCAGGGCTTAGAACTGATCCGTTGGTTGTGGGATCACTTAGCCCTGTCTATCACATGCTGCTTCCACTGTTTGGCATGAACGTAGTCCTGTGTTGTAGCTTCACCCAGGCTGACACCTCATTTTTAGGTATGCCTGGTGCTGCCCCTGGCATGCCCTCCTGCACTCTTCATTGATCCAGGATTAATCCCCCAACTTGATGGTAATGGTAGAGTGGGGGAAATGCTGGAGTATGAGTTACAGATTGTGGTTGAATACAATTTTTCTGCTCCTGATGGCCCACAGGGCCTCATGGATGCCCAGTTTTGAGTTGCTCGATCTGTTTGCAATCTGTCCCATTCAGTACAGTGGTAGTGAAACACAACATGATGGTGGATATGCTCAATGTGAAGATGGGACTTCGTCTCCCCAAGGACTGTGTGGTGGTCACTCCTACCAATACTGTCATCGACAGATACATCTGCAACAGGTAATTTGACGAGGATGAGGACATGTTGGTTTTTCCCTCACCACCTTCTGCAGGCCTAGTCTAGCAGCTCTGTCCTTTAGGACCCGGACAGCTCGGTCAGTAGTGGTGCTACCGAGCCACTCTTGGTGATGGACATTGACATCCCCCACCCAGAGTACATTCTGTGCCCTTGCTACCCTCAGTGCTTCTTCCAGTTGTTGTTCAACATGGAGAAGCACTGATTCATCAGCTGAGGGCGGCAGTTGGTGGTAATCAGCAGCCGCTTTCCTTGCCCATGTTTGACCTAATGCCGTGAGACTTCATGGGGTCCAGAGTCAATGTTGAGGATTCCCAGGGCAACTTCCTCCCAACTGTATACCACTGTGCTGCCACCTCTGTGGGTCTGTCCTAACGGTGGGACTGGGCATACCCAGGGATGGTGATGGTGGTGTATGGGACATTGTCTGTAAGGTATGATTCCATGAGTATGACTATGTCAGGCTGTTGCTAAACTAGTCTGTGGGGCTCAAAGCCCCAGATGTTAATCAGCAGTACGTTGCGGGGTCGACAGGGCTGGGTTTGCCATTGTCATTTGCAGTGCCTAGGGCGATGCTGTGTGGTCGATCCAGTTTTATTTCTTTGGCTTTGTGGCAGTTTGATAGAACTGAGTGGCTTGCTAGGCCATTTAAGAGTCAACCACTTTCCTGTGGCTCTGGAGTCACATGTGGGCCAGACCAGGTAAGGACGGCAGATTTCCTTCCCTAAAGCACATTAGTGAACCAGATGGGTTCACAACGGTTTCATGGTCGCTATTAGGCGAGCTTTTTAATTCCAGATTAATTAATTGAATTCAAATTTCACCATCTGCTGTGGTGGGATTTGAACCCATGTCCCCAGAGTATTAGCCTGGACCTCTGAATTGCTAGTCCAGTGACATTACCACTATGCTTCCGCCTCCCCAGTACAACAAAACTGATCATAAATATAAATATACAGCAACATTGTAAAACTTACACATTACTGAGATGGCGCAATAGGCTTTTCAATATAATTTGTTTGCATAGAGCAGATGGAATGAAAATGTAATGCTGTCAGTGAAAGAGAAAAGCACACACATTACTGTTAAATGAAGTGATGACTCAAGTGAAACAATATGCACTCTTTTAGATGAATTTCTCAACAGGAGCTTATTCAAGTTTTAATGTGTGCAGCTTGCCTTGAAGGCACCAAGCTAATTGTTCTAGAGTTAAGTAATTCATAATATTTACTATTTTTATGTTGGCTGCAAAGCAGCTTTTCAATTTTTTAGCATTCAACAATTGAACTCATTCTCCAGGGAATTAACCTTCGGCTGAGTGGTCTGGTCATTTTTTATATAACGTATACATCATTATTATTTCCAAAAACCTCTTAATCCTACAATAATACTCGTTGAATACAAATAATTTCACATTTGGATCTCGACTGCTTGAATAAAATGTCAAAAATTACCTCTTCAAAATGATCTAATCAAGATGGTTGCAGCAGTGTACTGAAAAAGGTGGGAGGTAACATTTTTTTCCCTTGATGCTAGTGCACCTTTATTAGTTTGCTTGATATATGGAATTTGACTGTCATTTTAACTGCTACTTCGAAAAGAGTCAAAAATAAATAATTTGCTTTTCATGCAAGAGTCCAGCCCAGAAAAAAAGGCATCTCATTTGGCAGACTTCACTAGGATCTTCATAGAAAGAAAACTTCTCTATCAGAATGTTGTATTCAATGTGATAAATGGAGTCTAGGATTAACTCCAGTACGAGTTAAAAATATAATAACTAGAATAGGCCATTCAGCTCAAAAGCCAGTTCTGTCATTCAATTAGTTATGACTGATCTGCACCTCAACTCCATTTATCTGCTTTTTCTCCATCTCCTTTGATACTCTTAACAAATCTATCAATCTGAGTCTTAAAAATTATAGGGGATACTAAAGAGCTCATAGACAATGAGACAGTGTGAGAGCACAAGCCATTAACAAATCCTGTCAAAACACTCCTTATTGGACCAGGCATCAATGTAGATGATACAGCTCCAAAAGATGTAATTATTTCTCTCCAATGTCAAATTCCATTAGACAGTGTGAATGAAGGTAAAAAGAAATCCTTTAAGTGGGTGATTTTAACATCATTGTTTGATCATATCCAATAGACTAGATACAAAGAAACAATTTCCACTGCTAGGGGAATCCGGAATAACAGGGCATCATTTTGAAATTAGAGATAGGCTATTTAGAAGTGAAGTGAGGAAACAACTTATCACGCAAAAGGTTATGGAAACCTGGAACAAGTGCTGCTTTCTCCACTATGCACTCTAACCATCTATTTACTCAACTACTAAGAGACATAGACCCTGATTTTAAAGGCCACCCCACAACCAACCACCCCCTACCAACCACCCTGACGGGCAGGAAAAGATCGAGTGAGCGGTTAACATTTTAAAAACAGAAATCCAACCTCCAAGCCGCCATGTTCATGGTCAGTGGAATATTTACAACTGCAGTTCAGGCCACTCGATGAGGTTCCCACAACAGTAGGTGGGAGCCTACTTAAGATTCAAAGGTTGCTGCCTGGTGATGATGTCATCAGTACTGCAAAATAATTTTAAGATCCATGTAGGGGGCATCCCACCCTATTGACACCTGACAGCAGCAACATGTTGGGAAGAGCCCAAAGAAGCCCAGGTAACTTTTTAAACTTTGCCTGGCTTTGAACTCCTTGTGGGACAGATGGAGCAGGAGCTTTCCCCAGGGCCCTCAAGGAGTCTTTAGGGCTTCTCCATCCCCAGCATCCTCCAAATATTCATTCTAAGAAACCCCACCTGTCTCTCCCATCGTGCAGCCAGGGAATTCCTTCCTGCCAGGGACCGTTCCCATGGGTCCCGAGCTGTGGTCTCACACCCACTGGCCTGGCACTCAATCTGGCCGGGTCTCAGGCAGGGTTCTGAACATTCAAAAATAGGCCCTGCTGTTAAAATCGGCACAGCCTCCAAATCCCTGACGTTGCCAAGTGTGTCACCTGCTACCAGGCACTCATGCACCCTTCCCACCTGTGTAGAATTTGATGTCTTAGAGTGAGCCTGTTGCTTGGTGGTAGCATCCCTGCCTCTGAGACAGAAGATCCAGCTTGTGACTCCGGCGCCAGGCAGTCCTGGCGAGTGAAGATCAGAGCTCCACCTATCACTTCTGGTTTGTTATCCAGCTGGAATCTTGTGCCCAGTGAGTGTGAACGGATTTTCGGAGTCCATAAAAACCTTCCACTTATATAGGCCTAACCACCCTATCGGCTGCTATAAAGATGGTGACAGATGTGAAGCTGTGTTCATATTCGCAGCCTGTCAAACTGATAATTAGCACTCAGATCCTTCCTCTGCTTCACACTAGAACAGTGCAACAGTACAGCAAACAAGCCAAGAGATGTTGATGAGGCATTGCAAGTGCAGAGGTACTCCAAATAAATAATTTTTCATGGAGTGCCCTAATTTAAGAAGTAGCTCTGCCCTCAATTTAGTGGCATATAATCTACTCACTGACCTGCTCAGTTGAGGGTGACTGCCCTGATGGGCCTGTTCCTCATTACATGTCAACATGTGAAGCCAGGCACAGCTGAGCAACTTCCTTTGTGTCAGATGAAAACAACATTTCTTCTTCAAAGCAGCTCCTACTATAAGAAGAAAGTTCCCATAGACAGGCAAACACATGCCTGACTGAATCAACTAGTTTCTCAAAGTTGGTGGTGTGGTTAAATCTATACTCCAACACTAGGGAAAATACAGATTTGTTATGTTGAAAGGACTTGAAGCCTGAAAAGAGGAAGGAGAGGTACCTTGCCTTGTCAATTGCTTGTAGAACTGAAGTTTTTGAACATAGGAACGGCAGTAGACCATTCAGTCAACTTGACCCCATTTTGCCATTCAGTTATTCAGAACTGTACCTCATTTACTTTTATTCATTCATGGGATGTCAGCAATGCTGGCAAAGCAAGGCCAGCATTTATTGCCCATCCCTAATTGAGAAGGTGGTGGTGAGCCGCCTTCTTGAATGCAACTGAATGGCTTGCTCAGCCAATTCAGAGGGCAGTTAAGAGTCAACCATATTGCTATTGTTCCAATGTCACATATAGGCCAGACTGGTTATGGACAGCAGATTTCCTTCCTTAAAGGATGTTAGTGAACCAGATGGGTTTTAGTCACATGGCTGATACTAATTTTTTAATTCCAGATTTATTTAATTAATTGAATTTAAATTCCTCAACTGTTGTGGTGCAATTTCAACTCATGTTTCTGGATTATCAGTCCAGGCCTCTGGATGACTAGTCCAGTAACAATAGCCATTATGCTACCATACCTCGACATTCATTGAACCGCTTTTGATCCTTATATCTTGATAACCTTACCTAGTAAAAATTTATCAATCTCAGTCATGACAGCTTCAATTGACCCAGTATCTTCTGCCTTTTGGGGGAGGCAATTCCAGATTTCTGCTACCCTTTGTGTGTCAAAATGCTTCCTGTTTTCACTCCTAAATGGCCGAGCTCTAATTTTAAGATTGTACCCCCTTGTTCTGGATTTGCCCAGCAGTGGAAATAATTTTTCTGTAACTATCACATTAAATCTTTTTATAATTTTAAACACGTCAGTTAGATCACCCCTCAACCTTTTAAACTCAAGGGAATGCAAACCAAATTTACACCTCATAATTTAATCCTTTAAGAGATCAGCTGATATTGACTGTTCAGGGACCAAAATGGCTCAAGATGAAATCCCAATAGTTAATGGCATGTTTTAAGAATAACAGCAATTATTTAATATGTTGACCTTTAACGGTCATTGTCATTCAAAACAGTTTATAAATATACTGCCACAAAATGCTCATTGTGATTGGTCATTCTTTCAGTTCTTTTCATTTTGTTTCTGAGATTTAGGAAACCGAGATATTCTGCAGTGCTGGCTCAGCTCCTTGAACTATTGTGGTTTTTTACCTGGTCAATGTATGTAACACCAGCCTCTGTGACTAACCTGGGGTTAGTCTCATCAGCATTTTTTAAAGTGTGGAGACTGTCAATATGACAACCTCCTCTGGGGAGGCATGGAAGACTGTTGCTGCAGACCATGTGGACAGTGCAAGGAAGTGGACGAGATGATTTCCTACCGCCATCACTCATCCCAGTACGTCCATGGAATTTAAGAGGATGCTGATGAGACTAACCCCAGGTAATACAGTTTTCAATGAATTGTAGGTTATGTATGAAGGAACTCGGGAGCAAGGTGAAGGTGAGAGAATGCTTGGGTAGAGGAACCTGGAGGTGACAAGGCATGGATGAGAGTTTGAACAGCAGTGGAGTGAAGTTAAAATAGAGGTGAGCAATGTTCTCTTTTATTTAATTGTTCATGGGATGTGGGCATCGCTGGCACGGCTAACATTTATTGCCCATCCCTAATTGCCCTTGAGAAGATTGCGGACGTGGAAATAGGGGATTTTGGCAATGGAGAGAATTTAGAACTTGAAATTCAGTTCAGAGTCAAATAGGAGCAAACAAGTTAGGTAAAGATGCTGCATCTCCTCATATCACTGTATGAAAACCTGGTGGACTTCATTGACAGCAAATAATACCTTAGGTTATGCCTTTGAATCCTATTTGTTGATCACCTGCTCCAGCCTTGTACACCTTTCAGATTTCACCCATCATTGGAGATCCACAAAGTCCTAAAATCACACACCAAATCTTCCTTAGTCATGGCAGCCTCAAAGCTCATTTCTCATCATGAAATTCATTTGGAGGTTTCTATTTTTTTTCTGAATGCCTGCACTCAATCTTAAAATGAATTTACACAGTCAGGTGGATATTGCAATTCCATGTTTACTCCTTTGAGGTACAATAACAACTTATATTTATGTAGCACCTTTAACGTAATAAAACATCCCAAGGTGCTTTACAGGAGCATTATAAAACAAAGTATGACACCAAGCCACAAAAGGAGATATTAGATAAGATGACCAAAAGCTTAGTCAAAGAGGTAGGTTTTAAGGAGTGTCTTAAAGGAGGAAAGCAAGTTGGGGAGGTGAAGAGGTGTAGGGAAGGTATTCCAGAACTTCAGGTCTAGGCAACTGAAGGCACAGCCACCAATGATGGAATGATTAAAATCAGGAATGCACAAGAGGACAGAATTAGAGGAGTGCAGATAACTTGGGAGGATTGTGGGGCTGGAGGAGATTACAGAAATAGAGGGGTGAGGCCATGGAGGGATTTGAAAACAAGGATGAGAACTTTAAAATCAAGATGTTTCTTGACTGGGGGCCAATGTAAGTCATTTAGCACAAGAGTGATAAGGTAATGGGACTTGGTGCGAGTTAAGACATGACAGAGAGTTTTGGATGACCTCAAGTTTACGGAGAGTAGAACTTGGGATACCAGCCAGGACTGCATTTGAATAGTCAAGTCTAGAAGTAATGAAACTATGTCTCAGACCTACCGGCCGTCCATGTCTCCACTTTAAAGACGTCTGCAAACGTGACATGAAGTCCTGTAACATTGATCACAAGTCGTGGGAGTCAGTTGCCAGCGATCGCCAGAGCTGGTGGGCAGCCATAAAGGCGGGACTAAAGTGTGGCGAGTCGAAGAGACTTAGCAGTTGGCAGGAAAAAAGACAGAAGCGCAAGGGGAGAGCCAACTGTGTAACGGCCCTGACAAACAATTTTTTCTGCAGCACCTGTGGAAGAGTCTGTCACTCTAGTATTACCCTTTATAGCCACTCCAGGTGCTGCTCCACAAACCACTGACCACCTCCAGGCGCTTACCTATTGTCTCCCGAGACAAGGAGGCCAAAGAAGAAGAAGTAATGAAGGCATGAACGAGGGTTTCAGCAGCAGATGAGCTAAGACAGGGTGAAGTCGGACAATGTTACAGAGGTGGAAATAGGCAGTCTTAATGATGGCATGAATATGAGGTCAGAAGCTCATCTTGGGGTCAAATGTGACACCAAGGTTGTGAAAAGACTCACTTAATCTCAGACTGTTGCCAGGGAGAGGAATGGAGTCGGTAGCTAGGGAAGGAGTTTGGAGTGAGGACCGAAAACAATGGCTTCAGTCCTCCTAATATTTAATTGGAGGAAATTTCTGCTCATCCAGTACTGGATCTCGGTTAAGCAGTCTGATTATTTAGCAACTATGGAAGAGTTGAGAGAAGTGGTAGTGAGGTAGAGCTGAGTATCGTCAGCATACATGTGAAATCTAAGGCCATGCTTTTGGATGATGTTGCCGAGGGGCAGCATGATTACGAGAAATAGGAAGGAGCCAAGGATAGATCCTAGGAGGACATCGGAGGTAAAGGTGCGGAAGCAGGAAGAGAAGCCATTGCAAGTGATTCTTTGGCTATGATTAGATAGATAAGAATGGAACCAGGTGAGAGCAGTCCCACCTAGCTGGACGACAGTGGCGAGGCGTTGGAAGAGGATGGTGTGATCAACCATGTCAAAGGCTACAGACAGGTAAAGGAGCAGGAGGAGGGAAAGTTTACCTTTATCACAGTCACATAAGATGTCATTAGTGACTTTGAGAGGAACTTTTTCGATACTGTGGTGGGGGCGGAAACCTGATTGGAGAGATTCAAACATAGAGTTCCGATGTATCTACTGTTATAAATTTAGCATTGGTACAAAGTAGTTTCAGATTTATATTGACACTAAACTTGCAAACTGTAAATTGGGTGGCAAGACCCAAACTAATTCTGAAGTTAAGTGGAGTGAGATTACCTCTTCCAGAAAGTCTTGCTCCAGTATCAAATAAGGCCTGCAGTGTTGGTGCAAAGTGAAACTGCTTAACACGAATGCTGCATTTATAATATGAATGCACCTTTCAATGGCTGAATGGTGTTATCAAAACCACATCTTTCATCTTTCTGCTAATCTCTCAAAGGCATTAAGATTATCATTTTCTTGAATTAACTGTTGATGAAGATCAACTCTCATAGTTTGTAGTACCTATCTACCTCTACGAAGTTTCCTGGGTTTTGATGAACAGTCAGCTCTCCAAGCTGAAAATTGTGATATATAGAGTTTTTACAGGATCCTGGAGCATTAGCTTACTCCTGAATAATGTTCTACTTCCAGCTGATCTTATTCAGCTACAATGTAATGGGGACAAAAGTCATTAGCACCTGAAAACGGGTGCAGGGATCGTGATGCACAATTAATCTGCGCCCGTCCCTTCCAATGGAGGCAGCATGCAAACAATGTGCTGCCTGCTCATTTAAATGATAGTAGAGTGCAGCCCAGTGCAAATCGTGTTGTTTATAGAGTCATAGAGTTATACAGCACAGAAACAGGCCCTTCGGCCCATCGTGGCCATGCCAGCCATCAAGCACCTAACTATTCTGATCCCATTTTCCAGCACTTGGCCCGTAGCCTTGTATGCTGTGGCGTTTCAAGTGCTCATCTAAATACTTCTTAAATGTTGTGAGGGTTCCTACCTCTACCACCTCTTCAGGCAGTGCGTTCCAGATTCCAAACACCCTCTGGGTGAAATTTTTTTTCCAGAAATCCCCTCTAAACCTCCTGCCCCTTACCTTAAATCTATGCCCCCTGGTTATTGACCCCTCTGCTAAGGGAAAAAGTTTCTTCCTATTTAATCGATCAGTGCCCCTCATAATTTTGTATACCTCAATCATGTCCCCCCTCAGCCTTCTCTGTTCTAAGGAAAACAACCCCAGCCTTTTCAGTCTCTCTTCATAGCAGAAATGCTCCAGCCCAGGCAACATCCTGGTGAATCTCCTCTGCACCCTCTCCAGTGCAATCACATCCTCCCTATAGTGTGGTGCCCAGAACTGTACACAGTACTCCAGCTGTGGCCTAACTAGCATTTTATACAGCTCCATCATAACCTCCCTGCTCTTATATTTAATGCCTCGGCTGATAAAGGCAAGTATCCCATATGTCTTCCTCACCACCTTATCTACCTGTGCTGCTGCCTTCAGTGGTCTCTGGACAAGTACACCAAGGTCCCTCTGACCCTCTTTACTTCCTAGGGTCCTACTATCCATTGTATATTCCCTTGCCTTGTTAGTCCACCCAAAATACATCACCTCACACTTCTCAGGATTAAATTCCATTTGCCACAGCTCCGCCCATCTTACCAGCCCATCTATATCGTCCTGTAATCTAAGGCTTTCCTCCTCACTATTTACGACACCAACAATTTGCATGTCATCTGCAAACTTACTTATCATACCTCCTATATTCATGCCTAAATCATTAATGTACACTACAAACAGCAAGGATCCCAGCACTGATCCCTGCGGTACACCACTGGTCACAGGCTTCCACTCGCAAAAACAACCCTCGACCATCACCCTCTGCTTCCTGCCACTAAGCCAATTTTGGATCCAATTTGCCAAATTGCCCTGGATTCTGTGGGCTCTTACCTTCTTAACAATCTCCCATGCGGTACCTTTTCAAAAGTCTTACTGAAGTCCATGTAGACTACATCAACTGCTTTACCCTCATCGACACATCTAGTCACCTCCTCGAAAAATTCAATCCAGTTTGTTCGACATGATCTCCCCCTGACAAAGCCATGCTAACTATCCCTGATTAATTCCTGCCTCTCCAAGTGGAGATTAATCCTGTCCCTCAGAATTTTTTCCAATATTTTCCCAACCACGGATGTTAGACTCACTGGCCTGTAATTACCTGGTTTATCCCTGCTACCCTTCCTGAATAAGAATTAGTGGCTGCAGGCATCAGCAGGGGCCCACGATCATGTGGGGCTAATACCACTTAAAGTTAGTCTGCACTACTTAATGCCAGCCTGCACCTTTTAGAGGGGAGGTGCATTCTGGCTGAAGTAGGTGCTGGAAATGGCTGGAGAAGACATTCTGAGCAGAAAGAAGACAGACTAATGGCTCAACAGGGCAGAGTGCATACTGGAGGCTTTGGTACAGGAAGTGGACAAGAGGAGTGATGTCTTCTCTCCACAGGATGCTAGGAGGCCATTGAAACAAGCTCTGAAAAGGCAATGGTAGCAGATAGCTGTCACAGTGAATGCTGGCAGTGTAGCCCCCAAGCACCTGGATGCAGTGTTGCAAGAAATCCAATGACCTCACATGAGTGGTCAAGGTTAGTCAATTCATTTTTCAATACCATATCCTTGCAACTGAACTACTAGCCTCACACACCGCTCAATTCACCATTCCTGCATTCACTCACTTAACAACAATCTCTGTCAATCATGACTCATACCTTGTTAAATTCCAGAAAGCTTGTTATGGAAGGATAATGCTACAAGCAATCTTTACTCAGTTTCACATTTATTGTGCAGAATAAAAGGATTACAAGCATGTAGCTCTTCACCAGTCTAAGTGTCTGCTTAAAAGTGCTCAAGGAAGACACCAATTAATACCCTCCACCAGCATATAATCAAACAATTGATACACAATTAACAGGTTAACATACCTCACATTCATAGTTTCACCTCACCCTGACATACTGAGCATTGCTGCAAGCCTCACAGCCATATTTCACACCTGACACAAGTATCAACTATTCCACCATGACAAGCATATCACCCAAACAGATTGCACCACACTCACTGACACACTTCCCTCTCTCTTGCAGGACAAGGTGGAACATAACTGGAGGCAACAGGTTCTAATCGCCGGGGGACAGACATGGTTTTGCATGTCCTTACCCCCATGGAGGAGACAGTATTCTCCATAATTGAAGCAGCTATGACTGAGGTCATGGCCAATGACTGAATCCATCGATATGCTCATACCTAATTCTTCTACTCGCATCCCACTTTCCCCTCGACCAAAATCTCTTCTGATTTACAAGTTGCAGATGGTGTAAACATGCACCTCTTGCTTTCTGCCCCCTCCCCTGACCATAACTCTACCCTTGTGCCTTTGTCCTTTCAGATACCTAAGAACTGCCACATGACCAGGCAGTGGTGGAAGAATAGGAGATGGAAGAGCAGGAAAACAATAATGAACAAGAGACACTGTTAATCGCTCTTACCCTCACAGACACCAGCTCTGATACTGATGCTGAACGTACTTTAATGCAGGGTTTTCAAACTGTAGTACGCATACCCCTGGGAATACGTGAGACATCTCTGGGTGGTACGCATGAAACATTGACTAAAGGCAGATTTTTTTGTGTGCTCCCTCCGCTCACACACATTCTCGCATGCTCCCTTATTTGTTTCTCCCATTTCACTGTAACTTCTTGTGATTTGGATCAAATTAGGAGCTACAGATTCTCAGTTACCAGCATCAATGGCACTATGAGTGGTTAAATAAAAGGGTCTTCGGAGTATGCTAGCAGCGCTTAGTTGTGTTTAAACATTTTGGTAAGTTGAGCTGCCGCTTGCTTTGTTACGATAGTTTAAAATTAAAAAAAGAACTTGCAATTAAGAATATTATCAAGGTCAAGGACTGCAGCCATTCAAGAACACGGCTGACCACCACCTTCTCAAGGGCAATTAGGGATGGCAATAAATGCTGGCCTGGCCAGCGACGCCCACATCCCGTGAAAGAATAAATAATAAATAAAACACTGACCAGATGTTACAGGTGGTGGAGGCAGGTTGCAAATGTTCTGGAATATTCCTTGGGTTGATATGTTGAATTAAAAAAAAAACTCTGCTTGTTGTTGCCCAAGATTTTCTTCTCCTTTGTAGTGCCCTTTTGCCTATCTTTCAAAGTGCTAGTTTTGACTTTTATACTAGTTTTTTTTGGCAGGAATTCAAATTATTTTTTGTTTTAAAATCAGTAATTTTATTGAGAAAATGTTGACTTATTTTCAGCAACTTAATAGGCTGACTGATTTGATATTTTTGTAAAATCCATGATTTTTATAAAGTATGCACCACTGCCAAATTATATCTGAAACACATAACTTGACGAAGACATACAGTGTCTTTAAAATGTGAAATGCATTAATCTAAAACATTAATACTTTGTGGAAACAAAATATTCAATGTAACTACGTAAGCAGTGCTGTTTTTAAATGTGGTTGATGTTAAGTATAATAAGATGCATTGAAAAATAATGCATCAGGAAGAAGATAAATTTGAATTGAAAAGTGGATGTGTTGTAATTTGCGGATACAGTA
Organism: Heterodontus francisci; assembly: GCF_036365525.1. NCBI lineage: Eukaryota > Metazoa > Chordata > Chondrichthyes > Heterodontiformes > Heterodontidae > Heterodontus > Heterodontus francisci. The sequence goes on from NC_090376.1 coordinate 108,147,384, forward strand.
GTTACAAGACCAATTGACTTGCAGTGTTGGAAATTGCAGTTACTAAAACCTGCTTGGGGTAAGTTTGCTTTTGGGAAAAAAATTTAAATCTTGAACTTTGCAGCATTTGAAAATATTTTTGAGAAATGTCAAATCAGAAGGCTGAATTATTAATACTATATTTAGGTTAAACTGCCAGGTCTGTCATCTTAGATTTAGATGATTCAAGTGGGAGAGGTTATTCTGTACCCAGTGAAACACAAACAGCTGGGTCTGCTAGCATGCCACAAATTTCTGCTGCACCCATGCCACAAGACTTGTCAATAAAAGAACAAAAGAAGCCCCTAGACATCTCAACTGATGGCAGATTCATGACTGAGTTCCAGTAAAAGCAGTTAGCTTTTTGGGTCCAAATGCGAGTAGGGTTCCCTGAATTGTCAGACAGTGTCAAGGTTTCGATACCCTTTGCTACATCATCCCTGTGTGAAAGTGGATTTTCATCACTCTCTGGAATGAAATTAAGGTATTGCAAGCCCATTTGTGTAGAAAACAACTGACTCGAACAAATAACCTCATCCATCATATCAACAGCAAGTAGTTCTATTAAACCATTGCTTAAGTTGCACATTATTGTAATTTGTACATTTTGTACCATGCTTGGGCATTAAAGGGGTTCAAATAATGAACGTACCTGCTAGTAGGGGTACACAGGCAGCTGGTAAATCTGGAAGGGGGAACGCAAGAAGTAAAGTTTGGGAATCTTAGCTTTAGATGGTAGCTTGGAGCCAGGATCTGCACATGGTGAGACAGTAGGCATGCCTGGGCTGCAGCCAGGGCAGCAGACAAGAGTAACACAGGTGCCAGCTCAGCAAAGGGCGAGTTCAGTCACAAGCTCTGCTGCAGAGAACTCAGATGAGGACTTCAATAGGGTAGCCTACAGAAAAAGGCTGAAACGAAACTGCGGAGTAGAACAGCTTTGAGATAAGGTGAGGTGGTGCTTCTAGAGAGGGAGGTCGAGTGTGTTCACGTGGGGGCGCATGGCACTGGGTGTGGATCTCAGGATGCAGTCAGAACAGCAGTCCGAGGAACGTTGTATTTCTAGGAGATACCTGTAATCCTGAGTGGATTCAAAACATGAAGGATGAAACTTCAGTTGGAATCCATGTGGAATAAGTCTAAGCTGGAAACAATCACTGAGGAAGGAGATGTGGCTGTGAAAATGAGTTTTGGTAGACACTTTATCAAACAACAGGAGGGAAATAGAAAGCAATTAAGTTGAACAAGTTAAAAGAGACAAACAAAAATCCCGTCGGCAAGAAGAGCAGAACTTCTTCAAGGTAGGCATTCCTGGAAGAGAAGTGGCAGTGAATTAAACACTAAAATAAAAGCAAAATACTGATGATGCTGGAAATCTGAAATAAAAACAAAAAGTGCTAGAAATACTCAGCAGGTCTGGAAGCATCTGTGGAGAGAGATCCGCAGATCTCTCTGTGGAAGATCATCAGATCTCCCTGATGAAAGGTCACTGACCTGAAACGTTAACTCTGCTTCTCTCTCTTCACCCTTGACAACTGAATGGCTTGCTAGGCCATTTCAGAGGGAAGTTAGGGGTCAGCCACATTACTGTGGGTCTGGAGTCACATGTGGGCCAGACCAGGTAAGACAACAGATTTCCTTCCCTAAAGGACATTAGTGAATCAGATGGGTTTTTACAACAATCGATGGTAGTTTCATGGAACCATTACTGAGACTAGTTTTCAATTTCAGATTTTTTTACTGACTTGAATTTATTAATTAATTCAATTCACATACTACCAGCTGCCATGGTGGGATTTGAACCCAGTCCTGAAGGCATTAGCCTAGGCCTCTGGATTATTAATTCAGTGATATTACCACAACACCATCACCTCCTTTATGGTCACATAAGTGCAATTGATTCCCCCTTGCACTCTAGGGAAAGGAGCAATGGCCCCAAACCCAATTTCCTGGCTATTGGTTGTCATTATCTGTTGAATACTTTGTTAAATCATTCGGATTGGTCACTCCTTTATGCACCTATGTGTGGCAGCCTGTGAAATAGCCCAAATATCACCTGTAGAGCCCTGGAAAACAGCACTGGCAAAAAAATTGTTTGCTGCAGTCATCGTGAGGGACATTGGCATGGGGTTTGCCACAAGATCTACGTTGCTGCAGGTCTTACTGTGCAGTCTAACATCTCGTAGTGACCACTTCCAGGGGCAGCCTCAGTCATCTCTGGCATTGCCTCTCTGACATCTGCAGGTAGTGAGTTATTGTCCTGAGTAAGCGGTGACGCGCCAGTACCCGTTTCCCATGATTCCTTCCCTGGCTGGCTATATACTGACCAACCTCCCCTTCTGGTACTGCCTGCTGCTGGAGTTGCAGCCTCAGTTATTGAGCAGCAAGAGCCCTCCTTAGTAGCATCCTCTCGTCCTATTCCCGAAATTCCAAAAATATTGGATATATGAGACCCATGTTTTTCAAACAATATAACCGTGTGCAAAAGGCAGACGATTAAATGAAAACATCCTTGTCCATTGTTTTCATCCATGGTATTGATAAGTAGTGAGTTGCTAAACTCCTCCCATTGTCCACACATACAACTCCAGTCACCACACTCTCGTCTCCTCCCAATTCGATCTGCAATCCTTGCAGTCCCACGTTTCTCTGTAGAAATTCTCAGAAAATGGTTTGTGTGAGCTTTCAGCTTGAGGCTGTGAGCCTTCAACCTCCTCCTGTCACCCTCATGCTTGGCCCCATCACCCTTGACCCACCCAACATCACCTTGCATGTTCCCTCTTTAACCCTTCAAGCACACCCCATTATTCTGGACTTTGACACTATCCAATTAGGAGTTCCCCCTCTCCTCCTGAGCCAACACCCGTCCCCGTTGACATGCCCCCTCTGATCCTAGACCCTCCCCGCTTTATCCTTAGAGTTCTTGTTAGATCCCCTGATCTGCCCTGCGAGACCTTTAATTCCCCAATCTCATACTGAACCTGCCCCGCTACCGAACTGAACTCTCCCCTGTGACTGTGATCATTCCCTCTGCCAGCCAGCACTCTGATTTTGATCCACAGGACCCCAATGGGGAACTACTGACCCTGCCATTTAGGCCCCTCAATTTCCTTAATTTGATTGACACATAGCCTGAGAAAAAATTGAATGTAAACACAGAAAATGCTGGAAATACTCAACAGGACAATGGCAAACCCAGCCCTGTTGACCCTGTAAAGTCCTCCTTACTAACATCTGGGGGCTTGTGCCAAAATTGGGAGAGCTGTCCCACAGACCAGTCAAGCAAAAGCCTGACAAACTCATACTCATGAAATCATACCATGCAGACAATTTCCCAGACACTACCATCATTATCCCTGGGTGTGTTCTGTCCCACCGGCAGGACAGACCCACCAGAGGTGGTGGCACTGTGGTATACAGCTGGGAAGGAGTTACCTTGGGAGTCCTCAACATTGACTCCGGACCCCATGAAGTTTCATGTAATCTGGTTAAACATGGGCAAGGAAACCTCCTGCTGATTACCAACTACCACCCCCAATCAGCTGATGAATCTGTGCTTCTCTTTGTTGAAAGCCAATTGGAAGAAGCACTGACGGTAGCAAGGGCACAAAATGTACTCGGGGTAGGGGGCTTCATTGTCCATCACCAAGAGTGGCTCGGTAGCACCACTACTGACCGAGCTGGCCGAGTCCTCAAGGACATAGCTGCTAGACTGGATCTGCAGCAGTTGGTGAGGGAACCAACAGGAGGGAAAAACCAACTTGACCTCATCCTCACAAATCTACCTATCACAGTTGCATCTGTCCATGACAATATTGGTAGGAGTGACCACCTCACAGTCCTTGTGGAGACAAAGTCCCGTCTTCACACTGAATGTACCCGTAATCGTGTTGTGTGGCACTACCACCATGCTAAATAGGATAGATTTCAAACAGATTTGCAACTCAAAACAGGGCATCCATGAGGTGCTGTGGGCCATCAGCAGCAGCAGAATTGTACTCAATCACAAACTGTAACCTCATGGCCTGGCATATCCCCCACTCTACCATTATCAGCAAGCTGGGGGACCAACCCTGGTTCAGTGAAGAGTTCAGGAGGGTATGCCAGGAGCAGCACCAGGCTTACCTCAAAATGAGGTGTCAACCTGGTGAAGCTACAACACAGGACTATCTGCGTGCCAAACTGCGTAAGCAGCATGCGAAAGACAGAGCTAAGCGATCCCATAACCAATGGATCAGATCTAAGCTCTGCAGTCCTGTCACATCCAAGCAGGATAAGTGATGGAAGGGGTCATCGACAGAGCTATCAAGTGGAACTTGCTCAGCAATAGCCTGCTCACTGACCCTCAGTTTTGGTTCTGCTAGGCCCACTCATCTCCTGACCTCATTACAGCCTTGCTTCAAACATGGACAAAAGATCTGAACTCCAGAGGTGAGGTGAGAGTGACTGCCCTTGACATCAAGGCAGTATTTGACCGAGTATGGCATCAAGGAGCCCTAGCAAAACTGGAGTTAATAGGAATCAGGGGGAAAACTCTCCATTAGTTGGAGTCATACCTAGCACAAAGGTAGATGGTTGTGGTTGTTGGAGGCCAATCATCTTAGTCCCAGAACATCACTGCAGGAGTTCCTCAGGGCAGTGTCCCAGGCCAAACCATCTTCCACTGTTTCATCAATGACCTTCCCTCTATCATAAGGTCAGAAGTGGGGATGTTCGCTGATGATTGTGCAGTGTTCAGCACCATTTGTGAATCCTCAGATACTGAAGCAGTCTGTGTCTATATGCAGCAAGATCTGGACAACATCCATGCTTGGGCTGATAAGTGACAAGTGCCTTTTGTGTCACACAAGTGCCAGGCAATGATCACCTCAAACAAGAGAGAAGCTAACCCCTTGACATTCAATGGCATTACCATCACTGAATCCCCCACTTTCTATATCCTGGGGATTACCATTGACCAGAAACTGAACTGGAGTAGCCACATAAACGTTGTGGCTACAAGAGCAGGTCAGAGGCTGGGAATTCTGTGGTGAGTAACTCACCTCCTGTCTCCCCTCTGCCTGTCCATCATCTACAAGGCACAAATCAGGAGTGTGATGGAATACTCTCCACTTGCCTGGCTGGGTGCAGCTCCAACAACACTCAAGAAGCTCTACGCCATCCAGGACAAAGCAGTCTGCTTGATTGGCATCCCATCCACAAACTTCAATATTCACTCCCTCCACCACCGTCGCACAGTGGCAGCAGTGTGTACCGTCTACAAGATGCACTGCAGCAACTCACCAAGGATCCTTCGACAGCACCTTCCAAACCTGTGATCTCTACCATCTAGAAGGATAAGGGCAGCAGATGCATGGGAACACCACTACCTGCAAGTTCCCCTCCAAGCCACACACTATCCTAACGTGGAACTATATCGCTGTTCCTTCACTGTCGCTTGGTCAAAATCCTGGAACTCCCTTCCTAACAGCACTGTTGGTGTACCTACACACCAAGGTCTGCAGCGGTTCAAGAAGGCAGCTCACCACCACTTTCTCAAGGGCAATTAGGGATGGGAAATAAATGCAGGCCTAGCCAGAGATGCCCACATCCCAGAAACAAATAATAAAAAATGGTCAGGCAGCATCTGTGGAGAAAGAAGCAGAGTTAATGTTTCAGGTCGATGACTTGTCTTCAGAACTGGGGAATGTTCGGAATGTAAACGGAGTATAGCAAGTGAAAGGTGGGGAGAATGGGAAAAAAGACAAAAGGGAAGCTCTTTGATAGGATAAAACTCAGGAGAGATTAAATGACAAAAGAGTTAGTAGTGCAGGGCCAAAGGGAGTGATAATGGGACAAGTAGAGAAACAATAAATATATTTAGAGGAGGTGTGAGTGGCAGAATGATGAACAGCTGCTGGCCAAAAACCAAAACAAGTTACAACCAAAACCTGCAAAGAGAAAGGAAACAAAATGGTGACAGAGGTTCCAGGCTGAAATTGTTGAACTCATTGTTGAGTCTAGAGGGTTGTGAAGTGCATAATCAAACGATGAGGTGCTGTTCCTCAAGCATACATTGAGCTTAACTGGAACACTGCAGGAAGCCGAGGACAGAGAAGTCAGCGTGAGAATGAGGTGGAGAATTAAAATAACTGGCGACTGGACGTTTGGGGTCATGCCTGCAACCTGAACAGTGGTGTTCTGCAAAGCAGTCACCTAATCTGTATTTGGTCTCCCCAATGTAGAGCAGACTGCAATGTGAGCAGCGAATGCAGAATACTAAATTGAATGAAGTACATGTAAATTGTTATTTCAGCTGTACGGAATATTTGGGGCCTTGAACAGTGAAGAGAAGGAGGTAAAAGGGCAGGTGTTGCATCTTGTGCTTGTATAGAACGATGCCGTGGCAAGTGGGGGATGGTTGTTGGAGATGATTGAGGAGTGGGCCAGGGTGTCGTGGAGGGAATGGTCCCTTTGGAATGCTGAAAGGGGAGGGAAGGGGAAGATGTGTTTGGTGGTGGCATCATGCTGGAGGTGGTGGAAATGGTGGACGACGATCCATTGAATACAATTGGTGCTGTGGAAGATGAGGACAAGGGGGAACTCTATCATGGTTCTGGGAGGGAGGGGAAGGGGCAAGAGGAGAAGTGTGTGAAATAGGGCGGACCTGGTTGAGGACCTTGTCAACCACTGAGGGGGAATCCTCCATTGAGGAAAAAAGAAGAGTTTTTCAGAAGCACTGGTGTGGAAGGTTGCGTCATCAGAACAGATGCAATGGAGATGGAGAAACTGGGAGAATGGAATAGAGTCCTTCGAAGAAGCGGGGTGTGAGTATGTATAGTCTTGGCAGCTGCGGGAGTCCATGAGCTTATAGTGAATCTTTGTTGATAGCCTATCCCAAGAAATAGAGACAGAAAAGTCAAGGAAAGGAAGGGAAGAATCAGAGATGGACCATGCGAAGGTGAGAGTGAGGGTGGAAACTGGAAGCAAAGTTGATGGAATTTTCAAGTTCAGGATGACAGCAGGAAACAGCATCAATACATTCTTCAATGAAGTTGTACAATGTGAGAACTAGTTCAGCCAGACAGAGGAGGGTGGTAGTGGAGGGAGACTGGTTGGGGCTCCATTCAAGGAAGAAGCGGAAAGCCCTCAGACCATCTTGGTGAGGGATGGAAGAGTAGGGGGATTCAACATCCATGGTGAAGAGGAGATACTTCGGGCCAGGAAATTGGAAACTGTTAAAGTGATGGAGGGCATCTGAAGAGTCACAGATGTAGGTGGGAGGAAACTGGTCAAGGGGGGAACGATAGAATCAAGATAGGAAGAAATTGCTTCTGTGGGGTAGGGACTCGCTGAAACGATAGGTCGATCAAGGCAGTCCTGTTTATGGATCTTGGGAAGGAGATAGATGCGGACCATTCGGGGCTGGAGACTGTGAGGTTGGAGGCCACGGAGGTAAGATTTCCAGAGGAGATGAGGTCAGTGACAGTCCTGGAGACGATGGCTTAATGTTCAGTGGTATGGCTATGGTCCAGTGGGAGTTTGGAGGAAGTATTGGAGAGTTGGCGTTCGGTTTCTGCAAGACACAGCACCATCCTTGTCGGCAAGTTTGATCACAATGTTAGGCTTGGACCTAAGAGAACGGAATGCAGCAAGTTCAAAAGGATACAGGCTATAGTGGATGAGGGGAGCAGAGAAATTGAGACGGCTGATTTCACATCAGCAGTTTTCAATGAAAAGATCTAGAGAAGTTAAGAAGCCAGAGGGAGAGATCCAGGTGGAGGGAGAATACTGGAGATGGGTAAAAGGGTTTGCTGTGTGGGGTTAAGGCTCCTAGCCAAAGAATGGACATGGAGGCAAAGGCAGTGGATGAAGAGCTCAGCATCATGCTGAGCCCGAAATTCATTGAGGTGGGGCCTTAAGCGTATGAAGCTCAGGCCTTTGCTAAGGACAGATCATTCAGAGTCAGAGAGGGGAAGGTCAAAGGGTATCATGAATACATAGCAAGGGGTAATATTAGAAGAAGGGAGTAAAGTGGAAGAAGGATCCAGAGGGGTGTTGGTACACATGAGTTGTTGAAACTTGCAATCCTTTACACCTGAAAGGAAGAAAATATTTTTTTTGTTAACTATTTCACCCATATCTGGGACAACTTGTCTGAGCAGAACCTTTGAATTCAGGACCAGGTCCTATATCATGTTGCACGCCATTCCCTGTAGACTTCTGCAACTTTAAATAACAGTACAAATCACCAAAAACCTACACAAACTCAGCAGCAACCGGTAGAAATCAATCAGCAACTGACCTGAAATTAGTTGATGATCCTTTAAATAGCGCTTAAGTTGGGGGATGGGGGAGGGGGGTGGTGGTCCTTCTGGCTGTGTTGGAGTTTTGAAGTCGAAAATGACGCTGCTTGCGTCAAATCACAGTTACATGCAGAATAACTTTACTTTTTCTATTCTGCATACCTCCCTACTTGAAAATTTTCAGCAGATCCAAGGCAAGCCATGCCTGATGAGCCTGATTGAATTTTTTGAAGAGGTGACTGACGTAGTGGATGCGGGATGTCTATTGATGTTATTTATATGGACTTGCAGAAGACATTTGATAAAGTCTCTCATAAGGGACTATTAGCTAAAGTCGAAACGCATGGCAGCGAAAGCAAGTTATTGGCCTAGTTAGGAAATTAGCCGAGTGGCAAGAAGCAGAGAGTAGGGATAGTGGGCAGCTACTCTAATTAGCAGATGGTGTCCCAAAAGAATTTGTTTTGGGGCCTCAACTATTCACTGTAGTTATTAGCAACTTAGATGATTGGATAGAAAATCATATATCCAAGCTTGCCAATGACATGCAGCTAGGCAGCATTGTAAACAGTGCAGATGGAAGTTTAAAGTTACAAAGAGATATTGATAGATTAAGTGAATGGGAAAACTGTGGTGAATGGATGTCAATGACAGCAAATGTCAGGTCATCAACTTTGGACTTAACAAGGATATAACATAATACTTTCCAAATGGTGAAATGCTCAAAACAATGGAGGTCCAAAGATAGTTGCGGTTCAAGGAAACAGACCATTAAAATATCATGAACAGATACCAAAAATAATGAAAAAGGCAAATGGGATGCTGGCCTTTATATCTAGAGGACTAGACTAGAAGGGGGACAGAGGGTATGTTACAGCTATGTAAAGCCCTGGTTAGATCACACCTGCAAGCAGTTCTGGGCACCACACCTCAAGAAGGTTTTTGAGAGAGTGCAGCCTAGATTTATGAGAATGATAGCTGGATTCCAAGTGTTAAGTTACAAGGAGAGATTACACAAATTAGCATTGTATTCTTTGGAATTTAGAAGGTTAAGAGGTGATTTGAGCCACTCTGGCTTACCCTTCCCCCATAGCCGACTGAAATCGCCTCTCAAGATTCACCTGAGGGCCATTGCTGGAGAGTCACACAGCTCGACTTTGATGCTTTCGCTCGGGTGAGCTGCCTGTGAAGAAGCGAGCAGTGCTACAGCAGGTGTGCTGATGAGGCCTGAGGAAAAATTTCCATCAATCCTCAACCATCTCAATTCAGTTGTGGCTGGTTGCATTGAATGGAGGCCCAGGCACAAAGGATTAAATGACCTAATCCTGCTGCTATTTCTTATGTTCCTCTCTACAGATCATTGGATGAACCTCAGAGAGGAATTCCCCTCCATCTACTATGTTACTCAGTTAATTAATGCCAGAGTAATAAAGCATTTAGTGCTCCTTGTTCCTCAGGACTGTGATGTTAAATCACCAACCCACACCAAGATCTGCCTGCCACTCTTTATAATTTAACGAGAAGGCATTTGCCTTCTATGGTTTAGGAGCTCAGTTTTGATTTTGTCTCTTCCCTTTTCACAAAAGCAAAGAATTTTCTTACCTCCTTGATGTTTCAGAAAGCTTGCTAATCCTAAAACTGTTTTGAATGTTCTTTCAGCATGAGTTTGGCCAGTGATTACTTCAGCAACAAACCACTTTCACTGGCAGATTTTCAGTACAGTTTTTGCTTCAAAGGAACAAACCATACATATCTAGGTCTGCATTTTTAATGTAAGTCTCCATGTCAGCTTCTGCATGAATAGGATTTATACATAGGCACAAGAAATAGAAAATACCACCATTAGTATCTGCAGGATATGGCATACAAGATTTGTATGATTATCTTACCTATGAAAAACCATACATAAACAAACATTGAGGCGTTCAGCGTGGAAGCGGCCCGTCTCTCTCTGAATATGCATGCTCAGTGTCATATATAAAATCACTTGATGAGGTGATGGGGTCATCCAAATCAGTCACTTTGCACCATATTTGTTTCTTTAACATCATGTTAATGTGCATCTTTAGGATAAAGTCTTCACATCTATACTTTTCAAACCCCTTGATACCAATCTCCAGTGGTTAAATTGTATATTCCTCGAAAGTAGGTGCAGGGATCACGATGCACGATTAATCCACGCCCATTGATTGCAATGCAGGCAGCACACCAACTTTGTACTCATTTGAATAATCTCTGCACCCAAACAGCACTAACCACACTGGCCATCGGCTAAACGCATCAGAAAAAGGCTAAAATTGTGAGTAGCTAGCAGCACTTAAAGCTAACCTGCACTGCACCTCTTCAAGGGGAGCTGCATTGTGGCTAGAGCAGGTGCTGGGAGCTATGGTTGAAGAGAATCTGATCTGGAAAAGGAGGAATGGCAGAAAGTTTCCAGATACTGTACTGGAGGTCTTAATGAGGGAGATGGAAAGGAGGAGAGATGTCCTGTATCTGCATGGAAGAAGGAACTCGTGCAGACACATGGTTAAATGGAATAGATATCTTTGGAGATCAAGCCCTGAGTATCTGGAAGCAGTGCCACAAGAAGTTCGAGAATCTGAATGGCCAAGGTCAGCGAATGCATCTCCAAATGTCATATCCTACCAACTGCACCAGTAGCTTCACACACTTGCTCAAATCACCACAGGCCCATCACTCATCTCTCAAAAATCTCTATCAATCAGACCTTGGGACTAGCATTCATATGCTTCATCTCACCCACACACACTTAACACTGCTGCAAGCCTCACGCCCACATCTTGCAGTTTACACACAATGCCAGAAATTAAACCACATTACCAAACACATTACACAACGCTCACTGACACACGGCCTTTTCTCTTGCAGGGCAGGGTGACAATACAAACCAGAGACAGCAGGAGAGGGACAGGCATGCCTGCATGTCCTTACCCACATGGAGGAGACAGCGGTGGACATTAATGAGATGACCATTACTCAGGCCATGGCCAGCCGCGTGGCTGAAACTATCAAAGATAACAGTATCCTCATACCTAATCCTCCTCATTGTACTCCACTTACTCCCTCACTTCTGATTCACAAGCTGCAGATGATGTAAACGTGCACCGCTTACTTTTCCTTTGCCTTGCACCACAATCTTAACCTTGTTCCTTTTTCCTTTCAAATACCCAAAATGTGCAAAATGGAGGAAGACCAAGAAGACAGTAATGATGATGAAAGCACAGCATCTTCATTTAATTTTACACTTGCAGCCACCAGCTCAGATACAGAGACTTGATGGACATTTAGAGCTGATTTTCTCAGCTTCGTGGGGAAACACACAGGGTTCCCTATATTGTCCCATCTCCAGGCAACTTTCTCAGGGGCAGGCTGCATGGAATCATCAGCCTGCTCCAGGGAAGGGGGCAGGCAAAGAAGCCTATTAAGGCCCCTTCAAGGGCCATTTTCCCCCAGTGCAGCATCTTTCCTAGTGTCACATAGACCGCCTGTTTTGTCAGGAGCCTGGCAACGACACAGAGACAGCCTCTCACTGGAAGGTCAATGTGCCATGGGTGGCCAGATTAATTGACAGCATCAGGGAGCCACAATGCTCACAGGGGTTCATGACCGGCTGCAGGCACTCTTCTAGAGGAGTCAACACTCCACCCTGGGGCCCCTCACAGTACTTTATCATCCTTCTCACTACAGAAGAATAAGGCCTTCATGAGTGCCTCCATTTTGAGGCACCTCCATGTCTCCATCTTCTCCAGCAGTGCTCACCTCTTCTGGTGGGCCTGCTGTCTGGACACTGCTGCGAGCCCTCCTATTGGGACTCCCACTTCCCTAGTTTGCCCGTTGTCCTTAAATGGGTGGAAAATGCAAAGATGGCCAATTAGGAAGCTGCTTCACATAAAGTTGCTCCATGGGTGCGCTAAGACCACATGCAGACTCTGGACCAGCATTTGGTCCCGATATTGTGGTCCCGATGCCCACGGGAAAATTCAGCCCTTGGAGTATATTAGAGAATAGACTGGAAGCGGGATCTGCATGTGGTGAGATACCAGGCACGATTTGACTGCAGCCAGGGCAAGGAGCAAGGATAGTGTGGGTGCCAGCTTGCTGGTGAGCAAGGTAAATATGAGTTCCTCTGCAGAGGACTCAGTTGTGGACTTTGATGGGCCAGGCTACAAAGAATACTGACCAGGATGCACAACGAAATACTTGCTATATTGGGAAGCCTATGAGAAAGCTGCAGCCAATGTCAAGGAGCATGGAGCAGTGCATACCAACTTGGCACAGGGCTTTGTGCAGAACTTGGGGGACCCCATCCTTTCCAACATGAAAGTGGTGGCCAACTCTATTTCATGGTTATGGAACTAATTGTGATGAAGTCTGGTGGCTGATATCACAGCTTTCATTGCAGCACAAGCAGCAGTCACCCAATGTCTGAGTACTACAGTGGAAACCAGACTGCTGCCATCCTGTTTCTGCATTATAGAGTTCAAAGGGGTTTGCAGGGTGTCACAGCAGCCCAGCAATCTGTCCTCCAGCAGATTACAAAGATTGCTGAGGCACCACCTCGAGGGGAGCGGCAGTGGCTCCATGGAGCATGAACCTGCAGTACTCACTCAGGATGACAGCATTCATCCTTCCAGCACTGCCACCCTACCAGTATCTTTGCTGTTGTGGGTCAGACAGCAAGCGCAGACTGCTGGCGCCTTTGCCGAGATGGTGCAGTCCACATCCGGTCCTTCCTAGAGCTGCTCAAGATCATCCTGCAAGCCATACACAGTCAGCAGACATCCACCAGCCATGCTACAACCATTGGGGTAGCACTGTGTAGGAGCCCTAGGGTAGGTCCAGGCAAATGAAAGGCTGGCACTAAGGGAATGCACAAGGGTGATCAGTAGTTGACTTTTGAAGAAATATAGCATGGTTTCAATGATAAATTTGGTTTGGAATGCTTATCTTTATTTTTGAATTTTGGTCTGATGTTCAGCAACAAAGGGAAGGTAAGGTGTGGACTTTTGGTGAATGGGGAATTGGAGTTGTGGTTACTGGTATCATACTCCAATAGGTTCTTCACAGACAACCTGGCAGAAAGGGGCTATCTAGATTACCTTCTCCTTTGATGCTCCTCCTCTTCCTCATGATCCTGGTCCTCAGCTGCTCTCTGCACAGCTGGTGGCAAGGGCTGGGCTCTCATGATGACGAGGCTGTGCTGCATGCAGCAGAGCACCACGAATCTTGACACTGGCTCTGTCGAGTACTGCAGGGCTCCTCCAGAGCAGTCCAGGCAGAAGACTTAGTGGACAGATTTTTGGGCCCCACCAAGGTCAGGAATGGAGGCAGACTGGGCCAAAGAATAAGGGTACAGACCAGCATACTGGTTTCCCGACCCTGTTCCTGGTGTTGGCCACTTTTTCCGAAGCGGGTTCAGGGCTGGAAAGGCTGCCTGCTCCCACAAGGTGGGCAGCCAATTCAACTGTTAAGAGCCTAGTTAATAGAACTTAAAGGAAGCCAACTAGGATTTTCCAGTCGGCCTCCAGTTTCCCGCACAACAGGGGGCAGTTCAACTGCCTGGAGGCAGACACCCACCGGCAGGATGTGTGCCAGCCTCTAGGCAGGCCTACAGGACTTCCCTGCCTGCATGGGTGAGAGTGCTGGTAAAGGCTGCCCTGTAAAGCGATTTCCCTGTACCCCCCACCACCCACACCCCCTCCCCCACCCCGCCGCCTCCACAAACATAGTGGTGGCCTGAATGCTTTACTGTTTTTTATATGATTTTTTAAAAAAGTTGGCAAGACGGCACCTTCGTGTTGAAGCTAGAGATATTTTCAATATCTTGCAGTTTCCAAACCACTATTGCATAAGAGAGGTCACTGAGACTCTCTACTCAATCAGAGATAACCATATTTCCTTGGTAAAGACAGATGCAAAGTACTAATTTAGTGCCTCAGCCATGCCCCCTGCCTCCATGCGTAAATCCCTATTTATGCCCCTAATCAGCCCCATTCCTCCTTTTACCATCCTTTTACCATCCTTTCCAAAGATTCACAATCCTCTGAGTAAAGAAATTTCTCCTCATCTCTGTCCTAAGTGGCTTCCCCCTTATTTTGAAATTGTGTCCCCTAGTTCTAGACTCCCTAACCAGGGGAAACATCTTACCTGCATCTACCCTGTCTATCCCTTTAAGTATTTGGTGAGTTTCGATGAGATCACCTCTCATTCTTCGAAACTCTAGAGAATACAGGCCCAGTTTCCCCAATCTCTCTTCATAGGACAGCCCCATCATCCCAGGAACAAGTCCGGTGATATGTTGTTGCAGTCCCTCAATGACCTTCCTAAGGTAAGGGGACCAAAACTGCACACAGTACACCAGGTACGGTCTAACCAAGGTTCTATACAATTGAAGCGAGCCTCATTACTTCTGTATCAAATCCTCTTGCGATAAAGGCTAACGTACCATTAGCCTTCTTAATTGCTTGCTGCACCTGCATGTTAGCTTTCAGTGATTTATTGGCAAAGGCATCCAAGTCCCTTTGTACATCTACACTTTCTAATCTCTTACCAGTTAAGAAATACTCTGCACATTTATTCCTCCTACCAAAGTGGATAACCTCATATTTTTCCGCATTATATTCCATCTGCCACATTCCTGCCCACTCACTATGTCTTTCCAAATCTCATTGAAGTCGCTTTGCATTTTCCTCACAACACACATTCCCACCTGTTTTTGTGTCACCTGCGAACTTGGAAATATTACATTTGGTTCCTACATCCAAATCATTTATATATATTGTGAACAGCTGGGGCCCAAGCACTGACCCCTCTGGTACCTCACTAGTCACAACCTGCCAATGCAAGAATGACCCGTTTATTCCTACTCTTTGCTTTCTGCCTGTTAACCAATCCTTAATCCATGCCAGTATATTACCTCCTATTCCTTGCACTTTAACTTTGCTAACCAACATCCTGTGGGGGACTTTATCAAAAGCCTTTGAAAATCTAAGTATACCATGTCCAGTGACTCCCCTTTATCAATTCTGTTAGTAATATCCTCAAAAAACACCAACAGTTTTGTCAAACATGATTTGCCATTCATAAATCCATGTTGACTATGCCCAATCAGATCATTATTATCCAAGTGTCCGTTTATCACATCCTTTAAAATAGATTCTAGCATTTTCCCAATGACGGATAAAATGCTAACAGCTCTCTCCCTCCCTTTTTAAATAGTAGGGTGACATTTATGACCTTCTAATCTGCAGGAACTTCTCCAGAATCTATAGAAGTTTGGAAGATGATCACCCATGTATCCATTATCTCCATAGCTACCTCTTTCAACACTCTGGGATGTAGAATATCAGGTCCTGGGGACTTATCAATCTTCAGCCCCAGTAATTTATCCAATACAACCTTCTTATAAATACTAATTCCTTCAAATCCTCATTTCCCCTAGTTCTGGGGGATTTCTTGTATCTTCCTCAGTGAAGACAGACATAAAGGAATCATTTAGCTTCTCTACCATTTCTCTATTTCCCACTATAAATTCTCCTGACTCTGCCTGTAATGGACCCACATTTGTCTGAGCCAAACATTTCCTTTATACGTACCTGTAGAAGTTTTTACAGTCTGCATATATATTTTTTGCTTGCTTACATTCATATTCTGTTCTCCCTTTCTTTAACAGTTTTTTTGTCCTGCTTTGCTGTAATCTAAAATCCTCCCAATCCTCAGGTTTACTGCTATTTCTGGCAACTTTATAGGCCTTTTCTTTTAATCTTATACAATCGTTAACTTCCTTTGTTATCCACGGTTGACTGCCTTTACTTTTCGGGTTTATGTGCCTTGAAGGATTGTCTAGTTGCTGTAAACTATGTAATATTTCTTTAAAGACTATCCATTGCCTATGTACTGTCATACCTTTTAATGTATTTTCCCAATCTACCTCAGCCAATTTGCCCCTCATACATTCATAATTTCCTTCATTCAAATTCAACACCCTGGCTTCAGATTGAACAAACTCACTTTCAAACATAATGTAAAATTCTGTCATATTATGGTCACTCATCACTAAAGGTTCTTTCACAATAAGATTATTAATTAGACCTTTCTCATTACATAATATTAGATCTAAAATAGCCTGTTATCTAGTCAGTTCTTCAACATACTGCTCTAGAAAATCACCTCTAACACACTCCAGAAACTCATCTGTCACAGTATTAGTACTCATTAGGTTTACCCAGTCTACATGCAGATTGAAGTCACCCATGATTACTGTTTTACCCATGCTACATGCTTCTCTAATCGCCTGATTAATGCCAGGGCCCATACTACCACTACAGTATGGTGGCCTATAAACAACTCCTACCAATGTTTGCTGTCCCTTGCTGTTTCTTAGCTCCCCCCAAAAAGATTCCACATATTGTTCTTCCGATCTGAGATCCTCCCTTACTAATGTACTGATACCATCCCTTATTGTCAGTGCAACACCACCTCCTTTTCCTTTTTGCCTGTCCTTCCTAAATTTCAAATATCCTTGAATATTCAGTTCCCAGTCTTGGTCACTCTATAGCCACGTTTCTGTTATGGCAATTAGATCATACCCATTTACCTCTATTTGGGCCTTTAAGTCATCCACCTTGTTGCGAATGCTGCGTGCATTCAGGTAGAGTGCCCTTAACCTTGTTTTCTTGACATTCTGCATTCTAAGCCTAGTTGATGCTCGCCTTTGTTTCACCTGCCTTCTAACGTCACTTGCTATTTTTCTACCTCCTGCTACCAGCTTTACTTCCTTCCAATTTGAGCTACCCCTCAGGTTCTCATCCCCTTGACAAGCTAGTTTAAACCCTCCAAAACAGCACTAGCAAATCTCCCTGCGAGGATGTTAGTTCTTGTCCTGTTAAGGCGTAGCCCGTCCATCTTGTACAGGTCCCACCTGCCCCAGAATCGGTCCCAATGTCTCAGAAATCTGATGCCCTCCCTCCTGCACCAATTCTCCAGCCATGTGTTCAATCGATCAATCCTCCTATTCCTATGCTCACTAGCACATGGCACTGAGAGTAATCCTGAGATTACTGCTTTGGAGGTCCTGCTTTTTAATTTCCTTCCTAACTCCCAAAAATCTGCTTTCAGGACCTGATCCCTCTTACTACCTATGTCATTGGTACCAATGTGGACCATGACCTCTGACTGTTCACCCTCCTTCAGAAGGATGACCTGCAGCCGCTCCATGACATCCTTGACCCTGGCACCAGGGAGGCAACACACCATCCTGTCTGATCCCCTGACTATCGAATCCCCTATCACTATTGCTCTTCCACTCTTCTTTCTACCCTCCTGTGCAGCTGAGGCACCCATGGTGCCACGGACTTTGCTCTGGCTGCAATCCCCCGAGGATCCATTGCTCTCGGCAGTATCCAAAATGGAAAACCGATTAGCAAGCAAGATAGACTCAGGGGATACCTGCACTGCCTGCCTGCCCGGTTCTCTTAGACTGCCTAGTAGTCACCCATTTGCTCTCTGCCTGCATGCTCCTAACCTGCTTGTGACCACCTCCCTAATCATGCTATCCACGTAGTCCTCTGCCTCGCAGATGCACAACAGTGACTTCAGCCACCAGTCGAGTTCCGAAACCTGGAGCTCAAGCTTCTGCAGCCGGTGACACTTCCTGCAGATGTATTCGTCCAGGATAGGTGGTGCGTCCATGACTTCCCACATACCGCAGGATGTACATTCCACTTGGCCGAGCTGACCTCCTGTAACGTAACTTTAAAAACCTTTTATTACAGTGAGAAGTAAAATAACTTACCAGTTACTCACCAATCAACTTCTTCCCCTGTACCGAAGAGAGACGCAGCTACTGGAGGCTGAAAAAGGTAGAAGAAAGTAAGAAAGAAAGAAAGGAGCCCCTCCCTAATGCACGAAACTCCCACTTTACACTCTGTACACTCAAATTTATTTTTTTCTTAATTTATAGTTCCCCTCCTTCATGAACTCCCTCAATTACCAAACTCCTTCACACTCTGTGACCTGCAGCAGCACCCAGTGCAGAGAAGCAGCACTGAGAGTCCCTGAATTTATACTCTGAAAACAATGCTGTGACAGCTCTGCTAGAGCTCTGCTAAAGCTCAGAAACCAGTTTAAGCTAGCTGCAGCTACTCTCAGAGTGTTAGTATACCCCTGTTTAAAACTACAAGAAAACAAACTTATCTCTTTACTGAAACAGGAATTTTAATTAATTGCTAGATGTGAACAAAACAAAAGCTAGTCTTGAGGGATTAACCCTTAAAATTCACTCACTTGCCAAACTCCCTTCTTCACACTCAGTGCAGACAAGGGCTTTACACTGACACTATGACTCATGACTGGGGTGAGCATGAGCAGCATACAGACAATGAAAGCTATTCTGGTACACAAAATGTGACCAAGCAGACCATTGGTGTGTTGAAACAATTGGCTGAATTTTCACTTTGGGTGTAGGAAACAGGAGCTGGGATTGCTTTCAGGTCCCAAACCCGTCCCTGGAGGAAAACAGTCACTCATTGGAATTTTGACTCCTTTAATTGGCCAGGTGATAAGTTCCCTGTCCAATGAAGGATGGCAGCAGGCTCTTGAAGCTGTAGGGCCAATCAGAGGCCTTCCAGCTTTTAAGCCAAAGCTGACACTTAACTAAAACAAATAGGTGTTATTCAAATTATGTCTTGTTTAGTTTATTATAATTTCATACAGACAAATTTAACATTCCACCTAGCAGTTTGTTGTTATATTTCCACAAGTCTAAGGCTCCGATATTGAGAGGGGTAAGAACTCAGAAGTCTGTGTTTCCCACATGCTGTGGAGCATTACCTCACAACGTGCAACTTTTTCTTTGACTGATCCCAGCCCAGAAGTCAGCCTGATTGACAAGTTTGTTTTCCAGTCGGGTGAGGAGGACCCCGGAGCAGGCCACAGCCACAGGCAGGGAGCTGCAACTGTTACCTAGAGTATGGGAGGTTCTGAAACCTGACACCAAGAGGAGGGGTCACCTGACCCCTAGCCCTGGGGAGGGTGTCTGATCTTGGAGTGTGTCTGATCCATGACCTGGGGTTGGGGTGGGTGGGAGGCGGTCTTTGTATGGGTTGGGGGGGTAGTTATATGGGTGGGGGGAGGATCTGATCCAAGGGAAGAAGGGAAGCTTGGGGAGCCAGGAGGAAGCACTTACCTTCTCCTTGAAGCTGTACTTGCCTCCCTTGAGCTGTCGGCCATGCTTAAACTGACAAAGTAAGTTAAGGCTGAAGCTGCCAGTCTCAAAAATATTTAAATTGCTAACCTGCTGCCTCGTGTTGGCTCACCTCAGTTAAACCCAGAATTGGTTGGCTTGGAGGTGGGTTGAAGTCAGTTTTGAAATTTTTAAAATGTTTATCTCTCACCTGACCCCCAACTTGCCTGTTTTTTGTGGGGGCTGGGGGGAGGGGTTAAAATTAACTCCTAAAGGTTTAGTTTTGAACTGCTTTGCAGAGTTTTGATATTTTCTGTCATCCAATATCACACTCATTTAAATAGTCCAGATTTTATTTTCACTTCTGTTTTTGCAATGCCTGACTGCAATCAAAGCTAAAGGACAACTAAGTCATAAAACATCAGCACACAAAAAGATATTGAGGCTTGGCAGTGCAGGCTGTTCTGAAAAAGAAAATGTCAAATTAGATAGAACAAAACTATATTAGTGAATGCTATTTTTATTGACATTCACACTGCACTAATTGAGCAACTGAGGTCAAATTCGGACTATTTTTCAAGCAAATGAGGAATTAATAAAAAGGGGTATTTAATCAAGCTAACGCAATTTTCCACAAATGTAATATAAAATC
The DNA here is from genome assembly GCF_036365525.1 of Heterodontus francisci. Classification (NCBI taxonomy): domain Eukaryota; kingdom Metazoa; phylum Chordata; class Chondrichthyes; order Heterodontiformes; family Heterodontidae; genus Heterodontus; species Heterodontus francisci. The sequence continues at coordinate 108,167,536 of NC_090376.1, forward strand.
TTCAGTTACTAACAGGGGCAAATGTATCAACACAGACACTGACATTGAATCAAGCAGTTTCAATTCATTGATTTAATCAAATAATATTCTTGTTAGATGGATGCTATTTAGGTGTAAAATAAAGAGAGAGACAAAAGATGAAAGGACTCTTCTTCCTAAGCATTTCATTTCCTGAGCTGTGTGTTTCTGGGATTTTCAAGACTGCCTATTATGATGTATGCCAGTCTTAAAATATAAATACAGCTCTAGATGTTGAAACAAGCTTGTAATGTTTGTCACTCTTGTTGATCGTAAATGCCACTCCTAACATGTTACTGGTTTTGATAGCTCTTGAGTTTTTCTTGGCACCCCAGGATATATTGCAAATCCAGTGCTGAGTGGCTATACAATGCCAGGATGATGTAAAAGGTTAATAAGGAATGTTTCCCCTGAGGTCATAAGTGTTATATAATTGTCTATCATCCACATATCATCTTTGCAGACTCCACACAGATGTTTATCCAAGCCATTTCTGATATGATTTTACAGTACAAACCAGAAGACTTTTCAGCACTTACTCACCAAATGGATCCTCACTATAAGTTGGTAATGTAAGTCCAGTTGGCACCTATCAACTCTTCTTATTATTCTTTGCATTATCTTCTGCTAAACATATGCACCATTAATTTCCATTGCTGCCTTTCTGCGGGATCCCTGCAGAAAGTCCACCATAGTTACTTGTTACTCTGAACTACCAGGAGAATTCCCACTGAAGTTCAATCCCATGGAGTCAATGAATTAGAGCCCTGAAATTATGGTGTAATAAAAGTCAGGGTTGCATCCTACCTGTTGGCTACCAAGAACGCTGGGCTCAATGAATTTTGAGGAACTGGCCCACTCCTTTCCATTTTGAAAGGCTGCCTTTGTTTGAATAACAGGAGAGGGAGCCTGGACAACAGAACGATTGCTTGGTAGGATCTGGAATCACGCAACACAGCAGCCCTTAGAGGGCTTCTGCTTGGCCTTAAAAGATGGATTTTTAAAAAATGTCATCAAGAAATAACTATTCTTTTATGCCAAGAGGTTTTGCTCAATCCTAAAAAATAACAGCCCAAGAATCCACAGCTGGTTCAGCATATTCCTGCTATAACTTTGGTTGGAGTATGTCAGAACAGCCTGAAACTAAGGCAAAAGACCAGATAAGCTAGATCCCAATCTAAGTTTCCAGGGCAGCTTATGGGGGTGGACAAGGAAGTGTCTTTACTCACTCAAAAAAGTAAGAGTGGGAACTTCACTCAACCCAAACATGGCCATTGAAAAAGAGGAAACAGGGGACTTCAAACATCAGAGTTCTCAGCCTTCAACCTTCACTAGGGCTCAGTAGATAAGACCTGGCATACTGGCTGACTCAGTAGTCAATGTGGGTATTGTTGGGTTTAGTTGTATTTGTATTAGTAGTGCTGTAGGGCATTCTTGAGAAAGTCTTAGACTCAGGTAAAGGGTAACTAACAATGCTATTATTTACAGTTACTGTATACACTCTCCACAAGCCACCTAAGCTTGCATCCTTCGTGCTGCTATACCTTCTTCTTCTCAAGCCTATTTCATGAGACTGTTACATCATCGGTCATACAGTGGGAGGGGTCTCTCTCACTGTCTTCGGTATTAACCCTTTACAACCTTGTGCGACATTTCCCCCCACGTCTTTATCCAACATTTTTCTGAACATATATACATTTATGACTTCTCTACTATTCTCTGTCTCCCTAGATCTCTGACTTTACAGATTCAGTCTCATCAGAAGTTTGACAACTCTCCTCGATCTGGTTGTAATCTGTCTGGGATGATCAGTAGTCTTCGTAGGAAGTCTGGTTTGCTAACCTGGTTTTTCGTTCCTACAGGTTGTAGTATTCCTTTCGGTTCAGGTTTGTTTCTGTTCATCTGGATCTTGCAGCTGGATTACTGGCTGTTGCTTCTGTGGAATAGGAATGATATTCCTCCAATTCCTTCATATGTTTCCTTCATTCCTTTGTATAATGTACAATCGCTGATAGTCCTCATGTTTATGGATTCCTGTACCTTCTCGTTCCAGGTCACCTATCCCAAAGTTTTTGACCATTGTTTAGTTTGAATAAGCTTCTCACTCAAAATCTACTATTGTAATTCCGGGTTTGTTTACTTCTGTAGGACTTTTCTCTTTCTCGAACATACTCATAGTCTTGAGTCTTCAATCCAGGCATTAATTGTTGAAGCAATACTGGAAGCTGTGTTCTTAACTTCCTTCCCATTAGTAATTTGGCTGGTGATAATCTGCACAGCAGTGATGTTGAATGATAAACGAGGAGTGAGATGGGAAGATCTTCATTTATCTTGAGTAAAGGTTTTATGGCTTTCACATCTCGCTCTGCTTTGTCATTGGACTGTGGATACCTCGGCGAGCTTTTAAGATGCTGAAAGCCCATTTTCATGGCAAACTGGTAAAATATTCGTTCGTGAACTGTGGTCCATTGTCTGATAATAATTCATCTGGAATTCCATGTATTGTGAAGATATCAGTAAAGATTCTGATAACTACCCCAGGGTGGTCATAGAATGTAATCATCGGACTTCTATCCACCTGGAAAAGTAATCACCAATGATGATATATGTCTTCCCACCGAACGTAAATAAATCCATGCCCAGCCTTTACCAAAGTCTTGTTGCAAATTAGGTAGTCAACAGCGGTTTGCGCTATTCTGGCCTCTGTATCATGCATGTTTGACAGTTGTTGATCATAGTCTTGGTATCCTTAGATATCCTAGGCCACCATACTGCACTGCACTTAGTTACACCCAAATTGCCTTGATGCAATCGATCTAAAATATCAGCTCTCATTGAAGCAGGAATAACAATTCTGTCATTGTAAACTAATAAGTCATCAATTATGGTAAAGTATTTTCTATACTCATGGAATGTCTTCATTGTTCTCCCTCCTGGACTTTCTTGTGGCCATACATGTATACAATATTGTCTAATGTGAATGCACTCTTTGTTAAAGGCCTGCTACCCGATCCGAACCCGATGGGATCCGACGGCATGTGTCGGGTTCGGGTCGGGTTGGGTCAGGCCCCTCTTTCGGGTCAGGCTTTCGAGCTCGGGTCGGGTCGGGCCGAGTCCAGGTCGAATCTGGTCGGGTCAGGCCGGACACACACGGCAAGTGCTCTGCCAGTTAAGTATTAAAAATAAAAAAGTCAGCTGAGCTGGGAGTTCGGGACGAAACTGAGTCTGCACAGTGAGCGAGTGATGTCACTATGACGTCATCACGCATGCACTGCAGCTTCGTGGAGCTTCCCAATCGGAAGGTAAGTAAAGGGATGGTCGGGTCGGGCTGGGGTCGGGTCAAGTGGGGTCGGGCTCGGGTCAGGTCGGGATCGGAGCGAAACTGGAGGGACTTGGGCTGGGTTGGGCTCGGGTCTGCTGTGGATCGGTCGGGTTCGGGTCGGGTTCCTTTTCCCAACCTGAGCAGGCCTTTACTCTTCATCATTCTTTTGTGCTTGTCATATTTCTCGCAATTTCTACATGCTTGCTGGCAACTTTGTGCTATGTGTTACGAGTATGACTCTATGTCACATACAGAATTCACCTCTTCCTGTGATGGATGATCTATAGTTGCCCTTGAAAGCACCTCGGCTGATGATTGGAACTTTCCTTGGACGTATTCAGTTTCATGCGTGTACCTCATTAGCCTGAGACAAAACCTTTGTATACATGGAAGCATTTTTGCCATTTCTTTTTCGTCTAATAAAGAAACCAATGGCTTTGTGGTATGTCTCAATTACCACACGTATTCCAATGATATAATCTGAAAATTTTTCACACGCTTGTGTGACAGCTAGACCTTCTTTCTCGATAACTGTGTAGCATGTCCTTGTATCTGACAGTGCTCTTGACGCATAGAATATGGATCTACGGGAGCCATCAGGTTGCTCCTGAAAAAGAACTGTGCCCAAGCCGTCTGAAGAGACATTTTCTGCTATCGTCATAGGCAGGATTGTCCTGTGCCAACACGTCCACAGAAATTAATATCTCTTTAATTTTCAGGAACGTTTGTTCCTGGTGGACTTCCCAATACCAAGCTTGCTGCTTTCCTAGAAGTTCTCTTAACCGATCAATTATTTTTGCTAAGTGAGGTAAAAACTTTGCGAGTCGATTTACCAATTCGAGAAATCTCTGGAAATGCTGAACTGTTGAAGGGATAGGAAATTCCTTAATGGCCCTTGTTTACTGAAGATCTGCCATTATTCCTTCTCCGCTCACAATGTGGCATAAGAAATTAATCAAAGTTTTGGAAAATTCACACTTCTTGTTTAAAGTCAGTTCCGCTTCTTGAAGACTCTCTAGATCCTCTCTGACTTTGTGGTCGTGTTGCTCCACTGATGTTCTGTGTATTAGAATATCATCCATGTGGCATATCAATCCTGTCAACCCTTCTAGGATAACGGACATTGATCATTGAAAAATCTCTGGTACGGAGGTTTTCCCGAGCAGTAACCTATTAAAACAAGACCACTCAAAAGGTGTTATGAATGTAGTCAATAACCTTGAGGTGTCATCAGGGGTACTTGCCAAAACCGACCATTGGCATCATGTTTTGTTAACATGGTGCTCTGAGAGAGTTTCGATAAACTGTCATCCACCATAGCCATTGGATGAATCTCATGCGCTACTGCTTTGTTGAGCTGCATTGCGCATATTTGCAGATTTCCATTTGGCTTCAGGACAGGAATCATGGCTGAACACCAGTCCGTTGGTTGTGTTACCAGAAAGATAACCTATTTTTGTCATCTCCTCCAATTGTTCTTGGACTTTGGTTAATAAGGGATGAGGTATTCTTCTTGGTGTGAAGATACACACTCGTCTAGCCCCTTCCTTCAGAATGATCCTGTACTCCATCTTTAGTTTTCCAAGCCCTGTGAGCAGCTTCGAGAATTCTGTTTGAAAGGAATTGTTTACCTTTGTTTGCTTGACTTCAGCTACCTTTTTAATCAACTGCAGTTTTAAACATGCATTCCTGCTCAGTAAAGAAAATTCTTGATTGTGTAAAACATACCAGTTGTCTTCCTTTAAGTTGAAGAGTTGCTTCGGGTTTGACATTTACTCACAGTTGTATCCTGCCTAGACCATGCAACTGTATATCTGTTGGTTGCAGGTAATGTCTCTTCACCCAAGACTGTTGGTCAGACAATACTATGACGCTATCCCCTGTGTCAAGCTTAAAATTTGTGAGGTGTCTATTCATGTAGATGTCTGCTGTCCAGAAATCTTGGTCTGGATTATTGATTTCTCCCAAGAACTCTCCTGGTTCTTTCTCTTGTGGGTATTGCTGTATTTGCTTCGCTGCTGCTTGCATGAAGGTCTTCTGCTTTAAGTGAAGAAATTTAGTGTCCAGTTTTTCCACAATTAAAACACTCAGCTTTACCTGCTGGGCACTGCTCTCATCTGTGGGTCTTCTTGGCTCCACAATATTGGCAAGGTTTTCCTATGTCATGCACTTTCTCACCTGTATGTTTTTCTGTTCCTCAAAGTGTTTCCCTGGCTTTGGCTTAACCAGCTATCAGGGCATTGGACTCTTTCTCATCCACGACTTGTCTTCAACTCGTAGAATGTCCCTATTCTGTTCTAAACCTTCGGAACCATTTTCTCCATGATAGACAATTTTGAACCTGATCGTGTCCCTCATAATTCTGGAAACTTTCAGGCATTCCCAATTTTGGATCCATATTGTTTTCTTAATAGACTTTTTCAGGCGTTCCACTTGCTTTTAGAAATTCTCTTTGTTTTTTCAGGCTTGGTTGCCTTAATGGAGGTGTTCCAGCTGTTTTGAAGAGTTCTCTGTTGTTTTAGTAGGCTTTTTAGGGTCTTCAATTTGTCTGAGCAATTCACTGTTTTTTTTCAGCCTTGGTTGTCTCAATGGAGGTGTCCCAGCTGTTTCTGAGAGTTCCCCACTGTTTTAACAGGCTTTTCCCCTTTGCTTGAGAAATTCACTTTGTTTTGTTTTCAGGTTGGCTTCCCTCAATGAAGTTGTCCCTGCTGTTTTTGGGGGTTCCCTGTGCTTTTCAGGAGTTCCCGTGCTTTTCAGGGGTTTCCCGCTCATTGCCCTCACTTTCAGCTGAAGGTAAGGATTGGGTTTTTCCTCTTTTTCACTTTTTTTGTTAGCACAATGCCTTTAGAAAATTACTTTAAGCTTTTCAAAGGGCTTTTATACCGATCCAAGACCGTTGATATTGTGACTCAATCAATCACTGGATTCTACTTGCAGGCCACTATGCCTCTGTTTTGTGGTGCAGCCTGCATTTCTGTGCTCTGACTCACCACAGCTGCGGAGCTCTTCACAGCCTCTTCTGCAGGTAAGTAAGTATTGGGCCAGTATTTATCTTTAAATTTCTCTGTTGTTTACCTGGTGTTTCTTCCAAAGGTACGGATATCTTCAAATTCTCCTGGTCGTTTTCACACCGTTTACCACTGCCATCATATTGGGTTTAGTTGTATTTATATTAGTAACATTGTAGACTCTGGTAAAGGTTAACTAACATCTGCATTATTTACAGTTGCTACATACACTCTCCGCAAACCACCTAAGCTCGCATCCTTCGTGCTGCTATACCTTTTTCTTAAGGCTATCTCATGTGACTGTTATATCATTGCTTGTACATTTGGAGCGGTCTCTCTCACTGCCTTTACATCCTTATACAACAGGTACCACATTGCAGTCCAAGCCAGAATTCTGACTTGAAGTCCTGAAGATTTTCCATCAGTTATTTTTTTTTAAAATAAATGGCTTCCATCCAATAATGGTCAGAGTTTCACTTGAAGAGTATACTTTGCCTTCAGCTGGAGCTCCAACCATGTACAAACATATGAACTAGGAGCAGCAGTAGGCCACTCGGCCCTTCGAGCCTGCTATGCCATTCAATAAGTCCATGGTCAAACTGATTACTCCACATTTCCACCTACCCCTATAATCTTCCATCCCCTTACTTATCAAGAATCTATCTACCTCTGATTTAAGAATATTCAAGGACTCTGTTTCCACCGCCTTTTGAGGAAGAGAATTCCAAAGACTCACAACCATCTGAGAGAAAAAAATTCTCCTCATCTCTGTCTTAAATGGGCTACCCCTTGTTTTTAAACAGTGGCCCCTAGTTTTAGGTTCTCCTACAAGGGGGAACATCCTTTCCACATCCACCCTGTCAAGACCTGTCAGGATCTTATATGTTTCAATCAAGTCACCTCTTACTCATCTAAATTCCAGTGGATACAAGCCTAGCCTGTCCAATCTTTCCTCATAAGACAGCCTGCCCATTCTAGGTATTAGTCTAGTAAACCTGTACTGCCTCCAGCACATTTACATCCTTCCTTAAATAAGGAGAACAATACGCTACGCAGTACTCCAGATGTGGTCTCACCAATGCCCTGTATAGCTGAAGCATAGCCTCCCTACTTTTGTATTCAATTCCCCTCACGATAAATTATAACATTCTATTAGCTTTCCTAATTACGTGCTGTACCTACATACTAACCTTTTGCGATTCATGCACTAGGACACCCAGATCCCTCTGCATCTCAGAGCTCTGCAATTTCTCACCATTTAGATAATATGTTTCTTTTTTATTCTTCCTGCTGAAGTGGACAACTTCACATTTCCCCACATTATACTCCATTTGCCAGGTCATTGCCCACTCAATTAACTTATCTATATCTTCCTTACGTCCTATTCACAAGTTACTTTCCTAACTATCTTTCTGTCATCAGCAAATTTAGCAACCATACCTTCAGTCCCTTCATCTAAGTCATTTATATAAATTGTAAAACGTTGAGGCCCCAGCAAAGATCCCTGTGGCACACCACTGGTTACATCTTGCCAACCAGAAAATGACCCATTTATGTCGACTCTCTGTTTCCTGTTAGCTAACCAATCTTCTATCCATGCCAATATGTTTACCCCTGCACCATGAGCTTTTATTTTCTGCAATAACCTTTGATGTGGCGCATTATCAAATGCCTTCTGGAAATCTAAGTACAATACATCCACCAGTTCCCCTTTATCCACAGCACATGTAACGCCCTCAAAGAACTCCAATAAATTGGTTAAACATGATTTCCCTTTCACAAACGCAAGTTGACTCTGCCTGATTACCTTGAATTTGTCTAAATGCCCTGCTATAATATCTTTAATCATAGCTTCTAACATTTTCCCTAAGACAGATGTTAAGCTAACTGTCCTGTAGTTTCCTGCTTTCTGCCTCCCTCCCTTTTTGAATAAAGGAGTTACAATTGCTATTTTCCAATCTAATGGAACCTTTTCCGAATCTAAGGAATTTTGGAAAATTAAGTCCATCAGGACCCAGAGACTTGTCAGCCCGCAGCTCCAACAATTTGTTCAGTAACACTTCCTTGGTGATTGTAATTTTCTTGAGTTCCTCACTCCCTTCCATTTCCTGACTTACAGCTAATACTGGGATGTTACTTGTATCCTCCATAGTGAAGACCGATGCAAAATATCTGTTCACTTCATCTGCCATCTTATTAATTCCCCAGACTCACTTTTTGTAGGACCAATGCTCACTTTGTTAACTCTTCTTTTTTAAATATCAATAGAAACTATTTATATTTCTAGCTAGCTTTCTCTCGTACTCCAATTTTACCTTCCTTATCAATCTTTTAGTAATTCTTTGCTGTTTTTTATATTCTGTCCAATCTTCTGACCTGTCTCTCACCTTTGCGCAATTATAGGCTTTTTCTTTAAATTTGATACTATCTTTAACTGTTTTAGTGAACCACAGATGGCGGGTCCCACCCTTGGAATTTTTCTTTCTCATTGAAATATAGCTATTCTGTGTAATCTGAATTATCCACTTAAATGTCTGCCACTGCATCTCTATTGATATCCCTTAACCTGATTTGGCAGTTCACTTTAGCTAGCACGTCATCTTCCCTGGACTTTCAAGTCTTACTGGAATGGAGGGTGCCCCCAATGTGCCACTGGTGACATGGGCACTGGCTATCGTAGATAAATAAAGCAACCTCCTCTTCACCCAACAAATTTTTCCAAGGGTCAGTGGTGAAAGTCCAGAGTGGGCAAATGTTTAGGGTTAATTGCTGTTTGGAGGTCCAGTTTCAGGAGATGTTGCAAAGGAAGGTGGCCATCTAAGGAGCTCATGGAGCACATTGTGTCACCTGAGCTTGGTTGTAACTTGCACAGACTGTGAATTCAATCTTCAAGACTATCGGACCTGACAACAAGTGAGGTTAAAGGAGATGTGCCAAGGTAGGTGTAGCCACCATTTAGCCACCATTATTACTATTAGAGTAAGGCATTCAAGGCCGTAACCAAATTAGTGGGCTACACCAGTGTCATGCAAGTAGCGTATAAAACGTTTCCCTTTTTCTGCATACTCTTTAATTACACAAAAACTACAAGTCGTGTGGGCAATTTTTAACCAGCTACTTAGGCTCTAAAGAGCCTCTGAGGTGGCTTCAGCTTTCTTGGAATAGAGAAGAGCAACAATTCCTACCCTTGATCACATCGTAACCTCTGCTGTAGGTTCATTTGTGTGAACATTGGTAAGAACAGTTCTGGACTTAGCATTGATGTCTGACATGCACTGTCAAGACCCATACAATTTGGATGAGGAACTACAGGTTGACCAGTAGTTAGGGAAGGGAGGGGAGAAGAACAGTGGAGACACTCAGAGGTAACTTTTTTGAATGGGCTTTCCTAATACGGAATCTTTCCCATTGGGAGCAAATATCAAGCAATAAAAGCAAAATATTACAGATGCTGGAAATCTGAAATAAACACAAGAAATGATGGAAATACTCAGCAGGTCTGGCAACATCTGTGGAGAGAATTATGAGTATTCTTCCCTGATCTGTGCCTTTGTGGGTGGTATTCTTAACAATGAGCACACATTTATTTAATATACGCCTTAAAGGGCATTTTCAAAAGCAGCTTTAAAACATCACACTCTATTAACAGACAAAAACCAAAATCTATGAGACTCTTCATCAGGTCAATCTACAATTGAAAGATATTGCATTACTATTCTAACATGTTTGTTGAATTAACCCAGTTTGTTGTCATTCTGTTTAATTTTTTTAATTTAAAGTATTGCTGACTAAATTTAGCTTGTAAAAACCACTGTGGTATAAATGGAGTAATGAATTGATTAATAATGTATTATAGTTTTTTTCTTTTGTGACTCAAACTGCTGAATCAATTTAACAAAAAAAACATTAATTTGATCATTTTAACTTGCAAAACTGCTATTTATTCATACCTTAAAATAATGAACTATTTAAATCACCAACTTTACTTTCTCTTACAGTTTTTGCATCTTGGGTGCAGTTTTTCACATGTCCATCACCTCGGCCATTCAAGTGTATGTTTTACCAGTGAGTGTGTGTGGCAATTTGACTGTAGGCCAATTCTACTAAACCAGTGCCTAACCAGGACCTACAGATGTGATCTCCAGCAAGGAACCATTGACACTCTTCCCACTCAATAATAAGATGTGACATACAACTGGAACATTCCTAGTGCCTGTCCAGCTGGCTAACTCAACATGGGCCAAGTTTCAAAGCTGAGGAGTTTTCACTTTACGTTTAGTTCTGTACCACTCAATTAATCACTGATCATCAAGGAGCCTTCAGTAAGTCATTGTTTATTCCAGTAAATTCAAATCAACAAGTATTAGCCCTGGGCATATTATGAAGAGCACATCAGATTGCCTGAAATATTCTATGAAGACATAACACTGCAACACTGAGGCAGATCTTCTATTTCCTGTGCCTCGGGCAATTAGATCACCTTAGCATAGTGGGTGGGTTCTCCTGGTGGCATGTATTCTTCCCAGCCCAATATTCCTCTATTTTCTGTGCCCAAACAATTCAATATGCACAAGATCAGGTACAGCCAAGTTTTCCCCAGTGATTCTTGTCTTATGGAAATTGTACCACCCTTTCACTGCCTGAGAAGAAGGTTGATTCCGTGATTGGGCACGTTGTCAGGAGCAACAATTGGGGTGAGTGTGAGTCTGCAGCTTATGATTTGCTGTCCATTTAGATGGAAAATCACAATTTGGGAGCCCATAGTTTTGTGCTGATTCTCCCTATGTGAGCACAACTCCTCATTGGGAACTCCCAATCCTAGAATTGGGTTTATAAGTAATAGCAACATGTTCAGTGAATGGAAATGATTACGAAACTCAGTCGGGTTTCTTTATTTCAAAGAGAAAAATTACTGAATGGAAAAATGGTAACACAAATGGAACTCCCTGTTGGAGCTGATGTATATATATAAATGCATTTTATGTCAGGAGCAGGTGAGGAAAATGAAAAAAAATTCAACACTGAATGAAAAGATAAAATACTACATATAACGTTTTTGGCAGATGTGAAAGGAATGAACGTATATGTCAGTACACAGAGATAGTACGAAATTGCCAATGATGTTCCAAAAGCAAAAAACTGCAGATGCTGGAAATCTGAAATAAAAATAGAAAATGATGGAAATATTCAGCAGGTCAGGCAGCGCCTGTGGTGATAGAAACAGAGTTATTGCTTCAGGTCGATGACCTTTCATTGGAACATAATGTTAGTGTGCCAGATGTTACGACCAGGTGAGGAGGGGTCTAGGGGTTCCCTCTCAGCCTTTGCCTGGTTTAACCATAACAGGGTTTAATTTTAAAAACACCGCTTTTAGTTCCCCCTCAGTGAATCCTTGTTCACTGCTCCAATTGTAAGGCAAAGAAATCAGGTTTCCTTAGATTTAAACAAGAAAGTTGGAAGTTTATTAATCTTAAACTCTAATCCGGTTAACGACTACAAATATGTGACACAACCATGCTAGCATGCATATGCGATAAACACACACGTAGATAGAGACAGAAAGGTAGAAAAAATAAAAGGGGAAAGTTTGAGGCAATCTCAGGATTATAATTACAGTTCTTTAAATTCAATGTGGAGTCTTTGGTTGCCAGTAAGTCCTGCTGTTCGTTGGTGCCCAGTTCACGCTTCATCTTCTTTCGATGTCAGAGTCTTTTCTCTCTTGAGGTTTACGTGTCTTCCGTGGTCCAGTGGCTTGGGAGAAAGAGAGAGAGACAGCCAGGAGAGAGGCTTCCTTGTTCCAGCTTCAGCTGCAAACTGCCTTCTCAATTCAAACTGTCCTGTCGCTCATTCAAAGCTTGGACCAGCTGGTTAGTCATATGACCAGTGCTATCTTTGTGGATTATATCATTTTAGCAGTCCCTGGAATGCTCTTCCTTACACCTTCAATGTCTGGTGATCAAAATCCATTTGAGTCAATTGGACCAGGGAGTAGTCCTTTGTCTCCACAAGCAACGTCTCTTAATATGCAAATTTCCTCGAGTCAAAGGTTTGGTGATCCCATTACATTAATCCCATATTCCCTACCACATCCCCTCCTACATTAATCCCATATTCCCTGCCATTCTCCTACCTACACTATGGGCAATTTATAATGGCCAATTTACCTAAAAACTTACAATTTACCTAATATTCTTCATTCTTGGCAGATGGGGGTCTGCATGACACCTCCACACCCAATGGAATGAAATGCGATTTTTTAAAAAGAGCAGTTCATTAAAAGGGACTAGAGAGAAGATAGGTACAGAAAAACACACATGCATCTCTCTCATTCATTCAGAACCTTAATAATTGTTACAGCCTGTCTTTTGTTGGTAGCTGTGCTGCTTTAAACAGCCCTTTTAGGCATCCCAATAAACATGTGGTTTTTGGGGAAGTTTTTTCAGTTTGCACATCTCCATGACTGCCGAGGGTGTCTTTGTTCTTGTTGAGGTCTGCAGGGGGTGGATTAGATTTATTTAGCCATAGGTTGGAGTTCTGCCCAGGGGCGGCGGCAGTGGGTCGTTCCACTCTGAACTCTCTTTCAGTGCTTTGATAAATCATACAAGGGCTTTTTACGTTAGAGGATGGCTGGTTCCCTTTTTCCTGATTATGGGGGTGGATTCTTTGCTAATCTTCCCTTTGTCCTCTGGAACACTCCTGCTTGCAGGTATTTGTCCAGATTCTGTGGCACCTCAACTAGGTGAGGCATCACTTTCACAGTTTCTCTGCCCTCTTGAGGATTTTCTTCGTCTCTGCAGGTTCCTGTAAATGCAGTTAGCAACTCTGGTGGGGTACTTTTACTGTCTGCATTTACAGAGGAGGATGTGGGGTCTAACTTTTCAAATAATTCGAGGTTGGCTGACTGAACAGTTGGGGCTTTCACTCAGGATTCATCCGGGACTTCCTTTAACCTGCCCTTTTGCCCCGTTCCTTTCTAACCTGTTGCCAGCCTTGTGCTTGCCTGCCCCCTTTTGTTCTCAGCCGGGGATCTTTACAGTGCACCAGCTCTCTGCTGATACAGGACTTAGGGGTACAGATTTCACTGTAAGTTGGGCTTTCCCCTCAACCTGGCGCATTTGGCAACTTCTACAGTACTCCACCACATCTTTGTGGCGTTTTTGGCCAGTAGAACTGCTGTCTTATGCAGGCTTTGATTTGTCGTACACCAACATGTTCAGCCACTGTAACCTCATGGGCCGTTCTTAGTATTTCTCTCTGGTACCTCCGCGGCACCACTAACTGGTGAACCACTGTCCATTCCTTGCTCTCAGGTCTGTAAGGAGAACTCCATTTCCTCATCAGTACCTCATTCTTTAAATAGCATGAATCAGGGACTCCCTCTGCTTCAATTTCAGACTGGGCAGCCTGTGCTAACTCTCTCAGTACTGGGTCAGCTTGCTAAGCCTCAGCTAGGGAAAATTTATTTAACTCATTCCCTGGGTCTTCTAACTTTCCAAAGGATGTCTTGGACAGTCAGTCCTCTTGGTTATCTGCCTGCAGTGCAAATTCAGTCTCTTCTGCGGGAGCTGGTTTGATCATGGCCTCACTCATTACACATGCAGGGGACCATCTTTTGCCACTGCCCTGTCTCTCTGACCTCCTGCAGTCTCTCACTGCTGGGGAAGCTACTACCTTTGTTCCCGCCATATCATTACCTAGGAGCAGGTCAACCCCATTCACAGGCAAACTAGGGACAATCCCTACGGTCACCGGTCCTGAAACTAGGTCGTACTCCAAGTGCATCCGGTGTAAAGGTACAGGCATACACTGCCCTCCAATACCACTCACCACCCTTCTGGTGTTTACTGCGCTCTCTGGGGGAAAGGTCAGGCCTTTTCCCAGTAAAAGGGATCTCGTGGCCCCTGTGTCCCTGAGAATTACTATGGGCTTGCTTGGCCCACTCGAGGGGTATGGGGTTACTCTCCCTTCAGACACAAAACCCTGAATACCTTCAGGAATCCTATTTAATTTTCTGACACTTGCAGCGATAGACTTCCTGGGTCTCACTCTTACTGCAGTTAAAGCCATAGCTTGTTCTGCTGTGCTTTCCATCAGGGTCCCTTCTTCACTGAGTGGGTGTGCCCTGATTAACCCTATAGGTTTCCCTTTAGTTTCCAGCAGTCAGCTTTTAAATGCCCTGCTTTATTGCAATGAAAGCACACAGGTCTCTGGGTCTCACTCCTACTTACAGCACCTTCCTTTTTGGCTGGAGGAGGGTCCTCTGTGTCTCCTGCTTTTCTTTCCCTCCCAGGACTGCTTGGGCTTCTATGACCTTCCCACCCTTTGTCCTTTTTGTATTTGTGGGGTTATTAGGAAAGGTTTTCCCCTGGGAAACTGACTTATAAATAAGAGCAAACTCATCAGCCTCAACTGCTGCCTGCCGGGCTCTATGAACCTTTTGTTGCTTTATATGTGTCTTTATGGAGAGTGGAAGAGAGTTTTTAAATGCCTCGAACAACATTACTTCTCTGAGATTTTCATAGCTGAACTGTACTTTAAGAGAGCTCAGCCACTGGTCAAAAGCCAGCTGCTTACTTCTCTCACACTCCAGATAAGTTTGATCAGCTTGCTTCTTGAGGGTTCTAAACTTTTGGCAATAGGCTTCCGGTACTAACTCATTTGCCCTGAGGATAGCATTTTTTGTCAGTTCATAATCTGATGAACTCTCATCTGGCAACAGCGAATAAACCTCATGGGCTTTTCCTACTAATTTGCTCTGTATCAGCAGAGTCCAAGACTCAGCTGGCCACTTTAACTGCCTTGCCAGTTTCTCAAAAGACACAAAAAATGCTTCCATGTCTCCCTCATTGAATTTTGGGATGAGTTGGGAAATATTTAACAATTCTGCACCCAATCCTGAATTACGCTCCTCCATATTGACCATGCTTTCACTGGGGTTACTCTGTTGCCCCCTAGTTAACGCAAGCCACCTTAGCTCTTTCTCTTTGCATTCTTTCTGGAAGGTTCTTTCACTTTCTCTCTCCTCCCTTCCTTTGTCTTCATGTTCCTTCTGGAAGGAACCTTTCTTTCTTTCTTTCCTGTCTTGCTTTTTCTTTCTCCTGTCTTTCTCTTTCACTGTCTTCTAATTCAAGTTTCCTCTGTTCCAATTGTAGCTTTGCTAGCAGTATCCTATCAGGGTTGATTTCTAACCCTGTTTCTGCTTCTTCAAATTCAAGGGAAAAATGGTTGGCTACAAGCCTTAGACCTTCAGACTTTCTAGCCTTGGCACAGACAGTGATCCCACACTGCTTAGTCATTTTCCTCAACTCCCCTATAGACAGTGCTTTTAACTTTTTATTTAGAGATACAGCACTGAAACAGGCCCTTCCGCCCACCGACTCTGTGCCAACCATCAACCACCCATTTATACTAATCCTACACTAATCCCATATTTCTACCACATCCCCACCTGTCCCTACATTCCCCTACCTATACTAGGGGCAATTTATAATGGCCAATTTACCTATCAACCTGCAAGTCTTTGGCAGTGGGAGAAAACCGGAGCACCCGGCGAAAACCCACACGGTCACAGGGAGAACTTGCAAACTCCATACAGGCAGTACTCAGAATTGAACCCGGGTCCCTGGAGCTGTGAGGCTGCGGTGCTAACCACTGCGCCACTGTCCCACCCTTGTCCCAAGTTACTTCACCCTGGCTTGGGGAGCTATTAGCTTCAGTCACAGACATGTTAGTATTCAAGCACACACAACCACAAGAAAACTTGGATTGAAATCTTTTCTCTTTTTGTTTGGGATCAATTTGACTTCCCACTTCCAATTTCCTTGTTTGTCTGTGGTTCAAATCTAGGATGGTAGCTCCCACGTTTTTGTTATGACCAGGTGAGAAAGGGTCTAGGGGGTTCCCTCTCAGCCTTTGCCTGGTTAAACCGTAACAGAGTTTAATTTTAGAAACACTGTGTTTTTAGCTCCCCCTTATTGATTCCTTGTTCACTGCTCCAATTGTAAGGCAAATAAGTCAGACAGGTTTTCTTAGATTTAAACAAGAAAGGTGGAAGTTTATTAATCTTAAACTCTAATCCAGTTAACGACTACAAATATGTGACATGGCCACGCTAGCAGGCATACGCAATAAACACACACACACAGATAGAGAAAGAAAAGTTAAAAAGCATAAAGGGGAAAAGTTTGAGGCAATCTCGAGATTATAATTACAGTTCTTTAATTTCAATGTGGACTCTTTGGTTGTCGGTAAGTCCTGCCATTCGTTGGGGCCCAATTCACACTTCAACTTGTTTCAATGTCGGAGTCTTTTCTTGAAGTTTATGTGTCTTCTGTGGCTTGGGAGAAAGAGAGAGAGAGACAGCCAGGAGAGAAGCTTCCTTGTTTCCACTTCAGTTGCAAACTGCCTTCTCAATTCAAACTGTCCTGTCGCTCATTCAAAGTCTGGACCAGCCGGTTAGTCATATGACCAGTGCTGTCTTTGTGGATTGTATCAAATTAGCAGTCTCTGGAATGCTCTTCCTTACACCTTCAACGTCTTGTGATCAAAATCCATTTGGGTCATATGGACCAGGGAGTAGTCCTTTGTCTCCACAAGCAACGTCTCTTAATATGCAAATGTTCTCAAGTCAAAGGTTTGGTGTTCTCTTTAACAAGTAATTTCTTCACTCCAGCAACAGTTTAAAATCAATGTTCATATGACAAAATTAATATGCATCATTCTTGGCAGGTGGGGGTCTGCATGACACAGACAAATGTAATCTTCTTTGTGCAGAAAACAGAATGAGAAGAGTCTGATACATGAGCTCACAGTATATGCAAAACAGTACGGAATGCTACTTTAATAGTTTAAGATCTCACATACTTTCAAAGCCAACTAGCAAATTTATGAACATTCAATGCCAAAAGTAGTTGAAGAAAGCAATAGTCTAGAGCTGTAATGATAGTATTAAGTAGTATGGAAAATCAGGGTTAAGGATTTAGACAGCCTCACTTGTTAAGACAGATATATAAATGGATAAAAGGATGAATGGATGAAAGGATGGACGGCCGACCAGCCTGTCACCCAGGCCTGGAAATGCCATGAAGCTGCTCATGCTATGCCTACGTTATTTCACCAGAAATGTGGCCGAAACCCCATTCCACGCATAACCAAGATTTCTGCTGCACTTCAAGTAAAGTAACACCAGTGGAGTAGGAGCAGCTCCAAGGAATTGCTCGGTCTTAATTTTTGGATCTTCATGAATACATAAATTAAAATAGCAATTCAGAACCCTTCAAAATTTCAATTATTGTTACTGAAATAGTGGTTCTATATTTATAAGACTGTAATCATGCATTTTAGTGCATGTGGTGGACCCAGTTATGAAGTTATGAGAACATTCAGTCTATTTAGACATACTGATGGGCTCTAACTGAGATGTGAGGCAGAATGGATTTCTGAAGTGGATTGAGTTAAACAGATTTAGTTTTCTCCACAAAGCTATGCTGAATTTTATGGTTTGGAATGAACTAGCCCTTTGTTGGGGCACTGACAGTCATGCAGAAAAGCACAAGATGTCCATCCTTGCATAGGTTTTCATATTCTGCCATGAAAAACAATTGAGGAAATGTTACCTGGTGTCAGTCGTGACTCAGTGGTCATATGCACACCTCCCATTCAGTAGGTTGTGTGTTCAAGTCCCAAACTAGAGACTTGAGAATATAATCTCGGCTGACACTTCAGTGAGGGTGTGCTGCACTGTTGCAGGTGCTATCTTTCAGATAACATGTTAAACCTGCCCTATCAGGTCAATGTTAAAGATCATGCGGCACTTTTCAAAGGAGAGCAGGGGATTTTTCCTGGCATCCTGGGCAAAATTAATTCACGACAAAACAAAAACGTTGTCTGGTGTTAGAATTTTCTGCCATGATTCCCAATATTGCAACAGTGACTAAGTTAAAATTACATAATTGCAAAATTCATTGGGATGTCCTGAATGAAAGTTCTTTCTTTTTGCCTAGTCTGTAGCTAGGGCCACAATATCAAAGAAATATTTCAAAAATTGGAGAGGAGCATTTAAAATAACAAGAAGGCTGGCCTTCTAACAGTCCTGTAAAGCTATGGCTATTTTATTTGCAAAATGGTGGGTACACACAGGCATTCTAGACTTAGTTGAATGAAAGGTAGAGGAATAGCATGCTGCTCCCACAGGCATATTAAGCAGTGAGAAAAAGAAAAGATTTTGCCCTCTTCTCTCCATCATGGTGTCTAGGTCAAGCAAAGTTAATACCTTTACTTCACCTCAAAACCACAGCTTATCTGATGTGAAGATAAAGAGTTAAATTAGAATTGAGAAAGTAGTCTTTTTAAAATGTTAATTCATTGTTTATTAACTTAATCAGGGCACTGTTTAAAAGTCACATTATGCATAGACTACTTACAAAGTGTTTTCCTTAGTGTACCTGTATACCTGTACATCACATTAATAAACATCACTCTTTGTTGCAGTAAAATGAGGTAGAGTAAGTGAAGGTAAGGCAACCAACCACACATTGATTCTTTCCAACTGTTACTTACTTCCTTTGAAGGACAAATTGATATAATATGGATTTTCTGCCAATTGATGTATCAGATCTATAAAAAAAACAGAGCTACATACCAAGAAATTTTCACCATTGAATGTTATCGGACAAATGAATGATTTAAAAAAAAAATTATCATGATCTGCCAGTCAATAAAACATAAAATCTCTAATGGAACTGTTTATAGACCTTTGCGCTTATCATAGATATCCTGGTAGATATCTAATGTAAAAGCCAACCAGAACCAAAAGGAAAATACTGAACAGGCATTAGACAGTCAAGGAATATTATTGATGCACTATATCGTGATATGTATTCTTAAAAAGAAACACTTACATTTATATAGCACAATTCACAAACTCAGGATGTCCCAAAGCATTTTACAACCAATGAAGTACTTTTGAAGTGCAGTCACCATTGTAATGAAAGAAATGTGGTGGCCAATTTGCTCACAGCAATATCCCACTGACAGCATGGTGATAATGACCAGATAATCTGTCTTTAGTGATGTTTATCTAAGGATAATAATTTGCCAGAACATTAGGGATAACTCCCCTGCCCTTCTTCGAAATAGTGTCATGGGAACTTTTATGTCCACCTGAGAGAACAGACGGAGCTTTAGTTTAACGTCTCATCTGAATGTAGATTAAAACTGACAGCATCAACTGATTTATGCTTATACTGGGCACTCTGGAGGAGTGAGGACTCTTAAGATATTGAGAAAATGCTGAAGATATCCAGCATATCTATTAGTTTCTCTAAAACTGATTGAAATTTTCATCAAAATCCCTACCTGAAAATGTTAACCTATATATTTTTTTAGACTCTTGTTTGGTTTTGCATGGCTATATGAAATCTATGCCCCAAAATGGAAAACTGTTGAGTGGATTACATGTTTGTTGGCTTTGTACAGTTACTGTACTCATAAGAAAGGTTACCAGTGCTGCATATTTCAAAGACATGAGATCCATATGGAAGAAAACAGCTGTAGCACATGTGCACACTCTGATAAAAATCTGTCATTGCAGGCTTATGTATGTAACCTGAAAACAATCTTCTTTCGTGTATGAAAGAATACTTCCACATGTTGATCTGAGCTTGAAAGATGAGATTTCTAATAAAGTGCCTTCAGTATACCAATGACATCACTGATGCACCCAGCCTGATAAATTCCACCCAACATCCTACTCCAATCACAAAGGACACTTTAAGCAAATCAAAGACAAGAAGTTGCACTGCACTAGACAGTAAGAAATTCAAAATATTGGGGTTATTGTAGTCTGTAACACACCGGGAACTATTTTTGGTCGGAAACAAAGGTGAGATTTTATAGAAAATCCTAAAGCCTGAAAATCCATCAACAAAGTCAATTCCCTGGGGGCAGATAGTGCCGTGGGATGGTACCTGTGTAGCCGGCACAGCTTTCTTCAAAGGTATCGATGATGAAACCTATGGGGGCCACACAGGTATCAACTGGTGACTCTGTCTGCCCCAGGGAATTGATATAGGCTACGCAAACTTTGAAGCAATGTTACATAAATGAATTTTTAACACTAGGTGTACTAAAAGTATGGATAAGAGAAAAAAACTAAAGAACAAGCTGAATTTTTGAGTTTTGCCCCAAACTTATGAAATAATGAAGTAGTTTTTTCAAAGATTAAGCCTGGTATGGAATTCTTTAGTTTTGTCATTAATGTTTAAAAACCAGCTGCACTTACAGAAAAATGCTCCAGCTGATTGTAATGCACAAGGGAGGTGCTCAAGGAAGGAACCAAGCCATTCAATTCAAGTATAAATATATAGTTCAATTTTGTTCAAACTTGTTTTTCTTTGGCATTTGTTATGAATTTAACAGACAATTATTTAAATACACTGGAGCCCAGTCACAGTAACCAATATAATTACCAACCTGTTCTTTCACATCAGAGAGAATGGGCGTGAATTTCATCCTTGTAGCACGCTGCACGCGGTGCTACAGAAGCTGATTCCACTCCATGGTGTATGCGCTGTGCCAGGAACCATTTTTGGTGTGACCTGCACAGTGCGCCATCTTGAGAAGGGTACCCACATGGGTGCCCCTGCATGCAGCAGAAACAGCTGAAACGGTTCTATCCTGATGCCACACAAACCTACTGGCTGATGTGATGCCCATTGCCTAAATTAGGACCACACAAGTCCATTGTATGAATTCAAGCATCGCTCACCAATGATCAAATGTTCAGCTGCAAGAGAGGCCCAGCAATAGCTCAACTTAAAGGGTGAAGAACCCACAAGCAGTTAAGGTGATTTTTAAAAATTTCTGTTATTGCAAATTAAGTACTTCAGAGTGTTTTTGCAGGTGTTATGGTGATTTTATGGATTTGGCAGGCAGTGTTGCTTCATCCTCTCAGGGAGGAAAATGGTGATCTATCCACAGAAAGGCTGAAACAGGCATGGCTGCAGCAGTTAAAGTGTCTCCGTGTCTGCATCACTATAGGGAAACAGGATGCAAAGAGGATAAGTTCTGTGTGATGACCCCCATCAAGTTAGAGCCAAACTCCTCCATACACCTTGACAGTGATTGAAGCTGTCTGGCAAGCCAGCCAATGCACCCAGCATCCTGGTGTGCATGCCCATAAGTGTTCTCCTGCATGCCAACCCAATGAGGTTCTCATTTGTGTTCCCTCTAAAAGACTGGCCTGCGACCTTGCTATCTGATGAGCTAGCAAGCAAACCATCCTTTACTCCTACCATGGCTGCTGCCACTCATGCACCGTGATTCACCACATGCTGATCCTGACTCTATACAAGCTTCCATGGTACTTGCAGTGCCTAATATCTGAGCTGGTGGCTGCAACAGTCAGATCAAGTGACGGGGCCTCTTCATCAGTGCTGTGGTGTTCCTCTCGCTCCTCCTCCTGGGGCTGCAGCGACTGGGTAATCAGCAGCTCTTAGGTGGCTGAAAGCAGAAAATCAGAAGGGGAAGGTTGGGACAAGGGAAGGGAGCTGAGAAGGAAAGAAAGAGATCCATGGTCACACCATCTACAGCTTGCTAATCATGTCGGATAGCGGGCTGAAGGCGAGCTGGGATTTGACAAGGGGCATAAGGCAGGAATATACCATCATTCCCAATGTGCTCAGCAATGATGAATGCCACAGGCTCTGTCTCAGCCAGACCCAGAATGCAGAGAACTATCGCCTCCATATGGTATCCTTGTCTCACATCAGTTCTGCTCTGTTCCTTTTTATTGTGTGCCACCTTGTCCTGTAAGAGAGAGGGAAGAATGTCAGTGATTGTGTTTGGGTGATGTGCCTGCTATAGGTGAATAAATGGAATTATATGGAGGCAGTGAGAGGTAGGTGTGAGTCTGGTAGTGTTGATAGGTATTTGAAGATGAGGTAGAGTATCTGGATATCAGCCATGAGTCCTGAGTGGCAGGGATTGCTGATGAGTGAATGGTGGGGGTCTGGTGCATTGAACAATGTGAGAGTCTGGAGAAGTGATGGGTAAGAAGTCTCATGTGAAGATGCATTCACTGATGTTAACGACCCACATGAATTCTTGTGGCACTGCTGTCAAAGTCCTTGGAGCCAGATGTCCGGAATGGGCCTCCACGGCCATCTGTATCCACTCCCTTCTTAGGGTGGTCCTTGGAGAACTTCCTGGTCCCTTGTGAACCATGGCATTTCTCCTGTTGTCCATCTGCACCATTACTGCCATATCTGTGACCCTGGAGCCTTTTCTCTGCCCTGGTGTTCCATTTTCCTTATTTAGAATTGTAGCAATAGATTCAGCAGCAGCCTCCTGTAATTCAGTGCAGTTTCTCTTTAAGTGGGACAAACTGCTTCGAAGAACAGCAGGGTAGCTGCACCATGTTTTATCCGCACAACGCTGTTCAGTCCTCTGCTAAGTGCAGAGGTAGCCAGCAGTGTGGGAGCCAGGCAGTCCAATGTTACCATCATATAAATTAGGTGGCAGCTGACGAAGTACCACTATTGACTGAGCTAGCCAACTCATGAACCACATATCTGCCAGACTGGGCCTGTGGCAGATGCTGAGAGAACTAACAAGAGGGAAAACCCTACTTGGTCTCGTCCTCACTTATCTACCTGATGCAAATGCATCTGTCTGTAACCGTATTGGTAGGATTGACCACCACACAATCTTTATGCAGATGCAGTCGATGTAGAAAACTGCCCAGATCTGTGCTGTCCAGAAAAAGCAGGACAAATCCAATCCAACCAATTACCACCAAATCAGTCTGCTCTCCATCATCAGCAAAGTGGTGTAAGGTACCATTGACAATACTATCAAGTGACATTTACTCAGCATGCTCATTTTGGGGTCCACCAGGGCCACTTGGCTCCAGATTCCATTACAGTCTTGGTCTCAACATGGACAAAAGAGCTGAATTCAAGAGGTGAGGTCAGAGTGACTGCCCTTGACATCAAAGCAGCGTTTGATATATTGTGGCATCAAGCAGCCATAGCCAAATTGAAGTCAAAGGGAATCAGTGGGGAGGGGGGGGGGGGGAGGGGCAGGAGGTGGGGGAGGTGAATTCTCCACTGGTTGGAATCACATCTAGCACAAAGGAAGATTGTTGTGGTTGTTACAGGCCAATCATCTCATCTCACCCCCCAGGACATCACTGCAGGAATTCCTAATAAAGGCCTGCTCAGGTCTGCAAAAAGAGAACCGACCCGAGCCCGACAGAACCACATCCGACCCGGCCCGAGTCCTTCCATTTTTTTCCCGCGCCTGACACGACCCAACCCGACCATCAGTTAACTTACCTTCCATTTTTCACTTTCTTGCTGATCTGCACAAGCTTAAAATAACTGTAACCAAACAACCTTTCTCGTCAAAAAATTTAATTAACCATGGAGCCACTTACCTGTGATAGAGCGTGTCTGACCCAGACTGACCTGAGCCCAAATGCTGGAATCGGAACTGCAACCCGACCCGACCCGACCCGACCCCGACACATGTCATCGGGTCCCGTCGGATTCCAGTCGGGTAGCAGGCCTTTAGTTCCTAAAAGTAGTGTCCGAGGCTCAACCATCTTCATTTGCTTCATCAATGACCTTCCCTTCATCATAAAGTCAGAAGTGGGGATGTTCGCGGATGGTTCCTCCTGGCTCACAAGCAGTACTGTACAGATACACCTTTTCCATGAAACTCTCTTCACTTCCCCTTAGGCTGCCAGGTTTCCTGAAGCTTGGGAAATTTGGCAGGCCACTGTTAAACATGCAAAGCAGGTTAAATCAAAGATTACAAGCCTCATTAAAATATTTAAATTGAAAACCTGCTTCCTGCGAGTAGGTTGGCTGCCCACCCCTTGTCCTGGTTCCAATAAACCTGGAATTGGGAGGGTTGGAAGTGTGTTGGGGTTGGGTTTGATATTTTTTTAAATTTTAACATCTCACCCAAACCCAACCACCAGTTTTTTGGAGAGAAAATTCACCACATGGCCGAGAATCTAATATCTATGTGCAGGAATTTACAAACTTGTATAGTTAAAATAATAATACAACTATAAATTTACTGATTAAAATATTGCTAGTATCATTCTTTATGTAGAAATGTTTTTACCGACCCACCTTCATTCGGTATTTAATATGTCGAGTTCACTGTCTGAAGATCTGTTGTTAAGATTGGCTGGCTTATTTTGAAATATTTACTTTTTTTTTGGTGTGCAAATCAAATTTGATCAAACCTTTGAACTCATCTTTGCTGAACCAAACTGCCCTTATTGGAACTCATCAATCTTTGGAGAATACACATATTTCACATTTGTTCCATAAATCTTTCTATCTATCATCCAATTTCTTTCGGTAATTTATTTTCACAGCAGCAACTCTGACACGTAACAGTGTAAAGATCAACTGCTGAATTAAAGTGTGAATTGATTGAAGAAGAGAAGGATAGTCATTGTGGTTTTACAGTCAAGCATAAACTGTTTTTATTCTTACCCATAATCTAATTAAGGAATATCAGCTCCAATTTAAGAGCTCTCTGCAGTGCATTCCAATTTAACAGAAGGAGGGAGTACACACAATTCCCATTTCATCATGCATAAAGCATGCCATCTGTTTGCTGATCTTGGTATAGCATAACTATTAATGGTTAAAGTAAAGCTTACAACCTGAATGGCTTTAGCCTCCCAACTGAGTGAAGTTGTGCAGAGGCTCATGGACATATTATGAGACCGCTGGTCAATCTATGGACAAGATTTGCATCCATGCAGTATTGACTTGGGACTTTAACTCCCAGCAAGTACTGAAGTTATTTGTGCTGATATGGATGCAATGTTTCTTTAAAAATAATACGTCTCTATTTTACATTTACAGGAGTGAATGACAGTTCAAAGAAAAGTCATATTGGAAAACATATTTGTGCTGTCAAGAAATGTCAAAATTTTGGCATTTAGATGCCCACTAAGAAAAAATTGCAAATGCTTGTCATATTCTATATCAAACCAGTGTCACACGGAGGTGAATAGTTTTTCATTTTGGTACTAAATGACAGAATGTTACATTTGTTGTTTCTTAATACTTAATGTTCCGTGATGACTAGCTGCAGAATTTTCGTTGCAGAATGTTATTTTGTCCATTTCTCTTTCTATTCTAAGCGTTGTGAACATCATCTCCAAACCTGGCATAAATGGGACACTGCGGCAATTAAAAAAAAAATTAGCTGCAATCGTTATGCTGTGTGTGTCTTCTATTTACCATTTATTTTGGAAGGTTAAATCTCTGAAACCTAACTTTGGCCGTGAAACTTGACACTGCACTGGAAATGAGAACAGAAAGTGTCGGAAATACTCAGCAGGTCTGGCAGCATCTGTGTAGAGAGAAACAGAGTTAATGTTTCAGGTCTGTGACCCTTCATCAGAATTGATAAAAGTTAGAAATGTAACAGTCTTTGAGCAAGTGAAAGGGGGGAGGGGGGAAGAATGACAAGAAGGAAGGACCGTGATACGATGGAATCGGGGCGGAGGGGGGGAGGGGCGGAGATTAAATGATAGAGATATCATGGAACAGAATGCAAATGCAGTGCTAAATAGTTGTAGCAAAAGACAAAGCGTGAGTCCAGAGAGAGTGGTAATGGTAGAATAGTGATCAGCTTTGTACGAAAGCAAAAAAAAGAAAAATAAGTTTAAGACTAGCACATGGTGAAAAAATAAATAATTAAAAAAGAAAATATATATAAAAAAATAAAAATAGTAAATAAGCAAAAAATAATGGGCTCACAGTCTGAAATTATTCAGTTCAATATTGAGTCCAGAAGGCTGTAGAGTACCTAATCAGAAGATGAGGTGCTGTTCCTTGAGCTTGCGTTGATGTTCACTGGAACACTGTTGCAGGCCGAGGACAGAAATGTGGGTATGAGAACAAGGTGGTGAATTAAAATGGTAAGCAACCAGAAGCTCGGGATTATGCTTGCGGACCAAATGAAGATGTTCTGAAAAGTGATCACCCAATCTGCGTTTGGTCTCCCCATTGTTAGCAGCGAATACGGTATACTAAATTGAAAGAAGTACAAGTAAATCACTGCTTCACCTGGACGGAGAGTTTGGGGCTTTGGATGGTGAGTAGAGAGGAGGTAAAAGGGCGGGTATTACACCTCCTGCAATTGCATGGGAAGGTGCCGAGGGAAAGGGACGAAGTGTTGGGCGTGATGCAGGCATGGACCAGGGTGTCACGGAGGGAATGGTCCTTTTGGAATGCTGACAAGGGAGGGGAGGGGAAGATGTATTTGGTGGTGGCATCACACTGGAGGTGGCAGAAATGGCGGAGGATGATACTTTGGATGTGGAGGCTGGTGGGGTGGGGAGTGAGGACAAGGGGAACCCTGTTGTGGTTTTTAGGGGGAGGGGAAGGGGTGAGGGCAGAAGTGCGGGAAATGGGTCAGATATGGCCAAGGGCTCTGACAACCATAGTTGGGGGGGGTGGAATCCTCGGCTGAGAATAAAGGAAGACACATCAGAGGCGCTGTTCTGGAACGTTGCATCATCAGAACAGATGCATCGGAGACAGAGAAACTGGGGGAATGGAATGGAGTTCTTACAGAGGGCAGGGTGTGAGGAAGTCAAGGTAGCCATTGGAGTCGGTGGGCATATAAAAAATTTGTGGACAGCCTATCACTAAAGATGGAGACAGAGAAGTCGAGGAAGGGAAGTGTCAGAGATGGACCATGTGAAGGTGAGAGAAGGGTGGAAATTGGAAGCAACGTTGATGAAATTTTCCAGTTCAGGGCGAGAGCAGAAAGCAGCACCAATATAATCATCAATGTACTGGAAAAAGAGTTGGGGAAGGTGGTTTCAGTAGGACTGGAACAAGGAATGTTTGATATACCGCACAAAAAGACAGGCATAACTCATGTTGCGACCGAGTAATGCACTGTCAATTCAGTTCCATTACTCCACAGGTCACAGCATATTATTAAAGTTTCCCACCTACCGGAAATTAGCCAAATTAAACACTTTATTAACCCCCCAGAATAAAAACACACCAAACAGGTATCTTTAAGCAACAACGAAATAACTATTTATCAATAAACTAAATCTTAAACAATACTGAGATAAATCTATGTCTGAAAAGACTTTATAACTTCTTATACCTTCTAACCCTCATGCTCACATACATACATTCAAAAACCAATGGTTAACCAGTTTGAAAATGATGGTTTAAATTAGAGCTGTTTCTTAGGAATAATAAAGCAACTGGGTTGGAAGTCTTGGTGGGTTACGTTCCCAGTTTGATGAGGTGTCCCCAAGTCGAATAGTCAGATGCCACTCTAAGTCTCCAGGCCAGTTTGATGAACAGTCTGCAATGGATAGGCATTCACGGCACTTCAGCTGCAGTAGGCATCACACAGATTTTTCAACAAGGAGTATAACAACAGGTATATTTAGATTTTGAATTAGCAGTCTATCAGCAGAACCTTTACTGACTATCCAGAACTCCCAGAAACACAAAAGACAATAGAAGGTCACTCCTGACGCAGAGACCTCTTAGAGACGGGAGTAAAAAGGAATTTGCTGTCTCCAATACTGCAAAGATTCTTTTCCGGGGTCTTTTCCTCTTTCAGCAAAACACAGCATGCAGGCCAATGTAGATTTTTTTTCTGAGAGGGAGAGAAATTGTTCCTTCAGGAAGAGCATGCTTCGCTGGTCTGCCAGATCAAACTCGTTCTAGCCAGTTCTTACACATAGTTAAATGGATACAATACAGATGTGATCTCTCACTCTTGCTATGGCCTAGGAAACAGGCTTGCAGCTCGCACATACTTGCTTCAGAGAGACAAACAATTGTCAGTCTTAAAGGCACACAGACCCCCTTTATGTTTTAAACAAAAAAAAACACTTCAATGACACGAGGAACCATATGGGTACCCAGAGCACCACCTTTTGCTTGGAGGAAGTGAGTGGAGTTGAAGGAGAAGTTGTTCAATGTGAGAACAAGTTCAACCAGGCAGAAGAGTGTGTTGGTGGATGGGGACTGGTTGGTCCTCTGTTCAAGGAAGAAGCGGAGAGCCCTCAGACTGTCCTGGTGGGAGATGGAAGTGTAGAGAGAGTTGATGTCCATAGTGAAGAGCAGGCGGTTAGGGCCAGGAAACTGGAAACTGTCGAAATGACGTAGGGCATCAGAAGCATTGCTGATGTAGGTAGGAAGAGACTGGACACCTCCGCTTGATCCACAAGCATGGTCCTGAACTTCTGGTTGCTTGCCATTTTAATTCATCATCTTGTTCTCATGCCCATATTTCTGTCCTCGGCCTGCTGCAGTGTTCCAGTGAGTATCAACGCAAGCTCGGGGAACAGCACCTCATCTTCCGACAAGGCACTTTATAGCCTTCTGGACTCAATATTGAGTTCAATAATTTCAGTCCATGCGCCCCATTATTTTTGTTTATTTATTTTATTTATTCGATTTAATATATTTTTATATATATATTTCTTTTTTAATTATTTGTTTTAACCATGTGTTAGTCTTAAACTTATTTTTCATGTTTTTGCTTTTATACAGAGCTGTTCATTATTCTGCCATTAGCACTCTGGACTTGTGCTTTGTCTTTCGCTACAACTATTTAGCACTCCATTTGCATTCATTCCATGACATCTCTGTCATTTAATCTCTCCCCCCTCCATCCTTTCAGAGTCCTTCCTTCTTGTTCTTCTCCCCCCCGCTCCCACCTTTCACTTGCTCAAAGACTGTTACATTTCTAACTTTTGTCAATTCTGATGAAGGGTCACAGACCTGAAACATTAACTCTGTTTCTCTCTACACAGATGCTGCCAGACCTGCTGAGTATTTTCGGCACTTTCTGTTCTCATTTCAGAGTTCCAGCATCAGCAGTATTTTGCCCTTACTACACTGGAGACCTTGGTCAAGGAGGTGCAGAAAAGAAGAGCTGTTATCTATCTTCAGGAAGGCAGAAGACCCTCTAGGCAAACTCTCAGAAGGCAGTGGGAGCAGATAGTCATGGGGGTCAATGCCAGAAGTGTAGCCTTGAAGACCTGGACACAGTGCTGCAAGAATTCAATAAGCTCACATGAGTGATCAAGGTCAGTGAATGTGTCTTCAAATGCCATTTCCCACCAACTGTCCCACTGATCAATGCATTACACTCTATCACTCACCTACCAAAAATCTCTATCAATCATATCAACCTAACATTCATATGCTCACCTCACCCTCACACACTGAGCACTGCTGCTAGCCTCACATCCACATCTCACAGCTTGCACATACTACTAGTTATTCATCCATGACAGCCATATCACAAAAACATATTACAAGGCACTCACTGATACACATCCTTCCCTCTTGCAGGACAAGTTGGTGCACAAGTAGAGGCAGCGAGAGCTAACCAGAGAGGAATACATGTCCCTTAATGTCCTTACCCCAGTGGAAGAGACGGTGCTTGCCATCATTGGAGTGTTCATGACTGAGACCGTGGATGGCAGCAAAGCTGAAACTATTGAAGATGAAGGCATGCTTATACCTACTCCTCCTCCTCACATCCCACTTCCACTTCATCCCACAATCTCTTCTGATTTACAAGCTGCAGATGATGTGATCATGCACCTCTTGTTTTAACCCCACCCCCAACCCACCTTAGCCCCCCACCCCGCTGTCCTTCTCACACCCCTAAACTCGTGCCTTTCTCCTTTCAGATATCCAAGAACTGCAACTTGGCCAGGCTGTGGTGGGAGAGAAGGAGGTGAAAGAGCAGGAAGACAGTGATGAGGAAGAAATACACTCACTCACTTTCACACTTGCAGTCACCACCTCAGATACTGATACTGCGTGCACTTTAGAGGACAGCTCCAAGGCGGAATCTGCAAATGATGAGACATTGGACCTGAGTTGCTTGCAGCCATGGCAGGGGGAAAGGGTAGCGCAGGTTTCAGCTCGCCGGAGGGTGAGGCTGCACAGGAGTTCTGCTGCAAAGGATTCAGATGAGGACTTCAGTGGGTGGCAGGCTGAAGACTGATAGGCATGTACAGGGAAATGTTTGGTGGATTGGCAGGCCTGCCAGAAAGCCTATAGTCACTTTCAAGGAGAATGGAGGAGTCCGGCACCAACTTGACACAGGGCTTGCACAGAGCTTGGAGACCATGCTTTCTAGCATGGAAATGGTAGCCAACTCCACTAGCACACTTGCGGACCCAACCGTGATGCAGAGTCTGATGGTCCATGCCTTAGCTTCTATTGCAGCACAAGCAGACGTTACCCAGTGTCTGAGCACTACAGTGGAAGCTCAGACTGAAATCATGCGAGCTCAGCTTGCTGCCATGGAAGATCAGGCTGCTTTCATCATGGCTGGCTGTGCAAAGGAGCTAGCAGGATGTCACAGCAATCCAGCAATCTTCCCACCAATACACTGCTAAGATTATTGAGGTGCCACAGCTCCCTCAACTTCTGGAGTGATACTGGAGCACGAATCGGCTGTTCTCTTTCGGAAT
The DNA here is from genome assembly GCF_036365525.1 of Heterodontus francisci. Lineage (NCBI taxonomy): Eukaryota > Metazoa > Chordata > Chondrichthyes > Heterodontiformes > Heterodontidae > Heterodontus > Heterodontus francisci. Next base: position 108,198,401 of record NC_090376.1, read on the forward strand.
GACTATCCATTCTCCTACCACTGCCACTCCGCCAGTGGCCTTGCTGTTGCCTTTCAGCCAGCCAGCCCAGTCTGCTGCCACCCGTGTTTTAGTTTAGAGATACAGCACTGAAACAGGCCCTTCGGCCCACCGAGTCTGTGCCGACCATCAACCACCCACTTATACTAATCCTACACTAATCCCATATTCCTACCACATCCCCACCTGTCCCTACATTTCCCTACCACCTACCTATACTAGGGGCAATTTGTAATGGCCAATTTACCTATCAACCTGCAAGTCTTTTGGCTTGTGGGAGGAAACCGGAGCACCCGGAGGAAACCCACGCAGACACAGGGAGAACTTGCAAACTCCACACAGGCAGTACCCAGAATTGAACCTGGGTCGCTGGAGCTGTGAGGCTGCGGTGCTAACCACTGCGCCACTGTGCCGCCCTATGTGTTGAGGTGGTACAGTCTGAAGCCAGGTCTTCTGGAGCTAGTGCTGCTCGAAATCTTCCTCCAGAGCCATCTGCAGTCTCTCCCATTGAAAGTCAACAGCCTTCCACCAGCTATGTTGCAGCCATTGGGATACAAATTTGTAGGAGCACTAGAACAGGCAAAGGCACATGGAAGACAAACACCAAGGGAATGCAGAAGGATAATTAGTTGACTTTTGTATGGTTTGATTTATAAAGTTGGTTTGGAATGTTTGTTCTGTGGTGGTTTTTGTTTCAGTGTTGTGGCCTTGCTCAGGCTGTGATGGTCAGCAACAAAGGGAACATAAGGTGTGGGACTGTTGGTGAATGGCAATTTGAGTTGCATTCACTGGCACCATAGTCAGATAAGATGATCATGGAACGCCTAACCAGAAAGGGGATGTGGTGTTTGCCTCCTCCCTTCTTCTCCTTCTCCTCCTCCTCTTCTTCCTCCTCCTTAAAGCCGGCTGCACTCAAAATCCTCCAAAAGCTTGGAGTTCATTACGTCATTTAAATATCATAAGGAAAAGTGAATGGCTGTTGTTGAAAGAGTAATGCGTTGACTTTGATTCTAGATCATCACACATTGGATCCTTCTTTGTTTGTTGCAGAGCTCCTGCACTTTGATTGAGTGGAAGCCTTTGAAATTAATGCAGACCATTGAAATAACTGCTGGCACCGCTATCTCAATGCAGCTGTAGTCAATCAAAATGAAAACCCTGGAGAAAGCAGCAATCGCACAACATTATTTCTATTGCTACAACTGGTTTATCTGCACATCTACAGGAATGGATAAGTCTGTGACTCTTGTGGAACAGTATAATCAGTCAGCACTTAAATATAGTGACTTACTTAATGCATGAGAACTTCCTGCTAAGTGACTGGACTGATTTATTAGTGAAAAGAGTTCAAGAAAACTGTAACTTTGACACCCACTGACAGAGCCACAAAGTGAACCCTACTCATTCACTATCATTGTGTACCTTCTGTAAGTGCCTTCCTATATAGCCACAATCTTTTTATGTATTGGTGCTCTGTAAGGACAGGAAGACAGATGGGTCCATGTTGACTCTTCCTCAGATATAATGAACTGATAATCTCTGCATGTGTGCCTGTGCCTCCCAATCATTTCTTACCTTCTCTAAATGGTGGATGGTTGTTATAATAGCAGCATAAACTATACTCTTAAGCTCCTGTTGTGTTAGCTCTTTGTGTATTCTGTTTAGTAGTTTGGCGCACCAGTGTGACCTATACCTCAGCGCATGCACATTACATTACTATTCAGAATCTGCAGCATTGGCTAAAGCAATTTTATTTGGCTTCAATTTTTTTTAACTTATTGACAGAATGGACTGAATTTTACTGGGCCCCCAACATCAGAGCCCGCAAAATACCTCCAGGAGAGGTCCACCATGGGCCTCGACGCTGGGAAGGCCCCTCCCATTATTACCGGCAGCGCAAGGCCTCGTTGCAGCGTCCCCGCCGCTCAGTGATGGGAACATCATTTAAATATGCTAATATATTGAAATTAATGAATAAATAATTACCTTGTCACGCCGGCCGTCCCGCTGCGAAATTCCAGTTGGTTGCCAGACTCCCGCGCCTTCAGCTCTCCGTTCAGAGATTCGAGGTGGAAAACTGGATGGGAGGGGGGGAGCAGGTAAGTTTTCAGGGCTGGAGGTGGAGGAGGTGCACGGAGAAAACCATTGCAATTAGTGGAGAGGGTGGTGAGAAGGGGTTGAAGGTAAAAGATTACAAACTTTGGGCTGGGGGGAAGGTCAGGATCACGAGGTAAGTTTTTTTGGTGGGAGACGGCAATTAAGAAAGTGTTTGGTCATTGGGAGGGTGGGAGAGGGGATTGAAACTTTTAATAAATTTTTCATTTCAATTTCATAGATCCTGTATTTTTAAACATTTAAATTAAAATGAAGGGAAGCAAGCCCTTTAAAAATGGTGCTGCACTTGCGCAGTGACACCGAATGCCAGATTCCATTGCTGGGGACGGAGCACCTGTCCTCTCTGTGTCATTGGGGGCGGGTGGTTCGCCCCAGACATGTAAATGAGCCGCTGCGCTAAATATCACTAAAAATTCCCCTCCATTTTTGAAGCTCTGGCAAGAGAGAATTAAATTTATTCAACTCTCATTGGAAAGGAAGCCTTAGTGGCCTCCCTTATGCACTAGTGGACAGCAAACTGGGAGATGTTGCAAATATCAGCTGCACCAGCCAGGAAGGAGTCAGACACATAAAAGTTCATGGCCATGGTCACCGTCACAGTCACTGGCAATGCCCTCACCTTGCTCTGGGTGTCATTGCGGCTGCAGCAGGTGGAAGATTTCAGTGAGTTCATTCTTATGGAAGTGGAATCGTCAGATGCACTGTTCCTCGCTGAGGAGAATTGCTCCCTAAACACCCTGGCAGAGATAGCCTCCTGCTGAGAGCTGTTCTTCTCCTCATCCTAATCCCTCTTCCAACAGCTTGTCCTGCTCTGTATGGCCTCCGCTCATTTTGCCTGTGATGCTGTTGTCCACTGAAATACATACTACTGCTCTCGTGTCTGGCATCAAATGGTTTGCACAGAATCCTCAAAGTCATGATGAAGTACTCCAATACATGGTATGCCACTCTCAGTATACTTTAGCAAATTTAAGGGACTATAGAAACCACCAAGCACTTCTATAATTGCAGCAACAGCTAGTGGAAATCTATCAACAATTAAACTGAACCTCGTTGATGATTCCTTTAAATAGTGCTGGTGGCTGGGAGGTGGAGGTGGGGATCCTTCCTGCTGTTGGATGTATGTTCAGCTGTATGCGTTCAAGAGGAGGTGTTCGCTGGAGCATTCAGTTCCAAAATAGCAGTACTAGTGTCAAATTAGTTACATGCTGATTGACATCACTGTTTGCCTGCTCTGCATACTTCGGGCAGACACTCCTTGAGTGCACACTAATGCCCTCACCAAAATGGGGTCTGTCTGTACCTGAAGTGGAGGAGAAACAGCACTTGCAGCACTGAAAAACCAAACATTAAGGGCAGAATTTTTTGGGCCCTGGGAGACGGGATGGGAGATGGGTGGGCACATAAAATAGTGACAGAAGGCAGGGAGTGGAGGGCCCTTTGCCTTCGCATGAAGCTGCGATTAAGCTGGGGGCAGGAAAGGCCAAATACAACCTTCCCACCCAGAGGCCAATTGAGGCCCTTGAGTGTTCAATTAAGGTCATGAGTCTTTGGACCTCTCTTCCTCAAAAAGCGGTGGAAGCAGAGTTTTGAATATCTTTAAGGCAGAGGTAGATAGATTATTGGTAAGCAAGGGAGTGAAAAGTTGTTGGGGGTAGGTGGGAACGTGGAGTTGAGGTTACAATCAGATCAGCCATGATCATATTGAATGGCGGAGCAGCCTGTAGGAGCTGAGAGGCCTGCTCCTGCTCCTAATTCGTATGTTTGGATGTTCGTAATAACCAGTTAAGGGCCTCTTCCTGGAGGAATTACACCAGCAGCAGGTGGGGTGGGGGGGCCTCCGCCATGTGGGAGGTTGTCCAGTAAAACAAGGCGGCCTCTCTGCAGGCTTGGGAGCCTCTTCCGTGGGAAACCTGTGGCCCACAAAGAGCCCCCTGGCAAAGGCTGCTCCTCCGCAAACACCACCCCGCCCTCAACGATCACCCTTCCCATCCCCCTTTCCAAGTCCTGCCACACTGGCCCCAGCAACCCTGCCACACTTACCTTGGGTCCAGGGCTCCAGCACTGCTCCTTATCCCGGGCCTGGTATAGTGCGTCTCAGTGGTCCTGCCAATACTACTGAGCTGTTGGCCCTCTGATTGGCCAGCAGCTCTGAGAGGGGGGAATCTCTGCTTTTAAAAAGATGGCAACCATGGTGTGGAGCAGTTAAGTGCATGAGTGTTGTTCAATTGCGCTGGGGGACTCAAAAGGGCTAAGGCAGGGTTTCCTTCACCTTTTCGGCCCAGCGTCGGGATACCCACTGGGTCCGCAAAATTCAGCCCTACGGAACCAAATTTCACAGCCTTTGAGTCCAATGTACCCATGTCAGATCCCTGTTCAATTCACCCTTTTCAAGTTAAGCATTTTGATTCTATCTTACGCCTTCTCCTTCTATATAACTGATCTAAACTTTATGATACTATGATCACTATTCCTGATATTCTCTCACTGTGACATACCCCACTGGATCCATTTCATTTCCCAGGACTAGATCATGCAATGCCTCCTTCCTCATTGACCAGGAAATATAGTGATCAAGAAAATTCTCCTGAAACCCAGAAATTCCTCTCCTCCTCTGCCTTAACACAATCACTGCCCTATTCAATATTGGGGTAGTTAAAATCTCGCTTAGTTGCTACTCTATCCTTCTTGCACCTCACAGTAATTAGTTCCTTTACCTCCTTCCCACTGTTTGGTGGCTGATAAAAATAAACCAAGTTACTTAATAGCTCCTCTATTGTTTCTTTTCTCCAACCAAATAGACTGTGTCATTGACCCCCTCAAGGATATTCTCTTTTCATCACTTTTCCTGAAATCAAATCTGTGGTCCCTCCTCCTATCTCCCCCTCCCTATCTTTCCTGAATACCAGGAATATTAAACATCTAATCCTCCCCTTTTTTGAACCTTCTCTCAGTTATTGTCACTACATCATATTCCCATGTGTTTATTTGAGCCTGCAGTTTACCAACCTTATTAACCACACTTTGTGCATTTGCAGACATGCACTCCCAACCTAAATTGGACCTCTTCGTATTTTTCATAATCCCAACTAATTCTGTATTATTTCTACGTCTAACTGTCTATTTCAATCCTTTGTGCCTCTTGTTTCTACTTTTTAATGCTACATCTTAGTGCCTAAACCTCTGTCGAAGTAATTTAAACCTCCCCCATAGCACTTGTTAAACTGCCCGTGAGATGATTGGTTTCAACTCTGAACAGGTCCCTCCTTCCATGGAGCTGGTCCCAATGTCCCAAGAATCTGAAGCCCTTCTTCCTGCACTTCATCTGTATCCATGCATTAACCCGTCATACCCTCCAATTCTTACTCTCATTAGCACATGGCACCAGGACTAATCCAGGGATTGCTACCTTTGAGTTCTTGCTTTTTAACTTCCTCTCTAGCTTCTTAAGATTTGTCTGCAAGACCTCAACTCTCTTCCTCCCTTGGACCATAACTTCTGATTCTTCCCCTTTCCCCTACAAACCTGCAGAATGTTCGGCAGACTCTCTGTGATGTCCCTTCCCTGGCACCAGGGAGGCAACATACCACACGGATCTCATGTCAATGGTAACAGAACTACCTGTCTGTCCTCCTAACTATCAAATCCCCAATTAATTACTACTGTGTTCCTAGACTTTGCTGTATCCCCCTGTGCAGTCCTTTTCCTCGCAGTGCCAGGTTCAAGACTGCACTCCTTCAAGATGTCATCAACTTAATTGGTGTTTAATGCTGAATATCAATTTGACAGTGCCAGTGGAGAAACAATGTAAATCTATAACTTCTTTTGCTCCACCATTGGTAGCCATGCCTTCAGCTGTCCAGGTCTCATGTTCTGGAATTTTCTACCCAAATCCCTTTGCCTCTCCACCTCTCTCTCCTCTTTAATCAGGCTTTTGGCTTCCTGTTCGATTGCTTACTTCTTTGGTTTAGTGTCAACCTTTTGTCTGGTTACGTTTTTGTGACCTGCCTTGGTACATCTTACTACGCAAAAGATGCTAAATAAAGGCAAGTTGTTGTTGAAGGAAAGTAACAGAAAACATGGCAGTAGAGAAATTCTATGAATTCACCAAGTTCTGGGACAATTTCCATGACCATGTAATTGTGATACATGAGAGTCCCTGCTCCAACTTTGATATTCCCTACTTGGCTTTATCAAACTTGACTCTTCATTTTTTTCGAAGAAAGTGGAGACAAGCTGTCTAAATTCAACATGAAATTCACAATTACATTTTGTTAAACATTGATCAATTCATGGTGAAATTCATTTTCCTGCTTGAAAATTGCAGAACATGTACTTAGTAATTTCAGTGGGACTGAATCTATGCCAGAACTGGTATCATGAAACATTGTGATATACGGTAGCTTTAATGCAATGTGACAGCATTGACAAGTTAAGCAATTGCGTATAATTTCTATGATTCAATTTCACTTGGATCAATAAAACTTGTTGCCACATTGCAAAACTCATCATGAACCTTTTTCTTTATACAATTAATTGCTTGGTAGTACAGGACTTGAGCATTGCTGAAAAAAAGAGAAATGCTGTCGAAGCTTTTTGTCTTGTACTCATCAGGACAGATGCAAGAATGCCAAATTTCCGAGGGGGCAACAATTTATACTGTATGAGAAAAGGGTGCTGATTGGTTGGCAAGTCGACTCTGATTGGTCGAGGTGTTGCCATGGAGAATACACCAGGGAACTGATTTCCCCCACGTTTTGTTTAATTCAAAAAGGCACAATGCCTGGACATGTTCCTTTTGTCTGCAAAGGACAGGTCCCTGCGTATGGATATGTGTAACTTCTAGCAAGCATAAGTGAGCCACATTGCGAGCCTGACTGATAATCATATATTGGTTGTTAGTGTAATCCTTAGCACATGCGGGATTCTGCGATTGGACAGCACTTACTGAACAATCGACAGCATGTCTCTTTTTTCAGCAATACTTTTTCTTTGTGTTGATTGTCTGTAGGGCAGGGAAACTTCCAGTCCTACTTGCCTGAATCATACTTCACTTGCCCAGTTTAATGAGCTCCAGGAGTGAAGTGCCACCTTAATGAATAAAACACTATTAAAGAGAGACCTGGTGGCTTATGGCAATAGCATTTGAAATGTCAAGAGTAACAAGTTAATTAAATTAATTTGTCCAAAGGTCCTGTTGTAATATTATGGATCTACTTAAACATTACAATACTTATTTAAAGGCCAGTTTTCTACAACTGAAGGTAGTATACTGTCTTGAATATTAATAGGGCACCATTAAGAAACCTTTGCACATTTAATCAACCTATTTCAATTGGCATTTTATATCACTCGCGCAGTATCATCCACTGCCTATTGAATGACATTTCTTTCTCTTTCCTTTTAGCACTGTCCATTTTGCCTGCTTTTTGTTTTCCAATTTTTTCAGTCTGATCTTAAACACTTGACTGCTTCTTTCTATCTTCCAAAGGTTCATTCTGGACTATCATTTTGGAGCATTGCGATACTCATCATGTCAAAGCATTGGTAGCTGGTGGGGGCGCGGCAGGAGGGGGGGTGTGGGTGTGGGTGGGGGCATCATCATCAATCCTGATCCTATCCTCACCCAAGACCTATTATAGTGCCCCAGGTGAAATCAGCTTACTCCACCTAAATCAAGGATTGAACTTTAGAAACCCCTGATATGTCTGACTCCAGATCCAGATTAGCAATAATAATATTGATTCACTGAAAAGGTTAACTGGCTATTTCTTTAACGCACTCAATTTTGGTTACTTATTTTCTCAAAATATCCTCTCCTCCTGGTTCTCTTTTCGGTCCCTATCATGATCCTGCCTCCCTTGAGAAAAACAATTTTAATTTCTGCCTTTATCAAAATGCTTATACACACAGCTCCAGTTTCAGTTTTTGCCTTTGAAATAAATCCCACTAATGAGAGAATGTTTCTCCAGAGTCCCATTTGTGAAGGAAAAGAAATAGGCTCGCCCATGAGTAGCTGGCATTGCCTCAGAGGAGGAAGCATTTACTCATTTCTTTTGTAGTTGAAATTGGTGTGTGCACAGTGAAATTGAATGTTACATCATGGACTACATTTCCTCAACAGGGTCAATGTGCCGAATAAATGCTCCAGGGAGAGAGCCTTGCCCACTGGGAGTGCACAGAAAGAAATAACTGGTGCAGTCCTCATGATTAGCCATCAATTAATTTTAATGGAAAGAAAATCATTGGAAGTATACCTGCAATTTCCTGATGGGCACTCAAACATGCATCTAGAATTAATCTTAATAAAGGATACAATGGCCTAGTGGTTATGGTAGTGGGTTAGCAACTCTGAGCTTATGAGGGTAAAATTGCTCTTGGGAAATAGCGAAAATGAGCGCTGGCAAATTGGAAGTCCATTTTACACACCGCCCAAATAATTTCGCCACCTATGTGTTTAAACCTCAGCATTGTATTTTTCATCATTCATGGGATGTGGACGCCACAGTCTGTGCCAGCATTTATTGCCCATCCTAATTGCCCTTGAGAAGGTAGTGGTGAGCCACCCTCTTGAACCTTGGAGTCCATATAGGTACACCCACAGTGCTGTTAGGGAGGGAGGGAGTTCCAGGATTTTGATCTAGCGACAGTGAAGGAACGGCAATATTTTTCCAAATCAGGGGTGTGTATGACTTGGTGGGGAAATTGTAAGTAGTAATGTTCCCATGTGCTTGCTGCCCATGTTCTTCCAGATGGTAGAGATTGCATGTTTTGAAGGAGTCTTGGCAAGTTGCTGCCATGCATCTTGAAGATGGTAGACACTGCTGCCACATTGCATTAGCGGTGGAGGGAGTGAAAGTTTAAGATGGTGAATTAATGCCTATCAAGTGGGCTACTTTGTCCTGAATGGTGTTGAGCTTCTTGAGTGTTGTAGGAGCTGCACTCATCCAGGCAAGTGGGGAGTATTCTATCAAACTCCTGATTTATGCTTTGTAGATGGTGGACAGGCTTTGGGGAGTCAGGAGGTGCATTACTTGCTGCAAAATTTCCAGAATCTTACCTGCTCTTGTAGCCACAGTATTTATACGACTGGTCCAGTTAGGTTTCTTGTCCATGGTGACCTCGGGATGTTGATGGTAGGGGCTTCAGTGATGGTAATGACGTTGAATGTCAAGTGAAGGTGGTTAGATTCTCTCTTATTGGAGATGGTCATTGCCTGACACTTGTGTGGCGTGAATGTTACTTGTCACTTATCAGCCCAAGCCTGGATGTTGTCCAGGTCTTGTTACTTGTAGGTACAGGCTGCTTCATTATCTGAGGAGTTGTGAATGGAACTGAACACTGTGCAATCATCAGCAAACATCCCCGCTTCTGACCTTATGATGGAGGGGAGATTATTGATGAAGCATGTGAAGATGGTTGGCCTAGGAAACTACCTTGAGAAACTCCTGCAGCGATTCCAGGGGCTGAGATGATTGGCCACCAACAATCACAGCCATGTACCTTTGTGCTAGGTGTGACTCCAGCCAATGGAGAGTTTTCCCCTGATTCCCATTGACTTCAACTTTGTTAAGAGTCCATGATGCCACATTTGGTCAAATGCTGCTTTGATATCAAGGGCAGTCAGTCTCACCTCACCTCTGGAATTCAGCTCTGTTGTCTACATTTGGATTAAACCTGTCAGGAGGTCTTGAGCCGAGTGGACTTTCCAGAACCCAAACTGACCATCAGTGAGCAGGTTATTGGTAGGTGTTGCTTGATAGCACTGTCAATGACACATTCCATCACTTTGTTGATGATTGAGAGTAGACTGGTTGGGAAGTAATTGGCTGGAGTGGATTTGTCCTGCTAATTGTGGACAAGACATACCTGGGCAACTTTCCACTTTATCAGGTAGGTGCCAGTGTTGTAGTTCTAATGGCTTGGCTGGGGACATGGCCAGTTCTGGAGCACAAGTCTTCAGCACTGCAGCCAGGATATATTTGGGACCAATAGCCTTTACAGTATCCAGTGCACTTAGCTGTTTCTTGATATCATGTGTAGTGAATTGAATTGGCTGAAGGCTGGCATCTGCAATGCTGGGGATTTCAGGAGGAGGCAGAGATGGTTCATCCAGTCAACACGTCAGGCTGAAGTGGTTGCAAACGCTTCAGCCTTGTCTTTTGCACTCACGTGCTGGGCTCTGCCATCATTGAGATTGGGAATGATTGTGGATCCTCCTTCTCTCATTGGTTGCTTAATTGTCCATCTCCATTCACAATTGGATGTGGCAGGACTGCAGAGCTTTGATCTGATCCTTTGGTTGTGAAATTGCTTAGCTCTGTCTATAGTTTTCTGCTTCAATTGTTTAACAAGGGTGTAGTACTGTTTGTAGCTTCACCAGGTTTGCAAGTTATAAAATGGAACTACATAGTTGTGGTAATTTGTGGTTTGGCACTAGAAAATTATCTTGAAAGCTGCTGAAATGTCATAAAAACCAAAGCAGTTCACTGACATCTTTCAAGCAAGAAATTCTGCCACCCTTACTTGATCTGGCCCTAGTCACACACTAGGGTGTTAACTCTTAATGGTAGGAATTTTACATCACCCCCAGGGGGAGACTGGAGGTGGGGGGTGGGGGGAGGGGGGTGGCAGGAGTGTATAAAATTGAGTGGGAGGTGAAGGGTGCCATTCCTGTCACCAACCCATCCCTGCTGCCATTTAAGCAGCAGCGGATAAGGAAGTCAGTAGCGGCGGACCTGCATGGAGACAATTACTAGACAGTGTATAAATCCAGACCCATGCTCAGGGCCTTCACTTAACTGGAGGGAGTTGGGAGTGGCAGCAGCAGTGGCAGACCTGCATGGAGACAATGACCAGAGAGAATATAAATCCAGACACAGGCTCGGGCCTTCACTTACTGGAGGGAGTCGGGAGTGACAGTGGACCTGTGAGGAGACAAGTACCTCTACGCACCAGAGTTTGAAAAAGAAGGGTATATTAATAGTGGTGAGGTAGATTAGTATTGATAAAGTTTAATATTAGCAGTAATCAGGTTATTATTACTATTCGTAAGGCTTATTACTATTGGTAGGGTTATTAGTATTAGCAGCAGCAGGATTGTAGCAGGGTTTAGTTATCAGTTGCAGCAGCTTGAGCTCCAGGTTTCATCTGTGAGGATGAGAGCTTCTTGGATAGCATATTTATAGATGTGGTCACCCCGCACCTTAACAGTATGCAGGAAGAGAGGGAATGGGTGACTGCCAGACAGTCAAGAAGAAACAGGCAGGTAGTGCAGGAGACCACTGAGTGTGTCTCCCTCTCCAACCAGTATTCAGTTCTGAATTCTGAGGAAAGAGATGGTTCATCTGGGGAGTACAGCCAGAGCCAAGGTCATGGCACCTGCAAAGGAGGGCACAAGGAAGACTGGAAGAGCAATAGTGATAGGATATTCGATAGTCAGGGGAACAGACAAGCATTTCTGTGGCCACAGACATGAACACACCAGGATGGTGTGTTGCCTCCCTGGTGCCATGGTCAAGGATGTCATTGAGCAGCTGCAGGGCATCCTGAGGGGGGAGGATGAACAGCCAACAGTCATGGTCCACATTAGTATCAACGACAGAGGTAGAAAGAGGGATGTGGTCCTGCAGAGTTTACTGAGCTAGCTAAGAAATTAGCAAGCAGGACCTCAAAAGGAGTAATCTCCGGATTACTCCTAGTGACATATGCAAGTGAATACAGGAATAGGAGGGTAAGATAGATGAATACGTGTCTGGAAAGTTAGTGCAGGAGTGCATGGGGAGGGTGGGCTTTAGATTCTTGGGATATTGGGATAGGCTCTGGAGGAGATGGGACCTGTACAGGGCGGATGGGTTGCACCTAGACACAGCCAGGACTTAGTTCCTTGTGGGACATTTTGATAGAGCTGTTGGGGAGGGTTTAAACTAGTTTGGCAGGCCTATGGGGAGCTGAGGGTAGACTCAGTTGGGACAAAATCAGAAATGAAAATGGAAAGCAGAAGATTAGTGAATGCGTCTGGAAGGCAGAGTAAACAAAATTTAGATAATAAAAAAAACAGTTGAGCAGTGCTCAAGGGTATCTATTTCAATGCAAGGAGTATAGCAAATAAAGCAGATGAGCTGAGGGCACAGATAGGCATATGGCAGTATGATATCATAGCTTTTATAGAAACATGGCTTAAGGAGGGACAGGTATGGCAGCTCGACGTTCCTGGTTACAGGGTTTTCAGACGCGATAGAGATGGGGATAAAGTGGGGGGGTGGGGAGTGGCAATTTTGGTCAAAGAAACAATTACAGCTGTGAGGAGGGATGATATGTTGGAAGGTTCATCAAATGAGGCCATATGGATAGAGCTAATTAACAAAAAAGGGGCAATCACACTGATGGGAGTGTAATATAGTCAGAGGGAAATAGAAGAGCAGATATGTAGGCAAATCTCTGAGATGTGCAAGAACAATAGGGCAGTAATAGTCGGGGATATTAACTACCCCAATATTACCTGGGATAGTTTCAGTGTGAAAGGAATTGAGGGAGCAGAATTCTTGAGGTGCATTCAGGAGAACCTTTTAAGCCAGAATGTAGCAAGTCCAACAAGAGAGGGCGCAGTTTTTTTACTTAGTTTCAGGAAATGAAGCTAGACAGATGGAAGGGGTGGCAGTGGGAGAGCATTTTGGTAGTAGTAATCATAGTTCAGTCAGTTTTAACATAATTATGGAAAAAGACAAGGACAGAACAGGAGTTAGAGTTCTCAACTGCAACAAGGCCAATTTTACTAAGCTGAGGAGTGATTTAGCGAAAGTGGACTGGAAACAGCTACTTGAAGGTAAATCAGTGTCAGAACAGTGAGAGGCATTCAAAGAGGAGAAGGGGTTGAGAGCAAATGTGTTTCCACAAAGGAAAAGGGTGGGACAGAAAATCTAGAGCCCCATGGATGTCAAGGAGCTTACAGGGTAAGATAAGACAGAAATGGAAAGCTTATGTGCGACACCGAGAACTCAATACTACAGAAAGCCGAGAGGAGTATAGAAAGTGGAGAGGTGAAATCAAAAAGGAAATTAGGAAAACAAAGAGAGGGCATAAAAGAATATTGGCAAGCAAAATCAAGGTGAACCCAAAGATGTTTTATCAATTCATTAAGAGTAACAGGATAAGAACCCATAAAAGACCAAAAATGTAACCTATGTGTAGGAGTGGAAGATGTTGCTTTGGTTCCTAATGATATTTTGCATCTGTCTTCACAAAAGAGGGGGATGATGCACATGCTGTAGTTAAGGAGAAAGAGTGTGAAATATTGGATATGATAAACGTAGGGAGAGAAGATGTATTAATGGAGTTAGCATCCTTGAAAGTGGATAAATCACCAAAGCCGGATGAAGTGTATCCCAGGCTGTTAAAAGAGGCTTGGGAGTAAATAGTGGAGGGACTGACTATCATTTTCCATTCCTCACTGGATACAGGTGTGGTGACTGAGGATTGGAGGACTGATAACATTGTACCTTTGTTTAAAAAGGGAGTGAGGAACAGACTGAATAATTACAGGCCAATCAGTTTAACTTCAGTCATAGGCAAATTATTGGAATCAATTCAGAGAGACAGGATAACCTGTCATTTAGAAGGACACAGATTAATCAAGGATAGTCAGAATGGATTAGTTAAGGGAAGATCTTGTCTGACTATCTTGATTGAATTTTTTTGAAGAAGTAACAAGGAAGATAAATGAAGGTAGTGCAGTTGATGTGGTCTAACATGGAATTTAGCAAGGCTTTTGACAAGGTCCTACATGGCAGAATGGTTGAAAAAATTAAAGCCCATGGGATCCAGGGAAATGTAGCGAGCTGAATACAAAATTGGCTCAGTGGCAGGAAACATAGGATAATAGTTGACAGATGTTTTTGCTACTGGAGGGTTGTTTCCAGTGGCGTTCCACAGGACTCACTATGAGGTTCCCTGCTTTTTGTGGTATATATTAACGATTTGGACGTAAATGTAGGGGGCATGATCAAGAAGTTTGCAGATGACACAAAAATTGGCCGTGTGTTTGACAGCAAGGAGGATAGCTATATACAGCAGGAGGATATCGATGGATGGGTCAAGTGGGCAGAAAAGTGGCAAATGGAATTCAACCCAGAGAAGTGTGAGGTGATGCATTTGCGGAGATCAAACAAGGTAAAGGAATACACAATTAATGGGAGAATACTGAGAGGTGTAGAGGAAGTGAGGGACCTTGGAGTGAATGTCCACAGATTCCTGAAGGTAGCAGAACAGGTCGTTAAGAAGGCCTATGGAATGCTTTCCTTTACTAGCCGAGGTATAGAATATAAGAGCAGGGAGGTTATGCTAGAACTGTATAAATCATTAGTTAGGCCACAACTTGAGTACTGTGTGCAGTTCTGGTAACCTCATTACATAAAGGATGTAATTGCATTAGAGAGGGTACAGAGGAGATTTACAAGGATGTTGCCAGGACTGGAAAAATGCAGATATGAGGAAAGATTGGATAGGCTGGGGTTGTTCTCCTTGCAACAGAGAAAGCTGAGGGGAGATTTGATTGAAATGCACAAAATTGTGAGCAGCCTGGATAGAGTGGAAGTGAAGGGTCTATTTACCTTAGCAGAGAGGTTAGTGACTAGGGGCATAGATTTAAAGTGATTGGTAGAAAGATTAAAGGAGAGATGAGGGAAGATTTGTTCACCCAGAGAGTGGTGGGGGTCTGGGACTCACTGCCCGAAAGGGTAGTAGAGGCAGAAACCCTTAGCTCATTTAAAAGGTGTCTGGATATGCACCTCAAGTGCTATAACCTTCAGGGCTACGGACCAAGGTGGGATTAGGCTGGGTGGCTTGTTTTTCAGCCAGCGCTGACACGATGAGCCAAGTGGCCTCTTTCTGTGCCATTAAATTCTATGATTTGTCTGAAAATGGCCTGCCCATCCCAGGCCAATAGAGGCCCTTAAGTGGCCTATTGTTTGCCACTTAAGGGCCTCCTCCCGTTGCTGCTGGTGGTATATTACCAGCGGCAGCAGGGCACTTCGCCAGCTAAGGAGGCTACCTAGTAAAACCTGGCAGCCTACTTGCAGGCTCGGAGGGGGCCCTCCTGATCAGGCACCCTGTGCCCCACGGAGTGACCCCTGTGGCACAAGCCTCCCCTGCTGGAGCACGTCACCCCACTCTCCTAACCCAACATCCATTCCCCTCACCGTGGCTCAGACAATATTCCCCGGCGTGGACCGATACCCCACTCACCTTTCGGCATTGGTATCCTGCTTGCTCTTCTGGCTGGGTGGAATCCCAGGGGTAGCCACCGCTTCCGGTGGCTGAAGAAGCCCAGACCGAGACCACTTAAAGGCCTGGGCCAGGTAAAATCACTGCGTGGCTTCCAGACCTGGTGGAGGCGGGCTCTCCCCTGACTTTTCAGTTAGTGGGTGGGGCCTCCGCCGCAACATAAAATCCAGTCAATATTTTCAGAGCAATTAGGGATGGACAATAAATACTACCTCACCATTGCCACCCAAATCCTGAGAACAAAAATAAAATGTTCTGCTCAACTTTCATCTGTTTTTGTGGTTTAACTCTTGTTTTGTCTGGAGTAAAATCAATTCGTAGAGGGATGGAAATTGGAATGAGAAGGACGCTTGAAATTGATGTTGTAAATCTAGTTTCAGTATGGAGTGAATAGCTCTACATAAAAGGGCCTTAATCTAGAGTTTAAGAATTTCCCATCCTACAGCTATGTTCTCAGTAGAAAATTATTGGATTTTTATAAAATTAGATTGGTAGCCCATTTTACATGGTTAGTGATTTAAACTCTTTGCAGCATAGCATCATTGCATTTGTTTTTGACCAGTATTTATGAAAACTAAATCAAACCGGAACCTCTTCTACTAAAAGCTGGGAAGTGGGTTAGCACATAAGGCGTAAGTTGATTAGCACATAAAGCCATAATTGGGATTGTATGTAGGGAATAATTAGCACATCGAGTGTGAGTGGGTTAGCACTTAGGGCATCAATGAGTTAGTAACGAGGACATTAGTGGGTTAGCACACGAGGCATAATACTATATCTAACACAAAAACAATAAGATTTTCAGCAGATAGGACTATCAGAATAAAATGGAACAAAACAAAGTTTAGTTTTGCCAGTTCACAAATGAGCTAACCTTGTATCTGTACCGCATGCTACATATTAAATGTGAATATGTACATTAAACTGTATGTAATAGGAAATAAAACTCAGCAATGTGATTTTCTGATTGACTCAATTAAGTACCGTAGTCATACTGATTCACAGTTAGATCAGGATGCATTTTTTTATTTCTGGAGGAGTTGATGTAGCCATATAAATAACATTTATCATGTAAAAGAAGAAAAGTATTTGTGCTGAAATCGCTAAACTTAATTGCTGACCTAATTATTTAATTATTTAATATCAGACTTGCTGCAAGGGATATCTGTTTAGCACAGGTCTACACCTCTAATTTAAGCCTATGGCTTGAGGTCTGTTTCAGTCCCAGAGTTAGAAATCTCTCCTGAGCCTTAGATGTTGGGACAGATTGTGTGTGCTCATGAGAGATTTTCAACAGTGACTTTTCTGTTTTATAGCAATAGATGAAATGCCAAAGAATTACAGTTAACCATCAGAAAATTCACTCCAAGTCCTGAATTATCATCACAAGAGATCTGCTAGTCAAAAGCGCCAAAGATTAGGAAGACTGGGCTGAAATGCAGATTTATAGAATTGGATAATTGCTATTGGGGAAAGATTTAGCTCTTTTGATTCATTGAAGGATTACTGCAATCTTCCAGAATCCTTCTTTTGAAACTTTTTTTAAAAAGGAATGGCATCTGATTAGTGGTATGAGCAGAAGGATTTAGACCCTTAGATCTAGATAACTCTGGCCTGGAACTCTCCTTGTGAATAACGTTGTTTATTTTGAAGCAGCTACTCAGAATTTATGAATTAGCCTGACTCCAGATTGGGAGGTAGAGGAGACAGGAATAAAAGTAGATTTGAAAAAAAGTAATATGGTCCAATATTCTGCTTGTTCCACTAAGCATTAGTCTAAGAATGTTGTAAATTAGAATTGTTACTTTGGGAAATTGTTACTCTAAAACCTTTAATCAAATTTACTTAGAATCCTCTATATATGCTGCAAGTCAAAATCAGCTATGGGATTTTTAATAGAGAGCATGGATTGCCTTAGGTTTCCACCTTTTGGGAACAGTTATTAGTCCTAGGGAATAGATTGTTCAACCAAATAAAAAGCATTGAAATCACTAAAAACATTCATGTTCATGTCGCTGATGGCAAAACACCTGGTAACCTTTAAAAGATTTTCTAATACCTGACAGTCTAGAGCAGAATGGGTTAATACTTTGATGCTATTTCAAGCCTGGAGCAGATGACTACTCTGACAGCAGGCCGCTCTCATCTGTAACAACTTAAATGGGATCAATCAGAACTATCTGTCATAAAAAACAAAGGGAAAGTCAATTAGCCTATGGCTCAGTTTTAAATAGAAGTGAGAGAATTTAAGTGCTAAGGCAGTTTGTATCCTTGCTTTTTCATCACTTCGTTCTCTCTCCAGTACAGGAAGAAATCGTGTGAGTTCACCTTTTATGTTAAAAAGTTTGAAACTTCTATGCATATTTTTGACATTACAAACGTTAACACAGGGAAAAGGTGACCTCGTTTACTCAGCACAAATAGAGCTCAATATTGACTTTCTCCTTTGTTTTGACTTATGTTGTGCTCTATGGTCCAGCATCCAAGTTGCACCAATGCCAACTTCAACTTGTCCACTCCATGAAAGCTGAAGTGTTCCTTCCACAGAGTTATTGCACTGAATCAATATATTAATAAATAATATTGTGTATGAATGTACTTCCTGTTTAACTTGCATTTTTTTCATGATTTTGGGTCCTGCTTTTATGTCACTATTTAAGATTCAAATTGTCTCCATAAACATGTACATTCCCACATTAGAGAAAAAAAAACATCTTACCAACTGATTATTGGACAGCACCACAGACAATTTATTAGTGTATTAACAAAAATTATGATGACTGAAGATGAGAATGCACCATGTGTCAATAATTCATAGGAATAAGAAGGTACAAGGCTGATTCCTGAGCTGGAAATTTACGCCCCCCTCCCCCCCAACCCTGCCGGGAGCGGGCTGGGAGTCAGGGAAAGGGCATAAAATTGGTTGAGATGGCAGGGGGTACCATGCCTGTTGCCAACCCGCTGCCGCTGATATCTTACCAGTGGCGGGGGAGGTGGCGGATGTCCCACCAATCCTCGGCCAATTGACGCCCTTAAGTGGCCAATTAATGGCCGCTTCCCGCTGCCACTGATATTTTACCAGCGGCAGATCGGCACTTTACCACCTGGGGAGGCTACCCAGTAATACCTGCCAGCCTCCTTGCAGGCTGGGCAGGGGGGCCTTCCTGATCAGGCACCCTGTGCCCCACGGAGGACCCGCCCAGTGGCACGGGCCACTCCTGCTTGAACACTCCAACACCCTCTCAATTTACCCCTCACCCCTTGCCGGGGCCTTGCTGATTGGTCCTGGCCTGCCCCAACCCCACTTACCTTTTTCTCTGGCTCCATCACTGGCTGGGTTCAGGGCCTGCTGCAGTCCCAGCAACAGCCACTGGCTCCATGTCGCTGCTGGAACTGAAGAGCTGCTGGCCCTCTGTTTGACGTATTGCTCTTGGAGGCGGGACATTCTGGCTCAGAGGGGCGGAAGCCAAGAATGCAGGCAATTAATTGCCTGAGTCACGCAAAATGTTGCCGTAGCTTCCAGGGCCAGTGGAGGCAGGCTCGCCCCCAGCTTACCAGCTGGTGGATGGAATCACCTCCTCTCGTGAAATTCAAGCCCTGGTCTGTGTTGAGTTGGATTGGTGTAGCTGCAATTGAATTGAGAATCTCATGCCAAGGTGGGGATAAAAATCAGCCAGGATTCTTGCTTCTGATCATTTCCTAATGTTATTGCTGTGTGTAAGTGTCAGGTGAGGACAGATTCAGACTTTTCTCCCCAAGGAAACCTGATGCCATTGACATTTGAGGTACAAGCGTCATCAGATGATGGACTAGGGGGCTTTCGGCATCCATGAAATTGCACTATTGCGTGAATCTTCAGCTTTAGAGGAGTTGTGAATAAAATTGGAAAAAAATAATTTATTGAAAGATAATATCGTAGAAATGAGAAATAAATGCTTTACTCTGAAATGAAAACAAGGAAGTAAAGAGTTTTGGGGGCAGGCAAGAAATTGGAGTTCAGGCTGCAATCAGCCATGATCTTATTAAATGGTGGAGTAGGCTCGAGGAGCCAAATGACCTAATTCTGCTCCCATTTCTTATGATTTTAGCTTTTCAACCGTACTACCGGGTGCCAAGTGCCTCCTGGGTGGAGTGCAGAGAGGGTTTTTTTATTTGTTGATCGGAAGTGGGTGTTGCTGGCTAGGCCTGCATTTTGTTGCCCATCCCTAATTGCCATTGAGAAGGTGGTGGTGAGCTGCCTTCTTGAACCGCTGCCGTCCCTGTGGCGTAGGTACACCAACAATTCTGTTAGGAAGGGAGTTCCAGGATTTCGACGCAGTGACAGTGAAGGAATGGTGATATAGTTCCAAGTCAGGATGGTGTGTGGCTTGGAGGGGAACTTGCAAGTGGTGGTGTTCCCATGCATCTGCTGCCCTTGTCCTTCTAGGTGGTAGATGTCGCAGGTTTGGAAGATGCTGCCAAAGGAGACTTGGTGAGTTGCTGCAGTGCATCTTGTAAACACTGCTGCCACTTTGCGTTGGTGAAAAAGGGAGTGAATGTTGAAGGTGGTGGATGGGGTGCCAATCAACTGGGCTGCTCTGTCCTGGATAGTGTTGAGCTTCTGGTGTGTTGTTGGAGCTGCACCCATCCAGGCAAGTGGAGAGTATTTTGTCACATTCCTGACTTGTGGCTGAGGTGGGACGATCCCTCAGGACCATGAGCAAATCCTTGTCTAATATTGTACTCACTGCACCCACATGAGTGACAGGAACAGAAAAATCTGTCCCAATGTCATCTAACTGATCCTGGAAATTACACAGAACAATGTTATACGAATTCTTAACACATTAATATCAAAATCTGCTCTCTGCTATTTTGCTCCATTTATTTTAAATGGGCTAATATCTCAGGAACACTGCTTACTATAAGTTAGGTTCTTTTCAAAGGGTATTAAATCGTTTTGAAACAAATTGCTCTTCTCATTGTGTTAATGCTGTTACCTATGCTGAGTGTAATGTGCTTACTTTTATAATTAATAGGCCTGCAATTACAGCCATTTATAAATCAAACAAAAGGGTTTTAAAACTGTTTAAAATATGGCCATTGATAGATGTAATATAAACAATATTATGTTTGATGTTTGCTTGATAAATGTGGAGACAGATTTATGCATACTTCAAATTGATCTTTTAATGCATTAGACAAACTGCTCTAATGCTACAGGATGGTATTAAAGAAACAGAGGCTTTCACAGGCTGATTGTTTGGTCTTAGGAAGGAACTTGTATCCAATATGTATTGAATTACAGGAAAGGGTCTGCGATAACACACAAGCACTGGAGCCAGCTCTTGTTCATGGGAACATACACATGAAAACTCGATGGTAACAATGGCCCAAGTGAAAGAGACGAAAATGAAAAGAAAGCTAATTAAAGACTTTCATCAGATTCAAGTTATTATGACTCCATTGTTCAGTCCTTATCAGTACAGGATGAAGCAATGAGTTCCATTCTTGATATCGGTGTGATTATACGCACTCAGCAACCTATCATTTACAGTTTGCACCTGGAAATGACTAATGGCTCCATTAGTGCAGGCCTCACGACTTTTTCACACAAGGTTCTTTGGGGCCGTAAAGAATTAAATCTTTCTTTTCCCCAAACAATTAGAACAAAGAAACAATTAAAATAGTTAAAATACTAAGGAACTCAATTTTTGTGCTCAAGATAAGGAATCATTGTGCTGCAAAATGAAACTGCCATTTTGGGCAACCAGTTGAAGCATCAAGGAATCCCAGATGTGATACAGCACAGATGTGCAATAAAACTCCCCTTTCTCTGTTCCAGCACAGCTCAGCTTCAGTAGCATTTCCCACATCTTTGGGGAAAAGTTTGGATAACCTCCAAAAAAGGCACAGGGATCAGGATGTGTGATTAACTTGCGCCTGTTGCTTTCAATGCAGGCAGCATGCAAACCTAATGCTAACTGCTGATTTAAATGATTGTAGCATGCAACTTAGCACTAAATACGCTGTTGAATGGCTACACACCTCAGCATAGGGCTCAAGTTTTTGTGAGGTTAGCACCACTTAAAGCTAGCCTGCACTATATAAAGGCAGCCTGCCTCTCTGAAAGGAGAGGTGCATTCTGGCTGCAGCAGGTGCTGGAGGTGGCTGCAAAGACATGGATCCTTTTCTGATTGGCAGGATGTGATGAATGGAGTCTCACGGGGGTCTGTGCTGGGGCCTCAACCTTTTACAATTTATATCAATGACTTAGATGAGGGGAGCGATGGCATTGTAGCTAAATTTGCAGATGACACAAAGATAGGTAGGAAAGTATGTTGTGAAGAGGACATAAGGAAGTTGCACACTGATATAGAGAAGTTGAGTGAGTGGACAAAAATCTGGCAGATGGAGTATAATGTGGGAAAATGTGAAGTTGTTCACTTTGGCAGGAAGAATAATAAAGAGTATTTCTTAAATGGGGAACGACTGGTGAATTTCAAGGTGCAGAGGGATCTAGGTGTTATAGTGCATGAGTCACAAAAGGTTAGTATGCAGGTACAGCAAGTAATAAAGATGGCTAATGGAAAGGGGAGGGATCTGCAGCAAGCTACCCAACGCCAACTCTGTGCCTAGAACCTTCTCCTCAACAGACAGAATCAATAGAGGAGGAGCCAGCAGAGGGACAATCAGGTGAGGGGCAAGTGGTCAAAAGGAAAACCACAAAGAAGAAGACCCAAAAAAAGGAATGGGCCACCACACAAACCAGTGGCAAGAGGAGGTTAATGTCTGAGATGGACTACAACAGCTGCTCCTCATTGGATGAGGAAGGGCCAGAAGGATGGCACATGCAAAAGAAGCAGCAGAACGCAAAGGAGCTGGAAGAGAAAACCCCCAGCTCCAAAGCATTGGAAACAGCAATGGGCCCAGCGACCATCAACCCCAAAGCGCTGAACCCAGCGAGATGCTCAGCGCACCCCAGCTCCGGGAAGCCGGGACCAGCAACATCCTCAAGGAGTAACAAAGGGGAAAGACACCACCAGTAGAGGACAGTCCAAACCTCGCTGCCTGCAAAACCCTGACGATGTCACCCCAGTGGAACAAACCCCCTGTGAATGACCAGGAGCGTTTTCTAAGCCCAATGACTGTTCAACAGCTTGTGAACACTATTGGTATGCAGGAGAATGCCCAAGGACTGGGACTAGTGGGGACACATGGAGTAGTAAACAACATCCAGCTTTAAATGGGTTAAAAGATTGCTTCCATTAACGTGCATTGTGTGAAGTCCATTACACGATGTGTTTCGACCTTGGGTTACCTTGCCAAGGTCAAAGCCGAGCTTCTGTTTCTGCAGGAGTGTAGAATCCCATACCTCAGGACTTACAGGCAATAGTTGCGATGGTGGTCCCACAGGCCATCGATCTGGTCAGGGGAAATGATTCCCTTTCCTCTGGCCTGGGTATTCTACTGTGGGGAGGCAACCTCACCATCTCCAAAGTCAAGGAGGTGGTAGGCGGTCGCCTCCTCGTAGCAGACGTAATGTACAACAATGCTCCGCTCTGGTTAATCAACATGTATGCACCGGCTCAAAACAGCGAGCGGCCGACTCTCCTCCAGCAGCTCCCACTGCTGCTGGCAACGTCTAGGCCAATCATTCTAGGTGGTGACTTCAACTACATCATCGATGCAGCTGGACGATCTGGCAGTGATATCAGCAAACTGGACACCACGTCCAGATTCCTGATGGAAACAGGTAAAGATGCCAAACTGCACGTTATCTTCAGCAATCTTGCAGACGGAGCACAGCATCGATACACCTGGTCATGACTGGACAGGCCTGTCCATTCCAAAATTGACTTCCTGTTTGTGTCCCCTGCACTCACGGTCAGTTCCACCGATGTCAAGCCAGTGTGCTTCTCTGACCACTGCCTCCTTACTGGCTAACTGTTACCTACAGGATGACCAGCAGGTTGGCAGGGGGACATGGAAGCTGAACGTAAAACTGCCGACCCCAGAGAACATTGAGAAATTCAAAAGGGATTACAAAGGATGGAGACCCGTGAAACCCCTCTTTGGGTCTCTGGCACACTGGTGGGAAGTGATCAAGGCGAACGTCAAGAGGTTCTTCATCCTCAAAGGTGTTCAAAGGGTGAAAGAGAGACAGAGGGAAATGTCCCGACTCCAGAAAAGAATGCAGAATCTGCTCCTGCTGCAGTTGATGGGAGTCGAGGTCAAGGAGGATCTCCATGAGGTGAACAGCCAGCAGGATTCACTCTTTGCCACGGAAGCCTCCAAGATAATTTTCCAGTCTAGAGTCTGCTCTGTTGAGCGGGATGAGACGTGCTCACGTTTCTTCTTCCAAAAGGTAAATGGAGAGAGCTCTGTGATCAGCAGCCTGAAGGAAGAGGACGGTTTGATAACGTCTTCGCAGTCTGACATACTAAGGATTAGCAAATCCTTTTATGCTGGGCTGTATGATGTGTAGCCCACAGACAGCATAACCTCCCAGTCCTTCCTGTCATCTATCATGGAAGTCTTAGATGACAGTACGTGGAAGAGTCTGGACAAACCGCTGACTCTGGACGAGCTGGCAAAGGCCATCAGATCCTTCGAGACGAGTAAAACTCCCGGAAGCAATGCCTTACCGGTTGAGTTGTATTCGACTCTGTGGGACTGGATCGGCACAGACCTGCTGGAAATGTATGAGAATATGCTTCTAGCTGGCAGCATGTCAAAATCCATGAGGAAAAGCATCATCACCCTCATCTACAAGCAGAAAGGGGAGAGGGAGTAAATCAAAAATTAGCAGCCCATCTCGCTGCTTAACGTGGATGACAAAATTCTGTCCAAAGTCATTGCCAGTTGGGTCAAGTCTGCTCTGGAGTTGGTGATTCACCCCAATCAGGTACTGTACCCGGCAAGAAGATCTCAAATAGCCTTGCGCTACTCAGGGATACTATTGCCTATGTACGGGACAGGGAGGTGAACACCTGCCTCATCAGCTTGGATCAGGAGAAGGTTTTTAACATGATATCGCACACATATATGATGGACGTGCTCTCCAAAATGAGGTTTGGGGAGGGAATCCACAACTGGATCCAACTGCTCTACACAAACATCAGTAGCACAGTCTCAATCAATGGGTAGGAATTGGAAGGTTTTCCGATCAAATCTGGTGTCAGACAGGGCTGTCCTCTCTCCTCTGTCTTGTTTGTTTGCTGCATTGAATCTTTTGCTGAGTCCATCAGGAAGGATGCAGGTGTTAGCAGGGTGACAATCCTAGGCAAGGGACGTGTGCAGTGAGAGCTGCCCCAAACATGGACGTTGTCACCATCTTCTGCTCAGATCCGCTGTCCGTTCGCAGGCTGATGAGCATCTGCGACCAGCTCGAACTGGCCTCAGGAGCCAAAGTAAATCACGGCAAGAGCGAGACAATGTCCTTTGGGAACTAGGCTGACCAATCCTTTGTCCCCTTCACCATCAGGCCAGGCTTCTTGAAGGTGTTAGGGATATGGTTCGGAGGAGCTGGGGCATGCGCCAAAAACTGGAAGAAGTGTGTAGTCATGGTAAAACAGAACCTGGGCATATGGGAGCAGCATTCTCTCTCCTTTGCGGGTAAGAACCTGGTCATCATGTGCGTGGTGCGGTCTGGCCCATACCCCACTCCCGCACTGTGGCGGTCACCCGAAGCATCTTCTATTTTATCTGGAGATCGAAAATGGACCATGTCCGGAGGGACATGGTGTTCAAACCACTGGATAAAGGGGGAAAAAATGTACCCTCATCCTGATGGCCACGTTGTCTGCAGCTGCATCAAGCTGTGCATAGAACCCGAGTACGCAAACAGCAAGTGTCATTACGTGCTGAGGTTCTATCTGTCCCCGATATTGCGAAGGATGGGTCTAGCCACATTGCAGCAGAATGCTCCATTCAGTTGAACCGTGCCGTATTAGCTATCCTACGTGGAAAAGATCGTGCAGAGAAACACCTTTGACCACAAGTCCATCAGGCAGTGGTCTGCACAGAATGTACGCAAGGTCCTGTGGGAAAAGGAGATGGTGGATCCTGTCGGATGGTTCCCTGAGCAGACTGTCAAACACATTTAGCAGAATGCCTCCTCGCCAGAACTTTCAAATAAGCACCAAGATATAACTTGGCTGGTTGTGAGAAGGGCCCTCCCTGTCAGATCCTTCCTGCACACCTAGAGTCTCACTACCTCTGCATGCTGCCCTTGAGGTGGCTGTGGTGGCGGGCAGCCATAAAGACAGGGCTAAATTGTGGCGAGTCGAAGAGACTTAGTAGTTGGCAGGAAAAAAGACAGAGGCGCAAGGGGAGAGCCAACTGTGCAACAGCCCCAACAAACAAATTTCTCTGCAGCACCTGTGGAAGAGCCTGTCACTCCAGAATTGGCCTTTATAGCCACTCCAGGCGCTGCTTCACAAACCACTGACCACCTCCAGGCGCGTATCCATTGTCTCTCGAGATAAGGAGGCCCAAAAGAGGTGGGGAAGAGACCGTCGTCCACCTCCTTCTGGAATGCACCTTTATAAAACTGGTCTGGAAAGAGATGCAGTGGTTTTTGTCAAAGTTCATCCCAAAAAGCTCTGTAACACAGGAATCTATGCTCTATGGGCTGCTCCCAGATACGCACATTGAGATAAACATCAACTGCTGCTGGAGAACTATCAACTCGGTGTAAGACACTCTTTGGTCTGCCCGAAACTTGCTGGTCTTCCAGTGCAAAGAGTTGTCCACAACCGAGTGTTGCAGACTGGCACAGTCCAAGGACCAATAATACGTGCTGAGGGATGTACCAAAGCTTGAGGCAGCTACTGCAAAGGCTCAATGGGGAAAGGCCACTGTGTAGGGCCCTCCCGCCATAGTATACCGAGGGGCTGGATGCCGTGTAAAATCCCTCAGGCCGTATGCACCAAAAATGTTTTTGCTGTGTAATGCAAATATACATTGCATAAAAAATGGAATGGCAAGAGTTTTGAGACAACTCACATTCAGTATCGAAGGAATCTGATCTCTACTGCACTTTCTGAAATGTCAAATTTGAACTGTTTTGTAATTTTATTTTTACAAATTTTTATGAATAAAGTATATTTTTGGGGAAAAAAAGACAGAGAGGGTACTCCAAGGTTCTTTGACATAGCACTGATGCCATGGTGCAGGAGATGGAGAGGATGGAGAGATGTCCTCTATCTACAGGGGGGAAAGGAGGCCCTCCAGATAGACATTATGAAGGCAGCAAGACCAGATAGCCATTGTGGTCAATGTCAGCAATCTAGACCAGCTGACCCGGATGCAGTTCTGCAAAAAGGTCAGTGAATACATTTTCAAATGCTACATCCCACCAATCGAATCAATAGTCTCACACACTATTCAATTTACCATAACCCCTATCACTCTCCAACCAACAATCTCTATCAATGATGACACATTTAACATTCATAGATTTGCCTCAAGCTCACACACTTAGCACTGCTGAACGCCTCCATCTACATCTCACAGCTTGTACAAACTGCCAGCTATTCAACCATGATAGCCATATCACCGAAACGTATTGACTGACACACTTCCCTCTTTCTTGCAGGGTAAGGTGTCACATAACCGGAGGCAGCAGGAGTCAACCAGCAAGAGATAGGCATGGCAGCTTGTCCTCACCTGAAGGAGGAGAAGGTGCTCACCAATTTGGAATGGCCATGACTAAGGCTGTGACCAGCAGCAGGGCTGAAATTATCGAAGATGGCAGTATCCTCATACCTAATCCTCCTTCTCACATCCTACTTCCCCCTTATCCCACAATCTCTTTTGATTTACAAGCTGTGAACTGTGTAAACATGAACCTCTTGCTTTAACCCCTCAACTCACTGCAACCCGACTCTTGTGCATTTCTCCTTTCAGGTACCCAAGAACCACAACTTGACCATGAAGTGCTGCAAGAGAAAGAGGTGAAAGAGCAGGAAGATAGTGATGAAGAAGTAACTCCATCAGACTCACAGGCACCAGCTCAGATACTGACACTGCGTGTACTTTAGAGAATAGCTTAAAGGCTTTATCTGCACATGGTGAGACATCAGGGACAAGTGGCCTGCAGCCAGGGTAAGGAACAACAGTAGATAAAGAGTGAGGTCGCGCACAAGTTCTGCTGCAGAGGACGCAGATGAGGACTTTGATGGGCAGCCTACAGATGTCTGATGAGTATGTACAATGAAATGTTTGGTGTGTTGGCAGGCTTGTGGGCAATGTCAAGGAGTATGGAGGAGGAAGCATCAATTTGGCACAGATCTTCATACAAAGCTTAGAGCCCATCCTGTCCAGCATGGAAGTGGTGGCCAACTGCAAGAGAGTAAATGCGGATCCATCCATGATGCAGCATCTGATGGCCAATGTTTCAGCTTCCTTGCAATACAGGGAGAAGCCAGCCAAAATTTGGGTGCTGTAGTGGAAGCTCAGACTGCTCTCTTGCAAACTCAGCTTGCTGCCAGGCAGGCTCAGACTACTGCCATCATTGTCTCTCTGTTCAAAGGGGTTTGGAAGCTCTCACAGCAGTCCAGCAACCTGTCCTCCTATGCATTGCTAGGATATAGATCAACTGGGAAAGTGGGCAATGGATTGGCAAATGGAATTTAACGCGGACAAGTGCGAAGTGATGCATTTTGGGAAGTTAAACCAGGGCAGGACATATACAGTGAATGGCAGGGCCCTGGGGAGTGTTGTTGAGAAGAGAGACCTTGGGGTGCAAGTACATAGTTCCCTGAAAGTGGCAACACAGGTAGACAGGGTGTTGAAGAAGGTGTATGGCATGCTTGCCTTCATTGGCTGAGGCATTGAGTACAAGAGTTGGGACGTCATATTACAGTTGTACATAACATTGGTTAGGCCGCACTTGGAGTACTGTGTGCAGTTCTGGTCGCCGTAATACAGGAAAGATGTGATTAAGCTAGAGAGGGTGCAGAAAAGATTCACAAGGATGTTGCCTGGTTTGGAGGGCTTGAGTTATAAAGAGTGATTGGATAGGCTGGGTCTGTTTTCCCTGGAATGAAGGAGGCTGAGAGGGGGCATGATAGAGGTATATTAAATTATGAGAGGCATAGATAGGGTAGATAGCCAGAGTCTGTTTCCCATGGTAGGGGTGACTAAAACTAGAGGGCATAGATTTAAGGTAAGAGGGAGGAGGTTTAAAGGGGATCAAAGGGGTAAATTTTTCACACAAAGAATAGTGGGTATCTGGAATTCACTGCCAGAGGAGGTGGTGGAGGCAGGAACAGTAGCAACATTTAAGAGACATCTGGACAGGTACTTGAATGAGCAAGGCACAGAGGGATATGGAATTAATGCAGGCAGGTGGAATTAGTATAAATAGGCATTATGGTTGGTATGGACGCGATGGGCGGAAGGGCCTGTTTCTATGCTGTAAGACTCTATGACTCGATGATTGCAGAGGCAGCTGCCCAGGTAAGGGGCAGTGGCTGCATGGAAAAGGATGACAGCATTGAATCTTCCATCCCTGCTGCCCCTGCCACTCCACCAATGCCCTTGCTGTTGTCTGTCCACCAGCCAGTCCAGACTGCTGCCGCCCATGTGAAGTGATGCAGTCTGAATCCAGGCCTTCTAGGCCCAGAACTACTTGAGGTCATCCTACAAGGCCATCAGCAGTCTCCTCCACTGAAAATCAACAGTCATCCACCAGCCATGCTGCAGCACTGCATCGGAGCACTGGGACAGCAAAAGACAAATGGAAGACAGGCATTAAGGGAATGCACAAAGGTGATTAGTTGACTTTTGCATAGAATATTGGATGATTTGATTTAAAGTTGCTTTGGAATGTTTGTTTTGTGATAGCTTTTATTTTTGCATTGTGGTCAAGAGGAAACTGTTGTGGTAATTAACAGAGGGAAGTTCAGGTGTGGGACTGTTGGTGAATGGGGAATTTGCTAGTATTCACTGGGTACTAAGTTGTTCATGAACAACCCGCTCAGAAAGCGGATGTGTTGGTTGCCTCCTCCCTTCCATCTCCTCCTCCTCTTCCCTCACCTCCCCCTTTTCCTCAGCTTCTCACCGTGGCTGACTTTTCCAGTAGGTGCCAGGAACCCAATGTTGGGACAATATGTGAGCCCACACTTGTCGCCAAGGCGCCCATTGGTGGGTGACGGCCGGATTACTGAGGCGGGAGGCCCAATGAGAGGTCCCGCAGTACTGGCCGGCGAGTAGAGATGGGCGATGCCGAGACAGAAAGGCAGTTGTAAGGGTGCTGCAAAATGGAGGTGCCATTGGAAGCCTGCAGAAAATTTAAAATTAAACAAGGCCCACAGTTGTTAGGGCCATCAGTGTGAAAGGGAAAACCCTCCACAAGATTGCCTGTGGCTTTTTGGTACTTGTGGTTCATTCATTGGGGCTTTGAGAGGAGTCACCGATGGCCTGCTGCCAGGAGGCCGCTTCCAAGCTGCTGCCGGCCTCCGGACTCAACGGGGGAGGCTGTGAGGGGGCCAGGTCCAACGACAGGAAAATGCTGGCAGTTCTGAAAATGGCTCCTAAGTGGAGCCTTAATTTGTCCAATTGGCTGCCGACCTCCATGGATGAGTTGGCAATTCCTGTGGAAACCTGCCCCTGGGAAGCTCACCTCAAGGTGAGACAATGTTGGGGAGGTGTCCCAATGCATAAATATCTGAATTTCACCAACCTACTGCCTCCCGCCCCCACCCCACTTACAAAAGCATCTCCATCTACCTGGTAAAATTCAGCCCCATGTAGCTATGGGCAAGGGCTGTGGTCTCATGATGATAAGGTTGTGTAGCATGCAACAGAGCACAATGTATCTTGGCACATACTGCAGCGCGTACTGCAGGGCTCCTCCTGACCTAGGCAGTGGAAGTGGTGTTTGAGCAGCACCATGATCTCTTGATAACATTTTTCTGACAGCATGACTTTGATTCTGTGCATATTGCATACGTGGGCATGGGTTATGCATTGAATTCATTAGCTATTGCCCTTGTCGCCCAGTAACCATCCTCTGCTGCATCGTGGTAGCTCAAATGCAGATGGTACAGTGGACAGCCACAGAATGAAGGCATCAGTACTGCTGTCATGATACCGAACATTGATTTGCATGATCATGGGATGAATGGCCTCCTTCTGCGCTGCAATGATTCTGTGATTCTATGATGCAGTGAGTATGGTCACACATCGGCAGGATGTTGTGGGAGTGGAATCCCTTCCATTTGCAGTCCACCTCAGAGTTAATGTGCAAAGCCATGTGCATGCAATTAATGCCACCCTGTGGCATGTGGAAGTCTCATGAAGCTGCATGCTCACTCTGCCTGCTTCTCTCTGGCAAGTGAGAATGAAATGTATTCAGCTCTATGCATTGCATACAGAGCCTCAGTGACCACCTTTATGCAACAGTAGATGGCTAACTGGGAACTGTTGCAAATATTGCCTGCTCCAGCCTTCATAATCACTGGCAATGCCATCCTTGCCCTGCTCTGGGATTGCAGTCAGAGCTGTAGCAGGTGGCAGATTTCAGGGAGGACGTCCTTAGTGACATCTGCCACACTGTTCCTAGCTGAGGTCCAGGTAGCCTGGGCAGATATGGCCTCCTCTTGGGAGCCCATTTCTCCCCTCCTTCTCCTCTCTCTTCCGGCAGCATGTTCAGCTATTTAGATTTAGAGGGGTTGTTAGCTGGAGCATTGAGCTCCAAAATGATAGCTTGGTGTCAAATGAGCATTGCAAGCAGATTGACGTCACAATCTACCTAATGTGCAAACTTCCGGTGCCTGCTCACTCAGCCTGCGCTAATGCCCTAACCAAAATGGTATCCAGAACAATCCTTGCCAAAAGTATCTGCCTTTGTCACAGACATCATTTTAGAAGCAAACCAGCAGCTATAACTCCCAAACAACTGGTGCTACAGAGCTGAATTGTGTGGCCTTTGAGTTAAATTTATGCCAATTATTGTTGAATTAGGTGCAATTAATGTTGAATGAGTTAGAACCTAGATTAGGAATGCTGCTACTTTTCAGAGAAAAAAAATGAAAGCACTTAATAGAATTCTTTGAGGAAGTGACAAAGTTGATTGATGA
This sequence comes from Heterodontus francisci, assembly GCF_036365525.1. Taxonomy (NCBI): domain Eukaryota; kingdom Metazoa; phylum Chordata; class Chondrichthyes; order Heterodontiformes; family Heterodontidae; genus Heterodontus; species Heterodontus francisci. The sequence goes on from NC_090376.1 coordinate 108,229,885, forward strand.
GGGAAGGGCTGTCGATGTCATATACATGGACTTCAGTAAGGCGTTTGATAAGGTTCCCCATGGCAGGCTGATGGAGAAAGTGAAGGCGCTTGGGGTCCAAGGTGTACTAGCTAGATGGATAAAGAACTGGCTGGGCAACAGGAGACAGAGAGTAGCAGTGGAAGGGAGTTTCTCAAAATGGAGACGTGTGACCAGTAGTGTTCCACAGGGATCCGTGCTGGGACCACTGTTGTTTGTGATATACATTAATGATTTGGAGGAAAGTATAGGTGGACTGATTAGCAAGTTTGCAGACGACACTAAGATTGGTGGAGTAGCAGATAGTGAAGGGGACTGTCAGAGAATACAGCAGAATATAGATAGATTAGAGAGTTGGGCAGAGAAATGGCAGATGGAGTTCAATCAGGGCAAATGCGAGGTGATGCATTTTGGAAGATCCAATTCAAGAGTGAACTATACAGTAAATGGAAAAGTCCTGGGGAAAATTGATGTCCAGAGAGATTTGGGTGTTCAGGTCCACTGTTCCCTGAAGGTGGCAACGCAGGTAAATAGAGTGGTCAAGAAGGCATACGGCATGCTTTCCTTCATCGGACGGGGCATTGAGTACAAGAGTTGGCAGGTCATGTTACAGTTGTATCGGACTTTGGTTCGGCCACATTTGGAATACTGCGTACAGTTCTGGTCGCCACATTATCAAAAGGATGTGGATGCTTTGGAGAGGGTGCAGAGGAGGTTCACCAGGATGTTGCCTGGTATGGAGGGCGCTAGCTATGAAGAGAGGTTGAGTAGATTAGGATTATTTTCATTAGAAAGACGGAGGTTGAGGGGGGACCTGATTGAGGTGTACAAAATCATGAGAGGTATAGACAGGGTGGATAGCAAGAGGCTTTTTCCCAGAGTGGGGGTTTCAATTACGAGAGGACACGAGTTCAAAGTGAAAGGGGAAATGTTTCGGGGGGATATGCGTGGAAAGTTCTTTACGCAGAGGGTGGTGGGCACCTGGAACGCATTGCCAGCGGAGGTGGTAGATGCGGGCACGATGGAGTCTTTTAAGATGTATCTAGACAGATACATGAATGGGCAGGAAGAAAAGAGATACAGAACCTTAGAAAATAGGCGACATGTTTAGAGAGAGGATCTGGATCGGCGCAGGCTTGGAGGGCCGAAGGGCCTGTTCCTGTGCTGTAATTATCTTTGTTCTTTGTTCTTTGTTCACTTATATTTAATCTACAATTATATATTATGAGAAGTCTTTTGTATATAGCATTCTCTTTTAGTCCACAGCCTTACTTCCTGTAGTCATGATTTCTGTTTTGTGACAACATTGCTAACGGAAAATCCCAGCGGTTTATGTCAATATTTTAATTTTAAAAAAACCTCTATGTCAGCATTTGTCACACTGTAGTAGCAATCCTGTGACACTAAGCGACATTGTTACCATCTGTTAGACCTGAAAATCTCAACTCAACAGCGAATGAGCAAATTACCTCACATAAATTGTAAAGTACAATGTAATTTTAATCCATTTATCTTTCTAAAAAAGTTATTTAAAATTATTGACCAAAAAATATTTAAATGACTCCCTTGGAATTTATACCCACCTGCCTTGACATTTTCCTCATTTAAAATGAATCCCACTACAAGTGTGGCTTCCCATGCGAGGCCATGTAATGGTGGCAGAGATGGTCCAGTGTTTACCAGAGGCGGAGGCGTTCTCCCAGGTCTGTATGAGGAGTGCAGATATATGGACTTGAGTGGCCACTGGGAGTGGTCCTAGGCCGGTGCCAGGATTAAAGACATCTCCTGGCGGCTGGAGACAAACTTGGAGTGGAAAGGGGAGGATCCAGTTGTCATGGTCCACAGAGGAACCAATGGCGTAGATAGAGCTTGGAATGATATTCTGCTGAAAGAGTTTGAGGAATTAGCATCCAAATTAAAGCACAGAACCTCAAAGGTAATAATCTCCGGATTGTTACCTGAGAGATGCACCAATTGGCGTAGGGTCAAGCAGATCAGAGAATTAAATGAGTGGCTCAAAGTGTGGTGTGGGAAGAAGGGGCTTCAATTTATGGTGCATTGGCACCAGTATTGGGGAAAGAGGGAGCTGTTCTGTTGGAATGGGCTCCACTTAAACCAGGCTGTGATCACTGTCCTGGAAAATCGTATAACTAGGACTGTGGATAGTGTTGTGTTATAGGCTCTTAACATGAACATACCAAGCACTGGTAAACTAAACAAAGGGTTCTTTATTGAAGAATAACAGTATTCTAGGAGAGCGCCTCAATACAAGTGCTACCTGCTAACTAACACTGTTCCAACTAATGTATCAAATATTAACTTGCATCACTTCATGTGATGACGTATACTAAACTATTTACATATTCAGTAGTATATTAATCAGTATTAAAGCAACTTTCGCAATATCACAACATCTCCCTTCACTTAAATAGAAAAATTACATAAGTTACAAGCTACGTACATAATGAAATAGGATAATTGTGAACAGTATTTACACATGAATGGACTCTCACGTTAATTATTCAAGTGTCTCTGAAATGTACAGGTGGTCTGCTGACTTGACCTGATCTAGTAACAGTGAAACTTTGCTGAGATCTGGAATTGCCAATTCTTTTCTCTTGACTCGTAGGTCTAGACTGACAATTATCTTGTACTTGTGTGTCATACGTGTCATCTTCCTTAACTCCACTGTCAAAACCTGAATGTGAACTTGTTCTTGACACTACAGGAGTGTTAGGTATGATTATGATGCTGTTGGATAACTCTCTCAATGGACATCTATTCCTTTTCACTCCATTCAGGGTGGTTACCTCACATGACCATGGCTCATTACAGATCTTTGGCACTTCTGCAGGGAACCATGCCTTCTCTTGCAGTTCGATCACTCTGGCTTTCTGCCTGAAGTGCATAGGGGGTAACTCCATGCCTGCATATTTGTCATGTGTGATTTTCATTTTCTCTTGCCTTGCCAATAATTTGTCTTGGACTAACAAAGATCTGATCCAATGAGAACTCGGAAGAGTTGTCCTGACTTGCTTTCCAAACATGATCTCTGCTGGGGATGGTAATCCTGTATCGGGTGGTGTTGCTTATAGGTGCAACATTGCTATTTGAGTGTCTTGATTTGTCTCCTTACATTTCAAAATTAGTGACTGTACTGTCCACCCCATCCTTTCCAGTAATCCATTTGACCTTGGATAATGTGGAGATGACATAACATGATTTACAGCCCACATTGCGCACATGTCTTGAAATGGTTTACCGGTGTACTGTGGGCCATATTCCAACAGTATCTCCTCCAGGGAACAAAAAAGACTGAAAATTGCACTCATCATGTTCGCTACCGATGCGCTTGATGTCTCCCTCAATTGGCGATTGACAGGAAATTTGGAGAAGTAGTAATAAGTAAGATGTCATCACCTCTGACAGTAAATAAGCCAGAAGCTATTCCTGATCATGGATGTGACGGAACATCATGAGGATGAAGTGGCTCTTTATGTTGGCTCGGCTGGTGCTCTTGACATGCATCGCACATCCTCACTACTCATTCTATGTCGTTATTGAACCCCGGCCAATAAACTGTCCCAAGTACGAGTTGTCTTGATCTTTCAATGCCCATGTGACCTTAATGTAATTGGGTAAGGATATCTTGATGAAGTGCTTTTGCTGCCAATACTTGTCTGCCCTTGAAAATGACTCCACTTGATATCCCTAATTTGTCATGATATGGCCAAAAGGTTCTGAAGTCGATTGGAACCTCTTGATTTGTATTTGGCCATCCATTGATGATGAGTTGCCAAAATGCCCTGAGGACAGAATCTCTGGAAGACTCTCTCTGGAGCTCTTCTTGCTTGTTCTGTCCAACTCTCGTTAGGTCAATGTTGTGCAGTTCCACATCTACTTCATCCACTTGGACATCCAACGGTATATCTACTGGCTTCTTAGGGTTGGGTAGCCTGCTCAATGTGTCAGTCGTAACCATGAGGTTTCCAGGTTTATATCGAACCTCACAATCGTACCCGTGTACTTTGATTAGCAGTCTTTGGAGTCATGATGGTGAGTGGCTTTTGCCAAATCATTGCTAGCGGCTTCTGATCAGTCTTGACAACAAAGCGATTGCCAAATAGGTACGTATGGAATCTGGCAAAACCGAACATGCCAATGTTTCTCATTCTATGTTTGAATAATTTGCCTGAGCGGGTGACAAACTTTTAGAACTGAATGCAATTTGTCTTACCTTCCTGTAACAGACTTGCTCCAAGACCCTATTGTGAAGCATCTACTTTGAGTGTAGTTTTTTTCCTTGGGTCGTAGTATTGTAAACATGCTTCAACAGAAAGTGACTGTTTTAACAAATCGAATGCATACTGATGATCTTCGTGCCACAAGAATGGTGTATCTTTCTTGAGAAGTTCACTCAGTGATGATGCTTTCTCAGAGAATTTTGAGATATATGGTATTTAGAAGTTAAACAGGCCCAAACGCCTTTGTAAATCTTCCTTATCTTGAGGAGTAGGCATTGATTGTGCATCCTCATCCTGGTCATATTCCAGTGTCAGAATAGATTGCACTGAAGAAATTAATATGGCTCACATTGAGAGCACATTTTTTTGCTATTAAACAAGGGACCTTCTCCTCTAGCTGTCTCCATTAGAATGTGAAGATTCTTGTCATGCTCTTCCTTGGTACCTCCCATGACTGCTATGTCATTTGTAATGCAAACGCAGCCACGAACACTCTTGGTAATGCTATTCGCATGATGTTGGAACAGTTCTTGACTCACTGACAGACCATATGGTAATCGTAGAAATCAATACCTCCAAATGGTGTTCAGAAAGTTGTTAGTTCCTGTGAATCTTCAGAAAGATACATTAACCAATATCCATGTTTCGCATTCATCTTTGAGAATAATTTGGTTCTAGCAAATCTTGTGTTGAGCTTCTCTAAAGTAGGAATCTTGTAAGGACACCTTTTGAGTGCTCGATGTAATCTTCTGGGATCCAAGCATACTCTCATGGTACCATCTTTCTTAATTACAGTGGTTATAGAGCTACACCAATCCGTGTGTTGCTGTACATGGTGAATACATCCTTGTCATCCATTGTGCCAAGCTTAGCTTTAGCTTGTTCTTTATGTGGACACGTCCTTCCATGGTGGATCTATGGAGGGAACTGTGTCATCTTTCAGTTGAAGAACAGCATCTCCCATAAAACTACCCATAGTGTCAAATCTATTGGGTATTTCTGTTGCAGACCGTGAATAGACTCAAAAAGTCACACTTGTCTTGATTATCTAGCATTGGCACTTTACTGATTTCGTGATCACAATCCAGAGTTCACAGTAGGCTGGTGGTCCTGCTACCGCTGGACAATTGGTGTCAACAACATAGATGATTTGTGCAACCATGCAGAACTTCAATTTCTGCACTTTAACATCAATAATCCCACACAGTAGATTGGTGAACCTTTATTTGTGGTGAGTCTAGGTCTTATTGGCTGTAACATGGACTCCCACTTCACCAGGTACATATCTTTGAGTATCTGCCATGGTAAAATGTTGGCCCTTGTCCAGTATCTATCTTCAGTTGTAGTCTGTGTTTGCCAGTTTTGTTCGGACATATAATGAAGGCAATGAAAGCTTCCAGTTGTGTAATTGCATCCATGTGCTGTGTGACAGTCACTGTGTGGAAAACCTATTCACTTTCTAGCTTGAGTTTGCCTCTTTCAGTGCTTTCTTTGCTGTCCAGGTCTTCCCTTACCTCATGAAAGTACTTGTGATTGAAATAGTACTTGGTGAACTCTTCTTTATCCCTGCCACTAGATAGTATCTGTTTTTTATTGGGGTTTGGCTTGCTGTGGCTTCTGACCACTTCGTCGCTGCCTGATTTTCTACATAGTTTTGCCCAGTGTCCCTTTAGACCACACGCCTTGCAGGTATCTTTGAATGCAGGACTGTTATGTGGATGATGCATTAGACTGTACTTGCTGTATGCCTTACCCTTTTGAGGTGTCGTGGCTATCTCACCTATGGTATTGCTGCTCCAGGCACTTGTATATATTGTATAAAACAGAAAGTGCTGGAAATACTCAGATTGTCTGGCAGCATCTATGGAGAGAGAAACAGAGTTAACGTGTCAGGTCTGTGACTTTTCAGCAGAACTGACAAAGGTTAGTAATGTAATGGGCTTTGAGCAAGTGAAAGGTGGGGAGAGAAGGGGGAAGTAGAACAAAAGGGAAGGTGTTTGATAGGGCAGAGGGCAGGAGAGATTAAATGACAGAGATGTCACAGAACAAAAGGCAAATGGCGTGCTCACGGTTGAATTAATAGGCCATGTGAGCCGCATGGAAGATGGCAGGATCCCCAAAGACACTTTGTACAGCGAGCTCACCACTGGTATCAGACCCACTGGCCGTCCATGTCTCCACTTTAAAGACGTCTGCAAACGCGACATGAAGTCCTGTGACATTGATCACAAGTCGTGGGAGTCAGTTGCCAGCGTTCGCCAGAGCTGGCGGGCAGCCATAAAGGCGGGGCTAAAGTGTGGCGAGTCGAAGAGACTTAGCAGTTGGCAGGAAAAAAGACAAAAGCGCAAGGGGAGAGCCAACTGTGTAACAGCCCCGACAAACAAATTTTTCTGCAGCACCTGTGGAAGAGCCTGTCGCTCTAGAATTGGCCTTTATAGCTACTCCAGGCGCTGCTCCACACACCACTGACTACCTGCAGGTGCTTACCCATTGTCTCTCGAGATAAGGAGGCCAAAGAAGAATAGACAAAGCATTAGTCCAGAGAGACTGTTCATGGCAGAGTAATGAACAGCTCTGTCTGTAAACAAAAACATGAAAACCAAGTTTAAGGCAGGCACATGTTAACAAATAACATAAAATAAAATAATATAAAAAAGAAAAGAAAAAAATAAATAAGAATAACATTTTAAAAAACTGACAGTCATGCTCTGAAATTGTTGAGTGCAATGTTGAGTTCAGAAGGCTGTAGAGTGTCTAATCGGAAGATGAGCTCCTGGTCCTCGAGCCTGCGCTGAGCTTCATTGGAACACTGCAGCAAGCCAGGAACAGAAATGTGGGCATGAGAGCAGGGAGATGAACTAAAATGGTAAGCAACCAGAAGCTTGCGAACTGAGCAGAAGTGTTCTCTTCTGCCAACCACCCTATCACACACCTTCCCTTTTGTTCTTTTACCCCCCGCCCCTTTTCACTTCTCAAAGCCCATTACATCTTTAACCTTTGCCAGTTCTGATGAAAGGTCACAGACCTGAAAGCTAACTCTGTGTCTCTTTCCATAGATGTTGCCAGACCTGCAGAGTATTTCCAGCACTTTCTGTTTTTATTTCAGATTTCCAGCATTTGCAGTATTTTGCTTTTATTTGCTTATATATTTTGCCTGCTCACAGCTGTGTCTTTGTAATTTCTTCCATCCTCAAATACACTGTCAATGTTGTATCCATTTTTCTCATCAAGTAGATCTTTTTGGAACACGTTTATAGGAGTCAGTGCAATTCCAAGCTCCATTATTCTCTCGGACAGTTCTGCATCTGAGAAATTGCAATCTTTGCCTTTATCTCTACATCTACTAATGAACTGGTCAATAGTTTCTTTGGACTGTTTATAGGCCATCAGTTCAAGTCGATGGATTCTGAAGTTTACCTTGACTCTTAACTGATCTTCCAGCATTGTCCAGAGTTTAGATGGGTCTTTCTGGTCTGATTCTGATGTATAGAAGTGTTGATGTGATGGAGAACTTCATTGTCAATTGCTATCTTTATTTTTATTGCTTGCTTGTTGGGTTCTGCAACTACAAAGTCTAAAAAGCATAACTCCATACGTTGTCAAAATAGTTGGACTTCATGAAGGACGTCTGGAACCTTCCAATTCATAGATGGCTATTTCATTGCCATGGCGTCAAAATTTCTTGCTTCACAAGAATTCAGTCTGGCAGAGCTTTCCCGTTAAACTATTTTTCCTTTAGTCATTTTTCTTTGAGGAAAAAATAATGCAGGTCTACTGCCCCTGCAGCACTGAACTTCTGCCATGCCCTGAGCTCCGTGGCCGCAGTGCAGGCTTTCAGCTTCTGCACAGGCAGACTCTGCCCTGGAGCACTTTTCAGCGGGAAAACTCACGGCACTTAATGGTGGTGCAGTCTCAAACCCCAATTCAGATGGACTTTTTTTGAGCCTGATTCTGCCAGAACACTGCCTTTCTAGTTGACTACCGTTCTGACAAAATTCCGCTTTTGATTACTTTCAAAGTACCGATTCTCAGGGGTGATTTTCAAATCCAGTCGCTACTGCTGCTTCTTCAAGCTATTTTCAGTGTTGTCCCAGGCTTTTATGTCTTCTCCCATTATGATAGCTGTCAGTATGTCGAACACCACTGCTAACACGTAGTGCAAATCTACATTACTGCCACTATATTCCCTTTTGACACAAGCGTACCAGACACTGTAACAATGATTGTTAAACTAAACAAAAGATACTTTATTGAAGAATAATAGCATTCTAGGAGAGTTCTTCAATACATGTGTTACCTACTGATTAACACTGCTCTAACTACTGTATCACATGTTAACTTGCATCACTTGCTGTGATGATGTATCCTAAACTATCTCCATATTCAGTAGTATGTTAATCAGTATTAAAGCAATTAAAGCAATATCACAACAAATTTAAACTAAAAGAGGGATGGGAAGGATCAGGTGAAGAGAGATTTAGAAATCTAAAGACAAAAATCGAGGCAATAGAGCAGTGTAGCAAATTGGGTAAAGACAAGCACAGTGGGACAGGAAGGGACAGAGAGTTTCACGGTAATTGTGCATCAATGAACAAGGTTCATGGAAAGAGTAGTAGTAAAAAAAAATTAAAGGCTCTTTACCCGAATGCATAAAGCATCGGTAATACGCTAGATGAACTAACAAATAGAGATAAATTGTTTAGACCTAACCACCATTACAGAGATATGGGCTGGACTTTTACGCCTCCCCAAAGAGCAGGAGGGTGACGGGGAGAGGGAGGGAGGGTCGTAAAATGGATTGGGAGGCTCGGGGGGCCCTTCCCAACCCACTCCTGCCTCCGCCAGCATTTTACTCTGGGCGGCTGTGGTGGGAAATGGCCCGCCCACCCCAGGCCAATCAAGGCCCTTAATGGGCCAATTGACAGCCACTTAAGGGCCTTCGCCCACCACCATGGGGGTTTTACCCTTGGCCAGTTTGGCGGCCTAGGCCTGAGAAAAGCCACCTGACAAAAGCAGGCAGCTCTCTGACAGCCTGCGGGGGCGGGGGAGTGGGCGGCGGTGGTGATCCTGGTCAGGCACCCTGTGCCCAATGGAGGGCCGCTCCCAATGCCCCAACCAGCCCCAACATCCAGCACGCCCCTCGACCCTCAATCAACCACCCTTACATCACTGCGGCCTGACCGATCACCCCCAGCGAGCCCCTAAAACTTACCTTTTCCCAGGGCCATCCTTCCTCTTCATCGCAAAGCTGGGCTGCAGTCCCAACTGTGGCCACTGCTCCCGGTGGAACTGCTGGGACTAAGAGCTGCCAGCCCACTGACTGGGCGGCAGCTCCATTGGGTGGGACTTCCTGCCTCAATGAAGTGGAAGTCCTGTCTCAGACATATTAAAGGCCTAGGGACCGTAAAATCTGGACTGGATTCCCAGGCCAGGCGGAGACAAGAACGCCACCGACTTTTCAGTCTGTGGACAGCTCCCATCCGACGAGGATACAATTTAGCCCATGGTTACAAGGTGACCAAGGTGAGGAAATAAATATTCCAGAGTACACTCATTCCAAAAAATATAGACAGAATGGAAAAGGAGAAGGAGCAGCCCTCATAGTAAAGGATAACATAAGGGCATTAGTGAGAAAGGTTTTTGGTTCAGAAGATCAGTAAGTAGAATCAGTATGAGTGGAGATTTGGAATAGCAAGAGTCACAAAACATTGGTGGAAGTAGTTCATAGGCCCCCCCAGCAGTAGTTATGCCATTGGACAGAGAATTATACAAGAAATAATTCAAATTTGTACCAAAGACAATATAATAATTTTGGGGGAATTCAATCTTCATATAGACTGGATAAATCAAAATGGCAATGGTAATCTGCAAGATGAATATGTAGAATGTTACAGTTTCCTGGAACAATACATTATGGAACCAACTAGGGATAAAGTTATTTTAGATCTAGTCTTGTGCAATGAAGCAGGATTAATTAGTAAACTCATCATAAAAGATCCTGTGGGAAAATGTGATCATAATACAATTGAATTCCATATTAAGTTTAAAAGTGACATACTCCATTCTCAAATAAGAACCTTCAACTGAAACAAAGCCAATTACATATGTATGAGGGAATAGCTGGCTAAGTTTGATTGGGGGAAATAGACTAAAAGATATGGTGGTAAATAAACAGTGGGAAACATTTAAAGAAACAATTCAAAATGTTCAACAAAAATGCATTACATTAAGAAAACAAAAACTCAGCGAGAAAGATCCATCCATAGCTTACTAGGGAAGTCAAGGATAGTATTAGATTAAAAGAGGAGACTGACAATGTTGCAAAGAATAGTAGTAACCCTGAAGATTGGGAGTGTTTTAGAAATCAGCAAAGGATGACCAAAAATTTGATAAAAAGGGAAAAAAAATTGAACATGCGAGTAAACTGGCAAGGAATATAGAGGAAGTGTAGAGAGATTGGACGTCCATAGTGAAGAGGAGACAGTTAGGGCCAGGAAACTGGAAATTGTCGAAATGACCTAGGCCGTCAGAAAAATCAACGATGTAGGTGGGAAGAGACTGGTCAAGGGCAGAAAATAGTCAAGATAGGAAGAAATAAATTCAGTGGGGCAGGAACAGACTAAAACGATGAGTCTACCAGGACAGTCCTTTTGGGGATTTTGGGAAGGAGGTAGAAACGGGCTGTCCAGGTTTGCGGGACTATGAGGTTGGAAGTTGTAGAGGGAAGATCTCTGGAAGAGATGAGGTCAATGACAGTCCTGGCGACAGTGGCTTGATGTTTGGTGGTGGGATCATGGTTCAGGAGGCAGTAGGAAGAAGTGTCTGCAAGGTAGAGGTAGAACCCCCACCAGAATGGCCTTAGGGTTCTCCACTTCTTCCTTCAATACAGGCCCAACCAGTCCCCATCCTCCACCACTCTCCTCTGCCTGGCTGAACCTATTCTCACATTGAACAACTTCTCCTTCATCTCCACTCACTTCCTTCAAATTAAAGGTGTTGCTATGGGTACCCGCATGGCTCCTAGTTATGCCTGTCTTGTCAGGTATGTCGAACATTCCTTGTTCCAGTCCTCCTCAGGCCCCCTCCCCCAACTCTTTTTCTGGTACATTAATCGGCATCGGTGCCGCTTCCTGCTCCTGCTCTGACCTGGAAAATGTTGTCAATGTTATTTCCAATTTCCACCCTTCTCTCATCTTCACATGGTCCATCTCTGACTCTTCCCTGCCCTTCCTCGACTTCTCTGTCTCCAATTCTGGGAATAGGCTGTCCATTAATATTCATTATAAGCCCACTGACTTCCACAGCTACCTTGACTACATTTCCTCACATCCTGTTTCCTGTAAGGACTCCATCCCATTCTCCCAGTTTCTCCATCTCTGACACATCTGTTCTGATGATGCAAGCTTCCACTACAGCGCTTCTGATGTGTCTTCCTTTTTCCTCAACCAAGTACTCCCCCCCACTGTAGTTGACAGGGCCCTCAACCATGTCTGACCCGCATGTTAGGCTGGTCCAGAAGGTTCGAACACATGGGATCCAGGGTGAGCTAGCAAATTGGATACAAAATTGGCTTGGTGATAGGAGGCAGAGGGTGGTAGTGGAGGGTTGTTTTTCAGATTGGAGGCCGGTGACCAGTGGTGTGCCACAGGAATCGGTGCTGGGCCCTCTGTTGTTTATCATATATATTAATGACTTGGATGTGAATGTAAAGGGCATGATTAGTAAGTTTGCAGATGACACCAAAATTGGTGGTATAGTGGACAGTGAAGAAGGTTGTCTAAGGTTACAACAGGTTATAGATCAACTGGGAAAGTGGGCAAGGGCGTGGCAAATGGAATTTAATGCAGACAAGTGTGAAGTGATGCATTTTGGGAAATTAAACCAGGTCAGGACATATACAGTGAATGGCAGGGCCCTGGGGAGTGTTGTTGAGCAGAGAGACCTTGGGGTGCAAGTACATAATTCCCTGAAAGTGGCAACACAGGTAGACAGGGTGGTGAAGAAGGCAGATGGCATGCTTGCCTTCATCGGCTGAGGCATTGAGTACAAGAGTTGGGACGTCATGTTACAGTTGTACATAACATTGGTTAGGCCGCATTTGAAGTACTGTGTGCAGTTCTGGTCGCCGCGCTACAGGAAAGATGTGATTAAGCTAGTGATGGTGCAGAAAAGATTCACAAGAATGTTGCCTGGTTTGGAGGGCTTGAGTTATAAAGAGAGATTGGATAGGCTGGGTCTCTTTTCCATGGAGCGAAGGAAGCTGAGAGGGGACATGATAGAGGTATATTCAGTGCTGTATCTCTAAACTAAACTAAACTAAACTAAACTAAACTATAAAATTATGAGAGGCATAGATAGGGTAGATAGCTAGAGTCTGTTTCCCATGGTAGGGGTGACTAAAACTAGAGGGCATAGATTTAAGGTGAGAGGGAGGAGGTTTAAAGGAGATCAAAGGGGTAAATTTTTCACACAAAGAATAGTGGGTATCTGGAATGAGCTGCCTGAGGAGGTGGTGGAGGCAGGAACAGTAGCGACATTTAAGAGGCATCTGGACAGGTACTTGAATGAGCAAGGCATAGAGGGATATGGAATTAATGCAGGCAGGTGGGATTAGTATAGATAGGCATTATGGTCGGCATGGACGTGGTGGGCTGAAGGGCTTGTTTCTATGCTGTATGGCTCTATGACTCTATGGTATTTCTTGCACTTCTGTCCTCACCCCTTCCCCTCCCTCCCAAAACCACGACAGGGTTCCCCTTGTCTTCACTTTCCACCCCAACAGCCTACTTATCCAAATGATCATCCTCCGTCATTTCCGCCCCCTCCAGCGTGATGCCACCACCAAACACCTATTCCCCTCCCCACTCCTCTCAACATTCCAAAGGGATTGTTCCCTCTGCAGCACTCTGATACACTCCTCCATTACCCCCAACACTTCGTCCCCTTCCCATGACACCTTCCCATGCAATCGCAGGAGGTGTAATACCTACCCTTTTACCTCCACTCTCCTCACCATCCAAGGCCCCAAACATTCCAACCAAGTGAAACAGCAATTTACTTGTACTTCTTTCAATTTAGTATAATGTATTCGCTGCTCACAATGCAGTCTCCTTGACAATGGGGAAACCAAACGCAGACTGGGTGACCGCTTTGCAGAACAACTCTACTCAGTCCGCAAGCATGACCCTGAGTTTCTGGTTGCTTGCCATTTCAAATCACTACCCTGCTCCCATGCCCACATTTCTGTCCTTGGCCTGCTGCAGTGTTTCCGGTGATCATCAATGCAAGCTCGAGGAGCAGCACCTCATTTTCTGATAAGGCACTCTCCAGCCTTCCAGACGCACAATAAGTTCAATAATTTCATAGCGTGACTGACTTCTTTATTATTTTATTTCATTTTTTAACCATATGCCTGCCTTAAACTTGGTTTTTCATGTTTGTGCTTTTGGACAGAACTTTTCATTTTTCTGTTATTAAAACTCTTTCTGGACTAATGCTTTGTCTTTCACCACACCATTAACACTCCTTTTGCCTGTTCCCATTGCATCTTTGTCATTTAATCTCTCCTGCCCTCTGCCCTATCACACACCTTCCCTTTTGTTCTCTTCACCCCCCGCCCCCCACTTCTCTTGCTATCACATTTATTCGATTACATTTCTAAACATTGCCAGTTCTGATCAAAAGTCACAGTCCTGAAACGTTAACTCTGCTTCTCTCTCCACAGGTGCTGCCAGACCTGCTGAGTATTTCCAGCATGTTCTGTTTTTATTTCAGATTTCCAGCATCTGCAGTATTTTGCTTTTATTTTAGCTCTAATAAATATCAGTCCCTAAGAGACAGAGACAGGAGAAATGATCATGGGGGACGAGAAAATAGCAGAGATGTTGAACAAATATTTTCCATCTGTCTTCACAGTAGAAGACACAAATTACATCCCAGAAATAGAGGGTGATCAAGGGGCTAATAAGAGTGAGGAACTTAAGGTAACTAATATCAGCAGAGAAAAATTATTGGAGAAAGTTAAGGGACTAAAAGCTGGAAAATTGCGAGGACCTGATGGCCTACATCTAGGGTTCTAAAAGAGGTAGCTGCAGATAGTGGATGCACTGGTTATGATTTTCCAAAATTCCCTAGATTCTAGAATGGTCTGAGTGGATTAGAAGTTAGTAAATGTAGCACTGCTGTTCAAGAAAGAAGGAAGACAGAAAACAGTGAACCAGGCCAGTTAGCCTGATATCAATCATCAGGAAAATGCTGGAATCTATTATTAAGGAAGTATTAACAATGTACTTGAAAACCACAATATGATCAGACAAAGTCAACATGGTTTTACAAAAAGGAAATCATGTTTCGCAAATGTTATTAGAGTTTTTTTGAGGATGTAACACGTAGATAAAGGAGAACCAATAGATGTAGTATACCTGGATTTCCAAAAGGCATTCGATAAGGTACCACACAAAAGGCTAATACACAAGATAAGGACACATGGAGTTTGGGATAATATATTAGCATGGGCGGAGGATTGGTTCACAGACAGGCAGCAGAGAATAGGGATAAATGAGGGATTTTCAAGTTGGCAGGCTGTAACTATTGGAGTGCGGCAAGGATCAGTGCTGGGGCCTCAGCTATTTACGATCTATGTTAATGACTTAGACCAGGGGACTGAGAGAAATGTATCTAAGTTTGCTGATGATACACAGCTCGGTGAGAATGTAAGCTGTGAGAAGAACACAAAGAGGATGCAAAGAGATATAGACAGGTTAAGCGAATGGGCAATAAGGTGGCAGATGAAGTGTAATGTGGGGAAATGTGAGAGTAATCACTTTGTTAGGAAGAACAGAAAGCAGAATTTTTTTTAAAAGGCATGAAACTTCTATATGTTAATGTTCAGAGAGACTTGTATGCACTTGTACAAGGAACACACAAAGTCACCATGCAGCAAGCAATTAGAAAGGCAAATAGCATGTAGGCCTTTATTGCAAGGGGATTGGAGTGCAAGAATAATGAAGTCTTGCTACAAATGCACAGGGCTTTGATGAGACCACACCTTGCATATGGTGCGCAGTTTTGGTTTCCATATTTAAGGATATACTTATTGGAGGCAGTACAGCAAAGGCTCATTAGATTGGTTCCTGGGATGAAAGGATTTCTGGCACAGACAAAACTGGCTGAATGGCCTCCTTCTGTGCTGTAACAATTCTGTGATTCTGTGTTTGTCCAATGATGAGAGACTGTATTCTTTGGAGTTTAGAAGAACGAAAGGTAACTTCATTGAACCATACAAGATTCTGAAGAGGCTTGATAGGATCAACACGAAGAGGTTGCTTTCCCTGGCTGGGGAATCTAGAACAAGGGGGCACAGTCTCAGGATAAGGGCTGATCATTTAGGACTGAGATTAGGAGAAATTTCTTTACTCAAATGGATGTGAATCTTTGGAATTCTCCACCCCAGAGGGGTGTGGATGCTTCAGCATTGAGTACATTTAAGGCTGAGAAGGACATATTTTTGGTCTCTCAGGGAATCAAGGGATATGGGGAGTGGGCAGGAAAGTGGAGTTAAGACAGAAGATCAGCCATGATTGTACTGAATGGCGGAGCAGTCTTGAGGGGCCATATGGTCTCCTCCTGCTCCTATTTCTTAAGTTCTTATGTTCTTATGGATCCTGCTTGGAAAAGAACTTTGCTTGCCTCATGCAAGTTGTGGGTTGAATAGATTACAGTCTGCTTTCCTGCAGATTCATGGGACTTATTAGACTTGGTCCCATGGGAGTGACAGAAGCTCAACGGGAGCAGGATGTGTCAGGATATCAGAATACTTCTTCCCTCGCCAACCCCTCAACCAATGTCAAACCTAGTGCCAGAAATCCAGCTTGGCCAGACTGCCCCAACAGTAGCTGAAGTGCTGCAGTCTGCAGATAGGCTTAAGCTCCCAGAAATGACCAACCACAAGAATCTTAAAGATTCCAACATGAGCAGTGGCAGTCTTTCACCAGCTTTGCTGAAACCACTGGGGAGCACCAAATAGGAGTGGTCGTGATAGGAAACATTTTAAGAGAGACACCATTGGTTTATACTTGGGTGAGAGATAAGTTCTAGGCAATTATGTTTGGGATCGATGTAATCACCTGCAATACATGTGGCACTTTGGTCTGAAGTATCTTTCATTATAGGCCTCTGTTGTTCCAAAGCAAAGAAGCAAAAATAATCATAAAATATTATCAATAAAAAATATAAAAATACTAAGCATAGGCAGGTTGAATAAGGCAAAGAAATGAATAAGCAATCTCCAAACTCAAAACTATGTTAAAAATCTGCTAAGCACAATACTACAAGATCCATATGATTTGAGTGTGTACAACTGAATTCTTCTTTAAGTAGTGCTTCCCGTGAGTCAATCAGTTCCTGATGCTAAGCTGATGAGATTTTCTTCATCAGCTTGAACTCTAGATTGGACTTCTGACCCGCCCAGTTAAAATTGTATTGGGGATCCCAATTACATCAAAGGAATCTGATTTTTTTGCATTCATGTGGCACCTGCCTACTTCTGGCAGGCAACTTACCCACCTAAACGAAGTGAGCAGTTAAAATGTTGTCCTGCATGATTACAGCTGGAATGGTAAGACAAAATGAGTAATTTTTAACAACTCTCCCTCACCCTATTCCCACCAGGTGAGGTAGGTTAGAATCAACCTAATTATATCAATCATATCAAAATGAATCCTGACCCTTACTTTCCTACATTACGATAGTGATTACACTTCAAGAGTACTTAATTGGCTATAAAGTGCTTTTGGACATCCTGAGGGTGTGAAAGCTCCTATATAAATACAAGTCCTTTCTTTTTGATATATTTTCCTAAAGAGATTTGGTGCCAATGCCTTGTTAACAAATGCTTTGTGGTAGGATTTAAAATATCAAGACTGAGGTGCGTGCAATTGAGACCCGAATCTATGTGTCTAGTATCAGTAATCACAGAATCAAGACAATGCTGAGCAGTTATTGAGTATTAGTTTAACTGTTGGGTTACCTACCAGCACTAATGGACTGTGCTCTTGGGATGATGTTTGTACAGGCTGGAAAAGGCAAAGGCGAACAACAATGCTGATGTGTAATTGGAAAGATATAGTCAGAACTTTGTAGCAACATACGATTTAATATTTGGTGCAAATGTTACTGTTTTTTATCAAGTAGAATAGTTTGTTACTTTGGAGCATAAAAATCCAATAGCTAGAAATTCCTTCATGTAACAGCCCCGACAATCAATTTTATCTGCAGCACCTGTGGAAGAGTCTGTCACTCTAGAATTTACCTTTATAGCCACTCCAGGTGCTGCTTCACAAACCACTGACCACCTCCAGGCGCTTACCCATTGTCTCTTGAGACAAGGAGGCCAAAGAAGAAGAAAAATCTATCTCATGGGCAAAGTTAAAATGGGTCTGTGACTTTGTTCTTGGAATTACTGCAATGTGGGGTACCATGTTAAGGGAATGGTGAGTTTGGTAACTCAATGCAATTTGCTGACCTTAATTAACATCCGAACTAAAGCAACCATTAAGTATAATAATTGAATGCGTTAGTGGAGTCGCGGCTAACTTTTGTCCATACTTTTAAAATTGCTCCTGAAAGTAAATCAGTGTTATGCTGGTTAATTCTTTCCCTGAACCAATGGATATTGTGCACTTTGTTGGCTAGCACTTGCAAGCTGTCGCATGGTCATTGAAACACATTTGATTCATTACATTCTCAATTTTATTCAGGGCAGCACAGTGGCGCAGTGGTTAGCACGCAGCCTCACAGCTCCAGCGACCCGGGTTCAATTCTGGGTACTGCCTGTTTTTTATTATGGAGATACAGCACTGAAACAGGCCCTTTGGCCCACCGAGTCTGTGCCGACCAACAGCCACCCATTTATACTAATCCTACGTTAACCCCATATTCCCGACCACATCCCCACCATTCTCCTACCACGTACCTACACTAGGGGCAGTTTACAATGGCCAATTTACCTATCAACCTGCAAGTTTTTGGAGGTGGGAGGAAACCGGAGCACCCGGCGGAAACCCACGCAGACACAGGGAGAACTTTGCAAACTCCGCACAGGCAGTACCCAGAACTGAACCCAGGTTGTTGGAGCTGTGAGGCTGCGGTGCTAACCACTGCGCCACTGTGCCGCCTGTGTGGTGTTTGCAAGTTCTCCCTGTAACTGTGTGGGTTTTCGTCGGGTGCTCCGGTTTCCTCCCACAGCCAAAGACTTGCAGGTTGATCGGTAAGTTGGCTATTATGAATTGCCCTGAGTATAGGTAGGCAGTAGGGGAATTGTGGGGATGTGGTAAGAATATGGGGTTAATGTAGGATTAGTATAAATGGGTGGTTGATGGTCGGCACAGTCTCGGTGGGCCGCAGGGCCTGTTTCAGTGCTGTATCTCTAAATAAATAAAAAGTTGAATCTGCCTCCATGGTCTGACCTACACATGACTTTAGTTTCACACTAATAGGCCACCCAATTATCTAGGAAATAAGGAACTGCTGAAAGAATGGGACCTTGTCATCCTCTCCCAAAAACAAAAAAACACAGAGTATAATTTTAACCTAAGTTGTCTGGCGGGAAACTGATGGAATCAGATTGCCTAACCTTCACAATTAAGTGAAACGGATGATCTGGTCATTGGCACACTGCTGTTATATGCAAATTATCTGCCGACAGTGACTACACTTCAGCTTTACTTAATTGCTGCAAAGGTCTTTGGGACATCCTGAGGTTGTGAAAATGAGTCCAAGTTTTTCTTTCTTTCAATGTAAAGTCATGTTGAGTGGGTATAGAACAGAGAGCCAGTCTGATTCCATCAGTTTCTTACTTGCTGTGTCAGGTTAACCTTACACTGACAGAGTCTCTGTTATGTGTGCTTCATAAAGAGAACTGAACTGGATTTGTGCAAAACTACTCAAGCTTGACACCAAGCACATATTTTGTCAACAACATATGTATATAGCAGCTGGCAAAGGTTCAGTGCAGAGTGGAATGGGAGACACTAACTGTGGGCACAGTGATTTTTAAAAATTCTTTCATGGGATGTGGACATCGCTAGCTAGGTCAGCAATACTTGCCCATCACGAGTTGCTCTTGAGAAGGTGATGGTGAGCTGCCTTTTTGAACCACTGCAGTCCATCTGGTGCAGGTGCACCCACAGTGCTGTTGGGGAGGAGGTTCCAGGATTTTGGTCCAGTGAAAGTGAAGGAATGGTGATATATTTCCAAGTCAGGATGGTGTGCGACTTGGGGGGAGACTTGCAGAAGGTGGTGTTCCCATGCATCTGTTGTCCTTGTATTTCTAGGTGGTAGAGGTCGCAAGTTTGGAAGGTGCTGTCGAAGGAGGTGTGGTGAGTTGCTGCAATGCATCTTGTATATAGTACACACATACTGCCACTATGCCTCAGTGGTGGAGGGAGTAACTGTTGAAGGTGTTGGATGGGCTGCCGATCAAGTGGGCTGCTTTGTTCTGGATGATGTCGAGTTTCTTGAGTGCTGTTGGAGCTGCACTCATCCAGGCAAATGGAGAGTATTCCATCACACTCCTGTCTTGTGCTTTGTAGATGGTGGACAGGTTTTGGGGAGTCAGGAGGAGGGTTACTCACCATTGAATTCCCAGTCTCTGACCTGCGTTTGTAGCCACTGTATTTATGTTCAGTTTCTGGTCATTGGAAACACACAGGATATTGATAGTGGGGGATTGAGTGATGGTAATGTCATTGAAAGTCAAGGGAAGATGGTTAGATTCTCTTGTTTTGGAGATGGTCATTGCCTGGCACTTGTGTGGCGCGAATGTTACTTGCCACTTATCAGCCCAAGCCTGAATGTTGTCCAGGTCTTGCTGCATATGGACACGGACTGCTAAAGTATCTGAGGAGTTACAAATGATACAATCATCAGCGAACATCCCCACTTCTGACCTTATGATGGAGGGAAGGTCATTGATGAAGCAGCTGAAGCTGGTTGGGCCTAGGACACTACCCTGAGGAACTCCTGCAGTTATGTTCTGGAGCTCAGATGATTGACCTCCAACAACCACAACCATCTGCTTTTGTGCTAGGTATGGCTCCAACCAGTGGAGAGTTTTCCCCTTGATTCTCATTGACTTCAATTTGGCTAGGGCTCCTTGATGCCACACTCAGTCAAATGCTGTCTTGATCTCCAGACCAATCACTCTCACCTCACTTCTTGAGTTCAGTTCTTTTGTCCATGTTTGGACCAAGGCTGTCATGAGGTCAGGAGCTGAATGGTCCTGGCAGAACTCAAACTGTGCAGCAGTGAGCAGGTTATTGCTGTTTAAGTGGCACTTGATAGCACTGTCGATGACACCTTCCATCACTTTGCTGATGATCAAGGGTAGACTAATGGTGCGGTAATTGGCCGGATTGGATTTGTCCTGATTTTTCTGGGCAGGACATACCTGGATAATTTTCCACATTGTCGGGTAGATGTCAATGTTGTAGCTGTAATAGAAACAGCTTGGTTAGGATACGGCTAGTTCTGCAGCACAAGTCTTCAGTACTACAACAGGATGTTGTCAGAACACATAGCTTTTGCTGTATTCAGTGCCATCTGTCATGTCTTGATATCATGTGGAGTGAATCGGATTGGCTGAAGATTGGCATAGATGATGCTGTGAACCTCAAGAGGAGGCCGAGATGGATTATCCACTCGGCACTTCTGACTGAAGATAGTCGCAAATGCTTCAGCCTTTTCTTTTGCACTGATGTGCTGGGCTCCCCTATCGTTGAGGATGGGGATATTTGTGGAGCCTCCTCCTCCTGTTAGTTTTTTAATTGTCTACCACAATTCACGACTGGATGTGACAGAACTGCAGAGCTTTGATCTGATCCATTGGTTGTGGGATTGCTTAGCTCCGTCTGTTGCATGCTGCTTCTACTGTCTGGCATGCGAGTAGTCCTGTGTTTTAGCTTCACCAGGTTGACACCTCATTTTGAAGTATGCCTGGTGCTGCTCCTGGCATGCCCTCCCTCATTCTTCATTGAAACAGGGATGGTCCCCCGGCTTGATGATAATGGTAGAGTGGGGGATATGCTGTGCCATGAGGTTATACATTGTGTTTGAGTACAATTTTGCTGCTATTGATCGCCCATAGCGCCTCATGGATGCCCAGTTTTGAGCTGCCATATCTGTTCTGAATCTATCTCATTTAGCATGGTGGTAGTGCCACATAACACGATAGCGGATATCCTCATTGTGAGGACAAGACTTTTTTTTCACAAGGATTGTGTGGTGGTCATTCCTACCAATGCTGTTATGGACAGATGCATCTGCAGCAGGCAGATTGGTGGGGACATGATCTAGTTGGTTTTCCCTCTTGTTGGTTCCCTCACCACCTGCTACAGACCTATTCTGGCAGATATGTCCTTGAAGACTCGGCCAGCTCGGTCAGTAGTGGTGCTAGTGGGCCACTCTTGGTGATGGGCATTGAAGTCCCCCATCCACAGTATGAATGGCCCAGGGATTCCGACCCCACATACCTCTCCCGGGGTCTTGATCGCACTTCTCCTCTCTTCAGTGCTGCACGGCCTCCTGCAGTACTGGCAGTGGACAAATTTCACAGTGGTGCTGCCAGTATGCAGAGCTGCTGGCCTTATGATTGGCCAGCAGCTCTGGACGTGAGAGCTCGTCCCTTAAAGTGACACAATCCACAGTGGTGGGTAGTTAATTGACTGCCCGCCATTAAATAGCTCCGGGGGTCCTAAAAGGGCTGAGGCAGGTTCTCCTCCCCTCCTTGTGACCTGCTGCCACGACCCTTGTCACCAGAATAAAATGCAGACCATATTACTAGTCGAACTGCATCATTTCTCAGACATAAACAGACACCTATGCCACAATATTAACCAGGAAATGGGAATGGGTTCGGCACAGGTGTATCAATTCTGCAATCTATCCTAAAGCATGTGGCCATCTCCATGGACACTGCACCTGGGCCCTTAGACTCAGAGCCTGTGCTATCAGCCATTATGGCCTTCTCTGGGCTCCCACGCCTGTTCCGTTTAGAGCTCGTGGTCCGGCCTACATGTGACTCCAGACCCACAGCAATGTGGTTGACTCTTAACTGTCCTCGGAAATGGCCCAGCAAGCCACTCAGTTTTCAAGAGCAATTTGGGATAGGCAACAAATGCTGGCCTTTCCAGTGACACCCACATCCCCTGAAAGAATTTTAAAAATGGATTGGCGCTTCCATGGTATTACTCATTTCCTCCAGTTTGCTCTCCTTCAGACCAGCAGGACTGATCTGCTGCTGCCCCAAGGAAGGGAAGTGGGGGAATGGGTGCAATTCGTGCAGACCTCTCTCAGGACGTTAGCATATCTCATCCATTGCCATCCCCTCAAGGAATGACAACAACTGTTTGCATTTATTTAACACCTTTAATGCAACAAAATGTCCCATAGTGCTTCACAGGGCATTATTAAACAATGTTTGACACTGAGTCACATAACACGATATGTTACTGAAAGCTTCGTCAAGAGACAGATTTTAAGGAACATCGTAAAAGATGAGAGAGTGGCAGAGAGCTGGAGAGGTTTTGGGAGGGTGTTCCAGAGCTTAGGACCTAGGCAGCTGAATGCTTTGCCATCAATGGTGTAGTGATAAAAATTGAAGATGCACAAGAGAACTAGAGGAGGTTACGGACATAGGAGCACTGAACCATGGAGGGATTTAAACACAATGGTGAGACTCTAAGTCAATGTTCCCAAGCAGCCATCCTCTTAGACTGGTACCAGGGCAAAATTTGGGGGTATCGTCAACTGATATAGGATGAAGGCATCATGGCAGGTCCCTGGGTATTGTGCACATACTTGTATGAAGCTCTTCTTCTGGTTGTACATGAGATGAGCATTAATGGAGTGGAGGCCTTTGCAGCTAACAAAGGCTCCTGGCTGGCTGTGGTGTGCCTTGATGGCTACATATGTCTATGACATCCTGCACTTGTGGGATGTCAGCCAGACTTCAAAGCCCAATGCTGTCGCCATGGGACTGTTGTCATCAGTTGGGAAGGGAATATATAAATATCATATCGGTCACCCTGTTCCAGAATGGTGGAAGTCCAAGGTGCCCCGCTATTGGGCCTCAGCCTCATTATCAGACAGCCATCTTGGCACAGCATCCCACCAGTGGAGAAGACTGTGAGCATTGCAGTGGCCCACAGGTTATAGGGTTCATTTGGAGATGGGATGGTAGGACAATTGGCCACGGGTCGGGCCAGGAATTGAGGGCCTAGATTCATAGTGGTCCTGGAGACATAGGGGTCATGGGGGCCAGGAGAGTGGGAGATCAAGGTTTGGGTTCTTGGGGCTGAGGATCAGTGGGAGGTTGGAAGAAACGCCAATCGGTATGGTTCCTGAATGTGGGTCCTGCTCCTCCCTGCTCCACATTCAGTCAAGTTGCTTATCTTCTTTTTTGCAGGTGTTCTGTGGGGCAGGTTTCTCTTAATACAGCCCACAATGGTGCTGGCTATCTCACAGTAAACCAGTGTTAGACTGGGCACCTCAAGCAGTCATTATGCCCCTTATTTGCCTATGCATATGGCCTAACCCCTGCCTCAGGTGTAGGTAATATGTGCCTCTTGTTTGTTTTAACCCTGAAAAACGCATGCTATGTGTTCAATTTCAAGGCCCTTGTTTTTGGTGAAGAGAACTTGCACACTGTTAACATGATGTACCACTATAATTTCCATCTATGTTACCCCTAATAATGCGCAGGGATCTTTCTACTCTACTGAATCATCCCTTAGTGGAAAGAGCAAATGTGGAAGTGGTCTCCTGTGGACCCACTTTTGATTGCTCTGGAGGCCTAGCTCTCCGTGATGCAAACTGACGGCTGCCTACCAGTGTGCCAGATATAACCTATTCCATTCTGGCTGTGGGGAGCCTGTGCACTTGAAATACTTTTGCTGTCTTTTGCCCAGTGGCATGTAATGGCAAGGGATTATGAGTAACTAAAGAGCCACCTGTTTGTTTATGATGCTTTCAAAGGCAGAGTTCTGAAGGCAGCTATTCTCTCTGAGCACAGATCATGAAGTCTTTGAATAGCTCCTTTGCGATTGCCACGTCTGAGAATGTGGGAATTATGGACATTTTTTCATCAGTCGAAGAATTTGCAAGATTGTACCTGCTGTGCTTGCCATCTGTGCTAAGGTGTCCCGTGTAGATGTCACTGTTATTGGTTGCTGAACAAAGGCAGGCTAAAGAGCAGACACTTTCAGGGTAATTTTTAACCTAACCTGCACAATAGGAAACTGATGAGATTGCATTGGCCTCCCATTTTACACCCTGCCTAATGTAACTTGCCAGTATAGTATAGAATCATAGAATCTTCCATCACAGAAGGAGGCAATTCAGCCCTTTGTGCCCATGTTAGTTCTTTGAAATGGCTATCTAATTTCGTCCCATAACCCATTTTTTTCCCCGTAAACTGCAAATCCTCTTCAAATTCCTTTTGAAAGTTACTATGGAATCTGATTTCACCAGCAGTTCAGATATTGTATTCCAGATATTAACAACAGTCTGTCTGAAGAAATTTCTTGTAAGTTCTTCTTTAGTTCTTCTGCCAATTATTTTGCATCTAAGACTGCTGGTTACCAACCCAATTGCCAGAGGAAACAGCTTCTCCCTACATGCCTTATCAAAACTCCTCATAATTTTGGAAACCTCTATTAGGTCACTCCTTAACCTTCATTGTTCTAAGGACAACAATCCCAATGTTTCTAGTTTCTCTGCATTACTTAAGTGCCTCATCCCCTAATATCATCCTGCTAAAGCTCCTCTGAGGCCTTGGCATCGTTCGTAAAGTTTGAAGCTCAGAATTGTACACAATATTCCAGCTGAGGCCTAACTAATGATTTGTAGACGTTTAGCATGACTTCCTTCTTTTATATTCAACATCCCTATTTAAAAAAGCCAAATATCCAGTGTGCTTTTTGTTTTCTTAACTGCCTTATCAACAGGCCCTGCCACCTTCAAAGATTTGTGAATAGGCATTTCCAGGCCCTTCGGCTTTGTACCCCTCTCATGTTTGTTTCTCCCAAAGTACAATAATCTTATTATACTTATCCACAATAAATTGCATTTGCCATGTGTCTGCCCATTTCATCTATCTCTCCATGTCCTCCTGAAGTCTCCTACTATCCTGTTCACTATTTAGTACATTGCCTATTTTTGTGTCATCTGCAAACTTCAAAATTGTACTCCCCAGAAACAAATCCATGTCACTTACATATAACAAGAAAAGCAATGGTCCTAATATTGACCCTTTGGGGACCCCACTGCTTACTTCGCCCTATTCCCAAAAACATGGTATCACCTTCTCTTATCTATGGCCCTTAAACAAATCAGTGGGCTTGTAACTGCATCAGGTGTCGGCAACGTGTCTGTACATGGAAACTAGAGTCCATGGCAAAATATTTTGGGTCCGTGACAGGTAATTTCAGGGATGAGAGATTTCCCAATGGCTTCGTCAGATCGGCTTATTAAAAAAATGTCAAGAGTCAGTTTCACAGCTGACGGGCTGGGTTTTGTTGAGGTCTCGACATCGGGATCCATGGTGTGGGGTGGTGAAAGATTGAACCGGCAGCGGTCCGCCATGGAGCCTGTCATCGGGAATGCCAGGCCTGATCTTCCTGGCAGCAACAAGGCTCCGTGGCAGCGCCCCCCTGCTACTGGGCAATGGGACTCGACTATGAATATGCAATTTAAATAAAATTGTCAGCGAGCTTACCTGCTGCTCAGGATCTTCTGAGTGGCAGCCGACATTCACATGCCTTCACTTCCCCGTCCATGGAAAGCCAGCACCACCAAGTTGCGGAAGAGGGTATTTAGAATTTTCAGTCTAGTTGAGTGGGGGGGGGGGGCGGGGGGGGGGGTGGGGAGGTGGTATTGGGTAACAGGGTCAAATGTGCATTAATAGTGTGGGGGGGGTTGGGGGCGAAGGGGTAATCTCTTCACTTTGAACCGTTTGCGTGGCAAGGTCAAGTCTTGCCTATAAGTCTTTTGGGAGGGGAGAGGGCAACTATTATCTGTAAGTGTTATTGGGGGAGGGGCAATTTTTTTATTGCTGTGTACCGGGGTGGGGGGGTACAGCTTTAAATATTTAAATTTAGCGGCAGGCCTAGCTGCCCTTTAAAAAGTGTGCCACACCTGCGCACAGGCAGCTGCGCCGTTGCCGGTGTCGCATAGCCCGCCCCCACCATGTGATTGTGATGGGGGGGTGGTCGGGGGCCGGCCTGACTGGCATATTATCTTGAGCCACCGTGCAGTAGATCATGGTGACATGGCGGCACATGGCCCACATGTGCGGGCTGCCATTTTTTTCACTCGCTACCGCTCCCAATGCGGGAGAATAAAATTCAGCCCGATATATGCTGAAGCAGAACAGCGCTTCCGAACTTTGGACAGCGCTTCCGAACTTTGGACAGCTTCAAGGTTTTCCGGTGGCTTCCGATTTTTTTTTTTTTAAGTCTGCTGGAATACCCCAAATTTGTCCAAAGCTCAGAAACTGCTGTTCCCACTCTCAGCAACAGTCAGAAAGAAAGCGAGAGGGGGAGATAGAGAGTGGGGGAGAGAGAGAAAGAGTGAGGGGGGGGAGAGAGTGGGAAGAGAGAGAGAGTGAGTAGGGAGCGAAAGAGTGGGGGAGACAGAGAGAGTGGGGAAGAGAGAGAGAGGTGGAGAGACAGTGGCAGTGGGAGGGACAGAGAGAGTGTGGTGGGAGAGATAGTGGAGGAGTGATAGTGGGGGAAACAGGGGGGAAAGAGAGAGAGAATGGGGGAGATGGGGGACAGAGAGAGAAAGAGAGAGGGCAACAGAGATAGAGAGAGCAAGGGACAGAGATGGGGGCAGAGAGTGACAGCGGGGGACAGAGAGAGGAAGAGGTGGGGACAGAGAGAGAGGTTGGGGAGGACAGAAAGAGAGGTGGCAGGACAGAGAGAGAGAAAGGGGGTCAGAGAAAGTGGGAACAGCATAGAGAGGGGGGAAATGACACAGAGAGGGGGAATGACACAGAGTAGGGGAGCAACACAGAGAGGGAGGATAACACAGAGGGAGGTGGACAACATGGTGGGGAGCATAGAGATGGGGAAACAGAGAGAAAGAGGGGAGAGAGAGAGAGAGTGACAGACAGAAAGAGAGAGGAGGGAGAGAGAACAAACAAGATCACTCCTGACAGTGGACATCTATCCCGAATATTCAACATCGCTACACAAATGTGCGGGCGGACATTGACTACTTGTGTAAGCAAATTATTACCAGGTATCTCACTAAATCAGTGTCCAACATAGTGATGAGAAAGTAAGTCAACATAAATTAGCTTCTTCACGAAATTACACATTTGTTGTTGTTTTGATTAATAATAGTAAGATCAATTTTTAATGCCTTTATCTTTCTGAAATTTTCTCATTGGCTCCCTATGTAAATAAGACAAAAATTGTTTAGTGGTCCCCACGCAAAAAGGTTGAACATCCCTGCTCCAAGCCTTTAACCTTGTGTTTTAAAATAACTTAGCAGTTAGGTTATTTTTAAATACAAGTTTAAAGGCTTGTGTTATGTAAACCTATTTTAAAATGGCAAAAGTCTCTCAGGGAATATCTCAATTTCTGTGGTCTGGCACACATTACTTTCACTTGGGGCACAAGCTCAGTGACATGTTGAAAGTAACTGGATTTTTATTTCTGTATAAATGTCACAATTCTGCTGCTATCCATTTAGAATCACATTGTTCTAGAACTTGGATAAAGGAGAAAACTACCAAGAAAATCTAAGGAATCTCCAGATGTCAGCGCTGCAAGCGCCTCATGAATATAGAAGTATGGTGTATGGGGCTGAGTGATATTGGCAAAAACACAATGCTGCTGATCCATATACAATAGTTAGTAAATACAATGTAACGGATGGCTTAAATAAACCTTAATCTACGATGAACTGTCTATGATTCCTTAACAAAATCCATGCTGCATTTGCAGTTTTAAAAACTGTCAGAGAAGACATTTTATGTTTCAATGACCATGTCATTAACTGCGAATTGGATTAAAGGGCATGTTTTACAAGCATGTCAAAGATCAGTAACTGCAATGTGCATCATTCACTATCCAGTTTGAGGGTAGATAACCTGAGTGGCCAATGTCATTTGAAAGTTGTCTGTATAATATAATTACATTACATTATAAGTGTACCTTTGCTAACAGGTAAGAGATTTGGCTTGGACATAAATTGATTAGTCTGGAGTGAAACCTTACAGATACTGACTAACCATTTTGTAACTGAATAATACATGCAGTAACAACTGCTCAACTTTTTGCAGAAAACTTTTTGTTGATAATTATCTGGTCAGAGCTGAAACTAATTGGCAGTGATCGACTGAGAAATCGAAAAAAGTAAGTTTAAGAGAATCACTTTATTGTCGGAACTGAAGGGTGCTCTTTATTTGTATTGTGTTTATCTAATTTTGTCACTAGCTTTGGTGAACAAATTATATTTTGTCCATGAGAGGTGCAGTTGTTGCCAGTTTAACAGCCTGTCAAGCTAAATAAACTAATCTTGGCTACTGACCGTTAATCTCTCTGTCCCTTCCTGTCCACTCTGCTTTCCTGTTTTACGTGACTCTTCTGAAGTACTGTCTGCTCCATCCTGTAAAGTTCTCCTGATTTAGAGATCACTGCCCTTTTGCTGGCTGCTCTGTCTTCAGACACATATTACAAACAGATGGAGAAGTTACACAAACATTGGCCACGGGTTAAATTGTGACAACAGCAGTGTGAGAAATGGTCCATCTTCCTATTGCTGAATTTTCTATTGCCTCCTCTCAATAAACATAATAACAATCCTCTCCTTGAGTTTTGTGATTTATAGGATAAATTTGCATTCCTGACACATTGTGAATCCACAGAGGGCATCCGTAAGGTCCATCTACCACCCCGTGACATGGTGTAGCTATCTCTATCCTGTCAACTAAAGTAATTTGCATTGGCATTGCATATTATTTTGCTTTCCAGCTGTCCAATACAGTTGTGCTGCTCTCCATTGATATTTATATACTTAGCTACTTTATTTATAGGGAGAAATGTGTTTTAAATTGGACTGTGTCCTGATGGCATTAGATTGGCATATACACTTTATATGCAGATTAAGTGCTGCCAAGAGCATGGCTGAGTCAATAATTTTGTCAAATGTCCGTGGTGCAACATGTCAATGACTATCTCTGATCTACATCAAATGTTCTAGTGACACAGAGGTTTGTTGTACTGTGAAATAAGTGATGAGGAACTTTCAGAGCAATAACCTACTCATCGATGCTCAGTTTGGGTTTGGCCAGAGCCACTCAACTCCACACCTCATCACAGCCTTGGTCCAAACATGGACAAAGGAGCTGAATTCAAGAAGTGAGGCAAGAGTGACTGCCCTTGATATCAAGCCAGTGTTTGACCGAGTGTGGCGTCAAGGAGCCTGAGCAAAATTGAAGTCAAGGGGATCAGGGGCAAAACTCTCCACTGGTTGGAGTCATATCTAGCACAAAGGATGATGGTTGTTGTTTTTGGAGTCCAAACATTTCAGCCCCAGGATATCACTGCCAGAGTTTCTCAAGGTAATGTCCTCGGCCCAACTACCTTCAGCAACTTCATCAATGACTTTGCCTCCATCATAAGGTCATAAGTGGAGATGTTTGCTGATGATTGCATTGTGTTCAGTACCATTCGTGGCTCCTCAGATACTGAAGCATGTGTGTGTCCATGTGCAGTATGACCTGCACAACATTGAGGCTTGGGCTGATAAGTGGCAAGTAACATTCACACCACACAATTGCCATGCAATCTCCATCTCCAGCAAGACAGAATCTAACTATCTCCCTTCGACATACAATGGCATGACCATTGCTGAATCCTCCACCATCAACATCCTGGGGCTTATCATTGACCAGAAACCTAACCAGACCAGCTATATAAATACTGTGGCTACAAGAGCAGGTCAGAGACTGGGAATTCTGCAGCAAGCAACTTACCTTCTGACTCTCCAAAGCCTGTCCAGCCTCGACAAGGCACAAGTCAGGAGTGTAATGGAATACTCCCCACTTGCCTGATGAGTGCAGCTCCAACAACACTCAAGAAGCTCGACACCATCCCCGTCAAAGCAGCTCACTTGATCAGTACCCCATCCACTACCTTAAACATTCACTCCCTCCACCACTGATGCAATGTGGCAGAAGTGTGTACCATCTACAAGATGCACTGCAGCAACTCGCCAAGCTTCTTTCGGCAGCACCTTCCTAACCTGCGACCTTTACCATCCAGAAGGACAAGGGCAGCAGTTGCATGGGAACACCACTACCTGAAATTTCCCTTCCAAGTCACATATTATCCTGACTTGGAATTATATCACCATTCCTTCACTGTATTTGGGTCAAAAACCTGGAACCCCCTCCCTAACAGTGGGTGTACCTACACCAGACGGACTGCAGCAGTTCAAGAAGGCAACTCACCACCACCTTCTCAAGGGCAATTAGAGATGAGCAATGCATGCTGGCCTTGCCAACGACACTCACATCCTATGAAAGAATTTTTTAAAAGCCTATGCATGGGATTGGGCATGTGGTTGTTGCACAGTTAGTACAATCAAAGATAGTTGCTTCTTTACGCCAACTAGAAATCATATTGGTTGGCATCACAAAGTTAATATAATTATTCAGACCAGCTAAATCATCTTGTGTCTTCTAACTTGTGCATAACCAAGGCTTTCTATGGGTTCCTGGACTAAAGAAAGTCTTGGATTTATATAGCATTGACCATAGGATATCCCAAATGCTTTACAGCCAATGAAGTACTTTTGAAGTGTAGTCACAGTTATAATGCAAGAAATGTGGCAGCCAATTTGCATCCAGAAATCTCCCAGAAACAGACATGTAATATTGACCAGGTAATTTATTTGTGATGTTGATTTAGGGATAACTATTGGCCAGGATGCTGCGGATACACCTGAGAGGGAAAATGGGGCCTCAGTTTAACATCTTGTCTAAAAGACAGCACCTCCAACCATGTAGTACTCCCACAGTACTACAGTGGAGTGTCAAAGTTGATTCTTATGCTCTGGTCCTGGGACTGGATTTTATGCACTGCCGGAAGGCGGGCTTTTTAACGGGGTGCGGTGCGCTGGTGAATCGCCATGGAACCCAATGCTGTAATGCAGGTTTCCAATTTTCTGTGAGATGGTGAATTTCCATGGTGGCACCTCTGCCGCGATGCGACGAGATCGTAGTTTAAATATGTTAAATACTGTTTTGCATGAATTTGTATCTAATACACCGCGATCATACCAGGCATTTGCGATTTTCTGCATGACATGCGCCAGTCACGTGCCTTCACTTTCCTGTCTTTGAAAAGCTGCGCCACTGTGGCGAGAGTCCTCAGTGCATGCAATGGTTGGATAAGTTATGTGTTGTTATCTTGTGGAATTTTGTTTAGCATCAGACATTGTCACTAAACTCAATCTGCAGATGTGAGGGGAGGTTGGAATTCTGCAAGTGCATACTGTTGGTGGGGGAAGGGGGGAACTCTGCAAGTGGATACTGTTGTGGGGCGGATGGGGGGTCTCTGCAAGTTGATACTGCTGGGGGGGGAACTCTGCAAGTGGATACCGTTGGGGGGAAGGGGGAATTCTGAAAGTGGATACTGTTGGGGTGGAAGGGGGGAACTCTGCAAGTGGATTCTGTTGTGCGGGGGGAAATGGTCAGAATGAATAATTGTATAAGTTGCTTTTTTGGGAGGGTCTGGTGCAGGCAACCCAAATGGTATTGGTATGGTTATGATGGCTCGCACTTATTGAAAAGTTGTGAGAGCAACATCAAGCCATACCATAGAGCCCATGCCAGAATCCTGCTGAACCAAAATTAACACAAATCTTTGCCCAGATAGGTGTACTTGACCTTTTAAAGGAAGCCAAAGTTACAAGGCAGATAGAGATGGGTATGATTCACCCTATATTCCTGGATCCCCTTGCTGTGATGAGGCACCTCCGCCAGAGGTGGACCCAAGAGGCAGCTGTGGCTCGAGAGGAAGATCCTGGACATGAGCAGCAGCAACCACTAAGGTGAAGAAGAGTCCAGATTTGCCAACGATTCTCTGGACTTGGATGACATATATGCAGATGTCTGGGCACAACTGCCAGAGATGACTGTGGATGTCCAGAGAGGCCGTCACACACATTTATGTACTGCTGAATGATGATTTACAACCAATGGGATTTGGTGGTTACCCTATGCCTGTGGCCCTCAAAATTATAGTGACCCTAAACTTTTATACCTCTGGATAATTCCAGGGATCCACTGATGACCTGTGTGGAGTTTCTCAATCCACAGTGCACACCGCTGCATCAAGGAGGTAACCAATGCTCTGTTCAGGAGGGCTGGTGACTATCTATGCTTCAGGACAAATGCTGAGAGTCAAGCCGAGAGGGTCATTGGATTTGGGGCCATTACAGGATTCCCATAGATCCAAGATGTGATTGACTGCACATTTGTGGCCATCAAGGCTCCCACTGATCAACCAGCTGCCTTCATAAACAGAAAGGGGTTTCATTCAATTTTTGCCCCACTAGTATGCAACCACAGAAAGTGCTTCCTACAAGAGTGTGCCCGCTTCCCGGGCAGCTGCCATACATACTTCACCAGTCCCAGGTGCCACTGCTTTTCACCCTCCCTGCTCAACCTCAGGGGTGGATTTTTGGAGATAAGGGATACGTCTTGAAGATATGGCTTCTGACACCAATAAAGAACCCGGCAATGATGTGGAAGAGTGTTACAATGCCTGCCACAGCTCCACCCGAGCAACCATCGAGCAGACCATTGGTATGCTGAAGATGCAATTCTGCTGCCTCGATAGATCTAGTGGAGCTCTTCAGTATGCATACATTGTTGGAGTCTGCTGCATTCTACACAACATGGCACTACAGAGGGGGAAGGCCTTGCAAAACAAAGAAGTACAGGAGTATGAAACATCCTCCAACAAAGAGGACACAGAGGACACACAAGGCCATGCATGCATGGAAAATCAGAAAGCAGTGATGGAGGCCAGACATGGTGAGCAGCGAGCAAGGGAGGCAAGACAGAGACTAATAATTGTGCTTTTCCACAATCCATGAATTTCAAAAAATATGTTTGCCACCAAATCTTCCCATCATGCATATAGTCTCATGTCCTCTGCCTCCGTAACATCTGTCTCTCCGGCATGAATGGCAGCAACAAACTGAGCCATTGCCCATGTGACATCATTCGTGCAATTAAACATCATGCATATTGGGATGCTGATGATGTCAGTGGTCACATTGGCAATGCTGTAAGGCTTATGATGGAATTGAAAGACACATAATCACTCCATGGTGGAATGTGGTTTTCAGACAATAAAGGCTGAAGATTAGCAGGAAAACACATTTAATTGAACACATGACATATGTGTCTCACCCAGAAATACCTTATGTACAGGTGTAGCTGCCTGATCTAACCTCCATGAAGGAGACAGTGCTGGCCAGCATAGGAAGCAGCATCATTGAGGCCGTGGCCACTGGTGGACTAGAGGGATCAATGATAAGAGTATCTTCAAATCTAATCCTCATACTTCCTTCCCACTTTTCCCTCATCTCACAATCTCTTCTGATTTACAAGCTGTAGAGGATACAAGCATCCACTTCTTACTTCCTCCTCATCCCTCACCACAACCCAACCACTGTCGCTTTTTCATTTCAAATAACCAAGAATTGGAACCTTCCCAGTCAGTGCAGGAAAAGAAAGAAGTGTGCAGGTGAAGAGATACAGTCACTCCATCTTATACTTGCAACCACCAGCTTGGAAATTGACACTATGTCTATATAAAAGGTTAGGATAGAGGAGGAATCTGCAACAGTAAGACACTGGGCGCAAGTGGCAGGAGCCAGGGTTGGGGGAAAGATAACACAAGTGCTAGCTTGTGAAATGGCCGAAGTCAACTACTAGTTCTGCTGCAGAGGAGTCAGATGAAAACTTCGATGGGCCAGGCTACAAAAGAATGTTGATGGGTGGGTGTATGTAACCAATTGCTTATAAAACTAAAGAGCCTGGCAGAAAGCCTGTACACAACGTCAAGGAGCATTGAGGAGTCCAGCACTAAATTGGCACAGGGCTTAGCGCAGAGCTTGGAGCCCATCCTTTACAGCATAGAAAGGGTGGAGTCCTCCATCAGCACACCAGAGGAACCCACCATGATGCAGCATCTGATGGCCAATGTCACAGCTTCCAATGCAGAAAAAACAGTTTCCACCAAAGGTCTGAATGATGCAATGGAACTTCAGACTGCTGCCTGGAAATCTCTGACTGTTGCCATCATAGCTCTGGATATCACTACGAACATACAAATTAAGAGCAGGAGTAGGCCACTCGGCACCTCGAGCCTGCTTCATCATTCAATAAGTTCATGGCTGAACTGATTTCTCCACATTTCCACCTACCCCTGATAACCTTCCACCCGCTTGCTTATCAAGAATCTATTTACTTCTGACTTAAACATATTCAAAGACTCTGCTTCCATTGCCTTTTGAGGAAGAAAGTTCCAAAGACTTACAACCCTTCAAGAGAAAAAATTTCTCATCATCTCTGTCTTAAATGGGCGACCCCTTATTTTTAAACAGTGACCTCTGGTTCGAGATTTTCACACAGCAGGAAACATCCTTTCCACATCCACCCTGTCAAGACCCCTGAGGATCTTATATGTTTCAATCAAGTCACCTCTTATTCTTCTAATTTCCAGCGGATACAAGCCTGTCCAATCTTTCCTCATAAGATAGTCTGCCCGTTTCAGGTATCAGTCTGGTAAACCTTCTTTGAACTGCTTCCAACGCATTTGCATCCTTCCTTAAATAAGGAGACGAATACTGTACACAGTACTCCAGATATGGACTCGCCAATGCCCTGTATAGCTGAAGCATAACCTCCCTACTTTGATATTGAAATCCCCTCGCGATAAACGATAACATTCTATTAGATTTCCTAATTATGTGCTGTATCTGCATACTAGTCATTTACGATTCATGCATGAGGACACCCAGATGCCTCTGCAATCTCTCACCATTTAGATAATATGCTTTTTTATTCTTCCTGCCAAAATGGACAACTTCACATTTTCCCACATTATGCTCTTTTTGAAGGGAAGCTTCTCCATGCAATCCACGCTCTTTTTGAAGTGAAGCCTCTCCTCGCACTCTGTCCTCTTTTTGAAGTGAAGCCTCTCACAGCACTCTGCTCTCTTTTCGAAGTGAAGCCTCTCCCAGCACTCTGTTCTCTTTTCGAAGTGAAGCCTCTCCTCGCACTCCGCTCTCTTTTTGAAGTGAAGTCTCTCCCCACACTCCGCTTTTTGAAGTGAAGCCTCTCTCCGCTCCATGCTCTCTTTTTGAAGTGAAGCCTCTCTCCGCTCTCTTTTTGAAGTGAAGCCTCTCCCCACTCTCCACTCTCTTTTTGAAGTGAAGCCTCTCTCTGCTCTCTTTTTGAAGTGAAGCCTCTCCCCACACTCCGCTCTCCTTTTGAAGTGAAGCCTCTCCCCACACTCTACACTCCTTTTGAAGTGAAGCCTCTCTCCGCTCTCTGCTCTCCTTTTGAAGTGAAGCCTCTCTCCGCTCTCTTTTTGAAGTGAAGCCTCCCTCCGCTCTCCACTCTCTTTATGAAGTGAAGCCTCCCTCCGCTCTCCACTCTCTTTATGAAGTGAAGCCTCCCTCCGCTCTCCACTCTCTTTATGAAGTGAAGCCTCCCTCCGCTCTCCACTCTCTTTATGAAGTGAAGCCTCTCTCCGCTCTCCACTCTCTTTATGAAGTGAAGCCTCTCTCCGCTCTCCACTCTCCTTTTGAAGTGAAGCCTCTCCCAACACCCACACTATTTTTGAAGCCTCTCTGCTCTCCATCTCTTCTTGAAGTGAAGCCTCTCCCCACACTCTACACTCCTTTTGAAGTGAAGCCTCTCTCCGCTCTCTGCTCTCCTTTTGAAGTGAAGCCTCTCTCCGTTCTCTTTTTGAAGTGAAGCCTCCCTCCGCTCTCCACTCTCTTTATGAAATGAAGCCTCCCTCCGCTCTCCACTCTCTTTATGAAATGAAGCCTCTCTCCGCTCTCCACTCTCTTTATGAAGTGAAGCCTCTCTCCGCTCTCCACTCTCCTTTTGAAGTGAAGCCTCTCCCAACACCCACACTATTTTTGAAGCCTCTCTGCTCTCCGCTCTCTTCTTGAAGTGAAGCCTCTCCCCACACTCTACACTCCTTTCGATGTGAAGCCTCTCCCCGCTCTCTGCGCTCTTTTGAAATGAAGCCTCTCCCAACACTCCGCGCTCTTTTTGAAGTGAAGCCTCTCCCTGCACTCCGTGCTATTTTTGACTATTCAAAGGGACTTTCCAGGCATCACAGCAGTCCATCAATCTGTTTCTCCAACAAATCAGCAGGGTTGCTGAGGCGCTGCTCTGGGCGCGTGGCTGTGAATACCTGGAACAGGAGCCTGTTGTCCTCTCTCAGGATGATAGCGTTGCTGATCCCATCCCTGCTACTCTGCCAGTGCCCATTCCTGTTGCCTGTCAGCCAGCTAACGCAGATTGTTGCATCCCCGGACCAAGATAGTGTAGCCTTCTAGGCCCAGTGCTGCTCAAGGTCACCCTCCCAGGCTATCTACAATCTTCCCAGTTGTAGGTCAGCAGCCTTCCACCATCCATGTTGAAAACACTGGGGAAGCAACTCGTAGGAGCACAAGAAAGGCACATGGAAGACCGGCACGAACGGAATGCTCGAGGGTAATTATTTTAATTTTGCATGTATTATTTAATAAGTTAATCTGTAAAATTTGGGTTGAATTTGCATTCCTATAACCTCATGCATGCTCATGCTTGTCCATGACAAATGGGAATGAGCTGAGAGTGTTTTTCTTGGTACAGAGAGCCTCAGTGACCTAGCTAATGCATCAGTGTTCTTCAAACTGTGAGATATTACTTATATCTCCAGCAGCAGCCTGAAAAGAGCTAGAAGCATAAATGTTAAAAGTCATGGTCACCTTGACAGCCACAATGCCGTCCTTGCTACTTTGAGGTTGCAGTTGTGGCTGCAGCAGTTGGCAGATCTCAGCCACAATCTCTTTCGTAAGTGAAGACATCTCAAGCTTTGTTTCTCACTGAAGTTGTGATAAGAGATTTGATCCCTGAAACTCCTCTGTGAATATCACCTCCTGCTAAGAGTCCTTCTCCCCCCGCCACTCCTCCTTCTCCCTCTTCTAGCAGCTTGTCTTGATCTACTTGGCCTCTCATCATTCTCCCAGTCATGATCAATACCATGAGGAAGACTTACCAGGCCACCCCTGACTCAAAAGAACTTCTTTCATCACAATACTTTATATGCCAAAAAAGTAGTACAAGGCCAGCCAGATGACTACCTCTGTACAAGTCAAACTTTAGCCAAGTTTAGGACATCTCCAAAAATGCATACAATTGCACCAGCAACCAGAAAAAATATTCAAGCAAATAATCTGTGACTAGCTCATGATCCCTATGAATAGCACTGTGGCGAGCTTTTCATGCTGCTTAATGTCACATTCAGCTGTGTGAGCTCGAGACAGGAGGTTGGATTTTTGGGCCCAGCTGGGACCGGGAATGGAGCTGATGAGGCCCAACAATGTCAGCTCTGGCTGGTGTGCTGGTTTCCTGGTGCCCCGACATGTCCGGTAGACAATTAGCCTCATTAAGAGCCTTGTTAAGGCCAATTAAAGGAGGCATGACTGGGTGCGAGAGAAGCCACATGCCACCCTGTAGAGCGTCTTACCACCACCACCACTCAGCACCCCCGCCACCACTCCCACAGCGGTGGCCTGACTGCAAGAACCGTCTTTTAATTAAAGTTTTAAAAATGTTGGTGAGAGGGCACATCCATGTTGAAGCACTCTCTCTGTTACTTATGTGCCATCACAGCGTGCTGCTCCTCTTAAGCTGGAAGGCCTCTGATTGGCGCTCCAGCTTCAAAAGCCCGCCTGCCACCCTTAATTGGGCAGTGAACTTGTTTCCATTCCAATTAAGGGGGTGCCTCTGGAAAAATCCGATGAGTGACTGTTTCCCTCTTGGGGCAGGTTTGGGACCCAGTAACAGTCCCGACTGGTCTCCCGCCCCGGAGTGAAAATTCAGCCAAGGGTACTGGCCAGAGTGTGGAGTTGGAAAATGATAGCACTGGCTCCAAATTAGCATTACACACTGTTCTGCATGCTGCTGGTTGTCATTCGGCGCATGCACACAAACCGTTTACAATGGTGTTCTGCGCACTTCTCATTGTATCTTGGACCCCATTTTTGAGTTTTCGGCCAATACGTAATCCCTACAAAACAGGCACAACTCAGCTCAAATTTAGCCTCCGCTGATTTTCCTTATTGCCCCCTCACAGTGGGAAAGGACTTTCTGTTGTTGAGTGCCACTGCCTGTTTCTTGTTGAATACGACCTTGTCTATGAGGAGTACATCAATCTGCAATAGACAAACTGATATTATACATAAGTATTTCAGCCTGCAGCATATTTTGAATATTTTATACATAATTTAATACAATGTGAGTACTTTGGAAGTAGAATTTCTAAAAGCTGACTGAATGCATTGACATTGTTTGTTTTATCTGTGTGTAATAATAGGAACAATTGATTCTTTTTTTTTCAGCTACACTTTTCTATATTTCATTATTTCGGTCTGCTCTAATATTTCTCAATAATTTTCATTGTTTTGTTTTTGTGTTGTAATTCCCAACAAGTTACTGGATAAATTTAGGTTAACTCTACTATTCATAAAACTAATCTCGGGATAAGTGTATTTCATACCTACCAAGTACTTGGGTATCCATAAATGGCAGCTCCAGCTTATTCATACCCATCCTATTCTTCACCTTTGTGTAGTATAAGGGTCTGAAAGGGTTAATGCTTGAGACAGTGAGAGTAATCTCTTCCACTGTAGTGGATGACGGGGTAATAGTCATATGGGCAGTAGACTTAGAAGGACCTAGAATCACCAGGAGAAGTGCGAGGTAGTGATCCTTATGGAACGTGTAAATAAAATGTAAATATAAAATAAAGAATTTATGTTCAGCCATTCAAAGACTCCAAGACCTTCCCGAAGGACAACTGAATTACGCTACCAACAACATACAATATGATGAACAGCAGTGACTGTTGTACAATATGGTGAGCAGCGATATCTGCCATACATTGCAACGGTGAGCACACCCAGAAGCCTAACCTGGTACAGTAGTGCCAAATGACTGAAGATCTCATGAAGAGGCTGCGAACAGCTCCAGAGCTGCTCCTCAGATGCCAAAAAGATGTGGAGAATCGATGAGGCAGCTGCGCAGGCATTCAAGCTGCACCACAGAAGCACGGTGGTCTGTGAGAACAAACCGGGTCCAGTGTTTGGGCTGTGAATCACAGTACCAAGTGATGGTCGGGGATCGGGAAACAAACCTTTCAGAAAGGTGCGTTATTATTTAACAGCGTACTGGGCAGGCGAGATGGGAAGACAGAAAAAAAAGTCAATCCCTTGAGAAGGCGAGTCCGTAGTCGGCGGCTATTACTCGAGCACACCATGGAGGGAAAGCATGGGAATACCTGAAAAGAGTGGGAAACTTCAGGGAAGTGCAAGAACTCCCGAAAAGAGCAGGGAAGCTCCAAGAACAGCAGGAATACCTCCATTAAAGTAGTTACAATCCTTATAGCAATGGAAATTTTTAAAATAAGAAGAGAATACCCTAAGGAGATTAGCACAGGATAGGTTCAAAATATACAATGCCTGAAAGCTTCCAGAATTTGAAAGGGCCCAATCAGATACAGATTTAGTCAATCTGGAGAAAAAAAATTTTTAAGATATGGAAAGCTTCTCAGTTACATACCAAATATGAAGCAGAGCAAGTAAGTACTTTACCATAACTCCATGGGTGAAATAGCTGATGATGTGATCGTGACACAAGGCATCAATGAAGATTCAGATAAATTTGATATGTTACAGGCTTTTGATAAATATTTTCAGTTATGCAGTAAGACCCTAGAAAAGTCAAAGTTTAATAAAATGATCCAGAAGCTTGGCAAATCAGTGACATTTTCACTAATGATTTGTACAGATTGAAGGATGTGAGTATGGAGCACTGAAGTCTGAATTGACCAGGGACTGTATAGTAGTGGGAATAGCTGACAGTCTCTACTAGATCTCTTACAGTCAAAAGAGGACCTCACTCTTGAGAAAGAAACTCAGATTGTGTGACAGGCAGAAGTCAGAAGACAAACTAGAGCCATCCTGCAGGCTGAAGAGAAGCCTTGGAATGGAAAGAATCTGACGACGGTACAGTTCCTAAACCCCAAGATGGGAAAGCACCCTCTACTCAGAAGGTACTCTGAGGGAAGGTGCAAGATACCACAAAGCCCTGTCAGTTCTGCAGAGCCAGAAAGACCCACAGACATGAAAAGTGTTCTGCTAATAAAGCAGAATGCTTTAAATGCAAGAAGATGGGCCATTATGGAAAGATGTGCCAGAGTAAGACCTCTTCTCATGAAAATGACAAACAGAAAGCCTTCACACATAGAGTTGTAAATGAACTGTGCCCATTTCCATTGCAAGACAAACCAGGAGACTTCCTAGGGGAAATTAATGGCCCCAATCAAGCATTCTGGACAGCAGACATTTATGTCAATGGACACATTATTAATTTTAAATTGGACACAGGTGCAAGTGTCACAGTGTTGTCAGGCCAAGACCCATGGGTGTAACCAGCAGGTACTCAGTTACAAGGTCCTGGAGGCATTCAACTGAAGGTCAAGGGAAAACTACAAGCAACACTTCAACACAAAGGAAGGAAGATAAAGGAAACCCTGCACATTCTGAAAAATCAAATATTTTCTCTGTTAAGCAGAAAAGCGTGCTTAGACCTACATCTAATTTTAGAAGTGGAAGAAATTAAACAGCTAGAGTCCAGCAGTTGCTTTCAAGCAGACTTTTCAAAACTATTTTCAGATCTAGGAAGACTGAAGACCGAATGTAGTACAACATTAAAAGAAGATAGCACACCCATTGATGAACCAAGTTCAGCATCAGCTGAAAGGGATGAACAGGATGGGAGTCATTTCTCCAGTCACGAAGCTAACAGAGTGGTGTTCAGCTATGGTTACAGTCCCAAAACCAAATTGTACTCTTTGTATCTGTGTGGACTTAAGGCAGCTTAACAAAGCAGTGGCGAGAGAAATTCATCCTCTGCCTTCGGTGGATGATAGCCTGGCAAAGTCATTCAAAAGCATAATGCTCTGAAAACTTGACACGAACAGTGGCTTTTGGCAACTTCCATTGGATGAGAAGTCAAAATTACTTACAACATTTATCACACCATTTGGAAGATTTTGCTTTAATTGTTTACCACTTCGTATAACATCTGCACCTGAAATCTTCCAAAGGACCATGTCCAATATTCTTCAAGGCCTAAAAGGAGTGGTTTGTCACATGGACGACATCTTGGTCCTTGGGGAAATCCATCGAAGAATTTGAACAGTGAGTCAAAGCAGTTCGACATCATCTTCAAGAAGAAGGGCTGACACTTAATGATAAGTGTGAATTCTCAAAAATGTCTATTCATTTCCTGGGCCATATTGTGAGTAGCAAAGGCATAATGGCAGACCTGCAAAGACAAGAGCCATTCGTGAATTTCCAATCCCAACTTCAGTCTGACATCTCCAAAGATTCCTAGGAATGGGGAATCAGTTGGCAAAATTTTTATACAATTTGGCACAGGTAACAGAATCATTAAGACAACTCTTGAAGAAAAACAAAGCCTGGTGTTGGAACATACATCAAGAGCAGACATTTCAAAGGTGCTAAGTAGATGCTAGTTTCACCAGATATATTAATGCAATACAACCCTTCCTCAGCAACTATAACTGCAGCAGAGACCTCATCTGCAGGGTTGGGAGCAGTCCTCTTTCACGAGCAGCCAAATGGATGATGAAGACTTAACTAGAGCTTTGTCTGAGACAGAGGCAAGATATGCTGTCATTGAAAAAGAAGCATCTGCAGTCACGTGGGCTTGCAAGAAATTTTCAGATTATGTTATTAGCCTGGAAATGGTTATTGAAACAGACCATAAACCCTTGGTTTCCTTACTGGAGGAGAAGGAAATTGCAAGGATGCCTCTAAGAATTCAGAGATTCCAATTGAGGTTGGTGAGATATACCTAAGAGATAGTATATGTTTAGGAAAAGATGAAAATTCCCACTGATGCTTCATTGAGAGCAACTGTTGATCATTCTACACAACTGGATATTAACTTTGTTGAGGAGATAGAGTCGTATGCACAGTACACAGCACCGTAATGGCCGTCAAGTACACAGAAACTTTAAGAAATTCGTCATGCTCAAAAGTGGGATGAGGAATCCATTTGGATACACAGGTATTGTACAAAAGCCTGGCCACAGGAAAGACCTTGTGGGAAAGTAATGAAAATGTTCTTTGAATTCAGGTGACACTTCACCATCATTGACGATTTGCTAGTGTATAACAACAGACTGGTCAATCCTATTTCTCTTCAGTCAGATATCTTGGCAAGAATTCATCAAGGCCACATGAGAATTACAAAATGCAAAGCACAAACTGAACCATCTGTTTGGTGGCCAGGAATATATAAAGACATTGAGAATATGATCTTGAATTGCCAGAGAGGTGAGATATACAGACCAGACCTCTGATAACTACACAATTTCTAACCAGACCATGGGAACGTTTAGGAATAGATTTATTTATATACAGTGGAAAATCTTGCATTATAGTGATCGATCATTTTTCTTGATGGATTGAATTGAAAAGATTGTAGTCAACAACAACAGAATCTGTTATTCAAGCTTCACAGGAGATTTTTGCAATGCATGGTATTCCTGATAAGGTTGTGTCAGACAATGGACCACAGTTTGCAAATAAATACTTCGCAAAATTTGTGAGGAAGTGGGATTTGAATATTTGACAAGTTCCCCTCATTGCCCTCAATCGAATGGTGAAACAGAAAGAGGAGTGCGCACTATTAAATCATTGTTGAAGAAGAACGATGATCTTCCAACTGCACTATTGAATTATTGATCTACTCCATTGTTATGTGGACTTTCACCTTCATAGCTGTTGATGGGCAGGAAGCTAAAAACTCAACTTCTCATTCCACCCGGAAAACTACTTCCGGGGATGGATATACAAGACGACAAAAAAGTTCAAGACAAAGAGAAGTCTTACCGGAACCAACAAGCTCATAACTATAATAAGCTATTTCATACCAGAAACCTACCAAGGTTAAAAGATGGTGATAAGTTATGGATACAAGATCTAG
The DNA here is from genome assembly GCF_036365525.1 of Heterodontus francisci. NCBI lineage: Eukaryota > Metazoa > Chordata > Chondrichthyes > Heterodontiformes > Heterodontidae > Heterodontus > Heterodontus francisci. The sequence continues at coordinate 108,273,538 of NC_090376.1, forward strand.
GACGTGAAGGGAGTTATCCAGATTGATGAAGTTCATCTATGATCTTATGTAGTACAAACTTCCGAGGGTACGATACGCCAAAATAGAAGAAATCTTGTCCCTACAACTCAAAAACAACTACCAGTCATATATGTGGAGGAACTAGATGATGATCAAGAAACCCAGAGACAATAGGATACATCCAAACATTGGTAAAGGACATCCAAGTCAGCAAGCAAAACTTTCAAGAAAGACTACTGAGTCCAACAAGAACATGTGAAGTCTCCTGACAGATTGAATCTGTGATATCAGAGACTTGGGGGGAGATGGGGTAGTAAGTAAAGTCAAAATGAATGTATATATATATATAAGGGAAAAAATATGAGGGAACATGTAGTATAAGGGCCTGAAAGGGTTAATGTGTGAGACAGTGAGAGTAAGCCCTCTCACTGTAATGATGACATGGTAATAGTTACATGGGCAGTAGGCTCGGAAGGAGTTAGAAGCACCATGAGAAGTGCTAGGTAGAGATCCGAATAGAGAGTGTAAATATAATGTAAATATAAAGAGTTTATGGTCAGCCATCCAAAGACTCTGAGACCTGCCTGAGAACATTTGAACTGTGCTACCAACAACATACAATACTTTGCACCTTTCTTCAAGCCTGAAATTTTCTCTTGATATACACATGCTATGTTAATGATCCACATGATTACCTCCCATAACCACCATATCTTCTGTTTTTACATGGATAGGCCCTCCATTCTGAAGGGAGCACTTTTTAGGATCAAACTTGCTCAAACATGACTTGGTTTCTTCTGTGAATCAGCCTTTATATGTTCTGCATTTTCCATCTACTTTAGCACAACCCAGCACACCACACAGCTGGATTGACCCTCTGAAAGCCATTTCTGTACGTTTATTGGCGATGAAGCTAGATAGCAAGTGCCTTAGCATCAATACTGCAGATGTATTCTTGAACTTGCAGACATTGTAGTTAAAGAAGAGGAATGTGAAATACTGGATATGATAAGCATAATGAGAGAGGATGTGCTTGAGGATCTGACATCCCTGAAAGTGGATAAATCACCAGGACCAGATGGATTGCATCCCAGGTTGTTGAGGGAAGCCAGGGAGGAAATAACGGATGCGCTGAGGATCATCTTCAAATCTTCACTAGGTACAGGTGAGGTACCAGATGATTGGAGGTCTGTGAACGTTGTACCATTCTTTTAAAAGGGTGCAAGGGATAAGCCAAATAATTATAGGCCAGTCAGTCTGACCTCTGTGGTGGGTAAATTGTTAGAATCTATTCTGAGGGATCGGATAAACTCACTTAGAAAGGCACGGATTAATCAGGAGTAGTCAGCATGAATTTATTAGGGCAAGGTCATGTCTTACGAACTTAGTTGACTTTTTTGAGGAAATAACAAGGAGGATTGATGAGGGTAGTGCAGTGGATGTGGTTCACATGGATTTTAGTAAGGCATTTGACAAGCTCCCACATGGCAGACTGGTCAGTAAAATGAAAGCCTATGGGATACAGGGGAATGTGACAGGTTGGATCCAAAATTGGCTCAGAAACAGGAAATGAAAGGTAGTAGTCGACGGATATTTTTGTGAATGGAAAGCTGTTTCCAGTGGCGTCCACAGAGCTCTGTGTTTGGTCCCTTGCTGTTTGTGGTGATTTGGACTTAAATGTGGGAGGCATGATTGGGAAATTTGCTGATGACACAAAAATTGGCCATGAAGTTAATAGTGAGGAGGAAAGCTGTGGACTCCAGAATGATATCAATGGTTTGGTTGAGTGGGCGGAAAAGTAGCAAATGGAATTCAATCCAGAGAAATGTGAGGTAATGTATTTGGGGAGGGCAAATAAAGCGAGGGAATACACAATAAACAGGAGGATATTGAGAGGGGTAGAAGAAGTGAGAGACCTTGGAATGCATGTCCACAGGTACCCGAAGATGGCAGGACAAGTGGCTAGAGTGGCGAAGGAGGCATATGGATTGCTTTCCTTTATTGGCCAAGGTATAGAATACAAAAGCAGGGATGTAATGCTGGAACTGTATAAAATGCTGGTTAGGCAACAGCTGGTGTATTGTGTGCAGTTCTGGTCACCACATTACAGAAAGTACATAATTGCTCTGGAGAGAGTACAGAGGAGACTTACAAGAATATTGCCAGAGCTTGAAGGTTGCAGCTATAAAGAAAGATTGGATAGGTCAGGGTTGTTTACCCTGGAACTAAGGAGGCTGAGGGGTGACTTGATTGAGGTGTACAAAATTATGAGGGGTCTAGATAGAGTGCACAGCAAGGATCTGTTTCCCCTGGCAGGGAGGTCAGTTATCAGGGGACACAGATTTAAGGTGATTGGTGGAAGGATTAGAGGGGGCATGAGGGGAAACCTTTTCACCCCAAGGGTGGTGGGTGTGTGGAATTCACTGCCAGGAACAGTGGTGGAGGCAGAAACTCTCAATTCTTTTAAAAGATACCTGGACATGTACCTGAAGTGCTGTAACCCGCAGGGTTATAGATTAGGTGCTGGAAGGTGTGATTAGTTTGGGTGGCTAGTTTATTCGGATGTCACAGACACGATAGGCTGAGTGGCCACCTTCTGTGCTGTACTTTTTCTAAGGGTTCTATGGCTGCAACTGAGGGTTAGTAATAACAGCAATCCCAATCTTGTTGAAAATACACAGAGTAAACTAGTGTGCTTCTTACAGTGTGTTTAAAAATGGGAAGAAAACCAAGTTTCATTCTTTACACATTGAGAACAACTTCAGCCTTATAACATTACTTTATGGTGATCTCCCTGAAAATCGTTATGGGACGATCCACCCTACTTTTTACAATGAGACACAATAGTTGAGCACTCATCAGCAAGAATAATAGCATGTACTGACCTATCATGGAACATCACTAGCTGACCAAAAGCAGCAAGGACAAGAACATATAATAACTTATCAGCAGTTAGATCCAACCCACATTCCCATTCTCCACCATATATAAACCCATTGTTTCTATCCGTCCAGTTATTTCTCCAGATGACAAGCAGAGTACATTGCCCAAAACATCGAGGTCTGCCAGTTAAATAAAAGCAAAATACTGCAGATGCTGGAAATCTGAAATAAAAACAAGAAATGCTGGAAATACTCAGCAGTTCTGGCAGCATCTGTGGAGAGAGAAGAAGAGTTAACATTTCAGGTCAGTGACCCTTCATCAGAACTGGCAAATATTAGAAATGTAATAGGTTTTAAGCAAGTAAAGTGGGGGTGGGGCAAGAGATAACAAAAGTGAAGGTGTTGATAGAACAAGGTCACAGAGAATAACTGACCAGAGTGTCATAGAGCAAAGGCAAATGGTATGTTAATGGTGTGCTGAAAGACAAAGCATTAGTACAGAGAGAGTATTAATTGACAGAAAAATGAACAGCCCTGGCCCCAAGCACAAACATGAAAAAAGCAGTGGGTAGGCACAGTAGAAACAAACTAAACAAACTAAAATAAAAGAAACAAATAAAAAAGAGAAAAGAAAAAATAACTAAAAATAAAAAGGGGGGCCGTCATCCTCTTAAATTATTGAACTCAATGTTCAGTCCGGCAGGCTGTGGTGTATCTAATCGGTAAATGAAGTGCTGTTCCTCAAGCTTGCATTGATGTTCACTGGAACACTGCAGCAATCCCAGGACAGAGATGTGGGCATGAGAGCAGGGGGGCTGTTTTGAAATGGGCAGCAGCCGGAAGCTCGGGGCCATGCTTTTGGACTGAGCGGAGATGTTCCGCAAAGCAGTCACCCAATCTGCGTTTGGTCTCCCCAGTGTAGAGGAGACCACATTGTGAGCAGCGAATAATAGGATAATAATAGTAGGGGATTTCAACTTCCCCAAGATTAGAGGGGATAGAATTTGTGCAAAAAGCTTGAAGGGGGTGGAATTCTTAAAGTGCATTCAAGAGAGCTTTCTGAGCCAGCGCATAGAGTCCTACAAGAGGAGGGGCGGTACGGGACCTAATCCTAGGGAATGAAGCCAGAGGACTGGAAGAAGCGGCAGTGGGGGGCATTTCGGGAATAGTGACCCCGATTTAAGGTAGTTATGGAAAAGGACCTAGAGGGACCGGAGATAAAAGTACTGAATTGGGGGAAGGCAGATTTCAATTTGATAAAACAGGAACTGGCCAAAGAGGACTGGGAGCAGGTTCTTGTAGGAAAGTCTACATCAGACCAGTTGGAGTATTTCAGAAAGGAAATAGTGAGAGTTCAGGTCCAACATGTTCCCATAAAGGTAAAGAGTAGGATCAACAAGTCCAGGGAACCCTGGATGTCAAGGGATATAGAGGATTGGATCAGGGAAAAAAAGGAGGCTTATGGCAGATTCAGAGTGCCTAAAACAGCGGAGGCCCTAGAGGAGTATAGAAAGTCTAGGGGGGTACTTAAAGAAGTAATTAGGAGAGCGAAGAGGGGGCATGAGAAAACACTGGCAGACAAAATAAAGGAAAATCCCAAGGCATTTTATAAGTATATTAAGGGCAAGAAGATAACCAAGGAAAGAGTAGGGCCCATTAAGGACCAAAGTGACAATCTGTGTGTGGAGCTGGAGGACATAGGTGAGGTTTTAAATGATTACTTTTCATCTGTGTTCACTTTGGAGAAGGACGATGTAGATGTAGCGATCAGGGAGGGGGATTGTGATATATTTGAACAAATTAGCATTGGAAGCTGTTTTAGCGGGCTTAAAGGTGGATAAATCCCCAGGCCCAGATGAGATGTATCCCAGGCTGCTATGTGAGGCAAGGGATGAGATAGCAGGGGCTCTGACACAAATTTTCAAATCCTCTCTGGCCATAGGAGAGGTTCCAGAGGATTGAAGGACAGCGAATGTGGTACCATTATTCAAGAAGGGTAGCAGGGATAAACCAGGTAAGTATAGACCAATGAGTCTAGCGTCAGTGGAAGGGAAACTATTGGAAAATATTCTGAGGGACAGGATTAATCTCCACTTGGAGAGGCATGTATTAATAAGGGATGGTCAGCATGGCTTTGTCAGGGGGAGATCATGTCTAACAAACCTGATTGAATTTTTCCAGGATGTTACTAGATGTGTAGATGAGGGTAAAGCAGTTGATGTAGTCTATATGGACTTCAGTAAGGCTTTTCATAAGGTCCCGCATGCGACATTGGTCAAGAAGGTAAGAGCCCATGGGATCCAGGGCAATTTGGCAAATTGGATCCAAAAGTGGAAAGAGGCAGAGGGTGATGGTCAAGGGTTGTTTTTGCAAATGGAGGCCTGTGCACAGTGGTGTACCGCAGGGATCTGTGATGAGACCCTTACTGTTAGTACTGTACATTAATGATTTATACATGAATATAGGAGGTATGATCAGTAAGTTCGCAGATGACACGAAAATTGGTGGTGTCATAAATAGTGAGGAGGAAAGCCTTAGATTACAGGATGATATAGTTGGGCTGGTAAGATGGGCAGAGCAGTGGGAGATGGAATTTAATCCTGAGAAGTGTGAGGTGATGCTCTTTGGGAGCACTAACAGTAAGATGGGTGGAGCAGTGGCAGATGGAATTTAATCCTGAGAAGTGTGAGGTGATGCACTTTGGGAACACCATTACCCAAGGTTAAAATTATCTCCAATGAATCTTTAGAAATTTCATTCTACTCTGCTGTAAGATTGATGTTATTCTGGATATCTGAGAACAATTGCAACACAATTATTTCACTGAAGCTTTATACGATGTCATGAATCGTATGAATGTCATGAATCAATGATGGGCAGCACAGTGGCGCAGTGGTTAGCACTGCAGCCTCACAGTTCCAGGGACACGGGTTCGATTCTGGGTACTGCTTGTGTGGAGTTTGCAAGTTCTCCCTGTGACCGCGTGGGTTTTCGCCGGGTGCTCCGGTTTCTTCCGACCGCCAAAAACCTGCAGGTGATAGGTAAATTGGCTGTTGTAAATTGCCCCTAGTGTCGGTAGGTGGTAGGGAATATGGGATTATTGTCGGGTTAGTATAAATGGGTGGTTGTTGGTCAGCACAGACTCAGTGGGCTGAAGGGCCTGTTTCAGTGCTGTACCTCTAAATAAAAATAAATAAATCATAGAAGTGAAGCTCAACCAGTGAGCACTCAAGAAGGGCTAGTCTTTAGATTATTCCACACTACCTCATTTTATATATGTTTAAACTTTGAAGAGTACTATGAAGGACATGGGGTAGTTTTATTGTTTCATTCTGCATGTAATTATTGGTACTAGATGTCATTAAACTTGCTGCCTAAAGCTCCCCATGTCACTGATGACACTCACACTGATGATGAATTGTGACATCATATCTGATTTCTTAACAAGTAAACATAGCATATCATCAGATAATGGATGATGGTAACTGTTTGGGCATTTCAATTTTATTCTTTAACAGAATCCATAAAAAATGATTAAATAGACTATATTTACTATTTCAGAAACTGACCACTTCAATCACTTTGATAGCCTTTGAATTGACATGTAAGGTCTTCACAAAAATCATTATTTTGAAGCTGACCATATCGTTGTACTATATGAGTGAAAGCTGGAGAAAATTAATATGTAAACTGGATTCGCATTCGAGTACCTGCTATTATTAATTAACACTGTTGAGGATAACTGAGATTTATTTACATGCATACCCAGGAAAAACTGCCGATTAATCTGCTCCATTTAAACATTGAGGCAAACACATGACAGTAGACAGTACTTGTCGTAGGATAATTTACATAAACTTTGCATTTTAATTAGTAAGTGCTGCATTTCTGGCTGATATATATATAGCAAGTGACAGTATGAGAGCAGGTTTGTGTAAAAATAGGCCAAAGTTGAGCAGTTTATTTACAATTGAATAAACTTCTAGTTTATTCCTATAAGAAAACTCCAAACAAGCACTGACACTGTATTGCCATTCTGAGATAGTATTTTACAAAACTTTGTTCTCTACTAAATGCCTTTGCAGAAAAAACATTTCTCTCTTTACACTCTATTTACCATTGTGCATCCTCACTGACTATCAATCCCAGATCAATCTAGGTTGCAGACTTTTCCATCACGACTGTCAATGAGTAAAGATCATCTGAAATTGTGTTTCCACCAGTGATGATCCAAAAGCCAAATTTTAATCCAAATGCAGAATTTTCTTTCATGTGGTTCAGAAATGATCACAAATCAAAGACCTTCGAGTTCAACCTTTGCTGTCATTGAAAACCAAAACTCAACTCACACAAGAAAAGTCAATCAATGGGAAAAGTTTCTCCAACCTTTGCCTTAATATATGAATCACTTCACATTGGTGCTCATGCCATTTAACAGCCTGGTTAAGAATTGTCCAAACTGAAGGAATAGTGTCGCTGTGACAGGCAGCTTGAGATTCATCCTCCTGCTCACTTACTCATTAGGCAACTGCTCAAATTCTTGCATCAGCAGACTGTGCTGTTTGCTTTGTTCTCCTTGCAAGTGAAAATATTTGTGATTTACATGTCAGTCATGCTTGGGGAATAAGAAAACTAACACAGTTTACATCAACCATTTGATGAATTTCCTGTATTTCTCTAATCAACAGGAACCACCAGAAGTCAACTTTACATTGATTCACTGTCTGTGAATCCACAAATGTAAGCTGCATATATTCAAACTGGATGGTCTTGTGAAAGGGAAATCATGTTTAACCAATTTATTGGAGTTCTTTGAAGAAGTAACATGTGCTGTGGATAAAGGGGAACCGGTGGATGTACTGTACTTAGATTTCCAGAAGGCATTTCATAAGGTACAACATCAAAGGTTATTGCAGAAAATAAAAGCTCATGGTGTAGAGGGTAACATATTGGCATGGAAAGAAGATTGGCTAGCTAACAGGAAACAGAGAGTAGGCATAAATGGGTCATTTCTGGATGTCAGGATGTAAGAGTGGTGTGCCACAGGGATTAGTACTGGGGCCTCAACTTTTTACAATTTATATAAATGACTTGGATGAAGGGACAAAAGGTATGGTTGCTAAAATTGCTGATGACGCAAGGAAAGGTAGGAAGATAAGTTGTGAAGAGGACATATGAAAGCTACAAAGGGATATAGATAGGTTTAGTAAATGGGCAAAGATCTGGCAAATGGAGTATAATGTGGGAAAATGTGAAATTATCCATTTTGGCAGGAAGAATAAAAAAGAAGCATATTATCTGGATGGTGAGAGGCTGCAGAATTCTAATATGCAGAGCGATCTTGGTGTCCTAGTGCATGAATCGCAAAAGATTAGTATGCAGGTACAGCAAGTAATTCGGAAAGTTAATAGAATGTTATTATTTATTGAGAGGGGAACTGAATACAAAAGTAGAGAGGTTATGCTATAGGCATATAGGGCACTGGTGAGACCACATCTGGAGTATTGTGCACAGTATTGGTCTCCTTATTTAAGGAAGGATGTAAATGCATTGGAAGCAGTTCAGAGAAGGTTAACTAGACTAATACCTGGAATGGGTGGGTTGTCTTATGAGGAAAGGTTGGACAGGCTAGGCTTGTATCTACTGGGGTTTAGAAAAGTAAGAGGTGACTTGATTGAAACATATAAGATCCTGAGGGGTCTTGACAGGGTGGATGTGCAAAGGATGTTTCCTCTCGTGAGAGAATATAGAACTAGGGGTCACTGTTTAAAACTAAGGGGTCACCCATTTAAGACAGAGATGAGAAGAATTTTTTTCTCTCAGAGGGTTATGAGTCTTTGGAACTCTCTTCCTCAAAAGGCAGTGGAAGCAGAGTCTTTGAATATTTTTAAGGTAGCGGTAGATAGATTCTTGATAAGCAAGGAGGTGAAAGGTTATCGGGGGTAGGCAGAAATGTGGAGTCGAGGTTACAATCAGAGCAGCCATGATCTTAGTGAATGGCGGAGCAGGCTCAAGCGGCCTACTCCTGCTCCTAGTTCGTATGTTCATATGTTAGCACAGCTTCTGGCATAAACAGGGCCAACTGTTAGTATTAATCACACTGTAGGATGGTGGCGAACAGTACTACTTAATAATAGGCCAGTTTCTCCCGTTTTGACTCACTAATCCAGAATAAAGTAGAACCACCATACTGCAAAGGTGGTCCACTTCTCCTACATTGACTTATATATTTATTATTTTCTTATCAATTTCTCCTTTTAAGGTTAGAATTTTTCATTTTCTTTTATGTTATTTTTAATTATGTTAATTTCCTCTCTGTACCATTTTAATGCAATTACCTAAAAACATAGACTTTTGCAGTACAAAAGGAGGTCACTTGGCCCATAGTGCTTATGATGGCTAAAGTAGATTTCCAGTATCTGCAGTGTTTTGCTTTTGTAATCCAAAATTAAGTTCGCCACTGTGGATCCCTCCCCATAGCTCTATACCTTCTCCCATTTCAAATGTTTATCCATTCTTCCCTTGAAAGATGCAATGGTCTTTGCCTTAATTATTCCCTCATCACTAACTGCTCAACCAGAGGAAACAACCTTTCCTTATTCACCCGATCGAAACCCTTCATCATTTTAAACGGGTTAATGACTGCTTTAAAATAGTCCAGACAGGAATTGAAAGCAAACATAATAAGCAGTGTGCTAAAATATCCCACCGTGCAAATTAAACCCTAGTGTATCAACGGTGGGCAGTATGCTACTTTCTCAAATTAGTGTTGTCAGTGCAGTGTGGTGTGTGAAATCTATTTGATTCAGCAATACACATTGACCACACTGGGTTCTCATTTTTGCTGGGGAAATATATTGGCATACAGCAGGAGGCATTACGGATAGCATCTCTCCCACCCAAAACGTGAACTTCCCAGCTTTATTATTTTAAAAGAACTGAAAATAACACAAAAAGGTAAAGGTGAATTTTACCAGCCCATTGGAGACAGGCTGGGAGGTAGGAGGGGTGGTAAAATGGTAGTGAAATGCATCGGGAGAGAAGTCTTTAAGTCTGGACGTGATATTATCAAAGGTGACTAGGATGGTGGGAGGAGGTTGCCGTGGAACACAGCATTATAATTCTTTCTAATTTTATGATGGGCATATGGGAACAATAGAGCTTCAGAGATTCTCTAGCTATAAAGAGGTGGAGGCTTAGTGAGAGGTCAGTGTTGCCTGAGGTCAGCCACCATTGAGAATGGTAACGTGGCTTGGCAGGAAGGGTGGAATTGATGGATAGCGGAAGTAGCAATCAGGAGCAGGTACATACTTGCCTAAAACAATGGGGACATACCACTTGAGTGCCCTCTCTGACTTGGCAATTGCAAGTACACAGCAAGGAGGCCCAGTGGACTGAGTGCAGCTATTTGTCATGGGCCTCATTCACTCAGTCTTCGAGACCTCCAGTGAGGAGGAGCACCAGAGAGGGACAGAGCTGCAGCCACACGCAGTGAGGCAGCAGTAACCAGAGGGGTACCAGGATCATGAGCCTAGAAGGAGGACAGTGCAGACCGACATGCAATCAGCCTCTCCTCATGGAGAAAACAATACCCACCAGAGAGGGTCTACTGTCAGAGGCTCAACTTCCTGCAAATGTCGGAGTATAGTATTGTCGAAGAGGGCGCCTCTCCAAGGAGGCGGTCACCTAGCTGTGCTATGATGGTGGATGAACTGAGCCCTGTGGGGAGGGGTGGGCATATAATCCCTGTTGCTTTGAAGGTCAATTTGGCATTGAATTTCTATGCCTCATTATTATTCCAGGGATCTTCGAGAGATGTTTGTGTGATCTTCAAGTCTGTAGCTCATCGCTGCATCAAAATGGCCATAAATGCCATGTTCAAGAGGGCCAGCCAGGACGTGCACTTTGACACCAATCCGGACAGTCAGGCTGAGAGGACCATAGGATTCGGGGCCATCGCTGGATTCCCTCAGGTGCAGGGAGTCATTGATTGCACACATCTGGCCATCAAGGCTCTCACAGACCAGGCAGCAGCCTTCATCACCAGGAAGGGACTTCACTAGGTCAATGTACAACTGGTCTGTGACAACCGCAAATAGATCCTTCAGGTCTGTACAAGATTCCCGGGAAGCTGCCATGACACCTGCATACTAAGGCAGTCACAGGTGCAAGACCTTTTCAGAGACCTGTCCCCCCGACATGCCTTCATGGATGGATAGTGGCTGATGAGGTCTACTCATTAAAGAGATGGATACTTACAGCTGTGAGGAACCCAAGAATAAATGCAGAGGAGTGATCCAACATCTGCCACGGCACAGCTCAAATGACCATCAAGCATGCTATAGGCCTCTGAAGAGGCGCTTCTGATGACTGGATAGATCTGGTGCAGCCCTTCAATATACCAGAGCAAGGGTTTCGCGTATCTTGGTAGTGTGCTGTGCTTTGCACAACCTGGTGCCACAGAGGGGAGAAGCATTGAACAAGGAGGACATCCTGGAGCACGATGCCTCCTCTGAGGATAAGGATATGAAGAGGGATGGTGACCAGGCACAACAGGATGAAGACCCCGAGAGACAACCAGCAAGGCGGGATGAGGTACATGCAAGGGAGGCTGAGAAGTCTGAGGACCTGTCTCGTCCACCTCTCACCCAACCATTGTTCCACAGCTCTCATGGAGGTTGCTATGGCATGCCGTTCTGCTTGGATCTCCGGAATCCACTGGGTGGTATGCTGGATATGGCTCTTGATGGAGGAAGCCAAGCGCACACAAGCCTGAGTCATGGTTGTACTCATGGCCTGCAGGGACTCCTCCATCATCTGCACATGGATGTGCATAGCCTCTGGAAGCTCTGCCAGATGTTCCCACACCACATGCTGAAACTCCAGCATCTGCCACCTTGTGGATGACCTCCGAGGCATGTCATCAGCCTGAAGCTCAGCATCGCCCTAGCCTCCAACAATTCACCGAGTATGAATGAGCTTGACTATTACTGCCTCCATCAGGTACTCGGGCCCGTTTGTGCTGTGCTCACCAGACTGGTACCCAGTTACTGCTTGTGCGCGACTACCCACAGTTGAGAGTATCTGTGCTGGTGGAGGGTGCGGGGGAATGATGTAATGGTGCACCCTCGGAGGCCTCCTCTCTCTCCTCCTCAGAGGACGGGGGGCTGTCACTCAGACTCGGAAGCTGGCCGCTCTTGTCCATGACCTGCAAGAGAGACAAGAGTGATGAGAGGGCAATGCCCTTTGCAACATGTCCTTCCAGCTTACTCATTATCTGGAGTGCTATGTGATCAATAGTGCACACATGACCACTATGCTTTGTGATCGCCAGAGGGTCTCCTACTGCCATCCATTAGGCCTCATACTCTCTCAGGGTTCCACATCCATCACACTATTCATGAGTGCCTTGTCTTCCTCCGTTCCTACCAGCTCTGGTGCCCCTTCCACCATAGGTGTGAGGATGGCTATGTAGGGCACCTGCCTTCTTGGCCTTTCCCTTGCGTTGTGTGCTCCCTTTTCCTGCAAGCATATGAATTCCCATTGTTACTCACCCAAAGAGACACAATGACTCCTACGTCGGTGACAGCCTGACTGTCCAACATTACTACAGACATGTCTCCTGCATACAGCCAATCAGCACTGCTGTGCAGGAGTAACTTATGCCTTAGCGGTGTCCTCCGTAGAGAGACTAGCATGCACCTGACAGCCAATGCTGATGCCTGGGCATTTCCACTCACTGAGAAGGCACCTTTGTCTCCAAATTCATATTCATCTTCAGTCACAGTTAAGGCTGCAAACTTAATGTTGTGTGCTATACTCACCTTGCCAGAACACATCAAGCCATTGACCCTCTTTCGGCACTATAGTCAGGTACAAGGGACAACCCCACTGTAACAGACCTTGTCTGCAATCTCCATCCAGTCCTGCGTGGTTTGGCGAGCGGGTCTCCTCCTGCTGTCCTTAGGGAACAGGGCTTCCCTCCGTGCCCTTGCAGTCTGGAGATGCAACTCCAGGCAGGCATTGTTGAATCTTGGAGTGACCCTTGATCTACCTGCGGCCATGTCTTTACTTTCTGCTGCTGCCAGGACTCTCTCACTGCTCTTTCTGGGGCTGCTGCTTTAACATGTCCTGCTTACTGGCTTTTAAAGATAGGATCAGTGTTTCAGGATCTGGAACCTCCCACTGCCCATATTGTCTCACTGGCCACCTCCCCCACCTGCTGGTCTTTTAATTGGCTGGCCCTGACAATGTCGCGCACACAATTCTGACCCCCTCGTGCGACCACGCCACCTGTTCTCGGTCCCAGCGGCGAGAATTGCTTGCTTGAAGTAAAATTCTAGCTGTAGGTCCTGTGATTTTCCTCAGGAGCTGGAATGGTCACCCACTCCATTACTGTAATGACAGTGGAACCTTGGATACACATGCAAACGGGGTTTCCACTAAGGTTATGGTGGCTGATCAGGAGAATCACTGAGAAAAAATCCAGTGAAAGATGCCGACCCTGAGGAAGGAAATACATTCCATTTGAGCAGGAAAACAGGATCTTAGTTTAACCTCATCCAACAATGTAACATTTCCTCACTATTGTACTGTATCTCAAACATGTATGGTAGCCCAGTGGTTGTTGTACTGGACCAGCTAACCCGAGGTTACTGGATGAAAATTCCTTTTGGGCTGTTTTTAGGCTTGAAATGGGTGCCTTGCTAGAGCGGGTGGCCCAACTAGGAAGCCCAAGATCGGCCATAAATTAGGCCTCTGCCCTTATCAATTTTATTTAGGCAAGCTGCCAACATCTGTCATGCCTCTAAAATCAGCTTGCCCATTTTAAGAAAATTAATATCGGTGTGTTTGTCTAGTCGGTAGCATCCAGAGATAAATTTAGGGAGAGGGCAGGCGTGCTTGGAGTACTTTGGAGCTGAGGAAGCACTCCTGCCACTCCTGGCTCCACAGCAATGCTTTTTACCAGTTCCCCAGCTTTACGTGGTCGGCTTTGAGCTCATGTCTCTGAATTATTAGTCCAGGCCTCTGGATTACTACTCCTATAACATAATGATGAGGTGACTGGTCCATATGTAAGGAGCCTGCTGCTTGTTTTATACAGCTGCCGAATATGTCTGAAATGGCCCAACCCAATATCAAGCCAGATGTCCTTCAGGCTTACTTTGGGTCTGGGACATTATTATCTGAAATTGGTGTTTGTTACACATTTCATGCCCACAATAAGGTCCATTTTCTACCTTGTGAGCTTTAATACCACAGCAACAAGTTGTGAAATTAAATACAATTAATCTAGTAATTTGTGTGCTGGTAATAGAAAATGAGCATGAACGAACACAAAACCCAATTAGTTCACTAATATCCTTCAGTGAAGGGAGCCTGCAACTGTTGCCTGGTCTGGTCTACATGTGATTCCTGTCCCATGCTACACAGTTCACTCTTACTACATTTAGGGAAACTAGCAATGGGCAATAAATACTGCATTGCCAATGTTGCCCATATCCCAAGAATAAACATTTAAAAACTGATGTGCTCAAAACATAGACCAGAGTTTGAAACCTTGTAATTCAGGGGTAAATCTTCTACCAATCAAACCAAGCTACTATTGGCTTTATATATTTAAGTTAAAGTAATAAAGGAGAAGCAGTGAACAAGCTGATCACCATCAAATCAAATTTTGCACATGACAAGTGGTGTATATACAGCATGAAATTACATAGAGTTACAATCAAGTCGGGAGGGGTCAAATGGCTCTTTTCTCTTTTCGCTCTCCTTGTTCGACAACAACAGGTTTAATTCTTTCTTAAAATGGATAAGTGGATGCACTGGCCAATTCAGTATGTGCGTCATTACTTACTTGCTATGATCATAACAGGAATCAATCAGACAGGTTTTCTTGAGTTAACAAAGAAAGAGGTTGACATTATTGTACCTAAACCGAACTAATAAAATAATAAACAACGCAACAATTTTCACTCTCACACACACACTGGAGGCTTACACACACACAAATAGGTTACAAAGTGGGGAAAGATAGATTGGTTGAGTTAGAGTCTAGAAAAAAGGTTTACAGTCTGTGAAGTTTGGTGATTTGGCTGGCTTCTAGCTGAATTCAGTGGTCTTTTAGTTTGAAGAGGTAGATGACTGGTTCGGTAGGTCTATTGGAGATGGCGATGCAAATGATTTCCTCCAACGGGGTTCTGATTGTAGCCGGAACATGCAAAAATGGTCAGTCAACAAGTGGCATTTGAAAGCTTTTGAGCTGGAATGGAGAGAGAAAGAGAGACAGGGACCCCCATTTAGGGTCTGCTCATGTCAGAGTCCAGTTGCTTCTCCTCTGCTGCAAAGAAAACACCAGTTTAAAGCTACAGATGGGAAGGGACTTATCACATGACAGTCACTCAGTCATTCAAACATAGCAGTTAGCAGTATTTTTCTGCTTGCTGAGAGAACAAGCAGTTCCTTTAAACTTCCTGGGTCTTGGTTCTTGCTGGGGACTGAGCAGACATTTGTCTCTCTCCTCACAGTCCTTTGCAATGTAGGATATACATTGTAGCAAACTAGGTGATCATCTTAAGATGAAAGGATGACTTTGCTGGCAGCTTGTCTTTTTAAAATGTAATTTAAAAAATATATAAATTCAGATCCCCGGTAAGTGGATTAAACAAAATTATCATTCAACAAAACACATTGACGTAACAATAGTATTCCATAAAGCCTACAGCACAGAAGCATGTCATTCAGCCCAACTTGTCTATGTCAGCATTTATATTTCACAGGAGCCTCCTCCTGCTACTCTTTATCTAACCCTAGCAATATAGCCTTCTATTCCTTTCTCCCTCATTTACTTTTCTATCTTCCCCTTAAATGCATCTATGTTACTTGCCTCAGCTACTCCTTGTGGCACACGTTCCACATTCGTATAATTCTTTGGGTACAGAAGTTTCTCTTGAATTCCCTACTGGATTTATTCATGATTACCTTATAATTATGACTTGTAGTTTTGGACATTCCCAGAATTGGAAACATTTTCTCAACATCTACTTATCAAACCCTTTCATTGTCTTAAAGATCTCTACAGTGTCACCCCTCAGCCTTCTCTTTTCTAATGAAAAGAAACCCAGCCTGTTCAGCCTTTCCTGACAAGTATATACTCTCAGTTCTGGTATCATCCTAGTGATATCCTTTTTATAATCCTGAGACCAAAACTCCTCCAAATCTGGACTAAAAATGATTCTATATAAGTTTATCATAACTTCTCTGCTTTCAACTTCATCCCTCTAGAAATGAACCCCAGTGCTTCTTTTGCTTTTACTATAGCCTTATTAACCTGCATCGCTACTTTAACTAATTTATGTACCTACACCCCTAGATCCCTTTGCTCCTCAATGCCAGTTAGATACTTATCATCTATGCAATATGTGGCCTCCTTATTCTTCCTACCAAATGCACCACCTCACATTTAGCTGCATTGAAATTTATTTGCCATTCTTCCTGCATTTTGTCACACTCTTTCTGTGCAGTAATGATACCTCCCAATTTGTTGTCATCTGCAAATTTTGAAATTGTACTTCCGATTCCCCAGTCCAAATCATTGATGTAAAGTGAAAAAAGAAAGACTTGCATTTATGTAGTTCCTTTCATGACCAGTGGACGTCTCAAAGAACTTTACAGCCAAAGAAGTACTTGTAACGTCTGGTCACTGTTGTAATTATAGGAAATGCACCAGCCAATTTGCATACAACAAGCTCCCACAAACAGCAATGTGACAATGACCAAGATGATTTGCTTTTGTGATGTTGATTAAAGGATAAATACTTGCCAGAACACCGGGGAAAACTCCCCTGCTCATCAAAATAATGCCATGGGATCTTTTACGTCCACCTGAGAGGGCAGATAGGGCCTCGGTCTCATCCAAAAGACAGCACTCCCTCAGCACAGTATGGCAATGGAGTGTCAGCCTGGATTTTTGTACTTAAGCCAGCGGGAGTAAATTGTGAATTGTGAAATGGAGATTGTGAACAACAGTGGTCCCAACGCTGTTTCCTGTGGAACACCACTTTCCACCTTTTGCCAGTCTGAGCAGCTATCCTTGACCCTTACTTACTGTTTTCTGTTTTGTGGCCAGCTTGCTATCCATTCTGTTACCTGTCCCCTATGTCCACATGCTCTGACCTTAGTCATGACTCTACAATGTGATACCTCATCAAAGACATTTGAAAACCAAAATATATTGCATTGAGTACATAAACGCTGTTTACACTTTCTGTTAGGTCTTCAAAGAATTCAGTAAGGTTGGTCAAGCATAACCTACCCTTTTGAAATTGCAAACCCAGTTTGCATTGTATTGTATTTTTGATTTCTAGCTGTTTTTCTATGTCTGGGTGATGTCATTTAGGTAATGTTGCTCTTGGAACTGGCAGAGCTATTTTAGACAATAAAACCTTAACTTGGAATGGGTGACAAAGCAACACAGCTTGGCACTGGGAATAAAACGGAAATGAAAATATCCTTTCTGACACAGATATTACTTATCTTGATAAGCACACATTTGTAGGCATTCATGCAAATGACCAGTGTAGGGCCACTTTCTTTGGACAAGCTTTGGTTAAAGCTTGGGAAGGAACAGCGGAGATTGTGGACATACATTGACTGTCACATTCACAGATCAAATTCCAAGGCAGGTAGAATCAGATATGTAAAAGCCTTTAAAAAAAGTTGGAGTCTATTCGCAATGAGCTTTGTAGTCCTATATTTACATTGTAAATGAAAGATGACAGAGCTATTAAGCAATATCCGATATTTACTCACTGGATTTTTTCCTAGGGACCACGAAACATGACTTTATCTCAGTAAAATGAAATGTTCTACACAAAACATATGGCAGCATATGGAAATGTTGAACTGTACACATACAGAAGGTAGAAACAGATGTTGTTCAGATTTCCTTTTAATTGGAAAATACCTTTTCTCAGGTCAAGCAAAAGGGCATCATCCTGCTTCAAATGTTCTAACAAGATTGTTTCAATGTACAGAAAGCTTTCAGTCAAAATCCTGCAATACTGGGTGTATATCAATGGATGCCCCACAGGCTAAAAGCTACAAGATTAGCCCTAACTTACAACATTGAAACATCTCACCTATTACTATTAGGGATTGCAACTGGTCTGGTTTAGATAACATTAAATTGTAACTGCTGATTGATATGTTGGCAACACTTTCAGTACTTTCATAGAGTGAGCTCTTTTTGGATCTGCCACCTGCAGTTAATCTCTCTTAGGAGATCAAATAAATTGGACAGACAACAGCATGGTACAAATTGTACTTGGCCTTATGGAAGAAATGAGTCCAGCATACATTTCTTGTCTTATGTGCACAACATTCTTTCACTAACCCCTTTCTGGCTACCGTTCCTAAATACATAAAGCCAACATATTTCAGTTTTGCTGCCCCTGTCCTGTTTCCAATCATTATAATAGGGAGTTAGGAATAATGATGTATATCCATATCCCATAGGCACACCAGAGACTGACTCAGCAGAGACTGAAGGTCAATTTTATCTTGGAGTGGGAGTCGGTCAGGAGGGGGCCAATCAGGATGGCAAAACATGATGTTATGAACAGGGGAGAAAGGTGTCTAGGCATCCCTCTCAGCCTTCATCTGGTCTTACTGTAACAGGGTTTAATTTTAAACACACTGTGTTTTTAGCTCCCTCTTAGTGAACCCTTATTCACCGCTTTCCAATTATAAGGCAAAGAAACTAACACTAGGTTTTCTTAGGTTTAAAGAAGAAAGATTGACATTTATTAAACTTGAACTTAAACTCTAATTCGTTTGCCGCCTACGGATACACGACACACCGACACTAGCATGCATACGCGATACACACATGCAAATAGAGACAGAAAAGAGCAGACGAAAAATAAAGTGGAAAAGTTTGAGGCAATATCTGAAGAGTTGTTGTTATGGTTCTTCGAGCTCACTGTAGAGTCCCTGATTGTAGGCAGATCTTGCTTTTGGTTGGGGCTCAGTATTCTTCTTAAACCTTGTTTGCTGTAGGAGACTTTTCTCCCTTGGGGTTCATGTGTCTTCAGTGGATTCCGAGGCTTGTGAAATAGATGGGAGCAGACAGGAGAGATCTTCTCAGTCCAGGAGCAAACAGACACTCCCTGTTTAAACTGTTTGTACAATTCAGAAAAACCCAGGTTGCCAAGCAGGTTAGTCATGTAACTAACTGGTCTGACCATGTCTTGGATTGTATCACCTTAGCAATCTCTGAAATGCTCCTCTTACACACAATACCTGGTGATCAAGGTCCATTGTGGGTTGAATGTGTCAGGGAATGGTCCTTTGACCTTCAAAGCACCGTCTGTTAATATGCAAATATCTTTTCCAGCCACAGCTGATCTGTTTAACAAGTCCTTTCTCCACTCCAGTAACAGTTTAAAATCAATGTTCATGACAAAATTAATGTGCCTCATTCTTAGCACGTGGTGGCCTAGCTTAACAATGAAGATTTTAGGCCCCTTCCATCTCTTTCCCAAACCTAGTGGGAAGGGATACCTGACCTTTGAGCAGTGACAGGAATATAGGCAACAAGATGCCACCACTGGGAACTAGAAGGAATGTTCCCCAGCAAACAGGTAAGTGGTTGAGAGAGTTTTCAGGAAAGGAGGGAGGAATCTCCAGACAGTGAGCTCTCGACTTTCCTTGTGGAACTAAGAGGAACTTTCCTGCTCCTCCCTGCCCCATGAGGAAACTAAAAAAAAATCTAAAATCACATTCGCTGTTGGACCTCTTCTGGCATCAGCACCTCTTCCCACTAGAATGGCCTGGTGGGGAGGGATGGAGGATGGAAGCTACAATAGCTTCCCTGTGCAGGCCACTGGTTAAAATGGCAGTCAGACCTCAATGATGTCATCCGAGCCCGATCTGATTACTTGAAGAAGAATTCCACTGCATTGGTGTAGAGGAAATTCCTTGAGCTCTTTTAACTGCCCATCCACACAATTTCCACCAGATAGGCAGGCTTAATATTGGAATAAAAACAGAAAGTGCTGGAAATACTCAACAGTTCTGATGAAAGATCACAGACCTAAAACGCTAACACTGTTTTTCTCTCCACAGATGATGCCTGACCTGCTGAGTATTTCCAGCATTTTCTGTTTTTATCTCAGATTTCCAGCATCCACAGTACTTTGCTTTTGTGTTAGGTTAATATTGACCCTGGAGGAGCAAGTCTGGGCCTTTCTCATTAATGTGGATGTTAAGTACTGATCAAGTAATCAGGGAAGTTACATTATTGACACTTTTCCCAAATTGATATAATTGAATTGAATCTGATGAAAGGTCATCGACCTGAAACGTTAACTTTGTTTCTCTCTCCACAGATGCTGCCGAACCTGTTGAGTATTTTCAGCATTTTGTGTTTTTAATTTCAGATTTCCAACACCTGCAGTATTTTGCTTTTGTTTTA
Organism: Heterodontus francisci; assembly: GCF_036365525.1. NCBI lineage: Eukaryota > Metazoa > Chordata > Chondrichthyes > Heterodontiformes > Heterodontidae > Heterodontus > Heterodontus francisci. Next base: position 108,293,896 of record NC_090376.1, read on the forward strand.
TGATTTAATTAAACTTGGAGGGGGTGGAAATAATCACCATAGGTAAGCTCTTCTCTCTCCTCCCTTTATAATAATAGATTTTTGACTGACACTTGGTTTTGGGATTGGACAGCTTCTGGCCTGAGGACTGAACACTGAGATTTTTTTCACAATTAAAGCCTAAGGAACTAAATCTATGTCTTAGCTTTTTGTGTCTCTATACTAAATCCAGCTGTCTTATTTTGTGTGCATTTTCAGTGTTTGTAAGTGGTTTGGTCAGAGATTAGGTGGTAGAGGTCCTTCCACTGAAATAAGTGGGAATGACAGTGTACGTGAATGCCAGCCTGCCTGAGGCAAGGTGCATGTAGTTCTGCTATTTCTTATTCCCGTAGCTTGATAATGAGAGTGTATATGGTGATGTATTAGAAACAACGATAAGTTTTAACCTGTTAATGTTTATGAACCATTTGGCTTTACATCAGAAAAGAAACTGAACATAGGATCATACGCAAATAATGTACACCAAACCTGTATCACACTTGATGCCTAGTGCATCATGACTAAACACTTCCTGCACTTCCCCGAACCACCTTCCTCACCCCCATCCCACCCCACAATCCTATCCATATAATTTCCTGGGAGAGGAAAAAAAAATCAGAGCCAAAAAGGGGAAAAAAACCTCTGGAAAATCCCTCTCAGGCAATCAAAACCAGTCCAAGAAATCACATTGACCATGTGACCATGTTAATCCACTTACCTTTTATATGATGCAGACTCTGCCCCAGCAAAAAACCAATCCACTCTTGTGAGTTTGGAATAGATACAAAGCTCCACTGATTCAGCTCCACCTGTTTATCTATTATTCATGCTATATGCTGCCTCCATGAAAAATAGTTGGACACACTCTTGGTCGTCGAAATTTCTGATTAAATACTGTGATGTTGTTGCTTTCAAGTTGCATTGGTGTTGGAACTTAAGAAGTTGTGGTTGAAAAATTGGTAAGATACATACAAGGTGAGGAAAGTGAATTTTTGAACTCAGCCTGGTTTCACTGGACGAGAGAATGAGCTGGACAATCATTTGCAAATGACAATGTCTCCAACAAGCAACACTGTTCATTTTCAGTGTTTTTATTTTAATGACCAGAAAATCAGGAGCACTGTTTATCAGTTGTGTTAACCTTGTATCCCATTCTCCAATTCACATTCTTGTTGGAAAAAATTGGGCGAGGAATGAAATTATCGAAAATTTACTTCATTTGGGAGAACCAATGCAATTTTAAAATGTTTTTAAAATGTGAGTGCTTTTCTTGTCAGGGGAGAATTTCCTATTTGTGACATGTAACAATATCACCTCTGTATTGATAATAGTTTTACAAAATTATCACTTTTGCACACAGCTCCCCAACTTAGTGAAGATCTGACATAGATGTACACCTTTCAGATATGTGTAATTTGAGATGTTCCATGTGGTAAGTGTAATATACTTGGGATAAACAGGTAACTTTGCACCGATGGTTCCCAAAGCTCTTTACTATTGGTTTTTTTGCCTTCTGTCTGGGCCTGTTGTGGACTAATTAGCAGAGATTGATTGCAATGAATAGTAAACAACTCCATTATCATTATATCTTGCGACTTTCAGGATGACAGAAGATGAACTAGATGGAACTTGATCATTTCTCATCCAACAATTCCTATGTTCCCATGCTCCTATGTACATCCCAAAATAACAGTAAATCATTTTTAAGTAATTCTCTGGCACTAAAGAGAAATCTCCACCTTTCAGTTTGAAACAATTGTTTCCAAAACGTAAAAAGCCCCAAATTTAAAACAAAGGTGCACAAATGTTTAAGATCATTATCAAAAGACCAAAGGCAGAGGTTAGGAAAATTATACTTTTACACACACCATTGTTAGAATATGGACTGTCCTACTAAAAAACAGTGGAAACAGAATCCATAATAATCCATTTTGGGTGGCGCAGTGGTTAGCACTGCAGCCTCACAGCTCCAGCTCCAGTTCAATTCTGGTAGTCCCTGTGCGGAGTTTGCAAGTTCTCTCTGTGACCGTGAGGGTTTATGCCTGGTGCTCCGCTTTCCTTCCACAGCCAAAGACTTGCAGGTTGATCGGTAAATTGGCCATTATAAATTGCCCCTAGTATAGGTAGGTGGTAGGGGAATATAGGGAAGGTGGGGATGTGGTAGGCATATGGGATTAGTGTAGGATTAGTATAAATGAGTGGTTGATGCTTGGCATAGACTCAGTGGGCCGAAGTGTCTGTTTCAGTGCTGTATCTCTAAATAAATAAATAAAATAGCTTTAAAAAGATAAGTGAAATAGAAAAAAAGAGAGGGTATAGAAAAAGGGCAGGAGGAAATGACTGCTATGATGAGATGAATGGGTTTCTTCCAGAGTAGAATCAGAGAATGGTTACAGCACAAAAAGAGGCCATTTGACCCATTGTGACTGTGTCAGCCCTCTGCAAGGGCAACTCAACTAATCCCACTACCCTGCCTTTTCTCTTTAGCCCTGCAATTTGTTTCTATTCAGGTAATTACCCAATTCTCTTTGGAATGCCTCGATTGAATCTGCCCCCACCACACTCTCACACTGTGGATTCCAGATCCTAACCACTCTCTGCGTCGAAAGATTTCTCCTCATGTCGCCGTTGCTTCTTTTGCCAATCACCTTAAATCAGTGTCCTCTGGATCTGGATCCTTCTGCCATCGAGATCCTTCTTTCCCTATCTACTCAGTCCAGACCCCTCATGATTTTGAATACCTCTATCAAATCTCCTATTAATCTTCTCTTCTCCGAGGAGAACAGCCCCAGCTTCTCCTATCTATCCACATAACTGAAGTTCCTCATCCACAGAACTATTCTCGCGAATTTTTTCTGCACCCACTCTAAACCCTTAACATCCTTCCTAAAGAACTGGACACAATGCTCCAGTTGAGGCGGATCCAGTGTTTTATATAGGTTTATCATAATTTCCTTGCTTTTGTACTCTATACTCCTGTTTATAAAGCTCAGGATCCCTTATACTTTATTAACTGCTGTCTCAACCTGCCCGGCCTCCTTCAATGATTTGTGGACATATACCACCATGTCCCTCTGCTCCTGCACATCCTTTAGAATTGTACTGTTTAATTTATATTGCCCCTCCTAATTCTTCCTACCAAAATGAATCACCTCATACTTTCCTGCATTAAATTTTATCTGCCACTTGTCTGCCCATTCCACCAGCCTAAGTTGTGCAAGGTGCAGCACTCTACAATTATCCTCAATGCCTGGTTGGTGCATAAAGAAGGGTTCCCCCAGATCAGGCACCTAAAATGCATCTGCAGCATTCTAATTGCTTCCTCAATGACAGCTCTCGTGGTCAGATGCCTTCGCTTGTACCTTTCCTGAGCATCGTTGTCTGGGCTCCTCATGTATTTCATCAGCCAGGTATTTAGAAGTTAGCCCTAGTCTCCACGAGTTGTGAAGAGCTTAGAGAAGTTTGAATGGCACAAGATGAAAGCATCATGGCAGCTCCCTGGGACTCTTGTGCTAATGTGCATCAAGATCCTTTTATGGATTGATGTTGCGGACACCCTCTTGATTGACAAAAACTCCAGGATGATCTGGGGCACTTCGATTGTCATCTGCGCACAGTTGATGACCCCCTGGAGCACTGGGAAGCCTGCCAGAGCTGCAAAGCTGCGTGGATGCTCATTCTGACTGGCCTCATCAGTTGCAAAGTGCACATAATTTCTAACCCTGGCAAACATGGCATCTGTGGCATCTGTCACCTGTATGATGCATTTGTGGGAAGCAGATTGCGAGATTCTGCAAATATCTCCTGTAGATCCCAGGAAGGAGGCAGAAGCACATAAATTAAGAGTGGTGGTGACTTTTACAGACCTCTTGCCACTGCTTGTCCAACTGGTCCACCTGGCAGTAGATCCTTGTTATGTTTATGCCGGGTTGCTGAACATATTATGTATATCTGATTTATCTCAGAGCAATGTAGATATTACACGTATTAAATCAACAACTGGTTTATTTACAGCACTTCAAAATATCTCAGAACTACAAGATCTCAATACAATATCTTCTCAGATCTGTTTGTGTTTTCCTGTAGAACATTCTAGTCTGTCTTTTAGTTTCAGATTGAACTTCTTCAGCTCTACTCATAGGCTTAAGCAATCAAGCAGAGTAAACACTGATCAGTGGACAGACTAATACAATCAAACCCAGATCAATTAAACACTACGTTTTCCCCCTTTTAACTGAATTACACTATTCTAAACGACAAACATATATATATCAAGTTATTTCTTAGTGTTCAACGTGTCTGTTTTCTCTAAGTACAGAAATAGTCTTTGAGATAAAAAGATCTCTTGGGTCTGCAATTAGATTTACGAATTTGAGGTTGTGGACTTGTTTGATCAGCTTGATGAGGGGGATGATAAATATCACTCATAGGAAATGGAAATATATCCTTATAACCACTATCCTCAAAACATCCTGGTCTGTTCCCTATCAAACATCTTGCATTCCACTTGGGTGTTGTCATCCAACAGATAAGCATTGGTACCCAGCAAATGCTTAACCTGCTTTTGACCTGATACTGATGAAGCAAGTTTGTGGTCGCAATTTGGCTGTTTGATTCAAACCCAATCTCCAACTTTAAATTGTGTTCCCTTGCTCCTGTACGTTTGTCAAAGTATGCTTTTGCTTTACCTTGTCACTTTGTCATTTCACCTGCTTTCTTTCTGACATTAACGGGTAGTGATGGCTTAAGAATGGTCAGTGGTATGGGGATGTTACAACCTATCTTAAGTTTGGCTGAGGTTTTTACGGCCAGAGAGTGTGTAGGCTTTACTCGAGCTGCTGTCACTCTGTAACCTAGAAAGTCAACCTCGGGTGCCGCAAATGTGCATTTGTTCTTGTTTAGTGTCAAATTGTGTTTTGCAAGTTGAGTGAGCACTGCTGATAATCGTTGCTCATGTTCAGCTTTGTTCCTTCAGTGGACAACGATGTCATCAAGTGGGTTAAGCATTCCCTCAACATCTGACAAGACTGAAGAAATGATCTTCTGGAATGTGCTAGGTGCTGAATTTAGTCCACAGGACATTCTGTGATACTGAAACATACCTTCATGGGTAACAAAAGCTGTAAGATATCGGCTTTGTTCTGCTAGAAGTATCTGAAGATAATTGTGTCACATATCAAGCTCTGTAAAGACTGTGGAGTCATGAAATGATGCTGACAGTTCTTGAATTGTAGGATACTTGACTGGTATGATAGCTTTGTTGACTGCATTGTCTAACTTCACCATTTTGTCGTCGTACAATGACTAGCTTTGATATCCACAGCGATGAGTCGATTCGTTCAAGGATTCCATCTGCTTCCAGTTATTTCAGCTCTTGTGACACTTCAGCACTGATTGCAAACGGCAACCGTCTCAAATTTTGTGAAACTGGTTGAATGGTGTGTCAATGCAAGGAGCATGTCTGTACCCCTTGATCTCCTCAAATCCAGTTAATAAGGAAGGATACTGGCATGTATAATCTGCGTTATCAATCCCATTAATGTGTGCTCCAGTAGGATCTTGAAGTTTGGATCCAAGCCTCTCGAAAAGGTTTACCCCCAAAGGATTCTGCCTTTAGCTACAGAGAATGTGAACCAGTCTAGGATGATGTTTTTGTAGCATTGTGATCATCCCCAAAATTGAAATGATAGTGTCATCATAAGCTTGAACAGTGTGTGTTGTAGGACTGCAAAAAAATTGCGAAAAATACTGATGGTAGAGTTTGTCACTCAAAATAGATGCTTTCGTGCCAACATCAATAAGAAGTGACACTCAGATGCCTGCGATTTCCACTGAGCCCTCCTTAAAATTACCTGGTGCTTTACTTTTTCTGATGGTAAATACATGTTGTACCTCATTCTCAGGAACAGACTCTCCCACATGTCTAATTAATGAAGACTTTTTCTTCGATGGCCTGCCCATCTTTGCAAAATGGTTCCACTTTAAACACGAGTTACACTTTTTCCCTTGAGCTGGACATGGCATTGTGACTCGATGAGCATTTCCACAATTTGGGCATAGTTTTGAAGGTAACTGACTGTGATGGAGCACATTGTGATGAGGTTGCTGAGGACTTCTTGTCCTTAACCATTGTACTGAAACTGGTTGGACAAGCTGTGTCTGCAACCTTGAGTTTAAGGGTGCATGTATGTGTAACCACTTTGAATCTAACATGGCAGATTCCATCTGGAATGCTAAGGTTATAGCTTTCTCCAAGGTTAAATCATCATCCTCTATGAGGAGATGTTCCCTAATTCATGGAATTGAAGTCTTTTTAATTAATTAGTCACAAATTAGTTCGTTGGTTAGTGTGCCAAATTTACATGTAGCCACCAATTGCTGCAATGCTACCACATATTGTTTAATGGCCTCACCATATCTCTGGGAACACTGGCGGAATGCGTATCACTTTATCATCACAATTTTCTTTGGCCTAAAGTATTTTTCAACAGCACTTACCGCCGTATCAAACGTAAATGTATCTTCTGTGATCTGCTCGAATATGCACTGGTCTTCTGCTCCGAGAGAATGTACTAGTATCACTTTCTTATGGTTCATTGCTATATCTGGGCTGTCCATTCCTGTAGTGAGCAATAATGTCTTGAACACTGAAATCCATCGCTCCCAGCACAAGGGAGGATTTTCCGCTGTTAATAGACACGGTTCTGGAGCTAATATTATTAAAGTTTGTTGAATCATCCTCAGAGCCACATTTTTGTTATGCCCGGTTAAAACAATTGCTTTTTACATATTATAATTGGAAACCTGCCTCTTTGGAGCTGGTTTTCCATGCTCTGAAGTTAAAGGCAGAAGTCAGCACCAATTTCAGCCCTTTTAACCAGCTGCCGGCTCCCAAAATCACTCACTTGTTTCGGTTAAAATTCTTTCCTTAATGCCAGCAATGTGTTTGCTAACAGTTTTTGCATTGAAATAGCTAGTGCTATCCTTATCATAAAAGACTGTGCTGTTGTCCAAAAGAGCAAATGATGACTGAAAACCTGAAAAAAAAGAATAATCCAATCTGAATTTAAAACACTGGGTTGGCAGTTGGGAGCGAGGCACATAAAAGAGCAAGCTGAGGCTGACGAAAGACCATAAAAGGAATATATATGAATGGAAAGAGTAGAATTAAGAATTTTTTAATAATCATGAAACATTGTGCCAATCTGACTTATGAAGGAAGTAAGATACTGGACACAAGGGAAAGAATGAATGAAAGACAAGAGGAAGAATGAAGGGAAATAAACAATGACCTCATCCTAATAACTAGAACCAGGTGTGAGAATAAAAGCCGGAACCAAACTGGTCAGTTTGCAAATACTCAAGTAAGTTTATGGCATTTGGCAATCTCATATTAATGTTATGCCTCTGTAGTATTCCTTTCTATAAGAAGTGAGCAGGCTGCCATCCACATCTGGAACTATAGCTGCACAGATGGGAATATATATTTATCTGATAGTTGGCAATCTCACGAAAGGGAAGCTATCATACCTATTGGTTTAATGTGGATGCTTAATGTTTCTGCAGCACTGGCAGTGCTCGCATTCAGTTCTTTATCTTTTTTTTCAGTTATTGATACGTACTATATTCTTTCTGTTTCACAATGAAAGCTCATTACCATCTCCTAACTAATTCTAACATACCCAAGCATACCCACATACCCCTAGCAGTCCATGATGGAAAGAAATAAGAAAACTTATGATCATGATATGCTAATTTACGGTACCTTAGAAAATGAGTTTGCGACCTGTCAAAAGGCCTTATAGAGGCTTGGCTCAGCTCTCATCTGGCATGTGCCAGCACCTTTAAGGCCATGGAGCCCATTTTAAGGAGCAATGATAGCATTTCCTATCATTTGAGTATAAGATCATAAGGCCTACAATTCCCAGGGGCTAGTAGACTGGTGGAGAAGAACCTCAGTTTTTTCTTGCAGTGGACCATAGATCTCATCCCCAAATGTGGGCATGTGGTCATTTTCATGCCTGGGATTGGCCACCAATGCCAACAAGGAACCGTAGTGGCAGTTGTCCTAATTGCAACTTTGTAAGGTGGAGTAGGCCACAGCTAGCAATAGCTGAGGTAGCCCCAAACCGTTATGAGCCAAAGATAGAGATAAAATTTAAAGTCTTCGGCTCCAAAAATAGAAATTTTAACTTCAGACAGAATCGCTGTAAATTTACGCTGAAGAAACAGATGTCAATGGAGACGGGGGAGAGGCGGTGGGTGGGTGGTCATAAAATTGCATGGGATGGCATCGGGTCGGGTCCCCAACGTCATCACGCTGGGCCCTAATTTTATGAATGGCAGACGGGAAGTTGCATGGGAAATTAGAAATTGACAGGCATTTAAGTTTGTTAATGGGGTGATCGACAGTGATTTCAAGGGCTCCTCCAGATTTAACGATAAGTGCACAGGGGCAAGGGGGATTGGACCCTCGGCAGCTTTCAAAGGGCAGCAACGAGGTGCCAGCTGTTGCCATTGCTGCACTCGGCAGCCACAGAGTAAGGCTTTTTCTCTTTTAGTTGGTTGAAAGGAGATGGGCAGCCATTGCTTTGAGGTCAAGATGGGATTGTGCTCCTGGCAGGGTCTCACTAGAGAGGGGGGAGGGTTGAGCAACATTGGAGCAGCTATTGGCTGGGTGTTCCAGTCAGGCCAGCCATGTCCAAGTGCCACGGGCATCGTTCATTCTGGAGGAGGGTCCTTCAGTGAGCAGGAGAACCTGAGAAGAGGGAAGCACACAGATTGAGACAGCAGAAACCGACTGGCCATGTACAGGGGCAGCCTCCTGATGAGGAAGCGGCAGGAGGCTGCAGAGCGGACCACGAGCAGATGCCAGTGTGCAGACAAAGTTACCCTGCAGCAAGGGTACATAGAGTATGAGCTACCTCCAAATGTCGAAGAGGCAGTGTTGCTGAAGACTGCACCTCTCCCAAGAAGCCGTGAATACTCTCTGTACCATGATGGCGGAGAATGTGGGCTCTGATTGCAGAATTTCTATGCCTCAGGTTCATTCCATGGGCCTACTGGAGACATGTGTGGCATCTTCCAATCATCCATACATTACTGCATCAAGGTGGTCACAGATACCCTCTTGAGGAGGGCAGAGCAGTACATTCATTACTGAGCTGATGTGGACAGGCAGGCTGAGAGAACCAGATAATTCGCCACCATGGCAGAGCTCCCCAAGGTGCAAGGTGTGATAAACTGCAAGCATATGGCCATCAAGGCTCCCACAGGGCAGCCAGTGTACTTCATTAACTAGAAAGGATTTAATTCCCTCAGCGTGCAACTTGTCTGCGACCACCATCAACGGATCCTGTAGCTGTGTGCACCGTAACCTGGGAGCAGCCACGATGCGTACATTCTTCGGCATTCCCATGTGTCACAGCTTTTCACTGACCCCTATTTGCCTTCAAGGATGGATATTACCCACAAAGGGATATCCACTATAGAGATGGCTGCTGACACCTGCTATGAACACTGGACTTTGTAGTTCGGTTATGTTTTAAAAACTGTGATCTTTAATGCAGTGCAAAATGGACATTCGGAGGAAACTTGTGACCTCATGAAAATCTGCCCAGAGGCAAGCCAGGGGTCTTGGTTACCATGAGAACAAGGAACCCATTTCAAAGACATTTTGAAAGCAGGGCGCAAGGTTGTAACGCCTAAAGGACGATGGGATTCGCTCTCCCAGATTATCAGATTGTAAATAAGGAGCCAGGGCCTATAAATTTATAAATTTGAGTTGCAATTTGTAACACCTGGAAACAAAGGAAGGCCCAGGTGGTTTTGGTGTCGTCAGACTTATGGAGTTGAATTTTGCGCCCATGGTGGGGCTCCCAATGCTGGGTCAAAAAGGTGGGGAGAATCCCACCTCGGCCAGCTGGACCCAGATGGTTGTGGTTGTGGTTGTTGGAGGTCAATCATCTCAGCTCCAGGACATCACTACAGGAGTTCCTTAGGGTACTGTCCTAGGCCCAACCATCTTCAGTTGCTTCATCAATGACCTTCCTTCAATCATAAGGTCAGAAGTGGGGATGTTCGCTGATGATTGCACAATGTTCAGCACCATTCGTGACTCCTGAGATACTGAAGCAGTCCGTGTAGAAATGTAGCAAGACCTGGACAATATCCAGACTTGGGCTGATAAGTGGCAAGTAACATTCGCACCACACAAGTGCCAGGCAATGACCATCTCCAACAAGAGAGAATCTAACCATCTCCCCTTGACATTCAATGGCATTACCATCACTGAATGCCCCATTATCAACAGCCTAGGGGCTACCATTGACCAGAAATTGAACTGGAGTAGCCATATAAATACCGTGGCTGCAAGAGCAGGTCAGAGGCTAGGAATCCTGAGGTGAGTAACTCACCTCCTGACTCCCCAAAGCCTGTCCACCATCTACAAGGCAGAAGTCAGGAGTGTGATGGAATACTCTCCACTTGCTTGGATGGGTGCAGCTCCAACAACACTCAAGAAGCTCGACACCATCCAGGACAAAGCAGCCCGCTTGATTGGCACCCCATCTACAAACATTCACTCCCTCCACCACCGACGCACAGTGGCAGCAGTGTGTACCATCTACAAGATGCACTGCAGCAATACACCAAGGCTCCTTAGACAGCGCCTTCCAAACCCGCGACCTCTACCAACTAGAAGGACAAGGGCAGCAAATGCATGGGAACACCACCACCTGCAAGTTCCCCTCCAAGTTCACACACCATCCTGACTTGGAACTAAATCGCCGTTCGTTCACTGTCGCTGGGTCAAAATCCTGGAACTCCCTTCCTAACAGCACTGTGGGTATACCTACCCCAAATGGACTTCAGCGGTTCAAGAAGGCAGCTCACCACCACCTTCTCAAGGGCAATTAGGGATGGGCAATAAATGCTGGCCTAGCCAGCAATGCCCACATCCCTGAATGAATTAAAAAAAAGACCACCCCCAGAGCAATTCTATGGCACCGGGCCAATTAACAGCCTTCAAAGGCAGGTATCCCGCCTCCAAGAGCTGCCTGCCAATCACAGGGCTAGCAGCTCAGCAGTATGGGCAGCGCCACTGAGAGCAGTGGCCACTGCTGGGACTGCAAGAGGCCTTGGACCCAGGTGAGGCAAGGTCACTGGGGCCAGTCCAGAAGGCCCTGGGGGAGAGGGTGGGGGGGAAGAGTGGGCGTTTAGTGCAGGGAAAGGGTGGTTCAGGAAGGTGCAGGTTTTCCCGGTGTGGGCCCGCCTTGGGCCACAGATTTTCCACGGAGGACGATTCCCCCCAAACGCACAGGGAGGTCACCTTGTTTTACTGGGCGACCTCCCTACGTAGCAGAGACCCTTAAGTGGCTGTTAATAGGCCACTTAAGGGCCTCAATTGGCTTCGGCCTATCCCACCCGACAAAGTTGCATTGCAACGGGGAGGTGACGGGCCCTCTGCCACACCTCCCATCACAATTCTATGAGCCGCCCGCCTCCGGACCCATCTTAGGGGGCCCCATAAAATTCAGCTCATGGAGTTTCAGAATTGTAAAAGGCAAATAACTATTGATTTTTAATCTAGATGAATTCAACAGCCTTTCCTCGGTCTGGAGACTGAAAGGAAGAAACCAGGACTAGCAGTCAGCTGGCAGCCTAAAGAGAGAGAGAGAGGACCCAGTGGGCTGTTTATGAGAAAACAGCTGCTCTTAGATCACCGATACAGCAAAAGGATGGTTTGAAGGCTTGCGTTTGTGGAGGAGAAAAGACCAGCGGGATCACCAGAGATTGCTTTATTAACGGAAGTCCAGTCGAATGTGCTTAGACAAAGTGAACAAAGAGGAGGTTGGCTTTGAAAAGGACATTGAGAGATCCAACCCATTGCAGCTGGGAGGAGTTTGGGACTTTTAAATGCAAGGATACCTTTCTTTTGCTGAGAACACTGTGTAATGTAGAAATGTGGTGTGGGGATTGTAAGAGTGTTAAAAAGTTAATGGAAGATACCTTTCTCTGTAATTTAGTGTGTTAGCTACCTACTAAGTACTTTTTAGTTAATGTTGATTTTTAGTTTAGTTACAGTAAAAGTCTTAAAATGTGAAGTCTTGTGTGATTCTTTAATTGATCACTGGGAAGTTCTTACCTCTTGTTTTAATGTTAACGGTCGCTACAGAGGTCATAACACATCAGTGCGGAGCCCTATGATGGAGACTGAGGAAGACTACAAGGCGAGCCATGCAGCGACCCGTGCCATCATCGAGCAGACCATCAGACTCCTCAAGATGTAATTCAGGTGCCTGGATCGTTCCGGTGGGGCACTTCAATATGCCGCAGCAAGGGTCTCCCGGATAGTTGTGCTTCGTTGCATTTTATACAACCTGACATTGCAGAGGCGAGAACCTTGGCTAATGAGGACTTAGTGGAGTGTGAGGAGGCCTCAGAACAGAAGGAAGATGAGGAAGCTGATGATCAGCCACAGCATCCTGAAAGACATGAGAGGCCGCATGGAAGCCGCAATGACATAGGCGTAGGGGAGGCTTGGGAGTCTCTTATACTCACTCGTTTTTGGCTGATCTCTACCACTACAACCAACCAGTCAAATAAAGAACCAGATTCCAGCAACATTCACCTCTGGTCTTAACCCACACCCCCTCAGACACTGACACCTGGTGCTTCTGCAATGTGCAAAGGATGAACGCACACCATGTTCGTTACCTGAATCCCCGCCCCCCGCCACGACCCCCAGTCAGCCCATGGGTCAACCCATGCCACTCTTGGACTGCCAGAAGGTCACCAGCTTTGGATGGAAACCTACAGAAACCAAATCCGACAGTTATTACATAAATCATCACACCCAAGCAGAGAATCTTTAACTATTCATCCATGAGGACCAAATGCGTCTGGTGCTTTTTCTTAATTATTTATGAGTGCTCCTACATGGTGCTTCCCTTTGCTGTTAGCTCCTGCCACAGGAGCCCTCCTCTGTTGTTGCGGCAACTTGAGGCACTGGTGTCACTGGCAGTGGATGCTGAGAAGCCGCTGACCACAGCAGGAGCTCCCTGAGAGGAGCCCGCAGAAGCAGAAGGCAGCTATTCCTCCTCCCTTGTCAGGCACATTTACATCTCCCTGCTAACCTGAGAAGGACAAGGGTCTGGTGGAGAATTCAGATGCTGTGTCCCTTTCTCGCCTTACCACTGCTGGAAAGAACGCATGGACAAGGCAATGGCATGCAGGTCTGCACACATCTCCAACATCCACTGACTGACCTGTTGGATGTGGCTCTCCATCAGAGTCGCCAATCCTTCGATGGAGGAGGCCATGTGCTCAGACGAGAGGGAGATTGCAGCACACATGGCCTGGCTGGACTCCACCACTGTCTGAGCCAGGGTGTACATACCCTCTGAAATCCCCGTCAGATCTTCACCCACCTTACCTTTGACTTCCAGCATCTGCCACGTCACAGATGACTCCAGAAGCACATCATCAGCCTAGGACTCAGAATGGGCCTGGCCTCCCACACTCCTCCAAGTGTCTGTGGCCTCAGCTGTCACAGCCTTCAACAGCATATGTGGTTGTCTTTCCAGCTTGTGACCCCGAATCTACTCGCAAATGCATACCCACCAAGGTGAAAGTACCTGTGCTGGTGGAGGGTGAATGATGTGATGCTGCGCCCTCTGAGGTCCCTTTCAGCTCCTCAGAGGTGGACGACTGTTCCCCCAGTGACAGCAGCTCTCTGTTCTTGTGGTTGATCTGCGAGAGAGAAGATAAAGATCATCTCTTCTTGACCCTCCAGACAAGAGCCCACAGAGTTGCCTGCATCTAACACTGATGTCTGTACATTGGAGGACAGATGAACATCATCCATCATGCTCGCCTGAGGTTTCCTTCATGCCGCTGATGAGGTAAATCACCCTCCCCCGACTGCATTCTAGCCTCACTGTCCACGATGGAATGGCTGCCATGATACCCTGCCAGCTCTTGATCCTTCACCTCCATGGGCATCAGGATGGCGGTCAATGGGAGTCTGCCGCCAGTCCGGGCTCTCTTTCTGGCATTCTGAACCCTCTTCTCCTGCAGGAACATGGGAGAAAATGTTAGTGGCCACATGAGTGCAAATGCAATGCCTAATCACCTTGCACTTTTGCTGCTGCGTCTGTGGCCTCTGGCATTGGGTTACTCTAGAACCACCCTGTGAGGGCTGTCAATACCTGGCTTACTCCCCTTGACAGAGCTGCTGCCATTCCTTTCTGAGGAAATGCTGCCACCTCCACCCATCACCACCAACATAGTGGGTTCTCCCTCCCCGCAATCCATGCCCTCACACTTATCCATTTATTGCCCCCCAAAGGGGACCGAGTTGGGTACTCACCCTTGTGGAGCAAAGAAGGTTATTGACGCATTTGCGGAACTGCGGCCAGGTTCTCTGGACAACACCACAGCTCCTGACCTCCTCTGCAACCTCCATCCAGGCTTGCTTGGTATGGCAGGTAGGTCACCTCCTTCTGTCCCTGGGGAAGAGAACCTCCCACCTTCCCTGAGTAGCCTGGAGGAGAACATGCAGGGATTCATCCCTGAACCATGGGTCCACCCGGGATCTTGCTTCTGCCATGCCTACAAGTGCGTTCCTCCTATGCATTTCTTCAGAGGAGGGGGTCACTGGCAGCTGGATGCTGGAGGGGGTCACTGGTTGCTCGATGCTAGAGGGGGTCACTGACCACTGGATGTTGGAGAGGTCACTGATAGCTGGATGCAGGAGGGGTCACAGGTAGCTGTATACTGGAGGAGTCACTGGCAGTTGGATGCTGGAGGGGTCACTGGCTGCTGGATGTTGGAGGGGTCACTGGCATCTGGATACTAGCGGAGTCACTGGCTGCTGGATGTTGGAGGGGTCACTGTAGCTGGATGCTGGAGGGGTCACTGGTAGCTGGATGTTGGAGGGGTCACTGGTAGCTGGATGTTGGCAGGCTATCTTTGAAGGATGGTTGCTGAGAGGATCACACCAACGCTTTGGTGTTGGCAGCCTTTAAAACATGATGCCAGCACTTCCTTTTGTATCAGGTAATGATGCAGCCACCGCCTGAAAGCTTGCCTCCTGCTGCTGAGTAGCTGGCCATCCCACCTACCAGCTATTAATTGGCTGGCTGGTATGAGATTCCAATGGGAATGGGAGTTGGAGTGGGAGGGCCGTCACCACCTGCTTCCAGTTCTGCTTTCCCTTTCCCACCGGGTCCCATTAAATCCTGACCAATGTACGCAATCCCCTAAAAAATCAATTACTTTACTCTGCATAATATTTGGAGCATCTCAAAAGGCATGAAAGGGACTCAAAGCAGCTCTCAGCTGGTATAATCCCACTGAGCTCTAAGAGCAGTGCTGGTGCTTTCCCCTGCATGGGCAGAAGATCCACCCACTGTCCCTCCCCAAAAACATGGGCAGGGTTTAAAACAGTGTAGTTATGTTACTGAGAATCAAGAGATGCAAACTAATAATTCAGAGAATCTGAGTTCAAATCACACTATGGCAATTGAAGAATTTAAAATAACTGGAATCAGTGAAAATGAACATGAATCTATCAGGTTGGCATAAAAACCCAATTGATTCACTAATGTCCTCTAGGGAAGGAACCTATTGTCCTTATCCAGGCTGACTGATATGTGAGGCTAGTGTCTTGCCAGTGTAGTTGACTCCTAACAACCTTCTGAAGTGGCCTAGCAAGCCACCCATTTGCATCAAACCACTACAATAAGAAAAATAAAACCAGACAGGCCACTCGGCTGTGACCTAGGCATCACATTGGGAAATGATGAGGTACATCTATTTCAGGTGACTATGCAAATTTCTCCTCATTAACATGTAGGAACTGGTGTCAAATTTGGGAGAGCTGTCTCACAGACTATTCAAGCAGTAGCCTGATATATCATATCACCCATTTTTTCAGCCTGGCATCAGGAGTCCTGCCTCCAGCACAAAATCCAGCCCTTTGGGTGTACGCAATGGTGAGTAATTCCTCACTCTTGTCAGTTAATTCTAATTGCAAGTTTGCATTTGACAGATCTATCTCACTGAACACCTTCCCATTAGCTAAATTAGAAAAGAAATCTTCACTGGTATACTGTGGGTAAGTATCATTTTTGGTCATGTTAATTGCTTATAATCTCCACAAATTCGAACAGATCCGTCTGCTTTTTTTAACTACCGCAATGGGTACAACCCATTCACTGCTCTTCGGCTTCTTAATTGCCCCTGAGCTTTCTAATCTATCTAACTCTTCACTTCCTGCTTCTAACTGGGCATAAGGTACTGGCATAGCCTTGCAAAATGTCAGCTGTACATTGTCTTTTATCTTGACTTCAGCCTTGTGATGCCTAATTATATCATTTGGTCCTCCTTGCTCAAAAACGACTGTGTGCTCTTTTAACATTTTCTCAATGTCATATGTACTCTTATTGATCCCTACTGTAAATAACTCAGCCCAGTTTAACAATATCTTCTTAGGCCAATTTCTTCTCAGCTGGGAGACTTTGTTCCCTCCAACTGCAACTAATGGAATGTAATAGGATGCACAACATATTCCACCCAAGCACTGATTTGACCTACCACTGGGATACTGCTACTGGAATAACTAGTCAGTTTAACACCAGTTTTGCACAAAGGAATGTGACTTAGGGATTTTTTGTACTTGCCAAAGAGGGAGTGCAACGGAGGTTCATTAATCCCTGGGATGGCAGGATTGTCTTATGAGAAGACATTGCAGAAACTGGGCCTGTATTCTACACAGTTTTGAAGAATGAGAGGTAATCTCACTGAAACTAACAAAATTCTAACAGGGCGTGACGGGTTAGATGTGGATAGGATGTTTCCTGTGGCTGGTGAGTCTAGAACCATGGGCCACAGTCTCAGAATAGGGGGCAGGCCATTGAAGACTGGGATGAGGAGGAATTCCTTTACTCAGAGGGTTGTGAATCTTTGGAATTCTCTACCCCAGAGGGCTGTGGAAGCTCAATCGTTGAGCATGTTCAAGACAGAAATCAATAGATTTCTGGATACTAATGACATCAAAGAAAATGTGGATAGTGGGGAAAAATGGCATAGAGGTAGATGATCAGCCATGATCTGCTTGAATGGTGGAGTAGGCTCGATGGGCCGAATGGTCTATTCCTGCTCCTATTTCCTATGTTCCTTCTGAGATAACAGATTCTGTTGCACTGTATCAAAAATGAAAGTAAGTTGTGAATCTTCTACTTTCATTTCTACTGTGAGCACTGGAACTATATCTTCAGGCCGAGTACTCTCATCTTCCATGTGTTGTTTTTGTTGCTGTCTGGTGGAGTACAACTCTTGATCTCCCTGCTCAATAACATCAACTTTTGATTCCATATCTAACATACGCACATTTGAGGACTTCCAGGGTCTTGAACTAGCTTTTGATCTACCCTGACCTCACTATGGTGCTTGACCATGAACTGATGCTTGGCCCTGACTTGGTTTTTATGACGGCCTGATGCTTGACTGTGACGTGGAGCTTGACCACGACCTAGATTATCCTCTACTTCTGCATGCCATCTGGATATGATTGACTTTCCCATAGGCATAGCATTTTGACTGGAAATTGAGATATTGAGATGGTTTGTGACTACCAAGGCAATGGTAATATCCAAACTTCTGGCTTTGAGATTGTGGACATGGCTGCCATGGTCTGGATCCCACTGAAATGCTGTGGACCTTGCCCGCCAGCTTGAAAGAAGAACTCCCTTACAATTTACAATGATCTCTTTCCATGGTCGTGGCCTCATCGCAGGCCACCCTCCATGTCAGATTATTTTCTTTACTCAACAGCTTGGCCTGGATTTTCATATTCTTTAGGCCTCCTACGAAATTGTCTCTAAGGTTTATCTCTAAGTTCACGCTATACTCACAGTGGCAGGAGAATTTCTTTAACTCAAGAATTCGCTACAGACTTACTTGGTAACTGTTTCCTTTGACACAATGCAACTCTCAGTGCATTTTCATTCTTAGTTGTGCCACAATCGGAATCCAGAAGCTCATTTGTTCCAGTGTATCTCATAGTACAGGGGTCTGTCGGCCAACACTGGCTAGACACCACATCAAAAGCAGCTGGCCCCATCATGGTGAGGAAGACATTAACTTTATCTTCATCGCCTATTTTATTTGCTTTCATCCAAATGTTAAGCCTTCATTCGTAATTATTCCAGTCCTCTTTATCAGGGTTGAATTTCCCCCATTGACACCAAATAATCTTTGTGTGCCTTTTCTTTCATACAACTACATACACCACTCAAACTAAATTCACATCTGTTCACAGCTCATATCTGACTCACTGAACTGTGCAGGAGCATAACATTTGCGCATGGAAAATCTTTCTAAGCCTCTCAAACATCCTCAAATTTAACTGCAGGGTTTCCAGTACTTGATTATTCCAATGAAACATCAAAAAAATTAATTTCATCTTCATCACCATCTTTCTGTTGTGTTTTGACAGGAAATAACTCATACATAGGAAGGTGGTAGGGTAATATAGGGACAGGTGGGGATGTGGTGGGAATGTGGGATTAGTGTAGGATTAGTATAAATGGGTGGTTGATGGTCGGCACAGACTCGGTGGGCCGAAGGGCCTGTTTCAGTGCTGTATCTCTAAACAAAGACTCTACTTAATCAGCCATGTTGTCTCACTCCTTTATTTAATATAACCTCCCAATAGAGGGGCCAGTATTACAAAATGATCAGCTCCTACCATATATTAGACTGGACAGGGTAGATGCAGAGATGGCTGGAGAGTCGAGAACCAGGGGATACATTCTCAGAATAAGAGGTCCTCCATTTAATGCTGAAATGAGGAAAAAGAATTTCACTCAGATGATTGTGAATCTTTGGAATTCTCTGCCCCAGAGGGCTCTGGATGCTTAGTTGTTGAGTATATTCAACACTGGGATCAGTAGAGTTTTAGATACTAAGAGAATAAAGGGATATGGGGATTGGGCGGGAAAGTGGAGCAGAGGTCGAAGATCAGTCATGAACTTTGCAATGGTGCAGCAGGCTCAAGAGGCTATATGGCCCATTCCTGCTCTATCTTCTTAGATATTTATATTCTTAACATGCCCGTCAGTTTAAAAAAGACAGTGGCTATTGTGGCAACTGATTGTCCTGCCATGGAGAGATATGACACTAATTAACATATTTAAATTGATCTAAGAGCATGTAATTGGGAGCCCGATTTAAAATTTGCTGCTGCTGCGCAGTTTCACAGGGATTGGGAGATTGGGAAACTCAGAGGTGAAATGGTTCCAGGTTACCAGTTCCCCAAGGTAGTATATGCTTCAGCACTCCTTGTAGGTCAGGAGAAGCAAGAGAGAACCACTCAGACCCCTCAAGGAAGTCTTTAAACTCCCCCAGCCATGATCTCCAGCCTCCCACCCCGAACCCTCCATTTGCCGACCTCCTCCCCAAGCCCTCCTGATCCCGGCCTCACTTCCCTCTCCCGATTGTGGCCTCCCTATCCCATCCCAATCACAACCTCTCTCCCCCTCCTTAGCGTGGATTCTTTCGCCTCTCCCGATTGCGAACTCTCTCTTCGCTCATTACCATGGTCTCACGCACACCGGAAGTGCAATGATACAACAATCATGGACAAGCTCTGAAGAGTTGTGAAAAATGGACTTTGTCTTAAAAAAATTAACCTTTATTTTAAAAAGTGAACAATGGTCAAAAATGGCTACCGAAGAAAAGGGGATTGGCCTTCTGTGTATTTAAACAGTCTACAAAGACAAAGGACAAATCTTCAAAGCCAAAAGATATTAATGGAACCCATCTTACACCTATCCTAAAACATTCCAGAATTGAATGTCTTCTTCTGAAACAAAGGAGATGTGAAATAGCCATGTCCTGAGCCATTGTACAATCACCATGGGGAAGAGATGAGAGTGTCTCCTACCATGACGTGAGAGGTGGCACAGTTTTACCTTAAAAAAAGACAGCCAGAGAGATAAAGACTGACCCAGAAGGTGAAGCTACCTGTAACAGCTTGAGTTCCAGCCAAGCACAGTGCCCTGCTGAAAAAAATCTGACATCTACAGTATATAGCAGTGAAAGCTAGAAGCAACCCACCATCTTCAGCAGAACCTTCAATCAAGGGAGAAATCTACAATCATCTCAGGCCTACATCCATCTAGAACTTGTTTCTCAAGAGAATTCAACAAGTTTATCACAACCTTCCCCCGCCCACCACCCCCCACCTCACCCCCACTAAAAACCACCTTCCTCCTTCCCTTCTCTATCTGTTTCTTCGTGTGAGTGTGTGTGTGTGTGTGCGTGTAAGCGAATGTGTGAGTGGGTGCGGTTGCGACAATTTCGGGAAAAGGCGTATTGATCAATAAGCAATTGACTTTTTGTTTTTAAAACCTACAAGAAAACCTGTCACTGTCAGCTTATATGAAACATAAAACACCAAGGGACTAAACTCTAATATAAATACACTTGCTGTGGTCAGGTAGGGCACTAAACACCCACGTCACACCACATGGCTGCAACAATGGGCTCGTTGCCCCCACTGATTGCAGACTCACTCCCCTCTCCAGGTGTAGACTCCCTCTCCCCACTTATCACAGCCTCTCTCCCCCTCCTTTATTGCAGCCTTTCCCCCCCCCCCCCCCCTTCCCGATTGCAAAGTCTCTTCCTGCTCCTTATTCTGGACTCCCTCCCCCCACTTATTGCGATGATACCTCCTTATCACAGTTTCTCCCTCTCCTTATTACGGCTTCTCTGCCCCTTCCCGATTGCAGACTCTCTCCCCATCTAATTGTTGGCTCCCTCCTCACAATCATGGTCTCTTTTCCCTTTCCTATTGTTGGAATTCCCTCCCACAGGCTGTCCAGGCTGTCGATTTCGTCACTGGCTGGGAAGGAAACTGAGCTAGAACATGTTAATGAGGTCCTGCCATTAAGTTCGGTAGTAATTCCACATTCTCCGCCTTCTCAGGTTCTTCGGCCAATTTGTACCCCATCATTAATATAGAGCCACAGTGATTCCAATTTTCCAGAAGTAACAAGATTAAACTAGATTACTGCATTCTTATATATTCCTCCATCTTAATTCTAACATTTCATCCAATTGAAGTTCTAAGTGTCTGCTGCCTGCCACTCTTTTTGTGCCTAGCACCTTCAAATGACTGATGTCCTGTTCCCTGCAGCTCATTTGTGCTCTGTCTCATTGTCTGGTTGCTTTCTCCTCTGTATTTTACCAAACCTTCAGCTCCAGCTGGTAAGTCTGAATGGGCAAGCAGGATTACTACAGTTATTGTCATAGTGCTAACAAGCTTTAGAGAAATAACACACATATTTTTATGGCTAATTATGAAAGCCACAAGCCTTTCTATACAGCAAATGATAGAGTACCAACATGCTACATGATAGAATGAGATGTGTCCCTGGTGAACTGTGAAATTTATTTTAAGCACTTGATTTGAAGCATGTTTGGTTACAGAGGAAGACGAAGATAACTTCAATAAATTCCTGGCAATCAGATAGAAGTAAGCACTTGACATTTTACACCTATAATAAATAACTTTCAGGTGTGGAAGCTGGTCCAAACCTTTTGCTTTCCTCATCTGATCTGTGCAGCACTTCTAATCTGTTTCAGATGTAGCTCAAAGATCTCAAAGCAAACATACTCTGCTCTGTAAATTTATTGTTCTAATCTGCTTGCGCACAGCTCCTGATGTTCAGTTCTCTGAAGTCAGTTGATTAACATGGCTCCAGATGAAACTGTGTTTGCTCTCAAGGCCAGCTGCTGCCGAGAGCACTATTTTCTTAGCAGAATGGAATTGCAATGGAAGAATTCTGGATGTTCACACCAGGTGAAACTGGCACAAGCCTGGGCCTATCTAAGGAGCAAATGAAAGAATACCAAGTGACCTGATGTTACCACAAACTTGGCTCTGCATCAGACCAAAATATATCATTTCAAAATTCAGCGTATTAACTGGTTTGAATTTGAAAAGTCAACAACTCCATTCATTAACTTAGTAAACAGAATGGAGAAAGACAGATATAACACAAAAGCAAAATACTGCAGATGCTGGAAATCTGCAACAAAAACTACTCAGCAGGTCAGGCGGCATCTGTGGCAACAGAGTTTCAGGTCGAATACCTTTCATCAGAACTGGTAAAGTTAGAACTGAGCAAGTGAAAGTTGGGAGGGCTTAGGAAGAACAAAAGGGAAGGTCTGTGATAGGATGAAGGACAGGAGACATTAAACGACAAAAGGTTTCATGGTACAAAGCCAAGTAAGGAATCAAAAGATGTGACTGGGTGAGGTGTAGATGGCAGCATAACAGCCGTCTGAGAACAAAGTAAAGGGACTAAGAAAGAAACAAGGTGTGGGGGGGGGGGGGGGGGGGGGAGGGTGGTGGTGTGTGGGAGGAATGGCAAAAAATTTTGAAACAAAAAAATGGGGACGTAGTTATGATCTAAAATTATTGAACTCATTGTTGAGTCCAGAAGGCTGTAAGGTGCCCAGTCGAAAGATGAGGTGCTGTTCCTCGAACTTGCGTTGAGATTCATTGGAACACTGTAGCAGACCAAGGGTAGAATGGTCAGATGTGGAAGCAAGGTGGAGAATTAAAATGACAAGTGACAGGCAGACAGCTTGGGGTTGTGCTTGTGGACTAAATGGATGTGTTCTGCAAAGTGGTCAACCAATCTGCATTTAGTCTTCCCAATGTAGAGGAGACCAGATTGTGAGCAGCGAATACAGTGTGCTAAATTGAAAGAAGTACAAGTAAATCGCTGCTTCACCTGGAAGGAGTGTTTGGGGTTTATTGACATAATGGACAGCTGGCAATTCTGTTCAATAGACATAAATATATTCAAGACACGTTGTGACCACTATCATCAGATTACATCAATGTTTAAAAAAATGGTGTATCAATTGATGACTTGAGTTGGATAAAACAGCATACATGTGATCATATGTCCAACAAATTCTATTATTAAAATAATGGGTGTTCTGTAAACCTGCTTTCACTGTGAGAAATAGGTTACATTTTGAATATTAAGTTTAGGAAATATTGCTACAACAGGTACACTTAGAAGGTGTGGGGAATATTGCTGCAGAGAACAGGGAGAAATTGGACTTTGTAGTGACCATTTGTTAGGCACCAAACAACCTCCTCATCCTGAAATATGGGGCTGGATTTTCATTATGGATGCGAGAAACAGGAACCTGGTCACGTTTCGGGTCTGAAAACTGCCTCCTGTGGGAAACTGATTCCAATTGCAATTTTCAAATGGATAAGCCTTTAATTGGTAATAAGACGGGATTGCCACTTACAGCCCGTGGGATTAAAAATGGCAGTGGGTCAGATAAAGTGTGGTCCTCATGTAGACTTCCACGGCAACCAGCACTGAGGCTGCTGGTTGCCCTGGGGGAGAGATCTGCCTTCCACAGCACCAGAAGGAAGTGAGATGTCACAGGGGAGCTGGAGGCCTGGCACTTGGGGCAGGGCAGACCCTCAGTTTATCAATGTCTACCTGCATCTAATGCTGGAGGTGGTGAGGGAGAGGAGGAAGGGTTTCTTCTCAGAGGGTGGCATGAGGAGGCCACCTTGTCGTGCAGCAGGGGCACCTCTCTGTTCAGTGTTATCCCCCTCTGCCCCCTCTGCCCCCTCTTCCTCCTCCTCCTCTCTTACCTCCTGCTCTTCACCAATTAGCTGTCTCCTTCTAGGACCTCACTGTACTCAAGGGCCACACTTCTCTGGAGGGCCATGATATGAAGAGCACAGCAGACCACCACAATGACTGAAACCCTTGCAGGAGGGTAATGGAGGGTGCCACACGACCGATCTAGGCACAAGAACCGCATCTTCAATGGTTGACCTGTTGAGCAGATGGCTTCTAGAGATTTCCCTTGTCCTCTTGGATCCATCTGTGCACTTTGAAGGATGGAGTGAAGTACCGAGGCAGCATGGACTAGCAGAAGACGAAAGGGTCATAGTGGGCGCATATAAAGAGGAAGTAGTTGTTGTGGTCACAGACCAGTTGGATGTTGAGGGAGTGGAAGCTCTTCTTGTTGATGGATCTGACTGGCTGGTTGCTGGGTGCCTTGATGGCCACAATGGTGCAAGCAAAGATGCCCTTCACCTGGGGGTATCCAGCGATGGAGTCTGAATCCAATGCCCTCTGTGCCTGTGCAATCCCATCTGTGTCAAAGTAGGTGCACTCTCCCACCCTCCTGAAAATGGCATCCATAACCTGTCTGAAGGTGTGATGAACTGCCAACTGCAAGATGTCACGTAAGTCCACAGCTGATCCCTGGAATAGAAACATAGAAACATAGAAAATAGGAGCAGGAGTAGGCCAATTGGCCCTTCGAGCCTGCTCCACCATTCATTATGATGATGGCTGATCATCCAACTCAGTAGCCTGTTCTGGCTTTCGCCCCATACCCTTTGATCCCTTTAGACCCAAGAGCTATATCAAACTCCTTCTTGAAAACATACAATGTTTTGACCTCAACTGCTTTCTGTGGTAGCAAATTCCACAGGTTCACCACTCTCTGGGTGAAGAAATTTCTCCTCATCTCAGTCCTGGAAGGTTTACCCCATATCATTAGACTATGACCCCAGGTTCTGGACTCCCCGACCATCGGGAACATCCTTCCTGCATCTACCCTGTCAAGTCCTGTTAGAATTTTATAGGTTTCTATGAGATCCCCCCTCACTCTTCTGAACTCCAGCAAATATAATCCTAACTGACTCAATCTCTCCTTATAAGTCAGTCCCACCATCCCAGGAATCAGTCTGGTAAACCTTCGCTGCACTCCCTCTCTAGCAAGAACATCCTTCCTCAGATAAGGAGACCAAAACTGCACACAATATTCCAGGTGTGGCCTCACCAAGGCCCTGTATAATTGCAGCAAGACATCCCTGCTCCTGTACTTGAATCCTCTATGAAGGCCAACATACCATTTGCCTTTTTTACCGCCTGTTGCACCTGCATGCTTACCTTCAGCGACTGGTGTATGAGAACACCCGGGTCTCGTTGCATATTCCCCTCTCTCAGTTTATATCCGTTCAGATAATAATCTGCCTTCCTGTTTTTGCTACCAAAGTGGATAACCTCACATTTATCCACATTATACTGCATCTTCCATGCATTTGCCCACTCACTCAACTTGTCCAAATCACCCTGAAGCCTCTCTGCATCCTCCTCACAACTCACCCTCCCACCCAGTTTTGTGTCATCTGCAAATTTGGAGATATTACATTTATTTCCCACATCTAAATCATCAATATATATTGTGAATAGATGGGGTCCGAGCACTGATACCTGCGGTACCCCACTACTCACTGCCTTCTATTCGGAAAAAGACCCATTTATCCCTCCTCTTTGTTTCCTGTCTGCCAACCAATTTTCTATCCATCGCAATCCACTACTCCCAATCCCATGCGCTTTGACACATAATGACACAGTTGCATAGGGTAGCCTTATGTGTGTCCATGCATCTCAGACATAATTGGCTGGATTTTATGGGCCCCCCTGAAATGGGCGAGAGGGCCCATAGAAATGCGACTGGAGGCAGGGATGGGGGTAGCAGAGAGCCCATGTCCTTCCTGTCACCAGGTGATTTTGTCAGAGGCGGGTTGGGTCAGCGACGGCCTTCCGACCCAGAGGCCAATTGAGGCCCATAAGTGATCTATTAACGGCCACTCAAGGGCCTCTCCCCACCGCTGCTGGGATTTAATCGGTGGTGGGGGGCCTCCGCCATGTGGGGAAGTCTCCCAGTAATATGAGAAGCCCTCCCTGCAGGCTTGGGAGGTCCTCCTCTGTGGGAAATCTGCGGCCCACAGAGGGCCCCCACTGGGATAAACTCCAACTCCCTGGAACCCCCTCCTCCTGCACTTATCATCTACTCTCCTCAAACCCCTTACTGGGGGCTTCTGGACTGGCCCCGGCAACCCTGCTTTACTTACCTGATGACCAGGTCTCCAGCATTGGGCCTGGATCCAAAGCCTGGTGCAGTACCAGCAGTGGCCACCACTTCCGGTGACGCTGCCAATACTGCTGAGCTGCTGTCCCTGTGAGTAGCCAGCAGTTCTTGGAGGCAGCATTCCCGTCTTTAAATGGACAGGTATCCCGGCGCCAGTCACTTACGTGCTGGAGCAATGTAAGATCACGCCAGGAGGGCCTTGGAAAAGCTGAGGTGGGGTTTCCCCTGCCTTTTCGGCCCAGCGCCAGGATCCCTACCAGTGCCACAAAATCCAGCCCTTCCACTGGGAAGTGTGCAGGACTCCATCTTGGTAAAGGAGTTTGCATGCACACACCAATGTCCATTGGCAGCATTCAGTCAGTGCATAATCCTAATTTGACAATAGCGCTGCCATTTTTGAATGCCACACTCCAGTCTACACCCTGTTTTAACCTTGCAAAGCTGAACATGATGGGAAACAGAATGAAGGACAGCACCCCACCCCTTCCCACCTGCTCTATTTAAAGGGATCATGAACTTCTTGCAGGTTAATTACTGGATGATTTCTGTCTGCTGATGCAATTCTATGCATTTTTGGAGCTTTCTTATATTTGGCTAATGTTTCAATGGTCTAGAGGGAGTATTCTGGCTGGTGCTGAAGTGCTTTTACATTCTTTTAAAAGGTTGTTGCTTCCAATATGGGTCATCCGGTAGGCCTTTCTCTTGGAATTGAGCATGACTGGGAGAATGAAGAGAGGCCACACAGAGCAGGACAAGTTGTGAGAAGGGGGGGAAGGAGGAGGGTAAGTAGGGCTCTCAGCAGCAGGCCATCTCTGCAGAGGGTCTTTAGGGAACAGTTTTCTTACTTTAACTTCCGAGAGAACCAATACTTGAGATGTGATGGCTTCATTGAGCTAAAAATTAGACTGAAATTTGCCTCCTGTTGCACCATAAAGTTTGCATTGCCTGTGTCTGTCAAGGCCACCGTGGCTCTTAATTTTTATGCATCTGATGTCTTCCAGGATGCTGCTAGAGATATGGGCAACATCTCACAGTTTGCAGTGCACTGCTGCATAAGGGAGGCCAATGAGGCTCTGTATACATAGAGAGACAGTTTCATCACATTGCCTCTTGTCAGAGAGCAGCGGGAAGAGTGAGCATCAGGAATTGCATGGATTGCAGGCTTCCATGTGGTGCAGGGTGCTCTTGACTGCATACACAGTGCCTCGTGTGAGCCTCTTCTGAACTCAGCCATATTCATGAACCAGTAGGGATTCCACTCCCTCAATGTGCAGATAGTGTGCAACAGGCAGTGCATCATTTAGGTGAAAGCTCATTATCCAGGCAGTAGTCATGATTTCTCATTCCTCAGCAGGAAAAATCAAAGGTTGGCTACTGAGAAAAAATAGTTTATTCACTCATCACATGGCTCATGACTCTGGAATGGAACCATGCACATGCAGCCATACAGTGAGAGCCACAAGGTACATTGTAGAGCACAGCATCAGCATTTTCAGGCAATACGTCTACTGCCTGGGCTGTTCTGGAGGAGTCCTGCAGCACTCAGCTCAGTGGGTAACAAGATTTGTGGTAGTATGATGCATACTGAACAAACTGGTCATTATGAGGGGTTAGCCCTTACCACCAAGGAGCAGTAGCACAAGAAGGAGGAAGAGGAGGAGGAGGAGAAGTGGAGAAGGATGAAGCACAACAGGAATTGGTGGAACAGGACAAGCGTTTGGATAAATACTTTTATACACTTTGGCTTGCCATACACATGTCATGATATGTATATAAAGGCTTTTATGCACCACATGGAACAACATGGAAGGGAAGCTAAAACATTGCTGGCCCGTTTCTGCCCAGGCTCCACCATAATGAGCGATACCAGCAACCTCAACCACATCTACCCATTTACAACAGTCCCATGCTCCTTACCTTTCCTTTTGCACTGAAAATTACATTGTCCACTTTTTGCCAACACAGAAATAAGAAACACTAGAAAATGCACATTCCAATCCAAATTCAACATGACATTATGTGACCAAAAATAAACTTATCTCCTTTGTGTATTACCTTTGTGCCTCTCTTCCATGTGCCTTTGCCTCTGCTAGTGCTCCTACAAGGGTGCTCCCCCAATGGGTGCAGCATTGCACCATTTCATTTGGGTGTGTACATTCATGAAGCTTTCATCTGTGGAAAGCTGGTGACCTTCATTTGAGGAGACTGCAAATGGCCTTGGAGGATGCCCTCAAGCAGTTATGGGCCTAGAAAGCCTGACTTCAGACTGAACCATTTTGGCCTGGCTGGCAGGTTTTTAAGCTGGCTGACTGACAGGCAACAGCCAGAGCACTGCCACAGTGGCAGAGGTGGGAGCATAAATGCTGTAATCCTGACAGACCAAAGCAGGATCATGCTCCATGGCGCTACTGAAGGCTCCCCATACGGCATCTCAGCTGAACGGTTAGAGAACAGATTGATGGACTGTTGTGATGCCCTGGAAGCCCCTTTGAACAGTGGTATCGAGAGATACATTAGCAGCAGTCAGAGCTTGCAAGGCAACAGTCTGAGATTCCACTGCAATACTCAGACGGAAGCTGTTTCTGCTGCAATGGAAGTTGTGACATTGGTCATCGGATGCTGTATCATGCGGACTTCTACAGGTGTGCTGATGGAGCTGGTCACCAGACCACATTTGAAAGGATGGGCTCCAAGCTCTGTGAAAATCCCTATGCAAAGTTGGTGCTAGACTCCTCCAAATTGCTTGACATTAAGTACAGGCTTCTACGCATGTTCATCCATTGCTTAAAGTATCAGAGCACAGATTCACTTTTCAATGGACTCCCACCACTTCTTACAGCCACATTTCCCCTCCCTTTAACAGGTATAGGCTGGCTTTAATTATCTCTAGCCATTCGTCATATCGAGCCCCCTGCTGATGCATGCAGCCAATGAACAGCTTGGGTAGTGCTGGCTGCACACAGAAATCATGTAACTCAGTTAGAGAGTGAAATTTATTGGACTGTCTGCAATGCAATGAACAGGCACTAGGTTAACTGTGATTCTCCATGCCCGTGTTCAGGGTTTTGCCAATTTCTCCCCCATCTTTTACCAGTTGTGGGGAATATAACTGTACATGTCATATTTACTCGGTCCCAACAGTATCCTAGAGGTAGATTCTAAGTGGGTTGGGGAATTGGGGGTGATAGAGGACACAAAACAGATTTTACTTAGAGGTGACGGTATACAGGGTGGATTCAGGCTGCCTCCCACCTCAACAGCACCTCACTTAAAGCACTGCTCAAGGCAGTAAGGAGTAGGAGGGAGATAATTGTCCCCTCTGAAGAGGGAAACCTGCTGCTGCCATGGAGAAGGCACGGTTAGAGGTGACTGAGGTGATCAGAAACAGGAGTATTATGGCCGGTACCTGGATTATTATAGGAAGCGTTTTATTGTCCTAACCAGGTCAGGAAATGTGAGTACAGTTGCAGATTCATCGACATCATGTGGTGTACAACATTGCTCTCAAACTGTCACATTAATCCTCACGTCCATTGAAATTTGAAGAGCACTCGCCATTAACTTTCTATGCACTTTCTCACAGCCCGATTCATCTATCCACCATTGCCACTTAGATGAAGCCTTACACAATGTGATGCATTTGCCTGATAGCCACGCTCCCTGAATGCACTGCATCTGTTGGGTGAACACATGCCTTGCAGTTATCCATATACATCAGTCATTACCCCATTGCAGGATAACTGGGCACAGAACACAAGAGGGAGAGAGGTGGTCCTCCTGACATAGAGCATGTGACATCATCAGAGGAAGAGGGCATGGTGATCAGTGACTTCTTGGCATTCCCGACCATTGGAGATAGGGAGATTGGGATCCAGCTGTTACATGGTAACAGAATTAAATATCAGTGACCCATATGTCATAGAACAGTCAATCATGCTGATTTCAGCAGCCACTGATGATGAATCACCAGGGGGGTTAATTCCTTCCGGGGTGCACCATCACAGGACTTATGCTTACCAGGCACCAACACAGATACTCATGCTTCAGTGTCTCCAGTTAGGCAGCTCATTGATATTTCACATTTTACAAGTGAGCAAGAGCAGATGCTTGTGGCAGCGACAGTCATGGAGAATCTGCCTCAGAGGGTGCTGCCCTCTCCAAGCTCTGCTCAGCTTGACACAGATACTGTAACCAGGAACCATCAAAGAAAAGGAGAATCACTGAGGAGCAGCAGAGAATGTGTGACATATTGGCAGACCTTCCATGCACACTGTCAGAATTGCTGAGAGACTGGGGGAGTCTAGCTCAAGCATTTGTGCGTTGATGTCACTCGATATTGCGAGGATGTTTTCTTCCATGGATAGAGTGGTCAACTTCATGGAACTTGAATCACGACAATCAGATGAGCCATTGCAAGCCTTGAACATCACTGTACAAACTCTGGATGCCAACATGTCTGGTTCCTTAAATAGGATGTCAGCCACCTTAGCCTTCATCTTACGGCACATCACGGATTTGAACCAAGCTGCTTTTCAGCAGAGTGGTGGGACTGAAGTGCGCTGCCCTTGAAAGAGATGGTCGCAAAACTGGACAAAGAAGTGGGAATTCCACACAAAGTACTTCCACTTCTCACCAGTTGCGGCCCCCAGCCAGTACCTGATATGTTGCCCCCTCCACCTAAGGCCAAGTCAGCTGCGCTCATGTACAGGTGGAGCAGTGTGGGGCCCTCATAGGCTCCAATACCCAGAGACCATCAGCCAAAAGCATATCAACAGTCAGAGCGGGAATGTGAGCAGCCTGTTTCTATCTCAGCTGAATGTACAGCAGTTGCACAACATCGGAGCAGAGGAATAGGAAGAATAAAGCTTTGTAGTTGCACAAGGGGATGCACACAGATATTTGAGAAAATGGAATTTTGTTAAGTTTCTATTCTTTCATAGAATCACGTAAAATTTATTATTTTGCACCACTTTCCTGTGTCCCCCATTTTTGATTATTGGGTGGCAACTCGGCTTTTCACTTATTTGTTGGTAAATGGTAAGCTATAAATTAATGGGGACCAATCTTCTCTTCTTCGGCAGTCCCTCGGGAATGAGGATGACTTTCTTCCACTACAGTTTTGTGGGTCCTTCGGTGACTGCATAGTTCAATTCTGGATCCGCACACTCTGCCACAGGTGGGACTGGTGGTGTTTGGTGAGGCGAGTGAATGGAATGCTCGAAATTCCGAACGGTCCTTCCACTGTTTGCACTTGGTCGCTGTCTGGGCATGTCAACATTGTTCGAACTGGCTGACACCTTTGCGAATGCTTCTTCTCCATTTTGGGCGGTCTCAGGCAAGAGAATGAGGACCAATGGGGGATGTGCAATGGGTGGATGATTGGTTACAGGACTGTCTATGGGATTGGGGGTGGGGGAAGCGGGAGAGTGGCCATTGGTAGTGACTAACCGTACCTTACAGCTTTGAGGAAATCCCTTACATTCTGGGCAGCAGTGTGAGTGGCTGGTGCTGGGTTGGGGTCGCCATCTTCATCCACATCCTCCTCCTCTTGTTCCTCCTCCTCTTGTTCCTCCTGTTACAGTCAAGTGAGGAGGGGTCAAAGGACTTCCCTCTTTTCCCACTCCTTGTTTGACCACAACGTGTTTAATTATTTCAAGTGGATATACTGGCCTATTCAGTAGGTGTTTGATTACTTACTTGCTATGATCACAGCAAGAACCAGTCGGAGAGGTTTTCTTGCTTTTAACAAAGATAGATGTGAACTTTATTGTACCTAAACCAAACTAATGAAAATAATAAACAATACGCCAACTTTCACTCACACGCATATACTACAGTTTTACACACACACAAATAGGTTACAGAGTGGAGAAAGGTGGATTGGTTGAGTTAGAGTCCATGGAAAAAAAAGAGGTGTACAGTCTGTGGCGTTTGGTGCATTCGAACTGAATTTGGTGGTCCTGTGACTTTTAGTTTGAAGAGGTAGATGACTGGTTCGGTGGGTCTCTTGGAGACAGTAATGCGAGTGATTTCGTCCAACAGGGTTTCTGATTGTAGCCGAAGTATGCAAAGGTTGTCAGTCAGCATGCAGGATTTGAACGCTTTCAAGCTGGAATGGAGAGAGAGAGAGAGAGAGACTCCCACTCAGGCCTGCAAGTATAAGACTCCAATAAAAACAAGAAATGCTGGAACCAGTCAGCAGGTCTGGCAGCATCTGTGGAAAGAGAAGCAGAGTTAACGTTTCGGGTCAGTGACCCTTCATTGGAACTGACAAATATTAGAAAAGTCACAGATTATAAGCAAGTGAGGTGGGGGTGGGGCAAGAGATAACAAAGGAGGTCTAGATTGGACCAGGCCACATAGCTGACCAAAAGGTCACGGAGCAAAGGCAAACAATATGTTAATGGTGTGTTGAAAGACAAAGCATTAGTACAGATTAGGTGTTAATACCTAATCTGTACTAATGCTTTGTCTTTCAACACACCATTAACATATTGTTTGCCTTTGCTCCGTGACCTTTTGGTCAGCTATGTGGCCTTGTCCAATCTAGACCTCCTTTGTTATCTCTTGCCCCACCCCCACCTCACTTGCTTATAACCTGTGACTTTTCTAATATTTGTCCGTTCCGATGAAGGGTCACTGACCCGAAACGTTAACTCTGCTTCTCTTTCCACAGAATCTGCCAGACCTGCTGACTGGTTCCAGCATTTCTTGTTTTTATTTCAGATTTCCAGCAACTGCAGTATTTTGCTTTTAGTATAAGACTCCAGTTGCTTCTTCTCTCTCAGCTGCAGAAAAACACAAGCTTAAAACCACAGATGATGAGGGGCTTGTCACATGACAGTCAATCAGTCATAGCAGTTCACAATATTTGCCTCTTACTAAAAAGAAAAAGAACAAGCAGTTCCGTTAAACTTCCTGGATCTTGCTTCTTGCTGGGATATGAGCAAACATTTTGTCTCCATCCTTACAGCATTGCAGTGTACGATACAGTGTTACAAATTAGGTAGCCATCTTAAGCTGCTAGCTGGTCTTTTTAAAATGTTTTTTTCTAAAAATATATATATAAATTCAGATATCCAGTAGTGGATTAAAGAAAATTATCATTCACAAAGCACATTGGCATAATACTCTTTTTCATTGGATTCATCCACAGGTGATGTGTGCTCAGCGCCTTGCAGCTCAGATCCTCATGGTTGAGCAATGTTGTGCCCAGTGCAGCACACCACTATCATTCCGGAGACCCAGGCTGGCAAATATCTAGATCTGTCCAGTTACCTGAAGCACATTTTGAACATGCTAATTGCTTGTTCGGTGACATATCTGGTGGTCATATGGCTTTTGTTGTACCACCTTGGGTTTCATTTTTAAGGTTCTTCGTGGAGTTATGACCACGGCGGGAGCAACGCACTGTCAATTCAGTCCCGTAACTCCACAGGTCGCAGCATATTATTAAAGTTTTCCAACCCAACCGGAAAACTGTCAAATTCAACACTCTAGTTTATTCTCCTGGAATAAAACAGAACAAACCAGGTATCTTTAGACAACAATAAATT
Organism: Heterodontus francisci; assembly: GCF_036365525.1. Classification (NCBI taxonomy): domain Eukaryota; kingdom Metazoa; phylum Chordata; class Chondrichthyes; order Heterodontiformes; family Heterodontidae; genus Heterodontus; species Heterodontus francisci. Next base: position 108,327,474 of record NC_090376.1, read on the forward strand.
AACTATTTATTAATACTAAATCTTAAGCACTATCAAGATAAACCTATGTCTAAAGATCTTATAACTTCTTATTTTAACCTAACCTCCCCATTCACACACATCCACGCAAAAATAACAGTAGTTAACAGTTTTAAAAATGGTGTTTTTAAAATTAACTGTTTCTTAAGAATACATAAATAAGTCAGTCTTTGTGTGTTATGTTCCTGATGGATGAGATATTCTAATGTGAAAATAATTAAAGGCTACTCAAAATCTTCACTTGGACTCTTCGGCTGCAGCAGACATCAAACACCGGCAAATTCCAGAAAAATACATTCAGGCAAGAGAGATTCGATCTTGAAAGCAAATACTTTCTGGCTTGGAAGTAAAGAAAAGGAGTTTTTACTACCTTCAGCAATACAAACGGTCTCTTGAAAGAAAGAAGGCTTTTCTTTTCGTTTTTAGGGCAATTAACTTGGCCTGTAGCTGCTTGTAGAATTTCTGCTGAAGAGAATAGACACCTTCTTTCTCTTCAGTACGCTTTGCTGGTCAGTCTGGTTCAAACCATTTTTTTTGCCAGTTTTACACACAGTCAAATTGAAACATTATGCCATGTGACCTCTCTCTCTCCTGCTGTTACCTGGATAACAAAATGTAGCTGTGGTACACTGTGCTCCCAGAAATCCAAAACTTCTCTCCCTGGCTTAAAGATGCACTGTTTTAATCCGAGGAGAAAAATAATACAAGTCCGTGACAATGGGTGTCATCAGCCAAGTTTGAAGGGGGTAGCTTTTGCCTCCACAAGCCATGCTTGCAGGTTCAAAGAGATCAGGGAACTTGGACTATTGCAGGCTCCTCCCATTGCTTAGTGGGTAAATGTGTGGGATAGAACTGAGAGATTTAGACTAGGAAAGTCACAGCTTCGATTATTGACCTGTGCAGAGTTAGTTGATTCCCACGAATCTGGCAGCGGGATCTTACCAGCCTGCCCTAGAAGGGCTGTAACATAGGCTACATTAGCGCAATTTCTTTCTTCCTTTAATGCGAACGGATGAAATTTATTTCTAAAAAGAGTGAGAGGATTATGATTTGGCCTCAGCCTATGATGGAAGATAATGGGAGTTACCCAACATCATTTTTGCAGTAGGTCCATTGCACTTAGAATTATCGAATAAGGCAGCACAGGAGGCTATTTTGTCCGTTGTGCCTGCTCCGATCTTTGAAAGAACTATTCACTTAGTCCCTCTCCCCAGCATTTTACCCATAGCCCAGTAAATATTTCCTGCATCTGCTTTCGCCACCCTTTCAAGCTGTACATTTCAGCTCATTATAGTTCACTGCGGAATTATTTTCTTTTTTTCACGGCGCCAATTTTTTTGGCCAATTACTTTAATTCTGCATTACATGGTTACCAACTCTTCTGCCACATTCTATCAGAACCCTTCATGATTTTGAACACCTCTATTAAATCTCCCCTTATAATCAACACTGTGCAGAAATTGAACTGAGATATAGTTCTGATCAGAAATCAAAATGCCATTCAATAATTTTGTCATTTGTGTTTTTTATTAAATAACATTCATTTATCTAGCACCTTTACTGAGGAAAAAACTTCCCAATGCACATTACACACATTGCAATCTGACAAAAATCTACACTGTGCCATCGAAGGAGATATTTAAAGGAAGTGACAAAAAGTTTGATCAGAGTGGTGGGTTTCAGGGAGATCTTAAAGGAAGAAAGAGGGAGATAGAAGGTTAAAGAAGTTTCGGGAGGGAATTACAGAGTGCGGGAACTATTTTGTGAAAATCCTCAGATGGTGGGCCATTACTTTCAGTTGATCAAAAGGTTGTGATCACCCTGTATCTTTATGCAGATGGTACCTTAAAGCCACCCACAGGATTCTATCAAGTCGATCAGGCATAATTCAATAGACTGTCAACCTCTGTTTCAGAGACTTAACTCAAACACTTCTCCTCAAAGGAGCAGCAGCACCAGCATTTGGGATGTTGAAACAGTGGCCAGGGCTTTCAATTGTCGGTGGGGTCAGCAAGGGGTGTGGACGTGATTTGAAAATTGTGTTCCCAGAAGGCAGCACCAGATCCCGCCACCTCCAGAACGCAAGGTGATTTTCAAAGTGGGGGGAGGGGGCAGGGGGGAATGGGGAGTCTGCTCACCTCCAATTAATGACCCATTAAGCTCCTTGAGGAGGTTGTTAATGGGCTGGGGAGAGCAAGAAGGCAATTTTCAAAGGTGAGATCACCGAACTGGAACAGTCTCGTCCACGTGAGTGTATACCTGTCAGGTTCAAAGCGAGTAGAGGTTCAAGTTTTTTTATTGGTGATGAAAAATTTCCAGAATTGAGGCATCGTGCATTTTACCTTTCAGTTGGCCATTTGACCACTTTTGTTCTTGTTAATGCTGCTGGCTCTCCAAGGTGCTGCCTGCTCTCTTCTGCAAGGCAGCAGCAGGCCCCATCATGGCTGCCATCTGCCTTTATCGCTCGCACTCTGCAGGCAGCTCCCACCTCCTGGTAACCCTCGGTACCATTAATTGGGCTCTGAGCTCACCTCCAGCCCAATTAGGGCATTTACATTGAAAAGTAGCATTGTGTGAGAGATGCAGTGGCAGCACAGGGTCCAGAAAATATCTCAGCATGGAGTTTTGAAAATCTAGCCCAGTGCTGCAGAGGCTTGAATACCTTGACAGCAGGGGAATGTCACTCAGAGGAATTTCTATGTCTGCGTTTGAAGGTTATGGATTGATCATTGTACCAGGACATCAGTCGGTAATAAAGGTTGACATGAATGCATTAGAATGAGACTGCTGCTTGTCAAAGTCTCAGATGAGGAAAAAAATAGAGTTCCTGTTTGCCTGCTCAGCTTACTGTAAAAGATCTCATGGCACTGTCTAAAGAAGAGTCATATGTTCTCCCAGTGTTAAGGGCAAGTAAGTGTCTTGAGATGTTTCAATGTCGAAAATAATATGTAGAAGAATATGTAAAAAACTTACCTCGGGGATTCTCGGAGCAGACTCGGAGGGCGGAGTTCCAGAGCGGTAAGTATAAAAGACTTACCTCGGGGATTCTCGGATCAGACTCGGAGGGCGGTGTTCCAGAGCGGTAAGTATAAAAAACTTACCTCGGGGATTCTCGGAGGGCGGAGTTCCAGAGCGGTAAGTATAAAAAACTTACCTCGGGGATTCTCGGATCAGACTCGGAGGGCGGTGTTCCAGAGCGGTAAGTATAAAAAACTTACCTCGGGGATTCTCGGAGCAGACTCGGAGGGAGGAGTTCCAGAGCGGTGTTACCTCGGGCAGGGAAAAAAAACTGAAAAAGTGACGTCACAGGAAAGCTGTGACCTGATTGGCTGGTAGGGAATCTCTACCGAATTTGAAAATAAAACTGATAACAATTGATTAAAACACTAATTAACTAATTAATAAGTAGAGTAACTAAACCAGAGGGAGGAGATTACTGTATTAAGTTAGCATTTCGTATTTATTGTAGAAATCTAGCACCAGGGACCACATAGTTAAGTTTATCATAATTCAGTAAGGATTTAATAAGTATTTATTTATTTTATATTAATTAACTAATTAGTACTAGAAATTACAGTGAGAGGGGTGAAGTGCTTCACCTGTGAGATGTGGGAGGTCCGTGAAGCTTCCAGCGTTCCGGGCGACGACATCTGCAGGAACTGTACCCAGTTGCAGCTCCTCACAGACCGCATGGATCGGTTGGAGCGGCAACTGGATGCACTTAGGAGCATGCAGGTGGCGGAAAGCGTCATAGACAGGAGTTTTAGAGAAGTGGTTACACCCAAGGTGCAGGCAGATAGATGGGTGACCGCTAGAAGGGGCAGGCAGTCAGTGCAGGAATTCCCTGTGGCTATCCCCCTCTCTAACAAGTATACCATTTTGGATACTGTTGGGGGGGATGGCCTATCAGGGGAAAACAGCAGCAGCCAGAGCAGTGGCACCACGGCTGGCACTGTTGTTCAGCAGGGAGGGACAAAGCGCAGAAGAGCAATAGTTATAGGGGACTCTATAGTCAGGGGCACAGATAGGCGCTGCTGTGGACGTGGAAGAGACTCCAGGATGGTATGTTGCCTCCCTGGTGCCAGGGTCAAGGATGTCTCTGAACGGACAGGGGGCATTCTGAAGGGGGAGGGTGAACAGCCAGAGGTTGTGATACACATCGGTACCAACGACATAGGCAGGAAGAGTGATGAGGTCCTGCAGGGGGAGTTTAGGGAGTTAGGTAGTAAGCTAAAAAACAGGACCTCTAGGGTTGTAATCTCTGGATTACTCCCTGTGCCACGTGCCACTGAGGCTAGAAATAGGAAGATAGTGCAGCTAAACACGTGGCTGAGCAGCTGGTGTAGAAGTGAAGGTTTCAGATATCTGGACCATTGGGCTCTCTTCAGGGACAGATGGGACCTGTACAAGAAGGACGGGTTGCATCTAAACTGTAGGGGCACTAATATCCTGGCTGCAAGGTTTGCTAGCGTCACTCGGGAGGGTTCAAACGACTGTGGCAGGGGGGTGGGAACCAGAGCAGTAGGACAGCTAGTGAAATAAATGAGGAGGACATAGTAAATAAGGCCAGTAGGACTAAGAGGAAGAGCAGGCAGGGAGATGTTGCTGAGCACAGTGGGACTGGTGGTCTGAAGTGCATTTGTTTCAATGCGAGAAGTATAACAGGTAAGGCAGATGAACTTAGAGCTAGGATTAGCACTTGGAAATATGATGTTGTTGCTATTACAGAGACTTGGTTGAGGGAAGGGCAGGATTGACAGCTAAATGTTCCAGGCTTTAGAAGCTTCAGGCGGGATAGAGGGGGATGTAAAAGGGGTGGGGGAGTTGCATTACTGGTTAAGGAGAATATCACAGCTGTACTGCGGGAGGACACCTCAGAGGGGTCATGCAGCGAGGCAATACGGGTGGAGCTCAGGAATAGGAAGGGTGCAGTCACGATGTTGGGGGTTTACTACAGGCCTCCCAACAGCCAGCGGGAGGTAGAGGAGCAGATATGTCGACAGATTTTGGAAAGATGTAAAGGGAACAGGGTTGTGGTGGTGGGTGATTTTAACTTCACCTATATTGACTGGGACTCACTTACTGCTAGGGGCTTGGATGGGGCAGAATTTGTGAGGAGCATCCAGGAGGGCTTCTTGAAACAGTATGTAGATATTCCAACTAGGGATGGGGCCATTCTGGACCTGGTATTGGGGAATGAGCCCGGCCAAGTGGTCGAAGTTTCAGTGGGGGGGCATTTCGGGAGCAGTGACCATAATTCCACAAGTTTTAAGGTACTTGTGGATAAGGATAAGAGTAGTCCTCGGGTGAAGGTGCTAAATTGGGGGAAGGCTAATTATAACAATATTAGGCAGGAACTGAAGAATTTAGATTGGGGGCGGCTGATTGAGGGTAAATCAACATCTGACATGTGGGAGTCTTTCAAACGTCAGCTGATTAAAATCCAGGACCAGCATGTTCCTGTGAGGAAGAAAGACAAATTTGGCAAGTATCGGGAAGCTTGGATAAAACGGGATATTGTGAGCCTAGTCAAAAAGAAAAAGGAAGCATTTGTAAGGGCTGGAAGGCTCGGAACAGATGAAGCACTTGAGGAATATAAAAACAGTCGGAAAGAAATTAAGCAAGGAGTTAGGAGGGCTAAAAGGGGTCAGGAAAAGTAATTGGCAAACAGGATTAAGGAAAATCCCAAGGCTTTTTATACATATATAAAGAGCAAGAGGGTAACCAGGGAAAGGGTTGGCCCACTCAAGGACAGAGATGGGAATCTATGCGTGGAGCCAGAGGAAATGGGTGAGGTGCTAAATGAGTTCTTTGCATCAGTATTCACCAAAGAGAAGGACTAGGTGGATGATGAGCCTCGGGAAGGGAGTGCAGATAGTCTCAGTCATCTCATTATCAAAAAGGAGGAGGTGTTGGGTGTCTTGCAAAGCATTAAGGTAGATAAGTCCCCAGGGCCTGATGGGATCTACCCTAGAATACTGAGAAAGGCAAGGGAAGAAATTGCTGGGGCCTTGACAGAAATCTTTGCATCCTCATTGGTTACAGGTGAGGTCCCAGAGGACTGGAGAATAGCCAATGTTTTGCCTTTGTTTAAGAAGGGTGGCAAGGATAGTCCAGGAAATTATAGGCCGGTGTGCCTTACGTCAGTGGTAGGGAAACTATTAGAGAGGATTATTCGGGACAGGATTTACTCCCATTTGGAAACAAACGGACTTATTAGCGAGAGACAGCATGATTTTGTGAAGGGGAGGTCGTGTCTTACTAATTTGATTGAGTTTTTTGAGGAAGTGACGAAGATGATTGATGAAGGAAGGGCAGTGGATGTTGTCTGTATGGACTTTAGTAAAGCCTTTGACAAGGTCCCTCATGGCAGACTGGTACAAAAGGTGAAGTCACATGGGATCAGAGGTGAGCTGGCAAGATGGATTCAGAACTGGCTCGGTCATAGAAGACAGAGGGTATCAGTGGATGGGTGTTTTTCTGAATGGAGGGATGTGACTAGTGGTGTTCCGCAGGGATCAGTGCTGGGACCTTTGCTGTTTGTAGTATATATAAATGATTTGGAGGAAAATGTAGCTGGTCTGATTAGTAAGTTTGCGGAGGACACAAAGGTTGGTGGCGTTGCGGATAATGATGTGGATTGTCAGAGGATACAGCAGGATATAGATTGGTTGGAGACTTGGGCAGAGAAATGGCAGATGGAGTTTATTCCGGACAAATGTGAGGTAATGCATTTTGGTAAGTCTAATGCAGGTGGGAGGTATACAGTAAATGGCAGAACCCTTAGGAGTATTGACAGGCAGAGAGATCTGGGCGTACAGGTCCACAGGTCACTGAAAGTGGCAACGCAGGTGGATAAGGTAGTCAAGAAGGCATTCGGCATGCTTGCCTTCATCGTTTGGGGCATAGAGTATAAAAATTGGCAAGTCATGTTGCAACTGTACAGAACCTTAGTTAGGCCGCACTTAGAATATTGCGTGCAATTCTGGTCGCCACACTACCAGAAGGACGTGGACGCTTTGGAGAGGGTACAGAAGAGGTTTACCAGGATGTTGCCAGGTCTGGAGGGCATTAGCTGTGAGGAGAGGTTGGAAAAACTCGGATTGTTTTCACTGGAACGACGGAGGTGGAGGGGTGACATGATAGAGGTTTACAAAGTTATGAGCGGCATGGACAGAGTGGATAGTCAGAAGCTTTTTCCCAGGGTGGAAGAGTCAGTTACTAGGGGACATAGGTTTAAGGTGCGAGGGGCAAAGTTTCGAGGGGATGTGCGAGGCAAGTTTTTTACACAGAGGGTGATGAGTGCCTGGAACTTGCTGTCAGGGGAGGTGGTGGAAGCAGATACGATAGCGACGTTTAAGAGACATCTTGACAAATATATGGATAGGAAGGGAATAGAGGGATATGGGCCCCGGAAGTGCAGAAGGTGTTAGTTTAGGCAGGCATCAAGATCGGAGCAGGCTTGTAGGGCCGAATGGCCTGTTCCTGTGCTGTACTGTTCTTTGTTCTTTGTTCTTGTTCAAGTATTGCTATTACTACCATCCTGTTAGTGTGGTGTATGTTACACAATATTGCCATTCACAGAAACCCCACAATACACTTCAGTAAGAACCAGCAGCTTCTTCAAGAAAGACATGGGGACCAACTATCCCTTCGGGATATTGGTGCACCAGTAGGAGATCCATAAAGAAATTACTACATTTAGACAGTAGCTTTTTATACACTCAGGACATCCCAGTGTGCTTCACAGGAAATTAATTACTTCTGAAATGTAATTACTGTTATGTGGGGAAATGCAGCAGCCAATTAGCGCACAGCAAGGAACAACAACAACAACCACTACTAGAAACAAACAACAAGCATTCATACAGCTCACAAGCATGAAAAAATTGCAGCTTTAAGATAGTGGCAACGCTTCTTTGGCCCAAGAGTGACTTTTCTCTGGCTGCTGGCTTATGGTTCAAAATGGCAGCCAAATTTCAAAACATAGCACATAATCGAAGACTTTGAAAGGGAATATTGGATCAGGGGAGCATTTCTGTTCCCCTATTTTTGACAAAGTTCTTTTAATAAGATGAAGATTCAAAACCACAAAGAACAGGAAAATTTCACCCATTTGTCATCAAATGTTGTCGCCTGATTCATTCTTCATTTCACATCACATGTTAGTGGTCCGTTGAAGGATGCTGAAAACTCTATCCTTGGGCCTCTATGGACAAGACAGTCTGTGAGGATTGTGGGTGGTGGTCAAAGACACTGGGCTCGATTATAAGAGCCCACTGCCGATCTTGGTGACAAGGTCAAGCCGCCACAATCTCATGGAGGGGGCAGGCTGTCCGTCCACAGCAATGGCGTCATTTTTAAAGGGCAGCCAGCCCCGCCAGTCAATTTAATTTTTTAAAGTTACACCCCCCAAAAATGTATGAAATAAATTTCTAACACCCCTTTCCCACCCCCCAATAACAATTACATTAACTATATGCCCTTCCCCCCCCCAAATCTGACCTCCCCCCACCCCCCACCCCAGACTGCACAAAGTTTGAAGTTCACCCCTTCCCACCATCCCCTACACCCATTATGCTTATTTGACCCTGTGCCCCTACCCCCAGCACTGAAAATCTTAACTCCTTCCCTCTCCCCACCAGTGTCACGCTGGCTTTCCCTGGACAAGGAATTGAAGGCACAGGAGTGCAGGCCGCTGCGCCAAAGATCGTGGCGGGCCTGGAAGACTGAAGATAAGTTAATTTAAATTTATGCATGTCCTTAATTTAAATATTGAAATCCAGGTCCCTTCGCCCAGTGGCAGGGAGGGCCGCCACAGAACCTCACCGCCACTGGGAGCATCGGGCCAGGCCCTCCCGGCGTCAGCCTCCATGGCGGACCACTGCCGGCCCCATCTTTTGGCACCCTCCCATCATAGAGACTAATGCCGAGGGCTTTGTAAAATCCAGCCCAGTGAAGCAGTTGTTGAATTTAAATCATACCTGCACACCTGTCCCAGGATGATTGTGGCTAATGCTTTCCAAGTCTCAAGCTGTCCTGGTCCTACACAATTTTTACATTGTTCAGGCATGAGGCAGACTTTTGTATGGAGAGCAATGGCCTGAGAGGTAAAGCAGGGGCAAGTGAAATGTGTTGCACCGATTGGGCTTTGAAACTCATGGAGCAAGCTCTTGACTTACAAGTTAAATGCAGCCTGCCTCAGTTTATCCTGAGACATTTATGGATCTAAAAACTATGGGTAATTGTAACTTAAAATACTTTAAAAGAGATATACTATACTCACATACATCTGAATTAAGAAGGATGTCACAGTGATCTGAGTTTAATGGTTTACCAGTGCCACTATGATGTCAAGCTGATCGAGGCAGTCATTGCCGTAGCTGAAATCCTATGGAGTTCAGGCCCACTTGTATATAAGGAGAGATTTTCCAAGTTTATGCCATGGGCTGGGAGAGATCCCTGCCGATTGGGAGGTGGTGAGTGCATTGCTTACAAGTTCCTAACATGTGTGAATTGTTATGAAGGTGCTTCCATTTTTAAATTTTTTTGGAGGACGCATGCTCAACAACTGTGGAAATACCTGAGGAGATGCTGGACTTGATTTTTTTAAGAGGACCACTGAAAGGACACTTGGGACTTTGTTTACAAACACTTACTGGAAGTCACATGTCATAAGCTAAGTAAACAGCAGGAGCCTTGGTGACTATCGGAGGTTTTAACAGAGAGGTGACATGTCTCGATATATGGTGGTCAAGATTTTGTTTTTGAATTGTTCATTTGGCATTCAGTTGGGGTGTCAGCCTGCAAAGAGAGAGATGGAACCAGCTCACCCTATTCCACCTCTTTGAAAGACCCTGAGAATCCAGTGTGAGAACTGGAGAAACTGACGCAGCATTTCTCCTGAGAAGCTTCTGCAAGACTTTCTCTTGACATCTCCTGAATGAACTGCTTCTGAAAAGATCCCAGTGACCATCGCATGTGTCTAGTGGCACCCCATCTACGTGTGTCCGGATGCCAGTCCAACTGGACCATTCCATATCTTATCCATTTTCTTCAAGAATTAACAAGTACTTGGCCAAAGTTTTTTTTGTGAAGTTGATCTTTGCAGAGAAAACGTCTTTATTTTTTCTTTAACTGGTGTGTGTATATGCGTGTGTGTTAGGTTATTTAGAAGGGAATATATTTGTACTTTCATATTTCAACCTGTGTTAATAAGCTTTGCATCTTTATTGAATGAGTCTTGTTTGATAATAAATTAATACATTTGTTGTTTAGTAAAGAAATCTGGTTGGCAGATTTTTATTCTGAAACTAAAGTATATAATTGGCCATATAGGTCACTGGGTAAAACATTTAAATATATGTTGTGACCCATGGCGAAGTGGAACAGTGCACTCCTCTGTCCTCAGTCATAACAGAATATCTGGCAAAGTTTCCTCACGCATGAGTACCACACATTTGTAAAGTTGGCTCTTACACACTAAGTACTGGAGGAAAGAGAGAGAATTAGGGAAGAAAGCTAAGCAGACATGGTGAAAGTAAATGTTTTAAATCATTTTGGCCCTGAAATCATGTTGTGTTAACCTAGCATGCAAATACTGATCATCTTCATGCGGCACACCTCTCTACTGCATTAGCAGCAGTTTTCACCTGTTTAAGGTAAATGGATTGGCAATGCAACTAAAATCTTGGGGAGAGGAATTTCATACAACATGACAACCATTTGGCATCCGTGTCCTCTGGGATAATTTCAGACCTTTATTTTTTATTTAATATTGTTAAAAATATATTTCATTGTAAAATATTCATATTGCAGCAATAGAACTATCTCTGACAGCTAGATAACATTTTCCTACTTTCCTATGAAGGGATTATGGTGCAACACTGTCAATGCAGAAAGCACAGAATTCCACTATTATAAAACAAAATTTTTCAGAGAATCCATTTCCAGCATGAAACTATGATCTTCTTCATTCAATGGCATTATGGTTTAGGGACTTGACCATCCTGAATCCATAATGAGACTTTTCCCTCTCTTGGTTCAAACTCCTAACTTTTCAAAATTCCCATCTTTGGATTTCCCCTTTAAAAGATTCCCGTTGTGATCATGTTAAGCGGGTCCACACCATGCCCTCAACATCAGATCCAGAAGTAATATTATCACTCAGTAGTTGCATTAACATGACACAGATCGACACACTGAAAGTTTTTCTGGGTTTCCCACCCAACAGCGCACTCACCCGACCACTGCCCCCACCACCAACCCCCCACCGTCCACCCACCTCAATGCTCTGAATGTACCTCAGAGTTATTATCAGGGCCAATATGTCAGTTACTTGCAATCAGTTGTCCAATTTCTGTTTGGGCATGACAGTAATTAGCTATGCAATGTCCTTTTCCTGCTTTGTACATATTTCCTTTAAATAAAGAATATTCAAGAATAAATCTCTTGAACACAATGCCCATCTGGTTGCCAGGTGATCAGGTGCAGATGAATTTCAAAAATTGAAATTAAAACGAAATGAAGAATCAAGCAGTTTTGGCATGTTATTGTCAAATTAGCATGACATTTGCTCAGAATAAAGCAATACTAACCAATCTGACCTACGGTGTTTTCTGTAAACTGCTACAATATCCAAATATGCAAAAATCAGTCTTCTATCCAAATGGAATTAATTTCAATCATTTTGTGTTTACAATTCTACCTGCAATTCAATCCATTCCAGTACTCATTAACTCATTTTTGCTTTGGGAGGTGGAATGCAAGGAATGATGATAAATTCCATACTTTCACTAGAACAGTTTCTATCTTTTTCTCTCTGAATTATTTACAATATAATAGCCTATTATGAGGTAGCATGTTTTGTATACAAGCTTCCTGTACTACTGTATAAATGCCTAAGCCTTCAGCCTCAGCAATCATTTAGCAGCTGGCTTCCATTACTTTATACAATACCTCATAATCAGCCTTATTGCTTAAGTAACTGAGAGTTCCTGCATTATTAGTTGTACCCAAGAAAACATTACAAGAGTCCTATAAATTTCTGTAATTAGAACTCCAGGACGTCATGGACCAAATCGGTTAAAAACAAACATTTTATATAGTTTAGATATTTTGTCAAAAATCAGGCAATGCAGAAATACAGATTTGTGCTGCACTGTCAGCAACAGAAGATTAACCTGACATACATCACAAAGCCAATATTTTTTCCAGATAAGAAGTGGAAAAAGACTAAATTATTCCCATCTTAAAGTTTGCTTGCTCTATTTTCAAAGGTGTCACATTATTTTCCAGAAACAGAAGAGGTAGGAATTCCCTAACAGTGTTTGGCATCTATTGCCCATTACAGTGGTATGAGAAAGTCATTCTTAAAGTGGTGTATTCTTCCAACAAAAACAAAAAAATTGAGAAAGAATAGGAAATGTATGAATAAAAAGAAATAATCCTCACCAAAGACACCTGAAAATTGACTTGTTTTCTGTCGAAATACAAATCTTATCATGCAATCATTTGATTTTGAAGAAACTGCATTTTATTTTTCTTCATTAATTTTTTCTGTTCCTCCAGCCTCTTGTTCATGGCTCTGTTGATCTTTTGTTGGGATATGATTTCACAGGCACCCTCTGGTATGTTGCTTAGTTGGCATTATCCAAGTCGGAACCCAAATGAAGAAGGAATTTTTCTGGCCGTTGCCTGTATTAGGAATAGCTGTCCCAGCTGAATCTTCTAGGACTCACATGATTGTATTTTCAATGCAACCAGTTCATCCCCTCAGTTCTCACCAGGCCTGCGTGGACCTCCTCTGGAAAGCTTACTCCTGAGAAGGAAGACAGAAAATAATACATTTTGACACTGATAAGAACCCTCTATTCAAGAGAGTACAGACTGTGGGAGGAGATGCCACAAATGTTCTATGTAGTGTCTGATATTCAGAGGACATGGAAACCCATGAAGAAGTTGTTTGCCACCTCATTAATTAGAAAGCTCACAGACCTGAAACGTTAACTCTGCTTCTTTCTCCACAGATGCTGCCTGACCTGTTGAGTATTTCCAGCACTTTCTGTTTTTATTTTAGCAGTCCATGAGTGTCTAAAAGCAGGAAATCAGAAAGGGGAAGGTTGAGGTAAAGGAAGGGCGGTGGTGGAGAAGAACAAGAGTTGAATCAGAGACAGGGATTCACCAAAACTATGGTAAACAAAATAATAATAATGAAAAAAATAATGACACTAAAAAGTGACAAAGTTCCAGGACTGGATGATTTCCATTCCTGGGTTTCAATGGAAGATTATAGTTAGGACATCTGCAATGTTCTCATCTACTTCCTAAGTTCTCTTGACTCGGGAACCATTCCTTTAGATGGAAAATTGTGTACGTCACTCCATTATTTATGAAAGGTGAGTCAGAAACCAGGCAATTATAGACCATTTAGCCTACCATTTGTTGTCAGGAAAGGATGATTAAAGTAGTGGACAGGGGAATGTCTATGGTGATATTTATGTGGACTTCCAGAAGGAATTTGATAAAGCCCCTTATGCGAGACTTAGCTAAAGATGAAGCCCGTGGAATTGAAGGCAAATTATTGATCTGGTTAGGAAATTAGTTGAGTGAGTGGAAACAGAGAGTAGGATAATGGGAAGTACTTTAACTGACAGGATCTGACCAAGTGGTGTCCGGCAAGGATCTATGTTGGGGACTCAACTATTCACCATATGTATCAATGACTTAGATGATGGAATAGAAAGCCACATATCCAAATATGCTGATGACACAAAGATGGGGAACATTGTAAGCAGTGCACATGAAAGTATAAAATTACAAAGAAATATTGATAGATTTAATGAGGGCAAAAATGTGACAAATGAATTTCAGTGTCGGTAAATTTGAGGCCATCTACTTTGGATCTAAAAAGGACAAAATAGAGCACTTTCTAAATGCGAAAAGCTAGAAACAGTGGAGGTCCAGGGACTTGCGGGTTCAGGTACATAGAATATTAAAAAGCCATGGACAGCCACAGAAAGCAGTCAAAAAGGCTAATGGAATGCTGGCCTTGGTTATACCATGCCTGGAATACTATGAGCAGTTCTGGGCACCACACATTAGGAAGAATATATTGGCCTTGGAAGATGTGCAGTGTAGATTTACCAGAATGAGATCTAGACTCTGAGGGTTTTTCTTTAATTCGTTCATGGGATGTGGGCATCACTGGAAAGGCCAATATTTATTGCCAATCCCCAATTGCCTTTGAGAAGCTGGTGGTAAACCTCCTTCTTGAACTGCTACAGTCCTTGTGGTGTAGGTACATCCACAGTGCTATAAGGGAGGGAGTTCCAGGGTTTTAACCCAGCCACAATGAAGGAATACTGATATATTTCCAAGTCAGGATGGCGTGTGATTTGGAGGGGAACTTAGAGGTGGTGCTTTTCCAATGCCCTTTCTGTTCCTGTTCTTCAAGGGGGTAATTTATTTTTTTAGAGATACAGCACTGAAACAGGCCCTTCGGCCCACCGAGTCTGCACCAACCATCAACCACCCATTTATACTAATCCTACATTAACCCCATATTCCTACCACATCCCCCCTTCCCTCAATTTCCCTACCATCTACCTAAACTAGGGGCAATTTATAATGGCCAATTTACCTATCAACCTGCAAGTCTTTGGCAGTGGGAGGAAACCGGAGCACCCGGCGAAAACCCACGCAGTCACAGGGAGAACTTGCAAACTCCGCACAGGCAGTACCCAGAATTGAACCCGGGTCACTGGAGCTGTGAGGCTGCAGTGCTACCCACTGCGCCACTGTGCTGCCCCTGAGGTTGCAGGTTTGGGATGCGCTGTCCAAGGAGACTTGGTGAGTTGCTGCAGTGCATCTTGTGAACGATGCACACTACTGCCACTGTATGCTGGTGGTGGAAGGAGTGAATATTTAAGGTGGTGGATGGAAAGCCAATCAAGTGGACTGCTTTGTTCTGGGTACTATTGAGCTTCTTGAGCTGTACCCATCCAGGCAAGCAGGAAATAATCCATCACACTCCTGACTTGTACCTTATAAATAGTGGACAGGCATTGGGGAGTCAAGAGGTGAGTTACATGCCACAGAATTCCCAGCCTCTGACCTGTTCTTTTAGCCACAGTATTTATATGGCTGGTCCAGTTAAGTTTCTGGCCAATGGTAACCCCTTGGATGTTGATAGTGAGGGATTTAGTGATGGTAGTACCATTGAATGTCAAGGGTAGATGATTAGATTTTCTCTTGTTGGAGATGGTAATTTCCTGGCATGTGGATGGTGTGAATGATATTTTCCATTTATCAGCCCAAGCCGGATGTTGTCCAGGTCTTGCTGCATGCAGGCATGGACTGCTTCATTATCTGAGGAGTTGTGAATGGAACTGAACACTGTGCAATCTTCAGCAAACATCCTCACTTTTGACCTTATGATGGAGGGAAGGTCATTGATGAAACAGCTAAAGATGGTTGGGCCTAGGACACTGCCCTAAGGAACTCCTGCAATAATGTCCTGGGCTGAGATGATTGACCTCCATCAACCACAACCATCTTCCTTTGTGCTAGCTATAACTCCAAGCAATGAAGAGCTTTCCACCTGATTCCCTTTGACCATGTTTACTAGGGGTCTTTTGATGCCACATTCAGTCAAACATTGCCTTCATATCAGGGGCAGTCACTCTCACCTTTCTTCTGGAAGAGACCTCTTTTATCCATGTTTGGACCAAGGCTGTAATGAGATCTGGATCCCAATGTTCCTGGCAGAACCCAATCTGAGTATTGATTAGCAGGTTATTGGTGAGTAAGTGCCATTTGATTGCACTGTCGACACCATCTTCCATCACTTTGCTAAGGATTGAGAGTAGATTGATAGGGCAGTAATTGGCCGGTTTGGATTTGTCCTGTTTTTTTATGGACTGGACATACCTGGACAATTTTCCACATTGTCAGGTATTTACCAGGTGTTCTAGCTGTCCTGGAACAGCTTGGATAGGGGTGCAGCTCGTTCTGGAGCACATGTCCTCAGCACTGCAGTCGGGATGTTATCTGGGCCTTTGCTGCATTCAGTGTTCTCAGCCATTTCTTGATATCATGAGGAGTGAATCAAATTTGCTGAGGATTGGTAGGGACTTTAGGAGAAGGCAAAGATGGATCATTCAGTCGGCATTTCTGGCTGAAGATGGTTGTAATAACTTCAGATTTGTCTTTTGTACTGATGTGCCAGGCTCCCCTTCATTGAGGATGGGGATGTTTGTGGATCCTTCTCCTTTAGTTCGTTGTTTAATTGTCCATTACTGTTCAGAACTAGATGTGCAGGACTGCAGAGCTTTTATCTGTTCCATTGGTGGTGGGATCACTTAGTTTTGTCTATAGCATGCTACTTGCACTGTTTAGCATGCATGTAGTCCTGTATTGTAGCTTCACCAGATTGGTACCTCATTTTTAAGTATGCCTGGTGCTGCTCCTGGCATGCACTCTTGCACTCTTCATTGAACCAGGGTTGGTCCCCTGGCTTGATGTTTATGATAGAGTGAGGGATATGCCAAGCCATGAGGTCACAGCTACAGCTGATGGCCCACAGTGCCTCATGGATGCTGATTTTTGAGATTCTAGATTTGTTCTTAATTTATGCTATTTAGTGTGGTGGTGGCACGCAACACGGATGGTATCCTCAGTATGAAGACAGGACTTTGTCTCCACAAGGATTGTGCGGTGGTCACTCCTATCAATACTGCCATGCATAGACACATCTGTGACAGGTAGATTGATGAGGGCGAGGTCAAGTAGGTTTTTCCCTCTTGTTGGTTCTCTCACCACCTGCTGCAGGCCTAGTCTGGCAGATATTTCCTTGAGGACCTGGCCAGCTTGGTCAGTAGTGGTGCTACTGAGCCATTCTTGATGATGAACATTGCAGTTTCCCCACCAGAGTACATTCTGTGCCTTTGCTACCTTTAATGTTTCTTCAATGATTCTATGATTCCAAATGGTGTTCAACATGGAGGGGTTTAGATTCATCACTTGAGGGAGATAGTATGTGGTAATCAGAAGGAGGTTTTCTTGCCCATGTCTGACCTGATGCCATGAGACTTCATGGGATCCGGAGTCAATGTTGAGGGCTCCCAAGGCCACTCCCTCCTGACTGAATACTGTGTCACCACCTCTGGTGAGCCTGTCCTATCAATGGGACAGAATGTACCCAGGGATAGTGATGGAGGGAGTCTGGGACATTGGCTGTAAGATATGATTTGGTGAGTATGGCTATGCCAGGCTGTTGCTTGACTTGTCTGTGGGACAGCTCTCCCAATTTTGACACATGATCCCAGATGTTAGTAAGGAGACTTTGCAGGGTCAACCGGGCATGTTGTGACTTAACAGAAATAAACTTAAGACTTAAATATATAAATAGTCATTGGCTACTCACTAATCAGCTGCTTCCCTTGTGCTGATGTGCTGATTTATTTTATAAGGATGTTAACTGAACTGTTTTTACTTAACTCTTACTTTTTAAATGTCAGATATTAATTTAATGAAAAAATTAGAACCCTTTAGTGCTACTATCCCTTGTTATTTAATTTAAACATTATCCCCCAGACCTAATTAATTGAACAATGGTTGTAATTCAATGATAAATTATCAAATTGGCTTTTGTTTTCATATTAATTGATCCAGTCTTACTTTATAGTTGATTAATTTAAATTAAAGTAAAAGTTTACCAGTATACTCATCTGATGTGACTCCTTGTTCTGTGAAATCACTTTGCAGTTTATCCCCACTATGCTCTCAGTCTGCCGCTGCTCTCACTGTGTTCTCAGGCTCTCACTGTGTTCACGGGTTGCTGCTGCTTCTGTTAACCCCGCTCTGCTCTCGGGCTGCTGCTGCTCCTTTTATCTACACTATGTTCTCGGGTCACCTCTGCTCTCGATGTGTTCTTGGGTTGTCACTGCTCTTGCTGCCACCTCTTTCCATTTCTGCTCTTGACTTCCTATGTGAGCAATTCCATCTCTGCATGAGAGATTCTGGGCTGGTTGAAGTAATGCTGCCTGCTGCTCCAGAAAATTGTCATCTCCTGTTCACCATTGAAAAGTGCACCACCCCTTTAAGAGACTGCAAACTTTATTTAAATAACAGTTATCTCATCAAATTTTCTATCCTTCCACAATTAACTCCAGCAGCTTGCCAACTTAATTTAAATTCAGCTCAGCCACAAAAATGGCGATATATGAAAGCTGACCCCAACATGGGCAAATAAGGGGCAACCAGAAGACCAAAGTAAGTCGATGGATCTCTCCAGTTACAATATATGAAGGTACGAAACCTGATGCTGCAGAGTGTATTAAAAGAAAGTGGAGATTAAACATTCCACTCCTGACACCAAAATCCACATTACATCACTGAATAAAATAGGCTGTTGACTTTGTGTCAGTGATAAGACTAAGTTCCAAGTAATAAAACTAAAAGCTTGACCAAAGTGTAGGCTTTCCCTCATGGTTGGATATCTCACCCAGCAGCCCATATGAAAGTGACAAAACAATTCATCTGTTTGGCTGGTGATTTCAAGTGTTGGCTGCAGCTGGGGCCCAGAGAGGCAGGTCCATTTTGACTAATATTCTGCTGAGCAGTATGACATTATTACTGTGATAGAATGGATGTGTTGTGTGTGCTGTAAAATCGCACTTGATTGCAAAGCTGCAGAATTATGTCACTTATATGAGATAGACCATGGACTTCCCATGGGGTTCTGATTGTCTCTGTTGTGAGTTCAACACCACAGGATTATAAACTGGATGAGGAAAAACTGCCTGAATGAACAGAGATCTCTGATTTTTGGAGTCCTACTGCATGCCTAAAGGCCAATTTTGTCTAACAGTAAATATTTGCAAAGTGTTTAATCTGTTTTATAATATGATTAGCACATTAAGATTGTATGAGTACTTCACTAGCATGTTCTCTGAAAGTATTGCACAAATAAATATAGCCTGAAGCTACCCTGGGGCAAATTGCTCTTCTTTTTCTGCTATGCAAAATTATTTCCTATCTGATTATCTATGCTACCCATAGTACTGGATTTCTTTTGCTTCAGAATGTTGCTTTATAGTTTATGCGTTTAATGGCATGACTTGCTATTCTGTTAAGTGTGCCATCGTTTTATGTTATTGAATAAGTCAAATGATGGCCTTTGTCTGCTGCTATTGCGTTATTATTATTCGTCTTAACCGAAGAGCTTGCTCATCAAGTATTGAAAAGGTGCAGACATGAGGAATCTGTGTTGTGCTCTTTTCATTGTTCTTTGATTTTCCTGCAGTTTTTATTGTTCCATTTATCTTCTTGAACCTTTCAAAGGAAATGTGAACTTTAAATCTTTGGTGTCAATTTTACATTAATTCAAATCAATAAAGCAAAGCAATGATTCTTTCAATAAATGGATCAATGAAATACAATGGTGAAGCATAGATTGGTTCCCTGTCTCCTATGTTACTCATGAATGGAACACTTGTGTGCCATTTTCAATGTAATCTTTTAATCTTTAAGACCTACATATTTGCAGGTGAAGGGAGCAGAGAATTGTCTGGATAAGCTTCAAATGCCATATATGTGCATTCTCCGTAGCAGTTCAACATCACAACAACAGTGGGAATCAATCTGGTACAATATATTTAAGACAAAATATATACCTGCTGATATTACTACTCATCTTACAGTACCTGAATCTGAAACTATTTCAGCACACAGAATCCGTCCCATCGTATCCACTGAAACTGCCTCGACCACAAACCTTGTCCTTTATCCTTATTCCAAAGTTTTCCCTAATGTCTACATTCATTTTCTTTTTTTAACACGATCAATTCTATTCAATGAAGTAGTACAATTCAACATTGGTTGAAGGATTAATAATTCTGCTTGAGAATGTTGAGTTCCAACCTGTTATGAGATGTTATATTCTAAGTGAGTGTTTTCACCCTGGAGATATGACTTCAGCACAATGCTCTTGGAATCATACTACTAGTTTCAAGATCAGGTCACACAGTGAGACCGCTCTAGTTCATTACAGAGACTTGAGTCTGAAGGTTTTTCTTTCATCTATCTCAGATGGAGAGGTTTTTTTTACAGTATAATCGCTAAACCATGCTTTCTAGTCTGGAATGCAGAGGCTATACTTCATGCCTACTGCCAAGACACCAATCACCCGTTGAACAGGGATGTAAAAGAAAATTAATTTCTTCTGCAACCAGTGTTCTATTCTGAATCATACTGAATGTAAGAGTTAACTCTCCTTACACTAACTTGTTCTGAAGTAAAACCACATTTATATTCGACATATATTTTTACATTTTCAGATAATTGCTAATGGAAATCCTACCTTTTTTAAACTGTGAGGTTTTTCCTTGTAAAAATTTGTAATGTTCTGGTCCTTCCTTTTTTTTATTCTTTCATGGGATGTGGGCATTGCTGGCTAGGCCAACATTTGTTGCCCATCCCTAATTGCCCTTGAGAAGGTGGTGGTGAGCTGCCTTCTTGAACTGCTGCAGTCCATCTGGTATAGGTACACCCATAGTACTGTTAGGAAGGGAATTCCAGGTTTTTAACCCAGCGATAGAGAAGGAATGGCGATATAGTTCAAAATCAGGATGGTGTGTGGTTTGGAGGAGAGTTTGCAAGTGGTGGTCTTCCCATGTGTCTGTTGCTCTTGCCCTTCTAGGTGGTAGAGGTTGCGGGTTTGAAAGGTGATGTTGAAGGAGGCTTGGCAAGTTGCTGCACTGCATCTTGTAGATGGTACACACTGCTGCCACTCTGTGCTGCTGGTGGAGGGAGTGAATGTTTGAGGTAGTAGATGGGGTGCCGATCAAGTGGACTGCTTTGTCCTGGATGATGTTGAGCTTCTCGAGTGTTGTTGGAGCTGCACCCATCCAGGTTTGTGGAGAATATTCTATCATACTCCTGACTTGTGCCTTGTAGATGGTAGACAGACTTAAGGGAGTCAAGAGGTGAGTTACTCGCCACAGTCTTCC
The DNA here is from genome assembly GCF_036365525.1 of Heterodontus francisci. Lineage (NCBI taxonomy): Eukaryota > Metazoa > Chordata > Chondrichthyes > Heterodontiformes > Heterodontidae > Heterodontus > Heterodontus francisci. The sequence continues at coordinate 108,348,503 of NC_090376.1, forward strand.
TGACCTGCTCTTGCAGCCACAGTATTTATATGGCTGGTCTAATTAAGTTTCTGGTTGAGGGTAACCCCCTGGGATTTTGATGGTGGGGGATTCAGCGATGACAATGCTGAATGTCAAGGGGAGATGGTTGGATTCTTTCTTGTTGGAGATGGACATTGCCTGGCACTTGTGTGGTGTGAATGTTACCTGCCACTTAGCAGCCCAAGCCTGGATGTTGTTCAGGTCATGCTGCCTGTGTGCACGACTGCTTCATTATCTGAAGAATGGCAAATGGTACTGAACACTGTGCAATCAGCAATAAATATCCCCACTTCTGAACTTATGGGGGAAAGATCATTGATGAAGCAGCTGAAGGCGGTTGGGCCTAGGAAACTACCCTGAGGAACTCCTGCAGCAATGTCCTGGGGATTAGATATTTGGCCTCCAACAACCACAACCATCTTCCTTTGTGCTAGGTATGACTCCAACCAGTGGAGAGTTTTCTCCCTGATTTCCATTGACTTCAATTTTGCTCAGGCTCCTTGATGCCATACTCAATCAAATGCTGCCTTGTTGTCAAAGGCAGTCATTCTCACCTCACCTCTGGAGTTCAGTTCTTTTGTCCATATTTGGACCAAGGCTGAAGATCAATAGTCGACTGATAGAGCAGTAATTTGCTGGATTGGATTTGTTCTGCTTTCTGTGGACAGGATAAACCTGGGCAATTTTCCACATTGTTGGATAGATGCCAGTGTTGTAGATGAACTGGAACAGCTTGGCTAGGGGTGCAGCTAGTTCTGGATCACAAGTCTTCAGTGCTATTGCCAGGATGTTGTCAAGAGCCATAGCCTTTGCTGCATCCAGTGCCTTCAGCTATTTCTTGATGTCATGTGGAGTGAATCAAATTGGCTAAAAACTGGCACCTGTGATGTTGGGGACCTCAGGAGGAGGCTGAGATGGATCATCTACTTGGCACTTCTGGCTGAAGGTTGTTGCAAATGCTTCATTCTTATTTTTTCCATTGATGTGCTGGACACCCCATCATTGAGGATGGGGATATTTGTGGAGCTTCCTCCTCCTGTTAGTTGTTTAATTATCCACCACCATTCATGACTGGATGTGACAGAACTACAGAGCTTTTATCTGATCTGTTAGTTATGGGATCGCTTAGCTCTGTCTGTCGCATACTGTTTCTGCAATTTAGCATGGATTTAGTCCTGTATTGTAGCTTCACCAGCTTGGCACCTCATTTTTAGATATGCCTGGTGCTGCTCCTGGCATGCTCTCCTGCATGCCTCGTTGAAATAGCATTGATCCCCTGGCTTGATGGTAATGGTAGAGTGACGGAGATACCAGTCCATGAAGTTACAGATGGTGGTTGAATACAATTACGTTGTTGCTGATGGCCCACAGCACCTCATGGATGCCCAGTTTTTAGCTCCTAGATCTGTTCTGAATCTAACCCATTTAGCACCATGGTGGTGCCACACAACATGATGGACGGTATCCTCAGTGTAAAGTCGGGAATTTGTCTCCACAAGGACTGTGCGGTGGTCACTCCTACGAATACTGTCATGTGCAGATGCATCTGTGACAGGTAGATTGGTGAGGACGAGGTCAAGCAGGCTTTTCCCTCACCACCTGCCACAGGCCCAGTCTGGGAGATATGTCCTTTGGGGATCGGCCAACTCGGTCAGTAGTGGTGCTACCGAGCAACTCTTGTTGATGGACATTGAAATCCCTCACCCACAGTACATTCTGTGCCTTGGCTACCCTTAGTGCTTCTTCCAAGTGGTTTTCAACATGCAAGAGTACTGATTCATCAGCAGAGGGAGGGCAGTAGGTGGTAATCCTTGCCCATGTTTGACCTGATGCCATAAGACTTCATGGGGTTCGGAGTCAATGTTGAGGACTCTTAGAGCAACTCCCTCCCAACTATATACTGCTGTGCCACAACATCTAGTGGGTCTGTCTTGCTGTGGGACAAGACATACTGAGGGCTGGTGATGGAGGAGTCTGGACATTGGCTGCAAGGTATGATTCAGTGACTATGACTATGTCAGGCTGTTGCTTGACTAGTCTGTGGGATAGCTCTCCCAATTTTGGCACAATTCCCCAGATGATAGTAAGGAGAATTTTGCAGGGTCCACTGGGCAGGGTTGTTGCATTGTTGGTTCCAGTGCCTAGGTCAATGCTGGTTGTTCTGTCTAGTTTTATTCTTTTTTGACTTTTCAGTAGTGGTTTGGTACAACTGAGTGGCTTGCTAGGCCATTTCTGAGGCAGTCAAGAGTCAACATTTCTGTGGGTCTGGAGTCACATGTAGGCCAGACTGCGTACGGATGGCAGATTTCCTTACCTAATGGACATTAGTGAATGAGATGGGTTTTTAGTGACAATCTGGCAATTTCATGGTCACCATTACTGAGACTAGCTTTTTAAAATTCCAGATTTATTAATTCATTCAATTTAAATTCCACCAGCTGCTGTGGTGGGATTTGAACTCATGTTCCAATAACATTCCTCAGGACCACGAAATAACTTGTTCAGTAACATTACCACTACACCACCATTCTGATTTATAGCTTTCGTACAGCCCTTGACTGAGACAGTGAGCAAGCAACTTATGCACAGGTCTATGTAAAAGGCTTCACTATAGCCAACCTACTGTGGGGAGCAACATGGCACCAAAAATATAAAGAGCTCAGACCGGTCACTCCCCACTTGAGGAGTCACGTATTCAAAATTTGTACCCTGTCACAAACAAATCAAACATCAATGGCTGTTGTGGTGCTCAGTCCAATGGGAATTCACCAGAATTATTACAAACTCAGCAGTGATGCAGAAATATTGACTTCTGGCCTTATACTGAGATTTTCAGGATGGCCCTGTGGAGACGGAGCCTTCACCTGACTCTGAAAGATTATTGATGAAAGAGGGCAGAGGGTTAGAAGTTAAATTTCACTAATTCTGGGGTTGCAATTCCAATGCCCAAAGTCAGCATCTGGTGCAGCCTCGATGCGACTTTTTCCGAAAGGCGGGTAAGTGTGGCCTACTTGTGGGTTCGGGGGTGGGGTGGCAGCGGTGCAAGCTAAAGATGAGAGGGATCATTTCCTTAGGCCATCATCTGCAGCTTTCAGGGTAGACACAGCATGCTGGCCACCTGGATTAACCAGCTTTATTCTAATTTTCCAGCCCTTTCGGAGGGACTGCCAAGAACCCACACATATGTCTCTTCTCCATCCCTGTGAACCTTGGTCAGTGCCAAATTTCTGTGACTAATGCACTTATGCCAGCATTTGCACCCCTGCATCTTCCTGGGGCCAATGTGTTAGAGCTGCAGAATGATGTGTCACTGTGTCATCCAGTGGTCATTATTCAGATACGTTTCTAGACAATGAGTGTCAGCATCCATTGATAAATTAAAGTAGAGCTTGATCGCATCTTTGCCTTCTGCCTACGCATTGCCGTTGCCAACAGCCATTGCTGAATAGCACTCAGAAACAGACAGACCAACCAGTTTATCCTTTTCTCTTGCCAAGGGATGCTGAGGCCACATGTAAAGACCCTGTTACTAGCTTGGTGAGAATCAGCTAAATTAATATTGATGCAGGATTAATAAAAGCAAAATACTGCAGATGCTGGAAATCTGAAATAAAAACAGGAAGTGCTGGAAATACTCAGCATGTCAGGCAGCATCTGTGGAGAGATAAGCAGAGTTAATGATTCAGGTCTGTGACCTTTCATCAGAACAGATGAAAGGTCACAGACCTGAAACATTAACTATGCTAGACCCAGGATTAAACGTGTGACCTTCCTGGTCTATCCTGTGTAATGTGTTTACTCGCTAAGCTGTGGGAGAACCCTATGCAATCACTTTTAAATAACAAGAGTAAGAGGCACTTGCAATTATATGGAGCCTTACATGACCTGAGGATGTCCCAAAGTGCTCTACAGCTAATTAAGTACTTTTAAAGTGGAGTAACTGTATTAATGTAGGAAACACAGTGGCCAATTTGCGCATAATAAGGTCCTGCCATCAACAATGAGATAAATGACCAAATCATATGTTTTAATATTGTTAATTGAGGGGTAAATATTGGCCAGGACCTCAAGGAGAATCTCCTGTTCTTCTTTGAAATGATGTCATAGAATTTTTTATGTCTATCTGAGAGGAGAAAACGAGGCCTCAGTTTAGTATTTCATCGATAAGCAGGCAGCTTTAACAGTGCAACATCACCTCAGTAGTGCACTCAAGCCTGAATTATGTGCCAAAGCCTACATTAGTCTGTAGCGACTTGAATCATATTTAGAATCATACTTTTGAAAAAAAATGCAATTTATTTTAAATGATTGCGTAAATCCCATGCTCCCATAGTTTGTAGCAAGGTGCCTGCCCACATAGGAAGTCTTTCTCACACAGAATGTAAGTTCCCCTTACGTTATGGTCAATTGCTAACACAGAACTTTATGTGAAAATCCACGGCAAGAAATCCTCCATTTACCATGCTCTCCATGGTGTTCATGGGCCTCTTGTAATGTTGCTCAGTAAGTGACCATTAAGAAATATTTACTTGCGCTCTGATTTGCCCTTCTTCACTTAAATATTTCACCTGCCCTTGTTGCCTGACTTCAGATGAGATTGGAAATGTGCAGAAAAATTAAACATTGCAAAGACCCAAACCATTGTCCTTGATCCCCACTGCAAACTGAATTCCTGAATTATCATTTCCAATGCTTCATCCCATCCTGCAGCCACTGTCTCAGGCTGGACCACACTGTTGGGAATCTCAGTGTCCTATTAGACTAAGATGTGAGCTTTCAACCCTATTTCCTGACCATCACAAAGTGGCCTACTTCTACCTCCATGATATCTCCAGTCTCCACCTCTGCCTCACCCTGTCTGATGCTGTAACCTTTTACCATGCTTTTGTTATCTTCAGACTTGACTATTCCAGTGCTCTTTTGGCCATATTCCCCTCCTCCCCTCTCCATACAAACATACATACAAACATATGAATTAGGACCAGGAGTAGGCCACTTGGCCCCTCGAGCTTTCTCCGCCATTCAACAAGATCATGGCTGATCTGATTGTAACCTCGACTCCACATAACCACCTACACCCAATAACTTTTCACTTCCTTGCTTATCCAGAATCTATTTACTTCTGCCTTAAAAATATTCAAAGACTCTGCTTCAACCACCTTTTGAGGGAGAGATTTCCAAAGACTCACGACCCTCTGAGAGAAAGAAATTCTCCTCATCTCTGTCTTAAATGGGCGACACCTTATTTTTAAACAGTGACCGCTAATTCGAGATTCTCCCACAAGTGGAAACATCCTTTCAACATCAACCTTGTCAAGACCCGTCAGGATCTTGTATGTCTCAATCACGTCACCTCTTACTCTTATCAAGCACAGCAGATACAAGCCTAGCCTGTCCAACCTTTCCTCATATGACAACTCACCCATTCCAGGTATTAGTCTAGTAAACCTTCTCTGAACTGCTTCCAACGCATTTACATCTTTCCTTAAATAAGGAGACCAGTACTATACACAGTACTCCAGATGTGGTCTCACCAATGTCCTGCATAACTGAAGCATAACCTCCGTAATTCTGTATTTAATTCTCCTCACAGTAAACAATACATTCTATTAGCTTTCATAATTACTTGCTGTATCTGTATACTAACTTTTTGCAATTCATGCACTCGGACACCCAGTTCCCTCTGCATCTCAGAGCTCTGCAATCTCTCACCATTTCGATAATATGCTTCTTTTTATTCTTCCTGTCAAAATGGACAGTTTCACATTTTCCTACAGTATATACTCCATTTGCCAGATCTTTTCCCACTCACTTAACCTATCTATATTCATTTGTAGCCTTCTTATGTCCTCTTCACAACTTACTATCCCACCTATCTCTGTGTCACCAGCAAATTTAGCAACCATACCTTCTGTCCCTTCATCCAAGTCATTTATATAAATTGTAAAACGTTGAGGCCCCAGCACTGATCCCTGTGACACACCACTGGTTACACCTTGCCAACCAGAAAATGACCTATTTATGCCTATGCTCTGTTTCCTGTTGGCTAGCCAATCTTCTATCCATGCCAATATGTTACCACCTACACCATGAGCTTTTATTTTCCGCAATAACCTTTGATGTGGCACCTTATCAAATGTCTTTTGGAAATCTAAGTACAGTACATCCACCAGTTCCCCTTTATCTGCAGCAAGTGTTACTTCTTCAAACGACTCCACTAAATTAGTTAGCACTGATTTCCCTTTCACAAAACCCTGTTGACTCTGCTTGATTACCTTGAATTTTTCTAAGTACCCTGCTATATGTCTTTAGCCACTTCTTTTAAGACCCTAGGATGAAGTCCATCAGGAGCTGGGGACTTGTCAGCTGCAGCTCCAACAATTTGTTTAGTACCACTTTCCTGATGTTTGTAAGTTTCTTGAGTTCCTCCCTTCCATTTCCTGACTTACAGCTATTTCTGGGATGTTACTTGTATCCTCAATGGTGAAGACAGAAGCAAAATGCCTGTTCAATTCATTTGCTACTTCCTTATTTTCCATTATTAATTCCCCAGACTCACTTTCTATAGGACCAACACTCACTTTGTTAACTCATTTCTTTTTTAAATATCTATTGAAACTCTTACCATCTGTCTTTACATTTCTCGCTAGGTTTCTCTCGTACTCTAATTTTTCCCTCCTTATTAACCTTTTAGTTGTTCTTTGCTGTTGTTTATATTCTGTCCAATCTTCTGACCTGCCAATCTTCGTTGCAAAATTATATGCTTTTTCTTTAAGTTTGATACTATTTTTAAATGTTTAAATTAATCATGGATGGTGGGTCCTCCCCTTAGAAATTTTCTTCCTCATTGGAACGTATCTATGATGTGTATTCTAAAATATCCCCTTACATTTCTGCCACTGCATCTCTATTGACCCATCCTTTAACCTAATTTGCCAGCTCTCTTTAGCTAGCTCTGCTTTCATGCCCTCATAATTGCCCTTATTTCAGTTTAAAATACTAGTCTTAGACCCACTCTTTTCTTCAAACTGAATGTAAAATTCAATCACATTATGATTGCTGCTGCCTAGGGGCACCTTCACTATGAGGTCATTAATTAATCCTATTTCATTGCACAATACCAGGTTGAGTACAGTCTGTTTTCTGGTTGGCTCCAGGATGGTGCTGTTCTAAGAAAGTAGTCCGAAAACATTCTATGAACTCTTCATCTAGGTTACCTTTGCCCATCTGATTTTTCCAGTCGATGTATAAATTAAAATCCCCCATGATTATCACCATACTTTTTTTCACAAGCTTCAATTATTTCCATTATTATATCCCATCCGACCATGTGGGCACTGTTAGGGGGCCTGTACACCACTCCCACTAGTGACTTCATGCCTTTATTATTTCTCATCTCTACCCTCCATAAACTTAAGCTCATCCAAAACTCTGTTGCCTGTATGCTAATTTGCACCAAATCCCATTTACCCATCAGCTCTGTACATTGGCTCCTGGTCTCCCTCGCTCTTAACTTCCTCCAGCCCTGCAACCCTGTACGAATTCAGTATTCCTCCAACTCTAGCCTCTTGCGCATCCTGCACTTCCTTTACCTCAGTGTAGGTGGCCAAGCCATTGGCTGCTTAGGCCCTAATCTTTGGAACTTCCTTCCTAATTGACTCCACCTCTCTGACCTTCTTTAAGATACTCTTCAAAAGCTGTCTTTTTGACTAAACCTTTGGTCACCTCTCCTAATATTTCCTCCTTTGGCACAGTGACAATTTTTGTTTTTGTCTAATTATGCTCCTTATGCATTTTATCATGTTAAAGGCACTATATAAATACAGATTCTTGCTGTAATAGACTTCTCCTCACCTCAATCTCTTACCCGATTTTGTGTGTTAATGTAAAAAAGCACAATCTCATCCAAGGTACCAATGTCAATTAAACTTAAAAAGAACATTAAATAAGTTATTACATTTTATGTTGAGTACACTCCCAAAAAAACCCTGAAAATCACTTTCCTAGTCATAGAGTCATAGAGTTATACAGCACGGAAACAGGCCCTTCGGCCCATCGTGTCTGTGCCGGCCATACAGCACCCAACTATTCTAATATTCCTGTACTTGGCCCGTAGCCTTGTATGCCATGGTGTTTCAAGTGCCCATCTAAATACTTCTTAAATGTTGTGAGGGTTCTTGCCTCCACCACCTCTTCAGGCAGTGCGTTCCAGATTCCAACCACCCTCTGGGTGATAAAATGCTTCCTCAAATCCCCCCTAAACCTCCTGCCCCTTAACCTAAATCTATGCCCCCTGGTTCTTGACCCCTCTGCTAAGGGAAAAAGTTTCTTCCTATCTAACTTATCAGTGCCCCTCATAATCTTGTACACCTCAACCATGTCCCCCCTCAGCCTTCTCTGCTCCAAGGAAAACAACCCTAGCCTTTTCAGTCTCTCTTCATATCTTAAATGCTCCAGCCCAGGCAACATCCTGGTGAATCTCCTCTGCACCCTCTCCAGTGCAATCACATCCTTCCTATAGTGTGGTGACCAGAACTGTACACAGTACTCCAGCTGTGACCTAACTAGCATTGTATATAGCTCCATCATAACCTCCCTGTTCTTATATTCTCTGCCTCGGCTAACAAAGGAAAGTATCCCATATGCCTTCCTCACCACCTTATCTACCTGTGTTGCTGCCTTCAGTGATCTATGGACAAGTACACCAAGGTCCTTCTGACTTTCTGTACTTCCTAGCGTCCTACCATCCATTGTATATTCCCTTGCCTTGTTAGTCCTCTCAAAATACATTACCTCACACTTCTCAGGATTAAATTCCATTTGCCACTGCTCCACCCATTTTACCAGCCCATCTATATCGTCCTGTAATCTAAAGGATTTCGTCCTCACTATTTACAACACCACCAATTTTCGTGTCATCTGAGAACTTACTGATCATACCTCCTATATTCAGAAATATTCCTAGTGTCAGATATAAAACAATTTTGGTTGGATCAAAATACATTGAAAATTTTCCTGGCAGAGAATTAAGATGTTGGAACCAATTGAATTTTGGTAAACTTACCATTTTGACTATTGGAAATAGGAAATGAGAGCATACTGATGAGACAAAATGGTAACAGCAGAGAATGGAATTGGGGCAGTTTAATAGGATGAGTGGAGACTGGCGGAAATAAGTCAGTTTTACTGAAACAAAACAGGATGCTCAAGGGTAAGTTAAAAATTGGTAAACCAGAGAACATGAGTCAAAAGTAATAAGGAAATAAAAGAGAAAGCAGCGAATAGAGAAAAGAGTGAACAGATTAGGTGTCAGTCTTGACTGAGTGGTAGCACTGTAGCTTCTGACTCAGAAGGTTATGGGTTCAAATTCCATGCCAGAGTCATAAGTGTATAAAAGCAAAATACTGCAAATGCTGGAAATCTAACACAAAAACATAAAATGCTGGAAATACTCAGCAAGTCAGGCAGCATCTGTGGAGAAAGAAACAGGGTTAATGCTTCAGGTCTATGACCCTTCATTAGAACTGGGAAAAGCTTTGAGCAAATGAAAGGGGGTCAAGAAAGAAGAACAAAAGGGAAATCTGTGATAGGGTGGAGGGCAGCAGAGATTAAATGACAAAAAGTTCAATGGTGCATGTCCAAAGAGAGAGATAATGGGAAAGTAAAGAAGCAAAAGAGGTGTCTAGAGCAGATATGAATGGCAGAATAGCAGGCCAGAACAACCAATCATTAAATGGCGGGGTTCCTTTTCTTATTCTAAGATTGCTATGAATCTGTAACGAAGGGTGACGTTTGCATTCACTACTGATTAATATTACCAGCAGACCTTGTGAGACATGGCTCGAAATATTTTCAGATGGTGCACTGTTTTACAAGGATGCGAGCATTCTATCATGTTATATACAAAGAGGGTGAAATTTGACATCAGTGTGGTATTGCAAAACAGGAGATAGCGAATTGGCAGCCTGCATGATTTTTGATTCTATTGAAGCCAATGTAAGTTGTTTTTACTTTTTACTTGGCACATCTTTTCCTCTATTCACTAACGTAATAAAAAAAATTGTGTATTTTTATTAAGTTTACAAACAAAAGGCAAACATAATGTATATATGGAAACAATTCAGTCACTGCCCAAAAAAGGCCAGAATTCAGGCTGGTGGAGAAAACATTTTGCTACAAAATCCCAATTTCTTTACTGGCACAAGAGAATTTTCTAATTTACCCATATTTAGAAAATTATTCACTTTTAATTTGAAGGCTGAGTTTCATATAAAAAAGTCTAAATATGGACAAGTTGGAAGCAATTTAATAAATTTCAATTGCATAATTTACATTACCAGCATTAGCTAATTGTGTTTTTCAATTATTTAATGTGCAGCTTAGTTTTGCAGATAACGTCCATTGCTGAAGTGGAATAGGCTTTTGGATGGTTAGGGTGGGACAATGATGGATTGGGGACACTCTGTTCTACTGTTCTGACTTGGAGGCCCTTTCAACACACAAGACAGGAAATCTATCATGTTGTAGTGTACGATTTGTATCTAATGCGTGTTGATGACCAATGTCACTTCACACAGATCCCTGTGGACTCAGCCTGATTGACTCAAATAGGTCACATAATTACCCAAAAAAATCACCACACAGGGAACATTAAAAGAGTGTATAATCAATACAGCAATGCCTCAAATAATGTATCTGTGTCACACCATGTATTGCAGGAAGCTGCCTGACCCAATCTAACATTATACTACCGAATGACCAAGAGAAGAGGACCATCTAATTACTTAATTACTTATGGAGTGTTTTAAATGATCAGGTTTAAATAGAGACAAGAAAGAATATTAAAGCACACTGAGCCATCTGACTCTCAGCCAGGAAGTTATTGGTTTGAGTTTCAGGATTTTTTGTCACTCAGACTTTCTTCCCTCATGTATATATGCTTCCTCAGATGTATCTTGGTGAGGAGGATAAAGTTCAACTGCAGCGGAGGCAGTGGGGGCGATAGGGGAGGGGGCATAAGCTAAATGGGTATGAGCGAATTGGCTGCTCATTATCCAGCACCCCCCCCCCCCCCCCACCGCCGATTTTCTTTTCAATTAGCTTCAATCTGGCTGATTGTATAATAGCGGAGGATCCATTACTGCCCTGACCTGTTCCGATGTGAGGAAACAAAGTGCAACTCCTCCACCCAGAGGGAAGATGCTCCATAAATTGAAGCTGATTCAAACAGATGTCTGTCAAGGAAATGATAATCCTCATCACATATTAATCTCACTGGTGCCCTGAGACTCAAAAATATGGACATACAGTTGAGAGAAAATTAACCCACCCACTTCCAAGCCATTTATTCTGATTCACACTGCAATACCTGCTCTGGAGGAAATATAAGAAAGAAAGAACTTCCAATTATGACCTCAGCACATCCCAAAACATTTTACAGCGAATGAGAGACTTTTGAAGTGTAGTCACCGTTTTTATGTAGGAAAACCAGGAGAAAAATTACTTACACTGTGGGTTATAACAAAGAACAAACGAATAATAGCATGTTATGCTGCACCCCTCTAGGATTGGAGCAACTAACCTAGTCTTTGTTTCTACATGATGGGATGTGACTCTTAGACCAAATCTACATGTTCAGATATAAAGAAAGCAAAGAAAGAAAGACTTGTATTGATATAGCAGCTTTCATGACTGCAGGATGCCCCAAAGTGCTTTTGAGGTAATGAAGTACTTTTGAAGTATAGTCACTGTTATAATGTAGGAAACATGGCAGCCAAGTTATGCACTACAAGGTCCCATATACAGATAATCTGTTTAATGTGTTGGTTCAGGGATAAATGTTGGTCAGGACAATGGGGAGAACTCCCCTGGTATTCTTTGAATAGTGCTGTGAGATCTTTTACATCCACTTGAGTGGATAAATGGGATCTTGGCTTAATGCCTGATCCATAAGACATGCACCATCAGTACAGGAATTTAGTTCCCTCTTTAGAGAGAAGACACCCAACCTACTTCATAGCCACTGTTTATGAACCAACTGCTCCAATATATGCAAGCAATACACAAGGCTGATTGAATCACTGTCACATTATTTCTCCACCCGTGTGTCTCATTGGAGGTACATACCTTCTATCTTTGACTGTAATGGGTGTCAGCCGTGGATCAGTGGTAGCACTTTTGCCTCAGTGTCAGAAGGTTGTGCATAATATCGAGGATGACACATAATGCAGTACTGAGGAAGTGCTGCACTGCTGGAGGTGTTGTCTTTAAGATGAGACATTAAACCAAGGCCCTACCTTCCCCCTCAGGTGGACATAACAAATTCCAGGGCACTATTCTGAAGAGCAGCAGGGAAGTTCTCTCCGGTGTCCTGTTCAATATCTATCCCTTAACCAACATCACTAATCTACAGACTATTTGGCCATGGTCTATTGCTGTCTGTGGGACCTAGCTGCCATTGCCACATTGGGTATGGCCATCGGAAGGGAGGTTGGACATCAATGTGTTTCAGGGCAAAAACCACTTTGAATATGAAAATAGATGTCCTAATACAAACATAGAACCCTGAATGCAATTTTGAGGTACAAATGGACAGAGCATGTACCATACATGTTTCAGCTTTTTGTACCAGGGTTGAGTTGCCTAAGCAACTGTCCTTCAAAGGACTGCTCGAGGTCTCCCATCAAATGCCCCAAAGGAATTTTCAACTTATATTTTTGTGGGAACTGGAAATCAAGGAATAGTTCTCCTGGCTCCACAAAAATACTCTGTCCCACTGCCAGCCCTTACGCATACCCCCTTAACTCCTCTCGATGCTCTGACTTTTGGTCAATTTCCCCCTTCCCAAAGGCAAACTGCCTTGGAGCACAGTCTGGCATGCAGCGAAAAGCCCAAGCCTCACAATAGTACAATAGTTATAACAGGAAAACAGGGAGATGATGACATAGTGGATATGTCACTGAGCTAGTAACCCAGAGGCCCAGGCTAATGTCCTTTGGACATGAGTTCAAATCCAATCACAGCAGCTGGTCGAATTTAAGTTCAATTAATAAAAATCTGGAATTGAAAGCTAGTCTCAGTAGTGGTGGCATAAAACTATCATTGATTGTCATAAAAACCCATCTGGTTCACGAATGTCCTTCAGGGAAGGAAATCTGCTGTCCTTACCTGGTCTGGCCTACATGTGACTCCTGATCCACAGCAATGTGGTTGACTCTTAACTGCCCTCTGAAATGGCTAGCAAGTCACTCAGTTCAAGGGCAATTAGGGATGGGCAACAAATGCTAGCCTGCTAGAAATGCTCACTTCCCATGAAAGAATAACAGAAAATCAGGCTTGTTTCCCCTCCACCAATTATGCGTTGAGCGTCGAAAGCTAAATGCCATCCCAGTATATTTAAAAGTGTGTCATTCGCCCAGGCTTTCGGAAGACAGCCTCTTTTTCAGTGCTCAGCTTTAATTCATGCTAAAATAGCTTTTATGATCTGAAAACTATGCTAAACAGGCTTGTTAGCTTTCATTGCCTAAGTGTAGAATTGCACACTTCAATAAGGCTGAACAATGTCAGACTTTAACCTGTGCCACTGGTGTCAGCACTTCAATTTGTCTACCACGTGTGAGATCAGTACTATCATATTTCCCCCTGTCTTTACATTGTGTTTCCTAGTCCACAAGCTATATTAATTGAAGTTCAACTCTCTTGTAGTCTTGCTCAGGTAAGCGTGGACCCTTCTACCACACACACTCACTGATGCAAAGGCAACACTGAGACAATTATATGTTAAACTTAGGTTTAAACTTAACTTAGGTTTTGAATGGAAACATTTGTGTTCAAGTAACTTATTTATTCTTTTCATTCCATGAACACTTGACCACATCTTGAACAAATTATTCTTTACTTAATCTTCAGTTTAACTAAAATTAATTATTTTCCAGTCTAAACAGGGCAATAAGAGACCTGATGACATTTCCAGGCCTCGATCACCTTATTACATTCGATAAAGGCAGATCAAACCAAATCAATTACATGCTATTAAATGATAGACATTCATCAAATATCATTGTATAGTTCTCTGTTCCTGCCTGCATTCTGAGCAGCACATCTTGTCCCACGGCCAAGTGAAATCATGGCCCCAATTATAACTTACCCCATCTGGCAGAAACTGGGCTGGGTGGCAGTTAAAATAAGGGCAGTTACTTACCCTCTCTGATCCTACTGGCTTCCCATTATATCCCAATGTTAACCTGCTCTTTTGAGCAGGCAAGTGGGTCACCACAGCAAGGCTGCAGCTTTCAATAGGTAGATTGGGTCCGAATATGTCATCAAGAGCCAAGCTGCAATTTTAGTAGGAGGCCTGAGTGAGGAAGGAGTGACAGTTTCCTGTCAGGCCAGAGATTACAACGAAGCCTGAGGTGTCCTGCAAAAAACACCAGCAAAAAATTTCCCAGTGCAAAAATATTGTTCTGTAATATAGGACCCTGGAACATTCAGAAAAATAAAACTCCACATATCTGCAATTCAAATCACATAGTACAATAAACATCAATTAAAATCATATGGTTTGACTATTGGCAGCCATTATAAGGATGTCGTCCATCAGAGTTCACCAAAAGACATATCCTCCCATAATCCTTCTTAACATAGTAGAGACTGTCAATGATATAATGTGATGGGTTTAGATAATGTTGATGAGCTATTTAAACTTTATCTTTAAGGCTCAGGGCATCCTCTGTGCCCTTTGATATTTCATTGCCTTGTCACACACTTTGATCTACATAGGGACTCTGTTCCCAATATGGAATCTTGCTCGACAAGAATGCAGATCGAAGAATTAGGTTGGAGATCATTCTGCCTGATTTGCAATGCCCCTGATTTTTAAAAGCAATGACTGGAAAATCAAGGATGTCATGAACCCATGCCTGCCCAATTACTGAACTTGGTTCCTGGCAAGCTAAACTTCGCACAAGAGTGCGTTCTCAGCAAATTTGCCTCTTAACAACCCTCACCCCACACTGCTCTCTATGTAATTCCACTACTGCAGTATCTCTACATATGAACTAAAAGGTTGACATTCCATCTATTATTACCAATCCAGGGTAACAAAATGCAAGACACGTCAAAAAACCAATTCAGTTGGAATTTGCATTCAAAAATTTTTCTTTAGATTAAGAAGGTATTTTGCTATTTATGAAATTGTTTAATACAGTGCAATTGTACTTTTGCAATTTTTAAATGATGTTAAAAAGTTGACAATAACTAGGAGGTTGATGCTGGGAATAGTAGATTGCAAGGGAATTTGTTGACATGATTCCATTCTCATTGAACACTCCAGACTATGAGAAAGAATTTGAAGTCAACAAGCTCTCATTATCATGTTTGAAATAGCTAACACAGTGTATATGCCATATTGTCATTAATGATATATTCATTGTTGCAGATTATTTATCTTTTATAAAAAAAGCATTGTCTCTTTCCTAAATGTGATTCACTCAGTTTTCTGATTTATTGATGCATTCAGGAAGCATATTAGAAAACATGGCACAAAACCCTGCTACAAATTGCTTAAATTCAGCAACATATCATTGGTAAATGCTCCTCGTCTTTGGGGACCAGGCAGGTGGTAATGATTTCTATGCAGTTTGATAAATAATGTGTGACCAGCAGATCCATGCTACTCTTTCATACATCCTACCCAATTAAAGCACTGCATCAAATGAAAGAAAATAGATCAAGATTCAGAATCTCCCATAAGGCAAGCACTGACTACTTAAAGATGCATTCCTTAGCCCTGAATACATCCATGAGCTTGATTTCCCCAGATGATACCCAGCGGAAGGCTTTGCTTACCTGAGATAATCCTTATGTGAGTCATTTGTCGGCATTTCCTCCTGGAGACACAGCAGGTCACATCTCCCTATTTGGCTGTTGCAGCTGCTATTTGGAGCAGGAATCACGAATCAAAGCCCCACTCATCAATAGGACCTGTGATTCCCTGGGAAGCAAAAGGTCAGGAGCAGATGTGGATAGGGATGGAGTTTCTTCAAACATGACCTTCATCAGTGACTCCCAAATGACTAAGGCTGGATCTGCAGAAAGAAATGCATAATGAGATAAATATTAATTTTGTGTCTTTATTACAGAATACTTTGGTTTAATCTCTGGGTGTTTGATGGTTAGAATAGTGATTGAAATTATTTGAAGTGTGAAAAAAAACAATGGGCTAAACAGCTCCTTTTATTAATTTTTCAACTTCTCACCTTGATCTGAGTTGCATGCCAGAGAATATGAGGTAAAAGCTTCAAACATGACTTTGAGCTTTCCAAAATTTTAAGGTATGTTCAATTAGGATGGCCTGCTACCACTGACAGTGTTTTACCAAGGGAGAAAGAAAAATATAACAAATTACCTTGAGGGTATACTTGCTCAACATCATTGACTTTCTTGTGAACGTAATCACACTTTTTGTCATTTCAGCTATACTTAAGTTTGGAGAGCTGTATGTTGTTCAGTGGCCAGAATTTTTTGTTGGGTGGGAGGCCTGCTTATGGGCCAAAAAGTCAGCGGCGAGCCCGCCTCTGCCGGGCTTGGGAATCCAGGCTGGGATTTTTCTCTCCCCAGGCCCTTAATTGGTCTTGAGCGGGATGTCCACATCCTTGAGGCAGGAAATCCCACCTAATGGAGCTGATGGCCAATCAATAGGCTGGCAGCTGTTAGTCCCAGCAGCACCACCAGGAGGGGTGACCAATGCTGAGACTACACACAACCATCACAAGCAAGGTGAAGGATGGCCCGGAAGACAAGTACGTTTTTAGGGCCTCACCAGGGACAATCGGCTGGGCCCCAGTGAGGCAAGGACGGTCGGTTGTGGGGGAGGCTTGGGGAGTGTTTTGCATTGGGAGCTGTTGGGGCTTCAAGGGTGGCCCTCCATAAGGCACAGGGTGCATTTGCCGTCTGCCTGCCAAGGGTAAAATACCCGTGGTGGCAGTATGAGGCCTTTAAGTGCCAGTTGATTGGCCTGGGGGGGGGGGTGTGTGCGAGCCATTTCTTGCCACTGCCACCCCACGTAAAATTGCCCCCCCCCCCACCTCCCACTCAATTTTACAGCACCCCAGTCGCTGCCACCAGCCCACTCGTTTGGGGGCCGTAAAGTTCCAGCCTATATTACTAAGCAGATGGTCATCTTCACAGGCAGGTGAGCTATATTATTTTTATTTTTAATTTTAGTGTCCATTTTAAAGTTTTTTTCTTAATTGCTTTAATCTTTAGGTTTTCCTCTGCACCAGTCCTCAGTCAAGAGAGCAGGTACACAACCTTCTCCCAAGTCTATTTTAATATGCCTGACTATATTAAACTAGAAGAGAGAGCCACAAACCAACTCATCTCTCACTCAGTGGGCAAATGCCTCTCTGCTCTGCACTGTGCCCACTGTCTGATTGAGATTGTGAAGCATAATGTAGATCAATCTATTATATCACTATGCCACCCATAGATATGTGATCTTAGCAGGAGGGAACGTTACAAAGGTTCCAATGTATTATATCCATTTCATTAAAACGCAGACTCCTCGGATTGCAGGGTTAATCATGCCTTTGTGTCTCAGTTAGGAACTGTATTTTCTGTTGTGGAACTAATCTGTACAGACCAGGAAGGTTTCACTCTATTCAGTTACTTGATCTCATCTGATATGGCAGTAGATATGTTAATTGATCACAGCACAGCTATGCTAAGAGAATGACAATCAGCCAAGTGTCCCCACTCATCATCACTATCCACCTAACTCTGTTGGAATGTCTACATGTGACATCAGATAAGAACTAGATTGGGCTCATCTATGATGCTCCCTGTAATGAACTCAAGTTAGGTTTTGCTCCGAAACTCCACTGTTTATTTCAGGAGATCTGGAATGTGAAGAGACAGAAAGCAACTCAGTGATGTGTTCTGGTAAATATCTGTCCCTCCTCTATTTTCCGTTTGCCTGAGCCATCAAGCCGATCACATACAGGTCGGTAAATAGCAAAGATATACAAACAAGGGGAGCACAATCCCATGTTTCCCACCACTTGCACTCTTTGCACGTTGAATACAGGACGACCTTTTAGATCCCAGAATCCAGTAATCAGTGGAAGGAGTCCAGTGGCAAAAAATGAAGAGTGACTTTCAGCATGTGACATTAGGATTGGACAGATGGAAACCCCATCTCACTAGATTTTCATCTCAACAAGGGAGAAAGCCAAGGCCTCATTGTCTAAGCTCAGATATGAGTAATGGGCACTTACCAAATACCAGCAAGCACCTGTGGGACCATACTTGAACATAATTCAGTGACGCTTTACAGCAAAGAGCTGGAAAAAAAAAGAGTCCTCTTGCATTCCATTCAACTACTGCTTATATTGATAAAAAGTCAGGAAAGATAAATTTTAAATAGGACACACTTAGGACAGACAATTATATTTTTAACATAATGCATTCAATGCTAAAGAATTAACAGTGCAAACAAGCCAGATTGTTAAAGTGGTAGGATAGTTAATTATAGCCTTTGGTTTTTGCAGTTTAATACAGTCAGAGTGAAGTTATTTGAATATTTTAATTATTTGTTTAGATTTTTGTTGGTTCAATATAGCAATTAAAATAATTCTGGTAGAAACACTGTACCAACAAAAGTCGTTGGTGGAAAACTTGTTGCGGCAATTGTTTCATTCAGGATTATATACTTTAACATTTAGATCAGCTAGGGTTAAGGTCTGTTCCCAGTCTGCACTGAGTAGATCTCAGCCTGGGTTGCAGTGACAGTGTTAGTTGACATCAGCACTCCTGGTCTGGGAATGATCGGGTTGTCAACACTCCTCATTGCTCTGCAGTCTTCAGATTTAATGATTTATTTCTTGGACACAGCTGCAAGCAACCTTGGAGAAAATTCATAGGGTTTTTTCAAAATGTATATTGAATGGTAAATTAAGTTTATCTTGTTACCATCTGTCATTTGTTTCATACATTCCTAAACATTCTATAGTCCAGCTGATATTACAAGCATTAAGGCAATGAATGCTTGCCCTCTCTCATGCATCTTATTGGTGCACTGGTTTTATGACTTACAATGTTATGGCAAAGTTAGTGCTGCCTCACTTTACGATAGTAACCAAATAAAACTCTGGTTTGTGAGTGGGTCAAGTAACTTCCTGGAATGTGTCCAACCGGAGTTGACAACCATAAGGAAGGGGTGAGAAGGTGCTAAAATCACCCACAAGATATTTCTGAATACTATAAAAAAGCATAAGAAATATATAAATACATAAATCCTGGCTGGGGCAGAGATCACTTCACACAGGAAGTAAGAGCTAAATAATATAAGTCATGGTCAATATGGTCCGGACTAATTTAAATTACCTCAGGGGAATTGGAGAGGAATTTTTCATTTTTTTCCCCCCCTAATTGGCATTGAACTTTCATTTAGCTTTTCACCTTTCCAAGGAGATTATATGGCCTCTAGTGGGTAGGGAATACCTTATCGTGGTACATAATGCATCACAACTGAATGGGTCAGGCTAGCTGAATCAGCTGGTCTCTTCCTGTCCAACATTTTTGCACATTTGTAAGAAAATTATTGTAGAATTGAGCTTGCAACCAAAACTGGTCGGGATGTCACTTGGAGTTTGCATGTTGTGCACAATGAGGGATTAGTGCTGTTTGGGGGTATGCCTTTGAAAGTTATTCCTATTTTTAGGCTTGGTGCCCCCATAACCTGCCTGCATTATTAAACAAAAGATCTTAAATATTAAAATTCCTGTCAGCCATAATATCAATACTTGAAATTATGTACACTTCAATTAGAAATTTGTTTTATAAGTTGAAACTATTAAAAGCATGTTAAATACAGACATTGGTAAAGGCTATGCACTGAAGCCTGAAAGAACAACAGTTAAAATTAAACATAATCCTTTATTAACAAGAAGATTCATAAGCAATACTTCTCATAATAGACATCAAGACCCTTGTTTGGAATGAGGGGCTGAATTTTCCTGGCCTCTCAACTCTGCGGGTCATGGCGCGGGGGCTGTTAAATTCGGCGGTGAGATGCCTGCCTAGACTCCTGACGTTGAGAAGGGTCTGCCGCATATTACCAGCGGCGGGGAGACCTCAGTGTGGCACCCCTGCCACTTGGCAGCGGCACTTACCTCTCCTCATTATGCAGCCCGCTGCCTCTTGAGGCACACTTCTGCATTTTACGTTGAACGGGCAGCCATATTGTGCCATCCTGTTCCTGAACAGAAAAACTGAGGGGTCATCAGAGGCAGAAGTTTTCACCAGCGAAGGTAAGGGAGGGGGGATTACAGGGGTCGCATTCTGCATACTGCAAGAGAGGAGGGAGGGGATATTCAGTGGTCTCACTCTGCATAGTGGAAGGGAGGGGGAAATGTTCAGGGCTCTCACTCTGCATACCTAAAGGGAGGAGGGAGGGGAGGATTATAGAGTCTCACTCTGCATACCAGAAGAAAGGAGGGAGGTGGGATATTCAGTGGTCTCACTCTGCATACTGGAAGGGATGAGGGGGGGGAGGATTATAGGGGTCTCACTCTACATACTGGAAGGGAGGAGCAGGGGGGGGGATTACAGGGGTCTCAGTCTGCAGACGTGTAGGGAGCCACTGCAATTCCACCCTCCATAATGGTTGGTAGCTCTGTGCCATTGATTGCCTCTGTCAGTGAAGGAGCAATGGCACTCGAGTCACCCTGTATGTAGGGAGAGTGCCAGAGATGGTAGTCGTGTGAAGCTTATATGTCTTTTGGGCCAATCGATGCAGCTTGTACAATCTTTATGTAATCATGCCATGCCACACCACAGAGCTGCTGCATGAAAGCACCTGATGTACCACTCAACATCAATCTCTGCCCTGTCAGGAATATTCAGAGTTGAAGGAACCAAGTTATATTGCAACTTGACGATGGAGATGATTGACCCTATATTCATTGATGCGCTTATTGAGAGGATCCATATGCGCCACAAGCAAAACCAACAGGCAGTTACAGCCCACATAGAGGCCCCCGGTCATGAGCAGCAGCTTCCAAGGCCAGCTCGCCACTACAAATGGTTGTGCATCTACAGGTCCCGCATGACATACCTGCAGATGCCAGAGCACCAGTGTCAGAGGCGACTGCAGATGTCGAGAGAGGCAGTGACACATATCTGTGCCCTGCACAATGATGACCTGCAGCCCAGGGGCTTCAGGAACATCCTATGTCTGTGGCCCTCAAAGTGACAGCAGCTCTCAATTTTTACACCTCTGCATCATTTCAGGGGCCCACTGGAGAACTTTGTGAGGTCACACAGTCAGCAGTGCACTGCTGCATCATGGAGGTTACCAAAGCCCCGTTCCGGAGGGCTGGTGACTGTATCCCCTTCACAACAAACCCGGAAAGCCAGGCCCAGAAGCCCATCGGTTTGGCTCCAACGTGGGATTCCCACAGGTTCAAGGGGTCATAGATTGCACCCATGTGGCCATCAAGGCATCCACCGTGTAACCAGCTGCATACGTAAACCATACGGACTTCCACTCAATCAATGTGCAGCTCGTATGTGATCACCAGAGCTGTGTGCCATGATGGAGGATGAACCATAGAACCATAGAAAAATTATGGCACAGAAGGAGGCGATTCAACCCATCACGTCTGCGCCGGCCGAAAAAACTAGCCGCCCAATCTAATCCCACCTTCCAGCACCTGGTCCATAGCCTTGCAGGTTACAGCACTTCAGGCGCATGTTCAGGTAATTTTTAAATGAGTTTAGAGCTACTGCCTCCACCACTGATCCAGGCAGTGAATTCCAGACACCCACCACTCTCTGGGTGAAAAAGGTTTTCCTCATGGACTCTCTAATCCATCTACCAATCAGCTTAAACCTGTGCCCCCTGGTAATTGACCTCTCCGCTAGGCGAGCTGAGCCCTATGGGAATTGGTGGACACCCAATGCCTGTGGGCTGAAGGTCACCGTAGTGATGAATTTCTATGCCTCAGGATCATTTCAGGAATCATCAGGAGATATGTATGGGATCTCCCGGTCTGTGGCTCATCGCTGCATCAAGATGGTCACCAATATCATCTTCAAGAGGGCCAGCCAACACGTACGGTTTTATACCGACCCAGAAAGTTAGGCTGAGAGGATCATTAGATTGGGAGCCATCACTGGTTTCCCCCTGATGCAGGGTGCCAATGACTGCACACATGTGGCTATTAAGTCTCCCATGGAGCAGGCTGCAGCCGTCATCAATATGAAGGGATACCACTTGCTCAATGTGCAACAGCTCTGTAACCACCACAAACAATTCCTTCAGTGGTATGTATGGTTTCCAGGAAGCAGTCACAATGTTTATATACAGGTGCCAGATCTTTTCAGGCCCCACATGTGCCTTCAAGGATGGATACTGGGTGATAAGGGCTATCTGTTGAACACGTGGTGACTGATGCCTGTGCGGAACCCAAGTATAGATACATTGGAGAGGTACAACACCTGCCACAGGACAACGCAAGTGACCATCAAGCAGGTCTTCGGGCTTCTGATGATGCGATTCGGATGCCTAGATAGATCATGTGGAGACCTTCAATATGCCCCAGCAAGGGGCTCGCTCATCATTGTGGTATGCTGTGCTCGACACAAACTAGCGCGAGAGAGGGGAGAGGCTTTGAACAATGAGGACAGCCCGGAGCATGATGCCTCCTCTGAGGATGAGGATATGGAGAAAATAGCTGACCAGGTACTGAATGATAAAAAAAAACCCCAGGGACCACAGACAATGAGATAACTGCAAGGGAGGTTCGCGATACACGATTACAGATACATTTCAGATGATACTTAATGACAGATCCATGCAATCCAATAAAGCTACAGCCTTCTGCATTCCTGCTGCCATTTCCCTTCTTGCCCTTAGCATGTCTCTGCACACGCAAATACATTAGGCAGCAGCATGGTTTTGCATTAACCTCACGCACTGTGGTCCTTCCCATCGCACCCTGTGAAGGAGATAGGGTGTGCCTTAAGGCCCAGCAGGCCACCAGAAATGGAAGGATTCCTGTTGCTTTGCAACATTCCACATTTATTGGAAAACACAAAGATTGCAAGGCAGCATACAGCAATAGAAAACAAACCTGTGAACCCCAAGTGCAGCTAGGTGCTCTTCTCAATGAAGCTAGACAAGTGGTAGAAGTGTCAAAGAACAAAGAACAAAGAAAATTACAGCACAGGAACAGGCCCTTCGGCCCTCCAAGCCTGCGCCGATCCTCCAAGCCTGCGCCGATCCAGATCCTCTATCTAAACCTGTCGCTTATTTTCTAAGGGTCTGTATCTCTTTGCTTCCTGCCCATTCATGTATCTGTCTAGATACATCTTAAAAGACGCTATCGTGCCCGCGTCTACCACCTCCGCTGGCAATGCGTTCCAGGCACCCACCACCCTCTGTGTAAAGAACTTTCCACGCATATCCCCATTAAACTTTTCCCCTCTCACTTTGAACTCGTGACCCCTAGTAATTGAATCCCCCACTCTGGGAAAAAGCTTCTTGCTATCCACCCTGTCTATACCTCTCATGATTTTGTACATCTCAATCAGGTCCCCCCTCAACCTCCGTCTTTCTAATGAAAATAATCCTAATCTACTCAACCTCTCTTCATAGCTAGCGCCCTCCATACCAGGCAACATCCTGGTGAACCTCCTCTGCACCCTCTCCAAAGCATTCACATCCTTTTGGTAATGTGGCGACCAGAACTGCACGCAGTATTCCAAATGTGGCCGAACCAAAGTCTCATACAACTGTAACATGACCTGCCAACTCTTGTACTCATTACCCCGTCCGATGAAGGAAAGCATGCCGTATGCCTTCTTGACCACTCTATTGACCTGCGTTGCCACCTTCAGGGAACAATGGACCTGAACACCCAAATCCCGCTGTACATCAATTTTCCCCAGGAACAAAGAACAAAGATAATTACAGCACAGGAACAGGCCCTTCGGCCCTCCAAGCCTGCGCCGATCCAGATCCTCTCTCTAAACATGTCGCCTAAAAGAACAAAGATAATTACAGCACAGGAACAGGACTTTTCCATTTATTGTATAGTCCACTCTTGAATTGGATCTTCCAAAATGCATCACCTCGCATTTGCCCGGATTGAACTCCATCTGCCATTTCTCTGCCCAACTCTCCAATCTATCTATATTCTGCTGTATTCTCTGACAGTCCCCTTCACTATCTGCTACTCCACCAATCTTAGTGTCGTCTGCAAACTTGCTAATCAGACCACCTATAATTTCCTCCAAATCATTTATGTATATCACAAACAACAGTGGTCCCAACACGGATCCCTGTGGAACACCACTGGTCACACGTCTCCATTTTGAGAAACTCCCTTCCATTGCTACTCTCTGTCTCCTGTTGCCCAGCCAATTCTTTATCCATCTAGCTAGTACACCCTGGACCCCATGCGACTTCACTTTCTCCATCAACCTACCATGGGGAACCTTATCAAATGCCTTACTGAAGTCCATGTCAGTGGGGAGCATTTCGGGGATAGAGACCATAACTCTGTAAGATTTAAAGTAGTTATGGAGAAGGACAAAGACAGGCCGGAAATAAAGTTACTGAATTGGGGGAAGGCATATTTCAATATGATAAAACAGGATCTGGCCAAAGTAGACTGGGAGCAGCTACTTGTAGGAAAGTCTACATCAGACCAGTGGGAGTCATTCAAAGAGGAAATAGTGAGGGGTCAGAGCCAACATGTACCCATTAAAGTGAAGGGTAGGAGCAACAAGTCCAGGGAACCCTGGATGTCAAGGG
This sequence comes from Heterodontus francisci, assembly GCF_036365525.1. NCBI lineage: Eukaryota > Metazoa > Chordata > Chondrichthyes > Heterodontiformes > Heterodontidae > Heterodontus > Heterodontus francisci. The sequence continues at coordinate 108,373,344 of NC_090376.1, forward strand.
ATATAGAGGATTGGATCAGGAAAAAAAAGGAGGCTTCTGGCAGATTCGGAGCACTGAAAACAGTGGAGGAACTAGAGGAGTGTAGAAAGCGTAGGGGGTTACTAAAAAAAGTAATTAGGAGAGCAAAGAAGGGACATGAAAAAATGTCGGTGTGCGAGATAAAGGAAAATCCTAAGCTGTTTTATAAGGATATTAAGGGCAAGAGGATAACCAGGGAAAGAGAGGGGCCCATTCGGGACCAAAGTGGCAATCTGAGTGTGGAGCTGGAGGACATAGGTGAGGTTTTAAATGATTACTTTTCATCTATGTTCATGATGGAAAAGGACGATGCAGGTGTAGAGATCAGGGAGGGATATTGTGATATACATGAACATATTAGCATTGAAAAGGAGGAAGTATTAGCTGTTTTAGCGGGCTTAAAAGTGGATAAACCCCCAGGCCCAGATGAAATGTATCCCAGGCTGCTATGTAATGTAAGGCAAGGGAGGAGATAGCAGGGGTTCTGACACAAATTTTCAAATCCTCTCTGGCCACAGGAGAGATACCAGAGGACTGGAGGACTGCGAATGTGGTGCCATTATTCAAGAAGGGTAGCAGGGATAAACCAGGCAATTACAGGCCGGTGAGTCTAACATAAGTGGTTGAGAAAATAATGGAAAAATTTCTGAGGGACAGGATTAATCTCCACTTAGAGATGCAGGGATTAATCAGGGATAGTCAGCATGGCTTTGTCAGGGGGAGATCATGTCTAAACTAACTTGATTGAATTTTTCAAGGCGGTGACTAGATGTGTAGATGAGGGTAAAGCAGTTGATGTAGACTACATGGACTTCAGTAAGACTTTTGATAAGATACCGCATGGGAGATTGGTTAAGAAGGTAAGAGCCCATGGGATCCAGGGCAATTTGTCAAATTGGATCCAAAATTGGCTTAGTGGCAGGAGGCAGAGGGTAATAGTCGAGGGTTGTTTTTGCGAGTGGAGGCCTGTGACCAGTGGTGTACTGCAGGGATTGGTGCTGGGATCCTTGCTGTTTGTAGTGTGAATTAATGATTTCGACATGAATATAGGAGGCATGATAAGTAAGTTTGTAGATGACACAAAAATTGTTGGTGTCGTAAATAGTGAGGAGGAAAGCCTTAGATTACAATATGATATAGATGGGATGGTAAGATGGGCGGAGCAGTGGCAAATGTAATTTAATCCTGAGAAGTGTGAGATGTTGCATTTTGGGAGGACTAACAAGGCAAGGGAATATACAATGGATAGTAGGACCCTAGGAAGTACGGAGGGTCAGAGGGACCTTGGTGTACTTGTCCATCGATCATTGAAGGCAGCAGCACGGATAGATAAGGTGGTTTAGGAAGGCATATGGGATACTTGCCTTTATCAGCCGAGGCATAGAATATAAGAGCAGGGAGGTTATGTTGGAGCTGTATAAAATAGTAGTTAGGCCAAAGCTGGAGTACTGTATACAGTTCTGGTCACCACACTATAAGAAGGATGTGATTTTACTGGAGAGGGTGCAGAGGAGATTCACCAGGATGTTGCCTGGGCTGGAGCATTTCAGTTATGAAAAGAGACTAGATTGGCTAGGGTTGTTTTCCTTAGAGCAGAGAAGGCTGAGTGGGGACATGACAGAGGTATACAAAATTATGAGGGGCATTGATAGGTTAGATAGTAAGAAACCTTTTCTCTTAGCCGAGGGGTCAATAACCAGGGGGCATAGATTTAAGGCAAGGGGCAGGAGGTTTAGAGGGGATTTGAGGAAATTTTTTTTCACCCAGAGGTTGGTTGGAATCTGGAACACACTGCCTGAAGAGATGGTGGAGGCAGGAACCCTCACAACATTTAAGAAGTATTTTGATGAGCACTTGAAACGCCATAGCATACAAGGCCAAGTGCTGGAAAATGGGATTAGAATAGTTAGGTGCTTGATGGCCGGCACAGATGTGATGGGCTGAAGGGCCTGTTTCTGTGCTGCATAACTCTATCACTCTATGACGTAAATCTCTTGTGTCTGCTCCTGCATGGCGCTCCCCCTGTACTCTCAGCTGAGGCGGAGGCAGGCTGCTGACCTTGGTGCCCCGGGACTTTTGATGACCTTGACATTTGTCCTCTGGCTGCCTGAGGCCTGGAGGATTCCAAGATATTGAGGGCCCCCTGCACAAGTGCAGGATGCACCTTGTTGTCACTGCTACGTGAGGCACTGGTGTGACTGACAGAGGGGCTGTGGAGCCACCACCAGGAGCGTTCTGAGAGGAGCCCCCAGATTCATCATACAGCCTCTCATTTAAACTTTCAGGGTACAATTGTCCGTCCCTGCTCACTTGAGATGTCCAAGGACCTGGGGGTGAGATCAGGTGCCTCGCCTCCTCTCACCCAGCCATTTCTCCACGGAGCTCATGGAGGGGTGATGGTATGCAGGTCTATGCAGATCTCTGACAACAACTGGGTGGTCTGCTGTACATGGCTCTCCATGAGGGTTGCCACTCTCTCCTTGGAGAAAGCCAAGCATGCACATGCCAGAGACATGGCTACACCCATGGCTTGGATGGACTTTTCCATCGTCCATGCTTTGGTAGACTTGGGGACCTACCTCTTTGCCCTGCCCCTGTTGGCAGAATACGGACATTAGTCTGTGATGCTGACCCAACCAAAGAAGAAGCAGAAGCAGAAATGTCCATTATTAGCCGCCTACCAATGACACACATATGTCCTATGCTGGTGGCAGCCTGACTGTCCATGATGGTGCCACAGGAATGCCTCCTGCAGCCAGATACTCAGTAGCTGCAGTGCAGGAATCATCTCTGACTGACTGGGGCCCTTCACAGACCGGCTGACATGCCTCTAACAGCCAATGCTGCTGCCTGGCCATTGGCAGTGACAGGATGGGCATGTCCTTTCTACTAATCTCACTTTCACGCATAGTCACATGTAAGACTGAAAGTTAAGCAATGGGCTGAATTTAGTGGGCCTGTTTGGAGTGAGAATGGAGGCATGGGGGCCCAAAGAATAAAGTCGGGTATGTGTGCCCGAAAATCTGACATTGTGAAGTCAGTTCCAGATTTAGTCAGTGACAGGAAAGCACCAAGGTAGTGTTCCTGCCCTGATGCAACAGGATCTTTTTTTTATTCATTCATGTGATGTGGGTTTCGCTGGCTAGGCCAGCATTTATTGCCCATAACTAATTTCCCTTGAGAAGGGGGTGGTGAGCCACCTTCTTGAACCACTGCATGAAGTGATTTATGACTTTAACCCCTTATAGAGACTAAACCAAATCAAGCATACATCCCTATGAATCTCCCTTAATAAAGTTCAAATTAGACAAATTCTCATAGACACTTATTGGGATCTAAAGAACTGAACTAGTTTTCTCTCAAAGAAAGAAAACCGACAAAGAATATTGCTATCATTCAGATAGCCTATTTTTTAAATAATTATAGCTAAGTCATAAATATCCCAGATATTATAAGGGTCTGGGAAACTCTCTACAATAGTTGTCTCCCCACTTAAGCAGACATAGAGAGGGGGTTCTTGTAGTTGTATACAGAATGCTACTTGAGACAATTTATTAACTTTTACACATTTGTTAAAGAGTTGAACATGCAGTGCACTTTAATTGGCCAAGTATACTACAACATCAAAGATTCCTAAGAGATTTAACACATAATCTTATTTTTAAAATAGAATCCAAAAGTTTAACCTTGACAATGTTACAGCAAAATATCTTAGAATATCCATCAAAATATAAGGCAAACTTTTATCTTAAGTTCCCCAGATAAGCCAAAGGTTGAGAAACATTAATGAGGAATTCAATACTTCTGGTTTCTTGATTCAAACCTTTAGTTTATACTGTTTCTCATCTATCATCTCATCTTTTAGAATGTAGCTGTTACCTTCCTGCTTTTGAGATCCATGTATGGCAATATCATTAGCTACTATCCCCACTTAATGTATTTGCTGAAAATTCCCTGCTCTTGAAGTTGTGAGCTTTTAGCTGGTCAAAATGTTTATAATTGGGTTTACTTAGCATCTGTTTTGTAAGTACCATTTCATTTTGTAATTTATTATCTAGAATCTTTTTTATGGTATCTTGTAGCATCCTTTTGAGTCAACCTGTCAATATCGCTAACACTATCAACTAATTAAGTTTATAGCCATCCTGTACTGACTTCACATAGGATGTTTCAATGTGTGTCATGTTCGAATTCCATTGTAGCAGAGACCTTGGAAGACCTTGAAATGGATTTAACTCTACCTTTAAAGGGGAATTTCAGTGAGTCTTGAAAACTGAGTCTTGACAACTGAAAAATTCAATCTTTAATTCTAGAAGGTACAATGTATTAATTATAGCAAAATTCTACCTAATTAAGCCTATTATACCTATATTTCATCACATGAAGTCCTTGTGGGGTAGGTACACCACAGTGCTGCTAGGAAGGGAGTTCCAGGATTTTGACCAGGCAACAGTGAAGGAACAGCGCTATAGTTCCAAGTCAGGATAATGTGTGGCTTGGAGGGGAACTTGCAGATGGTGGTGTTCCCATGCAACTGCTGCCCTTGTCCTTCTAGGTGGTAGAGGTCTTGGGTTTGGAAGGCGCTGTCGAAGGAGCCTTGGTGCGTTGCTGCAGTGCATCTTGTAAATGGTACACACTGCTACCACTGTGCGTTGGTGGTGGAGGGAGTGAATGTTTTTGGATGGGGTCCCAATCTAGTGGGCTGCTTTGTCCTGTTGTCGAGCTTCTTGAGTGTTGTTGGAGCTGCACCCATCCAGGCATCACACTCCTGATTGGTGCCTTGTGGATGGTGGACAGGTTTTGGGGAGTCAGGATGTGAGTTGCTCACTGCAGGATTCATAGCCTCTGACCTTCTGTTGTAGCCATGGTATTTATATGGCTACTCAAGTTCAGTTTCTGGTCAATGGTAACCCCCAGGATGTTGATAGTGAGGGATACAGCGATTGTAATGCCATTGAATGTCAAGCGGAGATGGTTAGATTCTGTCTTGTTTGAGATAGTCATTGCCTGGCACTTGTGTGGCGTGAATGTTACTTGCCACTTATCAGCCTAAGCCTGGAAATTGTCCAGGTCTTGCTGCGTTTCTACACGGACTGCTTCAGTATCTGAGGTGTTGTGAATGGTGCTGAATGCTATGCAATCATCCTCACTTCTGACCATATGATTGAAGGAAGGTCATTGATGAAGCAGCTGAAGATGGTTGGGCCTAGGACTGCACATGATATCAAAAACGACTGAAGGCACTGGATACTGCAAAGGCTGCAAAGGAGTTCCCTGAGGAACTCCTGCAGTGATGTCCTGGAGCTGAGATGATTGACCTCCAACAACCACAACCATCATCCTTTGCGCTAGGTATGACTCCAACCAGCGGAGTGTTTTCCCCCTGATTCCTATTGACTCCAGTTTTGCTAAGGCTCCTTGATGCCATACTCAGCCAAATCCTGCCTTGATGTCAAGGGCAGTCAATCTCACCTCACCTCTTGAGTTCAGCTCTTTTGTCCATGCTTGAACTAAGGCTGTAATGAGATCAGGAGCTGAGTGGTCCTGGCAGAACCCAAACTGAGTGTCACTGAGCAGGTTATTGCTAAGGAAGTGCGGTTTGATGGCTCTGTTGACAACACATTCCATCACTTTACTGACGATTGAGAGTAGACTGATGGGGCAGTATTTGGTCGGGTTGGATTTGTCCTGCTTTTTGTGTACAGGACATACCTGGCAATTTTCCATATTGCCGGGTAGGTGCCAGTGTTGTAGCTGTACTGGAACAGCTTGGCTTGGGGTGCAGCAAGTTCTGGAGTCCAGGTTTTCATTCCTATTGCCAGAATGTTGTCAGGACCCACAGCCTTTGCAGTATCCAGTACCTTCAGTCGTTTTTGATATCATATGCAGTGAATCGAATTGGCTGATGACTGGCATCTGTGATGCTGGGGACTTCAGGAGGAGGCCAAGATGGATCATCAACTCGGCACTTCTGGCTGAAGATCGTTGCAAATGCTTCAGCTTCATCTTTTGCACTGATGTGCTGGGCTCCCCCATCATTGAGGACGGGGATATTTGTGGAGCCACCTCCTCCAGTTAGTTGTTTAATTGTTCATCACCATTCACGACTGGATGTGGCAGGACTGCAAAGCTTAGATCTCATCTGTTGGTTGTGGGATCGCTTAGCTCTGTCTATTGCATGCATTTAAATTGTAGAACAGTTACTTATAATACATTTGCGCACAATTGATCATGATTCACTGGGCGACTTGGGATTAAGTGGACGTCGGGCCGTCCTCAAGAGCCTTCGTATTCCTGGCCACTGAAAGATGGCAGCGTCAAGTGCCGCAATGGGTAGGCAGCCATGACCAGGACTGGATAGGGGAAGAAGGGGGAGTGGAGGCCATTGTCGGCCTGCAGTGCTGTGAACTCTGCAGGGGTGGGCTTGGTCTTGGGTGGCAGTATTGAGTGGACTTGGTCTTGGGTGGTCGACACGGATGACCATATTATTGGATGAGAGGGTCGTGTGGCCATACTGTCGAGTGAGAGAGTTGGCTATCAGCAAGGGTGATCACGTAGGGCCATCAGTGCATAAGCCAAGAGTCGTAGCAAAGGCAAAGGTGCTAAGGCAACTTTGTCTTTGCAAGGTCAGTGCTCTGGAGGCCTACTGATCACTGGCATAGGTCTCATACACACTGCTTTGTGGACCCCCCGTGGTATGATGCAGCACCTCTGACAGAGGGAGGACCAGGAGGCAGCTGTGCCTGCTTGTGAAGCTCCATGACAAGAACAACAGCAGCTGGCCATGCCAAGAAGGGACCACCTGTACCGGACTTGCCTCAGCTACCTCCAAATATCTGAGCAGCATTGCCAACAAGGAATGTGACTTTCCAGGGAGGCCATCACCAATTTATGCGCCCTGCTGCAGGATGATTTGCGGCCTATGGGATTCGGTGGTCACCCTATGCCAGAGGCCCTGAAGATCACAGTGGCACTAAACATTTACATGTCTGGATATTTCAAGGGATCCACCGGGGACATGTATGGGGTGTCAAAGGCAGCATCCCACCACAGCATCAAGGAGGTGACCAATGCCCTGTTCAAGAGGGCCAGTGACTATGTCTAACTACTCATGCCTGTGAGGAGCCCTCGCAATACAGTAGAGGAGAGATACAACACTTGCCACAGCTCCTTCCAAGCGACCATCGAGCAGGCCATTGTGCTACTGAAGATGAGATTCTGGTGCCTGGATCGATCTGGTGGAGCCTTGCAGTATGTCCCAGTGAGGGTCTCACGTATCCTGGTGGTTTGCTGTGCTCTGCAAACAATCTAATCCTGCAGAGGTGGAATGCCTTGCCTGAAGAGGACCATAATTGATCGCCAGTCCTCAACCGATGAGGAGAACGTGGTGGAAGGTGATGAGCAGGCAGCACTGGATGTTGAACACCTTCCACTGGAGGCCAGGCACATTGAGAGATGAGAAAGGGAGGCAGGAGACAATCTCATACTTACCTGCTTCGAGCCACCATGATGGCCTCTCAAAGTGTGTTGTATATTGTTATACTATCTGTAAAGTGCGAGGAACTAATTAGCTAGGAACTAGTTGTTATGTGTAGGTGTTCCAGTGGGGCCACATTCACGGCTGCACTGGAGAGTCATGGGATATGTAACACAAAACCAGTTTCACAAGTCCTAAAGCAGGTAGGATGGTGGAAGAACAAATAAATGAAAAGCTCAAGTCTTTCCAAGTTTAAACTGTGATAATTTCCAACATCTGGGAACTAGAAAACAAGAAGAAGAAGTAACAGAGTGAAAGCAAAAAAGACTTACCTAAAAGCATTTCAGTCTGTCGCCTCCTTTCCAATTTGGTTCCGTGCCTAGCTCCCAGCTTAACCATGCGCCCTGGCCCACGTGAGACGTTTACCACAGGAGGGCTCTGCCTGCACTCACAGCCCACTAAGGGAGAAGGGTGAAGTCAGCATCTTACAATTAAGGCAGGAAAGAAAAAGCATCTTCCACAATGAATCTTAACTTCAATAACGAAAAAACTTTATAATGCAAAACCAATGGCAAATGTTAAACACCTGAGAAAACCCAAGTATGTCGAGGTGGTTTTCTTTATATGTTTTTTGAGTGCTTCTACGCTAGCAGCTAGGCTGGAGGCAGTCTGCTGATTAGGCTGCCCTTTGGCCTGGGATGACTTCAGCAGCCGTCCTCTGGCTGCCTGAGGCCTGGAGGACCCCAGCTGCCTGACCATTTCCTGCACAGGTGCAGGACTCTTCTCAGGCCTTGTGGCTGCTGGAGCTGGGCTCAATGACAGAGGTGGTGAGGAGGGGAGACAACAGCTGTGGCGCTCAGCCTCCTCCTCCCTTTCAAGGCTCACCTGAAACTCCCTACTCACCAGAGAAGGATGTGTAGCTGGAGAGGGGTCCAGGCGTTTTGTTCTTCTCTCGCCTTGCCATTGCTGCATTGAGCTCATGGCCAAGGCCTGCAGGTCTGCGCACAATTATGGGATCTGATTCTCCATCGGGGTCAACAACCTCTCGATGGAAGAAGCCATGTGCTAAAGCGCCTGAGACATGGCAGCATTCATAGCATGGATGGACTCCTCCATCGACCGCTCATGGCTGTTCATGGCCTCTGGCATCTCCGCCAGATTTTGCCTTACTTTACTCTGCAACCTCCAGCATGTCCTATGCTGTTGGCACAAGAGGCTCATCATCAGCCTGGGCCTCAGCAGGGGCCTGGCCACCTACAGGCTTCTGACTGTCAGAGGCCTTGGCTGTCTCAGCCTCAGCCAGCTGCTCAGGTATGGGTGTGGTGCTCTCACCAGCTTGTGACCCTGATTCTAAAGCCGAGCGTAGACCCACTGAAGTGAACATGTCTACGCTGGTGGAAGGTGCAGGAGAGTCATGAGACTCCTCAGAGGTTGACTGCTGTTCCCCTTCTGCTGGAGTCTCCTGCAGAAGCCAACCTGGGTGAGAGAACGTGTGCATATCTCGTCTTGATATCCAAGCATGACACAGATCGCCTGAAGAGTGTTAGATGTTGATTGAAGACAATCTTCACTCTTCTGCGCAGAGACGCCAGTCTCACCATCTGCTATTGAGCGGCCACCTTGGATCAATGCTAACTCCAGTGCTTCATTCTCAGCTATTGAGAGAGGCAGTATGTCAGCAATTCCTCTGCCAGTCCTTGAGGTCTCCCTGTTGTTATGGGCCTGCTTGTTCTGCAAGTGGAAAGATGGACATAGTAATACTTCACAGGAAGAGCTACAGGACAGTTGTGCTGTTGACAGCCCCACGCCCCCTGCTGGTGTTTTCTATATGGCTCAATCCCACATCAGTTTTCAGGGGAGTTAATGGGGGTGAGCTTCATAAGATAGTGGCCTTTGGGTGAGATGCAGCCATGCATCTGGTAGGATAGGTGATGCCTAACCCCTTTTGCTAGCACCTTTGTGGTGCCTCCCTCCCCATGTTATGCTGCCTCCCATATAGCCACATGCAATCCCCAAAGAGGAGAGAGATGTGAAGCACTCACCTTGGCAGATCGTATGAGGACATTAACTCACTTGCAGCACTGAAGCTATTTTCAAGGGATGACCCCACTGCTACTGACTTCCTCTGCATTTCCACTAAGGCTTACTCCACCTGCTGGGCTGGAGCCTCTTCCCATCCCAGGGGAATAGAACCTCCTTCCTTGTCTGAGCAGCCTGGAAGAGATCTTGCAGGGAGGCATTAGTAAACCATGAGGCCAACTGGGGTCTTCCTTCAGCCACTCCTTGTCTCGCCTTGTTCTTCAGCTCTTCAATGTGTGCTGCCTTTGTAGGTGATTCGAACTGACAGAAAGTCAGCAACCCGTTAAATATGGTGCCAGTACTTCCAGCAGCTTGATCTCATGATGCCCGCGCCGCCTAAGTGGACAGCTCCTCTACCGCCTGGTAGTTAAATAGCTGACTGTGACTGAAATGCAGACTTTAGCATGCCTCCCCACCCCCACTCGCACTGCAACGTCACCCACTTCCAATCCCGGTGATGGGACCTCAGGCCTTCCTTGTCAAAAATTTCAGTCCAAAGAATCATACAGTACAGAATGAGATCATTCAGCCTATTAGGCCTGTGTCAGCTCTTTGAAGACCTTTCCAATTAGTGCCACACCCTTGCTCTTTTCCCCATAGCCCTGCAGTTTTTTTTCTTTTCAAGTATTTATCCAATTCCCTTTTGAAAGTTACTATTGAATCTTGTTCCACCGCCCTTTCAAGTAATACATTCCAAATCAGAATAACTCACTGCATAAATAAATGTCTCCTCATCTCCCCCTTTTTTTTGCCAATTACCTTAAATTTGTTTCTTCTGGTTATCAACCGGTGTAAACAGTCTCTCCCTATTTATTCTAACAAACCTTCCATAATTTTGAACACCTCTACTAAATTTCCCCTTAACTTTTGCTGCTCGAAGGAAAACAATCCCAACTTCTCTCACCTTTTATAGCTGAAGTCCCTCATTCCTGGTGCCATTCTCATAGGACAGAGGTCCGAAGAAAGCTCTCTCAGGTATGACAGCACTATTCCAGTTTTAGGCATATGAGTTTTATGAAATGCATATCGACTTCACATCAAGGCCGATTATCTTTTGTTAAGTCAGCACCTTTATGAAATAAACTATCATTTTATGATACCAACAAGGATTCCTTTAGGGATCTTGTTGTACCTAGGGTTTTCCTCTAAGTTTTCAGTCCGCTTTGTTTTTCAATTCCAAGACCTTGACAACTGACATGGTAGCCTGGTGTTGACTAAGTCCACTGATAAAGACTGTACTTACCAAAATATCTTTCTGCTCGCCTTAACACATGGAGACTTAACTCAACTGTTCAGTTCTTCAGATATGTCCTTAAGTAAAGACACGAGGACTATGTTCCATATTGCCATTAGCAAACAAATGTTTTTGGAATAAAAGCAAAATACTGCGGATGCTGGAAATCTGAAATAAAAACAAGAAATGCTGGAACCACTCAGCAGGTCTGGCAGCATCTGTGGAAAGAGAAGCAGAGTTAACGTTTCGGGTTAGTGACCCTTCATCGGGTGTTTTTGGAACTCAGGTATGAAACAAGGAAAGACTTTTTTTTCCATCATTAGTTAAATGACCTCAGTTGGGCAGGGGTACGAGCAACCCGATAGTTCCTCAACATCCCTAGGCTAGGGAGCTTAAAAATAACAATCAGCCAGAGCTCCTTCTCTCATCTTTCTGGCAATTCTTTGTGTATACATTGGCCGGGGTTTTTCAAAGCTCCCGACATCGGGCCATGTGGTGGTGGGGGAGCGGGCATGGAGGATAGTTCCGGCAGTGACACACCACGGAGCCCATGCCGGGAGGGCTGGGCTCGATCTTCCCGGTAGCAGCGAGGCTCTGTGGCGACACCCCCTCTGCAGGGCGATGGGACCTAGACTAAAATATTCAAATTAACAGAATGCATACATCTGAATAAAATTGACTCCAATCTTACCGTCGGGCCGCAGTCTACTGAGCAGCAGCCAGCACTGGCACTCCTTCACTTTCACTTCTGGGGAAAGCAGGCGCCACAGTGGTGGGAAGGGGAGAGCTTAAGATTTTTCGTGCTGCAGGATAGGGGTGACGGGGTCAAATTTACATCATTAGTCTAGGGGATGGTGAGTGGGAAGGGTTGATCTGTGCACTTAGTTCAATTTGGGGGGAATGTCAAGTGTGGAACGTAAGTGCTTTGGGGGGGAGAGGGCAAATAATGAATTTTATTGTTATTGGGGGGTGGGAAAGGGGGTGACAGGTTTTTAATCAGTACAGTGGGTGGGGTATAATTTAAAAAATTTAAATTAGCCAGCAGGGCTTTAAAAATGGCGCCAGTGCCTGCGCACAGGCAGCTGACACCATTGTGCAGAGAGTTGACTGTGTGTGCGTGTGTGTGTGTGTGTGGAGTCCTACTCTAATACGCGTCAGAGCATTTCAGGGCAGAAGAATAGGAAACTGGAGCAAAAACCACATTTTCTTATTTGTATTACTTCAATGTGTTGTTATTTAACCAATATTCGGAGAAGCATAAATTTAGTACACATTCCCAGCATTCGCATTTCAGAAACATTCGGTATGTTTTTTTTTAAATACAGAAAGCCAAAGCATGAGTGTATTTTAACATGCAGAACACATGGCTTACTTTATCTCTGGCATTTGTTACATATTACTGTTTAAATTCTATTAATTTAGATCACTTTAAGAATCCTTTTATGTTAAGTCTTTCTTGCAGCAATTTACTAGTGTAGTTCAAGCATGATAAATGGAAATAATTAATTTAAATGTACTGGTCCTATACTATAAGGATTTTGGATCTGATTGCGTGGCCCTTTTCTCAGGTGTGCGCACAGTACTATCGCCTAAAGCACAAATCCAATGCATCCCTTTCCAGAAGATAAGTTTTCTCTGGCAAAGATTTATTAATTTGGTGTTTGTCACCCATGGATGTATTAATGCCAGTGATCGATGGGAAGCCAGATAAAGGTCGTGAAGCATAATGCTTTATCTGTTGCATCGAATTTAAGGCTGAATACAGCATCCTGGAAAAAAAGAAATGAATGATTTCTACATTACCTGTAAACAGAGCAACAAGGAGCTTCTCTATATCACTTGCAAATGATGATTTATCACTTTCAAAATGCCAGTTCAGAAATTTTGCTTTTCTATTGACCTTTAACAATGAGAGGAAAAGTTAATGTTCCAGAAAATACATTTTCTGAAGTTATGACTCTTTTTAGTCAAGTGAGGACAGTGGACAGTGGAGAACAGGATAAAGAGCTTGAAAGGCAAATCCAAGTTGAATCTTTCGAGACTGTGGAAACTCAATCTGTGTCCATTCATTCTACTCTATCTGTACTTTGGTGTTGCTTCCAGCACAGGATAGTTTGTTATTGCATGTGCAGCTTAGCAAGGTTTGTTTTTTCAGCAAGCAGTTAAGAATGGTAATGTGCAGGTACTGAGCACAAAGGCAGCTGAAAATGTTTTGTACCGTTAATATTATCCCATAGGCACAGACAGTAACACAACTGTGTTTGATTGGCATTAGTGAAGAGATTTAAAAGAGGGGAGAGAAAGAAAACAGAAAAAAATTAGGAAGTCAAGAAAATGCAAAGAGTGACAACATAACATTTTCTACACTAGAAAGCTGTCATTGCTATCATTATTTTTAACTTGCTCGAAAAGATAACTTTAATTACTTGACAATTAGATGTGCAAAGTTGCTATTTTTTCCCTTAACACATGCATATTGCACAACTAGCATTCAGCACACCAATCAAAGCTGAGATGCAAATAACGGTGTACTGATGGTTAATGATATGTAAATTGAGGAGCACACACATTCTAAATGTGCACTGCTTTTGCAGATGTGGGTGAAGGATCAAATGAGAACAAATGAGAAAGAAATGTAAAATAAAATAAGATTTTGCCTGATGAAGAGGTGAAATTTCCGGTTTCAGTGCCCAAACAAAAAATCAACAAGTTAGAGAGTCATGTACTGTGAGGGACAACATCACCACCTGGCTTTTGAAGCGAGACAGATTTGGATGCAGTATTGCTTCAGATTTATGGATATCAAATGCCATGCCAGCGATACATCACCAGCCGTCAGATGCTTCATCAAAGCCACAGGTGTTTGCCTCAAGCAATTGGAACACCTAATAATTAAAAAGAAATTCATTGCCCACTGGCCAGATGTACATGGTGACTTCGTAGAACAGAAGTTGAATTCAGTGATACAACTTCAAAAATAATTGAAGACTGTGCCATCAAACATCTGAGCCTCTGTTTATTATATTAGCTTCTAGAAATCCTTCAGGGCCACTTAGGTCTAGATAAAGTTTATCTAAAAGAGTTAAAGTATTGTGTTTGCTTACATAAATGGTCAATGTTTCCTTAACAGCTTGTTTCATGATATTGTAGTGTTTGTGACTGAATTTGGAAAGGGGTTGTTTCATGTAGTGCAGAAGATCAGGTGATTGTTGCATAACCACTGTTTGTCTGCATATTCTTCTGCAATTAGAAATAATTGAGCTCATGTTAAATCCTGATAATAATTAAGTCAATTATATTGCTAGTTATTTGCTCTAAACACAATGTCCAAAAGTGAATTCATGTATTAGTTACTGGAGGAGGGAGAAGACGAGCTACTCAGGTTTTTTAAAATTTGTTCATGGGGTGTGGGTGTCATTGGCTAGGCCAACATTTATTGCCCATCCCTAATTGTGTGCAATTTTACACTTTCTTCTAAATCCTATTCAACATGACCCTTTTCCCACACATGGATGAAGTGCAAAGCACCATCAGAAGGGTCAACAGTTCCAGTGTATGTACATGACCCTCTGCAGGTGACTCATTCTGTAGATGCTGCAACATTTGGCACAGCAAGTCACTGCTTGGGATTCAGTACTTGTTTTTCATCGAGCAACAGGCAAGGGCCAGGGCATAGATTTTTAAAACTCTTATTGTATAATATATTGGTGGCCTTCTGAGGGATGGGGGAGAAAGAGAGTATGTCAACTACCAAAAATAATTTCAATGACCTTATTGAGCTAAACCCCATTGCCATGTCATAATTTTACTCAGCTAAAGAAAACATGACATAAGGGGCCAAAATAACTTCAATGTTATTTTTGAACTGAAGTCACCACATTTTATCTATCTGTTTATAATTTAGCTAAGTTCTAACAACAGGCTGTTTTCAAGAGCAGAGGTTTATGAAATTAATTCCATTCACCAAAATTAAATTTTAGATATTTTTTGTGAGTTCCAAAACAGTTGGAGCCATCAAAACAAAATTAATCAGTAAGAATAGACTGGTACAGAGAAACCAGCCGTTTAAATTCACATGTACAATTTCTTTGGCCAGACATGACATAAGGATGAAACTACACTTCCTCTGAAAATTCTTGACTTAAACAATGAAGTGACTTTATTGGGTTGGCATTACCCACTTCCAATCAGCTTCTCCCCCTTGCTCCTGATTCCGCACCACCCTTTTCTATTGCCAATTCTAAATGTTCCCGACAATGGATGATAGCAACCAATCATTTACTGACAACTGTAGATGTATGCAATGGTCAACACCCACGCAACAAATAATTATGGAATGAATCATGCATAAAGTTGTTAATGAAACAATCTATTTGAACACAGCCATCATCACAGTGATTCAACTTGTAGTCAGACATACTCTACCATATTCATATTCTTATGGTGTCAAGTGACAAGCTTTATTCATGTCTTCTTCTCTACCCTGTCCAATAGCACATGAGGCAACACATTTCTTCCACTTTTTGTTGACATCCAGCAGATTATGCTCGGGATTCTTGCCACATTAGCCTGAATGGCTAAGCATGAGGGAAGGTTTGCTATTTCTCTTCTAATCAGATATGAATACCTCCATAGATATCAATCTTGTATTTAGAAGCCAGAGCACTAGCCCATTAATGTGCTCATTAATGCATACTAAATAAAAATTTACAACATTGCATAATAAGAAAATATTGAGCATCAGATGTTTGAAAAAGATATGTAAAAGCCTCAACTATCAAATGGAATATTCACCTAATATCACAGAATCACAGATTTGTTACAGCACAGAAGGAGGCCATTTGGCCCATCATGTCTGCACCTGCTCTCCTAATCAGCATTTCACCTAGTGCCACTTCCCTGCCTTCTCCCTGTAACCCTGCATATTCTTTCTTTTCATATAACTGTCTAATACCCTTTTGAATGCTTCAATTGAACCCGCCTCCACCACGTTCTCAGGCAGCGCATTCCAGACCTTAACTATTCGCTGCATGTCAAAGTTTTTATACCGTAATGAAAGAAATGTGTACCTATTTTAACTATTGAATAATATGATTCATCTTTATTTTTGAGAAATAATCATTTTAAGATATTTTTATATAACTCTTTCAATTCTGACATTCTTTTACTATTCGCCACAGATCTAATAGGTCAGAAACAATAATCCGGATCCTTCATATATACAACAAAGAGGGGAGTGGTAGCATAGTGGTAACTTTACTAGGCTGGTTAAATCAGAGGCCTAGATTAATCCTCCAGTGATGAGTTTAAATCCCAACTCAGCAGTTGGGGAGTTTAAAGTTAATTAATAAATATGAAATTAACAATGCTGGTCATCAGTGATGTACAGTCAGAAGGGAATGGCCCTGGGAGTCCTCAACATTAACTCTGGAACCGATGAAGTCCCATGGCATCAGGTCAAACACAGGCAAGGAAATCTCCTGCTGATGAATCAATGCTGACCATGTTGAACACCACTTGGAATAAGCACTGAGGGCAGCAAGTGCACAGAATGTACTCTGGGTGGGGGGAATTCAATGTCCATCACAAGAGTGCTTTGGTAATAGAGCTACTGCTGAGCTGGCCAAGTACTGAAGGATATGTCTGCCAGACTGGGCGTGGGGCAGATGGTCAGAAAACTAACAAGAGGGGGAAAAACATACTTGACCTTATCCTCACAAATTTACCTGTGACAGGTGTATCTGTTCATGACAATAAGGGTAACAGTGACCAGCGTAAAGTCCTTGTGGAATCTTCAGGCTGAAGACACCCTCCACTGTGTTGTGTGGCACTACCACTGTACTAAAGGGGGTAGACTCAGAACAGCTCTAGAAGTGCAAAAGTGACCATTCATGAGGCGCTGTGGGCCATCCGTAGCAACAGAATTGTATTCAACCAATAACCTGGCATATCCCTCACTCTACCATTACCATCAAGCCAGGGGACCAACCTTGGTTCAAGAAGGAGTGTAGGAAAGCATGCTAGGAGGTGCCAACCTGTTGAAGCTAAAACACAGGACTACATGCATGCTAAACAATGAAAAGCAGTATGCTATAGATAGAGCTAAGCAATTCCACAACCAATGGATCAGATCAAAGCTTTGCAGCCCTGCCACATCCGTTTGTGATTAGTGGTGAAGGCTCCAGAAATATCCATATTCTCAATGATTGGGGTGCCCAGCATGTCAGTGCAAAAGACAAGGCTGAAGCATTTGCAACCATCCTCAGCTAGAAGTGCTGGGTGGATGATCCATCTGTCTCCTTCTGAGGGCCCAAGCATCTTCAGACAATTCGATTCACTCCACGTGATATCAAGAAACGGCTGATGGCACTGGATACAGCAAAGGTTATGGATCCTGAAAACAGCCCAGCTGTAGTACTGAACAGTTGTGCTCCAGAACTAGCCCCGCCCCTAGCCAAGCTGTTCCAGTCTAGCTACAATGCTGACATCTGCCCGACAATGTGAAAAATTGTCCAGGTATGTCTTGTGCACACAAAGAAGGATGACTTCTATCCAGCCAATTATCGCCCCATCAGTCTACTCTCAATCATCAGCAAAGTGATGGAAGGTGTCGTCGATAGTACTATCAAGTAACACTTAAACAGCAATAACGTGCTCACCAATGCTTAGTTTGGGCTCTGTCAGGGCCACTCAACTCCAGATCTCATTAGAGCCCTGGTCCACACATGGACAAAAGAGTTAAATTCAAGAGGTAATGTGAGAGTGACTGCCCTTGACATCAAGGCAGCATCTGACTGAGTGTGGCATCAAGGATTCCTAGAAAAATGGGAATCAGGGGGAAAACTCTCCACCGGTTGGAGTCATACCAAGCACAATGAAAAATGGTTGTGGTTAATGGAGGCCTAACATCTCAGCCCGAGGACATCGCTGCAGGAGTTCCTCAGGGTAGTGTCCTAGACCCAACCATCTTTAGCTGCTTCATTAATGACCTTCCCTCTGCCATTAGGTCAGAAGTGGGGAATTTTGTTGATGACAGCACAGTGTTCAGTACCATTCACAACTCTTCAGATACTGAAGCAGTGCGTGCCCACATGCAGCATGACCTGGAGAACATTCAGGCTTGGGCTGATGACATTTATGCCATACACATGCCACGCAATGACCATCTCAAACAAGAGAGATTCTAAACATCTCTTAACATTCAACAGCATTGCCATTGCTGGATTTCCCACCATCAACATCCTGGCGTGTTACCTTAGACTAGAAATTTAACTAGACCAGCTATATAAATACTGTGGCTACAAGAGCAGGTCAGAGGCTGGGAATTCCGTGGCGAGTAACTCACCTCCTGCCTCCCCAGTGCCTGTACACGATCTACAGGGTATGAGTCAGGAGTGTGATTGAATACTCTCCACTTGTTTAAATCAGTGCAGCTCCAACAACACTCAAGAAGCTTGACACCATCCAGCGCAAAGTAGTCCACTTGATCGTCACCCCATCCATCACCTTAACCATTTACTCCCTTCACCATTGGTGCACTGTGACAGCATTGTGTACCACCTGCAAGATGCACTGCAGCAACTCACCAAGGCTCCTTTGACAGCACTTTCCAAATCCATAATCTCCACCACCTTGAAGGTCAAGGGCAGTAGACCCATGGAAAAAACACCACCTGCAAGTTCCCCTCCAAGTCAATTACCATCTTGACTTGGAACTATATCGCAGTTCCTTTACTGTCACTGGGTCAAAATCCTGGACCTCCCTCCCTAACAGCACTGTGGGTGTACCCACATCAGATAGACTGCAGCAGTTCAAGAAGGTGGCTCACCACCATCCTCTCAAGGTCATTTAGGGATGGGCAAAAAATGCTGGCCTTGCCATCCTAAGAATGAATAAAGAAAATTAAAAACACTCATTTAGTGTGAGAATGAAGAAGCCGCCTATCCATCCTTTATACTCCCCTCCCCCTCTCCCCAGATGGTTCTGCTTACTGGTATGTCTTCAGAAGTGGTTGACAAATATAGATATTTGCAACCATGATCAGTGCTATCCAATAAAGGTCAAATGTCCAAGGAGAGGGGCCATACAAAAGGCAGTGAACGAACTACTAAAAATAACACATTTTTGAAATGAATATCTAAAAGTGATAAATTAACTCTCAATACCAAGAAACAAATAACAAACAAAAGTTACTGTGATGTGCAAATTACTTCTTTAATGAAGAAAACTTGAGGTAAGGGCCCAAGGCCAGGAAATCACTCTGCTGGAAAAATAAGCAAGACGTGGGTATGATTAACAAATCCGACAAAGTGCAGAAAAAAGGTAGTTTAATGCATTGGCTCAAAAGAAAAAGATAAATCATAACAAGTTCGATCCTGTTCTCACAGTACAAAAATTATTTTGAGGGGATGACGCATTTATCTGCCATAAGAGGTGTAATTAAAATGATTAAGCGCTGATTGTACAGTGATACATTGTGAACTGAATTATCAAAATAGTTCAACATGTCCGTGGTTTGATGTTAAACCTGTCTATATTCATGTTTACTTGAAACATAAAATGTAGTATTGAACGTTAAGACAAAAATGCACTGAGTGACACATTCCTCAGTCAAATGGCTCCAGTGATTCTCGCCTGAACAGGATCAGCTATTGCATCAACCTACACAAAAGACTCCTGGTCCTGTTCCATAAACACGCTTTAATCAGCCTAAGGAAGGCAAGTACATTTCCAAAACACATGGTAACACATTATAAGATAAAACAAAGAACACCTTTATGTAAACAGATGAATGACCAGTTAAGCTACTTTTTATTTTGATGATATGTAGGATACCAGGGGAATTCCAAATGTTCTTCAAATTGTGCTTTGGAATCTTTTACATCTATCTGAACATACAGAAAGGAAATAATTTCACATCCAAGAGACAGCAACAAAAACTTGCACTTTAATATAGAAAAACATCAAAACATAGAGATATTAAGATGGATGACGAAAAGCTTGGTCAAAGAGGTATATTTTAATATGAACATACGAATTCGGAGCAGGAGTAGGCCATTCGGCCCCTTGAGTCTGCTCCGCCATTCAACAAGATCATGGCTGTTCTGATTGCAACGTCGACCCCACATTCCTGCCCACCTCCGATAATCTTTCACCCCCTTGCTTATCAAGAATCTATCTAGCTCTGCCTTAAAAATAGTCAAAGACTCTGCTTCCACTACCTTTTGAGGAAGAGAGATCCAAAGACTCACAACCCTCTGAGAGAAAACATTTCTCCTCATCTCTGTCTTAAATGGGCGACCCCTTATTTTTAAACAGTGACTCTAGTTCTAGATTCTCTCACAAGAGGAAACAATCTTTCCACATCCACCCTGTCAAGACCCCTAAGGATCATATATGTTTCAATAAAGTTGCCTCTTATTTTTCTAAACTCCAATAGATGCAATCCTAGCCTGTCCAACCTTCCCTCATAAGACAACCCACCCATTCCAGGTATTATTCATAATAGTTAATATCTTTGGAAACATTCCTATACTGACCTAACTGTCTGCTATTCCTGTATATCATCTGAACTTCATTTGTGTGCTGTTTAGCATTTTGTCTTTCCACAGCTATCTAGTAGATTTGGTGTATGCTGGATAGCTTAATACAGTTGGAGCTGGACTGAAGATCACTTGCTCGTTGTGCGTGGCTTTTGCCTGTTTTAGTTGTTCTGATTTGGACTTGGTGAACGCAACTGAATCAGTAGACCATTGAATGGAGGCTTTTGCTGCTTAAGTGGGTTGACAGTTCTGATGTATATGTTGAAAATCCTAATGACCAGTGTTACAGTGGAAAAGGAAATAGTTGTCCTGAGCCTCCTGCTGTTTTTTTTTACAGACCTTTTACTGCTATGGTTGTGTAGCAGATTTGTAGCAATAAATGTTTTGTTGAATCTTTTACTCTGATTGTCTAGAATTAATTCACGTATTCTTAAATGAAAAAGGGATAGATTTCTATGGGATTCACTTGATTTCCTGCTGTGACTTTGGTGGAAACCCCAGAGAAATGCCATCAATGGCTGTTGATGTAATTTCTTAGAAGTTTCTGTCAAAGATATGGTGGGAGGTTGGAAGAAATTCAATGGAAATTCTACCTCAGGCAGTTCAAACTTTAGCTTGTCAAGGACTAGAGTAAAGCAGATGGAGCAAGTATGTGTACCAGATTTGATCAAATTGAAGAAAAAGGAGAATACATTTTGTAGCTCTGGAATCTATTCTGAGTTTCCTCATGTCTAAATTGGTTAATTTCAATGTGAACTATGGACAATGTTATTAAAGAAAAAAATGACTGGCTTTTCATCAGAAGAAAAAATAAAATAAACTGTACAATTTTCAGCATAATGTATGACCTGGTGACTAATTCATAGGGTTGCATAGCTTTGAAATATGCAGCTCCTAAGACTGAGATTTCATTAGTGGCAGTGAAAGGCCTGCAGTGAATCATAGTGCATCTGAAGTAATGATCCTTCAATGGTTCTCAAGCAGTTAACTTAAATAGTATCAATAACAGAAATAAACACCTGTCAAATGTACAGTTATTGATGGACAACTATTGAAAAAGTAGATTCAATGGCAAGGCTTATGACATGCTAGTAACCTCTGTCATGGAAAAACACAAGCAATGTTTTGATATGGGAAGTTCAGCCTCCAATTACAGAAATGAAGCAGAAAGCATGCCAATATGTCAAACAACACACATCAACAATGCAATAGTTTTAAAAGGTACATGCAAAAAGAAAAATGTTAACAACTCACTTAAATGTTAGCAAGAAGGTAGCAAGCAAAGAAGAGATAATAGCAGTGTGATGCAAATTATATTGTAACTGTAATATTGTGAAAAAGAATATAATGCAGGAAGGAATTTCCATAAACTAAAGCACTCTGCCTCAATCTTCATTGTTCTTGCATTTAACACAAAATTCACACCTAACAAAAGGGAACAGCATGGAATAGGCACTGTAATCTTTGACATGGGGCAACAGGTTTACAGAATTTCAGCAGTAAAATGTTATCTACGCTATTTCTCCAGGGTTTTTGCCAAGTTATGATGGTAGATTCACAGAACTGCTGTCAAGTGGTGTGAGAGCAATCTCTCTAAGGAGTCTCTCACTTCACTTACACTGAAGGGTGGACTCTTCAAGCCTTTGCACACCAGAAAACTCCTCGCACAGCACCGAATTGCTGTAGAAAACTTTGGGCTCACAGCCCGTGATTTTTCAACCTTACTCACAGTGTGTAGGGAAATAAGGGATATGGAAATAATGCGGAAAGGTGTAGCTGAGAACGAAGATCAGCCATTATCTTATTGAATGGTGGAGCAGGCTCAAAGGGCTGATTGGCCTTTTCTGTTCTGACATTATTATGCACCAAGGGAATACACAAGAGCGATTAGTTTAATTTCTTTTGCAATACAGCATGATTTAATATATAAATTTGGTTACAATGTGTGTTTTGTGTTAGCTTATCTTTTTGCATGGTGGCCAGGTGGCAGAGAAGGTCAGGATTGTTGGACTTTGGTGAATGGGAAATTGGGGTTCAGGTTACTGATATCGCACAGGAACTAGTTCTTCATGGACAGACCGGATGAAAGGGGCTGCCTAGTTTGCAGCCTCTCTTCCTCTTCGTCTACCTTGCCTCCTCCTCTTCCTTACCATGCTCCTGATGCTCAGCTTTTCACGTGTTAAGTCGTGTCAAGGTTGTTCCATAACGATGGCAAAGTTTTGCAACAGGTAACAGACCACTAAAATTCTTGAAACTACCTCAGTTGAATATAGCATGGGAACCACAGTGGTCCAGACAATGGAATCATTGCTTTAGAATGCCAATGGTCTTGTGGCAGCATGGCTCTCATTGTATACATGCTACGCATGTGTCCATGGGTTGTAAACAGGAGTCATGAGCCATGTCATCAACAGTTAGCCCTTGTTGCTCAGTAGCCACCCTTTGGTTTGCTATGGTGACTGAAATACAGCTGGCACAATGGGTTGCCGCAGAATGAAGGCATCATGACTCTGCCAGGGTATTGGGCATTGAAAGGCATAATGTGCTGCCTATGGTCATACACATTTTGTTTCTGGAACATGGCAAAGTTGGCATGCGGTCTGCACAAAGCACATCATGCATGTGGTCAATGGCACCCTGCAACATGGGAAGCCTACATCTCTTAGCAAACCATCCTGGTCACCCCACCTGCTTCTCTCTGGCAAGAGGCAATGAAATGTAATTATCTCTCTTTGATTAGAGAGCCTCAGTGAACTGCCTTATGCAATAGTGCACTGCAAACTGCGAGATGTTGCTCATATTTCCAGCATCAGCCTGGAAGAAGCCAGTGACATAAAAACGTATAGCCACAGTCAACTTCACAGCCACAGGAAATGTGTTTCATGCCCTGCTCTGATGCTGGAATTGTGGCTGAAGCAGTGGGCAGGTTTCAGTGACAACCTCCTTAGTGAACAGCAGTCATCTCAAACATTGATCATCATTGATAGTCAGGTAGGAGAATTGCTCCCTGAACAGACGGGATGGATTTGGCCTCCTGCTGAGAGTCCTTTTCCCTATCCACCTCCTCCCTCTTCCATTAGCTTGTCCTGCTTTGAGTGGTTTCTGTTCATTCTGCCACTCATGCACGATTCCAAGAGGAAGGCCTACAAGTACACCTCTGTCTGAGAGTAACTCTTTCTGCAGAAGCCTTGAAGTCAGCAAAAAGTAGTTCAGCACCTGACACATCACTCTGTAGAAACTGGAAGCAACCAAACCGTCAACTAACCTGTACATAGTTGACAATCCCTTTAAATAGTGCTCGTGATGGTGAGGAGTTGGGGTGTGGAGGTGTGGGGGTGGGGGGGTGGTTGGTAGGTGAGGTCCTTCATGTTGCTTAACTGTGTTCAACTGTGCAAGGTTGTGACAGGGCACAGGCTGGACTGTGTAGTTCCAAAATCACAGCTCTGGCATCAAATCAGCATTACACACTGATTGACATCATAATCTGTCCCCTCTGCATACTTTTGGCAGATGTTAAGTTTGTGCATGCTAACCCCTTTTCCAAGATAGTGTTTGGCACATTTTGCATCAGAAATGCTTGTGTATGCCTTGGATGCCATTTTGGAACCCTAAAGGCACTTGTAGCATCCTAAAAAACGTGTTCTTATCACACCCAATTTTGTCCCCAATCTTATTTAAACCCTCTGGACCAAACTCAACCTTGCTAAACACAATAGAAAGCAAGAAAACTTCCCAAAACAGTACTATGTTGGCACGCTGATGAATGCTACCAGGCAGAGAAGGTTTAACATTTGCACAGCTTGACTCATTCGGTTGTAGTTTTGCCTCTGGGTCAAAACCCACCATGGATTAAGCACATAGTCCAGAATGAAAGATTGTTGCATTGTCAGTGGTGATGCCTTTTGGACAAGATGCTAAATCAAATCTCAGGTGCACGTAAAGGATCCTATGGCACAATATTTTTAAAAAATCAGTGTTTTACCCCTCCTCAACATTTCTACTTCAGCTAACACCAAATAATGATTTACTGTATCATGATAATGGTGATAACATTTCAAAAAGTGACTGACACGTCAGATGATTAAGTGGAATCAAAATGATCATAAGCGCAACAATGATTTCTTCTTTTCTTCTCTTGGGCCTCCTTATCTCGAGAGACAATGGATACGCACCTGGAGGTGGTCAGTGGTTTGTGAAGCAGCGCCTGGAGTGGCTATTAAGGCCAATTCTGGAGTGACAGGCTCTTCCACAGGTGCTGCAGAGAAATTTGTTTGTCGGGGCTGTTGCACAGTTGGCTCTCCCCTTGCGCCTCTGTCTTTTTTCCTGCCAACTACTAAGTCTCTTCGACTCGCCACAATTTAGCCCTGCCTTTATGGCTGCCCGCCAGCTCTGGCGAATGCTGGCAACTGACTCCCACGACTTGTGATCAATGTCACACGATTTCATGTCGCGTTTGCAGACGTCTTTATAGCGGAGACATGGACGGCCGGTGGGTCTGATACCAGTGGCGAGCTCGCTGTACAATGTGTCTTTGGGGATCCTGCCATTTTCCATGCGGCTCACATGGCCAAGCCATCTCAAGCGCCGCTGAATGATTTAATGATCATAATAAAGGTGCATTTGCTGACTTTAACTTAATATTACAGAACTTAAAATTCAAGCTCCAAGACTCCAGTACGTATTTGTCAAAGTTGAACTTTGCACTATATACAGCTTTATAACAAGGCAACATTGGTATGGTGCCAGATCTATGTCTGTTTATACTGACAATATTATAAAGACATCTGATTAAATCAACTGATGCATTGAAATAGTTTAGACACCTTGACTATGTACTGACTTGCATGCAGGATACCTACACACGGTAGGTCATATTTCCACATACTTTATTTCTGTGCTGTCTTCATCCACCCTTTAAGTTAATGACAGTTGACCTCAAATACTTTAAGATGCTACAACTGAATATCCTTTAGCCAATACCTACAATTAAAAAATCCAATTCATTTTCATAATCAGGACCTTCTTGAGTCTAGTATGCCATTTCTGTGCCAAAAACATATTTCAATTCCCCATTCTGTTCTCACCAACGTTTACCAACCATTAAAATGTCATTAACGTAATTTAACTGTCCCCTATCATCTATTGTAACATAAACTCATGTAGGAATATATTAATCCTAGTTGAGTTAGCATAGCTAAGTGGACATATTCCTATGTATATTATACATTGTTGAATGAAAAGACCAATCTATCTTGACCCTATGGATGTAAATTTTCCAGAATCCATTTGTAACATACATTGTCTGAAATCATATTCCACATACAGCGTGACAAAAAGCTGATCAATATGAATTGTTAGTGCGACAACAGAACATGTCAGTTCAAATATCTAAAATTCACAGTCATTGTCCGATTTCTTTAGGGTTTAGCATAGAACATAGGTCATCCACTTGACAGTTTCGGCTGAAGATCATTTCAAACGCTTCAGCCTTGTCTTTTGCACTGATGTGCTGGGTTTCACCTTCATTGAGGATGGTGATGTTGATGGAGCCTCCTCCTCCTCCAGATAGTTGTTGAATTGTCCACCACTTTTCACAACTAGATGTGACAGGACTGCAGGTTTTTGATCTGATCCATTGGTTGTGGGATTGCTTAACTCTGTCTATACCATGCTGCTTCCACTGTCTAGCATGCATGTCGTCCTGTGTTGTAACTTCACCAGGTTGGCACCTCATTTTTAGGTATGCTTGGTGCTGCTCCTTGCATGCTCTCCTACATTCGTCATTGTGTAAGATCTGGAGTTTGCTTTAATTTAATTGTAAGACTTAGGTCAATTACAATTACAGTCTAAGGTGGGAGAGCAGATCTAAAAGGGACTTACAGCTCAGACTAACTATGAAACAACACAGGTACAGGGTGCTTTCACAAGCTTCACTGACTTTATTAAGTTTTCCACAATAAGCACAAAATCATGATACTTAGCAAAGGGCAGTGGTCAGCAGTTGCGTTCACGATGGAACACTGGTCCTCAACCACCGGTTAACTGCGGCGCCTTGTCTCTTGATTGAAGTCTGTCTTCTGTCTTCTTCTGGATGATGATGCATGCTTTTGGAGTCTTAAATGTTCTTACTTTATACACCTTTCCTGGCTTGGTTCTGTGCCATATTAGGCAAAACCCTGTTTATGTTCGTCTCATTGGTCAGTCA
Organism: Heterodontus francisci; assembly: GCF_036365525.1. Classification (NCBI taxonomy): domain Eukaryota; kingdom Metazoa; phylum Chordata; class Chondrichthyes; order Heterodontiformes; family Heterodontidae; genus Heterodontus; species Heterodontus francisci. Next base: position 108,399,899 of record NC_090376.1, read on the forward strand.
TTACTTAACTCCCATTCCATGATGGTACTTGGAGCCTTGTTTAGGTCATTGACATTGTCATTCGGGGGGCTCCAGATTCGTGTTACCTTGCTGTGTATTCATCAACAATGACCACTTAACGAGATTGATATGCGCTTGTCCCATTTCACAGCTATTTGGCTAGACATGTTTACAGTCTTTACTGGTTAAAAAGCTTAACAGTCTCCCTGGGGTTATCCACATTCTAACAACTTTTAAACAAAGGATCTTTACATGGTCTGAATTAGTCCTTTCCATCACTGCTCAACATTTCATGACTTATACAGAACTCTAGCAAACATTCAACTGAACTTATCCATCATGCTTTTGTGTTTATGTTATAATTTTAACCGATATACTTAAGGATATGACAACTAGGTTCGAACAGTACTATAATAAAATAAACTCAATCCTACAATAGAATCAGGGTTGCTAATGGTAGAGTGAGGAATATGCTAGGCCATAAAGTTACGATTGTGGTGGAATAAAATTCTGCTGCTGTTGATGACCCACAGTGCCTCATGGATGCCCTGATTTGAGCTGCTAAATTTGTTCTGCATCTAACCCATTTAGCACGATGGTAGTGCTACACAACACAATGAAAGCTATCCTCATTGTGAAAACAGGACTTCATCTCCACAAGAGCTTTGTGGAGGTCACTACTACCAATACCATCATGGACAGATGCATCTGCACTAGGCAGGCTATGAGGATGAGGTCAAGTAGGTTTTTCCCTCATATTGGTCTTCTCACCAGCTGGTGCAGCCCCAGTCTGGAAGAAATGTCCTTCTCCATATTTCTGAACCATTTGAAACTACTTGGAAATGTCAATTGGTCTTAACTGGTCTTTTCTGGTCACAATTGGTGTTGTCTGGATATAACCGGGATAATGGGCAATCATAACTGGCAACCATTTGGCATTCCCAGTTGCCCAGCCAACTTTAACTGGAACCATTTGGGCTTATCTGGAATGAGTTGGCAGGCCAACTGGAACCAATTGGCATTAAATGGAGCCAGTTGACAGACATACAGCTGCTTCAACTGTGACCAGTTGGCAGGCAGAATCTTTGAACTGAAAAATATTACTGATAGTCTATCCAGTTAAATCTAACTAGGTTAACTTAATCAAATCAGCAAGACTGCCTGCAGCTTAAAAAAATGCCCCTGTGGGGGAACCATTTCATGATTTCCGTCACCACAGGGCACAGTCACAATTTTTTCATGCCTAACTAACTGGCACTGGTGTTGAATATCAATTCATTTGCAATGTTCCAAGGGAAGTGCTTGTAAAAATGAAAGTCCATTTAAGGCACATACGTTCATTGTCGCATATTTTATTTTTTTGCCAAAATAAATTAAGTGACAGGAATGAAGTGACAATTTCAATATTTACAAGGAGTCATGCAATTATAGCATAGTTTCAAACAGTTCACGTGAATAGAGGTATGCTTCAGAGCCACATATATTTGGAAAGTATGCAACGTAACATCGACCACTAATGTCCATTTTTACACAGTTGGCCACTGCTTCTTCAGGAGGCACTGCTTTAATATTTGTAGAAATGCCTGTGCAGACCCTCAGATGTGAAATACAGCCTGTCTGTGGATCCTGGAATGGGCAGTGTCTTGGATCAACAGCTCTTTAATAATCGTTACATAATGCCCTTGAAATGTCAGGACACTTTGTAGCAAACCAATTTGCTGAGTGTCTCATAAAACAAGAGAGTTATCTCCTCATATAAAAGCAAAATACCGCAGGAAACCTGAAATAAAAACAAGAAATGCCGGAAATACTCAGCAGGTCGAGAAGCATCTGTGGAGAGAGAAGCAGAGTTAACGCTTCAGGTCAGTGACCCATAGAAACATAGAAACATTAATAGGAGCAAGAGTAGGTCATTCAGCCCTTCAAGCCTGCTCCGCCATTCATTATGATCATGGCTGATCATCCAACTCAGTAACCTGTTCCCGCTTTCGCCCCATGCCCTTTGATCCCTTTGGACCCAAGAGCTTCATTTAACTCCTTCTTGAAAACATACAATGTTTTGGCCTCAACTGCTTTCTGTGGTAGCGAATTCCACAGGCTCACCACTCTCTGGGTGAAGAAATTCGTCCTCATCTCAGTCCTGAAAGGTTTACCCCGTATCCTTAGACTATGTTCCTTAGTTCTGGACTCCCCCACCATCGGGAACATCCTTCCTGCATCTACCCTGTCAAGTCCTGTTAGAATTTTATAGGTTTCTATGAGATCCCCCCTTACTCTTCTGAACTCCTGCGAATATAATCCTAACCGACTCAATCTCTCCTCATACATCAGTCCCACCATCCCAGGAATCAGTCTGGTAAACCTTCGCTGCACACCCTCTATAGCAATAATATCCTTCGTCAGATAAGGAGACCAAAACTGCACACAATATTCCAGGTGTGGCCTCACCAAGCCCTGTATAATTGCAGCAAGATATCCCTGCTCCTGTACTCAAATCCTCTCACTATGAAGGCCAACATATCATTTGCCTTTTTTACCGCCTGTTGGACCTGCATGCTTACCTTCAGCGATTGGTGTATGCAGCGACTGGTCTTGCTGCATATTCCCCTCTCAGTTTATAGATAAGAATCTGCCTTCCTGTTTTTGCTACCAAAGTGGATAACCTCACATTTATCCACATTATACTACATCTGCCATGCATTAGCCCACTCACTCAACTTGTCCAAATCACCCTGAAGCCTCTCTGCATCCTCCTCACAACTCACCCTCCCACCCAGTTTTGTGTCATCTGCAAATTTAGAGATATTACATTTAGTTCCCTCATCTAAATCATTAATATATATTGTGAATAGCTGGGGTCCTAGCACCGGTCCCTGCGGTACCCCACTAGTCACTGCCTGTCATTCGAAAAAAGACCCATTTTTCCCTCCTCTTTGTTTCCTGTCTGCCAACCAATTTTCTATCCATCACAATACACTACCCCCAATCCCATGCGCTTTAATTTTACATGCTAATCTCTTATGTGGGACTTTGTCGAAAGCCTTCTGAAAGTCCAAATCAACCACATCCACTGGCTCCCCCTCATCAACTCTACTAGTTACATCCTCGAAGAATTCTCATAGATTTGTCAAGCATGATTTCCCTTTCGTAAATCCATGCTGACTCTGCCCGATTCTACCACTGTTCTCTAAGTGTTCTGCTATAAAATCTTTGATAATGGACTCTAGAATTTTCCCCACTACCGACGTCAGGCTGACTGGTCTATAACTCCTTGCTTTTTCTCTACCTCCCTTTTAAATAGTGGGGTTACATTAGCTACCCTCCAATCTGTAGGAACTGTTCCAGTGTCTATAGAATCTTGGAAGATGGCTACCAATGCATCCACTCTTTCTAGGGCCACTTCCTTAAGTACTCTGGGATAGAGTTGTGCATAGGAAACCCGACGCGAGCCCGAATTCCAAACCTGGAAGTCCGACTCCACCCGACCCGAACCTGACACATGTCGTTGGGACCCGTCCAGGTCGGGTCGGGTGGCAGGCCTTTACATCAGTGCATGGGTAAAGGCCTGCTATCCGACTTGACCCCAACGAGATCCGAGGGCATGTGTCAGGTTCAGGTCGGGTCGGGTCGGCCTTCCAGGTCCAGTATTCAGACTTGGGTCGGGTTTCCTTTGCACACCTGTAAATTGGCATGCATACCATCAGACCCTGGGAATTTATTGGCCTTCAATCCCATCAATTCCCCCAACACCATTTCTCTACTAATACTGATTTCCTTCAGTTCCTCTCTCTCACTAAGCCCTGTGTTCCCCAACATTTCTGGTATGATATTTGTGTCCTCCTTTGTGAAGACAGAACCAAAATATGCATTTAGTTGGTCAGCCATTTCTTTGTTCCCCATAATAAATTCCCCTGTTTATGACTGTAAGGGACCTACATTTCTCTTCACCAATCTTTTCTCTTCACATACCTATAGAAACTTTTACAGTCAGTACAAGCTTGTTCTCGTACTCTATTTTCCCCTTCTTAATCAATCCCTTGGTCCTCCTTTGCTGAATTCTAAACTGCTCCCAATCCTCAGATCTGTTGTTTTTTCTGGCAGATTTATATGCCTTTTCCTTGGATCTAATGCTATCTCTAATTTCCCTTGTAAGTCATGGTTTGGCTATCTTCCCCTTTTTACTTTTGTGCCAGACAGGAATAAACAATTGTTGCAGCTCATCCATGCACTCTTTAAATGTTTGCCATTGCCTATCCACTGTCATCCCTTTAAGTAATGTTTCCCAATCCATCATGGCCAACTCGCGCCTCATACCTTCGTAGTTTCCTTTACTAAGATTCAGGGCCCTAGTCTCAGATTCAACTAAGTCACTCTCCATATTGATGAAGAATTCTATCATATTATAGTCGCTCATCCCCAAGGGGTCTTGCAACACTAGATTGTCAATTATTCCTCTCTTATTACACTATACCCAGTCTAGGATGGCCTGTTCTCTAGTTGGTTCCTCAACGTATTGGTCCAGAAAACCATCCTGTATACACTCCAAGAATTCCTCCTCTATGGTATTATGACTAATTTGATTTGTTCAATCTATATGCAGATTAAAGTCATCCATAATTACAGATGTTCCTTTATCGCATGCATCTCTAATTTCCTGTTTAATGCCATTCCCAACATCACCACTACAGTTTGAGGGTCTATATACAATCCCTACTAATTTTTTTTGCCCCTTATTGTTCTCAGCTCTACCCATACGGATTCCACATCGTCAGACTTAATATTTTTCCTTACTATTGCATTAATTTCCTCTTTAACCGGCAATGCAACTCCACTGCCTTTTGCTTTTTGTCTCTCCTTCCTAAATACTGAATATCCCTGGATGTTCATTTCCCATCCCTGGGTCACCTTGCAGCCATGTCTCCATAATCCCAACTATATCATACCCATTTACATCTATTTGCGCGATTAATTCATCCAATTTATTGCAAATGCTCCACGCGTTAAAACACAAAGCCTTAAGGCTTGTCTTTTTAATATTACTTGTCCTCTTCCCACTGTTTTTCACCGTGGCCTTGTTTGATTCTGGCCCTTGATTTATCTGCCTATCACTTTTCTTGTTCTTGTCTCTGATTCCCCCCTCCTCTGACTCCTTGCCAAGGTTCCCATCCCCCTGCCATTTTAGTTTAAACTCTCCCCAACCACTCTCGCAAATACTCCCCCTAGGACATCAGTCCTGGTCCTGCCCAGGTGTAATCCGTCCAGTTTGTACTGGTCCCACCTCCCCCAGAACTGGTCCCAATGTCCCAGGAATCTAAAACCCTCCCCCTCACACCATTTCTTCAGCCACGTATTCATCCAATGTACCTTGCTATTTCTACTCTGACTAGCACGTTGCGCTGGTAGTAATCCTGACATCACTACCTTTGAGAACCTGCTTTTCAACTTACTTCCTATATTCTGCTTTTAGGACCGCATCCTTTTTTTTTACCTATGTCGTTTGTACCAATGTGCACCACGACCACGGGCTGTTCACTGTCCCCCTTCAGAATGTCCTGTAACCGCTCTGAGATATCCTTGACCCTAGCACCAGGGAGGCAACATACCATCCTGGTGTTTCTTTTGTGGCCACAGAAATGCCTATCTATTCCCCTTACAATTGAAACCCCTATAACTATTGCATTCCCACATTTTTGCTCCTCCCCTGTGCAGCAGAGCCAACCGTGGTGCAATGATTTGGGCTGTTGCTGCTTTCCCCTAAGAGGCCATTACCCCAACAGTATCCAAAGCAGGATATCTGTTTTCAGGGGAATAGTCACAGGAGATTCCTTGATCAGAACTGGCAAAGGTTAGAAATGTAATAGGTTAAAGCAAATAAAGCGGGGGTGGGGCAAGAGACAACAAAAGGAAAAGGTATTGATAGGACAGGGTCACAAAGAATAACTGAGCAGAAGGTCATGGAGAAAAGGCAAACGGTATGTTAATGGTGTGTTGAAAGGCAAAGCGTTAGTGCAGAGAAGGTGTTAATGGACAGAAAAGTGAACAGCCCTGGCCCAAAGCACAAACATGAAAAAAACAGTGGGCAGGCACTTGGTAAGAAAAATGATGATGAAACAAACCGAAATAAAATAAAATAAGAAGAAAAAAGAAAAAAAAAACTGAGAATAAAAAGCAGGGGGGGCCCATCATGCGCCGACATTATTGAGCTCAATGTTCAGTCCAACAGGCTATAGCGTGCCTAATCGGTAAATAAGATTCTGTTCCTTGAGCTTGCGTTGATGTTCACTGGAACACTGCAGCAAGTCCAGGACAGATATGTGGGCATGAGAGCAGGGGGTGTGTTGAAATGGCGAGCAGCCAGAAGCTCGGGGTCATGCTTTCGGATTGAGCGGAGATGTTCCGCAAAGCGGTCACCCAATCTGCGTTTGGTCTCCCCAGTGTAGAGGAGACCACACTGTGAACAGCGAATACAGTATACTAAATTGAAAGAAGTACAAGTAAATCGTTGCTTCACCTGAAAGGAGTGTTTGGGGCCTTGGATAGTGAGGATAGAGAAGGTAAAAGTGCAGGTATTACATCTTCTTCGCTTGCATGGGAAGGTGCCGTGGGAAGGGGTTGAAGTGTTGGGGGTAATGGAGGAATGGACCAGGGTGTCACGGAGGGAATGATCCCTTCGGAATGTTCTGGAGTTATCTCCTTGCAGATTTTCAGATCAGTGTTGTGGTATGCAAATACTATCCCATTCATGTTGTTACGGCCAGGTGAGAAAGGTGTCTAGGGGTCTTTTCAGCCTTCACCTGGTCTTGTTGTAACATGGTTTAATTTTTAAACACACTGTGTTTTGAGCTCCCCCTTGGTGAATCCTTGTTCACCGCTTTCCAATTATAAGGCAAAGAAATGAGCACAAACAGGCCTTCTAACGTTTAAAGGAGAAAAGTGAAATTTATTAAAACTTAAACTTAAACTCTAATTCGGTTAATGCTTACTGATACACGCCACGCCCCACGCTAGCATGCATATGCGATACGCACATGCAAATACAGACAGAAAAGAGCAGAAGAAAAAAATTAAGTAGAGAGTTTGATGCAATATCAGAAGAGTTTCTTGTTACTGTGCTTCGAGCTCACTGTACCCTTTTGTAGGTAGTCTTGCTTTTTTGGGGGGCCCATTATTCTTCTTAAACCTTGCTCACTGTTGGAGACTTTTCTCTCTTGGGGTTCATCTGTATTCAATTGGTCTTCAGTTCCATGAGAAAGAGATGGGAGCAGACAGGAGAGAGATGTTCTCAGTCCAGGAGCAAACAGCTTTTTGAGTTTTAAAACTCTGCGGCAAGTTCAAATTCAAAAAACTCCAACTGCCAGTTAGTCATGTGACTAAACTGGTCTGACCAGGTCTTCTGTGTATTGGGGAAGTAGGACATGATTCTTTTATTCCAACACTGTTGCTAGTACGCAAAAAAGGTCTTTCCGGCGATGGGCCTGGCAATTCCTTGTGATAGGCCTGCTTTTCTTCCCCGCAACAATTTTAAGTTTCAATGTTCATGTGGTGAAATAATTTTTGGCAGGTGGGGGCCTGCATGACAACATGCATCCTGTGGTATACATGTGCCATATCATCCCTGTCGACAGTATAACGCCTTCCAGATAAAGCTTCAACTTCTTGTGTATTGATCATTTGCAACTCACCTCTGCCTAAAAAGTTTATTTCTTCAAAGGTTTTACAGACATTTTCTTCTCCTTTCCTTGGGCTTAAGAATAAGAATAAGAGGTAGGCCATTTAGGACTGAGATGATGAGGAATTTCTTCACACAGAGGGTGGTGAATCTGTGGAATTCTCTACCCTAGAAGGCTGTGGAGGCTCACTCATCGAGTATGTTCAAGATAGAGATTGATAGATTTCTAGATATTAAAGATATCAAGGGATGTTGGGATAATGCGGGAAAATGGCATTGAGGTAGAAAATCAGCTATGATCTAGCTGAATGGCCAAGCAGGCTCGAGGGGCCAAGCGGCCTACTCCTGCTCCTATTTCTTATGTTCCTATGTTAACATTGCACTGCAAAAGCTTCTAATGGTAATCTTACAAACTCATCCATCAAGTGTGACAAATATTGCATGAGAGGAAACTTATGCACTACCTGTGAGATAATTCCCCTATACCCTTTAAGTTGTTGTTTCGTTCGCCAATTGCATGCCTCAAAGGGGAAGCATGAATGGGTCCACAAGGGGGCCCACATGGCTACGCTTTTGGGAAGATATGTCAGTAAATGCACATTAAATGTTATGGCTCCTAAACTATATAGGAATTGTACCTCGCCAACAAATGAATATATCAATACATTACACTTTTGCATTACATCAACAGGGATTGATTTTTTGTAACAGGACAAAAGAAATGTGCACAACTAGAACATAGTGATTGAAATAAATCTCATCCCACTTAAACATGACAGACTGTAGAACAGTAGCCACATGTACCATTTTGAGGTCTTACAGTATTTCCTCTCAGCTAATTGTCTCAGGGCCCTCACAACAAAACTTGGCAGCTTAATGATCACAGTCATCTATCACAGCTAAACTTAGGGAAACTCCAATGTTATACTTACTGTCTGCTGAGGAAAGCCACAAGCCAGTTAATTGTATGATAACACCCAGTAGAAGGAAGTGCATGAAATCTGGTGCGGGGTGTGGATGGGAGGATGGGGTTGGGGGGGTGGGCGGTGGAATCCCTATGATATTGGAAAATGTGGTAGGTTCAAAAAAGCTCTAGGTCTTTTGACAGCTCTAACTGCACTCCTCCCTGCAGTGCCAAACTCATGTCTTGCAGCATTTCATCATCTCCCCTGTCCACATGATCACAGACATCTATTGCATACTTGACAACCTGGTCTACTACTTTCCCAGGATGGTAGCACAAGCCACATCTATGATATTCATTGAACTGAACTGTATTCTGCATTGCTGCACCTCTTTCTCTGACTAATAAAACTCTGTGAGAAGGTCCAAAATATGTTTCAATTCATGCTCTGATTGGGAAGACTGTAAAATATGTTTAAAGTCATTTATGAAAAGGTTTTTATTGAAAGAATTGTTGTATTCCTAGTTTTTAAAGATGTTTTGTTCAAAAACATTGTTTTATGAAGCTTTAAATTGTTTAGTATTGTTTCAAAGATGGTGTCACAAAATCTGGGCTGAGACAGGAGAAGCCAATTAAATTAAGCCCAGTTAGGAAAAAAGTTATCAACTGTGTAAGGTCAAGAAGGGTGCAAAGCTGAAGAGTTTGGCACCTAGGAGGCTCTGAAAAAAAAAACGCAGAGTCCTAAGCACCACAGAACACACAGGCAGAGACAGAGACACAGGCAGGACCACAGAAGAAGACTCACATAGAAGAAGATGCCAGAGTAGAAGGCATCAGAGAAGGACCGAAAAAAACATCACCTGTGCCCAGGCAGCTTTGAGCAGTAAGGATCGAAAGTGGCTTGTCTACTATCACCTATTGTTAGGTATTTTGTTTCAGCATTTATTCTGTTGACTTGCTGCATCAAAACCATTGTCTGTTGTCCAAGAACTCGGCAAAGGTCAGGGACCTACAGCTCTGTCTGATCGTAAGCAGATGATGGAGTAAATTGAAGGTGTGCAAATGGTCTCCCAACTCTGATATAAAAGGGGAGATGGTGGCGTGTTGGTAATTCAGCTAATGTCCCAGGGTCAGAGGTTCAAATCCTATCATGGCAGCTGATTTTAAATATGATTAATTAATAAAAATCTAGAATTGAAAGCTAGTCTCATACCAGGAAACTATCATTGATTGTCATATAACGCATCTGGTTCAGTAATGTCCTTTAGGGAAGAAAATCTGCTGTCCTTACCTGGTCCAGGCTACATGTGACTCCAGACCCACAGCAATGTGGCTGACTCTTAACTGTCCACTGAAGTGGCTGAGCAAGCCACTCAGTTCAAGGGCAATTAGGGATGGGCAACAAGTGCTGGCCTTCCAGCGATGCCCACATCACATGAAAAAATAAAAAAAGAATAATGCCTATTATTTTTCGTCATGTTGCAGCAAGAGAATTGGACCAGCCTGGGCATGGCAGTGCACTCCCAGCACTACGTAAGCAAATATTGTCAGACCTGCCTGCACCCCTAGCACCAACCAGACAGAGTTAGCAAGCTCTAATTCTTATGGAGCTTTAGGAGGCCAGCGAGCTGTTGTATACTGGCAAGGTAATGATTCTTATAATTAATTTTTGAAACATTAGATAATCATTGTTGGTTCAGAAGAAGGTGATGGATCATTAGGACATTTGGTGTAGTGCTAAACTTGCCTCCCTAGTGACTTAAGTAATTCAGTGAGACTGAACCATTGAATAATCTTTCCTCATGTACAGTCTGCAGTTTGAGTCTATATTATCTTCCAATTTTACATGTAGGATATTGAGAATGCCCCTGATCATACAGGTGCAACTACTGGGTGGTGTTGAAATCCCAGAAAGAGTATGGAATAAGGCACCAAGCCGAAGGGCATATTCATTATTCGTCAATTCCTGGTTGTTGGAATCTGGGGGGAGTGACGAGCTCAAGGAAAGGGCAGTCTGTGGGAGAGCGTGCCCACGCATTGTCAGCACTGAAGGCACTGAGAAGCCTCCACTCTCATGTTAAATGCGATTAAAGGTGACAACTGTGATGACCCATATACCTGTATATTCTTTTTGAGTGATGTCTCCTTCAAGTGGACTGGGGAATATTGAAAAAGTGTTAATTGGTTTCCTGATTGTGACATCATTAGGTTCCAAGAAATGACCTTGTGACCTGGGGATGAACTGCTAAAAAGCAATGGGTAAACAGAAAGTTAATGTAGTGGGGTTGTTAAGGATGTTTTATGGCAGGCAGTTCAGAATATCACAAATCTCTCTCAACGGGAGCTTGGCACTTAGGAGACCTCTGTCACCTGTTTTGGAAGTCTGTGACTTTATTTTTTCTCTTATTTACAGCATGCTTCACACCTCACCTCCACATCCAGGGACTGAATGAGGGATCTGCCTAGGAAGAGCTCAGTAAGATGAACAATTACATTGCCGAGAAAATACAATACCTCAATAGAAAACCAAAATCTGGTGAACCATCAAACGTCTAAATGTAATTAAAAACAAGAAATGCTGGAACCACTCAGCAGGTCTGGCAGCATCTGTGGAAAGAGAAGCAGAGTTAACGTTTCAGGTCAGTGACCCTTCTTCGGAACTGATCACAGCACACATAGGTAATTTTCACTTGTTAGTGGTACATCTATGAACACTTTTCACAAGTGAAGACTCTGGTCTCAAATGGAATGAGTTGAGCCAGAAACCAGTCTAACTGGTCACAACTGTAATCAATATAATTTTCAACTTGAATCACATTCACTGATCTCAACTGAAGCCAATATAATTTTCAACAGGAACCAGGTTCACAGATCTCTAGTGGAGCCAATATAATTTTCAACAGGAACCAGGTTCATGGGTCTCTACTGGAGCCAATATAACTTTCAACCAAAACAAGCACAATGGTCCAGTTGTCCCATTTTCTTTGATCAAGTGGTTCAAGTGGATCAGTTACCACTGTTTTAGATTTATGCCAGCTCAGTTACCGAGCCAGTCTTGGTGATGAACATTGAAGTCTCCACCCAGTGTACATTCTGTGCCCTTTCTACCCTCACTGCTTCTTCAAAGTAGAGTTCAACATGGAGGAGCACTGATTCATCAGCTGAGGGAGGACTTAGGAAGTAATCATAACGGTGCAATGGGACAGGGAATGTGCTCCAAAATTCTCTGATGTAGGCCTCCGTGCAGGAGGTGGAGAGGAGGAGAAATGTCCTTTATCCACAAGGGGCCAGGGCGCCTTCTCGACAAACTTTGAGAAATCAATGGGAGCAGACAACCGTCACGGTCAATGCAAGCAGTGTAGCCCTAGGGATCTGGATGCAGGGCCGCAAAAAGTTTCATGACCTCGTATGAATGGTCAAAGTCAGTGAATTCACTTTTAAATGTCATATAGTTACAACTGGAGCACTAGCCTCAGACACTGTTCAATTCACTGCCCCCACCTTCTTCACTCACCTCACAACAATTTCTATCAACCAAAGCTCATACCTCACATTCATTGTTTCACCTTACCCACACACACTTGGCACTTCTGAATGTCCTCATGTCCACATCTCACAATTTTCACACACTGCCAGTTATTCACCTTTGACAGCCACAGATTGCACCACACTCACTGGCACACATCCCTCTTTCTTGTCAGACAAGGTGGAGCATAACCAGAGGCAACAGCACCTAATCAGCAGAGGACAGTTGCATGCCTTACTCCAGTAGAGGAGGTGGTGCTCATATCCATTGGAGCACCCACAACTGAGGTCATGTCCAGTGGCAAGACTATGAATATTGAAGATGTTGTTATTCTTCTTCTCACATCCCACTTTACACTCAAACACAATGTCTTCTGATTTACTTTCTGCACATGATGTAAGCATGCACCTCTTGCTTTACTCCCCACACTGCTCTCAACACAACCCTACCCTTGTGCCTTTTTCCTTCAGACCTGACCAGGCAGTAGGGAAAAAGGAAGAAGTGGAAGAGCAGGAACACAGTGATGAAGAAAAACACCATCCCTCACTCTCACATTCGCAATCACCACCTCAGATACTGAAACTGCTTGTACTTTAGTGGAAGCTTAGCAGCAGGATCGCACGTGGTGAGACACCAGGCACAAATGGGCTGCAACCCAAACAGGGGACAAGGGTAGCACAGATGCCAGCTCAATTTGGTGAAGTCGCACATGAGTTCTGCTGCAGATGACTCACATGAGGACTTTGATCGGCGGCCTACAGAAAAAGACTGATGGATATGCACACAGAAATGCTTAGTGCATTGGCAGCCTTGCCAGAAAGCCTGTGATCACTGTCAAGAAGCAGGAAGGAGATCTGGCACAAACCTTGCACATGGCTTTGCACAGAACTTGGAGCCCAGCCTTTCCACCGTGGAAGTGGTGGCCAACTCTATCACCAACCATGATGAAGCATCTGATGGCCAATGTCTCAGCTTCCACTCCAACAAAAGCAGAAGCCACCCAACGTCTGGGTGAAAGCTCAGACTGAAGTCAGGCAAGCTCAGCTTGCTGCCATGAATATCAGACTGCTCTGAAGGCAGCTTAGCTTTTTGTCACCAAGCTCAGACTGCTGTCATCCTGGCTGCTGATGCTAGTGTTCAAAGAGACACGCAGTCCATCAATCTGTCCTCCAACATATTGCTAGGATTGCTGAGGCCCCACTCCATGGGAGTGGCAGTGGCACCAGAGAGCATGAACTTATCTCAGGATGTTAATGTCTTTGCTGTTGTCTGTCAGCCAGCCAGCACCGTATGGCGCCATTAGTGCTGAGGTGGTAAAGTTCAAAGCCTGGCCTTCAGAAAAAGTTTATGGTCACGGTTACTTTTGCAGCCATTGGCAATACTTCCCTCATCCTACTATGAGGCTGCAGTTCTGGCTGCAACGGCTGGCGGGTTGCAGTGAATACCTCCTTAGTGAAGCAAGTACATCTGATCCACTGTTCCTCACTGAGGTTGACAGAGGAGAATTGCTTCTTGCAGACCCTGGGTGGATTTGGCCTCCTGCTGAAAACCCTTCTCCTTCTCCTCCCCCGCCCTGTTCCAGCAGCTTGTCCTTCTCTGTGTTACTTCTGTTCAATCTCCCTGTCATGCTGCAGGCCAAGGGGTTACAAACTATTGCACCCATGTTTGGGAGCAAGTGGGCTAAGCAAAACCGGAGAAGCCAGGACCAGATTCTTCAGCACTTGCCACACCACTGCCTGTAGACTTCAGCAAGTTTAATTAACAGTACAAACCACCCCAAACCCTTCTGCAAATTCAGCAACAGCCAGTAGAAATCAATCAGCATCTAAACTTAAAGTAATTAATGATCATTTTAAATAGCACTGGCGGGGGATCCGTCCTGCTGCTGAACGCATGTTCAACTGTACGAGGTTAAGAAAAGGTGTTAGCTGGAGTGTTCATGTCAAAAATGGCTCTGCTGGTGTCAAATCAGCAGTATATACTGACTGACATCAAGATCTGCCGACATTGGGCCGAATTTAGTGAGCCTGCCATGGATCCCAGAGGCAGACCCGGAAATAGGCACCATTCCTGCTAGTCACGTGGGTGGCTACCCCACCGCGGTCATGCAATGGGGTGGCCATTTTGCATAATGGAGACGTGGGACCCGTCCAATCACACGGTGGAGACGGGATATGAGATGCCTAATATGGCATCAGATGATTCTGGAGCAGGTGCTAGCACCATGTTTAAGGACCTGCAACCCTGCTTGCATTGCTTCCTTGCACTCATTTGCTGCTAGCTCGTCAAAACTGAGACCTTGTTGCATTGACTGGACCCGCCACCAACCCTGAGGCAGACCCTGCAGGATGGCAGAGGTAAGACACTGGGTGGCCCCATGGGTTAGCAATGCATCCCTTGAGATTCTCCTCCATGCTTTAAGGAAAAGGTGGGAGGTCCTCCTGCCTGACTAAGCAAGCTTGGTTGAAGATCATTAAGGAGGTCAGCAGCTGTGGGGTCACCACCCAGAAATGGGTACAGTGCCGCTAGAGGATCAGTGACCTCCTGCATTCTGCCAAGGTGAGTGCTCCATACCTCTCTCCTTTTTTAGTGATTGCAAGTGGCTACACAGAAGGAAATAGGATATGTGTAGGGAGGCACCACAATGGCGATGGCAGAGGGGGTTAGGCATCACCTCATCCTGACAGATGCATGGCTGTATATCAGCCACAGGCCACCTTCTTTCACAGATCACCCCCATTAACTCCCCTGAGAGTGAAGTTATTGTGCTCTATGTAATTCCCCAGTAGAAGATGAGAGGGTGCCTCTAGCAGAATTGTCATGTTATTCTCTCTGCGAAGTATGACTATCTCCCTCTTTCTACTTGCAGGACAGGAGGGCCCCTAACAGGAGGGAAGCAGCCCTGACTGGCGGAGGCATTCCAGATTTTCGGCCTCTCTCCACTGTAGAGGAGGAGGCACTATAATTGGCAGTGATCCAGGGCAGCCGCTCCACATCAGATGGAGAGACTGGAATCTCCATGCAAGAGAGTGAAGATTGGCTTCCATTGACATACTGTTCACTTTTGGAGATCCACATCACGCATTGTTGGCATGGTGAGACCTGCAAAGCCTAATCCAAACATGTTTGTGTTCTTTCATGCAGGTTGGCAATCCGCAGGAAACTCAAGCAGAAACGTTAAAGAGTGAGAAATCCCCAGGACCTGATGGATTCCATCCGAGGGTGTTAAAGGAAGTAGGGGAGCACATTGTAGATGCCCTAACTATCGTCTTTCAGAGTTCCCTAGATTCAGGAGTGGTCCCTCTGGATTGGAAAGTTGCACATGTCACTCCATTTTTTAAGAAGGCTAAAAGGGGGAACCAAGGAAGTTACGGACCAGTTAACCTGACATCTGTGGTGGGCAAGTTGCTGGAGTCTATAATCAAGTATAGGGTGACTGAACACCGAGAAAAATTTTAGTTAATCAGGGACAGCCAGTATGGATTCATGACAGGAAGGTCATGCCTGACAAATCTCATTGAATTTTTTGAAGAGGTGACTAAGGTAGTGGACAGGGGAGTGTCCATGGATGTTATTTCTATGGACTTCCAGAAGGCATTTGATAAAGTCCCACATAAGAGACTGTTAACTAACGTAGAAGCCCATGGAGTTGAGGGCAAATTATTGACATGGTTAGAAAGTTGGTTGAGTGGTAGGCGACAGAGAGTGGGGATAATGGGTCAGTACTCTGATTGGCAGGATGTGACTAGTGATGTCCCGCAGGGATCTGTGTTGGGGCCTCAATTATTCACATTATTCATGAACGACTTGGATGATGGCATAGTAAGTCACATATCCAAATTTACCGTTGATACAAAGTTAGGCGGCATTGTAGACAGTCTAGATAATAGCATAAAATTGCAAAGAAATATTGACAGACTAGGTGGGTGGGCAAAACTGTGGCAGATGGATTTCAATGAGGGCAAGTGTGAGGTTATCCATTTTGGATCAAAAAAGGATAGAGCAGGGTACTTTCTAAATGGGAAGAGGTTAAGTACAATGGATGCCCAAAGAGACTTGGGGTTCAATTGCATAGATCTTTAAAATGCCATGAGCAAGTGCAGAAAATAATCAAAAAGGCTAATGGAATGCTAGCATTTATATCTAGAGGATTGGAGTATAAAGACACAGAGGTTATGCTGCAGCTGTACAAAACCCTGGTTAGACCCCACTTGGTGTACTGTGAGCAGTTCTGGACACCACACCTTAGGAAGGATATATTGGCCTTGGAGGAACTGCAACGTAGGTTTACAAGAATGATACCTGGACTACAGGGGTTAAGTTATGAGGAGAAATTATACAAATTAGGCCTGCTTTCGCTAAAATTTAGAAGGTTAAGGGGTGATCTGATTGAAGTCTTCAAGATATTAACAGGAAAAGACAGGCTAGCTAAAGATAATAAAAGCAAAATACTGCGGATGCTGGAAATCTGAAACAAAAACAAGAAATGCTGGAATCACTCAGCAGGTCTGGCAGCATCTGTGGAAAGAGAAGCAGAGTTAACGTTTCGGGTCAGCGACCCTTCTTCGGAACTAGCTAAAGATAAACTATTTCCACTGGTTGGAGATTCTAAAACTAGGAGGCATAGTCCAAAAATTAGGACCAGACCGTTCAGGAGAGATATTAGGAAGCGCTTCTTTACGCAAAGGGTCGTAGAGGTTTGGAACTCACTCCCACAAACAGCAGTTGGAGCTAGAACAGTTGTTAATTTTAAATCTGAGATAGATAGATTTTTGTTAAGCAAAGATATTAAGGGATATGGGCCAAAGGCATGTATATGGAGTTAGGCCGCGGATCAGCCATGATCTCATTGAATGGCGGGACAGGCTCGAGGGGCTGAATGGCCTACTTCTGTTCCTATCTTCCTGTGTTCCTATGTTCCTATGATAGCCATCCATCTCGAATAAGGAGGAGCACTCAGAGGATGCACCGTCCCATGACCCACCTGCACCTTCCACCAATGCAGATACTTTCACCTCAGTGGGTTTCTGTTTGGTTGCAGAATCAGGGTCACAAGCTGGTGAGAGCATGGCGCGTGCACCCGAGCAGTTGGTTGAGGCTGAAGCAGCCGAGGCCTCTGATCGTCAGAAGACTGTTTGTGACCAAGCCCAAGTTGATGACGAGCCTCTGGTGTCAACAGCACAGGGCATGCTGGAGTTAGAGAGAGAGGTAAGGCAACATATGGCGGAGATGCCAGAGGCAATGCACGGCCATGAGCGGACGATGGAGGAGTCAATCCATGCCATGAGTGCTGCCATGTCTCAGGCATGTGAGTGCATGTCTTCTTCCATCGAGAGGTTGACGACCCTCATAGAGACAGATCCCACAACTGCACGCAGAACTACATACCATCGCCTTGGCCATGAACTCAATGCAGCAGTGGCAAGGTTAGAGAAGGACTAGGCGCTTGGAGTCTTCTCAGGGTGCTCCAAGTGTGGACACCAGCTCCTCCGCATCTCTGCCAGTGAGTTCAGCTCCAGTATCTGCGACGCCTGAGGACAGTCCTGCACAAGTGCAGGAAACCCTCAGGCAGCCGGAGCCCTCCAGGACTCAGGCAACTAGAAGATGGTTGTCGAAGTCATCCCAGGCCAAGGGGCGGCCTGATCAGCAGCCTGCCTGGAACTCAGTTGCTAGTGCAGGGGTCACACTCCTGCAGGGGACCACTCATAAACTTATAAAGGAAAACATTAAGACACACTTGGGAGTTCACAGGTGTTTTAAATTTGACATGTGCTACATCATATGAAGTTCTTTTGTTCAAGCCATTAACCTTCAATGTGCAAAAGCGATTATTTTATCATGCCTTAACTATGAGCTGTTGACTTCAAACTTCCCCCTTAGTGGAATGCCAGTGTAGGCACAGCTCTCATTTTGAATATGACCTCCCATGGGCACTGATGCGTGGTTCAGCTAGGCATGGAGCACAAATAGGAAGGAGACGACATGCATTGTGTTGAGTCTTTATTGTTTTTTCTCTGAATGGCCAACAGGGTGGCTGGAAGTGGGTAAGTAAGAGTTTGCCTCCTTGGCACATTGCTCAATCTGCCTGGCCTCCAGTGCAAGGGTTTCAACATCCAGTGCTGCTTGCTCCTCCCCCTCCTCCATGTCCTCCTCATTGATGGAATAGTGTTGCTCAGTCATGTTACCATCAAGCAAGGCCTCCCTGCTCTGCAGTGCGAGATTGTGCAGAACACAGCAGACCACCACGATACACAAGACCCTCACTGGGGCATACTGCAGGGCTCCCCCGGATTAACCTAGGCAGCACAATCTCATCTCCAGCAGCCCAATGGCCTGCTTGATGGTCACTCGGATGGAGACGTGGCAAGTGTTGTACTTCTCCTCTGCTGCAGTGCGAGAGTTCCTCACAGTCAGTAGCCTTGTCCCTGAGAAATCATCTCTGAAGGCGATGGGGGTCTGAAAAGCTATTGCACCTGGGACTGTCAAAGTATAAAGGCATTGTGGTTGTATCACGGAAAGCAGGCACACACCTGCAGGAAACACTTTAGGTGTTTGCAGACCAGATGAACGTTGATGGAATGGATGCCCTTCCTGTTGATGAAGGCAGCTGGCTGATCTGTTGGAGCCTTGATGGCCTCAGGCGTGCAGTCTATCACACCTTGCACCTGGGGAAATCCAGCAATGGGCCCAAATCCAATGGCCCTCTCTGCCTTACTGTCAGGATCGGTCCGGTAACGCACATAGTCACCAGCCCTCTTGAACAGGGTCTTTATCTACTCCTTGATACAGCAATGGGCTGCTGCCTGGGAAACCCCACATGGGTCCCTGGTCGATCCTTGGAATGCTCCAGAGGTATAAAAGTTTATTGCCACTGTGATCTTTAGGGCCACTGGCATTGGGTGAGCCTCAAATCCCATAGGTCAGAACTCATCATGCAGCAGGGTACGTAAGTTGGTGACGGCCTCCCTGGAGAGGCATAGTCTTCACTGATAATGCTACTCGGACATTTGGAGGTAGCTGATTCGAGCCCAGTACATTCTCTCGTGCATGTGGGCCCTTCTTGGCATGGCCGGCTGCTGCAGCTCTCGTCGTGGACATGCAAGGGCAGGCACAGCTTAATCTTGGGCCTCCCTCTGTCAGAGGTCCTGTATCACGCTATGGGGGTTCACAAAGACAGGATGTATGAGACCATGCCAGGTGACCAGTGGGACTACAGAGTGCTGTCAATGCAGAGGCAACCCTGCCTTAGCAACTGAGCTTTTGCTACTTCTCATGGCAGATTCTCTAATGGCCCTCAGTGCCCAACCTTGCTGATAGCCGACCCTCTCATGCAGCAGTCTGGGGAACCAAACATCTCACCCAATACTTTGTTCACTTGATACAGCCACCCAAGCCTAAACCCCCACTCCTCTCGCAGAGCATGCGAGACCCTGACAGCCCCTTGCAGAGTGTCCTAGACTCCGATCCCCCTTGTAGAGCACCTGAGACTCTGACCCCTCCTTGCAGAGCACCCAAGAACCCAAACCCCCTTGCAGAACACCCAAGAACTCGACCCCACTCCTTGCAGAGCACCGGAGAACCCAAACTCCTTTTAGAACACCTGAGAACCTGAACACCCTTGCAAAGCACATAGTACTGCAGGCTGCAAATGGCCTCCGCACCTTCCTCTTCCCCTATACAGTGCTGGACATGGCTGCCTCCCTATCATGGCACTGAAGCCTCGTCTTGGTGTTGCTACCTTTTAATTGTCCAGAATCCAAAAGCACGTCAGTGCCACCTGAAATCCATTTACTCCCAAGCCCCCCATTGAATCACAATGAATTAGATACAAATGTATTAAAAGTGCTCAACAATTTAAAATACATTCCCGTCACGTCGTGGCGGCGTTTCCACCTTGGTGCCTTCCCGCCACTGACTAAATGTGGAACTGATATCATGACGCCGGATTTCCGGGAGGATGCTTCCATTATGATCCTCTGCCCCCCCCCCCTCCCCCACCTGGAACTGCACAGTATTGGAAGCTGTGGTTTGAATAAAGCACTGCACAATTTGATCACTACCTCCTCTGATGGACAATGTACTGTTTTGGATCCATAGTTCAATTTCCTATTGGCTTTACTAATTGCTGCTTTGCATAAGTTGGACATGTTTAGCATTGTACCTACTAAGACTCTGAGTTCACTTTCAACCTCATCCTTAACTATTTCAGTACCATTCTCAGCCCTAAGCTCTGGAATTCCCTCTCCAAACGTTTTTGCCTCTTCACCTGCTCTCTCCTCCTTTATAATGCTCCTTAAAGCTTACTTCTTTGACCAAGCTTATTGTCACTTGACAGAGAAGGGAATAGAGGGATATGGGGACAGAATGCAAACAAATAATTAGAATGAGAGGAGGCTTGTGTGGAGTACAAACAGCAGAATAAACCAATTGGATTGAAAAGCCTGTTTCTGTGTTGTAGATACTACATGCTAACACTTTAGTTCAGTACTGTGTAAGTGCTGCACTGTCAGAGGTGCAATCTTTTGAATGAGACATTGAACCAGGTCCTCCTTCTCAGGTGAATGTAAACGATCCCATGGCACAATTTGAAAAAGAATAAGGATGTTCTCCCAATTCCTGGCCAAAACTTATTCATCAACCAAAGTTGACCTAAAACATTAACCCTACCTACCTCTCTCCATAGATGTCACCTGACCTGCTGAGTGGTTCCAGCATTTTGGGTTTTTATGGTTTGAATGTCAGTTGATTGATATATACCTAATAATATTGTTTAAGTATTGTGGAACTGATTGGAATGCATTTGTAATGGTTTAATTCCTTTCTGGGGAGCATGGAATTAAAATTTCATGGATCTTAAAAATATTTATGTTTTGATTGAATTTTTCTGCTCACAATAGTGCCATGAAACACGACACTTTCCTGCCTTTTGTATTTATTGCTGGTTGTAAACATTTTCATGTTCAGTCATGTTTAACACAGCCAGATGCAGAATAATGTTTATTCTTTTTTACAACAGTGTCCCTCAGTTCCAACTACAGCAGCTAACCCAAAATTTCAAATCCCAAAACAGCCATCCTTAAAGCAGATCTGAGTAAATTCTTAATTATGTGTAGCTTTGTTTATGGAAAACACATTTAGACTTCCTAAAGTTATTTTATCTGACATCTTTAAAAAATCAAAACAAGGAAGTCTTCATTTCCTATCTGTAGCCCAGCTGGATCATAGGAACATAAGAACAGGAGCAGGCCATTCAGTCCATCAAGCATATTCTACCATTCACTTAGCTCATGGCTGATTTGTACCGTCACTCCATTTACTTGTCTTTGATCCATATTGTAAGATAACCTTACCTAATAAAAGTCTGTCAATCACAGTCTTGAAAATTTCAATTGACCCAGCATTCACAGTTGCTGGAGGGAGAGAGTTCCACATTTCTAACACACTTTGTGTGAAAAGTGATTTGTGGAATGAAGCCCAGGTACCAGAGATGAAAGGGGAGTGTCATTCAACCAACAGTTCTTTTTCATATTCCTTGCTTTGGCCTGAAATTGCTAGATTGCATTTTCACATCAGAGTTTTGGCCTAATTTTAACTTTTGTTGCCAGGCAAAAAGCAGGTGATGGCAAATAGGTGGTCCATCATACTACCCGCCTGATTCTGTTTTCATTGAATTCAACAGTATAAAACAGGTAAATAAACACCTAACACTATTTGCACCTGGTGTTGAAAGTAAAAATTCACCCTTTGTGTAAATTTCATAAAACAGATGCTTTCTTTTGGTAATGTGTTCTGACCAAATAGCCGTGGTTTTCATTCCTGTTTGTTATTTTTAGAATATACCCATTTTAATTCTGTCTCATTTGGTGGGGTATAATCCCCAATAATGATTGTCAATGATTGGGTAAGAAAGTTAGAACTTTAAATGCAAATAGGGAATTAGAGAGCAGTGTGGAGGATTAGTTTGGTTCTTGTCATAAATACTCTGAAAGTAATTTGAGTTATCACTTCTTCAATTGAATATGTTTTGATATTTGGAAATCATTGGAACTTGAACCTTTGAGGCCTTCCTCACACATCTCTCCCTGTTAAATGTTTATTTTAATCTGGACCTAAGTCTCTCCACAATCTTTCACATTCTTTTCCTGATCCATTTTCAGGAGTAAGGCTGGTGGAAATAAACCTTTTGTGGTTACAGTGCCTTTAATTTACTAAATATGTTCTTGTTGCATGGATACTAGCAGGTAGAGGCTTGAGACCAGTGGCTGCACTTAACAGCATGGAGTCAGTTAGTTTACATCACTGTGGACAAGGAAAATGGAATTGACCATATGTGTACTGGTTACATTTTTAATGTTAGCTGACAGCTAACAGAATTGTTCTGCTGACATTAGAAATTAAATTTAGAACATTGGACAGCTTGGGAATTGTCAAGCTTCAGTGGCAATATCGTGGGCAGTGATGGATTGAAGTGGGTGGTCGCACATCACCTATCGAAATCCAGTTTGGGCAACCTTACATCTAATTTGCACTACTCAGTTCACATCAATGAGAAGCCGAAATGGCTATGAATCAGCTCAAACTGTATGACTTAAATGGTTTCTAAGAGAATAGCTAATATGTTGATACTTTTCGTTGACAGCAGTATATTTTGCTGTTTCCTTTTCAGTATGATTTATCTGGTATTAAACAATTGCTTTTATCAGAGATAATTTCTGGCATTTTAGTTAGTTGCTAGATTTTAAATCAGGGCACGGATATAACTCTGGTTGATTGAAAGGATGTTAATTTGAGAGTGTGTAAGGCAGCTGAATTCTGCAAATCATCAGTTTGGGCTTATAAATTTATTTATAGACCTTTCTTACATTTCCCCGTATCTTCAGCGAAATAGACTTAATCGGTTTTAAATCAGTTTTAACAAATGAATGGGAGATTATTTTAAGTTTTCATTTGGCCAGTGGAACAAAATGTCATTCATTTGAATTAAGTTCATTCATCACACTTTGCCAACTGATGTTAATCCGATAAAGAAAGTCTCACTATCAGGTAATCTTTTAAAAAGCAAATTGTTACCAAGAATAAAATAATTACGATTTATTTCTACATTTTTTAAGACAATAAATGCTGAACACAAATAACATTCGTAAGTGGCTCAAAACACTTTTATGCCTCATTATGCTTGGGATTTTAGTGCAATTGAGGAGCTTTAAAATGTATTATCTCAATCAACTAGTCAGGTGGCTTTGCCTATAGCGTCAGTTCCAGCCCCTCAAATTTGAAGCACCAATCTGCAAGTAGAAGTACAAATGTGTGATGGATGACAAAGTATGTGTTTCTGCGTGGTGCTCAGACAGAAACAAAGCACCCAGGATTATAACCCATTTCACTCATTCATATACATGCTTCATCTACTTGTAAGAATGTACTCGCCTGAGAGGAGGCTGGTCTGAAACCAGCGGGAGACCAGTTTTAATGCAAGACATGGCATGCATTGGTTTCTGGGGCATTCTTCTGGCTCCAGCTGTGAGACTGCATCTGGCACAGTACTACTTCAGCCATTTAGCCACCTACCTGGTGAGTCTTGATGGAAGTAGAGCAACCAACCACAACTGCAGTTTGACTGCCGCATATTTTGGTGCTGCATCAACGTCCAGTGATAAATAGGAAAGAACAGTAACAAATAATTTATTTGATTGTAACATAATTAAGTCATGTCCTAGAAACACTTGGGATACCTTAAGTACAATTAGATGATTTGATGGGAGAACTAATGAGCTGTAGGAATGAACTTTGATGGGTCACTGGGTTTTTCTCA
The DNA here is from genome assembly GCF_036365525.1 of Heterodontus francisci. Taxonomy (NCBI): domain Eukaryota; kingdom Metazoa; phylum Chordata; class Chondrichthyes; order Heterodontiformes; family Heterodontidae; genus Heterodontus; species Heterodontus francisci. The sequence continues at coordinate 108,423,810 of NC_090376.1, forward strand.
ACCTTGATTTTTCTTGTTTACCAGTTAAGCTTTACTGTGCAGCAAGCACCCATAAAGGAAGAAGCCACAATAAAGAATATTATAAAAATGAATGCTATATTGTTTACACCCATCCAGTTATTTTATCATTACTGGATTATTATCTTTCAATTCACTACTTAACAGTGGTGTGGGAGCACCATCAGCACAAGAACTACAACAGTATAAAGAGAAGGTCCACCATTACCTCCTCAGGGCAACTAGCAATGGGCAATTAATTCAGCCTTGGCAGTATCATCTACATACTGAGAATTAACAAAAGAAATCAAACAAATTGTTGATAGAATGAGGGTTGATCTTTTCCACTTCACTGTTATTAAGGGGACTGGATCTTTTCTTGTTCAATGCAGTCCTTGATATTCCTTAGGCTACCATTCCATTCAGGAATTAATGTTACTAACATAGAGTCAGAAAAGAAGAATTTTAGCCAGAATTTTATGTTGGGTGGGAGGCCCCGCCCACTGGCCAAAAAGTCGGGGGCAAGCCCGCCTCCGCTGGGCCTTGGGAGCCACGCAGGGACTTTTTGCTCCCCAGGTTCTTAATTGGCCTTGGGCGGGACTTCCACCTTCTTGAGGCAGGAAGTCCACCTAATAGAGCTGCTGGCCAATCAGCGGATCGGCAGCTCTTAGTCCCAGCAGTGCCACCAGGAGCGATGGGCTCTGCTGGGACTACACCCAGCTATCGCAAGTAAGGTGAAGGATGGCCCCGGAATGAAGATGTTTTTGGGGCCTCGCTGGGGACATTCAGCTGGGCCCCGGCAAGGCAAGGGGCATCGGTTGTGGGAGAGGAATGTTGTGGGGCGGGGGGGCGATTGCGGCTTCGGGGGCAGCTCTCCGTGGGGCACAGGGTTCCCGATCAGGAGGACCCCCCACCAGTGCACAAGAAAGCCACCTAGTTTCATCAGGCAGCTTTCAGAGACCTCAGCCACTGCCTGCCAAGTGTAAAATACCCATGGCAGAAGGCGGAGGCCCTTAAGTGGCAGTTAATTGGCCGCTTAAGGGCCTTGATTGGCCTGGGGCAGGCGGGTCATTTCTCGCCGCCGCCGGCCCGCGTAAAATTTGCAGCAGAGGCGGGAGTGGGTTGGGAAGGGCACCCCAGCCTCCCAATCCCCGCCCCCACCCCGCCACCAGCCCGCTCTTTTGGGGGGCGCAAAATTCCGGCCCATAATTTGAGCTCGTTGATGTCCTCTTAAAAAAATAAATAGATCACTACAATTACATCCTATTTTGTTTTAAACTAACTTCTTTCACAGAAAATGACTTGCATTATATAGCATCTTCAACATCCACAGGATATCCCAAATTACTTCACAGCCAATGAAGTATTTTGAAAGATCGTTGAGGCGATTGCCAGTAGTGCAATCAACACCTCTGATGTTACCAAGTTGAAATGCCGGTTTAGCCGATGTTCAACACAAGAAACCATCCTGGTAAAGTAGTTAAAGTAGGTGATAGGAATGGTCAACAGCAGGTTGTCACTTAAAAAGATTGCTAGTGCTCATTAAGAAGGTTGCAGAATTGCACGGTTCTCTGGTGCCTAGCGCATGTTATATGTCCTTTCCGAACAGCAACCATCTGTGATTATATGTATTTGAGGTGATATTTAAAGGAAAACTCACCATCTCATGGTGGAACTGCTGGAACCGTGATGAGGATCTCTGAAACATATCGACAAACATCCTGAGACACTTTGTCGTGACAGAAATCACACCTGCCAAATGGAAACATATTAATTTTGTCATTTAGGACACTACTTGAAACTTTTTTACTGGACATTGCAAATAACTTGTTTAAATAAAGCAGAGCTGAGCAGCTCAAAACATGGTTGCACATTTGTATTCTGAGAGAAATGAATGGAGAGCCAATGGGAGTGCTCCTTGATTCAATTAACAAGATTGGTCTGGGCAATGCTTTGATTGTGTAAGAGCCAGAGGTTCACCCCTCACCGAGTGTGTCTGGAAAGCTTTGAAATCCAACAACCCTCCCAGAAGCTGCTGTTTCAAACAAAGAGATGGTCACATGACCTACCTGCTGGTGAGACTGGGACTTTTTGAATTGTGCCTGACAGAAAGGAAAAAAACTGCAACTGGACTGGCAGAAGAAAAGTCTCGCTCTCTCTCCAGGAAAGTCCCAGGGAATGCACAATGGCAGCGTAAACTGCAAGACTACAGATAAAGCATATCTTCGGCCTTCTGTTACCAAAGAAGCAAGTCTGAAATTGTGCATTGGGACCCATCGAGATCTCCAAGACCTTAACTTCAATCAAGAACACAACAGACAGTACCTGTACTCCATCTATTGCCAAGTCTACTTCAGCCATCACCCCCCCCCCCCCCATTCTTTCTTCCCCTCTATATCTATTTGTATGTGTGTGTTCCTCTCATATGCGTGTGAGCGTGGTGTGTCGTGAATTTTAACTGGGTTAGAGTGATCAGGCTAATAAAATTAAATTTTTCTTAAGTAAACCGAAGAAAGCCTGTCTAATTGGTTCATTTGCAATTACAATTCGAGTGCAGTGAGCAAGGACTCACTGAGCTGAAGCTAAAATCACTGTGTTTTAAAAGATAAACCCTGTTATGGCCAAACCAGGAAAGGGGCGAGAGGGGAGCCTGAGACCCCTTCCTCACCTGGTCGTAACATTGTCAAGACTTCACCAACAGTCTAGAATCATTGGACTGAATTTTACGAGGGGAGTCGGGACCTTGACGTCAGGGTAAAAAGCGGGTCTTGAGCCCGCACTTGCTGGCAGCGGGACATGCTCGGTAATTTTACCACAGGCAGCCTCCTAATGGGCTGACCTATTAAGGATGGCATGCAGGCTCCTGATGCTGCCAGCCCAATCAAAGGGCCGGCAATACTGACCCCTCAGCAGTGTCACCAGGAGAGATGATAGCTGCTGAGGAATGCTGGAGACCTGGGGCTTACAGGGGGTAATTTAAAAAAATTAAAATCATGGGGTCCAATGACAGAGGTGAAACCCCTCCAGCGAGATCAGTGAGGCTGCAAGGACAACTTTTCCTGTTTGCGGCCATCTCTTGTTCCATAGAACCAGCCCCCGCACCAGGCTGCCCTTGGAAGCATGCCTCTCCACACGGGGGGTTCACTGCTCAATTGGCTAAATGCCAACAGCATCGTAAAATGGCCTTGAATTATGGAAATTGGCAGGCTACCTCCTGCGCCTCCCTTTCCTTGTCCCTGAGCCATCCTGCAACATGCCAGTCAGTGGCTCCACACTTTCAGTGGAAGTGGGTGCAAGGAGCCCAAATATATTACTCTATGAAAATTGGCTGAAAAACTTGGCTCCGTAGTGCTGCTAGAGCCAGCTCTACAGCAGCCAGAGATGCCGAAAATGTCAGGAACACCGATCCTAGCCACGTCTGGTGGGGTCCACGTGTGCCGTACTGCGAAGGCCATACACTGCAAGTTTTTACACTGAGCAGATTATGACAGCAAACAGCCTCTTGGGCTGATTTGGTGCATGTTCTGCCTATTTAGATAATGAAAGTCCAGTTAACGCCACATCCTAAACACTCCCAGCTTCATGTGTTCAGCTGTATGTGGCCCCCCCGCAATTAGCATTACTTAAAGGGTCAGGCATCCAACTTTCAGGTAAGGAGCTTTTAACTTTGGCTCTTGCAAGGTTTGTGGAAGTATTGTGGTGTGTGGTTCTGCCAGTGGCCGTCAATATCACTGTGGTCCTCAACTACTACAGGAGTGGATCCTTCCAGATGGGAGGAAGTGACATAGCCAATGTTTTCAGTTTGATGTGCACTGCTGCATCATGGAAGTGACGGAGGACCCATACACCAGGAGAGGGGACTTCACTGTGTCCTTTCTTACCAGAGAGAAGTAGGAGGAGCGGACATGTGGTTTTGCCAGGGTAACACCATTTCCAGTGGTGCAGTGAACCATCAATTGCACACGCATGGTGCGATGAGCCCACATGTAAACAAGAAGAGGTACAGGAATAGCAAGGACTACATCTCCATCAATGTCCTGCTGGTGTGCCACTGTGCCCAGAATATCATGTTGCTGAATGCCCACTATCCTAAAAGCAGTCATGATGCCTCCATTCTGAGGCAGTCACGCCTTCTCTCCATCTTTGGGGCACCATGTTGAACCGGAGGTTGGCAACCCAGAGACAATGGGCTGGATTTTGTTCACAGCCCGACGTCGGGCTTTGTGACACTGGGGGGCTGGAGAACCAGATCGGCAGCAGCCGCCACGGAACCCGATGCCGGGATTGCCTGTTCCGATCTTCCCGGCAGTGGTCTGGCTCTGTGGCAGCACCTCCGCCGCTCTGCAACGGGACCCTGCTTTCCATTAGGAAATTGCCTCTTTGCATTCATTTAAATGTAATCTGCAGCGTTCTTACCTTCAGTTCCCAATTTTGAGCTTATGGTGCGGCACTCACGGGCCTTCACTTTCCATCCAGGAGAAGCTGGCATCACCAAGGTGGGGAACAGGGCAACTCTATATGATTTAGTGTACGGGGTGGGGGGGAAGGGGGCTACTCCGCATCTTTTAGTGCATAACTAAACTCTATCATGTTGCACTGTGTGCCTTTTAAAAATGGCACCAGCATCTGCTCCTGATCAGGCGAACTGCATCGCCAATGCCGCTCGAACCACGTGATTGGCGGGCGGTCCTCCTCAATATGTAAAGTGGTTCCCCCCACATAATCGTGGCAACGCGGGTCGCATGGGGACGGCCGCCAGCTTTCAAGCGTGCCGCTGCTATCTGCGGTGGAACTACAAATTCCAGCCCTACAGATACCCTCTATACACATGGCTCATGACTTCTCTCTACCATCAAACCATGTGAAGACAATGTGCTTACAATTAGAGTCATGCAGCCACAGGAAAAAACGTAGAGCAGACCATCAGAGTCTTCAAGCAATAGTTCCACTGCCTGGTCCACTCAGGGTGAGCCCTCCAGTACTCATCAGAGCAGCTGTCCATGTTTGTGGTGGTCTGCTGCACCCTCCATAACCTTGTTACCATAAGGGCGCAGCCCATACCACCAGGCGTCTGACGGCTAACTCAGGAGGAGGAGGAAGAGGAGGAGGAGACATCCTGGATAGTGTGGTTCTGAATGAGCTATTTATGAATGGCTACTGAGACACCATTTTTCCTAAGATTTATTCCATATTTCCAAACCAGTTGAAACCAATTGGTAATGTCAAATGGTCTTAACTGGTCTTTTCTGGTCCCAACCACAAGTAAGCGGTCTCAACTGATGTTGTCTGGATATAGCTGCAATAATTGGAAATTTTAACTGGCTACCATTTGGCATTCTCAGTTGCCCAGTCGACATTAACTGGAACCATTTGGGTTCATCTGGAACCAGTTGGCAGACAAAGTGGAACCAGTTGGCATATAGATGCTTCAACTGTAACCAGTTGGCAGGCAGAATCTTTGAACTGGAAAATATTGCTGCAATTCAATCCAGTTTCATCCAGTTGATTTAATCAAACCAGTAAGACTGCCTGCAGCTTAAAAAAATGCCACTGTGTCTCTGTCTCTGCCTATGTGTTATGTGGTTCCTAGCACCCTGCAATTGTATCTTGTTTTTTCAGAACTGCCTACTTGATATCCATTGAATTGGACTATATTCTGCATTGTTGCACCCCTTTTGACTAATATAGCTCTGTGAGAAGGTGTAAGTTATGTTTAAATTCATGTTCTGATTAAGAAGGTATAAATATATTTAAATTCATGTTTTAATTGGAAATACTGTAAAATATATTTAAAGTCATTTATAAAAAGGTTTTTATTGAAAGGATTGTTGTATTAGTAGTTTGTAAAGATGTTGTTTCATGACAGTTCTGTTGTAAAAAAAAGTGTCATAAAGTCTGGGATGAGACAGGAGAAGCCAATCAGAGTAGGCCAGATTAGGAAAAAAATATCAATTATAATAAGATCAGGCTAGGAGAAACAGGTACAAAGCTGCACAGAATTTGTACTTTGGCACATAGGAAGCTCTGGAAAAAAAGAAACAAAAGCAGAGTCCTAAGAATCACAGAACAGACAGGCAGAGACAGAGACACAGGAAGAACCACAGAAGAAGACTCACACAGAAGAAGAAGCCAGAGTAGAAGAAGACATCAGAGAAGGACTCAAGACAACATCACATGTGTCCAGGCAGCTTTAAGGAGCAAGGATCGAAAGTGGCTTGTCTACTATCGCCTGTTGTTAAGTATTTTGCTTAAGCATCTATTCTGTTGATTTGTTGCACTGAAACCATTGTCTCTTGTCCTTTTTGCCTTGTCCAAGACCTCAGCTAAGGTCAGGGACCCTACAGCTCTGTCTGATCGGAAATAGATGATGGAGTAAATCAGAGTTGCACAATAGCCTCCCAACTCTGATACATGAATAATGCCAATTATTTTCCCTCATATTGCAGCAAGAGAATCAAACATGCCTGGGCATGGCAGTGCATCCCCAGCACCATGCAAGCAAACAGATCTGCCTGCACCCCCAGCACCAACCAGGAGAGTCAGCAAGCTCCAATTCTTATGGAGCAGAATGAGACCAGTGAGCAGTTGTATACTACAATGGATGGCAAGGTAATGATTCTCATAATTAATTTTCAATCATTGTTCAATTATAGATAATCATTGTTGGTTTCAGCAGAAGGTAAAATTTGAAACAAACAGTGCAATCAAGAGTGATTTTAGCTTCATGTCATGACCGCAGCACACACCACGTAGGTAATTTTCACTTGTTAGTGGTACTTATATGAATACTTTTTGCTAGCTAATACTCTGGTCTCAAATGGAATGAGTTGAGCCAGAAAGCAGTCTAACTGTTGACAACTGTAACTAATATAATGTTCAACTTGAACCAGGTTCACTGGTCTCAACAGGAGCCAATATAATTTTCAAGTGGAACAAGTATAAATGGTTATAAAAGCAAAATACTGCGGATGCTGGAAATCTGAAACAAAAACAAGAAATGCTGGATTCACTCAGCAGGTCTGGCAGCATCTGTGGAAAGAGAAGCAGAGTTAATGTTTCGGGTCAGTGACCCTTCTTCGGAACTGACAAATATTAGAAAAGTCACAGATTATAAACAAGTGAGGTGGGGGTTGGGCAAGAGATAACAAAGGAGAAAGTATAAATGGTTAACTGGAACCAGTACAACTGGTCCAGTTGTTCCAGTTTCCATGGTCAACTGGTTCAAGTGGACCAGTTACAATTGGTTTGGATTTATGGGTTGCTACATCCCATCACATATCCTTTTGGCCAAAATCCTGGAATAAAAGGGACCAACAAAAAAATCTTTCATAACCACTTAATCCAACAACGCATCCAATAATATAGACAAAACTGAACTATTTGCTCTTGTGCCTTTCCTTAGTGCCTGTCTTGCAGGTCCCTTTTCCTGCCCTAGTGCTCCTACATAGCGCTACCCTAAAGGCTGCACCATGCCTGGGGGAAGGCTCCTGCCTTTCATTAGGGAGAGTGCGGATTGCCTTGCAAGATGACCTCGAATGGCTTTGGGTGTTAATAGGCTGACTTTGAATCTTGGCATGGATGGCAGCAATCTTGTTTGGCTGGCTGAGATGCAACAGCAAGGACACTGATGGAGTAGCAGTGTTGGAAGCACAACTGCTGTCACCCTGAGAGAGGATAGCAGATTTGTGCACTACAGAACAACTGCACTCACCCAGGGTGGTACCTCAGCAATCCTAACAATCTGCTGGAGGCCAGAATGCTGGACTGCTGTGAGAGCCTGCATGGCCCTTTGAACACTAAGATCTGCAGCCATGATGGCAGCAGTCTGAGCCTGTCTGGCAACAAGCATGGATCTCATGGCCTCAGCCTGAGCTTGCAGTGCTGCATTTTGTTAATGTTGGCCAAGCCACCAGAAAAACCCCTCTGCTCTTCAAATAGTGCTATGGGATCTTTTACATCTATCCCAATAGCAGATGAGACCTTTTTTTTTAATACTTGTCGAAGCCCTTATTACTTGATGAAAGCCTGCTGTTTCTAAATTATATCAGCCTGTCTCCACTGAATGCATATTTATGTCAATACAGAATGAGGGTTTATCTTATGAGGAAAGGTTGGACAGGACGGGCCTGTATCCATTGGAGTTCAGAAGAATGAGAGGTGATCAACATATAAGATCCTCAGGGGACTTCCGAAGAAGGGTCACTGACCCGAAACGTTAACTCTGCTTCTCTTTTCACAGATGCTGCCAGACCTGCTGAGTGGTTCCAGCATTTCTTCTTTTTACTTCAATGGGGTAAGAATGGATCAGGTCCGAATAAATTGGAATCAAAGATTGGAAGGAAAAACAGTAGCTGAACAATGGGCTACCTTCAAAGAAGAGATAGTTTGTGCACAGTCAAGGCATATAGTACCTTCAAGGGGAAAGGTAGGGCAGAAAAATCCAGAGCTTCCTGCATGGCAAGAGAGATAGATGTGAAGATGAAGAAGCAAAAGTGACAGATGTCAGGTAGATAATACAATGGAGAACCAGGCTGACTATAGAAGGTTCAGAAGGGAAGTAAAAAAGCACAGTGGTGCAGTGGTTAGCACTGCAGCCTCACAGCTCCAGTGACCTGGGTTCAATTCTGGGTACTGCCTATGTGGAGTTTGCAAGTTCTCCCTGTGACCGTGTGGGTTTTTGCCAAGTGTTCCGATTTCCTCCCACAGCCAAAGACTTGCAGGTTGATAGGTAAATTGGCCATTATAAATTGCCCCTAGTATAGGTAGGGGGAAGGTGGGGATGTGGTAGGGATATGGGATTAATGTAGGATTAGTATAAATGGGCGGTTGATGGTCGGCACAGACTTGGTGGGCCGAAGGGCCTGTTTCAGTGCTGTATCTCTAAATAAATAAATAAATAAATAAATAAAATAAGAGAAGCAAAGAGAGAGTATGAAAAGAGACTGGCAGCTAATATTAAAGGGAATCCCAAAGTCTTCTATTATGTCATGCAGACCCCCACTTGTCAAGAATGAGGCATATTAATTTCATCATATAAACCTTAATTTTAAACTGTTGCTGGAGTAAAGAAATGACTTGTTAAAGAGATCACCAGACATTTGGGCTGGAAGGACATCTGCATACTAAGAGACGCTGCTTGTCTCTATTCCCTGATCTAATTAATCAAATGGAATTTGATCACCAGACATCGAAGGTGTAAGGAAGCGCATTCCAGGGCCTGCTAAGATAATACAATCCATAAACACAGAAGTGGTTAAGCCAGTTAGTCACTTGATTGACCTGCTGACCAACTTGGTTTCTTTATTTGTCCCACACAGAAAGGAACAAAAGGCAGTTTTGCAACTGAAGCTGGAATAAGGAAGCCTCTCTCCTGGCTGTCTCTCTCTCGCCTTCTCCCAAGCCGCTGGACCCACAGAAGACACGTAAACCGCAAGAGAGGAAAGACTCCTACATTGAAACAAGTTGAAGCGTGAACTGGGCCCCAACGAACAGCAGGACGTACTGGCAATCAAAGGCCCCACATTGAACTCAAAAAGGACAGTAAATAAAGGAGAGGGCGCCAGCATTAACAACTGTAGTGGGGTTGGGGTGTCCAGCAGTAACAGCAGCAGTGGGGAGTGGGGCTGGGGGTGCGGGGGGTGCGGTGCAGTGTGCCAGCAGTAACAACAGAAATGAGGTGGGAGGGACCAGCCATCACAGCAGCATTGGGGGAGGGATTCAAAGTAACAGCAGCAGTGGTGGTAGGGGGTAGGGGGGCAGCATTAACAATAGAAGTTGGGGAGTGTCTTGCAGCACTCCAGAGTCACTGCATCAGTGAAAGGCAACTGTACAAGCAGAGCTGGCAATGCTGGCAATCACATATGGTGAGAGCTCCTGCTTACGGTTCTGCCGGCGGGACCTGCAATGGGATGATAAAATTCAGCCAACTATGTACAGATCCCAATTGTATACTAGACTCCAAGCTAAGTGCAGGGAAGTGTCTGAGGTAGTGACTGCCAGTGTCAATTTGAGTGATAGAAACTCTTTATCAGTTCTGTGCCGTTGCTCTCTTTCGGCCTCCTGGATCTCCTAAGGTTGGCCAGATGGCAGTTCTGGGTATCTGAAAGCGAGAACGCAGAAGGGGAAGGCTGATGTAAGGGATAAGGGGTGAGTTGGAAAGTAAGAGGCCCATGGCCTCACCATCTGCAGCTTGCTAATCATGTCAGATAGCAGGATGAGGGTGAGCTGGGAGTTGAGAAGGTGGATAAGGCAAGAACATACCATCATCTCAAATGTTCTCAGTGATACCAAATACTGCAGGCGTCCTTTTTCCCTTTCATTTCTGCACTGCTCCCTTCTATTGTGTGCCATTTTAGTGTCATAGAGTCATTATGGCACAGAAGGAGGTCATTTGACCCATTGTGTCCATGCTGGCTCTCGGTAGAGAAATCCAAGCAGTCCCATTCTCCCACTCTATCTCCGTAGCTCTGCAAGTTTATTTCCCTCAAATGCCCATTCAATTTCCTTTTGAAACCATTCATTTCCACTTCTACCATCCCCGTAGGCCGCAAATTCCAGGTCCTTACCACTTGCTGCATAAAATATTTTCACATCCCCCCTTTCTCTCTTGCCGAAAACCTCATACCAGTGTCACCTAGTCCTTGTACCATCAGCTAATGGGAACAGCTTTGTTTACCTTAGCTAAACCTATCATAATCTTGTACATCTTAACAAATCTCCCCTCAGTCTTGCTAGCCTCTGGCTCTGGGAATAATCCAAAGATCCTACTTTTAAAACTTCCTCCCTAGCTCCTGAAAATCTGATCCAATACCTGTTCTCTCTTTGTTGTTTGTCGCAATATGTACCACAACTTCTGGCTAACTCCCTTCCCCTGCAGAATATTCTGCACCCTCTCCGTGATCCCCTTTACTCTGGCACCAGGGAGTCAACACACTGGGTTGGATTTTGTTCAGGCGTGGGTTCCAAGGCAGAGGGGTTGGGGGGGCCAAATTTTGGCTCCAGATGAGGCCCGCTACAGACCTGGACACTGGGAGGGCCCAGCCCAATACTCCCTGCGGCGCCAAGGCTCCATGGCGGACCTCCCACCACAGGGCAACAGGACCACAATTAAAATATTGAAATCAATAAAATGAATACATTTAAATAGACTTACCTGCAATTTTGAGGGCCCACTGCGTTCTTCGGCGCAGTGGCTGACACTCACGTGCCTTCAGATCCCCATCCAGAAAAATGCGCGCCCCCCGCCTTTTGGGTAGGGGGGAGGAGGTAAGTTTGTCAGTGAGAAAGGGGTGAGAGATGGTGCCAGACAACCGTAATGAGCTGAATTTTATGAGCGATTGGTGGCACGCTTTGAAGATGGCAGGCCGCTCGAGCAGATCGCCCGTCGCTGAACCATTGCTTTATTATGTGCGGGAGGTCATTAGCGTGGAGGGGACAGAAGGCCTGCACCCGATGATGTAGAGGGGGCGGGCGCACTGTCCCCATCAACGGAGTCCGGTGCTACCGGGCAGGCGCCGGCACCATTTTTAACGGGCTTCAAGCCCTTCAGGTAGATTTACATTTTTAAAGGTCCCACTGAACAAAAATGGGAAATAAAATTTATTTATCCCCTCTCCCTCCACCCCCCGCCACCCAGACTGAGTTCTCAATAAATAAAATCACTTATCCCCTTGAAAACCACTTTGTAATATGCCAAACTTTTACCACCCCCTCCCCCACCACCTTCAGCACCTTTTATCTTCAACCACTTCCCACCATCCAAACAATCAATCAGAGAGATTTTCCCTGCTCCACCCCCACCCCGCCCTGCAAACTTCACTCCTGTCCCCTCCCACACCAGTATCACGCCTCGGATCCCCGAACAGAGAACTGACAGCGCGAGAATTCCGACCAGTGGCCGGAATATCGGCATGGGATGGCCATCGGGTTAGGGTAAGGTAATTTGCATTTATTTAATTTGATTTTAATATTAAAATGAAGGCCCCGCCGCCAAACGGCAAGGAGGCCGCAACGAGGCCTCGCCACTGCCGGTAAAATGCGACGGGACGGGGCCTTCCCAGCCTCAGGGGTCATGGAGGGCCTCTCCTGGAAGAATTTTATGGGCCCCCCTACCAGACCCCTGATGTCAGAGGGTTTGTAAAATTCAGCCCAATGGGTGTAGGGGATGGTGGGAAGGGCTGAACCTTAAACTTTGTGCAGTTTGGTGGGGGAGGGGGAAGTTCAGATGTAAAAGGTAAGTGCTTTAGAGGGGAAGGGCAAATAGTTAATGTAGTTGTTATTGGGGGGTGGGAAAGGGGCATTATAAATTTATTTATTTAATTTTGGGGGTTACTTCTTTAAAACTTTAAATGTGTCAGCAGGGCTGGCTGCCCTGTAAAAACGGCGCCAGCGGCCTGCGCACAGGCAGCTGACGTCATTGTTGGGGATTGGCAGCCCGCCCCCTTCACATGATTGTGGGAAGGGGGGCGCTGCAGGCCGCTCCAGCTATTTAAATGAGCTGCCGTGCAGGAAATTGCGGCGGCTCTTTGGCGTGGACCGCTATTTTTTGAGCTCGCAGCTAAGATCGGCAGTAGGCTCTTAAATTCCAGCCCACCATGTGGGACTCATGGTTACATCGTGGTTACAGAAATGCCTGCCTGTGCCCTTAACTATGGAATCCCTTACTCTTTGCTGTTCCCTCCTATGCAGTCCCTTGCCCATTAGTGTCATGGTCTGGACTGCACTGTTTCAAGGTGTCATCGCTCCCAGCAGTCTCCAAAGCTGAGTACCCAATTGAGAGTGACACACATCCTGAAGACTTCTGCACCTCTTGCCTTTTCCTACTCTTCCGGATGGCCACCCATCTATTATCCTGAACTCTTACTGCCTGTGGGGTGACAACGTCTTGGAACATACAATCCAGGAAACTCTCCTGCTCCCTGATGCCGTGACTCCAGCTGCCCCTCATGCTCGAAAAACCTGAGCTAGGGCCACCTCCAACCACATGGTCCCCCAAGACACATGAAGTGTCCTGAAGTTCCCACATGGCACAGGAATTGCAAGCAACGTGTCTCAGCTGCTCATCCATGATCTAAAAGAAAATCTCTATTCCCACTTTTATAATCTAGTAAGTACCTTGTGTAAACTATTAATTTTAATTAATGCCTCTTGGCCTGCTCTGAGCTAATACTCTTATTAACTCACTTACTGTTATACTTAACCCCATTGAAATTTTATTAATTAAGCTAAGCTGTAAGGTTAATACAGTACTTTGTAGTTTTCTGCACTTATCCTGCAAGAGAGAGGGAAGAACGACAGTGATTATGTTGCACCATGTTTATGTTGCCTGCCATAGCTGAATAGCTGGAGTTAAGTGGAACACCAAGAGGTGGGTTTGAGGCTTGCAGCATTGGTAGGTCAGTGAGTATGAGGTGGATTGTCTGAACGTTAGGCATGAATCCAGAGTGCCAGGGAATATTACTGGGTGAGCGATGGGGATCTGGTGCTTTGAACAATGTGAGAGGTTGGTGTTGTGGTGGGTAAGGAATGTCATGTGAAGATGCATTCAGTGACATTGACCACCCACATCAGATCATTCTTGTGGCACTGCTGTCAAGCTCTTGGGGCCAGACTCCGAATGCTGATCTTTCTGACCAACTGCTCTCATTCCCTTCCGAGGTGTTCCTTGAGTATCTGCTGTCTCCCATTGGACCATGGCATCCCTCCTCATGCCCACCTGTGCCACTAATGCCTCTTGCACCACATCCATCACTTCTGGATCCTCTGTATTCTCTGGTGTTCAGTTTGTAAGAATTTCTTATTTGTCCAGCTTCCTTTTAAGAGACAGCTTGCATTTAAGAAAAAGCAGGCTGCCAGTACCACAGGATCTGCAAGCACTGCCGCCAGGGCCTCCTTCTGTGTGCAAAGCTGCCAGCAGCATTTAGAAGCAGAGATTAGAGGCGCACCAGCTATTGGTACTATCATTCAGATGAGGTGGGTACATGGATTTTGTGTGTTGCCCATCTCAATCTGAATGAGCACAGGCATATCACAAATTACAATCGCTGCACCTGAAAATTGGGGCAAACTCATTTCTAGCCCAAAGTGTTTTATTGATGGACTTCAGGCAAGCATAGGATTGGGCTGTGATGACACCCCCCTCCCCCACCACCACGCATTAACTGTCAGCTGTGACTCAGAGGTAACACTGCCAACTCTAAGTCAAAACATTGTGGAATCAAGGCCCATTCCAGAGACTTGAGCACAAAATCTAGGCTGACACTTCAATGCAGTGCTCAGGGAGTGCCATCTTTCAGATGAAATATTGAACTGAGGACTTCAGAGGTGGATGTAAAAGACCCCATGGTACTATTTGAAGAGAAGCAGGGGATTTCTGCTGTAAAGTTATATTTAGCCCTCCACTAACACCAATAGAACAGATTATCTGGTCATTTATCTCACTGCTGTTATGCGACTTTGCTGTATGTAAATCAGTTATCATATTTGCTTATGTAAAAACAATTACTATCTTCAAAAGTACTTCATTGTCTGTGAAGTACTGTTGGACATCCTAAGGATATGGAAGACGCTATATAAATGCAAGTCATTTTGAAGAAAGAGACCGGCTTTTAACACAATAGGGTATCACTAAAGGGATTTATTTTTTTTAAAAAGAGGACATCAATGAGCTCAAATTATGGTAGTTCTTAGACCAGCATGATCTACTTATTTGGCATTCCTGTTCCCACGTCTCAGCTTTAATGTTTTACAATGTACTTCACTTCTGGAAAACAGAGATACCAGTAACTTCAGTGATCATCAGACTCAAAAATCTATTCTTATGACCCTGTGTTAGTAACAGTAATTCCTGAATGGAATGGTACCCCAAGGTGGCCGCAGGACTGCAATGACTAAGAAAAGACCCTTAATAAGAGTGAAGTGGAATGGATCAATCATTATTCCACAAAAATCTACTTATTTCTTCTTTTATTTGATCTTGTGTTGTAAATCAAGAAAACAGGTTATTTGGTCATTATCTCATTGCTATTTGTGGGACCTTGCTGTGCAAATTGGCTGCCTCATTTCCTATGTTATACTAATGACTGTACTTCAATAGTCCTTCATTAGCTCGTTGGCACATTGGAACGCCCAGAAGTCATGAAAGGCGCCACATAAATACAAGTTCTTTGCTTCTTAAATATGTGAGGAGCTTGTTTACGTTGTCATAAATAATGACTATATGGGTTAGATACTAGAGGGAAATCAGCATCCGTTGAATCAGACCCAACACTAAGTCATCAGCTTTAGAAGATTAGAGCACAGAAAAAAGATAGAAAAAAAAGTAAATTGATTTTGTGAGGTTTATTTTGAAGGCCACCTTGAGCACATTTTTCCTGCAGCTTTACAGTATGCTTGTAATGACTTCTGGCTATTTGCTTGTGTTTCAAAGAAGTGTTTTTCGACATTATTGTGTCTTTAACTTTAACTTTAACTGGGTAAGATCTGATAGATTTTGCTGGCTTAAGTTTGACAGACCTTTTTCCTGCAAAGACTGGATTACCGCAATAAAACCATCACATTCTATGGTGTGTGAGTGACTTACTGTGTACAGAATCAACTGAAGAGACTTCGTAACTGAAGGCCTTGTTAGTTAACAGATTTACAGAATTAATGCTGAAATCAATAAGACTGGCAAAGAATTCTCAAGTGCATCAACAGCAGTGAACAGCATAAAATCTCCTTTCACCAGGACACCTGAAATATAAAATCGAAGAATAGTAACATAGAAGGTTCGCAGAGAAAAGTAAAGTGCATGGTACATATTTTGGACTGCTAGTCTAAGACTCTTTAGATAGATTTGTGGTAGTAGCTGCTGAAGCAATCGCATCCTACTTTTGGATTTTAAGTTATCACAAATGGCGTGTTAAAGCCCATAACATTGAAGTTATGGAATGCACCATACACATTAAGAAGGTCCCAGGTTCAATTCCTGGTCTTTCCTGAGTTAGTTGATCTCAGATTGAACAGAGCAGAACAAAATACCTGGGCTTAACAAACTCAGGCTGGGGGCAGGATGGAATATCTGTCAGGGTCCCTAAATGTTACTTGTATTTGTACACTTGCCACAAATTCCATTCCCCTCCTCAGCTTCTGTCTCAGGTTGATCTAGACTACACATAACCTCGGCATCCTATTTAACCATGAGCTGAGCTTCTGATACCGTATCCTCTCCATCTTAAAGATCCCCAAAATTCACTTCTATTACATTGCTTGCTTGTACATCTGTCTCAGCCTATCTGCTTATGAAACTGTCATCTATACTTTTGTTATCCCTGGACTAGATTAATTCAACCACACTTCCTCCATGCTTGTAAACTTCATCCAAACTCTGCTGCTTTTATTCTAACTCGCACCAAGTCCTGTTCACCCATCAGCTCTGTCCTTGCTGACCTAAATTAGCTTGCAGTTCCTTAATGCCTCTTATTTAAAATTCACATCCTTGTGTTTAAGGCCTTGTCCCTCCCAATCTCTGTAACCTAATAAAGTCTTAAACCTCTCAGAAGAATTATCTATTCTTCTGACTCTGGCCGCAAGTTGCCTATGCCTCATGCCATGTAATATCATGCTTGAACCCTCTGTCTTGCCTCCTCCCTCTCTTTCTTTCCCTCTTCCTTTAAGATAATTCTTAAAATCCACCTTTTTGACCATATTTTCTCACCTTCAGCATCTATTTGAGTTTGATTACCTCTCTGAGACACACCTTGGGACATTTTTCTATGTTAAAGGCACGATACAAATGCAAGTTTTTGTTGTAATGTGGATGGTGTTTGAGCTAAAAATAGGAACAGGAATAGGAACATGGACCTCAAGTAGCATGAAGTCCAGCCCAACAGAGTACCTATTCTACAGAGTACTTAACTTTGGGAATTTGGTGAGTGAGGGAATTTGAAGGTTTGATTTCTTTCTAAAATCTAGTCAAGTTTTGCATTTAGCATTTAACTTAACTTTAACCTTCACTTGTAGTTTCTTTCACAATGTTAGTCAGTGGTAAAAATAAATGGTGCCTGTGAATGGCAGCTGCGCAGCTAATTAGGTAACTAGCTAGAACCGGTTATCTGGTCAGCAAGGGCTGACTCAGGTCTTTGGAATTTTAGCTAGGATAAATACGGGAGGTTTTTAACTCATGCATGCAGTAAGCAGCATAAAGTGAAGCTCAATGGAATATTTCTTCTGCGGAATACTTAGATCATGGAATTTGAGAGTGAGGGAAGAGATGCTGTTCTGATATCTTACAAAACGAGGAGCAGCCCGCAAGAGGGAACGGGAGACAGTGAGACCTGAGAGCCGAAGACGAGAGGCATTAAATAGATGAGCATGTAGGTGATTGGTTGGGGAGTTTTAAGTTTTCTTTTCTGTTAACTAGCGAAGTGGTTGAAACAAGAACCAGGAAAATATCAGTGCAGTATTAAATTTATGGCTTAATTAGTTAAACCACATAATATAACTATAAATAATGGTTGAATAAAGTCTTTAGCTAATTAAATAAATAAAATAAGATGAGTCTAAGATATGACAGAGCAGGCTCTGTGTCTCATCTGCAGAATGTGGGAGTTTGTGGAAGGCGTAACTGTCCAAAGAAAACATGTTTGTAGGAGATGTCTCCATATTGAATCTCTCCAGCTCAGGGTCATTGGGCTGGAGTGCGAGTTGGAGAGACTCCGACACATAAGGGAGGGGGAGGAAATTCTGTACAGTTTTGTCCAAAATACAGTCACACTTCAGAGGAAAACACAAGTTCAGGAAAGAGATGGTGTGACTATTAGGGAGCCAGGTATCAGGGATTTAGGAAAGGTAGAGAAGGAGGTCCCACAGAGACTGGTCCTGCCCAACATCAGGATCAGGAAAATTGACATGCGGCTAAAGGGCTGGTGTACAAAAGAGAGGTTCCTTTTCATGGGACACTGGCACCAGTCCTGGGACAGAAAGGAGTTGTACCGATGGGACTGGCTCCACCTGAAACAGGATGGGACCTGTGTCCAAGCAAAAAGGGTAAAATGAATGTGGCAAAGGCTTTAAACTAGTAAGATGGGGGTAGGGATCTACAAGAAATGCAAGCAGCCTACATGTAAACAAAACAGGGAAGGAGAACATAAGAAAGAATAAAGGGAGGACATTGATGGTAAGAGAATAAATAGAGTTATAGAACAGAAATCTAAAAGGTTTGTTAAACATTAAATGAGAGGAAATACAATTAAAAATTAGTTAAAATGTCTGTACAGCAATGCACATCGTGTCTGTATTAAAACAGAGGAGCTGGAGGCAATGATGCATTGGGAAGAATCAAATCTGGTAGGGACTACTGAGACATGCTGCAGAAAAATCAGTACTGGGAATTAAACATTGCAGGGTATAACATATTTAGAAAAGATAAAGGGGGAAAAAGGGGAGGTGGAGTAGCTGTACTTATTAGGGATGACATAATCGCAGTAGAAAAAAGGGACACAGTTATCAGCAAGACAAAAATAGTATCAATATGAATAGAAATAAAAGATAATAAAGGATCAATCACATTAATAGGGGTAGTCTACAGATCACCTAACAGTGGAAGGGAGGTGGAGGAAGAAATATGAAGACAAATTAGGGAATTGAGAAAAAAAACAGAGAATAATAATCATGGGGGATTTCAATTACCCCAATATTAATCGGACAGAAGAGGAGGGTAAAAAGGATAAGGGAATTGAGTTCCTACAATATATACTGGACTCCTTTCAAACTCAATATGTAAAAAGCCCCTCAAGGGACGATTTGCTATTGGATCTAATAATGGGAATGAACCAGAGCAGATAATAAAAGTAAAAATAGGGAAGCTTCTAGGAAATAGTGACCATAATATAATATGCTTTAAGATGATAATAGAAAAGGATATAACGATTATGAATCATAGAATGATTACAGCACAGAAGAGGCCATTAGGCCTATCATGTCCATGCTGGCTCTCTGCAAGAGCAACTTACCTGGTCCCATTTCCCTGCCTATTTCCTATAGCCCTGAAAATTGTTTGTCTTCAGATAAATGTCCAATTCTCTTTTGAAAGTCATGATTGAATCTGCCTATATGACACTTGCAGGCAGTGCATTCCAGACCCTAACCACTTGATGTGTAAAGAAGTTTTTCCTCATGTCATCACTGCTTCTTTTGTCAATCACCTTAAATTAGTGCCCTCTAGTTGTCTATCCTTCCACCAGTGGGAACAGTTTCTCCCTATCCACTCTGTCCAGACCTCTCATGATTTTGAACACCTCTGTTAAATCTGCGAAAACCAGGTTAATAGATTGGAGAAAAGCTGATCTTGAGGGGCTGAGAATACAGCTTGGGAAAATAAAATGGGCTACAATATTGGCAAACAACAATATAGAACAACAATGAGAAACATTTAAAATGGTGTTCAACAGATTTCAGGAAAAATATATTCTGCTAAAAGTAAAGAACAAACAACACCGGTGAGAATCCATGGATGAACAAAAACATAAGGGAGCAATTGAGGATTAGGAAAGAGGCATACATTAAGTACATAGATAGCAGAGGAATGCATGATAAGAGAGAATATGAAGAGATTAGGAGAGAAGCCAAAAACCAATTAGGAAGGCAAAGAGAAACTGTGAAATTAAATTAACAAGGAGTATAAAACAAAATAGTAAAATATTTAACAGTCACATCAATAAAAAGAAAATGAAGGCTGGGATGGAACTAGGACCATTAAGGTATAGACAGGATAATACCACAGGTAACGATGGAGAGATGGCAGAAATATTAAATATTTATTTTGCTTTGGTATTTATTGGGCAGAAAGAACAGGTAGACATGGCATTAAATGATAAGCCCAGTAATGAGGTAAGTGCATTTAAGATTTTTTAAAAAGATGTATTGAATAAACTGATCAAATTTAAAGAGGATAAAACACCTGGTCCAGATGGATGGCATCCATGCATTTTCAAAGAATCTAAGGAAGAGATAGCAGAGACATGACTACACATATTTAATAATTTTTTAGAAAAAGTTGGAATGCGAGAAGACTGGTGGATGGCTAATGCAATTCCTATATTTAAGAAATAGCACAGAACATGCCCATGTAATTATGGACCAGTCACCTTATCGTCAGTGGTAGGAAAAATAATGGAATCCCTACTAAAGGAGAGACTAGAAGATGATTTGGAAAAGAAAAATATAATGAATAGTCAGCATGGATTTGAAAAGGGAAAATCATCCTTGATTAACCTTACTGAAATTTTATGGAGGTACAGAGAGAGTAGACAATGATAATGCAGTAGATGCAATTTATCTGGATTTTCAAAAGGGCTTCAATAAGGTGCCCCGTAATAGACTAATGAATAAGGTCAGGGGACAAGTGGCAGAATAGATTGCTAGCTCTCTTCAAGATAAGTAAAGGTTAGTTATTCAGAATGGCTGGGAAGTGATGCAGAACAAGAATCAATGCTGGGAGCACTGCTGTTCACAATTTACATTAATGATTTGGAGTTTCAAATCAAAAACACAATTTCTAAATTTACAGATGACATCAACTTTGGGGTGATAGTCAATACTGAGGAAGACTGCAGCAAATTACAGGAGAACATTAATAAACTTGAAGAATGAGCAAACAAAAATTGCCAAATGACATGCAACACAGATAAATGTGAGGTAGTACATTTTGATAGGAAGAATAGGGAGGTTACTTATTACTTGGTGCAAGTCTAGGTGGGGTATAGGAACAAAGGGATCTTGGAGTACAAATACACCAATCACTAAAAGTTGCACCACAGGCTAGTAAAGCCATAAAATAGAGCAAACCAAGCCCCAGGCTTTATTTTTAAAGGGATAGAATTGAAAAGTAGGGCAGTTAAGCTAAACCTGTATTGAAACTTTGTTAGGCCACATTTAAGAGTCCTGCATGCATTTCTGGTCGCCATATTATAAAAAGGCAGGAGAGGGTGCAGAGAAGATTCACAAGGATGATACCAGAAGTGCGTAGGTGTATATATCGGGAAAGGATGAACAGGCTGAGTTTCTTTTCTCTTGAACAAAAAGGGCGAGGAGTGACCTAATAAAGGTATTTAAAATTATGAAAGGTTTTCATGGAGTAGATACAGAGAGGATGTTTCCACTTGTGGGGACGAACATAACTAGAAGCCATCAATATAAGATAGTCACCAATGAATCCAATAGGGAATTCAGAAGAAACTTCTTTATTCAAATGTGAAACTTCTTACTACAGGGAGTGGTTGATGTGAATAGTATAGATGCATTTAAGGGGAAGCTAGACAAGTATTTGAGGGAGAAGGGAATAGAGGGTTACAATGATAGACTTAGATGAGAAAAGATGGGAGGAGACTCGAGTGGAACTTAAATGCTGGCATGGATCGGTTGTGTCAAATGGCCTGTCCTGTTGCATATATCCTATGTAATCCTATGTAAAAACCTGTTGTGCCATTCAATTAGATCTGTCCCTCAACTACATTGACCTGTTTTTGATCTACATCCTTTGATACCTTGATAAAGATTAGGCTAGGGCCTCTTGATGCTCTTCCACCATCAAACAGCCTAATGCCACTCACCGTCGCACCTCACTCGTGGACACGGTACCCAAGGACTACTGCTACCCATATAACTGCACCCCAGCAATAGGTAACAGTGGCAACTGCAACACCGTGCATTTATATAGTGCATTTATATATCTTAGACTGCTATTCTTAGTGAAAAGAAGGATGATGAGCAGAAAATGAAAAGAACTGGGAATAAAGAGAACCGAAGGTATGGTTGAAGAGATTTGATGAATTCACTCTCAGTGTAAAATTCCACACGCTAAGAACATAGGGTAGATATTTGAGCCCGTTTTGGGGCCTGAAGTAAGCGGCATTTTAAAAGCATGCTCTAGAAGCCGGAGGCCCAAGGCTCACCCAAAATTGGGACTCGATCCTCATCAGAATATTGTCAATGAGCTGTGGATGCTAATGGGGCATCCAGATGCAGCTCACTGGTTTGTGCAGGAAAATGTTGGTTCAGCTGCCTCCCCGGCAGCTGCCCTCAGGTATGTCCTGGGAGGGTGGGGATGGGGGGAGATGGCGGTGCGGAAGGCAGTATGGAAGGAAGTGATTGGAAGGGGAAAGGGGCTATCTGGAGCACTTCTGATGCAAAATATGCACATGTTCACCATATCGGTTGTTGAGTTGCCCGTGCTGTCCGACACCTTGGACAAGGCATCAATGAAGTTCTGGGCCCAAATATCAGGAATGCAGATTAGTGGGTTCTGCAGAACTTTCCATCTATTAAACTTATGAATGGACAACCTTGACCAGGGTTTTATGTGGCCTGCTGAGGCGGGGTCGGAGGCGGAGGGCATGGAGTATCGCAATAGGTGGCAGAGGGAGGAGGTCCCATCACCAAGTGATCTTCCCAGGGGAGAATAGGCCAACAATGGCCTTCCTGCCAGAGGCCAATTGAGGCCTGTAAGTGGCCTATTAACAGCCAATTAAGAGTCTCTTCCCACTGTCTCTGGGAACTTATCAGCGGCGGGGGCAGTGGGGTGTCATTGCCATGCGGGGAGGGTGCCTTGTAAAACAAGGCGCACTCCCTGCGGCCTTGTGGTGGGGGGGGGTGGTGGTGTCCCTGTTCCATGGGCAATCTATAGCCTACAGAGGAATCCCAGGGAGTCATTTTACCCCCGGGACCCCCCCTTCCCCTTGGCTGCACGACCAACCCCCCCCATCCCCTCTTGCCAGGGCCTTCTGCACTAGCCCCACCTCACTTACCTGGAGTCCGGGGTTCCAGCTGGGCCTGAGTCCAAGGCCTCTGCAGTACCGGCAGTGGCCACGCTCCCAGTGGCATTGCCGATACTGTTGAGCCGCTGGTCCTCTGATTGGCTGGCAGCTCGTGGAGGCAGGGTCCCCATCTTTAAAGGGACGGAGATTCCAGCTCTTGAAACTTAGATTTAAAAAGACTGGAGGATCGCTCCGGGGGATGGGGCATGAAAAGGCAGAAGTGGGCTTTCCCTCACCTTTTCAGCCTGGCGCCTGGACCCCACCTCTAACACAAATTCCAGCCCCCTGTATGGCTTGATGATCTCCACACCTAAATTCTTGACAGAAAGCTTCATGATGGGAACACAAATGCATAGTTCATACCTTTTACAGTCAATAGAGAATCAAGAGATTTCATCACAGATTGTTCTACAATTGGTGAGGCACTAACTGTAGACCTCAGCCTTTTCAACAATTTTGCACCATTTCTCCTCAAGCAACACCAAAAATAGATTAACTGGTCATTCAATTCATTAGCTTCTTTGTGAAAGCAAAAATTGACTGTCACAATTGCCCGCGAGGTAAAAGTAATGAACAACATTTCAAAAGTAATTAATTGATATAACTGAGGACATGAAAGGTGCTATATAAATGTATGTTCGTGTTCAACTGCATAATTGGGCATCAAGTCTGACATAGTTGTAAAAATATTTAAAGTCAATAATACATTGCAGAACATCAATTGGCAACTCAAACTTCTGCTTAGCAATTTCTAAAACTCAACAAAAAATGTAGGTCTTTCATTTACAAGCATATTGATTCTAACACTATAAACATCCACATCCTGTAACTAGGAACTGAATATTAGTAGATAAGTGGATGAAGAGGCTTAGGATTGTTGTTCAGTTCAACTTGTACATCATTCCCAAGACTTCTTTTTCTTCAACTCAGCATAACACATGCACCAGCAGCAGAGGCAGCATCGCCACAAGGACTGCTGCAATTCAAGGAAAGGGGAAACCAACACTTGCCCAGGACAACTTGAAATGGTCAATAAATGTGGCCTAGTCGTATAGCGAGGGCAGTAGAGAGGGCTTTAAACTAAATAGTGGGGGCAAGGGTTCAAGTGAGGGAAGATGTGTTAGTTTAAAGAGAGAGAAGGCAAAAGAGCAAGATAGCAATAAGGATAATGATAATCAGGGTGTGACAGGAAGGGACAGTGCTTACAACCTCAAGAGTAAGCCAGCAGAGGTTGTGAACTAACAGAGTGGGGGGAGGGTTCAGGAGAGGTGAGATTTAGAAATCAAAGAGAAAGGCCGAGGCATCAGAACAGTATAGTGTGTGGGTAAAGACAAGCAGAATGGGACAGGAAGGGACAGAGAGTTTAACAGAAATTGGACCTCAGTAAATAAGGTAATTGAAGGGAATAGAAGCAAAAAAATGAAATTAAAAGTTCTATATCTGAATGCGTGAAGCATCTGCAGTAAGATAGATGAAATAGTGGCACAAAAAGAGGTACATGATTTAAATCTAATCGCCATTACAGAGACAGAAAAAGAGTAGCAATTCTGAGGATTGGGAGTGTTTTCGAAACCAGCAAAAGGCCACCAAAAAGTTGATTAAAAAGAAAAAGAAAACATATGAGAGTTAATTAGCCAGTAACATAAAAACAGATTGTAAGAGCTTTTATAGGTATATCAAAAAAAAGAAAGTAGCTAAAGTAAATGTTGGTCCCTTGGAAGCAGAGACAGGAGAAATTATTATGGGGAATGAGGAAATGGCAGAGGCATTGAACAAATATTTTGTGTCTGTCTTTGCAGTAGAAGGCACCAGAAATAGGCAGTAACCTAGGGGCTAAAAAGAGTGAGGAAATTCATATCAGCAGAGAAAAAGTATTGGAGAAACTTAAGGGATTGACAGATCTCCAGGACCTGATGGCCTACATCCTAGGGTTCCAAATGAGATAGCTGCTGATACAGTGGATGCGCTAGCTATGATTTTCTAAAATTCCTTAGATTCAGGAATGGTCCCATCAGATTGAAAGTTGGCAAATGTTACACCACTTTTAAAGCAAGAAGGGAGAGAGCAAACAGGGAACAACAGGCCACTTAGCCTAACATCAGTCATTGGGAAAATGCTGGAATCTATTATTAAGGAAGTCTTAACCATGCATTTAGAAAAGCACAGTATGATTAGAACAATTTAACATAGTTTTACTAAAAGGAAATGCTGTTTGACAAATTTATTAGAGTTTTTGGAGGATGTAACTAGTAGCGTAGATAAAGGGGAACCAGTAGATGTAGTATACCTGGACTTCCAAAAGGCATTCAATAAGGTGCCACACAAAAGGTTAATTGGCAAGATAAAGGCTCATGGTGTTAGGGGTAATATATTAGCATGGATAGATGATTGGTAGATAGACAGGAAGCAACAAGTGGGCATAAACGGGGCATTTTCAAGTTTGCAGGCAGTAAATGGTAGAGTGCTGCAAGGATCAGTGCTGGGGCAGAAGCTATTTACAATCTATATTAATGACTTAAATGAAGAGACAGAGAGTAATGTTTGCTGATGATACAAAGGTAGGTAGAAAGGTAAACTGTGGGGAGGACACAGAAAGATTGCAAAGAGATATAGACAGGTTAAGTGAGCGGGCAAAAAGGTGGCAGATGGAGTATACTGTAGGGAAGTGTGAAATTATGCGCTTAAGAATAGAAAAGCAGATTTTTTTTTAAGGTGTGCAACTTGTAAGTGTCAGTGTTCAAAGAGACTTGGGTGTGCTTGTAGAAGGAATACAGAAAGTTAACATGCAGGTACACAAGCAATTAGAAAGGCAAATGGCATGTTAGCCTTTATTGCAAGGGGATTGGAGTATAGGAATAGGGAATTATTGCTACAATTGTACAGGGTTTTAGTGAGTCTGGAATACTGTGTGCAGTTTTGGTCTCCACATTTAAAAAAGGATATACTTATATTGGAGGCAATGCAGCAAATGTTCACTAGATTGGTCCCTGGAATAAGGGGGTTGTACTATGATGAGAAACTAAGTAAAGTTGGCCTGTATTCTCTGGAGTTTAGAAGAATGAGAGGTGACCTCATTAAAACATGTAAGATTCTAAAGGGGCTGAGAGGCTGGATAGGGTAGATGCTGACAGATTATTTCCACTGGTCGGAGAATCTAAAACAGAGGGGCACAGTCTGAGGATAAAGGGCTGATCATTTAGGACTGAGATGAGGAGAAATTACTTCACTCAAAAGGGTTGTGAATCTTTGGAATTCTCTATCCCAGAGGGTTGTGGATGCTCCATCGTTGAATAAACTTAAGGCTGGGAGAGAGAGATTTGTGGTCACTCAGGGAATCAGGAGATATGACATGTGGGCGGGAAAGTGGAATTGAATCCTAAGATCAGCCATGATCATTTTGAATGGCGGAGCAGGCTCAATGGGCCATATGATCTACCCCTGCTCCAATGCGGTGTGCGTGCGTGTTCGTGTATGCTGAAAAAAAACAATAATTCCAAACCGGCTTTATAAATCAAACTATACAATGTTCCATACAAAAGGCAACTAATCACCCTGGTGCTTTCCTTTAGTGCCTGACTTTAAGTGGGGCTGACTGCAGATGGCCTTATTGGATGACTTTGCACAGAAGGCTCAGCTTCAGAGTGCACCACTTCAGTATAGGTGGCAGCAGTCTGGACTGGCAGGCTGACAGGCAACAGCAAGAGCATTGGAGGAGTGGTAGTGTTGGGAGGGCGCATACTGTCATCTTGAGAGAGGACAGCAGGTTCATTCTCCACGGTTCCACTGCCACTCCCATGGGGCGGTCCCTCACCAATTCTAGTAAAGAGTTTGAGGACAGATTACTGCACTTCTGTGAAACCCTGCAAGCTCCTTAGCACACTGGTATCCAAATGCAGTCATGGAGGCAACAAGCTCAGCTTTCATGACTTCAGTCTGAGCTTTCACTTAGACTTTGGGTAGTGTTTGCTTCTGCTGCAATGGAAGCTGAGACATTAGCCATCACGCGCTGAATTATGCTTGGGTCTATAAGTGTTCTCATAGAGTTGGCCACCACTTCTGTGC
Organism: Heterodontus francisci; assembly: GCF_036365525.1. NCBI lineage: Eukaryota > Metazoa > Chordata > Chondrichthyes > Heterodontiformes > Heterodontidae > Heterodontus > Heterodontus francisci. The sequence goes on from NC_090376.1 coordinate 108,450,662, forward strand.
TGGAAAAGTTGGGCTCCCAGCTCTGCGCAATGCTGGTTCTGGACTCCTCCATGCTCCTCGACAATGAACACAGACTTGCTAGCAAGCCTGCCAATGCAGCAAGCGTTTCTGTGTGCATATTCATAAACCTATTTCTGTAGGTCATCTCATCAAATTCCTTATCTGAATCCTCTGCAGCAGAACTCATGTGCAACCCCGTCCTGCAGTATCCGATCCCCCTGGCCTGGCTGCAGGACAATCATACCTGGTGTCTCACAATAGTGATTTGTGATTGAGCTACCTGGATCAGCATTTGCAATAGAGGTACTTAAAACTAATTTTTAAGTTGTTTCTGAGAATATAACAGGTTGTGCAAATCCCACCTTGAAGCTATTCTCTAAAATATGCACAGTATCAGTAACTGAGCTGGCGGCTGTGAGTGTGAGATGAAGCAATGGTGTTCCTTTATCATCAGTCTCTTCCTCCTCTACCACTTTTGCTCCTGCACCATCACCTGGCCAGGGTGTAGTTTTTGGGTATCTGAAAGGAGAAAGGCGGAAGGGTAGGGTTGCAGTAAGAAGCTCATCACGATCCCCGCACCTGTTTTCAAGCCTTATTGAGTTTCACAACCTTTATTTCTATCTCCAATGTCCCAACCTTTCATGATTTTAAACACTTCTTTCATATCACCCTGTAATCTGCATTGTTCTACCAAAAAGAAATCCTAATTTTCCAAACCGTTCTACATATTTGCATTTCCTCATTCAAGGCAACATTCTGGCAAATCTGCAATGTATCCTGACTAAAGCTTTAATATCATTCCGATAGTGTGGTACCCAGTGCAGCACACAGTACTCTAACCTTATTCAGGTTTTGGATAGGCTCATCATTACTGCTTGGCTTTTGTATTCTGTACCTCACAAGATAAAACTAAGGATTCCATTAGCTTTTTAAAGAGCCTTCTGAGCTGACGAGAGCAGTGTCACAGGAGATTTGCAAGTACAAGTATCTATATCTGCATGTATTTGTATATGTACAATCTTGATGACTGCAAGGTTTTAGATTCCTATAAATAATACAAACTCATAAATCCCTCTATAGCTTTATGAATCTAAATATCTGGATCAATTTTGAAACCAGATTGTGCGTTTAATGATTTATCAACGCAATTAACAAAAATTAACAATTTAGAAAAACTGCCAAATAAGTTGGCTAATTAATTTGAATAATATTTTTTGTAATATCAGACCATTAATTGTGCGAACAAAATGGAACACCCACAATAAAGTAAGGTACACCCTCAGATTTATCGTTTAGAATTTTGTTCTTCTAAATTTCCAGTGAAGTTAGTGATAATTTCAAAGTTGATAGCAATCCAATATTTTCACAAATTGGGGGGAATTTTATGCTCTCCCCCATGTTGGGTTTGGAGACAGGGAGAACATATAATTGGGCAGGGTGGTTATGAGGGGTGGGCGGAGGGAGACCCCGCCACTTTCCCGCCTCCACCCAAATTAAGTCCGAGGCAGGAAGCCCTGTAAATGGCCTTCCCGCCCTACCACCAATTGAGGCCCTTAAGTGGGCAATTAATGCCCAATTAAGGGTCCCATCCCACCGCTGGTAGAATTGGCCGAGCAGTGGGTGGGCCTGTCACCGCACAGGGAACACACCAAGCAAACCCGTGCGAGTAACTTGCCGGCTCTGGAGGGGGCCCCCTCATTAAAAGGCACTTAGTGCCTGATTAAGGGATCCAGCATCGGGAACGGGAGCCCCACTGACAGCCAACCCCTGACCCTGCTACCGACTGCACCCCCCTACAGCCCCCTCCTCCGCGACCCCCCACCCCGCAAAAACCCCTCCTGCTGTGACTTAACTATGGTCTGATTCCAGGACATCAGGTGAATTCAGTACCGGCAGCAGCCACAGCCTCCGTGGTGACAATGCTCAGTTAAAGAGATGCTGGCCTCTGATTGGACGACAGCTCTTAGCATGTGGGACTTTTGACGGTGGGATCCTTGATCCTGGGGAAGGCCCGCCGTTGTCCATTTAAGTGCCTAATCGGTACTTAATTTGGTGGGCCGTCCCCAGATTCGGCAGTGCGGGGCTGTCCCCAGTGCTATTGCCAGTGGTCGCGACCCTGTCGCCAAGACAAAATCCCAGCCATTGTTTCCTTTTTAATCAATTATTCTGTTGTAATTTGCATACACAATTGCTGGAGCCATTGGGGTAGGAGGGACATCATTTACTCCAGAAGTTAGACACACCCACTCATCATCTGCTCTAGCTTTCACTGTACCTTATATTTTCTGCAGTGATTTGCATCATATTTGTGGAGAGTGAACCATTGATCCATGTTTTATGTGTACATGTATACAAACCCTAGATATTGTAGGTCAAAAATACAGGTCATAAGTGTGCAGTAGACCTGAATTGTTGGCCAAAAATGCTTCAGATTTGCATTACTAATGTCACAAGCATGAGAAATGGATGTGACAAAAAAGTGTCAATAACCTTATATCATACAGGTATATATTTATGTAAAGACATTCCATGCGGATGCTTTGGAAGTGCTTGGATCTTAGAGTCAATGATGTTTCAATAATATATGACTACATTAAAATTAGCTTTTAGAAAATTAACAATTGCCTTTTTCCTCACAATAGTGATTGAGCTACTTGCATCAGCTTTGTAACAAAGCCTTTTAAACTAATTTTTCAGTTGTTTCTGAGCATATAACAGGTTTCACAGAACTTAGAGGCTGATAACTAAGTCATCAATATGCATGATTAGACTTAGCTATCTGAAATGTTTTAGATCCCACATGTTCAATGTAGATTTGAATACAATCAATGCGAACAGTCCCTAGTTATTGCATTTAGATTGGGATGGAGAAGTGCGTGATGAATTCTGTCCATGCATAAATGGGAAATACTATAATTATCACAATGTTATACTATATACTAGAAAAATTATTTTATATTAATAAACTGAAAATGGTGTATTCATTAACTTGTGAATATTGTTAGTTCTCAATGTAGATAATATCACCTATAAAATGGAGAACTGTGTGTTGGAGTGGGTTTGTATCTCGGAAACCTGAGTTTGAAACCAGCCCTGAATGATAAGTTGAAAGCTTCTTCTGGCTGCTGGTGGTGAGAGTTTTGTGTGAAATGGATCTGGTCAGTCTTAATTCAGTTTCTAATCAGCATGAACTCCTAACTCAGGGTTAATTGCCAATCCCGCTCAGGAAGAATAGGGGGCATTGGGAGAGATTTCTTGTGCGTCCTCAGTGAAGTTAAGCAAATTTGTTTGTAAAGAGCAGGTTTATAATTTTGCTACATCTTGAGCATAGGGGAAATCTTAAGTCCCAATAGGTGGTTTTGCAAATGTAGAACACATAACACTGGTGTCATGGGTGCTGTTCTGAGATTATGAAGGAACATGTCAGATGAAAGGATAGGGACTTCTCTTCGCAACCCTATCCTCCTCGACTTGTCCCCATCCACAAACATTGCTTTTAGTTTTACTACTGTATAAAGATAGAATTTATTTAGTGGATTTGTTATTTAAAATGTCAATTTTCATTATTTTCTCAATCAGTACCTTTGTTGTTGCTGTAAGTGAGGAAAACAGAAAAACATTGTAATTATAATCCACCTTCTCAGGATGTCCTGAAGTGTTCTACAATGTATCTGCTACTTTCTGAACTGTCATCACTCATGTGCAAGTAAACAAAGATAATTAAAAAGCAAATTTCCTTGGAGTTATTACCATTCTTGGCACTGTTACTTAATGAAAATTGTGATGGAAATGTGTGGTGGAATTTTATGAGCTCCGGGGGGTTGGCGAGGAGGTGGCAGGGAAGGTGCCAGTAAAATTCTGGGGAACCAGGTTGGGATGGCTCCCCAATGCTGAACTGACACTGGGGAAGTTTCCCAGCGGTGGGAATGGCAGCAGCTTGGCTTCCCACCAACTGGAGATAGGTGATCAATTTAGACAATCAAAGGCTCAATTAAAGGCTATTTTCCCAGGGGACTGACATTTTGCCGGTGGCAGAAGGGCCCTCGGCTGGGTGGGGAGGTCGTCAGCTGCAAGGAGATGGCACTCTGCAGATTCCTGGGGGGTGGAGGGGGGGGGGGTGCCATTGCAGCTGGAGTCTCCATGACTCAAGGAGGGGGTCACCAGTTGCAAAAGCCATCCCCACGGCCCCACAGCGCTTTTGGAAGAGTTTCCACTCCAATCGCTGGGGCCTGCCTGCTTGGCCCTGGCAAAAGAAAAACTCTCTTCCACTCCTGCGACGATGCCTCAAAATGGAGATGACCTTACTTTTCCCTTGCTGTCTCAGCAGCGGCCACCTCACTCGGTGGCGCTGCCAAGGCTGCAGAGCTGCCAGCCCTCTGATTGGGCCAGCAGTGTGGAAGACCCACACACCTTCCTTAATTGGCTGCCTCCCCTACCTACCGGCTCTTAATTGCCTTGTCCTGGCAATATCATGGTGGACGTCTGGCCTCCTTTCTGAGTGTGCTGTCCACCTGAAAAACTCCCCCACATGGGACTTTCCTACTTCTGGGAAGATCCCACCACCTGTTTATGTGTGAAAACCTCCGACGAAATTATATCAGCGCAGCAGGAGCAGCTCAGGGGAATTCCGTGTTGTAAGATGGGATCTTACTGAATTAGTCACTGCCACAACAGTGAGACTATTTCTGGTTTGTGAACCCAACCCCTCGATGTGCGCGCTTTGTGGTTTCTCTTTCCCAGTGCAAGCCAATTAACAGTCTGCCTCTGGGTTCCCTGATCAATCAGAAAGGGTGGGTGGGATGATCCGTCTACTGCAGCAATGAAGGATCTCAATTTAAAGGGACCCCAACAGGACTCACAATGGCAGCACTCTTGGAGGAAAACAGGCAGTATAAGTGAGAAAGAGCAGGAGCATGGATACAAGATGTGGAAAGGCTACCCCACCCACCCCCCCACTCCGGTTCATGGACCTGCAGGTCATGCTGCAAGCAGTGACGGCACAGAGAGAAGTACCCTTTCCGGAGGACAGCAGGAGGAGGTCAGCCAGCGTCACCAAGGAGGCATGGCATGAAGTTGCTGAGGGGGTGAGCAGCAGGACTGTGGTGTTAAGGATCTGGATCCAGTGCTGGAGAAGGTTCAATGACTTCATGAGGTCCAGCAAGGTGAGTGCACTGCATCTCTCAGCTGGCAGGCATAATTCACCCACCTCCCTAACACTCTTCTACACAACACTCGTTAACTGACACATCTTACAGTCACACACCTTCCTTCCTCTCCAGCCTCCTCCTCAAATCTCCATCTCAACAGAGAACACTCACATTAATCCACAACCTGTTCCTCACTCACTACCATTCCTCACTGTCACCCTTCTCAAATATTCACTCTCCATCCTCAGCAATTAGTGAACCACTAACACTCCTCTCCTAACTCTTGGCCTTTTCATATTGCAAGAGAAGAGAGTCCACATCCCCAAGGAGAGGCACAGAGCTGGGGATGGAGCTGCATTCATGGCCACCCTGATCGCGAGGGAGGAGGAAGCCCTGGAGATTGGCAGGGTGGTGGAAGAACAGGCCGTTAGTGACAGAAAGATGATGTTGGCCCTGAGACAATATTAGATATCACACTACCACTTGGCACTTAACGATCATTCATGTTGAACCAATGTCACCAATACATCAAACGTCATGATATGAATAATGCTACCTCAGAACTCCAGTTCACCTATATTCAGCACTAACTCATGTCTTTCATCTCCCACAGGTGCATTTCCAGAGCTGGTGCCATGGAGGACGCCATGGAGTTCTCAGTGGAGGACCAGCACTCTAAGGATGGACCGTCACCTGACTCCTATGTACCCTCCACCAGCACAGATACACACACTTCAGTGGGTCCAGATTCTCAGTTAGACAGGATGGCATATGCTGAGGAGTACATCACATATAAGTAGAAGCGAGTGCCAGAGACAGGGACAGCAGCAGAGAGTCCCATCAGAGGGCAAAGGACACTTTAAGCTTTGCTCAGCTGGACACGAATGCTGAGCCCTGGGGAGCATGCATTACACATGTACTTGTGAAGCAGCAAAGTGACATGTTTGTGCATCTCTCAGAATTTCCCAAGGTAGTGCACACTGTAGTGTTTGATTGATCTGGGTTTGTTTGTATTAGTCTGTCCACTGTGATCTGTGTTCACTGTGGTTGATTGATTAAGCCTGTGGGTGGAGCTGAAGAATTGAAACTGAAACCAAAAGACACAAGACTAGAAGGTTCTACAGAAAAACACAGGCTGCTCTGAGAAGACATTGTGCTGAGATCTAGTAAGAACTGAGATATTTTAAAGTACTGTAAATAAACCAGCTGGTGATTTAATACAAGTGTGATATCTGCATTGCTCTGAGATACATCAGATATACATAATATATCCAGCAACCCTGCAATAAACAAAACAAAAAACATGGTTAAGAGAATAATTCAACAAAGTTTAATGCTATCCACTCCAGAGCCATTTCATTCAAAGCCAGGAAATCCTCCCTTGTGCTGGGAGTGATGGATTTTGGGGTTCAAGACCGACTTTTTGCTATTGGGATGGACAGCCCAGATATAGTAGTGAACCATAAGAAAGCAATACTCGTACATTGTCCTGGAGCAGAAGACTAGTGGACATGTGAGCAGCTCACAGAAGATACATCTATCTTTGATATGGTGGTAAGTGTTCTTGAAAAATACTTTGGGCCAAAGAAAAGTGTGATGATAGAGCAATACGCATTCTGCCAGAGATCCCAGGGATATGGTGAGCCCATTAAACAACATGTGACAGCATTGCAGCTATTGGAGACTACATGTAAATTTGGCACGCTAACCAATGAACTACTCGTGACTAATTAATCGAAAAGATCAATCAGATATATCTAATATATCCAGCAACCTGGCGTAAACATAACAGTGACCATTTAAATTGCTCTAGTTGGGAGTGGGGTTGTCCCTTGTGTAGCTGAATGCATGTTCATCTGGGACTGTTTAGGATACAGCATTCACTGAACCTGCACAGTCTAAATTGGCAGAATGTGCATCAAATCAGTCTGAGAGGCTGCTTGACATCACAGTCTAACTATTTTCACAGCTCTGAAGAAGGGTCACTAACCTGAAACAGTAACTCTGCTTCTCTCTCCACAAATGCTGCCAGGCCTGCTGAGTATTTCCAGCATTTCTTGTTTTTATTTTCAAAGCTTCCAGTGTAAGCATAACAACCCTGAGCTACCGCCCTTACCAGAATGGAGAGCCGCATGGGCCGTGATGTAAGTGGCTGGAAGCACTGCACCCACCATTTTGAGGGCCTTCAGTTTCTTTAGTACCAGCTGCAGTGGTGCTAAGGAGCCAAATTTTGCAGTTTTGTTCTTGATTCCCCCAAAAGCAAAAATACTTTCACAGTATCAACTCTATTAAATCCTTTTAACATTTTAAAAATTTCAATCAGATCAGCGCTCAATCTTCTATACTCAAGGGAAGTACTCAGGTTTATGCAATCTACTCTAAGCCTCGGTATCATTTACCAATTTTCTCATAAAAAAGTAAGATTTGCATTTATATAACATTTTTCATGATCTCAGGATGCCCAGAGCACTTTATAGTCAATGCAGTATTTTTGAAGTGTAGTCAATGTTGTAATGTAGGTCTGGTCACATCTACTGGCTTACATGGAAATAATCGTATGGGAATAGTTCCAGTCAGCAGCCAGTCAACTGCAGAGATGTAAGTTGCAAGGACACCTGTAGCTAACATGCATCATATAGCTAACACTGACAGCAGTGGTAAACTCTTCTTTCACTGCTTTGCTAGCATATTGCAATGTTGTCTTTTGTGGAAGGGGTCTTGTTGTGGCAAGCAGGGCAATCCTCTTCATTGTCACCTCATTCAGCACCATCACCACTTCATCAGGCAAGTTAGAGGAGGATTTGAGTGGTGTGTTAGTCCATCATTTGCTACATACTCTGTATCCTGCCTCCATACTTATTGTGCCAGCTATTGCAAAGCCTGAAATGTATGAATTAAAAGTATAGCAGCCTTTGTAAAGACTATCAACAATTTTGTCCCCATAAGGGCCTATTTACCTTTAAATGGTTACATTCCTTTAAATTACCCAACATCTTTGTGTAAATGTTATTGCTTGAAACTCTTGGGGAGCTTCAAACATCAATCCAAATATAGGTGCTCAGTTCACCTTTATTATGTAAATAAAGCTCACCCTATAAAACTAGGTAGGAACAACACACTGTCAAGTGAGTGTTAATAATACACCATCTGACTAATGATTGTTCGGATGCCTGATCAGAAAATGGACCTCAATAAATCTTCAAATAGATTCAGTTTATCAATTTGTCTCGCATTGAGATCAGCTAAAATGCCATGAATCATCTCATTAACAGTACCAGCAGTGGGGTCCACAAACCACTGGAATAATCCAATTGCATTGCACCAAGGGTTTCGCTGATGAGGCATAGCATTGGCATTGATTAATGTGGTATTTGATGGCTGGCTAGCAAAATTTCACATTTAGGTTTGTAAAATTACCACACAAAAGTCAAATGATAAATATCCTGGATTGATTTCGAGGATACAAAGAACTGAAAAAAAACTTGCATTTATATAGTGCCTTTTAGGATATTCCAAAGCACTTTGCAGTTGATGACGTATTTTTGAAGTGAAATTACTGTTGTAATGCAGGAATCACGGCAGCCCACCTGTGCACAGCAAGGCTTCACAGAGAATAAGATAATGGCCAGAACACCAGGTGAACTCCCCTGCTCTTCTTCTTCAAAATAGAGTCATGGGATCTTTTACATTCACCTGACAGGGGAGACAGGGCCCTTGTTTAACATCTCATCCAAAAGCGGCACCCGTGACAGTGTAATGCTCCATCACTACTGCACTGGAGTGCCAGCCTGGATTATGTGCTCAAGTCTCATTGGTGAGAAGCTACCACTGATCCAAAGCTGGCACTTAAAAATGTCATCTCAGAATTTAGATGACAATTATAAATTGCTAAGATTTTGCTCTCAAGAGTTACAACATCTGAGAATTTGCTGTCGCATAATTACACTGAGAAAATTTCTTATGTGTATATTGAAAATGAAGGGCATTGGGGATTTGGTCATTTTCATTTCTTCTAGTTTTATTATAGTTTGTCTCCCTTGGTTATAAATTACGGAACAATCTTTTTCATCAACCATTTTATTAACAGTTTGAAATGTACAATGGCAAACATAATCCGGTGACAGATTAAAATTTTACAATTTAAGGAAGTAAAAATAAAATGAAATTCACTCTGAGATTTGAAAGTAAGATCAGGTTCCAGTTTGCCACTTTTGACTTCACAGGAACACATCATATATGCAGCTGTCTGATTTCATTGCGTGAAGTAAGAATGAAGAAAATGGACATTGCATCTTTCTCCCACAAATTCATTTGAAATGCTCTCTATTGAAATATGCAATTGATTTTCAAATGAGCTAATCAGCGATCTTTCACCCCATTGTCAAATTTTTGTTACTATGAGTGTATAGTACTTAGATGTACTGTTAAGTATACACCAATCATACAGTTTCCATTTGTTATCCCATAACAGAATTTTAAAATACCATGTATTTATCACCTCAATATAAAAATGCCCAAAGTTTCCCGAAGCCAAACTGCCCTTCTCTGAAGTTATGAAGAGTAGATTTTTCATCTGATAGGACTGTTCCTGGGCAGGGAGGAACTAGGATGTCAGTTCAGTATCTATTTCAATGTAGCCCCTCCTGTGCTTTATTACGGCCTGTCTATTGGGCCAACCTAAAGTGATCTTACATATTATTGGGTCTATTTATCATGATGATCCTCATGAACCAATCTACATTGAACTTGTAACTGGGGGGACTTTTGTGTTAGCAGTTTAAAAGGTCAGAGCTAAAATCTAATGACATGCAGACACTGAAAGTTACTGACATAGCAACTGCTGAAATTTCTCTCCAACCTACCCCAAGGTGAGGTGAGGAGATCATCATGATTAGCACCATGGGTAAAGGCCCATCCCAGTGACGAAAGTCTGCATGGTGCCCTAGAAGCAGCACTACGTGAATGGATTTCTCTCCCAAGCTGTATAACTCAGAAAAAGCTGGCTTTCAAATGGAAAGGCAAATCAGAAACATTATTTGGATGTGGAAGTTCATCGGAAGAGGTATGGGAGAAAAAAGCAAGGAAGTACCACGACAGTCAGAGAATTACTCAGACCCCATTTGGAGTTCAGTTTTAGGCATCTCACCTTAGGAAAGTTATGTTAAACTTGCTGAGAGATCAATTGTGATTTAACAGTATGATACCTGGGATGTTGTGTCACAGCAATGATGAGGACCTAAATAAGCTAAAGTTATATTCCCCAGAGCTGAGGATGTTAAGGAGTGAATTGATTAAGGTGTTTAAGATAATGAAGGGAATTAATAGCATGGTTAGGGAATGGGTTTTCTGCTGGTAATGGAATCCAAAGGACATAATCTTAAATTTAGAACTAAGCCGATGGTAGCATTGTCAGTTTTATTAGTATCATCTGAGCAAACTTTTGTCACTTTATAATATTTCCAATGATACAAATGCAGTATTAACCAGCAGATGCGGTTGTCTTAGGGTGGTAGCCTTGGCATTTGAAATGTTAACTGGCTACCAATATTGAGATGAGCAAGCCATAAAACTGCTTCAAAGAACTGCCATGATTAGCAAAAGGGTAGAGAAGACTCAATAGGCTAAATAGTGTACCCTTGTTCTGATTATGGTCAACTGGTGAGGGAAACATGCACAGTGCTGCTGTGGGATACTGACCCAGGGCATTGGTGATGGCTGCAAGAGAAGAAAGTCATTTGTTTAGGTAGCAGCACTAAATTGTGCAATATTTATTAGCTTTATGAAGTTTGTAACATTTTTTACAATCACTTGCAAAATCTTTGCATGAGATCTTGGACTACTTGTCCCCAGCCCAAATTCTTCACTTGCCGGCCCAAATTAACAATGGCTTTGCACTAGATGAGGCCAGGAATTTTAGGCCTTGGCTGACCAGAGTGGAAACCTAATTTTCCTCTTGCTCAATTAGTCCTTTTGGGGAAGTGCATTACAAAGGCACATTCTGCCACCAATTAGAGATTAATTGCTGTTGCTCTAGGAAATATTCCTGAACAAGAAAGGAACTATTCAAATATACTATTTGTTCATTGCTAGGTTTCCACCTATTCAATTGTAATTTGTTGCTTTTTTGAGCCAATCAGGTGCAAATGTGCTAGATGCTTTGTATATTTGATACTTTCTTGAGTGTTGGACAGCTAGACACATTCAAAATATTAATTGATTATGTAATCAATAAAATAAGCACTGTACCTTGAAGATAATAGATTGCTAACTATAGTCTGAGTTAAATCTGAAGAATATAAGTCAGTTATTCAGAAAATTGGCTTTAGTTTAACTTACTTTCCACTATAGCCAACAAAGGTACCATTACTTGACAACCTGAAGCCATTGCAACTTGGGAGAGCTTCAGATATTGAAGATTTAGCTTGGCAAGGATATGTTCCATTAAATATTGAGATTTTGCTAAATGGAGTTTAAATAAATTTTTTAAAAGAAAATTTCCAGATGTCTCTAAAGAATCACAACTCTGCATCTGGATAGATCTGTAAAGAGACAGCTATGACCTAGAAACCAATTCATATCAACCATGCGTGTGCGGCAGAGCAGAGTGATTTAAATAATAGAGTCAGGGTTCTGAAATGGATAAATTCCTCCTGAACCCTTAATTTAATAGGGACAAAGGCCCGGAAGCAATCAGTTCTTGATTTCTAACTAGTGACCATGCTGCCCCCATTAGAAGTGCATGTGTGGTCATGTCAGGCCATAACAGTAACAGAAGAAATCCAAATTATCCGAGTGCCTGAAATGTGTTTCTCTATTGTGTTTTTTACTCTGCATGTGACATTCAGACATAAATTATTTCAAAACGCAATTATATAATTCAGGATTCAGGATTTATCTGGGCTGATATTTTTAGATTTGGTGCAGGCTAATCCTTGTCAAAGTCATTTCCTCTCCAATACAGATGAAGAGATGCTGATCTGTTGCGAACAGTCATTTTTTTCCTGTAGATTATCATCAACAATAAGTTTTATTCATCATATTTTTTATTCTCACTAAATTGTCAATCTTTTTCCAACTTTTTGATTCCAATTTTGTGCTTATCCTTCAGCTTCTATGTCAATAAGAAGTCTTTCCTTTCCACCTGAATCGCACCTGTATGTCTCATTGTTTTGATACTAATTCCACACAGACCCCCTTTTACTCTACACATCATAATCAACATTTCATTCCTTAGTTTCTTATCGGGTTTTTTGCACTTGTCAAGGAGAGGAGTGGAATTCCTGCCATTTCAGGTACTTAATGTCAGCATTATTAACATCCAGGTCAGCGAGAGCACAGTCAACAATGTGCCTCAATTGAAACCTAAGAAATGCAGTCCACCTTGTGGCCTGTCTGAATTAAACAATAAGGAACAGGTTTATGCCATGGACTCATGCTTACTAAGCATCTGAACTCATTTCTGAAAGGAACCTCAAAGTTGGCTGGCAGCTGGAACCTTCATCCAATGTTTGAGCTAGATTGTAACCGAAGTCCCATCGCCACTTCATCTAGCTTCTAGTCCTTGAAATTTCTTATTGTTAATTTAGTCAATCTACTGTATTTATTCACTCAGTTTCACCCCCATTATAAAGTTTCTATTACTTTCTAAAATATGGGCCGGAATTTTACGTCCCCCCCCCACAAAAGGCGGGAAGGTGGCGGGGGGGCGTAAAATGGAGTGGGAGGCTCAGGGGGCCTTTCCCAATCTGCTCCCGCATTCTTACACTGCCATTTTACACTTGGCGGCAGTGAATAATGACCCGTCTGCCCCAGGCCAATCAAGGCGCTTAAGTGGTCACCTAACGGCCACTTATGGGCCTCCACCTGCTGCCGCGGGGATTTTACCAGTGTCAAGCGGGAGCCTAGGCCCGAGAAAACTGCCTGTTCAAAGCAGGCGGCTCTCTGATGGCCTGGGGGGGGCCCCTCATAATCAGGCACCCTGTGCCCGACAGAGGGCTGCCCCCGCTGCCCCAACCACCCAACACACCCCTGTCCCCCCAATCGACTACCCTTGCCTCACCAATCACCCCCAGCGAGGCAACAAAACTTAGCTTAGTTCCGGGCTCCCTCACATCTTCGTCTTCAAGCAGGGCTGCAGTTCCAGCAGTGGCCACCACTCCCGGTGGCGCAGCTGAGACTAGGAGCTGCCGGCCCGTGGATTGGCTGGCTGCTCTATTAGGTGGGACTTCCTGCCTCAAGCAGGTGGAAGTCCCGCCTCAGAACAATTAAAGGCCGGGGACCCGCAAAATGCGGGTTGGATCCCCAGGCCAGGCGGAAGACGGCTCCCATTCACCAAGGGTAAAGTCCCAGCCATGATCTCCAATGTAAGTGATGTTGATGAGACCATATTTATTGCCCATTCTTGGTTGCCCTGAGAAGCTGGTGGAGTGCCTTCTCCCTGAACCTCTACAATCTTTGTCATGTGAATGCTCTTATGACTAGCTGCATTCATAGCACATTGTTTTCCTGAATACTTCTGAATACAGTAAATCAGTATTTTTCAAAATACCAGGGATTCTATAATGTCATCTTTTTCCCTCAGCTGAATATTCCCCATCTCCATTTTCCTCCAAACAGGGACATCAACCAAGACCATCCCATTTCCCATACTTAAGGCTTCACTCCCCATCCACACTATGAGAATTGTGATAAGTTCTCTCATGTCCTCCCTATCAGCCTTCGTATTTGAAAGGTAATTTTCCACTATTTCCACTATCACCAACATGACCCAACCATCAAATACATCTTCTCTTCCTGATTTAGCATTCTGAAGGGTCCATTCTTTCTGGAAACCCTGATTCACCCTTCTATCACATCTAACACCTGTTCTGCCTCTCTGAATGTGCTACTGGGGGCTGTGAGGACCCGGAGGATATACTGTTCCTTAGCAATAGGAGGGGAAACACAACTGGGGATACCAAGAAGGCATGGTTGAAGGTGGCACAAGAGGTCAGCAGCAAGAGTAAATTGCCACCCTGCTGGATACAATGGCCTATGGAGGGCAGGGAAAGTGAAAGCAATGGCACATTCACCTACATCCTGATGGGGGGAATTACCCAAACCCCCACTCTGCCTTCTCAAACCTACTCCAGCACATCACTCCTCACACCAACTTACTTTGCAGGTACATCCACCCCTCTCTGTCTATGCAATTACTATTACTCACGTCCCCATCTATCCATCCACCACTGATACTCACCCTCATCTTTCTGCAATATTATGCTTCGCCCTCATGGTCACCCTCAACAACTCTCTCCATCACATGCCATACCTCTCACTCATAAGTTTCTTCTTTCCCTCCTTGCAAGACTGAAGAGCACAGAACACAAAGGAGAGGCAGGGAACTGGAGGTGGCCCTCTCACTATCTCACAGCTAACAAGTACAGATAAGCAGGTACTGACGATGGGGAGATGGGGACCTCCCAGCTACTTGGTGACAGAATTAAATATCAGACAGCCACATGGCATACAACACTCATTCATTTTGACTTGATGTCAACAACAAGTGAAATATGATCATGTGTATAATGATAACATCAAACATTCTTACCTTGAGAGTGCTCATTCATGTCTTTTATCTCCCAGAGGGGCTTGATGGGTTCCAAAGGAGGTGGTCCAGCTTGCCGTTGCTGCTAACTCCTAAAGGGATGCTGGTGTAGACAGCCACATATCCAAATTTGCTTAGGAGACAAATGTAGATGGTATTATAACCAGTGTAGAAGCATAAAATTGCAGAGAGATATTGATAGATTAAGTGAATGGGCAAAACTATGGCAAATGAATTTCAATGTGGGCAAATGTGAGGTCATCCACTTTGAGCATAAAAAAATAAGAGAACAAAATACTTTCTAAATGGTGAAAAGCTAGAAACAGTGGAGGTCCGAAGAGACTTAGGGGTCCAAGGACACAGATCATTAAAATGCCATGAACTGGTACAGATAATAATCAAACTGGCTAATGAAATGCTGGCCTTCATATTTAAAGAATTAGGATACAAGACGGTAGAAGTCATGCTTCAGCTATACAAAGTCGTGGTTAGACCACACCTGGTATACTGCGAGCAGTTTTGGGCACCACACCGTAGTGCTGATTTACCAGAATGATATTTGGATTCAAAGAGTTAAAATACCAGCAGAAATTACACAAACCTAGGTTTTTTACAATGGAATTTAGATGCTTAAGAGATGATTGGATCAAAGATTTCAATTATTAAGGGGAACAGATAGGGTAGATAGAAATAAACTATTTCTGCTGATTGGAGAGTCCAGACTGGGGGCATAGTCTAATTATTGGAGGCAGACTTTTCAAGAGTGAAATTAGCAAACATTTCTACACACTAAAGGTGGTAGATATTTGGAACAAGTGAGGCAGGGTCACTGGGGCCAGTCAGGCAGGATCCGGCGAAGCGGGGGGAAGGAGGATGGGCATTGAGTGCAGGGGAGTAGGATTCAGGGAGGTAGCTTGTTTTCCACCGGTGACCCTCAGATTGGCCACAGATTTCCCAAAAAAGGAGGGCCCCTCCCCAAGCCCGCAGGGAAGTTGCCTCATTTTACTCTGCAATCTTCCCACGTGGCAAAGGCTGTCGTCAGCCTATCCCGCCCCCGCCTTAACTGCAGTGCGATGTGAAGGCGATTGTCCCTCTGCCTCCCCTCCCTGTCTCCTCTTGCAATTATATGGGTCCCTACATCTCCTAGCCTGTCTCCGGGGGGCCCATTAAATCCAGCCCTATGAATGCCTCTTTAGTTAGGATGAATGTTACCCCAGCTTTGCCTGTTCATCAAGTTGTCACCAGCACGTTGTTCAGAAGAAATTTGGCTGGGCCATGAAAAAGATGATTGTGAAAGGGTACATGGAAGTGAGAGCTTGGCTGAAAGTGCTTCCACTTCTCAAGCGCTGCACGCCCACTGACCACAACCCCCGCACCCCCCACCCCCAACCACAAGTCAGAACCCCACATGCTGCCTCCTGTCCCGATGCCTGAGTCTGACCCTGAACAGGTGCAGGTGGAGCTCTCTTTGTCAATGCCCTTAGGGACTCCAAAACCCAGAGGACATCAGCGAAGAGCTTGAAACTGGGCAGCCTGTCTCTAATTCTGCTGAAGCCATAGGCATTACACCATGCAAACATGCTAAAAAAATGAAGAGTATCGTGTATCCTTAAAAAAAGTCTCCAGGGATCAATGCACCCTATAAACTGAAATGCAAATTGGTCTATCTATTGAGAATTGTCCTTTTGTTCCAACAGCCTGTAGTGTACTCCTGTTAACTGCTATTTAACTGATCAGAATAGTTATACCATCATTACACTTCATAGTCTTTTACTTGAGGGACAGTGTTAAAAATTAAACACGTTGTTATAATTCCTGTAGTTATAATTATAATTAATTCTTTTTCCTTCATTTAAAATCAAAGTTGTTCAAAAAAAGATGTAAAATTGATTCAATGCATGGGATAATTAGCTTCTAATTACAACATACTAATCACTTGAGAGCAAGATCCCAGGGCAAATTTATGTTTGAATTGTGCCGGAAGTGGCCTCTTCTTGACAGGGCTTTTTTGGCTTGTGTGTAAAGTTGTCATAATCTAGATTCAGTGACAATAGAATGGAAATTCATCTCTGGTTTAATAGACTTGAACCACAAATGCTTGCCTTCATCCAGCTAACAGCCAACAGCTAAAATATCTGGAAAATAACATGAACTGGTCTTCTCACTACAAGGTGTTGCAGTTTAATTTTTTTTTATTTGTTCATGAGATGTGGGTGTCGCTGGCTAGGCCAACATTTATTGCTCATCCCTAATTGAGAAGGTGATGGTGAGCTGCCTTCTTAAACTGCTGTAGTCCTTGAGGTGTACGTTCATCAACAGTTCTGTTAGGAAGGGAGTTCCAGGATTTTGACCCAGTGACTGTGAAGGAACGGTGATATAGTTCCAAGTAAGTATGGTGTGTAGCTTGGAGGGGAAATTACCAGTGGTGGTGTTCCCATGCATCTGCTGCCCTTGTCCTTCTAGGTGGTAGAGGCCACGGGTTTGGAAGGTGCTGTCGAAAGAGCCTTGGTGAGTTGCTGCAGTGCATGTTGTAGATGGTGCACTGCTGTCACTGTGCATTGGTGGGAAAGGAAGTGAATGTTGAAGGTGGTTGATGGGGTGCCAATCAAATGGGCTGCATTATCCTGGACGGTGTCAAGCTTCTTGAGTGTTGTTGGAGCTGCACCCATCCAGTCAAGTGGACAATATTCCATCACAGTCCTTAATTGTACCTTGTAGATGGTAGACAGGCATTGAGAAGTCAGGAGGTGAATTACTCACCACGAATTCCTAGCCTCTGACCTGCTCTTGTAGCCACAGTATTTATGTGGCTGGTCCAGTTCAGTTTCTGGTCAATGGTAACCATCAGGATATTGATAGTGGGGGATCACCATTGTACATCAAGGGGAGAGGTTAGATTCTCTCTTGTTTGAGATGGTCATTGCCTGTCACAATTACACTTGCGTGGTGCGAATGTTACTTGTCAATTAACGGCCCAAGCATGGTTGTTGTCCAGGTCTTGCTGCATCTGGAAACAGGCTGCTTCGGTATCTGAGGACCCGCAAATGGTACTGAACATTGTGCAATCATCAGTAGACGTCCCCACTTCGGACCTTATAATGGGGGGAAGCTCATTGATGAAGCAGCTGAAGATGATTGGGCCTCGGACACTATCCTGAGACTGAAATGATTGACCTCCATAAACAACAACCATCTTCCTTTGTGTTAGATATGACTCTAACCAGTGGAAAGTTTTCCCCGATTCCCATTTTACTCTGGCTCCTTGATGCCAAGAGCAGTCAGTCTCATCTCACCTCTGAAATTCAGCTCTTTTGTCCATTTTTGAACCAAGGCGGTAATGAGGTCAGGAGCTGAGTGGCCCTGGCAGAACCCAAACTGAGTTTCAGTGAGCAAGTTATTGCTGAGCAAGTGTGCTTGATAGCACAGTCGATAACCCCTTCCATCACTTTGCTGATGATTGAGAGGAGACAGGTAGGGTGGTAATTGGCTGGGTTGGATTTGTCCTGCTTTTTACGTACAGGACATACTTGGGCAATTTTACACATTGCTGGGTAGATGCCAGTGTTGGAGCTCACAGAATCACAGAATTGTTACAACGCAGAAGGATGCCATCGTGTCTGCACCAGCTCTCCGAAAGAGAAATTCACTTCGTGCCATTCCCCCGCCTTCTCCCCGTACCCCTGCACATTCTTCCTTTTCAGCTAACAGTCTAATTCCCATTTAAATGTTTCAATTGAACCAGCCTCCACCACACTCTCAGACAGAGCATTCCAGACCTTAACCACTTGCTGCATGATAACGTTTTCCTCGTGTCACTTTTGCTTCTCTTACCCATTACTTTAAATCTGTGCCCTTTCATTCTTGATCCTTTCACGAGTGGGAACAGTTTCTCCCTACCTACTCTATCCAGACCCCTCATGATTTTGAATACTACTATCAAATCACCTCTCAGCCTTTTTATTTTATTTATTTTTATTTAGAGCTACAGCACTGTAACAGGCCCTTCAGCCCACCGAGTCTGTGCCGGCCAACAACCACCCATTTATACTAACCCTGCAGTAATTCCATATTCCCTACCACCTACCTATACTAGGGGCAATTTATAATGGCCAATTTACCTAACAACCTGCAAGTCTTTGGCCGTGGGAGGAAACCGGAGCACCCAACGAAAACCCACGCGGCCACAGGGAGAACTTGCAAACTCCGCACAGGCAGTACCCAGAATCGAACCTGGGTCCCTGGAGGCTGCGGTGCGAACTACTGCGCCACTGTGCCACCCAATCTGTCTTCATAACTGAAGTTCCTAATTCCTGCAACCATTCTCATGAATCTTTCCTGTACTCTCTCCAATGCTCTCAAATTTTTCCGAAAATGTGGTGCCCAGAACTGGATGCAATATTCCACCTAAGGCCAAACTAGTGTCTTATATCAGTTCAACATGACTTCCTTGCTCTTGTACGCAATGCCTCTATTAATAAAGCCCAGAATACTGTATGCTATATTAACTGCGCTCTCAGCCTGTCCTGCCACCTTCAAAAACTTATGCACATATCATCTGCAAACTTTGAAATTGTGCCCTGTACACCAAGGTCTAGGTCATTAATATATATCAGGAAAAGCAAGAGTCCCAAGACTGACCCCTGGGGAGCTCCGCTACAAACCTTCCTCCAACCTGAAAAACATCCATTAACCATTAGTCTTTGTTTCCTGTCACTCAGCCAATTCCGTATCCATGTTGCTACCATCCCTTTTATTCCATGAGATATAACTTTGCTCAGAAGTCCATTGTGCAGCACTGTATCAAATGCCTTTTGAAAGTCCATGTACACCACATTAACTGCATTGCTCTCATCAACCCTCTCAGTTACCTCCTCAAAAAACTCCAGCAAGTAAGTTAAATGTGATTTTCGCTCAAGAAATCCACGCTGGCTTTCTTTAATTCACCCTCATTTGTCCATGTGACTATTACTTTTGAAAGAATTATTCTTACTAGAAGTTTCCCCATCACTGAAGTTAAACTGACTGGCCTGTAGTTGCGTGGCTTATCTTTTTCACCCTTTTTTGAGCAAGGGTGTAACATTTGCAATTCTCCAGTCCTCTGAATATAAGGAAGACTGAAAAATCATGGCCAGTGCCTCTGCAATTTTCACCCTCACTTCCCTCTATATCCCTGGATGCATCTCATCCACTCCTGGTGCTTTACCTACTTTAAGTACAGACAGCCTGTCTCATACATCCTCCTTATCAACTTTAAACTCCTCCAGTGTCTGATTTACCTCCTCTATCACCATTGCTTGGGTTGCATTTTCTTCCTTGGTAAAGACAGATGCAAAGTATTCATTTAATACCTCATCTATGCCCTCTGCCTCCATGCGTAAATCCCCTTTATGGTCCCTAATTGGCCCAACTCCTCCTTTTACTATGAATGCCTATAGAAATTCTTCTTTATCGTAATCTCTATCTCTTTTGTCATCTAGGGAGCTCTAGATTTGTTTACCTTACCTTTCCTCATCGAGGGAACATACCTTGACTGTGCCTGAACTATCTCTTCTTTGAAGGTAGTCAATTGCTCAGCTACCATGTTTCCTGCCAACCTTTGACTTCAATTTATTTGCCCCAACTCCATTCATACCCCTTGAAGTTGGCTTTCCCCCAATTAATTATTCTTACTCAGGATTGTTCTTTGGTCTTTTCCCTAGTCAGCCTAAACTTTATGATATAATGATCACTGTCCACTAAATAATCTCCTACTGATACTTGATCCACTTGGCCAACCTCAGTCCAAAGAACCAGGTCTAGCTGTGCCTCCTTTCTCATTGGACTAGAAACATACTGCTATCAAAATTTTTTCTGAACACACTCTGGTAACTCTAGCCCCTCACTGCCCTTTGCACTACTCCTATCCCAGTATATGTTCGGATAATTAAAGTCCCCCATTCTAACTATCCTATAATTTTTGCACCTCTCTGTAATTTCTTTGCAAATTTGTTACTTCGCATTCTTCCGACTAGTTGGTGGCCTGTAGACAAAACTGGGCAATGTAACTGCACCTTTTTTGTTCCTTAGCTCTAGCCAAATAGATTCTGTCCTCAAACCCTCTGGGACATCCTTTTTCTTCAGAACTGCAATGCTCTCCTTACTCAATACCACCACCCCTCCCCCTTTTTCCCCTTTCCTATCTTTCCTGAACACCTTGTATCCAGGAATATTCAATACTCATCCTTGCCCTTCTTTGAGCTAGGTCTCAGTTATATCCACAACATCATATTTCCACATGTCAATCTGCACCTGTAACTTACCAATCTTATTAACAACACTCCATGCATTCGCATACATGCACATTAACCCCAATTTAGACTATATTACTTTCTCCCTGACTCTGACCTCACCTAATAACTTACTGTTCTCTACTCTAGTGCTATCTATCTCTCCCAGTATTCTGTGCATCTTGGTATTCCTCTCTGATATTTCCTCCTGGTTTCCACACCCTGCCAAGTTATTTTAAACCCTCCCAATAGCACTAGCAAATCACCCTGCAAGGAAATTTGTCCCAGCTCTGTTCAGGTGCAACCCATCAGACCTTTACAGGTCCCACCTTCTCCAGTACTGGTCCCAGTGTTCCAGGAATCTAAAGCCCTCCCTCCTGCACCATCTTTCCAGCCATACATTCATCTGCACTATCCTCCCATTCTATACTTACTTGCGTGTATTACTGAGAGTAATTCGAAGATTACTACTTTTGAAGTCCTGTTTGCTAATTTCTTACCTAACTCACTAAACTCTTTCTGCAGGGCCACATCCTTCTTCCTACCTATGTCGTTGGTACCAATGTGGGCCATGGCTGTTCACCCTCCCCTCTCAGAGTACTGTGCATCCTTCAGTGACATCCTTGACCCTGTCACCTGGGAGGCAACATGGCATTGTGGATTCATATCTGCGGCCACAGAAACGCATGTCTGTTCCACTGACTATCAAATCTCCTATCACAATTGCTCTTCCAGTCTTCCTTGTGCCGCCTGTGCAGCTGAACCACCTGTGGGACCATGGCCTTGGCTCTGGCTGGACTCCCCAAAGGAACCATCACTTTTCTCAGGATTCAGAATGAATATCTGTCACAGAGTGAGATGCACTTAGGGGTCTCTTGCACTACCTGCCTGTTTCTTTGTGGTTGTGTGGTGGTCACCCATTCCCTCTCTGCCTGCATACTCTTAAGCTGTGTGGTGACCACATCTATAAATGTGCTATACATGAAGTTCTCATCTTCATGGATGCGTAGCAGTGACCCAGGCTGCTGCTCAAGTTCCGCAACCCAGAGCTCAAGCTGCTGCAACTGACAACATTTTCTGCTCATATGGTTATCAAGGATACGAGAAGTGTCCCAGAGTTCCCATATAATGCAGGATGTGCACTCCTGAGGTTGTAGCCGTCCTGCCATTCCTCTATGTATTCAATAAATAAACCTTGGTGCTACAAATAAACACTGTACTAATAAACCTTGCTGTTGCTAATACTAATAGCCCTACCAATAGCAATAAACCTTACTTATAGTAATAATAACCTTACTACTGCTAATACTAAACTTTATCAATACTAATCTACCTTACCATTATTAATATACCCTACCAATACTACACTGTTAACAATAGTAGTAATAACCTCACCCAAAGTAATAAACCTTATTTTATAATAAAAGATAAGCCTCACCAGTGGCCCACTTGTTACTTGTTATTCATACTTAATTTTTTTTTCACGTTTTTAAACTCCCAGCTGTTTACACCTCAGTCCCTAAGCAGCAAAACGCACCAGCCAAGCAACTCACCATTTTTCTGTGATGTCACAGTTCGATTTTTAAAAAAACCTCTACTGCATAGAGGTACAAGGTTCGTCGCAGGTCCACCGCCGCCCCTTACTCCCTCCAGGTAAGTGGAACTGTGGAAATGTACTGGCACAGCTTGGAATGTAGCTGTTGAAGTGTACTGAAATGTTGACTTGGGTATATGGGGTGCCTCTGAAAGGGGTAGTACCTCTGAAAAGCAGTCTTCAGAGTGGTTCACCTTTCATTGGTCCTCTCCGGCACCTAGCTCTCATCTGTGGTTCCAATAATTGTTTGCATGTGACAGCGGTCACTACTTGGCAAACCCATCTCAACAGGTGGACAGAATTCAGGTGAGGCAGCCGATGTGTCTCCCCATTGGTGAGTTAGGATTTGCTTGTCCTTGCATGTGAAGTCTTACTTGGCGGACTGGGTGGAAGAATTCAATACGAATTTAACTGCCATAAGGGCTATTAGGTAAAGTGTTGTGGAGTGCTAACAGCGTGGTCAGGCACTCAAAGTACCAAGGTAATTTACTGCATCCAGAATCATCTCCAGCCATTTCAACTCTGTCTGCCATTGGATTCAGTTGTGACTGCATGAGAGACACCACAGATCTCCCACCCTATAATCTATTTCATGTGCATGTCATGACATCATCCACCAATATAGCCTTCAAGTCCTGTGGTGTTGGGGGAGTGACAAAGCAGCAGACAAGGATATACTGGAAGCTGTAGCCGCAGCCCTGCACACAGGTGGCTTAGGCCACAGGGTCGTCTTTCACCAGATTGAAGCGGTGGAGGACTTCGGCAGCCCCAAGTGAACAAGCAGCCCTTGGGATCGCACTGCTCACCTCCAAAGCATGAGGAAGGGGCCAGAAAAGGTGCTCGAAACATTGCTTCACCCACCCTGGCCAGATTACTGTGACTGATGGGATCCCATTACAGCAGTCGAACAATGAATATAAAGAAGACAAAGGTAACAACGCATACCAGCAGCACGTGGAAGGTGTGAACGTTCATGGACTACGCCAGAGCAGACAGACCAGAGCCCTGGTTGGGAGAGAATGTGCCAGATACAACATCCACATAGCAGCATTAAGTGACACTCCTCTAGCCGGTGAAGGGCAAATTACAGAAGCTGGAGCTAAATGCACCTTCTTTTGGAGTGATCCCATCGTGAAGCAGGAGTAGATTTGCTATCAATTCCAACCTAGTCCCCAAACTTGCCAGCCTCCCAAAAGGAATAAATAACTGACTTATGACATTGCAACTCTCCCTCACAGGGAAAAATCATGCCAGCATTGTTGGTGCTTATGCACCTAAGAAGACAAATCCTGAAGAGGTGAAAGATAAAATTTATGAAGAACTAGAATCTTTGATTGCTGCAATGCCAAGATCAAACAAACTCATCATTCTATGTGATTTCAACACCAGAGTTGGCACAGACCATCATACCTGGGAGGAAGTTATGCAGAGAAATGGAGTAGGTAACAGCTTCTTCTGTTGAACACTTGTGCACAGCATGACCTCCTCACTACCAACACTTCATTCTGTTTGCCAAACTGAAACAAGACATCCTGGATACACCCTTGCTCTAAGTACTGGCATCTAATTAACTACATAATTGTCAGAAGGAAGGATGTCAGAGTGGCTAAAGCCATGTGTGGAACAAATTGTTGGACTGACCAGAGACTCATTGTCTCAAAGCTGAACATCCATGGTCAGCCCAAGAGACGCCCCAGGTGAAAAAAGTCAATAAGAGACTCACGACCTCAATACTCAAAATGGATACTGTGAGGCAAAACTTCTCAGAAGATTTGGACTGCCAGCTAAGTGGCTCTAAATTTGCCTTTCTCACTGTGGAAGATGACTGGATAGCAAAGGCCCACCTCCTATGAACAGATCAGAGCGGTGCTGGCCAACAAGAATTCCAAAGCTGCAAGCACCTCTTCTGCAACAATACATGTGTGTCC
Source organism: Heterodontus francisci (assembly GCF_036365525.1). NCBI lineage: Eukaryota > Metazoa > Chordata > Chondrichthyes > Heterodontiformes > Heterodontidae > Heterodontus > Heterodontus francisci. The sequence goes on from NC_090376.1 coordinate 108,475,183, forward strand.
AACATGCAATAACTCTCTTTGTGTTCAAATTGGACTGATTAGTCAGTCATCTTTAAACACATTGCATCTGAAATTTAACTCAATGAATTCTAGTTGATGTCATGGTCATCTTTGACTACGAAGGACAAACACTAAATGTAGCCTGAGTCTGCAGCGGAGCCCTGATCCAACACCAGAACAAAGCAGAGAGACTCCCTGGAGGTGGCAGTCTAAAGGAACAGTTACACTCCATTTATCAAAACCACTTTGTGCCAATGCTAAACATGCCAGTCAAGTGTTTCCCCTTTGGCCACAATTAATGCCTGTTTTGAAAAATTTTTTTGTTCTCAAGTTTCTTCTCAGACTCATTTGCATATCATCAAATGCAAAATCTGCCGCGAACCAGAGCAATCGGATGGCATTTTAAAACTTAATTATTTGCTTTAAAAAAAAATCCCTTGCTATATTTAGGAGCGGTAACTTGGTAAAATTTGATTAATAGAGCTGCAAATGGGTTTAGCTCAAAAATAAGCATTTTTAATCACAGTGTCAATCCACCACTTATGCGTAACCTGATTTTAAATTGCTGAAATTTACTTTAAAAAAATATGGAGAGCCATTTCCTAAGTTACATTGGGGTGCAGGAGTCAGTTTCCTAATAAATTTTTAAAATATATACATCCAGAAGCTTTTAAAATCTCCTCCGACTATCCTGTGCCCAAAAGAGCCTACTTAATTTTTAGAGCCTCTTCAATGGCCTACAAATGAGTGCAATTAGAGGAAACTCATAATACTTCCAGCCTGGTGCTTTTTAAACTAGCTTAAAAGATTTCAGAATATCAATCTGCACTGAATGCAATTTGCTCTTGAAATTCCGTAATCTTTTATGCTGTTTATGCCAATTTCAGGCAAATTGCACTGAAGAAACCAACGCAACTGAATGCAACTCCAGGTCAGAGTGAGGATCAAATGTGAAAGGTCAAACTTGTGCAGTGAAAATGCTTTGCTGAAGACACAATGCCAGAAAGCAAAAGAGATTCTTAATCTTTATATTTATCTCTTACATGAGACAAAAACTGTTTCATAAACAAAAGAAGATTAAATTTTTGATAAGTGAGTCTCTGTGCAATGTTTTCAAATGTATGATATGCATTCATTTACATGATATATTTTATTTATCCATATTCCAGAGGGTTTAAGTTATGCAGAAATGTTGTGCTCTCACTATTAGGTGGTACCTGAGTGGTTCTGTTGGTTTGCGTTCTTTGTGACTGAATCCATCTCCTATCACTTGTTCTCAGCTATGAGTGATATTGCACTTTGTATTCTGTGGAAATAAATGAATTGTGGTGTACTAAACAGAATGAAGCATGCAGTTTTAATATTGCACACTCATAAAAACAATACCCAAATGAAAATTGTGAAGTTTTTTTTACATATCATTATTTTCCTAACAACCTGACAGACACTTATGTTTCCAATCCAATCTGTTTCAATAATCACCTTTACATTTGGAACCTTTTATTACAAAGCCCTTGTAATTTTTCTGGAGCTGAATCCTGCTTATACCAGTCAATTGTCCACAAGAGTTGGAGACAACATATAAATCACCAGATTCATTGCACTATGAAATGTCATTATCTACCTACAGTTGGCAGGGATTGTGTGTAATGGGACTAATGATTGATTAGAAGTAATTGTCAACATCTGTGTCTGGAGGTTGTCTCACTATGTTTGTCACATCCACATTTTAAGGCAAAATAACAGAAGAAAAAAATACATAGATTGATATAAAGTTTTTTTAGCAAATAAATATATGCTAACAACAATTCAGTTATAACTTTACAAAATTGTCAGGTTTCTGAGTCAACTAATTTATATGGACAGATTTAGCAGAGATGATGGATTGAACAAATGTGCTTCAGTGGGCATAAGATTTAAGGCTTTCTCTATACGTGTAAGAGTTGTCAGATGCAATGATTGAAGGAATGCCAATTTGAATTCTAATTTGTTCCCCTGAAGGCTTTGTATTGCATTCCTCCTTCAAAAGGTTAACTTTGCTATTACATTTAACCACAGTCTGCAAACAGGCATATCAACCATTTCAATAAAATTGACAGACAAATGGCAAGTCTAAAGACAGATGAATTATTTTTGTATTTTTTAATCAATCATTTAAAATTTCTAATTGTAGCATTGTTTATAATTCACACCATCATTAAGTAATAATGGAAGACAACCTCTGCAGTATTGAGCCGAGGCTGCAGGTTGTCCATTGTCCATAGTTCCTAGCTGAGTGTAGGCCAAGTCCATTACTGCTGTTTGATTGCAATTTCTATTCCTCATTGAACCTGCAGCTTATTCCTTGGTTCTTTGCAGCCCTTTCTGGGCTCAAGGGCCTTTGACTTGCAGACACAACTTTTTACCTCGTCACATACTAGAATATCTTAGGGGACCATCCTCATTATGGCTTCACTGTTCCCAGTCAAATTTGAACTTAAGCCAGTCAGAATGCTTTCGAAGACTTTGAATAGTAGCTAAGTGTTAACTAAAGAGCTGAATGGTGTGTTGGTCACCAAATGCTATTAATTGAATGTTTGAGCTCCCTATTAACATGCGCTATATTTGCTCCACAATTAGTTGGAATATCAATCCGTTAACGGTGCAGTGAGGTCAATGATGAATCAGAGGCCTCATGGATGTTACAGCCAATGGCTTACCATGCAGACCAAACACATGGCACTATAAATAACTGAAAACAGATGCCATAACACAGATTGAGACGTGACTATGGAAGGAAAGTGCGCTGAAATCACCTTAAATCAACTTTCGAACAACCACAATAACTTGTATTTATATAGCACCATTAACATAATAAAACATCCCAAGCTGCTTTACTACAAAACAAGCCACATGGGGAGATATTAGGCCAGATGAACCAAAGCTTGGTCAAAGAGGTAGGTTTTAAGGAGTGTCTTCAAGTAGAAGAGCAAGTAAAATCTATTCCTATGCTATGAACATGCCCAGTGTGTGATGATGTCATTAAACATGTGATCTGGCCAACTTGGTGTCTGTTTTTCTTTACAAGTTCCTCCCAACATGTAACAGATTTTGGCAATGAAATGGGATTAGACTAGAAGACTTTTCACAGCAAACAGCAGTTGAGACTGTGATGAACAAAATAAGCTATCTCCCTATTAGGATGGCGAAGATTTTCAATGAGATTGTGTTGAGCCTGATTGTTTCTGAAAATATATGGCTGCAATCAGTTTAATGGATTCTGCAGTGTCCTCGAGAGACACAGCACTGAAACAGGCCCTTCAGCCCATCAAGTCTGTGCCAACCAATTTATATTAATCCCATATTCCCTACCACATCCCCACAATTCTCCTACCACCTACCTACAATAGGGGCAATTTACCATGGCCAATTTATGTTCAACCTGCAAGTCTTTGGCTTTGGGAGGAAACCAAAGTACCCAGCAGAAACCCATGCAGTCGTAGGGAGAACTTGCAAAGTCTACACAGGGAGTACTCAGAACTAAACCCAGGTCGCTGGAGCTGTGAGACTGCGGTGCTAACCACTGCACCATCCTAGTTTCCATCTGATTCAACTATTGATTACACTGGCTTTGGTGAGTTTGTTCTAGTTGGGTTGACTTAGCTTCGGTGTCACTGTTACAGACAGCCACAGTAACGTGTTTACTGGGTCACAGTTACATCTGAACATGGACAAAATGGCTGTGCCTGCAGGATAGACCTTGAGAACCATTCAGTTCTTACATTGAAAGAACGGAAGTGTTCTTCAGAACTAATAGTATATTAAAACTCAAAGGTGAAAATGAAGAGGCCCAGACACAGAATAATGCAATTCTAGAGCCCAAGAAAGCAATCTTGCTAATGGAGATTGGCCTGGAAGCGTATGATATGCTAACAAGCCATCCTGCTCCCAACAATCAAGTGATGTGCCATTCAAAATAATTATCAGCAAATTGGTGTAAAGCTACAAATTTGGAAGCAGAAACCAGAGAAGTAGGAAAACAATTGGCGAGTATATTGTGGCACTGAAAGATTATCATTACATTATAACTTTGGTTCATTCTTGGACCGTGCATTATGAGACAGATTTGTGTGTAGATTGGTGGATGAAAGAATCCAGTCGAAATACTAAACACACTGCTATGCCAAATGAGGATTTTTTAATTCATCGATTGGAAACCTATATTAAACTTAAAAAAAAGGAAAGCTGAAATATTACGTTCAACATTTACAAAGACTTTGCCACGGCTGAAAATGGCTGCCACCATTTGCATTTGAACACCTTTCACATTCCAAGGCATCAAAGTGGAGACATATGCCTGATTAGCCTTTACCCAACACAGGCCACATCTTATATTATCGATGGCAGCGAGGCCTCGTGGCAGCAACCCCCACCCCCCACCACCCATCGCTTGGCGATGGAAGGCAAATTTACTTATGCAAAATAATGTTACTGAAAGAATAAATTACCTACCCAGTCCTGCCATCCGTTCCAGAGGGATATTGCTGCCAGTCGCCGCCACGCACGTGCCTTCGGATCCCTGTCTGGGGGACCCGAGGCGGAACACTGGTTGGGAGGGGGGAGCAGGTAAATTTTTCAGTGTAGGGATGGGGGGAGCGGGGTCAAACTCAACTGATTGGTGTAGGGGGTGGTGGGAAGAGGTAAATTTCACAGTTTATGAACTGTGGGGTGGGGAGGTCACGTGCACAAGATAGGTTTTTTTTGGGGGGAGTGGACAAGGAATGAATTCTATGGTTATTTGGGGGGATGGGAGAGGAGCAAGAAACATTTATTTATTTTTTGAATCAATTTTAAATCACTATATCATTAAATATTTAAATTAAATGGAAGGGCTCGAAGCCCTTTAAAAATGGTGTCAGCACCTGCGCAAAGGGTGGGTGGTCTGACCGGTCATTTAAATGAGCCGCTGCACTGGATAACGTGGCGGCTCCATGACGTGGGGTCTGTGCAGGCAGATTGTCATTGTTTACGTCCATCGCCAATTTCGGCAGTGGACGTATACAATGCAGCTCAATGACATGCCCTATTAATTGAACTTCCTGAGATTGCTTCCATTAGCAAGACATTCAAAGTCATCTTGAGGCATTCATGAGTGAAAATGTCCCACTATTGGGAAAACAATGACAATACCCCCGAGGAAAGGTTTTGGGTTTTAGACTTGGGACCTCATTAAAAACAAAGGGGATTGAGAGAACCATGTGATAGTCCTCCACCAGGCTGTCTAGGGTAAAACTAGGGTTATGTTACACACAGGAGACAATCCAGAGACTCAATCTGTGCAGAAACCAGAAGGAGTGTGTCTCTCTCTCTCTCCAGAAGACCTCATGTGGGGCGTGTGAAGCCTAGCTGCTGGCTGCTAGATTCAAGACAAGGACAACCTCTCTTCAACTATCAACCCAGACCTTCAGGATCACAACTTCAGCCAGAAGACAACAGAATCACCCAACCACACAGACTTGTATTAATTTTTACTTGTTCTGGACTCTGATCCAAACAAAACTATTTCTTATCACTCTGTACTTTATTTGTGTGTACGATTCCCATATACGGGTGTAAGTGAAAGTGTTGCGTAAATTTTATTATTTTATCTAGATTGGCTTTAGTTTCTTAAATGCAATAAACACACCTCTTTCTTGTTTAAACTCAAGGAAACCTGTCCAATTGGTTCTTTATGATCACAACAAAGATAGAAGGTAAAACACTCACTGAAGTGGTAAACATAACCGCTGTTTTAAAACAGAATAGACCTGTTGCTGTCAAACCAGGAGGAGGACAAGAAGGGAGCCTTGTGACCCCTCCTCACCTGATCGTAACAAAAATTGGGTGCTCGAGTCTGTGGTCGTACCCAAAGACAAACAAGAAATTGGGAGTGGAAAACCAAAGTGATCACGATCAACATTTTTTAAACTTCTATACAGTTTTTCTTGTGGTTATTGCTGCTAGAGTACTAAAGTGTCCACATTCGAGGCCTGTACCTTCCTAAACCAGAGTGAAATAACTTGGGACAGGTTAAATGCTCTATTTATTGAAGAGTTGAGGAATGTAGCTAGGCAATTAGGGATTACTATCTGTCCAAAAGCGAGGAAACCCGAACTCCTAAAACTGTGGACAACCATTTTGCACTTGAACCTGAGGACTCAGAAACAGGTTTAGAGTCAGAAACAGACAGGGTAATGTAAGCTGAGATACAACTAGAACACAGCAGACTAGAATTAGAACTCCAAGAAAAAGAGAGAACTGTCGAGAGAGAGAAAGAGGAGAGACAGTATCAGGAAAGGGAAAAAGAAAGGCAGGAAAAGGAAAAGGAAAGGGAAGATAGGGAAAAAGAAAGAGTTTCCAGAAGGAGAAGGAGGAAACGGAGTTAAGGCAGCTTGAACTAACCAGAGGAAGACCCAATACATCCAGTTAAGGCACAGCTAGTGAGGGAGTTACCTGAGTGCTGAGCTCTTAAAGTTCTTCCAGTTGATACCAAAGTTCAATGAGGGGGATGTGGAAGCATTTCTGGTCACTTTTGAAAAGCTTGCGAAATGGCTGAAATGTCCGGCAGAGAGCTGGACGCTATTATTGCACAGAAAACTAACAGGAAAACCCCACGAGGTTTATTCACTATTGTCACATGAGAGCTCATCAGATTATGAGATGACCAAAAATGCTATCGGGGGCGCATACGAGCTAGTACCGGAGGTGTACCGCCAAAAATTCCAAACCCTCTGAAAGCAGCCTGAACAAACATACCTCGAGTTTGAAAGTGTTAAGCAGCTTGCTTTTGACCAGTGGATACGGGCACTCAAGATACAGCGCACTTATGAAATCCTCAGAGGGGTGATCCTTCTTGAAGGGTTCAAAAACTCACTTCCCATTTCCATTAAAACTCACATAGAGGAACAAAATTTTCCAAGAGCCAGGCAGGCAGCAATCCTAGCTGATGGATTTATGTATGTCCACAAGCCCTTACCCCAAGGGAAACCATCCCTAGTCACTCCCACAAACCCGAAAAGGATAAAAGGTGGGAGGGTGATAGGAGCACGAACAGCCTTGGGCAAGAAGGGAAAGCTGGACACACAGGAGGCACTCCTCAGGCCAAAATGTACAGCGCTGAGAGCAGGAGCGACGCCCGAAAACCTGTGTGTTTCCATTGTAACGAGGCAGGTCACCTTCAAGCGGACTGCTTGAATTTACAGGGAAAACCCGTAGGATCAATAAGGGCACATCAGATCGGTGCAGAAAGTAGGATCCTGATGGAAAGTACAGCAGACCAGGCTGTGGCTTTAACTGTGGCAGTAAGACCCAGTAAACCTACTGCTGTGAGTGTGGGAAAACTTAACAAAATCCCTGAGAGTTACCAAGATTTTGTGTCCCAAAGAAAAGAGACCCCATACCCCTCGATTGAGGTAAGCAAGCCCATAGTCATACTCAGGAATACAGGGGCCACCCAATCCCTTCTGCTAGGAAAAGGTAGGATCTTTCCCCCAGAGACTGCACTGAATGCTAGAATGCTAATAAACAGATTCGGAGGAAGGTGTTTGCCCATACCGGGTGCACCTGGAGTGCAACTTTGTTTCTGGACCCGGATTGTCCCTAGTCTACCGGTGGATTGGGTCGACCAGCTCCTTGGTAGTGATCTGGTGGGGGCGAAGGTGGTACCCTCCCCAGCGGTTTTAGAGAGACTGAAAGAGGTCAGGAAGGCAGAGCAGTTGCAGGAGAAGGTCCCCAGCATTTTCCCTGACTGTTAAGTGACTCGGTCCATGGCCCAACAAGCTCCATCAGATGAGGCTGAACTGGCACTGCTGACAGATGACCCTACTGTCTGGTTATCTGAAATCCTCTTTGGGAAGTTAGAGGACCCAAAGGATGGGTTAAACAGGTCTTCCTTGGTCGAGGCTCAACAAGCCGACCCAGTATTACAAATGTTAGCACAGATTGCCCAAACTGAAGCCGAAGCACAGGGAGTCCCAAAGTGCAACTGTTTAAGGAGTGAGGTGCTGATGAGGAAGTGGAGACCTCCTCACAGACCTGCGGATGACATGTGGACAGTGGTTCGCCATATACTGGTGCCACCGAGGTACCAAAAGGAAATACTTAGAATAGCTCACGAGCTTCCAATGGCTGGACATGTCAGTATATGAAAGACCCAAGCCCGCATAAAACAGCATTTCGACTGGCCAAAACTCCACAGCGATGTGGTGGAGTTCTGTAAAACTTGCCACTTGTGCCAGGTTGTGGGAAAGCCCCAAACTACAATAAATCTTGCACCTTTAATTCCCATACCGGCTTTTGGGGAACCCTTCAGCAGAGTGCTGGTGGATTGTATGGGACCCCTGCCGAAAACAAAAGGGGGCTACCAGTACCTTCTCACCATTATGGATGCGGCTACCCGATTCCCAGTGGCCATCCCCCTAAAAACTATCACTGGCAAGGTAATGGTGGAGGGGCTAACTCAATTCTTTACCCGATTTGGGCTGCCTGCCTAGATCCAGTCAGATCAAGGCACGAATTTCATGTCTGACATCTTTCAGAAGGTCATGGGTAATCTGGGCATAACCCAGCTAAAGTCCTCAGCCTACCACACACAACCACCAGACCCTAAAAAGAATGTCCCCATGACTGGGACAAAGGGCTGGGATTTCTCCTGTTTGCCACCAGGGACTCACCCAATGAGTCCATCAGCTTTAGTCCCTTTGAATTAGTTAATGGACATGAGGTGAGAGATCCTCTTAAACTAATCAGGGAGAGGTTTTAGGGTCACAGGGATGAGCCTTCCATGTTTGACTACACCTCCTTGTTCCGGGAGCGGCTCACAAAAGCCTGTGCAGTGAGCACCTACAAACCACCCAGACAGCAATGAAAAGGCAGGCAGATAAACATGCCAAGGCCAGAGCATTTCAGCCTGGAGACCATGTGCTAGTACTACTCCCAATACAGGGCAAACCCCTGAAAGCCTGGTTTAGTGGTCCATATCAAGTAGCAAAAAGGATGAGCTAGGTAAATTATTTAATTGATACCCCAGACCAAAGGGAAAAGCAAAGGCTGTGCTACATCAACATGTTAAAACAGTTTAACAGCCAGGAAGGGGACAACCAAGCCCTGGTATGTCAGACAGTTAGGACAGAGGAGGACAAAAAGGACAATGAGAACGAGTTAGAGGAGGGCCTGGAGGGTTCCCATATTGATTCCCTTGCTGTCCAGTTAGTGAATGCTGAAATGTTAGAACAATTAGACACCACACTCTCCCATTTTAATGCAGGACAAAGAGACGCCATAAAAAGGCTGCTCACGGCATTTAAAGACAACTGCAGGGACACACCAGGGTGCACAACCCTAACCCTACATGATGTAGATGTAGGAGAGACCCCTCCCATAAAACAGAAGTCCTACTACCTAGGTCCCAGGAAACTGACCCAGGTTTGGGACGTAATTTGGTATATGATGGAAAACAAGCTGATTGAGCCCAACCAGAGCAGCTGGAGTTCCCCGGTTGTACAGGAGCCCAAGCCTGATGGCTCAACAAGGCTCTGCATTGATTCTTTTGGGCCTCCTTATCTCGAGAGACAATGGATACGCGCCTGGAGGTGGTCAGTGGTTTGTGAAGCAGCGCCTGGAGTGGCTATAAAGGCCAATTCTGGAGTGACAGGCTCTTCCACAGGTGCTGCAGAGAAATTTGTTTGTTGGGGCTGTTGCACAGTTGGCTCTCCCCTTGCGCCTCTGTCTTTTTTCCTGCCAACTACTAAGTCTCTTCGACTCGCCACAATTTAGCCCTGTCTTTATGGCTGCCCGCCAGCTCTGGCGAATGCTGGCAACTGACTCCCACGACTTGTGATCAATGTCACACGATTTCATGTCGCGTTTGCAGACGTCTTTATAACGGAGACATGGACGGCCGGTGGGTCTGATACCAGTGGCGAGCTCGCTGTACAATGTGTCTTTGGGGATCCTGCCATCTTCCATGCGGCTCACATGGCCAAGCCATCTCAAGCGCCGCTGACTCAGTAGTGTGTATAAGCTGGGGGTGTTGGCCGCTTCAAGGACTTCTGTGTTGGAGATATAGTCCTGCCACCTGATGCCAAGTATTCTCCGAAGGCAGCGAAGATGGAATGAATTGAGACGTCGCTCTTGGCTGGCATACGTTGTCCAGGCCTCGCTGCCGTAGAGCAAGGTACTGAGGATACTGCATTGATTACAGGAAGGTTAATGCAGCGACCAGAGCTGATTCCTACCCAATTCCCCACCTGGAAGACTGTATTGATAGAGCAGGGAATGCCACCTACATAACCAAAATAGACTTGCTGAAAAGATATTGGCAGGTTCCCTTAATACCCCGAGCAAAAGAAATCTCAGCTTTTGTCACCCCAGACAACCTAGTCCATAGAACCAAAGAAATGTTATGGCACAGAATGAGTCTATTCAGCCCATCGTGTCTGCGCCAACTGAAAAAACTAGCTGCCAAATCTAATTCCACCTTTCAGCACCTGGACCATAGCCTTGCAGGTTACAGTACATCAGGTGCATGTCCAGGTCCCTTTTAAATGAGTTGAGGGTTTCTGCCTCCACCACTGTTCCTGGCAGTGAATTCCAGACACCCACCACACTCTGGGTGAAATAGTTTTTCCTCATGTTCCCTCTAATCCTTCGACCAGTCACCTTAACTCTATGCCCCCTGGTAACTGAGCTATCCGCTAGGGAAATAGGTCCTTCCTGTCTACTCTCTCAGCCTCCACTGTTCTAAAGAAAACAACTCTAGTCTATCCAACCTTTCCTCTTGGCTGCAACTTTCAAGCCGTGACACCATTCTTGTAAATCTCCTCTGTACTCTGTCCAGAGCAATTATGTCCTTCCTCTAATGTGGTGACCAGAACTGTATGCAGTACTTCAGCTGTGGCCTAATCAGTGTTTTATACAGTTCCAGCATTACATCCATGCTTTTGAATTCTATATCTCGGCCAATAAAGGAAAGAATTCCATATGCCTTCGTCATCACTTTATCAACCTGTCCTGCCACCTTCAGGGACCTGTGGACATGCACTCCAAGGTCTCTCACTACTTCTACGCCTCTCCCTTGCTTTGTTTGCCCTCCCCAAATGCATTACCTCACACTTCTTCAAATTGAATTCCTTTTGCCACTTTTCTGCCCACTCAACCAAACCATTGATATAATTCTGCAGTCTACAGCTATCCTCTTCACTATCAACTACACAGCCAATTTTTGTGTCATCTGCACATTTCCCAATCATGCCTCCCATATTTAATTCCAAATCATTAATATATACCACGAACAGCAAGGGACCAAATACTGAACCCTGTGTGGAGGTATCAAGAAATCTGCTATGCTAAATAAGAATCTTTTAATTCATCGATTAGAAACGTAGATTAAACATAAAAAAAGGAAAGATGGAATATTGTATTCACCTTTTACAAAGACCTTGCCACAGCTAAAAATAAGCACCACCAGTTGCATTTGAACACCTTTCACCTTCCAAGGCATCAAAGTGGAGACGTACATCTGATTAGCCTTTACTCAACACAATGGCTTGTTCTATTGATTGAACTACCTGAGAGTGCTTTCATTAGCAAGACATTCAAAGCCATCTTGAGGCATTCATAAGTGGCGACGTCCCTCCAGGGAGCAAACAATAACAATGCAGTGGTGGGCTGTACTTCTCCCAGGATGACTAGAATATTGAATATCGTAGGTTCAAAGGAAAATGTTATAGCTGATACATTGTCGCATTTGCTGCATGAAGACTGAAAAGTAGGTTATAAAGGCACAATCTTCACAATAGAAGTTATGGTATTAAAAGATACTTAGCTGAAATTGGTGTGAGAAGTGTTCACATAGATCACATGATCCCAGTGAAGGATAATCCAAAACTTGAGCATAACCAACTTGCTTTTGCCAAATTCAGACTTTGGTGTCTGAGGTACCAGTGTTAGCAAAAGAAACAAGATCTTCTGTAAATCCTGAACTGAAACCAGACAGTCCAAAACATGGCTCTACACTAAACTTGTGAGAAGATCAGGAAAAATTTGTAAACCAGTTTTGAGACTTCAGGTATAGATATCATTTAAAGAAAAAGAGTCAGTTGTTATTTTGCCAAGTGTGCATATTCCGAAAGATTAGTTTGTTTTTGAAGTTGTGGAGTTAGTGTACCTGTAAATAGTTTAGTAAATAGTAATAGAGCAGACTCGGAGGGCGGAGTTCCAGAGCGGTAAGTATAAAAAAAACTTACCTCGGAGATTCTCAGAGCAGACTCGGAGGGAGGAGTTCCAGAGCGGTAAGTTACCTCGGGTGGGGAAAAAAAACTGAAAAAGTGACGTCACAGGAAAGCTGTGACCTGATTGGCTGGTAGGGAATCTGTACCGAATTTGAAAATAAAACTGATAAAAATTGATTAAAGCACTAATTAACAAATTAATAAGTAGAGTAACTAAACCAGAGGGAGGAGATTACTGTATTTAGTTAGCATTTCGTATTTATTGTAGAAATCTAGCACTAGGGACCATATAGTTAAGTGTATCATAATTTAGTAAGGATTTAATAAGTATTTATTTATTTTATATTAATTAACTAATTAGTGCTAGAAATGACAGTTAGAGAGATGAAGTGCTTCACCTGTGAGATGTGGGAGGTCCGTGCCGCTTCCAGCGTTCCGGGCAACTACATCTGCAGGAAGTGTACCCGGTTGCAGCTCCTCACAGACCGCATGGATCGGTTGGAGCGGCAATTGGATGCACTTAGGAGCATGCAGGTGGCGGAAAGCATCATAGACAGGAGTTTTAGAGAAGTGGTTACACCCAAGGTGCAGGCAGATAGATGGGTGACCGCTAGAAGGGGCAGGCAGTCAGTGCAGGAATCCCCTGTGGCTATCCCCCTCTCTAACAAGTATACCGTTTTGGATACTGTTGGGGGGGATGGCCTATCAGGGGAAAACAACAGCAGCAGCCAGAGCAGTGGTAGCACGGCTGGCACTGTTGTTCAGCAGAGAGGGACAAAGCGCAGAAGAGCAATAGTTATAGGGGACTCTATAGTCAGGGGCACAGATAGGCGCTTCTGTGGACGTGAAAGAGACTCCAGGATGGTATGTTGCCTCCCTGGTGCCAGAGTCAAGGATGTCTCTGAACGGACAGGGGGCATTCTGAAGGGGGAGGGTGAACAGCCAGACGTTGTGGTACACATCGGTACGAATGACATAGGCAGGAAGAGTGATGAGGTCCTGAGGGGGAGTTTAGGGAGTTTGGTAGTAAGTTAAAAAACAGGACCTCGAGGGTTGTAATCTCTGGATTACTCCCTGTGCCACGTGCCACTGAGGCTAGAAATAGGAAGATAGTGCAGCTAAAAACATGGTTGAGCAGCTGGTGTAGAAAGGAGGTTTTCAGATAACTGGACCATTGGGCTCTCTTCAGGGACAGATGGGACCTGTACAAGAAGGATGGGTTGCATTTAAACTGAAAGGGCACTAATATTCTGGCTGCAAGTTTCGCTAGCGTCACTCGGGAGGGTTTAAACTAGTGTGGCAGGGGGTTGGGAACCAGAGCAGTAGGACAGCTAGTGAAATAAATGAGGAGGACATAGTAAATAAGGCCAGTAGGACTAAGAGGAAGAGCAGGCAGGGAGATGTTGCTGAGCACAGCGGGACTGGTGGTCTGAAGTGCATTTGTTTCAATGCGAGAAGTATAACGGGTAAGGCAGATGAACTTCGAGCTTGGATTAGTACTTGGAAATATGATGTTGTTGCGAGTACAGAGACTTGGTTGAGGGAAGGGCAGGATTGGCAGCTAAATGTTCCAGGCTTTAGAAGCTTCAGGCGGGATAGAGGGGGATGTAAAAGGGGTGGGGGAGCTGCATTACTGGTTTAGGAGAATAACACAGCTGTACTGCGGGAGGACACCTCAGAGGGGTCATGCAGCGAGGCAATATGGGTGGAGCTCAGGAATAGGAAGGGTGCAGTCACGATGTTGGGGGTTTACTACAGGCCTCCCAACAGCCAGTAGGAGGTAGAGGAGCAGATATGTAGACAGATTTTGGAAAGATGTAAAGGTAACAGGGTTGTGGTGGTGGGTGATATTAAATTCCCCAATATTGACTGGGACTCACTTAGTGCTAGGGGCTTGGATGGGACAAAATTTGTGAGGAGCATCCAGGAGGGCTTCTTGAAACAGTATGTAGATATTCCAACTAGGGATGGGGCCATTCTGGACCTGATATTGGGGAATGAGCCCGGCCAGGTGGTCGAAGTTTCAGTGAGGGAGCATTTTGGGAGCAGTGACCATAATTCCATAAGTTTTAAGGTACTTGTGGATAAGGATAAGAGTAGTCCTCGGGCGAAGGTGCTAAATTGGGGGAAGGCTAATTATAACAATATTAGGCAGGAACTGAAGAATTTATATTGGGGGCGGCTGTTTGAGGGTAAATCAACATCTGACATGTGGGAGTCTTTCAAACGTCAGCTGATTAGAATCCAGGACCAGCATGTTCCTGTGAGGAAGAAAGACAAGTTTGGCAAGTTTCGGGAAGCTTGGATAACACGGGATATTGTGAGCCTAGTCGAAAAGAAAAAGGAAGCATTTGTAAGGGCTGGAAGGCTTGGAACAGATGAAGCACTTGAGGAATATAAAGACAGTAGGAAGGAACTTAAGCAAGGAGTTAGAAGGGCTAAAAGGTGTCATGAAAAGTCATTGGCAAACAGGATTAAGGAAAATCCCAAGGCTTTTTATACATATATAAAGAGCAAGAGGGTAACCAGGGAAAGGGTTGGCCCACTCAAGGACAGAGATGGGAATCTATGTGTGGAGCCAGAGGAAATGGGCGAGGTGCTAAATGAGTACTTTGCATCAGTATTCACCAAGGAGAAGGACTTGGTGGATGATGAGCCTAGGGAAGGGAGTGCAGATAGTCTCAGTCATCTCATTATCAAAAAGGAGGAGGTGTTGGGTGTCTTACAAAGCATTAAGGTAGATAAGTCCCCAGGGCCTGATGGGATCTACCCTAGAATACTGAGGGAGGCAAGGGAAGAAATTGCTGGGGCCTTGACGGAAATCTTTGCATCCTCATTGGCTACAGGTGAGGTCCCAGAGGACTGGAGAATAGCCAATGTTGTGCCTTTGTTTAAGAAAGGTGGCAAGGATAATCCAGGAAATTATAGGCCGGTGAGCCTTACGTCAGTGGTAGGGAAACTATTAGAGATGATTATTCGGGACAGGATTTACTCCCATTTGGAAATAAACAAACTTATCAGCGAGAGACAGCATGGTTTTGTGAAGGGGAGGTCGTGTCTTACTAATTTAATTGACTTTTTTGAGGAAGTGACAAAGATGATTGATGAAGGAAGGGCAGTGGATGTTATCTATATGGACTTTAGTAAAGCCTTTGACAAGGTCCCGCATGGCAGACTGGTACAAAAGGTGAAGTCACATGGGATCAGAGGTGAGCTGGCAAGATGGATACAGAACTGGCTCGGTCATAGAAGACAGAGGTTATCAATGGATGGGTGTTTTTCTGAATGGAGGGATATGACTAGTGGTGTTCCGCAGGAATCTGTGCTGGGACCTTTGCTGTTTGCAGTATATATAAATGATTTGGAGGAAAATGTAGCTGGTCTGATTAGTAAGTTTGCGGAGGACACAAAGGTTGGTGGAATTGCGGATAATGATGAGGATTGTCAGAGGATACAGCAGGATATAGATCAGTTGGAGACTTGGGCGGAGAAATGGCAGATGGAGTTTAATCCGGACAAATGTGAGGTAATGAATTTTGGAAGGTCTAATGCAGGTGGGAGGTATACAGTAAATGGCAGAACCCTCAGGAGTATTGACAAGCAGAGAGATCTGGGCGTACAGGTCCACAGGTCACTGAAAGTGGCAACGCAGGTGGATAAGATAGTCAAGAAGGCATATGGCATGCTTGCCTTCATCGGTCGGGGCATAGAGTATAAAAATTGGCAAGTCATGTTGCAGCTGTACAGAACCTTAGTGAGGCCACACTTAGAATATTGCGTGCAATTCTGGTCGCCACACTACCAGACGGACGTGGAGGCTTTGGAGAGGGTACAGAGGAGGTTTACCAGGATATTGCCTGGTCTGGAGGGCATTAGCTATGAGGAGAGTTTGGAAAAACTCGGATTGTTTTCACTGGAACGACGGAGGTGGAGGGGTGACATGATAGAGGTTTACAAAGTTATGAGCGGCATGGACAGAGTGGATAGTCAGAAGCTTTTTCCCAGGGTGGAAGAGTCAGTTACTAGGGGACATAGATTTAAGGTGCGAGGTGAAAAGTTTGGAGGGGATATGCGAGGCAAGTTTTTGATACAGAGGGTGGTGAGTGCCTGGAACTTGCTGCCAGGGGAGGTGGTGGAAGCAGATACGATAGTGACGTTTAAGAGACATCTTGACAAATATATGAATAGGAAGGGAATAGAGGGATATGGGCCCCGGCAGAGCAGAAGGTGTTAGTTTAGGCAGGCATCAAGATCGGCGCAGGCTTGGAGGGCCGAATGGCCTGTTCCTGAGCTGTACTGTTCTTTGTTCTTTGTTCTTTGTAAATAGCCTGCTATACTTTCAGCACTCTACGAACTGCTTTGCCTGTGCTGGGACGATGGAGCAGTACCACAGGACATGCGCGATGCCAATATCATCACCCTCTATAAGAACAAGTGTGACCGCGGTGACTGCAACAACTACCGTGGAATCTCCCTGCTCAGCATAGTGGGGAAAGTCTTCGCTCGAGTCGCTTTAAATAGACTCCAGAAGCTGGCTGAGCGTGTCTACCCTGAGGCACAGTGTGGCTTTCGAGCAGAGAGATCCACCATTGACATGCTGTTCTCCCTTTGCCAGCCGCAGGAGAAATGCCGTGAACAACAGATGCCCCTCGATGTTGCTTTCATTGATCTCACCAAAGCCTTTGACCTCGTCAGCAGACGTGGTCTCTTCAGACTACTAGAAAAGATCGGATGTCCACCAAAGCTACTAAGTATCATCACCTCATTCCATGACAATATGAAAGGCACAATTCAGCATAGTGGTGGCTCATCAGACCCCTTTCCTATCCAGAGTGGCGTGAAACAGGGCTGTGTTCTCGCACCTACACTGTTTGGGATCTTCTTCTCCCTGCTGCTCTCACATGCGTTCAAGTCTTCAGAAGAAGGAATTTTCCTCCACACAAGATCTGGTGGCAGGTTGTTCAACCTTGCCTGTCTAAGAGCGAAGACCAAAGTATGGAAAATCCTCATCAAGGAACTCCTCTTCGCTGACGATTCTGCATTAACATCTTACACAGAAGAGTGTCTGCAGAGACTCATCGACAGGATTGCGGCTGCCTGCAACGAATTTGGCCTAACCATCAGCCTCAATAAAACGAACATCAAACGACAGGATGTCAGAAATGCTCCTTCCATCAATAGTGGTGACCACGCTCTGGAAGTGGTTCAAGAGTTCACCTACCTACGCTCAACTATCACCCGTAACCTGTCTCTCGATGCAGAAATCAACAAGCGCATGGGAAAGGCTTCCATTGCTGTGTCCAGACTGGCCAAGAGAGTGTGGGAAAATGGCGCACTGCTCTATGGCAGCGAGGCCTGGACAACGTATGTCAGCCAAGAGAGACGTCTCAATCCATTCCATCTTCGCTGCCTCTGGAAAATCCTTGGCATCAGATGGCAGGGCCGTATCTCCAACACAGAGGTCCTCGAGGCGGCCAACATCCCCAGCATATACACCCTACTGAGCCAGTGGCGCTTGAGATGGCTTGGCCATGTGAGCCGCATGGAAGATGGCAGGATCCCCAAGGACACATGGTACAGCGAGCTCGTCACTGGTATCAGATCCACCGGCCGTCCATGTCGCCGCTTTAAAGACATCTGCAAAAGCAACATGAAGCCCTGTGACATTGACCACAAGTCGTGGGAGTCAGTTGCCAGCGATCGCCAGAGCTGGCGGGCAGCCATAAAGGCGGGGCTTAAGTGTGGCAAGTCAAAGAGACTTAGCAGTTGGCAGGAAAAAAGACAGAAGCGCAAGGGGAGAGCCAACTGTGTAACAGCCCCGACAACCAATTTTATCTGCAGCACCTGTGGAAGAGTCTGTCACTCCAGAATTGGTCTTTATAGTCGCTCCAGGTGCTGCTTCACAAACCACTGACCACCCCCAGGCACTTACCCATTGTCTCTCAAGACAAGGAGGCCAAAGAAGAAAAAAAAAAGAAATTGTTTCTTAATTTTTTTTTTAAATGGGAAGCAGTGAAATTTGTCCCTATGTTATGAGCATGTCCAGTGTTTCATGACATCATAAAACATGTGATCTGGCTATTTTGGTGTCTGTTTTATTTACAAGTTCCTCCTAATACATAACAGCCAGGTGGAGAGTAGTGGGGAGGGATTTCCAGAGCTTAGTGACCAAGCATCTGGAAGCACGGCCACTAATGGTGGAATGATTAAAATTAGGCATTCTTAAGTGGCCAGAATTAGTTGAGCAGAGATATTTCAGAGGTTTGTGGAGATGGAGGAGAGTGCAGAGAAAGGGAGAGGTGAGGCCTTGCAGGGATTTGAAAACAAGGATGAGAATTTTAAAATTAAGATGTTGCTAGACGGGGAGTCAATGTAGGTCAGTAAGCATTGGGATGATAGCTGAAAAGGGATTTGGTTTGGGTTCGGACAGGGGGAGCAGAGTCTGGATGACTTCAAGTTTATGGAGAATAGAATGTCAGGACCAAAAAGTAAATTTCAGTTTTAGAAACGTTTTAAATGTAGCATAAAATAATTTCCAGTTTTTCAGACATTCCTTTTTGGCACAGAAATGTTCCAAGATGCAAAATTGTGTAGTGCACAGCAAACTACAAAGACCTTTACCATTTTATTAAGGAAAGAATGTAAAAGACCCCTAACTTATCAAGGCACTAAAATTGTGCTTTAAACACTCTCATGGTCCTCTCTACCACTTGTCAGGTAGACATGTATGCACAGCAATACCTTTCCTGTGCTGCTTTGTTCATGATGCAGAAGAGTGTCATCAGTGGGTAACTCTTGTCACTAAGGATCCATCCACTTCCTTGGCCGAACCTGCTGAATAAGTCAATGATGTTGGAGTGGCAAAGAACAAAGGCTTTTCCAATGCTCAACATTAGCATGCAGGATTCTTTTTTTGGGTACCATAGAAAATTAAGACATTTAGTGAACAGCAACCCGACCTATTGAGGAAAATGGAGTACTCAGTAGAACATGGGTCTCGTCACTAGCCCCCTGCACCATGAGGAAGCCAGCAATCCTCTGGAAATTGATATACCTGTCACTTTGGTTTGCTCTGGACATGACATATTTGGTGAGATCAGATGCCGTACAAAAGAGGGTATCCGTGTCCTTTTGAATGCAGGTCTTTGCAGCTCTTTGGGTAATGCTACAGAGATGTCCAATGCTTGACTAGAAGGAACCGCACAGTGGTACAATGGTTAGCACCGCAGCCTCACAGCTCCAGGGACCCGGGTTCAGTTCTGGGTACTGCCTGTGCGGAGTTTGCAAGTTCTCCCTGTGTCTGCGTGGGTTTCTGCCAGGTGCTCTGGTTTCCTCCCACCTCCAAAAGACTTGCAGGTTGAGAGGTAAATTGGCCATTGTAAATTGCCCCTAGTGTAGGTAAGTGGTAAGAGAATGGTGGGGATGTGATGGAGAATATGGGATTAATGTAGGATTAGTATAAATGGGTGGTTGTTGGTCGTCACAGACTCGGTGGGCCGAAGGGCCTGTTTCAGTGCTGTATCTCTAAATAAAAAGTAAATGAACCGCAGCTGTAGAAATTGAGGGTCATTGTCACATTCATTGCCATTGACAAGGATCAAGGGAGATAGACTTCAGGTCTTCATGCAGAATCTTAGAGAGGTAGGCAATTTCTTTCTTATGTTGCATGCGGGGCTCCTCTGACAGTGCCTCAAATGACATCCACTCCCTGTACTTTCTCTGTGGGGGGTGGGGGGAGGGTGCAGAAGTAAGATCGGTTCAGTTTCCCACCAGGCTGGCTTAAGCGAGATGCCTGTGCCCTCTGCCATTCCTCTAGGTTGTCCATGATGGTGAAACACAAAGGACTATCCAATGAAGGGGCTGTAGCAATGTTTTCACACCCTCATACGTATTCTGAAAATTACTGCCTTCCAACAGTAATTGGATTCTGGACAGCAGATGCATCCTCCATGACAGTATTGGAGACAAAGTCCCGTCTTCAAACTGAGGATATCCTCCAACATGTCCTGTAGCACCCTGCTAAATGGGATAGACTCAGAACAGTACAGGTGGCACAATGGCTAGCACCGCAGCCTCACAACTCCAGTGACCCGGGTTCAATTCTGGGTACTGCCTGTGTGAAGTTTGCAAGTTCTCCCTGTGACCGTGTGGGTTTCCACCGGGTGCTCCAGTTTCCTCAAAGACTTGCAGGTTAATAGGTAAATTGGCCATTGTAAATTGCCCCGAGTGTAGGTAGGGGAATTGTGGGGATATGGTAGGGAATATGGGATTAATGTAGGATTAGTCTAAAATGGGTGGTTGATGGTCAGCACAGACTTGGTGGGCCGAAGGGCCTATTTCAGTGCTGTATCGCTAAATTATAAAATAAATAAACAAAACAGATCTAGCAGCTCAAAACTGGGCATCCATGAGGTGCTATGGATCATCAACAGCAGCAGAACTGTATTCAACCATAATGTGTAATATCATGGCTCAGCATATCCCTCAGTCTACCATTACCATAAAACCAGGGGACTAACCATGGTTCCATGAGGAGTATAGGAGAGCACGCCAGCTGCAGCACCTGGCATACCTAAAAATGAGGCGCCAACCTGGTGAAACTACAACATAGGACTACATGCATGCTGAACAGTGGCGGAGCTAAGCAATCCCACAATTAATGGATTGGATCAGAGCTGTAGTACTGAAGATGTGTACTCCAGAACTAACCGCCTCCTTAGCCAACCTGTTCCAGCGTAGCTACAACACTAGAATCTACCCAACAATTGAAAAATTTCTCAGGTATGTCCTGTTCACATAAAGCAGGACAGATCCAATCCAGCCAATTATTACCCTATCAGTCTGTTCTCGATTTTCAGCAAAGTGATGGAAGATGTCGTCGAAAGTGCTATCAAGTGGCACTTACTCCACATCAACCTGCTCACCGATGTTCAGTTTGGGTTGCGTCAGTGACCACTCAGCTCCAGATCTCATTACAGCCTTGGCCATGGCATGGACTAAAGAGCTGAATTCCAGAAGTGAGGTGAGAGTTACTGCCCTTGAAATCAAGGCAGCATTTGATCGAGTATGGCATCAAGGAGCTCTAGCAAAATTAGCGTCAATGGGAATCAGGGTAAAACTCTCCACTGGTTGGAGTCATAACTAACACAAAGAAAGACGGTTTTCTTTGTTGGAGGCCAATAATTTCAGCCCCAGGACATTGCTGCAAGAGATCGTCGGGGTAATGTCCTAGGCCTAATCTGCTTCATCAATGATCTTCCGTCCAACATAAGATCAGAAGTGAGATGTTCAGTACCACTTGCAACTCCTCAAATACTGAAGCAGTCTGTGCCCAAATGCAGCAAGACCTGGATAGCATTCAAGCTTGGGCTGCTAAGTGGCAAGTAACATTTGCACCACTCAAGAAGCTCGACACCATCCAGGACAAAGTAGCCAGCTTGATTGGCACCCCATTCACCACCTTCAACATTCACGCCCTTCACCACCGACACACAGTGGCAGCGGTCTGTTCCATCTACATGATGCACTGCAGCAACTCACCAAGCCTCCTTCAACAACACCTTCCAAGCCTGTGACCTCCACCACCTAGAAGAATAAGGGCAGCAGATGCAAGGGAACACCACCACCTGCAAGTTGCCCTCCAAGCTACACACCATCCTGACTTGCAACTGTATTGCCGTTCGTTAACTGTGGCTGGGTCAAAAACCAGGAAATCCCTTTCTAACAGTACTCTTGGTGTACCTACACCCCAAAGACTGCAGCAGTTCAAGAATGCAGCTCACCACCACCTTCTCAAGGGCAGTTATGGATGGACAATAAATGCTGGCCTAGCCAGCGACACACATTCCACGAACGAACAAATTAAAAAAAGAACAAAGAACAAAGAACAAAGAAAATTACAGCACAGGAACAGGCCCTTCAGCCCTCCAAGCCTGCGCTGATCCAGATCCTCTATCTAAACCTGTCGCCTATTTTCTAAGGGTCTGAATCTCTTTGCTTCCTGCCCATTCATGTATCTGTCCAGATACATCTGAAAAGACGCTATCATGCCCACGTCGACCACCTCCGCTGGCAACGTGTTCCAGGCACCCACCACCCTCTGCGTAAAGGACTTTCCACGCATATCCCCCCTAAACTTTTCCCCTCTCACGTTGAACTCGTGACCCCTAGTAATTGAATCCCCCACTCTGGGAAAAAGCTTCTTGCTATCCACCCTGTCTATACCTCTCATGATTTTGTACACCTCAATCAGGTCCCCCCTCAACCTCCGTCTTTCTAATGAAAATAATCCTAGTCTACTCAACCTCTCTTCATAGCTGGCGCCGTCCATACCAGGCAACATCCTGGTGAACCTCCTCTGCACCCTCTCCAAAGCATCCACATCCTTTTGGTAATGTGGCAACCAGAACTGCACGCAGTATTCCAAATGTGGCCGAACCAAAGTCTTATACAACCGTAACATGACCTGCCAACCCTTGTACTCAATACCCCGTCCGATGAAGGAAAGCATGCCGTATGCCTTCTTGACCACTCTATTGACCTGCCTTGCCACCTTCAGGGAACAATGGACCTGAACACCCAAATCTCTCTGTACATCAATTTTCCCCAGGACTTTTCCATTTACTGTATAGTTCACTCTTGAATTGGATCTTCCAAAATGCATCACCTCGCATTTGCCCTGATTGAACTCCATCTGCCATTTCTCTGCCCAACTCTCCAATATATCTATATTCTGCTGTATTCTCTGACAGTCCCCTTCACTATCTGCTACTCCACCAATCTTAGTGTCGTCTGCAAACTTACTAATCAGACCACCTATACTTTCCTCCAAATCATTTATGTATATCACAAACAACAGTGGTCCCAGCACGGATCCCTGTGGAACACCACTGGTCACACGTCTCCATTTTGAGAAAATCCCTTCCATTGCTACTCTCTGTCTCCTGTTGCCCAGCCAGTTCTTTATCCATCTAGCTAGTACACCCTGGACCCCATGCGACTTCACTTTCTCCATCAACCTACCATGGGGAACCTTATCAAACGTCTTACTGAAGTCCATGTATATGACATCGACAGCCCTTCCCTCATCAATCAACTTTGTCACTTCCTCAAAGAATTCTATTAAGTTGGTAAGACATGACCTTCCCTGCACAAAACCATGTTGCCTATCACTGATATCTGTTAAGGCCCCAGCTATTTCCTCTCTTGCTTCCCTCATTAACCTGGGATAGATCCCATCCGGACCTGGGGACTTGTCCACCTTAATGCCTTTTAGAATACCCAACACTTCCTCCCTCCTTATGCCGACTTGACCTGGAGTAATCAAACATCTGTCCCTAACCTCAACATCCGTCATGTCCCTCTCCTCGGTGAATACCGATGCAAAGTACTCGTTTAGAATCTCACCCATTTTCTCTGACTCCACGCATAATTTTCCAAATTTGTCCTTGAGTGGGCCAATCCTTTCTCTAGTTACCCTCTTGCTCCTTATATATGAATAAAAGGCTTTGGAATTTTCCTTAACCCTGATTGCTAAAGATATTTCATGACCCCTTTTAGCCCTCTTAATTCCTCGTTTCAGATTGGTCCTACATTCCCGATATTCTTCCAAAGCTTTGTCTTTCTTCAGCCGCCTAGACCTTATGTATGCTTCCTTTTTCCTCTTAGCTAGTTTCACAATTTCACCTGTCATCCATGGTTCCCTAATCTTGCCATTTCTATCCCTCATTTTCACAGGAACATGTCTCTCCTGCACGCTAATCAACCTCTCTTTAAAAGCCTCCCACATATCAAATGTGGATTTATCTTCAAACAGCTGCTCCCAATCTACATTCCCCAGCTCCTGCCGAATTTTGGTATAGTTGGCCTTCCCCCAATTTAGCACTCTTCCTTTAGGACCACTCTCGTCTTTGTCCATGAGTATTCTAAAACTTACGGAATTGTGATCACTATTCCCAAAGTAGTCCCCTACTGAAACTTCAACCACCTGGCCGGGCTCATTCCCCAACACCAGGTCCAGTATGGCCCCTTCCCGAGTTGGACTATTTACAAACTGCTCTAGAAAACCCTCCTGGATGCTCCTTACAAATTCTGCTCCATCTAGACCTCTAACACTAAGTGAATCCCAGTCAATGTTGGGAAAATTAAAATCTCCTATCACCACCACCCTGTTGCTCCTACATCTTTCCATAATCTGTTTACATATTTGTACCTCTATCTCACGCTCGCTGTTGGGAGGACTGTAGTACAGCCCCAACATTGTTACCGCACCTTTCCTATTTCTGAGTTCTGCCCATATTGCCTCACTGCTCGAGTCCTCCATAGTGCCCTCCTTCAGCACAGCTGTGATATCCTCTTTGACCAGTAATGCAACTCCTCCACCCCTTTTACCTCCCTCTCTATCCCGCCTGAAGCATCGATATCCTGGGATATTTAGTTGCCAATCGTGCCCTTCCTTCAACCAAGTCTCAGCAATAGCAATAACATCATACTCCCAGGTACTAATCCAAGCCCTAAGTTCATCTGCCTTACCTACTACACTTCTTGCATTAAAACAAATGCACCTCAGACCACCAGTCCCTTTGCGTTCATCATCTGCTCCCTGCCTACTCTTCCCCTTAGTCACGCTGACTTCATTATCTAGTTCCTTACAGATTTTAGTTACTACCTCCTTACTGTCCACTGACCTCATTTGGTTCCCATCCCCCTGCCACATTAGTTTAAACCCTCCCCAACAGTGTTAGCAAAAGCACCCCCAAGGACATTGGTTCCAGTCCGGCCCAGGTGTAGACCGTCCAATTTTTAATAGTCCCACCTCCCCAGAACCGGTCCCAATGTCCCAAAATTCTGAACCCCTCCCTCCTGCACCATCTCTCAAGCCATGCATTCATCCTGACTATTTTTTCATTTCTACTCTGACTAGCACGTGGCACTGGTAGCAATCCTGAGATTACTACCTCTGAGGTCCTACTTTTTAACTTGGCTCCTAACTCCCTAAATTCTGCTTGTAGGACCTCATCCCATTTTTTACCTATATCATTGGTGCCTATGTGCACAACGACAACTGGCTGTTCACCCTCCCCCTTCAGAATGTTCTGCAGCCAATCTGAGACATCCCTGAACCGTGCACCTGGGAGGCAACATACCATTCGGGAGTCTCGTTTTCGACCACAGAACCGCCTATCTACTCCCCTTACAATCGAATCCCCTATGACTATAGCCCTTCCACTCTTTTTCCCACCCTTCTGAACAGCAGAGCCAGCCACGGTGCCATGAACCTGGCTACTGCTGCCTTCCCCTGGTGAGCCATCTCCCCCAACAGTATCCAAAACGGTATACTTGTTTTGGAGGGAGATGACCGCAGGGGACACCTGCGCTGCCTTCCTGCTCTTTCTTTGCCTTTTGGTCACCCATTTCCTTTCTCCCTCAGCAATCCTAATCTGCGGTGTGACCACTTTGCTAAACGTGCTATCCACAACCTCTTCAGCATCGCAGATGCTCCAAAGTGAGTCCATCCGCAGCTCTAGAGCTGTCATGCGGTCTAACAAGAGCTGCAGCTGGACACACTTCCAGCACGTGAAGGAGTCAGGGACATCAGCCGTGTCCCTGAGCTCCCACATTGAGCAAGAGGAGCATAACACGGGTCTGAGATCTCCTGCCATTTTTAATCTTAAGCTTAACTTAGTCTTAACTTAGATAAATGAAAAAGGAACAAATAGTTTTTACCAATCACACGGAAAAAGAAAAGAAATAGAAAAAGCCTTACCTTATCTACACACCACCGAGTCCTTTTTTTTTGGTTAGAGGAGGAGGAGGGCGGGTGGGAGACACTACAGGTGTAGTGTCTTGGGTTCAGCCGCTGCCCAAATATATAGGACTTACTTACCCAGCTGCCACCTCGCAGTACCAGGCAATAACCATCTCCAACAAGAAAGATTCTAACCATCTCCCCTTGACATTCAATGGCAATACAATTGCTAACCCCACCCCCCCCCCCACCATCAACATAGTGGGAGTTACCATTGACCAGAAGCTTAACTGGACCAGTCATATAAATACTGTGGCTACAAGAGCAGGTCAGAGGCTGAGAATTCTGCAATGAGTAACTCACCTCCTGACTCCTCAGTGCCTGTCCATCAACTACAAGGCACAAGTCAGGAGCATGATGGAATACCCTCCACTTGCCTGGATGAGTGCAGCTCCAACAACAGAAGCTCAACACCATCCATGATGAAGCAGCCCGCTTGAACGGCATCTTCTCCACCACCTTAAACATTCACACCCTTTACCACCGGCACACAGTGACAGCAGTGTGCACCATCTACAAGATGAATTGCAGAAACTCGCCAAGGTTCCTTCAACAGCACCTTCCAAACCCACAACCTCTACCTTCTAGAAGAATAAGGGCAGCAGATGTATTGGAACATGGGAAGCTGAGACAATCAAATGGAAATTGGATGAACACTTGAAGGGAATAGACTTGCAGGGCTACAGGGATCGAGTGGGGGAGTAGGACTGAGTGAATAGATCTCTGGCGAGCTGGCATGGGCTCAATGGGTCAAATGGCCTCCTCTGTGCCGTAAGAGACTCGATGACCATCACCTGCAAGTTCCCCTTCAAGTCACTCACCATCCTGACTTGGGACAATATCACCATTCTTCACTGCCTTCGGGTCAAACTCCTGGAACTCCCTTCCTAATAGCACTGTGGGTGTACCTATGCCAGATGGACTGCCATGGTTCAAGAAGGCAGCTTGCCACCACCTTCTCTAGGGCGATTAAGGATGGGCAATAACTGCTGACCTTGCCAGCAACACCCACATCCCAGGAACAGTTAAAAAAATAACTGTCAAGAAAGACAGCCAAACCAGAGAGTGAAAAAAAATCCTTTAAGAGCAAATTCTGAGAGATAGGATAAACTGCCACTTAGAAAGGTACAGATTAATCAGGGATAGTCAGCATGGATTTGTTAAAGGAAGGTTGTGTCTTACTAACTTAATTGAATTATTTGAGGAAGTAACTAGGCGGATTGATAAGGGTAGTGCAGTGGATGTGGTCTACATGGATTGTAGTAAGGCATTTGAAAAGGACCTCCATGGCAGACTAGTAAGGGAATGTGGCAAGTTGGATCCACAATTGGCTCAGTGACAGGAAACAAAGCGTAATGGTTGACGGATGTTTTTTGTGAATGGAGTTCCACAGGGCTCAGTGTTGGATCCCTTGCTGTTTGTGATATATATTGATGATTTTGACTTAAATGTGGGAGGCATGATTAGGAAATTTGCAGATACACAAAAATTGGCCGTGTAATTGGCCAAGGATATAAATGCGTTGGAAGCAGTTCAAAGAAGGTTTACTAGACGGATACCTGGAATGGGCGGGCTATTTTATGAGGAAAGATTGGACAGGCTAGGCTTGTATCCACTGAAATTTAGAAGAGTAAGAGGCAACTTGATTTGAAACATATAAGATCCTGAGGGGAGGATGTGGAAAGGATGTTTCCCTTTGTGGGAGAATCTAGAACCAGGGTCACTGTTTAAAAATAAGGGATCAGCCATTTAAGACAGAGATGAGGAGAAATTTTTCTCTCAGAGGGTCGCGAGTCTTTTGAAATCTCTTCCGCAAAAGGCAGTGGAAGCAGAGTCTTTGAACATGTTTAATGAAGAGGTAGATAGATTCTTGATAAGCAAGGGGGTAAAAGGTTATCGGGGGTAGGTGGTAATGTGGAGAAATCAATTCAGCCATGAACGTACTGAATGGCAGAGCAGGCTTGAGGGGCTGAGTGGCCTACTCCTGCTCCTAATTCGTATGTTACTAGTTGATAGTGAAGAGGATAGCTGCAGACTCCAGAATATCAATGGTTTAATTGAGTGGACGGAAAAGTGGCAAATGGAATTCAATCCGGAGAAGTGTGAGGTAATGCATTTGGGGAGGGCAAACAAAGTGAGGGAATACACAATAAATGGGAGGATATTGAGAGGGGTAGAAGAAGTGAGAGACTTTGGAGTGCATGTCCACAGGTCCCTGAAGTTTGCAGCACAGGTCGATAGAAGTGGTGAAGAAGCATATGGAATGCTTTCCTTTATTGGCCGAGGTATAGAATACAAAGCAGGGATGTAATGCTGGAACTGTATAAAATGCTGGTTAGGCCACAGCTGGAGTATTGCGTACAGTTCTGGTCACCACATTACAAGAAAGACATAATTGCTCTGGAGAGAGTACAGAGGAGATTTACAAGAGTGTTGCCACGGCTTGAAAGTTGCAGCTATGAAGAAAGTTTGGATCGGTTCCTTAGAACAGAGGAGGCTGAGGGGTGACTTAATTGAAGTATACAAAATTATGAGGGGCTGCAGAGAGGAGACAGGAAGGACCTGTTTCCCCTCGCGGAGAGGTCAATTACCAGGCAGCACAGATTCAAGGTGATTGGTAGTAGGATTAGAGGGAACATGAGGAAAAACTATTTCACCCAGAGTGTGGTGGGTGTCTGGAATTCACTGCCAGGAATAGTGGTGGAGGCAGAAACCCTCAACTCATTTAAAAGGTACCTGGACCTGCACCTGCAAGGCACCTGCAAGGCTATGGACCAGGTGCCGGAAGGTGGGATTAGATTGGGTGGCTGGTCTTTTCGGCCGATGCAGACATGATAGGCTGAATGGCTGCTTTTCTATGGTTCCATAGTTATAAATTGCTGATTTCTAGGGGGAGACTCCACAGCTGTAGTGGTTCCTTAGTTAGCCTCTCAAGTTGAGGGTCATGTGAGGACCATAAATCACATCATTACCAGGTCACCCACATCATTATTTTCCAATCTTAAGTGGCCGTAGAATGATTTTTGGCATAAATCCAACAAATTTGCGCTTACCATTGAATTCAACAATGGCATGAGTGGTATGAACAAACTTTTAGCAACTATTGGTGGAGTGACACAAGTGACCAGAAAATTATGGAGGTTTGCAGCTCACGGCGTACCTCACTTGCTCCATATTTGCTGGAACATTTAAAAGATGATGCACACCATTAATGCGTCATTATGAAAGCACAAGTTCCCAGAAATTACAGGTCCTTATTATTTATGGAATTCTACCAGCTGAGCTTCCTCTTTGTAACTCCATTATCACAATTATTTGATCATTTGGAAAAAATGTGAACAGATTTCACATTATGTATTTTCTACTACATAATGGCAGAAAATCCATTAATATAATTGAAGCATCGGGTGTTTCAGGAAGTCGCGGTAATGTAATATTACTCAGAAATCACAAATTACACCTGCATCCATTTTTTGCTACACTGTTTATTTAAAACAAAGTTATGCTGCCATCGGGAAATGGTAGCATTACATTTCTTGAGACAAGGATATGTCAACTTTCTCTATTATCAGCGTCTCTGGAGTATTACTCTTTTTTCAGTTTTCTGTTTGTTAAATGTCCTGGCCACCACCAGCCAGATTGAGAGGCTGCATGGAGGAGCAGGGGAGAGTAGTCGGGGCAGGAAGGATGGGGTAATCGGGTGCATTGAGGAGCAGGGGAGGGTGGAGTGGAGCGTCCAGGTTGTTGAATGGTTGATGTTGATGGTGAAGATGCATGTCGTCTGCTGAGGGTATGGTGGGTGGATTAGATCAGGACTGTGTGAAGATACTTATCAAAGGTGTAAAGGGAGGCATGAGTGCTGTCAACGTTGGGAGCTGTGGGGCAAATAGAGAGTTCTGGCTAGCAGAGGGAATAATCACAATCAATGGAGACAAATGGATTCTGTGGGGGGGGGAAGGTCAAGACTAATGGGTGGGTATTCAACAGCTTCATATGGCAGGGAATGGGACTCGGCAACAATGGTTAGTTCGATGTGAGGAGGTTCAAGACTGAGAGTTGGAATGTCTATAGTAACGGGAGTAGGAACGTCGGGACGGATGGCATGAATACATTGATGATTGCACTGTGCACGGTAATGGGGGTGGCTCAATGGTAATGGGGGGAAGGGTAACTGTAATATTGGGTGGGTCAAAGGTCATGGGTTCATGCTGGAACTCACGCCATTCCCTGACGGCCTGGAGGAGAGCCATGACTGAACTGTGGGGCGGATCGCTGCCTGCTGGCTGCCATTTGATTCACTTTGGCTGTAGGAAAAATAAATGATATGAAGTTGGTGGTGACTTTCACAAAATAAGAGAGGCAAAAATATTTTGACTTAAGTAAAAGCTTCAATTTAAGTTGGTCTGAAAATTCTTTCATGAAAGGAAGGCTACTGATCTTTGAGGCTGCAAGCACAGAATGTTTCATATCTGTGGCGATCATGGTGCTTATGGCAGTGACGGCGGGTTCCACCAATGAAAGGCCACCCTCGCTGCATGATCCCATGTGACCCTGTGCCCGTCGCCCCATGGCTAATTTAAATACAAAATCGCGTCGGAAACAGGATTTGCAGGGGAAGGGGAAGTTACGACAACTTCCGGTCCCACCGTCGGGAATGCTGTGGCACTCATAAGATTCCACCCATTAACTTTGTTTCACTCTCCACAGATGCTGCCTGACTTGCTGAGTATTTCCAGCATTTTATATTTTTCTTTCAGATTTAAAGGCTGCGTGGGTAGGCCTATGGCTCCAATCTGCAGCCAGCGGGGTGCCATTGAGAGGGAAGCTGCCAATGGTGAGGTCACTGGAGTGGCTCGGGTCAGACATGGTGAAAGTGGAGAAAATTAAAAACAAAAAAATAACTTACCCAAATCCGCCCCCAATTCGCTCACTTTGGATTTTAATGGAGCAGGGTTGTGGGAGCTGCGACTAACCTGCTCTGGAGAGGTGGGTTCCAAAGTTAAATTTTGTAATGAGACTGCATCACATTGTATCTCAGTTTTAAATTTTATGTTGGCCAGCAGCTTTTCCAGGCCTCCGTAATCCAGCAGTTCAAGGGGAGTGCGAATGGCTGGATGGAACAACTACCTGGAACTGCCTTCCCCAGCACTGCTTGTGGGCTATGGAACAACAGCGCTCCCCCCAAAAAGCCCAACAAGCCTGCAAATGGACTCATCCCCCCCACACCGTGTCTGACACAATCCCGATGGCAGAAGCCCAGCTGTGTCCTGCAGCCACAGGCGGATCCACCCAACAGACAGCTTGTGTTTCAATCTGGCTGGCTGTGACCAATAAACAGAGAAATAAAATTGAAATCATGTCCCACCGTTAAATTTGACAGGACCTCTGGTTCTGGGTTTCCTGGCCACTAAATCTCCATCTGCTCCCTTCTTGCCTTGCAGTTATTATTGGGAGCTTACAATTTAATTAGATAGACTAAAACTTCATAAAATAATGTGAGCCGTCCTGCTCTCCATGGTTTTAATTAGGGCAGAATTGGCCTTCAAGGTATTGGCTGCATTACCTCGTAATAGAAACCATTTTACATTTTGTGACCACACTTGCTTTCCTGACAAACCAAATATACACTCCTGGTAGCTCAGCAGAACAAAGGAATGTTCTTTGATGGATTATATCCATTTGATACAAGATTAATATTTCCCTCAAAGGCTAATACACATCATTTCCTCTTCACTTTGTCTTTTCATTCCTAAATTGGCTTCAAACAAGTGAATATTGTTATGAAAATGTGTTATGCTGAATGATGATTTTTAATTCATCAGTTGGAGATCTAAATTAAACTTTTAAAAAGGAAATCTGGAATCCTACATTCAAATTTTAAAAAGCTATCAGCCAAGATGACCGCCACAATTTGCATTGAAATACCTCACATTCCAAGACATTGAAATGGAGATGCATGAGCTCTCTTCCAGAACAGTGGCTTAAATAGCTGAGTAAATTATCTGGTATCTCCCTCATTAGCAAGACATTCAAATCCATCTTGGAGCATTCTCACTGCTGGAGACGAGCTTCCAGCGGGGTAAACATTGAAACAATAAGACCTGAGAGAGATTGGGATTCTTAGACCTGGATCTCATTAAAGTGAAAAAAGAAAACACTGAGTAAATCATGTGACAGTCTCCGCAGTCTGTGTGGAGTTTCTATTGCACACAGCAGACAAGCTTTCGGAGCTAATCAGTGCAGGACCCCAGTGGGACTATCTCAATCTCTCTCTTTTTCTCTCTCTTCACTGCAAGTTAAGAACCCTGTCTGCTATTGTGGAACATTCAAGCCTTTCATTGCTACAGACAGAGACCCCGGGAGAGAAAGCCACCTACATCATTCTCTCCAAGCAAACCCTAAACCAAGGCGGCACAATGGCGCAGTGGTTAGCACTGCAGCCTCACAGCTTCAGCGACCCGGGTTCAGTTCTGGGTACTGCCTGTGTGGAGTTTGCAAGTTCTCCCTGTGTCTGCGTGGGTTTTCGCCAGGTACTCCAGTTTCCTCCCACCCCCAAAGACTTGCAGGTTGATAGATAAATTGACCATTATAAATTGCCCCTAGTGTAGGTATGTGGTAGGAGAATGGTGGGGATGTGGTAGAGAATATGGGATTAATGTAGGACTAGTATAAATGGGTGGTTGTTGGTCGGCACAGACTCGAAGGGCCTGTTTCAGTGCTGTATCTCTAAATTAAATAAAGGGGGCCATTTCAGAATCATAACTTTATCCAGAAGACAACTGATTTACCACAGACTGTATATTATTTTTATGTGTTCTGGACTTGCATCCAACCAAACCATTCTTCATCATTCTGTAACCTATTTGTGTGTGTGTCTGTGTGTGTGTAAGTTGGAGCGTAGTTTATTCTTTTCTTTAGATTGGGTTTTGATTTGAAGTACAATAAATTAACCTCTTGTTTAAACTCAAGAAAACCTGTCCAATTGTTTCTTTTATGATCATAGCACATAAAAGGTTAAAAACGCAATGAATTGTTAAGCACATCCACTGCTTAAAAAGGAATTAAACCCTATTAAGGTCAAACAAGGAGAGGGACAAGAGGGGAGCCTTTTGACCCCTCCTCACCTGATCGTAACAATATTCTGTTTGAACAAATGTACAGGTAACACCTAGATGAAGATCCAGAGCAGGTTGAAGAGAACCATTCATTAGACTGTTGGTGTTGTAGAAATCATCAAGCATATATATGTTTGGAGTTTAAAAATTTGAGAAGTAATTTTACAATTGCATCTTCTGAGCAAGAACCCTCACACAGCACAAACAAGTGGAAATTGCAGACATCCCCTCACCCTCCCACAATTTTCCATAAAATTTGTGAGTTCAGCCCTATGGTTGTAATACAATTATTTCTACTGAGATTGTCCTTGCCAAGGTTTAGGAGCAGTTTTCATTAGGTTGCGTTATTGACAGATTTGTGAGCTACAAATGTACGGGAATAACGGACAGGCAAAGATCTGCTGGTCCATCAATCCTATCCTGTATTGTTCTGAAACCTTATGCAGCACAAGATCCCACCCCACCTGGAGCCATGTAATTTCCTGAGAAAGGTGAAAAGTCAAATACTGGCAAATTCCTCTGTTACTCTTTCAGGCGATCGAAACTAATGCAGATCATTTTGATGCTAATTTATGTAACAGGATACTTATCTCTTGTACTTGGGTTGGAAATAGAAGGCATTGCAAGTCACAACCAGATCCTTTCACATCAGAGAAATAGGAATCAGGACACCAATAATTGGACCTCTCCACTCAGGACAGGGGGGGTGGGAGGTGGGGGTCTTTGTTTGTTCTTTTAGAAAGTTCTCAAATCTTTTTAGCTCCACCTTCAGGCTTAAGTAATTAAGCACAGTGAACGTCGATCAGTGAACAGACTAACACAATCAAACACAGATCAATTAAACCATTGAACACTACAGTCTACAGCAGGGGATATGCCTCGGTGGTCATGGTCAGCGGCAGAGTTCAAATCTTGCAAGGTTAAAGTGGTTCATCTGCACCAGTTTAATATTCAGGTTTCCAGCCAGTGGATTAAAAATCATCATTCAACAGAGCACATTTTCTTGACAATTCTGTTTTTGGCTGCAGGGGTTGCGATTCACGATTAGTCCACGTCCGGTCCCAGTGAGGCAGGCAGCAGGCAATCTTCATGTCACCTGTTCATCTAAGTGCTTTCAATCTGCAGCCCAGAACCAAACGTGTTGCTGGCAGGCTGCACGCTCAACAGGGGACGAGCAACGTTTGTGGCTAGTGCATGTTTGAGCTGGCCTACCCCTCTTACAGGGGAGCTGCGTGCATTATAAGGAAGTTGTTGTTGATTGTCTGTACAGCAATTGGCTGCAAGGAGAAGTACTCCAAATAGAGCAATAGCCAAGAAAGAATGCTGTCAGCTTTTCCGATACAGCTTTAGAGTCACTAGTGCACGAGGTTGAAAGGTGGAGAAAAATAATGTTTCCACGGGAGGCCAGGAAGCCCTCAAGGCAAATCCTGAGAAGGGAATGGGAGCAGGTGGCCAGCAAGGTCAATTCCTGGAGTCTTGCCCCAAGGACCTAACAACAGTGTTGTAAGAAGTTCAATGATCTCACACGAGTAATCAAGGTCAGTGAATGCATCCTTAAATTGTGTGTACAACTTTTAGAGGTGTGGATACAAGATCATGTTAGTCATATAAAAGCTGTGATCACAGAATCGTAGCAGCGCAGAAGGAGACCTTTCGGCCCATCGCGTCCGCACTGGCTCTCTGAAAGAGCAATTCCCTCAGTTCCATTCCCCTGCCTTCTCCCCGTAACCCTGCACATTCTTCCTTTTCATATAACTGTCTAATTCCCTTTTGAATGCTTCAATGGAACTGCCTCCTCCACATTCTCATGCAGCGCATTCCTGACCTTAACCACACACTGCGTGAAAAGGTTTTCCTCATGTCACTTTTGCTTCATTTATCAAATACTTTAAATCTGTGCCCTCTTGTTCTCGATCCTTTCACGAGTGGGAACAGTTTCTCTCCATCTACTCTGTCCAGACCCCTCATGATTTTGAATACCTCTATGAAATTACCTCTCAGCCTTCTCTTCTCCAAAGAAAACAGTCCTAATTTCTCCAATCTATCTTCATTTCTGAAATTCCTCATCCCGCGAAACATTCTTATGAATCTTTCTTATACTCTCTCCAATGCCCTCATGTCTTTCCTCAAGTGCGGCGCCCAGAACTGGACGCAATACTCCAGCTGAGGCTGAACTAGTGTCTTATACAAGTTCAACATAACTTTCTTGCTGTACTCTATGCCCCTATTAATAAAGCCCTGATGTAACACACCACATGATTCTGAGCATTAGTCTGTATTGAAGCTACATCTGTACCGTAATCATCTCAATGTAATTGTTGTTATCTCAGTAATCAAAGATCCAAAATATTGCATTACTGATCCCAGTTTGAGCAATCAGTCTTTGTATACGTTCTAAAGTAGCAGCGAGGTTCAAGCAACAAGCAACATGTTGACAGCTGTGAGATTTCTCAAGACCCAAAGATGTTTTTAGATAATCTATTCTGAAGAGAGCACATTTCTTTTACTCTTGGAACAGCAGACCACATTGCAAGTTTTTTTTTCCTTTCAAATCTGCCTAGCAATGATCTGGATCTCCAACACCCCAACTGATCAGCCTTCTTACCTTCAAAGCAGTGCAGTCAGCAACAACTGGGTAAGCTTCTTTTTATTTGGGATGTGATGTCGGGTGGCTGCAGATTCCAGCTGATTCAATTAAAACAGGAATTCCCGAGCAGTTTTTCACATTGGGAGCAACTTGAGAAAGTCTAGGCGAGCGAACTCCATACCGAGCTGACAGACCTCATTATTTTCACAAAATGCGTCAAACAGTTCAGCACCATCAGGGCAGTGGGCCACCCAGTTGAGCACAAAATTGGCTTACCTTTGGTATAGGGAGTGCTGCGGTCCATCGGTGAACAATGGACTGGGTAAAAGTCAAGATTTAGAATGGAGGTGAACCGGGCAAGTTTCGATACACACAGCACCACAATTTGATGGTGAACCGCAGAACAGGTGGCAGATTAGATACAGAATGGAGGAGATTTGTCATTGTGCTTGTACGAGGAACGATCGTTATTGCTATTTTCTTCAAAGGAAAATCTCCATTTGGTCCTTCGATTTTTCTTCATGCCAAATCCACCCTTTGTGAGCGGGTCAAAACTATAAGCTCTGTCACCTTGTGTGGTGAAAAAGGACAGCTCCTTGCACGTGTGCCTGGACCCCCGCAGGCTAATTCGAGACCTAAAAAGATGCTAGCACAAAATATTGACCCTTGAGGAGCTGAATCCCCAATTTGCGGGTGCTCACTTATTCTGTAAACTTGATGAAATGAATGGCTGCTGGTCCGTGCACTCAGCAAAGTGCTCACAAGAAATCACTACCTTCTGCACACCTTTCAGCAGGTACTCTTTTCAGCGCCTTCCCTTTGGCTTATCCATTGGCCAGGGTGTGTTCCAACAACACATGGACCGCATCACGAGTCAGGTGCTTAGCTGCATGTGCATCACTGATGACATCACCGTGGTGGGCAGGCCCAAAACAGAGCACAATCACGACCTGTATGCTCTGTTGTGTGCAGCACAAAGAATGGGCCTGCTTATCATCAGCTAAAAGTATCAGATTCATGTCCACCAAATTAACTTTCACGACTCCATCTACTCCGACCAGGGCATCTGACCAGATCCTGGCAAATTGGGTGAGGTCTGCGCAATGCTTGTCCCACAAGACAAAGAGGATGTCCAGCGATGCCGAGGTCTCTTCAACTTCCTCTCCCTTTTATCCCAGGGTTTGCTCAAAAGGCAGTGCCACTAAGAGATCTCCTGAAGAAGGACACCCCCTTTCTCTGGCATGAAGACCGTGAATACTTCTTTGACCAACTAAAGACCTCACTGACTGAGAGCGCTTCAGTACTGCAGTTCTACGACCCCCCTGAGATCACCAAGCCTGCTTGCTTCAAAAGGGATGACTGATTGCCTTCCCATCCAAAGCCTTGTCACAGGCCCAAGCCAACCATTCCAATATCGAGAGGGAGACCCTGGCTCTTGTTTTCAGCATTGCACACTTCCATACATACCTTTATGACAAACGTTTCATGGTGGCAACTGACCACAGCCTTAGAAATGATCTGGCATAAGCCACTGATGAGTGCACCCCATATCTCCAGCGACTGCTGGTAAAGATACAAGCCTACAAGTGTGAAGTGAAATACAATCCAGGTAAACTGATGACTACCTCCGACACACTGAGCCAGCTGCCCAACATGACGAATGCTGAAGACGTTGCAGTGGAATGGCAAGTCGACCTTGTGAACATCGAGTAAGAGGACGTAAAGTCCATCGACTTAGTCCACTTCGCACAGCAGAAGTGTGACCAGCTGCGAGCAGAAATGGTGGCAGACCCCACTTTCCAGGAGCTCTGTAAGACCATTGTGCAAGGCTGGCTGGACTCCATTTAAGATGTTGCCGAGTCCATTGGGTCATTCTGGGCCTTCAGGGATGAGCTGGTAATCGCACATGGTGTCATCTTTAAGGACAGACAAGTTCTGATCCCTGTGTCATTACGTGTGATATCCTCCAGCAGCTTCATCAGTCACGCATGGGCATTGAACGCACCAGACAATTAGCCGGAGACACTATGTATTGACCGGGGCTTCACAATGACATCATGTCCACTGTCCAAGCCTGCCAGGCGTGTCAGGTTCACCAGCCAAGTCAGTGTAGTGAGGCCCTCATCCCCCACCCAGCAGCCCTATGAGACAAGACCACCACCAATCTGTTCCATGTTTGCAACACCGACTACATTGTTGTTGCGCATTAATTCTCTAAATATCCAATTATCCACTGCCTACACGACACATTGAGCTCCACGGTCCCAAGCACTCTCAGTGCTATTTTCAGTCTGTTTGGAGCACCAGAGGAGATGATCTCCGATAATGGTCCTCAGTATGCTGGTGGACCATTTTGTGACATGTGCCTGAAATGGGGTGTGAAACACACTGCCCACATCCCAATGACCTTGCAGAACGTATGATCTGCACCGTCGTGTCATTGATTCTCAAGTACCAGCAGATGGGTCGGGATCTACACATTGCCATGCTCCACCTCTGTGCTACTTTGCTGAGCTCTACCCTTCCGTCCCGAGCCGAGCTCATGATTGGGTGTCAGGTTCATACAGACCTTCCTGGTTTTCACCGATCTGTATATCCTGAAGTTAGCGATGTTCTTCTAGAACAAGGAAGGAAAATGAAACAAATGCATGACAATCACACTGGGAGTGAACTTCCCAAATTAACTATTGGTCAGCAAGTTACCATCCAAAATCCTATCACTGGTACTTGGAAACCTGCAACAGTATCCAAAGTCAGACCACAACCACGTTCTTACAAAGTAACTGCACCTACTGGCGCTACACTGCATCGTAACTGAGGTCAAATCAGAGTTGTTCATCATCCCAAGTCCATGGAAAACTCCATTGCAACTTGTACAAGATTGAAGATAAGATCTCAGACGGAGTCTGCACATGCTCCTTCTGAAAAATCTGATTCACAAACATCTGTTCCAGTATCTGAGAACTGCCACCCTACTTCGAAATCTGAAAGAGTTATCAAACTACCGTTACGTTTCCCAATTGATGTTTTTACATATTCTCATAGTCTTTTTTGTATTGTCTCCCGATACTTTTCTGTGCATGTATATAGTTAACTTCTACTTGCCTGAAGAAGATGTTTAGATTTTTAAATATGTTCCTCTTCTTTTCTTTTGGAAAAAGGGAGATGGTGTGTGCACACCTTTAAGAGGTGTGGTTACAGGTTCATGTTAGTCATGTAAGACCTGTGATGTAACACACCATGTGATACTAAGTGTTAGTCAGTCTTGAAGATACCATCTCAATGTAATTGCCGTTCTCTCAGTTATCAATTAAGAACTCAGAATATTGCGTTACTGATCCCAGATTGAGTGATCAGTCTTTGTGTACATTCTAAAATAGTACAGTGGATCAAGCAACACGCAACACAAATGACATTTCCCACCCACCATACCATGAATTTATCATGCTGCTCAATGCACCACATCCCATCACACACCCATCAACAATCTCTAGCAAACAGGGCACAAGCCCAACATTCAAATACCTTACCCTCACATACATCCAATGCTGCCAGCCATTCATCCACTTCTCGCTGCTTACACATACCTCCAGCTTTTCATCCATGGCAGGCACATCACCCAAACATAATCACTAACAATTTTCCTTCTCTCTTGCAGAACAAGGTGGCCTTAACAGGAAGCAGAAGACTAGAGTGGAGGGAAACAGGCATGGCTGTGTTGCTTGAGTCCTCTGGAGGAGACGATGCTCCGCATCATGGGGACGGTTGCAACAGAGTCCATTGCAACTGAGGACGACAGTGTGTTCCCACCTTATATCCATTCTCAAATCCCACCTTACCCTCATCCTGCTTTCTGGCATGACGTACAAAATCCAGATGGTGTGACCATGGACCTCTTGCTTTCCACCACACCGTGCTTCTCTCACCTCAAAAGGTTACTGAGTTGGATGATCCGCCATGATCATAATGAATGGCGGAGCAGGCTCGAAAGGTCGAATGGCCTACTCCTGCTCCTATTTTCTATGTTTCTATGTTTCTATCACTTTCCCCTTCTGCACTTATGGTTTCAGATACCAAGAACTGCTGCCTGGCCAGCCAGTGCAACTTCATGAGGAAGAGTCAGAGCTGTTACAGACCTCTGAGCAAGAAACATTATCACTTGATCTGACAATTACAGCCAGTACCTCAGATACTGGTACACCGCGTGCATTGAAGGACAGCATAAAGTCAGGATCTGCACGTGGTGAGTCATCGGGTATGAGTAGGCTGTAGCCAGGCCAGGGAAAATATAGCACGTGTATCAGCTCACTGGTGGGTAAGGTCACAGATGAGTTCTGCTGCAGGGACTCTCAGAAGAGGACATTGATGGAATGGTGTACAGGAGCGCACTGATGGGCAAGCAGACAGAGATGCTTGGTACATTGACAGGGCTGCCAGCCAGACTTGTCACTGTCAAGGAGCATGAAGGAGTCGGCTCCAACTTGGCACAGGGCATCATGAAGTGCTTGGAGCACATCGTTTCCAGCATGGAAGTGGTGGCCAGCAACTTGATAGCAATTGCAGACCCAGACATGCTGCAGCCTCTAGTGCCCCCTGTCTCAGCTTCCAGTGCAGCACTGGCGAAGACACCAAAAATCTCAGTGCTGCACTGGAAGCTCAGACTGAGATCCTGAGATCCATGCTTGCAGCCATGCAGGCTCAGACTACTACCACACATGGCTGCAGATTTTCGTCCTCAAAGGGTCTCATAACAGCCCAACAAACTGGGCTCAAACAAACTACTAGAATTTCTGAGGCACGGCCCCGGGAGTGTGCCAGTGGCTCCAAGGAGCACAAATCTTCTGTGCTCTCTCAGAATGACAGCATTTGTGCTCCCACCATTGCCACTCTGCCAGTGTCCTTGCTGTTGCCTCTCAGCCAGCCAGCCCAGACTGCTGCCACCATGCTGAAGTGGTGAAGGTGAAGCTG
The DNA here is from genome assembly GCF_036365525.1 of Heterodontus francisci. NCBI lineage: Eukaryota > Metazoa > Chordata > Chondrichthyes > Heterodontiformes > Heterodontidae > Heterodontus > Heterodontus francisci. The sequence goes on from NC_090376.1 coordinate 108,515,908, forward strand.
GGCCCTCAAGGCCCAGAGCTGCTTGAGCACATACTGCATGGCCATCTGCAGTCTCCCCCAGCCAATGTCATCAACTTTTAACCAGCCATGCTGCAGCCACTTGGGTAGCACTGAGTAGGATCATGAGGACAGGGCAAAGGCAGGCATTAAGGAGATGTACAAAGGTGAATAGTTCAATTTTGTATGTATTATTAGTGTGTTGTTGGAAAAAGTAGTTATGGAAAGTTTTTTTGTTGGTAGCTTTAATTTCAGGAGGATGGTGTGTTGGGATGTCACAGATGAATTGAAAGGTGTGGGGCAGCGGTGATGATGAAATGAGGTCTTGGGGAAACGGAGTCTTGGTAGCCGTTCACAGACAGCCCATCCAGATCAAGCTGTCCAGGCAGCAGAACCATTCCTAGAGGATAGAGGACATTGATGGTTTGCTCCACGATATTCCTTATGGCTGCAAGGCTCTCATTATAAGCTCATTGTCCTCGTCTTATCGGATGGCATGAAGCAGGTGTACAGAGGATATGCCTTGTCTCCAAGCATCCAGCCTCTAGTTCATTGTGGTGGCCCTAAAATGGCAGGAATGGCTAACTACCTCAGGATGAAGAAATCCTGGCTACTGCTGCCAGGATAATGAGTATTCATCGACATGATGTTCTGAGCAAGGTCGCACATCAACATTGATGGAATGGTAGCCCACAGAGCCATGTGTGTGAAGTCGATGGTTCCCGCCACCCTGGCAAAACCGCATGCACATTTCTCGTGCTTCTCTCTAGTGACAGAGAAGATGCTGAAATTCCTGTTCCTGGTCTACAGGGTGTATGTGACCTACCTGATGCAGCAATGGACTGGGGAACTGGGACAGGGCAGAAATCTCCTCAAAATTCCCAATCAGGATGCAGCAATACTCCCTTCAATATTCAACAAGTCAGTAAAACTCTTCGAACAGCACACGACAGTGACAAGTAAAAGCACCTCATCTGCAAGTTGGATGACTGACCCTGAAAATAAGGATAATGGGAAGGTCATGCCTGCAACTGAACTCAGGTTCAGCTGGGAGTGTTTAGGACATGGCGTTAACTGGACCTATGCAGTCAAAATTGACAGAACATGCATCAAACCAGCCAGAGAGACTGTTTGACATCACAATTTAACCATTGTCAATGCTTCTGGCATTCGTTAGTGTCCCTGCCAGTATTGTGTGCCACACGGGCCTTATCAGAAGTGGGCAGAAGTGGTGCACCTGCTATATTTGGCAATTCTGGCTTCTGTAGCGCAGGCTCCAGTGATGCTACAGAGTTGAATTTTTTGGCCATTATTTTTAAAATACCCAGATTTCCTCAGAACACCACACGTTTCCTCATTTCAATTGCCTGTTGAAGGGTATCACATTCCACATTAAATTAAAACATGACAGCTTTATAATACTCCTTATAATATGTAATATATGCTGCGGTCCCTGGTTTGTAGCTGTCTAGTGGAGCAGACAACAGAGGTTTCCTACTCCTTTATGCACGTGGTATTTTGTTAGGAAAAGGAATTTGTTCATATCCTGCCAGCTGGATACTGAGGAAAACTGTCTTATGTTTTCAGAAGTTTCTTAACAATATTAATATTTCCTTTAGAGTTGTCAAAAACATCTATCACTCCATGATTACAAGTAGGCTAACCTTCTATGTAGAAATAACAAAGCTGGCGCCTACACTGAGTTACTATTCATTTGTAATGTAGCTTGTCTGTGTGATTGATGCAGAACACTGTTACCTATTGTATGATTAATACTGAGATACTTGGGGCAGACTTCAGTTTACTAAAACACCTGAATAATTGACAGGGATACATTTCGCATAATGGGCTACAACAACAAAAACCACAATCTGGTTTGTTTTATATTCTTAGCTCCATGCTAACATCTGAAAGAGATTTAAAAACTTCATTTCAAATGAACTGCAACACATGGCCATCTCTCTTCCTGTCTTTGTCAGTGAGCAATTGAAGTGGCTGTATTTTCCACTTATATCAGATGTTGATTAATCATTTTTATATTGAAGTTCACAACAATTTTATATTTTTAAGATCAAAAATATGATGATTGTTATTGGGGTAGGGTCTTATCAACATGCTGCAATTGCTGTCATAAAACCTGCAGACAGAACAATGCTTTGACTTCTTCCTGCAGAGCTCTGAGAACAAAATGGAACAAATCACAGTTTCCAAAAATAACGCCTTTACACAGATCTACTGCCTATTCATGATTTATTCAGTTCTCAGTAAGAAATATCTTAAAATTCTGGTAGGAGAGGTGAAAAAAGTACCCTTCAATATTGAAATAGACAGGTAATCACAGACCAATTTAGTCAACAACTTACATCATTAATATTTTGAAGAATTAATGTTGTAAATTTTGATCTTTGTCCACAATTGTACTTTCTATTTTTCATGGCATATACAGAAAGAACATTTTGATTGAGTCTTTGTTATTCTGGGCCTATATCTATTTGCCCCAGATGGTTAGAAAATACCACTCATCACTTCATATTTTACATGGCCAACTAAGCAAAGGGTCAAATAGTAGAGTCACGGGGGGAATTTTATGCTCTCGCCCGCGTCGGGTTGAGGAGGTGGGGAGAGCATACAATCGGGTGGGATGGTGGGGGGTGGTCCTTGCCACCTTCCCACCTCCACCCAATTTGTTGGGAGTGGGAAGGCCTGTGAACGGCCTTCCAGCCCTGCTGCCAATTGAGGCCCTTAAGTGGGCAATTAATGCCCAGATAAGGGCCTCATCCTGCTGCTGCCAGAATAAGCCCAGCAGTGGGCGGGCCTGTCATCGCACAGGGAACATGCCAAGAAAACCTGTGCAGGCTGTGAGGGTTACTTGCCAGCTCTGTGGGGTGGGGGGGGGGGGTGGAGTTGAGGAGGGGATGCAGGTCCCTCACTTAGTGTTTGAATGAGAGACCCAGCATCAGGAAGATTGGGGGGGTTGGGGCACTGACAGCAAGCCACCTGCCCTTGCTGCCAACCCCCCTCCCCTGTGACCTTCAGCTCATGAAACCCCCCGGCTGTGACTTACCAGTAGCCTGGTACCAGGGCCTCAGGTGAGTCCAGTACCGGCAGCAGTCACCGACTCCGTGGTGGCGCTGCTCAGTTAGAGCTGTTGGCGTCTGCTTGGCTGACATGTCTCAGAGGGTGGGACTTGCATCACCAGTGTCCTTGATCCCAGGGAAGGCCTGTCGCTGTCCACTTTGGCACATGATTTGGTGGGCCTTCCCCAGAGGAGGCAGTGCAGGCCTCTCGATGGTGCTTTTGCTGGTGGTCAAGACTCCCATTGCCAAGACAAAATCTGGCGAATGAATCTTACAGCACAGGCATCCATTTGGTCCATTTTGTCCATTCCAGCTCCTTGAAAGAGCTATCCAATTAATCCCACGCCTTAACTCTTTACCCAAAGCCATGCATTTTTTTCCTTTTTAAATATATATATATATATATATATATCCAGTTCTTTTTTGAAAGTGGCAATTGAATCTGCTTCCATCACCCTTTCAGGCAGTGCATTTCAGATCATAACAACTCACTGTGTAAAAAGAAATCTCAACTGCATCCCCACCCCTACTCCCCAACCCTGGTTCTTTTGGCAGAAGGGTGTGGCCTCACACAAGTCATTAAATGTATTTCGTCTGAAAAATTTATATTACAATGTATAAGTATTGAATGAAACATTTAATAAATGGTAACAAATACAACACTGCTCAATAAGCAGTTCTCATTTTCACAGTTCGGCTGCCTTAGATTTATATCTGTCTTTCAGATTCACCGCTCAGTTTAGTTAAGACAATACAGAAATTATGAGTACCATCCACTGAATAATGATCGGTAAAAACAATCAATTCCAAACTGAAATCAACTGGATATATAATGAGTAAAAATAAATGATTCACTTACATCTGCTATTATACAACCCATGCATGTGTTAGTGTCAACCGCATTATGATGGGAACAGGATAATTTGTAGACCTATTTAAAAGCACAATAAGTTGTGCAGGTGACAACAGTACCTTTATTTGTTGTCCAGCATCTTGAGTAAGCTAAACTGGCCATGTTAATGAATACTGCAGTGACAGTCAGCACTGTCAGCTTTTACCCAGGGTGTATGTATTGTATTCAGTATTATGGCATTTTTTTATTCGATCATGGATCTGGGTGTGACTGGCAAAGCCAGATTTTATTGTCCATCTCTGATATCCCTTGAGAAGGTAACGGTGAGCCACCTTCTTGAATCACTGCACTGCATGTGGTCTAAGTATTTTAACCCAGGGACTATGAAGGAACTGCGGTATATTTCCAAGTCAGGATCATGTGTGACTTGGAGGGGAACTTTCACGTGGTGGTGTTCTCATGCGCCTGCTGCCCTTCTAGATGGTAGAGGTTGCAGGTTTGAAAGGTGCTGTCAAAGAAGCCTTGGCGAGTTGCCACTTGCATCTTGTAGATAGTACATACTGCAGCCACAGTGTGCTGGTGGTGGAGGGGGGGTGAATGATTAAAGTGACGGATGGGGTGCAAGTTCATGGGTTGCTTTGTCTTGGATAGTTTTGAGCTTCTTGATTATCATTGGAGCGGCACTCATCCAGGCAAATGGAGAGTATTCCATCACGCTCCTGAATTGTGCCTTGTAGATGGTGGACAGGCTCTGGGGAGTCAGTAGGTAAGTTACTTGCCACAGAATTTCCAGCCTTTGTCCTGCTCTTGTAGCCACAATATTCATATCGCTGGTCCAGTAAAGTTTCTGGTCAATGGTGATCCCCAGGATATCGATGGTGAGGGATTCAGTGAAGGTGATGCTGTTGAATGCCAAAAGGAGGTGCTTGGCATCTCTCTTCTTGGAGATGGTCATTACCTGACACCTGTGTAGCGTGAATGTTACTTGTCACTTATCAGCCCAAGCCCACCCCAACCTCACCACCTGAGGAGAAGTGAATGGTACTGAACACTGTGCAAATATTATTTGAGTATGTAAACAGATTTGTTTCAGTCACAATTCAAGCTCTTCAGATGTAATATTAATATTCAATTCACAATCCGGGGGCATGTTTTAAGTTTTTGCACTGCTTACTCCTCGAATGTTTTAGCTTTACTTTCTGCTGGTTCTGAGTCAGGTCACTCTGATAGGCCTTTCCCTGCAGTTGGATTTTTTCAAGTTAGGGTCAAGGTTGCAATTGATCACTCATCCCTCAGCTTGACTCAGAAACACCTACTGTGACAGCTGGTGACTGTAAAGAAGTCTACAAATTGGAGCCTTTCTCTCCCTCAAGTCAAGGAGGTCGCTGAGGAGGATCAACCAGAGGTAAAAGCAAAGAGGGAATGAACTTAAAAAGTTCTGGAGTACTTAAAGATTTAACAAAATGCAGCTAACAGTTTCAGCTACAGTACACTTTTGTTTTATATTTCCCAATCCCCAGCCATGCCCAGTTGTGGCATATGAAAAACTCTTGTACTGATGACTGACCACACAAGTTGCATACCCACTGTGCCATTTTGAAAATGGTGGTTGCTCTGCACCTACATTCGTACACTTGACTTTTGTTTCTCTTGTTACAGTATGGTGTCAAACAGCTGATTAATTAGGAAACTGATAGTTATGTCTGTGTAACCTCCATCAGCCATTTTACTCAAGGTTAATCAAATACTGGAATTTGAAAATCAGTATCAAAGGATTATAAATTACTGCAGAAAATATTTCCAGATGTTTAGTTACAACTCAGCGCTATCAGAACAAAGAGAATTCCTTTACTGTTGAAAAGGTAAGCATATGGATAGAGACAGATCTACTTGCTGAACAGGGGCAAATTTAATTAGCTAAGTTAAAACAGTGCTTGGCTAATGAGAAAGGTCAAATGTTAGAAACATACAATGATGGCAGTAGCTGCGTAGCTGCATTTGAAATTAAATCTATCTGGTAAATCATTTGAAGCTGGTTATCGTTTTGAGTGGCACAAATTTATATGTCACCGTGAACGAAATGTCTCTCAGGCATCACTACCTCATGGATGATCTCATATGTTCAGTCATGGTTCAAATATGAAAAGTATTTCATCAAACAGCCCCAAACTTAGATAAATGCATAAAAAAGAACTACTTACATTGTTGCTAACTTAAATAAGGAAATATTTTCTCTGTATGATATATATAAATATTGAAGATCCTGGTTAAGAGAAGAAACAACCAAAAACATAACATAGTTTTCCTTCAAAATAGAGAAATCTGTTGAAAACTTCACCACAATATGGAATGGTAAGAGGCAATGACTGGAGACAGCATTAATCTCATCAATATGGAGGCAGTGGCTCGAGATGATGCTCATCTCAACAATAAAGAGACAATGGTCAGAGATGGTAATAATGCCAACAGTAAATTTCAAAAGCAAAAGGAAATTATTTCTTATAAATAATACATATTCCCTACCTTTTGCATGTGATATAATATAACAGCTGCATGGGACTGTGTTACACACTCTAACACCATCTGAAGGGTCCGATAACTCCATAAACTGAGTTTTGCCTGAACAGTCTATGATATCACAAATAGCCTTCAATTAGGTTACAGCCCAAGAGCTATCATTTATTATCATATGTCCTCTAGATATGTAATAGTTTAATAATACTCTGTAAAACATGTGATATCCTTCTACCAATTGTTCAATGAAATGATTCTTCTTACATCAGTGTGATTCATAATTAACCACAATTAATTATTCTGCTTGTGGGTGTTGTGTTTACACTGGAAATATTATGTATTTCTGTTTTATCTCAGAGCAGTGTCGATATTGCACTTGTATTAAATCACCAACTGGTTTATTTACAGCACTTTAAAATATATCAGCTCTTACAAGATCTCAGTACAATGTCTCCTCAGAGCAGTCAGTGTGTTTTCTGTAGAAGATTCTAGCTGTCTTTTAATTTCAGTTTTAACTCTTAAGCTCCACCCATAGGCTTAAGCAATCAAACACAATGAACACAGATAAGTGGACAGACTAATATAATCAAACCCAGATCAATCAAACACTCAGCAGGCACCAAAAAAAATCTAAAACTAATGCAATGTCTGTAAGTTATTCACTCAGGATAAGTAAGTGATCACCAAGGTGAGGTACGTCAGTACTGGTCAACATTCTTGGCTATATATTAACATCACAGGTTGGATAAGCATTGTCTTGTGCTGTCGTCTCACAACCAATAAGAAGGCAATTGAGATCACCCCAATGGGTTCTGTTTAGGATCCTTGCAGCACAGAAGGGCTAACTTCCTACATGGATTCTCTTTTGTGATGAGGGGTGCTTGAGGAGAGCACTGGGAAGATTGCATATTGTAGACCCATAACACCCAATTTCCTGCCTATTAATTAAAATGTACCCCCAAAAATTAGGCACTTTGTGCTGGTGATTTTCTAACCAGTAGAACCTTTGAATGCTGCTCTTCAATCAGAGAATCATCCCCACATTGTAGACATTTATACTGCATGTGAACACAGGGCCCCAATAATACTGTCTTCTAATTCACTCTGCGCTCAATCCCTAATATGTCAAATCAACAAGACAATGATGGAAAGTTGTGGTCAAATGACATTAACAAATTTATCAAGCTTGGTCATTCATTTCCACATATCCATTACAAATCAATAGTAATGATCATAAACTGTTCTAACACAAAACTCCTCCACTCTCCACCACACGCACTCAACCAAAGTCCATCCAACCATGTATATTTGTTTTCTACACATTCTCAGAGTAGTTCCAAATTACCATCATTGGCCACTTAAAAATGAGGATGAGATCTGATCCAAATTAAAATGAACTTGATCTTCAAGCTTGTTCTTAACGTTTCAGCACAGACACGTGCAATGGTGGAGCCAGTGGAAAGGTGGGAGCTTGTGATGGGGGTAGGGGGTGTTCAAAACCTCCCAGTCACTTTGAGGTCAAACTTAGGCCAAAACTGACTGCAAATAATTTGAGTCTGGCATGAACGGTAACACGGTATCAGTGAATTTTGTTGTGGTTGTGTTGTGCGTACAGTCGCAAAATGTTAGTTCTTATTTAGCTCCGCAGCTGGCCTCTTCTGATCCAAGATTCACTTACCACCAGGCAGGCCTGGGTTAAATTATAGTTGGGCCCCAATGACCTCATCGGAACCTGATCTGCATATTTAAAGCAGGAACCTTCTGCCTTCCAGTGGATGTCCTTCACACCTGGTAGAAAGAGAAGGTTAAAATTACAGGCAGCAGGGTCAGAGGGAACAGATTGCTGACCTGGTTTCCTCCAGTTGGGCAGGCTTAAAATTGGGCCTCGAATTTCTCTTTGCCTGATGTGAATCCTTCACGATGGTTCTCTAATGAGTGACACCCATTGTTTTTGCCAATGAAACATCCCTCTTATTATCTCAATAGCCATGATGGTTAATTCTTCATAGAGATTGGTTCCCTGAACACTTGGCACTTTCATTTCATGTTAGCTGAATTATGACAAAACACTTATGGCATTGTGAAAAAAGGCCACACTTTTGCCAAACTGAATGCCAGTTTCTTTAACCTAGGATATAAACTCATTTCTAATTAAATATCAATTAAGACTCTGTAAAACTTACAGAAGTGGCAGAAAAATGTATGTTTCCTTCTCACCAATACAGCTGGTTTGTCTGACAACAATAAACTCAAGTCTGAAGGAAAGAGAATCAGAAGAAACGGCAAAGAGGCAAAATTACAAGACAATAATAAGCAGTTCAATCATATAATAAAAACACAAAATGCTGGGATTAGACAGCAGATCTAGTAGCATCTGTAAAAAGAAAAGATAGGCTATTTTTTAGGTGTGCGGCCAGTTTCAGAACTCATGTGTTAAACCTTTTCCACAGCCAGATACATGTAGGGCTAGATCTTAAAGCCCCTCAGCCGTCGGGAATGTTGACGGGTGGGGAGGGGGGGGCAACGAAAACCTGTGTGGTGGAGGCCCGCCACCGGTCTCGGTGGTGGTGGCAAGGCCCCGTGGTGGTGGCCCCACCACTCGGTGATGGGACCCCCATTTCAATATGTAATGTAATTTACATACTTGATTTAATGAGGGTCCCGTCACTTCTTTGATCGCCACACCGATCTTCATTCATTCAGGGAAACGGGGCGCGGCATCAGTGGGGAGGGGGAGGAGGATCTTTTTCCTCTGTTTTGGAGGGGATGAGCTGGGTTAAAATGCTGCGGATTGGTCGGGGTTTGGAGGTGAGGGGTGATGGGAAGGGATAAAGGGCAAAGGTGCCAAACTTTCTGTGAAGAGGGAAGGTCAAATTTTAAATATCTATATTCCGGGAGGGAAAAGGGCAGGAATGGTATGATTTACCATTGGGGGGTGGGGGTGGGGTGGGAGAGTGCATGGTATGTTTATGTTATTTAGTTTTAGGAAACTTACACCTATCTGTCCCTTTAAATTTTAAATGTGCATTGAGGGCTGTAAGCCTTTTAAAAATGGCGCCGGCACCTATGCATTGGCGCCAGACGCCGTTGCCTGCGGCGGATCGTCCACCCCCTCCATGTCATCATGTCGGCTCTGTGTCACAGCGCCCTTGCGGGTGGTCCGAATTCTTTTACGTCTGCTGCCTACTTTGGCAGCGGACTCTTAACATGCAGCCCATAGTGTCGTTTGCAATAAGGGATATGATGAGCACATATACCTGACTAATCTAGTGCCTCCTAACGCATGGCTGGCATTAGAATGGCCAAGTGTTCAGCCTCTTATTCTTCCGACTGTTACACCTAATTCCAGCTGATATGTTTCTAGTTTAAAAATTACATTTAAACAAAGGATTCTAAATCTGTGACTGGTGATCTCACCATAATCATGATACTGTGAAAAGGAAATGACAAACCATGATACAATCAGTCTACTTTGAAACTATCTTAACACTAAAATGAAGCTGAGATAAGCTATTTGACCACTGACTGCTTTCAGATGGCATGTTATAGATTATCCTTTGTAGATTTTTAAAGTGAAGTCTTGATGTTGTGAAAAATACAACATGTATTTCCAATTACTTTGACATAATGTTTGACTTTCATATTCATTGACCTATTGTCAAAAAAAGATGGCATTACAAAATAAAATCTGGTTACAATAAGCTTCTAAGCTGTTTGCCAGAAATGGCATTTGCTTTCTTTGCTGGAGATTCTATTATCTTTTTTTGAAAGGAATTTCAGATGATATCAGACAGTTAACTGAGGGCAAGGCAGGAAACTAGGAAAATATTGAAAAGGATTTTCTGTAGGTTTATTGACCAAAATTGTTTTTGTTTTGCCATGAATGTAACCAGTTAGTATGAGGTTACGTAAGAACCCTGTCTATGTACTTTCCATTTGCCAGTTACACTTGACTATCAAACAGTCAATAAAAGAATGAAAGCCACAAGGGCAGAATGATGAATGTTGCCCGCCTTTGCAGTTTTATCACACTATCAACCTATTATCAATCCAAGATATTAAAACTTCAGAGAAACCTATTCTAATATTCATTGACAAAATGTCGAGAGAAATCTTTTCTACTAATGTTGTAAGATTGGAATAGTAACATACATTTGCTTCATTATATTTGTCCAAGTGAATTTAGTTGGATTTAGTGCATGCAACTAATACATTTTAAAATGTTGTGTAGAATATCCAATGTATTGAATGATGATTGGTTAACATCTCAGCCTAAAGGGATTTGATTTTGCATATTTGACATAGTCTAATGTATGTGTAGGATAGAAAAACAGAAATAAAAACTGATGTTTATGATAAAGGTTTAGGGGGAGAAACTAAATAAGGCCCTAAAGCGGGCATGGAGATCGTGATGTGCGATTAACCCGCATCTGTTCATTTTGATTCAGGCAACATGCAAACTGCTAATTTAAATGTTAGTAGCATGCAGCCCACTGATAAATGTGCTGTTGTGTGGCTGAATGCCTCAGCAGGGGCCCAAATGCGTGCGAGGCTGGCACCACTTAAAGCGAGACTGCAATACTTTAGGCAAGATTGCACCTCTTAAAGTGGAGGTGCATGCTGGCTGCAACAGGTGCTGGAAGTGGCTAGAAAAAGCATACTGAGCTGGAAGAAATGTGACTAATAACACAACAGGACAGAGAAAATGCTCCAAGATTCTCTGACGTTTCTCTAGAAGCCTTGGTGCAGGAGATGGGAAAGGGGAGAGAGATTCTCTATTCACAACGGGCCAGGAGACCCTCCAGACAGACAATGAGAAGGAAATGGGAACAGGACAAGGTACTACATACCGCAGCCATGTCCTCACCCCAGTGGAGGAGACGATTGTTGCCATCATTGGAGAATGAGGCTTTGGCCAGCGGCAGTGCTGAAACTATTGAAGATGACGGTACATTCTTAACTTATTCATTGTCTTTGAGTTTCAGTTGGGTGAAGGATTGGAGGTGAGTGCCTCCAACATTTATGTTACAAGGCTCACCAGCATAAGCGTGAAGTCAGAAAATGACCCCGTTGACACGCTCACATCACATTCCTTGTCTGTTACTTTAATGTAGCTAATGACCTATTTATTTTAAATGGACTATCACCTGTACTAACGACATGGACAAAGCAGTGCCTTAAAAATGTCTTAAGTGAGTTACCTTGTCCCCTGATATCGGTTACAGTCACTTCCTACATTACAATAGTGATAACACTTCAAAAGTCCTTCATTGGTTGTCAAGCGCTTTGGGGTGTATGTTTTTTTTTCAAGGGATGTGGGCATCACTGGCTAGGACAGCATTTATTGCCTATCCGTAATTGCCCTTGAGAAGGTGGTGGTGGGCTGCCTTCTTGAATCGCTGCAGTCCATGTGGTCATGTGGTCACTGAGGTCATTATATAAAGACAAATACTTTCCTTCTACCTTTCTAACCTGATACATTTTATGCATTACATGTTTGTCAATTTGCTTCAAGTCAGCTACTTTTTTGTTTGCTGCAAGTTTTTTCTCTCTCCCCAAGCGCTACCATAAAGAATTTTATTGCCTGTTCAAAAGGTCTGAAGTAAATAAAGGAGGAACATGTTGTGCTTTTGTTGATTAGAGAATGTCAGCTGCCCTGAAAATAATGCATCACAGTCTGACAGATACTATTATTGCTACTGTGCCCTTGAGTGCAGTGCCTGTGTGTGAGCACCACTAACCGCAATCGCCATCAGTTACAATGTTCACCTTTGAGGCATAAATGCCAATACTTCATCTCTAACTTTCCATCCCTTTGGTAAGTTAAAACATATTAACAGTGTGTGCCCCTATTGTACTTTGCTGCATGAATAGTGTTGGGTGATTTGGATTCTATTGGCTTCTTTTATATGGCCTGGTTTTCTTTCAGGGTTAATGCTAATAGTAGGATTTTGTTCATTTTTCAACTATTAGTGGTTTGAATATGCCTTCCTTCCCTTTAGATCAGCTACCATCAAGAATCAGAAAAAAGGAACTGGGATAAGCTTTTTGGAATAAGTCAGTAGAAGCGTAGAACTATTAGCAAAAGCTCATTTGTATAGTCATAACAGGTTTCAATCCCTCTCTTGATTTATGTTCTCTTCATTATTTCTTTTTCAAGGTATATTACCCATCATTAGCAAGACAACTCAAACCAACTTTTCAAATGACATGAAAGGGTGACGTGACAATGATGTAGGTAATTTAAGAATTGGTCACTGACTTTGTCAGTTTCCACTTGCATTTATGAGTTTCAACTTATGTCTGCTTCTCAGCTTTCCACAAGAAAAATCTTTTTTTTCCGCTGGTATTGGGCATTGTCCATATTCACTAATCAGATCACTGATTACCAGAACTAATAAGATGAGTCGGAGGGCTAATGTACAAGCTATCAGAACCAATCAATTGCAAGTTACTTTCTTACATTGCAAATTGCACATGAACCTCAGACAGAAAAGTATTAAGATGAGTGGATGGCTGCTGACAGTTACAGTTATTTATTTAGCAAATGTCCCCAGGGAAGTTATATCAAACAAATTAGCTGATAAAATTATAAAAAGCTGCTTTAAAATATTTATCTTCCTTAAGGGCACTTTATGCAGCGTGTTTGGCTGTTGCCTTACCTAAGAGTTTATTTCCTTTAAGAATGTATTAAGGAGAATGTTTTCTGGTGTGAATACATTAACTGGCGCTACTTGAACATTTCTGTCCTTGCACTTGTGAAATAAAATGTGGAGTGGGATTGAAATGATGATGAGTTTTGCTGAATTGAAATAATTACACTGAGTTTCTCATATTCAAGATTTTACTACAGTGTACCATTATAAAGTGTGACGTAGACCATTGACCTCTGTGACTGAGATAGAGTATCCAGTTATATTTTGTGACTTTGAAATTGGTGTTCAGTTTATTAGCATGCTCACAATGAAGGTTGCTTCAGTACAGTGCAGTAGCTAGTGTGAGCACCTACATCATCCGTATTCCTCTGTCCCCTATTTTAACAATGGCATTAATTATTTATTTTAAATAGATTTAACCTCTATTAAAATAACAGATGAAAGAATGACATTCACACATTAATTGTTCATTTGTTATTACCAGTGACAAAACATTTTCGTATCCCACCTTCTAAGGTTTGAAACACAGGAAATGTTTGAAATACATAGCAGATTGATCAACATCTAAAAGAAGAAAAGTGTGCTGGATGTTTGGATGTGACCCTTCATCAGAGCTCAGTTCTAAAATTTGATTTCAATGTAATGATTGACCCACATCCCTGCTGAAGGAATTACGGAATATCACAAATTATTTAAATAGTTTAATATATATTTTACACACACATGTGCTCACCTGCACATCCCTTTCACTTTCTCACAGAAGTGGAAAAGCCAGGCCTGGAAGTTTAGAAAGAAATCACAGGGTCTTAACATTTTAGATAGGCATAATGATAGCATCAAAAAGGAGGAACTTCAATTTTATAGCACATGTTATGACCTCAGGACATCCCAAAGTACATCCAGCCAATTAAGTATTTTTGAAATGTAGTCTCTGTTGTAGGGAAATGTGGCAGCCAAATTGCACACAGCATGGTCCCAAAATGAGTAATAAGCTCAGTGACCAGATAATCAGTTTAGTTGATGTTGGTTGAGGAATATATGTTGGCTGGTAGATCAGGAAATTTCCCTTGCTCATCTTTGAATTCTGCCAAGGGATACTTTACGTAAGACTGAGACTAGACACCTCACCTAAAAGTACTTCCTTAGCACTTGACTGAAGTGTCAGCCTAGAATGTTTGCTGAAGCCTCTGGAGTGGGGCTTGACTCAGAAACAAGAGCACTACTACTGAGCCACAATTGGCATCTTTAATTGCAATCTACACTCACTGATATATCCAATGTGTTTTAATGACAAGTTGAGAAAATAAAATGCAAACTGGCATATTCTTTCAATATAACTTGAGACTCCTGTATCATAAAGAGTTTATGAATTAAAACAAAAATGAAAGGTCCAATGTTAAAAATGTAATTTATTCTCCCTTTATTCCTCTTTCTGATAATCATTGTCACATCACTAATTCTTATGCCAGTCTAAAGTAAAATCTCTATAAAGCACAACCCACATTTGTAGATCAGAAAAAAAAACTGAATGAAATAGTATGATCTACGCATTGGATTTTATGGGAAATAAAATAAATTTTTAGTGTTGAAATCTACTAACAACTATCATTAGTTCAACAGAATCGCAATATTCTCAATTCTGTAACTCAATAGTGAGCAATTGAGGTTAAATAAAGAATGAAAATTACTTCCTGATGTAAGGCTGTTGAATATTTCGAGTTAACATCTCGCCTCCAGCTGTGGAAGTCTGCAAAATATTGACACATGCATACTGCTGGGACAATATTATGCACCAACAGCACTATTGTCTAATCGAGATGGACACATGAAAATCCCAGATTTTTGATATGAGGCAAAAATCATGATTTCCCAAATTATGTAGAAGTGTCTAAATTAAGTCAGAGATCATTCATCTCTACTTTATTACTTATTATTCTCAACCACAAATTTAGAATTGAAAATAAATTACACTTCACATCCTTGAACTGGTTGGAGTGATGCTGTGAATTACATGAAATCTGTAGGGGGCGGGTTGGGGGGGTCAGGTGGGGTGGTGGAGTAAGTATTCTCCAATTCCACTCCTAACAAATCAGAGGATGATGAGGATGCCCAATATGTGATGGCCTTTATCTGTCACCTTCAATTTTAATGATTTTCAAAGTGAGACTGAAGTGGAACCAAAGAAGCCTCCTCTACTCCACCTCTCTGCTGCCTTGTGTTTTCCACTTGGGACTCGTTGTCAAGTATTCCGTTGAGAGCTACAAGTGTTGACAAAGATAGTAGCCATCTGTCTGTTTTTGAACCAGAATAGTCTAGTTTATGTCTGGAAAGTTTTGCAATGAAACATAATACCCAAATTCTGTTTTCATTAAGTAACGTTCCACTTTTCTCGTTTATGTAAGTCTCTTGTGACACAGAGGTTTCAGTTGTAAGCTTTGCAATAAAATTTTGTCATTAACAAAGCAATCATCAGAAGTAAAGTCATGATTTGATGACAGCAATAATACTGAAAAACATATCATACTTACATTATAGCCAAAGCAGACATTAACATCAGAATACTTCCCAAAAAGCTCTCAATTTTTCCTTCCTGGCCACAGTCAATTAATCTCTCATAAGCTGAATTTGATATACATTTCCAGTGCACCTTAGTCATGGTGGGAGATTTGCCGCAAACAATATTTTGCCCCTGGCACTTCCAGGTTAGGGCTCTTTGCATATTGTTGGTGGGCCCCCTGGCTGCTTCCAGGGCTTTGACTAGAAGCTACTAGAGAATGCTTGTAGCGTGTCTGGGTCAATTGCTTAGTTTGTGTAGTGTCACGCCAACTTGCTTTGTTGAATGGTAATTTTCTTTAATCCACTGACTGGAGATCTGAATTTATATTTTGTGAAGAGAGAACAGGTGAAAGATGACTTTGATGGCAGCTTAGGATGGCTACCTAATTTGCAACACTATATGCTACATTGCAAGGCCTGTGAGGTGGAGATAAAATGGCTGCTCATCCCAACAAGAACTAAGACCCAGGAAGTTTAAGGGAACTACCTGTTCTTTTTAGTAAGAAGGGAAACACTGCTACCGTGTTTGAACCACTGGGTGGCTGTCATGTGACAAGCCTCTCCCCATCTGTAGTTTTAGGCTTGTGTTTCTCTCCAGCAGCAAGGAGAAGCTTCTGGACTCTGACATGTGCAGACCCAAGTGGGGCCCCCCTCTCCCACTCTCCATTTCAGCTTACAAACTTCAAACTCTGCCTGTTGACTGACCACCTTGACATACTCTAGCTGCAAACAAAAACCCCGTTGGAGGAAATCATCCGCATCACTGTCTCCAAGCGACCCACTGAACCAATCATTTACCTCTTCAAACTAAAAGCCTCAGGACCACCGAATTCAGTGAGAAGCCAATTGAATCACCAAACATCACAGACTGTATACCCCTTTTCTCTATGGATTCTAACTCAACCAATCTACCTTTCCCTACTCTGTAACCTATTTGCGTGTGTGCAAACCTCTTGTGTGTGTGTGTGTGTGTGTGAGCTCTAGTGTCAGGGTCCATGCTGGGAGGGGGGGGAAACCAATAGATCATTACAGCAGTGGCCCGCTACAGAGTTGGTTGCCGGGAGTGCAAGGCCCGATCTTCTCAGCGGCTGTGAGGTGCCTGTGGTGCCACCCCCCCCCCCCCCCCCCCCCACTGCTGGGCGATGGCACCCAGATTAACATATTTAAATTAATGAAATTAACACATTTAAATAAGACCAATAGTGATCTTACCTTCGGACCATGATCTTCCGAGCAGTCACGTGTCTTCACTTTCCAGGGAAAGCAGGTACCATCATGGTGGGGAAGGGAGGAACTTATGGGTTTTAGTGCAGTTGGTGTGGGGAATGGGCTGGACTATAAATTACTGGTGAAGGAGAGTGTGGGAAGGGCAGACCTCTGCACTTTGATCGATTTGGGGTGGGGGAAGGTAAAGTGTGGAAGGTAAGTGTTTTGGGGAGGATAGAAGGCAAATGTTGAATTTAATTGTTATTGGGGGGGAGGTGCGATAGATTTATTAGCGGTAAGGTGGGTAGCCCTTTAAAAATTTAAATGATCCGGCAGGGCTGGTTGCCCTTTAAAAATGGCGCCAGCGCCTGTACACGGGCAGCTGGCGCCGTTGTCAGCATCGGAGAGCCCGCCCCTTCCACGTGATAGTGGGGTGGAGGGGGGCACCCCAACCGTCTCATTATTCTGGGCCACCGTGAGGAAGATTGCGGAGGCATGGTGTCAAGCAGACTGCATGTGTGGGCTGCCATTTTTTTCACCCACTATCGCTTCTGATGGCGGGAGAAGAAACTCCAGTCTGTTGTGTATGTGCGTGAGTGAAAGTTGGCACATAGTTTATTATTTTCATTAGTTCGGTTTAGGTACAATAAAGTTAACCTCTTTCTTTGTTAAACTCAAGAAAACCTGTCTGATCGGTTCTTGTTATGATCATAGCAAGTGTTACAAAAATGCTTCCATTATTTTTATTATTTTTATTTGTTGAGGGCTTGAACTAAAAGTGAAAAAATTCCATGGATGTGTTTATTTTTACCAAGTTCACTGACAGGATACGATGTTCTTTGAAATTCACCTGTGCTAGAGACCACCTGTGATTTGGACTCAGAACCCTTGGTGACTTTTGGAAAAATGGTTGCAGATAAGCCATATGTCAAGGTTTATGGAGGTCAGGAGGTCGACTCTCTGTATGGGGTTTGGATTGTTTTCAGTTAGTTGTGGTGTGAACTGCTTGAAGACAGTTGGTGTTTTCCTGCCAAGGAAAAATAAATCACCATCTTTTGAAGAAATCCTGCCGAGATTCAGTGCGGAAGAGCAAAAAAATCCCTGGAGTTGTATAGCTCCTGAGGAGCTGAAAAAAATCCTGCAATTCAAGTGTGTGCTGGTGGAAAAACATTGATGTCACATATCTCCTAGAAAGCCATCTAAAATAATTCTTGACATCTCCAGAATGGACTGCTTCTGAAATGATCCTAGTGACCCATCTCCTTATACCCGGATGCCAGACCAAAAAATGGACAACTGACTTCCTTCCATTTTTGTTTTGTCAAGAATTATCAAGTATTTGGCCAAAGTAGTTTTTTTTTTCTCTCTTTTTTTGTATTAGACCTCTGCAGAGTGAATTTCTGTTTTTTTTCCAATGAGTGTGCGAGTGGTTGGGGAATTTTTAAAAAAGGAACTTTCATATTTTAATCGGTGTGTTAATGCTTTGTTTCATTACTAGTTAAGTCCTGTTATATAATAAACTGATAATTTTGTTTTTTATTAAAGAAACTTGTTTGGTGTATCTTATTCTGGGATAAATAATAAAGTATATGACTGGCTGTATCGGTAATGGGGTAAACATTTAAATAGATGTTGTGTCCTGTGGAGAAGTGGAACGAGAAAAGACAGTGCACTTCTCCCGCCTCGATTGATAATGGAAGTAAGTAACCAAAATCCTGCTGAATTGGTTAGTACATCCACTTTAAGGAAGAATTAAACCTGTTATGGTTAAACAAGGGGTGGGAAAAGAGGGAAGCCCTTTGACCCCTCCTCACTTGATCATAACAGTAGCCATTTAGAATGTAAATACTTCCCTCTGTTACTATACCAACACTGGACATGAGGAATACACCAGCTTTCCACGTACCTAACAATTCTACTGTGCAAATAGTAAATGCCTTAGATGGTGCATTTCCATCATTTGCCTGGGCTTGCAATGCACTTACCCATATATGGGCAGATGTATTCCAAGACAGTTCGGTGCACGCACGAGACATGCGCCGCGGTGCCGCCGCGATATTTCATGGAGGGGGCAGACTGCCCGCCCCAATGGTGTAGAGGAGGCGGGTGCTCCACCCTGGCAACAGTACTCGGTGCCAATGCGTAGGCACTGGCACCGTTTTTCAAGGGTTTCGTGCCGTTGTGTTACATTTTATGATTTAAAGTGACAGATTGGTAAAAAAATTTAAATAAAAAGCTATTCACACTTTCAGTCCCCTCTCCCACCCCGCCAATGAATAATCAGTTTACTATTAGTCCTCTCCCCCAAAAAGAAGTAAATTTTTGATCATGACCTTTCCCCCTCACACTTTCTTTCACCTTCAACCCCTTCCCATCATTCCCTCAAACAATTGCATTCATTTTTACCATTACCCCATCTCCCCGCCACCCTGAAAACTTCATTTGTCCCCCCACCCCACCAGTGTTCCACCTTGGACAGAGATCCAAAGGCACGAGACTTCCGGCAACCGGCTGGAATATCGGTGTGGGATGGCTGTCACGACAAGGTAAGTAATTATTCATTTATTAGCATTGATTTAAATATGTAAATGAAGTTTTTTTTAGCTGAGTGGTGGGGGGGCCGCCCCGAGGCTTCGCCACTGCCGGTAAAATGGGGTGGGGCCTTCCTGGTGTTGAGGCCTGTGGTGGGCCTCTCCCAGAGGTATTTTCCGGGCCCCCCGCCACAAACCCCAACATCGGGGTTCTGGTAAAATTCAGCCCTTTCTCAGCCATGGGAAAATCCCTGTGGAGCCAGGAGATTGGGAAGCTGGTCGATTGCTTCGCAATGAGATTTTTCACCCCAGTCTTCTCAATTCTTCCTGGGGAACCTGTATAATTTGAGTGGGAAATTTAGGCCATATTTCTCTGTGAAACTTGGGAGTTGTTCCAGATTATTAGCAGGTGAAAACTGGTGAGGAAACGAGAAGAAAACAGAAAATGCAGTACAGTATACATACATGCAATTACAAAGATAATATTTTAATCAATATATTTAAAATTAATGTAAACCAAACCTGTTCAATATTCTCCCATGAATTGAGCACATAGTATAATAGTACTGAGCAAGTGTTATATTGTTGGAGGTGCTCTTTGCAGAGGTGAAATCAAGGCCACATCTGCCTGTTCCGGTTGACATTGAAAAAAAAAACTCGTATTATATGAGGAAGAGTCAGGGCTTCTCATGTGGTTCTGGCCAGCATTCCACTTTCAATAAATGCCATCAAAAATAAATTTATGAGCTATTTACCTGTTTGCTGTTTGTCGGATCTTGTTGTGCACAAATTGGCTGCTGCATTTATTCACATAACAGCTGTGATTATACTTTAAAAGTAACTAATTGGTTGTGAAGTACTTGGGACATCCAGAAGGCATCAATACTGCTATATACAATCACTTTCCTTATTTACTATCATTGAGGATAATTCAATAGATAATGACAGTTAAAATCAAAATTAAAGGGAAGAAGCTATAGTTCTGATACCAGTTTATAATGGATCTATTAACAGGTCTATATAAACACGCTTTATGATTTAACTGTTAATACACATTGAAAGGGCATTTCCCTTACCATTTTGGATTGTCATGAAGACCGCACCGACCAGGAATGAGGCATATTAATTTTGTCATACGAACATTAATTTTAAACTGTTGCTGGACTGAAAAGATGATTTGTTTAAAGAGATAACAGCAGTGGCTGGGAACATATGCATTCTAAGAGACAGTTGGTTAGAAAGACAATGGAACTGTCCCCCTGATCCAATTAACCCAAATGGATTTTAATCACCAGACATTGAATGTGTAACAAGCCAGCATTCCATCCTCCTCTCCTCCCCTCCCCACTGAAAGTGTCTGCTAAGACAGAGAATCCTCAAAAAATGTCAGAGAGTTGTTGAAAAAAACCTAGTCACATGACCAACTTGCTGGCCCAGGGTTTTTGAATTGTGTTCACTGACAGTTTGAAGACAAAAGAGAAGGAAGGTCTCTCCCTGGCTCTCTCTCATGAATTTCCAGATCCACTTAAGCCACTTAAACCTCAAGAGAGAAGACTCCTACATTGAAACAAGTTTGAAAGCGTGCACTGGGCTCCAACGAAACGGCAAGATTTAACTGTAATCAAAGACTCTACATCGAACTCAAAACAGTAAATGAACTCCAGCTATTGCTTCAAACGTTTCCCCTTTATTCTTTCTCCTTTCTCTATCTGCGTGTGTGTTTATCGCGTGTGCATGCTAACATTGTCGCATTGCATATTCGTAGTAGTTTTAACCAAATTAGAGTTTTAAGGTTAATAAACTTGCACCTTTCTTGCTTAAATCTAAGAAAACCTGTCCAGCTGATTTCTTTGCCTTACAAATGGGGAGCAGTGAACAAGGATTCACTGAGGAGAAGCTAAAAACACGGTGTTTTAAAAACTAAACCCTGTTATGGTCAAACCAGGCAATGGCTGAGAGGGAACCCCTAGACCCCTTTCTCACCTGGTCATAACAAGGTACATAACAGTAGCCTGTGTGGCTGCTGGTTATGGTACTGCAATTGAATATCACAGGTTTGGAGTTCTAATCACACCATGAAACCCAATTTGCCTTGATATATGGGTTGGTACAAAAATTACTTCTTTTCTTTCTTTTTCTTTTGGGCCTCCTTATCTCGAGAGACAATGGATACAAAAATTACTATTATTTTAATAATACCCTTCAAGTCAGTAACTACTATGCCTACCTAATTGGTTTATATCTGACTACTGTCTCTTGACTCTTAGTGCCCTCAGGGCAGTTAAGCATGGGCAATAAATACTGCCTTGCCCACATCCCAGGAACAAAAATAAGTTAATCAAACTCTGTCATTCTGAACAGTGAAAGGACTAAGTTGATTCCATGTAACAGTACAGAACTGCCATTATACCTGCCCCTATAAGGCCTTCAGATTTTCCAGAAAACTTCTATGCAGACACTTTGTGATAAGGAATTTATATTTTTTATCTGAATGCTATAGCTATATCTAAAACATTTGAACAGCCTACTGTTCAGGTTCAACCAATTTTCATTAATTTGATGGTGCTATTCTATCCATGAGACCTGTTAGTATCATGTTTAAAGTGGAAGATTGCATATTGCAATTTATTGATCTCTAAGGCAGGTACAGAGCTTGGTTGACCTGCCTCTTCCAATTCCAAGTGCTAGGTGCTGCCAAGGGACAGACTTGAACCATTATCTGTACTATTTAAATAACCTGAACCTGGAAAAAACAACACAGGTCATTGCAGGTGGACAATCAGGTGAACTTGGGAGTCAAATCAGGAAGCATTTTTCACACGATGTATAGTATGATATATAGAAATCTGGTTCACTAAAGTCCTTGAGGGAAGGAAATCTGCCATCCTTACCTGGTCTGGCCTACATGGGAGGGAGTTCAGACTTACAGCAATGTGGTTGACTCTTAACTGCCCTCTGAAATGGCCTAGCAACCCACTCTCAGTTGTCAAGTTCAATTAAGAATGGGCAACAAATGCTGGCCTAGCCAGCGACACCCACATCCCATGAAAGAATGAAAAAGTAACTCCCCAAAAGACTATAGATGTTGATAAATTGAAGTTTTCAAGATTACGATCAAAAGATTTTTTTTTAGACAAGTGCATCAATGAAATGAAGCAAAGGCAGATAAGTGGGGATGAGAGATGACTCAGCCATGATGTAACTGAATGAGCTTGAGGGATGAATGGCCTATTCGTGTTCCCATGAGCCTCTGTAACTCTGCCTGCCTAGCACCCAAGCACTGGAAAATGGGCCCTAATTCTTGAAGATTAAGTGTGTTCGTTAGAGGTTAAGTGCTGTTTATGAGATTTTTCACTGCAGTTCATTCTGCATCAAAACAACCAGTATTACTTCAAAGCTGGAAAAAAATGTAAGCGCTTTACTTACCCCTAAGTAATGATGCTTACTGATGTGAAGTTTGAAACTAAGAGTAATAAGAGGTGAGACTTTCTACCTCAACATGTGGGAGCTTATAATAGAATTGGGGGTATGTTTTGGAGGCTTATTTTGAAAGAACCAGACTTCAAAGATGACTGCTAGGAGACAATGTTTCTCATCTGCAGCCATGGTACAAACTGAATGCAGATACAATGACAGCAATGCATCTATGATGGTAGTCAGAGAAGAGACTATTAAAAAAAAACATGCATTTGCATTGTAGCTTTCACAACCTCGGGATGTCCCAAGGTGTTTTACAGCTAATAAAGTTTTTTTTGAACTGTAGTTGCTGTTTTAATGTAGGAAATAGGATTTGGAAACAGTGCTTCAGATGGCTGGGCACATTAAAGGGAGGTTGGGGATGGGGTGTGGTAAGTGGTGGATGAAGTAATGCAATACAACACCATCAGAGTATCCAAGATCATGGTTGTCTGCTTTAAGCTCCATATTTTCACTGTCCTAACTATGGTGGTGGTGAAAGAGGAGACCTATCGGCAGATAATACCAGAAGATGACCATGACAATAATCCTGATGGCGCCAGCTCTGCAATAGCTTTGCAGGCATTAGGCAGAGTATATCAGACTCTCCATAGAGGAGACATTCATCTAAATGGCTTACTTGCCTACTTTGGAACTAACCTGCTCAAATGCACTGAGCACTGACCAAAAGCACCATCAGCTATGTTATCAATTACACTATTTACACTGCTGGAAAGTCTCATTCCTGCATCTTATTCCAAACCAGCAGAAAACAGCTCTCCATGAATCAAATAAAGTACTTCTTATTTATTATACTGAAAATGCTCTGAAAATGTGTGCTCAGAATTTTTTATTTGACCTTGGTGTTTCTCCTTTATTACAGCTGGCACAAAATCAGAAACTGAATGCCCTCCTGGGGGTGCCACTCTACCATCAGCCATTTCTGTTGCAGCCCACTTGGCGACCATGTTAACAAAAGCACATGCGCGGGTGTTTCCTGAATGCACCAGAAGCCATTGAAGAGATCCTATAATGGTATTGCACAGCCCTACCAGCTGATGTGATGCCCATTTCCCAAACTTAGACCATGTAGATCCTTTTAACTAATTCACTTGTCACTCAGCTGCAAGAGGGGCCCAGCACTAGGTTTATTTAAAGTGCCAAGCACCCACTTATCGATAAGGTAATTTTGAATAATGTCTCATATTGCAAAGTCTTTGAAAGTACTCTGGAGTGTTTTCTGAGGTGTTGTGGTGAGTTCCTGGATTTGCAGAGAGTGTTGCTGTATCCTCACAGGGAGACCAGAGGATTTGGTGACCTGTCCACATGAAGGATGCAATAGAGATGTGGCTACAATTGCAGTGCCTCTGGGTCTGCAGCACAACATGGAGGTGGAGCAGAGGTTGCAAAGACAGGAAGATCTGCGCAATGCCCTCTGTCAACTTGGAGCCAGACTCCTCCATGCTCTTTACCAGGGACAAGAGGCTGTCTGGCAGGCCAGTCAATGCACCCATCATCTCGGTGTGCATGCCTATTAGTGCTCTCCTATATGCGGCCCCATCGAGGTCCTCATCTGAATCTCTTGTAGCAGAACTATTCTGCAAGCTTGCCCACTGGTGAGCTGGCAAATTAACTATCCTTTACCCCTGGCCTCGTTGCAGCTCACTCATACCCAGTGACTCACCCCATGCCCTCTACTAGCCTTTCAGGTAAATAGAGTACCAGTATCTGAATTGGTGGCAGCAAGTGTCAGATCAAGTGTTGGGGTCTCTTCATCAGGTCTGTGCTATGGCTCTCTTCCTTCCTTCTGGACCTGCTGTGCTGGGCAGGCAGCTATTCTTGTGTATCTAAATTCAAAAAATCAGAAGCAGAAGGTTGATATGAGGGAAGGGAGGTGGGGTCGAAAGCAAGAGGTCCATTGTCACACCATTAACAGCTTGCTCATCATGTCAGATAGCAGGATGAGGGTGAGCTGGGGGTTGAGAAAGGGCACAAGGCAGGAACATACCATCATCCTCAATGTTGTCAGTGATGCTGAATGCCACATGCTCTGTCACAGCCAGTCTCAGGATTCGGAGACTGTCTTCTCCATAGGGCTCACAAGATGCAGACTTTCTTGTTCCCCATCAGATCTGCTTTGCCTCTTTCTATTGTATGCCAGCTTGTCCTGCAAGATAGAAGATGGAACGTCAGTGATTGTGTATGACTGTGTTTGGGTGATGTGCCTGCCGTAGCTGAATAGCTGGAAGTACGTGGAAGCAGCAAGAGATGGGCGTGAGGCTGGCAGGATAGGTAGGTGTGTGAGGGTGAAGTGTAGTAGCTGCATGTTAAGCATGTGTCCTGAGTGCCAGGGACTGGTGGTGGGTGAGTGATGGGTGTGTGGTGCATTGAGCAGTGTGAGAGTCTGGTGGTGCAATGGGCAGGAGATGTCATATGAAGATGCATTCACTGACAGTGACCACCAGCATGTGGTCATTAGACATCTTGTGGCACTGCTGCCTGCTCCTCAAGACCAGATACTGAGAATTGACCTCCATGGCCAGCTGCTTCCAATCTCTCCTGAGAGTGGTCTTTGAGAATCTCCTGGCACCCCCACATCACCATGATATCTCTCCTGCTGTCCACTTGTGTTATTAAGGCCTCCAGCGCCACATCCATGATCCTGGAGCCCTTTGTCTGTCCTGATGTTACATTTTCATTGTTTACAATTGCAGCAATAGTATTCAGCAGTCTCCTGTAATTCAAGGGCCATTAGGGAGGGGCAATAAATGCTGGCCTAGCCAGCAACGCCCACATCCGATGAATGAATAAAAATAGTGCAGCTTCCCTTTAAGAGGGCCATACTGCCTTTAAGAACAGAAGGCTGGCTGTGCCACGTGCTATTGGCACATGCTGTTTGGCTCCCTGCTGAGTGCAGAGGTAGCCGGTAGCATGGGAGTCGCTTGACTCTATGCTACAATCAGGCAGATAAGGTGGCAGTGTGGAATTTGCATGCTGCCTACTTCCACCTCAATGGACACGGGCAGGTTGTAGGTCACGACCCCTGCAAACAAAAATTGAGTGGACCAATTTTTAACCTAGTGTCTTTTAGAAACTGTTGCATTGCTCCTTTCTGTGTGTCACCAGTGGCAGGACAAAATTATAAAGCTATTTGGTGAATGTCAATTAATAACAGAATGTGAGGAAACACTATGGGACAAATTATGCAGTCCCAGTGCAGTAGTGCGCATCGGACACCATATGACCTTTGGGAAAAAAAATGACCTTGCATTACAACATGATGGCATCTAATTTACATATTGATATGGTGCTCCTAACATTTGCAACATGAGAGGAGGGGAAGTGGAAGCGAGTAGGAAGCAAGATTATCAGGTACTAACTACTATTGAAGGGTTGCTCTTAAAAGCTGGGTCAATTTAAGGGGAACAGTAAATCAAAGACTATAGAGCCCTACACCACAGAAGGAGGTTATTCGGTCAATCTGTCCTGCGTTGACTCTGTGAAAGAGCTATCCAACAGTCCCTTGCTGTTTACCACTCGTCTTAAAATTTGTTTCCAATTCCCTTTTGAAAGTTCCTCCACCTTTTCTGACAAAATGGCTTAGGAAAGAAGAACTTCATACAAAGATTAGTTTTAGGAGGACAAGAAAAGTTCAACTCTATCAAGGGAAGAGGACTCCCCAGCAGGAAAAGTATGATTTTCTTCTTGCTCTCCCTTGATGTGCTATCTCTTTGTAGGCACTTTTTCCACAACCTTGTGGAGGGGGTGTCCAGAAATACTAAAAAGGCCTACCCTCATTTGTCTCACTTCTTGAAGAGGTATCTCAATTGCGAGATCTGCAAATCTGTGGGCTCTATCCATTATAATTGCAGATAACATAAAACTTCTACTTGACGTTTACCTGCCCAAAAATTAAATTAGAGGTCAAGCTGTAACTGTTGAACACCCCACCAAAAGCTCACCTTGAATTAGAATTTAAGCAGAAATCCAGATGTCTGGGAATGGCCATGGGCAACTCAACTGGGTGCAAAGGCTGATGTATACTTTTCCCTCTGCCAGAGCACAGCCAGCAGTAAATCCAACCCAAGATCACACAGTTTTGCTCAAAACCTTTATTTTCAGTATCCATATTTATTACAATCCTAGAGAATCTCTGGTGGCAGCACTCCCAGTGAGTGAGTGCTCATTGAAATAAGATGCTTGCTGTGTTATAAATTTGATGCCGAATTATTATTCTGATTTGTTTTAAATCGTTTCAGTGAAAAGTACATTAAGCTGTGTTCTTTATTATTTTGTAATTTTCTCTGTCTTGTCCCATTGGTACAGACATAGACTGGGGTTGGGTTCCACAGTTGGGCCTTGTAATCCTTCATTTATGTACAACGCTAAATAATGAACATCATCAGGATACTTAACCTTAAAAGGCAATGGTTTTGTGCCAGATCTTCCCCTTCACAAATCTCTGCATGTTCACATTTTCAAGGGAGATCTATCAGAAGGAGAGAACTCTTGTAATGTTGGAAATACAACAGCCAATTTTCAGACAGCAAGGTCCCAGCAACAGAAGTGTGATAATAACCTGATAATCTGTTTTAGTGCTGTTGGTTCAGGGATAAATGTTGGCCAGAATACTGGGAGAACTCCTTTGCTCCCTTGTGCCATGGGATCTTTATCAACCACTCAGTGGTCAAATAAAGCCTCAGCTTAATGTCTCAACCAAAGGATGGCAGCTCCAGCAGTGCAGCGTTGTCTCAGTATTGCACTGGAATGTCAACTGAAATTTTGTGCTCAGGACTCTGGATTGGGACTTGATCCTACAACCCTACTTACTGAAAGGGGAATGTACTGAGCCATGGCTGATTCCAAATGAAATGTGGCAAGACAGTCTGAGAAAAAAAAATGAACTGCTACACCATATTTTGTGCCCAACTGAAGAAAAGATGGTGAATAGATACATAAAAATGATTATATTTGGCCCAGTTACATTTCTCTGTGAGGCACCAAATATTCTAAATAGCAGCCGGTACCTACAATCTTTCACAGGCTCCCAATAAATGACCCACATGCAGGTAATGAAGAGAAATTACTACTTAGAAGCAGGACTCATTAATCTGTCACCTTCAACAAATATTTACAGTAATCATATCAGCGCCCACACAAAAAACAATCACACACATGATTGGTGACCAGAAATTACTGCACACTTTTATCTGTTATCATGCTAGACCCCCACCTGCCAAGAATGAGGCATATTAATTTTGTCAAATGAACATTGATTTGAAAACTGTTGCTGATGTGAAGAAAAGACTTGTTCAAAAAATCGCCAGGCTCCTGGCTGGAAAGATATTTGCATATTAACAGATAGTGCTTATGGAGATAAAGGGGTTACTTCCCTTATCCAATTTAACTCACAATGGACTTTGAGCACCAGGTATTGTGTGTAAGAAGAGACATTCCAGGGTCGGCTTAGACGAGAGAATCCACAAACAGATGTGGTCAGACCAGCTGGTCATGTGACTAACCTGCCTGGCAGCCTGTTTTTTTCTGAATTGTGCAAACAGTTTGAACTCAGAGTGTCTGTTTGCTCCTGGACTGAAAATACCTCTCCTGGTTGGTTCCCCACAGCCTCTCCTGTCTGCTCCCATCTCTTTCTCACAGAACTCCAAATCCATTGAAGACACATGAACCCCAAGAGAGAAAAATGTCCTACAGCAAACAAGGTTTAAGAAGAATACTGGGCCCCAACGAAAAGCAAGATCTACCTACAGTCAAGGACTCTACAGTGAGTTCGAAGAACCATAACAAAAGACCTCTTCAGAAATTGCCTCAAACTTTTCCACTTTATTTTTCTTCTGCCCTTTTCTGTCTCTGTCTGCATTTGTGTATCGTGTAAGCATGCTGGACGCATCATGTATCCGTAGGCATTAACCAAATTGGAGTTTAAGTTGATTAAAATACTACATTTATTCTTTAAACCTAAGAAACCCTGTTTGTGCCGGTTTCTTTGCCTTATAATTGGAAAGTGGTGAACAAGGATTCACCAAGGGGGAGCTAAAAACATGGTGTTTTTAAAATTAAACCCTGTTACAGTAAGACAAGGTGAAGGTTGAGAGGGACCCTTAGACACCTTTCTCACCTGGTCTAACAGAAATTTGTGGGCTACTCTCCTGGATTTTACCCACAGACAAATGCGATATTGCAAGTGGGAGCCAAATTGTTCCCAATCAAAAGAATTGAGCAAGATTTCAATACAGATTTTCTTGTGGTTGTGTGTGCTTGAATACTAACATGTCTGCAAGTGAGGCTAGTTTCTCCCCAAGCCAAGGTGAAGTAACTTGGGATAAGTTAAAAGCACTGTCAAGGCAAGGGAGGAGTTAGCAGGGGGCTCTGACACAAATTTTCGAATCCTCTCTGGCCACAGGAGAGGTGCCAGAGGACTGGAGGACAGCAAATGTGGTACTATTATTCAAGAAGGGTAGTCAGGTAATTACAGGCCGGTGAGTTTAACATCAATGGTAGGGAAACTATTGGAAAAAATTCTTAGGGACAGGATTCATCTCCACTTGGAGAGGCAGGGATTAATCAAGGATCGTCAGCATGGCTTTGTCAGGGGGAGATCATGTCTAACAAATCTGATTGAATTTTTCAAGGAGGTGAGTAGATGTGCAGATGAGGGTAAAGCAGGTAACATAGTCTACATGGACTTCAGTAAGGCATTTGATAAGGTCCCACATGGAAGATTAGTTAAGAAGGTAAGAGGCCATGGGATCCAGGGCAATTTGGCAAATTGGATCCAAAATTGGCTTAGTGGCAGGAGGCAGAGGGTGATATTCAAGGGTTGTTGTTGTGATTGGAAGCCTGTGACCAGTGGTGTACCACAGGGATCGGTGCTGGGACCCTTACTGCATGTAGCGTACATTAACGATTTAGACGTGAATATAGGAGGTATGATCAGTAAGTTTGCAGATGACACAAAAATTGTTGGTGTTGTAAATAGTGAGGAGGAAAGTCTTAGATTACAGGACAATATAGATGGGCTGGTAAGATGGGCAGAGCTGTGGCAAATGGAATTTAATCCTGAGAAATGTGAGGTGATGCATTTTGGGAGGACTAACAAGGCAAGGGAATATATAATGAATGGTAGGGCCCTAGGAAGTACAAAGGGTCAGAGCGACTTTGTGTACTTGCCCATAGATCACTGAAGGCAGCAGCACAGGTAGACTAGGTGGTTAGGAAGACATATGGGATATTTGCCTTTATTAACTGAGGCATTACTCCCACTTACTCCCACTCTCCATAAAGACCCATGTAGAGGAGCAACGGTTTAAGAGAGCCCGGCAGGCGGCCATTCCAGCTGATGAGTTTGCTTTAATTTATAAGTCAGTTTCCCAGGGGAAAACCTTTCCTAGTCACCCCAGAAATCCAAAAAGGACAAAGGGTGGGAAGGTGGGAAGGATTCACCAAGGCGGAGCTAAAAACATGGTATTTTAAAAATTAAACCCTGTTATGGTAAGACCAGGTGAAGGCTGAGAGGGAACGCTAGGCACTTTTCTCACCTGGTCATAACACTGTCAAAATGACAAGATTTGTTAATTGTGTGGGTGAATACTAGTTTGGACCTGATCGGAATGTTATCCACTTCTTCTTGAATTGTTTTCATTGTCAAAGATTAGTTGTGCAACATAATTTTGGGCCTGTGTCCAATTCAAGCGTAAAACAATTGAAAGTCCTAGGTGGGAGCAACTAAGCTTAAAAATGAAGGGACACACTAAACATCAGACTTAGCTTACACAGGACTTCATTGAAATGCTAAGATTGGATGAGGTCAAATAGCTGGAGGTCAAGGTAAGTATTGCTATGCACTGTGGGTGGATAAACATGGCAACCTTACACCACCCCCATATCTGAATCTCCACTTTCACTGATTATGGTTATTAAGCAGGTGATTATCTCTGTCATTCCAGTGCTCTACCTGTAAATTAACTCGCAACATAGCCTGACCTTTCAGCTACACTTGATATGTGTGGCCACTGATACTCTTAGTCAAATAGCTGCAGCGTTGACATTTGGCATTAATTCCAGTAAATACAAACTGGTCAATCAGACAATGAGCTGTACTTCCTTTAAAACATTCAACATATATAATATTGGTCCTTGGGATAAAATGTTGTTAATAAATTCATTCAGCTTATGAGTTGACCATAATAATGAGGTTATATAAATACCACAATTCTGAGCTTAGCTAGAAATGTAACACTTTGTCATATAAGGGAACCATTGTTGAAAAACAGTTTAAATTCTGATAACTTGATTTTGCACCTCCATCTCTGCATTCTTTTCTGGATTATACAGACCAGGCATGGAAGCTACCATTGGGGCACTTATCTCTTATGCAGGTCTTTACTGTTATTGGACTGGTATAAATAACGGTCATGAACAACAGATTGCCTACTCAATTGGGGATATTTTATGGGTGTTAAGGACGGCAAAGAATGTGATTCAGAACAAAAGAGAGACTCCATATGATCTTACATTGATTCCAGACAAAAAGAACTAACTACACACATAACTTGGAGCCCCTACTTTAACATAGGCCACTAACACCCACTGAGAACAAGCTTGTTCTGCAATACCGGGATAACTGAAAAATGTATTTCAGTTATTAGCCCCTGTATTCCACGTGTAACTATTTTGATTGAAAGAGACATAACCAATGTTTCCTCTAAACTGCGGGGCCACATGGCCACAATTGTGGCTACAAGTTCCCGTGCAGGCTGCACACAACTTCTCCCCCTTAAGGTACCATGTGTGCCATGCACACAAAAAAATTTGAAAAGCTCACACACTTAAGCAAATTAGCTGCACACTACAAAAAAAAATTAGAGGGTCTATTGGACATAAACCATATTTTTTACCCTTCAGGTAGACAAGTTTAGTAAAGGTCTTTAAGGCTGTTATAAATCCAATAGCCTATAACAGATATTCTTCAGGTTGAGCATCATCAATTACTCCCTAACATATACCTCCCCTCGAACCTGGAGTGGAACTTGTATGATGCAAGAATTGTAATTCTAGATACCTCATTGTGTGTACTGGATGCTCTGATTTCATACATGCTGCTATCAAATGCTCTCTACTGTCTTAGAAAACAGATTGAAAACAATCTAGTGAAACAGGGCTAATTGTGAGCAAATAAACTGGTTTATTTTACATGAAATACATGAATGAACACAACATAGTTTCTCTAGCAAGATTCTCTAGCATTCCCGCTCACCCTTCATACTATAAAATAGCAAAATATGAAACTCTGCCCTGTTATGGTCTAGATTCAATCACAACTCTGCAGTCCTTGAACTAACTCTCACGAACCTTATCTCTTAAAGGAAGACTATAGTATCTTTCACCAACTCAGGATATCCCAAAGTATTTTTCAGCCAATGAAGTGCTTTTGAAGTCACTTGTAATATCGGAAACAGAACAGCCAACTTGCATGCAGGAATGTTCCATGAACAGCAATGATAGCTTGTTTTAATGCTGTTGATTGGGGGATATCTATTGGCCAGGGCTCCAGGGATAACTCCCTGCTCTTCTTCACACTGAAGAGTGTCTGCAGAGTCTCATCGACAGGTTTGCAGCTGCCTGCAACAAATTTGGCCTAACCATCAGCCTCAAGAAACCGAACATCATGGGACAGGATGTCAGAAATGCTCCATCCATCAATATCGGCGACCACGCTCTGGAAGTGGTTCAAGAGTTCACCTACCTAGGCTCAACTATCACCAGTAACCTGTCTCTCGATGCAGAAATCAACAAGTGCATGGGAAAGGCTTCCACTGCTATGTCCAGACTGGTCAAGAGAGTGTGGGAAAATGGCGCACTGACACGGAACACTAAAGTCCGAGTGTATCAAGCCTGTGTCCTCAGTACCTTGCTCTATGGCAGCGAGGCCTGGACAACGTATGTCAGCCAAGAGCGACGTCTCAATTCATTCCATCTTTGCTGCCTCCGGAGAATCCTTGGCATCAGGTGGCAGGACCGTATCTCCAACACAGAAGTCCTCGAGGCGGCCAACATCCCCAGCATATACACACTACTGAGTCAGCGGCGCTTGAGATGGCTTGGCCATGTGAGCCGCATGGAAGATGGCAGGATCCCCAAGGATACATTGTACAGCGAGCTCGCCACTGGTATCAGATCCACCGGCCGTCCATGTCTCAGCTTTAAAGACGTCTGCAAATGCGACATGAAGTCCTTTGACATTGATCACAAGTCGTGGCAGTCAGTTGCCAACGATCACCAGAGCTGGCGGGCAGCCATAAAGGCGGAGCTAAAGTGTGGCGAGTTGAAGAGACTTCGCAGTTGGCAGGAAAAAAGACAGAAGCTCAAGGGGAGAGCCAACTGTGTAACAGCCCCGACAGCCAATTTTATCTGCAGCACCTGTGGAAGAGTCTGTCACTCTAGAATTGGACATTATAGCCACTCCAGGTGCTGCTTCATAAACCACTGACCACCGCCAGGCGCTTCCCCATTGTCTCCTGAGTAAAGGAGGCCAAAGAAGAAGAACTTCTTTGAATAGTGCCATTGGATCTTTTAAGTTGAACTGAGAGGGCAGACAGGGCCTCAGTTTAATATCTCAACTGAAAGACAAAATATTGCAGCACTTCATCAATAGTGTACTAGATTTTGTACTCAAGCCCCACTCCAGAGACTTGAACCCAAAGGTAAGGGTACTGCCACTGAGCCACGGCTGGCACACTTACAGGATATTTATGTGCATCATTCAGCCTGGAGCTTTTCAGCCTCCATCAGCTGTGGCTCAGTGGGTAGTATTCTCAGCTTTAAATGAGAAGGTGGTGGATTCAAGTCCCATTCCAGAGACTTCAGCACAAAAATCAACACTGACACTCCATTGCAGTACTGAGGGAGTGCTGTGCTGTTGAAATTGTTGTCTTTGGATGAGAAATTAAATCGAATCCCTGTCTGCTCTCTCAGGTGAATGTAAAACTCCTGTGGCACTATTTTGACAAAAAGCAGGGAAATTATCCCTGGTCTCCTGGTCAATATTTATTCTTCAATCAGCATCACTAAAAACAATTATCTGGTCGTCATCATATTACTGTTTGTGGGAGCTTGCTGTGTGCAAATTGGCTGCTGAGTTTCCTACATTATAACAGTGACTACACTTCAAAAGTACTTCATTGGCTGTAAAGAGCTTTGGGATGTCCTGAGGTTGTGAAAGGCGCTACATAATTGCAAGTCTTTCTTTTCGGAGTGAAATAAGGAAATAAAGACTGACTTCTGACACCCCTGTGTAGTGTTTTTCAAGGATTGTTTCACTAAGCTGCCAATCAGTGTGACTACCTTGAATGAATCCCCCATTGGTGTATGCACTCATGTAACTACACTATCTGTTCAGCCAAGTCCTCCCTATCAGGCTTACAGAATTCACACAGGGTGTGAATAGCTCTGGGATGTGCTCAGTGACTCCTAATTGCCTTGAACTAGTGTGACGTACAAAAGTACATAATTTAAATGCTCTTCTGTTTGGTACTCCACCTGTCTGACCTAATCAACATTCTAGATGACTTGTGTATCCAAATATATCAAGAGCTAGATTAAGAAGTCCTGAGACCTAGGCATTAAGAACATTTCGAGCCACTCAAAACCCCCAGCACCCCAATCATAACGCAAACGTGCGTGAAGTACATCAAGAAATAGGCCTGTAGAATGTTTACACACTGTTTAAATAATAAAGCAAATATATGACAGTTTAGTACTGAGCATTAAGAGAGACTCTTACCCAGCTCAAGTTAAGAGCCTTAGGGACAATGCCAAGTGAGTTAGAATTGGTGGTTTGCTGCTCTACATTGTCTTCTGCTAGACTTTAATCTGAATAGCTACATTGGTGGTTTAACCTATTGGCCAGACAGAACACTTACAGTGAGATATGAAATTAGAAGAGTGGAAACAGAAAGTTGTGTCCCACAAAACACCATGTAAATTCACAAGTGACACCTGCACAGTGACCGCGATTGGAGGAAGATGGGGAAGAGAAAGAATAACTCTCGATCATTGCATCACTCTAGCAGTTTTCGTGAGATTGGAGGCGGGAAAGGGTTTGGTGCCATAAACTGTTGAGCTTCATGCGACGTGACTGGTGAACATTACTTACAGATTTTTTTCTTCTGGCTTGCTTGCAGCATTGCCCGGGAGATCACAGGGCTTCAAGTTTGGCTTGGAACAACCCTTGGCAACCTATCGGGTGGAGAAGCTGAGGAGCAGGAGCACGAGGAAGAGGAGGAAGTGGAGGAGGAGGAAGTGCAAAAGGAAGTGAAGGGACAGAAAGAGGCAGGGAGGCTACAATGTAGTTAGCTCCTCTTTGCCCAAGCTCTATGTGATGAAATAATTTCAGAGCAATAGCAGGAACCGCAACCACACCTCCCCTTTCACTAATATTTCCACACTCCTTACCTCTCGTCTGTCACTGACGATCACATTGTCCTTTTTCTGACAAAACAATAAAAACTACCAAAAATGCA
Organism: Heterodontus francisci; assembly: GCF_036365525.1. Taxonomy (NCBI): domain Eukaryota; kingdom Metazoa; phylum Chordata; class Chondrichthyes; order Heterodontiformes; family Heterodontidae; genus Heterodontus; species Heterodontus francisci. Next base: position 108,551,293 of record NC_090376.1, read on the forward strand.
CATCCAAATTCAATCCAGAGGAACTGACCACAGATACCTCAGTGTCTGGCACCTCCTCCTGCCCACTAATGCCATGATCATCACCCTGTGCCACTATATCTACTCACGCATGAGGACCCACCAAGGTCAGAGTATCTGCACTGGTGGAGGATGTACACATAATGTGTGAGAGTACTTCTTCATCTGCTTTTGCTGCTCTGGGCCCACAGAGAATGGGGAGAGGGTGCCGTGGGTTGGACACCTGTACCCATGGGAGATACAAGGTGAGATGATGAGAGCTAGTCTAGGACAGTAGAAATCGCTGCAGTGTTGAGGCTACTCAATGTTACTCAATGCATGACTCGATATTGGACAGGGTGGAGTGCACGGCACCCCCTTAATGACCACTTTGCCCTCTGTAATCAGTAGATCCACCAAGAGCTCCCATTTCACCAGGCCTGAATGCCTCCTCTTCCATTAGCACGGCTATCTCCATTGCTGCCTGCTTCATTGGTTTGGTGTGTTAGAACAGCACACCTCCTCCTGCTTGGGCCCTCTCTCAGATACTGTGTGCCCATTTCTCCTGCAAGGCCAAAAGAGAGCGAGACAGGGCACTGCTGTCCTCTGTGTTCAATGTCATCTGCCACTGTCCATTAGGAACTGCACGACTCTGAGCCCTTCTGGGGTGTAAGTATGTAGCCTGGGCACACAACCCTCCCATGTTCAGGAACAGCATGCATCCTAATGCTGCTCAGATGGTATATCTACTGGACAATGCAATCCCTGAGATGAGCCCAGAGGGTTGGGGGGTTGCACTCACCTTGCCAAAACGTATTGGGTTGTTGAATCTATTATGGCACTGAATCCAGGTTGTTCCAGTCTCGCTTCTGCCACTGATGGTGGCAAAAATCTGAACCCAGGCCTGTTGGTTTCGGCTGATGGCCTCCTCCTGCCACCCCCTGGAAAGAGGACCTCCCTCCTCTTCCTCACGGCCGAAAACATTAGATCCAGGTCAACATTGATGAAGCGAGGGGCAGCCCTGCTCCGAGGGTCAGGCCTACAACACAGGTATGACAGCTCGGCCTGAGATTTTCTGAGATGGCAGAAGTCCTGCCGTCAGGATTGAAAGCAGGAAGCGACCACCCTCTGCACTCCCCCCTCATCCTTTCAGCGGAAGGCAGGACCTGGGGTTACATTTTGCTGGCAACTGCCAATAAAGTGCCTGCTGCCGGGGCTGTCATCCTATTAAGATCAATGGCCCGCCCCCAACAGCTTCTGTCCCAATCAGAGGGCAGGCACCTCGGCAGCCTGTGCAGCACCATCACCAGTGATAGCCAGTGCTGAGGCTACAGCTGCAGGATGAGGGTGCCTCAATGGTCAGGCACCCTTGAAGAGGGGTAAATGGGGTTGGGAGTATCCAGAGCCTTGCAGATAGGTCCCACTGATCAGGAGCTGGGGGCTGGTAGCTGAGGGCAGACGGCGCCATTGCCGCCGGGTGGCCATTGCCGCCGGGTGGCCTTTGCCACCGGGGTGCCCTTCCATGGGCCACAGAGTGTCCTGAAAGGAGGGTGTCCCCTACCGAAGTCCGCTGGGAGGCTGCCAGTTTTCACTGGGTGGACTCACCACGTGGCGGTGGGCCCTCCTGAGAGAGGCAAGATGCCTGTGTCGGTGGGAAATAGCTCTTAATTGTTCACTTAAGTGGCTCAATTGGCCTCCTGCTGGGCAGCCAATCTGCCAACTTTCCCGCCATTGGCAAAATAGCATGGCAGTGGAAATACATTGGGCCCCCCGACACCTTTCCACGCCATTTTACCAGCCTTCCCGTCTCCCAGTCTGTCCCCATAGGGCTGATAAAATTCAGCCCCTGGCCTCCCTCTGGTGTTGTGGAAGGCTTTGGCATAATCAGCAGATTTTTCCCTTAGGACGACCAGCAGCCTCAGTGATGGCTGCCAAGGGGGTTCTAAATCAGTCCCAACTTCATCTAACCTACCTTCGTTTTCACTCTCACTAGCTCTAAATGGATAGGGAAATCGTCTCCATATCAATTAAGGGCTCATCTACAGGAAAATTGTGGCTGTAATCAGTTTCCAACCGGGGATGGGCTAAATCCTGACTCCAGCTTCCAGCCGCCTTGGGGAAAATTGAGCCTGATTTCCCTTTCATGAACCTGTGTTGACTGTTTAATCATATTGGGATTTTCCAAATACCCTGTCATCATTTTCTCAATAATAGATTCTTATTCTGCTCATTTAACTAGATAATGGCTGACATATATCTCAACTCCATTTACCCACCTTTGATCAATATCCCTTGATACCTAATAAAAATCTGTTGGTGTCAGACTTGAAAATGTCAATTGACTCAGCACCCACAGCCTTTTTAGGGAGAGGGTTCTAGATTTTCATTACCCTTTGTGTGCGAAAGTGCTTCCCGATTTAACTTCCTGAATGACCTAAATCTAATTGTAAGATTGTGTCCCCATGTTGGACAGGTCGGTCGGGCATCGCAAACTCAAAAAAATCATTCATTTTAATTTGTGGTCTCCTTTTTAAATTGATCTACACTTAACTTCTCACACCAAGTGAACTTCATAAAATCAGAAATAAGCAAATATTTCCAAATTCTCCAGGAAATGAGAAGCAGCAATAGAATATATTGCTTTATATCATATCAGACATTCTGGTTACTTATATCACCTGCACTTTAAATATGCTTTTGCTGTAAACAATGTAGTTCGGAGGTATCTGGTGATATGCTGTCATTTAAATATCTATAAGAATGCTTAGTAGGCAGTGCCAGTGGCAGTGTTAGAAGGGAAGAGAGTAAATAGCAAAAGAAGGTTTATTCCATTTAAATATTATCATTCAGCACTTGGAGCGTTGGGTCAATATTTTTGATAAGTTTACAATTCAACTGGAAAGAGCTATTGGAAATGTCATTCCAGCACAAAGCCTGCGATGAAAACTGTTGACAAGCTGAAGTGTTGTGTGAATTGGCGATCAGTTGTTTCGAACATGTAATTTGTAATAGTCAACAGGGAACTGTTTTAAAGTAAATGACAGAAACAAAGTCAAGCCATCAAGCCACTGAAATTGCAACTGCAAGGAACTCAAACATGGATGCCTGAGGAATGATGTTTAAAATATTTCAGAGGTGTACTTTCCATTTATTGAACTTTGTGGTGTGATTCCATCACTAGAATCTCCCAGTGGGGAGCTTCACTCGTGGGGAGGGCATTGTGAAAATCAAGGGATAGGAGGCAGAGGAGGTTACTTACAGTCTTCTGTCCCTTCATTTAATGACAGAAATTCACACCTGATACACTCTCCTAGTATTTGGGTGAGGTCCCTTGCTGGCAGCACAAATACAGTAAAATTCCTCCAAATTACACTCTGTTTCACTTCTTTGTTTTTGGTATTGTGTTAATTTGATGTTTTCCAGGAACATTGATGCAGGAGAATGGAACTAATTATTACCCCTCATCTCCTAAAGCAAGTGGTTCTTGCTGAGGTGTATTTCCATAAATGCTAGCAACCAGATGTTAGCCTTGGCTCAACAATAGAACTGTAGCCTCTGAGTTTCAAGGTTGTGGGTTTAAGTCCCGCATAATCCAGGCTAACAAACCAGTGCAGTACTGAGGGAGTGCTGTGCTGTCAGAGGTGCTGCCTTTCAGATGATTTGAAACCCAGTGCCCATTACCACTGAGTGCAACTTTTCCCCCATTAACTAAAAATAAATGTTTTTCAAAAAATGAGCAAACAACTGTGTTATTTACAATGAAAGGAATGTTAGATAACATTTCTTTACATAAATGGTGGGTATAATCTGGATATCTCTGTCAGAAACCATTATTGATCCATACCCATATAAAAGTAATTTGATGGTTGCCTGAAAGATTGGAATTTTAAAGAATGAGTGAAGAGAATTGGATCAGCCTAGATGGCTCATGGAGAAAAACTGTGATAGCTAAATGGCCCTGTTGCATTAAAAAAACATTTTTTAAACAGGGACGACTGTTTTAAACAGCGAACATTGTGTTATACTTGGACTGATGTGTTAAACAAGGATTGTTGTATTAAACAAGAGCCAGCATGTTAAACTAGAACCATTCTGTTTAAGTAGAATCACTCTATTAAAACAGGATTTACCTTTCAGCAGTCCTGAACTTTTCTACTCTCCTGCTGCTGTGCCAGCTTGACTCCCATATAGATAAGCTGACAACTTTCCACTGTGCCTCTCCTGGCAGCCTCCAAAGTGCTCATCAAGGAGCTTAGCACTGCCTCGTTACGAGCAGCGACCCTAACTGTCCCAATCCACTCGCTCACTGAAGTTCGTGGCTGCTTGAGGCAAATCTTGCGAATCTTCTTCCTGTACTCTTCCTGGATCAACTCTTACTGCCCCTCTCTGCATCTCCCTCCAGAATGTCCATTCACTTATGAGCAAGACCCTTACCATCAATGAACATATTGTGGATGATCATCATCACATCACGGTCTTGAGAGAAACCTGGCCAAGGGATGATTGCACCTACCCCCTAAATGAAGCTTCCCCATCTGGCTATACCTTCCACCATTTGTCCCACCCTAGTCTCGGGATTCAGCCTTTCCATACATATCTCTTTGGGAAAAGATTAATCATTGTACAGATCACAAACCCCTTGAGATGATCTGGTGGAAACAACAGACAAGCACACCACCACGACTGCAACATCTGTTTGTTAAAATTTAGGGTTATGACTCTGACATTCGCAATAAGCCAGGTAGTACCATGATCATGTCTGATACATAGAGGCAGTTACCAAACCCATCCAAAACTGGTGATATTTCATTGGATCTTCAGGTCGACTTCATTGGATTTGAAATCAAAGATGTACTGCATGTTGACCTTGTGAGTTTTGGCATGTACAAATGTCAACCTTCAATAGGAAATGGTTGATGACTCTATTTTGTAACAGCTCTGGCTGGCCAGAGTCTTTCCAGGATGTCCCAGAGGCTATTCGACCACTTTGGCCATTCAGAGATGAACTTGGAATATCTCAGGCTGTCATCTTAACATGAAAATAAGTATTTGTTCCAAAATCTCTCAGACAGGACATCCTGCAACAGTTGCATCAAGCACACATGGGTATAGACCACAAAAGATGGTTGACCAGAGAAACAGTTTATTGACTGAGGATACACCACGACATTGAAACAGCCATGAAGAACTGTGAGGCATGCCAAGCTCACATGCCCAGTCTTCTGTGAACCTCTGTTATCTCATGAAGTTCCTGCACATCCATGGACCAGAACTACAACTGATCTCTTCGGTATTCATGGAAAGGATTTCATAGTTGTGACAGATTATTTCTCCAAATTCCCTATGATTCGTCGGTTGCCTGACATATCAAGCACGGTTATTGCGAACACTTCAAATTCGATCTTCAGTCTTTTTGGAGCACCACAGGAACTCATCTCTGACAACAGATCCAAGTAAACACAGGAAAACCATTTAAGACCATGTGCAACAAATGGGAAGTTCACCATACCACTTCGTCACCACATTATCCTTGCTCTAATGGCATGGGTGAGCATATGGTTCGCACTGTGAAATTGTTGATTAAGAAATGCTGACAAACCAAACCCAATCTGCATTTTGCTATGTTATGTCTCCAAGCAACACCACTTAATGCAACAATCCTATCTCCAGCCTAGTTTTTGTTTGGTAGGCCAGTGTGTATGAACCTACCTGGTCACCAGTTATCGACACTTCCAGAGGTGAGGGAAGAATTGCTCAACAGGCGAAAAAAAATGAAAAACACTCATGACTGTCAAGCAGACAATGAATTGCTCAATCTCAGTATTAGACAAAAAGTTTGTGTTCAACACCCAAATGAAAGAAGCTGTAATCCAATGGAAGTTGTCAATACTTGTCCGAAACCATGGTCATACCAGGTCCAAATGTCCAACAACATGACATTGTGTAGGAGCCTCTGTCAAATTTTAGATGTTCCAGACCAAGAAGCATCGAGCAATCCCATTGCCAACAGGACACTTTTGAAGACATGACCGAAACCCAACATTCCCACTGACAGTCAAAACTGAGACTGCACAGTGACCACAAACTAAACTTACAGTGAGCAGGTCAGGGCGTACCATTAGACCTCCAATACTCTTTAGAGACATGTACCTTTGTTGCTATATATTTTAAAAATTTAGTACCTTTTTCACTTGCTGTATTATGAATAGTTCCAATTATTTTAAGACACATCTTTAACTTAGAAAAAGGGGGATGTTATGGTATTACTTTAAGGGGCGTATCTAATCTTTCACCAGACAGGATGTGATGTACAGACCCATGTGGTCTCTAAGCAGTTGTTGGAAGACGCTAACAAGACATGTTAACCTACCTTCTTCGTATTGCTCTTGTTACGATCAGGTGAGGAGGGGTCGAAAGGCTTCCCTCTTGTCCCTCTCCTGTTTGACAACAACAGGGTTTATTTATTTAAAACTGTGGATAGGCTTACTGTTACGACCAGGTGAGAAATGTGTCTAGAGGTCTTTCTTAGCCTTCATCTGGTCTTATTTTAACAGGGTTTAATTTTAAACACACTGTGTTATGAGCTTCCCCTTGGTGAACCCTTGTTCACCGTTTTCCAATTATAAGGCAAATAAATGAGCACAAACAGGCCTTCTTCGGATTAAAGAAGAAAAGTGAAATTTATTAAAACTTAAACTCTTAATTTGATTAACATCTACGGATACATGTCACACCTCCGCTAGCATGCATACGAAATACGCATATGCAAAAGAGTCAGAAAAGAACAGAAGAAAAATAAAGTAGAGAGGTTTGAGGCAATCTCTGAAGAGGGTTTTTTGTTACTGTGCTTCGTGTTTGCTGTAGTCCTTGCTTGTAGGCAGATCTTGCTTTTCATTGCGGCCCAGTATTCTTCTTAAACCTTGTTCACTGTAGGAGACTTTTCTCTCTTGGGGTTCATGTGTCTTCAATGGGTCTTCAGTTCCATTGGAAAGAGGTGGGAGAAGACAGGAGAGAGGTCTTATCCAGTCCAGGAGTAAACAGCTTTCTGAGTTCAAATTCTCTGTGGCAAGTTCAAATTCAAAAAACTCCAACAGCCAGTTAGTCATGTGACTAAACTGTCTGACCATGTCTGTTTGTGCTTTCAGTCATTTTAGCAGTTAACCTGGAATGCTAGCCTCTCCACCTTCAACGTCTGGTAATCAAAAGTCCATTGTAGATTAAATTGGAGCAGGGAGTGGTCCCTTTGTCCTTTCCAAGTACTGTCTGTTATTATGCAAATGTCTTTCCAGTCAAGGGTCTGTTTTTTTTTTAAACAAGTTCTTACTTTACTGCAGTAACAGTTTTAAAATCAATGTTCATGTGGTGAAATATGAGTACCTCATTCTTGGCAGGTGGTGGCCTGCGTGACGCTTACCAATTCAGTGAGTGTTTAACCATCTTATGTGCGATGATCATAAAAGAACCAATCAGAAAGGTTTTTTTTGAGTTTAGACAAGGAAGAGCTTAGTTTATTATACTTAAAACCAAACCCAATCTAAGTAAAATAATAAACTGCACTCCAACTTTCAGACACACACACACACACACACACACACAGTCTAGAATCACACATACACACAAATAGCTTACAGAATGAAGAGGAATAGATTAGTTGGATTAAGGTGCAGAACAATAAAAAAAAATACAGACTGTGTAGTCTGGTAATTCCATGTCTTCTGGCTGAACTCGTGGTCCCAAAGTTTCTGGCTGGTTGAGGTGGCTCACTGGTTCAGGGTTTTCTTGGAGACAGTGATGCAGATGGTTTTCTTCCTGGATCTCTGTCTGCAGCAATGATAGTCTTGGATGTTTGGCAGCCAGCAGGCAAGCTTCAAACTTGCGGATGGCCTGGAGAGAGAAAGAGAGAGTGAGAGAGAGAGACCCCCATTTGGAACCTGCACTAGTCAAACTCAGATGCTTGTCTGCTGTACAGAGAAGGACCTCTAAGTTTTCACCCAGACAGAGAAACTGTCACATGATTGTCCAGTGTATTCTCTCTTTTGCAATTTAATTAGATCAGATCTAATATTTCCCAATATCTCAGGGTCCAATTGTTCCAGGATTACCCTTTGAGTGATTCATCTCCACCAGTGTTAATGTTCCAAGATTTCTTTGAATGTCTTATTAATAAAGGCAGGCAAGTAGCTCATTCAAAATTTACATGCCATTGTTCTGGTGGGAGATTTTGCCAGACATATGTCTCCACCTCAATACATTGGTATGTAAAGTATTTAGATGCAAATTGCGGTGGCCTTTTTAGCTGCTAGCAGTGATCCTTTCATCAGTATTTTTGTCTCCTACTTCCTTTTTAAAGTTCTTTGTCTCCTGCTTTCTGTTTAAAGTTTAATTCAGGTTTCCAACTGATGGATTAAAAAAAAATCATCATTCGGCATTGTATGTGTTCATAATGCTGTATAAAAGTTAGCATTTTAATAAAAGAACTCACCTTTTAGATTCACCAATCTTGTTTGTGTGAGTGGTGTTTTTGTGTTTTGAAAGAGAAACACAGCAGTAGCAGGAGAATAAAGTTTGTAACAGGGACCGAAGACAATGGCTTCGGCCCTCCCAATATTTAACTGGAGGAAATTTCTGCTCATCCAGTACTGGATGTGGGATAAGCAGTTTGATAATTTAGTGACAGTGAAGGAATCGGAAGAGATGGTGTTAAGATAGAGCTTGGTGTTGTCAGCGTGCATGTTAAAACTAATGCTGTTTTTTCAGATGATGTTGTCAAGGGGCAGCATTTAGATGAGAAATAGGAAGGAGCCAAAGATAGATCTTTGAAAGATACCAAAGGTAACAGTGCAGGACCTGGAAGAGAAGCCATTGTATCTGATACACTGGTTATGATTAGATAGATATCAATGGAATGGGGTGAGTGCAGCTGCATGCAGCTGGGCAATGGTGGAGAGGTGTTTGAGGAGGATAGTTTGGTTAACCATGTCAAAGGCTGCAGACAGATCGAGAAGGATAAAGAGGGATAGTTTACCTTTGTCATAGTCATGTAGGATGTCATGTGTGACTTTGATAAGAGCTATGTTGGTACTGTGGCAGTACAAGTTGGGAAGGGTGTCAAAAATGCACTTGCAATTCACATTCAAGGAAGATCAGGTTACAGCGACAAAACATGTTGTGGACTGTATCATGTAAATTATATTCCACGACAGGTACGCACACACAAATAGGATTTGCCAAACTTTAGCTAACCTCGGTATAAAAATATGCCTTGAGACACATTCAAACTTGCACCTTTTGCTGCACTTCATTTAAATTTTTCCAACTAAAAAGCAGACCCATATTCAGTACCAGTATATATGTCAGCAAGAAACACCAACATATCTCAGTTCATATTTTGTTAGAGTTGCTGAAATTCATTATCTTTTCATAAACAGGAGAAGCAGATGAACGCTCTTGATTTATCCAGCATCTATATGCCATGTTTAACCATGTTAAAAGGGCAATGAGGAAAGAGACTATTCCAAGTCTTGTACCCAGCAGTGATCTTGAGGACTGGATTTTATCCTGCCCTTGGAGAAGGGAATGGATGTAGGAGGGCACACAAAATGGCATAGAGTGGAGTTGGGCAATGCGCCTGGCGTTGTCCAGCCCCATACAATTTTGTCCACGGCAGGAAATTTGGAGGACAGCCCTCCTGCCCAAGGCCAATTAAGCCACTTGAGTGGCCAAATAATGGCCATTTAAAGACAGCTTCCTGCCTCCACTCCCATTTCGCCAACATCAGAGGGGCTGCTGCTGTGTGGAGACACCGTCAGGTGAGACCTGGCAGCCTCCTTGTGGACTTGAGTTGGTGGGAGGGTGGGGGTCCCTTCTCTGGTGCAATCCATGGCCCATGGATCTTGGATTGTGGGCTCAAGTGGATTTGGATTTGAACCTATGATGTTCTGACTCAGAAGTAATGGTGCTACCATTGACCTCAGGCTGACATTAAGTAGCTTAGTTCGGAGTACTGTATAGGAGGTTAACTAGTGAATGTAAAAGTAAAATCACAGTATGCTAACATTTGCATGCACACAGCTCAAAATGGGTGGTTTGTACAGTGACAGGAACAAGAAAAAAAATGGCCAATCATAATCAAGCTCTACTTATGATCCTCAGATGCTATTTAACCAATATAAATGATGAACAACTGTATTGTGCACCATATTTATGTGTAATGACAGAATTTAATTTACCCATGAGACCTTACAAATGGATGGAAATCTTTGCCTTTTTAAAAAATGAATTGCACATTAATACTCTGTCTCATTGTTATGCATGTGCTCTTGTTACCGTGTATAAATCCAACTTTTTAAAAGCAAGAATTCCTTTGAAACCCTAAAGAGATGATTGAGCTGTTCATTTAATAGATCTGTTCAACCCGAGACGAACATCTGAATTTTTCGCGACAAGGTTAATGGTATATAGGTAGTGGGACTCACAAAATCATGGCTGGAGGACAAGAATAAAGTTGGTGTTCACTTTACAGACACAACCCCTTGCTAGGATCATTGGAATTGCTAGATGGTGAGACTAAGATCCATTAGTTTGCCCTCTGCCACCCTGGCAGTTACATAATACAATGATGTTGGAGTTGTTGACTAATTATAGTAATCAATTGCAGTTGGTCTATGGCTCACCCAGACATGAGATGAGGACACCCCCAGTGCTGGAGAGCGTTGGGAAGGATCACTGAGACTCCAGATCCTGTCCATTGTTTAAACGGACTGATCATTGCGGAGTCTCAAGAAGAAAAATAACTACCATTTGCATACCAGTGAAACAGATGAATTTCACAGCTAAAAGAATTTAGGATGAAGAGTAGAATCAACTTCATTTTCACAAAGAGGATGGTAAGACTGTGGAATGAAATATTGGAGTTAGTTCTTGAAACAGAAAACAGCAAGGACTACTTGGGCTGTACAGCCTGTTTATCTGTTGTAATTTCGATTTAATTCCAACTGATTGAAATGCGAGCGTAGTGTAGAGGAGAGCTAGCCAGTGCACTAACAAAATAGCTAGCTATGGGGCTCAACTGTTTGCAGGAACTTGGTCTGTCTGTACACCTTCCTGACTTGCTGATCTCCCCAGCCTAAGGCACTTCAGTTAACAGAAAACCCCAGGTGCAGGCAAACACAATGCTAAACTTGTCCAGTGTGCGTCAGATGTTAAGGATCAAATTGGCTGTGAAGGGAAGTGGAGAGTGACATCTGCCTGTAGCGAGTCTGGTTCCAATATACTCCAATATCAAGGTACACAGAAGGATATTGGGAGAGCGAAGCACTGGGATTATGTTTGGATTGCTCTGACAAAGAGACATCATAGATGCAATGGGACAAATGGTTTTCTCCTGTTTTGTAAACGTATATGAATTCAAAGTACAACTGCATAGAACATAGAACGTAGAAAGTTTACTACTTGGCCATTGGGTCTGCACCAGCCAAAAAATGAGCTAACCAGCCTAATCCCACTTTTCAGCGTTTGGTCTGTAGCCTTGCAGGTTACGGCACTTCAGGTGCACATCTAGGCACCTTTTAAATGAATTGAGAGTTTCTGCCACTACTACCCTTTCAGGAAATAATTTTCAGACCCCCACCACCCTCTGTATAAAAAAACCTTTCCTCATCTTCCCTCTAATTCTTCTACCAATCACTTTCAATCTATGCCCCCTAGTCACTGACCTCTCTGCTTAGGTAAATAGGCCCCTCCCATCCACTCTATCCAGGCCCCTCACAATCTTGTACATTACAGTCAAATCTCCCCTCAGCCGCCTCTGTTCCAAGGTGAACAACCCCAGCCTATCCAATCTTTCCTCATAGGTGCAATTTTCCAGTCCTGGCAACGTCCTCGTAAATCTTCTCTGTGCCCTCTCTCATGCAATTACTTCCTTTCTGTAATGAGGTGACTAGAACAGCACACAGTATTCAAGTTGTGGCCTAACTAATGATTTATACAGTTCCATCATGACCTCCTTGCACTTAAATTCTACACCTCAGTTAATAAAGGAAAGGATTCCTTATGCCTTCTTAACCAACTTATCGACCTGTTCTGCTACCTTCAGGGATCTGTGGACATTCACTCCAAGGTCCCTCATTTCCTCTACACCTCTCAGTATTGTCCCATTAATTGTGTATTCCTTTGCCTTGCTTGAACTCCCCAAATGCATCACCTCACACTTCTCTGGGTTGAATTCCATTTGCCACTTTTCTGTCCACCTGAACAGTCCATTGATATCTTCCTGCAGTCGACAGCTATCCTCCTCGCTATCTACCACTTGGCCAATTTTTGTGTCGTCTGCAAACTTCTTGATTATTCCCCCTACATATATGTCCAAATCGTTAATACATACTGCAAAAAGCAGGAGACCTCGTACTGAGCCCTGCAGAACCCTACTGGAAACAGCCTTCCAGTCGCAAAACACCATCAACAATTACCCTTTGTTTTCTACTACTGAGCCAATTTCGTATCCAGCTTGCTACATTCCCCTGGATCGCAAGGTTTTTTTTAACCAGTCTGCCATGTGGGACCTGGTCAAAAGCCTTGCCAAAATCCATGTGGACCACATCAACGGCACCACCCTCATCAATCTTCCTTGTTACCTCCACAAAAAATTCAGTCAGGCATGAACTTCCCTGAACAAATTCATGCTGACTAACATTGAGTAATCCATGCTGAACAGACAGATTAGGAGCAGAAGTAGGCCCCTCTAGCCTGTTCCGCTATTCAACAAGATCTTGGCTGATCTGTTTGTGTCTCAAATTCCACACTCCCATCTAACCCCGATAACTTTTGATTTAAAGGCCTGCTCAGGTCGGGAAAAAGAACCAGACCCGAACCTAACCGAACCACAGCGGACCTGAGCCCGTCCTAGTCTGAGTCCCTTCAATTTTGCCCCAAGTCCGACCCGACCCGAGCCCGACCCCGACTAAACCCGACCCGAGCCCGACCCCGACTAAACCCGACCCGAGCCTGACCCGACCGTCCTTTTACTTACCTTACTGACACCGAACCTGCAGGAAGCCGCAGCGCATGTGTGATGTGTGGTTGAGGTCAGGAACAGGAAAGGAGCAGTCACCTTGATGGGAGTTTTCTATAGGCCCCCCAATAGCAGCAGGGAGGTGGAAGAGCAGATTGGGAAACAGATTTTGGAAAGGAGCAGAAGTCACAGGGTAGTAATTATGGGGGATTTCAACTTCCCAAATATTGATTGGCAACTCTTTAGATCGAATAGTTTGGATGGGGTAGTGTTTGTGCAGTATGTCCAGGAAGCTTTTCTGACTCAGTATGTAGACTGCCCGACCAGAGGGGAGGCAATATTGGATTTGGTACTAGGTAATGAACCAGGGCAAGTGATAGAGCTGTTGGTGGGCGAGCACTTTGGAGATAGTGATCACAATTCTGTAGCATTCACTGTGGTAATGGAGAGGGATAGGTATGTGCAACAGGGCAAGGTTTACAATTGGGGGAAGGGTAGATATGATGCTGTCAGGCAGGAATTGAGGAGCATAAGTTGGGAGCATATGCTGGCAGGGAAGGGCACGGTCGAAATGTGGAACTTTTTCAAGGAGCAGATAGTAGGGGCCATTGATAAGCATGTCCCTGTCAGACAGGGAAGGGATGGTCATGTGAGGGAACCGTGGTTGACAAGAGAGGTTGAGAGTCTTGTTAGGAAGAAGAAGGATGCGTATATAAAGTTGAGGAAAAAGGGCACAGGCATAGCTCTGGAGGGATACAAGATGGCCAGGAAGGATCTGAAGAAAGGGATTAGGAGAGCTAAGAGAGGGCATGAAAAATGCTTGGCGGGTAGGATAAAAGAAAACCCCAAGGCCTTTTACGCGTATGTCAGAAATATGAGGATGACCAGGGGGACCATAGGTCCGGTCAAGGACAATAGCGGGAGACTGTGTGTTGAGCCGGAAGAGATAAGTGAGGTTTTGAATGAGTACTTCTCTTCGGTATTTACGAATGAGAAGGGGTGTATTACTGAAGAGGACGGTGTGAAACAGACTGGTAAGCTCGAGGAAGTGCTCGTTAGGAGGGAAGATGTGTTGGGGTTTTTGAATAACTTGAAGATAGACAAGTCTCCCGGGCCTGACGGGGTATATCCAAGGATGTTATGGGAAGCAAGGGATGAAATTGCAGAGCCGCTGGCAATGATCTTTTCATCTTCTCTGCTGACGGGGGTGGTACCAGGTGATTGGAGGGTGGCAAATGTTGTGCCCCTGTTCAAGAAAGGGAATAGGAACAACCCTGGGAATTACAGGCCAGTTAGTCTTACTTCGGTGGTAGGCAAGTTGATGGAAAAGGTGCTGAGGGATAGGATTTCTGAGCATCTGGAAAGACACTGCTTGATTCGGGACAGTCAGCACGGTTTTGTGAGGGGTAGGTCTTGCCTCACAAGCCTGATTGAATTCTTTGAGCAGGTGACCAAGCAAGTGGATGAGGGTAAACCAGTGGATGTGGTGTACATGGATTTTAGTAAGGCATTTGATAAGGTCCCCCATGGTAGACTTATGGAGAAAGTCAGGAGGCATGGGATAGTGGGGAATGTGGCCAGTTGGATTAAGAATTGGCTAACTGATAGAAGGCAGAGAGTGGTCTTAGATGGTAAATACTCAGCCTGGAGCCCAGTTACCAGTGGCGTGCCGCAGGGATCAGTTCTGGGTCCTCTCCTGTTTGTGATTTTTATTAACGACTTGGATGAGGAAGTCGAAGGGTGGGTCAGTAAATTTGCAGATGATACAAAGGTTGGTGGAGTTGTGGATACCGAGGAGGGCTATTGTCGTCTGCAGGGGGACTTGGATAGGTTGCAGTGCTGGGCTGAAAAGTGGCAGATGGAGTTTAACCCTGAAAAGTGTGAGGTCGTCCATTTTGGAAGGACAAACATGAATGCAAAATACTGGGTTAACGGTAGGGTTCTTGGGCATGTGGAGGAGCAGAGAGACCTTGGGGTCTATGTGCATAGATCATTGAAAGTTGCAACTCAAGTGGATAGGGCTGTGAAGAAGGCATATGGGGTGTTAGCGTTCATTAGCAGAGGGATTGAATTTAAGAGCCGTGAGGTGATGATGCAGCTGTACAGGACCTTGGTAAGGCCTCATTTGGAGTACTGTGTGCAGTTCTGGTCGCCTCATTTTAGGAAGGATGTGGAAGCCTTGGAGAGGGTGCAGAGGAGATTTACCAGGATGTTGCCTGGAATGGAGAATAAGTCTTACGAGGAAAGGCTGAACATTCTAGGCCTCTTCTCATTAGAAAGGAGAAGGATGAGGGGTGACATGATAGAGGTTTATAAGATGATCAGGGGAATAGATAGGGTAGACAGTCAGAAACTTTTTC
The DNA here is from genome assembly GCF_036365525.1 of Heterodontus francisci. Classification (NCBI taxonomy): domain Eukaryota; kingdom Metazoa; phylum Chordata; class Chondrichthyes; order Heterodontiformes; family Heterodontidae; genus Heterodontus; species Heterodontus francisci. The sequence goes on from NC_090376.1 coordinate 108,566,659, forward strand.
CCCGGGTGGAGCAAAGCGTTACAAGGGGTCATAAATTTAAGGTGAAGGGTGGGAGATATAAGGGGGATGTCAGGGGAAGGTTCTTTACCCAGAGAGTGGTCGAGGCATGGAATGCCTTGCCCGGGGAAGTTGTTGAGTCAGAAACTTTAGGGACTTTCAAAAGGCTTTTGGATAGGTATATGGATAAAGGAGAATGATGGGGTATAGATTAAATTGTCCTTGACAGAGGACAAAGGATCGGCACAACATTGTGGGCCGAAGGGCCTGTTCTGTGCTGTATGTTCTATGTTCTATGTTCTATGATGTCATAGTGACGTCACTTGCTCACTGCGCAGAGTCAGTTTCATCCCGGACTCCCAGCTCAGGTAAGTTTTTTAGTTTTAATACTTACCAGCAGAGCACTTACCCTGTGTGTCCGGCCCGACCTGGACCCAGCCCGACCCAGACTCGGTCCAACCCAATCCGAGCCCGAAAGCCAGGCCCGAAAGATGGGCCCGACCCGACCCAAAACCGACACATGTCGTCGGGTCTTGTCGGGTTCGGGTCGGGTAGCAGGCTTTTACTTTGATTCCCTTGCCTAACAAGAATCTATCTACCCCACCTTAAAAATATTCAATGACCCCGCCTCCAACACCTTCTGAGGCAGAAAGTTCCAAAGTCACACAACCCTCTGAGAGAAAAAACATTCTCCTCATCGGTGTCCTAAAAGGATGACCCCTAATTTTAAAACAGTGCCCTCTAGTTCTGGACTCCCCCACAAGAGGAAATATCCTTTCCACATCCACCTTGTCAAGACTGTTCAGGATCTTATATACTTCAATCAAGTCTCCCCTCAATCTTCTAAACTCCAATGAATACAAACCTAGTCTGTTCAACCTCTCCTCTTAAGACAATCCGCTCAATCCAGGTATCAATCTAATAAACCTCCTCTGAACCGCCTCCAACACATTCACATCCTTCCTTAAATAAGGAGACCAAAACTGTGCACAGTATTCGAGATGTGGTCTCACCAATGCCCTGTATAACTGAAGCATAACATCCTTACTTTTATTTTCAATTCCTCTTGTAATAAAGGATAACATTCCATTAGCCTTCTTTATTACTTGCTGTACCTGCATACTAACATTTGTGACTCATGCACTAGAACCTAGATCCTTCTGCACCTCAGAGTTCTGCAGTCGTTCTCTGTTTAAGTAATACTCTGCTTTTTTATTCTTCCTGTCAAAGTGAACAACTTCACATTTTCCCACATTATACTCCATCTACTAGATTTTTGCCCACTCACTCAACCTATTTATGTTGGTCTGCAAGCTCCTTATGTTCTCTTCACAACATACTTTCCTACCTATCTTTGTGTCATCTGTAAATTTAGCTCCCATGCCATCGTTCCCCTTATCTAAGTCATTGATATAAATTGTAAAAAGTTGAGGCCCCAGCACAGACCCCTGCGGGACTCCACTCATTACATCCTGCCAATCAGAAAAAGACCCATTTATGCATACTCTCTGTTTTTCTGCCAGCCAGCCAATCCATGCTAATATGTTACCCACTACACCATGAGCTCCTACTTTGCACAATAACCTTTTATGTGGTACCTTGTAAAATGCCTTCTGGAAACCCAAGTACCATCTGTCAATGGGCTCTCCTTTATCCACGGCACATGTTGTTCCTTCAAAGAACTCCAATAAATTGGTTAAACATGATCTCCCTTTCACAAAACCATGCTGACTATTCCCGATTACCTTGAGTTTTTCTAAGTGTCCAACTATAGCCTCCTTACTGATCGATTCTAACACCTTCCCCATGACAAACGACAAGCTAACTGGCCTATAGGTACCTATTTTCTGCCTTCCCCCCACCCCCATTCTTGAATAGAGGGGTTATATTTGCTATTTTCCAGTCTGATGGAACCGTTCCAGAATCTAGCAACTTTTGAAAAATTAACACAAACGCATCTATTACTTCATTAGCCACCTCTTTTAAGACCCTAGGTTGAAGCCCATCAGGACCTGGGGACTTGTCAGCCCGCAGCTCCATCAGTTTGGTCAGTACAGCTTCCCTGGTGATTGTAATTTCACCAAATTCCTCTCTTCCTTCCACCTTCTGATTTACAGCTATTACTGGAATGTGTTTTGTATCATCTAGAGTGAAGACAGAAGCAAAATATTTTTTCATTTCATCCGCCATTTCCTTATAATTTACAATTAACCCCCCATTCTCACTTTCTAGTGGACCAACACTCACTTTACATACTTTTTTCCTTTTTAAATACCTGTAGAAACTCTTGCTATCCATTTTTACATTGCTAGGTAGCTTCCTCTCATACTCTAATTTTTATCTCCTGATTAACCTTTTTGTCATTCTCTGCCATTCTTTACATTCTGACCAATCATCTGACCTGCCACTCATCTTTGTTCAATTATATGCTTTTTCCTTAAGTTTGATGTTCATCTGTTGGTCTATCTCCTAGATGAGTAACCCAGTTCACTTCAGCTAGTTCAGATTTCATGCCCACATAGTTACCCTTATTTAAGTTTAAAATTCTAGTCTTAGACCCACTCTTCTCTCATTTAAACTGATTGTAAAATTCAATCACATTGTGTTCGCTGCTACCTAGAGGTGCCTTTAATCTATGGTCATGTCTTATTATACAATACCAAATCTAATATAACCTGCTCTTTGGTTGGTTCCAGAACGTGCTGCTCTAAGAAACTATCTCGAAAGAATTCTATGAGCTCCTTATCCAGGTTATTATTTCTAATCTGATTTTTCAAGTTTACATGTTGATTAAAATCATCCATGATTATTGCTGTCCCTTTATCACAAGCACCCAATATTTCTTCTTGTATACTTCATCCTACATTATGGTTACTGTTAGGGTGCTGCTGGAGATCAACTGACTACACTGCATCTGAAGAGCACTTTTGATACATATCAGGAGACTTTCTTAAGTCTTTAGTGCCTTTCTAAATGACAGTTTATCCTGTCTCTCAGAATTGGTTCCAATAATTTGCCCACTACCGACGTTAGATTGACTAGCCTGTAGTTATTCAGTCTATTCCTCACTCCCCTTTTAAGCAAAAGTAAAATGTTAGCAGTTCTCCAATCCTCTGGCATCACAACTGTATCGAGTGAGGATTAGAAAATGATGATCAGACCTTCTGCTATTTTCTCCCTGGCTTGTTTTAACAGCCTGGGGTATATTTCATCCAGCCCTGGTGATTTATCCATTTTCAAGGATACTAATCCATTAATACTTCCTCTCTCCCTATGTTTATCACATCCAATACTTCACACTCCTCCTCCTTAACAACAATATCTGCATCGTCCCCCTCTTTTGTAAAGACAGACACAAAGTATTCATTCCAAACCATATCAACATTTTCTGCATCTATATATAGGTTACCTTGCTGGTCTTTTATGGGCCCTACTCTATCCTTAGTTATCCTTGTACTTTTAATGTATTGATAAAACATCTTTGGGTTAACCTTGATTTTCCTTGCCAGTATTCTTTCATGCCCTCTTTTTGCTTTCCTAATTTCTCTTTTGATTTCACCCCTCCACTTTCTATATTCCTCTCAGCTTTCTGTAGCATTGAGTTCTTGGTGACGGACATAAGCGTTCCTTTTTACCTTATCTTAATCTGTAAGCTTCTTGACATCCAGGGGGCTCTAGATTTAGCCGTCCCACCTTTTTCTGTGTGGGAACATGTTTACTCTGAACCCCTGGAATCTCTCCTTTGAATGCCTCTCACTGCTCTGACACTGATTTACCTTCCAGTAGCTGTTTCCTGTCCACTTTTGCTAAATCATTCCTTAGCTTAGTAAAATTTGCCTTGCCCCAATTTAGAACTCTAACTCCTTTTCCATAATTATGTTAAAACTAACTGAATTATGATCATCACCACCAAAATGCTCTCCCACTGCCACTCCTTCCACCGGCCTAGCTTCATTTCCTAAAACGAAGTCCAGAACTGCACCCTCTCTTATTGGATTTGCTATATACTCACCAAAAAGGTTCTCCTGAATGCATCTCAAGAATTCAGCTCCTTCAGTTCCTTTCACACTAAAACTATCCCAGTTAATATTGGGGTAGTTAAAATCCCCGACTATAAACGCCCTATTGTTTTTGCACTTCTCAGAGATTTGCCTATATTTCTGCTCTTCTATCTCCCTCTAACTGTTTGGGGGTCTATAGTACAATTCCAGCAGCATGATTGCCCATTTTAGCTCAATCCAGATGGCCTCATTTGATGATACTTCTAACATATCATCCCTCTTCACAGCTGCAGTTGTTTCTATGACCACAATTGCCACCCCCTCCAACTTTATCCCCCTCTGTATCTTGTCTGAAAAAACCAGTAACCAGGAATGTTCATTGGCAATTCCTGTCCCTCTTTAAGCCATGTTTTTGTCATAGTTATGATATCATACTGCCATGTGTCTACCTCAACTCATCTGCTTTATTTGCTAAACACTTTGCACTGAAGTATATACCCTTGAGCAATGCCAAACTGCTTTTATTATTTTCTAACCTTTGTTTCCTCTGCCTTCAGACACAAATTTTCTCCCTTCCATTCCCAGTTCTGATTTTGTGCCATCTAAATTTACCCTCAGATTTCCAACCCCTGCCAAACTAGTTTAAACCCTGTCCAACAGCACAAGCAAACTTCCCTGCCAGGATATTTGTACCACTCCTGTTGAGGTGCAAACCATCGGCTTGTACAGGTCCCACCTCCCCCAGAACCAGTCCCGGTGCCCCAGGAATCTGACGCCTTCCCTCCTGGATCATCTTTCCAGCTACACATTCATCTTCTTTAACCTCCTATTTCTATGGTTACTAGCGCATGGCACTGGGAGTAATCCAGAGTCCTGCTTTGTAATTTCTTTCCTAACTCCTTAAACTCTGCCTGCAGGACCTCATCCCTTTTCCTACATATGCTGTTGGTACTGATATGGACCACCACCTCTGGCTGTTCACCCTCCCCCTCCAGAATGTTCTGCAGCTGCTCAGTGACATCCATAACCCGGGCACCAGGGAGGCAACATACCATCCAGGATTCATGTCTGCGAACACAAAAACACCTGGCTCCTCCCCTAAGTATAGAATACCCTATCCCTATTGCTCTACCCGTCTTCCTTGTACCCCACTGTACACCTGAACCACCTGAGGTGCCATGGACTTGGCGTTGGCAGTACTCTCCAGATGAACCATCACCCTCATTAGTTTTCAGAACTGAATACTGGTTTGAGAGTGGGATGCACTCAGGGCACTCCTGCACTACCTGACTGTTTTTTTTTGACTGTATGGTGGTCACCCATTCCCGGTCTCCCTGTGTACCCTTAAACTATGGGATGACCACATCTATAAACGTGCTATTCGCGAAGTTCTCAGCCTCATAGATGCACCGCAGGGTTGCCAGCTGTTGCTCAAGTTCCGAAACCTGCTCAAGCTGCTGCAACTGACAACACTTCCTGCACAGATGGTTATCCAAGACATGGGAAATGTCCTGGAGTTCCCACATTTCACAGGATGTGCACTGTAGAGGTAGGAGCAGCCCTGTCATTTTGGTATATATTAATTAAAAATCTAGTTACTGCTTAATAAATCTTATTAATGCTAATAAAACTTGCCAATACAAAAAAGCTTTACTAATACTAATAAACATTACTATCAATAAATCCTACTAATACTGATTAACCCTATTAATACTTAATTCACCTTACTAGTGATAATAAAGCTTATGTAAAAATATAAGATAAGATAAGACTTATCAGCTAATCGCTTGTTATTAATAGTTAATATTTTTAACATTTAAATCCCGATTGTTTACACGTAGCCCCTAAGCAACAATACTCACCAGCTAATCGCCTATCTTCTTCCCTGTGATGGCATACCTTTATTTTATTTTAAAATGCTGGTTCTGACTGGCTCCTGGCAGCAGCTATCCCTGCTGCTTGACTTGCTCTTATCCATTGCTTGCCAACTGAATTCTCGTTGCCTCTGCATTGCTTTCGTCCCCACTGCTGGTCTCACTCTTTCCTGCAGTATCAGTGTGAGGCAAAACTATTGCAATCTAATGCGAAAGTTGTTCACTAAATGCATCCCAAAATGCTGGTGGGGGATAGTAGCATCATGGTAATGCTATAGAGCTAATCATTCAGAAGCCTTGACCAATGGTCTGGACAAATGAGTTCAAATCCCACCATGATAGCGAGGGCATTCAAATTCAATTAATTCATAAGTCTGGAACAAAATACTAGCCTCATTAATAATGATCATGAAACTGCTTGATTGTCATAAAAACCTATCTGCTGTCCTTAACCAGTCTGACCTACATGTGACTTCGGAACCACAGCAATGTGGTTAACTCTTAAATGCCCTATGAAATGGGCTAGCAAGCCATTCAGTTGTATCAAATCGCTACAGAAAAGTTGAATGAGAACAAAACTGGAATGTCCTCCCAGGATTGGCCTAGGTACCAGAAATGACAAAAGCACACCCTACCCAGTCAACCCCGCAAAGTCTTGCTCACGAATATCTAGGGACTTGTCCCAAATTTGGGAGAGCTGTCCGACAGACTAGCCAAGCAAAGGCCTGACATAGTCCAGACTCCTCCAGCACCATCCCACAGGCAGCAGCACAGTGGTCAGGAGGGAGTAGCCCTGGGAGTCCTCAACATTGAGACTGTGAACCCCATGAAGTCACATGGCATCAGGTCAAAGAGGGAAAAGGTAAGCTCCTGCTGATGACCGCTTTCTTTCAGCTAATGAATCAATGCTCCTCCATGTTGAACACAACTTGAAAAAAGCACAGAGCATAGCAAGGGTACAAAATATTCCATGGGTGGGGGGACCTTTTTTTATTCTTTCATGGGATGTGGACGTTGCTGGCAAGGCCAGCATTTATTGCCCATCCCTAATTGCCCTTGACAACTGAGTGGTTTGCTAGGCTATTTCAGAGGGCAGTTAAGAGTCAACCACATTGCTGTGGGTCTGGAGTCAGATGTAGGCCAGACCAAGTAAGGACAGCAGATTTCCTTCCCTAAAGGACATTAGTAAACCAGATGAGGTTTTATGACAATCAATAATGGTACCATGAAATGATTACTGATACTAGCTTTCAATTCCAGATTTTTATTAATTAATTGAATTTAAATTCCACTAGCTGCCATTGTGGGATTTGAACGCATGTCCCCAGGGCAGGAGCCTAGGCCTCTGGATTACTAGTTCAGCAACATTGCCACCATGCCACCATCGCCCCAATGTCCAATGTCCATCACCAAGGGTGCTTGGTTGCATCATTACTTACCAAACTGGCTGAGTCCTAAAGAACATATATACCAGACTGGGCCCACAGCAGATGGTGAGAGAACCAACAAGAGGGAAAACCTACCTGACCTTGTCCTCACAAAATCTACCTGTCACTGATGGATCTGTCCATGACAGTGGTGGTAGGAACGGCCACCGCAGTCCTTGTGGAGACAAAGGCCCATCTTCACACTGAGGGCATCCACCATTGTATTGTGTAGCACTACTCTTGTGCTAAATGGATAGATTCAGAATAGCTCGAGCAACTCCAAACTAAGCATCTATGAGGCGCTTTGGGCCATCAGCAGCAGCAGAATTGTATTCAACCGCAATCTGTAACCTTATGGCTTGGCATATCCCTTACTCTACCATTACCATCAAGGGGATCAACACTGCTTCAATGTGGAGTGTAGGAGGGCATGCCAAGAGAAGTACCAGGCATACCTAAAAATTAGGTGCCAACCTGGTGAAGCTACAAAACAGGACTACATGCATGCTAAACAGTGGAAGCAGCATGCTATAGACAGAGCTAAGCGATCCCATAACCAATGAATTGGATCAAAGCTCTGCAGTCCTGCCACTTCCAGTCATGAATAGTGGTGGACATTTAAACAATTAACCAGAGGAGTCTCCATAAACACCCCCATCCTCAATCATGGCAGAGACCAGCCCATCAGCGTAAAAGACAAGGCTGAAGCATTTGCAACCATCTTCAACTAAAAGTGCCATGTGGATGATCCATCTTAGCCTCCTCCGGAGGTCTCAACCATCATAAATGCCATTCTTCAGCCAATCCGATTCACTCTATGTGATATCAAGAAATGGCTGAAGGCACTGGATACTGCAAAGGCTATGGGCCCTGGCAACATCCTGACTGTTGTATTAAAGACTTGTGCTCCAGAACTAAATGTGCTCCTAGCCAAGCTGTTCCAGTATAGCTACAACACTGGCGTCTGCCTGACAATGTGGAAAATTGTCCAGGTATGTCCTGTGCATAAAAAGCAGGACAAATCCAATCTGCCCAATTACTGTCCCATCAGTTTACTCTCAATCATCAGCAAAGTGATGGAACATGTCTTAAACAGTGCTATTGAGCAACACTTGCTCTGCAATAACCTGCTCACCAACGCTCAGTTGTGTTCTGCCAGGGCCACTCAACCCCAGACCTCATTACGGCCATGATCCAAACATGAATAAAAGAGCTAATTCAAGAGGTGAGGTGAGAGTGACTGCCCTTGATATCAAGGCAGCAGTTGACCAAGTGTGGCATCAAGGAGCCCTAGCAATATTGAAGTCAATGTGAATCGGGGGAAAACTCACCACTGGTTGGAGTCATACCTAGCAAAAAGGAAAATGGTTGTGATTGTTGGAAGCCAATCATCTAAGCTCCGGAACATAGTTGCAGGAGTTCCCCAGGGTAGTGTCCTAGGCCCAAGCATCTTAAGCTGCTTCATCAATGACCATCCCTCCAACATGAGGTAAGAAGTGCGAATGCTCACTGCTGTTTGCATTCACAACTTGTCAGATACTGAGGAAGTCCATGCTCACATGCGACAAGATCTGGAAAATATTCGGGCTCGGACTGACAAGTGGCAAGTAACACTCATACCACGCAAGTGCCAGGCAATGACCATTGTCAACAAGAGAGAATCTAACTATCTCCCCTTGACATTCAACAGCATTACCATCGCTGAAACCCCCACAATCAACATCCTGGGGGATGCCATTGACCCCAAACTTAATTGGACCAGCCACATAAATATTGTGGCTACATGATTATCCAGATCCAAGCTTGAATTCTGAACGTAATAACATTCATTAGCTGTCTCAAAGTAAGGGAAAGGTCAATGTTCAACTTATCGACCTGACCTAGGACCTGGAATTTCAAAACAAGATTTCTATTCTAGAACATCTGAATACTTTCTAACTACTCCACAGTAATCAAAATGATCAATTCAAAAAACTCGCAAGTGATGAAGTGAGGAAACCATAATTTCATCAATTATAACTTAAGAGGCTTGGGTTAGTCTAGAAGTGCAAAGTTATTGATTTTTTTTTCTGTTGCTATATGTTCAAGAATATAATAATGAAATTGGGCTCCATAGCACCACTGGTGCCAGTGCTATGGAAGCCTGGAAGTCTGTACATGGTTTGCGCTGTAATTTCAGTCACTTCTGTGGCACCCCATGCTGGAAGGGACACAAATGCGGGCATGCTTTGTGTGTGTTGGAAGCGTCAGGAGAGATTGGATCGTGGCGTCAAACAGCCATTCCGGCTGATTTAATGCACGTTGTTGAAACTTGGTCCAAGCAGGTCTCGTGTACACATGTGCTAATCACTTACAGCTGTGGCAGTTTGCGGACATTCTGTGGCATATTTCTGGAGGTCTTGTGGTGACTTTGCTCATCCATTCAGGGAGAGCAGAGGATCTTGTCATCTGTACTCACCAAGTCTGCAAAAGAAGTACGGGGTCTGTTGATGCTATTCCTCTGGGTCAGAAACATGACCAACAAATGGTGCAGAGGCCACAAAGAGGGGAAGCTCTGTGAAGAGGGAGGATCAGGATGGCTGTCTACAGAAGGCCCTAACCACCACACGTTTTCAGGAGGCATTTCTCATACCTCCACCTGACCCAGGAGCAATACCTGAGGTGACTCAGATTCAAAAGGAGGTGGTCACAGGACTGTGTCACACCAGGGCAAGAACGGCACTGCCAATGGCTGTAAAGGTCACAGTTACATTAAACCTCTACACAACTGGATCATTCCAGCTGACGGCAGGTGACATATCCAACATCTCACAGCGTGCCTTCCATCGCTGTACCTGGGAGGTTGCAGAGGTCCTGTTTGAGAAGAGGGATGATTTCATCACTTTCTCTCTAAGCAGAGGGAAGCAGGATGAATGGGTATGTGGATTTGTCATGACAGCGCGATTCCTAATGGTGCAAGAAGCCATTTACTGCACACACATAGCTCTGCTATGGGGAGAGGTACAGGAACCGCAAAGGGTTCCATTCCATCAAGGTGATGTTGATGTTTTGATGTGTGGAATGTGCAGACCATAATGTTGGTGAATGCACACTATCCTGGTAGCAGCCATGATGCCTTCATTCTGAGGCAATCTACCATTCCCACTGTCTTTGTGCCTCCAAGAAAAAACAGAGACTGGCTGCTTGGAGACAAGGGCTTCCATCTCTACATGTGGCTGGTAACCCCTTCTGCCACCTGATCATGGGAGGACAAAGAGCAAATAATGAAAGCCATGCAGCCACCAGAAACATTGGGAGCAGACCATCAGTGTTCTTAAGTAGTGGTTCTGCTGCCTGGACAGCTCAGAGAGATGCCTGTAATAGCCAGGGAGTGCATCTCCAAGTTCCTGGTGTTCAGCTGTGTCCTCCATTTCCCATCATGAAGGTTCAGCCATTTCCATTAGGCATCAGGAGGCCACCTTGGGAGGAGGAGGAGATAGAAGAGGAGGAGGCAGGAAGGATGCAACTGGGATCCTTTCACTCCAGACAGACTGTTTGAAAGACTTACAGACTTTGCTTCCTTTAAAGGAACATCCATTTAGCACCATAGCTTACCATTCCCCATCTTTCCATCATATGGGACATCACATCACAGTGTCTGCTTGGTGAAGATCCTGCAATAAAAGTCACCACCAATAACATTTTCATAACTAATACAAAAAAAATGAACTACTCACCCTTGAGTGCACTCCTTCACTTTCTGTCTTGCAGGTGCCTTTGTCTGTCCTTGTGCTCCAATGCAGTGCTACCTCAGTGACTGGAGCAGGGTTGGTGGAAGGCTGCTGACTTTCACTGAGGGAGATTGCAGAATGACTTCGAGCAGCTCTGGACCTAGAAGTCGCAACTTTGGACTATACTATCTTGGCGTGGGCAGCAGCAGTCCATGCTGGCTGACTGAGAGGGAACAGCTGATTGGCCGTGATGGGAGCATGAATGCTATCATCCTAAGAGAGGGCAGCAGATTCATACTTTCCAGTGCCACTGCCACTCCCACAGGGTGGGACCTAACCAATCCTAGCAATCTGTTGGAGCACAGATCACCATGAGAGCCTGCATGCCCCTTTGAGTACTGCATTTACAGTCAGGATGGCTACAGTCTGAACCTGCATAGCTGCAAGCATGGATCTCATGACTTCTGTCTGAGCTTCTGCTGCAGCACTGAGATCTTGGGTGGCTTCTGTCTGTGCTGCAATGGAAGCTGAGACAGCAGCTACAAGACACAGCATCATGGTTGGGACCACAAGAGCTGTCATGCAGCTGGTCACAACTTCTACACTGGAAAGATGGGCTCCAAGCTATGCCCGATGCCCTCTGCCAAGTTGGAGCCAAACTCATTTATTCTCCTTGACAGTGACAGGAGGCTTTCTGGCATCCCTGCCAATACACCCAGCATCTCATTATACATCCTCATCAGCGTTCTCCTGTATGTTGCCCCATTGATGCACCCATCTGAGACCTATAAGGAACTCATCTGCAACCTCTCCTTCCGATGAGCTGGCACACAAGCTATCCTTTCCCCTGGCCTGGCTGCAGCCCACTTGTGCCCAGTGAATCATCACACATTGCACCCAACTCTGTACTAGCCTCTAAAGTTTACACAATCCCAGTATCTGAGCTGGTGGTTGCAAGTGTAGATCGGGTCGAGATTCTTCTTCATCGGTGATCTCCCTCTTCCTCTTGAGGCTGCTGTGACTGGGCAGGCAGCAGTACTTGGGTATTTGAAAGCAGAAAATAAGAACGGGAGGGTTGGGGTGAGGGAAGGGTGGTGGGGTCGGTGGAAAGGAAGAGTTCCATGGTCACACCATCTGCAGCTTGCACTTCATGTCAGATAGCAGGATGAGGGTGATGTGGGAGTTGAGAAAGGGCAAAAGGCAGTATCATACTGTCATCCTAAATGCTCTCAGGGGCACTGAATGCAACATGCTCTGTCACAACTGGCTCCATTATGCTGAGAGCCATTTCTTCCATATTCTGTAGGCTCAGGGGATACAGGTGTGCCTGTCTCCTACTGGTTCTGCTCTGCTCCTTTTTATTGTGTGCCACCTTGACTGGAAGAGAGAGGGAAGAATGTTAGTGATTGTACTGCACTGTGTTTGAGTATTGTGCCTGCCATGGATGAATAACTGGTGTTATGTGGCAGCAGTGTGAGGCTGGCATGTATGAAATGGTAACAATATTTTACTCAAATCTTGGGGTTGAGACTTGCAGGCTACCCAACCCAGGAGCATTGATAGTTTAAATGAAACACAGAATTCTGTTTGTTGTAGACAGGAGTACAAAAACTGATCAAATCTGTCAGCGTGCATTGCGAAGGCCAAATGGCTTTTCAAACTAAAGTAACCTATTAAACGCTGCAGACATTTTTTCCACAAATAAACAAGATCACTGGACTGTGATGAAAAACAACACTTTTGAAGTCATGGAATGTTTATCAAGAGGCCCAAGGGTCATAAATAGGGATGAAACCAACCAACAGCCATACTCCAAAGCTGTATTTTGCTTTGATGCAAAGTTGGAACCTTCCTGAAAATTAATGTTTGGAGAAATCTACTAAGAAACAAAACTGGACACAAAAAACATGGAGACACAATATCTGTTCAGGGGGGTTATAAAACCCAACTGTGGTAATGAAGGATAAGTATGGCTCAACATGTTGAAGAAATGCTAAATCAGCTGACTTAACTAGTGCACAGAATGTTTTGAAAGCTGTGAGAAAATAACACAAACTGACATTGATTGATGATGTCAGGGTTTGTCTTTTTTCAAAATGCAGAGCAGCTGACCCCACAAGCAAGTTTTACTGGGAAAAAAGTTTTAGAATCATTGAACTTATCAAGTTGGGATTTAACCCTATTGTTTAAATAAAGAATACAAAAGATCATTGGACAATTGTAGTTTAAGATAGATTTTCATAAAACAGTATGATCCTGTCAATGAAACATCAAAGCATACCTTGGAAAGAAGGGTATAAAGAACATTGTAAGGAATAATTTGATGCTGCAGCCGAGCAACTTGGTCAGTTCCTGAAGAGTGCGATCAACATTGGAACATAGGAGCAGGAGTAGGCCCATCGAGCCTGCCCCGCCATTCAATATGATCATGGCTAATCTTCCACTTCAATGCCTTTTTCCCACACTATCCTCATATCCCCTTATACCATTTGTATTTAGAAATCTATCAATCTCTGCTTTAAACATACTCAATGACTAAGCTTCCACAGCACTCTGGGATAGAGAATTCTAAAGATTCTCAACTCTCTCAGTAAATAAATTTCTCCTCTTTTCTGTCCTAAGTGGCTTCCACCTTATTTTGAAATTGTGCCCTTGGTTCTAGACTCCCCAACCAGGAAAAACATCTTAGTTGCATAGACCCTGTCTATCCCTTTAAGTATTTTGCAGGTTTCAATGAGATCACCCTCATTCTTCAAAACTCTAGAGAATACAGGCCCAGTTTCCCCAGTTTCTCTTCATAGGATAGTCCTGCTATCCCGGGAACAAGTATGGTGAACCTTTGTTGCACTCCCTCTATGGCAATAATATCCTTCCTAACGTAAGGGGACCAAAACTGCACACACTACTCCAGGTGCGGTCTAACCAAGGTTCTGTACAATTGAAGCAAGACTTCACTACTCCTGTACTCAAATCTCTTGTGATAAAGGCTAACATACCATTAGCCTTCTTAATTGCTTGCTACACCTGCATGTTAGCTTTTAGTGACTTATTGACAAGGACACCCAGGTCGCTTTGTACATCAACACTTTCTAATCTCTTACCATTTAAGAAATACTCTGCACATCTATTCCTCCTACCAAAGTGGATAACCTCACATTTTTCCACAATATCGCGAGTTGGCAATGACGGATTGGGAAACATTACTTAAAGGGACGTCGGTGGATAGGCAATGGCAAGCATTTAAAGAGCACATGGATGAACTGCAACAATTGTTTATCCCTGTCTGGTGCAAAAGTAAAACGGGAAAGGTAGCCAAACCATGGCTTACAAGGGAAATTAGAGATAGCATTAGATCCAAGGAAGAGGCATATAAATTTGCCAGGAAAAACAACAAACCTGAGGATTGGGAACAGTTTAGAATTCAGCAAAGGAGGACCAAGGGATTGAATAAGAAGGGGAAAATAGAGTACGAGAGCAAGTTTGCGGGGAACATAAAAACTGACGGAAAAGTTTCCTAGGTATGTGAAGAGAAAAAGACTGGTGAAGACTGTCAGAAACAGGGGAATTTATTATGGGGACGATAGAAATGGCTGACCAACTAAATGCATATTTTGGTTCTGTCTTCGCAAAGGAGGACACAAATATCAGAAATGTTGGGGAACACAGGGCTTAGTGAGAGAGAGGAATTGAAAGAAATCAGTATTAGTAGAGAAACAATGTTGGGGAAATTGATGGGATTGAAGGCCAATAATTCTCCAGGGTCTGATAGTATGAATCCCAGAGTACTTAAGGAAGTGGCCCTAGAAAGAGTGGATGCATTGGTAGTCATCTTCCGAGATTCTATAGACTCTGGGACAGTTCCTACAGATTGGAGGGGTGCTAATGTAACCCCACTATTTAAAAGGGTGGTAGAGAGAAAGCAGGGAATTATAGACCAGTCAGCCTGACGTCGGTAGTAGGAAAAAGTCCAGAGTCCATTATCAAAGATTTTATAGCAGAGCACTTAGAGAACAGTGGTAGAATCGGGCAGAGTCAGCATGGTTTTACGAAAGGGAAAGCATGCTTGACAAATCTACTAGAATTCTTCGAGGATGTAACTAGTAGAGTTGATGAGGGGGAGCCAGTGGATGTGGTTTATTTGGACTTTCAGAAGGCTTTAGACAAAGTCCCACATAAGAGATTAGCATGAAAAATTAAATCACATGGGATTAGGGGTAGTGTATTGCGATGGATAGAAAATTGGTTGGCGGGCAGGAAACAAAGAGTAGGGATAAGTGGGTCTTTTTCCGAATGGCAGGCAGTGACTAGTGGGGTACCGCAGGGATCAGTGCTAGGACCCCAGCTATTCACAATATACATTAATGATTTAGATGAGGGAACTAAATGTAATATCTCCAAGTTTGCAGATGACACAAAACTGGGAGGGAGGGTGAGTTGTGAGGAGGATGCAGAGAGGCTTCAGGGTGATTTGGACAAGCTGAGTGAGTGGGCTAATGCATGGCAGATGCAGTATAATAAGGATAAATGTGAGGTTATACACATTGGTAGCAAAAACAGGAAGGCAGATTATTATCTGAATGGCTATAAGCTGAGAGAGGGGAATATGCAGCGAGACCTGGGTGTTCTCGTACACCAGTCGCTGAAGGTAAGCATGCAAATCCAACAGGCGGTAAAAAAGGCAAATGGTATGTTGGCCTTCATAGCGAGAGAATTCAAGTACGGGAGCAAGGATGTCTTGCTGCAATTATACAAGGCCTTGATGAGGCCACACCTGGAATATTGTGTGCAGTTTTGGTCTCCTTATCTGAGGACGGATGTTCTTGCTAGAGAGGGAGTGCAGCGAAGGTTTACCAGACTGATTCCTGGGATGGCGGGACTGACGTATGAGGAAAGATTTAGTTGGTTAGGATTATATTTGCTGGAGTTCAGAAGAGTAAGGGGGGGATCTCACAGAAACCTATAAAATTCTAACAGGACTTGACAGGGTAGATGCAGGAAGGATTTTCCCGATGGTGGGGGAGTCCAGAACCAGAGGTCTTAGTCTAAGGATACGGGGTAAACCTTTCAGGACTAAGATGAGGAGAAATTTCTTTACCCAGAGAGTGGTGAACCTGTGGACTTCGCTACCACAGAAAGCAGTTGAGGCCAAAACATGGTATGTTTTCAAGATGGAGTTAGATATAGCTCTTCGATCTAAAGGGATCAAAGGGTATGGGGCAAAAGCCGGAGCAGGTTACTGAGTTGGATGATCAGCCATGATCATAATGAATGGCGAAGCAGGCTCGAAGGGCCGAATGGCCTACTCCTGCTCCTATTTTCTATCTTTCTATATTCCATCTGCCACGTTCTTGCCCACTCACTAGGTCTTTCCAAATCCCCTTGAAGCTGCTTTACATCTTCCTCACAACACACATTCCCACCTAGTTTAGTGTCTTCCGCGAACTTGGAAATGCTACATTTGGTCCCTAAATCCAAATCATTGATATGTATTGTGAACAACTGGGGCCCAAGCACTGATCCCTGCAGTACCCTGCTAGTCACATCCTACCAATGCGAGAATGACTCGTTTATTCCTACTCTCTGTTTTCTGCCTGTTAACCAATGCTTAATCAATGCCAGTATATTACCTCCTATCCCATGTGTTTTTATTTTGCTAACCTACCTCCTGTTGGGAACTTTATCAAAGAGCTTTTGAAAATCCAAGTTTCCAATGTCCACCGACTCCCCTTTATCAATTATGTTAGTAACATCCTCAAAAAACTCCAACAAGTTCATCAAACATGATTTCCCATTCATAAATCCATGTTGACTATGCCCAATCAGATCATGATTATCCAAGTGTCCATTTATCACTTCCTTTAGATTAAGAGGTGACTGCTCACTGGGAGATTGTATGGATAACCTCTTGTAATGTATATGCGATGAACGGGTATATTGTATTGCTAACAGATGTATGGTATTGCTAACTGGTCTTCCTACCAAATTTTGTGAAGACATTAGTGTTTAACTTGAGCTTTGAGTTTTGTCTTCCTATTTCTTGTAATTCTCATGTTTGAACCGTAGAGTAACATGCCAAGGATATAAGGTTATGACTTACAGCCATCATTGGAAGGTGTGTGAAGGTGAGATGGAGTATCTGAATGTTAGTTATGTGTCCTGATTGCTAGGGACAGCTATTGGGTGAATGTTGAGGGTGTGGTATATTGTGCAGCATGAGATGTTGGTGGTGTGGTGCCTAACGGATGTCCATTGAAATTGCATTCACTGACGTTGAACACCCACTGATGTTGTTGCACTTTTTCTGGCGCTGGTGCCAGGTCCTTGGCGCCTCAGTCCTTGCAGTGATTTCCCAGACCACTTGCTTCCATTCTCTTCAAAGGATGTTCCTTGATGGTCTCCTGCGGTCCCATGGAATTAATGACCTCTCTCCTCCATGATTAAGACTTCCAGCATTGCACCAGTGGACGTGGGGACCTTTTCTCTCTCTCTCTCCCCCAGTGCTCCATTTGCTTTTTTCCTAATTGCAGGCAATTTCAGTACTGGCAGTCAGAAGCAGCTTCTTTTCAATCACTGCAGCTTTAAAAGGGTCAAACTGCCTTTAAGAGCTGCACTCTTACTGGAACACATGCTATCCTTGCATGCTGTTACACCCGTTGTTGAACGTGCAGCCAGCCAGCAGCATGGGTCATGATTGGCTGCATGCTACAATCAAGCAAATGAGGAGACAGCATGAAGTTTGCATGCTATCTGCCTGAATGAGACTGGACGCAGGCAGATTGTGAATCATGACCTCCATGCCTGAAACCAGTTGCTGACGAATTTTTTAGCCCATAATCTTTTCTACACTGTATTACAGGTATTTTGAGGAAGAGAAGCAAGAGTTCAGCATGTAACCGAGTCATTGGGAGTTAATCTTTTTTAGCTGTCAACTGTGGCTCAGTGACAGCACTCCTTCCTCTGCATCAGATGGAGTTGGGTTCAAGCCCCACTTTGAGAGAATTCAGCCCATAATCTAGGCTGATACTCCAGTGCAGGACTGAAAAAATGCTGCACTGTTGGAGGTGCTGTCTTTCAGATGAGGCTTTAAGCCGAAGTCCCCTCTACCTTTTCAGGCTCTATTTCGAAGAATGGCAATGGAGTTCTTCTTGGCGTCCTGGCCATTATTTAATCCTCAACTAACATCACTAAAACAGATTATTGTGTCATTAGTACACTGCTGTTTTGTGGGGCATTGATGTGAGCAAAAAGCAGCCATGCTTTCTGTATTACAATAGTGGCTATGCTCCTAAAGGGGTTGTGAACAGAGCAATATAAATGCAAGTTTTTATTTACTTTACTTTCATAATGATGGCAGGAGGCTGCAGCTGGTGACCCTTGAAGAAGATCTCCAGTAATTAGGAGGAGAAAATCATTGAGAGATCAGAGCTTAAGCAGGGGAGAGGAATCGCCAGATCGGGGATTGGGTGGTGGGAGGTCGCTGATCGCGGAAGGAAGGAGTTGGAGTTTGGGGCTTAGGTGGGGCAAGTTGCCAATTGTGGCAGGAAGAAGAGAAAGGCTGTGATTGGCAGAGAGGGGGCCAAGGCTTCCTTGTGGGCCTAAGGGAGCACTCCTCCTCCTGGCCCACAAGGAATATTGTAAAAGGCACTTCCTTCCTGAGCCAGCAGCTCCCACCTCCCTTTCACTGTAAGCAAACATAGATATTTATAAGGTAAAATGTTGACACAAATGTGACAAAAACATGACAACAACTGTAATATTTTAAATATATTCGAGTTAGTTTACGTCTCGTTGCATTACTCACGAACAAAAAAACAATGCCTTTTTTCCTTAACTAGATAATTTAAGCACCTACTCCAGTGTGGTACTAAGGAGGTCCTGCATTGTCAGAGGTACTGTCTTTGGAAATTGAGGTCCCATCTTGTCCATTCATGTGATTCAGGTGGATATCTGAGAGTTAATACTTCAAATGGATGACCTATTGTTAGAATGTTCTGACGAAAGGTTATCAACCTAAGACGTTGGGCTGGATTTTACTGGACCCCCGACGTCGGGCTCCATGGCCAGTGAGGGGGTGGTGCCGGACGATTGTTCTGGCAGAGGCCCGCCACAGACCCTGACGATGGGAGGGCATGGCCCGATCCTCCCTGTGGCAGCGAGCCACCATGGCGGGATCCACACCACTGGGCACCGGGACCTGAATTTCAATATGTAAATCAATAAAATGAATAAATTTAAATACATTCACCTCAAATCTTCCAGGCCCACCACAATCTTCAGTGTGGTGGCTGGCACTCCCTTGCCTTTACTTACCTGTCTGGAGAAAGCCAGCGTAACACTAGTGGGGAGTGGGGCACCGGGGGGGAACAGGGTTAAATAAACGTAATGAGCGTAGAGGATTGTGGGAAGGGATGAACTTTAAACTTTGTACAGTCTGCGGTGGGGGTGGGGGGGCAGGAGAGGGGAGTGAAGATTAGATGTCAAAGCTAAGTGTTTTGGCATAAAATACTGAATGTAATTTTTATTGGGGGTGGTAATGGGGAATTAGGATTTTATTTGATACATTTTGCAGGGGTGTATCTTTCAAAATTTATATTCGCCAGCAGGGCTGGCTATCCTTTAAAAATGGCGCCAGCGCCTGTGCAGAGGCAGCTGACGCCATTGACGCCGTTGGACAGCCTGCCCCATCAACGTGATTGGAGGAGGGGGTCGGCCTGCCCTGCCTATTTAAATGAGCTGCCGCGTGGGAGATCACGGTGGCTCTGTAGCGTGCAGCCCGTGTGTACTTCCGCCAATTTTTTCGGCCACCGCCGAGAATGGCGGCAGGCTCTTAAAGTCCAGCCCATTAACTCCATTTCTCTCTCCACAGATGCTACCTGACCTTCTGCCTGCCTGCTGAGTATTTGCTGCATTTTTTGTTCTTATTTCAGATTTCCAGCATCTGTAGTATTTTGCTTTTGAATGCCATTCAGTCGTCAGTTTCTTAGTAACTTAATCAAAAAAAATTCAAAAGCTTTTAAGACGTGTCTATTAGTGGCCTTGCACCTAACAAGAACAACTTAATGTTAAATCCCTCAAAAGCCCACAAACTGGCAAAATTATTGGAACCTCGCAATGGTAATTAATTCAATCTGGGGATGTAATCTGTTTTGTGGGTGGGGCCATCTTCTTGAGGAATGTTTTTTAAACAAATGCAAAAGATTACAGAAATCTAATTTGTGTTGGATGTAATTTGGCTTGAAATTCCGTGATCTGTTGCACTGGTTTGGTCGATTTCAGGAAATTGTGGTGAGAAATAGCCAACCTAATGGAAACTCCAGGCCTTGTAGCTTAATGAGCATTTGAGGTTTAATGGACATTTGAGTTGTGAGTACGAACAAGTTTGAAATGCAAAACGTTTAATTTTATAGATTGGTGCAATTTTACTAATAAGGGTAACAACTTTCTGGACAGTTCTCCATCAAATTAACTTTGACCTTTGAATGATATTGGCTGCAGCACCAATAAACATGGCACCAGGGAGGCGGTGGCGTAGTGGTATTGTCACTGGACTAGTAACCCAGAGACCCAGGGTATTGCTCTGGGGACATAGGTTTGAATCCCACCACAGCAGAAGGTGGAATTTGAATTCAATTAATGAATCTGGAATTAAAAAGCTAGTCTAATGATGGCCATGAAACCATTGCCGATTGTTGTAAAAACCCATCTGGTTCACTAATGTCCTTCAGGGAAGGAAATCTGCTGTCCTTACCTGGTCTGGCCTACATGTGACTCCAGACCCACAGCAATGTGGTTGACTCTTACATGCTCTCTGAAATGGCCTAGCAAGCCACTCAGTTGTATCTAACCGCTACGAAGTCAATCACAGTGGGTGTACCTACCCCACATGGACTGCAGCGGTTCAAGAAGGCAGCTCACCACCACCTTCTCAAAGGCAATTAGGGATGGGCAAAAAATGCTGCCCTGGCCAGCGATGCCCACATCCCATGAACGAATAAAAAAAAATAGTGAAGCAGCTTAAAATGCATATGATTATGAATGGAAGTAATAACACCGAGTTTTGAATTCATTCTCTCAGATGAACATTACACTTCATATAGTGTTTGGAAATTTGACATTTGGTTATTACTGTATTCATTAAAAGAGAGCATGTGATAATTGATAACTAATATCTGAATGCCATATTATTGCAAGTATGGTACAATATAGAACATTTGTGGCTATAATAGAAGTCTTGGCAGCAACAGAAGAGAATTGTGATGCTAAAACTCCAAATGGAAGTAACCAAAAAACAAAGCAAAAATACAAAACTATCTACCTTTAGCAAAAATGTTGTGATATGTGGGGCTGTTTGGAATGTGAATAGCTGTAAGAAATCAGACACCTTTGGAGGTCATGCAGAACGTGCGCAGGAAATTTACTGGAGTAGTACCAGAGATGAGAAACTGGATTACTGCGAAGAGATTAGAAAAGCTATTGTCGTTTTCCTTCGAGAGGAGATGGTTAAGGAGAACTTTAACAAAGGGGTTCAAAATTATGAGGAGTTTTAATAAGGAGAAACTGTTTCAACTGGCATATGGGTTGTAACCAGAGGACACAGATTTAAGGTAACTGGAAAAACAGCCAGAGCAAAGATGAGGGGAATTCTTTTATGCAGAGAGTTGTTATGATCTGGAATGCACTACCTGAAAGGGTGATGGCAGTAGATTAATTTGTACAATTTTAAAAGAATTTAGATATATACTTAAAAAGTGAAACTTTGCAGGGCTATAGGCAAAGAACAGGGGAGTGAGACTGCTTGATAGCTCTTTCAAAGATCCAGTTCAGACACGATGGGCTGAATGATCTCATTCAGCGCTGTATGATTATATGTCCCTCTCAAATTTCATGTGTCAATCAAACCTTTCAATTGGTTAGCAATTTTGTAACATGCTGAAAGATCTCCTGTGGCATTGTTTGTACTGAGTCAGAGTTTGAAAAGAGTATGACAGGATGTATGCATGTCAAGTACATGTGACATAAGAACATAAAATCTAGGAGCAGGAGTAGAGAGTTCAGCCCCTCGAGCCTGCTCCATCATTCAATACGATCATGGCTGATCTCATCTTGGCCTCAACTCCACTTTCCTGCCAGTACTCCATAACCCTTCAACCCATTACTAATTAAAAATCTGTCTATCTCCTCCTTAAATTTACTCAATGTCCCAGCATCCACTGCACTCTGGGGTAGTGAATTCCACAGACTCACGACCCTTTGAGAGAAGTAATCTTTCCTCATCTGTGTTTTAAATCTGCTACCTCTTATCCTAAAACTATGACCTCTCATTCTAGATTGCCCCACATCCTCTCAACGTCTACTTTGTCAACCCCCTTAATCATCTTATATACCTCAATTAGATCTCCTGTCATTCTTCTAAACTCTGGAGAGTAAAGGCCTAAACTGCTCAATCTCTCTTCATAAGACAAACCCCTCATTTCTGGAATCAATCTAGTGAACCTCCTCTGAACTGCCTCCAATGCAACTACATCCCTCCTCAAGTAAAGGGACCAAAACTGCACACAATACTCCAGGTGTGGTATCACTAATGTCTTGTACAGTTGCAGCAACACTTCCCTACTTTTATGCTCTATTCCTTTAGCAATAAATGCCAAAATTCCATTTGCCTTCCTTATTACCTGCTACACCTGTATACTAGTTTTCTGCGATTCATGCACGAGGACACCCAGATCCCTCTGTACTGAAGCAGTCTGAAGTCTCTTTCCATTTCGATCATAATTTGCCTTTCTATTCTTCAGACCAAAATGGATAACCTCACACTTATCCACGTTAAACTTCATCTGCCAAATTTTGGCCCATTCTTCTAACCTATCCATATCCATTTGTAGATTTCTTATTTCTTTATTGCAACTTATTATCCCACCTTTTTTAGTGTCATCTGCAAATTTGGCTATAGTACCTTCTATCCCTGCATCCAAGTCATTAATATAGACTGTAAATAGTTGGGGCCCGAGGACCAAACGCTGTGGCACCCCACTAGTTACATCTTACCAACCAGAAAAAGACCCAGTTATCCCGACTCTCTGTTTTCTGTTGGTTAGCCAATCCTCTATCCAAGCTAATAAATTGCCCATAACTCCATGTGATCTTACCTTGTGTATTAACCTCTGGTGCGGCACCTTATCAAATGCCTTCTGGAAGTCCAGATATACTACATCTACAGGATCTCCATTATGCACTTTGCTTGTTACAGCTTCGAAGAACTCAAGCAAATTAGTCAAACATGATTTACCCTTCATAAAACCATGCTGACTCTGATGGATTGCGTTTTGACTTTCTAAATGTCCTGTTACTACTTCCTTAATAATGGATTCTAACAATTTCCCAGTGACAGATGTTAAACTAACTGGTCTATAGTTTCCTACTTTCTGCCTCCCTCCTTTTTTGAATAAGGGCGTTATATTAGCATTTTTCCAATCTGCTGAAACCTTTCCCGCATCCAGGGAATTTTGGAATATTTTAGCCAATGGATCCACTATCTCTGCTGCCCCTTTCTTTAAGACCCTAGGATGTAGGCCATCAGGCCCTGGGGAATAATCTGCCTTCAATCCCAATAGTTTGCTCAGTACTTTTTCCCTAGTCATGATGATTGCTCTAAGTTCCTTCCTTTCTACAACCTATAATATGACATGTGATGCTTACAGGAAGCGTGCACTAGATGCAAGATTTTTAATGTGGTATAGATATTGACTTTTTATTTTCTGACCCTGAACTTCAGATTTCAAGCAATTAGTTCAAAACAATTACTTTACAACTAATACTAATAAAATCAAAATCAATCTGATGCAAGCTCCACTGCATACATTAATTTTCAAAAAGGAAGGATTTCCAGGCAGCAATTTGGTTCAGGTGACAATTGAAAAATATTTGATCTTTAAACATTTTATTTTGGACAACTTTGCTTTTCTTTTTTTTGTATCACATTTGAGTTTAATTAATCAAAGCACCTTACAGCAAATATGCCAATAATGTGCCCCCAGTGTGGAGGCATGGTTGAGAATCAGTGCTACAATGTTGTAGCCACATCTTCAACCCACACTCCCTTTCAGTGTAGGAGCTTTATTATTGTGATATGACTGATTTTTTGTATCATGTTGCAGAAAGCAGAAAGCAAACAGCATGTTTGCTCCAGGGAAGCAGGAGTTCCCCTTGACCTTCAAGGGAATTCAAGGGAGTTCAAGGGAAAGTCATAAACTGAACAGGGTTCAAGGAAGATCAAAGCTAATTCTGGGGCCTGGAGGTCTGAATTATGAGAAACTATGTACAGAGCTTGGAGGCACAGATCTAAGTGGAAGTAATCTATTTGATTTGGACTGTTGGCACAGAGCAATAAGATTAAAATTTAAAATGAGTAAACTTCAAAAGAAGATGAGAGACAACAAAGCTTTTTCCCTGTATGTTATTGGATATTTGGATAGAGTGTCAGTGAAGGTGATGTGTCAAGTATCTATCTTAAAAAATGAACTGGATAATTACTTGACTGGGAAATGATGAGATACAGACTGACACAATCAGATACTACAAGGGATATAATGTGGGAGAAAGGTTTTTGCGGAGAGCAGCAAATCAGGGCTGCATAATGATGTGAAGATGTATAAACATTTAGTAGTTTTGTTTGATTAACTTTGGAGATCAATAAATATACATGTAGAATTTAGTAATGGAGATTAACTAGCATCCATTATAGGGTATGTTGCAAATGCTTTATTGTCAGGGTTGATGGAATAAGTGCCTTTTCCCCATACTTTCTTATGTTCTTTACATTATGCAGAAGTCTTTATTCCCTGTTCATCAATCCATTATTCTCTTTGTAAGAGAGCCCCAATTCTTTTCTCTAATTATCACTGTAAGCCTATAAATACGAAACCTAAGTTAAAAAGAAGATACATGTAGGGAAAGCAAAAAAGTTTCATAGTCCTGAAAATGTATCAGTTTCTGATGCACTGCACTGGAACTATTCAACAAATCTCAGCACTTATAGCTTCATGCTTCTGGAATACCACACAACTTGGTGCTGCAATTTGAAACTCCAGCTGATTGCCATTTATACCTGAGTCACAATAATAATATTGCTCAAATAGAACAGGTTTAAAAATAAGAGGTGAGGCTCATGAATTCAGTTCAGGTCCCAATATTAACTTTGGAGCGCATTGAGGGAGGTGGGGGTAGTGGGGGCGGGGTGGTTGGGGTGGACACGGTCGCATACTGCATGGGATAATTTCAGCACATCAGTATGCAGCATTTTAATGCAGGCATCTCATTAGAATTTTACTGCTGTGTTTGGGGTCAAAGCGTGGTAGTTGGCATGGACCTGCAGGACATAATCTCAACTCTAGTGTAAAAAAGGCTAATCCAAAGATGCCATTTGGAGGAGTTGAATAGTTTGACACAGAGACACCAATTACAGAATATGGGCTCAGGTTGCTGGAAAGCTGCAACTTGTTTTAATGATGATTCTCTTAATGTAATGCTGAGGCCTGTAAGGAGTCAGGGAGAGATATCCTTCCCAGCAAAGGGAGAAAGAAACCTGCTGCTGCTACTACAAAGAAAGTGTGACTGGAGGTAGCCGAGGAGGTGGCCGCTGATGTGATTCCATATCGGAAAGAGGGATGAGGTCCTGCAGGCAGATATTACAAGCTAGGAAGGAGACTAGCAAGCAGAACCTTGAATGTAGTAATCTATGGATTACTCCTTGTGCCACACAATAGTGATTACAGAAATAGGAGGATGGAGCAGATGAATGCATAAACAGACTGAGGGCTTTAGTTTCCTGGGACATTGGGACCATTTCTGGGGAAGATGGGACTTGTACAGGCCAGATGGGTTGTATTTGAACAGAGCTGGGATCAATGACCTGGTGGGGTGGTTTTCTAGTCCTGTTGGAGAGGGTTTGAACTAACTTGACAGAGGGATGGGAACCAGGATGTAGCATTAGAAAGGAGAAATGAGGTGCACAAAGAATTAGGAGAGATAGATAGAAACATAGAAACTCCACTCAAAGTTCTCCCATCTCTCACCCATTGCTTCCTCCCTTATTCAGTACCCAACATGCTGTCTCCACTCTGGATGGCCAGTCCACCCTTGTATATGTGCAGGTGGAGCAATCTTTGACAGGTCCCTCAAGGCTTCAAAACCCGCAGGTCATTGGGCAAGAGCATCTCAGCAGTCAGAACAGAGCTCCAGCCAGCCTGCCTCCACCTCTGCTGAAGCCACTGGAGTTGCACCATGTAGGAGCATTAGGAAAAAGAAGAATTACGCTTTGTAGTTCACCAACAGTATGCACATGAATGTTTCAGAAATTGTTATGTTGTTAAGTCTCTGTTCTTGAGTAGAATTAAATTACATTCATTAATTTGCCAATTTTTTCTGTGTTGCCCATTCTGGGTGGCAACTCGCTTTTTCAATTGCTTGTTGATGTAATGAGAGGACATGAATTAATGGAAGATGTGCAATTTGTGGATGGTTGGAGCAGGACTGATTTATGTCAGTGGCACTGAAGAGGATGCATGGGAGAAAGTGGTCACTAGCTACACAGAGGCTGACAGAACTTCATGGATGACAGATAAAGCTAACAAAAACATTAACATTTATTTTCCAGATATGGAATCATGCATTTAAACCAACACAAATAACAGCATTGTATTATGGATTTCTAGTGCTTTCCCACTGGTCATATATTTTTATTACATTAGTTTTGCATCATTTCCTTATATTATTTGCAACTGTTATATGATGATAAGGGGTAGTGCATAAATGTTCCCTCTGTCAACACGACATTAAAAGTATTGATTCAGTATAGAAATCATTTAAACCACAGCATTTGAACAACATGATCTCATGTCAACAGGAGGCTTTAAAAGGAATTTGTTTATGGGAACACTTTTTCTTTACAATTGTTACGATATTTTTAGTTTTGTTGATTGTTCGCAGTCAGTAGCTTTGAACCCAGAAGTCATATTACTCTTGGCATATGTTTGAAATGATATGATCCATCTATGGTAGCATTTTCTTTTACGGAGACTACTGATAGTTTAATAGCTCAAAGAAATAAAGGGGAAAAGGGTAGTTATCCTGGATATGTGTTATTAAAAAATAGGTAAGTATATTAATTACAAAGAATTGAGGCAAATGTAGCTACAGCCAAACTCAGCCATGTGGGTTGGATTTGCACTTTGCAGTATGAGTAAGGATTAGGTAACATGTTTACATGAAAGTTCTTTTTCTGTTATTTCAACAATATTATTTCAACAAAGATGTTAATGCTTTTAGTATAAATTTACTAACATGACAGAGGAATTTTTATCAATAATGCTTCAGTTATTAATATCTTAGAGTATAATTTCAACCAGATAGTTTCTTACACGTACTTCTGTTTGATCTGATCAGTGGTTGAAAGTATGACAATTCGATCAATCGCAGTACGTAATTTGGTAGGGTTTTTCATTTCATACAACATTGATCTGCTTAACTTGCTTGTGCAATGCTGTTTCCATGTTTAATACCTTTTTTAATGTATTTAGTGTTTAATAAAATATCAAGCAATTACAACACTTTTCTTCAACTTTGTTATGTGACTGTTGTCATTGTATGCGACAATTAACTTTTCTTAAACAGACTTTTAAACATTTAAGTACTGCCATGAATCATGCTCAAAACTCTGTATATGTTCTTTGCATAGCCAACTTGTTGCCCTAGTGAAATGGCCTTGATAACATCTGAATCTCAGTAAGTCCTTTTGATTGAAGTTAATTCCACTGTATTACTTGCAACATAGATAGGTACACTCAAAGTTATTTTATAAATCCTGTTCTGTTGAAATGGATTATTTTCAATACAAGGTTTGATAAGCTATCTTAAATCTATCATTTATTTTTATAAAGGCAGTAAGAACACCACAGATACATAGTATGACAGGAATAGCACATGTGAAGCATGATCAGCAATTTACCAGGCTTCTCTCCTGTCTCAGCATACTGCTGTCAAAACTGTACAAGTGGGAGATTAATCATTTAATGTATTCAAGGTCCTTTTTGGCTCCTTACTTTTCTAACTGTTTAAGTTAATCAAGGCATGGTGACGACTTCATCAAAAGAAAACGGTACATCTCAATCTATCTCAACAGGAAATACATGGCAGTGTCATTTGATTTTAACATTTTGCTTCAAGCTGAACTTTTATTCTTGCACCTTTGCCGCTTAGCATCCATTTTAATGCCTCCAATTTATGTTCAGGAACAGGAGAAGGACATTCAGTTCTTCGACCCTGTTCCTTATTCATGGCTGATTGGTACCTCAAATCCACTTACCCGCCTTTAATACATATCCATTGTCACCCTCACCTAATAAAATGTTTTTGAACTCAGCCTTGAAAGCTTCAATGGACCCAGATTCTACAGTCTTTCAAGGGAGAGAATCCTACATTTCCACTACCGATTGTGTGAAAAAGTGTTTTTTGATTGCACTCCTGAATAGCTTAACTCTAACTTTAAGATTACGCCTGCTTGTTCTGGATTTCCCACTGGAAGAACTAGTTTCTGTGTATCAACTCTATCAAATCATTTTGTCATTTGAAACACCTCAATTAATTAACCCTTCAACCATTTAAGCTCAGAAGAATACAACCTGTCCTCACAATTTGATCCTAGAAACCCCACTCAAAAGAATCAGAGAGAGGGATGGAACACTGGTGTCCTGTTTTCCTTTCAAGCATGGCTCTGTACTTGGATTACGGGAATACTGAATAGAAGTAGCTATGAATTTTCCCCAGGTAGCAATAATTCCTTTAGTGACTTCCAGTGATCATAAATTCTGACGTCTGACAATGTAAATAATTTTCCAGTTCATCCATAATGTCAAATAAAATACATTGTTGACTTTTGTAAAGTAGATTTTGATCACTATAAGAGTCAGTTAAATAGGTTTTCACTATATTTACATGCAGTCCCCAGGAGTATGCCAACACTTGTAGAGGATACCCAAGAGTGTTTCAATATTTACATGCCATCCCCTGGAATGAGTCAACATTTGCAAAGTGTACTTAGGTGTGTGGCACTTTTGCAGAGCCTTTCTGAAATAAACTAACTCAGTATTGTAGTTTCCCATGTCATTAGTCCTTTCCTTAATTTTCTCCAGATATGCAGAAAGTTAAGGAAAGGATTAATATTTTGAGAAACTATGACCTTGATTTCAATTCCTGGCATGTTTTGGGCAGGTGGGTACTAAGGTTCATTGACTCAGAAATGAGGCCCATGCTGTTTTATCTTTCGGGCCTCATCTAAATCCTGGCAGTCAACTTCTCGCCATTTCTTGCAGGATGTAGGTAGGAAGTGAGCAGGAAGTCATGTGACCTCGAGGCCATGCTCAGGTCATGTTTCAAGGGTCTCATATTCAGGAAAGGATTGGGGAAGGTGAGGAGGGAATCCATGGTAGAGAAGGTAGAGGAGGCTTAAGATTTCCTCCAGAGGAGCATTTTTGCTCTTCCTTGCTCCACACGGACAGTAAAAATGAATTACCCATTTAGGTCTTTCTGCTCCTGGATCCTCTTCACACTCTGGCCATTAGTTAAAATTGCTGTCAGGTGCCCATGATATTATCGGGACCTGACATGCATATGTAAATAAAGATCCAATTGGGCAAGTGTCCTTGTTGCCAGCTCAGGTTTATTGCTGAGGCTTTCTGGCAAGTAAATAACCTGGACAATTATAACTGCGTTCCTGCTGGTCTCTGCTGGATAGGTAGAATTGACAACATTTTTATGATATTCACTGCTTTCTTCACCTTTAAATTCTCCAGATTTTGGAAGAAGGTGTCATCAGTGGCATAGATGTAGCACTCTTGCCTTTGTGTCAGAATGTTGTGAGCTCAGTCCAGTTCCAGGGACTTGACCACTAGCACACTGAGAGACTGCTGCACTATAGGAGGTGCATTGCCCTACAGTAAAACAGTGACACTTCAAATGTACTTCCTTAACTGGGAAGAGATTTGGGATGTCCTATGTTCATGACAGGCACTATATAAATTCAAGCTCTTTTCTTTTTACACTTTTGAAAATGAAGAAAATTCAACTCAAGAACAGTAACAAATTGCATTTGTATAGCTCCTTTAAAGTAGGAAAGGATTGTAGGATCTCAGAGATTTCCAAGGCTTGTAGGGTTGAAGGACGTTACAGAGAAACGGAGGGATGATGCCATGTAGGGATTTGAAAACAAGCATAAGAATTTTAAAATTATGGCATTGCCAGACTGGGAGCCAATGTCGGTCAGTGAGCACAAGGGTAATGGGTGAACGGGACTAGGTGCAAGTTAGGATATGGACAATAGGGCTTTGGATGAGCTCAAGTTTATGGAAGGTGGATGATGGGAAGCTGACCAGAACAGCATTGGAATCATCGAGTCTGGAGGTAACAAAAGCATGGATGAGGACTTCAGCAGCAGACGAGCTGAGGCAGGGTGTAGTTGGGTGACGTTACAGAGATGGAAGTAGATGGGCTTGGTGATAGAGCAGATATGTGGTCAGAAGTTTATCTCAAGGTCAAATATGACTCCAAGGCTGAAATAGTTTGGTTCAGCCTCAGACAGTTGCCATGGAGAGGGTCGGAGTGGATGACTAGGAAAAGGACTTTGTGACAGACACTGAAGCCAATAGCTTTGATCTTCCCAATATTTCATTGGAGGAAATTTTTGTTCATCGAGGATCAAATGTTGGGCAAGCAGTGTGGCAAATCAAAACACTGGAAGGTTCAAGAGAGGTGATGGTGAGGTAGAGCTGGGTCTCATCAGTGTACACGTGGAACCTGATTTTCTATTTACAGATGATGTCATCAAAAGACAGTATGCAGGTGAGAAATAGAAGGCAGTCAGGGATTTCAGAAGTAACCATGTGGGAGCAGGAAGAGAAACCATTGCAGCTGATTCTCCAACTATAACCAAATGGATAGGAAAGGAACCAGGTGAGTGCAGTCCCACCCAGCTGGGTGACAGTGGAGAGGCATTGGAGGAGGATAGTGTGGTCAATCATATTGAAGGCTGCAGGCAATTTGAGAAGGATGAGGATGGGTTGTTTACTGTAGTCACAGTCACATACAATGTCATTTGTGATTTTGACGAGGGCAGTTCCAGTACTGTGGCAGGAGCGGAAACCCAATTTATGGGGATTCAGATATGGAGTTGCGGGAAAGAAGGGCATGGATTTGGAAGATGACAAAAAACTCAAGATCGTTGGAAAGAAAAGGAAGGTTGGAGATGGAGTAATAGTTTGCAAGGGCAGAGGGGTCAAGTGTAGGTTTTTTGAGGTGAGGGCTGATGATGGCAGACTTAAAACAGATGAGGACAGTACCTGAGAAGAGGGAGCCATTAATAATATCTGCTAACATGGGGATCAGGAGGGGTAGTTGGGTGGTCAGCAGCTTAGTGGGAATAAAGTGGAGGGAGCAGGAGATAGGTCTCAGGGACAATATGAGTTCAAAGTGGGCATGATGGGAGATAGGAGAGAAACTGGAGAATGATGCAAGTTCAGGGTTAGGGTGGGGGGGTACTTTAAGGGCAGTTTAGATGGATGGGCTACAGTAAGGGAGGGAAGTGGTATCGGCAACTCAATAGATAGTCTCAATCTTTGTGTCAGTGAAATGCATGACCTCATCACACCTGTCATCGAAGGTGAGGATGGAGGAGGCAGAGTGGCGGGATTTAAGAAGACAATTTGTAGTGGAGTAGAGATCTGTTTTTCAGACTGAACCTGGAGTTTTGCCAGAGGGGAGCAAGACCTGATATTGTTTTATTGGTCCAGCCAGATCAAATGATGACTTATTAATCCAGGCATTCACCAAAGATATTCAAGTCTGCCTATCTTGGACTTAAGGGAGCAGAAATGAGGGTCATACTGGGGAAATGACCTAGTGTGAGTGAAAGTTATGGTTTTAATTGGAAAAAGGTCATCAAAGGTGGCAATGAGAGCATAATTGAACAGATCGGTAGCTCATAAGTGTTGTGATGAAATGAGGGCCAAAGGCTAGACAGTTGACAATTTGAAAGTGTAATTTAATGTGATTTGGGAAAAGGTTTTTTTCCCAGAGGCAGAGACAGTGATATAAAACAGATTCTAAAGTTACACATAGGTGAAAATGTTCTAACTGTGTGCTCCTGGCAGAGTCTCATTTGGAAAAGAGAGATAGACACGATCTTAAGATGTGTATTTTTATTTATCAAAGCAAAAGATGAAATTCTTTAAAAAAACATAAATGCTATACAGAAGTAAAATATTATTAAATTATTAGAATAGTCATGGCATTAAAGCACAATATATTATAATCCTTTTAGAGTGATATTGCGATGACTTTGATGATATAATCAGAGCTAGACGTAGCCTAGAAATCAATTCAATGTCAGGAACATTCTTGCTGTTAAAGATCTACTGCTGCCTATGGAAAAATCTAAACAGAAATACCTCTTCTCAGCAGCCCCTTGTTGTATTAATGGAGAAAAAAAGGGATTGTCAGAAAGCAATGGCCCACTGCTCCCAGATATTGCAAAGATGTCTGGAATATCTCACCTCTTAGTTTCCATTGCTGGCTGCAGATGGCTGCTTTGGCTCTGTATTCCACTTATTACTTGTTATTTCATCAGATATAGATCGATCTATCTGAACTATTAATATTCTCCTCAGTAAAGGATTTAATTCTTTTCTCCCCAGGATTTAAGCAAGAAAATTTTCTTTCATTTCATAATAATTCTTCATGTTACAATATGTTTCATTTTAAAGCCATTCCAGTTTTATTTAGCAGCCTACCAGGGAACAGGCTACACATTAGAACTGTATTAATCATTATATGATCAAATTTGATATATTAAAACACAGGACTCCCAGACTTTAAATCAGCAAAGTTTGGATCTAAGAATTATTTGATGAATTAAATGAGAATTGCTCCCATAATGTAGAACAGAAAAAAAGGGGAAAAAAATTACAACCAATTTCTGGAATGTAGGACAGATTTATATGAATATGAAAGAAGAAAAAGAACAAGATTTCAATAACTGAATAATAAAGTTAAAATATAGTAGATAGAAAGGATCAGAATGTAATGAGGATTAGGCATCACATAGAAGTCTATTGGTACTATCTAAAGTGAATATTAGAAAAGGTAAGATGAAAATAAAAAGATGGACTGTACCAAGAGAAGGTTGACGAGCTAATACAGGAAGAATAAGATAGGCTGAATAGCATACTTCTGTGCCACACTATGATTCTATGAAATCTTATAGCTATCAGTAATAGATAATGCATTAAAGAGATGATGAGCTGGATTTTAAAGCCTCTCCACTGCCGGGAATGGTGACGGGTGGGGGGAGGGGGCAATGAAGATCTGTAACAGAGGAGGCCCACCTCCAACCCCGACAATGGCAGGCCCCATACCGATCTCGGCAGCTGCAAGGCTTCGTGGTGGCCACCCCGCCGCTCGTTGATGGGACCTGCATTAAAATAGGTTAATGCCTACTTACCATGCAGGCCGCAGCAATTCGGCCAGCATGTTTCGATCATTATTCTGGCGGCCGGCAATGCCGAAACTTCGCATCCCCGTTCGGGGAAACATGCTGCGATACCTGTGGGGAGGGGGGAGGAGATGATTTTCTCAGTGTGGAAGGGGGGAGCAAGGTTAGAAAGCCTTTGTTTGGTCGGGGGGTGATGGGAAGGGGTAAAGGACAAAGGTTCAAAACTCTGATGGGGGGAAAGGTTAAATTTTCACGTTAGGAATTCCAGAGGTGGGGGGGAAACGGCAGGAATGTTGTGATATGCCATTGGGGGGTGGTGGGAGAGGGCACTGAAAACATTTTATTCATTTTTATAAAAATAAAGTTCAGTGTACCTTTAAATTTTAAATGCACAATGAGGACGAGAAAGCCCTTTAAAAATGGCAGTGGTGCCTGCACATTGGTGCCAGACATGTTGCCGGCCCCCTCCATGTCATCACAGGGAGCTGGCCATGCTAATGTATGAAATCACGGTCTGTCGCCGCCTATTTCGACAGTGGAGTCTTAAAATACAGCCTAATATGTTCTTTAAATGAGAGCTTGGGTAGAACCGCTGTTGCCGATGAGGAAGTAATAGATATGTTAAATAAATTATTTACATCAGTCTCAAGACTATATTTTCCTTCATGTGTTAATTTTACTGAAAATTTAGTGTAAAGAGGGAAACATTGCTTCATATTCAAATCTGGATTTTTTTTCAAAGAAAATATACCTCTTCATGAATGAAGTCCGTGAAGAAATTCCTGTCAAATTGTCTCAGGGATCCATTACATGTGGGGATCAAACGAGTGTAGTGAAGAAATACCAGGGTTTATAGCTCTAAGCGATGAAGTGAGAATCACAACTATTTACTTGCTCAACTTTAGATCGAGAGAGGACATAATACAATAATAATAATAATAGATACTGACTACAGAAAGACACTAAAAGAAAAAATTGCAAGGGGATATGGTAGCATAACGGTTATGTTACCGGACAAGCAACTCAGAGACATGGGCTAATGATCTAGAGACATGGGCTGGAACTGTATGCCCCCCAAATGAGCGGGCTGGTGGCAGGGGGCTGTAAAATTAAGTGGGGGGGGGGTTGCGGTCCCATCCTCTCCCACCGCTGGTGCGATTTTATGCGGGTTGGTGGCGGCGAGAAACAGCCTGCCGACCCCAGACCAATCAAGGCCCTTAAGTGGCCAATTAACCTTGGCGGTCGGATGACAGAAGCCTCAAAAACCCCGCCTGGTGAAATCAGGCGGCCTTCTTGCAGGCTGGTGGGAGAGTTTCTTGATCAGGCGCCCTGCCCACAGAGGGCCGCCCCCGAAGCCCCAACTGCCCCAATGCACAACACTCCCCCCGCCCTTCCTACCCGACCCCCCTTGCCTCACTGAGGCCTGAACGATCGTCCCCAATGAGGCCCTAAAATCTAACCTGAGTTCTGGGGCCATCCTTAATCTTCCTTGCGATGGCTCGGTGTAGTCCCAGCAGTGGCCACCACTCCCAGTGGCACTGCTGGGACTAAGAGCTGCCAGCCCACTGATTGGCCGGAAGCTCCAGTAATCAGGACTTCTTGCCTCAAGGAGGTGCAAGCTCCATCCAAGAACAATTAAAGGTCTGGGGAGCGAAAAATCCCTGCCTGGCTCACCACCGAGTTTTCGGCCGGTGGACGGGGCTTCCCGCCCAACAAAAAACGCTGGCCACGAATTCAAATCCCACGATGGCAGTTGAAGAATTTAAGTGCAGTTAATTAAATAAAAATCTGGAATTAAAAAAGCTATTATCAGTAATGGTGACCATGAAACTAATGGATTGTCACAAAAACAAATCTGGTTCCATTATGCCCTTTAGGGAAGGAAATCTGCTGTCCTTACCCAGTCTGGGCTACATGTAACTCCAGACACAAAGCAATGTGTTTGACCGCCCTCTGAAATAGCTTAGCAAGCCACTCAGTTGCATCAAAATGCAAGAGAAAAGTCTAATAAGAATAAAACCGAGTGGACCACCTGGCATTGACCTAGGCACAAGGCACAACAAAGGTTCACCCATCCAAGTTGACCCTGTACTGCGCTGAAGTAGAAACCTGGATAATTTGCTCCATTCTCTGCACTATGGCTTGAATGCATGACCTTCTACCACTGAACCAGTCTGACAATGAAATATATATGTGTACTTTAACTTTGAGGAGCGAGAGAAAGGAATACAAAATTTTCTTCTTCTTCTTCTTCTTCTTCTTTGGCCTCCTTGTCTCGAGAGACAATGGGTAAGTGCCTGGAGGTGGTCAGTGGTTTGTGAATCAGCACCTGGAGTGGCTATAAAGGCCAATTCTAGAGTGACAGGCTCTTCTACTGGTGCTGCAGATAAAATTGGTTTTCGGGGCTGTTACACAGTTGGCTCTCCCCTAACTGCTAAGTCTCTTCGACTCGCCACACTTTAGCCCCGCCCTTATGGCTGCCCGCCAGCTCTGGCGATCACTGGCAACTGACTCCCACGACTTGTGATCAATGTCACAGGACTTCATGTCGCGTTTGTAAATGTCTTTAAAGCGGAGACATGGACGGCCGGTGGGTCTGATACCAGTGGCGAGCTCACTGTACAATGCGTCCTTGGGGATCCTGCCATCTTCCATGCGGCTCACATGGCCAAGCCATCTCAAGCGGCACTGACTCAGTAGGGTGTCTATGCTGGGGATGTTGGCTGCCTCGAGGACTTCTGTGTTGGAGATACGGTCCTGCCACCTGATGCCAAGGATTCTCCGGAGGCAGCGAAGATGGAATGAATTGAGACGTCGCTCTTGGCTGACATGCATTGCCCAGGCCTCGCTGCCATAGAGCAAGGTACTGAGGACACAGGCTTGATACACTCAAACTTTTGTGTTCCGTATCAGTGCGCCATTTTCCCACACTCTCTTGGCCAGTCTGGACATAGCAGTGGAAGCCTTTCCCATGCGCTCGTTGATTTATGCATCTAGAGACAGGTTACTGGTGATAGTTGAGCCTAGGTAGGTGAACTCTTGAACCACTTCCAGAGCATGGTCGCCGATATTGATGGATGGAGCATTTCTGACGTCCTGTCCCATGATGTTCGTTTTCTTGAGGCTGATAACAAGGCCAAATATGTTGCAGGCAGCCGCAATCCTGTCAATGAGTCTCTGCAGACACTCTTCTGTGTGAAATGTTAATGCAGCATCGTCAGCAAAGAGGAGTTCCCTGATGAGGACTTTCCATGCTTTGGCTTTCACTCTTAGACGGTCAAGGTTGAACAACCTGCCACCTGATCTTGTGTGGAGGAAAATCCCTTCTTCTGAAGACTTGAATGCATGTGAGAGCAGCAGGGAGAAGAAGATCCCAAACAGTGTAGGTGCGGGAACACAGCCCTGTTTCACGCCACTCAGGATAGGAAAGGGGTCTAATGAGGCGCTGCTATGCTGAATTGCGCCTTTCATATTGTCATGGAATGAGGTGATGATACTTAGTAGCTTTGGTGGACATCCGATCTTTGCTAGTAGTCTGAAGAGACCACGTCTGCTGATGAGGTCAAAGGCTTTGGTGAGATCAATGAAAGCAACGTAGAGGGGCATCTGTTGTTCGCGGCATTTCTCCTGTAGCATGCGAAGGGAGAACAGCATGTCAATGGTGGATCTTTCTGCTCGAAAGCCACACTGTGCCCCAGGGTAGACATGCACAGCCAGCTTCTGGAGCCTGTTTAAAGTGACTCGAGCGAAGACTTTCCCCACTATGCTGAGCAGGGAGATTCCACGCTCGAGTCGCTTTAATACAAAATTGCAACAATGAAATAAGCTGAAAAGTGCCCCATGGAAAAAGTACCAATTAATGCCATGTCAATTAAATTGTTTGTTGAGGAACAGAATGAATTTAATGTTAGGAATGGAATCAAAGAATTTAAGGATAAGTGTGTTTAAAGATAAATATGTAATGGGACACTAGGGCTCTTGCACTCCTGTGACTTTATAAATCTGTAGGATACAGTTGGTTAGGTTGTATAATGTAGTCAGTCGTGTCAGATTGATGCCCTGGGCCTATGCCTTGATTGCCGTTGAAGCAGATTTTTGTCTTTCTAAAATATTTACTTCTGGTTATTCATCTTTTTCAAGTGTGATGAAACCACACCTGCCAAATGGAAACATATCAATTTCATCATGTGGAACACTATTTGAACTTTTAATGGACATTGAACATAACTTGCTTAAAAGGACCACAGAGCTGAACAGCTGAAAACATGGCTGCGCATTTGCATTCTGAGAGCAAGTTGAATAGAGAGACAATGGAAGTGCTCCCTGATTCAATTAGCAAGATTGGGCTGGGCAACAGTGATGATCAAATGACATTGAGAGCCATTGTCTGTGGAAGAGCCAGCACTCCCCACGCACCAAGTGTGTCTAGTAAGCTTTGAAGAATCAACAACCATTGCAGGTGATGCTGTTTGAAACAAAGAGCTGGTCACATGACTAACCTGCAGGCCAACCTGGGAATTGATTGAATTGTGCCTCACAGAAAGATTTGGGGCAATTGAACTTCAAGAAGAAAGCATTCTTCTTTCTCTGTCTCTCTCACCAGCAAAGTTCCAGGGACCCAGAGAAGCAGCTTAAGAGAACTTCTTCAGCCTGCTGCTACCAGCAAAACAAGTGTAAAAGTGTACACTGGACCCCAACGAGAACTGCAAGACTTAACTCCAATCAAAGTCTTTACATCCAAACCAAAGACAGTAACTGAATTCCATCTTCTACTCTAAACCCTCCCCCTTTAATTCTTTCTCCTCCTCTGTATCTATTTGCTTGTGTGTG
Organism: Heterodontus francisci; assembly: GCF_036365525.1. Taxonomy (NCBI): domain Eukaryota; kingdom Metazoa; phylum Chordata; class Chondrichthyes; order Heterodontiformes; family Heterodontidae; genus Heterodontus; species Heterodontus francisci. Next base: position 108,605,035 of record NC_090376.1, read on the forward strand.
TTTATCGCGTATGCATGCTAGCATGGTTGTATCGCGTATTTTTAGTATTTTTTAACTGAGTTAGAGTGTTAAAGGTTAATAACCTTACATCCTTCCTGCTTAAACCTAAGAAAGCCTATCTGATTGGTTCGTTTACGATAATAATTAGAAAGCAGTGAGCAAGGACTCACTGAGGTGAAGCTAAAGACACTGTTTTAAAAAGTTAAACCTTGTCACGGCCAAGCCATGAAAGGCGCAAGAGGACAGCCTGAGACCCCTTCATCACCCAGTTATAACAGAAGTCACAAAATAAGTTGGGAAGAGTCCATAGTGATGGAAATTGCACATGTTCTGTTGGATAGACCAGGCTTTATTGGCCCTTCCTTGTACAATGATTTTTTTTTAATGCTCCCACATTAGAAAGACATTGCATTTATATACTGCTTATATCACACCAATTGAGGATTCCCACAGCATATTTGTCAGGATAGTAGGCAAACTTCCTGATCTTCTTCAAATATCATCATTAGATCTTTACCATTGGCCTTGGAATGGGTACAAAGCAGTTTTATTAGAATGGTACCAGGGCTCAATGTGTTAAATTATGAGGAGAGATACATAAAAGAACAAAGAACAAAGAGCAAAGAAAATTACAGCACAGGAACAGGCCCTTCGGCCCTCCAAGCCTACGCCGATCCAAATCCTCTATCTAAACCTGTCGCCTATTTTCTAAGGGTCTGTATCTCTTTACTTCCTGCCCATTCATGTATCTGTCTAGATACATCTTAAAAGACGCTATCGTGCCCGCGTCTACCACCTCCACTGGCAATGCGTTCCAGGCACCCACCACCCTCTGCGTAAAGGACTTTCCACGCATATCCCCCCTAAACTTTTCCCCTTTCACTTTGAACTCGTGTCCCCTTGTAATTGAATCCCCCACTCTGGGAAAAAAGCTTCTTGCTATCCACCCTGTCTGTATCTCTCATGATTTTGTACACCTCAATCAGGTCCCCCCTCAACCTCCGTCTTTCTAATGAAAATAATCCTAATCTACTCAACCTCTCTTCATAGCTAGTGCCCTCCATACCAGGCAACATCCTGGTGAACCTCCTCTGCACCCTCTCCAAAAATCCACATCCTTTTGGTAATGTGGCGACCAGAACTGCGCGCATTATTCCAAATGTGGCCGAACCAAAGTCCTATACAACTGTAACATGACCTGCCAACTCTTGTACTCAATACCCCGTCCGATGAAGGAAAGCATGCCGTATGCCTTCTTGACCACTCTATTGACCTGCGTTGCCACCTTCAGGGAACAATGGACCTGAACACCCAAATCTCTCTGTACATCAATTTTCCCCAGGACTTTTCCATTTACTGTATAGTTCACTCTTGAATTGGATCTTCCAAAATGCATCACCTCGCATTTGCCCTGATTGAACTCCATCTGCCATTTCTCTGCCCAACTCTCCAGTCTATCTATATTCTGCTGTATTCTCTGACAGTCCCCTTCACTATCTGCTACTCCACCAATCTTAGTGTCGTCTGCAAACTTGCTAATCAGACCACCTATACTTTCCTCCAAATCATTTATGTATATCACAAACAACAGTGGGCCCAGCACGGATCCCTGTGGAACACCACTGGTCACACGTCTCCATTTTGAGAAACTCCCTTCCACTGCTACTCTCTGTCTCCTGTTGCCCAGCCAGTTCTTTATCCATCTAGCTAGTACACCTTGGACCCCATGCGCCTTCACTTTCTCCATCAGCCTACCATGGGGAACCTTATCAAACGCCTTACTGAAGTCCATGTATACGACATCTATAGCCCTTCCCTCATCAATCAACTTTGTCACTTCCTCAAAGAATTCTATTAAGTTGGTAAGACATGACCTTCCCTGCACAAAACCATGTTGCCTATCACTGATAAGCCCATTTTCTTCCAAATGGGAATAGATCCTATCCCACAGTATCTTCTCCAGCAGCTTCCCTACCACTGACGTCAGGCTCACCGGTCTATAATTACCTGGATTATCCCTGCTACCCTTCTTAAACAAGGGGACAACATTAGCAATTCTCCAGTCCTCCGGGACCTCACCCGTGTTTAAGGATGTTGCAAAGATATCTGTTAAGGCCCCAGCTATTTCCTCTGTCGCTTCCCTCAGCAACCTGGGATAGATCCCATCCGGACCTGGGGACTTGTCCACCTTAATGCCTTTTAGAATACCCAACACTTCCTCCCTCCTTATGCTGACTTGACCTAGAGTAATCAAACATCTGTCCCTAACCTCAACATCCGTCATATCCCTCTCCTCGGTGAATACCGATGCAAAGTACTCGTTTAGAATCTCACCCATTTTCTCTGACTCCACACATAACTTTCCTCCTTTGTCCTTGAGTGGGCCAATCCTTTCTCTAGTTACCCTCTTGCTCCTTATATATGAATAAAAGGCTTTGGGATTTTCCTTAACCCTGTTTGCTAAAGATATTTCATGACCCCTTTTAGCCCTCTTAATTCCTCGTTTCAGATTGCGCCTACAATCCCGATATTCTTTCAAAGCTTCGTCTTTCTTCAGCCGCCTAGACCTTATGTTTGCTTCCTTTTTCCTCTTAGCTAGTCTCACAATTTCACCTGTCATCCATGGTTCCCTAATCTTGCCATTTCTACCCCTCATTTTCACAGGAACATGTCTCTCCTGCATGCTAATCAACCTCTCTTTAAAAGCCTCCCACATATCAAATGTGGATTTATCTTCAAACAGCTGCTCCCAATCTACATTCCCCAGCTCCTGCCGAATTTTGGTATAGTTGGCCTTCCCCCAATTTAGCACTCTTCCTTTAGGACCACTCTCGTCTTTGTCCATGAGTATTCTAAAACTTACGGAATTGTGATCACTATTCCCAAAGTAGTCTCCTACTGAAGCGTCAACCACCTGGCCCGGCTCATTCCCCAACACCAGGTCCAGTATGGCCCCTTCCCGAGTTGGACTATTTACAAACTGCTCTAGAAAACCCTCCTGGATGCTCCTTACAAATTCTGCTCCATCTAGACCTCTAACACTAAGTGAATCCCAGTCAATGTTGGGAAAATTAAAATCTCCTATCACCACCACCCTGTTGCTCCTACATCTAAACTTGATTTGTATTCCCTTGAGTTTAAAAGGTAGAGATGTTTAAATCATAAATAGATTTAAATAGGTAGATGCAGAGAAGCTATTTCCTCTAATGAGGGAATCCAGAACAAGGGGGCATAATTTTAAAATTAGAACTAGGCCATTTACATGTCAAATCAGGAAGCATTTTTTATATGTAACTTTGTAGAAACCTGAAATTCTTTCCCCTAAAAGACAGTGGAGGCTGAGTCAGAATTTTTCACGACTGAGTTCGATAAATTTTTGTTCGATAAGGCCAGATAAATAGTGTTATGGTATGACCGCTCAAGAGAAAGCCCCGAATCAATATATATATATAATTCTGACTGCGGTGGGAATAACGTACTGTCAATTCAGTCCCACCGCTCCACAGGTCGCATCATAAATATTTTAGAGCTTTCCAAATCAAAGAAAGCCACAGCCAAATTGAAACAATCTAGTAACCCCTGAATGAGGCGAAACAAACCAGGTATCTTGAGATCAACAAATTAACTATTTATAACTTATTTAAAGAATCTAACTCCTGCATTCGCATACAGCTACTCAAACTTACAGTATTTTGGTATTTAATTAGAAAAACTAGAAATAACAATAAAGTATTTGTAGATTACATTTCCTGACGACAGTCCTCTGATACAACACAGTCAAAGTCCGCTTGCAGTCTTCCAAACTCCGATGAATCTGACAGTAGGAATTTGGCTGTTCAATTCAGCAGTGAAGTTCAGCAATTCAGTTCAGCAGTTCTCGTACAAAACTCTTCTTTTTCGGCGATGAACACAGTGGATCAATAATTGCTTTTTTTTTAAAGAAACGAATCTGGCTTGAAGCTTCTTTAAAATTTTGAGAGAGTATAATAAATAGGGTTTAAATAGACTGAGAGAGCTCTCCTATTTCCTTCACGTGCCAGAACAGTCTGTCTGAACAAACCAGTTAGCTAATTTTTCAAAAGACAATTGGCAACATTGTATCTCATCTCCTTGATTTTGTATGGTTGTTGCCTCTGGAGCTGACTGCCTTAAAGAAGTACTGATCTTTTACAGTTTTAAAGGCACACAGCTTATTTTCTGAGGAGAGAAAAGAAGAATTGTGACAATAGAGTTGAGTTACCGATTAGCCATGATCTAATAGAACATCAAAACAGGCTAGTGAAGCTGAATGGTCTACTCTTGTTCCTTTATTATGTAGAATTCCATGTCATGGAAATGGACAAGACAAGTTTTTGTGTTAGCATCCTGTCCAAAGGACATCACAGTGGACAATGCAGCACTCCCTCACTGCTGCATCAGCCTCTGTTACATGCTTAGGTCCTGCTCTGGGGCTGGCACACACAATTTCTTTCTTAATGCTTATTTTCATATTTAAGAAAGAGAAAATCAATGTCTGTTAGAGAAAGAATCTTGTTTCTGCACTTAGCCTTTGTTTGAAATGTTTCCCTTTCTGCTCCTTACAACTAGCCAGAACAGGTTTTGGTTATAGGAGCACAGGCAGGAATATGACTCATTAAACATTTTCTCAAAAATTCTGACAGCCTATTCATTCACTTACTCTTCTCAACTATCGATCTATTAATGGAAATGTAACAACTTTTTTGAAGAACATTGGCACAGATTATACTTTAAGGCATCTGCCCACAGACCTTCATTCCTTGTTGAAGGATTTCCATAGGTTTTATTTCTGTCTATAACCATCTACTGAGAGACTTTGTCACAAATTCATAATGACTAGATACAAACTCCCATTTATGTTTGCAGCACATAAGAAGCTAAGAACATAAGAAGTAGAAGCTGGAGTAGGTCACTTGACCTTTAGAGCCTGCTTCACCATTCAGTAAGATCATGGTGCATCTTCTACCCTCTTCTAGCACTTTCCTCATATCCCTTAATTCATTTAGTTTCCAAAAATCTATCAAACTCTGTCTTGAATATACTCAATGACTGAGCATCCACAGCTCTCTGGGGTAGAGAATTTCAAAGATTCACAACCTTTTGAGCGAAGAAGTTTCTGCTCATCGCAATCCTAGATGGCCAACCCCTTATTTATGAGACTGTAACCCCATGTTCTTGATTCCCCAGTCAGGGAAAGTATTTTCTCAGCTTCTACACTCCAGAGAATATAGGCCTAATCTACTCAATCTCTCTTCATAGAACAATCCCCCCATCCCAGGAACCAGTCGAGTGAACCATGGTTGCGTTCCCTTCAGGGCAAGTATGTTCTTCCTTACATATGGAGACCAACACTGTTTTAAAAAACTACAAGAGATGTATATTCAGTGCTGTCTGTATGTTTTCTCACATTGCCTTACACAGAAAATACCACAGATCTCTCATCAGCAAAAACTGAAAATAAACTTTATCTGAATAAAACTTGATATTTCCTCTCTTGCACTTGTTCATATAATTTAAAATCAACAGATGAGCAGAAATAACTAGAAACTAAAAAAAATTCCAGCAGTTCTGCTGATTATGATCCAGATGTGTCAAGGGAAGTGGTGTAAACTGCACAGAGCAGATTGTACAATATTTATTCGTCTAATAGGATCACAGCTCTGGGTGAAATTATCCATGCTTTGGGGAAAGTTTGTGACTGACAAGTAAAAACTTTGATGAAGGCATTAAAATACAAAAGGGAATTCTCTGGATAAATTTAATAATGTCATCTTGTAATTTTAAAAAAAATGTGTAAAACCTTTTGGAAAGCTTCAGTTACTGACAAAAAATAGTTGATGAAATATTTTGTAAAAATATTTTGGATAACACAATAGGTTCATCAACAAACTCAGCCAGCACAAGCTGGTTTAGCAAAATTGAATGAGAAATGTTGGCCTATGAATTTACAATGTGGAAAGTTGACACAAGAGTGTGATCAAAAACATTGATAATGGAAAGTAAGGTTTGCAGATAGGTAGTGTGTGCCCTATTTAAGATTTCTTATATATTGTGGCTGAAAAGTAATAGTTTGGGGAGGAAAGCCTAATATCAAGTGAGATTCTTTAAAAATACAGCAAGAACTTGTATTTATTAGAGCTTTTACTGTAATAAAACATTCCAAAGCGCTTCATAAGGGCATTATAAAATAACACTTGACACCATATAATCGTAGAACCATAGAGGGGAATTTTATGCTCAGCCCCGCAATGGATTTGGAGGTGGGGAGAGCATATAATCAGGCAGGATGGTGGCGGGGAGGACCCCGCCACCTTCTTGCCTCCACCCAAATTAAGTCAAAGGCGGAAAGCCTGTGAATGGCTTTCCTGCCCCGCTGCCAATTGAGGTCCTCAAGTGGGCAATTAATGCCCAATTAAGGGCCTCTCCCCACTTCCTATGGTGCCGTGCAGTTAAAGAGCTGCCAGCCTTTAATTCGTAGGCAGCTGTCAGCAGATGGGACTTCTGCTACTGATATCCTTGATCACAGAGAAGGCCCGCCTAATTGGCACTTGATGTGGCGGCCTTTCCCAGAAGAGGCAACGCAGGCCTCTAGCCGGCACTTGTGCCAATGGTCAAGACCTCCATCCCCTGGGTAAAATCACGGCCATAGAATGGTTACAGCATAGAAGGAGGCTATTCAGCCCTTTGTGTCCGTGCCGACACTCAGTAAGAGAGTAAACCACAGAGGGAGATATTAGGGAAGATGACCAAATGCTTGGTTAAAAAGGTATGTTTAAGGAATGTCTTAAAGGAAGAAAGAGAGGTTGAAAGGTGGAGAGGTTTAGTGAGGGAAATCCAGAGTTCAATACCCAGACACCTGAAGACAAGGCCACCAATGGTGGAGTAATTAAAATCGGGGATTCTCCAGAAGCTAGAATTAGATAAGTGTAGATATCTCAGAGGGTGTAGGGCTAGAGGAGATTCCAGAGATAGGGAGGGGTAAAGCCTTGGAGGGATTTGAAAACAAGGATGAGAATTTTAAAATCAATGTGTTGCTTAACTAGGAGCCAATGTGGATAAGGGAGCACGGAGCTGATGGGTGAAAGAGACTTGGCCAAGCAGCAGAGTTTTGGATGACCTGAAGTTTACAGAGGGTAAAATGTGGAAAGCTGGCAGGAATGCATTATAATAGTCAAATTTAGAGGTAACAAGGGCATCAATGAGGATGTCAGCAGCAGATAAGCTGAGGCAAGCGTGCAATTGGAACATGTGGAAATAGGAAGTCTTAGTGATTGTGTGGATATGTGGCCAGAAGCTATATCAAGGTCAAATATAACACCAAAGTTGTGAACAGTCTGATTCAGCCTCAGATAATTGCCAGGGAGAAGATGCATTCGGTAGATAGGGAGCAGACTTTGTAGCTGGAACTGAAGACAATAGCTTCAGTCTGACAATATTTAATTGGAGGAAATTTCTGTCAGAAATTATCCAGTATGGGATGTCGGACAAGCACTCTGACAATTTAGGGATAGGTTCGGAGAGGTGGTGGTGAGGAGAGCTGGGTGTCATCAACGTATATGTGAAAAGCGACACTGTGTTTTTGGATGACATCACCAAGGGGCAGCATGTAGATGAGGAATAGGAAGGGACCAAGGATAGATCTTCCAGAGGTAATGGTTCATGAGTGGGAAGAGAAGCCATTGCAGGTGATTCTTTGGCTATGATTAGATAGATAAAAATGGAACCAGGTGAGTGCTGTTCCACCCAGCTGCCCAAAAATGGAGATGCATTGGAGGAGGATGATGTGGGCTACCATGTCAAAGGCTGTCGACTGGTCAAGAAGGACAAAGAGGGTTAATTTTCTTTTGTCACAGTCTCATAGGATGTCATTTTTTACAAGTATGTTGTAATGGACTTCAACACTGACCTTCCTATTGTACTTCTATTGAAGGATAATTCAACTACACTCTTGAGTCAGGCATTCCACTGGTTAAAACCATAAAAACATAGAGGGGTATCTGCCCATGCAAATTTAAACAAATAAAAAGATTAACTATAAGTTCTGCTGCGCAGCCCCTGTTTTTCTGGTGCTAACAGGAGAGCTAAGCTCCCACCAAAGCAGGCAGAAAGCACCTGCTCACTTTTGTCCAGAATTGCACTGTCCACCATATTGGTGAAGGAAAACAGAAGGAGACTAGGGCCCACACATGTAATTAGTTGATTTTTGTCTACAACGTGAAATAATTTGATTTATAAATTGGTTTGGAATGCTTATTTTGGGGTGGCTTTTATTTTTGCATTGTGGCCAAACAGACACTGTGATAGTCAGTAACGGGGCGAAGGCTAGACATGGGAAGTTAGACATTGGTAAGTGCAGAATTGAGGTTGCAGTTAATGGTATCGCACTTGGATGAGTCCTTCATGGACAGCCCAGCCAGAAAGGGGCGGTCTAGGTTGCCTCTTCTCTTCCTCCTTCCCCTCATGTTCCTTATTTCTCTCTGTATAGCCGGTGGCAGGGGCTGTGCACACATGATGGCGAAGTTGCACCATGCAGCAGATTACCACAACTCTTGCCGTCTGCTCTGCCAAGTACTGCAGAGCATACCCAGTAGCGAAACTGTTTTTTCACCATGCAATGTCCGACCTATCACATTTTGGGCTGGATTTTGGCCCAGCCTGACATCGGGTCCGTGATTGGTGAGGGGGGCAGTGGGGCGGTGGTGCGGGGTAATGGTGGGGTGGCCAGAGAATCAGAGCAGCAGTGGCCACCACGGAACCCAATGCCGGGATTGCTGGACCTGATCTTCCCGAGGGCAGGATAGGCTGATGTCAGCCTTCCTGCCTAGAGGCCAATTGTGGGCCTTTAAGTGGCCTATTGATGTCCAATAAAGGGCCTCTTCCCACTGCCACTAGGATCTTACCAGTGCCAGGGTGGCCTCCACCATGTGGGGATGGTGCCTTGGAAAACGAGACACCCTTCCTATGGGCTTTGGGGGGGGGCCCTCCTTCATGGGCAATTTATGACCCATGGAGGACCGCCTCCCACTCCGCCCCCCCGGGAACTACTGTACTCCCCACCCCACCAAGATACCCCTCCCCCGGACTGAACACCCACTGCCCGCATCCCCACTCGCTGGGTCTTCTGGATAGGCCCCGGCGACCCCGCCTCACCTCTCTCAGGTCTGGGTTTCCAGCGCTGGGTCTGGGTCCAAGGCCTCTGCAGTACCAACAATGGTCATCGCTCCTGGTGGCACTGCCATTGCTTTGGCCCAGCACTGGGAGCCCTGCCTCCTGCATATAATCCAGCCCTTTGTGTGCAGCATGCCTTTCATTGTATGCATGGATTGCACACCAGATCCATCAACCATGTGGTCAGCGGATAGCCCTTGTCACCCACCAGCCATCTTTTGATTTGCCCTGGTATCTTAAATGCAACTAGCACAGTGGACTGCTGCTTCATGAAGGCATCATGAGTGTTTCCAGGATACTTGACATTTGACCTGCATGGTGTGCTGATATGGTCACAAAGCAGCTAGATATTGAGGGGGTGGCATCCCTTCAGATTGCACATAGGGCAGAGTTGGCTTGCGGCGCCAGCCAAGTGATATGCTTGTAGTTGATGACAATCTGAACCATGGGGAAGCTTGGAATTCAGCGAAGTCACATGCTCACTCTACTTGCTTCTCTTTGGCAAGAGAGAATGAAATTAGTTAGCTGTTATTAAGAAGTCAACTTCAGTGACCTCACTTACAAACATTGGATGGCAAACTGTGAGATGTAAATATCTCCAGCTCAAGCTGGGAAGGAGGCAGACGCATAAAGGGTCATGGCAATAGTCACCTCCATAGCCACTCGCAATGCCATTCTCACCCAGATCTCCAGTGTGGCTGCAGCAGGTGACAAATTTCAGTGGCGATGACTTTATTGAGGAGAAAACATCGTACGTATTGCTGCAAACTGAGGTTCAGGTAGAAGTGTGCTCCATGAACACATTGGGTGGATATGGCCTTTTGATGACAGCCCTTCTACCCTTCCTTCTCCTCCCTCTTTCCGCAGCTTGTCCTGCTCTGTTTATTCTCCAAGGTATGCTGTATTCCAAAGGAAATTCCAACTAGTGCACCCTTATTTGGAAGCAACTGGTTTGTGCAGAAGCACTGAAGTCAGGAAAACATACTCCAGTACCTGCTGCACCACTCCTTGTAGATTTTTGCAACTTGAAACAACTATAGAAAGCATCAAACACTTGTAGAATTGAAGCAACAGGCAGAAAATAAACTAAGTAAGTCTGGAAGGCAGAGCAAATATAGACCTGTTAAGGCACAAGCGAATAATGCAAGGCTGGATTGCATCTATTTTAACACAAGGAGTCTTAGAAGTAAGGCAGATGAATTGAGGACATTGACTAACACATGGGAATATGCTATTATTGCTATCACAGAGACATGTTTAAGAGAAGGGCATGACTGGCAGCTCAGTATTCCGGGGTATAGAATCTTCAGGCGTGACGGGGGGTTGTAAAAGAGGAAGTGGCGTTGCACTATTGATCAAGAGTCAATTACTGCAGTAAGGAAGGATGATATCTTAGAGGGTTGCTCAAATGAGGCCATATGGCTCGAACTTAAAAACAAAAAGGGGGCAATCACCTTGCTGGGAGTGTACTACAGGCCTCCAAACAGTCAAGGAGAGATAGAGGAGCAGATATGTCGGCAAATCTCAGAGAGGTGTAAAAATAATAGGGTAATAATAGCAGGGGATTTCAACTTCCCCAATATTAACTGGGATACTCTTGGTGCAAAAGGCTTAAAGGGGGTTGAATTCATAAAGTACATCCAGGAGAGCTTTTTGAGCCAGCAAGTAGAAAGTCCTACAAGAGATGGGAAGCATTGGACCTAATCTTAGGGAATGAAGCCGGACAAGTGGTAGAAGTGTCAGTGGGGGAGCATTTCGGGGATAGTGACCATAACTCTGTAAGATTTAAAGTAGTTATGGAAAAGGACAAAGATGGAACAGAAATAAAGGTACTGAATTGGGAAAAGGCCAATTTCAATATGATAAAACAGGATTGGCCGAAGTAGACTGGGAGAAGCTACTTGTAGGAAAGTCTAGATCTGACCAGTGGGAGTCATTCAAAAAGGAAATAGTGAGAGTTCAGGGCCAACATGTTCCCATAAAGGTGAAGGGTAGGATCAACAAGTCCAGAGAACCCTGGATGTCAAGGGATATAGAAGACTGGATCAGGGAAAAAATTAGGCTTATGGCAGATTCAGAGGGCTAAAAAGAGCATAGGTACTGGAGGAGCAGAGAAAGTTTAGTGGGGGGGGGGGGGTACTTAAAGAAGTAATTAGGAGAGCGAAGAGGGGGCATGAAAAAACACTGGTGGACAAGATAAAGAAAATCCCATGGCATTTTATAAGTATATTAAGTGCAAAAGGATAACCACGGAAAGAGTACGGCCCATTCGGACCAAATTGGCAATCTGTGTGTGGAGCTGGAGGACGTAGGTGAGGCTTTGAATGATTACTTTTCATCTGTGTTCACTATGCAGAACGAAGATATAGGTGTAGAGATCAGGGAGGGAGATTGTGATATACTTGAACAAATTAGCATTGAAAGGGAGGAAGTATTAGCAGTTTTAGCGTACTTAAAGTGGATAAATCCCCAGGCCCAGATGAGATGTATCCCAGGCTGCCATGTGAGGGCTCTGACACAAATTTTCAAATCCTCTCTGGCCACAGGAGAGGTACCAGAGGACAGGAGGACAGCGAATGTGGTACCATTATTCAAGAAGGGTAGTAGGATAAATCAGGTAATTACAGGCCGGTGAGTCTAACATCGGTGGTAGGGAAACGATTGGAAAAATATTCTGAGGGACAGGATTAATCTCCACTTGGAGAGGCAGGGATTAATCAAGGACAGTCAGCATTGCTTTGTCAGGGGGAGATTGTGTCGAACAAATTTGATGGAGTTTTTTGAGGAAATGACTAGGTGTGTAGATGAGGGTAAAGCAGGTGATGTAGTCTACATGGACTTCAGTAAGGCTTTTGATAAGGTCCCACATGAAAGATTGGTTAAGAAGGTAAGAGCCCATGGAATCCAGGGTAATTTGGCAAATTGGATCCAAAATTGGCTTAGTGGCAGGAGGCAGAGGGTGATATACGAGGGTTGTTTTTGTGATTGAAAGCCTGTGACCAGTGGTGTACCACAGTGATCGGCGCTGGGATCCTTGCTGTTTGTAGACTACATTAATGATTTAGATGTGAATATAGGAGGTATGATCAGTACATTCACAGATGACACGAAAATTGGTGGTGTCGTAAATAGTGAGAAGGAAAGCCTTAGATTACAGGACGATATAGACTAACAAGGCAAGGGAATATACAATGAATGGCAGGACCCTAGGAAGTACAGCGGGTCAAAGGACCTTGGTGTACTTGGCCATAGATCACTGAAGGCAGCAGCACGATAGGTAAGGTGGTTAGGAAAGCATATGGGATATTTGCCTTTATTAGCCAAGGCATAGAATATAAGAGCAGGGAGGTTATGATGGAGCTGTATAAAATGCTAGTTAGGCCACAGCTGGAGTACTGTGTACAGTTCTGGTCACCAACACTATAGGAAGAATTTGATTGCACTGGTGCAGAGGAGATTCACCAGGATGTTGCCTGGGTGGAGCATTTCAGCTATGAAGAGAGACTGGATTGGCTAGGGTTGTTTTCCTTAGAATAGGCTGAGGGGGGACCTGATTGAGGTTTACAAATTATGAGGGACATAGATAGGGTAGATAGGAAGAAACTTCTTCTTTCCCTTGGCAGAGGTGTCAATATTCAGGGGGCATAGATTTAAGGTAAGGGGCAGGAGGGTTAGAGGTGATTTGATGAAAAAAAATTTCACTCAGAGTGTGGCTGGAATCTAGAACGCACTGCCTGAAGGGGTGGTAGAGGCAGGAACTCTCACAACATTTAAGAAGTTTTTTAGTTTTAGTTTTTAGTTTTAGAGATACAGCACTGAAACAGGCCCTTCGGCCCACCGAGTCTGTGCCGACCAACAAGCACCCATTTATACTAATCCTGCACTAATCCCATATTCCTACCACATCCCCACCTATCCCTATATTTCCCGACCATCTACCTATACTAGGGGCAATTTATAATGGCCAATTTACCTACCAACCTGCAAGTCTTTTGGCTTGTGGGAGGAAACCGGAGCACCCGGAGAAAACCCACACAGACACAGGGAGAACTTGCAAATTCCACACAGAATTGAACCCTGGTCACTGGAGCTGTGAGGCTGCGGTGCTAACCACTGCGCCACTTGAAATGCCATAGCATATAAGGCTATGGGCCAAGTGCTGGAAAATGGGTTTAGAATAGATAGGCGCTTGATGGCTGGCACAGACACTATGGGCCGAAGGGCCTGTTTCTGCACTCTATAACTCTATGATTCTATGACTGGCAATGAACCTGAAATTAGTTGATGATTTCTTTAAATAGTTCTGGTGAGTGGGTAATTCCTTCCTGCTGCTGAACATTTATTCAGCTGTACAAGGTTAAGAGGTGTTCGCTGGAGCATCGGGCTGCAGAATGATATCGCATGCATTAAATCCACACTGACGTCATGATCTGCCTGTTCTTTAAGCATCCAATGGCCATTCACTGTGCCCTGACCAATATGGTGTCCAACGTGATTTGCTCCAAATTTTAACTCCAAATGGCACCTGTAGGGCCAAAACAGTGGGGGTCACTGCTTTGAATTTCACAGCAAAACATTTTTGTTATATCTGCACTAATAATATTTGATTTATATAACAGATGGGTCAGAATTAAAGCAAATGAGCTGATGCCTCTCACAATGAGTGCTTAATTCAAGGCCCCGGTGTTTCATTATTGCCTTCTTATGCTTTGTTATAGAAAATGCATATGTTTCTTGGACGCTTAGCAGAAAGAATTTAATTACAGTGTTCTCTCAATTTACCACAAGTTTTGCCTAAAGTTTCTACAGATTTCTGACTTATTTGGTCACCTTATTTTGAAAGTAAGTGGCAGGCCCAAAACTTGGCCTACTTGTCCCAGGTAGTTGAAATTTTCAGATTTATCTTCACATTACCTGTAAATAAGTGGATTGTGGCATACTGCATGTGATGTTGGTTGCCAGAAGGGCTTATTAAATTCACTGTTCTGCCTCTAATGGTCTGCTGAGAAATCTTGTAAAATTTAGATCTGTGGCCCTGGTATTTGATGTCACTAAGGTTAAATGGCACCTTAAGGATCTGCATTTTATCCACAGAATCTCAAGCCCTACACACAGAGAAGCTCCTTTACACCAAACTGTGATTTAACATACCCTTGAAACATTCAACAGTGTGTTCAATCTTTGATATTACATTAAGGTTAAACTTTACATAAATTTCCAGGTAGATATTACATACCTTCACTCATTTGATGCAAGCTTCCACAGTGAAATTTGCATTCAGCCAACCTGGGGCAAAGCTACTGTTCTACACAAGAACATCAGTAAGATGACTAACATATGAATACACTTGAGACCTAAGTGAACGAGAATCAGGGCATGGCATTCAAACTTAATCGTCCATTTGTAGTCAGTCAGTTTTTGAGTGATGGAAACTTATTAGCATTGTGGCGAGCAGATGAGAGACAGTATAAATATTTAAGAGACTACTTTCCAATTCCTTCAGGGGAGCCTTAGATGAAATATTACTTCTTCCAGAGAGCCTTGCAAATCTTGATTTCTTGCTTCCATGCCATTTAAGTGTTCATTCAAATGATCCACTCTACCAGTTAGGTTTTCATCCAATCCCAATATTTCATTAGTTTCAATACGTTAATAGACATTCAAAGTGATTTCATTTTGTTTTGCACAATACCAACTTGGCACCTGGCTTCAATGAACAAAGTTAGTGGTTGTTTCCAACCAGCTCCATCTTGTATACCTGAACTCAGCTTGCTGGGCATCAGTGGATTGTGACTTAAAAACAAGAAATGCTGGAACCACTCAGCAGGTCTGGCAGCATCTGTGAAAAGAGAAGCAGAGTTAACGTTTTGGGTCACTGATGTGGGGCGTTGACTCTGTGTCTCTCCCCACAGATGCTGCCAGACCTGCTGAGTGGTTCCAGCATTTCTTGTTTTTATTTCAGATTTCCAGCATCCGCAGTATTTTGCTTTTATTTTAGTGGATTGTGACTGTTCACTTCAGTCTGTTCATGATTGTAAAAGGCATTGTTCATTAGGTCAGCTCTTGTCATCATTTCTACTGCACAGCTGCTTCACTGTCAATGTAGTGACGTGCAAGGAGACTTCAATCTTCACTCCCAGCTACCACAGTAATAATATCCATTCCACTTGTCAATTGAAACTCTCCTAAAAACCAGAGTATCAAGTTCAAGCTATTATGCTCATTGATTTTAATCTTCCCTAAGTTCTTTTGTTATCTGGAATAACAAATTGAAAAGCTGCATTTTTCTTGTAGTGGTTTATTTGATTTAGCTACACAAAATCCCTTTACCAAACACATCTTTACGAAAGCAAAATCCCCACTTTGATTTAACATTTCCAGCCAAGATTCATGTTATGGATTTCCTGAATACATACATCTTCAGTCAATAAAACAGCAAGGTTATCATCACACTCCATTGCTACTGACATTGGACCAAACGGTACCCATAATTTGAATTAGTTCTTTGACATGCACACTAGCATGCTCCTCACTAAATGCAATACTTGTGATGCATTGGAAGCCAGCATCATTTTCTCTGATACCAATCAATAACGAACTACAGGTTTTGACCTGTCTATGTTGTGCTGATAAAAGTCTGATCAATTTTGGGGGCAACTTGTCCAAGATTACACCAGTAGTTAAGAACAAAATTCTGCAGATGCTGGAACTCTGAAATGAGAACAGAAAGTGCCAGAAATACCCAGCATGTCCGGCAGCATCCATGGAGAGAGCAATAGAGTTCTGATGAAAGGTCACAGATGTGGGGCGTTGACTCTGTGTCTCTCCCCACAGATGCTGCCAGGCCTGCTGGGTATTTCTGGCACTTTCTGTCCTCATTACACCAGTAGTTTTCTGATAAGGTGCCTGCCAGTCCCTACTGGTGGCATGGGGGTCTCTGGAATCTTACCGCCTTAGTCTTTAAACGCTGACTGGGACCATATGCGAAACCCAGCCTACTTTGTGATCTTCCCAGAGGCAACCAATTAGTAGGCCACCTCCAGGAGTCCCGTCCAATCAGGGACGGCGGGCGAGCTCTGCAGGATGGAGAGCACCCAAGGTTCTGGGTGGCCAGCAGCCCCACTGGGAAAGGTGGGTGCTGCAGAAGTAGGAGGGAGACAATGGAGACACCCTCTGAAGATGTGAAAAAATCCGTAAAAATAAATATGCGAATAGGTGCCAGTCGGATGGCCTGCAGCTGCAGCTGTGGCCCTCTGGCAATCTCGGCTGTGACAGTGGTGGGGGGAAAACCAAGGAGGCGTTGATTGTCCCCCCCAGCCTGCCTCGGGAAAGCCCCCAGCAGCCATCTTTTTTTTAATCGTTCATGGGATGCTGGCGTCACTGCCCATCCCTAACTGCCCTTGCGAAGGTTGTGATGAGCTGTCTTCTTGAACCTTAGCAGTCCTTGGGGTGTAGGTACACCAACAGTGCTGTTAGGAAGGGAGTTCCAGGATTTTGACCCCGCGACAGTTAAGGAATGGCGATATAGTTCCAAGTCAGGCTGGTGTGTGGCTTGGAGGGGAACTTGCAGGTGGTGGTGTTTCCATGCATCTGACACTCTTGTCCATCTAGGTGGTAGAGGTCACGTGCTTGGAAGGTGCTGTCAAAGGAGCCTTGGTGAGTTGCTGCAGTGCATCTTGTAGATGGTACACACTGCTGCCACTGTGCGTTGGTGGTGGAGGGAGTGAATATTTGTGGATGGGGTGCCAATCAAGCGGGCTGCTTTGTGCTGGATGATGTCGAGCTTCTTGGGTGTTGTTGGAGCTGCACCCATCCAGGCAAGTGGAGAGTATTCCATCACACTGCTGACTTGTGCCTTGTAGAGATGGTGGACAGGCTTTGGGGAGCTTGGAGGTGAATTACTTGCCACAGAATTCTTAGCGTCTGACCTGCTCTTGTAGCCACAGTATTCATGTGGCTGGTCCAGTTCAGTTCAGTTTCTGGTCAATGCTAACTTCCAAGATGTTGATAGTGGGGGTTTCAGTGATGGTAAATACCATTGAACATCAAGGGGAGATGGTTCTCTTCTCTCTTGTTTGATATGGTCTGGAACAAATATCCTTGCAGGAATGTTTGCCCATGCTGTTGGGGATGGTTTAAACTAGATTGGCAGGGAGATGGAAACCTGAGCGCAGTCTCAGAGAGGACAATTTCAGGGCAGGGAACAGGACACAGAAAATTGGCAGTATTAGCGAGTGACTCTGAAAGACAGAAGAAGCAAAGTTTAAAAAGTGTGCAACACAGGAATTTGGCAGTGTCAAAGGGTATTTATTTAAATGCAAGGAGTATAGTAAATAAAGACAATGAGTTGAGGGCACAGATAGACACATGGCAACACAATATTGTTGCCCATATGGCGTTCTTGGAGGATATGGGTACATACAGCTGCACCAGCCATTGAATTGGCACTCTCCTGATGTCACACAGCCCAACTAGTTGTTTGTGAAGCCAGGATCCCAAATGTGGGTAACACAGGCCCTGGTAATGTCTGCATTGTTCAATTCTGGGTACTGCCTGTGTGGAGTTTGCAAGTTCTCCCTGTGTCTGCGTGGGTTTCCTCCGGGTGCTCCGGTTTCCTCCCACATGCCAATGACTTGCAGGTTGATAGGTTAATTGGCCATTATAAATTGCCCCTAGTATAGGTAGGTGGTAGGGAAATATAGGGACAGGTGGGGATATGGGATTAGTGTAGGATTAGTATAAATGGGTGGTTGATAGTCGGCACAGACTCGGTGGGCCAAAGGGCCTGTTTCAGTGCTGTATCTCTAAACTAAACTAATGAGAAAAGTAGTGTGAAGCAGCAAGATGGGCCCTTTAGTAGCATCGTTTAAAGGGTCAGGTGCCCTAATTGCAGGTATGTTAATTTTTTCAAATTTTCCCATTGCAAAGTATCTGAAAGTAGACTGCAATCTTGTTGGAGATGTTGTGTTGAGTTCCTACATTTGACAGTATTGCTGGGATGGCAGTATAGGTGACCTGTGCACACAAAGTGTTGGATTCTAAGCAGCTCTCGACATCGAGATCCGTGGCAGGGGGACCCTGAAGATAGCTCCGGATGAGGCCCGCCATGGATCCGGACGCCGGCAGGGCCCGGTCCGATCGGCCCGGCAGCGGCAAGGGACCATCAGCGATGGAACCACAATCACTATATTCAAATTAATAAAATTAATGCATTGACATATACTTACCTCATATCTTGAGGGCCCGCCGCGATGTTCGGTGTGGCGGCCAGCACTCCTGTACCTTCGGATCCCCGTCCAGGGAAATGAGGCGCGACACTGGTGGGGAGGGGGGAGGAGGTAGGTTTATCAGTGCTGGAGCGGTGGGGGGGATAGGTTCAAATAAACATCATTGGTGTAGGGGATGGCGGGAAGCATTGTACTTTAATCTTTGTGCAGTTTGGGGGGGGGTGCGGTGGGGTGGAGAGGCCAGATGTTAAAGGTAAATTTCTTTTTTGGGGGAAGGGCAAATAGCTAATGTAATTGTTATGGGGGGGGGGAGAGGGGCAAAAGCAATGTATTAATTTAATTTTATTGAATATGTCTTTAAATATTTAAATAAGCTGGCAGGACTGACTGCCCATCAGAAACGGTGTCAGTGCCAGCGCAGAGGCAGCTGATGCCATTGCCGGATGGACAGCTCGCCCCCTCCACATGATTGTGGGGTGGGGGGGGGGGGAGGGCGGCGAGCCACCCAGCTATTTAAATAAGCCGCCGCACTTAAGACTGTGGGGGCACTTTGGAGTGCGGCACGCACAGGCGAGCTACCATTTTTTGAGCTCTTAAAATCCAGCCCAAAGACGGCAACAAATATGGGGGCAGCAGTGGCTGTGCCTCTGGATCTGTAGCATGACAGGGAGTTGGAGCAGTAGCTGTGGAGAGGGCCAGCTCTGCACCTTGCCCTCTGCCAACTGGAGCCAGACTCTTCCATGCTCCTTGACAGTGGCAGAGGCTACATGGAAGGCCAGCCAGTGCACTCAGCATCTCGTTGTACATGTCCATTCAATGCTCTCCAATATGCTGCCTCATCAAGATCCACATCTGAGTCATCTGCAGCAGAACTCATCTTCCATCTCGCCCTCTAGTGAGCAGTCACACAAACCATCCTTTCACCCTGGCCTAGCTGTAGTTCACTTATGCACTCTGACTCACCACGTACTGATCCTAAATCTATACTTGCCTCCAAGGTAATTAGAGCGTCAGTAGCTGAGCTGGTGGCTATGAGTGTCTCATCAAATGATGGGGCCTTTTTATCAGTGCTGTGTTGTTGCTCTGTTTCTGTAATAAAGATGTTCCTGTGAGTTCTTTCTTTACACCTTCTGTTTTGCAAAGGCCCTGTTCCATATATGGTAAAACCTGGTTTTAACTCCTTCAGTTGGTCTGCAATTACTTCACTGTCCTTGTCAAAACAAGCCAATTACTTCTCCAGGCGGTTGTTAACTTGGGCCTCACGCAGGAATTTCAAGGCCCACTGCTTCAGATAACAAACACATTTTAGCTCTGCTTTGTTATCTCTAGTGCTGTTATCAACCTCTTGGCTGGTATGGACAGACTTGTTTTTTAGCTCTTAGTGAGCAAAACCTGTATCTCTTCCCAGTTGCTAGAACCTGGCAGTTTCATTGATTTTGCAGACCTTGCTAATTCTGAAAATGCTTTGTCATGAACAAATTGACCACCTGCCTTGTGCTTTCAGGCCCACGATACAGTCTATTAGATGTCTTCGGTCTGGGTACTTCGATGTTCCATGTTGCCACCATGGGACAGAATCAACACACACAGGACTCCACCACAACTGGTCTACATTCATTAATATAAAAGAAAATAAAGGAACAGTTACATGGTTAAAAAGTTATTGTACATTAAAAGGTAAAAACATGTTGGCTTACACCCATAATGTTCTTTTCTTTTTATTCATTCTTGGGATGTGAACGTGGTTGGCAAGGCCGGCATATATTACCCATTCCTAATTCCTTGAGAAGATGGTGGTACGCCACCTTCTTGAACTGCTGCAGTCCATGTGGTTTAGGTACATCCACAGTGCTGTTAAGGAGGGAATTCCAGGATTTTGACCCAGCAGCAGTGAAGGAGTGGCAATGTAGTTCCAAGTCAGGATGGTGGTGCTCTCAGCAAAGTCAGATGCTAAATACTCTGCTGCAGCTGGCACCATATTGCAAAGAACCATCTCCCCTGTAGGGCTCAGGAGATGTGTCCTTGTCTCCTGCCATCTCAGCTCTGCTCCCATCTATTGTGTGCCAACTTGTTCTGCAAGAGAGAAGACAAAATATCTGTTGTTGTGTAGTACAGTGTATGGGTGATGTTTGTTTGCCATACCTGAATACCTGGAGGTATATGGAGGCATTGAGAGGTGGGTGTGAGGCCATCAGCATTGGTCGGTGTGTGAGAGTGAGATGGAATATCTGGTTGTCAGGTGTGATTCCTGAGTGCCAGGGGGCATTGCTGAATGAGTGATGGCAGTGTGGTGAATTGAGCAGCATGAAAGTCTGGTGTTGTGGTGGGTAGGAGATGTCATGTGAAGATGCATTCACTGACTTTGACCACCCACGTGATGTCATTAGACTTCTAATGGCACTGCTGCCAGATCCTCGGCTCCAGATTCTGGGAGTTGACCTTCCTGGCCATCTGCTTCCACTCCCTTCTGAGTGTGGTCATTGAGGGTCTCCTGGACCCCTGTGGGACCATGGCATCTCTCCTCATGCCCTTGTGTAACAGTAATACCTTCAGCACCACACCCATTACTCTGAATCCTCTGTCTGCCCTGGTATTCAGTTTTCAAGAATTTCCAGTGCAGCAATCTTTTTGTCCAGCTTCCCATTAAGAGACAGCTTTCCTTTAAGAAAGAGCAAGCTGCCTGCACCATGGGATCAGCAAACAATGCTGCTGGGGCCGACTGGACTCAGCACTCCCAGAACCCACCTACCTGGTTGGGAGGGCGCCTGCTTCCATGGCATCATTATAGAGTATGGATCAGTGTTGGAGGCACACCAGGTAGCGCCACAATCATTCAGATGTGGTGGGCACATGAATTTTGCATGTTGCCCACCTCTATCTGAAAGGGTTATGAATTGCAACCCCACACCCAAAAATTGGGGCAAACAAATTTCCAGTCCAATGCCAATATTTTTAATGTAAAGAAATGTTGCAAGGCACTTTACAAATAGGTATAAGGAAAAGAGATTCTGACCAATGAAGTGAGAGAGAGACAGGAGGGGTGACTAAAATCTTAGTGAATGAGATGTGTGTGAGGCAGCTGAAGTATCTGCCACCAATGGTGGAGTGAATGGATGGGGAATGCACTAAAGACTGGAATTACAGGAATGCAGCATTTGAGAGGGGATGCAAGACTGGAAGCAAGACTGGAAGAGACTGCAGAGATTGATGGAACACCAACAGTTTAGGCAAATATAAGCTTGCCGAAGCAAGGGAGATGATGGTTTAAGTTGTATCACTTGTGGTGAGTCACTCAGCATTACATTTGTCTCTTTAGCCACCTTTCCCAGTTTCACCCTTTTTCAACATTATTGAGTTGCTTCCTATGTTTCAACGACTCTGTCTTTTGAAATCAGCTTTCCTGTGTATTTTCCTCCTGAAATAAACTTTATTGCTTTGCTCAATTGTGTTTAGTTCTCATAATAGCTCCAAACCCCACTTGTGTTATTCTATTATTTTGTCACCTTGCTGACTGTCTCTCCTGATTTCATCTACTTCAGACTACCCACAATCTCATCTTGTCCCATTCTGCTCACTTTTATTATTTGGTTTGGATTTTCTCTTTCTGCCTCTTGGGTAAATGATGTGAAGCTCCACTCTTGGCATACAATCATGGATCATAGGCCCACACTGTAACCTATTGAGTCTTCAGACCAATATTTACTCCTCTCTGTCTGTTCTTACATGCCCACTCGATGGGTTACACAAAGAGTCTTTCTGCTGGTACTCATCACATGCCCTTCCCCTTCTTCACTTGTTATTGACTTCATGTTTTTATCTGGCACCCTTTCTTGATATTCTGTTCAAGGTTGAATGTCTGTAAGTCATTTTTTGACACTGTATGTTCTCCCACTGTGCTCCAGCTGCCATGAATGCTTCATAGCTTCTGTAGAGCCCTAAGATCATCCAACTGTGGTCAGAATGCTAATGGATTTGCTACGGACAGACGGTAAGGAGTGTGGACGGTTCCCATTGCTCACCTCCCAACTGACCGCAATTGTGTTTTGTTAAAATGATTCTTTAGCCCCTGAGTGTCTTCAGGGTCAAATAAACAGACAAAAGACAGGTAAACTAATCCCAAAATGATCACAAGCTCACTCACACACATATTCACTCACACATACATACACAAGAATAGATAGATAGAGAGAAATGGTTAAGAGTTGGTTAAGGTCCCAAGTGAGGTAAGGGTTCATGGTTTACAGAAGACTATTGAGTCTTCATGGAGGAAAAGTCTTTTTTTTTAAAGTTGCAGGCCTGATTATTTGTAGTCTTGAACTTGCGGAGGTGTTGTAGAGCTCTAGTGGATGTAATACAGCCCAAAGTTGGTGGCGTGTGGTTTGTGACCAGATGGATTTGTTCACAGATGGTTTGTCTCAAAGTAACTTTGCGATGTCTCTGCTGTATTGGCTGTTCTTGGTCAGCAGGGTCCTTCCTTTGCCTGCTGGATCCTTCTCATAGGCTGTGATGTTGGCTTGATCTTCCCCTCTCTCTTTCTTCAGAGAGCTATCTTTTTAAGGTAATAATCTCTCACATTAGTTTCTGTCAGAAGATGCATGGCCATCTCCCCTGTTGTCACCATGTAACGGGCAAGATATGATAACCATGACCATCGTTTGATATTTGAATGGAATCATTTTGTTATGATATTGCTGTTTCACACCATATTCATCTTGGTTGGGCTATGAGCTAGACTGTCTCCAGCATCCTCTGTTGATCCATCTATGTCAATTGGAGCCATTAATATGCAATAGTTCCTTTCAATTTCAAAGAAGTTCTCCCCAGCACTATTTCAGACTAGGTTAACAAGCTCCTTCTTTGCAGATGAGTTTGTGGATTTCCAGTACAGGAGGGGTCACATAACTGCTACTCCATTTTGTCTGTGTATAAGTGTCCATGTTCTTGTGATTTTGTCATTTCAGTTGGCTTTTTAAATTCATAATTCTTCGATTTCATTGTTTATTTCATCACAGCTCATTCCATGCATGACCGATAATACAGCCAGGTTTTTCATTTCTGCACATGCCGCCCTCCACCAGCACAGATACACACATCTTAGTGGGTACTGAAATAGAGGTGGATATGTCATCATATGGTGCACATCATGAGCTGAATTTTGTCATTGCAGAGGGTATCCTGACGATGGGCCGAATGTTACCTTTGTCAGGCAACTGGACAATCTGTGACCTACGGAGGGGCCCTGCCAGGAAACACTCCACTTACATGAACCACCCCCCTCCCCCTGCACTAAACGCCCACCCTCCCCCAACAATCGTCGGGGACTGCCAGTCTGGCCTCACTTATCTTTGGTCTGGACTCCAGTGCTGTTCCTGGATCCAAGGCCTCTTGCAGTACCGGCTGTGGCCACCACTCCCAGTGGAGTTACCAATACTACTGAGTTGCTGACCGTCTGATTGGCAGCTCTTGGAAGTGGGACACTGTTTTGAAAGGGATGGGGACCCCATTGCCATGCAGTTAACTGCCCAAGCGCGGTTGAATTGCACTGGGGCGGGGCTCCGAAGGGGATAAATGGACTAAATTAAGCCCCCAGAGTGGAGTATGTGTGGCCTGTGTGATTGAGATGGAGTGCTTTATGATGTTGGGACTGCGTTGTGCTGGCGTGAGGTTGAGGGGAGGGAACTGTGGCGAGGGGTGAAGAATGTTCAGGTTTACAGCGCTATATGGCTTTAGGCTTATACATTATCTGAATCGTGCCGCTATGAGGCTGTCATGGGCTTCTCTGGCTGCCAGCTGTGTGGCTACAGCCACCCTAGCCACATTATACTCCTCTTCCTCCAGATCCTCAGAGGAGGAGGATGCTGAGAGGTCTCACCTTCCTCTTCTGTGGCGCCATGTTGTACAAGGTACAGCATGCCACTACCATTCTGGACAGCATTGCTGGTACATACTGAGGGGGGTCCCCAGATCTGTCAGTCAACTGAATCCATTTTCATCTAGCCATGACTCCAAGGAGCCAGCCACTCACACTGTGTGGAAGTGCAAACACCCAACTGGCATGGGGTAGGAGTCATGGCAGCTTCTAAGAAATCTTGTGCGATTATGCATTATTAACTAATGGTAATCACAAACGATGTGCACATTGAGGGAGTGGAATCCTTTCCGGTTGAAGAATACTCTAGGATGATCTGATGACACCTTAATTGCCTTATGTATGCAGTCTCTGGTTCCCTGAACCTATGGAAATCCAGCCACTGCAGCAAGTACCAGAGCTCTCTGTATCTGCCTGGCATCAACAGTGTCAAAGTGGCAAACATGGCATCTGTGAATTGGGAAATGGTCTCATGGGCTGCAGATTGTGAGATCCTGCAGATATCTCCAGCTGATGTCCGAAAGGAGCCAAAAGTGAACAAATTCAGGGCTGGTGTGACCTTGATGGCCACTGGCAGTGTGTGCCCACCTGACCCACTTGAAGGAGGCTTTGTTCCAAGAGGCTGCAAATGTCAGCAACAAGCTGCAATGAGAACCTGAGCCTCCTGAGAAACTGTTGCTCAGTCATGTCAAGGAGCTGATCCTCTGTTTGTAGACCCTGTTTGGGAGGGTGCCGTCTCCTTCAAGTTGGAGCTCAGTGTCTTTCCCCTCTGTCCTGTGGAGCAGCATATGACTGTGGAGAAGTTAACTGCTGTAGCTGCTGTTGCTGCTCCTGCTGGTGCTTGTGCTGTTGGTCTTCTGTTCTTCTTCAGAAGTCGATATAATGGCTGTGTAAGCTGCTCCCATTCTGCAGTGAAGTCTGAGAGCAAGTAAGTTTACACAAAGGTAAATAAGGTGCACGATAAGTCAAATGACTTCCAAAAGTTGTTCCTGTCTTGTAAATCAGGGAAATCATGCTCTCAGCTAAGTTTTGAGAGTACAAGCCTTTCATTTAAGCATAGCTGCAGCTGTTCAGTTTTTCTATTTAAATGCTTTTTAGAACGTCAGTTTCACTGCTCAGTGACTTCCCACTGTGTTCTCGCCTTGTGCACACTGGCAAGATCCATACAGCTCAGTAAATACGTGCGCCCTGTCTGTTAAAGCTAGAATGGAAGGTTAAGTTGCTACTTAATTGCTGCTTAACATATTTAAATATCTAACCTGATACCTTCAAGGGATTTTCCTGCTCTCTTCCAAATGTGTTCCTTTTAAATATGGAAGACAGTGTGAACATGTCAGTTCCCCACACACTGGGGGGAATTTTATGCTCTCCCACAAGGCAGCTTTGGAGGTGGTGAGAGCATGCAATCAGGTGGGATGGTCAAGGGGTCGGGGGCTCACCACTTTCCCACCTCCATTGAAATTAAGTCTGGAGCAGGAAAGCCTGTGAACGGCCTTTCCACTCTGCCATCAGTTGAGGCCCTTAAGTGAGCAATTAATACCCAATTAAGAGCCTCAGTCTGCCGCTGCTGCAATTAGCCAAGCAGCAGGCGGCCTGTTGCCGCACGGGGAGCATGGCAAGAAAAAACGCGTGCGTTGCTCACTGGCTTTGGGTGGCAGGGGGTGGGGTCCTCGTTAAAAGATACTGAGTGCCTAAACGAGGGATCCGCATCAGGAAGGGGGGATTGCCACTGAGAGCCACACCCCTGCCCTTGCTGCCAACCCCCCCCTACATCTCCCTTCCCCACGACCTTCACCCCATGAGACCACTCCCGCCCTCACCTACCTGTGGCCTGGTTCCAGCGCTGCTCCTGGGCCTCGGGTGGGTGCTCCACCAGCAGCAACTACCACCTCCATGGCGAGCTGCCGGCCTCTGATTGGCTGGCAGTTCTCAGAGGGCAGGATTTCCGTCGCCGGGGTCCTTGATCCCAGGGAAGGCCTGCTGCTGTCCACTTAAAATGCCTAATTGGCATTAGATTCGGCTAGCGTCTCACAGAAGGGGCAACGCAGGATTCTCGGTGGCACGTTTGCTGGAGGCTGAAACCCCCATCACCCAGATAAAATCCTGCCACTGTCATTTTTCAGGTCTTTAAGCACCTGCATGCACCCGGGCCCATCCCTTCTCAGCAGATAAAATTCTGCCCCTAATGTCAACGCGATCAATCTTTCATTTATATAGTGGCTTTCATGACTTCAGAATATCCCAACGCAATTTACAGCCAATGAACTACTTTTGAAGTTTCGTCTCTGTTGCAATGTAGGAAACATGGCAGTCATTTGCACACTGTAAGGTCCCACAAACAGAAAAGAGATGACCAAATAATAATTTTTTTTTTAATGGCGTTGATCAAAAGATAAATATTAGCCAGAACACCAAGGAAAACTTCCCTGCTCTTCTTTGAAGTGTACCATGGGATATTTTACATCCATTTGTAAGGGTAGAACAGAGCCTTGGTTTAATGTCTCATCTGAAAGTTGGCACTTCTAGCAGTACAGCGCTCCCTCAGTACTGCATTGGAGTGTCAGCCTAAATTATGTGCTCAAGTCTCTGGAATGGGATTTGAACCCACAAGCTTCTGACTCAGACGAGAGTGAGCCAAGCCTGACACCTAATGTTGTAAACTTTGTCCACAGTTCCACATTTGTAAAGTTTAAAAAAGGAATATGGATGTTGACCATTTCAAGTCTTTTAAGTCTCTGTTTTCATCTCTTCTGCATGAATTCTTCAATCGGATAGTTCATGGCACACAGCTACCTGGGGAGAGATTATCAGTACATGCCTACAGGTTAGAAA
Source organism: Heterodontus francisci (assembly GCF_036365525.1). Classification (NCBI taxonomy): domain Eukaryota; kingdom Metazoa; phylum Chordata; class Chondrichthyes; order Heterodontiformes; family Heterodontidae; genus Heterodontus; species Heterodontus francisci. The sequence continues at coordinate 108,632,149 of NC_090376.1, forward strand.
GGTATTGTTGAACTTGAGGGTCCCAAATGTGTTTAAATGTAAAGTAATGGCTTCAAATATTCTAAGCAGGCAATACATTGCCCTTGCATAGGAATCAAGTATTACAATTGTCTATATTCGAGCCTGAGGTGGATACACTGGGGTAAGTGTTGAGCACAGACAGATTTGGCCACTAGAGAACAGGTAGTTCACAATTTCATGGACAGAAAATCTAGGGGGGCTCCAGCATGCAATTTCTCAATATGTACTCCTATTAGGTGAGGCTCCTGATAGGTGAGGCATGGAATCAGTAGATTTGACTTACTTTGCAAAATTACAGATTTGGTTTGAGTAAGTTAAAGCTTGAAACCTAACTCTCAGGGGGAGAAATTCATTCATGTACCACCACTTCTAGCAATGATGATAATGATTTCGTCAAAGAATGCTGCATGGCCATGCAGGTAGTGGCCCCCAGCACTGCCTGCTTCCAGGGAATCAAGGTATGTCTGTATAACGGCACTATGCAAACCAATCTTTCCCCCAACTTTAACAATCTGTTCTTGAGACAAAAACAATGTACTTACACTTTTAAAATAAAAGAGGGCAGTCAGTGACTGCTGGTTAGAACATGATTCATCATGATATTGTGATATACTATCATGCTAAAGTACAGCACCAGAATGAGTCCCAAGCCACTTCTAGTTTTATCTTATCACAAAATCCAGCTGCATACAAACAATAACAGGAAGTTTATTATCAGCTGGAAAGACTAAGCTTTAGCTAAACATGGTGACAGGTGGAGATTTACAGAGCAAACCCAGCACAAACCATGTAGATAAATGCATTTAAATGATTATGGCACCAATGCACTACTGGAACACTGGCTTCCAATACACCAGGTCTGAACCTTCAGTGACCCTCTCTGGCCTACAGTAAAGACAGGATGTGTTGGTTGGTATGGCAGTTATGATGAGGTGCCCTGCTGTTTCCAAAGAGGCAATACTCCACACAGGGACTTGAGAGAATAAGAACCTTTTCATAACCTCAATTACTGTAGGGTTAATCCCCAGCCAGTTGCCTGTTAAAGACTAATATTGCCCAGTAACCACTTGTGGTCCGGGAGATACATAAAGGGCATCTCAAACTGTCAAGTATTCCTTTCTTTCAGTGACAGCAAGGAAAATCTGCTGACTGCTGGAACTAATCCCTTTATCACTTGACTTCGAATGAATTGCGGGGCTGCTACTTAGTTTATTAGGCCAATGGAAACCATGTCAGAAAAGAAAATGTAAAACTTGCTGGATCACATCTGATTTCATAAGCATAAGCATTCACTGTGCTGTGTTTGAATCAATGATCATCAGAACACAAGAACTGATCGATTCTTCGCTGCAGGTTGCAAATCTTGATTTTCTTATGAGTGCTTATTCATTTTGAAAAGGTTAGAGATCAGTCCTGCAAACGAGCAGACACATTGCCTGATAACAGAAACTACTTAGCGCAGCCTATTTCAGTATTGAGTTTGGGAAAATTAATCTGCTGCAGGGCTGTTTACTACATATATTGAAGGGCATCTGATACCATTTATTTGTCATTAATCTGCCATCCAAAGTTTTCAAAAATTATCAAAATGTTTGGGTTGAGTAATTTTTTAAAAAATTAGTTACCAGTATTGAAGTAGGTTCATGTTTTAACTTTTTAATGCATTAATACAACGGTGAGCTGTTCCATAGATTGATCACTTGGATTTAATCTTAAAAGAAGAATAAAGAAAATCAGTTACAACCTTTAAGTTTATGAGGGGGCAATTTCATGAAATTAAGGTCCAGGTACACAGCTTCATCTACCAGGAACACATATCAAGAATTTACCGAGAAAAGCATTTAGAGAGATGGTGGACTGGAATTCCTGATAAACAATCTCAGTGGAGGAAGCTCCATACCAAGAGTCTAATTTTGTTAAATTATTCCTATGAGCTTCATGTCCTGAAAGACTGATTTTATAAATCCATATTCACGAGTGGATATTTATTTATTTATTTTTATTTAGAGATACAGCACTGAAACAGGCCCTTCGGCCCACTGAGTCTGTGCCGACCAACAACCACCCATTTATATTAACCCTACAGTAATCCCATATTCCCGACCACCTACCTACACTAGGGGCAATTTACAATGGCCAATTTACCTATCACCTGCAAGTCTTTGGCTGTGGGAGGAAACCGGAGCACCCGGCGAAAACCCACGCGGTCACAGGGAGAACTTGCAAACTCCGCACAGGCAGTACCCAGAATTGAACCCGGGTCCCTGGAGCTGTGAGGCTGCGGTAAATAATTGTAAATAAGTGTACTTTCCTCAGGGTGTGCACTGCTGTTTCCCACTATGTGTTTCTGGCAAATGAGACTCCATGCAGGAAGCAGGCATTTGCCAAATCAGCCCAATAACTTAATAGGATCAATAGAAAATGCAGCATATCACGACTGGCCAACAATTCATTTATGTCATGCGTTCTTTGTATTATCTTAAGCAACACAATGAGGTATGTAGATTCCAGTTCCTTGAAGGTCTCGAACAGGTTTATTAACATCTAAACTAGTATATACAATACAGAGCAAATTATATTCAGAACCTTTGTCGAGGATGGGACAGTTGCAGAGTGATTATGGCTTCTAATTACATGACTACATCCTGGTACTTAGGTTATTAGCATACTGAGTTCTTAAAGGGAAATCACTCTTAAGGCGATCATATAACATCCACTTTCTTTCCAAAGATAAGTCTCGTATGCTACAAGTAAAAACACATAAAATTGGATAATATCAAAATTAATTATATGGGATAGAGATCATAACATTTACAAGTAGAAGGTTAGGGATTGTGACATTTGCGAGTGCAGAAGCTTAAGAGTCCATATATCATTTAGGTGGTTTGACAACTCTTCCAGATCTCGTTATAGTATAACATTCTGGGGATGTGGATTTCACCCTTGACTGTTTTTGATTTGCAGACATACATGTTGTTAATGTGTTGGTTGTTGTCCTGTTGTTCCATCACACCCTCATTGTTGGAGTGTGTTCTTTCGAGTCCGCTGTGCACAATTGGAGTATTACACATTTCTCTTAATTGGCTTTGGTTGCTCCTCAACACTGCTCCGCTGGATGTTGTAACCTCGGCTCCTAGGCTCACTGCATACTTTGGATATCTCTGCAGGTAACCATGCTCCAATTATGGGGTGTATGACCCTGACCTTTTGTTCTACTGTTTTGAAAGTACTTCTGTGATTGTTAAAAATTTGTTTTGAGTATTCATAGTCAAACTGAAGAAATGTTGGACCAGTTTTTTTTCAAGAGGGTCATCAAGGGAGCACTGAAAGGACTTGTTTGACAACAACATTTACTGGTTGTCACTTGACTAAAAATAGAACAGAAATTTTGGTAAGTAGAGAAGATGTGTGCAGAGAAGTAACAGGTCAGAAGGTGGACTTTCTGTTTCCGGCTTCACATTTGAATTGTTTGGAGTTGGGGATGAACTGTTTAAAAGGGGTTGGAGTTTTAAAAAAAAACTGAAGGACAGAACCCCTGCTCAGCCCAGCCTGTTCCATCTCTTTAAAAAAACCTGCAGGAAAAGGAGAGAACTCCCAAGGAGACAAGAGAATTCCCAAGGAAGGATAGAAGACCAAAACACAGCTCAGCTTTCCAGCGCCACTCTAAAAGACCCTGAGAAGTCCACTTTGTCAACTCATCTCGTCTCCTGTCTTTGAAGAAAAGCCTGCTAAATTAATTCTCAATGCCGCCTGAAAAGAACTGTTCGAAAAGATCCCAGTGACCCATCTACGTGTACTCAGAGGCCAGACAGTATGCCAGTTTTGGAACACAACATATCTCATCTGCTGCTTCTTCAAGAATGAACAAGTATTCAGCCCAAATGTTTTCTTTTGTTTGCAATAGAACTCTAAACGAAAATTCCTTTATTTTTCTGGTTAACCAGTGTATGTGTGTGTGAGTGTGAGGGACTAAGGTAAAAAGAGAACTTTTAATATTTCAATCTGTGTGTTTATACTTTACTTCATTACTGGTTAAGACTTGTTTTATAATAAACTGGTCATTTTGTTGTTTATTAAAGAAACCTGGTTTGTGCGTTTTATTCTGGGAAAAATAGAATATATTACCGATCGTACGGGAAATGGGAAAATTTTAAATATTTTGTGACCTGTGGAGAAATGTGACTAGCATGAATAGTGCACTCCTCCAGACTCAGTCATAATGCTACATGTAGCTGAGGTAGTTCTGCCCCTGCATGTTGGTCAAGCACCATCATCATTCTCCCTTGTTTTTTGAGCAGTGTCTCCTGCATTTTAGAGAATTTGGTCAGATGATGGCTTGTCAGAGTCATCTGCACTTGTCTGCCAAACATGATCTCTGCTGGTGACCGTAAGCCCATATCCATAGGTGTAGCTCTGAGGTGGAGCATGGCAACATGAAAATCTTGTTTTGTTGTCCGAAACTTCAGCATTAGTGATTTAACTGTGTGAACCATTTGCTCAGCAAGACCATTAGAGCTATTGTAGTATGGTGAGGACATCACATGGTTTACGCCCCATTTGGCACACATATACCTGAAACGTCTGCCCGTACAGGGCTCATTGTCCGAAAAAATTTCTTCAGGTGCACCGAATAAACTGAATATGGCACTCAATATGTCTGCGACGACTGTGCTTGAAGTGTCTTTTACCTGTCTGACAATTGAAAATTTGGAGAAATAATCAGTGACTAAGATAAAGTCGTCTCCATTCACAGAAAATATATCAGTGGTGATTTTGGACCAAGGAACTGACAGAATTTTGTGAGGGTGTAGAGGTCCTTTACGTTGTTGTGGCTGGTGGCTCTGGCATGCTTCACACACCCTCACGAACCTTTCAATGTCACTGTTGATCCCTGATCAATAAACAGTGTCTTGTGCCAGTTATCTCATTCGCTCTATGCCCATATGACCTTGGCGAAGTTGTGACAAGATGTCCTGTTGGAGAACTTTGGGCACAATCACTTGTTTTCCTGTGAAGGTGACGCCTCTCGCGATACCGAGTTCATCTCTATAAGGCCAAAAGCGTCTGCAGGTTTCTGGCACCTCTTTTATCATATCAGGCCAACCTTCTATGATGACTCTCCACAATGCCTTCAGTTGTGGTTCATTGGCTGTCACTGGATGCCCTCCCATGAAGGGTTTTCAATCCATTCTCTTCTGATTTCCCTCTATGTGTTCCCTGTAAGCAAAACTTCACACGAGAAGCAAAAATTTACACCATGGTCTCATCTGACCTAACCTAAGCAACACATTTATCCATTTTTGTTTTTAAATTGAAGAAGGAATTGATAGTTTTAGCCTGGATTCTATTTCACCCTACCATGACTCTAATCAATTTTTATAATATCCTTCCAATCTCAAGGTTTGTTGAGGCTTGTTAATTTTACACACATGCACTTGGAATTTCTCTGGGGGTTGTTTAGTTGGAGACCAGCAATTTTCCCACAGTAAACTGGGCGAGCTGTTAATGGACATGCAGTAGGAAGTATTCAAAGAAGTATCTGATGTGATACAAAATCAATATATTTCCTTAAAAGGCAACTCCACTTGTGTCGTGAAGCAACCATATCAGTTAGGAGAGTGAATCAAGCTAAAATAAAAGTCTTTATAAATACAAGATACACTCGAAATCCAGCTGACTAGGGAAGCGATAAAAAGTAACAAAGAGAAGAAAAGAAAGTAATGAGAGGTTCAAAAAGTGATAATGAAAGCAATCTTGCAAGGGATATCTAAGCTAACAGCAATTGCTTTTAATCAATATATGAAGAAAAGGTGATAAAGGGGATTAAAAACAAGAATTGCTGGAAATACTCAGCTGGTCTGGTAGCATCTGTGCAGAGAGAAGCAGAATTAACATTTCAGGTCAGAGACCCTTCCTCAGAACAAGGAAGGATTATAATGGAATATAAGGAAATGGCAAACTTGCTAAATGAATACTTTGTATTCATTTTCACCTTCGAGATAGATGACAAATTACCAGCAGTAGAAGGGAACCTAAAAATAAGTGAAGGGAAAGAACTTAGTGCATTTAGTATAAATAGACAAATCTCTAGGACCTGATGGTTTCCACTTCAGCATATTATAAAAAAGTGAAGACATTGCATGACAATAATTTTCCTAAGCTGTCATTATTTGGCAATTGTGCCTTTGGATGTGAAAACTGCATATGTTAGTCCGTTACTTAAAAAGGGAGAAAAACAGGTAACTGCAGATGGGTCAGTTCAACATCAGTTCTGGGGATGTCACTGGAATCTATCATCAGAGACAAAAGGTTGGATTTTTAAAGGCTGCTGGGGCGGGAGCGGGTGCGCACATGATTTGAAGATCACGTTCTCGAAGGTCGGCACTGGGTCCCGTCATCTCTGGAATGCGAAACCACTTTTAGAAGTATGCCGGGAAAGAGGGAATGGCAATCCCACATGCCTCCAAGTAAGTGCCTGTTGAGTTCATTGTGGAGCTCATTAAAAGATTTCTCAGCAGCAGTTTGAATTTTCAATGGAAGAGCGCAGGGAAAACACCATGCTTTGAACATGGCAGGGTGAAGAAGATGTGATCAATGTGGAGGGCCTTGAGAACTATGGGAAAGGCTGATTTACATAATGCAGAGTCCCAAAATAAAGCTCAGCTACTCCAAAAGTGCCACAGAGTAGCTCTTGTGAGAGCTGTAAGACTTGCTTTGCTCAGTGGTGAGCGTAGGAATCTGAAGAGGGACATGTGGCTGCTGGCATCACTGGGGCAGCTGGGGTTGGCGGGGAAGGCCGGATGAATGCACAAAACCCAGCTGAGGGACCTGAGATGCGAACTGGCTACTCTGACATTTGATAGAGCAGCCAGGATGAACTGCAGCAGATGCAACCTCCTGGATAGCAGGAGGCCAGAGGAGCACACCGGGGGGCTGCAAGGGAAGAAGGCACTACCCTAAGCATTGGGTTTACGCCCAAGAGTCAGCAACCTACAAATAACAGAGCACTAGTGGCATAGGAGGCTGCAGCTATCCAGGCAGATGGTGTCGTACCTGTGTGCTCTGATCTACAGTGACCTGAGGTCTCACAGCCCCCATGACAACCCCTTACATGCAGCTGTCAAGGTCATCGTTGCTCTGAATTTCTATGCAACCAGATCGATCCAGGGATCAGCTGCAGACCTAGGTGGCATCTCGCAGTCAGCAGCTCATCAGGCCATCATGCATGTCATGGATGTCAGATCCCAAATGGCTGGGGATTACATCCATTTTGACATCGATGGTCAACGCAGGCACAGAGAATGTTGGGCTTTGCCACCATTGATGTATTCCCTCAGGTCCAGAGAGTCATAGGAACATTGGAACAAAGGAGCAGGAGGAGGCCATTCAGCCCAATGAGCCTGCTCTGCCTTTCAGTACTGATCATCCACTTCAATGCCTTTTTCCCACATTATCACCATATTCCTTTATGTCATTGGTATTTAGAAATCTGCCATTCTCTACTTTAAACATACTCAATGACTGCTTCCACAACCCTCTGGGGTAGAGAATTCCAGAGATTCACAACCTTCTGAGTAAAGAAATGTTTCATCATCTCTGTCCTAAGTGGCTTTCCCCTTATTTTGAACTTATGTCCTCTGGTTCTAGACTCCCCAACCAGGGGAAACATCATACCTGCATTTACTCTGCCTATCCCTTTAAGTATTTTGTAGATTTCAATGAGATTACCTCTCATTCTTTGAAATTTTAGAGAATACAGGCCCAGTTTCCCCAATTTCTCTTCACAGGACAGTCCCGCCATCCCAGGAATAAGTGTGGTGAACCTTCATTGCACTCCTTCTATGAGAATAATATCCTTCCTAAGGTAAGAGGACCAAAACTGCACACAGTACTCCAGGTGCGGTCTAACCAAGGTTCTATACAATTGAAGCAAGACTTCACTACTCCTGTACTCAAATCCTCTTGCGATAAAGGCTAACATACAATTAGCCTTCTTAATTGCTTGCTGCACCTGTATGTTAGGTTTTAACGACTTATTGACAAGGACACCCAGGTCCCTTTGTACATCGACACACGTTCTAATCTTTTACCATTTAAGAAATACACTGCCCATCTATTCCTCTTACCAAAAATGGATACCCACACATTTTTCCTCATAATATTCCATCTGCCACGTTCTTACCCACTCACTAAGTCAGTCTAAATCCCCTTGAAGCCACTTTGCATTTTACTCACAACATACATTCCCACCTAGTTTTGTGTCATCCGTGAACTTGGAAATATTACATTTGGTCCCCACATCCAAATTATTTGTATGTATTGTGAACAGTTTGGACCCAAGTACTTATCCTTGCGGTTCCCCACTAGTCTCAGCCTACTAATGTGAGAATGACCGACTCACTGTTTTCTGCCTGTTAACCAATCCTTAATCCATGCCAGTATCTTACCTCCTATCCCATGTGCTTTCATTTTGCTAACCAACCTCCTGTGGGGGACTTTATCAAATGCCTTCTCAAAATCCGAGTATACTATGTCCACCAACTCCCCTTTATAAATCCTGTGAGTAACATCCTCAAAAAACTCCAACAGATTCACCAGGCATGATTTTCCACTCATAAATCCATGTTGACTGTGCCTAGTCAGATCATTATCTTCCAAGTTTCCTTTTATCATATCCTTTAGAATAGATTCTAACATTTTCCCTACTACGAATGTAAGGCTAACAGGTCTGTAGTTCCCTGTTTTCTCTGTCCCTCCCTTCTTAAATAGTGGGGTGACTTTTGCTACCTGCCAATCTGCAGGAACCGTTCCAGAATCTATAGAATTTTGGAAGATGATCACCAATGCATCCATTATCTCCATAGCTACCTCTTTCAACATTCTGGGATGTAGAATACCAGGTCCTGGGGACTTATCAACCTTCATCCTCATTAATTTCTCCAATACAACCTACTTACTAATACTAATTTCCTTCACTTCCTCATTCTCATTAGTCCCTTGGATCTGTAATTCTGGGAGATTCCTTTTATCTTCCTCAGTGAAGACAGACACAAAGTAATCATTTAGCTTCTCTGCCATTTCTCTATTCCCATTATAAATTCTCATTGATTGCACCCCCATAGCATCAGCCAGTCAGATTCTTTAACAGAAAAAATTGCTACTCGTTGAATGTCCAGCTGGTCTGTGACCACAGGAAGTGAATCTTGCAGGTTTGCACCCGGTTCCTGGACAGCTGTCATGATTCCTTTATCTTGCAAAAGTCGCAGGTGCCACACCTCTTCAGGCCAACATCCAGACTCCATGGGAGGCTGCTGAGGGGTAAGGGTTTCCACCTAAGGAGGTTTGCTCCTGACTCCCATCTGAAACCCAGACACGCAGGGTAAGAGGCGCTGCAACCAGAGACCTCTCCTAAATGAACCTGCATTGTAAAGGCCTGTAGAAGATGTGCTCCGGTTGCATTGACTGGTCAGGTGGTGCCCTCCAGTACAAACAAGCCAGAATGTCCCATATCTTGGTGCTCTGCTGCACCCTGCACAATATGACAGAGCAAAGATGCTGGAGATGGATGAAGAAGAGGAGCTGGAATTACACCCCCCCCTCGGAGGAGGACTATGAGGAGGAAGGGTCCTGAATCTTAGTAAAGGAAACTACGAAGGTATGAGGTGCGAGTTGGCCATGACAGTTTGGGAAACATTACTAAAAGGGATGACAGTGGATAGGCAATGGCAAACATTTAAAGTGCGCGTGGGTGAACCGCAACAATTGTTTATCCCTGTCTGGCGTAAAAGTAAAACGGGAAAGGTAGCCAAGCCATGGCTTACAAGGGAAATTAGAGATAGCATTAGATCCAAGGAAGAGGCATATAAATTTGCCAGGAGAAACAACAGACCTGAGGATTGGGAGCGGTTTAGAATTCAGCAAAGGAGGGCCAAGGGATTGATTAAGAAGGAGAAAATAGAGTACGAGAGCAAGCTTGCGGGGAACATAAAAACTAACTGTAAAAGTTTCTATAAGTATGTGAAGAGAAAAAGACTGGTGAAGACAAATGTAGGTCCCTTACAGTCAGAAACAGAGGAATTTATTATGGGGACTATGGAAATGGCTGACCAACTAAATGCATACTTTGGTTCTGTCTTCCCAAAGGAGGACACAAATATCATACCAGAAATGTTGGGGAACACAGGGCTTAGTGAGAGAGAGGAACTGAAAGAACTCAGTATTATTAGAGAAATGGTGTTGGGGAAATTGATGGGATTGAAGGCCAATAAATCCCCAGGGCCTGATGGTATGCATCCCAGAGTAATTGAGGAAGTGGCCCTAGAAATAGTGGATGCATTGGTGGTCATCTTCCAAGATTCTATAGACTCTGGAACAGTTCCTACAGATTGGAGGGTAGCTAATGTAAACCCACTATTTAAAAAGTGAGCTAGAGAGAAAGCAGGGAATTATAGAACAGTCAGCCTGACGTCGGTAGTGGGGAACATTTTAGAGCCCATTATCGAAGATTTTATAGCAGAGTACTTGGAGAACAGTGGTAGAATCGGGCAGAGTCAGCATGGATTTACAAAAGGGAAATCATGCTTGACAAATCTACAAGAATTCTTTGAGGATGTAACAAGTAGAGGTGATGAGGGGAGCCAGTGGATGTGGTTTATTTGGACTTTCAGAAGACTTTCGACAAAGTCCCACATAAGAGATTAGAATGTAAAATTAAAGCGCATGGGACCGGGGGTAGTGTATTGTGATGGATAGAAAATTGGTTGGCGGACAGGAAACTAAGTACAGGGATAAATGGGTCTTTTTCCCAATGGCAGGCAGTGACTAGTGGGGTACCGCAGGGATTGGTGCAAGGACCCCAGCTATTCACAATACACATTAATGATTTAGATGAGGGAACTAAATATAATATCTCCAAATTTGCAGATGACACAAAACTGGGTGGGAGGGTGAGTTGTGAGGAGGATGCAGAGAGGCTTCAGGGTGATTTGGACAAGTTGAGTGTGTGGGCTAATGCATGGCAGATGCAGTATAATGAGGATAAATGTGAGGTTATCCACTTTGGTAGCAAAAACAGGAAGGCAGATTATTATCTGAACAGCTATAAACTGAGAGAGGGGAATATGCAATGAGACCTGGGTGTTCTCGTACACCAGTCGCTGAAGGTAAGCATGCAGGTCCACCAGGCGGTAAAAAAGACAAATGGTACGTTAGCCTTCATAGTGAGAGGATTCGCGTACAGGAGCAGGGATGTCTTGCTGCAATTATGCAGGGTCTTAGTGAGGCCACACCTGGAATATTGTGTGCAGTTTTAGTCTCCTTATCTGAGGAAGGATGTTCTTGCTATAGAGGGAGTGCAGCAAAGGTTTGCCAGACTGATTCCTGGGATGGTGGGACTGGCGTATGAGGAGAGTTTGAGTCGTTTAGGATTATATTCGCTGGAGTTCAGAAGCGTGAGGGGGAATCTCATAGAATTCTAAACAGGACTTGACAGGGTAGATGTAGGAAGGATGTTCCCGATGGTGGCGGAGTCCAGAACCAGGGGTCATAGTCTAAGGATACGGGGTAAACCTTTCAGAACTGAGATGAGGAAAAATTTCTTCACCCAGAGAGTGGTGAACCTGTGGAATTGGCTACCACAGAAAGCAGTTGAGGCCAAAACATTGTATGTTTTCAAGAAGGAGTTAGATATAGCTCTTGGGTCTAAAGGGATCAAAGGGTATGGGGAGAAAGTGGGAACAGGCTACTGGGTTGGATGATCAGCCATGATCATAATGACTGATAGAGCAGCGTCGAAGGGCCAAATGGCCTACTCCTGCTCTTATTCTCTAAAGAAGAGGTGGAAGAGGAAGAGGAAGGGATTGCTCCAAAGGTGGCTGGCGTCCCGGCAGCAGAGGACACATGCCAAAGCCATCCCAGACCTTAGGGTGAACTGCAGGCTGGCATGGCAGCAAGGGCCAAGCTGTTTCAGTGGCGCTTCACCTGATTGCCCCTGAGGCCTTGCGGCTGATGACCCCAAAACTTATCTTCCAGCATAGAGAGCTATCATACCACTATGACCCATAACAGCAAGGTTCTATTGGCAGCCATGAACATGCAGATGGAAGGTTCCTCGCCAACATTGTCCAACATCATAAGGCATGGGCATATAATATTCCCAGGGCCCCATGCCCCTGCCACCTGCCCCACAATGCAACGTCCCCCTTCTGGGATGAGACACAAATAACACACCTGTCAGAGCGATGACATAAAGAAATTATATTGTGATGCAAATGAAATAACAGATATAAACAATGGCATCCAGGTGATCCATGAAGTGACTCAATGCCGTGCCACCTTCCTCTCTGTAACACTTGTACAGGGTGCTCCCCCTGTGGCAGTGGATGAGGTGGAGGCAGCCTGCTCCCTACTTTTTGCCACCGCCTGAGATGTCTGTGGCTCCCGTTCCCATCTTGGAGGTGCCTGTGGGGTTCCTCCACAGGTTGCCAGGCCTGTGTCATTGCAGGGGCTGCCACTGTCACAGGGCCTTAGCACACAGATGACTCTTGAGTCGGAGGGAGTGAGGGTTGAAAGGGTAACGCCAGTGCCCCCTGAGGGGTGGCTACTTTGTCTGCCACTAGGACTGTCTCAGCTTATTCCTGGCATCCTTGGATGCTGGGGGTCGCCACTGACTGGTACGCAGTTGGAATCCACACCAAGCACCTCTGTGTCATCAGCAATACTGAGCAGTCAATGCTGCAGAGAATTTCACTTGCATCCACTCAGAGTGGTGCTGCATTTAGCTCTCCAAGAGATTGCCCAATTTTTGCATGGAGGAGCTCATGCGATCGAATCCCTATGTCATGACAGAGCACATGCACTGCATGTACTCCTCCGTTGTCTGCCTATGGCTCCTCAAGGCCTCAAGGAACTTCTTTGCTTTTAGTTCTCGAGGAAGACCCTCCCTGTCTGTGACACGCACGGCCCAGCATCTTCACTCAGTGAAGCATCACTGTGTCTGTCCCGCCATCTTCTGAAGGGGATTGTCCACTGGTGACTCTGCCTCACCTTCCTCCTCCTGTTCACGCATGCTATGAAGTTCACCCATTGCTCCCCCTTCTATGGTAATCTGGGGCCCAACCAAAGTGTCTCTGCACTGGTTGAAGGTGCAGAGGTAGGACGTGACAGTACACGTTCCGTGGACTCCCCCGCCCCACTGCCAAGGATGGTGATGCCGATATGGCAGGTACACTTTGGCACTGGTCTGTACTGGCCATGTGAAAGGCACAAGAAAATGGAAATGTGGACTCGTCCTATTCAACAAATGCTCCAGCACAACCATCCCCTCAGAAGACAGCAGTCTAAGATCAATAGCACGCATTGGGCAGGAGTCTCCTCCACGCCTTTCACCTCAAGAAAGAGGTATCCAATGATCTGTTGCTCATGGCCTCCCAACTCGAGGGGGCACCTTGGTGACCTCCAATGCTCTCTCCTCCACTGCTGTCAGAATGTGGAGCTGGGCCACTCCATCACTTGTATGACCATCTCCTGCGTGTTATGGGCTCCCTTCTTCTGCAGGATGAGAGGAGAATGATTCATATGTAGACTGCCCTCCCTCAGCTGTTCCAGTATTACATAAACATAGACTGGTTTTCCCCTCAATGATGTTCCCATCTGAATGTTGCCCCATATGTGAGGGTGCCTGCATCTCAGTGTAGTGACCATTGACCTACTCTGACAATGTGAGGGACAACTATGGACATTCTGTGAGGTCAGTACATGTGAATTCTGGTGCTTAGAGAGTTGGTGCCCTATGAACTGGGTGACACTGGCCACTCTCCTTACCAGACCGCAAGAGGTCATTGAACCATTTTCCACACTGGAGCCAGGTTTTTCTCACGAGTTCCTGGCTGCTGACCTCCGTAGCATCCTGGAGTTCCCACATGGAACAGGATGTGCACTCCATGGGACTGAAGTTCCCTGCTATGCCTCTATTTATTTGACTAACAAAACTTAACAGAAATATACTAAAGACATATTGAAGACTTATGTAAATAAATACTCAACAGCTACTCACCAATCAGAACCTTGCCTTGTTCTGATATCATTTTTAGTTATTTCCCTGATATGTGTGCTTACTCCACTCCACTGCTCCGGCCTCGAGCTCTTTCGTGTCACCCTCATTACCTCCAGGCTCTCTGAAATAAATTACTTTCCGTTTACTACCCCTCAGTGCTCCTCCTGTGCACTTGCTGTGACGTCAATGGAGAATTCTCCCTCACTGCTGCTCCTTTTTAAACTCACTGTGTTCCTCCCTCCATGCTCTATGCTGATTGGGGATTCTCCCTCACTGTTGCTCATTTTTAAACTCACTGGGCTCCTCCCTATGTGCTTGGTGCTGACTGGAGATTCTCCCTCACTGCTGTTCCTTTTTAAACTCGCTGGGTTCCTCCCTTGGTGTTCAGCACTGAGAGCCCTTCACCCTGTCCTCCTTCTTTGAGCAGCTTGTCCTGTTCCGTGTTGCCTTTGCTCAATTTCCCTGTTATGCTGCAGGCCAAGGGGGGATGGAAACTACTGCACTTATGACTGTGAACAAGTTGTTTGAGCAGAATACTTGAAGTGAGAACCAAGATTTTCATTGCATGCCACATCATTCCCTATAGATTTCAGCATCTTTGAGTAGTAAACCTCCATTGACTTCTGTTGACTCAACTACAGGCAGTGGAAATCAATCAGCAACTAACCTGAAAGTTCTTGATAATCTCTTTAGAGTTGGTGAGGGATGATCCTTCCTGCTGCTAGGTGCACGTTCAGCTGTAAGTTAAGGAAAGGTGCTAGCGTGAGTGTTGAGATTGAAATTGAAACATTTGGAGTCCAATCAGCTTACACGTTGACAAATATCACAACTTCCCTACTCTGCATCCTTCTGGGGTACAGTCCCAGCACCCAGGCTACTGACCTCCCTAAAATTATGTCAGCTCAACCCACACCAGAAAACCCAAAAACCCACACACAGACATATGAACATATGAACTAGGAGTAGGAGTAGGCTATTTGGCCCCTCGAGCCTGCTCTGCCATTCTCTCAGATCATGGCTGATCTGTTTGTGGACTCAACTCCACTTTCCTGCCTACCTGTGACACCCTTTGACTTCCTTATTCATCAAGAATCTGTCCACTCCTGCTTTAAAAATATTCAATGACGCTGCCTCCACCGCTCTCTGAGGAAAAAACTTCCACAGACTCAGGACCCTCTGAGGAAAAAATTTCTCCTCATCTCTGTATTAAATGGGTGACCCCTTATTTTTAAACTGTGGCCCCTCATTTCAGTCTCTCCCACAAGGAGAAACATCCTTTCAACACCCACCCTGTCAAGTCCCCTCAGGATCTTATATGTTTCAATATAAGTTCTCATCCTTGTAAACTCCAATGATTACAGACCCAACTTGTCCAACCATTCCTCATAAGATAACCCTTTTATCCCAGGAATCACTTGCATGAACCTTCTCTGAATTGCTTCCAATGCAATATCTTTCTTAAGTAAGGAGACCAAAATTGTACACAATACTCTTGATATGGTTTTACCAATGCCCTGTACAACAGCAGAAGAACCTCTCTACTTTTATATTCCATTCCCCTTGCAATAAACAACAACATTTCATTTGCCATTTTAACCACTTGCTGTACCTGCATAGGACATCCAGATCCCTCTGCACCTCAGAGTTCTGCAATCTCTCTCCAGGTAACTAATATGTTACTTTTCTATTATTCTGGCCAAAGTGGACAAATTCACACTTTCCCACATTATACTCCATCTTTCAAATTTTTGCCCATTCACTTTACCTATCTATATTCCTTTTCAGACTCTGTATGCCCTCTTCACCACTTACTCTACCTCCTATCCTTGTTCATCAGCAAATTTAGCAACCATACATTCTGTCCCTTCATCCAAGTCATTGATATAGATTGTACATAGTTAAGTCCCCAGCACTGATCCCTGTGGCACTCCACTAATTATAGCTTGTCAACTTGAAAATGATCTATTTTTTCCAACTCTCTGTTTCCTGTTAGCTAACCAATCCTCTATCCAAGCTAATATGTAGTAACCTTTGATATGGCACCTTGTCAAATGCATTCTGAAAATCCAAGTACACCACATCCATAGGTTCCCCTTTATCCACAATTTCCCTTTCACAAAACCATGTTGACTTTGCCTGATAGCATTGAGATCTTCTAAATGGCCTGCTATAACCTCCTTAATAATAGATTACAGCATTTTCCCAGTGACAGATGTTAAGCTAATTGGCCTGTAGTTTCCATCTTTCTGCCTTCCTCCTTTCTTGAATAGCAGAGCTGCATTTACTATTTTTCAGTCTGTTGGGACCTTTCCAGAATCTAGAGAATTTTGGAAATTTAAAACCAATGCATCCACTATCTCAGCAGCCACTTCTTCCCTTGGATGAAACCATCAGGACCTGGGGACTTGACAGCTTTTAATTCTAATAATTTTCTCAGTACCCTTTCCCTGGTGATGGTAATCGCTTTAAGTTCCTCCTTCCCTTTCAACTCTTGATTCACAATTATTTCTGGGATCTTATTTGTATCCTCTACAGTGAAGACAGATGCAAAAAATCCATTCAATTCCTCCACTATTTCCTTATTTTCCATTATTAATTCCCCAGACTCACTCCCTGGAGGACCAACACTGACTCTACTTATTCTTTTCCTTTTTAAATACCTGTAGAAACTCCTACTATCTGTTTTTATATTTCTAGCTAGCTTTCTCTCGTACTCTAATTTCTCTCTCATTATTCTTTTAGTCATTCTTTGCTGTTTTTTATGTACTGTCCAATTTTCTGACCTGCCACTACTCTTTTTCTTTCAATTTGATACTATCTTTAACTTCCTTAGTTAGCTACGGATGGTGCGTCCTTCCCCTAGAGACTTTCTTTCTTTGCAGAGTATTATGAAATATCTCCTTAAATGTCTGCCACTGCACCTATACTGACTAATCGCTTAACATAATTTCCCAGTTTACTCTAGTCAGCTCTGTCTTCAAACCCTCATAAGTACCCTAATTTAAGTTTGAAACACTAGTCTTAGATCTACTCTTCTCACCCTCAAACTGAAAGCGAACTTCAATCATGTTGTGATCACTGCTACCTAGGGGCACCTTTACTATGAGGTCATTAATTAATCCTGTCGCGTTATACATTACCAGATCTAGAGTAGCCTGCTCTCTGGTTAGCTGTAGAATGTGCTGCTCTAAGAAACTGTACCAAAAACACTCTATGAACTCATCATCCAGGCTACCTTTGCCAATCTGATCCGTCCAATCTATCTGCAGATCAAAATCACCCATGATTATAGCTGTACCCTTCTCAAAAGCCCCCATTATTTCTTCCTGTATACCCCATCCTACAATGTGGTTACTGTTAGAGGGCTTATAAACTACTCCCACAAGTGTCTTCCTTCCTTTACTATATTTTATTTCTACCAAAAATGATTCAACATCTTGATTTTTCGAACTAAGCTCACCTCTCTTGATTGTACTAATGTCATCCTTGATTAACAGAGCTACCCCTCCACCTTTTCCTAGTTTCCTGTCCTTCCGAAATGTCATGTACCCTTGAATATTCACAACCCAGCCTTTGTCATCTTGCAACCATGTCTCTATAATGGCTATCAGATCATACATATATATTTCTATTTGATATATCAATTCATATGTTTTGTTATGAATACTGGGCGATTCAAATACAGAGCCTTTAGTTCTGTCTTTTTTTACTATTTATACACCCTTAGCCTTAGCTACTTGCACACTCTTAATTTTGAACATTCTGTACCTTCCTGCAATGCTGATTATTGTTTTCCTTACTGTTACCTTGCTGGCTTGCCTTTTCCTTTCTCTTTAATTTATCATATCTCCTCTCACTTGATCCCTCACCCCGACTATTTAGTTTAAAGCCCTATCTACCGCCCTAGTTATACGACTTGCCAGAACACTGGTCCCAGCTTGGTTCAAGTGAGGACCATCCCAACGGTACAGTTCCCACTTTCCCCAGTACTGGTGCCAGTGCCCCATGAATAGAAACCCATTCATCCCACACCAATCTTTGAGCCATGCTTTAACTCTCTAATCTTGTTTACGCTCTGCCAATTTTCTCGTGGCTCAGGTAATAATCCAAAGATTATTACCTTTGAGGTCTGCTTTTTAAATTAGTCCCTAGTTGTTCATACTCCCTATGCAGAACCTCTTTCCTAGTCATATCTATGTTGTTGGTACTCACGTGGACCATGACAACTGGATCCTCCACCCCCCCCCCCCACCACTGCAAGTTCCTCTCCAGCCCAGAGCAGATGTCCTGCTATTTTGGACACGAAATGGCACCCTTGGCACCAAAAATATGGGCACTGCATGATGAATTTTGCAGCCAAGAATAGTTTAATCAGTGTATGAACTGAATACAAACAAAAGTTGTCATGCAGGCCCCCACCTGCCAAGAATGAGGCATATTAATTTTGCCACATGAACATTGATTTTTAAACTGTTACTGGAGTAAAGAAAGAACTTGTCTTTTTTAAAAAAAACAGACCCTTGACTGGAAAGACATTTGCATATTTACAGACCATGCTTAAAAGGGACAAAAGACCATGCCCTGACACATTCAATCCATAATGGACTTTTGATTACTAGACGTTGAGGGTGGAGGAGCTCGCATTCCAGATTGACTGCTAAAATGGCTGAATACACAAACAGACATGTCAGACCAGTTTAGTCACATAACTAACTAGCTGTAGGAGGTTTTTTTGTGAACATGCCATAGAGAATTTGAACTCAGAAAGCTGTTTTCTCCTGGACTGAAAAGACCTCTCATGGCTGGCTTTCCGCAGCCTCTCCTGTTTGCTCTCATCTCTCTCACCAGCTTCAGAATCCATTGAAGACATATGAACCTGAGAGAGAAAAGTCTTCTACAGTAAACAAGGTTTAAGAAGAATACTACACCCCAATGAAAAGCAAGATCTATCTACAAGCAAGGATTACAGCAAACTTGAAGCACAGTAACAAAAACTCCTCTTCAGAGATTGCCTCAAACCTCTCCACTATTTTTCTTCTGCTCTTTTCTGTCTCTATTTGCATGTACGTATCACGTATGCATGCTAGCATGGGGCGCGCTGTGTATCCGTAAGCATTAAGCGAATTAGAGTTTAAGTTTTAATAAATTTGACTTTTCTTCTTTAAAATTAAGATAGCTTTTTGTGCTCATTTCTTTGCCTTACAATTGGAAAGCGGTGAACAAGGATTCACTAAAAGGGAGCTCAAAACACAGTATGTTGAAAAACAAAACCCTGTTACAGTAAGACCAGGTGAAGGATGAAAGGAACCCCTCGACACCTTTCTCACCTGGTCATAACAAAGTGGAGAGCCTAATAAGACAAAAATGTTGCTGCAATTTTTAGTAATGCATCAGTTGAACTCACTTTACATTTAAATACATGATGTTCCACATACGGTGCAAATTTCTTGTGAATACTGTCTCTAAGGTGAATATAACAACAATTATTTTTATATAGTACCTTTAATGTGGTAATATGTCCCAGTGCACTTCACGTGAGCGTAATCAGATAAAAATTGACACCAAGCCAAAGGAGGCATTAGGACAGGTGACAAAACACTTAGTCAAAGACATATGTTTTATAAAGCATTTTCAAAAGAATAGAGAAAGAGATGTAGAGAGGCATAGAAGTTTAGGGATGGAATTCTGGATGTTCGGGATTAGACAGCTGAAGGCACAACCAGAAGTGGTGGGGCAAAGGATGTGCAGGATACACAAGAGGTCAGATTTGAAGCAACAGAGGTCTCAGACAGTTGAGCTGCACAAGATTGCAGAGATATTTAAGATGCAAAATAAGAATAAACAGAAAATGAGGCACTAAATGTAGCAACCCGTCCAAATGCTGACCCATCCACTTTTCCAGTTGGTTGCAATTCCAATTCAATCACAGTAGCTTGAGCGGGCCAGCTACTGCAAATACGATGCTGGTGCAAAATAGATGATACCAAGCTAAATAGTTTTCGTTATGAAGAAATGCTTGAAAAATTGGGAATCAATAGAAGTTTTCAATTTAAAAAAAAACTGAAGTTTTAAGAAACGTTTTTAGAGGATTTGTAGAGAAAGATTGTTTCCACTGGTTGGAAAATCAGTAACTCAGGATTATGCCTAGTTGAACAAAGGGGGAAGATAGGATAAAATTTATCTATTTAGAAGATAGAGAGTGATTTTTTTTTCACGTAGCACCACTTCAAGCGGTGTTACACAGATTATGTCAATTTCCCACATGCAGACAGCTCCACGAGCCACTACCTTGCGGGACATGTGGGTATTCTCATTGATATCATTGAAGAAACCCACTCAAGCCGAGCAGGTAGTGGCCTGTGGTACTGTCTACCCCTGGAGAAGTGACGTAGTCTGCACAGCAGTGCTAGAAGCGGCACAACACAAACAAATTTTTCCCCCAAAATAATTTAAACACGGTTATTGGCAGTCGCTATAACATGATTTATCACAGAATTTGATAAGTATTTAAAAATGACAAATATAAAAGTATTTGTGGATAGGACAAGGAAACAGGGTAGAGAGCTCCATTTGAAGAGTTATTATGAGCAAAGCGTTGTTCAGCTGAATGGCTTCCTTTGTGCTATAACGTCATGGTTTTATGAAACTTGCCATAGGTGCCTAAGGGGAAAATCTCTTAGCGCGAGCACAGGAGCATTGAAGTTAGTGTGCCAAAGGGAAAGTTGGTCCAAAGAACAATCTGCCACATTTCAAAGATCCATACACTCCCTAACCATCAGTAAAGTGATGGAAGGTGTCATCAACAGTGCCATCAAGGCAGCATTTGACCGAATATGGCATCAAGGAGCCCTAGCAAAACTGAGGTCAATGTGAATCAGGGGGAAAACCCTCCGCCAGCTGGAGTCATATCTAGCGCAAAAGAAGATGGTTGTGGTTATTGGAGATCAATCATCTGAGCTCCAGGACATCACTGCAGGAGTTCCTCAGGGTAGTGTCCTAGGCCCAACCATCTTCAGCTGCTTCATCAATGACCTTCCTTCAACAATAAGGTCAGAAGTGGGGATGTTCGCTGATGATTGCACAATATTCAGCACCATTCGTGACTCCTCAGATACTGAAGCAGTCCGTGTAGAAATGCAGCAAGACCTGGACAATATCCAGGCTTGGGCTGAGAAGTGGCAAGTAACAATCGCGCCACACAAGTGCCAGGCAATGACCATCTCCAACAAGAGAGAATCTAACCATCTCCCCTTGACATGCAACGGCATTACCATCGCTGAATCCCCCACTATCAACATCCCAGGGGCTACCATTGACCAGAAACTGAACTGGAGTAGCCATATAAATACCGTGGCTACGAGAGCAGGTCAGAGGCTAGGAATCCTGAGGCGAGTAACTCACCTCCTGACTCCACAAAGCCTGTCCACCATCTACAAGGCACAAGTCAAGAGTGTGATGGAATACTGTCCACTTGTCTGGATGGGTGCAGCTCCAACAACACTCAAGAAGCTCGACACTATCCAGGACAAAGCAGCCCGCTTGATTGGCACCCCATCTACAAACATTCACTCTCTCCACCACCGACGCACAGTGGCAGCAGTGTGTACCATCTACAAGATGCACTGCAGCAATGCACCAAGGCTCCTTAGACAGCACCTTCCAAACCCGCGACCTCGACCAACTAGAAGGACAAGGGGAACAAATACATGGGAACACCACCACCTGCAAGTTCCCCTCCAAGTCGCACACCATCCTGATTTGGAACTATATCGCCGTTCCTCCACTGTCGCTCAGTCAAAATCCTGGAACTCCCTTCCTAACAGTACTGTACGTATACTTACCCCAAATGGACTGCAGCGGTTCAAGTAGACAGCTCACCACCAGCTTCTCAAGGGCAATTAGGGATGGGCAATAAATGCTGGCCTGGCCAGTGATGCCCACATCCCATGAATGAATAAAAAAAAACCCTCAAACATTTCTGTGAAATTTGTTTCTTTAAATAAATGAAATAAATTTAACAGATCAGTACAAAATGAAGATGGCAACTGAATTTTTGGTGGTGATTATTTTATAATTGTGCACACTGTAGCAGCTGACACAAACACAAATGAGGAAAAGTGCATTTGACACTGGTCTTAGCTGGTTTGAGAGGAATACACTTCAGGCATGATGATGGCCAAAAGTAATCAAAAGGGAAACAAAAAAAAAATCCCTGTTCTTGGCTTTTGTATATTCTGCATTCAGAAAACTCATCTGCTCCTGTTCAGATTTTGCTGACGACATTTCAGATAGCCGATCCCCATCTATTTTCCATGTCAGAGAATATGTCAAAAGCTATTTCATTCCTTCTAAATAGAATCAGGTGCTTTTTCTCTCCTGTTAAGATACGAGAAGGAGATTAGCACATATTGACTGCACACAATAAGCAACAAGTATTGATCTCTTAAAATTAAACCACCTTTACTAATAGGTGGCTTGATAGTAACAATTTAGTCTCTGAGTCACAAGGTTGTAGCTTCAAGCTGCATATGCAGACTTCTACACATAATCCAGGCTGACACTTCAATGCAGTCCTGAAGAAGTGCTGTATTTTGGATGAGCTGTTAAACCAAGACCCTGTCTCAGATGGACTTAAAGGATTAGGGGAGTTCTGGCCAATATTCATCCCTCAACCAACATCATTAGAACAGATTATCTGGTCATTACCTTATTTCTACTTGTTGGAGCTTGCTGTGCTCAAATTGGCTTACATTTCAACAGTGACTATACTGCAAAAGTACCTCATTGGCTGAAAATGTGCTTTGGGATTCCATGAAGTCATGAGACTGTTCAAATACATGTACTTTTCTTTCCTTTAGTCATAGCCTAGTTTTTATATATACAATATATATATGTATATAACATCACGGGGTAGAATTTCAATGCGATTTCTCCATCTGCCGCTATAACCTTGCTGGAAGGTTAGTAGAAACCTTGGCGAAACGGAATAAAGTAGGCAAACCCCTATGAAAATTACAGGCACTTGTGCCAAAAGGTGATACTAACCTATAAATTACCATTGACATATTAGTGGATGAAAATTCACATGCCCAAAAATTCTTTGTTATTTTAATTATGGTGTTAAACAATTTAATGTTCACATTGAACATCAACATCCTAGGGGTTACCATTGACCAGAAACTGAACTGGAGTAGCCACATAAATACCATGGCTACAAGAGCAGGTCAGAGGCTAGGAATCCTGCGGTGAGCAACTCACCTCCTGACTCCCCAAAGCCTGTCCACCATCTACAAGGCACAAGTCAGGAGTGTGATGGAATACTCTCCACTTGCCTGGATGGGTGCAGCTCCAACAACACTCAAGAAGCTCAACACCATCCAGGACAAAGCAGCCTGCTTCATTGGCACCCCATTCACAAACATTCACTCCCTCCACCACTGACGCACAGTGGCAGCAGTGTGTACCATCCACAAGATGTACTGCAGTAAAGCACCAAGGCTCCTTAGACAACACCTTCCAAACCCATGATCTCTACCACCTAGAAGGACAAGGGTAGCAGATGCATGGGAACACCATCACCTGCAAGTTCCCCTCCAAGCCACACACCATCCTGACTTGGAACTATGTCGCTGTTCCTTCACTGTCGCTGGGTCAAAATCCTGGAACTCCCTTCCCAATTGCACTGTAGGTGTACCTACACCACATGGACTATAGCATTTCAAGAAGGCAGCTCACCACCACCTTCTCAAGGGCAATTAGGGATGGGCAATAAATGCTGGCCTAACCAGCGACGCCCACATCCCTGGAACGAATATAAAAAAAATGCCTATTAGAGTCGGCAACAAATAGTTTCTAAGCTACTGTCTGTAGTTCTAGTCAAATATTTAAAATCTATGTCATAAAAAAATTAAGGACTAATGATTCCTGCATGCAAAAGAAACATTTAATCATTAGTACTCTTACTGTGTTAAGTCATTTGCATATAATAATTATTCTTTATCAGTATTAAGACTAGATTTATTTTTGATACATTAGTGTTTTGGTTCTCCTTGCATAGCTTTTCTGACATGCTTTATTTGATTTCAGCATTTGAACCAAACATTTATCACTCCCACTGGCACACGTTCCTGTATATCAATGCTGGTATTATCCACATTCTGTATTTTATCCTTTGACAGATCAATGATCAGATAATGGGATTTCAGTTTACTGAGATACAACTAAGATGCTTGAAGAGTTATCTTGAGAACATAACAGAAATATTGATGCCGAGTGAAGTAAGGTGCTCAAGTACTTTTGTGAGTCTATCTATCTGATTTGGTCAAACATTGATATATGTAAAGTAAATAATGAAAAGCATGTTATTTTTCAGTAAATTACTGCTTCACAATCATTCCATTTGTATTACATACTGTATACAACGTCTCACTGGTGATAATTGTGAGCGGTGTTACTGATGCAGGTCCCATATGGTTTTATGTTGTCGTTATAGTTCAAAAGAGCTTCAGCAGAAATTTCATTGCCTTCCTCTCCTGATGTAAGAAATCAGATTCTACTAGCCTTCTCATTTCCCCTTTATCTGGCATTAGTGGCAGGGAGTGTTTTGGCAAAAGGGGCAGCAAGTGGGATGCTATGATCTTTGAAGTGATGAAAACATTGTCTGTGGCTGGAAATGGGACACTCGTGCAAAGAACTATGAAAGTAACCCTCAGCAGAAAATAAATCTTTGCTTCTTAGCGTACAGGAGCACATGAGCAAAACAAACATTCCAAACCAACTTTATGAATGAAATCACCCAATATTCGACAGAGAAGTCAACAACAACTCTTGTCCATTCCCTTTGTGCCTATCCTCCATTTGCCTTTACCTGTCCTAGTGCTCCTACACAGTTCTGCCTCAGTGGCTACAGCATGGCTGCAGAAGACTGCTGACTTACAGTGGGGGTGACTACAGATGACCTTGGAGGCCGACCTTGAGCAGCTCTATCCTTAGAAGGCCCAGCCTTGGACTGCACCACCATAGCATGGGCAGCAGCAGTCTGGGCTGGCTAGCTGACAGGCAACAGCAAGGGCACAGGCAGAGTACCAGTGGTTGGAGGATGAATGCTTTCATCCTCAGAGATGACAGCAGGTTTATACTGGATGGAGTCACTGCCACTTCCTGGGCTGATGCCTCAGCAATCCTTATATGTTGGAGGACAGATTGCTGGACTGCTGTGAAACCTTGCAAGTCGCTTTGAACACTGGTACCTGCAGCTATGATAGCAGCATCTGGGTTTGCATAGCAGCAAGCTGATATTGCGTGACTTCAATTTGAGCTTCCACTACAGCACTCAGACATTGGGTTGCTTGTGTTTGTATTGCATTGGAAAATGAGTCATCAGCCATCAGCTGCTGCATCATGGTTGTGTTCACAGTGTGTTAACAGAGTTGGCCACCACTTTCACGCTGGAGATGATGAACTCCAAGCTCTGTGTAAAGCCCAATTGAAGATTGGTGCCAGGCTCTTCCATAATCCTTTACAGAGACTACAGACTTTCTGGCAGGCCTGTTAATGCACCTTTATAAATCAGCCTTTTTCTGTACACCACCCCAACGAAGTCCTCATCTAAGTCTTCTGCAGCAAAACTTGTGTACAATCTCGCCCTCCAGCGAAGTGGCGTCTACACTATACTTGCCCCCGATCAGGCTGCAGGTCAGTCCTGCCTGGTGTCTCCGCAAGTGCAGATCACACCTCTGAGCTTCCCTTTAAAGTTCCCACGGTGTCAGTATTTGAGATGGTGGCTGCATGTGTGAGCTCGAGTGACAGTGTTTCATTATCAGTTTCTTCTTCCTCTTTCACTTCATGCTCCAATACCACTACCTGGCCAGGTTGCAGTTTTTAGGTATCTGAAAAGAGAAAGACAAAAGGGTGGGGTTGTGAGGAGGGAAGGAGGGCTGAAACCAAGAGGTGCATGCTTCGAGCCTCTGCAACTTGTAAATCAGAAGAGATTGTGGGATGAGGGTGAAGTGGAATGTGAAAAGAAGAATTAGTGTATACCATCATCTCCAATGGTTTCAGCCCCATCAATGGCCACGGCCTCAGTCATGGCCATTCCAGTGATGGTGAGTACCGTCTCCTCCATCAGGGTGAGGACATGCATCTGTTTCTGTCCCTGTCGGTTAGTTGCTTCTGCCTGCAGTTGTGTGCCATCTTGTCCTACAAGAGAGAGGGAAGTGTGTCAGTGAGTGTGGTGCAATTTGTTTAGGTGATGTTGTGCCTGTCATGGTTGAATAGCTGGCAGTGTGTGCAAGCTGCGAAATGTGTGTGTGTGTTTGTGTGTGTATCCTGTAGCAGTGCTAAGTGTGAGGGTGAGATGAAGCTATGAATGTTATGTATGAGTTGTAGCTGATAGAGATTTTTGGTAAGTAAGCGAAGGGGTGTGGTGAATTGAGCAGTGTGAGGCTAATGCATTTGGTGGGGTACGACATTTGAAGATGTATTCACTGATGTTGACCCCTCATGTGAGGTCATTGAACATCTTGTGGCACTGTATCCAGGTCCTTGGGGCTAGAGGGCTGGCATTGCCCGTGACAGGTAGCTGCTCCCACTGCCTTTGCAGCGGCTTGCTGGAGGACCTCCTGGTCCTCTGTGTATAGAGAACCTCTCTTCTTCTGTCCATCTTCTGTACCAAGGCTTCTAATACTACGTTGGAGAACCAGGAGCCCACTGTCTGCCATATTGTGCTATTTGAGTGTTGTTGTCAAGTTATATTCACTAGGCTGGATTTAATGCACTCCCCCATGGTGGATTTGAAGGCGGGAACTCATTTAATCAGGCCGGATGGTGGTGGCTGGGGACTTCCCATTTCCCCCCCCAATTAAATTCATGGCAGGAAGGCCTGTGGATGGCCTTCTGCCCCACTACCAATTGAGACCGTTAAGTGGTCAATTAATGCCCAATCGAGGGCTTCTTCCTGCCACCACCGGTATTAACCTTGAGGCAGCCGGGCCTGTTGCCCTGCAGGGAGCATGACAAATAAACCTGTGTGGGTCGCTTGTCAGTTCCCGAAGTGGTCCCTCTTTCACAGGCACTCAGTGCCTGATTGAGGGACCTGGCATTGGGAAGGGGTGCGCTCGCCAAGAGTCATCCCCCTGCCCTTGCTGCTAACCCCTTACACCCCCTCCCCCACGAGCCTCACCCCGCGAAAGCCAACCCACCATCACTCACCTGTGGCCTGGGTCCATCAACAATCATAGGCCTTGGGTGGGTGCATTACCGGCAGCAGCCACCACCTCCACGGGTTGGACTTCCATTCCCCAGATCCTTAATCCCAGGGAAGGCCTGCTGCTGCACAGTTAAGTGCCTGATTTGCACGTAATGCAGTGGGCCTTCCCGAAAAGAGGCAATATGGGGCTCTCGGCAGCAGGTGAGCCTTTCATCACCTCTATTAAATATGCCCACTGTTACAATGACTTCCTGTACCTGCTCCAGTCAAAATGGACATTCCCTTTCAGAGGGGTAGGTTGGCTTTCAGTTGTGCAATTTAGCTTGAAATTGTGTAGCCTATCATGATTTTACCCCCCCAGCTGGGGCGTGCAACCATTCAGCAGTGCAGTTAGTGCTGACTGCATGCTGCAATCATGTAAATTAGCAGGCTGCATGAAATTTGCATGCTGCCTTCATCAGAAGAAATGGGTACAGGTTTAGCAAGCATAGCGATCCTTGCGACTGTTTTATGGGCAATCGAATTTTGTTCCCTTATTTTCTATTCACCCTGTTGTCCTTAATTTCACACACTTTATGCGTCTTCTTTCTCATTCTTTACCTGCTATTTTTTAATTCATTTTGTTTATCTAATCTAGCATGCATTATTTTTACTTAAAGTTCTCCTTGCTCAGAGTTAAAAGGTCAGCCATGGATCTATGGTAGCACTCTCTCCTGAGTCAGTGGTATGTAATTCAATTCCTACGCCAGAGACTAAAATCAAGATTGACACTTACAGTGCAGTACTGAGGGAGTCCTGCACTGTCAGAAATGTCTTCTTTTAGATGAAGCATAAAACCACGATGTCATCTGCCTTTTCAGATGGGCATAAAAGATTCTGTGGGACTAATTGAAGTACAGGGGCGTTCTCTCGGTATATTGGCCAATATTTATCCCTCATCCTAAATATGCAGAACAGTTTAATTGGTCATTTATCTCATTGCTGTTTCTGGGACCTGTGTGTAAATTGGCAGCTGCATTTCTCTACATTAAAACAGTGATTGATTGTACTTCAAAAATACTTAACTGAATGCAAAGTGCTTTGTGTAAGACTCTATACGTAAATGCAAGTTCTTTCTTTACCAAGTCCAGAATATAACCATCACCATGTTAGAGAAACTTATGTCATCATTTTCATGTACAGTTTGCATAGTGCTGCCAGTTTCACGAGTGTAAATGAAAGAAATTGTCCTGTGGCAATAATAATATTTTAGATTAAACATTTAAGAACAATAGTACCTGTCCAACAGTAAATTCTACCTCATCGTGGCACCACATTGGAAGCCGAGGGATTTATATTTTCAAAGCAGATGATCTTCCTTCTCACATCCAAAGCACAGTGGGGGAAATTTTAACCTAAGTTGGTGGGCGGGAAACGGGTGGGTTCAGGTCAGGTGTCCATTTTAAACCCCACCAGATTTTACAGTCTATTGAATTAATGACCAGTTGACCTGAACCAATGCATTTCCCACCAGGTAAGCGAGGTTAAAATTAACCCAATGGCCAGGATTTTATGCTGGCAATGGGGGACTCAATGTCCTGAAAAAGTGATGCTGAGAATCCCCCATCGCCACTTCTCCGGAAGGCTTGCCAAATCTAGTGCAAATCAGGCAATTAAGTAGCAGAGGGCCTTCCATGGGATCAACGACCATGTCACTGGAAGTCCCGCCCTCGGAGAGCTGCCAACCAATTGGACACCGACAGTTCTTCCACTGAGCAGTGGTGGCTGCTGCCGGAGGAGCACCTACCAGAGGCCCAAGAACAATGCTGGACCCAGGCCACAGGTAGGTCAGGGTGGGAGGGGTATCATGGGGAGGGGATCAGTAGCAAGGGCAGGGGATGGCTCTCAATGGGAGCTCCCCCTTCACGATGCTGTAGTAAGTGCCTTTTAACAAGGTACCCCACCCCCTCACCCCTCACCCCGAGCTGGCTAACTGTGGAATGAGGGCCTTAATTGGGGTTTAATTGGTGGCGAGGCAGGAAGGCCATTTACATGCCTTCCCACCCTGGACTAAATTTTGGTGGAGGCAGGAAGGTGGCGGGAACCCCCACCCGCCCCACCCACTCCACACCCCGCCACAATCTCACCCAATTTTCTGCTTTCCACGCCTCCAAACCCGCCACCAGGGAGAGCATAAAATTCCCCCCAGTGTATGTGTGATCACTAGCAAAGAATGGAAGTCATTACAAGCAGCTGGCTTTGCCAATGTGAATGGAATGTTAAAAGTCTAAGCGCACATGCCCCATGATTCTCTACCACAGAGACAGGAAAGAAAGTGGACAGAGGGCTGGCTGACAGGGCATAGGGGAAGACTGGGGAGATGAGGGAAAGGATAGAGAAAAAGGTTGTGATGGGGGATTACATAGGGACACGGTGAGACAAAAAACTTGGTTACTTGTGAAAAAAGGAAGGCAGAAATTGCATTGAAGAACAGAATGCAGAGATATTGATGAAGTAGGTGTGATGGGATGCTCCATGTGGATGATCATATTTGAGAGGAGTGGACATGATAAGAGAAATGAGTAAGGGGAAGAGGAGTGATAGGCGAAACATGCATAACTAATCATGGAGTGAAGGCCCAGAAACATAAGCAGGCCTGGCATGAGGTAACTGCAAATGCATTATAAGTGTGCTTTGTCTTTATGTTGTTTTTGGTTCCCAGATGTTGAACAGAATCACAATTTAATCTTGGAAAAAGGTGGAATCAATCTGGTTTATTACAGCACCATGCTTTGTGCTATAAAATCTGATTCTTGTGTTACATTTATGATGACTCCCCAGTGCAGCTGTGAATGTGGCCCTCTACTGGAATACTTACACATAACAACTAGTTCCTAGCTAATTAGTTCCTCACACTTTAAAGATCGGTCGAATATGGATTCTGTTCCTTCTCATCTGATTACTGGTTTTGATCTTAATGATATATGACCTTGGAGTCTCAGCTTCACTGACAACTTTTGCTGGGCTCCAGGTTTTCATGATTGGATCCTGTACGTGTACAGTTTGTCCTTTCAACAGCTCGGGTAGGGATTTAGCATATTTGTTGAAGTGTTGCTCTCCTCTTACCTGTGCTTCAGTGAGTTGTTGTCTCACTTCCTCCTGGTCACTTGAAGGATGTATTTTGCTTGGCAGAGTCGTCTTATGTTTTCTTCCATTTAACAGCTCTGCAGGTGATTTCATGTTTGCCTTGAATGGATCGGAGTGACAATAAGGCCAGGTTTTGGGTCTTCCTTCGTCTCTTGGCATTTCACAAGTGTTCTTTTGACCATCTGGATGTGTCTTTCCATAAATTTGTGTTTCCGTGTGTAGTGTGGTGATGAGGTGATGGTGTTGAACCCATACTGGTCAACAAATTCCTTAAATTCTCTGGATGTAAATTGGGTGCCATTGTCACATATTAACCTCTCAGGAATCCCTTGCTCAATGCACAAAACTCGTACTGCTGAGATTATTGTTGTGGTTCTTAAGTCTTTCATCTTCCGGATAAAAGGGAATTTTGAGTAGTGTTCTGCGACTATGAGATACCATTTTTGATTATGTGTGAATAAATTGACTCCTACAGTATGCCATGGTCTGGGTGGTACTTCAGTAGCTATCATCTCCTCTTTCTGTTGTGAGTTTCTGCACTTCTGGCATACATTCATGTAGACACCATATTTTTGATGTCTTTCTATATGCCTATCCAGTCCACAGCTGATCTGGCTCTGAGCTTACACTTCTCCATTCCCATATGGTCTTCGTGTATCTTTTGGAGAAGTTCTTCCTGCATTGTTTTGGATATGATTATTCTGGATCCGGCCATCAGAACACCGTCTTCTAGTGAAATGTCATCTCTGATAGACCAGTACTGCTGTATTGCTGGCTGTGTGTGCTGTATCCTATCAGGGCCATCCCTGGATCACTTGCTGAAATAGCATGTGTAACTCCTCATCTTTGCTGGTCTCATCTCTAATTTGATTCAGTTTCGGTGGTCTTACGTTCACTAGGTGATGAATCTTTATGCCTACATTTTCTATCTCGTGTTTCTCCTATGGTGACAACTGAGATAGGGTGTCTGCCAGCACCATTTCTCTTTCTGGCTTATATTTCAGAGTGAAATCATTACTCTGAAGCCTCAAGAGTAACCTCTGCAGTCTTGCTGGTGCTTTACATAAATTTTTCTTGTAGATTTGCTCCAGTGGACGATGATCACTCTCCACTGTGAACTTCCTCCAATACAGATATGTGTGGAACTTCTCACATCCATACACGACTGCCAAAAGCTCTCTCTCAATGTTGGCATATCTTGTCTCAGCTGATGTCAGAGCTTTGGACACAAATGCTATTAGCTTTCCCTCTTGTACCAGGGCTGCTCCCAGTCCTTTTGTGGAAACATCTACTTGTAGAGTGATGGGTTTCTTTCTGTCATAGTATGGCAGACTAGTCTCCTTGCATACTACCTTTTTGAGTTTGTTGAAACTCCTGTCATGTGACTCTGACCACTGGTACTCTACATTTTCTTTTATCAGCTCCCGCAGGTTTGCCGTGTGTTTCGTCATGTGCGGAATAAAGGAGCTCATCTATTGTATCAAACCAAGGAAACTTCTCAACTGTCTTTTATCTCTTGGGGCTTCCATCCCTGAGATGGCTGAGATTCTTTCAGGGCTCGGCTTAACTCCGTCAGGTGTGTACACCATTCCGAAGGACTGGCATTGTCACTTTCACAATGCCTGTGCCTGCGTTTAACTTAATCCCAGCTTTCTTGGTTCTCTCCATGGCTTCATGTAGATGGTTGTCATGATCTTTTCCATCTACACAATATATCTGGATATCATCAGCTATGCCGACTACTCCTTTGCATCCCCTGTATGTCTCATCTACTTTCTGTTGAAACACATCCTGGCTGACTTTGAGGCCAAAGGGTAGATGCAGGAATTTGTACCATCCAAAAGGTGTGTTGAATGTTGTCAACAGCAAAGATTTTGCATCTAGCTTCACATTCCAGTAGCCATTTCTGGCATCAAGCTTGCTGAAAACTTTTGCCCCTGCCAGTGCTGGTGTGATTTCTTCCAATGTTGGAATAGGGTAGCGATCCCTCTTTATTGCTTGGTTAAGATCCTTGGGATTTTGGCAAATTCTTAGCCGTCCATTTGGCTTCTCTCTCACCTTGATGGAATTTACCCAATCTGTAGGCTCCGTGACTCTGGCGATCACCTTCTTTTCTTTCATTTCTTGGAGCTCTCGTTCAAGCTTTCCTTTTAGTTCTACTGGTACTTTACGTGGGGGATGAATCACTGGTTTCATCACTGGGTCAATAGTGATGTGATACTCAAAATCTTCGAAGCATCCAACCGTCTCATCAAAACACTCTGGGTACATTTGTACCAGATCTTCTTCGCTTCCTATCGGAGGGCACTTTTCAACGGGTGTACTATCTTCAACCGTCAGTGTCGCCTCCTTCACCTCATGGTTTACTGAGATAATCTGCAGCTCTTCACAGCTGCTCAACCCCAAGATAGCTGGGCCATCTGTTTCTGTGACGTAGAACATACAGTTAACATATTTTCCTTTGTATGTCCCTCTAATTTGGCTTGTTCCTAGCTGTCGAATCTCAATTCTTGATGGGCTGTAACAGTAACATTCCTGTCCCGGCTGACATTTTAATCTTTTCTTTTAGAGTTTTCACATGAATCACTCAGTTTTTCTGTCTCTCTCTCTGGCTCTAATTTGGGTCACTTTTCTCAATCCGATGCTTTTAAAAATGTTGTAGGTTTACTCACAGACACTCACTGCCACCATGTTTTGTCTTTATGTTGTTTCTGGTTTCCAGATATTAGAAAGAATCACACTTTAATCTTGGAAAAGGCTGGAGTCAGTCTGGTTTATGACAGCACCATGCTTTGTGCTGTAGCACCTGATTCTTGTGTTACATATAACATGATTCCTCAGTGCAGCTGTGAATGTGGCCTGCTACTGGAACACTTACATGTAACAGCTAGTTCCTAGATAATTAATTCCTAACACTTTACAAATAGTTTAACAATACATACATGCATAACAAAGTGGTTTAATGATTTTATCTCACCCCCCACTGGCCCATCATATGCCATCTTCCACCTGAAATTAGAAGAAAAGTGATCGACAGAAGCACCAGATGAGATAGAACAAAGTGGAAGAGGAAATAGAAAGGAAGAGAAACAGCAACCAGATAATGACGAAGATGGACCAGAGAGGTACTCCACTCACTCATCATGAGCAGCAACATGGAAGATCTTCCAGGTGATGCACCGATTTACCTGTACTTCTTTCAATTTAGTATACTGTACTCGCTGCTCACAATGCAGTCTCCTCTACACTAAGGAGACCAAACGCAGATAGGGTTACCGCTTTGTGGAACACATCTGCTCAGTCCGCAAGCATGACCCCAAGCTTCCGAAAGCTTGCCATTTTAATTCCCCACCTTTCTCTCATGCCCACATTTCTGTCCTCGGCCTGCTGCAGTATTCCAGTGAAGTTCAATGCAAGCTCGAGGAACAGAACCTCATCTTCCGATTAGGCACTTTACAGCCTTCTGGACACAATATTGAGTTCAACAATTTCAGACCATGATCGCTATTTTGATTGTGTTTTTTTTTTACTATGCGGCTGTCTTAAACTTGTTTTTCATGCTTTTGCTTTCGGACAGAGCTGTTCGTTATTTTGCCATTAACACTCTCGCTGGACAAATGCTTTGTCTTTTAATTCAACTATTACCACTCCCTTTGCCTTTTATTCCATGACATCTTTGTTATTTAATCTCTCCTGCCCTCTGCCCGATCACAAACATTCCCTTTTGTTGTTCTTCCTACCACAACACCCCCTTTTCACTTTCTCAAAACCTATTACATTTCTAATCTTTGCCCGATCTGATGAAAGATCATCAACCTGAAACACTAACTTTGTTTCTCTTTCTATAGACGCTGCCAGACTTGCTGAGTATTTCCAGCACTTTCTGTTTTGATTCCAGAGTGAGTGCGCTCCATTATTGATTAATGCGACTATCTGCATGTGCTCACCAGCACAGCATCAAGACCATCAACAGAATTTTTGTTACAATTGACCAATTAGCACCCTACTTATTGTAGATCCAGCCAATCATGGAGTGCTAACCCATTAATGCCGATGAATCAGGTTGTGAATACGGTGACCAATCAGAATGTGCCATTTTGGGTTAGTTTTTTGAACAGACCAACCAGGGCCAGCGTGAGTGAAATATTTTATTCATTAATGTGCTTGCTTGCACGTGACTCACATGATTGGATGGCAGGTGATTGTGAAGGACTCAGCCAGCTCAGTCAGTAGTGGTGCTACCGAACCACTCTTGGGTGATGGACATTGAAGTCCCCCACCCAGAGTACATTCTCTCCCCTTGCCACTCTCAGTGCTTCCTCCAAGTGCTGTTCAACATGGAGGAGTAATGACTCATCAGCTGAGGGAGGGCGGTAGGTGGTAATCAGCAGGAGGTTTCCTTGTCCATGTTTGACCTGATGCCATGAGACTTCATGGGGTCCAGAGTCGATGTTGAGGACTCCCAGGGCAACTCCCTCCCTACTGTATACCACTGTGCCACCACCTCTGGTGGGTCTGTCTTGCCGGTGGGACAGGGCATACCCGGGGATGGTGATGGCAGTGTCTGTCAGGTATGATTCCATGAGTATGACTATGTCAGGCTGTTGCTTGACTAGTCTGTGGGACAGCTCTCCCAACTTTGGCACAAGCCCCCAGATGTTAGTAAGGAGGACTTTGCAGGGTCAACAGGGCTGGGTTTGCCATTGTCGTTTTTGGTGCCTAGGTCGATGCCGGGTGGTCCGTCTGGTTTCATTCCTTTTTATTGACTTTGTAGCGGTTAGATACAACTGACTGGCTTGCTAGGCTATGGCCATTTCAGAGGGCATGTAAGAGTCAACCACATTGCTGTGGGTCTGGAGTCACATGTAGGCCAGACCAGGTAAGGACAGCAGATTTCCTTCCCTAAAGGGCATTAGTGAACCAGATGGGTTTTTACAACAATCGACAATGATTTCATGGCCATCATTAGACTAGCTTTTAATTCCAGATTTATTAATTGAATTCAAATTCCACCTTCTGCTGTGGTGGGATTTGAATCCATGTCCCCAGAGCAATACCTTGGGTCTCTGGATTACTAGTCCAGTGACAATACCACTACGCCACCGCCTCCCCTATTCGGTTAGTTGCAATCATTTTATATTTAATATGTGGGGAACATATATTGACGTGTACAATTTGAAAGCTTTGATTAAGAGTTAAACAGACACTTTTAATTCCATACTGTAACTCTGCTTTGTTGGGATAGTGTCTCCAGTGGAAAAATGGAGGGAGGTGTGTCCATGTTACTTTCATCAAAACTGGATGCTTACGCAGTGGAAGAATATATCGCAAAGAGACATGACATTCCTTCTAACAGCAGGATCCCGTTAGTTCAGTGGACACTTGTGAATTCAGTTTACTTTCTTTGTTTAAATTCCATGCCAGTCATGGGTAGACAGTGCCAGTCTATAAATACCTCTTCCTTATTTTCAGTGTGAAAAGAGCCATACTGTGAGTTGCTTATATTGCCAAGAACTAATATGCAGACTGGCGCTGCCAACCCTGCTGGCACCTAGATACCCTGCTGGTGCATATATTTAAGTAATAATACAGAGGCAATAAAAGTGCATGCTACAATATTATCCAGAATTCAATGAATGGAAAGAGAAGTAGGAATCAAGCTGTTTATTGATTTCCACGTATATATTACAATTGGGACATTAACTTGCTCTGCATAGCTGGCAAGAATTAGACACAGCCAATAACTACAGAGACTTGCCACTCACTAATAAAATAACTGGGGGTTGTGCAGTGAAGAAACCATTAAAAGCAAGATTTAAATTTTTTTATTAGAACTGAATTTTATGGACACACTTACATGTAAATCTAATAAGCAAAGTCCTAATATTGAGCAGACCATTATTGGTCTCAATTTGTTCCCAACTGTTATATTCATTTACATCATTGGTTTCTTCATTGCAAACAATTAGACAGAATAAAAATCCTACTGCACTTTTCAGCACATTAGAATCTGTCGCCATATTCAACTTGCATACCAGAGAAAAAAAAATATACGAGAGGCGAGCGCTAAAATGATGGTTTTGACTTTCTTCAGAAACATGCAAAATCTGTTGATCTATGATGGAACGCCTGGAGGATCACACTTGGAAGGTTCTGGCCCCAATCATAAATTTGCTACAAATTGGGAGCCGGTGGGGGAGGGGCAGTTCGATATTGCATAGGAAACCCAGAAGTGCAGAACGTCTGTCAGTAGCTTTTTAACTCAACCACCTCATTGTAACTTCACCTCCCAGTTTTCTATCCAATCAGCAGCAGCAGAATAGTATTCAACCACAATCTGTAACCTCATGACCCAGCATATCCCTCACTCTACCCTAGCCAACAAGCTAGGGAATCAACTCTGATTCAATGAGGAGTGCAGGACAGCATGCCAGGAGTAGCACCAGGCATATCTAAAAATGAGCTGCCAACCTAGTAAAACTACAACGCAGGACTACTTGCATGCTAAACAGAGGAAACAGCATGCAATAGACAGAGCTAAGCGATCCTACAATCAATGGATCAGATCAAAGCTCTTCAGTCCCGCCACATCCAGTTATGAATAGTGATGGACAAATGAACAACAAACCAGAGCAGGAGGCTCCACAAACATCCCTATCCTCAATGATGGGGGAGCCCAGCCCGTCAGTGTAAAAGGCAAGGCTGAAGCATTTGCAGCCATGTTCAGCCAGAAATACCAAGTGGATGATCTATTTCG
Organism: Heterodontus francisci; assembly: GCF_036365525.1. Lineage (NCBI taxonomy): Eukaryota > Metazoa > Chordata > Chondrichthyes > Heterodontiformes > Heterodontidae > Heterodontus > Heterodontus francisci. The sequence continues at coordinate 108,669,313 of NC_090376.1, forward strand.
GACTCCTCTTGAAGTTCCCAGCATCACAGATACCAGTCTTCAGACAATTCATTTTACTCCATGTGATATCAAGAAACAACTGAGTGCACTGGATACAGCAAAGGCTATGAACCCTAACAACATCCCAGCAGCAGGACTGAAGACTTGTGCTCCAGAACTAGCCACTCCCTTAGCCAAGCTGTTCCAATCTAGCTCCAACACAGGCATCTATGAAACAATGTGGAAAATTGCCCAGGTATAGTCCTGTCCACAAAATGCAGGATAAATCCAATCCAGCCAATTAACGCCCCATCAGTCTACTCTCAATCAGCAGCAAAGTGATGGAAGGTGTCATCGACAGTGCGGTCAAGCAGTACTTACACAGCAATAACCTGCTCCCAATGCTCAGTTTGGGTTCTGCCAGAGCCACTTGGCTCCAGACCTCTTACAGCCTTGGTCTAAACATGGACAAAAGAGCTGAATTCAAGAAATTAAATGAGAATGACTGGCCTTGACAACAAGGCAGCATTTGACTGAATGTGGCATTAAGGAGCCCTAGCAAAATTGAAGTCAATGAGAATTGAGGTAAAACTCTCCACTGATTGGAGTCATACATAGCACAAAGGAAGATGGTTGTAGTTGTCAGAGGCCAAACATCTAAGTCCCAGGATATCGCTACAGAAGTTCCTCAGGGTAGTGTCCTAGGCCCAACCATCTTCAATGACTTTCCCTCCATCACAAGATCAGAAATGCGTATGTTCGCTGATGATAGTACAGTGTTCAGTACCATTCGCAACTCCTCAGGTACTGTGTCCAGATGCAACAAGACCTGGATAACATCCAGGCTTGGACTGATAAGTGACAAGTAACAGTCATGCCACACAAGTGCCAGGAAATGGCCATCTCCATTGAGAAAGAATCTAACCATCATCCCTTGACATTCAATGGCATCACCATTGCTGAATCCCCCACCATCAACATCCTAGGGGTTACCCATTGACCAGAAAATTAACTGGGTCAGCCATACAAATACTGAGGATATAAGAGCAGGTCAGAGGCTGGGAATCCTGCAGCAAGTAACTCATCTCCTGACTCCTGTCTACCATCTACAAGGCAAGTCAAGAGTATGATGGAATACACTCCACATGCCTGGATGAGTGCAGCACCAACAACACTTAAGAAGCTTGACATCATCCAAGACAAAGCAGCCCGCTTGATCCGTACCCCAGTCACAACCTTCATTCAGTTCCTCCAACACCAGCACACAATGGCAGTAGTGTGTACCATCTACAAGATGGTACAATCTGCAGCAACTCACCAAGCCTCTTTTGACAGCACCTTCCAAACCCACGATCTCTACCACCCAGAAGGACAAGGATAAGGGCAGCTGGCACATGGTAACACCACCACCTTCAAGATCCCCTCCAACCCACACACCATCCTGACTTGGAACTAAAGATCCATTCCTTCACTGTCGCTGGGTCAAAATCCTGGAAATCTCTTCCTAACAGCACTGTGAATGTACATACACCAGATGGACTACAGCAGTTCAAGAAGATAGCTCACCACCACCTTCCCAAGGGCAATTAGGGATTGGCAACAGATGCTGGCCTAGCCAGTGACGCTCACATCCCATGGAAGAATAAAAAAATCTAAGGCAGCATAAGCAGCACCCATCCTGAGGGGATAGGGCAAACCTCCAAAGTGTAGAAAGTAACCTCTACATTGTACATAGTAACTTCTCAGCAAAAGTACTGTGAACAAATCTGTTCCCACTAGCAGGTAAGAAAGCAGTCATGAATACTGAGCAGTCATTGGCATCTTTGCCTGAAATTGCTACGTCCCCCTTAATTGCTGCTGTGCTTTCATTCACCTTAGTTTCGCTGGCAAGTTTCAGAGAAGCCAGAGAAACTCACAGACCTGACATTAAGGTGAAAACAGTGTGCCAATATTGCTAAAATTGAGCAATTACCTTATGAAAATTGACAACCATCTCTTCCGAGGGGGCTGTGTGCACGAAGCCTAACACACTCCTCTGAAGTTGACAGGTTGGAATCAGCTTGCTGACAATCTGTCAATTTCACCAGTTTTAATCTCCCACCTGCTCCCGAACCCACGCACTCTTCCAGATTAAAATGCAGCCCTCTGATTCCATTACTCACTTACAGGTTGCTTGTAGTTAACTGATTAAATTGCAGAAAAGTTTAACAAAACAGATTGTCGTGCTAGGCCCCCACCTGCCAAGAATGAGGCACATTAATTTTGTCATGAACATTGATTTTAAACTGTTACTGGAGTGAAGAAACGACTTGTTAAACAGATCAGCCGTGACTGGAAAAGATATTTGCATATTATCAGTCAGTGTTTGGAAGGACAAAGCAGCTGTTCCCTGACATATTCAATCCACAATGGACTTTTGATCACCAGATGTTGAAGGTCGGGGGAGCTTGCATTCCAGGTTGACTGCTAAAATGGCCGAATACACGAACGGACATGGTCAAACCAGCTAGTCACATGACTAACCTGCTGGGCAACCTGAGTTTTTTGAATTTGTACAAACAAATTTGGGCACAAAGTCTATTTGCTCCTGGACTGAGAAGATCTCTCCTGTCTGCTCCCATCTCTTTCTCACAAGCCGTTGAATCCACTGAAGACGCATGAACCCCAAGAGAGAAAAGTCTCTTACAGCGAACAAGGTTTAAGAAGAATACTGGGCCATAATGAAAAGCAAAATCTACCTACAATCAAGGACTCTGCAGTGAGCTTGAAGAAACACAACAACAACTCTTCAGATATTGCCTCAAATCTTTCCATTTTATTTCGTCTGTTCTCTATTTGTCTCTCCCGAATTAGAGTTTAAGTTTAAATAAATTTCAACTTTTCTTCTTTAAACCTAAGAAAGCCCGTTTGTGCTGGTTTCTTTGCCTTATAATTGGAAAGTGGTGAACAAGGATTCACCAAGTGGGAGCTAAAAACACAGTGTGTTTAAAAATTAAACCCTGTTACAGTAAGACCAGATGAAGGCTGAGAGGGACCCCTAAACCCCTTTCTCACCTGGTCATAACAAGATGCATTTCAAGCAGCTGAAGTGAAATATTGCCCTGGCACTAACATTTGGACACTAACATATCTTACATTTAGATAGTGCCTTTAATGTACTAAAATGCCCAAATGCACTTTACAGAATTAGCGAAAATTTAACACCAAGCCACATAAGTAGATAATAGGACAGGCAAAGAAGAAGTTTTTAAAGAGCGATTTAAAGGAGGGCAGAGAGACAGGGAGATTTGGGGAGGGAATTCCAGAGCCTGTGGCCTAGGCAGCTAAAAGCATAGCCACCAATGGTGGAGTGATTTTTTTTTATTATTCGTTTCATGGGATGTGGGCATTGCTAGCAAGGCCATAATTTGTTCCATCCCTAATTGCCATTGAGAAGGTGGTGGTGAGCTAAAATTGGGGATGTTCAAGAGATCAGAATTGGAGGAGCGCAAGGATCTTGCAAGGTTGTAGGGCTGGAGGAAGTTAAAGAGATAGGAATGGATTAGACCATGAAAGGGTTTGAAAAAAAATTAAGAATTTTAAAATCGAGGCATTGTTGGATTGGGGACCATTGTGGGTCAGCGAGCATAGGGTTGATGAATGAACAGGACTTGGTCTGACTTAGGATAGATAAGGGCAGCAGAGCTTTGAATAAAATAAAGTTTATAGAGGATGTAAGGTGGAAGGCCAACCAAATAATGACTGAACTAATCTTGTCTAGAGTTAACAAAGGCATCGATGAGGGCTTTAATAGCAGATGAGCTGAGGCAGGGATGGAGACAGGCAATGTTACAGTACTGCAACAAGGTGGTTTTGGTGATGGAAGGGATAGGGGTCAGAAGATCAGCTCAGAGTCAATTTGGATGGCAAGGTTGTAAACAATCTAGTTCAGCCACAGACAGTTACCAGGAAGATGGATGGAGTGAATCTCGTGGTGACGGACAATGGCTTTGGTTTTCCCAATCGTTAATTGGAGGAAATCTCTGCTCATCTAGTAGGACAAGCAGCATGGCAAATCAGAGACTGCAGAGGGGCCGGGAAAGGTGGTGATGAGGTCGAGCTTGATATCAACAGCACATATGTGGAACTTGACACTGTATTTTTGAATTACGAGAATGAGGGGCAGCGTGTGTATGAGAAATAGGAGGGGGCCAAGTGTAGATGCATGGGGGACTTCAGAGGTAGCAGTGCGGGTTTGGGGACAGAAGCTATTGCAGTTGATTCTCTGGTTATGACTGGAGAGATAGGAATGGAACTAGGTAAGTCATTACTGATAATTTGTTTTCCGATGTTGGTTGAGGGACAAATATTGCCCAGGATACCAAGGAGAGCACCCCTGCTTTTCTTCGAAATAGTGCCATGGGATTTTTTATGTCCACTTGAAAGGGCAAACCAGTTGTTGGTGCAGCCATTAAGGAGGTGAATTGCCCAAGCATACAGATCAGAAAGGCTGCAGCTTTGATCCCTACTTCAAATCCTAGGTGTTCAGCGGTAGCACTTTTGACTCTGAGACAGAAGGTCATGGGTTCAAACCACACTCCAGAGACTTGAGCATATAACCTTGGCTGATACTCCAATACAAACCTGTGGTAGTGCTGCACTGTCAAAGGCGAAGCCCCATTTGCCCTATAAGGCGGCTGTAAAAGATCCCGTGGCACTATTCCTGACCAATATTTATCCTTCAAGCAAAATCAATAAAAACAAATTATCTGGTAAATTATCACATTGGTGTAAACTGGCTGCTGTGTTTCCTACAGCAGTGACTATATTTCAAAAAAGCATGTCATTGTCCATAAAGTGCTTTAGGGCATTGTGGAACACACTGTATAAATGGTAGTCCTTTCGTTTGGTCGGTGTTTAGTTAGCTGATTTCAAGGTGATGACTGGGGCACTACAGTTGGCCTCAATAACTTGAAATCAGGGAGAGGAAAATCAATCTTGGTATCAGGTATTGGCCAAAGCGCATGTTTGTATGTATGTCAGGTGACACAACAGAAAATGTCCACTCTCAGTGACAAGTCTCCTTACCCCAACTTCAGAAGAGAAGGTTGGGAGAGGAGGGCATTCGAAAGAAAAGGATGGGATGATCATGGAACCTAATGGGTGCTACTATCTCAAGAAGTCTTCCACACTTACAAACTGAAGTTAATTTGCTCTTTACTACTCATTTTAAGCTGTATCATTCTGAGACCAGTAACTACAGAGTGTGAAACTCAACCGGCAAAACCAACACTATACTAAATGCTGTCACTAGCTGAGAATCTCACTTGGCGCATTTTTTCATTGAAGGGTGCTGTTATGACCAGGTAAGAAAGGTGTCTAGGGTTCCCTCTCAACCTTCACCTGGTCTTACCGTAACAGGGTTTAATTGTAAACACACCGTGTTTTTAGCTCCCCCTTGTGAATCCTTGCTCACTGCTTTCCAATTATAAGGCAAAGAAACCAGTCCAAACAGGTTTTCACAGGTTTAAAGAAAAAGGTTGAAATTTATGAAACTTAAACTCTAATTCTGAGCCTACAGACACACGATGTACCCATGCTAGCATGCATACGTGATAAACACGTGCAGATAGAGGCAGAAAGGAGCAGAAGAAATAAAGTAGAAAGGTTTGAGGCAATATCTGAAGATGGATTTGTTACAGTTCTTCGAGTTCATTGCAGAATCCTTGATTGTAGGTAGATCTTGCTTTTCGTTGGGGCCCAGTATTATTCTTAAACCTTGTTCACTATAGGAGACTTTTCTCTCTTGGGGTTCATGTGACTTCAGTGAATACAGAGGCTTGTGAGAAAGAGATGGGAGCAGACAGGAGAGGTCTTCTCACTCCAGGAGCATTCTGCAGTCTGTCAGTTCAAACTGTTTGTACAATTCAGAAAAACCCAGGTTGCCAAGCAGGTTAGTCATGTGACTAGCTGGTCTGACCACATCTTGGCTCTGTGGATTGTATCATCTTAGCAGGGCCTGGAATGTGGTTCTCTGCCTTCAATGTCTGGTGCTCAACATCCATTATGGGTTAAACGGATAAGGGAAGTAATCTCTCTTGTCCCTATTGGTATGTAAATGTCTTCCAGCCAGGTGTCTGGCAGCCCTTGTAACAGGTCTTCTCTTCTTCCCAGCAACAATTTGAAATTTAATGTCCATATGGCAAAATTAATATGCCTCATTCTTGGCAAGTGGGGGTCCAGCATAATACCTCCATACCCAGCATAATGAAATGCGGTTTGAGAAAAGCGCATTTTGTTAAAAGGTTCAAGAGAGAAACTATAAGATACAGGAAAAAAACATACATCTCTCTCTCAGTCATTCACATGCATTCATAATCCTAAAACTTATTAAGCCCGTCTTTTCTTGGTGCCAATGCTGCTTTAACTGGCATCCCAGTAAACATGTGATTCTTTGGGGAAGTTTTTATTCAGTTTGCCCATTTCCATGACTGCCTAGGGTGTCTTTGTAATGGTTAGGTTGGATTTTTCTTTCCAGGAGAGTCAGTATTGGGTACATCTATCCTGAACTCTCTTTCAGTGCTTTGCTGAGTCATGCAAAGGCTTCTGACTTCAGGGGATGCATGGTTTTCTTTTTTCCTGACTGTGGGGAAGGATTCTTTGCTAATCTCCCCTTTGTCCTCTGTGACAGTCCTACCTGCAGGTATTTGTGCAGACTCTATTTCACGCCCCCTGGCACTTTGACTAGGCGAGGCATCACGCTCATGGTTTCTCCGCTCCCTAAAGGTCTTTCTTTGTCTCTGTAGGTTCCTGTAAACACTGTTAGCAACTCTGGTGGAATGCTTCTGGTGTCTGTATTTATGTGGGAGGATGTGAGGTCTAACTTTTCACATTTTTCAAGGTTGGCTGACTGGTCAGTAGGGGTTTTCATCTGGGATTCCTCCCAGACCTCCTATAACCTACCCTCTTGGTCACATTTTCCCCTTCCCTGTCCAACCTTTTGCCAGTCTTGTGCCTGCCTGTCCTTTTTGTCCTCGGTGGGGGTCCCTTACAGTTCACCAGCCCTCTACTGGAGGGTCCTCCTCACACCTGACACACCTGTACAGGACTTAGAGGTGCAGGTTTCACTGTGGGTTGGAGTTTCCGCTCCACCTGGCACATGTGGCAACTCCTGCAGTACTCCACCACATTTTTGTGAAGTTTTGGCCAGACAAACTGCTGTCTTATGCGACCTTTGGTCTTTTGTATACAGGTATGTACAGCCACTGTAATTCTGTGGGCCCTTCTTACTATTTCTTTCCTGTACCTCTGCATCACCACTAACTAGTGAACCACTGTCCACTCCTTGCTCTCAGCTCTGTGAGGATAACTCCATTTCCTCATCAGCCCCTCATTCTTTAAAAAGTAGCAATCAGGGACTCCCTATGCTTCACTTTCAAATTGGGCAGCTGTGCTAACTCTCGCAATGCTGGGTTGGCTTGCAGAGCCTCAGCTAGAGAAAATCCATTTAATGCATTCCCTGCGTCTCCTAACTTTCCAAATAAAATCTCAGACAGACAGACCTGGTCATCTGCCTGCAGTGCCAATGCAGTCTCCTCTGGGGGAGCTGGTTTGATCATGTCCTGATCTACTGCACATTCAGGGACTCTGCACAGGTCCATCTCCTGCACTGCCCTGTCTATCTGACCTCCTGCAGTCTTTCTTTCATGACTGTGGGGGCTACCACCTTCACCCCACCAGATCATTACTTAGAAGCAGGTCAACCCTATCCACAGGCAAACTAGGGACAATCCCTATGGTCACCGGTCTCAAAACTAGGTCGCACTCCAGGTGCACCGAATGTACAGATACAGGAATACACTGCCCTCCAATATCATTCACCACTATTCTGGTGCTCACTGCGCTTTCTGGGGGAAAGGTCGTGCCTTTTCCCAGTAAAAGGGCTCTTGTGGCCCCTGTGTCCCTGAGAATTACTATGGGCTTGCTTGCCCCACTCGAGGGGTATGAGGTTACTTTCCCTTAAGACACAAAACCCTGATAACCTTCAGGAATCCTATTAACATTTCCTGCACTTGCAGCCGTAGCTTCCTGGGTCTCACTCTTACTGAAGTCAAAGCCACAGTTTGTTCTGTTGTGCTTTCCATCAGGTTCCGTCTTCACTGAGCGGGTGTGCCCTGATTAACCCTACAGGTTTTTCCTTTAGTTTCCAGCAGCCACCTTTTAAATGCCCTGCTTTATTACAATGGAAGCACACTGGTCTCCCTCCTGCTCACAGCACCTTCTTTTCTGGCTAGAGGAGGGCCCCCTGTGTCTCCTGATTTTCTTCCTCTCCCAGGACTGCTTGGGCTCCCATCACCTTCCCACCCTTTGTCCCTTTTAGATTTGTGGGGCTGACTAGGAAAGGTTTTCCCCTGGGAAACTGACTTATAAATTAAAGCAAACTCATCAGCCAGAACGTCCGCTTTCCGGGCTTTCTGAACCCGCTGCACCTCTACATGGGTCTTGATGGAGAGTGGGAGACAGTGTTTAAATTCCTCTAACAGAATTACTTCTCTACGATTCTGAGCTGTACTTTAAGAGCCCTCAGCTGGTCAAAAGCCAGCTGCTTACTTCTTTCAAACTCCAGGTAAGTTTGATCAACCTATTTCTTGAGTGTTCTAAACTTTTGGTAACAGGCTTCGGTTACTAATTCATATGCCCTGAGGATAGAATTTTTTTGTCAGTTCATAATTTGATGAACTCTCATCTGGCAACAGGGAATAAAATCCATAGGCTTTTCTGGTTAGCTTGCTTTGTAATAAAAGAGGCCAGGTCTCAGCTGGCCATTTTAGCTGCCTTGCCAGTTTCTCAAAGAACACCAAAAACATCTTCTACATTGTCCTCATTGAATTTTGGGATTAGTTGAGCAAGTTTTAACAATTCTGTACTTAGCACTGAATTACGCTCCTCCTTATTGGCCATGCTTTCACTAGGGTTACTCTGTCGCCCTCTAGTTAACTCAAGCCACTTCCGCTCTCTCTTCGCATTCCTTCTGGAATATTCTTTCTCTTTCTCTCTCCTGTCTCTCTCTTTCTGTCTCCTCTCCTGTTCTTTCTCCTGTCTTTCTTTTTCTTCACATTCCTTCTGGAAGGCTCTTTCTTTCTCTTCATGTTACTTTTGGAAGATTCTCTCTTTCTCCCTCTCCTGCTTCTCTCTCTCTTTTTCCTTTTCCTCTACTTCATGTAGAGGAGACCACATTGGGGAGAACAAACACAGACTGGGTGACCGCTTTGCGGAACACCTCCGCTCAGTCTGCAAGCAGGACCCTGGGCTTCCAATTGCTTGCCATTTCAACACTCCCCCCTGCTCTCATGCTCACATCTCTATCCTGGGCTTGCTGCAGTGTTCCAGTGAACATCAACGCAAGCTTGAGGAACAGCATCTCATTTACTGATTAGGCACACTACAGCCTGCCAGACTGAACATTGAGTTCAATAATTTCAGAGCATGACGGGCCCCCCATTTTACTTTTACTTTTAGTTATTTTTTCTTTTTTACATTTTTTACAATTTTTAAAAATTTGTTTGTTTATTTCATTTCATCTTAGTTTGTTCAATTTGCTTACCCACTGTTTTTTTTTTCATGTTTGTACTTGCTGCTGTTCAATCTTCAGTCCGTTAACATCCTATCTGTACTAATGCTTTGTCTTTCAACACACCATTAACATATTGTTTGCCTTTGCTCCATGACCTTTTGGTCAGCTATGCGGCCTTGTCCAATCTACACCTTCTCCTTTGTTATCTCTTGCCCCAGCCCCGCCTCACTTGCTTATAACCTTTGACATTTCTAATATTTGCTAGTTCCGAAGATGCGTCACTGACCCGAAACGTTAACTCTGCTTCTCTTTCCACAGATGCTGCCAGACCTGCTGAGTGGTTCCAGCATTTCTTGTTTTTATTTCAGATTTCCAGCATCCGCAGTATTTTGCTTTTATTGATCAATGAACTCTTTTTCACCTTGGGCCCTAATATTGAACACATACTGTTCAGAAGTTACTTTCACTTCGGGTTCAAAGTGTGCCTTCAAGGCTTTCAAAATTCCTGCTGTCCATTTTTTACATTCTTCAGAGAAATTTAAGGTGGACTACACTTTGTAACAGTCTCTCCTCAACAGTGATAAAACTGTAGCTACTCGTAGCTGCTCTGGTTTGTTAATTAAATCTGTTGCAATTTTGTAATTTTGCCACAGAGAGTGGAGAAACTACCAGTTCTGCTTCATGTCACCTTTCATTTTGACCAAAGCCAGGAGAGGAAACATTATAGCCATTGTGTCTTACCCTGTGCTTTCAGCTTTGGCCTGTTTCTTTGTTCCTTTTCTGTGGCTTCCTGTGGCTTTTAGCAGCTTTCGGCAGCTGTGAACATTCCTGTGTTCTTCTTTCAGTAGCTGTGCTTCTATCCAGCTCTTCAAAACTCAATCTCACTCTGACACCAAGTTACGAGCTCACAGGACAGTTGTCTTGCTTGTACTGTGTCTTTATTGAACTGAATCTGTGATGGGTGCCTGCAGTGAGTGCCTCATGGTAGAGGTCACATAACTATGGCAAGCCAGGAGATACATTAGTACAGTTTTGCATTTCTATCCCAAAGACTAACCACTTGCTGCATAAAAACATTTTTCCTCATGTTACCTCTGATCCTTTTGTGGATCACCTTAAATCAGTGTCCTCTAGTTTGTGATCCTAATGTCAACAGGAACAGTTTCTCCCTATCTACTCGGTTCAAACCCCTCATGATTTTGAACACTTCTATCCAATCTCCTCTAAACCTTTTCTTCTCTAAAGAATACAGTCCCGGCTTCACCAATCTATCTACATAACTGAAGTCTCTCATCCCCTGGAACCATTCTCGTAAATCTTTCTGCACCCGCTCCAATGCCTCCACATCCTTCCTAAAGTGCGGTGCCCAGAATTGGTCAAAATACTCCAGCTGAGGCTGAACCAATGCTTTATAAGGTTCACCATAACCTCCTTGCTTTTGTACTCTATGCCTCTATTTATAAAGCCCAGGATCCTGAATGCCTTACTAACACTTTCAATCCTGTCCTGCCACCTTCAAAGATTTGTGCAAATATACCCCCAGGTCCCTCTGCTCTTGCACCCCCTTTAGAATTGTATCCTTTACTTTATCTTGCCTTTCCTCATTCTTCGTGCCAAAATGTATCACTTCACACTTCTCTGCATTAAATTTCAATTGCCACGTGTCCATCCATTCCATTAGCCTGTCTATGCCCTCTTGAAGTCTATCACTATACCCCTCACAGTTCACAATATTTCCAAGTTTTGTGCCATCTGCAAATTTTGAAATTTTGGTCCTAATACCAACCCCTTTGTCAGCCCATTACATACCCTCCTTCAGTCCAAAAAGTAAACTTTCAGAAATGCTCTTTGTTCCCAGTCACTCAGCCAACTTCGCATCCATGCTGCCACTGTCCCTTTTATTCCCTGGGCTTCAATTTTGCTGACAAGCCTTTCATCAGACTTAACTCTCTATTGGTAGAGAAGAGCAGAGCAGTGAAGTACACAGTCAATGAAATACAGTCCAAGTACAGACTAATGCTTTGTTTCCTTCATCTGTTTAGGTAACCATCTCTAAATTGCAAATAATTAAAATGTTATAATGAAAATGATGAGTTTTAAAACTGAACAGCAAATAAATCCAGAAAATTGTCAAATTTTTCATACCGTATTTTATTTTTAAATTTTTCAGTTAAAAACCATTGGAAAAAAAGTAAGGCATGTTCTTTAAGATGAGGAGCATTATACAGGGCAGGCGTTCAGCTACCTAGATAGAATGGTGCGGAGGAAAATCTACCTCAGGGTATATTAAGTCTACACTGCAACTAAATACAGCACCTTTGCCTTGCTGATTCTTCCCATCAACTCCATCTTCACTCACTTATTGAAGAATTGAATCAGGGTGCGTGTAGTACTCCAGGTGATGTCAATGAACCAGTGGTCATATCACATTTCAAATCGTGATTCTTTCTTCACACTGACCTTCAACATCCAATAAGTTATGCAGCACATACAAAATGGCTTTATTTACATTGTTAAAATCATCACCATTTATTTGAACGCATTAACAATTTTAGTAGAAATACGAACCAGAAATTTTCATGATTACAATTACTATGTCACTCAAGAGGACAGCCAAAGCAATTCTTCTCTAAGAAAGAATGTAACAGGCATCCAGAGGGAGGCACAAGGACAGACAAATGCACACAAGTTCACACACCCTGCACACCACACACACACTGGAAGACAAGCAGAAAAAACAAGGAGAAAGAGAGAGATAGAATTGGACAATAGAAGTCAAGCAAAGAGCCTGTTATAAGAAAATAAGCTTTTTAAATTTTGCCTGTGAGCAATATCCTTGTAGATCAATTAGTAAAAAATAGGTGAAAAGTAATGACAAAGATCTCTCGCATCTTTGTAAAGAATTCTAATAATGGTATGGTGGTAAATCTTTTTCCTTTCCAATGTAATTAAATTGAACTTCAGTTTTGACAGTCACTCTGGCGAAGTTAGAACCACATTTTTTTGAAATATTGCAAAGCATGAACTTACTGGAATTTTTCATTTGATTCCCAGACCCAGCGTCTGCCCCTATCCATTAGTCAGCACAGTGATCTTATGTTTGTAAATTAGTTTTGAGTGCTCACTTCCCTCCCTTGGGATATTATTTTGTTCATTTGAATTTTGTACTCATCAGGGATGACAGTTCTGGGGTTGAAACATTTTTTTCCCTCTCTCTACTCTCAGCAGTGACAGCATTAAGCACTCCCAGGTCAGTTACAGAACATAATGCTAAAATGTGGAGTTAGTTCTCTTTCATCCTGCCTCTAAAATGACATTTTCTTTGTCATCATTGCAAACAGTCAGAAGTACGGTAAAACTGCCTCATTACAAAAGAATATCCCCCGTTGTCTCCAAGAGGGGAGGACTGAACTGCTTTGTGGTGGAATCAGTAAGTTAGGACCCCATTTTCACCTCTCATTGGTTGTGTTCATCATGGGTGAATTTGCTCAATGAATTTCATTTGGTTCATTCAAGGAAGTTTTGTCCATATAATTCAGTTTTGTCTCCTTTATCCATTAGTGGACAATACGCTAGTGTGGGCCAAGTGACGTTTGCCCCATCTATGGTACCTTCATTTCAGATACATTTTCATAATGATAAAACTGCGGGCTGAATTTTATCAGACCATTACAGGTCCCAGCGGTGGCATCGATGAGGGTGGCATTGCCACATGTCACGTGTGTGGCCGGCCTACCGCAGTCACGCGGCGGTCTGCTCATTTGAATGCAGGAAGCGCAGAGCCCATCCCATTGGAGGGTGGGAGCGGGAGACGAGATGCCAATGGCACTATCAGCTGAGATGAATGAAGGTGCTGCCGCCATATTTAAATCATTGCCAGCACTGCTTTAACTGTTGCTTCATTTAGTGAGTTTGCTACTGCTTTGCCTTTGTGCTGCTGATCTGCTGACTGTAGAACTTGTGCAGCTGTGCTCCTGACCCCCCCCTGGCTGGAGTTCCTGTGATGCTGTGCTGCTGACCAAGGGCTCATAAGGCCAGGAGCTGACCAGGAGGCAAGAGGGGCCATGTCAGGCAGAAGACATGGGGTGGCCCCACAGTTTAGTGATGCCTCCCTATGGATTTTCCTCCAGGCTGTAAGGAAAGGTGGGATGTCATTTTGCCAAGGGATGGAAGGTCGAGACCCTCCCGCCTCACCAAGCAAGCCTGGATGGAGAGAGCAGAGGATGTCAGCAGCCATGGGTTACCCTCCAAATCTGGGTCCAGTGCCACAAGTGGGTCAAACATTTTCTTCACTCTGCCAATGTGAGCCCTCCATACCCATTTCATCACTGGGGCTTGCATGTGGCCATGCAGGAGGAAGAGCAATATGGTCAGGGAGTGGCTTGTCCATCGATCACTGAAGGCAGCAGCACAGGTAGATAAGGTGGTTAGGAAGGTATATGGGATACTTGTCTTTATTAACCGAGGCATAGAATATAAGAGCAGGGAGGTTATGATGGAGCTGTATAAAACGCAAGTTAGGCCACAGTTGGAGTACTGTGTATAGTTCTGGTCACCACACTATAAGAAGGATGGGATTGCACTGGAGAGGGTGCAGAGGAGGTTCACCAGGATGTTGCCTAGGCTGGAGCATTTCAGCTATGAAGAGAGACTGGATAGGCTAGGATTGTTTTCCTTAGAGCAGAGAAGGCTGAGGGTGGACCTGATTGAGGTAAACAAAATTATGAGGGGCACTGATAAGATAGATGAGAAGAAACCTTTTCCCTTAGCGGAGGGGCCAATAACCAGGGGGCATAGATTTATGGCAAGGGGCAGGAGGTTTAGAGGGGATTTGAGGAAATTATTTTTCACCCAGAGGATGGTTGGAATCTGGAACAAACTGTCTGAAGGGGTGCTAGAGGTAGTAACCCTCACAACATTTATGAAATATTTAGATGAGCACTTGAAACGCCATATCATACAAGGCTACGGGCCAAGTGCTGGAAAATGGGATTAGAATAGATAGGTGCTTCCTGGCCAGCACAGACACGATGGGCCATAGGACCTGTTTCTGTGCTGTTTTACTCGATGACTTTATGGCTGCAAAGGGGGCGGCAAGGGGCTGAGGCAACAGCAGATCATGTTAGATGCATGACTGCATCTCCAAGGCAGCCGGCCTTCTGTCCTACCATTCCCCTTGCACGTCCCTTAAGAGTGGACGTGAAGAGGAGGCATTTGGGAGCTCCCATCAGGAGGCAAAGGGCTGCCATCAGAACAAGTGTCCTGCTGGTCTTCATGGGAAGACTAACAGTGTCCCTGTTTCTGTTTGCAAGAGAAAGCAGCCCACGACACAAGGGAAAGGGCAAAGACTGGAGGTGGGATCCTGAACATTTGAGAAATGACCCCAGCAGAGGAGGAGGCTGTGGCACTAGTGGGCTCCCAGGATGGCCATTCCATTGCAGTTGGAGAGCCTGGAGTAGCCACCCAAGAGAGTGAGGAGGCATTGTGTTCATGTTCCCACCACAACCCTTCTAGAGAACCACATCGGCATGGTTGGCATGGGCAGACCAATGCAGCAGAACCTCTAAATGTTTGTGTTTTCTCAGGCAGGTTGTGGTACCCCGGAGGATGTAATGAGTTCTTCATGTTGTCTGATGCAGCATAAATGAGATTTGTGGAGACCAGTTATACTGAAGACCTCAAACAGGTTTATTACAGATAAACTATTATATTCAGTACAGAGCAAACTATTTACAGAACCTTGTTCTGGGTGTTACTGTTGCACAGTGACTGTGGCTTTGAGTCACATGACTACATCCTGGTACTCAGTTCATTAATGTACAAAGATCTTAAAGGGACATCACTCTTAAAGGCAATCATACAACATCCCCTTCCTTTCCAAAGATAAGTCTTGTATGCTACAAGTAGAAATACATAAAATTAGATAACATCAAAATTGGTTATCCTGGGTAGAGACTATAAAATGTACAGGTACAAGGATAGGAATTGTGAAATTTACAAGTGTAGAGGTTTAAAAGTCCATCTGTTATTTCGGTGGTTTGACAACTCTTCCAGATCTGTTATGGTATAACCTTCTGGGGATGTGGATTTCACCCTTGGCTGTTTTGGGTTTGTAGGCATGTTGTCAATATGTTGGTTGTTGTCTGTTGTCCGTCACACCCTCATCATCAGAATGTGTTCTTTTGAGTCCGCTGTACTCAATTGGAGTAGTGCACACTTCTCTTAGTTGGCTTTCGTTCCTTCTCAACACCACTCCACTAGATGTTGTAATCTCGTTGGACCACGGCTCATTGCATACTTTGGGTACCTCTGCGGGGAACTGGTAGATGTAGTGTATTTGGATTTCCAGAAGGCATTCGATAAGGTGTCTCATAAAAGATTATTGCACAAGATAGGAGCTCACGGTATTGGGGGTAATGTATTAGCATGGAATGAGGATTGGTTAACTCACAGAAGACAGAGAGTCAGGATTAATGTGTCATTTTCAGGTTGGAAAGATGTAACTAGTGGAGTGCCACAAGGATCAGTCCTAGGGCCTCAATTATTTACTATCTATATTAATGATTTGGAAGAAGGGGAGAGTGTAATATATCCACATTTGCTGATGATACAAAAATAGGTGGGAGGGTATGTTGTGATGAGGACATAAGGAATCTGCAAGGGGATATAGATAGGTTGAGTAAGTGGGCGAGAACTTAGCAGATGGAGTTTAATATAGGAAAGTGTGAGGTCATGCACTTTGGTAGGAAGAATCAAAAGGCAGATTATCATTTAAATGGAGAGAGACTTCGAAAAAGTGCAGCAAACAAGAATCTGGGTGTTCTTGTGCATGAAACACAAAAAGTTAGCATGCAGGTGCAACAACTGATTAGGAAGGCAAATAGAATTTTGGCCTTTATTGCGAGGGGGTTGGAGTTTAAAAATAGGGAAGTCTTGTTACAACTGTACAGGGTGTTGGTGAGGCCGCAGCTGGAGTACTGTGTACAGTTTTGGTCCGCGTATTTAAGAAAGGATATAATGGTATTGGAGGCAGTTCAAAAGAGATTAACTAGGCTGATTCCTGGGATGAAGGGGTTGATTTATCAAGAACGGCTAAACAGGTTAGGCCTTTATTCATTAGAGTTTAGAAGAATGAGGGATGATCTTTTTGAAACGTACAAGATTCTGAAGGGGCTTGACAGGGTAGATGTTGAGAAGATGTTTCCACTCGTGGGGGAATCTCAAACTAGGGGACATAATTACAGAATAAGGGGACACTATTTAAAACTGAGATGCGAAGGAATTTTTTCTCTCAGAGGGCAGTGAATGTCTGGAATTCTCTACCCCAGAGAGTTGCGGAGGCTAGATCACTGAAAGTATTTAAAGAGGAGGTAGATAGATTTTTGCAATATCGGGGAGTTGAGGACTATGAGGAGCTGGCATGAAAGAGGAGTTGAGGTCTGGGGCAGATCAGCCATGATCTTATTGAATGGGAGGGCATTGAGGGGCCGAATGGCCTACTCCTGCTCCTATTTCTTATGTTCTTATGGCCCCGACCTTTTGTCCTACCTGTAGCTGAGGCAGTTCCGCCCCTGCATGTTGGTCATGCGCCATCTTCATTCTCTCCTGTTTTTCGAGCAGTGTCTCCTGCATCTTGGAGAATTTGGACAGATGATGGCCTGGCAAAGTCGTCCACACTTGTCTGCCAAACATATCTCTGTTGGTGATGGTAAACCCATTTCCATAGGTGTAGCGCTGAGGTGGAGCATGGCAACACAAAAATCTTGTTTCGTTTTCCTACACTTCAGGATAAGTGATAGAGTTATAGAATTATACAGCACAGAAACAAGCCCTTCGGCCCACCGTGTCCATGCTGACCATCAAGCCTATCTATTCTAATCCCATTATCCAGCACTTGGCCCATAGCCTTGTGGCATTTCAAGTGCTCATCTAAATACTTGTTAAATGCTGTGAGGGTTCCTGCCTCGACCACCCCTTCAGGCAGGGTGTTCCAGATTCCAACCACCCTTTGGGTGAAAATATTTTTCCTCAAATCCCCACTAAACCTCCTGCCCCTTACCTTAAATCTATGCCCCCTGGTTATTGACTAGTGGTTTGACAAGACCATTAGATCTATGGTATTGTGGTGAGGACATCACATGGTTTACGCCCCCTTTGGTCCACATATCTCTGAAAGGTTTGCCCGTACACTGTGTCCCATTGTCAGAAATAATTTCTTCAGGTGTACCAAATAGACTAAAGATTATGTCTGCGACGACTGCACTTGAAGTGTCTTTTACCTGTCTAACAATTGGAAATTTGGAGAAATAATCAGTGTCTAAGATAAAGTCATCTCCATTAACAGAAAATAGACCAGTGGCGATTTTGGACCAAGGGACTGACGGAATCTCATGAGGGTGTAGAGGCTATTTGCGTTGTTGTCACTGTTGTTGTCCGTGTATCTGAGGTGACCAATTTGATACCCGGTTTGTAGCAGACATCAAAGTTGAATCCCTGTACTTTCACTATGAGCCGCTGTGAGTTGTCAATGGTTTGCACCAGATCATATCCAGTCGTTTGTGGTCAGTTTCCACAGTGAACTGTTTACCAAACAGGTAGGTGTGGAACCTTGTAATCCCAAACACCAGAGCAAGTCTTTCACTCTCTGTGTTTGAGTATTTGGATTGTGCTGAGGATAAACATTTGACCCCGAATGCAATTGGTTTGCCATCTTGCAGGATGCACACTCCTAGCGCTTTCTGTGAGGCGTCGACAACGAGGATTGTCTTCTTCCTTGGGTCATAATACTACAGTGTACAGGTTTCTGCTGACAATGCTTGTTTGAGAGATTCAAACATATGTTGATGGTCCTGCTGCCATACAAATGATACATATTTCTTTTAGAGCTCTCTCAGTGACGATGCTTTGTCAGAAAAATTTGGAATGTATGGTGCCAAGAAGCTGAAAAATCCAAGACACCTCTGCAGGACTTCCTCGTCTAGTGGGGTAGGCATATGCCTTACATCTTTGATTTTGCCTGGATCAGGATGGATTCTGAATAGATGGAGGCAAATAACTTGATCTGACTTATATTCACCTGGCACTTCTTGCTGTTAAAAACAAGCCCTTTGCGAAGAGCTACTGTCATCAGTGAATGGAGATTTCGATCATGTTCTTCTTTGGTTTTGCCCATTACCACAATGTCATTGGCAATGCATATGCAGCCAGGCATACCTTTTCTATAGTTCTGTCCTTATGCTGCTTAAACAGATCTTGATTGACAGATAAGCCAAAGGGGAATCTTTAGAAGCAGTATCTTCCAAATGGTGCCCTGAAGGTGGTGACTTCTTGAGATTACTTAGCTAGGTGTACTGACCAATATCCATGTTTAGCATCCAACTTGGAGTAGAATTTGGCTCTTGTGAACTTGGGATTCAATTCCTCTCATGTCAGAATCTTGTGGAGTCATCTCTTTAGGGGGAGGTTTAGACATCTCAGATCTAGAAGTCCCTGATTGCTCCATCCTTATTTAGTACACATGTAATTGAGCTGCACCAATTTGTGTGATGATGCGCATGATGGATGATGCCATTGTGTTCCATGTCATCTAACACGCGCTTAAGCTTTTCTTGTATGTGTACGTTGCACTTTCTGGCAGGGTTGATTGACGGAATTGCATCCTCTCTGAGATGCAGTACAGCATCGCCTTTGAAATCTCCTATGGCATTGAACCTGTCCGGGTGCATTTGTTGTAAGTCATGGACTGACCCAATGTCAAAACCTTTGGTCTTTTTTGCTGTAATGGGTACCTTGGTGACCTTGCGGATGGTTATGATGTTGAGGTCCTTACACGTTGGTAGTCCTGCCACTGCTGGTCCGCTTGTGTCCACCAGATAAAATATTTGTGGTTCCATGCTGGCTTGCCATTGCTGTATTACATTGTTAGTGTGCAACTGCAAGGGATGGGTGACCCATTATTTGCAGATAACTTGGCAGTTGTTGATTGTATCATTGATTTCCAATGACTCCAGTCCATGTCCTTTGGGATATGGACTGGTAGGATATTTGCACTTGCGCTGGTGACAATCTTGACCATGAGTGTGTGCTTGCCAGCTTTCTTTGGGCACATGATGTTAATAGTAGCAAAAGCTTCCAGTTGTTTGACTTCATCAACATGATGTGTCAGGTTCACAATGTGAAATGCCAGTTCATCATCTGGCTGAGAATTGCTTCTCTCTGAGTCCTGTCTCAGGTTTGTTTCACTGTGAACTTCATGTATCGGCTTGCATTTATGCAGGTCTCTGGTGCTCTCCTTGCTGCTGTTGCCCTGTTGCAGTGCCTGTCTGCTGTTTGTTTGCACTCTGCTGTGACTTTGGGCTGCGTCTTTGGAGCCAAGTTTCTTGTATAGACGGGCCCAGTGTCCTTTTGCACCACACGCCTTGCACAGGTCTTGAAATGCAGGACGACTTTGCAGTGAGTGGGACCAACCACACTTACCACACAGTTTGCTTGCTCTTTTCAACATGGTTATTGTGCCGCTACCAACGGCTGCATCTAATGATTGCAGATTCTGTTGTACAGCTACAATGGCTTCATATTTTCTGTCATCTTCTACCAGAGCATCAATGCTGTGACTTTTCTTTTTCCCTAAGAGGTCTTTCTGAAATGCTTCCTTGGGTGTTGATAAAATCACAAGCTCCATTATTCAGTCCAACAGCTCAGTTTCTAAACAAATCACATTCCTTACCCTTACTACGACTTCTATTGATGAACTCATCTATTGATTCCTGTGACTGTTACCTGTAGGACATTAATTCCAGGCGGTGAATTCGAAAATTCACTCATAACCGGAACTGATCTTTCAGCACTTTCCATATCTTTGCAGGATCTTCCTGGTCCTCATCAGATAAGCCAGAGGTATTGATTCTGTGTAACCTGTCATTTCCAACTGCTGTTAGTATTTTTACAGCCTATGTTTTTCTGGTTCTGCAATCACTTGGTCTGTGAAGAATAACTGCATTCTCTGTTTGAAAAGTAGGAACCCGGATAGGACATCCATGGCCTTCCAGTTCATGCTGGAAAATTTGGTATCCATCTTTCTGCTGTTCATTTTCTTAAGACTTGTTTTAAGATTTGTTCTACAACTCAGCGCTATTTTTCCTTTCTGTTGTTTAGACTAGCTGCTTGTATTGAGAGGAGCAGGTGTTTGACAGTGTTATGTGTTTAGCTTGCTTGCAGCACTTCAGCCTGTCTGTTTACACAGCTGTTAGAAACATAGGAACAGGAGTAGGCGATTCAGCCCATTGAACCGGCCCAACATTCAATAGGATCATGGCTGATCTTCCGCTTCAATGCCTTTCCCCACACTATCCTAATATCCCCTTATGCCATTTATATTTAGGAATCTGTCAATCTCTGCTTTAGACATACTCAATGAATATGTTTCCACACTCCTCTGGGGTAGAGAATTCCAAAAATTCACAACCCTCTGAGTAAAGAAATTTCTCCTCATCTCTGTCCTAAGTGGCTTCCTTTATCTTGAAATTGTGTCACCTGGTTCTAGACTCCCCAACCAAGGGAAACATTTCAGCTGCATCTACCCTGTCTATCCCTTTAAATATTTTGTAGGTTTCAATGAGATCACCTCTCATTCTTCGAAACTATAGAGAATACAGGTCCAGTTTCCCAATCTCTCTTCATAGGACAGTACCACCATCCCAGGAACAAGTCTGGTGAACCTTCGTTGCACTCCCTCTATGGCAATAATATCCTTCCTAAATAAGGGGACCAAAACTGCACACAGTACTCCAGGTGCTGTCTAACCAAGGTTCTATACAATTGAAGCAAAACTTCACTCCTCCTATACACAAATCCTTTTGTGATAAAGGCTAACACACCATTAGTCTTCTTAACTGCTTGCTGCACCTGCATGTTAGCTGTCAGTGATTTATTGACGAGGACACCCAGGTCCCTTTGTACATCTACACTTTCTAATCTCTTACCATTTAAGAAATACTCTGCACATCTGTTCTTCCTACCAAAATGGTTAACCTCACAGTTTTCCACATTATATTCCATCTGCCACGCTCTTGTCTACTCACTACGTCTTTCCAAATGCCCTTGAAGCCGCTTTGCATCTTCTCACATCACACATTCCCACCTAGTTTTGTGTCATCCATGAACTTGGAAATATTACATTTGGTCCCCACATCCAAATCATTGATATATATTGTGAACAGTTAGGGCTGAAGCACTGATCTCGCTTGGTAGTCACAGCCTGCTAACATGAGAATGACCCATTTATCCCTACTCTCTGCTTTCTGACTGTTAACCAATCCTTAATCCATCCCAGTATATTACCTGCTATCCCATGTGCTTTAATTTTGCTAACCAACCTCCTTTGGGGAACTTTATCAAAAGCCTTCTGAAAATCAAAGTATACCACGTCCACTGACTCCCCTTTATCAATTCTGTTCATAACATCTTCAGAAAACTCCAACAGGTTCGTCAAACATGATTTCCCATTCATAAATCCATGTTGACTATGCCCAATAAGATCATTATTATCCAAGTGTCCATTTATCACGTCCTTTAGAATAGATTCTAGCATTTTCTCAATGACTGATGTAAGGCTAGCAGGTCTGTAATTCCCAGTTTTCTCTCTCCCTCCCTTCTTAAATAGTGGGATGACATTTGCAACATTCCAATCTACAGGAACCACTCCAGAATCTATAGAATTTTGGAAGTTGATCACCAATGCATCCATTATCTCCATAGCTACCTCTTCCAACACTCTGGGATGTAGAATATCAAGTTGTGGGGACTTATCAACCTTCAGCCCCATTAATTTCTCCAGTACAACCTTTTTACTAATATTAATTTCCCTCATTTTATTTTTGCTGGAGTATTTTTGCAGTACTTAAGCTGGTCTGTTTACATAGCTGTTCACTTGGCAGTTCAATTGTTCTTTTTTTGCCACGGTTTGTTTATGTTTTTAACACTTGAGTTTGTTTAATGAAATTTTTGTAATTGTGGCTGTGTAAATGGAAGTTCTTCTTCATGCTCAAGTGCTTTAATGATTTTTTAAACTTTGACTGCATGGATGAGGGTCTTTAGTGATTGGGGTTTTCCCACACTTTTTGCTATTGGATGCCTCCAGTAATGGCGCCAACCTCAATCACCCTGGGAGAGGAGTTGGGTCGTCCCCTTTTTCTTTTCCTCAAGGTCTTTGAAAACAACATCAAAACTTTAAGTACTTTAGAGCTTTTTTTTAAACCAGTATCCCTTGACCGTTGGCACAATGACTCACCCAATTTGCTTGCAGCAAGTCGTTTTATGGTC
Organism: Heterodontus francisci; assembly: GCF_036365525.1. Taxonomy (NCBI): domain Eukaryota; kingdom Metazoa; phylum Chordata; class Chondrichthyes; order Heterodontiformes; family Heterodontidae; genus Heterodontus; species Heterodontus francisci. The sequence goes on from NC_090376.1 coordinate 108,692,165, forward strand.
TGTCTTCTACAGCTGGAGGAAACTTCTCTTTTATTTCTACTATTGGGGTCAGTATTTTTGTTGATCTTTCTCTCTTTTTGGCTGTAGGAAGGACATTTACAAAGCTATTTTACCTGTGGTCTTCAAACTTAGACTTTGTCTTCTCACCAGGGCTGTCACCATGTAATAAGTTCTTTACGTCATTTAATGCAACATAAATGAGATACGTGGAGTCCAGTTATGCTGGAGATCTCAAACAGGTTTATGACAGCTAAACTATTATATACAGTACAGAGCAAATTATTTACAAAATCTTACTCTGGGTGTTACAGTTGCAGAGTGATTCTGGCTTTGAGGCACATGACAACATCCTGATACTCTGCTCATTAGTATGCTAAGATCTTAGAGGGACATCACTCTTAAAAAGGCAATCATACAACAGAGGGAATATTGTCTGCTTGCGCCGCTGGAATTCTGTCATCTTCTGAGGGTGAGGAGGAAGAATCCTCAGATGGTGCCCTGTCACACCATTTCCCTGTTCCCTCCACCAGCACAGATATTCTCACCTCACTCGGGCTCAGATTCAGGGTCACAGTATGAGAGCATCACACACGAGTCTGAGCAGCTGACAGAAGCCATGACAGGAGAGGCCACTGACAAATGGAAGACTGTAGGAGGCCTTGCCCATGCTGAGCCCATGGCTGATGATGGGCCTCTGGTGTTGGTAGCATAGCACATCCTGGAGTTGCAAAGAGAAGTAAGGGAACATTTGGCAGAGTGGTCAGAGGCCATGCGCAGTCGTACATGGATAATGGAGGAGTCCATCCATGCCATGAACGTTACCATGTCTCAGGCATGTGAGCTTCCTCCATTGAGAGTTTGGGAACTCTCATAGAAAGCCAGATCTGAGAGATGCACCCAGACCTGCACACCATTACCTTGGCCATAAGCCCAATGCAACATTGGCAAAGTGAGAAGGGGACAGGGAGGCCGGTGACTTCTCCAGGTCCCCATCTCTCGATGGTCAGCAGGAAGGTTCAAGCGAGCCTTGAAAGGGAGGAGGAGAGGCCGACCTCCACAGCTGGTGGCTCTCCTCAATGCACTCTGAGTGCAGACAGTGGTGCCTCAGCCCCTCCGACAGTGACCCCAGGTCCAATATCTGTGATGCCTGAGTACAGTCCTGCACCAGTGCATGAATCCCTTAGCCAACTGGGGCCTTCCAGGCTTCAGATAGCCAGAGGACACCCGCCAAAGTCATCGCAGGCCACAGGGCAGCGTGTTCATCAGCCTGATTTCACTTTATTTCACATCATTGGCGGAGCTCTTTGTAGAAGCTCATAGAAGTGCATGAGGAAGAGCACCTAGACGCACTTGGGGTTTCATGGGTGCGTTCAATTTGTTCTTGTTATTGGGTATTATGAATGTTTAAATAAATGGAGGTCACTTTCTTTGCTGAGAATCTCTCATGATTTTCCTTCTGCCCTGTCAGATAGCACCTTCAACATGCTCTCTCAATGAGCTGTCAGCGCAGGGGCAAGCCGTGCATGGGCACCTTCTCAGCTTTGTTCATGCACCTGGTGAGCCTGGGCACAAGCCGTGGGAGTGCAATAGGAAAGAGGCGACATGTGGAATTCAGTGAGGTGAGTATTAATTGAGTTCCCTTAGAATGGGCATCATGGTGGCAGAAACTGTGTATGTATGAGATTGCCCCAAAACTCTCTTGCATGTCTCTCAATGGCCCTCGCCTCTGGTCCAAAGGCTTCATCATCCTGCACTGCCTGCACAGCATCCTCCTCCACATCCTCCTCACTGGATGAGGAATGTCAATCAATCTTGTCCTCTGAATAAAAGGCCTCCCCCGTCTGCAGTGCTGGATTGTGCAGAGCACAGCAGACCACCACAATATGTGAGATCCTCACTGGGGCATATAGTGGGGCTCCATTGGATCGATCCAGGCACCAGAATCTCATCTTCATCAGCCGAGTAACCTTCTCGATTGTTGCTCAGGTGGACTGTGGCAGTAGCTGCACCTCTCTTCTGCTGCAGTGCAAGGGTTCCTCACAGGCATGAGTAGCCATGTCTTCAATGGCCATCCCTTGTCTCCGAGAATCCAACCCTGAAGGTGAGCTGGGGTGCTGAAAAGCTGCCACACCTGTGACTGCCACATTATGTAGGCATTGTGGCTGCTTTCTAGCAAGCAAGCACACACCTGCAGGAAACACTTTCAGTGGTCACAGACCAGTTGAACATTGATTGAATGCAAGCCCTTCTTGTTGATGAAGACTGCTAGCTGCTTCGTGGGAGCCTTGATGGAATAGGTGACACCTTGCACCAGGGGGAATCCTGTGATGGACCAGATCCAATGGCCCTCTCTTGCTGACTGTCAGTGTCAGTCTGGTAGTCCACATAGTCACCTGCCTTCTTGAATAGGACATTGGTCACCTCCTTAATGCAGTGCTGTGCTGCTGCCTGAGGTACGCCACACATGTCCCCAGTGGATCCCTGAAAAAAGCCAGAGGTGTAACAGTTCAGTGCCATGGTGATCTTCAGGCCCATGGTCATAGGATGTTCACCAAAGCCCATGAGTCACTATCCATGTCAGAGTCCAGAGCTGCTGGAATTGAGGCTTCCAACAGCAACTGCTGCACTTCAAGCTGAATTCCTGTGAACACTGTTCACCACTCATGTAACCACCTGCAAAGCAAGAACAAGCTTGCAAATGGGATCATGACTTGTTCAAGAAATGCTTCCACTGTGGCAGTGCTTGTCCACACCAGTCAGTATGTTCTGCTACTGGATAGCAGTGTAAAGGTTGTGGGAAACTCAACCATTTTGCTCGCATTTGCCGCTCATCAGGAAAATCAACTGTTAAGACCAATACTACCAAAAGGGTGCCACATACGCATACAACGTGAAAACAATGAGAGAATGTTGCCAATGTAGAGATAGCTGACCCTGAATATACTTTTGTGCTCTCTTCCAGGCACAACAACCAGCCATGTGTGAAAGTGACCATTGGCTGCTTGAAAGTAGATGCTGTCATACATGCAGGAGCATCTGTCAATGTCATGGGAGATAAAATGTTCAACAAACTTCAGGACTGCCCCATCCTTTGCAAACCAGGGAATACAAAAATCTTCCCCTACAACAGTAACAAACCACTGAAAGTCCTTGGGACTTTTGAAATGCCAGTCACGTTCAAAGACGCCAGAACAAATGCTGTATTCTATGTCATATCTGGAGAAAGTGACATGCTCATCAGTTTCCACACAGCAACAGACCTGTGCATGATTACAGTGACATACGCTGTTCCTGAACTGCACGCTGACCGTTTCACAGTTTTCAGCCAACTGAAGGGTGCTGCATGCAAGCTGCATGCCGATCCCAAGGTGCGTCTAGTCGAGTGTCAACACAAACTAATACGGTTCAATTTCAGAAAGCAGACAGAGAAGGAACTTGAATGCTTGCTTGACCTTGACACCATTGAGAATGTTAGGGATGAGCCCATCCCTTGGGTCTCACCCACACAAGTTGTCAAGAAACCCAACAGCGAAACATAAAATTCAGAACTACACCCCTAAAGCCAGGAGACAAAGTGCTTGTAAAATGTGATGGTTACGATGGAAAGCAAATAACCCCCTATGACATTTAGCCATTTGTTGTGACCAATGCAAAAGGATCACTGATCACTGCTAAGAGTCATTCACAAATCATCACACGAAACGTGTTATCTGCAAGCACCATCCGCAAGCATTGCTTCCGATCCAGACATTGACACTTCAGATGAAGCACATGAGTTAAATGAGACAACACCTGATGCCTCACATCGATATCCTACGCATGAGTAGAAACGTCCACCATACTTAAGTGATTATGTCACAAACTGAAGCAAGCCATTGAAACTCTCATTTACCAAGAAGGGGAGAGATGTAGTGTATTGTTCATTTATTGTTCATTTGATATGTAGTGTATTGTTCATTTGAGGCCACCATACATGCTTGTTGTAGCATGTGTAGTGTGTCATAGAGTCATAAAGTTATACAGCACAGAAACAGGCCCTCTGGACCATCGTGTCCATGCCAGCCACCAAGCACCCAGCTATTCGAATCCCATTTTCCAGTACTTGGCCCGTAGCCTTGTATGTGTTCATTTAAATGCTTCTTAAATGTTGTGAGGGTTCCTGCCTCTACCACCACTTCAGGCAATGCGTTCCAGATTCCAACCACCCTCTGGGTGAAAACATTTCTCCTCAAATCCCCTCTAAACCTCCTGCCCCTTACCTTAAATTTATGCCCCCTGGTTATTGACCCCTCCGTTAAGGGAAAAAGTTTCTTCCTATCTAACCTATCAATGCCCCTCATAATTTTGTATACCTCAATCATATCCCCCCTCAGCCTTCTCTGCTCTAAGGAAAACAACACTAGCCTTTTCAGTCTCTCTTCATAGCTGAAATGCTCCAGCCCAGGCAACAGTGTGTCTCAAGAGGAAGTTAATAATAAAAGTTCAGTTTACAGCTGCAATCCAGAAGGTAGTGCTGTGTGTTTCTTCCAGAGAGTTACAATAGCAAATCTACAATGTGTGATCTTACACCACCCAGATGTATGTCCCACAGGTGTTGTATCCACTGTTTGTTGTGGGAACAGTTATGGTTCATTCCAAAATAAGGATCCATCATCTTGCTGCCAGCAATGAGAATTGTGCTATTTCTGTACATCACAGAGCATTTCTGCTCCTGGACAACAAATCAGTTATGCATAAGATCAGTGCAATTAACTCAAAGTGATTACTGCCTGTAACTTAGCCTCTCACCTAACTCCCTGTCTAAGTAAAGGAAGGCTGTGGCTCTCAAAAAACCTTTGTGCAAACCGTCCTTCATTGAAGTTCAGAAAAGGCCTATCAAGATTTGAACGTGCCCCATAACAACCTTAAATCCAACAACCTGGAAGGAGGCCTGTAATTCATTGAAAATATCCTTGGACACATCAGTTCTGATGTAATGTGAAACATGCAGACACATCTCCTTCGAAGGAATCTAACACTGGCTTGAGAAGGGTATTACATTAAGTCAGATTATCAGCTGTCAGCAAGTAGGGAAGGCAGTGGTGTAGTGGTAATGTCACTAGACTAGTAACCCAGAGCCCCAGGCTAATGCTCGGGAGACATGGGTTTGAATCCCACCATGGCAGATGATTGAATTTGATTTTAATTAATAAATCTGGAATTAAAAGCTTGTCTTGTGGTGACATGAAGCCATTGTTGATTGTTGTAAAAACCCATCTGGTTCACTAATGTCCTTTAGGGAAGGAAAGCTGCTGTCCTTACCTGGTCTGGCCTACATATGAATCCAGACCCACGGCAATGTGGTTGACTCTTAAATGCCCTCTGAAATGGCCTAGCAAGTCACTCAGGTGTATCAAAAGACAAAGTCTAAGAAAAGGAATGAAACTAGTCACACCAACTTGCATTGACCTGGGCACTGGAAACAACAATGGCAAACCCAGCCCTGTTGATCCTGCAAAGTCCTCCTTACTGGGGGCTTGTGCCATTGACTAGTCATGCAACAGCCTGACATTGACATGCTAACAGAATGATATCTTACAGAAAATACCCTCACACCACCATCACCATCCCTGGGTATGTGCTGTCCCACTGGCAGGACAGACCCAGCAGAGGTGGCAGCACAGTGGTATACAGTTGGAAGGGAGTTGCCCCAATTGTCCTCAACATTGACTCCAGACCCCATGAAGTCTCATGGCATTAGGTCAAACATGGACAAGGAAACCTCTTGCTGATTACCAGCTACTGCACCACCCCCCACCCATGAATCAGTGCTTCTCCATGTTGAACACCAAGTGAAAGAAGCACTAAGGGTGGCAAGGGCACAAAATGTACTCAGGGTGGGGGACTTCAATGTCCAGTACCAAGAGTGGCTCTGTAGCACCAGTTCTGACTGAGCTGGTTGAGTCCTAAAGGATATAGCTGCTAGACTGGGTCTGCGGCAGGTGGTGACGGAACCAGCAAGAGGGAAAAATCTACTTGACCTCAACCTCACAAATCTATCTGTCGCAGATGCATCTGTCAATGACAGTATTAGTAGGAGTGACCACCACGCAGTCTTTGTTGAGACGAAGTCCCGTCTTCACAGTGAGGGTACCCACCATTGTATTGTGTGGCACTACCACCGTGCTAAATGAGATAGGTTTCAAACAGATCTAGCAAATCAAAATTGGGCATCCATGAGGTGCTGTGGGCCATCAGCAGCAGCAGAATTGAACCTCATTATCCCACAATCTTTAACCTCGTGGCCCTGCATCACCCTCAATCTACCATTACCATGAAGACGGGGGACCAACCCTGCTTCAATGAAGAGTGCAGGAGGGCGTGCCAGGAGCAGCACCAGGAATTCCATAAATGAGGTGTCAGCCTGGTGAAGATACAACACAGGAATATTTGCAGGCCTAACAACGGACGCAGCATGCAATAAACAGGGCTAAGCGATCCCACAAACAACGGATCAGATCTAAGTTGTGCAGTCCTGCCACATCGAATTGTGAATGGTGGTGGAAAATTAAGCAACTGACAGGGGGAGGAGGCTCCACAAATATGCCCATCCTCAATGATGGGGGATCCCAGCAGATCAGTGCAAAAGATAAGACTGAAGCATTTGCAACAATCTTCAGCTAGAAGGGCCGAGTGGATGATTCATCTTGGCCTCCTCCTGAGGTCTCAGCATCACAGATGCCTGTTTTCAGCCAATTCAATTCACTCCACGTGATATCAAGAAACGGCTGATGGCACTGGATACTGCAAAGGCTATGGACCCGGACAACATTTTGGCAATAGTACTGAAGACTTGTGTTCCAGAACTTGGAGCGCCCCTCGCCAAGCTGTTCCAGTACAACTACAACACTGGCATCTACCCGGCAATGTGGAAAATTGTCCATGTATGTCCTGTACACAAAAAACAGGACAAATCCAACCCGGCCAATTAATGCCCTATCAATCTACTCTCAACCATCAACAAAGTGATGGAAGGTGCCGTCGATAGTGCTATCAAGCAGCACTTGCTCAGCAATAAACTGCTCACTGATGCTCAGTTTGGGTTCTGCCAGGGCCACTCAGCTCCTGACCTCATCACAGCCTTGGTCCAAACAGGGACCAATGAGCTGAACTCCAGAGGTGAGGTGAGAGTGACTGCCCTTGACATCAAAGTAACATTTGACCGAGTATGGCATCAAGGAGCCGTTGCAAAACTGGAGTCAATGGGAATCAGGGGAAGAGTCTTCGCTAGTTGGAGTCATGCGTAGCACAAAGGAAGATGATTGTGGTTGTTGGAGGTCAATCATCTTAGCTCCAGGACGTCACTGCAGGAGTTCCTCAGCCCAACCATCTTCAGGTGCTTCATCAATAACCTTCCCTCCATCATAAGGTCAGAAGTGGGGATGTTCGTTGATGATTGCACAATGTTCAGCACCATTTGCGACTTCTCAGATACTGAAGCAGCTCATGTCCATATGCAACAAGACCGGGACAACATCCAGGCTTGGGCTGATAAGTGGCAAGTAACATACGACGGCCACTTAGTTTCTCTGGCAGACCAGGCATTGAATGTCGCTGTCAAAATTGGAAGTTACAATCTCATTGGAGTCTGAATTATGTCATCTGACATGATACTTCAATATTAATGAGGTGTTGTCTTCACGTGGTGAATGGCCTTGAAGGTACCAAAACTCCTGCAGTTAAAATGGTGGTGGACGTCAACATGTCAAATGCGTAGTGGGTAGTGCCCAACCATCATTTTAACCCACCCCATCTATCCTTGTTAAAGCAGGATTAAAATTGAGCCTTGCATCCTTTACCTTCAAAAGCTAAATCTTCATTCAGCTCAGCTACCAAACATGTTGACTTGTCCAAAACTAGGTAAAAAGCAATTGACTTTGTGACATTAAGAAAATAGATAGCAGATTCCAAGGTTTTTTTAAACTCAACTCCAAGATTAATTGTAGCTTAACTCTAACACATACTAACAAATTTATTAAAGTCAATATTATTACTAATAATATATTAAGGCTGAATAGATACACATAAGTGGCGAATTACACAATGCCAGATATCAAATATGACATTTTCCATTAAATCCGTCTTAGCTTTCCCTCTGAGCATAAACAAAGATTTCATATATTAGTATGTGACAGATGGCATTGCATGTAGGTTCATTTTACTACTTAGAAAATTCTGGTTAACATTATTGTTAGCCCTGCTTTCATTTATTCTATTACTTGTATTCAGCAATACAATTCCTGCGGTCTGCAGGTTGAGAAGTGAGGCAGCAATTCCCCTTACCAGTTTTAATTCTCTTTTCTGCTTGTAGCACTTCTATCAATTTAACCACTCATTTGAAAACAGGGTTTATCTGTTGAGCACTATGAGTCTTTTTTTTATTCTTTCATGGGATGTGGGTGTCACTGGCAAAGCCAGTATTTGCTGCCCATCCCTAATTGTCCTTGAGAAGGTGGTAGTGATCTGCCTTCTTGAACCGCTGCTGTCCATCTGGTGTGCATTCACCCAGAGTGCTGTTAGAGAGGGAGTTCCAGGATTTTGATCCTGTGACCATGAAGGAATGGCGATATATTTCTATGTCAGGATGGTGTGTGACTTGGAGGGGAACTTGCAGGTAGTGGTGTTCCCATGCGTCTGCTGTCCTTGTTCTTCTAGGTGGAAGAGGTCGCTGGTTGGAAGGTGCAGTCGAAGGAGGTGCGGTGAGTTGCTGCAGTGCATCTTGTATATGGTACACTCTGCTGCTACTGTGTGTTGGTGGTGGAGGAACTGAATGTTTAAGGTGGTGGATGGGGTGCCAATCAAGCTTTGTCTGCCTGCTTTGAGGGCATTATATTCTATAGTGGGGAGAGATGTTCCTTGCTCTATATTTTCTGTTTCAATTAAGGTAAATACCCAGAATTCCTCACAAAGCCAGGTCCTGATATCAAGTGAGGGATGGTGATGAGTGAAGTTAAATATAGGGAAGGTGACCAGTGCCTGGCCACCTCATATGCATGTCTAGTGGTAAATTGCTAAATAGCAAGTGTGGGATCAGGTCAACCTTATGACTGAAGAAAGGGGATAATTGTAACATTAGACAATATTGACTTGGCTTCCCATTATACACCTCACCTGATTGATGTTGTATATAATGGGTGACGAATTCGATATCACCCGTTTTACATTATCGCCCAAAGTTTAAATTACCCCCAATGTGCACAAAAGGAAGTATTGAGAACAGAGCAGTGCCTCCCCGTATGTAAAAATTGGGACAAAATAATTTGAGTGATATATGTGCACAATTAAACTGTGAGATAAGGATGATAAAAATACCAATGATTAAAAAGGCATCAAAAGTCATTTAGAGACAGCTTGTGACCCCTGCATTTCATTTACAGACAGATGTGAGCCAAGCTTTAGGACTGCTGACTGTGTTTGTTGCTGGATTGTGAACTGAAACATAGATGATCATAAGCAGCACAAAACAAAAATTATCAGCATTTTATTGCTCTACAGACTTTCGTAAATAAATCTCAACAGTGCGAAACAGAAGTGATCCACCAGTAAGGACACGAGTGGAGCTTATAAACGACAAAGTGATAGGTCGCCAGGGTGCCTCAGCATCATTTAATACTGCCTGGCTCACCAGGACAGGAGGCACGCAGTCTGGTAAATTAATAATGTTGTTCACTACACTGCAATGATTACATGCTGCTGTAGGCACAACCTCAGCAACTCATTGAAAGCTACCAATATCACACACGCACACACACCCACCACTAATTAATTATTCTGTTCAACACAAAGAAATATGCCCAACAGAAAGTGCTACTAGGAACATGACATTTCATTTCATCAACAACAAACTGGAAATGTCAACACTTTATTTCACATTCAACTCACTCAGGTATTTATTTCCAGTTATCTTATTTCTGTTACATTTGATTAACATTCCTGTATTTACCTCCACATGGTTCAATGGGGTTGAGATGTGCTTTTTTGTATCCTAGGATGTAAACAGAAAAATCCTGTGACAACCTAGATTTGGGCTGAGTTCCTCATAGCTGCAATGTGGGTTATTTTTCCTTCTTTGTGGAGAACATCTCATAACTTATTTTCAGCTCATGCACAGCTCTGCTTCACACACACACACCATAATCAAAGCTCAGAGCCACATTAATGCTGGAATCCATTAATCATCACACAGAGCAGAAATAGAACTGACACACACGCGGGTCACCTACAGACAAAACCTTGCAAAAGGATTACACATCTACAGTTTTCCTAAGAGCACCTGTAGGACATGTCCTGTCCTATAGAGGCTGACAGACCAAAATGAAAAGACCAAAAACACATGATGCTGCCTAAGTTCGACCATATGTTTCTTATTGATAAGCTTATATCGTAAGGGATGTCATCACAATGTTCCCTCTAAATTTTCCTTTGTTGTATGCAGCCTGTTTGTTGTACTGTGCAGTACTTTCAAGATTGCTGCGTGGCCATGCACATACTTGCAGAAAAGGAAATGTTGCTTGTGCACAGTTTATATTGTGTGGTACTTTCCGGATTGCTGCACAATTTGTGCAGCGTAAAAAGAACAAAAATAAAGAGTTGCATTTATATAGCACCTTTCACGATCACCGGATGTCTCAAAGCGCTTTACAGCCAATGAAGTACTTTTTGAAATGTAGACACTGTTGTAATGTAGAAAACACAGCAGCCAATGTGCATACAGCAAATTCCCACAAACAGCAATGTGATAACGACGAACGAATCTGTTTTTTGTGATACTGCTTGAGGGATAAATATTGACCAGGACACCAGGGATATCTCCCCCAATCTTCTCCGAAATAGTGCCATGGGATCGTTCACATCCACCCGAGCAGGTAGATGGAACCTTGGTTTCATGTCTCATCAGAAAAACAGCACATCCGACAGTGCAGCACTCCCTCAGTACTGTACTGGAGTATTAGCTTTGACTTTTTTGCTCAAGCCCTGGAGTAGAGGGAAGATCGGTCATGGTATCTAATGGTCCAATGAACACTCTCAATTTATTTTTACTTCAAAGACACAAAATCAAACACACTCCAGAGACATGAACACAAAACTTAGACTGATATTCCAGTGAGTGCCACACAGTCTGTGGTATAGTCCATCAATGAAGCATTGAACGGAATTGGCTGTGAAGCACTTTGGCACATCCTGAGATCAAGAAAAGCACAATGAATTGTAAATTCTTTATTTTGTTTAAAAAAGTTTATTTTGAATTGTGAGAAAGCATTCACACCTACTGTTCAGCCTACCTACCAGTACTGCTTAGGAAATGATGGTTAAGGATATGTACTTACTCCATGGCAATGCATTGACCACTCAGAGTTGGCTTGATGGCCAGTCGGCACCCTTTTCTCATGCAGTATGGGTTGCTGCTCCCTTTCAGGTTTGGCATTCTTGCATCTGTCCTGATGAGTGCGGGAGGAAGGGCTTTGATAGCATGTCTTTTTTCAGCAATACTCAAGTTCGGTACTACCAACTAACTTGCTTTAGCTTTTTGATGAGGTAACAGAGAAGGTTGATGAGGGTAATGCAGTTGATGTACAAAAGACATTTGATAAAAGTGACACTTAACAGGCTTGTCAGTAAAGTTAGAGCCCATGGAATAAAAGGGACAGCAGCAGCATGGATACAAAATTGGCTAACTGACAGGAAACAGAGAGTAGTGGTGAATGTTTGTTCTTCTGACTAGAGGAAGGTATGAAGTAGAGTTCCCCAGAGGTTGGTGTTAGGACCCCTGCTGTCCTTGATCTATATTAATGACCTAGACTTAGGTATTTCGGTCACAATTTCAAAATTTGCAGATGACACAATACTTGTAAGTATTGTGAATTGTGAGGATAGTGAAAAACATGAAGAGGACATAGAAAGGCTGGTGGAATGGCCGAACAAGTGGCAGATGAAATTTAATCCAGAGAAGTTTGAAGTGATTTATTTGTAGGAAGAATGAGGAGAGGCAATATAAATTAAAGGGTACAATTCTAAAGGGAGTGCAGGAGCAAAGGCACCCGGGGTATATGTGCACAAATTATTGAAGGTTGCAGGGTAGATTAGGAAAGTGGTTAACAAAGCATATGGGATCCTGGGCTTTATAACTAGGGGCATAGAGACAATAACAAGGATACTATGATAAACCTGTATAAAACACTGGTTTGGCTTCAACTGAAGTAATGTGTCCAGTTCTGGGCACTTGCTTTAGAAAAGATATTAAGGCATTAGAGAGGGTGCAGAAAAGATCCACGAGAATGGTTCCAGGGAGGAGAGATATAAGTTATGTGGATAGGTTGGAGAAGCTGGGGCTGTTCTCCTTAGAGAAGAAAAGATTGAGAGGAGATTTGATAGAGGTGTTCAAAATTGTGAAGGGTCTGGACAGAGTAAATAGGGAGAAACTGTTCCTTTTGGGAGAAGAATCCAGAACCAAAGTACACCGATTTAAGGTGATTGGTAGAAGAAGCAACGGTGACATGAGGAAAAACTTTTTTACGCGAGTGACATCTGGGATGCACTACCTGACTGTGGTGGAGGCAAAATCAAAATCCATGCCTTCAAAAGATAATTGGATAATTATCTGAAGAGGAAAAATTTGCAGACCTGTGGGGAAAGGGCAGGGGAGTAGGACTAGGTGAGTTGTTCTTGCAGAGAGCTGGCACAGATGCAATGGGCCGAATGGCCTCCTCCTTTGCTATAACCATTCTATGATTCTATTCCTTACCTCCATGCTGTGCTGAAGCATGTCTTCTCTATTTCATATTCATGTTTTGCGGTACCATAAGTCTGTGTTAGTCAGGTTGTAATACGATGAATGTGGATATTGGATTCAATATTTTTCACTAATTTCAGCAGAAATTCTTTTAGCTTTATGACACATCAAGATTAAAGTTTTAGGCTGCACACTCTTGTAAGACAATAGTGTTAGAAACAGCAGATACAGAAAGCATTCAGAACACTTTCCCACCTCCACATCAAAATATATCTTGATTATCTTTGCTCTGCCATTCGTTAACTTGATCTATGTGTTTAGATCCAACTCCTTCAGAAAAAAAAACAGAACCTAGGCTCAATTGATACAGAACCGATAAAAATGTCTTTTGGAAAATATGATCCATTTGTAGTGAACAAAGAAAATCTGTTCAATAGTGCTTGCATGACAGCTGCTGGTAAGTCCATGGAGACACCTTGAGCAACAGGGGATGGTCAGACTACCGTCACTTTAACTGCACCGTATCTGTGCAACAAAGAAAAAAACCTATTCCGTTCTTAGATCTACTCAATTGAAAACATTCATCTGTGGGCATTACTTGAACAAATGCTGTATCATCTGTCTGAAACTCTAGAAGAGCTCTTGCTACAAAAGAAGGTAGCCAATCAGAGCATCTATGGAACAGATAAGTCTCAACTATGCATTTGTCAATCAAAACTTGCACCAGTTTAAAAGAGAGGAAAGTGACATGTCACATGACTGTCTGCTCTTCAGTAATGATGGGATACAGTAATTATGTGACCGCATCTCTGACTAACACAACTCACCCACACGTACACACATATACACAAAATCACCCTACACTTAGGAACAGGAGTAGGCCATTCAGCCCCTCAATTCTGATCCACCATTCAATTAGACCAGGGCTGATCTGTATCTGAACTCCATTTACGCATCTTGGTTCCATCACCTTTAATACTCTTATCTAACAAAAATCTATCAATCTCAGTTTTGAAATTTTCAATTGACTTAGCCTCAACAGCTTTTTGGGGGAGAGTTCCAGATTTCCACTCCTGTTTTTGTGAAGAAGTACTTCCGAACATCACCCCTCACACACTCACATAAAATCACCACACACACATTCACACACACTCAAAAGTCCCTAACATAGTATATGCTTTTATGCTCTCCACCCCCACCCTCCCATTTAATTAAATCTGATTCAGTTTCTGTACATATTTTCAAATTACTGTTTTGAAGCATTTTGAAGCCAGTCACAGTTCTGACATTTCACAAGCTGTCAGCTCAAATGGATTTAATATCAACCAAATTCTGCTTTTAATATTCAAGTGAGTCTGCTTAACACTATCAAAACAGAAGTTGCCTCAAGGTAAGTATTGCTATATGTCCAGTTCATTTGCTACGTGAACTTTATATGGATAATACCTGATATATCATGGTGACATTTGGTACAAGAAATACTTTTCCAATTATTGTACAATAAAAAGTGAAGAATATTGAACTACATGTTGGGATAGAGTTTCTGCTAGATTGTGCTGGCTGATCAAAAGTCAGCCAAACAAGTGTAAATAATTGAGAAATTTCCAGCACAAGTTATGTCCAGCATCAATTGAGTTTCTGCAATTTTTTATGCTGATTTAGAAGACATTGTGCTGGAAGCCGTCCCCGCCCACAAAACTAGCCATGCCTCTGGATCTAAATAATGAGTGTAGTAAGTTGCCACCAATTGCATCCATTTGCAGCACTTCAAAGAGGCTCTTAAAATTAAGCGTTTTTATAGGCACACAGGCATTAGTAGGCAGTTATAAAAGTTTTAAAGTTTTACAGGATATTTGATTTACTTAAAAACTGACTAGTGTATGCCAATTGAACTAGTAAATGGCTCTGTATAGTTTTTAAATGTCATTTTCAGTTATTTAAAATCAGGCGCGGATTAGACAATCTGGGGCTGCTTCAGGCCCCCTAGATGGCTAAAATGGGGTCTTGAGCTGAAACACCAGTTTATCCCATGTTGAACAGAAGATGCCATCTTAGGAAAGGAGTTGAAACTTGCATGAAGAACAGCCACTTGAAGGATTATTCAATTGCCAGCTAGTGCTCATTAAGTAGGTTGCATAGCATTTTGGTGGCTAGCACTTGACCTAATGCCCTGTCCTTCCAGTGACTTGCTGATTGGGAATAAAAGGTTATTGCAGAGGATTTTTAGCACTATTTAAAGATATATCACCTATTACTATGCACTTGCTGCTGGAGACTTGATGATGACTTTTGAAATACATCAGGAGACTTTATGCGATACTTGGTCAAGACTTCACCATCAATCAATCAACATATATTCCAGAAGTTCTCTGGGACCTTCACACAATCTTATTGGATATCTTGTAGTAGTCACCAGGAGGAAGGAACATAATAGGGGCAGAATTAGGCCATTTGGCCCTTCAAGACTGCTCTGCCTATCAATGCGATCTTGGCGGACATTCTACCTCAATTTCACCTTCTCGTACTTTCCCCATATCCATTAATTCCCTTAATACCCAATAATCTATTGTTTTCTTGAAGACTGCACCACCACAGCTTTCTTGGGTAGAGAATTCCAAAGCTCCAGATCCCTTTGAGTGAAGAACTTCCTCCTTATCGCAATCCTAAATGTCTGACCACTTATTTTGAGACAATGACTCCCAATTCTAGATTATCCAGCCAGAGTAAACATTCTCCCAGCAATTTCCCCAACAAACTCCTTAGAATTTTATATATTTCAATGGAATCACTTCTCATTCTTCCAAAGTCCAGGGGATATAGGCCCAGCCTACTCAATCTCTCCTCATCTGCTTATCCCAGGAATCAGTCTAGTGAATCTTCATTACACTCCCCCCAAGGCTCGTATATTCCCACTTAGGTTACGAGATCAAAACTGTACACAATACTCCATGTGGCGTTTCACTAAGACCCTGTACAATTGCAATAAGATTTCTGCACTCTTATACTCCAATCGCTTTGTAATAAAGGCTAACATACCATTTGCTAATTGCTAGCTGCACCTGCAGTTTAACTTTCTGTGATTCATGTAAAGGATATCAAGCTCCCTCTGAATACCAACATTTTCCAGTCTCTCACCATTTAAAAAAATTTCTGCTTTTTTTATTTTTCTTTCCAAAGTGAATAACCTCCCACTACCCACATTATATTCCATCTGCCATATTCTTGCCTACTCACTGAATCTGTCTATATTCCTTTGCACCTTCTTTGTGTCCTCTTCACAGCTTATTTTCTTACCTGACTTTGTACTGTCATGCTTACCTAGGAGAAATTATGAATTATAAAATGAACTGATGAATTGAACTCAAAACAGATACCTTTTGCGCAAAACAAGATGGAGTAAAAGGTCATGTGACCTCTCCTGTATTATGAATACACATGGTAACTGCTAGAACTCGGAACAAATCGTCATTTCTTGTCAAGTGCTGAAGAAAGCATTACACATGTAAATTGCCCACTCAATGTTAATGGCTACCCCACTTCAACAGGTTGGGCTAACAATGACTTGACAGATAGAGAGACTCCAGAGTCAAACTCAGGGTAAAGGGTGTGAAAAAACACCTCTTTATCAAGATGGCATAGAGATGAGCATCATCCAAATCCATTATCCAACAATAGCCACACCATCAAATACCATTTATGAAAACACAATGGGAGAGAAACTTCAGTCACCTGACAGAAACCAAGTCTCTGATAAGGGGTTTAAATAAGAGACATTGTGCAAAAAGCTGAAAGCCAGAAGGAAGAGAGAGAGAGCCATCCCAGCAAGAAGACGGATCCTGTCGGAATACCATCTTTAAACCACCTGGAGGCAGAGACAAAAGGTGACCCATGAAATTCCCGACCTGAGAAATTGTAACAAGATTTTTAATGATTGAACTGTGATGGAGATTTGACCAAAGAAGTCTGTAACAAAGTATCCATCCCTCTGAAACTTTCTAAAGTTTGACGTCAGCGAACCAGGAAAAGGAGAAACATGCCTGAATTACTTTTAAATGTTCCTCCTGGGAAACAAAGAAGGTTTCACAGCAAACTGTTTTTAAACCATCAGATCTAAATACATGGTATCTTTGAATCTCTATCGTTTCTTGTGCATGTGTGCGTGTGTGAATGGGTGAAGTTGCGAATATTTTCAGGTATTGTTTAATGTACTTTTGTATTTCTTTAAACCTATGAGAAAACCTGTCATTTGTCAGTTTATTGGCCATCAAAAATCTCAAGGGTTAAAACACAATTGTAATAAAAATGCTGTCTTCGGTCAGTTGAAAGGTGAAATAGGAGAACCATCCTTATCATTTCCCATCTGTCTATAACAAAGCTATCAGAAAATGTGGATACCTGACATTCGGTCTCCTCGTCTAAGTTATTGATATAGATTGTAAATAGCTGATCCTTGTGGTACCCCGCCAACCCAAAAATGACCCATTTATTCTGACTCTCCATTTTATGTTTGTTCACCAATCCTCAATCCATTCTAATATATTATTTCTAATACCATGAGTCCTAACTCTGCGTAATAACTTCTTGTGTGACACTTTATCAAATGCTTTTTGAAAATCTACAATACACTATATCCACCAATACCCCCTTACCTACCCTATTGGTCACAACCACAAAAGACTCTAACAGATTTGTCAAACACAATTTCTCTTTCATAAATCCATGTTGAATATGCCTAATCATATTATAATTCTCTAAGTGCCCTGTTATCACATTCCTAATAATAGATTCTAGCATTTTCCCTACTATTGATGTCAGGCTAACTGGCCTAATATTTCCCTGTTCTCTCTCTTTCTCCTTTCTTGTATAGTGAGGTTACATTTGCTACTTTCCAAACCATTGGGGATGTTTCTAGAATCTAAGGAATTTGAGACTGTCAAAACTGATGCATCCACCAGCTCTGAAGCAATCTCTTTTAAAACCCAATGATGCAGGCCATCAGGTCCAAGGGATTTGTTGTGTTTAAGTCCCATTTAATTCTCCAGTACTATTTCTATACTAAGAATATACCTAAATTCCTCATTTCCACTAGACCCTTGGTTTTCCATTATTTCTGGAATGTTTGTGTGTCTTCTATTGTGAAAACAGGTATAAGGTATTTGTTTAATGCCTTTGCCATTTCCTTATTCCCCATTATAATTTTCCCTATCTCAGCCTGTAATGGACCCCTGTGCTAATCTCTTAATTTTTACATACCAATAGAAACTATTATAATCTGTTCTTATGTTTATTAACAGTTTACTCTTATGATCTTTTTTCTCTCTCTTTATCAGTTTCTTGGTCATCCTTTGCTGAATTCTGTAATACTCCTGATCCTTAACCTCTTCCTTTAATCCTATACTATCTACCTTGCAGGTTCGCCACAGATAGACCACTTGTCCTCTGGAGTGTTTTAGGGATAGTATATTTGTTGCAAATTATGAATTAATTCTTTAAATGTTTGCCATTGCTTATCTGCCACTATATCTGTTAATCTGGTTTCCCAAACTACATTAGCCAATTCACCTCTCATATCTACATAGTTTGCTTTATCCAGATTTAAGACCAGAGTTTTGGAATTAACTAAATCACTCTCAAACTCAATATAAGATTATACCATATTATGATCACTATTCCCTAGAGGTTTCTTTACTACAAGGTTATTAATTCACACTTTCTCATTGCATGATACTGTTCTAAAATAGCTTGTTTCTAAGTTGGCTCCTTGAAATACTGGTCTAGAAAACTATCTTAATCACATTTCATGAACTCATGCTCCACACTATTACTCCAAATTTGGTTTGCATTGTCCATATGAAAATTAATGTCCCCAATGATTATGTATTACCTTTGTTACCTGACAGCACTGTTAGGAGGCCTGAAAAATACTCCCACCAATGTTTTCTGCTCCTAGTTGTTCCTTTACTCCACCCAAACTGTTTCTACATCTTGATTTTCTGAGCTAAGATCATCTCCATCTATTGCCTTTATCCCATCCTTTATTATCAGGGCTCCTCCTCCTCCTCCTCCCCCCGCCCCCTTTTCCATTTTGCCTATCAATTTTAAAAGTCAGGTGTCTTGGAATATTATTTCCCAACTTTGGTCACTCTGCAACTAGATCTTTATTATAGCTATGTGATAAAACGCATTAATTTCTATTTCTGTTATTAATTCATCTATTTTGTTGTGAATGCTTCACACACTCAGATATAATGTATATAGCTTTATCTTTATTTTCTATTTTTCCCTGATGTCACTTTAAAGCCCTTTGAAGCTGAAAGCAACATGTGGAAAGTTCCAAAGAAGGGTCACTGACCCGAAACGTTAACTCTGTTTCTCTCTCCACAGATGCTGCCAGACCTGCTGAGTATTTCCAGAATTTCTTGTTTTTATTTCAGATTTCCAGCATCCGCAGTATTTTGCTTTTATTATACTAATGGAAAGAATGGATTGTATATTAGGATTTGTGTATTCAGAATCATCTGTTTTTTCACTACTGTTAACTCAGTTGATATGGAACTTTGTAACTGGTGGAGTTGATGCCAAAATGTTTCACCGAAGCATCGAGAAATTTGTTTTCACAGGAGGATTTTCACGCAAATCTGGATTAGTTTATTCATTATTTACAGCCAACCTTAAAGAAGCCTTGACCTCGGTAAGTGTAAGTTATTAAGACAACAGGTACTCCAACTGCATCTACATCTGGGATGAGGGAAGGATTTGCAGCATCAGTCTGAAAGACAAGCAAGAACAGGTCTTACAAGTACGGAATCCAAGACTTGGTCATATCCTTGACTTTTGGCTGAATCCACATAAATGATTTTCCATCCCAAATCCTCAGACACATTTTTGATGGACTCAAAGGTGATTTCAAACTGAAAAGTGTTGAAATATGATGATGAGTTGAGCACCATCAATACCACAATGTTCACCTGTACCTTTGCCATGATTCCTCTTTTTTTTTACTTTTGGTTTTAAACTCCAACTTAGGCCCATCTGTGTAGAAATAAAAATAAGGCTGAAGCCCTGGACTGGCTTGGCAGAGTGTGACAGGCCCCAAGTTTGGCTCCACTCCCTACCAATGACTCTGTATTTTTTTCAGGTTTGTTTTAGGCTTCGCTGGCTGGTGAATACGAAGAAATGTGAAATCCTGGCCTGGCCGATTTGTGTTCAGACCGCATGTTGGATGACCCACAGAGGCTTAAGCAGATTCATCTCGTCAGCGGTGAGTAAACCACTCTC
Organism: Heterodontus francisci; assembly: GCF_036365525.1. Lineage (NCBI taxonomy): Eukaryota > Metazoa > Chordata > Chondrichthyes > Heterodontiformes > Heterodontidae > Heterodontus > Heterodontus francisci. Next base: position 108,712,212 of record NC_090376.1, read on the forward strand.
CAGCAGGCTCCAACCATCAGTACTGTCGCCTACTGCTCTAAAGAAATATTTCGGCATCTCGCTAGAGGTCCCCCTTGGTATGCAGGAGGAATGGGAGGAGGACATGAGGCGAGGCAGAGCAGCATGCCTGGTGCAGGAAAGAGGGCAGGAGTTACAGGAGGGCGAGGTGGATTCCTTTCCCCCTGCGGGTACAGGCCATCCCTCATTCTCTGGACCTCCTCCATTAGGATATCCAGTTCTGCATCCTGTGCTTCCGCTTACTTTGTCACTGAGCTACCCTGAAATGTGCTGCTGTGTGTCAACCACCAGCACACTCCACATCTTCAGTGGAAGTGGGTATGAGAAACTCATATACTGCTCAAAAAAATTGTACCTAATCGGTGCTTGAGTGATAAAACCTGCAAGTGCCTCTGTTTTAACGGCTCCGGGCAAGTTCAAATTATGGTAATCAACAATTAGGACAAAAATCGTGCACTAAAATCAGACTTTCAAACAGATCTGTCTTATTGGCACAGCACCTATTTAGTGCCTGTTTTCACCCTTTCAGCAAAGTATCTGCCTTAAACTCATAGGTTTAACTTTTCAGGTTTGTTGTTGAAAAGAAACTGAGTAAATTTTATCTCAAATAAAAACAGAAAATGCCGGTAATACTCAGCAGGTCTGTGGAGAGAGAAACAGGGTTAATATTTCAGGTTGATGACCTTTCATCGGAACTGGAAAAAGTTAGAGATGAAACAAGTTTAAAACAAGTACGAGGCAGGGAAAGGAAGAAGAGGAAAAGAACTAAAGGGAAGATCTGTGATAGTGTGGAAGCCAGCATAGAGGCTGAGTAGGATCATGCCACCCACGCAGAGGGGACATTTGAAGAATAGCATGTCACCTGACTCATTCCTGCCTCAGGCTATCTTGCCGGACGAGGTTGAGCAATGAAAGTGGATACATGCCCAGCAGCCAATTAGTGGTAAGTAACTGGCCACTTGGGGCCATACTGGGGATATTGCCAGGATCTTACTGCCGGTCGACAACCCCATGCTGCAGGCAAAGCCCAGCAGGTCCCTGGAGATGGCCTCCCGGCAGCAGGGCTATCATGCCAGTGAGGCCTCCTTTATTTATCAGGCTTCCAAGCTGTTTCTGCTACAGGGCCAGAGCTGTGGCTGTAGATCATCCTGTGGAGGGGTTCCCCTGCTTGGCAGCTGTGACCATAAATAAAATTAAAAATTTCACACACCCTCTGAGGGCCCGCCATCTTCAGGCACCCTCACGTTCTCCTGACCTGCAGCAGCACCCATCTCCCCCAGTAGGGCTGCCAGCAGGACAATGCTGCAGGCCCCCTCATTGGGCCAGCCAGCTGCCTGTTCTGCCTGCCATCCTTAATTGGCTGCCGCCAGTAAGATCGCGCAGGTGGGCGGCCTAGCATCATCAGCAGGGTCGGGATCCGCTTTTGGCCCCGACCTCAGGAAATCTTCAGAGGCAGTATGATTCTGCCTGCTGCCTCCAACACCTACTCTTGCTCACTTGAGATGAGTGGATCACCATGAGACAATGTAGCTACCTGCATTGGAGGCCCCACTGAGATGTGTGTATCTGAGCTGGTGGAGGGTGCACATGAGTCATGTGACGGTGCATCCGCAGAGTGTGTGACCTCCTCTGAGGACTCCTCAGCCTCCGCCCGCACCAACTCTAACTTCAAACTTGAAGGACCTGTGGTGATGAAAGACATGAATTAGAACTGACAAGAGGAAATAGTTCAAAGTCACAATTTTATGGATGATCATATTTCAGTTAACAGTACCATCAATTCAATATGAGCGTGTTGTGTGCCATGTGACCGCACAATATCTAATTCTTTAACCAGGGACCCTCATCTCTCCAGCTCCAATCGCCATGCGTTCCACCAATATTTTGATTTCCATGGCCTCCTCCTCCACTGTGGTCAGGATGGCCAAGACTGGAGGGCATCACAGTTCTCTGCCTCTCTTGGAGTTCTGCCCTCTCTTTGCCTGCAAGGTGAGAGAGCAGAGAGTTACGAGTGTGAGAAATGGATTGTTTTGGGAGGGTGGAAGGACAACATTTGTGGAGGGTGACATGAGGGGTGGGTATGAGATGGCAATAAGATGGAGGTGAGTGTCAATGTTAGTTATTCAGATGGGGATATGAGGAGAGAGAGAGAGAAATGAGTGAAGCTGTAAGGTGTGTTGATCAGAGGAGCTCTCCGCAGGAGAATGCTGGGGAATTCAGAATATGGGAGTTACCATTTGAATGTGAAATGCTGCTGACCTTTCCTGTTCTGATGATACCATCATTGAAATTCTTTCAGCACTGTATCCAAATGCAAGATACCCTACCCCACTCTGCTGCTCACCTCCTGTGCCACGTCATGCCATGCCTAATTCATTTCAGAGGCTGACCTCTTCCTCCCCTCTGCTGTGGATGGTGTTTCTCTGCAGGCCCTTACAGCCCTCAGGGATGTCTCAGAGAACAGGGGGCAGGATTCACTAAGCCTCCATCATTATTCTTGCTCCCTCTTTCCTCACAGTTCTGCAATGGAGCCATTCTGCCCTCTAGCAGTGTCCCTTTAAAGAAAGAGCCTTCAACTGTAGTTGTAGGTTGTCGTCATGCCCACCTACTCTGATTGGCTCAGAAACCTGGAAGCAGGATGTTAATGCCATGGCTGAATTAAAAAGCCGCAACAAAGTGCGGTCCATGAAACTTCAGGTACCTTACCCACTGCAGGCCCCCCCTGTTGTGAATGGGCCAAATGGTAACATTTTTGCCCATAGTTTCAATAGATGACAAGTTGTATGGATTGTGAATTGCCATGTCTGAATATCCAATATGCACTCCCACTGTGAAAAGTTCTGCCAAAAGCAATAAATATCATCCCTGTCGTACATGTAAATGAGCCAAATCCACTGGCTTTGACCACCCAAACATTAGCCTTTATTTCATTACATAACACAATGGTGAGTAAGAATGAAAATATCAAGAAATTATCCTTCCAATTTCATAGTTAATTTAGTAATTAACAAAGAATAAAACTGGAAAGAGCATGAAATGACAATTATCCCAAAGGGGCATTGTTCCCTCAGTTTTCCAACTTGTACCATGTGATGTTCCTTCTCGAGGGCAATTAGGGATGGGCAATAAATGCTGGCCTAGTCAGCAACACCCACATTCTGTGAAAGAATAATCTTAAACAATGTTGGAATAAGCACTGTTATTACAGAAGTAAAAGTACTCAGGAAAATGGAATGATTTTATTACTGCAGCATTAACCTATATAATTACTAGGAATATTTAACAAACAATTCTAAATAAAAGAGAGAAATAAAACACTCCACTTCTCACCTTGCAGTTTTGTAATTTTATCTCTTACTTCTAACACACTTTCTTTCTGTCTTTTGTTTTCATCCATTTGGAAGGTGACACCCACCTCAAGAATAATTTCAGGCTTGAAGTGTAAAAATCAAAATCATGGCATCATGGGCTGAATTTTACTGACTCCCAGTTGATGGGAACGGAGGTAAAAGGGGAGGTAGCAGGAAGCCATGTCAGGACGGCGCCCCATCGCTGTTCCACCGGCAGGGAAATCTTCCAGCGGAGGGAAGGTGGCAGGCTGCGAGGCAGATTTACTGCCCACACCAGTGAGGTGGGTACCTGATTTACATAAGTAAGGCCCCAATTAGGGGCATTTTGCAGATGACGAGGCAGCCCCCCGCCCAACACATGGGGAGACCACCAGCTTCATGGAGGTGGCTTCTCTACGGCAGCTCTGGGGGGCTGTCAGAACCAGAGGCTCCATGGGCTAAAGACGGGGCTGTGGGCACAAAAGGCAGCTCCCGTGACCCCAGCAATCCCCGGGAGGAGTTTTCTCTCTGTCCCCTAAAGCCTGAGGGCACCTCAATGCTCTTGAGGTCTCCTGTCTGCCTCAGCAGCGCCCACCTCTCCCAGCATGTCTGTCATTGCTGTTTGAGTAACCTTGCATCAGGAGCCTGCCCACCATCTTTACTTGGATAGTGAGAGTGCAGGTAGCCAATTATGAGGCAGCCTGTGGTAAAATCACCGAGTCAGTCCCACTTCCGGCAAGTGCAGGCTCAGGAGCAGCTTTTCACCCCGACATGGCGTCCCAAAGCCTATGGTAAAATTCAGCCACATAAGTTAGCTATTGACCTGATTTTTATGAATCAAGTTAAGAACAGTGATTCTGGTGAATAATCTATTGGTGAACTGGCAATCCAATTGCATCCAGGCAAGATAAACTTCCCCTAGTTTGTGTACCATTCTTTGATTAAAGTCGGTATGTATGAAGTTTATTGCCAGACCTCTACAAATTCTGCTTTTGAAGAAATCAGTATAAATGTAGAAAAGTGGGATGAAGTGAGTGGCTGAACAGCTTCCACTCCTACCTATTGGAAATGGCCTCACCTCACCTCTGCACCTTCTCGGCTGAGATTTAGAGTTCAGACAGCAGGCTAAGAAAGAACAAGCTTGTCTTTCATGGTTTTAGGATGCCCCAATGCACTTTAAGTCTATTAAGTACTTTATATACAACGTAGAACAAGAGGCAGTCAATTTTCACAGGGCAAGGTTCCTGAACCAACAATGAGAGGCATGACCATTCATGTTTTGATGAAATTGGTTGAAGGATAAATATTGGCCAGTGAACGGGAGAATTCCCCTTCGCTTCTTTGAATAGTGTCATGGGATATTTTACATCCACCTGAGAGGACAGGCAGGGCCTTACTTTAACTTTCATCTGAAATACAGCACCTCCAACAGTCTAGCACTCCCTCAATACTGCACTGGACTATCACCCTAGATTTTGTACTCAAGTCCTGGAGTGGAGTTGAAACCTACAACCCATCTTATTTAGAAGCAAGAGTGTTAACAAGGCTGGAATGCAGGACCCTTCAGTATGAATGGTTCAAAGCTAGATTACACAGTGCATTTACCCACTCAGCTGTTGGAATGTTATCTAATCTTTTGACAGCATATTTCCTTTGTTCCTATGCTCCGGGGCTGTATTTCTTCTCCATGATATTTGTCTGTTAGCATTTTATTTTTGACACATATACAACCTTTTTAATTTTTTGGGTGCTGCTTTTGCTAAAATAATAAACAACATGCCTTGGCTTATGACAGTTGAAATATAATTTAATCTTGCTTAAAGTGCTATAATTGCCATCCAGAACAATACAGGATAGGGAGGATTGTAAGTAATCCATGGAAGGATTGAGTCTGATCGGCCAAATGGCCTCTTCTCATTTTATTCCATTTTATGGCCATCATTTGATGTTTCAACGAGAATCATTCTGTTATCATGTTGTGGCTTCACATCTTATTCATCTTGGTTTGGCTATGAGCCAGACTGTCTCCAGTATCCTCTGTTAATCCATTCATCGTCGGTCAGTTGGCATCATTTCATGTGGACAGTGTAACATTGGTCCACGCTTTCTGCAACCTTTCATCTCTATTCCTATCTAGATTCCATTGCTATAGATCACACGTGAGTGATGTTGGTAATGTTGAACATGAATACTCTTTCTGATAACTCCAATGTTTTCCATCCTGTAGACTGGCAAAAGTGACTTCCCATGGGGTATCACTGGGAAATGTAGTACCAGGCCTAATACAGTGAGGTCTGATTCGGCCTCGGCCTCACACTCGTGACTAACCAAAAAGACTTGTATAAGGCTATGAATGGCATTTATGGAGATGTTATGATATTACTATAATGCATCAAGATATTTGTTTTCAACTCATGTGGGGATGCTTCCCTTTTCTATTAACCTTAGATTTTCCCATGGTTCTGCTACCAACCAAGATCCATGCACACTGCATGCATCATTACTTGCAGCCTCATCAGAGGCATTTCTATCCTCTTTAATTAATCAACTGTCTTTGCATGCAATTCCAATTGTTTCACCACATCTTTTAGATGTATAGTCATTATTTGTTCCTCTTGCAGTTTGAGATCCTGATTAGTATTGGATACTTGCAATGTTTTCTTAAGTTGTGATTTAAGATCTTTGACCTTGTTATCTAAGGCAGTTAAATCTAAGTTATTTACAAGCGAGGTTCCTGTATCAAGCACAGTAGTGGTCTCGTTTATCAATCTTCTCTTTCTTTGGATGTACGCTCTAGGGCTTTTGGAGAATAGATCACATCATAGTATTAACTTCCATGATTTTCCCCATTCCTTGACCAAAACTCATCCACTAATTGCTGTAACAATTTGTGAAATAGAAGGGTTGTTTTATCTTTGCACCACTCAGGCAACCTCATGTTGGTCAAATTTAACCTTATGGGGATTACCTCGTGATGGACATTCTGGTACAGTGCCATTTGAGTAGGGATGATCATTAACCCATTATTATGTCCCTCAGTGTGGATTAGACATTCTGATTAGACCATCAGAACTAGTCTTATTGGGGAGGGGCAGTTTGAGACACACTTTCAATTCTACTGCCTGCACGGTTCCTCCCATATGTGGTAGAGATTGCTTCATGAAACATTCTTCACCCTCCATTGTTGTGGGACATTTTTGTAAGTCCCATCACCGCCATCCCTAATCATGAGGGGAATTTGGGTACTATTTTCTCTTTCTACTCCAGACCCAAATGTATGTGTATCATTAAAAGGAGGTCTACATCTATCGCCCATTTGTGTGATAACACACTATTACGACCAGGTGAGGAAGGGGTCTAGGGGTTCCCTCTCAGCCTTTGCCTGCTTTAACCGTAACAGGGTTTAATTTTTTAAAACACCGTGTTTTTAGCTCCCCCTGTCACTGAATCCTTGATCACTGCTTTCCAATTATAAGGCAAAGAAATGAATCAGACTGGTTTTCTTAGATTTAAACAAGAAAGATACAAGTTTATTCATTTTAAACTCTAATTCGGTTACCGACTATGAATACATGACGCAACCACACTAGCATGCATACACGATAAACACATATGCAGATAAAGTAGAAAGAATAAAGGGGAAAAGTTTGAGGCAATAATTGGGTTTCTATTTACGGTTCTTTGAGTGCGATGTAGAGTCGTTGGTTGTTGGTAAGTCTTGCTGTTTCGTTGGGGGCCCGTGACGCTTTAAAACTTGTTTCGATGTAGGATTCTTTTTTCTCCTGAGATTTAAGTGATTTCAGTGGATCCAGAGATTAGTGAGAGAGAGAGAGAGACTCTCTTCTTCCAAGTTCAGTTACAATCTGCAGTTTGACCCAAGCTGTCCTGTGAGCAGTTCAAAACTAGTCATGTGACTTGTTTTTTTTTTAACAAATTCCTGCATTTGTGGATTCCTAAGCTCTCTGTGGAGGGTGTAGTGCTGTCTCTTACACTGACAGGATGTGGATCACCATTGCCCAGACCAATCTCTGTTAACTGAATCAGTGAGCAGTTCCCATTGTCTTTTCCTAGGCGACTGTCTCTTCGAATGCAATTTTTTTCCAGCCACTGCTGATCGATTTAAACAAGTTATCTCTCCACTCCGGCAATAGTTTAAAATTAATGTTCATGTGACAAAATTATTATGCCTCATTCTTGGCAGATGGGAATCTTCATGACAACACACAAACATCTCCTCATTCCCTTTTCACCATGACTCCCAGCATAACTTTCTGCCGGGTGTTCCTACTTGGTGATAACGTGTGTTGTCACTTTTACAACTCTGGAGCCACGAATACTTTGAGGGCTCTCCCCCACCAGGACATGTCAGCCAGACTTGTTTTCCTCTGGTACCCCACACATAGTCACTTGTACTGTGGTATTGCAGTTCGTCAAACATTGGCCCTTGACACTTGACAGATAAACTTCTTGAGTGTTTGCTTGAGGTTGACCTGGGCTAACCATGATGGAAGCTGGTGTCTTTTTACAAGAGTTGTCTAATTGTTCTCGTGCTACATGTCCGACTAAGGTTACTACTTCTGCATCCATCTCTATGAAATGTAGCACCCCTCCTAGCAGTAAGCACAATAACTCCTTCATTTCTCTTGATTTTATTTACACCTATAAGAGAAGGTAGCAAAAGCAGAGTATTACTCTTGGCTTTGCCTTCTCCCCTACGTCATGGTGTCTTATCACTTCTAGGGCTACATCTCTTAAGGGTTTTGTCTGTCTTCCACGCTTCTTCGGTTTGGCGAATAGGGTTGGAGTAGCTTTTGCTTCCTCCTTCTTTCGTCTATCATTTTCCTTTTTTCAAACCTCTTTTTCTGTCGGCTACTAAGAGCCTTTTTCTAAGGAAAGGTCTTATAGTTAGCATCACTGTCCTCACTGTCTCCTTCCTCTAAACTGTACCTGTTGAACTGATAGTCAAGCAGTGCAGGATCATCTTCATCCCAAAAACTCAGTTGGGCTCTTTTTGTGGTGCAAACTGTTCCTTGCAGTTTTACCCTCTTCTCTGAGGATTCATAAAACTTTGTCTGATTAGTATGAAACCATTTGATTGTTTTGCGCAACTTTATGTCATTGACCATTGAACTAGCCTTGTTCACAATGCTGTATGGTCCTTTATACAAGGTTTCAGCACTCCCACCCATTCATAATTTCTAACCATGTCTTGTTGTCCTACTTTCCCTTCCTGTGATTTATTGGAAGCTAGCAACAACTTACTCTTCTGAATCAGCTCTCCCGATCTGATGTGCAGAGTTTAAGTACAGTCCTCTCAATGTTTCCCGTTGATCCCTTGGAAATCTATCTCCAGTTGCCTCCTTTTGCTGCCTTTCTGTAAATATGGGAACTAACAAATGAGTTGGGGTCCTCATTGATCTTCTTGTAACCAACTCGTCAGGTGACTATCCTGTTCCCTTTGAATCACTGCTTTGGATTCCCATTAACACTAGGGAAAATACTTCATCTCATTTGGCTTGGTGGTAGTCTAGCTCCTTTCTCAGGGCTAACTTAAGCATCCTGTTCATCTTTCCACTATTCCTGAGGACTGTGCATTGTGTACCACACACCATTTTCCCTCTATTCCCAACATATTTAAAGTGTGTTGCATCACTTGTCCTGCGAAGTGGCTGCCTTTATCTGATTTGACTACTTGAGGAAGCTGCTATCTGGAGAAAAGCTCCCTCACCAACATTTTAGCAGTCCATAAAGCAGTAGCACTCATTCTAGGAGAAGCCTCTACCTACTTGGTGAAATTGTCTATCAGCACTAAGTAATATTTGTTCCCTCTTTTTGTTGTGGGCATGGGACCTATAGCATCAATTTGAATGCGCTACCAGGATCCCTCAGCTTTCCTTATGTGACCTAGAGGAATTTCTCTTTTCTTCGGGTCAGGATTGTGTGCGGTACGTATCAGGCATTGCCTACAAAATTGTTCTACATCCTCTCTTGAGTGTGGCCATTACGTCACCTCCTCTATCCTTTTCCATGTTGTTTCTGGTCCTGGCTGCCCATCTCCAGGTCCGCTGTGGGCCAGCTGGATGATTTCCTCTCTATACCCATCTGGCTCCACCCATTTATCTCCTTTAAAAAGCATGCCTTCTCTGACTCCCACATCCCTTGACCCATCAGATCCCTCTATTCCAGACCCTTCCTCTTTTGCTTTTATAATTGCTTTTAGGACTATGTCCTTCAGTTGAACACCTTTGATATCAGGAGGGAGCGACATCTCTTTCCGTAAGGACCATGTTGGACACCACTCCTGATATATGGGGATTCCAGAAAATACTACTTCCTGCCCCTTTCTTTACTACTCATTGGTTCTACAGTTCCCTCCCACCTACTTTCGGTATTGGTATGGATTTTCACCTTCCGAATGTAAAATGTTCACTGCCCTTCACTGTGTTAGCTATTGTCGCCAACAGGGGTTTTCCGTCTGCTGATGTAAACCTTCATCTGGCCCATATCGCTAAGTACTCTGCGTAGGAGTTACAAGTGAGCATTGAATCTGAACAGATTGTATACAGTGGAGGGAACACAATAGGGTGAGTAACTACATATGTTACTGCTTCTAATTCTACTTACTGGGTGCTTAGAGTATTAGAGAGTTTAACTGCCAATTCAGCCTCCCTCTGAGGATCATTTATGCCACATATCGTCCTTTTTTTCTCAACTACAGAGCCAGATCCATCTACATAAATATCTCGCCCATTGGGGTGCATCCCGGACCAGAATCCTCCTTCTGTTTCCCATGCACCCTCTACTGTGCAAGTATGAGGCTCTCTGGAGTAATCCAAGTTAGCCACTAATTTCAGATTCTCTATCCTCTTAGTCTTTATATTCCCTTCTTTCAGCATTAGCGTTTATTGAGCTAACAAAATCCAGTTGCCTTTTTTTTCTCACAATAGTTTTAACTTCCATTGTGGGAACCTATTGTGTTCCTCAAGCAGTTGCCTTCAACTTATTTCTTTTCTCAGGTCAGGGTTCAGGTTGGGGTCAGTTATTACCAGGCAGACCCCTTTCTGACCCTCCATCTGACTCTTCTTCTTCATCATTATCTGATGATACCCAGGTTCCTGCCTTTGGGACCATTCCTGGCATGCAAGTGGATCTCTGCGTCCACTTTTCTACTTCGCAGACTGGTCCATTTTGGACACACCCCACCCCCATCCTCCACGGGTAACCCACAGACTTCCCTGTGGTCTGAGTGTGCATCTCACGTGACTGCACTACTACCCTGATGGCAGCCTTGAAATCTTTATTTTCCACTTCTACCTCATCTTTTTGTTGCTCCTGACTTTTGGCAGCATCCTTCCAACTATCTCTCTCTGTCCTCAAATTGTTGAATTGACTCTTCAAATACTGTTCTTTTGTACACCATCTTTCGCTGTCTCGCTCTCTCTGTCATATTGCTCATGTGCCTCTCCATTCTCCTTCAACAACCTGCCTACTACAGTTTCTCTGGTACTTACATTAAACTTCGACTCCTCTAACTCTTTTCTCAAACAAAGCATTTTGCACTCAGCATTTTAAAATTGCCTGTGATAGGCCATTAACCAGGCTGCCTTCAAATTTTTTGACATGCACTCCTACGTGTATTCCTTGACCTTATGGACTGGACCCTCAGGATAATCGAGCATATCCTGAACCCACCCCTCTGTCAGGGGTAATTTGTCTGTGACATACTTTGTCATAAGTTCATCCATTGTCTTTCTCTCCTGGTTTCTTTTTCTATCAGACTGAGCCATGTCACTTGACTTATGCCATGTTTTGGTCACCAATCTGTAATTCATACTTGTTACTCAGTTCAGACACAAGGTTTACTAAGGACACGACTAAACCAGTCAGACAGAAGTCAAAACACAACTGTTTATTTGGGTGTACTTCAACTACAAGTTACACTGTCAAGACTTAATGTACTTCAACTATAATTTACACTATCGAAACTTAACAAACTCTTTAACCATTAAACAGATATGCAGGTAGCATGCCTACAATCACCCACGAGAGATCAAGCCCACTTTGATCAGAGTCTTCTTAGTGACTGACCAGATCAACCTTCACTTCAGCTGCATCAAAGTCACTCGGGTTCTTCAGGCTTATATGCAGTCAACAGATGGGGTAAGGGAGAGGCTTCAGCCAATGATTGTTCGACACATCCACTGCTGTACAGCTGTTCTCAGAATCTGACTCCAATGCACAATCTAGGTGCCCCAGGTCTGTCACAAAAGCTTTTGTTGGCAACTCTTGGCCATTGGTTCAACCTCCTTGGACCTGGTAAATGTTTTCACAATTTGTTCTCGCTGACCTTCTTGTTCAGCAAACACACTTGAACTTTAATTCAACTTAACATCAGAGCATGCTGGATAATTTGGTCAAGTCTCTTGTTGTCAAGCAGAAAATAGTGTCTCAGTCTTACAATGCAATACCACCAGAAGTGGGGTGAAGGGAGGGTGCAATGCAAAAGAGGCTACAGTCAGAGGAACAAAAGGATATGAGGTTTAAAATGCTACAAAGATAGACAGCAGAAAAGCCATTAAGATATTTCAAGCGTGAGTATAAGAATTTTAAATTGAAGGCATTGGGGGACATGGAGAAAATGTAGGTCAGCAAGGACAGTATTTGAGTGAGCAGAACTTGGTGCAGGATGGGGATATGGGCAGCAAATTTTTGGATGAACTGAAGTTTACAGGGCTTAGGTGAATGGGTATAACCATACACATTGCAAATTCTACTCCATAAATTAGTGGCAAAGAAATTCAGGTGTGGTGTAAAGTCGGCTGGCGATTTCCTTTACCTGGCCTTTCATTTTACCTTCAGTTTTCTGTACTTTACAATTTGTATTCCTCTACTGAGAGGGCACACTGGTAATTATCTTCCATACCTCTGACAGTACCATCAGTCAAAGAGAAATTGTGGGATTATAAATTAAGGAAATTGCAAGATAATCATAAACAGTCAACTCCTTCATAGTCAAAGTTGTTAATTTATGGAGTATGTACCACCTACTGCAGGAAAAAGAAAGTTTGCTGAAGCAATCAGAAAACAAGTGGGTAGAATCCTGTTTCAAGAAGAAGCAAAGGGAAACGTCTTGGTGTCAATGGTCAGTGAGGTAGCGCACAACAGAGGACTGAGTAGGAGCTATGAACTTCCCACAGGGATAGAGGGAAAAAGAATATGGGCTGTAAGTGGACAATGAATGAAACTGAATTAATACAATGTGCAAAGCTATCCCAGATGGTGTTCAATGTGGGCACGTGTGAGGTCATCCACTTTGGAGCCAAAAAAAGATAAATCTGAGAATTTTCTAAACGGTAAGGAAATAGGAATTGTAGAGAAAAAGAGATTTGGCAGCCCAAGTACAAATCATTACAAGTTAGTAGATAGGTAAAAAAAAATCAAAAAGTCTAATGGAATATTGACGTTTATCACAAGAGGGCTGGAATACAGAAGGAGAATGTTCTGCTTCAGCTGTAAGGAGCCCTGGTCAGACCCTATCTGGAGTAATGTGTTCAGTTTTGGGCATGCAGCTCAGGAAGGATACATTGGCCTTGGAGGGAGTTCATTGCAAATTCACAAGAAATTATACTGGGGCTTAAAGGATTTAATTATGGAGCTAGATTGCATATACTTAGATTGTATTCCCTCGAGTATAGAAGATTGAAAAGTTTCAAATGTTAAAATTGAGGTGTTTGAAATGTTAGAAGGAGTTGATAAGGTAGATACAGAGAAACTATTTCTTCTGGCACAGAAATCTAGAACCAGGCACACAATCCTAAAATTAGAACTCGACCATGCAGAAGCAAAATCAAGAAGCACATAAAGGGTAGCAGTAATTAGAAACTCGACCCCAAAAAGCTGTGGATGCTAAGCTAACTGGAGCTTTCAAGACTACAATAGAAAACTTTTTGTTAGGCAAGGACAAGGGATAGGTAGCAAAGACAGGTAGATGGTGTTGAGGTGACGATCAACTATGATCGAACAGAATAGTAGAGCAGGCTCATGAGGCTGAATGGCCTACTTCTGTTCCAAATGCACCTGCATTCCTATGACACTGAGAAAGGGATGTGGAAGGTGCAACAGAGGTAATTTTCATTGCCCTACTTTTGTAAACTTTTAAAAAATCCTCATAGAAAACATTAGAATAGATTTAAACATGCTGCCTCAGGCAGTAAACAGTTGATAGCAGATCAAACAAGCAAACAATTATGCTTAAACAGCAGAGTCCATGGTGTCAACCATCAATGACCATGCTGTATGGTTTCATTCCAAGCGTTAAAGTTCCACTGGATCATCACTGATCTAATATAGCCAGATTAATTGAGGTCACCCCAAAAGCACTTCCAGGTCAGTGTCTTTTGCTGAACTCAATTCTATTCTTCAGTGCATGGTTTACGGGTAATTTATCAAAAAGGGGTGAATGATATGACCAGAGTCCCTGGTGATGATGATTTAATGATGACTGCAATCTTTTCACATATGATTCTAGCTGTTACTTCTGTGTTGTGGACAAAGTCGAAGCACCTAATTTCCAGCAATAGCCTTTGACAGCACTGGATATTCCTTTTCCATCAACTCAATGGAAAGAGAGTGGGCAGGGTGCACTGTGGGCAGGATCCACAGTGCCAAAGGTGAAAATTAAAACCAATCCTATTATGTCAGTTTTCATAGCTTAAAACATAGAAACATAGAAATTTACAGCATGGAAGGAGGCCATTTGGCCCATTGTCTCCACACTCGCCAACAAATAGCCATCCAGCCTCATGCCACCTTCCAGCTCTTGGTCTGAAGCCATGTCGCCTACAGTACTTCAAATGCATATCCAAGTACTTTTTAAATGTTCAGGCAGAGAGTTCCAGACCCCCACCACCTTCTGGGTGAAAGAATTACTCGATTTCCCTCTAAACCTCCTACTTCTTACCCTAAATCTGTGCCCACTGGTTATGGACCCCTCAACAAAGGGTAAGAGGGTCTTCTATCCACTCTATCTAGATTCCTCATAATTTTATGCACTTCAGTTAGGTATCCCCTCAGCCTCCTCTGTTCCAAAGAAAACAACCCTAGCCTAACCAATCTTTCATCATTACAAAAAAATTCCAGTTTAAGCAACATCCTTGTAAATCTCCTCTATACCCTCTTTAGTGCAATCACATCCTTCCTATAGTGCAGTGACCAGAACTGCATGCAGTACTCCAGCTGTGGCCTAACCAGTGTTTTAGACGGTTCCAGCATAACCGCTCAGCTCTTATATTCTATGCCTTGGCTAATAAAGGCAAGTATCCCTTATGCCTCCTTGACCACCTTATCTATGTGTCCAGTCACCTTCAGGGATCTGTGGACATACACTCCAAGGCATCTCTGTTCCTCTACACTTCTCAGTATTCTATTAGTTATTGTATATTTCCTTGTTTTGTTAGTCTTCCCCAAATATACCTCACACTTCTGTGGGAAAAAGGCATTAAGGTGGATGATCAGCCACGATCATATTGAATGGCGGGGCAGGCTCAATGGGCTGAATGGCCTACTCTTACTCCTGTGTTCCTATGTTCTCTGGATTCAACTCCATTTGCCACTGTTCTGCCCACCTGACTAGTCCATTGATATCTTACTGCAGTCTTCAGCTGTGGATGTCAGGTGAGAAGAGGGATTAGTTGTGTGGTAAATAGTCTGCTGATAGTATCAAGATTCCCAAACAAATAATGTTCCATTGAACAAGGTACAAAAGGATACCAGGCATCTGAGTTAAGCATACCTCACAAAGGAGTCAGTGGTTCCAAAAAAAGAATGAGGAGAAACTGCCAAAGGGAAAATAAAGCTAATAGGATGCTGAGATGTAGAGCCAGGAAATTTAAGACCAGTGTTCCCAGCAGGCTGTGGCACTTGTGGGAGTACAATTTGAGAAATCATTATTATGCAGCCATGAATTTCTGTCCAGTGATTTCCTAAAATGCAGTCCTTCTGACTGCCACTCACTGCTGGGAGTGTTGCATCGCAGAATCACCCTAGTAAGTTAACAGAAGCTGTGTTAAAGCTGTAGTGAGAAGCTTTTTTTGTTGTCTGATGCAACTTGAATGAGATGCATAGAATTCAGTTGATTGAAGATCTCAAACAGGTTTATTTACAGCTAACTATTATATACAGCACAGAGCTAATTATTTACAGAAGTTGCCTCCTGGTGTTACAGTTACAGAGTGAGACTGGCATGTAATCACATGACTGCATCCTGGGGTTTAGCTCATTAGCATACTAAAATCTTAAAGGGATATCATTCCTAAAGGCAATCACATAACAAGAGCTTTTCACTGCATAAGTCAGAAAGTCTTGTATTTTCATAGCATCTTCCATGACCTCAGAACATCTCAAAGTGGTTTGCGACCAATGAAATGCTTTTGAAATGTAGTCACTGTTGTAATGTAGGAAATGTGGCAGCCAATTTGCACACAGAAATCTCCCATAAACAGCAATACGACAATGACCAGATATTCTACTCTTTGTGATGTTGATTGAGGGATAAATATTGGCCAGAACACCATGAATAGCTTTGCTGGTCTTCTTAAAACAGTGGGATTGCTTATATTCACTGGAGAGAGCAGGCAGGGCCTTTGTTTAACATCTCATCCTGAAGGCTGTACCTTCAACAGTACAGCACTCTCTTAGTACTGCACTGGAGTGTCAGCCTGCATTTTTGTGCTCAAGTCTCTGGAGTGGGACTTCAGCCCTCAAACTTCTGACTCAGTAAATGAAAGTTATACCAACTGAGGCCGAGCTGACCTTTGCAAGTTTACAGAAACTGTGTTAAAGCTTTTCAATACACCAGTCAGAACCACTGAGAACACATTTTAGTTCACAAGAGAACAATATTAGGAAGGGTACAGAAAAAACAATAGATTGTCCTCAAGTGTAAAAGGAATGAGCTGTGACGAAAGATTAGAAAATCTTAGAATGTCGATAATGCCATCCATTCCTGGTTGACCTGAGGGCATTAAGAATCAACCAGATAGTATGAGACCGGAGTTAGATGTAGTCCTAATCCTGGCAGCAGAACTAAGGTGGGATAAGCCAACTGGCCAGAAAATGTCTTTCTCTTTGAATACCTGTGGGCCAGGAGAAGCAGAAGGGCATGCCAAAGTCCCCTCAATAAGTTCTTGGGCCTCTCCATCCACTGGCTACGCCCAACCGTGGACCACAAAGGAATCTCCAGGAGCCCCCTCCAATCACTGATGTTGATTGCCCTGGATCCCCTCCACCCTGCCCCCCCCCACCCCCGCTCCACTCCCCCACTGACTGCCTGGGACTATTCCCATGGTAATGAACCTGCTAGGTGGGACTCTGAGAAATTTTATTTAAATGAAGCCCTGTCATTAAGGTCAACAGGACTTCCATGTCCCTGACCTCTCTGTGTGTACCAGCCGCTACAGACATTGAGCACACCGTTCCCTCCACCTCATAAAATTGAGGCCCATGTCACTATTGTGAGTGGTAAGATGCGAGACCTGAAAGGTAACTTAGAGCACTGGTCACGAGACGTATCAGAACAAAGCAGAATAACTAATGCTGAAATGATGACCTTCTAACAATTGGCCTAGATTAATTTTCTATGGCATGTGTTGATCATTTAACATTGTGTAACCTCCTTCCATTGGAAACTGTGAGCAGTGAGGACATCGCTAAAATTACACTTTCAATCGAAGATGCAATTTTTCAACTGGCACTAAGTGTGCAGCAAAATTGATGACAAGAAATTTGTCCCAAATTATTTGATGCAATTAATAAGCTGATTGTTGTAAAACAGACAACCTCTTCACCCTATCTAATCTTCTTTAGCCTCCTTGTCTCGGGAGACAATGGGTAAGCACCTGGAGGTGGTCAGTGGTTTGTGGAGCAGCTCCTGGAGTGGCTATAAAGGCCAATTCTAGAGTGACAGGCTCTTCCACAGGTGCTGCAGAAAAATTTGATTGTCGGGGCTGTTACACAGTTATCTCTCCCCTTGCGCTTTTGTCTTTTTTCCTGCCAACTGCTAAGTCTCTTCGACTCGCCACACTTTAGCCCCGCCTTAATGGCTGCCCGTCAGCTCTGGCAAATGCTGGCAACTGACTCCCACGACTTGTGATCAATGTCACAGGACTTCATGTCGCGTTTGCAGACGTCTTTGAAGCGGAGACATGGACGGCCGGTGGGTCTGATACCAGTGGCGAGCTCGCTGTACGATGTATCTTTGGGGATCCTGCCATCTTCCATGCGGCTCACATGGCCAAGCCATCTCAAGCGCCGCTGACTCAGTAGTGTGTATAAGCTGGGGATGTTGGCCACCTCGAGGACTTCTGTGTTGGAGATACGGTCCTGCCACCTGATGCCAAGTATTCTCCGGAGGCAGCGAAGATGGAATGAATTGAGACGTCGCTCTTGGCTGACATATGTTGTCCAGGCCTCGCTGTCATAGAGCAAGGTACTGAGGATACAGACTTGATACACTCGGACCTTTGTGTTCCGTGTCAGTGCCACATTTTCCCACACTCTCTTGGCCAGTCTGGACATAGCAGTGGAAGCCTTTCCCATGCGCTTGTTGATTTCTGTATCTAGAGACAGGTTACTGGTGATAGTTGAGCCTAGGTAGGTGAACTCTTGAACCACTTCCAGAGCGTGGTCGCCAATATTGATGGATGGAGCATTTCTGACGTCCTGCCCCATGCTGTTTGTTTTCTTGAGGCTGATGTTTCGGCCAAATTCATTGCAGGCAGCCGCCAACCTGTCGATGAGACTCTGCAGGCACTCTTCAGTGTCTAATACTCATGACATTATCATCCATACACTGGATAAAAAATTGCTGAATAGTAAGTGTTCCTTAGATGTCAGCACCAATATAAAGCCCAGAACCTGCACATTATATATTGTTATTGCAATCTACGAATCAACATTTTACCTGACTACTGTAATTCAGTTTCTTTTATCAATATCAAGTATGTAATACAAATTAGATGGATTTAATCAAGAGCAAGGTACAATTGTTGCTTTGAATGAAGTGAATATTGAGCAAGCCCTGGAAGAGAAGAGAGAAAATCTCAATTAAGTCTAGAAACAATGCACTTGTCCATCATGTCATGAACGTGTTTCCATTATTAATTGTTTTGAGGATTTGTGTTTAAAAGATTGTGTTTAAAAGACTATGTAAAATACCTGAGGGGATCGTGGACTTGTTTTTTTTTAAAGACAGGGTCACTGGAAGGACACTTGAGACTTTGTTTAAAAACAAACACTTACTGGAAGTCATATGTCTTAAGCTAAGTAAAGAGTAAGAGCCTTGCTGGCTTTTGGAGTTGTTTATAGAAAAGTCACATGTCTGGGTTTATGGCTCAGGAGTTTTGGTTTCGTTTTGGACTGCTTGAATGGGCAGTTGGTGTGTATCCTGCTGAGAGAGAAAGCACCCAACTCATCCGATTCCACTTCTTTGAGAAACCCTGAGAATCCAATGTGATAGCTGAATGCACAAGTGCAGTAATTCTCACGAAAAGCCTGCAAGACTACTCCTCGACGGGTCTTGAACAGAACTGCTCCAGAAAGATCCGTGACAGCCATCTACATGTATGTGGATGCCAGACCAAAGGACCAGCTGGAACTTTTCATATGGCATCCCTTTTCTCTTCAAGAATTAATAAGTATTTAGCCAAAGTATTTTTGTTTGTGTAAAGTTGATCGCTGCAGAGAAAGCTTGAATATTTTTTCTTTAACCGGTGTGTGCTTGCATCTGTATGTTGGGTTATTTAGAAAGGAATATATTTATACTTTCATATTTCAACCTGTTTGTTAATAAGCTTTGCACCCTAATTGAATAAGTCTTGTTTTATGATAAATTAATAATTTTACTGCTTATTAAAGAAACCTGGTTGGCGGATTTTTATTCTGAAACTATTATAAAGTATATAATTGGTCATATTGGTAACTAGGTAAAACATTTAAATGTATGTTGTGGCCAGTGGAGTAGTGGAACTAGAGAAAGACAGTGCATTCCTCCAACCTTGGTTTTAACAATTTCTATAGGATGAGTACAAACAGTTGCAATTTTGTAGCATAAATTATGTTCATCACGTATATGGATGCCTGGGAGTGATAATATAAAGGATACATAAGGACTACGTAGACCATTGAAAGTCAACCCCCTGCTAACTAATGGACGAGTTATGTCAGCATTGACAGGAGAGCTTTATTTTCCAAAACTGAGTGAATTTCAGTTTGTATTCTGTTTGTCTAATAGATATAAACAAATAAGTTAATGGGTTACCGACTTAGTTAGCTTGTTGCCATTTCTGGAGGCTGTTATAATTTAAATTTGTAATGATATATTTGTTGAGGTCATTTCTATCATCATGTTTGCAAAGTGATTGGCATCTGCTCCTTTCTAAAGATATTTTGTGCTTGATTGCGCTCTGAATTTAGCTAATGAATCATTTAATAAAAGCCCCAGTAGCTTGTCTGATGGAGTGTGAACCACTGATTAGAAACTATTGCATTAGGCTTCAAAAAGGTAGGAATCTAATGAAGGACTTTGCATATGTCATAAACCATGAGGGTAAAGCATGAGAAGTTTATAATTTGTGAACTGAACCTCAGAGATTAAACTACTGGTTTGAAATCACTCCAGGGCATTGGTTATTTAAATGAATTGGTACATAAAATAAATTTGCAGAATGGTTTATTCTCTTTTGGGTCCTAATTCTATGCTGGCAGCAGCTGGTCAGAATGCTGTTCAACAATTAGATGTTATTGCCATTCGTTTATTAGAAGGAAGGAAGGAAGAGAGGAAGGGAGGGAGGAAGTCAGGAAGGAAGGAAGGAAGGAAGGAGGGAAGGAGGAGGGAAGGAAGGAAGGAAGGAGGACCAACGTCCATATAGGATCACCCACGACTGCAAGGTATCCCTAAATGCCTCAGAGCCAATGACGCACTTTGGAAATGTGGTCACTGTTGTAATGAAGGAAACACAACAGCCAATTTTTGCACAACGAGCTCACACAAGCAGTAATATGATAATGACCAGATTATCTGTTATAGTAATTATGGTACGGGATAAAAATAGCCAGGGCATTGTGAAGAACTACCCTGATCTTCTTCGAAATAGCGCATGGGGTCTTTTACAACTACCCGCAAGGACCGACCTCTAACATTTAACAACACCTTCAACAGTGCAGTGCTTCTTCAGGGCCATCTCTGAATGGTGACAGTGCTACAACTGAGCCACAGCTGACACCGACTATATATTATTATTAATAAATAAGTAATGTCAGCTGAACAAAGGATGGGAGATCATTTTTGTGATTTTTCTCTGCTTAAGTGCAACCCAATGTGAATCTGCCACATCTTAAAATAAATGCATTCCAAATTTTATAACTCCAATGCTCAAGTTCATAGCCACTCACCTCACGGTATTCTCCTCTTGCATGGATTTTATGCCACAGCCTCTCTTCACAAGCCTCCGGCAGTAAACACAACACAACATGTGTGTACAATAATGCAAACATCAGATTAAGCTTAGAGCACTTCACTGCTGCAATGACTCCCAGAAAACAGAATTGTGTTCACTGGCTTACAGAAGTCTGATTAAATATTCAGTGAGCACTGAATCAAACACCGAAATAATCAAATAAAAGCAAAATACTGCAGATGCAGGAAATCTGAAATAATATCCAGTACTTTCTGTTTTTATTACCTTAATAATCGAGTAAGTCTTAACAGGAAATAATAGGGAAGATCAACATTTTAAGCAAGAATGGAATGCATCATTGTACCAATGAATAGTTCTTTTTCATATTTTATATATATCATACATTTTAATGGCTTTTCCAAAATAACTAGAGTAGCTTCCCTACAGACTAGTTGAGGTAACAGTGCATGTCGCTGGATCTGGTGAAGGGAATTGGCCTGTAGGTTTAGGAACATAGGAAATAGGAGCAGGAATAGGCAATTCAGCCCCTCAAGCCTGCACTGCCATTCAACTGGATCATTGCTGATATTCTATCTCAATGCCATTTTCCCACATCAATCCCCATATCACTTGATAGCTTTAATATATAGAAATCTATTTGTCTCTGTCTTGAATATGCTGAATGACAGACCCTCCACAGCCCTCTGGGGTGGAGAATTCCAAAGATTCACCACCCTCGAAGTAAAGAAATTCCTCCTCAGCTCAGTCCTAAATGGCTTACTTCTAATTCTGAGACTCTGTACCTTGGTTTGAGACCACCCAGCCCGGGGAAATATCCTTTCTGCATTCTACCCTGTTGAGCCCACAAGAATTTTGTATGCTTCAATGAGTTCACCTCTCATTCTTGTAAACTCTAGAGAACACAGGCTCAGTCTCCTCAATCTCTCCTCATAGGACAATCCTGCCTTCCCAGGAATCAGTCTGGTCAACCTTCATTGCAATTCTTCTATGGCAAATATATCCTTCCTTAGGTAAGGAAAAACTGTATACAATACTCCAGGTGCAGGCTCAGCAAGGCTTCAATTGCAGCAAGACGTCTTTACTCCTGTGCTCAAATTCTCTTGCAATAAAGGCCGACATACCATTTGACTTCCTAATTGCTTGCTGCACTTGCATGTTAGTTTTCAGTAACTTATGAACAGGGCCACCCAGGTCCCTTTGGCCATCAACACTTTCCAATCTCTCACCATTTAAGAAATACTCTGCATTTATGTTTTTCCTACCAAAGTGGATAACTTCACATGTTTCCACATTATATTCCATCTGCCATGTTCTTGTCCACTCACTTAGCCAGTCTGAATCCCCTTGAAGCCTCTTTGCATCCTCCTCACAACTCACATTCCATCCAGTTTTATGTCATTAGCAAGCTTGGAAATATTACACTTAAATACAAGCAAAATACTGCAGATACTGGAAATCTGAAATAAAAGCAGAAAGTGCTGGAAATACTCAGCAGGGCAGGCAGCATATGTGGAGGGAGAAGCAGAGTTAACGTTTCAGGAATGTGATCTTTATCAAAACTGGCAAACGTTAGAACAGAATTGGGTTTTAAGCAAGTGAGGGGGTGGTGGGGGTGGGGGTGGGGGGGTGGGGGTAGATGGGGGAAGAGAACCAACAGGGAAGGTTTGTGATAGGGCAAAGAGCAGGAGAGTTTAAATAACAAAACTGGAGTGGGCCAAAGGCAAAGAGCATATTAATGCTTGTGGTAAAAGACAAAGAGTCCAGAGAAAGTGTTAATGGCAGAGTAATGAGCAGCCCTGTCCACATGAAAAAAACAGGCACATGGTTAAAAATTAAAATAAAATAAAATATAAAAAATAGAAAAATATTTTTAAAAAGGCCAGTCTTGCCCTGAAATTGTTGAACTCAAGGATGAGTCTGCAAGGCCTAATCAAGTGCCTAATCGAAAGAAAGTGCTGCTCCTTGAGCTTGCGTTAATGTTCAAGGACAGAAAAGTGGGCATGAGAGCAGGGGGTGTGTTGAAATGGCCAGCAACCAGAAGCCCGGGGTCATGCTTTCGAACTGAGTGGAGGTGTTCTGATAATGTAGAGGCGACTGCCTTGTGAGCAGCAAATACAATATACGTAATTGAAGGAAGTACAAGTAAATCACTGCTTCACCTGGAAGGAGTGCTTGGGGCCATGGATGGTGAGGTGAGAGGAGGTAAAAGGGCAGGTATTACACCTCCTGTGATTGCATGGGATGGTGCCATGGGAAGGGGACAAGGTGTTGGGGCTAATGGAGATGTGGGCCAAGGTGTCGCAGCGGGGATGATCCCTTCGGAATGATGACAGGGGAGGAGAAGGGAAGATGTGTTTGGTGGTGGCATCACGCTGAATGTGGCAGAAATGGTGGAGGATGATCATTTGATGTGGAGGCTGGTGGGGTGGAAAGTGAGGACAAAGAGAACACTGTCACAGTTCTGGGAGGGAGGGGAGGGAAAGGGGTGAGGGCAGAAGTGCAGAAATAAGTCGGATACGGTTGATGATCAATCAGCGAGGGTAAGTGGTCCTGGCATGGCTGCATCATTGATTTCTTCCATGGATAGGTGTCTTTAAGGCAGAGGATACGCAAGGAATGCAGTCAAATGCATGAGCAGCCTTGTTGCTATCTACTAAATGATGAAGATTGACCTTGTTTATGGATGTGTCGTGAGAAAGCCAATGCAGAATGAGAGATGTTGATGCATGTATGCAATGGTTGTGATCCAATATTTGCCATATTATTAAATCTGTGCTGTCTATTGCAGGAGAAACGCAGCCACAATAAGCGTGAGCATGCTATAACGGGAGGAGGAGTCCCTGACATCAAACTGCTGACCACGGCTGAGGAGGAGGCTTCAGAGATCGTGAGAGGGGAGGGAGGCAGGGCAAGTGGAGATGGCGAGGCAGGAGCCACAAGGCATAAGGATGAAATGTAATCTCTGCTCTTGCAGCCAGAAGTGGAAACTGAAGCAAATTGTGTGAACTCATGTGAAGCGCATGCTTAAAGTGTTTCTGTTTGTGTCTCCACTGCTGGTGCCCACACTCGAGTCACAGATTGCTGTGTGGCCCAACTATCCTCCGTTGGGGAGGATGAAGAAGCCAATCCCCCAAAGAGTGCACTATCACCTGCCTCTTCTTCCACCTCCACCAGCGCTGATACAAACACACGGACCACAGGGGGTTTAAGATTAGGATCTGGGTCACAAGCTGGTGTGCACGACACAGACATGTCCTAGCAGCTGAGGAAGCCAGTGCCAGCTGGGTCTCCTGACAATCGGAGGACTGCTGGGGACCAGGTCCCTGCTCAGCCCCAGGGTCATGATGATCCTCTGTTTGTTGCTGCAGAAGTCTGCTGGATGTGCAGCAAAGCCATGTGGGAAATATGTCAGAGATACCTGAGGCCATGTGAGGCTTTGCGTGTGCCATGGAGGAATCGATAAAAGCCATGACGTCTGCCATGTCCCGGGCATTTGAGCCTATGGCTTCCTCAGTCGAGAGCTTGGCGAGCTCTGTGGTGAGTCTGATTGACCACTCAAGTCATATGCGACCTGACCTGCACTCCATCGCTGCTGCCATGGGATCCATGCAGCAGAGTCTAAGCGAGAGGGGGACAAGGAACTTGGACTTCCCTCCAGGTGCTCCTTCCCCTCAGGGAGACAGGTAGGTGCCGTTGTGCACACAGATGGAGGAGGTGCGCATGCCAGCTGCCCCGGTGCCTTCCACTCAGGGCACCCCCAGGGAATGCAACGTTTCGTCCTCCCCACCCCCCCAACATTGACCCCCTTACCTCAAGCAGGCAAGCACACAAGAGATACTGAAGCACCATGGCTGCACACCTCCAGTAGGATGGAACCTTCAAAGTCCTGTTCCTCCAGAGGACACCCACCACGGTCATCCACAGCAACGGGGCAGCACACTGATCAGACTGCCTCCACCTCAGCTATTAATGTAGAGGCAGCACCTAGACATGGTGACAGGAAAAGAAAATTGAAACTGTCTTGTGCGCGAAAGTGGCGTGGGTGATGTAGAAATGTTAACGAATGCAAAGATGCATTGAAATATTTTTATTCTTTGCAAAATTTGATCTACTCTCAGTAATGTTTAACTTGGTTATGGATGGATACGAAGAAGTTTTCTGGAGGCCTGTGACAGGAATGCAATAATGTTTGCAAAGCATTTCAGAAACGTCCAGTGTCCATATCTCATTGGCATTTTAGCCTTCACTCTTCAATGATGTTTTCTTATTGATGAATATTAACTTTTCCAATACTGTCATGCCTTGCTTTTGTTTTCTATGGTCATAACTTAATGCTGCTTGCAGTGGTGTATAGTCACATTCATTGTAACCCATTGATGATTTCAAATTCCAATCACATGACAGTGCAGCCACGCTTTGTTAAGATTGCAGCGATGAATAAGACTTCATGCAAACGGGAATTTCTGTGGGGAATTTTTATGTGTCTCCTCCCAACCTTCCTTGATGATGTGGCTTATTGTTGGCTGAAACATGCATAAAATAAGTTCTCCTTGATGTCCCTTGCATGTCTCTCCATGGTCCTCATATCGATGATGACATTATTGTCATTGTTGTCCTCCTCCTCATCCTCTTCATAGTCATTCTCATCTGAGGAGGACTGGTGTTCCTCCTGTACCTCTGCCTGCAGAATGTTGCCATGTCAAACAGCAAGGTTGTGCAAGGCACAGCAGATGACGATTATTTATGACATCCTCTGTGGCGCACACTAAAAAGCCCCTCCAGACCGGTCAAGGCAACGGAATCACATTTTCAACATGCCAATGGTGTGTTCAGTGATGGCTCTGGTTGATGCATGAGCAACCTTGTACCTCTCTTCAGCAGCGCTTTGGGGATGATGTACTGGTGTCATCAAACTTGTACAAAGAGTGTAACCCTTGTCACCCAGGATCCATCCATCCACTTTGACTGGTTCCTTGAAAACTGCGGGCAGCTGGGTGTTCCTCAAAAAGTAGGAAGCATTACAGCCCCCTGGGAAACATGCACAAACAGGTATGATTCTTCTCCTGTGGTCTCAAACAATGTGTTTAAAGAGTGGAAGCCTTTGCGATTAACCAAGACAGCAGGCTAGTCCCAGGGAGCTCTAATGACCACATGAGTACAGTCGATCACCCCTTGCACTCTAGGGAGGTTAGCGATGGCACCGAAGGCCGCAGACCTTGCTGCCTGGTTGTCCTCATCTACAGGTATATAGATTAAATCATTGGCATTTTGAAAAAGGGCACTGGTTACCTCTTTGATGCACCTGTGGGTCGCAGACTGTGATATACCACATATGTGGCCCGTTGATTTCTGATGGCAAAGAAGTTGAGTGCAATAGTAACCTTGAGGTTAAGTGGCATGGGGTTCCCAATGAAAACAAGTGCCTGCAGGTACTGCTGAAGGATCGTACATATTTCTGTCGCCATGCTTCTCTGGCATTACTTCTCTGACATCTGAAGGTAACGTGTCCTTGTCCTGAGGATGTGATGACGTGTCAGCACCCGCCTTTGATAATGCCTTTTCTGGGTGGCTTCATTCTGAGCAGACTCACCCTCTTTCGCTGCCTGCAACTCCTGTTGAAGCATCATCCGTTGATTGCCAAGATCCCTCCTCAGTCTCTCCCTCTGCAATTGTTCACGATGTTATGACCAGGCAAGAAAGGTGTCCAGGGGTCCCTTTCAGCCTTCACCTGGTCTTACTGTAACAGGGTTTAGTTTTAAACACACCGTGTTTTAGCTCCTCCTTTGTGAATCTTTGTTCACCGCTTTCCAATTATAAGGCAAAGAAACCAGCGCAAACAGGCTTTCTTAGGTTTAAAGAAGAAAATTTGAAATTTATTAAACTTAAACTTAAACTCTAATTCAGTTAATGCCTACGGAAACATGCTGCACCCCACTCTAGCGTGCATAAATGATACACATATGCAAATAGAGACAGAAAAGAGCAGAAGAAAAATAAAGTGGAAGCGTTTGAGGCAATATCTGAAGAGTTGTTATTCCAGTTCTTTGAGCTCATTGTAGAGTCCTTGATTGCCGATAGATCTTGTTTTTCGTTGGGGACCAGTATTCTTTTTATACCTTGTTCACTGTAGGAGACTTTACTCTCTTGGGGTTCATGTGTCTTCAGTGGATTCAGAGGTTTGTGAGAAAGAAATAGGAGTAGACAGGAGAGATCTTCTCAGTCCAAGAGCAAACAGTTTTTATTTCCCAAACTGTTTGTACAAATTCAAAAAACTCAGGTTGCCCAACAGGTTAGTCATGTGGCTAGCTGGTTTGACCATGTCCATTTGTGTATTTGGCCATCTTAGCAGTCAACCTGTAATATGAGTTCCCTCACCTTCAATGTCTGGTGATCAAAAGTCCATTGTGGGTTGAACTTGTCAGGGTATGACTGCTTTGTCCTTCCAAACACCGTCTGTTAATATGCAAATGTCTTTTCCAGCCACAGCTGATCTGTTTAACAAATCCTCCCCTCACTCCAGTAAGAGTTTAAAATCAATGACAAAATTAATGTGTCTCATTCTTGGCAGGTGGGGGCCTAGCATGACAGTGTGTTAGAGGACAAATGTGTGTATGAGGTTCATGCTTTTGCAGTTTTTCAACTATTGAGATGAGAAGGGTGTTGTAAAACTGTCCTTATTCTGCCAGTCAGCAGAACCATGAAAATCATGAGCAGATTGCTGTTATGTGCTGCACATTTGCATGCCGCAGGAGATCCCACCCACTATCATTTGTCTCCTCCCAATTGACCTGCATTCCTTGATTGGACACGTGGTTTGCATTCTTCTTCCAGAAAATGTTGCGTCCGCGATACCAGGCACATTTACCTACCTTCCAACCTCGTCCTGTCACCTTCCAGCCTGCACCCATCACCCTTGACTCACCCAACTTAACCTCCCTTTGATGGCCTCAAATACACAACCCTAAGTCTCAACCTTCCTCCCCCCCACCATATACAATTTTCCCCTGTGACTGTGACCATATCTTCTGCCAGCCAGTACCCTGATGTAGACACACAGGACTCCGATGACGACAGTGATTCTCCCTCCTTTTAGGCCTCTCATGACCATCAGTTTTCTGACAGGAACACATCAACCCACCACCCCCTGCAACCGCACACAGGCAGCTTCATTGTCAAAATCAGCCACTACAAACATTGGTCTCTGTCCTCCTTCCTCCCCTGCTCCTCCATGCACCTAGATCCCTCCCTGTCCTCCCTAACAAACCTCCACTGCTCATCCAAGCACTGATTGACCCCACCCTTCCTTCCCTGACCATCCTCCCCTGCTCCTCCATGTAACTCCTGCCCATGACGTCACTGCCGTTCTCTGAGATGACTCACCCTTGCCGGTGCCGAGCCTGGAGGAAAACATCCATTCCAATGCTAGTGTTAGTTTAGTGGCTGAGTGAAAGAGAGAAGAGCATAGTACTGAGACTCAACTGCACAGATCCAACTGCTGCACGCCATGTTAAAACATTTGTGAAGCAGGAGGCATGGGAATATCGCTCACTATGCACTTAATCTGACAGGTAGGACTAAATCGTAACTATGCGTAGGGTAATGAGTATTCATGTTGTTATGACCAGGTGAGATAGGGGTCTAGGGGTTCCCTCTCAGCCTTTGCCTGGTTTAGCCATAACAGTGTTTAATTTTAAAAACACCGTGTTTTAGCTCCGCCTCAGTAAATCCTTGTTCAGCGCTTTCCAATTGTAAGACAAAGAAATCAGGCAGGTTTTCTTAGATTTAAACAAGAAAGGTGGAAATTTATTAATTTTAAATTCTAATTTGGTCAACGACTACGAGTACACTATGTGACCATGCGAGCATGCATACGCGATAAACACGCACGCAGATACAGACAGAAAAAGTAGAAGGAATAAAGAGGAAAAGTTTGAGGCAGTAGCTGGATTGTAGTTACAGTCCTTTGAGTTTGATGGTGAGTCTGTGGTTGCTGGTAAGTCTTACTGTTCACTGGGGCCCAATGCACGCTTTAACTTGTTCGATATCGGAGTCTTTTCTCTCTTGAGGATTACGCGGCATCAGTGCATCCGAAGGCTTGTGAGAAAGCAAGAGAGAGCCAGCCAGGAGAGAGGCTATCTTGTTCCAGGTTCAGTTTCAATCTGCAGTCTGTCTTCAAAACTGTCCTGTGTTCACAATTCAAAACTCCAAGTTGGCCAGTAGGTTAGTCATGTGACTCACTTTTTTAACAAACTCCTGCGTTTGTGGATTCCAAAGTTTTTGGTGGGGGGTGTAGTGCTGTCTCTTACACTGACAAGATGTGGATCACCATTACCCAGCCCAATCTCTGTTAATAGAATCAGTGAGCAGTTCTTTTGTCTCTCCAAGCACTGTCTCACTGTTAAAATTGATGTTCATGTAACAAAATTAATATCCTCATTCTTGGCAGGTGGGGGTCTTCATGACAATGTTTTCAAATGAAGGCAAAGCTACAATCCACCAACCTGCTGAGGGAACTCTGGAATGCCACAAACCAGCTGCCGACTTAATTCCTCTAAGATATACCACTGTCGGGAATCTGAGAGAACACTTCCCACCAAATAAAATCACCCCACACGCCACCAAATCCACCATGGTGGACCATAAAATTCTCCCCAAAGTATTTGTTTAGTTTCTCTGCAATTTCCTTATTCCCCATTATAAATTCCCTGTCTTTGCCTGTAATGGGCCCACATTTGTCTTTGCTAATCTTTTCCTTTTTACATACCTGTAGAAGCTTTTGCAGTCCAATTTTATGTTTCTCGGTTCTTGGTCCTCCTTTGCTGAATTCTAAAATGCTCCCAATCCTCAAGCTTGCAACTATTTTGGCAACTTTGTAAGCCTCTTCCTTTGATCTTATCCAATCTTTAACTTTCCTTGTTAGCCATGGTTGGATGACCTTTCCTGCTGGGTTTTTCTGCCTCAAGAGCATGTAAATTGGTTGTTAACCATATCTTAATTTTTTTAAATGCTAGCCATTGCCTGTCTGCTGTCATAACTTTTAATGTAGCTTCCCAATCTACCACACCCAATTTTGCCCTCATACCTTCATAGTTTCCTTTGTTGAGATATAAGACCCTAGTTTTGGACTGAAATACATCACTTTCAAACTTAATGTAAATTTCTCTCATGTCATGGTCACTCTGTCCTACAAGCTCCGCACAACAAGATTATTAATTCGACCTTTCTCATTGCACAATACTAGATCTAAAATAGTCCATTCATTAGTTGGTTCCTCAACATATTGTTCTAAAAAACATCTCGTCTCGATTCCAGAAATTCACCTTCCATAGCATTAGTGCTAATTAGGTTTGCAGTCCACATGTAAAATGAAATGCCCCATGATTATTGTATTATCCTTGTTACATGCATCATTAATTTCCTGATTTATACCATTCCCCACATTAATCACAGAATCACAGAATAATACAGTGCAGAAGAGGCCCTTCGGCCCATCGAGTCTGCACCGATGCATTCAAGACACCTGGCCTGTCTACCTAATCCCCTTTGCCAGCATTCGGCCCATAGCCTTGAATGTTATGACATGCCAAGTGCTCATCCAGGTATTTTTTAAAAGATGTGAGGCAACCCGCCTCTACCAGGCAGTGCATTCCAGACCGTCACCACCCTCTGGGTAAAAAAGTTCTTCCTCAAATCCACCTTAAACCTCTTGCCCCTCACCTTAAACATATGTCCCCTCGTAACGAACCCTTCAACTAAGGGGAGCAGCTGCTCTCTATCCACCCTGTCCATGCCCCTCATAATCTTGTACACCTCGATCAGGTCACCCCTCAGTCTTCTCTGCTCCAGCAAAAACAATCCAAGCCTATCCAACCTCTCTTCATAGCTTAAATTTTCCATCCCAGGCACCATCCTGGTGAATTGTCTCTGCACCCCCTCCAGTGCAATGACATCCTTCCTATAATGTGGCGACCAGAATTGCACTCAGTATTCCAGCTGTGGCCTTACCAAAGTTCTTACCAACATGATCTCCCTGCTTTTGTAATCTATGCCTCGATTGATAAAGGCAAGTGTTCCATATGCCTTTTTCACCACCCTATTAACCTGTCCTTCTACCTTCAGAGATCTATGGACAAACACGGCAAGGTCCCTTTGTTCCTCGGAACTTCCCAGTGTCAGCCATTCATTGAATACTTCTGTGTCACATTACTCCTTCCAAAGTGTATCACCTCACACTTTTCCGTGTTAAATTCCATCTGCCACTTTTCTGCCCATTTGACCATCCCATCTATATCTTCCTGTAACCCAAGACACTCAACCTCACTGTTAACCACATGGCCAATCTTTGTGTTATCCGTGAACTTACTGATCCTACCCCCCACATAGTCATCTATGTCATTTATATAAATGACAAAAAATAGGGGACCCAATATAGATCCCTGTGGTACATCACTGGACACTGGCTTCCATTCACGAAAACAGCCATCTGTCATCACTCTCTGTCTCCTACAGCTAAGGCAATTTTGAATCCACCTTATCAAGTTACCCTGTATCCCATGTGCATTTGCTTTCTTGATAAGTCTCCCATGTGGGACCTTGTCAAAGGCTTTGCTGAAATCCATGTAAACTACATCAACTGCACTACCCTCATCTACACACCTGGTCACATGCTCAAAAAATTCAATCAAATTTGTTAGGCATGACCTCCCTCTGACAAAGCCATGCTGACTATTTCTAATCAAATTTTGCCTCTCCAAGTGGAGATAGATTCTCTCCTTCAGAATTTTCTCCAATAGTTTCCCTACCACTGACATGAGACTCACTGGTCTATAGTTCCCTGGCTCATCTCGACAACCTTTCTTAAATAGTGGGACCACATTAGTTGTTCTCCAGTTCTCTGGCACCTCCCCCGTGGCCAAAGAGGAATAAAAAATTAAGGTCAGAGGCCCTGTAATTTCCACCCTCGCCTCCCACAGCATCCTGGGACACATCGTCTGGACCTGGAGATTTGTCCACTTTTAAGCCTGCCAAAACCTTCAATACCTTGTCACTCCCTATGAGAAGTTGCTCAAGAACTTCACAGTCTCTCTCTCTCAGTTCCATATCTACATCCTCATTCTCTTGGGTGAAGACAAATGTGAAGTATTCTTTCAACACCCTACCAATGTCCTCTGGCTCCACCCACAGATTTTCCCCTTGGTCCCTAATGGGTCCTACTCTTTCCCTGGTTATCCTCTTCCCATTGATATACTTATAGAATATTTGGGATTTTCCCTACTTTTACCAGCCAGAGCTTTCTCATATCCCTTCTCCTAGTTGCTTTTTTATGCTTCATCCTACACTTTCTGTACGCCACTAATGCTTCCGTTGATTTGCTCTCCTTGTATTTGCTGAAGGCCTCTCTTTTCCTTCTCATCGTACCCTGAATGTTTCTGGTCATGCATGGTTCTCTGGGCATGTTGCTCCTGCCTGTTACCCTCGAGGGAACATGATGGGCTGTACCCTCCCCATTTCCTTTTTGAATGCCCCCCACTGCTCTTCTGTAGATTTCCCGACAAGTAACTCTTTCCAGTCTGCCTTGGCCAGATCCTGCCTTATTTTACTAAAATTCACTCTCTCCCAATCCAAAACCTTTTTTTGCAACTTGTTTATTTCTTTCTCCATAACAAGCTTAAATTGTACCATGTTGTGGTCGCTATCACCAAAATGCTTCCCCACCAACACATCAACCACCTGTCTGGCTTCATTCCCCAGAATTAGGTCCAGCACTGCACCCTCCCTTGTTGCATCCTCTACATATTGAGCTAAAAAGTTCTCCTGTATACATTTTAAGAACTCCACTCCATCTAAGCCCTTAACACGATGACTATCCCAATTAATGTTGGGAAAGGTGAAATCACCTAATATAATTACCCTATTATTATTTTTACACACCTCTGCGAATTACGCACATATTTGCTCCTCAATTTCCCGCTCACTATCTGGGGGTCTATAATAAACACCTAGCAATGTGGCTGTCCCTTTTTTATTCCTAAACTCTACCCATAAAGCTTAATTTGATGCCCCCTCCAAGATATCATCTCTCCTTACTGCAGTAACTGACTCCTTAACTAATATTGCAATGCCCCCTCCTCTTTTACCCCCTCCTCTGTCTCGCCTGAAGATTCTATATCCCGGGATATTGAGCTGCCAATCTTGCCCCTCCATCAACCATGTCTCCAAGGTGGCTACTATATCACAATTCCACGTGTCAATCCTTGCCCTTAACTCATCCGTTTTACCTGTAATACTACTGGGATTAAAGTAGAGGCCATCCATCCTGGTCTTACTCACTTGAAACTTACTTCCGTTGTATTCCCTCTGACTTCTTTGCTTTCCTGTGTTTAGCTGTGTCCCAATTCTGCTAGGAGTCCCCTCCCCCTGCCAAATTAGTTTAAACTCCTCCCAACAGCATTAGCAAACCCGCCAGCAAGGATGTTAGTCCCCCTCTGGTTCAGATGTAGACCATCCCTCTTGCACAGGTCCCACCTTCCCCAGAAACGGTCCCAGTGGTCCAGGAATCTAAAACCCTCCCTCCTGTACCAGCTCTTAAGCCACGCATTCATCTGTGCTATTCTCCTATTGCTATACTCACTAGCACGTGGCACTGGGAGTAATCCAGAGATTACAACCCGAGAGGTCCTGCTTTTTAGTCTACTGCCTAACTCCCTGAATTCTTGATGCAAGACCTCATCCCTCTTTTGACCTATGTCATTGTGACCAAAATGTACCATGACCTCTGCCTTATCACCCTCCCCCTTCAGGATGCCCTGCAGCCATTCAGTTACATCCCAGACCCTGGCACCAGGGAGGCAACACACCATCCTGGAGGCACATTGACAGCCACAGTAGCGCCTATCTGTTCCCCTGACTATAGAATCCCCTATTACTATTGCTCTTCCTCTCTTTCCCCCTTCCTGTGCAGACAGGCTGCTTGCATTGCCAGAAGCTTGGCTCTGTCCGCACTCCCTGGAGGAACCAGCCTCTTCAGCCTCCAAAATGGAATACCGATTTGCAAGTGGGACCCCAGGGGACTCATGAACAACCTGCCTGTTTCTCTTGGACTGCCTGGTTGTCACCCATTCCCTTCCTTCCTCAAGTCCCTTCAGCTGCAGTATGACCACCTCTCTATAAGTGCTATCCACAATGCTCACAGACTCGCAGATGCTCCACAGTGTTGTCAGCCGCCGTTCCAGCTCTGAAACCCGAGCTTCCAGGAGCTGCAGCTGGACACACTTCCTACACACATGCTGGTCCCGGGGACTGGAAGTGTTCCCGGATTCCCACATGCAGCAAGAGGAACAAACCACTGCTTTAAGCTCTCCTTCCATGACTAAACCCTTTAAATTTAAAACTTTAGAAGACTATTATAATAAAAAAATAAATCAACTAAGTCTTGCTAAAACAGTGACTTACAATTCAATTCAGCTTGAAAAATACCCACCAGGACTTACTCACCAGTCAGCTGCACTCTGTGGGAACTCACAGCTCCCCTCACGCTCTTTGAGGACAGGTGGGAAATGAAAGGAGCTCCTCGCTCCCTCCTCACCGAACTCCCTCAGTCACAAAACACCCCACTTTAGCACTCTAATGCAACCCAAGTCAGCACTCCAGTGCATTACCACTACAGTTTGGTGGCATATAAACAACTCCTCCCAATGTTTGCTGCCCCTTGCTGTTTCTTAGCTCCATCCAAACAGATTCTACATCTTGATCTTCATGAGAATTCAGTGCGATAGTCTGTCCGGTCCACCCTATTTTAAAGATTTTAACTTTGTCAGGGGGCGATCACGCCTAACAAACTTGATTGAAATTTTCGAGGAGGAGCCTAGATGTGTAGATGAGGGTAAAGCAGTTGATATCGTCCACATGGACTGCAGTAAGGCTTTTGATAAGGTCCTGCATGGGAGATTGGTTAAGAAGGTAAAAATCCATGAGATCAAGGGCAATTTGGAAAATTGGATTCAAAATTGGCTAAGTGGGAGGAGGCAGAGCGTGATGGTCAAGGGTTGTTTTTGTGATTGGAAGCCTGTGGCCAATGGTGTACTGCAGGGATTGGTGCTGGGACCCTTGCTGTTTGTAGTGTATGTTAATGATTTAGACGTGAATATAGGAGGTATGATCAGTAAGTTCGCATATGACTCGAAAATTGGTGGTGTCGTAAATAGTGAGAAGGAAAGCCTTAGATTACAGGACAATATAGATGGGTTGGTAAGATGGGCAGAGCAATGGCAAATGGAATTTGCACTGGAGAGGGTGCAGAGGAGATTCACCAGGATGTTGCCTGGGCTGGAGCATTTCAGCTATGAAGAGAGACTGGATAGGCTAGGGTTGTTTTCCTTAGAGCAGAGAAGCCTGAGGGGGGACCTGATTGAGGTATACAAAATTATGAGGGGTATTGATAGGTTAGATAGGAAGAAACTTTTTCCCTTAGCGGAGGGGTCAATAACCAGGGGGCATAAATTTAAGGTAAGGGGCAGGAGGTTTAGAGGGGATTTGGGGAAGAACTTTTTCACCCAGAGGGTGATTGGAATCTGGAACACACTACCTGAAGGGGTGGTAGAGGCAGGAACCCTCACAACATTTATGAAGTATTTGGATGAGCACTTGAAATGCCATAGCATACAAGGCTATCGGCCAAATGCTGGAAAATGGGCTGAGAATAGTTAGGTGCTTGATGGCTGGCACGGACATGATGGGCCAAAGGGCCTGTTTCAGTGCTGTATAACTCTATGACTCTATAACTCTATAACAGTGCCTTGCTGCACATTGATCACTGTTCTGCTTGAAATGAACTGAATGAATAAAGCAATTTATATTTGTCTCAATTTTTGGTGACACAATCACGATACTTCTGATTGCACACTAACTAAATCAAATCATACAATTCCTTTGCTGATTAATTCAGTGGAACTATCTTAACAGTTGTGAATGCAGCACTTTGTCTTCCAGTGATGTAATTATGAATGAGAGGCAAAGATTTAAGTAGCCAAGTGAAGGTTGCTGTTAGTAGAAAGTAGGGATTTCCTATTCCACAGCCTCTCTGGAAGGAGAGGTTACACATCTTCAGATAAAGGTTCCCTTTGCAGGGAAAGCAAGGTATCTGCCCTTTGTTTGAACAAGTCTTTGTAAATTTTCTGAAGAATTAAAAACCTGAAAAGAAAATTCAATCGACCACAGTTAATGATTTATCCTGAACTATTTACGATCAATTTTGATTGTCTTCCCCTGGCATTAACTAGGTGGTAATAGCTTCAACATAGCCTAATCATCCTGTGTCTGAAGCACATAAACGACCTCAATTCTCATTTTTGATTGGAACTGGTCAGAGCCTGCACTATGGAACCTCAACCAATTCCACAGGTGATGGAATTTAAGACAACCACCAAAGGTAAGTGTTGAATTATTTATGAGAACACCAGAGATGCAGAAGTGCTTTTTTGAGCTTCACAAAAATAATCTGGGCCATTGTCGACCTGGTATCCTCACTGCCTGCGATCACGATCTCCCTTCAACCCACAACTTAGCTTGTTCCTGCAAGCTGTATCAGGACACCTGTTGGTGCCCCACTTGTTGTCTGCCAAATTTAATTTAGCCTGTGCTCTCAAAAATGAAGCCTCCATCACCAGAATGAACGGAGACCAGCACTCAACTGGTCAGATGTCCAAAAGTCAAAATCAACACCCATTTCTACTGTTTGGTTCGCACATTACCAAGAATACTGCCCAAAGAAGCTGTTGGCCTTCAAAACCCTCGTGTGTGTTACTTTTGCTCAATAAATAATTACAGCATAGTTATATTCAAACACAGTTTATGCCTCTTCCACTCTCCCATTTACATTTTTTGAGCTGGTTTTGTTTAAGACTGATCTTAAGCAGCAGTGAATATCTTCCTACATCAGCTCTTTCACACCTCTCAAGCATGGCAAAGCAATTTCTTTTTAATTGGACACAATTTAGCTTCCCACCAATTTTCCACTCATTTGTCTGTGAGTAACAATCCAGACGCTCGCACCCAATTTCTGTTATGACCAGGTGAGCAATGTGGCTCGGGGTCTCTTGCTATCTTCACCTGGTCTTACTGAAACGGGGTTTAATTTTAAACACACTGTGTTTTGAGCTCCCCTTTTTGTGAATCCTTGTTCACAATTTCCAATTATCAGGCAAATAACTGAGCACAAACAGGCTTTCTTTGTTTTAAAGCAGAAAGAGGAAATTTATTAAAACCTTAAAACTTAAACTCGAATACGGTTCACGCCTACAGACATATGACGTGCTCACGCTAGCATGCACACACGATATAAACATGCAGGTAGGAATAGAAAAGAACATAAGTTTGAGGCAATATCTTGTTACTGTTTTTCAAGCTTGCTGTAGTCTTTGATTGAAGATATGGTCTTGCGGTTCGTTGGGGCCCAGTATTAATCTTAAACCTTGTACACGTAGGAAATCTTTCTCTTTTTGTAGTTTCACATGTTACCACAAGATTCAGTTCCATGGGAAGATCAGAAGCAGGCATACAGGAGACAGGCAGGAGATCTTCTCAGTCCATGAGCACATGGCATTCTGTCTGACCTCAAATCCCTTTGCTGGAAGTTCAAACTAAAAAAAAAACTCCCAGGGTTCTCTGCAGGTTAGTCATGTGACTAATTCCTTATATGGAACAGTCTCTTCAACATCCTTTGTTGGAAGTTCAAATACAAAAGTTCCAGCCAGCTAGACATGTGACTAGAACTGGTTTGACGACTTCTGTGTATTGGAGAAACAGGGACTGGCTCCCTTTGTTTCCACATCGTCTTGTATTATGCAATTGTCCTTCCAGTCAGAGATTATAAGATCATAAGAACTAGGAGCAGGAGTAGGCAATTGAGCCTGCTCCGCCATTCAATACGATCATGGCTGATCTCAGCTCGGCCTCAACTCCACTTTCCTGCCAGTTCTCCATAACCCTTCAACCCATTACTAATTAAAAATCTGTCTATCTTCTCCTTAAATTTACTCAATGTCCTGGCATCCACCGCACTCTGGGGTAGTGAATTCCACAGACTCACGACCCTTTGAGAGAAGTAATTTCTCCTCATTTCTGTTTGAAATCTGCTACCCCTTATCCTAAAACTATGACCTCTTGTTCTAGATTGCCCCACAAGAGGAAACATCCTCTCTACATCAACTGTGTCAATCCCCTTAATCATCTTATATACCTCCATTAGATCTCCTCTCATTCTTCTAAACTCCAGAGGGTAAAGGCCTAAACTGCTCAATCTCTCTTCATAAGGCAAATCCCTCATCCCTGGAATCAATCTAGTGAATCTCCTCTAAACTGCCTCCAATGCATCTACATCCCTCCTCAAGTAAGGGGACCAAAACTGTACGCAATACTCCAGGTGCGGTCTCACTAATACCTTGTACTGTTGCAGCAACACTTCCCTAATTTTATATTCTATTCCTTTAGCAATAAATGCCAAAATTCCATTTCCCTTCCTTATTACCTGCTGTACCTGCATACTAGTTTTCTGTGATTCATGCACGAGGAAACCCAGATCCCTCTGCACCGAAGCATTCTGAAGTTTCTCTCCATTTAGATAATAATTTGCCTTTCTATTCTTCCGACCAAAGTGGATAACCTCACACTTATCCACGTTAAACTCCATCTGCCAAATTTTGGCCCATTCGTCTAACCTATCCACATCCATTTACAGATTTCTTATTTTATTTATTTAGAGATACAACACTGAAACAGGCCCTTCAGCCCACCGAGTCTGTGCCAACTATCAACCACCCATTTATACTAATCCTACATTAATCCCATTACCTTCTCACATCCCCACCTTCCCCCTACCTATACTAGGGGCAATTTATAATGGCCAATTTACCTATCAACCTGCAAGTCTTTGGCTGTGGGAGGAAACCGGAGCACCCGGCGAAAACCCACACAGTCACAGGGAGAACTTACAAACTCCGCACAGGCAGCACCCAGAATCGAACCCGGGTCACTGGAGCTGTGAGGCTGCGGTGCTAACCACTGTGCCGCCCCAAATTTATTGCAACTTAGTATCCCACCTATTTTAGTGTCATCTGCAAATTTGGCTATAGTACCTTCTATCTCTGCATCCAAGTCATTTATATAGATTGTAAATAGTTGGGGCCTGAGGACTGAACCCTATGGCACCCAACTAGTTACATCTTGCCAACCAAAAAAGGACCCATTCATCCTGACTCTGTTTTCTGTTGGTTAGCCAATCCTGTATCCAAGCTAATAAATTGCCCCTAACCCCATGTGAACTTACCTTGTGTATTAACCTTTTGTACAGCACCTTATCAAATGCCTTCTGGAAGTCCATATACTACATCCACAGGATCCCCATTATCCATTTTGCTTGTTACAGCTTTGAAGAACTCTAGCAAATTAGCCAAACACGATTTACCCTTCATAAAACCATGCTGATTCTGATGGATTGTGTTTTGACTTTCTAAATGTCCTGTCATTACTTCCTTGTTTTAATGTTCATGTGGCGAAATAATGTGTGCCTCAATCTTGGCAGGAGGGCTTCGCCTAACAATTATTTTATTTCCCTGTGATTCTGCTCAAACTCATTTGCCAATGCTGATTGCAAAATCTGCCATGAACCAGCACAATTGGATAAAGATGGATAGATAGAGAGATACAGCACCGAAACAGGCCCTTCGGCCCACCGAGTCCATGCTGACCATCAACCACCCATTTATACCAATCCCATTTTTCCCTCTCACATCCCCACCTCCCCTCAATTCTCCTACCACCTACCTATACTAGGGGCAATTTTTTTTTACAATGGCCAATTTACCTATCAACCCACAAGCCTTTGGCATATGGGAGGAAACCGGAGCACCCGGAGGAAACCCACGAGGTCACAGGGAGAACTTGCAAACGCCGCACAGGTAGTACCCAGAATCGAACCTGGGTCACTGGAGCTGTGAGGCTGCGGTGCTAACCACTGCGCCACTGTGCCGCCCCAAATTGGGCAGCATTTTAAAATAATTCTTTTTAATTTTGCTTGAACTTTTTTTCCTTCATGTATTTAGAAGCTGTAACGTATTGAAGTTTGATTAAAACAGCTGAATTACAGTGCCAATCGACCACCTCTGAGTAACTCAATTTTAAATTGCTGAAATTTACTTTTGAAAAATAGATAAAACTATTTTCAAGTAACATTGGGATGCATTAGTCATTTGCTTAGTAAATTAAAACAAAACTCACATTTAAAAGCTTTTAAAACGGACCTTTTAGTGCCCTTGTGCCCAAAAGAACCAGCTTAATTTTTAAAGCCTCCCTGAAGGCCTGCAAATGAGCGCAATCAGCAGAAACTCCCAGTGGTGATTAAGACTTCTGAGTCCTGAACCCAAACTAACGGGACAATGTGCATCCAACGCAATTTCCAGATGCAAATGTGCTAATTGGACAGGAGTCATGTTCGCTGCCCAAATTAGCGGCGGCTGACATGGGAGGGAGGCGGGAACAGTTTGGGAGTGGGCCTAATTTAAAGGGTGAGTGGTAGATATTGCTGAGGCTGCTATTTTTCAACGTTATGGAGGCTGAGGCAGAGCAGAGGGAAGCAGGCAGGGAGAGACCCCACACCAGGGCACGCCCCCAGGTTTTGGATGAGTCACCTCAGGTCATGCTATAAGTGGTGATAGGCTGTAGGAGAATGTTTCCTGCCAGCAGTCACAGGAGGCTCCCGTGACAGACGAAGAGGGCATGGCTAGAAGTTGCCAATGAGGCCAGCAGCAGAGGAGTGGTGCCGAGGATCTGGATGCAGCTTTGGAAGCACTTCACTGACCTGACTAGGTCTGGCAGGGCGAGTGTTGAGGGAGACACAAATTCTATGCCTCCCAGTCAGCATTCACTGGAGTACCAGGGAGAGGGGCATCCTGTGGGCCCATAGAGGACCAAATGCCATGGGTGAGGGGTGTGTCGTGGTGCCTCGCTGATACATTGGCATCGGGCAGAACTAGTGCCCTAACAAATCCACGGCCATGAAAATGCGTCACGGACTGTGAAATCTCAGGGCCTCTGTGAAATCGGCCATTTTGCAAACTTCGCACATTTTACTGATTGACACAAGGCTCAACTCACTGATTGGTAGATAAAGGAGAGCTTGTAGTTGGTCCTTCAGTAACAATGCATTCAATTTAAAGAGAGCCAAAGATCAAGCAGCTGTATTGCTAAGGCAGTTTGTAAATTGACAATCGCCAGAAGTGGCTTTTTATACATATATAAAGAGCAAGAGGGTAACCAGGGATAGGGTTGGCCCACTCAAGGACAGAGATGGGAATCTATGTGTGGAGCCAGAGGAAATGGGTGAGGTGCTAAATGAGTACTTTGCATCAGTATTCACCAAGGAGAAGGGCTTGGTGGATGATGAGCCTAGGGAAGGGAGTGCAGATAGTCTCAGTCATCTCATTATCAAAAAGGAGGAGGTGTTGGGTGTCTTGCAAAGCATTAAGGTAGATAAGTCCCCAGGGCCTGATGGGATCTACCCTAGAATACTGAGGGAGGCAAGGGAAGAAATTGCTGGGGCCTTGACAGAAATCTTTGCATCCTCATTGGCTACAGGTGAGGTCCCAGAGGACTGGAGAATAGCCAATGTTGTTCCTTTGTTTAAGAAGGGTGGTAAGGATAATCCAGGAAATTATAGGCCGGTGAGCCTTACGTCAGTGGTAGGGAAACTACTAGAGAGGATTCTTCGGGACAGGATTTACTCCCATTTGGAAACAAACGAACTTATTAGCGAGAGACAGCATGGTTTTGTGAAGGGGAGGTCGTGTCTTACTAATTTGATTGAGTTTTTTGAGGAAGTGACGAAGATGATTGATGAGGGAAGGGAGGTGGATGTTGTCTATATGGACTTTAGTAAAGCCTTTGACAAGGTCCCGCATGGCAGACTGGTGCAAAAGGTGAAGTCACACGGGATCAGAGGTGAGCTGGCAAGATGGATACAGAACTGGCTCAGTCACAGAAGACAGAGGGTAACAGTGGATGGGTGTTTTTCTGAATGGAGGGATGTGACTAGTGGTGTTCCGCAGGGATCAGTGCTGGGACCTTTGCTATTTGTACTATACATAAATGATTTGGAGGAAAATGTAGCTGGTCTGATTAGTAAGTTTGCGGACGACACAAAGGTTGATGGAGTTGCAGATAATGATGAGGATTGTCAGAGGATACAGCAGGATATAGATCGGTTGGAGACTTGGGCGGAGAAATGGCAGATGGAGTTTAATCGGACAAACGTGAGGTAATGCATTTTGGAAGGTCTAATGCAGGTGGGAGGTATACAGTAAATGGCAGAACCCTTAGGAGTATTGACAGGCAGAGAGATCTGGGCGTACAGGTCCACAGGTCACTGAAAGTGGCAACGCAGGTGGATAAGGTAGTCAAGAAGGCATACGGCATGCTTGCCTTCATCGGTCGGGGCATAGAGTATAAGTATTGGCAAGTCATGTTGCAGCTGTACAGAACTTTAGTTAGGCCACACTTAGAATATTGCGTGCAATTCTGGTCGCCACACTACCAGAAGGACGTTGGAGGCTTTGGAGAGGGTACAGAGGAGGTTTACCAGGATGTTGCCTGGTCTGGAGGGCATTAGCTATGAGGAGAGGTTGGAAAAACTTGGATTGTTTTCACTGGAACGACGGAGGTGGAGTGGCGACATGATAGAGGTTTACAAAGTTATGAGCGGCATGAGTAGATAGTCAGAAGCTTTTTCCCAGGGTGTAAGAGTCAGTTACTAGGGGACATAGGTTTAAGGTGCGAGGTGAAAAGTTTAGAGGGGATGTGCGAGGCAAGTTTTTTACACAGAGGGTGGTGAGTGCCTGGAACTTGCTGCCAGGGGAGGTGGTGGAAGGAGATACGATAGCGACGTTTAAGAGACATCTTGACAAATATATGAGTAGGAAGGGAATAGAGGGCCCCGGAAGTGCAGAAGGTGTTCGTTTCGGCAGGCATCAAGATCGGCGCAGGCTTGGAGGGCCGAATGGCCTGTTCCTGTGCTGTACTGTTCTTTGTTCAACAGGACTTTTAATTGAACTTTTAAGACAAACTGAGAACTGAAATGAAGGCTGGAATTTTAGACCCACCCCAAAGAGTGGAATGGTGGCAGGAGGTGGGGGTGGGGGGAGGGGTGGTGGCTGTGGCATAAAATGGAGCAGGAGTCTCCGGGATCCCTTCCCGACCCACTCCTGCCTCTGCCTCCACTTTACGCAGGGCGGTGGCAGCAAAAAACGGCCCGCCCCCCCTGGGCCAATCAAGGCCCTTAAGTGGCCATTTAAAGGGCCTTCACCCGCCTCCATGCAGATTTTACGTGTGGCAAGCGGGCATCCTAGACCCGAGAGAAGCCGCCTGACAAAAGCAGGCGGCTCTCAAACGTGCCTGATGGAGGGCCACCCCACTACCCCAACCACTTCCAACACCCAACAAGCCCGCCATCCCCCCAACTGACCACTCTTGCCATGCCAGGGCCCAACCGATTACCTCTGGCAAGGCAACCAAAACTTACCTGCCTTCCAGGTTACCTGGCATCTTTACTTCCAGCTGGGCTGTAGTCCCAGCAGTGGCCACCGCTCCCGGTGGTGCTGCTGAGTCTAGGAGGACTCGTTAGGTGAGACTTCCTACCTTAAGCGGGTGGAAGTCCCACTTCAGAACAATTGAAGCCCGGGGACCCGCAAAATATGGGCCAGATACCCAGGTGAGGCGGAAGCGGGTTCGCCACCAATGTTTCAGTCAGTGGCCGGCTCCCGTTCACCTTTGGTTAAATGCCAACTGAAATTACTCATACACAGGCACAGATGCAATGGAGTGACTTCATGAGTATGCTCGTCAATTGATAGCTGATGCAATCAAACCACACAATGGTATGCATCTATCCAGGTTTAAGTGACTTAGCTCAACCATTGAACTCCTGTAGCAATTGTAAATAGCACTTACAAACGAATGAACTGTGCGTTCCAGTATGTCTGGGTACAGCACCCACATCCCTTGGAAATGATAATCCAAAAAGGGCAAAATTCATTCATCTATCTGATGATGCTGATAAGCCAGAATCTTCCCCATGGAAATGCCTTCATATGGTAATGGGCTATTGGGATGCAGAATTGTTGCAAGATCTAAGAAGTTACAATCAAGAGCAGGAGGGGTTTTCGTCAATCATTGTGATGGGTGTGATTTTTATACTATAAGAAACATGTGTACAGGGACAAGAGC
This sequence comes from Heterodontus francisci, assembly GCF_036365525.1. Taxonomy (NCBI): domain Eukaryota; kingdom Metazoa; phylum Chordata; class Chondrichthyes; order Heterodontiformes; family Heterodontidae; genus Heterodontus; species Heterodontus francisci. Next base: position 108,756,304 of record NC_090376.1, read on the forward strand.
AGTGACTTTCAAGGATAACTGTGGGCGGAACTGATCATTTGCACAGATGGGAACGTACTCCTCTGAGTGACTGACAGAGTGAGCATAGTTTAGGAATTAAGGGACAGCGTTTATGAGTGTTAATTTAACTTGAATGAAACAGGGTACTGATGTTTGTATTAATTTAACTTGAAAAGAACAGGAGATTGATGTTTGTTACAGTCACAAACACATTCTATGCTGAATGATGATTTTTTTAATCCAGCGGTTGGAAATTTGAATTAAAATTTTTAAAAGGGTGTCTGCTAGCAGCTAAAATGGCCACCAGAATGTGCATCAAAATCCCCTACCTTCCAATGCATCGAGAGGGAGTCGAATTGTCTGACCAGTCTGCTCGAGGGCAAGAACTTGGGAAGTTTGGAGTGCATCACCTGGCCAGTCCCCGTTAACAAGACATTTAAAGGCAAACACTTGGGACATTAAACTGATAGAGATGGATCACTTAAAAGTAATCACTTGAACAGTAGGATCCTGATTGAGAGAAGGGAATTCCTAGACATGGACTAATTAAGTTGCAAGAGGAGTTACACACTGAGCCATCATGTGACAGACCCATCATCTGTGTGTTTTAAGCTGATTTTCTCTCCCTGCAGCAGACAAACAACTGGACACTGATCAGAAGAGAACCAAGTGGGGTCCCCCCCTTTCTCTTTCTCTCCCCAGTCCACATAGCAAGTTTCGAACCCTGCCTACTGGCCGTAACTACCCAAGTCTATCATTGCTGCAGACAGAGACCCTGTGAAGGAAACCAACTGCATCGCTGTTCTCCAGGAAAACCCCAAATCTGCTGGCTGCTTCTACAAGCTGGAAGTCTCAGGGCCACCAAGTTCATCTGGAAGACAAGCGAGTCATCAAACTCCACAGACTGTATATACCTTTTTATTTCTCCGATCAATCTACCCTTCCACACTCTGTAACCTTTGTGTGTGTGTGTGTTTGTGTGAACCTTGAAAGTGTGTGTGTGTGAAAGCTGGAGTGTAGTTTATTATTTTACTTAGATTGGTTTCAGTACAATAAAGGTAACCTCTTTCTTTGTTAAACTCAAGAAAACCTGTCCGATTGTTTCTTTTATGATCATAGGACATAAATGGTCAAACATTCACTGAAATGGCAAGCACATTCATTTTTAAGAAAAAAGATATAAACCCTGTTGCAGTCAAACAAGAAAATGGACAAGAGGGGAACCCTTTGATCCCTCCTCACCTGATTGCAACAGTTACAATAAACTGTTAAAAGAATACCAAGTGCACTAAATTGTGAGCCTTGACCGTTTTTCCTACCCAGATGGGTTCAGGTCGGACTTTAGAATTAAGAATATAAGAGGTGAGGTACAGGTTCACCTACCTACAGCTTTCCGGTGAAGGTTTAAGAGTAGCAGTCTCAAGTGTTAGCAGACAAGTGAGAACGACAGAATGAGCAAATCAAAAGTGGCCACAACCATTACTGCAGCTTATCGAGTGAAAGAATTTGGAAGCCAGATTATGCATCCCGATGCTGAAATATTGTTTTGGACAAGCTACAGTGTTCCACTGAATCACACATGGCGGGCAATGGTTCAGCATCACTCAGAATCTGAAAGCCATCACAGCAGAAAAGAGCATTCGATACTGAACTGCTGGAAAATGAACATGTAAACAAAAAGCAACAATTTAATCTGTTTTTAAGAAGTCGACAAAGAGCTCAGAAAATGGTCAATTGGTTACAATGGAGCTTGTGGATGCTTTTGTTAAGTGCCAACATACCACTGGAAAAACTTGATCACTTGAGGTGTAAAATGGTGGTTGCTTGACAAGTACAAATAAACTACAACTGCTGCTGGTCAGGAGGCTGGAGTGCAGTCTGTAATGTTGTTAGCGAGTGAAAGGCTACAAGTGGAGAGGGAGGCCTTGTGTTAATGGTATCGTTCTTCAACTTGCAGGCAAAATGGGAGATGAATGCTACTGAGATAGAGAGCGTACGTCTGGAAGGAAGGCAGGCACAGCTCACAGCCCTCACTCACTTCGAGGAGAAGGCGCTTCCAATGGCCAGAGTGTCCATCCACAAGGTGCAGGCTAACTGCAGAAAAGGTGAAGATATCTCAATGTTTTCAGGTTCAGGGGTGCATGCAGATGTTCCCCATGCAGCCAGCTGTCATTGCAGAAGCTGTCATATCATCAATTTAAACAACTGAGTGTTGTGTGCGCTTATCATTCCTCATTGCCCTCTCTTATGTTTCCCATAGGGTCACCGGTAGAGGGCCAGCAGTCGTGGCATGGGCAACAAGTCCCTGAGGAATTTGAGGAGGAAGACACCTCTCAGGTTATATTGTCACATCTTAGCAGCGCACCCTCCACCACTGTAGACACTCGCACCCGGTGGGTCCGTCCGCATCAGTAGAAAAGGTGGCATAGGGTGAGGTGCACATCACCTCAGAGCAGGAGGATTCGGGGAAGGTGGATTTGGCTGTGATATGCCCCCCTCAGAGGTCGAAGGACAGGCGCAACCCTGCTCAGGAGGGTGGAGATGCTCAGCCTCATATGTCACAAACCAGGTGGCTCTTCATTGAAAGCTAGCATGAGATACATGCCCACATGTCAGAGTTACCTGAAGCATGCAATGAAAATGGAGGAATCCATTCATCTCATGTGGTCGACAATGACTCATTGCTTTGAGCACGTGAGCTCCTCCATTGAGAGATTGGCAAACCTCCAGGCCAGCCAAGTGTGGAATCACTCACAGTGGATGCACGAACAGTGCACTGGCATGCAGAGGGTGCATGGCACACTCAACAGTGCCAGACAGTGTTGCAAAAGACGGAGAGATGCATGAAGTGGATGCTAGCTGTATCCAGCCGATGGTCCCCTGAGCGATCTAGGATGCCATGAAAGTGCTGAGGTGGCAGGAAATGGTGTTGAGGCGGCCATCCCTCAGGTGACTCTGTCATCATCAGCTGCCTCTATGGCCCCTCTGGCAGGTGAGGCATCTATGCATTCATCCCCATGACAGAGGCTGTCCCCTCAATGTTGTGGCTGCAACAGTCACTGGAGGTGCTTCTCCGGCACCACCATAGTGAGAATGACTGCTATGGGAATCTCAGTCCCAGACTGAGATCGAGCAGTCTGCCTCCACCTCATGCTCTGCTGAAGAGGTAACAGCTGGTGGGAGTGGCCATCCACAGAGGCCTCCACATCAGTGAGATCACTTTGTGGGTCACTCGGGTGTGGAGCATGTAAAATAATGTTTAATGATTCGAGAATAATGCATATGTACATTCATGTGTACATAGGAATTAGGAGCAGGAGTAGGCCACTCGGCCCCTCCAACCTGCTCCACCATTCAATAAGATCATGGCTGATCTGATTGTAACCTCAACTCCACACTCCTCTCTACCTCAATAATCTTTCATGCCTTGCTTATCAAGAATCTACCTCTGCCTTAAAAAATATTTAAAACTCTGCTTCCACTGCCTTTTTTTATTTAGAGATACAGCACTGAAACAGGCCCTTTGGCCCACTGAGTCTGTGCCAACCATCAACCACCCATTTATACTAATCCTACGTTAATCCCATTACCCTCTCACATCCCCACCTTCCCTCAATTCCCCTACCTATACCAGGGGCAATTTATAATGGCCAATTTACCTATCAACCTGCAAGTCTTTGGCTGTGGGAGGAAACCGGAGCACCCGGCGAAAACCCACGCGGTCACAGGGAGAACTTACAAACTCCGCACAGGCAGTACCCAGAACCAAACTCGGGTCGCTGGAGCTGTGAGGCTGCGGTGCTAACCACTGCGCCACTGTGCCGCCCACTTCTGTTTGAGCAAGAGAGTTCCAAAGAGTCACGACCCTCTGAGAGAAAAAAATTCTCCTCATCTCTGTCTTAAATGGGCGACTCCTTATTTTTAAATAGTGACCCCTAGTTCTATATTCTCCCACAAGGGGAAACATCCTTTCCACATCCACCCTGTCAAGACCCCTCAGGATCTTAAATGTTTCAATCAAGTCACCTTTTACTCTTCTAAACTCCACTGGATATAAGCCTATTCTGTCCAACCTTTCCTCATAAGACAACCTGCCCATTCCAGGTATTAGTCTTTGAACTGCTTCCAACAAATTTACATCCTTCCTTAAATAAGGAGACCAATACTGTACACAGTACTCCAGATGTGGTCTCACCAATGCACTGCACAACTGAAGCATAATCTCCCTACTTTAATATTCAATTCCCCTTGCAATAAACTATAACATTCTATTAGCTTTCTAAATTATTTGCTGAACCTGCATACTAACCTTCTGTGATTCATGCACTAGGGCACCCAGATCCTCTGCATCTCAGAGCTCTGCAAACTCTCACCATTTAGATAATACGCTGCTTTTTTATTCTTCCTGCCAAATGGACAATTTCACATTTTCCCACATTATATTCCATTTGCCAGATCTTTGCCATTCACTTAACCTATCTATATCCCATCTTAGCCTCCCTATGTCATCTTCACAATTTACTTTCCCACCTATCTTTGTGTCATCAGCAAATTTAGCAACCATACCTTCAGTCCCTTCATCTAAGTCATTTATATAAATTGTAAAAATTTGAGACCCCAGTACTGATCCCTGCAGCACACCATACATCTTGCCAAACAGAAAATGACCCATTTATGCCTCTCTGTTTCCTGTTAGCTAGCCAATCTTCTAACCATGCCAATATGGTACCATTTTCTAATAATATCACAGACTGATTGGGGAACTAACTAAACAGAGAAAGTGATTGCGATTAAGGCCCCAATATTTACTGTGACCGCGGAGAGACAGGTGGGGTTGCAAGTGCAAGTTTCCTGCACATCCTGCCAAATTTAACAGCAAGATATCTTTACATTTTTTTAGCAAGTTTCCTGGCCAATAGCTAGCTAGATTGACATACTGGAAAGCAGGCAGGGAGCGGATGCCAGGTAAGTCTTCAGTAAATCAGACATCTCAGGAGGTCGGCTGATTGTGGGAGGTTCAATCACATTGAACTAAGAGTGTTGTTGAGCCTGGAGGAAACACTCCTTCCACTTCTGACCCAAAAGCACCATAGTAAATGCACTTACCACATGGGTTTGGCTCTTACTGCATCCTTTAACTTGCTAGGATTCCTGAGGCCCAGGAATTTCGGCCACCATGCACTAAAAATGAAAATTGATTTAAAATGGAGGCATACAGACTTCTTAAAAAATTTTAGAGACCATCCATTACAGGGGGCCTGTAAAATCCAGCCCAGTGGTTTTGATACTGGCACTAGTGCTGGGGAAAGATGGAGCTGTTACTTTGGGATGGGCTCCACTTTAACCAGGCTGGGATCAGTGTCCTGGCAAATCGAGACTCTAGGGCAGTGGACAGGACTTTAAACTAAAAAAGAGGGCAAAAGGGGAAGGATTCAGGTGAGGAGAAATTTTTAAATCTAAAGAAAAGCATCAAGCCATACAGCAGTATAGCAATTTGGGTAACGATAATGTCACAGAACTATTTTTTTCTCCTCTGATTAAAACAGTGTGTCTTTATGACTTTGTTTAAAAACAACGTGCCTTTAAAAACTAAGAGACACAGCTGCACCTGTTCCTAGGCCACAGCAGGAGAGTGAAGAGGTCACATGGTGTACTATAACTTTTGACTGTGTGTAAAAACCAGCTTCAACCTGTTTGAGCTAGAGAGACACCAGTGAAGTGTGCTGACTGGAGGAAGGAGCTGTCTATTTCCCTCAGCAGAAATTCTACGATAAGCCACAGGCTGTGTTAATTGCCTAAGCAGGGAAAACAAAAACCTTTAAGAGAACATTTGTATTGCTGGAGGTAGCAAAATTCATTTTCTTTGCTTCCAATCTAAGAAGTCTTTGTTTCAAGAATAACTCTCTCTTGAATGATTGTGTTTTCTGGAATTCACAGTAAAGTTTCGATTGAAAGACTACCAATTTTAAAATCCAAATATAGATCCCTCATTATACTCCGTGTTGAAAGAACTGTGATGCCTGCTGCAACTGAAGTGCTTTGAATGCCTATCAAGTAAAGACTGTTGATCGAATTTGTGTGGAGACCTTGAGTGACAACTGATTATTTTTACACCAGGATACCTCACCCATCGGGAATGTAACCCAGAATGACTTACAACCCAGTTATTTATTTATTCTTAAGAAAAGCTAATTCTTTAAAACACCATTTTTAAAACCAGTTAACTGTTTGAAAGTGTGTGTGAGAATGGGGGAGTTAGAATAAATCAAAAGTTATAAAGTCTTTCGACATAAATTTATCTGAATAGTGTTTAAGATTTAGTTTAAAAATAAATAGTTAATTTGTTGTTGTCTAAAGATATCTGGTTTGATCTATTTTATTCTGGGGGATCCAAATCAAATGCCAATTACATTAATTATAAGGGGAGTAATAATTTGAAAGAGAAAAATATAAGAACCAGGTTTCTTGTGCAATAAGGTACAATCAATACCATCAGAACAGCATTAGCAGTTGCAGCAGTTTTTCTGGGAAAGGAGAATGTGTCCCTCAATGACTGGACAACTTTAAATAAGAATAAACTAAAAGAATTGGCAGCAAAATTGGGGTTAGAACTGAAATCAGGTGCTAAAAACGCAGAGATAATTGACATAATAGCCCAACATTTATAATTAGGAGAAGACGACAAGGAACAAAAAGGTCGTCAGTCAGGGAGTGATGCAATGATATTGGCTAGGAGTCAGTTAGAAACAGAAAAACTTGAGGCTGAAAAAGAATTAAGAAAACTTGTAGAAGAAAAAGAAACAGCAATAGCATTGGAAAGTCTTAAGCTTGAATTCCAGAAAGAAAGAGAAGAAAGGGAATTTAGGTTAAAAGAGATGGGACTGAGAGAAAAGGGGTAGTCTTGAATCCAGGAAAACTTTTGGTCAGGAAGAATCGGAATTCAGCCCAGGACCCAGTGAAAAGCTATTTAAATTCATACAAGCTCTTCTTAAGTTTGAGGAAAGGAACGTAGAGGCATTTTTCACATCTTTTGAAAAAATAGCCAAATGAATGAAATGGCCGAAGGAAAGCTGGACACAGCTTGTGCAAAACAGGTTGATAGGCAGAGCTCATGAAGTTTATGCCAGACTTCTGCAGATTATGAGATAGCAAAAAAGGCTATTCTCGCTGCATATGAGTTAGTGCCTGAAGCTTGCCACCAGAAGTTTTGGAACTTATGGAGATTGGCTGGGCAGATATATGTAGAATTTGAGAGGGTGAAGCAAATACATTTTGGATACGAGCATTATAATGAGAACCTTCGAGAATTGATTCTCTTGGGAGAGTTTAAAAATTCCATCCATTAAGTTATGAGAACTCATGTACATAACCTGAAAGTTCTAAAAGCTAGGCAAGCAGCGGAAATTGCTGATGATTTTGAGCTTGTGAATAAACCAAAACCTTTTGTCTGTCACCCTATAAACCCGAGAAGGATAGAAAGTGGGAAAATGAAAGAAAGGCAAGTAGGCGAAGACAAGAAGGAACAACTGGGAATGCCCCAGGATCACCTCCTCAGGCCAGAAAGGAAGGTGCTGAGGACAGAAGTGCAGTTCGCAAGCTGAAGTGTTATCATTGCCACAAAATGGGTCATCTTTGTTCAGAGTGCTGGAAATTGCGAGATAAACCCATAGGACTTGGGGTACACAAAGCTAATGCAGAGAAAGTAGGTCTAACTGAGAGTACAACAGACCAGGCTATAGCTTTAACGGCAGCTGTAAAACCAGATACAAAAACTAAAGTGAGTGTAGAGGTGAAGAATAAGATACCCGAAAGTTATAATACATTTTTGCCAAAGGGGAAAGTAACTCCATATGCATTAAGTGAGGCAGAAAAACCTAACATTATACTCAGGGATACAGGAGCAACATGGAGCTGGACCCATACAGGCAAGTGGAGAGTATTCCATCACACTTCTGATTTGTGCCTTGTAGATGGTGGACAGGCTTTGGGGAGTCAGGAGGTGAGCTACTCGCCACAGGATTCCTAGCCTCTGATCTTGTACTCCTCCAGTTAAGTTTCTGGTCAATGGTAACCCCCAGAATGTTGATAGCGGGGGGAACTCAGTGATAATAATGCCATTGAATGTCAAGGGGAGATGGTTAGATGTTCTCCTGTTGGAGATGGTCATTGCCTGGCACTTGTGTGGCGTGAATGTTAATTGCCACTTATCAGCCCAAACCTGGATATTGTCAGGACTTGATGCATTTCAAACGGACTGCTTCTACCCGCAATCTGATGAGTCATGAATGGTGCTAAACATTGTGCAATCATCAAAGAACAACGCCACTTCTTACATTATGATTAAAGGAACTTCATTGATGAAACAGCTGAAGATGTTTTGCCCTAGGACACTACCCTGAGGAACTCCTGCAGAGATGTCCTGGAGCTGAGATGAGTGATCTCCAACAACCACAGCCATCGTCCTTTGCGCTAGGTATGATTCGAACCAGCGGAGAGTTTTCCTTCGATTCCCATTGACTTCAGTTTTGCTATGGCTCCTTGATGCCATACTCAATCAAATGCCTCCTTGATGTCAAGGGCAGTCACTCTCACCTCACCTTTTGAGTTCAGTTCTTTTGTCCATGTCTGAACCAAGGCTACAGTGAGGTCAGGAGCTGAGTGGCCCTTGCCGAACCCAAACCGAGCGTCACTGAGCAAGTTATTGCTAAGCAAGTCCCACTTGATAGCACTCTTGATAGCACCTTCCATCATTTTACTGATGACTGAGAGTAAACTGATGGGGAAGTAATTGGACGGGTTGGACTTGTCCTGCTTTTTGTGTATGGGACATATCTGGGCTATTTTCTACATTGCGGGTAGATGCCAGTGTTGTAACTGTATTGGAACAGCATGGCTAGGGGTGCGGCAAGTTCTGGAGCACAGGTCTTCAGTACTATTGCCAGAATGTTATCAGGGCCCATAGCCTTTGCAATGTCCAGTGCCTTCAGTTGTTTCTTGATATCACGTGGAGTGAATCGAATTGTAGTATTTGGTAATAAATTGCTTTTAAGTCCCTGTGAGGTGTCTGAGATTTCCTCTGGGCCTTTGTTCTTGCTGGAGTCTGAAGTAATATTGTGGGATTTGAATAGTTCTCGGCTTGAGTTCTGATCACGGGAGTCTGCAGTGGGTAGATCCACTTTGACCTCCCTTTCAATGCTTTGGTGAGCCACACAACTGCTGCTCACATTAGGGCATTTTTGTTTCCCTTTTCTCTTGGCTGTGGGGAGGGACTCTTTGCTAATCACCCCCATGTCCTCTGGGCCATCCTTGCTCACAGGTATCTGTCCAGATTCCACTGCACTCCCCTGCGGCACTTTGACTAGGTGAAGCATCACCCTCACTGTTGGTTTGCCCTTGTGGGGACTTTCCTTGTCCGTTCAGGTTTCTGTAAATGCTGTTAACAGCCCTGATAGGGTGTTCCTGTTGTTTGCATTTATGTAGGAGGGTGTGGGGTCCAATTTTCCAAACATTTTGGGGTTGGCTAACTGGACAGTAGGGGGTTGCATTTAGGAATCCTCCGTTGACTTCCATTAACCTGTCCTCATGCTCCTTTTCGTCCCCTTCCTCCCGAACTCTCTGCCAGACCTGTGCTTGTCTGTCCACTTTTGTTCTCTGCAGGGGTCCCTCATCATTCACCAGTCCTCTGCTGGAGGGTTCCCAAATGGCGGTAAAGGAATTAGGGGTGCAGATTTTACTGCAGGTTGGGGCTTCCGCACAACCTGGTACACGTGGCAAGTTTTACAGTACTCCACTACATCTTTGTGGAGTTTTGGACAGTCAAACTGCTGCCTTTTGCGGGCTTTGTTTTTTTTTTGTACACTGACATGTACAGCCATGGTAAACTCATGGGCCATTCTTAATATTTCTCTATGGTACCTCGGTGGTACCTCGGTGGCACCACTACCTAGGGAATCACTGTCCACTTGTTGTCCTCAGGTCTGCGAGGGGAGCTCCACTTCCTCATCAGTACCTCATTCTTTACAAAGTAGCAATCAGGGACTCCCTCTACTCCAGTTTCAGTTTGGGCAGCCTATGCTAATTTCTTTGATACTGGGTCAGCTTGTTGAGCCTCAACTAGGGAAGATTTGTTTAACCCATTCATTAATCCCTCTAACTTCCCAAAGAAAGTTTCAGACAACCAGACAGCACGGTCATCTATCTGTACTGCCAGTTCAATCTCCTCTGTGGGAACTTGTTTGGTCATGGCCCGAGTCACTACACAATCAGGGGAAATGCTCATGACTGTCTCCTGCCACTGCCCCATCTCTCTGACCTCCTTCGATCTCTACTACTGGGGAAGCTACCACCTTTTCCCCCGCCAGATCATTACCTAGGAGCAGGTCAACCCCGTCCACAGGCAAACTAGAGACAATCCCCATGGTCATCAGTCCCAAAACTAGACTGCACCCCAAGTGCACCCTGTGTAAAGGTAAGGGCGTACACTGCCCTCCAGTACCATTCACTATCATTCTGGTATTTACTACTCCCTGGGGGAAAGGTCATGCCTTTTCCCAGCAGAAGATCTGTTGGCCCTGTATCCCTGAGTATGACGATGAGCTTGTTTGCCCCACTCGAGGGGTGTGGGGTTACTTTCCCTTTGGACACAAAATCCTGATAACCTTCCGGGATCTCGTTAAATTTTCCTGCACCCACAGCAGCATGCTTCCTGGGTCTTACTGTTGTTGCAGTTAAAACCACAGTCTGCTCTGATGTGCTTTCCATTAGTATCTCTTCTCCTGCACTGGTTGGGTGTGCCCTGATTAATCCTATAGGCTTTCCCCATTGTTTCCAGCAGTCAGCTCTGAGGTGATCTGCCTTGTTACAATGGAAACACACAGGTCTCCACGTCTCACTCCTGCTCTCAGCACTATCTTTTTTGGCTTGAAGAGAGCCCCCTGTATGGCCAGCTTTCCTCTCCCTTTCAGGATTGTATGGGCTCCTATCACCTTCCTACCTTTAATCCTTTTGGGGGTTGTGGGAGTGACTAGGGAATGGTCTTCCTTAGGGTACAGACTTGCATATGAGAGCAAACTCATCAGTCAGAGCTGAGGCTTGCCTTGCCCTTTGAACGTTCTGTTCCTCCACATGGGTTTTTATCGAAAGGGGGAGAGAGTTTTTAAATTCCTCGAAAAGAATCACCTCTCAGAGGTTTTCACATGTGGGCTTCACTTTATGGGCCCTTAACCACTGGTCAGAAGTCAGCTGCTTACTCCTTTCAAACTGGAGGTAAGTTTGATCAGCCTGTTTCCGGAAAGTTTGGAATTTCTGGTGGTGCGCTTCCGGTACTACCTCACCTGGCAACAGTGAATAAACCTCATGGGCTTTTCCTGTTAGCTTGTTTTGTAGCAGTAGTGTCCAGCTCTCGGCTGGACATTTTAACTGTCAAGCAAGCTTTTCAAAAGTGACACAAAATGCTTCCACATCTCCCTTTGAGATCAATTGGGAGAACTTTAAGAGATCAGCACATGGTCCTGAGTTAAGTGTAGCTTCCATACTGGCAGTGCTTTCACTGGGATTACCATGCCACCCCCTAGCTAATTCAAGCCGCCTTATCTCCCTTTCCTCCTGCTCCTTCTGGAAAATTATTTATCTTTCTCTCTCCTCTCTCTTTCTCTTTTCCCCTTTCAATTCTCTCTTTCTTTCTCTTCCCTCTCTCTTTCTCTTTTTCCCTGTCTTCTAACTCAAGTCTCCTGTGTTCTAATTATATTTTTGCTAACATTATCCTGTCTGAGTCTGATTCCAACCTGTCTCTGACTCTGCAGGTTCAAGTGAAAAATGGTTGGCCTCAAGTCTTGGGAGTTCAGATTTCTTAGCTTTTGTACAGAAAGTGTTCCCACATCGCCCAGCTACATTTCTCAATTCTTCCATAGATCGTGCCTTTAACTTATCCCACAGCAATGTGGTTGACATTTAAATGCACTGCTCCCCACCTGAAGCTAAAGACCAGTTCTACGAGGAACTCCATAATATCATTAGTAGCATCCCCAACACCGAACACCTGTTCCTGCTGGGGGACTTTAATGCCAGGGTTGGGGCCGACCATGACTCATGGCCCTCCTGCCTTGGGCGCTATGGCATTGGAAGGATGAATGAGAATGGGCAGAGATTGCTTGAGTTGTGTACCTATCATAACCTCTGTGTCACCAACTTGTTCTTTCACACCAAACCCTGTCACTAGGTTTCATGGAGGCACCCAAGATCGCGTCGTTGGCACCAGCTCGACCTCATCGTCACAAGGCGAGCCTCCTTAAACAGTGTTCAAATCACACGCAGCATCCACAGTGCGGACTGCGACACCGACCACTCCCTGGTGTGCAGCAAGGTTAGACTCAGACCAAAGAAGCTGCATCACTTCAAGCAGAAGGGCCACCCATGCATCAACACGAACAGAATTTCTCACCCACAGCTGTTACAAAAATTTCTAAATTCACTTGTAACAGCCCTTCGAAACACTCCCACAGGGGATGCTGAGACCAAGTGGGCCCACATCAGAGACGCCATCTATGAGTCAGCTTTGACCACCTACGGCAAACGTGCGAAGAGGAATGCAGACTGGTTTCAATCTCATTTTGAAGAGCTGGACCCTGTCATAGCCGCTAAGCGCATTGCACTGTTCAACTACAAGAAAGCCCCCAGCGAGTTAACATCCGTAGCACTTAAAGCAGCCAGTAGCACTGCACAAAGAATTACTGGCAACACCTATGCAGTCATATTCAGCTGGCCTCAGACACCGGAAACATCAGAGGAATGTATGATGGCATTAAGAGAGCTTTTGGGCCAACCATCAAGAAGATCGCCCCCCTCAAATCTAAATCAGGGGACATAATCACTGACCAACGCAAGCAAATGGACCGCTGGGTTAAGCACTACCTAGAACTGTACTCCAGGGAGAATGTTGTCACTGAGACTGCCCTCAATGCAGCCCAGCCTCTACCAGTCATGGATGAGCTGGACATACAGCCAACAAAATCAGAACACAGTGATGCCATTGATTCTCTAGCCAGCGGAAAAGCCCCTGGGAAGGACGGCATTACCCCTGAAATAATCAAGAGTGCCAAGCCTGCTATACTCTCAGCACGACCATGAACTGCTTTGCCTGTGCTGGGACGAGGGAGCAGTACCTCAGGACATGCGCGATGCCAATATCATCAACCTCTATAAAAACAAAGGTGACCGCGGTGACTGCAACAACTACCGTGGAATCTCCCTGTGCATAGTGGGGAAAGTCTTTGCTCGAGTCGCTTTAAACAGGCTCCAGAAGCTGGCCGAGCTCGTCTACCCTGAGGGACAGTGTGGCTTTCGTGCAGAGAGATCGACCATTGACATGCTGTTCTCCCTTCATCAGATACAGGAGAAATGCCGTGAACAACAGATGCCCCTCTACATTGCTTTCATTGATCTCACCAAAGCCTTTGACCTTGTCAGCAGACGTGGTCTCTTCAGACTACTAGAAAAGATCGGATGTCCACCAAAGCTACTAAGTATCATCACCTCATTCCATGACAATATGAAAGGCACAATTCAACATAGCGGCACCTCATCAGACCCCTTTCCTATCCTGAGTGGCGTGAAACAGGGCTGTGTTCTCGCACCCACACTTTTTGGGATTTTCCTCTCCCTGCTGCTCTCACATGCGTTCAAGTCTTCAGGTCTTCAGAAGAAGGAATTTTCCTCCACACAAGATCAGGGGGCAGGTTGTTCAACCTTGCCCATCTAAGAGCGAAGTCCAAAGTACGGAAAGTCCTCATCAGGGAACTCCTCTTTGCTGACGATGCTGCTTTAACATCTCACACTGAAGAGTGCCTGCAGAGGATCATCGACAGGTTTGCGGCTGCCTGCAGCGAATTTGGCCTAACCATCAGCCTCAAGAAAACGAACAGCATGGAACAGGATGTCAGAAATGCTCCATCCATCAATATCGGCGACCACGCTCTGGAAGTGGTTCAAGAGTTCACCTACCTAGGCTCAACTATCACCAGTAACCTGTCTCTAGATGCAGAAATCAACAAGCGCATGGGAAAGGCTTCCACTGCTATGTCCAGACTGGCCAAGAAAGTGTGGGAAAATGGCGCACTGACACGGAACACAAAAGTCCGAGTGTATCAAGCCTGTGTCCTCAGTACCTTGCTCTATGGCAGCGAGGCCTGGACAATGTATGTCAGCCAAGAGCGAGGTCTCAATTCATTCCATCTTCGCTGCCTCTGGAGAATACTTGGCATCAGGTGGCAGGACCGTATCTCCAACACAGAAGTCCTCGAGGCGGCCAACATCCCCAGCTTATACACACTACTGAGTCAACGGCGCTTGAGATGGCTTGGCCATGTGAGCCGCATGGATGAAGACAGGATCCCCAAAGACACATTGTACAGCGAGCTCACCACGGGTATCAGACCCACTGGCCGTCCATGTCTCCGCTTCAAAGATGTCTGCAAACATGACGTCCTGTGACATTGATCACAAGTCGTGGGAGTCAGTTGCCAGCGTTCGCCAGAGCTGGCGGGCAGCCATAAAGGCGGGGCTAAAGTGTGGCAAGTCGAAGAGACATAGCAGTTGGCAGGAAAAAAGACAGAAGCCAACTGTGTAACAGCCCCGACAAACAAATTTTTCTGCAGCACCTGTGGAAGAGCCTGTCTCTCTAGAATTGGCCTTGAGAGCCACTCCAGGCGCTGCTCCACACACCACTGACCACCTCCAGGCGCTTACCCATTGCCTCTCGAGATAAGGAGGCCAAAGAGAAAAGGAAAAAAAATGGCCTCGCATGCCACTCAGTTCTGGAGCAATTCGGGATGGGCCATAAATGCTGGCCTAGCCAGTGCCATCCACATCCCACAAAATGAATAAAAAACAAAGTTACTTCACCCTGGCTTGGGAAGGTACTGGCCTTGGGTGTGGACATGTTAGTATTCTAGCTACACAAACCACAAGAAAACAGAATTGAAGTTTCTTTTTTGGTTGGGATCAAGTTGGTTTCCCACTTCCAATTTCTTCTTTGTCTGTGGTTACAATGCCAGACTACAGCCCCAAATTTCTGTTACAAACAGGTGAGAAAGGGGTCTCAGGCTCCCCTATCACCCCTTCTCTGGTTTGATCGAAACAGAGTTTATCTTTTTTTTAACATAATGATTGAACTTACCACCTCAGTGAGCGCTTGCTCCTGTTCCTCTAATATAATTGCAAATGAACCAATCAGACAGGTTTTCTTGAGTTTAAACAAGAAAGATGTAAGTTTATTAGCCTCATCATTCTAAACTGGTTAAAATTACTAAAATACACTATGCATGCACACATACATTCACACAAGAGCCCCCCCCCCCCCCCCCCCACACACACACACACACACAGATGATTACAGAGGGAAAAACCAAATTGGGAGGTTGGAGTAGAGTCTGTAATAAATGGAATTGAAATACAGTTCAGTAGTCTGTGTCTTTAGTTGAAATTGAAGTTCTTGCTGGGCCACGTGCATGGTTACAGGCTTGCTTGTATCCTAGTTGTTGGTTGTAAGGATCTGCAGACTTGGCTTCACCAGCTGCAGCTTGAGGCTTCTCTGGATCTCTACTGGAGAGAGAGAGAGAGAAGAGAGAGAGAGCTATTCCCTAGCTCGCTTCCAGTTATAGTCTGCCTTCTGAGTCACCACTCACAATCTCCAGAGTGGCACAAGCTGTCACATGATATGACCTCCCTTTTGTGTTTTAATGAGAAGCTTCTGGAATTTTCTCTGAAATTTGAGGCTCTCCCTTCAGGCTGTTCAGATATACTTGGTGGGGGACGGGGGTTGGCTCTTTCCAAGTCAATGGGTGTCGATGGCTTTTGACAACAACATTGATGAAGCTATCTCAGAAAATTGAATCAAAGAGCAACCGATTTTTCTGGCTAGGCTGAGTCAATCATGCCCATCTCCAGTCTAATCCTTTGTTTTTTTATAACATGCAAATGTTCGTGGCCATCTTGGCTGCTAGCTGTCCTTTTTTTAAAAAAACGCATTTGTAACAATTTTCAGTAAAAGTCTCAGGCAAAATTCCACTTGATAAAATTAATATTTTCCATTTGGCATGTGAATTTTTAATAACAGCATGCAAAAGGTTCCACAAACAGCATGAGATAAATGGTCATATAATCTCAGTTTTTTTTTAAGTGATGTTGGTTGAACTGTAAGTGTTGGTCCTTCATTGTAAAAGTACTTGGGACATTTTACATCTACCTGAACAGAGAAATGGGGCCATCTGAAAGACAGTACCCACAATAATGCAGCAATATCTCATAATTATATTTAGATATCAGCCTAGATTATGTGTTCATGTCTATTGTGGAAGTTTAACTCATTACCTTCAGACTCAGAGATGAGATTGCTGCCAACTGATTCAAATTAGCACTAATAGCATGGATGAAGACCCAGTTTAGTCTGCAGAAATGCTTTCTTGATATGAATTCTGTTTGCCATCATGCTACATATAATCTTGCATTCGTACATTATTTAATCTTTTAGTATGTGGCCTGAGCTATCCTTCCTAACATTTTCGTGTGACTAAATTATCCTAATTATATCACAATAAGTGATATTGAACATTATTATATAGTCATCTGACCTACATATTTTCTTCTTCATTGGTGAAGCCTCTGTGTTTTCTCCTTTGTAATTAGTTAGTTTCTACTATCCATTCAACAACCATATTGTGCAATAAATCTCTATCCAAGTGCAGTGCAGTAAAGAAGAATTCTATCTCACCTTGCAAAGAGGTTTTTCGGATGCTTACAGCCACCTTCTTCCTCCTTGCTTCATATCCTGAATAATATCAGGTGGGAAAACCTGAAGTTTCAGTGTGTCTGTCCTTGGCACATTAATGCAGCCACCTAACTGAAATAAAACCTTCAGGTTTGACATTGAATGCATGGTGCGGACCCGCCTGATGGAATCTCAACTCGAGCATTTAAAGGGCCAATCCAAAGATGGAAATCGGAGGGGTTGGGAGATTTAGCATAGAGACAGTATTGGAAAATATGGTTTCAGGCACTCAAAGGTTGTGCCCCAGTTTAACAACGTCTCACTTGAAGTACAGCTGGGGGCAGCAAAGAGTCAGAGAGAAATTCTCCTCCCCAGCATGGGAGAAGGAAACCCAGAAGGGTTCAGAGGCAAAATAGTTCAGGGCAGTAGTCACTTTCACAGACACAGGTAATGCATGGCCACCAGATCCACGAGGGTGCATGTCTTCTTCTAGGAGACTGCAGATCTCTTCCACCATCCGATGTGACAACCTCAGTCTCTGGAAGTACTGCTCTTCCATGAAGTCAAGGAATGCCTTTGCTGCTAAACCCAGCTACGCGGTAGTGCTTCCTGTGAGCTCGGCACCTCTACTGCTCTCCTCTTTTCTGCTGCTCCCCTCTGTGCTGTCCACCCGCCGGTCTCTCCACAGCAGGTTGTTGCTGATGCTGATGGTCATCTTTCTCTACATCTGAGGCCCAAACTAAGGCAACCATGGTGCCACCCATCCTGATCATGAGTCTCAATGCCTCCAAGATTCAGAAATTAGCCTCTTCCCAGATGTACTCTTAACAAACCTTTGAGCACTGAGTATTAATTGATGTTGGATGGCTGTCTTTTAATGAGCACCATGAATTGCTGTTTTCTTCTCTCCTTGGTTTTAATGCTGAGTTTCAGGAAACGTGTGTAACCTGGGCATTGCAATGCTAAATTTAAGTGCCAGTTGAAATATGAGTGGAATTCAGTAACTAATTATTTAAATTGCTAAGTTGCCACTCTGGAGGGGGTTATGCAGCTGAACAGGCCAGTGTTAAACACGGAAGTTGAGGTGTTGGAGCGAGCTTCCTGACGCAGTCATATTTTCACCGGCTTTAACCCCCGCACCCCACCTGCCTCACATGCACCTCAACCCATGCAAATATCAATGCTAAAAATCCCTCCATTAAGCCAGGAAAGAATAGCCTACATTAACTTTCACCCATTTAACCTTCTGCTTTAAATGTCAGTTTGACTCAGTTGGTAACATTCTCACCTCTGAATGAAAAGGTTGTGCGTCCAAGCATCCATACTCTAGGATTTGACCATGTAATCTAAGATGACACTCCAGTGCAGATGTAGGAGATGTGAGCATTGTGAGAGATGCCGTCCTTTGGATGAACCGTGAAAGTGGCATCATTCAGATGAATATTATAGGTTTTGATGGATTTTTTGAAAAGCAAAGAATTCTCCACATGATCAGCCGCTAAGGCTGTTAATCTGAACCTGTTTTAGAACTCTTGCAAGTTTGAATAGCAAGAAATAATCCTTGTAATTTTGAAATCAGTGTTACAAAGAGCCAGCAGTTTACCTTCTAAGAACATAAGAACATAAGAAATAGGAGCAGGTGTAGGCCATTCAGCCCTTCGAACCTGCTCCACCATTCACTGAGGTCATAGCTAATCTTCTCCTTCAACACCATTTTCCTGCACTATCTCTGTATCCCTTGATGTTAACATTTCTCTAAAGTACAGGTAGAGAAATGGAGAGGTTTACGAAAAAGAAATAAGGAAAGTCTTGCATTTATATAGGCCCTTTCATGATCCTAGGACATTCCAAAACGATTTACAGCCAATGAAACACCTTTGAAGTGTAGTAACTGCTGTAATATAGGAAATGTGACAATCAGATTTGTGCACAGCAAGTTCCCACAAAACCGCAATTGGATAATGGGCAGATAATCTGTTTTTGTGTTGTTGATTGTGTTGTATGGTCACCTTAACAGTGATATTCCTTTAAAAATTCAGTATGCTAATGAGCTAATGGGCCGTCCATGTCTCCGTTATAAAGACGTCTGCAAACGTGACATGAAATCGTGTGACATTGATCACAAGTCGTGGGAGTCAGTTGCCAGCATTTGCCAGAGCTGGCGGGCAGCCATAAAGACAGGGCTAAATTGTGGCGAGTCGAAGAGACTTAGTAGTTGGCAGGAAAAAAGACAGAGGCGCAAGGGGAGAGCCAACTGTGCAACAGCCCCAACAAACAAATTTCTCTGCAGCACCTGTGGAAGAGCCTGTCACTCCAGAATTGGCCTTTATAGCCACTCCAGGCGCTGCTTCACAAACCACTGACCACCTCCAGGCGCGTATCCATTGTCTCTCGAGATAAGGAGGCCCAAAAGAATGAGCTAAGTACCTGGATGTAGTCATGTGACTAGACACCATAGTCACTCTGCAACTGTAACACCCTAGACAAAGGTTCTGTAAATAGTTTGCTTTGTATTGTATATACTAGTTCAGCTGTTAATAAACCTACTAGAGATCTTCAATGAACTGGAATCCACGTACCTCATTGTGTTGCTTAAGATAACACAACGAAACCCATGATATGGTGGCATCGGTGGTGAAAAGAGAAGATGTAAGATTGAAGTCCACAGGTTAAACAGCTGCAAAAGCAACCCTTCCTACAGGCAAAAGATCAAAAGTTCAAAAAGTGGAAAGAAGAAAACACTTACCTCCAACTATGGGAGACACAGCACTGAACAACAGGCTGCAAATCAATTCCTGTGATTAGTTGAGTCATTGTGCCGACAGTCGAGAAATCCAGATTTAAAAAAATAGCTTTGAAGTGCTCAAAAAATGATTTTTTTAAAGGCTACATGGGAGAGAGAAAAAAAAACAGGGAAACCCAATTCCTCTCTCAGGCAGATTGAGGTCAGTGCCATTACAGGAGGCATCTGAAAAAAAGCATGGGAAACCCCGAACATGACAGAGTCTCCATTCACACAGCCAAAGCTGAAAAAAATCATTAAACCAGTCAAATGTGAAGAACATTAATAAACTCTATCAAAAAAAGCAAATGGGAAAACCCTTGAACTGCCTATCGAACAGCTGTGCAAATATACAATCTGAAGTGCTGAAAGCAAAATAAACAGAGAACACTGTCAAGCCCCTGTTATTCTCCATAAAAGCAGCTAGTCTAAATAAAAAAGAATTTCTTAAAGGAGGAACAGCGCAGAGTTACTAGAGCACGTTTTAAAACCAGTCGCAAACCACAAATAGAAGTCATAATAAGTACAGTGCTAAAGGTACACACAGAGCTGAACAAACTTAAATATAGAGCAGAAAGCAAAAGAACAGCAGAAAGATGGATATCAAATTTCCCAGCATGAACTGGAAGGCCATTAATATCCTATCCGAGTTCAAACTTTTTAAACAAAGAATGCAGTTATGCTTCACAGACCAAGCAGTTGTAGAACCAGAGAAGTTGGCTGTGAAAATATTGATAGCAATTGAAAATGAGGGGTTACACAGAATCAATACCTTTAGCTTTTCTGAAGAGGACCAGAAAGATCCCGCAAAGATATGGAAAGTGCTAGAAGATGAGGTAAGAGTGAATTTTAGAATTCACCAACTGGAACTGATGTCCTACAGGCAACAGCCACAGTAACCGAGAGATCAGTTTTTTATTTTTTTTTTATTTAAATATACTGCACTGAAACAGGCCCTTCAGCCCACCGAGTCTGTGCCAACCAACAACCACCCATTTATACTAATCCTACACTAATTCCATATTTCTACCACATCCCCACCTGTCCCTATATTTCTCTACCACCTACCTATACTAGGGGCAATTGCTAATGGCCAATTTACCTATCAACCTGCAAGTCTTTTGGCATGTGGGAGGAAACCGGAGCATCCGGAGAAAACCCACGCAGACACAGGGAGAACTTGCAAACTCCACACAGGCAGTACCCAGAATTGAACCCAGGTCGCTGGAGCTGTGAGGCTGCGGTGCTAACCACTGCGCCACTGTGCCGCCTCAGTAAATGCTGTAGGAAGGACACCGGATGCAATTTTTGAGAAACTGGGCTGTTGGAGCGAATAATGGAGCTGGTGATTGTCTCAACACCTATTGAAGCATTTCACAAAGACCTCTAGTGGACAAAGAAAGGTCACAGAATTGATGTGCTGCTAGAAGATAGCAGGAAATACGAAGTCATTGTAGCTGGACAACAGCATCTGCAAGCACAAGGGGTGACCAACAGTATCGGCAGGATAACCAGGTCACAAAAAGCAAGCAAGCTGTGTGGTAAGTGTGGTTGCTCCCACTCACCATGAAGTTGTCCTGTATTTCAAGACCTGTGCAAAGCATGCGGTGCAAAAGGACACTGGGCCCACCTATGCAAGAGATCTGGCTCCATAGACATAGCCAGAAGTCACAATAGGACACAAACAAACAGAAGACAGGTGTAGCAACAGGGCAACTGCAACAAGGAGAGCACCAGAGACATGTGTAAATGCAAGACAATACACAAAGTCCACAGTGAAATTGACCCGAGACAAGGCTCAGAGTGGAGCGATTCTCAGCCAGAAGATGAGCAGGCATTTCACATTGTGAACTGACACATCGTGTTGATGAAGTCAAACAACTTTAAGCTTTTACTGCTGTTAACATCATGTGCTCAAAGAAAGTTGGCAAATAAACACTCAGGATTAAGATTGCCAACGAAGCTAGTGCAAATATCCTATCAGTCTGAATACTGAAGGCTATGTACCGGGGTGATACAACCAACAACTGCAAGGTTAATTGCATACACAGGTCACCCATCCCTTGCAGTGGCACACTTACAATGCAATGCAGCTATGGTAAGTCGGCATGGAAACCACAAATATTTTACCTGGTAGACACGAGTGAACCAGCAGTGGCAGGTCTACCAGCATGTAAGGACCTCAATAATGTGACTATTCACGAAGTCACCAAGGTAGCTATTACAGAGAAGAGACCAAGGGTACCCGAATTGAGTCAGTCCCTGACCTGCACCGCATGTACCCAGACAGGTTCGATGCTATAGGAGATTTCAAAAGTGATGTCATATTGCACCTCAGAGAGGATACAATTCCATCAATCAAGCTGCCAGAAAGTGCAGTGTGCACATACAAGAAAAGCTTAAGCACAAGTTGGATGACATGGAACACAATGGCATCATCCATCGTGTGCATCATCACACAGAGTGGTGCAGCTCAATTACGTGTGTACTGAAGAAGGATGGAGCAATCAGGATATGTCTAGATCCGAGCCATCAAAACCTCTCCCGAAAGAGATGCTACATAATATTCCAACATTAGAGGAATTGAATCCAAAGTTCACAGGAGCCAAATTATTCTCCAAGTTGGAAGCTAAATATGGATATTGGTCAGTACACCTAGCTAAGGCATCTCAGGAGGTCACCATCTTCAGAACACCATTTGGAAGATATTGCTTCCAGAGACTACCCTCTGAATTATCTGTCAGTCAAGATCAGCAGCATATGAACAAAATTATAGAAAACATGCCTGGATGTATATGCATTTCTGATGATATTGCAGTAATGGGCAAGACCAAAGAACATGATCGACATCTTCATTCACTGATGTCAGTAGCTCATCGTGAAGGGCTCATTTTTAACAGCAAGGAGTGCCATGTGAATGTAAGTCAAATCAATTTCTTTGGCTGCATCTATTCAGGTTGCGGAATCCATCCTGGTCCAGGTAAAGTCAAAGATGTAAGGCATATGCCTACCCCGCAAGACAAGGAAGATCTACAGAGATGACTTGGATTTTTCAACATCTTGGTACTATACATTCCAAATTTTTCTGACCCAGCTGTTAAAGAAAGATATACCATTTGTATGGCAGGAGGACCATTGTCAACAGAAACCTATACCCTGCAGTACTATGATCCAAGGAAGAAGACAATCCTGGAAGTTGATGCCTTACAAAAAGGGCATGGGAGGTGCATCCTCCAGGATGGCAAACTAATTGCATTTGGATTCAAATGTTTATCCTCAGCACAATCCAATTACTCAAACATTGGGTGTGAACCACTTGCTATGGTGATTGGGATCACATGGTTCCACACCTATCTGTTCGGTAAGCAGTTCATTGTCGAAACCAACCACAAATTACTTGAGATGATCTGGCGCAAACCATTGACAGCACACCACCTCACTACAGCGACTCTTAGTGAGCATACAGGGGTACGACTTCGGCGGGTACAAAAATAGTTACGTTGGATACACTGAGCAGATTGCCAAACCCAAAAAAGAATGAAGAACTTCCACTGGATCTACAAGTAGACAACATGGACATCGAGGTGGAAGATGTGCTCAAAATCAATTTATTGCATTTTGGTCAGCACAAATGTGACCGACTGCATCAGAAACACTCACAACTGAAGACACTGTGGAGAGACATCATAGAAGGTTACCCTGA
This sequence comes from Heterodontus francisci, assembly GCF_036365525.1. Taxonomy (NCBI): domain Eukaryota; kingdom Metazoa; phylum Chordata; class Chondrichthyes; order Heterodontiformes; family Heterodontidae; genus Heterodontus; species Heterodontus francisci. Next base: position 108,779,551 of record NC_090376.1, read on the forward strand.
TACTGTAAAAGAGGTGCCAGAAACCCTCAGATGCTTTTGGCCTTATAGAGATGAACTCGGTATCTCTAGAGGCATCACCTTCAAAGGAAAATAAGTAATTGTGCCCAAAGCTCTCCGACAGGACATCTTGTCACAACTTCATCCAAGGCCGTATGGGTATAGAGCGAACAAGACGTCTGGCACGAGACACTGTTTATTGGCTAGGGATCAACGGTGACATCGAAAGGTTAGTGAGGATGTGCGAAGCATGCGAGAGCCACCAGCCACAAAAATGCAAAGAACCTCTACACCCTCACGAGATTCTGTCAGTCCCTTGGTCCAAAATAACCACTGATCTATTTTCCGTGAATGGAGACGACTTTATCTTAGTCACTGATTATTTCTCCAAATTTCCAATTGTCAGACAAGTAAAAGACACTACAAGTGCAGTCATCGCAGACACATTAAGTGCCATATTCAGTCTATTTGGTGCACCTGAAGAAATTATTTCTGACAATGGCCCACAGTATACGGGCAAACCTTTCGGAGAGATGTGTGCCAAATGGGACATAAACCATGTGATGTCCTCATCACATTACCCTAGATCTAATGGTCAGGCCGAGCAAATGGTTCACACAGTTAAATCGCTTACCCTGAAGTGTAGGACAATGAAACAAGATTTTCGTGTTGCCATGTTACACCTTAGAGCTACACCTATGAATATGGGCTTACCGTCACCAGCAGAGAGCATGCTTGGCAGACAAGTGTGAATGATTCTGCCAAGCCATCATCAGTCCAAATTCTCTGAAATGCAGAAGACACTGCTTGAAAAACAAGGGAGAATGAAAATGGTGCATGACCGACATGCAGGGGCAGAACAGCTTCAGCTACATGTAGGACAAAAGGTCAGAGTCATGCACCCCACAATGAGAACATTGTTAGCCACAGAGTTATCCAAAGTATGCAGTGAGCCTAGGTCCTACGAGGTTACAACATCTAATGGAGCAGTGTTGAGGAGGAACCAAAGCCAATTGAGAGAAGTGTGCAATACTCCAGTTGCACACAGTGGACTCGAAAGAACACACTCCAGCAATGAGGGTGTGGCGGAACAACAGGACAATAACCGACACATTGACAACATGTCTGCAAACCAAAAACAGCCAAGGGTGAAATCCACATTCCCAGAAGGTTATACCATAATAAGATCTGGAAGAGTTGTCAAACCACCAAAACAATATATGGACTGTTAAGCTTCTGCACTCGTAAATGTCACAATCCCTATCCTCATACTTGTAAATTTTGTAATCTCTATCCCCTAATACTAATTTTGATATTATCCAATGTTATGTGTTTTTACTTGCAGTATATGAGATTAACTTTGGAAAGAAAGGGGATGTTGTTTGATTGTCTTAAGAGTGATGTCTCTTTAAGAACTCAGTATGCTAATATGCTAGGTACCAGGATGTAGTCATATGACTAGAGACCATAGTCACTCTGCAACTGTAACACCCTAGACAAAGGTTTTGTATATAGTTTGCCCTATATTGTATATTCTAGTTTAGCTGTTCATTACCCTTCTGGAGATCTTCAACAAACTGGAATCCACATACCTCATTGTGTTCTTAAGATTACACAACAAAACCCATGACAGATTGAGGAATAAATATTGGCCAAAAGACACGGAATAACTCCCCTGCTCTTCTTTAAAATGGTGTTTGAGAAGGCAGCTGGGGCCTTGGTTTAACATTTCATCTGAAAGATGACAGTGCACCACTCCCTCAGGACTTTTAAAGCTTAGGCTCTCGAGAGTTGAAGACTCGGCTGCTAATGGTGATGCTAAGGGAGTAGAGATGGGTAAAAGGACAGAGTAAGAAGAATGTAAGGTTCTTGGAAGGTTGTAGAATTGGGATTTTAACTCAAGGATGAGAATTTTAAATTGGAGGCATTGGTCAGCAATGAATGATGGATGATGGATGAGCATGACTTAGTGTGAGATAGGATATGGAATATTGTTTAATAGCTACGTCTGAGCCTTTTTGGTTAATTTTAATGTGCTTTAATATTAAGCACTATCTTTTTGGTGACAATTCAGTAGTTTCATATGGACAAGTAATTTTTGTAGGATTTGCATCCATTGTTACTTTGGTAATGTGTATAATTTAAATGTTATTTTCATGCCTCAACATCATGTTGTCACTAAATGCTAATTTTCTAATATTATGAATGCGGACTTGTCTTGGACCATTACATGCAGTAATAAAACCTGTCATTACCGGAAAAATTTTGGGATGTGCATTAAAAACACAAGTTTCCCTAAGGGCTTAGGGATACACTCTCTTGCTGAACTTCACTCTCCAGCCTTCCAGATTTTTGTATTGTAGCTTCACATTCACCAAATTATCACCAGAGGATAGCTGACTGGTGGACATCAGTGGTTCTGAAGTGCACTGTAATGAAGTTCTACCTTATTCTTGGACAGGACTCAGATCTTGATTTGACAAACTGAATTAGAGTTAGACCACAGTGAAGCCTAAAGAGCTTCTAAAACATCTGACATGTTCTCCAGCATTATAATCAAAGCATCGGATAGAGACTGAAGAGTACACTGTCAGTTTATGCACTCTGTACATGGGAACCTAAGAATGTAAGAAAAGACCATTGCATATCATCTGGTCGGCCCAATCTCTAAGAAATATCATATCCCACGATACATTTTATAGCATTCTATCAAAGTTTTCTTCTGGTATTTAGCCAAATCTCTTGAATTTGTTAATGTAATCAACCTCCGCCGTCTTCCTTGGAAATCCATTTCATACATTTTCATTCCAAATATGCTATGACACCTCTAAAATTTACACTGACAATAATTTTCGTAAAAATGTTAAGACTACAGAGCAAGAAATCTCACTTTATCCAGATGCTGTTCTTTTATTATTTTTTCAAGATTTCTGATGTGGAGTGAGCCAAAATTCAATGTTTGATAAATTTACTTAAGTGTCTTCCAATACTTTTGGAATTTTATCATGAAGGATCAGTAATATTCTCAGAAATTGGGTTTAGTTATTTAGAAAACTGAATTTTATGGAGTCAATGCTATCCTGTATTAATGGGATGAATGTATCCAGTTTCCATCTGTAACTATTTTGGGTTTCCTTCATTCAGTACTGGTAGATGTGCTCAAAACATAATACACACCATAATTTAACATCAAATTTCAACTTATATTTGAAGACTGTAAGAATAGATGCTGCATGAATTGGAAATGTTGCACAAGTGCATTAGAGGACTGCGTGGTGCAGTGAGGTAGACACTGACCTTTGGAGTCTGGGTCCAATTCCAGCCCCGAGTAATGGAATGATAGTCTGCTTTCTCTGCAGACTGTAAGAATCCTATGTGAAATGAGATTGGGCAGGCTCAATCCAGTTCACAGTAGGCATAGGCCTACACCATAAAACTGTCCTAAATTTATCACTAATTTGTAATCTCATTTAGTAAAACCACAGGGTAGCAAATGCAGGAAATGGGGAAAAAATGTTTTGCTTGTACAGTAGCGAGTGCTCATTTGGGGCTGAGGCAAATTGTTGTGGCAGAGCAAAGGGAGCTTTACAATAGTCCAGATTTTGCTCTAGCAAAGCATCTAATAGCACCTGCTATTAAGGAAAAGTTTGGCTTTTCCTTGCACGTTTAGGTTAATAACATTTTTGATGTAGCAAGTTGTTGAAGGTGTGAGCTGATAACAGCACAGCTGGGGGCATGTGGGACCTGAGTGAACAGGGCAAGTAACTATGAATTTCTTTAACCAATTAGATTGAAAGGTTGTTAAATTAACAGTACAAGGACTGAGAAGGAAATATGAATGAAAATGGTTGAATTCAATGTCATATCAGGTACAGAAAGAGAAATAAAGGGCTGAATTTTATGTTCCTCTGTAAGGTGGGGTTTTTAGGTGGTGAAGTGCTATGACGGCACTTCTGCACTGCCGTGCTGTGATGGCATTGGCATTTACATATGTCAAACACGCTTTAGCACACATCTGAATTTAATTAATAGTGATCTTACCAGGCATCCGCAATCTTGTGTTGGGCGTGTGGCACTCACATGCTTTCAGATTTGCGTCTTTAAAAAGCAGGCAACACTGAGGCAAGAGTCCTCAGTGACTCGAAAGGGTAATTTACTTTACTGCTGTTAGCTAGGGGAAGTGGTTGGTTAGAAGAACTCGGCACCTGTATTGTCTGGGGAAGTAGGGGGGCAGTTGGCAGAACTCTGCAAGTAGTGTGCCTGTGAAGGAGAGGGGGTTGGGGAGAACTGTGCAAGTGGTGTGTCTGTGAAGGGGAGGTTTGGGAGAATTCTGCAAATGTTGTGTCTGTGCAGGTGGTGGGGGCAGGGGAGAGGATGTGGTTGGAAGAACACAGCAAGTGTAGAGGTGGTTTTCTTTCAGAAGGCCAGTCCAGGGCACTGAAATGTTGTTGGTTTGCTCATGATGCAAGGCACTTTTGGAAATGTTGTGGGTCCAAAATCAATCCATCCCATGTAGCTAATGTAGGCTTCCTGTAACAAAATTCCAACATCTCTTTACACAGATAGGTAAACTTAACCTTTGAAGGAAGTCGAATGTCTAAGGAAGATCGAGATGGGCATGATTCATCCTGTTTTCTTAGATGCCTGTGCTATGCTGAGGCAAATCCACCAGAGGCGGGCCCAAGAGGCAGCTGCAGTGCAAGAGAAGCCTCTCTCGGCATTCCGAGCAACAGCCGAGAATGCAACAAAGAGCACAGATACTGCAGCGAGTATATAGACATAACTGCAGATGTCTGAACGGAGCTGCCACAGAAGACTGCGGCTGTCCAGAGAGGCCGTCACAGACCTCCGCGCAAAGCTCCATGATGATTCGTGACCAATGGGTTTTGGTGGTCACCCTATGCCTGTGACCCTGAAGATTGCTGTGGCCCTAAATTTTTATGTCTCTGGATCATTCCAGGGATCCACCAGGGACATGTGTGGGGTCTCTCAATCCGCAGCATACCACTGCTTCAAGGAGGTGATCAATGCTCTGTTCAGGAGGTTGGTGAGTCTGTGCACTACAGGACAAACTCTGAGAGTTAGGCTGAGAGGGCCATTGGATTTGAGGCCATTGCGAGATTTCCAAAAGTCCAAGGTGTGATCGACTGCACGCATGTGGCCATCAAAGCTTTCAGGGAAAAACCAGCCACCTTCATCAAAGGAAGGGTTTTCATTCCATTAATGTACAACTTGTATATGACCACAGAAAGCTACAAGTGTGTGCCCGCTTCCCGGGAAGCTGCCATGACTCATTCATACATCAGCAGTCCCAGGTGCCACATCTTTTAACTCTCCCCACTTGCCTTCAGGGGTGGATTCTTGGTGATAAGGGCTACCCATTGAGGACATGGCTTCTGATCCCTGTAATGATGTGGAAGAGTGTTACAACTCCAGTCACAGCTGCACCAGAGCGACCATCGAACAGGCCAATGGTGTGCTGAAGATGCATTTCCGCTGCCTCGATAGATCTGGTGGAGCCCTACAGTATGCCCCACAGAAGGTCAGGCGCATCATTGTGGTCTGCTGCGTTCTACATAACATGGCACTACACAGGGGGGAGGCATTGCCAGAGGAAGACGTGGGAGTATGAAACTTCCTCTGATGATGAGGACACAGAGGGCACACAAGGTCAAGAAGGCATGGAAGATCCTAGTAGGGTGATGGAGGGCAGACATCTTGAACAGCACACGAGGGAGGCAAGACAGAGCCTTATAATCGAGCGCTTCCAAAATCCATGACTTGAAATAAATATAGTTCTGAACAAAACTCGCCCTCATGCATATAGTGTCAAGTTTTCTGCCTCCATACTATATTGCCCTCCAGCATGATTGGCAACATCCAATTCAGCCAATGCCCATGTGCTACTCGTCCTCAGAGATTGTCGTCAGTCTCTTAGGGTCTGTGCTCTCCTGCGAACAGTGACCTGCAAGATACAATGCAAACAACGTACGTGTGGGTTAGGCTACACATATCCCATTAAGTACAGCATGCCAGAGCTAATTCACCATGAATATTGCATTTTTATCTGATCAGTAATAATCACTCTCTTGCGCTGGGACCCCGAGCTCCACGTCTGGGATGGCGTGTCCTCTGTGGCTCCTGACGAGTATCAGTGTCCCCTATTTGGCTTGACTTAAAAGATGCAGGCCACTGGTCCTCGTTATCTCTCTCCTGTTATAGGCCCTCTTCTTAAAGAGCAAGGATGCAGCTATTGAACATTGCTCAACTTCAACATCACAGTTCTGCACTTCATCAACTCCTGGGGGATGTTTTGTCTGGCATAGTGACTCAACCTGTCATGGGTCTAGCTTGCTCTGAGGTATTAACAAGGGAGACTTGATTCACATAAGCAGCCAGTCATCTGCCATCAATCTGCTATGACCGCCCATGAAATGGTAGTGGCAGCTATGTGGCACTTACTTTTGCTGAATAAGGAGGTCATTGACCGTCTTCCTACAATGGACCTACTTTTGTTGGGTGACCCCACGGCTACTGACCTCCTCCGTGATCTCTGTCCAAGCTTACTTGGTCAGGCAGGAGGATCTCTTCTTGCCAACGCTGGGGAAAAGGACCTCCCTCCTTTGCCGTGCAGCCTGGAAGGGAATAAGCAGGGAAGCATCACTGAACTGTGGGGCCAACCTTGCTCGAACCTCTGACATGATCAGAAGCAATTTTTCTGAGGTGCAAGCCCCGGCTTTGGTGGGGGTGGTGGGGGAGGGGGGGTGGGGGAGGCGGGTTGTCACTGAGGGCAAGTGCCACAGTTGCCCTGGGGGGTGGTTATTGCCACTGCTGTGCCCCTCAGTGGGATATGGAGTGCCCCTAAAGGAGAACCCTCGCAGACATCTGGGGGGCTACCAGGTTTCACTGACGAGTTTCCCCACATGGCGCTAGGCCCTCTCAACACGGGCAAGATGCCTGTTGAGATGGAAAGCGATCGTTAATTGCCCAGTTAAGTGGGTCAATAGGCCTCCTGATGAGCAGCCAATCTGCCAACTTTCCCGCTTCTGGCAAAATGGCATGGCAGAACAAGCTGCTGGAAGAGGGAGGAGGAGGAGGAGGGGGAGAAGGGCTCTCAGTAGGAGGGTATATTTGCCCAGAGTGTTCAGGGAGCAATTCTGCTACATGAACCTCAGTGAGAAATAGTGTTTTGGATGTCTATGCTTCAGTGAGGATTTCCTCACTGAAATTGCCTTAGCTGCAACCACAATTGCAACCTTAGTGCAGGGCGTGGACAGCATTTCCAGTTGCTGTGAAGGTTACTATGGCCATGAACGTTTTGTGTCTGGCTCCATGCTGGCTGGAGCAGGTGATAATTGCAATATCTCCCAGTTTACCATCAACGGTTGCATAACAAAGGTCCTTGAGGCTCATATTCCAAGAGAACTGATTACATTTCATTCTGTCTTGACAGAGAGCAGTAGGTGGAGTGTCCGCACACTGGTGCAGCTTTCCATTGATTGCAAACATTACTTTGTGGGCACTGAATGTCAATTCTGAGAAATGCAGCCAAAAAGCATTCCACTCCCTCAATGTCCAACCATATGCAAAGAATCAGGCAGGTCAATGCCCGATATTCAGGCAGCAATTATGGTGCCTTCATTTGTGGCCGTACATTGTACCAACTATATTTGAGTCACAACCAGAGGAGGGCTACTGGGCTCATGACCCTGGTGCACAAACCACACATTTTTTTATTCCTTTGTGGGAGTCGCTGACTAGGCCAGCATTTGTTGCCCATCCATAATTGCCCTAAAATTGAGTGACTTGCATATCAAAGGGCATTTAAGAGTCAACCACATTGTTGTGGGTCTGGAGGCACATGTAGGCCAGACCAGGTAAGGACAGCAGATTTCCTTCCCTAAAGGGCATTAGTGAACAAGATGGGTTTTTACAACAATCAGCAATAGTTTCATGCTCACCATTGGAAGAGTTTTTTTTAAATTCCGGATTTATTATTTGAATTCAAATTTCACCATCTGCCAGTATGGGAACAATAGCTTAGGTTCTGCAGTACTAGTCCAGTGACATTACCATTACCCTATTACCTCCTTGGCAGCATGCATAAAATGAAAACCATGTCACCACACAAAATGAGATACAGCAGATCATTAGCATTCTGAAACAATGCTTCCACTGCCTGGAATTCTCTGGAGGAGACCTCCAGAGTGAGTATCAAGATTCATGGTGGTCTGGTGTATCTGCACAACCTCGTCAACATGTGGGTGAAAACCTTGCCATGCTTGGGCAATTAAACAACTAACTGGAGGAAGTGGCTCCACAAATATCCCCATCCTCCATGATGTGGGAGCCCAGCACAATAGTGCAAAAGATAAGGCTGAAGCATTTGCAACAATCTTCAGCCAGAAGTGCTGAGTGCCATCTCAGCCTCCTCCTGAAGACCCCAGCATCACAGATGCCAGTCATCAGCCAATTTGATTCACTCCACGTGATATCAAGAAACAACTGAAGACACTGAATACTGCTAAGACTGTGGGCCTTGACAACATTCTGGCAATAATATTGAAGACCTGTGCTCCAGAAATTGGCGCTGCCATAGCCAAGCTGTTCCAGTACAGCTACAACACTGGCATCTACCCGGCAATGTGGAAAATTGCCCAGGTGCCTCCTGTACACAAAAAGCAGGACAAGTCCAACCTGGCCAATTCCTGCCCCATCAGTCTATTCTTGATCATCAGTAAAGTGATGGAAGGTGTCGCCAACAGTGCTATCAAGCAGCGATTGGTTAGCAATAACCTGCTCAGAGACACTCAGTTTGGATTCCGCCAGGGCCACTCTGCTCCTGACTTCATTACAGCCTTGGTTCAAACATGGAAAGGGAGCTGAACTCAACAAGTGTGGTGAGAGTGACTGCCCTTGACATTAAGGCAGAATTTTACCGAGTATGGCATCAAGAAGCCCTAGCAAAATTGAAGTCAATGGGAATCAGGGGGAAAACTCTCCACTGGTTGGAGTCATACCTAGCACAAAGGAAGATTGTTATGGTTGTTGGAGGTCACTCATCTCAGCTGCAGAAGCGCCTCTGGGTGTGTCCTAGGCTCAACCATCTTCAACTGCCTCATCAATGACCTTCCCTCCATCATAAGGTCAGAAGTGTGGATGTTCATTGATGATTGCACAATGTTCAGCACCATTCGCGACTCCTCAGATACTGAAGCAGTCCGTGTAGAAATGCAACAAGACCTGGACAGCATCCAGGCTTGGGCTGATAAGTGGCAAGTAACATTTGCGACACACAAGTGCCAGGCAATGACTGTTTGAAAGAAGAGAGAATCTAACCATCTCCCCTTGACATTCAATGGCATTATGATCACTGAATCCCACACTATCAACATCCTGGGAATTACTCTTGACAAGAAACTGAACTGGAGTAGCCATATAAATAACGTGGCTACAAGAGTAGGTCAGAGGCTAGGAATCCTGCAGCGAGTAACTCACCTCTGACTCCCCAAAGTCTGTCCACTATCTACAAGGCACAAGTCAGCAGTGTGATGGAATATTCTCCACTTGCCTGGATGGGTGCAGCTCCAACAACACTCAAGAAGCTGGACACCATCCAGGACAAAGCGGTGGCTTGATTGGCATCTCATCCACAAACATTCACTCCCTCCACCACCAACGTACAGTGGCAGTAGTGTGTACCATCTACAAGATGCATTGCAGCAACTCATCAAGGCTCCTTCGAAAGCACCTTCCAAACCCATGACCTATACTGCCTAGAAGGACAAGGGCAGCAGATGCATGGCAACACCACCAAGTTCCCCTCCAAGCCACACACCATCCTGACTTGGAACTATATCGCCGTTCCTTCACTGTCGCTGGGTCAAAATCCTGGAACTCCCTACCTAACAGCACTGTTGGTATACCTATACTCGAATGACCACAGCTGTTCAAGAAGGCAGCTCACCTTCATCTTCTCAAGAGCAATTAGGGATGGGCAATTAATGAACCTAGGCAGCGATGCCCATATCCCATGAACAAATAAAAAAAACGAGTTATACATTGACCAGTTGAGGAGGAGGAGGGGTTGGAAGAGGCGGAGGAAAAGGAGGGGATGGAAGAGGACAGGAGGAGGCAACCAACATAGCCTTTTTCTGGTCAGGAAGTCCGTGACTAACTCATCCATCTGTGATACCAGTACATGCAACTCCAATACCACATTCAACTACCACATCTACCTTGCCTCTGTTATGGAACACCACAACATTTACTTGGCTACATGCAAAATTAAAAGCCAACACAAAATAAATATCCCAAATTAAATTTACAAATCAAACCATGCTATATTGCATACAAACATCAATTAATCACCCCTTATTGTCTGTTTTCCATGTACCTTTGCATGTCCTAGAGCTCCAACACAGTGCTATCTTGGTGGCTGCAGCACAGCTGGCGGACGCTGCTGACTTTCAGTGTAAGAGACTGCAAATGGTCTTGCAGGATGACCTCGAGCAGCTCTGATCTCAAAGATCCAGCTATGGACTGCACCATTTCGGCCTGGGAGACAGCAGTCGAGGCTGCTGCAAGGGTACTGGCAGAGTGACAGGGTTGGGAGGACAAATGCTGTCATCCTGAGAGAGGACAACAGTTTCCACAGAGCCACTGACATTCCCTTGGGTGATGTCTCAGCAATTCTAGTAAACTGTTGGAGTATTGCTGGACTGCTATGACAACCTGTAAGTCCCTTTGAACATTGGTATCCGCATCCATAAAGGCAACAGTCTTACCTTGCATGGCAGCAAACCGAGCTTGTATGAGAGCAGTCTGAGCTTTCAGTGCAGCACCCAGACATTGGGTGGATTCTGTTCTGCAATGGAAGGTGAAGACATTGGCCATTACACGTTGCATCATTGTTGGGTCCGTAAGTGTGCTAAGAGGGATGGCGACCACTTTCCACACCTGGAAAGGATGGGCTCCAAGCTCTGCACAAAGGCCTCTGCCAAGATAGTGCTGGACTCCTCCATGCTCCTTGACATTGCACGTAGGTTTTCTGGAAGGCCTACAAAGGCACCAAGCATTGCATTTTGCATACAGATCAGCCTTCTTCAAGTTGCCTTTCCCATCAAAGTGCTATCTGAGTCCTCTATCTGAGAACTTATGTAAAACCTCATCATCCAGGGAGCTCGTGCATGCCCTGGCTGCAGGCCATTGATATAGAGTCATAGAGTTATACAGCACAGAAACAGGCCTTTGGCCCATATCTGGTGTCTTATCACATGCAGATTCCACCTCTATCCAATACTCCAAATTACATGCTATGTCAGCATCTGAGCTGGTGGCTACAAGTGTGAAATCGAGTGATGGTGTTTCTTCATCATCACTGTCTTCCTGTTTTGTTGTTCTTCCACTACTGCCTGACCAGGTGGCAGTTCTTGGGTATCTTAAAAGAGAATGGCAGAAGGGTAGGATCATTGTGAGTGGAATGGGAGAAAGCAAGAGATGCTTGCTTATACCATCTGCAGTTTGTTAAGAGATTATGGGATGAGGGGATTATGGGATAATGGGATATGCAAAGGAGGATTAAGTATGAGGATACTGTAATCTTCTATGGTTCAGCCTCACCGCTGGCCATGACCTCAGCAATGGCCACAACAATGATGACGAGCACCATCTCCTCCCTGGGGGTAAGGACATGCCACAAATCCTGTTTCCTGCTGGTTAGGTCCTGTTGCCTCCTTCTATACACCTCCTTGGTCTGCAAGAGAGAGGCAAATGTGTCAGTGAGTGTGGTGTAATGTGTTTGGATAATATGACTATCATGATTGAATAGCTAGCAGTGTGTCCAAACTGTGAGATGTGGCTGTGAGGCTCGCAGCAATGCTAAGTATTTGAGGTTCAGGTGAAGTTATGGATGTTAGGTATAAGTTGTGATTAATAGAGATTTTTTTATTTTTTTATTATTTATTTACAGATACAGCACTGAAACAGGCCCTTCGGCCCACCGAGTCTGTGCCGACCAACAACTACCCATTTATACTAACCCTACAGTAATCCCATATTCCCTATCACCTACCTACACTAGGGGCAATTTACAACAGCCAATTTACCTACCACCTGCAAGTCTTTGGCTGTGGGAGGTAACCAGAGCACCCGGTGAAAACCCACGCGGTCACAGGGAGAACTTGCAAACTCCGCACAGGCAGTACCCAGAATCGAACCCGGGTCCCTGGAGCTGTGAGGCTGCGGTGCTAACCACTGCGCCACCCATAAAAGCACTACCTGCTGAGCCACATAGATTGTTGGAGGTTCATGATGCAGTTGGGAGCATATGGCATTTGAAGATACATTCACTGATCTTGACCACTTGTATAAGGCCATTAAACTTTTTGGGTCACTGCATTCAGGTCCTCAGAGATTGACTCCTATCATTGACCATCATGGTTATCTGGTCGCATTGCCTTTGCAAAGTTTGTCCGGAGGGTCTCCTGGCCCCCTATGGACAGATCTTGTCTCGCTTCCTCTCCAAATAACGCTAACTAAGCCGTATAGAGTACAGAGCACGGAATGTCTTTTTCTCAGCTAATCTTGAAGCTATGAAATTATATAATCACACTGTAATTGTATGAAGCAAAGCCCACATTAAGCAAATTACATTGCAATACATTCTAACACAATTACATTTTAATATATTATGCCGAATAATCTTTTCTATATGTGTTCCTAGATCCACATAAAGGGTAATGGTGATTTTTTGGCATCCTTTGTCAAATAAGAGTTTTAAAGTATCTTATGGAAAAGGTTGTATGTTCATTTTCATTTTGTATTCAGAATGACAATTTGACAGTTTGCTTGTGCTCACCAACATTTAGGTATCATGCTCAAAAACATTCAAAGTCCTTTTCAATGTTATCTGTTGCAATCTGTTTTCCAAAGATTGCTTATTACCATGAGTAACTGCTATTATCCATCTTTTCTGTAACCATTCATATGACTTTACTTCCTTTCTTTTGACATATTCTACAACTTGGAACAACATGATTGGGACTATAGCTACTCACATTCTGAATGCATTTTCTGTATTCAGACAAAATAGAAAATGCAAGAGTTGTACGAGATTGATATCCCTGGCTGTGATTGATCTGCAACACATCAACTTTGAACTGCAAATGAGTCACGTTCTTAAGGCATCTACGATTTAACTAAAATAATTTGAGACACATCTTAGGCGAAAATCCCAGAGGGAGGTTTAAATCAGAATGAAACACAAAACTCACAGAAATTAATGCCTATACAGGATGCTGTTAACAATGCTGTTATCTTCTCTATTGTTTGCCATGATGTGCTCTAAATTTCCAGAAGATATTAAACAGCTGGGGAATAAGTTTCCTTTATGCATGCTGTGTTTTGACTTGTCCATTGTGTGAAGATTGTAGTATTTTAAGCCTTAAGCAAAAAAAAGACAAAACCCTTTAAGGAGTTTGATCGGATCAAACATGTTCATTTCAAATGATGTTTCATTAACAGTACACCCACCCAGGCTGGAATTCCTAAAAGAGTGTTTTGAAGTCTTTGTCCACTAAAATACCTTTTTAAAAAAAGTTTCAGATGAAATAGATAAGTCTGCAGGCATAAAAATCATTTCAGATGGCCCTATATATAGGATTAAGATGTCTTGTGTGACATTGATGTCCAATTATACTGAAATTGACTTCTAATCTCTGGATGCTTAAGCCTGAAAATGCAGCCATTGGCCATGTTAGAGTGCTGGGAAATACAGTTTCACCCCCATCACTAGCCAGCAAGGATTGATTCCAAAAAGAGCCTATCTGCCATTGAGATAATTTCACATCTTCCGCATGTGAAGCACAATGATAAGATTTGGATAATAAAACTGGACAGATGCACAGTTGGACAGTTTTTTTCTTTTAAGTTAATTTCGCCCCTTTTTTCCCACAGTTATTCTCGACTCTCCCTCACCTGTCACCCCACCTTCCCTCCTATCTTGATACTAACCCCACCACTTCCCCATCCCATTCTTCTCAACCTTTTCTACAGAAGCAGATCACTCTGTGCTGGCTTCAGTTTTGAGGGTGTATTCACTACATCACCCAAATGGTTATTATTTATGTCAAAATTTGTGCAATTGCAAGAGCCATTAGATAGTGACCAAGAATGCTAAGTCCAGCTAACTTTCCCTCTCCAACTCAGGGATGCCGAGGCCAATGGCTTTTCCGCTTTGGGCAAGATTATTTAACTTAACATGGACTGGGGATGGAAATTGGGCATTCTTAGTTTGTATGGCTCAAAATAGTCACTGAATCATGATGTATCATGCAAATTACTGATCAGTTCTTCTGTTCATATCTTTCACGTATTGGTTACAGTGTAGTTGTTGGTGCTGATTTTCTGAACCATGGAAATAAGAGAAAGAGAATGGTTTGAGTTAAAATGTTCAGTGCAGAATGTTATGGCCATATCAATAATTGTTCCAGAAGAATTGTGCTTCATTAATGAACAATATAACCTATAAGTATAAACTATTCCCTCTGATATAATGTTATGATGGCATCTTCATAATAATTTTCCAACTTCCAACAATGGCTGATAGGAAGCCATCTCTCTCCGAAATATGTGCTGGGAATTTCATTAATGCAAATTCAGAAAGTCTCCCCACATTTGCCACAGTACTGCATTCTGCCATTGAAGTGCCTCACTTTCATTAGGATAGTGTTCATTAACTTATGTTATGCTCTGAGATGCATTGTTTGTAATTATTTCTGATTCATCTGAGAAACAGTTAGATATAATCATAAAAACAGGAGTAGGCCATTCAGCTCCTTGATTCTGTTGTACTATTTGTTCAGATCATGGCTGACCTGTATCTCAACTCCATTTGCCTGCCTTTGTTTCATATCCCTTGCCTAAAAGAAATCTATCAATTTCAGTCTTGAAAATTGCAATTGACCCAGCATCTGCAGTCTTTTGGAAAAGAGAATTACATTGTTACCTACCCTTTGTTTGGAATAGCACTTTCTTATTTCACTCCATTCAGGCTTAGCACTAATTTTTTGCTCATAATGTCTTGTGCAGAACTTTATCCAATGCCTTCTGGAAATCCATATAGAAAGCATCCATAGACACTCTTTTCCATTATTAATCAATCAAGGAAAGTGTGATATTGTAACATACTTGCAACTTTGTTGCTTGAGTGGTAATTCGTTAGGTCTGCCTCTCAAATGTGCACCACACAATCAGACGGGGATGTGTACACTGCTGTTAATTTAAAGAGAAAATTGTTTGAACTGAGTCAAGTCCTCATCTTAGTCAAGTTATGGATTCATTCACACTATTGTTGTCATATCAACTATAAGTGATTCTACTTTTCACTGTATACTGCTGCAGCTATAGTGTAAATCCAGCCAAATATGAAGGTGGAGACCTGACCTGACACAGGAGTGGAATGGGGTAAAACTGTTTGAAGGAGGAAGTCTTAATATGTTTCACTTCAGTGTCAGGTGAGGCCTTAAAAGCTGATTCACAGTACACAAGTGTAACAAAGACGAACATGCTTCACATCAATACAGAATTTTGGCATGCATGAAAATAAAATTAAGTCACTCAGTTCACATAACTCACAGGGAAGCATCTTACTAGTTGTTAGTAACAGATACTATTTTCAGCGACTTGCTAAAAAAACTCTTCTGCTGTATTCAAGGAGCCATATACATTTGAGGAGATTGGTGCACTAAATTGAATTCAGCCCACAGAAGATATGTGCTGCACAAAATCAGAATACAGGGATACTGAAAGCAATTCCAGCACCAAACATTTCACATGTGAGTTATGAAGAAAGACTTCTTTCAATATTGTGTGATCTGCTTAAACAGTGACACTCTCGCACATTATGCATTGCTCACTTCCATGAAGATTGGTAGAATCCAAGCATGTCATATGAAATGGCTATGTGGCTCTGATTGGAGTCTTCTTTCAGATAGATGGTATACCCGCCTAGTGGGTATGTTAATAGACTATCAACCTGGAGGTAGTGAATGAAAACACCACCATGACAAGTTGTGAGACTGAATTCAGTAATTCTGATAGTTTATGGGCTGGCACCAGAATAATGATCATGAAGACTTCCAGATTTTCATTAAAAATCCAATTGGTTCATTAATGTCCTTCAGGGTAGGTAGCCTGCCACTCGTACCTGGTCTAGCCTACAAGTATCTCCAGTCTCACACTAGATGGTTGATTCTTAATAACCTCTAAGCGGCCACACAATAAATGCAGGCTTGCCAGTCTCATACAAACTCCAAGAACAAAAAAAAAGTAGTACTACCAGGGTGTAGTGAAAGGATGAATTGATGGTTAAGTCAATCCATGTTACTTTCCTATGTTGCATGGAACATATCCTTTCCATGTTACCTCAGAAAGCATCCCAAATGTATATATGAGGGTAGAAATGCTGTAGTCAGTGCTAGAAATGAACCTCACTCTTCATGACTTTAAAAGGAAGAGGTTTTTTTTTTGCTTTTATTTACTACTGGCAGAGATAATATGAAAAGTCCAGCCTGGATAATGAAATGTGATTTAATTTAAATTATTCTTAAAATACCAAACATAAAACACAGTTGTCCATTTCTTACTGCATAGTGCTCTCCAAGAGGCAGTTGAAGAAAATGCCCATTAATATATGTAATATCCACTCACAAGATAGCTATAAGTTAAAAACAATTTTCAATTCCTTCAAAATAGTTCAGTGAATAATTACACCTTACAGTGTGATACTGAGCTATACAAACCAGGAAAATTTCAACTTTAATCACTGGCCATGGCTGAGTAGTGTGGCTCCAGCACCACAATGTTGGGATGATCGCTTTCATTGTTACTAACCTAGGAAGAGGGAAGAAAGGAATAGCTAAGCTTCTTGGCTTGGCTATTATCCATTGATATCTCTTCCACATCGCTCACTCACTTAAATAATACCTATGTATTGGGTAAGGACAGAATTACTATTGGATTTGATGTCCTGTATGGTTGAATACCATACGAGCACTAACTGCCTAAGCCAAAATGCCTTTTCTGGCAATGTAATAAAGAATTAAATATCTCAGCAAGGATGATCGCATGCAGCAGTTAAGTGGGAAAAGCAGAGAACACTTTTGTTCAATGCCTTATTTCTGTCCACACAGTCATTAGTAAAGTTATTATTGATTAAAACAGTCAAGGAAATTGAGCTGATGCTTGCAGCTGAAATAACATTCATGTAATCCATATATGCTTTGAACATCTGACGGATGAGTACGGCAAGGGTGTCCAGTTGCTGAGGGTCCGGGTGGGCCATCTATTTCCCAGTGATGTTTCTTTATGCTGTAAGACTTAAGTGAAAGACTAAGTTCCACAGTGTGCAACAGTATCAAAGTTGAGAAGACTAAATGATAAGATGAGATAAATCAAGAATAAGTGATCTAGTGACACCAAGCTTGAATTTCAAAAGGCTTCAGATTGTAAAAGGAAGGAATGATTGGAAGTCATGAGCCAGAGTGAGTTGGGTAGAAGATATTGCAATGAATCGTGATATCAACACAATGAGGTTGTTACGAGGAAGAGTAGCTAGGAATGTTGGTTAGAACTTAAAATGATCAAGAGAGGAAAATTCAGAGGAGTAATGATCATAGTAGTATCAATTAGCTTCTGATAGATTGTGCAAGTTAGGAGTGATTGTACATTCATGTTCTTTGAGAAGGTTAGTAATTTGGGGGAAATGTTTCTGGTCTCGTGAAGATGAATGCATCCATATTCCCCAGTGGCTTTTTCATGATGAGTAAATTGGGAAGGGGCTGCAGCCATATCCTTGAGCTTCCTGGGAATATATATTCTGCTCTAACAACATTTCTAAGCATAAAGTTGTTAACTAAAAACTCAGTCAATAAAAACTCAGAAGTGAAAACAATCTAACATAAGCAATGAGACAAATGAAATAATCTCACAATTAAAACAGGCAGCAAGATAAACTGTCCTACAGTGACATTGAAGCAACATATATTCTAATGTGTACAGACAAATCACCCCAGTGTATCTCAGTCAATTGATGAACTGTTGCTGGCTGCAGGCAGTATATGAGGCCTATTCTAATTACACTACAAATTAGCCTGAGTTATCAGCAAGTAGAGTGCTATTTGATTCTGCATGCTACAAGTGTGAAAACTTCTTTCATCTTCTAGATGTCTCACTTTCCACCATTTCAGACACTGTGTTTATTATTCTTTCAGGCTACTGCTTCTTCTTATTTCTGACAAGATGGAGACATACAATCCTTTGATTTGATGTCCCCAGGGGGTGCCACCCTTCTTCACAACCAATTAAGTGGAGTCACTGCTGTATTGGAGACACAAACAACAACCAATTTGGACATAGCAAGGTCCCACATATAGCAGTGAAATAAGTGGCCAATTAATTTGTTTTAATGGTGTTGAGAAATCAATGTTGGACAGGGAACTGGAAGAAATCTTCTTCAAATAGTGTTGTATGACCTTTTACATCTTATTGGAAAGATGGTCGGGATTAAATTAGTTAGCTCTTGAAAATGAGAACGGGGATCGCAATGCGCAATTAACCTGTGCCTGTTGGGTGGAATGCAGGCTGCACGCCAACTTTGGGCTTTTGATAAGGTCCGCATAGGAGATTGGTTAAGAAGGTAAGAGCCCATGGGATCCAGGGCAATTTGGGAAATTGGATCCAAAATTGGCTTAGTGGCAGGAGGCAAAGTGTGATGGTCGAGGGTTGTTTTTGCGAGTGGAAGCCTGTGACCAGCGGTGTACCACAGGGATAGGTGCTGGGACTCTTGCTGTTTGTAGTGTACATTTATGATTTAGACATGAATATAGGAGGTAGGATCAGTAAGTTCGCAGATGACACAAAAATTAGTGGTGTCGTAAATAGTGAGGAGGAACGCCTTAGATTACTGAACCATATAGATGGGTTGGTAAGATGGGCGGAGCAGTGGCAAATGGAATTTAATCCTGAGAAGTGTGAGGTGATGCATTTTGGAAGGAAAGGCAAGGCAAGGGAATATACAATGGATAGTAGGACCCTAGGAAGTACAGAGGATCAGAGGGACCTTGGTGTACTTGTCCATCGATCATTGAAGGCAGCAGCACAGGCAGATAAAGTGGTTAGGAAGGCATATGGGATACTTGCCTTTATTAGTCGAGGCACAGAAAATAAGAGCAGGGAGGTTATGATGGAGCTGTATAAAATGCAAGCTAGGCCACAAATAGAGTACTGTGTACAGTTCTGGTCGCCACACTATAGGAAGGATGTGATTGCACTGGAGAGGGTGCAAAGGAGATTCACCAGGATGTTGCCTGGGCAGGAGCATTTCAGCTATGAAGAGAGACTGGATAGGCTAGGGTTGTTTTCCTTAGAGCAGAGAAGGCTGAGGGGCGACCTGATTGAAGTATACAAAATTATGAGGGGCATTGATAGGTTAGATAGGAAGAAACTTTTTCCCTTAGCGGATGGGTCAATAACAGGGGGCATAGATTTAAGGTAAGGGGCAGGAGGTTTAGAGGGGATTTGAGGAAAAATGTTTTCACCCAGAGGGTGGTTGGAATCTAGAACACACTGCCTGAAGGGGTGGTAGAGGCAGGAACCCTCAAAACATTTAAGAAGTATTTAGGTCAGCACTTAAAATGCCATAGTATGCAAGGCTACGGGCCAAGTGCTGGAAAATGGGATTAGAATAGATAGGTGTTTGATGGCTGGCACAGACACGATGGGCCGAAGGGCCTGTTTCAGTGCTGTATAACTCATTGACTCTTTGCTCAGCATAATTTCTGCATGCAACCAACACTAACCACACTGTTCATTGGTGGCATATATCAGCAGGGGTCCATTATAGTTTCTAACTTGCATGACTTAAAGCATCTTGACCAGCTGCTGGGGATTGTTCTGCAAGTGGATCTGACCTGGGAAAGAATGAAGAATGGATGAGCTCAAAAGAAGGAGTCATGTCCTATATCTTCTGGGGGCATGAGGTCCTCCATAAACAGTATGAAAATGCAGTGAAAACAAATAGCTGCGGAGATCGGTGCCAGGATTATAGCCCCAAGGACCTGGATGCAATGCTGCAAGCAGTTTAATGATCTCAAATGAGTATGAAAGATCAGTGAATGCATCTTCAGATTCCATATCCTTACAACTGAACCATTAACCACAGCCACTTCTCAAATCACCATCCACCCATCACTCACCTACAAGCAACTTCTATCAATCAGGACTCTCATCTAACATTCATATGCTTCGGCTAACTCTCACACATTTAGCACTGTTGGGAGGTTGCATACATGGTTCTGCACAGAGGACTCAGATGAGGTCTTTGATTGACCAAGGTCACTGAAGAAAGTTGATGGGTGTACACACCCAAATGCTGGGTGCATTGGAAAGCCTGTCAGAAAGCCTACTTGCAATTTCAAGGAGCCTGGAGGAGTCCAGCACAAACATAGCACAGGGTTTTGCGCAGAACCTGAAGCCCATTCTTTCCAATATGGAATGGGAAGCTGTCTCCAGCAACACACCTGTGGAACCCACCATGTTACAGTGTCTGATGGCTGATGCCTCAGCTTCCATTGCAGCACAAGCAGTATTCATCCAACATCTGAGTGCTGCCATGGCAGCTCAGACTGTTGCCTTCATGGCTATGGATACCAGTGTGCAAAGGGGCTTCCAAGGCATCACACCACTCATGCAATCTGTTCTCGAACAGGTCTGCTCCCAAAAGACACTGTGCAAATGTGGCTTCCTGCTAAGTGCCCTTCTCACCCTCCTCTTGCCCCTCCCTCTTCTAGTAACTTGTCCTACTCTGGGTAGCCTCTGTTCATTCTCCAAATCATGCTCAATGCCAAGAGGAATTTGACTGCCCATGTTTGGAAGCAAATGATTTGTGTACAAGCCTTTAGATCACCATAAAACACTTTAGCACCAGCCAGATGACTCCCTGCTGATCACTGAAACTTTAAACAAGATGGAAAAGCATCCAAAGAGCACAGAATTGAAGCAACAGCCAGAAAAAAAAATCCAACAATTAACCTGAAAGCACCTGAACAATGGGAGCACAGTTGACTAAATGGCTCATGTATGATTCTGAACACTAGCAACTGCACATGTTCAATTCCTGTTCTGGTCTGAGGAAGGCAATGGGAAACCACCTCATATACCTTCTACCCTAGTCATGCTCATCTCTCCTGCTTGGAGAAAAAAAGAAGAGGACCTGTCCTTGGGCACAGTACTATACCTGAACAATGGGCTGCTTTTAAAGAGGACATAGCTCAGTACAGTGAAGGTACATTCCCATGTTAGGGGAAGGCACAGCAAACAGATCCCGAGCTCCCTGGATGAGAGAAGTGATAGAGAGTTGGATAAAGCAGAAAAAGGATGCATATATCAGGTGGGTAATATAATTAAGAACCAGGCTTAAAAAAGAAGGTTCAGAGGGGAAGTGAAAAAACAGTTAAGTGAAGCAAAGAGAGAATATGAGAAGAGGCTCACAGCTAACATAAAAGGGAATCTATAGCTACATAAATGGTACAAGGAGGAATGGGTCTGATTAGGGACAAATAAGGGGATTTATGCATGGCTGAGGTGCTGAATGAACACCTTGCATCTGTCTTCACCAAGGAAGCTGTTGCCCAAATCATGGTGAAAGAGGAGGTAGTTGAGACACTGGATGAGCTAAAAATTGATAAAGAGGCAGTATCAGATAGGCTGGCTGTACTTAAAGTCACCCAGTGATACATAGGGAATCAAGGGTGAAAATTGCAGAGGTACTGGCCATAATCCTCCTCAGGTGCAGATGTGGTGCCAGAGGACTGGATAATTGCGAATGTTACACCCATGTTCAAAAAAGGATATAAGGACAAGCCCAGCAACTACAGGCAAGTCAATTTCAACTCATTAGTGGGAAAGCCTTTGGAAACAACAATTTGGGACAACATCAATAGTCATTTGGATAAATGTGAATTAATTATGGAATGCCAGCAAGGATTTGTTAAAGGCAAATTGTGTTTAACTAACTTAGAGGCCATAGAATAAAAAGGACAGTAGCAGCCTGTATACGAAATTGGCTGAGTGACAGGAAGCACAGAGTAGTTGTGAACAGTTGTTTTTTGGACTTCTTCTTCTTTGGCCTCCTTATCTCGAGAGACAATGGATACGCGCCTGGAAGTGGTCAATGGTTTGTGAAGCAGCGCCTGGAGTGGCTATAAAGACCAATTCTAGAGTGACAGGCTCTTCCACAGGTGCTGCAGAGAAATTTGTTTGTCGGGGCTGTTACACAGTTGGCTCTCCCCTTGCGCCTCTGTCTTTTTTCCTGCCAACTACTAAGTCTCTTCGACTCGCCACATTTTAGCTGGAGGAAGGTAGATAGTGGGGTTCCCCAGGGGCCGGTGTTGGGACCCCAGTTTTTCCTGATATATTTTAAATGACCTGGACTTGTGTGTACAGAGCACAATTTCAAAATTTGCAGATGACACAAAACTTTGAAGTATTGTGAACTGTGAGGAGGATAGTGATAAACTTTAAGAGGACATAGACAGGCTGTGGAATGGGCAGACAAGTGGCAGATGACATTTAATGCAGAAAAGTGTGAAGTAATACATTTTGGTATGAAGAATAAGGATAGCCAATATAAATTAAAGGGTATAATTCTAAAGGGGGTGCAGGAACAAAGGGACCTGGGATATCTGTGTAGAAATCATTGAAGGTTGCAGGGTAGGTCGAGAAATTGCTTAATAAAGCTTACAGGATCTTGGGGTTTATAAATAGGGGTATAGAGTACAAAAACAAGGAAGTTATGATAAATCTGTATAAAACACTGATTTGACCTCAACAAGAGTGTTATGACCAGTTCTGGGGCCACACCTTCGGACGGATGTAAAGGACTTAGAGAGGGTGCAGAAAAGATTCACGAGATTGGTTCCAGGGATGAGGAACTTCAGTTAGATGGATAGGTTGGAGAAGCTGGGTCTGCTCCCCTTGAAGAAGAGAAGGTTAAGAGGAGATTTGATAGAGGTGTTCAAAATCATGAGGGGTCTGGACAGAGTAGGCAGGGAGAAACTGTTCTCATTGGCGGTAGGATCCAGAAACAGGGAACACCAATCTAATGTGATTGGCAAAAGAAGAAACAGCGACATGAGGAAAAACTCTTTTACGCAGCAAGCAGTTAGAATCTGGAACGCACTGCCTGAGTATGGTGGAGGCAGATTCAATCAAGGCCTTCAAAAGAGAACTGGATGATTACCTGAAGAGAAAAAATTTGCAGGGCTATGGAGAAAAGGCAGGGAGTGGAAAGGGAGGGAGAGGTGGTTGATATTTGCAGAGAGCCAGCACAGACAAGATGGGCTGAATGACCTATTTCAGTGGTGTAGCCATTCTATGATTCTGTGAAGTAATTGATTTTCCCTTCAAATAACACTGCAGGGGCAGGGCGGAAGGGGGATGGGTGTCAGGAGGCCTTCAAATTGTTGAATGCGTGCTCAGCTGTGAGGGGTTAAGAGCGAGTAGCCTGGACAATGGAGCTCCAAAATAGCAACACTGGCATCAAATCAATGTTGCACGCTGAAGGTCCATTGTGGACCTCTAATCCAATCAGATGAGAATTAACTATTTAAGGCAACAGAAAACTTGATTAATAAGTCCAGAGAGTTTATAGAAAGTAAAATAATACCTAACAATTGGAAGTAGTATAATATTTAACAAACTCAAGTATGCAACTTCATAGCTGTTGCAGGTGCGCTTCCTGGTTGAGTTTGGTCATAGAGTGACATGGTTGTCTCTTTTCGGTTTTGATCCCTTGTCAGGCAGAGAATATGGCTGTTGGTCTGTGCTTCTGCTTCTGAGGTTGTTTCTGCTCAACAAAGCATTGTAGGCCCTGTTTTGCAATCTCTTTTTGGCCATCCAACCACCTTGTAGTTTGCCCGATGGTTGGTCCTGGCCCTATGATGTCAGTTACTCCCCTACTCTAATTGGGGCTTAATTGTACTTGCCAATAATTATGACAAAAAACTATGAAGAGTTCGATTCATTATGGTTATCACCTCCTTAGACAGCATGAAATTTATACAGAAATTGATTCTTTGTTAGCCAAGCTATTGAATGTTATTAGGGTTCACAATGCTTTTCTGTGGACTTTGCATTACAGCGAGTTACAGAATTCAACTGACACTGCACTTTTTCACAAGCTGAAGACTGAGTTGTAAGCTTAATAAACTTTAAATTAAAAACCTGCTCTTTCTAGCATGCTTATTGATTCATTAATTATAACTCAATTAAGGTTAATTACTTTTATGATCATCTGTTTCAAGACAGGTTACTACTTAATACCATAATTAGATTAATACAGTAGTTAATGCAGAATATAAAATGGCTTCTTTGGTCACATATTAGTAATAAAATGGCTTCCTTGAACTTGTTAATTATTACAGAGGATACAGTGTGTAAATGGTCAAGTTAAACCAAAATCTGACGACCCAAGCAAATCTACAACAATAAGATAGCAGCACTGGTCTCATGCAATCATACGAATTAGGAGCAGGATGTAGACCATATGGAGTTGCACACTGATTGATGCCATGATCTGCCTTCTCTGCATACTGCAGTCCCAGGTTAAGTATGCATGTGCTAACATAGGAACATAGGAAATAGGAGCAGGAGTAGGCCGTTTGGCCCGTCAAGCTTGCTCTGCCATTCAAACAGATCATGGCTGATCATCTACCTCTATGCCATTTTCCCCCACTATCTCCATATCTCACGATGTCATTAGTATCCAGAAATCTATCAATTTCTGTCTTGAACATATTCAATGAATGAGCCTCCACAGCCTTCTGGGGTAGAGAATTCCAAAGATTCACCACCCTCTGAGTAAAGAAATTCCTCCTCATCCCAGTATTAAATGGCCGGTCCCATATTCTGAGACTGTGTCCCCTGGTTCTGGCCTCACCATCCGGAGAAAACATTCTATCCACATCTACCCTGTCACGTTCTGTAAGAATTTTATAAGTTTCAATGAGATCACCTCTCATTCTTCAAAACTCTAGAGAATACAGGCCCAGTTTCTGCAATCTCTCCTCATAAGACAATCTCATCATCCCAGGGATTAGTCTGGTGAACCTCCATTACACTCCCTCTATGGCAAGTGTATCCTTCCTTGGATAAGGAGACCAAAACTGTACACGCTACTCAAGCTATGGTCTCACCAAGGCTGTATACAATTGCAGCAAGAAATCTTTACTCCTGTGCTCAAATCCCCTTGCAATGAAGGCCAACATATCATTTGCCTTCCTAATTGCTTGCTGCACCTGCATGCTAGCTTTTAGTGACTCATGAACAAGGACAGCCAGGTCCCTTTAGACATCAATACTTCCCAACCTCTCACCATTTAAGAAATACTCTGCCTTTCTGTTTTTTCTACCAAAGTGGATCACTTCACACTTATTCACATTATAGTCCATCTGCCATGTCCTTGCCCATTCACTTAGCCTGTCCAGTTCCGCTTGAAGCCTCGTTGCATCCTCCTCACAACTTACATTCCCACTTAGTTTTGTGCCATCAACAAATTTGGAAATAATACATTTAGTCCCCACATCCAAATCATTGATATAGATTGTGAACAGCTGTGGCCCGAGCACTGATCCTTGCAGTACCCCATTGGAACAGTCTGCCATCCTGAGAATGACCCATTTATTCCTAATCTCTGCTTTCTGTCCGTTAACCAATTCTCAGTTCATACCAGTATATTTCCCCAATCCCATGTGTTCTAATTTTGTTTGCTAACCTCCTGTTAGGGACCTTATCAAAAACCTTCTGAAAATCAACTACACCACATCACTGGCTTTCCTTTATTTATGCTAAAAGTAACATCCCTCAAAAAACTCCAACAGGTTTGTCAAACATTATTTCCCTTTCATAAATCCATGTTGACTCTGCCTAATCATTTTTATTATTTCCCAAGTGTCCAGTTATTTCATCCTTTATAATAGATTCTAACATTTTCCCTACTACTGACAGTAGTTCTGTAGTTCTCCATTTTCTCTCTCGTTCTCTTCTTAGTGGGGTTACATTTGCTACTTTCCAGTTTGCAGGAACCCTTCCAGAATCTACAGAATCTTGAAAAATAACCACCAATGCCTCCACTATCTCTATAGCCACTTCCTTCAATACTCTGGGATGTAGCTCATCTGGTCCAGGGGATTTATCAACTTTCAATCCAATTACTTTTTTGAGTACTATCTCTTTCTTGATACTAATTTCTTTTGGTTACTCATTTTTACAAGTCCCTTGGTTCCCTGGCGGTGCCCTTTGAACTCGGTGGGGTGCTCGCATTCGCCGCCTGCCACCGAGCCCTCGCGATATTAATCGCGGGGGCTCATTAGAATCACAGCGCCGAGCCGCCCTCCCCATATTACGTTGGGTGAAGTGAGACATTCGGCACTGTGAGAGAGTCTTTGGCAGTTCTGCAGCAGGTGCTGGGGACCTATTTTAAGTGCTCCAGCACCTGCTTCCTGACGGCTATCAAAGAAATACTTACCTGATTGCTGAAGAATGGGGTTGCTGTCAATCTGGCAGCAAAGCGGAAAGTACTGTAGAAATCCAGCAGGTCAGGCAGCATCTGTGGAGCGAGAAGCAGATTTAACTTGTCCAGGTTCATAGACCTGAAAGTTAACTCTGCTTCTCTCTCCACAAACGCTGCATGACCTGCTGAGTTACCCCAGCAGTTTCCGCTTTGCTGCCACATACTTACCCTGCTGTGTCTCAGTGTCCGGTGAAGTTGCGATCCTCTTCTCCCACTCAAGTGTAACATTCCTTCTTGTAGGCATGACGCACCTGGGTGAATAATCTTAATTTTGCACATTCTAGGAGACTTAAATAGACCATAAAAGGTATTACAAAGGTTGACAGAGAACACACCAGCACAAATGGGAATGCACGGGTGTCACAGCAATGTAAATACATCTTTCACTAAATGTTCCTCACCAACATGTGTGTCCTTTTTCTGTGGGAATTATGTGTGTCAGCATGTAGCGCCAATGTCCCATCCCTTTGCACCATTGGCCTTTCAGGAGAGCCAACATATACAATAACAGCATTGCCATGCCACTATTACTCATGATCGTCTCCACGAATTCAGTGACATGGACATTGGCTCACAGTCAGCTGCTGCCTCTAATGGTTTACACAGGGATGCTGCAGATGTAGACTGGTGCACAGCAGGTGAGCGAGGGTGATGTGCGGCTTGCAGAGCTCATGTCGGTTCCTATGGGGCAGACAGCCTTTGTCTGATAAGCCACTTCCGTATGTCCCTAGCTCACTGCTAGCTCCACGTGCAGAGCTTGGGTGCCATGTGCCCTCCCATGTGTCTTTCATGTTGTAGGTCTTCAGCGTCCTCCTAGTCCGAGGAGGAATCCTGTTGATGTCTCTCCTCATCATGCCAGGCCTGGCCCCTATTGGGTGCGTAATTGTGCAGAGCTCAAAGAAAGGAGCTGGCCATTTTGGCCAGTAGTACAGGGCATCATCCTATCCATCCAGGCATTGGAGGCGCTCTTTCAGCATGCTGATCTCCTGTTCAATGGTGGCTCATGTAGTTCAGTGGCTGGTGTTGTATCTCTCCTCTGCAGCAGTGGTGGAGTCTCTCACCGGTGTCGGGAGCCATGTCTGCAAAGGATAGCTCTTATCTCCAAGAAGCCACCCCTCCATCTGAGCCAGTTCAGTGAACAGCAGTGGCAGCCAGGACTGGCACAAGACCCAGGTGCCATGGCAGCTGCCTGAGAAGCGGTCACACATTCACTGCAAGTAGCCCCGGTGTTCACATAGATTCACCTAGATTGAGAGGGCTCCTTTAATGGTGATGTCTGCAGGGGGTAGCCTGGCAGTAGGCCTGATGGCCACATGAGTGCAGTCTATGAACATTACAACCTATGGTTCTCCAGCAATGGTGCCAGAACCACTGGCCCTCCTGAAGCGGACATCCTTATTGACCCTCCGGTGCAGAGCATTGGTGACCTCCCTGTTGCTGCGGTGGACTGCTGACTGTGTGACCCCATAAAGCTCTCTGGTGGGCCACAAAGGCTGCAGAGGAAGCAGGCTTGAGAACCTCTGCCACTATGAGGAACAAAGGCATGGGATGTCCACCGGAGCCCCTGGACTGCAGGTCATCCTTGAGCAGGGCACAGAGACGTGTCACCACCCTCTCTATATGTGCAATCTCCTCTGACACTGGTGCTCTGACATCCGATGGCATGTCATGTGGGGCCTGTAGATGCACAGAAACCGTAATGGTGAGCTCCCCTTGATGGCTGCTGCTCACGACCGGGAACCTCTACGTTGATCGCACCTGCCTATTGGTATTGCCTCTGGCGCATATGGATCCTCACGTGTAGAGGATCATACAATGTAGGATGAGCTATACCTATTTCCATATGAACCCTACATGTATTTGGAGGTTCCTAACAGGGCCTGGATTGGTGTTGACGGGTACATCATCTGCTTTCCTGGATCAACTATGTGGCATGCCATGGCATTGCCCATCTTAGCCAACATTCAGCATGGCACAGCATGGCCACATCAAGATCCTATCAGCTGAATCGATTGCCCCCACCATCCATAAAACCTTAATGCTCCTGCCCTTTCTGGCACCCTCCCCACACACAGGGTGCCCAGTGTGCCATTGCCCCCTCACAAACACAGAGCGTACACTGTTAACGGAGGGATGGTACACGGTACCTCCCTTCATGCCAGCACAGTTTTTCCTCCAGTAATCCCAGACCACCTTCCTTTAAGAATGCAGAGGCAGACCCCTGTGTATTCCCCCCTTCCCTCCTCCCTTCCGTAATACAGAATGAAGACCTGCCGGCTTTTCAGATCATGAATGGGACGGCACGTGACGGCCGCCCACTCAACGAAAAATCCGGCAGTGTCAGTGGAGGGGCGGTGGGCTGCATAATCAGCATAGGTAAGTAAGCATTACCATATGCTAATTGTGGGCCGCGCCGAGGTCCCGCCGCCACCGGTAAAATGCAGCGGGCCCATCTTGACGTCGCGGGTCAAGGCGAGCCTCTCCCCGTAGCATTTTACCGGCCCCTGCGCCACAACCCACGGGGTCAAGGGGCCAGTAAAATTCAGCCCTATGTGTCATCCTCTGTGAAGACAGATACAAAGTAATTGTTTAGTCACACTTCCATTTCCCTATTCTCCACCACAAACTCTCCTGCCTCCACCTGTAATGGACCCACATTTGTCCTTGCTAATCTTTTCCTGTTCACATATCCAAAGAAGCTTTTACAGTCCGCCTGTATGTTTCTCGCTAGCATGCATTCATATTCTCTTTTCCCCTTCTTTATCAGTTTCTTGAACCTTCTTTGTTGGATTCTAAGTTGCTCCCAATCCCTGGGCATCCACTTTTTCTGGCAACCTTCTTAGCCACTTTTTTTGATCTAATGCAATCCTTAATTTCTTTTGTGAGCCATGGTTGATTCACTTTCCTGTTCTGTTTTTATGTCTTAGAGGAATATATATTTGTTGTAAACCACATAATACGTTAAATATTGCCTGTTTACTGTCAAACCTTTTAGTGTATTTTCCCAATCCACCATAGCTAATTTGCCCCTCATACCTTCATAGTTCCCTTTGTTCAGATTTAAGACCCTCGTTTCAGAATGAACTATATCTCTTTCTTATTAATATGGTGTTCGGCACTCTTTGCGTTAGAAGTGTGCACGCATACAATGGATGCTATTTTGGAACCTTAAGGGACCTCATAGTACCCAAAAGGCAGGCACCACCAAGTCCACTGTCTCCCCCAGCATCTCTTAAATTGCACTGCTCCCACTGAACTCATTGAAGTTTTTTGTGGAGCTTGAACTGACAACCTTTTGACTTAGAGGTGAGCTTGCTGTTACTGAGTCAAGGCTAACACCAAAAGAACACAAAGAAGGAACTCTATCATTTCAAAACACTCGACTAAAGAATTTCAGAATCCATTTTTTTTTAAATTGTCATTGACTTCAATAGCTTGCTTGCATGTGGAATGAATAACACAGTTCTGTAGTTTAACCCTTTTTGAATATTGGTTCAAAGGATGACTCTATTTTTCTTTATCATGCTGTAATATAACTAAATTGCTCTGCGAGTAATTTTACATCTCGAAAGCCCTTCTTACTCCTCTATTTTTTATTTTATTCGTTCGGGGATGTGAGCATCGCTGGCTAGGCCATCATTTATTGCCCATCCCTAATTGCCCTTGAGAAGGTGGTGGTGAGCTGCCTTCTTGAACTGCTGCAGTCCTTGGGGCATAGGTACACCAACATATATGGTATATGTTTCCTTATAGTTTTCTTCAATTCTTTCTGGGCAACTTCTTAGCTAGCCTGTACGCTTCTGTGTAACTTGTCTTGTTTCTTTCTATTTTCTTTGTGGTCCAACCTGTATTCTTCATAAATCCTAGCTTCGTGAAGTGTTTCCTCAGTGGTTTCAGGAACATATTCTTTTTTTTTTCTACAGTTTCCTGCACTTAACAGGTTCAGTGTTTAATCTATTGCTGTTCTTGAGTTCATATTCTTTATTTATTTTATTCAGCTTCAGTCTGGATTTCCCTTGCCCAATCTTCTTAGATTCAGTTGAACCTTAGATAGTAGTAATTAGTGGTTTCAGCTGCAGTCTGCTCTTGGGAAGACCATGCAGATCCTGATGCTGTCTATCCAATATGAAAACAATTTACTTTCTTGTAAGTCATCTAAGGGATATCCCATTGTATTTCATTTTATGGGACTCAATATTTATTTGTGGCCAGGAAGAGAGTGGATGGGTAGAGGAGGATTTCCCAATGGGAAACCCAGAAGTATGAGTTTCCCAGACATCCCTCAGAAATTTTACCAACAGGTTTCATTGACAGCCAGTGAGGTTGACAGGTTAAGACTGACATCATGGGGTGGGGGTGTGGGGTGGGGAGGGGCACAACAGTCAGACGTCGGGGATGGGGGTTAGTCATCATGAGGGTGGGGGGTTGAATCGGACATTGCAGGAGTCGAGGGTCAGCTGATCGAGTGTTCCCATCCTATGCAGATAAGCTTGTTGGGTCTGGAGGAAACATTCCTGCTTCTCCTGGCCCACATGCAGTGCCTTAGAGGCATTAACCTCATGGATCCTTCCCTGTTTGCCTCCTTTTACCTGCTGGGAATGCCAGCCTCCATGAGATAAAAATTAAAATGCTGTAAGAATGAAGGGACGCCGTCAACGTAAAAAGATTTCAGTAACTGACCCGCCTCTTAAGAGCGGGTTGGTCACTGGCCAACAACACCAACATCCCCCGCCCTCCAACCTTCCTCCATTAACACCAGAAGTGGGTGGGTTGGAGGGAGGTTTGTGTCAGGTTCGAGATTTTTTTTTAATGTTATCATCCCGACTCACCGATGTGGTTAAAATTTCTGCCATGGTGTCTGCTATAGTTAGCTTGTTGTAAATGCAACACATTACCTCTCATTTCTTTATTTGGGTCATGGTTGCATATTAAACAACCTTTCAAGCAGCTGAGTCAGTCCAAACTGGTCAACTTTCCCACGATGTTAAAAAAAATCCCATTGAGGCAATCTCAATTGTCTTTGGTAGCTTTGTGTAAGACTCTCTGAGGTTCCTGTATTTTGCAATCAATTTTGGAATATTGACTTATTAGAATTAGAACTAGAATTAGAATATTACAGCGCAGTACAGGCCCTTCGGCTCTCGATGTTGCGCCGACCTGTGAAACCATCTGACCTACACTATTCCATTTCCATCCATATGTCTATCCAATGACCACTTAAATGCCCTTAAAGTTGGTGATACTACTGCTGCTGCAGGCAGGGCGTTCCACGCCCCTACTACTCTCTGAGTAAAGAAACTACCTCTGACATCTGTCCTATATCTATCACCCCTCAACTTAAAGCTATGTCCCCTCGTGTTTGCCATCACCATCCGAGGAAAAAGACTCTCACTATCCACCCTATCTAACCCTCTGATTATCTTATATGTCTCTATTAAGTCACCTCTCCTCCTCCTTCTCTCCAACGAAAACAACCTCAAGTCCCTCAGCCTTTCCTCGTAAGACCTTCCCTCCATACCAGGCAACATCCTAGTAAATCTCCTCTGCACCCTTTCCAAAGCTTCCACATCCTTCCTATAATGCGGTGACCAGAACTGCACGCAATACTCCAGGTGCGGTCTCACCAGAGTTTTGTACAGCTGCAGCATGACCCCGTGGCTCCGAAACTCGATCCCCCTACTAATAAAAGCTAACACACCATATGCCTTCTTAACAGCCCTATTAACCTGGGTAGCAACTTTCAGGGATTTATGCACCTGGACACCAAGATCTCTGTTCATCTACACTACCAAGAATCTTCCCATTAGCCCAGTACTCTGCATTCCTGTTACTCCTTCCAAAGTGAATCACCTCGCACTTTTCCGCATTAAACTCCATTTGCCATCTCTCAGTCCAGCTCTGCAGCCTATCTATGTCCCTCTGTACCCTACAACATCCTTCGGCACTATCCACAACTCCACCGACCTTAGTGTCATCCGCAAATTTACTAACCCACCCTTCTACACCCTCTTCCAGGTCATTTATAAAAATGACAAACAGCAGTGGCCCCAAAACAGATCCTTGCGGTACATCCTTGTGGACAATAAATGCTGACCTAGCCAGCGACCCCCACATCCCCCAAACAAATAAAAAAAATGGTACTACACAAGATAAGAGCTCATGGTGTTGGGGTGATATATCAGCATAGATGGAGGATTGGCTAACTAATAGGAAACAAACACTCAGGATAAATGGATCATTTTCAGGATGGAAAACCAACTAGTGGAATGCCACAGGGATCAGTGCTGGGGCTTCAACTATTTACGATCTATATTAATGAATTGGATGAAGGGACTGACTGTACTGTAGCCAAATTTGCTGACAATACAATGATAGGTAGCAAAGCAAGTTGTGAGGAGGATACAAAGAGTCTGCTATGTTGGTTATGCCCATTTGGAGTCTTTTCCATTCACTAGGTTGCAACCCTATCAGAAGATCTGGGGCATGTTTGCATATAACGACTACCTGACCACTTTTATGGTTCTTTTCTAGTAGACTCACATGTCTGTATGCAATCCAAGGTCTGGCCCCATGTATGGCTCATTAATGTATGTCAAAGGTTTAGAGATTCCTCCATTTCAGATTTGGCATTGTGGTATGTTATTACGTTTGGCCTTCATTATAGAGATAATACTGTGGAACCCTTTCTTCATTTTCACATTGTGGGCTGGAGTTTGTCTGGCCAGTAGGAGTGGGAGTGGAGGCATGGGGGACTGAAATATAGTGACAGACATGCTCACCTGGAAACCGACATCATGACATTGCTTCCGGATTTTGTCAGCAGTGGGAAAGCTCCAAGGCGGCGTTGCCACTCTGACACGGCAGTACTGTAACTTAAATTGCAGAAGAGCTAGTTGTAATACATTTGCATTGAAGTGGTCGCAATTTTGTGCGGGGCTTCAAATGTAATCAATGGCGTGCGAGGATCATGTGCCTTCTGATACCCGGCTGTTTAAAGGTGGCGCCCCCGAGGTGAGGTCTCAGTGATGCTGCAGGAAGGCAGCCATGAGGAGCAGTAGATAAAGGACGAGGGGGAATGAGACCATTGTTGACCTGCAGTGGTGATCACTTTGCACTGGTGGGCTCATTGTAGGGTGCAAGGGTTCTAGGTTATATTTCGGGTGCAAGGGCTCAGTGAGCGATTTCTCAGGTGCTGTCCTCTCTGTAAGGGTAGGTATTGAGGGCTATTAGCAGGTATTCCGAGGGGCACAGTAAAGCGAAAGGCGCCATGACAAATTCGTCTCTGCAAGGTCAGCACTCTGGAGGGCTACTGATCAGATGGCATTTGTCTCATACACCCTGTCTTTGTGGACGCCCATGACACACAGTAGTGGCTCAGAAGAAGGGAAAGCCAGGATCCAGCTGCACCCACCCATGAAGCTCAAGAGGAGAATGGTGGCAGCCAGGCATGCCAAGAAGGCCATACCCATGCCACAGAGAGTACCACACTCAATTCAACTACCTCTAAATGTCCGGGTGACAGTATATGCAAAGACTGTAGCTCTTCAGGCCATCACCGACATGCACCATACTGCAGGATGAGTTGCTTCGGTGGATACTCAAGGCCCGTGACCCTGAAGATCATGGTGGCACTGAACATTTAGGCTGCTGGCTTTTTCTGTGGAAAACCAGGGACATGTGTGGGGCCTGTGGCCGAAAAGCAGCCATGTATTTGCCAGGATGTGGTTATGTCTAAACCCCTTGCCACCGCCTTTGTGGTCATTCCCTCCCCTTATCTTGCTCCCTCCGGCATAGCCACATGCTAGCCTCAAAGAGGAGAGAGCTATGGAGGACTTACCTTGGTGGAGTGAAGGAGGTCGTTGACATTCTTGCGACACTGGACCCAGTTCCGCGGTGAGGGGTGCAGTGACCCCATGGCTGATGACCATCTCAGCGATCTCCAGCAACAGCACCCACCCCATAAATGCTCATCTACCTAAACAAGTGGCCTTTGGTGCTCTTGCTATTAAACACAAAGCTATTATTCAAGATCAATAGGTTTATCAACATTAGAATAAACTGTGACTTGATTTGCAATCTTACCAAAATCACAACCTCAGCTTGTGCTTCCTGCTGTCTGATTCTACTGTGCAGTCCCTGCCCAACACTGCTGCTTATGCCCTTTGTGCCTGCCATGGGATTTTATGCAGTCCCAATCCCTTCCATTTCTGGCTCCCCGTGTTGACTCAGACCTTCTTTACCACAACTCCTTTTTCTTGTTATCATTAATCATTTTTATTGGTCTATGTTTGCAATCTGTTGGTATTTTCAGGGCTTTCCTTTCTGTTTTCACTACTTCTGTTCATTGCATGAGTTTTTATTCAGTCACTCTCCTTAGGAACATCGGAACATAGGAGCAGGAGTAGGCCATTCAGCCCGTCGAGCCTGCCCAGTTATTCAATACGATCATGGCTGATCATCCACTTCAATGCCTTTTACCACACTATCCTCATATCCCTTTATATCATTGATATTTTGAAATCTGTCAATTTCTACTTTAAACATACTCAATGACTGAACTTCCACAGCCCTCTGGGGTAGAGAATTCCAAAGATTCACAAATCTCTGAGTAAAGAAATTTCTCCTCATATCTGTCCTAAATGACTTCCCCCTTATTTTGAAATGGTGTCCCCTGGTTTTAGACTCTCCAACCAGGGAAAACATCTTACCTGCATCTACCCTGTCTATCCCTTTCAGTATTTTGTAGGTTTCAATGAGATCACCTCTCATTCTTCGAAATTCCAGAGAATACAGGCCCAGTTTCCCCAGTCTCTCCCCATAGGACAGTCCTGCCATCCTGGGAACAAGTGTGATGAACCTTCGTTGCATTCCCTCTCTGGAAATACCCTTCCTAAGGTAAGGGGACCAAAACTGCAGACTGTACTCCAGGTGCAGTCTAACCAAGGTTCTATACAATTGAAGCAAGAGTTCACTACTCCTGTACTCAAATCCTTTTATGATAAAGGCCAACATACCATTTGCCTTCTTGATTGCTTGTTGCACCTGCATGTTAGCTTTCAGTGACTTATTGACAAGGGCACCCAGGTCCCTCTTTACATCTACACTTAGCATTTAAGAAATACTCTGCTCATCTATTCCTCCTACCAAAGTGGATGACCTCACATTTTTTCATGTTATATTCCATCTGCCACATTCTTGCTCATTCACTTTTTTAAAAAAAGACTTCCATTTATATAGTGCCTTACGACATCCCAAAACATTTTACATCCAATGAAGTACTATTGAAGTGTAGTCAGTGTTATAATTTAGGAAACTCAGCAACCAATTTGCACACAGCAAGCTCCCAGCAACATCAATTAGGTAATGACCAGATCATATATTTTTATCATGTTGATTGAAGGATAAATTTGGCCAAGACAGCAGGGATAACTCCCCTGTTCTTCTTCTTCACTTTAATGTCCTGCAGAGATGGCAGGTGGGTCCTCGGTTTAGCGCCTCGTCTAAAAGACAGCATCGTCAACAGTGCAGCTTTTCCTCAATACTGAACTGGAGCATCCGCCTACAGTTTTGTACTGAAATCCTGGAGTTGAATTTGAACCCACAACCTTCGGAACTCAGAGACAAGAGTTGAACCAACTAAGCCACGGCTGACTACTTAATTTAAGATTGGGAAGGCCCTTGCTACACTGCACTATTCCTCAGTTCTCAACTTTGAACAACTTCACTTCTCTTGGTTATAATTTTAAATAAGTGATATTTTCATAATACAAATGCAAGCAATATACTTTATAGATAACACCGAGCGAGAAATTGCATCAGTCAGCACCTATTTTCAGGTGGTGCGCGTTAATCTAAGGCCCAAAAGTGGCAGGCATGAAGTGCAGTGCCCACCATATTGGGACAAAGGAACACAGGAGCAGCAATAGGCCATTTGGACCTTTGTGCCTGCTCCGCCATTCGATAAGATCATGGCTGATCTGACTATGGTCTCAACTCCACTTTCCTGTCTGCTTTCCGTAACCCTTGACTGCCTTGTCTATTGAAAATCTATCTACCTCAGCCTTGAATAAATTCAAAAACCCAGCTTCCACCATTTACTGGGGAAGAGAATTCAACAGACTAACGACCATCTGAGAGAAAA
Source organism: Heterodontus francisci (assembly GCF_036365525.1). NCBI lineage: Eukaryota > Metazoa > Chordata > Chondrichthyes > Heterodontiformes > Heterodontidae > Heterodontus > Heterodontus francisci. Next base: position 108,816,318 of record NC_090376.1, read on the forward strand.
AAATGTATCCTCATCTCTGTCTTAAAAGGGAGACCTTTTATTTTTAAACTGTCTCCCCTAGTCCTAGTCACCCCACAAGAGGAAACATCTTTCCAGCATCCATCCTATTACGTCCCCTCAGGATCTTATATGTTTCAATAAGATCACTTCTCATTCTTCTAAACTCCAATGGGTAAATCTTAGAATCATAGAAGGTTTAAGGCACAGAAAGAGGCCACTTGGCCCATTGTGTCTGCGCTGGATGAAAAACGATTCACCTATTCTAATCCCACCTTCCAGCATTTGGTCCGTAGCCCTGCAGATTACAGCACTTGAGGTGCATATCCAGACTTTCGAATGAATCGAGGGTTTTTGCCTCAACTACCCTTTCAGGCAGTGAGTACCAGACCCACACCACCCTCTGGGTGAAAAAGCTTTTCCTTGTCACTCCTCTAATTTTTCTACCAATCACTTCAAATCTATGCCCCCTCATCACTGACCTCTCTGCTAAGGTGAATAGGCCCTTCGCCGCCACTCTATCCAGGCCCCTCACAATTTTATACATTTCACTCAGATCTCCCCTCAGCCTTCTCTATTCCAAGGAGAACAACCGCAGCCTATCCAATCTTTACTCATAGCTGCATTTTTCCAGTCCTGACAACATCCTCGTAAATCTCCTCTGTACCCTCTCTAGTGCAATTACATCCTTTCTGTAATGAGGTGACCAGAACTGCACACAGTACTCAAGTTGTGGCCTAACCAATGAGTTATCCATTTCCAGCATAACCTCCCTGCTCTTATATTCTATACCACGGCTAATAAAGGAAAGGATTCCATATGTCTTCTTAACCACCTTATCAGCCTATCCTGCTACCTTCAGGGATCTGTGGACATTCACACCAAGGTCCCTCACTTCCTCTGCACTTCTCAGTATTTTCCCATTAATCGTGTATTCCTTTGCCTTGTTTGACCTCCCCAAATGCATCACCTCACACTTCTTTGGGTTGAATTCCATTTGCCACTTTTCTGCCCATCTGACCAGACCATCAATATCTTCCTGCAGCCTACAGTTATCCTCCTTGCTATCTACAACACTGCCAATCTCTGTGTTGTCTGCAAAACTCTTGATCATGTCCCCGACATTTACGTCCAAATGGTTAATACATACCACTAAAAGCAGGGGACCCAGTACTGAGCCCTGTGGAACGCCACAGGAAACATCCCTCCAGTTGCAAAAACACCTGTCAACAATTACTTTTTGTTTCCTGCCACTGAGCAAATTTAGTATTCTCCTTGCTGCATTTCCCTGGATCCCATGGGATTTTATTTTTTTAACCAGTCTGCCGTGTGGGACCTTGTCAAAAGCCTTGCTAAAACTCATGTAGACCACATCAACTGCACTACCCTCATTGTTACTTCTTCAAAGAATTCGATCAAGTTGGTCAAACAAGATCTTCCCTTAACAAATCCATGCTGACTATCCTTGATTAACCTGTGCCCTTCGAAGTCACAGTTTTCCTGTCTCTCAGAATAGATTCCAATAATTTGCCCACTACTGAGGTTAGACTGATTGGCTTGTAATTATTCGGTCTATCCGTCCCTCCCTTTTTAAACAGAGATACAACGTTATCAGTTCTCCAATCCTTCAGCACCATACCTGAATCTAGTGAGGACTGGGAAATGATGGTGAGACCTTCTGCTATTTCCTCTCTTGCATCTTTTAACATCCTAGGGCCAATCTGTTCAACCTTTTTTCATAAGTCCTTCATCCCAGGAATGAGTCGAGTGAACCTTCTCTGAACTGCCTCTAATGCAGTTTTATCCTTTTTCAAATAAGGAGACCAAAACTGTACACTACTCCAGATGTGGTCTTACCAAGGGCCTGTACAGCTGCAATAAAACTTCCGAACTTTTATATTCCATCCCCCTTGCAATAAACACCAACTTTCCATTTGTCTTCCTAACCACTTGCTGTACCTGCTGTCATGCAGGCCCCCACCTACCAAGCATGAGGCATATTAATTTCGCTACATGGACATTAAATTTCAAACTGTTGTTGAAGTGAAGAAAGGACTTGCTTTAAAGAATTGCCAGATGTGCTGGAAAGATATTTGCATATTGACAGTGATTGGAAAGGACAAAGGACCATTCCCTGACACACTCAACCCACAATGGACTTTTGATCACCAGACGGTGAAGATGGGGGAGCTCGCATTCCAGGTTGACTGCTAAGATGGCTGAATACATAAATGGACATGGTCAAACCATCTAGTCACGTGACTAACCTGCTGGGCAACCTGAGGTTTTTGAATTTGTACAAACAGTTTGGGCAGAAAGCAGAATTCACCTGGACTGAGAAGATCTCTCCTGGCTGGCTGGCCACAGCCTCTCCTGTCTGTCTGCTCCCATCTCTTTCTCACAAGCCTCTTGAGTCCACTGAAGACACATGAACCTCAAGAGAGAAAAGTCTCCTACAGCAAACAAAGTTAAGAATAATACTGGGCCCCAACGAAAAGCAAGATCTACCTACAATCAAGGTCTCTACAGTGAGCTTGAAGAACTGTAACAAAAACTCTTCAGATATTGCCTCAAATTTTTCCACTTTATTTTTCTTTTGCTCTTTTCTGTCTCTATCTGTATGTGTGTATCATGTATACATGCTAGTATGGGCGCGTCATGTATCTGTAGACGTTAACTAAATTTGAGTTTAAGTTTAAGTTTTAAAAACTTCAACTTTTCTACTTTGAACCTAAGAAAGCCTGTTTGTGCTGGTTTCTTTGCTTTCTAATTGGAAAGCGGTGAACAAGGATTTACCATAGAGGAGCTAAAAGCACAGTGTGTTTAAAATTAAACCCTGTTACAGTAAGACCAGGTGAAGGCTGAGAGGGACCCCAAGACACCTTTCCCACCTGGTCGTAACACTGCATATTAACTTTTGTGATTCATGTACCAGGACTCCCTCTGTACCACCAAATTCTGCAATCTCTCTCCATTCTTCCTGACAAAGTGGGCACGTTCACATTTTCCCACATTATGCTTCATCTCACTTAACCTATATCCCTCTGTGGACTCTTACCTCCTCTTGACAACTTACTTTCCTACCTATCTTGGTGTCATTGGCAAATTTAGCAATCATACATTTGGTCCCTTCATCCAAGTCATTGATGTAGATTGTAAATAGTTGAGGCGCCAGAACTGATTCCTGTGATACTCCACTAGTTATAGCTTGCCAACCTGAAAAAGACCCATTTATCCCCACTTCCTGCTTCCTGTTAGCTAACCAGTCTTTTATCCATGCTAATATGTTACCCCTTACACGATGTGGTCTTATTTTGTGTAAAAACCTCCCAGAGAGCCAGTGTGGTTTCAAAGCAAACAGAGGCACCGCAGACATGGCATTTGCACTCAAGACAATTGCAAGAAAAGTGTTGTGAACAAAACAAAGGCCTGTATGTCACTTTTGTAGACCACACCAAGGCATTCGATCCTGTGAGCAGAGATGGACTTTGGAAAATCCTTGAAAAACCCGGATGCTCACCCAGGTTCCTTGCCATGGTGAAACAGTTTCATGAAAATCAGTACGCACAAGTTAAGCAAAACAGTGACCTCTTGAGTCCCTTTCGAATCTCCAGTGGCGTCAAGCAGGGATATGTTCTGGCCCTGACTTTATTTACCATCTTTTTCAGCATGATGCAAGTTTGCAGATGACATGAAAATTGGTGGTGTCGTAAATAATGAGGAGGAAAGCCTTAGATTACAGGACGATATAGATGGGCAGCAGCACAGGCAGATAAGGTGGTTAGGAAGACATATGGAATACTTTCCTTTATTAACAAAGGCACAGAATATAAGAGCAGGGAGGTTACGATGGAGCTGTATAAAATGCTAATTAGGCCACAGCTGGGGTACTGTGTACAGTTCTGGTCGCCACACTATAGGAAGGATGTGATTGCACTGGAGAGGGTGCAGAGGAGATTCACCAGGATGTTGCCTGGGCTGGAGCATTTCAGCTATGTAGAGAGACTGGATCGGCTAGGGTTGTTTTCCTTAGAGCAGAGAGGGCTGAGGGGAGACCTGATAGTGGTACACAAAATTATGAGGGGCATCGATTTAAGGTTGATAGGAAGAAACTTTTTCCCTTAGCAGAGGGGTCAATAACCAGGGGGCAAAGATTTAAGGTAAGAGGCAAGAAGTTTAGAGGGGATTTGAGGAAAAAAATTTTCACCCAGAGGGTGGTTGGAATCTGGAACACACTGCCTGAAGGGGTGGTAGAGGCAGGAACCCTCACAGTGGCGCAGTGGTTAGCACTGCAGCCTCACAGCTCCAGTGACCCGGGTTCAATTCTGGGTACTGCCTGTGTGGAGTTTGCAAGTTCTCCCAGTGTCTGCGTGGGTTTCCTCCGGGTGCTCCGGTTTCCTCCCACAGCCAAAAAGACTTGCAGGTTGATAGGTAAATTGGCCATTATAACTTGCCCCTAGTATAGGTAGGTAGGTGGTAGGGGAATATAGGGATAGGTGAGGATGCGGTAGGAATATAGGATTAGTGTAGGATTAGTATAAATGGGTGGTTAATGGTCGGCACAGACTCGGTAGGCCGAAGGGCCTGTTTCAGTGCTGTATCTCTAAATCTAAAAAAAAATCTAAAGTATTTAGATGAGCACTTGAAATGCCATAGCATACAAGGCTAGTGGCCAAGTGCTGGAAAATGGAATTAGAATAGATAGGTGCTTAATGGCCGGCACAGACATGATGGGCCAAAGGGCCTGTTTCAGTGCTGTATAACTATATGTCTCTATGCTGCAGCAGGCAACGGTAGACCTTAAGGAGGCAGTTTACATGTGCTTCCAGACTGATGGAGGCCTTTCTAACCTCAGACGTCTTCAGGCTCACAGAAAGACACAAGAAAAACTCATCCGTGAACTTCTTTTCACCGATGACTGCTCTCTCCTGGCCCACAGTCAATCAGACCTGCATGCATAGCAACATGTTTTTCAGAGGCGACACAACTCTTTGGACTAAAAATCAATTTAAAGAAAACTGAAGTCCTGCATCAGCCTGCACCCTCGAAGAATATAGACCACCAATCATTGCCATCGAGGGAACCGAGCTGAATGCCGTCAAGCAATTTACTTATTTGGGGAGCATTATCTCCTTTGATGCCACCATAGACAAGGAAGTGGACAATAGGCTTTCAAAAGCAAACAGTACATTTGGCAGACTCTACAAACGAGTGTGGAGCAACCACAGCCTTAGGCCAAACTCAAAGTGTACAAAGCCGTAGTCCTCACCACCCTTCTGTATGGTGCCAAGTCATGGGTCCTATACCGCTGTCAAGTACGCCTTCTAGAGTGTTTCCATCAATGCTGCCTCCGCAGCATCCTCGCACAAACCGACAGAACCGCATCACAACATTGAAGTCCTGGAAACAGGCAACATCACCAGCATCAAGGCCATCCTCCTGCAAAGCCAACTGCGTTGGGCGTGTCATTGTGCCCGGACGGATGGCAGTTGCCTGCCCAAGATCATGTTGTTTGGAGAGCTGATCACTGGTAAAAGGAACAGAGGGGCCCCACGCAAATGTTTCAAGAACTCCCTGAAAAAGTCTCTCTCTCTGTGCCACATCAACCATTGCCTGTGGGAAGTGCAGGCCATGGATTGTGATGCCTGGAGATGCTACATCAGGAGGGCTACAGATACCTTTGAGACTGAGCGAAGAACCAGCATGAAAGAGAAAAGGAGGAGAAGGTTAGATCCATTTTCCCCCAGCAGTGACTACACCTTCACTTGCACCCACTGTGAGAGAATCTGCCAGTCACGGATAGGCCAGACTAACAACCAGTGGGCCTGTAACTGATGAGTACAACCTTCCCAAAATCTTTATCCGTGATGAAATGCCAAGAAGAGAACCGTTGATGTGGCACCTTATCATATTGGGTAAGGGCAAACAAGAGGCATCCTTTATTCAAACCTGAAACAGGTGTTAGGCCCTTTACATATGCAAATAAGAGTCTGTTTGAGGTGCATTTCCAAGGTCAGTTTGTGCGGCGATGACTAGTTTCAACATGGGCTGCAATCAATAAAAGAAACAGACCATAGTACCACCTGCAACAAAGATAATAAGTAGCTTACTGAATGAAAGCACTCGTGCACCTCTTTAACCCTATGACCCCCATACACGGACCCTCAAGCCTCCTCTCCCGACCCCAGAATGCCCATGGTCCCAGCCTCAACACCCCATTCTCCCAACCTCCTGGCCACGACCTCTGATCTCCCACATTTTCAGTCCTCATGACTCCCGGCCCCAAGCCCCGATCTCCTACGCATCCAGAAACTTGACTCCTGGCCCGGAGATCTCTGAAACCCCACCCAATTTTCCTTCCCAGGACCCTATGACTCAAGACGTGCCAACCTGATCCCAAAAACCCGACTCCAGTGACTCCAGGCCCCACGACACAATTTCGATCCTCGAGCCACAACTCTCAGCCTCTGAGACTACAAACAGCCCCTGCTGCACATTGTCTCATCCCCCAGACCTGACCTGACCCTTGAACCCACTTACCTGAGGCCCACTGCAACACTAGCAGTAGCCTGATTTTTCTCTCCTCTTCAGCAGTGGCCTTTTACGTCTTGCTGGCTCCATCATAATGAGGCTTGAAGCCCAACATCAGGGAGGCGTTGAACCTCACCATGCAAGTGTAGGGAATGTTCGCTGTGCTCCATGGGCACACCTGAATTTATAGGCAACTATCCCTAAGATGACATTTATTGTTATCTTTTTGGAATTATACCTCAACTGCTTTCCTCATGGTCAAAAACTACCCCTAAAAATGAGCTGTCACTCGCAACCAGAGTGTGGATTGACCTGCCCAATATCTGGATAACTGCTGTGAACCTGGAGGTGGAACAGGAACCCTTGTCACTGTAAACAGGAAGGCATGAATAAACGAGGCAGAATGGTGGCGTAATTGACAAATGAACTTCTGTATCAATAAATGTGGGGTAATACATTTTGCTGGAAGAATAAGGGGGTCATTTATTGCTTGGCAAATATGGCCAGGATTTGGGACTGTGACTTTGGGACCAAATGGGAGTCCTGAGTCCGCACTTGCCAAGAGCCAGAGCAGGAGAGCTATTTTCTAGCAAACAGCCTGCTATGCGGCCGGCTCCATACTCACCATCCTATCAAGGATGCTGGACTTGCTCCCAATGCTGCCAGCCCAATCACGGGGCCAGCAACTCTAGAACGTTGGCAGCCCCATGGGAGGGGTGGGTGCTGCTGAGGCTATTATGAGACCTCTAGGGTGCCTCAAAATGGAAGCTCCTTTGGAGGCATAAATTTAAACTATAAATTCAGAGGGGCAAAGCAGGCCGGCCCCTTGAAACATTTCTAGTGTCAGGAATGAGCCAGGGAGCCATCCGAACTGGGCTTTTTGCTAGCACCCCCGCCTCCAAGGCTGCCAGCCTGGGGCCAGGAAGATCCTGCCCTATGAATCTAAATGGGTTAAAGGGTCAGAGGGATTTGGAGGGTACAGATACACTGAACACTGAAAGTTGCGACATAGGTTAATAAGTCTGTTAAAAAAGCAAAAAAAAAAAAGCTTTGGGGTTTATTTCTAAAAGTTTAGAATTCAAAAGCAAAGATTAAAATGAGAGGGAGCTAAGCGAGAGTGGAGTGGGATAACAGGTACTGCGGCAGAACAGGCCTGAGAGCAGGCAGAGTGGGAGCTGTGTGAGAGAAGAGTGGGATGAAAAGCACTGCGGCAGAGCAGGCCGGAGACCAGGAGGGGTGAGAGCTGAGCAAAAGTGGATCAGAATGAAAGGCACTGCAGCAGAGCAAGCTTGACTGGAAGGATCACAGGCAGAAAGTGAAAGAATGGCATCAGTGTGAGGTCAGAGTCAGTGCAGGGAGAAAGAGTGACAGAACCTGAGGGAACTTGGATCATGATCAAGGAGAAGTATTGAGGGAAGGATCTAAGATCAAGGTAAGGAACTTGAAATTATTAAATCATGTGTTAAATCTTAAGTTTGCCCCAAAGTCTGTCCACCATCTACGAGGCACAAGTCAGGAGTGTCATTGAATACTCTCCACTTGCCTGGATGGGTGCAGCTCCAACAACACTCAAGAAGCTCGACACCATCCAGGACAAAGCAGCCCGCTTGATTGGCACCCCATCCACAAACATTCACTCCCTCCATCACCGACGCACAGTGGCAGCAGTGTGTACCATCTACAAGATGCACTGCAGCAACACATCAAGGCTCCTTAGACAGCACCTTCCAAACCCATGACCTCTACCATTGAAAAGGACAAGGGCAGCAGATGCATGGGAACACCACCACCTGCAAGTTCCCCTTCAAGCCACAAACTGCCCTAACTTGGAACTATATCGCTATTCCTTCACTGTCGCTAGGTCAAAATCCTGGAACTCCCTTCCTAACAGCACTGTGGGTGTACCTACCTCACATGGACTGCAGCGGTTCAAGAAGGCAGCTCACCACCGCCTTCTCAAGGGCAGTTAGGGATGGGCAATAAATGCTGGCCTGGCCAGTGACGCCTACATCCCATGAATGAATAAAAAAAATGTCTCGTCAGCTGGAGGAGCTTGAGTTCTGGGTTTCAAAGATTGAGCTGTAGAAGGAGTCACTGTCATGCATCCGCAGGATTGAGAGTCTTGTGGACACCATGGGCTGAATTTTCATTCAGGAGTTGGGAACTCGACACCTGGAGCATTTCAGGATCCTGACCCTATACCTCAGCAGCATTGCACTCCCGACATGATCTTGGAATGTAAATGCCCGAATTGGGCATGAGGTGAGCTCGGTGCCCAATTAGAGGGTCCAAGCCCCTCCAGGAGGTGGGAGCTGCCTGCCTGGGGACAGCAACAAAGGCAGGTGGCAGCCATGTTGGAGGCTGCTGCTGCCTTGCCGTGGCGTGCAGGCAGCTCATGAAACAGCCAGAATGTGACAAGGACTGAAAGTGGCCATGCCGGCCAAAGGAAGGTACAGCACTCGACCTGGCATTAGTTGGCCCCTCAAATCTATTTCCATCACACTTAAGAACATAGGAGCAGGAGTAAGCCATTCAACCTATTGAGTCTGCTCCGCCATTCAATATGATCATAGCTGATCATCCACTTCAATGCCTTTTTCCCCACACTATCCCCATATCCCTTTATGTCATTGTTATTTGGAAATCTGTCAATCTCTACTTTAAACATAATCAATGACTGAGCTTCCACAGCCCTCTAGGGTGCTAAATTCCAAAGATTCACAACCCTCTGAGTAAAGAAATTTCTCCTCATCTCTGTCCTAAGTGGTTTCCCCCTTATTTTTAAATTATGTCCCTGGTTCTAGACTCCCCAACCAGGGAAAACATCTTACCGGCATCTACCCTGTCTATCCCTTTAAATATTTTGTAGGTTTCAATTAGATCACCTCTCATTCTTTGAAACTCTAGAGAATACAGGCCCAGTTTACCCAATCTCTCTTGATAGGACAGTCGTAAATAGAGTTTATCTGGCTGTGCAGCAACCCCGACAGCTGTACATTAATGTGCACCAGACTGGTTGGATCACTGAAATCAGAATTAAAAATTGATCTCGCAAATGCCTTGACTCCTTAACAAGGCCCTAAAGGAGATTACTGGAAGGTGTCATCGACGGTGCCACCAAGTGGCAGTTACTCAGCAATAACCTGCTCACTGATGCTCAGTTTGGGTTCCACCCAGGGCCACTCAGCTCTTGACCTCATTACGGTCTTGGTCCTAACATGGACAGAAGAGCTGAATTCAAGAGATGAGCTGAGAATGACTGCCCTTGACATCAAGGCAGCATTTCACCAAATGTGGCATCAGGAGCACCAGCAAAACTGCAGTCAATGGGAATCAGGGGGTAAACTCTTCACTGGTTGCAGTCATACCTAACACAAAAGAAAGATGGTTATGGTTGTTGGAGGTCAATCATCTCAGTCTCAGCACATCACTGCAGGAGTCCCTCAGCATACTTTCCTAGGCCCAACCATCCTCAGCTGCTTCATCAATGACCTTCCCTCCATCATAAGGTCAGAAGTGGGGTTGTTCAGAGATGATTGCACAATTATATTGCACATTTATAGGACCATTCGTGACTCCCCAGATACTGAAGCAGTCCGTGTCGAGATGCAGCAAGACCTGGATAACATTCAGGCTTGGGCTGATAAGTGGCAAGTAACATTTGTGCTACACAAGACCCAGGCAATGACCATCTCAAACAAGAGATAATCTAACCATCTCCCCTTGATTTTCAATGACATTACCATCGCTGAATCAACATCCTGGGGGTTACCATTGATCAGAAATTGAACTGGACTAGCCATATAAGTACTGTGGCTACAAGAAGCAGTTCAGAGGCTGGGAATTCAGCAGCGAGTAACTCACCTCCTGACTCCCCAAAGCCAGTCCACCATCTGCAAGGCACAAGTCATGAGTGTGATGGAATACTCTCCACTTGCCTGGATGAATGCAGTTCAAACAAAACTCAAGAAGCTCAACACCATCCAGCAACCCGCTTGATTGGTACCCCATCCACCACCTTCAACATTCACTCCATCCACCACCGATGCACATTGGCAGCAGTGTGTACCATCTACCAGATGAACTCACCAAGGCTCCTTTGACAGCATCTTCCAACTCCTGACCTCTGCCACCTAGAAAGACAAGGGCAGCAGATGCATGGGAAAACCACCACCTGCAAATTTCCCTCCAAACCATCCTGCCTTGGAACTATATTTCCGTTGTTACAGTTAAGTGAGGAGTGGTGGGGGGGGGGGGGGTGGGCGGTCAAAGGGCTTCCCTCTTTTCCCTCTCCTTGTTTGACCACAACAGGTTTAATTCTTTCTTAAAGTGCATGTACTGGCCAATTCAGTAGGTGTTTGATTACTTACTTGCTATGATCAAAACAAGAACCAATCAGGCAGGTTTTCTTGAGCTAACAAAAAAGATTAGCTTGATTGTACCCAAACCGAACCAATAAAAATAATAAACAATGTTCCAACTTTCACTCTCACACACACACTAGAGGTTTACACACACACAAATAGTTTACAGAGTGGGGAAAAGTAGATTGGTTGAGTTAGAGCCCATAAAAAAGGTATACAGTCTATGAAGTTTGGTGATTCAGCTGGCTTCTAGCTGAATTTGGTGGTCTTGAGGCTTTTAGTTTGAAGAGGTAGATGACTGGTTCGGTGGGTATCTTGGAGACAGTGATGTCGATGATTTCCTCCAACAGAGTTTCTGATTGTAACCAAAGTATGCAAAGATGGTCAGTCAACAGGTCGGATTTGAATGCTTTCGAGCTAGAATAGAGAGAGAGAGAAAGAGCATGAGGGACCACCACTCAGGGTCTGCTCATGTCCAAAAACATCTCCTCTGCTGCAGAGAAAAACACCAGCTTAAAACCACAGCTGGGGAGAGGTATGACACATGACAATCACTTAGTCAGTCAAACATCGCAGTTAGCAGTATCTCTCTCTTGCTAAAAGAAAATGAACAGGCAGTTCCTTTAAACTTCCTGGGTCATGGTTCTTGCTGGGAAATTAGCAGACATTTTGTGATCCTTCCCACAGTCCTTTGCAATGTAAGATACAGTGTTGCATACTAGGTGATCATCTTAAGCTGAAAGGATGACTTTCCTGACAACTTGTCTTTTAAAAATGTCTTTAAAAAATACAATTTCAGATCTCCAGCCAGTGGACCAAAGCAAAATATCATTCAACAAAACACATTGGAGTAAAACTGTTCATTCACTGTCACTGGGTCAAAATCCTGAAACTCCCTTCCTCACAGCATGTGGGTATACCTATACCCTATGGACTGCAGTGGTTCAAGAAGGCAGCTCACCACTACCTTCTCAAGGGCAATTATGGAAGGGCAATGAATGCTGACTGAGCCAAAGATGTCCACATCCCGTGAAAGAATAAAAAAATGAGCAGGTTGAGACACGAGCCTGAACTGACCTATGAAACAGTCTAGAATTTACAGTAAATCTTAAATTCTAAACCATACATTCAGCATTAAAAATTGTGGACAATACTTTTGAAATACAGTGTAAAATATTATGAAAGCTGGAAAAGAATTAGTATGCTTAAAGTCAAGTGGCAAAAACAAAAGTAATGTTCTGTGAAGATCTGCAATAATGTATTTACTGCATCTTAATTGCAGCTCTCACTGGTGTCTCAGTTGTGCTGAAAGCAATAATAAACAATTTATATAAATGCATTAATCGGCATGTTTGTCTTTGGTAGAAATGCAAGAGGCACACAATGAACAAAGACGACACCTCTCCTCCCCCAACATTACTGTAGTTTTAATGAGATCTAACTCAAATTTCCTTCCTGGCTTTCATTCGTCTGAGTTTGTAAATAGTTTACTATCCTTAAGTTCTGTCCTCCTCTTTCAATACTGCCATTACTATCTTCTTTCCTCAAAGAAAATCACCTTTGACCCCACTGTCCTTACAAACTGTCACCCATTTCCAAATTACCGTTCCTCTCCAAATTCCTTGAAAGTGTTGTTGCTTCCAAAATCTGTGCCCAATTGTTTACAACTCCACATTTGAATCTCTCAAATTGTATTTCTGCCCCTGCCACTACACCAAATAGCCGAATCAAAATCACAAATTATATTCCCTGTGACTGTGGCGCATTTTCTCTCATCAATTTGTCCCTATGAGAAAACTGCAATATTTATCAATGAAAAGGAATTCTACTTCCTCAATGTGTGGCTGGTTTGAGAGCTCAGGCAGCACTTCATGCAGGTCTGTGCCTGCAATCCTGGCAGGTGTCATGACTTCTTCATCCTGCATCAGTCCTATGTGCCCCTAAATTCCAACCAGCCCTCCAAGTTTAAGGCTGGCGTGAAGTGATTTATGACTTTAACCCCTTATAGGGACTAAACCAAATCAGGAGTACATCCCTACGAATCTCCTTTAATTAATTTCAAAGCAGACAAATTATCATAGACACTAATTTGGGTCCAAAGAATTGAATCAGTTTTCCCTCAAAGAAAGAAAACTAAAAGAGAATATTACCATCTTTCCGATAGCCATAATTAGTTTTTAAAAATAGGCTAAGTCATAAATATCCCAGGTATTATAAGGGTCTGGGAAACTCTCTTCTATATGTATTTCTCTACTTAAAGAGACACAGAGAGGGGGTTCTTGTAGTTGTTTACAGAATACTACATAAGATGATTTATTAACTTTTATATAGTTATTGAAGAATTGAACATGCAATACACTTTTAAGTGGCTAAGTATATCACAATATAAAATGTTACTGAGAGATGTAACACATAATCTTTTAATTCTAACATAGAATCCAAAATTTTAATTTTAATTTGTTACAGCAAAATATTTTAGAATATCCATCAAAATTTAAAGTCAACTTTTACCTTAAATTCCCCGTGTAAGCCATAGGGTGAGAAGCATTGTTGAGGAATTCAACACTTCTAATTTTTTCTTCAGAAACTCTCATGTTTATACTATTTTTATCATCTGACCTTTTAGCATACAGGTGTTATCTTTCTGTGTGTGTTTTTCCTACTTTTAAAATATTTGGTAGTATCATTAACTAACATCTCCACTTAATGTTTTTCTGGAATTCCCCTGCTCTTAAAGCTGTGAGTGTTTATCTGGTCAAAAAGTTTATAATTATGTTTACTTGATCTCTTGTTCCTGTGAGTACTATTCCATTTTTGTTTTATTATCTATAATTGTGTTTTTCTGGTACCTTGTAGCAACCGTTTAAGTTGATCTGTCTACATCACCAACACTATCAATTAAGTTTATTGATACTTCTTACTGATGTCACACAGGATATTTCAATGTGTGTTTATCCTCCAAGTCCCTGGCAACAGAAATGCTGAAATGGATTTCTCAACTTAAAAGGTGTTTCTGGTTCACATTTTATTGTTACGGGGACCTTGAAAGATCTTGAAATTTATAATTCTACCTTCTTAAAGGGGAATTTCAGTGAGTCTTGAAAACTGATCATTTATTCAATCTCTAATTCTAAAAGGTATAATATATTAACTATATCTAAATTCTACCTAATTAAGCGTAGTACATTCCATCACAGATGATTGGGCATCAAGGGTTATTCCCTCCCAACATGACCCATGACTCCAGTCAGGAACCCATGCACAATTGAACAGCAGGAGTACAGTGAAAGCCATAATGCCACAAGGAGCATCATCAAGCACACACTCAGCAAACTCAGACAACAGTTTCACTACCTAGACCATTCAGAACCATCCCTACAGTACACTGCTGAGCAGGTATCAAATTTGTGGTCCTCTGCTGCATGCTTCACAAATTTGCCATCATGGGGGAACTAACCCTTTACACCACCAGCCAAGCACCCCAAATTGAAAAGGGGGAGCAGGAAGATGGAGAGGAGAAAGAAACAGCAAACAAGATAAAAAGCAAAATACTCCGATGCCGGAAATTTGAAATAAAAACAGAAAATGCTAGAAATACTAAGTCGGTCAGTCAGGTAGTATCTGTGGGGGGAAAAACAAAATTAATGGGCAGAATTTTTCCAGCCAAATGGAGAAAGGTTTTGGCGCTTGCAGAGAGTTAAATCCCTGAAATTGATATTGGGTCAAGATCTTGACGTCATCCTGTCCTCTTCCGGTATTCTGAGGATGTGTTCCAGGTCCAACAATAAACCCCTTTGGGTCTGGCGAGAACGCAATTGAACCAATTAATAAGGCAATTAAGAGCCTTTATAACCTTGAATTCCTTCTTTCCCAACAGCGCACAGGTTCCATGCTGTCTCAGCACATCATCAGGGTCACCAATGCCAATGCACTGTGGGATGAGTTTCTTCAGTGAACTGACAAGCTGAGAAGGGTGTGACACTGAAGAGTTCCAGCCATGGCCATTGAGAGACTGCTGTTAAAAGCACTTCATGTCTCACAGAATATTTTCACTGCTTGACAGATGATTGCCAACTTCTTGGAAGATACTTCACCTGTCTAACACTTCTCTCACCTTCAGCTGCACTTCCTTGCTGCCAGCCTTCACCACGGCATGGGAGCAGCTTACACAGTTCGGCCTACCAACTCTGCTGATAATCAAGTGCAGAAAAGCCACCCCCACCATCAGCACCAGCGGTAGCAGGAGCAAAAGCAGCTGCCTTCTCCTCAGCCACATTCCACTGCACAGGGCAGATGAGATGGACACTGAGATTCAACTGGAAGGAGGCAAGAGCCCCAACACAGGGTCTTCAGGCAGATCAACTCTCTTGACATGTCTGAACACCATTGCCTCAGGAGGCACAGGCTCTCATGGCAGGTCTTTGCTGACATCTGTGGCCTCTTGGAACAAGACCTCCTTCCCCGTAGAGCAGGTGGGCACACATTGTCAATGGCTGACAAGGTCTGTCACTGGAAGGCTACCCCACCCCCCAACATTGGGTCTCTGCCTTTTGTAAATTGTGTGTTCTTGTCTCCTGCAAGGAGAGAAAGCAAGGAGGTGTGAGTGCTCTTATTGGCTTGTGTGCAGAGGAGTGAAGGACACCATTGGTGGACCATCACTGTGAGGCATGGGTGAGAGAAGACAATAGGCTGAGGGTGAGTGCGAGTGTTGGCTGTTGAGATGGGATATGAGGTACCTGCATTGAGAGGAATGAGTGGAGCTGCAATGTGTGTTGTCTCGAGGAGTGCTGTACAGGAGAATGCTGGGCAAGTCAGACTGTGAGGCTTGGCACCTGAAACTGTTATGCCACTCACCCAACGTGCCCTCCTGACATTCTGGATCCTCTTGGTTCACTGCCTCCAGGTTGGAGGGACCACACTTCTGCTGCTGACTTCTTCGGCCACTTTCATCCCTGACGAGCCCAACTCCACTTAACTCCTCTCTGAGGCTCCGTGGCTGCTCATGGTGCTGGGCCTACTGCAGTCCCAGCAGTGGCCGCCATGCCCAGTGGAGCTGCTGGGACTGCTGAGCTGCTGGTCCTCAGATTGACCGGCAGCTCTTGAGGCAGGATCCCTGTCCTTAAAGGGATGGAGACCCCGGCACCGGGCAGTTAGTTGGCTGTGCATCGTAAAATGGGGCTGGGGATTCCCCAAATGGCCAAAGCAGAATTCCCCTTGCCTTTCTGGTTCGGTGTCAGGATCCCCCCCTCCGGACGCGTTCCCCTGTCCTTACATATGTGTGACTCCAGTTCCAACTTCCCTCTGAATTGGCCTACCAAGCCACCCAGTTGTATACTACAAGGAATACAGACTGCATTGCTTCATGAAGGTCCACACTACCTTCTTCAGGGAACTAGGGATGGGCAAGAAATGATGTCCTTGACAGTGATGTCCAGATCCTAAGAATGAATTTTTAAAAACAAAAGAATCCAAACTTTAGATATAGTTTATTGAAGGAGGGTCATGTGCATTGACAATTATACTTTATAATCATATGTCACTGTATCCCTAGCTTTAATGCTGTGTTGAAAGTTTTCCAAGTAAGTTGAACTCACTACCTGAAGCCTTTTTCAGTTCATTGTTTCATTTCAATGGAACCGTTAGAGCCACATGCTGATCTAATTATTTCCTATTAGATTCCTTTTGCTCTGATGCATATTCTTGACATCAGCTTGTAGGTTACTGACCCTGAATTATGTGTTGATGGTTCTTTTGTACAGAGTTGTTTCGGATAAATGTTATTAGTGGTCTCCTTCAGAATCTTCTTCAGAATTTGATGCTATTTCCTTTGATACTTTGGAGATTCATAAAATGATACAACACACAAGCTGACCATGTGGCACATCGTGACTGTGCTGACTATTAAAAAGTTGTCAAATAATCTGCTCTGTCTGCATAGCCCTGCAAATATTTGCAAATTATCATTGGATCTTCTTCCACCACCCTTTCAGGCAGTACATTCCAGGTCATAACTGCATAATTTTTTCCCCTCATGTCACCTCTTTTGCCTGTTATCTTAAATCTGTTTTTTTCGTTACAGACAATTCTGCCACTGGAAAGAGTTTCTTCTTATTTGCTCTATCACGACCCTTAATGATGTTGAGCACCTCTACCAAATCTCCCTTGAACTTTTTCTGCTCGAAGGAGAGAAAACCCATTTTTTCTAGTCTTTCCACGTAATTGAAGTCTTTCATCCCCGGAACCATTCTAGTACATTTCCTCTGAAGCCATCCAAGGCCTTGACATTTGTTATGAACAGGTAGTTAATTGATTTAAAAAAAAAACAAATTTCCCTGTTTTTCCCACCACCTGTCCATAAACAGATTATGTTTGAATTTTTGAACTCTGACTAGTAAATGACTACAACAACAACATGGTTGTTAAAGTTAAAACAAAGAAGTAGAATTTATTAACACACACTCTTCAACTCGGGAAGGGGGATTAACTTTGCAATGCACTCATACAAACATACAAGGAAAGGTTAAAGGCATAAAAAAAGGCAAGGACATTTACTAAATAGAAAATTAGCTTAACTAGAAGCTAACAAGGATTTCAGTTTAAAACTGGAGTCCTTATTTTTAAATTAATGGAAAGTCCAAACTGGAGATAACTGACTAGAAATGCCAAGTAGGGGAAAGAGTTGTTGAAAATAGCTCTTCTCTTAAAATTTCTTCTTCTTCTTGCACTCTTGGATATAAATGGAGGCAGCCTAATTGCTGAAGTCACCTTTTAGAGGGAGAGGGAACTGGTAGAAATCAGTTGTCCGTGTGGTGGCCTGGAATATTGAGAAATATAGAAGAAATGATTTCTAATTGCCAGGTATGCACAGTGCACTGACCAGACCAGAGGGAACCATTTATCTCGACCCAATTTCTAACCAGACCGTGGAAATATCTGAGGATGGATCTATTCATGTTTAATAGGAAATCCTATCGAATTGTCATTGATTATTTTTCCAGCTGGATTGAAGTCAAAGGTTTGTACACAACAACTACTGAGACAGAGCTTGAACAGAGATCCTTGCAGCACATGGAATTCCTGACCAGGTCATTTCTGATAACGGTACACAATTTGCACATCACTCCTTTACACACTTTGTGGAAAACTGTGGATTTGTAAAGTTCCCCTCGATATCCCCAATCTAATGGTGAAGCTGAAAAAGGAGTCAGAACTATCAAAGCACTGTTAAAGAAGAATAAAGATTTTCAAACAGCACTGCTAAACTATAAATCTACTCCATTGCTATGTGGGTTAGCACCATCAGAACTGTTGATGGGGAGGAAGCTAAGGACACAACTTCCCATCCTACCCAAAAAAATTACTTCCAGGGCTAGAAGTCCAGGATTATCAGAGAGTTCAAGACAGAGAAAAGTCTTAACGGAAACAACAAGCTTATAACTATAACAGGAGATATTGTACCAGGAACCTACCCAAGCTGATGGAAGGAAAAAAAGGTATGTGTACAAGACCAAGGCAGAGAAGGAGTAATCATCCAGACACATGATAATCAACAGCAACCTTATTTAGTACATACTTCAGAAGGTACTAGAAAAAGAAACAGGAGAAATCTTATTTCTGTTCATCAAAGACATCAATCAGTCATACATTTGGATGAATGAGATGTTGAACCTGAAATTCAGAGAGCACCGGATGCTACAAACCTCAATGAAGGCCATCCAAGTCAAGAAACAAGAGTTCAGAGAAAGACTACTGATCTTCCGCATCTGACAACAACACGATCAGGAAGAGTAGTGAAACTTTCTCACAGATTGAATCTGTGATGTCTGAGATTTGGAGATGGGGTAGTATGTAAAAATTTTTAAAAATTAATGTATAAATATATGTATGGATAAAGACTTAGGGGAGATGTAGTATAAGGGTTTGAAAGGGTTAATGTCTGGGACAGTGTGAGGAATACCTCCCACCATGATGACGTAAATCACATGAGAGAGAGACTTGGAAGAGAAGCAGCATGACTTCAGAGAAGTCATACACACTTATGTAATACTGTATGTAATTAAAATGTAATAAATGAGTTAATGTTAAAATTACTGAAGGCTCAATAATCTCTCTTAGCTAAGCACCTGGAACACCCTCCCCAATAGCACTGTGGATGTATCTATGGCACATGGACTGCCACGGTTCAAGAAGGCAGCTCACTATCACCTTCACAGGAGCAATTAGAAATTGTCAAAAAATGCTAGCCTTGCAAGCGATGCTCATATCCCAAGAATGTATAAAAAAATCCACTTAGCATCTGCTTCATCCCTTCCGCAAAATAACCCTCACTACCCCTTGCCATCCAGGGAGCTCCAGTTTTGAATGACCTTCCTTTTCCCCGCCCGGGAATCTGTCTAGTACCTGAACTATCTTCTCTTTGAAGATCTCTCATTGAATATTTACTGTTTTACCTGCTAATCTCTGATTCGAATACATCTGGGCCAGGTCACTATTCAACTCAATTAAATCAGCCCTCCTCCAGTTTAGTATTTTCACTTTGTCCTTTGCAATAACTCTTCTAAGCCAAGTGATATTATGATCACTACTATCCAAATGCTCTCCCACTGAAACACATTCCACTTCATTCCACAGAAGTAGATCCATCACTGCTTCCTTCCTCATTGGGCTGGAAACATTGATCCAGAAAGGTCTCTTGTACACCATTTCAGGTGTTCTTCTCCCCCTTTACCCTTTGGACTGTTATTTTCACAGTCTTTATTCGGATAATTGAAGACCACCTTTATTACTACTCTGAAGTTCATCCATCTTTCTGCAATTTGCCTGCAAATTTGCTCCTCCATCTCCGCCCCACTATTTGGTGGCTTATAGTATACACCCACCTACATAATAGTTCTTCTATTGATCCTTATTTCTCACTAAATAGTTTCTGTCTTTGAGGCCTCAAGTACATCATTCCTTTCTAGTGATGTAACTGTATCTTACATCAATATTGCCACTCCTCCCCCATTTCCTTCCGATCTTCCTTGAATGCACTGCAGACAGGAATATTAAGTCCCCATTTCTCGCCTTATTTGAGTCAGGACTCTGTTTTGTCAGTATATCATAATCCCACGAGTCTACTTGTGGCTGCAGTTCACAAACCTAAGTTATCATGCTCAGTGTATCTATGCACATGGACTCTAAACCTATCTCAGTCTGCCTCGCATGCCCTCCCTGTCTGATCCCTCCTATTTCTGAACTGCTCCTTATTCTAATGTTTGTCTGTCCCAGTCCTCCGTGCCCTTTGTTTTTGACGTCAGTGGTAGGGAAGCTGCTGGAGAAGATACTGAGGGATAGGATCTATTCCCATTTGGAAGAAAATGGGCTTATCAGTGATAGGCAACATGGTTTTGTGCAGGGAAGGTCATGTCTTACCAACTTAATAGAATTCGTGAGGAAGTGACAAAGTTGATTGATGAGGGAAGGGCTGTAGATGTCATATACATGTACTTCAGTAAGGCATTTGATAATGTTCCCCATGGTAGGTTGATGGAGAAAGTGAAGTTGCATGGGGTCCAGGGTGTACTAGCTAGATGGATAAAGAACTGGCTGGGCAACAGGAGACAGAGAGTAGCAGTGGAAGGGAGTTTCTCAAAATGGAGACGAGTGACCAGTGGTGTTCCACAGGGATCCGTGCTGGGCCCACTGTTGTTTGTGATATACATAAATGATTTGGAGGAAAGTATAGGTGGTCTGATTAGCAAGTTTGCAGACGACACTAAGATTGGTGGAGTAGCAGATAGTGAAGGGGACTGTCAGAGAATACAGTAGAATATAGATAGATTGGAGAGTTGGACAGAGAAATGGCAGATGGAGTTCAATCTGGGCAAATGCGAGGTGATGCATTTTGGAAGATCCAATTCAAGAGTGAACTATACAGTAAATGGAAAAGTCCTGGGGAAAATTGATGCACAGAGAGATTTGGGTGTTCAGGTCCATTGTTCCCTGAAGGTGGCAACGCAGGTCAATAGAGTGGTCAAGAAGGCATATGGCATGCTTTCCTTCATCAGACGGGGTATTGAGTACAAGAGTTGGCAGGTCATGTTACAGTTGTATAAGACTTTGGTTCGGCCACATTTGGAATACTACGTGCAGTTCTGGTCGCCACATTACCAAAAGGATGTAGATGCTTTGGAGAGGGTGCAGAGGAGGTTCACCTGGATGTTGCCTGGTATGGAGGGCGCTAGCTATGAAGAGAGGTTGAGTAGATTAGGATTATTTTCATTAGAAAGACGGAGGTTGAGGGGGGACCTGATTGAGATGTACAAAATCATGAGAGGTATAGACAGGGTGGATAGCAAGAAGCTTTTTCCCAGAGTGGGGGATTCAATTACTAGGGGTCACGAGTTCAAAGTGAGAGGGGAAAAGTTTAGGGGGGATAGGCGTGGAAAGTTCTTTACGCAGAGGGTGGTGGGTGCCTGGAATGCGTTGCCAGCGGAGGTGGTAGACGCGGGCACAATAGCGTCTTTTAAGATGTATCTAGACAGATACATGAATGGGCAGGAAGCAAAGAGATACAGACCCTTAGAAAATAGGCGACAGGTTTAGACAGAGGATCTGGATCGGCGCAGGCTTGGAGGGCCGAAGGGCCTGTTCCTGTGCTGTAATTTTCTTTGTTCTCTTGGTTCTTCTCTTCGGTAATGTTTCACCCTGGAGTCCCTCCTTATTTTCACGAGATACTTTGTTGTTCCTTTCTCTTGTGCCTATGTGTAGAATCTTCCTTTGACCATGTCAATAGCCCTATTATATGATAAACCTAATGTGCCTTACAACTCTGCTCCCCATTCAAGTGGGCTGGAAAGTCAACCAATAGTTGCAGTCAGCGAAATATATTCTTTGGTTGTGTACACTGGCTGTTGCCACTGAAATAAATCTCAGCTGTTTCAATATCCTGGTGACAGCTCTAATATTCCTGCAAGTCATGCCAGTTATTTATAGACCAATTTAAGGATTAATCCTATTTCTTTCCAACAACCTCTCCCCCAAGAAAATATACGAAAAAGTCTTTTAACAACAATATATATTTTAAGACTAAATTTGATATAATCTCAAATCTCAGGCAGTCAACTGAAATAATAAATCACAGGTTTATTTCTACTAATTTTGCTTTGAAACTGATTGCTTCTGTTTCCCTTCCTTTCTGCCAATTACAAGCACTTGAAGTTCCATGAAAAGTGCCCTTTTGCCAAGAACAATGTTTCAATGGAGCAACTGAAACAAATCGTTATGTGTATCATTAATTGCCATTGTTCTTACCTTCAATCAGTGGGCGAAGGATGAAGGAAGCAGAAGTGTTCGACCCACAATGATTGATATTAAGTAATCACCTGCCATTATCCCCTCGAATGTAAGATTTTAGATTTAATAGGTTGTTGACAGTTACATTTTACAATTCAAATTACTGATGTTCAACAGTCCCTCTTCCACTGTTATGTTCAGTACTGTTTTACCCCTTATACCAGCAGAACTATGTGTCCTGGCCTGTCGGAAGACCTTACACAAATCAACGATTCTCGGAATGCCGCCATCATTAACAACGAGTTCAGTAGACTCAATGTAGACATTGCAGCACTTCAGGAGACACAACTCCCTGCGAGTGGATCTCTAACAGAGCAAGACTACACCTTCTTCTGGCAGGGTAGGGATTCTGAAGAACCAAGACAGCATGGAGTGGACTTCACCATCAGAAACTCCTTGCTCAGCATGATAGAGCCTCCCTCAAATGGCTCGGAACGCATACTGTCCATCCGACTGCTCACCGCCTCTGGTCCAGTACACCTACTCGGCATCTATGCTCCAACTCTCGGCTCCCCACCTGAAGCTAAAGACCAGTTCTATGAGGAACTCCATAATATCATTAGTAGCATCCCCAACACCGAACACCTGTTCCTGCTGGGGGACTTTAATGCCAGGGTTGGGGCCGACCATGACTCATGGCCCTCCTGCCTTGGGCGCTATGGCATTGGAAGGATGAATGAGAATGGACAGAGACTGCTTGAGTTGTGTACCTATCATAACCTCTGCATCACCAACTCGTTCTTTCACACTAAACCCTGTCACCCAGGTTTCATGGAGGCACCCAAGATCGCGTCGTTGGCACCAGCTGGACCTCATCGTCACAAGGCGAGCCTCCTTAAACAGTGTTCAAATCACACGCAGCTTCCACAGTGCGGACTGCGACACCGACCACTCCCTGGTGTGCAGCAGACTCAAACCAAAGAAGCTGCATCACTCCAAGCAGAAGGGCCGCCCGCGCATCAACACGAGCAGAATTTCTTATCCACAGCTGTTTCAAAAATTTCTAAATTCACTTGTAAAAGCCCTTCAAAACACTCCCACAGGGGATGCTGAGACCAAGTGGGCCCACATCAGAGACGCCATCTATGAGTCAGCTTTGACCACCTCCGGCAAACGTGCGAAGAGGAATGCAGACTGGTTTCAATCTCATTTTGAAGAGCTGGAACCTGTCATAGCTGCTAAGCGCATTGCACTGTTGAACTACAAGAAAGCCCCCAGCGAGTTAACATCCGTAGCACTTAAAGCAGCCAGAAGCACTGCACAAAGAACAGCCAGGCGCTGCGCAAATGACTACTGGCAACACCTATGCAGTCATATTCAGCTGGCCTCAGACACCGGAAACATCAGAGGATTGTATGATGGCATTAAGAGAGCTTTTGGGCCAACCATCAAGAAGATCGCCCCCCTCAAATCTAAATCAGGGGACACAATCACTGACCAACGCAAGCAAATGGACCGCTGGGTTGAGCATTACCGAGAACTGTACTCCAGGGAGAATGTTGTCACTGAGACTGCCCTCAATGCAGCCCAGCCTCTACCAGTCATGGAAGAGCTGGACATACAGCGAACAAAATCGGAACTCAGTGATGCCATTGATTCTCTAGCCAGCGGAAAAGCCCCTGGGAAGGACGGCATTACCCCTGAAATAATCATGAGTGCCAAGCCTGCTATACTCTCAGCACTACATGAACTGCTTTGCCTGTGCTGGGACGAGGGAGCAGTACCTCAGGACATGCGCGATGCCAATATCATCACCCTCTATAAAAACAAAGGTGACCGCGGTGACTGCAACAACTACTGTGGAATCTCCCTGCACATAGTGGGGAAAGTCTTTGCTCGAGTCGCTTTAAACAGGCTCCAGAAGCTGGCCGGGCACGTCTACCCTGAGGGACAGTGTGGCTTTCGTGCAGAGAGATCGACCATTGACATGCTGTTCTCCCTTCATCAGATACAGGAGAAATGCCATGAACAACAGATGCCCCTCTACATTGCTTTCATTGACCTCACCAAAGCCTTTGACCTCGTCAGTAGACGTGGTCTCTTCAGACTACCAGAAAAGATCGGATGTCCACTAAAGCTACTAAGTATCATCACCTCATTCCATGACAATATGAAAGGCACAATTCAGCATAGTGGTGCCTCATCAGACCCCTTTCCTATCCTGAGTGGCGTGAAACAGGGCTGTGTTCTCGCACCCACACTGTTTGGGATCTTCTTCTCCCTGCGGCTCTCACATGCGTTCAGGTCTTCAGAAGAAGGAATTTTCCTCCACACAAGATCAGGGGGCAGGTTGTTCAACCTTGCCCGTCTAAGAGCGAAGACCAAAGTACGGAAAGTCCTCATCAGGGAACTCCTCTTTGCTGATGTTGCTGCTTTAACATCTCACACTGAAGAGTGTCTGCAGAGTCTCATCGACAGGTTGGCGGCTGCCTGCAATGAATTTGGCCTAACCATCAGCCTCAAGAAAATGAACATCATGGGACAGGACGTCAGAAATGCTCCATCCATCAATATCGGCGACCACGCTCTGGAAGTGGTTCAAGAGTTCACCTACCTAGGCTCAACTATCACCAGTAACCTGTCTCTAGATGCAGAAATCAACAAGCGCATGGGAAAGGCTTCCACTGCTATGTCCAGATTGGCCAAGAGAGTGTGGGAAAATGGCGCACTGACACGGAACACAAAAGTCCGAGTGTATCAAGCCTGTGTCCTCAGTACCTTGGTCTATGGCAGCGAGGCCTGGACAACATATGTCAGCCAAGAGCGAGGTCTCAATTCATTCCATCTTCGCTGCCTCCGGAGAATACTTGGCATCAGCCGTAGGCATGACCGTATCTCCAACACAGAAGTCCTCAAGGCAGCCAACAGCCCCGGCTTATACACACTACTGAGTCAGCGGCGCCTGAGATGGCTTGGCCATGTGAGCCGCATGGAAGATGGCAGGATCCCCAAAGACACATTGTACAGCGAGCTCGCCACTGGTATCAGACCCACCAGCCGTCCATGTCTCCGCTTTAAAGACGTCTGCAAACACGACATGAAGTCCTGTGACATTGATCACAAGTCGTGGGAGTCAGTTGCCAGTGATCGCCAGAGCTGGCGGGCAGCCATAAAGGCAGGGCTAAAGTGTGGCGAGTCAAAGAGACTTAGCAGTTGTCAGGAAAAAAGACAGAAGCGCAAGGGGAGAGCCAACTGTGGAACAGCCCCGACAAACAAATTTTTCTGCAGCACCTGTGGAAGAGCCTGTCACTCTAGAATTGGCCTTTATAGCCACTCCAGGCGCTGCTCCACAAACCACTGACCACCTCCAGGCACTTACCCATTGTCTCTCGAGACAAGGAGGCCAAAGAAGAAGAACCCAACTGCTCACTGCCAGGCTCAAACTTTTCTTATACATGCTATTGGGCCTCTTCTTCCTTGCTGGATGAGTGCCGCTCTAAAAACAGGGTTGCTATGCAATCTTGAGTTCCGGCGACAGCCTATACATTTTGTTGATACCAACTTTTTATTTCCAGATTTAAAAAAAAACTGAATTCAAATTCTTCAACATGCCATTGCAGGCTTCTGCATTTCTAGTCCAGTAACATAACCACAATGCTATCTATCTCTGGAGAGATGAACTGGAGAGAGCAGGACTAGGTCATTCAGCCCATAGAGGCTGCTCTGCCATTCAATATGATCATGGCTGATCATCCACTTCAATGCCTTTTTCTCACACGATCCTCATATTATGTCATTTGTATTTAGAAATGTCAATCCCAAAGATTCACAACCCTGTGTAAAGAAATTTCTCCTCAACTCTGTCCTAAGTGGCTTCTCCATTATTTTGAAATTGTGTCCCCTAGTTCTAGACTCCCCAACCAGGGGAAACATCTTAGCTGCATCTACCCTGTCTATCCCTTTTAGTATTTTGTAGGTTTCAATGAGATCACCTCTCATTCTTTAAAACTCTATAAAATACAGGCCCAGTTTCCCCAATCTTTCTTCATAGGACAGCCTTGCCACCCCGGGAAGAAGTCTGGTGATCCTTTGTTGCACTCCCTCTATGGCAATAATATCCTAAGGGGACCAAAACTGCACACAGTAATCCAAGTGCAGTCTAACCAAGGTTCTATACAAATGAAGCAAGAAATCACTACTCCTGTACTCAAATCCTCTTGCGATAAAGGCTAACATACCATTAGCCTTCCTAATTGCTTGCTGCACATGCATGTTAGCTTTCAATGACTTATTGACAAGGGCACCCAGGTTCCTTTGTACATCTACACTTTATAATCTCTTACCATTTAAGAAATACTCTGCACATCTATTCTTCCTACCAAAGTGGATAATCTCACATTTTTCCACATTATATTCCATCTGCCACGTTCTTGCCCACTTACTAAATCTTTTCAAATACCCTTGAAGCTGCTTTGCATCTTCCTCACAACATATATTCCCACCTAGTTTTGGGTCATCTGCAAATTTGGAAATACTACATTTGGTCCCCACATTCAAATCATTAATATATATTGTGAACAACTGGGGCCCAAGCACTGATCCCTCCACAACACCACAAGTCACAGCCTGCCAATGTGAGAATGACTCGTTTATTCCTACTCTTTGCTTTCTGCCTGTTAATCAATCCTTAATCCATGCTAGTATATTATCTCCTATCCCATGTGCTTTAATTTTGCTAACCAACCTCCTGTGGTGGACTTTATCAAAAGCCTTCTGAAAATCCATGTGTACCACGTTCACCGACTTCCCTTCATCAATTCTGTTAGTAACATCCTCAAAAAACTCCAAAAGTTTCATCAAATATGATTTCCCATTCATAAAGCCGTGTTGACTATACCCAATCAGATCATTATTATCCAAGTGTCCATTTATCACATCCTTTAGAATAGATTCTAGCATTTTCCCAATGACTGATGTAAGGCTAACAGGTCTGTAATTCCCCATTTTCTCTTTCTCTACCTTCTTAAATAGTGGGGTGACATTTGCGACCTTCCAATCTGCAGGAACCACTCCAAAATCTGTAGAATTTTGGAAGATGATCACCAATGCATCCATTATCTCCATAGCTACCGCTTTCAACACCCTGGGATATAGAATATCAGGTCCTGGGGACTTATCAACCTTCAGCCCCATTAATTTCTCCAATACAACCTTCTTACAAATTCCAATTTCCTTGAATTCCTCATTCCCTCTAATCCCTTGGATCTCTAGAATTCTGGGAGATTTCTTGTACCCTCCTCAGTGAAGACAGAGACAAAGTAATCATTTAGCTTCTCTGCCATTTCTCTATTCCCCATTATAAATACTCCTGACTCTGCCTGTAATGGGCCTGCATTTGTCTTAGCCAAGCGTTTCCTTTTTACATACCTGTAGAAGCTTTTACTGTCCATTTTTACTTTTTTTGCTAGCTTACATTCATATTCTATTCTCCCTTTCTTTATCAGTTTCTTTGTTCTCCTTTGCTGTATTCTAAAATCCTCCCAATCCTCAGGTTTACTACTATTTCTGGCAACTTTAAAGGCCTTTTCTTTTAATCCTATACAATCCTTAACTTCCTTTGTTATCCACTGTTGACTGCCTTTACTTTGGGGTTTTTTGTGCCTTGAAAGAATGTATAGCTGCTGTAAACTATGTATTTTTTCTTTAAAGACTGTCCATTTCATATGTACTATCAAACCTTTTATTGTATTTCCCCAATCCATCTCAACCAATTTGCCCCTCATACCTTCATAATTTCCTGAATTCAAATTTAACACTCTGGCTTCAGATTGAACTACCTCACTTTCAAACATAATGTAAAATTCTATCATACTATGGTCACTCATCCCTAAAGTTTCTTTTACAACAAGACTATTAATTAGCCCTTTCTCATTACATAATACTAGATCTAAAATAGCCTGTTCTTTCGTCATTTCCTCAACATACTGCTCCAGTAAACCATTCCCAACACACTCCATAATCTCGTCCTCCACAGCATTAGTGCTCATTAGGTTTACCCAGTCTATATGCAGGTTGAAGTCACCCATGTATTACCCATGCTGCATGCTTCTCTAATCTCCTGATTAATGCCATGCCTCACACTACCACTACTGTTTGGTGGCCTATAAACAAATCCTATCAATGTTTGCTGCCCCTTGTTGTTTCTTAGCTCCACTCTAACAGATTCCACATTTTGTTCTGAGATCCTCCCTTACTAATGTACTGATCACATCCCTTATTATGAGTGCAAAAGCACCTCCTTTTCCTTTTTGCTGTCCTTCCTAAATGTCAAATATCCTTGAATATTCAGGTCCCAGTCTTGGTCATCCTGTAGCCACGTTTTCATTATGGCAATTAGATCAGACCCATTTACCTCTATTTGAGCCTTTAAATCATCTACCTTGTTGTGAATGCTGCGTGTATTCAGGTAGAGTGCCCTTAACCTTGTCTTCTTGACATTCTGCATTCTAAGCCTAGTTCTTGCTCGCCTGCCTTCTAATGTCACTTGCTACTTTTCTACCTCCTGTTACCAGCTTTACTTCCTTCCAATTTGAGCTACCCATCAGGTTCTCATCCTCCTGAAAAGCTAGTTTAAACCCTCCCCAATAGCACTAGCAAATCTTCCTGTGAGCATATTAGTTCCTGTCCTGTTAAGGTGTAGCCAGTCCATCTTGTACAGGACCCACCTGACCCAGAACTGTTCCCAATTGCCCCAGAAATCTGACGCCCTCCCTCCTACACCAATCTCCAGCCATGCGTTCAATCGATCAATCCTCCTAATCCTATGATCGCCAGCACGTGACACTGGGAATAATCCTGAGGTTACTGCTTTGGAGGTTCTGCTTTTTAATTTCCTTCCTAACTCTATAAAATCTGCCTTCAGGACCTCATCCTTCTTCCTACCTATGTCATTGGTACCAATGTGGACCATGACTTCTGGCTGTTCACCCTCCCCCAGAATGATGTCATGCATCCACTCTGTGACATCCTTGACCCTGGCACCATGGAGGCAACACACCATCCTGGAGTTACGTTTACCGTCACAGAAATGCCTGTCTGATACCCTGACTATCAAATCCCCTATCACTATAGCTCTTCCACTCTGCTTCCTCCCTTCCTGTGCAGCTGAGCAACCCATGGTACCATGGACTTTGCTCTGGCTGCACTCCCCCGAGGAACCATTGTTCTCACCAGTATCCAAAATGGAAAACAGATTAGCAAGCAAGATAGACTCAGGGGTCTCCTGCACTGCCTGCCTGGTTCTCTTAGACTGTCTGGCAGTCACCCATTCCCCGTCTGCATGCTCCTAACCTGCAGTGTGACCACCTCCCTAAACGTGCTATCCACGTGGTCCTCTGTCTCGCAGATGCACAACAGTGACTTCAGCCATCACTCGAGTTCCAAAACCCGGAGCTCAAGCTTCTGCAGTCAGTGATACCTCCTGCAGATGTGTTCGTCTAGGACACGTGGTGTGTCCATGACCTCCCACATACCGCAGGATGTACATTCCACTTGGCCAAGCTGACCTGCCATAACATAACTTTAAAAACCTTTTATTACAATGAGAAGTAAAATAACTTACCAGTTACTCACCAATCAACTTCCTCCCCTGTACCAAAGAGAGAGGCAATTATTGGAGGCTGAAGAAAGAAGGAAAGGAGCCCCTTCCACACATGCCAAATTCCCACGTTACACTTTGTGCACTCAAATTTATTTTCTTCTTCATTTATCGTTCCCCTCCTTACTGAACTCCCTCAATTACCAAACTCCCTTAACATTCACTGCCCTCCAGCAGCACTCAGTGCAGACACAACAGCACTGACAATACAGGAATTTATACTCTGAAAACAATACTGTGTCAGCTCTGCTACAGCTCAGAAACCAATTTAATATAGCTACCTATTAACTAGCTACAGCTACTCGCAGAGTGTTAGTATACCCCTGTTTAAAACTGCAAGAAACCTAACTTACCTCTTAACTGAAACAGTAATTTCAATTAATTGCTAGATATAAACAAAACAAAAACTAGTCTTGAGAGATTAACCCTTAAAATTCACTCATTTACCAAACTCCCTTCTTCATACTCAGTGCAGACCTATGTAGCTACCTTGCACTATTATGAACATTTAACATTTTAAATGGCTATGTTAACATTTTGTCTCAAGGTAATTGCAGATTCTGGCCAATAAGTGACATTGAAGTCTTTTTCCAACTCCATCAACACCTTGCAGATATGAAACAAATTATATTCATTAACTGGCTGTAAGCAATGCTCAGGGCACTTTACTGTCAATTGGTTAATTAGTCTGGAAATTTCACAGTGACAAACACATCAATGTACATTTCTGCAAGGTTTCTGCTTTCAACTATATCTTGCTAAATAGGTAACCAGTTCAGCAAGAAATATCATGCTTGGACCAGTCCTTTGTACAGCACAGTCACAAATATTTTCATGACAGCTCTTGTAATTATCCCTTCAGATAATCTTAAAACAAATCTAGAGAAAACATTTAACAGTGTATTTATTTTAGTCAAGAACTATAGGTCCCTAAGACATTTCTTTCTTCAAAATTACTGGACCAAATCATTTCTGTGAAGAATTGCATTGCCATACAATCATTATTAAAAAATTACAGCAATAGGATTAATACACTACTTTCTTTCACATATTAACACAAATATCACTCCAGTATATACTAATCCATATGTACTTTGTTCCTATAAATGCTAATACAAAGTTTATTGTTGGTTATACTCATACAAATATTCCAAATTCCTCCTTATATGATTACAAACATACTTTTTCTTCTGTTTACCAATAAAAATACACTTTAAGAACACAAGAAATAGGAGCAGGAGTGGGCCAATCAGCCCCTCAAGCCTGCCTCGCCATTTAATAAGATCATGGCTGAGCTGTCCCAGGCCTCAACTCCTCTTTCAGGCCTGCTCCCCATACCCCTTGACTCCCCAAGATTTCAAAAATCTATCTACCTCCTCCTGAAATACATTGAGTGATCTAGCCTCCACAACTCTCTGAGGTAGAGAATTCCAGAGATTCACCACCCGCTGAGAGAAGAAATTCCTTCACATCTCAGTTTCAAATGTGTGCCCCCTTATTCTGTAACTATGTTCCCTAGTTCAAGATACCCCCACCAGTGGAAACATATTCTCAACATCTATCCTGTCAAGCCTTCCTTAAAATCTTATATGTTTCAATAAGATCACCTCTCATTCTTCTAAACTCCAATGAGTAAAGGCCTAACCTGTTTAGCCGTTCTTGATAAGACAACCCCTTCAAACCAGAAATCAGTCCAGTGAACCTTTTCTGAATTACCTCCAATGCTGGTATATCCTTCCTTAAATAGGGGGATCAAAGCTGTACGCAGTGTGGCCTCACCAACACCCTGTACAGTTGTAACAAGACTTCCCTATTTTTAAACTCTAACCCCCTAGGAATAAAGGTCAAAATTCCATTTGCCTTCCTAAGTACTTGCTGCACCTGCATGCTAACTTTTTGTGTTTCATGTACAAGAACCCCCAGATTCCTCTGTACTGCAGTATTTTGTAGTCTTTCTCCATCCAAATAATAATCTACATTTTTATTCTTCCTACCAAAGTGGATGACCTCACACTTTCCCACATTGAACTCTATCTGCCAAGTTTTTGCCCACTCACTTAACCTATCTATATCCCTTTGCAGATTCTTTGTGTCCTTATCACAACATGCCTTCCCACCTATTTTTGCATCATCAGCAAATTTGGATACACTACACTCTGTCCCTTCCTCCAAGTCATTAATATAGATAGAAATAGTTGAGGCCCTAGGAGCAATCCTTGTGGCACCCCACTAGTTACGGCTTTCCAACCTGAAAAAGACCTATTGATCCCGACTGTCTGCCTTCTGTGGGTTAGTCAATCCTCAATCAATGTCAACACAGTATCCCCACTACTCTGAGCTCTTATTTTGTGCAATAACCTTTTATGTGGCACTTTATCGAAAGCCTTCTGAAAATCCAAATACGCTACATCTACTGGTTCCCCTTTATCCACTCTGCTTGTTATGTCCTCAAAGAACTCTAACAAATTTGTCAAACATGATTTCCCTTCCAAAAAACCATGTTGACTCTGTTTGATTGCATTATGTTTTTCTAAATGTCTTGCTATTTCTTCTTTAATAATGGACTCTAGCATTTTCCCAATGACTGAAGTTAAGCTAACTGATCTATAGTTTCCTGCTTTCTGTCTCCCTCCTTTCTTGAATAGGGGCGTCACATTAGTGGTTTTCCAATCCGCTGGTACCCTACCAGAATCCAATGAGTTTTGGTATATGATGACCAATGCCACCACTATCTCTGCAGCCACTTCCTTCAAAACCCTTGGATGCAGGCCAGTAGGTCCTGGCAACTTGTCTGTCTTTAGTCCCATCAGTTTGTCCAGCACCTTTTCCCTCGTGATAGAGATTGTTACAAGTTCCTCCCTCCCATTTACATCTTGCTCCTCTATTATTGTTGGGATGTTTATTGTGTCCTCCATCATGGAGACCGTTGCAAAATATTCATTTAAATTATCTGCCATTTCCCTGTTTCCTGTTATTAATTCCCCAGACTCATCCTCTAAGGGTCCCACACTTACTTTAGCGACTCTCTTCCTTTTTTATATACCCGTAGAAGCTCTTACTCTTTGTTTTTATGTTTCTTGCCAATTTAGTCTCATAATCAATTTTCTTCCTCTTTATTAGTTTTTTAGTCATCCGTTGCTGTTTCCTAAATAAATCCCAATCCTCTGGCCTACCACTAGCTTTCATTGCTTTGCACGCCTTTGTTTTAGATTTGATATTCGCCTTAACTTCCTTTGTTATCTACGGGTGATTTATCGTTCTCATCAAGTCCTTCCTTCTGACCGGAATAAATGCTGAGTGTTATGAAATATCTGCTTAAAAGTCTGCCACTGCTCCTCTACTGACTTTCCCTGGAGTCTATTTTCCCAGCCCGCTTTAAGCAACTCTTTCTTCATACCTCTGTAATTGCCCTTGTTTAAGTTGAAGACACTGGTTTGAGACCCGAGCTGCTCACCCTCAAACTGAATTTGAAATTCTACCATATTATGATCACTTTCCCCTACAGGATCCTTAACAACGAGATCTCTTATTAATCCTACCTCATTACACATGACCAAATCTAAAATAGCCTGTTCCCGGGTAGGGTCTGCAACATATTGTTCTAATAATCCCTGATGTACTCTACAAATTCGTCTTCCATGTTACCCTTGCCAATTTGATTTGTCCAGTCTATATGCAGATTAAAATCACCCATGATAATTGCAGTGCCCTTCTTACATGCCTCCATTATTTCCTGACTAATATTTTGTGCTACAGAGAGGCAACTCCTCGGGGGCCTATAGATCACTTCCACCCGTGATTTCTTACCCTTGTTATTCCTTATTTCCACCCAAACTGATTCTACATCACGATTTATTATGCCTATATCATTACTCTCAACTGCACTGATCCCTTCCTTTAATAACAAAGCTACCCCACCTCCTTTTTCTTTCTGTCTATTCTTCCGGAAAGTCGAATATCTTTGAACATTGAGTTTCCAGTCCTGGTCATCCTCCAACCACGTCTCTATGATAGCTATCAAATCATATTCATTTTTTTCTATTTGTGCCATCAGCTCATCTTTCTTGTTACAAATGTTACGTGCATTCAAATAAAGAGCCTTAAGCTTTGACTTTTTACCATTTTTACCTACTCTGATTCTAATTTCTGCTGTACATTTATGCTTGTATTCTTTGTCCCTTTCTGTCACTCTCTGATTAATGTATGCCCCTTCACTATCCTGTACCTCTGCTCTCTTGTTACTTTTCGACTTTTTAAACTTCCCTTCCAACTGAACCCTCCCCCCCCACTATTTAGTTTAAAGCCTTACCTACAACCCTCGTTATTATGATTTGCCAGGTCACTGGTCCCAGCATGGTTTAAGTGAAGCCCATCCCAATGGAACAGCTCTCTTTTTCCCAGTACTGGTGCCAGTGTCCCATGAATCGTAACCCATTTCTCCCACACCAATTTTTGAGCCACGCATTTACCTCTCTAATCTTATTTACCCTTTGCCAATTTGCACATGGCTCAGGTAGTAATCCGGAGATCATTACCTTTGTGGTTCTGCTTTTTAATTTAGCCCCAAGCTGCTCATAGTCCCTCAGCAGAACCTCTTTCCTAGTCCTTCCTAAATCATTGGTACCTACGTGGACCATGACAACTGGATCCTTTCCCTCCCACTCCAAGTTCCTTTATTCCTTAATATGCTATTCCTCTACTGCACTGGTACAAATATACTTTGCTCCTTTAGTTACTAATATAGCTATTTTGTTACTAATATGTTCCTTCCTATATATACTAACTACAAACATCAAACTGCAGACTTCAAACTTGCAATAATACAAACATATTCCACCTGTTTGTACTAGTAGAAATATATTACATCCCTGCACTGATTCCTCCAAACACACTTAATGTTTATCTATACTTAGAAAAATATACTTTAATCTAGTATATACTTGTAAAAGTACACTTCATACATGTCTACATTAGTACAAATGTACTAGTACTCAGCTCAAGCCTTCAAACCAAACACACTTCATTTCTACAAGAACAAGTTGCTTTTTTTATTTCTGTCATGGGATGTGGGCATTGCTGGCAAGGCCAGCATTTATTGCCCATCCCTAATTGCCCTTGATAGCTGCGTGGTTTGCTAGGCCATTTCAGAGGGCAGTTAAGAGTCAACCACATTGCTGTGGGTCTGGGGTCACATGTCAGCCAGACCAGGTAAGGACGGCAGATTTCCTTCCTTAAAAGACATTAATGAACCAGATGGATTTTTACGACAATCAATGATAGTTTCAAGTCACCATTACTGAAAGTAGCTTTCAATTCCAGATTTTGTTTTTGGTAATTAATTGAATTTAAGTTCCACCAGCTGCCATGATGGGATTTAAACCTGTGTCCCCATGGCATTAGCTTGGGCTTTAGGATTACTAGATCAGTGAGATTACCTCCATGCCATCGCCTCCCAAAAAGGTGTCGGCAATAATGCTATCAAGCAGCACTTGCTCAGCAAGAACCTGCTCAGTTTGCGTTCCTCCAGGGCCACTCAGCTCCTGACCTCATTACAACCTTGGTCCAAACATGGACAAAAGAGCTGAACTCAAGAAATGAGGTGAGAGTGACTGCCCTTGACATCAAGGCAGCATTTGACCGAGTATGGAATCAAGGATCCCTGACAAAACTGGAGTCAATGGGAATCAAGGGGAAAACTCTCCACTGGTTGCAGTCATACCTAGTACAAAGGAAGATGATTCTGATTGTTGGAGGTCAATCATCTCAGTCCTAGGACATCACTGCAGAAATTCCTTAGGGTAGTGTCCAAGGCCCAACCATCTTCAGCTGCTTCATAAATGACCTTCCTTCCATCTCAGGTCAGAAGTGGGGATGTTAGCTGATGATTGCACAATGTTCAGTACCTTTTGTAACACCTCAGATACTATAGCATTCTGTGTCCAGATGTAACAAGTCCTGGACATTATCCAGGCTTGGGCTGATAAGTGGCAAGTTACATTCGCGCCACACAAGTGCCAGGCAATGAACATCTCCAACAAGAGAGAATCCAAGCATCTCCCCTTGACATTCAGTGGCATTATTGTTGCTGAATCCCCTGACTATCAACATCCTGGGGATCACCATTGACCAGAAACTGAACTGAACTAGCCATATAAGTACTGTGGCTCCTAGAGCAGGTCAGAGGCTAGGGATTCTGCTGCAAGTAACTCACTTCCTGACTCCCCAAATCTTGTCCACCTTCTACAAGGCACAAGTCAGGAATGTGATGGAATACTCTCCACTTGCCTGAATGAGTGCCGTTCCAACAACACTCAAGAAGCTTGACACCATCCGGGATAGCAGCCCGCTTGATTGGCATCCCATCTACTACTGTCAATATTCACTCCCTCCACCATCGATGCACAGTGGCAGCAGTGTGTACCATTTACAAGATGCACTCATCAAGTCTCCTTCGACAGCACCATCCAAACCCGCAACCTCTATCACCTAGGAGGACAAGGGCAGCAGATGCATGGGAAAACCACCACCTTCAGGTTCCCGTCCTAGTCAAACACCACCCTGACTTGGAACTATATCTCTGTTCCTTCACTGTAACTCCCTTCCTAACAGCACTGTTGGTGTACCTACACCACATGGACTGCAGCGGTTCAAGCTCACAACGACGTTCTCAAGGCCAATTATGGATAGGCAATAAATGCTGGCCTTTCCAGCGATGCCCATATCCCATGAAAGAATAAAAAAAAATTTATTTCTACAAGTCAAGAGTGTGACAGAATACTTTCCACTTGCCTGGTTGAGTGTAGCTCCAACAATACTGAAGAAGCTTGAAACCATCCAGGACAAAGCAACCACTTTGATCCACCATCATGTACCACTCACCACCTTAAACATCCGCTCCCTCCACCATCAATGCATCTTCTGTTGTGTGTACCATCTTCAAGTTGCACTGCAGCTACTCGTGAAGACTTCTTTAACAGCACCTTGCAAGGCTGCAACCTCTACCACTTAGAAGGACAAGGGAAGCAGGTGCATGGGAACACCACCACCTTCCAAATTCAGCCGTATTGAATGGTGGTACAGGCTCAAGAGGATAAGTGGCCTCCTCCTGTTCTTACTTTCCTATGTTCCCTCAAAGTCACACACTTACTTGCTTGGAAATATATCACCCAACCTTTCATTGTTGCTGGGCAAAAATCCTGGAACTCCCTACCTAACAGCAATGTGAGTGCACTTACACCACACAGACTGCAGCGATTTAAGAAAGTGACTCACTGCCACCTTCTCAAAGACAATTAGAGATGGACATTAAATGCTGGCCTTGCCAGCAATGCTCACATTCCATGAATAAATAAAACAAAAATGCATTAGTATTAACATATCTCATACTTCATATATTGGTACCAACATAGCTCATTCTTACATTTAGTAGTACAAACATACCTAACAAATGTCAGTCCTACATGTAAATCATTCTTGAAATAATGGCATGAAGACCCCCTCACTCCATTATATGCCAGAACTAACACACTTCATTCCTGTATGTACTAGCTATAACAAATTTTATTTCCATATGTATTAGCAGCAACATCCCTTATTCCTATACGTACTAATATTATCCCAATTCTTTCCTGTGTGCACTTGTAGTAACCTACTTACTTCCTGTGTCTGCTGGTACTAACTCACTTTATTAATGTATGCGCTAGTACTAGCATACTTTATTCCTGTATGTGCTAGCATTAACATACTTTTGCTGTATTTACCAATACCAATACACTTCATTCCTGGATGTGTTTGTACTAAAATACGTAATTTCAGTGCATGCTAATATTAACATATTCTGCACAGAGAAATACAGTATTAAGAAATCTCAGTCCTATATGTACTACTTGTACATACCTAATTATATATACAAATACTAATACACCTGATTCCTGTATGTACTTGTCATAACACAAGTTGGTACCAACACACCAGCTGTATTTTGATTTACTGCTAAAAAATTATTTTCACTGTGCATTATTGTATTTCTTTGAAAAATTCAAATCCCTTAGGTCAAGTAGAGCTTTAGAATTGGTCAATGTTCGGGTATAGGAGGGTAGGACTGTGAATTAGGCAGGTATCGGGATCCAGACTGTAGTGATGGAGGAGTCTCAGCCTTTGACTTTGACTAACAAAAACAAGGTACTTTCTACCTTTTGAACGAGAACAAGGGTTGCAGGGTGCATTGATACTGATAGCATTCAAGTGGGAGGGGTTGTGGGTGGAGTGAAGAAGAATGTGGTAGTGGTAGGTGACAGTATAGTCAGGGAATAGATCTGGAGGTCAATAGCAAATAAGACCCAAACGGTTATTCCTGCCTTGAAACAAATGATGCAATCTAGGAACGAGTCAGTGCCGTTGAATGAAAGGAGCTTGTCGGTGATCCCCTGCCTGTTCGATGTGCTCTGTATGAGATGGTCTCAGAATTAGAGTTTGCAATGGCTATAAACACCTTGTGTTCTGATTTATTCAATTCTCTGTTAATTCATCTGAGTTCCTGTAACTATGTCAATTTGCCTTATGACTTTTTCCCCCCACTGTGAATTAAGGCAGACAGAAAACCAATCACAGACACCACTGTGCGAAAGCTAAGACCTTTGTCTGTCCTCTGGACAGACCCTGAGGACCCTGTTGAATCGAGCACACAATGAAGTGGTTGTAAATTTCATCGATGAGAAAGGAGGCTGAGATATAATGTTGGACCCACACATCTACCACAAGGGGATTGCACTGATTGCTTGAGCAATGTGCTTATTCAATGAGTGCCAGCTGATTCAGATTGTGATGGATCTTGTACCTGTCCTGTTGCACAGTATGGTCAGAGATCCACTGTGACTGCCTTCTCTGCAGAACTTTTGAAATGTTCATTCATTTCCCACGTGGGGCACACGAATATCCTGATGAGTAGCTTGCTTACAAGTCAATTTCATTTGAGTCACTGTCAGGTTGCAGTGTGTTAGAGGCCTGGGCAATATTCCAATGGAAGTGATGGAGAAAGAATGGTAGCATGATGGTAATGTTACTGGAAGAGTGATCTAAAGGCCTAGACTAATGCCATGGGGGTTGAGTTCAAACCCCAGCAAGTGGGGATTTTAAATTTAATTAATAAAAGTCTAAACTTAGTAATGATCATCATGAAACGGCTGGATTGTCATAAAAGCCTATCTATTTCACTAAATAGGGTGACCATCCATCCGGTTTTATATTGGATAGTCCTGTTTATGTCCGGTCTGTCTACTGTCTGGCACCAGATGCATTTATGTCCAGTATTCTTTTTTTCATTCATGGGATGTGGGCGCACTAGCTAGGACAGCATTTACTGACCATCTCTAATTGCCCTTGAGATGGTGGTGGTGAACCACCTTCTCGAACCGCTGCAGTGCGTATAGGATAGGTACACCAACAGTGCTGTTAGATAGGGAGTTCCAGGATTTTGACCCAGCAACAGTGAAGGAACGGCGATATAGTTCCAAGTCAGGATAGTGTGTCACTTGGAGGGGAACTTGCAGGTGGTGGTGTTCCCATGCATCTGCTGCTCTTGTCCTTCTAGATGGTAGAGGTCGTGGGTTTGGAAGGTGCTGTCGAAGGACCCTTGATGTGTTGCTGCAGTGCATCTTGTAAATGGTCCACACTGCTGCCACTGTGCATTGGTCGTGGAGGTAGTGACTGTTTGTGGATGGGGTGTCAATCAAGAGGGCTGCTTTGTCCTGGATGGTGTCGAGTTTCTTGAGTGTTGTTGGAGCTGCACCTTAGCATACTAAGGTTAGGATGGATGAATCATTCAAAGAGGCATGCACCTAAAGTAATTTCACAAAATACAGGAGTCTAAAAGTCAATGACTAACCAGGAATACAGTGAAATTCAGTTTGCTGGTCTCATCAATGTTTTTCACTTGAAATTAATTTATTATACTCACAAACATAGGTGGTTCAGGTGCATTTGCAGCTGTAGGTTTGTGGATGGGAGGCCCATGATGACATCAACTCAATGCATGATGACTTTCCTTCAATACTGCAGCGCAGCTGGTCTGCTGAGAGGCCACCCTATTTGCTAATGTCCTTCAGGGAAGGTGTCTTTACCCAGTCTGGCCTACATGTGACTCCAGACCCACAGCATTGTGGTTGACTCTTAAATGCCCTCTGAAATGGCCTAGCAAGCCACTCAGTTGTATCAAACCACAACAGAAAAGTTAAATAAAAATAAAACCGCACAGACCACCTGGCAATGACCTTGGTCACAGAAACAACAAATGCAGAACCTGCCCAGTAAACCCTGCAAAGTTCTCCTTATTAACATCTGGCGACTTGTGCCAAAATTGGGAGAGCTGTCCACAGACTAGTTAAGCAACAGCCTGACATAGTCATACTCACAGAATCATACCTTACAGCCAACGTCCCAGACTCCTTCATCACCATCCCTGGGTGTGTTCTGTCCCACCAGCAGGACAGACCCACCAGAAGTGGCAGACAGCATAGTGGTATACGGTCAGCAGGTAGTGGCCCTGTGAATCCTCAACAATGACTCTGAAACCCATGGCATCATGCCAAACATGGGCAAAGAAACCTCCTGGTGATTATCATCTACTACCTTCCCTCAGCTGATGAATCAGTACTGCTCCATGTTGAACACCACATGGAAGAAGCACTGAAGGTAGCAAGGGCATAGAATGTATTCTAGGTGGGGTACTTCAATATCCATCACAAAGAGTGGCTCGGTAGCACCACTACTGGCCAAGCTGGCAAAGTCCTGAAGGACATATTTGCCAAACTGGTCCTACAGCAAGTGGTGAGAAAACCAACATGAGGAAAAAACAAATTTGACCTCATCCACACTAATCTACTGGTCATAGATGCATCTGTCCATAAAAGTATAACAGTTCTTGTGGAGACCAAGTCCCATCTTCACACTTAGGAAATGCTCTGTTGTGTTGTGTGGCACTACCACTGTGCTAAATGAGATAGATTCAGAACAGATCTAGCAGCTCAAAACTGGGCATCCATGAGGCACTGTGGGCCATCAGCAACAACATAATTGTATTCAACTATAATCTGTAACCTCATGGCCTAGCATATC
Organism: Heterodontus francisci; assembly: GCF_036365525.1. Lineage (NCBI taxonomy): Eukaryota > Metazoa > Chordata > Chondrichthyes > Heterodontiformes > Heterodontidae > Heterodontus > Heterodontus francisci. The sequence continues at coordinate 108,857,256 of NC_090376.1, forward strand.
CCTCACTCTAACAATATCATCAAGCCAGAGGACCAATTCTGGTTCAATGTAGAGTATTGGAGAGCATACTAGCAGCAGCACCAGGGAGGGATACTTAACAATGTGGTGCAAACCTGGGGAAGCTACAACACAGGACTACTTACGTGCAAAAGAATGGAAGCAGTATGCTATAGACAGAGCTAAGATTCCACAATCAACAGATCAGATCAAATCTCCAGCTGTGAATGGCAGTGAACATTTCAACAACTAATGGGTGGAGGAGGCTCCACAAACATTCCCATTCTCAATGATGGCAGAGCCCAGCGTGTGAGTGCAAAAGACAAGGCTGAAGTATTTGCAACCATCTTCAGCCAGAGGTGCCAAGTGAATGATCCACTCAGCCTCCTCCTAAGATTCCCCAGCATCACAGATGCCAATCTTCAGCCCATTCAATTCACTCCATGTGATATCAAGAAACATCTGAAGAATACTGCAAAGGCTATGGACCCTGGCAACAACCCGGCTGTAGTACTGAAGACTTGTGCTCCAGAACTAGTCACACCCTAGCTAAACTGTTCCAGTACGTCTACAACACCGGCAACTTCCCGACAATGTGGAAAATTTCCCTGGTATGTCCTGTCCACAAAAAGCAGGACAAATTCAATCCGGCCAATTACCGTCCTATCAGCCTACTCTTAATCATCACCAAAGTGATGGAAGGTGTCATCGACAGTGCTATCAAGTGGCACTTACTCAGCAATAACCTGCTCAACAATGCTCAGTTTTGTTCTGCCAGGGCCACTCAGCTCCTGATCTCTTTATAGCCTTGGTCTAAACATGCACAAAAGAACTGAATTCTAGAGGTGAGGTGAGAGTGACTACCCTTGACATCAAGGCAGCATTTGACCAAGTGTGGGATCAAGGAACCCTGGCAAAATTTAAGTCAATCGAAATTAGGTGGAAAACTCTCCACTGGTTGGATTCATAGCTAGCACAAAGAAAGATGGCTGTGGTTATTGCTGTCCAATAATCGGAGCCCCAAGTTATTGCTGTAGGAGCTCCTCAGGGTAGTATCTTAGGCCCGAACCATCTTCAACTGTTTCATCAATGACCTTCCTTCCATCATAAGGGCAGAAGAGGGGATGTTTGCTGATGATTGCACAGTGTTCAGTACCACTCGCAAATCCATAGATACTGAAGCAATCTGTGCCCAAATGCAGCAAGATATGGACAACATTCAACCTTGAGCTGATAAGATTTAGATTAGATTAGATTAGATTAGAGATACAGCACTGAAACAGGCCCTTCGGCCCACCGAGTCTGTGCCGAACATCAACCACCCATTTATACTAATCCTACACTAATCCCATATTCCTACCAAACATCCCCACCTGTCCCTATATTTCCCTACCACCTACCTACGCTAGTGACAATTTAGAATGGCCAATTTACCTATCAACCTGCAAGTCTTTTGGCTTGTGGGAGGAAACCGGAGCACCCGGAGAAAACCCACGCAGACACAGGGAGAACTTGCAAACTCCACACAGACAGTACCTGGAATCGAACCCGGGTTCCTGGAGCTGTGAGGCTGCGGTGCTAACCACTGCGCCACTGTGCCGCCCAGTGTCACACAAGTGCCAGGTTATGACCATCGCCAACATAAGAGATTATAATCATCACCCCTTGACATTCAATGGCTTACCATCACTGAATCAACTACTTGGGTGTTACCATTGACCAGAAACTTAACTGGACCAGCCACATAAATACTGCGGCTAATAGCACAGGTCAGAGTCTGGAAATTCTGCACCGAGTAACTTAGCTCCTGACTGGCCAAAGCCTGTCTACCATCTACAAGGCACAAGTCAGGATTGTGAAAGAATACTCTCCACTTACCTAGATGAGTGCAGCTCTAACAACACGTAAGAAGCTTGACACCATCCAGGAAAAAGTAGCTCACTTGATTGGCACCCTATCCACCAGTTTAAGCATTCACTCCTTCCACCAGCGACACACAGTGGCAGCAGTGTGTTCCATTTACAGGATGCACTTCAGCAACTTGCCAAGCTTCCTTCGACAGCATCTTTCAAAAACCATGACCTTTACCACCTAGAAGGACAAGGTCAGCAGGTGCATGGTAACACCACCACCTGCAAGTTCCCCTACAAGTCACGCTCCACCTTGACTTGGAACTGTATCACTGATCCTTCATTGTCGCTGGGTCAAAAACCTAAAACTTCCTTCCGAACAACATTGTGGGTGTACCACCAGATGGACTGTAATGGTTCAAGCAGGTTGCTCACCGCCACTTTCTCAAGGGATGGGCAACAAATGCCGGCCTTGCCACCAATGTTCACATCCCATGAACAAATGAAAGAAAAGACTGAAACTGTGGTTTGTGGGTTAGGAGCTGCAAGGTTCGTAACGTGTATTCTGCAAATAAATGCTTATTAAAGTGTGTAAAGATTGGCTCTAGATCTCTCCTTTACCATCTATAACAGCTTATACTCCAACAGGAGCCTGGAAGGAGCCAGATGCATAAAGCCAGCAGCACCTTGCCAGCATCAGCCAATGCAAATCTTGCCCTGATCTGAGGTTTCTGTTACAATCAGGTGAGGATGGGTCACAAGGCTCCCCTCTTGTCCTCCTCCTTCTTTGATCGCAACAAGGTTTATTCCTTTTAAAACAGTGGATGTGCTTACCACTTCAGTGAGTGTTTTACCTTTTACCCTTGTTGTGATTGTAAAAGAACCAATCAGACAGATTTTCTTGAGTTTTAACAAGATAAAGGTGAATTTATTGTACTTAAAAATAAACTCGATCTAGATAAAATAGTAAAATTACGCTACACTTACACTCACACACACACGAGAATCACACACACAAATAGAGTACAGAGTGATAAGAGTTAGTCTGATTTAGATTAGAGGCCAGAACAAGTAAATATAATATACAGTCTGTGGAGTCGCGTAATTCCATTGTCTTCTGGCTGAAGTTGTGACCTTGAAGTCTCTGGCTGGTAGAAGTGCACTTTGTGGCTGGCCCAATTGGTTCAGGTTTTTCTTGGAAACTGAGTTGTAGATGGCTCTCTTCCCCGGGATCTCTGTCTGTAGCAATGGTAGACTTGGATGTTCCACAGTTGCAGACAGGTTTTAAACTTGCAATGTTATCTGGAGAGAGAGATAGACAGACAGACACATACAGTCCCCATTAGGGTCTTTTCTGGTTAGCACTATAAGCTTGTCTGCTTCAAAATCTCAGGAGCTTGTTCTTTTGCAAAAGACTGCTGTTTTTTCCACAGATGGGGAGGCAGTCACATGATTGTCCAGTGTCCTCATTTGCAATTTAATTAGTTTCGAGTCCAGGTATTTAAAATCGCTCTTGAGTCTCATTGTTTCAATGTTCACCCCCTGAAGGTATGACTCCACTGTCAATGTTCCAAGATGATTTTGAATCTTTTGCCATCAGAAGTGAAGCTGCTAGCTGATTCCAAATTCATGAGGCATTGTCCTAGATGCAACCTTGTTAGACCTGTGTCTCCAATTTGACATCCTGAAATGTGAGGTATTTCAATTGTTATGACCAGGTGAGTAATGTGTCTGGGGTCCCTCTAAACCTTCACCTGGTCTTACCATAACAGGGTTTACTTTTAAACACACCATGTTTTTAGCTCCCCCTTGGTGAATCCTCGTTCACCACTTTCCAATTATAAGGCAAATAAACCAGCACAAACAGGTTTTCTTAGATTTAAAGAAGAAAAGTTGAAATTTATTAAACTTAAACTCTAATTTGGTTAATGCCTACGGATACATGACGCGCCCACGCTAGCATTCATTTGCGATACACACATGCAAATAGAGACAGAAAAGAGCCCTGGTATGCGCTTTCTTAACTTCAATGTCTGTTAGTATGTAACTGTTTTTTCCAGCCACGGCTGATCTGTTTAACAAGTAATTTCCTCGCTCCAACAACAGTTAAAAATCAATGTTCATTGAAAAATTAATGTGCCTCATTCTTGGCAGGTGGGGGCCTAGCATGACACAATGCAAATTGTGGTGGCCATATTGGCTACCATCTTTTTAAAAGTTAATTGTAGGATCCCAGCTCTTTTTTCAAAGTTTAATTTAGGTTTCCAACCGATGAATTTAAAAATCCTCGTTTTGCAAAGTATGTTTTCTTGACATTGCAGTTATGGCTGCAGCAGTTGACAGATGTCAGTTACAATCTCTTTAATGAAACAAAGACATCTCAAACATTGGTTATCACTGAAATTGAAGGAAGAGAATTGCTCTCTAAAAGACCCGTGGCAGATATGGCATCATCCAAAGAGCCCTTTTCCTACTCCTCCTCCCTCTTCAAGCAGCATTGCCTGCCCTGCGTGCCCTCTGTTCATTCTTCCAGTCAAGCACAATTCCAAGAGGAAGGTTTACCATAACACTCATGTCTGGAAGCATCTGGTTTCAGCACAAGCCTTTAAATCTGCCAAAAGTACTTCAGCAACAGCCAGACCACTCCTTACAGACTATTGAAATTTTAGACAAATAGAGAAAGCTCCAAAAACATGTACGATTGCATCAGCAGCCAGAAGAAATTATCCATTAACTAACTTGGAGCTAGTTGATTATCCTTTTGAGCAGCACTGGTGGATAAGGTGTGAGGATGGGGCTGGTGGTCCTTTATACCATCTAATGTTGTGTTCAGCTGAGCGAGGTTTACAGGGCATGTGCTGGAGCCCAGTATTAAAAAAATGGCATTGCTGGCTGCATATCATAATCTGTCTGCATTGCATGCTACCAGTGATCATTAGGTGTGCGTGTGTAAACACCTTTACCAAGGTGGTGGCTGGTGCACTTTCCATTGGAATTGTGCACTCGCATTTCAGATACCATTTTCAACCATTTATGAAACTGATTAGCACCTAATAAACAGGGTGCCACTGAGCCCAATTTCATGGTCACATTGCTGCTTGTAGGCCATATTTCATACATTACAAAAATGATTACCCTTCAAAAGTACTTCATTGGCTGTAAAGTGTTTTGGAATGTCTTGAGGCCATGAAATATGCTATCTAACTGCAAGTCTTTCTTTTTACTTTTCAGAAGGCTTTGAAAACAGTCGACCAGTCTTTTAAAATTGAAAGAAGTATTCAGAGCTGCAGCTCTTTGAAAGACTAGGGGTTGAATTTTACCGGCCCCTCAGCGCAGGGGATGGTACAATTCTGCAGGGAGAGGCCTGCCTTGACCCCCACTGCATATTATCGGTGGCGGGGGGCCCTCGGTGTGGTCCCCCGCCACTCGGCGGCGGTACCCCAATTACCATATTCAAAACGGCACTTACCTTTCCTGGTTATGCAACCCGCTGCCTCCCGATGCACACTTCCGCATTTTACGTTGAACGGGCAGCCGTCACATGCCATCCTGTTCACGAACAGAAAAGCCGACAGGTCATCAGAGGCAGAAGTTTTCACCAGCGAAGGTAAGTCCAGATATTCAGGGATCTCACTCTGCATACTGGAAGGGTGGAGGGAAGGGGAATTACAGTGGCCACACTCTGCATACTGGAAGGGTGGGGGGGGTGGGGGGTGGAATTACAGGGGTCTCTGTCTGCAGACGTGTAGGGAGCCACTGCAATTCCACCCTCCATAATGGTTGGTAGCTCTGTGCCATTGATTGCCTCTGTCAGTGAAGGAGCTATGGCACTCGAGTCACCCTGTATGTAGGGAGAGTGCCAGAGATGGTAGTCGTGTGAAGCTTGTATGTCTTGTGGGCCAATCGATGCAGCTGGTACAATCTTTTTGTGGTCATGTGGTGCCACTCTTAGTGGGAGCTAAGACAGGCAATGCCATGCCACACTACATGGCTGCTGCACGAAAGCACCTGATGTACCACTCAACATTAATCTCTGCTCAGTCTGGAATCTTCAAAGAATTGAAGGAACCGAGTTGAATTGCAACTTGAAACTAAGGATTGTTCACCCTATATTCATTGATACGCTTCTTGAGAGGATCCATATGGACTGCAGGCAAAACCAACAGGTAGTTGCAGCCCACATAGAGGTCCCCAGTCATGAGCAGCAACCCCAAGGATAGCTCACCACTACAGATCGCTGCACATCTACAGGTCCCACGTGACATACCTGTAGGTGTCAGAGCGCCAGTGTCAGAGGCGACTGTGGATGTTGAGAGAGGCAGTGACACATATCTGTGCCCTGCTGAATGATGACCTGCAGCCCAGGGGCTTCTGGGGACATCCTATGCCTGTGGCCCTCAAAGTGTCAGGAGCTCTCAATTTTTACGTTCCTGCATCATTTCAGGGGCCTACCGGAGACCTTTGTGGGATCACACAGTCAGCAGTGCACCACTGCATCAGGGAGGTCACTGATGCCCTGTTCCGGAGGCTGATGACTATATCCCCTTCACGACGGATCCTGAAAGTCAGGCCCAGAGGGCCATCTGTTTTGGCTCCATCACGGGATTCCCACAGGTGCAAGGGTCATAGATTGCAACAATGTGACCATCAAGGCACCCAGTGGGCGACCAGCTGAATACATAAACTGTAAGGTCTTCCACTCAATGTGCAGCTCGTATGTGATCACCGGAAATGATTCATGCAAGTTTGTGCCCGCTTTCCAGGCAGCTGCCATGATGCCTTCATCCTGCGCCCATCCCAGCTGCTGTTGCTATTCACTGAAATGGCTCAGATCGAGGGTGGCTTCCTCGAGACAAGGGCTACCCCTTGCATACATGGCTCCTGATACCAGTGAGACACCCCACACTGCTGCAGAAGAGTGATACAACGCCAGCCACGGAGCTACAAGAGCCACCACTGAGCAGGCAATCGGCATGCTGAAAATGCAATTCCGCTGCCTGGATAGATCGGGTGGTGCCCTGCAGTACGAGCCGAAAAGGATAGCACGCATCATTGCTGTCTGCTGTGCTCTGCACAACTACAGTCAATAGTGGGGAGGCCTTGCAGGATGAGGAGAGACATAAGCAGGGCTCATCCTGAGACGTTGAGGACGCAGAGGACTTACAGCAGGAAAGGCACATGGGAGGACAGAGAGCATCCAGCACCGCATGCAGGGCGAGCAGCGAGCTAGGGATATACGGTAGCGCCTTATTGATCAAAGGTTCTCCACACCATTGGAACCACCGTGGGCTCTGAAGGCCTCACAGCACCCTCGTTCACCTGTTGTGCAGCAGTCTGCATCTGCAACATCTTTGCGTCCACCATTACTGGCAGCAGAATACTGAGCCATTGTCCATAGTGCTGCATCCGTGCAGAAACGCATGAGTGATACTGACATGGCAATGATATTATTCCATACATTGGCAGTTCTGAAAGGCAAATGATGCAATGGGAGGAGCCACGATCGATACATGCTGGCACACTTCATTCACACAGTAAATGTAACGCACATGTTAGTGAAGACGCTTTTGTTTTCGGCCTTTCCACATAGAAAGTGAACTTGGTCTCAGACCTGAAAGTTAACTCTGCCTCTCTCTCCACAGGTGCTGCCTGACCTGCAGAGTTTCTCCAGCACTTTCTGCTTTGCTGCCAGATTGGCAGCAGCCCCATTCTTCAACAGTGAGGTTAGTATTTCTTTGACAGCTGTCAGGAAGAAGGTGCTGGGGTGCTTTAAATAGGGCCCCAGAATCTGCTGCACAGCTGTCAAAAGGTTCCTCACTGCACCAGATGTCCCGCTTCTCCCCACGGAATATGGAGGGTGGTGGCACATTACAGTGATGCTAATGAGCCCCTGCGCGTAATATCATGGGGGCTCGGCGGTGGCCACTGAATGCAGACATGCCGCTGCATTCAAACTGTGTCGCCACGGAGCGCAGTTCGTGAATAAAATTCAGGCCTTGATCCTTAAGAACCAAATATTGTTCAGTTTATCATTTCTTCTTTACAGTCATGCTTTCCAATGAGTGCTGTGTGTTTGAAGTGTAAAAAAAGCAGCAGGATAATCATTCATATTTGTTTTAACACTGCCTGATGTACATAACAAGATAAATATCCTCAAATATAATTATATTATTACAGGTTAAAATACTAGCCTGTTGTTAGCCAGGTACCCATATTATAAAGAAAGATACTGCCCCAGGGATAACATCAATCTTTCAGTGTGACACAAAACAACCTATAGCACCGCCAGGCAGAAATCTTTCCCATTTGGATTTATGAACCTTTTGCCAATGTTGAAGGAAAGTATAATCAATATGAAATATAGTAAGATAAGCATTTATTTTTCGAAATAAGCAGTATTTGGCAGGAATATGCATGGCCACTATAGTGCAAGCCTAACTAGTATTTTAATTGTTTTATGTTATAATTTACCTGTTAGTGTACATTAAATTTTATATAGATGCTTTTTTCAAAACTCATTTCATATCATGGCTCACACAGCATTGGAAACAGTGTTTTTTTGGTTTTCCAATATGTATTTGGGGCAGCTTGAGAGGCATGGAGAGCCTTCTTCTTTTCTAATGAAATATGCTCTTGTTAGCAATTATTAAAGAAAGAATTGCATTTCTACAGCCCTTTCATAATCTAAGAGTATACCACAGCACTTTACAACCAATGTACTACTTTTGAAGTGCAGTCATTGTTGTAATACAGGAAATGTAGCACCCAATCTGGGCACAGCAAGGTCCTGCAAGCAGCAATGAAATAAAAGACTAGATAATCTGTTTTAGTGATGTTGGTTGAGGGATAAATATTGGCCAGGAAACTAGGAAAACTCTCCTGCTCTTCCTCAAATAGTGCCACGGAATCTTTGCTGCCTGCAATGTCAAATTGGGCCTCGGTTTGACATCCCAACAGAAAAACGGCACCTCTAGCAGTTCAGCACTCCGTCAGTATTGCACTGGAGTGTCAGCCTATATTATGTCCTCAAGTCTATGGAGTTAGACACTGAGCCAAGGCTGATAGCTGAATCTGAATAATTACCTCAGTGTTTAAGTACATGACAGAACAATAGGGCTGGATTTTAAAAGCCTGCTGCTGATCTTAGTGGTGAGCTCAAAAAATGGCGGCCCGCCCATGCGGGCCACCAGCCAAAGACCACCGCAATCTCCCACTGACAGCTCATTTAAATAGCCGGGGCCCACCCACCGCTCCCCCCCCATCCAATCACATGGAGGAGGTGGACAGCCATCACCAGCAATAGTGTCAGCTGCCTGTGCGCAAGCGCTGGTGCCATTTTTAAAGGTCAGTCAGCTCTGCCAGCACATTAACATTTTTAAAGATGTATCCCCCCCAAAAATTAAATAAACAAAGTTATAATGCTCCATTCCCCCCATAACAATTACAGTAACTATTTGCCCTTCCCCCCAAAACACTTACCTTTTACATCTGACCATCCCCCCCACCAGACTGCACAAAGTTTAATGTTCAACACTTCCCACCATCCTGTACACCCATTACATTTATTTGACCCCGTCCCCCACTGAAAATCTTACCTCCTCCCCACTCCTCACCAGTGTGATGCCGCGTTTCCCCGGATGGGGATTTGAAGGCACAGGAGTGCCGGCCGCAGCATCAATGATCGCGGTGGGCCCTCAAGATCGCAGGTAAGTCTATTTAAATATATTCATTCTATTGATTTGAATATTTTAATTGAAGTCCCATCACCCAGCAGGGGAGGAGGGGGGCTGCCGCAGAGCCTCGTCGCGGCCGGGAGGATCAGGCTGGGCCCCCCCAGCAATGAGGTCCATGGTGAGCTTCATCCAAAGCCACTTTCAGGCCTCCCCCCACTACCGAACCCACACCTGGAGCAGAACAAAATCCATCCCATAGTTCCAGTTGACTGATGTCAGGAGCCAATAATTATATTGCTGCAACATCTCCAACAGTTGAATAAAGATTATTCCCACTGTTTTCATAATGATGAACAGCTAGTTTCATCAACCTTTGCTTTAGTGCTCATTCACAGTACTGTAATTCTTTGGAGAAAAACAGTTTACAACAATTGTTAATTCAATCAATATTTATACATTCTACAAAATCTGTATTTCACTTGTGCTAGTAAACTTATCCTCATAGTTTTATACAACAAAAATTCCACAAGAATTATTGTTTTTGACTTTAGTCAAATTGCCAATGTACTGTATTAGTGATAAGAAAGACAGACAGATAGATAGATTAGTCACTGTTGGGAAGCATGACCCACAAACAGTAATGAGATACATGAGCAACTAATTTATTTTAGTAATGCTGGTTGAGAGATAAATTTTGGCTACGATGCTGGGTGGACTCCCCCGCACTTCTTCGAATAGTGCATGAGATCTTTTACATCTATCTAACAGGCAGACAAGAGTTTCGCTCAATATTTCATCCAAAGACAACACGTCCAGCAGTGCAGGACTCCATTAACACTGCCTCAGTACTGCACTGAAGCATCAACCTAGATCATGTGCTCAAACATCTAGCACGAGGCTTGAACCCACAGATATTTTACTGATATTAACCATTGCTGTTGATATGTATGAAAGGAATCAAAGGAACATTTCTGCTGAAACTTGTGTTGCCTTGGCAAAGTTGCTTTTGCAACAAGGGTCAGGAACCTCCTCGCTGTTCCAGTTTTGCCAGCTTTTCTTCACTGGTAATGTAGCAGAAAGCCAGCTCTGCAGAATTTTCCAGCCAAAGCTAGGGCCAAACTTTATTTTAACAACTGCAGGATTGATTCCATAATATAAACACTGTTGGATAAATCCTTATTTTACCTTTGCAGAGGTTGTTATGTAACATTAACACTGGTGGATAAACGCTGCTTCACCCTTGCAAGGCAAATCATATAGTTTCATCAGTGCTGGATCAACTCAGTTTCCTCACTGCAGGGTTGATTATGTAGTTGTAAAGTTTGTTCATAAAGTGTCTCAGTTGTTCACAGTACCTTGGTGGCCTCAAGACTGTGATCTAATTACCTCACTTGAATGGTTCTCTTGTCAGAAATGCAAATATGGCACCAGTGATGTCACTGCTATCTGTCTAATGGAGGTATTTGTTCTATCTTCCCCATGAGCGGTTTCACATACTGATTAATAGCCGCATCCCATTCCAGGCTTTAATTAAAAGCAATTAAAACAGCAGAGCCATAGGGCATAACTGCTGCAGTGACAGAACTGCGGTTGTTTTTGTGGAAGGGAGATCAAGCAGTTGACAATGTGGCATGAAATTATTTTTGCAGAGGGCTACACATCTCGGCCATTTTATTTGTGCAGTTTGATAATTGCAGAGATTCATTTTCTAGGGATACAATGAAAGAAACAGATATGTTATTCTCCAGTTATGCAAAGCAATATAGAATTAAGCAATAAACTTTTAAGCCATATTATCCTATTACACAGGTGACAACACCATTTTGTGTTTTGAAGTACTGTACTTGGGAATTTAAAACAAAGTGTAATGACTATTTCTTGGCTTGGGCAGCATCGGTTTGGCAGTTACTTTGTAAAACGCAAGCCTACCAATCTTGCTCAAATTATGAAGCCATGGAACTTGACAAATTAATATGTGATGACCTATGCCCACAGCAGAGACACAACTGTTATTGTAATGAAAGTCCTGGAATTTGGTGTGTTTTCTCTGTCTGGGAAAAGGCTGGTTCCGGCATGCTGTGCCTGAGCATTGCTGAGGTGTGAGCTGCCCCCTTTTGAGCAGAAGGTTAGTTACAAGTGGGCTGTATGTGACATGCCTGTTCCAGGCATCTGGGCATGCAAAAAAAAAGAAAAAAGTCTTCTGGGGACAACAGTAGGAATTTTTGAATAGCAATGGACTTTAACGCACTGAGCTGAATTTTGTTGAGCACCTGACATTGGGCTCTGTGGCGGGGGGGGGGGCCGGAAGATCACAGTGGCAGTGGCCCGCCATGGACCCCAACACCAGGATTGCTGGGTCAAATCTTCCTGGTGGCTGCAAGACTTAATGGTGGCCCTCCCGTCATTTGGCGACCGGACCCAACTTTAAATATTGAAATAAAGGACATGAATAAATTACCATATGATTCACCGCGATCTTACCAGCTGTCCGCAATCTTCCATACAACAGCCAGCACTCATGCACCTTCACTTTCATGTCCGGGGAAAGCTGCCGCCACTAAGGTGGGGAAGGGTACTGCATCTGCGGAGTTTGCAAGTTCTCCCTGTGACCGCGTGGGTTTTCGCTGGGTGCTCCGGTTTCCTCCCGCAGCCAAAGACTTGCAGGTGATGGGTGAATTGGCTGTTATAAATTGCCTCTAGTGTAGGTAGGTGGTAGGGAATATGGCATTACTGTAGGGTTAGTATAAATGGCTGGTTGTTGGTCGGCACAGACTCGGTGGGCGGAAGGGCCTGTTTCAGTGCTGTATCTCTAAATAAATAAAATAAATAAAATGAGTATTAGCATGCTATTCTACAAGGGTGAGCATCACAACCAAATCCAATCTGTCAACTTCTGATGTGCGCACACATTCTCTTCCAGGAAACTCTGTGTGTGCGATCACCAGGATAATGATAAGGAGTGAGAACCCTGGATCAATTCAATCTGCCAAACCCAAGTGCTGTGTGACCCATTGTAATTCCCTTAAATGCCACCTGATTGAGATCGACGAATTTAGCAAAAGCTGGAAACTGAATCTGTGGATTTTCAGATCTGGATCATTCATTCTGTAGGGCACAGCCCTGAAACCAGACAAGTAACTATCACCATACAGCTATCACAGCAAACTAAAAAGATAGAAACTTTGAAAGTTTGTGTTCCTTGCTGTGGTTTATTTCACAACAAATAAAAGATTTGCAAAACATCTTTCTGAAAAAGCTTCTTTTTAATAAAGCTCATCGAGTTCCTTTGAAATTTACATTAAAACAAAAGCCGAAACAAATCTCCTTTAGCAGTAATCCATAACAAAGCTAATTTGAATAAATTGGGCGAATGAAAAGCTACATGACATAAAACAAAGTATTGTGCACGATTCATTCCTCGCGGTATTAAAACCAAAATGTTAAAACCCAGCTCAACACCTTGAGAGAGATATTATCATTTTTCAAAAATCAAAATAAGCAGGGTAATACTTTTAAAATTATTCAGAGATAACTGCAAATGTTCTATAAATAATAATATTTTTCCTCATTATCTTCCGCATTGAGACTTTCGCATTATCCTTGGGTTGTAGAAAACATCTGCAAGCGTGGAAAGTTACAAAGGACGTACAGTTGCTTAAGAATTCCTGAATCTGAGCATATTGGTATTAATAATATATCTATTCTGTCAAATTGCAGTCATTTGCTGTCAAATTATTAAATGGCCTTAATCGTATTTCAGAAATTCTCTTAAAATTAAATTAATTAATGCAACAAGATTATCTCAGTTGCAACACGTGAATAGTCCCAATGTCACATTGACATTGTATACGACTCACAGACACAGCGCCAAACCCAGAGGAATTCTGACACGTTCAGCTGGTGAAAAGGTAAAAACAGATGGAGTAAAAGTAGGTACTCGACATTTTAGTTATCAGAGAATTGCTGACTGTGTCATTACTCCCCATTTTGTTACTAAAATGAATATCTAGTTATATAAATATTAGCCAGCCCTGCCTGTTCACAAAGACCTTGTGGTTTTGAACTTTAAAAGTGAGGAAATTTCCTAATAATCTCTCAATACATTTAATTTGGTAGGATAGTGAAATAATGTTTATTTTTTGAAGAAAATAAAATCGAAGACGTATAGGAGCAAACCAGTTCGCATATTGTCTGAAGAAAGAATCCATACTCCAGAGACTGAAATTGAGCAGCAGTTTTAAATAATATAAATGCTTTGCCGTCATGCTACACTTAACAGAGTTTACCATAGCCAATGAATGATGGACCATTCAGGTGAATTCTACTGTTCTAATGGTTTTAACTCATCTATGCACTGCTGAGAATCACACAAATTCATCTCACCATACCAGTGCCATCATGAAGTTTACCACAATGCCAAAAGCTAACTAATGAAGCAGAGTTGAAATGTACTTCTATCTATTGGCATTTGAAGCAAAAAACATTTCTTATTACAAATTGGTGCCACATAATTCTTCACAAAGTCATTTTTGCTTTCGCCTTTGTTTCATTACTGGTAATCCCCAGCGTCCTGTAACACTTAACAGACTTTTGACTGCCTCAGAATAGCCTGGTTATTCAGCAATTCACCCCCTACATTTCTAGATCTATTAAAATATTTTAATTAAATCAGCCATCAGGGTCCCATCTGCTGCGTACTGCCTCCACACAGGGGTTGCCTCTGGACTCCCTTTGGGGTAGTGACTGTACTTAGCTGCCTTCATGGCTGGCTGCATAACGTACACAGGGAGAATCTGTTACTGATTCAGACATCAGTATTTGAATATCTTTCGGGTTAACTTCTCAGTAAATCTTCAGCACAAGGTGGCTCTGATTTTTCCTTAGCTGGGAGTGGTTAGGCAGTGTCTCTGAATATTAAACTTGATCTTTCTTTATCTGACTGGAAAATGAACTAGTGTAGGTTTTTTTTTAATGTTCTTGTCAGTTACCAGTTGAGGTAGAATTACAATACTTTAGACTGCGTTAGCAATGCTTTGTATATGCAAACACAGGCCTGCCCTTTAGAACAAAGATACAGGTACATCACATATTCACTAGTACTTACAGTGACTCTATGGCTGGAATTTTACAGTGGGCGGGAGGGGAGCCCACCCCCACTAGGCCTGGGAACCCACACCAGGATTTTACACTCCCTAGGCTCTTAATTGGCCTTGGGCAGGACTTTCATGTCCTTGAGGCAGGAAGTCCCACCTCCAAGACCTGCAGGCCAATCTGCAGGCCAGCAGCTCAGTCCCAGCAGTGCCAACAAGAGCGGTGGCCATTGCTGGGACTGCACGCAGCATCAGCAGCAAGATGGATGCTGGCCCTGGAAGAAAGGGAAGTTTTGGGGCCTCGGTGGGGACAATCAACCAGACCTGAGCAAGGCAAGTGGGGGGTGTTTATTTTTTTGGGGGTGGTTAGGGTTTCAGGGTGGCTCTCAATGGGGCACACAGCCCACAAGAAGGCCGCCAGCTTTTACCCGGCGCCGTTCTGGGGGTCTGAGGCACCCGCTGGCGGCTGGCAATATACCAGTGATGGTGGGAGAAGGCCCTTAAGTGGCAGTTAATTGGCCACTTAAGGGTGTTGATTGGCTTGGGGCAGGCAGACCATTTCTCACCACTGCTGCCACTGGTAAAATTGACCCCATGCCTCCCACTCAATTTTACTCCCCCCTCCCCACCAGCGCCATCCTGTGGGGGGTATAAAATTCCGGCCCATGACTCTACAAAGGCACAGCAGAAGCAAGGTATGAGGTCTGCAGTACTACTGCAGTAGTAACTCTTAGATTGTAGTTACCCATGCAAACAGGATGAACTTCAACCATGTGACATCTACATAAGGCATGACTCAATTGTAGAACTCTCACCTCTGAGTTAAAAAGGTTGTGGGTTCAAGTCCTACTCCAGGGACTTGAGCATAAAAATCTATACTGACACTGCAGTGCAGGACTGAGGGAGTGCTGCACTGTCAAAGGTGCCATATTTCACATGAGACATTAAACTGAAGCTTTGTCCTGCTTTCTCAGGTGGATATAAATGATCTAATGGTACAATGTTGAGTGACAAAGATGATTGATGAAGGAAGGGCAGTGGATGTTGTCTACATGGACTTCAGTAAAGCCTTTGACAAGGTCCCTCATGGCAGACTGGTACAAAAGGTGAAGTCACACGGGATCAGAGGTGAGCTGGCAAGATGGATACAGAACTGGCTCGGTCATAGAAGACAGAGGGTAGCAGTGGAAGGGTGCTTTTCTGAATGGAGGGCTGTTACTAGTGGTGTTGTGCAGGGATCAGTGCTGGGACCTTTGCTCTTTGTAGTATATATAAATAATTTGGAGGAAAATGTAGCTGGTCCGATTAGTAAGTTTGCGGACGACACAAAGGTTGGTGGAGTTGTGGATTGTGATGAGGATTGTCAGAGGATACAGCAGGATATAGATCGGCTGGAGACTTGGGCGGAGAAATGGCAGATGGCGTTTAATCCGGACAAATGTGAGGTAATGCATTTTGGAAGGTCTAATACAGGTGGGAAGTATACAGTAAATGGCAGAACCCTTAGGAGTATTGACAGACAGAGTAGATCTGGGCGTACAGGTCCACAGATCACTGAAAGTGGCAACGCAGGTGGATAAGGTAGTCAAGAAGGCATACGGCATGCTTGCTTTCATCAGTCGGGGCACAGAGTATAAAAATTGGCAAGTTATGCTGCAGCTGTACAGAACCTTAGTTAGGCTACACTTGGAATATTGCGCACAATTCTGGTCGCCACACTACCAGAAGGATTTGGAGGCTTTGGAGAGGGTACAGAAGAGGTTTACCAGGATGTTGCCTGGTCTGGATGGTATTAGCTATGAGGAGAGGTTGGATAAACTTGGATTGTTTTCACTGGAACGACGGAGGTGGAGGGGCGACATGATAGAGGTTTACAAAGTTATGAGTGGCATGGACAGAGTGGATAGTCAGAAGCTTTTTCCCAGGGTGGAAGAGTCAGTTACTAGGGGACATAGGTTTAAGGTGCGAGGGGCAAAGTTTAGAGGGGATGTGCGAGGCAAGGTTTTTACACAGAGGGTGGTGAGTGCCTGGAACTTGCTGCTGGGGAGGTGGTGAAAGCAGGTATGATAGCGACGTTTAAGAGGCATCTTGACAAATACATGAATAGGATGGGAATAGAGGGATACAGACCCCGGAAGTGCAGAAGGTTTTAGTTTAGACAGGCATCATGATCGGCGCAGGCTTGGAGGGCCGAATGGCCTGTTCCTGTGCTGTACTGTTCTTCGTTCTTTGATAGCAGAGAAGTACTCCCTTGGTGGGTCATTATCTCATTGCTGTTTGTGAGGCCTTGCTGTGCAAAAATTAGCTGCCATGTTTCCTACATTAAAAAAGTGAGTACACTGTACTTTGGGATGTCCTGAGCTTGAGAGAGGTGCAATATAAATGTATACAGGCGGCCCGATATTATTGTCTTTGTTTGAATGCAGGCACATAATGAATATGTTAATGAAGCCTGAAGACCAACTTCCATAAATCCTGGGGCCTCAAGTTTTGGATGCACGCAGCATTGAGCGTGGGTTCGATAAAGGACCCAGGCTAATTTCGAGGCCTGTTTCTCAAAAATAGATGAACCAGCCCACAGGCAATGCAGTCAGCTTGTTAGGATAAACAGTCTGAGCTCCAGGTATCTGATTACCACAAACTACTTCAAGTCATACATTTTTTTCACACATGAAAAACATGAGGCTCCAGAGATACTGATTGTTCTCTTCATTTGAGGATCCTTTCCCCAGAAGGCACTCATTACTTCCTCTGCAGGCTCTGACTGCTCCTCTGAAAGACATTTCAAGTAATTGACAATCCTGACTGATTTAGGCCCCAAATTACAAAGCACCATTTCCCATGTGAAGGCTGTGGGCCCATGTATGACTGTCTGTCTTATTCTCACAGAGATGGCAGCTCTGTTGAACAACAAATCCTCCTCAAATAGGCACTTAGTGTCTTGATGGGTATTGACATATTGGCAAGAGTGACTTGAGGCCTTTGCAAAACTGCTTGTGCTGATATATCCTTACTCTAACAAGATTATACAACATTAACAATCACATCATGTCATTGATCTAATCTTACAAGGCAAGTTGAATTGTTCAAGACGTTACCATTTTTTTTCATGATGAAGTTTAAGTCTTCTTGTACCCTTTAGCTGTCCAGCCCTGAATGCATTCTACTTGTTTGATGCTTGTTTTGTCTTTTTCCTTGCTCCCTTTACTCTGATATTGATGGCTCCCCATTCTTCCATTATGCCTCTGGCCTTTGAAACTCTCTTTCCCAGCACTTCTACCTGGTCAGCTTCTTAACCCTCTCTTCAACTTACCTTTCCTCCTCCCAACCCTTTATTCTCTCCCTTCTATGCTTTGTGCACTGTTTTGAGATGTCTCTCTGTACATAAAGAGCATTTTAAAAGTATTAGCTGTTGCTATTGTTGTTATCTTCAAAGAACCCATGTTGAATGGGATGGATCTGAGGGGAGTAAGGGAGGAAATTGCAGAGGCACTGACCATAATCTTCCAATCCTTCTTAAGTGTAGGGATGGTGCCATAAGAATGGAGAATTGCAAATGTTACACCCATGTTCAAAAAATGGTATAAGGATAAAACCAACAACTATAGGCCAGTCAGTTTAACCTCATGAATGTGAAAGATTTTAGAGACAATAACCTGGGACAAAATGAACAGTCATTTGGACAAGTGTAGATTAATTAAGGAATCCAGCATGGATTTGTTAAAGGCAAATTGTGTTGAACCAACTTGATTGAGCTTTTTGATGAGGTAACAGATGGTTGATGAAGGTAAGGCAGTTGATGTGGTGTACAAGTACTTGCAAAATCTGTTTGATAAAGTGCAACATAATAGGCTTGTCAGCAAAGTTAAAGCCTATGGAATAAAAGGGATGGTGGCAGCATGGAAATGAAGTTGGCTGAGTGATAAAAAAAAAACAAATATTAATTGTAAGATTTTTGTGCGTTTAGGTGGGATGTTGACTAGCTTTTGACCCACAAGGTACCAACTCGGGTTTCTTGATCAAGATAGAGAGTTTATTAAGTACAGCAAGAATATACAAGCAATACTTAACCGATGGCAGTATTTATACAGCAGAATATAGGGTGTCGTCCTTGCCTTCCGAGCTGCTGTGGCACCATCTTCTTTCTTGAGGTGTTCTGTTGACAGCAGGGTATTCTGTTCACTGTAGGTTTGTTTCCTTTTGAATCGGTGCACCCCGAGTTGTCCCAGCAGCTGCCATTTATGCTCCCCTCTGAGGGTTCCTTCCTTCCATATTAGGTTGTAGTCCACCTTTGATTGGTGAGGTCAACCTCACCTTCTGTACATTTTCCCTTCTTGATTAGTTTATAGTAATCAGATTACAACAGATATGGCCCTACCCTCTGTACAATGTCTCTGCAGACAGCTTGATGGCCCAAGTGATTGTCTCACAATGGGGAATGTTTGCTGTCCCCATTAACATTCCAGTCTTGAATGGTTTCTGCATATCTTTATTAGCATCCTTCATGAGGCCTACAAGTCCATCCTTTATTGTGACTGAGTCTGTCTTTGTTGAAAGACCGCATTTGTTGACAACGCGAATGGTAGGTGGCGCTGTTTTGGCACATGCGCTAATACAGCATGTGCCACGAAAAGGTCACAGATTGCGACTGTAGCAGCTGCCAGGACTAAAGATGGCGCTGCTCAAAGAATCACACAGAGGCAACCTAACGAACATGTGGCAGTATACAAAGGGCGGGGGGGAGGGAGGGGAAAAGAGGGGGGGGGAAGGGGGGGAAAAGAGGGGGGGGGAAAAGAGAGGGGTGGGGGTGAAGGGCAGGAGTGGGGGGTGGGGGGAGCAGCGGAGCGGAAGAGGAGTGCCTTTTTCTGTGCATGCGCCAGAAACACAACAGCAAAAGACTTACCGGCCAGTCCCTGGACCCGGCGACACCGAGGTCTTCACACACTCG
This sequence comes from Heterodontus francisci, assembly GCF_036365525.1. Lineage (NCBI taxonomy): Eukaryota > Metazoa > Chordata > Chondrichthyes > Heterodontiformes > Heterodontidae > Heterodontus > Heterodontus francisci. The sequence continues at coordinate 108,876,814 of NC_090376.1, forward strand.
CTCCCCGCAGCTCTCTGCAGCCTCTCGCATCAGTCCCTCTCCATTCAGCCGTTCCCTCCAGCTGCGGATGCCCAATCCAGTTGATTCTCCCCTACTTCTCCACAGTACTTCAGGCATTGCAACTGTCTGGTCCCTGCATTTTGCATGCTCCCTCTCCCCACCCCTCCCACCTCTCCATCTACCCCCACCCCTCCCCCCTCTCCATCTACCCCCCTACCTCCACCCCTCCCTCTACCCCCCTACCTCCACCCCTCCACCACAGTTGAATATCTGAAGTGCAGTTGCAAAGTCGAGGAAATAACATGCAAAACAAAGCCTCAACAATTCTGGGGTTAATTATTGAGAAGTTTTATTAAGTTCATTAAGCATCAGAGGAACTGCTGTGCATGGATACATGAGTGTTGTGTTTCCAGCATTCCCGTTAGACAGACAGGCCGAGTCTCTGCTATGCACAGCTAAAGAGATTGTTCCTGGAGAGCCTTGTGGTGAATGAACGCTTGGCTCTCTATTCCACTACTGTATTGTCCATGTGAAGAAGGCAAAGTCACAAGAGTCTGAGCTCAGTCTATTCTTGTTGAATGTTCCCCAAACGCATCCCAATGTGAACTCCCAATTCATCCATAAATGCAATGTTCCTTTCCACATCGTGACCAGCTCCGCAGCATGATCCAGTTGCCTTCATTGCTTGAATGCTGACCTTAAGTCTCAAGGATTGTTTTCTCGACGGCATGTTTTACATGAAAAGAAATAAAGCAAATCAGAGTCAGAGCTTGCCTCCCTCCATCCACTGAAATTACTGTTGTGCACACCTTTTTAAGTTCTGCAGTGAAGGCACCAATTGATAACGTCGCCAATGAAGCACTTAATGGAAATGTTTTCAGAGCAGCTTACAAAGGCAGAGCAACTTACCTTGGAACAATCTCCTGTGTCAAATAAAAATGAAGCAAGTCTCCAAAACGAATAAATAATTCAGATAAAATGCGAGAAAATGCCCGACGAAACCTCTCCTCCTTCCACTTTCAAAAAGTCGCGCCGAAGCTTTGACGCATGCGCAGAAGCCAACCTGGCGCGTTGCCCGAGGAAGACGACGTAACGCAATGATGTCATCTGCGCATGCACAGAACGGTCCTGGCAAGCCGGTCCGCAGCGCATGCGCAGTGGGCATGAGACCGTCTGCGCATGTGCGCACCGCGGCGCATCTTGATGACGTCGGCGATGACGTAGCGTTGTCATGAATTACTTTGTTGTTGAAATGCAGAATGGGCAATTATCAAGACATCAGGGACTGAGTTTTATGTTGCCGCCTAATCGGAGGCAGCTGTATAAAATGATTCCCGCACACGCAGGCTTTACTCTGCGAAGCCGCCGTGATATTAAACATAGCGCCCCATTTACATGGCTGGGTCAGACTGCACGCTCCCCCCCCCCACCCCACCACCCCGATGATGTGGAGGGAGCGGTGGTCCATCCCCAGTAATGGTGTCTGGTGCCATTGCATAGGTGCTGACGCCATTTTTAAAGAGCTTCAAGCCCTTACATTTAATTTGAATTTTTAAGGAAATAGACACCCAGAACTTATTCAAATAAATTAAATAATTGTTTCAAGCCTCTGTCCCACCCCCACATGACCAAACAATTCATTCCTTGCCCTATCCCTTGCAAAATACTTAACTTGTGCACCTGACCTTCCCCCCTCCAAAGTTCACAAACTTCAATCTTTAACCCTTCCCACAATGCCCTTGACCAATGAAATTAGGTTTATCCACTCCCCCACCGACCCCTCCCGCACTGAGAAACTTACCTACTCGCCCCTCCCCACCAGTGTTCCATCTTACATCAATGCACGGAGATCCGATGGCATGGGAGTGTCGGCCTTCGGCTCCAATCTGGCAACAAAACGGATGGCAGGAGCAGGTAAGTATTTAACTCAATAATTTGCATTTTTAAAAGTATGTAAATTTGACTCGCGAAGCCGAGCAGCAGTGGCGCCTCCAGAAGGCCTCGCTGCCGCCAGCAATATGGGGCCGGGTCTTCCCGGTTTCGAGGCCCATGGCGGACCTCTCAGAGAGGCATTTTCAGGGCCCCCACCATGATCCCCTACGTCAGGGGGTTTGTAAAATCCAGCCCCAGGTCTCATATCAATGCTACTTCTGCTATTGTTGTTATAGTAAACACTGTCTCCCACCATCTCCCAACTACAGTATACAAATAAACATTTTACTTTTAAAAACATGATTCTAAATACAAAGTCCATAACTTAGTTCTAATCTAATACATTGATATATATATTTATACACAAAGTATAACTATTCCCGAGCATAACTGCAACATCACTTAAAATCATTCTAATTTAAAACATAGCATCTCATATGAGTTTTATCAGACCATTACTTGCATGGATTCATCCAACAGATAAAACATGGGAGAGGTTAATGCTTTAGTTCCTACATAATGGTGTTTTTTGAATTGGAGGAAGATGTACAGTGGGTTTCCCAGGTGTCAGGACTGCTGCTTTCCTTGATATATATTAATGACCTAGACTTGGGTGTACACAATTTCCACATTTAAAGATGATGCAAAACTTAGAAGTATTTTGAACTGTGAGGAGGATGTGATCGACTTCTAGAGGACAGAGACAAGCTGGTGGAATGGGCAGACATGTGGCAGATGGAATTTAATGCAGAGAATTGTGAAGTGATGCATTTTGGTAGGAAGAATGAGGAGAGGCAATATAAAATAACGGAACAATTCTAAAGGGGGTGTACATGCAGAAATTGTTGAAGGTGGCAGGGCAGGTTGAGCAAGTGGTTGAAAAGGCTTACGGGATCCTGGGCTTTATAAATAAAGGCAGAGAGTACAAAAGCAAGGAAGCTATGATGCACCTTTATAAAACACTGGTTTGGCCACAACTGGAGTATTGTGTCCAATTCTGGGCACCACGCTTTGGAAGGATGTGAAGGCTTTAGAGAGAGCGCAGAAAAGATTTACACGAATGGTTCCAGTTATGAGGGATTTCAATTATATGGATAGTTTGGAGAAGCTGGGGTTGTTCTCCTTAGAGAAGAGAAGGTTGAGAGGAGATTTGATAGAAGTGTTCAAAATCATAAGGTTCTAGACAGAGCAAATAGGAATAAACTGTTCCCATTGGCAGTATGGTTGAGAACCAGAGGATCCCGATGTAAGGCTATTGGCAAAAAAAACAATGGCGACATGGGGAAAATCTGTTTTTAAGCAGCGAATGATTAGGATCTGCAGTGCACTGCCTGACAGTGTGGTGGAGGCAGATCCAATCATGGCTTTCAAAAGGAAATTGGATAAGTGCCAAAAGATTTTTTTTTAATTGCTTTATAATGAGGATAGAACAGGGGTGTGAGACTAGCTGAGTTGCTCTTGCACAGAGCCAACATGGACATGACAGGCCAAATGGTCTCCTGCTGTGCTGTAGCCATGCTCTGCCATGTTATGTTTAAAGGGTAATAATTGGTTTTGGACTGACTCTGTTCAGTTGAAACCGATTCATTGACCAAATCCATACATATCCCAAACTGGAGTTACATCAAGCCTGGGAGGAACGAGTGAGAGGAAGTTGTAAAAATAATTTTCAACTCTGCGTAAGTCCAGTATGAGGATTTTATATTATACTTTAAGTATCTAGCATTGGGTGATTGACAGATTCACCGAGCATGGGACCTTTAATTAGGGAACTCGAGAAAATCTGTCCATTGTTGCATTTTTAAATGTGCCAGTTTTACAAAGACTCAAGCAATTCTTTGGGGGAAGAAGTAGAAAATGCTACATTTTACCAACCGTGGCATAGTTATATTAACATGGTACTTAGCTGCTGTGTTAGTCGACTGAGGCCCTAATATTGACAAGTCTGGGGTGGAATGGGGGTGGGGGGGCTGTTGGTGGTTTAGTCAGCAGGTTGGGGGTGGGGTGGGTGAGGAGATTTGGTCAGGAAACCCAGAAGTCCAGATTTCCCTGCATGGTGTGTTTTATCTCCATTCCGTGTGACACTTTTTTCAACAGTACCCCTGCCCATAAATCAGCCAGATTGACGGGCAGGGAGCATTCTGGACAAGGCCACAGCCGGAGGTACAAAAACTGCAGCTAGTAGTGGGATCATGTTGTGGAGGGGTGGGGTTCTGATCCTGGGGTGGGGGTCCGAACACTGACCTGGTGCGTGGGGAGTGGGGGTGTCCGATCACTCACCTGGGGAGGGTAGGGACAGGAGTGTCCGGTTCATGATCCCGAGGTGGGGTCCAATCACTGACCCCGAGGGGAGTGGTGGTAGAGGGGTGTACAGTCCCGGGGGGAGGGGTTATTAGATGGTTGGGAGACAGTTTACTGGGGGAAGGGATCCAATCCTAGAGAAGGAGAGAAGCTTGGGGAATGGGGGATAAGCCTTCTGGCCCACAAGTAGTACTCTACAGGCACTTACCTTTTCCCTGAAGCTCTCCTTACCTCCCTTGAGCTACCAGGTTTCCAGAGGCCTGGGAAACCCAGCTGCCACGTTTAAACTTGTAAAGTAGTTTAAATGTGTGGGTCCCAGCTTCATTATAACATATTAAAAGGAAACCTGCTGCTTTGGAGCAGGTTGGCTGCCCACTCCATGTCTTGTCTCCGTTAAACTCAGAAGTGAACAGATTGGAAGCGGGTGAAGGTGGGGTTTGAGATTTTAATAACATTAAAACACGACTGGCTGAGTCACTATCACCCTCTTTACACTAACACCCAAAGTCAAAAAACCCCGATAATGGGGCCAAGCCTGTGTGAGCTCTGTCTCGCAGCAAACAACATGAGAACAATTATGCAAGAAGTCTGTCTTAAGGCAGCAGGAAAATCATGATGGAGAGTCAAAAAGTACAGGTTCCGAAATTCTGTTGGGGCTTCCCTGATTTAACCATAATTTCAATAGCAGAAATCTCAAAGAAATGGTGTAAATGGCTGTCATTGCTCACTTGTACCCTTTCTCCAGGCATTCTGTCTGCAATTCAATGAACCCGCATGAAATCTTAAGGCTCGCTATATTGACAAGTATCAAAGATGCAGATGGTTCTACTCCACCACAGAATTGCAGTTAGGAAATGAGTGATGCAATTCATAACAAAAAAACAATTAATTGCAACCTAACAGTGATTTTCTACATTTCCTTGTAATTTGTATGTCGGCTTTATAATGTCAAGCAATCTTTTACTCCCCCCCCCCCGCCGTAATGTGTGTGGCAGAGTTGGATGGTATTATGGAGCAGTCCTTTTTCTCTGGGAAATAGATTTGAATGCCAGTATCCAGTTTATCTTCTCGACTGACTCCAAATAACACCCATTGAATAGGCTAAACTAAGCTTCCAATATATAACCTTCCAAAATTCTATATTAATTGACCAATCTCACTGAATGGTAAATGCAAAAAAAATCACTGATATAATAGAAGGTGCTTTTTTGAGGTTGGGGTTAATGTAAATTACTTGGAAAAATTATATGTTACTGGTTCCTACTGTACAATACCTCCTTTTTCCATTAGATCAAGCAGTATGTGCTTCTAGATGTCAGCAGGTGAATTCATTTTAATCTTGAATTCAGTGCTGGGCTGAAGTGACAGCCTACATTATGGACACAAATCACGAAACCTGCTAACTCAGAGTTAAGAGCACTACCACTGAGCCAAGTTGACACTTGCATTGTGTTTGTGTCCCATTTCAAAGGAGTAGGATGGTGTGCCTTGAATGATTTAGCTATCTTGAGGAATTGAGGAAGCTGACTTCTTTAGCTGCCAAGGAAGACTCTTTGCTTTTCTCATAAACTTGCATCAGTTTTATGACTTTGAAAGAATAAATTTTGAAGGCTACATATTCAAAGTCCAAATTGATCAGCATGGTCATCTTGAGGGTAATTTAGCCATGCACACCAGGTCTGGATTGGGGTTGGGTTAGGGTTCACTTGCTTACAAACTAGGGGGGAGGCGGTGGCGTAGTGGTATTGTCACTGGACTAGTAACCCAGAAACCCAGGGTATTGCTCTGGGGACATGGGTTTGAATCTCACCACAGCAGAATTTACTCTGGGTGGGGGACTTCAATGTCCATCACCAAGAGTGGCTCGGTAGCACCACTACTGACCAAGCTGGCCGAGTCCTAAAGGACATATCTGCTAGACTGGGTATGCGGCAGGTGGTGAGGCGGCAGGTGTCCTCACCAATCTGCCTGCCGCAGATGCATCTGTCCATGACAGTATTGGTAGGAGTGACCACCGCACAGTCCTTGTGGAGACGAAGTCCTGCCTTCACATTGAAGATACCCTCCGTCGTGTTGTGTGGCACTACCACCATGCTAAATGGGATGGATTTTGAACATATCTAGCAATGCAAAACTGGGCATCCATGAGGCGCTGTGGGCCATCAGCAGCAGCAGAACTGTACTCAACCACAATCTGTAACCTCATGGCCCGGCATATCTCCCACTCTACCATTACCATCAAGCAGGGAGACCAACCCTGGTTCAATGAAGAGTGCAGGAGGGCATGCCAGGAGCAGCAGCAGGCAGACCTCAAAATTAGGTGTCAACCTGGTGAAGCTACAACACAAGACTATCTGCGTGCCAAACTGCATAAGCAGCACACAATAGACAGAGCTAAACAATCCCATAACCAACGGATCAGATCTAAGCTCTGCAGTCCTGCCATATCCAGCCGTGAATGGTGGTGGACAATTAAACAACTAACTGGAGGAGGTGGCTCCAGAAATATCCCCATCATCAATGATGGGGGAGCTCAGCACATCAGTGCGAAAAATAAGGCTGAAGTATTTGCAACCATCTTCAGCCAGAAGTGCCGAGTTGATGATCCATCACGGCTTCCTCCTGAAGTCCCCAGCATCACAGATGCCAGACTTCAGCCAATTCGATTCACTCCGCATGATATCAGGAAATGACTGAAGGCACTGGATACTGCAAAGGCTATGGGCCCTGACAATATTTCCAAGAGCTACTGGCCAATTATGTTTCCGGTGGCCACTGCCGGTACTGCAGAGGCCTTGGGCCCTGATCCAACACTGGAACCCTGAACCTCAGGTAAGAGAGGCGGGGTTTCCGGGAGCAGACCGAAAGATCCCGATGAGGTTGATGGGGGTAAGAGAGTGGGTTTGGAGTCCAGGGAGAGGGGGTGTACATGGAGTTGGAGATTTTGCCAGTGAGGGTTCTCCCTGGGCTTCAGAGTTTACAAGGTGCCCTCCCCATGTTGCGGACGCAACCTGTGCTGCTAGTTAGATCCCAGTGGTGGCAGGATGAGGCACTTAAGTGGCCATCAACAGGCCACTTAAGGGCCTTAATTGGCCTCTGGGCAGGAAGGCCGTCACTGGCCTATCCCAACCCCAGCAAAATCACTTGGCAACAGGGCAGCGTTGGGCCCTCTCGTAATCATGATTCTATACCCCACCCCCCGCCTCCGACTTCGCCTCATGGGGGCCCATAAAATCAAGCCCACAATGTGAGAATTAAGAAATAATTTTTGGCAAATCATTTCACATCCAAACATTTTTTTCTTATGAAAATAAAATGCTAAAAACATTCAGCAGGTCTGGCAGTATTTGGGGAGAGAGAAACAGAGTTAATGGGCTGACATTTCAGGCCCCACTGTGGTCAGGATCAGAGACAGAGCGAAAAAATACCGAGAATAGCCAGCGTGCCAGTTTCCCAACACCGTTCCCGGCGCCAGCTATGTCGCCAGGGTGGGGGAGAGTGGGATCGCCATCCCGCCACATACACCATTTATACCAATTAATGTGCTTGCAGATCTCAGTAAAAGCTCATTAACAGGGGTGTTGAGAGTTTCACGGGGCACATGGTCTACTCACATTTTCTGAGGCAGACCAGGAGAAAGGAGATGGGTACAGAGTAGGCAGTCAGCACTCAGGCAGTGTAGGGGTTTGTCCCCTTCCTGGCATTGTGCGGGCAGAAGAGCAGAAGGCAAGGATACCAAGGACACGTGGACAACCAGCTGACCACAAGGAAGGCAGCAGGTGACAATGGGGGAACAAATCTTGGACTTTGGGCTTCGTGGTGATGAGGGGCAGCATCCTCTGCAGGAAGGGCAGAGCCCTGGACAACAAGAGGGCAGAGGAGAGGAATGAGGGGCTGGAAGGACACTGAGACCATACCTTCCGCATAGCACTTACTGCAACAGCAGGAGGTACCTGGAGATGACCAAGACCCAGTGCCGCATGAGAGTGCGACTTTCCATGCAGATGGTCACAGACATCTGTGCTCTCATCGCCGAAGACCTTGCACCTCACAGCACTGGTCGCCATGCCCTGCCAATAGCCATCAAAGTCACTGTGGCCTTGAATATCTTTACTTTTGACTCCAAGGATCAGCTTTGTGGCATCTCGGAGACAGCTGCACACCATTGCATCTCGCAGGTCACTGATGCCCGCTTTGCGAGAGCTGGACAATGTGTTCATTTCATGACAGATAAAACTTCACAGGGACAGAGGGAGTGGGATTTGCTGCCATCGTTGGATTTTCGCAGGAGCAGGGCATTATCGATTGTACCCATGTGGCTATCAAGGCAGCCAGTGACAGGCCAGTCAAATTCTTGAGCAGGAAAGGCTTCTGCTCCCTCAACCTTCAAGGACTCTGTGAACACAAAAACAGCTTCTTCCATGTGTGCATTCGCTTTCCTGGCAGCTGCCATGACTCCTTCATCCTCTGCCAGTGCAGGCTGCAGCAGATCTTCACACCAACTCCAAAGTCTGTGGATGGATTCGAAGGGGACAAGGGATATCTCTTAAAAAGATGGCTAATTATCCCTCTATGACAGCCTCAGACAGGGCACAGAGGCAACACAACCAACCCATCTGCTCACTAGAACCACCATTGAAAAGGCCATCAGGCTTCTGAAGATGCGATTCTGGTGCCTGAACCAGTCGGTGGGTGCCCTTCAATAAAGTCCTGCAAGGGTCTTGGTCATTGTGGTGGTCTGCTGCACGCTCCATAACATGGCCTGCCACTGAGATGTGGACCTTGAGGACGATGAGGCTCAGGAACTACATAGCTCCTCGAAGGAGGAACAGGAGCTGAAAGAGGAGGAGGAAGTGAAGGCTGAGGGGGAAGATGTAGAATACCGAGCTGCCCCAGCTGCACAGGAAGATACCTGTGCTAACACATCTATGCAAGATGCAGCCGGAAACATCTAAATACTTATTGCCAATGAAGGATGCGCATGTGAGCAGAGGCTTTGTCCTCACCATGGAGGAACCCTTGATTTCCTTCACCACCTCATACCACTTTCCTTGTCATGATAGCAATGAAATGAGTTTCAGATGTGTGACTTAAATTATTATCTATACAGTGCAAATAAATGGACATTGTGCTCAGAGACACTAAAAAGTGACCCAGTCAGTGCTCTGTGGTAAGTAGTGGCCTCCCTGCTTGGCCACTCCTATGTAGTGTTCCCCTTGCCTCGGAAGAGGTGGAGGCAACCAGCTCACTTGTCTCTGCTGGCAGCTGTGATGCAGGTGGCAGGCATCCTTGTCATGGAGGTGCCCATCAGGCAGTCTCCTTCACTTGGCCCTGCAGTACAAAGATTCCCACTGCCAGAGGAGGCAAAGAGGCCAAGAACGATGATGACACCCCGTGAGGGATGGGACCCTCATACTTCTCCATGACATCCTCAGCCCTTCACAGTCACACTGGATAACTGGCAGGGGAGACCAGCTGGGGTACAACTGGCAACCACTCCAAGCATCTCTGTGTAACCAGTACCACTGACCGCTCCAGGCTACACAGTGTGGCATGCATCCTGTGGATACCAATGTGCTGCTCCTGTATCTACTCAGAGTGATACCGCAGATGGCTCTCCATGAGGTTGGCCACTCTCTCAATGCAGGAGCTGATTCACTTATAGCCCTAAGTCATGGTCATGCACATGAGCTGGATGAACCTCTCCATCCTCTGCCCATGACCCCACACTGCCTCAGGGACCTCTCACATGTGGGAGCACATCTCCTGCTGCTTTTCTAAGTACAGCCTCCTTTCTTGTAACTCCTGAGGCCCTAAATCTGTGCTCAGCTGAGCAAGGCTCTGTCTGTCTTCTGTGCTCCGACAGGAACTAACTACAACTCCCTTTGCCTATGGCACCTCTTCCTGCCCGCTAGTACCATGCTCCTCACCCAGTGACATACTCTCCAACCTCATGTGAGGACCCACTGAAGTGAGTGCATCTGCACTGGTGGACGGTGCCTCTTCTGTTCCCAGCTGTTGCTCATGAGCCACTGCTTGGGAGGGAGAGGGTCCCTGTGGATGGATGGCTGCATTGGAGAGAGACACAAGAAAAGAACATAAGAGCTAGCCTTGGAGAGCAGAAGCCTCTGCAGTCCTGAGACTTCCCAATGAAAATCAGTGTTTGGGATGCTGTTGGGAATAGTGGAGTGGAATGCACCCCCACAAAGAGTGCATTGCCCTCTGTAATCACTGTCTCCACCATGATTTCTTCCTGGTCAGTGATCCTGGCTATTTCCGTTGCTCGATCCTGCATGGGTGTTATTTGATGATAGGATAGTAGGAGACACCTTCTCCCATTTGGGCCCTCTCCCTCACATTGTGTGCCCCATCCTCCTGCATAGATAAAAGAGAGCGAGATAAGGTATTGCTTTGCTTGATGGCCAATGCCAGCAGGTGCTGCATGTCTTAGTTGTGACAGGTTGTGACAGGTCCTCAGCAGTACCATGGCCCTGGGAATCATAGAAATCATAGAAATTTGCAGCAGGGGAGGAGGCCATTCAGCCCATCATGTCACACCAGCCGACAGGGAGCCATCCAGCCTAATCCCACTTTCCAGCTCTCGATCTATAGCATTGTGGGTTAAAGCACGTCAGACGCATTTCACAGTACTTTTTACATGTTATAAGGGTTTCTGCCTCTCTCACCCTTTCAGGCAGTGAGCTCCAGATCCTCACCACCCTCTGTGTGAAAAAAAGATTCCTATTGAGCCCCCTCTAAACCTCCTTCCTCTTACCCTAAATCTATGCCCCCTGGTTATGGATCCCTTAACCAAGGGGAATAGGGCCTTCCTATCCACTCTATCTAGACTCCTCATAATTTTATACACATCAGTGATGTCTCCCCAAAGCCTCCTTAGCCTATCCAGTCTTTCCTCATAACTAAAATTCTCCTGTCCAGGCCAATTCCTCATAAATCGCTTCTCTAGTGCAATCGCATCTTTCCTCTAGTGCAGTGACCAGAACTGCAGGCAGTACTCCAGCAGTGGCCTAACTAGTTTTTATACAGTTCTAGCATAACCTCCCTGCTCTTTTATTTTATGCGTCAGCTAATAAAGGCAAGTATCCCTTATGCCTTCTTGACCACCTTATCTACCTATCCAGCCAACTTCAGGCATCTGTGGACATACACTCCAAAGTCCCTCTGCTCCTATATATTTCTCAGTATCCTACCATTTATTGTGTATTCCCTTGCCATGTTAACCTTTCCCAAATGCATTATCTTACACTTCTCTGAACTGAACTCCATTTGCCACTGTTCTGCCCTTCTGACTAGTCCATTAATATTTTCAGCAGTCTACAGCTTTCTTCTTCATTATCAACCACACGGCCAATTTTTGTATCAGCAGCAAATTTCTTAATCATACCTCCTACATTCAAGTTCAAATCATTGATATATATATACCACAAAAAGCGAGGGACCTCATACTGAGCCCTATGGAACCCCACTGGAAATAGCTGTCCAGTTACAAAAATGCCCATCGACCATTACCCTTTGATTCCTGCCTTTGAGCCAATATTTTATTCAACTTGCCACTTTGCCTTGGATCCCATGGGCTTTTAATTTCGTGACCAGTCTGCATGTGGTACCTTGTCAAAAGCCTTGCTTAAATCCATATAGACTACATCAAATGCACTACGCACATCGACCCTCCTTGTTACCACCTCAAAAAATTAAATCATGTTCGCCAGCAACATTGTTTCCTTAACAAATCCATGCCCACTGTCTTTCATTAATCCATGTCTTTTTAAATGAAGATTTATCCCATCCTTCAGAATTTTTTCCAATAATTCTTCCACTACCGAGGTTAGCTGACTGGCCTGTAATTATTCAGTCTATCCCTGTCTCCCTTTCTAAACAATTGTATAGCATTAGCTGTCCTCTGTCCCTCTGGCACCATGCCTGTAGTTAGAGAGGATTGAAAAATGATAGTCAGAGCTTCTGCCATTTCTTCCCTTTATTAGGCCCTACAATAAACCCTACTCTTTCTTTAATTATTCTCATCCTTTTTATGTATTTATAAAAAAACTTTGGGTTTTCCTTGATTTGGCTTGCCCATATTTTATCATGGCCTCTCTTTGCTTTTCTAATTTCCTTTTTAATTTTGCCCTTACTCTTTTTATACTCTTCTAGGTTATCTGCAGTATTGATCCCTCAGTATCTGTCATAAGCTTTCCTATTTTCTTAATCCTCTCCTTTAGGTCCCTTGACATCAAGGGGGTTCTGGATTTGTGAGTCCCAGTGTTTTTCTTTAAGGGAACATGCTTGCTCTGAACCGTCCACTATTTCTTCCTGAATGCCTCCCACTGATGTGGCACTGATTTGCCTTCAAGTAGCTGTTTCCAGTCCACTTTAGCTAAATCATATCTCAGCTTAGTAAAATTAGCTTTTCCCCGATTGAGAACTTTTATTCCTGGTCTACATTTGCCCTTTTCCATAACTACTCTAAATATAACTGAATTATGATCACTTCCACCAAAGTGTTCCCCAACTAATACCCCTTCCATCTGCCCAGCTTCATTCCCTAAATCTAAGGCCAGAATCACCCACTCTCTTGTTAGGCTTGCTATGAAATGGCTAAAAAAGTTCTCCTGAAAGAATTTTAAGAATTCTGCTCCTTCTATACTTTCACACTATTTATATCCCAGTTAATATTAGGGTAATTGAAATCCCCCACTATTACAACTCTGTTCAGGAGCAGCATGCAGCCTGAGGCTCCTCGGCTGCTGGAGGGAGAACACCCAGAGGTCTGCCCTGAAGATTAGGGGTGCTACTCACCTTGCCAGAGCATACAAGATCATTGAACCATTTCCAGCACTGGATCCAGGATCTCCAGGTTATGTTTCTGCCTCTCATAATCTCTGCTATGTCCTGCCAGGCCTGCTTCATTTGTGCAAGTGGCCTCCTCTACCCCCTGGGAAGAAGACCTCCCTCCTCTCAGTCACAGCCTCCAAAATTGGTCTTGGTTTGCATCGGAGAACCAAGAGGCATCTTTGGCCCGGGTTCATGGCCTCCTGCTCTCCTGGAATATTGTGCATCATTTCCATTTCTCCCCACCAGGAAATCATCATGTCGCATTTTCCCCATTCCCCCAATGCGAAAATTCAGCCCAATGTATCAGGTCAATGATCCTTCTTCTGAACTGGGAGCATTTTGAGATGTAACAGTTTTTAAGAAAGACAAGGAACAGCAGGGAAGGGAGGTTGGAACAAAAGGGAAAGTACGTGTTAGGGTGGAAGGCAGGAGAGATTAAATGACAAAAGGGATGATGAAAGGAAATAGGAGATGGTAATGGGACAAGTAAAGAAAGAAAAGATGGATCTAGAGGAGGTGTAAATAGCAATAGCAGAATCAGCACCAATAACTGCACTCCAGAAACAAGAAAATACAAAAAAACCCACAAAAATATATTAAAAGAGATAAAGAAATGAGGGCAGAGGTTATGATCTGAAATATTGTTCAACTCGATACTGAGTCTGGAAGGCTGTAAAGTACTGAGTGGAAAGATGAGCTGCTGTTCCTTGAGTTTACATTGACCTTCAATGGAACAGTTTAGGAGGCTGAGGATGGAAATATCAGAGTTTGAGGAGAGCAGAGAATTAAAATGACAAGTGACCAGAAGCTTGGAGTCATGCTTGCAGACTGAACAAAGATCTTCTGCCAAGCGGTCACCCAATTTGTGTTTAGTCTTCCCAATATAAAAGGAGAATGAATTGTGAACAGTGAATATTGTTACGGCTGGGAGAGGAGGGTTCACAAGGCTCCCCTCTTGTCCTTCCTCTTATTTGACTGCAACAGAGTTGCAGTGGGTGTTTTACCTTTTACCTTTTTTGTGATTATAAAAGAACCATTCGGACAGGTTTTTGTGAGTTTAAACAAGAAAGAGGTGAGTTTATTATACTTAACATTCTAAACCCGACCTAAATAAAATAATAAAATATGCAATACATTCACACACACATTCCCACGAGAATCACACATACAAATAGCTTACAGATTGTTGAGGTGTAGATTTGTAGTTGGATTAGAGTCCACAACAAATAAAAATTGATACACAGTCTGTGGGGTTGGAAATTCCGCTGTCTTCCGGATGAAGTTGTGTTCTTGAAGTCTTTGACTGGTAAATGTACAGTTTGTAGCTGGCCCACCTGGTTCCGGCTTTTCTTGTAGGCAGAATTGTAGGTGGCTTTCTACCTCTTGTGTCTTTGTCTTGGATCCAGAAACTAGCAGCTAGGCTTCACATGAGGTTTTCTGGAGAAGGACATAAGGAGGTTGCAGACCGATATAGATAGGTTAAGTGAGCAAGCAAAAATCTGGCAGATGGAGTAGAATGTGGGAAAATGTGAAGTTGTTCACTTTGGTAGGCAGAATAAAAAAGCAGAATATTACTTAAATGGAGAACAACTGCAAAATTCTGAAGTGCAGAGGGATCTAGGTGTTCTAGTGCAGGAGTCACAAAAAGTAAGTATGCAAGTACAGCAGATAATAAAGAAGACTAATGGAATGCTCTCCTTTATTATGAGAGGAATTGAAAGTAAAAGTAAGGTGTTAATGCTTCAGTTATACAGGGCATTGCTGAGACTACATCTTGAATACGGTGTGCAGTTTTGGTCTCCTTATTTAAAGGAAGGATGTAAATGCATTGGAGGTGGTTCAGAGAAGGTTTACTAGATTGATACCTGGAATGAGCAAGTTGTCTTATGAGGAAAGTTTGGACAGACTGGGCTTGTTTTCACTGGAGTTCAGAAGAGTGAGGGGAGACTTGATTGAAGTTGATAAGATCCTGAACGGTCTTGACTGGGTGGATGTGGAGAGGATGTTTCCTCTTGTGGGTGAGTCCAGAACTAGGGGGCTTTGTTTTAAAATTAGAGGTCATCCTTTTAGGACAGAGATTAAGAGAATTTTTTTCTGTGACTTTGGAATTCTCTACCTCAGAAGGTGGTGAAGGCAGGGTCATTGAATATTTGTAAGGCAGAGGTAGATAGATTCTTGTTAGGAAAGGGAATCAAAGGTTATCTGGGGTAGATGGGAGTGTGGAATTCAAGACACAAACAGATCAGCCATGATCTTATTGAATGACAGAGCAGGTTCGAGGGACCAAATGGCCTACTTCTGCTCCTAATTCATGTGTTCATATGTATGTATGGAGAGAGAGACTGAAAGAGACATACCCCTTCTGGCTTCTACCTTGAATGAGTTACTGGCTTGAATATCTTTTTCCAAGGGAAACTCCCAGCTTTCACAGAAATGGACAAATGGTCACATGACTGCTTCAGTGCATTCTCTGGACCTTCTAATGAGATTCAAGGTTAGGAGATTCCATCTCTTCAGGCCTCAGAATGCCAATATTTACACTTGGAAGGGTTTGGTCTTTCAAAGTCAATGTGTCAGGATGACCTTGAATGTCGTGCTAATGAATGCCATCTTAGATAATTCAATTACTTGAACAAGCTATTGTTTTTGGTATAGGCGCATCACACATGTGTCTCCTGTTTTTTTTTTAGAATTAGAATTAGAACATTACAGCGCAGTACAGGCCCTTCGGCCCTCGATGTTGCGCCGACCTGTGAAACCATCTGACCTACACTATTCCATTTTCATCCATATGTCTATCCAATGACCACTTAAATGTCCTTAAAGTTGGCGAGTCTACTACTGTTGCAGGCAGGGCGTTCCACGCCCCTACTACTCTCTGCGTAAAGAAACTACCTCTGACATCTGTCCTATATCTTTCACCCCTCATCTTAAAGCTATGTCCCCTCGTGTTTGCCATCATCATCCGAGGAAAAAGACTCTCACTATCCACCCTACCTAACCCTCTGATTATCTTGTATGTCTCTATTAAGTCACCTCTCCTCCTCCTTCTCTCTAACGAAAACAACCCCAAGTCCCTCAGCCTTTCCTCGTAAGACCTTCCCTCCATACCAGGCAACATCCTAGTAAATCTCCTCTGCACACTTTCCAAAGCTTCCACATCCTTCCTATAATGCGGTGACCAGAACTGCATGCAATACTCAAGGTGCGGCCTCACCAGAGTTTTGTACAGCTGCATCATGACCTCGTGGCTCCGAAACTCGATCCCCCTACTAATAAAAGCTAACACACCATATGCCTTCTTAACAGCCCTATTAACCTGGGTAGCAACTTTCAGGGATTTATGTACCTGGACACCAAGATCTCTCTGCTCATCTACACTACCAAGAATCTTCCCATTAGCCCAGTACTCTGCATTGCTGTTACTCCTTCCAAAGTGAATCACCTCACACTTCTCCGCATTAAACTCCATTTGCCATCTCTCAGCCCAGCTCTGCAGCCTATCTATGTCCCTCTGTACCCTACAACACCCTTCGACACTATCCACAACTCCACCGACCTTCGTGTCATCCGCAAATTTACTAACCCACCCTTCTACACCCTCATCCAGGTCATTTATAAAAATGACAAACAGCAGTGGCCCCAAAACAGAACCTTGCGGTACACCACTAGTAACTAAACTCCAGGATGAACATTTGCCATCAACCATCACCCTCTGTCTTCTTTCAGCTAGCCAATTTCTGATCCAAAGCTCTAAATCACCTTCAACCCCATACTTCCGTATTTTCTGCAATAGCCTACCGTGGGGAACCTTATCAAACGCCTTACTGAAATCCATATACACCACATCCACGGCTTTACCCTCATCCACCTGTTTGGTCACCTTCTCGAAAAACTCAATAAGGTTTGTGAGGCACGACCTACCTTTCACAAAACCGTGCTGACTATCGCAAATGCACTTAATCTTTTCAAGATGATTATAAATCCTATCTCTTATAACCTTTTCCAACATTTTACCCACAACCGAAGTAAGGCTCACAGGTCTATAATTACCAGGGCTGTCTCTACTCCCCTTCTTGAACAAGGGGACAACATTTGCTATCCTCCAGTCTTCCGGCACTACTCCTGTCGACAATGACGACATAAAGATCAACAACAACGGCTCTGCAATCTCCTCCCTGGCTTCCCAGAGAATCCTAGGATAAATCCCATCTGGCCCAGGGGACTTATCTATTTTCACTCTTTCCAAAATTGCTAACACCTCCTCCTTGTGAATCTCAATCCCATCTAGCCAAGTAGGCTGTATCTCAGTAATCTCCTCGACAACATTTTCTTTCTCTACTGTAAATACTGACGAAAAATATTCATTTAACGCTTCCCCTATCTCCTCTGATTCCGCACACAACTTCCCACTACTATCCTTGATTGGCCCTGTTCTAACTCTTATCATTCTTTTATTCCTGATATACCTATAGAAAGCCTTAGGGTTTTCTTTGATCCTATCCGCCAATGACTTCTCGTGTCCTCTCCTTGCTCTTCTTAGCCCTCCCTTTAGAGGAGACCTTGGAATGTGTAAGGTGTTCAGATGTAAATTGCGATGGCCATCTTGGCTACCACCTTTTTTTAAGGCTGCATTTGCTGACAACTCAACTACTAGGTGGTGTAGTATGTGCACTTTTGCAAATGCAGCCTCTTGCACTGAAACATCACTGTCTGCGACATTTTTGGCAGTTGCCAGTGGTAAAGATGGCGGTGCTCAATTTATCACAGAAACAAAAACAAATGAAACCCGAATGGCCACAGTGGCTGTGATCGTCGCCTCCATTCAACCCCTAACATAGCCCGCTCCCTTCTGTCATCGTGCTTCTCTTCGCCGCTGCCTCCCATGTCTGTCTGTTTGCCGGTTACTCCCCGCCTCGTCATTCTCCCGCCTCAGCCACTTGCTCCCCGCTTCACCCCCCCCACCACCCTACCCCCGCTACCTGTCAGCCACTCGCTCCGGGCCTCACCGTTTCCTGCCCTCTGCTCTGCCTCTGCTCCCCATTCCCTTCCGTTTCTGCCCCTCACTCCCTCCTGCTCACAGTCGCCCTCCCCTCCCCCTGCCTATCTTGTCACTCTCTCTACCCTGCTTCCCCTGTGCAGGGAAGAAGGCGGGCGATCGCCCAGCTTTGGCAGGGTGGGTGGGTGGGTGAAGCGGGGAGTGAGTGGCCAAGGGGGAAGAAGCGAGTGGCTGACAGGTCGTGGGGGTGTGAAGCGGAGAGCGGGTGGCCGAGGATGAGAAGTGGCGAGGCGGGGAGCAAGCAGTGAGCACACATTACAGTACGTGAATGACGTTTTTGCATGCATGTGCGAATTTGTCCTGGCAAGCCAGGTGCTGATGCTGGGTGCACATGCATAGCATCATGCTGACAGCAAGAGTCTATTCCACGCATGTGCGAAGCTGGGAGCACTCTGATAACGCCAGCGCTGGGCTGCGTTGTCAGGAGTCACTTTGTTTTTTTAAAGTTAACTGTAGGATTTCTTTCCTTTAAACGTTTAATGTAAGTTTTCAACTGACGAATTAAAATTCCTCATTTGGCATATTGTGTTTTCCTGACACCGCCGCACGACACAGAATGAAATGTGACAATAGGAACATTTCATTACGGAATTGTGGAAAAGAAAAAAGGAAAAGGAAATTGTCAACACTCATTTCTTAAATTCACACATTAATCTTAGAATTACTCGGCTGGCATTGTCTGAATCAGCTATGCTGATTTAATTTTTTGGTGTTTTATCTGGGATGGTTCAGTGTTGGGTTAGTCCCTGGGCAATGCATCAGCAATTACATTGGTTTTTCCTGAAATATGGGTAATGAATTTGTTTTTCTTTAGCCCCTGTAAGGTGTCTGAAATTTCCTCCAGGCCCTGGTTCTTGCTGAGTTCTGAATTGAAACTGTTGGGTTTGATTAGCTTTAGAATTGGGATCTAATCATTCGGTTCTTCAGTGGGTAGCTCCACATCAACCTCACTTTTCGTTTTCTGGGGATGACACAAGTGCTGTTTGCTTTAGGAAATTCTCCCTTTCCTTTTCCCTTTACTGTGGGGAGGATCTTTTTTCTAATCTATCCTGTGTCCTCTGGGATATTACTGTTTGCAGACATCTGGCCTGGTTTCACTGCACTCCCCTGCAGCACTTCAACTAGGTGAGGAATCTCCTTCACAGCAGGTTTGCCTTTTCGGGAACTTCCCTTGTCCCAACAGATTTCTGTGAAGGTTGTTGACAACCTTGCTAGGGCTTCTGTTTGTCCTGCCTTTAAATAGGGGGGTATGGGGTCTAAGTTACCCAACACTTCAGTATTGGTTAACTGGGTTGTGGGGGGTTCAATTTTGAAATCCCCCAGGCCTTCCTCTACAGTCATAGAGTTATACAGCACAGAAACAGGCCCTTTGGCCCATCGTGTCTGTGACGGCCATCAAGCACCTAACCATTCTAATCCCATTTTCCAGCACTTGGCCTGTAGCCTTGTATGCTATGGCGTTTCAAGTGCTCATCTAAATATTTCTGAAATGTAGTGATGCTTCCTGCCTCGACCACCTCTTCAGGCAGTGCGTTCCAGATTCCAACCACCCTCTGGGTGAAAAAATGTTTCGTCAAATCCACTCTAAACCTCCTGCACCTGACCTTAAATCTAAGCCACCCCCACCTAGTTATTGACCCCTCCGCTAAGGGAAAATGTTTCTTCCTATCTAACCTATCAATGCCCCTCATAATTTTGTATACCTCAATCATATCTCCCCTCAGCCTTCTCTGCTCTAAGGAAAACAAGCCTAGCCTTTTCAAACTCTCTTCAGAGCTGAAATACTCCAGCCCAGGCAACATCTTGGTGAATCTTCTCTGCACCCTCTCCAGTGCAATCACATCCTTCCTATAGTCTTTGGCCTCCTTGTCTCGAGAGACAATGGGTAAGCACCTGGAGATGGTCAGTGGTTTGTGAGGCAGTGCCTGGAGTGGCAATGAAGGCCAATTCTAGAGTGACAGACTCTTCCACAGGTGCTGCAGATAAAAGTGGTTGTCGGGGCTGTTACACAGTTGGCTCTCTCCTTGCATTTCTGTCTTTTTTCCTGCCAACTGCTAAGTCTCTTCGACTCGCCACACTTAAGCCCCGCCTGTATGGTTGCCCACCAGGTCTGGCGATCGCTGGCAACTGACTCCCACGACTTGTGATCAATGTCACAGGACTTCGTGTCGCGTTTGCAGACGTCTTTAAAGCAGAGACATGGATGGCCGGTGGTCTGGTACCAGTGACGAGCTCGCTGTACAATGTGTCCTTGGGGATCCTGCCATCTTCCATGCGGCTCACATGGCCAAGCCATCTCAGGCGCCGCTGGCTTAGTAGGGTGTATATGCTGGGGATGTTGGCCACCTCGAGGACTTCTGTGTTGGAGATACGGTCCTGCCACCTGGTGCCAAGGATTCTCCGGAGGCAGCGAAGATGGAATGAATTGAGACGTCGCTCTTGGCTGACGTACGATGTCCAGGCCACGCTGCCGTAGAGCAAGGTACTGAGGACACAGGCTTGATACACTTGTACTTTTGTGTTCTGTGTCAGTGTGCCATTTTCCCACACTCTCTTGGCCAGTCTGGACATAGCAGAGGAAGCCTTTCCCATGCGCTTGTTTAATTCTGCAGCGAGAGACAGGTTACTGGTGATAGTTGAGCCTAGGTAGGTGAACTCTTGAACCACTTCCAGAGTGTGGTCGCCGATTTTGATGGATGGGGCATTTCTAACATCCTGTCCCATGATGTTCATTTTCTTGAGGCTGATGGTTAGGCCAAATTCATTGCAGGCAGCCGCAAACCTGTCGATGAGTCTCTGCAGACACTCTTCAGTGTGAGATGTTAATGCAGCATCATCAGCAAAGAGGAGTTCCCCGATGAGGATTTTCCATACTTTGGTCTTTGCTTTTAGACGGGCAAGGTTGAACAACCTGCCACCTGATCTTGTGTGGAGGAGAATTCCTTCTACTGAAGACTTGAACGCATGTGAGAGCAGCAGGGAGAAGAAGATCCCAAACAGTGTAGGTGCCAGAACACAGCCCTGTTTCACGCCACTCAGGATTGGAAAGGGGTCTGATGAGGCACCGCTATGCTGAATTGTGCCTTTCATATTGTCATGGAATGAGGTGATGATACTTAGTAGCTTTGGTGGGCATCCAATCTTTTCTAGTAGTCTGAATAGACCACGTCTGCTGACGAGGTCAAAGGCTTTGGTGAGATCAATGAAAGCAACGTAGAGGGGCATCTGTTGTTCACGGCATTTCTCCTGTAGCTGGCGAAGGGAGAACAGCATGTCAATGGTGGATCTCTTTGCTCGAAAGCCACACTGTGCCTCAGGATAGACACGCTCAGCCAGCTTCTGGAGCCTGTTTAAGGTGACAAGAGCGAAGACTTTCCCCACTATGCGCAGGGAGATTCCACGGTAGTTGTTGCAGTCACTGCGGTCACCCTTGTTGTTATAGAGGGTGATGATATTGGCATCGCGCATGTCCTGTGGTACTGCACCCTCATTCCAGCACAGGCAAAGCAGTTTGTGCAGAGCTGAAAGTATAGCAGGCTTGGCACTCATGATGATTTCAGGGGTAATGCCGTCCTTCCCAGTAGCTTTTCCGCTGGCTAGAGAATCAATGGCTTCACTGAGTTCCGATTTTGTTGGCTGTACGTCCAGCTCATCCATGACTGGCAGAGACAGGGCTGCATTGAGGGCAGTCTCAGTGACAACATTCTCTCTGGAGTGGTGCCCATAACTGTACACAGTACTCCAGTGATCTATGGACAAGTATATCAAGGTCCCTCTGACTTTCTGTACTTCCTAGGGTTCTACCATTCATTGTACATTCCCTTGCCTTGTTGGTCCTCCCAAAATGCATCACCTCACACTTCTCAGGATTAAATTCCATTTCCACTGCTCCGCCCATCTTACCAGCCCATCTATATTGTCCTGTAATCTGAGGCTTTCCTCCTCACTATTTATGACACCACCATTTTTCGTGTCATTTGCGAAGTTACTCATCATACCTCCTGTATTCACATCTAAATCATGAATGTACACTACAAGCACCAAGGGTCCCAGTACCAATCCCTGTGGTACACCACTGGTCACAGGCTTCCACTCACAAAAACAACGCTCGACCATTACCCTCTGCCTCCTGCCACTCAGCCAATTTTGGATCCAATTTGCCAAACTGCCTTGGATCCCATGGGCTCTTACCTTCTTAACCAATCTCCCATGTGGGACCTAATCAAAAGACTTACTGAAGTCCATGCAGACTACATCAACTGCTTTACCTCTAGCTTGTCCTCATTGGCTCTTTCGAACCCTTCCTTCCTGACTGTCTGACAGACCTGTGCTTGTCTGTCTTCTTCGTGGCCGTGATATTGTTTTAACATGTTAATGTGGCATAGCCTTTGCTTTTCAAAGTGACTCCTGACAACACAGCCCAGCACCGACGTCATCAGAGCACTCCCAGATTCGCACGTGCACAGAATGGACTCTTGCTGTCAGAATGGTGCTGCCCATGCGCACCCTACATCAGCACTCGGCTTGCCAGGACTGATACGTGCATGCGCACAAAAACATCATTGTGTACTGCAACGTCTGCTCGCCGCTCGCACCCGACCCACCTGTCAGCCACTCGCTCCCCGCCTCGCCACTTCTCCCCCTTGGTCATTCGCTCTCCACTCCATCCCGCTTCTCCCCACTCTCTCCTACGCTCACCGCTTCTCTTCCCCGTATGGGGAAGTGGCGGTGGGGGGGGCAGGAGAAAGAGCTCGGCAGGGTGACTGCAAGCACAAGGGAACAGGGAGCAGAAGTGGGAGGGAGCGGGGAGTGAGCACCCAAGGGGTGAGAAGTGGCGAGGCGGAGAGTGAGTGGTGAGGAGATGGGCATGGGAAGCAGAGGCGAAGAGAAGCACAATGGCAAGAAGGAGCGTGGTACTGTTGGGGGTGGGATGGAGGCGGCAATCACAGCCACTGTGCGAACTTAGGTTTTATTTGTTTTTGTTTTTGTGATAATTTGAGCAGCGCCATCTTGATTACTGGCAGTTGCCAAAAATGTCACAGACAGTGACGTTTTGGTGCATGAGGCTGCGTTTGCAGATGATCAAACACTGTGCCACATAGAAACGTAGGAAATAGGAGGAGTAGGCCATTTGGCCCTTCGAGCCTGTTCCGCCATTCATTATAATCATGGCTGATCATCCAACTCAGTAACCTGTTCCCGCTTTCCCCCCATATCCTTTGATCCCTTTCACCCCAAGAGTTATATCAAACTTCTTCTTGAAAACATACAATGTGTTGGCCTCAACTGCTTTCTGTGGTAGCGAATTCCACAGGTTCACCACTCTCTGGGTGAAGAAAGTTCTCCTCATCTCAGTCCTGAATGGTTTACCCTGTATCCTTAGATACAGGTTCTGGAATCCCCCACCATCGGGAACATCCTTCCTGCATCTACCCTGTCAAGTCCTGTTAGAATTTTATTGGTTTCTATGAGATCCCCCCTCACTCTTCTGAACTCCAGTGAATATAATCCTAACCGACTCAATCTCTCCTCATATGACAGTCCCACCATCCCAGGAATCAGTCGAGTAAACCTTCGCTGTACTCCCTCTATAGCAAGAACATCCTTCCTCAGATAAGGAGACCAAAACTGCACACAATATTCCATGTGTGGCCTCACCAATGCCCTGTATAATTGCAGCAAGACATCCCTTCTCCTGTATTCGAATCGTCTCGCTATGAAGGCCAACATACCATTTGCTTTTTTTACTGCCTGTTGGACCTGTATGCTTACCTTCAGTGACTGGTGTATGAGAATACCTCTCAGTTTATAGCCGTTCAGATAATCTGACTTCCTGTTTTTGCTACCAAAGTGGATAACCTTACATTTATCCACATTATACTGCATCTGCCATGCATTAGCCCACTCACTCAACTTGTCCAAATCACCCTGAAGCCTCTCTGCGTCCTCCTCACAACTCACCCTCCCACCCAGTTTTGTATCATCTGCAAATTTGGAGATATCACATTTAGTTCCCTCATCTAAATCATTAATGTATATTGTGAGTAGCTGGGGTCCTAGCACCCGATCCCTGCGGTGCCCCACTAGTCACTGCCTGTCATTCGGAAAAAGACCCATTTATCCCTACTCTTTGTTTCCTGTCTGCCAACCAATTTTCTATCCATCGCAATACACTACCCCCAATCCCATGCGCTTTATTTTTGCACGCTAATCTCTTATGTGAGACTTTGTCAAAAGCCTTCTGAAAGTCCAAATAAACCACATCCACTGGCTCCCCCTCATCAACTCTACTAGTTACATCCTCGAAGAGCTCTAGTAGATTCGTAAATCCATACTACCACTGTTCTCCAAGTGCTCTGCTATAAAATATTTGATAATGGACTCCAGAATTTTCCACACTACCGACGTCAGGCTGACTGGTCTATAATTCCCTGCTTTCTCTCCACCTCCCTCTTTAAATAGTGGGATTACATTAGCTACCATCCAATCTGTAGGAAATGTTCCAGAGTCTGTAGAATCTTGGAAGATGACCACCAATGCATCCACTATTTCCAGAGCCACTTCCTTACGTACTCTGGGATATAGACCATCAGGCCCTGGGGATTTATCGGCCTTCAATCCCATCAATTTCCCCAACACCATTTCTCTACTAATACTGATTTCCTTCAGTTCCTCTCTCTCACTAAACCCTGTGTTCCCCAACATTTCTGGTATGATATTTGTGTCCACCTTTGTGAAGACAGAACAAAGTATGCATTTAGTTGGTCAGTCATTTCTTTGTTTCCCATAATAAATTCCCCTGTTTCTGACTGTAAGTGACCTACATTTGTCTTTACTAATCTTTTTCTCTTCACATACCTATAGAAACTTTTACAGTTAGTTTTTATGTTCTCTGCCAGCTTGCTCTTGTACTCTATTTTCCCCTTCTTAATCAATCCCTTAGTCCTCCTTTGCTGAATTCTAAACTGCTCCCAATCCTCAGGTCTGTGTTTTTTTCTGGCGAATTTATATGCCTCTTCCTTGGATCTAATGCAGTCACCTAGTGGTTGCATTGTCAGCAAACGCAGCCTTTGTTTTTTCCTTCGGTCTAGGGTGTCAATTAAATAATTTATCTGGCTAATCCATTTTGCCACTCAGTATTGGCCACTGAACCAGGCTTTCAGGAGTTTATCCTGAATTGGGAGTAGTACTAACACATGGCCTCTGGGCTGATATATTCTGGCTTCAGCATGTTTTTCTGACTGCTTTTGATAATCTGGGAGACTTGAAGGATGCCAGACATGAAATTCGTACACTGATCCGACTGGATCTCTGCAGGCAGCCCATATCTGGTAAAGAATTGGGTTAGGCTCTCCACCACTATCTTGGCAGAGATGGTTCTTAGGGGAATGGCTCTGGGAATGGGGTAGTTACATATATAATGGTGAGAAGGTACTGGTAGTCCCCTTTTGTTTTCGTGAGGGACCTCACACAATCCACCAGCACTTGGCTGAATGGCTTTCCAAAAGCCTGTATGGGAATTAGGGGTGCAGGTTTGATTGCAGGTTGGGTCTTCCCCACAACCTGGCACGTGTGGCAAGTTTTACAGAACTCCACCACATCTCTGTGGAGATTTGGCAAGTCAAAATGCTGTCTTATGCGGGCTCGGGTTTTTCGTACACTGACATGCCCAGCCATTGGAAGTCCGTGGGCTTATCTTAGTATTTCATTACGGTACCTTGGCAGCACCACTATCTGATGAACCACTGTCCACTCTTCATCCACAAGTCTGTGAGGAGGTCTCCACTTCCTCGTCAGCACCTCATTCTTTAAATAATAGCGCTCTGGGACTTCCTTTGCTTCCACTTTGGTTTGGGCAGTCTGTGGTAACTTTTCTAACACTGGGTGAAGTTGCTGAGCCTCAACCAAGGAAGTTCTGTTTAACCCATCCTTTAGGTCCTCTAACTTCCCAAAAAAGGTTTCAGATAACTAGACAGTAGGGTCATCTGTCTGCAGTGCCCGTTCATCCTCCTCTGATGGAGCTTGTTTGGCCATGGACCAAGTAACCACACGGTCAGGGAAAATTTGCCAGGGACCTTCTCCTGCCCCTGCTCTGTTTCACTGACCTCTTTCAGTCTCTCTAAAACTACTAGGAAAGCTACCACCGTTGCCCCCACCAGATCATTGCCCAGGGGCAAGTTGACCCCGTCCACTGGTAGATTAGGGACAATCCTCTTGGTTCCCAGTCGTGAAACAAGATCACACTCCAGGTACACCCGGTATAAAGGTATGGCATATACATCCCTCCAATACCATTCACTGACACTCTAGCATTCAATGCACTCTCTGAGGGAAAGGTTATTCCTTTTCCCGGCAGAAGTGATTTGGTGGCCGCTGTATCCCTGATTGTGACTATAGCCTTGCTTGCCTCACTCAAGGGGAATGGGGTACTTTTCCTTGGGACACAAAATCCTGGTAACCCTCAGGGATTTTGCTAAATTTTCCCATACTCACAGTGGTAGGTTACTGGGTCTTACTGCTACAGTTAAAGCCACAGCCTGTCCTGCTGCCTTTCCATCAGGGCCCCTTCTCCTTCACTGTTCTGGTGAGCCCTGATTAAGTGTACAGGTTTTCCCTGTAACTTGCAGTGGTCAGCTCGAAGGTCACTTTCCTTGTTACAATGGAAACACACAGGTCTTTGGGCATCATTCCTGCTCTCAGTACTGTCCTTTTTGGCCTGAGGAGGGTCCCCTGAGTGTTTAGCTTTCCCTCTTGCCCATCTATCACCCTCCCATCTTTTATCCTTTTCAGATTTTTGGGCGTGACTAGAGAAGGGTTTCCCTTGGTGTAAGGTTTTGTATACAGGGATAAATTCATCAGCCAGGGTTGCGGCCTGTCTTATTCTTGGAACCTTTTGTTTCTTCATGCGAGTTTTAATTGGATTTAATTTTTAAACCCCTCCAGAAAGATCATCTCTCTCTGGTTTTAATATGTGGGCTGTATCTTAACTGCCCAAATCCACTGGTCAAAAGCAAGCTGCTTAACTCTTTCAAACCCAAGGTTTGTTCAGGTTGCTTTTGGAGGGTTTGTAATTTCTGGCCGTATGCCTCCGGAACTAGCTCATATGCACCCAGGAGAGCATTTTTAGTCATCTTGTAGTCTGATGAACTCTCATCTGGCAACAGTGAATAAACCCCATTGGCTTTTCCTGTTACTTTGATTTGTAATAACACAGTCCAGCTCTCTGCCGGCCATTTCAGCTGTTTTGCAGGATTTTCAAAAGTGACGGAAAATGCTTCCACATCCCCCTCATTGAACTATGGGATCAATTGGGAGAACTTTAAGAGCTCAGCACCTGGTCCTGATCGAGGGGTAGCTCCCTCACTAGCCATGCCTTCACTGGGTATATTGGGTCTCCCCTTAGTTAGTTCGCGTGCCTTTACTCCATTTCCTCCTACTTCTGAAAAGCTCTTTTTCCCTTTCTTGACACTCTCTCTGCTCATTCTTTTTCTTGGAATTCTAATTCTAATCGCCTCTGTTCTAGTTGTATCTGAGCGAACATTACCCTGCGTTCCCACTTCCAGTTTCTCGTTTGTCACTGAGTTACAATCAAGGATTAGAGCCCCCAAATTTCTGTTACGGCCAGGTAAAGGGGGGTGGGGGGGCGGGGGGGTGCATTCACAAAGCTCCTCTCTTGTCCTTCCTCTTATTTGACCACAATAGAGTTTATTTCTTTTTCAACAGTAGATGTGCTTACCACTTCAGTTAGTGTTTTACTTTTACCTTTGTGGTGATTGTAAAAGAACCAACTTGATAGGTTTTCTTAAGTTTAAACAAGAAAGAGGTGAGTGTCGTGCTAATGAAAGCAATCTTTGATAATTCAATCACTACAGCAAGCCATTGTTTTGGGTACGGGCTCATCAGATATGTGTCTCCTGTTGGATGCTTTGGAATATGTATGGTGTTCAGATGCAAATTGTAGTGGCCATCTTGGCTGCCACCTTTTTTTTAAAGTTAACTGTAGGAATGTTTTTCATTAAAATTTTAATGTAAGTTTCCAACCGATGAATTAAAATTCCTCATTTAGCATATTGTGTTTTCTTGAAAATACAGTATACTAAATTGAAAGAAGTACAGGTAAATCACTGTTTCATCTGATTACAACCATACATTGCTAATATGCTAACCTGCGCTCTCTTCAAATTCGGCTCCCTCCTAGGAATGCAGGATTACTGAAATTACCCTCTGCAATTTTTCATCACTTCTTCTTAGAAACTGCATTACCTCCATTTTGCATCTCACTGCCATGAGTCTGTGACATTTATAAAAGTCACCATTTGAACAGTGATGAGCATGTTGGTTTGATGTATCAC
Organism: Heterodontus francisci; assembly: GCF_036365525.1. Taxonomy (NCBI): domain Eukaryota; kingdom Metazoa; phylum Chordata; class Chondrichthyes; order Heterodontiformes; family Heterodontidae; genus Heterodontus; species Heterodontus francisci. Next base: position 108,905,311 of record NC_090376.1, read on the forward strand.
ATCATATGTGATACGGTGCATTGGAGTTTGTTTGCAATGCTCCACGACATCAGATTGATCTAATCTTCTGTCAAAGGTTAACTGATGTCAGTCAGCTGATGGCTAAGAAATATAATGTTTCTGCGGGCTGAAATTTATACTCCTGCCGCCGAAATCGACGGGGACGAAAGCTGCATGTTGCGGAGCCGCCGCGATATTAAGTGCCATAGTTCATGCAAATGCCGGGGCGGACCACCCTCCCTGATGACATGGAGGGGGTGGGCTGTCCATCCCCAGAAATGGCGTCAGCTGCCTGTGCGCAGGCGCTGGCACCATTTTTAAAGAGCTCTGCATTCAATTTAAATTTTTAAAGATATATTGATTTTAAATAATTAAATAAATGTATCTTTCCCCTCTCCCACCCCCCAATAATCATAGAATTAATTACTTGCCCTCTCTCCCCCCCCAAAACACTTCACTTGACCAGCTGACCTTTCTCACCCGAAGTGCATAAACTTTAAACTATGACCCTTCCCTCAATCCCCTCCATCAATGATAAGATTTTGACCCCACCCCGGCACTGAGAAACTTACCTGCACCCCCTCCCCACCAGTGTTCCGCCTCAGTTCCCCGGACAGGAATCCAAAGGCGTGGGAGTGCCAGCCACCAGCACGAATATTGCACCGGGACAGACGGAGGGAGCGTAATGGTAATTAATTTGTTAATTTTAATTAATTTAAATATTTAAATGGGGCTCCCATCGCCGAGCAACGGGGGAGCCGCCACGAGGCCTCTCTGCCGCCGGCCATATCGGGCCGGGCCTTCCCGATGTCAAGGTCCGTGGTGGGCCTCTCCCAGAGGCATCTTCCAGCACCCCGCCAGCACGACCCCCAATGTCGGGAGGGACTGTAAAATTCAGCCCTGTGTAAAGATCAAGTCTGGAAAGAGATAGAAACAAAAGTATTAACCTAATTTGCATATAATTTTATAGAAAAATAGAACACAGCCATGTGATTTTAACCCAAATTAAGCAATGGTTGTTTAATTCAAAATTGTCCTGTTTATATTTATTTGTTATGATGCTCCCATGATTGAACAACCTCTCAAGATTAGCATGTCTTAAGCTCACACATGGTGCAGGGCTGTTCCAATCTCTAGAGTGCACACTCTGTGCTATGTGGGAACTCCAGGATTCTTCTCGGATCATGGATAACCATCTGTGAGGGATGGGTCATTAGTTGCAGCAGCTTGAGCTTGGGGCTTTGGAACATGAGCAGCAGCTGGTGTCACTGCAGTGCATCCATGAGGTTGAGAGCTTCGTGGATAACACATTTATAGATGTGGTCACCCCATACCTTAAGAGTATGCAGGGAGAAAGGGAATGGGTGACCGCCAGACAGTAAAGACAAAACAGGCAGGTAGTGCAGGAGACCCCTGAATGCATCTCACTCTCCAACCGAATACTGAGGAAAGTGAAGGTTCATCTGGGGATTGCAGCCAGAACCAAGGCCATTTAAAAAAAAAAATCTTTCATGGGATGTGGGCGTCGCTGGCCAGGCCAGCATTTATTGCCCATCCCTAATTGCCCTTGAACTGAGTGGCTTGCTAGGCCATTTCGAGGGCATGTAAGAGTCAACCACATTGCTGTGGATCTGGAGTCACATGTAGGCCAGACCAGGTAAGGACAGCAGATTTCCTTCCCTAAAGGACATTAGTGAACCAGATGGGTTTTTACAACAATCGACAATGGTTTCATGGCCATCATTAGACTAGCTTTAAATTCCAGATTTATTAATTGAATTCAAATTCCACCTTCTGCTGTGGTGGGATTCGAACCCATGTCCCCAGAGCAATACCTGGGTCTCTGGGTTACTAGTCTGGTGACAATACCAGTACGTCACCGCACTCCCACGCCTTTGGAGCATGGCTGGCTCAGCTACACAGGTGGGACAAAGAATCTGGAAGAGCAATAGTGATAGGCCATTCAATAGTCAGGGGAACAGATAGGCATTTCTGTGGCCAAAGATGTGAATCTAGGATGGTGTTTTGCCACCCTGGTGCCAGGATCAAGGATGTCATTGAATGGCTACAGAGCACCCTGAGAGGGGAGGGTGAACAGTCAGCAGTCGTAGTAATCTCTGGAATACTCCCAGTATAATGCACAATGCGTAGAGGAATAGGAGGATAGTGCAGATGAATGGAAAGATGGTGCATGAGGGAGGGCTTTAGATTCCTGGGACACTGGGACCAGTTGGAGAAGGTGGGACCTGCACAGACCAGATGAGTTGCACTTGAACAGAACTGGGACAAATTTCCTTGCGGGGTGATTTGCTCGTGATATTGGCGTGGGTTTAATCTAACTTGGCAGGGGTGTGGGAACCAGGAGGAAATATCAGAGAGGAATACCAAGGTGCAGAGAATACTGGGAGAGATAGATAACACTAGTGTAGGGGGAATAGTATGTTATTAGGTGGGGTCAGAGTAAGGGAGAAAGTAATAAAGTCTAAATCAGGGTGAATCTGCATGTATGTGAATGTGTCGAGTGTTAATAAGACTGGTGAGTTGCAGGCACAGATTGACATGTAGAAATATGATGTTGTGACTACGACAGAGACCTAGCTCAAAGGAGGGCAGGACTAGGTGTTAAATATTCCTGGATACAAGGTGTTCAGGAAAGATAAGAAATGGAGAAAAGGGGGAGGGGTGACTGTATTAAGGAGAGCTTTGCAGAGCTGGAGAAAAAGGATGTCCCAGAGGGGTTCAGGACAGAATCTGTTTGGCTAGAGCTAAGGAACAAAAAGGGTGCAGTTATATGGCTCGGTGTTATCTATAGGCCACCAACTAGTGGGAACGATGTAGAGGAACAGATTTGCAAGGAAATTACAGAGAGGTGCAAAAATTATAGGGTAATTATAATGGGGGACTTTAATTATCCAAGCATAGACTGGGATAGTAGTAGTGTCAAGGGCAGCAAGGGGCAAGAGCTCCTAGAGTGTGTTCAGGGAAATTTTCTACAGCAGTATATTTCTAGTCCAATGAGAAAGAAGGCATTGCTAGACTTGGTTCTCGGGAATGAGTTGGGCCAAGTGGATCAAGTGTCAGTAGGAGAACATTTTGGGGACAGTGATCATTGTATCATAAGGTTTATGTTGACTATAGAAAAGGACGAAGAACAATCCAGAGTAAGAATAATTAACTGGAGGGAAAGCCAACTTCAATGGGATAAGAATGGAACTGGGATGAATAAATTTGAGTCAAAGGTTGGCAGGAAAAACGATAGCTGAACAACGGGCTACCTTCAAAGAAGAGATAACTTTACCGTGCCCAAACTATGTTCCCTCGAAGGGGAAAAGTAGGGTAAACAAATCCAGAGCTCCTTGGATGACAAAAGAGGAAGAGATTAAGTTAAAGAAGGAAAAGAAGAAACAGATGCCAGGGAGAAAATGCTATTGAGAACCAGGCTGAATATAGAAGGTTCAGAGGCAAAGTGAAAAAGCAAATAAGAGAAGTAAAGAGAGAGTGTGAAAAGAGACTGGCATTTAACATAAAAGGGAATCACAATGTTTTATATAGACATATAAATAGTAAAAGGATGGTAAAAGGAGGAGTAGGGTCAATTAGGGACCAAAAGGGGGTTTGCGCATGGAGGTAGAGGGCATAGCTGAGGTATTAAATGAACACTTTGCATCTGTCTTTACTGAGGAAGAAGATGCAACCAGGCAATGGTTCAAGAGGAGGTAATTCAGAAACTAGAAGGGTTTAAAATTGATAAGGAGGAGGTATCGGATAGGCTGTCTGTAGTTAAAGTGGATAAGGCACCAGAACCGAATGAGATGCACCCAACGATACTGAGGGAAGTGAGATGGCGACGTTGGCCATAATTTTTCTGTCTTCCTTAGACTCGGGGGTGATTCCAGAGGACTGGAGAATTGCAAACGTATACCCTTGTTCAAAAAAGGGTGTAAAGATAAGCCTAGCAGCTACAGGCCAGTCAGTTTAACTGCAGTAGTGGGGAAAATTCAAGAAAGAACAGTTCGGGACAAAATTAATAGTCACATGAACAAATGCGGGTTAATTAAAGCAAGCGAGCATGGATTTCTTAAGGGAAAATAATGTTTAACTAACTTGCTGGAGTTTTTTGAAGAGGTAGATAGAGTTAATGAGGGCAATGCAGTTAATGTGGTGTACATGGACTTTCAAAAGGCATTTGACACAGTGCCGCACAACAGACTTGTGAGCAAAGTTGTAGCTCATGGAATAAAAGGGACAGTAGCAACATGAATACGGAATTGGCTGAATGACAGGAAACAAAGAACAGTGGTTAATGGATTTTTTTTGGGCTGAAGGAAGGTTTGTAGTGAAGTTCCCAGGGGTCAGTGTTTTTCCTGATACATATTAATAACCTAGACCTTGGTATATAGGGCACAATTTCAAAGTTTGCAGATGATATGAAACTTGGAAGCATTGTGAATTGTGAGGAAGATAGTGTAGAACTACAAAAGGACATAGACAAGTTGTTGGAATGGGTGGACAGGTAGTAGATGAGGTTCAGTGCAGAAAAATGCGAAGTGATACATCTTGGTAGGAAGAACATGGAGAGACCATATAAAATAAAGGGTACACCAGGATGATATGTTGCCTCCCTGGTGCTAGAGTCAAGGATGTCACGGAGCAGCTGCAGGACATTCAGAAGGGGGAGCGTGAACAGTCAGAGGTCGTGGTTCACTTTGGTACCAATGACATAGGTAGAAAGAGGGATGAGGTCCTGCAACAAGAATTTAGGGAGCTAGATGGCAGATTAAAAAGCAGGAACTCAAAGGTTGTAATCTCTGGACTACTCCCGATGCCACATGCTGGTGAGTATAGGAATAGAAGGATAGAGCAGATGAATGGTTTCCTGGATCACTGGGTCTGTTTCTGGCGAAGGTAGGACCTGTACAAGTCGGACGGGTTGAAACTGAACCGGAACAGGACCAACATCCTTGCTGGGAGGTTTTCCAGTGCTGTTGTGGGGGTGGGGGGGGGGGGGGCGGCGGGGGGTGGAATTAAACTAATTTGGCAGGGGGATGGGATACAGAGTGGAGGTACAGTAGGGGGTGATGCACAGCCAAATATAGAAGAGAAACTAAGTCAGTCTGGAAGGCAGAGCAAATATACACCTGTTAAGGCACAAGTGAATAATGCAAGGCTGGATTGCATCTATTTTAATGCCAGGAGTCTTACAAGTAAGGCAGATAAATTGAGGGCATAAATTAACACATAAGAATATGATATTATTGCTATCACTTTGCTGGGAGTGGACTACAGGCCTCCAGTCAGGGAGAGACAGAGGAGCAGGTATGTAGGCAAAAAATAATAGGGTAATAATAGTAGGGGATTTCAACTTCCCCAATATTAACTGGGATAGTCTTAGTGCAAAAGGCTTAAAGGGGGGGGGGGATTCTTAAAGTGCATCCAGGAGTGCTTTTTGAGCCAGCACATAGAAAGTCCTGCAAGAGACAGGGCGGCACTGGACCTAATCTTAAGGAACAAAGCCAGACAAGTGGTAGAAGTGTCATTGAGGGAGTACTTTGGGGATAGTGACCATTAGTATAAATGGGTGGTTGATGGTCGGCACAGACTCGGTGGGCCGAAGGGCCTGTTTCAGTGCTGTATCTCTAAACTAAACTAAACTAAAACTAAACATAACATTTAAGGTAGTTATGGAAAAGGATAAAGATGGAACGGAAATAAAGGTACTGAATTGGGGAAAGGCCGATTTCAATATGATAAAACAGGATCTGGCCATAGTGGGCTGGGAGCAACTACTTGTAGGAAAGTCTACATCAGACCAGTGGGAGTCATTCAAAGAGGAAATAGTGAGAGGTCAGGGCCAACATTTTCCTATAAAAATGAAGGGTAGGTCCAACAAGTCAAGGGAACCCTGGATGTCAAGGGATATAGAGGATTGGATAAGGTAAAAACAAGGAGGCTTCTGATAGATTCAGAGGCCCTACAGGAGTACAGAAAGTGTTGGGGGGGTACTTAAATAAGTACTGAGGAAAGCGAAGAGGGGACATGAGAAAACACTGGCGGGCAAGATAAAGAAAAATACCAAGGCATTTGTTAAGTATATTAAGGGCAAGAGGATAACCAGGGAAAGAGTAGGGCCCATTAGGGACAAAAGTGGCAATCTGTGTGTGGAGCCGGAGGACGTAGGTGAGGTTTTAAATAATTACTTTTCATCTGTGTTCACTATGGAGAATGACAATGTAGATGTAGAGATCAGGGAGGGGGCTTGTGATATACTGAAACAAATTAGCATTGAAAGAGAGGAGGTATTAGCACTTTTAGCAGGCTTAAAAGTGGATAAATCCCCAAGCCCGATGAGATGTTTCCCAGGCTGCTATGTGAGGCAAGGGAGGAGATTACAGGGGCTCTGACACAAATTTTCAAATCCTCTCTGGCCACAGGAGAGGTGTCAGAGGACTGGAGGACAGCGAATGTGATACCATTATTCAAGAAGTGTAGTAGAGATAAACCAGGTAATTACAGGCCAGTGAGTCTATCATCAGTGGTAGAGAAACTATTGGAAAAAATTCTGAGGGACAGGATGAATCTCCACTTGGAGAGGGAGGGATTAATCAGGGATAGTCAGCATGGCTTTGTCAGGGGGAGATCGTGTCTAACAAATTTGATTGAGTTTTTCGAGGAGGTGACTAGATGTGTAGGTGAGGGTAAAGCAGTTGATGTAGTCTACATGGACTTCAGTAAGGCTTTTAATAAGGTCCCGCATGGGACATTGGTAAAGAAGGTAAGAGCCCATGGGATCGGGGCAATTTGGCAAATTGGATCCAAAATTGGTTTAGTGGCAGGAGGCAGAGGGTGATGGTCGAGGGTTGTTTTTGCAATTGGAAGCCTGTGACCAGTGCTGTACTGCAGGGATCGGTATTGGGATACTTGGTGTTTGTAGTGTACATTTATGATTTAGCCGTGAATATAGGTGGTATGATCAGTAAGTTTGCAGATGACACGAAAATTGGTGGTGTCCTAAATAGTGAGGAGGAAAGCATTAGATTACAGGACAATATAGGTGCTGGTAAGATGGGCGGAGCTGTGGCAAATGGTTTAATCCTGAGAAGTGTGAGGTGATGCATTTTGGGAGGACTAACAGGGCAAGGGAATATACAGTGGATGGTAGGACCCTAGGAAGAACAGAGGGTCAGAGGGACCTTGATATACTTGTCCATCGATCACTGAAGGCAACAGCACAGGTAGATAAGGTGGTTAGGAAGGCATATGGGATACTTGCTTTTATTAGCCGAGGCATAGAATATAAGAGCAGGGAAGTTATGATGGAGCTGTATAAAACACTAGTTAGGCCACAGCTGGAGTACTGTGTACAGTTCTGGTCGCCACACTATAGGAAGGATGTGATTGCACTGGAGAGGGTGCAGAGGAGATTCACCAGGATACTGCCTGGGCTGGAGCATTTCAGCTATGAAGAGAGACTGCATAGGCTAGGGTTGTTTTCCTTAGAACAGAGAAGACTGAGGGGGAACCTGTATGAGGTATACAAAATTATGAGGGGCATAAATAGGATAGATAGGAAGAAACTTTTTCCCTTAGTAGAGGTATCAATAACCAGGGGGCATAGATTTAAGGTACGGGGCAGGAGACTTAGAGGGGATTTGAGGAAAATGTATTTCACCCAGAGGGTGGTTGGAATCTGAAACACACCACCTGAAGGGGTGGTAGAGGCAGGAACCCTCACAACATTTAAGAAGTATTTAGATGAGCACTTGAAACTCCATAGCATACAAGGCTACGGGCCAAGTGCTGGACAATGGGATTAGAATAGATAGGTGCTTGATGGCCGGCACAGACATGATGGGCCAAAGGGCCTGTTTCTGTGCTACATAACTCTATGCCTACATGACTCTAACTTTAAAGGGGGTGCAGGAGCATAGACACCTCCCTGTATATCTGCATAAGTCTTTAAAGGTGGCAGGACTGGTTGAGAGAGCGGTGAATAAAGTATACAGTATCCTAGGCTTTATTAATGGGGGCATAGAGTACAATAGCAAGGAGATTATGTTGGGCTTGTATAAGATGCTAGTTCGGCCTCAGCTGGAGTATTGTGTCTTGTTCTGGGTGCCACGCTTTGGGAGGATGTGAAGGCATTCAAGAAGGTGCAGAAAAGATTTATGGGAATGGTTCTTGGGATGAGGAACTTCAGTTATGAAGATAGATTGAAGAAATTGGGACTGTTTTTGTTGGAGAATAGAAGGCTGGGAGGATATTTGGTAGAGGTATTCAAAATCATGAGGGGACTGGACAGAGTAGATAGGGAGAAACGTTTCCCACTCGTAAAAGGATTAAGAACGAGAAGGCACAGATTCAAAGTAATTGATTAAAGAAGCAAAAGTGACATGAGGAAAATCTTTTTCATGCAGCGAGTGGCTAAGGTCTGGAATGCACTGCCTGAGAGTGTGTTCGAGGCAAGTTCAAATGAAGCATTCAAAAGGGACTTAGACTGTTCTATGAAAAGGAAGAATGTGCAGGGTTAAGGGGAGAAGGTGGGGGAGTGGCATTAGGTGAAATGCTCAATAGAAGAGCCAGTGCAGATACGATGGGCCAAATGGCCTCCTTCTGTGCTGTGACAGTTTTATGATTCTGTAAACTAGGGCATCGAATCAGGAGGATGTCTGATGACATGGAATCAGCAAGATTCATCACCTTCAGGAAAGGAGGGGTGAATGTTAGGAAAAGAAGTACATCTACACTTAAGAAACACTCTTTGTTGAAGTTATATAATAATTTTAAACAACGCAATTTATCTTAGGTCCATGAGGGCCAATTAGATAACTTCTGACAAGGTAAAACACGTCTCTGCATTGGAAGTTATCAACTTCTTTATTAAAATTTTTGTCCAAACAGATTAATTTTATGTGGCTGTTAAGGAGGAGAATGAGGAAATGTTCTGCTATTTCAAAGCATCACTTTTCTACTTTCACTAAATAACAATTATTATTGGTAGTTTACAGCTACATATTGATGATTTTGTCTTGACACATTCTGTTCATACACTGGTTAAAGGGCGTGTAATTATAAAGTGAGTGAAGCTAATGTCACTGTTGAGGATATTTTGTTTATTAAATAATATGTCCTTGAACTTCTTTCTATCTCAACCAGCACCTTCCTCGATAGCATTGGTGTTAGTCTGAGTAATGGAGAAGCCAGGCTATGGCTCTTTGAGATGGTTGCAACAAATTTACTTTTGGTTATAGTCTGTGGAGCTGTTGAATTATGAATATATGACGAGAATATATTAACCTCAATGCTGCTAATATATCGGGTCACACTGATTTGGTCAGAAATGGAAATACAGTGAATCTATCTCTCTACATCAGTTCAGTGAAGTGTGAGTGTAAGTGTGTGTGTAAAACAGGGAGATGATTAACTTGGCCAGCCATTAAACACATCTCCTAATTTTCATTTCCATTGAAACCAATCCGATATTGCTCTGCGTGCCAGTTCATGTCGACATGAGGCCCGATCCAAATTCAGCTTTATGCCTCTCTTAAATTTCACTGGTGAGTTGCAGGCACCAAATATATGACCCATTGCAGCTTGCCAGTTGGGAAGGGCAGGAAATCAGAGAACTCCCCATGAGAGCTAGCCGGCAGGTCGGATCTGCTGGAGTTAGTGAGGAGGTCATCTTGAGGTAGACCAAAGCGATCTTGTTTGGGACCTTGGCAGACTGGTTAAGAAAATAAAATCCCATGGGATCCAGGGAAATGCAGCAAGCTAGATACAAAATTCGCTCAGTTGCAGGAAACAAAGGGTAATGTTGTCGGGTGTTTTTGCGATTGGAGGGCTGTTTCCAGTGGTGTTCCGCAGGGTTCAATACTGGGTTCCCTGCTTTTTGTGGTCTATATTAATGATTTGGACGGAAATGTAGGGGGCATGATCAAGAGGTTTGCAGCCGAAAGAAAGATTGTCTCTGTGGTAGATAGCGAGGAGGATAGCTGCAGGCTGCAGGAAGATATTGATGGTCTGGTCAGATGGGAAGAAAAGTGACAAATGGAATTCAACCCGTAGAAGTGTGAGGTGATGCATTTGTGGAGATCAAACAAGGCAAAGGAATACACAATTAATGGAATACACTGAGAGGTATAGAGGAACTGAGGGACCTGAAAGTAAATGTCCACGGATCCCTGAAGTTAGCAGGACAGGTCAGTAAGGTGTTTAAGAAGGCATATAGAATCCTTTCCTTTATTAGCAGAGGTATAGAATATAAGAGCAGGGAGGTTATGCTGGACCTGTATAAATCATTGGTTGGGCCACAGTACATGAGTACTGTGTACAGTTCTGGTCACCTCATTACAGAAAGGATGTAATTGCACTGGAGAGGGTACAGAGGAGATTTATGAGGATGTTGCTGGGACTGGAAAAATGTAGATATGAGAAAAGATTGAATAGGCTGGGGTTGTTATTTTTTTATTTAGAGATACAGCACTGAAAAAGGCCCTTCGGTCTGTGCCGACCAACAACCACCCATTTATACTAATCCTATATTAATCCCATATTCCCTTACCACATCCCCACCATTCTCTTACCACCTACCTACACTAGGCGAAATATATAATGGCCAATTTACCAATCAACCTGGAAGTCTTTGGCTATGGGAGGAAACCGGAGCACCCGACGGAAACCCACACAGTCACAGGGAGAACTTGCAACTCCACACAGGCAGTACCCAGAACTGAACCCAGGTCGCTGGAGCTGTGAGGCTGCATTGCTAACCACTGTGCCACCCTTGTTCTCCTTGGAACAGTGAAGACTGAGGGGAGATCTGATTGAAATGTACAAAATTTTGAGGGGCCTAGATAGAGTGGAGGTGAAGGGCCTAATTATCTTAGCAGGGAGGTCAGTGACAAGGGGGCATAGATTTAAAGTGACTGGTAGAAAGATTAGGGGGGAGATGAGGAAATGTTTTTTCACCCAGAGGTGGGGGTATAGAAATCACTGCCTGAAAGGGTAGTTGAGGCAGAAACCCTCAACTCATTCAAATGGAGTCTGGATATGCACCTCAAGTGTCGTAATCAACAGGGCTATGGACCAAATGCTGGAAGGTGGAATTGGAATGGGTGGATCGATTTTTGGCCGGCATCGACATGATGGGCCAAGTGGCCTCTTTCTGTGCCGTAAATGTTCTATGGTTCTATGAAAGAGCACCATTTTTTTTTTGTGGACCAAGGATCAAAACCCCTGCTTCTTGGGCCTTGTTTTCAGCAGCTTCCAGTGGCCACTTTAAGGAATGCTGGATAGGCCACTCAAGAGCTGATACAAATAGGTGGAGTGTGTACTCCATTAACTCTGTTTATTTGTGGCTGATATTCATGGTTGTGGCAGCTTCACTGGTATAGCTTCACAATTTTCATATTTAAAAAGCCCAATGCCTATTTCATGCAAGTGCCCTGGACAACTATATTTCACCTGGCACAATTCTGATCCAGATCAGGCATGATGGAACATGACACAAAATTCTGAGGCCTTCCCATTTTACTGGCAAAAAGTAGGCAAGCAGGCAATTGCATCATGGCCTGATTTTAAACAGCAGATATCAGTCAAGGTAGGATCCTAAACAAAACGTTATTTCAGGGAGTGTAGGAATGCATAGAACCAAAAGCAAATTGCAGATCTGTGCATTATTCGGAAGGTTCTGAATCTCTGAATTGGTTGCTGAAGTCTCCCAGTACTGAAATGCAGATAGCCCAGAGTTTTAAACTCCGTTTGAAACTAAGGGCTGAATTTTCCCAATTCCATGGAGCTGGGGTTGGAGGTGGGGGCCCAGGAAAATAGGAAGAAGCCATGTCGCGATGGCTCCCAGAGGCATTTCTGCCTCTGGTGGAGCTTCCCAGGGTGGGTGGGGAAGAAAGTTGGCAGCCCCCTCCAATGAGGCAGGCAGCAATTATGCCACTCAAGAGCTAATTAGGGACCATTTTCCAATGGAGACAGGCTCTTCCCGCCGTCGGAGCAGCCCCCTGCTTTGTGCTGAACCCGTCAGCTCTCTAGAGGTGGCCTCCTGGTGCCAGGCTTTTAAAAACCCCACCTCCTGAAACCGCGGTGATCACCATGCCACAGCCACGGCCACAGGTCATCTTGTTGAGGGGCTCCCCCTGGTGGGATTGTCAGCCATGCACAGCTTCCGGCACTGGGATTGCCAATCTGGCCTGTGCAACCCAACTGCAAGCCCTAATTGGAAGGAGCTCCCAAAGGTGGCCTGTTAACCGGCTGTCCCCATAAAGATCGCGCAGGCGAGTGGGACCTGAACACCATCAGGGTCGAGACCCGCATATAATCCCAACATCGGGGTCCCAATGCCTGCATGAAAATTCAGCCCAATGATTTACCATTATAATTGACATGGGATAATACCATGAACCATAAATGAACTAAATCTTTGCAACTATAGATTTAATTTTTAAAACGCTGCAGGATCATTTGTAACTTCCAATTTGCCCAGAACTGCCTCTTGTGGTGGAGTTGTGACTATGATATATTTTGAGGTGATTGATAATGGAATTTCTTGAGATTTGTAGGCAAATATTGCCAAATATTACCATATATCTACACCATCTATTTACATCAGAACATGAATATACTATTCCCAGAAACAGTTTTATTTGTTGATCTACAACTCAGAAAATTAACATTAACAGCTTATCTACTAATCTTCTCCATTATAAGTTATAAAATCATTAAGGGAGACAGCCGCAGACTGCTCGAGAGGAGAGGTGAAGCAATTATTTTCTAACGAGATGCACAAGAGGAAGATGAGCAGAAAGTTGAGATCATCCTATGGGTATAGTATATTGCCCCAGCAGAACATCTTGCATTAGAAAGGAGTAGATGCCTTTCTATAGATTACCTGGACACACTCAGTAGTTGACCTCTACAGCGAGCTTAGAGTTTTACCAATGACAGTAAATCTGTCACCTTCCCCTCCTACACCACTGACATCCAACATATGACCATCTCTACACTTAAGTACTGTCAGTCAATAAATAATTGCAAAATTGGTCAGGAGCAGAGCTCATTATAGCAGCTTTCCCTGGCCCAGCCAAAACAACAACAAACCAAACAGGAATTTTATGCCTAAACAGAGTTTCCCCATGACCTGTAAGCAATAAGCTGTAGACATGTAGTTCTCAAGTAATTTCAGAAAGTCAAAGTATTTACTATGCCTGGAGAGCATTCAGTGAAAATGCAGCTAGTTTGTTTTGTTAGTCTGGGGACATTTTTGGTTTATCATTGTTTTGAAGGTATTATGACATTTCACATCAGTTAATGGACCTCTAAGGAGTTCTGTTCTACCTGTGAATCAAAGCTCATTTCCATATTTTCACTCCTTCTGTATTTTTATTTGTTCAAGTTACACAATTGCACAGAACCTAGGGTTGTTAATCTTCCGGGAATGTTCCAAGATCACCATGAATTAGAGATTAATCTCCAGGGCACTACTGCGAGCAACTTGGGAGCAAAATCATTGAAAAAGTTAGGAAGCTTTTCATTTTCATTGAACACTTTTGTTTATTGGTTATAAATATATTGAAGATGGGGAAAAAAACTGGCTGACAGACAAGCATCGTTCCCATTCCATTTGACATGTGAAGGTGGTAAACCACATGAATGGGCATAACAGGCAACCAATGGCAGGAGCATGGGGGTAGTGCAGTTGATGGCAGGAGGTCATGTGATAAAGCTTCCTGGAAAATGTCCAACCAGAGTTGGAAACGCGAACAGAGTTGGAGTTTTCTGTTCTTTGGGAGTAGATTTATTAATATATCACAGAATAGTGTGACTCTTAATTGGAACAAAAGCAAAGCTTTTATTAAAATTTATTAAAAGAAAAATATCCACACTTCAAAAAAGAAAGATACCCATACTTAAATTGTAATAATGGCAAAACGTTTTTTCAAAAAGATGATTAAAATTTTTCTTTGCTCTGTTAATGCCAACTCCTGTTTGGAGTCATTAGCAACATTCTCCTTTTACCAACTACAGGGAAAAAAATAAGAAACCCATTACCAATCTCCAATGATTCCAATATTTGGAAGATGGTAGGGGTGAAATTTGTTTACGTCAGAAGCACAGAATGGGTAATAGTGAATCGACAGCCTGTTTTACACAATACCCATTGACTTGAATGGAAATGAAAATCAGCTGCAATGTAAAGCAGGCTGTCAATTAATTAGCACCTATTTCATGCTACTGCCCAAGAAAAAAATCACCCCATTGTCTTCCTAATATTAGAATATCTGTGAGTTAAAAGTACAACCACCAGAGATGCTGGAGTAAACATTTGATTTGTGTAGTTGCATCAAGTCAGACATGCACTCCTTATTTTGATTTCTTCAAGTACATTCCTCTCCCCAAAGGGTTTACTCTCATGTTCAAGGATCTCTCCGACCAGAATTTCATTTTTTTGTCTCCTGTGAGCAATCTATTTTCAGATCATTGCTTATATTTCCTCAAAGATAATGAAGTTTGGTTCAAACTTAAATGAACAGAATTTAAAGTGTATTCATTTCTTTAGCTTGAACTTGTTTCAACCTCCAAGCATTTTTATTCTTTAATCTCTCAACTTTCATGCCTTTCAGCTGTTGCTAATAATGTGAAGATAATGATGGGCAGTGTACTAACAAAATACTTTATGAATTCAAATCACTATTTTCTGTTTCCAAGTGACCATTGGATGAGCAGATTATTTTGTAGTATCTGCACATTGTCATCGAATCTGAAGTCTGTGGGACTCGTGGTGGAGTGTATACGAGCTGTTGTCTGAAAAGATGACTTGTCGAATGTTCTGTTAGGTGTGCTGACCCTGGTTGCAAAGCTTGCTTCTTTTATTTTCAGACAAACTGTGAGGAACTGGGGCAGACTGTCCTAACAGAAACAGAAACAAAAACTTCAGGTTTCTGGGGAAACTGAAACTGGTTAGGACCAGATTAAAAGAAGACACAGAGCCATTGGAGCTCAGATGGCAAGAGCGCGTAGTGCAGACATGCTGAAGAAAGTGAAGGCTGGATCCAGGAGCTGTTTCTGTTACTTAGAGTAGCTGATTAACAAGACCTGACCATACAGTGCACAGGGTTGTCACTGAAGAATAAATGTAGTACTGGTGGATCCACACCATCAAGCCTGCCATGAGAAGGTTCTGGAGAAGTGCACTGTTGTGGATGAAGACCACACCTGCGGTGTTTAGGATTGAAGGTGAACTGCTTGTCAGGTGACAATTGGTGGCTGCATCTTGGAAAAAAGGAGCTGGAGATCTACCTGAGGGAGTTCAGAGCATTGAAAAACTTTGTGGCTGTAATTCGTGTAATATATATTGAATGGACTGCCCAGTAAATCAAGTGATCTATCTTTGTGGTATCTGAGAGTAACTGTGTAATTTGTAATTATACATAGACTGTGATTTGTCTGTTAATTGCTGTTTAATGTACGTTCATTTTGGTTTGATTGTTAAAGTAAAAGTTATGAAAATGAAATCGTGTCCCTTTGTTTTTTGTATTTGGGATTGTTCGGTAAATTTGATGCTTTTGGATTGTTGATTTCATTGGTATCATAATAACATCAAGAGTAATCTATTGCATATTCCATTCTGAGTAGCTGGTGCAGATTTCTACCCAATTAATGTTGCTAATTGCAGGTTTAAGTAGAAATAAGTGCTACCAACAAGAAAGTAAATATTACAATCCACGATACTTCATCACATGCTTTGATCAAAGATGCACATTCCAATTTGAGTTGAATTGAGAAACTTCAAAATGTTCAAACATTATGTGATTGAAACAACTTAATTTATATTGCTCTTTATTTCAATCCAATCCTAAAGTACTTCATAAGCAAGGAATTACACCTATGTGTTATATAGGCCAATTTGGCAGGCAATTTGCAGTGACAATGTCTGACGTTTATATAGCACCTTTAATGGTGTAAAACATACGAAGACGCTTATGACCGAGGAGGTCCCAGCAGTCCACAGGTTGCAACATATTATTATAGTTTTCCCACCCAACTGGAAAACAGCTAAATTAAACACTCTAGTAACACCCAGAATAAAACAGACCAAACCAGGTATCTTTACACAACAACAAATTAACTATTTATTAAATCTAAATCTTAAACACTATTAAGATAAACCTATGTCTAAAGACCTTATAACTTCTTATTTTAACCTAACTCCCTCATTCACACACATAGGGTTGAATTTTATATGAGTGCGCTGCAGTTTGCGGCGGCACACTCTAAGAATGCCGTGCATCCCATAAGAATGCGCTGTCCATGAGCCCTATTGATATTACATGCGGCGTAAAATTCAGTCCATACACTCAAAAATCAATGGTTAACTGGTTCTTTGAAAAATTAGGCTTTAAAAATGAGCTGTTTCTTAAGAATAAATAAATAACTGGGTTTTAAGCCTTTGTGGGTTATGTTCCTGATGGGTGAGGTATCCTTATGTAAAAATAATCAAATGCCACTCAAAGTCTCCACGCGGATTTGATGAAACAATACTTCAATAGATAAGCAGTCAAAGCGCATCGGCTGCAGCAGGCATCAAACAGTTCTTTAAGCAAGGAGTATAGCAACGGGTCCATTTGGCTTTTAAAACCAACAGTGTCTCACTCAAAACTTTACTGCGGATTCCAGAAAATACAATTAGTCAAACGAGATTCAATCTTGAAGCAAAGACTTCCTGGACTGGAGTAAAGAAAAGGAATTTTGCTACCTCCAACAATACAAATGATAGAGTCATAGAGGCGTACAACATAGAAACAGGCCCTTCGGCCCACCGCGTCCATGCCAAACATAATGCCTATCTATACTAATCCCACCTGCCTACATTAATTCCATATCCCTCTATGTCTTGCTCATTCAAGTAACTGTCCAGATGTCTCTTAAATGTCGCTACTGTTCCTGCCTCCACCACCTCCTCAGGCAGCTCATTCCAAATACCCAATATTCTTTGTGTGTAGAATTTATCCCTTTGATCCCCTTTAAACCTCCTCCCCCTCACCTTAAGTCTATGCCCTCTAGTTTTAGTCACCCCTACCATGGGAAACAGACTCTGGCTATCTACCCTATCTATGCCTCTCATAATTTTATGTGCCTCTATCATGTCCTCTCTCAGTCTCCTTCGTTCCAGGGAAAACAGACCCAGCCTATCCAATCTCTCTTTATAACTCAAGCTCTCCAAACCAGGCAACATCCTTGTGAATCTTTTCTGCACCCTCTCTAGCTTAATCACATCTTTCCTGCAGTGTGGCGACCAGAACTGCACACAGTACTCCAAATGCGGCCTAACCAACGTTATGTACAACTGTAACATGACTTCCCAACTCTTGTACTCAATGCCTCGGCCGATGAAGGCAAGCATGCCATACGCCTTCTTCACCACCCTGTCTACCTGTGTTGCCACTTTCAGGGAACTATGTACTTGCACCCCAATGTGTCTCTGCTCAAGAACACTCCCCAGGGCCCTGCCATTCACTGTACATGTCCTGCTCTGGTTTAACTTCTCAAAATGCATCACTTCACACTTTATTTTATTTTATTTTTATTTAGAGATACAGCACTGAAACAGGCCCTTCGGCCCACCGAGTCTGTGCCGACCAAGAACCACCCATTTATACTACCCTACAGTAATCCCATATTCCCTACCACCTACCTACACTAGGGGCAATTTACAATGACCAATTTACCTATCACCTGCAAGTCTTTGGCGGTGGGAGGAAACCGTAGCACCCGGTGAAATCCCACGCGGTCACAGGGAGAACTTGCAAACTCCGCACAGACCGTACCCAGAATTGAACCCAGGTCTCTGGAGCTGTGAGGCTGCGGTGCTAACCACTGCGCCACTGTGCCACCCACTTGTCTGCATTAAATTCAATTTGCCACTCCCTTACCCACTTTCCCAGTTGAACTATATCCTGTTGTAACCTGAGACAACCTTCTTTACTGTCCACTATACCACCAATTTTGGTGTCATCTGCAAACTTACTAATCATGCCCCTTACATTCACATCCAAGTCATTAATATATATGGCAAACAACAGAGGGCAAAGCACCGATCCCTGCGGCACACCACTGGTCACCGGTCTCCAATCTGAAAACCAAACCTCCACTACCACCCTCTGCCTCCTATCACCAAGCCAATCTTGTATCCAATTTGCTAGCTCACCCTGGATCCCATGGGTTTGAACCTTCTGGACCAGCCTACCATGTGGGACCTTGCTAAAGTCCATGTAGACAACATCCATCGCCCTGCCCTCGTCAATCCTCTTGGTCACCTCCTCAAAAAACTTAATCAAATTTGTGAGACATGATTTCCCATGCACAAAGCCATGCTGAATATCCCTAATCAGACCATGCTTTTCCAGATGCATATAAATCTTGTCTCTCCGAATCCCTTCCAATAACTTTCCCACCACTGATGTAAGGCCTGTAGTTCCCTGGCTTATCCCTGCTGCCCTTCTTCAATAAAGGCACAACATTAGCTATCTTCCAGTCTTCTGGTACCTGACCCGTGGCTAACGATGATACAAAAATCTCTGCCAGGGCCCCAGCAACCTCCTCCCTTGCTTCCCATAGCATCCTAGGATACACCTGGTCAGGCCCTGGGGATTTATCCACCTTATTGCGCTTCAAAACCTCCAACACATCCTCCTTTGTAATGTTAATATGCTCCAGGATATCAGTGTTCCCTCCCTTGAACTCACTAGCTTCCATGACCTTCTCCACGGTAAATACGGACGAGAAATTTTCATTTAAGACTTCACCCATTTCCCATGGCTCCACACATAGATTGTCACACTGATCCTTAAGGGGACCTACTCTCTCCCTAGCTACCCTTTTACTCTTAATATACTTATAGAATCTTTTAGGATTCTCCTTTATCTTATCTGCCAGGGAAATCTCATGGCCCCTTTTCGCCCTCCTAATTTCCTTCTTAAGTATAGTCCTACATCCCCTATACTCCTCAAGGGGCTCCCTCGATCCCAGCTGCTTATACCTGACATATGTCTCCTTCTTTGTCCTGACCAGACCCTCAATATCCCTCGTCAACCAAGGTTCCCTAAACTTGCCAGCCTTCCCCTTCCATCTAACAGGAACACGCTGGCCCTGAACTCTTCCTATCTCACTTTTAAAAGCCTCCCATTTGCCAGACGTCCCTTTACCTGTAAACAGCCTCTCCCATTCAACGTTTGAGAGTTCCTGTCTGATGCCATCAAAATTAGCCTTCCCCCAATTTAGGACTTCAACCTGAGGACCAGTCCTATCCTTTTCCATAACTATCTTGAAGCTAATAAAGTTATGGTCACTGGTCCCAAAGTGCTCCCCCACTGACACATCAACCACCTGCCCATCCTCATTTCCTAAGAGGAGGTCGAGTGTAACCCCTTCACAGTAGGGCCATCCACATACTGCTTCAGAAAACTATCCTGGACACACTTAACAAATTCTTCCCCATCTGATCCCTTAGCACTAAAGCAGTCCCAGTCAATATTAGGGAAGTTAAAATCTCTTCAAAGGTTTTTTTTTACCTCCTTAGGCAATTAACAGCTTGTAGCTCATTGTATAAATTCTGCTGAGAGAAATAGACAGCTCCTTCCTCCAGTAAGAATGTTTTGCTGGTATCTCTCTAGTTCAAAACTGGTTTTAGCTGGTTTTTACACACAGTTAAATTGAAACATTATACATATGATCTCCTCACTTTTCTGCTGTTGCCTTGGTAACAAGTGCAGCTAGCACACTGCCTCTTAGGTTTTAAAGGCATGCTGTTTTTAAACAGAGTCTTGAAGGCGCACTGGTTCAATTTGAGGAGAAAATAAATACAGTTCTGTGACACATACAACATTCTGACTCAGAGGTAAGACTGCTACCGACTGAACTAAACTGACACAGCTAATTGAAATTGCTTGTTTTGTTGGTGTGGTGAGATGGCACATTGGAATTGCAAGGTCCTGAACCACAGAATGGGTTTGTGTGGATTTGTGTCCGCAAAGACCCATGCCATCATGGAAAGATGAGGATAGGATCCAAAGTGCCCTTTAACAGGATTATAGAATTGGAAAGTAAGGCAGCAGGAATCATTCCTCTGCAGCTCCTAGCCACAGCTAGTGATTTGCACTGCTGAAGCCTGGAAGCAGAACTGCTCTCTGAAGCTGTCAGCATTGCTCAATCATAACACTCTGGCCTCCACGTCATAAGGATGCTGCAGTGCAATACTGAGAGGCCATTACACTGTTGGGCACGCTGTCTTTCAGATCATACTTTATACTGGGGCTTCTCCTGCCCTTTCAAGTGGATGTAAAGTATTTTTTGATGAGTAAAGGAGTCCTGGGCAATATTAATGCCACAACATCCATAAACAAATTATTTGGTCATTGTCACATTGCTTTTCATAGGCCTTGCTTTGTGCAAATTGACCTCCGTATTTCCTACATCACACTTTGACTGCTCTTCAAAAGTACTTCATTGGTTGTAAAGTGCTTTGAGACATCCTGACATTCTGAAATACATGAATGCAAGTTCTTTCTTTTGGGAAAACTATCAAGAGAAAATGGGGTCAAAATAGACCTGCATTTCTTCAATCCAACTTCGCTGTAATTTATGTCAAAACATCACACTTACCAATGTCAATTTACGCTGAAATTTCCTGAGAATCTTATCAGCATCTGTTTGAACATAAAACTGGCATAAAACATGTGGAAGTCAATATAAACCATTCGCGCTTCAGGAAAGTGCAGATCATACACCGTCTTCTTTCTTTAATTCTCTCTTTAACTTGCTGATATTATAAAAGTTAACACTTGAAACCATTATTTATGCACATTAAGCAAAGTGGGGTAAAGTTTTTGCTTTGGGAGCAATCGGCAATCTGGGTGCAAATTGCACTCAAAATTGGGCCATAATTCTGAAGTGCAATTACAGTTCAAGTTTCTGCTTTTCATAATCAAAAGCATAAAATCTTTTATGATTCAGTGCAATCGGGTATGTTTTAGAATATAATTGAAATTTTATGGACTGAATAAAAATATTCCTTGATATACTTGGTGCAGTTTTATTAATACAGCTGAAAATTAGTTTATTACAAAAAATAAGCATTTTTAACCAGAATGCCTAGTTCACCACCTGTAGAAACCTGATTTTAAATAACTGAAAATAAGTTTAGAAAACTATACAGAACCAGTTACATTGGTGCACTCTAGTCAGTTTCTTAATATATTAAATATTTTTAAATATTTAAAAGCTTTTGAAAGGTGCTTAGTAATTCCCTTACACCAAAAAAAAAGCTTAGCTTTAAGAGTCTTCTTAAAGGGCTGCAAACAGGGACAATTAGTGGAAACTCACCATGGCAATTAATTTAATCTGGGGGTATGGCAGTTTTGTGGGAGAGGCCAGCTTTCAGCATGATATTTAAAAATCAGTGTAAAATGTTGAGGAAACTTGATTTGCACTGGGGGTAATTTGCACTTGCCATTCCTTGATCTTTTGTGCTGGTTTGACTGATTAAAGGCAAATGACTCTGGAAAAGCCAGCACGACCGAGGAAAAACAATACCCCAGTATGTTTAAGAAAATGCAACTGTGGAAACTTTTCTCTTTTTAATGTAACAGATTTTGATGCCATAAAGAAGCAGCAATATAGAAAATCTTGTATTAAAAATATTGCTATAAAACTCTGGAAATTGTGACTTTGGGACCTACTGCACTAACAATTTTGGGCATAAATTTATTTTGGGTCAGAACTGCCATAAAAGCGGAAAACTTGCATTTGTTGTTTTTTGCATGGGGCAGATCTTTGATAATGAGCTAAGTGGGGTTTTGGCAGATGGAAGCCGGGGGCTGTGCAAATGAATGATGAAATTTGCACATGGTGGTGTTATGGTGTAAAATCGGCATATTTCCTTTGGAAAAAATGGTTCAGCTCTGCGCTATGTTGCAGTTACACCATAATTTTCCAGCAAGTTCCAAGTCATTCAATACTAAATAATAAATACTATATATATAAATTAAAATTCCTAATTATAAGATATAAATAATAAATTAAATCAATTCATGATTTGTCTAATTCCTAATTATAAAAAAGGATAGAATATTTACAAAGTAGTATTTTTAACACATCACACCTTTAAAATCCGACCAAAAAAATACACAAAATGAAAAGCCTCAGCCCATAAGTTGTCAGTTTTTAATGTAATCATTGATAGATTTTTGAATGATTCCAGTACAATGCACAAAATGTTGGGAACCTGACCACTCCTCCCCAAGTGGAATTATGGTTGAATATACTTCAAGCTGTGGTATAATGTGATATACTGGACAGTGGGTTGTTGCTCGTGTTACGACCGAGGCGGGAGCGATGCACTGTCAATTCAGTCCCATCAGTCCACAGGTTGCAGCATATTATTAAAGTTTTCCCACCCAACAGCCAAATTAAACCCTCTAGTAACCCCCAGAATAAAATAGTCCAAATCAGGTATCTTTAGACAACCACAAATTAACTATTTATTAAAACTAAATCTGAAACACTATTAAGATAACCCCATGTTTAAAGACCTTATAACTTAT
The DNA here is from genome assembly GCF_036365525.1 of Heterodontus francisci. Classification (NCBI taxonomy): domain Eukaryota; kingdom Metazoa; phylum Chordata; class Chondrichthyes; order Heterodontiformes; family Heterodontidae; genus Heterodontus; species Heterodontus francisci. Next base: position 108,927,915 of record NC_090376.1, read on the forward strand.
TATTTTAACCTAACTCCCCCTCCCCCCCCCACCCCCCATTCAAACACATAGGGCTGAATTTTACCTTAGGCGGACGGGAATTTAAGTCAGTGGCGAACCTGCTTCCGCCTAGCCCGGGGATCCGTCCCGCATTTTAAGGGTCCCCGGGCTTTAACTGTCCCTAAGCAGGAGGAGGGAGGAGGCCCCGCCTCAGTGAGCTGCTGACCAATCAGTGAGCCGGCAGCTCTTGGCCCCAGCAGCACCACCGGGAGTCAAAGCCATGGATCCAGGAGGGAAGGTAAGTAGGGGTATGCCTCACCAGGGAGATCGGTCCTTTCTTGGTGAGACTGGAGTGGTCATTTGGGGGGAGGGCGGGGGAGGGCGTCAGGTCCCGGGGGTGAGTTGGGAGGTGGGGGCGGCCCTGAATTGGGCACTCTGTGCCCGATTGCCATGCACCCCCCAACCCCGGCCGGGGTGCAGAAAGGCCGGCAGCTATCACTGGGCAGCCTTTCACGTCCCCAGCACGCCCGCTTGCCATGGGTAAAATACCCTTGGAGGCGGGCGTGGGCTGTTAAGTGGCCATTAAGCTGCCACTTAAGGGCCTTGATTGGCCTCAGGCAGGCGGGCCGCTCCCCCTCCCCCACCCGATGCCGTAATCTTTGCCGGAGGCAGAAACGGGGCAGGTAGGATTCCCGGAGCCTCCCGCTCAATTCTACGCCGCCCCCACGTCACCATACAACCCGCTGAGGCGGCGTTAAATTCAGCCCATGCACTCAAAAAATCAACGGTTAACAGGTTCTTTGAAAAATTATGTTTTAAAAATTAGCTGTTTCTTAACAATTAATAAATAGCTGGGTTATTAGTCTTTGTGGGTCATGTTCCCGATGAGTGAGGTATCCTAGTGTAAAAATAATCAAATGCCATTCAAAGTCTCCATGCAGATTTAATGAAACAGTTCTTTAGTAAATAGACATTCAAAGCATTTTGGCTGTCGCAGGCGTCAAACAGTTCTTCAAACAAGGAGTATAGTAAAGGGTCTAAAAACCAACAGTCTCTGAGTCGAAACTTTACTGCGAATTCCAGCAAACACAATCATCCAAGAGACATTCAATCTTGAAGCGAAGACTTCTTGGATTGAAGTAAAGAAAAGGAATTTTGCTACCTCCAGCAATACAAATAGACTCTTCAAAGGGTTTTTTCCTCCTTAGGCAATTAACAAGGCCTGTAGCTCATTGTAGAATTTTTGCTGAGAGAAATAGCTCCTTCCTTCAGTAAGTCTGCTTTTTTTTTTAGAGATACAGCACTGAAACAGGCCCTTTGGCCCACCGAGTCTGTGCCGACCATTAACCACCCATTTATACTAATCCTGCACTAATCCCATATTCTTACCACATCCTCATCTGTCCCTATATTCCCCTACCACCTACCTATACTAGTGGCAATTTATAATGGCCAATTCACCTATCAACCTGCAAGTCTTTTGGCTGTGGGAGGAAACCAGAGCACCCGGAGGAAACCCACGCAGACAAAGGGAGAACTTGCAAACTCCACACAGGCAGTACCCAGATTTGAACCCGGGTTGCTGGAGCTGTGAGGCTGCGGTGCTAACCACTGCACCACTGTGTCTCTTGGCTGATTGTGTTTGCTGGTGTCTCTCTAAATTGGTTTTAAGGTTTTGTACGCAGTCAATTGAAACATTATACCATGTGACCTCCTCACTCTCCTGCTGTCACCTAGGTAACAAATGCAGCTGTGGCACACTTCTCTCTCTGTCTTAAAGGTACACTGTTCTAATCTGAGGAGAAAATAAATACAGTTCTGTGACACTGGGTTAATATGCTAATCATACTGCATACCTCATCACAGGACGTGATGTAATACCACATGATGAGGATTGCTCTTGCAGAGTCTTGGATCTTGTAAATCATAGATGTATTTCAATAAAGCTCCTGTTCCTTTAAAGCCGTTAGACCCTTTAGATATTCTGTATTAGATGAACAGCAGAATATCATATGGTGGCAACAGTGAATAACAATGATAGAAAGGTACCTACCTTTACCAGAAAGCTTTGAAAAAACTCGCTGGCTTAAATCGAGCTGAAGCAGGGCTGAAGTGGGATCAGAGATTTGCCAGATATCGCACCGCATCGGGCCTAGCTGCGAAGCCGAGCATTGAGCAGTTCGGTACACTGTTATATGCGATGGGTGACTGTAAGGATGATATTCTTGTTATGCAGGGTATTGATGAAGGGAAAGCCACGTATGATGAAGTAAACAAAACACTCGATACGTACTTTAATCTGAGAAAGAATTGTTGAGCACGCTAAATTTAACAAACATACCCAACATCAAGGGGAATGTGTTGATGCATTTATAAATGATCTGTATAAACTTACAGAGGACTGTGAGTATGGTGGTCGAAAGACGAACTGATTAGAGACAGAATTGTTATAAGACTGTTTGGTGACTCTGCAGTTAGTTATTTTATGTTGCCTGATGCAACATAAATGAGATATGTGGAGTCCAGTTGGTTGAAGATCTCAAACAGATTTAATACAGCTAACTATTATACTCAGTACAAAGCAAACAATTTACAGAACCTTAATCTAGGTGTTACAGTTGCAGATTGAACCAGGCTTGTAGTCACATGACTGCATCCTGGTACTTAGCATATTAGCATACTAAGATCTTAAAGGGACATCACTCCTAAATGCAATCATACAAGAAGGGTGTGAAGTATTGGGTGTGATAAACATAGGGAGCGAGGATTAGCAGGAAAGTTGATAAATCACCAGGGCCAGATGAAATGTATCCCATTTAAAGAAGCAAGACAGGAAATAGTGGAAGGTCTGACCATCATTTTCCAGTCCTCACTGGATGTAGGTGTGATGCCGGAGGATTGGAGGACTGTTAACATTGTACCTTTGTTTAAAAAGGGAGTGAGGGATAAACTGAATAATTACAGGCCAGTCAGTCTAACCTCAGTAGTGGACAAATAATTGGAATCAATTCTGAGAGACAGGATAAATTGTCACTTAGAAGGGCTCACGTTAATCAAGGATAGTCAGCATGGATTTGTTAAGGGAAGGTCTTGTCTGACCAACTTGAATGAATTTTTTGAAGAAGTAACACGTGAGATTAATGAGGGTAGTGCAGTTGATGTGGTCTGCATGGATTTTAGCAAGACTTTTGACAAGGTCCTACATGGCAGACTGGTTAAAAAAAAGTCCATGGGATCCAGGGAAATGTCGCAAGGTGGATACAAAATTGGCTCAGTGGCAGGAAACAAAGGGTAATTTTTGCCGGGTGTTTTTGCGACTGGAGGGCTGTTTCCAGTGGCATTCTGCAGGGCTCAGTACTTGGTTCCCTGCCTTTTCTGGTTATTTGTTAACGATTTGGACATAAATGTAGGTGACATGATCAAGAGGTTTGCAGATGACATAAAGATTGGCGATGTGGTTGATAGCGAGGAGGATAGCTGTCGCCTGCAGGACGATATTGATGGTTTGGTCAGATGGGCAGAAAAGAGGCAAATGGAATTCAACCCAGAGAAGTGTGAAGTGATGTATTTGGGGAGGTCAAACAAGCCAAAGGAATACAAGGTTAATGGGAGAACACTGAGAGGTGTAGAGGAACTGAGGGACCTTGGAGTGAATGTCCACAGATCCCTGAAGGTAGCAGGACAGGTTGATAAGGTGGTTAAGAAGGCATATGGAATCTTTTCCTTTATTAGCCGAGGTGTGGAATATAAGAGCAGGAAGGTTATGCTGGAATTGTATAACCCATTGGTTAGGCCACAACTTGCGTTCTGTGTACATTTCTGGAAGTTTGAGGATTGTCTGTACTCGCATCTGCTCTGGCTCACGCTTTCCCTGTGTTATCACTATTCTCAAATAATAAACCTTTTCTTTCAATATCTGTGCCTTTTCCGGGTTAACTTTCACTCCAACCTTCCAAAGGAGTTGAAGGAGCTCCTCCAGTAGGTCAATTGTCACACTGATAAAGATGCTGTGATATTTGATGTCTGCAATTAAGTTTTTAAATTCTTAAAGCTGCTGGATCTCTTGTTGGCCATCAGTTCTCATGTGGCCTTGGAACCTGCCGTCACCTGCTTAAAAAAACACAAAGAATCCATTGTTTCTCTGCCCCTGAGCCCAATGGGTTAATTTGTCCAATTCTATCTGTCAATTTAGAAATTTAAGGTTTAATAATGTCCATTATATATAAATTTTACTCTCAGCAATGCAAAACTGTGTGGTGGGTTAAATGGAAAAACAGCAGCTGCAGCGGGGTTTTTTTTCAAGGGACGCAGCAAAATCGTCTCAGCTGCGTCACTTTACAAAACCTTTTTCTTCTCTCATCGAAAAAAAACCACACTCCATTTTAATCTATTTTTTAAAATGCTTTTGGTATTCTTAGGGTTGCACTCCTTTGAAGTTGAAAATGCCACAAATGCTTCCGTTGCTTTCCAAATAACAAATCACATCTGCACACTTACACTGGTATTCCACTGTCATGCCACATATTCTGAACTCTCAGGTGATCTTATCAAAAGATCAAATATCATCGGTGAGGAAAAGGTGGGGGGGAAGCGCTGGTGGTGTCTATCTGAGATCTTTGCTTACCTCCCCCTGCAGGGTCCTGATGTCTCAGGTTATGGCCAGACTTTCAAAAGTAGCTCTCTTAAAAACTCATATCTCCAAGAGAAAACTATAAATTGCTAGTCTTATCTACACTTTCCTGACTTTCACTGGAAAATTCGAGGCTTCTTGGAAATTAGCTGTTTATTTCACTATTTGTTTATCCCCAGAATTCCTTTATTAGCGCTTGCATCAGCCAGATCTGATTGCCAATTCCTATTAATTATAATTCTATTTCATTTTGAGCCCTGGAGAACCTTTACAATTAATATTCATAATTCCTTAAAACAAAAATCAAACATTTCCATTTGATTCCAGACATTAGTGTATATTGTTTGTGTTTTTTTTTACCTTAGATGACATTTTAACTCCTTAAATAACTTGCCAAATTAAACTGGATTTTCGACATCTCATATTATTCCAAATTCAAATAACAGTAAATTTCCCTTTGAGTGCTTTAAATAACCACCCAGATCAATTAAATTTTGTTTATTGATTCCAATTTCTTATGCCCAGACTTGGTTGTACTTTTTGTACATTAAAGACAGAAGTGCTTGCAACTATCTCTCCTTCTCAAGCACTTTGTCTCATTGATAAAGATAGTTGCAGCAGGGTTAATTTCTTGCTTGTCTCCAAGGGGGCGGAGCAAAGCATTCTCCGCTGCGTCGCTTTACGTAACCCTTTTGTTCTAATGGAAAAGAACTAAACTCCATTTTAAATGTTTTTTTTATCCTTAAATAAGAGGTTTCTAATCCAAGGATTATTATTTTTTTTAAAACAAAGATGATTCCAAATTCCAATTCACTGCAATAATATTTAAAAATCAAAACTGCCAATGTTATATGAGTGAGCCCTCTGTCCGGAACTGAAGACTCCTCCAAAACATGACATAATAAACTTGAAAGTTCATTGTGGCAACAAATGAAATTTCCAGTTCTTCAACTTAAACAGGTCAATTAACCTTAACAGTATTAATTCAATTCAGACTTATTAACTTATACTACTTATTAACTACACACAGAACAGAATAGCACGTGCTTATTTTAAAAAATAGGTAAATTACGGAATTTTTCTTGTTCTTCAGGCGCCTTTCAAATGACTGTAATAAAACCAAAAACTAAAGAAAAAGTTATTTAACATTCTTACAACAAAAGATTTAACACTAGGTCCTTGCACAAACTTTAATCTTTCCTATATCTCCTTTGTTTATCCTTCTCTCCCTTAAACCAATATCCAATTCCTGACATTTGCTACTTAAAACAGTCAGTAAAACATGTCTTTAATTTAAACTCCCGAAAGAAAAACTAGAACAGATTTTAAACTGGAACTCCAATTAAAGCAGTGTTTTAAACTTCAAATTGGATTTCTGCCAAACCTCTTCAGATCTTCAAGGCTGAAGCTTATCTCTTAGAAAATTGTTCATTGCCTTTTCACAGTTGCAAAACCAACTTTTAAAATCAAAATAAAATTTTAACTTAAAATATAATTCAATTTTATATCCCATTCCTGGGTGCACAACACTAAATAGAAATGAACACACTCAACAATCACTTTTCACACTCTTTCAATTCCAAACAACTTAATAGACTCATGCTTTCAACATTAAAGCCAGACAACAAAGAGTTAATGACAGCCTACAGAACACAAGCTGTACATCCCAGACATTCAATTCATGGAAGCTTCCAACATTGAATCAAAAAACACAGTAACTTGTTTTTACTCACTTGAAATTTCCTCCTGCTGATCAACAGGAGGTTCAGACTCCTTAGGAGCCGGCCCCTTTTGTGTTTGCGCGACCAGGATCCTGGCTTTGGGTGCCTGTCTCACTTCCTCAGTCCTTCGTACACTTTCCTGACTCTTCCGCGACTCATCTAAGCGCTTCAGCATTCGGTCCTTATTAAAGGTACCGTTGGGCGGGAACATCTTTCCCCTACCCTGCGTCCATTTCACCCATCTCGGGACATATAGAATGCTTTCAAGCCCATAATGTATCTACATATATACATTAGGTGTTCCCTTAATTACAACAAAAGCTAATTAGACTTTACCTTACCGGCCGACTTCCGAATTACCTACCAATCTCGTCGACCTGGCTCTAACGGGGCCTCTAACCCCGAGGGGGACTCGAACCACCCTCAAACTCCTCCGGATCCTGACGGGGACTCTAACCCCGAGGGGGACTCTAACCACCCTCTGAGAGGAACTCTAACCTCCCTCAACCTTTGACGTCAAACCGGGGACTCTAACCCTGAGGGGGACTCGAACCTCCCTCAAACTCTTCTGACTTACCTCGGTAATGCTACACAGGTGAGCGTGTGCGTTTCCTCGGCCAAAACCTCGTATTGCCGAAATCTATGATGAAAGGCAGTTGCGGTCATCGAGCCGTTGACCCGCGAGGCACCACGCTATTCTCCCGTGCTAGCACTCCGGGGGTTCGTCATCTCGGTGGAACCTCCAGGAAACTGTGGAAGAAACTAGAGCAAAATAAATCAAACTTCCTCGGATGAGTACTCGCAAACTACTTTATTAACTTGTGCACAAGGAGAACAAACACAGTAGAGCTCACATTGAGACTCAGTGCGATGTTCTAAAGAATTACAGTCAAACAGTGGCAATTATACTATTCTGCAACCAATAATCTTACAACAATATTTCAATCCTTAATTTGCATTCTAAAGCACCAATAATATTACAATTTAATTCTTGCTCTAAACGAATAAGATACAGTAATTTTCAATCCTTCGTTTACATATCTATCTCACCATTGGCCTTGCAGCTGGTACAGCGCAACAACAGAAAGAGACATCAGGCTTCAACAACACTCTTCTTATCTCATCAGCCAGACATGGCACATTCCTAAGGAACAGTTTTCGTGAGAAACATATTGACCAAGCAAACTCACACCCCTAGTCCAGGGATGGCTCACCTCAGGTTCCACAACCTCATAATAGAAAGGATGTAATTGCGCTAGAGAGGGTACAGAGGAGATTGATGAAGATGTTGCTGGGTCTGGAAAAATGCAGCTATGATGAAATTTTGGAAAGGCTGGGATTGTTCTCCTTGGAACAGAGAAGGTTGAGGGGAGATCTGATTGAAATGTACTAAATTTGTGAGGGGCCTGGATAGAGTGAAAGTGAAGGCCTGTTTACCTTAGCAGAGAGGTCAGTGATGAGGGAGCATTTAAAGTGATTGGTGGAAAGATAAGAGGGGAGATGAGGAAAGGTTTTTTTCACCCAGAGGGTGGTGGGGGTCTGGACCTCACTGTCTGAAAGGGTAGTTAACACAGAAGCCCTAAACTCATTTACAAGGTGTCTGGATATGCATCTCAAGTGCCATAATCTGCAGGGCTACGGACCAAATGCTGGAAGATAGGATTAGACTGGATGGCTCGTTTTTCGGCCAGCGCAGCCACGATGGGCCAAGTGGCCTCTTCCTGTGCAGTAAACTTTCTTTTATTCTATGATTCTATAATCCCCATAATTCCAAAGATAAGTCTTGCATGCTACAAATAAAAATACATAACATTTACAGATAGGAAGGATGGGGTTTGTGAAATTTACAAGTGCATAGACTTAAAAGTCCATATATCATTTCGGTCGTGTGTCGGAGAATTTGCGTCTAAACTGTTGCTGTTTTTTCTGAAGTTTCTCCCTCTCTGCATTCAGTTTCTGTTGCTCTGCCTTCAGCCTGCTAAGATACTCTGTTTCTTTTCTCATGATGACCACTTTTGAAGCCTTGTCATTCTTGCAAAATTCCAACACCTCATTTCGAAGAGCCAACAGACAATGCTTCAACTTATTCCTCCTCTGCCTCTTCAGGACATTGCATTTCCTTTGCCTCTCCACATTCTCTGCATCTGAAGGCCCGGGGCTTAAGGTTGAGGACTTGTTGGGAGAGGAGTACTTGGCCTCATGGAGGTAGTTGTCCATTCTGGCTCATTATGGTGCTGGCGGTTCTCGAGTTCGTGAAATGCAGGACAACTTTGCGGTGAGTGGGCCAACCACACTTACCACACAGCTTGCTTGCTCTTTTCAGCCTGGTTATTGTGTCCAGCTACAATGGCTTTGAATTTCCTGACATCTTCTAGTAGTGCATTAATACTGTGAATTTACTTTTCCCCAAGAGGTCTTTCTGGGATGCTTCAATGGGTGTTGAGACAATCACCAGCTCCATTAATCACTCTGACATCTCAGTTTCTCAGAAATCACATTTGTTGCCCTTATTGCAGCATCTACTGATGAACTTGTCTTTTGATTCCTGTGGCTGTTGCCTGTAGGACATCAATTCCAGGTGGTGAATTCTAAAATTTACTCTTTGTTGGAGCTGATCTTCTAGCACTTTCCATATCTTTGTGGGATCTTTCTGGTCCTCTTCAGATAAGCCAGAGGTATTGATTATGTGTAATCCCTAATTTCCAATTGCTATTTGTATTTTTACAGCTTGTTTTTCTGGTTCTGCAATCAGTCTGTGAAGCATAACTGCATTCTTTGTTTGAAAAGTTGGACTTGCTATCGGATATTCATGGCCTTCCAGTTCATGCTGGAAAATTTGGTATCGATCTTCATGCTCTTATTTTACTTAAAACATGCTTTAAGACCTGTTCTATGGCTCTGCACTGTTTCCCCTTTTTTATGGAACTTTTGCAAAAAAACCCCAACTTTCTAAGCACTTCAAAGCTTGTTTTTTTTAAACCAGTATCCTGACATATTTATCCCGACTTATTTGCAGCCTGTCATTCTGTGCTCTGTCTGCTACAGCTTGAGGTAAGTTATTTTTTCTTCACTGTTTGAGTCAGTTTTTTTTTACTTTCTCTCTCGTGGCTGTAGGAAGCGGTCATTTTCAAAGCTGTTTTACTTCATGTCTTTAACTTAAACTTTTTTTTCTAACCACAGCTGGTACCATATAATGAGTTCTTTTCTGATGTCTGATGCAATATAATTGAGAGTCCAATTGGTTGAAGATCTTAAACAGATGTATTACAGCTAAATATTATGCACAGTACAGAGCAAACTATTTATAAAACCTTTACCTGGGGGTTACTATTACAGAGTAAACATGGCTTGTAGTCACGTGACTGTATCCAAGTAATTAGCTCATTAGCTGATGCCATTTTTAAACGACTGTCAGCCCTACTGGGACATTTAAATATTTAAAATGAAATTTCTTGTGCCCCTCTCCCATCCCCCCAGTGTCAATTAATTATTTGCCCTGCCCTCCCAAAACACTTACATTTACCATCTCATCTTCCCCCCCACAAACTGCACAAACTTTAAACTCTAACCCTTCCCACCATCCCCCACACCCATGATGTTAATTTGACCCCATCCCCCCGCTTCCACACTGAGAAACTTACCTCCTCCCCCCTCCTCACCAGTGTTGCGCCTCGTTTCCCTGGATGGGGATCTGAAGGCGCGACAGTGCCGGCCGCTGGGGTGAAAATCGAGGCGGACTTTAGGAGGCGACAAGAGATTGATTAATTCAGGTACTTTAATTTATTTACATATTCAATTGGCGGTCCTGTCGCCGAGCTGTGGGGGGTGGGGGGGGGGGGGGTGGTGGGGGGTGCCGCCACAAGGCCTCGTCGTTTTTGACAATATCGGGCCAGGCCCTGCCGGTGTGGAGGTCTGTGGCAGGCCTCATCGAGGGCCATCTTCATGCCCCCCTGCCACGGATCCCAATGGCGAGGCCTATATAGAATCCAGCCCCTTGTCTGACCGCTTGCAGTCAAGAGATGATCTAACCTTAGCAAATGTAATTCAACTGAGCAGACATGCGGAGGTCAGGAAACAGAATTGATCTGTGGTCTGAGGTGACAGGGAGAGACTCGTCTCGAGAGCAGCTGACTCAGTTGAGTTTGTTAGGCATAGGAAAGGGAAAGATAGTGGTGAAAAGCAAGGACAAAAGGAGGAGCGCTTCACGGCAGCCCAAGCTAACTGCAGTGGGTGTGACCGAGAGAGACACAGGTGGGAAAACAGTCCCACCAAAGAGGCTGAATGCCATTCATGTGGGAAGATGGACCATTTCCATGTGGTGTGCCGCAGCAAAAAGCTGGTACAGAATACACATAAAGGGAAATCTTTGAAAAGTAGCAAGATCCATGAAGTAGAAGATATCCACAATGTTGAGATACCTATCCTTGGAGAGATCCAGGAACCAAGCAGAAGTTGCTGGAGTGCAGAGCTCCTTGTAGAGAGAAACAATACACATTTTAAGTTAGATACTGGAGCAGCAGTTTTAGCTCTTTCTGATGCTGAATCATGGTTAGAGAGCCATCAGGCAAAAAATGACACGGGCCAGGAGAAATAGAACTCAAAGTCATTGGAGAACTGACGGCAATCCTCCAATATCAGGAAAAAGAAAATACAGGAACATTGTGGCTGGATCTTGTGGTCCTCCTTATGGTGTATTCTGTGGTGGGGAGGGGGGAGCCAGAGAATCGCAGCGGCTGCCACGGAGCCCAATGCCGATATTGCTTGTTCCAATCTTCCTGGCACTGGCGTGGCTCTGTGGCGGCACCTCTGCCACTCTTCAACTGGACCCTAGTTTAAATATTGAAAATACATCTTTGCATTCAATTAAATGCATTTCATCACGATGTTACCTTCAGTTCCCAATCTTGAACTCATCGTGCGGCGCTCATGCACCTTGACTTTCCCGTCCATGAGAAGCTGGCACCACCAAGGTGGGGAGGGGTTCAACTCTGCATGATTTAGTATATGGGGTGGGGCAGAAGGGGTTAACTCTGCATAATTTAGTTTATGTGCAGGGAAGGGGTCAATTCTGCATTATGTTGAACTGTTTGCAGGCCTGGCAGCCTTTTGAAAATCGCCAATTCTGCCCCTGCCACGTGACTGGGGGTGGGGGGGTGGGGGGTGGTGGGAGCCACCGTCATTATGTTAAGTGGCGGCGTGGGTCCCATGGGGGATGGCCACCATGTTCCGCGCTCGCCGCCTCTCCCAGCATCGGGACTACAAAATCCAAAATCAGAGTTGTTCACTTTCGAACAGGAAAGCCTTATACCAACTTGCATCTGATTTGCTGGGTCGAGGAACTGGAAAGCTGAGAAGATCTTCCCAGAAACTTTAGAGCTGAATTCCCACCAACTGTAAACAGGACTAGGGAAGCTGAGGAAAACATATCATATAATCCTACAGCTAGAAGCAAAGCCAGTGTGCCTGTTTACACCCAGAAAAGTTCCTCACACACTCTTGCCAAAAGTAAAGAAATAAATCGACTCTATGGTGAAGCAAGAAGTTATTTTACCTGTGACAGAGCCTACAAACTCATGCTCAGGGATGGTCCAGGTACCAAAACCCATCGGATCTATTAGAATTAGTATTGATCTTACACAGCTGAACAAAGCAGTTGAACGCAAAGTTCATCTGATGCTGTATGTAGACGAGAGCTTAACTAAATTGGGGAAGAACTCAATCTTCCTGAAACTAGATGCAAATATGGGTTTTTGGCAACTACCCCTCGATGAAGAGTCTAAGTTGCTCACAAACTTCATTCCTCTATTTGGAAGGTTTTGTTTCAACAGAATACCCTTTGGTATCACATCAGCACCAGAAATCTTCCACAGGACAATGTCAAGCACCCTAGAAGGACTGGATGGAGTTGTATGTCATGTGGATAATGTCTTATCCATGGATCCACTCAGACAGAACATGACATGAGAGTGCGAGCAGTGCGGCAATGCTTGGAGGAAGCAGGACTTACTTTCAATAACAAATGTGAAATTTTGCAGCCAATTGTCAATTTCCTTGGACATATTGTAGATGGATCTGGTGTCAGAGTTGATCCACTGAAGACAAGAGCAATCAAAGAGTTTTCAGCTCCTTGGAACATGACTGAACTCCAGAGAGTAAACTAATTTGGAAAGTTCCTGCCCAGCCTAGCTGGAGTCAGTGAGCCACTATGTCAACTATGGTGACAGGACAATACATGGTGCTGGGAGGAAGCACAACACAGGTCCTTTGAGAAAATCAAGGAGATGCTGATATCACCTGATGTTTTAGCTTACTATGACCCTGAGCTACCCACTATCATTGCTGCAGATGCAACTTCTACAGGACTGGGAGCTGTATTCTTTCAGATACAGATGGATGGAAAGTGCAAACCAGTTCACTATGCATCCGTTCACTGACAGAGACTGAACAGAGATATGCAGTGATAGAGAAAGAAGCTTCAGTAGCTACATGGACTTGTGAAAGGTTTGCAGGTTATATTCTTGATCTTTACTTCAAGATAGAGACAGACCACAAACCTTTGGCGACTCTCTTAAATTCAAAAGAGTTAGCAAAAATGCCTCTCCAAGTACAATTCAGACTGAGGATGAGGAGTTTTGATGCAAAGACAGAGTATGTTCTGGGAAAACAGCAGATCACAGCGGATGCTTTGTCTCTTATCCCAGTGGAAAGACCTGAACAAGGTGGCGTAGCCCTTGTTGTAGAGGTAGAAAACCTTTGCATTGACAACAACCACAACTTTACGGCAACAACTCAGCAACTGAACGAAATCAGAGATGCACGGAAATCTGCTGAAGAATGTGCTCAGGTCAGAGACTACTGTGAGGAAGGATGGCCAGCATATATTCTCAGACAGTACTATGAATAGAGAGGACATCCCAGTGTAGTTGATGATTTACTTATCTATGATAAGAAAGAGGTCATTCCGGGAGTTCTGAGACTCGATATACTACAAAGATTCCACCAAGGACATTTAGGCATCACAAAATGTCGAGCTAGAGTAAGATATTCTGTTTGGTGGTCAGGTCTCACAAAATCACTAGAAGGTCAAGAGACGAAAGAACCGTTGATGTCATCTTCCTTTCTGTCAAGACCATGGGAACATCTTGGGATGGATCTTTTTGAACACAGAGGTAAGATGTTCTTAATTGTTGTAGACTATTACCCAAGATAAATAGAAGTCAAGCAACTGCAGGGACACACCTCTGAAGCAGTAATTACATCATTGAAGGCGATATTTGCAACACCTTGTAATATCAGAAAATGGACCACAGTTTGCCAGCGAATACTTTAAAGAGTTCACAGTATCGCATGGATTTGTTCATTCCAACAGCTCACCAAGATACCCACAAGCTAATGGTAAAGCTGAAAGAAGAGTACATAATGTGAAAGCATTGCTGAAGAAGAATAAGGACATTCAACTTGCAGTTTTGAGCTACCAGTCAACTCCACTCCAAAATGGTCTTGTGCCATATGTACTCCTATTGGGAAGAAGACTGAAAACCCAACATCCTACACTCACATACAAACTTATTGCTGCAAGTATAAGTTGGTGACTTGGACAAGTAAGGGAAAAAGAGGATAGAGATCATTCCAATCAGATGTGGAACCATGACAAACGTCACAAGGCAAGAAATCTACCAGATATATAACCAGGAGAGCCAGTTTGGATCCGCGACCAAAATAATTATGGAGAAGTGATTGATCAGACACCACATCCATGGTCCTACCTTATCCAAACAGAGCATGGTATGGTGAGGTGGAACAGACATGCATTGATCGCCATACGGAAGTAGTCGCCTATTCTGGGGAATCAATCATCTACTAATGGACCAGCGATGCTGCATTTATCCACCAATCCAAAAGACAACCCAAATGATGAACCTGAATCATCTGCCAATTCCACTCTTGAATAACAGAGCCTGAGAGACCACTCAGAGGTCTCAATCCCCTCCAAAGGAAAAGAAGACTTGTTATAGTAGTCTTGTGAAACTGCCACAGTGATTATCCTTGCAAAACTGGAAACCAGCAACTTGGGGGGAGATGTAGTATAATGTGTTATACTGGACATTGGGTTGTTACTGGGTTAATTATGCTAATTATACTGTTTACCTCATCACTGGAAGCGATGTAATACCACATGGTGTGGATCGCTCTTGCAGAGTCTTGGAAGATGTAAGCCATGGACGTAAGACATGTTTCAATAAAGCTCCTGTTTCTTTTAACCCATTGGACTCTTTAGATATTCCATATTAAACTAGCAGTACGCAGAATATTATACAAGCTTTTCATCCAAGTTTCATTTACTAACTAATTTAGGATAGCAGTCTCATGTATTCCAAAGAGTCACTTCAAGAAGATTTTTGAAACATTGGGCTGAATTTTTATAGCTCACCGCCAAGAATGGCAGTGAGCTTCAAAAAGTGCACAACATAGGCATGGGATATGTGGCGTGGAGCCGCCGTGATATTTCATACGGTGGCTCATTAGCATAGAAGGGAGGGCAGCCTGCCCCCGATGACATAGAGGTGCACCATTCCTGGCAATGGCACCTGGTGCCACTGTGCAGGTGCTGGCACCATTTTTAAATGGACAGGTTTATCAAAAGATTGGAATAAAATGTTATTAACAATTCTAATCCCCTCTCCCACTCCCTCAATGAATAATCCATGTATTATTTTTCCTATCCCTCCCAAAGAGTAATTTTTCGATCACTACCTTTTCCCCCCAAACTTTCTTTCCTTTAACCTTCAACTCCTTCCCACCATCCCCTCAACCAATCCGAACGGAGATCCGAAGGCGCGGGAGCTCTGGCCGCTGGCCAGAATATAGGTGTGAGATAACCGTCTGGACAAGGTAAGTGTTTATGCATTGTTCTACATTTATTTAAATGAAGGCTCTGCTGCCGAGCAGCGGGGTGGGCTGCCCGAAGGCCTCACCACCGCTGGTAAAATGGGGCACGGCCTTTCCGGTGTCGAGGCCCCTGGCCGGCCTCTCCCGGAAACATTTTCCGGGCCCCCCTGCCACAGCCCCCGATGTTGGGTGACTTATAAAATTCACCCTATTAAAATTATATCAAGGTCAATCACTACCCAGAAAAAAAAATTTGACAAAATCTTTTAATCACCCATTAATATGCCTTTACCTTTCACCTTATGGTCACACCCTCTGTTAACCACCATATCATGTTAAATCCTACAAATTATGTAGAATGTGCAATTTGTCCTTTAATGAGCTACAGGATTGCGTGAGAGTGAAAACATCTCTTTAGGATTAACCACTTGTCATGTTGGCTTCTGCAAAATTTGGCTCAAAGACTGTGATCAGATCCTACAGGATATTTTAGACAAGCTGGCCCAGAACATACCACTATAACAGAATAAAATAGGCAGATATTTATTTGTCTTCCAGTGGAATGCCATTGCCTCCATCTCTTGGGAGCTTGGTCATGGTTTAAAAAAATCAGCGATGGACCAGCAGTGGGAGAATATACAGCAAGGAGTCCTCAAAATGCCAAGGGTCATCACCAATCTGCCTATTTTACAAGTGCATCACTCTTGCTGTAATATGTAACATTTAAAACATCTGACAAATATTGCACAAATCATTCACTTGACAGAAAATACTGCCTTCTTGCAGTTCATTCCTTAATATTTCCAATGTCAGTCCAATAATCACTGACATGCCAGATCTCTCAAACTCAGTCATTAAGGTACTGAAAAAATCTTCTTGTGTTCCATTCCTTTGTTATTAAATGATCCATACTGTGAGTGCAGAAACTAGCTGGCTAATCACTTAACCATGATTATCATCACTCCAGTTCAAGTTTTTTAATGGATATTATTACTTTTAACCTTGCTGTCTTTTTGTTGCCATTTTGTACACTTCTCAGAAAAATATGTGCCATGTTCCCTGAAGTTTTCATCAATCAGAACAAGCTTACCTCTAGAGTCTGCTAGTTTCCATGGCAACATTATTAAATAGAATTCCCAAGTTGTAACTTGGCAGCCATGATGAAAAGCATAGCAGAGAAATTACAATAAATATGTTCCATGTTATGACTATCGTCATTGTTGACACTTACCTGCTTGGCTCCCTCAGTGATGCCACCTCAATTCTGCTGCACTTGGAACAGATACATTCTTGTAAAGGTATGAGATGATAAATGTTTTATAAAGGGCTGCATAGTGCAGAGGAGAGTCAATACATGTTAGTGTGGGTTGACACATGTTCCACCTGCACACTACTTACTTCACAATCTGAGCCATATTATAGGGAGTGGGAACGTGGAAATAGGGGTAGGCCATTCAGTTCTTTGAGAGCAGTCCACCTGTCAATTAATACATGGTTTTACTCCATTTTCCTTCATTATGTTGCCTAAAACATTGTCAATCTCAGTCTTGAAAGTTATAATTGGCCCAGACTTTTGGGGGAGTGGAAGGAGTTGCTGAATAGAAATCAACAGCTTCCCCACTGACACAAAGAGAACAAATTGAAGAGTCATCCCAAGACTGCCATTCTTAACCTCTCAGGAAATGAATTTCAGGGTGCAATGGAAAAGACTTGAGAGCTGAAGAACATTAGTCAGATAAATAAAGAGAACCACATGGGGCTGATTTCCCTCCATTTTGTGCCTGAGTAGCACTTATTCCAGGGTGGAAAACAGAGAAATAAAAAGAGGAGATCCATTACATCCTCTTTGCATTTCATGTTCACATCTGGGGGCCTCAGAGTTTGGTGCGGATCACCCTCCTGAAACAAGTTGGTGTACTGAAGTCCAATGTAAATTATATGAAATTAATTCCAGAGCATGTCCATGGGACATGCAGCACCCAGTTAAAGGGGCCCTTAGATTGAAGGATCTAATAACCTACTTCTACCTGCAAACTATAAGTACTTTTTTTTAATGTTCAAGCTTATGTGTGACTAAATGAACAGTAAAAAACAAATTCATTCAGGGAAATAACCACTGGGCCCAGATGACTTGCACCCTAGACTACTGAAGAAGTCAGAGAGGAAGCAACAGAAGATTTAGCCACAATTTATTCTTCCCACTGATATATGCAACTTGTACAATGTGCTGCAAAGGAGAGATGTGGGTAAACTTCTGGAATCTATATCATTTGAGATCTAATTATTAAGCATTTTGAAATGTATGTATTAATCAAATATGGCCAGCATGGATTTATTAAAAACAAGTTATATTTAAAATATTTCATAGATATTTTGTAAGAAGAGATAGATTGGATAGATAAAGGGACTGTCCTCAATGTATTGGGTTTGATTTTCAATTCGGGGTGAGGAACACGCGCCCAGATAATTTCTGGGTCCCAACCCCGTGCCACATCTGCTTTGCTCACGTGATGCAATTGTCAAATGTAGATGCCCTAATTGGGCCAGAGGCAAGCTCAGTGCCCAATAATGGCACCGAGTGTTGCCAGGAGTTTGGAGCTGTTTGCAGAGTGCCAGCTGCAAAGGCAGATAGCAGCCATGATGGGGCCTTCCCCTGCCTTGGCAAGTGGCCAACTGAAAGGAACTGTGCCCTATCTGGAGCAAGATCCCCCAAACGTTTTCAGCATCAAAAAACCATCATTTCTACCTGCATTGAACCCAACAGCTGAGTAGCTGGTTAGTTTCAGCGATTTACAAATTGAAAATCACCTTCTCATCGTCCCTGGCCAATTAACAAGCTCCTCAAGTAGCTCTAACAGGCCATAAATTGGACGCAAGCAGGTTCCCAACTTGCTCGCTTTAAAAATTGAAGCACATCCTGGAGGCATCTGATAACTAACATGCCACCTCGGCACGTTATTTTCAAGGCAGCCTGCTCCTGTTCCGGCCCCCACGGACAGTTGAAAATGGCAACCATTACATATGGATTTTCATAAGGGACTTGATAAAGATTCTCAAGGATGTCTGTTACAAAAGTCCAAGCATATGGCATTAGAGAAAATGTAGCATGAAAGG
The DNA here is from genome assembly GCF_036365525.1 of Heterodontus francisci. Lineage (NCBI taxonomy): Eukaryota > Metazoa > Chordata > Chondrichthyes > Heterodontiformes > Heterodontidae > Heterodontus > Heterodontus francisci. The sequence continues at coordinate 108,946,248 of NC_090376.1, forward strand.
AAAATTAGTTTGCAGACAGAAAACAAAGGCTAATTGCTAATGTGCATTGTTCAGCCTGGAGAAGGGGTGGAAGTGGTATGCCCTAGCGGTCAGTATCGAGTCCACATTTATTATTAATATAATTAATTTAAATGTCGGCATAGGGAACATAAACTGAAATTTGATCATAATGTACAAGTAGGAAGTTTGACAGACTGCAAGGAGTTTTGCAGGAGGCCCAGCAGTACCAAGGAATGGAGGAGACCCCGGGAGAGGTGAGCTGGGTCAGGGTCACCTCGGCTGTTTAGGCAGGCCCCAGCACAGGGGTTGGGGGTGGGGGTGGGTTGGTGAGGGTATGGGGGTCTTCCTGCAGAGGGCGTGGGGGGGGTTGGTGACCATCATTGTCGGGGTCCTCCGAAAGCCCTGGACTGCCCCCAAAGGAGGCACCCTGCTAGGAAGCCACCAGGCTTTTCCTGTCAGCATCTCCACGCGGCAATGGGCCCTTCCGTCCTCCATAAATTGATGTGGAGGTGGAAAGATGCCCTTAAATAGCCTGGGGCAGGAGAGATGCCAGTCTGCAAGGGCAGAATAAAATCCTGCCCACAAGTGTCACAAAATTTGATTGTATAGCCCTCTTACTTTCAGTGCTACAGGTGTCGATTTGGATTCACAATAGCGTCAGCACTGCACATGCACAATTCTGGTGCGGGACAGGCTGAATGCTATTTTGAGTAGGCCGTTAGTGTGGGTACTGGGAGCGTATGCTGAAAGTATGTAAATTGGGGACATAGTGACATAGAAACATAGGGAGATAGGAGCAGGAGTAGGTCATTTAGCCCATCGAGCCTGCCCTGCCATTTAATATGATCATAGCTGATCATCCACTTCAATGCCTTTTTCCCACACTATCCTCATATCCCCTTATGTCATTTGTATTTAGAAATCTGACAATCTCTGCTTTAAACATACTCAATGACTGAGCTTTCACAGCCCTCTAGGGTAGAGAATTCCAAAGATTCACAACCGTCTGAGTAAAGAAATTTCTCCTCATCTCTGTCCTAAGTGGCTTTCCCCTTATTTTGAAATTGTGTCCCATGGTTCTAGACTCCCCAGCCGGGGGAAACATTTTAGCTGCATCTACCCTGTCTATCCCTTTTAGTATTTTGGAGGTTTCAATGAGATAACCTCTCATTTTTTGAAACTCAAGAGAACACAGACCCAGTTTCCTCAATCTCACTTCAGAGGACAGTCCCGCAATCCCAGGAACAAGTCTGGTGAACTTTCGATGTACTCCCTTTATGGCAATAATCCTTCCTAAGGTAAGGGGACCAAAATTGCACACAGTACTCCAAGTGCAGTCTAACCAAGGTTCTATACAATTGAAGCAAGACTTCACTACTCCTGTACTCAAATCCTCTTGCGATAAACATACCATTAGCCTTCCTAATTGCTGGCTTCACCTGCATGTTAGCTTTCAGTGACTTATTGACAAGGACACCCTTTGTACATCTACACTTTCTAATCTCTTACCATTTGAGAAATACTCGGCACATCTCTTCCTCCTATCAAAGTGGATAACCTCACATTTTTCCACATTATATTTCATCTGCCACATTCTTGCCCACTCACTAAGATCTTTCCAATTCCCCTTGAAGCCACTTTGCATCTTCCTCACAACACACATTCCAACCTAGTTTTGTGTCATCCGCGAACTTGGAAATGCTACATTTGGTCCCCACCTCCAAATCGTTGATATATATTGTGAACAGCTGGGGCGCAAGCACTGATCCCTGCTGTACCCCACTAGTCACAGCCTGCCAATGCGAGAATGACATCAGTCAGCATATAGTGCTGATTTAACTCTAGTGCTATTTTCAAGCTGAATGCTCCAGCTAAGTCCCTGTTTTAACCTCGCACAGCTGAATATGTAATCAACAATAGGAAGGATCACCCACCTATTGAAAAGGATCAGATTAGTTGCTGATTGTTTACTACCAGCTGTTGCTGAGTTGGTAGAATAGTTTGGAACTTTGTACTGCTACTTAAAGTTATGGAAGGCTATATTGAGTGGTATGGAACATGCTGAAGGCTTTGGTTCTCACTTCAAAGTTTCTGCTCAGACCAATTGCTCCCACTCATGGGCACTATGACCCCCTTGGCCTGCAGCATGACAAGCAAAATGAGCTTTGACAAGATGTTCAGTGAGGAAGGAGGAACAGGGGTACAAGGGCTCTCAGCAGGCTCTCAACCACTCATTGTCTTCAGGGACAATTTTCCTTATCTCTGCCTCAGCATGGAACAGTGTTGAGCGACGTCTCCATTTCATTAAGAAAGTGCTGACTGAAATGTGGTACCTGTTGCAGGTTGACCTGCAGCCTCACAGCAGGGTGAGGACAGCACTGTCAATAGCTGTAAAGGTGATGGGTGGCCATGAACTTCCTCAAGTCAACATCTCTAAAATCTTGAACTTCATCATCCAACGTTGTATATGGGCGGTCACTGAGGCTCTGTGTGCAAAGAAAGGGGAATACATTGACTTCTCTCTTTTCAGACGGGCTACTGGGCAACAAAAGCTATGCTGGAATAAAATTCACTACAAAACAAGCATTCTAAATCAACTTTATCCATCAAACATCCAATATTCTGTACAAAAGTCAACTAATCACCCTGGTGCTCTCCCGTATTTCCTGTCTTCCATTTGCCGCAGCCTGTCCTCATGCTACCCCTGTAGTAGCACCATGGCTGGTGGAAGGCTGCTGAAATTAATGAGGGAGACTGCAGATGGCATTGCAAGATGCCCTTGCACAGCTCTGATCCTGTAAGATCAGCAAGGGCTGCAGCAATCTAAGCCGGCTGCTTGACAGGCAACAGGAAGGGGACAAGTGGAGTGGTAGTGGTGGGAGCAAGAATGGTGTCAACCTGAGAGAGGAAAGCTGGTTTGTACACCATGGTACCACTGCTATTCCCCCGGGAAGGCACCTCAGCAATTCAAGCAGTATGTTGGACGATAGATTTCTGGACTGCTGTGAAATCCTGTAAGCCCCTTTGAGCACTAGTACCTGCAGCCAAAATGACAGCAGTGTGAACCTGCATGGCACCAAGCTGCGCTTGACTGGCAACAAGCAGAGCTTGCGTGACCTCAGTCTGAGCTTTCACTACAGCGCTCAGAAGGTGGGTGACTTCTTCTTGTGCTGCAATGGAAGCTGAGACATTGGCCATCAGATGCTCCATCATGGTTGGGTTTGCAAGTATTTTCATGGAATTAGCCTCCACATCCACTCTGGAAAGGATGGACTCCAAGCTCTGTGGAAAGCCTTGGGCAAGGTTGGTGCTGGACTCCTCCATGTGCCTTCACAGTGACTGCAGGATTTCTTGCAGGCCTGGCAATGCACGAAACATATCTGTGTGCATTCTGATCGGCTTTTTTCTACACGCCACCCCATCTGAGTCCTCTGCAACAGAACTTGAGTGTGCTCTTACCCTCCAAAGAGCTGGTACCTGTATTATATTTTCCCCCTGCTCGAGCTGCAGGCCAGTTGTGCCTGCTTCTGCTTCTAAGCCACCCTCTAACATATGTGCAGTGTCAGAATCTGAAATTGTGGCTGCAAGTTTGATAACCAGTGATGGTATTTTAATTTAGTTTAGAGATACAGCACTGAAACAGGCCCTTCGGCCCACCGAGTCTGTGCCGACCATCAACCACCCATTTATACTAATCCTACACTAATCCCATATTCCTACCACATCCCACACCTGTCCCTATATTTCCCTACCACCTACCTATACTAGTGACAATTTATAATGGCCAATTTACCTATCAACCTGCAAGTCTTTGGCATGTGGGAGGAAACCGGAGCACCCGGAGGAAACCCACGCAGACACAGGGAGAACTTGCAAACTCCACACAGGCAGTACCCAGAATTGAACCCGGGTCGCTGGAGCTGTGAGGCTGCGGTGCTAACCACTGCGCCACTGTGCTGCCCTTCTTCATTATCAGTCTCTTCTTGCTCTTCCACTTTTTGCTCCTGCACCACTGATTAGCCAGAATGCAGTTATGCTGTATCTAAAAGGAAAAGGGCACACAAGTAGGGTTTTGGTGAGGGGAAGGATGGGAAGCAAGAGGTGCATGCTTGCACCATTTGCAATTTGTAAATTTAAAGGATCATGGGATGAGGGAGAACTGAAATGTGAGAAGGAGGATTAAGTATGAGCATGCTGTCATTTTCAATGCTTTTGGCCCTGCTGTTGGCTATGTCCTCTGTCATGACCACTCCAATGCTGATGAGCAATGTCTCCTTCACGGGGTAGAGGACATACCACAGTGCTGTCCCCTACCAGTTATGTGCTTGTGCCTGCAGTTATGCAATGTTTTGTCCTACAAGAGAGAGGAAGTGTCAGTGAGTATAGTGCAATGCATTTGATTGATGTGGCTATCATGTTGAATAGCTGGGCAGTGTGTGCAAGCTGTGAGATGTTTATATGACACTGCAGCAGTGGTAAGTGTGTGTCAGTGAGGAAAAGCTATGATTGTGAGATATGAATCATGGTTGATAGAGAATTTTGGTAGGTATTAAGAACACTGGACTTGGTAACATGATTATGTTATTAAAAACTGTGATTTTTAATGTAGTGTAAGATGGAGTCTGAGGAAACACGTGATCTCACTCAAGGTCTGTTTAAAGACAAGACAGGAATTTTGGTTACCAGGACAAGAAATAACCCAGACCAAAGACCCTTTTGAAAAGCAAGGTTATAACACCTGACAGACAATGGGTTTCGCAGTTCGTAAAGAGTAAACAAGGAGCCAGTAGCTCCGAAAATGCAAATGCGAATTACAATTGCTAATACCTGGAAACAAAGGAAGGTCCAGATAGTTCTGCTATAGCCAGACTTGTGGGCTCTGCATAATTGGGAAAAAAAAACAAATTGCTATTGACCTCCTGATTCTGGATAAATTCTACAGACTTTGAGAAATCTGGAGGCAGTAAGGAAGACCGGAAGACAACGACCAGTGGTGGCAGCCACAGGAGAAAGAGAGAGAGGGAACACCTGCTCTCAGAACACTGTGAAGACTTAAACCTGATTTGAAAGTTGAGGCTTGCAGGGAAGGAAAAAACCAACAGGATCACCAGAGGTCGCCTTATTCACGGAAGTCCAGGTTGAAAGTTCTCGGAAATGAGCAAAGAGGACATTGACTTTGAGAAGGTCTGGGAGATCCAACTCATTGCAACTGAGAGGAGTTTGGAACTTTTAGCTACAAAGACTTTGCTTCAAGGAGGACTGTGTAACGTGTGGCGTGAGGTTCTCAAGAATTTTAATAAATTCCAGGGTGAAGTCTCGGAGGGCGGAGTACTGGAGCGGTGTGCATAAAAACCTTACCTCGGGATTCGCCGCCTAGTTCCAGGGAGAAGACTCAGAGGGCGGAGTATTGGAGTGGTGAGTATAAAAACCTTACCTCGGGGATCCGCGGCCTATTTCCAGGGAGAAGACTCGGAGGGCGGAGTATCGGAGCAGTGAGTATAAAAGCCTTACCTCGGGGATTCGCAGCCTAGTTCCAGGGAGAAGACTCAGAGGGCGGAGTACCGGAGCGGTGAGTATAAAAGCCTTACCTCGGGGATTCGCAGCCCAGTTCCAGGGAGAAGACTCAGAGGGCGGAGTACCGGAGCGGTGAGTATAAAAGCCTTACCTCGGGGATTCGCAGCCCAGTTACAGGGTGAAGACTCGGAGGGCGGAGTACCGGAGTGGTGAGTATAAAAACCTTACCTCGGGGATTCACAGCCTATTTCCAGGGTGAAGACTCGGAGGGCGGAGTACCGGAGCGGTGAGCATATAGTGTAACTTACCTTGGGTGGAAAAAAAACTGAAAAAGTGACATCACGGGAAAGCTGTGACCTGATTGGCTGGTAGGGAATCTGCACTGAATTTTATTTTATTTTTATTTAGAGATATAGCACTGAAACAGGCCCTTCGGCCCACCGAGTCTGCGCCAACCATCAACCACCCATTTATACTAATCCTACATTAATCCCATATTCCTACCAGATTCCCACCTTCCCTCACTTCCGCTACCACCTACCTATACTAGGGGCAATTTATAATGGCCAATTTACCTATCAACTTGTAAGTCTTTGGCTGTGGGAGGAAACCGGAGCACCCGGCGAAAACCCATGCTGTCACAGGGAGAACTTGCAAACTCCGCACAGGCAGTACCCAGAATCGAACCCGGGTTGCTGGAGCTGTGAGGCTGCAGTGCTAACCTCTGTGCCACTGTGCCGTCCAATTTGAAAATAAAACATTGATAAACTAATTAACCCCAATTAAGTAATTAATTAATAAGTAGAGGAGTAACTAAACCAGAGGGAGGAGATTACTGTATTTAGCATTTAATATTGATAGTAGAAATCTAGCGCTAGGGACCATATAGTTAACAGTAACTTAATTTAGTAAGGATTTAATAAGTACTTATTTAAAATTAATTTATCAATTAGTGCTAGAAATGTCAGTAAGAGAGGTAAAGTTCTTCACCTGTGAGATGTGGGAGGTCCGTGATGCTTCCAGCATTCCGGCCAACGACATCTGCAGGAAGTGTACCCAGTTGCAGCTTCTCACAGACTGCATAGACCGGTTGGAGCAGCAATTGGATGCACTTAGGAGCATGCAGGTGGTGGAAAGCATAGACAGGACTTTTAGAGACGTGGTTACACCAAGGTGCAGGCAGATAGATGGGTGACCGCTCGAAGGGGCAGGCAGTCAGTGCAGGAATCCCCGGTGGCTGTCCCCCTCTCGAACAAGTTTTGGATACTGTTGGGGGGGATGGCCTATCAGGGGAAAGCAACAGCAGCAGCCAGAGCAGTGGCACCACGGCTGGCTCTGTTGTTCAGCAGGGAGGGACAAAGCGCAGAAGAGCAATAGTTATAGGGGATTCTATAGTCAGGGGTCCCGGTTGGGCGCTTCTATAATTGTAAAAGAGACTCCAGGATGGTGTGTTGCCTCCCTGGTGCCAGGGTCAAGGATGTCTCTGAACGGGCAGGGGGCATTCTGAAGGGGGAGGGTGAACAGCCAGAGGTTGTGGTACACATTGGTACTAATGACATAGGCAGGAAGAGTGACGAGGTCCTGTAGGGGGAGTTCAGGGAGTTAGGTAGTAAGTTAAAAGACAGGACCTCTAGGGTTGTAATCTTGGGATTACTCCCTGTGCCACGTGCTGGTGAGGCTAGAAATAGGAAGATAGTGCAGCTAAATACGTGGCTAAATAGCTGGTGTAGGAGGGAGGGTTTCAGATATCTGGATCATTGGGATCTCTACCGGGACAGGTGGGACCTGTACAAGAAGGACAGGTTGCATCTAAACTGGAGGGGCACAAATATCCTGGCTGCGAGGTTTGCCAGCGTCACTCGGGAGGGTTTAAACTAATGTGGCAGGGGGGTGGGAACCAGAGCAGTAGGTCAGCAGGTGAAATAACTGAGGGGAAACTAGTGAATCAGGCCAGTAAGACTGAGAGGAAGAGCAGGCAGGGAGATGTTGCTGAGCACAGCGGGACTGGTGGTCTGAAGTGAATTTGTTTCAATGCGAGAAGTATAACAGGTAAGGCAGATGAACTGAGAGCTTGGATTCATATTTGGAACTATGAAGTTGTTGCTATTACAGAGACTTGGTTGAGGGAAGGACAGGATTGGCAGCTAAACGTTCCAGGATTTAGATGCTTCAGGCTGGATAGTGGGGGATGTAAAAGGGGTGGGGGAGTTGCATTACTGGTTAAGAAGAATATCACAGCTGTACTGCGGGAGGACACCTCGGAGGGCTCGTGCAGCGAGGCAATATGGGTAGAGCTCAGGAATAGGAAGGGTGCAGTCACAATGTTGGGGGTTTACTACAGGCCTCCCAACAGCCAGCAGGAGGTAGAGGAGCAGATATGTCGACAGATTTTAGAAAGATGTAAAAGCAATAGGGTTGTTGTGGTGGGTGATTTTAACTGGGACTCACTTAGTACTAGGGGCCTGGATGGGGCAGAATTTGTAAGGAGCATCCAGGAGGACTTCTTGAAACAATATGTAGATAGTCCAACTAGTGAAGGGGCCGTACTGGACCTGGTATTGGGGAATGAGCCCGGCCAGGTGGTCGAAGTTTCAGTAGGGAAGCATTTCGGGAGCAATGACCATAATTCCATAGGTTTTAAGGTACTTGTGGATAAGGATAAGAGTAGTCCTCGGGTGAAGGTGCTAAATTGGGGGAAGACTAATAATAACAATATTAGGCAGGAACTGAAGAATTTAGATTGGGGGCGGCTGTTTGAGGGTAAATCAACATCTGACATGTGGGAGTCTTACAAACGTCAGTTGATTAGAATCCAGGACTGGCATGTTCCTGTGAGGATAAAGGATAAGTTTGGCAAGTTTCGGGAACCTTGGACAACGCGGGATATTGTGAGCCTAGTCAAAAAGAAAAAAGGACGCGTCCATAAGGGCTGGAAGGCTAGGAATAGTCGAAACCCTTGAGGAATATAAAGAAAGTAGGAAGGAACTTAAGCAAGGAGTCAGGAGGGCTAAAAGAGGTCGAACATTGGCAAACAGGATTAATGAAAATCCCAAGGCTTTTTATATGTATATAAAGAGCAAGAGGGTAGCTAGGGAAAGGGTTGGCCCACTCAAGGACAGAGGAGGGAATCTATGCGTGTAGCCAGAGGAAATGGGCGAGGTACTAAATGAGTACTTTGCATCAGTATTCACCAAAGAGAAGGACTTGGTGGATGATGAATCTAGGGAAGGGTGTGTAGATAGTCTGGGTCATGTCAATATCAAAGAGGAGGAGGTGTTGGGCATCTTCAAAAACATTAAGGTAGATAAATCCCCAGGGCCTGATGGGATCTACCCCAGAATACTGAGGGAGGCAAGGGAGGAAATTGCTGGGGCCTTGACAGAAATCTTTGTATCCTCATTGGCTGCAGGTGAGGTCCCAGAGGACTGGAGAATAGCCAGTGTTGTTCCTTTGTTTAAGAAGGGTAGCAAGGATAATCCAAGATAATCCAGGTAATTACATCAGTGGTAGGGAAATTATTGGAGAGGATTCTTCTGGACAGGATTTACTCCCATTTGGAAACAAATGGTCTTATTAGCGAGAGGCAGCATGGTTTTGTGAAGGGGAGGTCGTGTCCCACTAACTTGATTGAATTTTTTGAGGAAGTGACGAGGATGCTTGATGAAGGAAGGGCAGTGGATGTTGTCTACATGGACTTCAGTAAAGCCTTTGACAAGGTCCCTCATGGCAGACTGGTACAAAAGGTGAAGTCACACAGGATCAGAGGTGAGCTGGCAAGATGGATACAGAACTGGCTTGGTCATAGAAGACAGAGGGTAGCAGTGGAAGGGTGCTTTTCTGAATGGAGGGCTGTGATTAGTGGTGTTCCGCAGGGATCAGTGCTGGGACCTTTGCTGTTTGTAGTATATTTAAATGATTTGGAGGAAAATGTAGCTGGTCTGATTAGTAAGTTTGCGGACGACACAGAGGTTGGTGGAGTTGCGGATAGTAATGAGGATTGTCAGAGGATACAGCAGGATATAGATTGGTTGGAGACTTGGGCGGAGAAATGGCAGATGGAGTTTAATCCGGACAAATGTGAGGTAATGCATTTTGGAAGGTCTAATACAGGTGGGAAGTATACAGTAAATGGCAGAACCCTTAGGAGTATTGATAGGCAGAGAGATCTGGGCGTACAGGTCCACAGATCACTGAAAATGGCAACGCAGGTGGATAAGGTAGTCAAGAAGGCATATGGGATGCTTGTCTTCATCAGTCGGGGCACAGAGTATAAAAATTGGCAAGTCATGCTGCAGCTGTACAGAACCTTAATTAGGCCACACTTGGAATATCGTGTACAATTCTGGTCGCCACACTACCAGCAGGATGTGGAGGCTTTGGAGAGGGTACAGAAGAGGTTTACCAGGATGTTGCCTGGTCTGGATGGTATTAGCTATGAGGAGAGGTTGGATAAACTTGGATTGTTTGCACTGGAACGACGGAGGAGGAGGGGCGACATGATAGAGGTTTACAAAGATATGAGTGGCATGGACAGAGTGGATAGTCAGAAGCTTTTTCCCAGGATGGAAGAGTCAGTTACTAGGGGACATAGGTTTAAGGTGCGAGGGGCAAAGTTTAGAGGGGATGTGCAAGGCAAGTTTTTTACAGTGTGTGTTAAGTGCCTGGAACTTGCTGCTGGGGGAGGTGGTGGAAGCAGGTACGACAGCGACGTTTAAGAGGCATCTTGACAAATACATGAATAAGGTGGGAATAGAGGGATACGGACCCCGGAAGTGCAGAAGGTTTTAATGTAGATATGCAGCATGATCGGCGCATGCTTGTAGGGCCGAATGGCCTGTTCCTGTGCTGTACTGTTCTTTGTTCTTTGAAGAAAATGCATTTCTCTGTAACTTAGAATATTCGCTACTTGCAAAGTACCATTTAGTTAATGATAATTTTTAGGATAGTTGGTACAATAAAGTCTTAAAATGTGAAATTGTGGATAATTCTTTAAATTGTTCCGGGGAGTTTATATCTTGTATTTTAACATTAATAGTCTCACCAGTAGATCGTACCAGTAGGTGAGTGAAGTGGGTGTGGTGAATTGAGCAGTGTTTGAAGCAAGTGGTTCATTTGTAATTATATGATATTTGAAGATGCATTCGCCGGCCTTGTCTACTCATGTGAGGTCATTGAACTTCTTGCAGCACTTGATTCAAGTCTTTGGGGCTACCCTGCTGGCATTGCCTGCAACAGCTATCTGGCCCCTCTTCTCACTGCTTGTCTGGAAGTTTTCCTGTCCCCCTGCGAATAGAGGGCCTCTCTCTTCCTGTCTGCCTCTTGCACCAATGTCTTCAGTGCTATGCTGAAGTATTTGGAGCATGCTCTCTGCCCTGTTGTGCCATTTTTCAGTGTTCTTGCTGCTCAGACACACTTCCCCAACCACTTCCAGTGCCTGGTGCAGCGAGAATATGCCTCCCCTTTAAGAGGTGCAGGCTGGTTTTAAGTATTGTATGCTCGCCTTAAGTGGTGTGCAGGTGTGCAGTCACTTAGTCCCGGCTGCACACTATGATCATGATAATGAGCAGGCAGCATGAATGTGTCCACGTTAATCATATATCACAATGCCTCCACCATTTTTCAGACTTTATTAAATTTCGCCGACTAGGTATAAGCAAAGACTTGAGATACAGGACTGTTTGCACTGGTTCAGAGAAGGCTAAGAGGAAATATATTAATATTTAACCTTTGAAAGGGAGGAAAGGAATTTTTTTTTTCCATGGCTGGGTCATCATTGATGAAGGGTCATAAAGTTTCTTTCGACAGACAGCCATTGGAGCATGGAATGATTTGCTACATAGGATAGCTAAAACAGAGAATAAAACATCTGCTAAAAAGAAAACAGAATAAATAATTGAAGCAGAGGGCTATGGGGAGAGAGAAAAAACAGTAGAATTACTTATGAATTACTGTAGCAAGGAGCTAAGTGCCAAATTGTCTCCTTTTATGTTGTATACCTTTATACTGTGACATTCATCATGCTGGTAGGCTGTGTTGTTAAGTTGTTTTGTCGGCACACCTTTTCAAATGACAATAGTTCCAGTTTGAAGTGACAGTAATGAGTTAGACATTGTTGCATTATTCAGCCACAGTAATCTCATGGGCCATTCTTAATATTTCTCTCCAGGACCTCTGTGGCACCATTACCTTGTGAACCAGTGTCCACTCTTTGTCCTCAGGTCTGTGAGGAGAACTCCATTTCCTCATCAGTACCTCATTCTTTAAATAATAGCAATCAGGGACTCCCTCTGCTTCAGTTTCAGTCTGGGAAACCTGTGCTAACTCTCTCAGAACTGGGTCAGATTACTGAGCCCCAGCTAGGGAAGATCCATTTAATCCATTCCCTGGGTCCTTAAACTCTACAAAGAAAGTTTCAGACAGACCTCATGGTCATGTTTGCAGTGCCAATTCAGTCTCCTCTGGGGAAGCTGGTGAGGTCATGGCCCGATTCACAACACATTCAGGGGAACTGTAGGGGACCTTCTCCTGCCACTACCCTGTCGCTCTGATCTCCTTGGGTCTCTCTATCCCGACTGGGAAAGCTACCACCTTCGCCCCTGCCAGATCATTACCGAGGAACTGGTCAACCCCGTCCACAGGCAAACTAGGGACAATCCCTATGGTCACCGGTCCTGAAACTAGGTTGCACTCCAAGTGCGCCCGGTATAAAAGTATGGGTATACACTGCCCTCCAATACCATTCACCACCATTCTAGTATTTACAGTAGTCTGTGGGGGGAAAGGTCATGCCTTTTCCCAGCAAAAGGGATCTAGAGGCCCCTATATCCCTAAAGATTACTATAGGCTTGCTGCAGTCAAAACCACAGCCTGCTCAGCTGTGCTTTCCATCAGGGACTAACTGACTAACTCTACAGTCCCTTAGATGACCTGCCTTATTACAATGGAAACACACAGACCACCAGATCTCTCTCCTATATACAGCACTATCCATTTTGGCTGGAGTAGGGCCCCTGTGTGTCCTGCTTTTCTTTCTCTCCCAGGACTGCTTGGGCTCCTATCACCTTCCCACCCTTTGTCCTTTTCAAACACATTTGTATTTTGAGATACAGTTACAATGGGAGTGCTCCCTGATTCAATTAGTGAGATGAGTTTGTCAAGAGTGGTGATCAAAAGACGTTGAGAGCCATTGTCTGTGTAAGAGACAGTCCTCCACCCCACCCCACCCCACCCTTCCCCTCCACTGAGTGTGACTGGAGAACTTTTGAAATCAACAAACCTCGCAGATGATGCTGTTTCAAACAAAGAGTTGGTCACATGATTAACCTGTTGGCCAACCTAGGGACTTTTTTGAATTGTGCCACACAGAAAAGGCAGACTGCAGTTGAACTTCAAGAAGAAAGCACCACTCTCTCCCTGTATCTCTCTCTCAAAAAGTCCTGGGGACCCATGGAAGCAGCTTAAGCCTCAAAACAGAGGACCTCTTCAGCGTTCTGGTACCAGCAAAACAACTTTGAAAGTCTGCACTAGGCCCCAGCGAGAACTGCAAGACTTGACTCCAATCAAGGACTCTACATCCAAACTAAAGACAGGAACTGAATTCCATTTACTATGCCAACCCCCCTCCCTTTTATTCTTTCTCCTCCTCTGTATCTATTTGTGTGTATGTTTATTGCGTACGCATGCCAACATGGTTGTGTCACGTATTTTTAGTAACTTTAACTGAGTTAGAGTGTTAAGGCTATTAACCTTACATCCTTCTTGTTTGAACCAAAAGCATCCTGTCTGCTTGATTCATTTACAATTACAATTAAAGAGCAATGAGTAAGGACTCACGGAGTTGTTAAGCGAAAACACTGTGTTTTAAAAGTTAAACCCTGTTATGGCCAAACCAGGAAAGAGGCCAGAGGGGAGCCTGAGACCCCTTCCTCACCTGGTCGTAATACTTACCTTTGCAGATTTCCTGATTCTGTTAAGCATAAGGCGATCATATGGAATTAGATATAAGATCAGCTATGATCTCATTGAATGGCAGAACAGGCTTGAGGGGCTATATGGCCTACTTCTGTTCCTATGTTCCTATGTGCTGCACTTCTTGCAGAAGCACATCCAAAGCAGAATCAGTGTATTATGCTACTGCATAACCATTTCCACTTTTTGGTCCAACAACAATGAAGCAATGCCATTATATAACAGCTGCAGCATACGACAGCCAAATCTGCACATGACATCCTGCGCTCCTCCCCGCACCACCACCCCCCCCCCCCCACTTTGCCAACAGTAAATGCCTACTATCAGGCCCAGTCTGGACTGGAGCTTGTTATGCATATGTAACATGGCTGACCTTAAGAAATCCTGTGAGGCTGGGTTCATGTGTCATCAGTGAATGCAATGCTTTCCACACACCAGGACCAAAGAAACAGTCCGTACTTAACCTCCCACCAACCCAACCCCCTCCCCCATTCCAACGAAGCTGGCATTGGACCTTGCATGTGAAATTCCCTCAGATGAGAGCATGACAAAAATGCCAGCTATTTGGTTTCTTTGGAGCACAACATCATTTTTATGATATGGAGGCCTTTTGACTGCGGTTCTTCAACAGAAGACGCTGAGTTCAATGGCCAGGCCCATAGTTGCTGTCCCCTTTCCTGCAACACAACCATCCCCCCAATCCAATCCCCTCCCCCTCAAGGCCCTGACAGGACATATGTGCTGGGGTTGAGACTGCTGCATGTTAATGGACAAGACCACAAAATCTGGGTGCAGCTCATCCTGGACAGTAACTACGGACATACAGTGCTCTGTGCCAGTCCAGTACCCAGACAAGGAGAGGACAAGCTCCATATTCCCCAGTTGTTGAATTTCTTACTGGGAATTTAAGTATCAGGTTAATAACTAGCTAAAGGAAATAACTAACTAGATTTTTCCTCACAAAATAGCTAGTAATATTTCCCTCAGTTGCAGCAAACATCCTATAATATATACTTAATGGCATGTGACATGCTTGACCTCTGTGATTGGAATACATAGAGTATTTTCTGCTACTAAATACAATGGAGGAATTTCTGTCCGGGGAACTAGCATGTGTGTTTGCAGAGGAAGGTTGCCAATAGAGAAAATCACTTCCTGTGATACCTTCAATTTGTTTTTCCTTTGTCTCTAGTCATGAAACATGGCACATATAAAAGTCCACCAGAACAAAGGGAAACAGAAATTTTTCAATTGGAAAAAAATCTATGCATCAAGTAAATATGGGGATCCAAAAATCCCCCCAAAAAATATTAGAGGCAGACACTTCTTCAATGTCCAATGCACCTGTCAATAGGCATCAAAAGTGATTAGAGTTTCAGGCAAAAAAACCCTACCTAACAGCACTGTGGGAGTCTCTTCACCACAGGGACTGCAATGATTCAAGAAGAAAACTTCTCAAGGACAACTGGGCATGAATAATAAATGCCAACCTTGCTGGAGAGGTCCATATCTGAAGAATGAACGAGAAAAACTAAACTTTCAAACATCCTTTAAGATGAAATTTGTACCAGGAGACTGGAGGGTTCTCATGTTTTGATTGAAAAAGAAGGAAGATCTAGACCAGGTAACTTTAGAATGACCAACCTAATATCGGTAGGGAGTAAGTTCCAGAGGCCATAACATAGGATAAAAATACACACCTGGAATGATATGGCCGAATAAAGGATAGCCAACATGAACTTGCAAAAAGTAAGCTGTAACTAATAAATTGAATCGAGCTCTTTGAGTGAATTATGGAGTGAGCTGATTAAAGTGATGGACCTGAAACATTGGCCAGGATTTTCCTGGCCCCTGGGAGGCAGTCTAGGGGGTGGGGGCGGTGGTGGTGGGCAGGTATAATCCCGGGGAGCAGCATGGGGTCAATTCTCCAGCACGGTCTTGTTACTGGGGCATTTTTTTATCAGCGCAGTACCAGATGCAGAGAGGCTATCTGCTCCAGGGAGGTGGGCAGCTGATTAGAATAATTAAAGGCTCAATCAGGGGCCATTTTACGTGGCCAGTGGCTTTTTGCTGACGGTGGTTTGATCCCGCCCACCCGTCAATGTGAGGGGAGGCCACAGGCTAAATGGAGGTCCTGTGTCAGCCTGAGAGGCCATTGGAACCAGAGATTCGATGACCCAAGGAGGGTGCTGTGAGCAGGGAAAGCAGTCCCCATGGCCCGACAATCTTTCTGGATGGGTTACCCCTCCAACCCTCAGCCCCTGAAATTTTATGTTTTTTTCACCTGGCTCAGCTCCTGAGGTCTCCTGCATGTCTCAGCAGTAACCACCTCTTCATTTGGCACTGCTGAGGCTTCAGAGTTGCCAGACCTGATTGGGCAGGCAGCATCAGGAGCCTGCCTGCCCTTCTTAATTGGTTAGCGGGCCACAGGTAGTCAATTAGAAGGCCGCCTATGGTCAAATTGCCAAGGTGGTCCTACTGCCGGCAAGTGCTGGCTGGTGACCGCTTTTCATCCCGTGTCAGTGTCTGGACGCCTGTGTTAAAATTCAGGCTCTTAACTGTTTCTCCCTCCACAGATGCTGCCTGACTTGTGAGTATTTCCAGCATTTTCTGTTTTTATTTCTGTCATCTTGGAGGTTCTCAGCACTTAATTTAACTAGTGATGCATTAACTTGCAGGGCGTGTCAAAATACTTTAACACTAGTCCTGGAAATTTCGCAATCAATTCTTTATTTTTTGCAATTCCATTTGAAAAGTATGTCTTTTATCATGAGGTTATGTAGCTGTTCTGGCAGTTGTGTCGGTTAACATTCACTTTTGGCTTGGGGAATTTGTACTTCAAACAACTACTAGCTTTTTAGGATCTGGTTCAAGTCTGTTTACAGTAATTCTGTTCCAAAAATATGTCATTTTGTCCTTATAGAGTCTCAGGAATTTCTCCCAGCATCTCAGAAGTAGTGTTCTGAAGTTTTGTTATGTGCATCTTCTATTGTTCCAAGCACTCAGTATTATCAACCCAAGTCCATCTGGACGTTAAGCATTTCTGCTGAAATACATCTTGCACAGGTACAATTCCAAATGGCATGCCTATGAATTTTTATCAATACTAAACATAGATAGCTTTCTACCTTCCTCATCAAGAGCTACTTCCCAGTATCTTGACTTTGTATCAAAGATGGAGAAAACTCACACAGCTGCAAATTTATGTATACCATCTTTCGTTGTTGGCGATGGATAGTGTTCCCTGGTGACTGCATTGTTCAAATTCCCAAACAGCCATGGTGGGATTTGAACTCACATTCTCTGAATTATTAGTCTAGTAGCATAACTACTACACTTTTGAATAAAAAACATTGAAAGGCATCATAAAACTTTCAGTTTATGATATGTTAAACTTGTACAGGAAAGGAAGATATGTTAAACTTCTATAGAGCGCTGGTTCGGCCTCAACTGGAGTATTGCATCCAGTTCTGGGTGCCACACTTTAGGAAAGATGTGAAGGCATTAGAGAGAGTGCAGAAAAGATTCAAGAGAATGGTTCCAGGGATGAGGAACTTCAGTTACGTGGATAGATTGGAGAAGTTGGGACTGTTTTCCTTGGAGAAGATTGAGAGGAGATTTGATAGAGGTATTCAAAGTCATGTGGGGTCTAGACAGAGTAGATAGGGAGAAACTGTTCCCATCAGTGGAAGGATCGACAACAAGCGGGTACAGATTTCACGTAATTGGCAAAAGAAGCAATGGTGACATGAGGAAATTTTTTTCACGCAGTGAGTGGTTAAGATGTGGAATACACTGCCTCAGACTGTGGTGGAGGCAGGTTCAATCGAGGCATTCAAGAGGGAATTGGATTGTTATCTGAAAAGAAAGAATGTGCAGCGCTATGGGGAGAACATGGGGGAGTGGCACGAGGTAAATTGCTCCTTTGGAAAGCCAGCACAGACACAACGGGCCAAATGGCCTCCTTCTTGTGCTGTAACAATTCTCTGATTCTGTGATCAGTTATGACAAGCGTGTGATTAGAACTTATGAGTTGAGAGCACAATTGGTTAGCAGTTCATAGCCTTAACCTCTTGGTTTGGCATCCAAATCTGATCAGCCATAACCATAGAAAGGTTATGGGGTTGGTTTGATTATATTTCCGATAATGCCAATTTTCTACATATTATTACACCAATGCGTTTTGTTAAATAATAATTTTCTTTGGTCCATTGATCTGAATTTGTATTTTTTTAAGACATTTTCAAAAGACAAGCTGCAGGCAAAGTCATCCTTTTAGCTTAAGATGATCACCTAGTTTGCAACACTATATCCTACATTGCAAAGGACTGTATTGAGGGAGACGGAATGTCTGTGCATTTCCCAGCAAAAACCAAGACCAAGGAAGTTTAAAGGAATCACTTGTTCTTTTCAGCAAGCGGAGAAATACTGCTAACTACTATGTTTGGATGACTGAATGACTGTCATGTGACAAGCCCCTCCCCATCTTTGGTTTTTAAGCTGGTGTTTTCTCTGCAGCAGAGGAGAAGTAACTGGACTCTGACATGAGCAGACCCTAAGTGGGGGGGGGGGTCCCCTCTCTCTCTCTTTCTCTCTTTCTCTCTCTCTTTCTCTCTCTGTATTCCAGCTTGAAAACTTTCAAATCCTGCTGTCGACTGACCACCTTTGCATACTCCGGCTACAATCAGAAATGCCGTTGGAGGAAATCATCTGCATCGCTATTTCTACAAGACTTACTGAACCAATCATCCAGCCTTTCAAACTAAAAGCCTCAAGACCACTGAATTCAGCTAAAAGCCAGCCGAATCAGCAAACTTCACAGTCTGTATAAATTTTTTTCTGGACTCGAACTCAACCAATCTACCTTTCTCCACTCTGTAACTTATTTGTGTCTGTAAACCCCTAGTGCGTATGAGAGTGAAAGTTGCCGCATTGTTTATTACTTTTATTCATTAGGTTCAGGCACAATAAAGTTAACCTCTTTTTTTCTTAACTCAAGAAAACCTGTCTGATTGGTTCTTGTTATGATCATAGAAAGTAAGTAATCAAACACATACTGAATTGGCCAATAAATCCACTTTTAGAAAGAATTAAATCTGTTGTGGTCAAACAAGGAGAGGGAAAAGAGGGAAGCTCTTTGACCCCTCCTCACTTGACCGTAACAATATATTCTACTTCTTTAAGTCTTTGGGGTAGTCTCCTAGGTCATAGATGACTGCTGTTAATTCTGGATTTAGCTTAATTTTACCCAGCATGTAACTAAAAGCATTGATCACATCATAATACACAGAGTATATTTATAGGTGGCACAATCTCATGACCCAGCACAGAGTAGAGGTCCACCTTTATTCCTGCAGCCAGACACTAACTTGACCAAAGTGATGAAAGAGGACCCTTGGCAAGCAATAATTCTGTCACCTATTGGTAGACCACCGACTGATTTACTTGGCAGAAATCACTGGAAATTCAAGTCACCTTCACAGATGTCGCTGTGGTTTGAAGATCTTGCTCTAGCAGATAGCGTTATATACTCACTGCTTCCCGCATGAAATGAAGGTGGCAAAGGTAGGCCTGTATAACATCCTCAATTAGCGCTTTCCAGGGCTATAAACCTGATGATTGAAGTAAGATGGGGAATGACAGAATGCCTTTAGTATAATCACAACTACCTCTGAGCACGCCGTATGAACTCTGCTTCCTCCTCCAAATCACTGAGTAGGTGCAATCTCTAAAGGGATTTCCAGTGAGAAAAAAGAGTGACGTGGAGTGATACCAACACCACAGAGAAAAAAGTGATGGCCAGAAGAGGAGAGAAAAAAGGTGGAAGGAAAAGGCATCCCAGACAGGGATGTACTAGTAGGCATTCCCCTTGGAATACGGCATGACTTGGAGAATGAACAGAGGGTATGCAGAGCAGGGCAAGCTGCTGGAAGATGGAGGAGGAGCAGGAGGATGATGGTGGATCAGGGAGCTTAGCATGAGGCCATATCTGCCCTGGGTGTTCAGGGAGCAATTCTCCCACCTGAACCTTAGTATGGAACAATGTGTGAGGCATCTGTGTTTCATTAAGGACGTCATCACTAAAATCTGCCATCTCCTGTAGCCACAACTGCTGAGAAGGTGACCATAGCAATGAACTTTTACATGTCTGAGTCCTTCCAGGCTGGAGCTGGAGATATTTGCAACATCTCACACTTTGCTGTCCACTGTTGCATAAGAGCTGAACACATGTCATTCTCTCTTGCTGGAGACAAGCAGGTGGAGCAAGCACGCAACTTTGCAAGGATTACAGGCTTCCCCATGTGCAGGGTGCCATTGACTGCATGCTCATCACTTTTCAGGTGCTGCATGTCAATTCTGCTCTAGATTGGAATTGAAATGAACTGCCTCATCATCCAGCTGATGTGTGGACATAGGCAATAAATCATGCAGGTCAGTGTTCAAAATTCTGGTAGCAGTCATAATGTCTTCATTCTGCCACAGTCCACTGTGCCAGCTGCACATGAGCCAACACGGCAAACAAAAGGATAGCTATTCAATGATGACATGACTGATTACTCCGGTGCACAACCCGCACACAGATGCGCAGCATGCAATCAATGAAAGCCACGCTGCCACATGATAGAGCAGACCATTGGCGTGCTAAAACAATGCTGCCACTGCATGGTCCTCTCTGGAGGAGGCCTGCCATACTTAGCAGAGTTATTGTCAAGATTTATGGTGATCTCCTGCATGCTGCACAACCTCACCTTCATGCGGAGAGAGCCACCAGCTATGCAGTGAACAGCTGAGGAGCAGCAGCTTCAGGAGGAGGAAGAGGAGGAGGAAGAGTAAAAGAAGGAAAAGGAAGGGAGTAGGCAAACTTGGAAGCCCCTTTCTGCCCAGGCTATCCATGAAGAATTCATCCGAGTGCGATACCAGTAACTGCAATTCCCCATTCAGCACCAGTCCCACACCTTAGCTTCTCTCCATCACTGACCATCACAGTGTCTTCTTGGCCACAATGATAAAATAAAAGCCACCAGAAAATAAACATTCCAAACCAAATTTATAAATGAAATCATGTCTTATTGCATATTAAAGTCATCTATTCACCCTTATTATTCCTTAGTGGCCGTCTTCCTTGTGCATTCACCTGTCCTGGAACTTGTAAGCGTTGCTACACACGTGGCTGTAGCATGTCTGGTGGAAAGCTGCTGACTTTCAGAGGAGGAGACAGCAGATGGCCTTGGAGGTCAACTTCAAGTAGCTCTGGTCCTAAAAGACCAGGTTGTGGATTGCACCATCTCAGCAAGGGCAGCAGCAATCAGGGCTGGCTGGCTAACAGGCAAAAGCAAGAGCATTGGTAGAATAATAGGGGTGGGGGGATGAATTCTGGCTTCCTAAGAGAGTACAGCAGCTTCATACCCCATGGATGCACTGTCAGTACCCAGGGCGATGATTTAGCAATCCCAGTAATCTGTTGGAGGACGGATTGCTGGAATGTTATGACACCTGCATGGCCCTTGATACACTGGCATCCAGATATATGATGACAGCAGCCTGAGATTGCATGGCAGCACTCAGATGTTGTGTGGCTTATGCTTGTGCTGTAATGGAAGTTGTGACAATGGTCATTAGATGTTGCCTGGGTTCGATCCACAAGTGTGCGAATTGAGTTGGCCAACACTTACATGCTGGAAAGAATGGGCTTCAATTTCTGCATAAAGCCATGTGCCAAGTTGGTGCTGGATGCCTCCATGCTTTCTGGCAGGCTTCCTAATGCACAAAATATTTTTTTGTGCATACCAATCAACCTTCTTCTGTAGGCTGCCTCATTGAAGTACTTATCTGAATCCTCTGCCATGGAACCTATGTGGGATCTTGCCTTCTGGTGTTGTGCTATCCTTGCCCCCTGCCATGGTTGCAGCTCACTCATACCCAGTTTCTCACCACGTGTAGATCCTACTTCTAATCTATTCTCTAAGATACATGCAATCTCAGTATCTGAGCGAGTCACTGTAAGTTTGAAATCTAGTGATAATATTGTGTCTTCATCGTCACTCTCTTCTTGGTGTTCGTCCACTGCCTGGCCAGGTTGCACCCCTTGGGTATCTGAAAAGGAAAAGGCACAAGCTTAAAGTTGTGGTACAGGGACCAGCAGAAAGTACGAAGGGCATCTGCTTGTAAATCAGAAGAGATGAGGGGAAGTGGGATGTGACAAGCAGGATTAAGTATGATGGTTTCAACCCCATTGTCAGCCGCAGCCTTGGCAATGGGTGTACCAGAAATGACCAGGGCCGTCTCCTGATGAAAAGTCATCAACCTGAAATATTAACTCTGTTTTTTTCACTCCACAGATGCTGTCTGACTTGCTGAGTATTTCCAGCATTTTCTGTTTTTGTCTCTGTCATGAATGTTGTGCATGGAACATTTATCAAGTTTTTACTACTGCAGCTAATGCTATTAAATGATGGCGGGGGGGAGGGGGGGAGTTTTACTCTCTCCCCCACAGCATGTTTGGAGGCGGAGGGAACATATAATCTATGCGATGGTGGTAGGCAGGGACCCTGCCACCTCCCCACCTCCGCCAAAATTAAGTCCAAGGCTGGAAGGCCTGTGACCCAGCCTTCCCGCCCCGCTGCAAATTGCGGCCCTTAATTGGGCAATTAATGCCCAATTTAGGGCCTCAACCCACCTCCACCACAATTAGCTGAGCGGTGGGCGAGCCTATTCACCACATGGGAAGCACATGGGAAGAAAAACCGTGCAGGCTGCTTGCTAGATCCGGTGAGGGTTCCTTTTTAAAGGCACTTTGTGACTGAACGAGGGACCCGCCTTTGCTGCCAACCCCCCTACACCCCCTTCCCTGTGACTCCCACTCTGCGACAATCTTCCCACCCTGACCTACCTGTGGTCTGGGTCCAGTGCTGCTCCTCAGTCTTGGGTGGTTGCTCCAATGGCAGCAGCCACCAACTCCATGCTGGCGCTCTTCAGTTAAAGAAATGCCAGCCTCTGATTGGGCGGCAGCTCTCAGAGGGTAGGACTTCTGTCGCCGGAGCCCTTGATCCCATGGAAGCCCCACCACTGTCCAGTTAAGTCTCTATTTTGCACTTGATTCAGCAGGTCTCCCACAGAAGAGGCAATGCAGGGTTCTCAGCAGCATTTTTGCTGTCGGTCGAGACCTCCGTTGCCTGGATAAAATCTTGGCCATGGTATCACTTTATTTCAGTGTCCATTCCATTACTGTAAACAATTTAACAAATTATAGATTTTACTTTAAAAACACACTGGGCCTTTCTTATAGCCAAGTGCCGGATCATTGATATGTAACAATATTACATCTTAAGATAATGACACTCGCACCATGCAACCTCACCCACCAGGAATATATAATAGGAGTTTGAGCATGCACAAGTCATTGGTTTTCTGATATCCAAATTCCTGAGATGCACTCAGGAATTCTGTGCCAATGACCAAATTTTGTAGAGTGACCCGTGATACCTGCTGTTTTCAAAACAATTGCAATAGATTCTAGGTATAGTTTAGATTTTTAAAACATATACTTGACATGGCAGATGAGAATGTAACTGTAATGCATTTCAAACTTTTCATAGCCAGCACTTACCACAAATTGATAATGCATAAAACATGATGCTATCAAACATGTATGAACTAGTTAATTAGTTAATTATGATTCCTTATTTACAGATATGCTGAAATATTACAATTGGTTATTATAATTGGATGACAGCTTTTTATGTTCATTATTTATAGCAGTGGTTATTGCAATGGCAATAAATGACTTAAAATTATAATAGTTTATAGCAGCTAGTCAAATAAAGTGGTACTCAGTTAACTACTAAATACTGAAATAAATGTAACAACAATTAAATAAAAGCTACCCATTATTTTTAATTTGGATGTATGAGATAGTGGAGCAGATCGTATAAACTAAATATATAACGTAGCTGCATTAATTAAACATCAGTAATGAAAAGCAAGCATTTTCAAACTAGCTGATATTAATTGCTGTCATGTAAATGTGGCATCAAATTAATTTTCCCCAAGTTCTCTCCATGTCATGATTGAAACATCAGATTATATTAGGATGAATGCTGCAGCATCAATTTGAAGATGCTGTGTAGTGACAACTTTGTTTTTTGACTCATTTTAATGCTTCCTCAGCTAGTTCTGTGGATTATGCAAAGCAATGGCAACTGGTGTTATATTTGGCATTTAAGGAGGTGATGCCACAATGCCAGCTGTGAGTCCACCACAGGTGGTGCATCTCAGGAAATCACAGGTGCACAGCCGTTAATTTCCAATCCATTAAAATTAATGGACACAAAATGAGAGGCTGCGGATTTCCCAAGGTGCACTCTCACATGATCGCTGCTGAGAATGTCGGTTGGTGCAATTACCTTATTGATTGGATGATCTGGGTATTTCTCAACGATTTCTTGAATATCAGTCAGTAAACTTATTCGAATCCGTCATTGCATTGCTCAATAATTTTCCATCCAAATGGATTCCATTTATAAGATTCACATTCGGAGGTAGAAAATACACTCTACAATATCCAAAACAAATTCCATTCCACTCAACATCTGTGGAGAGAGAAACAGAGTTAATGAGCCGAATCCTCCTGGCTCCACAGAGGCGGATTTGAAGGTGGGACCAGGAGGAAATTCACATATCAGGGCGTCAGGTCAGCACTCCAATGCATTCCCACCGTTAGGCAATTTTGCCAGAGGTGGGTCATGACTGGCAGCAGCGGATAGTCAATTTGTAAAATTAACTTCCTATTTGTGGGCTGATTGTGTTGCCACCAGACAGGTTCCCCCACTGAGGCTAATGCCCAGAGGTAACTGGGGGCAGCTTGACGGCGGCTGACTGGGGCAAGGCCTGCGAGGCCCCCGGTTCTTACTCCTAACCTGAAGCAGCAGGCACTGGCCATTCTGTGGAGGGGATTCCCCTTAAATGGATGGCAGACCCGGAACTGGCCAATTAGGAGGCTGCCTCTTAGATGATCAATGCAGCGGGAGAGTTGCCGTAAAGTGCAGGTTCAGGACCCAGAAATGTTCCCTCCCCTCGATAATTTTTAAAGAGGACATGATTCCACCCAACCTTCCATGACCATTCATCAGAACTGACGAGACCTGAAATATTGGGCTAAATTTTATAAGCCCATCGCCAATTTCAAAAAAAGGGTGGGCCGCATGCCAAAGAGCCGCTGCGATTCCAAGCGTGGTGGCTCGTTTGAATAGCCGGGCAGGCCACCACCCCCCACAACTATGTGGAGAGGCGAGCTGTCTATCCCCAGCAATGCCGTCAGCTGCCTGTGCACAGGTGCTGATGCCCTTTTTAAAGGACTGTAGCCCCACCGGAAAATTTAAATATTTAAAGTTAAATGGAATTTTAAAAAATACATCTCTTTTGCCCCTCTCCCACGCCCCCAATAACAATTAAATTAATTATTTGCCCTGTCCCCCCCACAACATTTACCTTTACAATCTGACCCACCCCGCAAACTACACAAACTTTCACCTACAACCCTTCCCATCATCCCCTACACCCATGACGCTAATTTGACTCCATTCCCCACCCCCCGTATTGATAGACTTACCTCCCCCCTCTCCCCACCAGTGTTTTGCCTTGTTTCCCCAGACAGGGATCCGAAGGTGCTGCAGTGCTGGCTGCCAGAGTGATGATTGCAGCAGGACATCAAGTGCCGACATGAAATTAATCAATTCAGGTATTTTAATTTATTTAAGTATTTAAATTGCGGTCCCGTTGCCGAGTGGCAGGGATGGGCCGCCACGAGGCCTCGTCTCCGGTGGTAATATCGGGCCAGGCCCTGCCAGCACGAGGTCTGTAGTGGGCCTCATCCCACCATGGATCCCAACGTCGAGGTCTCCTTAAGATCCAGCCCATTAACTCTGTTTCTCTTTCCATAGAAGCTGTGAGACTTGCTGAGTATTTCCAACATTTTCAACATTTGTTGTATTTTCTTTTCCTGTGGCAGTCAATATCCCTCAGATGATCAAGTGTTACATTTTGCCTTCAGCAATAAAATAAAATAGAAAGTTATTGACTATGATTTATAAAAACCTCAGCTCAAAACCTGTATATTGGATATGCAGAAATGGAGTGATTCAGAGAGTTTGCTCAGTGAGACACAAAATGAAATATAAAGCACAGTGGGATTTTATTGGTCTCTAGAATAATTCAATAATCCAAACAAATAAATGGTTAAATTAGAGAGTCAGATATGGAGTTCGTCATTCCTGATTCTTGGCACTCCCAAATTTTAATTTTAATTTAAAACACCGGAAGATCAACAGTACTGCAAATCAAGTAAATTGACTTTCACAACCTGATTTTCCAATCCCTACTCCTCCTGCATAGTGTTTGCAACTTTAGTTGGAACCTTTGAAAGCTATGCTGTAGTGTTTGTCTGAGGCTTGATAATTTTGTTACCTCCTGACCCACAGAGGCCAATACAGTGACAAGGTCCAGTCTCTCAAACACAGCATAGGATTGAAACTGTCTTTGGAAGTTGGACATTTTAAAGTTGCCACTTTTTCTAAGTGATGAATGCACATTCAGATTTGTGTATTTATGCACTGCATTCACGAAATGCTGTCAAATCTTCTGGGATTCATTGCAAAATCCCAGTGTTCAATGCGTTTCACACTGGGTTCTCACATGATGAATGGAGGAAGAGTAGGGGCAAATTTCTAACACTGCTACATCTATATAAAGGACAGCAAGCAGCAAGCCTAATTTTCACCCTTTAATATGGGCCAATTTATGCAGATGTGGGGCTGAATTTTACGCCACCCTAGCAAGTGGGATGGTGGCGAAGGGGCAGCATAAAATTGAGCGGGAGGCTCTGGGAGGCCTACCCGCCCCCGGTCAACTTTACGGTGGTAGGGTGGCGGGTGGGGGGGGGGTGGGGAAACGGCCCACCTGCCCGAGGCTAATCAAGGCCCTTAAGTATTTTACCCGTGGCAAGCGGGTGTGCCCCCCCCCCCCACTCCCCAAACAACCACCCTAGCCTCACCAGGACACGACCGATCTCCCTGGTGAGGCAAGCCCAACTTACCTCCCCTCCTGGCTCCATGTCATCAGCTGGGCTGCAGTCCCAGCAGTGGCCACCGCTCCCGGTGGCGCTGCTGGGACTAAGAGCTGCCGGCAGCTCACTGAGGCAATACTTCCTCCCTCAAGCGGGTGGAAGTCTCACCTCGGGACAATTAAACCCCGGGGACCCGTAAAATGCAGGACGGATCCCTGGGCTAGGCAGAAGTCGGTGGCGAATTCCCATCCGCCTAAGGTAAAATCCAGCCGATGGTATCAGTACAAACCAGAACCCCCTCAGAATAATCCATCTTCATGCCAATATAACTTGACAAAGAAATTGATGCAAAAGGCTGAATTTTACCA
Source organism: Heterodontus francisci (assembly GCF_036365525.1). Lineage (NCBI taxonomy): Eukaryota > Metazoa > Chordata > Chondrichthyes > Heterodontiformes > Heterodontidae > Heterodontus > Heterodontus francisci. The sequence continues at coordinate 108,973,158 of NC_090376.1, forward strand.
GCCCCTCGACATCAGGGGTCGTGGCTGGGGCGGCGGACCGTAAAATACTTATGGGAACGGCCCAGCCCCGATGCCGAGATGGCCCTGCCGCATTTTAACAACGGCGGTGAGGCCTCAGTGTTAATTATTACGAAAAGATGCAAATCAACTTACCTTGTCTCGGTGGCCATCCCACGCCGATTTTATGGCCACCAGCCGCATCTTGCGCACGAGACAGGAAACTGGGGGGTGGGGGGGAGGGCGGGTGGCGGAAGCAGGACGACTGAGATTATCAGGTCGGGATGGAGGAGCGGGGAAACCTTTTTTATGAGCTGTGGGGATGGTGGGAAGGAGTTGAAGGGCAAATGTGATGAGGTTGGGGGGGAAGTGCGGGGTGGGAATAAAGTTAATGCTTGTCATATTGGCCTATATGAGTGGTTGGGAAAGGGCCTCTAGCTTTTAATTTTAAAAAAAAATGAACAATAGTTTCTCTTTAAAAGTAAAATTTCTGTTCGGGGCTTGAAGCCCTTTAAAAATGGGTCCGGTGCCTATGTGGTGGCAACGGACGCCATTGCCGGAGATGGAGCGGCCACCCTATCTACGACATGGGGGGAAGCTGCTCTGCCCCCTCCATTTAAATAAGCCCCTGTGCAAAATATCTCGGGGACTCAGCAGCGGCGCTTCCATTTCAGAAGGCTGCCGACTTCAAAACACATAGTCGCGATATGCGGTGCGCTAATAAAATTCAGCCCTAAATCTCCAACCATCGAACTGACATTTGACAAGCAGTCAAAACTCATTGAAACCTATACAGTTCTTCAGGGGATTGATAGAGTAGATGCTGGAAAGATGTTTCCCCTGGCTGCGGGGTTTAGAACTCGGGATCTCAGTCTCAGAATAAGGGTTGGCCATTTAGGACTGAGATGAGGAGACATTTCTTCATTCAAAAGGTTGTGGATCTTTGGAATTCTCTGCCCCAGAGAGCTGTAGATGTTCAGTTGTTGAGTACATTCAAGACAGAGATCGTTAGAATTTACTGAGGGAAATGTGGATAGTGCGGGTGGATGGAGCTGAAATGGGAGATCAGTCATGATTGTATTGAATGACGGAGCAGGATTGAAGGGCCAAATGGCCTACTCTGCTCCTATTTGTTATATTTCTCATATAAATCCCTTACACCTGCAAATTTCCTGTCACATCTTTTGCCCATACACCATACTGTAACACTACCCCACTCCATCTGCCATCAGCTATTTCCTCTTAACTTTGAACAAGAAAAGGGCGGCACAGTGGCGCAGTGGTTAGCACCGCCGCCTCACAGCTCCAGCGACCCGGGTTCAATTCTGGGGCACTGCCTGTGTGGAGTTTGCAAGTTCTCCCTGTGTCTGCGTGGGTTTCCTCCGGGTGCTCCGGTTTCCTTCCACAAGCCAAAAGACTTGAAGGTTGGTAGGTAACTTGGTCATTATAAATTGCCCCTTGTATAGGTAGGTGGTAGGGAAATATAGGGACAGGTGGGGATGTGGTAGGAATATGGGATTAGTGTAGGATTAGTATAAATGGGTGGTTGATGGTCGGCACAGACTCGGTGGGCTGAAGGGCCTGTTTCAGTGCTGTATCGCTAAACTAAACTAAAAAGACATTTTAGACAAAAAAAAAGCTATGGAACTGTCCGAAGCCATGCACCAGGAAGGGCTGGACTAGCTCTCCTCAATCAATGGACAGGTTCAATTTACCATGCCTGCATCTCAGCACAACTGTAGTAGAAACTACATATGTTTTCATTGTCAGTCTGTAATTCATATTGAGTAAATAGAAGTCCAGTGATGCAGTTTTACCAAATCAATTCATAGGACTAATCTGCATGTCTCAGTTATGAATTGAAAGTTTCCTTTTACCTAAAGATAAAACGAGATTTGCTTGGACAATGTATTTCATGCTGGTTAGTCCATGACATTGCTATGCTACTGCTCTAATTATAGCAGCAGAGTGATATTAATGAGATTCTTTTCATTCATTTCATTGGAGAAGGGCTCATTTAAGCTGTATTGGGCTTTTGGCGTGAAACAATGTTAACAGCACATACCAGACATTGTCAAAACACCTTTTGTCATTCTTGACTGAAAGCCAGGAAGTGTACATTTTAGTGCATTAATTAATTCACAAGGTTTGGGCAATTCCAGCATTTATTGCCTATTCCTAATTCCCCTAGAGAAGGTGATGGTGATCTGCCTTCTTGAACCTCTTGCAGTCATGTGGTGAAGGTACTCTCACACTGCTATTATATAGGAAGTTCCAGGATTTTGACCCAACAACAATGAAGGAACAGCAATATATTTGCAAATCAGGTTGGTGTGTGAGTTGGAGGGGAGCTTGCAAGTGATGATTTTCCCATGCATCTGCTGCCCTTGTTCTTTCAGTGCTAGAGGTCATAGGTTTGGAAGGTGGTGTCGAAGAAGGCTTAGCAAGTTGCCGCAGTGCATCTTGTAAGTGGTATACGCTAGGTCACGTTGCACCAGTGGTAGATGGACTGAATGTTTAAGGTGGTGGATGGTGTGTTGTCCAAGCGGGTTGATTTGTTCTGAATGTTGTTGAGCTCCTTGAAAGTTGTTGGACCTGCACTCATCCAGGGAATAGGAGATTATTCCAAAAGACACCTGACTTACACATTGTAGATGGTGGACAGGCTTTGAGGAATCAGGAGATGAGTCATTTGCCACAGAATACGCAGTCTCTGACTTGCTTTCGTAGCCACAGTATTTATGTGGCTGGATTGATTAAGCTTCTGATGCAGTTGTATTTTGATCATTTTATCCCAACTCCAGTGCTTCATAAAAATGAATAGAAGCAGTACAATGTATGTACCTATAGGCACTAGGCCAAGAACTCCAAAACATATATTCAAATGCAGTGTTTGCACTAGAAGAATACTGATAGCAAAATCTGCAATTATTACTTTGACGTGGGTGCTTCCCACTGTTCAACTTTCCACCTGACCGCAGCAAGTGTATTTGTATCAGAGTTTAGCCCCCTGTTGTTTTATTTTTCAAATAAACAGACAGCGACAGTTTTTCTTGTCGGTTTTAAGAACAGAAAGTCAATTGTTTATTGATCAATATGCCTTATCCCGAAATTGTCACAATCGCATCCACTCACACATTCGCTCAAACACATGCGCGCACAATCACACACTAAGAAACAGATAGAGAAGGGAAGGACGAAGGTGGTTTTTGGTGGGGCGAAAATGTTACGATAAACCTGTTGAATTCTCTTGAGAATCTAGTTCTAGATGGATGTGGGCCTGCGATGATTGTAGATTTCTCTCTTGATTGAAGGTTCTGTTGAAGATGGTGGGTTACGCCTAGTTCTCACTGCTGTGTACTGTAAATGACAGATTTTTTTTTCAGCATGGCACTTCACACCTCCTTTGTTTCAGAAGAAGACATTCAATTCTGGAATGCTTTTAGGATTGGTGTAAGATGGGTTCCATTACACCTTTTGGCTTTGAAGATTTGTCCTTTATCTTGTCAGACAGTTTGAATACATAAAAGGCCAATCCCATTTTCTTCAGTGGCCATTTTGGACCATTGTTTACTTTTTAAAATAAAGGTAGTTATTAATACTGAACTGATTAAGTATATTGTTACGACCAGGTGAGAAAGAGGTCTAGGGTTCCCTTTCAACCTTCACCTGGTCTTACTGTAACAGAGTTTAATTTTATACACACCGTGTTTTATCTCCCCCTTGGTGAATTCTTGTTCACTGCTTTCCAATTATAAGGCGAAGAAACCAGCACAAACCGGCTTTCTTAGGTTTAAAGAAGAAAAGTTGAAATTTATTAAACTTGAACTTAAACTTTAATTCGGTTGATGCCTACCGATACACGACACACCCACGCTAGCATGGATACATGAAAGACACATGCAAATCGAGACAGTGAAGAGCAGAAGTAAAATAAAGTGGAAAATTTTGAGGCAATATCTGAAGAGTTGTTGTTACAGTTCTTTGAGCTCACTGTAGAGTCCTTGATTTAGGGAGATCTTGCTTTTCGTTGGGGCCCAGTATTCTTCTTAAACCTTGTTCGCTGTAGGAGACTTTTCTCTCTTGAGGTTCATGCGTCTTCAGTGGATTCAGAAGCTTCTGAGAGAGATGGGAGTAGACAGGAGAGAGATCTTCTCAGTCCAGGAGCAAACAGACTTTCTGCCTTCAAACTCCTTGTGGCCAGTTCAAAAGAAAACCCTGGAACAGCCAGGTAGTCACGTGACCTACGTCTAAGCAGTCCTGGCCCTTGTAGATTGTATCCTCCTTAGCAGGCCCTGGAATGCGCTTCCTCACCTTAGATGTCTGTTAGTATGTCAATGTTTTTTCCCAGCCATGGCTGATCTGTTTAACAAGCCTTGCTCAAACAACAGTTAAAAATCAATGTTCATGACAAAATTAATGTGCCTCATTCTTGGCAGGTGGGGGCCTAGCATGACAATATGCTCATTCACACTGCAATGTTGAACATTATTATAAATAAATATATACTTACTACAATTGTGCTGTTTAACTCACAAACTTTGTCCTCCTCCTTTCCTGAAGATGATGATTGATGATGAAGATGATGAAAATGTGATTCTCTGAGTACTCAGAGGTCAAATGGACATGCATTATATGTGAATCTGGACTGTGATCTGATTGTGGGGTTTCAACTCCATTCCTGTTCACATCCGACATCCACACACACTTGCACTTTCAACAGAAGCAGGGATTCCAGTTGATTTTGCCTGTGGCTCATCCCAGAAGGCCAAAGCAAGCTGGAATGCCACGAATACCATTCCTGGTTGAGATTAACCAACTCAACACTGAAAGGGTATCAAACCTCAGATCTGCACGATCTGTAAGGCTCTATATCAGATTGGATGGTGCGTTTACCAACCTACCCATATAAAAACTAACTACATAATTATTAATGTTAATATACATAATGTTGCATTTACATGATAAACATGATGCCAGTGAAACTTTGCACTAATGTTAAATATGTTGAGGTACTTTTCATCTGCCTACCACTCCATTCACTCTGAAAAATAGCATGGTAGACAGATAATTAAAAAAAAAATTCTACCCCTCCTTATCTGCCCGAGTCTTACCCGACTCAATTTTCAAGACCTCAATAGTCTGAAAGAAAATGGAGCAGACTGTTTTCTACTGGGAATCTCACTCTTCTTCACTCAGGCATCAAGTCAGATCCTTACTGAAGGTTCAGTCTATATTTACACGATAACTGAGCCTTACAGCAACCAGCTGCAGCTACATAATTATTAATATGATTCACAAGTGAAATTATTGATACGGCTGTATTTTGCAGATACTATTGTACTGAACTATAATTAGTAACATTCTATTATTTTACAGAACAATTACTACTTTAGTGCCAATAATATGATACTTAACTGAACAATTATTCATATTCTTTTCCCAACCTTCATTATTTTGCTATTGTAATATTGAACTGTGCCATCTCGTTCACTAATGTCTTTTAGGGAAGGAAATCTGCTGTCCTTACCCGGTCTGGCCTACACGTGACTCCAGACCCACAGCAATGTGGTTGACTCTTACATGCCCTCTGAAATGGCCTAGCAAGCCACTCAGTTGTATCTAACCACTACAAAGTCAATAAAGAATGAAACCAGATGGACCACTCGGCATCGACCGAGGCACCGAAAATGATAACAGCAAACCCAGTCCTGTTGACCCTCCAAAGTCTTCCTTACTAACATCTGGGGACTTCTACCAAAGTTGGGAGAGCTGTCCCATAGACTAGTCAAGCAACAGCCTGACACAGTCATACTGACGGAACCATACCTTACAAACAATGTCCCAGACACTGCCATCACCATCCCCGGTATGTCCTGTCCCACTGGCAGGGCAGACCCAGCAGAGGTGGCGGCACAGTGGTAGACAGTCAGGAGGGAGTCGCCGTGGGAGTCCTCAACATTGACTCCGGACCCCATGAAGTCTCATGGCATCAGGTCAAACATGGGCAAGGAAACCTCCTGCTGACTACCACCTACCACCCTCCCTCAGCTGATGAATCAGTACTCCTCCATGTTGAACACAACTTGGAGGAAGCACTGAGGGTGGCAAGGGCGCATAATGAACTCTGGGTGGGGGACTTCAATGTCCATCACCAAGAGTGGCTCGATAGCACCACTACTAACCGAGATGGCCGAGTCCTAAATGACATAGCTGCTAGACTGGGTATGCGGCAGGTGGTGAGGGAACCAACAAGAGGGTAAAACATATTTGACCTTGTCCTCACCAATCTGTTTGCCGCAGATACATCTCTCCATGAGAGTATTGGTAGGAGTGACCACCACACAGTCCTTGTGGAGACGAATTCCCACTTTCACATTGAGAATACCTTCCATCTTGTTGTGTGGCATGACCACCGTGCTAAATGGGATAGAGTCGATCAGATCTATCAATGCAAAACTGAGCATCCATGAGGCGCTGTGGGCCATTAGCAGCAGCAGAATTGTACTCATCCACAATCCGTAACATCATGGCCCGGCATATTCCCCACTCCACTGTTACCATCAAGCCAGGAGTAGCACCAGGAATACCTCAAAATGAGTTGTCAACCTGGTGAAGCTACAACACAGGACTACTTGCATGCTAAACTGCGTAAGCAGCATACAATAGACAGAGCTAAGCAATCCCATAACCAACGGATCAGATCTAAGCTCAGCAGTCCTGCCACATCCAGCCGTGAATGGTGGTGGACAATTAAACAACTAACTGGAGGAGGTGGCTCCACAAATAAGCCCATCCTCAATGATGGGGGAGCCCATCACATCAATGCGAAAGATAAGGCTGAAGCATTTGCAACAATCTTCAGCCAGATGTGCTGAATTGATGATCCATCTCGGCCTCCTCCTGAAGTCCCCAGCATCACAGATGCCAGACTTCAGCCAATTCGATTCACTCCGCATGATATCAAGAATGGACTGAAGGCAGTGGATACTGCAAAGGCTATGGACCCTGACAATATTCTGGCAATAGTACTGAAGACCTGTGCTCCAGAACTTGTCGTGCCCCTAGACAAGCTGTTCCAGAACAGCTACAACACTGGCATCTGCCCGGCAATGTGGAAAATTGCCCAGGTATGTCCTGTACACAAAAAGTAGGACAAGTCCAACCTGGCCAATTACCGTCCCTCAGCCTAGTCTCAATCATCAGTAAAGTTATGGAAGGTATCATCTACAGTGCTATCAAACGGTACTTGCTTAGCAATAACCTGCTCAGTGATGCTCAGTTTGGGTTCTGCCAGGGACACTCAGCTTTTGACCTCATTACAGCCTTGGTTCAAACATGGACAAAAGAGCTGAACTCAAGAAGTGAGGTGAGAGTGACTGCCCTTGACATCAAGGCAGCATTTGACTGAGTATGGCATCAAGGATCCCTAGAAAAACTGAAGTCAATGGGAATCAGGGGGAACACTCTCTGCTTGTTGGAGTCATACCTAGAGCAAAGGAAGATGGTTGTGGCTGTTGGTGGTCAATCATCTCAGCTCCAGGACATCACTGCAGGAGTTCCTCAGGGTAGTGTCCTAGGCCCAACCATCTTCAGCTGCTTGGTCAATGACCCTCCTTCAATCATAAGATCAGAAGTGGGGATGTTCGCTGATGATTGCACAATGTTCAGCACCATTCACGACTCTTCAGATACTGAAGCAGTCCGTGTAGAAATGCAGCAAGACCTGGACAATATCCAGGCTTGGGCTGATAAGTGGCAAGTAACATTTGCGCCACACAAGTGCCTGGCAATGACTACCTCCAACAAGAGAGAATCTAACCATCTTCCCTTGACATTCAATGGCATTACCATCACTGATTCCCCAATATCAACATCCTGGGGGTTACCATTGATCAGAAACTGAACTGGAATTGCCATATAAATACCATGTCGACAAGACAGGTCAGAGGCTATGAATCCTGCAGTGAGTAACTCACCTCCTGACTCCCCAAAGCCTGTCCACCATCTACAAGGCACAAATCAGGAGTGTGATGGAATACTCTGCAGCTCCAACAACACTCAAGAAGCTCGACACCATCCAGGACAAAGCAGCCCACTTGATTGGCACCCCATCTACAAATATTCACTCCCTCCACCACCGACGCACAGTGGCAGCAGTGTATACCATCTACAAGATGCACTGCAGCAATGCACCAAGGCTCCTTAGACAGCACCTTCCAAACCTGCGACCTCTACCAACTAGAAGGACAAGGATAGCAAATACATGAGAACACCACCAACTGCAATTTTCTCTCCAAGCCACACACCATCCTGACTTGGAACTATATCACTGTTCCTCCACTGTTGCTGGGTCAACATCCTGGAACTCCCTTCCTAACAGCACTGTGGGTGTACCTTCCTCACATGGACTGCAGCGGATCAAGAAGATAGCTCACCATGACCTTTTCAAGGGCAATTAAGAATGGGAAATAAATGCTGGCCTTGCCAGCAATGGCCACATCCCATGAATGAATAAAAAAAACACTTACTAATAGGATACAAAACAACATAATTATGGAAAATAAGTTTGCTGCACCATTATTTACTTGTATAACTTGGGAAATATTGTAGTGCTTAACTACATCTATAATACATTAAAATCGTGAATATAGCATGCCCCGTTTGTGTCACATGTACTTCTTGTATCACTTCCACTTCATACTTTGTTGATCACACCTCTGTTATTAAAATATGCTGTGAGCAAAACCATGGGAAATCTGCTGGCATTTATTATTGCAGTACAACTTTCTCTCCTTTATTGCATTTCTCCTTCAACGTTTGCCCCTCTTCTTCTCTCCACTCCCTTCCCATCCCTCGCCTTCCCTCTCATTTGCTTTTCTCTCCTTTTGTTTCAGCTTCTCTCCTTTTTTGCTTTCCCTTCTTTCTCACTCGCCCCTCCCCTCCTCCACTTCTCTCTCCTACTCCTCAAACCTTCTCTCTTGTCCACTCTTTGCACCTCTGCTTTGTCCTTTGCTTTGATCTCATTTGCTGAGTCCTCTCTCTGTCTTTTCCTTCATTGTCCCTCCTTCCTTCCTCCAAGCCCGTCTTCTCCAGAAGGCTTTGCTTCTAATTGGGGCAAAACTCAACAGTCCCAAATCTCTTTTGACACTACCCAACACTACCCATCCTAATGACCATTCTTTATTTTAAATGAAGATTTGATTTGCTATACAGTGTTAGAAATGACAGCAGTGTGGAAGAAATATAACCCCATAGTCCTTTCCTTTTGGGCCTCCTTATCTCGAGAGACAATGGATATGCGCCTGGAGGTGGTCAGTGGTTTGTGAAGCAGCGCCTGGAGTGGCTATAAAGGCCAATTCTGGAGTGACAGGCTCTTCCACAGGTGCTGCAGAGAAATTTGTTGGTCGGGGCTGTTGCACAGTTGGCTCTCCCCTTGCGCCTCTGTCTTTTTTCCTGCCAACTACTAAGTCTCTTCGACTCGCCACAATTTAGCCCTGTCTTTATGGCTGCCCGCCAGCTCTGGCGAATGCTGGCAACTGACTCCCACGACTTGTGATCAATGTCACACGATTTCATGTCGCGTTTGCAGACGTCTTTATAGCGGAGACATGGACGGCCGGTGGGTCTGATACCAGTGGCGAGCTCGCTGGACAATGTGTCTTTGGGGATCCTGCCATCTTCCATGCGGCTCACATGGCCAAGCCATCTCAAGCGCCGCTGACTCAGTAGTGTGTATAAGCTGGGGGTGTTGGCCGCTTCAAGGACTTCTGTGTTGGAGATATAGTCCTGCCACCTGATGCCAAGTATTCTCCGAAGGCAGCGAAGATGGAATGAATTGAGACGTCGCTCTTGGCTGGCATACGTTGCCCAGGCCTCGCTGCCGTAGAGCAAGGTACTGAGGACACAGGCCTGATACACTCGGACTTTTGTGTTCCGTGTCAGTGTGCCATTTTCCCACACTCTCTTGGCCAGTCTGGACATAGCAGTGGAAGCCTTACCCATGCGCTTGTTGATTTCTGCATCTAGAGACAGGTTACTGGTGATAGTTGAGCCTAGGTAGGTGAACTCTTGAACCACTTCCAGAGCGTGGTCGCCAATATTGATGGATGGAGCATTTCTGACGTCCTGCCCCATGATGTTCGTTTTCTTGAGGCTGATGGTTAGGCCAAATTCATTGCAGGCAGACGCAAACCTGTCGATGAGACTCTGCAGGCACTCTTCAGTGTGAGATGTTAAAGCAGCATCGTCAGCAAAGAGGAGTTCTCTGATGAGGAATTTCCGTACTTTGGACTTCGCTCTTAGACGGGCAAGGTTGAACAACCTGCCCCCTGATCTTGTGTGGAGGAAAATTCCTTCTTCAGAGGATTTGAACGCATGTGAAAGCAGCAGGGAGAAGAAAATCCCAAAAAGTGTGGGTGCGAGAACACAGCCCTGTTTCACACCACTCAGGATAGGAAAGGGCTCTGATGAGGAGCCACCATGTTGAATTGTGCCTTTCATATTGTCATGGAATGAGGTGATGATACTTAGTAGCTTTGGTGGACATCCGATCTTTTCTAGTAGTCTGAAGAGACCACGTCTGCTGACGAGGTCAAAGGCTTTGGTGAGATCAATGAAAGCAATGTAGAGGGGCATCTGTTGTTCACGGCATTTCTCCTGTATCTGACGAAGGGAGAACAGCATGTCAATGATCGATCTCTCTGCACGAAAGCCACACTGTGCCTCAGGGTAGACGCGCTCGGCCAGCTTCTGGAGCCTGTTCAGAGCGACTCGAGCAAAGACTTTCCCCACTATGCTGAGCAGGGAGATTCCACGGTAGTTGTTGCAGTCACCGCGGTCACCTTTGTTTTTATAGAGGGTGATGATGTTGGCATCGCGCATGTCCTGGGGTACTGCTCCCTCGTCCCAGCACAGGCATAGCAGTTCATGTAGTGCTGAGAGTATAGCAGGCTTGGCACTCTTGATTATTTCAGGTGTAATGCTGTCCTTCCCAGGGGCTTTTCCGCTGGCTAGAGAATCAATGGCATCACTGAGTTCCGATTTGGTTGGCTGTATGTCCAGCTCATCCATGACTGGTAGAGGCTGTGCTGCATTGAGGGCAGTCTCAGTGACAGCATTCTCCCTGGAGTACAGTTCTAGGTAGTGCTCAACCCAGCGGTCCATCTGTTTGCGTTGGTCAGTGATTATGTCCCCCGATTTAGATTTGAGGGGGGCGATCTTCTTGATGGTTGGCCCAAGAGCTCTCTTCATGCCATCATACATTCCTCTGATGTTTCCGGTGTCTGAGGCCAGCTGAATATGACTGCATAGGTGTTGCCAGTAGTCATTTGCGCAACGCCTAGCTGTTCTTTGTGCAGTACATCTGGCTGCTTTAAGTGCTGCGGATGTTAATTCGCTGGGGGCTTTCTTGTAGTTCAACAGTGCAATGCGCTTAGCGGCTATGACAGGTTCCAGCTCTTCATTATGAGATTGAAACCAGTCTGCATTTCTCTTCGCACTTTTGCCGTAGGTGGTCAAAGCTGACTCATAGATGGCGTCTCTGATGTGGGCCCACTTGGTCTCAGCATCCCCTGTGGGAATGTTTTGAAGGGCTGTTACAAGTGAATTTAGAAATTTTTGTAGCAGCTGTGGGTGAGAAATTCTGCTCGTGTTGATGCGCGGGTGGTCCTTCTGCTTTGAATGATGCAACTTCTTTGGTCTGAGTCTAACCTTGCTGCACACCAGGGAGTGGTCGGTGTCGCAGTCCGCACTGTGGAAGCTGCGTGTGATTTGAACACTGTTTAAGGCGGCTCGCCTTGTGACAATGAGGTCTAGCTGGTGCCAACGACGTGATCTTGGGTGCCTCCATGAAACCTGGTGACAGGGTTTAGTGTGAAAGAACGAGTTGGTGATGCAGAGGTTATGATAGGTGCACAACTCAAGCAGTCTCTGCCCGTTCTAATTCATCCTTCCAACGCCATAGCGCCCAAGGCAGGAGGGACATGAGTCATGGTCGGCCCCAACCCTGGCCCCAACCCCATAGTAGAGCATTAATATCTAGAATCATAACATTTCCCTCCCAACAACCATCAAGAAATGAACAGAGCATAAATAAACCAGATGAAATATGAAGATATTTCTTGGCTCTGACGATACAGTGAAATCCTGCCCCATGAAATATTTTACAAACTCAACCTTTTCCCCTTTACTTTTCTCTCCTTAAGTTGTTCATTCAGCTGCATACATTCCCACGGTTTTCATTACAGCCTCCCCAAATTTGATCAAACAGTTTTGGAGGCTTCTTCACAACTAAACCCAGTAGCTCTCAACTTTTTCCAATAATACATTCTCCCACGGAAAAGCATTTAGTGGTGAACTGAATCTCAATGCCAGTATAAGAAGTGCTTTTGTCATTACAAGGAAGGAAAGGGTCATATGCACTGATACTACAGTTTCCAGCTACAGACACATAGGGCTGGATTTTGTGCAGGAGACAGGGCACTCGGCGCCAGGCCAGAAAGGCAGGGGGAAACCTGCCTCTGCATTTTTTCAGCCCCACGCAGCAATCCTCTGGTCTTTTGGGGTGAAAGTTTAAGGAGGCAGAATCGATGTCCCTTTAAAGCCTTAATAGGGATGGGGATCCCTCCCCCAAAAGATGCCGGCCAATCACTGCCAGTAGTGCAGAGGTCTCGGACCCAGGCCCAGCACTGGAATGTTGGAGAAGTGGTAGATAAGGCGGGGTTGCTGGGGCCAGTCCGGAAGTCCCTGTTGCGGGGGATTTGGGGGTGAGCATCCAGGGGGAGGAGGATCCCAGGGGGCGCACTGCTTCCTGGTGGGGGTCCTCTTTGGGCCAAAAATTGCCCACGAAGGAGGGATCCCCCAACCCCACAGGGAAGGCACCTCTTTTTCCATGATGTCCTCCCTGCAGGGCGGAGGCACCCCCTGCCGCTGGTAAGATCCCAGTGGCGGTGGGAAGAAGTCATTAAGTGGCTGTTAACAGGCCACTTAAGGGCCTCAATTGGCCTCTGTGTGGGAAGACCATCGTCAGAACTGGCAATCCCGGTGTCAGGTTCCGTGGCGGCTGCTCCGATTCTCCAAAACTTGCCCCGCCACAAAACCTGCCATCAGGAGGAGTACCAGGTCCAGCCCATAGTCCCATATATAGGTTTTTGGGTCCTATCTATTCTTAATTGCAAGCCTGTGTAATTGCATTCATTACTACTTTACAACTGAAAGGGATTTTTGGACAATGCGTAACAATTGTGCATTGTTTGCATTGCACTTCCAGCATTTACCATCTTTCAGACATCACTTTTTTACCATTCTATCTTTGATGCTCGATACACAACGTAGCAGATTATTCTCAACTGTAGCTATAGTCTTCCCATGCTCTCTAAATCTTTCCTAGTAGCCAACCCCTGACTTCAGTAATTATGTTTTATGTTTTTGAAACAAAATTAAGTTTCTTCAGCTCTTTTGCAAAACTTTTGAGGCACTGAGCTGGTTTGGTCCCAAGCTTGCAGATTCATTGTAGGGTAGTCCAAACTCCATATAAACATAATAATCTTGCTCAAGTATCATATTTTTGCCACTTAGAACTCACACAGATCTAGCGCCAGCCTCAATGTGTTTCAGAAGCTTGATAATTAATGATTAACTTAAACACTAGTGTTACCCCAGACTGGAGCTGCTGCAGTGTGGGATAAGTTTAAACCACAAGATTCAAATATACCTAAATAATAACATGACGAGACCTCAGCCGAGAGACAAAAACAGAAATGAAATTTCACAGAGATTCTGGCTTTGATGCTGTCTCCTTGGTAAATTCTAGCCAGCCAATCTCATTTCTCTGCAGGTAAATCCATCATGCTAGAAATTGTACTTTAAAAGCCTAATTACACAACTTAGGATCAAAAAAAAACAAGGGCATTTAAGGAGTGAAATCAGGAGCACTTTTTCACACTAAGGTCAGTGGAAATCTGGCACTCTCACCTTCAGAAGGCTTTTGATGCTGGGTCAATAGAAATTGTTAAGACTGAGATTTTTGTTCGGAAAGGGTATTGAATGATATGGAACAAGGACCGGTAAATGAAGTTGAAATACAGATCAGCCATGAACTAACTGGATAGCAGAACATTTCTGCTCCTGTTCCTTTGTTCCAAGGAAGCTAAAAACAAAAGGAAGGTCTAAAAGGTAATGTGCAAACAATAAAGCATTCCAAACTTGATTTGACTTTTTCATTGAAGACATCAACCAGCTTTCTTTTGGATAATTTCTCACATTTGGTAATTTCTCTTGGGTTTAATTGCATCAATTGATTGAACATAATTTAGGGACCTAAGGCAAAATTCACCAGTGTTGAACCCCCAGGAGGGAGCTGTGACGCAAAGGTTTACAGTCAGTGCTATAGTGTCATTGTCCTTTTTCCAAACTGCATTCCCTCTGAGTGTGGCTTTTCACTGGGAGCACAGATTCGGTGAAATGACCTCAATAGGTTGTTTTGTTTTCATTCAGAAAAGTATTCACTCTCGTTAGTTGCAACTTGCATTACATTCGAGTTCTGTGAAACTAATGATGCACTGCATTTTGGAAACCACAATGAAATGCAAGACAGCCAAGGCTAAAATGAGTAGTGCATGAATAGTCACTCACTTGGGGTTAACTGTTTCTAATCTTCAATTATTTAGCAATGATGCATCAAGACAGTTCATTAACAAATTCCTTTGACGGAATAGAATCATATTAAAGCAATAAGGGACTAGTCAGAATTAGTCTGGCAAAAAAAGTCCTTCCTGAAACTGATTTTGCAAATTACAGGAACTTTCTGCACCTCCAGGCAGTTTGAAATTTAAACAAAGTCTGGCATAGTTCAAAGGGCATTGATAGGGATTGACTGGAAAAACAACATTGAAAACATGTGGTTTGCTTTTATTGCATGCCATACTGGAGCTTTATATGACCACTCTGTAATGTTCAAGTCCTTCATCATTCACCCGCTACAACAATGTGTTTTCTTTTTCGCTCTCCTGCAGTTTGTAGAATGTGTCTAGTCTTGGGTTCTTTCAGCAGCAGTAACCATGCTGCTCCTTCATTGACTGAGAAAAAAAGATTTGTTACTATTTTTACTCAAGGAGCAATTTTCCCCTTTCATCACCTGCCTGTTCAATTCGATGAAAATCAGGCAGCTTCTACAACTGGCAGGTGATCCATTCTGATCAGATTCACCAGGCGGCGAATGGGAAAACTGACCCAAGATATTTTTCATAGGTTCAGTGCCTCAGATTACCAGGTAAACTCTCAGTTTCTATGACCCGTAGTGTGTCTTAACCTACCCAAATTCTGGTTACCTTGTAGCAAGCCTGCAAATCTAACCGAAAGTCCTTGCTATTTTATTTTTGGCTTATTGCTTATATCATCTATCTTCAATTGAGCTGTGACATATTGAGGCATTGTAGACTTAGAAGATGGAAAACAGCAGTTGCATCTACTCCACTAAATTGCAATGTAACCATACTGAATACACAGTCCCTGAATATTAACCTTTGTATGGTTGTTTGCTGCTGACAGTCCATGGAGTTTCTTACTGGGTTATTTCTCTCTTTTGTCTATAGATTCTACATTATGACAGTGACGACACTTCAAAAGTACATCATTGGCTGTAAAGCACTTTGGGACATCAGGTGGTCATAAAGGGCACTAAATAAATGCAAGTCTTTTTAGATGGAAGGTCCAATTTTTACATCACAAGCTGAGAAATACTTTTCCAAAAAGACTGGGACAAACAAAATTTTCTTTTAAACTCAAAGAGTTGTCAATTATGCATAAAAATAAACCCCACACAGTTCTTGACTGTGAATTGAATGACTTGCCACCTCCCAATATACCGATTTCCAGCATAGTGGCACGGCAGGCTGCCCCTGACCTCGGACATCTTGGGATCTTGCTCAAAAATGAGGTTGTCTCATTGGCCAAAGCATCGGAGTCTGCCTGGAGCATTGAGGCAGAGAATCCATTGCACGTGCCTTCAGTACTTCTGGTATAAACTGACCTGACATCCTACTTCCACGCATCCACCCCTGCTGAAAACATTTATATCAGGACATGCACAAGATTAGGCATGGCTGTCCTCTGACAATCAGTCAACACTTACAATCAAGACTTCACTTTCATGTACTGTTGGTATCTCACTCCCCAGACAAAAGAGAAGCTTGTCAAACACTTGTTCAAGACATTGCTCCTTTAAAGAACATTCATCAAAATGTAATTTAAATTTAGACCTTGAAATTGGATTAACATTATAAAAGATTTATGTGTGTGCATGATTAAAAATTTTGATTCTCCAATTTTATATGTAAATTTAATTTTAATTAATTTAGCTTTCTATCCAAGAGTATGGATATGATAGACATTTTGTAGATTGTTATTAATACATCTTGTTGATTATTTAATACGATTTATTTTAATAATGTTAAATTGCATATTTAATTAAAGCTGTATATTTAATTAAAGCTAATGATAGGGAAAATGTCCATAGCAGTTCTTATCTGCATGGATTCCCAATCTGAATGCATGGGTAACATTACTGGCATTACATAGAAACCACACCTACTTGCATTGGCTGAAAAGAAGTACCATAAAAAAGGAATGTTAGCGTTAGTACCATGAAGAGCAGTATTTGCATTCAGACAGTGAAAATAATGAGCTGTGTCACCAAATGGCCATTAATGGCTGAAATTATCTTGCTTGGAAACTGGGGATGTGTTGTTTTGCTGCCTTTAAACAAGAGAATGCAAAGGCTGGAGTGTGGATTGAGCAGCAACAAGAAGCATATATTAGAGGATACACCGAAGAGAAAGTGGGGACCCTTAGATTTGGAAGTAGCAGAAGGCTGGGGCCTTGGGCTCATCTCAGGCTAGGAGGAAGCAAGGAGGCTGCAAACTGGCAGCAGACTTGGAGGGAGAAGGGAGGCTGGTTCCAGAATGGAAGAATGGGGAGGCAAACACCTGGCAGAGTAATAGTAGGGTTTGCATAACAAGGGTCGGTGCTTGGTAGCCACCTGAACAATTTCAATTTATATTGCATCTTTCACAATCTCTGGATGTCCCAAAGTGGTTTACAGCCAATGAAGTACTTCTGAAATGTTGTAGTGGAGGAAAACACAGCAGGCAATTTGTACACTGCAGAAATCCCCCAAACAACAATGAGTTATATAATCATAAATTTTGTTTAGTCATGTTGGTTGAAGGATAAATACCAGAAGAACTTCCCTGCTTTTCAAGTAGGATCTTTTATGTCAGCCTGAGACAGCAAATGATGGCTTAGTTTAACATCTCAACGAAAAAATGTTTCCTATCAGGGAAAGCATTTCATTTCCCAGTGCTAACATCCCCACCATAAGTGTAAACATTCACCAAGGACAACTGACTGAACATTGCTAAGTGATTCATATCAGTGTTGAAATTACTCTCTAAAACAAAATTAAGTGCCAGTGCTCTCTTCAAAAAAAAAAGAATCCACAAACCAACGCTTGAGAGAAAAGAAACATTCGAAATCTTCCAAGGCTTTTCAATTGATATGAAGTATGATATTTAGGGCCTAAAATTCCACCCTTGCACTGGGTATATTAGCCCTTGCTGCAAAGTGGAAGAGAGGGCAAGAAATCCCACTGTTGGGGGTGGGGGGTGATGTCGGGGTTCATGTGTCGATCTATCTCTGATTACCTTCCCCTCCTCCAAACAATGGCTAGGGGTGATCTGGGGAAAGTCCACCCATTGCACCTCCTGAGAGGCCCAATAATACCCATGTTTGCCGAGTGAATGCCTGAGAGAACAGGTAATTGAATCTGCAGTGGATCAAATACCTTGTAGTGGGGCCAATCGGTCCTTTAGGAGCTGCAGGATTGGGGTCTCTCTGTTTCTTGCAGGCCCATTAGCTGCTTGAGAGCAAGATGCAGGAAAGATGATTTCCCTGGCTAGGGGGCCTAGAACAGAGGACACAGTCTCAGAATTAGAGGTAGGCCAACTATGACTGAGATGAGAAGGATTTTTTTCATTCAGAGGTGGCAAATCTTTGCAATTCTCTACCCCAGAGGGCTGTGGAGGCTCAGTCACTGAGTATATCCAAGACAGAGACTGATTGATTTCTAGATATTAAAGTTATCAAGGGAAATGGCAATAGTGTAGGAAAGGTTGAAAATCGGCCATGATCTAGCTGAATGGCGAAGGAGGCTCGAGGGGCCAAATGACCTTCTCCTGCTCCTATTTCCTATGTTCTTGTGTTCCTATGTAGCTGTTTCACTACTTAAAAATACTGAAGCATGTTTAAAAAGTATACAGCATCTTTTTATGCCCTTACCCAACACAAAAGACTTGACTAAGCAACAAATTACTTTCGAATTGCAGTCACTGTTGTTGGGTAAACAAGACAGCCAATTAAATACAGTTCTTCAAAAGAGAAAATGAAATGGAATGAGGTGAAAAAGATGAAAGTATGGAAGTACACTTTGTGCTGCCTGATCATTGCCATGATTGCAGCCTGCAGTCAGCACTAAACACACTTTTGAGAGGCTGCACACATCAGCAGGGGGGCCAAGTTTGTGCACGGCCAGCACCACTTGAACCTCGTCTACACCACTTAAAGCCAGGCTGGACTTCTTAAAGGGTGTGGAACAGTGATGGCTCTGCTTGACCAAACTAATTGGCGTGCCCTGAAAAAAACTGTGGACAGTGCTGAAACGAAAACTTCTTGTTTTCAGTCTTTCAATATTGAACTTGCTGAGCTGTGGAGGGTTAGTGAAATCAGACAATGCTATCAGAACAGAACATAGTTCTGTTATTCCAGGAAGAGGTATCTGCATCTGAAATGAGAGAGCAGACATTGAAGGTTCTGCAAAAGTTAGCTGCAAACTTTCTTATCTGGAAGTATGTCAACTGAATGGTTGAGACTTGCTCAAGCTATCCAACCAATCCATAACCCCCAACTGTTGCAGTAGTCTTTACAGGTGAGATATTGCTTTAACTGATTTAATACTAGTTAAAATACTACTGAATTTGTAAATAGTTTAGTATACATTATCAGAGGAAGTGATGCAATCTAACATGTGATACAGTAGGAGCAGTGTTAGTTCACAGGTAACACATGTATTTCAGAGCTCTCCTGTAATTCTGCTATTCTTTAATAAAGAACCCTTCGTTTAACTAACCAATTCTTCTCATAGTGTTTGGTACATTTGTGTTGAGAACCCAATAACAAAATATGGTGGCAGCAGAACACAACAGAGTTGCAGTGATGCAGAGGAACTCAACGTGTTACTCGCGGTGTTCGACCCAGTGACAGAAATCACAAGCGCAACATTGTGGACAACATAAAACCATATAAAGTCATAAAAGCCTAGGACATCATTGAGAATAGCTGGAAGAAGCAGCGGCAGCATGACATCGGACCACCGCTGGGAATCGGTACTCTGAAAGAGTATAAATAATAAGGGGAAGTTTTGTTGAATGGTGGTCGACCAGAAAGGCAGTGTTCTGGTGGTAATAGGCTCAAAAGCGACTCAATCCAAGTCAGGGCTGTGAGACCGCACCACCATTAAGTGTCATGGTTTTCCCGCTAAAATGAGCTTCATGGGCAGAGTCTCCCCATGCAGAGGCTGAAAGCCCACACTGCAGCCATAGAGCTCAGGTATGACAGAGGACCAGTGCTGCAGGCACATGAAACCTGCATTTTTTTTTCCCTTGAAGGAAAGCTATTAAAAAGAAAATAATTTAAGAGAAGAGCTCTATCAAAGGAATTGTTGTGAGTAAGAGGTTTTGGCACCATGACCACAAAATACCCAGCGATGAATTAGAAGGTTCTATAGGTCCTTCACGAATTCCAACTGTTAAAACAGTGTATAGAGTTATGCTTTTTAGATCTTGCAGTCAAAGAACTCAACAAGCAAGCACTTAAAATAAAGATAATCATTGGCAATGAAGGTGTTCATCGCATCAACACTTCTGGACTGTCAGACACAGACCGGAACGATGCATCTAAACTCTGGATAATGTTGGAAAATCAATTAAGAGTCAAGGTCAACTTCAGGATCCATTGACTTAAACTGATGGCCTATAGACAACAGCCCAAAGAAACTATTCTCCACTTTGTCAGTAGATGTCAGGAAAAAGGCAAAGATTGCGATTTCCCAGATGCAGAAATCTCTGAGAGAATAATGGAGCTAGTAATCGCATCGACTTGAATACAGGCATTCCGAAAGGATCTGCTTGATAAGGAAAAATGATATGACATCGAAAATCTCCTCAAAGATAGCAGAACATACAAAGCCACATCTGTAAGAAGGCAATATATACAAGTGCTTGGAGAAGCAACAACCTATGGTAAGGTAGCCAAGGCACCTCGACAGGGTAAGGTGTACGGCAAGTGCAATCCACTGCATCAGCCATGTAACTGTCCTGTATTCAGAGATATCTGCAAGGCATAGGAACATAGGAGCTAGAGTAGGCCATTCGGCCCATCTAGTCTGCTCCGCCATTCAATATGATCATGGCTGATCATCCACTTCAATGCCTTTTTCCACATTATCCTCATATCCCCTTAAGTCATTGGTATTTAGAAATCTGTCAATCTCTACTTTAAACATACTCTATAACTGAGCTTCCACAGCCCTCTGGGGTAGAGAATTCCAAAGATTCCAAAGAAATTTCTCCTCATCTCAGTCCTAAGTGGCTTCCAACTTATTTTGAAATTGTGCACCCTGGTTCTAGACTCCCCAACCAGGGGAACCATCTTAGCTACCCTGTTTATCCCTTTAAGTATTTTTCAGGTTTCAATGAGATCACCTCTCATTCTTCAAAACTTTAGAGAATACAGGCGCAGGGACATTGGGCAACACCGTGTAAAAAATCTGTCAGCAAAGAAGTGGTCAAAAGCCACAGCAAGCAAAACTCAATAAAAAACAGATGCTGCCTCATGGCAAGAACAAAAAAGAGCTCACCAAGTAATAGTTCAAGGCCAGGCATGTCCATGAGGTAGGCAACGATCTGGACAGCAAAGAAAACACTGAAGATGAACAAGCTTTCCATACAGTGACAGTCACACAGAACATGAATATAATCACACAACTGAAAGCTTCACCACAGTTGAAATTATATGTCCTAACAAAAGTGGCAAGCACAAGCTATGACTGAAGATAAATACTGGGGCAAGTGCCAACATTTTACCAATGCAGATACTCAAAGACATGTACCTAACAAAGTGGGAGTCTGTGTTACAGCCAGCAAGAGCTAGATCCACCGCATATAATCTCCTGCTGGGGAGCATTGACATTGAAATGCAGATATGCAAGTTCTGCATGGTTGCCACAAGTCTTTTATGTTGTTGACACCAATGGTCCAGTGGTAGCAGGACTGATAATATGTAGTGAACTCTGAATCCTGATGATTCACAACAACAGTAAAGCCTCCTGACAATCAAGGCAAGTGTGATCCCACTGATCACACTGCAACGCAGGTGGATAAGGTAGTCAAGAAGGCATATGGCGTGTTTGCCTTCACTGGGGCATAGAGTATAAAAATTGGCAAGTCATGCTGCAGCTGTACAGAACTTTAGTTAGGCCACACTTAGAATATTGCGTGCAATTCTGGTCGCCACACTACCAGAAGGACGTGGAGGCTTTGGAGAGGGTACAGAAGAGGTTTGCCAGGATGTTGCCTGGTCTGGAGGGCATTAGCTATGAGGAGAGGTTGGATAAACTCGGATTGTTTTCACTGAAACGACGGAGGTGGTGGGGTGACATGATAGAGGTTTACAAAGTTATGAGCGGCATGGACAGAGTGGATAGTCAGAAGCTTTTTCCCAGGGTGGAAGAGTGAGTTACTAGGTGACATAGGTTTAAGGTGCGAGGGGCAAAGTTTAGAGGGGATGTGCGAGGCAAGTTCTTTACACAGAGGGTGGTGAGTGCCTGGAACTTGCTGCTGGGGGAGGTGGTGGAAGCAGATACGATAGCAAAGTTTAAGAGGTATCTTGATAAATACATGAATAGGATGGGAATAGAGGGATACGGTCCCCGGAAGTGCAGAAGGTTTTAGTTTAGGCAGGCATCAAGATCGGCGCAGGCTTGGAGGGCCGAATGGCCTGTTCCTGTGCTGTACTGTTCTTTGTTCTTTGTTCTTTGAGTCTTTCAAGATCTGCAAAAGAAATATCTAGATAGATTTGATACCATGGACAGTTTTATCGGAGATGTTGTTCTTCAGCTGAAAGATGACACACTTCCCTCCATAGATCCACTACGGAAGTGCAGTGTCCACAAAAAGGACAAGCTAAAGGCTGAGCTTGACACAATGGAATGACAAGGGATTATTTGCCTTTTTCAGCAACACAGTGATTGGTGAAGCTCTATAACACTGTTACTAAGAAAGACGGTACCATTAGATTCCTGAAGATTATATTGAGCACTCAAAAGTTGTTCTCACAAGATTCATACTATAGAAAAGCTCAAGCCAACGTTTGCTAGGGCCAAGTTCTTCTCAAAATTCGACATGAAATATGGATATTGGTCAGTCCGCCTTTCCAAAGATTCAAAGGAGCTAATAACTTTCAGAACACCATTTGGGAGGTATTGCTTTCTGCAGTTACCATTCGGTCTGTCAGTGAGTCAAAATCTGTTCCAACAGCATATGTATCACATTACTGAGAGTGTTTCTGGCTGTATTTGCATTGCAGATGACATAACAGTCATGGGAAGTACCAAGGAAGAGCATGACAAGAATCTTCACATTATGATAGAGACAGCTAGAAGAGAAGTGTTTAATAGCAAAAAATCTGCGATCAATGTGAGTGTTACGCCAATGTGCTTTTTGAATAATAATTTTCTTTAATCCACTGATTGGAGATCTGAATTTATATTTTTTTTAAAGACATTTTTAAAAGACAAGCTGCCAGAAAAGTCATCCTTTCAGCTGAAGCCGATCACCAAGTTTTCAACACTCTATCCTACATTGCAAAGGACTGTGAGGAGGGAGACAAAGTGATTGCATTTCCCAGCAAGAACCAAGACAAAGGAAGTTTAAAGGAACTACCTGTTCTTTCAACAAGCAGAGAAATATGCTAACTGCTATGTTTGAATGACTGAGTGACTGTCATGTGACAATACACTCCCCATCTGTGGTTTTAAGCTGTGTTTTTCTCTGCAGCAGTGGAGAAGCAACTGAACTCTGACATCAGCAGACCCTAAGTGGGAGTCCCTCTCTCTCTCTCCATTCCAGCTTGAAAGCTTTCAAATCCTGCTTGTTGACTGACCACGTTTGCATACTCCGGCTACAATCAGAAAGCACATTGGAGGAAATTGTTTGCATCGCTATCTCCAAGAGACCCACTGAACCAGTCATCTACCTGTTCAAACTAAAAGCCTCAGGACCACCAAAGTCAGCTAGAATCCAGACGAATCATCAAATGCCATTGACTGTATACTTTTTTATGGACTCTAACTCAACAAAACTACCTTTCCTCACTCTGTAACCAAGGTGTGAGTGTGTAAACCTCTAGTTGCCACAATGTTTATGATTTTATTAGTTCAGTTTAGGTACAATATAGTTAAACCTCTTTCTTTGTTAACTCACGAAAACCTGTCTAATTGTTTTTTGTTTTGATCATAGCAAGTAAGTAGTCAAACACCAACTGAATTGGCCAGTACATACACATTAAGAAAGAATTAAACCTGTTGTGGTCAGACAAGGAGAGGGAAAAGAGGGAAGCCCTTCAACCCCTCCTCTCTTGACCATAACAATAACATTTTGCAATCTTATTAAAGTCAATATCTAATTGATCTCCCATGACATCACACATAGATAATCAAGACCAAATACTGTGCTCCTATCAAACAGGGTTAGAGAATGGAGGAATATTGGGTCTACACAGAGAAAGGTGAAACAATGGTGGAGAAAGAGGAAGAAAGGGAGAGAAAGGAGAAGAGGGGAGAGAAGAGAGGGAAAGGGGAAGAAAGCAGGAGGAGGACAAGGAAAGGGACTGGAGTAAGGCTGTAAAAAAAAGTAAGATAACAGTGAAGGGAGTACCTTAGTTAGTGGAAGATATTGGAAAAGTTTGAAGCGGGGCAGAGGGGTTGAAAAAGTTCCCCAGCAGAGACAGGACAGTAACTAGCTCTTCTTGGAAAGTACAATAGATGGCATCGGAAGGTGGGAGGAAAGTACCTCATGAGGGTTGTGGCATGGGGAGTGGTGGTTGGTGTTATAAAAATGACTTTGTTTTGCTAAAAATTATTTTTTAAGAAGGGAATTTAAAGTTAAGCTAAATAAATGCTTTTTTTAAATTAAGGGGACAGTGAGGGCTGGAAAGGCAACAGTGTTACTGTTTATCATCTGGCTCAGGCTGGACTTAAGGAAAGGGAGTTAAGGTGGCTCGCACTAAGTAGGAGAAGACCCAATACAACCAGTGAAGGCACCAATGGTGAAGGAGCTACCCCTATCTCAGGACCGGGTGCTGAGCTCTTAAAATTCTCCCAGTTGATACTAAAGTTCAATGAAGGGGATGTGGAAGCATTTTTCATCTATTTGGAAAAGCTTGTAAAACAGTTGAAGTGGCCAGCAGAGAGCTGGACATTGTTATTGCAAAGCCCATGAGGTATATTCACTGTTGCATGATGAGAGTTCATCAGATTATCAGATGACTAAAACTGCTAACCTGAGTGCATACGAGCGAGGACTGGAGGCGTACCACCAAAAGTTCCAAAATCTCTGAAAGCAGCCGGAACAAACTTACCTTGAGTTTGAAGGGGTTAAGCAACTCGCTTTCAATCGATGGATAAGGGCACTTAAGATAGAGTCCACCTATGAAAACTTCAGCGAGGTGATTCTCCTTGAGGGTGGCACAGTGGCGCAGTGGTTAGCACCGCAGCCTCACAGCTCCAGCAACCCGGGTTCAATTCTGGGTACTGCCTGTGCGGAGTTTGCAAGTTCTCCCTGTGACCGCGTGGGGTTTTTGCCGGGTACTCTGGTTTCCTCCCACAGCCAAAGACTTGCAGGTTGATAGGTAAATTGGCCATTATAAATTGCCCCTAGTATAGGTAGGTGGTAGGGGAATATAGGGAAGGTGGGGATGTGGTAGGAATATGGGATTAGTATAAATGGGTGGTTGATGGTCGACACAGACCTGGTGGGCCGAAGGGCCTGTTTCAGAGCAGTATCTCTAAATAAAATAAATAAATAAACTTGCTTCCTCTTTCCATAAGAAACTGCATTGAAGAACAAAGGGTTCCAAGAGTCAGGCAGCCAGAAATGTTGGCTGATGAATATACAATTATTCACAAACCCATTCCATAAGAGAAACACTTCCCTAGTCAGCTCCAAAAACCTGAAAAGGAGAGAATGTGGGAGGGTGATAGGAGGATGAACAGTCATGAGTAAGAAGGGAGAGCTGGAAACATAGGGGGCCCTTCTCAGGCCAAAAAGGAAGGTGCTGAAAACACAAGTGGCACCCAAAAGCCTGAAAGTTTTCATTGTAACAAGAAAGGTTACCTTCGAGCTGACTGCTGGAAGTTAAGGGTAAAATCCATAGGTTTAGTCAGGGTACACCAGACCAGTGCAGGAAAAGAGGCCCTGATGGAAAGCACAACAGGCCAAGCTGTGGCTTTAACTGTGGCAGTAAAAAACGGTAAACCTACTGCTGAGAGTGCAGGAAAACTTAACAAAATCCCTGAAAGTTACCAGAATTTTGTGCCCCTCGTGTGAGGCGAGTAAGCCCATAAAGATTGTCATGCTAGGCCCACCTGCCAAGAATGAGGCAAACCAATTTTGTTATGAACATTGATTTTTAACTGTTGTTGGAGAGAGGAAATGACTTGTTAAACAGATCAGCCGTGGCTGGAAAAAAAAAACATTTACATACTAACAGGCATCGAAGGTGAGGAAGAGAATTCCAGGGTCTGCTAAGGAGGATACAATCCACAAGGGCCAGGACTGGTTAGATCAACTGGTCACATGACTAACTGGCTGTTCCAGGGTTTTCTTTTGAACTATTCCCAGAGAGTTTGAACTCAGAAAGACCGTTTTCTCCTGAGCTGAGGAGATCTCTCTCCTGTCTGCTCCCATCTCTTTCTCACAAGCCTCTGAATCACTGAAGACACATGCACCCCAAGACAGAAAAGTCTCCTGCAGTGAACAAGGTTTAAGAAGAATACTAGGCCCCAACAAAAAGCAAGATCTACCTACAATCAAGGACTCTGCAGTGAGTTCAAAGAACCATAACAATAATTCTTCAGATATTGCCTCAAACCTTTCCACTTTATTTTTCTTCTGCTCTTTTCTTTCTCTATTTACATGTGTGTATTGCGTATGCATGCTAGTGTGGGTATGTCGTGTATCTGTAGGCATCAACCGAATTAGAGTTTAAGTTCAAGTTTAATAAATTTCAACTTTTCTTCTTTAAACCTAAGAAACCTGTTTGTGCTGGTTTCTTTGCCTTATAATTGGAAAACGGTGAACAAGGATTCACCAAGGGGGAGCTTAAATACGGTGTTTTAAAAATTAAACCCTGTTATGGTAAGACCAGGTGAAGGCTGAAAGGGAATTCTAGACACCTTCCTCACCGGGTCGTAACAACATACTTAGGGATACAGGGGCCACCCAATCCCTTCTGCTGGGAAAAGGCTTGACCTTCCCCCCAGAGAGTGCATTGAATGCTAGAATGCTAGTGAACGGTATTGGAGGAAAGTATTTGCCTAAACCTTTATACTGGATGCATCTGGAGTGTGACCTTGTTTCAGGACCAGAAACTATAGCGATTGTCCCTAGTTTACCTGTGGATGAAGTAGACCTGATCCTGGGTAATGGTCTGGCAGGGGTGAAAGTGGTAGCCTTCCCAGTGGCTTGGAGAGACTGAAAGAGGTCAGGGAGACAGAGCAGTAACAGGAAAAATACCCTGGCATTTTTCCTGACTCTGTGGTGACCCGGTCCATGGCCAAACAAGCTGCATCAGAGGAGGCTGAACTAGCAGTGCAAACAGATGACCCTACTGTCTGGTTATCTGAAACCTTCTTTGGGAAGTTAGAGAAACCAAAGGATGGGTTAAACATGGGTTAAAAGGGTCAAGGCTCAGCAAGCCGGCCCAGGATTAAAAAAGTTAGCACAGACTTCCCAAACTGAAGCTGAAGTGGAGGGAGTACCAGAGTGCTACGATTTAAAGGATGAGGTGCTAATGAGGAAGTGGAGACCTCCACACAGTCCTGCAGACAAAAAGTGGACAGTGGTTCACCAGGTGGTGATGCTGCCAGGATACCATAGGGAAGTATTGAGAATAGCCCATGAGATACCAATGGCAACACATGTCAGTATCAGAAAAAAACTGAAGCGCACAACAGACAGCATTTTCACTGGCCACAACTCTACAAGGATGTGATGGAGTTTTTTAAAACTTTCCACACATGCCAGGTTGTGGGGAAGCCTCAACCTGTAATAAAACCTGCACCCCTACATCCCATATCGGCTTTTGGGAACCATTCAGCAGATTGGGTGGGGTTGCTGCCGAAAACAAAAGGGGGCTACCGGTATCTTCTCACCATTATGGATGTGGCTACCCGATTTCCAGAACTATCTCTGCCAAAGGTAGTGGTGGAGGGGCTAACCCAATTCATCACCCGAAATGGGCTGCCTGCTGAGATCCAGTTGGATCAGGGCATAAATTTTATGTCAAATATTTTTCAAAAGGTCATGGGTAATCTGGGCATAACCCAGCTAAAGTCCTCAGCCTACCACCCACGGTCATAAGGGACTTTGGAATAGTACCACCTGACCCTAAAGACAATGATCAGGGGATACTACAATGAGTACCCCATGACTGGGACAAAGGGCTGGGATTTCTTCTGTTTGCTACCAGAGACTCACCCAATGAGTCCACTGACTTTGGACTCTTTAAATTAGTTTATGGACGCAAGGTGAGAGGTTCTCTTAAACTAATCAAGGAGAGGTTTTTGGGACACATCTCCATGTTCCGAGAATGGCTCACAAGAGCCTCTGCGCTGGCTCAGGGACACCCAAAAACCTACCAGGCAGCTATGACAAGGCAGGAGGATAAACATGCCAAGGTCAGAAAATTTCAGCCCGTAGAACATGTGCTAGTGCTATTACCAATACAGAGAGAACCACTGAAAGCCCAGTTTAGTGGCCCATACAGAGTAAGAAAGACAATTAGCCAGGTGAATTGTATAATTGACACTCCAGATCATAGGAAAAAGCAAAGGCTGTACCAGATCAATATGTTTAAATGGTATCACCGTTTTGAAGGGGACAAGCAAGCACAGTCTGTCAGGCAGTCAGGAAAGAGGAGGGTGAAAGGGCCAGTGAGGACGAGTTAGAGGGATGCACTGAAGAATTCCCAAATCGAACCCTGTACCGTCCAGTTAGCTATCACTGAAATGTTAGGCAGAACAGAGAGGAATCTAACAAGGCTGCCCACAGTGTTTAAAGGGATCTGCAGGAACAAACCAGGGTGCACAACCCTAACCCTACATGATGTGAATGTAGGAGAGACCCCTCCCATGAATCAAAATTCCTATCACCTGTGTCCGAGGAAACTGACCCAAGGTTGGGAAGAAATTCAGTATATGCTGGAGTACAAGTTTATTGAGCCCAGTGAGAGCAGCTGGAGTTCCCCAGTTGTGTTTCTGCCCAAACCCAATGGCTCAAGAAGGCTCTGCATTGATTACAGAAAGAGTAATGCAGTGACCAGAGCTGATTCCTATCCAATTCCCCGCCTGGAAGACTGTGTAGACAGAGCAGGGGACACCACCTACATAACCAAAATAAGCTTGTTAAAAGGGTACTGGCAGGTTTCCTTAACCAACCGAACTAAAGATATCTTGGCTTTTGTCACCCCTGATGGCTTATTCCAGATCCGGGCAATGCCCGTTGGATTGATGAATGCCCCAGCCACTGTCCAAAGACTGATAATCCAGGTAGTGGCTGTCTTGCCCAACTGTGTAGTGAACCTGGATGATCTGTTAGTGTACAGTGATACCTGGGTGGATGACCTAAACCAGTTAGAAGGTTATAGTCAGCTGACCTCATGGTAAATCTTGCAAAGAGTGAGTTTGCTAAAGTTCAAGTAACCTACCTAGGGCATTTTGTCAGTCAAAGGCGAGTGTTTCCCAGAGAAGCAAAGGTACAGGCACTGATAGATTTTCCCATCCCCACGACCAAACAGGAAATAATGTGATTTTTGGGGATGTGTGGGTTTTACCGCAGGTTTGTCCCAAACTTCAGTACTATAGCTGCCCCACTGACAGACTTATTACAGAAACAAGCAAAGGTATTGTGGTGAGGGTGATGCCAAACTGCTTTCGAGAGGCTAAAAGTCATCTCACCTAACGAACCGGTGCTGGCAGCTCCAAACTTTAACAAACCATTTAAAGTGGCAGTTGATGCTAGTGACCTAGGGGTAGGTGTTGTCCTACTCCAAGATAATGAGTCAGGCATTGAGAAACCAGTTGGGTACTTCTCCAAAAAATTAAATATCAAAGGAGATACACTACCGTGGAGAGGGAAGCACTGGGACTGTTGCTAGCTCTCAAAAATTTCTGTCCAAAATGGATATAGAGAGACCGTAGCTTATACCGACCACAATCCTTTGACCTTTATAGAAAAATTCAAAATCCACTTTTAAAAATCAATCTGCCAGTAAAGTCATCCTTTCAACTTAAGCTGATCACCAAGCTTGCAACACTATATCCTACATTGCAAAGGACTGTGAAAGGCAAAATTTCTACATTTCCCAGCAATAACCAAGACCCAGGAAGTTTAAAGGAACTACCTGTTCTTTCAACAAGCAGAGAAATACTGATAACTGTTATGTTTAAATGACTGATTGTCATGTGACAAGCCCCTCTCCATCTGTGGTTTTAAGCTGGTGTTTTTTCTCTGCAGCTGGGGAAAAGCAACTGAATTCTGACATGAGCAGATGCTAAATGGGAGTCCCTCCCTCTCTCTCTATTCCAGCTTGAAAGCTTTCAAATCCTGCTTGTTGACTAACCACCTTTGCATACTCTGGCTACAATCAGAAACCCCTTTGGAGGAAATCATCCGCATCACTATCTCCAAGGGACCAAGGGACCCACTGAACCAGTCATCTACCTATTCAAACTAACAGCCTCAAGACCACTGAATTCAGCATGAAGCTGCTGAATCACCAAATGCCATGTATACCTTTTTTATGGACTCTAACTCAACCAAACTACTTTTCCCCATTCTGTAATCTATTTGTGTGTGTGTAAACCTCCAGTGTGTGTGAGAGAGTGAAAGTTTGCATATTGTTTATTATTTTATTAGTTCAGTTTAGGTGCAATAACATTAACCTCTTTCTTTGTTAACTCAAGAAAATCTGTCGGATTGGTTCTTGTTATGATCATAACAAATAAGTAATCAAACACTGACTGAATTGGCCAGTCCTTCCACTTTAAGAAAGAATTAAACCTGTTTTGGGCAAAAAAGGAGAGAGACCCTCCTGACTTGACTGGAACAGTGAGCCATATTTTTTTTTCAGTTCAATCTATTCTGAAACTGGAATATGACTAGATCCCAGTAAAGTTGAAGATGCATAATCAATGCCTACTCCTCAAGACAAGGAAGATTTACAGAGGTGTTTGGGCCTGTTTAACTTTTTAGCACCATATATTTCAAATTTCTCTGAGAAAGCCACATCACTGTGTGAACTTCTCAAGCAGGATACACTATTCTTGTGGGATGAAGTTCATCAGCATGCTTTTGCTCATTAAACCAGTCAGTTTCTGCTGAAGTATATTTTCAATATTACGACCCAAGGAAAGAAACTGCACTTGAAGTAAATGCTTCACTGAACGGTCTCGGAGCACGTCTGTTATAGGAAGGTAGACTAATTGCATTCAGTTCTAAAAGTTTATCACCTACTAATGTATTGGAACATAGACTGAGAAACATTGGCATTAGTGTTCACTATCACCAGATTCCACACGTACTTATTTGGCAAATGCATTGTTGTCGAGACTGATCACAAGCAATGATTTCGCAAAAAACACTCACCAGCACTCCACATTGACTCCAAAGACTATTAATCAAGGTACAAGGGCATGATTGCGAGGTCCAATGTAAACCTGAAAACCTCATGGTTACATGTGACACATTGATTGAGCAGGCTACCCAACCCCAAGAAAGAAGTCTAAAAAAGATGGAGAATATCAGGATGGGCTTTATGGCTCAAACAAAGAACTCAGCATGTCATTGGACATTTTGGCCTAAGTTAAATGCCAGTTGGACCATAAGACTCAGTATAGAAGAAACTGTTAAAGAAACCTCAGTGTTGCAATCAAAGGGAAGAGTGGTCTGATCAGTCACTAGGAAGACTACAATTGATGTGAAGTTGACTGCTCGCATGTGATGGTATGTATTTCAGTTGGTTCATATTTCAAACAATTATTTGTAAGTGCTAAATAGTCCATAGTAGAGTAGTCGCAAAGTATAAGTGGTACGTTTTACATCTGAATTAACCTAATAAAGTTTGATATCTAACTCTGCACTTTTGAGTGTATTCCATTATGCTCGTAATTCTTGTGTCCAAGCCAGAAATCATAGACTCGAGTCTGAGAAAAGAAGGTGCCTTTTGGCTGCAGCAGGTGCTGGAAGTGATGAGGATGATTGTCAGAGCAGAAGGAACTCTGAATAATGGCACAACTGGGCAGAGAGCATACTACAAGGCTCTCAGAAGCAGCACTGGAGGCCTTGATGCAAGAGGTGGAGAGGAGAAGACCTCCATCCACAGGGAACCTCCAGACAGACACAATAGAAGCAGTGAGAGCAGATCAGGAAAAATATAACGACCTCACATGAGTGGTGAAAGTCAGTGAATACATCTTCAAATGCATATCTGTACAGCTGAACCACCAGCCTCACACACTGCACAATTCTCCACCCCAACCTACCAATAATCTCTATCAATCATGACTCACATTCATAGCTTCACGTCACCCTCACACACTTCACATTGCCACAAGCCTCACACCCACATCTCACAGCTTGCACACATTGCCAGCTGTTCAACTATGGTATGCCCATCACCCAAACAGATTCCAACACACTCACTGACACACTTCCTCTCCCTTGTAGGACAAGGTGGAGTATAACCAGAGGGAGTAGCACCTAACTGGCAAGGACAGGCATGACTGCATGTCCTCACACCTGTAGAGGAGATGGTGCTTGGCATCACTGGAGCAGCTATGACTGAGTCTGTGGCCGAAGGTGTGGCTCAAAGCATCGACAATGACAATATGCTCATACCTAATCCCCTTTCTTACATTCCAGTGCCCTATCATCCCTCAAACTCTTCTAATTTATAAACTGCAGATGGTGTGAGCATGTACCACTTGCTTTCCCAAAGTCCCTCACTGTATCCCTACCTGTGTGCCTTTCTCCATTCAAATATCCAAGAACTGCAACCTGGCCAGGCAGTAATGCAGGAGCAATAAATGGATGAGGAAGAAGAGACTGATGCTGAAGAAACACAGTCACTTGATCTCACATTCACTGCCACCAACTCAGATTCTGACACTGCACTTTACAAGGTAGCGTAAAGGCAAGAGCTGCTTGTGACCAGACACCAGGTATGAGGACCTGCAGGCAGGGCAGGAAGAAAGAGCAGAGTAGGTGCCAGCTCACAGAAGGATGCGAGTTCTACTGAAGAGGACTCAGATGAGAATTTTGTTACAGCAGTATAGAGATAAAGGATGATGTGATGTGCACATAAATGTTTGGTGCACTGGCAGTTCTGCCAGAAATCTTGCGAGCACTGCCAAGGAGTATGGAGGAATGCAGAAACAAACATATGTGGCTTTGTGCAGAGTCTGGACCAAAGCAGAAGTGGTGGTCAACTCTGTTACCACATCTGTGGTCCCAACCATTATGCAACATCTGGGTTGATATCTCATCTCCCATTGCAACACAAGCAATAGCCATCCAACATCTGAGTGCTGCAGTGGAAGCTCAGACTAAAGCCATGCAAGCTTGTTAGTTGCCATGAAAGTACAGCTTGTTGTCAAGCTAACTCATACTGCTGTCATACTGACTGCTGATACCAGTGTTCAAAGGGGTTTGCAGGCTATCACAGTAGCCCAACAATCTGTCCTCCAATACATTGCTAAGATTGCTGAGGCACCGCTCCAATGGAGAAACAATGGTTCTGTGAAGCACGAACTTGCTGTCCTCTCTTATGATGATAAAATTCATCCTCCCACTCTGCCAGTACCCTTGCTGTTGCCTCTCAGCCAGCCAGCCCAGACTGCCACCGCACATGCCAATGTGGTGCAGTCTGAAGCTGCGCCTACTCTAATCAGAGCTGCTTGAGATCATCCTGCAAGGTCATCTGCAGTCTCCCTCACTGAGAGCTAGTAGTCCTCCATCAGCCATGCTGCAGCCACTGGAGTAGCAGTGTGTAGGAGCAGTAGGACAGGCAAATGTGGATGGAAGACAGACACAAAGGGAATAAACAAGGGTAATTAGTTGATTTTTGTATGGAATATTTATATGGTTCATTTGATAAAGTTAGCTTAGAATTTTTGTTTCGTGGTGGCTTTTCTTTCAGCATTCTACCTAAAGGAATTTATGATGGTCAGTAACAGAGGGAAGGTGACTGTTGAACAATGGGGAATTGGGGTTGCATCCACTAGTACTGTAGTTGAATGAGTCGACCACAGACTGCCAGACCAGAAAAGGGATGTGTTGATTGCTTCCTATCTTCCAACTTCTGCTCCACTTGTTTCTCCTCCTCTTTCTCCTCCCTCTCCTCTTCCTCCTCCTCCTCCACAGCTGCTCACCATATAGCTGGTGGCAAGGGCTGTGCTCTTGCAATCCAGACAGCAGAAGCATTACTGAACCACCCCAATGGTCTGTTCAATGATATTTTGTGTGGCAGCATGACTCGTATTACATGCATGCTGTCCATGCTTGTATGGGTCACATACTGGAGTCAGGTGGTCAATGGATAGCCATTGTCACCCCCTAGTTTCACGTGGTGGCTCAAATGCAGATAGCATAGCAGAATTCTGCATAATAAAGACATAATGACTGCTGCCAAGATATTGGCTATTGAGCTGTATGTTGTGCTGCGTATGGTCGCACACCAGCTGGATGTTGAGGAATTTGAAACTGTTGTGGTTTTGGTACATCTGTCAATTTACATGCACAAAGCAATATGTGTCTGTATAATGGCACCCTGTATCATGCAAAAGCCCATATTTTCATGAAGTTGCATGCAACTGCTTCTCTCTGGAAAAAGTGAATCAAATGTAGTCAGCTCTCTTTGCATACAGAGTGACCAACTACATTGGAGGGTGAACTGCTGGATGTTGGAGTAACTGGGCTGGATTTTTCCAGCTAGCTTCAAAAAACAGCGATGTGCACGCGCGAGATCTTCTCCACGGAGCCACCATGATATTTAGCATAGCAGCTTATTGACATGGTGGGCTGGTATGCTCCCAATGACGTAGAGGCAGAGGGCACTCCGTCCCCAGCAACAACATCCGGCGCCACTGCACCAGCGCCATTTTTAAAGGGCTTCCAGCCCTTCAGTTTAAATTAAAAACTTAAAGTTAAAGGAGAGATAAAATTAAAGTGCAAAATTGAAGAAAATTTTTGACCCCCCCTCCCACCTCCCCAATGACTAAACAATTTATTCATTGCCTTGTCCACCCCAAAAAAATTACCGAGCTATCCCGACCTTCCCCCTGCAAAGTTTATAACCTTTTACCTTCAACCCCTTCCCACCATTCCCTCCACCGATTGCAATGGTTTCCCTCACTCCCCCTCCCTCCCACTCTGAAAACCTACCTGCTCCCACCTCCCAACAAGTGTTCCACTTCAGATCTCCAAACAGAGATCCAAAGGTGCAGGAGTTCCAGGAACCGGCTGGAATATTGCAGCAGGGCAGCCAGTGTGATGAGGTAAGTATTAATTCATCAATTTAAATAGAAAAACATATTTTAACGATGTTCCTGTCACCGAGCGGTGGGTTGGAAGCTACAAGGCCTCACCGCCAGCGGTAATATAGAGCGGGGCCTTTCAGCATCAAGGCCCGTGGCAGGCTTCTGCTGGAGGTATTTTCCAGGCCCCACCTGCCATGACCTCTGATGTTGTGAGGCCGGTAAATTTAAGCCCATTGGCTGCTCCAGCCTAGAAGGAGCTTGAAAAAAAAAGTTCATGGGCACGATCAGCTTCACAGCCACTGGCAGTGGAATCCTCGCGGTTTTCTGAGATTGCAGGACTACCTGCAACAGGTGGCAGATTTCAATGAGTGCCTCCTTTACTATAGTCATGGAGAGGGACAGGAGCAGACGGGATGGGAAAATATTTAATTGGGGGAGGGGAAATTACAATGCTATTAGGCAGGAACTGGGGAGGATAAATTGGGAACAGATGTTCTCAGGGAAATGCACGACAGAAATGTGGAGGTTGTTTAGGGAGCACTTGCTGCGACTGCTGGATAGGTTTGTCCTGATGAGGCAAGGAAGGGATGGTCGGGTGAAGGAACCTTGGATGACAAGAGATGTGGAACAGTTAGTCAAGAGGAAGAAGGAAGCTTACTTAAGGTTGAGGAAGCAAGGATCAGACAGGGCTCTAGAGGGTTACAAGGTAGCCAGGAAGGAACTGAAGAATGGACTTAGGAGAGCTAGTAGGGGACATGAAAAATCTTGGTGGGTAGGATTAAGGAAAATCCCAAGGCGTTCTACACTTATGTGAGGAACAAGGGGATGGCCAGAGTGAGGGTAGGGCCGATCAGGGATAGTGGAGGGAACGTGTGCCTGGAGTCGGAGGAGGTAGGGGAGGTCCTAAATGAATACTTTGCTTCAGTATTCACTAGTGAGAGGGACCTGGTCGTTTGTGAGGACAGTGTGAAACAGGCTGATATGCTCGAACAGGTTGATGTTAAGAGAGAGGATGTGCTGGAAATTTTGAAAGACATGAGGATAGATAAGTCCCCGGGGCCAGACGGGATATACCCATGGATATTAAGGGAAGCGATGGAAGAGATTGCAGCGCCTTTGGCGATGATCTTTGCGTCCTCACTGTCCACGGGAGTAGAACCAGATGATTGGAGGGTGGCAAATGTTATTCCCTTGTTCAAGAAAGGGAATAGGGATAACCCTGGGAATTATAGACCAGTCAGTCTTACGTCGGTAGTGGGCAAATTATTGGAGAGGATTCTGAGAGACAGGATTTATGATTATTTGGAAAAGCATAGTTTGATTAGAGACAGTCAGCATGGCTTTGTGAGGGGCAGGTCATGCCTCACAAGCATTATTGATTTCTTTGAAGATGTGACTAAACACGTTGATGAAGGAAGAGCAGTGGATGTGGTGTATATGGATTTTAGCAAGGCATTTGATAAGATTCCCCATGGTAGGCTCATTCAGAAAGTAAGGAGGCATGGGATACAGGGAAAGTTGGCTGTCTGGATACAGAATTGGCGGGCCCATAGAAGACAGAGTGTGGTAGTAGATGGAAAGTATTCAGCCTGGAGCTCAGTGCCCAGTCGTGTTCCGCAGGGATCTGTTCTGGGGGACCTCCGCTCTTTGTGATTTTTATAAATGACTTGGATGAGGAAGTGGAAGGCTGGGTTCGCAAGTTTGCCGATGCCACGAAGGTTGCTGGAGTTGTGGATAGTGTGGAAGGCTGTTGTAGGTTGCAACGGGACATTGACAGGATGCAGAGCTGGGCTGAGAAGTGGCAGATGGAGTTCAACCTGGAAAAGTGTGAAGTGATTCATTTTGGAAGGTCGAATTTGAATGCAGAATACAGGCTTAAAGACAGGATTCTTGGTAGTGTGGAGGAACAGAGGGATCTTGGGGTCCATGTCGAGCAAGGCGGACAATGGGGACCCAGTGGATGTGGTGTACCTAGATTTCCAAAAGGCCTTTGACAAGGTGCCGCACAAGAGGCTGCTGCATAAGATAAGGATGCATGGCGTTAGGGGTAAAGTATTAGAGGATTGGTTGACTAACAGGAAGCAGAGAGTGGGGATAAATGAGTGCTATTCTGGTTGGCAATCAGTCACTAGTGGTGTGCCTCAGGGATCGGTGTTGGGACTGCAATTATTTACAATTTATATAGATGATTTGGAGTTGGGGAACACGTGTAGGGTGTCAAAGTTTGCAGATGACACTAAGATGAGTGGCAGAGCAAAGTGTGCAGATGACTGTGAAACTTTGCAGAGGAACATAGATACATTGAGTGAGTGGACAAAGGTCTGGCAGATGGAATACAATGTTAATAAATGTGAAGTCATTCATTTCGGTCGGAGTAACAGTAAAAAGGATTATTACTTGAATGGTAAAAAGTTGCAGCATGCTGCTATGCAGAGGGACCTGGGTGTCCTTGTGCATGAATCGCAGAAGGTTGCTCTGCAGGTACAGCAAGTAATTAGGAAGGCAAATGGAATTTTGTCCTTCATTGCTAAAGGGATTGAGTTTAAAAGCAGAGAGGTTATGTTGCAGCTGTATAAGGTACTGGTGAGGCCGCACCTGGAGTACTGTGTGCAGTTTTGGTCTCCTTACTTGAGAAAGGATGTACTGGCACTGGAGAAGGTGCAGAGGAGGTTCACTAGGTTGATTCCGGAGTTGAGGGGGTTGGCTTATGAGGAGAGACTGAGTAGATTGGGATTATATTAATTGGAATTCAGAAGAATGAGGGGGGATCTTATCGAAACATATAAAATTATGAAGGGAATAGATAAGATACAAGTAGAGAGGATGTTTCCACTGGCAGGTGAAGCTAGGACAAGAGGGCATAGCCTCAAGATTAGAGGGAGCAGATTTAGGACTGAATTAAGAAGGAACTTCTTCACCCAGAGGGTTGTTAATCTATGGAATTCCTTGCCCAGTGAAGTAGTTGACGCTTCTTCAGTAAACGTTTTTAAAGCTAAGGTAGATATCTTTTTGAACAATAAAGGAATTAAGGGATAAGGTAAGAGCGCGGGTAAGTGGATCTGCGTCCACGAAAAGATCAGCCATGATCTTATTGAATGGCGGAGCAGGCTTGAGGGGCCGGACGGCCTACTCCTGCTCCTAGTTCTTATGATCTTATGATCTTATGTCCATAGATCGCTCAAAGTTGCCACCCAAGTTGATAGGGTTGTTAAGAAGGCGTATGGTGTGTTGGCTTTCATTAACAGGGGGATTGAGTTTAAGAGCCGTGAGGTTATGCTGCAGCTCTATAAGGCCCTGGTTCAACCACACTTGGAATATTGTGTTCAGTTCTGGTCGCCTCATTATAAGAAGGATGTGGAAGCTTTAGAGAGGGTGCAGAAGAGATTTACCAGGATGCTGCCTGGACTGGAGGGCATGTCTTGCGAAGAAAGGTTGAGGGAGCTAGGGCTTTTCTCATTGGAGCGAAGAAGGATGAGAGGTGACTTGATAGAGGGGTACAAGATGATAAGAGGCATAGATAGAGTGGATAGTCAGAGACTTTTTCCCAGGGTGGAAAGGGCTATCACCAGGGGGCATAATTTTAAGGTGATTGGAGGAAGGTTTCGGGGAGATGTCAGAGGTAGGTTCTTTATACAGAGAGTGGTGGGTGCGTGGAATGCACTGCCAGCGGTGGTAGTAGAAGCAGATACATTCGGGACATTTAAGCGACTCTTGGATAGGTACATGGATGATAGTAGTATGAAGGGTATGTAGGTAGTTTGATCTTAGAGTAGGTTAAAGGTTCGGCACAACATCGTGGGCCGAAGGGCCTGTACTGTGCTGTACTGTTCTATGTTCTAAGTTCTTAAAGCTGAGACGTCACAAGCACTGTTTCTCCCTTTGGTTGAAGTCGGAGAATTGTTCTCTGAAGACTCTGGGTGGATATGGCCTCCTGCTGAGAGCCCTTCTCCCCTCCTCCTCCTCCCTCTTCAAGCTGCTTGTCATCCTCTGTTGCCCATTCTCGCAGTCCTGCTGTGGAACGAGGGTGTTAAAAACTACATATCCATGAGAGCAAGCAGTCCGAGCAGAATCCTTGAAGTCAGGACCAATGCTTTCGCCACATGCCACATCATTCTCTGTGGACTTTAGCAACTTGGCCGAGCTAGTACAAACCTCCAAACACTTCAACTAATTCAGCAACAACCAATAGAAGTCAATCAGCAACTAATCAGATTCTCGTTGACGATCCCACCATCAAACAATGCCAATAGATCCATCAAAGCCTCTACATTGTTATGTGGGAAAGTTTTAAAATCAGAGGAGGTATTTTAACGTGGGTGAGCACGAGTAAGAGTACGAGTGGGAGGGCGGGGGGTGGGGGGGTGTTAAATCCTAGACATATGCAAGCACCGATATGCCAGCTTCTGCATTTAACTCCAGCATGTTCGGGTGCGTGAATGCAACCCCTTTGGAAGAGGTGGGTTGACAATTTCAAGATGTTAATTGCCCAATTACAGTGATACTAACGTGGATTTTTGCAATTGGACTAAGGCTCCACAGGTTTTGTGTGCTTTCTGGAACTCACCAGTGAAAGCAAAGTGAGGATGCAGCAGGACTTGAGGAGGCTGAAGACATATCAGGGAAAGATACCAGTAAGCACTGAAACTTCACAGCTGCTTTATTACCGGCTTGTGCAAAAGACTTTATTCACAGTAGTTGTGCTGAGAGATTACTTTACACACTTTGGAGGTGTCATCAATACTTTGGAGGTTTGCATGTCTGATCTGAACTTTGGAGCTCTGATCTATTGGATCAGCATGGGTGCCGCTTATGCTGTGTTACTTTGGCCCTCGGATGAGGACCAAGATAGTCAAGGCATCAGCATTAGCAGGACCAACAGCACCTTCAGCAACAGGACTAGCAATGGACTGCTGCTCATTGACCTGCAGTTCCACAGGAGAGAGAGGATCAGCACAGAGGTGTAGCTTACAGGAGGCCAAACCCAGCATACAGGGTCTACAGGCAGAGAGTAAGATTCCTTGACATTTTGGAACATCAGTGTCTCAGGAGCTCAGGGTGCTGTGCCAAATGGTGGTAGTCATTTGCAGCCTGCTAGAACAAAACCTGCTGCCAGCTGGCCCTGCTGGCTATGCTTTGCCTGTGGCTCTCAAAGTCATTACCACCCTTAACGTCTTTGCCTTTAATTCCTTCTCGGGCTCTGCCAGAAACATTTGCAAGATCTTGCAATCAGTGACCCACAAATAACTGAATAAGATATGTGATTGATGGCTTGTTTATCGTAGCCAGCAATTATGTGCACTTTTCCTGCAATGACATCAGTCAGAATGAGCAGGCAGTCAAGTTTTCAGCTCCCACTGATGCAGGGGATCATTGACTGCACATGTATGCCAATTAAGGCAACCCAAGATCACCCAGGAGTTTTCATCAACCTCAAGGGCTTGCACTCCATCAATGTACAGCTGGTGTGCACATACAAAAAGACTTTTATGCAGACATGCACTAGATTGCCAGACAGTTGCCATGATTCTTTCATCCTGCGGTAGTTCACCTCCTCTGATCTGTTTGCACCTCAAGACAGCGTCACTGGCTGGCTGTGCAGAGACAAGGGATGCCATCTTAAAAGGTGAGTGATGACAGTCGTGATGAACCCAACCAATGAGGCCCAGGAATGATCCAATGAAAATCATGTTACAATGAGACACGTCATTGAGCACATTGCTGCCCAGGACTGCTCTCATTTGCTTGCCATATTTGATGCTCTATGCCACTCTCCATGGATAAAGATATCATCGGAAAGGCCTGCATCATCATGGCACTCATGTTTGAGATGAACTCCTCGAACCTTTCTGTAAGCATGCACACTGTGGCTGCAACACCTTCCAGTATATCGCACATTCTCTGCTGCTGCTCCAAAAGTATTCTGTTAGTCGATAGCCCCGAGGTACAAAATGTGCAACCAGCTGAGCAGAGCTTGAAGCATCCTACAGCCTCTGACTTGGACTCTCCACTGTTGCCCCTCTCTCTACCAGCTGCTCTTGCTTACTTGTGATGCGTAGGTCACCACGTGAAAACTGAACTATCTGCCTTACCAGTCCCACTGATGTGTGAGTATCTGAGCTGGTGCATGGTGTGTATCAGACCTGTGACTGTGCACCATCAGATAGTGACCTCCTCTGAGGAGTCATTGTCATCCTCCTGAACGACTTTCCGCTGGATGCTTGAGGTCCTGTAGGAGATTAAAGGCATGATTTAGAACTGTCAAGGCTAAAATGTTTTAAGTGATTGTTATGTACATGATTATATTTCACTTGCTGCTGATATCAACTCAACAGCTTTATGCCATGTGGCTGCATGATATTTAATTTTGGCACCGGGTATTTGGGAGGCCCCATCTCTGATGGCCAGACACGCCAAGATGCCACTTATTTCCAGCGCCTCCTGCTCTGCAGCTTTCAGTTCCAGGATGGGGGATGGTAGTACAGTGGTAATGTTACTGCACTACTGATCTGCCCTCCTAACCCAGTCTGGCCTACATATGATTCCAGACTCACAGCAATGTGGTTGACTCTTAACTGCCCTCTGAAATGGCCGAGCAAGCCACTCAGTTCTATCAAACCAGTACAGAAAAGTTAAATAAGAATAAAACTGGGCCACCTAGCATCGGCCTAGACACCAGAAGCAACAAAGGCACACCTTGCCCAGTCGACCCTCAAAGACCTCCTCACCAACATCTGGGAACTTGTGCCAAAATTGACATAGACTTACTGACAGAATCATAACTTTCAATGTTTCAGACTCCCCAATCACCATCCCTGGGTATGTCCTGCCCAATCGTCACAACTACACACCATATGTGGCGATACAGTGATCCACAGTCAGGAGGGAGTGGCCCTGGGAGTTCTCAACATTGACTCTGGACCCCTGAAGTCTCAGGGCTTCAGGTCAAATGTGGGCAAGGAAACCTCCTGCTAATTACCACCAACTGCCCTCCTTCAGCTGATGAATAGTGCTTCTCCATTTTGAACACCACTTGGAAGAAGCACTGAGGGTGGCAAAGGCACAGTATGTACTCTGGGTGGGGGGGTCTTCAATGTCCATCACCAAGAGTGGTTCAGTTGCACTGCTACTGACCAAACTGGCTGAGTCCTGAAGGACTTAGCTGCCAGACTGGGCCTGCGGCAGGTGGTGAGAGAACCAAAAAGAGGGAAAACCATAGAGTTGCCAAGTGGATGATCTATCTCAGCCTCCTCCTGAGGTCTCCAACATCACAAACATCAGTCTTCAGCAAATTCCATTCACTCCACGTGATACCAAGAAATGGCTGAGTGCACTGGATACAGCAAAGGGTATAGGCCCAGACAACATTCTGGCTACAGTTCTGAAGACTTGTGCTGCAGAACTAGCTGTGCCCCTGGCCAAGCTGTTCCAGTGCAGCAACAACACAGGCATCCACCTGATAATGTGGAAAATTGTCCAGGTATGTCCTGTCCACAAAAAGCAGGACAAATCCAATCCAGCTAAATTACTACCCAATCAGTTTAATCTCAAACATCAATAAAGTGATGGAAGATGTTATTGACAGTGCTATCTAGCGGCATTTACTCACCAATAACCTGCTCACGAATGCTCAGTTTGGGTTCTACCACTCAGCTCCTGACCCCATTACAGCCTTGGTCCAAACATGGACAAAAAAGCTGAATTCCAGAGGTGAGGTGAGAGTGACTGCCCTTGACATCAAGTCACATTGGATCGAATGTGGCATCAAGGGCTCCTAACAAAATTGAAGTCAACAGGAATCAGGGGGAAAATTCTCCACTGGTTGGAATCATAGCTAGTACAAAGGAAGATGGTTATGTTTGTTGGAGGCCAATCATCTCAGCCCAAGGATATCACTGCAGAAGTTCCTCAGGGTAGTGTCCTAGGCCCAACCATCTTTAGCTGCTTCATCAATAACCTTCCCTCCAACATAAGGTTGGAAGTAGGGATGTTCGCTGGTGATTGCACAGTGTTCAGTACTATTCACAACTTCTCAGATACTGAAGCAGTTCATGCCCACAGGCATCAAGACCTGGACAACATTCAGGCTTGGGCTGATGAGTAGCAAGTAACATTCACGCCATGCAAGAGAGATTCTAACCATCTCCCCATGACATTCACCAGCATTACCATCGCTGAATCTCCCCACCATCAATATCTTCGGGTCACCATTGACCAGAAACTTAACTGGACCAGCCACATAAATATTGTGGTTATCAGAACATGTCAGAGGCTGGGAATTCTGTGCTGAGTAACTCACCTCCTGACTCCCCAAAGCTCTCCACTATCTACAAGGTGCAAGTCAGGAATGTGATGGAATAATCTTCACCTGGATGAGTGCAGCTCCAACAATACTGAAAAAGCTCGATACCATCCAGGACAAAGCATCCCACTTGATCACTACCTTAAACATTCACTATCTCTACCACCGGCACATGATGACAAAACATCACTGCAGCAACTCGCCAAGGCTCCTTCGACAGCACCTACCAAACCCGTGACCTCTACCACCTAGAAGA
Organism: Heterodontus francisci; assembly: GCF_036365525.1. Taxonomy (NCBI): domain Eukaryota; kingdom Metazoa; phylum Chordata; class Chondrichthyes; order Heterodontiformes; family Heterodontidae; genus Heterodontus; species Heterodontus francisci. Next base: position 109,016,637 of record NC_090376.1, read on the forward strand.
ACAAGGGCAGCAGACTCATGGGAACAACACCACTTGTGAGATCCCCCCACCAAGCCACACACCATCCTGACTTGGAACTATATCACCATTCATTCACTGTTGCTAGGTCAAAATCGTAGAATTCCCTCCCTAACAGCACTGTGTATGTACCTACACCACAAGGACTGCAGGGGTTCGAGAAGGCAGCTCATCACCACCTTCTCAAGGGTAATTAGGGATCGGCAATAAATTCTGGCCTTGCCAAAAAGTCCACATCTCACAAATTCATGGCTCGAGGGCCGACTCCAGTTCTGTATCTTCTTCTTATGTTTTGTGCTTTCTTCTCCTGCAAGGAGGGAAAGAAGAGACCTATAAGTGAGATAAAGTGTTGAGCAAATGGATGGTGCACATTTGTTGAGGATGACTATGAGGGAGAAGTGTTGACATGGCATAAGGATGAGGGTGAGTGTCAGTGGGTGGATGGACAGATGTGAAGTGCATAGACAGAGAGGAATGGGTGTACCTTCAGGTAAGTTGGTGTGATGAGTGATGTGTTGGAGTAGGCTTAAAAAGGCAAAGCGAGGAGTTTGGGGTGAGACGCACATCAGGATGTAGTGAATATTCCCCTGTACACACTTTTTGTGCCCTCTTTAGGTCATAAAATCACTTTTGGCATTGAATTCCAGGAGTGTAGGGCCATGCACCTGCTTTCTAACCTCATGGGCAACCTCTGGTCATACCTTCTTCCTTTCACTTGCAGGTTTCTTCCTCCCATCAGCCTAGGTAAATTACAGCTCCCAGCAGTACGTTCAGGGAAGCTTCACTAAAACTAGATGTAGCCTTTGAATGTCTGGAGTCCATTCTACCAATTTCTTCACTTATGCTCATCAACTCCAAACTTCATCAAACTGCAAGTTTGGAGTTTCCCTTTAAATACTAGAATTGAAATCACCTGATGCGGGTTGTCATCATGCCCACTGATGCTATATAGTTGTAAAATACAGAAGTTCGATGATAATGCAGTTAAAAAGCCACTGCCAAGCAAGTTGAACTTACTTCCGGATTTCCTGCACACTACTGGAAATCCCCGCCCCACACCCTCTGCTCCCAGTTTATTGCAAAGTTAAAATTGAACTCTTAATGTCAACACCTAATAGTAATCTACTGCTGTCAATTAAAATTGTTGCATATTTAATTCCTCACTTAAATAATTTTCTGCCCTGCTTGCACACTAATGTGACCAATTATGTTGTGCAGTAGTCAGTGAAGTTTGAGGCCATTTAGTCTGGCATGAGACCAATATAAAACAATGGTGTTTGTGGGTACAGGGGACCTTTATCTGACTCTCCAGTTGTGTTCCTACACATTATGCAGTTTGATGGTTTAGTGCCTTCACCACGTGTCTGAAAATGAGGTGCTTTTAGCACTTTTGGGTCATAGCACTGGGAAATTTAAAATAGAATAATAACATAGAGCTTGAAATTCCTGTCATTACATCTACACTTCCCCACTATGTCTGAGCGATGAAGAAGATGAATGCTGTTAAAAGCCACAAGGTATTATTTCTGTGATGGGCAGACAATTATTATGCCATACATGAATTGAAAGTGTTCTATATTAAGAACCATTGCTAAAAAAGACACGTCTCCTTGGTATGGAGAAAGAGTTTATCTGCCTATGTCTGGTCTTGATTTGACCCTCTAGTAGGAGTAATGGGAGGGGTAAGAACAATGATTCTTTTCAGACAGGAAACATACAGGCTTTCAGTTGCTAAACTACAGTGGTTATCTATGGAAAAACTAGAATAATTGCAGTCATATGTGCACATTGACAGTTGCAAAGGTTTCTGTGTGTTGAATTTTGGAGTTTTGGGCCAGCTAGCATACAGCAGCATCCCCTGTTGTATGGCAGCAAGCAAATAGTCGTCCATTAAAAGTGCATGGGTAAACAGATGCCTGCATTCTGAGCACGAACACTGTACATGTTACAAAATGGTATTGCACCCAAAAGCTAAAAATTCATTAATGATAGATGTTCGATGAATAGTCAGTAACTCTATGAAATGTAGCATTTTGAGAATATTCTTCACTATTTGTCATGGCTGTAGGTTTAATGCCAATATGAGTATTGAATATTTGGAATATGGAACTGTCATGGATGAAAAGCCTGTCTGTAGTGGCATGGTTGTTATAATTAGAACTGCAATTCCAATTCCTGGCCTATACGGACACCAAAGATTTTGCTTTACCATATATAACCAAGGGGGCAGGATTATCTCTATGTTAGGTAAAGCAGAGTGCCCTTTATAAATGCTGTTTAAAAAGGGAATCTTACAGTCAATACTCCTTATAAACATCAAATGCTAGCAAAAAAATTCTAATTAAGTTTAACTGACGAGAGTGTCAGCGAAATGAATGAAGGTATAAACCTAGAATTTGTGCTGTGTAATATAATCGTATGACTGCTTCATGTATTTGTATCAGCTCTCTTAATCTGCTATTTTAGCAGAAGATACAATCCTTTTGAAATAATCAAGCTAATGTGTTCATTCAAATAACAATAAGTAGACTTCAAAAAGTAATTCATTGACTGTAAAATGCTTTAAGAAATTTTGAGGAAGTGCAAGGCACCTTACACTATCTCAGAATGTCCCAAATTTAAGGTATTTCTTTTTTTCTTACTGAGTGTCACTTTTTCTGCATTAAGCATTTGTATTTATTAATGATTTAGATGCTGGTGTAGAGAGCCACATATCCAAGTATGCTGATGATCCTGTTAAGCTAGGCCCCCACCTGCCAAGAATGAGGCACATTAATTTTGTCATGAATATTGCTTTTAAACCATTACTGGAGTGAAGAAAGGGCATGTTGAACAGATCAGCCGTGGCTGGAAAGACATTTGCATATTAACAGACAGTGTTTGGAAGGACAAAGCAGCCATTTCCTGACACTTTCAAGTCAAAATGGACTCTTGATCACCAGACGTTGAAGGTGGGGGGAGCTCGCATTCCAGGTTGACTGCTAAGATGGCCGAATACACAAAGGGACATGGTCAAACCAGCTACTCACATGACTAACCTGCTGGGCAACCTGAGTTTTTTGAATTCGTACAAACAGTTTGGGGAGAAAGCTGTTTGCTCCTGGACTGAGAAGATCTCTCTCCTGTCTACTCCCATCTCTCTCACAAGCCTCTGAATCCACTAAAGACACATGAATCCCAAGAGAGAAAGGTTTCCCACAGCGAACAAGGTTTAAGAAGAATACTGGGCCACAACTAAAAGCAAGATGTACCTACAATCAAGGACTCTACAGTGGGCTAAAAAAACCGTAACAACAACTCTTCAGATATTGACTCAAACTTTTCCACTTTATTTCTTCTGTTCTCTTTCTTTCTCTATTTGCACGTGTGTATCGTGTGTGCATGCTAGCGTGGGTGTGTCGTGTATCGGTAGGCATTAACCGAATTAGAGTTTAAGTTTAAATAAATTTAAACTTTTCTTCTTTAACACCTAAGAAAGCCAGTTTGTGCTGGTTTCTTTGCTTTATAATTGGAAAGCAGTGAACAAGGATTCACCAAGGGGGAGCTAAAAACACAGTGCATTTAAAATTAAACCCTGTTACAGTAAGACCAGGTGAAGACTGAAAGGGACCCCTCGATCGCTTTCTCACCTGGTGAGAACAATGCAAAGATAAACAGTATTGTGAGCAGTGTAGATTGGTGCAAAATATTACAAAAAATAATTAATAGAGTCAGTGAATGGGCAAAACTGAGGCAAATGGATTTCAATAAGAAAAATGTGAGGTAATTCACTTCGGAACAAAAAAGGATAGTTCAGAGTGCTCTCTAAATGATGAAGAGCTAGAAGCAGTGGAGGTTCAGAAAGACTTAGGGGTCTATAAACATTGATCATTAAAATGTCATGGACAGGTACAAAATAACAATCAAAACAACTAATGGAATGCTGGTCTTTCTATCTAGAGGATTAGGATACAAGGCGTTAGAAGTCATGCTGCAGCTATACAAAGCTCTGGTTAGACCACACCTGGAGTAATGTGCTCAATTCTGGGCACGACATCTTAGGAAGGATAGTGGCTTTGGAGGAAATGCAGTATGGATTTACTAAAATGGCACTTGGGCTCCAAGGTTTAAACTATCAGGAGAAATTACACAAACTGGTGTTGTATTCCCTGGCATTTAGAAGATTAAGAGCTGAATTGGTGGACGTTTTCAAGATATTCAGGAGAACAGATAGGTGGATAAGAGAGAAATTATTTTTGCTGTTTGGTGATTTGTTCTGAGGGTGTGCTTTCATTGCTTTGGGGATGATTTCCAAGCCTTTGGAGGTTATTTTTGCTTCCTTGGACTTTTTTTACTTTGATCTGCACTTGCCAGCTCTCAGCCTCCATGGCAGCACAAGAGCAGCTTATGCAGCTCTACCTTGGATCTCAGATGGAAAACAGGAGGAGCATCATCAGGGGCACTAACACTACCAGGAGCAGCAAGAACAACACTAACAGAAGCAGCAGTTTCCTTCTGCTCAGCCACCTGCTGCTCCACAGGATAGAGGGGATGGACACAGAGCACCAGTCCACAGGAAGTGATACCACCAACATAGGGTATACAGGCAGAGTACCAGCTTTCTGGACATGACTGAGCACCAATGTCTCAGACTTTCTCGGCAGGTCATTGCTGACATCTGCAGCCTCTGGAACAAGGCTTTCTTCCCAGAGGGCCTGGCGGACAAGCATTGCCCTGAATTTCTTCAACTCCAACTCCTTCCAGGGATCCGCTGGTGAAGTCTGTAGGATTTCACCATTTGTTGCCCAAAAATGTATGTTCCATGTGACCAACACCATGTTTGTCAGGTCTGCCAATTCCATCCACTTTTGATAAAGCCTGTTAGAATGAGAGGGTTCTCACACTTGCAGCAATGGCTAGATTTCCACAGGTGTAGGGAGTCTAGGTCTTGATGCATTTGGACTCGGACTGATTCCCTGATTCCCATTGACTCCAGTTTTGCGAGGGCTCCTTGATGCCATACTCAGTCAAATGCTGCCTTGATGTCAAGGGCAGTCACTCTCACCTCTGGGCAAAGCTGCCCAGAATGGTAGTGATCTGCTGCACCTTGCAAAACATTGTACAGCAGAGAGAACTGAAGATGCAGGAGGAGGAAGGTGATGACTGCTCTGCATCTTTGAGGAGGAGGAAGAGGAGGAGCAACAGGAGGAGGAGCCTGCTGTGGCCAGGGTCCCTGCAGCTGCTCACCAAGCTGTCAGAGATGCCCGCAACAGACTTATAAAGGCAGGGTTCAGCTAACCTGAAGAGGTGCAGTCATATAGCACACTAAGGGTGAAACCACTGTCCCCATTCAACCCAACACAAAGCATTCCAACAGTCAATAAAGCTTTCATCTCAGTGACACGTACTACTTGCTTTCTATGATTGTCATATCATTTTCCTCAAGGCTGAGGCAACAATAGAGATGGCTGGACAATGGAGACTTGAAATAAAGCTCATAGTGCAGAAACATTGAAAATAAAACTGACACATTAACAGACTTTTAGACACCCCATGTGATTCCATTGTGAAACTACAAATTCCTTCTTTTCCCTTTTCTATAACATCTACACAGTGCAACCCCTGTGACTTCAGCAGAGGTAGAGATAGGCTGCTCGTTCCCCTGCTCTGACCGTTGTAATGTTTCTCTGGAATTTGGAGCCCATGAGGGCTCCATCAAAGACTGCCCTACCAGTACCTATTCAGGGACAGCCTTGTAAGGACAGGTTTAGAATGTATGTATTTTGTGACAGAAACCACACCTGCCAAATGGAAACATATCAATTTCGACATATGGAACACTATTTGAACACTTACTGGACATTGAAAATAACTTATTCAAAAAGACCACAGAGCAGTGGCTGAAAACATGGCTGCACATTTGCATTCTGAGAGGCAGTTGGACAGGAAGTACTCCCAGATTCAATTAGGCAGCTGGGTTGTGTCAATAGTGATGATCAAAATACATTGAGAGTCATTATCTGTGTATGAGCCAGCATTCCATCACCAGCCCCGACTGCGCCCCCATCCCCCCACCTGCCCAACTGAGTGTGCCTGGTAAGCTTTGAAGAATCAACAAACTTCATGGGCGCTGATGATTCAAACAAAGAGCTAGTCACATGACTAACCTGCCGGCCAACCTGAGACTTGATTGAATTGTTAGCATTCCGAAGGGATCGTTCCCTCTGCGACACCCTGGTCCACTCCTCCATCACCCTGAACACCTCGTCCCCTTCCCATGGCACCTTCCAATGCAATCGCAGGAGGTGTAATACCTGCCCTTTTACTTCCTCTCACCTCACCATCCAAGGCCCCAAACACTCCTTCCAGGTCAAGCAGCGATTTAATTGTACTTCCTTCAATTTAGGATACTGTTACGCTGCTCACAATGTGGTCGCCTCTATATTGGGGAGACCAAACGCAGATTGGGTGACTGCTTTGCGGAACACCTCCGCTCAGTCTGAAAGCATGACCCCGAGATTCCGGTCTCTGGCCATTTCGACACCACCCCCCGGCCCTCCCCCTCCACTCTCATGCCAACTTTTCTGTCTTTGGTCTGCTCTAGTGTTTCAGTGAACATCAACACAAGCTCGAGGAGCAGCACCTGATCTTTTGATTAGGCACGCTACAGTCTTGCAGACTCAACATTGAGTTCAATAATTTCAGAGCATGACTGGCCTTTTTAAATATTTTTTAAAAATATCTTTATATTTTTTATTTCTTTTTTTTTTAACCATGTGCTTGTTTTACACGTAGACGGAGCTGCTCGTTATTCCACCATTAACACTGTCTCTGGACTAATGCTTTGTCTTTCACTACAAGCACTAACACACTCTTTGCCGTTGTCCCAGGGCAGCTTTGTTATTTAATCTCTCCTGCCCTCTGCTCTATCACACACCTCCCCTTTAGTTCTCATTCCCACCAGCCCCTCCCCACCCACTTCACTTGCTTAAAACCTAATTCTTTTCTAACCTTTGCCAGTTCTGATGAAAGTCACAGACCTGAAACATGAACTCTGCTTCTCTCGCCACAGATGCTATCTGACCTGCTGAGTATTTCCATCACTTCCTGTTTTTATTTCAGATTTCCAGCATCTGCAGTATTTTGCTTTTATTTTACTTCATTGAATTGTGCTCACAGTAAAGTTTTGAAGCAGACTGCATTTTGAAGACCAAAGAGAAGCAAGGTCTCTCTCTCTCACATGCAAAGTTCAAGGGACCCATGGAAGTAACTCATGCCTCAAGACAGAGGACCCTGCAGCCTTCTGGTACCAGCTAAACAAATTTGAAAGTGTGCACTGGGACCCAACAAGAAGGGCAAGACTTAACTTCAATCAAAGACTTTACATCCAAACCAAAACCAGTAACTGAATTCCATCTACTACTTGAAACCTTCCCTCTTTAATTCTTTCTCCTCCTCTGTATCGATTTGCGCGTGTGTTTATCGCGTATGCATGCTAGGGTGGTTGTGTTGCGTATTCTTAGTAGTTTTAACTGAATTAGAGTTTGAAGGTTAATAAACTTACACCTTTCTTGTTTAACCTAAGAAAACTTGTCTGGTTGATTCCTTTACAATTACAATCTGGCCAAAGTGGATTGGGAGCAGCTTCTTGTAGGAAAGTCTACATCAGACCAGTGAAAGTCATTCAGAAAGGAAATAGGGAGAGTTCAGGGCCAACATGTTCCTGTAAAGGTGAAGAGCAGGACCAACAAGTCCAGGGAACCCTGGATGTCAAGGGATATAGAGGATTGGATAAGGGAAAAAAGGAGGCTTATGACAGATTCAGAGTGCTGAAAACAGTGGAGGCCTAGAGGAGTATAGAAAGTGTAGGGGGGTATTTTAAAAGGTAATTAGGAGAGCGAAGAGGGGGGGCATGAAAAAACACTGGCAGACAAGATAAAGGAAAATCCCAAGGCGTTTTATAAGTATATTAAGGGCAAGAGGATAAACAGGGAAAGAGTAGGGGCCATTAAGGACCAAAGTGGCAATCTGTGTCTGGGGCCGGAGGATATAGATGAGGTTTTGAATGATTATTTTTCATCTGTGTTCGCTATGGAGAAGGACAAAGTAGGTGTAGAGATCAGAGGGGGGGATTGTGATATACTTGAACAAATTAGCATTGAAAGGTCGGAAGTATTAGCTGTTTTAGCGAGCTTAAAGGTGGATAAATCCCCAGGCCCAGATGAGATGTATCCCAGTCTACCATGTGAGGCAAAGGAGGAGATAGCAGGGGCTCAGACACAAATTTTCAAATCCTCTCTGGCCACAGGAGAGGTGCCAGAGGACTGGAGGACGGCGAATGTGGTGCCATTATTCAAGAAGGGTAGCAGGGATAAACCAGGTAATTATAGGCCAGTGAGTCTAACATCAGTGGTAGGGAAACAATTGGAAAAAATTCTGATAGACAGGATTAATCTGCACTTGGAGAGGCAGGGAATAATCAGGGATAGTCAGCATGGCTTTGTCAGAGGGCGATTGTGTCTAACAAACTTGAGGAGGTGACTAGATGTGTAGATGAAGGTAAAGCAGTCGATGTCGTCTACATGGACTTCAGTAAGGCTTTTGATAAGGTCCCGCATGGGACATTGGTTAAGAAGGTAAGAGCCCATGGGATCCAGGGCAATTTGGCAAATTATATCCAAAATTGGCTTCGTGGAAGGAGGCAGAGAGTGATGGTCAAGGGTTGTTTTTGCGAATGGAGGCCTGTGACCAGTGGTATACCACAGGGATCGGTGCTGGGACCCTTACTGTTTGTAGTGTACATTAATGATTCAGATGTGAATATAGGAGATATGATCAGTAAGTTCACAGATGACATGAAAATTGGTGGTGTCATAAATCGTGAGGAGGAACACCTTAGATTACTGGATAATATAGTTGGGCTGGTAAGATGGGCAGAGCTGTGGCAGATGGAATTTAATCCTGAGAATTGTGAGGTGATGCACTTTCGGAGGACTAACAAGGCAAGGGAATATACAATGGATGGTAGGACCCTAGGAAATACAAAGGGTCAGAGGGACCTTGGTGTACTTGTCCATAGATCACTGAAGGCAGCAGCACAGGTAGGTAAGGTGGTTAGGAAGGCATATGGGATACTTGCCTTTATTAGCTGAGGCGTAGAATATAAGAGCAGGGAGGTTATAATAGAGCTGCATAAAACGCTGGTTAGGCCACAGCTGGAGTACTGTGTACAGTTCTGGTCACCACATTATAGGAGAGCGTGCAGAGGAGATTCACCAGGATGTTGCCTGGGCTGGAGCATTTCAGCAATGAAGAGAGACTGGATAGGCTGGGGTTGTTTTCCTTGGAGCAGAGAAGGCTGAGGAGGGACCTGATTGAGGTATACAAAATTATGAAAGGCATTGATAGGATAGATAGGAAGAAACTTTTTCCCTTAGCAGAAGTATCAATAACCAAGGGGCATAGATTTAGATAAGGAGAAGGATGTTTAGAGGGGAGTTGAGCAAAACATTTCCCACCCAGAGGATGGTTGGAATCTGGAACACACTGCCAGAAGGGGTGGTATAGGTAGGAACCCCCACAACATTTAAGAAGTATTTAGATGAGCACTTGAAATACCATAGCATCTAAGGCTACGGGCCAAGTGTGGGAAAATGGGATTAGATTGGATGGGTGCTTGATGGTCGGTGTAGACTTGTTGGGCCGAAGGTCCTGTGTCTTTGCTGTATAACTCTATGACAATTATAGAGCAGTGAGCAAAGACCCATTGAGGGGAAGCTAAAAACACTGTGTTTTAAAAGTTAAACGCTGTTATGGCTAAACCCAGAAAAGACCGAGAGGGAAGTCCTAGACTCCTTCCTCACCTGGTTGTAACAATTTAAATGCACAAAGTGTGGTGAATAATGTGGTGAGCCACAAGCACAAATAGCCATGTGGGAATATGATGTGGTAGCAATAACAGAAACATGGCTTAAAAATGATGAGAACTGGGTACTTAATATTTAAGGATACCAAATGTTCAGAAAAAATGTTGGAAAAGAAGGAAATTTTTAAGGGGAAAAAGACAGAATCCATTTGGTTCAAGTTGACAAGAAAGAAAGGTAGGATCACAGTACTGGGGTATTCTATCGGCCTCCAAATTGTGAGAGAGATAGAGGACCAAAGCTACAGGGGAATCACAGAAATGTACAATAACCGTAGAGTAGAGATACTGAGAAAAGGTTAATTACCCATATTATTGGAATAAAGTTAGAGTAAAGAGAAAGAAGTGGGAGGAATTTCTGAAATATGCTCAGGAGAACTTCCTTGATAGTATGTTCTTGGCCCAACTAGAAAGGAGGCATTGCTGGATCTGGTGTTGGGGAATGAGGTTGGCCAAGTGGACCAAGTATCTGTGCGGGAGCACTTGGGTAAGAGAGATCATCGTAGCTTAAGGTTTAGATTAGTAATAGAGAAGAACAAGGAAAAATCTAAGGTAGAACTTCTAAATTGGAAGAGGGCTAACTTGAATGGGAGGAAATAGGATCTAGCCAGGGTAAAATGGAACCAGAGATTGAGAGGGAAAGCTGTAATGGAACAATGGGTAATCTTTAAGGAGGAGATGTTGCAGGTACAGACTAGGTACATTCCAATGAGGTGCAACACATGTGAACTATAGCTAGGCTCCTTGGATGACGAGGGCGATAGAGATTATGATGAAACAAAAAACAGGGTGTATGATGCATGTCAGGTGAATTCTTCTGGTAAAAACCAGGCCAAATGCAATAATTTGAGAGGAGAAGTGGTGGAAAATAAGGCTGGCAAAGAGAGTATATGAGAATAGAATGGCAGTTTACATAAAAGAGAACTCAAAAATCTTCTTTCTGCATCTAAATAGTAAGCAGAAGTGTCCGATTAGAGACAAAGAGGGTGATATTTGTTTAGAGGCACAGGGCAAGGCACTTTGTATCAGTGTTTATTAAGAAAGAGGATGTTGACAATATATCGTTAGAAGCACAGATGTTAGAGATAATGGATGGGGTGAAAATTGATAGGCAAGATGTATTTGAAAGGCTGGCTATGCTTAGAGTGAATATGTTGCCTGGTCTGGATGGCTTGCATCCCAGGTGGCTAAAGGAAGTGGGGGTAGGGATGGTGGAAAGGCTTGCAATAATATTCCTATCTTCCCTGGATCTGGGAGAGGTGCTAGAGCATTAGAGAGTGGCACATGTGACACCCTTACACAAGAAAGGGTGTAAGGACATTCCTAGTAACTACAGGGTGGTCAGTTTAACATCAGTAGTGAGTAATATTTTAGAAACAATAATCAGGTTAATGTTATGGAGTCTTCATGCATAAACTGAGTTCTGTACAGCTTATGACTGTGTTTGGGAGATGGTCCCTAGTTTACAGATGGGAATTTCCAGGTTGAACGCAGGTTGGATCAACAAACATTCTTGTGACTGAGGAATAAACAGTTTATTTTTAACCAGATTCATGTGACTGGCAATTTAGTTTCAGTTTGTCAAGAAGCTCTGCAGGGTGAAGCCAGCAAAGAGAAAGTTGCGTGAGTTTTTCAGGAAAACACCAAAGAGTGTGTTAAGCCAGAGAAAAGGCGATGTGGTTCTCACAAGAAACCAGTGGCAGTGCTGAATATTGGTTGGTTTTCATAGAGTCATAGAGTTATACAGCACAGAAACAGGCCCTTTGGCAGATTGTGTCTGTGCCAGCTATACAGCACCCAAATATTCTAGTCCCATTTTCCAGCACTTGGCCCATAGCCTTGTCTGCTATGGCGTTTCGAGGGCTCATCTAAATACTGTTTAAATGTTGTGAGGGTTCCTGCCTCTACCACTACCTCAGGCAATGTATTCCAGATTCCAACCACCCTCTGGGTGAAAACATTTTTCCTCAAATCCCCTCTAAACCTCCTGCCCCTTACCTTAAATCTATGCCCCCTGGTTATTGACACCTCCACTAAGGGAAAACGTCTCTTCCTATCTAACCTATCTATGCCCCTCATAATTTTGTATACCTCAATCAGGTCCCCCCTCATCCTTCTCTGTTCCAAGGAAAACAACCCTAGCCTTTTCAGTCTCTCTTCATAGCTGAAATGCTCCAGCCCAGGCAGTATCCTGGTGAATCTCCTCTGCACCCTCTCCAGTGCAATCACATCTTTCCTGTAGTGTGGTGCCCAGAACTGTACACAATACTCCAGATGTGGCCTAACTCGCATTTTTCCAGCTCCATCATAACCTCCCTGCTCTTATATTCTATGCCTCGTCTAATAAAGGCAAGTATCTCATATGCCTTCCTAACCACCTTCTCTACCTGTGTTGTTGCCTTCAGTGATCTATGGACAAGTACACCAAGCTCCCTCTGACCCTCTGTACTTCCTAGAGTCCTACCATCCATTGTATATTCCCTTGCCTTGTTAGTCCTCCCAAAATGCATCACCTCACACTTCTCAGGATTAAATTCCATTTGCCACAGCTCCGCCCATCTTACCAGCCCATCTATATTGTCCTGTAATCTAAGGCGTTCCTCCTCACTATTTACGACACCACCAATTTTCATGTCATCTGCAAACTTACTTATCATACCTCCTATATTCATATCTAAATCATTAATGCACACTACAAACAGTACAGGTCCCAGCACCGATCCCTGTGGTACACCACTGGTCACAGGCTTGCACTTGCAAAACCTCGACCATTACCTTCTGTTTCCTGCCACGAAGCCAATTTTGAATCCAATTTGCCAAATTGACCTGGATCCCATGGGCTCTTACCTTCTTAACCAATCTCCCATGCGGGACCTTACCAAAAGCCTTACTGAAGTCCATGTAGACTACATCAACTGCTTTACCCTCATCTACACATCTAGTCACCTCCTCGAAAAATTCAATCAAATTTGTTAGACACGATCTCCCCCTGACAAAGCCATGCTGAATATCGTTGATTATTCCCTCCCTCTCCAAGTAGAGATTAATCCTGTCCCTCAGAATTTTTTCCAATAGTTTCCCAACCATTGATGTTAGACTCACTGGCCTGTAATTACCTGGTCTATCACTGCTACCCTTCTTGAATAATGGTACCACATTCGCTGTGCTCCAGTCCTCTGGCGCCGCTCCCGTAGCCAGAGAGGATCTGAAAATTAGTGTCAGAGCTCCTGCTATCACCTCCCTTGCCTCACACAACAGCCTGTGATATATCTCATCTGGGCCTGGGGATTTATCCACTTTTAAGCCCGCTAAAACATCTAATACTTCCTTCCTTTCAGTGTTAATATGTTCAAGTATACCGCAATTCCCTTCCTTGATCTCTACACCTACATCGTCGTTCTCCACAGTGAAAACAGATGAAAAGTAATCATTTAAAACCTCACCTATGTCCTCCAGCTCCACACACAGATTGCTACTTTGGTCTCTAATGGGCCCTACTCTTTCTCTGGTTATCCTCTTACCCTTGATATACTTATAAAACGCCTTAGGATTTTCCTTTATATTGACCGCCAATGTTTTTTCATGTCCCCTCTTCGCTCTCCTAATTACTTTTTTTAAGTAACCCCCTACACTTTCTCTACTCCTATAATGCCTCTGCAGTTTTCAGTGCTCCGAATCTGCCATAAGCCTCCTTTTTTTTGCCTTATCCAATCCTCTATATCCTTTGACATCCAGGGTTCCCTGGACTTGATGGTCCTATCCTTCACCTTAAGGGGTACATGTTGGCTCTGAATCCTCACTATTTCCTCTTTGAATGACTCCCACTGGTCTCCCAGGGCTGCTGAACTGGAAAAAAGCTGACAATTGTGGATTTTAAAGGACAGGCTCTTTGAATTGGAACCTGTTTTTTGGTAGATGACCTTTGAAAAATACGAGTTGCTACCATTGTCTTCAGCGATTGAAAACTTATCAGTGGAGCCATGCCATTAGGATAGCAAGGCCGAAATGTTAAAGGAAAGATTACTTCGCTCGCTATCGACAGGGCATCAACACTTCCATATCCACATCCTGGAGGACTGGACTTGAGAAACTGCCTGAGGAAGATCCTGGTTTTGTTGTGTTGTGAGACGGATCAGCGGACTATAAGGACATTCCTTGATGCATCTGCTCATTAACATATAACCTCTAAGATATGTACGATTGTGATTTAACTGTTAGTTCATGTTTAATTTATGTTGGTTTAGGGTTAGAGTGTTAAAGTAGGATTTACAAAAGTGAAGTCTTGTCTGTTTGGTTTTAGGTTCCCTGAACTGGGGTCATTCGTTGGATTCAATTCTTTTTGTTTCTTGGTGGTCCTCGGATCACATAAGAGCAAAAATTAACAGGCATTTGGAGACGTTTGAGTTAATTATGGAAAGCCATCACGGATTTGTAAAAGTCAGATCATGCTTGACGAATCTAATTGATTTTTTTGATGAAGTAACAGAGAAGATTGATGAAGGGACAGCAGTGGATGTTTTGTATATGCATTTTAAGAAAGTGTTTAATGAAGTGCTACAAGTGACAACATTGAGGCTCATAAAATAAGAGGGTTGGTGTCAGCTTGGATAAAATTTTGGGTTAAGGACAAAAAACAGCAGGTCATGGTAAATGTTTATTTTTTTTTCAGACTGGAGGATGGTAGACATTGGTGTCCCTAAAGGTTATTGTTTTTCTGCTATATATAAATGACTTGGATCTTGGAATATGGAGTAAAATTTAAAAATGTGCCTATACTACCAAACTTGGAGGTGTGGCAAACAGTGAGGATGATACCAGTCAACTGCAACAGGACATAGATAGGTTAACAGTATGGGCAGACAAGTAGCAAATGGAATTTAATACAGAGTAGTGTGAGGTGACGCATTTTGGCAAAGGGATAGGGAAAGGCAAGATCGACCTGATGACACAGTTCTAAAGAGCATGCAGGGACAAACGGAGATATGCGTTCATGTGATCTTTGAAGATAGCAGGACATATTGAGAAAGTAGTTAGCAAAGCATATGAGAACTTGGGCTTCATAAATAGAGGTATTGAGTATAAAAGCACGAAAGTTACCCTAAACCTTTACAAAGCTCTGGTTAGACCAAAACTAGAGTAAAGTGTTTATTTTTTAGTCACCACAGGAAGGATGTGAGGATCCTTGAGAGGATGCAGAGGATATTTACAGAATGGCTCTAAGGATGAGAGATTTTAGCTACGATGTTGGTTTGGAGAAGCTGGGGTTGCTCTCCTTGGAACAAAGGCGATCGAGGGGAGATTTGATTGATGTGTACCAGATTATAACAGGTTTAGATAAGGTCGACAAATAAAAGCTGCTCTCATTAGCTGATTGTATAAGGACTAGAAGACACTGATATAAGGTTTTGGGCAAGAGATGCAGGTGATGCATGAGGAAGAACTTTTTTCCGCAGCGAGTGGTAATGACCTGGAACTCATTGCCTATGAGGGTGGCGGGAGCAGAGATGAGAATGATTTCAAAAGGAGATTTGATGGACACTTGGGGGACTAAACTTTCAGGGCTACAGGATAGAGTGGGGCCATGGGACTGACTGGATTGCTCTACAGAGAGCAGGCATGGATTCAATAGACTGAATAGCCTCCTTCTGTGCCGTAATAACTCTGTGACTCTATGACTACAGTCCTACCAAATTCACGGCTGTGAAAAATGTGTCACGGACCATAAAATCTTGGGTCCTCCATGAAATCGGCCATTTTGCAAACTTCAAACATTTTACTGTTTGACACAAAGCTGAACTCGCTGACTGGTAGATGAGGGAGGGCTTCCGGTGTAGTTTGAGAGTAGCAGTCTCAAGTATTTGCAGACAAGTGAGAATGCCAGAATGAGCAAATCAATAACAATCACAACCATTATTGCAGCACATCGAGTGAAAAAATTTGGAAGCCAAATTCTGCATGCCGATGGTGGAATACTGTTTAGTACAAGCTGCTATGTTTTGTTGGATCACACACGGTGGGCAACGGTTCAGCACCACTTAGAATCCAAAAGCCATTGCAGCAGAAAGAGAGCATCCAACACCGCACTGCTGGAAAACAAACATGCAAAACAATGAGCAAGGATTTCATCTTTTTTCCAAAGTCGACAGAGATCTCAGAAAATCGTCAGCTAGTTCCAATGGAATTGTGGATGCTTTTGCAAGCGCCAACATGCCATTGGAAAAACTTGATCACGCAAAGCTGTGGGTATTCATTCAAGATAGTGTGCAAAATACTGGTTGTTTGCCAAGTGTAAATAAACTACAACAGGACTACCTACCAAAGATTTTCGCTACACATTGCGGGGAGGTGAACTCTATGGAATGCAGAATCCCCCACCTTGGGTGGTGCAGTGGTTAGCACTGCAGCCTCATAGCTCTAGTAACCCAGGTTCAGTTCTGGGTACTGCCTGTGTGGAGTTTGCAAGTTCTCCCTGTGACTGCGTGGGTTTCCGTCGGGTGCTCTGGTTTCCTCCCACAGCCAAAGACTTGCAGGTTGATAGATAAATTGGCCATTGTAAATTGCCCTGAGTGTAGGTAGGTGGTAGGAGAATGGTGGGGATGTGGTAGGGAATATGGGATTAATATACGATTAGTATAAATGGGTGGTTGTTGGTCAGCACAGACTTGGTGAGCCGAAGGGCCTGTTTCAGTGCTGTATCAATAAATAAATTGCAAGGTTAGCACAGCGCTGTCTGCCAATTCCAACAAACTCTGTGGAGAGAACTGCGTCTAACAGACTGGTGTTCACAGTGCAGAGACAGGGGACGAAGAAAGAGACTGGTGCAGGCTATTCCATGCTCACATTCAACCACTGACTTCAGTGAGTGAAAAATGTGACATGTTTATAGTCAGCTTTATACCATAGTTTTTGAGTATACAATAAATGCCATTTGAAACCTTGTCTTTTATTGTTGTTTTATACAGATCATTTCCATGGTTTGCTGTGATACTGTGAAATTTATGATTTAACTACATCAAATCAACAACTGAAATTTATAAAATTTGGCCGTGAATTTGATAGGACCCTATATATGACTATGACTTCAGTAAGGTGCCAAATAGCCAAGGAGATACTTTCCTCTGTCCTATTTAAACTGACAGACTGAGTGTGTCGGCGATTGACGAGCACGAGCGAGGATTGCCTGCTGTGTCTGTCCACCATGCAGGTGGCCACTCTTTTCATGGAAGTTAACTTCAGCGCAAATGCCTGAGACATCATGGCACTCATGCTCGAGACAGACTCTGCCAATTTCTCTCCAATGGTGAGCAGTGCCTCTGAAAGTGCTGGCAGAACCTCACACATTTTCTGCTTCTGCTCCAGAGTCGTCCTCTTCATTGATGACCCCGAGGCTCAGCATCTGTGTCCAGCTGAGCAGAGCTTGAAGGATCCTGTGTGCTCTGATGAAAGACATGAATTGGAACTCACAAGGGAAAGTGTTCAAAGTCATTAGTGTACAATGATCAAAGTTCAGTTTCTGGTGACAAGTCAACATTGGGTGGAATCTTATGCACTTTAAGAGATAATGGAGGGTCGGGACCATTTTCGGGTCCTAATCTTGCACTGGCAGTTGGCACACCCATCTGGGAGGTCCTCTCATAGGTCAGCTGTTCAATTAAGGACAGCATGTCGGTGCCTGAGGCTGCAGGCTCAATTAGAGGGCTTGCAGCCTGGGAAGGATGGCAGCCTCATTGACAGAGGTGGGAACTGCCACAGTTGGAGAGGAACACAATGGGGCCTCCGTCTTGAGGTACCTGCTGAAGAGGTTAGAATTCAATAAAATAAACAGTGGTCACAGCTGCGATGACAACCCTGTGGAGATGAAACCCCTCCACAGGATGGCCGACAGCAACAGCTGTGGCCTGCTGATGGTTGCGGTTCCAGGGAGGGGGTTAGTGTAGGAGCCCTCATGGGCCACCACCCAGCCCCCGCCACCTCCCCCGCCCCGGTCAGCTGCTGGCAATCCACCGGTAGGCATCTGCTAGGCTTGGCCCTCAATGAGGGGGGGCTCATCCACCACTGGGAAGGTTCGGCAGCAGCTCTAATCAGCCCACAAATGGGCAGTTAATTATGCAGATTGGAAACCTGGTGCTGCCAGGCAAGTAGCCTCTGAAGGTGATAACCCACCTCCAGGAAGATTGCCCGGAGGCAAAAACATGTCGGTCCACTCACCCAATGCCAACTTCTGTGAAATCCGTCCCGGTGCCACCTTGAAGCCTGCCCCTGAAGGATCAGGAAGATTCTGCCCATTGTGTGTCATTTGGCTGTTTGCTATCTAATTCTGCCACTAGATATCTGGAAGCCCCCCATCTCTTCATCTCCAATACCCATGGACTCTTCTACTTTGCTGATCTCCATGGCCTCCTCCTCCACAACAGTCAGGGTGGCTATGACTGGAGGGCCACCCACGGTTCTCTGCATCTCCCTGGAGTTCTGCATTCTCTTCTGAAAGAAGAGAAAGTAGAGAGTTATGAGCATGAGAAATGGAATGTTTTGAGAACCTAGAATGACAATATTTGTGGAGGATGACTGTGAGGGATGGGTGTGAGATGGCAATAAGATGAGGATGAGTGTCAATGGCGGCTGTTCAGATGGGAACATGAGAAGGCGCCTCGAGAGAGAGGAATGATTGAGCTGTAAGATGTGCTGCTTTGAGGGGTTCTGTGCAGATTGTGGGGTTGGCCCTTTAATGTGTCATGCCATTGATCTTTCCTGACCTGATGAAGTCATTGAACTTCTTGCAGCACAGTATCCATGAGCCAGGGCCACACTCCCGCTGCTCACCTCCTCAGCCACTATGGCCACACCTGCTTGTTCTCAGAGGCTGGCCTCTTCCTCCCATCCGCTGGCAAGAATATAATTCTGCAAGCCCTCACAGTCCACAGCATTACCTCCAGGGGTGCCTCAGAGAACAGGTGGGGAAGGGTGGATTGAGATTCCATCAGTACCATTGCTGACTCTGTCCTGACAATTGTACAATGGATCCATTCTGACCCCTACTGGGGTCCCTTTAAATAGAGAGGCTTGACTAATCAAGTGCAGGTTTTGATCATGCCTGCTTCCTCCGATTGGATGAGAAATCCAGAAGAAGGTTACGAATGCTGTGTCTGAGTTAAAAAGCCACAGCAAAGCTTACTTCACTTTCTTTCGAGTTCCAGACTTGCTGCCAACCTTCCTTACTGCAATTGGGACCAAAAGTTTAGATTCTGCTCACTCTTTCTTGCCTAAATTTTATGGACGCCCCCGCCACCCCCCCCACCCCCCCACCCCACAAACACAATCTCGAGATGGGTTCAGAGGCGGTGGAGGGTGCCACAGAATTACGACAGGAGGCAGTGGTGTGGAGGGCCCGTCATCTCCCTAGCACAACGCAATTTTATTGTGGGCAGGATAGACCAAAGACGACCTTCCCACACAGTGATCAATTGAAGCCCTTAAGTGGCCTATTAACAGCCACTTAAGGGCCTCTTCCTTCCGTCACTAGGATTTAACCAGTGGTTGGCTGGGGAGGCCTTCGCCATGGGGGGAGTTCATAAAGTAAAATAAGGTGTCCTCCCTACAGGTTTGAGCAGGGAAGCCCTACTCTTTGGGAAATCCGTGGCCCACGAAGGGCACCCGCCAGGTAAACCTGCACCTCCCTGATCCACCCTCCCCCAGAATTAAATGCCCACTTTGCCCCAACTCCTCCCCGGGGCCTGTCGGTCTTGCCCTGGTAAACCCCGTCTCACTTACCTTGGATTCAGACTTCAGCGCTGCACTTGCCTCTTGCACTACTGGCAGTAACCACTGCTCCCAGTGGCAATGCCAATACTGCTAAGCTGCTGGCCCTCTGCTTGACTGGCAGCTCTTGGAGGCGAATCCTCATCTTTAAAGGGACGAGGATCCTGGCACAGGGCTGTTAATTGGGCTGGCGCCATCGAATCTCTCTGAGGGGTGGTGGGGATGCTCCAGCTGGCCGAAGGTGGGATTCCCCCGTGCTTTTTTGGCCTGGAATCGGGAGTCCAGCCTGGGCACAAACTTCAGCCCAAATCAGTGTCTATTCTATCATAATTTTAAAGACCTCTATTTGGTCATCCCTCAGCCTTTTTTTTTCTAGAGAAAAGAGACCCAGTCTGTTCATCCTTTCCTGATAGTTATAGCTTCTCAGTTCGGGTATCTTCCTTGTAAATCTCTTTTGTACCCTCTCCAGTGCCTGTATAATCTTTTTAAAATATGGTGATCAGAACTGTAAACTGCAAAGTGTGGTCTAACCAAGGTTCACAAAATCAAGTTCCTTGCACTTTCAGGATCAATAGCTCCTTCAAGCCAATATCCTCCATGAAATTATGCATACTTAATGTTGAAATTATAATAGCTAAAATAAATCTTACAAGCTAAATAGCTAAGTCAAAGCAGAGGAGGAAGGTTCCAGGTTTGACCCCTTTTTGTACATATGGCAGTAAGGATGCTGCAGTTGTCCTGCTATAAGTGTACATGTGTGGATATCAGTTGAGAACAACTGGGCATGACTCTGATGCCTCTTTGGTTGAATGACCTGCCAACACTTGCTGTTGAGGTTCAGACTTAAAAAATGGGTATGTGGACCAAGGCTCCAGAAGGCAGCCATTAACCAGTGCCTGCAGAAAGGTATATCAGCGAGGAGCCCAAGAGATACATTTTCAACCTTTCACCTGAGCATAAAACTGACATTGCATGTTAGGCACTGTCATGAAATCAATAAAAATGAAAATCACATAACAGGTAGCCAATCTACAGCAGCAGTTTTAAACTAGGGTGGTTAAGTTGATAAAACTATCATGAATGTCTTCAGGAGAATAGAAACTGTGCACAACAATTCAAGCATCAGGAACAGAATGCTATTTAGACTTTAGCACACTATGGATAAACTGACTAACCAAGACATGCCTTTCCCCTGTGGGCTACTGCTAAGTGATCTTGTTTGTTGGCAATCCCTTACTGTTTTGGTGTGTAAAAATGTGCCAAGAATTGATTCATGACATTGTCATTCTTCTGTCTCCTGGATGGATTGGTCTTCAGTGCACCATTTCTACCAGTTACTTGGCTGTTTAACTTGTGAAATAACAATCTTCGTGTTCTCTCAAACTGGTCACTGCGTCATGTATTATATCACAACAAGCTTCCAGAAAACAAACCAATTTTTATATTTATGTATAGAACCTGCAAGAATAAGGCATATTAATTTTGTCATATGGAACATAAATTTTAAAGTCTTATTGGACTAAAAACATGGCTGCACCTGCATTCTAACAGGACAGTGGCTGGAAACATTTGCATTCTAAGAGACAGTTGCCTGGAGAAGACAATGGAACTGCTCCCTGATTCAATTAACCAAATGGAGTTTGATCACAAGGCATTGACTGTGTGAAAGCTAGCTTTCCAGCCCCCCACTGAGGATGTCTACGAAGATTGAAAGAATCCACAAAACCTCGCTGGGCAGATTGTCCCGAAAAAAAGAGCTAGTCACATGACTGGCCTGCTGGCCCTGGTTTGGATTGAATTGTGTTCACAGAACAGGTTGAGATCAGACTACAACTGAACTTGAAGGAAGACAGCATCTCCCTGTCTCGCTGTCTCTCTCACTCACGTAAAGCAGAGACTGCAACTGGATTTCAATAAGAAAGAAAACCATCAAAACTAATTTGAAAGTGTGTACTGGGCCCCAACGAGACGGCAAGTTTTAAATGCAACCAAAGACTTTAAATCAAACTCAAAAGACAGTAAATGAACTCCAGCTATTGCTTCAAACCTTTCCCTTTGATACTTTCCCCTTTTCTGTCTCTATCTGCATGTGTGTTCATTGCCTATGCATGCTAGCATGGTCACATTGCATATTTTTAGTAGTTTTACCCAAATTAGAGTTTTAAGGCGAATAAACTTACATCTTTCTTGTTTAAATCTAAGAAACCCTGTCTGGTTGATTGCTTTGCCATTACAATTGAAGAGCAGTGAACAAGGATTCACTGAGTGGAAGCTAAAAACACGGTGTTTTAAAAATTAAACCCTGTTATGGTCAAACCAGGAAAAGGCTGAGGGGGAACCCCGAGACCCCCTTCTCACCTGGTTGTAACACCTTGAACTCACATCTTTAGTTCTCTCCTATCTCCCTTCAAGCCCTCTCTGAGCTCATCTTGTCCATGAGACCCTACCTTTTGCTCCCTCGATCCTATTCCCACTAAACTGCTGACCACTCAACTTTCTCTCCAGGTCCCCATGATAGCTGATATTGTTAACAATTCTCTTTTTTCAGATACTCTTTTCTCCTTCAAATCTGCCATCATCATCCCTCTCCTCAAACGATTGACCATTGACCCCACCATCCTTGCAAACTACTGCCCCCATCTCCAACCTTACTTTCCTCTCCAAAGTCAGTGAATGTGTTGTCATCTTCCAAATCCATGTGCACCTTTCCTTCAACTCCAGGATTGAATCCCTCCAATCAGGTTACTGTCCATTCTACAGTACCAAACAGTTATTATCAAAGTCATAAATGATATCCTATGTAACTGTGGCAAAAGGTAAGCATTTCCTCCTCATCCTTCTTGACCAGTCTGCAGCCTCCACTGTCATCCAGCTGGGTGGGACTGTTCTCACTTGGTTCCATTCTTATCTATCTAATCACATCCAGAGTATTACTTGCAATGGCTTCTCTTTCCACTCCTGCACCGTTACCTCTGATGTCCTCTAAGGATCTATCTTTGACCCCTTTGCACAGGTCAGGCTGAAGAACCACACTTGAAGTCATAGATTTAACTTTAACAAAGATTTAACAAGCTTTAATAAAAGAACTTCTGTAGAGTTCTTTCTTACTGCTGCTCACTACAGCAACAGATGCTTATCTGACCTTTCAACAAACCCCCGGGTTAGGTGTTTTCCCCAAACCAATGAGTTCCTTTCAGTTTTACTTCCAAATGCCATATAGTCTCCACTCAAGCCCATATATGCAATCATGACACTCTCCTATTTCTCATCGACATGCTGCCCCCCAGAACTTCATCTGTTGTATGTTTTTTTGGTATGCTGTCACCTTAATATGCTTAGTTAGTCCAGCTTAGAGAGATTCCTTAGTCTGGAGTAATTAGAATATTAACCTTTATTACATTCTAACTATGTACAGCTTCACACCAGTCTGTGTGGCTCATCTAAAGCCATATTGCATCGATCTTCAAGCCGCCCTCACTTGTGATCTCTTCCACCATCATAGTAGAAGGTATTCTTTACACTGTCTCAACATAAACCCTTTCAGACCCTTATACTACATGATCCAAGACTCTGTTAGTTTTCACATTTACACTGACCACATCCAGCTCTCTCTCACCACCCCCTCTCTCGACTCCTCCACTGTTGCTAAATTATCAGACTGCTTATCTGACATCCAGTACTGAACAGCAGAAATTCCCTCTAATTAGATAGTGGGAAGACTGAGCCATAGTTTTCGGTCCCCGCTCCAAAGTCCATTCCCTAGCTATTGATTCCATCCCTCTCCCTGAGCTAAAACAGACTGTCGCAACATTGGTGCCAAATTTGACACTGAGATGAGCTTCCAATCACATATCCGTGCCAACACTAAGACCACTTATTTCCACCTTCATAACAAGCTGAAACCCTCATTCATGCCTTTGTTACCTCTAGACTTGACTATTCTGATGCACTCCTGGCTGGTCTCCCAATTCCACCCTTTATAAATTTAAAGTCATTCAAAACTTTGCAGCCCTTGCCTTTTCTTTGTACCAAGTCTCATTCACCGATCACCCATGTTCTCACTGACTTGCATTCTCACTGACCTGTATTGGCTCCCGCTCATGCAACGCCTTAATTTTAAAATTCTTATTCTTGTTTTCAAATCCCTCCATGGCCTGGCCCCTCCCTACCTCTGTAATCTCCTCCAGTCCTACAAAGCTGATCTAATTCGGGTCTCTTGAGCATCCCTGATTTTAATTGCTCCACCATTGTTGGTGGCTGTGCCTTCAGTTGCCTTGGCCCTAAGGTCTCAAATTCCCTCCCTAAATCTCTCTAAGTCTCTCCCTCTCTTTCTTCCTTTAAGACACTCCTTAAAACCTACCTCTTTGACCAGGCTTTTGGCCATCTGTCCTAATATTGCCTTATGTTGAATTTTACTCTACAATGCTCCTGTGAAGCACCTTAGGACATTTTATTATGTTAAAGGTGCTATATAAATATGGGTTGTTGGGGGTATATCATTCTATGTAACCCTGTGAGGAATTTTGCTCCATCCCACCCTCATGACCGAAGCAATGCTCTAACTTAGTATTCCATTCGGGGGAATTGTACATTCAAAGCACTGGGTGAACGCATGTATCTTTAGTATAGACAGCACAGTTTTGGAGGCACTCATTGATCATACTTTTAGCACATTTTAGTGTGCAGCTTCTGACTAAGGTGAAGGCTGCCTCTATGTTTTCTGGTAATTGGAAATGAATCAAAATTAGTTATCTTTGCACTGTCATTTTCTCTGATAATGCTTGATATCTACAACAAAGTAAATCACTACTTTTTATTCCATGCTACCTTGGTTCAAGTTACTGAGATGTAGCTTTTTTAAATGCATTGTTAAACCCTGGAACTGTGCTGTGCATATTATATGAATAATTATTTCAGTTCGCTCAGATTCTTTTGCCTGTATTTTAATGGAGATGCTAACTCACTCATTTTTAAAATAGATTACTGTTTCCATTAAAACAGTGGGCAAAGGAATTTCAGAGGAACAGGGTGAGATCTATCATGAATTTTATTTTCAAGGTTTAAATCTGTTGTTTTCAAATATAATAACCTGAGTATTCTGAGTGAGTTATTCATAGATTTGAATTGGCTCACTGAAATCTATACAAAATAAATAGTATATTGAGTAATCCAGGTTTTAGATTAATACACTCAGGAAAGAAGTTCAGAAAAATACATCTATTTCATTAGAGCAAACCAGATTAACTAAAGGATCAGTTCCAAAATCTTAAATTGATAATTTAAGGTGAGATATTTGGTGATAATTTAATTTTCCTATTAGCAATAGATTGAACTTTACGATCTGGGCTATAAGGACTCTCTTTGAGTCCTGTTTACAGCAGTCCCCAGATTCCAATGGAAACTTCATCCAGCAATAAGTGATTACGAGCTGTGGACTAAAAACACTAATTGAGCCAATTATTAAGGACAGATCCAATTAAATTAAGTAACAGCGTATTCTGATATTCCAAATCCCAAGTACTTGTAGCTTCATAAGTCACATGTAAGACAGGCTTTATTGCACTAACCAGACTTCAGTTAATACATTTATGGGCCATTTTGTTTTATACCTGGGTGAATTCCAATATAAGAGCATTTAAAATTTACTGATACCATTGTAATATATCTTGAGGCAATGCAAATGGCTTTCTTTCAACATTACTGCCTTATGTCAATATACATGTGAAGAATCTAATCAGTCTCAAATGTATATGTGTTATTCTGAATGGACATTAGGAAAAGTTGCATTTCCAGTATATTGCGCAAAAAATATTTTTTCCTGCAATAATATACATAGAGATTAAAATAAAACGCAATGTTGAGAATAATACTTCAGAAACAGTATGTACCAATGGAGGAAGAGACTTGCCTGATATTCCCTCGAGTATCGAAGATTGAAGGGTGATTGATTTGAGGTGTTTAAAATGATATAAGAATTTAACAGAGAGATTCAAATAGAAACTATTTCCTCCGGTGGGGGAATCCAGAGCAAGGAGGAGAAAGAAAGACTCTACAAGAAGGATGAACCATCCATGGCTAAGGAAGTTATGGATGGTATCAAACTGAAAGTAAAGGCATACAATGTTGCGAAGATTAGTGGTAGGCCAGAAGACTGGGAACATTTCACCAACCAACAAACAATGACAAAAATAATAAAGAGGGAAAAAATAGATTATGAGAGAAAACTAGCAAGGAATATAAAATCAAACAGTAAGAGAATCTACAAGTATATAAAAAGGAAGAGAGTAGCTAAAGTAAATGTTGATCCCGTAAAAGATGAGACTATGGAATTAATATTGGGAACCTAGGATTTGGCAGAGACTTTGAACAGATATTTTGTATCTGTCTTCATGGTAGAAAACACTAAAAGCATCCCAATAATAGTAGGAAATCAGGGGCAAAAGGGAGGGAGGAACTTAAAACAATCATTATCACGAACGAAAAAATACTCGGCAAACTAATGGGACTAGAGACTGACACAGTTCCCCAAACCTGATGGCCTACATCCGAGGTCTGAAAAGAAGTGACTACTGAGATAGTGGATGCAATGGTTGTAATCCTCCAAAATTCCCTATTTTCTGGAAAGGTCCCAGCAGATTGAAAAACTGCACATTATAATGTCCCTACTCAAGAAAGTAGAGAGACAGAAAGCAGGAAACTATAGGCCAGTTAGCCTAACATATGTCATTGAGAAAATGTTGGAATCCATTATTAAGGAAGTAGTAGCAGAAATAGGAGAATACATCAGATGAATGCATGGCTGGAGAGATGGTGTAGGAGGGAGGGCTTCAGAATTTTGGAGCATTGGGACCAGTTCTGGAAAAGTGGGACCTGTGCAAGGTCTACACCAGAACAGGACTGGGACAAATATCCTTGCAGGAAGGTTTGCTAGTGCTGTTGGGGATGGTTTAAGTTAGTTTGGCAGGGGGATGGGAACCTGAGGGCAGTTTCAGATAGGACAATTTCAGGGCAGGGAACGGGAGGCAGAAAATTAGCAAGTGACTCTGAAAGACAGAAGAAGCAAAGATTAAAAAGTGTGCAGCACAGTAATTTGGCAGTGTAAAATGTATTTATTTAAATGCAAGGAGTATAGCAAATAAAGCAGACGAGCTGAGGGCATAGATAGACACATGGCAACACAATATTATTGCTCTAATGGAAACTTGGCTTAAAGAGGGAGAAGAATGGCAACTCAACATCCCTGGATGTAGAATTTTCAGGCAGGATAGAGAGGAGGATAAAAAAGGAGGGGGTGCAGCATCTTTGGATAAGGAATCAATAACAGCTTTGAGGAGGGATGATATGCTAAATGAATCATCAAATGAGGCCATATGGGTTGAGGTCAGAAATAAAAAAGGGGCACACACACAACTAGGAGTGTACTATAGACCCCCAAATAGTGAGAGGGAGATAGAAGAACAAATATGTAGGAAAATTACTGAGTGCAAAAACTGTAGGGCGATAATAGTTGGGGATTTCAACTACCCTAATATCAACTGGGATGCAAACAGTGTGAAGGGCTCAGAGGGCACAAAATTCTTGAACTGTATTCAAGAGAACTTTTTTAGCCAGCATGTAGCCAACAAGAGGAGGCATTCTAGATTTAATCTTCAGTAATGAAGCTGGGCAAGTGGATAAAGTAGCAGTGGGTGACCATTTTGGAGATAGTGACCATAATACATTTAGTTTTAGCATTATCATGGAAAATGACAAAGATGAAACAGGAGTAAAAGTTCTAAATTGGGAGAAGGCAAATTTTATGAAACTGAGAAGTGTCTGGCAAAAGTGGACTGGATACAGATACTTGAAGGAAAATCAATGGTAAACCAGTGGGAGGCATTCAAAAGTGAAATTCTATGGGCACAGTGTAGGCATGTCCCCACAAAGATAAAGGGTGGTACTGCCAAATCTATAGCCCCCTGGTTATGTAGAAGCTTACAGGTTAAGTTAAATCAGAAAAGGAAAGGTTATGACAGTCACAAAAAACTCAATACTTTAGAAAGCCTAAAGGAGTTTCGAAACTGCAGGGGTGAAGTAAAAAAGGAAATTAGAAAAGCAAAGAGAGGACATGAAAAATTATTGGCAGGTACAATGAAGGCAAACCCAAAGATGTTTTATCAGTACATTGAAGGCAAGAGGATAACTAAGGAAATGATAGGGCCTATCAGAGATTTTCAAGGGAACCTATGTGTCGATTCAGAAGATGTGGGCAAGGTTCTTAATGAGTTTTTTGTCGCTGTCTTCACAAAGGAGAGGGCTGATGCAGACATTGTAGTAAAAGAGGAGGAGTGTGAAATATTAGATATGATAAGTATAATGAGAGAGGAAGTACTAGAGGGTCTGACATTCTTGAAAGTGGATACATTGCCAGGGCCGGATGGATTGCGTCCCAGGTTGTTAAGGGAAGCCAGCGAGGAAATAGTGGATGCGTTCAGTATCATCTTCAAATCCTCACTGGATGCGGGCGAGGTGCCAGAGGACTTGAGGCCTGCGAACATTGTACCATTGTTTAAAAAGGGTGGGAGGGATCGGCTAAATAATTATAGGCTGGTCAGTCTGACCTTAGTGGTGGATACATTATTAGAATCAATTCTCAGAGACAGGATAAATTGTCACTTAGGAAGGCACAGATTAATCAGGGATAGTCAGCATGGATCTGTTATGGGAAGGTCGTGCCTTATTAACTTGATTGAGTTTTTTTAGGAAGTGACAGGGAGGATTGATGAGAGTAGTGCAGTGGATGTGGTCTACATGGATTTGACAAGGTCCCGCATGACAGACTGGTCAGAAAAATGAAAGCCCATGGGATACAGGGGGATGTGGCAGGTTGGAACCAAATTTGGCTCAGTGACAGAAAACAAAGGGTAGTAGACGATGTATGTTTATGTGATTGGAAAGTGGTTTCCAGTGGCATTCCACAGGGCTCAGTGTTGGCTCTCTTGTTGTTTGTAGTATATATTTTTTCTCCGGGTGCTCCGGTTTCCTCCCACAAGCCAAAAGACTTGCAGGTTAATAGGTAAATTGGCCATTATAAATTGTCACTAGTATAGGTAGGTGGTAGGGAAATATAGGGACAGGTGGGGATATTTGGTAGGAATATGGGATTAGTGTAGGATTAGTATAAATGGGTGTTTGATGTTCGGCACAGACTCGGTGGGCCGAAGGGCCTGTTTCAGTGCTGTATCTCTAATCTAAAAAAAATCTTAATGATTTAGACTTAAATCTGGGAGGCATGATTGGGAAATTTGCTGATGACACAAAAATTGACTATGTAATTGATAGTGAAGAGGATAGCTGTCAACTCCAGAATGATATCAATGGTTTGGTGGAGTTGGCAGAAAAATGGCAAATGGAATTCAATCCAGAAAAGTGTGAGGTAATGCATTTGGGGAGGGCAAACAAAGCAATGGAATACACAATAAGCAGAAGGATATTGAGAGGGGTAGAAGAAGTGAGAGACCTTGGAGTGCATGTCCACAAGACCCTGAAGGTGACAAGACAGGTAGATAGAGTGGTGAAGAAGGCATATGGAATGCTTTCCTTTATTGGCCGAGGTATAGAATACAAATGCAGGGATGTAATGCTGGAACTGTATAAAATGCTGGTTAGGCAACAGCTGAAGTATTGCGTACAATTCTGGTCATTACATTACAGGAAGAACATAATTGCTTTGGAGAGAGTACAGAGGAGATTTACAAGAATGTTGCCAGGGCTTAAAAGTTGCAGCTACGAGGAAAGATTGCATCAGCAAGGGTTGTTTTCCTTCGAATAGAGGAGGCTGAGGTGTACAAAATTATGAGGGGCCTAGATAGAGTAGACAGGAAGGACCTGTTGCCCCTAGCAGAGAGGTCAATTACCAGGGGGCACAGATTTAAGGTGATTGGTAGAAGGATTAGAGGGGACATGAGGAAAAACCTTTTCACCCAGAGGGTAGTGGGTGTCTGGAATTCACTGCCAGGAACAGTGGTGGAGGCAGAAACCCTCAACTCATTTAAAAGGTACCTGGACACCTGAAGTGCTGTAACTTGCAAGGCTATGGACTAGGTGCTGGAAGGTGGGATTAGATTGGGCGGCTAGTTTTTTCGGCTGTTGCAGACACGATGGGCTGAATGGCTTCCTGTGCCTTAATTTTTTTTATGGTTCTAGAGTTATTTAAGGAGGGATATACTTGTAATGGATACAGTTCAGAGATGGTTCAGAGAAGGCACAGTGGCGCAGTGGTTAGCATCACAGCCTCACAGCTCCAGCGACCTGGGTTCAATTCTGGGTACTGCCTGTGCGGAGTTTGCAAGTTTTCCCTGTGACCGTGTGGGTTTTCGCCGGGTGCTCCGGTTTCCTCCCACTGCCAAAAACTTGCAAGTGATAGGTAAATTGGCCATTGTAAATTGCTCCTCGTGTAGGTAGGTGGTAGGGAATATGGGATTACTGTAGGGTTAGTATAAATGGGTGGTTCTAGATCGGCACAGACTCGGTGGGCCAAAGGGCCTGTTTCAGTGCTGTATCTCTAAATAAATAAAGGTTCATTATTTTGATGCCTGGGATGAAGCAGCTGTCTTATGAGGAAAGGTTGAACAGGTTGAGCCTATACTCATTGGAGTTTAGAAGAATGAAATGTGATCGTATTAAAATATATACGTTTTTGAGCGGGTTTGACAGGATAGATGATGAGACAATGTTTCCCCTCGCAGGGGAATCTAGAATTGGGGGCATACTTTCCGAATTAAGGGGTTTCCCATTTAAGACAGAGATGAGGAGAAATTTCATCTCTCAGAGTGTCATGAATCTTTAGAATTCTCGAGACGGATTCTTGAACTATAGGGGAGTTAAGGGATATGGGGAATAGGCAGGGAAGTGGAGTTGAGGCCAAGATCAGATCAGCTATGATCTTATTGAATGGCTCGAGGGGTAGTATGGCTGACTCCTACTCCTACTTTGTATGTTCTTATGTAACAATAATTACACAATTTTATTCAGCCTTGCAAAACTGGAGAGTGGTGTCAAGGCTACTGGATGATCAGTTCATTCACACTTGAGGTTAAAGCATTGACTTCTCTCTAGGTGGGTCTCCTTGTCTTCCTACTGACTGCAGCCTATTCTGCTCCAATGTCCTCTTCTTATATTATTTTTCTTGGTTTGGGTTGTGGGTACCAGTTGCTGAAAGTCCCACTTTAGCCAACCTCACACTTTGTTAGGCCTTTTTAGTCTTCTTAATCAGCTATTAACAAACTTGGAATTCATTCAAAACCAAACTGCTAGCCCAGGTGCAGTGCTAGGCATTTCCCCTTATTGGATTAATGGTCTTCCTCATTCATTAATTATTTCAATCTTGGTATCAGACTTCAGTCCACATGCAAGCCAGGGTCTAGGATGACCTGATCAATCTGCATGTAGCAGCAGTTTCACAATAGTGTCCAAAAGGTTGAACTCCTTTAACTCCTTCAGCACTTTTAAATTTCAGTAGACATAAATCACATTCAAATCATTTTTCTTTTTCCACCCTTGTTCAAGCATACTCCGTCAGCAGATCTAATATACAAGTTTGTCCCCCAGGGGAAAACCATTCCTAGTCACCTCCACAAATCCAAAAAAGACAAAGGGTGGGAAGGTGATTGGAGGCCAAACAGTCCTGGAAGAGAAAGAAAAGCAGGAGACATAGGGGGCCCTCCTCCAGCCAAAAACGATAGTGCTGTAAGGAGGAATGAGACCCAGAGACCTGTGTGCTTCCATTGTAATAAAGCACGTCATCTAAGAGCAGACTCCTGGAAACAACAGGGCACATCCGCTCAGTGAAGGAGGAAGGACCCTGAAGGAAAGCACAGCTGAACAAGCTGTGGCTTTAACTGAGCAGTAGTAAGGCCCAGAAAACATACTGCTGTAGGTGCAGGAAAATCTAATAGGATTCCTGAAGGTTATCAGGATTTTGTGTCTGAAGGGAGAGTAACTCCATACCCCTCGAGTGGGGCAAGCAAGCCCATAGTAATCCTTAGCGTTACAGTGGTCACTAGATCTGTTTCACTGGGAAAAGGACTGACCTTTCCCCCGGAGAGTGCAGTAAATACCAGAATGGTGGTGAATGGTATTGGAGAGCAATGTACGCCTGTCCCTTTACACCGGGTACACCTGGAGAGCGACCTAGTTTCAGGACTGGTGACCGTAGGGATTGTCCCTAGTTTACCTGTGGATGGGGTTGACCTGCTCCGAGGTAATGATCTGGCGGGGGTGAAGGTAGTAGCTTCCGCAGTAGTGAAAGAGAGACCGCAGGAGGTTAGAGAGACATGGCCAGCAGGAGACGGTCCCCTGCAGTTCCCCTGAAGGTGTGGTGAATCGGGCCATGACCAAACCAGCTCCCCCAGAGGAGACTGAATTGGCACTGCAGGCAGATGACCATGAGGTCTGAGACTTTCTTCAGAATGTTCGAGGACCCAGGGAACAAATTAAATGGATCTTTCCGAGCTGGGGCTCAGTGAGCCGAGCCAGTACTGAGAGAGTTAGCACAGGCTGCCCAGACTGAAACTGAAGCAGAGGGAGTCCCTGATTGCTATTATTTAAAGAATGAGGTACTGATGAGGAAGTGGAGTTCTTCTCACAGACCTGAGGACAAAGAGTGGACTGTGGTTCACCAGTTAATCGTCCCACAGAGGTACCGGAGAGAAATATTAAGAATGGCCTCATCCTCCAATGTAAATGCTGACTCTAGAAGCACTTCACCAGAGTTGTTAACAGCATTTACAGAAACCTGCAGGGTCAAAGAGAGTCCTCAAGAGGGCAGAGAAACTGTGAGGGTGATGCCTCACCAAGTCGAAATGCCGCAGGGGAGTGCAGTAGAATTTGGACAAATACCTGCAAGTAGGAATGTCCCAGAGGACAAAGGGAAGATTAGCAAAGAATCTTCCCCACAGTCAGGATAAAAGGGAAGCAGCCATCCCCCAAAGGGAAAAGCCCTTGCATGACTCATCAGGGCAGTGAAAGAGAGATCAGAGTAAATCCATCCACTGCCGACTCTCATAAGCAGAATTTCAAACCTATCTCTTCCTATCTATCTTTGGCCTCCTTATCTCGAGAGACAATGGGTAAGTGCCTGGAGGTGGTCAGTGGTGTGTGGAGCAGCGCCTGGAGTGGCTATAAAGGCCAATTCCAGAGTGACAGGCTCTTCCACAGGTGCTGCAGAAAAATTTGTTTGTCGGGGCTGTTACACAGTTGGCTCTCCCCTTGCACCTCGTCTTTTTTCCTGCCAACTGCTACATCTCTTCGACTCGTCACACTTTAGCCCCGCCTTTATGGCTGCCCGCCAGCTCTGGCGAACGCTGGCAACTGACTCCCACGACTTGTGATCAATGTCACAGGACTTCATTAAAAGCAAAATACTGCGGATGCTGGAAATCTGAAACAAAAACAAGAAATGCTGGATTCACTCAGCAGGTCTGGCAGCATCTGTGGAAAGAGAAGCAGAGTTAACGTTAACTCTGCTTCTCTTTCCACAGATGCTGCCAGACCTGCTGAGTGAATCCAGCATTTCTTGTTTTTGTCACAGGACTTCATGTCGCGTTTGCAGATGTCTTTGAAATGGAGACATGGACGGCCGGTGGGTCTGATACCAGTGGCGAGCTCGCTGTACAATATGTCTTTGGAGATCCTGCCATCTTCCATGCGGCTCACATGGCCAAGCCATCTCAAGAGTCGTTGACTCAGTAGTGTGTATAAGCTGGGGATGTTGGCCGCCTCGAGGACTTCTGTGTTGGAGATACGGTCCTGCCGCCTGATGCCAAGTATTCTCCGGAGGCAGCGAAGATGGAATGAATTGAGACGTCGCTCTTGGCTGACATACGTTGTCCAGGCCTCGCTGCCATAGAGCAAGGTACTGAGGACACAGGCTTGATACACTCGGACTTTTGTGTTCCGTGTCAGTGCGCCATTTTCCCACACTCTCTTGGCCAGTCTGGACATAGCAGTGGAAGCCTTTCCCATGCGCTTGTTGATTTCTGCATCTAGAGACAGGTTACTGGTGATAGTTGAGCCTAGGTAGGTGAACTCTTGAACCACTTCCAGAGCGTCGTCGCCAATATTGATGGATGGAGCATTTCTGACGTTCTGCCCCATGATGTTCGTTTTCTTGAGGCTGTTGGTTAGGCCAAATTCATTGCAGGCAGCCACAAACCTGTTGATGAGACTCTGCAGGCACTCTTCAGTGTGAGATGTTAAAGCAGCATCGTCAGCAAAGAGGAGTTCCCTGATGAGGACTTTCCGTAATTTGGACTTCGCTCTTAGACGGGCAAGGTTGAACAACCTGCCCCCTGATCTTGTGTGGAGGAAAATCCTTCTTCAGAGGACTTGAACGCATGTGAAAGCAGCAGGGAGAAGAAAATCCCAAAAAGTGTGTATGCGAAAACACAGCCCAGTTTCACGCCACTCAGGATAGGAAAGGGGTCTGATGAGGTGCCATTATGTTGAATTGTGCCTTTCATATTGTCATGGAATGAGGTGATGATACTTAGTAGCTTTGGTGGACATCCGATCTTTTCTAGTAGTCTGAAGAGACCACATCTGCTGACGAGGTCAAAGGCTTTGGTGAGATCAATGAAAGCAATGTAGAGGGACATCTGTTGTTCGCAGCATTTCTCCTGTATCTGACGAAGGGAGAACAGCATGTCAACGGTCGATCTCTCTGCACGAAAGCCACACTGTGCCTCAGGGTAGACGCGCTCGGCCAGCTTCTGGAGCCTGTTTAGAGCGACTCGAGCAAAGACTTTCCCCACTATGCTGAGCAGGAAGATTCCACGGTAGTTGTTGCCGTCACCGCGGTCACCTTTGTTTTTATAGAGGGTGATGATATTGGCATCGTGCATGTCCTGAGGTACTGCTCCCTCGTCCCAGCACAGGCAAAGCAGTTCATGTAGTGCTGAGAGTATAGCAGGCTTGGCACTCTTGATTATTTCAGGGGTAATGCTGTCCTTCCCAGTAGCTTTTCCGCTGGCTAGAGAATCAATGATATCACTGAGTTCCGATTTTGTTGGCTGTATGTCCAGCTCATCCATGACTGGTAGAGGCTGGGCTGCATTGAGGGAATTCTCAGTGACAACATTCTCCCTGGAGTACAGTTCTAGGTAGTGCTCAACCCAGCGGTCCATTTGTTTGCGTTGGTCAGTGATTATGTCCCCTGATTTAGATTTGAGGGGGGCGATCTTCTTGATGGTTGGCCCAAGAGCTCTTTTAATGCTATCATACATTCCTCTGATGTTTCCGGTGTCTGAGGCCAGCTGAATATGACTGCATAGGTGTTGCCAGTAGTCGTTTGCGCAGCGCCTGGCTGTTCTTTGTGCAGTACTTCTGGCTGCTTTAAGTGCTATGGATGTTAACTTGCTGGGGGCTTTCTTGTAGTTCAACAGTGCAATGCGCTTAGCGGCTATGACAGGTTCCAGCTCTTCATTATGAGATTGAAACCAGTCTGCATTTCTCTTCGCACTTTTGCCGTAGGTGGTCAAAGCTGACTCATAGATGGCGTCTCTGATGTGGGCCCACTTGGTCTCAACATCCCCTGTGGGATTGTTTTGAAGGGCTTTTACAAGTGAATTTAGAAATTTTTGTAACAGCTGTGGGTGAGAAATTCTGCTCGTGTTGATGGGCGTGTGGCCCTTCTGCTTGGAATGATGCAACTTCTTTGGTCAGAGCTAATTAAATGTAACCCTCCTTCTACAGTCCTCTACCAGGATATAAGGCCCCCTAGGCAGTCATGGAAATGTGCAAACTGCAAACCTCCCCAAAAATCACATGTTTATTGGGATGCCCATTCCCAAAGTATTGCAGGCTGATTGTGAAGAAACCTCAAATTCCTTTGGGCAACACATAACTATCTCAGACCCACCTCAAGGGAAAAGGGGCAGTTTAAAGCAGCACTGCTCCAAAGGAAAAACAAACTGTAACAAATCCTAAGATTTCTGAATGAATGAGAATGAAAAAGAAAAATGCATGTGTGTTTTCCTGTACCATCTCTTCTTTCTATTTTTATAATGAAATGCTCTCCTAATATCGCATTTCATTCTGCTGGGTGTGGAGGTGTGATGGAAACCATACCTGCCAAAATGAGACATATTAATTTTGTCATATGGAACAATATTTTTGAACTGTTACTGGAGTTGAAATAACTTGTTTAAAAAGATCACAACAGTGACTGAAAACATGGCTGCATATTTGCCTTCTAAAAGACAGTTCCATGAAGACGACAATGAGAGTACTCCCTGATTCAATTAGCCAGATGGGTTTTTATCAATAGTGATGATCAAGA
The DNA here is from genome assembly GCF_036365525.1 of Heterodontus francisci. Classification (NCBI taxonomy): domain Eukaryota; kingdom Metazoa; phylum Chordata; class Chondrichthyes; order Heterodontiformes; family Heterodontidae; genus Heterodontus; species Heterodontus francisci. The sequence continues at coordinate 109,052,630 of NC_090376.1, forward strand.
GACATTAAGAGTCATTGAGTCAGCGCCACTGAGAGTGTCTGATAAGCTTGAAGAAATCCACAAATCTCACAGGTGAGGCTGTTCTAAACAAGGAGCTAGTCACATGCTGGCCAACCTGGGTTTTTTTGTATTGTGCCTGACACATTACAGTTTTGGAAGTGAACTTCAAGAAGAGAGCACCTCTCTCTCTCTCTCTCACGCAAAGTTCCAGGGACCCACAGAAGTAACTTAAGCCTCAAGTTTGAAAGTGTGCACTGGTCCCCAATTAGAATTGCAAGACTTAACTTCAATCAAAGACTTTACATCCAATCCAAAACCAGTAACTGAACTCCAGCTATTACTTCAAACCTTTCCCCTTCTTTCTCCTCCTCTGTCTCTATTTGCGTGTGTGTTTCTCACATATGCATGCAAGCGTGGTTGTGACACTTTTTGTTTAGAAATTTTAATTGACTTAGAGTTTTAAGGTTCATAAGCTTACACCTTTCTTGTTTGAATCTGAGAAAAACTGTCTGGTTGATTTCTTTGAAATCACAATTAGAGAGCAGTGAGCAAGGATTCACTGAGGAGAAACTAAAAACACAGCATTTTAAAAATTAAACCCTGTTACGGCCAAACCAGGAAAAGACTGAGAGGGGAGTCCTAGATCCCTTCCTCACCTAGTTGTAACACGGTTCAAAAATAATGTTCCATATGACAAAATTAATATGTTTCATTTTGGCAGGTGTGGTTTCCGTCACACCAGCGCTCAGGTTAGTGGTTGGGAGGACAAGTAAAAACAAATGAATTCCATGTATCTTTTAAGGCGACTTCTGGCCCCTACTACTATTCCTGCTATATTGCTCTATAATAAGCCTCTAGATAAAGGTAAAGTTGGACCCCAATTATGTCATTGGACCCCTATCCACATATTTAACGAAGGACGCTGCTTACTCAGAAGTGCAGATTAAGATCTGAACCTGCAGGAAGCCAAAAGGATTGGTGTGGGTGTGCCCAGCATACCATTTTAACTGCCTGCTTACCCAACTTCTGCCAGCTGGGAAGGGTTAAATCTATTTTCTATTCTTTACTGCATGTAATTACTTGATCCAAATGCCTTTCCACAATGTTGATCTCTCCTATACCAATCAACTAACCACATAGCTTTGTATAATTAGAACATTTTTGACTCTGCATTCTTCCAATTCTGGCCTCACATCCATCACAGACATCCTTCATCACATTATTAATGGCCATGTCTTCACCTGTCTAAGACCTAAGCTCTAGATTTTCCTCCCTAAACCTCTCTGCTTCTCTAACTATCCTTCTTTAAAGATGCTCCTTAAAAACTACCTTTATTGCCAAGCTTTTGGTCACCTGTCCTAATACCTCTTTCTTCAGCTCAGCCTCAGTTTTATTTTGTCTGATAGCACTCACGTGAAATGTCTTGGGACATAAAAGTACTATATAAATGTAAGTTGTTGATAACATAATTTAAGAAACATTGAAAAGAAATAGTTTAAAATGAAGAAAACATTATTAAAAATTAAGAAGGATAGAGGAGCCAAAATTAACAAGAAAACAGATATAAATATATGAAGATAAAAATTTGGATAGCAGACCATGAAATGGGAACACAAGTAAAGAGGGATAAAACAGGATGCACATAATTAACAATGAGATTGATAACCAAAGCCAGTTAAAGGGTACAAACAAAAGGACTGAAGAAAGGAAATGAGCAGAAGAGACGCAAGAAGGGTTACGAAAGATATGAGTCGAGTGAGCTGAAATGATGCTGTGAGGGAGCAGCAGATGGAGACTTAAAATGTTCATCTGAAATCAGGCACATAGTTATTTTACCAGAGAAGGAATTACAATCATTCAGGTAAGTGTTCATTTATTAGCATCCTATACCGTAAACTCATGGTTAACATTTAGTTAGGAAAGTCAGCATTTAGTGAATGCCAGCCTGCCAAAGCTACGTTAGAAAAAAAATGATATATTTTTATTTTGGAAAGAACAGGGTCTTAGTAATCAGATGATCACACACAAACTAAAATTACAAATGAAGTGAAAAATATTGCTCATGATTTATTCAATAAATATGCTTACAACTCATAAGGGCTGATCTGTCTCTGCAAATGTTACAGGGTAATATTTATGAGTTATCATTCTCAGTGCTGAGCTTCATTCAATGGTAGATAGATTGGATAATCATGTTTGGAGGTCAGAAAACCTAATTTGCAGCCTTCCCAATTTCCAAGCCACTAAAACAAATGACTGCAAAATTGAGTGAATCAAAAATTGTCTCTCAAATTGTCACACTTTCTGGAACAAGGCATTCCTAACTGTTGAGTGCTAACTGTGGCGTGCTTTCATCTGGTATATGGGTCTAAGTGAGAATTTTGTGTCCTTGTAAAAATTAATTTCGGTTAGAATTTGTTTAAAAGAACTGTGAATTAGATTTGTACAACACAGAATTATCTCTATGCATCAACTATGATAAAAATACTTAGCAAAGTGGAATATGGCTGGTCAGAACATGCATCCAAAATTCTATTAATACATTTTGTACCTCAAATACAGTAACTTGTTCCAGATTCAGGCAGGACCACAGCATTGTGAGATACATTTTACAGTCAGATGAATTGTCACCCCTGTGTGGAACAAGTGAGTGGGAACTGGGAAATCAGACAGAGAAATTTGCTTAACTGGATCCTGACAATTAGTGCAGCACTGTTTTTTCTGCTCAGCCTTGAGTCACCCTGAAGTGCACCTGGATAAAATGGTCAAGACTTTCATTTAGATAGTAAAAAAATTTCAAATATTTGTAAACGTGGAATTGTGTGATTTCTCATCCATTTTGTTTAGCATAGCACCCTCTGAGGAAATCTCAGGCTTTGGATGAATGGTAATTCTGGGGAATTCTTGATTTGTGGGTGAAGCTGCAATTTGGTAATGTGAACATGTAAAATTCCTCTTCAGAACGCGGCTTCAACAGGAATTGAATTAGCACTTGAGAAGCAAGAATATGAAGAAAAATGGGGAATAAGAGGGACAGCGAAATGTGGATAGTTCCAATTGAAGAGTTAGCACTTGCACAGTTCTGATAAGCTGAATGGACATCTTCTGTAGCGCACTTCAAGCACCAGGTTCAATTCAGACCAACAGGTTTCTGCAAATACTTATTGAGGTCAACCCTTGAAGATCCAGCAGAGGTGGTGTTCATGATTTGTTTGAGCATTGAACTCACAGAGCTCAGGTCTGGGGAAAAAAAATGTCGAAAGAATTTGCATTAATATAATGCTTTTCATAACCTCATGATCCCCCAAAGGAACAACTTTTGAAATGCAGTCACTATTGTAATATAGGGAAACACAGCAGTTAGTTTTCACACAGCAAGATATCCCAAATGACAATGACATAAATGATCAGACAAAATGTTTTTGGTGGTGTTGGTTGAGGAATAAATATTGGCCGGGACACCATAAAAACACCTGAATCTTCTTCCATTAGTATCATGGGATCTTTTATATTCACATGAAATGATAGGCAGGGCCTTACCTAAACATCTCAGATGAAAGATGGCACTTTGTATGCTGCAACACTCATTTGTTTCATTCTTTTAACAGTTATTAATTTGAGGTAGATATCATTGGAAAAGATGGAAAAGGGATTTATGCATTGAGATTTTATTCCCTGAAACAATTTATTCTTTTACTGGTTATTCATTTCAGTGGATTTGACAGTTAATACAAGTTCTTCTTGTATTAGATATACAAGGAGATTGGATCCCAAATGCATCTTGGTTCACCACACTTCAGAGGCTGAATTTTGGTGGCCTACCCGTGTGGGCCAAACGCCAAAGAGCCGCAGCGATTCCAAGTGCGATGGTTTATTTAAATAGCCGGGGCAGGCTGGCCCCACCCGCACCCCCCCACCACCCCGCCCAATCATGTTGAGGGGGCGGGCTGTCCGTCCCCGGCAATGGTGTCAGCTGCCTATGCACAGGCGCTGACCCCGTTTTTAAAAGGTTGTTTTAAAAGCCCTATCAGCATATTTAAATATTTAAAGGAACAGTTAATGAAATTAAATAAATACATCTCTTTTGCCCGTTTCCTGCTGCCCCCAATAACAATTAAATAAATTTTTTGCCCTCCCCTCAAAACACTTACCTTTACCATCTGACCTTCCCCCGCAACAACTGCAAAAAACTTTATACTACATCCCTTCCCACCATCTCCTACACCCGTGACATTACTTTGACTCTGTCCCCCCACCCCCACACTGAGAAACCTACCTCCTCTCGCTTCCCTACCAGTGTGCGCTTCGTTTCCCTGGATGGGAATCCGAAGGCATGGGACTGCCGGCCGCCGGGCCACAGATTGCAACGGGACATTGGGAGGCTACGTGAGTATATTTAAATTAACTATTTTAATTGATTTAAATATTAAAATGATGGTTTTGGTGCTGAGCGGCTGGGGGGTGGGGGTGGGTGGGAGGGCAGGTGGTGGAGGGCACCACAAGGCCTCACCGCCGCCAGTAATATCAGGCTGGCATCGAGGTCCATGACGGGCTTCATCCGGGGCCATCTTTAGGTCCCCACACTGCCACAGATTCCGACGTTGAGGGCTCCTTAAAATCCAGCCCAGGTATAACCTTAATATTAAAGGTTTATAGTAGTGGTGATCTGCCCAAGGACAGGTCCTCTGCTCATTCCTCCACATCTCATAGTCCTGTGCTTTCCTCTTCAATTGCTCATAAGAGCCTCCCATTTTTTAACTTCCTTGAGAAATGAGCAATATGACTAGGTAAATAGTGGTTTCCCATTGCTTTCCTCATGTGTGCTTTAAAGGAAATACAAGTCCTCTTCCCGAAGGATCCTCCACCTGTAAACAGCCATTGTCCCTCGAGATTCTAGCTCTTTCACCCTCACCACCTAAAATTCGCTGTTTTCGCCATTGCCCAAGGCTTGTAACCAAGGGAGACTCGCAAAAGAGCAGGGATAACCACCCCCTGAAGGTCTCAAATGACCCTTCTGCCTTAATGAAAAGTTTGGCTCACACCCAATGGGAACAAATTTCACATTCATAAAATTGCAGGTAAGTGAAGTGGGGTCGCTGAGGCTGGAATGCTCTGGTGAAGGGAGTGGGGTTGGTTGCAAAATTCAGGTTGGCAAACTATAACTAGTGGAGTGCCATAGAGATCAGTGTTGGGTCTTCAACTATTTATAATCAATATGATGACTTGGAGGAGGTGACCTAGTGTACTGCAGACAAATTTGCAGATAATAAAAAGATAGGGATGAAAGCATGTTGTGAGGAGGGCACAAAGTGTCTGCCAAGAGATGTAGATAGGTTATGTTTCCCAGCTATGCCCCTCCGTGGGCCAAAGACGGCCCAAGGAGGAGGTACAGCACCAACCCCCCAAGCCCACAGGGAGGATGCCTTATTTTACAAGATGTCGTCCCCGCATGCTGGAGGCCCCCCCCACCCCCACCGCCGCTGGAGAAATCCCAGCTGTGGGGGAAGAGACCCTTAAGTGGCCATTATTGGGGCACTTAAGGGGCTCAATTGGCCACTGGGCGGGAAGGTATGAAGGTATGAGGCGCAAGTTGGCCATGACGGATTGAGAGATGTTACTTAAAGGGATGACGGTGGATAGGCAATGGCAAACATTTAAAGAGCAAATGGATGAACTGCAACAATTGTTTATCCCAGTCTGGCGCAAAAGTAAAATGGGAAAGGTAGCCAAACCAGGGCTTACAAGGGAAATTAGAGATAGCATTAGATCCAAGGAAGAGGCATATAAATTTGCCAGGAAAAACAACAGACCTGAGGATTGGGAGCAGTTTAGAATTCAGCAAATGAGGACCAAGGGATTGATTAAGAAGGGGAAAATAGAATACGAGAGCAAGCTTGCGGGAAACATAAAAACTGACTAAAAGTTTCTATAGGTATGTGAAGAGAAAAAGATTGGTGAAGACAAATGTAGGTCCCTTACAGTCAGAAACAGGGGAATTTATTATGGGGAATAAAGAAATGGCTGACCAACTAAATGCATACTTTGGTTCTGTCTTCACAAAGGAGGACACAAATATCATACCAGAAATGTTGGGGAACACAAGGTTTAGTGACAGAGAGGAACTGAAAGAAATCAGTATTAATAAAGAAATGGTGTTGGGAAATTGATGGGATTGAAGGCCGATAAATCCCCAGGGCCTGATGGTATGCATCCCAGATTACTTAAGGAAGTGGCCATAGAAATAGTGGATGCATTGGTGGTCACCTTTCAAGATTCTATAGACTCTGGAACAGTTCCTACAGATTGGAGGGTAGCTAATATAATCCAACTATTTAAATAGGGAGGTAGAGAGAAAGCAGGGAATTATAGACCAGTCAGCCTGACGTCGGTAGTTCATCTTCAAAGATTTTATAGCAGAGCACTTAGAGAACAGTGGTAGAATCGGGTAGAGTTAGCATGGATTTACGAAAGGGAAATCATGCTTGACAAATCTGTGAGAATTCTTCGAGGATGTAACTAATAGAGTTGAAGGGGGGGAGCCAGTGGATGTGGTTTATTTAGACTTTCAGAAGGCTTTCAACAAAGTCCCACATAAGAGATTAGCATGTAAAATTAAAGCGCATGGGATTGGCGGTAGTGTATTGCGATGGATAGAAAATTGGTTGCCAAAAGGAAACAAAGAGTAGGGATAAATGGGTCTTTTTCCCAATGGCAGGCAGTGAATAGTGGGGTACTGCAGGGATCGGTGCTAGGACCCCAGCTATCCACAATATACATTAATGATTTGGACGAGGGAACTAAATGTAATATCTCCAAATTTGCAGATGATGCAAAACTAGGTGGGAGGGTGAGTTGTGAGGAGGATGCAGAGAGGCTTCAGGGTGATATGGACAAGTTGAGTGAGTGGGCTAATGCATGGCAGATGCAGTATAATGTGGATAAATGTGAGGTTATCCACTTTGGAAGCAAAAACAGGAAGGCAGATTATTATCTGAATGGCTATAAACTGAGAGAGGGGAATATGCAACGAGACCTGGGTGTTCTCGTACACCAGTCACTGAAGGTAAGCATGCAGGTCCAACAGACGGTAAAAAAGGGCAAATGGTATGTTGGCCTTCATAGCAAGAGGATTCGAGTACAGGAGCAGGATGACTTGCTGCAATTATACAGGGCCTTGGTGAGGCCACACCTGGAATATTGTGTGCAGTTTTGGTCTCCTTATCTGAGGAAGGATGTTCTTGCTATAGAGGGAGTGCAGCAAAGGTTTACCAGACTGATTCCTGGGATGGTGAGACTGACGTATGAGGAGAGATTGAGTCGGTTAGGATTATATTTGCTGGAGTTCAGAAGAGTGAGGGGGCATCTCATAGAAACCTATAAAATTCTAACAGAACCTGACAGGGCAGATGCAGGAAGGATGTTCTCAATGGTGGGGGATTCCAGAACCAGCGGTCATAGTCTAAGGATATGGGGTAAACCTTTCAGGACTGAAGTGCGGAGAAATTTCTTCACCCAAAGAGTGGTGAGCCTGTGGATTTCGCTACCACAAAAAGCAGTTGAGGCCAAATCATTGTATGTTTTCAAAAAGGAGTTAGATATAGCTCTTGACTCTAAAGGGATCAAAGGGTATGGGGCGAAAGCCGGAATAGGCTACTGAGTTGGATGATCAGCCATGCTCATAATGAATGGCGGAGCAGGCTCGAAGGGCCGAATGGCCTACTCCTGCTCCTATTTTGTATGTTTCTATGTTTTTATGTAAGGCCGTCGCCGGCCTATCCCACCCCAGGGTAAATGACTTGGTGATGGGGTGCCAACAGGACCTATATCTCCCACCTTCCCCACCACCCATCACAATTCTATGGGCCCCATTGCCTCTATCTCCACCTCAGGGCCCGTAGTGTATTTGGATTTCCAAAAGACATTCGATAAGGTGTTATCATACAAGATAACAGGTCATGGTGTTGGGGTAAAATTTGAGCATAGATAAATGATTGGCTAACTAACAGGAAACAGAGGGTCGGGATAATTTTCAGGTTGGCTGACTGCAACTAGTGGAGTGTCATAGGGATCAGTGCTGGGGCGTCAACTATTTACAATATATATTAATTACTTGGAGGAGATGACCAAGTGTACTGCAGACAAATCTACTGATAATAAATAGATAGGGACGAAAGCATGTGAGGAGGGCACAAAGGGTCTGCCAAGAGATGTAGATAGGTTAAGTAAGTGGACAATAACTGGCAGATGGAGTGTAATGTGGAAAAATGTGAAGTTGTCTACTTTGGTGGGAAGAATTGTTATGATGGTGCTTCCATATTTTTTGTTAAGTATTTGTTGAGGATTCATGTATTTTAGAATTATGAACAATGTTTTATTTGGGAAAACTGAAAAGGGTTCCATGGGGATTTCTTTTTTCACTAGGGTCATTGAAAGAACACTGATGTCTTGTTTGAAAACAACATTAACTGGAAATCACCTGACTTCGGATAAATACCCAGCAGGGACTTGTTTGACCTGGGAGAGATGTCTACAGAAAAGTGACAGGTCAAGATTTATAGGGATCAGGAGGCTTGACTCTTGAGATACTATTTTTGGTTTCACTTTGGACATGTTGGGGTGTGAACTGTTTTGAAGGCAGTTGGAGAAAACCAACCAAGACAGCAGTCACTATCAGCACCCTTTTCCATCTCTTTGAGAACTTCCTGTATAAGGAAGTGTATGAAATAGAGTAACTGATGCTGTATTTCTCGAGAAAAGTCTGCCAGAAACCCCTGTTGTCATATTTCTCCTGGAAAGCCTGCCAAACTGATCTTCAATGCTACCTGAAATGAAATGTTCCAGAAAGATCCCAGCTGTCTACGTGTATTTCGGACGCCAACCCAAAAAGCGACAACTGATATCTTTCGATATCTTTTCTTTTTTCTTCGAGAATTAGCAAGTATTGGTCAAAGTATTCTTTTTTGTCTTATTTTTAGCAGAGCTTTAAAGAGAATATCTCTATTTTTTCAGTTACCTGTGTGTGTTTGTGTGTGTGTCAGAGGGGCTAAGATGAAAGTCAACATATTTCACTCTGTATGTTAATTCTTTGCTTTATTACTAGTTATGTCTTGTTTGATAATAAACTGATAATTTTGTTATTTATTTAAGAAACCTGGTTGGTGTATTTTATTCTGGGATAAAGAGTAGAGTCTATGATTGACCGTATCGATAACTGGAAAAACATTTAAAATATATGTTGTAACCTGTGGAGAAGTGGAACTAGAAAAGACAGTGCACTGCTCCCGCCTCAGTCGGAACAGAATAGAAAAGCAGAATATCATTTACATGGAGAGAGAAAGTAGAATGGTGCGGTACATGAATCACAAAAAGTTAGTTTGCAGATAAAGCAAGTAATTAGGAAGGCAAAGAATGTTGGCCTCTATTGCAAGGGGGGTGAAGTATCAAAGTAGGGAAGTCTTGATGAAACTGGCAGATGAGAAGATTGGCCAGAATAAAAAGCAGCAAAGAACGACAAAAAGATTGATAGGGAGGGAAAAATTAGAGTACGAGAGAAAGCTGGCAAGAAATATAAAAACAGATAGTAAGAGTTTTTACAGATATTTAAAAAGAAAAGAGTTAACAAAGTGAGCGTTGGTCCTACAGAAAGTGAGTCTGGGGAATTAATAAGGGAAAATAAGGAGATAGCAGATGAATTGAACAGGTATTTTGCATCGGTCTTCACTATACAAGTAACATCCCAGAAATAGCTGTAAATCAGGAAATGGAAGGGAGAGAGGAACTCAAGAAAATTACAATCACCAGGAAAGTAGTACTGAGAAAATTGTTAGAGCTGAGGGCTGACAAGTCCCGGGACCTGAGGGACTTCATCCTAGGATGTTAAAAGAAGTGGCTAGTGAGATAGTTGATGCATTGGTCTTGATTTTCCAAATACCCTAGATTCGGGGAAGGTTCCATTTGATTGGAAAGTAATGAATGTAACTCCTTTATTCTAAAAGGGAGGGAGACAGAAAGAAGGAAATTACAGGCCAGTTAGCTTAACATCTGTCATAGGGAAAATGTCAGCCAAGAGCGACGTCTCAATTCATTCCATCTTCGCTGCCTCCGGAGAATACTTGGCATCAGGTGACAGGACCATATCTCCAACACAGAAGTCCTCGAGGCGGCCAACATCCCCAGCTTATACACCCTACTGAGTCAGCGGCGCTTGAGATGGCTTGGCCATGTGAACCGCATGGAAGATGGCAGGATCCCCAAAGACACATTGTACAGCGAGCTCGCCGCTGGTATCAGACCCACCGGCCGTCCGTGTCTCCGCTTCAAAGACGTCTGCAAACGCAACATGACGTCCTGTGACATTGATCACAAGTCGTGGGAGTCAGTTGCCAGCGTTCGCCAGAGCTGGTGTGCAGTCATAAAGGCGGGGCTAAAGTGTGGCGAGTCGAAGAGACTTAGCAGTTGGCAGGAAAAATGACAAAAGCGCAAGGGGAGAGCCAACTGTGTAACAGCCCCGACAAACAAATTTTTCTGCAGCACCTGTGGAAGAGCCTGTCACTCTAGAATTGGCCTTTATAGCCACTCCAGGCGCTGCTCCACACACCACTGACCACCTCCAGGCGCTTACCCATTGTCTCACGAGATAAGGAGGCCAAAGAGATTATTAAAGATGTTATTGAAGGTAATCAGGCAGAGTCAACACGGTTTGTGAAAGGGAAAGGGAAATTCTGTTTAACCAATTTTAACCAACCCGTGACCTCTACCAACTAGAAGGACAAGGGCAGCAAATGCATGGGAACATCACCACCTGCAAGTTCTCCTCCAAGTCACACACCATCCTGACTTGGAACTATATCGCCGTTCCTTCACTGTCGCTGGGTCAAAATCCTAGAACTCCCTTCCTAACAGCACTGTGGCTATACATACCCCAAATGGACTGCAGCGGTTCAAGAAGGCAGCTCACCACCACCTTCTCAAGGGCAATTAGGGATGGGCAATAAATGCTGGCCTAGCCAGCAATGCCCACATCCCTGAATGAATAAAAAAAAAATGGAGTTCTTTGAAGAAGTAATATGTGCTGTGGATGAAGGGGAACCAGTGCATGTACTGTACTTAGATTTCCAGAAGGCATTTGATAAGGTGCCACATCAAAGGTTATTGCGTAAAATAAAATCTCATGGTGTAGGGGGTAGCATTTCGGCATGGATAGAAGATTGGCTAGCTACCAGGAAACAAAGAGAAGGCATAAATAAATAGGTCATTTTCTGGTTGGCAAGATGTAAAGCGTGGTGTGCCACAGGGATCCATGCTGGGGCCTCAACTTTTTACAATTTATAAAAATGACTTGGATGAAGGGACTGAAGGTATGGTTGCTAAATTTGCTGATTACACCAAGATAGGAAAGTAAGTTGTGAAGCGGACATAAGGAGGCTACCAATGGGATATAGATAGGTTATGTGAATGGGCAAAGATCTAGCATATGGAGTATAATGTGGGAAAATGTGAAATTGTCCATTTTGGCAGGAAGAATAAAAAAGAAGCATGTTATCTAAATGGTGAGTGATGCAGAGCTCTGCAGAGGGATCTGAGTGTCCTAGTGCATGAGTCACAAAATGTTAGTATGCAGGTACAGTAAGTAATTTGGAAAGCTAATAGAATGTTATTGTTTACTGCGAGAGGAATTGAATACAAAAGTAGGGAGGTTATGCTTCAGTTATACGGGGCATTGGTGAGACCACATCTGTGTACGGTATTGGTCTCCTAATTTAAGGAAGGATGTAAATGCATTGGGAGCAGTTCAGAGAAGGTTTACTCGATGAATACCTGGAATGGGCAGGTTGTCTTATGAGAAAAGGTTGGACAGGCTAGACTTGTACCTGCTGGAGTTTAGAAAAGTAAGAGACAACTTGATTGAAACAAATAAGATCCTAAGGTATCTTGACAGGGTGGTTGTGGAAAGGTGTTTCCTCTTGTGGGAGAATCTAGAATTAGGGGTCACTGTTTAAAAATAAGGCGTCACCTATTTAAGTCAGAGATGAGGAGAACTTTTTTTCTCTCAGATGGTCACAAGTCTTTGGAACTCTTTTCCTCAAAAGGCAATGGAAGCAGAGTCTTTGAATATTTTTAAGGTGGAGGTAGATAGATTCTTGATAAACAAGGGGGTGAAAGGTTATTGGGGATAGGAGGGAATGAAGTTACAATTAGATCAGCCATGATCTTGTTGAATGGTTGAGCAGGCTCGAGGGATGAGTGGCCTACTCCTGCTCCTAATTCATACGTTCGAAAGTTCATAAACAAATGCTGTCGGGACGGAACAGAGATAGTGCAGATGAAGAGAGGCATTGGTATTAGGATTTATGATGAATAGATCTTGGAGACTGTACAACTTAGATAAGATGGGGCCTAGTGTTCTGCTCACAGATTCTATGAACATCTTTATCTGGAAGGTTGACGACAAGGGATTTCATGTGATAGAAAATTTCTGAAAGAAAGCTAAAGAATGATGGACAAACTTCTGGGCTGGTTCAAACACTATGGTTTAAACAAAGAGCTCAGAATATGATTGGGTATGGTGTTTTTAAGAGAAGCTTCACAGGACAGAATGGTCCTGTCAATATAGTAACCCAGGTTCATCCCCTGAAAAGGTGTGTAAAAGACTGAACACAGCAGAGACCTTTCACTGCAGTCAAGAGGAGAGATCCTGAACGAGCACAGGAAGGAGAATCTGCAATCAACATGAGCAGGCCACTTTGGGTGATTGTATGACTAATTACTGGAAACATATTTGAGCATTCTGATGCCAGATATTGCTTCATCATTTATTTGCTGCGTATAGAGTAAAAAAGTAGTATTTTTAAAAATTATTTTCATTTCTCTTCGATCTCAATCTGTTAAATCTGTAATCATCTGTAATCATTTTTAATCTATGCCCGTTTTAAACCTGTAATCATGAGTACAATAAACTGACCCCATTAAGTGTAACAACCTTTTGAGTGAGTCATCAATTTGTTCTCTTGTAATTCACAGGTCAAAGCGAATGATAAGCCTGAGCGTGTGTTTTAAAACAAAAATGCTTACAGGCCCTGGGTGGGCCTGCGCAAAGCAGAATAAAATGTCACACCTCAAATTTAAAGGGAAAGCTACGGATGAACTAGAAAACAAGTACATAGCAGTAAAGTTACCTTTACATGGTTGGGTTCGAATGATCCTTAGTGGAGATAGCCCAGAGTGTGAAGCAGAACAATGGATGCAAGGTACAACCTGACACCCTGGTATGCTAAAGGCTGTTTGACTTATGGCATGCCAGCATACCACAGTTTAAAGATGATGAATGTGAAAATGTCATGCTAAGAAAAGAAATTGAGGAAAAGAACACAAACGCGAGTGATGGCGAGACAGTGGTTAATAGGTTGCTGAAGGATTTACAAGAGCAAAAGAGAAAAGTATGGGCGAGGAAGGTTAAAGGTACAGCACATGAGAGGAAGAAAAGAGATTGTGCAGGAAGATGTGGAGTTACAGCATTCAAATGTTGTAAAAGAGTGGCATAAAAGAAAACCCCAGGGTTGGTGGAAATGGCTAAAAGGAAAAGAAATAATTTAAAAAGAACCATAGAAAAAGTGCTGTGAGACACGAATAGATGTCATGTATCTGTGTAAGAGAGTGGTGGGAAGTCTGTTCATATCTGTGTGTGCCTATGCTCTTCTCTGCAGTGCTAAAAGTCATTATCCCTTTGTAGTCTTGTCTTTAAGGTTGGGAGCTTAAGTTCATTACTTGTCCTCTCTATGAATGTACTCGTGTGTACTTTTCTGAGAAACTTGAGTGGTTTTAAACCAGCTGAAACCTCAAATTTTCCTCGGGCTCAAGACCTGGGAATATCACAAAAGAAATGGCACTTTGAGTTCATGATCCATTGCAGGAATCAATATTTCTTAGCTGCATATAAGTATGAAAGTGCAAATTGATTTTGAGTCTGGTCTTTTTAATTTAAGATTGTGCACACAGAATTAGGATATAAAACTTAATTACATTTTAAATTAAATATGCTGATGTGGATTTATTTTGACTAAAATTTAGTAAATAAAATACTAAAAGTACTGAAATAAATAAGTACGATCTGATAGCCATTACAGAGACATGGCTGCAGGATGACATAGATTTGGACTTGAATATTGAAGGGTACACGGCATTTAGGAAGGACAGGAAGCTAGGAAAAGGTGGAGGGGTATCTCTGTTAATTAATGATGGTATTGGTGCAATAGAGAGGGATGACCTAAGTTCAGGAAACTAGGATATAAAAGCGGTTTGGGTAAAGATGAGAAATCATAAAGGCAAGAAGTCACTTGTGGGAGTGGTGTACAGGCCACTTAACATTAACCACACTGTAGCACTGGATATAAAGGAAGAAATAATATCAGTTTTTCAGAAAGGTACAGCGATAATTATGGGTGATTTTAACCTACATATAGACTGGAAAAATCAGATGGGCAGAGGTAGCCGAGATGAGGAGTACATAGAATGTTTTCAGGATAGTTTCTTGGAACAATACATTCTGGAGCCAACCAAAGAGCAGGTTCGACTAGTATAAAAGCAAAATACTGCGGATGCTGGAAATCTGAAATAAAAGCAAGAAATGCTGGAACCACTCAGCAGGTCTGGCAGCATCTGTGGAAAGAGAAGCAGAGTTAACGTTTCGGGTCAGAGACCCTTCTTCGGAACTAGCAAATATTAGAAATGTCAAAGGTTATAAGCAAGTGAGGTGGGGGTGGGGCAAAAGATAACAAAGGAGAAGGTGTAGATTGGACAAGGCCACATAGCTGACCAAAAGGTCATGGAGCAAAGGCAAACAATATGTTCATGGTGTGTTGAAAGACAAAGCATTAGTGTTCGGGCATAGGGTGCAGGGTGTTAACGGACTGAAGGTTGAACAGCAGCAAGTCCAAACATGAAAAAAAACAGTGGGTAAGCAAACTGAACAAACTAAGATGAAATGAAATAAACATGAAATAAAAGTTGTAAAAAATGTAAAAAAGAAAAAATAACGACAAATAAAAGTAAAATGGGGGGTCTGTCATGCTCTGAAATGATTGAACTCAATGTTCAGTCCGGCAGGCTGTAGTGTGCCTAATCGGTAAATGAGATGCTGTTCCTTGAGCTTGCGTTGATGTTCACTGGAACATTGCAGAAATCCCAGGACAGAGATGTGAGCATGAGAGCAGGGGGGAGTGTTGAAATGGCAAGCAACCGGAAGCTCAGGGTCCTGCTTGCAGACTGAGCGGAGATGTTCCGCAAAGCGGTCACCCAGTCTGAGTTTGGTCTCGCCAATGTAGAGGAGACCACATTGCGAGCAGCAAATACAGTATACTACATTGAAAGAAGTACAAGTAAATCACTGCTTCACCTGAAAGGAGTGTTTGGGGCCTGGGATAGTGAGGAGAGAGGAGGTAAATGGGCAGGTATTACACCTCCTGCGATTGCAGGCGAAGGTGCCATGGGACGGGGACGAGGTGGTGGGGGCAGTGGAGGAGTGAACCAGGGTGCCGCGGAGGGACATTCCCTTCGGAATGCTGACAGGGGAAGGGAGGGGAAGATGCGTTTGGTAGTGGCATCACGCTGGAGGTGGCGGAAATGGCGGAGGATGATCCTTTGGATATGAAGGCTGATGGGGTGGAAAGTGAGGACAAGTGGAACCCTGTCACGGCTCTGGGAGGGAGGGGAAGGGGTGAGGGTAGAGGTGCGGGAAATGGGCCGGACACGGTTGAGGGCCCTGTCAACAACAGTGGGGGGGAATCCTCGGTTGAGGAAAAAGGAGGTCATATCAGAAGCACCGTCATGGAAGGTAGCATCATCGGAGCAGATGGGTCAGAGACGGAGAAACTGGGAGAATGGAATGGAGTCCTTACAGGAGGTAGGGTGTGAAGAAGTGTAGTCAAGGTAGCTGTGGGAGCCGGTGGGCTTATAATGGATATTAGTATTGTACAATGAGATAGGATTAATTAATGAACTTATAGTGAAGGTTCCCCTATGTAGCAGCAATCATAATATGACTGAATTTTACATTCAGTTTGAGGGAGAGAAGAGTGGGTCCAAGACTAGTATTTTAATCTTAAATAAGGGTAATTATGAGGGCATGAAACCAGAGCTAGCTAAAGTGAACAGGCAAATTCAGTTAAGGGATAGGCCAATAGAGATGCAGTGGCAGACATTTAAGGGGATGATTAGATTTAGATTAGATTAGATTAGATTAGAGATACAGCACTGAAACAGGCCCTTCGGCCCACCGAGTCTGTGCTGAACATCAACCACCCATTTTTTATACTAATCCTACACTAATCCCATATTCCCAACAAACATCCCCACCTGTCCCTATATTTCCCTACCACCTACCTATACTAGTGACAATTTATAATGGCCAATTTACCTATCAACCTGCAAGTCTTTTGGCTTGTGGGAGGAAACCCCACGCAGACACAGGGAGAACTTGCAAACTCCACACAGGCAGTACCCGGAATCGAACCCAGGTCCCTGGAGCTGTGAGGCTGCGGTGCTAACCACTGCGCCACTGTGGTTTCAGAATACACAGAAAGAAAAATTCCAAGGGTGGGACCTGCCATCTGTGGTTAACTAGAACAGTTAAAGATAGTATCAAACTTAAAGAACAAGGAAATAATTGCACTAAGATGGGAGGCAGGTCAGAAGATTGGACAGAATATACAAAACAGCAAAGAATGAGTGTTGATCCTATAGAAAGTAAGTCTGGGGAATTAATAATGGATGATAAGGAGATGGCAGATGAATTAAACAGGTATTTTGCATCAGTCTTCACTATAGAGGATACAAGTAACATCCCAGTATTAGCTGTAAGTCAGGAAATGGAAGGGAGGGAGGAACTCAAGAAAATTACAATAACCAGGGAAATGGTACTGAACTAATCGTTGGAGCTGTGGCTGACAAGTCCCCAGGTCTTGATGGGCTTCATCCTAGGGTGTTAAAAGAAGTGGCTAGTGAGATAGTTGATGCGTTAGTTTTAATTTTCCAAAATTCCCTAGATTTGGGGAAGGTTCTGTTAGATTGGAAAATAGCGATGTAACTCTTTTATTCAAAAGGGCGACAGAAAGCAGGAAACTACATGCCAGTTAGCTTAACATCTGTCTTAGGGAAAATGTTAGAAGCTATTATTAAAGATGTTATAGCTGTGCATTTAGAAAAATTCAAGGTAATCAGGCAGAGTCAACATGGTTTGTGAAAGGCAAATCATGTTTAACCAATTTATTGGAGTTCTTTGAGGGAGTTACATGTGCTGTGAATAATGGGGAACCAGTGGATGTATTGTACTCATATTTCCAGAAGGCATTTGACAAGGGGCCACATCAAAGGTTATTGCAGAAAGTAAAAGCTCATGGTGTAGGGGTAACATATTGGCATGGAAAGAGGATTGGATAGCTAACAGGAAACAAAGAGTAGGCATAAATAGGACATTTTCTGGTTGGCAAGATGTAACAAGTGGTGTGCACTTTTTACAATTTATATAAATGACTTAGATTAAGGGACTGAAGATATGGTTGCTAAATTGTTGATGACACAAAGATAGGTAGGAAAGTAACTTGTGAAGAGGTCATAAGGGGGCTACAATGGGATATAGACAGGTTAAGTGAGTGGCAAAGACCTGGCAAATGGAGTATAATGTGGGTAAGTGTGAAATTGTCCACTTTGGCAGGAAGAATAAAAAAGAAGCATATTATCTAAATGGTGAGAGATTGCAGAGCTCTGAGATGCAGAGGGATCTGGGCATCCTAGTGCATGAATCGCAAAAGGTTAGTATGCAGGTACAGCACGTAATTCAGAAAGCTAATAGAATGTTATTGTTTATCGTGAGGGGAATTGAATACAAAAGTAGGGGGGGTTATGCTTCAGCTATACAGGGCATTGGTGAGACCACATCTGGAGTACTGTGTACAGTACTGGTCTCCTTATTTAAGGAAGGATGTAAATGCATTGGAGGCAGTACAAAGAAGGACTTGTATCCGCTGTGGCCTAGGAGCAGGTGCAGCTGGGCATTCTGTGCCTTGTAGTTTTTAAAGGTGCACTGTTTATAAACAGAGTCTTAAAGGTGCACACTGTTTTAAAACAAGGAGTAAATAAATACAGTTCTGTGACAAACTTTATAAAGATATGAAGACTTGGGAAAAGGGTATAAAATGGTGGTTTGTTCATCTTTGATTGGAAAGTTTTTAAACAAAATATTACCTAAGTATATGAGAAATTTCCTCTGCGGTCTTGCAAACAAAGAGGAGTTAGCTCTTTCTGCTGACAGCTATTTTTCAATTATAATTTGCCACACACCAACATTTGTGTTGCTGAGTGCAGACTAATATATTGGGCATTATTAAATTTTAAGTTTCTAAATTGACAGATATGATTGGACAAATTAATCCATTGGGCTCTTAGGCAAAGCCATAATGGATTCTTTGTGTTTTTTTACGAAACAGTTGAAGATGTTTTCCAGGGCCACATGAGTACTGATACCACAGCAGGAAATCCTGCAGTGTTTTTAAGAATTTAAGAACTCATCTGCAGACATCAAGGCCTGGATTTTATGAATTCTGCAGTGTTCCCGACGGCAGAACCGGAAATTGGTCTAACTTTTGCTTTCACCAGGTTTCCTGTTTTCCACGCAATTTAATATGTAAATGATGCATGCAGTGACAGGCACGGTGACACACAGGATGTGACGACAGGGATGGCCTTTCATTGGTGGAAGCTATTGTCACTGGGCCCAGCACCATGATAGTACAATAATGTTTTGTACGTTATGCAAATAGATGAAGCATCATTACAAGATGTGATGTCACAGATTGTACAGAGCCTATTGTGAGGAGTATTGTAGTGGAAGCCATAGGTGCTGGACGATCGTAAATAAACTCCAGTTACCTTAACCCACAGACTAATATCTTTATTCGGTACAAAGAGTATAGTAACTCAGATATTACAGCAATTGCCATGACGATGAAGCATTCTGTACTTGCAGCCTCAAGCATCAGAAACCTTCCTGTCATGTAAGTCTCTGAATAGGAACCTGAAATCAAGCTTTAAATCAATCCAAAATTGTTTTGCCTCACTTAATTTTTGTAATGCACCACCAACTTCACATCATGTACTTTATCTCTGCAGTCACACACAGAAGAATATGTCAGCCAGCAGGCAGCATCCTGCCCCACGGTTCTCCGCCAGGCCATCAAGGAAAGGCAGAACATCCTCTTTCCTACAGATGGAGTGCGAAGACCCTCCTGCCTGACCAAGGTGGCCTGGATGGAGGTAGCAGAGGAGGTCTTGAACTGTGGGGTGACCCACAAAACAATGTCTCAAACGCATCAATTATTTGTTCAGATCAGTGAGACTAAGTAGTCTTGGCAAAGCTGCTCCACTGTTTGTCACACTGGCCCTATCTCTTTAAGAAAGAGGGCAAACAAGGCATGCATTGGATTGTGTGAGCAGCCTTGGTGCCATAGACTAAATGATTTTGCACAAATTTGGTGGCTGGCATTGTTGATGTGCTTGGATGTGTCATGTGGAGGCCAGTCCTGAATGAGTGACGCCAATGCATGTTTACAATGGTTGTGATTCTTGCCCGTCTAAGAGCGAAGTCCAAAGTGCGGAAAGTCCTCATCAGGGAACTCCTCTTTGCTGACGATGCTGCTTTAACATCTCACACTGAAGAGTGCCTGCAGAGTCTCATCGACAGGTTTGCGGCTGCCTGCAATGAATTTGGCCTAACCATCAGCCTCAAGAAAACGAACATCATGGGGCAGGACGTCAGAAATGCTCCATCCATCAATATTGGCGACCACGCTCTGGAAGTGGTTCAAGAGTTCACCTACCTAGGCTCAACTATCACCAGTAACCTGTCTCTAGATGCAGAAATCAACAAGCGCATGGGAAAGGCTTCCACTGCTATGTCCAGACTGGCCAAGAGAATGTGGGAAAATGGCGCAGTGACATGGAACACAAAAGTCCGAGTGTATCAGGCCTGTGTCCTCAGTACCTTGCTCTATGGCAGCGAGGCCTGGACAACGTATGTCAGCCAAGAGCGACGTCTCAATTCATTCCATCTTCGCTGCCTCCGGAGAATACTTGGCATCAGGTGGCAGGACCGTATCTCCAACACAGAAGTCCTCGAGGCAGCCAACATCCCCAGCTTGTACACACTACTGAGTCAGCGGCGCTTGAGATGGCTTGGCCATGTGAGCCGCATGGAAGATGTCAGGAACCCCAAAGACACATTGTACAGCGAGCTCGCCACTGGTATCAGACCCACTGGCCGTCCATGTCTCCGCTTTAAAGACGTCTGCAAACACGACATGAAATCCTGTGACATTGATCACAAGTCGTGGGAGTCAGTTGCCAGCGTTCGCCAGAGCTGGCGGGCAGCCATAAAGGCGGGGCTAAAATGTGGCGAGTCGAAGAGACTTAGCAGTTGGCAGGAAAAAAGACAGAGGCGCAAGGGGAGAGCCAACTGTGCAACAGCCCCGACAAACAAATTTCTCTGCAGCACCTGTGGAAGAGCCCGTCACTCTAGAATTGGCCTTTATAGCCACTCCAGGCGCTGCTTCACAAACCACTGACCACCTCCAGGCGCGTATCCATTGTCTCTCGAGATAAGGAGGCCAAAGAGAAGAGATTCTTAACAAAAAAAAAACTCATTCCATCTGTACTGTCGCCCACAGGACAAATGCACACAGAATCAGTGCGAGCAAGCCAAGACAGGAAGTATAGCAGACATTAGAGCATTAGCACTGGCTGAAGAGGAGGCTGCACAAATCGCTAGAGAGGAGGGAGGCAGGGCAGTATCAGATGGCGAGGCAAGATACGAAAGACGTAAGGAGGAAGTGTCATCTTCAGTCTTGCAGACATGCGTGCACACCCAATGAAAGTGTGTGAACTCATGCAAAGTTGATGCTTGATGTGCCTCTGTTTGTGTCTCCACTGCAGGTGCCCACGCTCACGTGTCTGGAAGCTATGAGGCCCAAGACTCCTCCTCTGGGTTGGAAGAAGAAGCCAATGCCCCAGAGGGTGCACCGTCACCTGCCTCTTCTTCCACCACTCTGCCACCGCAGATACATCCACACAGTCCGCAGGGGATTTAAGTTTAGAATCTGGGTCACAATCTGGTGTGCATGACACAGACACAACACAGCAGCTGAGGGAGCCTGTGGCAGCCAGGACTCCTGACAATCGGAGGACTGCTGAGGACCAGGCCCCTGCTCAGCCCCATGGTCATGATGATCCTCTGTTTGTTGCTATGGGAAGTCTGCTGGATGTGCAGCAAAGCCATGCGGGAAATATGTCAGAAATGCCTGAGGTCATGCGTGGCTTTGTGCGTGCCATGGAGGAGTCCATGCAAGCCATATGCAATTTGACCTGCACTCTATCGCTGTTGCCATGGGCCCCATGCAGCACAGCGTAAGTGAGAGGGGGAAGAGGAACCTGGACCTCCCTCCAAGTGCTCATTCCCCTCAAGGAAGGTACACCCAGATGGAGGAGGAGCACATGCCAGCTGCCCCACTGCCTTCCTCTCAGGAGACCCCCAGGGTAAGCAGGGTCTCATCCTCCCCCTGACATTGATCCGTTTACCTCCAGCAAGCGAGTACATGTGGGATACTCATGCACCAGTACTGCAAACCCTCAGTAGGATGGAACTCTCAAAGCCCCATTCCTCCAGAGGATGCCCACCACGGTCATCCACAGCAATGGAGCAGCGCACTGAGCAGACTGCCTCCACCTCAGCTGATAATGTTAGGGTAGCACCTAGCTGTAGTGGGAGATTACGAAAAATGAAACAGTTTTGAGCACAAAGGTGGCCCAGCTGCTGTGACTACTTGTGCAACTGGTCAATAATTTTCAATCTATCTTTATTTACTTTAAGATTTGATGCACTCTAGTAAATCTTTTGCTTGGTTTCAGATGAAAACAAAGATGTTCTTTGAGGTCTTAATGGCAGGAATGCATCGATGCTTGGAAAGCATCTCAGAAAATGTCCAGTGTCCATTACTCAGCGCTATTTGGGCCTTCAGTCTTCAATGATGGTTGTTTCCTGATTGATGATTATTCACTTTTTCCACTACTGTCATGCCTTACATTTGTGTTTCTGCAGTCATAACTTAACAGTGGTAAGTAGTCGCATCGATCGTATCCCATAGAAGATTTCAACTGCCAATCACATGAAAGTGCAGCAACGCTTCTTTAAGATTGCAGCAATGAATAAGACCTCAGGCGTATGTGAATTTCTGTGGGTAATTTTTATGTTTCTCCTCTCAACGTTCCTTGATGTGGTTTATTGTTGGCTGAAACGTGCGTAGATGAGGTTCTCCCTGATGTCCTTTGCATGTCTCTCCATGGCCCTCATATCAATGATGACATCGTTGGCATTGTTATCATCCTCCTCACTCTCTTCATTGTCATCTTCATCTGAGGAGGCCTGCTGTTTCTCCATCTGCAGAACGTTGCCGCATCCAACTGCAAGGTTATGCAAGGCACAGCAGACATCGATTATTCGTGACACCCTCTGTGTCGTGTACTGAACAGTCCCTCCAGACCGTTCAAGGCAACGGATTTGCATTTTCAACATGCCAATGGTGTGTTGATGATGGCTTTGGGTATGCTATACTTGTGTCATCAATGATGTACAAAGAGGGTAATCCTTGTCACCCGGGATCCAACCGTCCACATCAGCTGATTCCTCAAAAACAGCTGGCAGCTGGGACTTCCTCAAAATGACTGAATCTTGACAGTGCCAGGGGAAACGTGCACAAACATGCATGATTCTTCTCCTGTGGTCACATACCAGCTGTACATTTAAAGAGTGGAAGCCTTTGCGATTAACAAATACAACAGGCTGATCCCAGGGAGCTCTAATTGCCACATGAGTACAGTCGATCACCCTTTGCTCTAAGAACCCAGTGATGGCGTCAAAGGCCACAGACCTTGCAGCCTGGCTGTCCTTGTCTACAGGTACGTGGATGAAATCACTGGCAGGTCGAAAAAGGGCAGTTGTCATCTTTTTGATGCACCTGTGTGTCGTAGACTGCGAGATGCCACATATGTTGCCCGTGGATCCCTGGAAGGACCTGCTAGCAAAAAAACAGAGTGCAGCAGTCACTTTGAGGGTAACTGGCATGAGATTCCCACCGAAGCCAAGCAGCTGCAGGTCATGCTGCAGGATCCTACAAATTTCTGTGACCATTCCACGTGACATCCTTAGGCATCTCTGGCATTGCCTCACTGACATTTGAAGTTAATTTGTCCTTGTCCTGAGGATGAGATGATGTGCCAATGCCCGTCTTCAGTAAGGCCGTTCCTGGATATTATCATTTGGAGCATCCTCACCTTCCTGTTCTACCTGTTGCTGGTGCTCAGGCATCATGAGTTGAGGGAAAAAAGCCCTCCTTAGTCTCTCTCTTTGCTCTTCTTCCCGTGGTATTAGACAAATTAGGTGCATGAGACCCATGTCGCTGCAGCTTTTCTGAACAAGAAATAAGCAGAGTGTGACAATGCAGCTCTTTGTTGCTAGTGAGCTGAAACATCGAGGCAATGAACAGATCCCTTATATCTGCCTACAAATTGCAGCCAGGTAGAAGACACACCCACTATCATTTTTCTCCTCCCACACTCCTTGCTCTCCTTCAGTTTCCTCGTGGTTTCCATTATCATTGGAGAAAATGGTGCATGTGGAATTCAGGGCAAGTCTCCCCATCTTCCAACCTCCTCCCGCAACCTTCCAGCCTGAACCCATCAGTCTTGACCCACCCAATGTTACCATTACCCTTCTCTCTATTACCATTGATCCTCCCCCCATAACCGTGCATAGTGTAATCATTAATGTATTCATGCCATCCCTCCCCCTGTTCCTACTCCCATTACTATCGACATGCTGACTCTTACCTTTGATCCTCCTCAAATCGACCTGACCATTGTTGCAAAGTCCTGTTCCCTTCCATATGAAGCTGTTGAATACACACCCATTAGTCTTGACCTTCCTCCCTATCGAATCTATTTGCCCCCATTGACTGTGACTGTTCCCTCTGCTAGCCAGTACCCTCAATTTGCCCCACAGATCCCGGACGTTGACAGCATTCATCCCTTTCTCTAGGCCATTGCCAATTATCTTCAGACTGTAATGCTCTAATCAACCCACCACCCCCGCAGCCAACAACAAGTAGCTTCAGAATCAACAGGAACTATTTCGCATGTTGGACGCTCCACTCCACCCTGCCCTGCTCCTCCATGCACCTGATCAGCCCACTCTTCCCTCCCGAGTAGCCTTCCCTGCTTCTCCATGTAGACACCCCCATGCCTTCGCTGCCATCCTGAGATGAATCACCCTTGCTGGTGCTGAGCCTGGAGGCAAAATCCATTCCAATGCTGGCATTAGCTTTGCGGATGAGTTAAAGAGAGAACAGCACAGACCTGAGACTCAACTGTACAAATCTGACTGCTGCACGCCACCTTGAAACACTCGTGAACTGGGTGGCATGGGAATATCGCTCGCCATTCACTTAATCTGGCAGGTAGGACTGAACTGTAACTATGCGTAGGCTAATAAGTATTCATGTTATGTAAATGAATGCAAAGCTGCAGTCCTGTACTGTGTCGGGGCAGCCCCAGAATGTCGCAAGCACGCCGCCTACTTAATTTCTCTAAAATATCCTGCCGTCAGGAATCTGACAAAGCACCTTACACCTAATTAAATCACCCCACAAGCCACCAAATCTGCTCCTGCACAGCCCATAAAATACCACCCCAAACTTCACAGCATGTTGATGATTTGTGCTAAAGGCTTTGCCTTTCAAAGACTTGGCCTTACCCTACTCTGGCCATTTGCTATCTTCCAAAACAAAGTGCTTGAGAAGAGGAGATATGGATGTTAATTCTAAATTGGTTTCAAGCACTTTTTTCTTTAACATTAAACATCATGTAAACCACCAGCCTGGGCATCATTGTTTCTGAGATTTTAATTGATAAATAAATTGATATGAGTTTCTATTTCAAGCACTCAAAGTGAAAATTTCCCTGAAGTTTAAGGGGATAATCAAATTTACATTTAAAAACTGATGAGAAAGCAGTCTAGGTGGCTCCTGTTTATGAAAAAAAAACTTTATTTTGGGGAGCAATAAATTGAACGTTGACAAAAGCTATCAGTCCAGCAATACGTCTATTTGTATTTGGGATCATTTTGAAATGATGAAATATCAGGTACAATATAACAAGTTGATTTTGAGAAATAAAAGGTCATCAAAAATAAAGACCAGACAAACAAAATGTATTAATAACTGGGACCACTTGAGAATATATGATTTTTGTTTTAGAGGTATTATGAGAATATTATATTGGATAGTAAAGTTCCTCCAGGGCTCATGAATGAGATAGAATGGTAACTAATAGGATACCCCCACTTAGCATAGAAGATAGTGATTGGAAAATTACACTACCAAATGGGAATTGGAAAAATCTAATGAAAGGTTTGGGGGACCAATTAATGGTACAAAACTATGTAAGGGTGAGTGTGTTTGAACCCCTGTACAAGGGATCACGTAGTATTGTGGGTAAGACCAGCCTCATGGTATATACGGTTTAATTAATATAGAAAGTTAAATAATGAAAAATAATTAGTCATAGTTCCAATTGAGATAACATTGTATCCTGATGTATATCATGAGGTGGTGGCTGTAATATTAAATCTGGCTCATGTGAAAATTAATAAAAGAATTTTGGGAAAGGGCCACCACAACATTGGCGGAATCAGAATTCAAACTGTTATATTAATATAGTACAGAATTTCCAAGAAGTCCAGAACATCCTGGTGAAAGGAAGGTGGAGGTGAGGAAAAAAAATGATAGCTTTCTCTTGGAGATGTTTGTATCTTTGTCTATGAACTTTTTAAAGAGAACTACATTTGATAGTCTGGCCACTACCAAAGACATCAGGACCATGCAGGGGGAGATAAGCAAAAATCTTCAGATGGACACCCCCTTGATCTCTTGATAATGTCATGCAGACCCCCACCTGCCAAGAATGAGGTATATTAATTTAGTCATATAAACTTTAAACTGTTGCTGGAGTGAAGAAAGGACTTGTTAAAAAATCACCAGACATTTGGCTGGAAAAACATTTGCATACTAACAGACAGTGCTTGTGGAGACAACAGACTATTCCCTGCTCCAATTAACCCAAATGGATTTTGATCATCAGACATTGAAGGCAAGGAAGCACATTCCAGGCCCTGCTAAGATGATACAATCCACCGAGCCAGGACTGGTTTAACCAGCTGGTCACATGACTAACTGGCTGGCCCAGGTTTTTTTGAACTAGCCACAGGACTGTTTAAATTGGGAATGCAGTTTGAAACTGCAGCTGAATCAAACATGTCTCTCGCCTGGCTGTCTCTCTCTCTCTGGCTTTCTCCCAAGCCACCGGACCCCAGGAAGACACGTAAACCTCAAGAAAGAAAAGACTCTGACCTCGAAACAAGTTGAAGCGTGCACTGGGCCCCAACGAATTGCAAGTCTGACCGGCAACCAAAGACTTCACAGCAAACTCAAAGGACAGTAAAATAGAAACCCATCTATTGCCTCAAATTTTTCCCCTTTATTCTTTTTGACTTTTCTGTCTCTATCTGCCTGTATGTTTATCGCTTATGCATGCTAGCATGGCCGCATTGCATATTCATAATCGATAACCGGATTACAGTTTAAGATTAATAAACTTCTACCTTTCTTGTTTAAAATCTAAGAAAACCTGTCTGAATTGATTTCTTTGCCTTACAATTGGAGCAGTGAATAGGGAGTCACTAAGGGGGAGCTAAAAACAGTGTTTTAAAATTAAACCCTGTTACAGTTAAAGCAGGCAAAGGCTGAGAGGGAGCCCTTGGAATCTTTCTCACCTGGTCATAACAATAAGATCACCAGAAAGTCCAAGAATCAGATGGCATATGTGGCATGATACTGGTGGATTTGATTTGTTGCAGGTGAAGCAACTAACATGTGAAAATGTAAATGCATGGTGAACCTGCACTGAAGAGGGGGTCGCAGATATGCTCAGTTACTTGATAACAGCAAAAAAGAAATGGTTAATGGAGCTAGTAGAGTGAGACAATATTTTAAATCATCAAAGCATCGGCACATACTCCACAGAGAAACAGTTTTTACAACAATCAGTATAGAATCAAACACACTGGCAATCGTCAGAAGGAGTAAAATTAAACTAAAAGGAATTGAAGCAATTGAAGGCGAGGAAGAAAAAGTATTTAGCAAGAAATATCTACAAGTTGGATATGGGTAAAGGGGGAGCTGGAGAATCTTTTAAAGTTCATGATTTATTGATGAAATGGTAAACTGTATCTCTCTGTACAATGTATTATGATTTTCTTTCCCTGCATCATGAGTTGTTGCCTAAATTGTATGTACTTTTAAGTTAATAACTCAATTAGCAGCACTCCTGCAAAAAGATAAGAAATATCATTGAGTGAGGTGATCTACAGGTGGGGAGTATCAATCTATACACCTGTTAACAATAGTTCAGTTAGTATGGGGCTGATTCAGAGGGGTTGAATTTTACGGCGCTGCTTGGAATGTGCTTGGAGGTGGGTGTGGAGGGGGTGCTGTAAAATGGAACAGAATATGTTGAACTGGATGTTTGACATCTTGATGTTGTTTTCGTATTTTACTGACGGCAGCCGACATGGAGGGTGAACTTTGCATATTTCTGCAGCGAGAGAGCAAGTAAGGTATTTAAGAAGCCGATTAACTGGAATTGTCTGGCGCATTTCTGATTTTATTCTGGTGCATGGGAACCACAGGGCTTCAGAAGCAGCAAGGAAGCAACAGCTCAGTACTGGCTCACTCAGCCAGCCATCGAGAAAGCCAGTGTGCCATGCCAGCGAGGGTGGTGCATAGAGGACATTGCCAAATGACGGGAGAAGGGAAGAAAATTGCCAGCACCACAGGCGCATGCTGCCAGGGTGCCTTCAGGGCAGTGGCACTTGCTTCAAAGAAATGATTCAGGATGGGGTGGGGAGTGGTGGTAGTGGGGCCATCTAGATAGAATGCTTTGAACTAGGAGAAAGGCCACCTGCCATGGGCCTCATCCACCCAGGCTTCAAGGCTCCCGTTGAGGAGGAGAACCAGCAGGGACACATCAGCAACCTCAGGACCAACAAGAGGCCCAGACTCTCCATGGGCAACTGGAGAAGGGCACAGAGGGGCATGCCAATAACCTCCTGTGTGCAGAAGAAGCTATCCCCAGGAATGAGTCTACCATTCGAGGCTGAACGATCTCCAGATGTCCAAGTGGCAGTGTCAGTGAAGACTGTGACTCACCATGGAGGCCATCACTGATCTCTGCATCATGCTGCAGAATGAGCTGACACTCATGGTGATTGGTGGACACCCAATGATTGTAGCGCTGAAGATCACAATGGTTTTCAACTTCTAATCTTCCGGATCATTCCAGGGATCCACTGGAGACATGTGTAAAATCTCCCAGTCTACAGCACATTGGTGCATCAAGGAGGTGACTAATGCCATGGTCAAGCGGGTCGGTGACTATGTGTGTACCACACCAACCCAGACATTCAGACAGAGACATCCATTGGTTCCAGGGCCAATACTGGATTCCCCGGGTGCAAGGTGTCATTGACTGCACACGTGTGTCCATCAAGGCTCCCCCAGACCAGGCTTTCATCAACAGAAATTAATTCCACTCACTCAATGTTCAACTGGTCTGTTACGACCAAAATCGGATCCTTCGCGTTTGTGCACAGTTCCGAGGAAGCAGCCATGACTCATACATACTTTGACAGTTCCAGGTGCCACAGCATTTCCAGCTCTCCCATGTGTCTTCAGAAATGAATACTGAGAGACAGGGCTACCCACTAAAGATGTGGCTACTCACACCTGTGAGGATCCCACACACAGATGCAGAGAAGTACAACACCTGCCAAAAGTCAACCCTAGCCACCATCGAGCAAGCCATTGGTCTGCTGAAGATGTGATTCAGGTGCTTCGATCAATCCAGTGGAACTCTGCAGTATGCCCCAACGAGGGTCTCGTATATCGCCATGGTCTGCTGTGCTCTGCACAAGCTGACACTGCACAGGGAAGGAGTGTTGAACAATGAGGGTCTTTTGAAGTGTGATGCCTCCTTTGACGATGAGGATATGGAAGAGGCTGCTGACCCGGCATGATGAAGGACCCCATAGACGACAGGCAAAGCGCAATGAGATAGGTGCAAGGGAGGCTCAGGACATGCCAATACACAAATGTTGCTTGTGACATTTATGACCCTTCAGAAAGATTCCAATAAAGCCTTACCTTTCTGCAGCTCTGCTGTTGTCTCCTTCCTTTTGCATTCCATTGCCAAGCACCCAGGTGCACAGCACAAATTGACAAGGCCGAGGAGCTGACAAACGCAGCTTAGTCCATCACTTCCAGCCTATTGAGGGAGCCAGGCTTTAGGTGAGGTTACAAAGGATTGGAAGGAAAAGCAGCAATGGTGCATGAACGCTTTATCGAACAGCACAACAAACATGAGACTTATCATCTACATTGTCTATTCACCCGTGGACCCTCAAGTTCAGCTATGTGCTCTTCTTAACTCTCTTACAAGTGCTCCTAAGAGCTGCTCCCCGTGTGGTCAGCTGAGGTGAAGACAGGCTGATGACCTTGCTGCCCTGTAGCTTGGGATGCCCTGGGTGTTGGTCCTGTGGCTGCCTGAGGCCTGGAGGGCTACAGCATGCTGAGAACCCTCCTCTGTCATCATGGCTACCCAAGGCAGTGGTGTTACAGGCAGAGGGGCTGAGGAGTTGATGTCCACACCTGCAGTGCCTTGAGAGGAGCCTCTGCTCCCTTGCAAGGCTTACTAGTACCTCCCTGCTCAACTGAGAAGTGTGAGGACCAGGTGGCAACTCCAGGTGCCCCATCCCCCTCTCACCTTGCCACAGCTGCATAGAGCTCATGGACAAGGCAATGATATGCAGATCTGCATGCATTTCCGGCATCCACTGAGTGGTCTGCTGCGCCATGTTCTCCATGAGGGTTGCCAGTTTCTCCATGGAAGAAGATATATATACACATGCCAGAGACATGACAGCACTCATGGCCTGGATGGACTCCTCCATCATTAGCACATAGCCTCTGGAAGCACCACCAAATGTTCCCTCACCTCTCGCTGTAGCTGCAGCAGTTGCTGTGTTGCCGATGACTTGAGAAGCATGTCATCAGCCTAGGCTCAGCATGGGCCTGGCCTCCCACAGTCCTCCTCCTCCTCCGACTATCACTGGCCTCAGCTGTCACAGCCTCCACCAGCTGCTCGGGCATGTCTGTGATGTGCTCGCCAGGTTGTGTCCCTGAATCTAAGCTTGAATGGATACCCACCAATGTGACAATATCTGCGCTGGTGGAGGGTGCGGGGGAATGATTTGAGTGCAGCCTCTGAGGTCCCCTCCTCCTCCTCAGAGGTAGCCTAACAGGCCCCTGGTCTCTCCAGGTCTCACTACTTCGGTATAACCCTGACCTGTATGGGTGAACAAGATAGATTGAAGGGCTAAGGACTTCCCATTTCCTCATCCCAACTATCCATGTTGTGGAGCTCCATGTGTCCAGTGGTGGACACATGAGCACTATGCCTTGTAGGTGCCAGATGCACCATGTGCCCCTGCACTCATTCACACCCTCAGGTGGGCACTTCTGTCTCGCCATCAGTGATAGAGCATCTGCCCTGGTGCCTTGCCATTTCCAAGGCCTCCTCCTCCTTGGGGGTCAGGATGTGTAGATACGACATCCCTCCGCTGGTCTTGTCCCTTTCCTTAGTGTTTTATGCTGTCTTTTCCTGCAAGCACAGAAAAGAACATTGTTAGTTTGCCCATGAAGAGAACCACAACAGCTATGCTGGTGACAGCCCAGCAGTCCATGATGGGGCACATGATATCTCCTGTATACGGCCACTCTCGAAGGGCCTTGCGTGGGTCAGAAATGACAGATGGGCATCTCTCACCAAGATGCAGCCATGCCTCAGGCAGCATTTGCTGCTCCCTCACCCCATTTCCACCGACTGGTGATGAATCCCTCTCCACCAAGTGCACCCTCTCATGTTGCCACATGTAAACCCCAAAGGGAAGAGAGGTATGGTGAACTCACCTTGGTGGATCAAATGAGGTCATTGGCGTGTTTACAGCAACTAGATCCAGGTTCCTGGGGTAACATCCACGACTGCTGACCTCCTCTGTGATCTGCGTCCGGGCTTGCTTGTTCAGGCGGGCTGGTCTACTCCTCCCTTTCCTGGGAAAGGGGACGTCCCGCCTTGCCCTTGCAGCCTGCAGGGAGGCATCACTGAACCACGGGGCCACCCAGGGTCTTTCTTCTGCCACTGTGGCTGCAGGCATCCGTTCAGCTCCTTCATAGCAGGCAGGCAGACAGAGGTTCCTTAAAGGTAGGCGGGCAGGCAGGGGCTTCTTCACAGAAGTAAAGCAGGCAGAGGCTCTTTGAAAGTAGCCATCAGCAAATGCAGGGCTGGCAGCCCTTTAAAGATGGCACCAGCACCTGTCATGCCATCACCTGACGCCACCTTTGCTGCCTCGCTTCCCGCCTCTGCAGTTCAATTTGACGGCCCCCACGCCTCCCCTGAATTAATTGGCCAGGCCCCGCAAGATTGTGTACAGCTGGCCACTGAACACCCAAACAGAAGCAGCATCCATTTCTGGTCCCGCCACCAGGAACATCCAGTGCAAGAGGTCAATAGGGATATTTCCTTCTCACGTATATTTCCAAGCTGCTTATTAGGATAAGCATTTTATTTGGAAATATATCTGATAGAATACTGGCAATGCATTAAAAGAGCAATTACACCAGTATGTGACTCGGATCAGCTATAACATACCACCTCTGCGAGGATATTTGGTAAAGTTAATGAGACGTGTTAGTCTGTCCCAGAAGAATTATTACAGTCTAACGCAAAACAATTGTGAAATCCTGAAAGAAAACCCGGAAGTAGGGAATGATTCTTCCTGGTGGGACATTGGCACGAATATCACAATCCCTCCATGGACAACGATGATTTTTCATGTCCCAGTGATAGTCCAATTGGTTATTGTGGTATTCTTGTTAATTGGCTTGGTGCAACAAAATCAGGAAAAAGAGACAGAAGCAACTGTTAAAAATGTGACAGAGAGCTAAACAAGAATGAATCCTCAAGTAGACATTTGTCAGATTGATCATTATAACTTCTGTTTTATCCCTAAATCAAACCAGTTAGAACAGGGATGTTATGACCTGGTGAGAAAGAGGTCTAAAGGTCCCTTTCAGCCTTCACCTGGTCTTATTGTAACAGTGTTTTATTTTTAAACACACTGTGTTTTGAGCTCTCCTTTGGCGAATCCTTATTCACCATTTTCCAATTATAAGGCAAAAAGATGAGCACAAACAGGCTTTCTTAGGTTTAAAGAAGAAAGGTGAAATTTATTAAACTTAAACTCTAATTCGGTTAACGCCTACGGATACATGATGTGCCCACGCTAGCATGCATACACAATACACACATGCAGATAGGGACAGAAAAGAGCAGAAGAAAAAATAAAGTGGAAAAGTTTGAGGCAATCTCTGAGGAGGGTTTTTTGTTACTGTGCTTTGAGCTCGCGGCAGAGTCCTTGATTGAAGATAAGGTCTTGCTTTTTGTTCGGGCCCAGTATTCTTCTTAAACCTTGTTCACTGTAGGAGACTTTTCTCTCTCTTGGGGTTCACGTGTACTGAGTGGGTTTTGGAGTTCCGTGAGAAAAAGATGGGAGCAGACAGGAGGAGAAGAAGTCTTTTCCAGTCCAGGAGCACAGAGCTTTCTCCCGGTTCAAACACTGTCTCTACAATTTAAAACTGCCTAAGTTGCCCAGCAGGGGAGTCACGTGACTGGTATAACCACTTCTGGCTTTGTGTATTGGGTGAGTCAGGGAATGGTCCTTTGTTCCAGGCAGTGATTGTTAATATGCTAAAAGTCCTTCCAGCCAGGGGCTTGGCAACCCCTTGTAATAGGCCTTCTCTTCTTCCCAGCAACAATTTGAAATTTAGTGTCCATGCGGCGAAATTAATTCCTCATTCTTGGCAGGTGGGGGCCTGCCTTACAGGGATGTATTTTGCTTAAATAATCCATAGCAGGATAGATGCAGTTGAGTAGTATGCTTAATGAGTATTGTTAGATCATATCCCTACCATTGTGCTTGTAAATAATGAGCCTCGATTCAACTTGCTCAAATATGTTACTAAGTTTGGTATGGCCTTCTACCCCTGCCTGGGTATTTAGAATAGCTTAAAAGGGACATTAACCTATCTGGAACAAACATTACTATCGCTGGGAGATAACAATGTCAAAGTCACCACTGACGGGGAAAGCCGGAAAGAAACAACTGTTCGAAGTGTTCTAGTGTGTCAAGTCACACTGGACATTTAAGGAGGGGCTGTAAAGAAAAGAAACAAATTGACATAATTCTTAGCCTGACATTCAACCAACATAGCTTGGGGAGCTGGAAACAGAGTTCATGGAAGAAATGCTTGTTTTTCAGTCTTTTAAAATTAAACTTGCTGGGCTATAGTGAAACGAAACAAATGCTATCTGAAAGGAATAGAGATAGTGTAGGTGAAGAGAGACACTGGTATTTCCATTTATGAGGAATAGACCTTGGAGACTGTACAATTTAGAGAAGATAGGACCTAGCGTTCTACTCACAAATTCTACAAACATCTTTATTTGAAAAGTTCACTGCCAGGGGCTTCACTTGCTGGAGTATTGACAGGCAGAGAGATCTGGGCGTACAGGTCCACAGGTCACTGAAAGTGGCAACGCAAGTGGATAAGGTAGTCAAGAAGGCATATGGCGTGTTTGCCTTCATTGGGGCATAGAGCATAAAAATTGGCAAGTCATGCTGCAGCTGTACAGAACTTTAGTTAGGCCACACTTAGAATATTGTGTGCAATTTGGGTTGCCACACTAGCAGAAGGACTTAGAGGCTTTCGAGAGGGTACAGACGAGGTTTACCAGGATGTTGCCTGGTCTGGAGGGCATTAGCTATGAGGAGAGGTTGGATAAACTCGGATTGTTTTCACTGGAACGACGGAGGTGGAGGGGTGACATGATAGAGGTTTACAAAGTTATGAGTGGCATGGACAGAGTGGATAGTCAGAAGCTTTTTCCCATGGTGGAAGAGTCAGTTACTAGGGGGCATAGGTTTAAGGTGAGAGGGGCAAAGTTTAGTGGGGATGTGCGAGGCAAGTTCTTTACACAGAGGGTGGTGAGTGCCTGGAACTTGCTGCCGGGGAGGTGGTGGAAGTAGGTACGATAGCGATGTTTAAGAGGCATCTTGACAAATACATGAATAGGATGGGAATGGAGGGATACGGTCCCCAGAAGTGCAGAAGGTTTTAGTTCAGGCAGGCATCAAGATCAGGCTTGAAGGGCCAAATGGCCTGTTCCTGTGCTGTGCTGTTCTTTGTTCTTTGAAAATTACTGAAAGAAAGCTAAAGAAAGATGGATACATTTCTGGGTGGGCTCAAACCCTATGGTTTAAAGCAAGAGCTCAGAATGCAATTGGGCATTATACTTTTTACGAGAAGCTTCATAGAATGGTATGGCCTGTCAATATTTTAACTCAGGTCCATCCCCTGAAAAGGGGTATAAAAGGTTGAACACATTGGAGACTTTTTACTGTAGTCAGGAGAAGGGATCCTAACCATGCATCAGAAGCAAGTTCTGCAATCAACAGAAGCTGGCCACTTTGGGTGATTGTATGACTAATTACTGGAAACATATTTGAGCATTCTGATGCCAGATATTGTTGAAGCATTTATTTGTTGGGAGTCAAGTAACAAAGCAATTTTTTTTGTGTTATTATTTTCTTTTCTCCTTACTCAACCTTTTAAATCTGTAACCATTTTCTGTAATCATTTTAAATCTGTGCCCATTTTAAATCTATAATTGTGCATACAAATAAACTAACCCCATTGAGGATAGCAAATTTGAGAATGAGTCATCAGTTTGTTCTCTTTTAATCCACGAGTCAAAATGAACAATAAGCCTGAGTGAATGTTTTAAAACAAAAAGGCTTGCAGAATTGACATCCATGACGGTAGCAGTCAGCACCTGCATGGCAGCAAGCTGAGATTGCATGACCTTCATCTGAGCTTCCACTGCAGCAGTCAGACGTTAGGTGCCTTCTGCTTGTGCTGCATTGGAAGCTGAGCCATCGGCTATCTCGATTGGGCCTGCAAATGGTTTTCATGGAGTTGGCCACCACTTCCATGCTGGAAGCGATGAGCTCAAAGCTCTGTGCAAAGCTCCATGCCAAGTTGGTGCCAGACTCCTCCAAACTAATTGACAGTGACAGCAGTCTTTCCGTAAGGCCTGGCAATACAGCAACACAGACTGGTTGGACCGAATTGTCTGTTTCTGTAACTTCTATGTATTCGATGAGTTTTACAGATTTCTTTCCAAATCATTTCAGTGGAGAGGTATATCTGTCTTCTACTTCCATACTCAAGCATCATTCTTCAATGGCATAACATCATTGCAAGGAATGCCGTAGGAGATCTGCTAGTAAAATTATAAACCTCTGCAATCAATGCTGGGACACAAGGATCTATATACGTTCTATTCATCAAAACTGAGATTAATACAAAATATCTTCTAGCGAGAAAAAGGTTATATATATAAATATAAATGGAAATGGAAGTACTTTCAGCGATAAATATCACCTTCAGCACTGAATCAAGAAAGGAAGACTGACAGTTAATCTTTTCACAAGGAGATGATATGTAAGAAATAAAGTTTACATGTGTACTAATAAAGAAATAATGAACTTTAATTTATGTAGCACCTTTGAGAGTTTCAGAATGCCCCAAAGTGCTTCAAATGTGGCAGTCAATTTGCACACAACTAGATCCTACAAACAGCAAGGAGAAAAATGACCAGAAAATGTGTTTTTGGAAGTATTAATTAAGGGTTAACTATTGAGCATGGCGTTATAAATCATTCATAATTTATTTTATTGTCCTTTTATTGTAGTATTTAACTCATCCATTTTCCTTCAGAGCTTGTACTGGTTCATTGAAAACAAATTAAATCAATCATTGGATTCAAGTCCATGGAACCAATGCATTAATAAAGTGAACAGTTCAGGAATGCCTTTTGGAACAATCCTCTGCACCAATTATAAGAATGCCATGATGCCAACACTTTAACATAATTGGCTGATATTCATCACATATGAATTTTGGTTGGATTTTAAAATTATTGGCTTTTAAAAATCGGGACTTTTTGTTAAATCCTCCACTCATGCTGCAAATTGTTTTGTTCTACATTTAAGTCTACTTTCTTATTCTCAGACCTGACGTTGATAGTTCAATAATAGAGAAAAGGTTGTGACTTCTAAGTTCAAACATCAAGATTATTAAACAATCTACTTAATCTAAAATAATCTAAGGGCAGCACAGTGGTGCAGTGATTAGCACTGCAGCCTCACAGCTCCAGCGACCTGGGTTTGATTCTGGGTACTGCCGGTGCGGAGTTTGCACGTTCGCCCTGTGACCGTGTAGGTTTCCGCCGGGTGCTCTGGTTTCCTCCCACAGCCAAAGACTTGCAGGTTGATAGGTAAATTGGTCATTGTAAATTGTCCCTAGTATAGGTAGGTGGTAGGGGAATTGAGGGAATATGGGGATGTGGTAGAAATATGGGATTAGTGTAGGATTAGTATAAATAGGTGGTTGATGGTTAGCACAGACTTGGTGGGCTGAAGGGCCTGTTTCAGTGCTGTATCTTAAAATAAAAATAAATAAATAAAATATGACAGAGCAGGTTGTGCATCTGGACTGGAGAATGTGGGAGGTTGTGGTCAGTGAATCTGTCCCAAGCAAACACGTCTGCAGGAGACCTCTCCATCTCAGATCTCTCCAGCTCAGATTCATTGAGCAGGAATGCAAGTTGGAGAGACTCTGACACATAAGGAAGGGGAAGGAATTTCTGGACAGTTTTATACAGAATACAGTGCCACCCCAAAGGAAACACAGATTCAGGAAAGGGAGGGTGTGACTGTTAGGAAGTCAGGTAGCAGGGATTTAGGAGAGGCTGAGAAGGAGGTCCTGCCCAATAGGTATGATATACTTGCTACTGTGAGGACAAGGGGAAAGACTGCAGCCAAAATGCAGAGCAAGGCAACTTGGCTCAGAAGGCTGTTAAAGAAAAGCAGAATAGAAATCTAGTAGTTCTCGGGGACTCTATAATTAGGGAGAATAGACAGCTTCATCTGCAGCCAAGAACGAAAATCCTGAAGGGTGTGTTACCTACCCAGTGCCAGGGAGGGGGATATGGAAAGAGAGGGGGTAAATCCAGTTGATGTGGACCATGTTGGAAAAATGACAGGTAGGAACAGGGAGGAAGAATATCAGGGGTTTGGCTCTAAATTAAAAAGCAGAACCTTGAGGGTAATAATCTCTGGATTATTGTCCAAGCCATGTCCAAATTAGCATGGGAGAAGACATCAGGAGAATTAACACACGGCTAAAGGGCTGGTGTGGAAAAGAGGGGTTCCTTTTTATGGGACATTGGGCACCAGTGGTTCCTTTTCATGGAGTACTAGTACCAGTTCTGAGACAGGAAGGAGCTGCACCAATGGGATGGGCTCCACTTGAACTGCGATGGTACTCGTGTCCTACCGGATAGGGTAAATAGGGTAGTGGCAAAGGCTTTAAACTAGTAGATGGAGTGAGGGATCTATAAGAAATGTAAGCAGGCTAAATGTAAGCACAACAGGGAAGGAGAGCATGGAGAAAAATAAAGTAAGGGAGGGTATTAATGTCAAGGGAATAAATAGAGTTACAGAATAGGAGTCTGAAAAGATGGTTAAACATGAAGTGAGAGGAAATCCTACTAAAAATTAGTTAAAATCTCTGTTCATCAATGCACACAGTAGGCTGGATATTATGCAGCTAGCAGGGGTCCTGACACCAGGCCAAAAAGGCGAGACGAAACTCGCGCAGCCGTTTGGAGGACCCCAACTGAGTTTCACAGTGCTCAGGTATTTAACTGACTGGCGCCGGGGTTCCTGTTCCTTTAAGGACGGGGATCCCATCTCCAAGATCTACCGACCTATCAGAGGGCTGGCAGCTCAGCAGTCCCAGCAGTGCAACCAGAAGCGGTGGCCATTGCTGGAACTGCAGCAGTCACTGGATAAGGAGCAGCCATGGAGCCCCAGACTGCAGGTAAGTGGGCGGTCGGGCTAGCAGAGGACAGTCAGGCAGACCCCGGCAAGGGGCTGTGGTGAGTGGTTTGTTGAGGGTAGAGCAGTGGGTGATAACATAGGGGTGGCCTTTGTCACCAGGGCCCACCGTGGAACATAGATTTCCCACAGAGGAGGGTCCCCTTACCTGCCCACATGGAGGCTGCCTGGTTTAACTGAATGGCTTCCGCATGTGGCAGAGGACCAACCCGCCATTGGTAAATACCAGCAGTAGCAGGTAGAGGGTCTTAAGTGTCCATTAATTGGCCTCAATTAAGGGCCTCAATTGCCTCTGGGTGTGAAGGCCATCTTCAGCCTTCCCTGCCTCAGATGAAATTCAATGGCATCGGGAAGGTGACGGGCATTCCACCCCCTCACCTTCCCTCACTAATTTATGGAACCCCCTGCCACCCTGCCCATCCTGCGAGGGCTCCCAAAATTCAGCTCAGTGTCCATAATAGAACAGGGGAGCTGAAGGCAATCATGCATTGGGAGGAACTAAACATGGGTAGCTGTAATTATTCGGGATAACATAATGGCAGTAGAAAAAAAGGATGCAGCTATCACCAAGAGAAAAACTGAATCCAGAATAATAGAGATAAATGACAATAAAGAATCAGTCCACTAATAAGTATAATCTATCGACCACATAATAGTGGAAGGGAGCTAAAGAAAGAAATATACAGGAAAATTAGGAAATTGAGTAAAAAACATAAAATAATAGTCATGGGTGATTTCGACTACCCCAATATAAATTTGACAGAAGAGGTAGATAAAGGGGATAAGGGAATGGAACTCCTGAAATATGTACAGAACTCCTTTCTAACCCAATGTAGAAAAAGTCCAACAAGGGAAAATTAGCAATTGAATTTAATAATGGAGAATGAACCATAGCAGTTAAGAGAAGTAAAATTAGGTGAACATTGAGATAGTAGTGACCATTATAAGATGATAATAGAGAAGGACATAAATATGATGAAAACCAGGTTAATAGATTGGAGAAAAATTGATTTTCAGGGGCTGAGAATAGAACTTGGGAAAATAAAATAGGCAACAATATTGGCAAACAATGATGTAGAACAACAATGAGAAAAATCTAAAAGGCTGTTCAGTAGAGTGCAGAAAAAAATATATTCTGCTGAAAGGAAAGAACAAATTAAACATGAGAGCCCATGGATGAATAAAGGCATATAGGAAAAATTGAGGGTCAGGAAAGAAGCATATATTAAGTACGTAGACAGCAGAGGAGTGCATGATTAGAGAGAATATGAAGAGATTAGGAGTGAAGTCAAAAAAATCAGGAAGACATAGAGGAACTCTGAAATTAAATTATCAAGGAATATAAAACAAAACAGTAAAATATTTTACAGGCACACCAATAAAAAATGAAAGCTGGGATGGGAATAACACCATTAAAGGATAGACAAGAGAATACCACAGGTAACAACAGAGAGATGGCAGAAATATTAAATAATTATTCCACTTTAGTATTTATGAAGGTGATAGAATAGGTAGACATGACATTGAATGATGAGATTAGTAATGAGATAAATGCATTTAAATATATAAAAGGCAATGTATTGAGTAAACTGATAAAACTCAAAGCGGATAAAGGCCCTAGTTTGGTTGGATTGCACCCATGCATTTTAAAAGAATCTGGGGAGATGATAGCATAATCATTACTACACATACTTAATAATTGGTTAAAATAGATGTAGTGCCAGAAGGCTGGCAGCTAGCTAATGTATTTCCGATATTTAAGAAGGGGGACAGAACGTGGCCAGGGAATTATAGACTAGTCAGCTTAACATTGGTGGTAGGAAAAATAATGGAATCCCAACTAAAGGAGAGAGTTAAAGAACATCTTAAAATGAAAAATATAATAATGAATAGTCAGCATGAACTTCAAAATGAAAAATCTTGCTTGATCAACCTTCATGAATTTTTTGAGGAGGTGACAGAGAGCGTAGACAATTTGGACATTGAAATCAAAAACGTAGTTCGGAATTTTAGGTGAATCAAGGAAGTCCCGCCGCTGGGACTAAAATTGGTTCTGAACCCATGCGTGCAGACGGTAGGACCATGGGGGCAATTTTACTGGTGCCAGCCTGCTTCTCCGAGCTGCTGGTCCAATCACTGATAGAGGTTGCTGCTGCTAACGCTGCAGGGAGAAGGAATCTCCATGCTGAGGTGCCCTCAAAGCAGGTAATTTTTTTTTAATGTGCTGGGCCCAGGCAATTGGAGTGGTGAACCCTCCAGCACCAGTGTCGGTGCTGTGGGGGCAGCCATTGCCACTGGCGGTGCCCCTCTGTGGGCCATGAAGTAGTCAGAAAGGCAAGGCCCACCCCCGGGAAGCCGCTAGGAGGCTGTCTCAATGTAAGCGGCAGTCTCCCCATGTGGAGGGGGTCCATTCGGATGCAGAGGTGTAAAGTGGCCATTAATTGGCCAGTTAATTGAATTAATTGGCCACTCCCCTCCAGTTGATGGGTAGCCACTTTGTTGCCCCCCTGACACCTTCTGCTGCCATTTTATGAACCCTCCTGTCTCCTACCCAGAGAGCTAGTAAAATTCAACCCACAATTTCAAAATTTGTGGATGACACCAAATTGGGGAATATAGTCAATACTGAGCAGGACTGCAACAAATTACAGGAGGACATTAATAAACTTGCAAAATGGGCAAATACTTGGCAAAGATAAATGTGAGGTAGTACCTCTTGGTTGGAAGAATAGGGAAGTCCCTTATTTCTAGGAAGGTGCAAGTCTAGGTCAGGTAAAGGAACAAAGAGATCTTGGAGTACAAATACACCAATCACTAAAATTTGTGGCACAGGTTTGCAAGGCCATCAAATAAAAGGAAATTAAGCACTAGAGGGAGAGAATTGAAAAGTAG
This sequence comes from Heterodontus francisci, assembly GCF_036365525.1. Lineage (NCBI taxonomy): Eukaryota > Metazoa > Chordata > Chondrichthyes > Heterodontiformes > Heterodontidae > Heterodontus > Heterodontus francisci. The sequence goes on from NC_090376.1 coordinate 109,093,812, forward strand.
GCAAGCTATACTAAACCTATATCAAAATTTGTTAGACCACAGAGAACTGCATGCAGTTCTGGTTGCCATATTATAAAAAGGATACATGGGCACTGGAAAGGGTGCAGAGAAGATTTACAAGGATGATACCAGAAGTGCATGGATGTACATATCAGGAAAGGATGAACAGGCTGGGTCTCTTTTCTCTTGAAAAAAAAGGCGGAGAGGTGACCTAATAACTGCCTTTAAAATTATGAAAGGTTTTTGCAGAGTGGATACAGAGAGAATGTTTCCACTTATGGGGAAGAGCATAGCTAGAGGCCATCAATATAAGATAGTCACCAATAAATCCAGTAGGGAATTCAGAAGAAACTTCTTTGCCCAAAGAGTGGTGAGAATGTGGAACTCGCTATCTCAGGGAGTGGTTAAAGTGAATAATATAGATGCATTTAAGGGAAAGCTAGACAAGCATATGAGGGAGAAGGGAATGGAGGGTTATGATGATAGATTTACATAAGGAAAGTTGGGAGGAGGCTTGAATGGATCATAACTGCCAGTATGGATTAGATGGGCCGAATGTGCTGTATATTCTATGTAATCTAACATCAGTGTAGCCTGCTACTGCAGTCCAGATTTAAGACTTTTTTTTGTTGCAAGTAAATGATATTGGTCAGTTAGCCAACTGGGAAGTTAGGTTCTGAACTTATGATAAGTGATACCAATATCCCAATCTTTAATGAATTAATCTAAAATTCCTTCCTCTGCTTAGTTAGTAGATTCCTTAGCCTAGTTAAAATATATGGCATAAATGCAAGGCCCAAAATTTTTGCAAGTTTTTCTAGAAAGAAAGCAAGTAATTTGCATTTACATATCACCTTTCATATCCTCAAGAAGTCCCAAAGTCCCCCAGGAATTCTTTGAAATTTAGTCACTGTTGTGTGTACAACTACAGCAATCAGTTTGCATGCAGTAATGTCCCGTAAACTACAAAAAAGTTGAATGTCTAGTCAATCTAACATGTGACGAAGGGTTTGAAATCACATTGAGATTAGTAAAAAATACATTAATTGGTTCATATGATTTTCCTCTGCTATTTTAGCAAATACATTTGGTAGAATTTTGCTTTGCACAAATTGTGCATGTGCGTGCGAGAAAGTTAAATGAAGGTCCATTTTGCATGACCAAAAACTATTATTAACTGCAAGTGGGGATCCAGGGTAATCCCTAAGAATTGATAAGAAATTGGTTGAAGAATAGGAAACAATGAATGTACTTGTAAAAGAAGTTATGTCAGTGTGTGGAAAGTACTAAGTGGAGTGCGCCAGTGTTCAGTACTGGGATCATTACTGATCACTACTAAAAATGGAAGAAGGGATTATTGAAGCATTGAAGTATACTTTTGCCAGAAGCAGCCATGTCTGCAGACCCAGACATTTATAGCTGGGAAGATCCAGAATGTGCTTGAGTTGCAGACAACCTCTACCAAATGTCTGAACAGATTAGGGGCAGTACCTCTAAGTTTCCCTCCAAGTCACACAATTCCAACTTGACATATAGCACTGATCGTTCATCGTCACTAGGTCAAAATCCTGGAAGTCTCTCATTATCACCATTGTGGAAGTAAGTTCACTTATACGGACTGCAATGTTTCAAGAAGGCAGCTCACCGCCACCTTCTCAAGGATAATTAGGGATGGTCAGTAAATGCTGGCCTTGCTAGGGATACCCATATCCAAAATGAACTTTTTAAAACACCCTGCTAAGATATCTAAAATTAATGTTGTTTGCATATTCTCCACAACTTGCCGTAGGAGAGCAAAGATGACACTGTCTGACAGAGTAGCACTCCCTTGGTATTGTACTGCACTGAAGTGCCACATTATGTGCCTAAGTCTCTGGAGTGGGACTTGACAACATGAGCTTCTGAAGGGGATAATACAAGTCTTCATTTGCTGAGAGCCTTTGGCTTCATCCATCCCCTCTCCCATTATGGTCGCATCACAAAAGATTTTCACAGCTGTCTCCTCAAGGGCACTCGAGGACTAAAATTGAGGGTCTTCTTCCTATGCCCTTCTGTTCCCTTCTGTTACATGCCAACTTGTTCTGCAAGAAGGAAAATAGTATTGAAATGTTGAAAGTCTCAAGAGTATTGCAGTGACACTCATCTGGTACTGTTGCATCCCTGACATGTGTGAGTAATGAACATGCATCATGAAGCTAAGTTGTGTTCGAAGAATTTATTCAGGGCATGTCTTATTGATGTCTGTGAAACAAGATTTCCATTTATAATTATTGTGCTCTGCTCCAGTATGGGCCTGAATGCTAAGCAATGAAAGAGCTGTATGATTTACATGCAGCTGCAGTCAATGTGTAAAAAGTTGAGAGGAAATTTTTTGTATTACACGTACATTACTTACCTAATCATAAGGACATTATAATATAGGGAAAAATTACCCTTTGCAGAGTTTTTTGGTGCCTGAAATCCTCTTGCATATCTTCATCCATCTGGGCTACATGGCAGTGGTAGTGCATTTCTGATAGCCATTACCTTCTCTCAAGCACCCTATACTTCTTCCTTGTGGGTAGGGTATTCTGCATTGCAGTTGCTCCATTTCAGAATCTGCAATCCATGCAGTTTTTCTGTGATTAGGTTCCATGGCCGATTTACTTTAAAACTTATGTCATGTGCCTCCTTTAAAAGTACAACAAGTAAATGTCCCTTAAAGTGCACAGCACAGCCTTTTAATTGCTGTGACTGTGTCGGAAATTTAATCTCACTGCCCACCAACTATGCAAGTTCCCAATGGCATGTTCAAACCACTTTGGGAATTCACTCAGAGTATATAAAACACCCTGAACTGAAAGCTTGGAATCAATGGAGAATTCCCAATTTAGACAGACAAAAGTCACATATCAAACTGTTCCTATGGCCTCTGTAACTGTGTTGGAAATTCTATCCCTTTGAATGGTTTCATTTAAAAAGGGTAACACCTTAATTAAACTACCAAGTGTTGTGTGTGTATACCTTTAATAGGTGTGGCTACAAGATCATGTTAGTCATGTAAGAGCTATGATGTAACACACCACGTGATTATGAGTGTTAGGCAGTCTTGAAGAAACATCTATACAGTAAACATCTCAATGTAATTGCTGCTCTCTCAGTATTCAGTAAAGTACTCACACTATTTCGCGACTGATCCCATCTGAGTGGTCAGTCTTTGTGTGAAATCAATACAAACACAGAGGTTCAATATGTTGGCAGCAGTGAGATTTCTGAAGACCCAAAGACGCAATACATCGACACCGCTAGGTTTTCAGAAGAACCAGACACATTACAAGTTGATAACGTTGTTAAGATTCTGAAGCGAGCACATTTCCTTTTCCTCGTGGTAGATCAGACCTTGTTGTACGCCATTTTTCTTCTCTCAAATATGCTCAGCAACAATCTGGATCTCCAACATCCCAACGCATCTAGCTGCCTTACCTTCGAAGCAGTGCAGTCAGCAGCAACAGGGTAAGTTTCTTTTCACTTCAGGCTGTGAGGTCAGGTGGCTGCAGACTCCTGTTGACATGATTGACGTGAGAATTCACATCGCGAGCAACTTAAGGCAGTCTGGAGGAGGAAACACACTACAGAGATGACAGACTCCATTTTGCGAGGTGTGTCAGCTGGCTCAGCGCCATCATGGCAGTGGGCTATCGGGTTAAGCACAAAATCGGCACATTTTCGATACGGGGAATGCTGCGATCCATCAGAGAACAGCAGAATGAGTGAGTAAAGACACAGAATGGAGGAAGTCGTTGGTTGTTGATTCGGGAGGAACGACCAATATTGTTATTTTTCAAAGGAAAATCGCCATTACAGTTTTGAGCCTTTGATTTTTCTTTGTGCCAAATTCACCCGTCATAAACCAAAAGCATGTGAATTCGGCAACAGCGCCATAACCTTCAAGCCTGTTCATTAGTGGTATTGCAACAAGTCTCCACAAGCAAGTGACAGCGCCACAACCTCCAAACCAGTTCACCAGTGGAACTGCAACTACTTTTTTTTTACATTGCAGAAGACAGTGCCACACCATCCAAGTCTGTTCAGAAATGGTACTGTAAGTCTTTCTGTTATTTGCCTTCATAGCTTATCTTTTCTTCTGTAGGTGCAATGACACAGAGTCATTGTTATCATGGCAATAGCTTTCCCTTCCATTAAATGGAAAGCATCTGACCTACTTTCAGAGTTTCCTCTTTTCAAGCAGAGAGTCAAGCTTTGCTTCGATGACTTAGCCGTTATTGATCTGCAGAAACAAAAAATAAACATATGCATAGCTATTTGTAATGAAGGTCTACATTGTCTCAACATATCTGGTCTTAATGATGAAGAGCAGAAAGATCCCACAAAGATTTGTTCCACTCTAGAAGAACAATTATGCCTCAAGCTCAATTTTCGAGTAAACCGACTTGAATTCATACCTATCAGACAACAGCCTGGTGAATCCATAGACCAATTTGTTGCTGTGCCAAAGGCCGAGAGTGTGATTTTCCTGACACCGACCTGACAGATCACATCATCAAGCTTGCAATTACATCAACACCGATGGAACTCTACCAAAAGATTACACAGTTGATGCCTTATTGAAGGATGGCTGTAAATTTGAGTCCATCATCTCAGGTCAGCAAGGCCTTCAATCTTTATGTGTTACAAAGACCACCAGTGCATAGAACAGGGATTCCAAATTCAGGTCACCATGTACAAGGGGCAGGCTTTTGCATTTGTCGAAGGCCTGCCCAGCACTTAACTCCATCTGCAAAGCATGTGGTGTCCAGGGACACTAGAAGCAGCAATGTTGCAAAGCTAAGACAGACACTGTGGGCAAGAGTGAACACAAGCAGTTGAACCGCAGGTCAGCTCTGCCCCCTGAAAAGCTTCGCAATTCTCTATCACGACACAACCGATTTATCCACGAGGTTTCAGGTGACACTAACACTACTGATCCTGAAAATCAGGGTATAAGCACAAGCAAACAAGTGGAACAGACATTCCATGTTGTCAGAGTTTCTGAGTACATTGATTTGATTACTCTGCTAGAAGCATTTGCATCCATTTGTATTTCCGTGTCCAGGAAAAGAGTGTACACACATACTCCAGGCAAAAGTGGACACCGGTGCCAGTGCAAACATTTTACCCCTACGCATCTTAAAACACATCTGGGTAAATTGCATTCCAAGATAACTTCAACAAACGCTCAGTTATCTGCTTACAATGGGTCACCAGTCCCATGTCTCGGATCTATTACGACTCAGTGATGTTATGATGATTCTGATTGGATACCTAACTTTTCTATGTTGTTCAAACAAATGAACCTGCTATCGCTGACTGCAAACATGCAATGGCCTAGCTTTGATAACCATCCAAGTCTTTGGGCAACACCAAGCACCATCTCCCTCCTGTCCTCAGATAGTAACTAGAAGGAGCCTTACAACAAAGGAGTGCAATGCGGGCCGTAGTTTTCCTAGTTTTCCAATGCTTTTCCAATTCTGCACATACTGTGGCCAGAAGATAGAAGCTCTTTTCAACTTCTGCGCATTTTGTTGTTTTGTGATTTCCAAGGGTGAGAACAAAGATGAGGCACAGCCTATTATATCCAACATGCAGCACCTCCAGTGCGAACTGTGCCCAGTGCATGAAATTAGAGATGTCCTTCTAGAACAAAGAAGGAAAATGAAATAAATGCATGACAATCACGATGGGAGTGAACTTCCCAAATTAGTTATTGCTCAGCAAGTTACCAGTCAAAGCCCTAAAGCCCTATCACTGATGCATGGAAATCTGCAACAATCTCCAAAGTCCGGCCAGAACTGTATATATATATATATATATATATATATATGACTCTATAACTGTAATAGAGCCTGAAAGGGTTAATGTTTGAGACATTGAGAGTAAATCCCTCCCACTGTAGTGATGATGATGTAATACTCACACAGGTATTAGGTTGGGAAGAAGTTAGAAGTAGCACAAAGTGTGCTGGCTAGATAGGCTTGTGGAGAGTGTAAATAATTATATGTATATAATAAATGAGTTATTCTTTAACCCTACAGAGAACCTGAGACTTCTTTAAAAAACATTCGATTTATGCTACACCAATATACAACAAGAGTTACGTTCTTACGAAGTAACTAGACCTACTGGTGCTACATTGTGTCATAAATGAGATCAAATTAGAGCTGTTCATGATTTCAAGTCCATGGAAGACTCCATTGCAACTCATACAAGATCAAAGACTACATCTAAAACAGAGTCAACATATTCTTCTTCCATAAAATCCAATTCACAATCTGAGAACTGCTACCCTATTTTGAAATGTGGCAGAGTTATCAAACAACTCTTCCTTTTGTGATTTATGTGTTTACATATTCTTTTTTGTATTATCTCCTGATACATTTCTGTGCATCTATAAAGTTAACTTATACTTGCCTAAATGAGAAGTTTAAATTTGTAAACATGTTACTTTTATTTTCCTTTTAAAAAAAGGGGGGTGTTGTCTCTGTACACCTTTAAGAGTTGTTGCGATAAGACAAATGTAGGTCCCCTACAGTCAGAAACAGGGGAATTTATTATGGGGAACAAAGAAATGGCTGACCAACTAAATGCACACTTTGGTTCTGTCTTCACAAAGGAGGACACAAATAACATACCAGAAATGTTGGGGAACATAGGTTTAGTGTGAGGGGGGAACTGAAGGAAATCAGTATTAGTAGAGAAATGGTGTTGGGGAAATTGATGGGATTGAAGGCCAATAAATCCCCAGCGCCTGATAATCTACATCCCAGAGTACTTAAGCAAGTGGCCCTAGAAATTGTGGATGCATTGGTGGTCATCTTTCAAGATTCTATAGACTCTGGAACAGTTCCTATAGATTAGAGGGTAGCTAATGGAACCCCACTATTTAAAAAGGGAGGTAGAGAGAAAACAGAATTATAGACCAGTCAGCCTGACGTCAGTAGTAGGGAAAATTCTAGAGTTCATTATCAAAGATTTTATGGCAGAGCACTTGGAGAACAGTGGTAGGATCGGACAGAGTCAGCATGGATTTATGAAAGGGAAGTCATGCTTGACAAATCTACGAGAATTCTTTGAGGATGTAGCTAGTAGAGTTGATGAGGGGAAGCCAGTGGATGTGTATTTTTGGACTTTCAGAATGCTTTCGACAAAGTCCCACACAAGAGGTTAGCAAGTAAAATTAAAGCGCATGGGATTGGGGGTAGTGTATTGCGATGGATAGAAAATTGGTTGTCAGACAGGAAACAAAGAATAGGAATAAATCGATCTTTTTCCGAATGGCAGGCAGTGACCAGTGGGGTACCGCAGGGATTGGTGCTAGGACCCCCAGTTACTCACAATATATATTAATGATTTAGATGAGGGAACTAAATGGAATATCTCCAAATTTGCAGATGACACAAGACTGGGAGGGAGGGTGAGTTGTGAGGAGGATGCAGAGAGGCTTCAGGGTGATTTGGACAAGTTGAGTGAGTGGACAAATGCATGGCAGATGCACATAGTGTGGATAAATGTGAGGTTATCCACTTTGGTAAAAAAAACAAGAAGGCAGATTATTATCTGAACGGCTAAAAACTGAGAGAGGGGAATATGCAACGAGACCTGGGCATTCTCGTACACCAGTCGCTGAAGGTAAGCATGCAGGTGCAACAGATGGTAAAAAGGACAAATGGTATGTTGCCCTTCATAGCGAGAGGATTCGAGTCCGGGAGCAGGGATATCTTGCTGCAATTATACAGGGTCTGGGTGAGGCCACACCTGGAATATTGTGAGCAGTTTTGGTCTCCTTATCTGAGAAAGGATGTTCTTGCTATAGAGGGAGTGCAGCAAAGGTTTACCAGACTGATTCCTGGGATGGTGGGACTGACGTTTGAGGAGAGATTGAGTTGGTTAGGATTATATTTGCTGGAGTTCAGAAGAATGAGGGGGGAATCTCAAAGAAACCTATAAAATTCTGACAGGACTTGACAGGGTAGATGCAGGAAGGATGTTCCCGATGGTGGGGGAGTCCAGAGCCAGCGGTCATGGTCTAAGGATATTGGGTAAACCTTTCAGGACTAAGATGAGGAGAAATTTATTCACCCAGAGAGTGGTGAACCTGTGGAATTCACTACCACAGAAAGCAGTTGAGACCAAAACATTGCATGTTTTCAAGAAGGAGTTAGATATAGGTCTTGGGGTGAAAGGGATCAAAGGATATGGAGGGAAAGCGGGAACAGATTACTGAGTTGGATGATCAGCAATGATCATAATGAATGGCGGAGCAGGTTCGATGGGCCAAATGGCCTACTCCTGCTCCTATTTTCTATGTTTCTATGTTTCTAAGATCACTTTAGTCATGTAAGAGCTATGATGTAACATACCACATGGTTATGAATGTGTGTTGAAGAAACACCTAAACAGTAAGCATCTCAATGTACTAGCTGCTCTCTCAGTATTCAATAAAGAACCCATTATATTGCACTACTGATCCCATCTGAGTGGTCAGTCTTCGTGTGAAATCAATATAAACACAGAGGTTCAAGGAACACACAACACCAAGCGGAAGATTTTCAGACAAACACATCAGCATGACATTCATTAAGATCACGCAGCATGATTTTGACCCCTGTATCTTCCAGTACAGCACCATATGCTCCCAGATGTCCCTTTACAAGTACATTGAATCAGTTGTCAAAAAGGTCAGCTAAGAACATAATGAATTATAGAGTAAGAGAAGGTCATTCGGCCCATTATGCTTGTTTCTCCTGACACATTACATGGAAAGTGCACTGTGTGCACTTTCTCTAATTTATTCTCCTGTGGTAGATGGGGTAAATGGTGGCAGGTAAAACTTCTAAACAGATAGTTTCTGAAATGCCTCTGAAGAATAAGAAGTAATTGAGCAAAAACTCAACTGTATTCTTTTAACATTGTAATCTGTCTTTGTCAGCCCTGACAGATTGTATTGCACAGATGGTTGCAATAGAAGATGGACAACATTGTGCAGTAATGATGTGTACCAGGAGTTCAATTTGGGTCAGGTTATTCATCAACGTGTTCTACGTTGGACACTTTTTGGAGGCTTTCCACTGATGGGAAGTATCTGCAAATGTGCTGGAGTGGTTTCATTAAAAACAATGCAAAACACAACTTTGTACCAACTTGAAAGTCCTGGCAAAATGATTAACACCAAGAAACTATCCTAATTGCTGCTGAAGCAGAGTACACTAAGGTAGCACTGTTTCCCAAGATCCCCAGTACTGAAGTGAATTTCAGCCAGTTTGAAGAATTTAAACTGAACTCCTCATACAAATTATTACTGGACAACATTGTGATGGACCCTGTTGTCTTAATTCAAGCCATTCATAAATATATATGGAGACTGTCTCTGTTGATAGTGTTACATAACTGAGCAGAGAGAAAAATCTAACTTGAGTATCCATGCAACTCAAAATATGATATTTCTTTAAAATATTGTCACAAAAGCATGCTAGGTTGAAGGATTTTATTTTTAATCCACCAACTGGAAACCTGAATATTAAACTGGTGGAGACAAACCACTCAAGCCTTGCAAGCTTTGAACTCTGTCTGCTGACTATGAGCACCGAGGCATATTCTCCACTGCAGACTGTAGTGTTTAGTGATCTAATTAAATTGTGCTTAATGGCTGAAGCCTGATGGAGGAGCTTTTGTGGGTACAGAACTTTCCAGAAAGAACAGACAGAAACCTCCTTCAGCTACACAATTTAGAGAAATTTCTGGAAAGAACGAAGAATCTCTCAAAGAAATTCAGCCAGATTATCTCCCAAAGAGCCATCGATTCAATGTATACATTCTCAAACTGGAAGACTCAGGACTACTGAATTCAGCCTGAAGCCAGATGTGTCACCAACCTCCACAGACTGGATACTCCTTTCATTTCTCTGGACTCTAATTCGACCAATCTATCCTTCCTGCACACTGTAACTTATTTGTGTCTGTATGTGAAAGTTGCAGCATATTCTTTATTTTATTTGGATCAGTTTAAATACAATAAAGTTAACCATTTTCTTTGTTAAACTTGAGAATACATATGCAGTTGACTCTTTTTATGATCATGGCATGTAATCACACAAAAACTCACTGAATTGGCAAGTAAAGCCATTAAAAAAGTAAATAAATCTGTTGTGGTCAAACAAGGAGAGGGACAAGAGGTGAGCCTTTGACCTCTCCTCGCCAGCTTTTAACAATATCAAATCAAATTCTAATTCCTGTACATTACTTTTCAGCTGAAATATCATTGTGTCCTTATCATTGAGGTAAGGAACAATTAATCTCTAATATTGTAAAAACAATCTGCCAAAACATATTTAGGATTTAAAAAGTTGTTTGGTAGTACAGAACTTGAGTATTGCTGAAAACATTTCGTCGGTGGCAGGGTAGGTGGTGGCGTAGTGGTATTATCACTGGACTAGTAACCCAGAGACCCAGGTATTTCTCTGGGGACATGGGTTCAAATCCCACCACAGCAGAAAGTGGAATTTGAATTTAATTAATAAATCTGGAATTAAAAGCTAGTCTAATGATGGCCATGAAACCACTGTCGATTGTTGTAAAAACCCATCTGGTTCACTAATGTCCTTTAGGGAAGGAAATCTGATGTCCTTACCTGGTCTGGCCTACCTGTGACTCCAGACCCACAGCAATGTGGTTAACTCTTACATACCCTCTGAAATGGCCTAGCAAGCCACTCAGTTGTACCTAACCGCTACGAAGTCAATAAAAAGGAATGAAACCGGACGGACCACCCGGCATCGACCTAGGCACCGGAAACGACAACGGCAAACCCGGCCCTGTTGACCCTGCAAAGTCATCCTTACTAACATCTGGGGGCTTGTGCCAAAGTTGGGAGAGCTGTCCCACAGACTAGTCAAGCAACAGCCTGACATAGTCATACTCATGGAATCATACCTTACAGACAATGTCCCAGACACTGCCATCACCATCCCCGGGAATGTCCTGTCCCACCGGCAGTGGTCTACCGTAGTGAGGGAGTTGCCCTGGGAGTCCTCAACATCGACTCCGGACCCCATGAAGTCTCATAGTATCAGGTCAAACATGGGCAAGGTAACCTCCTACTGATTACCACCTACCACCCTCCCTCAGCTGATGACTCAGTACTCCTCCATGTTGAACACTAGTTGGAGGAAGCACTGAGGGTGGCAAGGGCACAAAATGTACTCTGGGTGGGGGACTTCAATGTCCATCACCAAGAGTGGCTCGGTAGCATCACTACTGACCGAGCTGGCCGAGTCCTAAAGGACATAGCTGCTAGACTGGGTCTGCGGCAGGTGGTAGGGGAACCAACATGAGGAAAAAACATACTTGACCTCATCCTCACCAACCTGCCTGCCGCAGATGCTTCTGTCCATGACTGTATTGGTAGGAGTGACCGCCGCACAATACTTGTGGAGACGAAGTCCCGCCTTCACATTGAGGATACCGTCCATCGTGTTGTGTGGCACTATCACCGTGCTAAATGGGATAGACTTTGAACAGATCTAGCAATGCAAAACTGGGCATCCATGAGGCGCTGTGGGCCATCAGCAGCAGCAGAATTGTACTCATCCACAATCTGTAAGCTCATGGCCCGGCATATCCCCCACTCTACCATTACCATCAAGCCAGGAGACCAACCCTGGTTCAATGAAGAGTGCAGGAGGGCATGCCAGGAGCAACACCAGGCATACCTCAAAATGAGGTGTCAACCTGGTGAAGCTACAACACAGGACTACTTGCATGCCAAACTGCGTAAGCAGCGGGCGATAGACAGAGCTAAGCGATCCCATAACCAATGGATCAGATCTAAGCTCTGCAGTTCTGCCACATCCAGCCGTGAATGGTGGTGGACAATTAAACAACTAACTGGAGGAGGTGGCTTCACAAATAAGTCCATCCTCAATGATGGGGGAGCCCAGCACATCAGTGCAAAAGATAAGGCTGAAGCATTTGCAACAATCTTCAGCCAGATGTGCTGAATTGATGATCAATCTCGGCCTCCTCCTGAAGTCCCCAACATCACAGATGCCAGACTACAGCCAATTCGATTCACTTCGCGTGATATCAAGAAAGGACTGAAGGCACTGGATACTGCAAAAGCTATGGGCCCTGACAATATTCCAGCAATAGTACTGAAGACCTGTGCTCCAGAACTTGCTGCGCCCCCAGCCAAGCTGTTCCAGTACTGCTGCAACACTGGCATCTACCCTGCAATGTGGAAAATTGCCCAGGTATGTCCTGTACACAAAAAGCAGGACAAGTCCAACACAGCCAATTACCGCCCCATCAGCCTACTCTCAATCAGCAGTAAAGTGATGGAAGGTGTCATCAACAGTGCCATCAAGTGGTACTTGCTTAGCAATTGCCTGCTCAGTGACGCTCAGTTTGGGTTCCGCCAGGGCCACTCAGCTCCTGACCTCATTACAGCCTTGGTTCAAACATGGACAAAAGAGCTGAACTCAAGAGGTGAGGTGTGAGTGACTGCCCTTGACATCAAGGCAGCATTTGACCGAGTATGGCATCAAGGAGCCCTAGCAAAACTGAGGTCAATGAGAATCAGGGGGAAAACTCTCCGCTGGCTGGAGTCATACCTAGCGCAAAGGAAGATGGTTGTGGTTGTTGGAGGTCAATCATCTGAGCTCCAGGACATCACTGCAGGAGTTCCTCAGGATAGCGTCCTAGGCCCAACCATCTTCAGCTGCTTCATCAATGACCTTCCTTCAATCATAAGCTCGGAAGTGGGGATGTTCGCTGATGATTGCACAATGTTCAGCACCATTCGTGACTCCTCAGATACTGAAGCAGTCCGTGTAGAAATGTAGCAAGACCTGGACAATATCCAGGCTTGGGCTGATAAGTGACAAGTAACATTCGCGCCACACAAGTGCCGGGCAATGACCATCTCCAACAAGAGAGAATCTAACCATCTCCCCTTGACATTCAACGACATTATCATTTTTGAATCCCCCACTATTAACATCCTAGGGGCTACCATTGACCAGAAACTGAACTGGAATAGCCATATAAATACAGTCGCTACAAGAGCAGGTCAGAGGCTAGGAATCCTGAGGCGAGTAACTCACCTCCTGACTCCCCAAAGCCTGTCCACCATCTACAAGACACAAATCAGGATTGTGATGGAATACTGTCCACTTGCCTGGATGGGTGCAGCTCCAACAACACTCAAGAAGCTCGACACCATCCAGGACAAAGCAGCCCACTTGATTGGCACACCATCTACAAACATTCACTCCCTCCACCACCGACGCACAGTGGCAGCAGTGTGTATCATCTGCACTGCAGCAATGCACCAAGGCTGCTTAGACAGCACCTTCCAAACTGGCAACCTCTACCAACTAGAAGGACAAGGGCAGCAAATACATGGGAACACCACCACCTGAAAGTTCCCCTCCAAGTCACACGCCATCCTGATTTGGAACTATATCGCCATTCCTTCACTGTCGCTGGTTCAAAATCCTGGAACTCCCTTCCTAACAGCACTGTGGGTATACCTACCCCAAATGGACTTCAGCGGTTCAAGAAGGCAGCTCACCACCACCTTCTCAAGGGCAATTAGGGATGGGCAATAAATGCTGGCATAGCCAGTGACGCCCACATCCCATGAATGAATTTTAAAAAAAGCTTTTCATCTTGAACTCATCAGGACAACTCACAAGAATACCAATGTAAGGGGAAACACCAAGTTCCTCTCTCAGTCACAAATCATCCTGACTTGAATATATATCAGAGTTTCTTATTGTTACTGGGTCAAAATGCTGGAACTTATTACATTGGTGTCCTGTGTGAGCATTTTGAACTGCAGCAGTAAAAGAAGAAGGTTCACCACCACCTTCTCAAGAACAACTTGGGATTGGCCATAAATGTCAGCCGCACCCACCTTGTGAATAAATATTTTATAAATTCTGCTCATACGTCCTTATTATTTTTAACTTTCATTCAAACAGAGAGTCAGAATAAATGGGGCATTTCAAGATCAACAAATTGGAACTCGTGGAGTGCCACAGGGTTCAGTGCTGGGTCCTCAACTATCAACTATATTAATGACTTGGATGAAGGGATTGAGTGTATTGTGGCCAAATGGTTGGATGATACAAAGATAGGTAGAAAAGCAAGTGTGAGCAGGACACAAAGGCCAGAATTTTATGGCTCCCAACGAGCAGGTTGGTGGCGGTGGGGGGAGAAAATTTAATGGGAGGCGGGGATGCCATTCCCGACACCTTCTCACCTCCCCTGCAATTTAATGCGGGACAGCATCGGTGAGAAACGGCCTGCCCACACCAGGCCAATCAAGGCCCTTAAGTTTTTTTTTACTCGTTCAGGGGTTTTGGCATCACTGGCTAGGCCACCATTTATTGCCCATCCCTAATTGCCCATGAGAAGGTGGCGGTGAGATGCCTTCGTGAACCACTGCATTTCTTGGGGTGTAACTACACTAACAGTGTTGTTAGGAAGGAAGTTCCAGGGCTTTTCAGTATCCAGTGCCTTCAGCCGTTTCTTGATATCACGTGGAGTGAATTGGATTGGCTGATGCCGGGGACCTCAGGAGGAGGCCAAGATGGATCATCCACTCGACACTTCTGGCTGAAGATGGATGCAAATGCTTCAGCTTGTCTTTTGCACTAATGTGCTGGGCTCCCCCATCATTGAGGATGGGGATATTTGTGGAGCCTCCTCCTCCTCCTGTCAGTTGTTTAATTGTCAACCATTTTCACGACTGGATGTGGCAGGACTGCAGAGCTTAGTTCTGATCCGTTGGTTGTAGGATCACTTAGTCCTGTCTGTTGCATGCTGCTTTTGCTGTTAGTCATGCAAGTAGTCCTGCGTTGCACCTTCACCAGGCTGCCACGTCAGTTTTAGGTATGCCTGGTGCTGCTCCTGGCATGCTCTCCTGCACTTTTCATTGAATCAGTGTTGGTCCCCCTGCTTGATGGTAATGGTGGAGTGGGGGATATGCTGGAACATGAGGCCATGATTGTGGTTAAATAAAATTCTGCTGCTGCTGATGGCCCCAGAGCCACACGGATGCCCAGTTTTGAGCTGCTAGATCTGTTCGAAATCTATGCATTTAGCACAGTGGTAGTGCCACACACGATGGTGGGTACCCTCAGTGTGAAGACGGGACTTCAAGAACCCAAGAACACCACCAGGTAAAACCTGGCTGTCTTCTTTTGGGCTGGAGAGGCCCTCCTGATCGGGCACCCTGTACCCCATGAAGGGCTGCCCAAAAAGTCCCAAATGCCCCCAACGCACAACACACCAAGCCCCCGCCCCCAGACAAACCACACCCCCCCCCCCCCGCCCCCTAGCCACACTGGGGTCCAGCCGATTGTCCCTGGTGAGGCCCCAAAAGCTTACCTTCTTTCCAAAGCCATCCTTCCTCTTCCTGCTGAAGCAAGGTGTAGTCCCAGCAGTGGCCACCGCTCCCGGTGGTTCTGCTAGGACTAAGAGCTGCCGGCCCACTATTTGGCCGGCAGCTTCATTCGGTGGGACTTCCTGCCTCAAGGAGGTGGAAGACCGACCCAAAGTCAATTAAGGGCCTGGGGAGCAAAACATCCCGGTGTAGCTCCCCAGACCCGGTGGAGGCGGGCTCGCCCCTGACTTTTCGGCTGGTGGGTGGGGCTTCCCGCCCAGTGTTAAATTCTGGCCAAAGTGTCTCCAAAGCGATATAGATAGGTGAAAGTGAGAGTACAAAAAATTGGCAGATGGAGTATAATGTGCAAAAATCTGAGCTTGTCCCCTTAGGTGGGCAGAATTGAAAAGCAGAATATTATTTAACTGGAGAAAGACTGCAGAATGCTGCAGTACAGAGGGATCTGGGTGTCCTCATACATGAATCACAAAATGTTAGCAGGCAGGTACATCAAATAATTGGGAAGGCAAATGGAATGTTTGGCAGTTATTGCAAAGGGGATGGAGCATAAAAGTAGGGAAGTCTTGCTACAAACGTACAGGTCATTGGTGAGACCGCACTTCGAGTACTCACCTGTTTGGTGAGTATTTGTTAAGTGATTTAGGTCCATTCTAATCCTAACATTTAAAATAGTAAAGGAACTATTGATAAGCTTATTAAAATATACTAAAAAAGGAAAATAAAATAAATAATTGAATAAAATACTGAAGTAGTTAATTACACCTTTAGATTGTAGTGGGCAGTGTTTGGAGTAGAACAAGGCCCCTAGTGTAATTAATATTTTTTAATTAAAGGGAGTAACTAAAGGTAAGTCATGGCTGGAGATCTCGCTATGTGAGAAATCAGGGTTGCTTCCAGTGTCCCTGACGACCATGTGTGCAGAAAGTATACCCATCTGCAGCTACTGGTTACCCGTATTATGGAGCTGGAGCTGTGGGTGGATTGACTGTGGAACATCTGCGATGCTGAGATCATCGTGGATAGCATGTTTAGTGAGGTGGTCACACCACAGGCAAATGCTGCAAAGGCAGAAAGGGAATGGGTGACCACCAGGCAGAGTAGAGGAAGGCAGGTAGTTCAGGAGTCCCCTGTGGCCATCCCCCTCTCTAACATTGGGTATTGTTGGGGGAGATGGCTCAGGGGAAAGCTACAAGAGCCAATTTCATGGCACCATGTATGTCTCTGCTGCACAGGGGGGAAGGAAGAAGAGTGGCAGGGCTATAGTGATAGGGGATTCAATTATAAGGGGAACAGACAGGCGTTTATCCAGCCGCAAAAGAGACTCCAGGATGGTATGTTGCCTCCCTGATGCTAGGGTCAAGGGTGTTCTCTGAGTAGCTGCAGGGCATTCTGAGGGGGGAGGCCAAGCAACTAATTATCGTGGTACATATCGGTACCAACCGACATAGGTACAAAAAGGGATGAGGTCCTACAAGCTGAATATAGATAGTTAGGGCGAAAATTAAAAAGTAGGACCTCAAAGGTAGTAATCTCAGGATTACTACCAGTGTCACATGTTAGCAAGAGCAGAAATAGCAGGATATATCAGATGAATACGTGGCTGGAGAAATGGTGTAGGGGGGAGGGATTCAGATTCCTCGGACATTGGGACCGGTTCTGGGGAAGGTGGGACCAGTACAAGCTGGACAGGTTGTATCTGGGCAGGACAAGGACCAATTTCCTCGGTGGGGTGGGGGGGTGGGTATTTGCTAGTGCTGTCGGGGAGGGTTTAAACTAGAATAGCAGGGGATGGAAATCTGAGCAGGGAGGCAGAGGAGGGGGAAACAAGGGTAGAAATGAAAGACCGAAAGGTAAGAAGCAATAGTGGAAGGCAGAGAAAACAAGGCCGAGAAACAAATGGGGCCATTGTGGAAAATAAAGCTAAGATGACTAACAATGTTAAAAAGACAAAGCTAAAGGTATTGTGTCTTAATGCACGGAGCATTCACAATAAGGTGGATGAATTAACAGCGCAAAATAGACATAAACGGTTATGATATAGCTGTGATTACGGAGACATGGCTGCAGGGTGACCAAGGATGGGAACTGAATATCCAGGGATATTCAATATTTAGGAAGGACAGACAAAAAGGGAAAGAAGGTGGGGTAGCATTGTTAGTAAAGGAGGAAATCAATGCAAAAGTGAGGAAGGATATTGGCTCGGAAAATCATGATGTGAAATCTATATGTGTGGAGCTAAGAAACACCAAGGATCATAAAACGTTGGTGAGGGTTATCTATAGGCCCCTAAACAGTAGTGGAGATGTAAGGGATGGCATTAAACAGGAAATTAGAGACGCATGCAATAAGGGTACAACTGCAATCATGGGTGACTTTAATCTAAATATAGATTGGCCAAACCAAATTAGCAATAATGCTGTGGAGGAGGATTTCCTGGAGTGTGTACGTGATGTTTTTTATATGTTGAGGAACCAACTAGAGAACATGCTATCCTAGTCTGGGTATTGTGCAATGAGAAAAGATTAATTAACAATCTTGTGCGGGGTCCCTTGGGGAGGAGCGACCATAACATGATAGAATTCTTCATTAAGATGGAGAGTGAAGTAGTTGAATCTGAAACTGGGGTCCTGAATCTAAATAAATGAAACTACGAAGGAATGAGGCGCAAATTGGCTATGGTAGATTGGGGAACTTTACTAAAAGGGTTGACGGTGGATAGGCAATGGATAATATTTCAAGAACGTGTGCATGAACTCCAACAATTATTCATTCCTGTCTGGTGCAAAAATAAATTAGGGATCGTATTAGATCTGATGAGGGGGCATATAAAATTGCCAGAAAAAGCAGCAAGTCTGTGGATTGGGAGCAGTTTAGAATTCAGCAAACGAGGACAAAGAGGTTGATTAAGCGGGGGAAAATAGAGTATGAGAATAAACTTGCGGGAACATAAAAACTGACTGTAAAAGCTTCTATAAATATGTGAAGAGAAAAAGATTAGTGAAGACAAATGTAGGTCCCTTACAGTCAGAAAGGGGGGAAATTATAATGGGGAACAAAGAAATGGCAGAACAATTAAACACATACTTTGGTTCTGTCTTCACAAAGGAGGA
Source organism: Heterodontus francisci (assembly GCF_036365525.1). NCBI lineage: Eukaryota > Metazoa > Chordata > Chondrichthyes > Heterodontiformes > Heterodontidae > Heterodontus > Heterodontus francisci. The sequence continues at coordinate 109,112,367 of NC_090376.1, forward strand.
CACAAATAAGCTCCCAGAAAAGTTAGGGAACCAAGGGTCTAATGAGAGGGAAGAACGGAAGGAAATCAGTATTATTAAAAATTAGTGCTAGGGAAATTAATGGGGTTAAAGGCTGGCAAATTCCCAGGGCCTGATAATCTACATCCCAGAGTACTAAAGGAAGTGGCCCTGGAAATAGTGGATGCATTGGTGGTCATCTTCCAAAATTCTATAGACTCTGGAGCAGTTCCTACAGATTGGAGGGTGGCAAATGTAACGCCACTATTTAAAAAAGGAGGGAGAAAAAACAGGGAATTACAGACCAATTGGCCTTACATCAGTAGTGGGGAAAATGCTAGAGTCGATTATAAAGTATGTGATAGCAGAACACCTGGAAAGCATAAATGGGTTTACGAAAGGGAAATCATGATTAATAAATCTACTGGATTTTTTTGAGTATGTAACTAGTAGAATAGATAAGGGAGAACCAGTGGATGTAGTGTATTTGGATTTTCAGAAAGCTTTTGACAAGGTCCCACATAAGAGGTTAGTGTGCAAAATTAAAGCACATGGGATTGGGGTAATAGACTGGCATGGATTGAGAATTGGTTGACAGGCAGGAAACAGAGTGTAGGATTAAACAAGTCTTTTTCCAGGTGGCAGGCAGTGACTAGTAGGGTACCGCAGCTATTCACAATATATATTAATGACTTGGGCGAGGGAACTAAATGTAAAATTTCCAAGTTTGCAGGTGACACAAAGCTGAGGTGGGGGGGGGACTGTGAGCTGTGAGGAGGATGCAAAGAGGCTCCAATGGATTTAGATAAGTTGGTTGAGTGGGCAAATGCATGGCAGATGCAGTATAACGTGGATAAATGTGAGGTTATCCACTTTGGTTGCAAAAACTGAAAGGCAGATCATTATCTGAATGGTGATAGATTGGGAAAGGGGGAGGTGCCATGAGACGTGGATGTCCTTGTACACAAGTCGTTGAAAGCAAGCATTCAGGTGCAGGAAGCAGTTAGGAAGGCGAATGGTATGTTGGCCTTCATTGCAAGAGGATTTGACTACAGGAGCAAGGATGTCTTACTGCAGTTATACAGGGCCTTGGTGAGACCACATCTGGAGTATTGTGTGCAGTTTTATTCTCCTTATTTGAGGAAGGATGTTCTTGCCATGGAGGAAGTGCAAAGAAGATTTACTCGACTGACTCCTGAGATGGCAGGATTGACGTGTGAGGAGAGATTGGGTCAACTAGGCCTATATTCAATAGAGTTTAGAAGAATGAGAGGGGATCTCATAGAAACCTATAAAATTCTAACACGACTAGACAGGTTAGATGCAGGGAGGATGTTCCTGATGGCTGAGGATTCCAGAACCAGGGGTCACAGTCTCAGGATACGGTGTATGTCATTTAGAACTGAGATGAGGACAAAATTCTTCACCCAGAGAGTGGTGAGCCTGTGGAATTCTCTACCGCAGAAGGCAGTGGAGGCCAAGTCGTTAAATATATTCAAGAAGGAGATAGTTATATTTCTTAATGCCGAAAGGATCAAGGGATCTGACATGTGGGAGTCTTTCAAACATCAGCTGATTAGAATCCAGGACCAGCATGTTCCTGTGAGGAAGAAAGACAAGTTTGGCAAGTTTCGGGAAGCTTGGATAACACGGGATATTGTGAGCCTAGTCAAAAAGAAAAAGAAAGCATTTGTAAGGGCTGGAAGGCTAGGAACAGATGAAGCACTTGAGGAATATAAAGACAGTAGGAAGGAACTTAAGCAAGGAGTTAGGAGGGCTAAAAGGGGTCATGAAAAGTCATTGGCAAACAGGATTAAGGAAAATCCCAAGGCTTTTTATACATATATAAAGAGCAAGAGGGTAACCAGGGAAAGGGTTGGCCCACTCAAGGACAGAGATGGGAATCTATGCGTGGAGCCAGAGGAAATGGGCGAGGTGCTAAATGAGTACTTTGCATCAGTATTCACCAAGGAGAAGGACTTGGTGGATGATGAGCTTAGGGAAGGGAGTGCAGACAGTCTCAGTCATCTCATTATCAAAAAGGAGGAGGTGTTGGGTGTCTTGCAAAGCATTAAGGTAGATAAGTCCCCAGGGCCTGATGGGGTCTACCCTAGAATACTGAGGGAGGCAAGGGAAGAAATTGCTGGGGCCTTGACAGAAATCTTTGCATCCTTGGCTACAGGTGAGGTCCCAGAGGACTGGAGAATAGCCAATGTTGTTCCTTTGTTTAAGAAGGGTGGCAAGGATAATCCAGGAAATTATAGGCCGGTGAGCCTTACGTCAGTGGTAGGGAAACTATTAGAGAGGATTCTTCGAGACAGGATTTACTCCCATTTGGAAACAAACAAACTTATTAGCGAGGGACAGCATGGTTTTGTGAAGGGGAGGTTGTGTCTTACTAATTTGATTGAGTTTTCTGAGGAAGTGACGAAGATGATTGATGAGGGAAGGGCGGCGGATGTTGTCTATATGGACTTTAGTAAAGCCTTTGACAAGGTCCCGCATGGCAGACTGGTGCAAAAGGTGAAGTCACACGGGATCAGAGGTGAGCTGGCAAGATGGATACAGAACTGGCTCGGTCACAGAAGACAGAGGGTAACAGTGGATGGGTGTTTTTCTGAATGGAGGGATGTGACTAGTGGTGTTCCGCAGGGATCAGTGCTGGGACCTTTGCTGTTTGTGGTATATATAAATGATTTGGAGGAAAATGTAGCTGGTCTGATTAGTATGTTTGCGGACGACACAAAGGTTGGTGGAGTTGCGGATAGTGTTGAGGATTGTCAGGGGATACAGCAGGATATAGATCGGTTGGAGACTTGGGCGGAGAAATGGCAGATGGAGTTTAATCCGGACAAATGTGAGGTAATGCATTTTGGAAGGTCTAATGCAGGTGGGAGGTATACAGTAAATGGCAGAACCCTTAGGAGTATTGACAGGCAGAGAGATCTGGGCGTACAGGTCCACAGGTCACTAAATGTGGCAACGCAGGTGGATAAGGTAGTCAAGAAGGCATTCGGCATGCTTGCCTTCATCGGTCGGGGCATAGTGTACAAAAATTGGCAAGTCATGTTGCAGCTGTACAGAACCTTAGTTAGGCCACACTTAGAATATCGCATGCAATTCTGGTCGCCACACTACCAGAAGGACGTGGAGGCTTTGGAGAGGGTACAGAGGAGGTTTACCAGGATGTTGCCTGGTCTGGAGGGCATTAGCTATGAGGAGAGGTTGGAAAAACTCTGAATGTTTTCACTGGAACGACGGAGGTGGAGGGACGACATGATAGATGTTTACAAAGTTATGAACGGCATGGACACAGTGGATAGTCAGAAGCTTTTTCCCAGGGTGGAAGAGTCAGTTACTAGGGGACATAGGTTTAAGGTGCTAGGGGCAAAGTTTAGAGGGGATGTGCGAGGCAAGTTTTTTATACAGAGGGTGGTGTGTGCCTGGAACTTGCTGCCAGGGGAGGTGGTGGAAGCAGATACGATAGCGACGTTTAAGAGACATCTTGACAAATATATGAATAGGAAGGGAATAGAGGGATATGGGCCCCGGAAGTGCAGAAGGTGTTAGTTTCGGCAGGCATCAAGATCGGCGCAGGCTTGGAGGGCCGAATGGCCTGTTCCTGTGCTGTACCGTTCTTTGTTCTTTGTTCTTTGATATATTTAGAAAGACGATCATCCATAATCATTTTTGAATGGTGGAGCAGGCCCGAAGGGCTGAATGGCCTACTTCTGCTCTTAATTTCTATGTTTCTATGTTTTTATGTACACAGTTTTGATCTCCGAATTTAAGGAGGGATATTCTTGCAACGGAAGCAGTTCAGGGAAGATTCACTAGGCTGATTCCTGGGATGAAGGGGCTGTCTTATGAGGAAAGGTTGAGCAGGTTAGGCCTACACTCATTGGAGTTTAGAAAAATGAGAGCACATCTTATTGAAACATGTAAGATTCTGAGGGGCTTGACAGAGTAGATGCTGAGAGGATGTTTCCCCTTGTGGGGGAATCTAGAACTAGGGGCACAGTTTCAGAATAAGGGATCTCCAATTTAAGAAGGAGATGAGGAGGAATGAGGAGAAATTTCTACTCTCAGAGGGTCATTAATCTTTGGAATCCTCTTTCCCAGAGAGCAGTGAAGGCTGGGTCATTCAATATATTCAAGGCTGAGTGAAGGGAGTTAAGGGCTATGGGGGGACAAGCAGGAAAGTGGAGTTAAGGCCACAATTAGATCAACCATGATCTTATTGAATGGCAGAGCATGCTCGAGGGGCTGAATGGCGTACTTCTGTTCCTATTCCTTACGATCTTATTATCTAAATTATTTGAATAGGTGTATTTTGTGTTACAGAATGTTAATATACTGATCTTTGTATCATGAATGACACATAGCATAAAGAGTGAGTGTTAAATCAATGGATGAGTCAATTTGCATCTTCTCACTGACTTCAACACACTATTGATAAATGTCTTACTCATTCTTCTTGGTTGGAATATGATGCATTGCCTAAGATGTCATGATTAAGTAATTTAAACTAAACCTATAAAGGAGCTTGAAGTACTGTGTTCCCTGTTGAAACTCTGAGGTGAGTGTAACTTTACATCTGCTCATTTATGTGCAGCAACATCGGAACAATCAGCCCATCGAGCTCAATCTGCCATTCACGTACATCATGGCTGATCCTCATCTTCACTCCATCTTCCTGGTCTGACAGCTATTAATATGCTTGCCGAACAATCAGTCAATCTGTTTTGAAATTTTCAATTGGCCTAGCTTCAGAGTGAAGTTTCCACTAGGTTGCACTTTTTTTTCACTGCAATTCACCCAAAATCGGCCAAACCATCGCAAAAGATCACAGAGTTTCAAGCACAAATCATGTCCAGCCCAAATAAAGTTTCCGCAATTTTATGCGCTAGTTTAAAAAACATTGCGCTAGAAGCCAGTCCTGGTTACAAAACTGTGCCAGTTTGTGGGCTTCTGCAGAGGCTCTTAAAATGAAACTACTTTAGGCACAAACATACAGATATGCATATATTAAAAGCTTTTGAATTTAATTTTTTCCACTTTAGTCAGAAACTGGTTACCATACACCAATATAATTAGCAACTTGTTCTACATTGATTTTTTTAAAGTCATTTTCAGTTACTTAAAATTGGATTACTCAAAGGTGGTGGATTGGATGTTTTTTGTTGTTGAACCCATTTTCAGCTGTGTTAATCAAACTACACCAAGTTAACTCCTTTAAATATATCAAGGCACATTTTGAAAGCAAAGATTTTTTTTTCAAAATTCCTTTCGAAAATGCTGCCTGATTGTGCTGATTCATGGCAGATTTTATATTTACTAATTATCCCGATGAGGTTCAGTGAAACTTGAGGAAGAAAAACACTTCTTAGAACTAACGTAATTTTGGGAATACTTTGTGCCCAGATCATAAATGGTGCCCAAAGTCAAAACTTTACCCTTACATCTATAACACTAGAGCTATCGCCATTATATGGTTGAATATCGCTGATCACAGTAGAAGTAACTGATATTTATGTAGTTTACAGAACCTGAATCAATCAACATCACACAACTGACTAGGTTTAACCTAACATTGGTATTGAGATTTCTTTTATTCATTCATGGGATGTGGGCATCGCTGGCTAGGACAGCATTTATTGCCCATCCCTAATTGCCCTTGAGAAGGTGGTGGTGAGCTGCCTTCTCGAAGCACTGCAGTCCTTGTGGGGTAGGTACACCCAGAGTGGTGTTAGGAAGAGAGTTCCAGGATTTTGATCCAGCGACAGTGAAGGAATGACAATATAGTTCCAAGTCAGGATGGTGTGCGGCCTGGAAGAGAACTTGCAGGTGGTGGTGTTCCCATGCAACTGCTGCCCTTATCCTTTTAGTTGGTAGAGATCGTGGGTTTGGAAGGTGCTGTCTAAGGAGCCTTGGTGCGTTGCTGCAGTGCATCTTGTAGATAGTACACACTGATTCAGTTTTACAAAGTTACGGTCTGGCCGGAATTTTACGCCACCCCAACGAGAGGGATGGTGGTGGTGGGTGCGGGGGGGGGAGGGGTGCAGTTTGGCATAAAATGGAGCGGGAGGCTCCATGAGGCCTTCCCGACCTGCTCCCTCCTCCGCCGCCATTTTACCTAGGGCAGCGGGGGCGATAAACGGGCCACTTGCCCCAGGCCAATCAAGGCCCTTAAGTGGCCACTTAAGGGCCTTCGCCCACCTCCACGACAATTTAATGTGTGACTGGTTGGGCAGCCGAGGACCAAAGAAGCCACCTGGCAAAACCAGGCGGCTTCTGAGTGTCCTGGGGTGCCCCTCATGGTCAGGCACCCTGTGCCCGATGGAGGGCCGCCCCCACTGCCCCAACCACCACCAAGACTCAACACACCCCCTTCCCCCCAATCGACCACCCTTGCCTCGCCGGGGTCCGACTGATTACCCCGGGCGAGGCAGCAAAAACTTACCTGCTGTCCCGGCTCCTCGGCATCCTCCCGTCATGCTAGACTGCAGTCCCAGCAGTGACCACCGCTCTCGGTGGCGCTGCTGGGACTGAGAGCTGCCAGCCCGTTGATTGGCTGCCAGCTCTATTAGGCAGGACTTCCTACCTCAAGTGGGTGGAAATCCCACCTCACACCAATTGAAGCAAAGGGGACCCGCAAAATACGGGTCGGATCTCTGGGCGAGGCAGACGCGAGTTCGCCACCGACTTTTCAGTTGGTGGCCGGCTCCCGTCCACTTACCGTAAAATTCCAGCCTATGTATTTTACAGAGTTTAAAGCGCAAGATCGGACCAGTACACTTTCAGGTTAAGTCTCTGACTTGGATTTTTAACTGCAAAAATTACAAACTCTTTCATATAATAGGAGCTTAGTTTATTTCTTGACAGTTCACTTGTTTTTTGATGATACATTGATTTGGCTTTATGAAATCCTGCTTGTCAAATGTGGTTTTTATTCATCACCATACCTTCCAAGAACCCACTTCTTATACCCTACCAAAAAACCTTCCAAAATGCACAATCTTAAGTGACTACAATTGAATATCACGTCAGCAGGCAATCGGACCCAGTATCACCACATTTTAAAGAATCATTTTGTGGATGCCAAAATAATTGTTATAGTTATGACATAACTTTGCTGATTATTTTGTTTTGTTTGTAGGAATTAATACACCATGTTAACAGCAACAAAACCAGGAAGAATAATAAGTTAGACAAATGTAATATAAATTAATTCCACTGATATTAATTCAAATACCCACACAACAAATTGAATAAATCTATGTTTTTCATTAAGCTAGACATAAACGTCATCAGAAACTCAACCATTACATTCACCTGAGTGAAAGGTAATGAGTACCTGTGGACTTTCAGTTTGGAGTGGATTTTTAATTCTTCAAATGTGTGAGTCCTTGCTGCCCTGTGCATTGCTCTATTTATTACAAATTTACCTCATGCCAATAGATACGGAAAATATGCAATTACTGCATCCAACTACACTAATTCTCCCACTTCAGGATGGTGGAGTCCCTCTGCCCACTTCAGTTCCATTGTGGAAATTAATTGAAGAAAATTAGAAAACAAAAAGTTAAGAAAATAAGGTCCTGCAGATATATTATACTTACTTATATCTGATATCTTATTACTTTAGTTTCAAAGCTTCTTCAGCCAATTTAATGCATAATAGCCAAGTCAGCAGCATGCAATTGTAGGAAGAATGACAATTTTGGAGAGATCAGGTGCTGCAGCATCCCTCATTACTTTTAGACTTGTTCCACATTGTTCAGCCTTTTCGACCATTCTTACCTTGAACTAATCTGGCTGTCACATTCTACGTTACTCTCATGGATAAATTTCAACTCCCCATGCCTTCAAGAGTATCTACCAATCAGATCGTTGCCTGCTGTATATCGCACATACTCATGAATGGGCTTAAGACTGCCACTTTCGGACCTGAAAAGTGCCCAGTCTATTTCAAATTACCCTGATAAGGTATCTCAAAAATTTGAGTAACAGGTGAAGCGTGCCATTTCATGCTGCTATTATGCTGCAGTGGCAACACAAGTGATATTCTCCATTAACAGGATGCTGTTGTCAAGCCAAAAAGACATTCTGCCTACCACACAAATGAGTAATGTGGTTTATGAATTTCAGTGCCAGTTTGATGCCTGGTACATAGGCCATACATCCCAACGACTGGCGGATCGTATCAAACAACACTTCCTATGCTCGATGTGATTCCATGATTGGACAGCTCTTGCTGAACAATCCTGAATGTGCTAAGAATTACACTAATGACCACCCTAAGATTATCATTTGGGCTTGCATTTTGGCTCATTTACACTTGCTAGAAGCTGCATATGTTCATTCGCAGGGACCTGTCCTCTGCAGGCAAAAGGAACCTGTCCAGACATTGAGCCTTTTTGAAGTAAACAAAAGCATGAGGGGCAATAGTTCCCTGGTGCACTGTTCATGGCAACACCTTGACCAATTAGAGTCAACTTGCCAACCAATAAGCACTTATTTCTCATGCAGTATAAATTATTGCTCACTTTGAAATTTGACATTCTTATGTCAATCCTGATGAGCGCAAGACAAAAAGCTTTGACAGAATATTTCTTTTTGCTGCAATACTCAAGTTCTGTACTACCAAACAACTGCTGGATTAGCTTATGCCTCCGTAAGATCACAGTGTTGTTCTCAGAAGTGATAGAGCATTGAAACAGGAGTAGTCCAATTAGCGCTTAAAGCCTGTTTCACCATTCAATGAGATCATGGCTGATCTGTGACCTAACTCCATATACCCCAGGGAGAGCAGCTCAAGATTAGGACTGAATGGCCTGGTTAGTCAGTGACACCTCAATAACTCCAGGTGCTGCCATTTTGGGCAAGAAGAAGTTTGGTGGGCTAGCATTTAAAAGAATGCCATTTACAAGAACATCAAGTATTCATGCAGACACTAGAGGCCACATCAGACAGTGAACTGAAGACAACAGCTCAGGTAATGGAGTCCACCCCAGTACTACATGCAACACATTGGAGGACTTTTTAACAGCACAAAAACCCACCAGGAGGCATGTGGCAGTTCAAGAACATCTGCAGTGGAGGCTGCCAAAACAGTGACCCATGATAAATTGTCAGAATACTGCTTCTGATGTTTTGGGGAATAAAATCATCAGATCATAACAAATTGCATCAGGAGCAGGCACTCTACTAATTACAATTTGCCAAACTGAAAATGCCCCATTCATCCCGAATCTCCATTTCCTGTTAGTTAGCTAATCCTCTATCCATGCTAATATATTACCCTCAACACCATGAGCTCTTATCTTGTGTAGTAAGCTTGTATGTGGCACTTTATTGAATGACTTTTGGAAATCCGCTCATCTTATGCGAATCTACTGGTTCCCCTTTATCCACCCTGCTTGTGACATCCTCAAAGAACTATAAATAAATTTGTCAAGCACAAATTCCTTTTATAAAACCATGCTGACTCAGTCCGACTTCATTATGATTTTCTAAATGTCCTGCTATTAGTTCCTTAATAATGGATTCCGGCATTTCCCAATGACAGATGTTAGGTTGACTGGCCTGTAGTTTCGTCGTTGGTGGAGGGAGTGAACGACAAAAGCAGTGGTTGTGGTGCTGATTAAGCAGGCTGCTTTGTCCTGGATGTTGCTGACCTTCCTGAGTGTTGTTGGAGCTGCACTCATCCAGTGTATTCCTTCACATCCTGACATGTGCCTTGTAGATGCTGAACAGGCTTTAGAGAATAAGGAGGCAGAATTCCCAACCTCTGACCTGCTCTTGTAGCCACAGTATTTATGTAGCTGATCCAGTTCAATTTCTGGTCCACGGTAACCCCAGGATGTTGATAGTGAGGATTCAGTGATCATAATGCCATTGAATGTCCAGGGAAGATAGTTAGATGCTCTCTTGTTGGTCATTGCCTGGCACTTGTGTGGTGTGAACATAACTTGCCACTTATCAGCCCGAGCCTAAATGTTGTCCAGGTCTTGCTTCATATGAACACGTACTGTATTAAAATCTGAGGAGTTGCGAATGGTACTGAACATTGTGCAGTCATCCACGAACATCCCCATTTCTGACTTTATGGTGGAGGAAAGGTCACTGATGAAGCAGCTGAAGATGATTGGGCCTAGGACACTATTCTGAGGAACTCCTGCAGTGATATCCTGGAGCTGAGATGTTTGGCTTCCAACAACCATAACCATCTTCCTCTGAACTAGGTATGACTCCAACCAGTGGAGAGTTTTTCCCGATTCCCATTGACTTCAGTTTGGCTAGAGCTCCTTGATGCCATACTTGATCAATGCATCCTTGAGGTCAAGGGCAATTACTCTCACGTCACCTCTTGAGTTCAGCTCTTTTGTCCATGTTTGGACCAAGGCTGTAATTGAGGTCGGGAGCATAAGAAGAGAAGTCAAACTGGGTGAGTAGTGATGGCAGCAAGATACAGAGATGATTGTTCTGTCTTTCAGGGGAGCAGTGCCCTCTCACCAGCCGATCTGATACCTATACATGTAGCATAAAAGAAGCATGACCAAACTGTCCATGCAGCAGCACAAGAGGTGCTGCCTGTAGGGGATCTAAGCCAGGATTTAGCTGCAGTGAGACCAACACCAGGACCAGGAGAATAGAATATGAATGTAAGCTAGCAAAAAAGATAAAAATGGACTGTAAAGGTTTCTACAGGCATGTAAAAAGGAAACGTTTGGTTAAGACAAATGTGGGTCCATTACAGGCAGAGTGAGGAGGCTTTATAATGGGGAATAGAGAAATGGCAGAGAAGCTAAATGATTACTTTGTGTCTGTCTTCACTGAGGAAGATACAAGAAATCTCCCAGAATTAGAGATCCAAGGGATTAGGGGGAATGAGCAATTGAAGGAAATTAGTATTCGTAAGAAGGTTGTATTGGATAAATTCATGGGGCTGAAAGTTAATAAGTCCCTAGGACATGATATTTTACATCCAAGAGTGTTGAAAAAGGTAGCTATGGAGATAATGGATGCATTAGTGATCATCTTCCAAAATTCTATAGATTCTGGACCGGTTCCTGCAGATTGGAAGATCACAAATATCACCCCACTATTTAAGAACAGAGGGAGAGATAAAGCAGGGAATTACAGCCTTGTTAGCCTTACATCAGTGATTGGAAAAATGCTAGAATCTATTCTAAAGGATGTGATAAATGGACACTTGGATAATAATGATCTGATTGGGCATAGTCAACATGGATTTATGAATGGGAAATCATATTTGACAAACCTGTTGGAGTTTTATGAGGATGTTACCAATAGAATTGATAAAGGGGAGTCGATGGATGTGGCATACTTGGATTATCAGAAGGCTTTTGTTAAAGTCCCCCACAGGAGATTGGTTAGCGAAATTAAAGCACATGGGATAGGAGGCAATATACTGGCATGGATTAAGGATTGGTTAAAAGGAGGAAAGCAGAGATTAGGAATAAACGGGTCATTCTCAGGTTGGCAGGCTGTGACTAGTGGGGTACCGCAGGGCCCCAGCTGTTCACAATATATGTCAATGATTTGAATGTGGGAACCAAATTTTGTACTTTCAAATTTATGGATGACACAAAATTAGGTGAGAATATGTGGTGTGAGGAAGATGCAAAGTGGCTTCAAGGGGATTTGGACAGACTTAGTGAGTGGGCAAGAACGTGGCAGATGGAATATTATGTGGAAAAATGTGATGTTATCCACTTTGGTAGGAGGAGCAGATGTGCAGAGTATTTCAAATGATAAGAGATTAGAAAGTGTAGATGTACAAAGGGACCTGGGTGTCCTTGTTAATAAGCCATTGAAAGCTAACATGCAGGTTCAGCAAGCAATTAGGAAGGCGAATGGTATGTTAGCCTTTATTGCAAAAGGATTTGAGTACAGGAGTCGTGAAGTCTTGCTTCAATTGTATAGAACCTTGGTTAGACCGCACTTGGAGTACTGTGTGCAGTTTTGGTCCCATTACCTTAGGAAGGATATTATTGCCACAGAGGGAGTGCAATGAAGATTCACCATACTTGTTCCTAGGATGGCGGGACTGTCCTGTGAAGAGAGATTGGGGAAACTGGGCCTGTATTCTCTTGAGTTGCGAAGAATGAGGGTGATCTCATTGAAACCTACAAAATACTTAAAGGGATAGACGGGGTAGATGCAGCTAAGATGTTTCCCCTGGTTGGGGAGTCTAGAACCAGAGTACACAATTTCAAAATAAGGAGGAAGATACTTAGGACAAAGATGAGGAGAAATTTCTTTACTCAGAGAGTTGTGAATCTTTGAAATTCTTTACCCTAGAGAGTTGTGGAAGCTCAGTTATTGAGTATGTTTAAAGCAGAGATTGACAGATTTCTAAATACAAATGAAAAAAGGGGATATGGGGATAGTGTGGGAAAAAGGCATTGAAGTAGATGATCAACCATGATCATATTGAATGGCAGGGCAGGCATGATGGGCTGAATGGCCTACTCCTGTTCCTATGACTACCTCAGTCACATGAGGCGCCTCTTGACACACAGTAACCAGCTACTTAATATTCAACTACCATTCATAGCACCAAGAAGAAGCACTAAATTAAATTGAACAGATTAAACATGATACACAGTTACCAGAGGAAAGCAGAGTGGTGAGAAGATGTAGCACACATAAACACATATAGGTTATAAATAAACATGGTGGTGCTACCATTGCTGTACATACAGACATTGCTGTCATGTCCGGTTCTTTTCAGTTTCCAGTATTGGATATGAAGTAATTTATGACTTTAACCCCTTATCGTGACTAAACCAAATCAGGCGTACATCCCGATGAATATCCTTTAATTAAGTTCAAACCAGACAAATTCTTATAGACTTATTTGGGTCCAAAGAACTGTACTGGTTTTCCCTCAAAGAAAGAAAACTAACAGATAACCTATTTTTAATAATTATGGCTAAGTCATAAATATCACAGATATTAAAAGGGTCTGAGAAACTCTCTTCAATATGTATCTCTCCACTTAAACAGACACAGAGAGGGGGTTCTTGTAGTTGTATACAGAATGTTACATGAGACGATTTATTAACTTTTATATATTTATTAAAGAATTGAACATGCAATACACTTTTAAGTGGATAAGTATATCACAACATCAAAGGTTACTAAGAGATGTCACAGATAATCCTATTTCTAAAATAGAATCCAGAAGTTTAACCCTGCTAATGCTGTAGCAAAATATCTTAGAATATCCATCAAAATTTAAAGTAAACTTTTGCCTTGAATTCCCCGAGTAAGCCATAGGGTGAGAGGTATTACTGCGGAATTCAACACTTCTAATTTTTGCTTCAGAAACCATCACATTTATATTGTATCAGGCAAGCCCCCCACCTGTCAAGAATGAGGAAAATTAATTTTGCCACATGAACATTGATTTTAAACTGCTGATGGTGAAGAAAGAACTTGCTTTAAAAAAACAATTGGAGACTTTGGCTGGAGAGAGACATGAGCACGTCCACAAACAGTACTTCAAAGGACAAAGAGGCTATTCCCTGCTCCAACTTAACCCACAATGGACTTTTGATTACCAGACGTTGAAGGTGGAAAGGCTTGCACTCCAGGTTAACCGCTAAGATGGCCGAATACAATATACAGTACTACAATGACGTGCCAGCCTAGATATTGTGCTCATGTCACTGTATTCGCACTTGAATCAACAACATTCATTTAGTTAGCAAATCATTTATTATTACTTTTTCTTTGTCAGTGGATTGACTCTTCCCTTAGCTTTGGAGGCAGCTGATGAAAGTTGATGGCATAATTCTGATTGCAGCTATATTTTATACATCTTAGGCAGGATTTATAACAGTGATAGAATTGCATTATATGTGTGGTGGTGGGGTGTTCTGAATCCACCCGCTTGTATGTGAAGGTCACACAGCTTTAAATAATTTTGGCAGGCTTTCAGGGACAGATATCTTCTTGTGTCAGGGCAGGTGTGGCAAGGAGTGGGGAAAGATTCAAATTTGCTGCTACAGTTCATGGGTGTCCACAATCATGGAGTCAGGCTCACTAACTCTAATCAGCTGAACAGAGAGACATTTTAAAAAATAAATTAAATTTCAAGGCCGGAGGAGTATAATCGATCACTCTCCAATTGATTACACTTTCTTTAGGGGAAATTACATTTTAAATTTCCCACTCCATCCATCATCATAACAATGGACAACATCCTGATATTCCTTGTGTCCAGATTGTTATACCATTAATGACGGGAACTACGTCATGTGGTGTCTTCTTATTATTAACCACATGAATACCTTGTCCACCAACTGTGAAGAGCATGTTCAGTTATTTCATAAACTGTTACGACTGAGGCGGGAGGAGTGCACTGTTTTTTCTAGTTTTAATTCTCCACATGTCACAACATATATTTAAATGTTTACTCAGGTACAATCAATCATCGACTCTATTTTTATCCCAGAATAAAATACACCAACCAAGTATCTTCAATGAACAACAAAATTATCAGTTTATTATAAAACAAGACTTAACCAGTAATGAAGCAAAGCATTAATACACAGATTGAAATATGGAAGCTCCCTTGTTACCTTAGCCCCTTTCATACACACACACAGGTTAACCAAAAAATAGAGAATTTCTCTTTAGAGCTGCGCTACAAAAAGAAAGAAAGCACAAAAAAGAATACTTTGGCCAACTACTTGCTAACTATTGAAAAAAATATATGGTATGATGTCAATTGTCCCTTTTATGTTTGGTGTCCCAAATACACGTAGATGGCTGTCACTGGGATCTTTATAGAACAATTCTTTTCAGGTGACATTGAAGATCAGTTTGGCAGGCTTTCCAGAAGAAATGCAGCAACAGGGGTTTCTGGCAGGTCTTTCAGGAGGAATGCAGCATTAATTTCTCTATTTCTTACATTTGATTCTCAGAATGTTCTCAAAGAGATGAAAAAGGGTGCTGATGGTGGCTGCTTTTTTGACTGGTTTTCTTCAACTCCCTTCAAAACAGTTCCCATCTGACGCACTGTCCAAAGCGCAACCAAAAAACAATATCTCAAGAGTCAAGCCTCCTGACCCCTATATATCTTTACCTGTCACTTCTCTGTAAACATCTTCCCCCTGGTCAAAAAGCCCCCGCTGGGTAATTATCTAAAGATAGGTGACTTCCAGTAAGGGTTGTTTACAAACCAAGTCCAAAAGATCTTCAAATGACTCCAGTGAAAAAAACATCTATGGAATCCTTTTCAGTTTTCCCAAATAAAACAATGTCCATAATTCTAAAATACATAAAATAAAAACAAAATACTGCAGATGCTGGAAATCTGAAATAAAAACAAGAAATGCTAGAAATACTCAGAAAGTCTGGTAGCATCTGTGGAGAGAGAAGCAGAGTTAACGTTTCAGGTCAGTGACCCTTCTTCAGAACTGACAAATATTAGAAAGTTAAAAGATTTTGAGCAAGTAAAATGTGGGGGAGGGTAGTGCAAGAGATAACAAAAGAGAAGGTGTTGATAGGACAAGGTCACAGAGAATAACTGACCAGAAGGTCATGGAACAATGGCAAACGGTATGTTAATGGTAATTCTAAAATTCTAATACACATGACTCCTCAAAAAAACCTAACAAAAAATATAGCAGCACCGTCAAAACAAAACTTTTACATAAATTAGAATTTATATTGTCTCACATAGTCTTCCGTATTGCTAACTCATAAACCTGTCTTTGGTGGGGAGGTACATTACTGAGGAGAGATTCCTGGACCCTCATAATATCCGAGTTATTATAATCCAGTTGAAAATTGTTAAGAAGGCTATCTGGAGGAAGGTAATATTCTCAGCTGGTTCCTTTCCTTTGGGGAGAGTTAGATCAGTTCTTCAGACACATTCAGTGACTTTAGGATCTGTCTTTCTCAACATTAAGTTGAGAGTTATCATATGAGAAGTATGCCTGATCTGGGATAGCCCCAAAAAGGGACTAGGATTATAATCCACTGCAGGACACTCACTTTCAAATACTACCATGGGATTTGTTATGCCCAAATGAGAGGGCAGATGGGGCCTCAGTTTGACATTTCATCTGAAAGAATGCACATGTCAGCTGTGAAACTGACGGCTGTGATTTTTTTAAAAATCGGATAAACAACAAACCTGTTCAGCTGAGATTTCCCATCCTCAGCAGCTGTCAGGGAGGGAGGGGGGAGAGAAAGAGCAGGGCAGAGACAGAGTGGGGACAGGGAGAGAGAGGGGATACAGGAAAGAGAGAGAGAGATTGTGGGCAGACAGAGAGAAGGGGCAGAGAGTGAGAAGGGGCAGAGAGAGAGTGAGAAGGGACAGAGAGAGAAAGGGCAGAGAGGAAAAGAAGGGGGCAAGGAGAGAGTAGGTTGGCAGAGAGGCAGAGAACGAGAGAGGAGGTACAACACAAAGAGAGGAGATGACATGGGGGGGTGGAAATGACACGGGAGGGAGAGACGACAGAGAGGGGGAGCACAGAGAGAAAGGGGGAGACAGAGATGGATGGCTGAATTTTATAAGCTTGTCGCCGTTCTCTGCGGTGAGCTTGAAAGAAGGTGCACGCGACTTGTGTGCCGCTGAGGCCCCGCAATATTTCCCCCGATGACGTAGAGGGGATGGCCGCTCCGTTCTCGGCAATGACATTTGCCGCTACCGCGCAGGCGCTGGCACCATTTTTAAAGGGCTTCAAGCCCTTCAGTAACATTTGAATTTTTAAAGAGGCATTAATTTTACATTATGTATGATAAACTAAATAAAAGTTGGAATCCCCTCTCCCACCTCCCCCGCCACTCCCACCCCTACCCCCAATGTTTATTTTTGGGCCTATCCCACCAAAATAAATTTTATTCCCAACCTGAACTTCCCCGCCCCCCCCCACCGTTACCTCGTTACCTTTGCCCTTCAACCCCTTCTCACCATCCACTCAGCCAATAGAAAGTGTTTTCCCCGCTCTCCCCACCCCCCCACCCCACCCTGATAATTTCACTCCTTCGCCCTCCCCACCAGTGCCACATTTTGGATCTCCGACGGAACAAGATAGGTTCTTTTGCATTTATTTACATTTGGTCCAATATGTAAATGAATGCTCCGCCGCCGAGCGTCAGAGTAGGGTCTTACCGAGGCCTCGCAGGTGCCAGTAATATGGGTTGCAGTCTTTCTGGTGTCAGGGGTCACGGTGGGCCCCTTCTGGAAGAATTTTCCAGGCCCCCCACGACGACCCTGCATATGACCCCTGACGTCGGAGGGCTGGTAAAATTCAGAGAGAGAGACACAAAGAGAGAGAGGAGGGAGAGAGAGTGATCAAGATCACTCCTGAGAGATGGATATCTATCCAGAATACTCGCTACAACATGTGTGCAGGCAAACGCTAACTACTTGTGCAAGCAAAAAAATGCCACGAATCTCACTAAATCAGTGTCCAACAAGGTAACAAAAAAGTAAGTCAATAAATTAGTCTTCTCATTTCAAGCTTCTTCATGAAAATGCACATTTGTTCTTGTTTTGATTAATAGTCAGAAAAATGTTTAATGCCTTTACCTTTCCAAAATTGTCTCACCAGCCCCTAAGACAAAAAATGTAATGTGTCATGCCATGTGAAAAGATTGGACACCCCTGCTTCAAGCCTTTAACCTTGTGTTTTAAAATAACCTTGCAGCTAGGTTATTTGAAAATACAAGTTTAAAGGCTTGTGTTATGTAAACTCATTTTAAAATGCGTTACGACCAGGTGAGAAAGGTGTCTAGGGGTCCCTCTCAGCCTTCACCTGGCCTTACCGTAACAGGGTTTAATTTTAAACACACAGTGTTTTTAGCTCCCCCTTGGTCAATCCTTGTTCACCGCTTTCCAATTATAGAGCAAAGAAACCAACACAAACAGGCTTTCTTAGGTTTTAAGAAGAAAAGTTGAAATTTGTTAAACTTAATCTCTAATTTGGTTGACGCCTATGGATACACAATGTGCCCCATGCTAGCATGCGTACAAGATACATACATGCAAATAGAGACAGAAAAGAGCAGAAGAAAAATAAAGTGGAAAAGTTTGAGGCAATATCTGAAGAGTTGTTGTTACGGTTCTTAAAGCTCACTGTAAGGTCCTTGATTGTAGGTAGATCTTGCTTTTCGTTGGGGCCCAATATTCTTCTTAAACATCGTTCACTGTAGGAGACATTTCTCTCTTGGGGTTCATGTGTTCTCAGTGGATTCAGAGGCTTGTGCGAAAGAGATGGGAGCAGTCAGACAGGAGAGGCTGTGATGAGCCAGACAGGAGAGATCCTCTCAGTCCAAGAGCATTCTGCTTTCTCTCCAGACTGTACAAATTCATAAAACTCAGGTTGTCCAGCAGTTTAGTCATGTGACTAGCTGGTTTGACCATGTCCATTTGTGTATTTGGCCATCATTCGGCAGTCAACACACAAACATATGAATTAGTAGCAGGAGTAGGCCACTCGACCCCTTGAGCCTGCTCTGCCATTCAATAAGTTCATAGCTGAACTGATTACTCCAAATTTCCACCTAACCCCGATAACCTTCCACCCCCTTGCTTATCAAGAATCTATACCTGGAATGCGAGCTCCCCCACCTTCAACTGGTGATCAAAAGTCCATTGTGGCTTGAATATTTCAGGGAATAGCTGCTTTGTCCTTCCAAACACTGTCTGTTAATACGCAAATGCCTTTTCCAGCCATGGCTGATCTGTTTAACAAGTCTTTTCTTGCTCCAGAAACAGCTTAAAATCAATGTTCATGACAAAATTAATATGCCTCATTCTTGGTAGGTGGGGGCAAAAGTCACTTAGGGAATGTCTCAATTTCTGCACTCTGGCATGTATTACTTTCACCGAGGACGCAAGCTCAGTGACATGTTGAAAGTTGCTGGACTTTCACTTCTAAATAAATGTCGCAATTCCATTGCTATCCATTTAGAATCACATTGTTCCAGAATTTGTATTGAGGTAAAAACAGGCAAGAAACCCCAAGGAATCTCCATGAGTCGGCACTGTAAGTTCCTCATTAATACAAGAGTAAGGTGAACTGGGACTGAGTAATATTGGCAAAAACAGGATGCTGCTGACCCATATACAATAGTTAGTAAATACAATATAATGGATAACTTTAATAAACCTTAATCTACGATAAACTATCTATGATTTCTTAACAAAATCTATGCTGCATTTGCAGTGTTAAAAACTGTCAGGGAAGACATAGGGCTGAATTTTATGTGCACGCCACATTTCGCAGTGGCGCACTCTAATGGCAGCATGCATCCTGCGCGGATTTAAATAGAGGGGGCAGAGCGGCTGCCCCCAATGATGTAGAGGGGGTCGCCACCGCGTTCCCGGCAAAGGTATTTGGTGCCATTTTTAAGGGCTTTAAGCCCTTCAGTAAAATTTTCATATTTAAAGTTGTAGCATTGTGAAATGTTATTAAATGAAAAAAATTGCGATGGAGGCTCTTCCCCAACACCTCCCCCCACCCCCAACATGGTCATTACAGTGCCCAAAATGACCAACATGTGCCTTTTCCCTACCCGAACTTTACCCCCCAAACTTCTAACATTTGACCTATAACCCTTTCCCACCATCCCCACAGCCAATAAAAATTGATTTCTCTGCTCCTCCACCCTTCTTGACGTGAAAATTTCATTCCTCCCCCTGCTCCCCACCAGGCTCTTGCCTTCGAACTCCGCGTGGAGTTCCAAAGGTGCGCGAGCTGCGTTCAGAGTCGGTAAAATCAGTGTGGGATGTCCGCCACCTGGAGGTAAGTTTATTTGCATCTCATTTAGGTTAATTTCAATATGCAAATGACGGGCCTGCCGCCAGGTGGCGGGCCACCACCGGTAATATGTGGCGGGTCCTTCTCGATGTCACAGATCAATTTGGGTGTCTTCCCGCAAAATTTTACCTGCCCCCGCGCCGCGACATGTGGCATTGAGGGGCCGGTAAAATTCAGCCCATAGTAAAAGTTTATGTTTCAATGGTCATGTTAGAAACAGTTATTGACTGCTTTTTTGCTGTGAATTGGATTAAGGGACAAGTTTTACAAGTATGTCAAAGATCAGTAACTGCAATGTGCATCATTTACTATCCAATTTGAGGGCAGATAACTTGAGTGGCCAATGTCATTTGAAAGTTGTCTGTATCATATAATTACATTATATTATAAATGTACCTTTGCTAACAGGTAAGAGATTTGGCTTGCACATAAATTGGTTAGTCTGGAAAACAATCTTACAGATAGGATTAAACAATACTAACAATACATGCGTTAAATACCACTCAACTTTTTGTAGAAAAGATTTTGTTTAATAATTATCTTGTCAGAGCTGAATCAGAATTGACAGTGATAGATTGAGATATAAACATGTAAATTTAAGAGAATCACTTTATTGGAGGAACTGAAGGGTGCACTTTACTTGTGATTGTGTTTATTTAGTTTTGTCACTAGCTTTGGTGATCAAATGACATTTTCTCCATGAGAGATTCTGTTGTTTCTGTATTTTAGAATCCAGGATCTGGTTTAACAGCCCATCAAGATGAATAAACTAGTCTTGGCTATCTTCCATTAATCTATCTCTGTCCCTTCCTGTCTCACTCTGCTTTTCTGTTTTGCATGACTCTTCTGAAGTACATTCTGCTTCAATCTATAATATTCTCCTGATTTGGAGATCACTGCCCTTTTGTTGGCTGCCCTGTTTTCACACACATATTATAAGCAGGTGGAGAAGTTTCACAAACTGTGATCATCATGGGCGAAATTGTCTTGTGACAACAGCAGTTTGAGAAATGATTCATTTTCCTATTGCTGATTTTTCTACTGCCTCACCTCAATGAACACAATAACAATCCTCTCCTTCAGTTTCATGGGTTATTGGATTAATTTGCACTCCTGACACAGTGTCAATCCACAGAGGTCATCTGATAAGGTCCATCTACCATCCTGTGACATGATGTAGCTAGCTCTATTCTGTCAACAAAAGTAATTTGCATTGGCATTACATACTATTTTGCTTGTTAGCTAGCTAATACAGTTGTGCTGCTCTCCATTGAGGTTTGTATGCTTAGCTACTTTATAGTGAGAAATGTGTTTTAAATTAGACTGTGTTTCGATGGCATTAGATTGGCTATATACTTTATATACGGCTTAATTGCCACTATGTCCACAGCTGAATCAATAATTTTGTCAAATGTCCTTAGTGCCACATGTTGGTCCCTATTCCTGGCTGTCGGGGGGCCTCTCTGTGGGCCAAGGAGAGGCCATAAAGGAGGCACATCCCCAGGAACCCATTGGGAAGCTGCCAGGATTTACCTGGCTGTCTCCCACATGGCAGGGGCCCCTCTTGACACCAGCAAAATGCCAGCAGGCGGGGGAAATGGTCCTTAATTGGCCACTTAACTGATTTAATTGGCCGCTTGCCTCAAGTCAGCGGGTGTTTGTGCGGCTGAGGTTCCCGCCCTGAGAATATCCCGTGGTGCTGAGAAAACATCGGGCTCCCCTCTCAACGCCTTCTGCTGCCATTTTACAAGGCCTCCCGCTTCCCAGCTCGTTTCCAGAGGAAGGGCTGGTAAAATCGACTATCTCAGATCCAAGCCATTGTATTATTACTTTGGATGCCTAAATTATGATGAAAAATTCCATAGAACATTGGACAATACAGCTTTAAAGCACAGACTTTTCACTCAACATACTTCAGGAAGGGTCATAAAATCTATACAAAATGAATTTTGTTGCAAACTGGCTTCTTCTCCTTTCTGCAATTTTCATACAGTACAGAAGAGCAACTTAGCTTTATAGCTTCTGGGAAAAGTATGCACACAAAAGGACATGATATAGCGGTGATGAGAGACAACAATTAATGCAGACACTAGAGAAGCTAGAATGCTCTCCTTAGAGCAAAGAAAGTTGAGGGGAGATTTCATAAAGGTCTTCAAAATGAGGAGAGGTTGTGACAGAGAAAATAAGGAAAAAATCTTTCCACTGGTAGGAGGGTGGGTAACCCAAGGAGACAGATTGGAAATAATTGAGAAAAGAACCAGTTGGGAGATAAGGACAAAATATGTTAAGTAGCAAGTTGTCATGATCTGAAATGAACTGCCTGAAAAGGTAGAGGAAGAAAATTCAATAACAACAAGAACTTACATTTATATAGCACCTTTAACATAATAAAATGTCGCAAGGCATTTTACAGGGGCATTATAAAACAAAATATGACACCGAGCCACATAAGGAGATATTAAGTCAGATGACCAAAAGTTTGTTTCAGGGGCTAGGCTTGATAGTAACTTTTAAATGGGAATTGAAAATATGTTTGAAGAGGAGAAATGTGTAAAGCTTTGGGGAAAGAGGAGGGGAATGGAACTAATTGAATCACTCTTTAAAGAACTAGCACATGTACAATGGACCAAATGGTCTCGGTATGTGTTGGAAGATTCTAAGATAATAGGATTTACTTGACAAACCTTCGGCTAAGATGCTTCCTCATGGTTCAAAAGAACTGAAGATAATTCAGCAAGATGGTGATCTTGTGGATTTAATAAGGGGAAACATAAATCCCATTTGAAAATTCTTAAAGGGGCAGTATTCCTCGAATTTCTTTTTCAGTTGCATTTGATCTTGCCATGTCATGTGGTGTCTAAGCTTCATTCAAGAAGAACAAGAACTGCACCAAAAAAAACATTTCATTTGGATTCAGCATATCCTACTTCAATTTATGCATTTCTTGAGTTGGGATTTGTGATGTCCTTTGGACTTGAGTGAGGTTTAGCTGAGTTTGGTATAAGATATGAGGCAAAGACAGACAGACAAAGACTGCAACAGCTGAACACAAAGGCTTCTCCTTTTATTCTGTCTTAGTGTCACTTCCCTTTGCTAGCATGTGTCTTCTACAGCAGCCTCTGGAGTACACAATGCACATTGAAATTTCAAAACACAATAACACTACAGGATTCAGTTCTCTAATCCTGGTGCTCATATCAAAAGCAGTATGTATACTTGGAGTGGGCCTGTACTTTAAATTGTGAGCCTTCATTAGACTTGCTTCCTATATGTAAGTCTGTGCCTGCTATATAAGTCCATCTGTTTGTTTCTATATGCATGTAGAGCTGTGTGCATGGAGTAAAGAATGTGTGGATGTGTATAAATGTGATTTTTGAGTTGATTTTGTATGAGAAGCAGATATGGGTGGAAGGGAGAGAGAGATGATGAAGCCAGGACATGGGACAGCAAATTAAGTTAGAGCATCCCTCCATCCCTATTATCTTCAGTGTGAATCAGCAGTGGCAGGGAATCTATGCCACAGGTAATTTTTTTTTAGTCTTGCATCAATTTGGCACTGCAGCAGATTTGTACTGAGATTACTGAAATGTGGAGGTTGTTTAGGGTGCACTTGCTGCGACTGCTGGATAGGTTTGTCCCGATGAGGCAAGGAAGGGATGGTAGGGTGAAGGAACCTTGGATGACAAGAGATGTGGAACAGCTAGTCAAGAGGAAGAAGGAAGCTTACTTAAGTTTGAGGAAGCAAGGATCAGACAGGGCTCTAGAGGGTTACAAGGTAGCCAGGAAGGAACTGAAGAATGGACTTAGGAGAGCTAGAAGGGGACATGAAAAAGTCTTGGCGGGTAGGATTAAGGAAAATCCCAAGGCGTTCTATATTTATGTGAGGAACAAGAGGATGGCCAGTGAGGGTAGGGCCGATCAGGGATAGTGGAAGGAACGTGTGCCTGGAGTCGGAGGAGGTAGGGGAGGTCCTAAATGAATACTTTGCTTCAGTATTCACTAGTGAGAGGGACCTGGTCATTTGTGAGGACAGTGTGAAACAGGCTGATATGCTCGAACAGGTTGATGTTAAGAGGGAGGATGTGCTGGAAATTTTGAAAGACATGAGGACAGATAAGTCCCCGGGGCCAGACGGAATATACCCAAGGATATTAAGGGAAGCGAGGGAAGAGATTGCCGCGCCTTTGGCGATGATCTTTGCGTCCTCACTGTCCACTGGAGTAGTACCAAATGATTGGAGGGTGGCAAATGTTATTCCCTTGTTCAAGAAAGGGAATAGGGATAACCCTGGGAATTATAGACCAGTCAGTCGTATGTCGGTAGTGGGCAAATTCTTGGAGAGGATTCTGAGAGACAGAATTTATGATTATTTGGAAAAGCATAGTTTGATTAGAGACAGTCAGCATGGCTTTGTGAGGGGCAGGTCATGCCTCACAAGCCTTATTGAATTCTTTGATGATGTGACAAAACACATTCTTGAAGGAAGAGCAGTGGATGTGGTGTATATGGATTTTAGCAAGGCGTTTGATAAGGTTCCCCATGGTAGGCTCATTCAGAAAGTAAGGAGGTATGGGATACAGGGAAAGTTGGCTGTCTGGATACAGAATTGGCTGGCCCATAGAAGACAGGGGTGGTAGTAGATGGAAAGTATTCAGCCTGGAGCTCGGTAACCAGTGGTGTTCCGCAGGGATCTGTTCTGGGGGACCTCTGCTCTTTGTGATTTTTATAAATGACTTGGATGAGGACGTGGAAGGCTGGGTTAGCAAGTTTGCCGATGACACGAAGGTTGCTGGAGTTGTGGATAGTGTGGAAGGCTGTTGTAGGTTGCAACGGGACATTGACAGGATGCAGAGCTGGGCTGAGAAGTGGCAGATGGAGTTCAACCTGGAAAAGTGTGAAGTGATTCATTTTGGAAGGTCGAATTTGAATGCAGAATACAGGCTTAAAGACAGGATTCTTGGTAGTATGGAGGAACAGAGGGATCTTGGGGTCCATGTCCATAGATCGCTCAAAGTTGCCACCCAAGTTGATAGGGTTGTTCAGAAGGCGTATGGTGTATTGGCTTACATTAACAGGGGGATTGAGTTTAAGAGCTGCGAGGTTATGCTGCAGCTCTATAAAGCCCTGCTTCGACCACACTTGGAATATTGTGTTCAGTTCTGGTCGCCTCATTATAGGAAGGATGTGGAAGCTTTCGAGAGGGTGCAGAGGAGATTTACCAGGATGCTTCCTGGACTGGAGGGCATGTCCTACGAAGAAAGATTGAGGGTGCTAGGGCTTTTCTCATTGGAACGAAGAAGGATGAGAGGTGACTTGATAGAGGGGTACAAGATGATGAGAGGCATAGATAGAGTGGATAGCCAGAGACCTTTTTCCAGGGCGGAAAGGGCTATCACCAGGGGGCATAATTTTAAGGTAATTGGAGGAAGGTTTCAGGGAGATGTCAGAGGTAGGTTCTTTACACAGAGAGTGGTGGGTGCGTGGAAGGCACTGCCAGCGGTGGTAGTAGAAGCAGATACATTCGGGACATTTAAGCGACTCTTGGATAGGTACATGGATGATAGTAGAATGAAGGGTAGGTAGTTAGTTTGATCTTAGAGTAGGTTAAAAGTTCGGCACAACATTGTGGGCCTAAGGGCCTGTACTGTGCTGTACTGTTCTATGTTCTATGTTTTGTATTATAGAGTTTTATAGGGTTTGATCTGACCTCAGAAGATCTGTAGAAACTTGGAATTAAGTTATTTATCTATATCAGGATACACACTTTGACAGCTTTAATTTCTCTACGGAAATACAGAGTCAAATAGAAAAAGGTATTTCTGCTTCAATGCACACGTGTCAAAGTAAACCCACAAAGATCTATTGCTTTTGAAAATGGATTGGAATTCAGGGAGTTATGTAAGTTTCATTGCTCAAATATAAGCTTACAGAAGCTTTGCTGTTCCAAAGAATTTAAAATAAAGACTATATATTGTGGTGTTAGAGTGCTCCATATTTCAAAGGAAGGACAAACACACTGGGCTGTCTATGATTGTTATCATACCTGGAAACTAAAACACAGTATTTAAGTTTGTTCTGCTGTGATTACAGCTCATTTATAACTTCAAAGTTTGTAGTACTAATATGAAAGACTTTCTGTCAGTCTGTTCTCTTTTCTTTGTGTTCTAGTGTGGGTAGACTACACATGTACAGGAAAACCACGTTTTTCTAACAGGAAAATCTGTGAACAATTTGACAGCACCAGTGCATATTAAGGTTTGTCTTGGCTTGGGAAGATGAACCAGTCTTCAGTTTGCATCTCTTTTACCATGTGCTTTTGGAAAGGAGGGTTGAGTGATCAAACAAACTCTCTTAACACTGTGATTTGGGGGTAATTATATTCAGACCAGCCTGGCGAGAAACGACTGAAATCAGATGGCCACCAGTTTCACACCCTGCCCAATATTACTCTCCACTAACTTCACTGGAGAGTAAAATCTGGCAGGGTATAAAATCAGCACTGCACTCACTCCCTTCAGTTTCTTAAAAGCAAAATACTGCGGATGCTGGAAATCTGAAATAAAAAGAGAAAGTGCTGGAAATGCTCAGCAGGTCTGGCAGCATCTGTGGAGACAGAAGCAGAGTTAACGCTTCAGATCTGTGACCTTTCATCAGAACTTTCCCTTCAGTTTCTTGACAGGTAGAGGGATTAGGTTAAAATTGCCTTCAATTATATCTCTTTGTCTCTGTCCTTTCTCACCCCTGATGTATAATTAGATAGAAAGAAAAGATCTCATGTCACTACTCAAAAAAGAGCAGAGAAGTTTTCCCAGTGTCTTGGCCAATATTTATCCTACAACCAACACCAACAAACAGATTATCTAATTGTTTGTCTCATTACTGTTTGTGGGCATGCTGTGTACAAATTGGCTGCTGTGATTCTCAATGAAATAACGGTGAGAAAGTTCATTGGCAATGAAGATCTTTGGGATGTTCTGAGATTGTGAAAGATAATATATAAGTTCAGGTTTGTTCTCTGTATAGCCTTAACTATGTATAAAGAGGTAACTCAGAATGCTTTAATGAGAGGTTAGTAGTGAGTGGGCACTGAGCATGGGAGGTGGTGGGGTTATTGGGTAGGGATAAAAGAGGAAGTAAGTCAAGATGAGGCAAAAGACAGCCAAATGAAAAATCCTTAAGGATTTTTTTGAAAATAGTGGGCTAAATTTTACCAGCCATATGGTGACTGGCTGGAAGGCAGAAGGAGTCGGAATATCATGATGAAAGGCATCTGGAGGAAAGCGCAACAACTTTTCGTCACAACCAGATATTCCAAAAGGTAGCCGGCACGGTGGGAGGACACAATGCTCAAATGCGACAGGGAGGTAGTTAAGCCTGCGTAACAGGCAATTAACTACAATTTTACGAGGGATTTCTAATTTTACGAAGATTGCACAGAAACTACAGGACGTCAGAGCCTATTCAGGTATAAGGAGGTGGTGGATTAGCAGGAGGCCAGTGCTGGCTGTAGACATGATAGCAGGGAGGGTGGAGCAGTGTAGGCATTGGCATTACCAGTTAGGAACACAGACCAGAGGCATACTGCTTGAGTGCCATCTCAGAAGTAAAACAGTGTGAATAAAGCAATGG
Source organism: Heterodontus francisci (assembly GCF_036365525.1). Classification (NCBI taxonomy): domain Eukaryota; kingdom Metazoa; phylum Chordata; class Chondrichthyes; order Heterodontiformes; family Heterodontidae; genus Heterodontus; species Heterodontus francisci. Next base: position 109,139,807 of record NC_090376.1, read on the forward strand.
GGGTGAGAGGCCCTGGAAGCTGAGTGCAGCTATCTGTCATGGAACTCATTCATTCAGGCTTTGACACATCCAGTGAGGAGGAGCATCAGAGAGGGAGAGAGCTACAACCACAGACAGTGGACCAGCATCAGCCAGAGGCCCAACAGGAGCTTCAGTCTTGGAGGGAGAATGCAGAATGAGGGCACATAGGAACACGCAACCAGGCTCGTGCATGCAGAAGAGGTTATTTATTGGAGAAGGTCTACCAGCAGAGGCTCAGCTTCTTTCAAGAGAAGCAGTGTCGCCAAAGACTGTGCCTCTCCAGGGAAGCCACATGGAGTTGTTTGCCATGGTGGAGGACTAGCTGAGCCCTATTGGAAGTGGTTACCACCCATACCTGTGGCGCTGAATGTCACCGTGGTGCTGAATTTCTACACCGCAGGATCATTCCAAGGATCTTCAGGAGATATGTGTGGGATCACCTAGTCTGCAGCTCATCACTGCATCAAGATGGTCACCTATGCCATCTTCAAGAAGGCTAGCCAATATATATACTTTCGTACTGACCTGTGCAATCAAGCGGAGAGGGTCATAGGTTTCGGCGCCATCGCTGGATTCCTCCAAGTGTGGGGTGTCATCGACTGCATGTAATTGGCAATCAAGGCTCCCATGGACCAGGCAATGGCTTTCATCAACAGGAAGGGCTTCCACTAGCTCAATGTACAACTGGTCTGCAGCCACCATAAACGGTTCCTTCAGGTCTCTGCAAGTTTCCTGGGAAGCAGCCACAACGACTACATACTAAGGCTGTCCCAGGTGCCCTACCTTTTCAGGCCCCCTGCGTGCCTTCAAGGATGGATACTGGATGATAAGCACTAACCGCTGAAGACATGGCTACTGACACCTATGAGGATTCCAAGCACAGACGCGAAGGAGAGGGACAACACCTGCCATGAGACAAGTCGAGCGACCATTGAGCTGACTTCCAAAGATGCAGTTCAGATGCCTGGATTGACCAGGTGGAGCACTTTAGTATGTCCTGTTGTATGTTTGGTTCGTCTGCCACCATTTGTGTATTTGGTTAGTCTAGCTAGGAGACATTACTGAGTCTTCGGTAACTTTAACATGAAATAATTTATTACATTTTAACTATTTCCAGCTTTACATAAGTCTGTGTGACTCCTCTGAAGACATGCTGCTTCCCCCTCCAGTCTCTCTCACATGTGATCTCTTACATCATCATGGTGGGAGGTATTCCTCACACTGCTCAAACATTAATTTTTCAAACTCTAATACTACATGCCCAGCAAGGGTGTCCCACACATTGAAGTGCTGTGCACTGCACAACATGGCACTATAGAAGGGAGAAGCTTTCAACAATGATATCATAGAGTGTGAGACCTCCTCCAACAATGAGGATATGGAGGAAAATGTGACCAGGTGCTGCATGATCAGGAACCCTAGGGACCACAGGCAAGGTGTAATGAGATACACGCAAGGGAGGCTCACAACACGCTTATTAAGATGTTTCAGATGATCCTTAATCACAGATCCATGCAATCCAATAAAGTTACAGCCTTTTGCAGCCCTGTTGCCGTTTCTGTAGTGTTATGCTGTGTTCTAAGTCTTCATTACATGATAACCACAGGCTTTATATTTGGATTCAACACACTTTTTATTGTCTTACTTATCCACATTGTATGATCTCAGGTCCAAGTAATTTTCTTGCTGGTCTGTGTATGCTCTTTGCAAGCCACATGCTGGGTGTGTCTCTCAAAATGGTGTCTCCTCTTTATATATGTCTTATGATGTCATCAGCTGCATCAATGGCCTGGTCTCTTAAAGGTGAAGCATCATTACACAACATTACAGTTTCTTTCATTGCACTTACAATTTACCTGTTGCCATTAAGACATCAGACTGCAGCTTGGGGAATGCATTGACCTCACACAGTGTGGTCCTTCCCATCACACCCCATGAGGGAGCCAAGTTACTGCTGAAGGCCCAGCAGGCCGCCAGAAATGATGCCTTGCACCATCATACATTTATTGGACAACATAAAAAATGCAAGTCAGCATGCATTAACAAAATATAAACCTATGAATCCCAGGTTCAACTAGGTGCTCTTTTTACATCTCTTTCATGTGCTCCTAGGTGGTGCTCCCCCTGCACTGCCAGCTGAGGTGGAGGCGGGCTGTTGACCTCAGTGCCACATGGCTTCTGAAGACGTTGGCAGTTGTCCTCTGGCTGCTTGAAGCTTGAAGGGCCCCAGCATATTGAGGGGCTCCTGCACAAGTGTAGGAAACCCCTCTGTCATCGTGGCTACCTTAGACACTGGTGTCACGAACAAAGGGACTGAGGAGCCACTACCCATGCCAGGATCACCCTGAGAGTAGATCCCCAATGCAACAAGGCTGCTGTTCCTCTGCCCTTTTAGGGCACACGTACCTCCCTGATCATCTTAGGAGGTCAAGGACCTGGCGGTGAGTCCAGGTAATTTGCCCCTCTCTCACCCCAGCCATTGCTGCACAGAACTCACGGTTGTGGCGATAGCATACAGGTCTGTGTGCATTTCTGGCCTCCACTGAGTAGTCTCCTGGATATGGCTCTCTTTAAAGGTTGCCAATCCCTCAATGGAGGAAGCCAGGCACGCACACACCAGAGACATGGCAGCACTCATGGCCTGGATGGGCTCCTCCATCGTCTGTGCCAGGGCACGCATAGCCTCTGGAAGCTCTGCCAGATGTTCCCACATCTCACACTGTAGCTCCAGCATCTGCCACCTTGCTGACAATTCCAGAGACATATCATCAGCCCGAGGCTCAGCATCGCCCTGGCCTCCCACACTCCTCCAAGTGTAAGTGGCCTTGGCTGTCACATCCACTGCTGCTTGGGTGCATCTGTGGTGTGATCATCAGATTGTGACACCAAATCTCTGTGTGAACTGATAACCACCAATGTGAAAGGGTGCAGGGGAAAGATGTGACGGTGCACCCTCTGTGGTCCTCTCCGCCTCTAAGAATTGGGCAGCTGTCCCCCGATCACAGCAGCTGTCTACTCTTGTATTTGACCGGCATGAGAAAGAAGATTAATTAGAGGGTAATGTGCATTCCATCACGACCTTCAGACTGGTCCTAGTGTGGAGCTCCACGTGACCAGTGGTGAACACATGCCTCATGTTCGCCATAGGCTCTCTTGCCCATCCATTAGACCACTCACTCTCTCGGAGCTCCACTCCTGTCTCACCATCTCACCATGGACTGGTCCACTTTCAGGTCTCAGCTCCAGAGCCTCCTCCTCCATCGGCATCAGGAAAGCGAAGTAAGGAATGCCATCGCCCATCTTGGCCTTTCTTTCATGTTGTGCACTGTCTTCTCCTGCAAGCACATAAATGTCCATTGTCAGTTTCCTGCCAAAGACATACAAAACGCCGATACTGGTGACAGTCTGATAGTCCATGATGGTGCCACAGGAATGTCTCCTGCATGCGACCACTCAGTACCTTCAGTGCAGGAGTCATCTCTGACTGACCGGAGCCCTTCACAGACAGGCTGGCATGCCTCTGATCGGCAATGCTGCTGCTTGACCATTGCGAGTGACTGGGTGGGCATGCCCTTTCTACCAATTTCACATTCCCACCTAGTCACATGGAAAGCTATAAGATAAGCAATGTGCAGTGCACTCACCTTGGCAGAATGCATGAGGTCATTAACCTGCTTTTGATTCTGCAGCCAGGTGTGAGGAATGGCCCCACTGCTACTGACCTCCTTTGTGACCTCTGTCTAGGCTTGCTTCATCTGGCAAGCTGGTCTCCTCCTCCCGTCCCGGCGAAAGGGGACTTCCCGCCTTGCCCGAGCAGCCTGGAGGATAACCTGCGGGGGGTGGGGGGAACTGGCAGCCCTTTAAATATGACACCAGCACTTCCAGCCACCTGCGCCGCCTGAGCGGATGACTACTCTGCCTCCCGGCAGTTTTTATTTTTATTTTTTTTTATTTAGAGATACAGCACTGAAACAGGCCTTCAGCCCACCGAGTCTGTGCCAACCAACAACCACCCATTTGCAGTCATCCTACATTAATCCCATATTCCCTACCACATCCCCACCATTCTCCTACCTACACTAGGGGCAATTTACAATGGCCAATTTACCTATCAACCTGCAAGTCTTTGGCTGTGGGAGGAAATCAGAGCACCCGGCGGAAACCCACGCGGTCACAGGGAGAACTTGCAAACTCCACACAGGCAGTACCCAGAACTGAACCCGGGTTACTGGAGCTGTGAGGCTGCGCTGCTAACCACTGCTAACCACGAGTTAATTGGCCGGCTCCCACTGAATCGTGTTCTCCAGCACGGCAGCCCCCCCACCCCCACAACCTGAGCAGCAGCGAACCCCTCTTCCCGTCCTAGTGGCAGGACCTGGGGGCTTTTGGCAAAATTCAGCCCCCAGGGATAGATGTGTCAAGGGCAAAGAGGTACAGGACTCTGGCAAGTAAAAAAGCTGAAGGAGTAGCAAATGACGGCCCACACAGGGCAGGCACAGCAGAAAGTAGTGAATGTAGACAGACACCACAAAGGAGCAACACATTATCACAGTGGTAAAATAGCAGCAGCTTTCTGTGTGGCTCTGTCTGTGTAAGAAGAACAGGAAGCCCATAAGAGGAACAGGCTGACTGCATCACGCACTAGCAGAACAGACTATAGGTAAAATTAATTTTAACAAGTAAGTTTGCATAAGGAACTGTAAAGTATTAACTGCCCTAAGAGGATATTGCCTCAGTATGATATCTACACAGTGATATGCTTACTTTTAATTCACCAAAATCAAGTGGGACATGCAGAAATGCGAGGTAGTATGTGTTTTAATACTTTGTTTAGTTTAGAGATACAGCACTGAAACAGGCCCTTCGGCCCATCGAGTCTGTGCCGACCATCAACCACCCATTTTATACTAATCCTACACTAATCCCATATTCCTACCGCATCCTTTCTGTAAGTAAAATCTAGGCAGAATTGCAACTGTTTGAAGAAGTGGCAAAAAGAAGATTTTCTATTTACAGTGCTGAAGTTCTTTTACAATTTTGAAACCACTTTTCAAGAAAATAAATCCAAGATCTGGAGGCAACACTCTAAGGTTAAAAAGTAAATGAGATTTAGGAAGAAGTATATAATCACGTCATATATTTTTGTATTTTCAGAGTAAATTAAAATGTGTGGTTTGTCAATATATAGGACTGACCTTGGTCGTCGTCGTCTTTCGGACGTGGGGCTCACGATTCACCAGCTACCTGTGCCAGTTAGCATGGAGGTAGGTAGCACGCAGATTTAGTGCTGCCTCCTCATTTTCTTCATTGCAGCGTTGGTTTGAATGGGGCCTTCGCTTGTGGCTGCCGGAGTGCTAGTGCATGATGCAGTCAGCCTGCTCCTCTTATAGGCAGCCTGTCCCTCTTACTTGGACATAGATTCATAGAAGGCTACTGCTGAATGCTATTGCCGCAATTCTGAAGAAGGAAAATGGAACACCAGTTCAAAGAAAGGGACCCCAGATTCACAGATGTGGCACTAGAGGCCTTAGTCATGGAGGTGGACAGGATGAGAGGCGCCATGGTTCTGCAGGGGCCAGGAGACCCTCAAAGACCATTCTTAGAAGGGATTGAGAGTAAGTGGCCAGGGAGGTCAACTCCCTGCCTCTGGTCCTGAGCACCTGGCAGCAGTGCCACAACAAGCCTAATGACCTTACGTAATGATCATAGTCAGAGTAAGCATCTCTGCATGAGATCCCCCACCCACCACATCACTAACCTCTAACTTTGCTAAATGCATTACACCCCCATCAGTCACCTAGCAGCATTCTCTAGCACTCAGGACTCACATCTAAAATCTAGATGCTCCAGCTCACTCCCACACACATTCCAACGATGCCAGCCTCACACTCAGCTTCCCCTGCCTCCACATACCTCCAGCTATTCAGCTGTGGCAGGTGCATCACCCAAACACAGTGCAACAAATTCACCAACATTCTGCCCTCTCTCTTGCAGGACAAGAAAGCACACAATAGAAGGTGGCAGAGCAGAACCAGTGGGGCACAAGGACGCTTGCATTTCCTGAGGCCTACAGAAGAGATGGTTCTCCACATCATGGAGCCGGTTGAGAGAGAGTCCATGGCATTTGGTGTTGCTGAGGACATTGATGATGACAATATATTCATGCCTTATGCTGTTCTCAACTTCAAGCTCAGCCAAATCCTGCAATCTGGTATGATGAGAAAGCTGCAGATGACCATGGACCTCTTTCTATCCTTCCCACCTCCCTTCTCTCACGCCAACATTCCCTTTCTGATTTCCTGCTTTCAGAAACCCAAGAGCTGTTGCCTGCCCATCCACAGCACACACAGGAAGAAGAGAGAGAGCAATACCACAGCACTAATGAAGAGGCCCATCACTTGTTTTGACACTTGGACACACCAGCTCAGATACTGGCACTGCAGATCCCTTAGAGCGTACAGAGTTAAAATCTCACATGCTGGGATGCCGTGTATGACTCGGCTGCAAGCAGACTGAGGGAAAGGATAGTTTGTGTGTTGGCTCACCGGAGGGTCAGATTGGAGGCAGGTTCTGCTACGGGGATTCAGTTGAGGATCTCAATGAGGTGACATACAAGAGAACACTGATGGGGATGCACATCGAGCTGCTAGTGCACTGGCAGCCTCCTATCACCGTCGAGGAGCATGAAGCAGTCGTGCTCCAACTTGGCAGAGGGCACTGCGCAGATGTTGCCCTCTTTGCAGCCTCTGTTCCATCTGCCTGTCATGCTGCAGACCCAGAGGCGGTGAAACTGCAGCCCCCATACCTATTGCAGTCTTTGAGTGGACAGGTCACCAGATTCTCTGCCATCTCTGTGAGGAAGCAGCAACACTCCCTTCCAAATCCAGGAACTCACCAGAACACCTCCAAAAACACTCCACAGTACTTGCAGAAACTTTGCAATAGCATAAGTTATTCTAAATTATCTTAACTGCAAGTTGAGTGCTTGGTCCTTTAAATAATGTTAGTGCTGGGCCCCTCTTGCAGCTGTAGACATGCTGTTTGGTGGGTGACAAGCAAGTGTTGAATGGACCTGTGACATCAAGACACAGTGCACACAGGGGATCGCACCTGAGCACAATTCTCAGTGTAAGATGCCACGTGGGCCACACTGGAGGTAGCTGGAGATGCAGCCACCCCACTCTTGGGCCTCTAGCTTTCCTAGCGCTATCTCTGCTGTCAATATTTACATTCAGTGAGCAGAGAGGAGCTGGACCTGCGAGGGAACACCTAACAATGGGACAGGATAAATTCAGAGTGAGGCTCGGGGCTTTCACTTAACTTCAGTGAGCGAAGAGGAACTGACCTGACAGGGAGTAACTAAACATTGGGACAGGATAAATACAGATCAACATTCAGGGCTTTCATCTACCTTCAGTGAGCGAAAGGAACTCGACCTGTGAGGGAGCACCTAAACATCGGGACAGGATAAATGCAGAGTGAGGCTTGGGGCCTTCACCTACCTTCAAGGAGCAGAGAGGAATGGCACCTCAAAGGAACATCTAAACACCGGCACAGGATAAATTCAGAGCGAGACTCAGGGACTCCACTTACCTACAGGGAGCGGAGAGGAATCGGACATGCAAAGGAGCTTCAGGAGTCAGCGCGCGCTTACTGAGTTTGAAAAAAGAATCAAAGAGTGACATCACAAGAAAGCTGTAAGGTGATTAGTTGGTGAGTAACTGCTGTTGGAGGGTGTCTGTAAATAGCTAGGTTAGCACATTGCTGTTAGGGTGCATGTGATAATAGCTGAAAATTCGAAAAACGTAAAATAAAAACGTTTTAAGTAGCTACCTTATAATGAATTAAGATACATAAACAGAAGAGAAATAAGAAGCTGGTGAGTCTACTGTTCTGTTTTATTTTTAAGCTGTAAGGTTTAATGTATTACGAAGGTTTCAGTTAGTAAAGTAAATGCTGGTGAGGAGAGGCATTAATGATATGTTGCAGCTGCAGTATGTGGGAACTTGTGGACACCAATATGATCCATGACAGCCAGGTCTGCAGTAGGTGTCAATGACTCGATGAGTTTCGCTCAGAGTAGATGAGCTGGAGGCTGCGCTACAGATACTGTGATGCATCAAGGAGGGAGAAAGCTACCTGCACACTTTGTACCAGAAGGCAGTCACATCCCATAGGATTTGGTCCGTGGAGTGAGACAGGTAAGGGGATCAAGAAGGCAGAAGAGGAAAAGGCTCAGTTCTTGCAATTGTCCAACAGGTATGAGGTTCTTTCAGGTTGTATGGATGAGAGCGAGGGCTGCAGGGTGGAAAAGCAAATCGACAATGGCACAGTGGTATAGGAAGTCATTCAAGCGGGAGGTATAAATAGGAATGTAGTGGTAGTAGGATATAGTATAGTCAAGGAGATAGATACAGTTCTCTGCAGCCGAGAACGAGAGTCCAGAAGACTGTGTTGCCTGCCTGGTGCCAGGTTTGGGACATTGGCTCAGGACTGGAGAGGAACTGCAGTGGGAGGGGGAGGATCCAGTTGCCATGGTGCATGTGAGTATCAACGGCATAGGACTAGAAAAAAGGTTCTGCATAGAGAGTATGAGCAGCTAGGGGCTAAATTAAAAAGCAGAACCTCAAAAGTAATAATCTCGAGCCACGAGCAAATTGGAGCAGGGTAAATAAGATTAGAAAGTTAAGTACATGGCTCAATGATTGGTGTGGGAGAAAAGGGTTTCGATTCATGGGGCACTGGCACCAGTATTGGGGAAAATGGGAGCTGTATCGTTAGGATAGTCTTCACCTGAACCATGCTGGGACGAATATTTCAGTGAGTTGTATAACTAGGAAGGTAGGGAAGGCTTTAAACTAAATAGTGGGGGGTGGGGGATCAAGTGAGAGAAGATGTGATCAATTAAAGAGAGAGGACAAGGCAAGTAAGCAAGTTAGAAATAAGGGAATTGATAATCTGAGTGTGGCAGGAAGGGACAGAGTGTACACACTTAAGAGTGCGTCAGCAGATAAGGCTAGAGGTTGCAAAAATAATAATAAGACAGAATTAAAGGCTCTCTATCTGGATGCATACAGAATTCACAACAATTCGTAATTGACGACACAAATGGAAGTAAGCATGCATGATCTAATTGTCATTATGGAGATGTATGGAGCTGCAGGGAGACCTAGACTGGGAACTGAATGTCCAAGGGTATTTAACATTTAGAAAGGATAGGCAAAAAGGTAAAGGAGGTGGGCTATCTCTGCTAATAAAGGATGAGATCAGTATATTAGTGAGGGAGGATCTGAGATTGAAGGATCAAGAAGTAGAATCAGTTTGGGTTGAACTAAGAAACAGCAAAGAGCAGCAAATATTGGTAGTAGTTGTTTATAGGCCACCAAATAGTAGTGGTAATGTAGAGCATGGTATAAGTCAAGAAACAAATTATGTAACACGGGGACTTCAATTTACATGTAGACTGTGTAAACCTAATTAGCACTAATGCTGTGGAGGATGAATTCCTGGAATGTAAATGAGATGGTTTTCTAGAACAGGATGTTGAGGAACCAACTAGAGAATGGGCTATTTTAGATCTAGTATTGTGCAATGAGAAAGGGCTAATTAATAATCTCATTGTAAAGGAGCCTCCAGGACCATAATATGATAGAACTTTACATTAAGTTTGAAAGTGATGTAGTTCAATCCAAAACTAGGGTCCATGTTCATAAGTTACTGAAAGGTAACATACAGGTGCAGCAAGAAATTAGGAAGGCAAGTGGTATGTTGGCCTTTATTGCAAGAGGATTTGAGTACAAGAGTAAAGAAGTCTTGCTGCAATTGTATACAGCCTTGGTGAGACTGTACCTGGAGTATTGTGTGCAGTTTTGGTCTCCTTACCTAAGAAAGGATATACTTGCCAATAGAGGGAGTCAATGAAAGTTCATCAGACTTATTCCTGGGATGGCAGGATTGTCTTATGAGGAGAGATTAAGGAGACTGAGCCTATATTCTCTAGAGTTCAGAAGAATGAGAGATGATCTCATTGAAGCATACAAAATTCTTACAGGGCTCGACAGGGTGGTTGTAGGAAGGATGTTTCCCCTGGCTGGGGGCTCTAGAATGAGGGGACACAGATTCAGAATAAGGTGTAGGCCATTTAGGACAGATGAGGAGGAATTTCTTCACACAGAATCTTTCGAATTCTCTACCCCAGAGGGTTATGGAGGCTCAATCACTGAGTATATTCAAGACAAAGATCAATAGATTTCTAAATATTAGCGATATCAAGGGATAGGGGATAGTGTGGGAAAATGGCACTGAGGTAGAAGATCAGCCATGATCTAGTTGAATGGTGGAGCAGGCTCAAGAGGCCGAATAGCCTACTCCTGCTCCTATTTCCTATGTTCCTATGTTCCGAATATGGATCTAAATTTAACTTTTACTGTAAAATACTGTCCAGTATGAGGAGACAACACTAAATACTAAAACCTCTTTATGCATGTGTTTTGCAATGCAAATAAGTATTAGCATATCAGACACCAGCTTTTCTTCTCATTTTATAGATACATAGAAAAAAAATCATTAAAAAGAATACTATGACCCGATAACATAGTCATCAAAAGGAAACAGATAAAATGATCGGCAAATAGCAGACCTGTGTTGCAGATAAACCACCTGCTCCTTTTGAAAGAATGTTTGAATTGTTTTCTGAGCAATGAAAAATGGGGAGGAGTTAAGTGGGTCATAACACATTTTACTTCAAATAAACATGCAATTTAATATCGCAAGTGCTTGTTAAAGATTCCATTACTCTTTATGTTCCATGGGTGATTACCCTTCACACTTGGTTCAGATTAACTGGAGAGCTTTAGTTAATTTATTAAAACAGTCTCACTACATCAGCTTTGAAAATTCAAGCGCATCTAAAAATGGCCTCATTTTGAATTAAAATTTGCCCCTGCAACACGGAGGTGAAAACATTACCCAAAGGAGTTCCTCTCTCATCACCATTCAAAAACTCCGATTGGATAAGGTTGTTGTTATGCACACATATTTTAGATTGGTAATTGTATAGAACAATGCAGAATACAGATAAGAGTTATACTGGCAGCTCTGTGCTGTCCTTTTTGAAAATGAGGTTGTGCCCTGACGTGCATGCGCAGTGCTCACCAACACCTGAATATCAAATAAATTTTCATGCAGATTGTGCTGACATTAAAAAAAACAAAGTTAAGTTTGAAAAGTTACCAGATGGTTGCTAGATGGTTTCTCACTGTGCCCCTCAACATAACATTAACTTGCATTCACTTAGTGCTGTTCATATCAAAGCAGATCTTGGAACCCTGAAGCAGTTGCTGAGCAAGGAGTTGAGGCATTTGATAGGGTGTAGAGAGGGGGAGATTGGAGAATGGTGAGATATGAATTTTGAAGAGACCATTGAATGCAAGGAGGGCATTAACAAGGCAAAGCATTTTATGGAAATAATTGCAGAGGATAGGGGTTGGATGATCAATCTTACATGGTAAAACATAAGCAGCAAAAACAATCAGTATTCCAGAATCAAAGGAGTCAAAGATAAAGGCAAGGTATCTGCTGGAGAGGTTGCTCAGCAGCAGCAGAAAAACCCTGGAGTCATTTGTTGTGAGAGTACATTGGTTAGTATGTTAAGCTAATATGTTTGATAGAATGATTGGCATCCTTCCATCTATGAAAGATGATGGACATGCAGCAAACAATCCATTTATGTGGTTGTCGTCTCTTGGTGCTGATGACTGTGAAGGCCAATCCTTGAGAGGCAGGTTCTGCCACAAGTGCCGCATGTGAAGCTGCCAAGTGACAATGTGATAAAAGCAAAATACTGCGGATGCTGGAAATCTGAAACAAAAACAAGAAATGCTGGAATCACTCAGCAGGTCTGGCAGCATCTGTGGAAAGAGAAGCAGAGTTAACGTTTCGGGTCAGTGACCCTTCTTCGGAACTGACAAATATTAGAAAAGTCACAGATTATAAGCAAGTGAGGTGGGGGTGGGGCAAGAGATAACAAAGGAGAAGGTGCAGATTGGACCAGGCCACATAGCTGACCAAAAGGTCACGGAGCAAAGGCAAACAATATGTTAATGGTGTGTTGAAAGACAAAACATTAGTACAGTTTAGGTGTAAATACACTGAATATTGAACAGCAGCAAGTGCAAACCTGAAAAAAAACCTGAAAAAAACAGTGGGTAAGCAAACTGAACAAACTAAGATGAAATGAAATAAATGCAAAAAAAGATTGTAAAAAATGTAAAAAAGAATGTAAAAAAAAAGGAAGAGAAAATAACTAACAATGAAAGTAAAATGGGGGGCTGCCATGCTCTGAAATTATTGAACTCAATGTTCAGTCCGGCAGCCTGTAGTGTGCCTAATCGGTAGATGAGATGCTGTTCCTCGAGCTTGCGTTGATGTTCACTGGAACACTGCAGCAATCCCAGGACAGAGGTGTGAGCATGAGAGCAGGGGGGAGTGTTGAAATGGCAAGCAACCGGAAGCTCAGGGTCCTGCTTGCGGACTGAGCGGAGATGTTCCGCAAAGCGGTCACCCAGTCTGCGCTTGGTCTCCCCAATGTAGAGGAGACCACAATGTGAGCAGCGAATACAGTATACTACATTGAAAGAAGTACAAGTAAATCGCTGCTTCACCTGAAAGGAGTGTTTGGGGCCTGGGATAGTGAGGAGGGAGGAGGTAAATGGGCAGGTATTACACCTCCTGCGATTGCAGGGGAAGGTGCCCTGGGACGGGGACGGGGTGGTGGGGGTAATGGAGGAGTGGACCAGGGTGTCGCGGAGGGAACGATCCCTTCGGAATGCTGACAGGGGAAGGGAGGGGAAGATGTGACTGGTAGTGGCATCACGCTGGAGGTGGCGAAAATGGCGGAGGATGATCCTTTGGATATGGAGGCTGGTGGGATGAAAAGTGAGGACAAGGGGAACCCTGTCACGGTTCTGGGAGGGAGGGGAAGGGGTGAGGGTAGAGGTGCGGGGAATGGGTCGGACACGGTTGAGGGCCCTGTCAACCACAGTGGGGGAAATCCTCGGTTGAGGAAAAAGGAGGTCATATCAGAAGCACCGTCATGGAAGGTAGCAACATCAGAGCAGATGCGTCGGAGACGGAGAAACTGGGAGAATGGAATGGAGTCCTTACAGGAGGTAGGGTGTGAAGAAGTGTAGTCGAGGTAGCTGTGGGAGTCGGTGGGCTTATAATGGATATTGGTAGACAACCTATCCCCAGAGATGGAGACAGAGAAGTCGAGGAAGGGAAGGGAAGTGTCAGAGATGGACCATGTGAAGGTGAGAGAAGGGTGGAAATTGGAAGCAAAGTTGATAAAGTTTTCTAGTGCGGGGCGGGAGCAGGAAACGGCACCGATACAGTCATCAATGTACCGGAAAAAGAGTTGGGGGAGGGGGCCTGAGTAGGACTGGAACAAAGAATGCTCGACATATCCCACAAAAAGACAGGCATAACTAGGACCCATGCGGGTACCCATAGCGACACCTTTTACTTGAAGGAAGTGTATGGAGTTGAAGGAGAAGTTGTTCAATGTGAGAACAAGTTCAGCCAGGCGGAAGAGGGTGGTGGTGGATGGGGACTGGTTGGGCCTCTGTTCCAGGAAGAAGCGGAGAGCCCTCAAACCATCCTGGTGGGGGATGGAGGTGTAGAGCGATTGGACGTCCAAAGTGAAGAGGAGGCGGTTGGGACCAGGAAACTGGAAATTGTCAAAATGACATAGGGCGTCAGAAGAGTCACGGATGTAGGTGGGAAGAGACTGGACCAGCGGAGAAAAGATAGAGTCTAGATAGGAAGAAATAAGACAATGTGAGTTGTTTTTGACGTTGGTGACTGTTGCCAAGCTGCTCTAACAGCAGATCGTCGTGGTAGTGCACAACAGTCCACAGGATGTGTCGCTATTTCCCTCTTTCACGAGCTTGTAACTCCCAGGTGCAATAATCAACATTTAGGGCCTTCATGTCATGCTTGTAAGCATCCTTGAAGCAGAGCTTTGGACGCCCCGCTGGTCTTCTGGCCCCGGTTACCTCACCATACAGAAGGTCCTTGGTTATGCGACTGTTTTCCATCCTGCGGATGTGTCCAATCCATTGTATGTGCCTCTGCTTGATTAGTGCCAACACACTAGCGAGCTCTGCCTTTGGGGGGACTGCCACATTTGTGCCACATATACCCATAATGTGCCACAGATAGTGGAGATGTTGTCCTGGTAACTGCAGGTCACCCATGCTTCACAGCCATACAGCAAGGTGCTGAGAACACAGGCCTTAGCCATCAGCTTAGTCCTAAGGGTCAGCTTGGTGTTATCCCATATGCATTTTTCAAGTCAGCCAAAGGTGGCAGCTGCTTTCCCTATGCGTGTATCGAGCTCTGAATCAAGGGACAGATTGTATGTCACTGTGGACCCAAGGTAGCAGATTTTACTAACCAATACCAGTGGGGTGTTATTTAGTGTGATCAGGGCAAGAGATGCAACACCTTGTCCCATGACCATGCTTTTCTAGATGCTTAAAGTCAAGGGGAACAAGTTACAGGCAAGGGAGAAGCAGTCCATTTGCCTTTATAGCTGAGTTTCCGTGTGAGTGACTAGCACAGCACCAACAGCGTAGCGGCGTTCTCTGATCAGGATGTGATGTGCTTTTCTCTTCGCTTTCAGCCTTGATAGATTGTACAGCTTGCCATCTGATCTAGTGTGCAAGTAGATTCCTTCCATATCTGCAGGGAAGGTGAAGGGCAGGAGCATGGAGAAGAAGGTGCGAAACAGAGTGGAGACTAGGACACAATCCTGTTTCACTCCATTCTGCACTCCGAAACTGTCAGAAGTGGAGCCATCAACTGAACAGTGCAGTGCATGCTGTCATGGAAGGAGCAGATGAGATGGAGGAGCTTAGGTGGATAGCCAATTTTTCCCAGAATCTTGTACAGCCCTGCTCTGCTGATGGTGTTGAGTGCCTTAGTGAGATCTACGAAAGTTAGATAAAGGGGTATACTCTGTTTCCTACAGTTCTCTTGTAGCTGGCATGTGGAGAAGATCATTTCCACTGTTGATCTTCTGGCACGGAAACCACACTGTGCTTCCCGTACACTTGACCTGCAAGTAAATGGAGTCTTTTAATTATGATCCTAGCTTAGACCTTGCCTGTGATTTTAAGGAGTGACATGCCACTGTAGGTGTTGCAGTCTCCTCTGTCGCCTTTGTTTTTGCATAGTGTGATGAGTTTGGCATCAAGTATCTCCCGTGGAACACAGCCTACTTTCCAGCAGAGCAGGAGAAGGCCATAAAGGTATGGCAATAGATGGGACTTGCGTGCTTGAGCAGTTCGTCTGAGATTCCATCTTTGCCGGGTGCCCTTCTGTTCATTAGGCAGTCTATAGACTTCTCGAGCTCTAGTGCTGAAGGTTCTTCATCCAACTCTTGCATGACAGGAATTTGCAGGACAGTGTCAAGCACAGACTGAGAGATGTCCGACTCACAGGAGTACAGCTCACAATAGTGTTCAGCCTACCGGGACATCTGTTGGTGGGCACTTCACCATCTGCCGACTTCAGGGGAGCAACTTAGGTGATGGCAGGGCCAATTGCCCGCTTGATCCCTTCATACATAGCTTGTAGATTTCCTTTGTCACATGCAGTTTGGATTTCTTGACATAAGCTGATCCAGTGTTTGCTTGTACAGTATCTCGCTCTCCTTTACACGGCTCTGTTTGCAACTTTCAGGTAATGCAGTGTCTATGCTGTTGGGTTTTTGATAGAATAAGTATAATCATTTGAATATATGTTTATGCAAAATATACATCATCATATGAAGTGAAGTAATGTCACATTGCAGCCGTATTGCTCAGTCAACAGTCAGCAGCACGTGTAAGCGGGAGCAAGAAGAAGCCTCCCAATAAAGCTCTGTGTTCAATCTCTATGTCAGCCTTTTAACTGTGTTTGTATTAGTCTAAAGCCCCAGATAATACAATAGCATTTGCTGACAAGATTGAGGATTTTGAAATCACTGTTATGACATTGGAAACCAAAGGAGCTTATTGACAATGAAAACAAAAAATAAAGCTTCAGAAACTTCCGGTAGGTTATTTAGCAGCTATGGAACAAACGATCAAAACGTTTTGAGTGTGGACTCTTCTTCAGGATCTTTTTAAATCTGTTTCTGTAATATGTTTCAATTCTGTGGAAGGTTCCATACCCAAAACATCTTGCCCGCTCTCTCCACAGATGTTGCTTGACCTGCTGAGTGTTTTTCTTAGATTTCCAGTATTGGAGTAAGTGTTTATTCATTTTAAGATTGGATTTTGGTGGGGGAGAGAATAAGCAATGCAGAGTTCTGGATTAACAGACGTTTGAAAATAATGGAGGTATGGATGCTGCCAAGGACATTGTTGCAGGAGTCAATCTTGGTGGTGATAAAAACAGCACTGACAAAGAGAAAGTGGAAAGCGTTATGTAAGTGGTCAAAAAGACGCCTTTGGGATGGATCAGATGTTATATAACAAGTTAAATTTAGGTTCAAACTCACACCACCCAAACCTGTGACTTCTACCACCTTGAAGAACAAGGGCAACAGGAGCACGGGAACTTAACTACCTGCAAGTTCCCCTCCAAGTCGCACACCATTCTGATTTGGAAACATATCGCTATTGCTTCACTGTCACTGGGTCAACATCTGGAAATCGCTCTCTAACAGCACTAAGGGAGCATCTTCGCCACTTGGACTACAGCAATTGAAGAAGGCAGCTCGCCATTGCCTTCTCAAGGACAACTAAGAATGGACAATAAGTGTCGGCCTTACCAGCAATATTCATATTGAATGACTAATAAAAGAAAACAAATAGGCTATATATCTGAATTTTCTCTGAGAGAGCAGCTACAGTTGTTGGTAGAATCAAGTCAGAGGCCAATCAATGTGGATAAGAGCCAATGAGGTTTATTTGCATGATGCTGAAGAACTTTTTACCCATCCAAGACTTGATGTTGGATAATTTGTTGGAAAGGCTAGCAACAACCTTGGAGTTGAGTTCAATATCATGGGTTCACATGAGGTGATGTAACGACTGTGTTGGGATAGATGGGAATAGAACCAGGAGAGTGCATTGCCTTGGAAATAAAAATATAAACAATAGCTGGTAGAGGGGAATGGTGTGTCAACAGTGTTGTGGGTTATGCAGAGGTCAAGAAAAACGAATAGAGACAGTCAAGCAACTGAACAATGGAGCACAACTGAGCCAAATCACAAATATAAGTAGTTGTTTAAGTATCCAGAATCTCAAAGTATTCATGTCTATATAATCTCTACTGGCAACTGGCCTGTTGGTTAGCCACTTTATTTACAAAAACTAGTTGCTTTGAACTTATTATTCAAGGAACCACACAGTCCAACAGCAGCCATTCTAGATCTTCCAATTAATACAAAACAAAATATGCTGAATGTCAAACAATTGATCTATCCCAGTTGCTCCACTGGCCCCTTTTGTTGCCATCACTGAACAAGTACTGCTTATGTTCACTTCAGCCATTCCAACTCCAGAATTAAGAACATCCAGCAACAGCCACAGGCTAAAATTAGTTCATTATTAAAAACCCCGACAAAGTAAAACTGAGCCACAACCTAATGCATACAAAATGCTACTTAAATGTTTTACTTTGATATTTATTTTTTTTTGAAAAAAAACTATTCCATAATTTCAATGCCATTGCTTATCTAGAATCTACAACACAAAATAAGCAACGGACACTATGACAGCCCTATCTAAAAACATTTAGGAAACCTAGCAGAAACTGACCAACAGCTTTCAACAAGCTGACAGAGCCCATAAAAAACTTGCAACTCACAAACAGCCCTGATTGTATCCCTATGGATCGGTGTAAACAAATAATTACACTGGATGTGTAGTGGGACAAGAACTTTTACATTCAATATTGCTTCACTCATATTGGAGGGAAACTTAGAAACATAGAACATAGAAACTTGAAGCAAGAAAGGCACAAGATTTATCTCTAAACTCTGAGGAAAACCCGTCTATAAAATATGTTAATTTTAACCAGACTAGGAACATAGACGCAGGTGTTAAATTCCAGAAAGCTTGTTATGGAAGGATAATGCTGGAGCCTATGTTTACTCAGTTTCACATTTATTGTGCCAAGTAAAAGGATTACAAATATGTAGCTCCTCACTCAAATGCTTCCCCAGTCTCAGTGAGTGTCTGCTTTTAAGTGCTCAACTAAGACCCCAATTAACATACTTCACCTGCATATAATCAAACCATTGATACACAATTAACAGATTAACAGCAGAAGTAGGTGATTCAGCCCTTCGAGCCTGCTCTGCCATTCTAGATCATGGCTGATCATCTACCTCGATGCCATATTCCCGCATTTAGAACATGCTTTTGGTTCATCTTCTAGTATTTTGAAATCTACAATGAACAGAGGCAATGCATGTTTTCATCTTACAAAGGAATAGCCATTTGCTTAATTTTATTAAAAACTACCTTCAACCATTAGGGAAAAAAAATTTCTTTATATTTTCGAAGTCCTATCTCCCAATGACAGCAAATAACTTACAACCAGTGGAAAAGTAGTGTTTCAGCAATCATCTCATAACCAACCCATCACTATTACAATCAGCAGCTACCAACAACCACTTCTAAAGTTCCATTTACATTGGCATATGCTTGAATTTCACTTCTAGACATCCAAACACTCACCGGAAGTTTTATCTACTCATGGAAAATGAATATAAAATTTCTAATAATTCTTGTACTCACACACACACACACACACGCACACACATCTATCATCCTTCTCCAGGTCACACTTTAAAGTATCATACCTTTTACAGATCCAGTCATGTTAAAATAAAACTTATTTAATATTCATCACTGAATACCTTAAACTTCCAATCATCTTTCTATCTCCAAGCATCCCTCACCTAACAATGCAACACAGTAGCTTCAACCTTCAATGAACAGTTATATTTTTCTCCCTTAAATAGACATAGTTGCACCTTACCACCATGATAATGCATCTACATTACAGATCACAACACTTCTCTCCTAATAAAGCATCCACCAACTCATTGTGAACATCATTGTAGTGGATCGTCTATCAAAATGAAGAACTGTAACTACAGCCATCCTCGCCTAGGCTAGCAGGAGGCGTGAGTCAATTCAATAGCGTCAGCTATTTTCACTCCATCCGTCATATGAGATAAAACACCTTGGGGTAGATCTTGACTTTGTGCGATAGTGTAAAATGGATCATAGTGAATCAACAGCCCAAATTGAAGTCAAATAGACATTTTTTAAAAAGATGGGAACAGGGCTGTCAATTTGCTGTGGCCCATTCTACGGTATCACACAGTCAAATTCTACCACTTTGTTTCTTGAAGATGCTGGTCTCGTGCCTGAGCTGAGAACTTAATAGACTCACCCAAGTGAGGCTTGCAAATCCAAATGGCACAAAGCCCTAGGACTCAAACTCATGAACTGGTTGGAAGTCAATTTTAATTGTTATAGGATTCTTTGGAACATTTTTAATTTTGAGTTTGCTGACACCATTGACTGATCTTCCAACTGCAATTGGAAAGTGAATTCATACATGCTTCAGTTTAAAGTTGATAATCTTAAGCATTTGCTTTTTAATAAACCTTCCAATAATATGAAGTAATTCTTCTCTGCAAATCATAAAGAATTAATTTTCCATGCCAGTTAGAAAGGATTGATTGATTCATAATCTTCTTTTCTTGTCCTTAACGACCCTTTCATACCAGTAATAAATGAGGTGTAGAAGTATTTGAAGTTTTAGTCCTCGTCAAAGAACTAGGATAGATTAATTAGACAATAAGAGATTAATGATCCTGATTCATAAAATAATATATCTGCAGATGTACCATCCCTAGCATTTAAATGGGAACTAGATTACTTACTTTGTGTGAATGGACTGTACCAAAGAGTGAAATGAAGTAGAACACACTATAATACTCCTGATGCAGCATTTCCATATTAAAAGACCTTATATTTAATAATTTGTCCATAGTGCATAAATGAAACAAAAATTGTAAATTGGGCAAAGGTTAAATCAAACAGTTTTAGTCGAAAAAGAACAGGCTTTTTTGAGCAAATTCAATCTAGAAATGCCTCATCCTGTTTTGAGTACAACAGTGTCTGTGTCTAATGGAGTCTTGCTACTGTCTATCTCCTGAGCAATGATTCAGTGCGAGAACTTATCCCTAATGCTCTGCTTAATGATGTGGTTCGTAAAGCTCTCTGGCGTGATATTGGTAACATAGTGCTTCCTTTTGTAATGTTCTACTCAAAAACCTAAAGATGAAGATGGAGTTTGAAAGCAAATGGAAGGGCAGTGCAATCAGAAAGCTGATGTGAGTGGGACCAATCCTAATCAGAGTACTTCAGCAGCTTCTTGAAAATAAAATTGTGGAATAATTATTTCTGAAAGATAAAAGACATTACCATGAAAAACTGAAGCTAGTGCATTTAAAGTATTTGCAAATACAAAGTGAGTGGTTTGAGCCAGAGAATCTTTAATCTTGGGCTTGGTGAAGTAGCAATGTGGTTGAATACATGTAATTAAATGCACTTTCAATCTTTTTAACCCACTACATCTACTTGGAATTCTGTCATTCAGTTGCCATTCAATGTAAGATGGTTTCTCAAAACTGCTCTTGTTAAAAGCATCCAAGGAAGGAACGAGTTGAAAAAACCTTTTAACTGATAATTACAGTCAAGAGCAAACAATAACATGTTCTCCAGGTTTATGACAGCAAGTGCAGGGACCAAAGACATGATATCACTCATTGGATTCAACATTGGATTGAAATCTACTGATTTATTTGCTGGACTCTGAAGAACATGAAAAGGGAGCATCATCCACATTGATAGGGCTCTAATTTGAGGGGCTAGAATGGAGTGAGTTTAAATAAGCTCATCTTACTAACTACCTTTACAGTTCCAAATGAGCTCTGATTCAGGTTGGTTGACATCCTTCCATCTACGAAAGATGATGGACATGCAGCAAACAATCCATTTAAGTGGGGTGTTGTCTCTTGGTGCACCTTTGCTGATGGCTGTGAAGGCCAATCCTTGAGAGACAGGTTCTGCCACAAGTGCCACATGTGAAGCTGCCAAGTGACGCTGTGAGTTGTTGTTTTTTGACGTTGCTGCCTGTTGCCAAGCCTCTGTAGCAACTGGTCTTTGTAGTAGTGCACATCAGTCCACAGGATGTATCGTCGTTTCCCTCTTTGGTCAGCTAGTGACTCCCAGGTGCGATAGTCAGCATTTAGGGTCTTCATGTCATGCTTGCAAACATCCTTGAAGCAAAACTTTGGACATTCCACTGGTCATCTGGCCCCGGCTACCTCACCATACAAAAGGTCCTTGGGTATGCGACCGTCTTCCATCCTGTGGATGTGTCTGATCAACCGAAGCTGCCTCTGTTTGATTAGTGTCAGCAAACTTGGAAGCTCTGCCTTTGAGAGGACTACCACATTTCTGATTTTGTCCTGCCAGGATATACCCACGATTTGCTGCTGACAGTGAAAATGTTTCTTTAGCTCGTTCACTCCTAAGTGACCTACAGTCATCTCAGATTGATCACCTGAGGGCATAGTAGCTGGATGGTTTGGGGGATAAAGGTGGCAACCTGGAGGTGGACTCAATGACCTGGAGCTGTTCCCTTCGCACACCTGGAGGACAGGATCACACTTACGTGTGTAGCAACCTTGGCTTTGCCAGTCAGTGCCTTCAACATGAACAACAATTGCATCAAGAGCTAACGGCTAAGAGAGTAAACCTGACAAAATCTGACTCAGGGGAGGTTAGTAAAAAACAATTCCCTTTCATTAGAGTGGATGCTGATGCCATGGGTAGGATTATAGCCCTGATTTGGGGCAGGAACAGTGGCGAGCGGGTGCATAATTTCACACTGCTGACCAGCATGTTGGTTTGCCAGCACCATCCCGCCCCTGAACCATTTTCACGGAGGCCAGATCAGTGACAGAATGTCGACCTGTCCACAAGCGGCAGGTAGCTAGCTATTTAAGGTAATTTAAAGACCAATTAAGGCCAATCATCAGAGACCAACTGGAATTTTCCAGTCGGCCTGTGGGCCCCTGGCCTTTGGAGCACAGCAGCTGCCTAGAGACAGCCTCCTGGCAGCAGACAGGGAGGCCATCGCTCCAGGCAAACCCTGAGGCACCCATCCAAACCTGGCCACAGCTGCAGCCACAGACCAACCTGTGGAGAGGTTTCCGCTTCACAATGGTAGCCTGGCAGTTGTAGCCATTTTTTATTTCAGATGGTTTAAAGTTGCTGAGAAGGCACCTCAGGGTGGAGGTGCCCTCTCTCGCCCTTACCTGCAAAGGCAGGCTGCAACTCTTTCATGCTGGAGGGTCTCCTATTGGCCCTCCAGCTTTGAGAACCTGCCCGCCACCCTCAATTGGACAGCGTGTGTGCCCTCTGACCACTAATTGGCCAGTCAAGGCAAAATCACTGTCTTTTTCTAACAGTTCATGGTAGGGACTTGCATTTGACCTTAATATCAGGGTCTTGATGCAAAACACAAACTGCTACCCCATGTAGGTATAATGGGATGTGATTATGCATTGTTAAATGCATTCTTCGAGTATCTATGCAATGGACTGAACTATTTTTGAAGATGTCTTATATATAGAAGCCACATATTGGAATATTTGCCTGCAGTGCAAGGTGTCACAAACATTCCCCTTGTGTCTATGTTTGTTTTTAAATGAGATGCCATGAACGCACTCTGCCAGATCACTTCAATTCACAGAACAAATGTCTAGTTTAATAATGCCATGGCTGAGTCAAAGAAAATCAAAGGCACCTTCTATGTCAAGCCAGTTGAGGTCCAGACCAATAGTGCCTAAAATGGTTTCCGATATGCACTTCACCAGGCCTAGGATTTCAAATACAATTTTTTCGTACAAATTCTAATCTTAATTACCCATGAAAGAATGAAAAAAACTTGCCTCTATATAACACACTTCATGACCACAGGATATCCCAAAACACTTTACAGATAATCCAGTACTTTTAAGGTGTAGTTAAGTTCCTGACAGCATGATCCCTCAAACAGCAATCCTATAAATGACCAGTTAATCTGCTCTGCCTGATGATTGAAGATAAATGTTGGCCAGGATATTAGGTGATTGGCCCTGCTCTTTTCAAAATATCCCATTGAATCTCTTACACCTGCCTGAGAGGGCACATAGGCCCTTTGTTTAACATAACATCTGAAAGACAGCACTTCTGGCACTGCAGTATTCCTTCAGTACTGCACTGAAGTGCCAAACTAAATTATGTGCTCAAACACTCTGGAGTAAGGCTATGAATCCATGACCTCTGTCTTATAAGCAAATGTGCTATCACCTTAAATTTTGATTATCAAAGTGGGTTCAATAAAGGGTAAGGCTGAGACCCGAGGCCAAGAGCTGAGTGTATAAAGGGCAAGGTTGGAGTGGAACAGTCAAAGAAGGCCAGGCTGGGAGCTGAGCAATATAAAGAACGAGCCCAGGAGTGCAGCAGTATCTCTGAGTCTATGACCGGCACAGGCGGAAAAAAAAATGCACAGTGATGTCACAGCACAAGGAGGCGCAGTAAACAGGCAAACATTTAATCTAATCAACCTATAACATATGCTAGATAAAATTAATTATTATAAAAACTAAAAGTAAGCCAATTTGACAAAATACATAAGTGTTGATTTATCACATTTTGATTTTTTTTACAATGTATAATTTATCATATAATTATGAACAGTGTTTAATTAATTAATCAGAACTGGGGGATAAAGTTAAAATTAAATAAAGAGACATAGAAACATCAAAAGGTCCCAAATTTTTCATTAAGTCAAAATCTGAGATATACAGATAATGAGTTAATTAAATCATTTAAGCTAACCTACCTATACAATAAAGTAACATCAGCACAAGGGAAGGAGCTGATTGGTAAGATGTAGGTTAGTGTTTATTTAAGTCTTAACTTTATTTCTCTTAATTTAGTAAATAGTCTAATAAATAAATGTGCATCCTGTGCCATGTGGGAAATCCAAGACACTTCTCCTGCTGTGATTGCAGTGCATCGGTGAGTTTGAGAGCTACATGGATAGCACGTTTCTACAGGACATCACCCTGCATCTTAAGGATGAGCTGGCAAACACAATAAAGATGGCAAGGCAGGTGATGTGTTGCAGCTGTAGCATGTGAGAGCTATTGGACAACACTGTGATCCACTGCAACCACATCTGCAGTAAGTACCTTCAGATTGAGGAACTTCCGCTCAGAGTTGCTGAGCTGGAGTCCAAGCTATGGACACTGTAATGCATCAGAGAGGGGGAAAGTTACCTGGACACTTTGTGCCAGGAGGCAATCACACCCCTGAGGTGAGATATTTCAGATTTGGTCCGTGATCAGGAACAGGATGGTGTGACTATGAGTGAGGCAGGTATGTGGATCCAGAAGGTAGCAATGGAGGAGCCTCAGCCGTTGCACTTGTCCAACAGGTTCAATGTTCTTGCAGCCTTTGTGGATGAGAGCAGGGACTGCAGGGAAGATGAGCAAACTGACCGCAGTACCGTTGTGCAGGGGGCCATTCAAGTGGGAGGAGCAAAATGGCCTGTAGGTGTAGTAGGGGAAAGTCTAGTTAGGGGATAGATATGTTCTCTGCAGCTGAAAGCATGAATCTTGAAGGCTGTGTTGCCTGCCCGGTGCCAGGGTTAAGGACACCTCCTCGGAGTTGGAGAGCAACTTGGAGTGAGAGGGGAAGGATCCAGTTGTCATGGTCCACATGGGTACCAATAACATAGATAGTACTAATAAAGATGTTCTGCTGAGGAAGTATAAGCAGCGAGCGGCTAAATTAAAAAGCAGAACCACAAAGGTAATAATCTCTGGATTGCTATCTGAGCCATGAGCAATTTGGCATAGGGTAAATAAGACCAGAGAGTTGAATGCGTGCCTCAAGATTAATGTGGGAGAAATGGGTTTTGATTCATGGGGCACTGGTATCAGCACTAGGGAAAGAGGGAGCTGTACCGTCGAAATGGCCTTTACGTGAATCACACTGGGACCAGTGTTCTGGTGAATCGTATAACTAGGGCTGTCGAGAGAGCTTTAAACAAAATAGTTGGGGACAAGGTTTACCTAAGGGGAGATTTGGAAAGTTAAAGGGAAAGGACAAGGCAGTAGTACAGGGTAGTGATCCGGGTAACGATAACCAGAGTGCGACAGGGACAACGCACACAAACATAAGAGTGCAACAGCAAATAAGGCCAGAGCAAGGAAAAATTGTAAAAAGGGACAATTGAAGGCTCTTCATTTGCATGCATGCAGCATTTGTAATAAGATGGATGAATTGATGGCACAAATAGAAACAAATGACTATGATATGATAGCCATTATGGAGACGTAATCTCAAGGTGACCAAGGCTGAAAACGGAATATTCAAGGGTATTTGACACTTCAGAAGGTTAGGAAGAAAGGAAAAGGAGGTGGGGTAGCTCTGTTAGTAAAGGATGAGATCAGTACAGTAGAGAGAAATGATCTTGGCACGGAAGATCAAGATGTACAATCAGTCTGGGTGGAGATAATAAATAGAAAAGGAGTCATTTGAGGGAGCAGTTTATAGGCCCCCTAACAGTAGCCACACTGAAGGACAGAATATAAATCAAGAAATAATAGGGTCTCCTCAGAAAGGTACTGCAATAATCATGGGTGACTTTAATCTTCATAGCGATTGGACAAATCAAATCGGCAAAGGTAGCTTGGAGGATCAGTTTATAGAGGGTATTTGGGACAGTTTCTTAGAACAATACATTCTAGAATCAACCAGGGAGCAAGCTACTTTAGATCTGGTAATGTGTAATGAGACAGGATTAATTAATCGTCATACTATAATTATTATTATAATTAATAATCTTAGTAAAGGATCCTCTAGGCAAGAGTGATCATAACATGATAGAATTTCACATTCAGTTTGAAAATCATGTCTTAGACTTAAAGGGTATGAGGACAGAATTGGCTAAAGTGGACTGGAAAAATGGGTTAAAAGGCAAGACGGTAGAGAAGCAATGACAGGCATTTAAGGAGATATTTCATAGCTCTCAACAAAGGTATATTCCATTGAGAAAGGAAGACTCTATGAGAAGGATGTACCATCGTGGCTAACTAAGAAGGTTAGGATGGTATCAAATTGGAAGAATAGGCATACAATGATACAAAGACTAGTGGTAGGCCTGAAGATTGGGAAAAATTTAGGAACCAGCAAAGGATGGCTAAAAGAAATAAAGAAGGAGAAATTAGAGTATTGGTAATCATCTTCCAAGATTCTATAGACTCTGGAACAGTTCCTACAGGCTGGAGGGTAGTTAATGTAACCCCACTATTTAAAAAGGGAGGTAGAGAGAAAGCAGGGAATTATAGACCAGTCAGCCTGACGTCGGAAGTGGGGAAAATTCTAGAGTCCATTATCAAAGATTTTATAGCAGAGCACTTAGAGAACAGTGGTAGAATCGGGCAGAGTCAGCATGGATTTACGAAAAGGAAATCATGCTTGGCAAATCTACTAGAATTCTTCAAGGATGTAACTAGTAGAGTTGATGAGGGGGAGCCAGTGGATGTGGTTTATTTGGACTTTCAGATGAAGAAATAATAATGTATTAGGTAGGGTCTGACTAAAAGTGAACGCAATAAAATCTAATTCAGGTTTCCAGTCCATGCATGGAAACTCATGAAGTGTGATAAATAAGATTGGTGAGCTGAAGATGCAGATCACCACATGGAAATATGATATTGTGGTGATAACAGAGACTTGGCTCAAAAAAGGCAGAACTGGATAGTCCTAGACACAAAGCGTTTTGGAAAGTTAGGATAAGGAAAAAAAAGAGTGGGGGGGGGGGGGGGGTGGCAGTATTGATTAAGGAGAATATTACAATATTGGACAGAGAGGATGTCCTGGAGAGGTCAAGGATGGAATCTATTTGATTAGAGTTAAGAAACAATAGATGCTATTACACTATTAGTGTATTCTATAGGACACCAACTAGTAGGAAAGATGTAGAGGACCAAATTTGCAGGGAAATTACAGAGAAGTGCATGAACTATAGAATAGTTATAATATGAGACTTCAATTATCCGAACATAGACCGTGATAGTAATAGTGTTAAGGGCAGAGAGGGGAAAGAGTTTCTGAGGTGTGTTCAGGAGAATTTTCTCGATCAGTAATGTTTCTGGCCCAACCAGAAAGGAGGTTTTGCTGGATCTGGTTCTGGGGAATGAGGCGGGTCAAGTCAATCAATTGTCAGTAGGGAAACATTTATGGAACAGTCATCATAGCATCATAAGGTATAGGTTAGTTATTGAAAAGGACAAGGAGCAATCTAAAGTAAAAACACTTAAGTAGAGTAGGATCGATTTCAGTAGGGTTGGGAATAGATCTGGCCCAGGTAAATTGGAATTAAAGATTGGCACTGTTACGGACAAGGGGGAGATGAGGTGGATGACGTTCACTTTTCACCTCTCAACTGACCATTTTTTTTTAAAGAAGTATTGTTTTAGTTCCTGAGTGTTTTAGAGGTCAGCTAAACAGACAAACAACAGGTTTTCTCATAAGATTAAAAGAAAGATAAATTGTTGTTGTAAAAAGTGTGTACTTTGAAACCTTCTTGGTTTTCCGGGAGGAATGTTTTAACAGCGGTACAGGCCTGGTGTTCCTTTTCTTGGTTCATTGAAGTATTGCAGACTCTTCTGGTTAAGATTCAGTCAAAGTCAGTGGTGAGAATTCTGCTACGATTTCTCAGGTCTGGGAGTTTTCAAGGTCACCTTGCTGTCTCTTCCTATATGGTTTAAAGATGTTGAAGGAAAGATCTTCTTCTTGGTTGGAAAGGATTTCTGAGCTTCCTGGCTGGCTGGCTTTCACATCCTGTCTTTCAGAGAGCTTGTTTTTAAGAAAACAAAAGAAGAGTGAGGGTGAATCTCAAAAAAAATGATCAGGCTGGGCTTTGGTCAGGTGACCATGGTGTGTACATACAATGTCTTTGAACATGTGGCAATTGTTAAACAATGGGGTTTGATGTGGCTGATCTTGATAATGTGGTGTTATAACCCACCTATTATCTTGGCTTTGAATCCAGAGTCTCCCTGTCTTTACCAAGGTTCCAGAGGACTGAAGAATCGTAAGTGCTACACCCTTGTCATCAACAGTGTAAGGATAAACTCAGCAACTACAAGTCAGTCAGTTTAAACTTGGTGGTGGGAAAGCTTGTAGGAACGATAAGCCAGAACAAAATTAAAAGTCACTTGGACAGGTGTGGATTAATTAAGGCAAGCCAGTTCAGATTTGTTAAAGGCAAATCATGTTTAACTAACTTGATGGAGTGTTTTGATGAGGTAACAGAGAGGATTAATAAGGGTAATGCAGTTGATGTGGGGTAAATGGACTTCCAAAAGGTGTTTCATAGGGATAGATATTGTGCTGGAGACGGGGCTCCTCGCACCGGGCCAAAATGCTGCCCCTGCATTTTCGCGGCCCCTGGAGCGATCCTCCAGTCTTTTTGTGTCAACGTTTTAAGAGGTGGGCGGGATCCCCATCCCTTTAAAAAAAGCAGTATCAGCAACTCCACTGGGAGCGGTGGTCACTACCGGTACTACAGAAGCCTCGGACCAAGGCCCTGCAGTGGAACCTCAGACAAGAGGTAGATGAGGCGGGGTCGCTGGGGTCAGTCCAGAAGGCCCCAATGAGGGAGGCTGGGGGGATGCTCTTTCAGTCCAGGGGGACGGGGTCCCAGGGGGCTGAATTGGTTCCTAGTGGTGGTCCTCTATGGGCCACAAATTGCCCACAGAGGATGGATCCCTCCTAACCGAGGGAACCTTTTTTACAAGTATTCCTCACACATGGCGGAGGGCCCCCCTCCTTGCCACTGATATGATCCCAGCGGCGGAGGGAAGAAGACCCTAATTGGCTGTTAATAGGCCACTTAGGGGCCTCAATTGGCCTCTGGGTGGGAAGGCTATCTTTGGCCTGTCCCATCCCCAGGAAGATCACTGGGTGATGGGGAGACGACAGGCCCTCCACCTTGCTGCCCCGTTCGCCACCCATCGCAATACACCATGCACCCCCTACCTCCAATCCCGCCTCAGAGGGAACCTGTATAATCCATCCCATAAAGTGCCACATAATCAGCTTGTCATCAAAGTTGAAGCCCATGGAATAAAAGGGACAGTGGCAACATGGATACAAAGTTGGCTGAGTGACAGGAAACAGAGAATAATGATGAACTGTTGTTTTTCAGATTGGAGGAAGGTATATGGTGAGGTTTCCCAGGGGTCAGTATTAGGACCACTGCATTTTTTGATCTATATTAATGACCTAGACTTGAGTGTGCAGGGCACAAATTCAATATTTTCAATTGATACAAAACTTGGAAATATTGGCTGGGATTTAATGAAGAGGCAGGTGGCATTGTCCACCGGCTGGAAAATCAGGGGCGAGCCCAACTCCACTGGCTCTAGAAGCCACGACGCTATTTTGCGTGACTCAGGCAATTAATTGTTCCACCTCCAAGAGCTGCCAACTAATCAGACAGCCGGCAGCTCTTTAGTCCCAGCAGTGCCATGGGGACTGTTGGTCACAGCTGTAATTGCAGCAATCCTTGGAGCAGCAGCCATCAAGAAGGCCCCAGAGTGCAGGTAAGTGGGGTTGGTATTTGCTGGGGCCAATCAGCCAGATCCTAGAGAGGGGGAAGTGGTTGATCATGAGGGCTTCTTCCAGCAAGGGCAGTCCATGCCATGGTGGGCGGCATCTGTGGGGAACAGGGTGCCCGATCGGGAAGGACACTGTGCTAGCCTGTAGAGAGGTCACCAGGTTTTACCTGTGGCGGCAGGAGGAGGCCCTTAAGTGGCCATTAATTGGTTCTTTAAGGGCTTCAATTGGATGAAAGATGGGCGGGCTGCCCATCAGCTCCCCCGCCACTAGTAATATACCAGCAGAGGTGGGTAGGTGGCGGGCACGTCATCTACAAAGCTCCCAGCCGATTTAAGAGACACCCCACTGCCCACTGCAAATGACCTCCAGTTCAAAAAACATCCACCCTGTCACTGTCAGTGTTTCCTGTCATTGAGTCAAATTTGTTTCCATACCATCACTTCCCCCTTAATTCCATGGGCTTCCATCTTCTTAATAAGCCTCGGTTTCCATCTTCTTAATAAGCCTCCTGTGTGGCATTTTGCCAAATACCTTCTGAAAGTCCATATATATAACATCTACAGCACTACATCGATCATCCTTTTCTATTACCTCATCAAAGAATTCAATCACATTAGGCAGACACGACTTTTACCTTTAACAAATACATGCTGGCTTTCCTTGATTAACCTGTGTCTGCCCAAATGAAAATGTATTTTGTCCCTGATAATGGTTTCCATTAACTTCCTCACCACTGATGTTAGGTTGACTGGCCATTAGTTTCCTAGTTTATCCATCTCCCCTTTCTTGAATCATAGTATAACATTAGCAGTCCTCTGACATTACCCCTGAATCCAATGAGAACACTGCCTCTGCTATTTCTACCTTTGCTTCTTTGAGCGACCTAAGATGCATTCCAATTGGACCAGGTAACTTACCAACTTTCAGTATTTCTAATCTTTTTACTATGTCGTCTTTATCTATCACTATCCTGTCCATAACTTCCATCTCTTCCTTTAGTGTAACCTTCACATCATCCGCTTCCTTTGAGAAGGCAGGTGCAAAGCACTCATTTAATATTTTAGCCAAGTCCTCTGCCTCCACATGAAGTTTTCCCTTTGAGTTCTTATTAGGTCCAACTTTTTCCCTAGTTAACCGCTTACATATTATGGATTAAAAATTGGTTTGCGCCATTTTTCAGATGTTGGGGAATCACAATTTGCAAACTGCCCCCGTCAGTTGCAGCGGAGGTAGACAACATATATATTTCATGCTACCATCTTATCTACTTGATTGTAGTGCAGGTACAAGTGTCTGCCACATTGTTGGTTGAATCTGTGCTTAGCTAAGTGCCGAACAGCGTTTGCAGAGAGCACGAAGAGCAGACAGTCTTCTGTTCTTACAGGCAGTATGTCCCTCTTAAAGGAAAGCTGCACTGAATTACAGGAGGCTGCTGATGACTGCCACTGCCAATTGTAAAACAAGAAAGTTGGAACAGCAGGATAGAGAGAGTCACAGATCCAGTGTTAAAGGATTTTGTGGTGAAGGTCAACAGGAGGGGGGGAAATGCCATGGTTTAGGGAGGCGGCTGAGAGGCCCTCAAGAACCACCCTCAGAAGGGATTGAGAGATTAAAGGTGGCCAGGGAGGTCAATTCCCAGCATCTGGCCCCGAAGACCTGGCAGTGGTGCAAGAAGATGTCTAATGACACATGGGTGGTCAAGGTCAGTGAATGTACCAGCTGTAGCTCAATTGGTAGCACTGTTATCTTTGAGCCAGAATGGTTGTGGGTTCAAGTCCCACTCTAGAAAGTTGAGCATAGAAATATAGGTTGGAACTTCATTGCAGTACTAAGGGAATACTGCAGTGTAGCCTTTCAGGCCCTATTTACACTCTCAAGTCAATGTAAAAAACCCTGTGGCATTTCTTCAAAAAAGAACTGTGGAGTTGTGCCTGGTATTCTGGCTAATATTAATCTCTCAATTAACCTCACAAAAACAGATTTATCTGGCCATTATCACATTGCTGTTTGTGGGAGCTTGCTGTACACAATTGGGCTACCATGTTTCCTACATTGCAACCATAATTACACTTCAAAAAGTACTTAATGGGCTGTAACATGATTTGGGAAGTCCTAAAGTGCTATGTAAATGCAAATCTTATCTCTTACCCACCACTCCCCCAACCTCTCACACTGCTCCATTCACCACTCTGCCATCAGCAGCCGTTGGTTCCAAGGACTCATATCGAACATCCAGATACTCCACCTTACCCTAACACACCTACAAATGATGCCATCCTCTCACTGCCTTCACATATCTTCAGCTATAACAGACACATCACCCAAACACACTACTGCACAATCACTTGCATTATTCCCTCTCTCTTGAAGGACATAGTGGCACACAATAGAAGTGAACTGTGCAGGATCAGTGGGGGGGCAATAATTCCTACATCACCGGACCCTACAAAGAAGAACACTCTCTGCATCATGGGCTTGTACATTTCAATCAGATCTCCCCTCAGCCTTCTCTGTTCCAAGGAGAACAACCCCAGCCTATCCAATCTTTCCTCATAGCTGCATTTTTCCAGTCCTGGAAACATCCTTGTAAATCTCTTATGTACCCTCTTGAGTGCAATTACATTCTTTCTGTAATGAGGTGACCAGAACTGCACACAGTACTCAAGTTGTGACCTAACCAATGAGTTATACAGTTCCAGCATAACCTCCCTGCTCTTATATTCTATACCTCGGCTAATAAGGAAAGGATTTCATATGCCTTCTTAACCACCTTATCGACCTGTTCTGCTACCTTCAGGGATCTGTGGACATTCACATCAAGGTCCTTCACTTCCTCTACACATCTCAGTATTTTCCTATTAATCATATATTCCTTTGCCTTGTTTGACCTCCCTAAATGCAACACATCAACCTTCTCCAGCTTGAATTCCATTTGCCACTTTTCTGCCCATCTGACTAGACCATCAATATCTTCCTGCAGCCTACAGCTATCCTCCTCGCTATCTACCACATGGCCAATCTTTGTGTCGTCTGCAAACTTCTTGATCATGCCCCCTACATTTACGTCCATATCGTTAATATATACCACAAAAAGCAGGGGACCCTGTACTCAGCCCTGTGGAACACCACCAGAGACAGCCCTCCAGTCGCAAAAACACCTTCAACAAATACCCTTTGTTTCCTGTGACTGAGCAAATTTTGCATCCACTTTGCTGCATTTTCCTGGATCCCATGGAATGTTATTTTTTTAACCAGTCTGCCATGTGGGACCTTGTTAAAAGCCTTACTAAAATCCATGTAGACCACATCAATTGCATTACGCTCATCTATCTTCCTTGTTAATTCTGCAAACAATTCGATCAAGCTGGTCAAACAAGATCTTCCCTTAACAAATCCATGCTGACTATCCTTGATTACCCTGTGCCTTTTCTAAGCGACACTATATCCTGTCTGTCAGAATAGATTCCAATAATTTGCCTACTACTGAGGTTAGACTGACTGGCCTGCAATTATTTGGTCTATCCCTCGCTCCCTTTTTAAACAGAGGTACAATGTTAGCAGTTGTCCAATCTTCCGGCACCATACCTGTATCCAATGAGGACTGGAAAATGATGGTGTGATCCTCTGCTATTTCCTCTCTTGCTTCTTTCAACAGCCTGGGGTACATTTCATCTGGCCTTGGTGATTTATTAACTTTTAAGGATGCTAATCCCATTAATACTTCCTCTCTCCCTGTGTTTATCACAAACAATACTTCACACCCCTCCTCCTTAACTATAATATCTGCATCATCCCTCTCATTTGTGAAGACAGACACAAAGTATTCATTAAGGACAATACCAACATCATCCGCCCCTACACATAGATTACCTTTTTGGTCTTTTAAGGGCCCTACTCTCTCCTTAGTTATCCTATTACTCTTAATGTATTGATAAAACATCTTTGGGTTCAACTTGATTTTGCTTGCCAATATTCTTTCATGCCCGCTCTTTGCTTTCCTTATTTCCTTTTTGATTCCACCCCTTCACTTTTTATACTCCTCTTGGCTTTCTGTAGTATTAGCTCTTTCCCAGTTGAGCATTTTTACCTTCAATATTTTCTGGTCTTACTTTAAACTGAATTATACTATGTTCACTGTTAGCTAAATTATCTTCAATTGAAACACACTTCATTTGCCCTACTTCATTTCCTAGAACCAGATCCAACACTGCTTCCTTCCTTGTTGGACCAGAGACATACTGATTGAGGAAGTTCTTCACTGCACATATCAGAAATTCCTCTTGTTTCCTGCCCTCAGCACAATGTTTTTCCTAGTCTATATTAAGGTAATTAAAGTCTCCGAATATTACTGCTCCATTTTTGTTACCTGCCTTTGCAATTTTCAGACAAAATTTGCTCATCTATCTCCTCACTGTTTGGAGCTCTATAAAAAAAAAACTCTCAATGATGTCACAGCTCGCCCTCGGTTCCGCAACTCAAACCAAATAGATTCATTCCTAGAACCATCTAGTGCAGCTTTTCTATTTAGAACTGTGAGTAAGCTGATCTCAAGTGAGCAGAAGTTTCTGAAAAACACCTGTGTGTGAATGTCCAATGAGAACAATATCAGAGTCTGCTATGCCCCCCTTCGCAGTTATAGAGCTGATTGACACTTCCTGTGAAGGTTGATGTATGACTACTTTGGTGAAGTAGTTAAAGGTTGCATTTCCCATGGGATATAACCAAGAAACATCAGCATTTTGGAAGAGGAGAGAGAAAGGGAATCCCAATTTTCAATGACATTTAAAAAAAAATGTTATATCCTATTCTTTATTTTAAAAAAGTTATGTTGTATTAATTTGTATCTAATAGATTAATCAATCACTACAATATAAAAAAATACCCAAAAAGAAAGTCGTAAAGATTTCAGTGTGTGTTATCCTGTAATGGGCCAGAGGTGATAAAGAATGAGGTACAGCTGAGTGCTTTAATCATGCTAAAATATTACATTCATATAAAACACTCATTAGCATCATTAGTCGTGAATAGTCATTTTAGAAATGCAGCTCTCACCATACTTTGGCCCCATTGCCTCAGCTAATGACTGTTTGAATCATTTAATCCACTAATAGTGTTGTAAACATGCATGTGGCCCAATATTTGTGGAAATAAAACTTAAATCTTCACAGTGACCATATCATTAGCCACTATATTATCCCAGCTTCCACATTAGACAGCCAGTCCAATAATTAAGGATGTGCATGGCTGCTCTTATAGCATATTTGGATGGTCGAGGGCAGGAATACTTCATTTGGAATGCATGGTTTGGAAATGAAGGAAAGCCCCATGCAAATTTGAAGAAAATGTTCAATTTTATGTGTGTGTTCAGATGTTCAGATTGACTTACGGAATTACAACAAAGTCCACAGCACTTCACGAAGAAGGGGTGCATTTCCTTGGGGCTTCTCCAACTCCGTCATTGTTAGTGCAAATACAACAGTGGAGAGGAAGAAGCCCTGAGGAAATTCACCCAAATATTTGGACTTTGGGTTTGAAGGTAAATGATGAATTTGCACACAGCTGAGGATTTTACTCTTCAGTGCTGAGATGTAATTGTTTAGTGGGGCAGAAGGCATTTACAATTTTCCCACCGCTGAAGAAGAAAGAGATCTACTCGTGAACTCTATCAACAAGTCACCATGACAGAGATGTATAAAAAAAGTTATTGACACGTCCTCTGTCTTGACTATTTCATACCAAATTCATGAATGGAGTATTAAAATTATTTAATTATAAGGCAGCAGAACCATTACAGAATATTACATAATTAAAATGTGATTCCAATTCTTATTCAGAGGTTACACTGTGGGGCTAATAATACATTCCTTGTACAGGCTCACTGGTACCAGCTCTGTCAGGTGCATGCACATACACATAAATCAGCTGACCTCACCCTATATTGTGAAGTCAGCTCAAATGACTATTTTTCTGTCTCTCTCATCATATCAGTCACAATGCATTGAGAATGGCTGGAGGCTGGAAGACAGCAGGTTGTACAATTTCAGGTGCTAATAAGCCAGTGAGCAGCTGCTTGCTCGCCACTGAGTTGCTGAAGGTTTTCAAGCATACAAGCCAGG
Source organism: Heterodontus francisci (assembly GCF_036365525.1). NCBI lineage: Eukaryota > Metazoa > Chordata > Chondrichthyes > Heterodontiformes > Heterodontidae > Heterodontus > Heterodontus francisci. The sequence goes on from NC_090376.1 coordinate 109,175,709, forward strand.
CGTTAGCAAAAGGGGGAAGAAGGTTTCATACATGCCTTCATTACCTATTGACTTGACTATTCCAACGCACTCCTGACTGGATTTACTCTCCGTAAATTTGAGATTGTCCAAAACTCCACTGCCTGTGTCTTTACTCGCACCAAGTCCCGTTCCCCTATCACCCCTATGCTCGCTGACCTACATTGGCTCCCAGTCAAGCAATGTCTTCATTTTAAAATTCTCATCCTTGTTTTCAAATCTTTCCATGATCTCACCCCCTCCCTGTCTCTGTTATCTTCTCCATTCCCACAACCATCCAAGATATCTGCCCACCTCTAATTCTGGCCTCATGTGCATTACTGATTTTAATTGCTCCGTCATTGGTGGCCAGGCCTTCAGTTGCCTATGTCCTAAGCTCTGGATACCCTCCTTACACCTCTCCACCTCGCTTTCTTCCTTTAAGACACTCCTTAAAACCTACCTCTTTGATCAAGCTTTTGGTCATCTGACCTAATATCATCTTTTGTTGCTCAGTGTCGTACTTTGTTTTATAATGCTCCTGTGAACCACCTTGGGATGTTTTATTCCGTTAAAGGTGCTAAATAAATATAAGTTGCAATGTTGTTGTCTGCTAATGGAAACTTCTAAGTTTGTTACTGGAGCCGCCCCTTCAGTGACTTTTGTCAATGGATGATCGGAATGCTGCCCTAATTTTCACAGCTGTAATGAGTCATCCCCACAGTGGGAATGATTTTCTTTTCAGACATGGGGCTGGATTTTAAAAGCAGCTCGGGGTTGGGATCAGAGAAGGGCAGCCCTGCAATTTCGCACCACCAGCCGTTGTGCCAGTTCGGCACTCCGATTCCAATTCCAAGCCATTTTTGGAGAGGCAGGGTCGGGATCCAAACAGCTACCCGCACGCAAGTGACAGGTAGCCTATTGAGAGCAGTTAGGGCCAATTAGGTCCCATTCCTGCATTGACTGGGATTTGAAGTTGGCAATGAGGGCGAGAGACATCAGCCAGGACCATGACCAGGTAACCATGGTGGGCTCACATCAGGAAAGCGGATGGCTGTGCTTCATCCCATGAGGGACCACCACACCTGCACCAGGCATGGCCACTAGTGGGGCTACCAATGTGTCAATGCTGGAGGGCCTTCCATTGGCCCTGGAGCCAGCCTACCATCCTTAATTGGATGGCAAACCCACTCCCTGCCATTCATTTTGAGGATTGGGTAAGAGATATGAAGAATTACAAAATATTGCAAAGTATTTATAGCACAGACACAGACTATTCGGCCCAACAGTTCCATGGCTCATTTACGCTGCACAGGAGCCTCCTCCCACCCCTCTTCATCAAACCCAATCAACAAATCCTTCTATTCCTTTCTCCATCATGTGCTGATCTAGCTTTCCCCTAAATGCATCTGTGCTATTTGCCTCAATTGCTCCTTGTGGTAGTGTGTTCCATATTCTAACCACTCTCTGGGTAAATAAGTTTTTCGTGAATTCTCTATTGAATTTATTTATGACTCTTGTTTTTATGGCCCCACCCCTCGCCCACAAGTGAAACATATTTTCTCTACTCAACATTTCAAAACCTTTCATGGTTTTAAAGATCTCTAACCGGTCACCCCTCAATCTTCTCTTTTCTAGAGAAAAGAGCCCCAGCCCATTCAATGCTTCCTAATAGATATAACCTATCAGTTCTGTTATCACCTTTTCCACTGCCTCTGTTTCCTGTATATAATATGGACAGCAGAACTGTTAACAGTACTTAATCTGTGGCCTATCCAAGATTTTAAACATAACATCTCTGCTTTTCAATGCTATTCCTCTACAAATTAACTCCAGTGCTTTGTTGTTGAATGGCCTTATTAACCTCTGTCACAACATTTAGTAATTTCTTAACTGTACCTCAGATCCCTCTGTTCTTCTATCTCATTTAAACACTTACTTTCAGAGGAGTATGTGCATCCTTATTGCTCCTACCAAAATGCAATAGTGTATCCTTTTTCATATTGGAGTTCAATTTGCCAATTGTGCCACCATTCTGTAAGTATATTAATATCTTCCTGTATTTTACCCCACAGTCCTCCCCATTATTAACTACACTAATGGAAGGGGTCATCGACAGTACTATCAAGTGGCCCTTGCTCAGCAATAACCTGCTCATTGATGCTTAGTTTGGGTTCCACCAGGGCCACGCAGCTCCTGACCTCATGACAGCCTTGGTCCAAACATAGAAAAAAGAGCTGAACTCCAGAGGTGAGGTGAGAGTGACTGCCCTTGGCATCAAGGCAGCATTTGACCGAGTATTGCATCAAAGGGGCCCTAGAGAAACTGGAGTCAATGAGATCAGGGGACAAACTCTCCGCTGATTGCAGTCATACCTAGCGCAAAGGAAGATGGCTGTAGTTGTGGTTGTTGGAGGTCAATTATCTCAGACCCAGGACATTACTGCGGGAGTTACTCAGGGTAGTGTCCTAGGCCCAACCATCTTCAGCTGCTTCATCAATGACCTTCCCTCCATCATAAGGTCAGAAGTGAGGATGTTCGCTGATGATTACACAATGTTCAGCACCATTCACGACTCCTCAGATACTGAGCAGCCTATCCAGATGCAGCAAGACCTGGACAACATCCAGGCTTGGGCTGATAAGTGGCAAGTAACATGCACGCTACACAAGTGCCAGGCAATGACCATCTCCAACAAGAGAGAATCTAACCAATGGCATTACCATCACTGAATCCCCAACCATCAACATCCTGGAGGTCACCATTGACCAGAAATTGAACTGGACCAGCCACATAAATGCTGTGGCTACAAGAGCAGGTCAGAGGTTGGGAATTTTGTGGCGGGTAACTCACCTCCTGACTCCTCAATGCATGTACACCATCTACATGGCACAAATAAGGAGTGTGATGGAATACTCTCCACTTGCCTGGATGGGTGCAGCTCCAACAACACTCAGGAAGCTCGACACCATCCAGGACAAAGCAGCCCGCTTGTGCAACATCCCATCCACCGATGCACAGTGACTGCAGTGTGTACCATCTACAAAATGCACTGCAGCAACTCGCCAAAGCTCCTTCGACAGCACCTTCCAAACCGGGACCTTTACCACCTAGAAAGACACCAGATACATGGGAACATCACGACCTGCAAGTTCCCCTCCAAGCCACACACCATCCTGACCTGGGACTATATTGCTCGTCTTACACTGTTGCTGGGTCAAAATCCTGGAACTCCCTTCCGAACAGCACTGTTGGTGTACCTACACCCCAATGGCTATAACGGTTCAAGAAGGCATCTCACCTCCACCTTCTCAAGGGCAATAAGGGATGGGCAATAAATGCTGACATAGCCAGTGACACCCACATTCCCCGAACGAATAAAAAAACCCCACCAGTTTGGAGTGATCTGAAAATTTGAAAATTATGGCCAAGATTTTATCCTGGCAAGGGGACTCTGGACTTCCGGAAAAAGCGACGCCGAGAACCCTGCATTGCCTCATTTCTGAAAGGCCCACCACATTTAGTGCCAATCAGGCACTTAAGTGGACAACGGCAGCCTTGGACAGCCTTGGACAGGATCAAGGACCCCATCGCCGGAAATCCCACCCTTCGAGAGCTGTTGGCCAGAAGCCCACAGCTCTTCCACTGAGCAGTGCCACTGCAGAGGTGGTGGCTGCTGCAGGTTGGGCACCTACCAGAGGTCCAGCAGTGGCCCCTGGACCCAGGTAGATCAGGGCAGAGGGGTCTCACGGAGTCGGGGTCGAGGGGGGAGGTGATGTGGGGGGGTCGCGAGCAAGGGCAGGGGTGGTGACTCTTAGTGGGCACCCCCCCTAACCAATGCCAGGTCCCTTGTTCAGGCACTAAGTGCCTTTTAATGAGGGACCCCCCACTCCACCGGAGCCGGGAAGCAGCATGTTTTTTTGTGCCATGCGGCAACAGGGCTGCCCGCTGCACAACTAATTCCGGCGGCAGCTTGTTGGGGCCCTTAACTGGGGATTCATTTCTCAGCTAAGCATCTCAATTGGTAGTGGGCAGTGGGGCGGGATGGCTGTTCATAGGCCTTCCCGCCCCGGACTAAATTTTGGCAGAGGTGGGATGGTGGCGGGATGGCGCATTTCCCCAAACCGTGGAGTTTTAACTCCAGGGCTTGTGTGATTTTTTTCCCCCAGGCTCTCTGAGGAAATCCAGCCTGATTGACAGCTGACCATTTGTCGGGCGAGGAAGGCTCCAGAAAAGGCTGCAGCTATGAGCAGGTGAGATTAGTGGTGGTGGGGAGGAGGGGTTAGTGCGTGATTGTGTGATTGTGGGATAATTACGTGGGGATCAAGGAAGCAGACAGATTGTGCAGAGGAGATCACTGGGGGTGGGGAGTCAGAAGTGATCCAGAAGGGGTCGGGGGTGGGGGAGTCAGAGGTAATTCAGAAGGGGTCGGGGGTGGGGGAGTCAGAGGTGATCCAGAAGGGGTCGGGTGTGAGGGAGTCAGAGGTGATCCAGAAGGGGCTGGGGTTGGGGGGTTGGGGCGGGAGTCAGAGGTGATCCAGAAGGGGTCGGGGTGGGGGAGTCAGATGATCTAGAAAGGATTGGGGAAGATCATGGAGGGGGTTTGCATTGGTGATGGGTGTAGATCATGGGGGTTGCGGGGTGTGGTGGCATTTACAGGATTAACTTGTTGGGCTTGAAGGAAACCTTCCTTCTCTTCCTTCCCCACAAGCAGTGCTATAAAGGCATCGATGGATCCAGTCCTTCTCACCTGCTATTATCTGGCAGGTTTCTCGTGCCCCAGAAAACCCAGATGACAGCACCAAAACAATACAAATCTTGCAGCCTTCTGAAAAGGTTTCAACAACTGATCCAGTTTCTGATCACAGATTGGTCACCTGTCTCTCGTCTTAGTGGAAGCCAATTCGTTCGGGTGGATGAGCATCTGGAGGAGAGGAGTGGGACTCTTGATGGAAGAAATGCCATCAGATTCTGAAAAAAAACTAATGCTTGTGTTTTTTTATTCTTTCATGGAATGTGGGCATTTCTGGCAAGACCAGCAGTTGTTGCCCATCCCTAAGTGCTCTTGATAACTGAGTGGCTTTCTAGGCCAATTCAGAGGGGAGTTAAGAGTCAAACGCATTGCTGTGGGTCTGGAGTCACATGTAGGCCAGACCAGGTAAGGACAACAGATTTTCTTCCCTAAAGAACATTAGTGAACCAGATAAGTTTTTATGACAATCGATGATAGTTTCATGGCACCATTACTGAGACTAACTTTCAATTTCAGATTTATTAATTAATTGAATTTAAATTCCATCATCTGCCATGGTGGCATTTGAACCTGTGTCCCCAGGCCATTAACCTGAGCCTTTACATTACTTGTTCAGTGACATTGCCACGACATCACCGTCTCCTCCAGCTAATGTTGTGCAATTTGTGATGCAGCTGTAGAACATCACAAATCAATGAAAGCTTTAATGAGATAAAAGCAAAATACAGCAGATGCTGGAAATCTGAAATAAAAACAAGAAATTCTGGAAATACTCATCAGGTCCAGCAGCATCTGTAGAGAGAGAAGCAGAGTTAACGTTTCAGGTCAGTGACTCTTCTTCAGAACTAGCAGATATTAGAAATGTGAAAGGTTTTAAGCAAGTAAAGTGGGGTGGGGCAAGAGATAACAAAGGAGAAGGTGTAGATTGGACAAGTTCACAGAGAATAACTGACTAGAAGGTCATGGAACAAAGGCAAACAATATGTTAATAGTGTGTTGAAAGACAAAGCATGAGTACAGATAGGGTATTAATGGACTGAAAACTAAACAGCCACAAGCACAAACATGAAAAAAAACAATGGGGAGGCAAACTGAACAAACTGAGATAAAAAATAAAATAAACACAAAAAAAATTTAAAAAGAAAAAAGAACTAAAAATAAAAGCAAAATGGGAGGCCTGTCATGCTCTGAAATTATTGAACTCAATGTTCGGTCCGGCAGGCTGTAGTGTGCCTAATCGGTAAATGAGATGCTGTTCCTCGAGCTTGCGTTGATGTTCACTGGATCACTACAGCAATCCCAGGACAGTGACGGGAGCATGAGAGCAGGGGGGAGTGTTGAAATGGCAAGAAACCGGAATCTCTGGGTCATGCTTTCAGACTGAGCGGTGGTGTTCCGCAAAGCGGTCACCCAGTCTGCCTTTGGTTTCCCCAATGTAGAAGAGACCACATTGTGAGCAGCGAATTCAGTGTACTATATTGAAAGAAGTACAAGTAAATCGCTGCTTCACCTGAAAGGAGTGTTTGGGGCCTGGGATAGTGAGGAGAGAGGAACATAGAACATAGAACAGTACAGCACAGTACAGGCCCTTCGGCCCACGATGTTGTGCCGAACTTTTAACCTACTCTAAGATCAAACTAACTACCTACCCTTCATTCTACTATCATCCATGTACCTATCCAAGAGTCGCTTAAATGTCCCTAATGTATCTGCTTCTACTACCACTGCTGGCAGCGCATTCCACACACCCACCACTCTGTGTGTAAAGAACCTACCTCTGACATCTCCCCGAAACCTTCCTCCAATCACCTTAAAATTATGCCCCCTGGTGATAGCCCTTTCCACCCTGGGAAAAAGTCTCTAGCTATCCACTCTATCTATGCCTCTCATCATCTTGTACCCCTCTATCAAGTCACCTCTCATCCTTCTTTGCTCAAATGAGAAAAGCCCTAGCTCCCTCAATCTTTCTTCATAAGACTGCCCTCCAGTCCAGGCAGCATCCTGGTAAATCTCCTCTGCACCCTCTCTAAAGCTTCCACATCCTTCCTATAATGAGGCAACCAGAACTGAAGGTAAATGGGCAGGTATTATACCCCCTGCGACTGCAGGGGAAGGTGCCGTGGGAAGGGCACAAGGTGGTGGGGTAATGGTGGAGTGGACCAGGGTGTCGCGGAGGGAACAATCCCTTCGGAATGCTGACAGGGGAAGGGAGGGGAAGATGCGTTTGGTAGTGGCATCACGCTGGAGATGGCGGAAATGGCGGAGGATGATCCTTTGGATATGGAGGCTGATGGGGTGGAAAGTGAGGACAAGGGGAACCCTGTCGCGGTTCTGGGAGGGAGGGGAAGGGGTGAGGGTAGAGGTGGGGGAAATGGCCCAGACACGGTTGAGGGCCCTGTCAACCAGAGTGGGGGGGAATCCTCGGTTGAGGAAAAAGGAAGACATATCAGAAGCACTGTCTTGGAAGGTCGCATCATCAGAGCAGATGCATCAGCGATGAAGAAACTGGGAGAATGGAATGGAGTCCTTACAGGAGGCAGGGTGAAGAAGTGTAGTCAAAGTTGCTGTGGGAGTCGGTGGGCTTATAATGGATATTAGTAGACAGCCTATCTCCAGAGATGGAGACAGAGAAGTCGAGGAAGGGAAGGGAAGTGTCAGAGATGGACCATGTAAAGTAGAAAGAAGGGCGGAAATTAGAAGACAAGTTGATAAAGGTATCCAGTTCAGGGCGGGAGCAGGAAACGGCACCAATACAGTCATCAATGTTATTGGAAAAAGAGTTGGGGAAGGGGCCTGAGTAGGACTGGAACAAAGACTGTTCGACATATCCTACAAAAAGTCAGGCAAAACTAGGACCCATGCAGGTACCCATAGCAACACCTTTTACTTGAAGGAAGTGAGTGGAGTTGAAGGAGAAGATGTTCAATGTGAGAACAAGTTCAGCCAGGCAGATGAGTGTGGCAGTGGATAGGGACTGGTTGGGCCTCTGTTCAAGGAAGAAGCGGAGAGCCCTCAAACCGTCCTGGTTGGGGATGGAGGTGTAGAGAGATTGGACGTCCATAGTGAAGAGGAGGCGGTTGGGACCAGGAAACTGGAAATTGTTAAAATGATGTCCGGCGTCAGAAGAGTCACGGATGTAGGTGGGAAGAGACAGGACCAGCGGAGAAAAGATAGAGTCAAGATAGGAAGAAATAAGTTCAATGGGGCAGGAGCAGGCTGACACAATGGGTCTGCCGGGACAGTCCTGTTTGTGGACTTTGGAAAGGAGGTAGAAGCGGGCTGTCCGGGGTTGTGGGACTATGAGTTTGGAAGCTGTAGCGGGGAAGATCTCCAGAGGAGTTGAAGTCAGTGACAGTTCTGTGGACAGTCGCTTGATGTTTGGTGGTGGGGTCATGGTCCAGGAGGAGGTAGGAAGAAATGCCTGAAAGGTGGTGCTGAGCCTCTACAAGGTAGCGGTCGGTATGCCAGACAACAACAGCACCTCCCTTGTCTGCAGGTTTGATGACAATGTCGGGGTTAGACTTGAGGAAATGGAGTGCCTCATAATTCAGAGGGGGGCAGGTTAGAGTGAGGGAGGGAGGCAGAGAAATTGAGATGACCAATGTCTCACCGACAGTTTTCAATGAAAAGATCACGAGCGGGTAAGAGGCCAGAGGGAGCGGTCCAGGTAGAGGGAGAATGCTGGAGGTGGGTGAATGGATCCGCTGATCGGGGGAGGACTCCTGGTCAAAGAAGTAAGCCCGGAGGTGGAGGCGATGGAAGAAGAGCTCAACGTCATGCCATGCGCGAAATTGAGGTGGGGGCGTAGGGGATAAAACTGAGTGCTTTGCTGCAGTACAGGACATTCAGTGTCAGAGAGGGGGAGGTCAGAGGGTACAGTGAATACACGGCAAGGGGTCAGATCAGAAGGGGTGAGGTCAGACGGAAGTGAGGAAAGGTTTAATGAGACCAGATTGCAACATATGCACAAGCATATTTTATAGCTTGAGGATATGTAAGGACCGATAATAAATCCCTTCACCCAGCAGAAATAGGGCAGCAGCCAAGTTCAAATTGCAGCATGAATTTACCATCCCATACCCACTCATTTCATACCCGCCCCTGGAGCATTTGTAGACAGCCCTGGTCTGCCTGAATGAAGCAGAAGCTTCATTAATCTATGCAAATTTGGGTCATATCATATACACAAATCTCTGGTACAATTTTAACAGCCTGCTAAGCTGAACACTGTGGATGCTTCCTGCAGTATGATCTGGTGAGCAAGAGGAAGAGACCAATAAAGGTAAGCTTTAAAATTATTTTTGTAGGACCTGGACGAACTGGAATGCTTCTCTGGGCTGCAGAAAAATAATGTGGGAAACAGTCACCCGGGGCTTCCTCTCCCATTTCCATACCCACTCCATCACCCTGTGGCCTGACCTCTCTGCCCACTAGATCTACCTTTCTGTCAGCTTGCACAGTCTCTGAGCTGCCCAAAACTGCCCTTGCCTGGCCGCAGTGAGGTGCTGCTGGACATGCAGCTCACGGAATATATGCTTGTCTCACAAAATGGGCCAGGCCTCATGCTCCTGTTGTTGCAATAATAGGTGTGTTATATATAATCAGAGCCATTGATTATTGGCCATATTTTGTTTTTACTAAATTGTATTCTTGTATTTTTAAACCAGTGCATTTTAGGCTAAACTTCCCAGCTGCTCAGTTTGCTGTGAAAACTGTGGATCAATGGTCTTCAGTATTCTTATATTCGTAAATAAATGTTTTTTTTATTATATTTAAACTAAATTAACATTGGCACTTTTATGGGCCGAGTATGCAGGGTTCCATAATCACAACAAAAATGTAATGTCAATTTATGTTGGCACTCAGGTTATCTTGGGTCTCCTAAACAGCAGTAACATAATAATGTCTAATGTTAGATGTGATTCCGCGATTCAACAGCACTTACTGAACAATCCCGAGTGTGCTAAGAATTACACTACCAATTTAAAATTGTCAGTCGGGCTTGCAATGTGGCTCACATACGCTTGCTAGAAGTTATATATATCCAGACGTATGGACCTGTCCTCTGTAGGCAAAAGGAACATGTCTAGGTTTTGTGCCTTTTTTGAATTAAACAAAAACGTGGGGACAATAGTTCCCTGGTGCATTCTTCATGCAATGCCTTGACCAATCAGACTTGACTTGCCTACCAATCAGCACCCTTTTCTCCTGCAGTATAAATTGTTGTTCCCTTTGAAATTTGGCAATCTTGTGTCTGTCCTGCTGAATGCAAGACAAAAAGTTTCGACAGCATGTCTTTTTTTTCAGTAGTACTCAAGTTCTGTACTACCAAGCAACTATTAACATAATATTATATTTATACTGAATTTAAAAACATTATAATTACTGAATGGTCAAATGCAACATGGGATCTGAGCAAAGCCCTGAAATAACCCAAACAGGCTATGCCTGGAAAATTGGGATCACACAGTTGAGCAGAACAGGAAATTGCAGGACTATGTGTGCAGTAACAAGACAGACATGATATCCAAGACCTACGTTTCCTGTATATTCATTTTCATTAGTTTTACGACTGAATGTTTTTCTATTTAAATCCCATCCCACACATTTTTAGTGGAAACTGTCTATGTAAACTTGACACGCTATAATTAGATTCCTTTATTTTACAGCTTTCTTGTCTGTTGGCCTCCAGAACCACATGGCATGCACACAGAGGAATCCTTGTCGATTGCTGCAAGTTGGTCATCTCGGAATCCTTTCCCTTTGTCTAACTCAGTCCACCTTTGGCATCTCAGCCTTCTCTTTTTCTCTCTCATTTGCAATTAAGAAGGCATCCTCTCAATCAACTACCCATCCAATCAAATAATGCACCAGCCTTCTTTGCCCTAATGTACTTGTCCCAGTAATCTGAGTGAATGGGCCCAATTTTAATGCTGTATAAGTGGATGGGTTTTGAATGAGTTAAAATCTGAGCCATTTGCAGCAACATCAAATGAGTGCTCCCTTTCCTGCAAGACTGGAACTTCTATAAGTAGCAAAACATCTTGTCAATGCATAGTTTATTTTAATATAATAATTGCAAAGTGCAAATGGTCACTCTACTCCTTCCTGACATTGTGCTCTCCCGAGTGCCTATATGCACCTATCTATCACCTATTCTAGTGTTCTTTTTAGTTGCCACCTGAGGGTCTGGAATATGAAGGTTGTGGGTTCCTCTTGCTGCACAGGAAGGCTATGGGATTGACATATCTCTTGTCTCATGGCAGCTGTGTTCAGGTATGGAACTGCTGCTGGCCGCATCTCCAGAAAGTGCTTCTGGGCATCTTGTCTCACCTTCCGTATTCCACTGGCATAGTCCTCGGTGGAGTAAGGCCAAAGGTCTGTCTGCTGTCCTGAGAGATCGTAGAATCAGGTAGGTAGACTCCAGCCATCAGCATCTCACTGGACCCTGGAACCTGGCCCCAGTGATCAGTAGGATGGCTTGTCTAATGGCAGTGAGGACTGGAAAATGATGGTGAGACGTTCTGCTATTTCCTCTCTTGCTTCTTTTAACAGCCTAGTATACCTTTCATATGGCTCTGGTAATTTATCAACTTTCAAGGATGCTAATCCCATTAATCCTTCCTCTCTCCCTATGTTTATCACATCCAATACTTCACACTCTTCCTCCTTAATTACAATATCTGCATCGCCCCCCCTCATTTGTGAAGACAGACAGAAAGTATTCATTAAGAACCATACCAATATCTTCCGCCCCTACACATAGGTTACCTTTTTGGTCTTTTATCGGCCCTACTCTCTCCTTAGTTATCCTGTTACTCTTAATGTATTGATAAAACATCTTTGGGTTCAACTCGATTTTGCTTGCCAATATTCTTTCATGCCCTCTCTTTGCTTTCCTAATTTCCTTTGTGATTTCACCCCTCCACTTTCTATACTCTTCTCGGCTTTCTGTAGTATTTAGTTCTCTGTGTCGGGCATAAGCTTTCCTTTTCTGCCTTATCTTACCTTGTAAGCTCCTTATCAACCATGGAGCTCTAGATTTGGCTGTCTCACCATTTTTATTGTGGGAACATGTTTACTCTGAACACCTTGAATCTCCCCTTTGAATGCCTCCCACTGTTCTGTCACTGATTTACCTTCAAGTAGCTGTTTCCAGTCCACTTTCACTAAATCACTTCTCAGTTTAGTAAAATTGGCCTTGCCCCATTTGAGAACTCTAAATCCTGTTCTATCTCTATCCTTTTCCATAATTATGTTAAAATTGATTGAATTATGATCACTACTACCAAAATGCTCTCCCACTGCCACTCCTTCCACCTGCCCAGCTTCATTTCCTAAAACTAAGTCTAAAACTGCACCCTTTCTTGTTGGACTGGCTACATACTGGCCAAAAATTTTCTCCTGAATGCACCTCAAGAATTCTGCTCCCTCAATTCCTTTCACACTAAAACTATCCCAGTTAATATTGGGGTAGTTAAAATCCCCTACTATTACTGCCCTATTGTTCTTGCACTTCTCAGAGATTTGCCTACATATCTGCTCTTCTATCTCCCTCTGACTGTTTGGGGGTCTGTAGTACACTCCCAGCAGTGTGATTGCCTCTTTTTTGTTCCTTAGCTCAATCCATATGGCCTCATTTGATGAACCTTCCAACATATCATCCCTCCTCACAGCTGTAATAGTTTCCTTGACCAAAATTGCCACACCCCCTCCTTTCTTTTCCCCCTCCTTATTGCGTTTGAAAGCCCTGTAACCAGGAATGTTGAGCTGCAATTCCTGTCCCTCCTTAAGCCATATTTCTGCAATAGCTATGATATCATACTGCCACATGTCTATCTGTGCACTCAGCTCATCTGCTTTATTTGCTATACTCCTTTCATTGAAATAGATATCCTTGAGCACTGCCAATCTCTTTTATTTATTTTCTAACCTTTGTTTCCTCTGTCTTCCAGATTCATTCGTTAATTTTCTGCCTTTCACTTTCATTTCTGATTTTGTCCAAACTAAGTCTACACTCAGGTCCCCATCCCCCTGCCAAACTAGTTTAAACCCTCCCCAACAGCATGAGCAAAATGTCCCGCAAGGAACTCAGTCCCGGCTCTGGTCAAGTGCAACCCATCCGCCTGTACAGGTCCCATTTCCCCCAGAGCCAGTCCCAATGTCCCAGGAATCTAAAGCCCTCCCTCCTGCAGCATTTTTCCAGCCATGCATTCACCTGTCTTATCCTTCTATTTCTATACTCACTTGCGATGGCACTGGGAGTAATCCGGAGATTGCTACTTTTGAGGTCCTGCTTGCTAATTTCTTCTCTAGCTCCCTAAATTTTGACTGCAAGACCACATCTCTCTTTTGACCTATGTCTTTGGTTCCGATGTGGACCACGACTGCTGGCTGTTCACTCTCCCTCTTCAGGATGCTCTGCAGCCGCTCAGTGACATCCTTGACCCTGGCGCCAGGGAGGCAACACACCATCCTGGATTCATGTCTGCAGCCACAGAAATGTCTGTCTGTTCCCCTGACTATTGAATCACCTATCACCATGGCTCTTCCAGTCTTCCCTGTACCCCACTGTACAGCTGAGCCACACATGGTGCCATGGACTTGGCTCTGGCTGCTCTCCCCAGGTGAAGCATCACTTTCCTCCGTATTAAGAACTTAATACCTGTTGGAAAGTGAGATGCACTCAGGGGTGTCCTGCACTACCTGCCTGATTCTTTTTAACTGTCTGGTGGTCATCCATTCCCTCTCTCTCTGCATATTCTTAAGCTGTGGGATGACCACATCTATAAACATGCTATCCACCTAGCTCTCATCCTCATGATTGCACCGCAGTGTCGCCAGTTGCCATTCAAGTTCCAAAACCCGGAGCACAAGCTGCTTCAATTAATGACATTTCCTGCACAAATGGTTCTCCAGGATATGGGAAGCATCCTGGAGCTCCCACAAATCACAGGAGGTGCACTCTCGAGGTTGAAGCACCCCTGCCTGCCTTTATTTATTAGTTGACCCTTTGCTACTGCTAAAAGAAAATGTTACCAATACTACAACAACTTAGAATTATTAATAAAACCTTTCTAGTACTGATAAATCCTACTAAAAATCAATACAGTTCACTTGTTAAAATAAACCTTACTCAAAAAAACCCAGCTACTTACTTGTTCCTTATTATTAATCTATTTACACACACACACACCCTAACAGTAGCGTACTAACTCAGCTATTTAGAGTTATTCCCTGACAGCAGTTACTCACCAACCAATCACCTTGCAGCTTTCCTGTGACATCACTGTTCACTTTGTTTTCAAACTCTAGCGCACCTGGATTCCTCTCCGCTGCTCTCCTCGATGGTAAGTGTTTTAGGCCGCGATCCTCGGGCTGTATCTAACTGCTCCCCGCTCCGTGTTCATCCCGCAGGTCCGCTCCTGACCGTTGCTTCTCCTGGAAGGTAAGTGCTTATTTATGCTCCACTTAAGCCTCCTCTTGCCTTTCCTCATCTAACTGTATCAGTATACCCCTTTATTCTCTTTACCCCCACGTGTTCGTCTAGCCTCCCACTAAATGCATCCCTACTATTCACCACAAACACTCCCTGTCTCTACGAGTTCTACGTTCTCACCGTTCACTGGTGGTGAGTTGGAGAGGGATGGGGTAGAACTGATGGATGGCCTGGTCCTCATCCAGATCATCATCACCTATGCAATGTAGGAGATAAAGCTCTCCAGCTCTTCCACCTCAGTATCATCCTTCTCCACTGATGCTTCCCCATTTGCTTTCTTGGATCAATAGGGAAGAATGATAGAAGGTAAGAATGGATGAACATTGCCCCCTCAGGATTAAAGAGATTGAGAAAGAAGGTGAAATTCTCTGTGCGGTGCTTCAGATTAGATTTGATCGAGGTATTCAAAATCATGTTGGGTCTGGACAGTAGATAGGGAGAAACTGTTTCCACTCGTGAAAGGATCAACAACAAGCGGGCACAAATTTAAAGTAATTGGTGAAAGAAGCAAAAGCAAAATGAAGAAAAACTTTTTCACGCAGGGAGTGGTTCAGGTCTGGAATGCATTGCCTGAGAGTGTTGTGGAGGCACTTCAATTGAAGCTTTCAAAAGGGAATTAAACTGTTATCTGAAAAGGAAGAATATGTAGGGTTACGGGGAGAAGGCAGAGGAATGACTCTCAGTGAATTACTCATTCAGAGAGCCGGTGCAGATGGCCTCCTTCTGCACTATAACAATTCTGTAATTCTGTGATTCAGTGGGGGAGTCCAGGGCAGCAGTGTAAGTGCTCAGTCACCCCACCCACCCACCGTAAATTTGCCAAAAGTGTGGGCGGAAACTCTAGTTATGCACATAGACGGGGTTTGCGCCACACTTTCAGCAAAGTTCAGACAGTGGAGCAGAAACAACTCTGAAGAAATTCCCAGCCACTGTGTTTATGACTGTTGCATGTGATATACAACATTCTTGAATCAACAGGCATGTGATCTGTAGATTTTTAAAAACCTCAAATATAACAGAAGGTCATGGTCAACAGTTTAAAGCTATTTCGTAATTACAAATCACAAGCTCCAGCATGCTCTTATATTACAAATAGATGGCACTGAATGAGATTAAAATAATTTAGACTGACATTGAAAGTTTTATAGCCAAAGAACAAGTGTGTGTTGAAGGCTTTGTAAGTTGATTAATTTTACTTTATCTTAAAAAGTCCATTATTCTATGCATACTAAAAGTAGTTATGGAGAATATTTAATTTGAAAATGAGAAAAAAAATGCTGCTTATTGTTCTTCAGCTTGGCTTCGTCCAGTGATAGATTGGTTGCTTATGGAGATTTTTAGCTCCTGCTCTGGTGCATCATGGTTTTTGCAGTGCAACATTGTTGCTCATCAAGTTTAAGAAGGTCACCTCTGGTCAATGGGACGTTGTTCTACTTTTGGCACTTCATAACAGGGATGAGCACTCCCTTGTTTGGGACATTTAGATGAAGGCTTTCTCTATTCTGTCCAACAGTCTACATTAACTCCAACATCAGACATACATCTTCTAGGTCACCAGTCAGCCCTATGGCCACTTCAAACAAGAATGCAATGAAAATTTAATTTACCAGTTGTGGGTTGGTCGTGTGGATTTTCTTCCACCAGGAATGCATGGTGAAAATTTGTATGGATGCAGCCCACCATTTTCTGTCTAGACACAAAATTGCGAGCTACCCATATGTGATTTCTTGATGAGCGTGACTCTACGTGGAGAAGATACAATTGAAAAATTTACCCTCTTAATGTTAATTAGTACCAAATTATGGGAAATATTTATCAAATAGGTGCTTAACTGAAACGTATTTGCTATAGGCTCTGTATAACAAGAAGAGACAGAAATCTTTCTTCCACCTCTGTAGGTTGGATTTGAAGTCAGGTTGCAAAGATGTCGGGCTGAATTTAATGAGCCCGCCGCCGGGTCTGATAGTGGGCTCAGAAAACAGCGGCGGTCCTATGCATCATGTGTGAGGCCGCATCACCGCGATTATGCAGTGGGCAGCCAATTTACATAATGGTGGCGGTGGTCAACCCCAATCATGTGGCGAAGGCGGCATACAAGATGCCGATCATTGCGTCAGCTGACATCAAATCAGGTGCTGGTGCCATCTGGTGCCCAGCAATGGCAAGAAGAGGACCTCCCGACTGACCAGGCAAGCCTGGGCGGAGATTGCAGAGGAGGTCAGCAGCCATGGGGTCACCCAATGCAACTGGATACAGTACAACCAAAGAGTCAATGACATCTGGCATTCAGCCAAGCTGAGTGCTATGTTCCAATGCTCCTTTCTGGGGTTTGGATGTTACTACAGGGTGTGCAACATGGTGAGGGTGCCACTGTCAGCGCAAAGAGAGAGAGGTTATAACATCATCACGACATGCATGACTGTATCTGGGAAATACGCCATCCTCAATCATAGATCAGCCCCAGTAAATCCCATGACAACGTGTGTCAGCATGAGGTACATTAGATCCCTCACCCGGTGATGAGGGGCCCTTTGTAGCAGAACAGTCATGGTGAAGTGTATGCCAATTTATAATTTCACCATCCTTCCTCTTGCAGGACAAGAGGGCCCATAACAGGAGGGAGGTGGCCAGGACTGGTGGAGATGTCCCTGGCATATGTCTTCTCAGCCAGGCCGAGGAAGAAGCTTTAGAATTAGCGGGGAGCCAAGGCAGATGCGCTACATCTGCCTGGGAGACTGGAGTCGCTACGCATTTTTCTGTTCATTGAAAAATTCATGAATGATGGAGAACCACCTCAGTCATGTTTGTTATAATGGGATAGGTGCAGCCTAACCCACACATGTTTTTGTTCTATCATGCAGGTCAGTGTTTGCAGGTGACTGCAGACACAGAGGGACATCCGTCAACCTCTGAGGAGGAGGACCACTCAGAGGGTGCACCGTCCCATGACTCTCCTGCACCTTCCACCAGTGCAGCTACTTTCATCTCAGTGGATAATCGACCAGCATTAGAATCAGGGTGACTACCTGGTGAGAGCACTGCACGCGTACCCGAGCAGCTGGCCGAGGCTCTGACAGTCGACGCCTCTGACAGTGGGAGGACTGTGGGTGTCCAGGCCCATGCTGAGCCCCAGGCTGATGATGAGCCTTGGTTGTCGACAGCACAGGCCATGCTGAGTTGTAAGGCAACATCTGGCGGAGGTGCCAGAGGCCATGTGCACCCATGAGCGGACGATGGAGGAGTCCATCCATGCCATGGCTACTGCCATGTTGCAGGCATACAAGCACATGGTTTCCTCCATCAAAAGGTTAGCGACCCTCATGGACAGCCAGATCCCACAGATGCGCCAGGACCTGCACACCATCGCCTTGGCCATGAGCTCAAATCAGCAGTGGCAAGGCAAGAGAATGACCGTGAGCCTGGAGACTTTTCACGTTCCCAGTCCTTCTCTGGTGAACAGGGAGGTTCCAGCGAGCCTTGAAAGGGAGGAGAGGCAGACCTCCACATCTGGGGGCTCCCCTCAGGCTACTCCAAGTGTGGACACCAGCTCCTCAGCCCCTCTGCCAGTGAGCCCAGCTCCAGCAGCTGCGATGCCTGAGGAGAGGACTGCACCAGTGCAGGAAACCCTCCGGCACCCTGGGCCCTCCAGGTTTCAGGCACCCAGAGGATGGCCACTGAAGTTATCTCAGGTCAAGGGGCATCCTGATCAGCAGCTTGTCTCCAGCACAGCTGCTATCGTAGGGGGTCACACCGCATAGCAGCACCCGCAAGTGTATTAAGAAAAGCATCTAGCTACACATGGGTATTAACAGCTGACACAAATATGTTATGTGAAATATAATTAAAAGCTCTTTTGTGCCATTCATTAGTCATCATTGTGTGAAAACCACGTTCCAAACTGCCTTAATTGTGAGTTTCTGACTTCCACCCTATCCCTTAGTGCAGTGCCAATGTGACCACATCCCTCATTATCATGGCAATGTAACTGCAGATCTCATGAACATATGTCCTCCTGTGGGCACTTGCATGCATTGCAGCTAGCCGACATTCAGGGAGCACAGATGGAAAGGAGGTGGAAGACTACATACATGAAGGTGAGTCTTTATAGGATTCTCACTGAGTGGACATCAGGGTGAGTGGGCCACTAAGAGGTTGTCTCCTGCCTCCTTTGCATGTTACTCAACATGTCTGACCTCCATCGCTGTGTTATCATCATCCAGTGCTGCCTGCCCCTGTCTTTCCTCTGCGTCCTCCTCATCGGAAGATGATTGTCACTCAGGCATATCTTCCTCCTGTAAGGCCTCCCGCCTCTGTAGCGCTGGATTGTGCAGAGCACAGCAGACCACTACGATATAAGAGATACTCGACAGAGGATACTGCAGGGCTCCACCAGATCGATCGGGACAGGGGAACCTCATCATCAGCAGCCCAATGGCCTGCTCAATGGTCACTCGGGTGGAGCCATGGCAAGTGTTGTACCTCTCCTCTGCTGTATTGTGAGGGTTCCTCACAGGCACCAGAAGCCATGTCTTCAATGGGTAGCCCTTGTCCCTGAGAATCCACCTCTGAGGGCGAGCTGGGGGTTTGAAAAGCAGAGGCATCTTGGACTAGCGAAGTATGTCGGCGTCTTGGCTGCTTCCCGGGAAGCGGGCACACACCTGCAGGAAATGCTTTCAGTCGTCACAGACCAGTTGAACGTTGATTGAATGGAAGCCCTTCCTGTTGATGATTGGAGCCTTGATGGCCACATGAGTGCGATCTATTACACCTTACACTTGTGGGAATCCAGCTATGTTTCTGAAACTGATGGCCCTCTTGGCCTGGCAGTGTCAGTCCAGTAGTGCACATAGTCAGCGGCCCTCTTGAAGAGGACATTGCTTGCCTCCTTGATGCAGCAGTGTGCTGCAGCTTGGGAGAGCCCACACATGTCCCAGGTGGATCGCTGGAAAGATCCAGACGTGTAGAAGTTTAGTGCCATGGTAATCTTTAGGGCCACTGGCATTGGGTGACCCCGAAATCCCATAGGTCACAAATCATCCTGCAAATGGCCACATAAGTTGGTGACAGCCTCCCTGTCGAGCCATAGTCTTTGCTGACAGTGTCGCTTGAGCATTTGGAGGTAGGTAATGTGAATCCTCTAGAGTCTCTGGCGTACGTGGACCATCTTCTCCTGGCCAGCTGCTGCTGCTGTTGTCATGGAGCTTCAGGGTCAGGCGCAGCTGTCTCTTTATCTTGCCTCCATCAGAGGTGCTTCAACATGCCAAGGGGATCCAAAAACACAGGGTGTATGAGACCCATGACAGGTGTCCTGAGGCCTTTGGATTGCTTCATATGCAGAGAGAGACAAGCCAGTATTGGCATCTATGCTTATCAATATTTACTTGTCTGAAGTTGTTGAGTCAGAAACTTTAGGGACTTTCAAAAGGCTTTTGGATAGGTATATGGATAAAGGAGAATGATGGGGTATAGATTAAATTGTCCTTGACAGAGGACAAAGGATCGTCACAACATTGTGGGCCGAAGGGCCTGTTCTGTGCTGTATGTTCTATGATCTATGATTCTATGATCTATGAATGCCTGATGTGCCTCAAGACGAAAGGTTACTGTTAGGCTACCATCTTTTCCAGCAGTGTGAGTCACCACACATACTAACACAGCATTTAAGATACCCTCTAATAGCCCCCCCTCCATGGATACACCTAACCTAGACCCTTGCAGAGCCTTCCAATACACACAGCCCCCCTGCAGCGCTCTCCCACCTCCCCAGATACACACAGGCCCCTCGCAGAGCCTACATCAGTAGAGCAGCAATGGTCACAGAACCCCCCCACTTCCCCTATGCTGCAATGGTCAGAATACCTCCCCATGGTGGCATTGAGGCCTCTCAACTTGGTGCCGTTTATGTTTAATGGTCGCAAAGCTGAAAGCATGTGAATGCCACATGCCATTTACAAAATGACAGTCCAGTCATTAAATCAGAAATAATTACATTTAAATTTACATTAAACAGCATTTCAAAAATTTAAATTAGGTTGCTGTCATGTCAGGGTGTCAATACTGCCATGGTACATACCTGCCTCTGACAAAATCATAACACTATGGAACGGCACAGGTTTCAGGGTGACTGGCTCCGCAGCAACTCTCCATCCCCCATGCCACTGAACCCGCCTTAAACAGCAGCACAAAACTCAGCCCGAAGTGTGCAGCATCCAAATTTCTTATACTTAAGATGTTTCAAAATGCTTCACAGCCAACCAAGTGCTTTTGAAGTGTCATCACTGCTGTAGTGTAGGGAAACATGGCAGCCAATTTACACATAGTAAAATCTCACAAGTGGCCAGATAAATGACTAGATAGTCATTTTTAATGATGTTGGTTAAGGAACAAATGTTAGCCAGGAGAACAGAAGAATGCTCTACTCTTCTTCAAAATACGACCTTTTAAGTTCACCTGAGAGTGCAAATGGGACTTCAGCTTAGCAGTTTATCCAAAAGGTGGCAGCTGCAACAGTGCTGTATTCCCTCAATGCTGCAATGAAGTGTCAACTTCAACTGTAGACTCAAGTCTCTGGAGCAGGGCTTGAACTAACAACCTTCTAACTCAGAGTTCTACCACTGAGCCAAGGCTGATATTTGAAAGTCAAAGTCTTCCATGTAGGTAAGCATCATGGAAGTTTTAGAAATTTTATCAACTCAAAGTGCATGAAAATTTAATAATATCCCACAAAACACAAAAAACCCTTTGAGCTGCAGGAGGCTTCCTGTCAAAGTCAACATAAGTCGGACTCAGAGAAACTGTTTCATCGGACCCAGATAATCAGGGTGAAACTCAGAAGAGGGAAGGTAAATGTTTGACATACAGCTGATGAATGCTCGGAATCGAATACCCAGAGAAGTGATTGAGTAAATTTAAGAAGGACTGGGGCAGGCATTTGGCAAGAAAATTTATTGTGGGATATTGATAGTGAGCTGTGGATTCTGGTTTAGCAATCTGGACTGGCTAGATAGATTAAAGTGATCTTTTCCAGTCCTGTGCATGCAACTATTCCAAAACTGCTGTGATCTCAGTAAATTCAATTAACTGCATTCCACAACAAAAAAAAAATTATTTGATGTCAAGTAGAATTCTAAGCAAATTAATTTTCAGTATTTCATTCCAATTTTTTAAAATTTGTTTTTATTTATTCATGGGATGTGGGCGTCACTGGCCAGGCCAGCATTTATTGCCCATCCCTAATTGCCCTTGAGAAGGTGGTAGTGAACTGCCTCCTTGAACCGCTGCAGTCCATGTGAGATAGGTACACCCACAGTGCTGTTAGGAAGGGAGTTCCAGGATTTTGACCCAGCGACAGTGAAGGAATGGCGATATAGTTCCATGTCAGGATAGTGTGTGGCTTGGAGGGGAACTTGTAGGTGGTGGTGTTCCCATGCATCTGCTGCCCTTGTCCTGCTAGCTGGTAGAGGTCATGGGTTTGGAAGGTGCTGTCTAAGGAGCATTGGTGCATTGCTGCAGTGCATCTCGTAGATGGTACACACTGCTGCCACTGTGCGTCGGTGGTGGAGGGAGTGAATGTTTGTAGATGGGGTGCCAATCAAGCGGGCTGCTTTGTCCTGGATGATATCAAGCCTCTTGAGTGTTGTTGGAGCTGCACCCATCCAGGCAAGTGGAGAGTATTCCAACACACTCCTGACTAGTGCCTTGTAGATGGTGGACAGGCTTTGGGGAGTCAGGAGGTGAGTTACCCGCCACAGGATTCCTAACCTCTGACCTGCTCTTGCAACCACTGTATTTATATGGGTACTCCAGTTCAGTTTCTGGTCAATGGTAGCCCCTAGGATGTTGATAGTGGGGGATTCAGCAATGCTAATGCCATTGAATGTCAAGGGGAGATGGTTAGATTCTGTTTTGTTGGAGATAGTCATTGCCTGGCACTTGTGTGGTGTGAATGTTACTTGACACTTATCAGCCCACGCCTGGATATTGTTCAGGTCTTGCTGCATTTCTACAAGGACTGCTTCAGTATCTGAGGAGTTGCGAATGGTGCTAAACATTGTGCAATCATCAGCGAACATCCCCACTTCTGACCTTATGATTGAAGGAAGGTCATTGATGAAGCAGCTGAAGATGGGTGGGCCCAGGACACTACCCTGAGGAACTCCTGCAGTGATGTCCTGGAGCTGAGATGATTGACCTCGAACAACCACAACCATCTTCCTTTGCATTCGGTATGACTCCAACCAGCGGAGAGTTTTTCCCCGATTCCCATTGACCTCAGTTTTCCTAGGGCTCCTTGATGCCATACTCGGTCAAATGCTGCCTTGATGTCAAGGGCTGTCACTCTCACCTCACCTCTTGAATTCAGCTGTTTTGTCCATGTTTGAATCAAGGCTGTAATGAGGTCAGGAGCTGAGTGGCCCTGGCGGAACCCAAACTGAGCAGGTTCTTGCTCAGCAAGTGCCACTTAATAGCGCTGTTGATGACACCTTCCATCACTTTACTGATGATTGAAAGTAGACTGATGGGGTGGTAATTGGCCGGGTTGCACTGGTCTTGCTTTTTGTGTGCAGGACATACCTATGCAATTTTCCACATTGCTGGGTAGACGCCAGTGTTGTAGCTGTACTGGAACAGCTTGCCAAGGGCGCGGCAAGTTCTGGAGCACAAGTTTTCAGTACTATTGCCAGAATATTTGCAGTATCCAGTGCCTTCAGCTGTTTCTTGATATCCTGCAGAGTGAATCGAATTGGCTGAAGTCTGGCATCTGTGATGCTAGGGACTTCAGCAGGAGGCTGAGATGTATCATCAACTCGGCACTTCTGGCTGAAGACTGTTGCAAATGCTTCAGCCTTATCTTTCGCACTATGTGCGGGGCTCCCCCATCATTGAGGGTGGGGATATTTGTGGAGCTACCTCCTCCAGTTTGTTGTTTAATTGTCCACCACCATTCAGGGCTGGATGCGGGAGGACTGCAGAGCTTAGATCTGATCCATTGGTTATGGGATCGCTTAGCTCTGTCTATCGCATACTGCTTACGCAGTTTGGCATACAAAAAGTCCTGTGTTGTAGCTTCACCAGGTTGACACCTCATTTTGAGGAATGCCTGGTGCTGCTCCTGGCATGCCCTCCTGCACTCTTCATTGAACCAGGATTGGTCTCCTAGCTTGATGGCAATGGTAGAATGGGGGATATGCCGGGCCATGAGGTTACAGATTGTGGTTGAGTCCAATTCTACTGCTGCTGATGGCCCACAGCACCTCAAGGATGCCCAGTTTTGATTTGTTTGTTCTGTTCGAAATCTATCCCATTAAGCATGGTGGTACTGCCACACAACACGATGGAGAGTCTCCTCAATGTGAAGGCGGGACTTCGTCTCTACAAGGACTGTGTGGTGGTCACTCCTCCCAATACTGTCATGGACAGATGCATCTGCGGCAGGCAGATTGGTAAGAACGAGGTCAAGTATGTTTTTCCCTCGTGTTGATTCCCTCACCACCTGCCGTATACCCAGTCGAGCACTATGTCCTTTAGGACTCGGCCAGCTCGGTCAGTATTGGTGCTACCAAGCCACTCTTGGTGATGGGCATTGAAGTCCCCCAACCTGAGTACATTCTGTGCCCTTGCTACCCTCAGTGCTTTCTCAAAGTGGTATTCAACATGAAGGCATACTGACTCAACAGCTGAGGGAGGGTGTTAGGTGGTAATCAGCAGGAGGTTTCCTTGCCTATGTTTGGCCTGATGCCATGAGACTTCATGGGGTCTTGAGTTGATGTTGAGGACTCCAAGGGCAACTCCCTCCCATATACCACTGTTCTACCACCTCTGTTGGGTCTGTCCTGCCCGTGGGACAAGACATACCTAGGGATGGTAGTGTCTGGAACATTGTCTGTAAGGTTTGATTCCGTGAGTATGACTCTGTCAGGCTGTTGTTTGACTAGTCTGCGGGACAGCTCTTCCAACTTTGGCACAAACCCCCAGATGTTAGTAAGGAGGACTTGCAGGGTCGACAGGGCTGAGTTTGCCATTGTCGTTTCCAGTGCCTAGGTCGATGCCAGGTGGTCTGTTTGATTTCATTCTTTTTTATTGACTTCATAGCAGTTAGATACAACTGAGTAGTTTGCTTGGCCAGTTCAGAAGGCATGTAAAAGACAACCACATTGTTGTGGGTCTGGAGTCACATGAAGGCCAGACCAGCTAAGGACATCAATTTTATTTCTCTAAAGGGGATTAGTAAACTGGATGGATTTTTACAACAATTGTTTCATGGCCATCATTAGCCTAGCTTTAAATTCCAGATTTATTAATTGATTTCAAATTCCACTTTTTGCTGTATTGGGATTGGAACCCACGTCCCCAGAGCAATACCCTGGATCTCTGGGTTATTAGTCCAGTGACGATACCACTACGTCACTGCCTCCTGTTTGCTGGCACTGTTTGCTGGCAAACACTAATGTTCAGATTTGACACTGGTTTACTCTTAATTCAAAGTTGCTTTGTTCGAAGTGTCTGCTAATTCAATTTTTTAATTTATAAAAAAAATGACAAATTATAAGGAATAGATGTTCATTTGACAGTCTCATTCAGTCGACCATAGAGACATCAAGGATATGCTGGGAACACATATCGGGAACTTGAGTGCTTGCCTCTGAGTTCTGATTATGCCAACCAAGTGGTGAAGCTGTGTGGGAGCACAAGTTTGCAAGAGTCTCTATCATGCAGCTGTAATCTCACTGTGCACTCCAACAGATGGAGGTGGTGTTAAAATGTGATGCAATCTCTTTCATGCTATTTCTGGAGTGCCAACAAACATTGAAAATTGTAGGGGTCTGCCTGTACGCAACTGATTAGTTCAATGATATATGGCTATTAGACAAGAATAATCGATAGCAACATCGATTGCTCAACCCCCAACATCAGTTGTACTCCTCATGTATAATTACTAATCAGTGATGTTTCTGGGCAAATAAATGACCTTAATCAAATCGAATGAGAGACTGGAGAGGTAATCAGAGAGATCTAATTCTTGAAGTGATGTGATTTCTCTCACAGAAACTTGTCAGTTATCTAATTTGTCCCATTTAATTGGTCTTTTTTATTGCATTGTCTCACTAAAAATACCCTTTATATGTGTCACAATAAATCACAGAAGTTTTTTCGGAAAGATTATTTTCATTGAATTAAATTAACTTAATCTGGTTTCTCAGATGGTCTTTCAAAACCCTTTCCTTCCCACTCTGTTTAAAAACAGAAGCAGACAGTTTGTTCAGTTTGCTTACCCACTGTTTTTTTTTCATGTGTGTACTTGTGGCTGTTCAATTTCAGTCCATTAATACCCTATCTGTACTAATGCTTTTTCTTTCAACACACCATTAAGATATTGTTTGCTTTTGCTCCACGACCTTCTGGTCAGCTATTCTGTGATCTTGTCCTATTTACACCTTTCCTTTGTTATCTCTTGCCCCACCCCCGCTTTACTTGCTTATAACCTTTGACATTTCTAATATTTGCTAGTTCTGAAGAAGGGTCACTGACCTGAAACGTTAACTCTGCTTCTCTCTCCACAGATGCTGCCAGACTTGCTGAGTATTTCCAGCATTTCTTGCTTTTATTTCAGATTTCCAGCATCTGCAGTATTTTGCTTTTATTATTATCCCCGGAGCATTAGCCTAGGCATCTGGAGTACTAGTCCAGTGACAATACTACTGCGCAACTACCTCCCACGCTTGGCCTGTGTGGTGCCCCATGCTAGGAAGGGTGCTAGCATGGACGCTAGCATGGGCTTGCCATATGTGAGTCAGTAGCATTAGGAGTGGTCAGATTGTGATGCCAATCAGCTGTTCTGGCTGATTTGACATACGTCTTTCAAACCTGGACCACCAGGCCCAGTGTACACTTGTGCTAATCACTCATGGCTGAACATACATTCAGTTGTATGAGGGACCACCCCACTCCTCCCCACCCACCCCCCCGCCACCCCCCCCCCCCCCCCCCCAACTAGCATTATTTAAAGTACCAGCCACCTAATTTGCAGGTAAGGTGCTTGTTACTTCTGCTGTGGAGAGGTTTAGGGAAATACTGTGGCTTGTTTTTGGATCTCTGTTAGTGAGCTGGTGAATCCAATCTGGGAGGCCAGAGGATTTGGTCACCCAGGTCTGCAAGAGATATGGGGGACGTAGTTGCAGTGCCTCTGGGTCTGCAACATGACTGCGAAATGGAGCAGAGGCTACAGAGAGGAGAAGCTCTGCACAAGGGAAGGAGGAGAGCTCCTCACAGAAGACTGTACCCTACTATGGGTTCATAGAGAGCACTTCCCATATCTCCAACTAACCCAGGAGCAATGCCTGAGGCAACTCAGATTCAACAAGGAGGTGGTCACTGAACTGTGCCACCTTCTCCTCCAACAGGACCTGAAGGCTCACATCAGGGCAAGGCTGGCACTGTCAGTAGCTGTAAAGGTTGCAGTCACATTAAACTTCTACACGATTGGATCACTGCAGGTGGGAGCAAGTGACATATCCAACATCTCCCAGTTCGCTGTCAAAAATGCACCAAGCATATTGGTGTGCACGTCCATCAGCATTCTTCTGTATGCAGCCGCATCAAAGTCCTCATTTGCGTTCCCTGTAGCAGAACTCGTGTGCAATCTTGCCCTCTGGTTACCTGCCACACCAATTATCCTTTCTCCTGTCCTGACTGCAGCCCACTCGTGACTCACCACCTGCAGATCCTGGCTCTATTCTAGCATCTAAAATGCATGCAGTGCCAGTATCTGAGCTGGTGGCTGCATGTGTAAGTTGGGGGCATGGGGGGCTGTGGGGTGGAAATCAAGAAGTCCACGATCACATTAAAATAAGAGCAAAATACTGCAAATATTGTAACTCTGAAACAGCGTGCATTTAATGCCAGACAGCAGGATGAGGGGTTTAGTAGGGTTTGAGTGGTGGCATAAGGCAGCAACCGACTGTCGTACTCAATATTCTTGGTGATACCAAAAGCAGCAGGGCCTGTTGGGTATCCCACCCAGGAGTTTAAGGCCCCCCTTCCTTCCTTCCCGGCAGCTGCATGTAAATGGAATGTACGACACCACAGTGAACAGTTTAAGGGGATGCGCACACTGCCACCTGTTATGTTTTTGCCAGGTTGCTGGATTTTATATATCTGATTTATCTCAGAGCAATGCAGAAATCACCAACTGGTTTATTTATAGCACTATAAAATATCTCAGCACTTACAAGATCTCAGTACAGTGTCTTTTCAGTACAGTCTCTGTCTCTTTTAGTTTCAGTTTCAAAGTCTTAAGCTCCACTCATATGCTTAAGCAAACAAGCACAGTGAAAACTGGACAGACTAACACAATCAAGCCCAGATCAATCAAACATTACACCACCAGGAATTTCTTTGGTGTCCTTCAGATTAGTTGTTATAACTTCAGCAGAATACCCAGATACCCAGCATAATTGGGGTTTCCTCCATTTTTTCCGTGGATCTGGAGAACTCTCCTCCCACTCCCCCAAGTACTGAGGAAATGCCTGCCATACAAACTTAGCTTTGACATGAAGTGGTTGCACCTTCTCACTGACACAAAACTCCTGGGTGGAGCGGGGGCATTTTGACTTCAATTTCAATTCAGCTGACTGCTATCCACCTCTCCCGATTTTCATTTTCTCTAACTTCAATGGAAATTAAAATTGGGGGAGATGTATAATGGCTGACAGATCTAATATTGTCCCTAATATTATCAAAATTAAAATTACCCCTCTGTAATGTCAGGCCAAGATTCAGTGCAGAGTGAAGCCAAGAACTCTCAATTCACTTTGTTCCAGTGTCAGATCAAAGCCTGACTCCTGATTAATGCTGCATTTACACTGTAACTGAAGTCTCACTGCAAACCACTTGAAATCGTCCTTAAACTAGGTCATGCTCTTTCTTTTTCAGTAAACAATGTACTGCATGAATTCTGCTCATACTCATTTGAATCACAAAATATGTTTTCTTTCAACATTGACTACCTGTCTCTCTTCTAACTAATATAACTGATAAATGATCTTATATGACACCAGTCTTGGGGCACATACTGAATTTTGAATTATGTCAGGATTCTGCAAAAGTTTAAAAATTGCATTTATGGTGGTCTCAAATGTTTGAATTTGTTTCAGAATGTCAGTGTTAATGTCAGTTTATTTTAGTTACCCTTAGTGAAAATCTAATACATCTGCCAAACAGCCTTGAAACGTATCCTGTTCCAAAGCTCAGAACAATAGTTTTGAGATACTTTAAAACAAAAGCATTCAGGTTTGAGGGTGAGGAATAAAAGGTGAAGTATATTCTATCATCCATCATGGAGAGATCAGACAAACGGTCCCTGTTATTTATTTTAAGCTTTCACATTTCAGAAAAGCACTTTTTATTTATACTTCTACTGAGCTCTGCTTATTTGACATTGTTTTCATGAGAAGTTCCTGGGCAATGCAGCTGTCCAGTTCTGTAATTTGCCACTTTTTATTTTTATAAAGACTTGAAGAAAAAGTAGTTTGGCTGTATGGAAGGGCCGAATGGCAATGGTACAGCAAATAGTCAAGTCTGGAGGGAAAAAACACAAACTTTAATAAAGGGGAGCTATAAACATTTGCTTAAAAGCCAATGACCTCCATCCTTGGGGCTTTTGTCTATCTGAAAATCTTTATATTTTGACAGACTTTCAGCACATCAAGGTTTTCTGGAGGTTGAAATTGTTTCGTACACTAATCTTACTGCACTGGTTAAAACACTTGCATTAGATTCTGCTGTGTCTGTGTGCAATTGTTTAACAAAGTCAGGATTTTTAAATTCTTTCTCAGGATGCTAGCGCCATTGGCAAGGTCAGCATTTAATGCCTATTCCTAGTTGCCCTGAGAAGGTGATACAGCTGAGTTGCTTGTTAGGCCACTCCAGAAAGCTGTTGGAATTCAACCACATTGCTGTGGGACTGGAATCCACATATAGACCAGACTGGATAAGGCTGGCAGGTTTCATTCCCTGAAGGGCATTAGTGCACCAGATAGGTTTTTACAACAATCCAATTCACAATCAATTTTATTATCTGGCTTTTTAATTGCCAGGTATTTAAAAATTGAATTCAAATTTTCAAACTGGTGGGATTTGGACTCAGGGGTCACTAATTTCTGTTCCATAGTGCCATTGATGTTGTTGCTACGGAAGCCCAGAGATTCAAAAATGGCGACTGAACTACTTCTAGCCACTTGTGGCGTGGTCAGCACAGTGTGTCATTGTAGGTCCACTTAGCACTTAGCACCTTCTAATGTGCTCAGCTGTAGGAGGGACACCCACCCTTCCCAGTAGCACTATTTAAAGTGGAGGTGTTTTTTTAACTTACTTTTGCTGTTGCAGAGTGAGTGGATGCGATATGTTGTGTTCTTGGAGTAGTTCTGAAACGTTTTTAGCATCAGCAGGGAATGGTGTTAGACTTTTCCAAGGAGTTCAGAGGTCTTTGAAGTCCTGTCAGCAGAAAACCTCCCTATCACTAATGGGGGCTATAGGTACAGTCCCTCTTGAGTTGCAGCATAACAGGTACATGCATCACAGACAGCAGAGAGGGAACGTGCTCAAGGGAGGAGGAGGAGGGCTCTCAGTTGAAGGCTATACCACCTAGGGTATTGAGGGAGTACTTCTACCTTCACCTTAGCCAGGAGCAATGTCTGAGGTGCCTATGATTCACCAAAGAATTCAGGTCACTGAATTGTGCCACCTCCTCTATGAGACCACCAGCTTCAGAGTAGGGTTAGGACAGGGCTATAAGAAGGCATGAAGATCACCATGGCCCTCACTCTCAACACAAATGGATCCTGTGATGGCCAGGACGTCTTGTTGGCTTGATGGTAGCATCCTGTTAGTGATGAACAGCACACGTGTTGCTACTGCATAGTAGCATCGTGAAACAGCTAGCTTTACTTGTTGGTAGGGATCACAGTATGGCGCTTTGGCACGTACTGGAAGCTACACATATTAAAACACAGGGCCCTGTTCTTTGCAGACAGAAAGAACATGTACACATATTGTGCCTGTTTCAGCTGAACAAAATAAGTAACAACTATTTGCTGGCTCAATCCTCAGGGCAATGCCTTGACCAATCAGAATCAAGCTGCCTGGTTTAAATTTCAAACAAAGCTTGGCAGTTAACTGTCAGTTACCATAAACTGGTGCATTCTCCATGGCATCGCCTCTACCAATCAGAGTTCACTTGCCAAACAAGCAGCAGTCTCACCTCATGTAACATTAGTTGTTGTTTTCCCTTTATGTTGCTCATTCTTGTGTATTGCCCTGATGAGTGCAAGACAAAAAGCTTCGACAACATGTCTCTACTTTCAGCAATTCTCAAGTTATGTACGATCAAATGACATTGATAATGGGAACCATGTGGCACTCAAGGATTGCAAGAAGAGTGGAGGAAGCAAATGACAGTGGGTGTATTTTCTACCCGACTGCAATTTGGAGGAAGCTGTTCATTGCCTTGATGTTTCAGCTCAGTGTCAACAGAGGGCTGAATTGCCACACTCTGCTTGTTTATTGTTCAGAAAAGCCACAGCAACATGAGTCTCATACATTCAATTTGTCTCGTACCACGGGAAGAAGAACAAAGAGAAAGCCTAAGGAATGCTCTTTTCCCTCAAATCATGATGCCTGAGCGCCAGCACCAGGCAGAACAGGAAGGTGAGGATGCTCCAAATGATAACATCCTGGAAAGGCCTTATTGAAGACGGGCACTGACATGTCATCGCATCCTCAGTACAAGGACAAATTACCTACAAATGTCAGACAGGCAATGCCAGAGACGCCTAAAGATGTCATACGAAATGGTTACAAAAGTTTGTAGGATCCTGCAACATGACCTGCAGCCGCTCGGCTTCGGTGGGAATCCCATGCTAGTTGCCCTCAATGTGACTAGAGTGCAAGGGGTAATTGGTTGTACTCGTGTGGCCATTAGAGCTTCCTGGGACAAGCCTGCTGTCTTTATCAATTGCAAAGGCTTCCACTCTTTAATTGTGTAACTGGTTTGTGACCACAGGAAAAGAATCATGCAGGTTTGTGCACGTATCCCTGGAAATTGTCATGATGCCTACATTTTGAGGAATTCCCAGCTGCCAGCAGTTTTCCAGGAACCAGCCGAAGTGGACAGATAGATCCTGGGTGACAAGGGTTACCCACTTTGTACATGGTTGATTTTACGACCAGGTGAGAAAAGTGTCTAGGGTTTTTTTACTGTCTTCACCTGGTCTTATTGTAACAGGGTTTAATTTTAAACACTGTGTTTTAAGCTCCCCTTTTGTGAATCTTTGTTCACAGCTTTCCAATTGTAAGGCAAAGAAATGAGCACACCTGGTTTTCTTTAGGTTTAAAGAAGAAAAGTGAAATTTATTAAACCTTAAACTTAAACTCTAATTCGGTTAACATCTACGGATACACACCGTACCCACTCTAGCATGCACATGTGATACACACATGCAAATAGAGACAGAAAAGAGAAGAAAAATAAATTGGAGAGGTTCGAGGCAATCTCTGAAGAGGGTTTTTTTTTACTGTGCTCGAGCTCGCTGTAGGGTCCTTGATTGCAGTTGATCTTGCTTTTCATTGGGGCCCAGTATACTTCCTAAACCTTGTTTACTGTAGGAGAATTTTCTCTCTTGGGGTTCATATGTCTTCGATGGTTTCCAAAGCTGGTGAGAGCAAGATGAGAGCAGACAGGAGAGAGGTGTTCTCAGTCCAGGAGCTAACAGCCTTCTGATTTCAAATTCCTTGTTGGAAACTCAAATTCAAAAACTCCAACAGTCAGTCAGTCATGTGACCAAACTGGCCTGACCAAGCCTGTTTGTGTATTTTGCCATTTTAGTAGTTAACCTGGAATCCTTCAATGTCTGATAATCAAAAGTCCATCGTGGATTAAATTGGAGCAGGGAATAGCTCCTTTGCCCTTTAAAGTAACTGTCTGTTGATATGCTAATGTCTCTCTCCAGCCAAAGTCTCCAATTGTTTTTTTAAAGCAAGTTCTTTCTTCACCTTCAGCAGTTTAAAATCAATGTTCATGTGGCAAAATTAATTTTCCTCATTCTTGGCAGGTGGGGGGCTTGCCTGACAGTTGATGACACCAGTACATTATCTTCAAACTGCTGCTGAAGAGAGGTACAATGTCACTCACACATCCACCTGAGCCATCATTGAACACACCATTGGCATGTGAAAATGCAATTCAGTTGCCTTGACCAGTCTGGAGAGGTTCTTCAGTACACGACACAGAGGGTGTCACGAATAATCGTTGTCTGCTATGCCTTGCAATTAGATGCGGCAACATTCTGCAGGCGGAGTGTTATGATCGAGTTTGGAGGAATACACTGTCTTTCTCTAGTTCCAATACTCCACTGTTTACAACGGATATTTAAATGTTTTACCCAGTTACTGATAAGGCCAATTATATACTTCATTTATATTAGTTTCTGAATAAAAATCTGCCAACCAGATTTATTTAATAAACAACAAAATTATTGATTTCTTATGAAACAAGACTTATTCAATAAAGATGCAAAGTTTATTAACACACAGTTTGAAATATGAAAATATAAATATCTGCCCTTTTAAAATATCCTAACACACCCACGCATACACACAGGTTAAAGAAAAATAAATTAAAAATTTAAAAACTGGCTCTGTAGAGATCAATTTAAAAAAAAACTTTGGCCAAATTATTGTCAATTCTTGAAGAAAAAGGATAAGATATGAAATTTTCCAAATGACCCTTTGGCCTGGCGTCCAGGTACATTTAGATGGCTGTCAGTGGGATCTTTTCAGAAGGGGTTCATTCAGGAGATGTCGAAAGGAAGTCTTCCAGAAGCTTCTCAGGAAAAAAATCTGCATCAGTTTCTCCAGCTCTCACACTGGATTCTCAGGATTTCTCAAAGAAGTGGAACAGGATCGGTCGGTTGCTTCTCTCTCTCTGCAGGCTGCACGTCCAACTGAATTCCAAACAATATCCATAAGTGAAACTAAAACACCTAACAGCCATAAATGTGATTTCTCTAAATCCAAACATTTCCATAGTCCATAAGCTGAGTAAACAGCCAGAGCCTTAAGACATGTGACGTCCAGTATTTGTTTTTAAAATAAAGTCCCAAGTGTCCTTCCAGTGACCCTTTTTAAAAAAATCAAGTCCAGGCATCTTATCAGGCATTCTCCACAGTCGTTTAAACACAAGTCCTAAAAAATATTCATAATGGAAGCACCTTCATGACAGGAGGAGGACAACAATGACAACGATGCCTTCATCAATATGAGGGCCTTGGAGAGACATGCAAGGGATATCAGGGAGAACCGAATTTGTGCACTTTTCAGCCAACAATATGCCACATCATCAAGGGAAGAGAAACATAACAATTCCTCACAGAAATTCCCTTTTGCATGAAGTCTTATTCATCTTTACAATCTTAACGAAGCGATGCAGCACTGTCATGTGATTGGCATTTGAAATCATCGATGGGCTGCGATGAATGCAACTATACAGCACTGCAAGCAGCATTAAGTTACGACCAAAACAAAAGTAAGGCGTGACAGTCCTGAAAAAAGTTATTAATCATCAACAGGAAAACAGCCATCATTGAAGAGTGAAGGTTCAAATGGCAGGGAGATATGGACACTGGTCATTTTCTGAGATGCTTTGCAAATAACATTGTATTTCTGCTATAGGCCTCCAAGAAACATCTTTTTATCCATCTGTAACCAAACAAAACATTACCAAGAGTGGATCAAATTTTGCATGAAATAAAAATGTATCAATAAATCTTTACAATTGTCACAATTTGTACATCATCCGTGCCACCTTCACGATCAAAACTTTTTCAATTTTTTTTTTCTCCCACCATGTCTAGGTGCTATCCTGACATTAGCACCTAAGGTGGAGACAGTCTGCTCAGTGTGTTGACCCATAGCTGTGGATGACCGTGGCGGGTGCGCGGTGGAGGAACGGAGCCTTGTTGCCTCCATCCTACTGGGGGGTCTGCAGCAATGATGCTTGAGTATCCCCTGTGTGCTTGCCTGCTGGAGGTAAAGGGGTCAATGTTGGGAGGGTGGGGGGGTAAGGATGAGATGCCGCTTATCCTGGGGGTGTCCTGTGAGGAAGGCCCTGGGGCAGCTGGCATGTGTTCCTCCTCCATCTGTGTGCGCAATGGCACCTGCCTGTCTCCCTGAGCGGAAGGAGCACCTGGAGGGAGGTCCAGGTTCCTCGTCCCCTCTTGCTTAGACTCTGCTGCATGGAGCCAACGGCAACTGTGATGGAGTGCCAGTCAGATCGCATATGGCTCGAGTGCTCAACAGGACTCACCACAGAGTTCGCCAAACTCCCGACTGAGGAAGTGATATGCTCAAATGCCTGGGTCATGGCAGACGTCATGGCTTGCATATGCTCCTCCATGGCACGCACAAAGCTATCCATGACCTCAGGCATCTCCAACATATTTTCCACACAGCTTTGCTACACAAAGAGACTTCTAATAGCAACAAACAGAGGATCATCATGAGCATGGGTCGAGGCAGGGGCCAGGTCCCCAGCAGTCCTCCGACTGTCAGGGGATCGGGCTGTCACATTCTCCCTCAGCTGCTGGGACTTGTCTGTGTTATGCATACCAGCTTGTGACCCAAATTCTAATCTTAAAACTCCCCTCGAGAACTGTGTGGATGCATCTGCGTTGGTGGAGGTGAAAGAAGAGGCAGGTGACGGTGCACTCTCTGGGGCCTTGGCTTCTTCTTCTCCCCAGAGAAGGATTCTTGGGTCACGCGGTGTTCTGCAATTCCAGTGCGGTCACCAACAGTGGAGACACAAACAGAGGCACTTTAAGCATGTTCTTTACATGAGTTCATACAATTTCCTTCAGTTTCCACATATCGCTGCAAGAGTAGAGATGACACTTCATCGTTACGCCTTGTGGCTCCTGCCTCGCCATCTCCGCTCGCCCTGCCTCCCTCCTCTCACAATCTCAGACACTTCTTCCTCAGCTGTGGTTAGCAGCCTTATGTCAAGGACCCCTCCTCCAATTCTAACATGCTCACGCAAGTTGTGGCTTTGTTTATCCTGCAGCAGTGCAGATTTAATGAAGTGGCAAATAATGCATCACAACCATTACATATATGCATCAACATCATTCATTCTGCATTGGCTTTTGAATGACACATCCAATCACATAAACAATACCAATCTTCAACTTGGCGCAGCATCATTTGGAGAATGGCACCAAGGCTGCTCACGCAGTCCACTGCATTCCTTGAGTACCCTCTGCCTTAAAGACATGGAACCATGGAAGCAAACAATGGAGCAGCTTCACCAGGACCACTTACCCTCGCCGATCTGAGCATGTCATTGATTTGCTTGCACTGCTACCTCCATCCAGGCCGCCTTGGTCAGGTGGGAGGGTCTTCTGACTCCATCTGCAGGGAAGAGGACCTCCCGCCTTTTCCTGACAGCCTGGAAGAGAACCTGAACCTGCCTACCCTGAAGGAAGGCATCACTGAACCATGGGGCGAGCACTACCTGCTGGCTGCCATCTGATTCACTTTGGCCATAGGGAAATAAATGATATGAAATTGGTGGTGACTTTCAGAAAATAAGGGATACAAAAGCATTTTGATTGAAGTAAAAGCTTCAATTTACGTTAATCTGAAGATACTTACATGAAAGGAAGGCTGCTGATCCTTGAGGCTGCAAGCACAGAATGTCTGCCCTTTTAAAATATCCTAACACACCCACGCATACACACAGGTTAAAGAAAAATAAATTAAAAATTTAAAAACTGGCTCTGTAGAGATCAATTTAAAAAAAAACTTTGGCCAAATTATTGTCAATTCTTGAAGAAAAAGGATAAGATATGAAATTTTCCAAATGACCCTTTGGCCTGGCGTCCAGGTACATTTAGATGGCTGTCAGTGGGATCTTTTCAGAAGGGGTTCATTCAGGAGATGTCGAAAGGAAGTCTTCCAGAAGCTTCTCAGGAAAAAAATCTGCATCAGTTTCTCCAGCTCTCACACTGGATTCTCAGGATTTCTCAAAGAAGTGGAACAGGATCGGTCGGTTGCTTCTCTCTCTCTGCAGGCTGCACGTCCAACTGAATTCCAAACAATATCCATAAGTGAAACTAAAACACCTAACAGCCATAAATGTGATTTCTCTAAATCCAAACATTTCCATAGTCCATAAGCTGAGTAAACAGCCAGAGCCTTAAGACATGTGACGTCCAGTATTTGTTTTTAAAATAAAGTCCCAAGTGTCCTTCCAGTGACCCTTTTTAAAAAAATCAAGTCCAGGCATCTTATCAGGCATTCTCCACAGTCGTTTAAACACAAGTCCTAAAAAATATTCATAATGGAAGCACCTTCATGACAGGAGGAGGACAACAATGACAACGATGCCTTCATCAATATGAGGGCCTTGGAGAGACATGCAAGGGATATCAGGGAGAACCGAATTTGTGCACTTTTCAGCCAACAATATGCCACATCATCAAGGGAAGAGAAACATAACAATTCCTCACAGAAATTCCCTTTTGCATGAAGTCTTATTCATCTTTACAATCTTAACGAAGCGATGCAGCACTGTCATGTGATTGGCATTTGAAATCATCGATGGGCTGCGATGAATGCAACTATACAGCACTGCAAGCAGCATTAAGTTACGACCAAAACAAAAGTAAGGCGTGACAGTCCTGAAAAAAGTTATTAATCATCAACAGGAAAACAGCCATCATTGAAGAGTGAAGGTTCAAATGGCAGGGAGATATGGACACTGGTCATTTTCTGAGATGCTTTGCAAATAACATTGTATTTCTGCTATAGGCCTCCAAGAAACATCTTTTTATCCATCTGTAACCAAACAAAACATTACCAAGAGTGGATCAAATTTTGCATGAAATAAAAATGTATCAATAAATCTTTACAATTGTCACAATTTGTACATCATCCGTGCCACCTTCACGATCAAAACTTTTTCAATTTTTTTTTTCTCCCACCATGTCTAGGTGCTATCCTGACATTAGCACCTAAGGTGGAGACAGTCTGCTCAGTGTGTTGACCCATAGCTGTGGATGACCGTGGCGGGTGCGCGGTGGAGGAACGGAGCCTTGTTGCCTCCATCCTACTGGGGGGTCTGCAGCAATGATGCTTGAGTATCCCCTGTGTGCTTGCCTGCTGGAGGTAAAGGGGTCAATGTTGGGAGGGTGGGGGGGTAAGGATGAGATGCCGCTTATCCTGGGGGTGTCCTGTGAGGAAGGCCCTGGGGCAGCTGGCATGTGTTCCTCCTCCATCTGTGTGCGCAATGGCACCTGCCTGTCTCCCTGAGCGGAAGGAGCACCTGGAGGGAGGTCCAGGTTCCTCGTCCCCTCTTGCTTAGACTCTGCTGCATGGAGCCAACGGCAACTGTGATGGAGTGCCAGTCAGATCGCATATGGCTCGAGTGCTCAACAGGACTCACCACAGAGTTCGCCAAACTCCCGACTGAGGAAGTGATATGCTCAAATGCCTGGGTCATGGCAGACGTCATGGCTTGCATATGCTCCTCCATGGCACGCACAAAGCTATCCATGACCTCAGGCATCTCCAACATATTTTCCACACAGCTTTGCTACACAAAGAGACTTCTAATAGCAACAAACAGAGGATCATCATGAGCATGGGTCGAGGCAGGGGCCAGGTCCCCAGCAGTCCTCCGACTGTCAGGGGATCGGGCTGTCACATTCTCCCTCAGCTGCTGGGACTTGTCTGTGTTATGCATACCAGCTTGTGACCCAAATTCTAATCTTAAAACTCCCCTCGAGAACTGTGTGGATGCATCTGCGTTGGTGGAGGTGAAAGAAGAGGCAGGTGACGGTGCACTCTCTGGGGCCTTGGCTTCTTCTTCTCCCCAGAGAAGGATTCTTGGGTCACGCGGTGTTCTGCAATTCCAGTGCGGTCACCAACAGTGGAGACACAAACAGAGGCACTTTAAGCATGTTCTTTACATGAGTTCATACAATTTCCTTCAGTTTCCACATATCGCTGCAAGAGTAGAGATGACACTTCATCGTTACGCCTTGTGGCTCCTGCCTCGCCATCTCCGCTCGCCCTGCCTCCCTCCTCTCACAATCTCAGACACTTCTTCCTCAGCTGTGGTTAGCAGCCTTATGTCAAGGACCCCTCCTCCAATTCTAACATGCTCACGCAAGTTGTGGCTTTGTTTATCCTGCAGCAGTGCAGATTTAATGAAGTGGCAAATAATGCATCACAACCATTACATATATGCATCAACATCATTCATTCTGCATTGGCTTTTGAATGACACATCCAATCACATAAACAATACCAATCTTCAACTTGGCGCAGCATCATTTGGAGAATGGCACCAAGGCTGCTCACGCAGTCCACTGCATTCCTTGAGTACCCTCTGCCTTAAAGACATGGAACCATGGAAGCAAACAATGGAGCAGCTTCACCAGGACCACTTACCCTCGCCGATCTGAGCATGTCATTGATTTGCTTGCACTGCTACCTCCATCCAGGCCGCCTTGGTCAGGTGGGAGGGTCTTCTGACTCCATCTGCAGGGAAGAGGACCTCCCGCCTTTTCCTGACAGCCTGGAAGAGAACCTGAACCTGCCTACCCTGAAGGAAGGCATCACTGAACCATGGGGCGAGCACTACCTGCTGGCTGCCATCTGATTCACTTTGGCCATAGGGAAATAAATGATATGAAATTGGTGGTGACTTTCAGAAAATAAGGGATACAAAAGCATTTTGATTGAAGTAAAAGCTTCAATTTACGTTAATCTGAAGATACTTACATGAAAGGAAGGCTGCTGATCCTTGAGGCTGCAAGCACAGAATGTTTTATATCTGTGGCGATCATGGTGCTTGGGCCAGTGATGGCGGGTTCCACCAACGAAAGGCCGCCCCCGCCACATGATCCCACATGCTCCCGTGCCTGTCACTGCATGACTAATTTAAATATAAAATCGCATGGGAAACAGGATTTGCAGTAGAAGCGGAAATTACAACAACTTCCTGTCCCGCCGTCGAGAATGCCACGGCATTCATGACTCCCCCCTTGTTTCTTTCTCAGAATTTGGTACTTCAGACATTGACATCTGAACTGCTTCAAACTCTGGCATGAGCTCATGAACAAGAGGATCTTGCTCATATTTTAGTTCAGACCTTGCTGGGATCATGTGATCTGCATTTCTGACCTTTGTGTCAATTTCAACCAAGTATCTTTTGGTTCCACACTCTTCTGTTACATTTCCCACGTCCCAATTGTGTGACTTGTGAAAGGGCTCAAAACACGAACTCACTCACTTTGCTTGAAACAGTATTCTCTTTTGTTTGTGTCAAATTGATGTTTCTGACAAAAACTGTGTTCGACTTTAGCAGTCATGTTAGGTAGAACCAGACTCAAACGTGTCCTTAACCTTTTCTTCATCAAAAAGCTCAGCCGGTGTATATCCTGGAGTGCAGTGTGGGGTTCTGCTTGACTTCAGCAGAAAATTAGCCAATTGCTGTTTCATACTGAGTTTTGAACATGCAGTATTTGTTCCTTGCGTGCTTCTTTAACTATCCTCATGGATCTTTCAGCTGCTCCATTTGATGCCAGATGATAAGGAGGAGTGAGGGTATGGTTGATATGATTTTGCTTCACCAAATCTGCTTCATCAAACAGAGCAGAGTGAAATTGAGGACCATTAACTGAGACAAGCTCCTCTGGTAAACCATGACAAGCAAAACTAGACCATAACCTGCCTATTGTTCATTCAGTAATGGTGCTTTGACTCATGTGCTTGACTTCGATTCACTTCAAGTGACTATCAATGATTACTAAGAAATTGTCATTTTCTTGCTCACAAAAGTCTCCATGAGCCCATTGAAATGGGTGACTAAACCATAACCATAACCTTGCAAAAGAGTTTTTGGTGGCTTATTTCTACAGTTTTTGGCAGATAGTACTTTTGCTAAACTATGATTCTAGGTCATGATGAATAATGAGTTCTGATGAAAGGTCACCGACCTGAAATGTTAAATCTGTTTCTCTCTCCACAGATGCTGCCAAATCTGCTGAATATTTCCAGTAGTTTCTGTTTTTATATTTATTCTAGGTCAGGGTCCAGACCAGGCCAATAAACTAAACTATGGATTTCAAACTTACTATGCCTTTGCATTCAGTATGGAGTTCTGCCAGAATCCTATCTATCAAAGAACTAGGTACCACCCCAATTAATGTAGACTTGTTCACATGACAACTCATTGTGACGATTGTGGAATGGTTTCAGTTGTTTGTCTGTACACTGATCAAATCATTTCCATCCATTCAATGCCTGTTCATAGACTCTTCAACACTGAGGGCAGGAATTTGTGCTGCCCTTGGAGACAGACACGGAGGCGGGCTGGCTAACAAAATGGCAAAGGCACAAAGCCGCCCAGGCATCCTGCTATTTGTCCCGCGCGGGGAAGGCTGAGGGCGACCTTTCCGCCCCAGACCAATTGAGGCCCTGAGGAGGCCAATGACCACATAAGGGCTTCATCCCGCCTCAATTTGTTCAAGGCAGAGGGTCCTGTCGCCACGAGGAGATGCCACCGGTAAAGCCTGGCAGCCTCCTTGTGGAGTGGAGGGTGAC
This sequence comes from Heterodontus francisci, assembly GCF_036365525.1. Lineage (NCBI taxonomy): Eukaryota > Metazoa > Chordata > Chondrichthyes > Heterodontiformes > Heterodontidae > Heterodontus > Heterodontus francisci. The sequence continues at coordinate 109,216,619 of NC_090376.1, forward strand.
GCTCATTTGGGGGCAATCCAGGGCCCCCAGAAGGCCCCCACCAGCAGCGATGGCCACCCCCCACTTCCCCCGGGAAGGAGCCCCACACCTTCAACAACCTGCCCCTTCCATCCGGTTGCCAGCGCCTGCCTGAATGGCCCAGGTGACCCCAACCCCACTTAGGTCTCCCAGGGTTTCCTCCAGTCTTCGGTATTGCAGGGCTCCCTGCAGTACTGGCAGTGACCACTGTTACTGGAGGTGGTGCCAGGACTGCAAAGCTGCCGGCCTTTTGATTGGCTGGCAGTTCTGATGGCGCGAGCTCATCCCTTAAAGGGACAGCATCCCCTACGGTGGGCAGTTAATTAACTGCCCTCCATGAGATAGCAACAAAGGTCGGAGGGAGGGTTGAGGCAGGGTCTGCTTCTGGCCTGCCACTGAAATCCCCATCACTAGAATAAAATCCAGCCTTGAGTCTTTCTGAGATTCAACTTCATTTTCAGTTGCAGTGATTGGAACGTCATCAGATATTATTCCGATTGTAAAGATTGCACCTTCACAGCCTACTTCTAAGTCCTCACGCAGCAAATGTGACAGTGTGTCAGCAATAGCATTCTCTTTCGAACCGCAATATTCTATGTTGTAGTTGTACTATGAGAGAAGTACAGTCCACCACTGTATCCTCGACGCAGCCATCATCGGTATCGCAGACTTTGGTCCCAGAATAGCGACTGGGGTTTTATTTTTTTTAAATTTTTTTATTCATTTATGGGATGTGGGCGACGCTGGCCAAGCCAGCATTTATTGCCTATCCCTAATTGCCCTTGAAAAGGTGGTGGTGAGCTGCCTTCTTGAACCGTTGCAGTCCATTTGGGGTAGGTATACCCACAGTGCTGTTAGGAAGGGAGTTCCAGGATTTTGACCCAGCGACAGTGAAGGAACGGCAATATAGTTCCAAGTCAGGATGGTGTGTGACTTGGAGGGGAACTTGCAGGTGGTGATGTTCCCATGTATTTGCTGCCCTTGTCCTTCTCGTTGGTAGAGGTCATGGGTTTGGAAGGTGCTGTCTGAGGAGCCTTGGTGCATTGCTGCAGTGCATCTTGTAGATGGTACACACTGCTGCCACTGTGCGTCGGTGGTGGAGGGAGTGAATGTTTGTAGATGGGGTGCCAATCAAGCGGGCTGCTTTGTCCTGGATGGTGTCGAGCTTCTTGAGTGTTGTTGAAGCTGCACCCATCCAGGCAAGTGGACAGTATTCCGACATACTCTTGACTTGTGCCTGGTAGATGGTGGACAGGCTTTGGGGAGTCAGGAGGTGAGTTACTCGCCTCAAGATTCCTAGCCTCTGACCTGTTCTTGTAGCCACGGTATTTATATGGCTACTCCAGTTCAGTTTCTGGTCAATGGTAGCCCCGAGGATGTTGATAGTGGGGGATTCAGTGATGGTAATGCTGTTGAATGTCAAGGGGAGATGGTTAGATTCTCCCTTGTTGGAGATGGTCATTGCCTGGCACTTGTGTGGCGCGAATGTTACTTGCCACTTATCAGCCCACGCCTGGATATTGTCCAGGTCTTGCTGCATTTCTACACGGACTGCTTCAGTATCTGAGGAGTCGTGAATGGTGCTGAACATTGTGCAATCATCAGCGAACATCCCCATTTCTGACCTTATGATTGAAGGAAGGTCATTGATGAAGCAGCGGAAGATGGTTGGGCCTGGGACACTACCCTGAGGAACTCCTGCAATGATGTCCTGGAGCTCGGATGATTGACCTCCAACAACCACAACCATCTTCCTTTGCGCTAGGTATGACTCCAGCCAGCGGAGGTTTTTCCCCCTGATTCCCATTGACCTCAGTTTTGTTAGGGCTCCTTGATGCCATACTCAGTCAGATGCTGCCTTGATGTCAAGGGCAGTCACTCTCACCTCACCTCTTGAGTTCAGCTCTTTTGTCCATGTTTAAACCAAGGGTGTAATGAGGTCAGGAGCTGAGTGGCCCTGGCGGAACCCAAACTGAGTGTCACTGAGCAGGTTATTGCTAAGCAAGTGCCGCTTGATGGCCCTGTTGATGACACCTTCCATCACTTTACTGATGATTGACAGTAGGCTGATGGGGCAGTAATTGGCCGGGTTGGACTTGTCCTGCTTTATGTGCACATGACATACCCGGGCAATTTTCCACATTGCAGGGTAGATACCAGTGTTGTAGCTGTACTGGAACAGCTTGGCTAGGGGCGCAGCAAGTTCTGGAGCACAGGTCTTCAGTAATATTGCCGGAATATTGTCAGGGCCCATAGCTTTTGCAGTATCCAGTGCCTTCAGTCGTTTCTTGATATCACGTGGAGTGAATCGAATTGGCTGTAGTCTGGCATCTGTGATGCTGGGGTCTTCAGGAAGAGGCCGAGATGGATCATCAACTTGGCACTTCTGGCTGAAGATTGTTGCACATGCTTCAGTCTTATCTTTCGCACTGATGTGCTGGGCTCCCCCATCATTGAGGATGGGGATATTTGTGGAGCCACCTCCTCCAGTTAGTTGTTTAATTGTCCACCACCATTCACGGCTGGATGTGACAGGACTGCAGAGCTTTGATCTGGTCTGTTGGTTTTGGGATCGCTTAGCTCTGTCAATCGCATGCTGCTTACGCAGCTTGGCACGCAGATAGTCCTGTGTTGTAGCTTCACCAGGTTGACACCTCATTTTGAGGTATGCCTGGTGCTGCTCCTGGCATGCTCTCCTGCACTCTTCATTGAACCAGGGTTGGTCTCCTGGCTTGATGGTAATGGTTGAGTGGGGGATATGCCGGGCCATGAGGTTACAGATTGTGGTTGAGCACAATTCTGCTGCTGCTGATGGCCCACAGCGCCTCATGGATGCCCAGTTTTGCATTGCTAGATCTGTTTGAAATCTATCCCATTTAGCACGGTGATAGTGCCACACAACACGACGGACGGTATCCTCAATGTGAAGGCGGGACTTCGTCTCCACAAGGACTGTGCGGTGGTCACTCCTACCAATACAGTCATGGACAGAAGCATCTGCAGCAGGCAGATTGGTGAGGATGAGGTCAAGTATGTTTTTCCCTCGTGTTGGTTCCCCCACCACCTGCCGCAGACCCAGTCTAGCAGCTATGTCCTTTAGGACTCGGCCAGCTCGGTCAGTAGTGGTGCTACCGAGCCACTCTTGGTGATGGACATTGAAGTCCCCCACCCAGAGTACATTTTTTGCCCTTGCCACCCTCAGTGCTTCCTCCAAGTGGTGTTCAAACATGGTGGAGTACTGAGTCATCAGCTGAGGGAGAGCGGTAGGTGGTAATCAGTAGGAGGTTACCTTGCCCATGTTTGACCTGATGCCATGAGACTTCATGGGGTCCGGAGTCGATGTTGAGGACTCCCAGAGCAACTCCCTCCCTACTGTATACCACTGTCCCGCCACCTCTGGTGGTCTGTCCTGCCTGTGGGACAGGACATACCTGGGGATGGTGATGGCAGTGTCTGGGACATTGTCTGTAAGGTATGATTTCGTGAGTATGACTATGTCAGGCTGTTGCTTGACTAGTCTGTGGGACAGCTCTCCCAACTTTGGCACAAGCCCCCAGATGTTAGTAAGGAGGACTTTGCAGGGTCAACAGGGCTGGGTTTGCCATTGTCGTTTCCGGTGCCTAGGTCGATGCCGGGTGGTCCGTCCGTTTTCCTTCCTTTTTATTGACTTCGTAGCAGTTAGGTACAACTGAGTGGCTTGCTAGGCCATTTCAGAGGGCATGTAAGAGTTAACCACATTGCTGTGGGTCTGGAGTCACATGTAGGTCAGACCAAGTAAGGACAGCAGATTTCCTTCCCTGAAGCACCTTGCTGAACCAGATGGGTTTTTACAACAATCAACAATGGTTTCATGGCCATCATTAGACTAGCTTTTAATTCCAGATTTATTAATTAAATTCAAATTCCACCTTCTGCTGTGGTGGGATTCGAACCCATGTCCCCAGAGAAATACCCTGGGTCTCTGGGTTACTAGTCTAGTGATAATACCACTATGCCACCACCTACCCACATCTGTTACTAACATGGCGTTTCTACCCAGCAAAACTGGTGAACTTTTTGATTCCAAAAATGATTCTAAGCGCTTCCTTTTCTATTTGCAAATACTTGCATTTACTCTTGGTCAGGGTACGCGACGCAAATGTTATTGGCTTCTCTTGACCATCGTCCATGACATGATGATCACTGCTCCAAATCCAGAGTTTGAAGGGAGTGGGTGGAAAGGCAGAGATGAGGCAGATCAGCCATGATCATATTGAATTACAAAGCAGGCTCGAGGAGCCGTATGATCTACTCCTGCTCCTATTTCTTATGTTCTTATATTTTTATATTCTTCTGATCTTTTTATTTAGAGATACGGCACTGAAACAGGCCCTTTGGCCCACCGAGTCTGTGCCGACCAAGAACCACCCATTTATACTAACCCTACAGTAATCCCATATTCCCTGCCACCTACCTACACTAGGGGCAATTTATAATGGCCAATTTACCTATCACCTGCAAGCCTTTGGGGGTGGGAGTAAACCAGAACACCCGGCGAAAACCCACGCGGTCACAGGGAGAACTTACAAACTCCGCACAGGCAGTACCCAGAATTGAACCCGGGTCCCTGGAGCTGTGAGGCTGCGGTGCTAAACACTGCGCCACTCTGCCGCCATTTAGCGTGACTTTGACACTAAGGCCTCAAAACTGAGACTATACTCCTGGAGCAGAGTCTTGCTCAATGGCAGAATCAGAATAGTCATACAACCAGTATGCAAAACTCCCAATTTTCCAGTCACTGATTTTAACAGCTAGAAAATCACAGGTGCTGTGACTGGGGCACACTGCCCTCCACACTGACCCTCAATGGTTTCTCTGCATCCAACAGTGGCAATCCATAATCCCGTGGTTCAATATTTCTGGGTGTGTTTTCTGTTTGCACTGCCTGTTATTTCTGGGGAAATTAACTCTCTTTCTAATCAACAACCTGCTAATGAAATTGCAGGAATGAGCAGCTTTGCAAAATCCCAATTACTGGGACTCCAATTTCTTTGAAGGATTGTTAATTGTGCACAAAAAGAATTAAGCATTCTCCAGTTTTTCATTTAAAATTAAATTTCACCCTCTCTGGTGCCGGCACCATTATTGGTGAGAAGCTTGGCAAACTGTTGAGTATTGTCACCTGTGAGGAGACCAGGCCTAGTGTACAGTAATGACGACAGGTTAGTTTATGGATATGGCATGCAGAGCATTCATTGAGCAACTGCAACATCATGTGGATCAGTTAGAAAGTAAGATCTCCTCACATAGAAGACTTAGGGGCCCATCTGCAGACAGCCTGTTTTCAATTAAGCAGTACATATTTTTTGCATGCCAGTGGAATTATTTTTTTGAAACTTGGTGAGAATAATTAGAGCCTTTAATTGAAAAAGTTCCCTTAATGTCTAATGATGAAAACCAAGCAGGAGAAAAAGCTAACTAACATGCAGCTTTTAATTAAAAGAAATCAATCCACCTGAATTACAAAATTACCATTAACATGTGTAAACACTCAGGACCAAGTTTCCCCTTGATTATTAATTTTAACAAAATAGCAGACACGGGTGGAAAGGTGAGAAAGATTGTCAAGCCAGATTTTTTCCCGCTATTTAATATCATTGCAAAATTGTATACTAAGTTCAGATAAAGAAAGCACTTCAGCCCATTTAACCTCATCATGCCAGACAGTAATGGAGTGCATGATCAGAGAGAATACAAAGAGATACGAACATATGAATTAGGAGCAGGAGTAGGCCACTCGCACCTTCGAGCCTACTCCGCCATTCAATAATTTCATGGCTGAACTGATTACTCCACATTTCCACCTACCCCGGATAACCTTCCACCCCCTTGCTTATCAAGAATCTATCTACCTCTGCCTTAAAAATATTCAAAGCCTCTGCTTCCACTGCCTTTTGAGGAAGAGAATTCCAAAGACTCACAAACCTCTGAGAGAAAAAACTTTCTCCTCATCTCTGTCTTAAATGGGCGACCCCTTATTTTTAAACAGTGATCCCTAGTTTGTGATTCTCCCACAAGGGGAATCATCCTTTCCACATTCATCCTGTCCATGTGCTGTCCCCCTTCTTAAATATAGGAATTACTTTAGCTATCCACCAGTCTTCTGACATTACATCTTTTTCTAATAAATTGTTAAATATGTGTAATAATGCCTCTACTATCTCTTCCCTGGATTCTTTTAAAATGTGTGGATACAATCCCTCTGGACCAGGGGCTTTATCCTGTTTGAGTTTGATTGATTTATTCAATACATCCCTTTTTTAAAATCCTGAATTCCGATGTGGCATTATTAAATGGAGGCAGAGCAAGATTTCAAAGCATCAACACAGTTAATACTTATTTTATGAATAAAACGTAACACTGTCCAATCAGAATGCAACAATACCAACAGTAATTCAGATGTGCTTTAGTCAAATTCCACTGCAGAACCAACATGATGGCCATATTTTATTAAATATTTAATGCATTCTATATATATATATATATATATATATAATGTGCCTCGTACATTGTAAAAACTTTATTCAGAAAATGTGTAAATGAATCTGTTGCACCAATGTGTCACATTAGTGATAGAATTCAATGCCAGGATTTAGCAATGGATTTATAAAATTAAATATGGTTGAATTTCTAACTATTTTTAAATCATGTGAAAACATCAATAGTAACAAAGCAATTTTATCAATAAAGTGACACATTAGTGCAGCTGATTCATTTATACATTTCCATCATGGAAATTTTACAATGTACCAAGCATGTGACAACTATATTGAATATTTAATAAAATGTCCTTATTTTGCTCCCGCAATGGCACTTATCTAAAACAAATTTCAATGCTTGAATAGTCTCTCCGTTGCTGTTTTCTCTATGGGAAAGGATCCTAGGCTCTTTAACCTCTCCCCACAGTTTAGTCCTGATTTTAACTCGGGGTGGGTGTGGTGCAAGATGCAGGGTGGGAGGGAAACCTCCACAGAATTCTCAGCATGAGGCCCAGGAAATAAAAAGGGCCTGCTCAATTCCAGGGGCACTTGAAAGACATCTGACTCAGAATTGTGTTGGACTATTTTTCAAGCATCCCTGGTAGGCCCCTAAAGTAGGCTTTAAGTCCAGTACATATGTAAATGAGGGGCCTAACTTGTATAAAATTTTGATGAGGCCTACTTTCGGCAGCTTTGGGCCTCTTGGTTGGGGTGCACTCCCAGGCTAGAACAATTTTTATCACCTAATGTCCTTGCTGCCATTTATACAAATCCCATTTGCCAGCCATCAGCCATCCTACAAAGCCTTTTGTATTTGGTTTATGTGTTCCCTATTATTTGAAAACCTTTTCCAACTTGGTATCATCAGTTAGGATCTCGTAGCCGAGGCACTTCTAACCCTCATCTAAGCTCTCTGGAGAGAGTGGACAGTCCATATCAAGCAAAAAATATCCTACACAGGTACATTTCTCAGCAGGTTAATTTGGAGACCCTTAACCATGATGATTATTTTCCTACTGTTACAAAAAATCCTCAAAATAGGATTTAATAATGATTACTTATTTCAAGACTGATCATATGATTTTCTTGACTATTTACAGTAAAAGGACACTGACTATGTTTCTAAAGGGACATTTACATTACAGCTGTAGTGTTGTTGCAAAGCAGTTATGTGTTAATGCAGTCTGAATCTCGAGGCAGAGGGCAACTGACACTCAGCAAAGTGGAGTGACATTATCTGCAGGAGGGAGTCTCATTCCACTTCCCATTGGAGTATGTTTGGGCTTTTACACCTGAATTACACTCACTTGTACATCTCTGATAGGCCCTACCCCTTCCTTAGTTATCCTCTTGCTCTTAATGTACTCATAAAACATCTTTGGGTTTTCCATGATTTTACCTGCCAATAATTTTTCACGTCCTCTCTTTGCTTTCCTAACTTTCTTTTTTACTTCACCCCTGCACTTTCTATACTCCTGTAGGCTTTCTAAGGTATTAAGTTTTTTGTGACCATAAGCTTTCTTTTTCTGCTTTATCTTACCCTGTATACTACTTGATAACCAGGGGGCTCCAGATTTGGCCGTCTCACCCTTTATCTTTGTGGGGACATGTCTACACTGTGTCTATAGAATCTCGCTTTTGAATGCCTCCTACTGGTTTCCCACTGATTTTCCTTCAAAATGCTGTATCGAGTCCATTTTCGCCAGATCACCTCTCAGTATCGTAAAATTTGCCTTCCCCGAATTTAGAACTTTTACTGCTGTTTTATCTTTGTCCTTTTCCATGATTAAGCTAAAACTAACTGTATTATGGTCATTATCTCCAAAATGGACACCCACTGCTACTTCATCCACTTTCCCAGCTTCATTTCCGAGGACTAAATCTAGAATTGCGCCTTCTCTCATTGGGCTTGTTACCTGCTGTCTAAAAAGGTTCTCTTGAATTCAGTTCAAAAATGTGCCCTCTGTGCCCTTCACACTGTTTGTATCCCAGCTTTCTGCACCCTCTCTGAAGCTTTCCGAAAGTGCAGTGTCCAGAATTGGACACAATACTCCAGCTGAGGCCGAACCACTGTTTTATCAAGATTCATCATAACTTCCTTGCTTTTATACTCTATGCCTTGATTTATAAAGTCCAGGATCCCACATGCCTTTTTAACCAATTTCTCAACCTGCCCTGCTACCTTCAGTGATTTGTGCATATATACCCCCAGGTCTCTCTGTTCCTGAACCCCCTTTAGAAATTTACCATTTATTTTATATTGCCTCACCTCGTTCCTCCTTCCAAAATGTGTCACTTCACAGTTCTCTGTGTTAAATTTAATCTGCCATGTCTGCCATTCCACCAGTCTGTCTACGTCTTATCCGTATCCTATCTATGTCTATCACTATCCTCCTCACAGGGCTAAGTATTGTATCACTGATTATTTTAACAATTCTGAACCTGAGTGAGTGCACACTGATGTCAGTGCAATGTGAATATATGTCAGTGCAGTGTGAACATGGAATTTAAGGTGAGTTGATGGTATCAAATCTTATTACCGCAAACTTCAATTTTTACAATCAGTGCCTCATTATTTCTGTATGGCAGGGTTGCCAGCAAATTGACTCCAAATTGCCATTTTGCATAAGATCAAATTACAGAATTGTCCACCTTTTATTGACCTATAAACAGTTAAAAATATCCCACACCTATATTGATTAACTCTTTGTCAAAGTGTTCATATTAGCTTCCAGTCACACCTACTGGTTTTACTACCCCGAAAATATGAAGAAATGCTCCATGCACATAAATAATTATGAAGCCGGACATTACAGTGAATGTTGTCAATGAAAAATACACTTACTTTGTAGATCAGTTTCTCTTTAGCAGGAGAAATCCTTATTTTAATTGCTTTACTGCACTCTTGTGGAGATCAACTAAAGACCGGAAGAAGGCTGAGTTTATGAGTGGTTCCATTGCATCAAGGGTCTGGTATCTTTTTCATTCCTGAATGTCACTCTGAAGGTTTAGTCAGTCTGTAATTCACTGCAAGTCCCTATCAAAAGTAGCAGAATTCAACTGTAAATCCAACACCACTTTTGCAATAACAACATTTCTGTCGAGTTTTATGAGTGCAGTTATTTTGATATGATAGTTTACATGAAAGTTGGACTGTTAAGTACTCCAAAAACATAAATATTGCAAAGACTGGAGAATTTCTTCTGACATCGCAGATGGTAGCAATAATATTATCGGAGCTATGATAACAATTTAAACAACCAAATATGTTTCTACAAATATAGGTACTCCTCACCCTCCCCGTGTGACACCATTCAGCCTTTAGCAATTGGTTCACTCATCTTTCCAAGTTTGCATGAACTTTCCAACAAGGTCAAAACTCTATAGGCTTAAAAAAAATCAATTTCCAAAATATGGGGAAAAAAGAATGAGAAAGTTTAAACTTACAAGGTGATTATATTGCAAGAACAAGAACACAGGACAAATTTCAACCAGTGTTACGGTTAATGCAGTCTTTTTAAATAATTTGTGTGGTGAGAGACAATATATCTCCTGAATACATTATTTGATAGCACTTGCTACAGCTAGTTTAATAACATTGTAACGGCCAGGTGAGAAAGGTCTAAGGTTCCCTTTCAGCCTTCACCTGGTCTTACTGTAACAGGGTTTTATTTTAAACACACTAGGCTGAATTTTATGAGTGTGCCCTGCAGTTTGCAGTGGCGCACTTTAAAAACGGTGTGCATCCTGTGCGGATGTGACGTCCCTGAGCCCCCATGATATTACACGTGGGGGCTCATTTAAATAGAGGGGAGCAGAGTGGCCGCCCCTGATGACGTAAGGGAGCAGCAGCTGCGTCCCCGGCAACAGCGCCTGGTACCACTGCGCAGGTGCCGGCGCCATTTTTAAAGGGCTTTAGGCCCTTTACTACAATTTTAATATTTAAAGTGATAGCATTGGGAAAGTTTATCAAATAAAGGTTTGTGCGATGGAGGCCCTTCGCTAACCTCCCCAAAGGTCATATACATGTCACCTAATGTCAGGAAACACTTTATTCCCTTCTCAAACCTCCCCCCCCAACCTTCTAACATTCGGCCTGTAACCCCTTCCCACCATTCACACAACCAATAACATTTGTTATACCCACTCCCCCACCCCTCTCACCATGAAAATTCTATTGTTCCCCATCAGGTTCTTGCCCGGAACTCCGTGCAGAGTTCCAAAGGCTCGCGGAGCACGAACGGCGGCCGTAACATTGGCGTGGGACGGCCACCGCCCGCCTGCAGGTAAGTTTATTTACATATGTTCAATGTTACTTTGCATATGCTGATGAAGGGCCTGCTGCCAGGCGGCAGGGGGGCCAGATTAAGATACCCCCGCCGCCGGTAATATGCAGCGCAGGCCCTTCTCGACATTGCGGGTCGAGGCGGGCCTTTCCCTGCAGGATTTTACTGGCCCTCGCACCGCGATCACCGGTGTCGAGGGGCTGTTAAATCCAATCCACTGTGGTTTTAGCTCCCCCTTGGTGAATCCTTGTTCGCTGCTTTCCAATTATAAGGCAAAGAAACCAGCACAAACAGACTTTCTCAGGTTTAAAGAAGAAAAGTTAAAATTTATTAAACTCTAATTTGATTAATGCCTACTGATACATGACACACCCATGTTAGCATGCATAAGCGATACCCACATGCAAATAAAGACAGTAAAGAGCAGAAGAAAAATAAAGTGGAAAGGTTTGAGGAAATATTATAAGAGTTGTTGTTATGGTTCTTCGAGCTGACTATAGTGTCCTTGATTGTAGGTAGAGATTGCTTTTCGTTGGGGCCCAGTAGTCTTCTTAAACGTTGTTCGCTGTAGGAAACTTTTCTGTCTTGGGGTTCATGTGTCTTCAGTGGATTCAAAGGCCTGTGAGAAAGAGATGGGAGCAGACAGACAGGAGAGGAGGTCTGCTTCAGTCCAGGAGCATTCTGCTTTCTGCAGGCTCTCAGTTCAAACTGTACAATTCAAAAGAAAAGACTGCCAAGCAGGTTAGTGATGTGACTAACAGGTTTGACCACGTCTGTTTGTAGATTGTATTGGAGCAGGGGATAGCTCCTTTGTTCCAAACACTGTCTGTTAATATGCAAAAATGTCTTTCCAGCCAGGGGCCTAGCAACCCATTGTCAAAGGCCTTCTTTTCTTCCCAGCAATAATTTGAAATTTAATGTCCATGTGGCAAAATTAACGTGCTTCATTCTTGGCAGGTGCGGGCCTGCATGACACCTCCACACCCAGGACAATGAAATGCGATTTGAGAAATGCGCATTTCATTAAAAGGGTTGAGAGAAAATATATAAGATAGAGAAAAAAAATGCAGTTCTCTCATTCACTTCCATTCATTCATAAATCCTAAAGCTTTTTAAAATTGCCTGCCTTCTGTTGGTGCTAGTGCTGCTCTAATTGCCCCCTTTTTGGCATCCCAATAAACATATGGTTCTTTGGGGAAGTTTTTCTTCAGTTTGCCCATTGCCATGATTGCCTAGGGTCTTTGTTCCTGTTGAGGTCTGCCAAGGGGGGTGGGGAGGAGGGGGTTGGGGGAGGCGGGGGTTGGATTGAATTAGCCTTAAATTAGATTTTTTTCCAAGAGAGTCAGTAGTAGGTGGGTCTATCCTGAACTCTCTTTCAGTGCTTTGCTGAGTCATGCAAAGTCTTTTGACTTCAGTGGATGGGGGAGTTCCCTTTTACTCTGACTGTGGGGGAGGATTCTTTGTTAATCTCTGCTTTGTTCTCTGGGACTCTCCCATCTGCAGGTATGTGTGCAGACTATTGCGCTCCCCTGTGGCACTTCAACTAGGTGAGGCATCACCCTCATGGTTTCTCTGCACCTAGAGGTCTCTCTTTGACTCTGCAGGTTCCTGTAAATTCTGTTAGCAACTCTTGTGGGGTGCTTCTTGTGCCTGCATTTACGTAGGAGGATGTGGGGTCTAACTTTTCAAATTTGCCGGGGTTGGCTAACAGGACAGTAGGGGTTTTCATCCGGGTTTCCTCCCGGACTTCCTTTACCCTGCCCTCCTGGTCACTTCCCCGCCCCCCCCCCCCCCCCCCACAGCCCGTCTAACCTTTTGGCAGCCTTGTGCCTGACTGTCCCTTTTTGTTCTTGGCAGGGGTCCCTTACAGTTCACCAGCCCTCTGCTGGAGGGTCCTCCTAACACCGGTACAGGTCTTAGGGTGCAGGTTTCACTGTAGGTTGGGGTTTCCACTCAACCTGGCACATGTGGCCACTGTTACGGTACTCCACCACATCTTAGTGGAGTTTTGGCTAGTCAAACAGCTGTCTTATGCGGGCTGTGGTCTCTCATATACTAGCATGTACAGCCACTATAGCCTCATGGACCATTCTTAATATTTCTCCCCGGTACCTCTGTGGCACCACTAACTGGAGAATTACTGTCCACTCCTTGCTCTTAGGTCTGTGAGGTGCATTTCATTTCATCATCAGTACCTCATTCTTTAAAGAGTGCCAGTCAAGGACTCCCTCTGCTTCACTTTCAGATTGGGCAGCCTGTGCTAACGCTCGCAATACTGGGTCGACTCACTGAACCTCAGCTAGGGAAAATCCATTTAATTCATTTCCTGGGTCTCCTAACTTTCCAAAGAAAGTCTCGGACAGGCAGACCTCATGGTCATCTGCCTGCATTGCAAATGCAGTCTCCTCTGGGGGAGCTGGTTTGATCATGGCCTGATCCACTACACATTCAGGGAAACTGCAGGGATCCATCTCCCACCTCTAACCTGTCTCTCTAGCCTCCTGCAGTCTTTCTTTCACTACTGGGGGGGGCTACCACCTTCACCCTCGCCAGATCATTACCTAGGTGCAGGTCAACCCCGTCCACAGGCAAACTAGGGACCATCTCTACCGTCACGGTCCTGATACTAGGTCGCACTCCAGGTTCACCCTGTGTACAGGTACAGGCACACACTGCCCTCCAATACCATTTTCCACCATTTTGGTGTTCACTGCACTCTCTGGGGCTTAAGGTCAGATCTTTTCGCAGTAAAAGAGATCGAGTGGCCCCGGTGTCCCTGAGAATTACTATGGACTTGCTTGTCCCACTTGAGGGGTGTGGGGTTACTTTCCCTTCAGACACAAAACCCTGATAACCTTCAGGAATCCTATTAACATTTCCTGCACTTGCAGCAGTAGGTTTCCTGGGTGGCACTCTTACTGCAGTTAAAGCCAGAGCTTGTTCTGCTGTGCTTTCCATCAGGGTCTCTTCTTCACCGAGTGGGTGCGCTGATTAACCCTACCTGTTTTTCCTTTAGTTTCCGGCTGTCAGCTTTTAAATGCCCTGCTTTATTGCAATGGAAGCACTCAGGTCTCCGGGTCTCACTCTTGCTCACAACACCTTCCTTTTTGGCTGGAGGAGGGCCCCCTGTGTCTCCTGCTTACCTTCCTCTCCCAGGAGTGTCTGGGCTTCTATCACCTTCCCACTCTTTGTCCTTTTCAGATTTGTGGTGGTGATTAGGAAAGGTCGTCCCCTGGGAAACCAACGTATAAATTAAATCAAACTCATCAACTAGAACGGCCGCTTGCCGGGCTCTCTGAACCCACTGCTCCTCTGCATGGGTCTTTACGGAGAGTGGGAGTGAGTTCTTAAATTCCTCTAACAGAACTACTTTTCTGAGATTCTCAGAGCTGAGCTGTACTTTAAAAGCCCAGCTGCTTACTTCTTTCAAATTCCAGATAAGTTTGATTAGCTTGCTTCTTGAGGGTTCTAAACTTTTGGCGATGGGCTTCGGGTATTAATTAATATGCCCCGAGGACAGCATTTTTGGTCAGTTCATAATTTGATGAATTCTCATGTGGCAACAGGGAATAAACCTCATGAGCTTTTCCAGTTAGCTTGCTTTGTAGTAATCAAGACCAGGTCTTAGCTGGCCATTTTAGCTGCCTTGCCAGTTTCTCAAAAGACACCAAATTTCTTCTACATCTTCCTCATTGAATTTTGGAATTAGATGAGCTAGTTTTAACTATTTTGTACCCAGCCCTGAATTACGCTCCTCCATATTGGCTATGCTTTCACTGGGGTTACTCTGTCGCCCCTGAGTTGACGCAAGCTGCTTTAACTCTCTTTCTTTGCATTCTTTCTGAAATATTCTTTCTCTCACTCTCTCCTGCCTTTCATTTTCTTCACATTCCTTCTGGAAGGACTTTCTGTCTCCCCCTCCTGTCTCTCTCTTTCTCTGTCTTCCAATTCAAGTTTCCTTTGTTCCAATTGTATCTTTGTTCGCAGTACTCTGTCTGAGTCTGCTGCTAGCACTGATTCTGCTTCTTCAGATTCAAGAGCAAAATGGTTGGCCACTAGTCTTAGTAGTTCAGACCTTCAAGCCTCGCCACGTACAGTGATCCCACATTGCTCAGCCATTTTTCTCAGCTCCTCGATAGACAGTGCTTTTAACTTATCCCAAGTTACTTCACCCTGGCTTGGGGAGCCACTAGCTTCAGTTGCAGCTATGTTAGTGTTCAGTCACACACAACCACAAGAAAACCTGTATTGAATCTATACTAGGGGACATAGGTTTAAGGTGAGAAGGGCAAAGTTTAGAGGGTATGTGCGAGGCAAGTTCTTTACACAGAGGGTGGTGAGTGCCTGGAACTTGCTGCCGGGGAGGTGGTGGAAGCAGGTACCATAGAGACGTTTAAAAGGCATCTTGACAAATACATGAATATGATGGGAATAGAGGGATATGGACCCCGGAAGTGCAGAAGGTTTTAGTTTAGGCAGGCATCAAGATCGGTGCAGGCTTGGAGGGCCAAATGGCTTGTTCCTGTGCTGTACTGTTCTTTGTTCTTTGAAAACTTGCTCTTTTTGATTGGGAACAATTTGGCTTCCCACTTCAATCTCTCTCATTTGTCTGTGGATAAAATTCCAGACACTAGCACCAAATTTCTGTTACAACGAGGTGAGAAAGAGGTCTAGGGTTCCCTTTCAGCCTTCACCCGGTCTTACTGTAAGAGGGTTTAATTTTAAACACACTGTGTTTTTAGCTCCTCCTTGGTGAATCCTTGATCACCGCTTTTCAAGTATAAGGCAAAGAAACCAGTGCAAATAGGCTCTCTCAGGTTTAAAGAAGAAGACATTTATTAAACTTTAATTCGGTTAATGCCTACGGATACACGACACGCCCACACTAGCATGAATAAGCGATACACACATACAAATAGAGACAGAAAAGAGCAGAAGAAAAATAAAGTGGAAAGGTATGAGGCAATATCTGAAGAGTTGTTATGGTTCTTCGAGCTCCCTGTAGTCCTTGATTTTAGGTAGATGTTGCTTTTCGTTGGGGCCCAGTATTCGTTGTAAACCTTGTTCACTGTAGGAGACCTTTCTCTCTTGGGGTTCATGTGTCTTCAGTGGATTCAAAGGCTTGTAAGCAAGAGATGGGAGCAGACAGACAGGAGAGGAGGTTTGCTTTCTGCAGGCTCTCAGTTCAACCTGTACAATTCAGAAAAAAAAGACTGCCAAGCAGGTTAGTCATGTGACTAACTTATTTGACCATGTCTGTTTGTGGATTGTATTGGAGCAGGGGATAGCTCCTTTGTTCCAAACACTGTTTGTTAATATGCAAAAATGTCTTTCCAGCCAGGGTCCGAGCAACCCTTTGTCACAGGCCTTCTCTTCTTCCCAGCAACAATTTGAAATTTTATGTCCATGTGGCAAAATTTATGTCTCATATTCTTGATAGGTGGGAGCCTGCATGACAATGCAGATTGAGAAAAATTTAACCCTCTGATGTCTCCTCTGCATTGTAGTGAAAGATATGTGCTTCACCACCCATTAGGCAGTCACTGAATGACCCAAGTTTACCATCTGTTGGAGTGACTTCCTACTGTGTTATTGATGTGCTGCTCTGCCAACTGAGCACTTTTTTAGGCCTGCTCCAGTTTGCAGATGCTGCTTTGTGGAGCCTGATGGGGAGTGATCTGATATAGAACACTGGGCAGCAGGGCACATCCCAGGATTTAATAAGGCAAGTGCTATTTGGTTAATCAAAAGCAATTACTGACTGCTAGTTAGTCCATTAATTTGTAAGTTGACCTATTAATTCTGTCTTTACCTAAAAAGATAATGCAATTCTGCACTAAACACAAATTCAGTCATTTGCCGCCAAGTGATGAATTAAAAATGTGTTTTTATTAATGTTTTGTGCTGACCAAACAAAATGATAGAATGAAAGAACTTGCAGTTATGTAACACCCTTCACAACATCAGGATGTCCCAAAGCACTTTACAACCAAATAAATATTTTTTGAAGTAAAGTTTCTGTTATAATGTCGGGAAACACGGCAGCGAATTAGCGCACAGCATGGTTCCAGAAACAACAATGAGATGGTAACCAAATAATCTGTATTTTTTTTTTAAGTGATGTTGGCTGAGGGATAAATATTGGCTTGGACACTGAGGAGAACTCCTCTGCTCTTCTTCAAACAGTGCCCTGGGATCTTTTACGTCCACATGAGAGGACAGATGGGGCCTTGATATTACTTCTAAAAATATACTTGGGAACAGTTATGATCAGTGGCCTATATGCAGCCAATTATTAAATGTCTGACAGCACAAGTTAAACATGTACCAAATGTTCTTCCCATACTCATAGATAGCTGTATTTTGGGCACAGGACAATGTAGCCAGTGAAATAGTACAGCAACCTAATGTTTGCATTATGCTTAACAGGGTTCATAATATGGGTTTGGGATCTGTAGTGCTGTACAGATCACACTGTTCTTGTTTGAGTCAGATATAAGGGCATACAGGATCCTGGACTTTATAAATAGAGGCATAGAATACAAAAGTAAGGAAGATATGATGAACATTTATAAACATTGGTGGAAAAAAACTGGAGTATTGTGTCCAATTCTGAGCCCTGCACTTTCGGAAGGCTTTAGAGAGGGTGCAGAAAAGATTTACGAGAATGGTTCCAGGGATGACTTCAGTGGATAGACAGGAGAAGGTCAGGTTATTCTCCTTAAGAAGAGAAGGTTGAGAGGAAATTTGATAGAAATGTTCAAAAATCATGAGGGATTTAGACAGAGTAGATAGAGAGAAAGTGTTCCCATTGGCGAAAGGATGGAGAACCAGAGGACACCGATTTAAGGTGATTAGCAAAAGAACCAACAGTAACACGAGGAAAAAAAAAATTATGCAGTGAGTGGTTACGATCATCAGTCACATCATTAGAGCGGAAGGTAGACAGAGGCAATTATTAGAAGGAAATATCGACAGAAAACATAGGAAAGGGAAGCAGAGAAGAAAATGGATGACAGATATAATGGACTGGGTGCAGTTAACCTATGCAGAATGTGTAAAGGCAGCACAGGGCAGAGGTGGAGATCCATTGCAGTCAACCTTCTGGGAAGAAGATGATACCAATGAACAAATGAACAGTTAGGATCTGAAATGAGCTACCTGAGAGTGTGGTGGAGGCAGATACAATCTGGGCTTTCAAAAGGGAATTGGAGAAGAACCTGAAGAGAAAAAATTTGCTTTGCTACAGGGAAAAGGCAGGTAAGTGGAACTAGCTGAGTTGCACTTTCAGAGAGCTGGCACGGACACGACAGGTCAAATGGCCTCTTTTTGTGCTGTAACCATTCTATGATTCTAACAGCATTAGGGGATTACTTTCACTCACATGGACTGCAGCAGTTCAAGAAGAAGGCCCAACATGACCTTCTCAAGTGCAGCAATGGATGGGCAATAAATATTGGCTCTGCCAGTGATGTTCATACCCTGAGAATGAATACAAAATAAAATCTCTTCATTCCAAGGTACCATCTGAATGAATCAGTACTATACTCTTTCCAGGGTCAGGATATCCTATCCTAAAACCAAACATAATATTCCAAAGGAGGGTTGACTAGTGCTCAATGGGGAGAATTTTAACATGGGTGAGCGGTGGGATTGGATGTGGGTTGAGGTCAAATTCCAAGCGTGTTGGAAATCCAGCTCCAACCACTGACTTCTGGGTTTTACTGAGACAGGACAAGGGGCGGGGCAGCCAAACTGCTTGCAGGAGGCGGGTCAGCATTTTAAATAATTTAATGAGGCTGGAAACCACAGATTTAACATGCAGGTTGAACTGTGGCTGGCTGGGTTTCCCAGGCCTCGAAATACCCGGCAGCTACAGCGAGGTGAGGACAGCTTCAGAAAGGAGGCAAGTGCCATGACAATACTGCTTGTGAGAAGGAGTCCCTCCTCTTAGTCCCCTAAGCCTCCATCATCAGACAACCCCCTCCCCACCCCCCCCCCCCATCACCATACACACCCCCTCTCAGGATCGGACATTCCTCACCACCCGGCGTTGGAATTCGGACTGCCCTCTCCACCGCTGTCAGAGATTAGGCCCCCACCAGGGATTGGACAGCTCCATGGGAGTTGGGAGTCAGGGATAGGAACCCCAGCCAGGATCAAGGATTGGATGTGAGCTTGGAACCCACCTGGGGTCGGAATTTGACTCCACCTGGGAATAACCCTCACCATCAGGATCAGGGATTGAACCCTATCCTGAGGTCGGGAATTTGTCCAAAGTGTCAGGAATTAAACAACTGGGTTTGGAGATTGGACTTACCCCCACTTCCCCCACTGGGGTCTGGGATTGAACTTCCCCTTTGAATCAGATCTGTCCACCCGCACTGGGGTCAGGAATCACTCCATTTTCGGGATTAGATTCCCCCTCACCCCGGGGTCAGAAATCAGACCCCTTTTGACTTTGGACCCCAGTTGGGTCGGCGAAGTCGGCGTTCGGATCTACCTGGTCCTGCAGCCTCCTCCAGAGTGCTCCATGCCTTTCTGGAAGCCAAGACTGTCACTCAGGCTGACTTCTGGGTGGCAAAGCTGGCAGGGCCAAAAGTCACATGTTGTGGAGTTAAAGCTCAAAACATGCAGGGAAACCCAGACTTCCAGGTTTCCCATGCACTACCGGCCCCCACCACTCCCCCGCAACGCCCACCACCCACTCCCAACCCAGTCCCAAGACGTTGGCAGGTAAAATTTTCCTCTTTATTATTGCAGTAGTATTTCCATATTTTTAAATTCAAAAGTTTTTGTATTGAAGCCTAGCCCATTAGCCTGTTTGATCATTTTTTGCTCCGGGGAACTACTTTGTAACTTACAAACCCAGCCATCTAAATTTCTTTGTTCATCTACCTTGCAGAGCACTTTCCTAGTTAGATTTACTTCCATCTGTTATTCTTACCATTTGAGTGTGCTGCCTCATATCTTACTGTGTTATACTGCCTTTGATAGGGCCCAGCCAGTTAGTATATATCGCTTTGAAATGTTCTCCTCTTTTCATTATTCAGTTTATCCCTAGCATCATATCATCTGTAAATTTGGAAAACTCCCCTCTGTCCCCAAATTGACATTATTTATACAATTGAGGACAAATTCTGCAATTAAAACCTCATGGGGCACTCACAGGGAGCTGTAGTCAGGAATCATGGTCATGCATTACCTGTTTTCTGTCCATTTAAATTAATCCTTTTAAGCCTTGCCTTTCATAAGGTGTTCTCTTACTTCCTGATCATTAACAATTGCTGCTTTTTACTAAGGTTTCCAATGCTCCCAGATTATCCTAGAATCTTCTGGAATTGAGGATTGATCTTCTGGGCACTGCTGCGAGCATCTCGGAATAAAGATTTGCTAAGTTAGCAAAGGTAACCTGGTTACCTCCGCTACTGTATCTAGAACTTTCACAAACTCACTTTCACGCGCTCAGGATCTGCTTCCCCTTACAGTTCACTTCCTTCCTGTCCCTAAATTCTATCAGGCCCGTCATTTTTGTAACATTGGTCCTGAGGGGTGAAAACAGGTTTTGTGAATGGAATGACTTTCTTGGGATGGGGAGTTCTCTTCTCAGCATCCACAGCAGCAGAGAAATGGCATGTCCCTCAGATTAGATACAAGACCGGTGACTGAATTTTCACACTGGGGGGGGGGGAAACAGGAGTCGAGACTCTGTCTGGGTCCCAATCCCACCCCCGAGTGGAAATAGTCACTGACCTGGGATTTTCATGGAGACGCCCCCTTGATTGATTCCTGTCCAATTAAGGGCGACAGACAGGCTCTCGAGGCTAGAGGGCCAATCAGAGGCTTTCCAGCTTGAGAGCAGTAGCGAGTTGCAGTAAAGGGTAAGTAACTGAGAGGGAGCTTCAACATGGAGGCACACTCTCAGCAACTTTTAAATAATTTTAATTTAAAAAACGGAAAAAACAGCCAGGTCTCTATTATGGGGGGGGGGGGGGGGGGGCAGTGGGAAGACAGGGGTAGAACTCCTTGACAGGGTGGCCTTTGGCTACACACTCACCCAGGCAGGCGGGAAGGGACCGTAGGCCTGCCACTGAGTGCCTGCCTCCAGGCAGTTAAACTTTCCACGACATGTGGGAAACTGGAGGCCAACTGGAAAATCGCTGTTGGCCTCCTTTAACTCTGGTTAACAAGGCTCTTAATGGGCCTAACTGGCTACACGCCTCATGGGGGCAGGTAGCCCTGCCAGCCCTGAACCTGCCTTCGCAAAAATGGCTGGTGCTGGGAATGGGATCGGGAAACAGTACACCAGCCGTCACTCATATTTTCAGGCTCTATCCACCTCTGTTCCCGACCTCGGTGGGGCCCCAAAATTCAGCCCAGGCTTTCTACTTCAAGGATAGAGTGATTTCTTTGCTGTTGATGATGATCAGAGAAGAAGTCCCTGTTCCATTAAATCCATTGCCATCTGGCGCTGATGACACCAGCTTCTTTACCCAAGGTCAGTAAAACAAGCCATGCTTTCCTGCCCCAGTGCCAGGATGAGTCCCACCCAGCCTCCTTTCAGTGTTACCAGTACCGCTGCTTCCATAAACTCTTCCAGTGGCTATTGGCAGCTCCTATTCCTCCCTGTCCCCACCATCATCTTCTCCCCTATGGCTTCTGATGGTCGATCTGCTTCTTTATGGAACTTTGGCTTTGGGGAAGTGAGGGTGGATGGCTATCCTTCCATAACCTTGAACCCATCTTAAACACCGACATACATTGGCTCCCAACTCCAATTTAAAATTCTCACCCTCATGTTCATGTCTCTGTATGGTCTCAGCTCTCCCTAGCTCTGTAACCTTTTCCAGCACTGCAACTCTCAGAGAAAATTGCATTCCTCCAACTCTGGTCTTTTGTACATCCTCCACTCCCTTCGCCCCATCATTGGCAGGTGTGTATTCAGCTGTCGAGACCCTAAGCTCTAAAATTCAAACCCTAAAGCTCTCCACCTCTCTCTTCTCCTTTAAGACACTCCTTAAAACTGACCTCTTTGATCTAGCTTTTTGCCACCTGTCCCAATAGCTCCTTCATTGACAATGTCAATTTTTGTCTGATTCTACACCTGTTTTACTATGTTAAAGGCACTATAGCTAAGGAAAAAGCATGAAATAGACAGAGCTAAGCAATCCTATAACCAACAGATCAGATCAAAGCTCTGCAGTCCTGCCATATTCACTCGTGAATGGTGGTGGACAATTAAACAACTAACAGGAGCAGGAGGCTCCACAAATATCCCCATACTTGCACACTAGGTTAGACGGTAAGCTCTACAATCTATCAAAGCTGAAAGCAAAGACAAAAACATATCATATCCTGATCAGAGAACTCCTCTACACTGATGATGCTGCACTAGTCACTCATACAGAACCTCAACTACAAAGATTCATGGGCTGGCTCTCCCACGCCTGTAACTTGTTCTCCTGGACTATAAGCGTCAAGAAAACCGTGGTCATGGGACAAGGTGATGAATCTCTACCTCTGATCACACTAAATAATACCCGACTGGAAGTGGTTAGTAAATTCTGCTACCTTGGGTCCACGGTGACAGAAAATCTGTCCCTTGATGCAGAGCTCGATATATTGTTACGCCTGAGATGGGAGGAGTGCACTATTTATTCTAGTTTCACTTCTCCATGGGTCACAACATATATTTGAATTTTTTCCCACTTACTGATATGGTCAATCATATACTTTATTTTCATCCTAGAATAAAACACACCTCTTTAATAAACAACAAAATTATCAGTTTATTATAAAACAAGTCTTAACCAGTAATGAAGCCAAGCATAAACACACAGATTGAAATATTAAAGTTCCCTTTTACCTTAGCACCCCCCCCCACCCCCACACACACACACACACACATCGATAACTGGAAAAATAAAGGGATTTTTTGATTTTAGAGCTCTATTACAGACAAAAACAACACTTGGTCTGAATACTTGCTCATTCTTGAAGAGACAGCAGATGAGATATGTTGTGTTCCAAAACTGGCATACAGTCTAGCCTCCGAGTACACGTAGATGGGTCACTGGGATCTTTTAGAACAATTCTTTTTAGGCAGAGTTAAAAATTAATTTAGCAGGCTTTTCTTCAAAGACAGGAGACAAGATGAGTTGACACAGTGGACTTCTCAGGGTCTGTTAGAGAGGTGCTAGAAAGTTGAACTGGGTTGTGGTCTTCTCTCCTTCCTTGGGAAGTCACTCCTCATCTTGGAGATTCTCTTCGCTCCTTGGAAATTCAACCCCGACTCAAAACAATTCAAAAGTGAAATTTTTAACAGGAGGTCAACCTTTTGACCTCCATCAATCTTAACCTGTCACTTCTTTTTAATAAAGTTTTTTTCCAGGTGTCCAACATTCCAGCTATAGTACTGAAGACTTGTACTGCAGAGCCAGCCATGCCTTTAGCCAAGCTGTTGCAGCACAGCTACAACACTGGCATCTACCCGACAATGTGGAAAATTGCCCAGGTATGCCCTATGCACAAAAAGCAGGACAAATCCAATCTAGCTAATTAGTGCCCCATTAATCTACTCTCAATCATCAACAAAGTGATGGAAGGTTTCGTCGACAGTGCTATCAAGCACCATTTAAACAACAATAACCTTCGCATCAATGTTCAGTTTGGGTTCCACCAGAGTCACTCATTACAGCCTTGGTCCAAACATGGACAAAAGAGCTGAACTCAAGAGGTGAGGTGAGAGTGATTGTCCTGGATATCAAGGTAGCATTCGCCTGAATGTGGCATCAAGGAGCCCTAGACAAATTGAAGTCAATGGGAATCAAGGGGAAAACTCTCCACTGGTTTGAGTGATACCTAGCACAAAGGAAAATTGTTTTGGTTGTCGGAGGCCAATCATCTCCACCCCAGAACATTGCTGAGGAGTTCCTCAGGGTAATGTCCTAGGCCCAAACATCTTCAACTTCTTCATCAATGACCTTTCCACCATCATAAGGTCAGAAGTGGGAATGTTTTCTGATGATTGTACGGTGTTCAGTACCATCACAACTTCTCAGATACTGAGGCAGACTGTGTCGGTATGCAACAAGACCTGGACAACATTTAGGTTTGGGCTGATAAGTGGTAAGTAACATTTGCACCCTACAAGTGTTAGGCAATGATGATCTCCAAAAAGAATTAATCTAATCATCTCCCCTTGACATTCAACAACATTACCATCATTGAATTACTCCACTATCAGCATCCTGGAGGTTACTATTGACCAGAATACTGTGGCTACAAGACCAGGTCAGAGACTGGGAATTCAATGGTGAATAACCCACCTCCTGAATACCCAGAGCCTGACCACCATCTACAAGTCTCAAATCAGGAATGTGATGGAATACTTTCCACTTGCCTGGATGAGTGCAGCTCCAACAGCACTCAGGAAGTTCAACACCATACAGGACAAAGCGGTCTACTTGATCAGCACCCCATCCACCACCTTAAAATTAGTCCCCTCTACATTGGGGAGACCAAACGCAGATTGGGTTACCGCTTTTGGAACACCTCCACTCAGTCCGCAAGCATGACCCCCCAAGTTTCCGGTTGCCTGCCATTTCAACAGACCCTCTGTTCTTATGCCCACATTGCTGTCTTTGGCCTGCTGCAGTGAACATCAACACAAGCTCAAGGAACAGCACCTCATTTTCCGATTAGACACTCTACAGTCTTCCAGACTGAACATTGAATTCAATAATTTCAGAGCATGACTGGCCCTTTTTTCATTATTATTTCATTTTATTTTATTTTATTATTTTTTTTACCATGTGTCTGCCTAAAACTAGGTTTTTCATGTTTGTGGTTTTGGCCAGGGCTGTTTGTTATTCTGTCATTAACACCCTCTCTGCACTAATGCTTTGTCTTTCACCAAACCAATCGCACACTCTCTTTGCCTTTGCCCCATGACCTCCTCATCAGTTAATCTCTCTGGCCCTCTGTCCTATCACACACCTTCCCTTTTGTTCCCTCCCCGCTTTACTTGCTTAAAACCTATTACATTTCTAACTTTTGCCAGTGATGAAAGGTCACAGACCTGAAATGTTAACTCTGCTTCTCTTTCCACAGTTGCTGCCAGACCTGCTGAGTATTTCCAACACTTTCTGTTTTTATTTTAAATATTCACTCACCCCACCACTGGCGTGCAGAGGCAACAGTCTGTACCATCTACAAGATGCACTGCAGCAACTCACCTTCGACAGCATCTTCCAAACCCACGACCTTTTCCACCTAGAAGGGTAAAAATAGCAGACGCATGGGAACACCTCCACCAGCAAACTCCCCTCCATGTCACACACCATCCTGACTTGGAAATATATTGCAGGTTTGGCAGCATCTGTGGAGAAAACATCCCTCCACGGATTCTGTCTGACTTACTGAGTATTTACAGCATTTTCTATTTTTATTTCAGATTGACAGCATCTAGCTCTTGATTCAGTGTTAATAGTTTAAAGATAAAATTCTATTGATAGTTTGGTGGAGTGTAAACTACCTGATATGAAACGCTAATCCACAACAACAATGTCAGCGAGGTCAAGATCAATAGTGACCCCACACCATCAAGCCCAAACAGTGTATTACAACTTTCCTAAACTATTCTGACAATCAGTCATCGACCTGGAATGTTAACTGTTCTCCACAGTTGCTGCCAGATCTGCTGAGTATTTCCAGCATTTTCTCTCTTTACTACTAATCTTTTACCATATATATAATGTTTTAGAGAAACATTGTACTGTTGACATTTAGATCTGTGCAGAAGTATTTTCAAACATTTTTGTTGTTTGTTTTCAGAGGATCAGATGTAGTGATGCAATAATGTGTCAAAAGCCAACATGAAAACATTTAAGCTGCTTGATTGTGACATTTCCTCCACCATAAAGACAGGCCCCCCAAAAGGCATTTTCTATTTTGAATTGAGTTCTTACCAACACATATCAAATTATTAGAGTTGGCTTGACTCTGGATTAAATATAGGGTTAATATCTTAATATTCATCCCTCAATCAACATCACTAAAACCGGTCACTATCATAGATCTGTTTGCAAGAGCCTGCTGTGTGCAAATTGACTGCCGCCTTTCCTACATTGTAACAGTCACTGGACTTCAAAAAGCACTTCATTTCTGTAATGTGCTTTGGGATACCCTGAAGTTGTGAAGGATGCTATATAAATGCAAGTCTTTTTGTTTTTTGTAAGCTTATGGAGTTAAAGTCATTTGGCTGATCATTGGATCTAGTAAAAAGGGAGAGGTGTGAAATTCAAATTCCAGAAATGAGCATGTGGATCACAATGAGTACCTGAGCTTGTTACTTCCGTTGCAGTAGCACACCAACTTGGTACTGCCTGTTCATTAGCACAATTGTAGTTTGCAGATAGCACTAACCGTGCTGTTGAGTGGCTGCACATTTCAGCAGGGGGCCCAAAATCTTCAGAGGCTAGCACCAGTTAAAGCTAGCCTGCAATACTTAAAGCCAGCCTGCATCTCTAAAAGGGAAGGATCCTTGTGTCTGGAGCAGGTGCTGGAAGTAAATCTACGACTGATTCTGATCTGGGAAAGACACAAGAATGGCACATCATGACAGATAATGGACACCGAGATTTTCCAATGACACATTTGAGGCCTTTGTACAGGAGGTGCAGAAGATGAGAGATGTGCTTTCTCTGCAGGGGCAGGAGGCCCTTTGGAAAAACTCTGAGAAGACAATGGAAGCAGATTGCCATGGAGGTCAATGCAAGGAGGCAAGCCCCAAGGACCTCGATGTAGTGCTGCAAAAAGTTCAATGATCCTACACGAATGGTCGAGGCCAATGTATCTTTAAATGCCACATCCTACCAACTGAACCACTAGTCTTAGACTGTTGAATGTACCACACCCCCATACCCACCTACCAAAAACCTTTATCAAACAGGACTCATACCTAACATTCATAGCTTCACCTTTAACGCGTACACTTTGCACAGCTGCAAGACTCATACCCACATCTCACAGCTTGCAGGTACCACTAATTCAACCATGACAGCCATATCACCAAAACTGACAGCACCGCACCCACTGGCATACTTCCCTCTCTCTTGCAGAGCAAGGTGGTGCACAAATGGAGACAGCGGGTGCTAACATGTGGGGGAGAGTCGTAGCTGTTTGTCCTTAATCCCATGAAGGAGACAGTGCTCACTATCATTGGAGTGGCCACTGCTGAGGTCGTAACCAGCAGTGGAACTGAAACCATAAAATAAGATCCTAAGACCTAATCCTCCTTCTCACATTCCACTTTCCCCTAATCTTACAATCTCTTCTAGTTTACAACTGCAGATGGCACAAGATACACCTCTTACTTTCCAGCCACCTCCCTCACCACAGCCCTACCCTTGTGCATTTGTCCTTTCAGATATCCAAGAACTGCAACCTGGCCAGGTAGTGGTGCAAGTGCAATAGGTGGAAGAACAAGAAGACAGTAATGATGAAGAAACACCATCACCCAATTTCACGCTCACAGTCATCAGCTCAGATACTGACACTGCACGCAATTTAGAAGACAATTTAGAGGCAGGATATGCATGTGGTGAGCCATCGAGCATGAGCAGCCAGGGCAGGGGACAAGGGTAGCAAAATGCCAGCTCCCCAACGGGCAAGATCACACATGAATTCTGCTGCAGAGGACTCAGATGAGTGCTTTAATGGAGTTTCTTTCTTTTGGGCCTCCTTATCTCGAGAGACAATGGATACGCGCCTGGAGGTGGTCAGTGGTTTGTGAAACAGCGCCTGGAGTGGCTATAAAGGCCAATTCTAGAGTGACGGGCTCTTCCAAAGGTGCTGCAGAGAAATTTGTTTGTCGGGGCTGTTGCACAGTTGGCTCTCCCCTTGCGCCTCTGTCTTTTTTCCTGCCAACTACTAAGTTTCTTCGACTCGCCACATTTTAGCCCTGTCTTTATGGCTGCCCGCCAGCTCTGGCGAACGCTGGCAACTGACTCCCACGACTTGTGATCAATGTCACAGGATTTCATGTCGCGTTTGCAAACGTCTTTAAAGCGGAGACGTGGACGGCCGGTGGGTCTGATACCAGTGGCGAGCTCGCTGTACAATGTGTCTTTGGGGATCCTGCCATCTTCCATGCGGCTCACATGGCCAAGCCATCTCAAGCGCCACTGACTCAGTAGTGTGTACAAGCTGGGGATGTTGGCCGCCTCGAGGACTTCTGTGTTGGAGATACGGTCCTGCCACCTGATGCCAAGTATTCTCCGGAGGCAGCGAAGATGGAATGAATTGAGACGTCGCTCTTGGCTGGCATACGTTGTCCAGGCCTCGCTGCCATTGAGCAAGGTACTGAGGACACAGGCCTGATATGGAACACAAAAGTCCGAGTGTGTCAGTGCGCCATTTTCCCACACTCTCTTGGCCAGTCTGGACATAGCAGTGGAAGCCTTTCCCATGCACTTGTTGATTTCTGCATCTAGAGACAGGTTACTGGTGATAGTGGAGTGGCCTACAAAAAAAGGTTGGTGAAAGATGAAATGCCTGGTGCTTTTCATGCCAGAAAGCTTGTGTGCAATGTCAAGGATCATGGCAGAGTCTGGCAAAAACTTTACCCAGGGCTTTGCACAGAGCTTGGAGCCCATCCTTTCCAGCATGGAAGTGGTGGCCAATGATATTAGCATACTTGTGGACTCAGCCAGTGCGTGATGGCCATTGTCTCAGCTTCCATTGCTGCAAGAGAGGAAGCCACCCCACATCTGAGTGCTACAGTAGAAGCTCAGACCAGCATCATACAAGTGCAGTTTGCTGCCACGCAGGCTCATGTTGTTGTCATCGTGGCTGTGGATACCAGTGTACAAAGGGGCTTTCAGGGTGTCACAGCAATCCAGCAATCTGTTTGAATAGATTATTAGGATTGCTGAGGCATTGTCCCAGGGGAGTGGCAGTGGCTCCATGGAGTCCAAACCAGCTGTCCTCTCTGAGCATGACAGCATTCATCCTCCCACTCCGATCACCCTGTCAATGCCCTTGCTGTTGCCTGTCAGCCAGCCAGCCCAGACTGCTCCCACCCATGACGAGATGGTGCAGTCTGAAGCTGGGCCTCTAGGTCCAGTGCTGCTTGCGGTCATCATCCATAATCATCTGCATTGTCCTCTACTCAAAGTCAGCAGCCTTCCACCAGCCATGCTGCAGTCACTGGGGTAGCACTGTGTAGGAGCACAAGGACACACAAAGGCACAAGGAAGACATGTATAAAAAGAATGCATAAGAGTGATTAGTTGATGTTTGTATGCTATATCATATGATTTAAGTTATAAATTTGGTTTGTAATATTTGTTTTGTGGTGGCTTTTATTTTTGCATTATGGCCATGTGGACGCTGTGATGATCAGTAACAGAGGGAAGGTAAAGTATTTGCTGTGAATGGGGAATTGAAGTTGCATTTACTGGTATCACAGTCAGATTAGTTGTTCACCAACAGCACAGCCAGAAAGGAGCCATCTACGTTTGCTTTGCCCTTTCCCTTCCTCCTCCTCAGCTGCTTGCCAGCTGATGGCAGGTGCTGTTCCCTCATGATAGCGACACCAGAATCATGAGCCATGTCATCAAAGGATAGGACTTGTTGCGCAGTAGCCACCCTGAAGTTTCTCCCTCTTATTAGCCCCTTGATTATTCTCTATTTCTGGTATTAATTTGTGTCTTCTACTGTGAAGACAGACACAAAATATTTGTTCAATGCCTCTGCCATTTCCTCATTCCCCATGATAATTTCTCCTGTCTTTGCCTCTCAGGGATCGATGTATACTTTAGCTACTCTCCTCTTTTTCATATACTTGTAAAAGCTCTTACAATTGTTTTTTTTTTATATGCCTGGCGATTTTACTCTCGTTCTTTTTTTTTCTTCTCTTATTTAAACTTCTCAGTCGCCTTTTTCTGGTTTCAAAAACAGTCCCAATCCTCAGGCTTACTATTATTCTTTGCAGCATTACAAGACTCTTCGTTTAATCTAATACTATCCTTAACTTTCCGAGTAAGCGAGAGATGGATATTTATTGCTGTGTTTATTTTTATTAATGAAAGCTATTTTTGTTGAACATTTTGAATTCTTTTAAATGTTTCTCACTGTTTATTTATCGCCATATTTTTTAGTCTAGTTGCTCAATCAACCTTAGCCAGCTCTCCCCCCATTCTTATGTAATTGGCTTTGTTTAAGTTTCAGGTTCTTGTTTGGAACTGGAATATGTTGCATTCAAACTCAATATAGAATTCAGTTGTATTCTGGGCATTTTTTTTCAAAGGATCTTTTACTATGAAATTACGAATAAACCTTGCCTCTTGCATAATACTAGATCTAAAATAGCTTTATCCCTACTTGATTCCACAATATATAATTCCAGGAAATTGTCATGAAAGCATTCTACAAACTCAGCTTTCAGACCACCTTTGCCAATTTGATTTGTCCAGTCTATATGAAGATTAATGTCCCCCATAATTATTACATTGGCTTTGTTACAAACTCCAATTATTTCTTGCTTAATGCTCTGCCCAACAGTATAACAACTGTTAGGGAGACTGCAAACAACTGCCACCAGTATTTTCTGATCCTTTCTATTCCTAATCTCCACTCATACTGATTCTACTTCCTGATATTCTCAGCCAATATAATTTTTCACTACTGTCCTGATATTATCCTTTATCAGGGCTACTCCTCCTTTTCTACTCTGCCTGTCTATTTGAAACGTTGTGTACCCTAAAATATTTATTTCCCAACACTGATCACCTTGTAACCATGTCTCTGAAATGGCAATTAGATCTAAACCATTTATCTCTGTTTGTGCCATTAGTTCATCTATCTTGTGAATGCTTTGTGAATTCGGATAAAGAGCCTTCAATTCTAATGTTTTACTACTATTCTTTTCATGGACCTTATTCGCTGATGCACTATTTCCGTTAATCTCTTTGTCCCTACCTGTCCCACTCTGCCCAAATTGCTATACTGTTCTATTGTCTCGACTTTTCTTTTTAGATTTCCAAACTGTCCTTCACCTGAACCCTCTCCCGCACCCTCACCCATTATTAGTTTAAAGCCCTATCCACAGCCCTAGTTATGCAATTCACCAGGATGCTGATCCCAGTCTGGTTTAAGTGGAGCCTATCCCAAAAGAATAGCTCCCTCTTTCCCTAGTACTAGTGCCAACACCCTATGAATCAAAACCCCTTCCTCCCATACCACTCTGAGCCATGTGTTAATTCTTTGTTTGACCCTATGCCAATTGTTTGCTTCAGTAATGCAGGCTATGGTTACAGTTCCTCTTGAACTGCAACATAGTTAAGAAATGGAGAACAAACAGCAAGGAGTGGAAACAGAGTGATGAGGGAGTGATGAGGGAGAAGAGCTCTCAGTAGAAGTTCTTACACGCCAAAGGTCTTTGGGGAGCACTTCTCTTACCCCCACCTCAGCCAGGAGCAGTGTGTGAAGCACCTACGTTTCAACAAGAAGTTGGCCAGTTGAACAGTGCCACATCCTACACATCCTGAGTTCCGATGAAGGGTCACTGACCCGAAACGTTAACTCTGCTTCTCTTTCCACAGATGCTGCCAGACCTGCTGAGTGGTTCCAGCATTTCTTGTTTTTATGCCACATCCTACATCCCAACCTGTAGCATCACAGCGGGGTAAGGAGGGCGATACTAGTGATCACCATGATCATTTTGGTCCTCAATTTCTACAGTAATGGGAGCAGATAAAATTAGCAACATCTCACAGTTCACTGTCCATCTTTGCATCAGTGAGGTGACAGAGGCCTTGTATGTTGCAAAGAGTGGACCTCATAATCTTCTCACTGACCAAAGAGAAGCAGGAGGAGAGAGCACATACTAGTGGGATTCCTAGTGATGCAGGGTGCAATCTACTGCATGTATGTGGCTCTGCTGGCCCCACATGTTCTGTAACCACTCGATCAATTTCCAGTTGGTGTGTGACCAGGCTCAGATGATCCTTTCAATGAAAGCCTGCTATCCTAGTATTCATCCTTGGCAGTCAGCTGTACCTGACATCTTTGGTGCACCATGAAGAACCAGAGGCTGACTGCTGGGTGACAAGTGATTTCCACTTTACACCTGGCTAATGATTCCTCTTCGCAGCTCGACTATGCCAAGATAACACACCTATAATGAGAGCCATGCAGCGGCCATAAACATCCTGGAGCAAACCATCAGTGTGCTAAAGCAACTGTTCCACTGCCTGGATCACACAGGGAGGGGTGTGGGGGGGCGGGGGGTGGGGGTGCCTCCAATATTCAGCAGAGCATATATCAAAGTCTGTGGTGGCCTCCTGCATCCTCCATAACCTTGCTATCATGAAGGTGCAACCTTGCCACCAGGCCTTGGAAGGCCAACTCGGGAGAAGGAGGTAGAGGACGAGGAAGAAGAGGAGTAGGGGACAAGGCACTAGTACTAGTGAGCAGATACAAAGACTCTGATTCCCCTGAGATGTCATCACAATTGCTCAACAATTCACCACCTTTCAATCCGTCTGCTACATACCATCACAGTGTCCTCTTCGCCAAAATCCTAAATTAAAAAACAACAAAAAAACCTTTCCATAACATATTATCCAACAACACATCCAATAATTTTTTTTTTTGAGTACTGGTATCCACAGCCATAATGGTAGCAGTCTGAGCCTGCATGATACCAATCTGGGCTTGCATGGCAACAAGTATGGCTCTCACGACCTCAGTCTGAGCTTCCACAGCAGCACTAAGACTTCAGTTGCTTCTGCCTGTACTGCAATAGAAACTGAGACATTGGACATCAGATTCTGCATCATGAATGGGCCTGCAAGTGCTATCATGGAGTTAACCATCATTTCCACACTATTCCATGTTCTTTGCCAAGTTGAAGCTGGACTCTTCCATTCTCCTTGACAGCGACAAGGGGCTTTGTGGCAGGTCTACCAGTGCACCAAGCATCTCATAAGCATGCCCAGCAATGTTTTCCTGTACACTGCCCCATCAATGTCCTCATCTGAACAATTTGCAGTGGAACTCGCCCTTTGGTGAGCTGGCACATGAATTGTCTTTTCTCCCCTAGTCTGACTGCAGCCCACTCCTGCCCAGTGACTCACCACATGCTGATCCCAACTTTATACTCCCCTCAAAAGTTTGTGTAGTGCCATTATCTGACTTGGTAACTGCAAGTGTTGGATCAAGTGACAGTGTTTTGTCATCAGGGGTCTGGTGTATTTCTTGCCCTTCTTCATGTGGCCACACTGTCAGGCCAGGTGGCAGTTCTTGGTAATCTGACAGCAGAAATGCAGAAGAGGAGAGTTGCAGTGATGAAAAGGGGGTGGGGTGGAAAGCAATAGCTCCATAGTCACACCATCTGCAGTTTGCACTTCATGGCTGATAGCAGGATGAGGGTAACGTGAGTTTTGGGAAAGGGCTTAAGGCAGGAACATTCTGTCACCCTGCATGTTCTTGGTGATGCTGGATGCAACAACCTCAGTAACATCTGGCCTCATCATGCCAAGCACTGTCTCCTGCAGAGGGCTCAGTTGGTGCCGGTGTGCCTGTCCCTCGCTGGTTCTCTGCTGCTCCCTCTGTTATGGGCCACCTTGTCTGGTAAGAGAGAGGGAAGACTGTCAGAAAAATGTCAATGATCATGTTGCAATGTGTTTGGGTGATGTGCCTGCCATAGCAAAATAGCTGGACGTATGTGGAAGCAGTGCAAGGTGGATGTGAGGCTGGCAATATTGGCACGCGTGTAAGGGTGAGGTGGAATCTCTGAATGTTGGGCATTAGTCCTGATTGCTGATGGACCAGTGATAAGGATGTGGTGCATTGAGCAGTGTGAAATGCTGGTGGCACGGTGGGTAGATATCGTCATGTGAAGACGTATTCACTGACCTTGTCCACCCATGTGAGGTTATTAAACTTTTTTCCAGCAGTGCAGCCAGATCCTTAAAGCCAGACTCTGGGAATTGACTTTCTTGGCAACCTGCTCCTTTTCCCTCTCAGGCTGTGCCTTGAAGGTCTCCTGGCCCCATGTGAGAACCTGGCATCTTTCCTCCTTTCCACCTCCATTACTAATGCCTCAAGTGCCACATCAGTAAACCTGGGAGTCCTCCTCCTTGCTTGTTGCTCCATTTGCAGTGTTTTGTCCTTCCAGCCAAACCTTCCAGAGACAGTTACAGCAGTTTCTGTTGGACGAGTAGAGCTCCCCTTTAAGAGGGTCAGGATACCTTTAAGGGGTCCAGGCTAGCTGGCATCATGCTAGCGATGCACGCTGCTGGGCCGCCTGTTGAGCATGCAACCAGCCTTCCATGCTGGGCTGCATGCTGAAATCATTTAGATGATTGGACAGCCTGAAATTTGCTTTCTGCTTGCCTTAACGGTATCAGGTGTGGGGTAATCACGCACCGCAATCCCCTTATCAGAAAATCAACCTTATTTAATTCATCCTCCATAAAATTCTTAAGTAGCTTTACTGGGTAGATGCTGGGAGAAGTATCCCCTGGCTGGGGAGTCTAGATCTAGGGGTTACAGTCTCAGAATAAGGGGTTGGCCATTTAGGACACAGATGAGGGAACATTTCTTAATTCAAACGGTTTGAATCTTAGGAATTTTCTTCCCCAGAGGTCTGCGGATGCTCAGGATGAATAAATATATTCAAGATAGAGATCGAGAGATTTTTGGATACTAAGGAAATCAATGGATATGAAAATAGGTGGGAAAGTGGAGTTGAGGTACCAGATCAGCCATGATTTTATTTAATGGTGGAACAAGCTTGAAGGGCCGAATGGCCTACTCCTGCTACTATTTCTTAAATTCTTATGCCCTTATGTCTTATTAACCTAAAGACAATTTGGAAATAAAGGAGGTGAAATTCAGTATCAGCAGAGGTGGCAGTGGATAAACAGTGGCTGTGGATTGACTGCCCTTTATACATACTTCCTGATTTTCCTTTATGTTGCAGTCAGTGGAAAGGTAAATCGGGCAGGGGGTATAATGGGGGATCCATTAGCTGCCACAAGCTTTATGTTTCTGCTGAAGATGAATCTCACCCCTAAGTGTTTGTTTTTCAAGGGGAAAAGGAGGTTAAATTTAGGGACACTGTTTTATTTGGTGGCACTATTCGCTGTCATTTTAAGCGAAATTTGAAATGGCTTGGAATGCTTTTAACAAAAAAGTGATTCTCACACTTAAACAGAAAGGTTGATATTCCCCTGGTACTATTCCCTGCCATAAGTGCAGTGGGATGGAACTTCCAACCACTACTTTGACCCTGCCATGACACTCTGCTAAATCTTCTAGTTGGAACATGAACATAATACAGTTGAATGGCCACATCAGTAGTGGCGCCGCTGAGCACTCACTCTGCAGAGAAAACAGAATCTCGGAGCGGTAAGGGTCAATAATCATACAAGTTAAGTCAGAATTCTGCTTGTTACGTGACCAAAGAAAATGTCTCTGCTTTTTAAAGGTCAATAATAACTCATTTTCCTATGGAGCCAAGTTGAATAATTTTGTTGACGTTTTTATTCACTTTTCAAAGACAAGGATATCATTTCCCTGTGACTGGAATTAGCATTACTTTATGCAGATACAGTATAGATTGCAATATTGTCATCTGATCTATTTTTAATTTCATAGAATCATAGTATGTAATAATCCCTGAATTTCTGTGATCATTTGCCTAACTTTCCGTATCTCAGACTTTTCTTGTTCCAGTCCTGATTGAGATTAAGTCTCCAGAAACTGAACATTAATATACTTTGACGATGTTGTTGCTCAGAACATTCGGGACTGTGGATAAGAGCCAGGAGACACTTTTGATTAAATTAGGACAGCCGTAGTAATGTTCAACAGACCATGGTGATCATAAGCAGTAGAAGTGAAATAAGGCATGGTCTCCACTACTGATAGCTATCAAGCAACCAATTTTGGAAAATCTGTTTATATGAGCATTGGGTGAGGCCAGGATTGATCATGATGTTCCTGAAAGTGAAACGGTCTAATGACATTCATAGCAGGATATGGAGTCCAACAGCGGGTACAGGACCTCAGGTACCGTGATTAGGAAATGGTCTAATGTCACTCACAGTGTAGGCTCACATAGACGGAATGACTTTTTGCTTTATGTGCTGGAAATTTCCACAAGCAGAGAGTTGTACAGGATTCCACAAATTTCTCAGTAATCTGTATGTCTTGTAGAATTCTGTGTAAATCTACTGATTGTACAGATTGCATACTGGATCAGCACCTGGTTGGACTGTACTTTGGCCTGGTTGGAGGCTACAGTAGTGTAGTCAATATGATGCTGAACTAGAAACCCAGTGGTCGTGAAGTCAGATCCTAACATGGCAAGTGTGACGTCGAATTTCGTAAATCTGGCTGCTCAGTTGTTGTAAAACATCAACCTAGTACACTGATGTCCTTCAGGAAAGAGATGCTGTTCCCCATCAGGTCGCGCCTATTAACAGCCACTTAAGGGTGTCTTCCCACCGCTGCTGGGATCTTACCAGCAGTGGGAGGGGTGCCTTCACCACACAGGGAGTGCACCTTGTAAAATAAGGCTGGGGGAGGGGCGGGGTGGGGGTGGTGTCTCTCCTTCATGAGCAAATTGTAACCCATGGGGGAGCCCTGCCAGCAAATCCTCCACCTCCATAGACCCCACTCCCCCTGGACTTCATGCCCACCCTTTCACCCTACCATTCACCAGGGCCTTCCGGACTGGTCCCGGTGACCCCATCTCACTTCCCTGAGCTTCAGGGTTCCAGCACTGGGCCTGGGTCCAAGGCCTCTGCAGTACTGGCAATGGCCATTGCTGGCGGTGGCGCGGCCGATATTACCGAGCTG
The DNA here is from genome assembly GCF_036365525.1 of Heterodontus francisci. Taxonomy (NCBI): domain Eukaryota; kingdom Metazoa; phylum Chordata; class Chondrichthyes; order Heterodontiformes; family Heterodontidae; genus Heterodontus; species Heterodontus francisci. The sequence goes on from NC_090376.1 coordinate 109,253,316, forward strand.
CCAGTCCTGTGATTGGCTGGCAGCTCTTGGAGTTGGGATCCCCATCATAAAGGTCTGGGGATCCTGGCGTGGGAAACTTAGGCAGCAAAATAACGGAAGATCGCTCTGCGGGGGCACAAAAAGGTCAAGGTGGGAGGTCCCCTCGCCTTTTCAGCCCTGTGCCAGGAGCCCAGCCTCCTCCACAAAATCCAGCCCAATGGATGGAATTCTATGCTAACAGACCTGCACAATCAGAGGGAGCGGGCGGGATGTGTCAAATCTGTCAAAACAGGATTTCTAAAGATTAAAGAGACCACGGCAGAGGTCAGAATGGCTGAATTGCACATTGACTCCTAAGGCTTCAGTATAAAGGCCTGCTCAGGTCACCAAAAAAAACCTGACCCGAACCTAACAGAACCACATCAGACCCGAGCCCGACCCGGCCCGAGTCCCTCCATTTTTTTCCCGCGCCCAACCTGAGCCCTACCCGACCCAAGCCCGACTCGGCCCGACCACCAGAATGTTCCGTTTACCTACCTTGCGACTCCCAATCTGCAGGAAGCTGCAGCGTGAGCATGATGACTTCATAGAGATGCTCACTCGCTCACTGCGCAGACTCAGAGTTTCCCTCTTGACGTCCCGGACTCCCAGTTCAGGTAGGTTTTTTACTTTTAACACTTCTTGCTGTGTGTCCCGACCTGGACCCGGCCCGACCTGGACCCGGCCCAACCCCACCCGAGCCCAAAAGCCGGACCCGGAAGAGCGACCCGACCCAATCCGAACCCAACACATGTCGTCGGATCCCATCGAGTTCAGGTCGGGTAGCAGGCCTTTACTTCAGTAACCACAGGAATGGAGAGGAGACCTGGAGAGGCTGCCTCCTGGGTCACTGACTCTTACCTGGAGTCCCTGCTGTGGGATCTGAGGGACTGAAGTGAGGTGACGTTTGCCAAGGATGGGAGGAAGAGACCGGCCTCTCAAACCAAACAGCCTTGAATGGAAGTGGTTGAGAAAGGAAACAACAGGAGTGTGGTTCTTTGAACCTGAAAATAGTGCTCCAAGAGATTTAAGGATCTCAGGAGGACAGAAAAGGTGAGTGTTTTCACACTTTCCAGGTGCCAACCCCCAAACTCTGACTTTCCCAGCATTCTCCCATACACTACTCAGAGTAACACAAGCTGAAGCTACACTCATTCCTCTCTGAATGTACCTGCTCACATCATCATCTGAACAGCCAACAATGACACCTCATCTTTGTGTCATCTCGTACCCACGCCTCACAGTCACCCTTCATAGATGTTGTCCTTCCCTCCTTTTGAGACAATCCATTTATCATACTCAGAACTCTTTGCTTTCTCTCCTTGCAGGTGAAGAGTGCACACAACCTTGGGGAAAGGCAGAGACCTGGGGCAGGGGTTGTGGGGTGGCCATCCAGTGACAGTCACTTTGATGGTCACTGGCAATGTGTGTCATCCTGGTTCACTGGGAAGGAGGTCTCGTTTCAGGATGCTGCACATGTCAGCAAAAGCTGGCCACAACACCTGAGCCTCATGAGGCACTGGTGCTGACATATGTTGAGAGAGCTGATCCTCTGCCGATAGGCCCTGTGTCTCAGCTCCTTCGAGCTGGATCTCTGTGCCCATCCCTTCTTTCTGTGGAGCGATATGTGGCTGAGAAAACGGTAACTGGTGCTCCTGCTGGTGTTGCTTGACTGTTCCTGGTGCTATTAGTGTAGCTGGTGCTGCTCCTCTTTTTCCTCAAGAGAGGTCCAATGTAGAGCTGAAATGTTGCTTCTGTGCCAGGGTGAAGACTGGCAGAAGGGTAGTGCAGATCAAGGTGAGTGAAGTGCAAGACAGGTGAAATGATTTCCAAGAAGCTGGAGGTCACTGGTCAAGCAGTGAACACACACTTTCAGAAGAAATGCTGTGAGCACCAGACTCTCACATGGGCAGGGCTGCAGCTATTCACTTTTATTCTTTGAAGCCTTCCCAGCCTGTAAGTTTCACTGAGCAAGCAATACTCTCTGTGCTCTCACCTGGTTGACCCTGAAGAGTTCCGCACAGCTTGGCAAATCTGTGTGCTGGCTTTTAAAGCCAGACTGCTGGGTTAAAGCTTGAGTTAATTCGGGATTTAAATATTGAAATGGCTTACCTGACAGCTCCATGGGGGTTTCCCGCTCGCCTGTAAACCCATTCGGGTTAAACCTAGAAGTGAGTGGGGTTATATTGGATTCCTGATGAAATGCCACTTTGCAGGGCTTTAACCACCCCCCTACCCCCACCCAAATTGACCTCACCTTAAACAGTTAAAATTCTGCCCCATAACTCCCCTAATCCAATTTCTCTCAAGGGAACCAATCGTTGCCACAATAGTTAATCACATTTCAGTGTCACTGTTAATTTTTGAATAGGCTATAAATGGTAAAACTTTCTTATTAGACAACAACCTATTTCAGCTCAATATCCAGCTCTCAGCTTCTACCCTTCTAATTCTTTCTGATTGTATATCCTTACCTCACTCTTCCACTATCTGTGGCATAGCTTTCAGACATCATGTTCCTGCCCTCAAAAAATTGTCTTCTAAATTCCATCATCCTGCTGCATTGTCCACCACCCCTTTCAAAAGCCTCCTGAAACCTCACTTCTGGGATACAGGTCTGGTCACAATTTCCAGTCACAGCCTTGTTTCACAAACTCTTACACCTTGTCAGGCAGGTTTTCCAGGTCTCAGTAACAAGATGATGTGCTACCAGTGTGAGGTACCAGAAAGCTGGTAGTAATTGTGAAATTGTAAATCAGCAACAAATAAAAGTCTGTGGACAAAATCTGCTGGAATTATTCACAGGATTTTATGGTACATGACACTGAAATCTTTCAGGGTGATTCAGCAATGTGATACTTTTCAATTGGAAGTGGCACTGGTAGGGAATACATTTCAGGAATTCATCGGATTGCTGAATGACCTTTTGTGTGTGTTCTTCGTTATACCACAGCTCTATCATTAAAAAATACTTAGGATGAATTAATACACTTGTATTAAATGCCAGCTTATTTCATTTTTTAAAAATTTATCAATAATAACACATTAATAACCTACATAAAAAAGTGTTCCTTCTGATGTCACTTGAATATAATTATATAACCCAAATGTTTTCTTTAAGACAAATAATTAACTTGAAAGTTGTAATCAGAAAGAAAAACACAATTGGTTGATTTTTTTTAACATAAGGGGCTGAATTTTATCAGCATTTTAGGGATGGGCAGAGGCCTATAAAATGATAAGGGAAGGCAGGAGGTGGAGTGGCCATTGCCTTCCCAACACCATTGAATTTTGTCAGAGCTGGGAAAGACTGAGGGCAGCCTTGGGTAATCTGTGACCCACAGCAGCAAAGGCAGTCCCATGCCAACACACCCCCTCCCCTCAACAACCACCATGGCCCATACCCTCACCCAGCGAGCCCAACCCACTTACCTGCACTCCGAGCCTCCAGCCCCACTCCTGGTCCCAGGCCTGCTGTAGTACTAGCAGTGTCCTTCCCTCCCAGTGGCGCTGCTGGGACTGCTAAGTTGAGCTCCCTGCCCTCTGATTGGCCAGCAGCTCCTGTAGGCGAGCTCTCCATTCTTAAAGGGACCATTCACCCGGCAGTTAACTGGCTGAGTGCCGTAAAATGCAGCCGGTGTCCCCTAAAAGGCTGAGGTGGGATTCCTCTTGTCTTTCTAGCCCGCCGTCATGACCTCCGCTGCCTGCATAAAATAAATCACAAGGATTTGTGTTTTCAGCTGATTATATAATCATCAATACTCACCTTGAGTTTCCACGTGTTACTAATTTCTGAGGAATTTTGTGAAAACCAACATTACAGGATCCTATTTTTACTGGGCACCAGTTTTAGTAACAGCCATACAGATCAAACAAACTTTCTCATCTTGTTAGGAAAGTCCGTTCATGTTTCAATAACAGGACAATGTGCTGCTAACTGATACACCATGGCATGCTATGCCTTCAGATGCTGCTTTGGCACCAAAGCAGTCTACTAGAATGGCACCGACAAGCCACTCCATTGCCTTGAGTTAAAGAAGTAATTGAGGGTAGTCGAGGGCGATTTGAAAAATTTGAAACAGTATTAAATTACTGAATGTAGCAATAAATCATCAAATTCCTGCATCAGCATTGCAAGTGCTATCAGTACAGAGAGTAATCAGCTGGCTGATAACTGAGAAAATTATCACCCAGAACCAATAAGAAATGCCAATCACCAAGGACACGTTAAAGGCTAGGACGTCTGCTTGGGGTAACTCAAGTAATGTATCTTCACATTTATTGTGTGTACCTGAAAGGATAAGGTATTGAATGGTTTGAATATTTTCTCCCCATCGCCATGAACTTCACTGGGCTTCTTTCAGTTGGTTGCGTTATCAGGGCATTTACTCAATATCATGTTTATGTGAGAATGTTGCTGTTCGGGTAATTTTATTGAAACAATGAAGAGTGGGATCGTGTGGGTTCATGCCTTAGAGGAGCGTTGATATGGGATGTTTGCCTGCCATGCTAACCCCTACCATGAAACTGATCCATTTCCGTGGGTCAGGGCTCATTAGTTATGCAGAGTGGGTTCCTGATGGTTTCCTCATCACAATGGCTTTATAGCCAATGGGCAAAATACAGTCAATGCTGCATGGGAAATCTGGAATAGGGAAGGGTCAGCATTAAAGGGGAAAAGTTTCTGAGTTTATTGAAGTATGATGTTACCAATAAGGCAAAGCATTCCACAGCAAGAAAGGGGCCTAAACAGTGCCAATCAGCAGTTCTTCACTCGCTAATAATGCTTTTAGTATATTTTCTATTGATGCCTAAGGGTTTACTGTGACCCCTATCTGGCAGTCTCCAAGGTCAGTAGTACTTCAGATCAACATTCCTTCTAATTAATAATGAGTATTAGCACAGAGCTGGGCTAGTGGCATTAATTAAAATTAATAGTTTAAACAAGGTACTAACTAGATTCTAAAAGAGGGTGTAGAGATTTTTTTAGATCATGGATGGACATTGAAACCTGTTGTTTTTAATTGCTGCACTATGTATTAATTTCAGGACACTTCATGTGTCTTGGGGGACTGTGTGTTGGAGGTGACTCCAGCTGCTTAAGCTCGAACTCAGGGTTTCCAAGCTTGAAGGACGGCTGGAGTCACTGAAGTGTATCCAGGAGGATAAGAGTTTCCTGGATCATATGTTCCAGGAGGTGGTCACCCCGCAGCCAGTAAAAGTTCAGGATAGTAGATGGCTGTCAATCCAGAAGAGTAGGAAAACGCAGGAAGTGCAGGAGACTTTAGGATGTGTGCCACTTTCAAAACAGTACTCAAGCATGGAGACTGCTGGAAGTGACAACACCTTGAAGGAGTGCAGTACAGACCATAACATCAATGGGCAAGGGACTGCAGACGAGTAGCAAAACAGTTGTTATTGAGGTGTGTGGTCAGATATTCAGGATTGAAGGAGGAAGTTAAAAATTAAGACCTTGAAGATAGTCATCTCTGGAGTACTCCCAGTGTCACACACTAGTGAGAGAAGAAGTAGGAAGATAGGAAGGAACAATGTGTGGCTTGAGACATGGTGCAGGAGGGAGGGCTTCAGATTCTTGGGACATTGGGACCAGTTATGGGGCAGAAGGCAACAATTAAAAAGGGATGAGTTGCACCTCAACAGGAAAGGGACCAATGTCCTTGCAGGGAGGTTCACGAGTGCTGCTAGGGAGGGTTTAAAATAAATTGGCAGGGGGCTGGGACCAATATATAGAAGTAGAAAAGAAGGAATAAGGTGCATAAGGGAATGAGAGTTGTATAATACTAGAAAAGGAAGTAGTATCACATTAGATAGGAAAAGACTAAGAAGGGCTATGAGGAATACAACAACAGGTTTAGAATGTATGTATGTAAACACACAAAGTGTGCTGAGTAATGTTGGTGAGTTATAAGCACAAATAGCCACATTGGAATATGATGTAGTGGCAATAACAGAAAGTGGCTTCAAAATGGTGAAGATTAGGCACTTAATGTCTAGGATATAAGGTGTTCAGAAAAGATAGAAAAGGAGAAAAGGGAGCTAGTGTAGCAGTACTAATTAGGGAAGACACTGTGATGTTGGAAAGAGAGAATGTCCTTGAGGGGGCAAAGACAGGATCCTTTCAGTTAGAGTTGAGAAGCATAAAGGTTATGATCATGTTACTGGGGGTATTCTCCAAATAGTGTGAGAGTAATAGAGGAGCAAATCTACAGGGAAATCACAAAGATGTGCAAGAACTATAGAGTGGTGATATTGGGGGACTTTGATTAGCCAAATATCAATTGGGATAGTGTTGAAATTAAAGGAACAATGGATGATCGTTAAGGAAGAGATGTTTCAGGTAGAGGTTAGGTACATTCCAACAAGAGGGAAATGCAGGGAAACCAAAGCCATGGCACTTTAGATGATGAGGGAGATAAAGAATATGATGAAACAAAAGAAAAGGGTGTATGATGCATGTCAGGTGAACTCTTCAAATGAGAACCAGGCCAAATACAATAAGTTGCGAGGGGAAGTGAAGAGGAAAATAAGACTGACAAATCAAGAATATGAGAATAGAATGGCAGTTAACATAAAAGGGAATCCAGCATGTCAATAGTAAGCAGGTAGTAAGGGTGGAGTGCAGCCTATTCGAGACAAAGAGGGTGATGTATGCTTAGAGATACAGGATAAGACTACTTAATGAGTACTTCATATTGGTGTTTTCTAAGGAAGAGGATGCTGACAAAATATCATTCAAAGTGGGGATGGTAGAGGATAGATGAGGTGAAAATTGATAGGCAGGATGTACTGGAAAGGCTGACAAGGCTTTGGGTGGATGAGGCTCCTGGTCCAGATGGCTTGCATCCCAAGTTGCTAAACGAAGTGGGACTGCAGGTCGTGGAAGGGCTTGCCATAATCTTCCAAACTTCCCTAGACACGGAATGGTACCAGAGGGTTGTAGAGTGGCAAACGTGATACCCTTATTCAAGAAAAGGTGTAAGGATATTCCTAGTACCTACAGGCTGGTCAGTTTACATCAGTGGTAGGTAAGATTTTAGAAACAATAATTGGAGAAAAAAATCAACAGGTGCTTGGAGAGGTTTGAATTACTAACAAGAGCCAGCACAGATTTATGAAAGACAGATCATGCTTGCCTAATCTAATTACATTTTTTGATGAAGTAACAGAGATGTTTGATGAAGGGATGTTGTATGTTGTCTATATGGGTTTTAAGAAGGCATTTGACAAACTACCACATAAAAATCTGGTTAACAAAACTGAGGCTCAAGGAATAGGAGGGTCAGTGTCAGCTTGGATTAAAAAAAAAAATTGGCTTAAGTTCAGAAAACAGCAAGTTGTGGTAATTCTTTGTTTTTCAGACTGGAGGATGTTAGACAGTGGTGTTCCCCAAGGTTCAGTGCTGGGATCACTGCTTTTTTGACATTATATATATATATATATATATATATATATATATATGAAATGCAGAGAACATTTTCAGAATATGCTGGTGATACCAAACTTGGAGATGTGACAAACAGTGAGGATGATACCAATGGACTGCAACAGGACATCGATATGCTAGCAGAATGGGCAAACAAGTCGAAGATGGAATTTAGTACAGAGAAGTGTGAGGTGATGCATTTTGGCAGAAGGGATAGGAAGAGGCAATACAGACTTAATAGAATAGTTCTAAAGACTGTGCAGGGACACAGGGACCTGGGGGTTCATGTGCATAGATCTTTGAAGGTGGCAGGACATAGTGAGAGAGTAATTAGCAGAGCATATGGCATCTTGGGCTTCATAAATATAGGTATTGAGTACGAAAGCAGGGAAGTTCTGCTGAACCTTTATAAAGCTTTGGTTAGGCCACAGCTGTAGTATTTTGTCCAGTTATGGTCACCAAAATGTAGGAAGGATGTGTGGGTCCTTGAAAGGCTGCAGAGGAGATTTATCACACTTGTTCCAGGAATGATGGATTTTAGCTACAAGGTTGGGTTGAAGAAGCTAGGGTTGTTCTTCTTGGAGTTTGAGGGAAGATTTGATAGAGGTGTACAAGATTATGACAGGTTTATATAATGTCGACAAAGAAAAGTTGTTCTCATTAGCTGATCAAAGAAGGACTAGGGGACAAAGATTTAAGGTTTTGGGCAAGAGATGCAGGGAGTTTGTGAAGAAGAACTTTTTTACACAGTGGATGGTAATGACCTGGAGCTCTCTGCCTCTAAGTGTCGTGGAAGCAGAGATGATCAATGACTTCAATAGGAATTTGAAGGGGCAGTTGAGGGGAATAAACTTGCAGGGTTATGGGGATAGAGCGGGGGATTGGGACTGACTGGATTGCTCTACAGGGAGTTTGGCATGGGCTCAATGGGCCGAGTGGCCACTTTGTGTGCTGTCATGACTCTATAATTTTTTTTTTGTGGCACTTATTCATTTAAGTGCACAGGCCCTTTATATTTCTTTGTATAGCTGCGCCTGCATAGTAACTTGTGCTTAGCCTGCTTGGGAACTTCTGAATTCCTGCGCAGTCTTGCAGCATAGAGGGAACATTGCTTTAGATGGGAGGCTACAGAAGCTTCCCAGTTCAAGGAGCAGGTGACTAACTCTCTGTTGGGAAGGTGGGATAGAAAGATTCCTCCTGGCGCTACCTAGGGTAGAAACCAGTGGTAGGCTTCCCCACCCAATTTCCCTTCACTTTCCACTGCTATGCCACCTGAATTTTGGACATTGTCGAGGAGAAAAATCTTGTCATTTCCCTCCATAGCTACTAACAGACCTGCTTTGGCTGTTTGAGGTTCTCTTGTTGGTAAAGTCATCAGTTGGCATCAGGCCAGAAACAGTGAAGACTTTTACCTGACATAACGTCAGTGAGTACATTAGTTCTGCTCCTCTTGTCTTGTCCAATGATTCCTGCAGCCTTTATCTGTCATTTTTGACATCTGCTTACCTGCCTCCTGAGCAGTATTTCACAGAAGCCTTTTTCCGTTGACTGTTGTGCTGAAGGGTATCCAAAGGACGGTCCTTTGTCAAAGCACTTAAGAATAAAATCTGTCTATCTGGCTGATCATAGGATAGCTTAAGTCAACTTTGTTTTGCTTTCTTTTGTTTTGCTCTATAGTTGTAGAAACTTAGAATAAACTTTAATGAAGTTAGAAAAACAATGTATCAATTTTCAGTTTTACAGGAAGAGGCGAGATTAAGTCATATACATGTCACTATGTGAGTTCGATTTACCCTCATTTATATCAATAGTCTTATAAGCTAAGTAAATAAGGAAATATGCAGTACCTGGAGTGCACAGGCAATGACCATCTCCAACAAAAAAGAAGTTAACCATCTCCCCTTGATGTTCAATGGCATTACCATTATTGAATCCCCCACCTTCAACATCCTGGGGGTTACCAAACTTAACTGGACCAGCCATATAAATACAGTAGCTACAACAGCAGGTCAGAGGCTGAGAATTTTGTGGCGAGTAACTCACCTCCTGTCTTCCCAAAGTCTGCCCACCATTTACAAGGCACACGTCAGGAGTATGATGGAATACTCTCCACTTGTCTGGATGAGTGCAGCTCCAATAATACTCAAAAAGCTCGACATCATACAGCACAAAGCAGCCCATTTGATCGGCACCCCATCCAACATCTAAACATTCACTCCCTCTACCACCAGCACACAGTGGCAGCAGTGTGCTTCATTTACAAGATGCACTGTAGCACCTTGCCAAGTCTCCTTTGACAGCACCTTCCAAACCTGCGGTCCCTAACACCTTCTGGGACAAAGACAGCACCATTTGCAAGTTCCCCTCCAAGCCAAACACCATCCTAACTTGGAACTATATCACCATTCCTTCACTGTCCCCGGGTCAAAATCTTGAAACACTCTTCCTAACAGCACTTTGGGTGTACCTGCTCCACATGGACAGCGGTTCAAGAAGGCTGCTCACCACCACCTTCTCAAGGGCAATTAGGGATGGGAAGCAAAGGCTGGCCCAGCCAGTGATGTTCACATCCCATGAAAAAAAAAAACACAATGTCATGATAGTAGCAAATTATCAATTGGTGATGTTAAACGGACAGAAGTGTAAAATATTTGGGGAAAGTAGTGTTCTATGCTGGAGTGGACACTGAACATATACAATAATATAAAACTGGATTAACAAAGGAAAGTAGAGGCTCAGGAACAGCAAAATCTCAGAAGTGCTCAAACAGCTATACACTGTGTCGTGGATCAAGTAGATCCGTTCCCTCCGATTATAAACCAAAAGTTGGAACTGAAATATAATGAAAGTAGATCCAGCCCCGTGACAAGAGCCAACAAGGCAGCGGGAACCCCACCTCTGCCTTTTCATGCCCCTACTCCCTGGAGCAATCCACCGTTCTTTTTAAATCGAAATTTCAGGAGTGACGGTCTCCGTCCTTTTATAGATGGGGTTCCACCTCCAAGAGCTGCCAGCCAATCAGAGGGCCAGCAACTCAGCAGTATCAGCAGAACCATCGGGAGTGGTGGCCACTGCCAGTACTAAAGAGGCCTCGGACCCAGGCCCAGCGCTGGAACCCCAGAATAGAGATAGGTGAGGTGGGGGTTGCCGGGGCCAATCCAGAAAGCCCTGGCAAGGGGATATAGTGGTTGGTTGTGCAGTCCAGGGGGAAGGGCATCCTGGGGGGGGGGGGGGTAATGTGGTTCCCGGTGGGATCCTCCATCAGCCACAAATTGCCATGAAGCAGGGACCCACCCCCAAGCCTACAGGGAGGGTGCCTCATGTTGCAAGGCGTCCTCCCAGCGTGGAAGAGGCACCTCCTGCCAATGATAAGATCCCAGAGGCGGTGGGAAGAGGCCCTTAATTGGCCATTAAGAGGCCACTTAAGGGCCTCACTTGGCCTTTGGGCAGGCTATACCGTTGGCCTATACCGTCCCCGGGAAGATCACTTGGCGGCGGAGAGGCAACGGGCCCTCCGCCCCGCCTGTCCCTCTAACACACATCGCGATACTCTGTGGCCTCTCCCCCCTCCCCCCCCCCCACCCCGCCTCCAACCCCACCTCAAGGGCCTCAGTGTTAGCAATTGTATAACAAGGTTCCACTAATTATGGCCACTGCTTCAACAAGGCAGTGGACTGGATTTTGTATTCCCATCACCGAGAGCCACAGAACATGACGGCCGTCCCCCAAGGGACCCGTGCCATCGCACTGATGCGATTACGCGGCGGACAGGCACTTTATATATTCACGGGGCAGCCCCCCCAATCATGTGGTGGGGTGGGACTCGGTGATGCCGTTCACAGCATCACCTGTTCAAGGAGCAGGTACTGGTGCCATTTTTAAAAGGTTGCCAACCTTGCAAACAGTACACCACAATACAGAGTTCACCCCTTCCCCCACCACCCATCAGAGTGCAAAGTTTACCCCTTCCTTCCCCAAACCCATCAATGTGCAGAGTTAACCACTTCCCCACCTCGGTGACGCCAGCTTTCACTGGATGGGAAGGTGAAGGCGCATGAGTGCCGTTTGTCACACTGAGGATCGGGAACTGAAGGTAAGATTGCTGCCGTTTATATTTTAATTCATGTAAACGTGTTATTTAAATATGCTCATTTGCATCTCATTGCAGAGTGGTGGAGGGGCCGTCACAGAGCTTCCCCGCCACTGGGAAGATTAGGCCCAAAAATCCTGGTGTCGAGTTACATGACGGTCGCTGCTGCTCCGATTTTCCCGCGCCCCCCACTTATCGTGGAACCCGACATCGGGCTGGGACCAAAATCCAACCCTATGTTTTTCCTGGCTAATGACCACATGTAGGTAATGAAGTCAATCCTTTTACAAGTGGACACCTTTTCACTAGTATATTCTTCACAATTCACAATTCCTTTGATAGACTTTTCATAGCAGGGTAGCAGATAGGGCAGATGGCTGACCTAGAAGTGACAGCAACATTTTGAATCTGTTCATTATGTTAGTTATGATATTGATTAAGTGTGTCAGATAACAGCAAGTAGCCTGGTATGCCCAGACAGATTTAAGATAACAACTACACATCAGAGGCGAGGCATATTGAAAAAGAATGAATTATTCTTCTGACAGTAAAGGATCATCATACTTTTTGGCTTAAAGGTCAGATGAGAGCTAAGCAGCAGAGCCTGTGCACAGTCTTCTCTTTCTTTCTATAAACTAGTACTTCCTTTACTTATCTGATTTTACTGAAAAACTGTGTGACATTACAGCCAATTTTTCTGTTGTTGCTAATTTTAGCAGATAAAGTAGCTCTGGGTAAAGAATGGTTTGATATTAGTCTGAAAAGCTCAAATGGACTATTTGTACTTAGAGCTGTTCTGAGGATCCGTACCTGTGCAAAAACAAATTCATGGACTTTGATGAGAAGTGAGTAAAGGATTGATTTTCTCTTCATTAAGGGTCATTAATGATGAACATTTCCAGTTTTCTATTCAGACCTAGCATTACTGATTTTAACAAAATATTACCACAGCAGTTAACAAAGTGAATAGTATACTGGACCTTTCTCTCTGTCAGCAGCCATTGCTGAATGTGCTGTGTAATGAAAGAGAAGGAGGAGAAGAGGGCAATCCAGAAGGGCACAGTGCATAGGAGGTATAAGTCTATAAAAGGTGCAACCCATGGCATTAGGTATACCCAACAGAATAAACTAAGAAACTAAGAATAAACTCAGAGCATGACGGGCCCCCCATTTTACTTTTATTTTTAGTTATTTTTTCTTTTTTCTTTTTTATGTTTGTTTTATTTTAGTTTGTTCAATTTGTTTCTACTGTGCCTACCCACTGTGTTTTTTTCATGTTTGTGCTTGTGGCTGTTCAATTTGCAGTCCGTTAACACCCTATCTGTACTAATGCTTTGACTTTTAACACACCATTAACATACCGTTTGCCTTTGCTCCCTGACCTTCTGGTCAGCTATTCTGTGACCTTGTCCTATCAACACCTTTTCTTTTGTTATCTTTTGCTCCACCCCCACTTTACTTGCTTAAAATCTTTTACATTTCTTATATCTGCCAGTTCTGAAGAAGGGTCACTGACCTGAAATGTTAACTCTGCTTCTCTCTCCACAGATGCTGCCAGACCTGCTGAGTATTTCCAGCATTTCTTGTTTTTATTTCAGATTTCCAGCATCCACAGTATTTTGCTTTTAATTAAGAAAAAAATGGTACCTTTCACAACCTCAAAACATCCCAAAGGACTTTACAGCTAAGGAAGTACTTTTGAAGTTAGTTATTGTTAGAATGTAGGACACATGGCAGCCAATATGTGCACAGCAAGGTCCCATATGCAACAATGAGATAATGACAAGATAACCTGTTTGGTTGAGGAATAAGTATTGGTCAGGACACCAGAAGAACTCTCTTACTGTTCTTTGAGCAGTGCAATGAGATCTGTTCTGTTCAGTCAAGAGGGTAGAAAAGGCCTTGGTTTAATTTCTCATCCAAAGGGTAGCACCTCCAACAGTCCTTAGCACTACAGTGAAGTGTCAACCTGGATTATGTGTTCCTATCTCAAGGGTGAACCCACAACCTTCTGACTCAGAGGTGAGAGAGCTATCACTCTCTATCAAACAGCAACCTGAGCATGTTATATACGAAATCTCAACCTGGCAGTGGTAGCAGGTGCGGTCCCTAAAACTACAAGGATCATCAGGGATGACAAACCAGCTGTCATGTATTACCAGTGGCAGGGAAGATCACCATTAAAATATGGATTAAATGAGCAGATATTTTTTAATGTGTACTTTAAATAGATACACAGCTTTAATGTCTTATGCTTAGCTTATCTGAAAGTTATGTACATCGGTGAGAATGTTTGAGAGCTGACTGACTGTATGAGATTGTTTACTGTGTGCATAATTATTGTCAGTCTTCATCTTTTTTAACGGCATCATTCTAGTTGCTTTAGATCCAGCTGTACCAGTTCACAACTATATTAAGTGCTTTGCACTTGCCCCATTCTCTGGACTAAATATACTGAGTATAATGAGTTATGCAGGCCTAATTCTTCTATCTTCCTTTGACAGTAATCTGTGTCTACCTACATGTATGGCAGGATAGGTTTATCTGCACTCATTCTCATATTTCACCTTTGCATAATGCTTCAGTTCTGACATCATCCAGCTATCATTGGGCGTCTCCTGGTACATGATCCCACAATGATCTCTTTTCTAATGGGTTCATACCCTTACTTTGCCCATGGTAATCAACCCCTCTGCTCACGAGAGAGCATTTTCCATGTCCTCATATTTTCCACTCATTCTGGCTTGGTTACGCCCAACTTTTAGCTCAGCCAAGTTTCCAGTAAGTACGCAGAGTAAAGCTGTATATTCCTGTGAGTGTATGGGAAACAAAGTGATCAAAAATATGAATTCCCAATAAATGCAGTGGAAGTGAAATTGGTCCTCAGCAAAATTGTTTTTCAATGGAAAAGAGAAACATGTGGGGTGTAATCTGGGCTGATGATTCATTATCAACCATTTTGTACTACTGCTGAGGACCTCCCACTGGGAGAGGGCCGCCACACGCCCCAACACTGTGAGGGCCCAGCCCGATATTGCCAGCGGTGGCGAAGTCTTGTGGCGGCCCCCCGCCACTCAGCAATGGGACTGCTATTAACATATTGATAAATTTAAATGAACAAATTAATTATCCTTACCTTCCCACTGTTTGTCCCGGTGCGATATTCGTGCCACTGGCTGGCACTCCCGTGCCTTCGGATCCCTGTCTGGGGAACTGAGGCAGAACACTGGTGGGGAGGGGGGAGGAGGTATGTTTCTCAGTGCAGGGGGTTGGGGGAGTGGGGTCAAAGTAATATCATTGGTGTAGGGCATGGTGGGAAAGGTTATAGTTTAAGTTTTATGTACTTTGGAGGAGGGAAGGTCAGGTGAACAAGGTAAGTGTTTTGGGGGGGGGAGAGGGCAAGTAATTCATTTAATTGTTATTGGGAGGTTGGGAGAGGGGCAGAATAAATGTTTCCTTTAAATACTTAAATTGAATGGGAGGGCTGGAAGCCCTTTAAAAATGGCATCAGTGCTTGCGTACAGGCAGCTGGCGCCATTGCCAGGGATGAACAGCCCACCCACTCCACGTGATCGGGAGGGGCGGTCCACCCAGCTATTTAAATGAGCCGCCGCGCTTAATATCGCGGCAGCTCCGCGACGCCATTGTTTTTGCTCACCGCTGATTTCGGCAGCAGGAGTATAAATTTCAGCCCAATGTGCCTTTAACAGAAAGCACTGTGTGCAAACAGCTGAAGGAACTCAGCAGGTTAAACCTTTCAGTCTCTGCCATGGAAATTATTGGCTGCGAAGCTGAATTACGAGCTGGAGGAATGGAATAAGCCCTAATTTATATATATTTGTAATTGCATTCCTTTGCTGTGAAATTGTCTTAGCTGATGTACAGTGATGACTGTGTTGTACTGGAGACAATGTCAACTAAGATCTCGGAAGCAACAACGTGCCTAAATCTGCAAGTGTGTTTAAAATCTGTCCAATTCCTGTTAAAGATACACCACAAGTTGGACCCACTCACCAACAAACCACAGCTTAGCACTCAGTGTCATCTCCACTTAAGCCACACTTTAGACACACAGAACTAAACTGTCATCTTCATGGTACCTGGTGGAGTGGATTGCTGCCAGTTTTGGAACCAGGTGCGAAAGGTGTCTAGGGGTCTGTTACTATCTTCACCTGGTCTTATTGTAACAGGGTTTAATTTTAAACGTACTATGTTTTGAGTTCCCTCTTTGTGAATCCTTGTTCACTGTTTCCAATTATAAGACAAAGAAACCAATTCACACAGGCTTTCTCAGGTTTAAAGAAGAAAGATGACATTTCATTAAACCTTAAAACTTAAACTCTAATACGGTTCATGCCTACAGATATACGACGCGCCCACTCTAGCATGCACACGCAATACACACATGCAAATAGGGACAGAAAAGTGAAGAAGAAAAGATAAGGTGGAACAGTTTGAGGCAATAGCTTGTTACGGTGCTTTGAGCTCACTGTGGTCCTTTTGGAAGTAGTCTTGCTTTTTGTTGGGGCCCAGTAGTCTTCTTAAAACTTTGTTCACTTAGGGAACCTTTCCCTCTTTGAGTTTTACGTGTTTTCACAAGATTCAGTTCTGGGGGAAGGAGATGGAAGCAGGCAGGAAAGAATTCTGCTTCAGTTCCAACCAGGATCTCATGTGTTCCAATTTCTTTGTTGGAAGTTCAAACTCAAAAAACTCCCAGGTTGCCCAGCAGGTTAGTCATGTGACTAACTCCTTATATGGAACAGTCTCTCCTGCGAGGTTTGTGGATTGTGCCTTAGCAGTCTTGGGATGGCTAGCGCCTCCCACCTTCAACGTCTGGTAATCAAAAGTTCATTGTTGATTGAATGAATTAGGGCCTTTGTCCCTTGTTCCAACAGTGTCGGTTACCATGGAAAAGTCTTTCCGGTCAGGGGCTTGCAATTTTAAGTTTTAATGTTCATGTAACGAAATCATGTGTGCTTCAATCTTGGCAGGTGGGGGGAGGGGTTTGCCTGACACTGCCCAATTTCCTCTTCATTTATTTAATTTCAAGACAAACAGTCTAGAGAAATAAATGACTTGGAAAAGGAAACAGTGAGCGAGTTCCTTCTCAAAGGCAAGGAAGGGACAAAGATAGAGACTGAAG
The DNA here is from genome assembly GCF_036365525.1 of Heterodontus francisci. Taxonomy (NCBI): domain Eukaryota; kingdom Metazoa; phylum Chordata; class Chondrichthyes; order Heterodontiformes; family Heterodontidae; genus Heterodontus; species Heterodontus francisci. The sequence goes on from NC_090376.1 coordinate 109,270,011, forward strand.
AAAGGCTGACTGCTACTGAAGGGGGCATGTTGGATCGCTTTATGATTTCAGTCTCAAGGGACCAGTCCACCAGTCACTTGCCTCCTTGTAAAGCACAGTGCAAACATTTGGTACGAGGTTGAGCCATTCTGAATAGCAAAGTCCTCGACAGACTGCCAATGAGCAGTACACCGAGTCATAGATCCCAGGTGAGCATAGTTAAATAACTTTTGTAAATGTTCTCACTAATTCTATCAAGGTGGTGGAGTCCACACTCCATGATCTGATACAATGGGCTTAAGCATGCTTGAAGAAACCAGCATTGAGAAATTTAGAAACCTTATGATGGTGGAAGAATCTGTGCTCAAAAATAGCAGTAGTCAACATGTGGAATTAATCTTGAACATGAGCATATGGCTTGGAAAAGATAGGAAACTCATGAGTTGCCCTTGTCTGCAGTTCTTGCCTCTAGACAACTGATAGGACAAGCCCCTCCAGCCCTTTGTTGGGAGTCCTCATGATCTTGGCCCAGTAGATGGCAAGAGCCTGGTAAGCAGCCTGGACTCCTGAAGTTTAATGCAGCCAGAAATAACTGCCACCCCTGTGGATATGAAGTCACTTCCCATTAACCCTGCACATCACACCAAAATGTCACCAACAGGTGCAATCCCAGTATAATTTCCAAGAACTTAGCCAAAGGATTTTGGAGCCCAGTACGTCTTTTATTGTTCAGTCTTTGCTAGCTATGCATAATGAATGTGCTTTTCATTTACTATCTTTGCCTGACAAATTCTGGCAAAGCTTCATCAAAGAAAGAGTAACACCGCTGAGACACGAGTTGCACAATTTTGTTTTGGTCAGCCAGGTAGCTAACAAGTGCAGAAACATATCACAGTTTTTAACAATCTTCAACATAAGGTACTGAGGAATCTATAAGATAGAGTTTCTGTTTTTCCAATATAGAATGCATACTTACTTCCCATTGGAATACCATACCTAAGTCAAAAGCACTTAGATGCAGTTTGGCAGAGCCAATGCCTAGTAACCGCTAAGTCTGTGAAAATATACTACTAAGGTCACACAGTCTACCAGCACAGAGTACTGGCAAACTTCTTGCTGTTTCTCCAGTCAGATCCATGCTGCCCAAGAGGCCACTGACTCTTCAGGTTATGGGGAACTGAGTGGAAAAATCCTATCCCTCGGTGAGAGGTCTACGCCTTGTCATTCTGTTAGTGAGTTAGGCTGGTTGGTCGGTCGTCAAGACTGACCTGGAATACTGCAGATATGCTGATCTCAAGGTATCAGATTACCAAATCTGCTAGAGAGGATTAATTTGGTTTGAAAACTATCATCGATAGGTGTATCATCTGGGAACCATCTTGATTTCAAAGGACCCCACTTATGCCAGTCATACGTAAACATTCTGGATTCTGAGCATTGTCTGAAAATTGACAGTGCTTTGTATTTTAGCAAGCAGTTTGACACTATCAGATGCACTGATTGAAAAAAGTGAATCAGATCCTTATTATTACTCTTCCTGTTCCCTTGCTGTGAAAAACAGCAGATTAATAATTTGTATGAGGCTTTGTCCCACCAATTGTTAACTGTTTGTTCAGTCTGTCTTTGGAAAGGTTGAAGAAATGCACATGTGAAAAGCCCAAATATTTGGTTAAAACTTGCAGATGGTATTATTACACATCCAGGGACCAATATCACACAATTTGCAACATTAACATTAAAATATATTCAGCATTTGAAGAGTAACGAGTGGAGCTCCTCAGAAGATATGTCTGTGTCTGTGCGTGTGCAAGTACTGTGTGGCTAGCAGGAACTTTACCTTTCAGGTCTACAATGCTCTAAACAGGTAGAGATCTCAAGTCAATCATCCTAACAGTCTTTACGTACAGGTTGTGTAAAACAAAATTATTTGAAATTGTAACACAGTACTTTTCAAATAATGTGTTGCAATGTTAGGAAATATTTTGATGGTGTGATATAGTTGCTCACTGATCTGGGAGTTTATATTGATCAGAGTGGAGATTAATATAGGTTACATCTCTGAAGCAGGACTATTCATAGCCATAGGAAATAAGAAAATAATTTGAAAGCAGTTGAGCTGTAGTCATTTTTAATACATTTTAGATGATGTATCTATTACCAGCAGGTGATATATAAGATGATAATCGCACTATCAATAACCGTAAAATAGGCTTTCTTACTGTGTATAGAAATCATCGAGCTTAGAATTTTAAACACATTTATTTTGCATGAAGTAACAGTAGTGAGAGATATCAACTATTTCTTGCACATTATTCCACGGCAGGCTGGAAACCAAGTTAAGCACCTTTTCATTTTGAGTGCTTTTACTGCAGTCACATAATTTCCATAATCACATTACTTGTACGTGTAATTCTTGTCTTATTTAATGTAACACACTAGGATTGAATTTTTTGCTTCAAACATTTTCATGTTGTGAACTGACATCAGCAAAATAAATACCTGAAAATGTATGAACAAACACAGATCCAACAGAATTTCACTGAGATTAAAATAATGGCATTTGAGGATCTAATGTACTCTGCTACTGTGGAGTTGGATACAAGTTAACCCCCAATGATATTCCATGGTGTTAGTTCCAGACATTAATTGCAACCCTGTGGTGACACAATGAGAAGTGGATAGGCCTGGCAGGGAGTAAAAATGTAAAGGGAAGTAACATGTTGAAAGCTGTTCTTCTGTATCTCTGAGAAGCCAGCAACTTTTTCAGAACTTTACATTCCAAGTGACCAGCACAGCAGCAATGTAGAACATACTATTATTAAAAAAGAAAAATTAAATTGAGAAAGACTACGGCACTTAGCCAATGGGTAAACTTAGTTGGTCAATGTACACGGATAGGGTTAACTTTAAAATAAATATTCTAACAAGATATATTACTGCAAGGTATGCTCATCTCTTTTGCTTGGAACTTGAGGGGTGAAATTGGTTTGGGGGTGATAGCACATTACAGGCAATACTGAATTGGTAGCCAGTGTTACAGTCTACCTGATTTTATTTTCCATCAACTTTAATAGAAAATAACATTTTGTGGGGTGTAAAATGAGCTACGAATTCACTATTGTCCATTTTGTTCTCCCCTCCCCTAAGACCAATTTAAACTCCTTGATTTCTAAGATTCCAGGGAATATAACACAGTGATTGAACTCTTAATAACCTCTACTTTAGCCTGGTTGGGAGGAGGCATGGGAATGGGAACTGATTGGGGATGCTGCATAGCATGTTCTTAATAGTCTTCAAAACCTGGGACAGAGTGATAGAGCAGTCCAGGTATCTGGCTCATCCTTATAGTTTAGACATCTACAGTTCTATTTAGCTGTGCTACCTAATTGTAACTGTATCTGTCGAGTTTGTGATTTTATGCTGATACTTGTATATTCAGATGTGGCGCAAGATTTTGATGCATCTTTGGATATCATTTGTTCATCTAAACAAATAGATTTTTTTTTAGATTTAGAGATACAGCACTGAAACAGGCCCTTCAGCCCACTGAGTCTGTGCTGACCATTAAACACCCATTTATACTAATCCTACAGTCCTACCACATCCTCACCTGTCCCTATGTTCCCCTACCACCTACCTATACTAGGGGCAAATTATAATGGCCAATTTACCTATCAACCTGCAAGTCTTTTGGCTGTGGGAGGAAACCGGAGCACTCGGAAGAAACCCACGCAGACACAGGGAGAACTTGCAAACTCCACACAGGCAGTACCCAGAATTGAACCCGGGTCTCTGGAGCTGTGAGGCTGCAGTGCTAACCACTGCGCCACTGTGCTGCCCAAATAAATTAATATATTTTTTTAAAGTAGCTTGCCATTCATCATGCATATAACTGCCACAAATCTTTTGTGGACTTTTGAGCAACAATTTTGATTCCTAGAGATTTTTTTCAGAATTACACTCTCGACTGGGATTTGTGAAGTGTTCAAACAGGCCCAGCAACAACGTGTCTCTTCATCAAATCAGATTGAAAAATCCTCAATGAGACATATCGGGTGGAATTTTATGCTGGCAACAGGGGTCTCGACTTCAGGGGAAACTGATGCCGAGATCCCTGTGTTGCTCTTGTACAGAAGGCCCGCTGAATTTAGTGCCTATAAGGCACTTAACTGGACAGCAGCGGGCCTTCCATACGATTTAGGACCCCACCGCCGGAAGTCCTGGGCTAGCAGAGCTGCTGGCCAATCAGAGGCTGGCACCTGCAGCCCCACCATGGAGGCAGTGGCTGCTGCTGTAGCTGCAGCATCCAGACACCAAGGAGTGGCGCTGGAACCAGGCTCAAGGTAGGTCAGGCGGGAGCGGTCTCGCGGGGTGGGGGTCATGGAGATGGGGGTTGGCAGCAAGGGCAAGGTGTTTGGCCCTCAGCGGACTCCCCCTTCCCGATGCTGGGTCCCTAGGTCAGGCACTGTAAGATAGTTGTTCACTGCTTGGTGCACTGACTTAAAATGTATAAGCTTAATTAGAAACAAAAACAAGAAATGCTGGATTCACTCAGCAGGTCTGGCAGCATCTGTGGAAAGAGAAGCAGAGTTAACGTTTCGGGTCAGTGACCCTTCTTCGGAACTTCGGAGTTCCGAGGAAGGGTCACTGACCCGAAACGTTAACTCTGCTTCTCTTTCCACAGATGCTGCCAGACCTGCTGAGTGAATCCAGCATTTCTTGTTTTTGTTTCAGATTTCCAGCATCCGCAGTATTTTGCTTTTATTTAATCTTAATTAGAAGTGATTATGATAAGTAATAATGCATCAAAATATTGTTAAAGAAACTATAATATATGTAAGCTCAGTTAAGCATGGTATGAGGCTGAGAAGCACGCTTGATGCTGAGCCAAGGTTATGTTAAAAAAAAACTGGCAGCGAAAAACAAACCTTGAGTTAAATATGAAAAGAATGTTGTTGTATGTTTGAAACTAACAGATAATGAAAAGCAGAATATTAATGAAGTTACAATTAAAACAGAAGGTTTAAAGCTTCTAAGATCCATTATCACTAGACTAAAAGACATTGCTGAAACTCATGTAACAACTGTTTGTATTAAGTTTCTAGATAAGGAATAACTAAGTTGCAAGAAAATGGAACAAAGTAATACCAGAAAAATTAAGCATACATTTAATGTAGAGTTTTAAAAAATGATGATTAAACAGAATAAGTGAGATATCCCAGGGGATGGTCAGTTGCCACGTAGGCTTAAAGGAGAAAAAGGTTATAAAAGAACAGCTATTGAACCTGAGAAGCAGCAAGAAAAATCCAGAGGAAGAAAGAAGAGAATCTTCAGTCAACAGAACAGAGCAAGAGAAAGAGAGACGGTGCCACAGTCACTTGAAGAGCTACCGCCAAGGTTCTGAGGAAAAGACTGTGACTATTGTCTTTTCTAAGTGTTATTTCTTTCCACTGAATGTAAACTACTTAATAAATCTACTACACTTAGAACCAACATATACCTGTACCCATAGTGGTTTGTTGTAGTCACGGACAAGTCACCCGTTTTAGATTAAATTGAATCCTAAAAGTAGCAGGAAAGCTACAGCACTCTGCCTTTGAAGGTCCCCCACCCCCCACCCCCATTGCAAGCAGCCCGCATGTTTTTTGTGCCATGCTTCCCGTGCAGCAACAGGGCCGCCGGCCGCATAGTTAATTATGGCTACGGTGAGAAGAGGCCCTTAGTTAGGGTTAATTACCCATTTAAGGGCCTCAATTGGTAGTGGGCCGGGAAGGGCATTCACAGGTCTTCCCACCCCAGACTAAATTTTGGCAGAGGGGGTATGGTGGCAAGGTCCCCCCCCCCCCCCACCCCTAGACCCCGTCCAAACCCGTCACCATCCCACCTGATTTTATGCTTTCCCTACCTCTAAATCCACCGTGGGGGAGATCATTATAAGTAGAATATTTAATTCATTGTAAAAATCATGTACAGAAAGTAAAATAAAGAGAAGAAAAGAAAAAAGAATTTAAAATTTTAATTTTTAATGTTTTTAAAATCTCTAACAATAGTTACATTCTGAAGTAATTAGACTCATCACTTCTAAAATTACATTTTCTGTGCCAGAGAGGTTATTATGTTGCATGGTGAAAAGTTCACTTGCACCTGAATGCACCAGCCTTAAATCTTTCAGCAATGTTTGGTAGATAATGTTTGGGTAAGTGCTACAACATCATGTGCTTCATGTGTCTTAATGTTGTAAGATTTTTTCGTGTTTGTGAGGGACAGTGACTAGCCTTTGACCCACAAGGTACAGACTCTGGTATTTTCAAATCAAGATGGAGAGTTTATTAAGCATAGCAAGAATATATAAGCAATACTCAACCAGTGGCAGCAGTTGTACAGCAGAGTGCAGTGTGTCCTTGGTTCTTCCTTCCTGAGCTGCTGTGGTACAGTCTTCTCTCTTGAGGTGTTCTGATGACTGTAGGGTGGTCTCTTCTTTGAATTGGTCACCCTAATGTCTCTCAGCACTTTTCATTTATTCCTCCCCTCTGAGGGTTCCTTCATTCCATATTAGGATACATTCAACCTTAATCCGAATGGTCTCTGAAAATCTTTACTTGCACTTCCAACCTCATGAGGCCTGCAAGTCTATCACTTATTGTGACTCTGAGTCTGTCTCAATTGAAATGCAGAAGGGCAGTTATTAAGACATCCTGTCCCATAACAAAAGCCACTTCTGCTATTGTTACTACAGTAAACACCGTCTTCCACCATCTCTCCAATACAGCATACAAACATACATTTCACATAACATGATTCCAAACACAAGGTCCATAACTTAATTCTAATATAAAACATTGATACATATACAAAGTATAACTATTCCCGAGCATAACCACAACATCACATAAAATCATTCTACTTTAAAATGTAGTGCCTCATGTGAATTGTATCAGGCCATTACTTGCATAGATTCATCAAACAGATTAAACATGTCAGTTATTAACCCCTTAGTTCCTACAATGTTGAATATAACATCAAGGTACTGGTATAGAGCAGGTTGTGGAGGAACAAGGAAAATTGGACAGCAACTTTCAGATTTCCATGTTCAGTTGAGCATGTGCGATTTCTGGATGTTACTTCCTAACTTACTCCATAATAATGGTGAGCACTGATTGTTAATTGTCTATCAATCGTTTGATTATATGCAGGTGGAGGGTGCTAATTGGGGTCTTACTTGAGTACTCATAAGCCGACACGTACTGAGTCTGGTGGAGGGTTTGAGTGAGGAGCTAAATGTCTGTAATCCTTTACTTTGTACAATAAATGTGAAACTGAGTAAAGATAGGGTCCAGCATTATCCTTCCATAACAAGATTTTTGGAGTTTAACACTGATCGCCTCACTAATATTCCTGTTGCAAAATCCAGGTCTTTATACGGAATTGGTGCAGCTTTGTAAAGAAATTTATGTTGGTATCAGGATTTTGTACTAATTAAGGACAACTTAAATGATAAGATAAACATAAATCAATTTAACCTCCTAATCAACTGGGTTTTATTTACACTATTTCCTCATTTTAGAACACTGGTTAACATGTTAGTGTTAAATTTCTTTCTGTGGTATGAAATAAAAAAAGTGAATAACTATATAAACAGCACAGAAGGAATGAATGAGTGAACCAGTGCAGTAAAAACAGGTCAAAGAAAACTAAAGCCTTGCATGTCTTAACATTACTCAAATAAGCCTAAATCTGGTGATGTGAATCTGTTACAAGACTAGACCAGTCTAGTGTAATACTATTCAGATATGCTATATTTTCTTTTAACCACAATCCAATTAAATAAGAATTAAGAATTGTATTAGTGGAATTGCATGCATTGTGAAGGAATGTACAGAGTACGTACGGCAGACAACGATGAATTGTTAAATTAAAACTAATCCAGTGAGGGTGGGCCAATTCATTTATAAGCATCGAGGATTTTGGTGCCAGGGCTGCCTCTTTTATGTAATTTTTTATACAATATAGTTACTTTGTGCTATTATTTTAAAAAGCCCATCAGAATTGATGAGTGCTATGTGTTGGCATTTTACCTCTACCTGAAATAAAACCACTCAGCATGACTCATTATCATGCTGTAATGGTTTGTAATTTTATGTGGTCATGTCTTTCAGAATTTTATGGCAAAAATAATGGTGAATTGCTGTTATTAATGTGTAAACCATCCACAATTTGTGGTGAAGAAGAGATACCCCATGAGCTGTGAGTTACCATAAATTGCTGGATGATTTGCACTGCTTTGTTGTTAGCATTGTAAAAATGGCAACTCCTGTCAAATGCCCCATGAGTTTCAAGTAATTACTACATTTGTGCATCAATTACCAATTACACATGGTGCAAAACACTAAGGTTGGTACTTAGCTTTTTAATGACAAGATTTATTTTCCAGCAATGTCAATCAACCTCTCTGGCCCAGAAAGGGAACAATTGAAACTGTGCATTTTCATTCTGATAGGTAGTAAATTGTAGGGATTTCTAAAATTTTTAAATGTTTTTCTCCTTTGTCCTTTCCGCTTCCTTTTTTACTCTCTTTTAATCCAATCTTTATTGCCCTTTCTTATATCACTTTCTGTACCTAGTTTGACTCTAATTCACCCTATTTCCTTTTCCGTCATTTCTCTGTTACTTTCTAAATCCTTAAATGTCATCAGTTCTATCATTCACCAGGGCACCGGCAATTTGCAGCACAAAAGTCTTCAAAATGAGGGAAAAAGTCTAACTAATGGGGCATGTCACAAAATGCCCGCTCCAGCAAATTCTGGGCCAATGTGCCAATGATTCAATGCATATTAAAAAGCATCTGTTCATCTCAACAACAAGATTATTTGCATTTTAAAAGTAGGCCGAAAGCTTTCTCACCAAGGTTTTTTTATGGATTTCATGCAGTTTTACCAAAAACATTGAGTTGTGATAAAGGATATTGTAATAAATTTAAATACCCATTAGATAAACAATAAACAGTTAAATCTCCCAATCAAATGGTGGGTTTAATTCCCATTGAGTTCTATCTTTAGCACGCTGGATAACTCTGAAGCGAGCCAAGGTGGGCAATGCCATGCCACGCCACATAGTTGATCCATGAAAGCACCTGATGTACCCATCAACACCAATCCATGCCCTGTTAGGAACCTTCGAATAAATGAAGGGCTCAACTTTATTTATCACATGGAAATGGGTATGGCGCATCCTACATTGTGTGATCCTCTGCTCCTGAGGATCCGTTTGCAACGGAACCAGAATAAACAGGCAGGTGCGATCCATGTAGAGGTCCCCGGTCATGAGCAGCAGCCCCCAAGGGGCGTTCGCTATTACGGTCACCAGGCATCTGCAGGCCCCACATGACATGCCATCGGATGTCAGAGCACCAGTGTCAGAGACGATTGCGCATGAAGAGAGGGTGATGACACGTCTCTGTGCCCTGCTCAAAGATGATCTGCAGCCCATGGTCTTTGGTGGACATCCTATGCCTGTGGTCCTCATACTGGCAGCGGTTCTCAAGCTTGAAGCCAATGCACCTTTTCAGGGGCCCATCCGAGACTTTTGTGGGGTCACACAGTCAACAGTGCACTGCTGCATCAGGGAGGTCACTGATGCCCTGCATCGGAGGGCCAGTGAGTATGTCTGCTTCAGGACAGACCCTCACAGCCAGGCCCAGAGGGCCATTGGTTCTGGCACCATTGCCGGAGAACCATAGGTTTTAGGGTTCATAAACTGCACCCATGTAGCCATCAGGCCTCCCACCAGGCTACCATCTGCAGACGTCACCATAAAAGGAATCTCTCAATCTAGGTGAATCTGGTATGTGATCATCGGAGATGCTTCATGCAAATCTGTGCCTGCTTCTCAATCAGCTGCATGACACCTGGGCCAGTCCTAGCTGCCACCACTGTTTACTGAACTGGCTCAGATGCAGGGTTGGCTTCTTGGAGACAAGACCTATCCCTTGCAGACATGGCTGCCGACACCAGTGAGAGACCCCACCACTGCTGCAGAGGAGAGATACAACGCCAGCCACTGAGCTACAAGAGTCACTATTGAGCAGGCGATCGACATGCTGAAAAAGTGCTTCTAATGCCTGGATAGATAAGGTGATGTCCTCTACTCCATGCTGAAAAGGACAACTCCTTTCTTTGCTGCTCGCTGTGCTCTGCACAACTACATACCCAATAGTGCCAGGCCTGGCATGATGAGGAGAGACATCAACAGGATTCCTCCTCGGACTATGAGGATGCTGAGGACCTACAACAGGAAAGGCACATGGGAGTGCGGATGGAACCCAGGCTTTGCATGCAGGGCTGGAAGAGAGCTAGGGATGTATGGTAGTGGCTTATAGACAAAGGCTCTCTGCTCCATAAGGACCGACATGAGCTCAGTAAGCCACACATCGGCTTCGCTCACCTGATGTGCCGCAGTCCACATCTGCAGTATCTCTGTGTAAACCATTAGAGGCAGCAGCTGACTGAGCCAATGTCCAAGTCACTGCATGCGTAATAGTGGCATGACAATGATGTTATTGCAGACGTTGGCTCTCCTGAATGGCCAATGGTACAAAGGGATGTGACATTGGCACTGCATGCTGGCGTACATCATTCACACAGAGAAAAGGACACACATGTTGGTGAAGAACATTTATTGAAAGATGTATTTACATTGCTGTGACACCCGTGCATTGCCATTTGTGTTAGTGTGTTCTCTGTACATGCTTGCGAGTGCCCCTTCTTGGTGCAACCTCTACACTAGCATCCTGACTGGAGGAAGGCTGCTGATCTGATTGCCCTTTGGCTGTGGATAATTTTGGTGCTTGTACCCTGTGTGCAAGAAGTCGAGAGGGCCCTGGCTGGCTGGGGTACTGCTTGTTCATTCCTTTCCGGTATTGGACCCTTTGACGCCTGATGGCCCCATGGCTACTCACCTCCTCAGCTATCTCCAGCTAGACTGCCTTGTTCAGGCGGGAGGGCCTCTTCTAACCATCGCTGGTGAAAAGGACCTCCCGCCTTGCCCGCATAGCCTGGAGGCTTTGCTGCACTATGGGACCACCCCTCTGCCATCCTCGGCTTTTGGTGTGGTCCTTTAAATGCAAAGGTGACTCCACCGTGTCACTGCTCTAACTTCTGGCTGCAAAGTTTGTCTTGTACACGTTTGAAAACCAATGCAGGACTAGTGAGGAAATCTGTGCTGTTGTCATGGTTTTTCAACGATTACACATTGACGCATGTTCAAAGGAACACTTTGCTTCTGCAGCAACCGATCATAGTTATTGGTGTAATATTTCTAGTTAGCAATGTAGCTAGAATATGAACATATTTTCCTGTCTTTTTAACAAAGATCGTATAATTGCAGTTACATGTATTTTCACATAACAGTTAGCAGAGAAATTAATACAGATTCCAAATGCATATTAGTCTGCAGCCTTTCACAGCCAGCTGATTAGAAGCCCATAGCATGTAAATGTTCTTCAATTATGTATTTATTTCTGTTGTGTATTTGCCATTTATGGTACATTTAAATCTCACATCCTGGAATGTGCAAAATTAAGATTATTCACCCTGGTGCGGCACGCCTACAAGAAAGAATGTAACACTTGAGTGGAAGAAAAGGATCGCAACCTCATAGGTCACTGGGACACAGCAGGGTAAGTATGTGGCAGAAAAACAGAAAGTGCTGGGGTAACTCAGCAGGTCAGGCAGCATCTGTGGAGAGAGAAGCAGAGTTAACTTTCAGGCCTGTGAACCTGGACAAGTTAACTCTGCTTCTCTCTCCACAGATGCTGCCTGACCTGCTGAGTTTCTCCAGCACTTTCTGCTTTGCTGCCAAATTGACAGCAGCCCCACTCTTCAGCAGTCAGGTATTTCTTTGACAACTGTCAGGAAGCACATGCTGGGGTGCTTTCAATAGGGCCCCAGCACCTGCTACACAGCTGTCAAATGGTTCCTCACTGCGGGGGATGTCCCGCCTCTCCCCATGTAATATTGGGGGGAGTCGGCTTGTCGCAGTGATGCTAATGATCCCCCGCGCATAATATCGCGGGGGCTCGGCAGCGGCCGCTGAATGTGGGCACGCCGCTGAGTTCAAAGGGCACCACCGCAAAGCATGGCGCCCGAATAAAATTCGGGCCTCTGTCTCTCACTCCATTATGACATTACCTCTGGGTATATCTTTAAAGGTCAAGACATCACACCGGGTGATAGAAATAAATGTATCACGCAACTGTTTATGCACTTTCTCTCCTGCTAATAGCATCTGCCAGTAAAAAAAAATCCACATTATACATCACTGCACTACAGTTCAAATGCAGATATCAAGATGTTCCTCTTTAGATAAAGCGATTAACATCTAGAATAGATTTCTGGAGGGGAAAAAAAAAGCCTTGAATTATTTAAGAACCAGCTAAATGTTTTGATGGGGTGATTATAGGATCTTTCTTGATGAATCAACAAGGACAAGCTGAATCTTGTAAAAGAAGAATTAATTGAACACATTGGTAAAGGAATGTGAGAGAACCAGACAGCAAGACAGATAGACAATGGAAAGAGGGCGGACAACTTTTCTCTGAAGGCATACCTTGGGAAACCAATGGTGCTGCCCCTGAGAGAAAACAAGATCCTCTGACTTTCTTGTCCCCAGTCATTCCAGATATAAGCCAACTCCTTGGCTGTACTTAGCACCAGAAAAACAGGAAAAAACAGAGTATAGCTGCAGGCCCAAGAGGGAGAAGTAGCCAGAAAGTTCAGATACCTTAAGAGAAATGTTGCAGGGGAGGAGGGAGTAACTCAAAAGCCTTCAAAATCTGAAGCATGATTTCTAACCCCTTATGTCCTAGCCCTCTAGATAAAGAAGGCCAGCGTTCATTAGCTTTTTTGATTATTTTCTGGTCCTGTTAATGATAATAGTCAATATTTCAGAATGTGAGGTGGGACAACAGGAATACCACCATCAACCTCATTGAAATGAGGGCCAGTAAGATCAAATTGGAGAGCCCCAAAAATTCCCAAGGCAGCTCAGCGGTGATGGAGAACGAATGTAATGGGTCCCCTCTCCTTTATCTTTGCTGCAACTGGATATTTAACTCTAACTGGTATATATTGTAGCCTCTGGAGGAAGAAGTGTTTAGTCATGAGACACTGGCCATCATGGTGTAGCACAGACTTGATGGACCAATTTTGTATGTTCCTACACCAGTTGACTCTGTAATTCTTAACTTTAAAGCTGGTAAAAGACAAAAAAATTAAATATATAGTAAAGAAAATATAAAGGGCAGTCATTCACTGGCTTCACAGAATAATGGGCCGGAATGTGACCTTGCCAATTGGGCGTCCTCAGAGGTAGCTGAAGCGAAAAATGGTGGGTGATGACATTGGGTTGGGTCCCCAACGTCATTATGCCAAATCTCCATTTTATGCTCATCGGACAGCGGGCGAGAAGGAGACGCCACTCACCATTCGAGTAAAGGCAATTGACGGCCAATTAAAGTGATTGAAAAGACAATTGACAGCCATTTTACGTCAGCCATTCGATTTTACATTCTGCGCACAGTGGGGTGGTGGTCGCAGACCCGGCAGTTTTAAATAAGTGTCAACCACTGTGTCAGTGAAGGAGTTGGAGGTACTTGAATTTTCATTTCTGTCTATTGTACTTATGAGTTAATTGTAAAGTCGGAGCTGGTGTTGCTGGCTTACCTTAGTGAGTAAAACTCCTGGTAGGGCCACAGCATAAGTGATTTATCCTGGGTAGGGGAGGGGGGGTTGCAAGTGCCTGTCCTTGCAGCTGGAAGCAAATAGCTGTCCCCAATACATCTTTGGGATGCTGCAGCCATGGGCACTGTCTACTCTGGAGGAGGGTCCTTCAGCTTGGAATAAAACACCCCAAGGAGGGTCAGGGGGACAAGTGGCCAGGGAAATCAGTGACCTGCTGGCCAACTGCAGTCTGGTTGTGGGGGAGGGGCAGAAGGCCACAGAGTGCACCATGAACAAACGCCTGTGAGGAGACAAGTCTACCCAGTCAGCAGGGTGTACCAGCAGCGGCTGGGCTTTCTGCAGATGTCAGAGCACCAGTGCCTTAGAAGACTGCACAAGTCACGAGAGACTGTGATAGCTCTGTGTGAGATGATGGCAACAGGGGTCAGCTCCAACTGCGTGGGTGGCCATCCAATACTGGTGGCACTAAAGGTCACAGTCGCTCTGAACCTCTATGCATCAGACTCATTCCAGGCTTCCACAGGAGACATGTGCAGAATTTCACAATCATCAGCACAGCACTGCATTAAGGTGGTAACTGATGCCATATATTCAGGTGTGCCAACCAGTTCATCAAGTTCCAGACTGACTACACCAGTCAGTCTGAGAGAGCCAGAGGCTTCAGTGCCATTGTTGGGTTCCCCATGGTCCAAGGGGTGATTGACAGTTTACATGTGGCCATCAGATCTCTTGCAGGTCTGTCAGGATCCTTCATTAATCGAAAGGGGTTTCACACAATGAATGTGTAACTTGTCTGTGACCACCGTAAGAGTATATTGCAGGTGTGTGCTCGATATCCAGGAAGCAGTCATGACGCATTCCTGAACTCCCAGGGGTCAACGCTATTCAGCCCCCTCCCCCGAGTGCCTGCAAGAATGGATGCTTGGCGACAGGGGTTACCTGCTAAAGTCATGGCTGATGACACCTGTGAGGAACCCACGAAATGAAGCAGAGGAACGTTACAATGTGAGCCATGCAACCACCAGAGTCACCATTGAGCAGACAATAGGTCTTCTGAAGATGAGATTTAGATGCCTGGATCACTCAGGTGGTGCCCTTGTATTCGTCAGCAAGGGTATCTCACATTGTTGTTGTCTGCTGAGCCTTACATAACCTGGTGCTGCAGAGGGAGGAGGATCTGGATGCTGAGGACATTGTTCAACATGAGGCATCCTCAGACGAGGAAGGTGAAGGGGTTGAGGAGGAGGAAGGGGGTGCAGCCAACTGAACGTCCGGAGGAAGCAGTTGGAGGTTTGCAGGAGTTGGTTGCAAGGGATGCTCGGAAGGCTCTAATACTCAGGCGTTTCTCCTGACTGGAGGTTCATGACCCATGTAGTATGGCAGTGACTGACATGCCAATCTGAATTCAGGCATTCACATCAACTAGAAGCCAAAAATCACTCACCGGCAGGTGCTAATCTCAGCTGCAATGGTCTACCTTTCCCTCTAACACACCACGGCCCAATGGTGCACCTCCCCCAAGTCTCCATCTCATGCAGAAGAAAAAGTTTGCCTCATACGTTATCTGTCATTTGAGACATAAATAAGCCAAGTTTGAAATTTAATAAAATTTGTGGAGAGTAGCACATAAATTAAGATCATTCAAAATCGCTCCTTTCAGTGACGGGACAGCTCCTGTTCCCCTCAGACTTGTATCTGTCTGCAATTACACTCTTGCTCCTCCTATCATCCTCCGAGAAGAAAGCAGCCTTCTCAGAACCACTAAAGGTGCTGACAGCCCTTTTAAATGGCTTTCAGCACCTTCTTCTGGCTCTTGCCCTACCCCCAATCGACGCTGACCTTCACGCCCGTGCGCACCATTTCTATTCAAAACCTCACAGAAGAAACGCTAATTGCTCGATCGCGGCAACAGTTCAGCGTAGAGTGGGAGCACCAAGGGTGGGACCCACCATCATTGATTAACTAAAACAATTAAAGATAGTATCAAACTTAAAGAAAAGCCTATATTTGTGTAAAGATGGGAGGCAGGTCAGAAGATTGGACAGAATATAAAAAAACAGCAAAGAATGACTGAAGGATTGATAAGGAAGGGAAAATTAGAGTATGAGAGAAAGATAGCTAGAAATAAAAAGACAGATACTAAGAGTATCTGCAAATATTTTTAAAAGAAAAGGGTTAACAAAGTGAGCTTTGGTCCTATGAAAAGTGAATCTGGGAAATTAATAATGGATAATAAGGAGATGGCAGATGAACTGAACAGATATTTTGCATTGGCCTTCACTATTGAGGATACAAGTAACAGCCTAGTATCAACTGTAAGTCAGGAAATGGAAGGGAGGGAGGAACTCAAGAAAATGACAATCACCAGGGAAGTGGTACTGAACTAATTGTGGAGCTGCGGGCTGACAAGTCCCTGGGTCCTGATGGACTTCATCCCAGGGTGTTAAAAGAAGTGGCTAGTGAGATAGTTGATATGTTAGTTTTAATTTTCCAAAATTCCCTAGATACGGGGAAGGTTCAGTTAGAGAGACAGAAAGCAGGAAACTACAGGCCAGTTAGCTTAACATCTGTCTTAGAAAAAATGTTGGAAGTTATTATTAAAGACGTTATAGCAGCCATTTAGAAAAATTCAAGGTAATCAGGCAGAGTCAACATGTTTTTGTGAAAGGGAAATCATGCTTAACCAATTTATTGGAGTTCCTTGAGGGAGTTACGTGCTGTGGGTAAAGAGGAACCAGTGGATGTATTGTACTTAGATTTCCAGAAGACATTTGATAAAGTGCAACATCAAAGATTATTGCAGAAAATAAAAGCTCATGGTGTAGGGGGTAACATATTGGCATGCTTAGAAGATTGGTTAGTTAACAGGAAACAGAGATTAGGCAAAAATGGATAATTTTCTGGTTGGCAAGATGTAATGAGTGGTGTGCCACTGGAATCTTTGCTGGGGCCTCAACTTTTTACAATTTATATAAATGTCATAGATGAAGGGACCTAAGGTATGGTTGCTACATTTGCTGATGACACAAAGATAGGTAGGAAAGTAACTTGTGAAGCGGATATAAGGAGGCTACAAAGGGATATAGATAGGTTAAGTATGTGGGAAAGACCTGGCAAATGGAGTATAATGTGGGAAAGTGTGAAATTGTCCATTTTGGCAGGAAGAATAAAAAAGAAGCAGATTATCTAAATGGTGAGAGATTGCAGAGCTCTGAGATGCAGAGGGATCTGGGTGTATTAGTGCATGAATCGCAAAAGTTTAGTATGTAGGTACAGCACGTAATTAGGAATGTTATCATTTATCGTGAGGGGAATTGAATACAATGAATTAACTGGAAGAGCGGAGCGAACCTGGGAGGAATCAGCATCGGAGAGGGAGAGGATAAATCCAGCCTGAGGCTCGAGGCCCGTACTTACCTGGAAGAGCGGAGTGGAACTGGGAGGATAAACACAGGCACAGTCCGGACTGTTTGTAATAAAGATCAACAGTGACATCACAGGAAAGCTGGAATGTGATTGGTTGGTGACTAACTGCAGTTAGGGAAGAGCTCTAAATAGCTGGCTTAGTAACTAAGGTAAGAAACGTCCACAGTTTATTTTCATATATAGTAAGTAGTGTTTTTTAGGGAGTTCTGTAGTAACGAGGACAAGGGAAAAAGGGCCCGAGAGTAATTGATATCATTTGATATTAAGCATCTTTCAAAAGGTTTAATTTAAAGGGTTAAGTCATGGTAGGAGAACTCAAAGCTGTGGTGTGCTCCTCATGCTCTATGTGGGAAGCCGGGAACAATTCCAGTGCCCGGGATCAGCGTGTGTGCAGCAAGTGTCTCCAGCTGCAGTTCCTGGAAGCCCAGGTTTCAGAGCTGGAGCGGCGGCTGAGATACTGTGGAGCATTCGCGAGGCGGAGAGTATCGTAGATAGCACATATAGAGAGGTGGTCACACCGCAGGCTCAGACTCCACAGGCATGAAGGTAATGGGTGACCACCAAGCAGAGCAAGAGGACTAGGCAGGCAGTGCTGGAATCTCCTGTGGATATTCCCCTGCAAAACAGATATACTGCTTTGGATACTGTTGGAGGGAATGGCCTCTCAGGGGAAAGCAGCAACAGCCCATTCGTTGCACCATGGTTGGCTCTGCTGCACAGGGGAGGAGTAAAAAGTGTGGGAATGCAACAGTTATAGGGGATTCAATTTTAAGGGGAATAGATAGGCATTTCTGTGGCCGCAAACGAGACTCCAGGATTGTATGTTGCCTCCCTGGTGCTATGGTCAAGGATGTCTCAGAGCGGTTACATGACATTCTGAAAGGGGAGGGTGAACAGCCAGTGGTCGTGGTGCACATTGGTACAAATGACGTCGGTAAAAATAAAGGATGAGGTCCTAAAAGCAGAATATGGGGAGTTAGGAAGTAAGTTGAAAAGTAGGACCTCAAAGGTAATGATCTCAGGATTACTACCAATGCCACGTGTTAGTCAGAGTAGAAATAGCAAGATATATCAGATGAATATGTGGCTGAAGAGATGGTGTGAGGGGGAACGTTTTAGATTCCTGGGACATTGGGAACGGTTTTGGGGGAGGTGGGGCCAGTACAAACTGGATGGGTTACACCTGGGCAGGACGGGGACTGATGTTCTGGGGGAGTATTTGCTGGAGTGGTTGGGGAGGTTTCAAACTAAATTGGCTGGGGGATGGGAACCTTTGCAAGGAGTCAGAGGAGGGGGGATCAAAGACAAGAACAAAAGACAGTAAGGGGGATAAGAAAAGTGATTGGCATAGAAATCAAGGGCCAGAACCAAACAGGGCCACAGTGGAAAGTGGTGGGAAGGGGACAAGTAATGTTAAAAAGACAAGTCTTAAGGCTTTGTGCCTTAACGCGCAGAGCATTCGCAATAAAGTGGATGAATTAATCGCACAAATTGATGTAAACGGGTATGATGTAGTCAGGATTATGGAGACATGGCTGCAGGGCGACCAGGGATGGGAAATGAACATCCAGGGGTATTCAGTATTTAGGAAGGACAGACAAAAAGTAAAAGGTGGTGGAGTTGCATTGTTGGTTAAAGAGGAAATTAATGCAATCGTGAGGAAGGATATTAGCTCTGACGATGTGGAATCTGTATGGGTAGAGCTGAAAAACACTAAGGGGCAAAAAACGTTAGTGGGGGTTGTATATAGACCCCCAAACTGTAGTGGCGATGTTGGGAATGGCATTAAACAGGAAATTAGAGACGCATGCGACAAAGGAACATCTGTAATTATGGGTGACTTCAATCTGCATATAGATTGGGCAAATCAAATTAGTCACAATACAATAGAGGAGGAATTTTTGGAGTGTATACGGGATGGTTTTCTGGACCAATACGTTGTGGAACCAACGAGAGAACAGGCCAGCCTAGACTGGGTATTGTGTAATGAAAGAGGAATAATTGACAATCTAGTTGTGTGAGACCCCTTGGGGATGAGCGACCATACAATGATAGAATTCTTCATCAATATGGAGAGTCACGTAGTTGATTCTGAGACAAAGGTCCTGAATCTTAATAAAGGAAACTACGAAGGTATGGCTATGATGGATTGGGAAATGTTACTTAAAAGGATGACGGTGGATAGGCAATGGCAAACATTCAAAGAGCGCATGGATGAACTGCAACAATTGTTTATTCCTGTTTGGTGCAAAATTAAAACGAGAAAGGTAGCCAAACCATGGCTAACAAGAGAAATTAGAAATAACATTAGATCCAAGGAAGAGGCATATAAATTCGCCAAAAAAAAAGAACAGACCTGAGGATTGGGAGCAGTTTAGAATTCAGCAAAGGAGGACCAAGGGATTGATTAAGAAGGGGAAAATAGAGTATGTGAGTAAGCTTGCAGGGAACATACAAACTGACTGTAAAAGTTTCTATAGGTATGTGAAGAGAAAAAGATTAGTGAAGACAAATGTAGGTCCCTTACAGTCAGAAACAGGGGAATTTATTATGGGGAACAAAGAAACGGCTGACCAACTAAATGCATACTTTGGTTCTATCTTCACAAAGGAGGACACAAATATCATACCAGAAATGTTGGGGAACACAGGTTTAGTGAGAGGGAGGAACTGAAGGAAATCAATATTAGTAGAGAAATGGTGTTGGGGAAATTGATGAGATTGAAGGCCCATAAATCCCTAGGGCCTGATAATCTACATCCCAGAGTACTTAAGGAAGTGGCCCTAGAAAGAGTGGATGCATTGGTGGTCATCTTCCAAGATTCTATAGACTCTGGAACAGTTCCTACAGATTGGAGGGTAGCTAATGTAACCCCACTATTTAAAAAGGGAGGTAGATGGAAAACAGGGAATTATAGACCAGTCAACCTGACATCGGTAGTGGGGGAAATTCTAGAATCCATTATCAAAGATTTTATAGCAGCGCACTTGGAGAATAGTGGTAGAATCGGACAGAGTCAGCATGGATTTACGAAAGGGAAATCATGCTTGACAAATCTACTAGAATTCTTCAAGTATGTAACTAGTAGAGTTGAACAGGGGGAGCCAGTGGATGTGGCTTATTTGGACTTTCAGAAGGCTTTTGACAAAGTCCCACATAAGAGATCAGCATGTAAAATTAAAGCGCATGGGATTGGGGGTAGTGTATTGCGATGGATAGAAAATTGGTTGGCAGACAGGAAACAAAGAATAGGGATAAACGGGTCTTTTTCCGAATGGCAGGCAGTGACTAGTGGGGTACCGCAGGGATCGGTACTAAGACCCCAGCTATTAACAATATATATTAATGATTTAGATGAGGGAAACAAATGTAATATCTCCAAATTTGCAGATGACACAAAACTGGGTGGGAGGGTGAGTTGTGAGGAGGATGCAGAGAGGCTTCAGGGTGATTTGGACAAATTGAGTGAGTGGGCAAATGCATGGCAGATACACTATAATGTGAATAAAAGTGAGGTTATCCACTTTGGTAGCAAAAACAGGAAGGCAGTTTATTATCTGAATGGCTATAAACTGAGAGAGGGGAATATGCAACGAGACCTGGGTGTTCTTGTACACAAGTCAGTGAAGGTGAGCATGCAGGTGCAACAGGCGGTAAAAAAGGCAAATGGTATGTTGGCCTTCATAGCAAGAAGATTAGAGTACAGGAGCAGGGATGTCTTGCTGCAATTATACAGGGTCTTGGTGAGGCCACACCTGGAATATTGTGTGCAGTTTTGGTCTCCTTATCTGAGGAAGGATGTTCTTGCTATTGAGGGAGTGCAGCAAAGGTTTACCAGACTGATTCCTGGGATGGCGGGACTGACGTATGAGGAGAGACTGAGTCGGTTAGGATTATATTCGCTGGAGTTCAGAAGAGTGAGGGGGGATCTCATAGAAACCTATAAAATTCTAACAGGACTTGACAGGATAGATGCAGGAAGGATGTTCCCGATGGTGGGGGAGTCCAGAACCAGGGGTCATAGTCTAAGGATACGGGGTAAACCTTTCAGGACTGAGATGAGGAGAAATTACTTCACCCAGAGATTGGTGAGCCTGTGGAATTCGCTACCACAGAAAGCAGTTGAGGCCAAAACATTGTATATTTTCAAGAAGGAGTTAGATATAGCTCTTGGGGCGAAAGGGATCAAAGAATATGGGGAGAAAGTGGGAACAGGTTCCTGAGTTGGATGATCAGCCATGATCATAATGAATGGCGGAGCAGGCTCGAAGGGCCGAATGGCCTCCTCTTGCTCCTATTTTCTATGTTTCTATGTTTAAAAGTAGGGAGGTTATGCTTCAGCTATACAGTGCATTGGTGAGACCACATCTGGAGTACTATGTACAGTACTGGTCTCCTTATTTAAGGAAGGATGTAAATGCATTGGAGACAGTATACAGAGAAGGTTTACAAGACTAATATCTGAAATGGGCGATCTGTCTTATGAGGATTGATTGGACAGTCTCGGCTTGTATCCACTGGAATTTAGAAAAGTAAGAGGCGACTTGATTGAAACATATCAGATCCTGAGGGGTCTTGATAGGGTGACTGACCTGAAATGTTAACTCTGCTTCTCTTTCCACAGATGCTGCCAGACCTGCTGAGTGGTTCCAGCATTTCTTGTTTTTATTTCAGATTTCCAGCATCCGCAGTATTTTGCTTTTATTTTAGTGGATGTGGAAATGATGTTTCCCCTTGTGGGAGAATCTAGAACTAGGGGTCACTGTTTTAAAATAAGGGATCGTCCATTTAAAACATAGATGAGGAGAAATTTTTCTCTCAGAGGGTCGTGAGTCTTTGGAATTCCCTTCCTCAAAAGGTGGTGAAAGCAGAGTCTTTGAATATTTTTAAAGCAGAGGTAGATACATTCTTGATAAGCAAGGGGGTAGGTGGAAATGTGGAGTAATCAGTTCAGCTATGAACTTATTGAATGGCGGAACAGGCTTGAAGGGATGAGTGGCCTGCTCCTGCTGATAATTTGGTGTTCATATGTTTGTATATTCCGCTTCTCGGACCACAGCCCCGCCGGGTCACAAATAATTCCGGCCATGAGCTCAGTCTTAGTACACCACTGGCCATGATGTTATTCTCTATGCGGCATAAATATCCCTTGTGTTTGAATAACTTTGTCTTCCAGTTCACTGTGAGCATTGCCATGGGAGATCTGCTATGCTTTTCACTATAAAATGTTTAATGTGACTAATTAAATTAGGCAGAAGCTGGGTTTACCATAAAATATGATTCATAAATTTCAACTTGCATCACTTTGGTTCTATTGGCAGCAATCTTACTACTGGATTATAAAGTTGTAGGTTTAATCCTTGCTACAGACTTGAGCCCATAATCTCCACTGACATTTCACTTCAGGATTGAGGAAGTGTGCATTGTCAGAGGTGCTGTTGTTCGGATGAAATGCTAAACTAAGGCTGTGTCTATTTGCTCAGGTGCATGTTTTAACATGGAACTACTTAAAGAAGAGTAGGGAGTTCTCCTAGTGATCAACGTTCCTTCCTCAACCAACAGCACCATACAAAGTGGCATTCGTTCATTACTTGTTTGTTAGAATTTTGTTGTTCACACATTGACTGCTGTGTTTGCCTACGTTACAACAGTGACTACACTTTGAAAGAAACCCATTGATTTTCAAGTGCTTTGGGATGTCCTGAGAATGTGAGGAGATGCGATATAAGTTATTTTGTTCATGTAGATTTTTATGTTCTGCTGACTTGCAGGTGAGACTTATGAAAGCACCTCAGTGTAGAAGGGTTCCATCCATGTTCTTCCCCTGATCTGTACTGAGTTACCCGATGTCAAATGCTTTTGCAATAGGTCGAGTACAAGTGGCTTCAGCTTGAAAAGTGCATGTGAGGACTGGATTGGGCTCAGCTGCCATCTCTTAATTCCTGCTGCAGTTCAATAACCTGTTGACACTCACTGACAGGACACATGCATGAGTAATGAGAGACAAAAAGCAAGGAACTTTGCAAGTGTATAGTGCCTTTCATAAGGCCCCAAACACTTTCCAAACAATGATGTACTTTTGAGGTGTAGTCACTGTTGTAACGTAGGAAATGTGACAGCCAATCGTCATTCAGCAAGATCCCACAAACAGCAAAGAGATGATCTATTTTTAGTGATGTTGTTTGAGAGATATATATCAGCCAGTATACTGGTGAACTCCACTGCTCCTTAAATAGCACAATTGGATCTTTTCTGTCCATCTGAGGGGGCATCAGTTTAATGCACCATCTAATAGCACATTTGACAATGGAGCACTCATTCATTTCTGAACTGGAGTGTCAGCTTAGATTTTGTTCTCAAGTTTCTGGAGTGGGACTTAAATTCACAACCTTGCTGACTCAAGGTGAGATTGCTACCACTGAGCCACAGCAGACACCTATATAATAGTCTGAATACTGGTCACCTGAGTAAGGCACTGGAGAATAACTGGCAGCCATGGAGATTTACCCTAGCGAGGAGTCATTACATCCGAGAGAAAAGGAAAGGAAAGCAAATTGGTGAAAAAAAGACTTATGCACTGGCTCACTTTAATGGAATTCCTTTAACAGGGTGAATTTCCCCAAGGTCTCTCCACTGTTCTGCCATAACATTGGCAGAGACCATGGACAGAATTTTTGGCCAGATATGGAGACGAAAACGGAGGTGGGTAGTCATGAAATTTCCCCAGGCCATTTTCACAGAGGTATGATCAGAGACAGAAGGGCTACTCACCTGAAAGTAGTGGGTAACCAATTATGGTACGTTATAGGCCAATTATCAGAGGCTGATGGGACTTTTCCAGTAGGCCTGCAGGCCTCCCAAGGTGTCAGCTACAAGCCAGCAGCCTGGAGGCAGCCTCCCGATGGCAGACCAGGGAGCCTGCACTCCAAGCAGGTTTTGAGACCCTTTCTAGCTACCTGGCCACAGCTGTTTCCCCTCCACTATGGTGTCCCGGCAGCTGTGGCCATTTTTTATTCCAATTTATTTAAAGTTGCTGAAAGGGAGCATCAAGATGGAGGCAACCTCTCTCTCTCCCTTACCTGCAATGGCAGGCTGCAGCTCCTTCCATGCTGGAGGGTCTCCTATTAGCGTGCCGTCTGGTCACTAATTGGCCAATCCAGGGAAAATCACTGCTGGGTGACTGGTCCTGACACAGTCCAGGACCACGATTTGACCCTGATGCCCTGACGCAAAATGCAAAATTTTGCACTATGTTTACACAGATAAATGGAATTTCAGCAAATAAGGAAGTTACAGCAGTGGAACTGGAGAAGCCTGCTGCAAGTTCACCCCCTTTTCTATGGGATAAAATCAGTCCAACTGCTGCAGTGGCTCTTATATAGTACAACATATAAACTAGAAAGTCAATGTATGACAACATAGTTTCATGACATTTCATGTTACACGTTTAAAAAAATATTTTCTTATTTATAGGAATGAATTCACAAGCCTGCAATAGTTATCACTGCTTTAGTAATAAATCTTAGCGACCAGTAAAATAAGGTAGACAACCTATACAAACCAATCACACAGATTTACTGCTAACCACTAAACTCAGTTTACTATTCCTTACAAAAGTTGCCGATTATATATTTATATGTCATGGAGTGTGAAAACTGACTACTCACTCAGTTTTCATGAAAGTTTTAGCTCATCTTCAACTTTCTGAGGTATATGCACCACAACCATAAATAAAATCAAAGCTCTTTTTTTCATGATGTAGAACTTGTGGCAGTGGATCTCACCTTTATATCTTGGCACAAAAGCTACATGCAAAAGAATTGGAGCACTGGGAAAATACTAAAAGCACTTTTTCACAAACTACTTCTTGAACTAGCAACAACTTGCATGAATATAATGCCTTTACTGTAACAAAACATCCCAAAACACATCACAGGAGTGAAATAAAACAAAATGTGCCTCCAAGCTAAAGTAGAAGACATTAGGAGAGTTGACAGAAGCTTGGTCAATGTGATGGATTTTAAGGCATGCTTTAAAGGAGAAGAGAGAAGTGGAGAGATTTAAGGATGGAATTCTAGAGCTTAAGGGCTAGAAGGCCGAAGCATGGCCACCAATAGTAGGACGAAAGAACTGGGGGATGGATAAAAAGCAATAATTGGAGTAATGCAATGCTCCCGGAGGACTGTAGCTCTGGAGGAGATGACAGAAATAAGGAGGAGTGAGGCCACAGAGAGATTTGAACACGAGGATTTTGAAATTGAGCCATTCGGGGATGAAGAGCTAGCAAGCACAGAGATGATAGGTGAATGGGACTTGATTTGAATTAGGGTATGAACAGTAGAGTAGGTATTAAATATGTAGGAGTGGACATCACTCACTATCTACAACTCCTCTTCCAAGCCTTCCAACTGTACCTTTGTAAGTGGACCTCTTCATATAGCCCTCCTTTTACCGCCTTTAGTCCTTATTTCAAATATTCCCAGTATATATATTTCTAACTTCATCTTCAAGGAACTTGACCAATCGATATCTCACTCTATATGGATTAGAGAAAGGGTCTGTATTAAAGTTTGGTGCTTTAAACTACTTACTTTCTAACTAAGTTTCGGACAATTGTTTGTTCTCCATTTAGATTAATGCCAGATTGCATTTCGGCACTTCAAAGACTTGAATAAATGGCTATGAAGCAATGCTTTGAAGGCATCCCATATCTAATCTTAAATTCCTTTCAAATGCCACACTTTTTGACCACAGAGTCACTTAGTCCTATGTGCAGTCCTGGAAACTTGGAGATATGTCTATCATCATCTTGAATGCTCTAACTGGCCCTTTTGCCTATCCACCTTTCAGGTACGGTGCTTATAATAAATTTGCCTTTAGAGCGATAAAGTTTTACTGTCTAATGGGATAATGGTTTTTCATACACCTTTTTATCATATAACTACTTATGATCTCTATTTTATCTTGAAGGGGTGAACTTTGTTGAGGAGCTCCAGATGTGTTACTTGTCATTCTGGTAACAACGGAAAATGTTAAGATAAAGCTACCTAGCCAGTCTCAAAGAGTAAGGTCTGTTTTTTGTATTCTATTCACTGAGGGCAATAAACAGCAGCCACTTAAGAAAATCCTGGGCACATACGTCAGCTAATTACAGAGGAAGAATGTAAAATATATCCTCCACTGTGCCTAAAGTATCAGAAGACTGCTAAAGGGCAATTGAACATCAAGTATTGTACATATACTTTACAGATGGAATCTCATTGACATTTTGGAAGGTCGACACCATGGTTATCAACCTCCTCCGCATATTTTGAACCTTTGTGGGCTGGAAATGCTAGCAGTTCTTGAGCAATGTGTTTCCCTTTCAAAATGCTGCTATTGATCAATGTTGATAGTGAAGTTACTTGGTCTGATCGCCAGTGCATCTGTGACCTCCTCTATATATGCATGAGCACTGTAGTTTTTTCTTATTCATTCAGAGGATGTGGACGTCGCTGGTTAGGCCAGTATTTATTGCCCATCCCTAATTGCCCTTGAGAAGGTGGTGGTGAGCTGCCTTCTTGAACCACTGCTGTCCATGTGGGATAGGTACACCCACAGTGCTGTTCAGAAGGGAGTTCCAGGATTTGGACCCAGCGACACTGAAAGAGCGGCAATAAAGTTCAAAGTCAGGAAGGTGTATGGCTTGCAGGGGAACTTGCAGGTGGTGGTATTCTCATGCATTTGCTGCCCTTATCCTTCTTGTTGGTGGAGGTCGTGGATTTGGAAGGTGCTTTCTAAGGAGCCTTGGTGCATTGCTGCAGTGCATCTTGTAGATGGTACACACTGCTGCCACTGTGCATAAGTGGTGGAGGGAGTGAATGTTTGTAGATGGGGTGCCAATCAAGCGGGCTGCTTTGTCCTGGATGATGTCGAGCTTCTTGAGTGTTGTTGGAGCTGCACCCATCCAGGCACGTGGAGAGTATTCCATCACACTCCTGACTTGTGCCTTGTAGCTGATGGGCAAGCTTTGGGGAATCAGAAGGTGAGTTACTCGTCGCATGATTCCTAGCCTCTGACCTGCTCTTGTAGACACAGTATTGATATGGCTACTCCAGTTCAGTTTCTGGTCAATGGTAACACCTAGGATGTTGATAGTGGGGGATTCAGCGATGGTAATGCCGTTGAATGTCAAGGGAAGATGGTTAGTTTCTCTCTTGTTGGAGATAGTCATTGCCTGGCACTTGTTTGGCACAAATGTTACTTGCCACTTATCAGCCCAGGTGCTAACCCGGAAGCAGCCCAACATCTAAAAATTGAAGAGCAGCACTGTTTTTGATAGGTCTTGCTGAAGGACATGCCACGGCTTTTTCAATGCATGCCTTCTAACAGGCTCAAGAGGCATCGCTATTGTGATTATCAAATAGCTGGACGTGCTCTCAAATGAACCGTTCTGCCAAGCTAAGTATGTTAAATGGGACATTTCATCCTACGACGGCATATGGGTTTTTTTTTCCTGATTTATTCCCTCTTGTTGCCCTTCCTCTTGCCACTCATGTGTCCAAGAGGGTGGAATTAATGTCCTGATCCCAGGCTGCTACCATTGTTACTCCTGTTTTTTTTCAGGTTTGCACTTGCTGTTGTTCAATATTCAGTGTATTCACACCTAATCTGTACTAATGCTTTGTCTTTCAACACACCATTAACATATTGTTTGCCTTTGCTCCGTGACCTTTTGGTCAGCTATGTGGCCTGGTCCAATCTGCACCTTCTCCTTTGTTATCTCTTGCCCACCCCCACCTCACTTGCTTATAATCTGTGACTTTTCTAATATTTGTCAGTTCCGAAGAAGGGTCACTGACCCGAAACGTTAACTCTGCTTCTCTTTCCACAGATGCTGCTGAGTGATTCCAGCATTTCTTGTTTTTGTTTCAGATTTCCAGCATTCGCAGTATTTTGCTTTTGTACCATTGTTACTCCTGTCTGGTTGCCAGGAGACAAGTGACAGCATCCGGTTGCAACTCTTCATCCAATTATTTTTTCCTCTCCGCAAGGAAGCATTTGACCTCTACCTGCCCGCGATATGACAGAAGACATCGGGAACTCAGTGCAGTGAGGGCTCAAACAAATTCTATGGTACTATACTAACATTTCCACTATACCTATTGTTATCAGAAGTTAACTATATCAAGTAAAGCATCTTTCAATGAGCAGCAAACTGTTATTGTTTCAAGCAATTAATTTTTAACTAAATGTACCTAAGATTGTCTTGCAGAACATTGATTATTCATTTAGATTTCAAGGAGATCCAAGCCCTACTTTCAAAACTGTGCTGACTTTCAGTTGAACCTTTCCCCCCAAAATCTGTTTTTATGTGCTTTTGGCACACTTCAAATTTGCCTTACATTCTGTTGAAGCTTTCACAGAAGTACATTGATTTAACTCTGTCCCAAACAAAAACAAACAAAATAATATTTACTCATACAAGATGGATCTACAATATCCTTCATTTGTAAGCAGATTAAACCATTTGTGAGCTTGATCACAATACTCGGTAATCAGATTTTAATTGGCATTAGTATTGCCAGTCAGATTATTAAACTACAGTGAAGCCTGTATAAACAGATCCTCCCAAAAAACAGACACCTGGAAAAAAATTGGGTTCTTCAGAGACCCAAGTAACTTACATCGTAAAATATGAAGAAGCATCCTGAACCAACAGACTTCATTGCATCAAGCCATTTTACATCCTGAAACACAGGACACAGCCTGGTGTCACACTTTAAAATGTAATATATCTGGGTCTGAACATCATGATGATCGATGGATTGTTCTTGGATTCATTTCTGCCCACGTCCGGTATTGGACTGTGTGGGAAAAAGTGAAGTTATTCAAAGAACAAAGAACAAAGAACAGTACAGCACAGGAACAGGCCATTCGGCCCTCCAAGCCTGTGCCGATCTTGATGCCTGCCTAAACTAAAATCTTCTGCACTTCCGGGATCTGTATCCCACTATTCCCATCCGATTCATGTATTTGTCAAGATGCCTCTTAAATGTCTCTATGGTACCTGCTTCCACCACCTCCCCCGGCAACAAGTTCCAGGCACTCATTACCCTCTGTATAAAGAACTTGCCTCGCACATCTCCTCTAAACTTTGCCCCTCTCACCTTAAACCTACGTCCCCTAGTAACTGACTCTTCCACCCTGAGAAAAAGCTTCTGACTATCCACTCTGTCCATGCTGCTTATAACTTTTTAAACCTCTATCATGTCGCCCCTCCACCTCCGTCGTTCCAGTGAAAACAATCTGAGTTTATCCAACCTCTCCTCATAGCTAATGCCCTCCAGACCAGGCAACATCCTGGTAAACCTCTTCTGTACCCTCTCCAAAGCCTCCACGTCCTTCTGGTAGTGTGGCGACCAGAATTGCACGCAATATTCTAAGTGTGGCCTAACTAAGGTTCTGTACAGCTGCAGCATGACTTGCCAATTTTTATACTCTATGCCCCGACCGATGAAGGCAAGCATGCTGTATGCCTTCTTGACTACCTTATCAACCTGCGTTGCCACTTTCAGTGACCTGTGGACCTGTACGCCTAGATCTCTCTGCCTGTCAATATTCCTAAGGGTTCTGCCATTCTGTCACTTTGATCATATGAATGGAAGAACAGAATATTTTTTTAAAGGCGTGAAACATGTAAATGTTGATAGTCAGAGAGACTTGGGTGTACTCATACTAGGAACATGGCAAGTTAGCATGCAGGTACAACAAGCAATTACTGGCCTTTATTGCAAGGGGATTGGAGTACAAGAACACAGAAGTCTCACTACAATTGTACAGGGCTTTGGTGAGACCATACCTGAAATACTGACCTTGATTTTACATTGCCGCCGCGGCCCACGCGCACGGACCACTTGTCGTGGAGCTGTCACGATATTAAACGCAGCGGCTCAATTAAATAGCCGGGGCAGACCGCCACCCCCCCCCCCGCCAACAATGATGTGGAAAGGGGAGTGGTCCGTCACTGGCAATGGTGTCCAGTGCCACTGCGCAGGCGCCGATGCCATTTTTGAAGGGCTTCCAGCCCATACATTTAATTTAAATTTTTAAAGGAAAAGGGACTTTAGATTTAATTTAAAAAATTAAAGAAATGTTTCCATCCCCTCTCCCACCCCTCCAAAATATCCATTCAGTTTGTTCCTTGCCCCCTTATCCCCCCAAAATACTTATCTTGTGTACCTGACCTTCCCCCCTCAAAGTTCATTAACTTTTATTTTCAACCACTTCCCAACATCCCCTCCACAAATCAGAATAGTTTTACCCCGCTACCTCCCCACACTGAAATACTTACCAGCTCCCCCCTACCCACCAGTGTCCCACATCAGATCTCTGAACGGAGATCCGAAGGAGCAGGAGTGCTGGCCGCTGCCATCAATATGGCAACAAAATGGCCTACAGGAGCAGGTAAGTATTTAATTCATTTATTTGCATTTTTTGACTATATTAATGTAGGTCCCGTAGCAGACCGGCGGGGGGGGGGAGGGCTGCCACGAGGCCTCACCACCACCAGCAATATGGAGCTGGGGCTGGGACTACCCGGCATGGAGACCCGTGGCGGAACTCTCCCAGAGGCACTTTCCGTGCTTCCTCGGCATCTACCCTGACATCTGGGGCCTGTAAAATCCAGCCCACTGTGTGGAGTTTTGGTCTCCATATTTACGGAAGGATGTACTTGCATGATAGGCAGTACAGCGAAGGTTCACTAGATTGGTCCCTGATATGAGATGGTTTTCCTATGATGAGAGGCTGAGTAAATTGTGTCTATATTCACTGGAGTTTAGAAGAATGAGAGGCGATCTCATTGAAACTGACAAGATTCTGAAGGAGCTTAACAGAGTAGGCACTGAGAGATTGGGCTGAATTTTATGGGTCCCCTGAGGAGGGGTCGGAGGTGGGGGGGCCTGTAGAATTGCGACGGGTGACAGGGGGCGGAGGGCCCATCGCCACCCTGTTGCCAAGCAATTTTGCCAAGGGCAGGTTAGGCCGACGATGGCCTTCTCGCCTAGAGGACAGCTGAGGCCCTTAAGTGGCATATTAATGGTCACTTAAGGGCCTATTCCTATTGCTGCTGGGATCTGCAGCAGGGGGTGCCTCCATGCAGGGAGAGCGCCTTTTAAAACAAGGCACACCTCTTGTGGGCTTGGGGAGATCCAGGCGCCAGAAACCTTGCCTCCAGAACAATGGTAGGTCATCCCGCAAAAAGGCCAAGGCGGGGTGTCCCACACCTTTTCTCCCTGGTGCCGGCAGCGCCGCCAGCTCCACCAGATCTCAGTCTTTGTTTCCACTGGCTGGGAAATCTTAAACATGGGGCACAGTCACAGGATAAGGGGCAGATCATTTAGAACTAAGATGAGGAGAAATTTCTTCAGTCAAAAGGTTGTGAAATTTGGAATTCATCATTGAATATATTTAAGGCTGGGACAGACAGATTTTTGGTCTGTCGGAGAATCAAGGGATATGGGGAGCAGGCGGGAAAGTGGAGATAAAGTCTAAGATCAGCCATGAACATGTTGAATAGCGAAGCAGGCTAGACGGGCCATATGGTCAACTCCTGCTTCTATTTCTTATGTTCTTATGTAGGGTACAATTTTAGCTGACACTGTGCTTTGATTGTTTGCTGAAACAATAGGATGCAACATTTGTGTCTATTGACTTGTTTTCATGGTCAAAATAGGAAACAATTTGCGAAGTCAGTTTTGAGATAATGATGGTAGAATAATGAAATCCAGGATAAAAAAACAAGTTGACATCTGTTGTTTTGTAGGAAATGCATACTTTCTGGGAGTTTTGATCGCAAAAGTACTGGTCATGTCATTATCAATGACAAGTTCTTATGAGAATCAGACTATAAAGATCTCTAACTTTTCTGATCAAGTTGTAGCGAAAAGCAGGATTGGAAAGGAACAACAAGAAGATTACGGCTCTACTCAGTGAAGAAAACACAATTGTAATGTTTTATTTCTCTGTGTGTCCACTGCTTACTGATACTTGGGGAAAATTTTGTTTGTGTAGTGCATCATGCAGCACCTCATGGACTACATAAACAAAATACTTTGGATGCTGGAAATCTGAACTTGGTTGCATATAATAAATGGAGAAATGGTGCAAACCTTAATCTGATGTCAGGAAGCAAACATGCTACAGTGCATTTTACCTCCCCATGATTTTCATGAAGTTGCATTTTCACACTAATTGCTTCTTGCTCTTCCACAGAAGGTTAAGTCCAATAATTAAAGAACCCTTTTAACAACATTATAATGACTACCAATAAAACTCTCTGCCTCAGCAAATGAACAATTAAAATTGTGGAGTCTTATTCTTCAGGTAGTGAATTATTGCTGAAGATTTTAAAAATGTTAGATATTAAATTTTACAATTTTTTCTTACTTTTTCTTACTGTTTCTTTTCTCTCACAATCCAAACTTTCTTTCCCTCTATTTATCTTTTTGTAGCCTATTTGATATTGAATTCACACACTCACCCTCCTTCTCAGTCCTTCCTCTTTTTATTTCTTCATCCTTAAAACTCACACCAAGATCCCAGATGCTGTCATTCGGTTGCACTTCCAGCAACATACAGGGCAAAAAAAAACTGTGCTGAAGAGTGCAAGAAAATGCCTAACTAACCCAGTGTGCTGCTCTATCCCATGCTCCAACAGATTTTAGGCCTTTGTTGATTAGATAATAACTTACACAGTAAAGCCAACACCAGTGCTTCCCAAACCATTACCAATTAAAGATTGCTAAAAATTCTAAGTTTGTAAAATCCCCTATCTAAGTATATTTAAAATCACAACTTGAAGGCTGGTGCATCACCATTTTTATACAAATCTATTTGAAATTGATGACAATTTTTGGGGGGATGAAAATGTTGTTGTTCTATATGTATAAACAGTAGAAATTAAATTATAAATTAACTATACCTTTTAAGAACAAAGATGTACTGTAATCTAGAATAAAATTGACTGTACTTGGCCAACCAAAACTTAATTTACAATAGCTACAATTACTCAATATCTGTGTAGCTTTTTTCTTTTATAACGTTTGCATTACCTTTGGAGGGCCTGCTCTTAAAGTCTAATTGCTGTAACTTGCACATATGCCAGACAGCTGTGAGATAATGAGTTTTGAGTTTTTTCTTATTAATGCTTGCCCTTCAACGTTTTCCTTGCATCTTTCTTCCAATATCAAGTTGGACATTCGAGCTACAGTTTGGGTCATGACTTTCTCTACAACTTCCTCTCATGGAACTTTGCTCTTCTTGCTGCAGGGCCAGACAGGCAATGTCAGTTCCCATACTCTGGGATGGGATGCTTCACTATTGTTAGGGTCCCGCCTAGAGGCTTGGCTCAAAGATGACAAACTTAATCACAATCAAGGCCAGCAAACATGAGTGTTAGGCAAATGTGTGAGATGGCCTTGCAACCTCTGGATTGTAAATTGAGTGCTCTTACTGTAACGCTATGGGCTGAGATCGAGAGCTGAATGTTTAATTTCTTATTTTATGTAGAGGTTCTTTCTCGTTTTGACTGTTACTAATGTATTGAAAAGCAATTTTGATTTTTCAGCAGTTCAGGAGCTTTTCTATCAGCATTAGGTTCAACTGTTTATTAGACATCAATTGACAATGTCGAGTGCAGGAGAATAAATTGCGCTTGTATTTTACCCACAGTTTTGAATCCCAACTATTGTGATCTTCCAAACAAAGAACACAGCAAAAGGAAGATCTCATGGCTCGTTTTCTAAATTGCATGAGGCTCTTCTGAACTTCCACCATTTCAAAAGTTCAGGATTATCCAGTTCAGCAGATTTATATTATTTAGCCTGGATTATTTCAACCTCTTGTGGTATTTCTTTCCATCTCGTATTCTTGTCCAGAACTTAGACCAGCAGCCATAGCAACCACCTACCAGCTGCTGTTTTTGACTCAGTCAGAAAATAGACAGAAACCCAAAGTGAAGATTAAACAGAGAGAGTGAGGCTGTCCTCATGGTGCACAGGGAAAAATGTGACAGGTTCCTTGCCCACCAGGAGCATAAATCACAGGAGTGCTCCCATGACTTACCATTCGTTAAGGTTACAAGATACATTTAACAAATCTGACCATATAAACAACCTCCTATCCTTATGAACCAAATAAATATGCTTAACAGCACTGCCCAATGCATTTACTAAATAATCATCAATGGCCATCTGTTATGCCAATGTGTTTTGTTGAATGATAATTTTCTTTAATACACTACTGGAGATTTGAATTACATTTTTTTCAAAAAGACATTTTTAAAAGACAAACTGCCATCAAAGTCATCCTTTCAGCTTAAGATGGTCACCTAGTTTGCTACACTGTATCCTACATTTCTAAGGACTGTGTTGAGAGAATCAAAATATCTGCTCAGTTCCCAGCAAGCAGAGGAATACTACTAATTGCTAGGTTTGAATGACTGGGTGACTGTCATGTGACAAGTTCCTCCCTATCTGTGGTTTTAAGCTGGTGTTTTCTGTGCAGAAAAGGAGAAGCATTTTGACACTGCCATGTGCAGACCCCAAGTGGGGGTCTCTTTCTCTATCTCCATTCCAGCTTGAAAGCTGTCAAATCTTGCTGTTGACTGACTACCTTTGCATACTCCGGCTATAATCAGAAACTCTGTTGGAGGAAATCATCCGCATTGCTGTTTCCAAGCAACTCACCCAACCAGTCATCTTACCTCTTGTAAATAAAATACTTCTAGAAGCCAGCCAAATCAACAAACTCCAGAGAGTTTTTATGGACTCGAACTCAACCAATCTACCTTCTCCACTCTGTAACCTATTTGTGTGTGTGTGTGAGATGGAAAGTTCATGCTTTGTTTATTATTTTTATTAGTTCAGTTTAGGGACAATAAAGTTAACCTTTTTGCTTTGTTCACCCAAGAAAGCCTGACCAATTGGTTCTTGTTATGATCATAGCAATACGCAATCAACCACCCATTGAATTGGCCAGTACATTCACTTTAAGAAAGAATTAAACCTGTTGTGGTAAAACAAGGAGTGGGAAAAGAGGGAAGCCCTTCGACCCCTCCTCACTTGACCCGAACAGAAATTTGGGGACTCACATTTGGGATCAAGCCCAAAGACAAATGGGAAATTGGAAGCGGGAAACCAAATTGATCCCTAGCTGCAGGATTCCTAGTCTCTGACCTGCTCTTGTAGCCATGGTATTTATATGGCTACACCAGTTCACTTTCTGCTCAATGGTAACCCCCAGGATGTTGATGGTGGGGGATTCAGCGATCGTAATGCCATTGAATGTCAAGGGGAGATGGTTAGATTCTCTCTTGTTTGAGATAGTCATTGCCTGACACTTGTGTGGCATGAATGTTACTTGCCATTTATCAGCCGAAGCCTGGATATTGTCCGGGTCTTATTGCATTTCTACATGGACTGCTTCGGTATCTGAGGAGTCATGAATGGTGCTGAACATTGTGCAATCATCAGCGAACATCCTTATTTCTGACCTTATGATTGAAGGAAGGTCATTGATGAAGCAGCTGAAGATGGTTAGAGCTAGGACCTGGTTCCCTGAGGAACTCCTGCAGTGATGTCCTGGAGCTGAGATGATTTACCTCCAACAACCACAACCATCTTTCTTTGCACTAGGATTGACTCCAACCAGCGAAGAGTTTTCCACCTGATTCCTATTGACTCCAGTTTTGATAGGGCTCCTTGATGCCATACTCGGTCAAATGCTGCCGAGCTGGTGTTTTTCTGCAGCAGAGAGAGGAGAAGCAACTGTACTCTGACACATGCCGACCCAAGTAGGGGTCTCTCTCTCTCCATTCCAGCTTGAAAGTTTTCAAATCCTGCTTGTTGACTGACCACCTCTGCATACTCCAGCTACAATCAGAAACCCCGTTGGAAGAAGTCATTCGCATTGCTGTCTCCAAGAGACCCACCGAAACAGTCATCTACCTTTTCAAACTGTAAGTCTCAGGACCACTGAATTCAGCTGGAAGCCAACTGAATCACCAAACTCCACAGACTGTATACTTTTTTATGGACTCTCAATCTCCCTTTCCCCACTCTGTAACCTATTTTTGTGTGTGTAAACGTCCAGTTTATTAGTTCAGTTTAGGTACAATAAAGCTAAACTCTTCCTTTGTTAACTCAAGAAAACCTGTCCAATTGGTTCTTGTTATGATCATAGCAAGTAGGTAATCAAACACCTACTGAATTGGCCAATACATCCACTTTAAGAAAGAATTAAACCCATTGTGTTCAAGCAAGGAGAGGGAAAAGAGCAAAGCCTTTTGACCCCTCCTCACTTGACCATAACATAGGTGATGTTACGACCAGGTGAGAAAGGGTTCTAGGATTCCCTCTCAGCCTTCACCTGGTCTTACCGTAACTAGGTTAAATTTTAAACACACCGTTTTTTTTTAGCTCCCCCTTAGTGAATCCTTGTTCACTAATTTCCAATTATAAGGTAAAGAAACTAGTCAAATAGGTTTTCTTAGGTTTAAAGAAAAAAGGTTGAACTTTATGAAACTTAAATTCTAATTCGGTTAACGCCTACGGATACGCAACGTGCCCGCACTAGCATGCATACGTGATACACACATGCAGATAGAGACAGAAAAGAGCAGAAGAAATAAAGTAGAAAAGTTTGAGGCAATATCTGAAGATGGTTTTGGTTGCTGTTCTTCAAGCTCGCTGTAAAGTTCTTGATTGTAGGTAGGTCTGGCTTTTCGTTCGGGCCCAGTATTATTCTTAAATCTTGTTCGATGTAGGAGACTTTTCTCTCTTGAAATTCATGTGTCCTCAGTGGGTCCAGAGGCTTGTGAGAAAGAGATGGGAGCAGACAGGAGAGATCTTCTCAGGAGAGAGCTAACAGTCTTTCTTGAGTTCAAAAACTCTGTGGCTAGTTCAAAAAACCCTGGACCAGCCAGTTAGTCATGTGACCAACTGATTTAACCAGTCCTGGCTTTTGTAGATTGTATCACCTTAGCAGTCTCTGGAATGCTCTTCCTTACATCTTCAATGTCTGGTGATCAAAATCCATTGTGGGTTGAATGTGTCAGGGAATGGTCCTTTTGTCTCCACAGGCACTGTCTGTTAGTATGCAAATGTTTTTCAGCTAAGTGTCTGGCAGCCCTTGTAACAGGCCTTCTCTTCTTCCCAGCAATTTTAAAATCAGTGTTCATATGACAAAATTAATATGTCTCATTCTTGGCAGGTGGAGGCCTACATGACCGTGATAAGAATCTCTTTCTCCACCCATTAAATGACTTAGTGATAGCTGAAAATATAGCATGCAAACTTAAAATCTACTGGGGCGGCACAGTGGTGCAGTGGTTAGCACCGCAGCCTCACAGCTCCAGCGACCCGGGTTCGATTCCAGGTACTGCCTGTGTGGAGTTTGCAAGTTCTCCCTGTGTCTGCATGGGTTTCCTCCGGGTGCTCCGGTTTCCTCCCACATGCCAAAGACTTGCAGGTTGATAGGTAAATTGGCCATTAGCAATTGCCCCTAGTATAGGTAGGTGGTAGGGAAATATAGGGACAGGTGAGGATGTAGTAGGAATGTGGAATAAGTATAGGATTAGTATAAATAGGTGGTTGATGGTCGGCACAGACTCGGTGGGCCGAAGGGCCTGTTTCAGTGCTGTTTCTCTAAACTAAACTATATACTGCTGCATGTATGCTGTGGTAGTGCATCCATGCAGTATAAGAACTTTTAGGTGTTACATTTTACTTTTTAGTTCGTTACCATCTAACGCTGCACATGGTTCAAGGTGCATATTGCAAAATTCTTTCATGGGTTAATTATGTATGAGAAACAGATCCATAATCTAAATATATTAGCCCCTTAAAACTTGAATAGACTTGTTTAGTTACAACAACAAAACCAATCCATAAGGTTAACATTTTTTCATACAAAGCTTTGCTAGAATCCAACTAAAAACAATATATATTATTACAAAGGAACATAATGTTTTTCTTGTGATGCGTGGGTAGCTATCCTCTCTTTAGCTGCCTCCTAGTCGCTGGTTGAGCAGGATGTTATATGCCAGTGTCATGCTTCATTTGATTGGAGATGAAGGAACATCCCAGTGTGAGTAATATTTTGCTTTTAACTTCCTGCCCCATCCAACTCATTGGGATTTGTTTCCACTTATCTCATTTTGGGAAGTTGCTGCACTATTGACCAACCTAATAAATTGACATCAATTAACCACATTTCAGGAGCCACAAATTCTGCACAAAATACAGTAGAGTATCAGCACCAAAAATAGGAGAAGAACCTTTTTGTTTACATTCAATACCTCATTACACTGTGAATTTGACCCAGTTCTTCGGTTGTAATTAAATTTAACCCTCAATATTTGCAACACGTTTCATTTAGATGGTGTATGCTTAAAACAAAACTTAGGTGCTTTATTGGGCTTGGGGCAAAACGTGGACATTGCGCAGAGTGAAGAAAAGCAATGAGAAGACTAAAGCACATTTAATCAGATTTTAGGATGC
The DNA here is from genome assembly GCF_036365525.1 of Heterodontus francisci. Taxonomy (NCBI): domain Eukaryota; kingdom Metazoa; phylum Chordata; class Chondrichthyes; order Heterodontiformes; family Heterodontidae; genus Heterodontus; species Heterodontus francisci. Next base: position 109,308,694 of record NC_090376.1, read on the forward strand.
TTTTAAAATCAGAGAGAGTGACAAGTTGCAAGGATTGAAGAGAAGTTCACAGCAGGTCGGAAATGACGGTAAGATTTGCACCCCCTGATGGAGTGAAAAATGATTGATTACTCAGTATTGTAAGTGCAGAAGATGCATACAGAGACATGTGATTGGAGGAGGATAGGATGAACATGAAGAAATGTGATTAGAGAAAGAAAATATGTATATGAACAAATATTGCAGGATGAGAAGACACATGCAGAGAAATGTGATTGAATAAGATTGTCCAAGTAGAATGGAATGAAGACTGGATCTTGAAGTCAATTCCTTGGGTCACAGTGCAGATTCACCAAGATGATTTCAGGACTTAAAGGATTAAATTATGAGTTTGGTTTGTATACATTTCAATTTAATAGGTTGGCAGATGGTCTAATTGTGGTATGTAAAATGATAAAGAAATTCAATAGGGTAGATACAGATATATATTTCTTCTGGTGGGGAAGCAAGAACAAGGTGACATCATTTTAAAATTAGAGTTAGACCATTTAAGAGCAAAATCTGGAAGCACTTTTCCCACATAGAAAAGTAAAACTGTGGATGTTGAGACAATTGAAATCCTCATGAGTGAAATAGCTAAATTTTCTTTGGCTAATGTATCAAGGGATATGGATCAAAGGATTTGAGGTACAGATCAGCCATCCTTTACTACCACCTTGTTGCCCACTCACTTAGCCTGTCTGTATGTCTTTGCAGTCTCTCTCTGTCCTCCCCACAGCTTGCATTTCCACCTACCTTTGTATCATCAGCAAACTTAGATACATTACTCTCTGTCTCCTCGTCTAAGTCATTAATATAGACTGTAAATAGCTGAGGCCCCACTACTGATCGTTGTGGCATTCCACTAGTCACAGCCTATAACTTGAAAATTCCCCATTTATGCCTGCTCTTTGTTTCCTGTCCATTAACCAACACTCTATCCATGTTAATATATTACCCCCCGCCCCCAACCCACAACTCCATGAGTCCTGATCTTGCTTATTAATCTTTTGTGTGGCATCTCGTCAAATGCCTTTTGGAAATCCAGGTATACTACATCTACTGATTCCCCTTTATCTACCCTACTACTTATATCCTCAAAAAATTCTAATAAATTTGTCAAACATGATTTTTGTTAAATCGTAGTTGACTTTGCCTAATCATTCTATGATTTTCTAAGTGCAATGTTAAGATTTCCTTAATAATGGATTCCAGCACTTTCCCAACGACTAACGTCAGGCTAATTGACCTGTGGTTCCCTGTTTTCTATCTCCCTCTTTTCTTGAATAGTTACATTTGCTAACTTCCAATCTGCAGGGACTATTCCAGAACCCAGGGATTTTTGGAAAATCATAGCCACCACATCCTCACTCTCTGCGGCCATCTCTTTTAGAACATTTGGATGTAGGCCATCAGGTCCTTGGGATTTGTTGGATTTTAGTCCCTTAAGTTTCTCCAATGCTTTTTCTCTACTCATATTAATTACTTTAATTTCCTCACTCTTTTTTAGCCCTAAGTTGCCCTTTATTTCTGGTATGCAACTTGTGTCTTCTATTGTAAAGGCAGACACAAAATATTTGTTCAACATCTTTGCCATTTCCTCATTTCCCGTAATTTCTCCTGTCTCTGCTTATAAGGGACCGACATTTACTTTAGCTACACTCTTCCTTTTTGTATATTTATAAAAGCTCTTACAATCTGTTTTAATATTCCCAGCCAGTTTATAGTTGTATTCTATTTTTCCCCTTTTTTTCAACTTTTTGGTGGCCCTTTGCTGGTTTCTAAAATACTCCCAATCCTAAAACTTGCTACTATTCTTTGCAACAAGAAAAGCCTCTTCTTTTAATCTAATACTATCCAAAACTTCCTGAATAAGCCACGGATGGATCTTTCTCACTGAGTTTTTATTTTCCAATGGAATATATTTTTGTTGACCATTTTGAATTGCTTCTTTAAATGTTTCCCACTATTCATTTACTGCCATACCTTTTAGTCTACTTACTCAATCAACCTCAGCCAGGTCCCTCCTCATATCTATGTAATTGGCTTTGTTTAAGTTTAAGATTTTTGTTTGTGATTGCAGTATGCCACTTTCAAACTTAATATAGAATTCAATTGTATTTTGATCACTATTTCCCAGTGGATCTTTTACAATGAGATTACGAATTAACTCTGCTTCATTACACAATACTAGATCTAAAATAGCTTTATCCCTAATTGGTTCCACAATGCATTTCTCCTGGAAATTGTCACAAAAGCATCCATAAACTCATCTTCGAGACCATCTCTGCCAATTTGATTGGCCCAGTCTATCTGAAGATTAAAGTCACCCACAATTATTTCATCGCCTTTGTTACAAGCTCCAATAATTTCTTGTTTAATGCTCTGTCCAATGGTATAACTACTGTTAGGGGGCCTTATAAAATACTCCCACTGGGGTTTTCTGAGTTTAATCTCCACCCATACTGATTCTACTTCCTGATCTTCCAAGCCAAGGTCCTTTCTCACTAACGCCCTTATGTCATCCTTTAATATCAGAGATACCCTTTCTCCTTTGTCATTCTGTTTATCTTTTTGAAATATTGTGTATCCTGGAATATTTTGTTCCCAACCTTGGTCACCTTTTAACCAAGGGGCTGCATTTTATTCTGAAGACAGGGGTCCTGGCAGCGGGCCGGATAGTGGGAGGAGACCCACTTCGGCCCTTCATCAGAACCCAGAAGACATTCTACGGCGGGCAGCCAATTAACTACCGGCCATTGGGGATGCAATCCCTTAAAGGAATGAGCTCCCGCCTCCAAAGCGAGCAGCCAATTGGAAGGCTGGCAGCTCTGCAGCACTGGCAGTGACTCTGGGGGCAGTGGTGACTGCCAGTATTGCAGGAGGCCCTGAAGCAACAAGGACATCTGGGACCCCAGGAAAGGTGAGTGTGGTCAGGGTCGCTGGGGACATTCAAGCAGGCCCCAGCAAAGGGGTTGGGGGATGTTAGGGAGGGTGTCTTCCCAAGGGGTCAGTGATCGCCACCGGTGGTCCTCCAAAGGCCCTGGATTGCCTCCAAATGATGGAGAAGCTAACTCCACAAGGAGGCCACCAGGTTTTACCTGGCGCATCTACCCACCCCACCGCCCACCGCCCCCCCACCCAGACAAAATGGTAGGTGGCCAGGGCAATGTTGGAATCAGTGCCCCCTGCCACTTTGTTCGCCTCCCCTGCCTCCAAGGGCAGAATAAAATTCTGCCCCATGTCTCTGTAATGGCTATTAGATCTAAATCATTTATTTCTATTTGTGCCACTAGTTCATCTAAATTATTGTGGATGCTTCATACATTCAGTTAAAAAAAATTCTATTTCTGTTTTACTGCTTTTCCCTCCATAGTCTTTACTCGCTGATGCGCAATTACTATTAAATGCTCTGTCCCTACCTGTCTCACTCTGCTTGTCTTTATTCACATCGCTAGTCTGTTCCAATGCCTCAACTTTTCTCTTTGGATTTCTATATCTCCCTTTAAGCAACCTCTCACCCCACCTCTGTTAGTTAAAGCCCTATCCTCAGCCCTGGTTATACAATTCACCAGGACACTGGTCCCAATATGATGTATGTGGCGCCAATCCCAATGGAACAGCTGTCTCTTTCCTGAAAACTGGTGCCAGTGTCTCATAAATTGAAACCCCTTCTTCCCACATCACGCTTTGAGCCATGCATTTAATTCTATAATCTGCTTGACCCGATGCCAATTGCTTCGTGGCTGAGGTAACAATTGAGAGATGCTACCTTTGATTGTTCTACGTTTTAATTTGGACCCTAATTCCTCAAACTCTCTCAGTGGAACATCATTCCTAGTTCTACCGATGTTGTTGTTTCTTATGTGGACCACAACAACTGGATCCTCCTCCTCCCACTTCAAGTTTGGCTCCAGCCACGAGGAGATGCCCTTATCCCTGGCACCACTCCCAGTCACAGCTGCAGAGAACAGTATCTATCCTGCTGACTATACTGTCCCCTATTATTCCCATATTCCTTTCCGCTCCCCCAGTTGAATGGCATCCTGCACACTGACAAATCAAACCCTAAAGCATCCAGGGAATGAGCAAGTTAACCATTGCAGTATTTCCAGCAACAGTCGAAATCTACAAACCATAAGTAAAAAGAAACAGAAACTTTAATCATATGAAATTAAACCAAATCCTAATTCGACATATATTTGTATGCACAACTAGGGTAACCTACAATGCGATGCTGTCTTCGCGAAGCTGGCAGTGGAGCAGCACACAAATCATCCATCAACTTGAAGCAATTTGCAATTCATGTGGTATCTTCTTCTCACTACTATTTGTAAATTAATAAGGACATGTGTTGTTCACATGCTGTTATTTTTTCAGCAAGTTCTGGCCTCATATAATGGGCCATAAATTTTTTTTGCTATTCGTTTGTGGGATGTGGGCGTCACTGGCTAGGCCAGCATTTATTGCCTATCCCTAATTGCTGTTGAACTGAATGACTTGCTAGGCCATTTCAGAGGGCATTTTAAGAGGAAATCTGGGACCACAAGGGTGAATGTGGTCAGGGTCACTGGGGCCATTAAAACAGGCCCCAGCAAAGGGGTGGGATGAGGTTGGGGAAAGTGTCAGGGGGGGTGTCTTCCCAATGGAGCCGCGATTGCTGCCGCTGGCCCTCCAGGGGCCCTGGATTGCCCCCAAAGGAGGAAGACCCCGACCCCGCAAAGAGGCCACCAGGCTTTACCTGGCACGTCTCCCCGCCCCAGACAATGGTAGGCGGCCATGGAAATGTCGGAAACAGATCCCCCTGCCATTGAGTTTGCCCCCGGCCTCCATGCTCACCTCCAAGGGCAGAATAAAATTCTGCCTCATGTCTCTGTAGATTAGATTCTATTTGTGCCACTCGTTCATCTAAATTATTGCGGATGCTTCATGCATTCAAATAAAAAAAAAATTTAATATCAATGTTTTACTGCTTTTCTCTCCATAGTCTTTACTGGCTGATACACAATTACTGTTAAACTCTCTGTCCCTTCCTGTCGCACTCTGCTTGTCTTTATTTACATTGCTGTAGGGCTGGAGTCTCATGTACTCCAGACCAGGTAAGGCAGCAGATTTCCTTCCCTAAAGGACATTGAGGCAGCAATGTTAATCGGAGTTTTTACCTTCCCGGTAACATTGCATTATGTCTACAGTCCAAATAGCTGAAACATCAAAATGATAATGGTGCAGCAATGTTTATTTCCCAGATGGGACCATATTAATGTCATGCCCAATAGTACATCTCCTTAACCACTGAAAGAAACAGAGTCACCAATGCTAAAGAAGAGGGTAAACTGGAGTAAAATTGGGGACAGGAAAAGAATGAAAGAGAATGGCTTATAAGAGAGAGAGAAAAAAGATACAGAAAGGAAAAGTAGAACAAATATTTAAAAGATCTAGCAGTTGCATTTATTTAGAGATACAACACTGAAACAGGCCCTTCGAGTCTGTGCCGACCAACAACCACCCATTTATACTACCCCTACAGTAATCCCATATTCCCTACCACCTACCTACACTAGGAGCAATTTACAATGGCCAATTTACCTATCACCTGCAAGTCTTTGGCTGTGGGAGGAAACTGGAGCACCCAGCGAAAACCCACGCGGTCACAGACGAAGTTGCAAAGTCCGCACAAGCAGTACCCAGAATTGAATCCTGGTCCCTGGAGCTGTGAGGCTGCGGTGCTAACCACTGCGCCGCTCTGTTGTGATCAAGATTCAACATGCCATTTCCTACTCTTAACTTCTTTCTTCCCAGGATCTCAAAACTGTGCAATTATTTATCTCAGCATTAAATGCTGAAATAAAATATTGAATTATCAGAATTTGAATGAAGTGACTTTCAGCTTAAGAGAAGACGAGCCTCTTTTCAGTTCAGCGGCCATTAGTTCCCACTTAACAACCCCCACTCCCCCATCTACAGTCAACAGATTTTGAACGTGGGATTTTTATTGCACTCAGTTCAGTCCAATGTGAAACACTTTGGGAATTGTTGTATTGGTCCTTGGAAAGTTCATAAGTGAAAGGCAGAGTATGGGCTGGATTTAGTGTTCCCATCACAGCTTCCAGCAACGGACCCGAAAGTGGGCGCCATCGCCGATTGTCACATATGCAGCGGGCCCACCACAATCATGCGATGGGTGACCAGTTCTAATAATGGATGCACAGGGTCTGTCCAATTACACGACAGGGGGTGGGATTCACGGCGTCAAATGCAGCTTTGGATGACTCCGGAGCAGGTGCTGCCTCCATATTTAAAGCCCTGCCAGCCCTGCTTTCAGTGCTGCCTTTGACTTATTTGCTGTTTACCACTAAAACTGATGTTGGAGTGACTTCTGGATCACCCCCCACCCCACGACAAGGACACTGCAGTATGGCACAGGCAGGACAGTGGGTGGACCCATGGTTCAGTGATGCCACCCAGGAGATTCTCCTCCAGGCTGGCAAGAACAGGTCCTCCGACAAAACCAAGCAAGCCTGGAAGGAGATCACAGAGGAGCTCAGCAGCCATGGGGTCACCCCTAAACATGGGTCCAGTGCAGGAAGAGTCAATGATCTCCTTCTGTTTTCCATGGTGAGTGTTCCACATGTCTCTCCTTTTTGAATAGTACATGTGGCTATGCAGTAGGCAGCACGACGTGGGGAGGGAGGCACCACAAAGGCATTGGCTAAGCGGGTTAGGTATCACCTCATCTTGCAGATTCATGGCAGCATCTCAACCACAGACATCTTACGAAGTTTACCCCCATCACCTCCCCTGAGAGCCGACGTGAGGATGAGCCATATAGGAAACCCCATCAGGGGACAAGGGGGCTGTGTGAAGTTTTACTATCTCCCTCTTTCCAGTTGCAGGGGCAAGAACAAGAGGGAGACCATGTGGACTGGTGGAGGAATTGCAGATGTATGGCCTCACTCAGCAGCTGAGAATGAAGCACTGGAGTTAGCGGGGACCCAGGGTGGCCGTTCAATAGCAGGTGGTGAGACTGGAGTCTCCGCGCAAGAGAGTGAGGATTGCCTTCAATCAACATCCATCTCACTTCTGGAGATCCACACCATGCATGGATATCTTGGCGAGATCTGCACAGCCTAACCCACTCCTCTTTGTGTTCTCTCATGCAGGTCGGCATGCACCCAAGACTCCAACAGACGGGGGACAGCACTCAGAGGATGCACTGTCCCATGACTCTCCAGCACCTTGCACCAGCACAGATACTTTCATCTCAGTGAGTTCAAGCTCGGCTTTAGAATCAGTGTCACAAGCTGTTGTGAGCACTGCACATGCACCCAAGCAGCTGGCTAAGGCTGAGACAGCCGAGGCCTCCGACAGTTGGAGGACTGTGGGTGGTCAGGCCCATGCTGAGCCCCAGGCTGATGATGAGCCTCTGGTTTTGAAAGCGTGCGGCATACTGGAGTTGCAGAGAAAGGCAACATCTGAAGAAGATTCCAGAGGTCATGCGCAGCCATGAGGAGGAGTCCATACATGCCATGTGTGCTGTCGTGTCTCAGGCATGTGAGCACATGGCTTCCTCCATCGAGAATTTGGGGACACTCATGGAGATCCAGATCCAGCAGATGCATGCAGACCATTGTCTTGGCCATGAGCTCAACGCAGCAATGGCAAGGCCAGCGAAGGATGAGGTACCTGGACTCTTCTCCAGCTCCTCGTCTTTCTCTGGTCAGCAGGGAGGTTCAAGGGAGGAGGCGAGGTTGACCTCCACAGCTGGGGGTTCTCCTCAGGGCATCTGAGTGTGGACAGTGGCTCCTCAGCCCCTCCGCCAGTGAGCCCAGCTCCAGTAGCCACAGCGTATGAGGAAAGTCCTGCACCTGTGCAGAAAACCCTCAGACAGCCAGAGGATGCCCACCGAAGTCATCCCAGGCCAAGGTTCAGCCTGATCAGCAGCCTGCCTCCAGCCCAGCTGCTAGCGCAGGGGTCACACCTCATAGAAGCACACAAAAACATGTGAGGAAAACTATGTGGACACACTTGGGGTTTTAGACAATTACCATTTGTTCACTTATTTATTTAGAGATACAGCACTGAAACAGGCCCTTCAGCCCACCAATTCTGTGGTGACCAACAACCACCCATTTATACTAATCCTCTATTCCCTACCACATCCCCACCATTCTCCTACCACCTACCTACACTAGGGGAAATTTACAATGGCCAATTTACCTATCAACCTGCAAGTCTTTGGCTGTGGGAAGAAACCAGAGCAGCCAGTGGAAACCCACGCAGTCACAGGGCGAACTTGCACACTCCACACAAGCAGTACCCAGAACTGAACCCAGGTCGCTGGAGCTATGAGGCTGTGATGCTAACCACTGCACCACTGTGCCGCCCATGTTTTGTGTTATAAATTTTTTTCATTATTGAAGTTAACATTCATTGTGGAAGATGCTTATTCTTTCATGCCTTAATAGTGAAATGCTGACTTCCCATTTTCCCTTTGTGGGCTGCGAGTGGAGGCACAATCCTCCTTTGGTAAACATCTCACATGAGCCAGAGCACATGGTTAAGCTGGGTGCTAGGCATAGAATCCAATTAGAAAGGAGGTGACAGACTGAATGTTGCTAGGTGAGTCTTTATTGCTTTCAATCTGAGAGTCCAAAATGGTGGCTCGAAGTGGATAATTATGAGACTGTCTCTTGCCTCCTTGGCCCGTCATTCAATGTGCCTGGCCTCCAATGCAAGGGGTTCAACATTCAGTGCTGCCTGCTCATCACCCTCCTCTGTGTCCTCCTCATCGGTTGAGGAGTGGTGATCAATCATGTCCTCTTCATGCAAGGCTTCCCCCCTCTGCAGGGCTAGATTGTGCAGAGCACAGCAGATCACCAAAATATGTGAGATCCTCGCTGGGGCATAATGCAGGTCACCACTGGATTGATCCAGGGACTGGAATCTCATCTTTAGCATCCCAATGGCCTTCTTAATGTTCACTTGGGTGGAGCCGTGGCAAGTGTTGTACCTCTTCTCTGCTGCAGTACGAGGGTTTCTCACAGGTGTCAGTAGCCATGTCTTCAATGGGTAGCCCTTGTCCCCGAGAAACCATCGCTGAAGGTGAGCGGGGTCCTGAAAAGCTGTGGCACCTGGGACTGTCAAAATCTATAGGTGTTTTGGCTGCTTCCTGGGAAGTGGGCACACACCTGAAGGAAATGCTTTCAGTGATCACAGACCAGTTGAATGTTGATGGAATGGAAGCCTTTCGTGTTGAGGAAGGTGGTTGGCTGGTCCATTGGACGCTTAATGGCCACATGCATGCAACCAATCACACCCTGCACCAGGGGAAATCCAGCAATGGCCCCAAATCCGATGGCCCTCTCTGCCTGACTGTCAGGGTTGGTTTGATACTGTATGTAATCGCCAGCTCTCTTAAACAGGGCATTGGTCACCCCCTTGATGCAGCATTGGGTTGCTGCCTGGGGGACCACACACATGCCCCCAGTGGATCCCTGGAAAAGTACAGACGTGTAAAAGTTAAGTGTCACCATGATCTCCAGGGCCACTGGCACTGAATCCCATAGATTGCAGCTCATCCTGCAGCAGGGCGTATACGTTGGTGATGGCCTCCCTGGGGAACTGCAGTTTCCGTTGACAATACCAGTTGGACATTTGGCGATAGCTGATTCAAGTCCGGTATTCTCTTTGGTGCAGGTGGGTCTTTCTTGGCATGGCCGGCTGCTGTTGTTCTCATCGTGGAGCTTCACAACCAGACGCAGCTGTCTCCTGGTACTCCCTCCAATGGAGGGGCTACATCATGCCATAGGGGTCCATAAAAGTAGGGTTTATAAGACCCATGCCAGGTGATCAGTAGGCTTCCAGAGCACTGTCCTTGCAGAGAAGAAGTTTCCTTGGCATCGTTACCTTTGCTTCTTCTCTCGGCTTATGCACTGATGGTCCTCAGTGCCCATCCTTGCTAATAGCCAACCCTCTCACCTGATAGTATGACCACCCTACCCATTCATCCTGAGCCGGGCCAGGTGGTTGACGTTTCAGTAGGGGACTACTTTGGGAATAGTGATCACAATTCCGTAAGTTTTAGAATACTCATGGACAAAGACGAGAGTGGTCCTAAAAGAAGAGTGCTAAATTGGGGGAAGGCCAACTATACCAAAATTCGGCAGGAGCTGGGGAATGTAGATTGGGAGCAGCTGTTTGAAGGTAAATCCACATTTGATATGTGGGAGGCTTTTAAAGAGAGGTTGATTAGCGTGCAGGAGAGACATGTTTCTGTGAAAATGAGGGGTAGAAATGGCAAGATTAGGGAACCATGGATGACAGGTGAAATTGTGAGACTAGCTAAGAGGAAAAAGGAAGCATACATAAGGTCTAGGCGGCTGAAGAAAGACGAAGCTTTGAAAGAATATCGGGATTGTAGGCGCAATCTGAAACAAGGAATTAAGAGAGCTAAAAGGGGTCATGAAATATTTTTAGCAAACAGAGTTAAGGAAAATCCCAAAGCCTTTTATTCATATATAAGGAGCAAGAGGGAAACTAGAGAAAGGATTGGCCCACTCAAGGACAAAGGAGGAAAGTTATGCGTGGAGTCAGATAAAATGGGTGAGATTCTAAAGGAGTACTTTGCATCGGTATTCACCGAGGAGAGGGACATGACGGATGTTGAGGTTAGGGACAGATGTTTGATTACTCGAGGTCAAGTCGACATAAGAAGTGAGGAAGTGTTGGGTATTCTAAAAGGCATTAAGGTGGACAAGTCCCCAGGTCCGGATGGGATCTATCCCAGGTTCCTGTGGGAAGCGAGAGAGGAAATAGTTGGGGCCTTAACAGATATCTTTGCAACATCCTTAAACACGGGTGAGGTCCCGGAGGATTGGAGAATTGCTAATGTTGTCCCCTTGTTTAAGAGGGGTAGCAGGGATAATCCAGGTAATTACAGACCGGTGAGCCTGACGTCAGTGGTAGGGAAGCTGCTGGAGAAGATACTGAGGGATAGGATCTATTCCCATCTGGAAGAAAATGGGCTTATCAGTGATAGGCAACATGGTTTTGTGCAGGGAAGGTCATGTCTTACCAACTTAATAGAATTCTTTGAGGAAGTGACAAAGTTGATTGATGAGGGAAGGGCTGTAGATGTCGTATACATGGACTTCAGTAAGGCGTTTGATAAGGTTCCCCATGGTAGGCTGATGGAGAAAGTGAAGGCGCATGGGGTCCAAGGTGTACTAGCTAGATGGATGAAGAACTGGCTGGGCAACAGGAGACAGAGAGTAGCAGTGGAAGGGAGTTTCTCAAAATGGAGACGTGCGACCAGTGGTGTTCCACAGGGATCCGTGCTGGGACCACTGTTGTTTGTGATATACATAAATGATTTGGAGGAAAGTATAGGTGGTCTGATTAGCAAGTTTGCAGACGACACTAAGATTGGTGGAGTAGCAGATAGTGAAGGGGACTGTCAGAGAATACAGCAGAATATAGATAGACTGGAGAGTTGGGCAGAGAAATGGCAGATGGAGTTCAATCAGGGCAAATGCGAGGTGATGCATTTTGGAAGATCCAATTCAAGAGTGAACTGTACAGTAAATGGAAAAGTCCTGGGGAAAATTGATGTACAGAGAGATTTGGGTGTTCAGTTCCATTGTTCCCTGAAGGTGGCAACGCAGGTCAATAGAGTGGTCAAGAAGGCATACGGCATGCTTTCCTTCATCGGACGGGGTATTGAGTACAAGAGTTGGCAGGTCATGTTACAGTTGTATAGGACTTTGGTTCGGCCACATTTGGAATACTGCGTGCAGTTCTGGTCGCCACATTACCAAAAGGATGTGGATGCTTTGGAGAGGGTGCAGAGGAGATTCACCAGGATGTTGCCTGGTATGGAGGGCGCTAGCTATGAAGAGAGGTTGAGTAGATTAGGATTATTTTCATTAGAAAGGCGGAGGTTGAGGAGGGACCTGATTGAGGTGTACAAAATCATGAGACGTATAAACAGGGTGGATAGCAAGAAGCTTTTTCCCAGAGTGGGGGATTCAATTACAAGGGGACACGAGTTCAAAGTGAAAGGGGAAAAGTTTAGGGGGGATATGCGTGGAAAGTTCTTTACGCAGAGGGTGGTGGGTGCATGGAACGCATTGCCAGCAGAGGTGGTAGACGCGGGCACGATAGCGTCTTTTAAGATGTATCTAGACAGATACATGAATGGGCAGGAAGTAAAGAGATACAGACCCTTAGAAAATAGGCGACAGGTTTAGATAGAGGATTTGGATCGGCGTAGGCTTGGAGGGCCGAAGGGCCTGTTCCTGTGCTGTAATTTTCTTTGTTCTTTGTTCTTTGTCGTACGGCCACCTGACCCTCTCACCCAACAGTATGGCCACCCATGCAGACCACTCGGGACCACCTGGTACTGCCATCCGAGACTAAGCCCCGCACCCCACCCACCTCCGTGCAGACCACCCGAGACCAAGACCACCTAGTACCCTGCCACCCAAGACTACGCTTCCCTGCCCCCCTCTGTGCAGAACACCTGAGACGAAGCTGACCTGTGCAGAGCACACAGCACTGCAGGACGACAATGGCCTCCACTCTACCCTCTTCTCCTATGCACTGCTGGTCATGGCTTCCTACCATTGCAGTGCTGAGGCCTTGCTCTCGATATCACCATCTTTCAATGGCCAGGAATCTGAAGGCCCAACGTCTACTTAATCACAGCCTCCCATTGAATTGTGATCAATTGCATGCAAGGCTATTATAACTAACGTTTCTGCAATTTAAATGCCAGGGTGGTGATGGCACCTTGATGCTTTACCGCTACTGTCTTAATCCGGAACCGACATCACAACATAGGATTTCTGGGCGGATGCACCTGATGTTAGTTTTTGGGCCCCCACACCTCCATTTCCCCTCCAAACAAGCTTAAATTCAGCCCTAGGTGTGCGAAATGTACAAACATGAAGGAAACCACACCTGCCAAATGGAAACATATTAATTTCATCATATGGAATGCTACTTGAACCTTTTTTACTAGACATTGCACGTAATTTGTTTTAAAAAACCACAGAGTTGAACAGCTGAAAACATGGTTGCACATTTGCATTCTGAGAGACAGTTGAATAGAGAGACAATGGAAGTGTTCACTGATTCAATTAATAAGATTTGTCTGGGCAATTATGATACTCAACATTCTTTGTCTGTGTAAGAGCCAGAACGCCATACCCCACCAAGTGTTACTGAAGAATTTTGAGAATCAACAACCCTCTCAGAAGATGCTGTTTCAAACAAATAAATCATCACATGACTATCCTGCTGGCCAGACTGGAGACTGTTTGAACTGTGCCTCACAGAAAGGTTTTTTTGGAGACTGCAACTGAACTCAAAGGGAACGCACCGCTCTCACTCTCTCTCTGAAGCAAAGTCCCAGGGACCCACGGAAAGAACTTAAGTCTCAAGACAGAGGACCTCTTCAGCCTTCTGGTACCAGAGAAGTAAGTTTGAAAGTGTGTATTGGGCCCCAGTGAGAACTACAAGACCTCAACTCCAACCAAGGACTTTACATCAAAACCGAAAGAGAGTAACTGAATTCTATTTATTGCCAACCCTACTTAAACCACCAACACCCCCCCACCCTCCCACCCCACCCCCAGTTTCTATTTGTGTGTGTGTTTATCTGGTATTCATGCGAGCATGGTTGCGGCGTGTATTTTAGTAATTTTAACCGAGTTAGAGTGATAAGGCAAATAAACTTACATCTTTCTTGTTTATATCTAAGAAAAACTGTCTGATTGGTTCATCTGCATTTACAATAAGACAGCAGTGAGCAAGGACTCATTGGGGTGTTAAGCTAAAAACACTGTGTTTTAAAAGATAAACCTGGTTAAGGCCAAACCAGGAAAGGGGTAAAAGGGGAGCCTGTGACCCCTTCCTCACCCGGTCATAACAAATTATAGAAGGAGCCATCATTATCAGGAACAGTGGAAATGCTTTTATAGGAACATGGGAATTGATAAACAGAAAAAGACCAAGATGGAATTGGAATAGTAGACAAATCAGAACAATCGATCTTGATCAATCAGTCTACAACAGACCTAGGAATGACATAAGCAAAGCTCCATGGTAGAGATCTTTGGGAACTATGTGGAGAAAATTTGAGTACTCCTGTCCTTGAGCACAGGATCGTGATTTGCGATTGCCCTGTGCCTGGTCTCCTTGAGACCAGCAGCATGCAATCTTTATGCTATCTTCACATTTCAATGGTTTCAGTATACAGCCCATTGCCAAATGTGTTTCTGGCTAGCTACATGCTCAACACGGAGCCCAGTACTATTCAAGGCTAGCATGTATTTCAGCCAGCCTTCACCTTTTAAAGGCTGCCTGCCCCTCTTAAAGGGGAAATGCACTCATTATACAGTAGCTGCTGCAGCTGTCTTTGAAGGAAGTGGCTACAAGGAGAAGCACACAAAAAGGAGCAGTAGAGCAGAGAGAGGGCATGCAGGTTTTCTGATGTGGTGCTGGAAATATTAATAGAGCAGATGCAAGGGAGGAGAGAAGCAATGTTTCTGCAGGGTGTCAGGAAGCCCTCAAGGAAAGCACTGAGAAGGGAACGGGAGCAGATGGCCAGGGAGGTCAGTTCCCAGACTCTGATCCTGAGGACCTGGCAGCAGAGCCAAAGAATTTCAATGACTTCACATGGTTGGTTAAAGTCAGTGAATGCATCTTCACATGACATCTCCTAACCGCAGCACCACCAACCTCTCACTCTGCTCAATGCACCAAACGCACATCACTTACCCATCAGTAATCTCTAGCAATCAGGACTCTGACCTAAAATTTAGATACTCCATCTCACCCACACACATCTTCCAAAGCTGCCAACCTCACACCCACTTCTCGGTGCTTCAACATACCTCCAGCTGTTCAGCCATAGCAGGCATATTTCCGAAACATATTGCAACACAATCACCGACATTCTGTTCTCTCTTTCAGGACATGGTAGCTCATAACAGGAGGGAGCACAGCAGAACCGAAGGAGGACAGGCACATCGACATCACCTGAGCCTTCAAGAAGACATCTGTGACAAGCCCATTGCATCCGATGTCACCAAGAACATTGAGGATGATAGTATATTCCTGCCTTATGTCCCTTCTCAAATCCCAGGTCAAAATAATCCTGCTAGGTGGCATGAAATGAAAGCTGCAAAGGGAGTGACTATAGGCCTCTTGCTTTCCACCCTGCTCCCTTCTCTCACTCCAACATTCCTCTTCTGCATTTATGCTTTCAGGTACCCAAGAACTGCCACCTGGCAAGCCACTGTAACAACATCATACAAATACACGAACATACAAACTAGGAGCAGCAGGAAGCCATTTGGCCCCTTGAGCCTGCATCACCATTCTATAAGGTTATGGCTGATCTGTTTGTGGACTCAACTCCACTTTCCTGCCTTTGACTCCCTTGTTTGTCAATAATCTGTTGACTTCTGCCTTAAAAACATTCAATGACCCTGCCTCCACCACTCTCAGGGGAAGAGAGTTTCACAGACTCACGACCCTCAGAGAATGAAATTTCTCCTCATCTCTATCTTAAATGGGAGACCCCTTATATTTACATTGTGGCCCCTAGTTATGGTCTCTCCCACAAGGGGAAACGTCCTTTCAAGATGCACCCTGTCGAGTCCCTCAGGATCTAATATGATTCGATAATGTCAGACAAACCCCCACCTGCCAAGACTGAGACACGCATGATTTCGCCACATGAACATTAAAACTTAAAATTGCAAGCCCCTGACTGGAAAGACACTTGCATAGTAACTAGCAGAATTGGAACAAGGGACAAAGAACCATGCCCTGACCCATTCAACCAACAATGGACTTTTGATTACCAGATGCTGGAGGTGGGGGGAGCTAGCACCATTGTGCAGGCGCTGGCACCATTTTTAAAATGCTTTGAGCTCTTACAAATAATTATCATTTTTAAAGGGAAAATATAATTGTTTTGTAATAAATAAGTGATGGAGTCCCTTCCCCAACTCCCTCAATGGTCATTTCATTGCCTGAAATGAACATCAATTGATTTTTCAAATACCTGAACTTGCCCCGCAATGTTCAATCTTTTGCCCTTCAACCCTTTCCTATCATCCCCACATCCAATAAAAATTAATTTTCCTGCTCCTCCACCCCTCCTGCCCTGAAAATCTTATTCCTTCCCCCTCCCCACCAGTTTCTCGCCTCTAAACTCTGAGCAGAGTTCTGAAGGCACACGAAGACCATAAAATCGGCGTGGGATAGCAAGTAAGTTATTTTGCATACATTTATTGGCAATCTGCATATGGAAATGAAGGGCCTGCTGCCAGGCGGTGGAGGGTCCACACTGAGGTCCCCCGCCACCAGTAATATGCGGTGGGCCCTTCTCGATGTCGTGGGTCGAGGCGGGCCTCTCCCCACAGAATTTTATGGGCCGCCGTGCCACGATCCACAACTTCTTTACTACTTATTCTCCTTCCTATCTTTGTGTCATCAGCAAATTTAGCAACCAGTCCCTTCATCCAAGTCATTTATATAGATTGTAAATAGCTGAGGTCTCAACACTGATCCCTGTGGCATTCCACTAGTTACAGGTTGCCAACCCGAAAGCAACCCACTTATGCCTACTCTCTGTTTCCTGTTAGCTAACCAATCCTCTATTCATACTAATATGTTACTCCCTATACCATGGGTTCTTATTTTGGTTAGTAACCTTTGATGTGGTACCTTGACAAATGCCTTCTGGAAATCCAAGTACACCACATCCCCAGGTTCCCCTTTATCCACATTGCTTGTTACTTCCTAAAGTACCCTAATAAATTAGTCAAACATAATTTCCTTGTCACAAACCATGTTGAATCTGCCTGATTTCACTAAGGTTTTCTAAATGACCTGCTGTAACCTCCTTAGTAATAGATTTCAGCATTTCCCCTATGACAGATGTTAAGCTATAGTTTACTGCTTTCTGTCTTGCTCCTTTCTTGAATAGAGTTACATTTGCTATTTCCCAATCTGATGGGACCTTTCCAGAATATAGGGAATTTGGGAAAATTAAAACCAATGCATCCACTATCTCAGCAGCCACTTCTTTTAAGACCCTAGGATGAAATCCATCAAGACCTGGGGAGTTGTTAGCTTTTAGTTCTAATCATTTTCTCAGTACCCATTCCCTGGTGATGATAATTGTTTCAAGTTTCTCTTTCCCTTTCCACTCTTGATTCACAATTATTTCTGGAATGTTATTTGTATCCTCTACAATGAAGACAGATACAAACAAATCTGTTCAATTCCTCCCCCATTTCCTTATTCTCCATTATTAACTCCCCAGACTTACTGTCTCGAGGACCAACACTCACTTTACTTACTCTTTTCCTTTTTAAATACCTGTCGAAACACTTACTATCCATTTTTATATTTTTAGCTACTTAGATTTATACAGCACCTTTAATGTCATGAAACGTGCCAAGGTGCTTCACAGTAGCATTGTAAAGCATTATATGACACCAAGCCACATAAGGAAATATTAGGTCAGATGACCAAAAGCTTGGTCAAAGAGGTAGGTTTTAAGGAGTGCCTTAAAGGAGGAAAGTGAGCAAAAGAGGCAAAAAGGTGCAGGGAGGGTATTACAGAGCTTAGGGCCTAGGCAACCAAAGGCACGTCCAATGATGGTGGAGCGATTAAAATCAGGGATGCTCAAGAGGCTAGAATTAGAGGAGTGCAGATATCATGGAGTATTGTGGGGCTGGAGGAGATTGCAGAGATAGGGAGGGGTGAGGTCATGGAGGGATTGAACAAAGAACAAAGAAGAAAGAACAAAGAAAAATTACAGCACAGGAACAGGCCCTTCGGCCCGCCAAGCCTACGCCGATCCAAATCCTCTATCTAAACCTGTCGCCTATTTTCTAAGGGTCTGTATCTCTTTACTTCCTGCCCATTCATGTATCGGTCTAGATACATCTTAAAAGACGCTATCGTGCCCGCGTCTACCACCTCCGCTGGCAATGCGTTCCATGCACCCACCACCCTCTGCGTAAAGAACTTTCCACGCATATCCCCCCTAAACTTTTCCCCTTTCACTTTGAACTCGTGTCCCCTTGTAATTGAATCCCCCACTCTGGGAAAAAGCTTCTTGCTATCCACTCTGTCTATACCTCTCATGATTTTGTACACGATTGGTAAACAAAGATGAGAATTTTAAATCAAAAGGTAGGTCAGCGAGCATAGGGTTGATGGGTGAGTCAGGACATGGTGCGAATTAAGACAAGGGCAGCAGAGTTTTGGATGGCTTCAAGTTTATGGAAGGTAGAATGTGGGAGACCAGTCAGGAGTGCATTGGACTGGCCAAGTTGGAGATAAAAAGGCATGAATGAGGGTTTCAGCAGCAGATGAGCTGAGACAGGGGCAATGTTACAGAGGTGGAAATAGGTGGTCTTAGTGATGACACAAATATGACGTGGGAAGCTCATCTCAGGGTCAAATGTGACACCAAGGTTGTGAACAGACTGGTTTCGTTTCAGACCGGGAGAGGAATGGAATTGGTAAATAGAGAGTGGAGTTTGGAGCAGGGACCAAAAATAATGGCTTCAGTCTTCCCAGTATTTAATTGGAGGTACTTTCTCCTCAGCCAGTACTGGATGTCGGATAAGCAATCTGATAATTTAGCAACAGTGGAGGAATCTAGAGAGGTGATGGTAAGGTAGAGCTGGGTATTGTCAGTATGAAAACTAACACTGTGCTTTCAGATGATGATGTCGAGGGGCAGCATGTAGATGAAAAATTGTAGGGGGTCAAGGATAGATTCTTGGGGGATCCCATAGGTAACGGTGCAGGAGCAGGAGCAGGAAGCAATTGCAAGTGATACTCTGGCTTTGATTAGATAAGAATGGAACCAAGTGACAGCAGTCCCACCCAGCTGGACAACAGTGGAGAGGCGTTGGAGGAGAATGGTGTGGTCACCCTTGCTAAAGGCTAGAGACAGGTCAAGAAGGACAAGTAGGGAAAGTTTACCTTTGTCATAGTCACATACGATGTAATTTGTGACTTTTACGAGAGCTATTTTGGTACTGTGGCGGGGACAGAAACCTGATTGGAGGGATTCAAGCATGGAGTTCCAGGAAAGATGGGAATGGGTTTGGGAGATGACAACGCGTTCAAGGATTTCGGAGAGGAAAGGGACATTGGATATGAGACGCTAATTTGCAAGGACACTCGGGTCAAGGGTTTTTTTTTTGAAGGGGGGTGATGATGGCAGATTAAAGGACAGAGGGACAACACCTGAAGAGAGAGAACTGTTAATATCGGCTAACATGAGGAGCAGAAGAGGAAGTTGGGAGCCTCATGATGAAGGGTGAAAGCTGCACCAGACAGCTGATGAAGAAGCACTGTCACTTGATCTGACATCACAGCCACCAGCTTAGATACTGGCCCCTTAGCGGGTAGTATAGAGTGGAGATCTGAACATAGTGAATAACCGAGCACAAGTGGGTGGCAGCCAATCCGAGGGGGAACGGACAGTTTGTGTGCCAGTTTTCCAGAGGGCAAGGCCACAGACGATTTCTGCTGCAGGGGGCTCAGATAGGGACTTTGATGGGGGGGTGTACAGGAGAACACTGATGGGCATGCACACAGAGATGCTGTCAAGGGGCAGGAGGAATCTGGATCCATCTTGGCACGGGGCTACCCACAGAGCTTGGTGCCCATCATTTATAAGTGGCATCTAGCTCCATGAAAGTACCTGCAGACTCACCCATGATGCAGTGTCTGATGGCTGATGTCTCAGTTTCCATTGCAGCCCACAGGTAGCAGCTACCCAATGCCTCAGTGCTGCAGTGGGAGCTTAGGCTGAGGTCATGAGATCCATACTTATTGCCACACGGGCTCAGACTGCTGTCATCATGGCTGAAGATCTCAGTGGTCAAATAGGCATGCAGGCTCTCACAACAGTCCAACAACCTGTCATCCAACAGATTACTAGGATTACTGAGGTACCACCTGGGTGAGTGTAGTAGTTCTGTAATACACAAACCTCTGGCCTGCCCCCACAACCATTCCAACAGTACCCCTGCTGTTGCCTTTCAGCCAGAGAGCTCAGGCTACTGCTGCCCATGAGGAGGTAGTGCAGTTCAAAGCTGGGCATTCAAGGCCCAGAGCTGCTTGAGGTTGTCCTCCAAGGCAATCGGCAGTCTCCCCCTGTGAAAGTCAACAGACTTCCACCAGCCATGCTGCCGTCACTGGTGTAGCTCTGCATAGGAACACCAGGACAGGAAAAGAACCAGCAAGATAGGCAATAAGGGAATGCACAAGGGTGAAAAGTACAGTTTTGCATGTATTATTTGATGTGCTATTAGATAAAGTTGTTATGGAAAGGTTTTTTGTTGATGGCTTTTATTGCAGAATTTTGGCCAAGAGGGCACTGTGATTGAAAGGTGGGAAATTGTGGAGCAACTGTGATAATGGGATGATGTCTTCAGAGAACCAGAATTTCAGCACCTGCTCATGGACAGCCTGTCGAGAGTGAAGGAGTCCTGGATGCTTCTACCCTACTTCCTCTTCTTCTTCCTCCTCCTCCTCCTCCTCAGAAATGGCCTCCAAATGGCTGGTGACAAGGGCCGCACTCTTATGATAGCAAGGTTATGGAGGATGCAGCAGGCCACCAAGAACTTGGCCAGCTGATAAGTACAGGATGGCTCCCTCTGAATGGTCCAGGCAGCGGAGCAGTTCCTTCAGGATGCTGATGGTTTGCTTCACGATGTTCCTTGTGGCTGCATAGCTCCCGTTTCAGGTGCATTTTCCTCACATGGTCCAATGGGAGTCATGAGCCAGGTGTTTGGAGAGTATTCCATGTCTACAGGCAGCCAGTCTCTGATTCGTTGTGGTGGCACAAAGACAGTGGGAACAGTTGGCTGCCTCAGGATCAAGGTTGCTGCCAGAATAGAAGCGAGAGGAGTATAGAAAGTGGAGGGGTGAAATCAAAAAGGAAATTAGGAAAGCAAAGAGAGGGCATGAAAGAATGTTGGCAAACAAAATCAAGGTGAACCCAAAGATATTTTATCAATACATTAAGAGTAACAGGATAACTAAGGAGAGAGTAGGGCCCATAAAAAATCAAAAAGGTAGCCTATGTATAGGGGCGGAAGATATTGGTATGGTTCTTAATGAATACTTTGCATCTGTCTTCACAGAAGAGGGGCACAATGCAGATATTGTAGTTAAGGAGGAAGCATGTGAAATATTGGGTGGGATAAACATAGGGTAAGAGGAAGTATTAATGGAATTAGCATCCTTTAAAGTTGATAAATCACCAGGGCCAGATGAAATGTACCCTAGGCTGTTAAAAGAAGCAAGAGAGGAAATAGCAGAGGGTCTGACCATCATTTTCCAGTCCTCAGTGGATACAGGTGTGGTGTCAGAGGATTGGAGAATTGCTAACGTTGTACCTCTTTATAAAAAGGGAGTGAAGGATAGACCGAATAATTACAGGCCAGCCAGTCTAACCTCAGTCGTGGGCAAGGTTTTGGAATCTATTCTGAGAAACAGGATAAATTGTCACTTAGAAAGGCACAAGTTAATCAAGGATAGTCAGCATAGATTTGTTAATGGAAGGTCTTGTTTGACCAACTTGAACAAATTTTTTGAAGCAGTAACAAGGGACGGCACAGTGGCGCAGTGGTTAGCACCGCAGCCTCACAGCTCCAGCAATCTGGGTTCAATTCTGGGTACTGCCTGTGTGGAGTTTGCAAGTTCTCCCTGTGTCTGCGTGGGTTTCCTCCGGGTGCTCTGGTTTCCTCCCACATGCCAAAGACTTGCAGGTTGATAGGTAAATTGGCCAGTAGCAATTGCCCCTAGTATAGGTAGGTGGTAGGGAAATATAGGGATAGGTGGGGATGTAGTAGGAATATGGAATTAGTGTAGGATTAGTATAAATGGGTGGTTGATGGTCGGCACAGACTCGGTGGGCCGGAGGGCCTGTTTCAGTGCTGTATCGCTAAACTAAACAAGATAGATGAGGGTCGTGCTGTTGGTCTACATGGATTTTAGCAAGGCTTTTGACAAGGTCCCACATGGCAGACTGGTTAAAAAATAAAATCGCATGGGGTCCAGGGAAATGGAGTAAGGTGGTGACAAAATTTGCTCAGTAGCAGGAAACAAAAGGTAATTGTTGACAGCTGTTTTAGAACTAGAGGGCTGTTTCCAGTGCCGTTCCGCAGGGCTCAGTACTGGGTCCCCTGCATTTTGTGGTGTATATTCACAATTTGGACGTAAATGTAGAGGGCATGATCAAGACGTTTGCGGGCGACATGTGGTAGTTAGTGAGGAAGATAGCTCTGGGCTGCAGGAAGATATTGATGGTCTGGTCAGATGAGCAGAAAAGTGGCAAATGGAACTCAACCTGGAGAGGTGTGAGGTGATGCATTTGGGGAGGTCAAACAAGACAACGGAATACACGATTAATGGGAAAATACTGAGAAGTGCAGAGGAAGTGAGGACCTTGGAGTGAATGCCCACTGATAAGGTGATTAAGGAGGCATATGGAACCCTTTCCTTTATTAGCTGAGGGATAGAATACAAGAGCAGGGAGGTTATGCTGGAACTGTATAACTCATTGGTTAGGCCACAGCTTGAGTACTGTGTGCAGTTCTGGTCACCTCATTAAAGAAAGGATGTAATTGCAGTAGAGAGGGTACAGAGGAGATTTATGAGGATGTTGTCAGGACTGGAAAAATGCAACTATGAGTAAAGATTGGATAAGCTGGGGTTATTCTCCTTGGAACAGAGAAGGTTGGGGGGAGACTGATTGAAATGTACAAAATTGTGAGGAGCCTGGATAGAATGGAGGTGAAGGGTCTATTCACCTTACCAGAGTAGTCAGTGACGAGGGGGCAAATGCTAGAAGGTGGGATTAGAATAGGTGGATTGTTTCTCAGCCAGCAGAGACACGATGGCCTCTTTCTGTGCCTTAAACTTTCTATGATTCCATGATTCTAATAGTAGGCATTCACCAACATGATGTCCGTGGAAGCACATCAATTGCGTATTGATGGAGTGGTACATCACTCAGTTTACATGTGGGGCCCGAGAGCCATGTGCACACTGTCAATAGTTCCATTTGCCAATGGGAATTCTGCTACTCTGGCAAAGTCACTTGCTCTGTTCTCCTTTTTCTCTCTAATTCGAGAGAAAAATGTATGAAGTTCCTTCTCCTGGTTTCGAGGTCCTCCATATTGGCTATGTTGCATGATGCTGCCTGTAAGGATTTGCTTGCGTAGATGTTAAGAGCAATAGTGACCTTAATGGCCACTGGCAGCACAGTCCTAACCCTGCTGTGTGGTTGTAGATCATACATATGAGCATAGGAACTATGTGCTGGAGTAGGTAATTTGTCCCTTTGAACCTGCTCTGCTGATCTTCTATCTCAACTCCACCTTCCTGCAGTATCCTCATATCACTTAATTCCCTAGTACCCAAAAATCTATCAGCTTCTGTCTTGAATATACTCAACAACTGAGCACCCACTGCTCTATGGGGTAGAGATTTCCAAAGATTCAGAACACTTTGAGTGTAGACATTTCTCCTTATTTCAGTCCCTTTAAAGGAGGTGCCTTAGCATCTGTCTGAGATGGAGGTAGGACAAGTACTCCCTGAATACCCTTGTTGGATAAGGTCTTCTTTGAGGGCCTTCTTCTTTCTCCCTCAACGTACAGTGTCATGCTCATGAGAAGGGAGCGATGAAAATACAGAACCAAACTGAAGAGTTATAAAAAAATTGACTTTTCCTTTAAAAAGTGGACAATCTGCTGCAAAATAGCCAATGTAGGTTGACTGTCTTGACCTGTATATTCAAACTGTCTCACTGTCTGTTAAGGCCAAAAGGATATATTCCAGGCTAGGAGGTGTCAATTACACCCATCCTGAAACCAGCAAGAGACATTCCTGAATTGAATGAAACAAAGAAAATGTGAAGTAGCCACATCCTGGTCCACTGTGTGGTCACAACAGGGAAGGGTCCATGCATTTCCTAACAGATGCTAATGTGAGAGATTTTTACCTTTAAAGGAAGCTTTCTGGAGAGAGATGGAGAGAGATCACAAGAACATCACAGAAAAACAGTCCAGCCAGTGACTGTGGAAAGGCTAGTCAAAACAAGAAAGGTGTCCTTCTGTGAATTCTACACTTCAATGTGGTGTAGAAAAGAACTGAAAGTGACCACCACCTCCAATCTGAAATCTGAACCACCAGAAAACTACAAACACCCAGGCCTGAAACTGTAAAGAAATGGTCCCCCAAGAAGATTCAACAGGTTTACTATGAATGCTGAGCACCTACCCCTCTTCAAAGCACTGACCCTTTTCCTCTTTATCTGCTTATTCTTGTGTATGTGTGCGTGTGAGTGAATGCATGCATGGGTGTGGTTGTGACCATTTTGGAAAGAAATATTGTTCAATAAATATTTAAGCTTCTGTTTTAAACCTACATGAAAACCTTGACTGTCTCTTTATTTGGCAAAGAAAACACTCAGCAGCTAACTCAACATTTGAAACACAACACAATTGCGGTCAGTTGGGAGGTGAAAGGTGGGAACAAGCCACTCCATCACCTACCTGGCCGTAACAACAGCTTCTCCCCTCTGCAGCTTTGGTCCCTCTCCCTGTCATGTTGGAACCCATGAGGGACTGCAACTATAACCCCCCATAACTCTAGTAGGTTTTCAGCTAACAGGGTTGGAAACTCTTCTGACCTCATAGTCAGGGAATAGTCGCACTGCCTTCAAAATCCAACAAGTCACCAGAACTCCTCCAAGAACACATCACAGTACTTCCACAAACTTTGCAGTGCAAAAATAAGTCAAAAACATCTTACCTGCAAGTTGGATACTTAGCTCTATAAATAACATGACTTGGGGCATAGGGGTGCAGAGAGAGTGTCCAACATGCCTGAGCATATGTTCAGCTGGGAGTGATTATGAGAAACTATCAACCTGTGTTATCCAAATTGCAGAATGTACATCAAGTCAGCGTTAGAAGCTGTTTGATGTCATGATCCACCCACTCTGCTTCCAGCACACACACAACACACCTGCGCTAGTGCCCTGTCAGTCAAGGTGGGCTGTACCAGAAGTGGCCAGAAGTGTCCTGGCCGACATTTTTGCACTTCTAGGGTTCTGGAGCATTGGCATCAGTGATACTACAAAGCCCAATTTTGTGGCCCATAGGTCCAAAGTCTCCTTTCCTCTGTTAGCTGTGACTCAGTTGGTAGCACTGGTACCTCCAAGTTAGAAGATTAAAGGTTGAAATCCTACTTCAGAAGTTGAAGACTAAAGTCTAGGCTGATAATTCAGTGCTGTATGAAGGGTGTGCTGCACTGTCAGCGGTGCTGTGTTTCCGATAAGATGTTAAACTAAGGCCCCAACTGCCCTCTCAGGCAGATATAAAAGATTCCACTGCAATATTTTGAAGAAGACAGGGGAGATTTCCCTCATGGTCTGGCCAATATTTATCTCCCAAACAACAAAAAACAGATTATCTGGGCATTATTGTATTGCTGTTGGTGGGAGCTTACTGTGTGCAATTTGACTGCCATGTTTCCCACATTACAACTGTAACTACACTTCAAAGTATTTCGTTGGCTGTGAAGAGCTTTGGGACTTGGTCGAGCAAGGCACTATAAAAATGTTTGTCTTCCTTTCATTTTCCTCCCACGCATAGTATGCTTACTATGTCATGTCTCAAATTGCTCTCATACTTTATCCCACAATGTTCTTTTCTGAAATATAAGTTGCATTTCTGATTGTTGAAACAGCTTTGCACCTAAAAAAATTATTGCCTTCTGACACTATCAGTAGTATGAGTGGTACAAAAATACTGCAAACACACAAAAAAAAAGTTTTATAAAAGTCGTGGGACAATTTACTATCTGTTACAATGAAGTTCCACACCTTCACTTTTTTCTGTGCCTCCAAGATTGAGTGTCATATCAGGACGATAAATTACATTAACAGGGTCCTTATGAAGTGCATTTCTGGCCTTAAATGGCTACATCAAGGTTAACTTGCATTAGCATCATAGACGACAAGTAAAAGTAAGAAAAAAATAAAATTTGACATATCCTAAAACAATTCACAACCTGAAGGAATGAGACACCACACTTATATATATTTACATTTTGGGCAAGGGAGACTGATTGGCAGACATTAAGAATGGTTATGTAATTAACAGGGTACAAAGCCTGTTAATTACTGGACTTAACTTTATGTGGCAATTTTATTGGGTAATGATTGTGAAAACTGATGGGGAGGTTAAGCATGAGAAGCTGTTTTTCAAGTAACTTGACAGCAGAGTGATGCAAAGCAACCAGCAACTTGTGCAATTTGCAATTTATATGCTATTTCTTCCCCATTACATTTTGCTGGCTGATTTTTGCATGAATAACAATGTGCCTCGTTCAGATGCCATTATTTTTGCAGCAAAACCTGGCCTCTGTGGTCCAGAGCTAAAATATGAACTTGCAGAAGAGACTTGAGTAATGACGTTAGATTAGTCCTATGTTATTGTTATGCAAAAGTATTTCTTTAATCAGTGATTCTGTGTTATCACATCAGTAAAACTTTGACTAATGCAATTCATTGTTAAACCAAAATAAAAACTATCTTGAAGTGATTTCTGACTTTAACCCCTTATAGGGACTAAACCAAATCAGGAGTAAATCTCCATGACTCTCCCTTAATTAAGTTCAAACCAGACAAATTCTTATAGACACTCATTTTGGGTCCAAAGAATTGAACTAGCTTTCCCTCAAAGAAAGAAATCTCAGAGAGAATATTACCATCTTTTGGAGAGCCTATTTTAAAAATAGTTATGGTTAAGTCATAAATATCCCAGATATTATAAAGGTCTTGGAACTCTCTTCAGTATGTATCTCTCCACTTAAGGAAAGACAGAGAGGCAGTTCTTGTAGTTGTATTCATAATGCTACATGAGATGATTTATTAACTTTTATATATTTATTAAAGAATTTAACATGCAATATATGTTTAAGTGGATAAGTATACTTACATTATCAAAGATTACCAAAAAATGTAAAACATAATTTTATTTCTAAAATAGAACCCAAAAGTTCAACCTTGACAATGTTACAGCAAAATATCTTAGAATATCCATCAAAATTCAAAGTAAACTATTACCTTAAATTCCCCGAGTAAGCTTCCTGCCTAACAAGACAATACACTCTCAGTGAAGGGCAGAATTCTCTTGTCATGCAGTCAGCCATCCTCACCAAAGGATGAGTAGTATTGATGAGGATTTTCAATACCACCGATTTCTTGATTCAAAACTTTCACGTTTATACTGTTTCTAATCTATTAACTCATGTTTGGAATGTAGGTGTTACCGTTTTGTGTATGTTTTTCCTGCTTTCGTTATCCATATATGGGAATATCATTACTTACAGCCAATTATGTTAATGTCATTAGCTACTTATTCCAATTTAATTATCTGCTGAGAATTCCCTTCTCATGAAGCTGTGAGCTTTTTATCTGATCAAAATGTTTGTAGAGTTTTATAGTAATACTCAGACTTAACTTTATAAATGTGTTTAATACTTAAAAGATTTTTAATTAGATTTGTGCAGTAAATGGTTTTTTTTCCTTTTTGGGTTACATTGCTTTTACATGGCATCTGTTTTTTTTAGGTAACATTCCACTCTGTGATTGATCATCTGTGATGGTTCTTTGATGGTACCTCGTACCAACTCTTTAAGTTAGTCTGTCAACTTCATTAATATCATCCACTAATTAGGATTATAGTTATCAGTAGGGAACATGTATAGCCTCTTTCATTTACCTTAAAAGGCGTTTCTGCTACACGTTACATTGTAACAGGAATGTTCATGTCTTTTAACTTTGCCCTTAAAGGGAATTTCAATTAACCTTGAAAACTGACTATTTCTTTAATTCTAAAAGGTATAATGTATTAATTATATCTAACTTCTACCTAATTAAGCCTATTATACCTATATTTCCTCACAATCTGAATACAATTATACTTCCAAACAAATCCAATCCTTCATGTGCAACTTGTCGGATGTAGTTTTGCCATGTCCATAGAGATGTTGACTCTCTAATTGAAGTTATAGAATTAAATTAATGGCTTTCTATTATTGAATAATTTACTTACATTGAGTAACATGTCAATTTAATATCAGTATGTTAATGTTAAACAGCAAAATTATCAAGCTATTTTATGCACACAATGGACTCAGTTTTCCAATAAGTCCAAGAATGCTTATGAATCTCATTTAATATTGAGCCCTCAGTGTGCTACCGCATAAAGTTGAAACTGAGATAAGATTTATACTTAGAGAGGTTTTATATGCTGTCCACCGCAGCAGATTTGGTGGCATTGAGGGGGGGGGGAGGCGGGGTGCGGGGTGATATCATTAGGAGGGAGGTGTTTTGTCAGATTCTAGATGGCGGAATATTTTAGAGAATTAAGTCGGTGGCGAGTTTGCATCGTTTCGGGGTTTCCCCAGTGTGGTGGTGGAATGCATTCAATTAAATAATGTGAATACTCATTACCCTACACATAGTTACAATCACATAGTTACAGAAGAAGGA
This sequence comes from Heterodontus francisci, assembly GCF_036365525.1. Lineage (NCBI taxonomy): Eukaryota > Metazoa > Chordata > Chondrichthyes > Heterodontiformes > Heterodontidae > Heterodontus > Heterodontus francisci. Next base: position 109,337,333 of record NC_090376.1, read on the forward strand.
ATTTTCCTCCACGCAAGATTGTTCAACCTTGCCCGTCTAAGAGCGAAGACCAAAGTACGGAAAGTCCTCATCAGGGAACTTCTCTTTGCTGACGATGTTGCATTAACATCTCACACTGAAGAGTGTCTGCAGAATCTCAGTGATAGGTTTGCGGCTGCCTGCAATGAATTTGGACTAACCATCAACCTCAAGAAAACGAACATCATGGGACAGGACGTCAGAAATGCCCCATCCATCACGCTCTGGAAGTGGTTCAAGAGTTCACCTACCTAGGCTCAACTATCACCAGTAACCTATCTCTCGATGCAGAAATCAACAAGCGCATGGGAAAGGCTTCCACTGCTATATCCAGACTGGTCAAGAGAATGTGGGAAAATGGCGCGCTGACACGGAACACAAAAGTCCGCGTATATCAAGCCTGTGTCCTCAGTACCTTGCTCTACGGCAGCGAGGCCTGGACAACGTATGTCAGCCAAGAGCGACGTCTCAATTCATTCCATCTTCGCTGCCTCCGGAGAATACTTGGCATCAAGTGGCAGGACCGTATCTCCAACACAGAAGTCCTCGAGGCGGCCAACATCCCCAGCTTATATACACCCTATTGAGTCAGCGGCGCATGAGATGGCTTGGCCATGTGAGCCGCATGGAAGATGACAGGATCCCCAAGGACACATTGTGCAGCGAGCCCGCCACTAGTATCAGACCCACCGGCCGTCCATGTCTCCGCTTTAAAGACGTCTGCAAACGCGACATGAAGTCCAGTGACATTGATCACAAGTCATGGGAGTCAGTTGCCAGTGATCGCCAGAGCTGGCGGGCAGCCATAAAGGCGGGGCTAAAGTGTGACGAGTCGAAGAGACTTAGCAGTTGGCAGGAAAAAAGACAGAAGCACAAGGGGAGAGCCAACTGCGAAACAGCCCTGACAACCAATTTTACCTGCAGCACCTGTGGAAGAATCTGTCACTCTAGTATTGGCCTTTATAGCCACTCCAGCCACTGCTCCACAAACCACTGACCACCTCCAGGCACTTACCCATTGTCTCCCGAGACAAGGAGGCCAAAGAAGAAGAAGAAGAAGAGTTACAATTTAGTTCTACCTGCCAGATTAAGAGAATGGCAAGCAGTTCATGAACATTTCAACATGGTGTGCAACAGTCAGTTTTGGGCAGTTGATGGAGTGATTTATGACTTTAACCCCATATAGGGACGAAATCAAATCAAGCGTACATCCCTATGAGTCTCCTTTAATTAAGTTCTAACTAAACAGATTCCAATAGACACTTGTTTGGGTCTGAAAAACTGAACTAGTCTTCCTTTAAAGAAAGAAAACTAACAGAGAATATTACTGTCTTTCAGATAACCTATTTTTTAATAATTATAGCTAAGTCATAAATATCCCAGATATTATAAGGGTCTGGGAAACTCTCTTCAATACGTATTTCCCCACTTTAGGGGACACAGAGAGGAGGTTCTTGCAGCTGTATACAGAATGCTACATGAGATAATTTATTAACTTTTATATATTTATTGACAATGTTACAGAAAATTATCTTAGAATATCCATCAAAATTCAAAGCAAACTGTTACCTTAAATTCCTCGAGTAAGCCTCCTGCTTAACAAGACTGAACACTCTGGTTAAGAGCAGAATTCTCTTGTCATGCAGTCAGCCGTTCTTACCATAGGTTGAGAAGCATCGATGAGGAATGCAATACTCCTGTTTTTTTGATTCAAAACTCTCATGTTTATACTGTTTCTAATCGATTATCTCATCTTTTGGAATGTAGGTGTTACCTTTCTGTATGTGTTTTTCCTGCTTTTGTTATCCATATATGGTACTACCATTCCCACTTAATTTATTTCCTGAGAATTCCCTTCTGTTGAAGTTGTGGACTTTTATCTGGTCAAAAATTTTGTAATTGGGTTTACTTGGCATCTGTTTTTGTAAGTACCATTCCATTTTGTGACTTATCATCCGTAATTGTCCTTTTATGGTACCTTGCACCATCGTCTTAAGTCAGTCTGTCTATATCACTAACACTATCAACTAATTAAGTTGAAAGTTATCAGTAATATACCTTGTATAACATGTCTCGGTGTTTTTCATCTTCTAATTCCATTATAACAGAGACCTTGGAATGGATATTTTAACTTAAAAGATGTTTCTGGTTTACATTTTATTGTAACAGGGATGTTTATGGATTTTTAACTCTGCCCCTAAAATGGAATTTCAGTGAGTCTTGAAAACTGACCATTTATTCAATCTTTAATTCTAAAAGGTATAATGTATTAATTATATCTAAATTTAACCTAATTAAGCCTATTATGCCTATGTTTCATCACAATGAGCCTCAGGCCATGCTCTTCTCTCTTTAACTCATCCGCTATACTAACACCAGCATTGGAATAGATGTTTGCCTCCAGGCACGCCACCAGCAAGGATGAATCATTTCAGGGGATGGTGGCGACAACATGGGCAGGGGCTACATGGAAGAGCAGGGGAGGGTAGTCGGGGAGGGAAGGGTGGGGTGGATCAGATGCATGGAGGAGCAGAGGAGGGTGGAGTTGAGCATCCATGTTGTTGAATGGTTGATGTTGATGGTGATGATGCATATTGTTGGCTGCAGGGATGGTGGGTGGACTAGATCAGTACTGTGTGAAGATATTTGGCAAGGGCCTAAAGCAAGGGATAAATGCTATCAATGTCAGAGAGCTGTGGAGCAAATTGAGGGTACCATCTGGCAGAGGGAATGGTCACAGTCAGTGGGGGCAAATGGATTCTATAGGGGGGAAGGCCAAGACTAATGGATGGGTTTTTGACAGCTTCATATGGAGGGAACAGGACTCGACAATGGTCACTTTGATGTGGAGAAGTTCAAGAGTAAGAGTCAGCATGTCAATAGTAATAGGAGTAGGAACAGTGGGGAGGGATGGCATGAATACATTGATGATCACACTGTGCATGGTAATGGGGGAGGCTCAATGGTAATGGAGCAAAGGGTAATGGTAACATTGGGTGGATCAAGGGTGATGGGCTCAAGCTGGAAGGTTGCAGGAGTAAGTTGGAAGGTGGGGAGATGTTCCTTGAATGCCATGTGCACCACCTGTTCCAGCGATAATGGAAACCATGTGGACACTCACAGATTGCAAGCAGAGTGGGAAGAAGCAAACAACAGTGAGTGTGTCTTCTACCTGGCTGCAATTTGAAGGCAGATATAAAGGAGCTGTTCATTGCCTTGATGTTTCAGCTCACTAACAACAGAGGTCTGAATCACCATGCTCTGCTTTTTTATTGTTCAGAAAAGCCGCAGCGATAAGCATCTCATACAGCCAATTTGTCTAGTACCACTGGAAGAAGAGCAATGGGGGAAAGACTAAGGTGGCTCTTTTCCCTCAACTCATGATGGCTGAGTGCCAGCAACAGGCAGAACAGGAAAGTGAGGAAACTCTGAATGATAACATTGAGAAATGGTATTGAAGATGGGCACTGGCATGTCACCGCATCCTTGGGACAAGGACAAAGTACCTTCAAATGCTAGAAAGGCAATGCCAGAGACACTTAAGGATGTTAGGTGAAATGGTCACAGATATGTGTAGGATCATGCGGCATGACCTGCAGCCGTTCGGTTTTGGTGGGAACCCCATGCCAGTTGCCTTCAAGGTGACTGGTGCACTCAATTTTTCACCAGGATCCCTTCCAGGGATCCACGGACAGCACATGTGGCATCTCACAGTCTGTGACGCACAGGTGCATCAAAGAGGAGACCAATGCCCTTTTTTGACATGCCAATGATTTCATCTACTTATCTGTGGACGGGGACAGCCAGACAGCAAGGTCTGCAGCCTTTGGCGCTACCACTGGCTTCCCTAGTGTGCAAGGGGTGATTGATTGTACTTATGTGGCCATTAGAGCTCCCTTGGACCAGACTGCTATTTTGTGAATCGCAAAGGCTTCCACTCTTTAAATGTACAGCTGGTTTGCGACCACGGAAGAAGAATCATGCACACATTTCCCAGTGAGCTGTCATGATTGCTACATTTTGAGGAACTCCCAGCTGCCAGCAGTTTTCGAGGAACCAGCCAAAATGGACAAATGGATCCTGGGTGACAAGTAAAGGCCTGCTACCCGACCCAAACCTGACAGGACCCAACGACATGTGTCGGGTCAGGTCGGGTTGCATTTCCGGGTCCGGCAATCGGGCTCGGGTCAGGCCGGGTCAGACATGCTCTATCACAGGTAAGTGTTAATTTACTGCTAATTTAATTTTTGGACTCGAAAGATGGTTTTGTTACAGTTATTTTAAGCTTGTGCAGATCAGCAACAAAGTGAAAAACAGAAGATAAGTTAACTGATGGTCAGGTCGGGTACGGGAAAAAATGGAAGGACTCGGGCTGAGTTGGGCTTGGGTCGGATGTGGTTCTGTTGGGCTCGGGTCAGATATTTATTTGCAGACCTGAGTAGACCTTTAGTGACAAGGCTTACCTACTTTGTACATGGTTGATGATACCAGTATGTCATCTGCAAAGTGCGGCTGAAGAGAGGTGCAATGCTGCACATGGATCCACCAGAGCCATCACTGAGCAGACCATTGGCATGCTGAAAATGTGATTCTGCTGCCTTGATTAGTCTGGAGGGACTGTTCAGTACACGACACAGAGCGTATCATGAATAATTGTGGCCTGCTGTGCCTTGCGTAGCCTTGCAATTAGATGTGGCAATATTCTGCAGGTGGCGGAACAGGAGGAACACCAGTCCTCCTCAGATGAGGAAGACTATGAAGAGGGGGAGGAGGTGGACAACAATGCCGATGATGCCATCACCGATATGAGGGCCATGGAGAGACATTCAAGGAACATTAGGGAGAACCTCATTTATGCATGTTTCAGTTAACAATAAGCCATATCATGAAGAAAAGTTGGGAAGAGAAACATAATTCCCAAAGACATTCCTTGTTTCATGAGGTCTTATTCATTGCTGTAACCTTAACGAAACATTGCTGTACTTTCATGTGATTGGCATTTGAAATCATCTATGGGCTACGATGAATGCAACTAAACACCAGTGCAAGCAGCATTAAGTTATGACCGGAGAAAACACAAGTAAGGCAAGTCAGTATTGGAAAAAGTTATTAATCATCAATAGGAAACTAGCTATCATTGAAGAGTGAAAGCTCAAATTCCACTGATATATGGACACTGGACATGTCCTGAGATGCTTTGCAAATGTAGTTGCATTCCCGCCATAGGCCTCCAAAAAATCTCTTTGCATCTATCTGTAACCAAGCAAAATATTACTCGAGAATAGATCAAATTTTGCATGAAATAAAAATGTATCAATAAGTTTTTTGAATTGTGACAATTTGTACAGCACCTGTGCCACCTTTGTGCTCAAAACTGTTTGAATTTCCTTTCTCGTCCACTACATCTAGGTGCTACCCTGACATTAGCATCTGAGGTAAAAGTAGTCTGCTCAGTGCACTGCACATTGCTGTGCAAGACCATGGCGGGCATCCTCTGGGGCAATGGCGCCTTGATGGCTCCATCCTACCGGGGGTCAGCAGCAATGGTGCTTGACTATCCCCCGTATGCTCGCCTGCTGAAGGTAAGGGGGTCAATGCCAGGGGGGAGGATGAGACGCTGCTTACCCTGGGGGTGTTCTGAGAGGAAGGCCCTGGGGCAGCTGGCATGTGCTCCTCCTCCATCTAGGTTCACGATGGTACCTGCTTGCTGCCCTGAGGGGAAGGAGCACCTGGAGGTCCAGGTTCCTCGTCCTCCTCTGGCTTAGATTCTGCTGCATGGAGCCCACGGTAACAGTGATGCCTTGCAGGTCAGATTGCATATGGCTCAGGTGCTCAACCTGACTCGCCGTGGAGCTCACCAGACTCTCGACTGAGGAAAACATATGCTCAAATGCCTGGGTCATGGCAGACATCATGGCTTGCATGGACTCCTCCATGGCATACACAAAGCCACGCATGACCTCAGGCATCTCCAACATATTTTCCACATGCCTTTGCTGCACATCCAGCAGACTTCTCCTAGCAACAAAAAGAGGATCATCATGCGCGTGGGGTTGGGCAGGTTTCTGGTCCCCAGCAGTCCTCCGATTGCTAGGAGACCCGGCTGCCACATGCTCACTTAGCTACTGGGATGTTTCTGTGTCATGTACACCAGCTTGCCACCCAGATACTAATCTTATCCCCACCCCCCCCCCACCCCCCGGGAACCATATGAATGTATCTGTGCTGGCGGAGGTGGAAGAAGAGGCAGGTGACAGTGCATCCTCTGGGCCATTGACTTCTTCTTCCTCCCCAGAGGAGGATACTTGGGCCATGCGGTGTTCTGTGACTTGAGTGTGGGCGCCTGCAGTGCAGACACAAACAGAGGCACTTTAAGCATATGCTCACATGAGGTCACACAATTTCCTTCAGTTTCCATATACGGTTGCAAGAGCAGAGCTGACAGTTCATTGTTACACCTTGTGGTTCCTGCTTCACCATCTCCTCTCACACTGCCTCCTTCCTCTATTGCGATCTGCAAAGCTTCCTCCTCAGCCATGATCAGCTGCCTTATGTCAGGACCCCACCTCCCATCTTCGCATGCTTATGCTATTGTGGCTTTGTTTATCCTGCAGCAGACAGTGCAGATTTAATAACGCGTGTTATGTTTTCACCGGGTTGCTGGATATTATATATTTGATTTATCTCAGAGAAATGTAGATATCACACTTTTATTAAATCACCAACTGGTTTATTGACAGCACTTTAAAATATCTCAACACTTACAAGATCTCAGTGCAATGTCTTCTCAGAGCAGTCACTGTTTAGTGGAACATTCTAACTCTGTCTCTTTGTAGTTTCAGTTTCAAAGTCTTAAACTCCACCCATAGGCTTAAGCAATCAAGCACAGTGAATTCTGGACAGACTAATACAATCAAATCCCGATCAATCAAACACTACATCTTCTCCTTTTTGACGAAAGACATTATTTTTGAATTAAAGTATTCTGAACATAAAACATATATACATCCAGTTATTTCTTTGTGTTCAACTTGTCCGTTTTCTCTAAGTACAGACATAGTCTATGAGATAGTGTTATGAGAGTGCTTCTACTTCTAAAAAAAAAATTTCAGGACTCATATTTAAATTGTGGAAATGGATTCATTTGGAAGTCTGAAGAAATGCTGGACTTTGTTTTTTTAACTGGGGTCATTGAAAGGACACTTGACTGTGAAAACAATTACTGGAAGAATCAAGGAGTGCTAAAACAACCTTTACTGGAAGAAAAACAAGAAATGCTGGATTCACTCAGCAGGTCTGGCAGCATCTGTGGAAAGAGAAGCAGAGTTAATGTTTCGGGTCAGTGACCCTTCTTTGGAACTCTCGGAGTTCCGAAGAAGGGTCACTGACCCGAAACGTTAACTCTGCTTCTCTCTCCACAGATGCTGCCAGACCTGCTGAGTGAATCCAGCATTTCTTGTTTTTGTTTCAGATTTCCAGCATCCGCAGTATTTTGCTTTTACTTTACTGGAAGATCACCTGCCTTATAATAAATAACCAAAAGGAAATTTGGACTAAGGGAAGATGTTTACAGAGAAGCTACAAGTCACGTTTTATGGAGGACAGGAGGTTGATTTCCTGTATGGGGTTTGGATATTGTTTTCAGTTCAGTTGGGGTGTGAACTGTTTTGAAGATAGTTGAAGATCAGACTGCCACGGAAAAAAACACCCAACTCATCTCTTTCCTCCTGCCGCTGAAAAAAAACCCGTGTGTATTTAATGTGAGAAGTAAACCCTTGACACCACATTTCTCCTGAGAAGCTGGAATAAAACCTTCCAGATTAATTCTCGACACTGTCTGAAAAGAGCTGCTCCCAGTAACCCATCTACATGTGCTCGGACACCAGACCAAAAGGGGCAATTGACATGCTTCCATGTCTTCTTTTTTTCTCTTCAAGAATTAGCAAGAGTTTGTATTCTTTTTTGTCTTTTTTTTGTAACAAAGCTCTGCAGAGAGTATTTCTTTATTCTTTTCAGTGTGTGTGTGAGCTTGTGTGTATGGGATTTAAAAGAGCAACTTTCATATTTAAATCTGTAAGTTAATGCTTTGCTTCATTACTGGATAAGTCTTGTTTTTATAATAAACTGATAATTTTGTTGTTTATTAAAGAAACTTGGTTGGTGTATTTTATTCTGGGATAAAGAGTGGAGTATATAATTGACCGTATTGGTAACTGGATAAACATTTAAAAAATATATGTTGTGAACTGTGGGGAAGTGGGACTAGAAAAGACAGTGCACTCCTCTCACCTCAGTGGTAACAATAGGAAGGCTTCTTAGGTCTGCGATTAGATTTACAAATTTGAGGTTGTCGATCTGTTTGATCAGTTTGATGAGGTGAATTATTAACATCACTCATAGGAAAAGGAATTGTATCCACACAACCACTATCCTCAAAATATTCTGGTCCACTCCCTATCAAAAGTTTCGCATTCCACTTGGTGTTGTCATTCAACAGATAAGCATTGGTATCTAGCAAATGTTTAATCTGTTTTGGACCAGATACTGATGAAGCATGTTTGTGGTCATGATTTGGCCGTTTGATTCGAACGCAATCTCCAACTTTAAATTATGGTTCCCTTGTGCCTGTACATTTGCCAAAGTATGCTTTTGCTGAATTATTCTTGTTGCCACTTTTTTGTTATGTTTTCGCTGGGTTGCTAGATACTATATATCTGATTTATTTCAGAGCAATGCAGATATCACATTTGTATTAAATCACCACTGGTTTACTTACAGCACTTTAAAACATCTCAGCACTTACAAAATCTCAGTACAATGTCTTCTCAGAGCAGTCACTGTTTAATAAAACATTCTAGCTGTCTCTTTGTAGTTTCAGTTTCAAACTCATAAGCTCCACCCATAGGCTTAAGCAATCAAGCACAGTGAACACTGGACAGACTAATACAATCAAACCCAAATCAATCAAACACTATATTGTGGCAAATGATGCATCACAATCATTGCATACATGCATCAACATCACACATTCTGCATTGGCTTTCGTATGACACATTCAATCACATAAAGAATGCCAATCTATTTCTTGGCGCAGCATCATTTAGTGAATGGCACCAAGGTTGCTCACGCATTCCACTGCATTCCTTGAGTATCCTCTGCCTTAAAGACACAGAGCCATGGAAGTAAACAATGGAGCAGCTTTGCCAGGACCACTTACCCTTGCTGATCTGAGAAAGTCTTTGATGCACTTAGAGCGCTGCACCTATGTTCTATGAGTGAACCCACGGTTCGAAACCTCCTCTGTTACCTCCATCCAGGCTGCCTTGGAGAGGCAAGAGGGTCTTCTCACTCCATCTGCAGGGAAGAAGACCTCCTGCTTTTCCCTGACGGCCTGGAGTAGAAGGCATCACTGAACCGTGGGGATGGTCATTACTTGCTGGTTGCCATGTCATTCACTTTGACTGTAAAGAAAATAAATAAGATGAAGTTGATGGTGACTTTCACAAAATAAGGGAGGCAAAAAACACATTGATTTAAGTAAAAGCTTAAATTTAAGTTAGGCTGAAGCTCCTTATATGAAAGGAAGGCTGCTAATCCTGGAGACTGCAAGCACAGAATGTTTTATATCTGTGGCGATCATGATGCTTGGGGCAGTGACAGCTGGTTTCACTAATGAAAGGCCGCCCCCACCGCATGATCCCACATGTCCCCTGTGCTCATCACCGTATGGCTAATTTAAATACAAAATCGCATGGGTAACGGGATTTGCGGTGGAAGTGGAGGTTATGACAACTTCCGGTCCCACTGTCAGGAATGCTGTGGTACTCATTAGATTCCACCCTTCATGTCTAGTTCTTCTCACCAAGTTTGAGATTGTGTGTACACAGTTTAATGTGTTTGTGGAGGGGAAGGGTGGTGGAGAAGGAAGCGATCACCACATGAAATCCTCTACAGAATAAACATTTCAACCCACAATGTCAATAAAGAATGAGTCATGGCTACCCACAATGCATTCTTCATTTCTCATGGCTAGTGAACTGGGAGATTTACACTGAACATTTATATAGAGCTGGCTTTGAATGGGTCAGTTGGTAATATGTATTAGTGAGTGTGCAATTTTATATATTTCTTTCTTTTCATTCTGTGCTCTGTTTATTAGCTGTGCCACTATTCATAATAGGTTTTGTGATTATATCGACAATTTAACTCAGACACCAATGATTGTGAACTGGCTGCAAGATGTTTTAGTCACAACTAATTAAAGAACAGGAAGGCCGAAAGCATGGAACAAGGTTGAATTCATTTTTTTCTCCCTTTTTTGAGATGAATTAATTTTATGGAAGAACAGCTGAGTAATTGGACTCAAATTACTAGGCATTTAGCTCCATCATCACTCTCATATATAATTAAGTGCAATTGGTAGATCTGCCATGTATTTTTATGAGGGCACTTAAAAGGTTTTTGAACCCTACTGTGAGCCTGGATACAGGCCAATCAATTATTAGTCATTTGCCTTTCAAATGCAAATTCTGTGCATCAGGCATTTTCTTTGAAGCCTATTTAAAGGTTTTACTGAGGAAATGAATTGATTTCTGTGTAATTGTAAATATATTTCCCAGTACACATGCCTAAACTCTGTTTGAGGATTAATGGCTGAATAGAGCTGGATTATTTTCCATCATTTCTTGCAGGAGAGGTGGGGTAGTATCTTCCTGGCCCTGCAAAGTCAGGTCAGAAGGCTGAACCAGGAGAAAAGGTGGAAAGTAACATTTAGGGTTGGCTACCCAATGAATTCCCATCTCCGAGCAATCTTGCTGGAGGCGGGGTCAATACGGCAGCAGCTAACCGTCCAGCAGCCAATTAGGCCCAATCAGGGGCCAACTGGGACCAGGTTTATGGCACCACCAAGATCTTCCTGACAGCAGCCTCCACCACACTCTCAGTTAGAGCATTCCAGATCCTAAGCACTCACTGCATAAAAAAGATTTTTCCTCATGTCACCTGTGGATCTTTTGCCAATCTCTTTAAATTGGTGTCATCTGGTTTTTGACCCTTCCACCATTGGGAACAGTTTCTCCCTATATACTCTGTCCAGACCCCTCATGATTTTCAACATCTGTATCAAAATTCCACTCAACCTTCTTATCTCCAAGGAGAACAGTCCCAGCTTCCCCGATCTATCCACATAACTGAAGTCCCTCATCCCCAGAACCATTCTCGTAAATCTTGTCTTTACCCTCTCCAATCCCTTCACATCTTTCCTAACGTATGGTGCCCAGAATTGGACTCAGTACTCCAGATGAGGTCAAACCAGTGATTTACAAAGGTTCACCACGACTTCCTTGCATTTGTGAACTATATCTCTATTTATAAAGCCCAGGATCCTGTATACCTTATGAACTGCTTTCTCAACCTGCCCTGCCACCTTCGACAATTTGTGCACATATACTCCCAGGTCCCTTTCCTCCTGCACCTCGTTTAGAACTATATCCTTTATTTTATATTGCCTCTCCTCATTCTTCCTATCAAAATGTATCACTTCACACTTCTCTGCATTAAAATTAAACAGCTGTATGTCCGCCCATTCTACCAGCCTGTCTATGTCCTTTCGAAGTCTATCACTATCCTCCTCACAGCTTATAATACTTACAAGTTTTGTATCATCTGCAAATTTTGAAATTGTGCCCCGCACACCCAAGTCTAGGTCACTAATATATATTAAGAAAACTAGTGGTCCTAATATTGGTCCCTGGGGAACCACACTTATATACCTCCCGCCAGTCTTAAAAACAATCATTCACCACTAGTCACTGTTTCCTATCACTCAAACAGCTTTGGTTCTATGCTGCCACTGTCCCTTTTATTCCATGGGCTTCAGCTTTGCTGGCAAGCCTGTTATGTGGCACTTTATCAAACACTTTGTAGTGGAGGATGATTGCACCAAAGCCACTGGCAGTGGAGGAGGTATGGGCTGGTGCCTGATTCCCTATTTTTTCTTATGACAGTGATCCACACCTTTGAGGTCTATCCTCCTTTCTCCACCACATTTCCAAGCAATGGAAACCTTCTCCTCTCTGCCAGATTTTCAATGCTTCCCTCCTTCTCTGCTGTTTCTTTACTTGTTTCACTATAACCCTATTTTGCCTTGCTTTTGTCATTACTTTTGTAATTTAATCATTGCTCTCCTCCACCCTATCAGTGACCTGTCCCTTTGCTCATACCTAACAACCTCCGTTCTCTTGACTCTGTGCACGCTTAAAAACTGTTAGGTCATAAATTGGATTTGTGTAGTTGCTGCTTGTAGCACCGCTATGGAGGCTTTGCAATGCTTACTGAATTTGGGCTGTGCCACTGGCTGCTTTCTGCATGGACTGCATGGTATAAGTGCAGAAGAAGGGTGAATGCAGGTGCATCCCCTCTGTGCTTCGGAAGAGCTTGAACTGATGCTATCCCGAGTTCACACACCCCAACTGGCTAATGTGCTGCCAGCATTGGAAACTTGGCTGATGAAAGTCCAGCCCACAAATTCCACATCACTCAGGCTTGCAGCTGCAAGCTGGGACCCGAACCCATGTAAATTAAAGGGCCACTTCACAAGATGCAGGTGAGGTGGTCTTCCATGACATTTCCTTATTCAGACTTGGTGGGAACTCTTGTGCTGGGTTCTTGGATGTGTTTTCTGCCCATTTAGGAATATAGCCAAGGAGGAGAGAGGGCCAACTGACCTATGTATGGGGGAAGCTTCTTCATTGCCTCCTGGTCTACAGCATGACCAGAAAATGGAATGAAGATGGCAGAGGGGGCAAGCTTTGCGAGGAGAGAGGAGGAGGAGGAGGAAGAGAAGGATAAGGAAGATGAGGAGGCAGGGAGGAGGCATCCTGGACCCCATGTAACCTGCATGTCACCCCATTGAAATTCTCAGTTAAGATCCCCTGCAGCAGAACTCACCTGCGACCTCGGTCTCTGGGGAGCTGGCACATAATCTACCCTTTTCCCCTGCCTTGCTGCAATGCACTCATGTCTAGTCATGATACTATACTACCCTCTGAGGTGCTTGCAGTGTCAGTGTCTGAGCTGTTGGCTGTGAGTGTAAGATCAAGTGATGGTTCATCCTCATCACTTTTGTGGGATACTCCTTTTCCTCCTTCCAGGCAGCAGTTCTTCTGTATCTGAAAGCACACAAGCTGAGTTGGAGGGTTTGATTTAGGGGGGTATGGGGGTGAGAGGGAAAGCAGGCGTCGATGGTCACACCATTTCAGCTTCCAGTTGATGTCACATCTCAGGATGATGGTGAACAGGGTGTTGAAAAGGGACACAAGGCTGTCACTTGATGTCATTCTGGACAGATGCTACGGGCTGCATCACTTCCAGCCCCATGATGCGTATCACCATCTCCTCCAGGGCTCAGAAGATAGATTTATGGAATCCCCACCCCACCAAACCTCCAAAACCACCTCTAGTCTTCTGTCTCTCCCTCGTGTTATAGGCAACCTGCTCCTGCAAGAGAGAGGCCAGTGGTTGTGTAGCACTGTGTTTGGGTGATTTGCCTGCTGGAGGCGTGTGAAGGCAGGGGGAGGTGGCTGTGGGTGAGGTGGAGTATGTGAAAGTTAGGTGTGAGTCATGAGTGCCAGGGAGTGTTGTTGGGTGAGTGATGGGAATGTGCTACATTGAGCAGAGTGAGAGGTTGTTGCTGTGATGGGCATCAGAGGTTCTGTGAGGATTCACCTTGACCACTGTGTGAGGTCACTGTATTTTTTTCAGTTTTGCTGCCATGTCTGTGGTGCCAGGCTATAGGAGTTCACCTCCCAGGTGATATACTCTCATTCCCACTTCAGGGTGTGTTTTGATGGCTTCTTTCCCACTGGGGGAAACGTTGACTCATTCCTGGAGTCCACATCAGTCACTAGTGCAGCGGCACTAAAACAGGGAGCCCTCTCTCTTTCCTGCAAGATATCCTTCCAATCTTGAAAACTGATTTTCCATCAGCCATGATTTCTCATTTGTGCAGCATCTCTTTAATAGGCAGTGAGCCTTTAAGAAGAGCAGACTGCTGAAAGCATGTGATCACCAAACAATGCTGCTGGGACCGTTTGCTATGTGCAGAGACTGCAGGAAGCATGGAGATCAAAGGAGCAGCATGGGAGACACTTGGCCCAATGCTACTATTAGACAAATGAGAGCGGGTAGACAAAAATTGTGTTCTTGTCCCCCTTGATTTGAAAAGGTGCAGGCAGGTCATTAATTGTGAGTGACCTCCGTGCTCCAAAACCAGGAAAACACAATTTCTAGTCCTCAATCTCTAACATCTTCCAGTTCAGATGAAAGGTCATCAGCCTGAAATGTTAACTCTGTTTCTCTCTTCAGAGGTGCTGCCTTATCTTCTGAATATTTTCTGCATTTTATATTGTCATTATCTATTTTTTGGCATTGGTTTAAGCAATATTTGAAGTGCATTTTCTGTTATTTTGTACGCAACACGGCCGATTTGAAGACAGCAAGATCCACAAACAATAAATAATAAATAACCAGTTAATCTGTTTTGGTGATGTTGATTGAGGGATAATTGTTGGTTTGCACACTGAGAGGTCTTCCTCCTCCTCCTCTCCAAGAAGCTGGAATTGTTCTCCTTATAGCAAAAATTGTTATGGGGAGATTTAACAGAACGCTCAAAATTGTGAAGGATTTTGATAATTTATTTAGGGAGAAACTGTTTCCACAGCAGGAGGATGGGTAACTAGAGGACACAGTTTTAAGATAATTAACAAAGGCAGGAGCTGGCCAAAATGTCAGTGGTGAGCCCACCTCCAACAGGCCTAGGAGCCATGCCAGGACTTTATGTGCCCCAGGCCCTTAATTGGCCTTGGATGGGACTTCCACCTCCCTGAGGCAGGAAGTCCCGCCCCCAAGAGCTGCCGGCCAATCAGGCCGGTAGCTCTCAGTCACAGTAGCGCCACTGGGAGCGGTGACCACTGCTGGGACTACACCCAGTAAAAGCAGCAAAACGGATGCCAGCCCATAAACAAGCTTAGTGTCTGGGGCCTGGCCGGGGACATTCAGTCAGGCCCCGGCCAGGCAGAGGGGGGTTGGTTAGGGGGTGGCGGGGAGAAGTGTTGTGTATTGGGACTGGTTGGACTGTGGGGGGAGCCCTCTGTGGGGCACAGGATACCCAATCAGGAGGACCTGTCCCCAGCCCACAAGGAGGCTTCCATGTTTTACTGGGTGGCCTCCTTGAGGGCGTCAGCCGCATGCTGGCCGCTGGTAAAATATTGGCGATGGCAGAAGGAGGCCCTTAAGTGGCAGTAGATTGGCCACAGGGCCTTGATTGGTTTGGGGTGGGTGGGCCGTTTCTCACCAACACTGCCCCTCGTAAAATTGCAGCAGGGGCAGGGAAGTGCGGGAATGGCACCCCCTGCCTCCCACTCAATTTTACGACCCACCCCCGCCATCTACCCACTCCTGCAGGTTTGGGTCGTAAAATTCCGGCCAAACGAACTAAGAGGGAGATGAGGAGATTTTTTTGTATGCAGCAAGTTGTTATGATCTATAAAGCACTGTCTGAAATGGTGGTGGAAGCAGATTCGATAGTAACTTTCTAAAGGGAATTGGTTCTTAACTATAAAAGCAGAACTATGGGGCAAGAACAGGCATTTGGGGCTAATTGGTTGATCTTTCAAAACACTAACATAGACACAATGGGCCAAATGGCCTTCTGCTTTGCCATAATATTCTATGAAATCCTAACTTTGAAGGTTTGCAACCTCAATACTTTTTGCCTAAAGATTACATCAACATGAAAGATTTCAAAGACAGCAACTGAGATTCCACCTTAGTCAAATAACTTGCTTTCATCATTTTATTATTCCACCCAATTATAACACAATTAAAACTCATGTCATTTTCTCTTTTTAAGATCCAGATTTAATAGTTAATTATCAAAATATGGTGAAATATTAATACACTTGCAGATGTTCAGAACTCCAATTTATTGTATTTTGTTGTCAGTTAATTAGTCAGTTCCTATTAGCTATTTGACAATTCAATTGCCTCACCTACCAATTATATTTTCAAATAATGTCTCTGTGTTGCTGATTAATAAATATTTAAACTATTCTGTCATCTTCCCTAGGCAAGAGCCTCAGAACGCTACAGTTATGACTTTCGGAAAAGTTCAAATTATAAGTTGATAAAAGTTTATTACTTAAAATCAGTCGACTTAAATTCAGTAATGTAGCATAAACAGGGATGATGGTCTTCAGTTATCTGGAGAGACAAGAGAAACTGGGATTGTTCTCCCTCGTGCAGAGAAGGTGAAAGGGCAGAGAGGTTAAACAGAGATTTAATTGAGGTGTTTCAAATTATGAGTGGTTTTAATAAGAGTAAATAGTAGAAACTTCTTCCACAATCAAGTGCTCAGTAACAGCAGGACACAGATTTAAGATATTTGGGAAAAGAACTAGAGGGGAGATGAGGATTTTTTTTTACTGCAGCAAGTTGTTATGATTTGGAATGCATTACCTGAGTGGGTGTTGGAAGCAAATTCAGTGGTAACTTACAAATTTGCACACCTATAGGGAAAGAGCAGGGGAGTGGGACTAATTGGGTCACTCTTTGAAAGAGCCAGCACAGGCATGAATAGCCTCCTTCTGTGCTGTAATGTTCTATGATTCGTTAGTCCATGTTAACGCACAAGCAAGAGAGAAGTTATTCTCTCTAGTCTTCCAGCTGACAGAATAGGAAAAATACTTGAAGCAAAGCAAATTAATCTGTAAAATTGTTATTATGCTATTTAATTTGGAACAGACAACTTCACCATTGCATTTTGCATAGATAAAATGTTTCTTCGAAAGTCACTGACAACCACAGATTTTTTTTTTGGCTAAAATAGCTTCAATTGTCTGAAGTGATGTACAATTATAGTAGCTTAAAATATTTGCATTCAAATGAAATAAATTAATTCTATGTAACATAATGACCCAGAATTTCCTGGAGACTTGCGCCATTGTCACTTGGGAACTCTTGAATAGTGAAAAAAAAAGAGGGAATTATGGAGTAAGTGACTTACGCCATTAATTATGTAACTCCATATTTTCCCACAACTCCGATGCCTCTCCACCATTGCCCTCGCCAAGAACTGAATGAAGTTAATTATCATAGCTTTTCCCCCATTAAAATCAATAACAATCATGATTTTTCTGCATTTAAGCCAGTTTTTATGTCGCTGGTGCTTCAACTTAAAAATAACGGCACTGGTGATGTGGCAGTGGTGTGATTTATTGCTGCAATGTTGGGTTTAAACTCCCAGTTGTTAAAAATATATTACTGTTGTGAAGATAAAGCAACTAGGATTTTTCTGCACCTGGGATTTTCAAATTTAACATTGCTATGTTTAATTTATGAGATAGATTTCAGAATTTATATGACACCTTCTCTGTTTTACACAGTGCTCAACCTCATTAAAACCACTAACATAAGCATTTTTCTCTTATTCTAACTTGCTTATTGTTTCAATAAGCTATGAGTAAATTTTTGTACATATGCATTAAAGCATTACATCATCAAAGGAAAGTCAACATGTCATTGGCTCATTTTCTTGTGGCAACGGGGGTCCCGGCGACGGGCCTGGTGGCGAGCCCCTGTTGCTATCACACAGCAGGCAGCCAAGTAACTGCCTGCCGTTAGAGATGCCATCCCTTTAAGGGACAAGCTCCCATCTCCAGAGCTGCTGGCCAATTGGAAGCAGTGGCCACTGCCGGAACAGCAGGAGGCCCTGCAGTACTGAAGACTGGAGGGGACCCCTAGAGAGCTAAGTTGGGTCTGGTGTCACTGGGGCCATTTAGGCAGACCCCAGCGATGGGGTTGAGGCAGGGGGGTTTGTTCGTGAGGGTGGGGGCATCTTCCTGGGGTGGGTGGCCATCATCAAAAGGGGGTCCCTCTGGATGCCATAGATTGCCCACGAAGGAGAGACACCCCAACCCCGCTAGGAGGCCGCCAGGCTTTACTTAGCAGTGTCTCCCTGTAGTGGCAGGCCCCTCCACCTACAACAAATTAAAATCAGAGGTGGGTAGAGGCCCTTAAGTGGGCATTAGTTGACCACTTAAAGGCCTCCATGTCGGGAGGCATTTGTTTGCCTCCCTGCCCCCATGCCCATCTCCAAAGACAACACATAATCCTGTCCATTGTGTATATTTTTGTTGTTTGCGGCAATTTGTAATCTTCAGTCTCATTCAAAATGAAATAATTGTCGGAACTTCTCACAATTAACTATGCTTAGCTCATTTAAGGCCTTGTTATCCACAGAATAGAAGTCAATAATCATTTTATTCTTAAATAACTTACAATATAATGACTTGGAGTAGCCTGAATTCTCTACAGTTTTAAATAACAGTTAATAAAAGTCTATTTAAGGAATTACACTTCCCTTTGCCTGAACCATTCTGCTGTTATGGGTGGTGAAGGTGCTATTACTTTGGCTCTTATATTTGCTGCTCTGCTCACAGCTATATATTCTAATTAGAAACCTAGCAAAATTTGGAACAATTTACCAAGGGCAACATTGGCTTGCAAGTTGGTGGCATTTATGATGTATCCCATTTAGTTGCCATCGCAGGAAAATCTAGGTCATTGGGTTTTGTGTCATGTCCTTGAAGTCAAGTTCTGGTCAGAATAAAATTAAACCTTTGAAATTTAGCATTTTAGCAAGTCAACCACTGCCTCTAACAGTTTCGTTAATTGAGTCCATTTATGTTAGGCAACAGACAGCATCAGATGTTAAACCCTAAACATAAACAATGAACCCCAATATGATGTGCACTGTCAGCATTTTGACTCAATTCTTTCCCGAATGTTAATTAAAATTATAAACAGCAGGCGATCTCTAGCATTGAACAGCAGATTGCCTGTCATTTACAAGTTGCTTTCACTAGAATCCTCGTTAGATAAGAGTTTGAAGCAAATTTATGAACCCAGATCCTGATCACTGGAGATTCAGGCTACCTGAAATTCTCTGATTCTCCATATCTCTTATCAATTCCCACAAGACTCAGTGTAACACAATAATCGAAGGTGAATCCACAGCAGTAGATGATTAGGTCTAATCCGACCGTGCCAACAATGTTAAAGGAAGAAAGACTCACACTTATACAGTGCCTTTCATGACCACTGGACATTTCAAAGCGCTTTACAACCAATGAAGGACTTTTTGAAGGGTAGCAACTGTTGTAATGCAGGAAATACAGCAGTCAGTAGGTGCACAGCAAACTCCCACAAACAGCAATGTGATAATCTGTTTTTAGTGATGGTGATTGAGGGATAAATATTGGCCAGAACATCTGCTCTTCTTCAAAACACTAGAAAGGAACCTTTTTTTTACATCCACACAGGCAGGCAGATGGGGCTTCAACTTAATATCTCATTTGAAAGCCCACACCTCTAACAGTGCAGCACTCCCTCAGTACTGCACTGGAGTTTGAGTCTTGACTTCTGTGCTCAAGCCCTAGCATGGAACTTGAACCTAGAACCGTGTGGCTCAGAGGCAAGAGTGCTACCAACTGACCCACAGCTGATAATGACAGGTTACTTTCATGGGTTAAAGTGGGTTCAGCACACCTGCGGCTGAATTTTCCCATGAGCGTCGGGATCCCGATGTCGTGACCATATGCAGGTCCCGAGTCCATGCATGGGCTCAGCGTGCTGTCCAATTAAGGACAGCGGGCGGCATTGTGATGTGGGAGGGCCAACGAAAGAGGCCGCAGCACTAGATCGTTGGCAAACCCACCAGGAGAGGTGAGTGCTGCTGTGCAGCAGGAGAGCGCAAAGGTGCCACAAAATGGGGGAGCCCCTCCACCGGAATGTTTAGCCATGACTGTGGCTGTTTTAGCCTTGCAGTTCTATCTTTGGATATTTGAAAGGAGTCTACGATGGCCCTCCGACCTGACGTCAGGAGGCCGCCTCCATGCAATTTACAGACTTCGTAACTTAGCGGGGGGCTGGTCCAATGCTGATAAAGTTCTGTTGGCGTGGGATAATGGGCATTGGTTGGGCCCTTATTTGGAGCTATTAGCTGCCTGACTGCATGAAGTGGGCTGCTGATTCCCCTGGCATCACATCCCTGGAAAAGTTGGCCGGAGGTGGGGTAGCATCGGATAGCTGTCCCAACAGGGATTCCCATCAGTTTTCTGGACCCTCCAAATCTGTCTCCATGGGGCAGAAAAATTCAGCCACTGCTCTCTGATATTGAGGGTGCTTGGATAGATTATGCTGCCTATAATTTCTACCAAAATTGTTTGAATCCACAGCCGATTATACCCTCTCCCCTATTTAGGACTCAAATGGAAGTATCACAGGTGATTGGTGCAAAGCCCTTGATACCAAATATGAACATTCTCATTTGTTTAAAATGTTAACCACTGGTTCTGTCATGTGATTCCCTTTCTTTTGATAGTAAACATTGGGTAGTCACTTACATTCTGTCTTATTGAAGCTTGAAATATAACTCTTCTAACCTTTAAACTGAAATGTGGCTGGAATTTTACGCCACCCCAGCAAGTCGAATGGTGGCAGTGTGGCATAAAATTGAGTGGGAGGCTCCGGGAGGTCTTCCCGACCCAGTCCTGCCTCTGCCCCACTTTATGTGGGCCTGTTGGGTGAGAAACGGGCCACCTGCCCAGGCCAATCAAGACCCTTAAGTGGTCACTTAACGGCCACTTAAGGGTCTTCGCCCTCCTCCACACGGATTTTACCCACAGCAAGCTGGCATCTGGGAGACATGAAAGGCTGCCCAGTGAAAGCTGGCGCTGAGAGGGATTAGGCCCTGACAAACCGGCACAGGGTGCCCGATTGACTGCTGCCCCTGCTTCCCCAACCACCCCCAGGACCCGAGATGCCCTCTTCCCCCCACACGACCACCCTTGTCTTGCCGGGGTTTGACCGATCACACCAGCGAATCAACCCTAACTTGCCTGTAGTCCTGGCTCCATGTCCTCAGTTGGGCTGCCGGTGGCGCTGCTGGGACTAAGAGCTGCTGGCCCGCTGATTGGCCAGCAGCTCAATGAGGCAGGACTTCCTCCCTCAAGCAGGTGGAAGTCCCGCCTCAGAACAATTAAAGCCCGGTGACCCGTAAAATGCGGGACGGATCCCCGGGCTGGGGTTTGCCACCCATTTTTACATCGGATGCCAGCTCCTGTCCGCCAGACGTAAAATCCAGCCCACAGTGCTCAATTTATTACTATTTTCTCACATAAATCTGCTATCTTTTAAATGTAACTGAAGTAGAACTCTCTCAGTTTGTTTTCAATTTTATATTCATCATGCAATGAAATATTAGATAGCAAATGCCACAGGGAAGATTCCATAGGATAAAAGTAATGTCTAAAGGTAGTTGCTCACTTCTTTGTGGCCTGAACATTATATAATGGTGTAGATCTGGAAAAATCACTTCTAGTATGTCCTCTCTGTTTGGGAAAGGTTGTGGCATGGAGGCACTCCAGAAAGAAGAGGTGATACAATAGGCAGAGAGGCTGTGCTGAGCTGACCATATTAAAGCTTAGTGCCACCAATTTAGGATTAGCATAGATTACAGTGCTACTTTTCTTAGTTCCTGACCTGAGGCATATCAAATTGCTGGACAAAAGTCTTCACCCAGCTAGCAGGAGGGAAAATCAGGTAAAGTGTGTCATCACTGATGGTTAGATACACGGGACACTGGCACTGGCTGAGTTCCTGTCATTTCGACGCAGATGTGTCAGGTCAATTGGACACATAACAGCAGATATAAACATTATATGAATAAACATACCTTTGCCCAACCCTATAAAAATTAGCCAAGCACAATCAATGCATAGATACCTACATGACTGAAAACACGTATGTGCAATTGAACAGCAAGAGTTTGCTGACTGGAGGCATTCCTATTGAAAACATAAATGACTGTCAAGAGTAAATTAGTGGAAGAGAGATCTGGGCGTACAGGTCCACAGGTCACTGAAAGTGGCAACGCAGGTGGATAAGGTAGTCAAGAAGGCATATGGCATGCTTGCCTTCATCGGTCGGGGCATAGAGTATAAAAATTGGCAAGTCATGCTGCAGCTGTACAGAACTTTAGTTAGGCCACACTTAGAATATTGCATGCAATTCTGGTCGCCACACTACCAGAAGGATGTGGAGGCTTTGGAGAGGGTACAGAAGAGGTTTACCAGGATGTTGCCTGGTCTGGAGGGTATTAGCTATGAGGAGAGGTTGGATAAACTCGGATTGTTTTCACTGGAACGACGGAGGTGGAGAGGCGACATGATTGAGGTTTACAAAGTTATGAGTGGCATGGACAGAGTGGATAGTCAGAAGCTATTTCCCAGGGTGGAAGAGTCAGTTACTAGGGGACATAGGTTTAAGGTGCGAGGGGCAAAGTTTAGAGGGGATGTGCAAGGCAAGTTCTTTACACAGAGGGTGGTGAGTGCCTGGAACTTGCTGCCAGGGGAGGTGGTGGAAGCAGGTACGATAGCGACGTCTGAGAGGCATCTTGACAAATACATGAATAGGATGGGAATAGAGGGATACGGTCCCCAGAAGTGCAGAAGGTTTTAGTTTAGGCAGGCATCAAGATTGGCGCAGGCTTGGAGGGCCGAATGGCCTGTTCCTGTGCTGTACTGTTCTTTGTTCTTTGTTCTTTGTTGGAAGTCATTTCTTGTCTTGGTTACTTTAAGAGTACAACAATGGAGGAATACTGTAATATTTAGATTCCAACTGGTGATGACCTGTAAAATAATGCTAAACAGTCAATCGGTATTCGAGGTAAGAGCAACAGGTTTCTTAATCATCTTGTTGAAACATACAAGGCTCTAGAATATTTAACTAATCAAAGATAGAGTAAAGATGACTTTTGGTGTAATCCAAACTGATTGGATAACTGCAGAATGATTTGAATATATGTTTGAATCGATAATTCTTTCCCAGGAGAGTCTTGATTGAAGCATTGTACAAATTGGTGCCTTATGTGGTTTTGTCTGTCTTCTGAGTTCCATGTTGTGCCATGGTGCAGGTACTTAAACAGGACAGAACTCCAAAATCAAGGGTGAGAATTTAACATAAATGACTTTCACTCAGTGCAAAAAGATGCTTAAATTGCAATTAAATTTAAGTGGAGAGAACTGAGGTTATTGAACTCATGTGGAAGTCGCAGCAGGATTTTTTTTTATTTGTTCATGAAATGTGAACGTTGCTGGCAAGGCCAGCATTTATTGTCCATCGCTAATTGCCCTTAAGTAGGTGGGGGTAAGGTACCTCCTTGAACCGTTGCAGTCTACGGGGTGTAGGTACACCGACAGCACTGCTCGGAAGGGAGTTCCAGGATTTTGATCCAGTGCCAGTGAAAGAACAGCAATATATTTCCAAGTCAGGATGGTGAGTAGCGTGGAAGGGAACTAGCAGGTGGTTGGGTTTTCATGCGTTTGCTGCCTGGTCCTTCTAGGTAGTAGAGGTTGCGTGTTTGGAAGCTGTTGTGTTGGTGTGTTGTTGCAGTGCATCTTGTAGATGGTACACACTGCTGCCACTGTGCACCAGCGGTGGAGGGAGTGAATGTTTAAGGCAGTGGATGGGGTGCTGATTAAGCAGGTTGCTTTGCTCTGGATGGTATCAAGCTTCTTGAGTGTTGTTGGAGCTGCACTCATCCAGGCAAGTAGAGAGTATTCCATCACACACTTGACTTGTTCCTTGCAGATGGTAGACAGGCTTTGGGGAGTCAGAAGGTAAATTACTCACAGCATAATTCCAATCTCCGACTTTCTCTTGTAGCCACAGAATTTATATGGCTTATCCAGTTAAATTTCTGGTCAATGATATCAAAGGAATCTCCCAGAGTGTTGATGCTGGGGGATTCAGTGATGGTAATGCTGTTGAGCATCATGGGGAGATGGCTAGATTATCTCTTGTTGGTGATGGTCATTGCCTCACAATTGTGTGGCACGAATGTTGCTTGCCACTTATCAGCCCAAGGGTGAATGTTGTCCAGGTCTTGCTGCCAGTGTGCAGAGACTGCCTGAGGAGTTGCAATTGGTACTGAACACTGCAATTATCAGCAAACATCCTCACTTCTGACCTGATGTATGATTTTTTTGTGAAGTAAAGTGCTCAGACTCAGGCTTAAGCTTAGGGCTGGTTAAAATGGGCTCACCACTTCTCTCAGTCTAATATTAAGTTATAAATTGAAAGACTTAGTTCAATAAGAGCAAAATACTGCAGATGCTGGAACTTTGAAATGAGATCAGAAAGTGTCGGAAATGCTCAGCAGGTCTAGCAGCATCTGTGTAGAGAGAAACAGAGTTAACAGGCTGAATTTTATAAGCTCGCTGCCGTTCTCGAGCAACTTGTGCACTGCTGAGCCACCATGATATTTCATGCGGGGGCTCATTTAAATGGAGAGGACGGAATGGCCACCCCCCCCGATGATGTAGAAGGTGCGACTGCTCTGTCACCAGCAATGACGTCCGGCGCCACCGCGCAGGTGCCAGCACCATTGTTAAAAGGCTTCAACCCCTTAGAAGAAATTTGAATTTTTAAAGGAACAGTATTGAACATTGTCTTTAAAAAAGTAAATAAAAGCTGGAGGCCCTTTCCCACCCCCTCCCCACCACCAACACCCCCCCGCCAATGTTTGTCTTTGGGCCTATCGAACCAAAATTAACTTTATTCCCAACCCAAACTTACCCCCCACAACCTCGTTAACTTTGCCCGTCAACCCCTTCCCACCATCACCTCTGCCAATACAGTATTTTCCCCACTCCCCTCGCCCTCCTGCCCTGATGATTTCGCTCCTCCGTCTCCCCACCAGTGTCATGTCTTGGAACTCCAAATGGAGTTCCGAAGGCACGGGATTTCCAGCTGGCGGCTGGAATATCGGCGTGGGATGGCTGCCGGGACAAGGTAAGTTAATTTTCATGTGTTTAACTTAATTTTAGTATTAAAATGAAGGCCCCGTGGCCGAGCGGCAGGGGTGGGGGGGCACCGAAGCCTCGCCGCCACTTGTAAAATACCTCTCCTGGAAGAATTTTCCGGGCCCCCCCCTCCGGCATGACCCCCAATGTCAGAGGTCCAGTAAAGTTCAGCCCACCATTTCAGTTCTGTAACCCTTCACCAGAACTGGAAATCGTTAGAAATGTAACAGCCTTTGAGCAAGTGGAAGGGGGACAGGGGAAGAAAAAGAAGGAAGGACTGTGATAGGATGGAGGGGGGAAAGACTAAATAACAGAGCTGCCATAGATCAGAATGCAAATGGAGTGCTAAATAATTGTCGAGAAAGACAAAGCACGGGTCCAGAGAGAGTGCCAATGTCAGAATAATGAACAGCTCTGTACGAAAGCAAAAACATGAAAAATAATTTTAAGACTAGCTCATGGTTAAAAAATAAATAATTAACAAAGAAGATATATATAAATAAAATATAAATAATAAACAAAACATAATGGGGCTCATGGTTTGAAATTATTGAACTCAATATTGAGTCCAGAAGGCTGTCGAGTGCCTAATTGGAAGATGAGGTGCTGTCCCTCGAGCTTGCGTTGATGTTCACTGGAACACTGCAGCAGGCTGAGGACGTAAATGTGGGCATGAGAACAAGGTGGTGAATTGAAATGGCAAGCAACTAGAAGCTCAGGGTCATGCTTGTAGACTGTGCGGGGGTGTTCTGCAAAGCGGTCACTCAATCTGCGCTTGGACTCCCTAATGTAGAGACTGCACTGTGACTCAGTTCAATTTTGCTGTTTGCAGAATGGTTGCCATGTTTGCCAACATAACAATAATGAATATATTTAAAAATAATCCATTGCTTGGGAAGCTCTTTGAGACATCCCGTGGGTGTGAAAATAAATATATAACTGAAAGTTCCTTTTATTATTTTAACCCTTGCAAAATGGCATGAGGTCACTCCACAAAAAGGAGACAATGAGAAAATGGATAAAGCAATGCTGCTGAGCATAACGTATTAAAACTCGTTGTCACCCGGTGAGATAGAAAATTACAACAGCAACAAAAAAGAGAAAACCCTCAGCTCCAGTCATTACTTCTATACAACTGCATGAAAATAAGTGCCATTATACCCTCCTTTTGGTCTCTCCCACTCACTTTTCTGTGCATTTTCTCCTCACATTTTCCTCACCCCCTTTTATTGTCCCTGCATTGCTGTTTTTGTCTGTATGTTTGTCTTTATGTGTGGGCACACAAAAACCTTATGTAAGAATGTTTAACCTTGAAACTGAAAGATATCAATGTGGAAACCAGTGTTTATTGTGGAAGCGTACATGGTAGCTGACAATGAAGAAGCCGTATAAAAAATGTGACATGGACAAGACAGAGAAGCATCATAAGTAAATGGCTTGCATACTTGTGACCATCTTTTTCTGGATAAAATAAATGATGAAGAACTTTATGAAATAGAATATGATATTAAATACATTTTAATATTTATTTATGAATGCTATTAATATGACTGAACAACTGCCAGACAATTTTGCATGTATTCATTATGTAGTCCATTATTTCTCAAATAATCAAATGGAAATTAGATACAGAATAATTTATGTTGGATTATTATGATTCTCTTTGTAGTCTGGAATAATTGTGGGGGACTTTCATCTTCATATCGACTGGACCAATCAAATTGGCAAGGGTAGTCTAAAAGATGTGTTTGTGGAATATTTTCGTGACAGTTTTCTGGAGCAATACATTGTGGAACCAACTAGGGATAAAGCTATTTTTTGACCTAGTATTGTGTAATGAGGCAGGGTAATTAGTAATCCCATAGTAAAAGATCCACTGGGAAATAGTGACCATAATACAATTAAATTCCATGTTAAGTTTGAAAGCAACATACTCCAATCACAAACAAGAATCTTAAACTTAAACAAAGTCAATTGGAGAGGTATGAGGAGAGAGCTGGTTGTGGTTGATTGGATAAGTAAAATAAAAAGGTATGGCAATAATTAAACAGTGGGAATGATTTTTAAAAATCAAAACATTCAACAAAAATACATTCCATTGAAAAATAAAAACTCAGCAAGAAAGATCCATCTGTGGCTTACTTGGGAAGTTATGGATAGTATTAGATTAAAAGATGAAACTTATAATGTTGGAAAGAATAGTAACAAGTCTGAGGAATATTTTAGAAACCAGCAAAGGGCCTCCAAAAAGTTGATCAATAGGGAAAAAAAGAATACAAGCATAAACTAGCTAGGAATATTTAAAAAAAAAAAGATTGTAACAGCTTTTATAAGTATATAAAAAGGAAGAGAGTAGCTAAATTAAAATTTGGTCCATTAGAAGGGGAATGGGTAGGAACGTGGAATTGAAGCCTGCGATCAGCCGTAATCATATTGAATGGCAGAGCAGGCTTGACAAGCTATATAGTCTACTCCTGCCCCTATCTCTTCTGTCCTTATGTCTGTCTGAGCTTCTTGGCTGAATACCAAAAGTTCCATATTTCCCCCATTTTATTCAGTTGGCACATAGCTGTCTTCGCCCCTCCATTATGAAAATCACATCCATGTGATAGAATTCTGTGCCACCTTGTTGATTAGGAATGGAATAATTAGCATGTTTTGTGCTGTTAATCCTACTTCCCCTTCCTCAATTTTCCAAACAGACTGTCCTTCTTTCTCAAGTTTCAATTTGATTATGGGATTCCGAGAACACTTCTGGTCTAGTTAGGCACTGCAACTTCTCAAAACTAATCCACAAATATTCCTCCACAATTGCCTGAACTATCAGATCTGGAAGGCAAAGATCTGTTTAAATAACATTTCTAATAATATGCAAATCTCATGCATTTATATTTAGGCCATTCTTCACAATGATCATCTCTTTCCTCCATAACATCACCACCAAGTTGGTCATTTGAGGCATGCTTAAAACAAGTGAAATAACTGCTTGATGTTGCAGAAATATTTTCTGCCTGGACATATTTGGCATTTAATCCAGGGCTATTTGATAAATACAAGTAAAGGATGCTGTAGACAGAGGAGAAATAACTCCTCATATCTTTAAGCTTACTCCCATGATTTATACATTATCATGCCTCTGGGAAGCTTCATTCATCACTACGCTAGCATAACTAATATCTTCAATTATTCAAAGTCCCTACGTAGGGGCTAGTGGTGCAGATTGTGGTTTCTAATTGTAAGTAAATTTCAAAACATAGTTCTCAGAGCTCTCTTACCACCTATGAATGATCTCCCATAGGCATCCATTCGGAAGCAAGACTCAACTGCATTAACATTATGTTGTTGGTTGGATGCACAGATAATTCAAGCTTCGGCCCTCCTTCTGTTGGGAGTTTCAAAGCCACCAAAAATATTGCCAGTGCTTTAACCTTATTATTCAGGTCGTAGTTTAATGATCCATGTCTTGAATCATTCATAAGTTCTGTTTACATCCTTTCATTCTGAAATTCTTGTGACTTTCAAGCTAACTGAAATTATTCTGAATTAAATAATTAGCTCCCGCTGCAATACTAAATATACAAATTTTACTTTGAATTTGAGATGATAAGCTGATTCATGGGCCAGAATTTTACACCCCCCTGCTCCCAGCCAATGTGCAGGTTGGTGGTGGGGTGGGGTGGGGGTGTAAAATGGAGAGGGAGGCTCGAGGGCCCTTCCCGACCTGCTGCTGCCTCTGCCGCCATTTTACGCAGGACGGTGGTGAAAACCAGCTTGCCCGCCCCAGGCCAATCAAGGCCCTTAGGTGGCCAGTTAACGGCCACTTAAGGGCCTCCTCCCGCCACCGCAGGGATTTTACCGTTGGCCGTTTGGGCGGCCCAGGCCTGAGAAAAGCCGCCAGACAAAAGCTGGCAGCTTTCTGACAGCCTGCAAGGGGCTCTCATGATCAGGCACCGAGTGCCCGACAGAGGGCCACCCCCAATGCCCCAACCACCCCCAACAGCGAACACACTCCCCGTCCCCCAAGTCGACCACCCTTGCCTCACCGAGGCCTGACCAATCACCCCCGGCGAGGCCCCAAAAACTCACCTTTTCCCAGGGCCGTCCTTCCTCTTCTTGTTGATGCTGGGTTGCAGTCCCAGGAGTGACCACTGCTCCTGGTGGTGCTGCTGGGTATAAGAGCTGCCAGCCCACTGATTGGCCAGCAGCTCCAAAAGGTGGGACTTCCTGCCTCAATGAGGTGAAAGTCCCACTTCAGACCAATTAAGGGCCTGAGGACAGTAAAATGCAGTCTGGATCCCCAGGCCAGGCAGAGGCGGGATCGGCGCTGCCTGTTTAGTCGATGGACAGTTCCTGTCCGACAAAAATAAAATTCCAGCCATAATTCCTAAATTCCTGATTCATAAGAAATTGCACGCTCTTTCTCAAGGTCATTGAGCCAGTGTTAAGAATAGTTCTAGAAGATGACTGTTTCTTGAACTGTTTTCTTCCAATGGCATTTAATTTCAGAGGGGGGAATTTTAACGCAAGTCCAGCCAGGTGAGAATAGAACATATGTGGGATAAAAATCATGTGGGTGTATTCCCTGGCCCATTACCACTTAGTTCAGGTCCACCACAATTTTGACGGCATGAATGTTGTAGTCAACTGAGATGTCCTCCAGAGGCAGGTGGAAACTCCGTGGCTGGAATGTTATGGTGGGACTCGACATCCGACATAAAAACCAGTGGCAAACCTGTTTCTGCCTCGTCTGGGAATCCATTCCATATTTTACGGGTCCCCAGGCTTTAATTGTGCCGAGGCGGGACTTCCACCTGCTTGTGGTAGGAAGTCCCACCTCACCGAGTTGCTGGCCAATCAGTGGGCCGGCAGCGCTTACTCCCAGCAGCGCCATCGGGACCATCGGCCACTGCTGGCACTGCAGCCCAGCCAAAGATAGAAGAAGACATGGAGCCAGGAGGCAAGGTAAGTTTTGGTTGCCTCGCTGAGGGTAATCGTTCGGGCCCTGGCAAGACAAGGGTGGTCGGTTGGGGGGAAGTGAGGTGTGTTGGTTGCTGGGGTTATTGGGGTAGGGGGGGCAGCCGTCCATTGGGAACCCTGTGCCCGACGAGCAGGACCCCCCCCCCCCCCGGGATGATCGGCAGTTGCCTAGTTTTCCCAGGCAGCTTTTCCCGGCTCCAGGACACCTGCTTGCCACAGAACACAGGAGCAAGGATGTCGTACTGCCATTATACAGGGCACATCTGGAGTATTGTGTGCAGTTTTGGTTTCCTTATCTGAGGAAGGATGTTCTTGCCATGGAGGGAGTACAAAGAAGATTTACTCGGTTGATTCCTGGGATGGCAGGATTGACGCATGAGGAGAGATTTTTTTTATTTTTTTTAAATTTAGATATCCAGCACTGAAACAGGCCCTTTGGCCCACCGAGTCTGTGCCGACCATCAACCACCCATTTATACTAATCCTACACTAACCCCACATTCCTACCACATTCCCACCTGTCCCTATATTTCCCTACCACCTACCTATACTAGGGGCAATTTATAATGGCCAATTTACCTACCAACCTGCAAGTCTTTTTGGCTGTGGGAGGAGTACCCAGAGAAAACCCACGCAGACACAGGGAGAACTTGCAAACTCCATACAGGCAGTACCCAGAATTGAACCCGGGTTGCTGGAGCTGTGAGGCTGCGGTGCTAACCACTGCGCCACTGTGCCGCCCTGGGTTGACTAGGCCTATATTTACTCGAGTTTAGAAGAATGAAAGGGGATCTCATAGAAATCTATAAAATTCAAACAGGACTAGACAGGCTAGATGCAGGGAGGATGCTCCCGATGGCTGGGAAGTCCAGAAATAGGGGTCACAGTCTCAGGATACGTGGTATGCCATTTAGAACTGAGATGAGGAGAAATTTCTTCACTCAGAGGGTGGTGAACCTGTGGCTTTCTCTATCGCAGTAGGCAGTGGAGACCAAGTCATTAAATATATTCAAGAAGGAGGTAGATATATTTCTTAATGCCAAAGGGATCAAGGGATATGGGGAAAAAGCGGGAACAGGGTACTGAATTAGACAATCAGCCATGATCGTTTTTGAATGCTGGAGCATTCCCGAAGGGCCGAATGGCCTACTCCTACCCCTATTTTCTATGTTTTTATATTTCTACATAAAAGCTGTGTGGAGGCAGGTGAAGATCCTTAAGTGGCCACTTAATGGGCCACTTAAGGGCCTTGATTGGCCTGGGATGGGTGAGCATTTTTTGCACAACCCCCTCCTCCCCGCCCTACATAAATGGTGGCGAAGGTGGGAGTTGGTCGGGAAAGCCTCCCGGAGACTTCCGCTCCATTTTACGCCACCACCCCCCGCCACCATCCCACTCGTTGGGGTGGCGTAAAATTCCGGCCCATGTATCAAATGCAACTCAGGGTCCTATGATACAATTAGGACCCCAACATGATCTTCACATAAGAAATTCAAAGTCCTGCCCATCGCCTAACCTGCCAGGTCAGAACTATCAAGAGTGATTCCACAGGCAGCAAGATTCCATAGTTAAAAAAGTAATAATGTCCAGGTGCTCAGATTATTAACATCTCTGCGCTGCTGGATTTTGGAGGTGGTGTGATTTCACACTTTTTATATTGTTTTTGTTTGTTGTAGTTTATTTTGCTTGTTTACCTTGAATTAGCAGTGAAAGTTTATTATGGATGCCACACTTGATGCATTGAATTGGGTGGAGGAGGGGGAGGAGGAGAAAGAGCAGCAACACCAACAGCAGCAGCAGAGGAAGAGCAACAGGTGAGCCTCTGAGAAGAATGCGTGAAGGGGTGTGCACACTCAGGGTCTGATCCAGCCAATAGAGCCTATAGACCCAGCTGTAAGGGTTCATTTTCACAACAACAATGGTTTACACTGTCAGTTGCCAGATACAAAACAAGTTCATAGTAAATGTGAGGTAAAAGTGAATTACACAGCAAAGGCAATAATTTTGTGTGAATTCTGTCCCACAAACTGAACATGGTGTCTCCTATCAAAGAATAGAATGAGCCATTACTTACTAAATTCCTTATTTTCTCACCTTTCAAAAAATATTTTCTGGAACCAGGAGCTGATTAAAATCAAAAGTGACAATCTAATACATCACCACCCCCCATTACCCTCCCCCCAACCCAGTAACAACAATCCAAATGACAGGTTATAGAATTATCCCTTACCAGATAGGACACATTGGCCTGTCTATTGTAGTATATTGTGACATAGGTTGTTGTGAGGTAGATATGTAAATAGACTGTGAGCATCATTACAGGATGTGATGTCATAGATTTTACAGTACCCTGTGTGAGGAGTATGGTGGTGGCAGCCATAGATGATACACGTTTGTAAATAAACTCAAGTTCCCTTAACCTACAGACTACTATCTTTATTTGGTACAAAGAGCATGGTAACCTATTGGGAGAAGGCACATGCACAGATCCAGTAAAGTCTAAGGGGCTGACTTTAATCTGTGCTACCTGGTGTTAATGGGACGACGAGGGTCTCAAAATGGGATTGGTAACCTCACTGCTCCATTAATTAGAATTAGAATTAGAATTAGAATTAGAATATTACAGCGCAGTACAGGCCCTTCGGCCCTCGATGTTGCGCCGATCATCTGACCTACACTATTCCATTTACATCCATATGTCTATCCAATGACCACTTAAATGCCCTTAAAGTTGGCGAGTCTACTACTGTTGCAGGCAGGGCGTTCCACGCCCCTACTACTCTCTGCGTAAAGAAACTACCTCTGACATCTGTCCTATATCTTTCACCCCTCAACTTAAAGCTATGTCCCCTCGTGTTTGCCATCCTCATCCGAGGAAAAAGACTCTCACTATCCACCCTATCTAACCCTCTGATTATCTTGTATGTCTCTATTAAGTCACCTCTCCTCCTCCTTCTCTCTAACGAAAACAACCCCAAGTCCCTCAGCCTTTCCTCGTAAGACCTTCCTTCCATACCAGGCAACATCCTAGTAAATCTCCTCTGCACCCTTTCCAAAGCTTCGACATCCTTCCTATAATGCGGTGACCAGAACTGCACGCAATACTCCAGGTGCGGCCTCACCAGAGTTTTGTACAGCTGCATCATGACCCCGTGGCTCTGAAACTCGATCCCCCTACTAATAAAGGCTAACACACCATATGCCTTCTTAACAGCCCTATTAACCTGGGTAGCAACTTTCAGGGATTTATGTACCTGGATACCAAGATCTCTCTGCTCATCTACACTACCAAGAATCTTCCCATTAGCCCAGTACTCTGCATTGCTGTTACTCCTTCCAAAGTGAATCACCTCACACTTCTCCGCATTAAACTCCATTTGCCATCTCTCAGCCCAGCTCTGCAGCCTATCTATGTCCCTCTGTACCCTACAACACCCTTCGACACTATCCACAACTCCACCGACCTTCGTGTCATCCGCAAATTTACTAACCCACCCTTCTACACCCTCATCCAGGTCGTTTATAAAAATGACAAACAGCAGTGGCCCCAAAACAGAACCTTGCGGTACACCACTAGTAACTAAACTCCAGGATGAACATTTGCCATCAACCACCACCCTCTGTCTTCTTTCAGCTAGCCAATTTCTGATCCAAAGCTCTAAATCACCTTCAACCCCATACTTGCGTATTTTCTGCAATAGCCTACCGTGGGGAACCTTATCAAACGCCTTACTGAAATCCATATACACCACATCCACGGCTTTACCCTCATCCACCTGACTTATTCTGTCTTAAGTTGCAAAGGGAGTGGATGTGATCCTGCCTCATCCCATGGTGTGGCTGGAACCATTTTGAAAGGCAATTCCCCAGGGTCCTACTGGGCCTATTTAAATATGCAAATCATGGTCATAGGACACTAACTGCCATTTTGGATTGTAAATGGTCATAACACCTGCCATTCATGTTCCATTCATTTCCGTGAGTGACAGAGGAGAAGACGTCCATCCAAGATAAATTTGATATTGCTTTTGTGCAGAAGCTAACATAAGTACACAGCAAGTATATGTTATACGCTATGTGAAAAGGCAGTACATTGCAGATAGTCTGAGCTTTTTAGCATAATATCTAGATGATGTTGAGAGTATCTTCATAGCATGTAGAGACAGGTGGGCATATTAATTGCATTTTTCATGCGTGAAGGTGATAAGAGAATGTCATTAACACTCATCAGAATCCTCCTGCGGTGATGAACTTGGCAGGATCACATCCACTCCCTTTGCAACTTAAGACAGAATAAGTCAGTAGTTTTCCTCCTAGATAGTTTAGGCTATTAATTTGAGTCTGTCATCCTCACTTTCTTCTTTGCAGCTTCCTGTTACCATTTTTTTCTTTCAAGAAGAATTTTTTATGGCCTAAACTGTGCTTTCAGTCTCTCCAAAGACTGGAGCAATGAGGTTACTGATTCCGTTTTGAGACTGTCACCACCCCATTAACACCAGGTGGCACAGGTTAAAGTCAACCCCTCAGACTTTAAATACCTTAGATGTGACATTTAACATTTGAGCAATTTCATGTCTAGCTCTGCATAAGTATTAAAATGAGCTTGAACGTTTGTTTTTTTTGTATTTTAGCACTGGTTCTAAACAACTGCAGCAATGCATCTTTTTGTCTGGTAGAAGTCAGCAAGCTGAAACCCACACCATGAAGACAGGGGGTAGGGGCAGGAGAGATAGGAGCTTACAAATCAGCTGGGCAGCTTTGGGATGCATTTTTAGAATGTGGAAACTTATGGACAAACAAAATCAGGTGGGATGGCTGGGAGTGCCTTGTCCATTGCCTACCCACGACTGCTGGTAATTTACAAGAGGCGGCGGAGGGAGTGGGCAGCCCAACTGCCCTCAGGCTACTTGAGGCCCTGATCGGTACAATGTGCCCCATGGAGGGTCCTCCCAGCAGCATGGGCTGGCCCAGCTGGAAGACCCCCTCATGCCCTCGTGATCGATCCCACTGCTCCTCACCGGGGCCTGGCTGCTTGGCCCTGGCAATCCCTGACCCACCTTACCTTCTCTGGCCTCCATTACTGGCTGTGTCCGATGCCTGCTCCTGTTGGCACTGCTGGGACTGAGGTCCTGTCAGTCCTCTGATTGGCCTGCAGGTTTTGGAGGCGGGACATCCTGTCTCAAAGTGGTGGAAGCCAGTGGGCAGGGTCACCACCTCCCTGTTAATCCTGGCCTATGTTCCTAATTTCCACCACTTTGAGCCTGAATAATTGGCTTTCATGTGGAACTTTGTGAATACCTTTAGAATCCAGGCACATCATATTATAGGTCTTTTCATAGTCCACTTTATCAAAAAAGTTAAAGAGGTTAGTATGGTAGCATCTTCACCTTCTGAATTTATTTTGACTGCTTTGTACAATGTTATTATTGTACAGATAGTCCTCAAGTTTACTCCTGATAATCAAATCTGCTATTTTACATGACATTTAAATAGACTAATGGATCTGTAACTCCCTGTGTCTGCTTTGTTGCTTTTATTAAATATACATGAGGGGTCATCATTATTGTATGGAAAATTATAGTGTGGCAGTGCACTGTTTAGTATTATGCATTTCCAGTGTCCATCAGGAGCACAGAAGTGAATTTTTACACTTAATAATGATCCAGTTTTTAGTTACAGTTCGTGGTGATCTTTGCAGAGAGTGCTGGGAAACTTCTTTAGGCATGCAATATCAGGCTTCATATTGAACTAGTACTGGACAAAAAGTGAAATACAGTATTGGAAATGTTTCTGTTTTCCAATCAATAGAATGTCTTAAAAAGCAGTATTGTGATTCAACCAATTTGTAAAACGAGAAAAAACAACTGGGGTAGTTAATTTTGAGATTCAGCAACTTCCTCATGGTTAATGGAGATATTGAATTTATCATGTGGGAATTGCAAATGGAAAACAATGCACTGGCGTATGCACTGTTGGTGTATACTGGTGCAGCAACAAGAGTATGGTGTACCAATGTGTGTCACAGATGGTATGAGTCGTACGTTTCTGCAGTTTCTTACACACCAAACTAATCAGAGAATATGATCAAATCAAGAGCTGAGTCATGATAAGGCTGATTGGTGGATGCTACATATGGAGAAGTTAAAATGAAAGATAACTTTCAGTTTTTTTGAAAAAAAACCCTTAGCCTACCAAATCAAGCTTTAAATTTTCAGCCTTTCTCAGCTTGAATCAAGCTCTGTCCTCTGTGTTCAACTTCTTGTATTGACTTCACCCATTTCATTCCAGGCCTCAGCCTTCCTTCCCATATAGGATTGGTTGATAGCAATAATATCAAAAAACAAAAGGCACTTCCAGAGGAGTTACTAGTGTTATTTTCAGACTACAGCTGTAGCAATAGTCTGAGTCTTTGCACTATCACTAATGTAAATCAGGAACTGGGGCCCCTTCAGATATGGGAACAAAAGAGAAAGGAGGTAGCCTCACATTACTTCACTTTTGAGTAAATTTGAGACTTAACACCCAATTTCCACTTCACAAACCATATAACACCAATGCTAAACTTGCAGCATGACTGTAATCCCAGACATACAAGGATGAATAAAAACAATGACGGACAGGAACTTTTATTCTAAAATATTTATGTAAATATGAGACTAAAAAATTGCAGAATCCATTGACAGTCATTGAGGACAGGGTGACTTAACCTGCACAATATCCAAGACCTAAGGTGATCATTCTGGATGTATGCAGGCTTTCTGTGGCATGCACATTGAGGATATTGGTGAAATGTACTATCAGTTGAGATGTAGTGTGGATGTTGACAGCCTCTGCATGTGTTTATGGACAAGTAGATTCTCCAGTATCAATCTCACTGGTGAGCATAAGTCTACTCGGTCATGATTGCTCTATCCTACTTATTTGGCTCATACTATTATGGTAGACCTACTGTCTGGTAGAATAACAACTGAGCCAAGAGTAGGGTTGGATTGTGGTTATGATACTGGACTAGAAGTCTAGAGGACTGGACTAACAATTCAGTGAACATAGAGTCAAAGAGTCATGATGGCACAGAAGGAAGTCATTTGACCCATCAGGTCCATGCCAATTCTCTGTAGAGCAGTCCAATCAGTGCCATCCCCTGGCTTTATCCCCATAGCTCTGTACGTGCCCATCCAATTTCATTTTGAAATCATGCACCGTCTCCACTTCCACCATCCTCTCAGGGCCAGGGTTGGGGCCGACCATGACTCATAGCCCTCCTGCCTTGGGTGCTATGGCATTGGAAGGATGAATGAGAATGGACAGAGACTGCTTGGGTTGTGTACCTATCATAACCTCTGCATCACCAACTCGTTCTTTCACACTAAACCCTGTCACCAGGTTTCTTGGAGGCACCCAAGATCACGTCGTTGGCACCAGCAGGACCTCATCGTCACAAGGCGAGCCTCCTTAAACTGTGTTCAAATCACACGCAGCTTCCACAGTGTGGACTGGGACATGAACCACTCCCTGGTGTGCAGCAAGGTTAGACTCAAACCAAAGAAGCTGCATCACTCCAAGCAGAAGGGCCACCCGCGCATCAACACGAGCAGAATTTCTTATCCACAGCTGTAAGAAAAATTTCTAAATTCAATTGAAAAAGCCCTTCAAAACACTCCCACAGGGGATGCAGAGACCAAATGGGCCCACATCAGAGACGCCATCTATGAGTCAGCCATGACCACTTATGGCAAACGTGTGAAGCGGAATGCAGACTGGTTTCAATCTCATTTTGAAGAGCTGGAACCTGTCATAGCCGCTAAGCACATGCACTGCTGAACTACAAAAAAGCCCCCAGCGAGTTAACATCCTTAGCACTTAAAACAGCCAGAAGCGCAGCACAAAGAACAGCCAGGCGCTGCGCAAATGACTACTGGCAACACCTATGCAGTCATATTCAGCTGGCCTCAGACACCGGAAACATCAGAGGAATGTATGATGGCATTAAGAGAGCTTTTGGGCCAACCATCAAGAAGATCGCCCCCCTCAAATCTAAATCAGGGGACACAATCACTGACCAACGCAAGCAAATGGACCACTGGGTTAAGCACTACCTAGAACTGTACTCCAGGGAGAATGTTGTCACTGAGACTGCCCTCAATGCAGACCAGTCTCTGCCAGTCATGGATGAACTGGATGGACAGACAACAAAATCAGAACTCAGTGATGCCATTGATTCTCTGGGAAGGACGGCATTACCCCTGAAATAATCAAGAGTGCCAAGCCTGCCATACTCTCAGCACTCTACAAACTGCTTTTCCTGTGCTGGGACGAGGGAGCAGTACCACAGGACATGCGCGATGCCAATATCATCACCCTCTATAAAAACAAAGGTGACTGCGGTGACTGCAACAATTTCCGTGGAATCTCCCTGCTCAGCATAGTGGGGAAAGTCTTCACTCGAGTCGCTTTAAACAGGCTCCAGAAGCTGGCTGAGCGTGTCTACCCTGAGGCACAGTGTG
Organism: Heterodontus francisci; assembly: GCF_036365525.1. Classification (NCBI taxonomy): domain Eukaryota; kingdom Metazoa; phylum Chordata; class Chondrichthyes; order Heterodontiformes; family Heterodontidae; genus Heterodontus; species Heterodontus francisci. The sequence goes on from NC_090376.1 coordinate 109,375,755, forward strand.
GCTTTCGAGCAGAGAGATCGACCATTGACATACTGTTCTCCCTTCGTCAGCTACAGGAGAAATGCTGTGAACAAAGATCCCCCTCTATGTTGCTTTCATTGATCTCACCAAAGCCTTTGTCCTCGTCAGCAGACGTTGTCTCTTCAGACTACTAGAAAAGATTGGATGTCCACCAAAGCTACTAAGTATCATCACCTCATTCCATTACAATATGAAAGGCACAATCCAGCATAGCGGCACCTCATCAGAGCCCTTTCCTATCCTGAGTGGCATGAAACAGGGCTGTGTTCTCGCACCTACACTGTTTGGGATTTTCTTCTCCCTGCTGCTCTCACATGCGTTCAAGTCTTCAGAAGAAGGAATTTTTCTCCACACAAGATCAGGTGGCAAGTTGTTCAACCTTGCCCGCCTAAGAGCAAAGACCAAAGTACGGAAAGACCTCATCAGGGAACTCCTCTTTGCTGACGATGCTGCATTAACATCTCACACTAAAGAGTGTCTGCAGAGTCCCATTGACAGGTTTGCGGCTGCCTGCAACGAATTTGGCTTAACCATCAGCCTCAAGAAAATGAATATCTTGGGACAGGACGTCAGAAATGCTCCATCCATCAATATCGGCGACCACGCTCTGGAAGTGGTTCAAGAGTTCACCTACCTCGGCTCAACTATCACCAGTAACCTGTCTCTCGATGCAGAAATCAACAAGCGCATGGGAAAGGCTTCCACTGCTACGTCCAGACTGGCCAAGAGAGTGTGGGAAAATGGCGCACTGACACGGAACACAAAAGTCCGAGTGTGTCAAACCTGTGCCCTCAGTACCTTGCTGTGTGGCAGCGAGGCCTGGACAACGTATGTCGGCCAAGAGCGACGTCTCAATTCATTCTATCTTCGCTGCCTCCGGAGAATCCTTGGCATCAGGTGGCAGCACCGCATCTCCAACACAGAAGTCCTCGAGGCGGCCAACATCCCCAGCTTATAAACACTACTGAGTCAGCGGCGCTTGAGATGGCTTGGCCATGTGAGCCGCATGGAAGATGGCAGGATCCCCAAGGACACATTGTACAGCGAGCTCGCCACTGGTATCAGACCTACCGGCCGCCCATGTCTCCTCTTTAAAGACGTCTGCAAACGCGACATGAAGTCCTGTAACATTGATCACAAGTCGTGGGAGTCAGTTGCCAGCGGTCTCCAGAGCTGGCGGGCAGCCATAAAGGCGGGGCTAAAGTGTTGCGAGTCGAAGAGACTTAGCAGTTGTCAGGAAAAAAGACAGAAGCGCAAGGGGAGAGCCAACTGTGTAACAGCCCCGACAACCAATTTTTTATGCAGCACCTGTGGAAGAGTCTGTCACTCTAGTATTGGCCTTTATAGCCACTCCAGGCGCTGCTCCACAAACCAGGTGCTTACCCATTGTCTCAAGGAGACAAGGAGGCCAAAGAAGAAGAAGACTGTCTGGTCGAATAACAACTGAACCAAGAGTAGGTTTGGATTGTGGTTATGATACTGGACTAGAAATCTAGAGGACTGAACTAACAATTCAATGAACATAGAGTCATAGAGTCATGATGGCACAGAAGGAGGTCATTTGACCCATCAGGTCCATGCCAGTTCGCTGCAGAGCAGTCCAATCAGTGCCATCTCCTGGCTTTATCCCCATAGCTCTGTACGTGCCCATCCAATTTCATTTTGAAATCATGCACCTTCTCCACTTCCACCATCCTCATCGGCAGTGAGTTCCAAGTCATTAACACTTGCTGCATAAAAAAGTTCTTGCTCACATTCCCCCTGCATCTCTTTCCCAAAACCTTAAATCTAAACATTAAACCTAAAACTTAATCCTTGTACCATCAGCTAATGGGAATAGCTTACCTTTGTCTAACATATCCAAACCTGTCAGAATTATGTACCCCTCTATCCATTTTTCTAAAATGCATCACCTCACATTTCTCTGTATTAAATTCCATCTGCCACTTGTCTGCCCATTCTCCTAGCTTATCTATGTCCTGCTGCAGTTGATTGGTATCATCCCCACAGTCTGCCACACCTCCAAGTTTGGTATCATGGGCAAATTTGGAAATTTTACTCTGTGTCCAATATCCAAGTTATTTATGGCAAAAAAACACAATGGTCTTAGCACTGACCTTTGGGGGATACCACTGTCTGCCATCCTCCAGTCTGAAAAACAACCATTTACCATGACTAGCAGTTTTCTGTCCATAAGCCTTTTTTTTTTATCCAAGACCCTCCTATTCATGAGCCTCAATTTTGGTATCCAGCCTTTTTTATGCTACTTTGTCAAAAGCTTTTTTTTAAATCCATATCGACAACATCCCATCCATTGCATTCTATTCCTCAATGTTCTCTGTTACTTCATCAAAATAAATCAATTAGATTAGTCAAGCACAATCTACCTTTTACAAATCCATGCCAGCTCTCCCGAATTAACTCAAATCTCTCCAAGTGCCTGTTGATTTTTTCCCGCATTATTGTTTCTAAAACCTTACCCACCACAGATATTAAATCGATTGGACTTACACCCTTTCTTGAATAAGGGTGCTACATTTGCCACTCTCCAATCCTTTGGCACCTCCGCCATATCTAGGGAAGGTTGGAAGATTATGGCAAGCCCTTCTGCTATCTCCACTGCCATTTCCTTTAGCAACCTGGGATGCAAGCCATCTGGACTAGGCGACTTATTTACTCTAAGCATATCCATCCTTTCCAGTACATCCTACCAACAATTTTCACCTCATCCATTACCTCCACTATCTCCGCTTCTATCGATATTTTGTCAGCATCCTCTTTCTTAGTGAACACTGATACAAAGTACTCATTAATATTCTCGCCTTGCCCTGTGCCTCTAAACATATATCAGCCTCTTTGTCCCTAATAGGCCCCACCCCACCTCTTAATACCTGCTTACGATTTGCATGCCAGTAGAAATTTTTGGGTTCCCTTTTATGTTAGCTGCCATTCTACTTTCATATTCTGTCTTTGCCAGTCATATTTCCTTCTTCGCTCTCAACTTATTGTACTTAACCTGTTTCTCACTTGAAGAATTCACCTGACATGCATCATACATTTTTTGTTTTATCAAATTTCTATCTCCCCCATCATCTAAGGAGTCCCTCATCATCCAAGGAGTCCCCTCTTTGTCTCCCTTACAGTTTGCCCTTGTTAGAATGGACCTAACCTCTTCCTGAAACATCTCTTCCTTAAAGATCACCCATTGCTCTGTTACAGTTTTTCCTGTCAGTCTTTGGTTCCATTTTACCCTGTCCAGATCCCCTCTCATCCCATTGAAGTTAGCACTCTTCCAATTTAGAAGTTCTACTTCAGATTGTTCCTTGCTCTTCTCCATTGCTAATCAAAACCTTATGATACAATGATCACTCTTACCTGAGTGTTCACCCACAGACATTTGGTGCACTTGGCCCACCTCGTTCCCCAGCACCAGATCCATCAATGCCTCCTTTCTAGTTGGACCGAGAACATATTTGTCAAGGAAGTTCTCCTGAACACATTTCATAAATTCCTCCTCCTCCTTTCCCTTTACTTGAACATTATTTCAATCGATATTAGGGTAATTAAAGTCCCCCAATATCATCACTCTATAGTTCTTGCACATCTCAGTGATTTCCCTGCAGATTTGTTCCTCTATCTCACTCTCACTATTAGGAGGCTTAATAGCATGAACATGCCCTTTTTGCTTCTCATCTCTAACCAAATGGATTCTATCTTTGCCCGCTCAAGGATATCCTCTCTTTCCAGCACTACAATGTCTTCCCTAATCAGAAGTGCCAGCCCACCTCCCTTTTTGCCTTCCCTATCTTTTCTATCCTTGAATATTAAGCGCCCGGTCCTCACCATTTTAATCCATGCTTCTGTTATTGCTACTATGTCATATTCCCGTACTGCTGTTTGTACTTGTAGCTCACCAATCTTATTCACCACACTTTGTGCATTTACACACATGCATTATAAACTGTCTTTGTATTCCTCATAGTCCTACTTAGTCTGCTCCTATATAACGTGGTACTAATTCCTTCTTTAATACTATCCAACACTTTCACTCATCTGTCCACCTTATTCCCCTTTTCTACTTCTATATGCTAGTGCCCCTCTCTGCCAATTTAGTTCACACCCCTCCCCCCCAGCCACATTAGTGAACCTCCACATGAAGACATTGGTCCCAGTCCTGTTGATGTGCAACCCATCCCTTTTGAATAAGTACCTCCTGCCCCAGAACTGGACCTGATGACCCAAGAATCTGAAGCCATCCCTTCTGCACCATTTCTCAAGCCAAAATGTCGTACTCCCAAGAATGAACTAAAAAAAATGATGCTCCTCTTCCATCACAAACCTGGCAATGGCAGCTGTGCCCATGCTCTTGGTCATAAAATTCCTCTTTAACACTTGGATATAAATCAATGCCTGAGCAGAATGCATGGGAGAAAATCAGGCAGTAAGGACTGTATGCCACATAACGGGTCCTGTCCGTGTTTCCATCCACTACATTAAATAGATGGGAATAGTTGTACCATCCTGCCTGGCTAATTTTGCTTCATGCTATTCCAAGAGCTGCTCTGTGCCTCACACTAAAGAGGAAAATATGACCTTATCCCACCATCATCTTCGCTCTTGTCTCGATAGTCATATCCAACATACTCACTGATACTAGGGTTGACCTAGACGGGAATACTCATCTTTTCATATGCATTTGGAATGTTGCTTGAGTTCTTTGTGAATCATAGAAACTTATAGCACAGAAGGAGGCCATTGAGCCCACCATGCCTGTGGGTGATCTTGTAAAAACATGGCATTAGAAAGGAAAATCAAGCTATTTTCTCATTTTTAGCATTTTTTTGGCAAAATCTCCTTTTTGAGGTCAGGAGTGCTGAGACAGCACCAAGTATAGATGAATAAACTATTAGCTCATTTTCCTGACACTCCACTTACTGGTTACTATCACTAAATGTTAAAGCAATGTTAAACCCTGGACATAACAGTCAAATGAGAAACAAGAAGGTGAAATTCAATGCGATAGATTTTGAATTAAAAATGGAATTCTGCGTATAAATTTTAATTTGATAGGAAAGTAGAATTTGGCACCTCAAAGCAGCCATCTCCATTGATTAATTTTACTTCCTTTTCTGGCATTTAGCAAAATGCTTTGTTTTTTATTTACTTTTACACTGTAACTGAAACCTGCTGATTTTGTTGAGTTCTGAAGTTATTTAAATCATTGGACTTTCCAATTATTTCTGAGGAATTTATATTTTCGCACATGCAAATTTAATTTATTAATGCTAGAAATGGACACATGTGAATCCAATTTTAAAAACAAACTAATTATTTAAATAAATGTTTTCTTTATTTCATTTTCTATCTCGTTAAATTTTAAATGAAAGGCAAATTCTTGTTAATAACCTTTAGGGCATGTTTCCCACTGTATTTATTTTGCCAATGTTTGGTGCAGGTGAATTTGTTGCCTTGTGATGTGTGAACATAAAGGTTTGTGTAAATGTGCATAATTAGATTTTCAATTTAAATGTTTTAATCAGTTTTATGTGAGTTATTATGCTACACTAACCTCACAATCTCCTTACTATCAGACCAGGCCAATTTTATATGAGCCCTCAGCCAAATAATCATGAATTTCTACTGTTGTGTACAGAATATATTTTTAAATCTTCATCAAGCTGAATGTTGTGGATGTATTAACTTGTCTTCCTTTCCAGAGTTCATTAAGTCAAATACTTCTGATACTGACAGCCGTCGGCAACACAAGAGTTGGTGCAACTGCAACTCAACATCTTACATCGATCTCAAAAAAATCCATGCAGAATACACTAAGAGGAACCTCGTACACTATGAACACTGACCACTGCTCCCTCCCAGGCGATGGTGTCGCTTGGACTTCTGTCCCAAGCAACAAGTTGCACCGTATCTATTTGAGCTTTTTCATTAATTTTCCTTCATACTGCGACATCCAAATGCCATGAGTGTGTTACTTTTAAATTTATGAGTAACCACAACAGCAATAACTTGCATTTTTAAATATTCATTCTTGGGGAAAGGGTGTTGCAAGAAGGGCAGCCTTTATTGCCCGTCCCTTGTTGCCATTGAGAAAGTAGTAGAGAGTCTTCTTCAACTACAGCAGTCCCAGAGGGGTACTAGGTAGGAAGTTCCTAGATTTTGACCCAACATGCATGAAAAAATGGCATTACATGTTCAAGTCGGAATGGAGTGAACCTTATATAGCATCTTTAGTGAAGGAAAAAGGCCCAAGACACTTCACAAGAGTGTGATCAGACAAAATTAACATCAATCCAAAGAAAGAGAAATTAGGACTGTTGATGAAGAGCTGACTCAAAGAGGTGGGTTTTAAAGAGTGTTTTAGTTTTTTAGTTTAGAGATACAGCACTGAAACAGGCCCTTCGGCCCACCGAGTCTGTGCCGACCATCAACCACCCATTTATACTAATCCTACATTAATCCCATATTCCTACCACATCCCCACCTGTCCCTATATTTCCCTACCACCTACCTATACTAGGGGCAATTTATAATGGCCAATTAACCTATCAACCTGCAAGTCTTTGGCATATGGGAGGAAACCAGAGCACCCGGAGGAAACCCACGCAGACACAGGGAGAACTTGCAAACTCCACACAGGCAGTACCCAGAATTGAACCCGGGTCGCTGGAGCTGTGAGGCTGCGGTGCTAACCAGTGCGCCACTGTGCCGCCCCAATGGAGGAGCGAGAGGTGGCGTGATTTAAGGAGGGAAATTCTAGGGCTGAATGTTGTTGAGCTCCTGATGTCAGGCTCCATGACAGGGCGGGGCCAGAAATCACAGCGGTAGCAGCCCGCCACGGAGCCCAATGCCGGGATTGCCGGGCCCAATCTTCCCGGCGGCTAGACTCTGTGATGGCCCCCCTGCTGCTCAGCGATGGGACCTGACTTTAAATATTGAAATTAACTTTATGCATACATTTGAATCCAATTTCCTGCGATCTTACTTTTGGATCTGGATCTTTAGTGCAATGGATGGCACTCACATGCCTTCATTTTCCTGTCCAGGGAAAGCTGGCGCCACCAAGATGGGAAAGGAAATCAGAGCATTTTTTATGTTGTGGATGGGGGGGGGGGATGGGCTCAACTCTGCATTTTTATTATGGGGGGAAAAGGGTGACCTCTGTACTTTGTACAGTTGGTTGGCGGGGGGTTGGGTGGAGGGTGGTGGGTGGGTCAGCTCTGCAATTTCAGTGTATTTGGGGGGGGACAGGCCAAACATTTATTTCTAGTGTAGTCGGGGGGGCAAGTGGAGCAACTCTGCATTCTCTGAGCTGGGCTGGCAGCCCTTTAAAAATGGCGCCAGCGCCAGCACCTGCGCCGAGACAGCTGACGCCATTCACGGTGTCGCCAAGGCCACCCCCAATTGGGGGGGGACGTCTGCCCAGCATATTTAAATGAGTTGCCGCCTTCAAGATCATGGCAACATGGTGGAACGCGGCCTACCTGTGCGGGCTCCCATTTTTTCCTCCCACCACCGCTTGGCGGGAAAATAAAATCCAGCCCCTAGGGGGTATGGCCTACAGGCTGAGGGCATGGCTGTCAATGATGGGTTGAAGGAAGTCGGGCATGGACAAGAGACCAGAATTGGGAAAATGCAGAGTTCTCAGAGGAAGAGTTTGCAAAGATGGGGCGATGTGAGGCCACGGAGAGATTTAAACACGAGGATGAGATTTTTAAAGTTATGTGCAGAACCTCAAATGCAGAGTTAATCATTACTTGTTTCAGAGACATTGGAAGAAATATTTGATTAGGATGACATTGGGCACAGGGATCACAATGTGCCTGATCCCGTTGTGATAGGCAGCACACAAACTTTATGCTGCCTGCTCATCTACATGATAGTAACGTGCAGGCCGGCATGCAACTTGCTGTTGACTGGTTGCATGCTCAAGATGTGTGCGTGGCTAGCACAACACACAGTTTGCCTGCACCTCTTAAAGGCAGCCTTGTCTTCTTAAAGTGGAGCGACATTCATGCTGCAGGAGCTTCTGGAAAAGTCTCAAGAAGGTTTTGATGGGAGATAGAGGACAGCAAATGGAGCAACAGGCCAGAGAAAGGGCTCCCAGGTTTTCAGATGAGTCACTGAAGTCTTAACTGATGGAGCTCGAATGGAGAAGAGATGCCATGTTTCCACAGGGAGCCAGGAGGCCCTTAAAGCACATTCTGCAAAGACAGTGGGAGCAGGAGGGAAGTCATGAGCCAGGTAGAACAGATATCCCTTGTCACCTAGCAGCCAGCCTCTGGTTCTTCATAGTGGCTCAAAGATGGCAGGTATGGCTGCTGTTTGGAGAGCAGGCATTCACTGACAGGATCTGGGCTGCACAGTGGCGCAGTGGTTCGCACCGCAGCCTCACAGCTCCAGCCACCCGGGTTCGATTCTGGGTACTGCCTGTGTGGAGTTTGCAAGTTCTCTCTGTGACCGCGTGGGTTTCCGCCGGGTGCTCCGGTTACCTCCCACCGCCAAAGACTTGCAGGTTGATAGGTAAATTGGCCATTATAAATTGTCCCTAGTGTAGGTAGGCGGTAGGGAATGTGGGGTTAATGTAGGAGGGGATGTAGTAGGGAATATGGGATTAATGTAGGATTAGTATAAATGGGTGGTTGATGGCCGGCACAGACTCGGTGGGCTGAAGGGCCTGTTTCAGTGCTGTATCTCTCTATGACTATCTTCAGCATATCAACTGCATGCTGATGGAGTGATAGCCCTTGCTGTTGTGGTACATTTCCCCGTTAACGTGAGAGGCCTGCAGAGCCACATGTGTGCAATCAATGGCACCCTGCACGATTGGGAATCTTGCTAGTCTCATCAAGCTTTGTTCCGCTAGTCTGGTCAAGCCTTTGTATTAAAAACCCCAAATGCTGATGTCAGAATGAAACATTAACTGCTAGTATGCAAAGTCATGCATAGTCAATATAGGTGATTAACAGAGAACAGCTGGAAGGTGAAACTGTCTGACAGGGAGACTTAATTGCAGATTTGGGCAGTTTGTGGTGTATGGTGATGGGATCAGTGTGGAGCAAAATGCACTTTAAAGGAGCTTGTGTTTGAAATTAGACCGACTTGAGTGGTGCAGAAGATATAACCGTAACATTAGCTGGTTATCTTACCAGGTTGTAACTGTCTCTGTGGTCAGACAGGCAGAGAGATGAAGAGCACCGAGAGCTGAAGTACATTTCTCTTTAAAATTGAGGTGTTGGTAAGGGGGCAAACTGACCACATAGGAATGTACAAGACTGGAAAACATCATTTTTGTCCAGCTGGCTTCCTTAACGACTACCCAGAAATAATATTTCACAGCATTGTTACAAGTTGTAGACATAGGAAAGATTTATAGTATTACAGCATGAACTCCTCTTCAGGTTCTGTGGGAGGAAGGCCAGGGCAAGTCAACAATGTCAACAGTTGACAGGTGGGCAAGTTTGTTTCCCTGAACCTGACACTCATAGACTCACTCAGGGCTCTTCTGAAAGCTGATCTGATGAAAGGATAACTCCTTCATGATGGAGAGCTGGACCTGGGGCTACAGACATGATTTCAGCAGTAATTCTTGCACATGATCATAAGATGTCTGTTCTTTCTCCTTCCTGCTGTACACTCCCACTCCTGTCACAGTAAGGTTCTCTAGAACGAGAACAGCTATGTTCTCCATCAACATCTTCAACTTCACTGTAGACTCCAACACCGCTTTGACGGAAAAGTGCTACTTGTGGAAATATTGCACTCAGCAGAAAAATACATGTTTCAGCAGCTGCAGGTCTATTAATTGTCAGTCTTGACACAGTGATAGCACTCTCACCTCTAACTCAGAAGATCATGGTTTTAAGTCCCACTGGAAAAGACTTGAGCATTTAAGCTATGCTACCATTTTGGTCCAGTACTGAGGCAGTGCTGCATTATCAGGTGTCCTCTTTCAGATGAGTTGTTAAACTGCCTGTTCAGATTGATGCAAAAGATTGTAAGACAAGCAACGTAAAAAAAATCACAAGTCTAGTCCTACTTACCTACAAATTTGACCCGATAAGAAAATAAATGCCAACACTAGTGAGTCCATTGAAGTACCTTAACATTTACTGCATCTGGCTTTCAAAAATTAAACATGTACTACAAGATTAAAGATTGCACATAGGTTAGGTTACATAGAATTCAAGTAAAATAGCACTAAAGTCCTGGTGAATATTGCTGTAAAATCAAAGTTAAAAATGATGCCCATAAAATCTCGTCAAGTCTGTGTCTTCAATCTCACCATGTTCCCACCAATCGTTGATCAGTCTTTCAGGAGGGGTCTTCTTCCAATAGCTGGCTAGACCATCTCGACTGCAGTGCCAGATAAAGGAAAATGACTCCCTTATATCCAGAATTGACCCTAACTCGTCCCTCGTGCACAATGTCACTGAGGTCAGTGATAGGGTCATTCCCTGCATGATCAATCATTGTGTGTGATCAATATCTTTTCCTATACTGTTATGAAGGTGCTTCTATACTTTTTGTTAATTTTTTTTTGAGGACTCATATTTAAATTGTGGAGATTAATTCATTGGAACCTGAAGATTTTATAAATGCTGGACTTTGTTATGTTGTTGACAGTTCACTGAATGGACACTGAGATGCTGTTTAAAAAAAACTTTGCTGGAAATCATGTGCTTTGAGCTCAATAAACAATAGAAACCTTGGTGACCTGGGGAAGCTGTTTACAAATAAGCCACATGTCAATGTTTATGGAGGTCAGGAGGTTGACTTTCTGTTTGTGGTTTTACTTCTGAGATATTGTTTTGGTTCAGTTGTAGTGTGACTGTTTTGAAGACAGTTACCATTTTACCTGGCAAGGAAAAAGAAACCCCAGCTCATTTTTCCTGCACCTCTCTAACAGACCCTGAGAAGGCCAGTGTGTCAGCTCCTCTTTCCTCCTGGCTTTGCAAAAACCATGCAATTCAAGTGTGTGTTGGCTGAAACTCCTGATGCCACACGTCTCCTGGAAAGCCTACCAAATGATTTCTCGACATCTCCAGAATGAATTGCTTCTGAAAAGATCCCAGTGACCCGTCTCTGTATACCCAGACACCAGACCAAAAAGGGATAACTGACATCCTTGCATATCTTCCCTTTTTTTCTTCAAATATTCGCAAGTATTTGTCCAAAGGTTTTTTTTTGCCTTTTTTTGTAACAGACCTCTGCAAAGAGAATTTCTGTTTTTTTTCAGGGTGTGTGTGAGTGTGTGGGTGGGAATTTAAAAAGGGAATTTTCATGTTTCAACCTGTGTGCTAATGATTTGCTTCATTACTGGAGACTTTAAGTCTTGTTTGATAATGAGCTGATAATTTTGTTATTAAACAAATCTGGTTGGTGCATTTTATTCTGGGATATAGAGTAGAGTATATGATTGACTGAATCGGTAACTGGGAAAACATTTTAAAAATATATGTTGTGACCTGCTGAGAAGTGGGACTAGAAAAGTGGGTCTCAGTGGGTTTCAGGCTCCCCTTTCACCCCTTCTCTGGTTTCACCGCAACAGGGTTTATCTTTTTTAACATAGTGATTTAACTTATCACTTCAGTGAGCACTTGCTCCTGTTCCTCTAATACAATTGCAAATGAACCAATCAGACAGGTTTTCTTGAGTTTAAACAAGAAAGATGTAAGTTTATTCTCCTTATCACTCTCAACTGGTTAAAATTACTAAAATACGCTGCACATCCACACCCCACATTCACACAAGAGCCGCACACACACACAAATAGATTACAAAGGAAAAAAACAGAGTTGTGAGATTGAACTACAGTCCATAATAAATGGAATTTAAATACTGAATACCAGTTCCAGAGATATTAGTTGAAATTGTAGTCCTGAAGTCTTCGCTGGACCATGTGCATGGTTTGGGCTTGCTTCTCAGGTTCCAGAAGGCAGAAGAGGGGCTTTATCCTTGTTCCCTAGTTGCTGGCTGTGCTAGGCTCTGGATTTGAGGCTTATTAGTTGCAGCCAAGGCTTCTCTGGGACTTCCCTGGAGAGAGGGAGAGAGAGAGAGAAATGTTCCCTTGCTGGATTTCAGTTACAGTCTGCCTTCTCAGTCACCACTCACAAATCTCCAGAGTGGCCCAAGCAGTCACATGATATGACCGCCTCTTTGTGTTTGAATGAGAATCTTCTGGAATGGTCTTTCAAATTAAAGGCACTACCCTCAGGCTGCCAAGACATACTTAGTGGTGGAGTGGGGGGCGGGGTTGCCTCTTTCAAAGTCAATGGGTGTCGATGGCTTTTGATGACAAACATTGACAAGGCTATCTCAGATAAGTGAATCAGAGAATACCCCATTGTTCTGGCTAGGCTGAATTATTCACATCTGTCTCCAGCCTAATACTTTGGTATTTTCATGTGCAAATTGTGCGAGGCCATCTTGGCTGCTAGCTGTTCTGTTTTAAAAGTTATTTGTAACAACTTCCAGTACAAGTCTCAGGCAAAATTCCACACGATGAAATTAATATTTCCATTTGGCATGTGGGGTTTTCATCACAAAAGACAGGGCACTCCTCCTACCTCGGTCGTACATATAATTGGGGGCTCTGTATGGGATAACCCAAAAGCTGACGACGTGCAATTGTAAGTGGGATAATAATAATTGAAAAGAGGAATAGGTAAAACCAGGTTTCTTGTGCATTCAAGTAAAGTTGACACTACCGCAATGGATTTGTCAGATGCTACAGCTTTTCTGGGGAAGGAGTTATCCATGAGTGATTTGAAAAACTTAACGAAAGCTAGGCTAAAGGATTTGGCAGAACTGTTGGCATTAGAGTTACACCACGAGCTAAGAAAGTAGACATAACTGAAGTAATTGCACAGCATTTGAAATTGGGAGAAGATAAAGGCAATCCAGATAGTAGTTCAGTGGAATTAGCTAAAATTCAGTTGCAAATGAAACAGCTTGAACTTGAAAGGAAAAAGGAGGATAAAGAAATGAAAAAAAGTTTGAGCAGGAAAAAGAATTGTAAAAACTTAAAGAACAGGAAAGAGAATTGACAATGAGAAAACTTGAACCTGAAAGAGAGGAAAGGGCAAAAGAGAAAGCATTTCAAAGAGAAAGAGAAAAAAAGGAACTCAAAGTTGAAAAGCTGGAACTAATTCAAAAAAGTGGCCTTGGCTCCAAGGAAACTTCTCGGAAATAAAGTTCTGACTACAGCCCTGGACCCAGTGGAGAGCTGTTTAAATTTGTGCTAGCACTCCCAAAGTTTGAGGAAAGGGATGTCTTTTCTTTTGAAAAGATAGCCAGACAGATGAAGTCGCCACAGGAAAGCTGGTACTGCTTCTGCAAAGTAGGTTGATGGGCGGAGCTCATGAAGTTTATGCCTTGCTTTCCGAGGAGGCTTCTACAGATTATGAGATGGCAAAAAAGGCTATTCTCACTGCTTATGAGTTGGTCCCTGAAGCGTACAGGCAGAAATTTTGGAACCTCCAGAGACAGTCTGGGCAGACTTATATAGAATTTGAGAGGGTAAAGCAAATTAATTTTGATCGTTGGATATGGGAACCAGAGGTAGAGGCCACGCATGAAGCTGTTAGGGAATTAATTCTCCTGGAAGAGTTAAAAAATTCACTCTCTCTATTAGTAAGTACCCATGTAGGGGACCAGAAGGTTTCAACAGCCAGAGAGGCAGCTGTGATTACTAATGATGATGAGCTTGTTTACAAGCCAAAACTCTTTGTCCGTCACCCCCAAAAACCTGAGAAAGATAGAAGGTGGGAGGGTGAAAGGAAGGTAAGTAGCCAGGACAAGAAGGGGCAGCAGGAATGTCCCAGGATCTCCTCCTCAGGCCAGAAAGGAAGATGCTGAGGGTGGAAGTGAGGTCCATAAACTTAAGTGTTACCATTGTCACAAGGGTGGGACATCTTTGTGCAGAATGCCGGAAGTTGCGGGGTGAATCCATGAGACTTATTGGAGTACATAGGGCCAATGTGGAGAAAGGGACCCTGACCAAGAGTACGACAAATCAGGCTGCAGCTCGTACTGCAGCTGTAAGGGCAAGCACAAAAACCCCTGTGAGTGCGGGGGACATGAACAAGATACCTGAGAGTTATAGGGAATTACTGTCAAAAGGCAAAGTAACTCCTTAACCCTCAAGTGAGGCAGGTAAACCTATGCTTACACTTAGGGATAAAAGCAAAATGCTGCAGACGCTGTAAATCTGAAATAAGAACAAAAAATGCCGGAAATACACAGCAGGTCTGGCAGCATCTGTGGAGAGAGAAGCAGAGTTAACATTTCAGATCAGTGACCTTTCATCAGAACTTGTAAAGGTTAGAAATGTAACAGGTTTTAAGCAAATAAAGCAGGGGTGGGTCAAGAGATAACAAAAGGAAAGGTGTTGATAGGACAGGAGATAACAAAAAGGAAGATGTTGATAGGACAGGTGTAGATAGGTCCTATCAACACCTTCCCTTTTGTTATCTCTTGCCCCACCCGTGCTTTATTTGCTCTTTTGCTGGGGAGGCATAACTTTTCCACCAGAGAGCGCACTGAATGCCAAGGATTTAGTGAATGATATCAGTGGGGAGTATATACCCGTAGCTTTGTATTGGGTGCTCCTGGAATGTGATCTAATGTCTGGAACGGTAAGTGAAGGAGTTGTTCATAGTTTGCCTGTAGACGGAGTTGACCTACTCCTGGGGATTGATTTGGTCGAAGCAAAGGTAGTAGCTTCTCCAGTAGTCACGGAAAAACCAAGTGAAGTTAAAGAGATAGCACAGTTGCAGGAAGAGGTTCCAAGAATTTTTCCTTCGTATGTAGTGACCCGAGCAATGGCTAAACAAGTTCCATTGTCGGAGGTAAAATTGGCTCCACAGATAGCCAAATATCTGAAACTTTCTTTGAGGATTTGGATAATCTGAAGGAAATGTTCAGTAAGCCTTCTCTGATCAAAGCTCAGCAAGCTGATCCAGAGTTAAGTAAAGTGGCACAATTGGCTCTAACTGAAGCTGAGGCAAAGGGAATTCCAGAAGACTACTATCTTAACAATGGGATTCTGATGAGGAAGTGGAGACCTCCTTACAGACCTGCATCGAAGAATTGATGGTTGTTCATCAGATAGTAGTACCACCCAAGTATCGCCAGGAAATATTACAAATAGCGGGACATGTGGTATCCGGAAGACCCAATCATGTATAGGTTGACATTTTTACTGGCTAGGCCTTTGCAAGGACGTGGTACAGATTTGTGAAATATGCCATATGTGCCAGATTGTGGGAAAACCGCAAACTGTCATAAAACCAGCACCTCTAATTCCCAGATCAGTTCTTGGGGAACCATTTAGTAGGGTGTTGGTAAACTGTGTGGCACCTTTACCGAAAACAAAAGCGGGATGCCAATATATACTCACTATCATGGATATGGCTACTCAGTTCCCAGAGGTCGTTCACTTGAGAACAATTTCTACTAAGGTAGTGGTAGAGAAGTTAACCTTGTTCTTGACGAGATATGGATTACTGATTGAGATTCAGTCACATCAAGGTTCCAATTTTGTTCCATTTCTAAATGTTTTCAAGAAGTTATGAATAATTTGGGTATAACACAGTTAAAGTCTTTAACATACCAGCCACAGGCACAATGGGCTTTAGAAAGGTACCAGCAGACTCTCAAAATGATGATCAGGGCATCTTCTTCTTTGACCTCCCTGTCTCGGGAGACAATGGGTAAGCACCTGGAGATGGTCAGTGGTTTGTGGAGCAGCGCCTGGAGTGGCTATAAAGGCCAATACTAGAGTGACAGACTCTTCCACAGGTGCTGCAGAAAAAATTGGTTGTCAGGGCTGTTACACAGTTGGCTCTCCCCTTGCGCTTCTGTCTTTTTTCCTGCCAACTGCTAAGCCTCTTCGACTCGCCACACTTCAGCCCCACCTTTATGGCTGCCTGCCAGCTCTGGCGATCGCTGGCAACTGACTCCCACGACTTGTGATCAATGTTACAGGACTTCATGTCATGTTTGCAGAAGTCTTTAAAGCAGAGATATGGACGGCCGATAGGTTTGATACCAGTGACGAACTCGCTGTACAATGTGTCCTTGGGAAGCCTGCCATCTTCCATACTGCTCACATGGCCAAGCCATCTCAAGCGCCGCTGATTCAGTAGTGTGTATAAGCTGGGGATGTTGGCCGCCTCGAGGACAACTGTGTTGGAGATGCGGTCCTGCCAGCTGATGCCAAGGATTCTCCGGAGGCAGCGAAGATAGAATGAATTGAGACGTCGCTCTTGGCTGACATATGTTGTCCAGGCCTCGCTGCCGTAGAGCAAGGTGCTGAGGACACAGGCTTGATACACTTGGACTTTTGTGTTCCGTGTCAGTGCGCCATTTTCCCACACTCTCTTGGCCAGTCTGGACATAGCAGTGGAAGCCTTTCCCATGTGCTTGTTGATTTCTTCATCGAGAGACAGGTTACTGGTGATAGTTGAGCCTAGGTAGGTGAACTCTTGAACCACTTCCAGAGCATGGTCGCCGATATTGATGGCTGGAGCATTTCTGACATCCTGTCCCATGATGTTCGTTTTCTTGAGGCTGATGGTTAGGCCAAATCCGTTGCAGGCAGCCGCAAACCTGTCAATGAGACTCTGCAGACACTCTTCAGTATGAGATGTTAAAGCAGCATCGTCAGCAAAGAGGAGTTCCCTGATGAGGACTTTCCGTACTTTGGTCTTCGCTCTTAGGCGGGCAAGGTTGAACAACCTGCCACCTGATCTTGTGTGGAGGAAAGTTCCTTCTTCTGAAGACTTGAACGTGTGTGAGAGCAGCAGGGAGAAGAAAATCCCAAACAGTGTAAGTGCGAGAACACAGCCCTGTTTCACGCCACTCAGGATAGGAAAGGGGTCTGATGAGGCACCGCTATGCTGAATTGTGCCTTTCATATTGTCATGGAATGAGGTGATGATACTTAGTAGCTTTGGTGGACATCCGAACTTTTCTAGTAGTCTGAAGAGACCACATCTGCTGACGAGGTCAAAGGCTTTGGTGAGATCAATGAAAGCAACATAGAGGGGCATCTGTTGTTCGCGGCATTTCTCCTGTAGCTGACGAAGGGAGATCATGTCAATGGTCGATCTCTTTGCACAAAAGCCACACTGTGCCTCAGGGTAGACACGCTCGGCCAGCTTCGGGAGTGTGTTTAAAGCGACTTGAGAGAAGACTTTCCCCACTATGCTGAGCAGGGAGATTCCACGGTAGTTGTTGCAGTCACCGTGGTCACCTTTGTTTTTATAGAGGGTGATGAAATTGGCATTGCGCATGTCCAGTTGTCCTGCTCCCTCATTCCAGCACAGGCAAAGCAGTTCCTAGAGTGCTGAGAGTATGGCAGGCTTGGCACTCTTGATTATTTCAGGGGTAATGCCATCCTTCCCAGGGGCATTTCCGCTGGTTAGAGATTCAATGGCATCACTGAGTTCCGATTTTGTTGGCTGTACGTCCAGCTCATCCATGACTGGCAGAGACTGAGCTGCATTGAGGGCGGTCTCAGTGACAATATTCTCCCTGGAGTAGAGTTCTAGGTAGTGCTCCACCTAGCGATCCATTTGCTTGTGTTGGTCAGTGATTCTGTCCCCTGATTTAGATTTGAGGGAGGCGATCATCTTGATGGTTGGCCCAAAAGCTCTCTTAATGCCATCATACATTCCTCTAATGTTTCCGGTGTCTGAGTCCAGCTGAATATGACTGCATAGGTGTTGCCAGTAGTCATTTGCGCAGCGCCTGGCTGTTCTTTGTGCAGCGCTTCTGGCTGTTTTAAGTGCTACGGATGTTAACTCGCTGGGGGCTTTTATGTAGTTCAGCAGTGCGATGTGCTTAGCGGCTATGACAGGTTCCAGCTCTTCAAAATGAGATTGAAACCAGTCAGCATTCGACTTCACATGTTTGCCGTAAGTGGTCATGGCTGACTCATAGATGCCGTCTCTGATGTGGGCCCACTTGGTCTCTGCATCCCCTGTGGGAGTGTTTTGAAGGGCTTTTTCAAGTGGATTTAGCTGTGGATAAGAAATTCTGCTCGTGTTGATGCGCGGGTGGCCCTTCTGCTTGGAGTGATGCAGCTTCTTTGGTTTGAGTCTAACCCTGCTGCACACCAGGGAGTGGTTGGTGTCGCAGTCCGCACTGTGGAAGCTGCATGTGATTTGAACACGGTTTAAGGAGGCTCACCTCCTTTAGAATGGTACCAGCAGACTCTCAAAATTATGAACAAGGCATACTGTAATGAATATCTCCATGATTGCGATAAAGGGCTAGAATTTCTTTTGTTTGCCATTAGGGATTCAGCTGATGAGTCTACTGGCTTTAATCCTTTTGAATTACTTCATGGACATGAGATAAGAGGTCATCTGAAACTAATTGAAGAGAGGTTTTTAGAACAGAGGGATGAATCTTCTGTTCTAGATTATGTATCCGTGTTTCGGGAGCGGCTCACAAGAGCCAGCAGAGTGGCTCAGGAACACCTGAAAGATTCCCAAACAACCATGAAGAAATGGGCAGACAAGCATGCCAAGACCCGAACATTTCAATCAGGAGATGAGCTATTAGTATTACTGCCTCTACAGGGTGAACCACTGAAAGCATAGTTCAGTGGTCCAAATAAAGTGGTCAAAAGAACTGGTAAAATAAATTATACCCAGATCATTGGAAAAAGAATTGGCTGTGTCATATCAATACGTTGAATCAGCATTTTCACCGGGCAGAGGATAAACAAATATAGGTATATCAGGTAGTAGGGACAGTGAAGGATGAAAGGGATAGTGAGGATGAGGCAGAAGGAGAACAAAACAATTCTCAAATTGAACCTTCTACTATCGGGTTAGTTAATAGTGAATTGTTACGGAGATTGGATACTGTGCTTTCATATTTAGATGCAGAACAATGGGAAGACCTAACAAGGTTACTCACAGCATTTAAAGGAGTCTGTAGGGACAAGCCAGGATGTACAACCTTAGCCATACAGGATGTGGATCTAGGAGACTCCTTTCCTATAAAACAGCATCCTTATCATTTAAGTCCAGAGAAACAGGCCCAGGTAAAAGCAGAAATCCAATACATGCTGGAAAACCACCTAATTGAACCCAGTCAAAGCAGCTGGTGTTCTCCAGTGGTGTTAGAGCCTAAACCTAACAGTTCAGCTAGATTCTGCATAGACAACAAAAGGTTAATGCAGTAACAAAGTCAGACTCCGATCCAATTCCTCACTTGGAAGACTGTATTGACAAAGTTGACAGTGCCACGTTTCTTACAAAAATAGATTTGTTAAAGGGATACTGGCAGGTTCCTTTAACATTCCGAACTAAAAAAAAAATCAGCCTTTGTCACCCCAGATGCTCTTTTCCAATGCTGAGTAATGTCACTTTTCAGAGAATAATGAACCAAGTGGTGTCCAGTTTTCCTAACTGTGTGGTTTATCTTGATAATGTGGTGGTTTACAGTGACACTTGGAAGGACCACTTGGAACAACTAGAAGCTCTGTTTAGAAAATTACAGTTGGCTGATATAGTGATAAATCTTGCCCAAAGTGAATTTGCAAAAGTGAGTGTAACCTACTTCAGGCATATAGTAGGGCAAGGACAAGTGTAGCCAAGAACAGCGCGAGTGCAAGCATTGGTGGAGCTCCCAACTCCTAAAACTAAGCGATAAATCATGAGGTTATTGGGGATGTGTGGTTTCTACTGCAAGTTTGTGCCAAATTTTAGTACTATAGCTGCTTCACTGACAGATTTGCTGCAAAAAACGAAAACCATGATCATGTGGTCAGGGGCGTGCCAAGCATCTTTTGAGAGGCTAAAAGCCATTTTGATTCATGAACCAGTGTTAGCTCCTCCAAATTTCACTAAGCCTCCAATTGATGCTAGTGATCTGGGGTTCGGTGCAGTCCTGTTACTAGACGAAGAATCAGGCATAGAAAAGCTAGTGGGGTGCTTTTCCAAAAAGCTATATCAAAACCAAAAAAGAAATTCAACAGTGGAAAAAGAAACCATGAGCTTATTACTATCTCTTAAGCATTTTGAAGTCTGTCTGCCATGACTACAGAGAAACTCTTGTATATACTGATCATAACCCCCGAGCCGTTGTGGAAACATTTAAAAACAGAATGCCAGACTGTTCTGATGGAGTTTACTGTTGCAACCTGATCACTTAAAGATTGTCCACATTGCGGAAAAAAATAACATAATTGCAGCTGCTTTGTCTAGAAACTAACATTTCTATGAGTTATCAGAGTGCAAAGATGGCATAAAGCAGAACTGTATTAGCTACAGGTAAAGAGTGAATGAGAATGAGTGTGTAAATGTGTTTTAATTTTTTTTCATCTTGTTTTTTTCACTCTTTGTAATGACGCACATTTAAATATGGTGCTTCATTCCTCCAAGGATGGAGGTGCTATGAAGGTGCTTCTGTATTTTTTGTTAAGTATTTCTTTTAAGACTCATTTAATTTGTGAGGTTGGATTGATTGGCAGGCTGAAGATTTTATAAATGTTGGACTTTGTTTTGTTGTTGACAGTTCCTTGAAAGGACACTGAGATGTTGTTTGAAAACAACCTTTGCTGGAAATCATGTGCTTTAAGCTCAATGAGGGACAGAAACCTTGGTGACATGAGGAAGATGTTTACAGAGAAGCCACATGGTTTATCGAGGTCAGGAGGTTGACTTTCTGTGTTGTTTCACTTCTGAGATATTGTTTTGGTTCGGTTGGGGTGTGAACTGGTTTGAAGGCAGTTGCCGTTTTGCCTGCCAAGGAAAAATAAACCCCAGCTCATTTTGCCTGCACGTCTCTAAGAGAGCCTGTGAATGTCTATGTGTCAGCTCCACTTTTCTCCTGTCTTTGCAAAAACCCTGCAATTCAAGTGTGGGTTGGCTAAAACTCTTGATGCCACATGTCTCCTGAAAAGCCTACCAGATGCTTTTTCCACATCCCCAGAATGAATTTATTCTGAAAAAATTCCAGTGACCCATCTCCATATACCTGGATGCCAGACCAAAGAGGACAACTGACTTACTTACATATCTTCTCATTTTCCTTTAAGAATTAACAAGTATTTGGCCAAAGTATTCTTTTTTTTTGTAACAGACCTCTGCAGAGAGAATTTCTGTATTTTTTTCAGTGTGTATGGGGGGTGGAGTTTACAAAGGGAACTTTCATATTTTAATCTGTGTGTTAATGCTTTGCTTCGTTACTGGACAAGTCTTGTTTGATAATAAACTGATAATTTTGTTGTTTATTAAAGAAACCTGGTTAGTGTATTTTAGTCTGGGATAAAGGGTAGAGTATATGATTGACTGAATTGGTAACTGGGTAAACATTTTAAAAATATATGTTGTGACCTGCGGAGAAGTGGGACTAGAAAAGTGGGTCTCAGTGCACTTCTCCCACATCGGTCATAACAATACCCCTATCCCACTGCCTGTACGACTCCACACATACATTCCGTTTGCTTCTACATTTCAAGCCTCACCCATAACTAATTTCTTGTAATTACAGACTTCATTTTATTACCCATATCCTAGGTACTTGTAATGACAGGCTCCGTTTTATTACCCATATCCTGCCTTCTTGTTATTACAAGCCTTTTGTCATGTACATTCCATATCTTGTCATAGCAATGCAGCACACAGGACATTCCACACCAATTTCTGTTAAGTTGCACAAGTGAATTGACCATGCTTTCCTATTTTTTGCTCCCTTAACCCATTTGAGTTCCCACAAAGATCAAGCTAGTCAATTCAACTGTGGCCAATTCGATTTAATATATCATGTCTTATGTACATTCTCATAGCATAGCAGGCATAGCAGTCGTCATGGTATGCAGCTGAAAATTGATCAGTTACATTGTTATTTCAGTTCATATTTACAAGTGACTGGTGGTTCTTGGATCCTCCTGTCACTTAGCCTGGTGCTGCCTCTTTTTTGAGTTCTCTAGGTTTCTGTAGATGTCGTCTGAACCATTGCTCGTTACTCCGCCTCTTCTGCTGAAATGTATGGCACTGTAAATAGAACACAATCACCAGTTCACAATCACCAACACTTGAGATTATCATGATCAATGTCCCACCAGTGGCAATCATCAACAATGTCTGGTATTTCTATCCTAATCTCTTTGTTCTTTTGCTGAAAGGTATAAAAATGTTTGTTGGAGGTATTAATTCTTTGCAAGAGTTCTGCAAATCGTTCAGGCAGTGGGGGTATATCATACCCAAAACGAGGAACATACTGATGTAGCTGTTCTTTCAAATCATCCTTTACAGTAATATTCACCTGTCCATGAGCATAAATGTTTAGTAGCACATGCATACCCAGTGTAACAAGTCGAACTGGGGTAAAACAGAATGTTTCATCCTTGATAGGACAAATTAGATCCCGTACTGGTATTCCTGGTGTATAGTTCCAACACAATATTCATCCTTTCCAATATATGTTGCATACATTGGGAACTGTTCTCCCCTGGTTACCATCATGGTGCAGTTGGGTATCCCTTCCTATCCCAGGTGAACCTGCAGGCTGGGGCCACACGTTCAGTTATGTCAAATGAGCAAAGGCATTCCTCTCTGAACACGTCCAGTTAGGTCGGGGCTACCCAAGTGATCCCACCCACTTGTGCCACATATCTAGGTTGTTGGTCATATAATGACACATGACCCTGATTTAATCCGTCAATGTTTTCAATTTTAAAAAAGGGATAAGGCTTCTCTTTTTCCTCTAGGATGGGGTAATAATGGACTAATCCCAATACACTTGTGTTGTTTCTCCCTAGATAGCACGCATGTCTTATCAGGTATTCCTGAATGAGTCCCCTGATTTTACAAATCAGTCAAAGTTGGTAAGTGGACATAGATCTGAGATGTTTATCAGTTACCTAGGAGAGTGATCTATCTTCTGAAATTTTCTGAAGGTGTTCTTGGGCTTGTTCCACCAACTAAGAACCATACATCATTCTCAACAGCTTCCACAGAAGCATTCTTTCGCAATTTCATTCATCTTATGAATGGTCATGACCCGATCTTCCTCCAGTTCACCCTGTTCAATATCATCTGCTTCACATATTTCTCTTAATCTATTTCCAACAGTTTTCATTGACTGGTCTAAACTAGCCAAATCTAAGCTATTTACAAATGACGTCCTGTTATTAAATACAGTTGTAGTGTCATTCATCAAACCTCCTCGTATCTGCCTATGAGAGTGATGTTCCGTTGATTCCCTGGACCATCATGCAAACTAATAATTTCATCCTCATCTACCGCGGTGCTGGTTCTTTCCCAGAGTTCTCCTAAAACGTGATACAACATTTCACGATGACCTACCGTATGGTAACCCCATTCCAACCTCATTGGAGGTGGAGGTATACCAAATTACAGAAATGGTATCTCCTATCTGTTCCCATTCTCCTTTTGGCCAGAAACAGAACTGCATTTCTCCTAGAAACATCACAAATTATACAAACCTCTCTCCTAACACAATTAATTGTGTAATCCCTTTTTTTACCCTACAATGCAGTTCCCTGCTCCACTCTTATTGGATTCCCTTGCTCTACTCCAATAGCTTCATCATCCAAAACAATGTTCTCATCTATTTCCAAACAGTAATTAAATATTCCCATTTTATTTCAGGCATTTTCTTATTTGTTCCTTATTTTACATGGCACTTTTTACTTAAGAGTCATTTACTTATTGAGTCATACTGATATTTTCTTCAAAATTATCCCAAATTCCAATGACAGTGTTGTTGGGCTGACAGGTGTGTCCAATTCATTTCTTCCTAAAATAAACTTTATCTCACAGTACTCACATGAACCACCTAGACTATTTTTTAAAATCCCTTTAAATTTCCAGTAAATTTTCCTTTAAATGTTCAGAATACCAACTCATATGAATTTAATTCATCAATTCCAATTTACTTGTGTCCAGGCTTGGTGGTTTTGAAATATCTGATACTCATTGGTTAATGTGTTTACAGCAGATCTCCTGTTCACAAGTACTTTGTTTTGGGAAATAACAAATGGCCTGAATGAGTTAAGGCCAATTCCTTATAAAAAGGCAAAGCCATGACTATGCTGTGACATTGAAAGTCTGCAGAAAAATTCTTGAATCTGCTGGAAATCTTGTTGAAATTGCGGTTACCTATGGGGGATAAAAAGCCACAAATGATCAATACTGCTCAGAGCCGAATGGGTTAATTCATCCAGAGATATCTGACAATCTTCTGATTGTTGCTTCCCTGATAATCCATGCTCAAAACTCTCATTGTTGGTGTTTATTTAAACTTAAAATTCTGAAACTACGATCGCAAAATCACAATTTCGGGAAGAAAAACATTAAAACTTGAAGCACACAAAACTCATTTCACAACTCCTTTTATTCTGTAGACTTTACGTTCTCTATTCTCACGATGTTCAGTTTTGCTTTAAATATAACCCTTAACAACTTGCAACTTAAGTCAAACCAATACTTTATCAACTAAACATAGAGTAAAGAACAAAGAACAAAGAACAAAGAAAATTACAGCACAGGAACAGGCCCTTCGGCCCTCCAAGCCTACGCCGATCCAAATCCTCTGTCTAAACCTGTCGCCTATTTTCTAAGGGTCTGTATCTCTTTACTTCCTGCCCATTCATGTATCTGTCTAGATACATCTTAAAAGACGCTATCGTGCCCGCGTCTACCACCTCCCCTGGCAAAGCGTTCCATGCACCCACCACCCTCTGCGTAAAGAAATTTCCACGCATATCCCCCCTAAACTTTTCCCCTTTCACTTTGAACTCGTGTCCCCTTGTAATTGAATCCCCCACTCTGGGAAAAAGCTTCTTGCTATCCACTCTGTCTATACCTCTCATGATTTTGTACATCTCAATCAGGTCCCCCCTCAACCTCCGTCTTTCTAATGAAAATAATCCTAATCTACTCAACCTCTCTTCATAGCTAGTGCCCTCCATACCAGGCAACATCCTGGTGAATCTCCTCTGCACCCTCTCCAAAGCATCCACATCCTTTTGGTAATGTGGCGACCAGAACTGCACGCAGTATTCCAAATGTGGCCGAACCAAAGTCCTATACAACTGTAACATGACCTGCCAACTCTTGTACTCAATACCCCGTCCGATGAAGGAAAGCATGCCGTATGCCTTCTTGACCACTCTATTGACCTGCGTTGCCACCTTCAGGGAACAATGGACCTGAACACCCAAATCTCTCTGTACATCAATTTTCCCCAGGACTTTTCCATTTACTGTATAGTTCACTCTTGAATTGGATCTTCCAAAATGCATCACCTCGCATTTGCCCTGATTGAACTCCATCTGCCATTTCTCTGCCCAACTCTCCAGTCTATCTATATTCTGCTGTATTCTCTGACAGTCCCCTTCAGTATCTGCTACTCCACCAATCTTAGTGTCATCTGCAAACTTGCTAATCAGACCACCTATACTTTCTTCCAAATCATTTATGTATATCACAAACAACAGTGGTCCCAGCACGGATCCCTGTGGAACACCACTGGTCACACGTCTCCATTTTGAGAAACTCCCTTCCACTGCTACTCTCTGTCTCCTGTTGCCCAGCCAGTTCTTTATCCATCTAGCTAGTACACCTTGGACCCCATGCGCCTTCACTTTCTCCATCAGCCTACCATGGGGAACCTTATCAAATGCCTTACTGAAGTACATGTATATGACATCTACAGCCCTTCCCTCATCAATCAACTTTGTCACTTCCTCAAAGAATTCTATTAAGTTGGTAAGACATGACCTTCCCTGCACAAAACCATGTTGCCTATCACTGATAAGCCCATTTTCTTCCAGATGGGAATAGATCCTATCCCTCAGTATCTTCTCCAGCAGCTTCCCTACCACTGACGTCAGGCTCACCGGTCTATAATTACCTGGATTATCCCTGCTACCCTTCTTAAACAAGGGGACAACATTAGCAATTCTCCAGTCCTCCGGGACCTCACCCGTGTTTAAGGATGTTGCAAAGATATCTGTTAAGGCCCCAACTATTTCCTCTCTCGCTTCCCACAGGAACCTGGGATAGATTCCATCCGGACCTGGGGACTTGTCCACCTTAATGCCTTTTAGAATACCGAACACTTCCTCCCTCCTTCTGCCGACTTGACCTAGAGTAATCAAACATCTGTCCCTAACCTCAAAATCCGTCATGTCCCTCTCCTCGGTGAATACCGATACAAAGTACTCGTTTAGAATCTCACCCATTTTCTCTGACTCCACACATAACTTTCCTCCTTTGTCCTTGAGTGGGCCAATCCTTTCTCTAGTTACCCTCTTGCTCCTTATATATGAATAAAAGGCTTTGGGATTTTCCTTAAAGTAGCAACTGCTTTTTTAAAAAGGGATTAAAAAAACCAAATTATGTCACTTGTCTTTTCTTCAGATACCTTTCAAATGCCTGTAATCAAAAATTTAAGAAAAAGTTAATCCTCACAAATAAACAAAAAGCCAATATTATTTCACGCTAAAGGAAATCACACAGTAATGCCAAGCATTCACAAATTATACAGCAGAGTTTTCACAGTCTGTAAACTTTCCATAGTCACAAGGAGATTCAAACAGAATTTTCTATTCTCCATCATTTCGTCATAAGTTAACTTATCCTTTTCCCACTTAAACCAGCTTCCAAGTCCTGACGTTATCTGCATTACTCATTCTGTACTGATTCAAAGGCTGGTGTTTTATGCTGGCGATAGGGGTCGTGATGCCTGGAAAAAACGTCATCTGAAAAAAGCAATGCCAAGAACCTGTGTCGCCTCTTCTACAGAAGGCCCGCTGACTTTAGTGCCCATCAGGCATTTAAGTGGACAGCGGTGGGCCTACCACGTGATCAAGGACTCCGGCATCAGAAGTCCCGTCCTTGGAGAGTTGCTGGTCAATCAGAAGCTGACAGCTCTTTCACGGTGCAGCACCACTGCGGAGGCAGTGGCTGCTGCCACAGAAGCACCTACCTGAGGTACAGGAGCAGCACTGGACCCTGGCCACAGGTAGGTCAGGGTGGGAGGGGTTTCTCAGGATGAGTGTCATGGGCAAGGGGCGTAGGGCAGAGGGTGGCTCCCAGCAGGCTGCCTTCCTTCCTGATGCCGGGTCCCTTGTTCAGGCACTAAATGCCTTTTAATGAGGGACCCCCCTCGAAGGTGTGAAGCAGCCTGCACGGTTTCTCGTGCAGTGCTTCTCGTGCGGTGACAGGGCTGCCTGCAACATAGCTAATTGCAGCGGTGGTGGGATGAGGACCTTAATTGGGGATTAATTGCCCCATTAAGGGCCCCAATTAGCTGCAGCGCGGGAAGGCCGTTTACCGGCCTTGCCTCCCCAGACTAAATTTTGGCAGAGGCAGGAAAGTGGCAGGACCCGTCCAAACCCACAGTAGGGGAGAGCATAAAATTCCCCCCAAAATACCAAACACATTCTCACCCAAACACATTCGGGAAAATTGTACTGGTCCCCCAACATCGGGGGTCATTGTCGTGGGTCTGGAAAATACCTCTGGGAGATGCCCGCTCTGGGCCTCGACACTGGGAAGGTCCTGCCCTATATTACTGGCAGTGATGAGGCCTCGTGGCGGCCCCTGCCGCTTGGCGGTGGCATCACAATTTAAATATGTTAATATATTAAAATCAAGCAATTAATCACTTACCTGCTGCCGCCGGCCATCCCGCTGGGATCTTCTGGTCAGTTGCCGGACCTTCCGTGCCTTCGGATCTCCATTTGGAACATTGGTTGGGAGGGGAAAGCAGGTAAGTTTTCAGGGCGGGGGGCTGGTGGGGGGTGGGGGGAGCCAGCAAAACTCTTGCAATTGGTGGAGGGGATGGTGAAAAGGGGTTGAAGGTAAACGGTTATAAATTTTGGCTGGGGGGTGGGGAGGTCAGGATCACAAGGTAAGTTTTTTGGGTGGAGAGGGCAATTAATAAATTGTTTAGTGTTTGTGTGGTGGGAGAGGGGCTTGAATCTTTTAGTAAATTTTTCACATTAATTTTAGCATGTCTATAACTTTAAAAACTGAACTACTAAAAATGGTTCCGGAAGCTGCGCAGTAGCATTGGACGCTGTTGCCGGGGTAGGAGTGCCCGCTCCTGTACGTCATCGGGAGCGGGTGGTCAGCTCCGCCCATGTAAATGAGCTGCCGCGTATAATATCACAGTGGCTCCGCGGAGTTAATCTCACAGGTGCGCACTGCCATGTTTTACGGCCACTAACGATTATGGCAGCAGGAACATAAAATGCAGACCATTACTTCCTGTAAAATTCTTCTCTTTTATCTGGAAGAGATGTGACAACACAATAAAATCCCAAAACCAATTCCACATTTCTTTAGGCCATGCTTATAATTCTCACATTTAACTTGTATTGAGTTCCCACAGATCCACAATTAAATTTAACATAATATTAAATTGACATAGGCACTCTCAGTAATCACATTCATACTTTCATATCTCCATGCACTCTAGAAATATAAACTCTTATAATGAGTTATAAACTCAAAGTGCCAAATGAATACCTAGATCACGAGCTCCAGTGGGAAAAAAACAAATTAAAGTTTGAACCGGTTTAAAATCTCAACCATAATACAAATGTATACACACATTAAACCTACAATTTAAAACAACAATCAGCTGAAAATTGATCAGTTACATCATTATTTCAGTCATTTCAGTCCATAAACACCCCATGGTGTTTATGATGAAAATCAGTTGAGGTGTCCTGGTCATTATTTATACTTCAACCAATATCATTAAAACATATTATCTGGTCATTGATTTCATTCTATTTGTGGGACCTTGCTGAGTGCAAATTGGCTGCAAAGTTTCCCTAAATAGTAACAGTGAAAGTAATTAATTGGCTGTAAAATGTTTTGGGATGTGAAAGGTGCTATATAAATGTATGTTCTTTCTTCGTTAACTATTATTAATGAGCAAAGGGTGCTAAATGGCCATCAGATTGTTCTCATTAGTAATTTCTGTATTTGAAGGTCAAAAACTGGGATTGCTGCTGAAATTTTCAGGAGAATCTAAAACCACTGGCTTACGACTTTTCCATTTGGTGTACACCAATCTCCATTAGATACAGCAGCAGAAAACATATTCTTGAGTCACCTATCTATAAATTTTCTGTAGCAACTAAATATTAAGTAACATGAAATAATGAGACAAAAATGACAACAGATATAATTATGACTTAGTGCTCTTTGCAATGAAATGTAGTATATTTATCTAATTTTGGCTTTTTGACTGTCCTTTTAAATCTAACAACGATACAGAGAGGGGGTCATTTAACTATCTCTTCCAGATCCGAAAATTGGGTGGGTTCTACAATGGTTGGGTGGTCTACTTCGTCATTTTATCGCTCTAGCAGTGAAGAAGAAAATTACCGCTAAAGATTCTAAAAGACTGCTGATAGATATGAAAAAGAAAAGCATATCCCAGGTTTGAGGTAAGTAAGTAAGCAACATTTGAGTAAACCTGGGTCACACATTTAGTAAATTAAACATGTAATAGTCAATTATTTTTGAACACTGAATAAGTATGAGAAGCCAAACACAATATGGCAAACCAGAAAGCAATTATGTTCATGGCAGTTCATTCATCTAGGATAGTAGAGGATACTTGAACTAATTGGAACTTTCACAGGAAATGCAATACACGTAAAAATTATTAAGAAAAAAAATCTAGCTTAGCATTAGATTTTGACTTGTTTTTTCATAGTTCAGACTCACACTTTTGCTCCTTTTGGACCTTCTACTTTACCTCTTATATTTAAATCTGTTTATTTGTTGAGTCCCACATTCCCAAACATTCAAGGCTGCTTAGCTTTGTTTGGAAATCTAGGTAAGATTTTAATAACATGCTTGGCAAAGAAACAACAAACTCTGTTTGTAGCTGTTAGTCAGTACTGGACCATCTAGTGTCATAAAATTCTACCTCAGTCTTCAAAAGCAGAGGAGGATCACAGCAGCTTTATTGAAAGTGTAATGAGTTATTTTATGTTGTCTGATGTAACATAAATGAGATGCGTGGAGTCCAGTTGGTTGAAGATCTCAAACAGGTTTATTACAGCTGAACTATTATATACAGTACAGAGCTAACTATTTACAGAACCCTACTCTGTGTGTTACAGTTGCAGAGTGACTCTGGCTTGCAGTAATATAACCACATCCTGGTACTTAGCTCATTAGTATACTAAGATCTTAAAGGGACATCACTCTTAAAGGCAATTTGCCAACATTCCCTTCCTTTCCGAAGATAAGACCCATATGTTAAAAGTAAAAACACATAAAATTAGACAACATCAAAATTATTTACACAGGTATAGAGATTATTAACTTGACATGTGCAGCAGCTTAGTACTCGACATATCGTCTTGGTAGTTTGACAACTCTTCCAGATCTGGTTATGGTATAACCTTCTGGGGATGTCATCCTTGGCTGTTATGGGTTTGCAGGCATGTTGTCACTGTGTTGGTTGTTGTCCTGTTCCATCCTACCGTCATCGTCGGAGTGTATTCTTTCAAGTCCGCTGTGCACAAATGGGGTATTGCACACTTCTCTTAGTTGGCTACGGTTCCTTCTCAACACCGCTCCTCTAGGTGTTGTAATCTCGTAGGACCTAGGCTCACTGCAAATTTTGGATACCTCTGCCAGTAGCCATGTTCTCATTGTGAGGTGTATGGCCTGACCTTTTGTCTGACGTGTAGCTGAGGTAGTTCCGCCCCGCATGTCGGTATGCACCATCTTCATTCTCCCCTGTTTTTCAAGCAGTGTCTCCTGCATCTCGGAGAATTTGGACAGATGATGGCTTGGCAGAGTCGTCCACACTTGTCTGCCAAACATGATCTTTGCTGGCAACAGTAAGCCCATATCCATAGATGTAGATCTGAGGTGGAGCATGGCAACACAAAAATCTTGTTTCGTTACCCTACACTTCAGATAAGTGACAACTGTGCGAACCATTCGCTTGGCAAGGCCATTAGACCCAGGGTAATGTGGTGAGGACGTCGGCGGCAACATAAAGTTCTGCCCAATGTGTCTGCAACGACTGTGCTTGAAGATATTTTATCTGTCTGACAATTGGAAATTTGGAGAAATAATCAGCGATTTAGATAAAGTCATCTCCATTATTGGAAAGCAGGTCAATGACGATTTTGGACCAAGGGACTGACGGAATCTCATGATGGTGTAGAGGTTCTTTGTGTTGTGGCTGGTGGCTCTGGCTTGCCTTGCACATCCTCACTAACCTTTCATTGTCATCTTGTTTGCTCTATGCCCATATGGCTTTGGTGAAGTTGTAACAAGATGTCCTGTTGGAGAGCTTTGGGCACAATCACTTGTTTTCCCTTGAAGGTGACGTCTCTAGAGATATCGAGTTCATCTATGTAAGGCCAAAAGAATCTGAGGGTTTCTGGCACCTCTTTTACCACGTCAGTGCCTTCAGTTGTGGGTTATTTGCTGTTTCTGATTGTATTTGGTCACATTTGTACTGACCACAATGCAACAAATTGATTTTGAGCACATCTTCTACCTTGATGTCCATGCTGTCCACCTGTAGATCCAGTGGAACTTCTTCATTCTTTCTCAGGTTTGGCAATCTGCTCAGCGTATCTGAGGTGACCATTTTGGTACCTGATTTGTAGCAAACATCAAAGTTTTACCTCTGTACTTTCACTAAGAGGCGCTGTAGTTGAGGTGGTTCACTTGTCAATGGTTTGTGCCAGATTATCTCCAGTGATTTGTGGTCTGTTTCCACCATGAACCACTTGCTGAACAGGTAGGTGTGGAACCTTGTAATCCCAAATACAAGAGCAGGTGATTCACGCTCAATGCTTGAGTAATTGGATTATCCTCAGCACAAACATTTGGACCCAATGCAATTAGTTTGCCACCCTGTAAGATGCACTCTCCTAGCCCTTTCTGTGAGGCATTGACTTCCAGTATTGTCTTCTTCCATGGATCATCGTACTTCACAGTACAGGTTTCTGCTGATAATTCTTGTTTGAGAAACTCAAACATATGTTGATGGTCCTCCTGCCATACAAATGGTATGTCCTTCTTCAAGAGCTCTCTCAGTGATGATGCTTTGTCAGAAAAATTTGGACTGTAGGTGCTATGAAGTTGAAAAATCCAGGACATCTCTGGAGGTCTCCCTTGCCTTATGGGATAGGCATATGCCTTACATCTTCGAATTTGCCTGGGTCAGGATGGATTCTACAACCTGAATAGATGGAGCCAAAGAAATTGATCTGACTTACATTCACCTGACACTTCTTGTTGTTAAAAATGAGCCCTTAGTGATGAACTACTGCCATCAGTAAATGGAGATTTCTATCATGTTCTTCTTTGGTTTTTCCCATTACCGCAATGTCATCAGCAATGCATGTACATCCAGGCACATTTTCTATAATTCTGTCCATATGTTTCTGGGACAGATCTTGATTGACAGATAAGCCGAAGGGTAGTCTCTGGAAGCAGTATCTTCCAAACGATGACCTGAAGGTGCTGACTTCCTGAGATTCCTTAACTAGGTGTACCGACCAATATCCATGTGTAGTATCCAACTTGGAGAAGAATTTGGCTCGTGTGAACTTGGGCACAATTCCTCTAATGTCGGAATTTTGTGGGGCATCTCTTTAAGGAGAGGTTTAGACCCCTTGAATCTAGACATGTCTTGATTGCCTCATCCTTCTTCAGGACGCACATGATTGAGCTGCACCAGTCTGTGTGATGATGCATACGATGGATGATGTCATTGCGTTCCATGTCATCTAACTCGTGCTTAAGCTTTTCTTGTATGTGTACGTTGCACTTTTTTGGAGGGTCGATTGATGGAATTGCATCCTCTCTGAGGTGCAGTATGGTATCGCCTTTGAAATCTCCTATGACGTTGAACCTGGCCAGGTACATTTGTTCTTGGTCATTGACTGATTCAATGTGGGTACCATTGGTCTCTTCTGCTGTAATCGGTACCTTGGTGATCTCGTGGATGGTCACAGTGTTGAGGTCCTTACACGCTGGTTGTCCTGCCACCACTGGTCCGCCCGTGTCTACTAGGTAGAACGTTTGTGGTTTCCATGTTGACTTACCATAGATGCATTGCATGGTTAGTGTGCCACTGCAAGGAATGGGTGACCCGTTGTATGCAGATAACTTGGCCATTGTTGCTTATATCATTGATTTCCACTGGCTCCAGTACATACATTTCAGGATTCGGGCTGGTAGGATATTTGCACAATCCCACCTGTCAATCGTGACCCTGAGTATATGTTTGCCAGCTTTCTTTGGGCACATGATGTTGATAGTGGCAAAAGCTTCCTGTTTAACTTCGTCAACATAGCATGTTAGGTTCACAATGTCTTCTGAATGAGAATTACTCCTCGTTGAGTCTTGACCCCAGTCTGTTTTGCTGTGAACTTTGTGCATCGGCTTGCATTTATGCAGGTCTCTGGTGCTCTACTAGCTGCTGTTGCCCTGTTGCTGCCCTTGTCTTCTGTTTGTATGTGTCCTGCTGCGGCTTCTGGCCACATCTTTGGAGCTAGGTTTCTTGCAATGGCAGGTCCAGTGTCCTTTTGCACTGCACGCCTTGCACAAGTCACAAAATGCAGAGCAATTTCACCATGAGTGGGACAAATTGTACTTACCAAACAGCTTGCTTGCTCTTTTCAACTTGGTTATGGTGCCGATACTGTTGGCTGCATCTGGTGGTTGCAGGTGCTGTTGTCCAGCTACAATGGCTTTGTATTTCCTGCCATCTTCCAGCAGCAGATCAATGCTGTGATCTTTCTTTTACCCCAAGAGATCTTTCTGAAACACTTCAATAGGTTTTGATACAATCACCAGCTCCATTAGTTGCTCTGGCATCTCAGTTTCTGAGAAATCACATTCATTGCCCTTACTACAGCATCTATTAATGAACTGGCCTATTGATTCCTGTAGCTGTTGCCTACCTGTAGGATATCAATTCCAGGCAGTGAATTTGAAAATTCACTCTTAATCGGAGTTGATCTTACAGCTCTTTCCATATCATTGTGGGATCTTTCTGGTCCTCGTCAGATAGTCCATAGGTGTTGATTCTGTGTAATCCCTAATTTCCAACTGCTATTAGTATTTTTACAGCCTGTTTTTCTGGTTCTACAATTATTTGATCAGTGAAGAATAACTGCATTCTTTATTAAGACAATTGGAACTGTAGAGTGTGAGAGTCCCCTGTAGAGTCTCACTTAGGTTAGGTACTCTAAACGTAACAGGAATGAGTGACTCAACACCAAATACTGTGTTAAAGCAGTAATTTTATTGAGTAATTATTAAACAATTATTAATGACAAAAAGGAAAGCTTTATTAAAAGAAAGGAAAGAAGAAAAGAGCATAGAAAAAGACAAAAAAAAACTTATAGTACACTGCTATAACACCAAATTAGTCTTTTCATGACAGCTCCCTAAAATGGTACCATTTCCCCTTGGTACATACATTACCAAGTCTCTGGAGAACCTTGCACGGGGGTGGACTCTCTGATCAGTCCTCCATCAACATCCCTTCCTCTGTAGTCTTCAGTAGTTGACTCGTCCAATCCAGCTGCAGCCCTGAACGTTGGATGCTGTACCCCTTTAAACTCCAATTTCTCACTCCATTCCAGCTTTCCAGTAGTAGTTTAGACAAAACAACAGCTGTGCATGGCCTACCCTGACCAGCATGAAAATGAAAGGAAAAAGTTATAGGGAAAAACAAGTTCATATTATTGATTGCCATTGATTGCATAATTGATTAATTACTTGACTTAATCACAGTACAATCACACTTAGCTTTAAATCCATGTCTACAAAGTAACCTTTAACAATTCACGACAGGCTGAAAAAAAAAATCAAAAGCAAAGAAAAAGCAAGACAGAAGTAAAATGCAAAAACATACAAAAAGTAGTGGTTGTAGACCTCAGGCCTGCAGAACTCGGATAGGATATCCAAGGCCTTCCAGTTCATGATGGGAAATTTGGTATCCATCTTTCTGCTGTTCTTTTGCTTTAAAACTTGCCTTAAGACTTGTTCTATGGCTCTGCATTGTTACCCTTTTAAGAGACTTTCTGTTATTTATACTAGCTGCTTTGATTGACAGGAGCAGGTGTTTGCTATGTTATGACCAGGTGAGAAAGAGGTCTAGGGTTCCCTTTCAGCCTTCACCTTGTCTTACTGTAACAGGGTTTTATTTTTAACCACACTATGTTTTCAGCTCCCCCTTGGTGAATTCTTGTTCACCACTTTCCAATTATAAGGTTAAGAAACAAGCACAAACAGGCTTTCTTAGGTTTAAAAAAGAAAGGTGAAATGTTATTAAACTTTAACCTAAAACTCTAATTTGGTTGATGCCCACGCGAGCATGCATACACGATATACACATGCATATAGGAACAGAAAGAGTCGAAGAAAAATAAAGTGGAATGGTTTGAGGCAATCTCTGAGGAGGGTTTTTTGGTACTGTGCTTTGAGCTTACTGTAGAGTCCTTGATTGAAGGTATGGTCTTGTTTTTCGTTGGGGCCCAGTATTCTTCTTAAACGTTATTTACTGTAGGAGACTTTTCTCTCTCGGGAGTTCATGTATCTTCAGTGGTTTTTGGAGTTCCGTTGGAAAGAGATGGGAGCAGGCAAGAGAAGAGGTCTGCCTCAGTCCAGGATCAAATAGCTTTTCCAGTTCAAACACTGTCTCTACAATTTAAAACTCACCAAGTTGATCAGCAGGGTAATCACATGACTGACTGATATAACTACTTCTGGCTTTGTGTATTGTAGTGGAGCAGGGGATAGCTCCTTTGTTCCAAGCAGTGTCTGTTAATATACAAAAATGTCTTTCCAGCCAGGGGCTTGGCAACCACTTGTATCAGGCCTTCTCTTCTTCCCAGCTGCAATTTGAAATTTAACATCCATGTGGCGAAATTGATGTGCCTCATTCTTGTCAGGTGGGGGCCTGCATGACAGCTAGTACTCTGTGCTTGTGCTGAATTTTACCCTCATCGGACTGGAGCCATCCACTGACCGAAAAGTCTGTGGTGATCCTGCCTCCACCTGTCCTGGGGATCCAGTCTGGATTTTATAGTCTCCAGGCATCTAACAGGTCTGAGGCGGGACTTCCACCTCATTGAGGCAGGAAGTCCCACCTAATGGAGCTGCCGTCCAATCAGTGGGCCAGCGACTCTTAGTCCCAGCAGTGCCACTGGAAGCGATGGCCACTACTAGGATGGCAGCCCAGCTTTGTGAAGAAGAGGAAGGATGGCCCCGGGAGAAGGAAGGTTTTACGAGCTTCACCAGGGGTGATTGTTCGGCCCCCAGCGAGGCAAGGGTGATCGATTGGAGGAGCAAGAGGCATGCTGGACATTGGGGGTGGTTTGGGCATCGGTGGTGGTCCTCCGTCAGGCACAGGGTGCCTGGCCATGAGGGCTCCCCCGCCTCCAGGCCGTTAGAGAGCTGCCTGATTTTGTCAGGTGGCTTTTCTTGGGCCCCGGCCGCCCGATTGGCCATTG
This sequence comes from Heterodontus francisci, assembly GCF_036365525.1. NCBI lineage: Eukaryota > Metazoa > Chordata > Chondrichthyes > Heterodontiformes > Heterodontidae > Heterodontus > Heterodontus francisci. The sequence goes on from NC_090376.1 coordinate 109,412,314, forward strand.
GTAAAATTCCTGTGGTGGTGGGCGAAGGCCCTTAAATGGCCTCATGGCCATTTGAGCAGAAACGTAATGGATGAGCCACATAAAAACTGTGGCTATAAAAGTAGGTGAGAGGCTGGGAATTCTGTGACGAGTAACTCAGCTCCTGACTCCCCAAATCCTTTCTACCACCTAAAAGGCACAAGTCAGGAGTGTGATGCAATACTCCACACTTGCCTGGATGAGTGGAGCTCCAACACAACTCAAGAAGCTTAATACCATCCTGGACAAAGCAGCCCATTTGATTGGTACCCCATCCTCCACCTTAAATATTCACTCTATCCACCACCAACACACCACAGCTGCAGTGTGTACCAGATACAGGATGCAACTTGTTTAGACTTCTTTGATGACACCATTCAACCCAGGACCTCTACTGCCTCGAAGAACAAAGGCAGCAGCCGCATGAGAAGAACACCAGTTCCCCTCAAAGTCATACAACATCCTGACTTGGAAACATATCGCTTTTCCCTTATTATTGCTGGGTTAAAATCCTGGAACATCCTAACTAACAGCATTGTTGGTGTATCAACATCAGAATGTAATGTTGCAAGAAGATGGCTCACCAAATTTCTAGGGGAATTAGTGATGGGCATTACATGTTGGTCTTGCCAGTGACAACAACATCCCATAAACAAATAAAAAAGGGAATTTTTCTGTTTGCACGTTACTAAATTTTCCAAATTATTTGTTGTGAAGCAGAAAAATGTGCAGGCCACATATTAGTCACATGGGCCTCTATTATTGCGGTATGGGTACCAATCAATCAAAACTCCGTGACAGCAAAGCAAGATCATTCTTATTTACTCAGAGTCAGTTGTTGATGAATAATGGGTATAACCTGAACACAACACGAAAATTAACAACTGTCTCCTTTATTTTTTATTTAATTCATGGGATGTGAGCATCACTGGCGAGGCCAGCATTTATTGCCCGTTCCTAATTGCCCTAGAGAAGGAGGTGGTGAGCCGCCTTCTTGAACCGCTGCAATCCATGTGGTGTCAGTACACGCACGGTGCGTGTTAGGGAGGGAACCCCAAGATTTTGACACAGCAACAGTGAAGGAAAACAATTTGTTCCAAGTCAGGATGGTGTGTGACTTGGAGCGGAACTTTCAGGTGATAGTGTTCCTATGGTTCTGTTGCCCTTGTTCTTCTAGGTGGTAGAGGTTGCGAGTTTGGAAGGTGCTATCGAAGGAGCCTTAGAGAGTTGCTGCAGTGCATCTTGTAGATAGTACACACTGCTGCCACTGTGTAGTGGTGGTGGATGCAGTGAATGTGTAAGGTCATGGAGGGGTGCCAATCAAGCAGGCTGCTTTGTCCTGGATAGTGACAAGCTTCTTGAGCATTGTTGGAGCTGCACCCATCCAGGCAAGTAGACAGTATTCCATCACATTCTTGACTTGTGCCTTGTAGATGGTGGACAGGCTTTGGGGAGTCAGGACATGAGTTACACGGCACAGAATTCCCAACCTCTGATCTGTTCTTGTAGCCCCAGTATTTATGTTGCTGGTCCAGTTAAGTTTCTGGTCAATGTAACCCCCCCTCTCCCCCAACCCCCCAGGATGTTGATAGTGGGGGATTCAGCAATGGTAATGCCATTGAATGGCATGGGCAAATGGTTATATTCTCTCTTGTTGGAGATGGTAATTGCCTGGCATTTGTGTAGTGCAAATGCTACTTGCCACTTACCATCCAAAGCCTGAATGTTGCCCAGGTCTTGTTGCAAGTGGGCATGGACTGCTTCAGTATCTGACTTGCAAATGGTACTGAACACTATGTAATCATCAGTGAACATCCTCACTTCTGACCTTATGATGGAGGGAAGGTCATTGATGAAGCAGATGAAGATGTTTGGGCCTAGGACACTTTTCTGATGAACTCCTGCAGTAATGTTGTGACAGAGATGATTGGCCTCCCACAACCACAACCATTTTCCTTTGTGCTAAGTATGATTTCAAACTAAAGGAGAGCTTTCTCCCTGATTCCCATTGACATCGATTTTGTTAAGGCTCCTTAAAGCCATGCTCAGTCAAATGCTGCCTTGATGTCAAAGGCAGTCACTTTCACCTCACCTCTTGAATTCAGCTCTTTTGTCCATGTTTGTAATGAGGTCTGGAGTCAAATGGCGCTGGTGGAACCCAAACTGAGCATTGGTGAACAGGTTTTTGGTGAGTAAGTGCCGCTGGATAGCACCTATGACACCTTATAATGCCACCTTCCATCACTTTGCTGATGATTGAGAGTAGACTGATGGGGTGTTAATTGACCGGATTGGATATGTCCTGCTCTTTGTGGACGGGACATACCTGGGCAATTTTCCACATTTTTGGGTAGATGACAGTGTTATAGCTGCACTGGGAGACAGTAATGATATTTTGAGGAAATGGCTTTCCATCCAAATAGATAGGGGTCAACAAAAAATAGGGACTTTTTTTGTTTAGATCATAAACTTATAGTAATGGGATGTACATGCTAAATTGTCTACCAGTCATATAAACTTCAAATGAATCTGTCGATGTCATTGTGGGGTGTTCATAATGTGGTCAGTCTTTGAGCTCTTGTTTGATAATCCAACTTGGCTAATGTTTGCAGATCACAAAGCCGAGGACCAAACATAGGGTGTAATAAACACACAGTTCGAGAGGATCTATGCCCAGGGGGCACAGCTAAAAATGGGGCTTCCATCAGTAGGGGGCCCCCAGCAAAACTCATCAGACTGCAAAAAAAGCACCTGCAATTGCTGGACAAAATATTCAGCATTTAAAAAATACTGTCAGAAGCTGGACAGGGAGAGTCAGCAAATTTGTTACAGTATTAATACTGGCATTTGCTGTTGCAGTTCACAAATTACAAAACATTTCTTTGTTCAGATATCAGGAACCTTGGAAGCAGAGTGAGCAAACATTGTAGGGACGCATTTCTTCCTGTGTTTTACTGCATGTCTATGCTTTATTGGATCAAGAGGGCAGTTATCTGCCAGTGTGAAGGGGCTCCAAATGTTCTTCATGTCCAGCATCCCAAGAATTCTTAATCCACCCCCGAGCAAACCCTGCAGGATGTCTTCTGATTCACTTATCCTGTGTGTTGGGTCGCCAAAAATTAGCAGGATTATAGGAATTACACCTAAAAATCTTCTTTGGCCTCCTTGTCTCGAGAGACAATGGGTAAGCGCCTGGAGGTGGTCAGTGGTTTGTGGAGCAGCGCCTGGAGTGGCTATAAAGACCAATATTAGAGTGACAGACTCTTCCACAGGTGCTGCAGATAAAATTGGTTGTCAGGGCTGTTTCGCAGTTGGCACCTAAAAATAGTACCTCAGAAATGGGGGTAATGTTGTTTACCTATAGAACCGTTGAAGTTTATTGCACAAAGTGGGCCATTCGGCTCATGAGTCTGTACCAACTCTTGGCTACAGGAGTACAAAACTAACTGTGAAAAAAGAAGCAGAGTTAACGTTTCGGGTCAGTGACCCGAAACATTAACTCTGCTTCTGTTTTCACAGATGCTGCCAGACCTGCTGAGTGGTTCCAGAATTTCTTGTTTTTATTTCAGATTTCCAGCATCCGCAGTACTTTGCTTTTATTATACAAAACTAATTGCACTGCTTTACTCTCTTCCCATAGTATTGAATCTTTCACTACTTCAAATATTTGGCTAATGGCAATCAATTACGTGATTATTAAAACCATTGGAAGATTTAGAATACAATTTGTGGAAGATTGTACAAATGAATTCAAGAGGTTTTAAGCATCAAGAAGCGGGCATAGATAAAAAGGAAAATCGCCTTTACTGCCTTTCTTTAGTGTATGCATTTAAAGTACGACCGACAGCTTCTAAAAATAGAACTCACTTTGTAATTATAAATGAGGCTTACTCCATCCCATGGTTTGAAATTATGTGACATTGGTTTTAAATCAACTTGCAAACCAAAGTACACGAGAAAATTACAGTTCAGCACCACAATTTCCAGGAAAAGCAGGAAACTAGTAACTGGAACCATGTGTTCAACAGACACTCATTTTGGAGATAGACCTATAATTTTAAGTAAGGAAAGTGGCATCCAAAGCAGTTATTCATACTTACCTAAAATAATCATATTTTAAATTGTTCTGATGTATTTTATTTGATTTCACTGTAACTGTTTTGCCCAGGGTATAATTATTCATCTGGAACATGTTTGTTGCTCAGAATATTCCAAATCAATCATAGCTTTATTTTCATCCAATTTATTTTTTGGGGAAATGTGGTGACATCTTCTGGCAATGTTTGGCAATTGATTCAGGCCCAGCCAAACGTTATTAAATGAGTGATTGGTTGTTCTACAGATTACCAGCAATATAATTAGTACAATGTATTAAATGCTACAAAATCTTTTCTGACAATTTGCTTTGTATTTTGTCCAAATAATTTCACATCTTTTGTTGTAATTGTCAAACACTGAACTAGTTCCATCTTTGTAAAAAAACAAGTTGATACACTATGGTATTGCACAGAGACAGAAACATTAAATAGCCTTTCTCTTCCTGCAGCTATTTTTTGTTATGCACTCCTACTTTCTTTTAGTATTGCACTCTCTTTTTCATGACTTCCCCTGTTTCACTGGAGTCAATCGCCAAATAGATGAGCTCGTAAGGAGAGAGAAACTATCGAGAAAAAGAGCCATCCCTCATTTAAAAATTGGGAGTCACGTTAGTGCAATTTAATAAACTTTTTCTTGAATTTATCAAGGATGTGGATAAGGGTGAGAACATAGGTGTAATGTATATGGATTTTACTAAGGCACTTAATAAGCTGACTCAACAATAACAATTTGCAAATGTATAGTGCCTTTAATGTAGAAAAATGTCCCAAGGTGCTTCAGAAGAGCATTATCAAACAAAATTTGACTCCAAGTCACATAAAGAGATATTAGGATAGATGGTCAAAAGCTTGATAAAAGAGATAGGTTTTAAAGAGCATTCGAAAGGAGGAGTGAGGTGGAGAGTGGAGGGGCTTTGAGAAGAAATCTGGAGCTTAAGGCCCAGGCAGCTGAAGGTATAGCAACAAATTCTGAAGTGATAAAATTGGAATGAGCAAGAGGCCAGAACTGGAAGACCACAAAGATCTCATATTCAAAATCAACAGATGTGCGTTGGGAATTTCCTTAAGATTTCGCCCAGAACGTCATTGAAATATTTTTAGATATTTGGAATCAAATCTCGCTTAGGTGCAAAAAAGGGGCTTTCTCCAAGCTTACAGCTGCAGAATGGGAGAAGCTTCGAGGAAATTCTCTGTGTTGTTACTGATGGGAGTGATTGAAGATGGATTAAAAATTGGCTACGTGAACAGGAAACCTTCTGAATAGATTCATTGCTGGAACTGTTACTCTTGAATAATGAAAGAAATGATCTGCAAGATGATTACATTTCAAAGTTTGTGTTCTTCTTCTTCTTTGGCCTCCTTGACTCGAGAGACAGTGGGTAAGCACCTGGAGGTGGTCAGTGGTTTGGGAAGCAGCGCCTGGAGTGGCTATAAAGGCCAATTCTAGAGTGACAGACTCTTCCACAGGCGCTGCAGATAAAATTGGTTGTCGGTGCTGTTACACAGTTGGCTCTCTCCTTGCACGTCTGTCTTTTTTCCTGCCAACAGCTAAGTCTCTTCGACTCGCCACTCTTTAGCCCTGCCTTTAGGGCTGTCCGCCAGCTCTGGCAATCACTGGCAACTGACTCCCATGACTTGTGGTTTGCAGACGTCTTTCAGGCTGAGACATGGACGGCCGGTGGGTCTGATACCAGTGATGAGCTCGCTGTACAAAGTGTCCTTGGGGATCCTACCATCTTCCATGCGGCTCACATGGCCAAGCCATATCAAGCGCTCAGTAGGGTGTATATGCAGGGAGTGTTGGCCGCCTCGAGGACTTCTGTGTTGGAGATATGGTCCTGCCACCTGATGCCTAGGATTCTCCGGAGGCAGCAAAGATGGAATGAATTGAGGCGTCGCTCTTGGCTGACATACGTTGTCCAGGCCTCGCTGCCATAGAACAAGGTACTGAGGACACAGGCTTGATACACTTGGTATTCCGTGTCAGTGCGCCATTTTCCCACACTCCCTTGGCCAGTCTGGACATAGCAGCAGGTGCCTTTCCCTTGCGCTTGTTGATTTCTGCATTGAGAGACAGGTTACTGGTGATAGTTGAGCCTAGGTAGGTGAACTCTTGAACCACATCTGGAGTGTGGTCGCCGATATTGATGGATGGAGCATTCTGACGTCCTGTCCCATGATGTTCATTTTCATTAGGCTGATGGTTAGACCAAATTCGTTGCAGGCAGCCGCAATCCTGTCGGTGAGTCTGGCACTCTTCTAGGTGGGATGTTAATGCAGCATCGTCAGCAAAGAGTAGTGCCCTGATGAGGACCTTCCGTACTTTGTTCTTCGCTCTTAGACGGGCAAGGTTGAACAACCTGCCATCTGATCTTGTGTGGAGGAAAATTCCTTCTTCTGAAGACTTGAACGTATGTGACAGCAGCAGGGAGAAGAAGATCCCAAACAGTGTAAGTGCGCGAACACAGCCCTGTTTCACGTCACTCAGGATAGGAAAGGGGTCTGATGAGGTGCCGCCATGTTGAATTGTGCCTTTCATATTGTCATGGAATGAGGTGATGATACTTAGTAGCTTTGGTGGACATCTGATCTTTTCTAGTAGTCTGAAGAGACCACATCTGCTGACGAGGTCAAAAGCTTTGGTGAGATCTATGAAAGCAACGTAACAGGGCATCTGTTGTTTGCGGCATTTCTCCTGTAGTTGGCGAAGGGGATCTCTCTGCTCGAAAGCCACACTGTGCCTCAGGGTAGACACGCTCAGCCTGGAGCTTGTTTAAAATGACTCGAGCGAAGACTTTCCCCACTATGCTGAGCAGGGAGATTCCACGGTAGTTGTTGCAGTCACCGTGGTCACCCTTGTTCTTATAGAGGGTGATGATATTGGCATCGCACATGTCCTGTGGTACTGCTCCCTCATCCCAGCAAAGACAAAGCAGTTCATGGAGTGCTGAGAGTATGGCAGGCTTGGTACTCTTGATTATTTCAGGGTGATGCCATCCTTCCCAGGGGCTTTTCCACTGGCTAGAGAATCAGTGGCATCACTGAGTTCTGATTTTGTTTGCTGTTCGTCCAGCTCATCCATGACTGGCAGAGACTGGGCTGCATTGAGGGCGGTCTCAGTGACAACATTTTCCCTGGAGTGCAGTTCTAGGTAGTGCTCCACCCAGCGGTCCATTTGCTTGTGTTGGTCAGTGATAGTGTCCCCTGATTTAGACTTGAGGGGGCGATCTTCCTGATGGTTGGCCCAAAAGTTCTCTTAATGCCATCATACATTCCTCTGATGTTTCCGGTGTCGGAGGCCATCTGAATATGACTGCATAGGTGTTGCCAGTAGTCATTTGCGCAGCGCCTGGCTGTTCTTTGTGCAGAATTTCTGGGTACTTTAAGTGCTATGGATGTTAACTCGCTGGGGGCTTTCTTGTAGTTCAACAGTGCAATGCGCTTAGCAGCTATAACAGGTTCCAGCTCTTCAAAGTGAGATTGAAACCAGTCTGCATTTTGCTTCTCACGTTTGCCATAAGTGGTCATTGCTGAGTCATAGCTGGCGTCTCAGATGTTGCCCCCCTTGGTCTCTGTATCCCCTGTAGGAGTGTTTTGAAGGGCTTTTTCAAGCGAATTTAGAAACTTATGTGACAACGTATTACACCTAAATAACAGATGCACTTAATGGATGGTGTGATGGAGATGCTGCAGGAGGACTTGGATTATTTGGGATGTGGATAAATGTACAACAATGCATTCAGGATAAAGAACAGGCAGAGAGATTCCAGAATTACTGGGGAAATTTGAACCCAGAAGGGTCCCAAAATGAATCTTGGGGTTATATTAGGTAGACCCCTCAGCTGTCAGGAAAAACAAATGAGATTTTGACTTGCATAACAAAAAGGGCTGAAAATAAATCATTGCAAGTAATCCTGATGAAATACAAAGCATTGGTCAAGCCTCAGGAGAAGTATTATCACGTACAACCACTAGGAAAACAAAAAAGCAGAGTAGATAAACCCACATTGGCAGATTTTCCACTTACAATGGGATTATCTGGGCACAGTACACAGAGGAAATGACAGTCAGCTTGGAGGGAGCCTCTCGGCAGCAGGTGGGAGGGCCAAGGGAGCCTCATGTCACTGGCCCCATGAATGCGCTGCAAAGGCCGCAGCTGCAACCATAATCCTTCCTGTGGAGGGGTTTCCCCGACACACTGATGGCCTTATGAGCTGTGGGCCTTCTGTTTTTTCAATTCTTAATTAGGATTCCCAGAGCACCACCATTTTGAGGCACCCTTGTGCTCTTCTACCTGTCTCAGCAGCACCTACCTGTGCTTGTGAGGCTGCCCTCTGTCCAGTGTTGTGGGCCCTCCTATTGGGTTTTTCGCCTTGAGAACCTGCCCGCCCACCTTAATTGGACAGCAAACACGAAGGCGGCCTGTTAATGCGTTGCCTCCCGAAAGATTCCAAGTGTTGATGCACCTCTGACCTGTGCGGGGTCATGACCTGTAAATGGTCCCGACGCCTGAGATTTTTCAAAGGACATAAGATTTCACCCATTATTTCTGTTTCTCTCGCCACAGCTGTTGCCTGACCTGCTAATTCTAGCATTTTCGATTTTTAATCCTTCACTGCACTATTCATGGCTGTGCCTTCAGCCATCTTGGCCTTAAACTCTGGAAGTTCCTCCTTAAACCTCTTCATTTCTCTCTGCTCCATTAAGATGCTACTTAAAACTTACTTCTTTGATTGAGTTTCCAGTCACCTGTGTAACGTCCCTTTCTTTGGTCTAATTAACCTAAATGTAACAATAGACTACAGGTTGGAGGAGGTCATACTAAAACTGTACAGTTGGCTGGTCAGATAGCACCTTGGATGCTTCATCCAATTTTGCCATTTAGACATGTGTGGTCATTCAAACCTTAGAGGCAGTGCAGAAAAAAGCCCTTGGCTAATGGCAGAGGACTGAACTGTGAAGAATGTTAGGAAAAACATGGTTTGTTGAATCTTAAAGTCATTCTTATATAATCCACTCCTGATAATTCAGTTGTTTATTTGTGCTATAGATGAATTAAGCTATATAAATAATAATGTAAATAATACAGTAAAAATAAGCCATAGTGCAGTAAAATGAATTATCAAGTTATTTGAATTAAGCACTTTTGATCTATGTGTAGACTGTAAGCAATAATTGTTGCAGAATACAAAAGCCTTAATTTCTGAATAGAAATGCTCAAATGTATCAAATGCATGACTGGTTTCTCATTAAAGTCTTTACTTTTCCTGTGAGTATACTCTTAGCCTGGAGAAAAATTTGGGGATTAGCATTTCTTTCTGGCCAACTCAGAGCTATTGGGCCATGTCTTGAAAGAAAAATACTCGTTTGTCGTTAAAACAAAAACTCTGGCATGCCCTGAAGGTAGTTTATATCCGTTTTTGTAAAAAACAAAAGAACATTTTTGTCATAAAAATGTAGAGTAGCTGTTGCAGTAGCGAATGGCCATTGCAACTGCTCTGAACTAACCTACAGAATCATATCTTCATTAATTCCCGAGGGAGTTCTGTTTTGCTGTGACTCCTCTTCCTATTACAATCATAGCCTTGACGGTCCTATACATACGGTGAAACAAGTTAATTGGTACAAAAATATTCTGCACCAATGCCCATTCTAGAAACTAAAAATTACAAAGCGGTCTTGTTAATGTAAACATTCCTTTGATAAATTTTTACCTATTTTTGAAGTAATTGCTAACTAAAGGGTGATGAAGGCATCAGGATTAGTGGGTGATGGTGGCATTAGATCAACTAGCCTGGAGGAATGACTAAGCCAAACATTGTGAGGGAGATGATGCGCACAGTTGGCATTTGATCACTGAATAATTTGGGTTAATGAATATCTTCTGCTATTCATTCAGCTCCCTCACATGGTCAGGAAGTGTAACTCTTGCAAGATAGCTCCACTGAGTTATGTCAATAGTATCCATTAATTAAGCAAAGTACTGCCTGTGTGGAGTTTGCAAGTTCTCCCTGTGTCTGCGTGGGTTTCCTCCGGGTGCTCTGGTTTCCTCCCACATGCCAAAGACCTGCAGGTTGATAGGTAAATTGGCCATTATAAATTGCCCCTAGTGTAGGTAGGGGAATATAGGGACAGGTGAGGATGTGGTAGGAATATGGGATTAGTGTAGGATTAGTATAAATGGGTGGTTAATGGTCGGCACAGACTCGGTGGGCCGAAGGGCCTGTTTCAGTGCTGTATCTCTAAATCAAATCTAAATCAAATCTAAATAAATAGATAGAAGTGACAAAACTGTATTTTGGTGGTAGAATAGTAAATCAATGACAACAGCAAAGCCTTTAAAAGACTCTGGATTTTGAGGTAGGCCTTTGTTCTGGCTCAGAGTCAGCTCTGTGTGATAAGGGCCTGCCCAAACCGAGATGGAAATTGATCCTCTGGCCTCATCAACATACTTGGCACACGATGCCAGCACTGGTCACACCTCCAGAGGCAGGTTGCCTGAATGAAGAGATCAATGTTTTCATCTGCCTGCAATCATAACCTCTGTGGAGTCAGTGGAGCTTCTCCTGGCTCCACTTCATAATTTAAAAAGATAACTTACGTTTTGTTGACAGCCACTGGGGGCACTGAGGAATCCTGAGCTCAATGCCTGCCCTACTCAAAGTGGCTAATTTCAGGAAGGAGTCCTTCAACAGGCATTAAGCCTCTAATTTACATGTTTACAAAGAAAGAAAGATTTGCATTTCTTTAGTGCCTGGAGATCCCAAAGCATGTTATACTTAATTAAGTACTTTTGGAGTGTAGTCACTGATGTAATGTAGGAAAAGCAGCAGCCAACTTGTATGCAGCAAACTCCAATAGTTGGCATCCTTCCGTCTACAAATGATGCTGATGAGCAAACTCCAATAAATGACAATACAATAATGACCAGATAATCTGTTTTAGTGATGTTGCTTGAGGGATAAATATTGACCAAGACACCAAGGAGATTCCCCGATTCTTCTTTGAAATAGTGTCACAGGATTTTTTACACCTAAGAGGGCAGACAGGATCTTGGTTGAATGTTTCACCTGGAAGGTTGCAGCTTCAACAGTGCAGAATTCCCTCAGTACTGTGTTGGAGTGTTGGTTTAAGAGGTCTATTTCCCATGTTAGATGTCCCAGACAAAATAAAGAGCCCCACAACTGTAACAGTGGGACCAACACCTGCATAGGTTGGGGGCAGGCACTGCTACTGCTAAATAGGTATGTTTTGCACCTGATTTTCAGGAGTAATCGGCACACCAATTCTTAGCCCACTTACCTTCATTTTTTTCCTCCCGATAATGAAAGACCTGGCCTTCACTTGTTGTGTACCAGCAATGATATGCTAAGACTTTTAACTGGATTATAGCTGAAATTTGTGCTCCATCTCTCCATTATACAGCATCTTAGAGCTTCAAAGCACCAGGCTGCCATAACAACTACTTTAAGCCAAATATATTTTCAATAAAAAGGATCATTAATTTAACCAAAAGAAGTGTGGTGGAGATGGGGGGTGCGTGGGATTGGGTGGTGGGGGTGCAGATTTGCTCTGTTGGTTCTTTTAGTGAAATCCTACACACATATTTTTCATACATAGATTTACAATTTCCCCATTCTGTTTATTTCCTGTAATGTGAAAGACTGGTAACTCACTTATCCCTTTGCTGAATTTCACTTGAGTTGAGTTGAGACTCTTATACTCATGAAATAAGCTCTGTCACAACAAATTATTCTATGCCATTTTCTGGTTTTATTCATGCAGTTTATATACAAACTTGTGCACTTTTCTTGTCTATTCCCCTCACTGTTATCAGATATAAGGAGACTCTTTCTGCTAGACTGACTTCTCCTTGGACGCCTATTTAAAAAATAACAAGCGCAGATTGGCAGACTGCATTAAAATAATGTATCACTCAAAACAATAGCAAGTGGGTCAGGTTACTGTGATGACATTGAACTATTGAACCAATATACAAACAAGCCTTTCATCCTGATAAACAATGATCTAACAACAAAGGACGTATGTAGCGCAGTATTATTCAAGTGCATGAAAGCAAGTTCTGATATCACACAAAAGCTGTATAAGGACGCTTATATTCTCTTCAATACAGATAAAAGTGCTTTATACAGTATCAGGAAGAAAATGAATAAAGCAAGCTTACATTAAGAGTCCTGTGGATTGTTATTGAATGTTGAAGGCTCTATTTAAAACAATAAGCCTTTCTTCAGTATCTTGTCCCCTGCATCGATTAATAGCTACAATATAATTTCAACAGGAAAAACAAGTTTCAAGCGATTTGCTTTTGAGATACTGGAGCTTCAGGAGCCTTTGTTTCATCAGATCCTGATCCCATACTGCTTACTAGTGGCTGATGTGTCAGAGAAATCTGGGGACTCTGCATTTAAGCTTAATCTTTTTTTCTTTCACCAGATTCTGAGTACAAATAACTTTCATACACAATTCCTCCTACATATATAGAAAATGAGGAAAATTAATTACTGCCAAGATCTAGATACTTTGAGGAGTGTACTGTGTGTATTACTGTATCTGGAGTGTTGCCCATATTAAAGAACCAGTTGATTGCACTGATGATTGCAAGTGATATCAAACTAAATTTGTATTTTGTGCATTAACAATTTACATAAGATCTATTGCTTCTTTATTGCATCACTTTGATGCAAATTGCAGTTAAATTGCAATGAATATTGCAAAGATGCGTGGCAAAACTACATAATAATACTTCACAATTTACATCAATCCTTAAATCAAATCTGCAGACAAAACATGAGATGAAAATATTTAAATCTAATAACCTTTGTTTGGCTTTCAAATAAATCATACAGAAGTTATGTTTGGATGATTTAGCTTTTTAATTGACTCCTGATAATTGTCCTGCAAACTTCAATAGACTTATTACCTATGACATTAATATCAACATGTCATTTCCTAGAATTGGAGCGAGCCTAAATCAGAATAAGTAGAATAATCTTACATTAAACAATGAATGTTGAAACATCAGTCATATCACAATACATGACTAGAACTCTATCTCTCCTGTAGATAGTGTACTTTTTCTACTCGAGTGAACATCAGTTTTACACTTTCATTAGATCACATTCACCCCAGAAGCGCAGATGCCATCTCATCGGATTTGAAATCCTGAGTGTTTTGTAGAGAGAGATGAAAGTAGACCAATGAAAGCACTAACGGTTTGCCTTGTGGGCATGATCTGTATGCTGGCTTGACTGATCACTGCTTTGCCCTGGTCTGCTTCATCGTAATGACATGTTTCTAAGTGTGAGGTGAAGTTTAGGAAAGTGCATGGCTGTATTCTTGAACATTGCTGTGACGCATGATGCCTTAGAAAGACAGCTTTCCCACCTGGTAGAAACATACTGTACTATACATCTCTGAGTGCTAAATAAAGAAGCAGCAAGGTTCATCCAGAGTGCACAGATTGAAGTTTTGAATAGGCCAACAAAATAACTGTAGGGCACAGACCAGTCTGTCACTGTTTCTCTGTCTGGTCAGCTTATGATGGATTCATTTTTGCCTATAACATAGCCCATGAGATTATGCTTTTCTTCATATACTATTCTCCAGCGTCACTCATGCTGAAATCGTGGCTGTGTGTTACCGTTAAACAAACCAGCTTTTATTGAGCTAAGGGTTGTGAAAGAGACCTGATTGTTGTCTGACAAATCGAATTATGCTGAAATCCAAAGTGGAGTTGCTGATTCTATTGTTCAATAAGAAGTGGGAATGGATGTGAACACTCCCTCCTCCTCCTCTGGAATTGTAGAGAGAATTTCCACTACAACCTTTGTGTATTCTGTGTTTGAAAGAGGCAGCCAAAGATCAAAAGACAGCATCACCTTTCCAAACAGCTTCTATTGTTCATTAGAAGGTGCCTCAAGGGAAGGGGCCACTTCCATCATTATGACAATGTACATTCAAACAATGTACAACATAGCCCAATTACTATGATTATCTGTCTGTATTGGATTGGCCTGCATAAATAAATCAGAATCACTTTTTGTGTCAGTGAGTCTGTAGAGCAGGGCACAGGAGCAATGTGTCTAAAAGGACAAATGGACTTGTGTTAAGCTTTTAACGCATTACGTATAGGTCTATTTAACATTTCTCCCAATAGATTTTTCAAAGCTCTTAGGCAGGAGCAATATAATCTCGTAGCATGAAAAAAGATCATTATCTGTTTAGTTAAACTTCTTTCTAAATCTTGGAATCCCTTTCCTAATACAAAAACACAGAAGTCATAACAATGATGGTTGACAGTGGTGGATTCACCATCACCAAGTGTTAGTTTGGCTCAGTTAACAACACCCTCATCTAAATCAATAAGTTGTGGGTTCAAACCACAGTTCAGAACTTGAGTTCATAATCTAAACTGACACTCCAGTGCAGTACCACGTGAGTGCTGCATTGTCAGAGGTGCTGTCCTTTGGATGAGAAGTTAAACTGAGATACTGTCTGCCTATTCAGGTTCCCATCATATAAATGCATTTTTTTTCTTTTAAAAATGTCAAAGAAGATAAAATTACAATGGCAAAGAAATAAAAGATAAAATATTGTCAAGAATTTATAACTAATTGCGACTATCCACATCCTGGGGGTTACCATTAACCAGAAACTGAACTGGACCAGCCATAGAAATACTGTGGCTTCAAGAGCAGGTCAGAGGCTGGGAATTCTGCGGCGAGTAAGTCACCTCCTGACTCCCCAAAGCCTATCCACCAACTACAAGGCACAAGTCAGGAGTGTGATGGAATACTCTCCACTTGCCTGGATGAGTGCAGCTCCAACAACACTCAAGAAGGTCACCAACATCCAAGACAAAGCAGCCCGCTTGATTGACACCCCGTCCATTACCTTCAACATTCACTCCCTTCGCCACGGACACACAGTGGCAGCAATGTGGACTATCTACAAGATGCACTGCAGCAACTCACCAAGGCTCCTTCGACAGCACCTTCCAAACCAACGACCTCTGCCACCTAGAAGGGCAAGGGCAGCAGATGCATGGGAACACCTGCGAGTTTCCCTCCAAGCCACACAACATCCTGACTTGGAAATATATCGCTGTTCCTTCACTATCATGGGAAAAATCCTAGTACTCCCTTCCTAACAGCACTGTGGGTGTACGTACACCACATGGACTGCAGTGGTTCAAGGGTGCAGCTCACCACCACCTTCTCAAGGGCAATTAGGGATGGGCAATAAATGCTGGCCTAGCCAGCGATGCCCACATCCCATGAAAAGTTTTAATAACAGTAGCAGATTGGAATGATATTCATTGCCATGTATAATACTCGCTGAACTACTCACAGCTTTTACTGCCTTTTATCCTTCACTACAAAATATCATAACGCCTAATGTTCAGTAATAAGAATATATGGGGAACTAGATACTCAAAATATTACTCTCCCAAAACCAATGATTCTCTTTGGGGTATGATACAAGGCATGATTCATGAGGCACAAAATTAAATTGCCCATATCTTTGGGCGCAGGGGGTGCAATTCACAGCATGCCTGCGCCTGTTCGAAATGAGGAGGGGAATTTTATGATTGCCGTGGTGTTCCCGAGGATGGGGTCGGATGTTGGCGGCCTTTCATTGGTGGAAACCACCATCACTGCCACAAGCACATGATTGTCACAGATATAAAACATTCTGTTCTTGCAGCCTCAAGGATCATCAGCCTTCCTTTCAGATAACTATCTTTGAATTAACCTAAATTGAAGCTTTTACTGAATTCATAATATTTTTGCCTCCCTTATTTTGTGAAGTCACCAGCAACTTTACATAATTTATTTTCCCTGCAGCAAAAGTGAGTTGGATGTCAGCCAGTACCCTCAATTCGCCCCACAGCTTCCTGACGTTGACAGCACTCATCCCTCCCTTTAGGCTCTTGCCAAATATCTTCACATTGCACTGATATAATCCAACCACCACCCCTGCAGCCGACAACATGCATCTTCAGCATCTACAGCAACCATTTAGCACCTTGGATGCTCCACTCCATCCTCCCCTGCTCCTCCATGCACCCAATCAGCCCCATCCTTCCCTCCCTGAGTACACTGCCCTGATCCTCCATGTCGCATCTCCCTCTGCCTTAGCCGCCATCCCCTGAGAAGATTCACCCTTTCTGGTGCCAAGTCTGGAGGCAAACATCCAATCAAATTCTGGCACTAATTTAGTGGATGAATTAAAGAGAGTAGAGCACAGACCTGAGACTCAACTGTACAAATCCAACTATTGCATGCCACGCTCTAACATTTGTGAACCATGTGGCATGGGAATATAGCTCATCGTTCACTTAATCTGGCAGGTAGGACTAAATTGGAACTGTGCGTATGATAATGAGTATTCACAAAACTTAAATGAGTGCAAAGTCGCAATCTGCCACCTGCTGCGAGAACCCCGGAATGCCACAAGCCTGACGCCCACTTAATTTCTCTAAAATATCTCGCTGTCCGGAAGCCGAAAAATCTCCTCTCGCCTAATTATATCACCACAAATGCGGCCAAATCCGCCACAGTGGAAAGCATAAAATTCCCCCTAAGGTGGGTAAGACGCAAAATTCATCCACCCATCGCATTTCCCTGATAGTGGCATGCCCACAAGTAGTTCCCTCATAGCCCCGTATTCCATTTCTGTGCTGGCATCCTCTGCACACTCCAGAGGGCCAAATAGTGTTGGGAAGAAACCATGTGCTCCAGGCAGCCTTCCCTTTTTGAAAGTGCAGTCCCTATAGAAGGGAAGTTGCAGGCTGCTGCATAATCATTTTTTGCCATTCAAGGGAAAGGTATGGCACACCAGGGGAAGGAGAAGGCTCCCCGCTTTAGTAATGCCACCCTGGACGCCCTGTGTAGAGATGTCAAGATCAAGAAAAAGGCCATGTTTCTGGAAGGGGGCAGGAATCTGTTAAGACCAAGCCTCCAAAAGGAATGGGAGCAGGTGACAAGAGTGTTTAATGCCTGGAGTGTGGCTCCGCGAACCTGGCAGCAATGCCAGAAAAAGATTAATGACCTCATTTGGGTGGTTAAGGTGAGTGAGTGCATCTGGACATCACGGGGAGGAAACCGATGCCGAGATCCCCACGTCGCCTCTTTTCCGGAAGACCCGCTCAATCAGGCACTTAAATGGACAGCGGCGGGCATTCCATAGGATTTAGGACCTCATCGCCAGAAGCCCTTACCTTGCAGAGCTCCTGGCCAATCAGAGGTCGGAAGCTGCAACACCACCACGGAGGCAGTGGCTGCTGCTATAGCTGCAGCAACCAGTCACTGAGGAGCAGCACTGGAACCAGGTCAGGGTGGGAGGGGTCTCATGGGGTAGGGGTCAGAGGGCAGGGTGGAGGTGGTGGTTTGGCAGCAAGGGCAGGAGTGTGGCTAGTTTTAGAGATACAGCACTGAAACAGGCCCTTCGGCCCACCGAGTCTGTGCCGACCATCAACCACCCATTTTATACTAATCCTGCACAAATCCCATATTCCTACGACATCCCCACCTATTCCTATATTTCTCTACCACCTACCAATACTAGGGGTAATTTATAATGGCCAATTTACCTACCAACCTGCAAGTCTTTTGGCTTGTGGGAGGAAACCGGAGCACCCGGAGAAAACCCACGCAGACACAGGGAGAACTTGCAAACTCCACACAGGCAGTACCCAGAATTGAACCCGGGTTGCTGGAGCTGTGAGGCTGTGATGCTAACCACTGCGCCACTGTGCCGGCCTTCAGTAGCATCGCCCCCCCAAACCCCCATCCCGATGCTGGGTTCCTTCTGCAGGCACTAAATTCCTTTGAATGAGGGCACCCTCTCCCACCCCTGAAGCCAGGAAGCAGCCCGCACGGCTTTTTATGCCGTGCTTCCTGTAAGGCGACAGGGCTGCCCACCGCACAAGGTAATTGTGGCTGCAGCAGGAGGAATCCCTTAATTGGGGTTAATTACCCAGTTAAGGGCCTCAATTGGCGGTGGGACGGGAAGGTTGCATAGGCATTCATGACCTGGACCAAATTTCGGCAGAGGCAGGAAGGCCTCTGCCAAGATCTCACCCAATGCCTCAATGCCTCAAACCTGCTTCAGGGGAGAGTATAAAATTCCACTCAGTGTCTCTCACCAACCACACCACACACTTCTCACACTGCACAATGCACCATACTCATATCATTCACCCAGCACCACTCTCTGACACTCAGCACTCACCCTTAACTACACCTTATGCACGGACCCACCTTCCAATCATGCCAGCCTTTGTAAACCTACATCTATTCAGCTATGGCAGGCACATCATTCAACCACACTGACACATAATCACTGAAATTCTGCTTTCTCTTTTGCAGGAGAAGGTCTCCCACAACAGGAGGGAGAGCTGGAGAACTGCTGGACCACCACGAATCCATTCCCTCAGCGTCCTTGAGCTGATGGCCCACATGATAATGGGCACCAGTGCCACAGAGCTAGTGGCACCTAAACCTGCTGCAGCCATCCTGGACGACGGCAAGGTGCTGCCTTATGCACCTTCTCCATTCACCCCTTACTCTCATCCTGAAAGGTACCATGAAATGGAAACTGTCGATGAAGTGAGCCCTACTCTCCCCTTATGCTTTTCTTCTTTCAGTTAGTCAAGAACTGCTGGCAGCTCAGCCTGCAGCCTCAGGTAGAAGGGTGAGAGGAGGAAGAGAGCCGTGAGGAAGAAGGACAGTCACTTGACCCAATACCCACAGCTGCCGGGTCGGATACTGGCACTGTGCTGGTTTAGAGTCAGGATTTGCACTTGATGAGTAATCGGGCACGAGTCGGAGTTGGCTGCTGCCACACCGGGGGAATAGGTCAACTCATGTGCAAACTTTTCGAAGGGCAAGGACAGACAACTGTTCTGCAGCAAGGGCCTCAAATGAGGCCCTCAGTTCGGTGGACTACAGGAGAGCGCTGATGAACATGTACACTGAGTTCAGCCAAAGGTCATGAGAACCAGGTCATCCAGGCACTGACAGTTGTCATTGTGAATGTGGACCTCAGTACTCGATGGGGACATGCAGGTGCTCACAGCAGTCCAGTAATCTTTGCTGCAGCTGATTACAATGACTGCTGAGGAGCTACCCACTGGGAGTGGCTGGGCCACCGTGAAACACAAATGTTGTCCTCTCTCAGGATGAAAGCATTTGTGCTCACACCACTGCCGCTCGACCAGTGCTATTGCTGTTGCAGCTAGCCAACCCAGACTGCTGCCACCCATGCCACGGTGGTACAGTCCAAATCCAGGCCCTCAAGGCCCAGAGCTGCTCAAGGTCATCCTGCAAGGCCACCTGCAGTCTCCACCAAGAAAAGTCAGCCGCCTTCCACCAGCCATGCTGCAGC
This sequence comes from Heterodontus francisci, assembly GCF_036365525.1. NCBI lineage: Eukaryota > Metazoa > Chordata > Chondrichthyes > Heterodontiformes > Heterodontidae > Heterodontus > Heterodontus francisci. Next base: position 109,431,840 of record NC_090376.1, read on the forward strand.
CACTGGGTGACACTGGGTGACACTAGGCTAGACAAGGGCACCAGCAAGACGTGGCTGCAGAGATATTGGATACAGTGGTTGTAATCTTCCAAAATTCCCTAGATTCTGTAAAGGTCCCAGCGGATTGGAAAACCACAAATATAACACTTCTATTCAAGAAGGGAGGCAGGCGACAGAAAGCAAGAAACCAGTTAGTCTAACATCTGTCATTGGGAAAATTCTAGAATCCATTATTAAGGAAGTAATAGCAGTGCATTTAGAAAATCATAATGCAATCAGGCAGTCTGTCACATCTCAGGCTTAAATGAATCACACTTGAAATCACAGCTTCAACTTTAACAAAGATATAAGATGTGTTTTATTAAACTTTTGTAGAGTTCTGTTCACTGTTCTCATTACAGCAGCATAAGCTTATCTGACGTTACAACAACCCCCAGGTCAGGTGTTTTCCCCAAAGCACAAAGTTACTTTCAGTTTCCCTTCCAAGTGCCGAATATTCTCTAATATTCAAGCCCACACAAACAATCATGGCATTCCTCGCTTATCAGACCAAAACATGTCCATGATTTTTGAACAAATTCACAGCATATAATCTTCATATTGTTCTGGTGGTCTCCTCTCGCGCCGTGGACTTCCTGTTCTCTCGGGAACTCTGGTTACCACCTCAGGATTAGGAAATGTCATCGGAACCTCTGGAACTGTGTTTCTCCCTTTGGATAGCAAGCTGTCTGCCTGCCAACAGCATCACTGGCTTGGACATCTGAACTGCAAGATGTCAGCTTCACCTTAGCTCATACACCTGGTTCATCTGCTGTTGTGTCTTTGTCACCTTGATACTTTTTAACACATGAAAAATTTCTGTCATACAGTATTCCTTCTGGCGACTGCACAGTCAGACAGTTTCCCTGCTTGGTAATAACAGTGTACAGCTTGGGATAATATGGTGTATCTGTCGTACTCGGACTCTCCAATCTTAGCACTACTTCATCACTTGGCATCACATCAGACTGTTTTGCTCTCCTTCTGTGATCTATATAAAACTTTGCAGCACCCTTGTTCTCAGCATCATGATCTTGAACCTCCTGATCAATTCTAATGTCCCTCAGTTCTGGTACCTTGGTGCATATCTTGCATCCAAATAACAACTCAGCTGGGCTCTTTCCCATTGTCGTGTGTTTAGTTGCTCTGTACATGGCCACATATGACAACAGCATCTCCTTCCAGTCTTTACCCTTAGCCTAAGCAATCCTCATCTGTTTCTCTAAGGATTGGTTTTGTTTTTCCAATTCTCCATTTGCATGTGGCCATTTAGGCGTTACTCTGTGATGGTGAATACCTGTGATTTGCAAGTAATCTGCAAAGGTCTGTGAAATGAATTGTGGTCCATTGTCTGAATACAATGTGACTGGTAAACCATGCCTTGCAAATATTTCAGTCAATGCAAACGCTGTTTTCTCTGCTGTTGTAGACTTCATTACCATGTACTCATAATAACGGCTGTAATAGTCAATCACCACCAGTACAGATTCTCCTGATGGAAATGGACCTAACAAGTCAACTGTTACATCTTCCCATGTTCCAGCTGGTAACAATGTATTATGTACTGGTTATGGTGCATTGGATCTACTGAAAAGTTGACATCCATGGCATGTTTTGACAAACTGGTCCACATCTTTCTCCATCCCTGGGCACCTTGGTTCATAAGTTTTGCTTAACAACCATTCCCAAATGGCCCTCACTAGTCTAGACCTAAGTTTTTGTGGCACTCTCAGTCTGTTACCTCTGAGAATACACTTCCCAATTGTTTACAGTTCATCTTGTAAATAATATATGCTCTGATAGGGAAATTCTCCCAATTTCCAGTTTGGATTATCTGTCTGATGTCATTCAATTCTGGATCTTTGTCTGACTCTCTTTCAATCTCTCTAGTTGTCATTGCTCATGGTGTAGCATGAACTGCCACAAACCACACAAATGATTCAGCTACCTCCTCTAGTGAAGATCTGTGTGTTTGTTCTTCAATTGACTCTATGATCTCTTGGTCAACCAGCTCCTTGATCTTTGCCTCAACTTTCCCTCTCAGACCAAAAGGTGTCCCACGTACTTTCAGTTTCCCTTCCAAGTACAATATACCAAGTATACATTCTCTAATACTCAAGCCCACACATACAATCATGACATTTCTTTCTTACCAGACCAAAACATGTCCATGATTTTTGAACATAATCACAACACATAATCTTCATATTGTTTTGGTGGTCTCCTCTCAGGCCGTGGTCTTCCTGTTGTCTCAGGAACTCCAGTCATTATGTCAGGATTAGGAAATGTCATCGGCCCCTCTGGAACCAATGTTTCTCCCTCTGGATAGCAAGCTGTCTGCCTGCCAACAGCTTCACTGCCTTGGACATCTGAATTGCCAGAGGCTTCACGTTCTTGTCAATTGTTAATCTCACTTGGTGGTTGTGCAACTTCCCAATTCCTTGAAACACTGGTCCAAACTCCTCTTGAAGCTCCGCATAGGATTTCACAGGATTCACTTTCAATCCAATGCGTGACACCCCAAGTCTTGGCCAGTTTCTCTACTCAGAAGAGGTTCAACATCCTCCTCAATCACTATGAATTCTGCCTGCACTCTCTGATCTCCAGCTCTTACACTTGCAATGAAACATCCAACAGTTTGAAGTGGGGTTTTAGATGTGTAAGGATAAAGCTTTTTGACACATTTTCACAATCTGCACTTGATTCTCTTTGTCTTCAGTTCCTCCCACAGTGCTCTGTTGATGACATTACTCTCACTGCCTAAATCTACAATAATACTCACTTCAACATCCCCAACAATCACTGGAACTTTCTCATGGTTGCTTCCATTGACAGAAAACATGTATCCACGATTGCTGTACGTGTCCTCACTCACTGCATCTTCTTCAACTCATCCCACTAGTCTGAAAAACAACCATTCACCACTATGGTCTGCTTTCTCTTCTCTTTCATTCATGCTGCCATTGTCCCTTTAATCCCATGGACTATAATTTTACTAACAAGTCCATTATGTGGTAATTTGTCAAACGCATTCTGAAAGTTCATATACATAGGCCAGAAATTTATGTGGAGGCAGTGGCCTCACCCACTGGCTATAAAGTCAGGGGTGAGCCCTCTTCTGCCAATCCTGGAAGGCACACTGTTATTTTGCATTGCTCAGGCACTTAAGTTGCTGCAGTTGTGGCTTCGGTCCCTCTGTGGCATGATTTCCCGTCTCCAAGGGCTTCCGGCCAAACAAAGGACTGGCAGATATTCAGTCACAGCAGCACCACTGGGAGAGCAATCATGATGTATGCAAGCCTCAGAAAAGGTAAGTGGGGTCAGACCTCACAAGGGACAATCAGCCAGACCCTGTTGGGGGTGTGGGAGGGGAGTGGGGGGGGGTCGAAAAATAGAGTAGGGGGTTGTTTCTGTGGGGATGGGCTATGCTGCTGGGGGTGCCCTCTGTGGGGCACAGGGTACCCGAGCAGGAGGGACCTCCAGTCAGAAAGGAGGCCACCAGATATTATTGGTGTTGTATGATTGCCTTTAAGAGTGATGTCCCTTTAAAATCATAGTATGCTAATGAGCTAAGTACCAGGACATAGTCATGTGACTCAAAACCTGATGCACTCTGTAACTGTAACAACTAGAGGCAGATCCCGTAAATAGTTAGCTCTGTATTGTGTTTAGTAGTTTAACTGTAAATAAACCTGTTCGAGATCTTCAACTAACTGGACTCCACACATCTCATTTACGTTGCATCAGACAACATAAAAAGAGCTCATTACAGCTGGGTGGCCTCTTCATGTGCCAAGTGCCCATCCACCACTGGTAAAATACCAGCATTGGTGGGAAGAGACCCTTAAGTGGCCATTAATTGGGTGGGAGGGATGTTAAATTCTGGCCACAACAACAACTGCAAGATCCTCTTCAACCGTCTCTGTTGCTTCACCAAGGAACTCAATCAAGCTAATCAAACACAATATGCTTTTAACAGATCTGTGCTAACTTTCATTTATTAGCGAATACTTTTCTAAACATGAATAAATATTGTCCAGGATTATTGTCTCTAAAATTTTACCCACCACTGCGTTATTCTGACTGGCTTGTAGTTGCCGGGAATATCCATCTCTTCCTTTTTAAACAGGGGTGTAACATTTGCAATCCTCCAGCTCTTTGGCACCATGCCGCAAATAATAACTCATATTGGGGTATAATGCTGCCAAGAATGACTCTTGGTGGTAAATGGTGTTGCAAAAAAGAGTCATGGTGGGATATGGTATTGCAAAAATTGCCTCTTGATGGAAGGAATCACTCATATTGGAGTATAATGCTTCCAGGAATGAATCTTGCTGGTGTATGGTGTTGCAAAGATTGCCTCCTGAAGGAATATGTTATTGCAAGTAATAGTTCATGATGGTGTAAATATTTCTACTCCTTCAGTCATTTGCTCAATGGCAAAGACTGTGCAATGTGTACTGCTAGGGTTTCTCAAAACCAAGCGCTAGCCTATCTTCACCCAACATTCACACCCAAGCGTATGGCAATAGTTATTGGTCATAATCAAAAGCAGGATCATAAATCTCTCCCCTTCTCTTAAAAACAGAGGCAGATTGTACAATTAAATGTCTTCTGAGTTTGAATAATTAACCAGAGATTGGGGTCAAGCTTGGAGTTGTCTTGGTCTGTGTGTTTGAGTACCACACGTGCATTTACACAAAGAGTTATGTGGGGTTTCCACAGCACTTTTGCATTGCCACTAATTTCTGAAAAAATAAGCTGTATTAAAGTTAGCATTTTTAGCATAAATATTATGACAGGAAAGTAATATCAGCTAGTAAGATCGGAGGTACAACTGGCTGTTTTACAAATTATGGTTCCTCGTGAAAAATAACAGATGAAATAAATGTACCACAATGACATCACATATGCACTCAAAACATTGCTTTATTTTGTTAATATTTTATCTTCTCAATTGCTGAGTCTTGCATGAGCTCTTCTTCAGGTTATTTTACTATTCATTGTTAAAATGATATATTGAGAGTTACATACCACGTTTATTCTGGGATTCAGCAGAAATTATTTATATTCACATTTAAATAATTGAAAAGTATATTATTTGTTACTGCACACTTCCTCCCAAAACTGTTGTTTTGTACACCATGTCCCAGTCAATTTACAAATTCTTTTGTTTTATTGGGAACTGTTACTGTTAAACTGTTTTAAACTGCAAAATAATAATTGAAGTCTGAGAACAGACCATTAAAAAAACACATACATTTGCCCTTTGTATTTGTTTAAATTATGGAAAGTAAGCTATTCAATATTAGGGATGACTTGGCTCAGTTTGTAGCACTTTCGCCTCTGAATTAGAAGCTTGTGAATTCAGATCCCACCACAGGCATTTGAGCACAAAATCGAGGGTGATATTTCAATGCAGTACTGAATAAGTGTTATTTTGTCAGAGGTGCTACCTTTCAAATGAGGTATTAAACTAAGGTCCTGTTTGCCATCCCATGTGGATGGTGAAGATCACACATGGTATTATTTTGAAGAAGAGCAGGGAAGTTCTACCTGGTGTCCTGAACAGTAGTTATCGCTCAACAAACATCACAACAAAAAACAATTATCTCATTGCTGTTTGTGGGACCTTGATGTGTGGACATTTCCTACATTACAACAGCAACTGTTCTTTGGCCTCCTTATCTCGAGAGACAATGGGTAAGCGTCTGGAGGTGGTCAGTGGTGTGTGGAGCAGCGCCTGGAGTGGCTATAAAGGCCAATTCTAGAGTGACAGGCTCTTCCACAGGTGCTGCAGAACAATTTGATTGTCGGGGCTGTTACACAGTTGGCTCTCTCCTTGCGCCTCTGTCTTTTTTCCTGCCAACTGCTAAGTCTCTTCGACTCGCCACACTTTAGCCCCGCTTTATGGCTGTCCGCCAGCTCTGCTGCAACAGCAACTATGTTCCAAAAATACTTCAGTGGCTGTAAAGTGTTTTGGAACATTCTGAGGTCATGAAAATGCTATAGAAATTCAAGATCTTTCTTAACAACAAAGCATTACAAACGGTCTACTCCCCCCACCACTCAGCCGCCAGATCTGCCATCTTCTCCTCCAATCATTTCACAGGTTCAGATCTCGGTCACAGCACATCTGCTAACACCTGACAGATTATTCCAGTTGAGACAGTAATGGATGAAATCACGCAGAAATACATATATCTGTAAATCAAGCATTTGTTGATGGGTTTGATAAGGGAATCACATGATAATAGTGGTGTTGGCCCCTTTGGTAGCTAACCTTGGATCCTTAGGTGTTGAAATGGAAATGATGAAGATTTTGGCATAACAAAATAAATAAACTGTCAGCACACATCAGAATTCCACCCTTACAGCCAGAAGCGCTGTTAATAATTTTAGTTGTCACATTTGGGATCACACAGACACGCAGCAAAGGTTAACCAAAGATTAAGAGACAACATTGCACTGATTTCCCCATGGTATGACAAAGGTTCCATAAAGTCTGCAATTGCACTAAGTCTGAGTTCAGTGCTTGGTCAGCTCTGTTCTAATGTGCAATCAATATAGAGTCCCTGTTTATTTTGTGTTGAGTAAAACATAGAATATGATAGTGCCAAAACACAATGTGTTCAATCCAGTAGGTTAGTTGAGATCATAAGCTACTCAAATAAAGCTCCCAGATTAGTTTTTATTTTGTAAAATTTTATATTAAACCTCTTATGGTCTTCACCATTATTATTCCGATTAAGTATTAGCTATAGTTAAAATTATCAAAGAAAACTGAGATTTGCAAGTGTTAGAAAGTGCAGAAAGAATATTTATTTTTTGATATTGATAACCTATAATTACATGACCAAGGAAAATGACAGATTCACTCCCAAATCTCTTTGGCTGGTCAATGTTCTGATCTATTTTCAGAAGCAAATTCCACAGCATTTAGGTCATTACTTTACAAAAGTATTAAAACAGTCCCTAATCTTTAAGCTATGGAATATCGGCCCTGAGAAGTCTAACAGTGTTTCCCTGCATCAAGAGAATTACACTGATTCAATACTATACAAAAGGCTTAAAATATCTACTAGAAATGGTAAAAGCATTTGAAAAAAAATCATTAGGACTTATTAGATTAAGGAAGTGAGGTTTCATTCATTTACATTTTTATTTGTTACACATTGTATCAATTAAAAAAAACAACTGTATTGATTAAAAGCAAAGGCTGATCATGGCATGGGGGCATGGCATCATACTGAACAGGTCATGATAGAATGAACTTGCACTTATTTAGTTTCTTAAGCTCATGATGTCTAAAATGTTTCACGGCCAATGAAGTGCTTTTGAAATATAGCCACAGTTGTAATGTAGGAAAATTGTGCACAGCAGGGATCCACGAAACAGTAATATAATCAATCAGTTTCATTGATGTTAGGAGCTTGATAAATATTGGCCAGAACACAGGAAAACTCCCCTGTTCTTCTTCGAATCATACTATGTGATATTTTACATCCACCTGAGAGGGCAGAGATCTGTTTAATGCTTCATATGAAGAATGAAAATATGGTGAAATATAATTTTACCTCATACTGTAACTAGTTTAAATGCTATTTCATAAATATGGAAGTTATATATAGACACAAGGTGCATTTTTTAAAAATTCTCATTCAGGCAACATTCCTTCTCACATGAATTCTTCGAGGTATAAAATACTGACAGCAGAAGATGGTCAATAATTTGAAGCCTGGTCATATTACCATTGTATAATGAATGGTAAGAGTTCACTGTAGAGGAGGCAAAGTCAACAACAAATAATTCTCACTTAAACACACAGGGTTGCAGCAAAGAGGAATATTGTGAAAGATTCTGAACTGAGTTTAGAGAGTTTAGAATTTTTTATTGGAGACTTGAATATTTCCACCTTGCTGGCAAATTAATTGATTCAAATTAAAATATTGAAATACAAAAAAAGTGTGTTTCACAAATTATAGTTTAATAAGAATGCTATGTAGAAATGATTGCCAGTTTCAAAATTAATATCTTCATGATGTTCCGTCTGCCCTCTCACATCCATGTAAAATATCCCATTGCACGATTTCCAAGAAGAGGAGGGAAGTTCTACCCAGTGTCCTGGCCAATAGTTATCCCTCAATGAACATGATTAAAAACCAGATTATCTGATCATTACTCATTGCTGTTTGTGAGATCTTGCTGTGTGCAAACTTGCTGCCATGTTTTCTACATTACAACAGCAACTACACCTCAATAATATGCCACCTTTCATGACCTCAGGTTTTTTTTTCCCAAAGAGCTTTACAACCAATGTACAGTACAGAGCAAACTATTTACAGAACCTTCCTCTAGGTCTTAGAGTTGCAGAGTGACCCTGGCTTGTAGTCACATGACTACATCCTGGTACTTGGCTCATCAGCATACCGAGTTCTTAAAGGGATATCACTCTTGATGCGATCATAAAACATATGTGATCTGGTCCCCTTAAGTAGGGAACGGAGATAAGGGAGTTTTGGGGATTTTTTGACAGATGCTGATACAACTTAAAATGGCTGTATTGTATATTGGTTGTAAAGCTGTTTGGGAAAAAAAAACTGAGGTCATGAAAGGTGGCATATTAATGCATTTTTTTATTGGTGCTATGTTTCAAAACATCCTGAAGGAGAAAATAAAGGATAGTAACCAAGAGTCTCACAAAATGTAAATTCACAAAGATTTCAAAATGGATGGCATGTTGAAGGACTCAGTCACCTGAGAACTAGCTTCAAATATATATTTCCAAAATAAACAACATCTCATGCATTAAATATATGCACAGGAGATTTATTACAGCCATTTTAAGCTGTATCAGCATCTGTCAAAAAAATCCCCAAAACTCCCTTATCTCCGTTCCCTACTTAAGGGGACCAGATCACATATGTTTTATGATCGCATCAAGAGTGATATCCCTTTAAGAACTCGGTATGCTGATGAGCCAAGTACCAGGATGTAGTCATGTGACTACAAGCCAGGGTCACTCTGCAACTCTAAGACCTAGAGGAAGGTTCTGTAAATAGTGTGCTCTGTACTGTACATACTAGTTTAGCTGTTAATAAACCTGTTAGAGATCTTCAGCAAACTGGACTCCACATGTCTCATTTATGTTGCACAAGACAACAAAAAGAATTCAGTATAATATGGCCACATTTCCTCGTTTAGCCCTCAACAGGTTAATATAACTGCTTTGTGGGTAAGTCGGGAGTTACATGCTGACATGCATCCTTTTTCTATGACTGACATACACTCCACATCTTCACATCTTATATCAATAAGCATGTTTTTATCATTAGCACACATGGTAATAGCTGGTGTGAGAGTCTGAATGAATTTCCCACATCCTTTTTCTATGACAGTCATACATTCCACATCTTTATATCTTATACCATTAAGCATGTTTTTATCATTAGTACATATGGTGGTAGCTGGCATGACAGTCTGAATGAGTCCCCCACATGCTTTTTCTATGACAGTCTCATACACTCTGCATCTTTACATCTTAAACCATTAGGTATGTTTTTATCATTATATCAATGTTAGTTATGAGGTAGTATCTGACACCACCATCTCTTTCGATCCTTTCGCTGTCTCTAAATTGATAACTGGATGGACAGTACTGGATGGGCATAAATATCTTCCAATTAAATATTGAGAAAATCAAAGCCATTGGGCTGAATTTTTGTCATGGAATCGGGAAACAGGAGTCGGGGTTTTTTCTCGGGTCAGAAACCGGCCTTCGGTAGGAAACTGATTAAAGTGAAGGGGATGAGACCTTCATTGATATGGAAGCAGGTTTTCTGTCCAATTAGAGCCAATTGGGGGTGGGATTGGAAGTGGGTCAGATGAAGTGGAGGACTCATTTAGACTCTCACACCAGCTATCACTAAGAGTGCTGGTTGTCCTAAGGGAGGGATCTGCTGATTATGCCAAAGCCTTGCACAGCATGAGAGGGAAACAAAATGTCAGAGGAGAGCCAGAGGCCTGACAATTGGGGCAGGGTTGACCCTTGCTTCATTAATGCCAAACTGGATCTAATACTGGAGACCATGAGGGAGAGGAGGGAATTCCTCTTCCTGGAAGGTGGCAGGAGGAGGCCACCAGGTCACACGGAGCACTGAGTGGGTCACAGGGGTGGCTTCTTACTGTCTCTGTCTACTGTTTTCTTCTCTTGACACTGTATAATTAGTAACACTTTAAGGTACACTTCTGGGACTATTTTTATCGCTGCCAGGAGGTGAGAGGGAAGAACAAATTGAAGGTAGAGAGAGAGGTGGTAGATGAACAATGGGCTACATTCAAAAGAAGAGATAGTTTGGGCACAGTCAAGGTATATTCCCTCGAAGGGGAAAGGTAAGGCAACCAAATCCAGAGCTCCCTGGATGCTAAAAGAGATATAGAGGAAGATGAAGAAGAAAAAGTATACTTATGACAGATGTCAGGTAGATAATGCAATGGAGAACCAGGCTGAATATAGAAGGTTCAGAGGGGAAATGAAAAAGCAAATAGGGAAGCAAGACAGAGTATGAAAAGAGACTGGCAGCAAACATAAAAGGGAATCCCAAAGACTCCTTTAGGTATATAAATAGTAAAATGTGGAGTAGGGCAGATTAGGGACCGGAGGCAGCGGGAATAGCTGAGGTATTAAATAAGTGCTTTGCATCTGTCTTTACCAAGGAAGAAGATACTACCCAGGCCACGGTGAAGGGGGAGATAATTCGTACACGAGAATGATTTAAAATTGATAAGGAGTAGGTTGTCTGTACTTAAAGTTGACAAGGCAGCAGGACCAGTATCAAGGATACTGAGGGAAGTGAAAGTGGAAATTGCAGAGGCACTGGCCATAATATTCCAGTCTTGCTTAGACTCAGGGGTGGTGCCAGAGGACTGGAGTATTGCAAATGTTACACCCTTGTTCAAAAAAGGATGTAAAGATAAGCCGAGCAACTACAGGTCAGTCAGTTTAACTTCAGTGGTGGGGAAACTTCTGGAAACAATAATTTGGGACAAACTTAATAGGCATATGGATAAATGTTGGTTAATTAAGGAAAGCCAGCATGACTTTGTTAAGGAAAAATCATGTTTAACTAACTTGCTGGAGTTTTTTTTTGAAGAAATAATGGAGAGGGCGGTTGAGGGCAATGCTGTTAATGTGGTGTACATGGACTTCCAAAAGGCATTTGATACAGAGCCACACAACAGTCTTGTGAGCAAAGTTATAGCTCATGGAATAAAAGGGACAGTAGCAACATGGATAGGAAATTGGCTGAGACAGGAAACAGAGAGTAGAGGTTAGTGGATGTTTTTCAGGCTGGAGGAAGGTTTGTAGTGGAGTTCCCCAGGGGTCGTGTTGGGACCCTTGCTCTTCCTGATATATATTAATGACCTAGACCTTGGTGTACAGGGCACAATTGCAAAACTTGCAGAAGATACGAAACTTAGAAGTACTGTGAACTATGAGGAGGATAGTGTAGAACTTCAAAAGGACATAGACATTTTTGTGGAATTGGCGTACAAGTGGCAGATGAAGTTCAATGCGGAGAAATGTGAAGCGATTAATTTTGGTTGGAAGAACATGGCGAGACAATATAAAATAAAGGGTACAATTTTAAAGTGGATGCCGGAGCGGAAGGATCTAAGTGTATATGTGCATAAGTCATTGAAGGTGGCAGGACAGGTTGAGAGAGCAGTTAATAAAGCATATAGTATTCTGGACTTTATTAATAGGGGCATAGAGTACAAGAGCAAGGAGATTATGTTGAACTTGTATAAGACACTTAGTTCGCCCTCAGCTAGAGTATTGTGTCCAGTTCCGGGCGCCACATTTCAGGAAGGGTGTGAATGCATTGGAGAGAGTGCAGAAAAGATTTGCGAGAATGGTTCCAGGGATGAGGAATTTCTGTTATGAAGATAGATTGGAGAATTTGGGACTGTTATCCTGGAAGAAGAGAAGGCTGAGAGAAGATTAGATAGAGGGATTCAAAATCATGAGGGGTCTGAAACAATCAAGAACGAAAAGGCACAGATTTAAAGTAATTGGCAAAAGAAGCAAAAGTGACATAAGGACATGCTTTTTCAGACAGCAGGTGGTTAAGGTCTGGAATGAATTTCCTGAGAATGTGATGGAGGCTGGTTCAATTGAAGCATTCAAAAGGGAATTAGATTGTTATCTGAAAAGGATGAATATGCAGGGTGATGAGGAGAAAGCAGGGGAATGGCATTGGTGAATTGTTCATTCGGAGAGCTGATGCGGACATGATGGGCCAAATGGCCTCCTTCTGTACTGTAACAATTCTGTGATTCTGCGATTCTGCGAGTCATGGCAGCTGCTATGATAGCTCTTGTTGCGCTCGCAGACCAGCTGAGCATTGAGGGAGTGGAAGCCCCTCCTGTTGATGAATCTAAATGGGTGGTCGCTGGGTCCTTTGAAAGCCACGTGGGTGCAATCAATAATGCCTAGTGCCCGGTGCCTGGGGGCACTGCCCTCTGTGCCTGCAAGGTTGCACCTGTCATAAAATGAATGCCCCATCCAGCTCTGGCAAAGAGGCATCAGTGGCCTGCGTGATGTAGCGATGTGCAATCATGTGTGAGATGCCACTAAGGTCAACAGCTGATCCTTGGAAGAAGCCAGAAGTGAAGAAGTTCAAGGCTACAGTGTCAGAGCGTGGTAACCAGTGGTGCAAGGTCTTCGAGGATGCCAGTGACTATCTGCCTGGAGAGTCAGAGTCTACTGCGAGGCTGGGCCTCGCTCATCTCCAGGTTGCTCCATCTTCTGTGGTAGAGGCCTGCTACTCAACCCAAACCTGACCGGACCTGACAACATGTGTTGGGTTCGGGTAGGGTCGGGCCCATCTTTCGGGGCTGGCTTTCGGGCTCGGGTTTGGTCGGGCCGAGTCCAGGTCGAGTCGGGTCGGGCCAGACACACATGGTAAGGGCTCTACCGGTAAGTATTGGAATTAAACTTACCTGAGCTGAGAGTTCGGGACGAAACTGAGTCTGTGCAGTGAGCGAGTGACATCATCACGCATGCGCTGCAGCTTCCAGCAGGTTCAGTATCAGTAAGGTAAGTAAAGGGATGGTTGAGTTGGGTCGAGTAGTGGTGGGTTCGGGTCAGGTCGGGCTCGGGACAAAATCGGAGGGACTCGGGCCGGGTCGGGCTTGGGTCCGCTGTAATTCGGTCGGGTTCGGGTAGGGTTCTTTTTCCTGACCTAAAGCAGGCCTCTATTCTGTGGTAGATCCTATGTTAAGGGTATGGCCGCTGTGTCCTTCCTTCAACTCATCCCTCTCCTGTGCTCTCCTGCTGCTTGGGGCTCCACCCTTCCTGAGGGATGGTGTCATTGCCACTGAGCCTAGAATCTGACAGTTGTGCCCCCAATTCCAGCTGAAGCCTTCCTTTTGGACAGGCTGCTGCCCAATTTTCCTTCCAGCCTTGCCCCTTGCCCTTCTGCCCCCATTCAATGCCTGAGCCCTGAGTGTTCACTCTCCTCACCACCTGTGCAGTGCCAAGGGCACCTCCTTTGCAAATATTGAGTCCCCCTTTAACCTGCTGACGCTCTTATGTGGCCAGAGAATTCCCTGGAATGACCGTGACTGGCTCCCCAGGCTGTACTCACCTCCCTTCAGCTGGTCAGCAAAGGACAGCATGAGTAACCCATGCACCCCCTTCAAAATTCCAACCTCCACCTCTAACAAACTCTTAACAAGATATCTAAGTACTTTAATTGGCGTCAATCGGGAGGTGGATAGGACTGCTGTCACATTTTCCCTCCGCCCCAGTGAACATTGCCAGTGCTGGGAATGGCATCTCTAAGCTTAAGCGCTGGCCAGCACCAGTATTTTCAGGCCCCTCCACATCTCCGTTCCCGACCTAGGGTGGTGTGCCCAAGAATTCAGCCTATTATTTTTGATTCCCCACCTCAAAGTCGGTTCGCTAATCATTGACTCCATCTCTCTCCCTGGCAACAGTCTAAGGTTAAACCAAACCATTCAAAACCTTGGTGTCACATTTGACCCGAGATGAGCTTCCAAAAACATATCCACAAGGTCACTAAGACTGCTTACTTCTATCTTCATTACATCACCCGATTCTGCCTCTGTCTCAGTTTAGCTGCTACTGAAATCCTCATCCATGCCTTTGTTAGACTTGATTATTTCAACACTCTGTCCAGCCTCCCATTTTTCACCCTTCATAAACTCGGGGTCATCCAAAACTCTGCTGCCCATATCCTAATTCACGCCAAGTCCTGTTCATCCATCACCCCTTTGCTTTCTGAACTACATTGACTCCCAGTCTGGCTGCACCTCAATTTTAAAATTCTGATCCTTGTTTTCTAATCGCTCTCTGGCCTCGGCCCTCTCTATCTCTGTAACCTCCTCCAGCCCTACAACCCTCCGACATCTCTGTGCTGCTCCAATTGTGGCCTCTAGCACATCCCCTATTTTAATCATTCCACCATTGGCCGCCTTGCTTTCAGCTGCCTACATGGTAAGCTCTGGAATTCCTCCCTAAACCTCTCCGCATCTCTACCTCTCTCTTCTTTAAGACGCTCCATAAAACCTGTCGTTTCCGATGCCTTCCCACCCCCACTGCAATTTTATGTGGGGCAGCGGGGGGGAGAAACAGCCTTCTCTCGCAGGCCAATCAAAGCCCTTAAGTTGCCAGTTAACTGCCACTTAAGGGCCTCCTCCCACTGCTACTGGTGCTTTACCAGCGACCAGCAGCCAGCTCAGGCCCCCAAACGATTCTGGGCAAAACCTGGTGGCCTTCTTGGAAGCTGGTGGGTGGGAGGCTCCAACTGCCCCCACTGCACAACACTCTTCCAGTGGCACTGCTGGGACTGAGAGCTGCCCAGACTTACTGCCTCAAGGAGGCGGAATCCTGCTTAAGGCCAATTAAGGGCCTGGGGAGTGTAAAATCCTGGCATGGCTCACAGGCCCGGCGGAGGCAGACTAGCCCCCGATTTTTTGGCCAGTGGGCGGGACCTCTCACCCAATGTAAAATTCCAGCCGTTGTGCCAATGATGATAGGAGTGGATGTTTAAGGTAGTGGTTGGGGTGTCAATCAATCTGTTTTGTTCTGGATAGTTTGGAGCTTCTTGAGTGCTGTTGGTGCTGCATCCATCCAGGAAAGTGGATAGCATTCCATCATACTCCTGATTTGTGCCTAATAGGTGGTGGAAAGGCTTTGGGGAGTCAGGAAGTCAGCCACTCACCATAGTATACTAGCCCCTGACCTGCTGTAGTAGCCACAGCATTCATGTGGCTCGTCTAGTTGAGTTTCTGGTCAATGGTAAATTTATTTCTCATCGGTTTAGAAGAGATCGGGAGAAACTTCTTCACAAGAAAGTTGCTAGGCTGAGGAATTCACATCCAGGGTTCGTGGTGCAGGTAGAACTATGCCAATATTTAAGATTAGACAGGATATATGGACAAATGTATGTAAAAATGAGACTAGGCTAATAAGAAAATAACTGAAAAACGAATAAAACATTTAAGAAAATGTTTTGTCATGCACAAGACTCTTTTCTCTCTTTTCCAACGACAACTACCCCAGTTAAATTAATAAAGTGTTTACATTAATTTCAGCAAACATCCCCACTTCTGATCTTATGTTGGAGGGAGGGTCATTGATGAAGCAGCTGAAGATGGTTTAGATAGAATCTTGAGGAACTCATGCAGCAATGTTCTGTGGCTGAGATGGTTGGTGTCCAACCACCACAACCATCTTACTTTGTACTAAGTATGACTCCAACCAGTGGAGAGTTTTCCCCCTAATTACCATTGACTTCAATTTTGTTAAGGCTCCTTCATGCCACACTCAGTCAAATGCTACCTTGATGTTAAGAGCATTCAATCACTGTCATCTCACCTTTGGAATTCAGCTTTTTTTTTCCATGTTTGGACCAAGGCTATAATAGGTCTGAAGCCGAGTGGCCCTGGCAAACTGAGCATTGATGAACAGGTTACTGCCGAGCATGTTAGATAGCATTGTCAATGACACCTTCCATCACTTTGCTGATGATCAAAAGTAAATTGACAGGATGGTAATTGGCCAGAAGGGTAGTTCTGCTTTTTTGTGGAGAAGATATACCTGGGCAATTTTCCACATTGTTGGGTAGATGTCAGTGTTGTAGCTGCACTGGAACAGCTTGGCTAGGGGTATGGCTAGTTCTGGAGCACAAATCTTCAGTACTACAGCTAGGTTGTTGTCTGGGCCCATAGCATTTGCTGCATCCTGTGCCTTGAGCTGTTTCTTGACATCACATGGCTGAACACTGGCATCTGTGATGCTGAGAACTTCAGGAGGAGGCTGAGATGGATCATCCACTTGGCACTTTGTGACTGAAGATGGTTGCAAATGCTTCAGCCTTGTCTTTTGCACTTATGTGCTGTGCTCTGCCATCATTGAGGATGGGGATGTTTGTGGATCCCCCTTTTCTGGTTAGTCATTTAATTGCCCACCACCATTCATGACTGGATGTGGCAGGACTGCAGGGCTTTGGTTTGATCCACTGGTTGTGGTATTGCTTAGCTCTGTCTTTAGCATGCTACTTCCTCTGTTTAGTCTTGTGTTGTTGCTTTACCAGGTTGGCACCTCATTTTAGGAATGCTTGGTGCTGCTCCTGGCATGCTCTCCTACACTCCTCATTGAACCAGGCTTGGTCCCCTGGGCCATGGGGTTACAGATTGTCGTTGAATACTAGTCTGTTGCTGTTGATGGTCCACAATGCCTCATGGATGCCCAGTTTAGAGCTGCTAGATCTGTTCTGAATCTAACTCATTTAGCGCGGTGATGTTGTCACACAACACAATGGAGGGCATCCTCAGTGTGAAGACAGGACCGATACTGTCTTTGACAGATGCATCTGCGACACGTAGATTGGTGAGGACGAGATCAAGCAGTTTTTTCTCTCTTGTTGGTTCTCTCACCACCTGTCGCAGTCTGACAGAAATGTCCTTCAGGACTCAGCCAGCTCGGTCAGTAGTGATGCTACCAAGCCAATCTTGGTGATGGAGATTGAAGTCCCCCACCTTGCCACCTTCAGTGCTTCCTCCATGAGTTAAAAACTCAGTTACACTTCATTTAAAAGAGCATAACTTTTTCAAGGGTTTTTGCAGTGGAAATAAGAGTGATAAAAGTAGAAATTCTTGTCAATTCTGTGATTTCTAAATTATCTTCATCTGCAAGAAAATTCAACAGCGCACCCTGTAGAGGCGTGAGGAATCACTGACAGCAACTTCTGATTTCTGCATGTCGCTGCACATGTGCAGATGCCAGAAGTTGCTGTCAGTTTCACAGAGTAATCATGGCCAACGCTGACAGTTTTACTGTCATACCTGCAAAATCCTGGCCTAAATGTTTTGTCTGAATTATGTTTGGTTCTGGCATTGCTTGTAGTCCTGCTTTGTTGATGAACTGAGAAAGTGCTATTTAGCAGACTGTGTGACACCATAGACTCTGACACAAGAGTCTACAGGGATAAATTTGATTTCAATGGAAATAATAATCAGGAGAGAAGTAAATCTGGCTGTTGATTCACTATCACCTGTTGTACAGCATCACATAAAGTCAAAATGACCCCCTCTATCTGTCTTAGGTCATGTCACAAAGAGCAGTGAGATCCAGGCTTTGTATTACACTGCCTCAACCTCACTATTATGGGTTTTCCCACACTCAACACAAAGGAACAAAACATGACATATCAAATCTAATTAGCATGTATTAGACGGGTGAGATCAAGTGTGGCTCTATCTTGAAGCAGTGCTTTCATTGATCATGATGTCATTGAGGCAGTATTAAAGAAAGAGGAACAGAACCTTTTTCAAAATTCATTGGAGTCAAAGGTAATTTTTAACTTTTGAAAACACTGAAAGCTTTCAGTTATTGATCTGAAGAGTGCCACCTTCTCCCCAGTCTTTTTTGTACAGATATAGTTCATAAATACAACCTGCAGAACACGTGACAGTTAAATATTAGTTTGATATATTCATGACTAAATCAAACTAAGATGATACCCCTGCTCAATTAACTTACACTAAAGCTTTGACATCTATCCAGTATTATGTGTAAATACCTCAGTGAAAATTCAATGGAATATAGAATGAATAATGTGAGCACAGTACAGTTTCGCCCAATTCATTGGTATTTACACAACTGGGATCTTCTCCTTGTTCTTAAATTAGAAAAAAATACATTTATTTTAAATAGACAAGGTCTGGTTAAACTACACTTGAGTATTGTGTCCTGTTCTGGTTATGAAGAAACAAGAGAGACATTCAACTGCTGAAGGCAGTGTGGGAAAAGTCACGAGACTGATCCCCAGTGTCAAGGATCTGAGCGCTGAGGAAAGTATGGTAAGAGTTGGGCTTTTCAGCCTCAAAAGTAAGCAACTGAGAGATGGTCTTAAAGAGGTGCACAAGGTAGTAAATATCATAGAAAAGATTAATCTAGGTTACTACTTTAAATTAAACAGTGGTAGTAGAATCTCACAATCTTACAAATGACATGGATGGATATTAGGAGGTTCTTCCAAAAGACTCCAGGCAGAATAGCGGAGATGCATATTTTGGAATCATTTAAGAAGCAACTGGCTGCAACAATGCTGGGAGTGTAGGGCTGTTATGGACAGATGTATCAAGATGAGCCAAATGGTGCATCCATAAGTTTCTTGTAATCTCATGACATACATATTCGCCTTTAAGTTAAAACTAAAGTATGAGCATCTGTTATTTATTAATGAACTTCGGTTCTGCATTCCTTCCACAGCATACTATAGGATACAATTCATTAGCCAGGTCATGGACTCATTCCTAGATCAATTATGATACTCACAATATTGCATTAAGCATTACTGCAAATGCTTTTTAAATGACATTTTTGTTGTTTAAATGAAGAAAGCTTCTTACAAAACCAAACTTAGGTTAACGTTCCTCACCCAACAATTGCAGTTAGTTTTTCAAAGTGGTTGAATAGCCAGCTAGTTAAAAAGCAGTGTGGTATTTGTGTCTTGATCTTCAAGGCATTGTGATTGCCATAATTTTGAAAAATAATGCATTATGAGTTTTATGATGTTGTCGAACCTTTGCTATTGAGGATTGGGACGAGTCTCTGAAATGTGTAGATCCAAGAATAGGATAATTCTACTTTTCGTTACACTTGCAATTTTTACATTTACTAGTGACAGGATGAGGCAGCAACATTTAGCTGCAGTGGAGTTCACTTGACAGCACATGATGGAGGAGGAAATTATACACTATTTTATGTATTTAGAATCTGCAATGGCTCAGTGAGAAAATACAATGTGCAGCGTGCTATTGAGCTATATAGACCAGAAAGGTGCCAGGTTTAGACAGTGTTGAACTTGATGATCTCAGCTCAAATTAGTATTAACTTTGGGCCCCCTGTGTTGGTGGAGCAGGTAAGGATGGGGCAGGAGAGGGGAAGTTGGGGGAAACAGCTGTTAACTATTCAATGATGGCTGCTGAAAATTTCATGTGTCTGGGCATTGAATCAGGACAAGATCAGGTACAGCCTTGATGGCCAGCACAGTTGAGAACTCTGATGAATATGTCTAGGATTACACATAAAGGATGGCTCTTTAAGCCAAGGCATCAAGGCCTGCAGTTTCCATTAGGCAGTGCTGATATCAGTACTATTCACTCACAATCAGCGAAACCAGCCTAATAGTTCAAGGAATTTTAAGCGCAAATTACGTCCAGTGCAAATCGAGTTTCCGCAATCTTTTGCACTTGTTTAAAGAACATCGAGCTGGAAGTCAGACTCTGCCCATAAAACTGGCCACACACCCAGAATGGATTAATCACCATGGTGTGTTTCCATTAATTGTGTCTGTTTGTGGGCCTTCAACGAGGCTCCTAAAACTAAGCTTTTTAGGTGCAACTGACTACTGTACACTAATGAAACTAGTAAACAGTTCTGTACAAATCTGTTTGAAGTCATTTTCAATTATTTTTAAAATTGGGTTATCACAGATGCTGGACTCAGCTAAAAATGCTTATTTTTTGAAATAAAAGCATTTTCAGCTGTATTCATAAAACTGTACCAGTTTACCGCTCTTAAATATTTTAATGCATTTTTAAAAAATTATATTCCAAAATGCTGGTTCATGGATGATTTTATGTTCAGTGGCATAGAGTGATACAGCCCTGAAACAGGCCCTTCAGCCCACTGAATCTGTGCTGACCAACAACCACCCATTTATACTAATCCTACATTAACCCCATATTCCCTACCACATCCCCACCATTCTCCTACCTACGCTAGGAGCAATTTACAATGGCCAATTTACCTATCAACCTACAAGTCTTTGTCTGTGGGAGGAAACCAGAGCACCGAGTGGAAACACACGCAGTCACAGGGAGAACTTGCAAACTCCGCACAGGCAGTACCCAGAACCGAAGCTGGGTCGCTGGAGCTGTGAGGTTGCGGTGCTAACCACTGCACCACTGTGATATGTGTATAAGTTTGAGCAGAAAATAAACTCATGCAATTTTGAATGCAATTTGTCCCCTGATTGCCAATTGCACCCAAACATAAACTGTTGGCCCAGATCTTTGGTGGCACCCACATAGCCCTGCCCAGCACTACAGGAGAAGAGTAGCGGAAATAGGTTTGGAGTTAATGAAGCAAGATTTTCTAAGACTTTAATCTGCACTAACAGGGTCTCCCATGCAGTGGGCGATATATAATATAATTCTGGATAATACTTGCAGTTGTCCAGTCAGACAACTGCTGTGAGGGAGCCCTGTCAGCTGTCATGGACACTGGTAAAATTTCACCTGCAGTCACTCAAACGCCATCAAAATAGTGTTGTGCTAGATTAAGACACGGAGGACGATGTCAGGAGCACATACCAAGCAGATCAGAATAAAAGGGTAATGTCACTAACCTCACAGTCCCAAACTCAGCCTCAGTCAATGGGAGCCTGGGACTATATTGTTGTAGCCCTATTGCCAACCTGCACTTCTATTTCCTAAGCTTCAAGACTGGGAACATGGGCTTGCTGAGTAAACCCACATGATACCCCCTCCTGCCTCATCAATTCATCAATGTATGTTATCATTGGTCTCTAATTGAATTTGATGAGGTATAATAATCCATTTAGATTGAATTAATTTGGTTGTCATCAAGATAACTTTGCAAAAATAAATGTAGAATTTCAGAGAATTTTAAGATCAGGAATAGTAATCAAAAATAAACTTTATTTTGTTTTACATGCTGCCTCAGTGATTCCCACTCTGTTATGAACTGGCCACTTAAGGGTCTTGATTGGCCTGGGGTGGGCGAGCTGTTTTTTGCCCCTGCCACCCTACGTAAATTGGCAGCGGAGGCGGGATTGGCTCGGGAAAGTCTCCTGGAGCCTCCCACTCCAATTTACCCCACCACCCCCGACCCCCTCCGCCACCGTCCTGCTCGCTGGGGTAGCGTGAAATTCCAGCCATTGTTCCATTCAAAGCACTGTCAATGTTTGAATTCCTTTTGATGAGCCACTGTCTTTTCTGAATGTCCAAATTAACCCTTTTCTGCCCAGCCTGAGCTGCTGGCTGCTGCTTGGCTTTTTGTATTGTAATCCAAACATGGGTCAAAGCATGTATGTGGGTCTGAATTTTATAGTCCATAAATTTTCCCAGTTGGAGTAGATTCTGATCTTACAAAGCAGAATGGCTCACTATAACACTGCAACTTAGTAACCAATTATGATATATTGTGACATTTTTTGGTTAGTATGCGCAAAGGTTTTGTGGTAAACTCACATTGGACCAGCTTTCTGTTTACATTCATCCTTGTAATGAAGGCAGATGTTAGTCAAAAGTACTTGAGTAAATAAAACCTTTGTTTTACAATTGTTTTAATTTTAACATGACAGAAGTTATTCAAATCATAAAATTCAGGAATGGGAAAGATTATGTTGCCATTCAGTATTATTTTAATAATGTAGATGAGTTTTTATTCAGGGGTCAGTTGCTCACCTGCACGGAACAAAGTCGAACTCTGTTTTGAGTAATGTGCATTGGAGCTGATTAAAGGGACAGCAACAAAATGACTGAAAAATGGGTTCAAAGTGAAGGAAAGCATCAAGACGAGCTAAAACCTTCCTTTTTTGTGCCACCCCCATGTTTGCTGCCCTTGAAAAGGGGAAGCAAAATTGATAGCTACATTTGTTTGAAACAGCTGCAGTTGCTTGTTGAGGCCTGATAATGCCTCATTAATGAATTTCCATAGAAGGAGGTGGCAGTTTTCTGCTGGAGGGAAGTTAAAATGACTAGGCAGTAATTAGGTCACCCACTCAGCTGGAGTTAATTCTGAGATGGAACAGCGAAACTATTTGGCAGAGTGTTCAAGATAGGCTTTTCTGCAATTGCCACATTAACTATTTCACTGCTGCCCACTGATGGGAGGGGGCTGTTGGGGAGTTCAGGGAATCCATCAAAGAAAAAGTACCAATCCTACCAACTGCCATGGAAATTTCCAACTGTGATGCTCACTAGCACTTTAAAAGTGGAGCAGAAAACCCTTGAAAACACCCCATTGTGATGCTCAGCTGAACATTTCATTCTTCCACATGGGAAATCAAAAAATCTTATAGTATGGATCTTTAATTAAATTTTCATAACAATAACTAGCATTTGTGTAATTCCTTAAATGTAGAAAAAATCCCGAGGCGTTATCATAAAAATGGATGGTGAGTCAAAGAAAAATATTCAGACTAGTGAGGAGGTGAGTTTTAAGGAGGATTTCAATGGAGGAGATGGAGAAGTGCCAGGATTAGCATTAGTCCGAATATCTCTTTCTTTGGCTCACCATCCATTTTTATAATAATGCCACAGGATTTTTTCTACATATAAGGAACTGCACAAAGGATTTGGGGAGGGAGTTCCAGAGCACAGGTCCTAGGCATGGCTAACAATAATGGGGTGTAGGCTGGGGGGAATGCATGAGAGGCCAAAGACAGAGACTGGAGAATTTTGAAGCAGGAGGGTGTGGGGAAGTGGTATAGAAGTGATGTCCTTGCTTGGTACTTGACTATTAAGAGACTGTTTCACTATTTAAAAGGCATGAATTGTACATCATTGCAGGCTTTTCCCAACTGACAAGGTACAGCCCCAAGACTAACAAAATCCTATAGAGAAGAATTATTAGGCAGAAAACTGTGTCATGCAGACACCCACGTTCCAAGAATGAGGCATATTAATTTTGCCATATGAACATTGATTTTAAACTGTTGCTGGAATGAAGAAATGTCTTGTTTGAAGATCACCAGACACTGGGCTGGAAGGACATTTGCACACTAAGTGATGCTGCTTGTGGAGACAAAGGGCTATTCCCTGCTCCAATTAACCCAAATGGATTTTGATCACCAACACTGAAGGTGTGAAGAAGCGCATTCCAGGCTCTGCTAAGATGATACAATCCACAGAGCCAGAACTGGTTAAACCTGCTGGTCACATGAATAACTGGCTGGTCCTGGTTTTTTGAACTAGCCACAGGATAGTTTGAATTCAGAAGGCAGTGTGCAACTGAAGCTGGAATAAGGAAGCCTCTCTCTCTCTCTCTCGCCTTTTCCCAAGCCACCGGACTCACGGAAGACATGTAAACCTCAAGAGAGAAAAAACTCCTACATTGGAACAAGCTGAAGCGTGAAATGGGCCCCAACGAATTTCAAGACTTACCGGCAACCAAAGACTCCACATTGAACTTAAATGACTATGACTACCAGATATTGCCTCAAATTTTTCCCCTTTATTCCTTCTACTTTTTCTGTCTCTATCTGCGTGTGTGTTTATCGTGTATGCAGGCTAGCGTGGTCTTGTCGCATATTCGTAGGCGTTAACCGGATTCGAGTTTAAGATTAATAAACTTCTACCTTTCTTGTTTAAATTTAAGGAAGCCTGTTTGATTTATTTGGCTTACAATTGGAGCAGTGAATAAGGATTCACTAAGGAGGAGCTAAAAACATGGTATTTTAAAATTAAACCCTGTTATGGTTTATCCAGGCAGAGGCTGAGAGGGAACCCCTAGACCCCTTCTCACCTGGTCATAACAACTGAAAGAATTAACATTTCTAATTGCTGCCATTAAAATAAATAACAAAAAATGGTGAGATTGACAGCCCTGTTTCTAAAAGTCAAAAATACCCCTCAAGGGGTAAAGTTCTCCCTGTTGCTAATTATATAGAATTAGCATGGGGAGACAAAGGAGAAAAATAGCTGAGCATTGCTACTTCAGCTTGTATCTATAAGTAGCGATATCATTAATACATTCATAAAGATGTCCCGTTTGGTAAATTGTAAATGAATTATTTTAGAATCGCACCCCCATGATGTTTCAATGTTAAAAATAAGAAATAATATCAGGTTACTGGATTAATTCAGGTTAGGTATATTGAGGTACTCAAGCAAACGCATCTGCCGAAGATGTCAAAAGGGATCAACAATTGATGTTTAGTCGGGGACTGTTCAATATCTAGGACTTTTAGCACAGATATTCACTCCCAAATGGCACCCGAAATCTTGGAAGGATACACAACTGAGAAACTATCAGCAATTTACAACATACAGAATTGAATAGAAAGCAACTAGGGTACTGTAAAATATTTTGGCTTCTGTTTTTATCAAACAAAAATCTATTTGCTGTAAGCCAATTTTGGCTCAGGCTATTAAACGCAGAGAATATAAACTATTATATGTGCAAAGCCCGTGTCATTTTCTTAAAATGACTGACATGGGGCACTTGGTAGAGCAACAAATTAGTACTCTGTCCTTTTGCCATTGGTATTAAGGTTTTAAACCAATCCCGGTTGATGGGATGAGTCGTTTCTCTATCTCTCAGATGCAGAATTCTTAAGTTAGATATAGTTTTACAGCGTCAATTCCATTAAGACTGGGTGTGAGTCTGGAACACAAAACCACTGCTAATTTAGCACAATTAGCAGTTAATTTTAAATGAAAGTTGGTTATGATGGTTCTGATCTCATATGTTCTTCATCATGAAGACCACCCCATCTCCATAATATTGCTTACCTCCTCTGCTACCGCAGCTTTGCTGCTGCTGAAACCCTCATCCACGGCTTTGTTACCTCTAGATTTGTCTATTCTGATGGTCTCCTCGCCAGCTTCCCATCTTTCACCCTCCATAAACTTGAGCTACAAAACTCTGCTGCCCATGTCCTTCCTCACACCAAGTCCCATTCGCCCATCACCCCTGTGCTTGCTGATCTACATTGTCTCCCATTCCTGCAGTGCCTTGATTTACAATTCTCATTCTTGTTCTCAAATCTCTCCATGGCCTTGTTCCTGCCTTTCTCTGTACTCTTGTTCAATGCTACATTCAAACAGAAAAAAGAAAGACTTGCATTTATATAGCACCTTTCACAACCACCGGATATCTCAAAGCACTTTACAGCCAATGAAGTACTTTTTGAAGTATAATCACTGTTGTAATGTAGGAAACATGGCAGCCAATATGCATCACAATTTTATCAATGGCTACAAACTTGGAGGGCGGAGAGCTGACATTGACGCGGCAGGCAGGTGATTAAGGTAGTTAAGAGGCCTATTGACAGCGATTTTATTTTCCGTTTTCAATCTTATGAATGGTGCTCAGGAATCACGGGCTTCAAAGCCTCGCCTGGTTGAAGGAGCTGAGAGGTGGAGGTGAGCTCAGTGCTGACTACAACATCAATTGCCAGGCAGGATGAAGAAGGGAATGCATTGTGATTTGTCTGAGGATTGCGGGGGAGCCATACCATGTTGGGGGAGGGGACAGCATTGGGCAAGAGCCACCCCATCAAAGATGGCAAGTGGGGGAATGTTGAGGGGGGTGCATTGGCAGTGAAGGCCTTGCACTTAGGGAGAGCCCACCTATCATGGACTTCATTCATCCAGTCTTCGGGAACCCTGTTGAGGTGGAGGTGCAGCAGAGCGGGAGGGAGGGCCAGGCACTGGCTGTGGCAAAGCAGCGACTGTGAGCACACAGGAGAGTCAGCATCAGGCTCCTGACTTTTGAGAAGGGTGCAGAGAGGAAAGCCTGCAGCCTCCCCCATACAGATGAAGCTACCCTCCGGAGAGGGTCTATTGATCGAAGCTCAACTACCTACAAATGTCTGAGAGACAGTGCCAACAGAGACTCTGCCTCTCCAGGAATGCCGTCACTGACCTATGCGCTATGATGCAGGTCGAGCTGAGCCCCAGGGGACTTGGTGGAAGTCCAATGTCAATGGCACTGAAGGTCACCATGTATTGGAATTCAGGGTAATCAGAGGCAATTAACCCTTTATCTCCTTTTCAAATTCTAAAATAATTTGAAGTGATAATCCTTATTGGTGACAGTGGTTATGCTTTATTCAGTATAAGTAAGACCTGTCAAATACTAGTGTTTGAACAGTAATATCAAAGCACAGCAGCAGCATTACCATTACACTCTGGATAGATGCCTGATCGTCATGTAATCACTCTCTGGTCACAGCAGTCAATGTGGCACACATACATGTGGTCCCTCTGTCGACCCCATCCTCCTGTGAGGGTCTGTCTATGGGATGGTCCCAAACCTCCTCTGGCCAGATACCTTCCCTATTCAGTTACCTCCTCTTCTGGCCGGAAGCCCTCTTCTCCCTCTCTACTCAGGGAATCCCTTTTTCTACTGTTTTGTACACAGCAAAGTCTATGGAGACCGATTTAACCCAATCAATAATCATTACATTCAACTCTCCAAAATGTGTCAGCTTGTAAACATTCCAATGCTAGCACCAGGCCAAATGGCGGCCTTGGCATCCAGTTATTTTGTCTCTCTCTAACTACATCTGGGACTCTGAGACGTGTCTTATCTCTCTGTTCCCACACAGTAAGCTTTTAGTTTTCATGCTTCGCAGGATTTCTGCTGTAGTGTTTTTGTCTTTACTTTCTTACAATATGACTTCTTTTACACTTACTGGGCCAATAAAATATTTGGTCAGTGAAGGCCCAAACCACAATTTCCCATCTGACCACCTTTAAACTATCTTTACCTAGAACGTGTCACAAACAGGAATAAAACATTACAGTAAAAGGTTATGTGTAACAATGAAATTAATGAAGTGTAGAGTCAGTCATAGTATTTAAGTTAGTGTTCGTTAATTAGCAAGAAGACCCGAAGTAGGGATTTCCTAGGATTCTTGCATGTGACACTGAACTTCTACACCTCTGAATCTTTCCGGGGATCCACTGGGGACATATGTGGTATCTCACAGTCACCAGCACATCAGTGCAACAAAGAGATCACCAATGCCCTTTTCTGGAGGGATGGGGATTATGTGCACTTCTGCATGGATCCCAACTCTCAAGCTGAGAGGGCCATCGGGATTGGGCCCTTAGCTGGATTCCCCAGATGCAGGGTGTCATTGACTGTACGCATACGGCCATCAAGGCTCCCGCTGGCAAGCCAGAGGCCTTCATCAATAGGAAGGGCTCGTACAACTTGTCTGTGACCACTGTTAATGGATCCTGCAGGCCGGTGCCATTTTCTGGGAAATTGCCATGAAGCCTGCATTTTAAGGCAATCCCAGGAGCTTTTCCGGCCCCCTGTGTGACTTTATCCTTGGAGACAAGGGTGACCCAGTCAGGACATGACTATTGATACCTGTGAGGAAGCCACGCTCAGATGCAGAGGAGAGATACAACATCTGCCAAAGGAAAATGCGTGCAACTATCGAGCAGACCATTAGTCTACTCAAGATGAGATTCAGGTGAGTGGATAGGTTTGGTGGAGCAGTTCAGTATGCCCTGGCAAGGGTCTCACATAATGTGGTGGTTCACTGTGTATTGCACAACCTGGTGCTACAGAGGGAAGAGGTGTTGGCCACTATGGATATCGAGGAACGTGATACCTCCTGGGACAATGAGGATGTGGAGGAGGAAGCTAGTCAAGCATCACCAGATGAAGTACCCCAGGGACAACAGGAAAGAATTCATGAGATATGTGCAAGGGCGCCCTTATACAGTAACATTTTCTATGGTGCTTATTGCCAGATGTAATAAAGCCTTACCTTTATGCAGCCCAGTTGTCGTGTTCCTTCCTTTAGCAATCTATCGCTCAGCAGCAAGGCATGACAAGTGGGGGTTAAAGAGGAGGTGGCATTACATTGCTGATCAAGGAGTCAATTACTGCAGTAAGGTGGAATGATATCTTAGAAGTTTCCTCAAATGAGGCCATATGGGTAGAACTTAAAAACAAAAAGGGGGCAATCACTTGGCTGGGAGTGTACTACAGGTCTCCAAACAGTCAGTGAGAGATAGAGGAGCAGATGTGTCAGTAAATCATAGAGAGGTGTAAAAAAAATAGGGTAATAATAGTAGGGGATTTCAACTTCCCCAATATCAATTGGGATAGTCTTAGTGCAAAAGTCTTAAAGGGGGAGGAATTCTTAAAATGCATCCAGGAGAGCTTTTTGAGCCAGCATGCAGAAAGTCCTACAAGAGAAGGGGCAGTACTAGACCAAATCCTAGGAAATGAAGACAGACAAGTGGTCGAAGTGTCGGTGGGGGAGCATTTTGGGGATAGTGACCATAACTCTGTCAGATGTAAGGTAGTTATGGAAAAGGACAAAGATGGACCCGAAATAAAGGCACTGAATTGGCGGAAGGTCGATTTCAATATGATAAAACAGGATCTGTTTTACCAGCAGCAACATCAGACCAGTGGGGGTCATTCAACGAAGAAATAGTGAGAGTTCAGAGCCAACATGTTCCTGTTAAGGTGAAGGGTAGGACCAACAAGTCCTGGGAACCCTGGATGTCAAAGGATATAGAGGATTGGGTAAGGAAAAAAAGGAGGCTTATGGCAGAGTGCTAAAAACAGTGGAGGCCCTAGAGGAGTATAGAAAGTGTAGGGGGTACTGAAAAAAGTAATTTGGAGAGCGAAGAGGGGACATGGAAAAACACAGGTGGGCAAGATAACGGAAAATCCCAAGGTGTTTCATAAGTATATTAAGGGCAAGAGGATAACCAGGGAAAAAGTAAGGCCCATTAGGCCTGTGTGTGGAGCCAGAGGACATAGTTGAGGTTTTAAACGATTACTTTTCATCTGTGTTCACTATAGAGAAGGACAATGTAGGTGCAGAAATCAGGGAGGGGAATTGTGATATACTTGAACATATTAGCATTGAAAAGGAATAAGTATTAGCTGTTTTAGCAGGCTTAAAAGTGGATAAATCCCCAGGCCCAGATGAGATGTATCCCAGGCTGTTATGTGAGGCAAAGGAGGCTATAGCAGGGGCTCTGACAAAAATTTTCTCTCTGGCCACAGGAGAGGTACTAGAGGACTGGAGGACAGCGAATGTGGTACCATTATTCAAGAAGGGTAGCAGGGATAAACCAGGTAATTACTGGCCGATGAGTCTAACATCAGTGGTAGGGAAACTATTGGAAAAAATTCTGAGGGACAGGATTAATCTCCACTTGGAGATGCAGGGATTAATCAGGAATAGTCATCATGGCTTTGTCAGGGGGTGATCGTGTCTAATTAACTTGATTGAATTTTTAGAGGAAGTGGCTAGTTGTGTAGATGAGGGTAAAGCAGTTGATGTAGTCTCCATGGACTTCAGTAAGGCTTTTGATAAGGTCCCGCATGAGAAATTAGTTAAGAAGGTAAGAGCCCATGGGATCCAGGGCAATTTGGAAAATTGGATCCAAAATTGGATTAGTGGCAGGAAGCAAAGGGTGTTGGTCGAGGGTTGTTTTTTCGAGTGGAAGCCTGTGACCAGTGGTGTACCACAGGGATCGGGGCTGGGACCCTTACTGTTTGTATTGTACATTAATGATTTCGACATGAATATAGGAGGTATGATCAGTAAGTTCACAGATGACATGAAAATTGGTGGCGCCGTAAATAGTGAGGAGGAAAACCTTAGATTACAAGACGATATAGATGGACTGGTAAGATGGGTGGAGCACTGGCAAATGGTATTTAATCCTGAGAAGTGTGAGGTGATGCATTTTGGGAGGACTAACAAGGTAAGGGAATATACAGTGGATGGTAGGATCCTAGGAAGTACAGAGGGTCAAAGGAACCTTGGTGTACTTGTCCATAGATCACTGAAGGCAGCAGCACAGGGAGATAAGATGGTTAGGAAGGCATACGGGATACTTGCCTATATTAGCCAAGGCATAGAATATAGGAGCAGGGAGGTTATGATAGAACTGTATAAAATGTGAGTTAGGCCACAGCTGGAGTACTGAGTACAGTTTTTGGCACCACACTATAGGGAGGATGTGATTGCACTGGAGAGGGTGCAGAGGAGATTCACCAGGATGTTGCCTGGGCTGGAGCATTTCAGATATAAAGAGAGACTGAAAAGGCTAGGGTTATTTTCCTTAGAGCAGAGAAGGCTGAGGGGAGAACATGACTGAGGTATACAAAATTATGAGGGGCATAGGTTAGATAGGAAGAAACCTTTTTCCTTAGCAGAAGGGTTAATAACCAGGGGGCATCGATTTAAGGCAAGGGGCAGGAGGTTTAGAGGGGATTTGAGGAAAAAATGTTTCACCCAGAGGGTGGTTGGAATCTGGACCACACTGCTTGAAGAGGTGGTCAAGGCAGGAACCCTCAAAATATTAAGAAGTATTTAGATGAGCACTTGAAATGCCATAGCATACAAAGTTACACGTCAAGTGCTGGAAAATGGGATTAGAATAGTTAGGTGCCTGATGGCCTGCACAGACACGATGGGCCGAAGGACCTGTTTCTGTGCTGTATAACTGTATGACTCTATGACAGCACACAGTTGGCAAAGCTCAAGACTTGACCCCTCGCAGCAAGATTCCTCGCTTTGAGCCCTTTGACAGAGACACGGTTAAGATGAAGCCCCAAAGGCTATAAATAAGCGGAAGGAGATCTTGTGAGGTAGGAGCATACCTTTATTATCCCTGATGACAAACGCTACCCTTCCTATTTACATTAAATAGTCACCATGAATTCCAAGTGCTTCTAGCTGCTCTTTATTCTTTTGCATGTGCTCCAATGTGGGGCTCCCCCTGTGCTGTCAGTTGAAGTAGAGGCAGGCTGCTGGTCTTGCTGCCCCTTAGCTAGGAATGACCTTGGCCTTCATCCTCTGGATGTCTGAGGCCTGGAGGGACCCAGCATGCTGAGGCCCTCCTGCACCGAAGCAGTTCTACCTTCTGTCATCAGGGATGAAGGAGGATCGGGTGTCACTGGCAGACGGCTGAGGAAATGCTGCCTGGACCAAGAGCACCCTGAGAGGAATTCCCCAGCTACGGGAGTCAGCTGCTCTCCCCCCTTGCAAGGCGCACATATGCCTCCCACTGACCTGAGAGTGCAGGTAGCTCCAGGTGCCTCGTCCCCCTCTCGCCTTCCCACTACTACCTTGAGCCCATGATCAAGACAAGGGTATTCAGTTCTGCACAAATCTCCTGCAGACACTGAGTGCTCTGCTGGATGTGGCTTTCCATTGAGCGCCTCCAATCTCTAAATAGACAATGCCACTCATGCAGCATTCAGAGGCATTGCAGCACTCAAGGCCTGGATGGACTCCTCCATCATCCATGCATGGGAACACATAGACTCAGGCATCTCTGCCAGATGTTTCCTGACCTCTCACTGCAGCTGCAGCTTTTCCCTTGATGCTGGCGCCACCAGAGTCACATCATGGGCCTGGGGATCTGCATGGGCCTGGCCTCCCGCAGTCCTGCGACTGTCAGAATCCTGGGCTGTCACAGCCTCTGTCAGCTGCTTGGGTGTGCCTGTGATGTACTCACCCAAATCTAACTGTGAGGGTATACCCACCCACGTGTGAATATCTACGCTGGTGGAAGGTGTGGGTGTATGAGGTGACGGTGCACTCTCTGAGGCTCCCTCCTCCTGCTCCTCATAGGCAGCAGCCTCTCCCACAATCTCTGCAGCTCTTTGCTGATGTTCAGCATGACCTGCATGAAAGAACAGAAGTATTGAAGGGTTAAGGGCCTCCCCTTGCAGGGTTCCAACTACTCATATGTTTGAGCTCCCTGTATGCAATGGTTGCCACGTGACCAGAATAGCTCCTTTGCTGCAGATGCACTCTTGTGCCCATGTCATCCTTAGTCATTGTCTTGGGGAGGCTCCCCGTCTTTCTGTCTGCTACAGATTGTTCACCTTCTGGCCATGCCAGCTCCATGGCTTCCTGCTCCAACATCTCTCAGTACATGGAGATGTGGCAGTCCACCACAGTCTTGGCCCACTCTCTGTGTTTGTGTGCTATTTTCTCCTGCAGACACAATGATGAGTGTTGTTGGTTTTCCAGCAGGGACAAGCCCAAGACCTATGCTGGTGGCAATCCAGACATCAATGATGGGGCCACACAGATGCCTCCTGCATGTGGTCCCTTTCCAGAGACTTTCTGTGGGTCTTCAATGACAGACAGGTGCCTTTCAGTGCAATTTAGTCATGCCTCAGGCAATGATTCTTTATATCTTGTTCCTATGCCCATGACTGGATGGGCACTCCCTCTCCACCCAACACACCCTCTTACTTTGACACTTGCAAGACCCAAAAGGTCATTTTAATGGCCCGGATGTGATCATTGAACTGCTTGTGGCACTGAATCCAGGTCCTTTGAGGAATCCCATGACTGTTGACCTACTCTGCTATCTGCACCCAGGCTTGTTTGGTCAGGTGGGCCAGTCTCCTCCTCCCATCCCTCGAGAAGACGACCTCCCGCCTTTCCTTTGCAGCCTAGAGGAGAACCTGGAGGGAGGCATCACCAAATTGTGGGGCCTCCCAAGGTCTGTGCTCTGCCATGATTGTGTTGCTTCTCTTGCTGGAAGAAATCCTTACAGTGGAAAATCATATGTTTAATGCAGGGCTGGCAACCTTTTAAATATGGTACCAGTACCTCCCGCAGTGTCAGCTGATACCACTGTATCCACCACCATCCTCTTCATTGGACAGCCCCCACGCCTCATTACTCTTAATTGGCCGGCCACCACTTGCTCGCTTGTGGCCGGCAGCTCATGGCCCGAATGGAAACCGACCCCAATCCGGTCCCGTCATTAGGACTGCGGCTTTCGAACAAAATCCAGCCCATTATTTCCCATGAATCTCATATACAAACCATTGAGTAATCTGTCAAGAGTAAGTTACATCCTACAAATACTGTTTGGATAAGCTTATAAGATGGTGAAATTATTTAATAATTGTTAAAACATTAAATCAGTTTACAAAACCTATACGATGGATAATGATTAAGAATCCTTGAATCTTTCTGCATCACAGGGATGATAATCCTTTTTGATTTGATCTTTTTATGTGGTTAAAAACCACTTTCAGAAATAGGGTTTATTTAAGTGTAAATTTTGAGAGGGAAATGTGGTAAAAGCAAAGGGAACAAAAGACTGATACCACAAATATCACAATCCAAAGATTCCATTATAGGGAGACTATGGGGGATATCTAGTAAAGATTCCTGCTGCTTTATAAGACCTGTTTTTAGAATCTATTCATCAAATCCAATCCATGTTTTTCCATTTCTATGAGAGACCTTTTCTTCTCCCCTGTCATAAAGTGTAAGCAATAATTCAGCAAAGCAAAATATAATCTTGCCTCAAATATTAGAATGGGTGTTTATATTGATACTACTGTGAACAGTAACTAGTTCACATGCTGAAGGATTTGTATGTTAAAGACATGCCCTATTAAAATTCAATTCACAGAATCACAGAATTGTTACAGCATTGAAGGAGACCATTCAGCCCATTGTGTTTGGACTGGCTCTCCAAAAGAGCAGTTTACCTAGTGCCATTGTTTACAGCTCTTGGCATCTTTGCCACAGACGATTCATGTTGGCAATAACATAAACCATCAGCTAGGCATCACAGTAAAAGTGTGCTGGCCACGCAAAGATTTCCAAATTATATGTGCCTCTGTTAAAGTGAGCAATTGTGGCTAAGTTAAACAAGATTTTGTAGAAACTGCCTGATATTCTGCACATATAACTGCTAACTAACTGTGCACATGTGTCTATCAGAGAAGAGGAGAATCAACTGTAAGGGCTTCCACTCAGTGAACTGGAAAATTGTATATAAACCCAAGGGGGAACTGCTCAGTGGGGTGGCAAAAGTGACCTAACAGTGCAATTTTTTCATTTGCCAACAGGGTGTTTTCCAGGACAAAAGATGTGCTATTAATGACTACTTGGGGAAAGCTCTTCTCATTGTAATTAATTGATGTTAAAGATAAATATGAATAGACCTAATAACACAACATATTCTATTAATAGGCATTTACTGTGCATTGTCATATTAATGCATAGCCATCAATATAGATGTATAGAAAAATAAATTAGCTACTGCTGCTCTTGCTATTTCTGGAGATTTTTCACATGAATAGGGAAAATTATGAGTTCAAAGAATAGAATCATATAACACAAAAGGAAGCTATTCGGCCCATAGTACTTGGGCTGGCTCTTTTGAAAAAGCTACGCAGTTATCCCCACTCCTCTGCTTTTTCCAATAACTTTGCAAATTTTTATTTTCAAGTATAGTCCCCACCTGTGTGAATGTGAATTGTCCATTTTATACGCTGGCCAGTGTATCCAGAAAGATCAATTTCAAGTAGACTTTTGACTTAATTTCAGAAATTAAAGCTTAGCACATTGTTATTTAGCTCCTGTCAGCTCAGGAATATGAGTTCAGATTCCCAAGCACTATGTCTTCCTGGTGAAGTTGATTCTCCGAAGTAGTGATCAGGAAGTGACCATTGGCATAAAAACAGAAAGTGCTGGAAATACTCAGCAGGTCTGGCAGCATCTGTGGAGAGAGAAGCAGAGTTATCATTTTAGGTCTGTGACCTTTCATCAGAACTGTCAATGATTAGAAAAGAATTAGGTTTTAAGCAAATGAAGGGGGGGGTCGGGAGGGGGGGATGTGGTGCGGGGGCGGTGTGGTGTTGGTGGGGATGAGAACAAAAGGGAAGGTGTGTGATAGGGCAGAGGGTAGGAGAGATTAAATAACAAAGCTGTCATGGGACAAAGGCAAAGAGCATGCTGTTACGACCAAGTGAGAAAGTGATCTCAGCCTTTGCCTGGTTTAACCGTAACAGATTAAACCAGTTTTTAGCTCCCCTTCAGTGAATCCTTGTTCACTGCTTTTCAATTGTCGGACAAAGAAATCAATCAGACAGGTTTTCTTAAATTTAAACAGGAAAGGTAGAAGTTTATTAATCTTAAACTTAAACACACACGCAGATAGAGACAGAAAAGTAGAAAGAATAAAGGGAAGAAGTTTGAGGCAATAGCTAGATTTCTATTTATGGTCCTTTGAGTTTAATGTAGAGTCTTTGATTGCCAGTAAGTCTTGCCGTTTCGTTGAGGCTCAGTGCACGCTTTAAAACTTATTTCGATGTAGGAGTTTTTTCTCTCTTGACTTCACTGGATCCAGAGATTAGTGAGAGAGAGAGAGAACTAGCCAGGAGAGAGGTTCTCTTCCAACTTCAGTTGCAATCTGCAGTCTGACCCAAGCTGTCCTGTGAGCAGTTCAAAACAAGACCTGGGCCAACAGGTTAGTCACGTGACTCACTTTTTTAACAAACTCCTGCGTTTGTGGATACCAAAGCTCTCGTTGGGGTTGGGGGGTGGGGGGTGGTGTAGTGCTGTCTCTTACACCAACAAGATGTGGATCACCATTGCCCAGACCAATCTCTGTGAATTGAATCAGTGAGCAGTTTCCATTATCTTTGCCTCAGCGACTATCTCTGAGAATGTAAATTTTTTTTTCCCAGCCATTGCTGATCTCTTTAAATAAGTTATCTCTCCACTCCAGCAACAGTTTAAAATTAATATTCATGTGATGAAATTAACATGTCTCATTCTTGTGGTTAAAGACAAAGCATTAGTCCAGAGAGAGTGTTAAAGGCAGATTAATGAGCAACTCCGTCCACATGAAAAAACAGGCACATGGTTAAAAACAAAAATAGGAAAATATAAAAGAAGGCCAGTCATGCTTTGAAATTGTCGAACTCAAGCTTGAGTCTCTACGAGGCTGTAGAGTACCTAATCAAAAGATCAGGTGCTGCTTCTCGAGCTTGCATTGATGTTCACTGGAACACTGAAGTGGGCCAAGGACAAAAATGTGGGCATGAGAACAGGAGGTGTGTGTTGAAATGGCAAGCAACCGGAAGCTCAGGATCATGCTTTCAGATTTTAGTGACCATTGGTAGGCAGTCTCTCCATTTTTCTCTTGCTCCCAGTCAGAATTTAATGATTTGAGAAAGATTATTGGCCTTCAATATTGTTAAATTTCCAATAATTATATTTGTAAAAAATATTTATGGCTGCAGACAACCTATGCAAGGTGAAAGGTTTTCATTTTCTTCAGCTATGAAAAGCTGAACGGGGCTGAAGTACACAGCAGTTTTGCTAGTTTTGCCTCTAGTCAGTTTCACCACTATAGTAGGTATTATAAATGTAGCGTGAGTTTC
Source organism: Heterodontus francisci (assembly GCF_036365525.1). Taxonomy (NCBI): domain Eukaryota; kingdom Metazoa; phylum Chordata; class Chondrichthyes; order Heterodontiformes; family Heterodontidae; genus Heterodontus; species Heterodontus francisci. The sequence goes on from NC_090376.1 coordinate 109,468,378, forward strand.
AGCAGGATTTGTCATTTGTTTGTCAATTAAGGCTCCTGAAAGGACTTCATGGTATTTGCTCTCTTGACATGGTGCAAAAAGCGGCTTCAACTGCTCGAAATAGTTGGTGCGCTTAATGGGTGGAATCTTCTCCTCTTATGGAATGCGTGCGAGTCGGGACCATTTCCAGGTCCCGACCCCATTCTGACTGTCAGGCGCCCGCCTGGGAAATCATCCCGGGCACAGCCAATTAAGAGGCCGCCTCCAGGTCTGTTGTCCAGTTAAGGATGGCGGGTATGTCCCTGAGGTTGCAGGCCCAATCAGAGCACCTTCAGCCTTGGAAGGCCAGCAGCGCCCACAGCCAGAAATGGGCACTGCCACTTTTCAAGGGGGAACATAAAGACACCTCCATCTTGAGGAGCCTTCTGAATAAATTTGGATTTGTTTAAAAAAGATCTGGCCACAGCTGTGTGGCCACTCTTGTGGAGGGGAATCAGCCTATAAATGGGCAGTTAATTATGCAGTAAAAACAAGAAATGCTGGAAACACTTATCAGGTCTGGCAGCATCTGTGGATAGAGAAGCAGAGTTAGCGCTGCAGGTCAGTGACCCTTCTTCAGAACGGGACCTGAAACATTAACTCTGCTTCTCTCTCCACAGACGCTGCCAGACCTGCTGAGTGTTTCCAGCATTTCTTGTTTTTATTTCAGATTTCCAGCATCCGCAGTATTTTGCCTTTAAGTTAATTATGCAGATTGGCTAGCCTCTGCAGGTTATGACCCATCTCCGGGAAGATTGCCTGGAGGCAGGAACGTGATGACGGTCTGCTGACCTCATGCCAGCTTCTGTGAAATTCCTCCTGATCCTGCCTTCAATCCAACCCTGTGGGACCTGGACAATTCTGCCCAATATGCCTTTGTAATTTGCCACAGTAATGGCAAATGATTTGCATCATTTGCCTGATATAGGCGACTGTCATAGGTAAGCTTGGTTGCTGTAAGTGGTGGTGTCTGTGTATAACCAATTCCTTTGAAAGTTATTATTGAGTCTGCTTCTACCACCCTTTCAGGCAGTGTATTCCAGATCATAATATCTCCATTCTGGTTCTTTTGCCAATTATCTTAAATCTATGACTTTTGGTCACTGACAACCCCCAACAGTGGAAACATTTTCTCCTTATTTGCTCTATCAAAACTCTCTATAATTTTGAACACCCAATTAAATCTCCCCTTAACTTTCTCTGCTCTGAGGCGAATAATCTCAGCTTTTCTAGTCCCTTCACAATTCCAGTGATGAACACTTATTTAAGCATTCATGCAAATAATGTATTAACAGCTGGCCACTCTAAACTAACCAGCATGGTGCAATTTCCCAGTGACAACTGTTATGAACGCTGAACTTTGTAATATGATAATGTTTTAAAAATTGTGATTTTTAAAAGTTTAAAATGGAGTCTGGAAGGTCAGGTGACTTTACATCCACTCTGATCAAGGAGAAGACAGATCAAATACATTTTGTTGAAAAAAGAGACTGCAGGAATAACACCTAAAGAGCAGTGGGCTTCACCCTCCCAGACTTTTGTTCGTAAACAAGGTGGTCATTGATTCTGAAGATGTGAATGTACCAAGAAGCTGTTAACACCTGGGAACAATGGAAGGCCCATGCAGCTCTGTGAAACCAGGCTCCTGAACTCTGCACATTGGAACAGGATCATAAGCTATTGACTTTTGAGTCCAGATAAATATAACAGATTTTCTGAAGGCAGACAGGCTGTAAGAGAAGAAAGCCAAGGCTGCGGCCTCAAGAGTGAGAGAGAGAGAGAGAGAAAGAGAGAGGGAACACCTGCTCTCAAAAGCCTGAGACAGCAAACGGCTGCAAAGACTTGAAGCCATTTTGAAAGTTGAAGATTACGGAGAATAGAAGACCAGCAGGATCACCAGGAATCTCCGCTCAGTCCGCAAGCAGGACCCTGAGCTTCCGGTTGCTTGCCATTTCAACACTCCCCCCTGCTCTCATGCTCACATCTCTGTCCTGGGATTGCTGCAGTGTTCCAGTGAACATCAACGCAAGCTCGAGGAACAGCATCTCATCTACCGATTAGGCACACTACAGCCTGCCGGACTGAACATTGAGTTCAATAATTTCAGAGCATGACAGCCCCCCATTTTACTTTCATTTTTAGTTATTTTTTCTTCCTTTTTTTTTATATTCCTTTTTACATTTTTTACAATCTTTTTTTGCATTTATTTCATTTCATCTTAGTTTGTTCAGTTTGCTTACCCACTGTTTTTTTCAGGTTGTTTTTCTTCAGGTTTGCACTTGCTGCTGTTCAATATTCAGTGTATTCACACCTAATCTGTACTAATGCTTTGTCTTTCAACACACCATTAACATATTGTTTGCCTTTGCTCCATGACCTTTTGGTCAGCTATGTGGCCTGGTCCAATCTGCACTTCCTCCTTTGTTATCTCCTGCCCCACCCCCACCTCACTTGTTTATAATCTGTGACTTTTCTAATATTTGTCAGTTCCGAAGAAGGGTCACTGACCCGAAACGTTAACTCTGCTTCTCTTTCCACAGATGCTGCCAGACCTGCTGAGTGATTCCAGCATTTCTTGTTTTTGTTTCAGATTTCCAGCATCCGCAGTATTTTGCTTTTATCACCAGGAATCAACTTATTTATGGACATCCAGGTCGGAAGTGTTCAGAGAAGTGAACAAAGGGGACATTGATTTTTGAAAAGGTCTGGGAGATCCAACCCATTGCAACTGGAGGGGTGTGGGACTTTTAATCGCAAAGGATTTCACCATCAAGAAGGACTATCTAACCTATAAGTATAGTGGGAGATTTTCTAATATTTTAATAAGTAATCTGGGACATCAGCCAATTACAAAGTACTATCTGGTTCGTGGGGATTTCCTTCAGTTTAGTTGTTCTAGTAAAAGTCTTAAAACATGAAATCTTGGGCTGAATTTTAATTGCACGCCGCGCTCCATGGTGGCACACTTTCAACTTGACGGCCTTCCGACACGGAAGTACCACCAAGGAGCCCCCGTGATATTACGCGCGGGGGCTCATTTAAATAGATGAGGCGGAACAGCCGCCCCCGATGAAGTAGAGGGGGCAGCTGCCGTGTCCCCGGCAACGGCATCCAACGTCACCACGCAGGGGCAGGCGCCATTTTTAAAGGTCTTTAAGCCCTTAGATGAAATTACAATTTTTAATGGTGTAGCATTATTAACTTTCTAATTAATTTTTTTTATCTTTCATTGGATAAAAACTGTTGTGATGGTGGCCCTTTCCCCCGCCCCCCACCCCCCCAGTGGTCATTTCATTGCCAAAAAATACCTCATGTCTGGGATCAACACTAAGGCAAGCAGAAAATTGGAAATGGGAATATAAAATGATCCCTAGCAATAATTTTAAAACTTCAATGCAGGTTTCTTGTGGTTTTCAGTGTCCACATTTGAAGCCAGTACCTTCCTAGAACAGATTAAAAGTCCTATCTGTTGAAGAGTTGAGGAATGTAGCTGGGCAGTTGGAGATTACTATCCGTTCAAAAGCTCAGAATCCTAAAACTTGTGGCCAACCATTTTAAAATTGACACTGAAGAACTCAAGACAGGCAACTCAAGAGTCTGGAACAGACACAGCAACATTAACTAAGGTACAAATAGAACAGAGAAGACTAGAATGAGAATTCCAGAAGAAGAAAGAGCAGAGCTGGACACTGTTATTGCAAAGCAAACTAACAGTAATAGCCCATGAGGTTTATTCACTGTTGCCTGATGAGAGTTCATAAGACTATGAAATGATTAAAAATGCTATCCTGGGTGCATACGAGCTAGTACCAGAGGTGTACCACCAAAAATTCCAAAACCTGAGAAAACAGCCTGAACAAAGTTACCTCATGTTTGAAAAGGTTAAACAGCTTGCTTTTGACCAGTGGAAACAGACACTTAAGATGGAGTTCACAAATTAAAACATAAGAGAGGTGATCCTCCTTGAGGAGTTCAAAAACTCACTTCCCCTTTCCATAAGAAACAGCGTGGAGGAATAAAAGGTTCCAAGAGCCAGGTAGACAGCAATCCTGGCTGATTATTATACATTTATTCACAAAACCTTGCTCCAGGGAAACCCTTCGCTAGTCACCTCCATAAGCCTGAAATGGATAAAAGGTGGGAGGGTGATAAGAGGATGAACAGCCATGTGCGAGAAGGGAGATCTGGAAACACAGGTGGCCCTCCTCAGGACTAAAAGGAAGGTGTTGAGAACAGGAGTGATGCCCAAAAGCCTGTTCGTTTCCATTGTAACAAGGCAGGTCAACTTCGAGCTTACTGCTGGAAGTTATGGAGAAAACCTATAGTTTTATTCAAGGTACACCAGATCAGTGCAGGAAAAGGGGCCCTGATGGAAAACACAGCAGACTAGGCTGTGGCTTTAACTGCAGCAGTAAAACTCAGTAAACCTACCGCTGAGAGTGGGGGAAAATGTCACAAAATCCCTGAGAGTTAACATGATTTTATATCCAGAGGAAAAGTGACCCCATACCCCTCGAGTGAGGCAAGTAAGCCCATAATAATACTTAGGGATACAGGGGCCACCCAATCCCTTCTGCTGGGGAAAAGGCATAATCTTTCCCCCAGAGAGTGCATTAAATGCGAGAGTGCTAGTAAACGGTATCGGAGGAAAGTATATGCCCATACCTTTATACCGGATGCACCTGCAATGCGATCTTGTTTCAGGACCAGTAACCGTGGGCAGTGTCCCCAGTTTACCTGTGGTTGAGGTCAACCTGCTCCTGGGTAATGATCTGGCAAGGGCAAAGGTGGTAGCGTCCCCAGTGGTTTTAGAGAGAACAAAAGAGGTTAGGGAGACAGAGCAGTTACAGGACAAGGTCCCTGACATTTTCCCTGACTGTATGGTGACTCGGTCCAGATGGAAGTCAAAGACCTGTTTATTATGTGTCAAGAGCATTGTCTGACAATGAGTTGAGATACGCCATGATAGAGAAAGAAGCTCTTTCAGTCACATGGGCTTGTGAAAAGTTTTCAGACTATATTATCAGCTTAAAGGTTGTCTTAGAGACAGATCACAAATCCCTAGTTTTCTTAGTTGACAAAAAGAAACTCACTAGGATGCCTCTTGGATCCAGAGATTCCAGTTGCTGCTAATGAGGTTCACCTACGAAATAGTATATGTGCAGGGCAAGTAGCAAACGACAGCAGATGCATTGTCCCAAGCTAGGTCGACCATCCTACGCAACAGGATATTAACTTCATTCATGAAATTGAGTCATATTCTCTGGCAACTGCATCATAATGGCCAGCAAGTTCAAATAAGCTCCAACAAATTCGTCATGCGCAGATACAAGATGAAGAATGCATTCATATCCTCCAAAATTGCAGGTGAGGATGGCCGCAACAGAGTCCCAGTGGTAAGAGGATGAAAATGTTCTTTGAACACAGAAGACACTTTACCCTAGTGGATGATATGCTGGTATATGACGAGAGACTGCTGATCCCAGAGTCACTCAGGGTAGAGATCCTGTAGAAAATACACCAGAATCTTATGGGAATAACTAAATATAGGAGCATGGGCTCAGGCGTCCGTTTGGTGGCCAAGAATATCGAAAGATATAGAAGAAATTATTTCAAATTGCCATGTTTGTGCAGTGCACAGACAGGATCAGAGAGAACCTCTTATCTTGACCCAATTCCCAACCAGACTGTGGGAACATCTGGTGATGGATCTATTCATCATTGATAGAAAATCCTATCTGATTGTAATAGATTACTTTTGTAGGTGATCGAGGTAAAACATATGTACACAACAACTGAAGCAGTCATTCAAGTGTTACAAGAAACCGTCTCAACACATGGTATACCTAATCAGATAGTGTCCTATAATGAACCACAATTTGCAAACGATTACTTCACGCACTTAGCAGAAAAATGTGGATTTGTACATCCAACATGTTCCTCTAGGTATCCACAATCTAATGGCCCATCTGAGTGAACAGCCAGAACTATTAAAGCACTGTTAAAGAAAAATCAAGATTTTCAAATAGCACTTCTGAACTACAGAACTACTCCATTGTTATGGTCATTAGCACCATCCAAATTGTTAATGGGAAGAAAACATAGAACACAACTTCCAATCCGACCCAGGAAGTTATTTCCAGGGCTACAAGTCCATGATTATCACAGAATTCAAGACAGAGAAAAATCTTATTGAAAGCAACAAGTCTATAAAAGGAAATACTGTACCAGGTACCTACCAAAGTTGTCAGAAGGGCAAAAGTTATGGGTACGAGACCAAAGCAGAGAAGGAGTAATCATCCAGAGAGAGGAGAATCAACAGAAATCTTATTTAGTAAGAACTTCTGATGGTGCTATGAGAAGAAACAGATGGAATCTTATTCCTATTCGTCAAAGATGCCAATCGATCATATATTTGGACAAATCAGATGTTGAACCTGAAATTCAGAAAGCACTAGATACTACAAACCTCAACGATGTCAAGAAACAAGGGATCAGAGAAAGACGACCACCTTCTGCATCTGACGACAACAGGATCAGTAAGAGTTGTGAAGCCTCCTGACAGATTGAATCTATAAAGTCAGAGACTTCACAGAATCACAGAATAATACAGTGCAGAAGAGGCCCTTCAGCCAATCGAGTCTGCACCGATGCATTAAAGACACCTGACCTGTCTACCTAATCCCATTTGCCAGCACTTGGCCCATAGCCTTAAATGTTATGACGTGCCAAGTGCTCATCCGGGTACTTTTTAAAGAATGTGAGGCAACCTGCCTCTACCACCCTCCCAGGCAGTGCATTCCAGACCGTCACCACCCTCTTGGTAAAAATGTTCTTCCTCAAATCCCCCTTAAACCTCCTGCCCCTCACCTTAAACTTGTGTCCCCTAGTAACTGACCCTTCAACTAAGGGGAAAAGCTGCTCCCTATCCACCCTGTCCATGCCCCTCATAATCTCGTACACCTCGATCAGGTCATCCCTCAGTCTTCTCTGCTCCAGCGAAAACAACCCAAGCCTATCCAACCTCTCTTCATAGCTTAAATGTTCCATCCCAGGCAACATCCTGGTGAATCGCCTCTGCACCCCCTCCAGTCCAATCACATCCTTCCTATAATGTAGTGACCAGAATTGCACACAGTACTCCAGCTGTGGCCTTACCGAAGTTCGATACAACTCCAACATGACCTCCCTGCTTTTGTAATCTATGCCTCGATTGACAAAGGCAAGTCTCCCCTATGCCTTTTTCACCACCCTATTAACCTGCTCTTCTGCCTTCAGAGATCTATGGACAAACACGCCAAGGTCCCTTTGTTCCTCGGAACTTCCCAGTGTCAGGCCATTCATTGAATACTTCCGTCTCACATTACTCCTTCCAAAGTGTATCACCTCACACTTTTCAGGGTTAAATTCCATCTGCCACTTTTCTGCCCATTTGACCATCCCGTCTATATCTTCCTGTAACCCAAGACACTAAGCCTCGCTGTTAATCACTCGGCTAATCTTTGTGTCATCCGCAAACTTACTGATCCTACCCACCACATAGTCATCTATGTCATTTATATAAATGATAAACAATAGGGGACCCAGCACAGATCCCTGTGGTATGCCACTGGACACTGGCTTCCAGTCACTATAACAGCTGTCTGTCATCACTCTCTGTCTTCTACAGCTAAGCCAATTTTGAATCCACCTTATCAAGTTACCTTGTATCCCATGTGCATTTGCTTTCTTGATAAGTCTCACATGTGGGACCTTGTCAAAGGCTTTGCTGAAATCCATGTAAACTACATCAACTGCACTACCCTCATCTACACACCTGGTCACTTGCTCAAAAAATTCTATCAAATTTGTTAGGCATGACCTCCCTCTGACAAAGCCATGCTGACTATTCCTAATCAAATCTTGCCTCTCCAAGTGGAGATAGATTCTCTCCTTCAGAATTTTCTCCAATAGTTTCCCTACCACTGACGTGAGACTCACTGGTCTGTCGTTTGCTGGCTTATCTCTACAACCGTTCTTAAATAATGGGACCACATTAGCTTTTCTCCAGTCCTCTGGCACCTCCCCCGTGGCCAGAGAGGAATTAAAAATTAGGGTCAGAGCCCCTGCAATCTCCACCCTCGGCTCCCACAGCATCCTGGGACACAAATCGTCCGGACCTGGAGATTTGTCCACTTTTAAGCCTTCCAAAACCTCCAATATCTTGTCACTCCCGAAGACAATTTGCTCAAGAACCTCACAGTCTCTCTCTCTGAGTTCCATATCTACATCCTCATTCTTTTGGGTGAAGACAGATGTGAAGTATTCGTTCAACACCCTACCAATGTCCTCCACCCACAGATTTCCCCCTTGGTCCCTAATGGGTCCTACTCTTTCCCTGGTTATCCTCTTCCCATTGATATACTTATAGAATATCTTGGGATTTTCCCTACTTTTACCAGCCAGAGCTTTCTCATATCCCCTCTTTGCTCTCCTAATTGCTTTCTTAAGCTCCATCCTACACTTTCTGTACTCCACTAATGATTCCATTGATTTGCTCTCCTTGTATTTGCTAAAAGCATCTCTTTTCCTTCTCATTGTAACCCTGAATGCTTCTGGTCATCCATGGTTCTCTGGGCTTGTTGCTCCTACCTATTACCCTAGAGGGAACATGTTGGGCCTGTACCCTCCCCATTTCCTTTTTGAATGCCCCCCACTGCTCTTCTGTAGATTTCCCAACAAGTAACTCTTTCCAGTCTACCTTGGGCGGATCCTGCCTTATTTTACTAAAATTCACTCTCCCCCAATCCAAAATCTTTTTTTGCAACTTGTCTATTCCTTTCTCCGTAACAAGCTTAAATTGTACCATGTTGTGGTCGCTATCACCAAAATGCTCCCCCCACCAACACATCAACCACCTGTCCAGCTTCATTCCCCAGAATTAAGTCCAGCACTGCACCCTCCCTTGTTGGATCCTCTACATATTGAGCTAAAAAGTTCTCCTGTATACATTTTAAGAACTCCACTCCATCTAAGCCCTTAACATGATGACTATCCCAATTAATGTTGGGAAAGTTGAAATCACCTAATATAATTACCCTATTATTATTTTTACATACCTCTGCGAATTACGCACAGATTTGCTCCTCAATTTCCCACTGACTATCTGGTGGTCTATAATAAACACCTAGCAATGTGGCTGTCCCTTTTTTATTCCTAAACTCTACCCATAAAGCTTCATTTGATGCCCCCTCCAAGATATCATCTCTCCTTACTGTAGTAACTGACTCTTTAACTAATATTGCAATGCCCCTTCCTCTTTTACCGCCTCCTCTGTCTCGCCTGAAAATTCTATATCCTGGGATAATGAGCTGCCAATCCTGCCCCTCCCTCAACCATGTCTCTGTGATGGCTACTATATCACAATTCCACATGTCAATCCTTGCCCTTAACTCATCTGTTTTACCTGTAATACTCCTGGCATTAAAGTAGAGGCCATCCATCCTGGTCTTACTCCCTTGAAACGTACTTCCGCTGTATTCCCTCTGACTTGTTTGCTTTAATTTCGGGGTGATTGGGTAGAATGCAAATAAAATATGAATGTATGTAAATATATTGTTACGACCACAGCCGGAGCAATGCACTGTCAATTCAGTCCCGTCACTCCACAGGTCACAGCCTATTATTTAAAGTTTTCCACACAACCAGAAAACAGCCAAATTAAACACACTAGTAACCCCCAGAAAAAAACAGACCAAACCAGGTATCTTTAGCCAACAACAAACTATTTATTTATTGAAAACTAAATCTTAAACACTATTAAGATAAATCTATGTCTAAAGACCTTATAACTTCTCATCTTAATCTAACTCCTCCAGTCACACACAGGCACTCAAAAATAGCAGTAGTTAACCAGTTTTAAAAAGTGGTGTTTTTTAAAAAAAACTAGCTGCTTCTTAAGAATAAATAAATAAGTAAGTATTTGTTGGTTATGTTCCTGATGGATGAGATATTCTAATATGGATTAGTCAAAGGCCACTCCAAGTCTTCACATGGATTTGATGCAGTAGTCTGTTCTTAATAGGCATTCAAACACTTTGGCTGCAGCGGGCATCAACAATTCCTTCAGCAATACAAACAGTCTTGAAAGAAGAAGGCTTTCTTTTCTTTTGGCACTTAACTCAGCCCACAGTTCCCTGTAGAATTTTTGCTGGTAGAGAATGCAGGCAGCTCTCTTCTCTTCAGTAACACACCTTACTGGAGAGTCTCTCAAAAACTAACTGGTTCAGACTGGTTCCTGCCGTCTCACACACAGTCAAATGGAAACATGACACCATGTGACCTCTCTCTCCCCTGCTGTCACCTAGGGTAAGAAGTGCAGCTGCTGGCACACAGTGCCTGAGAAATTTCAGAACTTTCTCTCCCTTAAAGGTGCACTGTTTTTATCAGAGTCTTAAAGGCACACACTGTTTTTAATCTATGGAGGAAATAAATACAAGTCTGTGACAATATAGATCTGGATAAAGACTTGGGAGGAGATGTAGTGTAAAGGTCTAAAAGGGTTAATGTTGAGAGAGTATAAAACAGGGTTGTCCAACATATGGCCCATGGGCCAGAATCCGGCCTGCCAAAGGTTTCTATCTGACCTGCAGGTGTAAACTGTACCCAGGGCGTTCCTCATCCTCACCAGGAATCTCTGAATGGAGAGCAGCTTCTACTTTCAGACCAGCTTTAAAAAAAATCAGAAATCAGTTTCAAAGCTGACATAGGGAACAGCCATTTCCCAACTTCAGACAGATTTGGGGGTTTTTAAAAGCCCACCGGAAAACCCGGAATTTGCCAAAATTCAGAGACCGCTTTTTCCACTCCTGTCAGCAGTGAAACTGACTTCTGATTTTTAAAAAAACTGATCAATTATCTGCTGAGCATTCCCACCGTCTGCAACTGTCAGAGAGAGAGAGGGAGTGGGGGGACAGAGAGAGAGAGAAGAGGGGGATAGAGAGAGAGAGGCAGGATAGAGAGCGAAAGAAGGGGAAACAGAGAGAAAAGGGGGGACAGACAGAGGGGGGGACACAGAGAGAGGAATATGGGACAGAGCGAGAGAGGGAACAGTGAGAGAGGGGGGAGAGAGAGAAAGAGGGAGGGTGGACAGAGAGGGGGATGCAGAGAGAGAGCAGGAGAAAGAATGATTAAGATCACTCCAGACACATGGACATCGATCAAGAATACACATCATTGCTACAAGTGTGTGGGAAAACATTGACTACTTGTGCAAGAAACAAAAGAAAGGTATCTCAATAAATCAGAGTCCAACATAGTGAAGAGAAAGTAAGTCAATAAATTATTCTTTTCATTTAAAGCTTCTTCACAAGAAATGTAAATTTGTTGCTGTTTTGATTCGTAGCACGATAAATTTTAATGCCGTTATCTTTCTGAAATTATCTCACTGCCCGCCCCCCCCACCCCCCATGTAAGGCAAAAATTACAATGTGGCTTCCCACACAAGCAGGTTGGACAACCCAGGTGTAACGAATACCTCCTACCATGAGGAGGTAAGAGATCACAAGTGAGAAAAACTTGAAGATAGAAGCAATGTGACTTTAGAGGAGTCACACAGACTGGTGTGAAGATGTACATAGTTATAATATAATAAAGGTTAATGTTCTAATTACTCCTGACTAAGGAATCTATTTAAGCTAAACTAACTAAGCATATTAAGGTGACGGCAGACCAAAAAAACATACAACAGTTGGCTGCAAATAAAAGTAGCCTTTACAAACTTGTGTTCTGTGCCTGCAGATTTGAGTGCTTGAAGTGGAAATCCAGAATTTGAACAGATAGATAAGTAGGCCATATTAAATTTCACATCCCTTCATTCAATTCTAATGAAGGGTCATATCTTTTCAACTGTTGATCCAGTTGTTTACCTTTTTCTTTTCACCTCAGTTACTGGGTCATTGAGAATTACTGGTGGTGATTTCAGTGGATGAATACTTGCTATGCTTCTGTGACATTCTTCTATCTGCTATTTTGCTGTACTTAAAATAAACACGTTGTCTATTCCATTAAAATCAGACAATGGAATGTCAACAAAACATGTTGGGCCAAATTTTCAACTTTGGAGTGGAAATTCAGCCGGGTGGTAATTCCATCCACCCATCTGTATCTGCTCCAGAACCAACCCATTTTCTTGGTTTCAGCTCATTATATATTGGTGGTAAACTCCCAATGGAATTTCTCGAGGGAACCTGCTAAGTGGTAGGAGCAGAATCCTGTTAGTGCTGTGACACCATAAGAGACAGCGAGGGATCTAAAATGTGGCAGAATTTCCCCAAAGATGAGGAAGAAGACTCTTGTTCAAGGCCTTAGTTAACCTCTGGAGGTTACTGCAGGAAAAGGAGGTTCCAACAAAGCCCTGTCCCACCATTTTTTCAACTCTTGACATTTGCTGTTGTTTCCCAAGGCTTGCATCATTTTCCACATGACACTTTCAGGTAAGTCGGGTAGAAAGAAGATAAAAACTCTCAGGGGAGAGAAAATTTAGAAGTTGCCCGTAGCTCCCCAGTAGAAAATGCTTTTAACCACAAATTCAGTGAGAGGGCATACCACAAATTAGCTGCAAATACAGAAATAGATAAACCAAGAGAGACAGCACACACACATTCATACACACACAGCAAAATCATGGAGAATAAACTGCTACTGGGTATTATTAGTAGAATTCATAACAGCAACAGGAAGAAACAGAGACGGTTCTATGACAAAATCAAAGCTCCAGGCACATCGTGGTGTTAAAGCTGTACTTTAATTACTTTAAAAAAAAAATCTAGCACAGACCTGTGATCGATGTATATCTTTATACAAATAAACTAAGATTTTAAGAAATGTATCCTCTGTAATATCAAGTTTAAGTTCAATTTAATAAAGTCGTGTTTAAGTTAAAATTATCAGCTATCAACTAGCACAAGGAATTGTGTGCAGAGCACATGATTTGGAATGATTAATCTCTAAAATAATGGGACTGATCCTCTGATCAGTTTGTTCCCAGCAATGGCTGGTGCTCCTAAGTGTTTATGAAATAGTGGGTTTGCATCCTCTGATTTCCCATCTATTAGTTTAAGTGGAAGGAAAATTGAGGCCTATGGGTCCACAATTTCCTAACCAGCCCACCCAGTATGCCCCACTCTTCATGGTAAACACCAGGTTGAGGAATCAGTCTGATCAGTTTAGTGATTGCTAATTTAATAATACCCTGTGCTTGATTCTTTATGTTATTTGATATCTTTTTGCTTCCTAAATTAGGGGATTAATAGGTAGTGTGGGAGCAGAGACCATGATAGAAAAATAGTATGATACAATTGATTTTTCACAAAAGCAACTTCCTTTTCTGCAGTGTGATCTAGGTAAGAAGTTCCCTGTGTACTGGATCTATGCTAGGGAGCTTATAAATAATTTAAAACCATAAAATAAAATACAAATTACAATCAGTAAAATGATATGAGTGGACATAATTAAAGCAATATGGCAATTATATATTCAAGCTTGTGTGTCAAAAGTATGTTCATTTTGCTCCATTGGACATTCTCCAAATATTATTTCAAGTGAACTTTGGCCTTTTTCCGAGTCATTCGAGTTATAACAGCACAGAAGGAGGCCAACTGGCCCATCACGTCCATGTTGGCTCTCTGTAGACCTATCCAATCAGTCCCATTCTCTCACTCTATTCCCAGAGCCCTGCAAGTTTATTTCCCTCGCCATTGCCACTCGCTGCATAAAAACGTTTTTCCTCATATCAGCCCTGCATCTCTTGCCCAAAACCTTAAATCTGGGTCCCCTAGTTCTTGTACCATTAGCTAATGGGAACAGCTTTTCTTTGTCTACTTTATCTAAACCTGTCATAATCTTGTACACCGCTATCAAATCTCCCCTCAATCCCCTTTGCTCCAAGGAGAACAATTCCTGCTTCTCCAACCTTATCTTGTAGCTAAAATCCATCATCCCTGAAACCATTCTAGTAAATCCCCTCTACACCTTCTCATGGACCCTCACATCCTTCATAAAGTGTGGTGACCAGAAGTGGATGCAATACTCTTCTTGTGGCCTATTTTATTTATTTACTTTATATTTTGGTCCTTTCTCCTGTTCTTTACTTTATTACATAGAACTTACCAGGTTCTGGTTGACTCTAATTTCTCCTTGACTGACCCACTCTAGCATTGAGGGAACATGCCGTATGGACCAAAGTGCCTTGTGGCAATTACTATCCCTTTGCACAGACAATGGAATGTTGCTCCTAGCCAAGTAATTTGGTGAATATTTGCCAATATAGTAAAATATTTTCTGTGAACTGCAACAAATGCTTTATTTCTGTTTCCTTCATTATGCCAAAAGTCTCAGGAGATTTGTTTCAAATCAATTTTTACTTCATATTAATATGCTCACTGTATGAAAAATGGAAACACATTGCAGTTTGTCCCAGAGACCAGGATTTGAATGTTTTGATGCTAGAAGTGTTCCAAATATTCCTGTTCATTGACCCCTTGTGCAAACATCTTGGGAACACGTTATACTATGGCCTTGAAGCAAGGAGGGAACTAAATATATCTGACTTAAACAGTGATAAATGTTTCACAGCATTTTCAGACTCTCAAAACTTACCCAACCACACATTATTCTGTGTAAACTGCTGCACATTATTATATACAATGCATGAGAATTAAATGCAACAGCATGTAATGTTAATAGTATCAAATGAAACTCAGTTAGTAGCACTCTTGTTTCTGAGTTAGGCGATTGTGGGTTCAAGACCCAATTCAGTAATTTAAGCACAAAAATCTAAGCTGATAAGATTCTGAAATGGTCCCAGTGGACTAGCAGGTAGAAACTGTAACACTGCTATTCAAGAAAGGAGGGATAGCAAAAACAGGGAACTACAGGCCAGTTAGCCTGACATCAATTTGTTATGGCCAGGTGAGGAGGGGGGTCTCAGACTCCCCTTTCGCCCCTTCCCTTGTTTGACCGCAATAGGGCTTATCCTTTATTTTAACACGGTGGTTGAGTTTGGGGGTAATATGTTAACCTGGGTAGAAGATTGGTTAACTGACAGAAAACAGAGAATAAGAATAAACAAATCATTTTCAGGTTGGCTGACTGTTACTAATGGGGTGCCAAAATGACCATTGTTGGGGCCTTAGCTATTTGCAATCTATAATAATGACTTAGATGAAGGGACTGAGTGTAATGTATCCAAGTTTGATGACAATACAAGATTAGGTGAGAAAATAAGCTGTGAGGAGATCACCTCTGAGAATGTTTGCAGATATAAAGATAGGCCTGAGTAGGCAAGAAGCTGGCAGATGAAGCATGATGTGGGAAAATGTGAGGTTATTCACTTTTATAGGAATAATAGAAGAAAAACTAAATTTTTTAAATTGTGCAAAACTATTAAATGTTGTTGAGGGATTTGGGTGTCCCATGTACAAGAAACACAGAAAGTTAAGAAGCAGGTACAGCAAGCAATTAGGAAGGCAAATGGTATGTGACCTTTACTTCAAGGGGATTGGAGTACAAGAACACAAGTGTACAAGTGGGGCCAGTACAATATCACTGTGTCATAAACAGTGAGCATGTTCAAGTTGCAATCCTTTGCTAAACAATAATAACAACAGCATGCATCTATACAGCACCTTTAACTTAGTAAAACATCCTAAGGTACTTCACAGGGCAGTTATGAAACAAAATTTAACATTGATCCATTAAGGAGATATTAGGACAGATGACCAAAAACTTGGTCATAAAAGTATGTTTTAAGGAACATCATAGTGGAAGAGAGAGAGAAGTAGAGAGGCAGAGACGTTTAGGGAGAGAATTCCAGAGTTTAGGGCTGAGACAGGTGAAGACACAGCCATTAAAATTGGTGATGTGCAAGAGACCAGTATTGGAGGAGCATGGAGATCTTGGGGAATTGTAGGGCTGGAAGAAGTTATAAAAATAGGGAGGGGTAAGGCCATGGAGGGATTTGAAAACAAGGATGAAAATTTTAATAACGAATTGCTGCCAGACTGGGAGTCAACGAGCACAGGGGTGATGGTTCAATGGGCAGCAGAGTTTTGGATGAGCTCAAATTTATGTCGGGTGAAAGATATGAGGCAGGCCAGGAAAGCATTTGAATAGTCAAACGATATGTAGCAAAAGCGTGGATGAGGCTTTCAGCAGCAGATGAGCTGAGGCAGGGACTGAGTCAGGCAATGTTATGGAGGTGGAATTAGGCGGCCTTAGTGATGGAACGAATATGTAGTCGGAAGCTTATCTCGGGGTCAAGCTTGACACTAAGTTTCTGAATGGTCTGGTTCAGCCTCAAACATTTGCCAAGGAGAGGGAGCGTTCATAGTTAGAAAATGGAGTTTGGGCAGGGAACAAAGTCAATGGCTTCAGTTTTCCCAATATTTAGTTGGATGGTACTGGTACTGGTACTGGATGTTAGATGTGCAATGTAATAAATCCGAAACAGTTGAGGGATCAAAAGGCAATGTGGAGCTGGGTGTTGTGCACTTGTATGTGGAACTGACATGTTTTTGGATGATGCTGCTGAGGGGCAGCATGTAGATGAAAAATAGGAGGTAAACCAAGGATAGATCCTTGGGGGACTCCAGAGGTAATGGTTTGGGAGCAGGAATAGACACCATTGCAGATGATTCTCTGGCTATGATTGGGTAGACAAGAATGGAAACAGGTGAAGGCAGTTTCACACAGCTGAACGATGGAGGAGAGGCTTTGGAGAAGGATGGTGTGGTAAAAGGTTGCAAACAGGTCAAGGAAGTTGAGGTAGGATAGCTTACCACTGTCACTGTTGCAAAGGATGCCATTTGTAACTTTGATAAAAGCTGTTTTGTACCGTCGCATGGACTGAAACATCATTGGTGGGATTCAAACATTGAGTTGAGGAAAATATGGATACAGATTTTGGAGGCAACAACATGTTCAAGATCTTTGGAAAGAGAAGGGAGGTCAAAGATGGGCATCAGTTTGCAAGGGCAGAAAGGTCAAGATGGGTTTTTTGAGGACGGAGTGATGATGGTAGATTTCAAGGGAAGGGAGACAGCACCTTAGAACCATTAACTATAGCTGCTAACTTGTGTGTCAGGATAGGAAGTCGGCAGTTTGGTAGGAAAAAGGTTGAGGGATCAGAAGGTGGGCGAGGCATTTGGATACCTGAATTCTGCCAAATGAGAGGTGTAACCCCATTTTCAACTAGATTTCTAGTCCAAATCAGAGACTCATTCAAAAGGACGGACAAGTACACAGTATATACCAATAAATCAGCAAACAGTATGGTATTGAACTGAAGACTAATATTTACAAGCACCAATGCATTAACTTAAAATGAATTCCGACACGCGGCAGCAGGCCTCAATTGACCACAGAAATGAGGTTGCTAATTTAGCCCCATGCTATCACTTTGATGTGCAGTAGAGGTAATCAAATTTTCAATTGAACAATTTATGTTCACAGCACTTGTGTGTTGTTCTGATAACTCATTTTAATCTACTAAGTAATCTTTAGCCAAAAATGTGATTACATGGCTAAAATATCGTCCTATTAAAATCACGTCAGGAAGTCAAGCTCCATGAGGCCCAAAACAACATCTACTGTTAGGTTACATTTCCTGAAATGAAAAAAAAATGCTGATTCTTATCCCACCTGGCCATTTTAGTGTCAGTTCCCTACTCAGCCTGAAGCAATAAATTAATGAGTACTCAAGATCTAACCTTTCCAAAAATATGTCTATGCTCAGCTTGCCTCTTGCAAGCACATTTGTTCAATGGTTAATGGACAACCTTTTTGTGTTGCTAGACCTGCTGTTCCTTAACTATTGTTCCCAGTTGCTCAGGAGACTTGAAGAAATATTTGCAGTTACAAAAAAGTGACCTTGACTCGAGCATCAACAATCAACATCAAAGAGATGGAGCACAGAGGGATAGAGTTTCTGCTCAGTTGTGCTATTTTTTTTGGCACAATTCACCCAAAATCAGTGTAGCCAGTGCGAAACAAAACACAGAATTTTAAGCGCACATTTAGTTTCTGCAAAATTTTGGGCTATTTAGAAAGTATTGTGCTAGAAGCCGGCCCTACCCACAAAACTGGCCACACCACCAGGTTAAAGTAATCAACATTGGGAGTTTCAGCTAATTGCGTGCATTTCCATATCTGCGAGGAGGCTGTGAAAATTAAGCTGGTTCTTTTGAGTGCAAGAACACTAATATGCATGTTTTAAAAGCTATTCAATTGAACTTTTATTTTAATTTACTAAAAACAAACTATAATACTGCAATATAACTAGAAAATGCTTCCGTATTTTTTTAAAGTAATTTTCAGTAATTTAAAATTGGGTTACTCACAGCTAGTGGATTGACACAGTGATTAAAATGTTTTTTTGTGATATCCATTTTCAGCTGTATTAATCGAACTTTACCAAGTTAGTACTCCTACTAAATATATCAAGGAATATTTTTAAGATAGACATTTATTAAAAAAAAATTATTTTAAAGTACTTCCAGACTGTGCTATTAAATGGCAAATTTTACATTCATGATATGAATATTCTTCTCCTGAGGTCGCAAAAAAGACCTAAAAATGGGTGCAATTTGCATCTAGATCACTAATTGCACCCAAATGGAAACTTTAGCCCAGAGACTGTATGGAGAAGGAACACATGGCATTCAAATCAACACTAGAAACGGTTGCCCAAAATTCCACAGGGGTTCTGCCAATCTCCCACCATATCACCAATGGAGACTCCAAGAAAATGTCCATCTATCACGCAGAGGTAAATGACTGCTGTAGTATAAGGGTTTGAAAGGGTTAATGTCTGAGACAGTGTCAGGAATACCTCCCATCATGATGGTGTAAGAGATCACATGTGAGAGAGACTGGAGGGAGATGCAATGTGGCTTCAAAGGACTCACACAGACTTGTGTAAAGCTGTATATAGTTAGAATCTAATAAAAGATTTAATATTCAAATTACTGAAGACTCAGTAATCTCTCATAGCTAGACTAAGCAAATGTACTAAGGTGGCAGCAGACTAACCAAACATACAACAACCACCTTGGTGGGGAGTCAGAAGTGGGGATTCCGTATACAGGGAGTTACTGCTCCTGAGCCTGAAAGGCAATCCAGTGCAGTAGTGGCACCTGGTACACCAATTACACAGGTTTATGTGGGACTCACTGTTGGGTTCTAAGCCAGGCAATAGGCAAAAAACATTGCTGCAGATCAGTCCCTTTTTTGAGAGCTAATGGGACCATTTTCAGGACTGAGTGGGGGGTTGTGAGCCTGGGCAACTCCAATCCCCCCCCCCCCCCCCCACCTCCCACCTACATCAAGTAGGCACTGGCACTGGCGTTTCCAGTAGGGATGGGCAGGTGGGTACCGGAGATGCACGCAAAGTGGCACTTGCACTAGCCTAATGAAGTACCTTCCCACTGACTCTGTAAACACCAGTGTGCTCAGTGCAGGAGGGCACCAGTGGCATTGCCACCCCAAGAATTTCACTTTTGGATATAAGTGACAAAATGGAGACTTGGCATAGTCTAGTTGTTTCCCTGCTTGAAACTCGACACTCCAAACTTTTTAGTCAGACTTCTGGGTTTTCATCTGAATTCAATAACGTGGTGCCACACAATGGTTTTAGAGATGATGTCACTCTTGAGGATTATTGCAAAAAATAATTTGAAAATTATTGAAATAAGCTGTACAATGATAACCACTCAATCCGCTCATTTAAGAACATCGGCCGGAATTTTATGAGTCCTACGATGTTCCCGACGGCAGGACTGGAAGTTGGCATAACTTTCGCTTCTTCCATATTTTCCGGATCGCACGCAATTCTATATGGGAATGAACTGTGCAGTTATGGACATGGGAGGCACATACGATTATACGGCAGAAACGGCCTTTCATGGGTGGAATCCGCCGTCACTCGGTCTAGCATATTCAAGCAATCATTCTGTAGTTCAAGTGTCAAGGAGCAGCAGCCTTTGTGTAATGTAAGGCTTTTCAGAATTACCAAAATTTAATCTTTTACTTATTTGTACCTGCTTTTTCCTTCCTTAATTTTTCAAACTCAGCACCAACTCCCCATTATTTGTTTCCCCTGCAGCACAAGCAAAGAAAACGTCAATCAGCAGGCAGTGTCCTGCCCCATGGTTCAGTGATGCCTCCCTGCAGATTCTCCTCCAGGTCATCAGGGAAAGGTGGGAGGTCCTCGCCCCTGCAGATGGAGTCAGAAGATCTTCCTGCCTGACCAAGATAGCCTGGATTGAGGTAGCAGAGGAGGTTTTGAACTGTGGGGTGACACGCTGAACCTGGGTTTAGTGTTGGAAATGTACCAGTGACTTGCTCAGATCGGTGATGGGAAGTGAGCTTGGTGAAGCTGCTCCATTGTTTTTCTCCCTGGCTTTGTGCCTTTAAGAAAGAGGGTAGACAAGGCATGTCGTGGAATACGTGTGCAGCATTGGTGCCATGCACTAAATGATTGTGCACCAAGATGATAATTGGCATTGTTTATGTGTTTGGATGTGCCATGTGTGATGTCGATGCATGCATACAATGGTTGTGATGCATCTTTTGACATGTCATTAAATTTGCACTGTCGCCTGCAGGATAAACATATGTAACCATGCTAAGACAAGTGAAAGTGTCCCAGACATGGGATGCTGACACTGGCTCAGGAGGAGGCATCAGAAATTGTGAGAGAGGAGGGAGGCAGAGCAATTTCAAATGGCAAGACAGGATCCTCAAGGTGTAAGGATCAAGTGTCATCTTCTGCCTTGCAGCCATATGTGCAAACCAAAGGAAAGTGTGTTAACTCATATTCAGCTGATGCTTATTGTGCCTCTGTTTGTGTCTTTTCAGGAAAAGCTGGTTGGTGTCAGCATACATATGGAACCTGGCACCATGTCTTTAGATGATGTGCTGAGGGGCAGCTTGTAGATCACAAATAATAGGAAGCCAAGGACAAATCTTTGGGGGACTCCAAAGGTGATGGTATGGGAGTTGGAAGAGAAGCCAATGCAGGAGATTATCTGACCATGACTGGATAGATAAGAGTGGAATCAAGCAAGAGCAGTCCAGTCAGCTGGGTAACAGAAGAGAAGCGTTGGAAGAGGAAGCTGTGACAAAGGCTCCAGGCAGGTGGGAAGGATGAGGAAGGATAAAGTGCCATGGTCACAGTCACAGTGGATGCCATTTATGACTTTGATAGGGACTTTGCAGGGACAGAAATGTGATTCGAGAGGTTCAAACATGGAGTTGCAGGGAAACTTGGGAACAGACTTGTGAACAAACGAACACATTCAATGACTTACAGAGGCCAGGGAGGTTGAAGATGGCATGGTAGTATGTAAGGCCAAAAGGATTGAGGGTGAGTTTTTTGAGCAGTAGACTGATCATTTCAGATTTGAAAGGGAGTGGAACAGTATGTGAGGAAGGGACCTGTTTACAATATCAGTTATTTCAAGATCTGGGGTGGAGTTTCTGTTTTGGATGTAATCATCAAACTGGCACAGATTTGTGCTTGAAATTCTGTTGCTTTTCTGAAATGATGACCACCCCACCTCTTGACGGTTGATTGCTAACATCACCAACTGCAATCTGGTAACTGACCCAATGGTGAAGTCCCAGGTTTCAAAGCCCAGCAGAAAATCTGGACAACCCTGAACCGCTTCAGGACGGACCAGGGCAGATGTGGCCATTAGCTGGACTAGTGGAACATGAGGACCAGCTCAAATTGTGACTGTGGCCATCCAAGTCAGATCATCGACCACTTATTGAACTCTTGCCCTGAGAGATCTATTCCTGGTGGCATCACAACCATTCACACTGCATAAGCTGAAGCTGTTGAATGGATTGTTAACCTCGACATTGAACTATATCTGCTTCAACAGTCAGTTTCTTGGTAAATTATATATTTTTCAGTATGTGCCTACCAGTGTCTCTGCAGTTGAAAAAATGAGCTCAATTTCAAAACCTCCTTGAATGGCAACAAACTGGTGAAATCAGCAAAAGCTCACCATGCTCATTATTTTGATCTCGGTCATGGCTGGTTTTGTGAGTGGGGTGGCTTGTAGTGCATTTTTTTAAACCAGCCAGAAATGGCAAAAGCTTTATTTCTTCCTGATGCAACTTGCTTTTAAATTTTGAGATTTTTTTGGGCTGATTTGATTGATTTCAGCCGGATTGTGTTGATAAAACCAAGGCAAACTAGTGGAAACACTAGATTACCTAGTTACAAAATGGAAAATTCACAGTGGTAAGAAATCAAAGCTTAGAATTTAACTACAGTCCAAAAATGAAAATAGCTTTTATTGCTTGAAACCTTTTAGGGCATGACATTATCATCTGCTATTAGACACAAACTGAAATTATAATCCCTTCCTCAGCATTGTTGTTGCTTACTGTAATGAACAGTTTTGCAGGGATCTAAATGTCCACTTTATGGTTACCAGAGTATAGTAAAGTAAATATAGGGAACACCAATCCATTGTCTTTGCTCCCCATTCCTAACTGTGTTTTCTAGCTACAACTCCGTCCTTCCCTTTGACCACTGTCTGAGGCTGAACCAGACTGTTAGCAATGTAGGTGTTGTATTTGACCCTGAGATGAGCCTACTTCCACCTCCGTAACATTGCCCAACCCTGCCCCTGCCTCAGCTTATGTGCTGCTGAAACTTTCTTTGATCCCTTTCTTACTTCTAGACTTGACTATTCTAATATTATCTCAGCCAGTCTCTTATCTTCCTCCTCACATAAAATGGAGGATGTACAGAACTCTGCTGCCCTTAACCTAACTCACAGTAAATCCCACTCACCCATCGCCTCTATGGGCCACTAACTTACATTGGCTCCCAATCCACCAACACCTTGATTTTAAAATTCTCAGCCTTGTTTTTAAATTCCTCCATGGCCTCGTCCTTCCCTATCTTTGTAACCACCCCCCCACCCCCCCAGCCCTACAAATGGCTCAGTTCTCTGTATTCCTCTAATTCTGGCCTCTTGTGCATCCCTAATTTTAATCACTCCACCATTGGTGGCTGTACTTTCAGTTACCTTGGCCCTAATCTTCGGAATTCCCTCCCTAAACCTCTCCCCCTCTCTGACTCTCTCTCCTCATTCAAGAAATTCCTTAAAACCTACCTCTGTGACCAAGCTTTAGATTACCCGCCTTTATGTGGCTCTGTGTGACATTCTCTTTGATAACACACCGAGAATTGCCTTGGGACATTTTCCTATGTTAAAAGTGTTATAAAAATGCAAGTTATTGGTATTATTGTCAAACAAAAATGCATGAATATTATTTATGAATTAATAATTGTATGAAGGATTGAGACATTTAAATAACGATCTTCTTCAGCCGATTGGTTATCTTCTTATTTCAGGTTCTCCACATTCTCAAGATATCCTAAAGTGCTTTGCAGTCAATGAATTGCTTTTTTGAAGTGCAGTTGCTATTTTAGACTTAAACATAGCAGCCAATTTTGCCCACAGCAAGGTTCCTAAACTGCAATGAGATAAATGGCAATTTTTCTGCTTTTAGTAGTGTTGGTGGAGCAATAACACCAGCAGAACTCCCTTGCTCTTCTTCATATAGTGCCACGGGATCATTTATGTTCACCTGTAAAAGTAGACAGGTCTTCAGTTTAATGCTTCCTGTGAAAGATGACCTCCAACAGTTCAGCACTCCCTCAGTACTGCACTGAAGTGTCATCCTAGATTGTGAGCTAGTATTTTGAAGCAAAACAATGAAGAATTAAGACTGACTTCGACATTTGGGTGGTTGACTGGAGGAGCGCAGCAAGTGGCTGCCTATCCAAGTGATGAAGAGTTGGCTAAGATTTTGAGACTGCGGTCTCGTTTACACCAAACTGATGAGCTGTAGGAGCCATGGGGATGCAACTCGTGGATTAATGCTGGTCAATATCGACCAAATGTTTATTTTCCAAGGTAACTTCCCTGGGCCTGGATTCTCGCTGGTGGGCTGGATGGTTAAAATGGTGTGTGCCTCCTGAAGTTATAGGGGGAGGGATGGTGTCAGGGATACGGCACAAATTTCTCCACCTCCAGACACTGTTCCTGTTGGGAGTGCAGAGGGGACAGTTAAAATCGACCCTGTAATTAAAGGCCTGCTCAGGTCAGGGAAAAAAAAAACGACAGAACCACATTGGACCCGAGCCCGACTCGGCCCGAGTCCCTCCATTTTTTCCCGCGCCCAACCCGACCCGACTCAAGCCCGACCCGACCACCGGAATGTTCCCTTTACTGACCTTGCGACTCTGAGTCTACGAATGAGCGTGATGACATCATAGAGGTTCTCACTCGCTCACTGCGCAGACTCAGAGTTTCCCTCCTTGACGTCAGCGGACCTCCAGATCAGGTAGGCATTTCAACTTTTGACACTTACCAGCAGAGCAAAATGCAAAACTTACCTTGTGTGTCCGACCTGGACCCGGCCCAACCCGAATCCGGCCCGACCCGGACTCGGCCCGACCCGACCCAAGCCCGAAAACCGGACCCGGAAGAGCGACCTGACCCGACCCGAACCCGACACATGTGGTCGATCCCGTCAGGTTCAGGTTGGGTAGCAGGCCCTTATCTGTAATATTAGTGCCATGCTGTACAAAGCAGAAAGGTGACTTAGAAACAAATACTGAATGTTTTCAGTAAGAGGAAGCTGCAGCAGATCTATGAAATAGAGATCGAATAGTCTGACAAAAATATTTAAATGATTCAGAGACCAGAAAACAGGTCAGAATCAGGTAAGTATTATGTGGCCAGAAGAGCTGCTGCACCAAAAATACACCTTAATTCTACTGTAGTGGAAAATCTAGCTCCTTGCATTATGAATGATTTGAGACATGTCACTGGCTGAATTTTACTAGCATGCCGCCAATCTCGGCGTTGTACTTCAAAGATGCTGGTCCGCCTGCATGAACTGCCCGTCGCTGAGGCCCTGCGATATTTCGCGCGGTGGCTCATTAACAAGGAAAGGGCGGAACGACTGCCGCTGGTGATGTAGAGGGGGCGGGTGCACTGTCCCCAGCAATGGCGTCCAACGCCACCGAGCAGGTACTGATGCCATTTTTAAAGGGCTTAAAGCCCTGACAGGGAATTAGAATTTTTAAAGTGAACTGGAGGTAACATTTAAATTTATAAAATTAATAAAACATCAAAGCACCTCTCCCACCCACTCAATGACAAAGCACTTAATTTTATTGTCTTTTCCACATAAAAAAATGTTTTTCCCATCACTAACTTACCCTCCCCGAACTTTGTTTCCTTTGCCCTTCAACCCCTTTCCACCATCCCCTCAACCAATAGTAGGAGCTTACCCACTCCCCCACACCCAACCTGCAAATTTCACTCCTCCCCCCCTCCCTCCCCACCAGTGTTACAATTCGGAACTCCGAACGGAGATCCAAAGATGCAGCACTTCCAGCAACCGGCCGGAATATCGGCGTGGGATGGCTGTTAGAATGCAGTAAGTAATTGTTCTTTATTTATCATTTATTTAGTTTTTTTTAATTCATGCATGGGATGTGGGCATTGCTGGCTATGCCAGCATTTATTGCCCATCCCTAATTGCCCTTGAGAAAGTGGTGGTGAGCTGCCTTCTTGAACTTTTGCAGTCCATGTGGGATAGGTATACCCACAGTGCTGTTAGGAAGGGAGTTCCAGGATCTTGACCCAGTGACAGTGAAGGCATGGAGATATAGTTCCAAGTTAGTGTGGTGTGTGGCTTGGAGGGGAACTGGCAGGTTCTGGTGTTCCCATGCATTTGCTGCCCTTGTCCTTCGAGTTGGTAGAGGTCGTGGGTTTGGAAGGTGTTGTCTAAGGAGCCTTGGTGCGTTGCTGCAGTGCATCTTGTAGATGGTACATACATTTGCACTAGGCATGACTCCAACCAATGGAGTGTTTTCCACCCGATTACATTGACTGCAGTTTTGCTAGGGCGCCTTGATGCCATACTAGGTCAAATGCTAACTTGATGTCAAGGGCAGTCACTCTCACCTCACATCTTGAGTTCAGCTCTTTTGTCCATGTTTGAACCAAGGCTGTAATGAGGTCAGGAGCTGAGTGGCCCTGGCGGAACCCAAACTGAGCATCACTGAGTAGATTATTGCAAAGCAAGTGCCGCTTGATAGCACTGTCGACGACACTTTCCATCACTTTACTGATGATCGAGAGTAGAATGATGAGGCGTTATTGGCTGAGTTGCATTTGTCCTGCTTTTTGTGTACAGGACATATCTTGGCAATTTTCCACATTGCCGGGTAGGTGCCAGTGTTGTGGCTGTTAATTATGTAAATAAGGTTTTTTTTGCCGAGTGGGTTCCTGAGGCCTCGCCACTGCCAGTAAAATGGGACGTGGCCTTCCTGGCATTGAGGCCCGTGCTGGACCTCTACTGAAAGGATTTTCCATGTCCCCCCACCACGACCTCTGATGTCGGGGGGCAAGTAAAATTCAGCCCGACAGGTGAGAATTGTTGCATGCGTGAAAGAAACAGGTGACGTTGGTTCTATGGTCCCCAGTGCTCTCAACCACTGTGGCTTTCCTTGCTTCATGTCTGGATCTGTTTTAGACTAATTGCTACAGATTGATTGCTATGATAACTCAGCAGCTCCATTATCATTGTATCATGCAACTACCAGGATAGTAGAAGGTAAACTCGATGAAACTCGAAAACTCGGTCATTTTCATCAAGCAGTTCCTATGTTCATATATTGTGTTGAGAGCATATGATGTTTTCATCATACAATAGGTGTCATGCCTGAAAGTATTACACTTTAATAGGGCTAAAATCAAGATTCAAATAACATAAGAACAAATGAAATAAGAGTTGGAGTAGGCCATTTGGCCCATTGACAAGATCATGGCTGAACTTTTACCTCAACTCCACCTTCCCACAAGTGTTAAGTCACCAATGAAATAACTGACTGACCAGACATGAACAAATCAAAAATAATTCCATGTACGTTGTTAGGACCAGGTGAAAAAGGTGTTTATGGGTTTCTTTCTGTCTTCACCTGGTCTTATTATATCAGGATTTAATTTTTAACACACTGTGTTTTGAGTTTCCCCTTTGGTGAATCTTTGTTCACAGCTTTCCAATTATAAGGCAAAGAAATGAGCATAAACAGGCTTTCTTAGGTTTAAAGAAGAAAAGTGAAATTTATTAAACCTTAATCTTAAACTCTAATACGGTTAATGCCTATGGATTTATAATAAACCCACACTAGCATGCACATGTGATACAAACATGCAAATAGGGACAGAAAAGAGCAGAAGAAAAATAAAATGGGGAGGTTTGAGGCAGTCTCCAAAGGGGGTTTCTTGTTACTGTTTCTGTGTTTCCAGCTCACCGTACAGTCCTTGATTGTAGACAACTCTTACTTTTCATTGTGGCCCAGTATTCTTCTTAAACCTTGTTTACTGTAGGAGACTTTTCTCTCTTGGAATTCAGATGCCTTCAATAGCTTCCGAAGCTGGTGAGAGCGAGATGAGAGCAGACAGGAGAGAGGTGTTCTCAATCCAGGAGTTAACAGCCTTCTGATTTCAAATTCCCTGTTGGAAGCTCAAATTCAAAAAACTCCAACAGTCAGTCATGTGACCAAACTGGCCCAACCAAGTCGGTTTGTGTATTTTGCCATCTTAGTAGTTAACCTGGAATGCTTCAACGTCCGGTAATCAAAAGTCTATTGTGGATTAAATTGGAGCAGGGAATTGCTCCTTTGTCCTTTGAAGTACTTATCTGTTGTCATGCTAATGTTTCTCTTCAGCCAAAGTCTCCAATTGTTTTTTAAAGCAAGTTCTTTCTTCACCATAAGCAATTTAAAATCAATGTTTATGTGACAAAATTAATTTTCCTCATTCTTGGCAGGTAAGGGGCTTGCCTGACAACTTGGTAAACATAATCAGAAATAACAAAGCATCCGAAATGGAACATTCAAAGCACTCCAGTTGTTTTGAAAGTTATTGATTGTGAACTGGCAAGTGGAAGCAGGTAAACAAACACTCAAATCATATTGCAAAGTTGGTTTGACTTGAAACTTCATTGCTTGGAATAATATTTCTGACACTGGATGCTTAGTTGTAATCGTAGAATGGTTTGTCAATGATTTTTTTCCAGGGGCTTACTCCTGGGCTGGGAAGCTGACACTCACTTGATTAGAGCTCCAATTATTTGTTTGGTCTTTCTGGGATCTGGGGGGAATAGAACACTAGAGTACCGACAATGAAGGGCAGGAATTTGGAGCAGAATCTACCCTATAATGTCATTTCCAATTGTCAGCCTTTCTAAGAGACATCACATGCTATTTGGATAATGGATAGATGAGTCAGGGAGAAGAAGAGATGTTTCAATGTTTTA
This sequence comes from Heterodontus francisci, assembly GCF_036365525.1. NCBI lineage: Eukaryota > Metazoa > Chordata > Chondrichthyes > Heterodontiformes > Heterodontidae > Heterodontus > Heterodontus francisci. Next base: position 109,496,800 of record NC_090376.1, read on the forward strand.
AACCTTTATCCAGGCTGACCTGCACTTCCTGAAACCCTGCTCTGAAATTCTGCCGAATCTGTGGGGAAGGTGCACGAGTATTGCCAGTAATGATGCAGGCGCCCATCTCTAATACTGAAATGACTCCCTCCTTGGTATTTGGGACAAGGTCAAAGGGAGGCCAGATGGGGGTATGAGGATGGTAACAGAAGTCCCACTGCGCTTCCAGCACTGGGATTGTAATTTATAATCATAAATAATTTGCTCCTGTGCTTCAGTATTTTGGTCTCTTTAAATTTGTTAGACTTACTCAGGCCTGGAGTTTCTGCTAAGTTGCACTGTGTTTTCAGCACAATTCGGCAAAATCTGTCAAACCAGGACAAAAGATCGAGGAATTTCAAGCGTAAATTATATCCAGCATAAGCTGAGTTTTGGTGATTGTTTGTGCTAGTTTAAAAAACATTGCTCGAAGCTGGCCACACCCCCAATCGCATTAAACGGCATTGTCAGTTTTTGACAATTGTGCCCATTTGTGGGCCTATGAAGAGGCAATGAAATTAAGCCTTTTTGGCACAAAGGCATTGATAGGCACCTTCTAAAAGCTTTTAAATATTAAACATTATTCAATTTGCTAGGAAACTGACTACTGTACACTAATCAAACTAATAAATGTTTCCGTACAGTTTTTCAAGTCATTTTCAGTTATTTAAAATCCAGTTATTCACAGGAAGTGGACTAAGCAATCTGATTAAAAATGCTTATTTTTTGTGATAAACTCAGTCTCAGCAGTCTTAATAAAACTGCAACAGATTATCACTCTTAAATATATCAAAGAATATTTTTTACGTAAGAAAAAAATCAGTTGTGTTCAAAACACTGCCCAGTTCAGCTGGTTGATGGCTGATTTTATATTCCGCAATATGTAAACAATTTGAGCCGAAACGAGAAAATTATTCAATTCAGAAAACTAGTGCAATATTGAACGCAATTTGCACCTGGATCGCTGATTGTGCCCAAAGCAGTGTTCACACTTGCATTTTCCTTCTCAGATTGTGGCCTACTCCCCATGTCAAAACATAGTAATCACCTCTTCAGTTGGATTTTCTCTGAAGTGCCTCTGTCCTGCTTCTTGCGGTGACACGCACTAGCCACTAGCAGCTGTTTGGGTTTCCGTGAAGTACCTGTTATTCAGTCCTCAGTCTGGGTTTTCCCAGATGTGGGCCAGGATTCAGGACCAAGGCTTATATTGGGCTGGCTATGTGTGCTGGAACATGTCCATCCCTATATCCCTCTGTTTCCCAATCTCCATCTTCCCCCTTCTGTATTCCCATTCCTCAGCACTCCTGGACACACCCAATGTTTCCAGTCCCCATTTCCCCCACTCATTGCACCAACTACCCCTCAATACTGTCTACCTCCAATGCATCTACTTTAGTCTTTCCACACATTTACCCACCACTCCCCCCCCTCATCTCTGTATATTGCTGTTCCAAACATAAACATTACACCTCTCACTATTTCTTCAAAGCTTGTGGAATTTAAATTCAAGTAATTAATAAAGCTAGAAAAATGATAGTTACATCAATAATGACCAGGAATCTACTGGATTGTCCGAAGAACCCATTTGGTTCATTCATGCCCTTTGGGGAGGAAATCTGCTTAAATGCGACTCCAGATTCACAGCAATGTGGTTGACTCTTAACTGCCCTCTAATATGGTGTAGCAAACCACTCAGTTGCATCAAACTGCTACAGAAAATTCACTATGGGTGTACCTACACCACATGGTCTGCAGCAGTTTAAGTAGGCAATTCACCACCACCTTCTCAATGGTAATTCGGGATGGGCAATAAATGCTGGCCTTCCCTGTGATGCTCACATCCCAAGAATGAATAAATATTTTTTAAAAACTACTACAACCCTTTCAATAATTGCCTACAAATCCCAGTGTGTTTAATTGTCACACTGTACCCCATTTCCTAACACACAGTCACACTGCACGCCTCTACCAACTCACTGTTCCACTGCACCTGTCCCCGACTCACTATCAGAGGGAACTTATTCCTCTGCCTTACTGCCCCCACTAACTCATTGTCATACTGAACCCCACCCCCAGCTTACTATATCCCCTCCCCAGACCTGCGATCACACTACGCCCCACTCCCTGACTTGTAATCACACTGCATGTCATGCCCCGCTCAATGTAACACTGCGACTCCTCCCCCAACTCACTGACTCATTGCTACCCCTCTCCATGACCACTGCACCCATTCTTCCTATTCACAGCACCTATCCCCCTACTTACTGCACCCGTTCCCATTTACAGTCTTCCCCAGTGAAAGTCATCAGCCTGCTACCAGCCATGCTAAAACTACTGAGGTAGCACTGCATAGGAGCATGAGGCCAGGCAAAGGCGCACAGAAGAGAACTAAGGGAATTCACTGGAGTGAATTGCACTGGAGTGCTGACTTGGGTTGCATTAGAGTGTTAAAGTGGAAGTTTGGTGACTGAGGGTAATTAAGGGTTAATTTTATCTTAAGTCTAATCTGTCTTTTATTTAGCAGATTAACTTAACAGTTGCTGTTTGGGTTGGAGAAGGTGAGTTTTAGACCAGCTTTAAACAGGGTTCACTCAGGCTCTGCTTGCAGCTGCACCTTGTTAATTAGGGAATTGGCTTAAACCAGTTTTCAGGGGCTAAAGTCAGTCAGTATAAAAGTGGGCCATCTTACAATGCTGACCTTGTTTGTACTGGAGTGCTGACTTGGGTTGCATTAGAGTGCTAAAGTGGAAGTTTGGTGACTGAGGAAGTGCGGTGAGGAGGGAGCGAGGAGCTCCTTTCATTTCCTCCCTGTCCTCAGTGAGGGGAACTGAGAGTTTCCAAAGAGCACAGCTAACTGGTGAGTAAGTCCTGGTGGGTATTTTTCAAACTGGGTTGAATTGTAAGTCATTGTTTTAACAAGACTTAGTTTTTTTTAAATAATAGTCTTCTAAAGTTTTAAATTTAAAGGGGTTAGTCATGGAAGGAGAGCTTAAAGCTGTGGTTTGTTCCTCTTGCAGCATGTGGGAATCCGGGAACATTTCCAGTCCCCGGGACCAGCATGTGTGCAGGAAGTGTGTCTGGCTGCAGCTCCTGGAAGCTCGGGTTTCAGAGCTGGAACGGCGGCTGGCAACACTGTGGAGCATCCGTGAGTCTGAGAGCATTGTGGATAGCACGTATAGAGAGGTGGACACACCGCAGCTGAAGGGACTTGAGGAAGGAAGGGAATGGGTGACCACCAGGCATTCCAAGAGAAACAGGCAGGTAGTTCAGGAGTCCCCTGGGGTCCCATTTGCAAATCGGTATTCCATTTTGGAGGCTGATGAGGCTGGTTCCTCCAGGGAGTGCGGACAGAGTCAAGCTTCTGGCACTGCAAGCAGCCTGTCTGTACAGGAAGGGGGAAAAAGAGGAAGAGCAATAGGAATAGGGGATTCTATAGTCAGGGGAACAGATAATGGCTACTGTGGCTGTCAACGTGACTCCAGAATGGTGTGTTGCCTCCCTGGTGCCAGGGTCTGGGATGTCACTGAACGGCTGCAGGGCATCCTGAATGGGGAGGGTGATGAGGCAGAGGTTATGGTACATGTTGGTACCAATGACATAGGTAGAAAGAGGGATGAGGTCTTGCATCAAGAATTCAGGGAGTTAGGCAGGAGACTAAAAAGCAGGACCTCTCAGGTTGTAATCTCTGGATTACTCCCAGTGCCACATGCAAGTGAGTATAGAAATAGGAGAATAGCACAGATGAATGCGTGGCTTAAGAGTTGGTGCAGGAGGGAGGGTTTTCGATTCCCAGACCACTGGGAACGTTTCTGGGGAAGGTGGGACCTGTACAAGCGGGATGGTCTACATGGTACCTAGTATAGGTATAGACCTAGTATAGGTAGGTGGTAGGGGAATAGAGGGAAGGTGGGGATTTGAGAGGGTAATGGGATTAATGTAGGATTATTATAAATGGGTGGTTGATGGTCGGCACAGACTTGGTGGGCCAAAGGGCCTGTTTCAGTGCTGTATCTCTAAATAAATAAATAAATAAAAAATCTGAACCAGAGGGGGACTAACATCTTTGCTGGTGGGTTTGCTAGTGCTGTTGGGAGGAGTTTAAACTAATTTGGCAGGGGGAGTGGATGCAGACACCTAGCAGAATAGGGACACAGCTAAACACAGGAAAGCGAACAAGTCAGAGGGAATACAGCGGAAGTAAGTTTCAAGGGAGTAAGACCAGGATGGAAGACCTCTACTTTAATGCCAGGAGTATTGCAGGTAAAACGGATGAGTTAAGGGCAAGGATTGACACGTGGAATTGTGATTTAGTAGCCAACATGGAGACATGGTTGAGGGAGGGGCAAGACTGGCAGCTCAATATCCTGGGATATAGAATCTTCAGGTGGGATAGAGGAGGGTTAAAAGAGGAGGGGGCATTGCAATATTAGTTAAGGAGTCAGTTACTGCAGAAAAGGAGAGATGATAGCTTGCAGGGGGCATCAAATGAAGCTTTATGGGTCGAGTTTAGGAATAAAAAAGGGACAGCCACATTGCTAGGTGTTTATTATAGACCCCCAGATAGTCAGCGGGAAATTGAGGAGCAAATATGTGCGCAATTTGCAGAGGTGTGTAAAAATAATAGGGTAATTATATTAGGTGATTTCAACTTTCCCAACATTAATTGGGATAGTCATCATGTTAAGGGCTTAGATGGAGTGGAGTTCTTAAAATGTAGACAGAAGAACTTTTTAGCTCAATATGTAGAGGATCCCACAAGGGAGGGTGCAGTGCTGGACCTAATTCTGGGGAATGAAGCCGGACAGGTGGTTGATGTGTTGGTTGGGGGAGCATTTTGGTGATAGCGACCACAACATGGTACAATTTAAGCTTATTATGGAGAAAGAAATAGACAAGTTGCAAAAAAAGATTTTGGATTGGGGGAGAGCGAATTTTAGTAAAATAAGGCAGGATCCGCCCAAGGTAGACTGGAAAGAGTTACTTGTTGGGAAATCTACAGAAGAGCAGTGGGGGGCATTCAAAAAGGAAATGGGGAGGGTACAGGCCCAACAGTTCCCTCTAGGGTAATAGGTAGGAGCAACAAGCCCAGAGAACCATGTATGACCAGAAACATTCAGGGTACAATGAGAAGGAAAAGAGATGCTTTTAGCAAATACAAGGAGAGCAAATCAACGGAATCATTAGTGGAGTACAGAAAGTGTAGGATGGAGCTTAAGAAAGCAATTAGGAGAGCAGAGGGGATATGAGAAAGCTCTGGCTGGTAAAAGTAGGGAAAATCCCAAGATATTCTATAAGTATATCAATGGGAAGAGGATAACCAGGGAAAGAGTAGGACCCATTAGGGACCAAGGGGGAAATCTGTGGGTGGAGCCAGAGGACATTGGTAGGGTGTTGAACGAATACTTCACATCTGTCTTCACCCAAGAGAATGAGGATGTAGAAATGGAACTCAGAGAGAGACTGTGAGGTTCTTGAGCAATTTGTCATAGGGAGTGACGAGGTGTTGGAGGTTTTGGAAGGCTTAAAATCTCCAGGTCCGGACGATTTGTGTCCCAGGATGCTGTGGGAGCCGAGGGTGGAGATTGCAGGCGCTCTGACCCTAATTTTTAATTCCTCTCTGGCCACAGGGGAGGTGCCGGAGGACTGGGGAACAGCTAATGTGGTCCCACTATTTAAGAAAGGTTGTAGAGATAAGACAAGGAACTAGAGACCAGTGAGTCTCACATCAGTGGTCGGGAAACTATCGGAGAAAATTCTGAAGGAGAGAATCTATCTCCACTTGGAGAGGCAAAATTTGATTGGGAATAGTCAGCATGGCTTTGTCAGAGGGAGGTCATGCCTAACAAATTTGATAGAATTTTTTGAGCATGTGTCTAGGCGTGTAGATGAGGGTAGTGCAGTTGATGTAGTTTACATGGATTTCAGCAAAGCCTTTGACAAGGTCCCACATGTGAGACTTATCAAGAAAGCAAATGCACATGGGATACAAGGTAACTTGATAAGGTGGATTCAAAATTGACTTAGCTGTAGGAGACAGAGAGTGATGACAGATGGCTGTTTTAGTGACTGGAAGCCAGTGTCCAGTGGCGCACCACAGGGATCTGTGCTGGGTCCCCAATTGTTTGTCATTTATATAAATGACATAGATGACTATGTGGGGGGTAGGATCAGTAAGTTCGTGGATGATACAAAGATTGGCCGAGTGGTTAACAGTGAGGTGGAGTGTCTTAGGTAACAGGAAGATATAGACAGGATGGTCAAATGGGCAGAAAAGTGGCAGATGGAATTTAACGCTGTTTAAGGTGAGGGGCGGGAGGTTTAAGGGGGATTTGAGGAAGAACTTTTTTACCCAGAGGGTGGTGACAGTCTGGAATGCCCTGCCTGGGAGGGTGGTAGAGGCAGGTTGCCTCACATCCTTTAAAATGTATCTGGATGAGCACTTGGCACGTCATAACATTCAAGGCTATGGGCCAAGTGCTGGCAAATGGGATTAGGTAGACAGGTCAGGTGTCTTTAATGCATCGGTGAAGACTTGATGGGCCTAAGGGCCTCCAGCACTGTATTATTCTGTGATTCTGAATTCACAAGTGTGAATAGTTTTTGTTTGTATGTATTATTAGAAGTGTTTTTGGATAAAGTTGTTATGGAATGGTTTTTGTTGGTAACTTTTATTGCAGGATTTTGGCCAAGAGGACGCCCTGATGGTATGCAGCCAATGGATTGAAAGGTGGGGAATTATGGAACAAAGGCCATGTTGGGAAGACAGCTTAAGGGAGTTGGAGTCTCAACAACCTCTTATGGACAGTCGGTCTGGAGCAAAGTAGTCCCGGATCTTTCCTTCTTGTTTCCTCTAACTGCTCCTCTTTCTCTTCCTCCTCCCCTACCTGTCGAGGTGGCCTCCGAATGCCCGGTGGCAATGGCTTCACCCTCATAATAGCTAGGACTCAGGAGTTGTGCAGGACTCAGCAGGCCACCACATGCCCCCTTGAGCGGTTCAGACAGTAAAATCTTTACTTCAGGGCATTCCTATCTTCACATAGTCACGTGATGGAGGGTTGTCATTAGCCAAGTGGAGAGCAGACATCTCTTGTCACCCAGCAGCCAGCCTTTGGTTCTTTGTGGTGGCCCAAAGATGACGGATATGGCTGACTGCCGCAAAATGATTGCTCGTGGCTGCTGCTAGTGTAACAGATATTCACCGAAAGGATCTTCCGGCCACATTCACAAACCAACTGGACATTAATAGTGGTCATCTATACAGTTACAGAAAATCTTCCCATTAACATGTGGGACTCACAGACGATTGCACCATTCGGAATCCTGCTAGTCTGGCAAAGCCATGTGGTCTCTCCTCCTGTTGCTTTCTGGTTACTGAGAAGGTTATGAGGTCCCTTTCCTTCTATACAGAGCCTCTGTAATCTCCCTGATGCAGTGATGGATGATAAACTGAGATGTTGATGTTGCCTGCTCCCGCCTAGCAGGATGAATTTAGGGCGATGGTAAAATTGACAACCACTGGCAGCATTCTCCTCACCCTGCTGTGCGGCTGCAGATTGTAAGAGGTGGCACAGTTCAGTGAACAAGTCGTTAGTGAAATACGGGTGCCTCAGACATTGCTCCTGGCTGAGGTGGAGATAGAAAAAGTGCTCCCTTAAAGACCTTTGGTGGGTAGGTACTTCTATTGAGGGTCTTCCTCCTCCTCCTGCTCCCTCTGTGCACAGCTTTCCCTCTCTGCTGCCTGTGCTGCATTTCCAAATCATGCTGCAGCCCAAGAGGAACTGCAATTATCGCCTCCATTACTGAAGTAGGATTTCTCTTGACGTCAAACAACTCCTCTGACAGGATCCTTGTCAGGATCCAGCTCCACTCCCTTAAAAATCCAAAAAGTTAACAAACCTCTTCCAAGAATGCAACACAGTACTTCCACAAACTCTGCACCAGAAAAAGTGATTCAAAAGCACTTTCAAAGAGCTGGCACAGACATAATAGGCCAATGGCCTCTTTCTTTGGAGTAAGTTCCTGTGTCAGGCAAGCCCCCCACCTGCCAAGACTGAGGCACACATTATTTTGCCACATGAATATTAAAACTTAAAATTGCAAGCCCTGACTGCAAAGATATTTTCATACTAACAGTGTTGGAACAAAGGGATTCAGTCATTGCTTCCCCAACACACAGAAGATGTGGTCAGACCAGTTTTAGTCTCATGACTGACTGGCTGTTGGAGTTATTTTGAATTTGAACTTTCAACAGGGAAAGAACTCAAAGAACTTTTCTCCTGGACTGAGAACACGGGCTGAATTTTATGCCACTCCAGCGGGTTGGATGGTGGTGTGGGGGCAGATGGGGACAGCGTAAAATGGAGCGGGAGGCTTCGGGAGGCCTTCCTGCCCAGCTCCCGTATCCGGCCAACTTTACGGCGGTCGGGTCCCGGTAGAAAACAGCCCGCCTGAGGCCAATCAAGGCCCTTAAGTGGCCACTTAAGGGCCCTCTCCCACCTCCACGGGTATTTTACCCCATGGCAAGCGGGCATGCTGGGGCTGTGAAAGGCTGCCCAGTGATAGCTGTTGACCTTTCCATGCGCCGGGGGTGGGGGGGGGGGGGGCAGTTGCCATGGCAGTCAGGCACAGGGTGCCCAATTAAGGCCCACCCCTGGGACCCAAGACATCCTCCCCCCAGACGACCACTCTAGGCTCACCGGGGTCACAACTAATCGCCCTGGTGAGGCATGCCCAACTTACCTTCACTCCGTGCTCCATGTCGTCGGCTGGGCTGCAGTCCCAGCAGTGGCCACCGCTCCCGTTGGCGCTGCTGGGACTAAGAGCTGCTGGCCCGCTGATTGACCAGCAGCTCACTGAGGCGGGACTTCCTCCCTCAAGCCGATGGAAGTCTTGCCTCGGGACAATTAAAGCCCGGGGACCCACAAAATGCGGGACAGATCCCGAGCTAGGCAGAAGCACCAACTTTTACGTCAATGGCGAATTCCCATTCGCCTAAGATAAAATCCAACCCCACCTCTCTCCTGTCTGCCCTCAAATCGCTCTCACCATCTTCGGAAATCATTGAAAACATATGAACCTCAAGAGAGAAAAGTCTCCTGCAGTGAACAAGGTTTAAGAAGAATATTGGGCCCCAACAAAAAGTAAGAGCTGCCTACAATCAAGGACTCTACGGCGAGCTGGAAACACAAACAGTAACAAGAAACCCCCTTTTAGACTGCCTCAAACTTCTCCATTTTATTTTTCTTCTGCTCTTTTCTGTCCCTATTTGCATCTGTGTATCTCGTGTGCATGCCAGCGTGGACGCATCATATATCGGTAGGCATTAACCGTCTTAGAGTTTAAGATGTAATAAACTTCACTTTTCTCCTTTAAACCAAAGAAAGCCTGTTTATGCTCATTTCTTTGCCTTATAATTGGAAAGCTGTGAATAATGATTCACAAAGGGGGAGCTCAAAACACAGCAAGCTGAATTTTGAGTGCGCCGTACTTTGCTCATTTAAATAGAGGGGGCGGAGTGGCTGCCCCCGATGGCGTAGAGGGGGCGGCCTCCACGTCCCTGGCAAAGGCGTCCAGTGCCGCCACTCTTTAGGCCCTTACAAATATGTTTAATTGTTAAAGGTTAAATATAAACGATTTTTAATACATTTACAAATAAATGATGGAGGCCCTTCCCCAATCCTCCTAATGGTAATTTCAGGCAATGAAATGACCATCAGTTGATTGTTCACATACCTGAACCTTCCCCCCCAACCTTCAATATTTTGCCCTTCAACCCCTTACCACTATCCCCACATTCAATAAAAATTGATTTCCCTGCTCCTCCACCCCTCCCACCCTAAAAATGTTATTATTCGCCCCTCCCCACCACGTTCTCACCCAGAACTCCATATGGAGTTCCGAAGGCGCGCGGAATATGAACGGTGGCCATAATATCGGCTTGGGACGGCCGCCGCCTGCAGGTAAGTTTATTTAAATATGTTAAATGTTTCTTTTCATATGCTGATGAAGGGCCCACCATTAGGTTGTGGGGGGGGTGGTGGTGGGTGCCACACCGAGGTTCCACCACTGCTGGTAATATGAGATGGCCCCTTCTCGAAGTCGCGGGTCGAGGTAGGCCTCTCACCACAGCATTTAACCGGCCCCCGCACCGCAACCTGCGGTGTCGAGGGGCCAGTAAAATTCAGCCCAGTGTGTTTAAAAATTACACCCTGTTACAATAAGACCAGGTGAAGACAGCAAAAGACCCCTAGACACCTTTCTCATCTGGTCGTAATATTATGAATTTAAATTTTATCTCCTGAAAATAATGCCAAAGTGACTATCGTGTCAAATCCTCATATGTACGATCATGAAAAATAACATTTTTGCAGTAGGTAAGAAAAAATAAACAGAACACTTAATAAACAACAAGAGTTACCATGTCAAGTATTTAATATTGTTACTTCGTTATATGTAAGGAGCCCAAACCAAACCTCTCCAAGACACCCATTGCAATACTGCCATGCCCCTGACTACCTGTAAGGAAAACCCTGTTATTGCCTGCCTGTACTGATATATGCATCAGTGTCAGCGTTGGGATAAATTTCGTCAAGTGAGCTTCCTGGAACAATGTTCACGGAATACAACCAGGAAGATGAATGTGTCCAAATTGCAGATTATATATTGACTCATTTCAGTGAGTATAAAATCAAGATCGCCAAGAATCGGCTGTGCTGACCTTCACACCCGATCTCTTTGCCCCACTCACATCAAGCAAGATTCCATACAATGAGTAAATCCTTGTCAAATTCAATCCATTCTATATAGAAATTCCTTCTTTTAAATTGGAATGTAAAGTTCCAATACTGCTCAAAAATGTACAAGAAGATTAATATTATTTTTTCTGTATTTTAAAAATGTAAATATAACCTTGAACAAGTCAGCCAGCCAGCATAATCTTCAGCACCAGGCTTCCTCCATGTGATTATATTTTCTGATGAATGGTGAGTTCTACAGATGTTACAGCACTGGTCCAGAATTGTGGAAGATTATTTTTCACTCAGACCTCCTTCCTGCTGTGTCAAATTGCTTCGGTTCACTTACAGCTAAGAGTGTTAGAATGTCCATCACCAAACCGCAAAAATGTTTGGATTACACCATCTTTCAGGCTTGTGTTTGTTAACGAAGAAACCTTTAGTGATGTTGCTAACAATATTCTGTGTCTATTTTCCTGTCATATGTTATAGTTTGGTTGTTCTCTGATGAACCTATTTATTGCAAAATATCAAATGGTTTGTGAAATAAATTTTAAAACATAGCAATTTAAATTATTCAGCTTCTGAAAGTAATGGCAAAAAGGCAGTTTTAATAACTGCATAAGAAACATTCAGCAGAATTACAAAATGACACTCTAAGTTTAATTCATATCTTGTTTTAGAACCACACTAAGCATGTACATCAAAAATTCAGAGATTTTCTGTAAATAATTGTGACCTGAATCATTCAGATTTCAGTCTAGTTAAATTTGCTACATGTGTGGCTCCACCATCAGCAATAGAAATGAGGATGTGTTTGTGCTGGAGGGTAAAATCACTGTCATTTCAATTACTTACTTAATGTGAGTAAGCAGAATGCATAATAAGCAGCATTAGTTACCATGTCAGTCCACAAACATGATCTAAATCTTATCCCAGAGTTCTTAACCATGAATCTTATGGATATGTCATTGTCGGATAAAAAATATTTTCTTCAGTTCTAGAACGCTCAAATTAATTATAGTCTTGAGTCTTGCTAGGCTAGTTAAAGCATTATAAAGGGTAAATTCCGTTCCCCACATTCTGCACACAGTAACCAGAGATTGAATTACTGCAGCCCCGATTCGCCGAGATGTACTTGCTTTGATCATGCATTCCTGCCGCAAGTGTAGGATTATGCAATTAATCCAGAGATAAAATGACTCTTGTGATACTGAAGTGTTGCTATGGCGATGATAATGTGTTCCAGGATAGCTTCAACAGGAATGCAGCTCCTGGTTACTGGCCTTGTGTCTGCACTTTAATGGGCATTTTTCAGCCACAATGTGATGCCATTTAATTTAAACCATTTGATGGTAACCCTGGCACATTGTGCACATGGTACTTGGAGTCGCAGAGGTTAGGGACTGGGATTTTCAGTACCAGCAACTCCTAGAGCACTGCTGCTAACCTTAAAGATGTACTTGGCTTTTCATCCGAGAAATTGTTGGGGTCAGAAAAGTCTCACCCAATGACCAGGCTTTGGAAGTTTTACTGCAGCAAGCCCTGTGCTCCAACTGAACATTGCGAACAGCAAAGACATTGTTTTGACCCCTGCAATCTACTCTGCTTTTTCCCACTAACATTATGCCCCTCCCAGGGGCTCGTCAAACTAAACTAGACCATGTGAAATCTTAGTGTCTTGTTCAACCCAGAGTCTGAGCTTCAAACTTCATGGCCGATCTGTCCCCAAGACTGGTTATTTCTACCTCTGCTCCTACCTCAACCCCATCATTACTAAAACCTTGATCCATATTTTTGCTACCTCTAGACTTTACTCGAACCCTCCCATTCCCAGTCTTTCATCCTCCTATATGCCAACTTGTCCAGAACTCAGTCATCCATATCCTGCTCAACATCAACTCAAAGTCTTGTTCCATAATACATAAAATTCAAAATTCTCACAATCATCTTCAAGTACCTCCATGTTCTTTTTCTAAGAGAGAGAGACAGAGGAGGGGAGAGTTAGAGGGCTTAGGGAGAGAGTAGGGCTGAAATGTTGAAGTGAAAAGCAGCAGGGTATAACATTGAAAAAGATTGCAGGGATAGAGTGAAATTCTTCCCAAAACCTACCTTTTCACCCAGGCTATCAGAGACTTCTCCTTGGCTCAATGCTTATTTCCTTACCTATTTCTGCTTGTGAAACACCATGGAGAATTTTTTAAACATTAAAGATACTTAAATAAAATCAAGCTGTAGTTTTGAATGCCTCTCTTCCTCCAGAAACTGAAAATTGAGAGATATATTCATAAGGATACTTGCTGGTGATGGCTGCAGCTGTACTAACAATTAGAGAAAAGATGCAGTACAGCTTTAAGTAGCTGTTAGTCAGGTTCTAAAAGGTAGTAAGAACCTCCTGGTGCTCTTGTCTATCAAGGCCAAATTGTACAGAAACAAATAGTTGCTATGCAAAAAAAAATCTTTAGCAACAGGGGCACAACCAAAGGGAACAGAGCCTACTGAGCAACATCCAGCTGATAAGAGTTTGGTTGAGGGGTTATAAGGGCAGAACAGTTGGAAAACTTGGGGCAGATTGGAAACTCCCACAATCATGCCCCCTTGATGTTGGGGAGGGCAGATGAAGAATTTTCTCTCTGCCCCCACTGGAAAATAGTACTCTTCAATAACCAGGGCATCATCTTGGCTCTTGGGGTCTTTCCAAATGACATAATTCTCACACTTACCCCATATTTCAACGCACTATGAGGCTTTCCTAATTGATAAAGACACATTTAACCTTCACAGAAACTAGGTCCTTGCAATGCCATTAGAAATTACCTTTCCGAAATGATAAGGAGATACTGTAGAAGACATTAAATGGCTGTATTATAAGCAGCAGCCTCTTAGGACAGGGAAAGGCATAAGTAATAAGGAACCAAATGAACTGTCTGTTGCGGTGGATACACAGAGATTATTATTAGCCTTTCTGGTTGACATAAAACTGGCAAATGCTTAATATACCTGAATGCTCATATTACTACTATTTGGGTGCAGTGTATTGAAAAGTCCAAGTTGATCTTTTAGTGTCAGATAAAAATCTGTCATCTGTTTGGAGAATGGTCTGCCTCTATCTGCAAATAGAAAGAATTAAAGCCAAAATCTGAAGTCAGATAACTAATCCCAGCCTTAAGTGAGTCATTTTTTGGGAAAATTAAATGGGACTTGATATCATTCAGGCCAAATGTAGGTTACAAAGGGACTTTAGCTAGCAAAGCAATTAGCACAAGTAAGTGACCTGATCTCAAGCAACTGACAGCTTCCCGGCAAACCCAGATTGCAAACTTCATTCCGCACTCACTCAATTCCTCTCCACATTCCATTCCACAAAATAAGCAGCTCTCCCATTTCCCATCATAGCCAAGTCCCTTGTAACAGTAGTTTCCTCTTATCGTCCATCCTCCATAATGACATAGATTTGATTAAAGTATTATATTCAGATGTATAACGGGAATTTGCTAGGCACTGGTTTACTATCTCCAAAGAGAAACAGTGAATATTGAAATAGATTTGAAAATAACCAAGAAATCCTTGTTATAAGCAGCACATGTACCTAGCAACATTGATATCTGATTATTAAACACTTAGGGGTGATTTGATCAAGGATGATAAGATGATGGGAATAAATTGTGTTTGTGTAGTCAGTCTGTTTCAATTGAATCAGTTAGGCAGGACCAGGGGTAACAATTTTATAATTATGTAAGGCCACAACTAGATTAATTGTTAGGAGTTGGTTCTTTTCCCACAGAAGAGTGGATCTGTGGAACAGACTACCAATTCGTGTAATGAATGCTGATTTCCTGAGCTCCTTCAAGCGAGAAATGGTCCTGTTTCTGGCTTACGCGATCACCTTGTACAAAAGATAGGTTCTGTTTAAGAATAATCGGACCAGTGAGGTCTCCTGCACTAGTTTTGATCACCTCAGGTGGTTACAGAGGGTTTCATCATATTTTGTTTCCCTAATTGGCCAAGGTTTAATGTTTTTTCTCCTCTCCCAGGAGATTACATGACTTTCGGGTGGAGTAGAGAGTATAAGTAGCGTGATGCACAAGACATCGCAATTATATGGGACAGGTCAGATTGACCAGTAGGTTTTTCCTCTGCTATTTTTCTTTTGCTCATATGTGACCAATGCAACTGGCTTGTTACTTCAGCAGTAATTATCCCTGCTTTGCAATTTCTGTGAATGTCATAGCACCAGCTTTGCATTATTTTAAACTATGACAAACCTGAGCTTTTTTCTTTCAGCTAGTTAACTTCTGTTACTTTATCATTTTTATGTTATGTAATATCATAATTCTCACAAAAAACAAAACACATTCTGGGAAATAAAGTGGGGTAAATAATTAATCTCAGTGTAGAACAATTGGGAAATATCAAATACAAATAGATAGGTTCCATGTGAAAATAAAAACAAATAAGAGATAAGGATGAGGTTCTGGACTTGAGAAAAAGGCAAAGTTCACTGATATAAGAAAGAATTGGGCCCCACTTAATTGGGTAAATACAACTGCAAAATAGAACAATGTATCAGCTTTGGTAACCTTCCAATAAAAGCTGGAAAGAGCAAAAGGTAGATATGTACCAATAAGGTAAAATGGTGATACATCTAAGGTTATAGAGAAATTAAAACCACACCAAAACTTTAAAAAAGGTACATACTAAAATCAGGGATGACAGCACCCAAACAACAGCTTGCATTTATATAGCACTTTTAACATAGAAAAATGTACCTACATGCTTCATGAGTCATAATCAGACAAATATTGAGAGCGAGCCTAAGGAGGAGGGATTACAATGGGTAATATAAAGCTCGGCTAGATACATAGGCCTAGAAATTAGTTGTAGCCTGCTTTTGGGCATGTACCCTAACTAGAAGATTTAAGTCAGGCCCAATGTTGAGTCTTACTTGGGCAAGCTAAGGGCACCTGTAATAATTCCACAAGCAGCTCACCCGATTCACATTGGTGAATATCGGGTCACTTGCCTCGCCAGCAATGGGCCTCAGATAAGTCCAGGAGGGAGGAGATGGAGGAGCAATAGTGGGTGCTGATCTGAAGTGTTGTGGTGGCAGGGAAGCATTCCTGCTCCAACTGGCTCCTCAACAACATTATTTGTTTCAAAAAATGCAACTTTTGGTGGCAGTCACTGCTTAGGTCACTTAAGAATCCCACGTGGAATAAGTCCGCTCTTACTCCACTTTGCAATATACAATTTCGCAGGGAATGACTGGACTCCATTTTGGGATGTTAAGCCTTCAAACCTCATACAAAAGACAACAGCTCCGACAGTGCAGCACTCCCTCAACATTGCACTGGAATGTCAGCCTAGATTTTGTGCTCAAATGTCTGACTTGGATCCCTGACCTTCTGACTCTGAGGTGAGAGAGCTGCCACTGAACAACAGCTGAAAGCACCAAAAGGAAATAGTAATTGCTTTACAACTATACTGATTTTTTTTTTAAATAGTTAAAAAGCAGTTTGTTAACATTCAACTGTTACCCAATCTCTTTCTTTCTATGGTTCACAATGACATGCTTCGATTAATCATGGGACACTTGATGATGGAGTATATGGAACAAACTTTATTCATAAGTGGGTCAGCCTAACCGTGCACAAAGTGAGTGGTTTCCGGTTACTAGTTCTATCTTTTGATCCTTCCAAAGAACTGTTGGAAACCATGGTCCTATATGTCCCATATTTTGCCTACATGTCATGGATAAGACTTCATGATGTACCTGTTCCAGAATCCTTTGAAAGCTGTCTATTTATACAGTCATAGTTCAAAGATTCTTTTGTCAAACAAGCTTTCCTGACTTAACTGTTCTTGAATCCTTTGAAGAGTAGGCTTTCTTAACCACTATCTTTCTATGCGACTGAAGTTTATTACCCAAACCACTAAAGTTACACTTTAACCACTGATGTTTGATGTCTTCCCAGTCTCGCACAAGCATGTCTTGTAAATAATAGTTAGACACTAAAAGCAGAAGACACACTTCAAAGCCATCCTGTTTATCTTGAAAATCCTTTTGCTATTCAATACAAAGAAGTTTGATTATGACACGTAGACTCTTCAAGTTGCCTATCATACAACTCTAGAGGATGTCCAACAGGAATGAAGAAATTGTCCATTTTAGGGGGATGAAGTTATGGTGCATATCTGTTGCATCAGTGTTTCCAATTAATGGTAAAAGTAAATATTTAGGTGTACTTGAGGAGGATGTGACTGTTGACAATAAATGTATAAAAGGAAATGATTCTAAAAAAATGAACAAAACTCAAGGTAGATGAGACCTTGGGTCTTGATGACATGCTCCTGACTGTTGAAGGTCAGAGAGAAGAAAGCGAGGACCTGGCTACAATTAGTCAATCCTCCTTAACTATGCAAATTGTACAATGGGAATGGAGCTAATGTAACTCCCTTGTTCAAGAAGGGGACACAAAGAATTAATTGGGTAACTATAGGCCAGTTAGTGTAACATCAGTTATGGACGACCTCTTGGAATCCAGAATTTGAGGTAAAATTAATGAATATTTAGAAATTCATAGGAAAACTTAAAGGACAGCCCACATGGGTTGTTAAATCCAAGTCCTGTTTGACTTGCTAATAGAGCTGTTTGAAAAAGTGACTGACCAGATAGTTAAAGGGAATGTAGTAGATATGTTGTATGTGCATTTTCAAAAGGCATACAATAAGATATCTCACAAGAGGTCTGTCATTAAAAAATGGGTGTTTTGTAGAAGAAAAAATGTAGCTGTATAGAAGAAAAGTTGGTTGATGGAAGGCAGCAAAGAATTAGGGTTATGAGTGTTGTTATGATTGGAAAAGGTTTGGTGTCAGGAGATATCAATACTGGGTTCATTTCTGCTGTCCAGCATATTATATCATTTCTTGGGTGCAGGGAGCACAATATGGAAATTTGCTTATGACACAAAGGGATTTAGTAAAACAGTAGGACTGACTGTAAAAGACTTCAGAAGGATATAGATATGTTATTAGAATTGACAGGATGCAGATGTAATGTAATGGAGAAAAGTATCAGCAATACATTTTGGAGAGATAGACAAAAGTTGGAAGTATACACTTCATGGAAAGAAAGGTGCTGAAGGTTGTGCATGAATAGAAAAACCTAAGAGTTTAATTACATTAATCCATTGAAACACAAGTGCAGGTAGAAAAAGCTGTTAAAAATGTCAGTCACATTTTAGGTTTTACAAGCACCATAATAGGGGCATGATGAAAATGAACAAAGAGGTAATGATTAATTTGTGCAAGGCAAGTATTTTGGACCATAGTTAGAGTATGGTATACAGTTTTGGATTGCCCATTTTGGAAAAAATATTAACGCCAGAGAGGGCATATGTTATAAGTTAACCAGGGTAATGCCAGGGAAGAGAAACTATGGGGTGAATTTTACAGACTCTCTGACTTCAGGGGTCGTGGCGGGGGGAGGGGCCCAGAAAATGCCTCCGGGAGAGGCTCGCCAGGGGCCCCAATGCTGGGTAGGCCCGGCCTCATATTGCCAGCAGCGGTGAGGCCTCGTGGGCCCCCCCCCCCACCTGCTGCTCAGCGATGGCAGGCTAATCTACATATTTAAATTTATTAAAATAAATGACTTAAATACTTACCCGCTCCGATATTGTCGCCAGTGTTCGGCACTCCCGCGCCTTTGAATCTCCATTTGGAGATCTGATGCAGGACACTGGTGAGGAGGAGGGAATAGGTAAGTATTTCAGTGCAGGTGGGTGGAGTGCGGGGGGTGTTGAAGTGGGCCCAAACTAATGTGACCGGTGGAGGGGCTGGTGGGAAGGGGTAAAGTTAAAAGTTTGTAAACTTTGTTGGGAGAGGGGGGAATGGTCAGGTACACAAGGTAAGTATTTTGGAGGGGGAGATGGCAAGGAATGAGTGTATGGTTACTGGGGGCGGGGTGGGGGGTGCTGTTGCCCTGCTGCTGCACCTGTTGTCTGTTTGTCTATGTCCTGCTGTGACTTCTGGCCATGTCTTTGGAGCCAGATTTCTTGCATTGGCGCGCCCAGTGTCCTTTTGCAATGCACACCTTGCACAGGTCTTGAAATGCAGGACAACTTTGCAGTGAGTGAGACCAACCACACTTACCACACAGCTTGCTGCTCTTTTCGACCTGGTTATTGTGCCACTGCTGTTGGCTGCACCTAGTGCTTGCAGATGCTGCTGTCCAGCTACAATGGCTTCATATTTCCTACCATCCTCCAGCAGCGCTTTGATGTTGTGGCCTTTCTTTTTCTACACGAAGTCTTTCTGAAACACTTCAATGGGCGTGGAGACAATCACCAGCTCCATTAGTCCTTCTGACAGCTCAGTTTCTGAGAAATTGCATTTGTTGCCCTTACTATGGCATCTACTGATGAACTGGTCTATTGATTCCTGTGGCATCAATTCTAGGCGATGAATTCTAAAATTCATTTGTAATTGGAGCTGATCCTCTACCACTTTCCATATCTTTGCAGGAGCTTGCTGGTCTTCTTCAGATAAGCCAGAGGTATTGATTCAGTGTAATCCCTCATTTTCAACTGCTATGGGTATTTTACAGTCTGTTTCTATGGTTCTACAGTCACTCAGTCAGTGAAGCATAACTGCATTCATTGTTTAAAAAGTTTGAACTCAGATAGGATATCTCTGGTCTTCCAGTTCAGGCTGGGAAATTTGGTATCCATCTTCCTGCAGTTCTTTTGTTTTAAAACTTGCTATAATATTTATTCTATGAATCTGTACTGTTTCCCTTTTAAGAAACTCTGTTATTTAGACTAGCTGCTTTGATGGAGAAGAACAGGTGTTTTATAGTGCTCTGTGCTTATCTTGCTGACATCACTTAAGCTTGTCTGTTTACACAGCTGTTTAATAGGCAGTTCAATGGCTTTTTAAGAGTTTTTTACAGTACTTAAGCTGGTCTGTTTAAATCGTGGTTCACTAGGCAGCTCAATGTTTTTTTTTGGCTGGAGTTTGTTTATGTTCTTCATGCTTGACTGGTTTAATGGCATTTTTATAGCAGTGGCTGCGTGAATGAAAGCTTTTCATCATGTTTGAGTGATTTAATGAGTTGTTTTAATTTTGGCTGCATGAATGAGACTCTGCAGTGATTCGGGTTTTCCTGTGCTTTTTGCAATCGGACGCCTCCTGTAGTGGTGCCAACCTCGATCAGCTTGGGAGAGGAGTTGGGTCTTTCACATTTTTTTTTAAATCAAGGCTTTGAAAAAAATCAACTTTTGAGCACTTTGGAGATTTTTTTCACACCAGTACCCCTCGACCATCAGTACAATGACTCACCTGATTTACTTGCAGCCTTTTGTTCTGAGCTCTGTCTTCTACAGCTGGAAGTGAGTTCCTTTCTCTCTCTACTGTTTGGGCCAGTATTTCTGTGGAACTTTCTCACTTTTGGCTGTAGGAAAGGTAGTTTTTATGGCTGTTTTGCCCGAGGTCTTCAATCTCAGACTTTGTCTTCTCACCACAGCTGCCACCATATACTGAGTTTTGTATGTTGTCCGGTAAATGAGATAAATAAATGAGATGTGTGGAATTTAGTTTGGTTATGCTGAAGATCTCAAACAGGTTTAATACTGTGAAACTATTATATACAGTACAGAGCAAACTATTTACAGAACCTTCATCTAGGTGTTATGGTTGCACAGTGACTCTGGCTTCCAGTCACATGACTACGTTTTGGTACTTAGCTTATTAGCATACTAAGATCTTAAAGGGACATCACTCTTAAAAGCAATCATACAACAATTAGTTGCATAGGGAAATTTCATTTTCTTTTTGGGGGCTGTAAGTTACAATTTTACATTAGCACTATAAGTGTATGTAGAGGTGCATATGCAGAAGTCACTGGAGAATGGAATATTTAAGGCAGAGACCATTGTATGTCAAGAGGAAATTCAATAAATATTCAAAGCAGTGATAAATATTGGGCTAGGGGGTAGAGTGAATCAGTGGGATTAGTTTTAGGCTGCTCTTCCAAAAAGTTGGCACAGATATTATGGGTCAAATGGTCTCTGCATAGTGAAGATTAATGGCCTATAGCTCATACAAGCTTAAAAAAAAACAGAAAATTCAGAACACAAAGAATTATAATTAAACATTTTCTTCAGATACAAATGAAAGTTCATGCATTGCCTATTAAGATATATTTCATGCTAAAGATTTTCTTTTCCATTTTATTAAACTTTGTGTGACTCCCAAGTTTATAAGCAACATCTTTCCTCAATGACTTTATGAAGCAATGGTAGTCTTAACGCAGAATATTAATCTCATGAGTCAAGCCAACACCATCCAATATTTTTGTAAGCTTGTAGCTGATATTTTTGTCTAGATGAACCAATCTTGACATTTCTTCATCTTACATTGGGTGAAAGTGGCACGCAAAGCATTGTCCCCATCTGTCTTCTAAAGCTGTATAAATAATAGAGAAATAACATGGGTATTGAAGGCGTTGAAATTCTCTCTGTTTATCTCCTCCATTACAAAGCCTTCAGCAATCTCAGTTTACAAACGTGCAACCAATCCTGATCTAGTGCTGGCAGGGAAACTAATGTACAATAACACAGGGATAGGATCATCAAGCTGTAGATTACTGCCAGCATTTGTAGTTGTTTTTGAGACTGATGCAAATCACACAAAATGAAGAAAGAGAGTTTAAAAGCAAAGTTCTGTTGAGTCAATTGAGCTGATTAATAAAAAAGACTAATGTTCTATCTGATACAATGATAATCATTTTTTTGAATGGCCTTCAGTGAATGCTTCATTTGAATGCTTCATTTCCCAAACAGATAATAGTCAATTGGGTAATGAGAAACATGTTCTGCTGACTAACACAACACTACAGGAACAAAATGTAATTAGTTTTTCAAAGCTTATTCACCAAAAAAACACATCTGCACACTTCACATCCATGGTTTGCATTTGCTTTTAATAATTGAAATGTAAAACTTTTATTTTTTTCATCCTTCATTCTGTCATGCTCACAAAAGGAACAGTTATGGACTAAAGTGAACTAGAGAAATCATGAACTGTATTTAAAAGGGAAAAAAGTAAGTAAAGTGAGTGTTGGTCGTCTAGAGAGTGAGGATGGGGAGCTAATAGTAAATAATAAGGAAATGGCAGATGAAATGAAAAAATAATTTGCTTCTGTCTTCACTCTAAAGGATACAAAAAACATTCTGGCAATAGCTGTAAATCAGGAAGTGGAAGGAAGAGAGAAACTTGGTGAAACTACAATCACCAGGGAAGTGGTACTGACCAAACTGATGGAGCTGTGGGCTGACAACTCCCCGGGTCCTGATGGACTTCATCCTAGGGTCTAAAAAGAGGTGGCTAATGAGGTAGTAGATGTGTTGGTGTTAATTTCTAGAATCTGGAAAGGTTCTGTCAAACTGGAAAGTAGAAAATATAACCTCTTTTTTCAAGAAGGGTCGTGGGGGGGGGGTGGGGCGGTGGGGAGTCAGAAAACAGGTAACTATAGGCCAGTTAGCTTGACGTCTGTTGTGGGGAAGGTGTTAGAAATGATCATTAAGGAAGTTGTAGCTGGTAGCTTAGAAAAACTCAAGGTAATCGGGAATAGTCAGCATGGTTTTGTGAAAGGGAAATCATGTTTAACCAATTTGTTGGAGTGACATGTGCTGTGGATAGGGGAGCCGATTGACATACTGTACTTGGACTTCCAGAAGGCATTTGACAAAGTGCCACATAAAAGGTTATTGCACAAAGTAGGAGCTCATGGTGTAGGGGGTAAAATATTAGCATGGATAGAAGATTGGTTGCCCTGCAGAAAACAGAGAGTGCGCATAAATAAGTCCTTTTCTGATTGGCAGGATGTGATGAATGGAGTCCCGCAGGGGTCTGTGCTGGGGCCTCAACTTTTTATAATTTATATCAATGACTTAGCTGAAGGGAGTGATGGCAAGGTAGCCAAATTTGCAGCTGACACAAAGATAGGTAGGAAAGTATGTTATGAAGAGGACATAAGGAGGTTGCAGACCGGTATAGGTAGGTTGAGTGAGTGGGCAAAAATCTGGCAGATGGAGTATAATGTGGGAAAATGTGAAGTTGTTCATTTTGGCAGGAAAACTAAAAAAGCAGGGTATTACTTAAATGGAGAATGACTGCAGAATTCCAAGGTGCAGAGGGATTTAGGTGTTCTAGTGCGGGTGTCATAAAATAGTTAGTATGCAGGAATAGCAGGTAATAAAAAAGGCTAATGGAATGCTTTCCTTTATTGGGAGAGGCCCTCTGAAATGGCCTAGCAAGCCACTCAGTTGTATCTAACCACTAAGATGTCAATAAAGAATGAAACCAGACAAACTACCCAGCATCGACCTAGGCACCGGAAACGACACCGGCAAACCCAGCCCTGTTGACATGCAAAGTCCTCCTTACTAACATCTGGGGGCTGGTGCTAAAGTTGGGAGAGCTGTCCCACAGACTTAGTCAAGCAACAGCCTGCCTTGGGCGCTATGGCGTTGGAAGGATGAATGAGAACGGGCAGAGACTGCTTGAGTTGTGTACCTATCATAACCTCTGCATCACCAACTCGTTCTTTCACACTAAACCCTGTCACCAGGTTTCATGGAGGCACCCAAGATCACGTCGTTGGCACCAGCTAGACCTCATTGTCACAAGGCGAGCCGCCTTAAACAGTGTTCAAATCACACGCAGCTTCCACAGTGCGGACTGCGACACCGACCACTCCCTGGTGTGCAGCAAGGTTAGACTCAGACCAAAGAAGTTGCATCATTCCAAGCAGAAGGGCCACCCGCGCATCAACACGAGCAGAATTTCTCACCCACAGCTGTTACAAAAATTTCTAAATTCACTTGTAACAGCCCTTCAAAACACTCCCACAGGGGATGCTGAGACCAAGTGGGCCCACATCAGAGACGCCATCTATGAGTCAGCTTTGACCACCTACGGCAAAAGTGCGAAGAGAAATGCAGACTGGTTTCAATCTCATAATGAAGAGCTGGAACCTGTCATAGCCGCTAAGCGCATTGCACTTTTGAACTACAAGAAAGCCCCCAGCGATTTAACATCCGCAGCACTTAAAGCAGCCAGAAGTACTGCACAAAGAACAGCTAGGCGTTGCGCAAACGACTACTGGCAACACCTATGCAGTCATATTCAGCTGGCCTCAGACACCGGAAACATCAGAGGAATGTATGATGGCATGAAGAGAGCTCTTGGGCCAACCATCAAGAAGATCACCCCCCTCAAATCTAAATCGGGGGACATAATCACTGACCAACGCAAACAGATGGACCGCTGGGTTGAGCACTACCTAGAACTGTACTCCAGGGAGAATGCTGTCACTGAGACTGCCCTCAATGCAGCCCAGCCTCTACCAGTCATGGATGAGCTGGACATACAGCCAACCAAATCGGAACTCAGTGATGCCATTGATTCCCTAGCCAGCGGAAAAGCCCCTGGGAAGGACAGCATTACCCCTGAAATAATCAAGAGTGCCAAGCCTGCTATACTCTCAGCACTACATGAACTGCTATGCCTGTGCTGGGACGAGGGAGCAGTACCCCAGGACATGCGCGATGCCAACATCATCACCCTCTATAAAAACAAAGGTGACCGCGGTGACTGCAACAACTACCGTGGAATCTCCCTGCTCAGCATAGTGGGGAAAGTCTTTGCTCGAGTCGCTCTGAACAGGCTCCAGAAGCTGGCCGAGCGCGTCTACCCTGAGGCACAGTGTGGCTTTCGTGCAGAGAGATCGACTATTGACATGCTGTTCTCCCTTCGTCAGATACAGGAGAAATGCCGTGAACAACAGATGCCCCTCTACATTGCTTTCATTGATCTCACCAAAGCCTTTGACCTCGTCAGCAGACGTGGTCTCTTCAGACTACTAGAAAAGATCGGATGTCCACCAAAGCTACTAAGTATCATCACCTCATTCCATGACAATATGAAAGGCACAATTCAACATGGTGGCTCCTCATCAGAGCCCTTTCCTATCCTGAGTGGTGTGAAACAGGGCTGTGTTCTCGCACCCACACTTTTTGGGATTTTCTTCTCCCTGCTGCTTTCACATGCGTTCAAATCCTCTGAAGAAGGAATTTTCCTCCACACAAGATCAGGGGGCAGGTTGTTCAACCTTGCCCGTCTAAGAGCGAAGTCCAAAGTACGGAAAGTCCTCATCAGAGAACTCCTCTTTGCTGACGATGCTGCTTTAACATCTCACACTGAAGAATGCCTGCAGAGTCTCATCGACAGGTTTGCGTCTGCCTGCAATGAATTTGGCCTAACCATCAGCCTCAAGAAAACGAACATCATGGGGCAGGATGTCAGAAATGCTCCATCCATCAATATTGGCGACCACGCTCTGGAAGTGGTTCAAGAGTTCACCTACCTAGGCTCAACTATCACCAGTAACCTGTCTCTAGATGCAGAAATCAACAAGCGCATGGGTAAGGCTTCCACTGCTATGTTCAGACTGGCCAAGAGAGTGTGGGAAAATGGCGCACTGACACGGAACACAAAAGTCCGAGTGTATCAGGCCTGTGTCCTCAGTACCTTGCTCTACGGCAGCGAGGCCTGGACAACGTATGCCAGCCAAGAGCGACGTCTCAATTCATTCCATCTTCGCTGCCTTCGGAGCATACTTGGCATCAGGTGGCAGGACTATATCTCCAACACAGAAGTCCTCGAAGCGGCCAACATCCCCAGCTTATACACACTACTGAGTCAGCGGCGCTTGAGATGGCTTGGCCATGTGAGCCGCATGGAAGATGGCAGGATCCCCAAAGACACATTGTACAGCGAGCTCGCCACTGGTATCAGACCCACCGGCCGTCCATGTCTCCGTTATAAAGACGTCTGCAAACGCGACATGAAATCGTGTGACATTGATCACAAGTCGTGGGAGTCAGTTGCCAGCATTCGCCAGAGCTGGCGGGCAGCCATAAAGACAGGGCTAAATTGTGGCGAGTCGAAGAGACTTAGTAGTTGGCAGGAAAAAAGACAGAGGCGCAAGGGGAGAGCCAACTGTGCAACAGCCCCAACAAACAAATTTCTCTGCAGCACCTGTGGAAGAGCCTGTCACTCCAGAATTGGCCTTTATAGCCACTCCAGGCGCTGCTTCACAAACCACTGACCACCTCCAGGCGCGTATCCATTGTCTCTCGAGATAAGGAGGCCCAAAAGAAAGAAAAGAAGCCTGACATAGTCATACTCATGAAATCACACCTTAGAGACAACGTCCCAGCCATCGCTATCACAATCCATGGGTATGTCCTGTTCCACCAGCAGGACAGACCCAGTAGAGGTGGCGGCACAGTGGCATACAGTTGGGAGGGAGTCGCCCTGGGAGTCTTCAACATCGACTCTGGACCCCATGAAGTCTCATGGTATCAGTTCAAACATGGGCAAGGAAACCTCCTGCTAATAACCACCCTCCCTCAGCTGATGAATCAGCACTCCTCCATGTTGAGCACCACTTGGAGGAAGCACTGAGGGTGTCAAAGGCACAGAATGTACTCTGGATGGGGGACTTCAATGTCCTTCACCAAGAATGGCTCAGTAGCACCATGACTGGCTGAACTGGCAAGTCCTAAAGGACATAGCTCCTAGACTGGGTCTGCGGCAGGTGGTGAGGGAACCAACAAGAAGGAAAGACATACTTGACCTCGTCCTCACCAATCTGCCTGCCCCAGATGCATCTGTCTATGACTGTATTGGTAGGACTGACCACTGCACAGTCCTTGTGGAGACGTAGTCCCACCTTCACATTAAGGATACCCCTCATCAAGCTGTGTGGCACTACCACCATGCTAAATGGGATAGATTTCGAACAGATCTAGCAAAGTAAAACTGGGCATCCATGAGGCACTGTGGGCCATTAGCAGCAGCAGAATTGTACTCAACCACAATCTGTAACCTCATGGCCCAGCATATACCCCACTCTACCCTTACAATCAAGACGGGAGACCAACCCTGGTTCAATGAAGAGTACAGGAGGGCATGCCAGAAGTAGCACCAGGCATACCTCAAAATGAGGTGTCACCTGGTGAAGCTACAACACAGGACTACTTGTATGCCAAACAGCATAAGTAGCATGTGATAGACAGAGCTAAGCGATCCCATAACCAATGGATCAGATCTAAGCTCTGCAGTCCTGCCACATCCAGTCGCGAATGGTGGTGGACAATTAAACAGCTAACTGGAGGTGGTGGCTCCACAAATATCCCAATCCTCAATGATGTGGGAGCCCAGCACATCAGTGAAAAAGATAAGGCTGAAGCATTTGCAACAATCTTCAGCCAGAAGTACCGAGTGGATGATCCATCTTGGCCTCCTCCTGAAGTCCCCAGCATCACAGATGGCAGTCTTCAGCCAATTCGATTTACTCTGCGTGATATCAAGAAATGACTGAAGGCACTGTATACAGCAAAGGTTATGGGCCCTAAAAAAAGTCCGGCAATTATACTGAAGACCTGTGCTCCAGAACTTGCTGCGCCCCCAGCTAAGCTGTTCCAGTACAGCTACAAAACTGGTAACTTCCCAGAAATGTGGAAAATTGCCCAGGTATGTCCTGTACACAAAAAGCAGGACAAGTCCAACCCGGCCAATTACCGTTCCATCAGTCTACTCTCAATCATCAGTAAAGAGTTGGAAGATGTCGTCGACAGTGCTATCAAACGGCATTTGCTTAGCAATAACCTGCTCAGTGACGCTAAGTTTGGGTTCTGCCAGGGCCACTCAACTCCTGACCTTATTACAGCCTTGGTTCAAACATGGACAAAAGAGCTGAACTCAAGAGGTGAGGTGGAAGTGACTAACCTTGACATCAAGGCAGCATTTGACTGAGTATGGCATCAAGGAGCCCTAGCAAAACTGAAGTCAATGGGAATCAGGGGTAAAACTCTCCGCTGGTTGGAGTCATACCTAGCGCAAAGGAAGGTGATTGTGGTTGATGGAGGTCAATCATCTCAGCTCCAGGATATCACTGCAGGAGTTCATTAGGGCAGTGTCCTAGGCCCAACCATCTTCAGCTGCTTCATCAATGGCCATCCTTCAATAATACGGTCAGATGTGGGGATGTTCGCTGATGATTGCACAATGTTCAGCACCATTTGCGACTCCTCAGATACTGAAGCAGTCCGTGTAGAAATGGAGCAAGACCTGGATAATATCCATGCTTGGGCTGATAAAAGGCAAATAACATTCGCGCCACACAAGTGCCAGGCAATGACCATCTCCAACAAGAGAGAATCTAACCACCTCCCCTTGACATTCAATGGCATTACCATCACTGAATCCCCCACTATCAACATCAAGGGGGTTACCATTGACCAGAAACTGAAGTGAGTCGCCATGTAAATTCTATGGCGACAAGAGCAGGTCAGTGGCTAGGAATCCTGAGGCGAGTAACTCACCTGATGACTGCCCAAAGCCTATCCACCATCTACAAGGCACAAATCAGGAGTGTGATGGAATACTCTCCACTTGCCTGGATGGGTGCACCTCCAACAACACTCAAGAAGCTCAACACCATCTAGGAGAAAGCAGCCTGCTTGATTGGCACCCCATTCACAAACATTCACTCCCTCCACCACCGACGCACAGTGGCAGCAGAGTGTACCATCTACAAGATGCACTGCAGCAATGCACCATGCCTCCTTCGACAGCACCTTCCAAACCCGTGACCTCTACCAACTAGAAGGACAAGGACAGCAAATGCATGGGAACACCACCACCTGCAAGTTCCCCTCCAAGTCACACACCATCCTGACTTGGAACTATATCACCATTCCTTCACTGTCGCTGGGTCAAAATCCTGGAACTCCCTTCCTAACAGCGGTGTGGGTGTCCCTACCCCACATGGACTGCAGCAGTTCAAGAAGTCAGCTCACCACCACCTTCTCAAGGGCAATTAGGGATGGGCAATAAATGCTGGCCTCGCCAGCAATGCTCACATCCCATGAATGAATGAAAAAATAATTGAAAATAAAAGTAAGGATGTTATGCTTCAGTTATACAGGGCATTGGTGAGACCACATCTGGAATACTGTGTGAAGTTTTGGTCTCCTTTTTTAAGGAAGGATGTAAATGTGTTGGAGTCGGTTCAGAGGAGATTTACTGGATTGATACCTGGAATGAGCGGGTTGTCTTATGAGGAAAGTTTGGACAGACTGGGCTTGTTTTCACTGGAGTTTAAAAGAGTGAGAGGAGACTTGATTGAAGTTTATAAGACCCTGAAGGGTCTTGACAAGGTGGATGTGGAGAGGATGTTTCCTCTTGTGGGTGAGTCCAGAACTAGGGCGCACTGTTCTAAAATTAGGGGCCACTCTTTTAAGACAGAGATGAACAGAATTTTTTTCTTTCAGAGGGTTGTGCGACTTTGGAACTCTCTGCCTTAGAAGGTGGTGGAGGGAGGGGGAGTCAGTGAATATTTGTAAGGCGGAGGTCGATAAATTCTTGTTCGACAAGGGAATCAAGGGTTATCAGGGTAGATGGGAGTGTGGAATTCGAAACACGAACAGATCATCCATGATCTTATTGACTGATGGAGCAGGCTTGAGGGGCCAAGTGGCCCACCTCATCTCCAAATTTGTGTGTTCGTATATAAAAATGAACTGGTGAATTAAACTCGAAAAAATTGACACATTTTGCTGCAAAGTGGAGTAAGAGGTCAGGCGACCCCTCCTGTACTGAAAATTTGCATTGTGACTGTTGGAGACTAAACTCATCATCATCTCTGGACTATATCTGGGGAAGACACATTAAACTGTTAAACAGGCCATTCAATGCTAAATGGTTCCTATGTTCAGGAATTGGGCTAAGAAAGACCTTCGCAGACAGAGGGCTGAAATTTATAAGGCCCCCAACATCGGGGATCGTGGCATGGGGGCCCAGAAATTATTTCCATGAAAGGGCTGCCATGGGCCTCAACGTCAGGAAGGCCTCGCCGCATTTTACCAGAGGCAGCAAGGTCTTATGGTGGTAAAGGCCTGTTCAGGTATGAAATTGAAATCCGACCTGAACCCGACCCAGGCCCGAGTCCTTTGATTTTTTCCTGCGCCCGACCCAACCTGACCCGACCCGACTACCGTAATAAAGTTAATTATATCAAACAGGTTGTTGTGCTATACCTTGTGAAAATGTTGTGATCCTCCATTCCAGCAGCATGTTCCCGCCTTGATGTCCTGGCTGGATGTTTAAATTTTGAAGAGTACTTCCCTCCCTGAGCAAGGCAGCACTGTGTCCACGTCCAGCCCAACCCGACCAGATCTGAAAAAAAGTTTTCTGGGGGGGCAGGGTAGGCCAATTAATGAATTGATTAGTCATTGGGGGTGTGGGAGAGGGGATTGAAAATGTTCGTAAATGTGTAACTTTATTTTTGACCATTCTTTGACTTTAAAAATTGAAATGTCACTGAAGGGCTCGAAGCCCTTTAAAAATGGTGTCGGCGCCTGCGCGGTAGCCTCCAGACAACGTTGCCGGGGATGGTGTGCCGTCCCCCTCTATGTCATCGGTGGTGGGCGCTCTGCCACCTCCATGCTAATGAGCCCCCACACGAAATATCGTGGCGACTTCATGGCGCCTGTCTCGCACATACACCGTGCACTTTCTGAAGCTCTACTAAAATTCAGTCCAGCCACACGTGATGCAAAGAAATATCATCACTTTATCAGGATAAACCACATTCCAACCCCATTGTGTAACAGTGGCCCACGTTCAAAGACATTGAATGACACACCAGGGGAGGGCATCTATGGTCAGCTGACCAAAACCCAGCCTGATAAGGATTTTTCTTGTAAAAAGATATTTGCTGAGAGGGAGAGGCAGCCAGTCAGCAAGGAAGCTGAGGCATCCTTTTCAGCCAAGAAAACGACCTTGACTGTAACACCTGTAAACACCTGTAAACACCCAAAGCAGAGACTCTAAAGATAACATTGAAAACTCCCAGTGACTTTGACTGAGTCTTAAACAAAGGAATCTGCAATACTTCAGTGAATCAAGACAAAGAACATCAGCCCTGCAACACCGTTAAAAAGTCCTCTCGGAAACTAAGATTTCAAAGTAAAATCTTTTTACAACAATCGGACTTAAATGCATGCTTTACTCTCATCTCTATCTTTTGTTGTGTGTGTGCATGTGTGTACCTGTGTGAATGGGTGAGATTGCAAACATTTTCAGGTATTGTTTAATATCACGCAAACCCCCACCTGCCAAGACTGAAGCACACATGATTTTGCCACATGAATATTAAAACTTAAAATTGCAAGTCATTGGAAAGACATTTGCATTGTAACTAGCAGAGTTGGAACAAGGGAGAAACGACCATGCCCTGACCCATTCAACCAAAAGAGGACGTTTGATTACCAGATGTTGAAGTTGGGGGGAGCTAGCATTCCAGGTTGACTGCTAAGATAGCAGAATCCACAAATACACTCATTTTTCCTTCATGTACTTACCTAGCTTCCCTTTTAATGAATCTATGCTATTTGCTCAGCCACTCCAGGTGGTAGTGAGTACCTCATTCTAACCACTCTGAATAAAGAAGTATCACCTGAATTGATTATTGTATTTATTAGTAACTATCATATTTAAGTACTCTAGTTTAGGACTCCCCTACAAGGGGAAACATCTTCTCTCTGTCTACCCTATCGAACCCCTTCATAATTTTATAGACCTTATCAGGTCACCGCTCGGTGTCGGTCTTCTCTTTTCGAGAGAGAAATGTTCCCGCTTGTTCAGTCTTTCCTGATAGTCTCAGTTCTGGTATAATTCTTGTCAATGTTTTTGCACTTTCTCCAGTTCTTCTATATCCTTTTTGTGACATGGTGACAAGAACTGCACAGTGTACTTGAAGTGTAGTTGAACCAAGATTCTACACAGGTTTTTTAATTCTGTTCCTCTAGAATTTATACAAAGCATAACCTCACAATGCCCCAAAATACTTCACAACCAACAGAGTACTTTTGAAGTGCAGTCAACCTTGGAATTTAGAAAATGTGGCAGTCAGTTTACAAGCAACAATGTCCCACAAACAGAAATGAAATAAATGACCAGATAATATGTTATTATTGTTGTTTGAGGGATAAACATTGTACAGGACACTGGGAGAATTCAGCTGCTCTTCTTTGAATAGTGCCAATAAATCTATATGTCCACCTGAGAAAGCAGACAGGGGTTTGGTTGATATCTCATTTAAAACGTGGTACCTCTGACAGTGCAGTGCTCCCTCAGTACCACACTACAATGCCACTTTAGATTATGTGCTCATATTTCTGGCGTGGGACTGCAACTGACAGTGAGAATGCCACCACTGAGCCAAGGCTAATGTTCCTTTTCAACCTTCATAGTTCTTTTGTGCTGATATATCCAAGCTTTGAATGGCATCTGCAAATGGTAGTGTGCTCCTCAAACTAAGTAGGATTAAAACATATGATGAGTATGTGAAAATGATGGAAAGCAAATCTCTGCTAAAAAAAAGATGCATTTTTAATCCAATTAAAAAAACATTTATAACAACTACTATGTAATATTTTTCCATTCATTCACAGGAGCAAGCATCACTGAAAAGGCCAGCCAGCATTTATTGCCCATCCCAAATTGCCCTTGGGAAGGCAATGGTGAGCTGTCTTCTTGCAACGCTGCTGTCTGTGTAGTGAAGGTACTCCCACAGTACTGATCGGGAGGAAGTTTCAAGATTTTGATCCAGTGGCAATGAAGGAATGGCGATATATTTCCACCTCAGGATGGTGTGTGACTTGAAGAAGAACTTGGAAGTGGTCATGCTACAATACGGCTGCTGACCTAGGGAGTCGCGGGTTTGAGAGGTACTGGTGAAGAAGCCTTTGTGAGTTGCTGCAGTGCATCTTGTACAGGCTGCACACTGCAGCTACGGTGTTCCTGTGGTGTAGGGAGTAAATGGTGGTGGACGGGTGCCAATCAAGCAAGCCGCTTTGCCCTGGATGATGTTGAGCTTCTTGTGTGTTTTTGGAGATGTTCTTATCGAGGAAATTGGATCACATCACATTGGATCACCCTACATCACACTCCTGACTTGTATCTTGCAAACGGTGGAAGGGCTTTGGGGAGTCAGAATGTGAGTCACCTGCTGCAGAATACTGAGTTTCTGACCTGCTGTTGTAGCCACAGTATTTACATGGCTGGTTCAGTTAAGTTTCTGGTTAATGGTAACCCCCCAGCATGTTGAGTGTGAGGGATTTTATGATGGTAATGCCATTGAGTGTCAAAGGGAGGTGGTTAGACTCTCTTTTGTTGCTGATTGCTTGGCAGTTGTGTGGCACAAATGTTACTTGCTACTTATCAGCCCAAGCCTTAATGTTGAACAGGTCTTGTCGCAAGGGGCATAGACTGCTTCAATATCTGAAGAGTAGTAAATAGAATTAAACACTGTGTAATCCATCAGAGAATATCCCGATCCCCTTATGATAGAGGGAAAGTCTTTGATGAAGTAACTGAAGATAGTGGGGCCTTGGACATTGCCCTGAAGAACTCCTGCAGTGATGTCCTGCAGGGGTGAGACGATTGGCCTCCAACAACCACAACCATCTTCCTTTGTACCAGATATGACCCCAGCCAGTGCAGAGCTTCCCCTCGATTCGCAACAACTTCAATTTTACTAGGACTCCTTGCTGCCACACTTGGTCAAATGCTGCATTGATGTCGAGGGCAGTCACTTTCACCTCAGCTCCGGAAGTCAGCTTTTTTGTCCCAGTTTGAACCAAGGTCTGGAGCTGAATGGTCCTGACAGAACCAAAACTGAGCATCAGTGTACAGGTTATTGAGTTGATGAGTATGTGAAAATTCATGATTTATTGCATACTTACAGGAGTGTTCTTTGTGATGTCAGTTCTGGAGATTCAGAAATTTTTCCATTTTTACATTCAAAATCAAGACTCCTCAGGTTAGATATGTGGCTGTTTTTTTTCTGTCATCACATTTAGGGTACTACATGGAATTCTATATGAGTCATGCAGCTGCCACTTTTTAGGCACTACACAGGTACATGAAGATCAAAATGCAGTCAGAGATGCGCAAGCAGACGTCCAATGGGAAGTGCACAGAATGACATCGTGGTAAGGGGTTTACATACACATACCTAATGACTCCCAGCAGCATGCAGAGCAGCAAGATAATGACACAAATCAGTCGGCCAAGCTGTTTTGAAGCCAAGGGTGGCATTTTTAAATGCCACATTCCAGCTAATGTCCTGTCTTAACCTCACACAGCTGAACATGAAATTAAACAGAATGAAGGACTCCCAAATGATGCTATTTAACTGCTTACAAGTTAGTTTCTGGATTATATCTTCTGGCTGCTGGTGCAATTGTACGGAGAGCTTTCCTATACTTGGCTAAATTTAAATACTCTACAGGGAGTGATTTAACTTGTGTTGTATTACATGGTTGGTCATTTAAAAGCTTGTACTGAAACAAGTTGCTTGCGGAAATGGGTGACCTGGTCGGGCTTTCTCTGAGAACTTGAGTGGGAGAGTGAAGAGAGGCCATGCAGAGCAGGATAAACTGCTAGAAGAGTGAAGAGGAGGAGGTGGCAAAGACCTCTCAACAAGAGATCACAATTGCTGAGGGTCTTCAGAGAGCAATTCTCTTACCTCAACTTCAGCGAGGACCAATAAATGAGACTTCTTCACTTCACTTGACTGAAATCTGCAACTGCTGTAGCCACAACTGCAATCTCAAAGCAGGGCAAGGACAGGACTACCTGTCACTGTCAAGGTGATAGTGGCTCTTAACCTTTATGTGTCTGGTCCCTTTCAGAATAAAAAAGCAGGGATGTAATGCTGGAATTGTATAAAACGCTGGTTCGGCCACAGTTGGAGTATTGCATATAGTACTGGTCACCACATTACAGGAAGGACATAGTTGTTCTGGAGAGAGTGCAGAGGAGATTTACAAGAATGTTGGCAGGGCTTGAAAGTTGCAGCTATGAGGAAAGATGACAAGCTGCATGGCCTCCTTCTGTGCTGTAATTTTTCTATGGTTCTATGATTCCCCCTTGTAAGTGGTTTTCTCTGGCATACAGAAAACACACCTCTTATTACGGGTCTCGGACGATAGGGATTATATGTACAGATCAAACTCAGACCCACGTTTTTCAGGTGCAACTCTATCATGTTGGCTTGTCAAACAAGCCCTACCATGCTAAATTACCACGGCCTAATCAAAGAACCCTCCCGTGAAATAAACTAACACAGGCCCCCAGCACTAAACCCATCAAAGGTTTGGTTGGGACTTACAATCACCCCCTCACACAGTGGTCTTGTAGATGTGTAGGCGCAGGCAATATGCTCTTCCCGATTGCCCGTTGTCTTGCTTGCAGCTTCTTCCTTTACGTCTTGCTCCTAGTTCCATACCACTGATGCAGTATCCAAGTTCCAGTTTGAGTCGAGGTCCGTTGATGAGGGATGAAAAGCAGCGCTCAGCTTCTGGCGGTGTTCTGTTGAATCGGGTGAGCCCCACCCAGGAGACTTGCTGTAGATTGATGATGAGGAGAAGAGAAAAGACAAGCCAGCACCGGCTCCATATGTATCCAAAACCTATCACCTTTTCTCCAGCCAATACTGATCGATGTATGGACTCAGGTGATCTGTCTGGACCCGCTCCCCCCCACTTCTTCCCATGGCCTGGAGTGACTCATAATCTTTGAAATCTTTGTGAAAAATTCTATTTTGTTTTCCCGCTCCCAGGCCTGGCACCTGGAGAGACAATGAGTGCTGATTACTGAATGTCTGTCGTTTCCTGAGTTGACAGCTCCCATTCGCAGATAATGGGTTTTAATCTCAAACCGATCTTGCTTAACTGGCTTATCTCCTGAAAGACAATGGCCCGGCCATCTACCAGTTTCGGTTGGGACTGAGTTGTTACTGTGTTTCATTGAGTTACCTCTCGGTGTATTGTTCCCAGTAATCATGTTAGATGGTGATGATGTCATTTGGCCTGGGTTCCCTTCCACCCAGCCTGTGTGTGTGAAATCTCCGTTTGCATATGAATGCACCTTAGTCAGGTTAACCTGGCTCGAAACTCCTGCCAGTCAATCCTATTCCCTAAGCCAATCCCACAAGCTTGCCAAAAAGTACAGTTCTTTATTGTGGTTTTGGATTTAAAATATGATTCATAAAAATGGCCAGAAAGCTGGCGCTACACCCTGCCTTGTCTGATGGTGGCTGCAAGTATAAGATAGGGTGACTATGTCTCTTCACCTTCACTGTCTTTTTCCTCTTCCTCCTTTGGTTGGGAAGGTTCCAGTTGTTGGGTATCTGAAATACATCAAGTGTTGGGTTGTGGTGAGGGAACAGATGAAAGTAAAACGTATGTGCTCACCACTTGTGCAACTTGTGAGTTGAAAGAGATTGTGAGCTGAGAGAGAAGTTGGAAGAGAAGAGGAGGATTAGGTATGCAGATACTCTTATCATTGATCACGTCAGTCTTGCTAGTGGCCATGGACTCTGATGCCCCTTGCCAACATGGCCACTGGGGGTAAAACATACAGCAGTACTCATTCTCCACCAGTTCCTTGATGCTGCTCCCTGTTATGCACCACCTTTTACTGCAAGAAATAAGGAAATGTGTCAGTGTTGGCCTGTAATATGTTTGGGTGATGTGGCTATCACGTTTGAATCACCACCAGTGAGCAAGCTCTGAATTGTGGGTGTGCATATGAATTGGAGAATTGAATACTGATAGAGATTGTTGGTAGGTGGCTGATGGGGGTGTGGTGATTTGAGCAGTGGATGAGGCTAGTGGTGGAGTGCATTGTAGGATATGTCATTTGAATATCGAACTCAGTCAACTGAATAACTCATGTCAAATTGTTATACTTACTGGTACGACCAGGTGAGAAAGGGGTCGAAGGTTCCCTCTCAGCCTTCACCAGTCTTATTGTAACAGGGTTTAATTTTAAACACACTGTTTTTTTTTTTAGCTCCCCCTTAGTGAAGTTAGTTCACTAACTTCCAATTATAAGGCAAAGAAACTAGCCAAACATGTTTTCTTAGGTTTAAAGAAAACAGGTTGAACTTTATTAAACTTAAATTCTAATTCAGTTAATGCCTACAGATATGCGACGCGCCCACGCTAGCATGCATATGCGATACACATATGCAGATAGAGACAGAAAAGAGCAGAAGAAATAAAGTGGAAAGGTTTAAGGCAATATCTGAATATGTTTTGGTTACTGTTCTTCGAGCTCGCTGAAACATCCTTGATTGTAGGTAGGTCTTGCTTTTCATTGAGGCCCAGTATTCTTCTTAAACCTTGTTCAATGTCGGAGACTTTTCTCTCTTGAAGTTCATGTGTCCTCAGTGGGTCCAGAGACTTTTGAGAAAGAGATGTGAGCAGACAGGAGATGTCTTCTCACTCCAGGAGCAAACAGTCTTTCTGAGTTCAAAAACTCTGTGGCAAGTTCAAAAAACCCTGGACCAGCTGGTTAGTCATGTGACCAGATGGTTTAACCAGTGCTGGCTTTTGTGGATTGTATCACCTTAGCAGTCTCTGGAATGCTCTTCCTTACACCTTCAATGTCTGGTGATCAAAATCCATTGTGGGCTGAATGTGTCAGGGAATGGTCCTTTTGTCTCCACAAGCACTGTCTGTTAGTATGCAAATGTTTTTCAGCTAAGTGTCTGGCAGCCCTTGTAACAGGCCTTCTCTTTTTCCCAGAAAGTTTAAAATCAATGTTCATATGATAAAATTAATATGCCTCATTCTTGGCAGGTGGGGACCTGCATGACATTATATATGAACTAGGAGCAGGAGTAGGCCATTCGGCCCCTTGAACCTGCTCCACAATTCTATAAGATTATGGCTGATCTGTTTGTGGACTCAACTCCATTTTCCTCCCAACCCCTGATACCCTTTGACTCCCTTGTTTGTCAAGAATCTGTCTACTTCTACCTTAAAAGATTCAATGACCCTGCTCCATTGCTCTCCGAGGAAGAGAGTTCCACAGACTTACAACCCTCTGAGAGAAAACAATTCTCCTCATCTCTGTTTTAAATGGGAGACCCCTTATTTATAAACTATGCCCCCTAGTTTTAGTCTCTCCCACAAGGGGAAACATCCTTTCAACATCAACCCCGTCAAGTCCCCTTAGGATCACTATATGTTTCAGGAAGATCACCTCTCATCCTTCGAAACTTCAATAAATACAGACCCAACCTGTCCAATCTTTCCTCATAAGATGACCCTCTCATCCCAGGAATCAGTTGAGTAAATGTTCGCTGAACTGCTTCCAACGCAATTATATCTTTTCTTAAGTAAGTGGACCAAAACTGTACTCAATACTCTAGATGTGGTCTCACCAATGCCCTGTACAACTGTAGCAAACCATCTCTACTTTTATATTCCATTCCCCTTGCAATAAACAACAGATTGCATTTGCCTTCTTAATCACTTGCTGTACCTGCATACTAACATTTTGTGTTTTGTGTATTCGGACACCCAGATCCCTCTGCATCTCAGAGTTCTGCAATCTCTCTCCATTTAAATAATATGTTACTGTTCTATTTTTCCTGCCAAAGTGGGCAAGTTCACAGTTTCCCACATTATACTCCATCTGCCAGATGTTTTCCCACTCACTTAACCTATCTCTATTCTTTTGCAGATCTTTATGTCCTCTTCACAACTTACTCTCCTACCTATCTTTGTGTCATCAGTAAATTTAGCAAAAATACGTTCTGTTCCTTCATCCATGTCATTGATATAGATTGTAAATAGTTGAAGCCCCAGCACTGATCCCTGTGGCACTGCATTACTTACATCTTACCAACCTGAAAACAACCCATTTATGCCTACTCTCTGTTTCCTATTATCTAACTAATCCTCTATCCATGCTAATACGTTACCCCCTACACCATGGGCTCTTATTTTGTTCAGTAACCTTTGATGTGGCACCTTGTCAAATGTCTTCTGGAAATCCAAGCACACCGCACATCACACCCACAGGTTTCCCATTATCCATGTTGCTGTTTACTTCCTCAAAGAACTCGAATAAACTAGTTAAACATGATTTCCCTTTCAGGCCTTTGCCTGATTGCATTGAGATTTCCTAAATGACCTGCTATAACGTCCTTAATAATAGATTCCAGCATTTTCCCTATGACAGATGTTCAGCTAACTGGCCTGTAGTTTCCTACATTCTGTCTTCCTTTTTTCTTTAATATTGGAGATAAGTTCACTATTTTCGAATCTGATGGGACCTTTCCAGAATCTAGGGAATTTTGGAAAATTAAAACCAATGCATCCACTATTTCAGCAGCCACTTCTTTTAAGACCCTAGGATGAAATCCATCAGGACCTGGGGACTTGTCAGCTTTTGGTTTTAATAATTTTCTCAGTACCCTTTCCCTGGTGATGGTAATTGTTTTAAGTTCCTCCCTCCCTTTCGACGCTTGATTCACAATTATTTCTAGGATGTCAGTTGTATCCTCTACAGTGAAGACAAATGCAAAAGAACTGTTCAATTCCTCTGCCATTTCCTTATTTTCCATTATTAACTCCCCAGTCTCACTCTCTAGAAAACCAACACTCACTTTACTTACTCCTTTCCTTTTAAAATACCTGTAGAAACTCTTTCTATCCATTTTTATATTTCTAGCTAGCTTTCTCTCATACTCTAATTTCTCTCTCCTTTATTATTCTTTGAGTAATTCTTTGCTGTTTTTTATATTCTGTCCAATCTTCTGACCTGCCACTAATCTTTGCAGAATTGTACATTTTTTCTTTCCATTTGATACTATCTTTAACTTCCTTAAATAGCCACAGATGATGCATCCTTCCCCTAGAGTCTGTCTTTCTCACTGGAATGTATCATTGCTGAGTGTTATGAAATATCTCCTTAAATGTCTGCCACTGCATTTCTACTGACCTATCCCTTAACCTAATTTCCCAGTTTACTTTAGTCAGCATTGTCTTCAAACCCTCATAATTACCCTTATTTAAGTTTAAGACACTAGGCTTAGATCCACTTTTCTCACCCTCAAACTGAATGTGAAATTCAATCATGTTGTGATCACTGCTACATAGTGGCACCTTCACGATGAGGTCATTAATTCATCCTGCCTACATCAGTGTTCTATCAGTTACATTCCTGGCATTGACCTCAACAGTTACTTCTTCCAACTGCTTCCTGAGCCTCATTCCTTTCTGTGGATACAGAATGTCTCTCCTTTTGTCCATGTTTTGCACCAAGACCTCATTACGTTGTCAGAAAAACTTGGTGTCCACTCTCTCGCATGTTCAGCCATTCCTGAAAGTATCACAGCACAGTTTCCTTTTTCAATGGACTTCCATCATTTTTGCAGCCACAATGCACCTCACCTTTAAGAGGTGCAGGGCTGCCTTTAAGGAGCACTTGGCATGATTGGCCCCCTTGCTGATGCACATAGCTGATGAACAGATGGGTCATGCAGGCTGCATGCAGCCCAAATTAAATGCATTGCTTTCATCTCAATGAACTGGCATGGGTTAAGCATATACCATGATGCCCACAGCAGTTTTGGGGTCATTCCCACTGAAACCTAGTCTAAATGTTGACTTTGCATTGTGCCAGTTCAAGGAATTAACAGTGCCACTGTTTTAATTACAAGGCATGACATTTTACCATTATAACAAAAATCAATATCACCATTACACCTACTTGCTATTATGAATTTGACTCATTCAGTTCACAGATGGTTATTAAATATTCTTCTTATTATTTGTTCACAGGATATGGCCCCTACTGACAAGGCTGTATTACTAGTTCTCCTGACAACTGAGTGGCCTGCTTGATGATCTGCAGAGGGTATTAAGTATCAACCACATAATGCAGTCAAAAGTAAGACGGCAGCCAACATAAAAGGGAATCCAAAAATCTTCAAAGTCATATAAATAGTGGCAGGGCAGGTTGACAAATTGGATAATAAGGCATATGGGTTCCTAGGCTTTACATATAGGGGCATAGAGTACAAAAGAAAGGAAGTTATGGTGCACCTTTATAAAACTGTGTTTTGGCCTCAACTGGAATATTGTGTCCAAATCTGGGCACCGTACTTTAGGAAGAATGTGAAGACATTGGAGAGGGTGCAGAAAAGATTTATAAGAATGGTTCTGAGGATGAGAGACTTTAGTTACATGTATAGATTGACAAAGCTGGGACTGTTCTCCTTAGAGAAGAGGTTAAGAGGACATTTAATAGAGGTGTTCAAAATCATGAAGGCTTTGGACATAGTAGATAGGGAGAATCTGTTCCCATTGGCAGAAAGGTGGAGAACCAGAGGACTTCTATTTAGTGTGATTGGCAAAAGAACCAGAGGCGACATGTAGAAAAATCATTTTAAACAATAAGGGGTTAGGATCTGGAATGCACAACCTAAGAATGTGGTGGAGGCA
The DNA here is from genome assembly GCF_036365525.1 of Heterodontus francisci. Lineage (NCBI taxonomy): Eukaryota > Metazoa > Chordata > Chondrichthyes > Heterodontiformes > Heterodontidae > Heterodontus > Heterodontus francisci. Next base: position 109,537,994 of record NC_090376.1, read on the forward strand.
GATTCAATTACGGCCTTCAAAAAGGAATTGGATAATTATCTGAAGAGGAAAGATTTGCAGGGTTATGGAGAAAAGGTGGGAGAGTTGGACTAGCTGAGTTGCTCTCGCAGAGAACTGGCACAGACATGGCGTAAAAAATGGCCTCCTTTTGTGCAGTAACCATTCTATGATTTTGTGATTCTAAGCTAAGCCCATTAGGGGTCACTGGTTCCCTTTCTTGAAGGACGTTTGTGAATTAATTGGGTTTTACAAATAATATATTGGTCACCTCTGCTGTTGTGAGCCCACAAATGACTGAATTTATTGAAATTAGTTCACAACTTTGCATGATGGATTGGAATTTATGAGAGAATCATCGAATCATGCTTTGGTACAGCACAGAAGAATGCCATTCAGCCTGTCGTATCTGTGCCAGCTTTCTGCAAGAGCAACTCAACTAGTCCCACTCCTCTGCCTTTTCTCCTTAGCCCTGCAAATGTTTTTCTTTTCAGATAATTATCCAGTTCTCTTTCGAAGCCCTTGATTGAATCTGCCTCCACAACACTCTGGAGTAGTGCATTCCAGATCCTAACCACTCACTGCATAAAAATGTTTTCCCCTCATGTCGCTGTTATTTTTTTTGCCAATCACTTTAAATTGGCGTCCTCTGGCTCCGGATCCTTCCGCCAATGGGAGCAGTTTCTCTCTATCTACTCTGTCCAGACACCTCATGATTTTGAACACCTCTATCAAATCTCCTCTTAATCATTTCTTCTCCAAGGGGAACAGTCCCAGCTTCTCCAACCTATCCACTTAACTGAAGTTCCTCATCCCTGGAACCATTCTCGTGAATATTTTTTGCACCCTTTCTAATGCCTTAATATCTTTCCTAAAGTGTGGCATCCAGAACTGGCCACAATACTCTAGTTGAGGCTGAACCAGTGTTTTATACAGGTTTATAATAACTTCCTTGTTTTTGTACTCTTTGCTTCTATTTATAAAACCCAGGATCCCACATACTTCATTAACCACTTTCTCAACTGGCCCTGCAACTTTCAATGATTTGTACACATATACCCACAGGTCCCTCTGCTCCTGTACCCCCTTCAGAATTAGACCCTTTAGTTTATAATGCCACTCCTCAGTTTTCCTATCAAAATGAATAACTTCACACTTTTCTGCATTAACTTTCATCTGCCACTTATCCGCCCATTCCACCTGCCTATGTCCTCTTGAAGTTTATCACTACTTTCCTCACAGTTCACAATATTTTCATGCTTTGTGTCATCCACAAATTTTTTAATTGTTCCCTGCACACCCAAGTCGAGGTCATTAATATATATCAAGAAAAGCAGGGGTTCCAACACTGACCCGAGGACGCCACTATATACCTTCCTCCAGTCCAAAAACTAACCATTCATACCTACTCTGTTTCCTGTCACTCAGTCAATTTTGTATCCATGCTGCTACTGTCCCTTTTATTCCATGGGCTCCAACTTTGCTGACAAGCCTGTTATGTGGCAATTTATCAAATGCCTTTTGCAATTCCATGTTCAACAACATTATCCTCATGAACCCTTTTGTTACTTGGTCAAAAATCTCAAGCAAGTAAGTCAAGCACGATTTGGCCTTAACAAATCCATTCTGGCTTTTCTTAATTAATCCACATTTGTCCAAATGACGATTAATTTTGTCCCAGATTATTGTTTATAAAAGCTTTGCTACCACCAAGGTTAAATTAACAGGCTAGTGGTTTCTGGGCTTATCCTTATACCCTTTTTTTGAACAAGGGCATAGCATTTGAAATTGTTCAGTCCTTTGGCATCACACCTGTACCTAATGAGGATGGGAAGATTATGGTCAGTGCCTTCACAATTTCCACCCTTACTTCTCTAAGTATCCTTGGATGCATCTCCTCTGGTCTTGGTGACTTATCAACATTAAGTACATACAGCCTAACTAATACTTCCTCTTTATCAATTTTTACCTCATCCAGTATCTCAACTACCTCCTCTTTCATCATGACTTGGGCAGTATCTTCTTCCTTGGTAATGACAGATGCAACGTTTTCATTTAATACCTCAGCCATGGCCTACCTCCATGCATAAATCCCCTTTTAGGTCCCTAATTGGCACCACTCCTCTTTTTGCCACCCTTTTACTATTTATTTTCCTATAGAAGACCTTTAGATTTTCTTTTATGTTTGCCACAAGTCTCATTTCATACTATCTCTTTGTTTCTCTTATTTGTTCTTTCACTTCCCCTCTGAAACTTCCATATTCAGCCTGGTTCTCAATTGCATTATCTCTTGGTTCCTTGTCCAGCACCATAACCACTGCACTACTGTAGGCACATAACTTGCATGGACCCTGGATTCACACACTGGATTCTCGAGCTTCCACTGAATCTTGGATCATCTTCACCAAGGTGTGGTTACATAGAAACAAAGAAACATATAAAATAGGAGCAGGAGTAGGCCATTTGACCATTCGAGCCTGCTCCGCCATTCATTACAATCATGGCTGATCATCCAATTCAGTAACCTGTTCCTGCTTTCGCCCCATATGCTTTGATCCCTTTAAACCCAAGAGCTATATCTAACTCCTTCTTGAAAAAATACAATGTTTTGGCCTCAACTGCTTTCTGTGGTAGCAAATTCCATAGGTTCACCACTCTTGGGTGAAGAAAGTTCTCCTCATCTCAGTCCTGAAGATTTACCCCGTATCCTTAGACTACAACCCCTGGTTCTGGACTCTCCCACCATCGGGAACATCTTTCCTGCATCTACCCTGTCAAGTCCTGTTAGAATTTTACAGGTTTCTATGAGATCCCCCCTCACTCTTCTGAACTCCAGTGAATATAATCCTAACCGACTCAATCTCTCCTCATACGTCAGTCCCGCCATCCCAGGAATCAGTCGCTGCACTCCCTCTATAGCAAGAGCATCCTTCCTCAGATAAGGAGACCAAAACTGCACACAATATTCCAGGTGTGGCCTCACCAAGGCCCTGTATAATTGCAGCAAGACATCCCTGCTCCTGTACTCGAATCCTGTCACTATGAAGGGCAACATACCATTTGCCCTTTTTTACCGCCTGTTGGACTTGCATATTTACCTTCAGCGACTGGTGTACGAGAACACCCAGGTCTTGTTGCATATTCCCCTCTCTCAGTTTATAGCTGTTCAAATAATAATCTGCTTTCCTGTTTTTGCTACCAAAGTGATAACCTCACATTTATCCACATTATACTGCATCTGCCATGCATTTGCCCATTCACTCAACTTGCCCAAATCACCCTGAAGCCTCTCTGCATCCTCCTCACAACTCACCCTCCCACCCAGTTTTGTGTCATCTGCAAATTTGGAGATATTACATTTAGTTCCCTCATCTAAATCATTAATATATATTGTGAATAGCTGAGGTCCTAGCACCAATCCCTCCTGTACCTCACTAGTCACTGCCTGCCATTCGGAAAAAGACCCATTTATCCCTACTCTTTGTTTCCTGTCTGCCAACCAATTTTCTATCCATTGCAATACACTACCCCCAATCCCATGCGCTTTAATTTTACACGCTAAAAAATTTCACCACCTGCTGTGATGGGATTCAAACCCCTTAGTCTGGGCTCTGTATTACTAATCCAGTGACATTACCACTATGCCACCACATCCAGAACTGCATATAGCCCTTGAAACCAGCCATTTCATGAATATGTACATGGCAATGTCACTTTGTTTATAAGGTTACACTGGCAGAACCCTTGGAGCAGTTTACCTCTTATATCATACCTGTAGTGTGGATATCAAAGTGGAAGAAGAAATCAACTGCAATAAATGAGGACAAATAGAAAGAAGTAAAATGGATCACAGCCCTTGTCTGTCCAGAAGTTGTCTATTGTTGCTGATCCAATTTTACCTCCAGGAAGATGGTTTGGATGCTTCCTGGATAAGGACTTAGGCATAGGCTGAGAAATCACAGGCATTATAGCACAAGATTTGAGTTCTAATTATACAGAAGGGACCTCACATTTACTAAAAAAATCCTACAATATATGATAGATGCAGCTATTTCAGGAAGTAAACTATGCCACAGGGTTTGAACCCAGTGTTGGTTTTTGAGTTTTGAATCTAAGCAATTGGTGTATAATTATACAAAATTATGTTTACTGGCCTGCAAAGTTATGTAGGAAGTCTTAAAATCTTCACCTCATTTAAAAAAATATTTGGAGCACTGCTCAAAACTGCAACTAATTGAGATCAAACCAACATCTGGCCCAAAATCCAAAAGAAATAAGAAGACCCAAGTTTCATTGCCAACGTAATCTAAAGTATGTTTTAAACAAAGAAATGAAAAGGTTGGTAATATTCATGTGCAACATTATTGATATTTTGTTGAGGAACTTTATGTGATGATTATTTTATAGATTTGGTAGATGTTGCTTCTAATCATGAACTCATTCTACCTGTATTTGTGAAAAGCCTTGATCGCACCCTTTCTGGAATGCAGCATTCAGTTTTGGGTACCGCACCTCAAGAAGAATATATTGGCCTTGGAGGGGTTGCAGTGCAAATTCACCAGAATGAAACCGAGCCTTTATTGTAGAAGGTTAAGGGTTGATCTGATCAAGGGGTTTAACACTTTAAAAGGATTAGAGAGGACAGTTAGAGGGAAGCTACTTCTTGTGATGGACATAAGGGATATTGATAGGTTAGTGAGTGGGCAAAGATTTGGCAAATGGAGTATAATGCGAGAATGTGAAATTGTCCATTTTAACAGGAAGAATAACAAAGCATATTATCTAAATGGTGAGAGAATGCAGAACTCTGAGGTGCAGGGGGATCTGAGTGTCCCAGTGCATAAATCATAAAAGTTAGTATGCAGTTTCAGCAAGTAATTAGGAAAGCTAATGGAATGTTTACTGCGAGGGGAATTGAATACAAAAGTAGGGAGGTTATGCTTCAGTTATACAGGGCATTGGTGAGACCACATCTGCATTAATGGTCTCCTTATTTAAAGAAGGATGTAAAGGAGTTGGAGGCAATACAGAGAAGGTTGACTAGACTAAAACCTGGAATGGGTGGGTTGCCATGTGAGGAAAGGTTGGACAGGCTAGGCTTGTATCTGCTGGAGTTTAGGAGAGTAAGAGGCAATTTGATTGAGACAAATAAGATGCTGAAAGGTCTTGATATGGAGGATGTGGAAAGGATGTTTTCCCTTGTGCGAGAATCTAGAAGTAGGAGTCACCATTTAAGACTGAGAGGAGGAGAATTTTTTTCTCTCAGACGGTTGTGAGTCTTTGGAACTTCTTCAAAAGGCAGTGGAAGCAGAATCTTCAAATATTTTTAAAGGCAGAGGTAGATAGATTCTTGATAAACAAGGGGGTGAAAGGTTATCGGAGGTAGGCGGGAATATGGAGTCAAGGTTACAATCAGATCAGCCATGATATTGTTGAATGGCAGAGCAGGTTCGAGGGGCCAAGTGGCCTACTCCTGCTCCTAATTCGTATGTTCTTATGATGGGGGAATCAAGAACGAGGGAACATAATGTTAAAATTAGAGCTAAACCATTATGGAGGGAAATCAGGAAGCACTATTGTAGAAATTTGCAATTCTCTCCCCAAAAGACTGTGAATGCTAGAACAATTTGAGCTTTCAAGACTGAAAGTGGTGGATTTCTATTATGTATGTATATCAAAGAGATATAGAGCTGAGACACAGATCAGCCAGCCACCACCTAATTGAATGGTGGAGCAGGCTTGAGAGGCTGAATGGCCTGCTATTCCTATGTTCATAATATTTACTTTTAATCAGATTTATTTATAGAAAGTAACAATCCAAAATAAAACTTCTAAATTGGATGGGGGCTAACTTCAGTGGGAAGTGAGAGGATCTATCCAGGGCATTATGGAACCAAAGATTGACAGGAAAAACTGTAACGGAACAATGGGAGTTCTTTAAGGAGGAGATGTTTCAGGTACAGGCTAGATACATTCCAGCAAGGGTAAAAGGTAAGAGAACCAAAGCTGGAGCTCGTTAAAAGACAAGGGAGACAGAGAATATCGTAAGATGAAATAAAGGTGTCTGATGCATATCAAGTGAATTCTTCAAGCAAGAACCAGACCAAATACAGTAAGTTGACAGGAGAAGTGAGGAGGAAAAGAAGACTGACAAAGAGAGAATATGAGAATAGAATGGCAGTTAACAAAAAAGGGAACCCAAAAGTTCTTCTACCAGCATATAAGGTTGGTAGTAAGAGGAGTGGTGGGCCCTAAAAGGGACAAAAAGGGTGATGTTTGCTTAGAGGCGCAGGGCAAGGCTGTGTATCAGTGTTTACTAACGAAGAGGATGCTGAAAATATATCGGTAGAAGCGGAAATGGTCGAGGTAATGGATGGGGTGAAAAGTGATAGAAAGGATGTACTGGAAATGCTGGTTATGCTTAGAGTGGATAAGTTGCCTAGTCCGGATGTCTTGCATCCCAGGTGCTAAAGGAAATGGGAGTGGAAATAGCTGAAGGGCTTGCCATAATCTTCCAATTTTCCCTAGGTTGAAGCAAGTGCTGGAGGATTGGAGAGTGGCAAATGTGGCACCCTTATTGAAGAAAGACTGTAAGGATAGTTCTAGTAGCTACAGGCGAGTCAGCTTAACATCAGTGGTGGGTAAGGTTATAGAAACAATAATCAGGGGAAAAAAATTCAACAAGCACTTGGAGAGGTTTAAGTTTATTAAGGAAAGCCAGTGCGGATTTATATAATTTCAAAATTAACCTATGACAGTGAGGATGATACCAATTGACTGCAACAGTACATAGATAGGCTAGCAGAATGGGCAGACAAGTGACAGATGGAATAAAAACAGGAAGTGCTGGAAATGCTCAGCAAGTCCGGCAGCATCTGTGGAGAGAGAACAGTTAACATTTCAGGTCTGTGACCTTTCATCAGAAGTGGCAGATGGAATTTAATACAGAGAAGTGTGATGTGATGCATTTTGGCAGAAGGGATAGGGAGAGGCAATATAGACTAAATGGCACAGTTCTAAAGAGTGTAGAGGGGCAGAGGGACCTGGAGTTCATATGTCTACATCTTTGAAGGTGGCAGGATATATTGAGAGAGTAGTGAGCAAAGCATATGGGATCTTGGCCTTCATAAATTGAGGTATTGAGTACAAAAGCAGGGAAGTTATGATGAGCCCTTATGAAACTCTGGTTCGGCCACAACTAGAATATTGCATCCAGTTCTAGTCACCACACTTTAGGAAGGATATGAGGGCCCTTGAGAGAATATAAAGGAGATTTACCAGAATGGTTCCAAGGATGAAGGATTTTAGCTACAAAGTTAGGTTAAAGAAGCTGGGGTTGTTTTCCTTGGAACAAAGGAGATTAAGGGGAGATTTGATAGAGGTGTACACAATTATGACAGGTTTAGATAAGATATAAAAGAAAAGCTGTTCCTTGTACCATCAGCTAATGGGAACAACTTTTTTTATACAGCGAGTGGTAATGACCTGGAATTCGCCGCCTACGTGGGTGGTGGAAGCGGAGATGATGAATCATTTAAAAAGGAAATTGGATGGGCACTTGAGGGAAATAAATTTGTAGGGCTACAGGGGTAGAGCAGGGGAATGGGACTGATTAGATTGCTCTACAGTGAGTCGGCATAGATTTTATGGGAAAAATGGCCTCCTTCTGTGCATCTATGACTCTGACTCTATGGGCAGGATTTTCATTCCAGGTTCAGAACCCTGATGTCACTGTCACTTCGGGGTCCCGACACCACACCACGTCGGAAACGCGTACGCATTGCAATTTCAATATTTAAAGAAGCTAATTGGATTAGAGTCGTGTTTGCCAGCCAATAAGAGGTAGCGGATGCAGGATGGATGTGGGACATAGGCAGTGGCGGGCCTAATCTAAAAGGCCGGGTGGAAGCCATCGCTGAGGTTGCCATTCGTCCAAGGGATGGGAAAGGGAGCAGAGGGACGTGAGAAGGGAGGCCCCAGTGCAGGGCATCCTCCCTGTTTTTCTGACATATCACTGAAGGTGCAGCTGGAGGTGGTGACTGAGCACAGAAACATCCTGTTCCTGGCAACAGAAAGCATGCAAGGCTCACCAAGAGGGCATGGCTGGAGGGGGATAATGAGGTCAGCAGCAGGGGACTGGTGAGGAGAAAATGGGTCAGTGCTGGAAACGTTTCAATGACCTTGTCAGGTCTGGGAAGGTGAGTCCAAATGTTGACCCAGATGGTATGCCTCCTGTTCACCATTTACCAGAGTGCAAAAGAAAGGGGCATCCTGAGGATGCATAAAGTTCTCCTGACCACAGGAGAGATATGTGCTCAGCAAACTTGATGACTCATAAGCCCAGCTCAGAAACATACTGCTGTTGGACAGGAGGCTGGAGTGCAGACTGCAGCAGCCTATGCAAATGGAAAACTGCAAGTGGTGAGGGAGGGAGGCACTGTCCAAACTGCATCTTAATTTCGCTTGCAGGCCAAATTGGAGTTGAACACCAGGGAGGACGAGAGTGCACGGCTGGATGATGGGGTGTCACTCCTTGTGTCACTGACACAATTTGAGGAGCTAGCCCTTGATATGGCCAGAGTGTCAAGCCACAGGGATGCTGGAGATGGAGAATCAAGGGTCCACCATGGACAGTGAGAAAATATCTCAACATCTCCAGGTTCAGCGGATGTGTGGCAATGCTCCCAGTGCAACAAGCTGTCAAAACATGAGCTGTCATGTCATTATTCTTAGCAGCATAAGCATCTGTTAATTGTGCCCATCTCTCATCCCCATCTCTTATATGTCCAACAGGGCCAGCTGCAGAGGGGCAGGAGCCCACACTGCAACAGTTCTCGAGGAGTCAGAGGAGGAAGACACCTCGGAGCCTGCACCATTGCATCTTACCAGTGCACCCTCCAACAACACAAGGTGAAGCGCATATCACATCCGAGCAGGAGGATACGCAGAGTTTGCTGTGGGAAGTCTCTCTATGAGGATGAAGGACAGGTGCAACCCTGCTCAGCAGGGTGGAAATGCAGAGCCTATGCAGACACGAAACAGGTGGATCTACCTGGAAGACCAGCGTCAGATGTGTGCCCGCATGCCGGAGTTACCTGAGGCACTGTGGAGTCATGGGATGAGAATGGAGGAGTCCATTCATCGCATGTGCGCCACATCGTCTCATTGCTTTGAGCGCATGAGCTCCTCCATTGAGAAAATGGCCAACATCATTGAATAAGGAAAGGGAAGAGTTGGAGTTAGACCATGTGAAGCAGAGGGAAGGGTGGAAATTCGAAGTAAAGTTGATGAAATTAATCTTGACTACAGTTCTTCCCACCCCACTTCCTGTAAGGTCTCTATTCCATTCTCCCAGCTTCTCCAACTCTGTCACATCTGTTCTGATGATGCCACCTTCCATCTCAGTACTTCCGATATGTCTTCCTTACTCCTCAACCGAGAATTCCCCTCCACCATGGTTGAATGTCCTCGACCTCGTCCATTTTATTTCCCATGCTACTGCTCTCCCACACTTCCCCTCCCTCTTAGGAACATGATAGGTTTCCCCTTATACTCACCTTCCACCTCACTAGCCTCCACATTCAATGGATCATCCTCCACCATTTCTGCTAACTCCAGCGTGATGCCACACCAAACACACCTTCCCATCCTTTCTTCATCATTCCGAAGAGACCATTCCTTCCATGACACCTTGGACCACCCCTCAATCATGCAACATCTTTGCCCCTTCCCACAGCACCTTCCTATGCCAGCACAGGCAATGAAACACCTGGCCTTTTATTTCCTCCCTTCCCACCATTCAGAACCCCAAACACTACTTCTCGGTGAACCAGTGATTTACTTGTATTTCTTTCAATTTAATATACAGTATGTCCTGCTCACAATGGGGTTTCCTCAACAGTGGGGAGACCTAATGCTGATTAGATGGCTTTGCAGAACACCTCCATTCAGTCCACAAGTGTGACTCCAAGCCTCCAGTTGCCAGTCACTTAAATTTTCCACCTCACTCTCACTCTAGCCTCTCTGTGCTCAGCCTTCTACACTGTCCCAATAACGCTCAACGTACGCTACGGAACAGCACATAAGAACATAAGAATGTAAGAAACAGGAGCAGGAGTTGACCATTCAGCCTTGACCTTGCTCCGCCATTCATAAAATCATGGCCAATCTACTTGTAGCCTTAACTCCACTTTCCTGCCTGCCCCCCATTACACTTGACACCCCTGTAGATCAAAAATCTGTCTAACTCAGCCTTGAATATATTCAATGATACTGCCTCTACTGCTCTCTGGAGAAGAGAATTCCAAAGATTAATGACTCTGAGAGAAGAAGTTCATCCTCATCTCCGTCTTAAAAGGGAGACCCCTGATTTTAAAACTGTGTTCCCTAGTTCTGGGTTCCCACATGAGGGAAACATCCTCTTAGCATTTACCCTGTTAAGCCCACTCAGAATCTTACATATTTCAATATGATCATCTCTCATTCTTCGAAACTGCAATGAGGCCCAACCAGTTTAACCTTTCCTCATAAGACAATCCCTTAATCACAGGAATCAACCTAGTGAATCTTCTCTGAACTGCTTCCAATGCAAATATATCCCTTATTAAGTAAGGAGACCAAAACAGTATGCAATACTTAAGGTGCGGTCTCACCAATGCCCTGCATAGTTGTAGCAAGACTTTTACACTCTACTTTTATACTCCATCCTTTGCAATAAATGTCAACATTCCATTTGGCTTCCTAATTACTTGATATACATACTCGCTAACATGTTGTAATTCATGTACCAGGACACTCAAATCCCTCTGTACCACAGGATTCTGCAGTCTCTCTCCATGTAAATAATATTCTGCTTTTATATTCATCCTCCCAAAGTGGACAACCTCATATTTTCTCACATTATACTTCATCTGCCAAATTTTTGCCCACCCACCAAACCGATCTATATCTCTTTACAGACACTTCTGGCTGAACTTTTGCCGCCGCAATATTTAGTGCAGCCGTTCATTTAAATGGCCAGAGCTTACAGCCCTTTCACTTCATTTAAATTTTTAAAGGAATCGCCTGTATAAATTTAAAGTGAGAATTTTAATAAAGGTTTCAAGACCCTCTCCCAGCCTCGATGAGTAAACAATTTATTAGCTGCAGTGTACCCCCAAAAAACGTAAAGGCCGGCTCGGGTCTGCACATGAAACCTGACCCAAGCCCAACAGAACCTCATCCAACCCGTGCTCGACCCGGCCCGAGTCCTTTCATGTTTTCCCGCGCCCGACCCGACCCGATCACCGGAATGTTCAGTTAACCTAGCTTCCGTTTTTCACTTTTTAAGCTTGTGCAGATAAGCAACAAAAACTGGACTTGAAAGGTTGTTTAAAAAGTACATTAAGATTGGAGCCACATACCGGAGGTGGTGATAGAATGTGTCTGACCCGGCCCGACCCGACCCGAGCCCGAATGCCGGACCCGGAAGAGCGACCCGACCCGACCCGAACCCAACACATGTCATCGGGTCCCGTAGGGTTCGGGTCGGGCAGCCATGCTCTAAAAAAAACTGACGTTACGATTCTGACCTTCCCCAACCCCCCCTTCCCACCCAAAGTTTATTACCTCCGACCCTTACCCATTCCTGCCACCCCCTAGACTAATAGGGAAGATTTCACCCCGCTCCCTCCCCCCCGCCCTGTAAATTTAACTCCTCCCCCCTCCCCACCTGTGTTCCGCCTCAGATCTCCGAATGAAGATCTGAAGGCACGGGAGTTCCGGCAACCAGCCAGAATATCGCATTGGGAAGGCTGGCACGATGAGATAGGTATTTATTCATTTAAATTAATTAACATATGTTAATGATGTCCGTGGCACAGAGCAGTGGGGGGACCATCATGAGGCCTCAGCGCCCCTGATAATTTGTGGCGGGGCCTTCCCGTTGTCGAGGCCCATAGCGGGCCTCTCCCGGAGGTATTTTCCGATCCCCCCCGTTATGTCCCCCAACGTCGGTGCCTGGTAAAATTCAGCCCTTTGGGTCCTCCTCACAACTTGCTATCCTACCTATTTTTGTCTTGTCCCTACATCCACGTCACTAATATAGATTGTAATTGTTGAGGCTCCAGCACTGATCCCTGTGTCACTCCACTAGTTTCAGTTTGCTAACCTGAAAATACCCCATTTATTCTGACTCTCTGTTTCCTATTAGTTAGCCAATCCTCTATCCATATTAATATATTACCCCCAATACCATGAGCTCTGATCTTGTGCAGTAATCTTTAAAGCGGCACCTTATTGAATGCCATTTGGAAATCCAAATATACTACATCTACTTGTTCCCCCTTATTCACCCTGATTGTTACATCCTCAAAGAAATTTGACAAATTTTTCAATCACCATCTCCCTTTCATAAAACCATGTTGATGCTGCTGATTGCATTATGATTTTCTAAATGTCCTGTTACTACTTCCTTAATATAGCACCTCAAGCCTGCTCCGCCATTCAGTAAGATCATGGCTGATCTGATTGTAACCTCAACTCCACATTCCCACCTACCCCCAATAACCTTTCACCCCTTGCTTATCAAGAATCTATCTATCTCTGCCTTAAAAATATTCAAAAGAGGAAGAAAGTTCCAAAGACTCATGACCCTCTGAGAGAAAATAATTCTCCTCATCACTGTCTTAAATGGGCGACCCTTATTTTTAACTAGTGACCCTTAATTCTAGATTCTCCCACAAGGGGAAACATCCTTTCCACATCTACCCTGTCAAGACCCCTCAGATATCTTATTTGTTTCAGTCAAGTCATCTCTTCCTCTCCTAAACTCCAGTGGATACAAGCCTAGCCTGTCCAACATTTCCTCATAAGATAATCCACTTAGTCCAGGTATTAGTCTAGTAAACCTTCTCTGCACTGCCTCCAATGCATTTACATCCCTCCTTAAATAAGGAGACCAATACCGTACACAGTACTCCAGATGTAGTCTCACCAATGCCCTGTATAACTGAAGCATAACCTCCCTACTTTTGTATTCAATTCCCCTCACAATAAATGATAACATTCTATAAGCTTTTCTAGTTACTTGCTGTACCTGCATACTAACATTTTGCAATTCATGCACTAGGACACCAAGATCCGTCTGCATCTCAGAGCTCTGCAATCTCTCACCATTTAGATAATATGCTTCTTTTTTATTCTTCCTGCCAAAGTGGACAATTTCACATTTTCCCACATTATACTCTATTTTCCAGATCTTTGCCCACACACTTAACCTATCTATGTCCCTTTGTAGCCTCCTTATGTCCTCTTCACAACTTACTTTCCTACCTATCTTTGTGTCATCAGCAATTTTAGCAACCATACCTTCAGTCCCTTCATCCAAGTCATTTATATAAATTGTAAAAAGTTAAGGCCCCAGCATTGATCCCGTGGCACATCACTCATTACATCTTGCCAACCAGAAAATGACCCTTTTATGCCTACTCTCTGTTTCCTGTTAGCTAACCAATTTTCTATCCATGCCAAAATGTTACCCCCTTCACCATGAGCTTTTTTTTCCCCGCAATAACCTTTGATATGGCACCTTATCAAATGCCTTCTGTAAATTTAAGTACAATATATCCACCGGTTCCCCTTTACCCACAGCACATATTACTTCTTCAAAGAACTCCAATAAATTGGTTAAATATGATTTCCCTTTCACAAAAGCATGTTGACTCTGCCTGATTACCTAGAATTTTTCGAAGTGCCCTGCTATAATGGCTTTAATAGCTTCTAACATTTTCCCTATGAAAGATGTTAGGCTAACTGGCCTGTTGTTTCCTGCTTTCTGTCTCCCTCCCTTTTTGAATAAAGGAGTTACATTGGCTTTTTTCCAGTCTAATGGAACCTTCCCTGAAGCTAGGGAATTTCAGAAAATCTAAACCAGCGCATCAACTATCTCTCTAGCCACTTCTTTTAAGTCCCTAGAATGAAGTCTATCAGGACATGGGGACTTGTCTGTTCGCAGCTCGAGCAATTTGCTCAGTACTGTTTTTGTTCAACAATTTCCACTCGTAACCATTGTTCCCTTTTTTTTAAACGGCTTCTTTTGGTGATGATTCTGATTTTCACATTTACACCTCTTCTAGACCCATCTTTTTTTTCTTTGCTTGTTGCATTACCATCTCCTTTTGTTTTGCACCATCATCCTTTTTCTCATTTGCTATCTTCTGCCTCCCACGCTATCATTGGCCTTCCTTTGTGTTTCTCCCTCCTCCCCTCTTTCTCTGCCTCAGTATTTTCTTAAAATCTGTTACATCTCTAACTTTTTCCAATTCTTACGACAGGTCATGAAAACAGAAAATGCTGGCAGCATCTGTGGAGCGAGAAATAGGGTTTTCTGTTTTTATTTCCTATTTCCAGCATTTGCCGTATTTTGCATCTGACTAAAGGTCATCGACCTGAAACATTAACTCTGTTTCTTTCACAAAATCATAGAATTGTTACAATACAGAAAGAGGCCATTCCCCTGCCTTCTCCCCATAGCCCTGCACATTCTTCCTTTTCATAAAACTGTCTAATTCTCTTTTGAATGCTTCTATTGAACCTGCCTCCACCACGTTCTCAGGTAGTGCATTCCAGATCTTAACCACTCACTGCGTGAAAACGTTTTTCCTCATGTCACTTTTGCTTCTCTTACCAAATACTTTAAATCTGTGCCCTCTCGTTCTCAATCCTTTCACAAGTGGGAACAGTTTCTCTCTATCTACTCTGCCCAGATCCCTCATGATTTTGAACACCTCTATCAAATCACCTCTCAGTGTTCTCTTCTCCAAGGAAAACAGTCCTAACTTCTCCAATCTATCTTCATAACTGAAATTCCTCATCCCTGGAAGCATTCTCGTGAATCTTGTCTGTACTCTCACTTGTTTCTCCACAGATGTGGTCTAAGAAATGCTGAATATTTCCAGCATTTTCAGTTTTTATGTCTGTTAGTGTTTTGGAATATATATTGGAAATTTTGGAAAAAGCCCCCACCACTCTTCTATCCATTAATTGAAGAGAAATGATTATCCTCGCATTCACTACAGGAGCTCTACAAGCTCCACTAATCTATTATTCCAATGTATGACCTGGTTAATTTATTCTTAACTGCGCATAATTATCATACAATTGCAAATAATCAGTACAAATAACAGTTACATTTTAATGCAAACATCGAGAGATTAATTACTCAGAATGTTTTTGCAATTACATTGCCGAGTTTCTACTCGCTTAGCACTATGTTTTGTTATGAGGTTATCCATCATCTTCATGAAGCTCATTGCATAGCCTAGTTTTTGGCTTTAGTCTGATCTTAACTTTTCAAATTGTTGCTCGATATATTAGCTTCCCTACCTGCCAACTCTATGCTTCCATCTTCAGTTGCTTGCGGTCTCCAAACATTACTGTCCTTCCCCATTATCACCTATGTAACTATCTGGAAACCTGCAGTCAGCACATCTTGCCAATTGATTCATTCACCCCTCTCAATTTGCCAGTTCAATTTATATACCTAGATGTTACTGTTGCGGTCAGTTGTTACATCCTTCCAATTGACGGGTTATGGAGCAGTAATGTCTCTAGAGTACAGTTCCTGCTCAGTTATCACATCCTACCAGTTTGCTGTCCTGATGTCATCGCTTCTGTGCACTGTGCATTAAAGCCATTTTTTGGGTTCTTAAAATCTGGCCAAAAGAAAAAATTCAGTTTGAATTGAAGAAATATTTAGAAAAGGCCATGAAAAAGGCATTTAAAAACCAGTGACAGTTTGAAAAGTACTTATAGTTTAACAATTCTAGAAGGAAAGAGAAACATAAAACCTGAAATTCCCCAGGGACAGCTCCGCTGATGGTAATGCGGTGGAGTAGAACCCCCCCTTTACCCACTCTCTTGCACACGGACGCCATCCCAAATTTCAGGGGCAGGGGCATTTACTGGATCAGTGCAGGCCACCAGAAGTTGCAAGGACACCACACTGACTTCCTTTTTTAGGCCAAAAATAAAAATTCATCTTTTGCTGCAATTGGAAGCATTTTGTCTCAAGACAGCATTGATTACCATAGCCTGGGTGTTTCGGCTTTATGTTGTTTTCTGGTTCCCGGATGTTGGAAGGAATCACACTTGACACTTGAAAAAGGCTGGAGTCACTCATGTTTATTCCAGCACTATGCTCTGTGCTGTAGAACCTGATTCAACTAGTTCTTGTGTTACATAAAACATGACTCCCCAGTGCAGCTGAGAATGAGGTCCCCCCACTGGAAGAGTTACACATCCTGTGTTGGTCACAACAAATGGCTGGATGTCACAGGGGTTTGTTTGCTTTCTAGCATAACCATCACATTTTACAAGAACTTTGTCTAATCACTTTAGTAGGGCATTTCTGAAGTTCATGTTTCGCTCTGCGTTTGCTTCCATGCAATATTTACGTCCTCGACCACATTTGCGTACATGTTTGCAGGGTAGGTCAGGAAGATGTGTGAGCATAGGATGTGCAAAGATGAGTGAAACTGGAGGCTTTCCATTGGTTGAGTGAGGAGTCACTCTGTAATTGCGAAGGAAACGATACAACTCTTGCTTACAGAACTTGCTCTCAGCAGTAGCTATACCGATCACTTTTTTCAAGATATGCATGAAACTCTCAACTTTTTTTAAAATTTGCTTGTGGGATCTGGGCTTTGCTGACTAGGCCACCATTCATTGCCCATCAATACTTGTCCTTGAACTGAATGGCTTGCTAGGCCATTTCAGAGGCATTTAAGAGTCAACCACATTGCTGTGGGTCTGCAGTCTGGAGTCACATGTAGGCCAGAGCAGGTAAGGACAGATGATTTCCTTCCTGAAAGAACATTAGTGAACCAGATGGGTTTTTACAACAATCGACAATTGTTTCATGGTCACCATTAGACTAGCTTTTTAATTCTGGATTTATTAATTGAATTCAAATTTCATCATCTGCCAAGGTGGGATTCAAACCCATGCCCCCAGAGCATTAGCCTGGGCTCTGGATTACTAGTCACACCACCTCATTAACTTCTTCATTAGCTCTTGGCCAATAGGGTGTGATTTTTCAGTGAGTGAAGTCCAGGTAGTCCATGAATTTACTGAAATCATCACTGTTGAATAGGGGTCCATTGTGGCTTCTCACCATTTGAGGGACTCCAAACAAAGCAAAGCTTGGTCAAGCTTTGGGATGACTGTAACAATTTCGACAACTGGAAATCAGCTGCAGTCATCAGTGACAACAAGCAAGTGCTCCTCAGTGGGCAAGTCTGCGAAGTCTACACTAACTTCAGTCCATGGGCTGGCAGGTAGCTTCGACATGTTGAGCAGCTCACGAAAATTTGACATTATGGTTGCTTGACATGGAAAACACTGATTGATTTTGTGCTTCACCATGTAGTCAATTCCTATAACTTTTCCCGAAGAGGTTGCTTGGTTTTGACAATTCCCTGGTGACCCTCATATGCTATTTCTACAACATATTCTCTCAATGACTGTGGAATGACAATGCGGTTGCTGCATAACACAAGATCAAAAGTTTATTTCTAACATTGTGAAGACCTTGATAGCATGTAAGCGATTTTATTTGTAGATATTCTCTCAATCACATCTTTCCAGTTTTGTGATTTCATAGCTGTCATACATAGCTGCAATACTTCATCTTGTTTTGTTGCCACTTTGATGTCAGTTAATTTTAGCAACTTTGACACTGCGTTTATGCTTACATCGTTAAGTTGTTGTTTGGAAGTCTGTTGTTAGTGACTAATAGGACTGCTTGTCGGCAAATGATGGTGCGAAAGATAGTCCACTGGGTTAAGCTTGCCTAGCTGATACTCAACAGGGAACTCATACTCTTGTAGTTTGAGTATCCAACGTGCTATTCGAGTAAGTGGCTTGCTGTGTGGATTGTTGAAAGGCTCACTAGTGGCCTATGATCGGCTATCACTTGAAACTCGCTTCCATACAAGTAGAGATGAAAGTGTAGAGCGCTCCATGCGATTGAGAGCACTTCTCCCTCTGTTTGTCAATATTGTTGTTCTATGGACATTAACGATCTGTTTGCCATTGTGATGATTGATGGGTGACCTGCCTCATCTTTCTGCATGAGAACTGCACCTAAGGCTCGCATTCACAGCTAGTTGGGTGGTTTTCTTGAGGTTGCAGTAGGCATTTATGTACCTTGCTGACAAATGTTGTTTGATCTGGTGTACAGCTTGTTTGTGTGATTTAGTCCACTCCCACTTGGTGGCCTTTTTGGTTAGATTGCATAGGGGGGCAGACAGCGTAGTGATTTCAGGAAGGAAATGACTACAGTATGTGATGAGCCCAAGCAGACTCTACACTTCATGCATGTTAGTAGGAACTGCAGCCTTTGCAATGGCTTTGACTTTCTGTGGATTAGGTGATACTCCTTCACCACTGAATACATGACTGAAGAATTTGTTTCTGCTTTCATTGAACAGGCACTTGTCTTCGTTCAGGGTGAGGTTTCATTCTCTAAGAAGTTGTGGGCATGCATGTAGGCGTGTCTTGAGTTCACTTTCAGTGCAACCATAGATGAAAATGTCATCGCTGATATCCAGCACGCTGTCAAGTCCTTACAGTGCAGACTGAAACATTGTGCTGAAATACTTCAGCTGCCGAGTTAACTCCAAAGTTGAGCCTCTTGTATCGAAAGAGCACGATGTGAGTGGAGACCATTATAAGATGCCTCGATTCTTCTGCAAACTTGATTGGATAGTAGCCCGCATTGAGGTCAAGTTTAGTAAAATGTTTGGTATCATTCACTTTCTCTATGATATCATCAAATGTCGGTGTCAAATGGCTTTCTTGTTCTATTGCTTAGTTTGGTAACCGCATATTGACACAGATTCTGATCTTGTTCTTGCTTTTGGGTTTCTTTGCAAATTATATGGGTGAGAGCCAACGGCAGGGTTCATCCCTAACATTCTCAATGATGTCGAGGTCAAGCAAGCGTTGTCGTTCCTTCTCTGTCTGCTTTCTGACATGGAACAGTGTTCATCTGTAATGAAACATGACTGGGCGCACCTTGGGATCTATGTGCAACTTGCATGTAGCACCTTTCAGTTTGCCAGTACCCATGAAGCAGTCAGCTTGCAGCTCATGATTGTGGGTATGTGTAGGAACTGCATATTTGATTAATCATGCACAGATCAGTTGCTGTCAGTAAGATGATGAGTGGGTCACTTTCTCCAGATATGACATAGAATATGGATCCACATGAATGTGGAAAGGATGTTTACCCTTGTGGGAGAATGTAGAACTAGAAGTCACTATTTAAAAATAAGGGGTCACCCGTTTAAGACGGAGATGAGTAGA
This sequence comes from Heterodontus francisci, assembly GCF_036365525.1. Classification (NCBI taxonomy): domain Eukaryota; kingdom Metazoa; phylum Chordata; class Chondrichthyes; order Heterodontiformes; family Heterodontidae; genus Heterodontus; species Heterodontus francisci. The sequence goes on from NC_090376.1 coordinate 109,557,338, forward strand.
AATGTTTTTCTCTCAGAGGGTCATGTGTCTTTGGAACGCTCTTCCTCAAAAGGCAGTGGCAGCAGAGTCTTTCAATATTTTTGAGGCAGAGGTAGATAGATTCTTGATAAGCAAGGGTTGAAAGGTTATATTCAAGAAGGAGATAGATATATTTCTTAATGCCAAAGGGATCAAGGGATGTGGGGAAATAGCAGAAACAGGGTACTGAATTAAACGATCAGCCATGATCTTTTTTGAATGGCGGAGCAGGCCCAAAGGGCCGAATGGCCTCCTCCTGCTCCTATTTTCTATGTTTCTATATTATTGGGGTAGGTAGGAATGTGGAGTCGAGGTTACAATATGATCAGCCATGAACTTCTAATGGCGGAGCAGGCTCTAGGGGCCGAGTGGCCTACTCCTGACCCTAATCCCTATGTTCGTATGTAGTACAGCACTCATTCTCGTGTTTTTGAATGTCACTGGAATTTCAAATTTCTCAAGAATTTTCCATGCTTTATTACTGTTGTAGGAGAAGACTTTTGTATTCCCTGGGACACATAGGATGGGGCAGTCCTGAAGTTTGTTGAACAATTTATCTCCTATGATGTTAACAGATGCTCCTGTGAGAGATCCTGTGAGATCTATGAGAGCATCTACTTTCAAGCAGCCAATGGTAACTGTCACACGTGGTTGGTTGCTGTGTCTGGAAGAGAGCACAGAAGTATATTGAGGGTCATCTATCTCTACATTGGCTCCATTCTTTTGCCCTTTTGGAATGGTACACATACATGGCACCCTTTTGGTAGTATTGGTCTTAACAGTTGATTTTGCCAATGAACAGCAAACGTGAGCAAAGTAGTTGAGTTTCCCACAAGCTTTACACTGCTTGCCAGTAGCAGGGCATACTGACTGGTGTGGATAAGCACCATCACAGTGGCGGCATTGCTTGGACAGGTCATGTTCCTGTTTGTGAGATTGCAGTCGTTGCTTTCCAGGTGGTTGACTGGCACATGAGCCGTAAACACTGTTCAAGTTAAGCTTGAAGTGTGGTTGTTCCTGTCGGCAGCCTCAGCTTCAGCAGCTCTGGACTCTGAGAACGATAGTGATCTTGCTAACTCCTGCAGCTCTGACAGCTTTCTGTCTTGCCCGAGAGCTTTTCTACATATTTGATAAGAAAGGGAACCTTACATTATTTGTGTTTTGATTTTCTGTTCGACGTCACAAAAGTTACATTTGACTACCAGTTGTCTCAATCGTGTGCAATATTGATCAATTATCTCATTTGCTTTTTGCTTGGTTCTTTGGAAAATAATTGTTTTATATATTGTATTCTGCTTGGGGATGAAATAAGTTATTGGGCATTTTATTTTTTGCTGAGTCATAGACATCTTAAGCAGGTGTAAGTGCCTCAAAATGTTTTCCAATTCTTCACCTCCATAGTGGAGAAGTAAGGCCTTTTTTCTCTTATCATCGGTGATTCCAAAGCCCACTTTGTGTCCTCAAATCGTCACAGCCACTTCTGCAAATGAGAGAACACAGAGGAGAGCTCAGGGTGCAAGTAAAAATGTGATATGTTGGTCATTGCTTTCACTGCCTTGATCGTCAGTGCAGCGATAGACGTGATCAAGGATCCAGGACAGCATTTTGCAAGCGCAATCACACAGACATTGTCAAAAGTAACAATAGCAGGTGGAAGAAACAAATACACATTTCGAGGAGTGCTCCAATCCTACAAAAAATTCTTCTCGAAGGCTTAAGCAGATCAAACTACCCTTACATTGGTGTATGAGCCAAAATGGCTGTCTTACATTAGCTGTACAGAGATACAAGGCCTGCTGTGCACAAACCCTAACACTGTCCGTATTTGACAATCTGAATTAACTGGATTTCACGACTGAAACTCAGCGAATTATACCTGGCTATAAAGTAAATGCTGATTCCGGCCTCACAACCATTGTAAGATATCACATTGTAGATCTGCTATTGTAAATCTCTGGAAGAAACCTTCTGGATTGCTGCTGTAAACGGAAACTTTATTATCAACTCTCTCTAGGAGCACACTGTGTATGCTACACCAAGCATGTACGGTGGCCTCAAATGAACAATACACTACAGCTACCATTGCACTCTTTCATAAACAGAATTGGTTAAAAATTCAATGGGGAATCTCCTGAGCATTGACTTTAGTTTAGTTTAGAGATACAGCACTGAAACAGGCCCTTCAGCCCACCGAGTCTGTGCCGACCATCAACCACCCATTTATACTAATCCTACACTAATTCCATATTCCTACCACATCCCCACCTGTCTCTATATTTCCCTACCACCTACCTATACTAGGGGCAATTGCTAATGGCCAATTCACCTATCAACCTGCAAGTCTTTGGCATGTGGGAGGAAACCAGAGCACCCAGAGGAAACCCACGCAGACACAGGGAGAACTTGCAAACTCCACACAGGCAGTACCCAGAATTGAACCTAGGTCACTGGAGCTGTGAGGCTGCGATGCTAACCACTGCACCACTGTGCCACTTTGTTGGTAGATTGAAAGGAAACTAGGGCTGGAATTTTACTGCCCCTAAATGATGGCTGGAGGAGGGGGAGGGGGGCATCAAATTGAGTTGGAGGTGGGGAGGGGGCATTCCTGGCCCCTTCCCATCCCCGCTGTAATTTTATGTGCGGCGGCAGCAGCGGGAAATGGCCTGCCCACAACAGGCCAATCAAGGCCCTTAAGTGACCAACTAACTGCCACTTAAGGGCCTCCTCCCGCTGCTGCAGGTATTTTACCCTTGGCAACAGGGATGGCAAAAGCCCCAAGAGCCCCGCCTGGTAAAACCAGGCGTCCTTCTTGTGGGCTGGGTGGGTGGACCCTCCTGATCGGGCACACTGTGCCCCATGGAGGGCAGCCCCTGAAGCTCCAACCGCCCCCAATGCACAACACTCCACCCCACCCGCAACTGACAGCCCTTGCCTCGCCGGGGCCCAGCCGATTTTCCCCAGCGAGACCCCAAAAACATACCTGAGTTCTGGGGTCGTCCTTCCTCTTGCCTCGAATGGCTGGGTGTAGTCCCAGCAGTGGGACATTAGGCAGAACCTCCTGCTTCAAGGAGGTGTAAGTCCCGCCCAAGACCAATTGAGGGCCTGTGGAGCAAAAGTCCCAGCGTGGCTCCCCAGGCCCGGCAGAGGTGGGCTCGCCACTGACTTTTCTGCCTGTGGGTGTGGTCTCCTGCCCAACATAAAATTCCAACCCAGGAGAAATGGCATAAACAGCCATTTTTGCATGATTTCTGCCATAGTTACAGAGAGAAAGCCGCATATTATTTGCATCAAACTGTTGAACCCAGCTGTACTGGAGCAAAGCAATACCTAGTGCATAGCAATTTCAAAGTTCAGCTCACAAAGATTACTACAAGCAGAAATAGCATGCAAGTTACTTCCAGTGGCCTGGCACAGCAGCAATGGTAGCTGGGGCATTGGGATATTGTTTGGGATGTTCAAACGGTCCTCAAAGTGTTCTGCTTAGAGGCCAAACAAAACAGTTACAGAAGGATGACCTGGACAGAGATGTTTTCAGCCATGCTGAAGCAGATTCCCAATCTGAGGAAATGGCTCTGTCACTCCTTGGCCATGAATCTGTGTCCTTTGGAGGCATAGTGCCACCAACCAGAAAGGATTCTCCATTCAATATTATCTTTTGTAAATTGAATATCTTCTAATGTCCTTACTATACTTAGCAGGTGCCTGACAAACAGGGACCTCTAAATTGGTTTCAGCCATTAGTCGGGCACAGCGGTCATGATTCGTGATCTTCCCACACCGGCTCTAGTGTTGGTGGGCCGCCTCATCTACCTGATAGTAGCAATAGAACCAAGCAGCTCCAATGCTGCTGGCTGCCTGTGCACTCAGCAGGGAACTATGCAGTGTTGTGCTGATAACACGTGGTGCAGCCAGAATTCTGTTCTTAAAGGCAGTCTGTCCATCTTGAGGAGAAGCTGCAATGAATGGCAGGAGACTGCTGCTGAATAATATTGCTGTAATTCTAAACAATGAAAATGGAACACCAGGGCAGACAGGGAGCACCAGGGTCAACGATATGGCAGTGGAGGCCTGAGCATTGGAGGCAGACATGAGGAGAGGTTCTGCATGGGGCCAAAAGGCCCTCTCGGAAACCCACAGAATGGATTTGGAGAAGATGGCCAAGGAGGTCAATTCCCAGTGTCTGGACCCAAGGACCTGGTAGCAGTGCCACAAGAAGTCTCGTGACATCACATAGGTAGTCAAAGTCAGTGGATGCATCTTCACATGACATCTCCTACCTACTGCACCATCATCCTCTCATGCTGTTTAACGCACCACACCCCCATCACTCACACAGCAGCACTCCCTGGCACTCAGGACTCACACCTAACATTCCGATACTCTACCTCATCTTCACATATCTACCAATACTGCCAGCCTCATACCCACCACTCGCTGCCTACACCTGCTACCAGCTATAATGCTATGGCAGACACATCACCCAAACACAGTCCAAAGCACTCATTGGCATTCTTCCCCCTCTCTTGCAGGACAAGGTGGCACACAATAGAAGGGAGCAGAGCAGACCCAGTCAGGATATGGGCATCTTTATCTCCTGAGCTTGATGAAGGAGATGATTCTCCACACCAGGAGACCAGCTGCAGAGAGCTTGTGACATGATAGCACCTCACCTGAACAACCCAAACAACAGAAATACTGTTTTTGCATCCCTATGTAATACTCCAAGATAACTTGGGCAGTGGTATAGGCCTCAGTATATTTGTAGCCAGCAATATAGCTGATCACAAAATGGAAAATTGTTCACAATGATACAGTGGAAATGTGTCGGAAACAAAGTTCTCTTTTATGCTGACGTTTTGGAGGTCTACTGCCCAAGGTATATCTAAGGTAAGTCCAATTTGGGGACTAGTACCACCTTCCAGTAAAAGTACAGATTACAGATATTAGATAGGTATCTGCATGCGCCAGCATATTCACCCAGCTCCCATGCACCTGGTTGCAGGTAAGGAAATGTGCTTGCCTCTCAGGAACAAGATGAGGTTTAGTGTGCTTTTCACCTTAGCACAAAACTTTTATATGGTCCATCGAACATGCCACAAACCATCTGCAATACACCACTTGAAGTACTTTGGGCAACTCGTGCCCTCTCACTGTGCCCTTATTGCACGGGCATGTTCTTGCAAATCAAGGTACGTAGATGAAACAAAAACAAGAAATGCTGGATTCACTCAGCAGGTCTGGCAGCATCTGTGGAAAGAGAAGCAGAGTTAACGTTTCGGGTCAGTGACCCTTCTTCGGAACTGACAAATATTAGAAAAGTCACAGATTATAAACAAGTGAGGTGGGGGTTGGGCAAGAGATAACAAAGGAGAAGGTGCAGATTGGACCAGGCCACATAGCTGACCAAAAGGTCACGGAGCAAAGGCAAACAATATGTTAATGGTGTGTTGAAAGACAAAGCATTAGCACAGATTAGGTGTGAATATACTGAATATTGAACATCAGCAAGTGCATACCTGGTCTTTAGCTTCAGGTGGGGAGCAGAGTGTTGGAGCATAGATGCTGAATAGGTGTACTAGACCAGAGGCGGTGAACAGTCGGATGGACAGTATGCGTTCCGAGCCATTTGAGGGTGGCTCTATCATGCTGAGCAAAGGGTTTCTGATGGCGAAGCCCACTCCATGCTGTCTTGGTTCTTCAGGATCCCTACCCTGCCAGAAGAAGGTGTATTATTTTTTTATTTTTTTTATTTTATTGATACAGCACTGAAACAGGCCCTTCAGCCCACCGAATCTGTGCCGACCATCAACCACCCATTTATACTAATCCTACACATCCCATATTCCTAACACATCCCCACCTGTCCCTCTATTCCCCTACCACCTACCTATACTAGGGGAAATTTATAATGGCCAATTTACCTATTAACCTGCAAGTCTTTTGGTGGTGGGAGGAAACCGGAGTACCCAGCGAAAACCCACGCAGACACAGGGAGAACTTGCAAACTCCACACAGGCAGTACCCAGAATTGAACCAAGGTCGCTGGAGCTGTGAGGCTGCGGTGCTAACCACTGCGCCACTGTGCCACCCACTGTGTAGTCTTGCTCTCTCATGCCCCTTCTGCTTTGGGCGCTACGGCATTGGAAAGATGAATGAGAATGGACAGAGACTGCTTGAGTTGTGTACCTTTCATAACCTCTGCATCACCAACTCGTTCTTTCACACTAAACCCTGTCACCAGGTTTCTTGGAGGCACCCAAGATCACGTCGTTGGCACCAGCTGGACCTCATCGTCACAAGGCGAGCCTCTTTAAACAGTGTTCAAATCACACGCAGCTTCCACAGTGCGGACTGCGACACCAACCACTCCCTGGTGTGCAGCAAGGTTAGCCTCAAACCAAAGAAGCTGCATCACTCCAAGCAGAAGGGCCGCCCGCGCATCAACATTAGCAGAATTTCTCATCCACAGCTGTTACGTAAGTTTCTAAATTCACTTGAAAAAGCCCTTCAAAGCACTTCCACAGCGGATGCAGGGACCAAGTGGGCCCACATCAGAGATGCCATCGATGACTCAGCAATGACCACCTATGGCAATCGTGTGAAACGGAATGCAGACTGGTTTCAATCTCACATTGAAGAGCTGGAACCTGTCATAGCCGCGAAGCGCATTGCACTGCTGAACTACAAGAAAGCCCCCAGCGAGTTAACATCCGTAGCACTTAAATCTGCCAGAAGCACGGCATAAAGAACAGCCAGGCGCTGTGAAAATGACTACTGGTAACACCTATGCAGTCATATTCAGCTGGCCTCTGACACAGGAAATATCAGAGGAATGTATGATGGCATTAAGAGAGTTTTTGGGCCAACCATCAAGAAGATTGCCCCCCTCAAATCTAAATCAGGGGACACAATCACTGACCAACGCAAGCAAATGGACAGCTGGGTGGAGCAGTACTCCAGGGAAAATGTTGTCACTGAGACCGCCCTCAATACAGCCCTGTCTCTGCTAGTCATGGATGATCTGGACGTACAGCCAACAAAATCGGAACTCAGTGATGCCATTGATTCTCTAGCCAACGGAAAAGCCCCTGGGAAGGACGGCATTACCCCTGAAATCATCAAGAGTGCCAAGCCTGCTATACTTTCAGCACTACATGAACTGCTTTGCCTGTGCTGGGACGAGGGTGCAGTACCGCAGGACATGCGCGATGCCAATATCATCACCCTCTATAAGAACAAGGGTGACCGCGGTGACTGCAACAACTACCGTAGAATCTCCCTGCTCAGTATAGTGGGGGAAGTCTTCACTTGTGTCTCCTTAAACAGGCTCCAGAAGCTGGCTGAGCATGCCTATCCTGAGGCACAGTGTGGCTTTCGAGCAAAGAGATCCACCATTGACATGCTGTTTTCCCTTCGCCAGCTACAGGAGAAATGCCGTGAACAACAGATGCCCCTCTACGTTGCTTTCATTGATCTCACCAAAGCCTTTGACTTCGTCAGCAGACGTGGTCTCTTCAGACTACTAGAAAAGATTGGATGCCCACCAAAGCTACTAAGTATCATCACCTCATTCCATGACAATATGAAAGGCACAATTCAGCATAGCGGTGCCTCATCAGACCCCTTTCCAATCTTGAGTTGCGTGAAACAGGGCTGTGTTCTCGCACCTACACTGTTTGGGTTTTTCTTCTCCCTGCTGCTCTCACATGCGTTCAAGTCTTCAAAAGAAGGAATTTTCCTCCACACAAGATCAGGTGGCTGGTTGTTAAACCTTGCCCGTCTAAAAGCGAAGACCAAAGTACAGAAAGTCCTCATCAGGGAACTCCTCTTTGCTGATGATGCTGCATTAACATCTCACACTGAAGAGTGTCTGCAGAGACTCATCGACAGGTTTGCGGCTGCCTGCAATGAATTTGGCCTAACCATCAGCCTCAAGAAAATGAACATCATGGGACAGGACGTCAGAAATGCCCCATCCATCAATATCGGCGACGACACTCTGGAAGTGGTTCAAGAGCTCACCTGCCTAGGCTCAACTATCACCATTAACCTGTCTCTCGATGCAGAATTAAACAAGTGCATGGGAAAGACTTCCTCTGCTATGTCCAGACTGGCCAAGAGAGTGTGGGAAAATGGCGCACTGACACAGAACACAAAAGTCCAAGTGTATCAAGCCTGTGTCCTCAGTACCTTGCTCTATGGCAGCGGGACCTGGACAACGTACGTCAGCCAAGAGCAACGTCTCAATTCATTCCATCTTCGCTGCCTCCGAAGAATCCTTGGCATCAGGTGGCAGGACCGTATCTCCAACACAGAAGTCCTCGAGGCGGCCAACATCCCCAGCATATACACTCTACTAAGCCAGCGGCGCCTGAGATGTCTTGGCCATGTGAGCCGCATGGAAGATGGCAGGATCCCCAAAGACACATTGTACAGCGAGCTCGCCACTGGTACCAGACCCACCGGCTGTCCATGTCTCCGTTTTAAAGACGTCTGCAAATGCGACATGAAGTCCTGTGACATTGATCACAAGTCGTGGGAGTCAGTTGCCAGCGATCGCCAGAGCTGGCGGGCAGCAATAAAGGCGGGGCTAAAGCGTGGCGAGTTGAAGAGACTTCGCAGTTGGCAGAAAAAAAGACAGAGGCGCAAGGGGAGAGCCAACTGTGTAACAGCCCCGACAACCAATTTTATCTGCAGCACCTGTGGAAGAGTCTGTCACTCTAGAATTGGCCTTTATAGCCACTCCAAGTGCTGCTTCACAATCCACTGACCACCTCCAGGCACTTACCCATTGTCTCTCGAGCCAAGGAGGCCAAAGAAGAAGATTATCTCTCTCTTCAGGTACTGTCCCTTTCTCCTTTCAATCTGCCTTCTCCTCAAAAAAATACCCTTGACTCCATTGTCCTTGCAAACAACAACCCCATCTCCAACCTCCCTTTCCTCTCCAAAGTCCTTGAACATGTTGTTGCCTCCCAAATCCATGTCCATTTTCCCCTGAAATCCATTTCTGAATCCGTCCGATCAGGTTTCCTCTGCGCCACAGTGCTAAAAAGGCTCTTTTCAAAGTCACAAATGCCATCCTGTGTGATTGTGACAAAGGCAAACTATCCCTCCTCAACCTTCTTGCCCACACCATCCTTCTCCAATGCCTCTCCAATGTCACCCAGATGGTTGGGACTGTGCTTGCCTGGTTCCATTCATACCTATCCAATCATAACCACAGTATCACGTGCAATGGTTTTTCTTCCCACAGCTACACTGTTACCTCGAGTATCCCCCAAGGTTCTTTCATTGGCCCCCTCCTATTTCTCATCTCCATGCTGTCCCACGGCGACATCATCCGAAAGCATATCATTAGTTTTCACAGTACCTTGATGACATGCAGCTCCACCTCACCACCTACCACTCTCGACTTTTCCACTGTTGCTAAATTGTCAGACTGCTAGTCCAACATCTCATACTAGATAAGCAGAAATTTCCACCAATTAAATATTGGAAAGACTGAAGCCATTGTTTTTGGTCCCCGCACAAAACTCCATTCCTTAGCTATCAACTCCATGTCTCTCTCTGGCAACTATCTGAGACTAACACAGACTGTTTGCAACCTTGGTCCTTTTTGACCCCAAGATGTGCTTTTTTTTAATATATTCATTCATGGGATGTGGGCGTCGCTGGCCAGGCCAGCAGTTATTGCCCATCCCTAATTGCCCTTGAGAAGGTGGTGGTGAGCTGCCTTCTTGAACCACTGCAGTCCATTTGGGTTGGTGTTGTTAGGAAGGGAGTTACAGGATTTTGACCCAGCGACAGTGAAGGAACGGCGATATAGGTCCAAGTCAGGGTGGCGTGTGACTTGGACAGGAACTTGCAGGTGGTGGTGCTCCCATGTATTTGCTGCCCTTGTCCTTCTAGTTGGTAGAGGTCGCGGGTTTGGAAGGAGCTGTCTAAGGAGCCTTGGTGCATTGCTGCAGTGCATCTTGTAGATGGTACACTCTGCAGCCACTGTGCATCGGTGGTGCAGGGAGTAAATGTTTGTAGATGGGGTGCCAATCAAGCGGGCTGCTTTGTTCTGGATGGTGTTGAGCTTCTTGAGTGTTGTTGGAGCTGCACCCATCCAGGCAAGTGGAGAGTATTCCATCACACTCCTGACTTGTGCCTTGTAGATGGTGGACAGGCTTTGGGGAGTCAGGAGGTGAGTTACTCGCCTCAGGATTCCTAGCCTCTAACCTGCTCTTGCAGCCACGGTATTTATATGGCTACTCCAGTTCAGTTTCTGGTCAATGGTAACCCCTAGGATGTTGATAGTGGGGGATTCAGCGATGGTAATGCTGTTGAATGTCAAGGAGAGATGGTTAGATTCTCTCTTGTTGGAGATGGCACTTGTGTGGCGTGAATGTTACTTGCCACTTATCAGCCCAAGCCTGGATATTGTCCAGGTCTTGCTGCATTTCTACACGGACTGCTTCAGTATCTGAGGAGTCACGAATGGTGCTGAACATTGTGCAATCATCAGCGAACATCCCCACTTCTGACCTGATGATTGAAGGAAGGTCATTGATGAAGCAGCTGAAGATGGTTGGGCCTAGGACACTACCCTGAGGAATTCCTGCAGTGATGTCCTGGAGTTCAGATGATTGACCTCCAACAACCACAACCATCTTCCTTTGCGCTCGGTATGACTCCAACCAGCGGAGGGTTTCCCCCTTGATTCCCTTTGACCTCAGTTTTGCTCGGGCTCCTTGATGCCATACTCGGTCAAATGCTGCCTTGATGTCAAGGCCAGTCACTCTCACCTCACCTATGGAGTTCCGCCCTTTTGTCCATGTTTGAACCAAGGCTGTATTGAGGTCAGGAGCTGAGTGGCCCTGGCAGAACCCAAACTTAGCGTCACTAAGCAGCTCATTGCTAAGCAAGTGCTGCTTGATGGCACTGTTGATGACACCTTCCATCGCTTTACTGATTATAGAGAGTAGGCTGATGGGGCGGTAATTGGCCGGGTTGGATTTGTCCTGCTTTTTGTGTACAGGGCATACCTGGGCAATTTTCCACATTGCAGAGTAGATGCCAGTGTTTTAGCAGTACTGGAACAGCTTGGCTAGGGGCGCGGCAGGTTCTGGAGCACAGGTCTTCAGTACTATTGCCGGAATATTGTCAGGGCCCATAGCCTTTACAGTATCCAGTGCCATCAGTCGTTTCTTGATATCACGCAGAGTGAATCGAATTGGCTGAAGTCTGGCATCTGTGATGCTGGGGACTTCAGGAGGAGGCCGAGATGGATCATCAACCCGGCACTTCTGGCTGAAGATTGTTGCAAATGCTTCAGCCTTATCTTTCTCACTGATGTGCTGGGCTCCTCCATCATTGAGGATGGGGATATTTGTGGAGCCACCTCCTCCTGTTTAATTGTCCACCACCATTCACAGCTGGATGTGGCAGGACTGCAGAGCTTCGATCTGATCCGTTGGTTATTGGATCGCTTAGCTCTGTCTATCGCATGATGCTTGCACAGTTTGGCACGCAGATAGTCCTGTGTTGTAGCTTCACCAGGTTGATACCTCATTTTGAGGTATGCCTCGTGCTGCTGCTGGTATGCCCTTCTGCACTCTTCATTGAACCAGGGTTGGTCTCCCAGTTTGATGGTAATGCCAGAGTGGGGGATATGCCAGGCCATGAGGTTACAGATTGTGGTTGAGTACAATTCTGCTGCTGCTGATGGCCCACAGCACCTCATGGATGCCCAGTTTTGTATTGCTTGATCTGTTAGAAATCTATTCCATTTAGCACGGTGATAGTGCCATACAACACGATGGACGGTATCCTCAATGTGAAGGCGGGACTTTGTCTCCACAACGACTGTGCGGTCGTCACTCCTACCAAAACTGGCATGGACAGTAGCATCTGCAGCAGGCAGATTGGTGAGGACAAGGTCAAGTATGTTTTTCCCTCATGTTGCTTCCCCCACCACTTGCCGCAGACCCAGTCTGGCAGTTATGTCCTTTAGGACTCGGCCAGCTTGGTCAGTAGTGGTGCTACCAAGCCACTCTTGGTGATTGACATTGAAGTCCCCCACCCAGAGTACATTTTGTGCCCTTGCCACCCTCAGTGCTTCCTCCAAGTAGTGTTCAACATGGTGGAGTACTGAGTCATCAGCTAAGGGAGGGCGGTAGGTGGTAATCAGTAGGAGGTTGCCTTGCCCATGTTTGACCTGATGCCATGAGACTTCATGGGATCCGGAGTTGATGTTGAGGACTCCCAGGGCAACTCGCTCCCTACTGTATACCACTGTGCCACCACCTCTGCTGGGTCTGTCCTGCCAGTGGGACAGGACACACCCAGGGATAGTGATTGCAGTGTCTGGGACATTGTCATTAAGGTATGACTCCGTGAGTATGACTATGTCAGGCTGTTGCTTGACTAGTCTGTGGGACAGCTCTCCCAGCTTTGGAACAAGCCCCCAGATGTTAGTAAGGAGGACTTTGCAGGGTCGCCAGGGCTGGGTTTGCCGTTGTCGTTTCCGGTGCCTAGGTCGATGCCGGGTGGTCCGTCCGGTTTCATTCCTTTTTCTTAACTTCGTAGTGGTTAGGTACAACTGAGTGGCTTGCTAGGCCATTTCAGAGGGCATGTAAGAGTCAACCGCATTGCTGTGGGTCTGGAGTCACATGTAGGCCAGACCAGGTAAGGACAGCAGATTTCCTTCCCTAAAGGGTATTAGTGAACCAGATGGGTTTATACAACAATCGACAATGGTTTCATGGCCATCATTAGACCAGCTTTTAATTCCAGATTTATTAATTAAATTCAAATTCCACCTTCTGCTGTGGTGGGATTCGAACCCATGTCCCCAGAGAAATACCCTGGGTCTCTGGGTTACTAGTCCAGTGATAATACCACTATGCCACTGCCTACATATCTGCGCTATCATTAAGACCATCTATCTTTACATCCATAACTTTGCCCGACTTTGTCCCTGCCTCAGCTTATCTGCTGCTGAAACATTTTTCATGCTTTTGTTACCTCTAGACTATTGCAACGCATGCCTGGCTGGCCTCTCACATTCTACCCTTCATAAATTTGAGGTCATCCAAAACTCTGCTGCCCATGTCCTTACTCGCACCAAGTCCTGTGCACTTATCACCCCTGTGCTTGCTGGCCTACATTGGCTCCCATTCAAGCATCACAATTTTAAAATTCTTATCTTTGTTTTCAAATCCCTCTATGGCCCCTTCCTATCTCTGCATATCCTCCAGCCACACAACCCTCCAAGATTGCTACACTTACTTAATTTTGGCATCTTGGACATTCCCAATTTTAATGCTCCACCATTGTTGGGCATGTATTCAGTTGCTAGACTCTAATCTCTGGAATTCCTTCTGAAACCTCTTTGACTCTCTCCCGCTCTTTCTTCTGTTAAGATACTTCTTACAACCTACCTTTTTGACCAAGCTTTTGGCCATCTGCCCTAATATTGCCATATGTGGCTCAGTGTCTAATTATACTTAATAACCCTCCCGTGAAGTGCCTTGGGATGTTTTATTACAATAAAGGTGCTGTATAAATATAAGTTGTTGTTGCAGAGCCATGCCTATCTCAGGTATGCAGATCTCAGGGTGGCAGATGGCATAACTTTATGGCAAGGTGTCTTGTGAAATGAGAATGACAAAGATCTGGATTCATTTGACATGTCCAGGTACAAATCCCATCCTAGCAATATCGATGGTTAATGGTGGGATAAGGCAACTTGAGGCCTTGGAAAATAAGGGATGAATCTATGTTCCTATTAATTTCATAGATCTTCTTGTTTCACATACTAAAAATCTTGGATTTATACAATCAGTGAGCCAACGGTGGCAGCCACAGCTCAGTGGGAGCACTCTCACCTCTGAGTCAGAATGTTGTCAGCTCCAAGTCAGTCAAAGGACTTGTTATCATCCCAGTTGACATTCCAATGCATTACTCAAGGAGTGCTGCACTGTCACAGGTGCCGTTCTTTTGGATGAGACATTAAATCGAGACCCTGTCTGATCTCTCAAGTGGGTAGAAATGTGGCACTATTTCAAGGAAATGCAGGGGAATTCTCCTGGTGATCTGGTTTCTATTTATCCCTCAACCAACACCTCTAAAATAGATTATCTGCTCATTATCACATTGCTGTTTGTGGAGCCTAGCTATATGCAAAGTGGCTGCCACATTTCTAACATTACAACAGTGAATACACTTCAAAAGTACTTCAATGACTGTATTGTATTTTGGGACATCCTGAAGTAGTCAAATGCGCAATATAAATACAAGTCTTTCTTTCTTTCAAACATACACACCTCAAAAATAGATAAACCATCAAATGGTAAATGCAAGAACTTAGTTGGCTCGGCTATGAGAGCCCAATTACCTGGATGTGTAAGCTGCAAATGGCCCTGTGCCCCAGGTTTAACACTATTAACCTAAATTGTCTCCTAACTCTCAGACACATTTTGATCTATAATTTAAAAAGTTCCCCTGCTCATTTTTATGCTTTGAGAGTTTCCTAGAGATGCTGCTCAACAAGAATATCCATTATGTAAAATAACAATTTTACACTTACATGAACTAACAAATTGAGTTACATTCCACAAGCAAGTGTAGAAGGATGGTCCCTCTCTCAATTTGTGTGTTACCATTATAACAGCGAGATGACCAAAAAGTAGCATTTTAACATTGTCAGGCAAACCCCCCCACCTGCCAAGACTGAGGCACACATTATTTCGCCACATGAACATTAAAACTTAAGATTGCAAGCCCTTGATTGGAAAGACATTTTCATAGTAACTGACAGTGCTGGAACAATGGGGACCCAGTCATTGCTTCTCCAGTACACAGAAGAAGTGGTCAGACCAGTTTTAGTCACATGACTAACTGGCTGTTGCAGAAATTTGAACTTCCAACAAGGATTTGAACTCAGAACGCCGTGTGCTCTCGGTTGGAACAGAATCTCCAGTCCTGCCTGCCTCCATCTTTTTCCCACAGAACTGAATCTTGTGAAAACACGTGAATCTCAAAGAGAGAAAAGTCTCCTATGTGAGCAAGGTTTAAGAGGAACGCTGGGCCCCGACGAACGGCAATACTACCTACAATCAAATGAGCTCGAAGCACAGTAAACAAGAGACTCTTCTGATATTGCCTCAAACCACTCTCTACTATATTTTTCTCTTCTCTTTTCTGTCCTATCTGCATGTGTATATCACGTGTGCATGCTAGCATGGCCACATCGTATAGCCATAGGCATGAGCCGTATTAGAGTTTAAGTTTAAGCTTTAGGGTTAATAAATTTCATCTTTCTCCTTTAAACCTGAGAAAAGCTGGTGTGTTTGTTTCTTTGCCTTATAATTGGAAAGCTGTGAACAAGGATTCACAAAAGGTCGAGCGGGGTGGGGGGGTGGGGGGGGTGGTGGGGGATTCAAAACACAGTGTGTTTTAAAATAAAACTCTGTTACAATAAGACCCGGTAAAGACAGCAAAAGATCCCAGACACATTTCTCACCTGGTCGTAACAACATTTTTTTGGATATTCATTTTCACAGTTGCAACCAGAAACTGGTTGAATTGATGATAACATTTTTAAATATTTTACTTTCTCGAAGGCAATTAATTCTATGCTGTCAAAACAAATCAATATTGTATTCTGAATGGAAAGGGGCAATTTAATAGTAATACATAATGTTTAGCTGTAACATCGGTGAATTTTTTGATTGTCAGGAGTTTTCGTCTTGGGACTATTGCTGTTTTATATTTATTGATATTTAGTCCAATTAGGTATTGATTCTGAAAGGCTCAATTGCTTGTGTTGTCTTGCTCAGAATTTTTCCTGCATGCTCTGATAATAAACTGAGAATTGTCAACATTGGCATATTTATAAGTTTGATACAGTAATGCTATTTTGGGTCTCTGGGAATTGCACATAGAGAGCTCATTTCTAAAATGAAATTGAAATACTATGAGATTTGAATGAGAAGTAAGTACCGGCTCCCTTGCTCATTGCATTTATTGTAACTTTGTTCTCTAGGGAGAGCAAATACATTTCACTTCAACTCTTTTAAATGCTTTAATTTGGAGCTGTCCGGGTAGTCAGTCTGGCAATACTTGTCACTTCTCTCCAACTGTCATGCAATAATGACAACTTTGTATTCCTTGTTCAGCGCTGCTTGCTGTTTCTGAATATTTCTTCACACCCTTCAAATAGTCACAGCGTTGAATACAACAAGCAAAATTGTGCAAACCTACTTTCCAAATGCTTTGGTTTCATTGTAAACACACCGTAATAGAATGACATCAATCATTATATTTCAAGGCAGTATGGAATTGTTAAAATTATGCTAGTGGCATTACACTATGAACATTTTACACTGTCACAAATGCTTCTTGATGCATTTAATCTCCTGAGGGAGATAATAACCATAGGTAAAACTTCTAAGAGGAGAAATATATGGAATTTCTCCTTAGTAGACCAACATAATTTAGGCAAAACTCCAGGAAATTAATTTAACATTCCAATTATTATCAATCAATTGCCACTGCAGTATCTTTTTTTTTATCTTCAGTACCTGTACTATCAGTGCAAAAGCTTGGTCAAACCTCATGAATAGACTAAATCGTTTGCCACCTAAGGTTTCCATTTGAATATGAAGTCAAAGCAGTTTTAGTTGCACATTGTAGCGGGCTTACTTGGAAATCAGGTCCTGATTTAACACTGAAACACAATAAAGACATGTAAGTAACAATATATTTCAGGAGAGCAACAGACACTTTTTGCCTTACATGCTGGGTGGAGTATAACTACAGTCTGGTGTGAAAGATGCTCAGGGTTTTTCTGGCCATAGAGTTAAGAGAAAGGAAAACAGCAGACTTCACTTTAGTAACATTAAAAAGTAGCCACCATGGGAGCATAGTTCTGCCTATTGATGTAAAATCAAAGCCTGAGCCTTAGCCTGTTGCATAACTCCAGTCTCAGATCTTGCCTATTACAAATATTATAATTGCACTTGAACAGTGGTGTTTGGGGCCATTTAAGGTTTCTTCAATCATGGCCATAGACAGACCTGCTGCTTCATCTAAGTTTAGGACCCCACTCATGACCAGTCCAGCTATAATTCAAAGATGTTTCTTTTGCTTTTCTTGAATTGAGGCAAAATAGCAAAAAAATGGTATTCAACAGAGCAAGTGACAGGGCTTTGTTAAAATAGAACGAATGAAAGGACGGGCTTGCATTTGTATAACGCCTTTCACAATTTCAGAAAACCATTTAACAGCCAGTGAGTTACTTTTGAAGTGCAGTCATTATTATTCTGTAGGCAAATGTGATAGCCAATTTGCGCATAGCAAGAGCCCACAAACAGAAATGAAATGAATGACCAATTAATCTATTTTAGTGATGTTGGTAAAAGGATCCATGTTAGCCAGGACACAAGGAAAAATCTCTGCTCTTCTTCAAACAGTTCTATGGAATAGGAGGACACCATATTAGTTTAACACCTCATCTGAAAGACAATACCTTCAAAAACATAACATTCCCTCAGTATTTCAATGAAGTATAACTTTACATTATTTTAGAGATACAGCACTGAAACAGGCCCTTTGAGTCTGTGCTGACAAACAACCACCCATTTATACTAACCCTACAGTAATCCCATATTCCCTACCACCTACCTACACTCGGGGCAATTTATAACAGCCAATTTACCTACCACCGACAAGTCTTTGGCGGTGGGAAGAAACCAGAGCACCTGGCGAAAACCCACGCGGTCACAGGGAGAACTTGCACACTCTGCACAGGCAGTACCCAGAATCGAACCAGGGTCCCTGGAGCTCTGAGTCTGCAGTGCTAACCACTGCGCCACTGTGCCGCCCATATTGCATGTCTACGTCCTAGCATGGGGCTTGAAACTACATCCTTCTGAATCAGAGGCAAGGGCATGCATAACTAAATCAGGCTCATACCAAGGGGCGAATTTTCAAAGGGCAGTGGAGTTGAGAACCAGAATAGTGACACAATTTGAAAATCGAGGTCCTGGAGGTCATCTCTGGAACCCGTCGCCTCCGGGACAATCTGCCGTTTTCACTGAGAGGGTAGAGAGGAGGGAATGGAGAAGCTGTTTATCTCTAATTAAGGGCCCATTAAGCTCCTTTAGGAGCTTCTTATGGGGCCAGGGCATTCAAAAAGGCAATTTTCAATTATTATTTTGACAATCCTGACCACTCTGGTGCACATTAGTGTACAGCTGTCGGGTTGCTGCTCGCCTAAACAAACTTCATTAAAAAGGGGCAGCACAGTGGCGCAGTGATTAGCACAGCAGCCTCACTGCTCCAGCAACCTGCGTTCAGTTCTGGGTACTGCCTGCGTGGAGTTTGCAAGTTCTCCCTTTGACCATGTGGGTTTCCGCTGGGTGCTCCGGTTTCCTCCCACAGCCAAAGACTTGCAGGTTGATAGGTAAATTGGCCATTGTAAATTGCCCCTAGTGTAAGCAGGTGGTAGGAGAATGGTGGGGATGTGGTAGGGAATATGGGATTAATGTAGGGTTAGTATAAATGGGTGGTTGTTGGTCAGCACAGGCTCGGTGGGCTGAAGGGCCTGTTTCAGTGCTGTATTTCTTTAAAAAAAATGCGATTGTGAAAAATTTGAGGGGCCAATTAGCATTGGGTTGAGCCCTGTGCCTTCACTTGGCCACCATGGCCATGTTCCTTCCTTGTCACCCTCCTGGTTCTTTCATGATGTGGAGTTGCAGAGGGATCTGGGTGTCCTAGTGCATGAATCACAAAAGGTTTTTGTGCAGCAAGTAATTAGGAAAACTAATAGAAGGTTATTGTTTATTTTGAGGGCAGTTGAATACAAATGTAGGGAGGTTATGCTTCATTTATATAGGGCATTGGTGAGACCACATCTGGATTACTGTGGTCTCCTTATTTAAGGAAGGATGTAAATGCATTGGAAGCAGTTCAGAGAAGGTTGACTGGACTAATACCTGGAATGGGCGGGTTGTCTTATGAGGAAAGATTGGACAGGCCAATTCGCCTGTCCAGCTTGTATCTGCTGGAGTTTAGAAGAGTAAGAGGCAACTTGATTGAAACAGATAAGATTCCTGAGGGGTCTTGACAAAGTGGATGTGGAAAGGATATTTCCCCTTGTGGGAGAATCTAGAGCTAGGGGTCACTGTTTAAAAATAAGGGATCATCCATTTAAGATGGAGATGAGGAGAAATACTTCTCTCAAAGGGTCGTGAGTTTTGGAACTCTCTTCCTCAAAAGGCAGTGGGAGCAAAGTCTTTCAATATTTTTAAGGCAGAGGTACATAAATTCTTGATAAGTATGGGGGAGAAAGGTTATTGGGGGTAGGTGGGAATGTGGAGTCAAGGTTACACTCAAATCAGCCATGATCTTATTGAATGGCAGAGCAGGCTCAAGGGGCTGAGTGGCCTATTCCTGCTCCTAATTTGTGTTTGTATGTTTGTTTGCTTGCACTGCACGGCAAGGCAGCAGCAGCAGCCTCCAACATGGCTGCCGCCTGCCTTTGCCACTTGCCCTACGCTGGCAGCTCCTGCCTCCTGGAGGCGCTCAGCACCTCTAATTGGCCACTGAGTTTGTCTCCTATCCAGTTTGGGCATTTGCATTCCAAGATTGCTTCGCAAGTGCAACACTGCTGAAACACTGGTTCGGAACCCTGAAATGCTTCTGGCGACGGGTTCCTGAGCCCGGAACAAAAATCTAGCCCCAAGTGCCTGGCATCTACTTTGAACCCACGTGTGAGCCATCCCTTTCTGGTGTAAACTGTTGCAACATTTTAGAATGCTCTTGGGCAAGAAATGAAGTGGGATTGTGGTTCTCAACACAAAGTTAGTAAAAATCACTATATGGTAGGGCAGATTTTATGAATTTGTAATGCCAATATGGATCATCATGCACTGAGACTGAGAAGACATCAGGGAATTGGGTAGGGAGGTCATCAGATTCTGTAGGAATTCCAGCCCATTAATCTTTAATTCCCAAAATAAATTTTTAAACTCTGCTCTTATAAAGGTACAGCCTTTATAATCCTAAAGGATTTCAGGTAAAGGGAAGTTTTACTGCCAAGGGAAAACTGTTATTGTTGGAGCGTTTTGTTTAGAAGAAAAATAGATTTTTTTTTCTACATTAATTTCTGGCTTCAGGATTATGCTTTGAGTTGGATTATTCATTTGGCTCGATCGGAAATCTCTCAACATATATTCTCAGTTGTCACAGATGTGAATTAAGATGATAAAAAATAAAACAATACTTTTTACTTGACACATTTTGTGACTTTTAAAAAACTTTAAATTAAAAAAAAAGTTCACTTGAAGTTCCTGTGAGGCCAATGTGAAGTCATTTCAAAAAATGGATCATGTGTTGTACAATATTGTGTTGTTGCTGTGTAATCTACAATTCCAATGTATTGTTAATATGAAGTGATGCACATATTTCCATGAGAGAACTTAGGGTTTAGACTTGCTTATCTTTAGGTAAAAAGGGCATAGCTCCAAGGAATTTCAGACGAGCTACACAAAATGTCCACATTTTAACAGGGTTCAGTTCAAGAATACTTAAATAGTGGTGGACAAGCAGCTTAAATGTAATTTTTACACAAATGAAATCCACCATCATTTCAATACTGACACACCATTTAGTCATAGAGAGATACAGCACTGAAACAAGCCCTTTGGCCCACTGAGTCTGTGGTGACCAACAGCCACCCATTTATACCAGTCCTACATTAACCCCATATTCCCTACCTCATCCCCACCTTCCCTCAATTATCCTACCACCTACCTACACTAGGGGCAATTTACAATGGCCAATTTACCTAGCAACTTGCAAGTCTTTGGCCGTGGGAGGAAACCAGAGCACCCAGTGGAAACCCACATGGTCACAGGGAGAACTTGCAAACTCTGCACAGGCAGTACCCAGAACTGAACGCAGGTTGCTGGAGCTGTGAGGCTGCTGCGCTAACCAATGCGCCACTATAAGAAGAAATTGTTGATGGAAATATTACCTTTGACACAAATACCTGAAATTAAATGACAACGTTTATATGCTACTCGTATACAAATGTTAAAAAACCCTGGGTTTCTTAGTTTTCAGCACAAATGAATGGAAACAGCACATCAACCATTTTCACTTCAAACTGTGGATTTTGCAATGTGCCCTGTCCAAGCAAAATGAGTCTGCTGCACCCATATACAACATAGCTGGAACTGATGGAACAAGGTGCCTTGAGGCTGCTATGTAAGATGGATGAGATCATTTCCCTTGGTTTCTGGGATGCTGAGGTCTTCTCTGATCCTGTCTGCCATTGACTCTGTGGTCAGTAAATAGGTGATGTCAATCAATGAGGTAAGGTTTAAAATCATACATTAGTCACAGAGTTTGTAAATAAAGACCTAGCCAGCACAAGTGCTGTTGAGCCCAAAAGCAAGGAGTGAGTTGCACATTTTGATAGATGTTCCCATTACTGATAATGTCAGGTTTGTGAACATTTCCTAGATGTTGTAAATTATACATAGCAAACACATCTGCAAGTTTAATGCTTTGTATGTTAAAGTGAGACTTACATTTATATATTGCCTTGTCACATCTCTCAGAAACATCACACAATTGTTAAATAGCCAAACAGTCGTCATTTCACAAATAACAAAATTCAACTCGATGAATGACCAGCAAAGAAAACTCTGTTCTTCTTCAAATATGCCTTAAATTCTTAACAACTATCTGAGTCAAAAAAGACAGATTGAAACTTGTTTTAATGTCTCACCTAAAGGACAGCATCTCCAACATGCAGCCGTACCTCAATACTCTATTGGAGTATCGGCCTAGATAATGTGCTCATGTCCTGGAGTGGGATTGATTTGGCAACCTTTTGATTCAGGAATAAAGAAACGGATTTATAGTGCACCTTTCACATCCTCAGGATATTTTCCTGGACAATTCACAGCTAATTAAGTACTTGTAAAATATGGGCACAATTGTTATGTAAGCAAATGCAATTTGTGTACAGAAAGGTTTCAGGAAGGAGATAAATGTTTACAGAATCTGTTTTTTGGGGTGTTGGTTGAAAGATAAATGTTGGACTAGACACTGAAAAATTCCCCTGCTCTTGTTCAAATTGTGCAATCTGGTCTTTTACATCCATGTGAACAGGCAGCGCTTGATTTAACAGCTTCTCTGAAAGACAGCACCTCCCAGTATGGCATTGAAGTGCCAGCCTAGATTACGTGCTCACGTCTCTGGAGTGTGGTTTGACTTAGATGGAAGCGTGTAAACACTGAACCAAGGCTAACACCCTTAAGGCTGGATTTTGTTCCCAGCCCGGCCTCGGGTTCCATGGCGGGGTGGTGGGGGCGGACAATCGGAGCAGCAGCAGCCACCACGGAGCCCAACGCCGGGATTGCTGGGTCCGATCTTCCTGGGGGCAGGATAGGCCAACGTCAGCTTTCCCACCCAGAGGCCAATTGAGGCCTTTAAGTTCCCTATTGATGGTCAATTAAGGGCCTCTTCCCGCCGCCACTGGGATTTTACCAGTGGTGGGGAAACCTCCGCTGCATGGGGAGGATGTCTTGTAAAGCAAGGTGCCCTCCCTGTGGACTTGGGGGGTTCCCTCCTTTGTGGGCAATTCGTGGCCCACGGAGGACCCCTCCGGGAACCACTGTACTGCCGAGACACCCCTCCCTGGACTGAATGTTCACTGCCTGACCCCACCCTAGCCAGGGCCTTCCGCACCGGTGCTGGCAACCCCACCTCACCCACCTTGGGTCGGGGGTTCCAATGCTGGGCCTGGGCCCAAGGCCTCTGCAGTACCAGCAGTGCCACCAATACTGTTGAGCTGCCTGCCCTGTGATTGACTGACAGCTCATGGGGGCAGGATCTCTGTCCCTTTTAAATGTTTAAAGGGACGGGGATCCCACCTCCTTAAACTTTCACCCCAAAACAACAGAGGATCACCCCAGAGGGCTGAAAAAATGCAGAGGCAGGGTTCACACTGCCTTTATGGCCCAGCGCCCGGAGCCCTCCTCTTGCACAAATCCAGCCCATAGTGTTACTATACAGCATAAAGATTTGGCATCATGGTTTAATTTTTCTACAAATATGTAAATGGTGAAAATTTTCTTAGAAAGTCTTGCTTTAGCTATTTGCCTGTTAGTAGCAATGGCTTTAATCCTTTCTTTTTAATGGTTTTTGGGTGTTTATACATATAAAGTGGAACTGATTTATTTGTTGGCCAATTTCTTAGCTTTTTTAATTTATTCATGGGATGTGGGTGCACTGGCAAGGCCAGTACCTATTGCCCATCTCTAATTGCCCTTGAGAAGTTGGTCATGAGCTGTCTTCTTAAACCTCTGCAGTCTGTCTGGTGTAAGTACACCCACAGTGCTGTTAGGTAGGGAGTTCAGGATTTTGACCCAGCGACAATGAAGGACCAACAATATATTTTCAAATCAGAATGATGTGTAACTTGTAGGGGAACTTGCAGGTGGTGGTGTTCCTATGTGCCTGCTGCCCTTGTTCTTCTACATGGTAGAAGTTGCGGATTTGGAAGGTGTTGTCGAAGAAGCCTTGGCGAGTTGCTGCAGTGCATCTTGTATATGGCACACACTGCTGTCACTGTGCGCCAGTGCTGGAAGGAGTGAATGGTTAAGGTCGTGGATGGGGTGTCAATGGGCTGCTTTGTCCTGGGTATCATCGAGCTTCTCAAATGTTGTTGAAGCTCCACTCATCCAGGCAAATGGGGAGTATTCCATTCTACAAGTGTGCCTTGTCAATGGTTAACAGGCTTTCAGAATTCTTGATCAAGAATATTTAAAGTTTGTATCCATTTATATTTCTTTTTTATTTAGAAGAAGGCTGGATTGTTTAACAACACTTAGGAAATCATGTGTCATAGTTTGACCCTGAGCATGTTGCGCAACTTAAAAAAGACTGTTCAATTAAAGCTAAAGTCATCTAAGTGAACAAAATGTGGAATATTCATAAACTGGCCAGTAATGCGCCAGATTAATTTAGTATTGGTCCTTCGTGCCAAGTGAATTCTCAGCGTTTGGAATGAAGGACATTTTATAAATCACAGAGGGCTTGTCTGCAATTTCCACTTGACAGCTGAAGTCTGCCAAAACGATAACCAAAAAAAGTTAAATGGAAATCCTCTCTGTCTGGAGATTATATTTTGCTTTTTCTTGCAAATCCCTGATGTCATCAACTTTTTATTTAATTGATCTATTTGTTAGCCTATTAAGCTACAAAATGAACTGGAATAAATTAGCGGTATCTGGGGGTTTAGCTCTCTAGCTGACACCCAGAGGCTTGAAGTGAATCAGGTATAAACGTATATGCAAGATGTCCAAGGCCCCGCCTAACACTACATTCAAGCAGGGCTTTAAGAGGTGAAATAGGTGCAAGGCTGCTTTATTATGCAACTCAGGTTACTAAACATACAAGTTCCAATCCAGTTTTACAAAACTTTGAAAGACCTAACCAGTGGTCCTCAAATGAACCACCGAAGGCTGCTCTAGAAACAACAAAACTTGTACAAAAAGTTATAATTTTGTCGAGCCAGAAGATGTCTTTCTATTAACTCAGCAGCAGCCAGTAGAAATCAATCAGCAGCTAATTTGAAAATGGTTGATGATCCCTTTAAATAGCATTAGTGGGAGGCCCTTCCTGCTGTTGAATGCATGTGCAGCTGTGCAAAGTTAAGGGAGGGTGTTAGCTGATGTGTTCAGGTCGAAATTGGCACCACTGGCATCATATTAGCATTACACATTGACTGACTTCACGATCTGCCTACGCTGAATACTTCTGGTTCATGCTCCTAACGCCTACTAACAACCTACGCAAAATGGCATCCAGCGTGACCCGCACCTGAGGTGTGCTTACATGATGCGGGTGTCATTTTGGTACAGAAGCAATATTCATAGCACCAGAAATATGGGTGCTATCTAATTGAATTTTGCAGTGACATGTCTCTGACTCACTGTGATCAACACCACGGGGGTTAAGCTCATATAACATAAGAAATGAATTTCTGTGCAGCAGGGTGATATGCTTCCAGCATTTTTATACACCAGTTAATTGCTGTTAACTTCTATTTTATTTTGCTTTCTGAGAGGCATTCTGATTCAATAGTTTTACAATACAGTTGCTTTTTGTGTTCTATGTAACAGCATATCTGATTGGGTCTGCAGTTTTATAGGTAAAGTAGTCTATAATCCAAATTAGATAGAGCAAAATAAAAAATAGTTAAGTTTTACATAATCTATGAAGTGAAAATCGGAAGTATTGCAGACATTTTCGCAAGTACACAACAATGCTATTTAATGCACATTAGCTTTATGATTCAACTTTACCACTGTGGCCTTGAATATTCTGCTGACCTGATGAAAGAAATGCAATAGGTTCTGGTCATGGTATAACCCAGGGCTGTCCAATCTTTTCGCATGGGGGACCACATTACAATTTTTGTCTTACATAGGGGACTGGTGAGACAATTTCAGAAAGATAAAGGCATTGAAAATTTATCTATTCATCAAAACAACAAATGTACATTTTGTGAAGAAGCTTTAAATCGTTAATTTATTGACATACTTTCTTATCACTATGTTGGACACTGATTTAGTGAGATACATGGCATTTTTTTGCTGCACAAGTAGTTGATGCTTGCCCGCACACTTGTTGTAGCAATGAGGAATATTCTAGATAGATGTCCATCTGTCAGGAGCATCTTGATCGCTCTCTCTCCCCCTCTCTGTCTGTCTGTCTGTCAGTCTCTCTCTCCCTGTGTTCCCCCCTCTCAGTGTTGTTCTCCTGTCACTGTATCATCCTCACTCTCTGTGTTCACCCCTCTCTCTGTCCCCCCCTCTTTCTCTCTCTGTCTGCCTCTCTCTCTCTCTCTGTCACACCCACCCCCGTCTCTGTCACCCCCTTTCTCTCTTTGTCCCCCCCCCATTCCCTCTCTCTCTTTCTCTCTCTCTCCTCTTTCTCTCTCCTTCTCTCTCTATCCCCCTCTCTTTCTGGCCTGCCCCCTCTCTCTCCCTCCTTCTCTCTCTGTCCCCCTCTTTCTCTCTCTCTCTCCCCCCCCTCCCCCTGACTGTTGCATGGAGCAGGAGTGCTCAGCATAGCAGCTTTGTAGTTGGTCAGTTTTTTTTTAAAACGTTGCGCTGTCAGTTTCACAGCTGGCAGCTGCTGACATCAGGAGCAGTGCTTTCCAAACTTCGTACAGATGAGGGGTTTTCAAAAAAATTCCACAGTTTGGAAAGCACTGTTCCCAATGTCAGCTGTGAAACTGGCAGCACAATCTTTATTCAAAGAAAGCCGGTCTAAGAGGAGAATGCAATGGAAAATTTCTCATCTCTGAAATACATCCACGGGCCAGATGGACACCTTTGGCGGGCAAGATCCTGGCCCACGGGCCGTATGTTGGACAACCCTGGTATAACCTAAGGTCTTGGATCTGACTACAGGTCTAATAGTAATTGCATTCTGCTTCGTACTAGTTGCTACCCTAGCTCTGCCTCAGTTCTACCTATGTCCCCCTACATCAGCTTTGGTTATGGTTTGTACCTTACTCTACATTAATCTCAATCTTCTTATAATCCTTCTCATTGTCTGACAGATTGTAAAGGAGGAAAGAATAGAAACAGCAATCCCGCTTCCTGTGGCTTTTTTTGATTTTTGCTTTTATTTATTGTTCCACCCTTTTGCTGAGTCCCAGGGTCTGAGGTTCTGTTGTTTCATTGTTCAGTAAGCCAAATCAGCTTTCTTAAACACGGGCTCTACTGCTCCCCTTTGGAGGAAGAAATTACAACTTAACCTTCCAGAAACATGCACATGTTTCAAATACTTGGCCATTTTAATGCCAATAACTAGCAGCTTTTACTACTGTGATATTTTAGTGCCATAGTGTGAGAGGTGAAATATTTAAACAAATTGGCTCGCTCAGGAATCAGAATTTTGCTCAACAGAATTGTGGAACAGGTTGTCAGTGCAAGTGTTTGGATAAAAAAAAACACTTTGGCAGGGTTTAAAAGTGAATAGATAATTTGCTGTTTGGAGTAGGGATAAAGGGCTACTCGTTCCTGAATAACACTAAGGTACCTGATGGGAGGTTTTGAAGGGATGGTGGTGAGGGGAAGGGTTGTGGCTAGATGGACCAATGATCTACTGACCAAAGCATCACTATATTACTAGCTGTCTAAAGGTTAACCATATCCATCATAGAGCATGAAGAAAACAAAAACAATGATACATCTTTATATATTCTGGCCTGATATGTGGCAAATGACATTCATGCCATACAATTACCAGGCAATTGTCAATTCCAACAAGAGAGAATCTAACCATCTCCATTTGACAGTCAACACATTACCATTATTGGATCCCCCACATCAACATCCTGGGGGCTTAATATTGCTCAGAAACTTAACTGGTTCTGCGATACACATACTGTGGCTGCAAGAGAAGGTCAGAGGCTGGGAATTCTGTCCACCAGCGACAAGGCACAAGTCAGGAGTGTGATGGAATACTCCCTACTTGCCTGGATGAGTACAGCTCCAACACTCAAGAAGCTCAACAGCATCCAGGGCAAAGCAGCCCGCTTGATTGGCACCCCATACATCACCTTAAGCATTCACTCCCTCCATCGTCAGCACACAGTGGCAGCAGTGTGTACCATCTACAAGATGCACTGCAGCAACTCGCTAAGGCTCTTTCGACAGCACCTTCCAAACCTGCAGCCAATACCACCTCGAAGGACAAAGGCAGCAGGTGCATGGGAACACTACCACCTGCAAGTTCCCCTCCAAGTCACACACCATCCTGATTTGGAACTATATCGCCGATCCTTCACTTTCACTGAGAAAAAATCCTGGAATTCCCTCCTTAACAGCACTGGGTGTGTACTCACACCACAAGAACTGCAGCGGTTCAAGAAGGTGGCTTACCACCACCCTCTCAAGGGCAGTTAGGGATGGGCAATAAATACTGGCCTAGCCAGCGATGCCCACATCCTTTGAATGAAAATAAAATGTTATACATATTTCCTAAAAAGGGCAACTGGTCCGGCTTGGATTAATCCTAGGTTGCTCAGGGAAATAAGGGTGGAAATAATGGATGCTCTGGCCACAATTTTCCAATTCTCCTTAGCTATCATGAGGGGTGGCAGAGGACATTGTCAATGTTTCATCCCTGTTCAACAATGGTGGGGGGTGGGTGAGGGGTGGGGTACAGGGACAATGATAAGCCCAGCATTAAAAAGCCAGCCAGCCTAATGTCAGTTATGGGGAAACTTTAGAACAAAGAATAAAGAACAGTACAACACAGGAACAGGCCATCCGGCCCTCCAAGCCTGCGCCGATCATGATGCCTGTCTAAACTAAAACCTTCTGCACTTACGGGGTCCATATCCCTCTATTCCCATCCTTTATATGAACTTTCAAAAGGCACTTGGCAAAGTACCTCATAATAGACTTCTCAGCAAAATTGAAGACCATAGGATTAAAGGGGCAGAGGCAGTGTGGATACAAAATTGGTTAAGGGACAAAAAGCAAAGAGTAATTGTGAATGGTTGTTCTTCAGTCTGGAGGCTGTTCCTCAGGGGTCAGTATTCGGAACACTGGACTTCTTGATAAATATTAATGACATGGACTTGGGTAGACAGGACACATTTTGAAAATTTTCAAAAGACGCAAAACTCAAAAATGTATTAGCAAATCTTCAGGAGAACGTGGTCAGAGTGGTAAAATTGGCAGACAGATGGAAGATATAATTTAATACAGGAAAGTGTGACATGATACATTTTGGATCGAAGATTGAGGAGAGGCAAATAAACTAAATGGTGCAATTTTAAACAGGGTGCAGGAACAGCGAGACCTGGGAATATACGCTCACAAATCCTTGATGGTGGCAGTCCAAATTGAGAAGGCTGTTGAAAAAGCACAGGGGATCCTTGGCTTTATAAACAGTAGCATAGTGTACAAAATCGAGGAAGTTATGTAAAAACTTTATCAATCGCTGATAAGGCCCCAGCTGGAAAATTGTGTCCGATTCAGGTCACTATACTTTAGGAAGGATGTTACGTCTTAGTGAAGTTGCAAAGAAGATTTATTAGGATGGTACCAGGGTTGAGAGATTTCAGTTATATGGAGACAAAAGAGAAGATGGAACTGTTGTCATGAGAGCAGAAAAGGTTAAGCGAAGATTTAGGAGGTGTTTAAAATCCTGAATGGTTTTGATGGAATAAATATGGATAAACTGTTCCCAGTGGCAGAAGGGTCAGTATCCAAAGGATAGAGATTTAAGGTAATTGACAAAAAAACAGAGCCGAGACGAAGGGAAATTTTATATAGCGAGTTGTTATGATCTTGATTCATTACTTGAAAGGACAATGGAAGCAGATTCAATAATAACATTCAAAAGGCAATGGAAAAATTCTTGAGGGGGAAGCAGATGCAGGGCTATGGGACTAGGGCAGAGGAATGGAACTAATTGGATAGCTCTTTCAAAGAGCTGGTCCATGCACAATGGGCTGAATGGCTTCCTTCTGCACGGAATCGTTCTTATGATCCTATGATTCGATATACAGTTCAATTATACAAAGATTCTTAGTGCCAAGATGGAAGAGACATGGGAAGCTTTATCAGCCTTCTACAAACCAAAGCCTGCCAAGTTGCATGTGCAGTAGAATCAAATTGAGCCAGTTAGCTTGAAGGCAGGCCTTCAAATTGTAGCCATTGTTAGTTCACTCAGACAAATGCTAAATGATTTCCTGCAAAATTCCATTTTGGTTCATGATTAATAGGTGAGTTACTACAGCTTATCCTTTAAATTATTGAAATATGTAATGCACCAAATTTGCCACAACATTAAATTACGCATGGAAAGCATAATGACATAACGCCAAGAGAGACAACCAAAATATCAGGAGCTGATGAAAAATGGATATACACCAACAAAAGATGAATGTAACCTTTCTTCCAGAATTCCTGCATTCTCAAGAATATTCCCAGACGACATGTAGCGAAGTATTTTAAATTGCTATCCAAGATTGTGAACAAAGACTATTTCAATATAACCAGGGAATACAGTAAAAAAACATTCAAAAAATATGAAGGAAATATTCAAAATCAGGCTTCCCCAATAGCTCATTGTGCAGTGCTACTGCATACATTTCCATATAAGATAGCTGACATCTATTTCTAGACCTTCAGCTCATAGCTCTATGAGTGTGGAAGAGGTAGAATTGATTATTAATCAGATGAATTATACATTCAAATAAAAGACACCAAGAAGTCTCACAGATTTAGGTTATTACACAAAATTAGGGCTCATTGAATCGCGGGTAATATATCACCTCGGGGGACTGTTTTTGTGTTTGAACCCACCACCAGGGTAAACAGTAACTTGTTGGAATTTTGACCTGGTTCCCAATTAAGCGCAGTGGGCAGGCTCTCGAAGCTGGAGGGCCAATCAGAGGCCTTCCAGCTTCAGAGGAGCATCTGGCTGCAGTAAAAGGTAAGTAACTGAGAGGGTGCCTCAACAAGGAGGTGGTCTCTCAGCCACTTTTTAAAAATTTTAATTGTGAAATACAGAAAGCAGCCAGGCCACCACTGTGGAGGCTTGCCTTTGGATGTACCCCAATCCAGGCAGGCAGGGAGGGACTGTAAATCTGCCCCCATCGTGTCGGGAAACTGTAGGAAAATCCCAGTTGGCCTCCTTAATCCCTGGTTAACAAGGCTCTTAATGAGACTAATTGCCTGCCTACCTCATGGGGGCAGGAGGCCTCGCCGGGACCCAAACCTGCATCAGCCAAAATGGTTGATGTCAGGATTGAGGGTCAGGAAGCCAGCATGCAGGCCAGCCTTGTAATTTTTGGACCCCATCCATCTCTGTTCCCGGCACTGACGGGACCCGAAGTTTCAACCCTATTTATATTAACAATGATAAGCATACTTAAACCAACTTTTCATTGGTCAGCTAGGTGTTTGACATGCATGGAAATGCAACATTTTGCTTCAGAATCTCCCAACTAAACCTAATGAGGAACCACATAGGTAATGCTTCTTTTTGCTCAATATGAAGTGCATGGTCCACCATTGGGACACATCTCACTTTCTTAAAAAATACTGAGGATACTGGAAATCTGAAGTAAAAATAGTAAATGCTGGAAATTCTCAGCAGGACAGGCAGCATGTGTGGAGAGAGAAATAAGGCTGGATTTTCAATTAGGTGTCGGGAGCCCATGCCTGGATCATTTCCCGGTCCCGCCCCCTCAACATGTTAGAGTCACTGATGCAACACTATTTTGATATGCGAAGGCCCTAATTGGGCCGGAAGCGAGTTTGATTTTCAATAAGTGGTGCTGGGCGCTGCTCATCTTTCAGTTCTTATCTTTGAAAAATTCATTTTGTCCCTCTCCAGCCTGTTAACAAGCTCTTCAAAGAGTTTAACAGCCAGTTAATTGGAGGCGTGTGGGTTGCCAGCACACACCACCACTGCCTCACCTGTCCTCCCTTTGAAAATTGCAGCATATCACGGAGGTGTCGGGAGACTGACAGGTCATTCAAGAGTGCTTTATTCAAAGCATGCCCGCCACCGACCTCGCCCCCATGAGTGATCGAAAATCCAACCCGTAGAGTTAACAGGCAGAATTTTCAAATGATAGTCCCAGCTGAAATAACAGGACCTGTAGTGGGTTGAGAACCTACTTGATAGTAGAGCAGGCTTTGCTGTGGGAGGTTTAACCCAGCTATGGTATTAGCATCCCACATCTGGGTTTCCCAACCAATCAAAGAGGGTGCGTGAGATGACACGTAGAATCTGTCAATGAAGGCTCTTTATTTAAAGGCACCCCAGAAGGGGTCTTAATGGATGCAGGAAATCTTGCTCGTGAAGCATCCAGAAAGGAAGAGAATGGAAGGAAAACATGGGAAGGCCATGCTGAACGCAGTAAGAACCAAGTGAGAAGTTCTCTTACTTGAGTATAGGTCAGCCAGCCTAATGAAGCAGGTGTGGCTGGAGATAGCAGAGGTTGTCAGCAGCAGCAATGTGGTGCCCAGGACCTGGATTTTGTGTTGCAAAATGTTTAACGGCCTCATTAGGTTCAACAAGGTGAGTGTCATATCGCTCCCAGGCGGCAGGCATCACTTTCTCACCTGCAGAGTATTCTCCTGCACAGTGCTCCTCTAACAGACACACCTTCCAGTTCCACACATTCCTTACTCTCCAGCTGCCTCCACAAATCACCATCTCAACCGACAACACTCAAACTCACCATCATCCTATTGCTATCTCACACCTCTCCCTCACAGTCACCCTCCTCAAAAGTTCTCATTCCATCCTCAGCACTCATTCCACTTCTCACACTTAGAACTCTCTTCCTTCTCTCATTGCAGGAGAATAGAGCACACAGCTCCAGGGAGAGGCAGAGAACTGGGGGTAGACCTGCAGCCATTGGCACCCTGACTGCATTGAAGGAGGATGTTCTGGAGATCGTCAGGATTTCTTTTTCCAAAATATACTTTATTCATAAAAAACTGTAAAAAAATACATTACCAAACAGTTCCAAAAAGCACAAAGTCAAAAAATACAAGGAGTGCAAAAGAGATCAGCTTCCTTAAATACAGGAGTGAGTTGCCACACAAACCTTCCATTTCATTTTATATGCTATGTACATTTTACAGCAAACCACATATTTTCTGGATACAGTTGAGGGGTTCTTCATTGGCCCAGCCCCTCACTTCACCTTGGTGGGGGGTACCTTATACAGTGGTCTTTCCCCATTGAGCCTTTGCTGCGGCTGCCCCAAGCTTTAGTGAGTCCCTCAGCACGTAGTCTGGACCTTGGAATGTGCCAGTCCGCAACATTCGGTCGTGGACAACTCTTTGCACTGGAAGACCAGCAAGTTTCGGGCAGACCAAAGGGTGTCTTTCACTGAGTTGATAGTCCTCCAGCAGCAGTTGATGTTTGTCTCGGTGTGCGTCCCTGGGAACAGCCTATCGAGCACAGACTTCTGTGTTACAGAGCTGCTTGGGATGAACCTCGACAAAAACCACTGCATCTCTTTCCACATCTGCTTTGCATTGACACATTCCAGAAAGAGGTGGGCAACCATCTCTTCCCCACCACAGCCACTTCGAGGGCATTGTGCAGAGGGTGTGAGACTCCAGGCGTACAGGAAGGATCTGACAGGGAGAGCTCTTCTCACTGCCAGCCAAGCTAGATCTTGGTGCTTGTTTGAAAGTTCTGGTGATGAGGCATTCCGCCAAATGACTTTGGCAGTCTGCTCAGGGACCCATCCGACCAGATCCACCATCTCCTTTTCCCGTGGGCCCTTGAGGACATTCCGTGCAGACCACTGCCTGATGAATTGGTGGTCAAAGGTGTTTTTCCGTAGAAACTTTTCCACGAAGGATAGGTGGTATGGCACGGACCAACTGGATGGCGCGTTCCACGGCAATGTGACCAGACCCATCCTTCGCAACACTGGGGACAGATAGAACCTCAGCACGTAGTGACACTTGGAGTTTGCGTACTGGGGGTCTACGCACAGCTTGATGGAGCTGCACACGAAGGTGGTCATCAGGATGAGGGCGGCATTGGGTACATTTTTCCCTCCCTTATCAAGGGGTTTGAACATCGTGTCCCTCCGGACCCGGTCCATTTTGGATCCCCATATGAAACGGAAAATGGCTCGGATGACCACAATGGCCCAGGAATGGGGTATGATTGCCAGGATGACAGATGCATTGGGTGTTGATGATGAAGAGATGAGGGTGGTTCAGAGACCTGGTGAAAGCATTAGATGATGAACTGGCACTTGACTGTCACTGTTTTTGATTTGATGTTGTGACAGAAAACATACCTGCCAAATGGAAACATATTAATTTCGTCATATGGAACACTGCTTGAAACTTTTACTGGACATTGCAAATAACTTTTTTAAAAAGCAGAACTGAACAATGAAAAACATGGCCAAGTACATTTGCATTTTGGAAGACAAAAGATGGCTGAGAGACAGAAGTAAAGTACTCCAGTCTAGCTGGAACAATGGGGGTGCTCCCTAATTTAATTGGCAAGATTGGTTTTGCCAATAGGGGTAATCCAAAGACATCAACACTCTTGATTTTTATTTATTTAGAGATACAGCATTGAAACAGGCCCTTCGGCCCACCGAGTCTGTGCCGACCATTAACCACCCATTTATACTCATCCTACACGAATCCCATATTCCTACCATATCCCCACCTGTCCCTATATTCCCCTACCTATACTAGGGGCAATTTATAATGGCCAATTTACCTATCAACCTGCAAGTCTTTGACTGTGGGAGGAACCCGGAGCACCCAGCGAAAACCCACACGGTCACAGGGAGAACTTGCAAAGTCCACACAGGCAGTACCAAGAATTAAACCCAGGTCACTGGAGCTGTGAGGCTCACCACTGCGCCACTGTGCCGCCCAAACTTTGACTTTGACTTTGTAAGAGCCAAACTCCATCCCCCACCGACGATGTGTGAAAGACTCTGAAATTCCAACACCCCTCCAGGAACAGTTGTTTCAAACAAAGAGATGGTCACATGACCTACCTGCTGGGGTCAGGCTGAAGTTTTTGGATTGTGCCTCAGAGTGAACAACAGACTGTAATTTTGAACTTCACAAGGAAGGTATCTTCTCTCTCTCTGTCTCTCTCTCCAGGGGATCCATGTTAGCAGCCTCTAAACCCCAAGACTACAGAACGTAACCGATGACCATCAAGAAAACCTTTGAAACCTCCCTTCAGCCTTCTGGACCCAGAAGCAAGCCTGAAATTGTGGACATGGCCCCCCCAATGAGGACTCCAAGACTTTAACTTCAATCAAGGACATTATATTAAGGACATTAAGGACAGTATTTGTATTCCATTTATGACCAACTCTGCTGCAACCTCCCAACTCTTTCTTCTCTATATCTATTTATGTGTGTGTGCTTCTCATATGCCTGTGAGCGTGGATGTGCATATTTTAGTAATTTTAACTGGTTTGAGAGTGATAAGGTTAATAAACCTACATCTTTCTTGTTTAAACCCAAGAAAACCTGTCTGAATGGCTCATTTGCAATTGTAATTGAAATGCAGTCAGCAAGGGCTCACTGAGGTGGTAAGCTAAAATCACTGTGTTAAAAAGATAAACCCTGTTACTGCCATACTAGAGAAGGGGCAAGAAGGAAGCCAGAGACCTCTTCCTCACCTGGTCGTAACACTATCAACACAAATTGAACTGTCATCGCCCAGAGGACCTTCAGGGGTGACAGATGAGATGATGAGGGACCAGACTGAGGAGGCCTCACAGGAGGGTGAGCACTTTGAGAGTGCACCATCACATAACTCACACACACCTTCCACCAGCACAGATATCAACAGCTTGGTGGGTCTTGCATTAGATCTATATATGTTGGCACAGGGTGAGGAGCACATCACATGTGAGTAAGAGCAGGTGCTGGAGACAGGTAGAGTAGTGGAGATTTCCCTTTGGAAAGCGTATGACACCCAAAGTTCTGCTCAGCTGTATGTAAATGCTGAGCCTCAGGGAGTTTTTGGGGGGATGTCATGCACGAAATTGGAACTTGTGGAGCAGCACAACTTGTGAGCAAAGTTATACGTCATGGAATAAAAGGGACTGTAGCAACATGGATACGGAATTGGCTGAGTGACAGGAAACAAAGAGTAGTGGTCGATGGATGTTTTTGCCCGGTGCAGACACGATGGGCCTAATGGCCTCCTTCTGTGCTCTTACAATTCTGTGATTCTATAAGTGGGAGATGTGAGTACTTCTATCAGCATTTCCAGAGGCAGTGCACACCCTTGGAGTGAATTGAAGGAATCCAATGATATCTCAGGCATTCACACTGATGTCCACCTCCAAGGAACATAGTGACCACCTGCATGGAGAATCAGGCACAGCAGGCCACCGAGTGCATGCTCGCCCAGACCAATGGCCAGTACACTCTGTCTACCGCTTTACATAGGATGCAGCAAAGCCTTGCCTTGGTAGTTCAATGCCTCACTGAAATGCAACCATGTGCTTTCCAGCTCTATGGTTGGCAGCGAAGTGCAGGTAGGCCCAGAGAGGGGGATGGAGAAAGGGTACTTGTAAGTGGGAACTGTTGTGGAATGACTTCAAGAGGACCACCTTGAAAAGCTGTAAGTGAAGGTCACCAGGGGAAGTGATGCCGTGTCACTTATGACCAGAGTGATGTAAGTGTATCCCAACAGAGTGAGATGTTTTTAGATATGGCTTATGCAGTAACTGTTTGAATATACATGTTCTAGTTAAGATAATAAAACCCCATGTTTTCATTGGATATTACTTGTAGTTTCTGAGCCTTACAATAGTTCACATATCAAAGGAGCACGTAATATTACATGGTGGCAACATTTGGGATATATTTTTCTGAAGACCACCCAATATTACATCACGGCAACATTTGATTTTTTTCTGAAGAACACAATAAGAGAGAACAAAGTACAAAAAGTTGTCTACCTGGAGTGGCTGAAGATCCTGAAGAACAGCTGGCAGGAGACCCCACAACAATACAGTGAGCAAAGAACACAGACAGGACCACGGAAAGTGTTTAAACTCTGTGAGTACAGTAGGCAATTTTCTAGGAGATTGGAACTTTCAACTAATCTGGCAGTGGATTGAAAGAAAAAATGGAAAAACAGTAGCTGAATCCATTACTGTTGTATTTTTCCCCTTTTTTGCTTCATGGATGGGACCTAAGCCAAAAAGAGAGGGAGGAACTCAACAGTGCCACTGGAGGTTCACAGCACAGTGAGAAAGCTTGATTGTGGCAGCTGCCAGTACTGCAAGGTACAGCTGGCTGCAAAGGGAAAACCTCTCTTCCAGTTTAAATAAAAAGCTCACAGTTAAAAAAATGTACAAGTTGTGTAAGCAACGTCTGTCTGTTTAACAAAATATAGTCTAACTCTTAAAGGGGTAGGCCTGCAGAAAACAAATCTGTCTAAACAAGATAAAGGATGTATGCCTGTGAAAAAGAAAACCTGTAAAAAGTTCTATATTTATAAAAAAGTAGGATCAATGGCTTTCAGATATCCAGTTATAGATTGGAAGGCTCCAGACATAGCATCTGAATTTAAACTGTTTTGACAATGAATGGAACTGTGTTTCCTGGATCAAGAAGTGACTGAACCAGAGAAACAAGTTATCAAAATCAAGATCTTACTAAACAATGAGGGCCTGCAACTGATCAATACATCAGGATTGTCAGCTGAGTATGAGAGGCACCCGAGCAAGCAATGGACATTCCTGAAGCAGCAATTCAAGTGAAGGTAAATTTCTGGGTACATAGGCTTGAGCTTATGACCCACCAGCAAAGCTAAGATGAGTCCGTTGACCAGTTTGTTGCAAGGTGCCGAGACAAAACTCAAGACTGAAACTTCACAGCTATTGAATTGTTGGAATGGATTACAGAGCTAGTAATTGCGTTTACCCCAATAGAGGTGTTTCAAAAAGATCTGATAGAAAAGAAGAAAGGGCACACCACAGATGCACTCGTAATGATGGAAGGAAATTTGAAACCATCATGACTGGGTGCCAACAGTTGCAAGCATTGAAGGTGGCTACAATAAAAGCCCAAGCAGGTATATCAGGTCAGCAGGGAGATAGAGAACAGCGAGCAAGCATTTCACATAGTTAACTTGGATCAACATATCAATGCTATTACACAATCCTAGGCATTCGCCATGATTGGGATATGTCCATAGAAGAGTGGCATGCATTAACCAGAGTAAAAATCGACACTAGAGCAAGTGCTGAGTTGACTCTGCCCATCCATGTAGTGAAGGACATGTACCTAAAGAAATGGGAATTGATGATATGATGTGCCACGGCCTACAATGGTTCTCCAATCAAGTGCATTGGAACAATAACCTTGCAGTGCAGCTATGGGAGCTCTGAATGGCTACCACAGATGTTTTATATTGTAGACACAACTGGACCAGCTGTTGCAGGGCTTCCAGTATGCCGAGACTTACAAATTGCCACAATGCATGACGTCAGCACTGCACTGAAGATGATAAAATATACCCAGGTCGTGTGTATCGGGTTAGTCCAGCTGAAGGATGACACAAGAGCTGGGAGTCTTGACATGAAGAGGCAATATGACTGGGAGTCTCTCCTCTGGCTTCAGTTCATTGCAGCAAGTACCCAGAGGTCAGAGGGGTTGCCAGTGATTGGTAATGTTGCCAGTCATCATTTTTTCTAAGCTTTCTAAACAAGGGAAGGTGAAGGCATCGTATGACAGGCAAGCAGGACCAGAATTAGCTCGATTGGCAGCAAGACAGAAGGTCAGAGTCCTCAATCATGCATTGGGAACTTGGTATTCTGCAGAAGTTGCTAGGATATGTGACCAGGTCAGATCATATGTGGTCCAGACACCCAATGGTGCAATTCTCAGACGGAACCAAAGTCTACTCCGATAGCTGTACAACAACACTACATGTGACAACTCTATGGCACGCAGACACGTTCAAAGACAAAGTCTGATGATGAATGTACAAAGGTTATGAGCACGGAGGAAGAATATGCTAACTGGGATTCTGAGTCACCTGAGTCTCCGAGGAGTTAGCTCTGGGAAGAGGTTTACGAAAATAAGATCAGAATGAATAAGCAAACCTCCTCTATTTTACAGAGAATGTTTAACTTACTTACTTGTAAATAATATTTTGTTTTACTCATGTATAGTTAGTCCGAAGCGCAACATCATTGTATATTGTACATATGTTTTTATTTTTGGAAACAAGTAGGATGTTGTGGGACAACCTTAAGAGGACCACCTTAAGAAGCTGTAAGTGAAGGTCACTGGAGGAAGTAATGTTGTATCACACATGACCAGGGAGTTGTGGGTGTAGCCTGAAAGAGTGAGATTTGTTTAGATGTGACTTGTGCAGTAACTGTTTGTATACATTTGTTCTAGCTAAGTTATAATAAAAAGCTACATTTTCTTTGGCTATTACTTGGAGTCCTGTGAGTCTTACAATAGTTCATGTATCAAAGAAACAAGTAATATTACATGAACTCTTCTCAAGGTGCCCCAAATTCTTACCCTTGCACCCGCTGCCCTCCCTGCCCCCCAACATCTTAGACAGAACTGCACATGCTGCGTCTGCCCTGATGACTGAGTCTGCCTCTGCACAGGTACAGGTGAGGCAGTCTTTGGTGGTGTCCTCCCAACTCCAAAAGCCAAAGGACATCCATCACAGGCAGCCCATGTCTCAGAGCAGCAGAATGAGAAGCCTGCCTCCACCTCAGCTGAAGCCAGAGGTATTGTGCCATGTAGGAGTAAGAGGAAGCAGATCAGAAAGAGGTCTTGGTTGCACAAGGGGATTCACCTGGGTGCTTATACTAATGCTAATATAGTTATAATTATTTTTATTTCAATGAATAGAAGATCTTATTTGAACTCCTCATTCTCATGCCCTCTAACTTGTTGCATCCTCCATTCACCCTGGACAGAAATCTTCAGGTGAATGGTCTGATCAGCCTTTATAAAGAGGAAAGGGTATGAATGTGATGGTTGGCTGGTTGATTGTTGGAAGGAGGTGAATTGTGAGGTGGGAAAGGGGGGCCCAGGGTTTCTGATGGAACTCTCAGATGGCTGCACTTACACATACTAAGTGAAACTAGAATGTATGAATCCATCACAGGCTTCTCTGGCAGCCAGGTGTGTGGCTGCAGGCACCATGAGAACATCTGGCTCCTCCTTCTCCTCCTCCTCCGATGCGAGTTTTTCTGCACCTTCCTCTTGCTGCAGCTCCACTCCTCTCTGCAGCACGATGTTGTGAAGGGAACAGCGGACCACAACAATCCTGGAGACCCTTGATAGGGCATATTGAAGGGTATCTCTAGATCTGACGAGGCACCTGAACCACATCTTGAGCAAGCCAATTGCCTGTTCTACTATTCCCTTGGTGGTGATGTGGCTCCTGTTATATCTCTCCACAAGCTCACTGGAGGGTTCGCAAGAGGAGTCAGCAGCCAGATCTTTAGAGGGAAGCCCTTGTCTCTCAGGAACCAGACACTGAGGCTGTGTGGTGGAGAGAAAAGCTGCGGGAGTTGTGATTGCTGACAAATGAAGGCGTCATGGCAGCATCCTGGATATGTAGCACAGACATGCATGATTGCCTTGTAGTGATCACAAAATAGCTGGACATTAAGGGAGTGGAATCTCTTGCAATTCATGAAGACTCCTGACTTATCTGAGGGAGCCGTGATTGCCACATGCATGCAATCAATCACTCCCTGCACCTGTGGGAATCATTGCAGCGAAACCAACAGCCCTCTGGCTTTAAGTGCACTTATCCCTGGCAAAGTTGATATAATTGGCCTTGGAGAACAAGGCATCAGTTACCTGGAAGATGCACTAATTGGCAGCAGACTGTCTCCAGCAGATCCCTGGAAGGAGCCAGAGGCAAAAAGAAATCAGGGTTGTGGTGTCCTTGATGGCCACTGGAAATGTCTAGCAACTGGTCCTCTTGGGAGGAGGTCTGCTTCCAGATGGCTGCAATTGTCTGCCATGACCTGTCATGAGAGCCTAAGCCTCCGGAGGCATTGCTCTGCCCTGTTGAGGAAGATCACTCTCTGTCTACCTGGAGTTCAAGGGTTAAATTATGAGGCGAGATTACAGAAACTAGGGTTGTATTCCCTGGAGCTTAGAAGGTTAAGGGGTCATTTGATCAAAGATATTAAAGGAAACAGATCAGACAGGTTAGGAGAAGCTACTTCTGCTGGCTGGGGAATCTATAACTAGGAGGCAATGTCTAAATATTAGAGCCAGACCTTCCGCGAGTGAAATTAGGAAACAGTTCTACACACAAAGGGTTGGATCTTGTTCTCATCCCAACGGCAGGTTTTGTGGTGGATGGTGGAAGGGAGGGGGGTGGGGCGGGGGCACAGAGAAATGGGGCAGAATTGCCTGCCATGGAACCCAGAGCCGGGATTCCCGGTTCCAATTCTTCTGGGGGCGGGATAGGCTGATGATGACCTTCTCACCTAGGGGCCAAATAAGGGTTTCTTCCCACTGCTGCTGCGATATTCCCAGCGGAGACAGGGGAGGGGGGGTTGGGGCTGCCACTGCAGTTGGGGAAGATACCTTGAAAACAAAGCACCCTCTCTGCAGGCTTGGTGGGGGGAGCCCTCCTTGAGTTCCACAGAGGACCCCACCGGGAACAACTGTACCCCCCG
Source organism: Heterodontus francisci (assembly GCF_036365525.1). Classification (NCBI taxonomy): domain Eukaryota; kingdom Metazoa; phylum Chordata; class Chondrichthyes; order Heterodontiformes; family Heterodontidae; genus Heterodontus; species Heterodontus francisci. The sequence goes on from NC_090376.1 coordinate 109,598,616, forward strand.
GGACCCCCCTTCCCTGGACCGAACGCCCAACCCCCACTCCCCTTCTCCCCCTTTCCATGGCCTTGCGGACTGGTCCCGGTGACCTCGCATCACCTATCTCTTCTCCGGGGTTCCAGCACTGTGCCTGGGTCCGATGCCTCTGCAGTACCGGCAGTGGCCACGGCTCCCAGTGGCACTGCCAATACTGCTGAGCTGCTGGCCCTGTGACTGGCCAGCAGCTCTTGGAGGAAGGATCCCTGTCCCAATAAAGTCTTTAAAGGGACAGGGATCACACTTCCTTCAACTTTGACCCCAAAAGACTGGTAAATTGCTCCCCGGATATGAAAAAATGCAGACGCTGAGTTCCCCCGGACTTTTTGGCCCAGTACCAGAAGCCCCATCTCCTGCAGAAAATCCAGTCCAAAGTTTTGTATTAGTTTGGAGCACTCTTCTGCAAATGGCAATTGGCGCTTAGATCAGTCGAAAAATTTAAAACTGAGATTGGCAGATTTTTGTTCATCAAAAATATTAAGGGATATGGCGCAAAAGCAGATATATGGAGATAGGTCACAGATCAGCCATGAACTACCCCAATATCAACTGGGATGCAAACAGTATGAAGGACACAGAGGGGACAAAATTCTTGAACTGCATTCAAGAGAACTTTTTTAACCAGCATGTAACAAGGCAAACGAGAGGGGCGCAATTCTAGATTTAGTCTTTAGTGATGAAGCTGGGCAAGTGGAAGAAATAACAGTTTTGGAGATAGTGACCATAATACAATAGGTTTTAGCATAATCATGGAAAAGAACAAATATAAAACAGGAGTAAGAGTTCTAAGTGGGGGGAAGGCGAATTTTAAGAAGCTGAGAGGTGACCTGGCGAAAGTAGATTGGATGCAGCTACGTGAAGGAAAATCAGTGGCAAACCAGTGGGAGGCATTCAAAAGCGAGATTCTACAGGCACAGTGTAGGCATGTCCCCACAAAGATAAAGGGTGGTACTGCCAAATCTAGAGCCCCCTGGTTATCCAGAAGCTTACAGGGTAAAGCAGTAAAAGAAAGCTTATGATGATCATAAAAATCTTAATACTTCAGAAAGCCTAGAGGAGTATAGAAAGTGCAGGGGTAAAGTAAAAACGGAAATTAGAAAAACAAAGAGAAGACATGAAAAATTATTGGCAGGTAAGATCAAGGAAAACCCAAAGATGTCTTATCAGTACATTAAGAGCAAGAGGATAACTAAGGAAAAGGTAGGGTCTATCAGAGATGTACAAGGGACCTTATGTGTGGATGCAGAAGATGTGGGCAGGGTTCTTAATGATTTTTTTGTCTCTATTTTCAGAAAGGAGAGGGTTGATGTAGACATTGCAGTTAAAGAGGAGGAGTGTGAAATATTAGATACGATAAGCATAATAACAGAGGAAGTACTAACAGGTCTGACATCCTTGAAAGTGGATAAATCGCCAGGGCCGGATGGATTGCATCCCAGGTTGTTAAAGGAAGCCAGGGAGGAAATAACGGATGCACTGTGGATCATCTTAAAATCCTCACTGGATACAGGAGCGGTACCAGATGATTGGAGGTCTGCGAACGTTGTACCATTGTTTAAAAAGGGTGAAAGGGATAGGCCAAATAATAATAGGCCGGTCAGTCTGACCTCAGTGCTGGATAACTTGTTTGAATCTATTCTTCTGAGGGACAGGATAAACCGCCACTTAGAAAGGCACAGATTAATCAGGGATAGTCAGCATGGATTTGTTAAGGGAAGGTCATGTCATACTAACTTAATTGAGTTTTTTAAGGAAGTAACAAGAAGAATTGATGAGGGAAGTGCAATGAATTTGGTCGACATGGATTTTAGTAAAGCATTTGACAAGGTCTCACATGGCAGACTGGTCAGTAAAATGAAAGCCCATGGGATACAGGGGCATGTGGCAGGTTGGATCCAGAATTGGCTCAAGGCCAGGAAACAAAGGGTAGTCAACAGATGTTTTTGTGAATGGAAAGCTGTTTCCAGTGGCATTCCACAGGGCTCAGTGTTGAGTCCCTTGCTGTTTGTGGTATATATTAATGATTTGGACTTAAATGTGGGAGGCATGATTGGGAAATTTGCTGATGACACAGAAATTGGCCATGTGGTTGATAGTGAAGAGGATAGCCATAGACTCCAGAAAGATTTCAATGGTTTGGTTGAGTGGGTGGAAAAATGGCAAATGGAATTCAATCCAGATAAGTGTGAGGTAATGCATTTGGGAAGGGCAAATAAAGTGAGGGAATACACAATAAATGGGAGGCTATTGAGGTGGTAGAAGAAGTGAGAGACCTTGGAATGCATGTCCACAGGTCCCTGAAGGTGGCAGGACAGGTAGATAGAGTGGTGAAGAAGGCATATGGAATGCTTTCCTTTATTAGCCGAGATATCGAATACAAAAGCAGGGATGTAATGCTGGAACTGTATAAAACACTGGTTGGGCCACAGTTGGAGTAGTGCGTACAGTTCTGGTCACCACATTATAGAAAGGACATAATTGCTCTTGAGAGAATACAGAGGAGATTTATAAGAATGTTGCCAGGGCTCGAACGTTGTAGCTATGAGGAAAGATTGGATAGGCTAGGGTTGTTTTCCTTAAAACAGAGGAGGCTGAGGGGTGACTTAATTGTGGAGTACAAATTATGAAGGGCCTAGATAAAGTAGACAGAAAGGACCTGTTTCCTGTAGCGGAGAAGTCAATTACCAGGGAGCACAGATTTAAGGTGATTAGTAGAAGGATTAGAGTGGACATGAGGAAAATCTTTTCACCCAGAGTGTGGTGGGTGTCTGGAATTCACTGCCAGGAATGGTGATGGAGGAAAAAACCCTCAATTCTTTTAAAATGTACCTGAACATGAACCTTGAAGTGCTGTGGCCGGCAAGGCTATGGGCCAAGTGTTGGAAAGTGGAATAGGTTGGGCGGCTAGTTTTCTCGGCGGGCACAGACACGACAGGCTGAATGGCCTCCTTCTGTGCTGTAATTTTTCTATGGTTCTATCTCATTGAATGTTGGAAGAGTTCAAGGGAGCTAAATGGCTTATTCCTGTTCCTATGTTTCAATGTTCCTGGAGTCAATATGGTTATATTAAAGGGAAAGTAGATATTTTTGAGGATGTAGGTGGATGTGGAAAGGATGTTTCCTTTTGTGGGAGAATCTAGAAGTAGGGGTCACTATTTAAAAATAAGGGGTCGCCCATTTAAGACAGAGATAAGGAGAATTTTTTTTTCTTAGAGGGTCGTGAACCTTTGGAACTCTTTTCCTCAGCAGGCAGTGGAAACAGAGTCTAAATATTTTTAAGGCAGAGGTAGATAGATTCTTGATAAGCAAGGGGGTGAAAGGTTATCAGGGATAGGCGGGAATGTGGAGTCAAGGTTACAATCAGATTAGTCATGATCTTGTTGAATGGCGGAGCAGGCCCGAGGGGCCGAGTGGCCTACTCCTGTTCCTCATTTGTATGTTCGTATGAAATTAGCAGAGTAGATACAGGGGAACCAGTGGATGCAGTATATTTGGATTTTCAAAACACATTCAATAAGGTGTCACATGAAAGGATATTGTGCAAGATAAAGGCTCATGGGGTTAATGTAATATATTTGCTCAGATAGAGGAATGGCTAAAGGACATAGCAGAGAGTAGGAATAAATGGGTCATTTTCAGGTTGGCAGCGCTGTTACTAATGGGATGTTGCAAGGATCAATGCTGGGGCTTCAGCTATTTACAATCTATATTAATGACTTAGATGAAGGGTTTGAGAGTAATGTATCCAAGTTTACTGCTGATACAAAAGCTCAGTGGAAGAGTAAACTGTGAGGAGGATATAACGGGGGGAAGTTTTAACCTGCAAAGCGGAGCAGGTGCTGGTGCATGCAAGGGGTTAAAACAATAAAAAAATATTGGCATGTCAGAAACCCAACTTGACCCCACTCAGTTCCACACATTAACCGGTTCGTGTTTGGAGGCACACATGAAACATTTGTGCTGCTGGTGGGCTGGCGATTGTAAGATGCAAAGTGCCAACTGAATGAAGATTTAACCGAGCATTCTGGCTTTACCTGCTAACACATGGGTTTCCCGAGTTGTCTGAAACTAGCCAGGGTCAACAAGATGAGAGAGCCAAGGGGGTTGACGGGCTTTGAAATCAACAGGTTGAAAATCCCTTTAAATGCTCAACCAGGACAGCTGATTCCTTGTCTAAGTGAAAGGCTTTTGTTCACAGGACTTGTTCTGATAGTGCTGTTTTCACTGTTTTAGAGATGATTTCCAACAAATTGGTAGTCATTTCTGCTATCTTGGACTTTTTTTACTTCATCTGCACTTCGCTGCTGTCAGCCTTCACTGTAGCTTGGGAGCAGCTTTGCAGCTTTACCTTAGACCCCTGGTGAGGAACAAGAGGAGCAGCACCAGCAACACCAACAACACCAGGAGCAGCAAGAGCAACACCTGTAGGAGCAGCAGCTGCCTTCTACTCAGCCCCCTGCCACTCCACAGAACAGAGGGAATGATCACAGAGCTCCAGCTCAAAGGAGGAAATACCTGCAAGAAAGGGTTTACAGGCAGAGGATCAGTTTTTTAGACATGACTGAGCAACAGTGCCTCAGGAGGCTTGGACTTACTCAATAGGTTGTTGCTGATTTCTACAGCTCATGGAACAAGACAAACTTGCAAGCGAGCCATGTGGGCCCATATTGCCAGTGGCCATCAAGGTCACCACAGCCCTGAATTTCTTCATCGCCAGCTCCTTCCAAGGATCTGTTGGTGAATCTGCAGAATTTCGCAATCTATTATGCACTAGTGCATCTCCCAGGTGACCGATGTTATGTTTACCAGGGCCACCACTTACGTCTACTTTGCTACTGATGAGACCAGTCAGGATGAGAGGGCTCTTGGATTTGCTCGACTGCCTGGATCCCCACATGTCCAGGGAGTTATAGACTGTACACATGTGACAATCAGTGTACGTCAGATTATCGAGGATGTCAATCAAAAGAGATTCCATTGCATCAATGTTCAGCTATATAACCATGAGAAGATATTCACAAATGTCTGAAAGATATCCTGGAAGCTGCCATGACACCTTCAATTTGTGACAGTAATTTCTCCCACAGATCTTCGTACCTCCAAACAGAGTCAGAAAATGGCTTCTTGGAGACAAGGGTTGTCCTCTAAGGAAGTGACTGATAATACCTGTGAAAAAAACCTACAACTAATGAACATAAAAGGTGCACTTAAAGCCACATGGGGGAGATGGTGAAGTAGTGGTAACGTCACTGGACTAGTAATACGGAGGCCCAGGCTAATGCCCTAAGGACCCGGGTTTAAATCCCACCATGGTGGCTTGTGGAATTTAAACTTTATCAATAAAAAAATTCCCTTAATAAAAATCTGGAATTAAAAGCAAATCTCAGTTTCATGTCGCCATTACTATCATCAATAGTCTTAAAAAGCCATCTGGTTCACTAATGTCCTTAAGGGAGAAAATCTGCTGTCCTTACCTGGTCTGGCCTACCTGTGACTCCAGACCCACAACAATGTGGCTGACTCTTACTTGCTCTCTAAAATGGCCCAGCAAGCCACTCAGTCAAGGGCAATTAGGATGGGCAACAAATGCTGGCCTTGCAAGCAATGCCCACATCCCATGAAAGAACTTTTTTGAAATGAGCACAAGGGCAATCATTGAATAGCTAAAGATGTGATTTAGGTGCCTGGACACATTTGGGGATGTCCTTCAGTGTACACCAGCAATGGTGTCCCGATTGGTAGTGGGTCTGCTGTGCCTTGCACAATGCAGAGCTGCAGAAGGAGGAAGGAGGGAGGTGATGACAGCTCTGAACCTTTGGAGAAGAAGGAAGAGGAGAAGTAGAAGGAGGAGGCTCCTGCTCTGGCCAGGGTCCCTGCAGCTGCTAACCTCACTTCCAGAGATGCCAGTAATGGACTCATACATGCATGATTGTGGCAACCTGGGATTGTGAAGTCATATGGCACACTAATGCTGAACCTATTGCCCCCCACCTCAACACAAAACATTCCCTCAGTCAATAATCCTTCCATCTCATGACACCCATTCGCCCTCCTCTTCTAATCTGGCCATACTATTTTCCTCAAGGCATTTGGCAGGCAAGAGGCAACAATAGAGATGACTAGACAATGAAAACTTGAAATAAAGTTTATGGTTATTTAACATTTACAATAAAGTTGGCACAGTGATATACTTGCAAACAACTAAGTGTTTCCTTTTGTGAAACTGCAAAGTCTTTCTTTTCCTTTTCCTATTACTTCTATGTGGCACTACCCCTGTGGCATTAGCAGAGCTAGAGTCAGGCTGCTCATTCCCTCGCTCTGACAGCTGAGATGCTCATGGCAGACAGGGACCCATGAGGCCCTGTTAAATCTGTTACACCTGCACCTGTAAGGGCAGACTCAGGCTTCCGGACAGCTTGTGGGACTGTCACTGGGGTTAGGGGACAAGGCCGAGGGGGAAAGTGGAGACAAATGGGAGTACCTTGAGCAAAGTCCCCACTTCCATGTGGCCTTTCTCCATCTACCCTCACATAGCCTACCCATGCTTCCCTGCCAACCAATAGCTGTAGAATACTTTGCTGCACGTCAGTAAGTTACTGAATGGAGAAGGCAAGACTTTCTTCCATACTATTTAAAGTGTCAGCCTGAATGTAGACCTTTGGTGAGGGTAAGCATGCACTTGGTTGACTGCCATGTCTGATTTTCCATGCAAATGGCTTCTTTTTCCATGGAGGTAATCATCAGCTCAAAGGCCTGAGACATCATGGCACTCATGCTAGAGACTGACTCCTCCATATGAGGAGGTGTCTCAGAAGTGAGGAATGGGTGGAACTGCAAGGTGTTTTTGTCTGAGGAGGGCTGTGCAGGGTTCAGAGTGTGAGGGTTGCCACTAAATGCGAGATGCCACTAACCTTTCCTGTCCAGATGAGGTTATCGAACCTTTTTCAGCACCATATCCAACTGCGAGGTACCATACTCCTGCTGCTAACCTCCTCAGGCACTTCGAGCCATACCTGCTTCTTTTCAGAGACTGGCCTCTTCCTCCTATCTGCTGGGAACAGTACTTCTCTATGGGCCCAACACCCCACAGCAGGACCTCTGGGCAGGTCTCAGATAACCGAGTGACTGCCTTCCCACATTGACCCACCATCATTGTGCTTACTCTATCATTTCTGACACTTCTTTCATGGAAGCATTTTGACCCCTGCCAGGGTCCCTTTAAAAAGAGGGGGTAGTCAGGTGTGGGTTGTCATCATGTCCGCCCACTTCAATTGGTCTGGAAACTCGGAAGTGGGATGCTAATGCTGTGGCTAAGTTAAAAAGCCACGGCAACGCCTTCTCCAGCAACTTCTGGATCCCTGACCCATTACCAGCCTCCCCATACTGGGAACGGGTCTACATGTTAAAATTCTGTCCAAAGAGTCTGCAAAGGGATATAGACAATTTAAGTGAGTGGGCAAGAAGGTGGCAAATGGTGCACAGTGTGGGGAAATATTAAGTTACTCAATTTAATAGAAAGAATTTAAAAAATATATTTTTAAATGGTGAGAATGTATTGGTGTTCAAAGGGATTTGAGTTTCCTTAGGAAGTCAACTGGCATGTCAGCCTTTATTGCAAGTGGAGCACAAGAGTAAGGAAATCTTGCTGCAATTGTTCAGGGCTTTGGAGAGACCACACCTGGAGCATTTCCTGCTGAACTTTGTTCTGACGACCGGGATCCCAGAAGTGGGCCGGAAGTTGGGGAAGATCCCACTTCGGCCCTTCATCAGAGCCCTGTTGCAATTCCATGGTGGGCAGCCAATTAAGTTCCCGCCATTGGTTACGCCATCCCTTTAAGGAACGAGCTCCAGCCTCCGAGAGCTGCCAGCCATTCAAAAGACTGGCAGCTATGCAGTTCTGGCAGCACCATTGGAAGTACCGGCCACTGCCAGTACTGCAGGAGGACGCCGGAGACCCTGGAAGAGGTAAGTGGGGTCAGGATGGCTGGGGTCATTCAGGTAACCCCGCGACGAGTTGTGAGGGGGAGGTTGTTGGTGAGAGTGGGTGGGGGGGGGGGGTCTTCCTGGAAGCGGTGATCACTGCTGGGGTGGCCCTCTAGGGGTCCTGGATTGCTCCCAAAGGAGGGACCCCCTGACCCCGCTAAGAGTCCACCAAGTTTTACCTGGTGGTGTCTTCCTGCAGCAAGCCTCTTCACCTATTAAATTGAGGCGGAGGTGAGAAAAGGCCTTTATTTGGCCACTTAAGGGACTTACTTGGCCTGGGATGGGAAGGTCATCCTTGGCCTTCCCTTCCTGGGAATAAGTTGGAAGGCAATGGGCACTCCAGCCCCTGCCTTCCATTGCAATTTTCTGGCCTCCCCCTGCCTCCATTCCCGTCCTTAAAATTCAGTCCTTAGTCTCCATACCTGTGGAAAGATATACTTGCCTTAGAGGCAATGCAATGAAGGTTCAACTGGATTGATTCCTGGCATAAAAGGGTTGACCTACGAGGAGAGATTGAGTAGCATATGTTCTCTGGCATTTAGAAGGACGGGAGGCGATCTCATTGTAACATATAGAATTCATAAAGGCCTTGACAAGGCTGAGAGGCTGAGAGGCTGTTTCCCTTGGCTGAAGAGCATAGAACTAGGGGGTCATACTCTCAGTCTAAGGGGTTGACTATTTAGGACTGAGGTGAGGAGAAACTTCTTCACAGAGAGCTGTGAACCTTTAAAATTCTCTACTCCAGAGAACTGTGGATACTCAGTCACTGAGTAAATATAAGGCTGAGATCAGTACATTGTTGGACTCTAAGGAAATCAAGAGATATTGGGATCAGGTGGGAATGTAGAGATGAGGTCAAAGATCAGCTATGATCTCCTTGAATGGTGGAGCAGGCTCAACAGGCTGTATGGCCTATTTCTGCTCCTATTTCTTATGTTCTTTTGTTCTTGGCTGCATGTTGTTCCCTGACAACTTTATTCATATAGACGGTGGGTCAGTTTCCATACATATGCTCACAACACCCAGCTATACCTCTCTTTCACCATCCTTGACTCCATTCTAACCGCTATGCTGATTGAGTGCTTGTCATGGACAATCCAAAACCTTTTTCCGACTTATCAGCAACACTGAAGCAAGAAGAGGTATAGCTGGGTGTTAAGAAGAGCATTCTAAGTTACACAAAGTATTGTTGCAGAGATATCTGGTGCAGAAGAAAAGTTTTATATATTTCTTGACCGTAGTTATAGAAACCCATACACTAAAGAAATTGACCATAAAGAGCAGTTGTTCCATCCTGTTTGTGGAAATTACTTCTTTAATTGTGGTATTTCAGGGCAATACCTGCAGTGGGTAAAAAAAAATACTATTTGGAAACAATCAGACACATTAATTTCAAAGACAAAGAAAATGGCTAGGAAGAAGCAGTTATCTTAGATTAGAAGATGTTAATGACAGAAATTTGGAATTGCTACTACTGGGGTTCACTGAATTTGGTGCCCAATTCTACCATGGTATTTCCTGTCAAGCAATGTTTTCCTGTCGAGCAACACTTTATGCCAAAAGCAGAATCTGCATAGCTGTGCCCTCTGGACTCACAGAATGTGCCCTCTGGTGTACAGGCTGTGAAATTGCCTAAGCCTTCATATATTATAGCAAGAATGGTCAGGATTTTACTGGCTCTCTGGAGGCGGGCTGGGCGGCGGGGCAGGAGGGTGTCTGTAAAATCACTGGAAGCCCCAAGGGATCACCTCCCTGATGCGGTCCCGCTGCCAGGACATTTTACCAACGGGGAGAGGCTGCCTGCTCCAAGGAGACGGGCAGCCAATTAGCTTAATTAAAGGCCCAAATAGGGGCCATTTTCGGTGGTGTTTCCCTTCCAACCCTCGACTCTGTAATTTTTATAATATTTTTTTCAAACTTACTGGGCCCAACTACTGAGGTCACTTGCATTCCTCAGCAGCAATACCTCTCCCAGTGGCACTGCTGAGGCTTCAGACTGCAAGCCCTCTGATTGGGCTGGTAGCACCAGGAGCCTGCGGGCCTGCCATTCTTAATTGAACAGCATGCCTGCCGGTGGCCAATTAGGAGGCTGCCAGTGGTAAAATTGTTGAGGCTGTCCTGCTGTGACAAGTACACAGTCTCGGAACTCACTTTTCACCCTGACAGCAGGGTCCTGACACCCGCGATAAAATTCATTCTGAGCTGAGTGCAGGTCCTCAGGCAGCAATGGTTCTTGTGCAATAAAGTGGCCTGCCCCCTAATGAAATAGTAAACATGGGAAGAAATACTGAAAGTGCTCTTGCAAGTTTCTGATGCTTGGAATTCACTGAAGTGAATACAGAACAAAAATGTAAACTAAAACACTTTGAAATGTAATCCTTATTGCCAGGAAATACTGAAAAAATGCTATTTACTAATTTCTTCAAAGCTAAACACTGCAAAGGGTTATAAAACTAAGAGATAAGCCTGCTTGTGATATGCATGATGACAATATCAGAAATAAATGTTCAGTTAAGTTAGTGTGTGTTCGTGAGACTTTGTTTTATAATTCGAGGGAAAGCCATGCAAGTGCCAGAAATCATGCAATGATGTATTTGACAAAGTCCTAGGTCAACAGTTATAGTTTTGTCAGCTGTGTGTAACAAAAGAGATTATCATATTATCAGAATCCATGGAATAATAGCCCTTTATTGTAATAAAGCTAATATGCATGTCTCAAGTTCTAATGAGGCATAGCTAATCACTTCTATATTGTTGAAAAAGAGGACGTGACAATGATGATATACGAGTAAACTTGTCTCAGAGGTGAGAAGTCAAACAGAGGTTCAGTTCCTGTCAAACCTGGGGCTTTCCTCATGCAATAGGTGGGTTCAAACAGATTTCCCTACTTTTCTTCATCCAAACGAAAGAAAACTTGACCCTGTCATTTTCATGATTGTCTTATTTATTGTCCTGGGTAGCTTTATAATAATGCTAATAAATTATCACAAACTGGTACACTTACGAATGTCAGAATTTGGAATACATTCCCTGAAGCCTTAGACTAGTCAACAATCTGAGATTCTTTTGACACTGATCATTTTTTCTTTGTATAAGGAGAAGTAATGCAATAAAATTAGATACTTTAATAGTTTTTACAAAAGGGGATTATAATTATTTTAATTACATTGTATTTTCTAACTTTTCCAATAACTGCTTCAAAACTGAAGAATAAACATGAGGGATCAGTTAGATATATTAATCCAACAAAACATTTTAATCAAATAATGCAGGATTGATGAGTTTGTGAGCAAATTAAAATGTTGGATCTATTCATTGTGCAAGTAGCATATCCAATGGATTGGTTAAGTGCTAATAATGTTTCTGTTAGATAAAAATAAATATAACTGTAAAATAATTTTCCTGACAGCATACAATATTCCAAAAATATGAAAGCATATGAGCAATTTGTCTTGACTAATGTGGCTATGATTCTAAAGACTATTTCCCCCTTCCTTCTGAATCTTTCTAAATCTGTACTGTATTTAATTATTCAAGCCTTTTTGATGGCAACAACTTGAGGTAAGGGGTTTCTTATGGAGGAGTGTGTAGGCAATCTCAATACTTGAATCTGGAGAAAGAGTGCTGGCTATTTAATCACTGGAATCATCAAGATGAGCCAATCTTCATTTAGCATTTAGCAGCTGCATGAATATTATTTCAATAAGATCACTGTTTAGAGATGAGGAGTAGAAAGTAGAATGTCCTGTGACATTGATCACATGTCGTGGGAGTCAGTTGCCAGTGATTGCCAGAGCTGGCGGGCAGCCATAAAGGCGGAGCTAAAGTGTGGCGAGTCGAAGAGACTTAGCAGTTGGCAGGCAAAAAGACAGAAGTATAAGGGGAGAGCCAACTGGGTAACAGCCCTGACAACCAATTTTATCTTCAGCACCTGTGGAAGAGTCTGTCACTGTAGAATTGGCCTTTATAGCCACTCCAGGCGCTGCTTCACAAACCACTGACCACCTCTCTTGAGACAAGGAGGCCAAAGAAGAAGTAGAAAGTTTAGATGATTTTCCTTTACTTTACCCTTAAGTTGTTAAGGTGAAGTATAACACCCTCCACTGCTGTCACCTATTTAAAATTATTAAGATTCATGACCTAGGCCATGCAGTTCTAAGAGAATTCTGCATTGTTGAGGTGCTGTTATTCAGATAAGGTATTAAATGGAGGCAACCATCTGGCTGATTGGGCGCCCATAAAATAACCTATGGCACTGGAGAGTTCTTCCAGTATCTCAGCCAACATTTATTTCACCAACAACATCTGACTTCCAGGTCAATTATCTCATTGCTATTTGTGGGACCTTGTTATGGATAAATTGACTGCCACATCTGTCGTTTTAAAAATAATGATTACACTTCAAAAGTACTTCATGGGCTCTGAAGTATTTTGAAACAGCCTAAGAACATAAAAATGCATTGTATAAAAGCAAATGCTTTCTTTCACTAATTTTCTAGTCTTGTGCAGAGGATCTTATTTTCAGCTTGGCAAATTGTTGCTGAGGGATCTTGATCACCAGCTGTGAAGGAGGCTTGAGGCAGGAAGATATGAATCAAAAGGTAAAGAGACTTGAGACCAAAAATGGATTCATAATCATGAAAAAGTGGATAGATGGACCAACTAATGATTTGTCTTTTAACCTTCCTGCTGTAAATGGAGACACTTAACTGTCTGATTCCTTGTGTTTTAATCAGAGACAGGAAAAAGTCAGTCAAAGATACAAGGAAAGAATATTCATAACAGCACCAACACATTGGCCCTAATTTTAAAGCGAGGACAGAGATGGCAAGTTCCTTGAAGCGGGTGACATACCCAGGGCTCATTACCATAAATTTTCTTGTTCACCCACCCAAACCCAGCCAGATCCACTACCAGGCTGGAGGGTGGGAGTTGAATTCAGCGACAGGAGACGACAGCCAGGGACCCATGGGAATCCTTGCAGTCAGGTAAGTGGTGAGGAAGGTTCTAGATGTGATTGGAAGAAGTAGAGAGATCTTGGGGCCAGGGAAGCCCAAGGCTTTTCGTCATTCCGGTCCATAAGGAACCTAAAATAAACTTTCATAACTTACACATCTGTGCCTCGCCTGGTCCAAGATACATTTCCTGGTAGGTCTGCCCTGGTGGTGAAGCTGTTCCTGCTCCCCACTCAGGCCTCTGACTAAAATTACAGTTGGGTCCCAGTGACTTCATTGGGATGGTAAGGCCAGCATCAGTATCCAGTTTCTGGGATAGCAAATTGCAGGTACAAAAACATATTTCTAGCTCGATAGACACAACATCTACCAATCTACCAATGTACTGAGCCAAAGCACTGCACCCCACCTGAGAAAGAAAGCACTTACATTTATATTGCGCCTTTCATGATTTCAGAACATCAAATTTAGAGTGAATAAAGCAATTTGGGGAAATTCAGTAGCCAATTTTTGCAGAGCAAGATTCCACAAACAGCAGTGAGATACCAGGCAATTTTTTTGGTGCTGTTAGTTGAAGGATAAATGTTTCTCACGGCAATGAAAGAACTTCTCTGCTCTTCCTTAAATAGTGACATGGGATCTACATAAGAACATAAGAAATAGACGCAAGAATAGACCATTTGACTCCTCAAGCCTGCTCCACCATTGAATAAGATCATGGTTGATCTGATCCCGGCCTCAACTCCACTTTCCTGCCCCCATAACTCTTGACTCCCCGATAGTTCAAAAACTTGTCTATCTGAGTCTTGAATATATTCAATGACACAGCCTCCACTGCTCTTGGGATAGAGAATTTCAAAGATTCACAACCTCCTGAGAGAAAAAAAATCCTCCTGACCTCCATCTTAAATTGGGACCCTTTATTTGGAAACTAAGACCACCAGTTCTATATTCCTCCACGAGGGGAAATATCCTCTCAGCATCTACCCTGTCAAGCCCCCTCAGAATATTATATATTTCAATAAGATTACCTCTCATTCTTCTAAGCTCTAATGAATATAGACCTAACCAGCCTCAACTCTTCCTCATAAGACAACCCCTTCATCCCAGGAATCAACCGAGTGAACCTTATCTGAACTGCCTCCAAAGTATATCCCTTCTTAAATAAAGAGACCAAACTGTACACAATACTCTAGGTGTCATCTCACCAATGCCCTGAATAGTTGCTGCAAGACTTTGATACTTTTATACTCCATCCTTCTTGCAATAAAGGCCAACATTCCATTTTCCTTTTACTTACTTGCTGTACTTGCATGCTAACTTGTTGTGCTTCATTCAAGGACATCCAGATTCCTCTGAATTGCAGAATTCTGTCGTCTCTCTCCATTTAAATAATATTTTGTTTTTCTATTCTTCCCACCAAAGTGCATGTTGTATATGTATATATTGTTATACTATCTGTAAAGTGTTAGGGACTAATTAGCTAGGAACTAGTTGTTATGTGCAAGTTTTCCAGTAGGGGGCCACATTAAAGGCTGCACTGGGGAGTCATGTTATATGTAACACAAGAACCAGTTGAATCAGGTTTTATAGCCAGAGCATGGTGCTGAAATAAACAAGACTGACTCCAGCCTTTTCCAAGTTTAAAGTGTGATATTTTCCAACATTTGAGAACCAGAAAACAATGTAAAGATGAAACATGGTTGCAGGGAGTGTCTGTGAGTAAACCTAGAACATTTATAAAAACATCAAAGTGAGAAAAGTGACCCAAATTAGTGCCAGAGAAAAAGAAAAACTGAGTGACTTGTGCGAAAACTCTAAAAAAAAGACAAAATGTCAGCCGGGACAGGAATATATGTACAGCTACTGCCTATGATGAATTGGGGAGCTGATGATGTCGTGGAGGCATTTGAGAAGTTTAAACAAAAGTGCAATTTGGCATTCAGTAGTTTCCTAAAAGGCACTAGTGAAGAGGAGAGGGTCAGCTATATTCTTCTGTGGGCTGGAGATAAAGGATTAAATTTATTTAACAGCTGGGACCTAAGTGAAGAGGTCAGCAGAAACCCAGAAAAACTTTTTGAAAGGTTCAGCACCCATCTCCAGCCAAAATCAAATCATCGACATACCAATAGGAATTTCAAGGCCTCAGAAAGGAACTAGATCAACCTACTGACAATTTTGTAGCAAGATTGAAAAATGCAGCCAGAAAATGTAAATTTAAGGACACAAATGAACGGCTGATAGATCAGCTCATTTGGGGGTCTGCGCATCCTGAAGTACAAAAAGCTGTAATCGGACAGGACAAGCTCACAATATCACAGGCTGTAGACACTGTCACAGCACATGAAGCCACGAGCAGACAGATGAAGACTCTGACCTCCAAATAGCTAGCCTTCAGTTAAGCCAAGAGACAGGAAGCAGGGTTGATGCAATGAAACAACAATTAAAGAATGTACACCAAATAGAGAGAAAGACATGCAGGAGCTGTGGGCGACGATGAATTGACAGATAGAAGGAAATGTCCTGCATACGGATCAATCTGCAGAGCTTGCGGAAAGACCAATCACTGGGAAAAGATGTGCAGAACAAGGCGAGAAAGTGGTAGATGAGTCATCAGAGCCAGAGTAACAGGGCGAAGGAATAGCAAAAGAAACCAAAACATTCATACCCTGGAAGACGGCGATGGGTTTGAGAACATGGTAGACATAGGAACCATAGAACTGCACAAAATGTCTGGATGTGACAGTTCTCATAGAAAAGAAATTCACACAACCATTCAGATCAGGAAGAAGCTGAGAAATAAGCCTACAGTGATAAATCTGAAGGTGAAGATTGACACTGGAGCTTGGAGTTACATCATCCTGCTCAGACTATACCAGAAGATCTTTGCTGAAAATTTGGAGAAAAATTGTTATCAAAGGAAAGGTCCTCTGAAACCAAACAACGCCATGCTAACAGCATACGGGGGAACTGAGATTCGACAGCTAGGAACAACCCAAATCAGAGGGACACACAAAGGAAACAATGTTAACTGTATATTCTATGTCACTGAAACAGATGGTCCAGCTATCCTGGGGTTGAGCAGTTGTGAAGAGCTGCTGATTATCTTAGTAAACCATGAGGTGAAGGAGGCAACACTGACGGTTGAAGATAGTACACCCGTGGAAAAGTGCCCTCCGATAAGAAGCAAAGAAGATCTGGTATAAATGTACCCAGAGTGTTTTGATGAGTCGGTTGGAGGCTTCGAAGATTTTGAGTATCACATCACTATTTACCCAGCAGTGAAACCGATGATTCATCCCCCATGTAAAGTACCAGTAGAACTAAAAGGAATTGAAAAAGAGCTCCAAGAAATGGAAGGAAAGAAGGTGATCGCCAGAGTCACAGAGCCTACAGATTGGGTAAATTCCATCATGGTGAGAGAGAAGCCAAATGGACGGCTAAGAATTTGCCTAGATCCCAAAGATCTTAACCAAGCAATAAAGAGGGATCACTGCCCTATTGCAACATTGAAAAAATCACAGCAGCACTGGCAGGGGCAAAGGTTTCAGCAAGCTCGATGCCAGTAATGGCTACTGGAATGTGAAGCTCGACACAGAATCTTCACTGTTAACAACATTCAATACACCCTTTGGACGATACAGATTCCTGCATCTACTCTTTGGCCTCAAAGTGAGCCAGGATGTGTGCCAACAGAAAGTAGATGAGACATACAGGGGATGCAAAGGAGCAGTCAGCATAGCTGATGATATCCAGATATATTGTGTAAATGGAAAAGATCATGACAACCATCTACATGAAGCCATGGAGAGAACCAAGAAAGCTGGGATTAAGCTAAACGCAGGCACAGGCATTGTGAAAGTGACAGAATGCCAGTTCTTCGGAATGGTGTACACACCTGACGGAGTTAAGCCGAGCCCTGAAAGAATCTCAGCCATCTCAGGGATGGAAGCCCCAAGAGATAAAAGACAGTTGAGAAGTTTCCTTTGTTTGATACAATACATGAGCTCCTTTATTCCGCACATGACGGAACACACGGCAAACCTGCGGGAGCTGATAAAAGATGTAGAGTACCAGTGGTCAGAGTCACATGACAGGAGTTTCAAGAAACTCAAAAAGGTAGTATGCAAGGAGACAAGTCTATCGTACTACGACAGAAAGAAACCTGTTACTCTGCAAGTAGACGCTTCCACAAAAGGACTGGGAGCAGCCCTGGTACATGAGGGAAAGCTAATAGCATTTGTGTCCAAAGCTCTGACATCAGCTGAGACAAGATATGCCAACATAGAAAGAGAGCTTTTAGCAGTTGTAAATGGATGTGAGAAGTTCCACACATATCTCTATAGGAGAAAGATAATAGTGGAGAGTGATCATCGTCCACTGGAGCAGATCTACAAGAAAAATCTATGTAAAGCACCAGCAAGACTGCAGAGGTTACTCTTGAGGCTTCAGAGTTATGATTTCACTCTGAAATATAAGCCAGGAAGAGAAATGGTGCTGGCAGACACCCTATCTCGGTTGTCAGCATAGGAGAAACATGAGGTAGAAGATCTAGGCATAAAGATTCATCACCTAATGAAGGGAACACCACTGAAACTGAGTCAAATTAGAGATGAGACCAGTAAAGATGATGAGTTACACATGCTATCTCAGCAAGTGATCCAGGGATGGCCCTGATAGGATACAGAACACACACCCAGCAATACGGCAGTACTGGTCTATCAGAGATGACATCTCACTGGAAGACGGTGTTCTGATGGCCGGATCCAGAATAATCATATTCAAAACAATGCAGGAAGAACTTCTCCAAAAGATACACGAAGGCCATATGGGAATGGAGAAGTGTAAGCTCAGAGCCAAATCAGCTGTGTACTGGATAGGCATATAGAAAGACATCGAAAATATGGTGTCTACATGCAATGTACGCCAGAAGTACAGAAACTCCCAACAGAAAGAAGAGATGATAGTTACTGAAGTACCACCCAGACCATGGCATACTGTAGGAGTCGATTTATTCACACATAATCAAGAATGGCATCTCATAATCGCAGATCACTACTCAAAATTTCCTTTTATCCGGAAGATGAAAGACTTGAGAGCCACAACAATCATCTCAGCAGTACGAGTACTGTTCGCTGAGCAAGGGATTCCTGAAAGGTTAATATGTGACAATGGCACCCAATTTACATCCAGAGAATTTAAGGAACTCACGGACCAGTATGGGTTCAACACCATCACCTCATCACCACACTACCCACGGGGACACGGATTTATAGAAAGACACGTCCAGATGGTCAAAAGAACACTTGTGAAATGGCAAGAGATGAAGGAAGACCCAAACCTGGCCTTATTGTCACTCCGATCCACACCTCTCAAGACTGACATGAAATTACCTGCAAAGCTGTTAAATGGAAGAAAATATAAGACAACTCTACCAAGCAAAATACATCCTTCAAGTGACCAGGAGGAAGTGAGACAACAGCCCACTGAAGCACAGGTAAGTGGAGAGCAACACTTCAACAAATGTGCTAAATCCCTACCCGAGCTGTTGAAGGGACAAACTGTACACATGCAGGATCCGATCACGAAAACCTAGAGCCCAGCGAAAGTTGTTAGTGAAGCTGAGACTCCAAGGTCATATATGATTGAGACCGAAACTGGAAACCGAATGAGAAGGAACAGAATCCATATTTGACCTACACCTGAGCTGGAACAACAGAAAAGACCATCAACTACACCAGAAACATCACTATCCAGTGAGACAACATTAACAGCATCACCAGCAAGTGACACAACATCGCCTGTACAGCGTGCCAACTCACCACTGAGAGCAACAAATGCCAAATCTACAAGATGGAGGCACAACATCTTACCACCCAAGCGATACCATGAATAATATATAAAAAAGAATACACGCTATAAAAGACTCTAAAAGGGGGTTCAGATTATTTCCACAAGTCGAATGATAATCTTCTTTATCTGTATCGACAGTTATATTGATATAGGGGCATTATGTTTTAAAGAAAGAGCGATGTTAGATATGTATATGTTGTTATACTATCTGTAAAGTGTTAGGAACTAATTAGCTTGGAACCAGTTGTTATGGATAAGTGTTCCAGTAGAGGGCCACATTCAAGGCTGCACTGGGGAGTCATGTTATATGTAACACAAGAACCAGTTGAAACAGGTTCTATAGCCAGAACATGGTGCTGAAATAAACAAGACTGACTCCAGCCTTTTCCAAGTTTAAAGTGTGATTCTTTCCAACATCTGGGAACCAGAAAACAATGTAAAGACGAAACAGTGGATAACCTCACATTTTCCCACATTATACTCCCTCTGCCAATTTAACCTTTCTATATCCCTTTGCAGATTCTATGTCCTCCTCACAACTTGCTTTCCTACCTATCATCAGCAAATTTGACTACAATATACTCAGCTACTTGAACCAAGCCTTAAATAGAGATTGAAAATATTTGATCACTGATCCCTGTGGCACCCCACTAGTTACAGTGTTCCAACCTGAAAACGCCGTGTTTTCTGTTCACTAGAAAGTCTCTATCCATCCTAATGTATTACCCCCAACACCATGAGCTCTTATCTTATGTAGTAACCTTCTATGTGGCACCTTATCGAATGCCTTTTGGAACTCTAAATACAATACATCTCCTGTTTCCCCTTTATCCACCCTGCTTGTTCCATCCTCAAAGAACTTTAATAAATTTGTCAAACGCAATTTCCTTTTAATTAAACTATGTTGATTTTGCTTGATTGTATTATGATTTTCTAAATATCCTGCTACTACTTCCTTAATAACGGATTCCAGCATTTTCCCAATGAAAGATGTTAGGCAAATGGCTTATAGTTTCATGCTTTCTCTCTCAATTATTTTTTGAATAATGTTGCTGTTTTCCTATCTGCTGGGTCCTTTCCAGGATCTGG
This sequence comes from Heterodontus francisci, assembly GCF_036365525.1. Lineage (NCBI taxonomy): Eukaryota > Metazoa > Chordata > Chondrichthyes > Heterodontiformes > Heterodontidae > Heterodontus > Heterodontus francisci. The sequence goes on from NC_090376.1 coordinate 109,618,526, forward strand.
GGAATTTTGGAAGATTGCAACCAGTGCATCCACTATTTCAGCAGCCACGTCTTTTAAAACCCTAGGACGCAAGCCATCAGGTCCAAGGGACTTTTCAGGCTTCAGTCCCATTAATTTGTCTAATACTTCTTCTCTAGTGATAGTGATTGTTTTAAGTTCCTCCCTCCCTTTGGCCCCTTATTTTATTACTATTATTGGGATGCTTTTAGTGTCTTCTACCATGAAGACAGATACAAAATACCTGTTCAAAGTCTCTGCCATTTCCTTGTTTCCCATTGTTAATGTTCCAGTCTCATCCTCCAAGGGACCAATTTTTACTTTAGCTACTTTCTTCCTTTTTATATACTTGTAGAAGCTCCTACTGACTGTTTTTATATTCCTTGTTAATTTACTCTCATATTCTATTTTCTCTCTTTTTTTAGTCATCCTTTGCTGGTTTCTAAAATGTTTCCAATCTTCTAGCCTACCACTAATTCTTGCAATATTTTATGCCTTTTCTTTTGGTATGATGCCAGTTTTAACCTCCTTAGTTAGCCACAGATGGTTCATCCTTCTCATAGTCTTTCTTTCTCAGTTGAATATATATTTGTTACGAGTTATGAAGGATCTCCTTAAATGTCTGCCACTGCTTATCTATTGTCTTACCTTTTAATCTATTTTTCCAGTCCACTTCAGCTAATACTTTCTTCATATCATTGTAATTGCCTTTATTTAAGTTTGAGACACTAGTTTCAGACCCAAGTTTCTCACCCTCAAAATGAATATGAAATTCTACCATGTTGCGATCACTATTCCTGAGAGGATCCTTTACTACGTGATCATTAATTAAACGTTCTCATTATACACTGGGCCAGATTTTAAGAGCCCACCACCGATCTTGGCGGCGAGCTCCAAAAATGACAGCCTGCACACGCTGGCCGCCGTCAAAGTACCTCCGCAATCTCACGCGCGGCGGCTCATTTAAATAGCCAGGGCAGCCTGCCTCCCCAAATTCAGTGGAGGGGCAGGCTGTCCATCCCCAGCCGGGCCCTCTTGACGTCTGGCTCTGTGGTGGACCGCTGCCGGCCCTATCTTTTGGCCCCGCAGCCCCAACACAGAGCTTGACATTGAGGGTATTGGTAAAATCCAGCCCATTATCAGATCTAAAATAGCCTGTTGCCTATTATTCAACATATTGGGCTGAATTTTATGAGCTTGCTGCCGTTCTCGGCGGCACATGCACGGAGCGGCTGCCACTGAGCCCCCGTCATACTTCGGGTGGAGGCTCATTTAAATGAAGGGGGCGGAGTGGCCACCCCCGATGTCATAGAGGGGGCAGCTGCTCCATCCCCAGCAATGGCGTCCGGCGCCACCGAGCAGGTGTGACGCCATTTCTAAAGGGTTTCAAGCCCTTCAGGTAGATTTCAATTTTTAAAGATGCACTGAAAAGCGAAAGAAAATTTTAGTGAAACTTTCAATCCCCTCTCCCCTCACCTCCACCCCATCCCCCTACCCTCCACTGAGTTGTCAGTAAATAAAACAACCGATCCCCCCGGAAAAGCAATTTCTTAATTGACGAAATTTCACCCTCCAACTTCAACACCTTTGACCCTCATCCCCTTCCCACCATTCCCACAACCAGTCAGAACGGTTTTTCCTGCTCCCCACCAACCCCCCCCCCCCCCCACCCCCCGCCACTCCACTGCTCTGAAAATTTCACTCCTTCCCCGTACCCACCAGTGTCACGCCTCAGAACTCCGATCAGTGATCTGAAGAGGCAGGAGTTTCAGCCAGTGACCATCGCTACCAGGTAAGTAATTATTCTTTAATTGTAATATAATGTGCAATTTCCCCTCACCTGAACATTCACTGCCATTATCTTTTACATCGGCCTGAATTTTATTAGCATGCCACATTCTGCGGCGGCACACTTTGAATCCGGCAGCTTTCCGACACCGAAGTGCCCCTAAGGAGCCCCGACGATATTTCACGCAGGGGCTCATTTAAAAGGAGGGGGCGGAGCAGTCACCCCATTTACGTAAAGGGGGCGGCTGCCACGTCCACGGCAATGGTGTCCGGTGCCACCATGCAGGCGCGGCACCATTTCTAAAGGGCTTCAAGCCCTTCAGTTACACTGTAAAATTTAAAGGTCCCGATCTCCGGCAATTAAAAATAAAATGCTATGTCAGGTGTCAATCATGTTTCCCACCCCACAATGGGTAAATTATACATTAATTGCCCTCTACCCCCACGATAAAATTTTATTCGTATCCTGAACATTCCCCCCGACATTTGTTCCCTTTGACCCTCAATCCCTACCGATCATCCCCACAGCCAATAATAAATGTTTTCCCGACTCCAACACCCCTCCAGCCCTGAAAATGTTATTCTTCCCCCTCCCCATCAGGTTCTTGTCTCGGAACTCCATATGGAGTTCCAAAGGTACGCGAGCTGCATTCGTTGGCAGTAAAATCAGAGGGGAAAGTCGCTGCCTGCAGTTACATCTATTTGCATGTCATTTGGGTTGAGTTAAATATGCAGACCATGGCCCCCCCTACCGTCGGTAATATGCGGGTTGAGGTGGGCCTCTCCCAATGGAATTTTACAGGCCCCCCCTCACTGGGACCCGTGGCGTCGAGGGGCTGGTAAAAATCAGCTTCTCATCTAAGAGAACAGATGAGGGTTAATACCTCATCTGATAGATGGCGCCTCCAATAGTTCAGCACTTCATCAGCATTTTCATTGAAGTGGCCTCCTAGGTTATGTGTTCACACCTTAGGATTGGAGTTTGAGCCCATGACTTTCTGACTTAAAGGCACGAGTGCTACCATTGAGCCAAGTAACTCATTATTTGTAGAATTTTTGTTGATACATTTCTCCCTTTAATTTTAGAGTTGTGTTTTTTTTTCAGTGCTGATTGTCTACAAGGAAATGTATCACTGATATAATTACTTATTATCTACAAGTTTTTCATTATGTTATAATAGCTAAGGCAAATGAATTCATATGTAGGCATTTGGGAATAAGATTTGGTACAATGTAAGATGCAATGAAGGCAGAGTTGCAAAAATTTCAGTAAATTTCAACTATTTGAGAATTATGCCATAATTGCCCCGTTGTCGTATTCTCAGATTGTTTTTAACTTAAATTTCTGTTAAACATTAATTAAATGGCAGTTAATACGTGTTGGTTTTCGTAGCTATCTACTGGGATGATTTAATTGAAAATATTGAGGCCCATTACAACACATCATTACACAAGGATGCTTTAATGATTAAATTAAATATCTAGAGTATTTCAGATGTATGTTGGAAAAACATAGATGCATAGTAATTAAATGGCAGAGGATGGGGGCATTTTTGAACACAGTAACGTACTTAAATGTATACTACCAATACTTTTCTAAGTACCATGCTTGCCCTCTTCAGACCTTCAAGTCAGGCACCAATCCAACTTGTCATCAGCTATCCCACCCAACGAGAAACTGCAAGTAAGATATAAAAGGCATTGTCAAATCTACAGCAGAATGCTGTTGAATCTTCAGTTATAGAGTCATAGAGTTTACAGCACAGACACAGGCCCTTCGGCCCAACGCGCCTGCGCCAACTATCAAGCACCCGTCCAAAACTAATCCCACTTCCCTGCACTTGGCCCATAGACTTGTATGTTATGGCTTTGGAGGAACTTCAAAAGGTGCAGAATCTGGTCCTGCTGGAATTGCATCCAATTTTTCTGGCTTGCAATTTTCCTTTAAGGCACTCATTAAAACTCATCTCTTTGACCAAACTTTTGGTCATCTGCCTTAATATTTCCTGATGTGGCTCGGTGTCATATTTTGTTTTATAATGCCTATGTTAAGTGTCTTGGGATGTTTTATTACAGTAAAGGAGCTATATAAATACAATTTGTTGTTGGTGTGCTCAGTCTTTCTCCCATCCCACCACTTCAATGCGATGTAACTGGGAAATTCTACCTAGTACATCCTTATAAGGTCTTGAGGAAATTCATTCTTGGAGGCTATTGATTACATTAATCAGAAGTACTAATGCTCCATTAGAAGCCAAAGTGTGAAAAACAAAAAATGGGACTCCAGGAGTTTTGGACCCATCCATTCTTGCAGTAGCTACAATGACTGATGGGAATTGGTCACATATCATGAGTCAGTAAAGAGGGAGTATTCCTATAGAAGACCAAAAACGCTATCTTCTTTAATTAACTCAAATGGGGCAAAGTTTTGGATATTCACAAATCACCTAAAGTCAGTTAACACTTGGTGTTCTGTTTTCTAAAGCCTAGAGAAAGAATAGAACTATTATGCTGTTATAACCAGCGAGGCATAATTCTCATGATCTACAATTACTTATTCTCTAGTTTCCTTACAATATCTGTAGTCGTGCATTGGAATGAGCCTCTGTGAAATAAATATTCTTTTATGCTACTGCTTCATATGTGTCATTGTGTGTGTCAGTGCTACAAACTATTAATGTTTTAGTCTATATAATGCATGTGACACTGTTGACCCTTTATTGTACTTTAAAAACATAACATGCCACCTCATGTTAGATTGTCAGTGAGTGAATATGTCTTGGGATTTTAGTCACAACATTTAGATGAATGATGCAAGCTAGATGAGTTTTCAGTCCTGAGGCACATTAAATTAACTCATGGAATGCAGAGGCAAGCATTTCTCTCTCTTATTTTCATATATAAAATGTTCACCATCACCTTCTCAAGGGCAACTAGGGATGAACAATAGTTTCCAGTCTTTCCAGTGACTTCCATATTTCAAGAATGGACTATATACATATATATATATAAACCAAAGATGATATTAAAGTCCAGAGCTCCTTACATCTAAGAAGTAGAAAAAAAGACTATATTCGCTTTAGTTTTAGAGATACAGCACTGAAACAGGCCCTTCGGCCCACCGAGTGTGTGCCAACCATCAACCACCCATTTATACTAATCCCATATTCCTACCACATCCCCACCTGTCCCTATATTTCCCTACCACCTACCTATACTAGGGGCAATTTATAATGGCCAATTTACCTACCAACCTGCAAGTCTTTTGGCAGGAAACCAGAGCACCCGGAGAAAACCCACACAGACACAGGGAGAACTTGCAAACTCCACACAGGCAGTACCCAGAATTGAACCCGGGTCGCTAGAGCTGTGAGGCTGCGTTGCTAACCACTGCGCCACTGTGCCCACTGTGTCATTGACCCCAACAATACATGATTAATATTGTGGAAAAAACACTGCCATAGAGAGAATATAATTAAATTGTTGTAAAAAAAAAGGCCAATACCATTCTTAGAGTTTTCAAAAACATCGAGATTGAATCAAATACTCTTGACGGCAGGTGCCTTTGACTCATAAGCTTATTTGAAGATGACAGGGCAACCGTCAAACAGAGACCAGAGATTTAAAGACCATTTTAAGCAGGGATCTTATTACTTTTCTGCAAATAGAGATTAGGGGTTAAGTTCTGAATGAAGGATAGGTTTAGCACATTTTTTAGTTTGTTACAGGTTTCGAGCATTCACACTTCTTTTGACTTTGTTGATCTTCCACCAAAAATTGCTACTACCTGCAAACTCTGCCCCATGGCCTGTCAGAATATTGTCTTTGTTACATTTTCACTGGTCAGTGACAATCAAAAAATCTTCTTGTTGGAGTTGTTGCTCTTGAACTCCAGGTAATTAAAAAGCTGAAATCTGCTAGAGGTGATGTCATGAACCACTGTAGAAACAACAAGGGTGATCTTTGCCAGTAATGCAAAATGGGTTCAAAGAGAATCAGCAGTTCATACTACACTGCGCCCATAAACCCTAATGTAAAAGGAAACTGGGTATGGTATAAAATAGGCTGTGAATTTACTATGAGCCCATTTCCAACATCTATTGAAGATCAGTGTTATCCTCAAGGATTAATCACCATACAGTACAAAAGCAGAACTTATATTAACTGTCATAATGAAGATCTACACATCACAAATAACAAAAGAAGCTGTGTAATGAGACAACATCATCTGAAAGGCTTTGCCCTGGAAAGGTTCTGGTTGATAATTGGGACAGCGGATAACAGGACTCTGGATAATGGAGCCTGTTCTTGGAAATATGTATGCACGCTCAACACTGCATTATTAGAAAATTCAAACACAATTCCACTGATTTACTGTCAAAGATCTGAATGTGATTCATCATGGAATAAGATAGACTGCCTAGAACCTGATGATTTAAGTACTAAACCAATTGGTAATTATAATTTCCCTGATTCACACAGACTGAATAAATCAAATTCTATTTTCATTACATTAGATTCTGGAATTTTTACCAGGACTTATTCAATGACCATAATTATAGAAAAATGAAATAAGTCAAATTCCACTTTCATTATATAAGACTTTGTGATCCTTATTGGTATTTTAGGGATCAACTTTCATCCATTCTCCCTGAAAATTGTAAATTTGAGGACTTTGTAGTTTTTAAGAAAAGCAAAAAATACATAAAAAAGGATCTCAGTTAAAATAATAACATATTGCGAGTTAGGTAAAAGGATTATATACATGCACAGAGGAATAATTTGTCTAAAAGATATATTGATACGCTTGCTACCAGCAATCTTAGAAAATATATTTCTGTGGGGATAGTTGTATGGTGAGTTTACAAACTGGAAGTAATTTTAACCCAGAAGCAGGTGAGTTTGGGTTGGGTGGGATGTTAAAATATGAAATACATCAAACACAAACCCAACTCGCCTTGAATCCGCTGCCCACTTCCCGTTTTAAGGAGGCAAGCCACCAACTCATTCCCAGGACATGGATTGCTTTTTAAAATATTTTAATGAGGCTGCATGCCTCAGATTTTATGCAGGCGAAATGTGATAATCCCCAAAACAAGCGCAGGGATCGCCTTGCAGAATTAACCCATACCCGTTTTCTCCCAAGCAGGCAACATGCAAACTTTGTGTTGCATGCTCATTCGCATGATTGTAGCTTGCAACCAGTGCTAACTAGGCTGTTGAGTGGCATCACACTGGAGAATGGGTCTCAAAATCGTGAGAGGCTAGCACTGGATATAGTTAGCCTGCACCATTTAAAGTATGCTTGCACCTCTTAGAGGGGAGGTGGATTGTGGTTGGAGAAGGTACTGGAAGTCATTCTACAGCTGATTCTGACCTGGAAAAGACAGAAGAATGGTACAACTTGGCAGAGCAGGCTCCAAGTTTTTCTGACGTTGCATTGGAAGCCTTTGTTGAGAAGATGCAGAGGAGGAAAGATGTGCTGCTCTGCAAAGAGACATCACAGAATCACAGAATTTTTACAGTGCAGAAGGAGGCCATTCAGCCCATCATGTCCACACTGGCTCTCCAAAAGAGCAATTCACTTAGTGCCATTCCCCTGCCTTCTCCCCGTAACCCTGCACATTCTACCTTTTCACATAACTGTCTAATTTCCTTTTGAATGCTTCAATTGAACCTACCTCCACCACACTCTCAGGCAGTGCATTCCAGACCTTAACCACTCGCTGTGTGAAAAAAATTCTCCTCATGTCGCTTTTGCTTCTCTTACCCATTACTTTAAATCTGTGCCCTCTCATTCTCGATCCTTTCACGAGTGGGAACAGTTTCTCTCTATCTACTCTGTCCAGATCCCTCATGATTTTGGATACCTCTATCAAATCACCTCTCAGCCTTCTCTTCTCCAAGGAAAACAGTCCTAACTTCTCCAATCCATCTTCATAACTGAAGTTCCTCATCCCTGGAACCATTCTCATGAATCTTTTCTGTACTCTCTCCAATGCCCTCGCATCTTTCCTAAAGTGCGGCACTCAGAACTGGATGCAATACTCCAGCTGAGGCTGAACTAGTGTCTTATATAAGTTCAACCATAACTTCCTTGCACTTGTACTCCATGCCCCTATTAATAAAGTCCAGGATACCCTATGCTTTATTAAACAGTCTTTCAACCTTTCCTGCCAACTTCAATGACTTATGCACATATACACCCACTTCTCCTACACCCCCTTTAGAATTGTACCCTTTATTTTATATTGTCTCTTGATGTTCTTCCTGTCAAAAAATGTATCACTTCACATTTCTCCGTATTGAACTTCATCTGCCACTTATCCTCCCATTCCACCAACTTTGTCCTTTTGCAGTTCTACATTATCCTCCTCACAGTTCAGAACAATTCCAAGTTTTGTATTATCTGCAAACTTTGAAATTGTGCCCTTTATATCAAGGTTGTAATTTTAGGCTGGAATTTTATGCCTCCGTCAACCTCAGGAGTGGGCTGGAGGTGGGGGGTTGGCCTAAAATCGATTGGGTGTTGGGTGGTGATTTCATTGAAACATAAAGATTCTGAAGGGACTTGACAGGGAGAGTTGCCCATTGCCTATCCCACCCCTGTTGCTAGTTTACCAGTGGCGGGGAGGTGGCAAACAATCCACCCGCCCCAGGCCAATTGAGGCCCTTAAGTGGCCAATTAATTGCCACTTAAGGCCTCCTCCCGCTGCCGCTGGTATTTTACCAGTGGTGGCTGGGCACTTCAGCATCTGAGGAGCCGGGCAGCCTCTTAGTGGGCATGAGGGGGTGTGCCCTCCAGATCGGGCACCCTGTGCAACACAAGCAACACAAGCCACCCCGGATGGAGCACCTCCTTCTCATTGGCCCCGACCCCACTCGCCAGGGCCCAGCCAACTGTCCCCGACAAGGCCGAAACCTCACTCACCATTTGCAGGGCCAGCATCCCTCTTGCTTCTCATGTTGGGTGCAGCTACAGCAGTGGCCACCACTCCCAGTGCACTGCTGCGTCTGAAGAGCTGTCGGCCCACTGATTGGTCGGCAGAGCTTAGAGGCAGGTCTTCCGGCCTCAGAGGAGCGGATGTCCCGACCAAGGCCAATTAAGGGCCTGGGCCATGTAAAATCGCTGTGTGGCTTCCAGGTCCGGCAGAGATGGGCTTGACCTGACTTTTAAGCCTGTGGACAGGGCCTCCACTGCAACATAAAACTCAAGCCATAGACAGGTTAAGTAAGTGGGCAACAAAGTGTCAGATGGAGTATATGTGGGAAAGTGTGAGTTTATTCACTTTGGTTGTAAGAATAGAAAAACAGAATATTTTTTAAAAGGCATGAAACCTGTAAGGGGGACTTGGCTATACTTGTACAAGGAACACAGAAAGTCAGCATACAGGTTCAGCGAGCAATTAAGAAGGCAAATGGCATGTTGGCCTTTATTGCAAGAGGATTGGAATACAAGAATGAAGAGGTCTTGATACAATTGTACAGGGTTTTGGTGAGATCACACCTGAAGTACTGTGTGCAGTTTTGGTCTCTATATTTAAGGAAGGATATACTTGCATTGGAGGCAGAACAACAAAGGTTCACTAGATTGGTCACTGGGATGAGAGGGTTGTCCTATGATGAGAGACTGAGTACATTGGGTCTATATTCTCTGGAGTTTAGAAGAATGAGAGGTGATTTCATTGAAACATAAAGATTCTGAAGGGACTTGACAGGGAGAGCTATTTCCACTGACTGGGGAACCTACAACATAGGGGCACAGTCTTGTGATAAAGGGATGATCATTTAGAACTGAGATGAGGAGAAGCCTCTGTCTGTGTGCTGCAGTGAAAGCTCTAAAATCCTTGATGATGGCAGAGCCCAGCACGTGAGTGCAAAAGACAAGTCTGAAGTGTATGCAATCATTTTCAGCTAGATGTGCTGAGGATGATCCATCTTGGCCTCCACTTGAGGTGCCCAGCATCACAGATGCCAGACTTCATTTGATTCACTCCACTGTAAGAAATATTAGTGTTACAGCATAGCAAGAAATCAAAGTATTATAGAATTGTAAGCTAGCTAAGAGAAATTCATAGGCAGTCTGCCTGAACTAACACAGAATAATGTAAATAATGTTAAATGAGTGTTACAACCAGGTGAGAAAGGTGTCTAGGGGTCCCTTTTAGCCTTCATCTGGTTTTATTGTAACAGGGTTTAATTTTAAACACACAGTGTTTTGAGCTCCCACTTGGTGAATCCTTGTTTACCGCTTTCCAATTATAAGGCAAAGAAATAAGCATAACCAGACCTTCTTAGGTTTAAAGAAGAAAAGAGAAATTTATTAAACCTTAAACTTAAACTCTAATTCGGTTAACGCCTACAGATACATGCCCCACGCTAGCATGCATACGCGATACTCACATGCAAATAGAGACAGCGAAGAAAAGACAAAAATAAAGCAGAGAGGTTTGAGGCAATATCAATAGAGTTTCTTGTTACTGTGTTTCCAGCTCACTGTAGTCCTTTTTAAAGTAATTCTTGCTTTTTGTTGAGGCCCAGTATTCTTCTTAAACCTTGTTCACTGTAGGAGACGTTTCTCTCTTGGGGTTCATGTGTCGTTAATGGGTCTTCAGTTCCGTGAGAAAGCGATGGAAGCAGACAGGAGAGAGGTATTTTCAGTCCAGGAGCAAACAGCTTTCTGAGTTGTAAAACTATGTGACAAGTTCAAATTCAAAAAACTCCAATGCCAGTTAGTCATGTGACTAAACAGATCTGACCAGGTCTTCTGTGTCTTGGGGAAGCAGGGACTGGTCCCTTTGTTCTAACACTGTCTGCTAGTATGCAAAAAAGCTCTTTCTGGCGAGGGGCCTGGCAATTCCTTGTGATAGGCCCTCTTTTCTTCCCAGCAGCAATTTTAAGTTTTAATGTTCACGTGGCGAAATAATGTATGCCTCATTCTTGGCAGGTGGGGGCCTTCATGACATAAGATTTCCCACAATGGCCTGTTATGTGACCAAGGACACAACATAGAAACAAGCCTTTGTGTAAACATAGCTGGGCCTGGAAAAAGGTTGAAAAAAGAGCTTCATGATCCCTATATCTAAACAAACTGCCTGGGAGAAGGTAACAAGATGTCCATACAAGAGATAAGCAAAGGAATTATTTCATGGAGTCGGAGCCTAGGTTAGAAGGGTTCCACCTTGGGTATCTATCCTCTTGTAATTGGACAATTAAATGGGTAAATGTAATTAAATAAAAGTTTGACATGAAGTATCCACCAGCCCCTAAAATGAGATACATAAATGGGCAGTCAGGAAGGGAAAAAACACAGATGGAGGAGAGGTCCGCAAGATGGATCCAGGCAAGCTTCAGCTTAACACCTCAGCCAGCTATCAAATATCAAACTATTCTGCCCCATCACCCAGCTGAGCCAGGCTGCTAAATCTTTTCACCTGTTATGGGTCGGATGTCTCCAATGTCTATTCTGATTATGTGATGTATTTGAACTGTCGCTCCTCAGTAAAACCGCTGTGACTCCTCCACCCTTTTGGGTAATCTGTGACCTGTGATCAAACTTACACCACGTCATATCAAGAAATGGCTGAGCACTGTAAATGACAACGATTATGGGCCCTGCAACATCACAACTATAATGCTGAAGATTTATGCTCCAAAACTAGTTGCTCTTTTAGCCACGTTTCTCCAGAACCCCACTACACTGGAATTCATCCGAAAAGGTGGAAAATTGCCAAGGTATCTCCTATTCACAAAATCCAGGACAAGTCCAACCTGATCAATTGCCATCACTCTGTTTTCAATCATCAACGAAGTAATAGAAGGTGTCATCGACAGTGCTATCAAGTGATACTTATTCATGAATAACCTGCTCACTGATGCTCCGTTTGGGTTCCACCAGGACCGTTCCGCTCCATACAAAACATGGACAAAAGAGCTGAAGTCCAGAGGTGAGATGACAATGTCCATTTTTAACATCAAGGCAGCATTTGGTCAAGAGTGGCAGCAAGGAGCCCTGGTAAAATTGAAGTCAACTTCCTCTCTAACAGCACTGTGGGTATACTTACACCAGACGTATTTGAGCAGTTCAAGATACAACCTTTCACCACCTTCTCAAGGGAAATTAGGGATTAGCAATAAAGCTGCCCTTGCCAGTGATGCCTGCATCACTTAAATGCATAAAAAGGCTTCTGTCACACAAACCAGAGTGCTTCCATCATCACTGTGTGTACCAGAGCTCAAAGGAGCTTTTCGGGTGTCACGTCAATCCAGCAATGTGTGTTCCAACAGATTACTAGGACTGAGATACCACTCCATGGGAGTGCCATTGGTTCCATGGAGAATGAACCTGCTGTCCTCTTTCAGTATGTCAGCATTCAACCTCCCACCACTGCCACTCTGCCAGTGCCCTTGCTGGTCATCCAGCGTGTCCAGACTGCTGCCGCTCATGCCGAGATAGTGCAGTCCAAAGCCAGGTCTTCTATGCCCAGAGCTGCTCAAGGTCATCCTGCAAGACCATTTGCAGTCTTCCCAACAGAAGGTCAATAGCCTCCACCAGTCATGCTGCAGCCACTGGGGTAGCACTGCGTAGAAGCACTAGGACAGGCAAATGCACATGAAACAAGCACTAAGGAAATGCAAAGGGTGATTAGTTGATGGTTGTATGGAATATGGCATGATTTGATTTATAAGTTTCACTTGGATTGTTTATTTTTGCATTATGGCCAATCAAAGCTCTGATGATCAGTAACAGAGAAAAGGTAAGGTATGGGCTTTGTTGGCAAATGGGGAAATTGGGGATGGGTTTACTGGTATCACAGTCATATGACTTGTTCACAGACAGCCCAGCCAGAAACGAACTGTCTAGGCTGCCTCCTCCTTTCCTCTTTCTCTTCTTGCTCCTGCCCTCCTGCTCCTCAGCTGCTCACTGCATAGCAGGTGGCAAGCTCTGTGCCTTCATGATGGTGATGTATGCAGTACACAGCAGACCACCCACTCTGCTGAGTACTTAAGGCCCCTTCTAGAGAGATCCAGGCAGTGATAGCATTGTTTCAGAATGGCAATGGCCTGCTCCGCCACATGTTATGGGCAGTTTAACTTTCATTGTGTACATGCTGCACACAGGTTTGTGGGTTGTGCAGCACAGCCATCTGCCATTTTGTTAGCAGATAGCCATTGTTGCTAAGTAGCTATCCTTTGGTTTGTCATGGTGGTTCAAATGAAGCAGACTCCAGTAGAATGAAAGCATAATGTTCACTGCTGCCAGGACATGGGCATTGGCCTGCAGGATTTGTTGCTTATGGCTGCGCACCAGGTGCAAGTTGAGGGTGTGGAATCAGCTGGTTGACTTGGTTTTCCCTCAACCAAACTTGTTTCCCACACTAAGCAATCGGAAACCCCTACCCTCCCCCCCCCACCCACCCACCCAGCCAGACCATCTCCCCATGATCACCAATATTACCCCTGATCACTGACACACATCCTCAATTACCGACCTCTCCTGACCTCCCAAACCTTCAGCTCTGCCCTCAATCTCTCTCCGAAACCCAGCAATACATCCCAACCGTCCAAACCAGCCTGTACACCCCTGCCTCCCCACAATCTCTACCCTGCGCAGCAGGATACCTACCTGCTCCTGGGCTGCAGCCTCTTCTAGACCATTCCCACCCGACAGGGAGGCAAGCCTGTCAATCAGGTTAGCTTTTGGCTCAGGATGCTTTTTTTAAAAAAACATGCATGCTGTAGAGGTAAAGCTTCCGACCAGAACTCCTCCCCGGATTAGAAACCCCAACCAATGGAATATTGGGGCCAGCTCTCAAATATTGGATTGACTCTAAACCAGATTGTTCCAGTATTTTTTGAAATGGCTGCAAGGAGACAAAGTGAATTGAGTTAAGGCAGCATTGACCTAGATTCACGTGGATGAAAATCTAGGGGTCGATTTTTGCCCAGATTTGTTTTCAGTCAGGTAGGAGTGAGCCGTGTTATGAGGTAAGTTGACTTCAGTGTGAAAGGTCCTCACTTGTTTAAATTTCAAACCCAGTGTATTTTAACTGCCAGCCTCATTTAAATACTATTGAACGTATTTATGACTTTAACCCTTTGTGTGGACTAAACCAAATCAAGCGTACATCCCTATAAATCACCTTTAATTAAGTTCAGACCAAACAGATTCCTACAGACACTTGTTTGGGTCTGAAGAACTGAACTAGTCTTCCCTCAAAGAAAGAAAACTAACAGAGAATATTACTATCTTTCAGATAGTCTACTTTAAAAAAAAATTATGGCTAAGTCATAAATATCCCAGATATTATCAGGATCTGGGAAACTCTCTTCAATAATTATCTCCCTACTTAAGAAGACACAGAGAGGGGTTATTGTAGTTGTACACAGAATGCTACATGAAACGATTTATTAACTTTTATATATTTATTAAAGAGTTGAACATGCAATACACCTTAACTGGCTAAGTTCACTACAATATCAAAGATTACTAAGAGATATAAAACATAGTCTTATTTCTAAAATAGAATCCAAAAGTTTAACCTTGACAATGTCACAGCAAAATATCTTAGAATATCTATCAAAATTTAAAGCTAACTTTTACCTTAAATTCCCTGAGTACCATAGGTTGAGAAGCATTGATGAGGAATTCAATACTTCTGTTTTTTTGAATCAAAACTCTCATGTTTATACTGTTTCTAATCTATCAGTTCATCTTTTAGAATGTAGATGTTACCTTTCTATGTGTGTTTTTCCTGCTTTTGAAATCCATATATGGTAATATCATTAGCTACCATTCTCACTTAATGAGTTTGCTGGAAATTCCCTTCTCTAGAAGTTGTGAGTTTTTATCTGGTCAAAATGTTTGTAGTTGGTTTTACTTGGCATCTGTTTTTGTAAGTACCATTCCAATTTGTAATTTATCACCTGTAATTGTCTTTTTATGGTACCTTGTACCATCCTCTTGAGTCAGTCTGTCTATGTCACTAACACTATCAACTAATTAAGTTTATAGTCATCAGTACTGACCTTGCATAAGTCATCCCAGTGTGTTTTATCTTCTAATTCCATTGTAGCAGAGACCTTGGAAGACCTTGGAATGGATTTTTTAACTTAAAAGGTTTTTCTGGTTCACTTTCTATTATAACAGGGATGTTTATAGATTTTTAACTGTGCTCTTAAAGAGAGAGTTCAGTGAGTCTTGAAAACTGACCATTTATTCAATCTTTAATGTATTAATTATATCTAAATTCTACCTAATTAATCCTATTATACCTATGTTTCATCACACTATTGGTGCACTTGCAGCCCAGAATGAGCACAAAGAGGGTGCAGAGTGGTCGCCAGTGGGGAAGATCAGGTGGCTTTTAGCTGACCACTGGTAAACAATGAGAAGTGACTCAGGAGAGTCACGTGGGAAAGCATGGGGAAATCTGGGACAAGTATGACCACAACTTTCTTCTATACAACCCTGATATTAATATGAAGTTGGTTTGAGGGATCAGGGGGAAGTTGTGTTGGGGTAAATGGAGAAGTCAACTTAGTGGGTCCAGAAGCTGTGATCTAAACTCAATCAAAACAATTAATTTCAATTCCCATGTTTTGCGCCAGCAAGCTGCACAACAGGCGTGATATGCACACACATGCCACGGGGAAGGATTTGGGGTTTGGGTCAGGACCCTGACGTCTAGGTTAAATCATGATCCCATCCCCAAACTGTGTGGGGAACAGTCACCTGGCAGTGATTTTCCCTGAATTGGCCAATTAGTAACCAGAGAGCATGTCCACTATCCAATTTTTTTAATATTTGTTCATGGGATGTAGCGTTATTGGCTAGGCACATCCCTAAGTGCCCTTGAAAAGGTTCTGGTGAGCTGCCTTCTTGAACTGCTACAGTCCATGTGGGGTAGGTACACCTACAGTGCTGTTAGGAAGGGAGTTCCAAGATTTTGACCCAGCGATTAAGGATGGAGGGCAGGCTCTTGAAGCTGAAGGGTCAATAGGAGGTCATCCAGCTTGCAAGGAACTGCAGACTGCTGGTTCAGGTAAGAGAGAGAGAGAGAGAGAAAGTGAGAGGGCACCTCCATGTTGCGGTGCCCTGTCAGCAATTTCTAAAACTTTAATTTTTTTGTTTATTCCTTCATGGGATGTGGGCATCACTGGCAAGGCCAGCATCTGTTGTCAATACCTAATTGCCCTTGAGAAGGTGGTGGTGAGCCCATCTGGTGTAGGTACACCCACAGTGTTTCTGCCATCGCATTTCATTTGGTGGTGTGGAGGTGTCATGAAACCATGCCATGTCGAATGATGATCTTTTTCTCCACCGGCTAGAAACCTGAATTAAATTTAAAAAGAAAAAAAAAACAGATACCAGCAGCTAAGATGGCCATCCCAATTTGCATCATTATATTTCACATTCCAATGTTTCGAGGTGGAGATGGAATTGTCTGCCCGGTCCCAACAAAAACAATGACCTGGGGAATATGAGTGAACTACCTATCCTGTTCCCATTAGCAAGATATTAAGGCCATCACTTGGACATTAAACTGGTGGAGAAAAATCACTCAAACCTAATCACTTGAAAAGTGGGACCCTGGTTGAGAGAAGGGAATTCTTAGACATGGACTGATTAAGTTGCAAGAGGGAATACACACTGGTAACCATCATGTTGAATCACTGGCTGATAGTTATGTGACAGACCAATCACCTGTGTGCTTAAACTGGTATTTTCTCAGCAGTAAACAGATAAGCAGCTAGAGACTGACAAGAGAAGACCCAAGTGGCGTCCCTCCTCCCTCCCTCTCTCTCCAATACACCTTGCAAGTTTTGAATCCTGCCTGCTGGCCTAAACCACCTAAGAATATCACTGCTGCAGTCAGAGACCTTTTGAAGGGAATCATCCACATCGCTGATACCTGGAGAACCACCGAATCGGACGCCGACATTTGCAAACCGGAAGCCTCAGGACCACCGAATTCAGCCTGAAACCAGCTGAGTCACCAACTTCCATAGACTGTATACTCCATTTTATTTCTCTGGACTGTAATTCGACCAATCTATCTTTCCCCACTCTGTTACCTATTTTTGTGTGTATGTGTGAACCTATGGTGTGTGTGTGTGTATGTGTGTGTGTGAGAGAAAGTTGGAGTGTAGTTTATTATTTTACTTAGATTGGTTTAAGTACAATAAAGCTAACCTCTTGCTTTGTTAAACTCGAGAAAGCCTGTTCGATTGGTTCTTTTTATGATCATAGCACCTAAACAGTTAAACACTCACTGAATTGGCAAGTATATCCACTTTCAAAAAAAATACATTAAACTCATTGTGGTCAAATAAGGGGAGGGACAAGGGAGCCCTTCGACCCCTCCTCACTTGATCATCCTAACATGCTGCAGACAGCAAAGATGGAAATTATTGAGCTTCTTTTCCTGGTAGCTAAATAAATCCCTGAGGATACATTACAAAAATTGGGATTACTGACAAATACATCCAATCATAGACACAGCAAGTTCTGTCTCCAGATACAGCCCTTGGGCCTCCCTTATCAGATTTTTGGCCTTAGCACAGCTTTTACTATTTATGTTTTCTGTTTTCACAGTGGACAATGCAACCCATGAACCTTGAAGACAACAAGAGTTCGAACTGTAAAGAAATATGCTTTTCTCTAATTCTAATGGAGGAAAAATAAAACTGAAGTAAAAAAACTACAGGCTTGCAAACTTTAAAAAAAAATTCATTTAGGGATGTTGGTGTCACTGACAACAACAACAACTTATATTTATTTAGCACCTTTAGAGTAATAAAACATCCAAGGCGCTTTACAGGAGCATTATAAAACTAAGTATGACAGCGAACCACAAAAGGAGATATTAGGTCAGATGACCAAAAGTTTGGTCAAAGAGATAGGTTTTAAGGAATGCCTTAAAAGTAGGAAAGCGAGGTGGAGAGTCAGAGAGGTGTAGGGAGTAAATTCCAAAGCTTGGGTTCTAGGTAACTGAAGGTACGGCCACCAATGATAGAGCAAATAAAATCAGTGATGCACAAGAGGCCAGAATTAGAGGAGCACAGATATCTTGGAGGGTTGTGGGGCAGGAGGAGATTATAGAGATGGGGAGGGGGGGTGGGGGGGTGCAAGGCCATAAAGGGATTTGAAAACAAGCGTGAGAATTTCAAAATCGAAGATGTTGTTTGACTGGAAGCCACTGTAGGTCAGCGAGCACAGTGGTGACGGTGCGAGTTAAAACACGGGCAGCAGAGTTTTGGATAACCTCAAGTTTATGGAGAGTAGAATGTGGGAGAGCAGCCAGGAGTGTGTTGGAATAGCCAAGTCTGGAGGTAACAAAGGCATGAATTAGGGTTTCAGCAGCAGATGAGCTGAGACAAGGACAGAGTCAGGCAATGTTTTGGAGGTGGAAGTAGGCAGTCTTAGTGATGACACAAGTTGAGGTCAGAAGCTCTTCTTGGGATCAAATGTGACACCAAGGTTGCGAGCAGACTTGCTTAATCTCAGACTGGGCCAGCATTTATTGCTCATCCCTAACTGTCCTTGAGAAGGTGGTGGTGAGCCACCTTCTTGAACCACTGCAGTCTGTGTAGTGTGGGTACGCCCACCATGCTGTAAGGTAGGAAGCTTCAGAATTTTGATCAGCGATAATAAAGGAACAGTGATAGATTTTCAAGTCCGGAGGGTGTGTGGCTTCGAGGTGTTTTCATGCACCTGCGCCATTGCTGTTCTAGGTGATAGAGGTCATGGGTTTGAAAGGTGCTGTTGAAGAATCGTTGGTGAGTTGCTGCAGTGTATCTTGTAGAAGGTACACACTGCTGCCACTGTGCATCGGTGATGCAGAGAGTGAATGTTTAAGGTGGTGCAAGGGTTGTCAGTTAGTCAGGCTGCTTTGTCCTGGATGGTATCAAGCTTCTTGAGTGTTTTTGGATCAAAGAAAGTGACTTGTGCCTTGTAAATGGTGGTAAAGTTTTGGAGGCTGGTATTTTACATTGGGGCAGAGGCCCTGCTCACCAGCTTATAAGTCCAGGGTGAGCCCGCCTCCACCATGCCTGGGAGCCATGCAGAGATTTTATGTGGCCCAGGCCCTTAATTGGCCTCGGGTGGGACTTCGGCCCCTCTGAGGGGTGTGGGGGTTAATCAGGAGGTCGGTGGGAGATGCAATAACATGGGTGGCAGGAGCTGCTGGGGTACAGGGTGCTCGATCGGGGGGCCCCCTCGGGCCAGCAAGGAGGCGGTCTGGTATTGCTGGGTAGCCTGCACAGCTGACAAATTGCCCGCCCGGCACTGGAAATACACCAGTGGCGGTGGGAGATGGCCCTTAAGGGGCAGTTAATTGACCACTTAAGGGCCTTAATTGGCCTGGGGCGGGTGGGCCGCTTCTCAGGCGGGGCGCTTCTCACTTCCACCGCCAGTCGTAAAGTTGCAGTGGGGACGGGAAGGTGACAGGAATGGCACTCCCCACCTCCAACTCAATTTTACATCCCCCCCCGCCCCCCCCAACCACCACCAACTCCACCTCAAGCCTGCTCACATGGGAGGAGTAATATTCTGTCAGGGGAATCAGGAGGTGAGTTACTTGCTGCAAAGTACCTAGCCTCTGAACTGTAAATTGCAGTCAATAGTAAAAGATTAAATTTAGTTATATTTCAATAAATTGCAAGTGAATTCACAGACATTGGAAGAAATAATCACTGTTGTCAGCTTTATGTCTCATTTTTTTCTTTTTCCATCTCTTCTTGCAATAACAACTTGTTTTTAAAATATCAAGGACACTTATGGTAGTGCATCTGCCAGAAGAGAAGAAAATGTGCATATTTGCAGATAGCATTTCTAGCAACAGTTTTTACCACATTTAACTCTTGCAATGCCTAATCCCTCTAAATACCCTTATAACTCTATATTCTTACAGGAGAAACATACTTTTTCCCAGCAATGAGTGGAAGAAACCTACTGCTGTCACCAAGAAGGCATAGTTGGAGGTCGCTGAGGAGGTGAGCAGCAGGAGCGTTGTGCCCAAGCCACACATACAATGTTCTCTTTGGCCTCCTTGTCTCGAGAGACAATGGGTAAGCGCCTGGTGGTGGTTAGTGGTTTGTAGAGCAGCGCCTGGAGTGGCTATAAAGGCCAATTCTAGAGTGACAGATTCTTCCATAGGTGCTGCAGAAAAATGTGTTTGTCGGGGCTATTATACAGTTGGCTCTCCCCTTGCGCTTTTGTCTTTTTTCCTGCCAACTGCTAAGTCTCTTCGACTCGCCACACTTTAGCCCCGCCTTTATGACTGCCCGCCAGCTCTGGCGAACGCTGGCAACTCACTCCCACGACTTGTGATCAATGTCACAGGACTTCATGTCGCATTTGCAGACGTCTTTGAAGCGGAGACATGGACGGCCGGTGGGTCTGATACCAGTGGCGAGCTCGCTGTACAATGTGTCTTTGGGGATCCTGCCATCTTCCATGCGGCTCACATGGCCAAGCCATCTCAAGCGCCGCTGACTCAGTAGTGTGTATAAGCTGGGCAGTTGGCCGCCTCGAGGACTTCTGTGTTTGAGATACAGTCCTGCCACCTGATGCCAAGTATTCTCCAGAGGCAGCGAAGATGGAATGAATTGAGACGTCGCTCTTGGCTGACATATGTTGTCCAGGCCTTGCTGCCATAGAGCAAGGTACTGAGGACACAGGCTTGATACACTCGGACTTTTGTGTTCCGTGTCAGTGCGCCATTTTCCCACACTCTCTTTCACACACCATACAATGTAGCAAGTGAATTAATGACCTAACCAGGTCAAGAAAAGTTAGTAAATTTGCTGACTCAACTATAGCCTGTGTTTTAAAATCCTCCAGTCCATCCTTTCATTCTGTCTTGCTAAGTATTCTCCATCACTCCTCACATCCACTCAAATTTCAGCAGCACCCAACCTTCACTCGCTATGCACTTCACCACCTCCCCACTTATCCATCCACCATGCAATGTGATGCATCTGTTGCATACCCTCATGAAATGTATTGCATCCATCGGGTGAATACTTCACATTCACTCACTCACATGTCTGTTTCTTCACCCGCTTTTTGGAAAACAGAGCACAAAATGCAAGGGAGAGGGACAGGACCATCACAATTAACGTAGCTCATAGAAGCAGAGAAAATGTCCTGGAGATAAGTAGCACATCTATGTCCTTCTAAATCTGAGATGGAGAGACAGGGATTTCCCAGATAGCTGGTAACAGAATTACAAATATCTCTGCCACACATATGCTGACTGTATTTCATCAATGATTTGACTATGAGAATACTGAGTATGGTGATCTGCAGAACATCCATGATGAAAATTTCTCAGCACTTCATTATTTTCTGAAGATGCACTGTCACAGGACAGCCAGCCATGCACCAGTGCGGATAGTCACACTTCAGTGGGTCCATTGTTAGTTGGGTTTTCACCTGGTAATTCATACCACACAAGCGGACATTGGTGGCAGGGACAGCTGTGGAATATCCACATCAGGAGTGCTATTTTCTCCAAGCTCTGCTCAGCTAGACACAGATGCTAAACCCAGGGGCTATCATTGAAAAGGAGAATGCTAAAGGTGAATCAGCAACTTAGACATGCCACACACACTCTCCACAATAGCAAAGAGAATGTAGGAGTCTATCTCGATGGATAGTGAATTGATGATGTACAGAATTGCAAGAATGTCTACCATGAGAGAGAAGCCACCTCCATATAGCTTCAAGGAAAGCCCTCAAATGAATCTTCACAGGCCATGATCATGGCGGTGCAGACTTTGGATACCAACTTGACTGCCACCTTATCTGTGACCTTAAAATGTGTTATCAATCTTCACCAATCTGGTCTACAGGAGAGTGGTAGGAGGGATGTGATGCTGGCCCAGAAGAGTGATGATGGCAAAAGGGACATGAAAATGGGAACTCCACTGAAAATGGTCCCACTTCACACCCTTTTCTTCCCTCTCCCTGCCAGTAGCTGACATGCTGCTTTGTCACAGGTGTAGGTAGAGCAACCTTAGTTGTGGCTCTCAAGGCTCCCAAAGTGCAGAAGTTATAGGCCAAAAGCATCTCAATAGTCAAGGCAGGGACCTAGCAGCCTGCCTCTACATCTGCTGAAGCAAAATGTACCATGTAGAAGTGGAACGAAGAGTTGGTTGAAGAAATTTCCCAGGAATCCTGGACTTTATAACTAGGGGCAGAGAGTACAAAAGCAAGGAAATTATGTTGAACCTTTATAAAACTCTTGTTCAGTCTCAGCTGGAGTATTGTGTCCAATTCTGGGCACCACATTTTAGGAATGATGTGAAGGCTTTAGAGAGGGTGAATTTAAGATTTACAAGAATGGTTCCAGGGATATGGGACTTCAGTTCCATGGATAGATTGGAGAAGCTGGAGTTGTTTTCCTAAGAGAAGAGAGGAAATTTGATAGAAGTGTTCAGTATCATGAGGGATATAGGCAGAGTAGATAGAGAGAAACTGCTCCTATTGACAAAAGGGTTTAGAACCAGTGAACACCAATTTAAGGTGATTGGCAAAAGAACCAATGGCGGAAAATCTATTTTTAGGTAGCGAGTGGTTAGGATCTGGAATGCATTGCCTGAAAATGTGGTGGAGCCAGATACAATCAGGGATTCCAAAATGGGTTTGGATAAGCACCTGAAGGAAGAACAATTGCAGGTCTACAGGGAAAGGGTGGGAGAGTGGAACTAGCTAAGCTGCTCTTGCAGACAGCCAGCACGGAAACGACGGGACAAAATGCCTTCTTCTGTGCTGTAATCATTCTATGAATCTATGGGTGTTTGACAAAATGTTATGTTAAGTTTTCTTTTTAAATAATGGGACATAAAATTTATTAATTAGCACCATTCCCACATCTTGCCGATGATTGTGCCAAAGTGCCAACTTGCCCTTTCAAGTGCCTCATGATGAATGTCATGATATGATAAGACCCATTGGGCAGATATGTATTGATTGGATCAGTGGTTGAACGACTGTTTAGTGCAAAGGCTGGGGATGGGGTTGGTCATGATGGTAGGAGCTGACTGCAGGATTTCATTATTTAATGTCACGCTAAATGACATTAGGGCATCCCTGATAGCAATGTAAGTGTCTGGTCTTATGTAAGTGATGGATGCCCCATCTTTATCTTCACCCTCATCCTGCTCCTCCTTCTCATCTATATTTTCCTCATCCAAAGTTGAGTTATGAACCCCTTTGTCCTCCTTCACCTATAATACTCTCTGCTGCTCAATGTTGTGCAGGACACAGCACTATCACTCTGGGCACCCTCGCTGGTGAATACAAAAGAATGCTTCCTGACTTATCTAGACACCTGAAAGACATCTTCACATCGTATTGTCTTGCTCAATGACACACCTGGTGGTCATGTTCTCATGTAGCGCTGTTGCGTCTCATTGGTGGGTTTCCTCACAGGAGTCATGAGCCAGCCCTTAAGTCTGCATCCTGGATCAAAAAAGTCTGGAATGTTGGCTTGCCGGAGTATGAAGGCATCATCACAGCTCTCAAGGAAACTGGCACAGACCTGCATGAACCCTTTCTTGTGGTTAAACACCAGCTGCACACTGATGAACGAATATCCCTTCCTGCTTATAAACATTCCTTATTGTTTTCATGGTGTTTGCGTGGATTGCCACGTCTGTGGAGTCGATGTCACCCTGTACCTTTGGGAATCCAGCCAGTGGGGCAAAGCTGCGTACCCGCTCATTCTGGCTATTTCCATCACAGGGGAAATTTGCATAATTATAATTCCTGACAAACAGGCCATGAGTGATATACTTTATGTCTGACACTACCTTACATGACATCCTCAGCCTGCTGAAGTGCTGCTCTTCTGACAGGTCAAGGAAAGTGAGCCTTTGTAAACCCTGTGGCATGGGCAGTGCATCCTGTAATCTCAGCCCTCTCCTGTGCTCCTTTCTCCTGTATTCCTCTCTTGTGCACGTCCCTCCTCCGCCCATCCTGATATCACCACATCATGCCATTGCTTCTTTGGCTAGTAATAGTCTTCCTCTTCTCCTGTACTGCCAAACTCATCCAAGATACCTTCCATCCTGATCTTGTCAACTTGAAATCCTCAAAAGACTGGAAAAAGCTAGATCCACACAAGCAAATCATTTGCTTAGAAGAAACAGAGACAGCAGCAATAACTGAACTTTTATTCAGATGGAACAATGACAAGCTTAAATACCCACCTGAGCTGCTGCTAAACCCGCCTCAGATTCCCTAGTCAGTCTCCGAGCCCTAGGAAATCTGTGTCACTCAAGTAGAATTTGGAACAAAGTTAAGAACAATTTAAAAATGCGTCACTAATGTCTCCTAAGGACATTAATTGTACCAATAAGTACTCACCTGCATCCATTATTAAATCCCCAAATTTGTTGAGTAGGTTTCAAATGCCCCTCTGTTCAACCAGGAAGTGAGCATGTTGGAGACAGATTGTGCTCCTGCTCTAAATATCAAAAATGTTCACCCTGTTCAACCCCACCAGCTCTTAGGGGTTAAAATTCCCTATTCCGTTTCCCAAAAACAATGCCCGGCTGCAAATTTTCAGTAGAACACTATTTCAGATATTAATATTAAAAAATTCAAACAGAAGTCAGGACTAATGGTAAATGCATGTTTCAGATAGATTAGTCTCCAAAACAGTTGGAACACAAAGTAATTCTTACTCCTTCTTCCCTGAACTCCACTCTTAAACCATATGCTCAATGGCCCACTTAAAAGCTATTAATCTCCTTGGGATAATTATACTCTGTTCTTGGATTATGAACTGAATTACTGTTTCTGCAATATTATACTTTTCATACTTCTAATTACTTTGATCTAGCTAAGCCATTACAAAGATTGCTAAAACCTCAGATTGCAACTTTTTTTCAAATCAGCAAATTAAATAAAGGTCTTATCCTCAATGGTTGCATAAAGTTATTAGGTAAATGGCTTAAGCAACTAACCTAAAAACTGTTTAATCATATGGCCCTTTGTAGTTCCTAATTATATTCTTACATTTATGTTATCATAGTGGGAAACTCAAGCTTCTCTGAGATCATTTACTTTCAAGCTTTGAATGTGTAGACGATGCCCATTACTTATATTTCCTTTCTTACTTCTTTGGACCATTCCTGTGCCATTCTCTCCTGTCTCTTCCTGTCCCTTCAACAGCCTCTTAATCAAAGCCCTTGAATATGTCGTAAACCTCACAAATGCATGCCCATCTTTCCAGCATCTCCATGTTTGCATCTTTCTCATTATGTTTCAGCCCCTGCCACAGTACTGAAATGGCCCTAATCAATGCCACAAATAACATTTTCTGTGACTGCATTTACTCTGAAGCCTTTGACATGGTTAACCACATCATCCTCTTCCAACACCTCTCCTCCATTACCCAGCAGATTGGAGCTACCATTGTTATCTATTCTGTCATAGCCAAAGAATCTTCAGCAATGGCTTCTCTTCTCGCAGCACTGTTATTTCTGGAGTTTCCCAAGGATCTATCCATGATCCTCTCCTCTTCCCCATCTACATGTTGACCCTTGGCGAGTTTGGAGGTAGGTGGGTGTAAAGATTCATGCCACCGGCCAGTGTGCCTGTTTCCCAGCACCATCCTGCCCCTGGGCCATTTTCCTGGAGACAGGATTGGGTTCAGCAGTACAAGCCGCCCTTATGATAAGTTAATAGCCTACTAAAGGCCTATTTTCAGAGGCTGACTGGAATTTTCCTGTTGGTCTGTGGGCCCCACCTTACATGGGGAATAGTCCAGCTGCCTGGAGGTGACCTCCCAGTGGATGACCAGGGGTGCCAGTGCTCTAGGTAGGCATTGAGGCCCTTCCTGCCTGCCTGGCCACTACTGCAGCCATAGACTACCCTGTGGAGGGGCTCCCCCTCCACTTTGATGACCCGGCTGTGATAGGCATTTTTTAATTTAAAAGTTGCTGAGAGGGCACTTCAAGATGGAGGCATCATCTCTTTCTCTTACCTGCAACTGCAGGCTGCAGCTCATTCCAAGCTGGAAGGTCTCCTTTTGGCCCTCGAGCTTCGAGATTCTGTCCGCCATCATAATTGGATGGCGAGTGCGGTCTCTGGCCACTAATTGGCCAATTCATGGAAGATTACTGCCGGGTGTTTGTTTCCCACACAGTGTGATGTCGGTCCCCCATTTGACTCTTCATCAGGGTCCCAAACCAAAATCCAAACTCCCGTCTGTGGGGTCAGGTTCCACATGTATGCTGCTAACACCCAGATATACCTTTCTGCCCCTCTCTCAACCCTTCCACTTCCTCTGTTTTCATACTGCTTGTTCAACAACCAGTCCTGAAAAAGCCATAATTTCCTCCAGTTAAACACCGAGAAGTCTGAGTCGATTGACATTGACACCGACTACAAGTTCTGTACCCTTACCAACAACTCCATCCCCAACTCCAACCACTGTTTCAGGTTAAACCAGACTTTTTTGCAACCTTGGTATCTTATTTCATTTTGAGCTGAGTTTCTGACCCCATATACTCTCCATCTCAAAGACTGCCTACTGCCCCTCCATAACATTGCCTGTCCCTACCACTGCATCAGCACATTTACCGCTGAAACTTTCATCACTGCTTTTGTGATTTTTATTCCAATGTACCTCCCATTCTCCAATCTCCATAAACAATTGTTCATTCAAAACACTTCAACCTGTTTTTAAAATCCTGGAGCAAGACCCACTACCAACTGAACTCGCTACCCGATATTAGTTCCCTGCAACCAAATGCCTCAAGTCTGAAATTCACATTCCCATAATCAAAATCCCTGCTTGGCTTTAGCCCTCACTATCTCTGTAATCTTTTTCAGCCCGACAACAATCAAAGAACTCACTGCTGCTCCAACTCTGGTCTAGTATGCATTTCCCACTATTTTGTCTGAGCATTGATGTCTATACAATCAGCTGTCTAGGCCTAAACTCTGGAATTCCCTCCCAAAACACTCCGCTTCCCCTCTCCCTCACATCCTTTAACACCCTCCCTGAAAAACCTTTTCGATCAAGCTTTGATCTTCTACGTTGGCTTGGTTCAATTTATGTCCAATTGCACTCTCTGATGCACCTAGGGAGGTTTTCTCCATTAAATGCAACAAGTTGCGGTTGTATGTTCATCATCAATCCATCAAAGAATGTTATGCTATAAACAAAGAAAAATAAGCATTATTATTGCACACAATTTGACATTTTATTTATGGCAATGTAAAGCCATAGAAAGAGAGAGGAAGACATCTCTATAAATTAAGGAATGGAAAGGCTACATTTATTAATGTGTTTAAGAATATCGTCCTTGCTTTGATGAAAAGAATAAGTTCATTAGAGATAGTCAGCACGGTTTTGTGACGGGTAGGTCGTGCCTCACAAACCTTATTGAGTTTTTCGAGAAGGTAACCAAACAGGTGGATGAGGGTAAAGCAGTGGATGTGGTGTATATGGATTTCAGTAAGGCGTTTGATAAGGTTCCCCACAGTAGGCTATTACAGAAAATACGGAAGTATGGGGTTGAAGGTGATTTAGAGCTTTGGATCAGAAATTGGCTCGCTGAAAGAAGACAGAGGGTGGTGGTTGATGGCAAATGTTCATCCTGGAGTTTAGTTACTAGTGGTGTACCGCAAGGATCTGTTTTGGGGCCACTGCTGTTTGTCATTTTTATAAATGACCTGGAAGAGGGTGTAGAAGGGTGGGTTAGTAAATTTGCAGATGTCACTAAGGTCGGTGGAGTTGTGGATAGTGCCGAAGGATGTTGTAGGGTACAGAGGGACATAGATAGGCTGCAGAGCTGGGCTGAGAGATGGCAAATGGAGTTTAATGCGGAAAAGTGTGAGGTGATTCACTTTGGAAGGAGTAACAGGAATGCAGAGTACTGGGCTAATGGGAAGATTCTTGGTACTGTAGATGAACAGAGAGATCTTGGTGTCTAGGTGCATAAATCCCTGAAGGTCGCTACCCAGGTTAATAGGGCTGTTAAGAAGGCATATGGTGTGTTAGCTTTTATTAGTAGGGGGATCGAGTTTCGGATCGAGGTCATGCTGCAGCTGTACAAAGCTCTGGTGAGACCGCACCTGGAGTATTGCGTGCAGTTCTGGTCACTGCATTATAGGAAGGATGTGGAAGCTATGGAAAGGATGCAGAGGAGATTTACTAGGATGTTGCCTGGTATGGAGGGAAGGTCTTACGAGGAAAGGCTGAGGGACTTGAGGTTGTTTTCATTGGAGAGAAGGAGGAGGAGAGGTGACTTAATAGAGACATATAAGATAATCAGAGGATTAGATAGGGTGGATAGTGAGAGTCTTTTTCCTTGGATGGTGATGGCAAACACGAGGGGACATAGCTTCAAGTTGAGGGGTGATAGATATAGGACAGATGTGAGAGGTAGTTTCTTTACTCAGAGAGCAGTAAGGGAGTGGAACGCCCTGCCTGCAGCAGTAGTAGATTCGCCAACTTTAAGGGCATTTAAGTGGTCATTGGATAGACATATGGATGAAAATGGAATAATGTAGGTCAGATGGTTTCACAGGTCGGCGCAACATCGAGGGCCGAAGGGCCTGTACTGCGCTGTAATGTTCTAATTCTAAAAGTTATGCTCTTTATCAGACCAAATGTAGAACATGGATTGGAAATTGTATGAATTATAATCGGAAGACTTGCCACTGGCTCTAATGTCTCCACAGCACAAGTAGAATGTCCTTCTAAATACCAGAATGCATTCCAAATGCAACTTAATGTTATGTTTGATATTCTCTATCGGCATAAATCAGTCATTAGCATGTCAGACTTTTCTTCCATTATATATGTAACATATAAATGCCATGAGGAAATAATCGTGATATACAATCAAAATTATTCTAGTCAAGTATCAGAAGCAATGCAGAAGTGATCAAATGGCATGCTCAGAATTATGAGCGTGTCTTTATTTAAAAGATAATAAGCTTTATTGATAAGCAGATAGCAAGACAAGGCTCATACTACTGTTTCACTTGATACAATGACAGATCTGAGAATTCAGCACAGGGGCCAACATGTCCGATTTGATAATTCACGCATCTGTTGAGTAAGGTTCCACACTGGTGGTGTTATTTCACAAGATTTACCCTTTAGTTTGTCACCTAATCCTTCACCCAGAGAATGGTGAGCCTGTGGAATTCGCGACCACAGAAAGCAATTGAGGCTAAAACATTGTATCTTTTCAAGAAGGAGTTAGATATAGCTCTTGGGTTTAAAGGGATCAAAGGGTATGGGGCAAAAGTGGGAATAGGTTACTGAGTTGGACGATCAGCCATGATCATAATGAATGGCGGAGCAGGCTCGAAGGGCTGAATGGCCTACTCCTGCTCCTATTTTCTATGTTTCTATGTTAATTGAACATCAGACATTGTCCCAATTAATGAAACTTCGAGTGCTAATTTTGTAGTTCAAACTTCAACTAAAATTGTTATTCAGAGCTTGATTGCCAGTTGTGTCACATTCGGCAAACCACTTCTTTTATGATATAATAGCTTCAATAGAATTGTGTTTTTTTCTCCAATTCATCTATGCAAATTTGCCCTGGTTTTCTGTAATTAGAACTCAGTGTTCCATCTTTGCAAGTTTTATTCATCCTCACCCTGAACTTGTATATTTCCTTCGTTTCTCTCCCATCTCCCCTCATGCCCTCTCGGAGGTCTTCTTGTCCATGAGACCCACCTTCTGCTCTCTTGACCCAAGAGACTACTGACCACCCAATTTCCCTACCTGGCTCCCATGTTAGCTGATATTGTTAACAATTCTCTCTCCTCAGGCACAGTCCCTCTGTCTATCAAATCTGCCGTCATCACCTCTCCCCTCAGAAAAAAGGCATAAACCTCGCCTCCTCCAAACTACTGTCCCATCTCCAACCTCCCTTTCTCTCCAAAGTCCTTGAATGTGATGACATCTGCTGAATCTGTGCCCATCTTTCCCAAAAAGTCCATGTTTGAATCCCTCCAATCAGATTTCTGCCCCTGCCACAGTACCGCAATGGCTCTTATCCAAATCACAAATGACGGTGTTAAAGATAAACTATCCCTCCTCGTCCTGCTCAACCTGTATGCAATCTTTGACACAGCTGATCACTTCATCCTCCTCCAACACCTGTCCACCATCATCAGCTGGTGGGACTGCACTCACATGCTTCTGATCTTATTGATCTAATCACAGCCTGGGAATCACTTGCAATGGTTTCTCTTCATACTCTCGCAGTTACTTCTGGTGGCCCCCCAGGATCTATCCTTAGCTCCCTTCTATTTCACATCTACATACTGCTCCTCACTGACATCATTTGAAAGCACAGTGTTAGTTTCCACATGTACGCTGACGACACCCAGCTCTGCCTCACCACCACCTCTCTTGATTCCTCCACTCCCTAAATTGTCAGACTGCTTGTCTGACATCCAGTACTGGATGAGCAGAAATTCCCTCTAATTAAAAATTGGGAAGTCCAAAGCCATCGTCTTCAGTCCCCGACACAAACTCCATTCCCTAGGCCCTGACTCCCTCCTTCTCCCTGCCAACTATCTGAGGCTGAACCAGACTGTTCACAGCCCTGGTGTCATCTTTGGCCCTAAGATGCGTTTCTAACCACGTATCCATGCTATCACTAAGCCCACTTATTTCCACCCCAGTGACATAGCCTAGTTTTGTCCCTGCCTCAGCTAATCATCTGCTGAAACCCTCATCCATCCCTTTCTTACTGCTAGACTTGACTATTCTAACACATTCCTGTCCGGCCTCCCATTTCCTACCCTCCATAAGTTTCAGGTCATCCAAAACTCTACTGCCTGTGCTCTAACTCATGCAAAATCCCATTCACCCATCACACTGACCTACATCAGCTCCCATCAAGCAACGTCTTGATTTTAAAATTCTCATCATTGTTTTCAAACCTATCCATGGTCTCACCCTCCCTATCTCTGTAATCTCCTCCAACCCCACAACCCTCCAAGATATCTGCACTCCTCTAATTCTGACCTTGAGCATCCCTGATTTTAATCACTCCAGCATTGGTGGCTTTGTCTTCACCTGCTGAGGCCCCACGCTCTAAATTTTCTCCCTGAACATTTCTACCTCACTTTCTTCCTTTAGAACGTTCCTCAAAACCGACCACTTTGACCACTTTTTTGGTCATCTCCCCTAATATCTCCTTTTGTAGCTCGATATTATATCTTGTATTATAAAGCCCGAGAAGTGGCTTGGGATGTTTTATTCTGTTAAAGACACTATATAAGTACAAGTTGTTGTTGTATATTCTATAAATATAAGTTGTTGTATATTCAGTGCTCGTGTCTTTTGAGCGAGTATTCAGAATTGATTTATGTGCTCTAATAAACAGTGAACGCTGATTTCTGCTTTAAATGTTTCTGAATTGATTATCCTCAGGGCTAAAATGTGACAGGCAGGAAATTTAGCCATCTGATTTCCAGTTCAAGCGCCAACTAGGGGCTGTGGAGCCCAAGATATTCCACTATTGTTCGCCTGATTTGGAGGAAGTTATTGAGCTGTTGGAAGCTAAAATTGGGTGGAAGCTCTGCCTTGCCAGAACTCTACCCATTCTGCTGGGTTGAACCAGAGGCATTGTAAGCTTCTGCCTCAAACAGCTTGAAGCTTCATTTAAACATAAACTGGAAGATGGTGGGAGGGGAAAGATCTTGGTCCAACATGCCATTTCCAACCATTCCAAAGTACAGGATGTTAAACATTTATCATTAACTTGTGAGGTGAAAATCCAGTGTTGCTCAGTGAGAATAATTTTATAATAGATTTTTAAAAATATTCTTTCTTGGGATGTGGGCATAGCTGGTGTTACACCAATGTGTTTTGTTGAATGATAATTTTCTTTGTTCCACGGACTGGAGACCTGAATTTATATATTTTTTTGAAGAAACTGTAAAAGAACGATTAAAACTGGATGACCGCTGGAAATGTAAGATGATCACCTAGTTTGCTACATTGTACCCTACATTGCACAGGACTGTGAGGAGGGAGACAAATGTCTGTGCATTTCCCAGCAAGAACCAAGACCCAAGAAGTTTAAAGAAACTGCTTGTTCTTTTTTTACGAGAGAAAAACTGCTAACTGCTATGTTTTGAATCACTGAGTGACTGTCATGTGACAAGCCCCTCACCATCTGTGGTTTTAAGCTGGTGGTTTTCCTTGCAGCAACAGAGAAGCAACTGGACTCTGATATAAGCAGACCCTAAATGGGGGGCCCTCTCTCTCTCTCTCTCTCCATTCCAGCTTGAAAGCTTTCAAATCGTACTTGTTGACTGACCACCTTTTCATACTCCGGCTACAATTAGAAACCACGTTGGAGGAAATCATTCACATCACTATCTCCAAGACACGCTCTGAACCAGTCATCTACCTCTTCAAACTAAAAGCCTCAGGACCACTAAATTCAGCTGAAGTTATAGTCTGGAAGTCCTTGCTGGGGTCACATGCACAATTCAGGCTTGCTTCTCTGGTTCCGGAAGGCCGAAGAGAGACTTTGTCCATCTGCTTGGTTGTTGCCCTTAAGGTTCTGTAGTCTTGAGACATAGTATCTGCCACCAAGGTTTCCGTGGGACTTTGCAGGACAGAGAGACAGAGAGAGAGAGGTGCTTTCCTCTTGGAGTTCAGTTACAGTCTCTTCCTTCCTGAGGCACAATTCACAAAACCCAGTGTTATATCAGCAGGTATGTCATGCAACCACCTCTTTGTTTAAAAAACAGAAGTGTTTGGAAAGTTGCTTGAAAATCAAAGTTCTTCAGTGGGGTTTGGCTCTTTCAAAGTCAAAGTGTGTCAATGGCTTTTGATCACCACTATTGACATAACCATTCTTGTTAATTGAATGATTGTTCTAACTAAACTGGGTAATTTACCTTTGTCTCCCAGCCAGCCTTTTGGCTTCTCATAAGCAAATTGTGTATGGCCAGCTTTAGCTGTTCTGTTTTTTAAAAAGTTATGAGACAGAAACTACACCTGCCAAATGGAAACATATTAATTTTGTCATCTGGAACACTATTTGAACTGTTACTGGATCTTGAACATAATATGTTTTTAAAAAGACCACAGAGCAGTGGCTGAAAACATGGCTGCACATTTGCATTCTGAGAGACAGTTGCCAGGAGTGACAATGGGAGTGCTCCCTGATTCAATTAGCCAGATGGGTTTTGTCAATAGTGATGATCAAAAGATATTTAGAGTCATTGTCTGTGTAAAAACCAGCATTCCACCACCACCCCCCCCACCACCCCCCAACCCCACTAAGTGTGTCTAGTAAGCTTTGAAGAATCAACAAACCTCGCAGACAAAGAGCTAGTCATATGGCTAACCTGCTGGCCACCCTGAGAATTGATTGAATTGTGCTCACAGAAAAGTTTTAAGACAGACTGCAACTTTGAAGACCAAAGAAAAGCAAGGTCTCTCTCTCTCTCACACACACACACAAAGTCCAGGGACCCACGGAAGTAACAAGCCTCAAGATAAAAGACCCCTGTGGCCTTCTGGTATCAGTAAAACAAGTTTGAAAGTGTGCACTGGGCTCCAATGAGAACTGCAAGAAATACTTCAATCAAAGACTTCACAGAAAAACTAAAAAAAAGTGACTGAATTCCATCTACTACTTCAAACCTTCCACCTTTAATTCTTTCTCCTCTTTTATATATATTTGTGTGTGTTTATCACATATGCATGCTAGCATGGTTGTGTCGTGTATTTTTAGTAGTTTTAACTGAGTTATAGTTTTAAGGTTAATAAACATACACCTTTCTTGTTAAAACTTGCGAAAGCCTGTCTGATTGGTTCCATTACAATTACAATTAAAGAGCAGTGAGCAAGGACTCACTGAGGTGAAGCAAAATACACTGTTTTTAGAAGTTAAACCCTGTCATGGCCAAACCAGGAAAAAGGCGACAGGGGAGCCTGAGACCCCTTCCTCACCTGGTCGTAACAGTTATTTGTGATAATGTCCAGTAAAAAGTTCTCAAAGTTTCATACAACAAAATTAATATTTTCCATTTGATATGTGGGTTTTTCCATCACAGTCACTCTCAAGGGAGGTTGATTTATCAACAAGTGCAGTGTACTTTGAGATGATGAAGATCACGTAACAGGGTGGGTCATGAGAAGGCCGTCATTATCCACCCCAGTACCAAAAATGACCATGGTTAACCCAACTTAATGTTCTTCAGTGAGAGACCTACCATCACTACCCAGTCTGGCCTACATATGACTCTAATACCAAACTACATAATTGACTATTAATACCCTCAGGGCAGCTAAGGATGGGAAACAAATATTGTTCACATCCCAAGAATAAATAACAACATTCACAGATATGAAACCCATAATTTTCCATTCATTAAATGTGATTGGGCCCAGGATTTCTTGCGATGTTGTCTCTTGCAAATGTTGCTCCCTACAGAAAGATCAGGAGCAAAGTATCATCCTGCAGTGATTAATAACGTATTAGAGAAGCCAAAGCTATATTTGCGAAGTTCTAAACCTGGGACTGGAGCAAAAATACAAGGACTGCAAATCGGGCTCTGTAGTGCCTGTAGTTTTGCCACGAAGGGTGCTGTTTTGTTTTCAAAATTGCGTCCAAGCTGCACATGCATATTTTCGGTTTTGCCCACTCCAAATGCCAACTTGATCAGGGCATTGGCATGGGCATTAAGAGCCTTCACCAGAAGTATGCAGAGTCGGCAGATTGTAATGTCAGTCAGCATGTAACATTGATTTGATGTCAGTGCTGCCATTTTCAACCTCGTCACTCCAGATAATACCCTCTCTTAAATATGTATAGCATTCAGCAACGGGAAGGCTGTCCCACCACTGTTATATAAAAGGGATCATCAACCACTTTCAACTTAGTTGCTGATTAATTTCAACCTGCTCTGTCTGCGTTTGTAGAAGTGGTATGAGTTTTCTACTGCTGTTTAAAGTTGGTGAAATTGACAGGGAGTGGTTTTGCATGTGTAGGAGGCCTTGCTTTTGACTTCAATAATTCTGGTTAGCCTACATGCTCTCAGTCATGGGTAATGTACTTACCAATCCCCTTGACCTGCATCCCCAGGAGATTGAGAAGCTGTGTGAAGGAGAAGGAAGTTGAGAAGGTCTCTCAGTAGGAGGCCTTATCCACCTCGGATCTTCAGGGAGATTTTTGCTGACCTTAACCTAAGCCAGGAACAGTGTGTGTGTCATCTCTGGATTATAAAGGAGATGCTCATGAAAATTTGCTTCTTCTTGCAGGCAAACCTGTAGCCTCAGAGAAGGGCAAGGACGGTGCTGCCAGAGGCTGTGAAGGTGACCCTGGCCATGAATTTCTTCATGCTGGGTTTATTCCAGGCTGGAGCAGGTCTAACATCTTGCAATTCACCATTCAATGTTATATAAGGGAGGTGACAGATGTTCCTTATGCCAGGAGAGGTGAGTTCATTGTGTTCTTTGAGAAGCAGGCTAAGATCTTAAGCTTTCCCATGGTGCAGGATGCCACCAACTGCACACAAGCGGCTTTGTGGGCGCCACATCCAAATGCTGAGATGCACTGCAACTGCAAAGGTTACCATTCGGTGAATGTGCAGTTGGTATGCAACTATGCTCAACACATCATGCTGGTGAATGCCCACTATCCTGGCAGCAGTCATTATATTTTCATGCTGCACTGTACACTCTGTGTTTGAGCCACCATGTCAAACCAGAGGGTGGCTACTGTACATTACATTTGACTAATGATTCCATGCCAAAGAAGCACATAAAAGGCTGATTAACAAAATTGAGGTTTATGGAATAGGAGGATCAGTGTCCAATTGGATAACAATTTAGCTCAAGAACAGAAAACTGCGAGTCATGGTAAATGGTTGCCTTTCAGACTGGAGGATGGTGGACAGTGGTGTTCCCCAAGGGTCAATGTGAGGAACACTGCTTTATATATATATATATACATATATATATATATATATTTAATTTATAAAAATATATGTTTAGGTAAACGTCCTGGATGTTGGAATAGAGTAAAATTTCAAAATTAGCCTATGATACCAAACTTGGAGGTGTGGCAAAGAGTGAGGATGATACCAATCGACTGCAACAGGACATAGATTGGCGAGTAGAATGGGTAAACAAGTAACGGATGGAATTTAATGCACAGACGTGTGGGGAGATGAATTTTGGAAGAAGGGATAGCGAGAGACATTATATACTTAATGGCACAGTTACAAAGTGTGTGTAGGACAGAGGAACCTGGGGGTGCATGTGCACATGTCTTTGAAGGTGGCAGAACATATTGAGAAAGTAGTTAGCAAAGCATATGGGATCTTGAGCTTCATAAATGGAGATATTAAATACAAAAGCAGGCAAGTTATATAGAAAAGTTATATAGCTCTGGTTTGGCCACAAGTCGAGTGTTGCATCCAGTTCTGGTCGCCACACTTTAGGAAGGATGTTAGGGTCCTTGAGAGAATGGTTCCAGGGATGAGGAATTTTACCTACAAGGTGAGGTTAGAGAAGCTGGGGTTGTTCTCCTTGGAACAAAGGAGATTGAGGGGAGATTTGATAGAGGTGTACAAGATTATGATAGGTATACAAAGAAAAACTGTCCCCATTAGCTGATGAAAAAAGGACTAGGTGACACAGATTTAAGGTTTTGGGCAAGAAATGCAGGGGGTGGGGGGGGTGGGGGGGAGGTGCGGTGGCGAGGTGATGTGAGGAAGATGCTTTTTTATGCAGAGAGTGGAAATGTCCTGGAACACGCTACCTAGGAGGGTGGTGGAAGTGGACACAATGAATCATTTCATAAGAAAGTTGGATGGGCACTTGAGGGAAAAATAAACTTGCAGGGCAACTGTAAGGAAGAGAAGTGCTTTTTGATACAAGCTGGGTATTCAACCAGTATGCTTTGAGAAGCTGATGGGTGAAAAGCTCATTTTAAAATTAAAACCTGCTGAACTATTGCAAAGCAGCAAAACCAGATGGTGCAATCAAGAAAGAACAAAGACGTTGTGTACCTAAAGGACACATCTGTGTAAACGATGAGGAATTAAGCTTTGATGAGCTTACACAGCACTCAATAGGCCTCATCAATAAATAATCCTTATCAGAAAGTTTGCCAGGTACTCAGTTGAGATTTCCATGAGCTAGTCATAGAGTTATAGAGTCAATTACAGCATAGGACGAGGCCATTAAGCCCTTTAAGTATATGCTGGCTCTTCGGAGCTATGCTGCCAGTTCCTTCACTGTTGCTGGGTCAAAATCCTGGAACTCCCTTCCTAACAGCATTGTGGGTCTACCTACCCCAAATGGACTGCAGCGGTTCAAGATGGCAGCTCAGCACCACCTTCTCCAGGGCAATTAGGGATGGGCAATTAATGCTGGCCTGGCCAGCAACGCCCACATCCCATGAACGAATAAAAAAAAGCATACTCTCTGTTTTCTACCAGCCAGCCAAACTTCTATCCATGCTAATATGTTACCCCCTACACCATGAGCTCCTACTTTGCGCAATAACCTTTTATGTGGCACCTTGTCAAATGCCTTCTGGAAATCTAAGTACAGTATAATCAACGGGCTCCCCCTTATCCACAGCACATGTTGCTCCTTCAAAGAAGTCCAATAAATTGGTTAAACATGATTTACCATTCATAAAACCACGTTGACTATTCCCAATTACCTGAGTTTTTCTAAGTGCCCAGCTATAACCTCCTTAATGATTGATTCTAACACCTTCCCCACGACAGCCGTCAAGCTAACTGGCCTATAGTTACCTGTTTTTTGCCTCCCCCTCCCCACCCCGTCCCCGTCCCCCCGACCTCTTGATTGGAGGAGGTATATTTTCTACTTTCCAGTCTGATGGAATCTTTCCAGAATCTAGCGAATTTTGAAAAATTAACACCAATGCATCTACTACCTTATTAGCCACCCCTTTTAAGACCCTAGGATGAAGC
This sequence comes from Heterodontus francisci, assembly GCF_036365525.1. Taxonomy (NCBI): domain Eukaryota; kingdom Metazoa; phylum Chordata; class Chondrichthyes; order Heterodontiformes; family Heterodontidae; genus Heterodontus; species Heterodontus francisci. Next base: position 109,656,285 of record NC_090376.1, read on the forward strand.
CCATCAGGACCCAGAGACTTTTCAGCCCGCAGCTCCATCAGTTTGGTCAGAAACGCTTCTCTGGTGATTGTAATTTCAGCAAGTTCCTCTCTTCCTTCCATCTCCTGATTTACAGCTATTGTTGGAATGTTTTTTGTATCCTCTATAGTGAAGGCAGAAGCAAAATATTTGTTCATTTCATCTGCCATTTCCTTATTATCTACTATTAACTCCCCATTCTCACTCTCTAGAGGAAATTTTTCAATGGAATGTATTTTTGTTGACCATTTTGAATTGTTTCTTTAAATGTTTCTCACTGTTTATTTACTATCGAACCTTTTAGTCTACTTACCACTCAACCTCAACCAGCTCTCTCCTCATACCTATGTAATTGACTTTGTTTCAGTTTAAGATTCTTGTTTGTGATTGGAGTATGTTGCTTTCAAACTTAATATGGAATTCAATTGTATTATGATTACTGTCTCCCAGCAGATCTTTTACTATGAGATTACTAATTAACCCTGCCTCATTACACAATATGAGATCTAAAGTAGCTTTATCCCTAGCTGGTTTTACAACATATTGCTCCAGAAAACTGTCATGAAAACATTTGTAAACTCATCTTCAAGACAACCTTTGCCAATTTGATTGGCCCAGTCTATATGAAGATTAAAGTCCCCCACAATTATTACATTGCCTTTGCTACAAGCCTCAATAATTTCTTGTTTAATGCTCTGTCCAATGGTATATCTACTGTTAGAGGGCTTATAAATAAATCCCATGAACATTTCTGACTCTTGCTCTTCCTAATCTTTACCCATACTGATTCTACTTAATCATCGTCTGAGCCAAGTTTCTTTCTCACTAATGCCCTTATGTCATCCTTTACTATTAGGGCTACCCCTTCTCCTACGCCATTCTGTTTGGACCCTAATTCCTCAAACTTCCTCAGGTGGAAGTAGGAATGATGTTCTGCTATCTTGTTGATCCCTATGTGGACCATGACAACCGGATCCTCCCCATCCCCCTCGCACTCCAAGTTTGTTTCCAGTCACGAGGAAATGTCCTTAACCTTGGCACCTGGTCGCAGTTGCAGAGAACACTATCTATCCCCCTGAATATACTGACTCTATCACTATCACATTCCTTTTCAGTCCCACCACTTGAACGGCATCCTGCACCATGTTGCCATGGTCAGGTTGCTCATCCACCCTGCAGCCCTTGTTTTTATCCACACAGGTAGCTAGCACTCTTACCTGTTGGTCAAAACCAAGGGTTGAGGCTCCCCCATCACAATATGCTGGATTGCCATACCTGCCTGACTCGCAGTTACACCCTCCTGTCCCTCACCACTGAACAACTCTAAAGTTTTACTTAACCTAAGGGGTGTAACTGCCTCCTGGAATGAAATATCCAGGTAACTCTCCTCCTTCCTGATGCTCTGCAATGTCTGCAATTTAGGCTCCAGCTCAGGAACTGAGCCAAAGTTGCTCCAGCTGCAGACACCTGCTGCAGATATGGTTGACCAGGACTACAATGCAATCCACCAATTCCCACATGTTGCAGTCACAGAACATTACCATCGCTGCCATATCTGTCTAACCTTATTATTTAATTAGTCAATTATTTAGGAATTTAATCAGCTAAAGTCTCTAGCTTGTAGGCAAAAGAACACTCACTAGCTATTGGAGGTTGAATAAAAAGATATAAAAAGCAGCACCCCTTTCCCCCTCTGCACCACATCCCCGACATAGCACTCAGTCCTTGAAGCACTCTGTCATCAGCTTACTCTGTGCTACCTGTTGGGTATGAGTCATGCTTGATTGAGACTATTGGTAGGTGAGTGAAGGGTGTGTGGTGAATGGAGCAGTTGTGAGGCTAGTGGTTCATTTGTAATGAGATGGCACCTTGAAGGTGCATTCATTGATCTTGACCACTTGTGTGAGGTAATTGATGTTTTAGTAGCACAGCATCCAGGTCCTCAGAGTTATACTGTTGGCATTGACCATAATAGCTATCTGCTCCTTTGTAATGTCCCTCTGGAGAGCCACCTGGCCCCTTGAGGGAAGAGGACCTCTCTCCTCCTGTCTATCTCCTGCACCAATACCTCTCGTGGTGCATTGCAGAAACTTGGCCTGTGCACCTTTTCCACTCCTCTTTCTGCTCAAACTCCTCCCTAGCCACTTTCAGCACCTGCTGTAGGCAGAATATGCTGACTTTAAAAGGTGCTAACTTCACAGAAATATGGGCCTCTTGCTGAAGCACACAGCCACTTAGAGGCATGCTTAGCACTGGGCGAGGCGCCACTATCATTTGTATTAGCGAGCACCATGAGCTTGCGTGCTGCCTGTATTGCTATGAATGGGCACAGGTTAATTGCGCAATGTGATCTCTGCACCATTTACTGGTCTTATCCAGTACTCCCCACACAAAATCTACTGTGAGTTATTATATGAATACTTAAGGTTTTCATATTATATTCCTTTCACTGCCATTTTAAATAAAGCAACTTAATGCCTCACTAAAAATAGCTGACGGGGAATTTGATACCAATCTTAACTCATACAGTAATATCACTGAGGCAATTTCAAGGCTATAATTTTTATCGCACAGAATTTCTGCAAAATTTAAATAAAAGAGTAGAAATATTTAACAGTGTAAGAGGAAGAGGAAGTGGTCCTTTGCACTTTACCTACTTGTTCTTCTTGTTGCTGTTGTGTGCCAAGATGGCTTCACTGCCTGAATGCACTACGAGCTGCAACATACAGTAAGTTACATCATTCAATCTTATTACTTACAGATGCAAAATCCATATTTCTATAGAAAATGACACATTTATGAAGTCATGTAAAATAGAGCTGTTGACAAAATATTAATAAATATATTGCAGAGTTCAGTAGTTTGTGCAGCAAAGAGATTTTCAAAAATTCAATTGCTCTGCAGAAGAGAAATGAAAAGTAACCTTTTAATCTTCCATTCAAATTGGGATAAGGATTTAATTTTATGGCTGGGAAAGGAAATCTTGCCAAAGGGGAGCTATGTAGCTATGTAATTGCATGATTTCCTGCTAAACAGACCTAGCTTGGTGCTGTCTATATCTTGCTAACAAAGAAAAGCAGGCATGAAGATGGCTACCCCAAGGTCAAGTTGTGTACTTTATAAACACTGTGGCTGTTGACCTGATAAACAGTCTTCCTGTACGGGCCTCACTTTAACAGAGCTCCAGTACTCTGGAGAGACTGAGCATTAGTGCAGTTGAGTGATCTCCCCTGTTCACACCAGGAATCCTATGCTTCACATAGCACTGTGTGTTATTTTTATATACAAGAGGCACTGGATTACAGCAGATCTATATTTGTGTTGAGCAGCCGTGTTTACTTTTAATTCATCAGAAATGTGTGGTTTTACAAAGCAGTTTGCATGGCAATGAATATTTATTTTCTGGATTCATTACTAGCAGGAAACACATTGAAACAAATGTAAATAGCTGTAAATCATGATACGTTGGCAGCAGTGAATTATGGACTAGTAGCACCTTCCTAATAGAGAGTTATATTCCCAGCTAACTGATCCAATCATATCCAAGTAGTCTGCCTACTTCTAGAAAGGATCGGAATTCTGAAATATGACATTTACATTTGAACATGCTGATACTACGTTCCTGTGAGTGTTATTTTTACACAGGCAATCAGCACATTAATTTTAAATGGATTAAAACGGCATAAAAATAAAACATACAGGAATACAGCACTAGCTCGTTATATGTGCATGTGTGGACTTCACTGATGAACATTTCTACCTATGAATCTTGAGGCTTAAGCAAATCTCTTTCCTCCATTATCTTTTTTAATTCAATTATAAACATTATTTGTGTAGAAATATTTACAGTAACATAGCATACTGCAATGAGAAAATTGAAAATGTTGCATTTTCCCCATGCAACAGAGAATCTGTACCCTTGGAAAGCAGCGTCAGAAGAACTTCTGGAAGGTTAAGGTTGAGATAGGGGGGCTATAAGCGAAGACTTGAATGAAAGAGTGAAAGTAGCTTTATAACAGTGAGAAAATGAGAGAGCATAATGGGGTGGTCTATTTGGATTTGTCGTCAACCTACTTGCAACAGGCTAAACAACTCTGCTGGATTCACGAGGGCTTGCTATGCCAAAATTGCCATCTTACATGTGTGTGGACCATTTTCTGGCTGCTCACCTGCTCCTTTTGCTTTCAAGTATGAGACGATAAAGGAGCTGGGTGATGAAAGCCCTCGATTGGAACTATCTGGCTTTTACTACCACTAAGGAGGTCAAGGTAGAACACCCACCACCACCCTTGCTGTGTCTTCTGAAATAACAAGCTGCACTGTTGAAATTAAATGGTCACTGCAGTGCAGGCAAACATTAACTTTTCAGAATGGACCTTCACACATAAAGCATATGCGTCGAAGCTTTCTCACAACCAATGGCAATGCCATGGAGGCTTTGGATGGTTTGTGTTAGGTGTATGTTTTTGGGTGAGTCCAGACTGCAATTCTTCTTTTCTTTTGATAGTATTAGAATGTGAAACTTTTGTTGTTAAATTGAACTGTGTCCATTTTCTCTGTAATTCTTTCAAAAAACATGAAACCATTCAGAAGACAGAGCAGTTTGAACCTTGTGTAGGTTGGATTATTCTGCAGACATCCAGCACTGTTTGAAATATGGTTTGTGTATTGAAAATGTTAGTAGTGTGCCTTTTTAAACCTCTTAAAATGCAGAAGTTATTTCTCATCAAGCAGGTCTCTACTGATTTTAAGGAACATTAGACTGAATTTTATGGGCCCCCGTGATGGAGTCAGAGGCAGGGATGCCCACAGAATCACGACGGGAGGCGGTGGGCCAAACACCAAGCGATTTTGACGGGGCAGGATAAGCCACCAACGGCCTACCTGTCCAGAAGCCAATTGAGGTCCTTAAGTAGCCTATGAATAGCCTCTTAAGGGCCTCTTCCCGCCATTGCTGGGATCTAACCAGCAGCGGGGGAGGTGAGGAGGGGGGCAGGGGTGGGGCAGGGGTGGGTCTCTGCCATGTGGGGAGGGCACCTTGTAATACGAGGTGCATTCCCTATAGGCTTGTGGGGGCGGGGTGCATACTCCATGGGCAATCTGTGGCCCACGGAGAATCCCCGTGAGCAAAACCTCCACCTCCATGGATCCCCCTCCCCCTGGACTACATGCCCACCCTCTCACTGCACCTCACCGGGGCCTTACAGACTGACCCTGGCATCCTCACTTCACTTACCTGAGGTCCTGGGTTCCAGTGCTGGGCCTGGGTTCAGGGCCTCTTCAGTACAAGCAGTGGCCACCACTCCCAGTGGAGCTGCAATACTGCTGAGCTGCCAGCCTTCTGATTGGCCAACAGCTCATGGAGACAGGATCCCCATCTTTAAAGGGATGAAGATCCTTGCACTGGAAACTTCACCTCTACAGCAATGGAGGATCATGCAATGGGGGCACGCGAAAAGGTTGAGGCGAAGTCCCCCTCCTTTTTGGCCCAGCACCGAGAGCCCCGTCGGCTGGCTGCACAAGGTCCCAGCCATTATATACAAACAGCAAGTTTAAAACAAAAATCCAACATCTAATCCCTTGTCATGGTTCATAGTGCAGATTTTCTGTGAACCTTTCGATTTCTGATCATGTAGCAATCGTGGTTGAGGCATCTTGTGCATTTTATTTTCCCTCATCTAAGTTAAAGGCTAGAGGATAATTAAGCACAATGTAAAGATACCCGCAAAATCTGCAAAATAGTTACATTACTCTGAGAAGAAAGAGCACACCATAGTACTTTTCTTCGAGGCACTCCCATGTTTCTGAAGTCCTCCTCCTCATGGAATTTTTTACATCTACCCAAGAGGGCAGATGAGGCTCGATTTAATGTCTCATCTGAAAGATGGCACCTCCAAGAATGAAGCACTCCCTCAATACTATGGATATTTTAGCTGATGCGCTCAAGTCTCTGGAGTGGGGCTTAAACTCACAGAATCACAGAATTGTTACAGTGTATTAGGAGGCCATTCAGAACATCGTGCCTGCACCTCACAATCTTCTGACTCAGAGGCAAGAGTGCTTTCATTGGTCTCAAGCTGACAGTTTTATCCACCCTTTAGTTCTATATCTATCTTGGGATATTTTGTGACTGTGAGGGAAAAGGAAGAGAAATGATGATGTGTGTCAGTTACACAGGGTGTCACACTCACGCAATACAAATGAGCTATAAAATGAACTTATGAAATAAACTTGAAATTAATACTTTTCCTGTAAAACAAAATGGAGTCGAGAGGTCAGGTGACCTTTTCTTTCCTGCCGAAACACAGGAAACTGCAAGAACCCTGAGCGAATTTTATTGTCTGGACAAGTCTTGGTGAAGCAATTAAAATACAAAACCAGCTTTCTGGACAAATCTTTAAGAAGTCATTAAGATGCAAGCGGGCCTTTCTATGGTGATGGCTGCATCATTCCAACCAATTGAGTTAACAATAGTGTGGCAGAGTTTTTGACTCCAAAGCTTGAACTCCAGAGAATGGGTGTGGAAAGCTCTACTTTATCAAGATAGTATGTATATGATTGAGTGACACCTGAACTCCATTGTCTGACAATGGCCTAACCATAAGAAACTACTTATGAATTCAATGGAAGAGAAACTCTGATCACATGAAAGAAAACAGGTCCCTGATAAGGAGTTTTAATAAAGTTATATTCTAGGCAGACAAGGACACAGAGAGAAGAGAAAGAACCCTGCCTAACACAACCAGCTTTTAAGTTACAAGTAGGCAGAGACTGGAGTTGGCCTTGAACTCCCCACCTGATAAATTGTACCAGGGTTTTGCCACGGAACTTTGACGGGAATATAACAGGAGAAATCTGTAACAGTGCATCAGTCCTCCTAAACCTCCCAAGCTTTTCTTCAGTGAACAAGCAAAAATTACAGGCTTACACTGTTTCAAGTCTTCACCCAGGGAAAAGCAAGTGTAACAGAGAACTCTGAAAATCATAAGACCTAAACACATGTTACTTTATAATGTCTATCTTTTCTTGAGTGTGTGTGTATCTGTATGTGAGAGACTGGGTGTAGTTGTGTATATTTCAGGTATTATACAATAAACATTTATCTTTCTTAAAACTTCTGAGAAAACCTGTCATTTGTCTGTTCCTTACAATCAAAGCACTCAGGGATTAAAACACTTTTTAAAACATGCTGTCTTCGGTCAGTCGAGAGGTGAAAAAAAGGGGGACCCATCCCTACCATCTCTCACCTTCCCGTAATAAGGGGGACAGACCTGACGGATCAGCTGGTCTAATCTGATGTTTGTACGTAATTGCACACAATCCCCCAACTGGGGTCAAGCCAAGTGCCCTGTAGAGATAGAGTATCACAGGCTGTGATTTGTATTCTTTCCGATTGATTATACAACCCAAGATTCTTTCTTTCTTGTTGATCACTGCCACATATATACAAGCAGTTTCAATGATCTGTTCATCAATTCCCCGCCCCAACCCTTTTTCTGTACTATATCCTTTAGACTGCCACCGTTTAGTTAATAGTTCCAATATTTAGTCTCACTCCCTGGTTACATCAATTTGCACTTGTCAACATGTGCTGTTTTTGAGCCAGGCTTCCCAACCTGTCTAGACATTTTGCAGCTTCTGGAATTATGTTGCAAAGTTTGTTATCAGAAAACATTTGTTCTGGCGCAGCCACCACATGATGAGACAACAAACTTTTTCATTGTGATTTATTCTACATTTTAAAAAATAACTTTCAGTGCCAGATGTGTTTGAGGAACTGATAACATCATCAGGCTGCTGGTCATGTCATTGCACTTTCTCTCCTTGAACCCAAAACACTGATCTCTAACAAGACCAATCCTAAACCTAACTCTGCCTATTCAATGTCTTTTAAGGAAAGATACAATAATACCCCATTTGAATCCATTTGTATTCTCAATGCACTAGTCACTCTGACAGCCTTCCTACTTGATAGCACTAACAAACCACATATTTTCCCACTCAACAGCAAGCCCAGTTGTTCATCGATGTTTAGACAGAACAAAAATGGAGTAACAGGAAAATCATATTGTAGAGACAGAAGAAAAAATAGAAAGAACTAGTTACACTGAAAGATATTAAGAAACCTATTGGTAAATTAAAATGGAAAAAAATGAAGTGATTCAAAGAATGTTTAGAAAACTAAAAAGTGCATCTATTACATCTCCAGATAATTTTTAATATGTTTTATACTGACAAGGAGAGCAAACAAACATTTTACCTCTGTATAGAGTGAGGGATCATTTTAACTCCTTATACAGGGCGGGTGGGGGAGGGGGAAAGAGAAAGAAAGCATATTTTAACTGAGGGAGAGTGAGCACATTTAACTATATTCAAGAGGAGAAAGAGAGGGTGGCGAGGGGAATATTTCTATATGCACAGAATAGTGACAAGATTTGTCCCTATATTCAAGGAGGCTGAACAGCTGAACAGTTTTTAAAAGTATTTTTAAGTCTTTATATGTAGAGAGATTGAGAATTGTACTTTTATTCAGAAATAGAGAGTATTTTACCTCCATGTACACAAACAGATTGAGTATTTTAATTGTGTATACAGAAGGATGATTTAAACTACCTATCAAGGGAGAAAAACTGCAATTATCAGTGACCCAGATGAAATATCAGAGATTCAGGATAGACCAGAACCAACTAAAGAGAAACTGTGGCAGCTTCACAATGGGCGCTTTTTGTACCAAACTTTTTAACCTAAATACACAACACACAACATACAATGATTAACTTCTTGCATTATTTAATCAAGATGTAGAATGTTTATATCTACCAGGAGCCCACACTGGTGCTCAACATAACTCTCAGTAAATTTTTCCTTACTTAATAAACTTAATATCTAACTGCTATTTGCAAAAATATTACACTTGAATGAAGGGAGTCATAAACAAAAGGACTTTGAAATATCTGGCAAGGCCTGGTCACATACACTCTATTTTCTCTGCTTTAATTACCACAACTACTGCTGCTGCATTTTGCCTGAAGCAGTTTCTGGAACATCCAGACCATACCCGCTCTATATTCAGCAATGCTGAGGATGTGCTTCTGTTATGTTCTTGCTGAATTTCCTAAGGTGGAATGCTCTACTAATGCAAATTGCTCCATCTAGTGGTCCAGCAAGAACAATTGCAATTCATCCATTAAACAATTTAATCAGAATCGAGTTGAAATGACAGTCGTTGCTCTAATTTAAACTCAGACTTCTACCAACACATTAAAGTTACTAGACTGTTACATTCAGGAAACATTATTATGAATATGAGCTTATAGGATTGCTTCCTTCCACTCCACAACCAGACTGAGATGAGCACCTGGTAACTTAATTATAATACTGTTCTGTTGAGGGCAATATTGGAGTGGGGGGTGGGGGGGGGGGGGGAGGTGATGTAAAACCTGTTCCATTCAGAAACCAATTACAATCTGTTCTATTGTGGTCTGTCTCTTGAGTTCTGCAGAGTATCTTCCCATTCTCTGAAGGATAAATTAAGTAAAATCCCAGGATATCTGTCTCATCCTGCTTTCTGCATTATATGCATACTTCTGCAAAGAGCTTAGGCCCCAGATTTGATTTGTTAAATCATTAGTCTTTTAGGCAGATGGGGCTTCATCTGGGAGCCCAGCAAGACAGCAGGAAGAAACTCAAGCCGGATAGTTTATATGTTACTGCTTCCAGGTGACATCCATTGCAAGTTTTTCACATCATTCATTTTCAGTCATCAGCTGTGCTTGTGTTGTCTCAACTATTCTCAAACTGGATCCCAATTTCGAATTTTTGGTTGATAATACTATTACTGATTTGCTTCATAATTTGGAATAAATTAACTCAATAGAAATTAAAGAAATATTTAAGACATGGAACCACTGGGTACACTTGAGGTCTTGAATGGGCATCACTGCGGCTAGAGTACAAAGTTGATAATGGAGATAATTTTACTTAATTTGGTAAGTTTCTTTTCTTTAATTTGGGAATTTATTCTTTGTGCCCAGCTAAAAAGGGGAACATGACACCAGAACACCCTAGTGCTGTCTTTAATAGTTCCAATTCTACAATTAAAATAGTAGAACTTGTGGGCAATTCAAATTTCATTTCTATACCTGCTAGAGAAGAGAGGAAAGGCTAACATTGGTTGAATCCATACTGCATGTTTTATCTTAATAAATAGATGCAACAGGGAAACCATTTGATAGAGAGGCAGCTATTGATTTCAATATGAATTTTGAGAATCTTTTTTTAAAAATGAGGTTGGAGGAGCATTGGTGTGATTCCTGAGACTCCTGTGATGAGTTTGTGTCTATACAAGGCTCTTGTAACTGTTTCTTCATGTCTGGGATTATTGGGTTCATTTTTTAATCTCATGAATAGTAATAGAAGTGTACGGAAGGAGGGCTGGCATGAGGAGTTTGCGAAGGTAATGAAACTGGACTTCAGGAATGGGTTCATGAATACCAGAATTAAGGATGCTTTCTTTAGCCAGTTTTTCAATCCCAGCCCTCCATAAATTGTAAGTCCTCTGAAATGTCACTGCCTGCATCCTCACGCACACTAGCTCTATATTTCCATTCTTCCTATTCACGATCAAGCTCCAATGAAATTAATTCAACATGTTCATCATTGCATTCATATCCCACAATGAATTTGCCACACCCTGTCTTTGTGATTTCCTCCAGTCCTCTGCTCCATCATGCACATTTTACATTTTACTCCTTTAACATTAAGCTTCTCCTTGCCTTCTGCTCCATTAATGAATTCTTGTTCAAACAATGCACTGATGCTCCCTATCCAAACACTTCACTTTGCAACCTCCTTCCCTTTCAAAACACTTTAATTGTACCTTCAGTCTTCATCGTCTCCATTTTGGCATCCAGTTTTTAACTACTTAATGTGCAAGACTTTAAGATGTCTTCCTACATATGAGTGCTTTAGAGATGCAGGTTGTTTTTGAACCTTCCTTCCCACCCTCCCTCCACAACTTGATAAAAACCCAGATGTCAAGGAAAAGTTTGATCATGGCAAGATTTGAGCAATTTCATACAACAGGATGAAACTGTCACCTAAAGGAACTTGTGATCTTATTAGCAACATCCTTCTGTTATGCAGTGTGGGTGGTGTGTAACAGCTTAGGTAAGGATGTTTAAATAGGTTTATTCAGAACTGCTAAGCATGTCTCCCCAGCTGTTTTGTCTCCACTTGCATTGTTTTTAAAGTGACCGCTCCTACCACAGGTGGCATTAAAATAAGACCTTTTAAAATTCTAGTCTTAATATTTTCTGACATTAGCTTTTGGTTCTTTTCTGATTTCTGTTGACAGTGCTATAGCAAATCTTACTGACACAGAAAGACGACTTTTTTTCCACTTGTTTTTGGGATGTGGCAAAACTGGTATAGCAATACTTATTGCCTATCCTAAGTTGCCTTGAGGACATTAAATGTCAACCAAAACATTTGGGACTAGAATCACATCTAGGCCAGGCCAGGTAGAAGTGGAAATTAGGGCCCTCAGAAGGGCATTAGTGAACCAGTTGGCTTTTTAATGACTATTTGGCAGAATTCAAGGTCATAGTTCAAAAGTTACCACAAATTTTCATTGAATTCAGTTTCACAACTTGGCGGGAGTTGAACTTGTGACCTCTGGCTACCAATCCTGAATAAAGATAAAATACTTTGTGAAGGAAGCATAACTTTATTAAAGTCCATCTCGTATATCTTTTCAGTTTGAGCACCATAATCTTCCCAATGCAATCCTCTTTGGTTTGCCAACTTTTTACCAAGTTGTTGAAGCTCAGTAGAAGGACACCATTGTCAGCAAGACTGCACATAATCAATACATCGGAACTCTTTCAGTTTCCCATTATACGGAACGTCAGCAGTTAGGAAAGGGTCACAATCTGAGAGAATATCTTCATAAAGCTATCAGCCTTGGCTTAGTGCTAGCACTCTCACCTCTGAGTCAGTAAGTCATGGGTTCAAGCACTGTTCCAGAGTCTTCAGCACATAATCGAGGCTAATGGTTCAGTGCCGTGCAGCACTATCAGAGGTGCTGCATTTCAGATGAGATGTTAAACTGAGGTACTGTCTGCCCTCTTGGGTGCATGCAAAGGATCCCATGACAATATTCAAAGAGGAGCAAGGGAGTTCTCCCAATGGTCTGGATGATAATTATCACTCAAACAATATGATTTTAAAAATCTGGTCACTAATCTCAATGCTGTTTGTGGGACCTTGCCATATGTAAATTGACTACCATGTTTCCCTACATTAGAACAGAAACCACACTTCGAAAGTACTGCCTTGGCTGTAAAGTGAGATTGTGACTAGTGCTACATTCTCTACAGGGTACAACAGGCTTGCTAGTGCAGATATGATTTGTGCACTATACACAATGGCTAGTATAACGTGGCCCAGGTAGCCCCAGGTCACTACCGAGACTTAAGTATCGTAGTGTAATTTAATTTTCTGTAGATGCATTTAATTGTTCCTAGGTTTCCTAATTATCTAATCCTTAGCTATGTTGTGATGGCCTTCAGTATACATAATTATCCATGAGCAATCTTGTTGTGTGACTTTACTTGCTGCACTACTCAAAAAATAGTAAAGCTGCAAGCACCCGAGTATACATGTAAGGGTGAACCAGAATGAATAACGCTTACTTATTCCCTGGTTACAGTATAATGAGTAATTGTTATGCTCTAGAATTTGAAACAAGAAAAGTCAGCTTTTTCTGAATGAAAAAACAATAGATTAAAAACCTGGATCCACTTAAGAGGCAGTCAAACTGTCATGTTAATTTTAAAATGGAACCGGAAGGTGTCCGGCTCAGTATTCACACTTTAATAAGGTGTGAACAGCTGCTTGAACTGCACAAAATAGTCAAGTGCTTAATATAGTTTAAGCAGCGCCTTTGTAATTGATGCCATTTGCTTTATATAGACGGCTGTCCTGGATAACCGGTGATTGTAAGTGGTGGGATTTGTTTATAAATTCAAGTCCTTTCCTTCCTTTTTCTTTAAAGGAATGAACTCATTAGGCATTTAGAAACCATGGATGTATTTGGGAACTCATTATTGCAGTGGAACAGTTACATTTTCTAAGTAAATCAATAAATGTAGAAATTTGACTTATCTAAGATGGAGGCTGTAATGAGGCTTAGGTATTCAGGTTGTGGGGTCACTGGGTACACACTGAAAATTAGAAGCTGCAGTCTTTTTCTGCCACAGGCACCTCACAGAAGTGGCTTCAGCTTCAGGAAAAATAAAACACTGAATAACTTATGTGCCCTTTGTACATATGTTCTCAGACTGGTTCCATCTTGAGCAGTTGATTGAGCAGCTTCTCCAAAGATGGTAGTGACCACATTGAGATGCTGTCTGGCCTGGAAAACTAGATGAAAGCACTGGACTACATGAATACAAAATGGATATGCATAAAAAACAGACTTTTGCTGATTAGTCCACATTTTTTGAAATAGATAACTTGCTGAAAAAACATGGCTGTTAGGCAGATGGGTGTCAATCCTCACTGCAAACCACCCACCCTACCCCCGCCACCACCTCCCCCCCCCCCCCCCCCCCCACCTCCCACCGCCCCCAGAACACCACAACTCCCAGCAAAAGGCATTGCAGGAAGCCAATCGGCAGAAATCAGATATAAGGTTACCAGTGAGTGGCTCCATTTCTAGCCCAGGATGCTGATGGGAAGGCATCTAAGTTGGTAACATTCAGTGTGCAATACCAACTGGAGCACAAGACTGTAATCAGGCCACCTGCCCACCTTGGTGAGTGAGGGGATGGTTGGTTACATATTGGACACATGGGAAAGGAAGAGCTTACTTCCCAAGGGCATAAAAAGAGGGGGAAAGTATTCATAAAAAGTGAAGCTACCCTCAACTATGTTCCTACCTACATTGTGCTACATAATAACATATATTATTTGCCAGTTATTAAAACTACTGTTAAAAGCTGGACTTCTCCCTAATGCAGCATCACATGGTGTGGAACTTTGTGAGTAAATCTGAAAATTGCCCTTTTAAAACAGTAAATACTTCATTTGGAACAGTTAAGACTGAGAAATCCAACAGAGGGAACACCAAATTGAGATCACAAAAACTTCTCAAAAGAGACCAGAGGGGAATTAAACAGTCTACCATCGGCACGTTGTAAAAAAAAACTTATTTACATTTCCCAGAGCCAAGCACTATGAGCAGAGAGATCAACTGGAAAGGCTCCTCATATATGCCTGCAACAGTACTGTTTTAAAAAAATTGTTGCACCAATTACACAAACTAATGGTAATTTCACATCTCGTACTACTGAGGTTGATAGAGGATTTACATATGGCCACACCTTGCTTTTTAAGGGTGACACTCCACGTCCTATTTCCACTGCCCCACTCACTACTGGCAAGGTTCTGCGATAGGCGTAAAGCTTTGCAAGATTATAATACAAAAGCAAAATAGTGGATGTTGGAAATTTGAAATAAAAACAGAAAATGCTCGAAATACTCAACGGGTCAGACAGCATTTGTGGAGAGAGAAAAGAAGTTAAAATTTCAGGTTGATGAAATGCATGGTCAGGTGTTGGCTTTAAATACTGGTTGTAGAAGGCAAAGAAAAGCATGCTACCCTTTATAAAAGGAACTTCTTTCCTCCCATATAACATATAAGCTATTCTAATAAAATGGAAAAATATGCACATTAAATTTGCCTGACCTTGGAATAATAAACATCAATATTTCTCTCCATTTATTCAACCTGTTGCAGATGCATCAGTCAAGCTTCCAACTTGACAATTTTAATTAAAATCTGAATAGAGACATCTCCAAGTTCCTCAAGCAGGCCATCTCATGTACTTTCAACTCCCATAGAAGAAAGGGCGGACCTTGATCTCACAAACTTTAGTCACTGTGGGCTCATATACATGCATTTAAGACTACTCCTTGACCTTGCAGCAGACACATGATAGACATTTTAGCCTGGACGTCCCTGTCAAGCTCCCTGCTTGGTCTATTCTTGAGAAATCTTGCCTGAGGATTTATGAGGAGTCAGAGAAGTATGAAGACAGAACTGAGCAAAATGTATGAGGGATAATTCAAACTCAAATAATTGTGCATCATGCAGCTAATGCAAACTCCTCCATACCAGACAGTTGCTAGAGGGGTTGCAACTTGGAAAACACCTTTGTAACAGCTACTCTGGTCAAGCCATAATATTCAATCATTCTGAACACATTTTGGGAGGCCACAAGAAGCGGGGCTGGCTATGCAATTCTGCTGGACCCAATTCAATTCTGGCTGGATATAAGCACAAGAGAACAAGCTCCCCCTCCACAATCCTCCTGCACTCCCATCCCTCCCGCCCACAACTGACAACATTGAGATGAGCATAGGTCTTGTTACTAACTGCAAGAAAGTACATTCCCCTCACTTTGTTTGAGTGCAGCCCTCCCCATCACAAACATGTGGCTGCAGTACACATCCCAATTAATTTGGACCTTACTCATAACTGCAGAAACAATTGCACACCCACTCAATGCAACGCCTAAACCAACTTCCCTCAGAAGAAAGCAGATCAGCAACCCATTCATTAACATTAATAAGGTTGAGGTTGGTAAAGCTGGGGTTGTTCTCCCTGGAGCAAAGCAGGTTGAGCAGAGATTTGATAGAGATGTACAATGTTAATACAGGCTTGGATAAGTTAGACAAGGAAAAACTGTTCCCATTAACTGATGGCACAAGAACTAGGGGACACATTGAAGGTTTTGGGCAAGAGATGCAGGGGGATTGTGAGGATGTACTTTTTTATATAGCCAGTGGTAATGACCTGGAACTCGCTGCCTACGACAGTGGTAGAAACGGAGACAATCAATGATTTCAAAAGGAAATTGGATGGGCACTTGAAGGGAATATACTTGCAGGGCTATGGGAATTGAGCGGGGGAGTGGTACTGACAGGATTGCTCTGTGGAGAGCTGGCATGGTCTTGATGGATTGAATAGTCTCCTTCTATGCCATAAATGATTCTATTGGGGAATATTATCCTAGCGAACGGGATTGCAATATTGGGAGAAACCAATGCAGAGATCCCCGCGTCACCTCTTTTCTGGAAGGCCTGTCGAATTTAATGCCTATCAGGCACTTAAGGATACGATTTAGGATCCCCTCATCGGAAGTCCCGCCCTTGGAGAGCGGAGGCGATGGCTGCTGCTGGAGGTGACCGTCCAGGAGGCTGAGGAACGTTACTGGTGCCAGGCCTCAGGAAGGTCAGACGGGAGGGTCTTGCGGGGTGGGGGTCATGTGGAAGGGGGGAGAGGGTTCAGCAGCAAGGGCAGGGGGGTGGCCCTCAGGGGGAGCGGCCTCCCTCTCCCCCCTTCCTGATGCTGGGTCCCTCATTCAGGCATTAAGTGCCTTTCAACAAGGGAACACACCCCCCACACCCCCGGAGCTGGGAAGCAGCACACATAGTCTTCTGTGGCATGCTTCCCGTGCAGCAACAGAGCCACCCGCCGCATGGCTAATTGCGGCTGCAGCGGGACGAGGCCCTTAACTGAGAGTTAATTACCCAGTTCAGGGCCTCATTTGGCAGTGGTGCGGGAAGGCTGTTCACAGGCCTTCCCTCCCCGGCAGAGGTATGATGGTGGCAGGAACCCGCCACTATCCCACCCAATTTTATGCTCTCCTTGCCTCCATATAGGGGAGAGCATAACATTTCGCCCCTCTGACTCTACCACCCTAACTCAACCAGCAGGACCAGTGGAAGGTAAAACCTTCTTATTGCCCAATCCACCCAAACTGCTGTGACCAAGAAGAAGCAAATAAAGGAGTTTCATCCTTAAACCTGCTTTGGTCCCAGCTGAGTGCAGCCATGATTTAAAAAAAAATATGTTAAGGTACTGATTCCACTGTGTAAACAACAATATCTTCAAGGAATTTATCAATGCATATAAACTGTTGAAATGCAGTTTAAGTAAAACAGTTTAATTCATATTTCAGCACTATGTTATCAAATGATTTAAGAGAAAAGGTTTTCTGAAGTGACTATCAAAATTTATCATCCTAAAATCTAAATATGTCTCCAGTGATGAATAAGTTACAATGTTTGTGTTATTAGATTTTAAGCTAACAATGAGAAATAATTAAGAACCACAATTGAAGGCAAAAACAAGATAATATTTGAATGCAGTAAATATTTAATCGATTAGAGCAGATGAAGACATGATTTCCTGATAAATAATCTAAGGGAAGCCATTATCTTACTTTGTTCTCCCAAGGCAAGAACAAGATATCATTCCATTATAAAGTACCTTACCTGATATCATTTTCTTGCGAACCTTTTTTTTAGTACATCATTGAATTTGTAACTTATCAGATAACTACATCTGTTGCAAAAGTTAACACGTCCCATAAAAAGAAAATTACTCGAAAGGAAATATTTAAGAAACAGAGAAAGTGTTGTCTGTACTCATTTCTTTTAAATTAGATAACAACTCAGTTTTGCTTTTCCCATTGGTGCCAGTGACTGTCTCACTTATCTGTCGATGGGAGGGAAAGTTTGGGGTATTCCTGATGTCAACTATTTATGTGAGACCTTTGACCCTCATCTGCAGAGACATAATCTGCTACCATTTGTCACCTAATCTATGTCTATCAGACAGATGTCTTGTTTTGCCTGAGGCATGCTCAAAGTCAATAGGGCAGCTGTCACTGAGAGATTTGATAAATGAATAAAAATGATGATAATCTGATTTGTAGATCTAGTAAGTAAATGTGATACTAAGAACAAAACGTGAGAATTTCTGCTTTATTTTTCTTGAGTTTTGATGTGAGACAAATTTGTTTGGATGACTGATGAGTGTGCTTGGCTTTCATTATTTCAATGCTATGCATATCAGTTGGTGTTAACTTCATCATTGTTTAATTTTTAATTTAACCTTTAAATTTGCTGCAACTATGTATTTAAATAAAGAATATTATGCACTACAAAGTGATTTACAATGAAATTTGTACAAATTCATGGACAGCAATAAACCAGGTAGAGTGGTGGTGGGGTTGGGAGGACAGACAAATCTGAAAAAAGCAAGGATCTACAGAATGAGTAAGTTAAACACTGTAATTATGCTGACCAGTAGCAGATGAAATACAATAAAATCAAGTATAAATATTGTACATAGGGAGAGAAAGTAGGCAAGGTTTGTATTCTATGAGTAGTGTTGCAACAGCTAAGAGCGAAGTTGAAAGAGATCTTAAGACTCAGTATCTGCAGGGTTATGGGGAATGAGCAGGGGAATGGGCAGCACAGTGGTGCAGTGGTTAGCACCACAGCCTCACAGCTCCAGCAACCCAGGTTCAATTCTGGGTACTGCCTGTGTGGAGTTTGCAAGCTCTCCCTGTGGTGCGTTTTTTGCCGGGTGCTCCGGTTTCCTCCCACAGCCAAAGACATACAGGTTGATAGGTAAATTGGCCATTATAAATTGCCCTTAATATAGGTAGGGGAATTGAGGGAAGGTGGGGTTGTGAGAGGGTAATGGGATTAATGTTGGTGGTTGATGGTCAGCACAGACTCAATGGGCCAAAGGGCCTGTTTCAGTGCTGTATCTCTAAATAAAAATAAAATAAAATCTTTCAAAGAGCTGGCACTGGCATGATGGGCTGAATGACTTCTGCTTGTGCTGTATGATTCTAACATGTATAATCAATGTGGAATGGCAGTCACAAAACAAACAGAATATTGAACCGTATGCCAAAACAGCATAGTACATGTTGGATGATGCTAAAGTGTACAGCACTGTGGTCAGACAGTATCTCAAATGCTGAGTCCAGTTTTCATTTTATGAAACGGGAACATTGAACCCTCCCCCACCCCCCCACCCGCCAAAGAAGAGCTATGGGACTAATTATTAGCATCAAGGAATTGAGTATTAATGAAAGACTGAAAAAAATGGCATATTCATTCTCAAAAGAAGGTGACAGAGAGGACATCATATGTGATATAAATAGTAAAGAAACCTAATTCTGGAGCACTACTACAAGCTAAACCGTGACAGTAGGACAAAGGAGCACCAGGAAAAGGCACTAAAGTTAGGAAGTTATTCAAACAAAAGGGAATCGCCACATGGAATAGGCCTTCAAGTGACATAGTGGAACAAAATTTCTGGAACAACTAAGAAGCACTGAGATGCTTTAACGGAATACTGTACATGTCTTTCACTCCTCCAGTTTTAGTCTCCATTGCATCTTTTCTTATTTTCACTCCACTTTTACCAGTAGGGTTTTCAGTCATTTTGATTCCACAGCTACCTTACTCTTTCCTTTCACCTATATCTTATTCGATGGAATACATGATTCTATGCAAATTGTTATTGTTGTAGATTATTCTGGATGGATGAGTTAATATTAGTTCCCTTGTCTTTATCTTTCATTTGATATATCAGCACTCAGGGCTAAAAATTGGTGTGTGCCATTTTCCAGGCATGGGGCTCATGATTCACCACCTGCCCATGTCAGTTCTGGTGGAGGTAGGCAACATGTAAATTTGGCAGTGTCACCTAGTTTACCCAATTATAGCATAGGGCTGAGTGTCTACCGCATTGCTGGCTGCCTCTGCGCTCAGCAGGGAGCCAAGCAGCATGTGCTAATAGCATGTGGTGCAGCTAACCTTCTGTTCTTGAGGGAAGTCTTAAATACAGGAGGCTACTGCTGAATACTATTGCTGCAATTCTAAACAAGGAAATGGAACAACAGAGCAGAGTAAGGACTGCAGGATCACGGATGCAGTACAGGAGTTCTTAGTGGTTGGTGTAAACAAGAGGAGAGATGCCATGGCTCCGCACAGGTCCAGGAGGCCCTTAAAGGCCACCCCCAGAAGGGATTGGGAGCAGGTAGCTAGGGAGATCAATTCCCGGCATCTGGACTCCAGGACCTGGAATGAGTGCCATAAGACATCTAAAAACCTTACACGAATGGTCAAGGTCAGTGAATGCATCTACACATCATATCTTCTACCCACCTCTCCACCAATCTCTCACATTGGTCAATGCCCACCACTCACTCAGCAACATTCCCCAGCACTCTGGACTCACATACATCCAGATATCCCACCTCACCCGCACACACCTATCTATGCTACCAGCCTCACACCTAGCTCTCACACCCTCCACATGTGCATGGCAGGCACGTCACCCAAATACAATGCAACGCAATCACTGACATTCTTCCCTCTCCCCTACAGGACAAGATGGCAAAAAATAGAAGTGAGCAGAGCAGAGCCATCAGGGGACAAGGATGCCTGGATCTCTTGAGCCGTATAAAGGAGATAGTTCTCTGCATCATATAGATAGCTGAAACAGTGCGCATGACATCCTGCATCACTGAGAATATTGGGGATGACATTATGTTCCAGCTCACCCTTATCCTGCTCTCTAGCATAATGAACAAGCTGCTTCAGGAAGGTGGAAGTCCCGCCCAAGGCCAATTAAGGGCCTGGGCCACATAAAATGATGGTGTGGCATCCAGGCCCGGCAGAGGCGGGCTTGTCACCAACCTTTCTTGCCATTGGTGGGACCTCCGGCCCAACGTAAAATTCCGGCCAAAGACTGTCCACAGTAAAATGGGAAAATCCATTAATGGGTAACATGACAGAAGAAGAGCAGTGGGAGGTGTTCAATAAATAATTCAATGTGACAGAAAACCAGTTTATACCCCTAAGGTGCAAGAACTCTACTTGCCAAAAAAAAAGCCATGGAACAACTAAGGGGGTGCAGTACAATATAAAACTAAAAGAGAAAGGATACACAAATGCAAAAAATAGCACAGATATTGACGAACGGGAAAGATGCAAAGAAGAGCAAAATATGACAAAACGGTAACAGGTACAAAAAAGAACCATGAAAAGAAAATTGCAATGGATATCAAAATCATCACAAATACATTTTACAATTATATTAAAATTAACGGTAGAAGCGGAGAGTGTAGAGATAATGGATAGTGTAAAATTGAGAGTGAGGAGGCACTGGAAAGGCTGGCTATCCTTAGGGTACGTAGGTTAGCTGGTCCAGATGGCTTGCATTCCAGATTGCTGAAGGAAATGGGGATGGAGATAGCGGAAGGGCTTGCCATAATCTTCCAATCATCCCTAGATATGGGGAGATGCCGGAGGATTGGAGAGTGGAAAATGTGACACCTTGATTCAAGAAAGATTGTAAGGGCAATCCTAGCAACTACAGGCCTGTAAATTTAACATCAGTGGTGGGTAATGTTTTAGAAACAATAATCATGGAAAAAATGAACAGGCACTTGGACAGCTTTGAGTTAGAGTTAATTAAGGATAGCCAGCATGAATTTCGAAAAGGCAGATCATGTTTGACTAATCCAATTGAATTTTTTGATGGAGTAACAGAGAATGTAACAGAAAGGAATGCGGTGGATGTTGTCTATATGGATTTTAAGAAAGCATTTGACAAAGTACCACATAATAGGCTGGTTAACAAAATTGAGGCTCATGGAATAGGAGGTCAGTGTCCAATTGGATGTGTTTATCTTTCCACCCTTTTTTGAACACAGCTGTAAATTTGCTATGCTCCAGTCCTCTAGAACCACCCTTATATCCAAAAAGGATTGGAGATTAGGACAGTATCTCTGCAATTTCCATCCTTAATTCCCTCAGCTTATCAACTTTAAGTACAGCCCACCTTTCTAGTACCTCTTCTTTAGCAATTTTTATCCATTCAGTATCTGAACTATGTCCTCTTTCATTATGATTTTTGCAGCATCTTCTAACGCGGTAAAGGCAGATGCAAATTACTCATTTTGTACCTCAGCCATTCCCTCTGCCTCCATACATAGGTCTCCTTATTGGTCTCTAATCAGCCCCACCCCTTCTCTTACTAACCCTCTACTATTTATATGCCTATAGAAGACTTTTGTTATTGTATTGTTAGCTGCCAGTCTCTTCTCATACTCTCTCTTTCCCTCATTTCCTTTTTCACTTCCATTCTGAACTCCCTATATTCAGTCGGATTCTCACTTGTATTATCAACCTGCCATCTGCCATACACCCCCCTTTTCTGCTTCATCTCACTCTCTATCTCTTTTGTCATCCGGGAGCTCCAGCTCTAGTTGCCCTACTTTTCTTCCACATGGGAATGTACCTTGCCTGTAGCCAAACTATCTCCTCTTTAAAGACAACCCATTGTATATTTACAGTTCAGCCTGCCAGTGTTTGATTCCAATTTATCCAGGACAGATCCATTATCAACCCCCTGAAATTGGTCCTCCTCCAATTCAATATTTTTACTTTTGATTCCTCCTTGTCCTTTTCATAGCTATCTAAACCTTATGATATGAGGATCACTGTTCCCTAAGTGTTCCCTGACTGACACTTGATCCACTTGACCAACCTCATTCCCCAGAACCAGATCCAGCAATGCCACCTTACTTGCTGGGTAGGAAACATAGCTCAAGAAACTTCTCCTGAACAGACTTCAGAAACTCCTTGCCTTCTCTGCCCTGTATACTATTACTATCCCAGTCTATACTAGGATAATTGAAGCCCCCAATATCAGTACTCTGTAGTTCTTGCACCTCTCTGTAATTTCCTACATTACAACAGTGACTACACTTCAAAAAGGTACTTCATTTGCTATAAAGTGCTTTGAGATATCCAGTGGTTGTGAAAGGCGCAATATAAATGCAAGTCTTTATTTTTTTTATTTGCTCCCCGATATCTATTCCACTGGTTGGTGGCCTGTAAAATACACCCAGTTGTGTAATGGCACATCTATTCTTTCTTAATTCTAACCAAATAGATTCTGTTTTTGACCACCGCCACTCCCCATCCCACCTCCACCCCCAGGACGTCTTCTTTCCAGCAATGTAACATTTTCCTTAATCAATATTGCCACCCCTCCTCCTTTCTTTTCTTCTCTTCTCTTTCTTTCCTGAAAACCTAGTATCCAGAATATTTAGGACCCAGTTCTGTGCTTTCTTGAACAGGTCTCCGTTATCATCACAGCACCATATTCCTGTGTGACTATTTGCGCTTACAGCTCACCAACCTTATTTACCATGCTTCGTGCATTTACATACATGCGCTGTAAACCTAATTTAGGTATTAAGGGATATCAGCCAAATGTGAGGCTTATGGAGTTAAGGCCACGGATTAGACATGCTCTCTTTGAATGGCAAAACAGGCTCAAGGGGCTAAATGGCCTATTCTCTTCCTAAGCTCATATGCTCCTAATTGGAAACATCGTCTTCGATATCTGAGAGTTGCTCAAGAGTGGGGGGAGGTGCTCCATTGAGGATGGCTTCTGCCATGAGGTGGTCCCTCCATCAGGCACAGGGTGCCCGATCAGGATGGTACCCCCCACAGTCTGCAAGGAGGCCGCCAGGTTTTACTGGGCAGCCTTATGAGCTACTGAACCATCCGCCCGCCGCTGATAATATGCTAGCAGCGGGAGGAGGAGGCCCTTAAGTGGCAAGTAATTGGCTACTCAAGGACCTTAATTAGCCTGGGGTGGGCTGGCCATTTGTCTTCTACCCTGCCGTTGGTAAAATTGCAGCGGAGGTGGGAAAGTGAGGGGAACAGCACGTTCTGCCTCCCACTCAATATTACGCTGCCTTCCCCCTGCCGCTGCCTTCAGCCTGCTCCTCCTGGGGGCATAAAATTCCCGCCTTTGTCTCATCCTATTGAAATCAATCTTGTGTAAATCTAGAATCAGGCTGTTTCACGTTTCTCCCTTACAAACAGAGCATTGAACAAAATCGAATTATGATCGCTAATGGATAAATATTCATGCACTGTTATTTTGTCTGTTAACTAAATTTGGCTCAATGCTCATTATTATATCTAATATGGTCTTGCTTCTTGTTGTTCTAGGACATATTGTTGCAGAAAACTATCCTGAACACACTCAAGAAATTCACTATCTTTCTGACATGAGCTTGTCTGCTAATCCCACTATGTGGAAGTAAAAATCTCCCATTAAAACCACTCTGCCTACAAGTGTTTAACACAAAAAGAAGGACCTCCTTTCCCCTCTACACCGAATTCCTACTCTCACCAAATTCTAAACTTTCCACACTGTTTACTGTGCCTTCAGTTAATGTTGTGATTTGACATTATGCTCTGTGCCTTAGCTCAATTTTTGGGAATCCAAAATTCAGGGTCATTTGTGTTAGTCGTAATGAATCCAATAAGGAATTCAAATGAAACTTCTTTTTCCAGAGAGTCATTCAAATGTGGTACTTGTTACAATGTAATGTAATTGAGGTCAATAGAAATGTTGCCTTTAAGGGGAAATTAGATAAGTACATGAGGGAGAAAGGAATAGAAGGATATGGTGCTAGGATTGGATGAAGCAGGGTGAGAAGAGGCTCATGTGACCATAAACACTGGCATATATTAATTGGGCTGAATGATCTGTCTCTGCTCTTTAAACTCTGTGTACATTTGAGTTTAAATCCATTGATTCCAAGATATAAAATTGAATTCAATAAATCTGCTAATTTGTGGATTGCTGTGAAAATACACACTAATGTTCACTAATGTGCTTCGCAAAAGGGATCCTGCCACCCTTACGGAGTCTGGTCTACATGTGGTTTCAGTGTCACACTGTGTGAATGCTTCTGAATGCCCTCTGAAGTAGCCTAGTAGGCCACCCAGTTATAAGAACAAATGTTTAGAAGGTGCACCATTCCCCATCTAGGGATGAGCAAGAAAATCAGGATTGAATATTAAGCTGCAATTCTATGTGTTCAGTTTGGTGGGATTGCAAGTTTGATGCATTAGAAGCAAAAGAGACTGACCCTATTAAAATAGTTTCCTTCCATTGTGAAACTGTGGATACATTTCAGACACGTTAGTTGTATTTAATTGTATGTGGGTGGTGGGCATTAACTCGGGATTCACTTGTACTCCTATAAAAAGGAATAGATTGAAACTGTGTTTGGAGGGTTAAGCAGCACATGTTTGTAATATGGCTGCAGCGTTATCCTTCACCACTTGGCTTTCTGGAATATAACAGCATAATGGGGTAGACCTTGACTTTGCGAGAGTGTAAAATGACTGATAGCAAACCAGGAGCCTGTTTTTCTTGTCTCCAGATTTTTATTTTCTTTAACTTCATTGGAAATAAAAGTTGTGAGTGATGAATAATGAATTGACAATTCGCTATCACCCACTTTATACTATTAGACCAAGTTAATATCTATCCCATTGTGTGCTATGTTCTGGGTCTAAGATTGTTGTACCTCACCTGGGTGAAGGTCAGAGTGAACTGGGGATTGAATTACCCTTTTGGCCTAATAAGAGGTTTTTAAAACTTCATTTAAAAACAGGAAGGCCTCCATGAGAATCATGCCTCTGCACCATTTACAACTGTGGACTGAGAAAAGAAGAGGCTTTCTATTGCTTGAGGGAAAGGTTTTGGAAAAAATATATATTTTTAAAGTCCATTAAAGAGGTGTTAGTCCATAGAGACTTGGTAGAAAGGAACTGTGGAAAATATTAATGCATAAGATAGCTGCTCTCTCTCTCTCTCTCGAGGGCTGGTGGTTTCGGGAATGAATCGAAAAACACTTTCAGGTGAATACAGATTCTTAAAAAGCAAAACTGACCTGTGACATTGATTCTGACCAATTGTTTAACCTTTTAAAACAACTTATTCCCACCTTCCCTGCACTGATATTTCCCTAAACACGAGCTCAGCAGAATAGCTTAGGAGTAGGCTATCAAAAATGTATTAAATTTTTTGTGCTGGTAATTCTCCTCAGTAAATCTGATTATCCTGACCAGTTCCATTGGAATTGTTACTGATCTACACACTATACACACAACTTTGTAAGAAACATGAATCATTGGTGACACGCTACAGAAATCAAGACATGTTGCAGCTGCTGGTCTTTTGAGGTCTTGATCAGAAATCTGGCTTTAATTTTTGTATAATAATCTAGTAAAATGGCCATGCAGATTTATGTGATAAAAATAGTTTCTTAATAAAATTACAGCAGTGTACACATAGCTGTTGACTCTTCAGCATGAACCTGATCATATGTTAACAAGTGGAGCATCAGCCACTTTGGCACCAGAACAAACTGCTCCATCCATTTCCAACCCTTGGTTGAGAATACAAAATCTACTGATGTTGGCAGACCAGCTATGTAACCAGCAAAAAGCTGGCACTGGGAGGTCTGAGAAATATTTGGGAGCAGGCCTCATTTAAATGACCACCACTCCATTTTTTTTTTATTATTCAAGGATTTTGGTGTTGCCGGCAAGGCTGACATTTATTGCCCACCTCCAGTTGCCCTGGATATAATTAAGTCGATGAGAGTCCACTTCAGGGGAGAGTTAAGAGTTAACCACATTGGTTTAGGATTGGAGTCACATATAGACAAGATGAGAAAAGGCAGGTTATTGTCCCTAAAGGATATCAATTAACCAGTTGGGTTTTTATGACAATCCATCAACTTCCCAGTCACTTTTACAGACAGCAGTTTTTTAGTTACACTTCTGGTCTTTCTGGCTGCACAAAAATTAAAAATCAATAAGACCCACAATCAGGTGCAGAGATCATGATGCTCGATTAACGATGGTTATTGCTTCTGATGCAGGCAGCATGCAAGCTATGTGATGTCTGCTCATTTAAATAATTTTAGCATGCAGCAAGCACTAAGCATGCTGTTGATTGGCTGCACACTTGAACAAGGGGTGCAAAATCATCAGAGCTAGCAATAGTTTAAGCTCGGCTGCTCCTCTTAAAGTGGGTGTGCAATTTGTCTGTCGCAGGTGTCAGAAATGGTTGTAGAAGAGTGCGTGAGCAAGAAGAAAACTGAACTATGACGCAACATGACAAGGAGCAGGATCTAAGATTTTCTGATGCTGCACTGGAGGCCTTGGGTGAAGAGGTGCAGAGGAGCAGAGATGTTATCTATCCACAGGCCCTCCAACCAAATTCTGATTAGGCTGTGGTGGTCAATGCCAGAAGTCTAGTCATGAGGACCTGCATGCAGCGCTGCAAGAAGTTCAATGACCTCACGTGAGTGATCAAGGTCAGTGAATGCATCTGCAAATACCATATTCCATCAATTGCACTGCTCAATGCACCACACCCTCATCACTCACCTACCGACAATCTCTGTCAATCATGGCTTATAACCTAATATTCATAACTTCACATCACCCTCACAGACTTAGACCTGCTGCAAGCTTCACACTCACATTTTACAGCTTGCACACACTGCCAGCTACTCACCCAAGCTAGCTACTCAACAAGGTTAGTGCAGGTGCCAGCTTGCCAGAGGACGAGGCCGCACATGGGTTCTGCTGCAGACAACTCCGTTGAACATTTCAACACCGAAGCAAAATACTGCGGATGCTGGAAATCTGAAACAACAACAGAAAGTGCTGAAAATACTCAGCAGGTCAGGCAGCATATGTGGAGAGAAAAGCAGTTAACGTTTCATCAATTGAACATATGATGGTACAGCCTACAGGAAGTGTTTGATGGATATTGTGTTGGAATCCACAGTTTTGCTGGCCAGTGGGGGAGCATGTGTGAGCTTTGACTCTAATTGAAAGGAAAACTAACATTTCAGGTTTCTGGGGAAACGGAAACTGAAACCCGTTGGAACCAGATAAAAAGACGGAGCCATCCAAGCTCAGATCACGCAGTTAGTTGAATGCCGACAGGCTGAAGAAAGTGAATGCTGGATCCAGGAGCTTTTCCAGATACTTAAGATAACTGGTGAAACAGAACTGGCAGTACAGAGCACAGAGTTGTCACTTTAAGGGATCCATGACAACAAGATTGTCATGAGGAGAGTTGAGGAAGTTCAGCAAAAGTGTGCTGTTTTGGGTGAGGTGGAGTTCAGGTTGAAGGGTGACTGCTGTCAGAGGAGAATCGATGGCTACATCTTGGAAGAAAGGAGCTGGAGGTCTACCTGAGGAAGTTTAGAGCTCTGAAGAACTTTGTAGCTATAATTGGTGCCATATGTGCTCAGTGGATTGCCCAGTAAATCCATGAGATCTATATTTGTTGTATCTGATAGTTAATGTGTAATTTGTAATAATATAAAAGCTATAGACTGTGATTTGTCTGTTAATTTAGATTAATTTATGTTGATTTTGGTTTGATTGTTAAAGTAAAAGTTATGGAAGTGAAATCTTGTCTATTTGTATTTTTTTATTGGGGGCGTTTGATTAAATTCAGTGCTATTGGTTGTTGATCTCCACGGGAATCATAACAGTATGCACCATGAAATACATGGTGCATTGGGAGGCCTGCCAGAATGCCTATGGTTACTGTCAAGGAGCATGGAAGAGTCTGGCACTAACTTGGCACAGGTTTTTGCACAGAGCTTGGAATTCATCCTTTCCTGCATGGAAGTGATGGCCAACTCCATGAAAACACTTACAGACCCAACCATAATGCAGCATCTGATGGTCCATGTCTCAAATTCCATTGCAACACAAGCAGAACTTATGCAATATCTGGATGCTACAGTGGAAACACAGACTGAAGTTATGCAAGCTCAGCTTGCTATCGTTCAACTTCACACTTCTGCCATTATATCTGTGGATTCAAGTGTGCAAAGGGACTTGCAGGGTCTCACACCAGTCCAATAAACTGCCTTCCAAAACATTGCTAAGATTGGTGAAGCATCGTGCCCATGGGAGTAATAGTGGTACCGTGGAGCACAAACCTACTGTCGTCTCTCAGAATGTCAGCATTTGTCCTCCTACCACTACCATGCAGCCAGTGCCCTTACTGTTGCCTGTCAGCCAACCAGCCCAGACAGCTGCTACCAAGGCCAAGGTGGCGCAGTGTGATGTCTGGTCTTCCAGGGTAAGAGCTGGTCAAGGGTGTCCAGCAAGGCCACCTGTGATGTCCCCACTGACAGTCAGAAGCCTTTCACCAACCATGCTACAGCCACTGGGGTAGAACTGCACAAGAGCACCAGGACAGGCAAAGGTAAATGGAATGAGAACAGAAAATGCTGGAAATACTCAGCAAGTCTGGCAGCCCCCGTGGAGAGAGAAACAGAGTTAACGTTTCAGGTCTGTGACCTTATATCAGATCTTCATATAGTTGGTTGCCTCCTCTCTTCTTCCTCCTCCTCCTCTTCCCTTAGTGCTCTCCTCCTCCTCAGCTGCTCTTGGTATACCTGGTGGCAAGGGCTATGCCTTCATGATGATGAGGTTGCGCAAGTTGCAGCAGACCATGATGAATCATGACACATGCATTGGCAAGTACTGCAGGACTCCTCCAGATCGATCCAGCCATGGGAAACATTTTTCAGGCATCCTAACGATCTGCTTGATCAGATTTTGTGTGGCAGCATAGCTTTATTTATATGTATGCTGGCCACTTATGTGTGAGTCATGCACCTAAATCATGACCCAAGTGGCTGGGGAATAGCCCTTGTCGCACTGTAGCCAGTCTCTGGTTTGTTGTGGTCACTCAAATACAGAATTAATGCATCATGACTGCTGCCAGGATACTGGGCATTGACTTGAGTGATGTGCTAAGTATGATTGTACACCAGCTGGATACTGAGGGAGTGGAATTCCTACTGGTTCCAGTATATCTCTTAATTGGCATGCATTGTCTGCAAAGTGATGCGTGTGCAGTCAGTGGCACCCTGCACCACGGGAAGTCTACAATCCTGTTGAAGCTGTGTGCTCACTCTGCCTGCTTCTCTCTGGCAAGAGACAATGAAATGTATTCAGCTCTCTTTGAGTCTCTCTCAGCACCTCATTGACCTCCCTTACCCAATAATAGACGGCAAACTGGGAGATGTTGCTTCAGTTTGGAAGGAGCCCAAAGCATAAAGGTTCATGGTCCATGGTCACCTTTGTAGCCACTGGCCATGCCTGCTCTGAGCCTGCAGTTCCTGCTGCAACAGGTAGCAGATTTCAGTGAGCAGTTGTTGAAGCTACTATTCCTTGCTGAGGTTGAGGTTTTCCTGAAGATCTTGTGCAAAACTGCCTCCTGCTGAGAGCCCCTCCAAACTCCTCCTCCTCCTCCTCCTTCGAGCAGTTTGTCCTCCTTTGTCTCACCTCTCCTCATTCTTCCTCTCATGCTGCAAGCCAGGGGGATAGAAACTACTGCATCCATATCTGGGAGCAAGTGATTTAAGCGGATCCCTTGAAGTCAGAACCAACGCCTTCAGCATGTGCCACACCACTCCATGTAGACTTCAGCACTTTAATTAACAGAACAAACAACCAAGGATTTCTAAAAACTCAGCAACAGCTAATAGAAATTTAATCATCAACTAACCTGAAAATAGTTGATGATTCCTTTAATTAGTGCTGTTGGGGATCCTTCCTGCTGCTGAATGCATGTTCAGCTGTGCAAGGTTAAAGATTAAGAGAGGGTGCTAGTTGGAGAATTATGATTGAAAGTGGCATCATTTGTGTCAAATCAGCATTACACGTTGACTGACGTCATGTTCTGTCTAATCTGCATACTTCAGACACAAGCTCCTCGTGCCTGTGCTAGAACCCTTACTAATATGGCATATGGCAGGGCCAGAGCCAGAGGTATATGCAGGCACCACAGATGCCATTTTGGACCTGAAATGGTGCACATAGCAGCAAAAGTACAGGCACCACACAACCGAATTTTACATCCTCAAATTTTTGGGCCCTTTTTCAAAGGCATCCAGTCGTGTCTTTAAGGAATGTTGATTAGGCCACTGAACAACTAGTACCAATAGCCCGAGTATGCACAGTGCACACTCTGCTCATTTGTACTTGAATTTTACTGGTAGGGTCCCAAACTTCATATTTTAAGCCGCTTTAATACCTGCAGATGGGCTGATTGCCCATTTGGAGGCTGCCTGAAAATTGATGCATCAGATGGGTTTTGAGCATCATTGGAGCATCTGAGGTGCTCCCATATTTTCAAATTGCTGGCTGCCTGATCTTAAGGTGAAAAAAAGGTGGCTGGGCATTAAAAAAATCACACGTCCCATGTCTAACCTCAGGATTACAAACTAGTTGAGCTTTGTCTTACTGAATCTACTTGTCCATGTGCCTCCTTCCTATTCAGTTTCTGATGTTTTGAAACCTTACCAATCCTCCCTTCTTTTTATTTCTTACTTTTTTGACATCTGAGGTCCATGAACTTCTTTCAGCCAAGAAAGCAGGGCTAAATTGTTTCCTATTATCCCCCTATGCTGTCATTGAGTCAGCCAGTCCACGTTGGTGGACAACAACTGGGGATAACTTTCCAAATGAAAATGCACTTCCAGCACTGACATTTGTGCACCTGATGCACATATAGCAAATTTGGGCACATGCCCCTCATACTTTTCCATCTATGAATGGAAAATCATGCGTGAAAGGGACATACCTGAATTACCATTAGTAATTCCTTGTCCTTGAAGCTCTACATTGGGAGTATTGAAGATAACAATGTGCCCATGCATCATCATATTGCAGTATTATCACCAATTGGGAACTTATCCCCATGCTAAATGTTGAAGCTCACCAATGTTGAAGCCAACCTATACCATTGTGCCAAACTCATAGTTCTTAGTTTAAAATATAATAATTCTGATTCTTTATCTTGCAACTTCCTTCACAGAATAATATTCTACAACACTAGCTGAAGATAAATTATAGACTGTAGTTAGAAAACATCATATAAGTCTGCCTGTATTGTTTTGATTATATAAAGATTTTTAACAGTTCTGTTTTTCTAAGAAGTACTAGTTTATTTTCAATCCATCCTGATGCTTTTTCTTCAGTAATGCTATGATTTTCTTTTTCAGAAATAAAGCTACAGTAACAATCTACTTGATAACTCTTGATGAATTGTCAGACCCTTTACTGCACCTCAATAACCCTTGTCACTGCTTGTCTTACAGCCATTCTTGCATCAATTCTCTACCACTCACTGTTACCTACTAGAGTTTGGTCATATTTATATTATCTTGCAAACTTCACACAAACATAATAAATGGTATTTTGGAAATTGGCCTCCAATTTCAACATGCATCAGTTTGTCTGCCTTCAGCAACTTCCTACTGAAAGTATAAAGTATGATTCTTTGACTGATGGCTTCTGAGGTCACCTCCATGTTAAACAAAGTCCCAACATGTGTCCATGATTTGTTTTTATTCCTCTTTGTTTTCTTAACATACAGCTAACATTCCACATGTGATTTGCTTAGCTATAGTTGAGATTTCAGAATAATTTTGATAATCACACCTTGCCAACAAACTTACCTTATTTCTGTTAATTTTGTGTACCTTTCCACCTTTGCCCCTCCACTGGTGGTGTGCCTTCAGCTGCCAACTCTCTCTAAATTCCTTTCCTAAATCCACCCCCACCCCCACCTCTCCATCTTCCTCTCCTCCTTTAAGGCCTTCCTGAAAACTAACATAGCTGACCAAGCTTTTGCTGATCTCCTCTTAACATCTTTGGCTCAATGTCAATTTTCCAATTGACACTGTGAAGTAACTTAGAGTGTTTTTTTTTACCTTACAGGAATTATATAAATATAAGTTGTTCTCCTTCATACCTGGTCCAGAGCAGTTTTGCTTAGAGAATAATTGGATCTTGACTCAACTGCAGTTTAAGACCAGTTGTATGCTCGAGAAAGAGAAGTCACTTCACAGGGACAAGCAACCAATGTCCTTTAATGCATTCTGAATGTTTGTGTGTGAGTAGAAAGGGAAAGGTGAACAGGATATTTATTTATCCTAACAGGATGGTACTATTTCAGCTGCCAATCCTGTCCATTACATTCCTGGGTTCATGGTTATTTTTATATAAATGCTGAATATTATCTGGTGTTAGACTTCCAATCACAGGCAAGAGTTCAGTTTCAATTCATTTCCTATTTTGTTAAAATATTTCCATTTACAAAAATTGTAAATGAGAGAGCATACAAAATAAACATGCAGGGGTAGAGCTTCTGCTTTGGCTGCAATCAGTGATCTGGACGCAAATTGCACTCAAAATTGGCCTAGTTTGAGATGCATTTTAAATTTCTCAATTTTCTGCTCGAATCCATATGTGTCCTTGTGTCCATGAAAACCAGCTTAATTTTAAGAACATCCTTGACGGCCCGCAAACGAGTGCAATTGGCGGAAATTTGATATGGGCGTGGTCGTTTTGTGGGCTGGGTTGGCTTCTAGTGCAATGTTTTTAAACTGACACAGAAGTCCCCGAAACTTGATTTGTGTTGGATGTAATATGCACTTGGAATTCCATGATCTTTTGTGCTAGTTTGGCCAATTGCAGGTGAATAGCGCTGAAAAAACCAGCACAACCTAATGAAAACTTCAAGCCCAAATGTCTTATGTTGCAGCAATTGAACGTGTTATGCTCCAAATTGAGTTGATAGCTTATATCTTGAAACAATTCATTGTTCCCTTTGTTTTATTGTATCCAGGGGAAAGTGGATAGCCATATGAGTTTATCCAGGTTTTAATAGTTGAATGACAGGCTCTCAGGACCGACCATCAGCATCAACACACATCTATAATGAACATTGAAGGGACTTTTATCATTGTTTAGTTAAAAGCTCTAGAAATATGACAGCAACATGGTGTTATCTGGCAAAGTCTTCCGGAAATGGACATTAATGACAACACAAGGAGTATGTCTCCATTACATGATACGTTTGAGCTGATAAAAAAAAAGCTAAGTCACATTTGTTTGCACAGTGCTATGGATTGAGCATTCTTTAAACTAAAATGGAATTCCTTGTTGTGCCACATGTCTAGACATCCATTATCCCAGTGTGGAATTCATCGTTGTTAAGAACAAAGAACAATATTTCCTTCTTTTTTATATCTGATCCTTATAGGGTTTAAATTCTACTTTGTGATTATTCAACATTGAAAATGAAAGAAACCTAGTTTTCAGACAACTATAGCAAATGCTCACATACATGAATAGCCATCAACATGCTTACCAGCCTCCAACATAATTTCCTAAGATATCCAAATAATTAGATTCTGTTTGCCTAATATGGAGGATAGAATTTGTTCCCATCGGGACATAATCATTTATCTAAACTCAGAGAATATAGGCTCATATTGGCAAAAGACCGAAGTGTACATAAGGATTGTATTGGGAGTTTATTCCAATACAGGTTATCACACAGCACATCAGTAAACATTCTTCCTCTAGTGTAACTAAGACCTTTTAAGGTATTGTGTTGCAGATATATCTGGGAGGAAAATACACACTGTTTTCTCTCATTCCACTGCCATAACTTTGGTGGAAATTTGCTGGAGTCCCATTTACACCCATAAAACAGCGCATCAGGATTAGACACAAGAAAATGACAAGGTATTTCACCTTGTCTAGACGAACCAGAGGAAATGGCCTGTGCTTGAAAAGAGGCAAATTCAAAACAAAACTGCAGAAACAATGGACAGAAATTTTGATTTGCGTCGAAGGCAGGAAGATTGGAAAATTGGCCTTGGAGAGAGGAGTGCCAGTGTGCTGGCATGTTCCCACCTCCAGGCCATTTTAAAAGTGGATAGTTGTGGGGAAGTGATGGTGACCCACCTGCAAGTGGCGTGTAGCCAATTAAGATCCTTAAAGGGCATATTATGGTCACTGAGGAAATGTCGCTTGGCAGTGGAGCTCCCCACGGCAGTTGAAACATGGCTAGGGGATGGAGGTGACCTCCTGGCAGCAGACCTTAGTGGGGCCATGCTCCATCCCACTAGGATTTCCGCACCCGCACCCCCCCCCCCCAACCCCTCCCTGACCCCCTGCACCTGCCGTGGCTGTTGAGCCACAGCTGCAGCTGCCGGCCATCCAGTGGAGGGGTTGCTCCTCCATGATGATGCCCTGGCAGCCATGGCCTTTTAAAATTTAAATTTTCTTACCTTCTGTTCAGAGTGCAACTCCACCATGATGCGCCCTCTCTACTCCTCTCTCATATGCATCAGCAGCTCCCACCTTAGATGTTGGGACTGTCAATGTGTCATTGCTGGAGGGTCTCCTATGAGGCCTCCAGCCTCAGGAGGCTGTCCGCGATGTAGGGTCAGGACCCAGAAATTGTCCCGATGTCAGGTTCTGGACCCCAAAACAAAAATCCAACCCAATATTTCAGTGAGTGAATGGTCAATCTATGGAACAGATTCACTCAGAAAACAGTGGAAGCAGTTTGTATTGATTCATTAAATGCAAATTAGATAAATTCCTTTCAGAAAATAACAACATTTTGGTTTACAGTTCGTAAATCATTTGAGACATAACAGATGGTAAGTATAGCATGCTTAGGAGAAACAGGTGACTTTGGACGTTTGGCTCCCAAGGTTCTCCACCACTCGGGCTTTTCTTGTGTAATTTTTGGGTTTATGTATTTCTGTATCATGCGACTACCAGGATGGTAGAATCCAATTTAAATGGGCCTTATTCCTATGTTGTCCAGCAGTTCTTATGTTCCGATGAAATTAATCCCTCCAAGAGTATAGTGAAAAGATTTCCGGCCCCTAGTGACGATATAACTTCTGCAGGTATCAGTAGTGAGACAGACCTGCTGACTGATCATCAACTAGTAACCCAGAGACCCAGGGTATTGCTCTGGGGACATGGGTTCAAGTCCCACCACAGCCGAAGGTGGAATTGAATTCAATTAATAAATCTGGAATTAAAAAGCTAGTCTAATGATGGCCATGAAACCATTGTCGATTGTTGTAAAAACCCATCTGGTTCACTAATGTCCTTTAGGGAAGGAAATCTGCTGTCCTTACCTGGTCTGGCCTACATGTGACTCCAGAGCCACAGCAATGTGGTTGACTCTTATATGCCCTCTGAAATGGCCTAGCAAGTCACACAGTTGTACCGAACCGCTATGAAGTCAATAAAAAGGAATGAAATCAGACGGACCACCCGGCATCGACCTAAGCACCGGAAACAAAAACGGCAAACCCAGCCCTGTCGATCCTGCGAAGTCCTCCTTACTAATATCTGGGTATTGTGTCAAAGTTTGGAGAGCTGTCCCACAGATTAGTCAAGCAACAGCTTGACATGGTCGTCCTCATGGAATCATACCTGACAATGTCCCAGACTCTGCCATCACTATCCCCGGGTATGTACTGTCCCACCGGCAGGACAGACCCAGCAGAGGTGGCAGCACAGTGGTATACAGTAGGGAGGGAGCTGCCCTGGGAGTCCTCAACATCGACTCTGGGCCCCATGAAGTCTCATGGCATCAGGTCAAACATGGACAAGGAAACCTCCTTCTGATTACCACCTACTGCCCTCCCTCAGCTGATCAGTCAGTACTCCTCCATGTTGAACACCACTTGGAGGAAACACTGAGGGGGCAAGGGCACAGAATGTACTCTGGGTGGGGAACTTCAATGTCCATCACCAAGAGTGGCTTGGTAGCACCACTACTGACCAAGCTGGCCGAGTCCTAAAGGACATATCTGCGAGACTGGGTACGCGGCAGGTGGTGAGGGAACCAACAAGAGGGGAAAACATACTTGACCTCATCCTCACCAATCTGCCTGCTGCAGATGCATCTGTCCATGATAGTATTGGTAGGAGTGACCACCGCACAGTCGTTGTGGAGACGAAGTCCCGCCTTCACACTGAGGATACCGTCCATCGTGTTGTGTGGCACTACCACTGTGCTAAATGGGATAGATTTTGAACAGATCTAGCAATGCAAAACTGGACATCCATGAGGTGCTGTGGGCCATCAGCAGCAGCAGAATTGTACTCAACCACAATCTGTACCCTCATGGCCCGGCATATCCCCCACTCAACCATTACCATCAAACCAGGAGACCAAACCTGGTTCAATGAAGAGTGCAGGAGAGCATGCCAGGAGCAGCACCAGGCATACCTCAAAATGAGGTGTCAACCTGGTGAAGCTACAACATAGGACTATCTGCGTGCCAAACTGCGTAAGCAGCATGCAATAGACAGAGCTAAGCGATCTCAGAACCAACAGATCAGATCTAAGCTCTGCAGTCCTGCCAGATCCAGTCGTGAATGGTGGTGGACAATTAAACAACTAACTGGAGGAGGTGGTTCCACAAATATTCCCATCCTCAATGATGGAGGAGCCCAGCACATCAGTGAAAAAGATAAGGCTGAAGCATTTGCAACAGTCTTCAGCCAGAAGTGCCGAGTTGATGATCCATCTCGGCCTCCTCCTGAAGTCCCCAGCATCACAGATGCCAGACTTCAGCCAATTCGATTCACTCCACGTGGTATCAAGAAATGACTGAAGGCATTGGATACTGCAAAGGCTATGGGCCCTGACAATGTTCTGGCAATAGTACTAAAGACCGGTGCTCCAGAACTTGCTGCGCCCCTAGCCAAACTCTTCCAGTACAGATACAATACTGGCATCTACCCTGCAATGTGGAAAATTGCCCAGGTATGTCCTGTATACAAAAAGCAGAACAAGTCCAACCCGGCCAATTACCGCCCCATCAGCCTACTCTCAATCATCAGTAAAGTGATGGAAAGTGTCATCAACAGTGCCATCAAGCAGCACTTGCTTAGCAATAACCTGCTCATTGATGCTTAGTTTGGAGTCCACCAGGGCCACTCAGCTCCTGACCTCATTACAGCCTTGGTTCAAACATGAACAAAAGAGCTGAACTCAAGAGGTGAGGTGAGAGTGACTGCCCTTGACATCAAGGCAGCATTTGACCGAGTATGGCATCAAGGAGCCCGAGCAAAACTGAGGTCAATGCGAATCGGGGAAAACCCTCCGCTGGTTGGAGTCATACCTCGCACAAAAAAAGATGGATGTGGTTGTTGGAGGTCAATCATCTGAGCTTCAGGACATCACTGCAGCAGTTCCTCAGGGTAGTGTCCTTGGCCCAACCATCTTCAGCTGCTTCATCAATGACCTTCCTTCAATCATAAGGTCAGAAATGGGGATGTTCGCTGATGATTGCACAATGTTCAGCACCATTTGTAACTCCTCAGATACTGAAGTAGTCTGTATAGAAATGCAGCAAGACCTGGACAATATCCAGGCTTGGGCTGATAAGTGGCAAGTAACATTCGCACCACACAAGTGCCAGGCAATGACCATCTCCAACAAGACAGAATATAACGATCTCCCCTTGACATTCAATGTCATTACCATTGCTGAATCCCCCACTATCAACATCCTAAGGACTACCATTGACCAGAAACTGAACTGGAGAAGCCATATAAATACCGTGGCTGCAAGAGCAAGTCAGTGGCTAGGAATCCTGATGCGAGTAAGTCACCTCCTGACTCCCCAAATCCTGTCCACCATCTACAAGGCACAAGTCAGGAGTGTGATGGAATACTCTCCACTTGCCTGGATGGGTGCAGCTCCAGCAACATTCAAGAAGCTCAACACCATCCAGGACAAAGCAGCTCGCTTGATTGGCACCCCATCTACAAACATTCATTTCCTCCACCACCGACACACAGTGGCAGCAGTGTGTACCATCTACAAGATGCACTGCAGCAGCGCACCAAAGCTCCTTCGACAGCACCTTCCAAACCCGCGACCTCTACCAACTAGAAGGACAAGGGCAGCAAATGCATGGGAACACCATCACCTGCAAGTTCCCCTCCAAGGCACACACCATCCTGACTTAGAACTATATCGCCGTTCCTTCACTGTCGCTGGGTCAAAATCCTGAAACTCCCTTCCTAACAGCACTGTGGGTATACCTACCTCACATGGACTGCAGCAGTTCAAGAAGGCACCACCTTCTCAAGGGCAATTAGGGATGGGCAATAAATGCTGGCCTGGCCAGTGACACGCACATCCCAGGAATGAATTTTAAAAAAATCAACATCCCGGCATACTATGGGCCTGCTTGATTTGGGGATTAGATTACCAAGTCTGCAACAGAATGTAAATCGGCTCCAATTTCCCATCAGGAGGCTTAATCCTAAAGAAATGTCCCCTCTAAATGGAATTGATAGGAGGTCTAAAATTAATACAAAACCAATTTTTTTTTTATTTTATGAATTTAAAAAATATCTGGGCTTTAATTCAGTTTTGGACATTTTAAATCAACACTGTTTACCTCTATTCTATTGATATTCTTTTCTCTTTGTCTGAATATCTGAATATAGTCTTACCACTGCCTGGCACAAATGCCTTAGGGAAAACTGCTGCAAAATTTTCCCCCTGACTTTAGCCCAATCACATGAAAGATCCTCCACTTTAAACAAATGTTACCATTGCATCCATCAGTCTCTGAGTAATCCGAAACAAGGCCTTCCCACAAGAATAAAAAAAGGATGAATTTATTTTCCCTAAATCGGTTGTAATGAGTCAGAGCCCTGACATTGCGGTTATATCCGATTAATTTTTCATTTTGCTTTCTGATGATGAACTTGAGGGAAGGGGATGATAATTCACTTTTATCCAGTTCGAATCTGCACTCTTTGCACTTTGCCCTCCTGAACTAAAGCTGTCACACAGCCATTTGCAAGCCTTCCATTACGGCTTAGTGCCAGCCAGTGAAGCATGAGTATTAACTCCTGTGGCAAGCCACTGTGACTTGGCCTGCAGTCACCTCATTTTTTTTCCCCAAACTGTCAGCTTTACTCAAGCAAAAGAGCTCTGAGATAGCACTTAATGCCTTTTACTATTACATTGGATTCAAAACTGATTATTTAAACTGTTAATCTGAACAGTGATCTAATAGAGGTTGGCCGCAAAATCTAAATCCCCAGGCTGTGTACACTGAATATAATGAATCCTAAACAAGTTTCCTTCACCCACACTTGACCTGTTCTTTGGGGATTAAGTTTTATTTACAAGGCATGAAAAATATATAAACATAGAAGCACACAACAGGTGATAAAAGTACAAAGTAGTATAAAGAGGAGTTGCCCGTCTGTAATTTATAAAGAGTCATGCATTCAGATTCAGGGTGAATGTAGAGATAATATAACAAAAGAAATACCCCGAAGCAAAAAGTGAAAGAATTCTGGTTGATAGTTGCAATTTGTTTTGGGTAGTTGCAGTACTCAAAAAATCACACTGCATGAAACTATACACAGATTGTAGCTTTAAGAGAATGAATACAAAGTGCAGTATTTTTATAAATGGCAAACTTGGCTATTTTAATTCCAAATTTGATAAATTTCAAAGAATGCTTTAATTGACTGAACATGTGATAATAGGAACATAAGAGCAGGAGTAGGCCATTCGGCCCATCAAACCTGCTCCAACATTCAATTAGATCATGACTGGGCATCTACCTCAACACCACTTTCCCGTGCTATCCCATGATGTCATTAGGATCCAGCTACCTATCGATTTCTATTGATAAGCTAATCATCATCCCACAATGTCAGATATTAGTCTGCCATGTCCAAATATCTTGACTGGATCTTGATATATAGCACTATCACAATCTTCTTATACCCCAATAAGTCCCCAGGGCTGAATTTATCTGTGGCCACCTCGTGTAAAAAGGCTCGTAGCAGCCTGAGTCACCATATCGGCCACTGTCACCTTGATGGTTGGCCAGTGCATCCACCTGTTTCAAGCGGGAGGCAACTTGAATATTCCAATCAGAGTCCTATGGTGTGCATAAGTCGTTGGTTGTAATTTTGAAGTACAAATGGACAGTGTGTGTTCCATGCATATTCCATCCATTCAAACCAGTCTTGAGCTGTGTAACCAGGGGTCTTTAAAGTGACAGTTCAAGGCCACTCAAAATAAGGCCCCAAACCATTTTCATCTCCTTCTTGATGCACAAAAATACTCTGATCCACTGGCGTACACCCTCGTCAACTGATTTCCCATCCAGAGAAAAGCGAGCAATGGTTTGGCATGTGTTGTTCATGTAAGTGAAGCTCAGGCCTCAAAATGGCTTGGGCCTTAAGTCAGCAACAACAGACAGCTGATGGTCGCAATCCACCTGCTGACTGCTTGCTTTGCACTAAGTGTTAAAATTACCACCAGCCCCACACACACCCACCCACCCAATATTTTCCAGCAATATGCATTTCTGATCTGAGTAGTGGATTGAAAATAACAAAACTGGGATCAACAGTACTCCAGTTGATTTTGTTTTGCCCAGTTCCAAAACATCTGCATCATATTGCTAGAATCTTAAACGTTGCCAAGAATGTTGTGTCACAAATATTGTGCAGCTCACTACCACCTTCTCGAACAATTAGAGATGAGCAATAAAGGCTGACCTTGCTCGTGATGCTCACATCCCATGAAGAAATAAATAAAAACAATCAATGACTTAAAATAATGTACAGCTCCAGGGGAAATAAAGTGCATCAAAGCCCATCATTATATATCCCAGTTATTAATAGAGATATTCAGGAACCAATATCAGGCTTTAGCTAGGATTCTACTTCTGCAGTTCCATTAATACCAGAAAGTCAGCTTAAAAGGTCAGGTCCCAAAGTTTTATTTCATTTAAGAAAGGTCTCATCATCTCCACTTTTCAAATGGCATTGTGATTTTTTTTTCATTTGTAACTATTATCTGTAATTGTGCTTACAAATAATATTCAGCCAATTCTAAACACAGCAATAATAAATGTCAAACACTTTAAAATAAAATGAAACATGACTACTCAGCCTGAAGTGAAACAAAAGTGTGTATTTTCAAACAAAACAAGTAAATACTCAGCAGGACTGGCAGCATCTGTGGAGAGAGAAGCAAAGTTAACATTTTAGGTCTGTGACCTTTCATCAGAACAACTTTGCTTCCAATTTCTACTCTTCTCTCACCTTTACATGGTTTATCTCTGACACTTCCCTTCCCTTCCTCGACTTCTCTGTCTCCATCTCTGGGGATAGGCTGTCCAATAATATTCATTATAAGCCCAGTGACTCCCACAGCTACCTTGACTACATTTCTTCACACCCTGCCTCTTGTAAGGACTCCATTCCATTCTCCCAGTTTCTCTGTCTCTGATGCATCTGCTCTGATGATACAATCTTCCACAACAGCGCCTCTGATATGTCCTCCTATTTCCTCAATGGAGGATTCCCCACACCCCCGCATCC
The DNA here is from genome assembly GCF_036365525.1 of Heterodontus francisci. Taxonomy (NCBI): domain Eukaryota; kingdom Metazoa; phylum Chordata; class Chondrichthyes; order Heterodontiformes; family Heterodontidae; genus Heterodontus; species Heterodontus francisci. The sequence continues at coordinate 109,698,324 of NC_090376.1, forward strand.
TCCACCCCCCCCCCCCCCCCCCCGCCCCCCAATGTGGTTGACAGGGCCTTCAACTGTGTCTGGCTAATTTCCCACACTTCTGCCCTCACCCCTTCCCCTCCCTCGCAGAACCGCAACATGGTTCCCCTTGTCCTCACTTTCCACCCCACCAGCCTCCACATCCAGAGGATCATCCTCTGCCATTTCTGCCACCTCCAGCGTGATGCCAGCACCAAACTCATCTTCCCCTCCCCTCCCCTGTTAGCATTCCGAAGAGATCGTTCCCTCCATGACACCCCTGATCCACTCCTCCGTCACCCCCGACACCTCGTCCCTTTCCCACGGCACAAGTTCTGATGAAAGGTCACAGACCTGAAACATTAACTTTGCTTCTCTCTCCACAGCTGCTGCCAGACCTGCTGAGCATTTCCTGCACTCTTCTGTTTTGCTTCAGATTTCCAGCATCTGCAGTATTTTGCTTTTATTTTAGTGTGTATTTTCAAGCTAGTCATTTCATGGGTGCAAAAAGAATTATGAATGTCAGAATGTAATGTGAGATGAAAAATTGGTACTTAATGTGTGAAAGTTAAAGCCTATCTGCAACATTGTGTTTATAATTATGTTCGACAAGCAAATATGATATATTTATGAGCTCATCTAAGATTGTGGTATCATTAACAAACTTATTAGCCTGAGCTTATTCTAATAAATTTCAATGGAAAGACACCTCTACAGGGTAATTATTCTAGCATTTTGCAGTGATTAGATTGTCTGTTTTGACTGGGGATATGATGAGTTACAAAAATCTTATTGATTGAAGATGAGATAAGCAAATCTCCTGTGACCTAGTAATTTTCACCAGACGCCCTTGGTCTGTTCCAGTCATTTTCCATCAATAACACATTAAAACTGTATATAGTCATTTCCATTATATAGCAGCTATCTAATCGAAGGTTTTCTTTTGCTGGCAGAGTAATTTTCATTGCAACAGAGAAACTCTTGACCTCTGAAACCACACGGAATCGTTATATATGTTCATGATTATTTTTTTCTGGGGAGCACAAATAGTTTATCCGCTGATAAATTTCCTTTTCTTTTGATTCTCTGCTTACCTCAGATGAGGCTCATATCTATATGTAACCATGAAAATGTATTTTGAGTGGGTGATTTAATCCATTTTTGACCATGCATGTGCTTTCACCTATTCTATTAGACTAAAAGAGTATTGAATTGTGATGAATTGCTTATCATATAGGTCAATACTGACACTAAAATGACACTCAGATATTGCCCTAGTGTATGGATAGACCTGTTGACCTATTGATGATGGTGTTTAAAAGCTTCAAAGGCTGTGACAGGTGGGTGAATGGGTTGGAAATGCACCAACTAAACACATTAATTCAGTTGTTGATACAATTAACTGACAAAAGTACATACATGTAATGAACTTGTAGATTGTCACTTATGAGTCCACCTCAGAGAAAGTAGTAAGGGGACAAAGTTTTCAACAAACCAAACTTTAGTACATTAATAAAAGCAAAATACTGTGGATACTGGAAGTCTGAAATAAAAATAGAAAGTGCAGAAAACACTCGGCAGATCAGGCAGCATCTGTGAAGAGAAAAACAAATTAATGAGGAGGGTAAAGGAAGTATGGAAAATCTGGTAAAGTGGAGAGAGTTGCTGTGACACAGGAATATGGCAGAAAAAAGGTAGGTAGACGCCAGGGGTGCAGACCACAATGCCAACAGTATGTCGATAGGGGATCCCAACCTCAAGCACCAGCCCACTCTAAGTGGCATCCTTCATTAGCAACACTGGGAACAGCAGATAACATCTAAACTCAATGGACGAAATTTTACGCCCTATTAAAGAGCGTAAGATGGAGCGGGAGGCTAGGGGAGCCCTTTCCGACCCACTACCACCTCCGCCGCCACTTTACACAGGACAGTGGCAGCGAAAAGTGGCCCGTCCACCCCAGGCCAAACAAGGCCTTTAAGTGGCCAGTTAACGGCCACTTAAGGGCCTCCGCCCACTGCCACGGTGATTTTACCCTTGGCTGGCAGGCGTCCCAGGCCCAAGAAAAACCACCTGCTAAAAGTAGGCAGCTTTCCATTGACATGAGGGAGACCCTCCTGATCAAGCACCCTGTGCCCAATGTAGAGCTGCCCCTGATACCCCAACAACCCCCTTGCCCAAAACACCACCCCCCCCATCCCCCCAATTGTCCACCCTTGCCTCGCTGGGGCCTGACCTATTGCCCCCAGTGATGCCCCAAAACTTACCTATTCTCCGGAGTCCCAGACATCTTGCATCTTCAACTGGGCTGCAGTCCCAGCAGTGGTCACCATTCCTCTGCAGCAGAGGAGAAGCAACGGGACTCTGACATGAGCAGATCTAAAGTGGGGGATGTTTCCTCTCTCTCTCTCTCTGCATTCCAGCTTAAAGCTTTCAGATCCTGCTTATTGATTGACTACCTTTGCATACTCTGGCTACAATCAGAAATCCCGTTGGAGGAAATCATCCGCATTGCTATTTCCAAGAGACTCACCAAACCAGTCATCTACCTCTTTAAACTAAAACACTCAGGACCACCGAATTCAGCCAGAAGCCAGCCAAATCACCAAACTCCACAGACTGTATACCTTTTTTATGGACTCTAACTCAACCTATCTATCTTTCCCCACTCTGTAACCTATTTGTGTGAGTGTAAACCTCTAGTGTGTGTATGACAGTGAAAGTTGGTGTGTTGTTTATTATTTTATTCGTTCAGTTTAGGATTCAATAATGTTAACCTCTTTCTTTGTTAACTCAAGAAAACCTGCCCAATTGGTTCTTGTTATGATCAAAGCAAGTAAATAATCAAACACGTACTGAATTGGCCAGTGCATCCACTTTAACAAAGAATTAAACCTGTTGTGATTTAAAAAGGAGAGGGAAAAGAGGGAAGCCCTTTAACCCCTCCTCACTTGAACAAAACAGAACTCTAAGGGTGCATTCACACTTTAACTGCAGCACCAGTGTGAAACCATTTGGTTTCACATTGCTGCTGCTGCAGCCACAGCATAAATACCATCTGAGTCCGGTATCGAGTGGAATCAAGCTAACTGAGACTTTCTGGAGGAGATAGTCTAACTTTGCTTCACTTCAAAATTAGTTCAGGTCTTGCAATCCAATTTACACTCTGAGTTTGGGGTCAGCTGAAGTGGTTTTGGCTTTGTTAAACTTGTGAAATGTGAAAGCACTCTGAGGACACATTAATTTTTGTTAATTTATCTTTGAACAATATGGAGCAATCCTAGTCTGGTGTTAATCTTGGGTGTTTTGGTTTTGTCATGCAGTCCCCACCTGCATAGAATGAGACACATTAATTTCACCACATGGACATTAAACTTCAAATTGTTGCTGTGAGGAAAAGAGGGCCTCTTACAAGGAATTGCCAGGCCCCTGGCCGGAAAGACATTTTTGCATACTAGCAGACAGTGTTGGAACAAAGGAACCAGTCCTTGCTCCCAATACACAGAACGGACGTGGTCAGACCAGTTTAGTCACATGACTAACTGGCTGTTGCAGCGTTTTGAATTGAGAGTTTTAAATTGGAGAAACTGTTTGTTTTAAGACAGAAAGCTCCTGGCTCCTAGAAGAAGAACATCTCTCTCCTATCTGCTCCCATCTCCTTCTCACCAGCTTTCAAATCCATTGAAGACACATGAACCCCAAAAGAGAAAAGAATACTGGCCTCAATGAAAAGGAAGAATTACCTACAAGCAAGAACTACCTACAAAAGGACTTTACAGTGAGCTCGAAGCACAGTAACAAGAAACACTTCAGATATTGCCTCAAACCTCTCCACTTTATTTTTCTTCTGCTCTTTTCTGTCCCTATCTGCATGTGTGTCGCGTATGCATGCTAGCGTGGGCGTGCCATGTATCCATACGCGTTAACCGAATTAGAGTTTAACTTTATGTTTTAATACATTTCACTGTTCTTCTTTAAACCTAAGAAAGCCTGTGTGTGCTCATTTCTTTACCTTATAATTGGAAAGCGGTGAACAAGGATTCACCAAGGGGCTCAAAACCCAGTGTATTAATAAATAAAACCCTGTTACAGTAACACCAGGTGAAGGCTGAAAGGGGACCCCTAGACACCTTTCTTATCTGGTCGTAACAGTCTCCTTACAGACTGACTGTAGATGATTGTGATTTTTTTTTCCTTTTTACTGTTGCTGCTCAGTATTCCTAATGTTATACTCCAGTGCATCTGCTTGCTGTTTATTGAAGGTAATGGATAGGAAGTAGTGATCCTTTATAAAATCTGTAAATATAACTAACACAGTCTTTTTTTTTAAAGTTGTGCCTCTTACTGTAATGAGCTGAAAATTCATGAAAGTGATCTTATCATTTCCCCACAAAATTCCTTTACTCAATTAGAAAAAATTCTAGTCAGCCTGCTTGCCTGCACAAAATATGTTAACACTGTCAATCACAGTTTAAAAATTGACTAATCTCCTTTTTATTAAAATACAGACTGCACACAAATAACCTTCTTTTGTGCTATAGTCCACGCTTGGTCCCTTGAGTCACATGCAGCCCCCAAGCCCTGAAAATCAGGCCCACAAATCCCAACTGTCTCAATCTTATTTGTACTTACATTATTTACTTGCTGATTTGTCCTGTCTGAATATCATGGGTCTGGAGGCTTGAGAATGGCTGTTCTCAGTGGTGAAAAAATGCTCAGTCAGTACACAGATATCCATTAGTAAATTGAGAAATAGAGAGCTTAATCAGCCCATAAATTTATTTATACATGATCTCTGAGGTTCCATGATCCATATCTAAATGCTTCACAAAGACTTGGGTAGCCCTATTCCTTTAAGTTTGTAGATTGGTCATAACTAATCTATATTAAATGTTTTTTAAAAATAAACATTGTTTATATTTATTGAATGCATGTTGTGGATAGCCATAGACAGGCTATTGGAATGGACGGACACATGGCAGATAAAACTCAACACACAAAAATGCAAGGTGATACATTTTGTTAGGAAGAATGAGAAGAGGAAAATACATGTACAACAGTACATTTTTAAAGGGGCTGCAAGAACAGAGAAACCTGTGGATGTTTGCGCACAAATCTTAGAAAGTTGCAGGGCAGGTTGACAAAGCAATTGACAAAGCAATTGACAAAGCATTTAGGATCCTGGGCTTTATAAATGTAATAAGTTCTTTATGTTGTCTTGTGTAACATAAATGAGATGCTTGGAGTCCAATAATGCTGAAGATCTCCAACAGGTTTATTAACAGCTAAATAGATATGTACAGTTCAGAGCAAACTATTTGCAGAACCTTCATCTGGGTGTTATAGTTGCAGAGTGACCCTGGCTTGCAGTCACATGACTACATCCTAGTACTTAGCTCATTAGCATACCGAGATCTTAAGGGGACATCACTCTTAAGGCCACCATCCCCTTTCTTTCCAAAGATAAGTCTAGTATACTACAGGTAAAAACACTTAAAATTCGATAACATCCAAATTAATTATACAGGAAATAGATTATAAAATTTACAAGTATAGAAGCTTAAGAGTCCATATATCATTTTGGTGGTTTGACAACTGTTCCAGATCTGGTTATGATGTAACCTTCTGGAGATGTGGATTTCACCCTTGGCTGTTTTTGGTTTGTAGGTATGTTGTCAATGTGTTGGTTGTAGTCCTGTTGTTCCGTCACATCCTCATTGACGCTGTGTGGTCTTTCGAGTCCGCCATGCGCAATTGGAGGATTGCACACTTCTCTAAGTTGGCTTTGGTTCCTTCTCAATACCGCTCCACCAGATGTTGTAATCTCATAGGACCTAGGCTCACTGCATACTTTGAATACCGCTGAGGGTAACCATGTTCTCATTGTGGGGTGTATGACTCTGACCTTTTGTTCTATGTGTAGCTGAGGTAGTTCTGCCCCTGCTTGTCAGTCATGCACCATCTTCATTCTCCCTTGTTTTTCGAGCAGTGTCTGCTGCATCTCTGAGAATTTGGACAGATGATGGCTTGACAGAGTCATCTGCACATGCCTGCCAAACATGATCTCTGCTGGTAAGCCCATATCCATAGGTGTAGCTCTGAGGTGTAACATAGCAACACGAAAATCTTGTTTCGTTATCCTACACTTCAGGATAAGTGATTTGACATTGTGAACCATTCGCTCGGCAAGACCATTAGATCTAGGATAATGTGGTGAGGATGTCACATGGTTTCTGCCCCATTTGGCGCACATATCCCTGAATGGTTTGCCCATAAACTGTGGCCCATTGTCAGAAATGATTTCCTCAGGTGCATCGAATAGACTGAATATGGCACTCAATAAGCTGGATTTTAAGGAGCTCTCGATGTCGGGATCCATGTTGGTGGAGGGAGGATGAAGAGGGTCCCATATGAGGCCCGCCACGGATCTTGACACCATCAGGGCCCGCCCTGATCCTCCTGGTAGTGGCAGGGCACCATGACAGACCCCACGTTGCTCGACCATGGGAGAACAATCACCATATGCAAATAAAGTAAATTAATAGATTTGCATGTACTTACCATTAATCTTGATCTCCCGCTACAATCTTTGGCCTGGTGGCCGACATTCCCGTGCCTTCGGATCCCTGTCCAGGAACACGAGGCGCAACAGTGGTGGGGAGGCGGGAGGAGGTAAGCTTATTGACGTGGGATGGGGATGGGGGTGAGGGGTGGGGGTAATGGGGTAAAATTAATGCCATGGCTGTAGGGGAGGATGGGAAGGGTTGTAGTTGAAAGTTTGTGCAATTTGGGGGTAGGTCATATGGTAAAGGTAAGTGCTTTGGGGGGGGTGGTGGACAAATAATTAATTTAATTGTTATTGGGGGCGTGAGAGAGGGGCAAAAGAATTGTATTTATTGAATTTCATTCAATTTCTTTTGAAATATTTAAATTAGTCAGTCGCGCTGACAGCCCTTTAAAAATGGCATCAGTGCCTGCACACAGGCAGCTGACAGCATTGCCTTGGACAGACAGCCCGCCCCCTCCAAGTGATCAGGGGAGGATGCCCGCCCTGGCTATTTAAATGAGCAGCCGCGCTTGAGATTGCGGTGGCTCTTTGGCGTGCGGCCTACTCAGGCAGGCCGCCATTTTATTCGCCTGCTGCCGAAATCGATGGCAGGCACATAACATTCAGTCCAATGTGTCTGCAATAACTGCGTTTGAAGTGCCTTTTACCTGTCTGACAATTGGAAATTTGGAGAAGTAATCAGTGACTAAGATAAAGTTGTCTCCATTCACGGAAAATAGATCAGTGATGACTTTGGACCAAGGGACTGACAGAGTCTTGTGAGGATGAAGAGGTTCTTTGCATTGTTGTGGTTGGTGGCTCTGCCATGCCTTGCACATCCTCACTAATCTTTCAATGTCACTGTTGATCCCTGGCCAATAAGCAGTGTCTATGCCAGTCGTCTTGTTTGCTCAATGCCCATATGGCCTTGGTGAAGTTGTGACAAGATGTCCAGTCGGAGAGCTTTGGGCACAATCAGTTATTTTCCTTTGAAGATGACACCTCTCGAGATACCGAGTTCATCTCTATAAAGCCAAAAGCACCTGAGGGTTTCTGGCAGTTCTTTTACCATATACGGCCAACCTTCTATAATGACCCTCCACAGTGCCTTCAGTTGAGGGTCATTGGCTGTTTCTGATTGTAGTTGGTCACATTTGTGCTGGCCAAAATGCAACAATTGATTTTTGAGCACATCTTCGACCTCGATGTCTATGCTGTCCACTTGTAGATCCAGTGGAACTTCTTCATTCTTGTTTGGGTTTGGCAATCTGCTCAGCGTATCCGAGGTGACCATTTGTGGTACCTCTTTTGTAGCAGATGTTGAAGTTGTACCCCTGTACCTTCACTAAAAGTTGCTGTAGTCGAGGTGGTGTTCTCGTCAATGGTTTGCACCAGATCATCTCCTGTGGTTTGTGGTCAGTTTCCACAGCGAACTGCTTACCGAACAGGAAGGTGTGGAACATTATGATCCCAAACACCAGAGCAAGTGTTTCATGCTCTATATTTGAGTAATTGGATTGTGCTGAGGATAAACATTTGGACCCAAATGCAATTGGCTTGCCATCTTGCAAGATGCATGCTACTGGCGCCTTCTGTGAGACTTCGACTTCCAGGATAGTCTTCTTCATTGAATCATAGTACTACAGGGTACAGGCTTCTGCTGACAATGCTTGTTTGAGAGACTCAAATATATGCTGATGGTTCTCCTGCTCTTTCTTTAAGAGCTCTTTCAATGATGATGCTTTGTCAGAAAAGTTTGCAATGTATGGTGCCAAGAAGTTGAAAAATACAAGACCTCCCTGGAGGTCTTCCTTGTCTTTTGGGGTAGGCATATGCTTTACATCTTTGACTTTGCTTGGGTCAAGACGGATTCCGCAATCTGAATAGATGGAGCCAAATAAATTGATCTGACTTACATTCACCTGGCACTTCTTGCTTTTAAAAATGAGCCCTTTGTGACAAGCTGCAACCATCAGTGAATGAAGATTTTGATCATGTTATTCTTTGGTTTTGCCCATTACCACAATTTCATCGGCAATACATATACATTCAGGCACGTTTTCTATAATTCTGTCCATATGCTGCTGGAACAGATCTTGATTGACAGATAAGCTGAAGGGTAGTCTCTGGAAGCAGTATCTTCCAAATGGTGTCCTGAAGGTGCTGACTTCTGAGATTCCTTAGCTAGGTGTACTGACCAATATCCACGTGTAGCATCCAACTGGGAGAAGAATTTGCCTCCTGTGAACTTGGGATTCAATTCCTCTAATGTCGGAATTTTGTGGGGGCATCTTTTTATATACCCTTGGTGCTCCATCCTTCTTCAGTACACACGTAATTGAACTGCACCAGTCATCTAACTTGCGCTTAAGCTTTTCTTGTATGTGCATGCTGCACTTTCTGGGAGGGTTGATTGATGGAATTACATCCTCTCTGAGGTGCAGTATGGCATTGCCTTTAAAATATCCAATGGTGTCGAACCTGGCCGGGTACATTTGTTATAGGTCATGGATTGACTCAATGCTGGTACCCTTGGTCTCTTTTGCTATAATGGGTTCCTTGGTGACCTCGTGGATAGTCATAGTCTTGAGGTCCTTACATGCTGGTAGTCATGCCAGTGCGGGTCCACTCATGTCTACCAGGTAAAATTATTGCATTTTTAGAGTGCCATTGCAAGGTATGGGTGACCCATTGCATGCAGTTAACTTTTGCAGTTGTCGGTTATATCATTGTTTTCCAATGACTCCAGTACATATCCTTCAGGATTCGGACTGGTAGGATATTTGCACTAGCACCAGTGTTAATCTTAACCCTGAGTATATGTTCGCCAATGTTTTTTGGGCAGATGATGTTAATAGTGGTGAAAGCTTCCAATTGTTTGACTTCATCAACATGATGCATCAGGTTCACAATGTAAAATGCCTGCTTGTCTTCTGGCTGAGAATCGCTCCACTCTGAGAGTTGTCTCAGCTCTATTTTGCTGTGGACTTTGTGTATCGGCTTACGATTAAGCAGGTCTCTAGCACGCTCCTTGCTGCTGTTGCCCTATTGCTGCACCTGTCTTCTGTTTGCTTGTTTGCTTGTGTCCTACCGTGACTTCTGGCTGTGTCTTTGGAGCCAGGTGTCTAGCATAGGCGGCCCAGTGTCCTTTTGCACCATACACCTTTCACAGATCTTGAAATGCAGGACAACTTTGCGGTGAGTGGGAGAAACCACAGCTTGCTTGCTCTTTTCGAACAGGTTATGGTGCCGATACTGTTGGCTGCATCTAGTACTCACAGATGCTGTTGTCCAGTTACAATGGCTTCATATTTCCTGCCATCATTCTGGCAGTGCACCAATGCTGTGACCTTTCTTTTTCCCCAAGAGGTCGTTCTGAAATGCTTCAATGGATGTTGAGACCATCACCAGCTACATTAGACGCTCTGACAGCTCAGTTTCAGAAGAATCGCAGTTGTTGCCCTTACTATGGCATCTACTGATGAACTGATCTTTATTTTTTGTTTGTTCATGGGATGTGGGCATCACTGGCTAAGCCAGCATTTATTGCCCTTGAACTGAGTGGCTTTCTAGGTCATTTTGGAGGGCATTTAAGAGTTAACCACATTGCTGTGGATCTGGAGTCACGTGTAGGCCAGTCCAGGTAAGGATGACAGATTTTCTTTCCTCAAGGACGTTAGTGAACCAGATGGGTTTTTATAAACAATCAACAATGGTTTCATGGTCATCATTAGACTAGCTTTTATTTTCATTCCAGATTTATTAACTGAATTTAAATTTCACCATCTGCCATGGTAGGATTTGAACCCATGCCCCCAAAGCATTACCCTAGGTCTCTGGATTATTAGTCCAGTGACACCACCACCTCCCCTGTGGGGCTGTGGCTATTGCCTGTAGGACATCAATTCCAGGTGGTGAATTCTAAAATTCACTCTTAATTGGAGCTGATCTTCTAGCACTCTCCATATTTTTGCGGGATCTTTCTAGCTGTCTTCAAATAATCCAGAGGTGCTGATTCTGTGTAACCCCTATTTTCCAACTGCTACCATTAATGTTACAGCCTGCTTCTCTGGTTCTACAATCACTTGGTGAAGCACAACTGCATTCTTTGTTTTAAAAGTTTGAACTCGGATTGGATATCAATGGTCTTCCAGTTTATGCTGGGAAATTTGGTATCCATCTTTTTGCTGTTCCTTTGCTTTCTGCAATTTAACTTTTGTTTTATTCTCTCTGTGCTGTTCCCTCTTTAAGACATTTTCTGTTATCTAGATTAGCTGCTTGAATAGAAAAGGGCAGGTGTTTGACAGTGTTCTATATTTATTTTGCTTTACGCACTTTAAGTGTGTTTGTATACACAGCTGTTCAATAGGCAGTTCAATTGCTTTTTTTCTGGAGTTTGTTTATGTTCTTCACACTTGAGTGATTTAATGTTTTTTTAACATTGGTTGCGTGAATGGAAATTCTGTACTGAACGGGGTTTTCCCATTCTTTTTTGCTTTCAGAAGCACCCTGTAGTAGTGCCGACCTTGATCAGCCTAGGAGAGGAATTGGGTTTTCCTCGGGTTTTTTTTTCTTTCCCACGGAGCATTTGAAGAAAAAAATCAATTTTTTAAGCACTTCAATGCTTTTTTTAAAACTAGGATTCCTCAACCACCGGCACAATGACTCACCCAATCGCAGGAATTAATTTGCAGCCTGTGCTAATATGTAAACTAATATGTACAATAAAAAGCAAACTATTTACAAATCCTTCATATGGGTGTTACAGTTACAGAGTGACCCTGCAGTAACATCCTGGTACTTAGCTTATTAGCATACTGAGATCGTAAAGGGACATCACTCTTAAGGTGATCACACAACAATAAATTGAGGCATTGGGCTAAAAATTGGTCTGTACTCATTTTTGGGGTGTGTGTTTCATGATTTGCAATCCACCTGCACCTTGCCACTGCCTGTTCGTAGCTTTCAGCAGAGCGCAATCCACATCGTTGGTTGGCTGCATTCTCAACAGAGGGCCTAACAACATGCAAGACTAGTACATGTTCCAGCTAGCCTCCAGCTCTTAAAGACAACCTGTCTCTTTTAAAAAAGAGTTGCCGTGACTGAAATGAATAAAGGAGAAATGTTCGTGTTAGGAAAGAAAAGTCTTCACTACTTTGGAAGTTCATTTGCAGCCAGTTATAGTAAAGGTTAGATGCAGAGTGATGTTGTCTCTTGGCCTTTCCAACAATGAAGGAAAGTTTAGGGCTGATCTTAATGCAGAGCCAGTATCTGAGTCAAGGGAGGGGCAATAGTGGGTGTGAAATGCAGAAGAGCATGGGATGTGTGGGAATGATTAATTTCAGTATGGATAAGATATCATAGTTTTACATCCAGGTTTTTTGTCTCCAATGCACATGAGTGGGCATGATGTGTACTCACATGATGCAATTTCAACTCGACGGAATTTGGAAGAGTTGGTGAATTCTATCAGAGAAAGAGAATTTGAAATGCACTTAAGAAGGGTAAATGCTCCACCTCGCTTTAATGAGGCATCCTTGATGTACTTATTATTATTATCCTTGAGGTACTGTTGGTACTGAAGGAGGTAGAAGCGGGCTATCCAGGGTTGTGGGACTATGAGGTTGGAAGCTGTAGAGGGAAGATCTCCAGAGGAGATGAAGTCAGTGACAGTCCTGTGGACAGTAGCCTGATGCTCGCTGGTGGGGTCATGGTCCAGGGGAAAGTAGGAAGAAGTGTCTGAGAGTTGGCGCTGAGCCTCTGCAAGGTAGAGGTCAGTATGCCAGACAATAACAGCACCACCCTTGCCTGCAGGTTTGATGACAATGTCGGGGTTAGACCTGAGAGAATAGAATACATCTACTTTCAGATGTTGGCTGCATTTCCTTTAAAGCAATATTTATTTCTCATTTCAGATAGCCAACATTTGTAGCCTTTATAGTCACCTGCAGAAGTAGAATTGAGTGTTGTGTGAAGAACTTGTGAATGATAATAAATGATAATGAATGAGCAGGGCTCATGTTAAAAGAATTTTCATGTGTATCTTTCAATTAAAGGAAGTTTTTAAATTGAAATATGTTGACAGGCATATGTCATGTCGAATACAAAATAATTTGCTTGAATTAGCAAATTGAGTAAGAAAAATGATGTGCAGTCACACTCAGCAGTGCAACACTCCAGAAATAATTAATACACTTTCATGTAGTTTTACTTCATATTGGAAAATACATTTATATATACAATTATCTGGCTCTTTCTGTTCCATTAATCCATTAGTTTGGAGTGGGAAGATGCCCAACAGTAGCATACAATAGGAACTACTTTGAAAGTATTGGTCATGCTTTGCCAACTAAGCGCTAACGTGAAAGTAAAAGGCTTGGCAATAAAAGGTCATCTGAATGATTTAAACATTTAGCTGTGTTGTATGGGTTTTTCTTAGAATTAAATATTGAACTAAAAACATTGCTTGAGAGAATTATTTGGGGCCAAGTCCAATCAACTAATGCAATGAGCTATTTTTCCTCCATAGCTTAGCCTAGCAGCCAAGGAATCTGTGTCTTACACATGGGTAAAAATGCAGGGAGTTTTGCGATCACAACTACAACTTGAATTTATATAGCAATCTTATCTAGTAAAGCAACCCAAAGTGCTTCCCAGAAGCATTATCAAATAAAATTTGATGCTAAACCACATCAGAAAATATTAGGACAGGTGACCAACACCTTCGTTAAAGAGGTAGGTTTTAAGGACCATCTTAAAGAAGGGTAGAAGCCATGGAGGAATTTGAAAAGAAGGAAGAGAATTTTAAAATCATGGTGTTGCCTGACTGACAGTCATTATAACACAGGGATGATAGGTGAACCGGACTTGGTGTAAGTTATCATACAGGCAGCAGAGTTTTGGATGTGGTCATGTTGATGGGGAGTGCATGGTGATTGGCCAGCCAGGAAAGTATTGGAATAGTCAAGTCGAGAGGTAACAAAGTGATGACTGAGGGTTTATGCAGCAGATGGCTTGAAGCAGGGGCTAAGCGGGGCAATGTTCAACAAGTGTTTTTTTTAAATTTGTTCATGGGATGTGATTATCCATCCCAAATTACTCTGAGGAAGGTGGTGGTGAACCACTTCCTTGAACCACTGGAGTCCATGTGGCGCACGTACATGCTCAGGTTTGTTTGTGAGGGAGTTCCAGGATTTTGACCCAGCGATAGTGAAGGAATCGCAATATATTTCCAAGTCAGAATGGTATGTAACTTGGAGTGGAACATCCAGGTGGTAATGTTCCCTTGTGCCTGCTGCCCTTTAATTTTAGGAAGTAAAGGACGTGGGCTTGGATGGTCTTTTCAAAGGATCCCTGGTGAGTTTTTGCAGTGCATCTTGTAGATGCTACACACTGCTACCACTGTGTGTTGGTGGTGGAGGGAGTGAATGTTTAAGGTGGTGGATAGGGTGCCGATCTTTGTCTTGAATGGTGTTGATTTTTTTGAATTTTGTTGGAGCTGCACACATCCAGGCAAGTGGAGAGGACTCCATCACTCTCCTGACGTGTGCCTTTTCCATGGTGGACAGTTTTGAGAAGTCAGGAAGTGAGTTACTCACCACAGAATAGTCAGTCTCTGACCTGCTCTTGTAGCCACAGTACTTCTGTGGCTGGTCCAGTTATGTTTCTAGTCAATGGTAACCCCAGGATGTTGTTGGTGGGGGTTTTAGCAATGGTAATGCCATTGAATGTCATGGGGCGGTGGTTAGATTCTCTCTTGCTGGAGATGGTGATTGCCTGACACTTGTGTGGCATGAATGTTACTTGCCACCTATCAGCCCAAACTTGAATGCTGTCCAGGTTTTGCTGCATGCAAGCATGCACTGCATCATTATCTGAGGACTTGCGAATGGAACTGAACACTGTGTAATCATCATCGAACATCCCCACTTCTGCCACTTCTGACCTTATGATGGAGGGAAGATCATGTATGAAGCAGTTAAAGCTGGTTGGGCCTAACACTACCATAAGGAACTACTGCAGTGATGTCCGGGGGCTGAAATGATTAGCCCCAACAACCACAGACCATCTGGTATGGCTCCAACCAGTGGAGAGTTTTCACTTTGAGTCCCATTGATTTACTTGGCCAGTTTTACTTGGATTCCTGATGCCAACCCAGTCAAATTCTGTCTTGATGTCAAGGACAATCACTCTCACCTCACCTTTAGAATTCAGCTCTTTTGTTAATGCTGTAATGAGGTCTGGAGCCAAGTGGCCCTGAGAGGACTCAAACTGAGAATTGGTGATCAGGTTATTGGTGAATTAGTGTTGCTTGATAGTACTGTCGATGACAGCTTCCATCATTTTGATGATGTTTGGGGGTAGACTGAAGGGGCAATAATTGGCTGGATTGGATTTTTCCTGTTTACAGTGGACATTCCTGGACAATTTTTCATATTATTGAGTAGCTGTCAATGTTGTAGCTGTACTGGAATAGTTTGGCTAGGGACATGTCAAGTTTTGGAGCATGTCTTCAGCAATATAGTCGGAATATTGTCAGGGCCCATAGTCTTTGCTAGAATTGGCAGTCTTGGTGACAGAGTGGATATATGGGTGGAAGCTTATTTCAGGGTTAAATAGGACCCATTGGTTGCAAATAGTCTGGTTCAGCTTCAGACAGTAGCCAGGGAGAGGGATGGAGTCAGTGGCTTGAGAATACATTTTGTGGTGAGAACTGAAGGCCAAGGCATCTGTCTTCATCCAGTTTAATTAGAGGGAATTTCTGCTTATCCAGTATTGGATGTTAGGCAAGCAGTGTGCCAAATTAAATGTAATGGAGGGTTTGAGAGAGGTTGTGGAAATATAGTCTTGGGTATTGTCAGTATACATGTAGCACTGCATGTTGTGTTTTTGGCTGATGTCACCATAGACAGCATGTAAATAAGAAATAGGAGGGGCCAAGGATAGATCCATCGGGGCTCCAGAACTAACAGTGCGAGAATTGGAAGAAAAGCCATTGCAGGCAATTCCCTGGGTGTGACTGCTTGGAAAGGAATGGCGAGGGCAATTCCAACCAGGTGAAAGATGGAGGAAAGGCACTGAAGGAGGATGATGTAATCAACTGTGTCAAAGGCTGCAGATAGTTTGAGAAAGATGAGGAGGGATAGTTTACTACAGTCACAGTCAAAGACCAGTTTGAGGAGAAAGAAAGGGTAACACAGCAGCAATGATATGTATTAAAGAGACAACAAGAAGGTAAGGTGAGATAAATAATAATGCATCTTCACAACAGAAAATTGGTAAACAGGTAGAGGGAGAGAGCTAGCTAGTCAGATAGATAGTATAATAGATAGAAAGATAGGTTGTTAAGATAAGAGATATTAGAAATATAAATCAATAAATTAGTTGATAAATATAGATGTTAAGATAACAGATCAATAAAATAAAAGGCAGAGAGATGGATGAAATAATGGGTGAGATAAGATAAAATAATTGACATATGGAGATATAGCAGAGACAGGTAAAATGACAGATGAATCCAACAGGCCAATCAACAGCCCCCTGATGTCTGGGGTCGTGGTGGGGGGGCCCAGAACATACCTTTGGGAGAGGTATGCCACAAGCCTTGACGCTGGGAAGGCCCTGCCCCATATTATAGGCAGCTGTGAAGCCTCGTGGGGGCCCCCCGCCGCTCGGCAATGGAAACCTAATTTAAATATTTAAATAAATGTCAATTAATGAATAAGTACTTACCTCGTCATGACAGCTGTCCCGCTCCGATATTCCGGACGGTTGCCCAAACCATATACTTTTAAAATAGCCTGCAAGCAGGAACATGCTGGCAAATTAGTATGCCGCTCTCTGAGACCAATTTTCCAGCCCTCCTGCCTCCTCCAGGGAGCAAAAATTCTTGCTCTACATGTTACTATCTTTGCAAATGTTTGTCAGTTCATTGAGTACTAAATGTCTTTTGCAACTTTGAAAATATTCTCATGTTCATTTCCATCATATAACAGCCATAAAAATAAGTATCCATAAATTGTTAGCAATGAATATTACAACAAGCTGAATTAGACAAATGCACAGGAGCACAAAGATTGCTGTAAGTCACAGTCATGTCATAATAAAGTTTATTCTGTGGCAAAAATTATTCTGTCAACCGCAAATAATTTCAGAAAGCATTAAAGCCATGAGATTGAAAGTCATCAATCATTCAATGACAATGCAGTACTAATTTAATGAATTTGATCATGTGACTCACAAACTAGTAATATATGGTAAAAGGGTTGATGCGAAATCTGCTAAATGAGCTTCTGATGATTTCATTGATGGCTGTATTTAGCGATATTCAGATTGAAACTAATGTAAGCATTTTGTGCATTCTTATAACAAATATCCTGGAATTATTCTGATGAACATTCCTATTTCAATTATTTAACTATTTATTAGGAATGACTTTGACGCTGCCCCTGTCAAGAGGGTAAGCGGTTAAAATCATGACAGACTGCAACTTTTCAGGACCCCATCAACCTCACAACACATGCCATTTTAGTACGTGCATTAAGGCCTGCCACATCGATACTCAAAAGTCAGCATCCAATGATGTCAGTCAGACCCAAGCGCTATTTTAACCTTGTGTTGTGTGGGTATTGCCTGGTGGCGGCCTTGACAGAGAAGCCCAGTGTCAAATAGCAGTAGGCCCAGAAGAGGGTTGAGGTGGTAACTAAGTGGGCTGGGCTCCACATCACTGTGCTGTCCCCATGTTCACCCCTCACTTCCAGTTAAAATTCAACGATTGTTTTTGTACTGTGCAATATATTTTTAACCCAGCAATTGGAATGCGCAAAATTGACAGCATCCAGCAGTGACTGAAAGACAGTATCATAGGAATACATAGAATGTCCAGTATAGAAACAGGCCATACAGCCCAACCAGTCCATGCTGGTGGTAATGTTCCACTCAAGCCTCTTCCCACCCTTCTTTATCTAACTATCAGCACACCCCTACATTAACTCTGTGTCTCTCTCTACAGATGCTGCCTGAGCTGCTGAGCATTTCCAACATTTTCTGTTTTTATTTCCTTCTCCCCCATATGCTTATCTAGCTTCCCCTTAAATGCATTTATAATATTTGCTTCAACGATTCTCTGTGCCAATGATGCCCACAAACTCAACAAGTGTCTTCTGAATTTCCTAACTGGTGACTATTTTATCTTTTTTTTATTCATTCATGGGATGTGGGCGACGCTGACCAGGCCAGCATTTATTGCCCATCCCTAATTGCCCTTGAGAAGGTGGTGGTGAGCTGCCTTCTTGAACCGCTGCAGTCCGTTTGGGGTAGGTATACCCACAGTGCTGTTAGAAAGGGAGTTCCAGGATTTTGACCCAGCGACAGTGAAGGAACGGCGATATAGTTCCAAGTCAGGATGGTGTGTGACTTGGAGGGGAACTTGCAGGTGGTGGTGTTGCCATGTATTTGCCGCCCTTGTCCTTCTAGTTGGTAGTGGTCGTGGGTTTGGAAGGTGCTGTCTAAGGAGCCTTGGTGCATTGCTGCAGTGCATCTTGTAGATGGTACACACTGCTGCCACTGTGCGTCGGTGGTGGAGGGAGTAAATGTTTGTAGATGGTGTGCCAATCAAGCGGGCTGCTTTGACCTGGATGGTGTCAAGCTTCTTGAGTGTTGTTGGAGCTGCACCCATCCAGGCAAGTGGAGAGTATTCCATCACACTCCTGACTTGTGCCTTGTAGATGGTGGACAGGCTTTGAGGAGTCAGGAGGTGAGTTACTCACCTCAGGATTCCTAGCCTCTGACCTGCTCTTGTAGCCACAGTATTTATATGGCTACTCCAGTTCAGTTTCTGGTCAATGGTAACCCCTAGGATGTTGATAGTGGGGGATTCAGCGATGGTAATGCTGTTGAATGTCAAGGGGAGATGGTTAGATTCTCTCCTGTTGGAGATGGTCGTTGCCTGGCACTTGTGTGGCGCGAATGTTACTTGCCACTTATCAGCCCAAGCTTGGATATTGTCCATGTCTTGCTGCATTTCTACACGGACTGCTTCAGTATCTGAGGAGTCACGAATGGTGCTGAACATTGTGCAATCATCAGCGAACATCCCCACTTCTGACCTTATGATTGAAGGAAGGTCATTGATGAAGCAGCTGAAGATGGTTGGGCCCAGGACATTACCCTGAGGAACTCCTGCAGTGATGTCCTGAAGCTCAGATGATTGACCTCCAACAACCACAACCATCTTCCTTTGCGCTAGGTATGACTCCAGCCAGCGGAGGGTTTTCCCCCTGATTCCCATTGACCTCAGTTTTGCTAGGGCTCCTTGATGCCATACTCGGTCAAATGCTGCCTTGATGTCAAGGGCAGTCACTCTCACCTCACCTCTTGAGTTCAGCTCTTTTGTCCATGTTTGAACCAAGGCTGTAATGAGGTCAGGAGCTGAGTGGCCTTGGTGGAACCCAAACTGAGCATCAGTGAGCAGGTTATTGCTAAGCAAGTGCTGCTTGATGGCACTGTTGATGACACCTTCCATCACTTTACTGATGATTGAGAGTAGGCTGATGGGGCGGTAATTGGCCGGGTTGGACTTGTCCTGCTTTTTGTGTACAGGACATACCTGGGCAATTTTCCACATTGCAGGGTAGATGCCAGTGTCGTAGCTGTACTGGAACAGCTTGGCTTGGGACGCGGCAAGTTCTGGAGCACAGGTCATGGGCCATTAATGGGCCATTAATGGGCCATAAAATTGGACAGGGCCTGAAAACCGGTTTGCAATGGGGGATTACATTGTGCCTGTTACTTCCGTTGCAGGCACCTCATCAAATCTCCTCTCAACCTTCTCTTCCCTAAGGAGAACAATCCAAACTTCTCCAATCTCTCCTCATAACTTAAGTCCCTCATTCCTGGAATCATTCGCGTAAACCTTTTCTGCACGCTCTTCATCTCCTTCCTAAAGTGCAGTGCCCTGAATTGAACACAATACTCCAGTTGTAGACAAACCAATGTTTTATAAAGGTTCATCATAACTTCCTTGCTTTTGTGATCTATGCCTCTATATAAAGACCAGGATCCCTTATGCTTTTTTAATCACTTTCACAACCTGCCCTGCCCATATACCCGCTGGGTCCTCTGTTGCTGCACCCCCTTAGAATAGTACCGTCTAGTTTATAGTGCCTTTCCTCATTCTTCCCACCAAAATGTAACACTTCGCACTTCTCTGCATTAAATTTAATTTGTCACGTGTCCGTTATATAAATTGTTAATATAAATTTTGAATAACAGTGGCCCCAGCACTGGTCCTTGTGGACACCACTTTCCACCTTCTATCTCTCTGAATAGTGTGACAGAAGTCACACCTGCTCAATGGAGACATATTAATTCCATCATATGGAATACTGCTTGAGAACTTTTTTTACTGGACACGACAGATGACTTTTTAAAAGAAAAAAGCAGAACTGAACAACTAAAAAGATGGTTGCATATTTGCATTCTGAGAAGACAAGGGCTGGCTGAGAGACAGATGAATAGAGAGACAATGGGAGCGTTCCCTGATTCAGTTAGTGAGATTGCTTTTGCCAATAGGGGTAATCAAAAGACATCGGCACCCCTTTGACTTTGTAGGAGCCAAACTCCACCCCCACCGAGTATGTTTGAAAGACTCTAAATTGCAACACCCCTCCAGGAACTGTGGTTTCAAACAAAGAGATGGTCACCTAACCTACCTGCTGGAGTAAGGCTGAAGGTTTTCGAATTGTGCCTCAGAATGAACAAAAGACTGCAACTGGACTGGCAGAGAAAAGACTCTCTCTCTCTTTCTCTCTCTCTCTCTCTGTCTCCCTCTTCAGCAAAGTCCCGGGGAAACCATTGTGGCAGCTTTTAAACCTCACGACTACAGAGCTTTGCAGGTAACCACTAAGGAAACCGCTGAAACCTACCTTCAGCCTTGTGGTACCAGAGAAGCAAACCTGAAATTGTGCACGTGGCCCCAGAAAGGAGTCCAGACTTTAACTTCAATCAAGGACATTACATCAGGGACATTCAGGACAGTATCTTTATTCCATTTATTGCCAACTCTACTTCAACCTCCCAATTCTTTCTTCTCCTCTGTATCTATTTGTATGTGTGTGTGCCTCTTATGTGCAGTTGACGTGAATGCGTTATGCATTTTAGTGATTTTAACTGGGTTAGAATTATAAGGTTAATAAACTTACATCTTTCTTGTTTAAACCCAAGAAAACCTGCTTGATTGGCTCATTTGCAATTGTAATTGGAGTGCAGTGAGCAAGGGCTCACTGAGGTGGTAAGCTAAAATCACTGCATTTAAAAAGATAAACCCTGTTACAGCCAAACCAGAGAAAGGGCGAGAGGGGAGCCTGAGACCCCTTCCTCACCTGGTCGTAACAGTAACTACTGTTTACTTCTACTTTCAGTGTTTTGTCTTGCAGCCAATTAACTATCCATTCTGCTAATTGTCCCTTAACTCCACATGCTCTGACCTTATTAAATATTCTATTATATGTCTATCAGTTTATTATACCTCATTGAAAGCCTTTTGGAAATCTAGATAAAGTGCATCTGTTACATTTACCCATGTTTATTGTTGTACAATCGCTTTGAGAGTGATGTACCTTTAAGAACTCGGTATAATAATGAGCTAAGTACCAGGATGTAGTCATGTGACTAGACACCATCATCACTCTGCACAACAACACCCTAGACAAAGGTTCTCTATATAGTTTCTTCTGTACTGTATGTACTAGTTTAACCGTTAATACACTTTCCAGAGATCTTCAAGGAACTGGAATCCATGTACCTCATTGCGTTGTTTAAGATTGCACAACAAAACTCATGATATGGTGGCAGTGAAAAGACAAGATATAAGCTTGAAGACCATACGTAAAACAGCAAACAAGTGAAGAAACTTTAAAACAAGTACCTGAAAAGAGTGAATGAAAGCTGCAAACCTCAAAAGGCTGAGAAAAGCTCTATAGAATGGAAGCGTGGCTGAAAAACAAGCGATCAGGTGAGTCATTGTGCCGACGGTCAAGAAATCCCGGTAAACAAAAAAGCCTTTGAAGAATTTTTAAAAATTCATTTTCTAAAGGCTCCATGTGAGTGAAAGGAAAAAAGGGGGAAAATACTGAGAAGCATGCAAACTGTAAAAAAAAGTCTGATAGTAAAGAAAAGCGTAGAAAACCCCCAAACACAGCAATCTCCATTAAAACAGTCAAGCTGAAAAAACAATAAACCAGTCAAGCATGAAAAAGATAAATAAACTCTCGCAAAAAAAGGCAAAGGGGAAACCCTTGAACTGCCTATCGAACAGCTGTGTAAACATACAAGCAAAGTACTGAAAGAGAAAAAAAAAATACAATCAAGCACCTATTACACTCTGTCAAAGAAGCTAGCCTGAAAAAAAATTCTGAAAGGGGGAACAACGCAGAGGTAATAAAACAAGTTTTAAGCCACAAATAGAAAAGTCAGAATAAGTACAGTGCTGAAGGCACACACAGCACTGAACAAAGTTAATTATAGAGCAGAAAGCAAAAGAAAACAGGAGGAGATGGATATCAAATTTACCAACATGAACTGGAAGGTCATCCGAGTTCAAACTTATTAAACAACAAATGCAGCATGCCTCATAGACCAAGCTGTTGCAGAACCAGAAAAGCAGGCTGTGAAAATACTGATAGCAGTTGTAAATGAGGGGTTATACAGAATCAATACCTCTGGCTTGTCTGAAGAGGACCAGAAAGATCCCGCAAAGATATGGAAAGTGCTAGAAGATCAGCTTTGGGTAAGAGTGAATTCATCACCTGGAATTGATGTCCTGCAGGCAACAGCCACAGGAATCAATAGATTAATTCATCAGTAGATGCCGTAGTAAGGGCAATTAATGCGATTTTCAGAAACTTTCAGAGCAAATAATGGAGCTGGTGATTGTCTCAACACCGACTGAAGTGTTTCAAAAAGACCTCTTGGGGGAAGAAGAAAAGTCACAGCATTGATGCACAGGAAATACGAAGCCATTGTAGCTGGACAACAGCATTGGCAGCACTAGGTGCAGCCGACAGTATCGGCACAATAACCAGATCACAAAAGCAAGCGAGCTGTGTGGTAAGTGTGCTTGGTCCCACTCACCACAAAGTTGTCCTGCATTTCAAGATCTGTCCAAGGCATGCTGTGCAAAAGGACACTGGGCACACCTATACAAGAAATCTGGCTCCAAAGATGCAGCCAGAAGTCACAATAGGGCACAAACAAACAGAAGACAGGTGCAGCAACATGGCAACAGCAGCAAAGAGAGCACCAGAGACCTACGTAAATGCAAGCCGATATGCAAAGTCCACAGCGAAATAGATCTGAGACAAGACTCAAAGCGGAGCGATTCTCAGCCAGAAGCGGAGCATACGTTTCACATTGTGAACCTGACAGATTGGGCTAGCGTTTATTCTCCCCCAGGCGGCGGGTTCCGTGTTAGAGGGGGCCTGAAGATGCCTCTGGGAGAAGGCCTCTAGGAGACGGCCACCACGCACCCAACGACAGGAGGGCCTGGCCTGATATTACCTGCGGTGGTGAGGCCTCGTGGCGGCCCCCCAGCCGCTCGGCGATGGGTCCCCAATTTGAATATTTAAATAAATTAAAATGAATTAATTAATGACACTCACGCCGCCGCCTGATGTTCCGCTGCGATCTTCGGCCTGGTGGCCGGCTCTCCCGTGCCTTCAGTTCCCCGTCAGGGAAAACAAGGCACCACAGTGGTGGGGAGGGGGGAGGAGGTAAGTTTATCAGGGCAGTCGGCGGGAACTGGGTCAAAGTTATGTCAAGGGTGTAGGGAAGGTGGGAATGGTTGGAATTTAAAGTTTGTGCAGTTTGGGGGGTGGGGAGGGGGAAGGTCAGATGGTCAAGAAAAGTGATTTGGGGGGAGGGCCAAATAATTAATTTAATTGTGATTGGGAGGGTGGGAGAGGAGCAGAAGAAATGTCTTTATTTTTATTTACTGTACCTTTAAAGACACATTGTACAGCGAGCTCGCCACTGGTATCAGACCCACCGGCCGTCCATGTCTCCGTTATAAAGACGTCTGCAAACGCGACATGAAATCGTGTGACATTGATCACAAGTCGTGGGAGTCAGTTGCCAGCATTCGCCAGAGCTGGCGGGCAGCCATAAAGACAGGGCTAAATTGTGGCGAGTCGAAGAGACTTAGTAGTTGGCAGGAAAAAAGACAGAGGCGCAAGGGGAGAGCCAACTGTGCAACAGCCCCAACAAACAAATTTCTCTGCAGCACCTGTGGAAGAGCCTGTCACTCCAGAATTGGCCTTTATAGCCACTCCAGGCGCTGCTTCACAAACCACTGACCACCTCCAGGCGCGTATCCATTGTCTCTCGAGATAAGGAGGCCCAAAAGAAAGAACCTTTAAATATTTAAACTTCATGGTAGGGCAGACAGCCCTTTAAAAATAGTGTCACGCCTGCGCACAGGCAGCTGACGCCACTGCCAGGGATGGACCACTTGCCCCCACCACGTGATCGAGGGGGTCGGCCCGCCCCGGCTATTTAAATGAGCCATCGAACAGAAGATTGTGGCAGCTCTGCGACATGCGGCCCGTATGGGCGGGCTGCTATTTTTAATCGGCGGCGGGCACAGAAAATACAGCCCATTGTGTTGGTGAAGTCAAAAAACTGGAAGCTTTTGCTACTATTCATATTTTGTGCCCAAAGAAAGTTGGCAAACACGCACTCTGGACTAAGGTTAACTTGGGAACTAGTGCAAATATCCTACCAGTCCGAATCCATAAGGATATGTACCAGGGTCGTTGGAAATTAATGATACAACCGATAACTGCAAAGTTAACTGCATACAATGGGTCACTGTTACGACCAGGTAAGAGAGGTGTCTAGGGTCCCTTTTAGCCTTCACCTGATCTTATTGTAACAGATTTTGCTTTTAAACACACTGAGATTTGAGCTCCCCTTGGTGAATCCTTGTTCACCGCTTTCCAATTATAAGGCAAAGAAACCAGCACACCAGGTTTTCTCAGGTTTAAAGAAGAGAAGTGAAATTTTATTAAACTTAAAACCTAATCTCTAATTCGGTTAATGCCTATGGATACATGCCACACCCCATGTTAGCTTGCATAAGTGATACACACATGCAAGAAGAGACAGAAAAGAGCAGAAAAATAGAGAGGTTTGAGGCAATCTCTGAAGAGATTTTGTTACTGTGCTTCGAGCTCACTGTAGTCCTTGCTTGTAGGTAGATCTTGCTTTTTGTTGGGGCCCAGTATTCTTTTTAAACCTTGTTCACTGTAGGAGACTTTTCTCTCGGGGTTCATATGTCTTCAATGGATTCCGAAGCTGGTGAGAACGAGATGAGAGCAGACAGGAGAAAGGTCTTTTCCAGTCCAGGAGCAAACAGTTTTCTGAGCTCAAATTCTCTGGGCTAATTTAAAACTCCCCTAGTTGGCCAGCAGGTGGTCACATGATGACTGGTTTGACCAGGTCTCTTTTGTGTACTGGGGAGCAGGAACTGTGTTCCTTTGTTCCAACACTGTCTGCTAGTATGCAAAAAAAAATTTTTTCCAGTCAGGGGCTTGGCAACCCCTTATAATAGGCCTTCTTTTCTTCCCAGCAACAATTTTAAAATTTAATGCCCAGGTGGCGAAATCTATGTGCCTCATTCTTGGCAGGTAGGGGCCTGCATGACGTCACCCACACCTTGCAGTGGCACACCAACAATGCAATGCAGATATGGCAAAACGGCATGGAAACCAGAAATATTTTACCTGGCAGACTCAAGCGGACCAGCAGTTGCAGGACTACCACCATGTAAGGACCTCAACATCATGACGACCCATGAGATCACCAAAGTACCCATTACAGCAGAAGTGACCAAGGGTATCCGCATTGAGTCAGTTCAGATGTTACAGCAAATGTCCCCGGACAGGTTCAACGCCATAGGGGATTTCAAAGGCGATGCCATACTGCACCTCAAACTGTATGCACTCCATGTGTCCAGCCCTCTGATGTCTGAGATTGAGTCACAATTCTTCCAGGATCTCAACGGTTCTGGCGTAGAGAGTATCATCCCCTTCTCAGAGATGTCACACAAAGAGAATGAAGATCCAAATTCATTTGGTGAAAGCTCTTTGCCATCTGGCAGTGTTTCTTTGCACTTCAGCGACTCAGAAGAAGAGATTGACATTGTAACTAGCAGTGGGGAGCATTGTCAAGGAGAATCTCCAAGGACCGGAACTTGCTCGCAGACTCTGGCCAGCATCAACTGGTGCAGTCTGGAAACCCAGCAACAGAACAACTATGCTGCGCCCTCACCTCTGCTTTCTAGAGTACCACAAGCACCAAAACGAGCCAGAATGGACAGGTACCTCCGTGAGGCCAAGTACTCCTCCCCCAACAAGTCCTCAACCTTGAGCCCCA
This sequence comes from Heterodontus francisci, assembly GCF_036365525.1. Taxonomy (NCBI): domain Eukaryota; kingdom Metazoa; phylum Chordata; class Chondrichthyes; order Heterodontiformes; family Heterodontidae; genus Heterodontus; species Heterodontus francisci. Next base: position 109,724,299 of record NC_090376.1, read on the forward strand.
GGCCTTCAGCCACAAAGGATGAGGAGAGGTGAAGGACACACAATGTCCTGGAGAGGCAGAGGAGGAATGAGTTGAAGCATTGTCTGTTGGATTTTCGAGATGAGGTGCCAGAAATTTCCAAGAATGATAAGGCCTCAAAAGTGGAAATCCTGAGAAAAACAACAGAGTATGTTAGCAGGCAGAAGGCAGAGCAACAGAAACTGAATTCAGAGATGGAGAAACTTCAGAAAATACAGCAACAGATTAGATGCAAATTCTCTGAAATGCAGGAGACACTGCTCGATAAGCAAGGGAGAATGAAGATGGTGCATGACCGACATGTAGTGATGGAACAACAGGACAATAATCAACACATTGACAACATGTCTGCAAACCAAAAACAGCCAAGGGTGAAATCCACATCCCCAGAAGATTATACCGCAACAAGATCTAGAAGAGTTTTCAAACCACCTAAATGATATATGGACTTGTTACAACCAGGTGAGAAACGTGTCTAGGGTTCCCTTTCAGCCTTCACCTGGTCTTACCATAACAGGGTTTTATTTTTAAACACACTATGTTTTTAGTTCCCCCTTGGTGAATCCTTGTTCACTGTTTTTCAATTATAAGGCAAAGTAACCAGCACAAACAGGTTTTTTCTTAGGTTTAAAGAAGAAAAGTTGAAATTTATTAAACTTAAGCTTAAACTCTCATTCGGTTAACGTCTACGGATGCACGACGTGTTTTTGCTAGCATGCTTACACGATACACACATTCAAATAGAGAAGAAAAATAAATTGGAAAATTTGAGGCAATATCTGAAGAGTTTTTGTCACAGTTCTTCAAGCTCACAATAGAGTCCTTGATTGTAGGTAGTTCTTGCTTTTCTTTGGGACCCGGTATTCTTCTTAAACCTTATTCACTGTAGAAGACTTTTCTCTTTTGGGGTTCATGTGTCTTCAGTGGATTCAGAGGCTTGTGAGAAAGAGATGGGAGCAGACAGGAGAGATCTTCTCAGTCCAGGAGCAAACAGTCTTCCTGCTCAAACTCTCGGTGGCTAGTTCAAAAAAAACCCTGGAACAGCCAGTTAGTCATGTGACCAGCTGGCCCAAACAGTCCTGGCCCCTGTGGATTGCATCACCTCAGCAGGCCCTGGAATGCACTTCTCCACCCACTCACTATCCAGTGATCAACATCCATTGTGGGTTGAATATTTCAGGGAATGGTCTCGTCTACACAATTTAGTATGCAAATGTTGTATCCAGCCATGGCTGATCTGTTCAACAAGTCATTTTGTCACTCCAGCAACAGTTAAGAATGAATGTTCATATGACAAAACTAAGATGTCTCATTCTTGGCAGGTGGGGGCCTGCATACTCTTAAGATTCTGCACTCGTAAATTTCACAATCCCTATCTATATACTTGTAAATTTTATAATCTCTATTCCTGTATAACTAATTTTGATATCCAATTTTATGTGTTTTTACATGTAGCGTTCGAGACGTATCTTTGGAAAGAAAGGGGATGTTGTTATGATTGCTTTAAGAGTGATGTACCTTTAAGAACTCAGTATGATAATGAACTAAGTACCAGGATGTAGTCATGTGACTAGAAGCCATAGTTATTCCATATGGCAACACCCTGGACAAAGGTTTCTGTATATAGTTTGCTCTGTATTGTATGTACCAGTTTAGCTGTTAATAAACCTTCTAAAGATCTTCAAGGAACTGGAATCCATACCCTCATTGTTCCTTCAGATAATGCAAAGAAACTCGTGACACCTACTCTCTCAAACTTTTCAAAGAATTCAGAAATTTCTCACCCTCCTTTATGTTTGGAAGTGTCTGGAACTCACATTTCAGCTCAATGAGTCTGATCTGGAGTGACTGAAGGCAGAGACATTTCCTGCAGATATGGGAGACCAGAACAGTATTTTGTCTACATACCACTGTGCTGACACATAGCCTGCCCTGTCAGACTAGATTTTATCATCCTTCTAGGGATGGGCTGCAAGGTGATGGAAGGCATAAAATGGCATGGGAATTCCAGGGGTGGACTGTCCATTGCCTTCCCAACACCATATAATTTTACCTGAGAGGGAAAGGTCGAGGACAGCCTTCTCACCAAGAAGCCAAATGAGGCCCTCAAGTGGCCAATTAAGGGCCATTTAAGGGCCTTTTCCATCTGCCGCTGGTATTTTACCAGCGGTCGGGAGGCCCTCCGCCACATGGGGAGACTGACCATTAAAAGCTGGGTGGCCTCCCTGTGGACTAGGGGGGGGAGCCCTGCTAATTGGGTACCCTATGGCTCAAGGATGCCCCCCCACCCCCCCCAGTCCGATGGCAAGGGCCCCTCCCCTCTCTGAGAGAACCATCCTCACCCTCAAGAACAATCCCTTCCCTTCCCTTACTGCCTGATTGGCTCCAGCAAGCTCGACAGGACTCGCCTATCTTCCAGGGCTGCCTCCTGGGCTGCTGCTCCAGGTCTCCTGCAGTACCAGTAGTGGGCAGCGCTCCTGGTGTCGCTGCTGGGACTGCTGAGCTGCCAGCCCTCTGACTGGCTTGCAGCTCTTGGAGTGGGATCTTGTCCCTCAAAGGGGACAGCACCCCCTTCCGGCCTGGTCGCAGTGACCCCCACAGCCGAAATAAAATCCAGTCTATCATCTCTAGTCTTTTTTATTTATGTATTTATTGATAGCCTAAATTAAAAATAGATAGACAGCATTTGTTAAAAAAAACTTCCTGTTTGCTCACTCTCAGACCTCAACCTACATGCTTGCTGTGATTTTCCTGATGTTAGTTTCACTGTCCGCTCTTTTTAAACTGCATTTTATATTAATTAATAATTATTCTGAATATTTATTTATAACTATTTATTTGTAATTTAGTTAAAAATAGTGTATGTATTGTAAATTAAATAATTGCTTAATTTCCTTCAGATGTGCCACTCCTCACTTATGTTGATTATGGTGTCACATTATGGTTTTCCTCTGGGTTGGTTTAACTGCTGGGCTGGGCTGCTCTGGCTTCTGCTCTTTTTAGCTTTGGGTTGGGGTTAGTGGGCAAATAGTGGTGGGCACTTGAATTGGATCTGTCATTTCCAGTGTAAGATAAACTGATACAATCTCATTGGTTACTTACCAATAATGCAATCCGACTGGTGATTTATTCATAACAATGGATGTCGGTAATTACCATTTATCCCTTACTTCAGGGAGTTTTAGTAGTTCAATTGGTTTAGTGATGGGTTGAAGTCAAAGTGCCTTTCTTTAAATTATGGAAGAGTTCACTTCTTTTTTTACCTTTCTGAGGGGCTAAAAAAAGTGAGGAAATTAAGGTAATTAATATCAGTAAAGAAAAAGTTTTGGAGAAACTTAAGAGACTAAAATCTGACAAATCCCCAGGACCTGATAGCCTATATCCTAGGGTACTAAAAGAGAGAGCTGCAGAGATAGCAGATGCGCTGGCTATGATTTTCCAAATTCCCTAGATTCTGGAATGGTCCCAGCAGATTGTAAGTTAGCAAATATAACACTGCTATTCAAGAAAGGAGGTGGAGAGAAAACAGGGAACTATAGGCCATTTAGCCAGAAATCAGTTGTCAGAAAAGTGCTGGAATTTATTATTAAAGATGTCCTAACAATGCACTTAGAAAATCGTAGTATGATCAGGCAAGGTGACATGATTTTATGAAAGGAAAATTGTGTTTGACAGATTTATTAGAAATTTTTGAGGATGTAACTAGTAGGGTAGATACAGAGGAACCAGTAGATGCAGTGTGCCTGGATTTCCAAAAGGTGCCACACAAAAGGTTAATAGGCAAAATAAGGGCTTATGGAGTTGGGGATAATATATTAGCATGAAGCGGATTGGTTACCAGACAGGAAGCAAAGAGTAGGCATAAATGGGGTGTTTTCAAATTGGCAGACTGTGACTAGCGGAGTGCCATTAGAATCAGTGCTGGGGCCTCAGCTATTTGCAATCTATATTAATGACTTAGAGGTGGTGGCGGGGTGCATGGAGGATCATTTGAACTGGGTCAGTCACTTCCAGTGTAAAAATCATGCTCTACAATTATTACATGTGGGATTTTTACCCAAGGAGAAAAGACCAGACTTGTCAGTTTTAAGTGTAGAGCCATTCTAAACTACAATAAAGCCACATTTACAGCTAATAATGAGCTATTTTTATTTGAAAATTTCATCCATTGAAGGAAATACATATTTTAGGATCTGTTAGTTTTGTTGCCAAGCGGCTGAGGTCATTGATAGTAATTGACCAATGTCGCATTAGAACTATTAACTACCACTGTGTCTCTTACATGATCGAAACTTTTGGAAGTCAGAGCGTGGAAAACTAAAAGTTAGAATTTAGATACTGGGCTGCCACATATACAAGCATTATTTTCCCTATGGTTCTCTTCTAGCTACACACCAGCAGCTGGTTACCAGCTACTGTCAGCTCATATGGGAAAATCATGGAAGTGTTGCTCACAATTTCCTGCCACCAGGAATTTACCCAGAAAATCACCTCCTGTGTCTGTCAGTTCAATAATCTGTCTGGGGGTATGTTATAAGGCTATGAAATATATTGGGTACTCCAGTTAAGTGATGGAACAAAATATATTCAAACGCAGATGAGGAGTTACCTGTGGACGTTCTTCGAAAAATATATTTATTATTTTTATTGTTGCTATTTACCAAATGGTGTGTCTCTGAACTCAGTTGTGGCATCAAGAGAAGTAAAAGTAACAGAAACCAAAGAATTTCCCAATGTGAAATAAGGAAATTTAAGGGAGAGTTTCCCCGAGCTGTCCTATGAACTTCATGCTTGCTGTGGATTATTTTTGTAAAATGATGAAACAGCATATGCTGAAATGGCCAATATGAGAAAGTGCAGAAAATAGAGATCAACTAAGAATGTGACAACCATAGATTCTGTGACAGAATCAGAGCGTAAAAAAATAACTTGAACCCTTTGAGAGAATTCCTTTCTTTTATGGCTATATTACTTAGTCTGACCTACAACTGAAGAGCTCGCTGATCCAATGAGAATTTTATTTGCATCCTGAAATGATAAAAAGTACATTTTACTTTTGATCTGGTATAGGAACTATTTCAGCCACTATACCTGGGAAGATGTGAACACTGCTGAGAAGTGAAGCATTTCCTGAAGCATTGTTTGTTTGTTTGTTGTGATGTGTGTTTGTGAAGATCAAAGGGTCTTCTTTTACATCAAGAAAGAGCACTCATACAATGTAGGGCAAATCCAATGATCTCCAATCTTTTGTGTAAGCTTAACCATCTGTGAAATGTGAATATAATATCCATTAGATTTCTCCCATGATCACCCCCAAAGAACTTACTGAAAGTGCTATAAGGATTTTAGAATCTGCCTTTTGCTGCTTTGAAATAGTTTCTGTGTTAAAGGTAAATCCACAAAATTGCAGTCTCAATGATGAGCTTCACTTGCTGGTGACACATTTCAAGAAGTACTTGTATTTGCCCCATGACTTCCCAACCCTGGGCCGGAATTTAACAGTGAGGCAGTAGCTCCGCCCACTGGCTGGAAAGCCAGGGGCGAGCCTGCCTTTGCTGGGCCTGGAAGCCATGCTGCTATTTTGCGTGGCTCAGGCCTTTAATTGACTTCTGTCGGGGCTTCTGCCCCTCTGAGGCAGGAAGTCTCCCTTCCAAAAGTTGCTGGCCAATCAGCCAGCCAGCAGCTCTTCAGTCCTAGCAGTGCCACTTGGAGCGGTGGCCACTGATGGGACCCAACCAGGACCAGCAATAATGGAGGAGGCCCTGGAAAAGTAAGTGGAGTTCAGGTCTTGCCGGGGACAATGGGCTCTTAACTCCTTCACTTATAGCAGACTTGGAAAATGAAACTACTTTAAAAGGACGCATTTTTCAAAATGTTGGTGCAGTGTTTGATTGATCTGGGTTTGATTGTATTAGTCTGTCCACTTATCTGTGTTCATAGTGCTTAAGCCTATAGGTGGAGTTTAAGAATTAAAATTGAAACTAGAAGGTTCTACAGCAAAAGAAAACACGCTGCTCTGAGGAAACATTGTACTGAGATCATGTAAGAACTAATATATTTTAAAGTGCTATAAATAAACCAGTTGGTGATTTAATACAAGTGTGATATTTGCAATGCTCTGAGATAAGTCAGATATACATACCATATCCAGCAACCCAGCATAAACATAACAGTTGGTATTGTTTTCTGATAGTTTTTTTTAAATAATTGCAGTGCATTTAATTAAAACAAATTTCAAAGTCAATATTATGGATATAATTGAAATATTTTGACATTTATGTGATGTGATCTGAAGGAACATTGAAACAGCTAGCTTAGATTAGGAGGAAATTGTGACATTTAGTGGAATAATGTTCTCATACTGGGATGTGAAATTAAGAGTAAGAAACAAACAAATTGCATTAATATTGCACCTTTTATGACTTCTGGACATCTCAAAGCACTTCCTTAATCAAGGAAGTACTTTTGAAATCTAGTCACTATTGCATTGCAGGAAATGTGGCACATAAACAAGCTCCTATAAGTAATTAAATAAATGACTGGACATTACGTTTTAGGTCTTGGTTGAGGGATAAATATTGGCCCTGACACCATGAAAAATTCCCTTTGAATAGAGCATTGGGATTTTTGTACCCAGCTAAGAGAATAGATGGGACCCATCTCATCTAAAGACTGTACATTCAATAGTGCAGCACTTCCTCAGTACTGCACTGAAGAGTCACCTTGGATTATGTGCTTATGTCTCTCAAGTGGGGTTTAAACCCAAAACCTTTTGACTCAGAGGCAAAAATGGTATTACTGAGCCTAAGCTAACACATAAAGATGGCTGGGGAAGAAAAGATCATTTAGCCCATCAAACCTGCTCCATTCAGAACCCATGTAAAATTATTCTTTCACATTTTTCTCTTGCCCATTTTCACACATCCCCTCCCTAACTACCGCACTTTAGGTAATACTAAGTTCCCTCTCCTATCCTGCCCTCAAAAATCAAGCAGTGCTATTAATATTTCCAGAGCACTAAAATCCCCTTTTCAACAGATATTCAGATGAATCTCATGAATGGGCACCCCAGAAAGCACAGGTTGGGAAACCTCTAATTCGCATCTATTAAAATGAATGGACAGAAAATCCTGGATTGCAGGCTAGCAATTTCCTGCCCTGTATTGAGAACACATAATTGTCATATCAGTCCAATTAATTCAGCATCCTATTAAAAGTACCAATTGACCGCAAATCATCACCCTTCCATGGGACTTGTTCCACAATGATGACACCCAGATGGTTTAGTCACATATACAATAATTATTGCTACATCTTCATAAACCAGGCAAAATGTTTGCAGATGTTATATTTAATCTTATAATATTTTCATATTTTTGGGACATTGAAATTTTTATTACAATTATAAATATGATTTATGACTCAAATATTCTGCCCTTTCATGTTACAAGCAAAAGCAGTTTTTCAAAGTAAATGTGTGCAATTGAATTGGCTTTTTATTTCTATCACTATATCTGAAACAAAAGATGAAAAACCTACTTCATGTCATAGGTCAGCACACAGTAATGGCTGATTTGATGAGTCACTGAGTGATAAAGTCATTTACAGGACAGAAAGAGGCCATTTGGCCCATTGGGAGTTAGCAGGGCTGTGGAAAGCTTCAACCATGGCTGCACATTTCTGGAAATCATGGGCAACCTGCTCTCAATTCACCATCCATTGAAATTGTTTGGAATATAAATATAGACAGGGCTCCAAAGACTTCCCAAGTTATGCAGAAGGGGACAGAGAAATAGGGGAACAAGGCGAGAAGAGTAATTAGATTGGGATGAGGCTTATGTGGAGTACAAACTCTGCATTGTCTAGTTGGGTCAAATGATCTGTTTCTATACTGTAGATTCTATGTATTTCTATGATTCAGAAAATTAACTCATGAGCGCCCATTTAATGAGTGGGCATTTTGTGTTAATGAATTTGTGGTTGTCTTTTACAGTCTGCCTTGAAATTATTCATGTGCATGCAATATTTGTGCATGCTAATGTTCAGACCTAATGCTGATTATTTTTTGTTCCAGCATTTAACAGAGTTCAATCAAAATTACTCAGGCTTGATTTCTTGTGCACATCACATTATTGATGCCCAATAAAAGCTGGCATCCGTTTACCGGGTGGTGGCACCCCTCCACCGCCTTTGTTCGGCGGAGAGTTTCATCTGTTGACTTTTTTTTTATTAAAATAAAACCACCCAAGGGGGATCTAGCAGAGTTTCTTCAGGGAGCATAGTAGCTTATATCATATGGAACTTGTTGCAATGCAGCAACAATGACTATTAGCAAGTGTCATATAACTTGATATTATGCAGAAAGAGCAAGAAAGGAGAACTAGGGTGGTTAGAGGTCATAGGAAGAAGACTATTAGGATTCAATACTAAAATAAAAGCAAAATACTGCGGGTGCTGGAAATCTGAAATAAAAACAGAAAGTGTTGGAAATACGCAGTAGGTCTGGCAGTATCTGTGGAGAGAGAAACCGAGTTAACATTTCAGGTCTGCGATGTTTCATCAGTATTCAATACTATCCAGGTAAGATGCCCCCAACAGGGTGTGTGAGCTATCACAACCCCAGTCAAGAAGCATATTGATATTGACCCTCTGGTAAAGTGAAAACAGTACTAAACTTTCATTTAATAGATTTGATGCTAAAATGAAGCATTTTTGCCTAAGATAGTCAGGCTATTGATTTATTTATTTCTTCACAGGGTGAAAAATTAGATTTACTTACAGAAAATAGCTCAGCTTGTCTTGATACAATCTAGCCCCAGACTTGCCTGACAGGGCAAGTATAATCATCCACTACATTTTGGTTAATTATATTTTTGGCAATTCTACTGGAGTTTAAGAGGTAAATATTTAAAATTCTTTTCATTTGTAGGTTGGCAGGCTGAAACTAGTGGAGCACCACAAGGATCAAAGCTTGGGTCTCAGCTTTTTCAATCTATATCGAAGACTTTCATGAGGGGATCAAGTGAAATGTATCCAAGATTTCTGATTATACAAAGCTGGGTGGGAAAGGATACTGTCATAAGGACGCAAAGAGGCTGCTAAGACAAGGGCAGGCCTGGACAAGAACATGGTAGATGGAATATAATGTGGAGAAATGTGAAGTTATCCACTTTGGTGGGAAACATGGCAAAACAAAATCATTTTTAAAAGGATAGAGACTGGAAAATGTTGATATTCAGAGGGTTTCCTTTGCTATGACCGAGGTTGGAGACATGCACTGTCTCCCTCTAGTTCCACTACTCTGCTGGTCACAACAGCTATTTAAAAATATTTTAACCAGTTTTGGGTATGGCCAATTATATACTTTTATCTATCTGTTTCAGAATACAAATCCACCAACCAGGTTTCTTCAATAAACAACAAAATTATTAATTTATTATAAAACAAACTTTATTTAATAAAGATGTAAAGCTTATTAACACACAGATTGAAATATGAAAATATAAATATATTCCCTTCTAAATAACCCAACACACATGCATACAAACACACTGTTTAACAAAAAAATAAAGAAGCTTTATCTGCAGATATCAAATTTACGAAAGCAAAATTACTTTGACCAAATAATTGTTAACTCTTGAAGAAAAAAAGGATATGATATGAAATGTTCCAGTTTGCGCTTTGGTCTGGTGCCCGGGTACACATCGATCATTCTAGAACAGTTCTGTTCAGGAGACGTTACGGAGTAGGCTTGCAGGCTTTTCAGGAGAATTACTGCATCAGTGGGTTCAGCTATCACACTGGATTCTCAGAAGGCTTTTCAACACAGGTGGCCAAGGATGAGTTGGGTGGCTTCTCTCTTAGCAGGATAAACACCAACTGCAGTCCAAACAATCTCCAATATCGAAACCAAAACTCCTGAGCCATAAATCTAGATATGTGACTTCTCTGTAAACAACTCCAAATGGTTCAATAGTCTATAAAGCCCTGGCTTTTTACTTAGCTTAAGTGTTTGTTTTTAAAGTTCCAAGTGTCCTTCCAGTGACCCTTAAAAAAAACAAGTTCAGCATCTTCTCAGGTATTTTCCATAGTCTTTTAAACACAAGTCCTTAAAAATATTAATAATGCAAACACGTTCACAACACTTTGTACATGAACCACGACAAATAACATGCACGTACAGCAAGCAATTCGGAAAACAAATTGTATACTACCCTTTATTACAAAGAGTTTGGGTATAAAAGTAAAGAAGTCTTGCTTCAATTATATAGACCATACCTGAGGTACTATATACAGTTTTTGTTATGTGATGACCTTCAGCTTGGACCACCTCATGGACTACAAGTGAATATCATCAGAGGAAGTGATGTCGAGTCATACTTGACCAGTTAGTTGTAGGCAGAACCCGACACAGTAAGACAGGTTCAAGACTTGTAGTTCATGCAGTTACTATTGTGTATGTATGTTCCAGTTCTGTTATAATAAAACCCCACATTTATTTTGAAAATTGCGTGTGTTCCTGTGACTCTTAACAACAGATCACACACCAAGGGACAAGCAATATTATATGGGTGGCAGCATTGGGATCTATCGATTTTGTTTCTGAAGACCACAGCACATCACACTGTGACAATTTTTGATTTTTCCTCATGAATACATCAAAAGAACAAGGAAAAGAAAGCTGCCTACCAAAGTGGCAGAAGATCCAGCCAGAGAGCAGCTCGCAAGAGATCACAGAGCACTGCAGTGAGTGAGGATCCCGGGAAATTGGAGCTCTGTAAGTACAACAGGCAACTGGCCAGGAGATCAGAGTTTTCAACTATCAGGCAGTGGGTCAAAAGGTTTTAAAGGCTGTGGCTGGAACCCTTACTATTTTAGCTTTCCCGGTTTTCTCTCCTTTGTGGGTTGGGCCTAAACCCAAAAGAGTGGGAAGAAATAGACAGCACTACTGGGAGGTCCGGCACAGAGAAAAGACTGACTATGGCAGCTGTTAGTAACTGCAAGCTTGCACTCTTAAAGTAAAAAAGATTTTAAAAGTTTTAAAAATATGAACTGTTGGAAAAAGCTGACAACTGTGTCAATAGACAGCACAAACTGTGTGTGCAAACAATTGTCTAGTTCTCTAATAAAGGGACAGGTACTGGATTTCTCTTAAAAGGGTGACAAAAGAACTGTTCCTGTGAAAAATACATGCAAAAGCCAAATATTTATGCAAAAACAAACCTGGATCATTGTGACAATGGCTTTCAGATACCCAGTAATGGATTGGAAAGTGTCAGACAGAGCGGGCTGGAATTTGAAGTCCCGTAACCGGGAGTGGCGGCGGGTACGGAACATGGTGGCCATGATCCACGGGACCAATGCCGTCGTGCTGCCACATTTATGCTTAGTATTCACAGCAGCCGCCACTCCCACAATTACATGGCGGGGCAACATTGGTGATGCTGTTCACGGTGTCACCTGATACAGTAGCAGGTGCTGGCACCATTTTTAAAAGGCTGCCAGCCCCACATATAGTTCAACAAAGTGCAGAGTTGACCCCTTCCCTTACTTCCATATCCAAATATTGCAGAGTTGACCCCTTCCCCCGTTCCCGATACAAATATTATAGAGTTGGCCCCCTCCCCACCTCAATGTCACCAGCTTTTCCTGGACGGGAAAGTGAAGGCGTGCGGTGAGAGTGACTGCCCTTGACATCAAGGCAGCATTTGACTGAGTATGGCATCAAGGAGCCCTAGCAAAACTGAGGTCAATGGGAATCAGGGGGAAAATCCTCCGCTGGCTGGAGTCATACCTAGCGCAAAGGAAGATGGTTGTGGTTGTTGGAGGTCAATCATCTGAGCTCCAGGACATCACAGCAGGAGTTCCTCAGGGTAGTGTCCTAGGCCCAACCATCTTCAGCTGCTTCATCAATGACCTTCCTTCAATCATAAGGTCAGAAGTGGGGATGTTCGCTGATGATTGCACAATGTTCAGCACCATTCGTGATTCCTCAGATACTGAAGCAGTCCGTGTAGAAATGCAGCAAGACCTGGACAATATCCAGGCTTGGGCTGATAAGTGGCACGTAACATTCGCGCCACACAAGTGCCAGGTAATGATCATCTCCAACAAGAGAGAATCTAACCATCTCCCCTTGACATTCAACGGCATTACCATCGCTGAATCTGCCACTATCAACATCCTAGGGGCTACCATTGACCCGAAACTGAACTGGAGAAGCCATATAAATACCGTGGTGACAAGAGCAGGTCAGAGGCTAGGAATCCTGAGGCGAGTAACTCACCTCCCTGTGGCGATTGCCCCGCTGATCGGTGATGCGGCTCACATTAAAATATTGTCAGGCAAGCCCCCCACCTGCCAAGGATGAGGAAAATTTATTTTGCCACATGAACATTGATTTTAAACTATTGTTGATGAAGAAAGAACTTGCATTAAAAAACAATTGGAGCACCTGACTGGAAACATATTTGCATAGTAACAAACAGTGTTGGAACAAGGGACCCAGACTTTGCCCTCCCAATACACAGAAGAAATGGTGAGACCAGTTTGGTCATATGACTAGCTGACTGTTAGAGTTTTTTGAATTTGAACTTCCAACAGGAAATTTATAATCAGAAAGCTGTTTGCTCCTGGACTGAAAAGACCTCTCTCCAGTCTGCTCTCATCTCTCTCCCTCCAGCTTCAGAAACCATTGAAGACATATGAACACCAAGAGACAAAAGTCTTCTATAGTGAACAAGGTTTCAAAAGAATGCTGGGCCCCAATGAAAAGAAAGAAAACTCCTTACAAAAGGACTACAGAGAGCTGGAAGCACGGTAAACAAGAAACTCTTCTGATATTGCCTCAAACCTCTCCATTTTATTTTTCTTCTGCTGTTTTCTGTCTCTATTTGCATGTACGTATTCCATATGCATGCTTATGTGGGGTGTGGCATGTATCCGTAGGTGTTAACCGAATTAGAGTTTAAGTTTAAGTTTAATAACATTTCAATTTTCTTCTTTAAACCTAAGAAAACCTGTTTATGCTAATTTCTTTGCCTTATAATTGGAAAGCGGTGAGCTCAAAACACAATGTGTTAAAAAATAAAACCTGTTATAATAAGACCAGTTGAAGACAGTAAAAGACCCCTGGACACCTTTCTCACCTGGTCGTAACAGAAATTTGGGGGCTCATCCGGGATTTTACCCACATACAAATGAGTGATATTGGAAGTGGGAAGCCAAATTGTTCTCAATTAAAAAGAGAACATTTCAATACAGGTTTTCTTGTGTTTGTGTGTGATTGAAAACTAACATGTCTGCAACTGAAGCTAGTAGTTCTCAAGCCAGGGTGAAGTAACTAGGGATAAGTTAAAAGCACTGTCTATGGAGGAGCTTAAAAAAATGGCTGAGCAGTGTGGGATCACTGCACGTGGCAAGGCATTGAAGTCTGAAATCCTAAAGCTAGTGGCCCACCATTTTTCCCTTGAATCTGAAGAAGTAGAAACAGGGTTAGAAGCAGAATCCGACAGGGTATTGTTAGCAAAGATATAATTGGAACAGAGGAAACTCGAGTTAGAAGAAAGAGAAAAAGAGAGAGGCAGGAGAGGGAGAAAGAGAGAGCCTTGCAAAAGGAAAGTGCAGAAAATGAAAGGCAGAAGAGAAAGAGAGAAAGACAGGAGAAGGAACGAGTGAGAGAGGAGAGAGAGAGAGAGAAAGAATATTCCGGAAAGAATCCAAAGAGAGAGAGCTGAAGCAGCCTAATTTAACTGGGGGTTACAGAGTAACCCCAGTGAAAGCACGGCCAATGTGAAAGAGCAGAATTTAGGGCTGGGTATAAACTTGCTAAAACTCACTCGATTAATTCCAAAATTCAATGAGAAAGATGTGGAAGCTTTTTTTGTGTCTATTGAGAAACTGGCAAGGCTGCTAAAATGACCAGCTGAGACCTGGTCTCTTTTAATACAAAGCAAGCTAATTGGAAAAGCCCATGAAGTTTATTCCTTGTTGCCAGATAAGAGTTCATCAAATTATGAACTGACCAAAAATGCTATCCTCGGGGCCTATGAATTGATACCCGAAGCTGATTGCCAAAAGTTTAGAACCCTCAAGAAGCAAGCCAATCAAATTTATCTGGAGTTTGAAAGAAGTAAGCAGCTGGCTTTTGACCAGTGGCTGAGGGCTTTAAAAATACAGCTCAGCTATGAGACTCTCAGAGAAGTAATTCTGTTCGAGGATTTTAAAAACTCTCTCCCATTCTCAATAAAGACCCACGTAGAGGAGCAGCGGGTTCAGGGAACCCGGCAAGCTGCCATTCTGGCCAATGAGTTTGCTTTAATTTATAAGTCGGTTTCCCAGGGGAGAACCTTTCCTAATCACCACCACAAATCCGAAAAGGACAAAGGGTGCGAAGATGATAACCACTTAGGCAGTTCTAGATGAGAAAGGAAAGCAGGAGACACAGGGGGCCCTCCTCTAGCCAAAAAGAAAGGTGCTGTGAGCAAGAGTGAGACCTGGAGACCTGTGTGCTTCCATTGTAATAAGGCAGGGCATTTAAAAGCTGACTGCTGGAAACTAAAAGGGAAACCAATAGGGTTAATCAGGGCACAGCCACTCAGTGAAGACGAGACCCTGAAGGAAAACATAGAACAAGCTATGGCTTTAACTACAGTAAGAGGGAGACCCAGGAAGCTTACTGCTGCCAGTGCAGGAAAAGTTAATCGTATTCCTGAAGTTTATCAGGGTTTTGTGTTTGAAGGGAATGTAACCCCATGTCCCTTGAGTGGGGCAAGCAGGTCCGTAGTAATTCTCAGGGACACAGGGGTGATTAGATCCCTTTTACTGGGAAAAGGCCAGACCTTTACCCCAGAGAGTGCAGGGAACACAAAAATGGTGGTAAATGGTATTGGACGGCAGTGTATCCCTGTACCTGTACACCCGGTACACCTGGTGTGCGACCTAGTTTCGGGACCAGTGACCGTAGGGATTGTCCCTAGTTTGCCTGTGGATGGGGTTGACCTGCTCCTAGGTAATGATTTGGCAGAGGTGAAGGTGGTAGCCCCCCCAGTAGTGAAAGAAAGACTGCAGGAGGTCAGAGAGACTGGGCAGTGGCAGGAGATGGTCCCCTGCAGCATCCCTGAATTTGTAGTGGGTCAGGCAATGATCAAACCAGCTCCCCCAGAGGAGACTGCATTGGCACTCCAGGCAAATGACCTTGAGGTCTGCCTGGCCAAGACTTTCTTTGGAAAATTTGGAGAGCCAGGGAATTAATTAAATGGATTTTCCCTAGGTGAGGTCAGCGAGCTGACCCAGTTATTGCGAGAGTTAGCACAGGCTGCCCAGTCTGAAAGTGAAGCAGAGGGAGTCCCTGATTGCTACTATTTAAAGAATGAGGTACTGATGAGGAAATACAGTTCTCCTCACATACCTGATGGCAAGCAGTGGACAGTAGTTCACCAGTTAGTGGTGCCACAGGGGTACCGGGGAGAAATATTAAGAATGGCCCATGAGACTACAATGGCTGGAGATGTCAATATACGAAAGGCCAAAGCCCGTATCAGACAGCAGTTTGACTGGCCAAAACTCCACAACGATGTGGTGGAGTACTGCAGGAATTTCCACATGTGCCAGGTTGAGGGGAAACCCCAAACTACAGTGTAACCTGCACCCTTAAGTCCTGTTAGGAGGACCCTCCAGCAGAAGGCTGGTGAACTGTAAGAGACCTCCATCGAGAACAAAAGTGGACAGGCAGGCACCCGGCTGGCAAAAGTTTAGAAAGAGAAGGAGAAAATGTGACCAAGAAGGCAGGTTACAGGAAGTCCAGGAGGAATCCCGGATGAAAACCCCTACTGTCCGGTTAACCAACTCCGAAAAATGTGAAGAGTTAGACCCCACATACTCCTATGTAAATTGTTACGACCAGGTGAGAAAGGTGTCTCGGGGTCTTTTACTGTTTTCACCCGGTCTTATTGTAGCAGGGTTTAATTTTTAAACACACTGTGTTTTGAGTTCCCCCGCTGGTGAATTCTTGTTCACAGCTTTCCAATTACAAGACAAAGAAATGAGCACAAACAGGCTTTCTTAGGTTTAAAGAAAAAAAGTGAAATTTATTAAAAACTTAAACTCCAATCTGGTCAATGCCTATGGATATACAACATGCCCATGCTAGCATTCATACACGATACACACATGCAAATATGGACAGTAAAAAGCAGAAGAAAAAAAATAAAATGGAGAGGTTTGAGGCAATATCAGAAGAGTTCCTTGTTTACTGTGCTTCCAGATCACTGTAGTCCTTTTGTAAGTAGTCTTTCTTTTCGTTGAGGCCCAGTATTCTTCTTAAACCTTATTCACTGTAGGAGACTTTTCTGTCTTGGAGTTCACATGTCTTCAACAGTTTCTGAAGCTGGTGAGAGTAAGATGACAGCAGACAGGAGAGAGATGTTCTCAGTCCAGGAGAAAAAAGCCTTCTGAGTTCAAAATTCCTGTTGGAAGCTCAAATTCAAAAAAACTCCAACAGTCAGCCAGTCATGTGACCAAACTGGTCCTACCACGTCTGTTTGTGTATTCGGCCATCTTATCAGTTAACCTGGAATGCTAGCCTTTCCATCTTCAACGTCTGAATTGTGGATTAAATTGGAGCAGGCAGCTCCCCTGTCCTTTGAAGTACTTGTTTGTTGATATGCTAATGTCTATCCCCAGCCAAAGTCTCCAATTGTTTTTTAAAGCAAGTTCTTTCTCCACCAATAATAGTTTAAAATCAATGTTCATGTGGCAAAATTAATTTTTCTCATTCTATGCAGGCGGGAAGCTTGTCTGACAAAATGCAGACTCCAGAAGCACCCCACCAGAGTTGCTAACAGCATTTACAGGAACCTGCAGAAACAAAGAGAGACCTATAGGGGGCACAGAAACCGTGAGGGTGATGTCTCACCAAGTCAAAGTGCCACAGGAGAGTGCAGCCAAGTCTGCTCAAATACCTACAGGCAGGAGTGTCCCAGAGAACAAAGGGGAAAGTAACAAAGAATCCTCCCCCCACAGCCAGAGGAAAGGGAACCTGAAGTGAAAAGTCTTTGCATGACTCACATAGTTCAGGATAGACCCACCCACTACTAACTCTCCTGAGAAAAAAAATGGAAAATTAAAGCAGCACTGGCACCCAGATAAGACCATTCTAATAGGCTTTAAGATTGATGACTGAATGGAAATAAATGAGAGAAATGCATGGTTTTTCTTTCTGTATCTTATATTTCTCTCAGACCCTGTAATGAAATGCGCTGTTTTGTTTTCAAATTGCATTTCATTCCCCTGTTTGTGGGGGTGTCAGGCAATCCCCCACCTGCCAAGAATAAGAAAAATTAATTTTGCTGCATAAACATTAATTTTAAACCATTGTTGGTGAAGAAAGAATTTGCTTTAAAAAAACAATTGGAGCCCCTGACTGGAAAGACATTTGCATAGTAACAGACAGTGTTGGAACAAGAGACCCAATCCTTGCTTCCCCAATACACAGAAGAAGTGGTCAGACCAGTTTGGTCACATGACTAGCTGACTGTTGGAGT
This sequence comes from Heterodontus francisci, assembly GCF_036365525.1. Lineage (NCBI taxonomy): Eukaryota > Metazoa > Chordata > Chondrichthyes > Heterodontiformes > Heterodontidae > Heterodontus > Heterodontus francisci. The sequence continues at coordinate 109,741,860 of NC_090376.1, forward strand.
TTTTGGAATTTGAACTTCCAACAGGGAATTTAAAATCAGAAAGCTGTTTGCTCCTGGACTGAAAAGACCTCTCTCCTGTTTGCTCCTATCGTTCTCTCACCAGCTTCGGAGAACCATTGAAGACATGGCAGATGAATTAACCAGGGTATTTTGCCTTAGTCTTCACTATAGAGGATACAAGTAATATCCCAGAAATAGCTGTAAATCAGGAAATGGAAGGGAGGGAGAAATTTAAGAAAATTACAATCACCAGGAAAGTGGTACTGAGCAAATTGTTGGAGCTGCGGGCTGACAAGTCCTCGGGTCCTGATAGACTTCATCCTAGGGTGCTAAAAGAAATGGCTAGTGAGATAGTTGATGCGTTTGTTTAGATATTCCAAAATTCTTTAGATTCGAGGAAGGTTCTATTTGATTAGAAAATAGCAAATGTAACTCCTTTACTCAAAATGGGAGGGAGACAGAAAGTAGGAAACTACAGGCCAGTTAGCTTAACATCTATCTTCAGGAAAATGTTAGAAGCTATTATTAAAGACATTAGAGCAGGGCATTTAGAAAAATTCAAAGTAATCAGGCAGAGTCAACATTGTTTTATGAAAGGGAAATCCTGTTTAACCAATTAATTGAGTTCTTTGAAGGAGTAACATGTGCTGTGGATAAAGGGGAACCGGTGGGTGTACTGTACTTCGGTACACTTTCCAGAAGGGATTTGATGAGGTGCCACATCAAAGGTTATTGTGGAAAATAAAAGCTTATGGTGTAGGGGGTAACATATTGGCATGGATAGAAGATTGGTCAGCTAACAGGAAACAGAGAGTAGGCATAAATGGGTCATTTTCTAGTTGGCAAGATGTAATGAGTGGTGTGCGGCTGGGAACAGTGCTGAGGCCTCAACTTTTTACAATTTATACAAATGAGTTAGATGAAGGGACCACAGGTACGGTTGCTAAATTTGCTGATGACCCAAAGATAGGTAAGAAAGTAAATTGTGAGGTGGACATAAAGAGACTACAAAAGATATAGATAGATTAAGTGAGTGGGCAAAGATCTGGTAAATGGAGTATAATATGGGAAAATGTGAAATTTTCCATTTTGGCAGAAAGAATAAAAAAGAAGCATATTATCTAAATGGTGAGAGATTGCAGAATGAGATGCAGAGGGATCTGGGTGTCCTAGTGCATGAATTACAAAAGGTTAGTATGCAGGTGTAGCAAGTAATTAGGAAAGCTAATAGAATGTTATTGTTTATCACGAGGGGAATTAAATACAAAAGAAGGGAGGTTATGCTTCAGTTATACAGGGCATTGGTGAGACCACATCTGGAGTACAGTGTACAGTATTGGTCTCCTTATTTAAGGAAGGATGTAAATGCAGTTCAGAGAAGGTTTATGAGACTAATGCTTTGAATGGGTGGGTTGTCTTATGAGGAAATTTTGGACAGACTAGGCTTGTATCTGCTTGAGTTTAGAAGAGTAAGAGGCAACTTGATTGAAACATATAAGATCCTGAGGGGTCTTGACAGGGTGGATGTGGAAAGGATGTTTCCCCTTGTGGGAGAATCTAGAACTAGGGATCACTGTTTAAAAATAAGGGGTCGCCCATTTAAGACAGAGATGAGGAGCATTTGTTTCTCTCAGTGGGTCATTGGAACTCTCTTCCTAAAAAGGCAGTGGAAACAGAGTCTTTGAATATTTTTAAGGCAGAGGTAGATAGATTCTTGATCAGCAAGGAGGTGAAAGGTTATCGTGTAGAGGCGGGAATGTGGAGTTGAGGTTACATTCAAATCAGCCATGATTCTATTGAATGGCGGAGTAGTCTCGAGGGGACGAATGGCCTACTCCTGCTCCTAATTCATATGTTCGTATGTCAAAAGACAGTGAAAATGAACCTCACATGATCCTACATGTGCATGCACCAGCTCAAGGAGTGACACTACGTGTATTTTAGAGGCGAGGATAAAGGAATGATCTGCATCTGGGGAGACACTGACACTGTGTACAAGCGCACAGGAGTTAGAGCAGGAGGAAAGGAGAGTGTGGGTTCCAGCTTGCCAGAAAGTGAGGTTGCACACTAGTTCTGCTGCAGTGCAGCCTGCTGAGGGCTTCACTGGCCCAAACTACAGACTACAAAAGGCTACTGCATGGGATAGCCTGTGCAAAATGTCAAAGAGCATGGAGAAGTCTCATGTCAACTTGGCACACGGCTTTGTCCAGACTTACATCCCATCCTTTCTAACATGGTGGACACCTCCAACAGCAAACCTGTAGAACCCACTATGATGCAGCATCTGATGGCCTACATCACAGCTTCCATAGCAGCACAAACAGCTTTCATCAAATGTCTGAGTTCTGCAGTGGAAGCTGCTCAGACTGCTGCCGTCGCGTTCTGGATACCAGTGTAGCTGCCCATTTACTGGTATTGCTCATGAATTGCTCTGATTGTATAGACACTGAGCAGAAAAGGGCTGTGTACATTGTAACCTCCCTTCCTCATGCTATGCCTCCATTACCTTTTGCACTTCTTCCTCCTCCATTTCTTCCTCCTTGATTGCTCTTCTTCCTTGTTTTTCTCCTCCTCAACTTCTGATCTATTAGTGGTGGCAAGGGCTGTTCCCTCACAATAGCTAGGTCATTAAGTATTCAGCATATTACCGTAAATCGGGGCACTCACTCAGCTGAGTACTGAAGGGATCATCCAGAACGCTCCAGGCAGTAGAAGCGTTGCTTAAGGACACCAAAGGTGTGGACTGTAATGTTCTTTGTCGCTGACAAGGCTCGGTTTCACCATCCGGGCATTGACCTGCACATTACTTGCAAGTCTCTGGCAAGGGGATGTGAGATGAAAGTGTTTCTCCATGTATAGGAGCCTCAGTGACCTTCCTTTTGCCGCAATGCACTGCAAACTGCAAAATGTTGTTTATATCTTCAGCAGCAGCCTAGAAGGAGGCCAGATGCATAAAAGTGAAGACCCACACCCACCTGAACAGCGACAGGCAATGCTGTCCTTGCCCTGCTTTGTAGTTTCAGTTTATGGTGGCAGCAGTTGGCAGATTTCAATTGCAACCACTTTAGTGAGGCAAAGGCGTTTTATGCATTGGTCCTCACTGAAGATGAGTTAAGAGAATTTCTCCCTAAAGAATCTCCTGCTGAGAACCCTTCTCCCCTTCCTTTTCATCCCTCTTCTAGCAGCTTGTCTTGCTCTGCATGGCCTCTCTTTATTCCCTAAGTCATGTTGAATTCTCAGACTAAGTCCTACCAGGCCACCCATGACTAAAAGCAACTTGTTTCAGCACAAGATTTTAAATCAACAAAATATCTGTTTCAAGATCAACCAGACTATTCAAACTTTAACCAAGTACAGGAAAGGTCTAAAGACATCTACAATTGCACCATCAGCCAGAAGAAATAATCCAGGAACTAACCTGTAAGTAATTCATGATCCCTTTAAATACCATTGGTAGGGGGCCCTTCATTCTATGTAGCATCGTGTTCACCTGTGTGAGGTTAAAACAAGATATGACTGGACTGTTGAGTTCAAAAATGGCAGCGCTGGCCTCAAATAAAGTTGCATATATATTTGCATCATCGGGCTGGATTTTACCAGCCCCCCGACGTCAAGGGTCATGACGGGGGGGACTGGAAAATACATCCGGGGAAGGCCCGCCATGGGCCTCAACGCTAGAAAGGCCCCACCCCATTTTACCGGTGGCGGTGAGGCTTTGTGTTGGCCACCCCCTGACAACTCGGCGGCGGAACCTTCATTACAATATTTTAATCTATTTAAATTACTGAGCTAATACTTACCTCGTGGTGACGGCCGTTACGCTGCGATATACCGGCCGGTGGCCCGGAGCTCCTGTGCCTTCGGATCACCATTCGGAGATCCGAGGGGGGACACTGGTTGTGGGGGGAGCAGTTAAGTTTTTAGGGCGGCGGGGTAATGGGGAAAACCATTGCAATTGGTGGAGGGAATGGTGGGAAGGAGTTGAAGGTTAAAGTGAAGAATGATTGGGGGGAAAGAAGGTCAGGATCGCAAGTTTACTTTTTTGGGGGGAGAGGGCAATTAATAAAGTGCGTAGTCATTAGAGGGGTGGGACAGGGGATTGAAACTTTTAATAAACTTTTCCTTTTGATTTTTCAAGTCAGGTAACTTTAAATATATAAATTTAAATGAAGGGCTGGAAGCCCTTTAAAAAGGGCACTGGTGCCTGTGTAGTGGCGCCGGACGCCGTTGCCGGGGATGGAATGCCCGCCCCCTCTATTTCATCAGAGCGGGCCGGCCGGCCCAGACATGTAAATGAGCCACTGCGTTAAATACTGTGGCAGCTCTGCGGGGCAAATCCCGCGAGCGCGCCCCACTGCTTTTGAAGCTCACTGGAAAATATCCGACCATCATCTTGCTACTCTGCGCATTGCTGATGGTTGTAAGGTATGTGCATGTGAGCCCCTTTACTAAGATGGCGTCCTGCGCACTTCCCAACAAATATATGCGCGTACATCACGAATTCCATTTTCAATCCTTATGTGGTCCATCACGAATTCCATTTTCAATCCTTATGTGGTCAAGTGGCATCTAAAAAATGGGCACTACGCAGCTGAATTTAACCTCCCATGTTGCAAAAATTCAGAACCTTTTCACAGAATCTCCTAACCTTTAATTATAGTTATGTAATCAATGCATTTTTTTCAAACACATATCTGAAAGTAACTCTGATCAGTAGTTCTGTTGCAACAGTTGTTTATCATTGAATGCACTAACAAATGTTTTCAAAAGCATAAAATACACTTACTCATTGCAGCTTTAAAAAAAGTACAGCTTGTGACTAGCCAAAAATACTCGGTGACTGGCCATCACTTGAATTCTACTCAATTGTTTTCCATCTCAGAAATGAGGCAGCACAAGTCACAGGAGATAATATTTGAGATAATCTTACTTTAATGTCAAAGCCACAAATCCTGTCTAGTATGTCATTTATCGAATCTATCAATATGACCCTTTATAAGTACCACACTGAAAGACTGATCAACAAAATACACGTGGTTCTTATGCTTCAGTAATTTTGATATTTTTTTAATTTGTTCCCATCTTCACATGGCCAGCTTGCCCAGAGAGATTATTTTATCCTCCATTAGCTTCAATCATATCTCCATTTAAAGTGCAGTTATAGACATCAGTCAAAAATTTCTAATCTTTTCAAAATTCATGTGCACTTTGCTTCTATTGTTTGAAATATGTTTGAAGCGATTTTAATCTGCAGTGTTTCCTTGGAGCGTGACGACCTGCATGAACTTCAGTGAAGTCCAGGAGCAATTGAACACTTATCACCTTCTGTCTTGGTTGGTGCACGATTTCAGAGTTCCACAGATGAGAATGTCAATAGAGGTAGGTGAATTTGGTGTGATACCTATGTATATTCTGGGAGAATTTTTCGGGTGTCTCATATTTAGCTGTAAAGTATAGTGAATTGATAAATCTGTACATAGCTAATTACATACAATGGCCCTGAACTACCACTGGGGTTAATTCCAGGAGGAGATGGATGGAGCTGCAAGAGAAATGGCAGAAATGGTTGGAAATTGTGATTTATGCTGTTTTGATGGTGCTTCAGCTCTGGAATTCCCCCCCCCCCCCACCCCCCAAACCATTCTGCCTCTATACCCCTCTCTCCTCCTTTTAAAATGCTCCTTAAAACCTACCTCTTTGTCCAAGCTTTTGGTCACCTGTCTCCTTATACACCTCGTTGTAATATTTAGTTTGATAATGCTTCTGTGAAGCACCTTGGGACATTGTGCTATATTAAAGATGCTATATCAGTGGAAATTGTTGCTGTTGTTGGTTTCTGCCAGCCTTCCCACCAAAGTTATGAAAAGTGACTGCAAGAATCCCTGGGAAATTTCAGGGTCAATTAAGTTGGGAATATTGAAATATGAACATACAAATTTTATTCACTTGCATATATAAATTGTGGTCCCATCCCCCAGTGGCGGGGGCAGGGGAGAGGTGGGGGGGCCGCCACAGAGCCTCGCTGCTGCCGGGAGGATCAGGCCGGGCCCTCCCAGCATCAAGGTCCATGGCGGGCCTCATCTGGAGCTGCCTTCAGGCGCACCCCCCCCACCCTGCGCCCCCCGCCACGGATCATGATGTTGAGGGCTTGATGAAATCCAGCCCATGAATTCAAATTGCCCTACAGCAGGAGGAATTTAAATTCAATTAATTAATAAATCTGGAATAAAAAACTGCTCTCAGTAATGATGATCCTGAAACTACTGGAGTGCTGTAAAAGTCCATATTGTTCACTAATTTACTAATGTCCTAAAGGGAAGGAAATGTGCTGTCCTTACCCAGTCAGGCCTACATGTGACTCCAGACCCATGTAATCTGGTTGTCTCTTGACTGTGCCCTGAAATGGCCTAGCAAGCCTTCAGTTGTAGAAAACCTCTACAGAAAAGTGCCAAATCTGTTAAACTGAAATAATCTATCAATAGCTATACAATACAGCCCTTTCATTATTTTAGATACTTCGATCAGGCCACCTCTAATTCTATATTGCTCTAAAGTAAATAGACCATGTCCTTGCATGTATCTGAGTAGCTAAGTTTCTTTTCAATGATATTCATTCTTGTGGCTCTCCTCTGAACCTTTCCAAGGCCACTATATCACTGACCATATGGGAGAACAAAGACTGGATGCATCACTCTCGATGCAGTCTATCCAAGGACCTATATTGGACAGAATGGTGTCCTTTGACTTGTACTGAATGGCTCTATTAATACAATCTAATACACTGTTTGTTCTGGCTATGACCTTTCTCCTTTCTGCATTGGTTGTGAACCTTGAGTGGTCAGTGCATAATGGCACCCAGATCCTTTTCTCCCTCAACTGCATTCAGCATTATTCCCTGTAAATAATAAGTATACTCTGTGTTGGTCCTACTTACATGCAATTTTAGGTTCAGTGCCATTTAACATTGATTAGCTCATTCCCTTTGCTCATCTAAATCTTTTTGCAGAGGATGGCGCGCATTTACACTTTTACCTCTTTCACAAATTTTAGTATCATCTGCAAACTTTCTGACCATACCCCCAACACCACTGTCCAGGTCATTAATGTAGACTGTGAACAGTAATGGGTCCAATATGAAGCCTGTAGGACACCACTAGCTACCTGCCCCCAGGATAATCCAACTCCTAATCCAACATATCAAACTCCCACTAGCACCACAAGATTCTACCTTGTGAAGTAAACTAATGTGAGTTGCCTCATCAAAGGTTTTCCAAAAATCCAGGCAGTCAATGTCAATCTTCAACACTAACCTATGCTATGTGCTTCTCTTGACCAACATCCATGACATGACTCATCATTACTCCAATTCCTTCACATGCTAGCTTCAGGTCACGATTTGTGTAGTAATGAATGAATAGTGCATCACTGGTCAAGCTCCTCTAACATGCATCATAAGCAACTTGTGCTATAGATGATTCCCATTTCACATCTTTGTTCAACAACTCTTGTAGTCCAGCTCAAAGCACTGCATTTGGAGGTGGACAGCTCTTCCTGTGATATTTGCCTTTCACTAAAACAAAACTGTCATTGCACTTGGCAACTAAGAGGAAGGTTACTATGAGTGTCTGAAATTATGACGAGGGTGGTGGGGTGATTTCAAAATAGACAAGTGGATAAAGGGCTGCAAAGGAAACCCGACCGAGCCCGAATGCCGGACCTGGAGGTGCGACCCGACCCGACCCGAACCCGACACATGTCAGTACATGGGTACAGGCCTGCTACCCGACCCGACCCTTACGGGACCCAACAACATGTCTGAGATTCAGGTCGGGTCGGGTCGCACTTCCGGGTCCGGAATTCAGGCTCAGTCAGGTTTCCTTTAGTGCAGCTAACACTGTTGCATGCTCAGGCAGAAATCGCAAGTAATATTGAACCATGCCTAGATAAGATCTAAACTCAGACACATCTTTTGGCTTAGATCTTTTGCCTATAAGCTTTATCTTTTCTTTCAGGAGCTGTAGTCCTTTTTCATTGATTTTCAAGTGAAGGTACCTGACCTCAGATTGCGCAAAAGCACATTTGCTCTTTTTCAACTTCACAATGTGATCATTGAGTCTTTCTAGCACTCTGTCCAACACTGGAAGATTCTCTTCTTCTGTTGCAGTCGTGATCAACATATCATCCTCATTACACAAGCATTGCGGCACTCCTTACAAAATCTTATCCATTGTAGCTTGGAAGATTTTTGTAGAAGACTTTATGCCATAGGGCAGCTTCATGTAGGAGTATAACCCCATGTGTGTGTTTATCATGAGATACTACTGACTCTCTTGATCCACTTTGAGCTGTGCATAAGCATTGGACAAATCCGACTTTGTGAATAGCTTGGATCCTGCTAACTCTGCATTCAAATCTTTAGAGGTCAGTAGTGGATACTGCTCATCATCCACTGCCTGATTGATTGTCATAGAGTTATAGAGATACAGCACCGAACCAGGCCCGAGTCCGTGCCGACCATCAACCACCTATTTATACTAATCCAAAATTAATCCTATTTTTTTCCCTCTCACATCCCCACCTTCCCTCGATGTGATTTTGTTGTCCCCACATAGTCTTACAGTTTTGTCTGATTTAAGCACTATGACAATTGGTGTTGCCCATCACTGTGGTCAGTTTTCACTAGCACACCATTCCTCTGTAGCTTCTTTAGTTCCTCTTCAACCTGGGTTTTGGGAGCATAAGAAGCAGTCCTTACCTTGCAATATACTGGTTTTGCATCAAACCTGATGTGCGCTTTCACAATGATTATATCCTCGAAAATCTTCCCGTAACTATTCAATAGTTGGTGAAGCTTCTTGGTCGTCTCAACTTGGAAAACATGCTGCCAGTCTAACTTCAGCTTATGAAGCCAGACTTTGCCCATTAACATGGGTTAGTTGACATCTCGCTACAACAATGGGTAACTTGAGAGACTTGTCCTTATATTGGACATTATAGTCCAGTGGCGTAGTGGTAATGTCACTGAGCTAGTAATCCAGAAACCCAGGCTAATTCCCTGGGGACATGGGTTCAAATCCCTCCATGGTGGCTAGTGGAATTTAAATTCAATTACTTATTAAAGGTCTGGAATCGAAAGCTTGTCTCAGTAATGGTACCATGAAACTATCATCGATTGTCACAAAAAAAAATCTAGTCTGCTGAAATCTGCTATCCTTACCTGGTCTAGCCTGCATGTGACTTCAAACCCACAGCAATGTGGTTGACTCTTAACTGCCCTCTGAAATGGTCTAACAAGCCATTCAGTTGTCAAGGACAATTAGGGATGGGCAACAAATGCTGGCCTTACCAACGATGCCCACATCCCACGAAAGACTAAAAGAAAATAGTCCACACATTTCTAACACCTCATCGGAGTAGATTTTCAACTGAACTGTGGTCTCAGTTAGAGGTACTTCACTGAATTTGCTCTCAAATGTGTCTCTACCCACAACGGAACAATCTGCAGCTGTATTCATGTACTGTTGATTTACGAGTACCCTTGTACTAAAGTCTCTGTCATTTGAGTGATTGCAAGAGGCATAAATGCCATACAGCCCGAGTTCCTCTTTGCTTAGATTTAGATTTTCTGGATTTACTTCAAGATTGTGAACTCCACCCTTGTGATGTTGTTTTCCATTGCCACTGAAATCAGTTCACTTTCCTGCTTTGATCTTCACTCGGCAAGCAGTTGAAATATGGCCTTTCTTTTGGCAATTAAAGCACTTGGCATTTCTGTATTGACATGCTTGTGCCATGTGGATGCCTTTATAGTGATAACAAGGCACTAAACCACTGTCAGCAGTGCTCTTCTGACTAGGTCTCTCCACTTTAGGCATGGCGGAAGCCTTCTGACAGTGGACAGAAGCTTTACTAGTGACTGGCAGAGGACAAAATTCTTTAATCCCCTATCTGTAGAAAGAGCAATCATACACACTAGCTCAAATGTAAGATATTGTGTGATTAGTAACTTTGATTGAATTCTTTCATCTACCAATCCACACACAAATTAGTCTCATAATGCACAGTCTAAGAATGTGCCAGAGGTGCAATGTAGTGAAAAACTCTTCAGTTTCTCTACTTTTCTGATTTCTGGTCCCATATTTGTAGCTTTCTGCTTTCTCTAGTGCCTTAAGGTTGAAATGTCCCTCCAACTTGGTGATGATTGTTTTGAATGGCACATCTTTTGCCTTGTTGGGGACAAGAATGTTTTTTCGCACTCCAGCCCAATTTCCATTCACAAAATAACTTTCTTCTGGTCAAGAATTGCTTTGTTCTGACTCTTGACCCCTTCACCATCACCTTAAAGTTCAAAAATGTTATTAGCTCTGAAAAACTTGTTCATTCTTTCAATATGTGAACTGAGTGGTTCTCTCGCCCTCTTATATGTTGCTAACCTTCCGGTATATCCCGTGGGTGCAGCCATATTGTCTTGTTTGAAAATTCACAGTAATTCAATAAACCCTTTACTGTGGCTGTCCATAACAGTGATACCTAAAACCAGTCCAGTGGGTGATTGAAAATATTCTCTTACCTAAATGAACACTTTGAAACCGATGCGCACTCTCAACCTCTGGCATCCCAGTCAACTGAGAAGACAGCTTGAGGCTCAGGCTTCACAGAAACCAGCCAAGTTCCCCCCAACCAAGAAGGTAGGTCATCAGATGCTGGTTAATCTTGTTCACTGTAGTCTCTGCTGCTGTTTTCTGCCTATATTGACAAAGTTTTATGTCATCCTCATTATCATTTTCTGTGATATATTTGGGTGGCACTAACAGACAAGATGGACACCAAGCATGACCAGTTCAGGCTGGATCACCAGCCACTTCTCAAGGGTAATTAGCGATGGACAACAAATGTTGGCCTTGCCAGTGACACCCATGTCCCATGAATGTATAGGATATTGTTCATGAAAGGATATCGCGAGGGATGGTGATCAGCCGCAAAAGGAAAAATTGAGCAGGTTGGGCCTATATTCATTGGAATTTAGAAGAATGAGAGATGATCTTATTGAAACATATAATATTCTGAGGGGGCTTGACAGGGTTGATGCTGAGAGGATGTTTTCCCTCGTGGGGAAATCTAGAACAGGGGAGCATAGTTTCAAAATAAGGGGTCTCCCATTAAAGATGGAGATGAGGAGGAATTTGTTCTTTCAGAGGATTGATCAAGAATCTTTGGAATTTTCTATCTGAGAGAGCAATGGATGTTGGGTCATTGAGTATATTCAAGGCTGGGTTAAATTTTTGATCTACAAGTGAGTTAAGGGTTATGGTGAGGTACAGGCAGGAAAGTGGAGTTAAGGCCGCAGTCAGATCAACCGTGATCTTATTGAATGGCGGACCAGCCTCGAGGGGGCAAATGGTCTATTCCTGCTCCTATTTCTTATGTAGGATGAAGACCCAGAGGGACAACAGACAAGGTGCAATGAGGTACATGCAAGGGAGGCTCGTGACTCATTAATATAGGAATGTTTCGCGTCAGCTTTACTTATACACCTAACCAGTAGAATAAATTCTTCACTTTCTGTGGACCTGTTTGCTGTTTTCTTGAATGCCCTTACCATGTCCCAGGACCCGTCATCACATAAGGCAACAGTATGGGAAATGCAATGGCCTCATCCAATGTGCTCATTCCCATCACACCCTTTGTGGGAGCCAGTGAACTGTTAATGGCCCAGTAATGTTTCAAAAAGTAAAGGATTCTTTTAGTGATACACCATCTCAGAATTCATTTAAGACACATGCACAGCAAGGTAACATCAAACTTCAAAATATAAACCCGTGAAACCCAAGTGCAGCTCGGTGGACTTGTTCACACGCTTGCAGGCACCCCTATATGGTGCTCCACCCTGCGCTGTTAGCTGAGATGGAGGTAGGCTCCTGACATTTCTGTTCTGTGGTTCTTGATGACCATGGCAGTCATCCTCAGGTTGCCTGAAGCTTTGAGAGCCCCAGCATATTGAGGGCCTCCTGCACAGGTAGAGGATATGGCGATGCCAGGAGTGCCCTGAGAGGAGTCTCCAGATGTTGTAGACAGCCTCTCCTCTACCCTTTCAGGGCACACCCGGCCCTCCCTATTCACCTGAGAAGTCTAAGGACCTGGCAATGGCTCCAGTTGTCTCTTCCCCCACCTCTCGCCCAGCCATTGCTCCACAGTGCTCATAGAGGTGGCGATGGCCTGCAGGTCCACGTGCATTTCCAGAATCCAGTGGGTGATGTGCTGGATATGGCTCTCCATGAGGGTCACCATTTTCTCTGTGGAGCAGGCCATGTGCGCACATGTCAGAGTCATGGCTGCACTTATGATCTGGGCTGCTCCATCGTCCTTGCATGGGTGCGCATAGCCTCTGGAAGATCTGCCTGATGTTCACGCACTTTACTCTGCAGCTCCAGCATCTGCCACCTTGTTGATTTATCCAGAGGCATGTCATCAGCCTGAAGATCAGCATCATCCTGGCCTCCCATAGTCCACCGAGTGTGCGTGACCTTGGCTGTCACTGCCTCCATCAATGGCTTGGGTGTGTCTGTGCTGTGCTCATCAGATTGTGACCCCATTAAAAAATGTGTGCAATTACCCACCAAAGTGAGAGTATCTGTGGTAGTGGAGGGTGTGGGGGAATGATATGATTGTGTCTCCTCTGAGGTCTGCTCCTCCTCCTCAGAGGACGGAGGGCTGTCCCTCAGACTTGGCAGCTGGCCACTCTTGTCCTTGACCTGCAAGAGAGGGAAGAAGGATGAGAGGGCAGTATACTTTCCAACACATCATTCTGACTACTCATCATCTGGAGCTCTATGTGACCAGTGATGCACAAATGACTACAATGCTTTGCGCTGGCCAGAGGGTCTCCAGCGCCTATAAATTAGGCCACCTACTCTCTCGGGGCTGTACATCTATTTTACCATTTGCAACTGCCTTGCCTGCCTCCATTCCTCGCAGGTCCAGCACCTCCTGTTCCATAGGCATGAGGATGATTATGCAAAGCATGGCTGCCTCCGGTTCTTGACCTTTTCCTTGCATTGTCAGCTCTTTTCTCCTGCGAGCACATGAATTCCCATTGTTGCTCACTCAATAAAGAGACTCTCATGAAAATGTGCTCGGTCGAATGATGATTTTCTTTTTCATCCACCAGCTGAAAACCTGAATATTAAGCTGGTGAAGACAAACACTAAAATTGTGAAAGCTTCAAACTCTGTCTGCTGACCGTGAGCACCGAGGCATATCCCCTGCTGCAGACTGTAGAGCTCATTGGTTTAATTGATCTGTGTTTGATTGTGTAAGTCAGTTTACCAATTGATGCCCACTGTACTTAATGGCTTAAGCCTGTCCAGGGAGCTAGAGAATAGAGAACCTTCTGGAAAGAACAGACAGCGATTTCCTTTGAAGGAATTCTGTCACATTGTTGTCTCCCGGAGAACCAACAAATCAGCATCCACATCTTCAAACGGGAAGTCTCAGGATCCCCAAAGAATGTCGCACGATCACCAAATTCAGCCTGAAGGTAGATGAATCACCAACCTCCGCAGACTGTAGACCCCATTGATTTCTCTGGACTCTAATTCGACCTATCTATCCTTCCCCACTCTGCAACCTATTTGTTTGTTTGTGTGTGTGCAAGTTGAAGCATATTTTATTATTTTTACTTAGATCAGCTTAAGTACAATAAAGTTAACCTCTTTCTTTGGTTAAATTCAAGAAAACCTGTCCGATTAGCTCTTTTTATGAACATGGCACGTAACCAAGTAAACAGTCACTGAATTGGCAAGTATATCCACTTAAAAAAGAAATAAATCTGTTGTGGTCAAACAAGAGGGGGAAAAGAGGAGAGCCCTTCGACCCCTCCTCACCTGATCGTAACAGAGATGCACAACGCCTATATTGGTGGCAGCCTAACTGTCCATCATGGTGCCACAGGCATGCCTCCTGCATGTGACTAATCAGCAGTGGCTGTGCAGGAGTCACCTCTGCCTAACCCGTGTCCTGCACAGAGAGACGAGCATACATCTGACAGCCAATGTTGATTCCTGGGCATTTCCACTGACAGCGTGAGAACCCCATTCTCCAATCTCATATTCATTTTCAGTTACATTGAAGTCTGCATGTTTAATATTATGTACTGCACCCACCTTGGCGGATCGCATCAGGTCATTGATCATCTTTCGGCACTCCAGCCAGGAACAGGGAACACCCTAATGCTGCTGACCCCCTCTGCTTTCTCCATCCAGGCCTGCTTCGTTTGGCAAGCCGGTCTCCTCCTGCTGTCCCTAAGAGACTGGACTTCTCTCCGTGCACTCACAACCTGGATGAGTACCTCTAGGGAGGTATTGTTGAATTTTGGAGCAACCCTTGATCTACCTTTCCCCTTGACTTAAAGAAAAAGCATATAATTGCGCAAAGATGGGAGGAAGGTCAGAAGATTGGACAGAATATAAAAAACAGCAAAGAATGACTAAAAGATTGATGAGAGAGGTAAAGTTAATGTACAAGAGAAAGCTAGCTAGAAATATGAAGACAGATAGTAAGAGTTTCTATAGGTATTTAAAAAAGAAAAGTTAACAAAGTGAGCGTTGGTCCTAAAGAAAGTGAGTATGGGGAATTAATAATGGATAATAAGGAGATGGCAGATGAATTGAACAAGTATTTTGCATCGGTCTTCACTATTAAGGATGCAAGTATCATCCCAGTATTAGCAGTAAGTCAGGAAATAGAAGGGAGGGAGAAACTCAAGAAAATTACAATCACCAGGGAATCACCAGGGAAGTGGTGCTGAACAAATTGTTGGAGTTGTGGGCTGGCAAGTCTTCGGATCCTGATGGACTTCATCCTAGGGTGTTAAAAGAAGTGGCTAGTGAGATAGTTGATGCGTTAGTTTTAACTTTCCAAAATTCTCTAGATTCAGGGAAGGTTCCATTAGATTGGAAAATAGCAAATGTAACTCCTTTACTCAATATGGGAGGGAGACAGAAAGCAGGAAACTACAGGCCAGTTAGCTTAACATCTGCCTTAGGGAAAATATTAGAAGCTATTATTAAAGATGTTATAGCAGGGCATTTATAAAAATTCAAGGTAATCAGGCAGAGTCAACATGGTTTTATGAAAGGGAAATCATATTTAACCAATGTATTGAGTTCTTTGAGGGAGTTACATGCACTGTGGAGAAAGGGGAACCGGTGGATGTATTGTACTTAGATTTCCAGAAGGCATTTGATAAGGTGCCACATCAAAAGTTATTGCAGAAAATAAACGCTCATGGTGTAGGGGGTAATATATAGGCATGGATAGAAGATTGCCTAGCTAACAGGAAACAGACAGGAGGCATAAATGGGTCATTTTCTGGTTGGTAAGATGTAACAAGTGGTGTGCCACAAAGATCTGTGCTGGGGCCTCAACTTTTTGCAATTTATATAAATGACTTAGATGAAGGGACTGAAGGTTTGGTTGCTAAATTTGCTGATGACACAAAGATAGGTAGGAAAGTAAGTTGTGAAGAGGACATAAGGAGGCTACAAAGGGACATAGATAGGTTAAGTGAGTGGCAAAGACCTGGCACATGGAGTATAATGTGGGAAAGTGGGAAATTGTCCACTTTGGCAGGAAGAATAAAAAAGAAGCATATTATCTAAATGGTGAGAGATTGTAGAGCTCTGAGATGCAGAGGGATCTAGGTGGCCGAGTGCATGAATTGCAAAAGGTTAGTATGCAGGTACAGCGTATAATCAGGAAAGCTAATAGAATGTTATTGTTTGTTTTGAGGGGAATTGAATACAAAACTAGGAAGGTTATGCTTCAGCTATACAGGGCATTGGTGAGACCACATCTGCAGTACTGTGTACAGTACTGGTGTCCTTATTTAAGGAAGGATATAAATGCGTTGGAGGCAGTGCAGAGAAGGTTTACTAGACTAATACCTGGAATGGGTAAGTTGTCTTACGAGGAAAGATTGGACAGACTAGGCTTGTATCTGCTGAAATTAGAAGAGTAAGAGGCGATTTGATTGAAATATATAAGATCCTGAGGGGTCTTAACAGGGTGGATGTGGAAAGGATGTTTCCCCTTATGGGAGAACCTAGAAATAGGGATCACTATTTAAAAATAAGGGGTCGCCCATTTAAGACAGAGATGAGGAGAGTTTTTTTTTCTCTTAGAGGGTTGTGAGTCTTTGGAATTCTCTTCTTCAAAAGGCAGTGGTAGCAGAGTGTTTGAATATTTTTAAGGCAGAGGTATAGATTCTTGATAAGCAAGGGGGTGAAAGGTAATCGGGGGTAGGTGCAAATGTGGAGTAATCAGTTCAGAACTTATTGAATGGCGGAGCAGGCTCGAGGGGTCGAGTGGCCTACTCCTGTTCCTAATTCGTATGTTCGTATGTTCATGGCAATAGTTTGTGTGCAGTGACAATATTTTGATTGCAACTCCATCCCCTGCCCACGGAGCCATGCCACCCACTTTCAATTCCAGCAGTGGGACTTTCTGGCTTCTAGTAAAATTCTGGCCCTCAAATCTTTATCTCGAAATGCTGACATTACTTCACACATTTTCTGCAATTACTCCAGAATTGACGACCCCCAAAGACTTCTCACCTGCATCCAGCTGAGCTGAGTTTGGAAGGTCCTGCACCTTCTGATAGGGACTCTCCTCTGCTGTCTGTGTCTCCAACAACTGCTCCTGCTCACTTGTGATGTGTGGATCACCATGTGTCAACCCAACTACCTGTCTTGGAGGCCCTCCTGAACTGGTAGATGGTGCGGATTAGTTCTGTGACAGTGCTTCCTCAGAATGACTGACCTCCTTTGAGGGGTTTTTGTCTTCAGTTCTTGAAGGACACTTGCAGGACCTATGGGAGATGAAAGTCATGAATTAGAACTGACAAGATTCTTAGTCCTCATTGTGCAGATCACCATTTTTCATTGCTTGTTGACATCAAGTCAACATGAATGAGTGTTGTATGCCATGCGGTTGTGTGATATCTAATTCTATCACTAAGTTGGTGGGTGACCCACATCTCCCCATCACGAATGTCCATGCATGTAGAGATTCTCTTTATATTGAGTGCATTTATGTCAGCAGTGGTCAGGATCATGATGATTGGCTCTCTGTCTCTCTCTGGAGTTCTGCACTCTCTTTTCCTGCAAGGAGAGAAGGAAGTTATAAGTGTGAGAAACAGAACGTGCTGAGATGCTAGAAGGACACATTTGTGGAAGGTCACTGTGAAGGATGGGTGTGACATGGCAATAAGATGAGGATGAATGTCAGTGGTGGTGGTCAGATGGGGATGTAAGGAGGTGCCTCGAAAGACAGGAATAGTTGGAGCTGTAAAGTGTGTTAGTCTGAGGAGTTCTGTGCATAAGAATGCTGAGGAAGTCAGAGTGTGGGGATTGACACTTGAATGTGCCATACCATTCACCTTTCCTGTCCTGATGAGTTAATTGAACCTCTTGTGGCACTGTATCCAAGAGCATGGCACCTCCTGTTCACCTCCTCTGCTACTTCCAGATATGCCTGCTTGTTATCTGAGGCAGTCTTCTTCCTCCCATCTGCTGGGAATAGAATCTCTCTGCTGGCCTATACAGCCCACAGCATGATGTCCAGAGATCAGAGAACCATTAGGCCATCTTTGCTCATTGCGACTCCATCATTCAAGTAGCTGGCTCTCTCATGACAGTTATTCAATAGATCCATTCTCAACCCTCATTGAGAATCTTTAAATATTCAAGCTTCAACAGTCAGGTGTGGTCATTATCACACCTACCGACTCTAATTTGTCAAGAAACCCAGAAGCAGCATGCTAACGTTGTGGCTTAGTTAAAAAGCCACTTAAAAAAACAGTACCTTGACTTTGTGGGTCCCTGACTCTCTGCCAGCCTCCCCTTCTGTGAGCAAGCCAAAAAGTTAAAATGCAGCCTTGCCTTAGTGAGGATTCTTCAATCATAGAATGGTTACAGCACAGAAGGGGACCATTTGGACCCTCGTGTCCATGCCAGCTCTCTGCAAGAGCAACTCAGCTAGTCCCACTCCCCCGCCTTTTCCCCTTAGCCCTGCAAATTCTTTCTCTTCAGATAATTATCCAATTCCCTATCGAAAGCCACAATTATATCTGCCTCTCCCACAATCTCAGGCAATGCAGTCCAGATCTGAACAACTCACTGAGTAAAAATGTTTTCCCTCATGTGGCTATTGCTTCTTTTGCTAATTGCCTTAAATTGGCATTTGATTGATTGAAGAGACATGCTTTTGCTTCTCCTATTCACACACACCACAGAGTCCCTGTAGAGGCTGCCAAGCTGATAAAGAGTATCTAGCAACAGTAAGTTGCCACTCAGAAGCTCAATAAAGGTCTGTGGGCAGCTGGAAGCATGATGAACAGCGAGTGCCATTCCTTCACCGCTGACTGCAAAATCCGGGTCAATTTGCAAAACCAAATTGAATAATCTGACCTATTTAAAAATTGATGGAATAAATATAAACTATGTGAGATTGAAGATGACCCTTTTTTACCGTCACAGTCAACCTCCTAGCTTTCAGCTGGCGATTTAATGAAGCAATTATTGGAACCATAGTGATAGCTTCTGACATTATCCACTTTGATTTAAACTGTAACTCTATTCCTTTCCGGTCTTTATCTGATGAGTTCAATTCATACTATGCCTTGAGTACCATTAAAAATCAAAGTTATTATTATTGTTCTATGCTGTGAAAACTCTAATTCTGCTGCTATAGAGACTGTGATAAGCAATTGTTTGGATTAAAGCTGGATGGACCTTTGCCAAGTCAGAACTCTGCAGAGCACAAAGGGTAAAGATCAAGTAAAGATCTAAGAGCCAGTGGTTTTGTGCTATGTGTTAATAAGTACAAAACTGATCTACTTCAGCATCATTTAAAAAAAAACACTTCTTGTGAACTTTTATCCCTGCTGTGCAACTGAGCTATACATATCAAGTACGTGCATTAAGATTAATTGGGGTAGAGGAAGTAAATATCAGTCTAGATGCCCGTTTTTAATTCATGGAGAAAAGTGCATATGTATACTGATGTCAGGACAGATTCGGTGATAAGATCAGAAGTAGTTATGATGGCCCCTGTATTAAAACCGCCAGCTGAAACAACACACTCTGTCCAGGCTCAAATTTGCTTAATAGTCACCTGTTGAGGTACTGGAGTGTCAGCAGCAAGCACTCCTTAGTCACATAGAGCTAGACAGGTGCACTCTGTCTAGTCTGGCACAGCAGTGTGTTTAACCCAAATCTCACAAAAGCATCTCGATTGCATCAGTGTAATATTTTCCAATTTCCAACATGGAAAATCATGTTAACGTGTAGTGGAATTTCTTGAATGAGTTCTCGGTGCAAAAAACTCTACATGGAAGCACTTATTATGAAATTTACCCCATTGTTTTTTCGTTATCTTCTGGCATGAATTAAAATTTGTGGCATTGGGCAGTGCATAAAATAGTGAGTACTGATTCCCAATAATCTGTTTAAAGAGCATTGACTTTGATGCATTGGCTCCGACTAAACAAAGATATTAACTGGTAACTATTTACTCTACCTTGCTTTGTATAGCCTCCCAATGGTCCAACCCTGTTCTTTTCCTACCATCTTCAGGAAGAACCTTATTTTATGAAATACCCTTAGCATTCTATGAAAAAAAGGCTGTTTCTAATGTTATGTAGATTAGTTGTTTGTGTTTCTTGGTCCTCAGTTTCTCTCTATCACCCAAGTTGTTCAGCATAGATGATGTCACAAGATCACAAGATAATGATGAATGAGGGAGGCCACTTGGCTCATCGCAATTCATTCATCCAAAGATACCTTAAAGTCCCCCTATTGCAGCATCCAGTTGATTGTTAAATGATTCCCATTTTTTCACCTCTACTATTTGGAAATCCATCCCATGACCTTAAGCTCAATTAAACATGTCTCCTTGGTAAGGTAGTAATAAAACCCAGAATTTAAATTTTGTCTGTACAAAGAAGTAAAAATTGGACCTCATTACACCCATTTTAAGGGCATAACATGGGCACAACAAAGTCTCATTTCAAAGACTAATGTCCTGCAACCCAAGGATACCAGAAAAATGATTGACCTGAAATCAGATCAGTCCATTTTTCAGCTACCCCTGGTAGTGCCAAAATCAGGTGTAATGAACCTTACATATGTAAATTAAGGGCTTAACATCTCTTTCATATCCCCATTGCTAAGTTTGTCTGTGCTCCTCCAGACGCCACAATCCTCCTTCCCACCTGCTCCTGGGATTTATTTGTAAGGCTAGAGGTCTAAAATTTGCTTCTAAGAACATAAGATCATAAGAACATAAGAAATAGAAAGCAGTAGTAGACCATTCTGCCCCTTGAGCCTGCTCCAGCTTTCAATACGATCATGATTGATCTTTTACCTCAACTCCACTTTCCTGCCCACTCTCCATGTTCTTTGATTCCCTAAGAAATCAAATATCTATCGATCTCAGTCTTGAATAAACTCAACGATGGAGCATCCACAACACTCTGGGTAGACAATTCCAAAGATACACAACCCTCTGAGTGAAGAAAGTTCTCCACCTCTCAGTCTTTATCCTTGGCTGTGCCCCAGTATTCCAGACTCTGAGCCAGGGGAAACAATTTCTCAGTATCCACTCTGTCAAGCCCCCTTCAGAATTTTGTATGTTTAAATGAGATCACTTCTTACTCTTCTAATCTCCAGAGAGTATAGGCTCAATTTACTCAACATCTCATCATAACACAACTCTCGTATGCCAGGAACCAATCTAGTGAACCTTGGCAGTACTGCCTCCAGGGAAACTATATCCTTCCTGAAATAGAGAGGCCAAAACTGCACACAGTACTCCAGGTTTGATCTCATCAAAGTCCAACACAATTTTAGCAATATTTCCTTATTCTTGTACTCCAATACCCTTGCAATAAAGACCAACTTGCCATTTTCCTTTCTAACTGCTTGCCGTACCTGCATGCTAACTTTCTGGGTTCTTTGCATGAATACATCAACATTTCAAAGTTTCACGCCTTTTAAAAACTATTCTGCTTTTCTATTCTTACGACCAAAGTAAATAACCTCACAGTTATGACCAGGTGAGATAAGGGCCTAGAGGTTCTCTCTCAGCCTTTGCCTGATTTAACTGTAACAGGGTTTAATTTTAAAAACACTGTGTTTTAGCTCACCCTCGGTGAATCCTTGTTCATTGCTTCCCAATTGTAAGGCAAATAAATAAAATCAGACAGGTTTTCTTAGATTTAAACAAGAAAGATGGAAGTTTATTAATCTTAAACTCTAATCCGGTTAAGGACTATGAATATGCGACGCTACCATGCTTTATGCATATGCGATAAACATACACGCAGATAGAGACAGAAAAAGTAGAAAGAATAAAGGGGAAAAGTTTGAGGCAATGTTTGGTAGTTACTTACTGTCCTTTGAGTTCAATGTGGAGTCTTTGGTTGCCGATAAGTCTTGCTGTTCGTTGGGGCCCAGTGCACACTTTAACTTGTTTCAATGTAGGAGTCTTTTCTCTTTTGAGGTTTACATGTCTTCAGTGGGTTCGGAGGCCTGTGAGAAAGCAAGAGAAAGCCAGCTAGGAGAGAGGCTGTCTTGTTCCAAGTTCAGTTACAATATGCAGTCTGCCCAAACTGTCCTGTGAGCACAATTCAAAACTCCAATTTGGCCAGCAGGTTAGTAATGTGATTAACTGGCTTAACCACTCCTACATTTATGGATTTCAAAGCTCTCAGTGGGGGTGGGGGGGTGGGGGTGGGTGTAGTGCAGTCTCCCACCCTGACACGATGTGGATCACCATTGCCCAGTCCAATCTCTGTTAATTGAATCAGTGAGCAATTCTTTTGTCTCTCCAAGCACTGTCTCTTAGTACGCAAATGTCCTCCAGCCAAGTGTCTGGTGATCTGTTGTAAAACAAGTCATTTCTTCACTCCAGCAACAGTTTAAAATTAATGTTTATATGACAAAATTAATATGCCTCATTCTTGGCAGGTGGGGATCTTCATGACACTCACACTTCCACATATGAAACTCCATCTGTCACCTTGTTGCCCATTCACTTAACCTGTCTATATCTCTTTGCAGCCTCTCTGTGTCCTTCTCACAGTTTACATTCCCACCTAATTTTGTATCATCAGAAAACTTGGATATATTACTCTCAGTTTCTTTGTTTAAGTCATGAATATGGATTGTAAAAAGCTAAGGCCCCAGCACTGATCCTGGTGTCACCCCACCAGTTGAAGCCTGCCAACTTGAAAATGCCCCGTTTATCCCTATTCTCTGCTTCGGTAACCAATCCTCCATCTATGCTAATATACGCCCCCTAATGCCAAGAGGCCTTCTCTTTTGTATTATCTTCTTGTGATTAGATGAGAGATTATGGTTGCATTAGTTTTATATTTTCAGCATCCAAGTATTTCTGCTTTATCCATATTGTATTTTTGGACCTTTATAAAGTTTGAAATATAAATTGATTACATTGTCTTTTTCCATTCAGAGCATAAGAATTAGGAGCAGGAGAGGACCTGCGATGCCAGTTAATAAGATTGTATCGATCCTTGACCCTAACTCCACTTTCCTGCCAGATCTCCATATCCCTTAATTTCCTTTGAGTCCAAAAATATATTGATCTCAGCCATGAATATACTCAATGACTAAACATCCATAGCCCTCTGTAGTAGAGCATTCCAAAGATTCACAATTCTCTGAGTGAAGAAATTTCTCCTCATCTTAGTCCTAAATGATCATCCTCTTATTCTAAGAATATGCTCCCTAGTTCTTTACTCTCCAGCCAAAGGAAACTGCCTCTCAGTGTTTTTGAAGAGAAAGTACCAGTAGAAATAGTAAAAAAGCAGGTGTATGATGCATATCAGGTGAATTCTTCGGGCTGGATTTATTTCCCACCCAAGCGTCAGGGTCCGTGACAGTGGGGGCCTGAGGATGTCCCTGGGAGAAGGCCACTATGCATTCCAACACTGGGAGCGCCCAGCCCGATATTGCCAGCGGCAGCGAGGCCTCGCGGCATCCACCCCCTGCCTATCGGCTGTGGGACCCCCATTTGCATATTTAAATAAATTAAAATTAATGAATTAATCACACCTACATCGCTGCCTGGGTTCCCACTCCAATCTTCAGCCTGGTGGCCCACACTCCCATGCCTTCGGATCCCCATTCAAGAAAAGAGGTGCCACACTTATGGGGCAGGGGTGTGGGGGGGCAGTGGGGGGCGCGAGGTCAGTCTCTCAGTGTGTGGGGAGGGGGATGGGCAGGGTCAAAGTAACATTATTTGTGTAGGGGATGGTGGAAAGGGTTAGAGGTTACAGTTTATGCAGTTTGGGGAGAAAGGTCAGACTGTACAAGTAATTGTTTTTTGGGGGGGAAATGGAAAATTAATAATTTTATGGTTATTGGAGTGTGGGAGAGGGGCAAAATAAATGTATTTTTTAAAATTCAGTTTATCTTTAAATATTTAAATCTGCCAGTAGGGCTGACAGCCTTTAAAAATGGTGTCAGTGCCTGCACACAGGCAGCTAACACCATTGCCAGGGATGGACAGCCCGCCCCCTCCATGTGATCGGGGGGGTGGGGGGGGCGGTGCGCGGTCCGTCCCGGCCATTCAAATGAGTCATCGCACGGAGGATTGCGGCAGCTCTGCGACATGCCGTTGTCGCGGGCGGGCCACTGTTGGGGTGGAGATAGTGGAACGGCTTGCCATAATCTTCCAATCTTCCTTAGATAAGGGGGATTTGCCAGAGGATTAGAGAGTGGAAAATGTGATGTGATGTTCTTGGGGCTGGAGTGAGGTTTACCTGAGTTCAGTAAAAGATGTGAGACAGAGATTGAGACAGAAACAGCAAGCTGTTGAACATAATGGAGTCTTCTTTATTATCTTTTACTTTCACTTTCCCTTTGCTGGCATTTGTGTTCTACAGCAACCCCAAGTGTGCACAATGCACAATTTAAGTGTAATTTCGAAACACTTATTCAAAAAAGTGTGTAAGGACAGTCGTAACAACTACGGCCAGTTAGTTTAACATCACTGGTGGGTAAAATTTTAGAAACAATAATCAAAGAAAAAATCAACAGGCACTTGGAAACATTTGAGTTAACTAAGGATAGCTAGCACAGATTTGTAAAAGGCAGATCATGCTTGTCTAATCTAATTGACTATTTTGATGAAGTAACAGAAGGTTGATGAAGAGAATCTGGTGGATGTAGTCTCTATGGATTTTAAGAAAGCATTTGACAAAGTACCACATAAAAGACTGGTTCACAAAATTGAGACTTGTGGGATAGGAGGGTCAGTGACCAGTTGGATACAAAATTATCTTAAGGACAGAAAACAGCAATTTGTGGGAAATGGTTGCTTTTCAGACTGGAGGATGGTAGACAGTGGTGTTCCTCAAAGGTCGGTGCTTCGGCCATTGCTTTTTTTTGGCGATATATAAATGTCTTGGATCTTGGAATACAGAGTAGAATTTCAAAATTTGCCAATGATACCAAACTTGGAGGTGTGGCAAACAGTGAGTATGATACAAACCACCTGCAACAGGACATAGATAGGCTAGCAGAATGGGCAGGCAAGTGGCAGATGGAATTTAACACAGACAAGTGTGAGGTGATGCATTTTGGCAAAAGGGATAGAGTGAGTCAATATAGACAATGGCGCAGTTCTTTAGAACTGCAAAGTGTGCAAAAACAAAGGGACCTGGGATACTTATGCATCAATCTTTGACGGTGGTAGGACATATTGAGAGAGTGGTTAGCAAATCATGTGGGATCTTGGGCTTCATAAATATAGACAGGGTGCAAAAGCAGTGAAGTTATGCTTAACCTTTATAAAAAGGCCCCGACAAGAATATTGTGTCCAGTCTGGTTACCATACTTTAGGAAGGATATTTTGGGTCCTTGAGAAGGTGCAGAGGAGATTTACCAGAATGATTCCAGGGATGGGGGTTTTAGTTTAGTTTAGTTTAGAGATACAGCACTGAAACAGACCCTTCAGCCCACCAAGTCTGTGCCGACCATCAACCACCCATTTATACTAATCCTACACTAATCCCATATTCCCACCACATCCCCACCTGTCCCTATATTTCCCTACCACCTACCTATACTAGGGGCAATTTATAATGGCCAATTTACCTATCAACCTGCAAGTCTTTGGCATGTGGGAGGAAACCGGAGCACCTGGAGGAAACCCACGCAGACACAGGGAGAACTTGCAAACTCCACACAGGCAGTACCCAGAATTGAACCCGGGTCGCTGGAGCTGTGAGGCTGCAGTGCTAACCACTGCGCCACCGTGTCGCCCCAAGGTTACAATGTTGTTTTGGAAAAGCTGTAGTTGTTCTCCCAGGAGGAAAGGAGATTGAGGTGAGATTTGATAGATTATTACAGGCATGAATAAGTTAGATATAGAAAAAACTTTTTCCGTTAACTGATGCTAAAGGGACAAGGGGACACAGATTGACGGCTTTGGGCAAGAGATGTAGGGTAAATGTGAGGAAGAACTTGTTTATGCAGCGAGTGGTAATGATCTGGAACTCGCTGCCCACAAGGATGGTGGAAGTGGAGACAATCAATAATTTTAGAAGGAAATTGGGTGGGCACGAATAAAATAAACTTGCAGGGCCATGGGGATCCAGTGGGGCCGTGGGACTGACTGGCTTGCTCCGCGGAGAGCCGGCATAGACCCAATGGGCAAATGGCCTCCATCTATGTCATAAATTACTCTATGACACTATGGCCGGAATTTTACATCGGTGGAGGCCCACCGGCCAAAGCGTCAAGGGTGAGCCCGCCTCCACTGGGCCTGGTCCTTAATTGGCCTCAGCCAATGGTGGCCACTGTTGGGACTGCACTCAGTGAGAAGAGCAGCAATGGGCAAAGCCCCAGAATAAATTTAAGTATGTGAGCTCTCGCCGGGGACAATCGGCTGGGCCCCAGCAAGGCAGGGGTGGGCGGACCGCCGGGATGGGCTGGGGGGAGGTGCTCCAGCAGGGGCAGCTTGTGCCATGGGGTGGGGGGGAGGGTGCCATGATCAAGAAAGCACCCCTCACCTAAGCCAGAAAGGAGGCCGCCAGGTTTAACTGGGCAGCCTTCTCAGCTGGCAAAGTGCCCGTCCACTGTTCGTAATCTCCCAGCAGTGGCGAGAGGAGGCCTGTAAATGGAAATTAATTGGCCAGTTAAGGGCCTTAATTGGCGTGGATCAGACGGGCCATTTGTCACCTCCCCTGCGGCCTGTAAAATTGCAGCGGGGGTGGGAAGAGATGGGGATGGCGCCCGCGCCTCCCACTAAATTTTACGCATCCCCCACCTCCAGCCTGCTGCCGGGGGGGGTGGGGGGGAAGGGGCATAAAGTTCCGGCCTATGACTCTAAATCATAAGCTTGAATGGAAAGGTCTGTGGCTCCAAATAAGCCAAGTCTGGGACCATGCTTATGGTCCAGGTACGCTATAAAAAACTATAGTACTGGTGAGGATTACAAATCCTGATAATTTTGTTGTGGTGTGTATCGTTTTTCTTTGTACAGTCTGTTGGGGTGGGAGGTGAATGCAGGAATGCACACTCATATGCATCTCGCTGCTGGATGTCTGATGCAAGAAGTGTCTATATAAGTTGGCGATCTTTCTACACTAGCTTGTTTCATCAGGATAGCCCTTTATTGTTGGCTATGTGAATACTCTTGCTGGAATGTTCAGGTATCCCAAGCCAAGGTCAAAACTAATTTTACTATATATGAGAGAATTGGGATAAATATACCAATGATGAAAAATAAAACCAGGAGTCCATTATTTAAGCATCAATTAAAAGCTAAATCCATTCCACCTTAATGACTGTAGACAATCCTATTATGGTCCATTGTAACTACATTTACAACTGAAGTCACTAGTAGAGCGCCAGCAGGAGGTTTGTGTTTAGGAAAGGAAGCTGTGATATCCTTCTGAACCAGGTTTTAATCTACATATAGATTGGATAAATCAGATTGGCAAAGGTAGCCTGGAAGATGAGTTCATTGTGTATATTCGGGACAATTTCTTAGAGCAGTACTCTCCAGTGCCAACCAGAGAGCAGGCCATTCTAGACCTAATAATGTGCAATGAGACATGATTAATTAATGACCGCATAGTGAAGGAGCCGCTAGGCAACGGTGATCATAAAATGAGAGAACTTCACATTCAGTTTGAGGGTGAGAAGTGTGGGTCTAAGACTAGTGTTTTAAATTTAAATACAAGGGTATAAAGACAGTCAGCCAAAGTGAACTGGGAAATTAGATTAAAAGATAGGACAGAAGAAAAGCAATGGTGGGCATTTAAGGAGATATTTCATATCTCTTAGCAAAAATATATTCCAGTGAGAAAGAAAGACTCTAGGAGAAGGATGCACCATCCGTGGCTAACAAAGGAAGTTAAAGTTGGTATCAAATTGAAAGAAAAAGCATACAATTCTGCAAAGATTAGTGGTAGATCAGAAGATTGAACAGATTTTAAAAAAACAGCAAAGAATGACAAAAAAGGGAGAAATTAGAGTATGAGAAAAAGCTAGCTAAAAATATTTTAAAAACAGATAGTAAGAGTTTCTACAAATATTTAACAGATATTTTGAGTCAGTCTTCATTGTAAAACATCCAAAAATATCCCAAAGATACTTGAAAACTAAGAGGTAAAAGGGAGGGAAGGACTTAAAACAGTCGCAATCACGAGGGAAAAGGTACTGGGAAAACTATTAGAGCTAAAGGCTGACAAGTCATAGTCATCCAGCACTGAAACAGGCCCTTCAGCCCACTGAGTCTGTGCTAACCAACAACCACCACCCATTTATAATTAATCCTACATTAATCCCATATTTCCTATCACATCCCAACCATTCTCCTACCTACACTAGGGGCAATTTACAATGGCCAATTTACCTATCAACCTGCAAGTCTTTGGCTGTGGGAGGAAACCAGAGCATCTGGCAAAAGCCCACATGGTCACAGGGAGAACTTGCAAACTCCACACAGGCAGTACCCAAAATTGAAACTGGGTTGCTGGAACTATGAGGTTGTAGTGCTAACCACTGTGCCACTGTGCTGCCCAGGACCTAATGGCCCGCATCCAACGGTCTTAAAAGAAGTGGTTGCATAGAGTGTAGTTGCATTCGTTGTGATCTTCCAAAATTCCCTAGATTCTGTAAAGGTCCCAACGGATTGGAAAATAGCTAATGTAATACCTCTATTCAAGAAAAGAGGGAGACTGAAAGCAGGAAACTAGAGGCCAGTTAGCCTAACATCTGTCAGAGGGAAAATGCTAGAATCCAATATTAAGAAGGTTATAGCAGATGTTATGACCAGGTGAGAATGAGTCTAGGGGTTCCCTCTCAGCCTTTGCCTGGTTTAACTGTAACAGGGTTTAACTGTATCAGTTTCAGTTTAAAGTTAGTTAATTACCTTTTGTTTCGGCGGACCAAGGGACTGCTGGGTAAGTAAAAACATATGTATTTGGGCAGTTTGAATTGATTTTCCCTTTGGTACAGCGGCTTTTTTCGGGAGCTGATAGTGCGAGCGAGCTAACAGCTGGGAGGTCAGTTTCAGTTTAAAGTTAATTACCTTTTGTTTCGGTGGACCAGGGGACTGCTGGGTAAGTGAGTTTACATATTTGGGTGGTTGCTTTACCCGAAACACTACTCAGGTAGTGTCTCCCACCCATCCTCCTCCTCTAACCAAAAAAAAAGGACTCTGGTGTGTTGATAAGGTAAGCTTTTTATTTAAAAAGTTCTGTCCGTCGGATTGCTAAGCTAACAAGTTTTGACTTTTTTTTTTGGTTTTTCAGTAGATTTGTTGGGAATTTAGAATAGAGGGAATGGAGGTTAAGGCAGTTGAATGTTCCTCCTGCAGAATGTGGGAGGTAAGGGTCGCCAAGAGTGTCCCTGCTGACTGCATCTGCGGGAAGTGCACCCAAATCCAGCTCCTCGAGAACCACGTTAGGGAACTGGAGCTGGAGCTGGATGAACTTCGGATCATTCGGGAGGCGTAGGGTGTTATTGAGAGGAGTTATAGGGAGGCAGTCACACCTCAGGTAAAAGAAGTAGGTAGATGGGTTACCATCAGGGGAAGGAGAGGGAACCAGCAGGCAGTGCAGGGATCCCCTGTGGCCGTTTCCCTCAACAACAGGTATACCGTTTTGGATACTGTTGCGGGGGACGACTTACCAGGGGTAAGCAATGGGGTACAGGTCTCTGGCACAGAGTCTGTCCCTGTTGCTCAGAAGGGAAAGTGGAAGAGGAGCAGAGCATTAGTCATTGGGGACTCCATAGTTAGGGGAACAGATAGGAGGTTCTGTGGGAACGAGAGAGACTCACGGTTGATGTGTTGCCTCCGGTGCCAGGGTGCGTGATGTCTCGGATTGTGTTTTTGGGATCCTTAAGGGGGAGGGGGAGCAGCCCCAAGTCATGGTCCACATAGGCACCAACGACATAGGTAGGAAGAGAGATGGGGATTTAAGGCAGAAATTCAGGGAGCTAGGGTGGAAGCTTAGAGCGAGAACAAACAGAGTTGTTATCTCTGGGTTGTTGCCCGTGCCACGTGCTAGCGAAGCAAGGAATAGGGAGAGAGAGGAGTTGAACACGTGGCTGCAGGGATGGTGTAGGAGGGAGGGTTTTGGTTTCCTGGATAATTGGGGCTCTCTCTGGGGTTGGTGGGATCTCTACAAACAGGATGGTCTTCACCTGAACCAGAGGGGTACCAATATCCTGGGGGGAGATTTGCGAGTGCTCTTTGGGGGGGTTTAAACTAATTCAGCAGGGGAATGGGAACCTAAATTGTAGTTCCAGTGTACAGGATGTTGAGAATAGTGAGTTCAGGGATAAGGTTACAAGGACGCAAGAGGGCACTGGCAAGCAAGAACTTGGTTTAAAGTGTGTCTACTTCAACGCCAGGACCATCCGGAATAAGGTGGGTGAGCTTGCAGCATGGGTTGGTACCTGGGATCTCGATGTAGTGGCCATTTCGGAGACATGGGTAGAGCAGGGGCAGGAATGGATGTTGCAGGTTCCGGGATTTAGATGTTTCAGTAAGAACAGAGAAGATGGTAAAAGAGGGGGGGGGGGGGTGTGGCATTGTTAATCAAGGAGAGTATTACAGCGACAGAAAGGACGTTTGAGGACTCGTCCACTGAGGTAGTATGGGCCGAGGTTAGAAACAGGAGAGGAGAGGTCACCCTGTTGGGAGTCTTCTATAGACCTTCGAATAGTTCCAGAGATGTAGAGGAAAGGAGAGCGAAGATGATTCTCGACAGGAGCGAGAGTAACAGGGTAGTTGTTATGGGGGACTTTAACTTTCCAAATATTGACTGGAAATACTATAGTTCGAGTACTTTAGATGGGTCAGTTTTTGTCCAGTGTGTGCAGGAGGGTTTTCTGACACAGTATATAGACAGGCCAACCAGGGGCAATGCCACATTGGATTTGGTACTGGGTAGTGAACCCGGCCAGGTGTTAGATTTAGATGTAGGTGAGCACTTTGGTGATAGTGATCACAATTCGGTTAGGTTTACCTTAGCGATGGGCAGGGACAGGTATATACCGCAGGGCAAGAATTATAGCTGGGGGAAAGGAAATTATGATGCGATTAGGCAAGATTTAGGATGGGGAAGGAAACTGCAGGGGATGGGCACAATAGATATGTGGAGCTTATTCAAGGAGCAGCTACTGCGTGTCCTTGATAAGTATGTACCTGTCAGGCAGGGAGGAAGTTGTCGAGCGAGGGAGCCGTGGTTTACTAACGAAGTTGAAGCGCTTGTCAAGAGGAAGAAGAAGGCTTATGTTAGGATGAGACGTGAAAGCTCAGTTAGGGCGCTTGAGAGTTAAAAGCTAGCCAGGAAAGATCTAAAGGGAGAGATAAGAAGAGCGAGGAGAGGACACGAGAAGTCATTGGCGGATAGGATCAAGGAAAACCCTAAGGCTTTCAATAGGTATATCAGGAATAAAAGAATGACTAGGGTTAGATTAGGGCCAATCAAGGATAGTAGTGGGAAGTTGTGTGTGGAATCAGAGGAGATAGGGGAAGCGTTAAGTGAATATTTTTCGTCAGTATTTACAGTAGAGAAAGAAAATGTTGTTGAGGAGAATACTGAGATACAGACTACTAGGCTAGATGGGATTGAGGTTCACAAGGAGGAGGTGTTAGCAATTTTGGAAAGTGTGAAAATAGATAAGTCCCCTGGGCCAGATGGGATTTATCCTCGGATTCTCTGGGAAGCCAGGGAGGAGATTGCAGAGCCTTTGTCCTTGATCTTTATGTCGTCATTGTCGACAGGAATAGTGCCAGAAGACTGGAGGATAGCAAATGTTGTCCCCTTGTTCAAGAAGGGGAGCAGAGACAGCCCTGGTAATGATAGACCTGTGAGCCTTACTTCGGTTGTGGGTAAAATGTTGGAAAAGGTTATAAGAGATAGGATTTATAATCATCTTGAAAAGAGTAAGTTCATTAGCGATAGTCAGCACGGTTTTGTGAAGGGTTGGTCGTGCCTCACTAACCTTATTGAGTTTTTCGAGAAGGTGACCAAACAGGTGGATGAGGGTAAAGCCGTGGATGTGGTGAATATGGATTTCAGTAAGGCGTTTGATAAGGTTCCCCACGGTAGGCTATTGCAGAAAATATGGAAGTATGGGATTGAAGGTGATTTAGAGCTTTGGATCAGAAATTGGCTAGCTGAAAGAAGACAGAGGGTGGTGGTTGATGGCAAATGTTCATCCTGGAGTTTGGTGACTAGTGGTGTACCGCAAGGATCTGTTTTGGGGCCACTGCTCTTTGTCATTTTTATAAATGACCTGGATGAGGGTGTAGAAGGGTGGGTTAGTAAATTTGCGGATGACACGAAGGTCGGTGGAGTTGTGGATAGTGCCGAAGGAAGTTGTAGGGTACAGAGGGACATAGATAGGCTGCAGAGCTGGGCTGAGAGATGGCAAATGGAGTTTAATGTGGAAAAGTGTGAGGTGATTCACTTTGGAAGGAGTAACAGGAATGCAGAGTACTGGGCTAATGGGAAGATTCTTGGTAGTGTAGATGAGCAGAGAGATCTTGGTGTCCAGGTACATAAATCCCTGAAAGTTGCCACCCAGGTTAATAGGGCTGTTAAGAAGGCATATGGTGTGTTAGCTTTTATTAGTAGGGGGATCGAGTTTCGGAGCTACGAGGTCATGCTGCAGCTGTACAAAACTCTGGTGCGGCCGCACCTGGAGTATTGCGTGCAGTTCTGGTCACCGCATTATAGGAAGGATGTGGAAGCTTTGGAAAGGGTGCAGAGGAGATTTACTAGGATGTTGCCTGGTATGGAGGGAAGGTCTTACGAGGAAAGGCTGAGGGACTTGAGGTTGTTTTCGTTAGAGAGAAGGAGGAAGAGAGGTGACTTAATAGAGACATATAAGATAATCAAAGGGTTAGATCGGGTGGATAGTGAGAGTCTTTTTCCCCGGATGGTGATGACAAACACGAGGGGACATAGTTTTAAGTTGAGGGGTGATAGATATAGGACAGATGTTAGAGGTGGTTTCTTTACTCAGAGAGTTGTAGGGGCGTGGAACGCCCTGCCTGCAACAGTAGTGGACTCGCCAACTTTAAGGGCATTTAAGTGGTCATTGGATAGACATATGGATGAAAATGGAATAGTGTAGGTCAGATGGTTTCACAGGTCGGCGCAACATCGAGGGCCGAAGGGCCTGTACTGCGCTGTAATGTTCTATGTTCTATGTTCTAATTTTAAAAACACCATATTTTTAGCTTCCTTGTTCACTGATCCAATTGTAAGGCAAAGAAATCAATTAAGAAAAGTTTTCTTAGATTTTAAACAAGAAAGGTAGAAGTTTATTAATCTTAAACAATAATCCAGTTACCGACTATGAATATGCGACGCGACCACGCTAGCATACATTCGTGATAAACACACACACAGATAGAGACAGAAAAGTAGAAAAGAATAAAGGGGAAAAGTTTGAGGCAATAGATGGGTTTCTATTTTACCGTCCTTGGAGTTTGCTGTGAAGTCTTTGATTGCCGGTCAGACTTGCAATTCGTTGGCGCCAGTGCACGCTTCAACTTGTTTCGAGGTCAGAGTCTTTTCTCTCTTGAGGTTTACGTGTCTTCTGTGGGGCTTGAGGCTTGGGGAGAAAGCATGAGAGAGAGAGACAGCCAGGCGAGAGGCTTGCTTGTTTCAGTTTCCAGTTCAAACAGACTTCTGAATTCAAACTGTCCTGCAGCTAGTTTGAAAAAACCAGAACCAGCCAGTTTGTCGGGCTGGATTTGAACTTAGGCGGGCGGGAATTTGCCACTGACGTAAAAGTCGGTGGCAAACCCGCTTCCGCCTGGCCCGGGGATCCATCCCGCATTTTACAGGTCCCCGGGCTTTAATTGTTGTGAGGTGGGAATTCCACCCGCTTGAGGGAGGAAGTCCCGCCTCATTGAGCTGCTGGCCAATCAGCGGGCCGGTAGCTCCTAGTCCCAGCAGCGCCACCAGGAGCGGTGGCCACTGCTGGGACTGCAGCCCAGCTGACCAGATGGATCCAGGTGTGAAGGTGAGGTGGGCATGCCTCACTAGGTGATCGGTCCTTCCCTGGTGAGACTGGAGTTGTCGTTTGGGGGGGTGTCTTGGGTACCGGGGGTGGGTTGAGAGGCGGGGAGGCGGCCCTCAATCGGGCACCCTGTTCCCGACCGCCATGGCACCCCCCCTCCCACCCCAGGGCACGGAAAGGCCAGCAGCTATCATTGGGCGGCCTTTCACGTCCCCAGCACGCCCGCTTGCCATGGGTAAAATACCCGTGGAGCTGGGCGAGGGCCCTTAAGTGGCCGTTAAGTGGCCACTTAAGGGCCTTGATTGGCACCGGGCGGGCGAGCCATTGTCCCCCCTCCCTCCCCACCCAACCACTGTAAAGTTGACCGAAGGTGGGAGTAGGGTGGGTAGGCCTCCCAGAGCCTCCCGTTCAATTTTACGGCACCCCCACGCCACCATCCAACCTGTTGGGGCGGCCTAAAATTCAGTCCATCATGTGACCAGCTCGTTTAACCATCCTGGGTCTATGTGTTGTATCGTCTTAGCAGGGCCTGTAATGCGTGGCTGAAGAGCTGGTGTAGGCGGGAGGGTTTTAGCTACTTGGATCATTGGGATCTCTTCTGGTGCAGAGGTGACCTGTACAAGAAGGACGGGTTGCATCTAAACTGGAGGGGTCCAATATCCTTGCGGGGAGGTTTGCTGGTACTACTCGGGAGGGTTTAAACTAGTCTTGCAGGGGGGTGGGACCCAAAGTAGTAGTCTGTCCGATGAGATAGTTGAAGCAAATGTAGAAGTTAAAGCAAGCAAGTCCAGTAGACAGGCTGGGCAGGGGCAGGACAGGGAGCGTGGAAGGTCTGGTAGGCTAAACTGCATTTACTTTAATGCAAGAAGCCTTACAGGTAAGGCAGATGAACTCAGAGCATGGATCGTTACATGGGATTGTGATATTAAAGCTATTACGGAAACATGGTTGAGGGATGGGCAGGACTGGCAGCTCAATGTTCCGGGGTATCGATCCTTCTGGTGTGACAGAGGTGGAGGTAAGAGAGGAGGGGGAGATGCACTATTGATTAGGGAGGACATCACGACAGTACTTAGAGAAGATATCCCAGGGGGAATGTCCAGCGAGGCCATATGGGTAGAACTTAGAAATAAGAAAGGGGTGATCACTTTGATGGGATTATACTATAGGCCCCCCAATAGTCAGAGGGAAGTGGGAGAGTATATATGTAGGGCAATCACAGATAGGTGTAGGAATTTTAGGTGATTTTAACTTCCCTAATATTGACTGAGACTGCCTTAGTGCTTAGGGATCAGATGGGGAAAAATGTGTTAAGTGTTAAGTCCAGGATAGTTTTCTGAAGCAGTATGTGGATGGCCCTACTAGAGAAGGGGCTACACTCAACCTCCTCTTAGGAAATGAGGATGGGCAGGTGGTTGATGTGTCAGTGGGGGAGCACTTTGGGACCAGTGACCATAACTCTATTAGCTTCAAGATAGTTATGGAAAAGGAAAGGACTGGTCCTCAGGTTGAAGTCATAAATTGGGGGAAGGCTAATTTCAACGGCATCAGACAGGAACTCTCAAAAGTTGAATGGGAGAGGCTGTTTACAGGTAAAGGGACGTCTGGCAAGTGGGACGCTTTTAAAAGTGAGATAGGAAGAGTTCAGGGCTGGCATGTTCCTGTTAGATGGAAGGGCAAGGCTGGCAAGTTTAGGGAAACTTGGTTGATGAGGGATATTGGGGGTCAGGCCAAAGAAGGAGGCATATGTCAGGTATAGGCAGCTGGGATCGAGTGAGTCTCTTGAGGAGTATAGGGGATGTAGGACTACACTTAAGAAGGAAATTAGGAGGGTGAAAAGGGGCCATGAGATTTCCCTGGCAGATAAGATAGAGGAGAATCCTAAAAGATTCTATAAGTATATTAAGAGTTAAAGGGTAGCTAGGGAGAGAGTAGGTCTTCTTAAGGATCAGTGTGGTAATCTATGTGTGGAGCCACGGGAAATGGGCGAGGTCTTAAATGAATATTTCTCATCCGTATTTACTGTGGAGAAGGTCATGGAAGCTAGTGAGTTCAAGGGAGGGAGCACCGATATCCTGGAGCATATCAACATTACAAAGGAGGATGTGTTGAAGTTCTTGAAGCGCATTAAGGTGGATAAATCCCCAGGGCCTGACCAGGTGTATTGTAGGATACTCTGGGAAGCAAGGGAGGAGATTGTTGGGGCCCTGGCAGAGATTTTTGTCTCATCGTTAGCCACGGGTGAGGTACTGGAAGACTGGAGGATAGCTAATGTTGTGCCTTTATTTAAGAAGGGCAGCAGGGATATGCCAGGGAACTACAGTCAGGTGAGCCTTACATCAGTGGTGGGAAAGTTATTGGAAGGGATTCTGAGAGACAGGATTTATATGCATCTGGAAAGGCATGGTCTGATTAGGGATAGTCAGCATGGCTTTGTGCGTGGGAAATCATGTCTCACGAATTTGATTGAGTTTTTCGAGGAGGTGACCAAGAGGATTGAGGAGGGCAGGGTGATGGACGTTGTCTACATGGACTTTAGCAAGGCCTTTGACAAGGTTCCGCATGGTAGGCTGGTCCAGAAGGTTCAAACACATGGGATTCAGGGTGAGCTAGCAAGTTGGATACAAAATTGGCTTGGTGATAGGAGGCAGAGGGTGGTAGTGGAGGGTTGTTTTTCAGATTGGAGGCCGGTGACCAGTGGTGTGCCACAGGGATCGGTGCTGGGCCCTCTGTTGTTTGTCATATATATTAATGACTTGGATGTGAATGTAAGGGGCATTGATTAGTAAGTTTGCAGATGACACCAAAATTGGTGGTATAGTGAACAGGTTGTCTAAGATTACAACAGGATATAGATCAACTGGGAAAGTGGGCAAGGGAGTGGCAAATGGAATTTAATGCAGACAAGTGTGAAGTGATGCATTTTGGGAAGTTAAACCAGGGTAGGACATATACAGTGAATGGCAGGGCCCTGGGGAGTGTTGTTGAGCAGAGAGACCTTGGGGTGCAAGTACATAGTTCCCTGAAAGTGGCAACACAGGTAGACAGGGTGGTGAATAAGGCGTATGACATGCTTGCCTTCATCGGCTGAGGCATTGAGTACAAGAGTTGGGACGTCATATTACAGTTGTACATAACGTTGGTTCAGCCGCATTTGGAGTACTGTGTGCAGTTCTGGTCGCCGCACTGCAGGAAAGATGTGATTAAGCTCGAGAGGGTGCAGAAAAGATTCACAAAAATGTTCCCTGGTTTGGAGGGCTTGAGTTAAAAGAGAGATTGGATAGGCTGTGTCTGTTTTCCCTGAAGTGAAGGAGGCTGAGAGGGGACATGATAAAGGTATATAAAATTATGAGAGGCATAGATAGGGTAGATAGCCAGAGTCTGTTTCCCATGGTAGGGGTGACTAAAACTAGAGGGCATAGATTTAATGTGAGAGGGAGGAGGTTTAAAGGGGATCAAAGGGGTAAATTTTCACACAAAGAATAGTGGATATCTGGAATGAGCTTCCTGAGGAGGTGGTGGAGGCAGGAACAGTAGCAACATTTAAGAGGCATCTGGACAGGTACTTGAATGAGCAAGGCACAGAGGGATATGGAATTAATGCAGGCAGGTGGGATTAGTATCGATAGGCATTATGGTCGGCATGGACGCGGTGCGCCGAAAGTCCTGTTTCTATGCTGTATGACTCTATGACTCTATATAAGATCCTGAGGGGTCTTGACAAGGTGGATGTGGAAAGAGAAGCAGAGTTAACGTTTCGGGTCAGTGACCCTTCTTCGCAGTTCCGAAGAAGGGTCACTGACCCGAAACGTTAACTCTGCTTCTCTTTCCACCGATGCTGCCAGACCTGCTGAGTGAATCCAGCATTTCTTGTTTTTGTTTCAGATTTCCAGCATCCGCAGTATTTTGCTTTTATATGGATGTGGAAAGGATGTTTCCTCTTGTGGGAGAATCTGGAACTAGGGGTCATTGTTTAAAAATAAGGGGTCGCCATTTAAGACAGAGATGAGGAGAATTTTTTTCTCTCAGAGGGTCGCGAGTCTTTGGAACTCTCTTCCTCAAAAGGTGGTGGAAGCAGTCTTTGAATATTTTTTAAGGCAGAGGTAGCTAGATTCTTGATCAGCAAGGGGTGAAAGGTTATTGGGGGTAGGTGGAAATGTAGAGTTGAGGTTAAATTCAGATCATCCATGATCTTGTTGAATGGCGGAGCAGGCTCGAGGGGCCGCATGGCCTACTCCAGCTCTTAATTTGTATGTTTGTATCTGGGTGTCCTCATACATGAATCACAAAAAGTTAGTATGTAGGCACAGCAAGTGATTTGGAAGGAAAATGGAATGTTGTCGTTTATTGCAAGGGGAGTCGACTATAAAAGTGAAGAAATTTTGCTACAGCTGTACAGGGCCTTAGTGAGATCACATTTGTGTAGAGTTTTGGTCTCCTTTACTTAAGAAAGAATAAAATCTGCATTAGAAGCAGTTCAGAGAAGGTTCATAAAAGCAAAATACTGCAAATGCTGGAAATCTGAAATAAAAACAAGAAATGCTGGAAATACTCAGCAGGTCTGACAGCATCTGTGGAGAGAGAAGCAGAGTTAACGTTTCAGGTCAGTGACCCTTCTTCAGAACTAGCAAATATTAGAAATGTAAAAGGTTATAAGCAAGTAAAGTGGGGGTGGGCAAGAGATAACAAAGGAGAAGGTGTAAATAGGACAAGATCACAGAATAGCTGACCAGAAGGTCGTGGAGCAAAGGCAATCAGCATGTTAATGGTGTGTTGAAAGACAAAATATTCGTACAGATAGGGTGTTAACAGACTGAAAATTGAATAGCCGCAAGTACAAACATAAAAAAAAAACAGTGGGTAAGCAAACTGAACAAACTAAGATGAAATAAAATAAAA
Source organism: Heterodontus francisci (assembly GCF_036365525.1). NCBI lineage: Eukaryota > Metazoa > Chordata > Chondrichthyes > Heterodontiformes > Heterodontidae > Heterodontus > Heterodontus francisci. The sequence goes on from NC_090376.1 coordinate 109,780,343, forward strand.
TAAACACAAAAAAAAATTTTTTAAAGGAAAAAGAAAAAAAAATGAAAATAAAAGTAAAATAGAGCCCGTCATGTTCTGAAATTATTGAAGTCAATGTTCAGTCCGGCAGGCTGTAGTGTGCCTAATCATATTCAGAGGAGGTTCAGTTGACTGATTCCTGGGATGAAGAGGTTATCTTATGAAGAAACTTTGAACAGGTTGGACCTCTACCCATTGGAGTTTGGAAGAATGAGAGGTGATCTCACTGAAACATATAAGATCCTGAGGGGACTTGACAGGGTGGATGCTGGAAGGATGTTTCCACTTATGGGCGAGACTAGAACTAGGGGACACAGTTTAAAAATAAGAGGTCTCCCATTTGAGATGGAGATGAGGAGAATTTTTTTTTTCTCTCAGAGGGTCATTAGTCTGTGGCATTCACTTCCTCAGAGAGCAGTAGAGGCTGGGTCATTGAATATATTCAAGGCTGAGTTTGATAGATTCTTGACAGACAAGAGAGTCAAGAGTTATGTGGTGGACAGGAAAGTGGAGTTGAGGCCACATTCAGATCAGCTATGATCTTATCAAATGGAGGAGCAGGCTCAAGGGCCCAAATGGTTCCGAAGAAGGGTCATAGACCCGAAACGTTAACTCTGCTTCTCTTTCCACAGATGCTGCCAGACCTGCTGAGTGGTTCCAGCATTTCTTGTTTTTATCCCAAATGGCCTACTCCTGTTCCTAATTTGTATGTTTACATGTAGATCATATGGCAATATGGCATCTACTGCTAGAAAAATCAAATCAATGTAACTCAATGTAAGGAGATAAAAAATAAGGGGACTGTTGGTTTTTGTTTTTGATTTAATATAGAATATATTTGTTTATTAACACTGCCTTTGAGAGTTGTATAAAATCACAATTACAATTACAAAATGCATATTAAAGTGAGGGTGATTTATGTGCTTTCCTAACTGAAAAAAGAGCCAAAAGCAATCACAGATTGTACCTGGAGCTTTGATCTGCTGTTAAACCAACGGTTTACCATGAGGTTCCTTGGAACACCAGCAATCAAATATTGGGTTCTTAATCAAAAGGTCATCTGTTCAACTCCCAGTCTCAACTAATATTTAAATTTGCCTGCCCTTATTTGCATGTTGTCACTATTTTTCAAGCATCACGTTGCATGTGAAATTACTGAATTTTTACAACTTTATCAGGAGGAAATAAATCTTACTCTGTTAGCCATATCTTTCTTTTCCCTATGTACAAAATGTTGGGTGATGCTCAAATAAATCTTGATTAAGATTTCATTTAAATTTTAAGGAAGTCAAAATGTAAATGGGTGTGGATGCAAAACAGGTAGTATTGTATTGGTTGCCCATTGCACTCAGTTCTGTTGACTTCAATATGACTGACTATTGGCCGTGTCATATAATGGGCAGCAAAAGCGATTCTGCCTGTTTTGCTTCTACAACCAAGTCCGAATTCACCCTCTATGTCCTTTCATCTCAGCATCCAACAGGAAAAATACTACTCTGCAGATGTATACAATCTGATCATGTTTGTGTCTGCTTTGGATCTGCTTTTGCCTACATTACAGAAATGAGTACATTTCACATGTTCTCCACAGGTTGTGAAGCATTTGGACATCCCAAGGTCATGAAAGGTAGTATATAAATATAAGTTATTTCTTTCTACAAATATGGCAAACACAACAATGGAGGCTTCTGCCTCCTCATTGAGCTAATGATCAACATATCCCAAAATACATTTTCAATGTTCTGCACCAACAGGCATGAATAATTAGCAAAAAAAAGTAAAACCAAATTATGTTTTGTTTTAAAATCATACGGCTTCATAACTTGAGGATATTTAGTAGGAATAAGGCAACATAAGAATGAATCAGCTGTAATTACTTGTTTTGAATGAGTTATAAGGCACATATTGAGCAATGGATTACCTTTGCTCTCAAGATGATGATGGTTAGAAATCTAATAATTTGTAAAATTATTTTTGGCAATTTTGATCTATTTTTTAGTGAAACTTCTGCTGAAGTTGGTTAAAGGGACTTGTATAGATTGTAAATTGTTGCAAGATAACAGAGCTGCATTTAAGGAGAACAGGTGTATGATTATAGTAATCAGCTGTTGAGGAATTAATTTTGCTTGGTTACTTAAATATGGGGACCCAAAATTCTAATTTGAGCATCTAGCTGTAGGTACATGAAGTTATTGCCAATAGTACGTCCCTCAGTAGGAATTCCTAACTTGTGAGTGAATTTAAAGTGGTAGAGAGAGTCTTGTATTGGTGCTTCATACAGCTTGTATCACAAGAAAAGGGACAGTTGGATTATCAATGCAGTAAATTGTTGAACATTAACGGAAAGCATTTTACTCCAGCATGATGTTTGGAAGATTCATTGGATAGCTGGTCCAAACAAAAAAGTACCTATTTTGGTCTGGTCAAGCCATGCATCACAATGGAATAATATATTATTTTTATCTCACAGAATTCATCAAGATACCAATGGTATGCAGCAAATTTATGAATAATTTTCTCATTCAAAATTAAATCTGTGCTCCTGAAAATGTTACCATAAAATGTAATAGTACTGAATCCTTACATATATATTGTTGTGTTCTTTTTAGCATCATACATTTAAGTGCAGTCATGACCAGTTACTTTCTGAAATTTAGATATGGTGTCATTAAAATATAAAATGATGAACCATTCAGCTGTAAAATCATGATATTTTTATGCATTAAACTGATTAAATTTTTATAATATGCCAGCTAATGTGAGTAGTCAAGCAAGGTACAGGTAAAAGAACAGTGAGGCACATCAGGGCATTAACAGGAATGGATATTAATGACGGGCTCATGAGTGTTTTATTTTCATTAAAACATCAATTTCAAGTCCTCTACATGTTTTATTTATAGTTATATGGAAAAATTTTAATACTAGCAGTAAAGACTTGTTAAGGAATTTCACTTAATTTTTGGAGTCAATAAACCTGATCCAATAAGGAATTCTACTCAGTACTATCCTGAGTGAAAATGGCTGGTTGTAGGATGAAACCGCCAGGTTCATTTCCTTAAGCAAAAGACATGTGCAATTTTCAGTATGGTAGAGGGGATATTCTTTTTGCTATTCAGTAAAGACGTTCTTCCTACCACACAAGTGAGCAACATTGTGTATGAATTTCAGTGCCGATGCAATGCCAGGTACGTAGGTGGTACATCCCAACAATTGGCTTATCAAATCAAACAACATGTTCTTTCTCAGTTCTGAAGAAGTGTCACTGACATGAAATGTTAACTCTGCTTCTCTCTCCACAGATGCTGCCAGACCTGCTGAGTATTTCCAGCATTTTTTGTTTTTATTTCAGATTTCCAGCATCTGCAGTTTTTTGCTTTTATGTTCCTTTGGCTGTTCATAATAGGCAGAGTACAGACCGTGCTCAATCAGCCCGCGCTTGCAAAACCCAAAACAAAATGTATACTGTTAGATGTGATTCCACGATTGGGCAGCACTTGCTGAACAATCCTGAGTGTGCTAATAGCTACATTAACAACCAATTTAAGATAATCAGTCGAGCTCATAACATGGCTCATTTACGCTTGCTAGAAGCAACATACATTCATACACAGGGACCTGTTCTCTGCAAACAAAAGGAATATGTTCAAGCCTTGCACCTTTTTTGAATTACCTGGAAACTTGGGGAGCCCATAGTTGCCAAGCAATCAGCATCCTTTTCTCTTGTACTATAAAATGTTGTGATTATTTGAAATTTGGCATGCTTGTGTTTGTCCTGATGAGTGCAAGACAAAAGGTTTCAGCAACATGCTTCTTTTTTCAGCAATTACGAATTTAGTCATATTCAAAAGTGAACATTTATCTTTCAAAGAATAGTTCCAACTGGCCTATAAAATGACTATTACATTTAAAAATGGTGACTTCTTCTCATTTCTGTGGTCTGATAATTTCCATTGACCTTGAAAACTTTGAAACAGGCAACCGTTTAAAGCTGACATCCACTTCATCAACAAAACTGCTTATTTCTATCTTCATAGGAATATGGGAATATGGGATTACTGTAGGGTAAGTATAAATGGGTGGTTCTTGGTCGGCACAGACTCAGTGGGCCGAAGGGCCTGTTTCAGTGCTGTATCTCTAAATAAATAAATAACATTGTCGGTCTCCACTTCCTACCTAATCCCATCTGGTGCTGAAACACTTATCCATTCTTTCTCCATGCTCTGTAAACTCCAAATTGTCCAATTATAGCTGTGTATATCCTGTTTTGCTAACCTATCATTCCCATCCAGAATTATGCTGGTGCCCTATCTTCCGCCATATATATAAGTCCCCCAATTGCCTCATTCAATGTATTTCTTCCAGAATTTACATAATTTACACCATCATTAAGAGAATGAAGGGGAAAAATCTCCACTGGATCGAGTTATACCTAGCGCAAATGAAGGTGGTTGTGGTTGTTGGAAGTCAATCATCTCAGCTCCAGAACATCACTGCAGGAGTTCCTCAGGGTAGTGTCCTAGGCCCAACCATCTTCAGCTGCTTCATCGATGATGTTCCCTCCATCATAAGGTCAGAAGTGGGGATGTTCGTTGATGATTGCACAATGTTCATCACCATTCGCGACTCCTCAGATACTGAAGCAGTCTGTGTAGAAATGCAACAAACCTGGACAATATCCAGGCTTGGGTTGATAAGTGGCAAGTAACATTCGCACCACGCAGGTGCTAGGCAATGACCATCTCTAACAAGATAGAATCTAACCATCTCCCCTTGACATTCAATGGCATTATGATTGCTGAATCCCCCACTATCAACATCCTGGGGGTTACCATTGAAAATAAACTGAACTGGAGTAGCGAGATAAATACCGTGGCTACAAGAGCAGGTCAGAGGCTAGGAATCCTGCGACGAGTAACTTACCTCCTGACTCCTCAAAGCCTGTCCACCATCTACAAGTCACAAGTCAGGAGAGTCCACTTGCCTGGATAGGTGCAGCTCCAACAACACTCAAGAAGTTCGACACCATCCAGGACGAAACAACCCACTTGATTAGCACCCCATTCACAAACATTCACTCCCTCCACCACCGACGTACAGTGGCAGCAGTGTGCACTATCTATTAGATGCGCTGCAGCAATGCAGCAAGGCTCCTTAGATAGCACCATCACCTGCAAGTTTCTCTCCAAGCCACACACCATCCTGACTTGGAACTATATTGCCTTTCCTTCACTGTCGCTGGGTCAAAATACTGGAACTCCCTTCCTTACAACACTGTGGGTGTACCTACCCAACATGGACTGCAGAGTTTCAAGAAGGAAGCTCTCCACCACCTTCTCAAGGGCAATTAGGGATGGGCAATAAAAGCTGGCCTAGCCAGTGACGCCCACATCCCTTGAACGAATATAAAAAAAATGTCTAAGCTCCAGTGCCATTCTGATGAATCTATGCTGCATCCGCTCCAAGGTCAATATATTCTTCCAGAGGTGCAGCATCCAAAATTGAATGCAATACTCTGGATGGGGTCTGACTAAAGCCCTTCAAAACTGAAGCATAACATTTTCTCCTTTTGCAATCCAGTCTCCTCATGGTAAAGGCTAAAATCTATGCCGCCTTAATTTTTCTTTGTACTTGTCTACCGGCTTTTAGTTATTAGCCCGTAAAGTTTTTATTTTTAATTTATTCATGGAATGTGAGGGCCACTGGAAAAATGAGCATTTATTACCCATCCCTAATTACCCTTGAGAAGGTGATAGTTAACTGCCTTCTTGAACTGTTACAATCCTTATGGTTATCGGTACACTCACAGTGCTGTTAGGTAGGGAGTTTCAGGATTTTGAGCCAGCAACAATGAAGGAACAGCTATATGTTTCCAAGCTAGGATGGTGTGTAGCTCAGAGCAGAACATAGTGGTGTTGCCATGCACCTGCTCCTTTTGTGCCTCTAGGTGGTGGAGGTCACAGGTTTTGAAGGTGCTCTTAAAGGAGCCTTGGCAAGTTGCTGAGTGCAATTTGTAGATGGTACTCACTGCAGCCACGTTGTGTGAGTGGTAGAGGGAGTGAAGGTTTAAGGTGATCGATCGAGTCTTGATCAAATGGGTAGTAGAGCTTTTCGAGTGTTGTTGGAACTGTACTCATTCAGCCAAGTGGACAGTATTTCATCACTGGGCTGATTTGTGCCTTGTAGATGGTGGAAAGATTTTGGGCAGTCAGGAGGCGAGTCACTCACCACAGAATATCTGGTCTCAGAACTGCTCTTGTAGCAACAGTATATATGTGACTGGTTCAGTTAAGCTTCTGGTCAATGGTAACCCCCAGGATGGTGATGGTGGAGATTTGATGATAGTAATGTCATTGAATGCCAAAGGGAGGTGGGTAGACTCTCTTTCCGTTCCGAAGAAGGGTCACTGACCCGAAACGTTAACTCTGCTTCTCTTTCCACAGATGCTGCCAGACCTGCTGAGTGAATCCAGCATTTCTTGTTTTTGTTTCAGATTTCCAGCATCCGCAGTATTTTGCTTTTATATTAGGGTAGACTCTCTTGTTGGACATGGTCATTGCCTAACACTTGTGTGGTGCGTATGTTACTTGCCAGTTATCAATCCAAGCCTGAATGTAGTCCAGGGATTTCTGCAGACAGACACGGACTACTTCATTATCTGAGGAATTGCAAAATGAACCAAACACTGTGAAATCAACAATGAAAATTTCCACTCCTGACCTTATGATGGAGGGAAGGTCATTGACGAAGCAGCTGAAGATGGTTGACTCCCCCCCCCCAGAGGAACTCCAGCAGCGATGGCATGGGGCTGAGATGATTGGCCTCCAATAATCACAACCATCTTCCTTTGTGCATGGGACGAATCCAGTCAGTAAAGAGATTCTCCCTGACTCTGATTGACTTCAATTTCACTAGTGCTCCTTGATGCCATGCTTGGTCAAATATTGCCTTGCTGTTAAGAACAGTCATTCTCACCTCACCTCTGGAAGTCTGCTGTTTTGCCTGTGTTAGGACCAAGGCTCTAATGAAGTCCAAAGCCAATGATCCTAGTGGAACCCAGACTGAATAGTGGTGAGCAGGTTATTGCTGAGCAAATTCACTTGACAGCACTGTAGATGACCCGTTCCATCACTTTGCTGATGATTGAGAGTAGGCTGATGCGGCAGTAATTAGCTGGATTGTATTTGTATTGCTTTTTGTGGTCAGGACATATTTGAGCAATTTTCCACATTATTGAGTAGATGCCAGATTTTTGGCTGTACGAGAACAGCTTGTCTAGGGGGACAGCTAGTTCTGAGCAGAATTGAGTGGTAACATGGCCTTTAGGCATCATTCTGTATAAATGGGTAGTGCTTGCTGATAGTTTTCAGGGAGCTGCTAGTTTCCCCTACCCATCTTTGGGTTGGGTAATTTCTAAGACTTATGTCCCCTGTGAGTTTGTACTTTCTAAGCATAGCGATAATTCGGAAATGCTCTCGCCATACCTTCATCATTAATATGCTGTGATTCGTGGATCCCAGTGGATCCAAAACTTCTGCTGGCACCCCCTGAATGAGTAAATGAACCTTCTCTTAACCATTTGTACCCATACGAGGAATACTCTGGTTCATGCTTCTGCATCAGGTTCATGCATACCACTAACTGTCCCCAGGCTGCTGTGGACTAACCTGGAATAGAGGCTAGGTCAACATCATGGTCATCATCATTATTGTCAATGTATTTTGTGAATGTAAGTCCTTTACCATATTGCATTACATTGGCAAAATCTAAAGACTGAAGAAATTTAATGTTGTTAACTGGGTTGTCAGCAGTTGAATACTTTGTTGCTGCTGATATTGTGCTGAAGGGAGTGATTGGTTGGCTTTTCTGTCACTGGTAAGCATCTAACCAGGATCTGCTCAATCACATCTTGCTCCACTCCATATAATGTGCAAGTTCATGGCTTAGCTGATAGGAATCATGTATTTTCAAACAATGCAATTGAATTAATTTTGTTTTTCAACATAGGTCATAGCAACGTGTAATAGAAATAGAACCAATGCATACAAAAAGGTACACCAAATTCTACTTTAATCTTTCTGTGCAGTGTTCTTTTAACTGAGTTTGACCTCTTATTGATATATCAGAATGATTTCTCAGGGTGAGCCTAATTTCATTGCTGCAATCAGTACCAATGTGGAAACTGCCTGGTATTTTGTGTGGGCTGCAGCTCAGATGCAGTTAACAATGTTTTATGTGCACTGAAAATAATGCTTCCTGTGCCTGGCAAATGAATATGACAACACTATTTATCTGACCCAAACATCCAAACCTGATAGGCCTTTATCTGAAATCTTTTAATTGTTTTATATTTTCATGTATAACTCTTGAGATCATTTGAGACTACAAGAATGGCCTTTTATTCCTTTTATTCTTCTTATTATACCAGCTCCATGAAATTTCCTTTGGTTAGTTTGTAATAGCTGCATGGCAATAGACGTTTCTATTTAGGTGTACTAGAAGCAGCAGATAATGATTTTTGACTAATGAAATTGATAGAATTTTTAATGCCCAGATTAAGTGTTAATTAATCATTAATGTGGATAAAATTGAAGTTGCCGTTTAGCTTTTCTTATTATTGCAATACTGCTCACACTGAGGCTTCAAAGTTTCTGATTTATGGCACTGAACAATACCATTGTAAATGAATTATGGAAAGAATCTGAATTTGATGTAATTTTTTTTATATCAGTACATAAACTAATTACATTTTCTATAATAATGATTGTTTTGTTGCATCTAATTTTGCTTTTAGTACCTGGTAAGCAGAAAACGTAAAGTTTATTTTTATTTTCTTTGAACTTTAGGTAATCTGGTATAACAAGTGACATATCTTGTGAAGTGGAAAATATTTTATTCTATTAACTGACCTGTATGCACTGCTCCTTGGAGCAGTTTGGGTACAATTTATTCACAGGTGCCACAGCTGTTAAATTTGTGCTCTTCCTCTTCCATTACAGTTATGTAAGAGCGACACAACTAACTGAAAGTGTGCTGATTGAGGCAGTGGACATGTGGAGCAAACCACATGCTATTTGTATCGTGACATAAATATAAACAATTCATAATGGAATTGTATAGTTTCCAAACAACGGGGGCTGATGATGAGACAGTTATTCTGGATTTGCCTTCGAATTGCCAATTTTTTTCTGGATGCTGCTTATGCACAACCTTTTCCTCCACAAGGAGAAAACACAATGCTAAAGAAATCTTAGTAGCATGGACACTTCATTCAGCCATATGAGCATTATGGTAAGACCTGCAAGGGCATTGTGTCTTTAAATCCAGTGTCCTACAAGAACCTCTTCTGGCTGGAAGTTTGACTTCAAAGGCTGATTGTAAGTTAACATGGAACATAAGCATTTCTACAGGTTCTCCTTTGCATAAGCAAGTTTGCTTGACATAGAAATATTATATGAGGTAAGAACAAGAGTGAAGCTTCTATCATGCGTACGGGATGTGAATTGGGAACATCCCTTGACTTACTCTAACCACCTTTAAGAGAACATCAAACCTCTTCCTGCACTATGTGACAGGTTGTCGGATGGCGGAAGCTACACTGACTGCTTCAGCTAGATCCCTGAAAATGGCATAAGCCACCTTCCAATTGAATTTCCTGCCCTCAGCCCCTAACAAGCTTACCCTTCTAGCCAATATGTCAGCCTGTGAAACAAACACAGATGTATCTGAGAATCTGGGAGCCTTTCCTACTTCTGACTTCCTTGACGATTCTGTTCCTTCAAACATTGGGCTGGATTTTGCCAACCCTCTGTGGATGGGCTGGGAGGTGGAGGGGGCCATAAAATGACAAAGGAAGGTGGGGGGCAGATTGCCCATCGTCTTCCCACCACCCGAGACAGAGAACTACGTGCAGAGCATGATTTGGGAGGTGGTCACACTGCAGGTTAAGAGTGTGCAGGCAGGGTGGGAATGGTTGATTGCCAGGCAGTCTAAGAGAATCAGGCCGGTAGTGCAGGAGTCCCCTGAGCTGATCTCGCTCACTAGCTGGTCTTCCATTTTGAATACTGGCGAGGGTGATGGTTCCTCAGAGGAGTCCAGCAAGAACCAAGTCCGTGGTACCACAGGTAGCTCAGCTGCAGAGGAGGGAAGAAAGAAGAGTGGAAGAGCAATAGTAATTGGGGATTCATTAGGTAGAGGAACAAACAAGCGTTTCTACGACCGCAGATGTGACACCAAGATGTTATGTTGCCTCCCTGGTGTCAAGGTCAAGGATGACTTGAAGCGGCTGCGGGACATTGTTCTTGGGGAGAGTGAAAAACCAGAGGTCATGGTCCACATTGGTACCAACGACATAATTAAGAAGAGGGATGAGATCCTGAAAGCAGAGTTTAGAGAGTTAGGAAAGAAATTAAAAAGCAGGACCTCAAAGGCAATAATCTCAGGATTATTCCCAGTGCTACATGCTGGTGAGCATAGGAATATGAGGATTAAGCGATTGAACACATGGCTGGAGAATTGGTGCAGGACGGAGGGTATCAGTTTTCTGAGGCATTGGATCCTGTTCTGGGTAGGTGGGACATGTACAAGATGGATGGGCTGCTCCTTAGCAGGACCAGGACTAACATCCTCGCAGGGAGATTTGCTAGTGCTGTTGGGGAGTGTTTAAACTGAATTGGCAGGGGGTTGGGAACGTAAGAGGGAGCTCAGATTGGAGGGAAGCAGAACTGTTAACAGGACGTAGAAAAGTCGTAAGTGAAATTAGAAGGCAGATGAGACGAAGGCAAACATCAAATAGAATCGGAATGAGGAACAATGTTAAGACAAAGCTAAGGGCTGAAGGCATGCAACATCTGAATGCATGCAGCATTTGCAACAAGGTAGATGATTTGAAGACACAAATAGAGGTAAATGGGTATGATTTAATTGCCATTACGGAGACGTGGTTACAGGGTGACCAGGACCGGGAACTGAATATTCAGGGATATTCATCATTTAGAAAGGATAGGCGGAGGGGAAAAGGAGGTGGGGTAGTGCTGTTAATAAGAGACGAGATCAGTACAGTAGTAAAAGCGGATCTTAGATTGAAGGAGCAAGATGTAGAAACAATTTGGGTGGAGCTAAGAAACAGCAAGGGACAGCAAACATTGATGGAAGATGTTTAAAGGCTACCAAACTGTAGTGGTCATGTTGAGCATGGTATAAATCAGGAAATTAGAGCTGCATGTAGCATGGTAATACAGTAATAATGGGCAACTTCAATTTACATTTAAATTGGGTAAACCAAATAAGCATTAATGCTGTGGAGGATGAATTCCTGGAGTGTGTACGAGATGGGTTTCTGGAGCAGTATGTTGAAGAACCAAGTAGGGATCAGGCTATTTTAGATTTAGTATTATATAATGAGAAAGGGCTGAATAATAACCTTGCTGTAAAGGAGCTATTAGGAAATAGTGACCACAATATGATAGAATTTTACATTAAGTTTGAAAGAGATATAGTTCATTCTGAAATGAGGGTCTTGAATCTGAACAAAGGAAGCTATGAAGGTATGAGAGGCAAGTTGGCTATGTGGATTGGGAAAATACATTGAAAGATTTGACAGTATTGTTATGACCACAGTGGGAGCAACGCACTGTCAATTCAGTCCCATCACTCCACAGGTCACAGCATCTTATTAAAATTTTCCACCCAACCGAAAACAGCCAAACTAAACACTCTAGTAACCCTCAGAATAAAACAGACCAAACCAGGCATCCTTAGACAACAACAAATTAACTATTTATTAAAACTAAATCTTAAACATTATTAAGATAAACCTATGTCTAAAGACCTTATAACTTCTTCTTCTAACCTAACTTCTCCATTCACATACATACACTCAAAAATAATAGGAGTTAACTGGTTTTTAAAAGTGGTGTTTTTTAAAAAAAAATTAGCTGTTTCTTAAGAAAAAAATTTCTTTGTGGGTAATGTTGCTGATGGATGAGATATTCTAATGTGAAAATAATCAAAGGCTTCTCGAAGTTTTCACTTGGATTTGATGAAGCATTCAGATTTTGATAGGCATTCAAACTCTTCGGCTGTAGTAGGCATCAAACACCAGTGATTTCCAGAAAAATACAGCAAGTCAAGTGAGCAAAGAGATCTTGAAGCAAATACTTCCTGGTTTGGAAGTAAAGAAAAGGAATTTTTACTACCTTCAGCATTATAAACGGTCCCTCGACAGAAAGAAGGCTTTTTTTCGGGCAATTAATTTGGCCTGTAGCTCCTTGTAGAATTTCTGCTGAGAGAGAATGGACAGTTCTTTTCTCTTCAGTATGCTTCACTGGTAAATCTGGTTCAGGCCAGTTTTTGCCAGTTTTACATACAGTCAATTGGAAACATTATACCATGTGACCTCTCACTCCTGATGTTGCCTAGGGTAACAAGTGCAGCTGTGGGACACTGTTCCCAGAAATCCAAAACTTCTTTCCCTGTCTTAAAGGTGCACTGTTTTAATCCAAGGAAAAAAATAGTACAAGTCCATGACAGCTCCGCCCTTGACGAAATGAAAGGCCATTCCCAAAATGTGTTTCATTACAATGCAAAAAAAAACAAAACTGGAAAACACTAACATTTTCTCACATTCACGCACCATTCACTCTACTGATAATTTACAGCATTTTCTTTATACCATCGTCATCCATATAACAACATGGTTAAATTCATGACAAAGTGTCAGCAATAACATTGTTTTTCCCTGAAATGTGTACAATTTTCAAATGATAAGTCTGTACCAACAAACTCCATCTAAATATTCTAGCATTTCAGTTTTTAAACATTTCCACTAACGTTAATGGGTTATGATCAGTGTATATTAGGATTTTTTTATAGCCTTGGCAGACATATACTTTGAAATGTTTGAGAGCCAGCAAAAGTCCTAATGTTTCTTTTTCCACAGTGGAATACTTTTTTTGATGGCAATTTAGTTTTCTTGAAAAGTATCTTACTGGCTTCACTATGCCCAATTCATCATCTTGCAATAGGACTGCACCAACCCCCAGGTCGCGAACATCGATCGCTATTTTAAAGGGTTCAGCAAAATTTGAAGCAGCCAACACTGGTTCATTAGTTAAGATTGCCTTTAGCTTTTCAAAAGCTGCCTGGCATTCATCTGACCATGCTACTTTGTTTTTTCTTTTTTTTGTAGCAAATTCGTTAATGGAGCAGGCACTGTACTAAAATTCCATATAAATTTATTGTAAAAAATGCACATCCTCAAAAACCTCATTATTTCCTGTTTAGATTTAGGGATAGGGAACTCTACTAAGGCTTGTACCTTTGTCGTTTTTGGCAATACCTATCCTTGCCCCACTATGTGTCTGAGGTAAGTTGCTCTTGATTTTCCAAATTTGCTTTTTTCCAGAATTATTACTAAGTCCACTGCTTGTAGTTTTTTAAACAGAATTTTTAGCTGGTTTAAGTGTTCTTGCCAAGTGTTACTTTTTTTTGTACATCATTGAGATACGCTACACATTCAGGAACACTGGCTACCACTTGATTCATTAATCTTTGAAAAGTGGCTGGGGCATTTTTTAGCCCGAATGGCATCACCCGGCATTGATAAAGACCGTCAGGTGTTACAAAAGCTGATATCTCTTTAGCTCGAGGAGTTAAAGGATCTTGCCAGTATCCCTTTAGCAAGTCAATTTTGGTAAGAAACCTAGCACTGCCCACTCTGTCGATACAGTCGTCTAAATGCAGAATTGGGTTGGAGGCTCTCTTTATTACTCCATTGACTTTCCTGTAGTCTATACAAAACAAGGTTGACCAATCATGTTTAGATACTAGAACTATTGGTGAATTCCAGCTACTTTGACCAGGTGCGATCAAATTGTGTTCCAGCATGTACTGGATCTCTGCTTTAACTTGAGCCTGTTTGTCTGGACTTAAGCGGTAAGGATGTTGTTTGTGTGGCTAAGGTTGTACATCCCAGCTTATCCCTACAAACTCTTTTAAGTGTTTTGAAAAGGTCAGGTTAGGTTTTGACGTTGTTTTCCCTCTAAGTGCAAAAGCATGTTGTCCAATTTTACCAGCCATTCTATATTCGCTAATCTGATAGTTGGAGGTTCAATCTGAGAATTTTCTAGGCCTCCTTTTGCCTCATTCTCACCATCCTGTTCCTTCTCAACAGTACCAATTACATGACATATCTGTACTGGCTTATCCTCCACCCTGCGATAATATTGCTTTAACATATTGATGTGACACAACCGGTTCTTCTTCTGGCAATCAGGAGTGTCAATCAAGTAATCTACCTTACCCACTCTTTTGATCACTCTATTTGGGCCACTGAACCGTGCTTTTAGTGGTTATCCCTGTAACGGTTGAAAATTGTGGGTTTTTGCATTCTTGTCTGCCCATTTTTTCGTATTGGCTCGGGATGCTTTAAGGTGTTCCTGAACCACACTGCAAGCTTTAGTGAGCCTTTCCCGGAACACAGATACCTAGTCCAATATTGAAGATTCATTCTTTTGTTCCAAGAATCTGTCTTTTTTGAGTTTAGAGGACCTCTTACTTCATGCCCGTAAACTAATTTAAAAGGACTGAAGCCTGTAGACTCATTCGGTGAGTCTAATGTGGTAAATAAAAGGAAGTCTAGTCCTTTATCCCAGTCATGTCAATATTCATGACAGTATGTTCTAATCATGGTTTTGAGAGTTTGGTGGTATCTCTCTAAAACTCCCTGTGACTGTGGGTGATATGCTGAAGATTTCAACTGTCTAATCCCCAAATTGCCTATGACTTCTTGAAATACATTAGACATGAAATTAGAACCTTGATCCCATTGAACTTCAAGTGGTAACCCATATCTCGTAAAGAATTGGGTTAACTTTTCTGCTACTATTTTAGCAGTAATTGTCCTCAAAGGAATGGGCTCTGGAAATCGAGTAGACATATCCATGATAGTAAGTATGTATTGATGTCCCGCTTTTGTTTTTGGCAAGGGTCCTATACAGTTTACGAATACCCTATTAAATCGTTCCTCAATAACTTGTATGGGAACTAGTGGTGCTGGTTTTATGATAGGTTGCAATTTTCCCATCATTTGACATGTATGGCATGTCCTACAAATTTGTCTCACATCCTTTGTAAGCTCTGGCCAGTAATAATGTTGACTTATATGTGATTTGTTATTCCGAATTCCCCTATGTCCTGCAAAAGGAATGTCATGTACTACCCTTAAAAATCCCGGACGATATTTAGGTGGTATCATTATCTGTTCAACAACTGTCCAGTCCTCATCTGCAGGTCTATGAGGCGGTCTTCATTTCCTCCTCAAACCCCTGTTTGCCATATAATAGCCTTCTGGAACTCCTTTCGCCTCAGCTTCTGTCAGAGCCATTTATGCTATTCGGTAGCTCTCTGGATCAGCTTGCTGTGTTGTAATTATAGAATATCTGTTAAACATGTCTTTTGGGTTATCTAAACCCCAAATAAGGTTTCAGATACTTGGCTATGTGTTTGTGATGCCATTTTTACCTCCGACAATGGATCCAGTTTCACCATTGCTCAGGTGGCTACACATGGTGGAAATATTTCTGGAACTTGTTCCTGTAATTGTTCTGTTTCCCTAACTTCACTTTGTACCTCTGTAACTATAGGAGAAACTGATATTTTTGATCCGGCCAAATCATTTCCTAGGAGTAGATTAATTGCCTCTCCTGGCAAACAGTGGACATCTCCTACAGTTTCCATCCCAGATACTAAGCCACTCTCTAGAATACTTCAGATAAAGGTATGAGTCTATACTTCCCACCAAATCCATTAACTAAAACTTTAGCATTCAAGGCACTCTCTGGTGGAAACATTATATCTTTCTCCAGCAAGAGTGTTTGGGTTGCTCCTGTACCCCTGAGTATAATGATAAATTTTCCTGCCTCACTTAAAGGATCTGGGGTTACTTTCCCCTTTGACAAAAAATCATTTTAACTTTCAGGTATCTTATTCTTAACCTCTACACTCACTTTAGTTTTTGCATATGGTTTTACAGCTGCCATTAAAGCTATAGCCTGGTCTACTCTACTCTCAGTCAGAGTTTTTTTCCTCTGCATTAGCTTTGCATACCCCAACAAGCCCTATGGGTTTACCTCACAATTTCCAGCATTCTGAACAAAGATGACCCATTTTGTGGCAATGATAACACTTCGGCTTGCGAACCTCAGCACCTTCCTTTCTGGTCTGAGGAGATGATCCTGGGGCATTACCAGCTGTTCATTATTGTCCCCAGCTACTTGCCTTCCTTTCACTCTCCCACTTTCTATCCTTCTCGGGTTTATAGGGATGGCAGACAAAAGGTTTTGGTTTATTCACAAGCTCAGCAATTTCCGCTGATTGCCTAGCTTTCAAAACTTGCAGGTTATCTACATGAGTTCTCACTACAGAAGGAATGGAGTTTTTAAATTCCTCCAAAAGAATCAACTCTCCAAGGTTCTCATATGTAGTTTCCATCTTTAATGCCAGTATCCAATGGTCAAAATTAATTTGCTCAAATTCTAAATAAGTCTGCCCAGCCAATCTCTCTAAATTCCGAAACTTCTGACGGTACGTTTAAGGGACTAACTCATACACAGCGAGAATAGCCTTTTTTGCCATCTCATAATCTGCAAAAGCCTCTTCAGGAAGCATGGCATAAACTTCATAAGCTCTGCCTACCAACCTGCTTTGCATAAGCAGTGCCCAGCTTTCCTTTGGCAATTTCATCTGTTTGGCTATTCTTTCAAAAAATGTGGAAAATGCCTCGAGGTCCCTTTCCTCGAAAATAGGAAGAGCTTGGATAAAATTAAATAGCTTTTTGCTGGGTTCCTGGGCTGAATTCAGATGCTTCCTGACCCGAATTTTCCCTTGAGTCGAAACCACCCCTTTGTCTTAGGTCCAGCTCTTTTAACCTGAATTCCCTCTCTTTGTCCTTTTCCTCTTTTTCAAGTTTGAGTTTTCTTATTGCTATTTATTATACCTGCTCATGTCTTTTAATTTCTAATTGAATCTTAGCCAATTCCACCGCACTACTCTCTGATTTACTACTTGCTTGTTCCTTGTCTTCTTCTTCTAATTCCAGGTGTTGGTCTATTAGGTCAATTATCACTGCTTTTTTGGCACCTAATTTCAATTTTAAGCCCAGTTTTGCCATCAATTCTTTTAGTTTATTCTCAGTTAAAGTTATCAAATCACTGAGGGAAACATTCTCCTTTCCCAAAAACTCTGTAGCAAATTCTGATGGTATAGACTGTACCTTACTACATAAGAAACCTGTGTTACGACTCGGTGAGGAAGGTGTCTCGGAGTCCCTCTCAGCCTTACCATAACAGGTTTTAATTTTAACACACTGTGTTTTTCGCACCCCTTGGTGAATCCTTGTTCACTGCTTTCCAATAATAAGGCAACAAAACCAGCACAAGCAGGTTTTCTTAGGTTTAAGAAAAGCGGGTTGAAATTTATTAAACTTAAACTCTAATTCGGTTGATGCCTACGGATACACGATGTGCCCATGATAGCATGCGTACGCGATATACACATGCAAATAGGGACAGAAAGGAGTAGAAGAAATAAAGTGGAAAAAGGTTGAGGCAATACCTGAAGAATTTGTGTTACAGTTCTTCAAGCTCACTGTAGAATCCTTGATTGTAGGTAGATCTTGCTTTTCGTTGGGGCCCAGTATTCTTCTTAAAACTTGTTCGCTGCAGGAAACTTTTCTCTCTTGGGATTCATGAGTCTTCAGTGGATTCAGAGGCTTGTGAGAAAGAGATGGGAGCAGACAGGAGAGATCTTCTCAGTCCAGGAGCAAACAGCCTTTCTGAGTTCAAACTCTCTGTGGTCAGTTCAAAAGAAAACCCTGCTACAGCCAGTTAGTCATGTGACCAGCTGGTCTAATCAATCCTGGCCCTTCTGCATTGTATTCTCCTTAGCATGCCCTGGAAGGGGCTTTCTCACCTTCGGTGTCTGTTAGTATGTACATTTTTTTCCAGCCACAGCTGACCTGTTTAACAACTCATTTCCTCGCTCCAACAACAGTTAAAAATCAATGTTCATGAAAAAATTGATGTGCCTCATTCTTGGCAGGTGGGGACCTAGCATGACACCTCCACACCCAGTGGAATGAAATGCAATTTGAGAAAAGCACAATTCATTAAAGGGGTCGAGAGAAAATATAAGGTACAGAAAAAAAAATACCTTTCTCTCATTCATTCCCATTCATTCATAAATCCTAAAACTTATTGTAGCCTGTCTTTTTTTGGTGCTAGTGCTGCTTTAATTGCCCCCTTTTTGGCATCCTAGTAAACATGTGGTTCTTTGGCGAAGTTTTTCTTCAGTTTGCCCATTTCCATGGCTGCCTAGGTTCTTTGAGATGGTTAGGATTAGTTATCCTGAACTCTCTTTCAGTGCTTTGCTGAGTCATACAAAGGCTTTTGACATTGGGGGATGGGTGGTTCCCTTTTCTTGACTGTGGGGGAGGATTCTTTGTAATCTCTCCTCTGTCCTCTGGGACACTCCTGCCTGCAGGTATTTGTGCAGACCCTACTGCACTCCCCTGTGGCACTTCGACTAGGTGAGGCCTCACCCTCAAAGTTTCTCTGCCCACTAGAGCTCTTTCTTTGTCTCTGCAGTTTCCTGTAAATGCTGTTAGCAATTCTGGTGGGATGCTTCTAGTGTCTGCATTTATGTAGAAGGATGTGGAGTCCAACCGTTCACATTTTCCGGGGTTGGCTGACCGGACAGTAGGGGTTTTCAGCCAGGATTCCTCCTGGACTTCCTTTAACCTGCCCTCTTGGTCAGTTTTTTCCTCTTCCCTGTATAACCTTTTGTCAACCATGTGTCCGCCTGATCCTTTATGTTCTCATGGGGGTCCCTTACAGTTCATCAGCCCTCTTATGGTGGGTCCTCTTGACACTGGTACAGGACTTAAGGGTGCAGGTTTCACTGTAGGTTAGCATTTCTTCCCAAAACCTGGCACATGTGGCAACTCCTGAAGTACTCCACCACATCTTTGTGGAGTTTTGGCCAGTTAAACTGTTGTCTTATGCGGGCTTTGGTCTTTTGTACACCGGCATGTACAGCTACTGTAGTCTTGTGGGCCCTTCTTAATATTTCTCTCTGGTAACTCTGCAGCACCACTAATTGGTGAACTACTGTCCACTCCTTGCTCACAGGTTTGTGAGGAGAACTCCATTTCCTTATCAGTACCTCATTCTTTAAATGGTAGCAATCAGGGACTCCCTCTGCTTCAGTTTCAGACCGGGCAGCCTGTACTAACTGTTAAAATACTGTGTCGGCTCTCTGAGCCTCAGCTAGGGAAAATACATTCAATTAATTCCCTGGGTTTCCTAACTTTCCAAAGAAAGTCTAAGATAGACAGACCTGGTCACCTACCTGCAGTGCTAATTCAGTCTCCTCTGGGGGAGTTGCTTTGATCATGGCCTGATCCACTATAAATTCAGGGAAAGTGCAGGGAACCATCTCCTGCCACTGCCCTGTCTCTCTGAACACCCACAGTCTTTCTTACACCAGTTTGGGGGTGGGGGGGTGGGGGGGGACCACCTTTACCCCCACTAGATCATCACCTAAGAGCAGGTCGACCCCGTCCACAGACAAACTAGGGACAATCCCTACGGTCACAGGTCCCGAAACTAGGTTGCACACCAGGTGCAGGTACAGGTACAGGCATACACTGCCCTCCAATACCATTCACCACCATTCTGGTGTGCACTGCACTCTTGCGGGGGAAAGGTCAGGCTGTTTCCCAGTAAAAGGGATCTAGGGGCGCCTGTGTGCCTGAGAATTACTATGGGCTTGCTTGCCCCACTCTAGGGGTATGGGGTTACTTTCCCTTCAGACACAAAGCCTTGATAACCCTCAGGAATCCTATTAAATTTTCCTGCAGTTACAGCTGTAAGCTTCCTGGGTCTCCCACTTACTGCAGTTAAAGCCACAGCTTGGTCTGCTGTACTTTCCATCAGGTTTGTGTCTTCACTGAGCAGGTGGGCCCTGATTAACCCTACAGGTTTTCCCTTTAGTTTCCAGCAGTCAGCTTTCAAATGCCCTGCTTTATTACAATGGAAGCACACAGGTTTTGGGATCTCATTCCTGCTCATAGCACCTTTTTGGCTAGAGGAGGACTCCCTGTATCTCCTGCTTTTCTTTCTCTCCCAGGATTTCTTGGGCTCTTATCACCTTCACACACTTTGTCCTTCACGGATTTGTGGGGATGATTAGGAAAGGTTCTCCCCTGGGAAACCGACTTATAAATTAAAGCAAACTCATGGGCCAGAACGGCCGCTTGCTAGGCTCTCTGGAACCACTGCTCCTCTACATGGGTCTTTATGGAGAATGGGAGAGAGTGTTTAAATTCCTCTCATTTGTCGGTGGGTAATACTCCCAGATGAGCTTCCAAATTTCTGTTATGACTCAGTGTGCAGAGGTCCCTCTCAGCCTTCACCTGGTCTTTCCTTGATAGGGTTTAATTTTAAACACACCATGCCTTTAGCTCCCCCTTGGTGAATCCTTGTTTGCTGCTTTCTAATAATAAGGCAAAGAAACCAGCATAAACTGATTTTCTTAGGTTTAAAAAAAAGAAGGTTGAAATTTATTAAACTTAAACTTGAGCTCTAATTTGGTTGATGCCTACGGACACATGACGCGCCCACACTAACATGCATACGTAATACACATAAGCAAATAGAGACAGAAAAGAGTAGAAGAAATAAAGTGGAAAACGTTTGAGTCAATATCTGAAGAGTTTTTGTTATGGTTCTTCGAGCTCACTGTAGAGTCCTTGATTATAGGTAGATCTTGCTTTTCATTGGGGCCCAGTATTCTTCTTAAAACTTGTCTGCTGCAGGAAACTTTTCTCTCTTGGGGTTCATGAGTCTTCAGTGAATTCAGAGGCTTGTGAGAAAGAGATGGGAGCAGACAGGAGAGATTGTTTCAGTCCAGGAGCAAACAGTCTTTCTGAGTTCAAACTCGCTGTGGCTAGTTCAAAAGAAAACGCTGGAACAGCCAGTTAGTCATGTGACCATCAGGTCTAACCAGTCCTGGCCCTTCTGCATTGTATTCTCCTTAGCAGGCCCTGGAATGTGCTTGAAATGAAAACAAGAAATGCTGGAAATACTCAGTAGGTCTGGCAGCATCTGTGGAGAGAGAAGCAGAGTTAACGTTTCAGGTCAGTGACCCTTCTTCAGGAATGTGCTTTCTCATCTTCAATATTTGTTTGTATGTAAATGTTTTTTTCCAGCCACAGCTGATCTGTTCAACAACTCATTTCCTTGCTCCAACAACAGTTAAGAATCAATTTTCATGACAAAAGTGATGTACCTCTTTCTTGGCAGGTGGGGGCCTAGTATGACACCTGGTTGCTTTTAGTTTTTTTTGTAATTGGCGTTAGATTTGGATCCCAACAATCGAGCTTCGAATTAATATGATGCCAGATACAGGAGCAATTAATATGATGCCAGATGCAGGACCCCAATTTATATGTTATCCCAGAGATGAGCAATTAATATGATTCCAAATGCGAGCCCCCCCCCCCCCCCCCACCAATTAATCTGATTCCGATCCCCTGGCGAGCCGCCCAATTAATGTTATGACTTTGGCGGGAGCAATGCACTGTCAATTCACTCCCATCACTCCACAGGTTGCAGCATATTAGCAAATTTTCCACCCAACTGGAAAACAACCAAATTAAACAATCTAGCAACCCCTGGAATAAAACAGACCAAACCAGGTATCTTTACACAACAACAAATTAACTATTTATTAAAACTAAATCTTAAACACTGTTAAGATAAACCTATGTCTAAAGACCTTATAGCTTCTTCTTTGAACCTAACTTCCCCATTCATACACATACACTCAAAAAGTTAACCGGCTTTTAAAAATGGTGTTTCTTTAAAAAATAGCTGTTTCTTAAGAAAAAATATAAGTAAGTAAGTCTTTGTGAGTTATGGTCCTGATGGATGAGGTATTCCAACATGAAAATAATCAAAGGCTACTTGAAATCTTCACTTGGATTTGATGAAGCTGTCGGGTTTTGATAGGAATTCCAACTCTTTGGCTGTAGCAGGCATCAAACACCGCGAACTCCAGAAAAATACAATAAGTCAAGAGAGATTCAATCTAGAAGCAAATAGTTTCTGGCTTGGAAGTAAAGAAAAGGAGTTTTTATTACCTTCAGCAATACAAATGATCTCTTGAAAGAAAGAAGGCTTTTTTCCCTTTTTTTGGGCAATTAACTAGGCTTGTAGCTCCTTGTAGAATTTCTGCTGAGAGCAAATGGACAGCTCTTTTCTCTTCAGTAGACTTTGCTGGTGAGTCTGGTTCAGACCGTTTTTCCAGTTTTACACATAGTCATATGGAAACATTATACCATGTGACTTCTCTCCTGCTGTTGCCTAGGGTAGCAAGTGCAGCTGTGGCACACTGTCCCTAGAAATCCAAAACTTCTCTCTTTGTCTTAAAAGCGCACTGTTTTTAACAGAGTCTTAAAGGCACACCGTTTTAAACCGAGGAGAAAAATAATACAAGTCCTATACAGTATACAGGCAATGGCTAATATTTCAAGAAGTATTACATAGTTTACAACAAATATGCATTCTTCTAAGACACCAAAACCCAACAGAAAAGGTGAATCAACCGTGGCTAACAAAAGAAGTTAAAGATTGCATTAGGTCAAAGGAAATGGCTTAGAAGGTGACCAGAAAATGTCGTGAGCCCAGATCAATTTAGAATCCAACAACGGAGGGCCAAGAAACTGTTAAAGAAGGGGAAAAGGGATTATGAATGCAAGATAGCTAGAAACATAAAGCTAGTCTTTTTTTTATTCATTCATTGGATGTGGGCATCGCTGGCTAGGCCAGCATTTGTTGCTTATCCCTAATAGTCTGTAAAAGCTTCGTTAGGTATGTGACAAGCAAAAGATTAGCAAGGACAAATGTGGGTCCATTGCAGGTTGAAACAGGAGAGTTTGTGGTGGAGAATGAGGATTTGGTGGCGAGACTAAACAATTATTTTGTGGCTGTCTTCATGGAGGAAGACACAGAAGATCTCCTAGAAATAATAGGGAACCAAGGGACATGTAAAAATGAGAAACTGAAATAAATTAGTATCAATAAAGAGGTAGTACTTGAATAATTAATTGGATTGAAAGTTGGTAAATCCCCTGGACCAGATGAGCTACATCCCAGAGTGTTGAAGGAGGTGGCTATAGAGATAGCGGATGCATTGGTGGTTATCTTTCAAAATTCTATAGATTCTGGAAGGGTTCCTGCAGACTGGAAAGTAGCAAATGTAATCCGACTATTTAAGAAAGGAGTGAGAGAGACAAACGGGAACTACAGCCCTGACAGTTTGACATCAGTAGTAGGGAAAATGTGAGAAATCTATTATAAAGGATGAGATAACTGGACACTTGGAAAATAATGATATGATTGGGCAGAGTCAACATGAATTTGTGAAGGGGAAATCATGTTTGACAAACCTGTTGGAGTTTTTTGAGGATGTTACTTGTAGCATAGATAAAGGAGAGCCTGTAGATGTGGTGTATTTAGATTTTCAGAAGGCTTTTGATAAGATCCCACACAGGGGGTTTGTGAACAAAATCAAAGCACATGGGACTGGGGGTAATATACTGCTATGGATTGAGAATTGGTTAATAGACAGAAAGCAGAGAGTAGGAATAAATTAGTCATTCTTCGGATGGCCGGCTGTTACTAGTGGGATACCAGAAGGATCAGTGCTTGGGCCACAGCTGTTCACAATACATATACATGATTTTGATGTGGGGACCAAATGTAATATTTTCAAATTTGCTGACAATACAAAACTAGGAGGGAATATGAGTTTTGAGGAGGATGCAAGGAGGCTGCAAGAGCATTTAGACAGGCTAAGTGAATGAGCAAGAACATGGCAGATGAGATATAATGTGAAGTGATCCACTTTGGTAGAAAAAAACAGAAAGGCAGAGTATTTCTTAAATGATGAGAGGTTAGGAAGTGTTGATGTCCATAGGACTTGGGTGTCCTTGTTCATGAGTCACTAAAAGCTTGTATGCAGGAACAGCAAGCAATTAGGAAGGCAAATGGTATGTTGGCCTTCATTGCAAGGGGATTTGAGTACAGGAATAAAAATGGCTTGCTGTAATTGTATAAAGCCTTGGTGAGACCGCAGCTGGAGTATTGTGTACAATTTTGGTCTCCTTATCTGAGGAAGGACATACTTGCCATAGAGGGAGTTCAGCAGAGGATCACCAGACTAATCCCTGGGACGGCAGGATTGTCCAATGAGGGGAGATTGCAGAAAGTGGGCCTGTATTCTCTAGACTTTCGAAGAATGAGAGCTGATCTCATTGAAACTTACAAAATCCTTACAGAGCATGACAGGGTGGATGTGGATAGGATGTTTTCTCCGGCTGGCGAGTCTAGAACAAGGGGACAGTCTCAGAATGATGGCAGGCTATTTAAGATGGAGATGAGGAGGAATTTCTTTACTCAGAGGGTGGTAAATCTGTGGAATTCTCTACGCCAGAGGACTGTGGAAGCTCAATCATTAAAAATGGTTGAGACAAAAATCAATAGATTTCTTAATACGAACAACATCAAGGGATATGGAGATAGTGGGGAAAAATGGCAGAGAGGTAGGTGATCAGCCATGATCTGTTTGAATGGCGGTGGAGGCGCAACGGGCCGAATGGCCTACTCCTGCTCCTATTTCCTATGATCCAAGCCATTTTACCAGTGGTGGGGAAAATGGAGGGCAGCCCTCTTGCCCAGAGGCCGATTGAGCCACTTAATTGGCCAATTAATGTCCTTTTCCCACTGTCCCTGGAATTTAACTAATGTCAGGTGGGCCCTCAATTGCATCGGGAGTCCATAAGGAGCCCTGGCATCCTCCCTGTGAATTTGGAGGGCCTTCCTCCTCAGACATTCCGGCCAATGGAGGGGCCACCCCTGTGGCAACAACATGTCTGCCCTCAACAACCCATCCCCTATACCTTCTCCAGGGCCTGTTTGACTGGCCCTGACACCCCCAGAACCCACTTACCTGGTTGAAAGGATGGCATCCATCAATGACATCCTCTTCTTCCAGGCACAGTCCCAGCAGTGGCCACCTCTCCCTGTGGTGCTGCTGAGACTGCTGAGTTGCCAGTCCTCTGATAGGCCGGCAGCTCCTGGGGGCGGATAGTCATCGTTTAAAGGGATGGCAGCCCTGGCAGCAACAAATTAGTTGCTGGAGCCCCGTAAAATGTGACCAGTTGTCCCACAAAAGACGGAAGCGTTGTTAACCCCCGCCATGAGCATAAAATTTAGTCCATTGCGTAGCATCTGATCTCTCGAAATACAGACCCCCTGACCCTTTAACAAATTGCAGTCTTTTATTTACATGTTCTCAGTAGTAGTAACCCAATGGGGAGAGGTATCACTCCTCCCAAACTGTCCTTCATACATAATTAGGACTCCAGTTGGAAAATCTGGTGGTTAATAGCAGAGCCACATAACGAGCAGATGTCCTACCCCATGAGTCACCTACAAATCAGAGGAAAATCAAAGCCCCTGTGGTCTGGTTTTAAAGTGGTACAATGCTGTTGTGGATTTTTTGTTTTGCTTTACAATTGAAGCTAGTTTTTGAGTTAGTTTGCTGCTAAAACTTTAAATTCTATATCAGCTTTACCTTGTATTAGAGATTGTAACATAAGAAAGATCAGTGTTACTTGACACAATGGGGGGCAACAGCTTCTATATCTGTAATGCATGAAATCACAGAATCATAGAAAGTTTACAACACATAAAGCAGCCATTGGCCCATCATGTCTGCGCCGGCCGAAAACAAAAGAGCCACCCAACCTAATCCCACTTTCCAGCATTTGGTCCATAGCCCTGTAGGTTACAGCACTTCAGGTGTACATCCAGGCACCTTTTAAATGAAGCAAGTGTAATAACTGATTTAACTCAGAGCAATGCAAATATCACACTCGTCTTAAATAACCAACTGCATTAACTATAAAAGTTCTTACAGGATTTCAGTACATGTCTTGAGAGCAGCCAGTATTCTCTGGAAGCTTCTAGCAGTCTCGTAGTTTCATCTTCACTCTGCAGCTCCACAGGAGGCTTAAACAATCAAACACAGTAAACACAGATAGTGGACGGACTGATACAATCAAACTCAATTGATCAAACACTACAGTGAGGTTTTCTGGCTCTACCACCCTTTCTGGCAGTGAGTTCCAGACCCTCACCACACTCTGGGTGAAGACATTTTTCCTCATGACTTCTCTAATCCTTCTACAATCACTTTAAATCTCTGCCCCCAAGTCACTGATCTCTCTGCTAAGGTAAATAGGCCCTTCACCTCCACTGTATCCAGGCCCCTTACAATTTTTTACATTTCAGTCAAACCACCCCTCAGTCTCCTCTGTTCCAAGGAGAACAACCTCAGCCTATACAATCTTTCCTCATAGCTACAATTTTTCAGTCCTGGAAACATCCTTGTAAATCTCCTCAGTACCCTCTCTAGTGCAATTACATATTTTCAGTAATTAGGTGACCAAACTGCACACAGTACTCAAGTTGAGGCCTAACTAATGTTTTATATAGTTCCAGCATAACCTCCCTAATTTTATATTCTATGCTTCAGCTAATAAAGGAAAAGATTCCCTATGCTTTCTTAACCACCTTATCAACCTCTCCTGCTACCTTCAGGGATCTGTGGACATTCACTCCAGGGTCCCTCATTTCCTCTACACCTTTCAGTATCCTACCATTTATTGTGTATTCCTTTGTCTTGTTTGACCTTCCCAGATGCATCACCTTACACTTCTCTGGGTTAAATTCCATTTGCCAATTTTCTGCCCACCTGACCAGTCCATTGATATCTTCCTGTAGTCTACAGCTATCCTCCTCGTTATCTACCACATGGGCATATATGTCCAAATCATTAACATATACCACAAAAAGCAGGGGACCTAGTACTGAGCCCTGTGGAACCCCACTGGAAACAGCCTTCCAGTTGCAAAAACACCTGTCAACAATTATCCTTTGTTTCCTGCTACTGAGCCAATTTTGTATCCAACTTGCTACATTCTCCCGGATCCCATGGGCTTTTTTTTAACCATGTGGGACCTTATCAAAAGTCTTGCTAAAATCCATATAGACCACATCAACTGCATTACCCTCATCAATCCTCCTTGTTACTTCCTCAAAAAATTCAATCAAGTTAGCCAGACACGATGCTGTTCTGATGAAAGGTCACAGAGCTGAAACATTAACTTTGCTTCTATCTCCACAGATACTGCCAGACCTGCTGAGTATTTCCAGCACTTTTTGTTTTTGTTTCAGATTTCCAGCATCTGCAATATTTTGTTTTTGGTCAGACATAATCTTCCCTAAACGAATCCATGTTGACTATCTATGGTTAATCTGTGCCTTTTTAAGTGAGAGTTTATCCTGTTTCTCAGAACTGACTCCAATCATTTACCCACTAACGAGGTTAGACTGAGTGGCTTGTAATTATTCGGTCTATCCCTCACTCCCTTTTTAAACAAAGTTACAATGTTAGCAGACCTCTGATCCTCTGGCACCACATCTGTATCCAGTGAGGACTGGAACATGATGATCAGACCTTCCACTATTGCCTCCCTGGCTTCTTTTAACAGCCTGGGGTACATTTCATCTGGCCCTGGTGACTTACCCACTTTCAAGGATGCTAATCCCATTAATACTTCCACTCTCCCTATGTCTATCACATCCAATACTACATACTCCTCCTCCTTAACTACAATGCCTGCATTGTCCACCTCTTTTGTGAAGACAGATGCAAAGTATTCATCAACAACCATGCCCTCATCTTCCGCCTCCACATATAGGTTACCTTTTTGGTCATTTATAGGCCCTACTCTTTCCTTAGTTATCTCTTACTCTTAATGTATTGATCAAACATCTTTGGGTTCTCCTTGATTTTACTTTCCAATATTCTTTCATGCCCTCTCTTTGCTTTCCTAATTTCCTTTTTGATTTCACCACTCCATTTTTTATACTCCTCTCGGCTTTCTGTAGTATTGAGTTCTCAGTGAATGACATAAGCTTTCCTTTTTGCTTTATCATACCCTGAAAGCTTCTTGACATCCAGGGGGATCTAGATTTGGCCGTTGCATGCTTTTTCTTTGTGGGAATATGTTTACTCTGAACCCCTTGAATCTCTCCTTTGAATGCCTCACACTGCTCTGACACTGATTTACCTTCAAGTAACTATTTCCCGTCCACTTTTGCTAAATCACTTCTCAGCTTAGTAAAATTGTCCTTACCCCAATTTAGAGCTTTAACCCCTGTTCTATCTCTGTCCTTTTCCATAATTATGTTAAAACTAACTGAATTATGATCACTACCACCAAAATGATCGCCCACTGCCACTTCTTCCACCTGCCCCACTTCATTACCTAAAAATGAGTCCAAAACTGTGCCCTCTTTTGTTGGACTTGCTACATACTGGCCAATAAAGCTCTCCTGAATGCACCTTAAGAATTCTGTTTCCTCCATTCTTTTCACATGAAAACTATCCCAGTTAGTATTGGGGTAGATAAAATTCCGTACTATTACTGCCCTTTTTTTTACACTTCTCATAGATTTGCCTACATATTTGCTCTTCTATCATCCTCTGACTGTTCAGGGGTCTAAAGCAGACTTCCAGTTGTGTGACTGCCCCTTTTATGTTCCTAAGTTCAATCCATATGGCCTCAATTGATGATCATTCGAACATATCATCCTTCCTCACAGCTGTAGTTGCTTCTCTAACCAAAATTTCCACCCCCTCCCTTTTTATCCCCTC
The DNA here is from genome assembly GCF_036365525.1 of Heterodontus francisci. Lineage (NCBI taxonomy): Eukaryota > Metazoa > Chordata > Chondrichthyes > Heterodontiformes > Heterodontidae > Heterodontus > Heterodontus francisci. Next base: position 109,809,206 of record NC_090376.1, read on the forward strand.
TCTATTTCATCTGAAAACCCTGCAACCAGGAATTTTGAGCTGCCATTCCTGGCTCTCTTTAAGCCATGTTGCTGTAATAGCTATGATATCATACTGCCACATTTCTGTCTGTGCCCTCAGCTCGTCTGCTTTATTTGCTATACTCCTTGCGCTGTCGTATATGTCCTTGAGCACTGCCAAACACTTTTTTTTTATTTTATAACCTTTGTTTCCTCTGCCTTCCAAACTCACTAATTTTCTGCCTTCCATTTACTTTTCTGAGTCTACCCTCAGGTTCCAATCCCCTGCCAAACTAGTTTAAACCCTGCCCAACAGCACTAGCAAGGGAATTGGTCCTGGCCCTATTTAGGTACAAACCATCCAGCTTGTAGAGGTCCCACCTCCCCCAGAACCGGTCCCAATGCACTAGATATCTAAAGCCCTCCCACCTGCACCATCTCTGCAGCCACGCATTCATCAGCGCTAACCTCCTATTTCTATGCTCACTAGCGTGTGGCACTGGGAGTAATCCAGAGATTACTACCTCAGAGGGCCTGCTTTTTAACGTCTTACCTAGCTCCCTAAAATCTGCTTTTAGGACCTCACTCATCCCTCTATCTATCTATGTCGTTGGTACCAATGTGAATCATGACATCTGACTGTCTATCGTCCCCTTTAAGAATGTCCTGCAGCTGCTCTGTGACATCCTTGACCCTGGCACCAGGGAGGCAACATACCATCCTGGAGTCACATCTATGGCCACAGAAAGGCCTGTCTGTTCCCCTAACTATCAAAACCCCTATAACTCTTTCTCTTCCACTCTCCGTCCTTCCCACCCATGCAGCTAAGACACCCATGGTGTCCCAAACTTAGCTCTTGTTACACACCTTTGAGGAACAATTGCCCTCTCCAGCATCCAAAATAGAAAACCGGTTCTTGAGTGAGATAGACTCAGAGGACCCTTCACTACCTGTCTGGTCCTCCTAGACTTTCTGATGGTCATCCATTCCCTCTCTGACTGCGTGCTCCTAAGCTGCAGTGCGACCACCTCCCTAAAGGTGCTATCTACGAAGTTGTCAGCCTTGTGGATGTACCACAGTGACTCCAGCCACTGCTCGAGTTCTGAAACCCAGAGTTCAAGATTCTGCAGCTGGTGACACTTCCTGCAGACGTGTCTGTCAAGGCCACTTGAAGCATCACAACTTCCCACATACCATAGCAGGCAAATTCCATTCAGCCGAGCTGCCCTGCCATACCTTAACCTTACATTTAAATTAGTTGCTAGTAGAATGTAGAATTGCAGACCTTTATTCGCCAATCAGCTCCTTCTCCCATTCTCCTGAGGTAGTTAAGGGGTATTTAAATTTTTTACATTCTTCTATTATGCAGCTATTTACACACAGTCCCTTACAGTAAATACTCACTGACCAATCGGCTTACGAGTTAAGTTGCACTCTCCCAGCTTTGAGACAAAGGAAGAAAAGCTCACCAACTACTGGAGGCTGAAAAAGGTAGAAGAAAGGAGCATCTCCTTCCCTGGTTTCATATTTTCCAAGTTGTGACTGTCAAGACATATTTCCACTTTGCAAATGTATGAAATGAAAATTAGATTGTGAAGTTGCCAATCAATCATGGTGCTACGACCGAGGCGGGAGCAATGTATTGTCAATTCAGTCCCATTACTTCACAGGTTGCAGCATATTATTAAAGTTTTCCCACCTAACAGGAAAACAGCCTAATTAAACACTTTAGTACCTCCCAGAATAAAAATAGACCAAAGCAGGTATCTTGAGACAACAAATTAACCATTTATTAATAAACTAAATCTTAAACACTATTAAGATAAATTTCTGTCTAAAGACCTTATAACTTCTTATTTATTCTAAGTACCTTTCACACACATACATTCAAAGACCAACAGTTAACCAGTTTTAAAAATTAGCAGTTTCTTAAGAATAAATAAATAACTGGATGGTAAGTCTTTGTGAGTTACGTTCCTGATGAGGTGTCCAGATTAGAACAATCAGATGCCACTTGAGTCTCAACATGAATTTAATGAAACTGTCCTTTAATAGATAGGCATTCAAAGCACTTCGGCTGCAGCAGACATCACGCAGTTCTTTCAACATGGAGTGTAACGACAGGTCTATTATTTGGATTTAAAAATTGGTAGTTTTCAGTTGAAACTTTACTGCAAATTCTAGAAAACACAGTCAAGAGAGAGTCAATCTTGAAGCAAAGACTCTTAGATTGGAAGTAAAGAAAAGGAGTTTTTGCTATCTCCAGCCAGCAATATTAATGTTCTCTTCCAAAAGTTTTTTTTCCCCTTATGCAATTAACACAGCCTGTGGCTCATTGTAGAATTTCTGCTGAGAAAATTCTCTTCCTTCAAGGCAAGCACGCTTTGCTGGTGTGTCTCTCAAAACTGGTTTTAGCCAGTCCCTGCACACAGTCAAATTGAAACATTACACCAACTGGCCTCCTCACTCTCCTGCTTTTGCCTAGGTAACATGTGCAGCTGTGGCGCACTGTGCCTCTTAGTTTTTAAAGGCACTCTGTTTAAATCAGAAGAGAAAATAACTAGTTCCATGACAATGGGAATGGTTTGAATGACAAACGTTTTAATATTTTCCAAAAGCAAATCATATAAAGCAAAATAATCAAACATCTGTGTGCTATCCCATTGTGATTTATTTAACCTTTTTTTCCTATTTCTTTATCTTCTAAATGATGCTACTCCAGTGGATTCAGCAGAGACAGATGGTGGCATGGGTCTGGTGAGTTGCTCAAGGCCAATGAACATCTGGGTTTTGGAGTCCATGAAAGCCTGCCACTGACTGCTCCTCCAGCACTTCTGCAGAAGCAGTCTCGACCAGCTGAAGACACCATGTTGAGTACTAGCTGAGGACGTGGTCATGGACAAGATGCATCGACATTCTAATTCAGGTCTGCACTTGCCTTGCCTGTTCTGCTATCCTCCCTCCCCTGGGGTAGTGGCACATCAGTCCTAACTGCCTGCAGGAGAGCAGAGCAGAGGAAAACCATGATGACTTGGAAGTCCCAATCCAGTCTGTCTTCTAGCTTGCTGAATCTGGTAGAGATGTTCAAGCCGAGAGTCTGCACAGCAGACATACAAGGAAGGCAACAATGGTTGATAGCAGTGAAACATAGAAACCTAGAAAGATTTAGAGCACAGAAGGGGGCCATTCGACCCATCATGTCCGTGCCAGCTGAAAATGTTATCCAGTCTAATCCCACCTTCCAGCTCTTGGTCCATATCCCTGTCGGTTACAGCACCTCAAATGCATGTCCTAGTCTTTTTTTAAATGTGATGAAGCCTTCTCTCTCTACCACCTTTTCAAGCAATGAGTTCCAGACCCCCACCACCTATGGGTAAAAAAAGTTGTTACTCAACTCCCCTGTAATCCTTCTACCAATTACTTTAAATCTATGCCCACTGGTTATTGACCTCTCTGCTCATGAAAATAGGTCCTTTCTGTCCACTATGTCTAAACTCTTCAATTTTATGCACCTCAATTAAATCTCCCCTCAGCCTCCTCTGTTCCAAGGAAAACAAACCCAGCCTATCAAATCTTCCTTCATAGCTAAAATTCTCCATTCCTGGCAATATGCTCATAAATCTCTTCTGTACCTCTCTAGTGTGATCACATCTTTCATGTAATCCAGTGACCAGAAACTGTGTGAAGTACTCTAGCTGTGGTCTAAATAGTGTTTTATAGTTCTAGCATAACCTCCCTGCTCTCATGCTCTAAGTCTCAGCCAACAAAGGAAAGTATCCCGTATGCCTTCTTCACCACATTAATCAGCCTGTCAACTTCAGGGATCTGTGGACGTATACCTGAAGATCCCTCTGTTTCTCAACACTTCTCAGAATTCTATCATTTATTGTACATTGCCTTGCCTTGTTGGTCTTCCCCGAATGCATTCGTTCGCATGTCACTGGATTGAATTTCATTTGCCACTGTTCCACCTGCTTGATGAATCCATTTATATCTTCCTGCAGTCTACAGCTTTCTTCCTCACTATCAACCACAGTCAGTTTTCGTAACATCTGCAAACTTCTTAATCATGCCACCTACATTTAAGTCTTTATCATTGATATATACCAGGAATAGTAAGGAACCTAGTACTGAGCCCTGCAGAACCGTACTGGAAACAGCCTTCCAGTCACATAAACACCCACCAATTATAACCCTTTGCTTCCTGTCAATGAGCCAATTTTGAATTCAACTTGTCACTTTCCCATCAATCCTAATTTTTTGCTGTGTGGGACCTTGTAAAAAGCCTTGGTCAAATCCATGCCTACCACATCAAACACATTATCTGCAATATTACTTGTTCCTTTGGTATGTGAACTATTGTAAGATTCACAGGACTGTAAGTAATACCAAAGAAAATGTGGGTTTTTACTATAACTTAACTCATGCTCACGCAAAGAAAAATTATGAACTATAAAATGAACTGATGAATTGAACTCAAAATCGACACCTTTTGCTGCAAAACAAGATGGAGTAAGAGGTCAGGTGACCTCTCTTGTACTATGAATACACATGGTAACTGCTGGAACCCTGAACAAATCGTCATGTTTAGTCAAATGTTGAAAAAAGCATTAGAAATGTCAATGGCCCATTCAATGTTAATGACTATCCCACCTCAAATGTTGGGCTAATAATGACTTTGTAGACTCCAGACTCAAACTCAGGATAATGGATGCAGAAAAACAACACTTTATTAAAATGGCATAGAAATGAGAAACATCCAAACCCATTGCCTAACAATGGTCACACCAGCAAACACCATTTATGATAACACAATGGAAGAGAAATTTGGGTCATCTGTCAGAAGCCATGTCTCTGATAAGGAATTTTTAATAAGATACATTTTTCTGTGCAGAAAGCCAGAAGTCAGAAGGCAGAGAGACCATCCCAGCAAGAAGAAGGACCCTGCCAGAATACCATCTTTGAACTATCTAGAGGCAGAGACAAAAGTGACCTTGAAACTCCCTGCCTGAGAAATTATAACAGGATTTTGCCATTGAACTGTGACTGAAACTTAACCAAGGACGTATCCGTCCACCTGAAACTTTCCAAAGTCTGACATTAGTGAACTAGAACAAAAGGAAAACAGGCGTGCACCACTTTTAAATCTTCCTCCCAGGGAAATAAGCAAGGTTTCACAATGAACATTTTTTAAAACTATCAGACCTAAATGCATGCTATCTTTTAATCTTTATTCTTTTCTTGTGTGTATGCACTTGCATGTGTGTATGTGCGTGTGTATGTGAGTGATCGGGTTATGTTGCAAATGTTTTCGGATATTGTTTAATAAACATTTATCTTTCTTTAAACATACAAGAAAACTTGTCATTTGTCTGTTTATTGACCAATAAAATGCTCACGGGTTAAAACACATTTCTAACAAGGTGAAAAAGGGAAACCACCCCTATCATTTTCCACCTGGCCAGAACAATATATATAATATATATATAGGCTACACCCAAAATTCCCTGGTAATGTGTGACACGACATCACTTCCTCCAGTGAACTTCACTTGCAGCCTCTGAAGGTGGTTCTCTTAAGGTCATCCTACAACATCCCCTTTTTTCCAAAGATAAAAACGTATGTACAATATACAATGATGTTGCAGTTCAGACTAAGTATACATGATTAAAACAAAACCCTATTTATAAGTAAGCAAGTTTAACACTCTCTAAAACGTACAGGAGGTTTGCTTATTCATCCCGATCTTGTTACCGTAAACCTGTTCCCAGAGCTGAGCTCATTTTGATGACTTCTCTGAGATGCTGGTGACTCAACTCTGGTTAGCATGTTTTTCTTCTGTATTCTTAGCCTTTGTATGTGCATCTTCAGACTTTGTCTTAGAATGGGTCCATGATGCCACAGGGTTGTCACATGTCATGTTGTCATACAGCTCTCAGAGTTGACATTGGTTCCATCTGAGAATCGCACCATTGGGTGTCTGGACCTTATATGATCTGGGCTGGTCACATATCCTTGCAACCATTACAGGATACCAAGTTCCCGACACATGATCAAGGAGTCTGACCTTCTGTCCTACTCACAATTGAACTAATTCTGTCTGCTCTTGCTTGTCTGTCAGACAATGCCTTCATCTTCCCTTGTTTAGAAAGCTTAGAAAAATAATGACTGGAAACTTCATCAATCATCGGCAATCCCACTGGCTGGGTATTTTCTGCAACAAACTGAAGCCCGAGGAGCGACTCCCAGTCATATCACCTCTTCAGGTCAAGGCTCCCAGCCTTTATGTTGTCCTTTATATGGACCAACCCGATACACTTGACCTGGGTATTTCCTACCATCTATGGTGCATTACTGACTTCATGTATTTTGATAATTTGTGAATCTCAGCTGAGTGGAAGTCCTGAGACAGCTGGTCCAGTTGTGTCTACAATATAAAACATTTGTGGTAGCTACTTGGAGCTCCCAAAGCTGCATTACAAGGTTATTGCTCCAATGCACTTTGAGAGTGGGGGGATACAGCAAGAGTGGAGTGGGGCATGAAGAGTCCAGGAGACAGCGAGACTTCACTGTGAGAGTGGAGTGGGGCATAAAGAGCCCAGGAGAGAGTGAGAGTTCACCGCGAGAGCAGCAGTAAGCAGCGAGAGTGGAGCGGGGCATAAAGAGCCCTGGAGAGAGTGAGACTTCACTGCAAGAGCAGTGGGAAACAGCGAGAACGCAGCAGGGAATAAATCCCCTACTACGACTGTGCTTTTGTCTCTGTACTTTTCAGTAATTTGCCTACATATTTGCTCTTCTATCTCCCTCTGACTGTTTGGTGGGGGGGGGTCTATTTTACACTTGCAACAGTGTGATTGCCCCTTTTCTGTTCCACAGTTCAGCTCATATGGCTTCATTTGATGCTCCTTTTAGCACATCATCACCCCTTATAGCTCTGATTATTTTCTTAACCAATATTGCAACCCGCCTCTTTTTTTATACCCCTCCCCCCTCCCCCTCCTCTATACATGCTGAAAACCCTGTAACCAGGAATTTTGAGCTGCTATTCCTGCTCTTCGAAAAGCCACATTTCGGTAATATGATATTTTTCCAAGCCCTCAGCTCATCTGCCTTATTCAACAGAATCCCTGCATTGAATATACACCACTAATAACTGAACAACTGCTTTGTTGTCTATTTTTTGGCATTTGTTTCATCGACCTTCCATACTTGCTTCCTAATATTTTGCATTCTATTGCCAGCCTTTGCTTCTATTCCTTCTGAATCTACACTTAGTTTCCCATTCCCCTGCCAAGCTAGTTTAATAGCTCCCAACAGCACTCGCAAACCTTCCTGCCAAGACAGGTCTCAGAAAGCCCAAATCTGGGCCAATGTTCCGGAATCAAAAGCCCTCCCTCCTGCACCATCTCTCCAGCCACACATTCAGCTGTTCTATCCTCCTACTTCTGTACTCACTAGTGTGTGGCACTGGGAGTAATACTTTGAGGTCCTACAATTTGATTCCTTCCCTATGTTGCGGTCAGGTAAGAAGGAGTCAAAGGGCTTTCCTTGATTCCCTCCCCCTGATTAACCACAACAGGTTTAATTCTTTTTTAAAGTGGATGTACTGGCAAATTCAGTAGGTGGTTGATTACTTACTTGCTATGATCATAACAAGAACCAATCAGACAGGTTTTCTTGAGTTAACAAAGAAAAAGGTGAACTTTATTGTACCTAAACTAAACTAATAAAAATAATAAACTGTGCGCCAACTTTCACTCATGCACGCACATTCTACAGGGTTATTCATAAAGAGGTTACAGAGTGGGGATTGGAAATATGGTTGAGTTAGAGTCCATAGAAAAAAAAGGGGTAGACAGTCTGTGGCGTTTTGGTGATTCGGCTGGCTTCCAGCTGAATTCGGTGGTCCTGAAGCTTATAGTTTGAAGAGGTATATGACTTGCTCAATGGGTCTCTTGGAGACTGTGATGCAGATGATTTCCTCCAATGATGTTTCTGATTGTAGCCAGAGTGTGCAAAGGTGGTCAGTCAACAGCAAGATTTGAAAGCTTTCAAGTTGCAATGGACGGAGAGATGGAGAGACACCCCCACTTAGGTTCTGTACATGTCAGAGTCCAGATGCTTCTCCTTTCGTTTGCAGAGAAACACAAGCTTAAAACCACAGATACAGTCATAGAGTTATACAGCACAGAAACAGGCCCTTCAGCCCATCTTGTCTGTGCTGGCTATCAAGCACCTATTCTAGTCCCATTTTCCAGCACTTGGCCCGTACCCTTGTATGCTATGGCATTTCAAGTGCTCATCTAAATACTTCTCAAATGTTTTGAGGGCTCCTGTCTCTACCACCACTTCAGGCAGTGCGTTCCCGATTCCAACCACCCTCTGGGTGAAATGTTTTTTCCTCAAATCCCCTCTAAACCTCCTGCCCCTTACCTTAAATCTATGCCCCCTGGTTATTGACCCCTCCGTTAAAGGAAAAAATTTCTTCCTATCTAACCTATCAATGCCCCTCATAATTTTGTATCCCTCAATCAGGTCCCCCCTCAGCCTTCTCTGCTCCAAGGAAAACAACCCTAACCTTTTCAGTCTCTCTTCATAGCTGAAATTCTCCAGCCCAGGCAACATCCTGGTGAATCTCCTCTGCACCCTCTCCAGTGCAATCACATTCTTCCTATCGTGTGATGCCCAGAACTGCACACAGCACTCCAGCTGTGGCCTAAATAGTGTTTTATACAGCTCCATCATAACCTCCCTGCTCCTATCTTCTATGTCTCGGCTAATAAAGGCAAGTATCTCATATGCCTTCCTAACTACCGTATCTACCTATGCTGCTGCCTTCAGTGGTCTATGGACAAGTACACCAAGATCCCTCTGACCCTCTGTACTTCCTAGGGTCCTACCATCCATTGGATATTCCCTTGCCTTGTTAGTCCTCCCAAAATGCATCACCCCACACTTCTCAGGATTAAATTCCATTTGCCACAGCTCTGCCCATCTTACCAGCCCATCTATATTGTCCTGTAATCTAAGGCTTTCCTCCTGATGAGGAGGGGCTTGTCACATGACAGTTACTCAGTCATTCAAGCATAATAGTTAGCATTATTCCTTCCTGCAAACAGAAAAAGAACAAATAGTTCCCTTAAACTTCCTGGGTTTTGGTTTTTGCTGGTGTTACGACCAGGAGAGAAAGGTGTCCAGGGGTCCCTCTCAGCCTTCACCTGGTCTTACCGTAACAAGGTTTAATTTTTAAAATACCATGTTTTTTAGCTCCCTCTTGGTGAATCCTTGGTCATCGCTTTCCAATTATAAGGCAAAGAAACTAGCACAAATAGGCTTTCTTAGGTTTAAAGAAGAAAAGTTGAAATTTATTAAACTTAAACCTAAACTCTAATTTGGTTAACGCCTATAGTTACATGCTGCAACCATGCTGGCATGCACACATGATACACACATGCAGATAGAGACAGAAAGAAAACAGAAGAAAAAAAATGGAAAAGTTTGAGGCAATATCTGAAGAGTTTTTATGTTAGGATTCTTCGAGATTACTGTAGTGTCCTTGATTGTAGGTAGATCTTGCTTTTTGTTGGAGCCCAGTATTCTTCTTAAACCTTGTTCACTGTAGGAGACTTTTCTCTCTTGGGGTTCACGTGTCTTCAGTGGATTCACAGGCTTGTGAGAAAGAGATAGGAGCAGACAGACAGGAGAGGCTGTAGCAAGCTAGCCAGAAGAGATCTTCTCAGTCCAGGAGCATTCTGCGTTTTGTCCAAACTGTTTGTACAAATTCAAAAAACTCACGTAACCCAGCAGGTTAGTCATGTGACTAGCTAGTTTGACCATGTCCATTGTGTATTCGGCCATCTTAGCAGTCAACCTGGAATACAAGCTCCCTCACCTTCAACATCTGGTGATCAAAAGTCCATTGTGAGTTGAATGTGTCAGGTAATGGCTGCTTTTTCCTTCCGGAATATTGTCTGCTAATATGCAAATGTCTTTTCCAGCCATGGCTGATCTGATTAACAAGTCCTTTCCTCATTCCAGTAACAGTTTAAAATCAACGTTCATGACAAAATTAATGTGACTCATTCTTGGCAGGTGGGGGCCTAGCATGACACTAGGGATTGAGCAGACATTTTGTATCCCTCCTCACAGTCCTTACAATGTAGGATACAGTGTTGCAAATTAGGTGGCCATTCTAAGCTGCCAGCAAAGTCATCCTTTTAGCTCTTTTTTAAATATCTTTAAAAAATATATAAATTCAGATCTCCAATCAGTGGATTAAAGAAAATTATCATTCAAAAAAGCACATTGGCGTGACACCTAGCTCCCAGAAATCTGCTTTCAGGATCTCATTGCTCTTTCTACCTATGTCATTGGTACCAATATGGGCCATGACCTCTGGCAGTTCACCTTCTTCCCTCAGAATGTCCTGCAGCTGCTCAGTGACATCCTTAAGTCTGGCACCAGGGAGGCAACATACTATCCTGGAGTCACTTCTGCAGCAGCAGAAACATCTGTCTGTTCCCCAACTATTGCTTTCCTGACCTTCATCCCCCCCACCCCTCCTGCCCACCGGTGCACACTTGAGCCACTCATGGTACCATGGACTTGGGTCTGTTGTATTCTCCAGAGGAATGATCGACCTTACCAGTATTCTGACTGAACACCAGTTAGAGAGTGAGATGCACTCGGTGGCCCTTCCAGTACCTGTCTAGTTCTGCTTGACTGTCTACAGGTCATCTATTCCCTCTCTGTCTGCACATCCTTAATATGTGGCATGACGCACATCCAGAAACATGCTATCCACATAGCTGTCCTCACAGATGCAAGCAGTGACACTAGCACCTGCACAAGTTCTGAAACCCAGAGCTCAAGGTCCACCAGCTGATGGCAAAAACTGCACATGTGTTGTCCAGGACACAAGAAGTGTCCTGGAGTTCTCACATGGCACGAGATGTGCATTCCATGGGACTGAGGTATCCTGCTATGCATTTCTTTTTGAGACAAACTAAACTTAACAAAAATTAACCAAAGACTTATTAAAGACTTATTACAAAAGACAGTCACCAGCTTCTCACCTTGTACTAGTGTCACCTCAGGTTTTTTTTTTAACTTCACTCCCTCATGCTCGCGCTCCCTTAGCGCTCCCTCCACTCTGCTGCTCCAGTCCCAAACTCCTTCAGGTCCATGCTCCTTACCTTCAGGCTTTGCTTTCCTGTGATGACACGCCTTGAATTTTTTTGTTCTCTCTCTGCCACACTTTATTCCCCATCTCTCGCCTCTGCTCTCACTCTTGCTAACTCATGTGAGTGTCTGCTCTAATTTTCATGGAGCTTGCCACATGTTTCATGATATATTGTAGAGTGGAGAAACCCAGAGACATCACCCCACATATGATGGAATTGGACTCTTCTAGCCTCACTGCCATTAGGAACAGTGTGGCTGGCAGCATAGCCAATAATTCACACAGTTGCTGCTTTGCCTTCAGTGTTCTCCTTTTCATTGCTGGCCACTAGCTTTTCATATCTCTGTCCTGTTGAGCAGACCTTGGAGAGGACACCACCCTCCGAACAGCGGAGGGGGCCGCACCGAGGTCCAATTTCACTCCCATAGGGTCTGAATCAATAATTCTAATTTTTTTTACAATTTACACCAATAATTATAATCTGAAGGAATGACTCTACATTTGTGAAAGTTAATTTTCAGTACCAGGGAGGTTGTTTGACAGTAACTAAGAGTTATTACACTTTTAAAATTTCACTTAGATTTTAATGGACAAACCCTAACTTTTATTTATTTATTTAGAGATACAGCACTGAAACAGGCCATTTGGCCCACTGGGCCTGTGCCAACCATCAACCACCCATTATACTAATCCTACATTAATCCCATATTCCTACCCCATCCCCACCTTCCCTCAATTCTCCTACCTATACTAGGGGCAATTTATAATGGCCAATTTACCTATCAACCTGCAAGTCTTTGGCTGTGGAAGGAAACCGGAGCACCCGGTGAAAACCCATGCGGTCACAGGGAGAGCTCGCAAACTCCGCACAGGCAGCACCCAGAATTGGACCCAGGTTGCTAGAGCTGTGAGGCTGCGATGCTAACCATTGCTTAGTGGACATCTATCACATCAGTACAGCAACTTCATGCCATTCTATGTATTTGAATGCCAACTCTTTCACAGATACTTGTTGAGCAAAGTTTCTGGAAGAGAAGAGCAATTTGTACAGCAACTTCCCAAATTACACATTTAACTGTGCATGTGTGGACACTGGAAGTTACTGCCCAATTTTTCCTAAATAATAGTGGGTGCTGATAGCCTCACTCCTTTTTCACACCACAAAATCCGGGCGATTAAATCCATTATGTTTGATGTGACTCAATTGGTAGCACTATTGCCTCTGAGTCAAAAGGTTTTGGGCTTAAGTCCCACTCCAGGACCTGAGCACAAAAATCAAGGCTGAGACTCCAGTCCAATACTGAGGGAGTGCTGCATTGTCAGAGATACCGTCTTTCAGATGGGATGTTAAATCAAGGCCCTGCCTGCTCTCTCAGGGAGAGGTAAAAGATCCAATGGCACTATTTTAAAGAAAAGCAGAAGAATTGTTCCCGGTGTCTTAGTGAATATTTATCACTCAATCAACATCATAAATACAAATTACCTGGTCATTATCATATTGCTGCTTGTGGGAGCTTGCTGTGTGCAAATTGGTTGCAAAGATTCCTATATTACAACAGTTGCTACCATTCAAAAGTATTTCATTTGACTATAAAGCACTCTGGGATGTCCTGTGGTCATGAAAGACACAATATAAATGCAAGTCTTTCTTATTATGATTACAACTGCTAATTGCAACTTCGTTGAAAGCTGATGTTTTCCTGTCCTTCTATAGGTAAAGGTTCTTTACCAAATCATTAACTTCCAATGATGCTCACTGTTAGTTGCTAGCAAATATCACATTTCTAGCTCATCTTCCTTCTCCAACTCCAAACCTTTTACTGAAAATTCTACTCTATATTCATCAACTGCATTGTATTGAACAATTTCAGTGCTCAAAACCTTTAACCTATTGTCATTCAGTGGTTGAATTACTGTATCTTCTTCTTATCCATGCCAATCAGTAAGGCATTGAAAATATTGCTTCTTTCAATTTTTCAAAGACACAGTTTATTCACTTTTGAAAATGTGACCAAACAATATCACTCCTTTTTTGTCTATTAACGTTAGTGGTCTCACTATCTCCTCTGGCCTCAAGTGGAATTCTCATAATGTCTCCATTGCAAAGTTGCCTCCAGAAATAAGTTCTTTTCAAAGTGAGCACCTCTCTTTCTTTCAGCACTATTTAATTCCGTATAAAGTCCAAGTACACAGAATACTGGAATATTGCTGCCATATCTGGAGAAAGCTTTCCTGGTCATTTCATTGCATGCTTAGGACTATTTACAAGAAAAATTAGTGCTGTTATTCCTCTATTGTGTGCACAGTTTCCAGATGCAATGGAAGGGCTAAAGGAAAGGAGATCCATGATGTTGGGTCTCCGTCCTTTTGTGTTCCCTTGGGACTTCTGGTGCTACCCCTGAGGTATAGGAGTGAGGTGCCTGTACCAACAGCGAGGACATGCATGGTATTGGGAAGGAAATAATGGGGAGAGTCAAATGGAAGCATCTGCCTCATTCTCCTCTGGGTAACATTTCTGAGCACACATTTGAAAAGGTGCCCAAAGAAGTTGATTTTAACATAATAAAAACAAGAAATGCTGGAACCACTCAGCAGGTCTGGCAGCATCTGTGAAAAGAGAAGCAGAGTTAACGTTTCGGGTCAGTGACCCTTCTTCGGAACGGACAAATATTAGAAAAGTCACAGGTTATAAGCAAGTGAGGTGGGGGTGGGGCAAGAGATAACAAAGGAGGTCTAGATTGGACCAGGCCACATAGCTGACCAAAAGGTCACGGAGCAAAGGCAAACAATATGTTAATGGTGTGTTGAAAGACAAAGCATTAGTACAGATTAGGTGTTAATACACTGAATATTAATTTTAACACTTGTGTCTGACATATCTTCAGGAGCTAAGAGGAGCAGGCAGCAATGATCTGAAAAGTTAAGTGGCGATAATGGCTTTCTGCAGCAATTCAGAGTTGGATGCTGTGCCCTGATCTGAGGAGACATAAAGAACAGTTGATTTCATTGAACTATGTGTTTAACTTTGATATGTCTGGAGCAAAGAGTGACAGACACAAGATATTATTAGCTGAAAATCTTCAAACACATTCAACAATTTCAGCAACCTTGTACATTTCACTGGATTTGTTAGTTGATGGATAGAAAGGCCTTTTTGCTGGCTGCAGTCTCATGTTTTTGATTTTAATTTTTTTTTTCATTACTGGCAGTAGATCCTCTATTGGAAATATTTTTATATTTTATGATGATAATCTTTTCTTGTAAGCTGATAAGAAAGGAGTACCAGAAATGGGACAGAGATAGAGACTGAAATTTTACTACTCCCCTACATGCGTGGGATGATGGTGGTGGGGGTGTGGGTGGGGGCATAAAATTGATTGGGAGACAGGGGGCGCCATTCCTGACATCTTCCCACCCCTGCTGCAATTTTATGCGGGTCAGCAGCAGCAAGAAACGGCCTGCCCGCTCTAGGCCAATCAAGGCCCTTAATTGGCCAATTAACTTCCACTTCAGGGCCTCCTTGCACCACAGCTGGTATTTTGCCAGTGGCTGGCAGGCAGCTGAGGCCTCCAGAATGGCGCCAGATAAAACCTGGCGGCCTTCTTGTGGGCTGGGTGGGCCCTCTTGATTGGGCACCCACAGCCCAACTGCCCCCACTGCACAACAGTCCACCAACCCCCAACCGAGCCCCTTGTCTCACAGGGCCTGGCCGATTATCCCTGGCAAGGACCCAAAAGCTTACTTTGGTTCTGGGGCCATCGTCCGTCTTGCTTCTGTTGGCTGGGTGCAGTCCTAGCAATGGCCACCGCTCCCAGTGGCACTGCTGGGACTGAGAGCTGCTAGCCCACTGATTGGCTGGCAGCTCCATTAGGTGGGACTGCCTGCCTCAGAGAGGTGGAGGTTCCTCCCAAGGCCAATTAAGGGCCTGGGGAGCGTAAAATCCCAGAGTGGCTCCCCAGGCCCAGCCGAGGCAGGCTCACTCCCAACATTTTGGCCGTTGGAGGGGCCTCCTGCCCAACATTAAATTCCGGCCAAAGAAATAGCCACCTAACTGATTGAAAAAAAATCATTATCAGTTAAGTAGCATTTTCCATGAGGCCGCAGCGCCAATCATGTTCTCGAAACGATATCACTGTCTCCTATAGAAAAATGCAAGTCACAAAAAGTAAATGATATTCCTACTAAAAGGTTAACTTGTTTCTCACAAACAGTTTTTCCACCTTATATGGATTTCTCCACAACTATCCCAGTCTATTGTGCCTAAAACACACTATGCTACTTCTATGCAATAGCTTTGACACTCAGCATATGCATTTGGCACCTGACTTAAGGTTGATACAAATTAACATCTCAATGTAAAGTGGGAGAAAGGGACAAAGCAGCTAACTATAGTTTAGTATACGCCACCTACGGTAAAAGTGCGAAGAGAAATGCAGACTGGTTTCAATCTCATAATGAAGAGCTGGAACCTGTCATAGCCGCTAAGCGCATTGCACTGTTGAACTACAAGAAAGCCCCCAGCGATTTAACATCTGCAGCACTTAAAGCAGCCAGAAGTACTGCACAAAGAACAGCTAGGCATTGCGCAAACGACTACTGGCAACACCTATGCAGTCATATTCAGCTGGCCTCAGACACCGGAAACATCAGAGGAATGTATGATGGCATGAAGAGAGCTCTTGGGCCAACCATCAAGAAGATCGCCCCCCTCAAATCTAAATCGGGGGACATAATCACTGACCAACGCAAACAGATGGACCGCTGGGTTGAGCACTACCTAGAACTGTACTCCAGGGAGAATGTTGTCACTGAGACTGCCCTCAATGCAGCCCAGCCTCTACCAGTCATGGATGAGCTGGACATACAACCAACCAAATCGGAACTCAGTGATGCCATTGATTCTCTAGCCAGCGGAAAAGCCCCTGGGAAGGACAGCATTACCCCTGAAATAATCAAGAGTGCCAAGCCTGCTACACTCTCAGCACTACATGAACTGCTATGCCTGTGCTGGGACGAGGGAGCAGTATCCCAGGACATGCGCGATGCCAATATCATCACCCTCTATAAAAACAAAGGTGACCGCGGTGACTGCAACAACTACCATGGAATCTCCCTGCTCAGCATAGTGGGGAAAGTCTTTGCTCGAGTCGCTCTGAACAGGCTCCAGAAGCTGGCCGAGCGCGTCTACCCTGAGGCACAGTGTGGCTTTCGTGCAGAGAGATCGACCATTGACATGCTGTTCTCCCTTCGTCAGATACAGGAGAAATGCCGTGAACAACAGATGCCCCTCTACATTGCTTTCATTGATCTCACCAAAGCCTTTGACCTCGTCAGCAGACGTGGTCTCTTCAGACTACTAGAAAAGATCGGATGTCCACCAAAGCTACTAACTATCATCACCTCATTCCATGACAATATGAAAGGCACAATTCAACATGGTGGCTCCTCATCAGAGCCCTTTGCTATCCTGAGTGGTGTGAAACAGGGCTGTGTTCTCGCACCCACACTTTTTGGGATTTTCTTCTCCCTGCTGCTTTCACATGCGTTCAAATCCTCTGAAGAAGGAATTTTCCTCCACACAAGATCAGGGGGCAGGTTGTTCAACCTTGCCCGTCTAAGAGCGAAGTCCAAAGTACGGAAAGTCCTCATCAGAGAACTCCTCTTTGCTGACGATGCTGCTTTAACATCTCACACTGAAGAGTGCCTGCAGAGTCTCATCGACAGGTTTGCGGCTGCCTGCAATGAATTTGGCCTAACCATCAGCCTCAAGAAAACGAACATCATGGGGCAGGACGTCAGAAATGCTCCATCCATCAATATTGGCGACCACGCTCTGGAAGTGGTTCAAGAGTTCACCTACCTAGGCTCAACTATCACCAGTAACCTGTCTCTAGATGCAGAAATGAACAAGCGCATGGGTAAGGCTTCCACTGCTATGTCCAGACTGGCCAAGAGAGTGTGGGAAAATGGCGCACTGACACGGAACACAAAAGTCCGTGTGTATCAGGCCTGTGTCCTCAGTACCTTGCTCTACGGCAGCGAGGCCTGGACAACGTATGCCAGCCAAGAGCGACGTCTCAATTCATTCCATCTTCGCTGCCTTCGGAGGACACTTGGCATCAGGTGGCAGGACTATATCTCCAACACAGAAGTCCTTGAAGTGGCCAACACCCCCAGCTTAGACACACTACTGAGTCAGCGGCGCTTGAGATGGCTTGGCCATGTGAGCCGCATGGAAGATGGCAGGATCCCCAAAGACACATTGTACAGCGAGCTCGCCACTGGTATCAGACCCACCGGCCGTCCATGTCTCCGCTATAAAGACGTCTGCAAACGCGACATGAAATCGTGTGACATTGATCACAAGTCGTGGGAGTCAGTTGCCAGCATTCGCCAGAGCTGGCGGGCAGCCATAAAGACAGGGCTAAATTGTGGCGAGTCGAAGAGACTTAGTAGTTGGCAGGAAA
Organism: Heterodontus francisci; assembly: GCF_036365525.1. Lineage (NCBI taxonomy): Eukaryota > Metazoa > Chordata > Chondrichthyes > Heterodontiformes > Heterodontidae > Heterodontus > Heterodontus francisci. The sequence continues at coordinate 109,826,854 of NC_090376.1, forward strand.
AAAGACAGAGGCGCAAGGGGAGAGCCAACTGTGCAACAGCCCCGACAAACAAATTTCTCTGCAGCACCTGTGGAAGAGCCTGTCACTCCAGAATTGGCCTTTATAGCCACTCCAGGCGCTGCTTCACAAACCACTGACCACCTCTAGGCGCGTATCCATTGTCTCTCGAGATAAGGAGGCCCAAAAGAAAGAAAGTTGGCAAGCTTCTAGAGGCCACAATACTAGATAAAATGAATACACATCCAGAAAGACATAGATTAATTAAGAACAAGTAGCACAAATTTGTAAAAGGCAAGTCATGCCTAACAGATGTAATAGCATTAGTTGACAAAGGAAATGCTGTGGATGTTGTGGATCTGTGTTTTTGAACGAATTTGATATGGTGTTACACATGAGGCTTGTTGATAAAATTACAGCACAATGTATTAAAAGGAGTGAGGTAGCATGAAGTTGGTTGAAGAATCAGAATTAGAGAATAATGGTTAATGTATTGTTACGACCAGGTGAGAAAGAGGTCTATGGTTCCCTTTCAGCATTCGCCTGGTCGTAGCGTAATAGGGTTTAATTTTGAAAATACCATGTTTTTAGCTCCCCCTTCGTGAATCTTTGGTTACCGCTTTCCAATTATAAGGCAAAGAAACCAGCACAAACAGGCTTTCTTAGGTTTAGTTTAGTTTAGTTTAGTTTAGAGATACAGCACTGAAACAGGCCCTTCGGCCCACCGAGTCTGTGCCGATCTTGCTGAAATGTATTAAACTTAAACTTAAACTCTAATTCAGTTAATGTCTACGGATGCACGACGCGCCCACACTAGCATGCATTCGCGATACACACATGCAAATAGAGACAGAAAAGCACAGAAGAAAAATAAAGCGGAAAAGTTTGAGACAATATCTGAAGAGATTTTGTTATGATTCTTTGAGCTCAGTGTGAAGTCCTTGATTGTAGGAAGATCTTGCTTTTCATTGGGGCCCAGTATTCTTCTTAAATCTTGTTACCTGTAGGAGACTTTTCTCTCTTGGGGTTCATGTGTTTTCAGTGGATTCAAAGGCTTGTGAGAAAGTGATGGGAGCAGGCAGACAGGAGAGGCTATGGCAAGCCAGCCAGGAGAGATCTTCTCAGTCCAGGAGCATTCTGCTTTTCTGTTTATACAAATTCAAAAAACTCAGTTTGCCCAGCAGGTTAGTCATGTGACTAGCTGGCATGTTTGTTTGTGTATTCATCCATTTTAGCAGTCAACCTGGAATGTGGGCTCCCCCACCTTCAACATCTGGTGATCAAAAGTCCATTGTGGGTTGAATGTGTCAGGGAATGGCCCCTTGTCCTTTCCAAGCACTGTCTGATAATATGCAAATTAATTTCCAGCCAAGGGTCCATTGTGGGTTGGATGTGTCAGGGAATGGCCCTTTGTCCTTTCCAAGCACTGTCTGTTAATATGCAAATTAATTTCCAGCCAAGGGTCCATTGTGGGTTGGATGTGTCAGGGAATGGCCCCTTGTCCTTTCCAAACACTGTATGTTAATATGCAAATGTTTTTTCCAGATAAGATCTGGCAATTTTTTAAAGCAAGTCCTTTCTTCACTGCAATAACCATTTGAAATTTATTGTCCATGTGGCAAAATTAATATGCCTCATGCTTGGCAGGCGGGGGCCTGAATGACACCTCCAAACCCAACGGAAAGAAATGCGATTTGAGAAAAGCACATTTCATTAAAAGGTTCGAGAGAAAAATGTAAGATACAGAAAAAATCATGCATTACCCTCATTCATTCTAATTCATTCATTAATCCTAAAACCTATTAAAATTGTCCCTTTTTGGCATCTCAATAAACATGTGGTTCTTTTTTGCGGAAGTTTCTCTTCCATTTGTTCATTTCCAAGGCTGCCTAGGATCTTTGTTCCTGTTTTTTTCAGGAGAGTCAGTAGTGGGTGGGTCTATCCTGAACTCTCCTTTAGTGCTTTACTGAGTCATGCAAAGGCTTTTGACTTTAGAGGGATGGGAAGTTTTCTTTTTTCTGACCGCGGAGGAGGATTCTTTGCTAATCTCCCCTTTGTCCTCTGGGACACTCCTGCCTGCAGGCATTTGTGCAGACTCTATTGAACTCCCCTGTGGCAATTCGACTAAGTGAGGCATCACCCTCATGGTTTCTTTGCCCCATAGATGTCTTTCTTTGTCTCTGCATGTTCCTGTATATGCTGTTAGCAACTCTGGTGGGGTGCTTCTAGTGTCTGCATTTACAGAGAAGGATGTGGGGTCTAACATTTCACATTTCTCGGGGTTGGTTGACCGGACAGTAGGGGTTTTCACCTGGGATTCCTCCTAGACCTCCTTTAACCTGACCTCCTGGTCACTTTTTCCCCTTCCCTGTCTAACCTTTTGCCAGCCTTTTACATGCCTGTCCCCTTTTGTTCTTGGCAGAAGTCCCTTACAGTTCACCAGCCCCCTGCTGGAGGATTCTCCTAACACTGGTACTGGATTTAGGGGTGCAGGTTTCACTGTAGGTTGGGTTTCCCCTCAACCTGGCACATGTGGCAACGCCTGCAGTACTCCACCACATCTTTGTGGAGTATTGGCCAGTCAAACTGCTGTCTTATGTGGCTTTGGTCTTTCGTACTTCTGCATATACAGCCACTGTAGTCTCGTGGGCCCTTCTTAATACTTCTCTTCGGTACCACTGTGGCAACACTAACTGGTGAACTACTGTCCACTCCTTGCTCTCAGGTCTGTGAGGAGAATTCCATTTCCTTATCAGTACCTCATTGTTTTTAATAGTAGCAATCAGGGACTCCCTCTGCTTCACTTTCAGACTGGGCCGCCTGTGCTAACTCTTGCAATACTGGGTCGGCTCACTGAGCCTCAGCTAGGGAAAATTAATTTAATTCATTCCCTGTGTCTCCTAATTTTCCAAAGAAAGTGTCAGACAGGCAGAACTCATGGTCATCTGCCTGCAGTGCCAATTCAGTCTCCTCTGGGGGAGCTGGTTTGTGATCAACTGCGCATTCTGGGAAACTGCAGGGGCCCGTCTCCTATCACTGCCTTGTCTCTCTGACCTCCTGCAGTCTTTCTTTCACTACTGGGGGGGCTACCACCTTTATCCCTATCATTTCATTACCTAGGAGCAGGTCAACCCTGTCCGCAGGCAAACTAGGGACAATCCCTACGGTCACCGGTCCCAAAACTAGGTCGCACTCCAGGTGCACCCGGTGTACAGGTACAGGCATACACTGCCCTCCAATACCATCCACCACCATTCTGGTGTTCACTGCACTCTCTGTGGGAAAGGTCAGGCCTTTTCCCAGTAAAAGGGTCTAGTGGCCCCTGTATCCCTGAGAATTACTATGGGCTTGCTTGCCCCACTCGAGGGATCTGGGGTTATTTCCTCTTCAGGCAGGAAACCTTGATAACCCTTAGGAATTCTATTAAATTTTCCCGCACTTGCAGCCATAAGCTTCCTGGGTCTCCCTCTACTGTAGTTAAAGCTATAGCTTGTTCTGCTGTGCTTTCCATCAGATTCCCTTCTTCACTGAGCGGGTGTACCCTGATTAACCCGATTGGTTTTCCCTTTAGTTTCCAGCAGTCAGCTTTTAAATGCCCTTTTCTTTTACAATAGAAGTACATAGGTCTCCAGCTCTCATTCCTACTCATAGCACCTCACTTTTTGGCTAGAGAAGTGCCCCCTGTGTTTCCTGCTTTCCTTTCTCTCCCAGCACTGCTTGGGCTCCTATCACCTTCCCACCCTTTTTCCTTTTCAGACTTGTGCAGGTGACTAGGGAAGGTTCTCCCCTGGGAAACCAACTTATAAATTAAAGCAAACCTATCGGCCAGAACGGCCGCCAGCCAGGCTCTCTGGTCTTGCTGCTCTTCTACATGGGTCTTTATGGAGAGTGGGAAAGAGTGTTTAAATTCCTCTAACAGAATTACTTCTCTGAGATTCTCATAGTTGAGTTGTACTTTAAGAGCCTTCAGCCACTGGCCAAAAGCCGGCTGCTTAGTTCTTTCAAACTCTAGATAAGCTTGCTTCTTGAGGGTTCTAAACCTTTGGCGATAGGCTTCGGGTACTAATTGATATGTCCCAAGGATAGCATGTTTTGTCAGTTAATAATTTGATGAACTCTCATCTGGCAACGGGGAATAAACCTCTTGGGATTTTCCAGTTAGCTTGCTTTGTCGTAAAAGAGGCCAGGTCTCAGCTGGTCATTTTAGCTGCCTTTCCAGTTTCTCAAAGGACACAAAAAATGTTCCTACATCTTCTTCATTGAATCTTGGAATTTGTTGAGCTAGCTTTAACAATTTTGTGCCCAGCCCTGAATTACGCTCCTCCATATTGGCCATGCTTTCACTGGGGTTACTCTGTCGCCCCTGAGTTAATTCAAGCCATTTCAGCTCTCTTTCTTCACATTCCTTATGGAATATTCTTTCTCTCCCCATCTCCTGCCTTTCATTTTCTTCACGTGCCTTCTAGAAGGTTTTCTCTTTCCCCCTCTCCTCTAATTAAAGTTTCCTCTGTTCCAATTGTATCTTTGCTAGCAGTACCCTGTCAGGATCTGCTTCTAACCCTGTTTCTGCTTCTTCAGATTCAAGAGAAAAATGATTGGCCACTTACCTTAGGAGTTCAGACTTCCTAGCTTTGTCACGTACAGTGATCCCACACTGCTCAGCCATTTACCTCAATTCCTCCATAGACGGTGCTTTTAACTTATCCCAAGTTACTTCACCCTGGCTTGGAGAGCTACTAGCTTCAGTGCAGACATGTTAGTATTCAAGCACACACAACCACAAGAGAACATGTGTTGAAATCTTGCTTTTTTTTTGTCTGTGGGTAAAATTCCGGGCACTAGGACCCAAATTTCTGTTACAACCAGGTGAGAAAGAGATCTAGGGTTCCCTTTCAGCCTTCGCCTGGCCATTCAGCCCATCATATCCATGCTTGCTCTCTGCAAGAGCAACTCAGCTAGTTCCACTCCCCTGCTCTTTCCATACAACCCTGCAAGGTTTTTCTCTTTAGATAATTAACCAACTTCCTTTTGAAAACCACAATTGAATCTGTCTCCATCAAACTCTCAGGTAGTGCATTCCATATCTTAACCGCTCACTGAGTAAAAAGATTTCCTCATGTCGTCTTTGGTTCTTCTGCCATTCATCTTAAATTGGTGTCCTCTGGTTCTCAACCCATCTGCTAATGGGAACAGTTTCTCCCTATCTGCTGTGTCCAGACCCCTCAAGATTTTAAACATCTCTGTCAAATCTCTTTTAAACCTTTTCTTCTCTATGGAGCCCCAGCTTCTCTAATCTAGCCACATAACTGAAGTCCCTCATCCCTGGAATCATTCTCACAATGCATTCTCTGTAATGTATGGGGTTTGAAGTACTGTAAACAATTCCTCAAACTCTCCTTTCTTTCTTAAAATCGCAACTTTGCATTGTTTGGTGGCGTTTCTGCACAGGCTTGGATTTTACAATTAGTGGCACTGCTGACCTCAGAAAAAGCTGTCCACAAAGATTTAGCAGGCTGAGGAGAATTGACTTTCCCGACTCCAACATGACTTTGAATCCAGTGCAATTTATAGGGGATCTGTAGCATTCAGCTGAAGTCACCAAGCAGGCTGATTAGTCAATCATATTGAAGAAGTCTCACAGACAGCAAAGCAGGAAGTAAAAAGTATGGATTATAAATCACTTTTTAATAATTTTGCAGAAAGCAAAAATAAAGTTTGGGACAAACATATAGGATTAAGGTAGAAGCTGAAATAACATAAATACATGTGAATAATTTTATATATTTTATAAATCTTGCAATTTTTAGATGCTGTTGGAATGTCACTGAACACTTGTAAAATTAGTTTTCAGGGCCAGAAAGATTGTTAAGCAGTAATTATGACTTAATATGCTATTAAAAACTCAGTTACACCTTATTCAACAAGGCCTAACATTTTAAAAATTTTTTATAGGGAGATAAAATGTTAAATTTCACATCATATCACTGATACTGTGTTGATTGGATCTGCAAACACGTAACTGCATAGCCTATAGAGGAGCAGGGTGTCACTGACTGCAACTTCTAGATTTCTTTGTACCATAAGTTGCTGTTACTTTTACACAGTAATGACAGTGAGTACTCAGATTTGCCATCATTGCAGTGCAAATTCTGGGCCATTGTCCCTTAAATAAGAACAGAGCAGAGTACATGTCCCGTCAAGCCTGCCCCACCATTCAATATGATCATGGCTGATCTTGGGTTTCAATTCCACTTTCCTGCCCACTCCCCATATCCCTTGACTCCCTGAGAGACCAACAATTTGTCTATCCCAGCCTTAAGTATATTCAACAATGGAGCATCCACTACCCTATGGGGCACAGAATTCCAAAGATTCACAATCCTTTGAGTGAAGAAATCTCGTCTCCTCTCAGTCCTAAATAATCGACCCCTTATCCTAAGACTGTGGCCCCATGTTTTAGATACCCAAGCATTGTCAAAATAGGAATCAGATCTTCTTTGAAGCTCTAACAAGCTGATGGTCACTTGATAGGTCAAGATTATAAATGATTGCAGTGCAGAACCCATGAAAAGTAATATAACTGGTTAAGGCAAACTTCTCTTGGATAAAGTAGGAAGAAGTCCCCATAGACTCCTGGAGATATTGCGAGCATAATAACCAGCCCCAAAATAGCGACAACACATGAGCATGAATATTATTTGCATATCGCGGCAGTGCGCTTTGAAGTCGGCGGCCTTCAGGGGCGGATGCGCCATCACTGAGCCCCTGCGATATTTCGCATGGGGGCTCATTTAAATGAAGAGGGCAGAGCGGCTCCTCCATCCCCAGCAATGGAATCCGGCGCCATTTCTAAAGGGCTTCAAGCCCTTCAGTGCTATTTAAATGTTTAAAGAGACAGGGCTGTAACAAAATTGAAATAAACTTTAATTCACACTTCTAATCACCTCTCCCATCACTCCCAATGAATAAGCCATTGCTCTTTTGTCCTATCCCCCACAAAAAAGTGAGTTTACACTCACAACCTTCCCCCCCAAACTTTATTCCCTTTGACCCTAAACCCATTCCCACCATCCAATCAGAGGGGTTTTCCCTGCTCCCCCTCCTGCTCCCTCCCCACCGAAGGCACGTGAGTTGCAGGCGGTGACCGTAATATCAGCCTGGGATGGCCTTCAGGGCAAGGTATGTTGATTTGCATGTTTTTTCATTGATTGTAATATTGAAATGAATGTCCCGCCGCTATGCAGCGGGGCGGCTGCACGGAGGCCTCGCCACCGCCGGTAAATGCGGCAGGGCCTTCTCTGCATCGGAGGTCATGGCGGGCTTCTCCTTGAAGAATTTTACGGGCTCCCCCGCCACGACCCCCAGTGCCGGAGGGCTCATAAAATTCAACCCATTATTTTATTGTTTTAAGGGACTTATGTTGATATGGTGAGTTGAATGTTAAACCACATAATCATATTGACACAGGTTTCCAAAAATGAGCAGCATTTAATATTTGGAGAAATCTCTCAGATAAAGTTCCAGTTCCGAAGAAGGGTCACTGACCCGAAACGTTAACTCTGCTTCTCTTTCCACAGATGCTGCCAGACCTGCTGAGTGATTCCAGCATTTCTTGTTTTTGTTTCAGATTTCCAGCATCCGCAGTATTTTGCTTTTATTCTCTCAGATAAAGTGTTGTGTTGAATTTAAATAATTCCTTATATTGACAGAAATCATTTACAGAAGAGCTGGCAATTTTTAGTAATAGATTTCATTGAAGTTGTTGAGTGAATTGAACCCAAGTTCAACACTCTCTTCCTCATCTCACCAGCAAAAATCTTTAGATACAATTTTGTCTGGCATTTCTGTTTAATTGCACTGTTTATTTCAGTGCAATTCCACCAATATTACAGTAACCAGCAAAAAAGATTGTGAAATTTTAAACACAAATTACATTCAGAGCAAATCAAGTTTCTGCAATCTTTTGCACTAGTTTTAAAAACAACACAATGGAAGCCAGCCCCAACCACAAAATAAGACACAACCCCAGGATGAATTAATCACCATTGGGCGTTTCCGCTAATTGCGCTCATTTGCAGGCCTTCAAGGAGGCTCCAAAAATTAAGCTAAAAAATGTAGTGGAAGGACACGAATAGGTATGTTTTGAAAGGTTTTGAATGTAATTTTAAAAATAAACTAATCTAACTAGAAAATAGTTTCATGTATGTTTTAAAAGTAATTTCCAGTGATTTAAAATTGGGTTGCTTATAGTGATGTATTGACACTAAAGCTTATTTCTTGTGATAAACCCATTTTCAGGTGTGTCAATCAAATTTTACCGAATTACTACTCTTAACAATATCAGAGAATATTTTGAAAGCAAATTTTTAAAAAAGTAACATGTCATTTTAAAACATGGCCAATTGTACTGATTAAGTGTTTGGTGATATGCAAATGAGTTTGAATGTAAACTCGAGGAGAAAAAACACTTTTCAAAATGTGCACTATTTTGGGTGCAACTTGTGCCAGAATCACCAAATGATGAATTTTATACCTTTTTTAAAAACGCAGTATAATAAAAAAACAATGCAATGATCTGACAGAAGGTTATTTGTGGGAATAAAAGGTGATGGGCTAGAATTTACTGTAAAAATAACGGTGAAGCTCACAGTGCTCATCATTAGTTCTGCACAAATCAGACAGAAACTTCAGGTGAGAGCAGATTGGCAGTTAAATGCAAAAATCTGAAAGATATTCGAGAGTCACAGCTCTTCTGTAAGTTAGGTGAAAACAACATTTCGCTGTCTGGCTCCCCATTCAAACGTATTGAATGCTGTGAAGATCCTGTACCCACATGGTAGATATGAACTAAACTCACCACAAGAAGTTAGGGCTTATCCATTTCAGTCTATGTATGCTTTTCAAGGTGTGATAAGACTTACTGACAAACAATCTCTCTGCCATTGAAAATTAACTTATACATGTGTGGTATCTCATTCCTTCCTTGGATTTTAATTGCTCTTGGAGATTTAAAAACTTAGTTTTTTACATTTTCTTTCCACTTCTTTTTTCTTTCCCAATCTAATTTTTATTTCCCTCTCTTTAATTCACTTTCCAAACCTGTTTTGACATTATATTTATGATTCTAGCTTACACTTCCTAGTTCATCCTCTGCGCTGTTCATTAACAATACTTCAATCTGATTGGTTAAGGACACACACATTCCCTTGTCCAGTTCACACAGGGCCCAGATGCCCTGTTGAGGGTGCCGTGCTGTTTGGACCTCTAACTTACAGCAACCTCCAATGCAAAAAGTCACAGAAATTAAATGGGAAAGGTCATGTCTAACAAACGGCAGTGCCATTCATTCACTAGCTACAGAAAATTCTCGTCCAATATATCAGTGAGTTTTTACACATTTATGTCCTTTTTAATTGCACTGTAAGTTTTTTTTTTAGTATCAGCTTTTATGTGATGTATCTAGAATTAACAAATGGTATTTCTGTAAAAAGTCCATAAACGTTGGGCATTTGTTAGGATAGAGTGAAGATGTTAAAACATACATGGCTATCCTAATGGATAGATCTCCACCTACAGACCAAGTAAGCCTATCCTTTGAAACAGTATGCAAGTATCACTGATTTTCAGTGAGTGTCACAGTTTTAAAATAGTTATTACAACCTCAGTGAAAAATCCGTATTTATACTTTTCCAACATTTTGTACCATTGAATATGCAGCTCAGGTTGCAAATGTTTAATTCATAGTAAATATCAATAAAAAAGGGTAAAAACATCCAGCAGCTGGAATACTAAGAGAGCCATAAAACATCAATGCAGCAATTGTATGATCTAACATTTGTAAAAACAATCTGTTGAGTGGGCTGATGTCAGGGTTGGTTCACTATTCTCGATAATCTTATTGAAATCTCATTGAGAGTTTTGGCAATTCTAAAATATTCAGTTTTTCCAACACAAAGCAGAATGGAGGGTATAAACATCCTAATAATGAATGTTGTCTTCCAATAAACCGAATTCAAATCATATACAAATTAGTATGGATTATTCTCTAAATAGGCTCCAATTTATTACAATTAAAGAAATTAAACGATCTTGAACATTACAATGATTCAGTAAAATGTAATGGACCTGTGAAAATAAAGCTCAGTGTGATTTTTTTTATTACATCTCTGAATGCTTTGTGTTTACAGTCAACATTACAATTTATGGCTTGGATTTTGCGGTCAGTGGCGAAGCGACTGTGCTCACCGTTGACCTCAAAGAAATATGTCCACAAAGATCTAGCAAACGATGTGGTGTGGGTTTCCCCTTTCCTCATGTTAATTTAAATCTGAGGCCGTATCAAGGGGATCCAGCAACAATGATGTCTTCAAGCAGGTTATGCAGCCAATCACATAGAATAATTCTCACAGACAGCAAGCCTGGAAATAAAATGCACTGGTTATCCTTCACTTTTTAATCATTTTACTGAGAGTTAAATAAAGATGGGAAAATACATTAGAAGGTGCAATATCATAAACAAACTTTCAAAAACATATTTTTATTACATTAAAAACTGGATTATCTTTATCATAATGGCAAATTTGGCATTGTACGAATATAAAATTAGTTTTCCAGGGCCAGAAAGGTTTTTCAGCAGTAGTTATAATTTAGTATGCCATTGAAAAACTTAGTTATACCTCATTGAAACTGTTAGTTTCCCAGTTGTAACGATGACGAATGCTGACAGTTTTACCATCATTACAACGACAAAATCTAGGCCAATACTTCTGATTCTATTGTACTTGAATCTCACTTTGTATTTCCTATATATATAGTGGAATCTGACCGGTTGTTAATCTCAACTCTTTTTCCCTTGATTTTGATGTGCTCATTTGTCTGTTTTAATCAAATATTTTAATTTAAAAAATTGGTGCCTATCAAGAGGTGTGACAGTTTATGGATTGAAAAACTGATCACTGTACTGCTGCTAACTCATCAGATGGTTTACTATGCCCTACATGCTTGCATTTGCTCCATTTGGCAATGTGTCTGGAGCCATGAGATTAGTCTTGGCATACTGTTTCATTCATTAAAGAAGAATTGGTGCGTCAATGCCATTTAAGTGCAGACACCTTAAAGAAGAAGCACTGCCTTCCTACTTTAAGATGTGCTTTTATTTTTCTTACTTTAGCTTGTATTGATGAAACTTGTCTTTATTACCACCTAGCTTTCCCAAAAAAATCATGTAGGCTCATATCTCGCACGTGTATTTGTTCCCAGCAAGGTCCTGTGAAAAAGAGAGATAGAAAGAAAAGGTTCCTAAGCACTTTACCTCCAATTACTGTATTATTTAGTGCAGCCACTATTGATATGTGGATACGTGTAGTAACCAATCTGCACATTGTAAGCTCCCACACACAGCAAAGAGATGAATGCCTAGTTCATCTGTTCAGCTCAAAAGGTGTTAATGGTATTTGCTTGTGTTCTGGGATGGAGGGAGATGAATGTGATCATTAATATTTGCTTTCCCAACAGACCAGAATGCAATTTTAAGATTTTTAAACAAACTAAGCACTTTTGTCTTAATAACCAAAAATTATTTTTTTTACCTTGAGATTTATTTCAAGTGTCTTAAGTTGTGCTATTGTGACTGTGAAAGCAAATTCTAATTGTCTATATATACGTGTTAAAGCTGTTAGTGCACTCACATAATATCCATTTGTTTGCTGTAAAACTAACATTCCCAGCAAGATATTAATATTAAATATTGAGTTACAAAGATCTTAAAATGTCACAGTGAGTAGTGTCCAGGTTGAATTAGCTCAGGGTATGAAAGCTGAAATGAGACTTTACATTATTCTAACACCATTTACAATCCCTGGTAAACTGTCATTGGAAAGATATCTAAATTGTTACCAGCCATACAAATCTTTTAAAATTGGTTCTGCTGCTTCTAATCATACTGAACTAAAACAACAAGGAGTGTTATCCAGTGACCACACTCCTTGGGAAACTGTGAGCCAGGTTCTCGACAAAACCAAAATACTGCGGAAGCTAGAAATATGAAATAAAAACCGAAAATGCTGGAAATACTCAGCAGGTCTGGCAGCATCTGTACAGCGAGAAACAGAGTTAACGTTTCACAGACCTGAAACATTAACTCTGTTTCCCTCTCCACAGATGCTGTCAGGTCTGCTGAGCATTTCTAGCATTTTCGGTTTTTATTTGGGCCATGCTGTCAGCTGGCCTCACGATCTTGGACTATCAACTTGAACAGTTTGATGGGAGAGGGTAGTGTCGAATAAGACCAACCCACCTTTGAGGAAGATCACACGAAGCTGCTCAGTGCTCTGGTTACAGAGCTCTTAACATTGTTCTATGTTGATACTTCTGCCATTGGCAGCAGTGGCATGGCATTCCTCACTGATAGCATGTTCTCAGCATGAAGGAAATGCACTCTGAATTTTAAACAACATTTGGATCCCAGGTTTTACTGGGTTTTCAGGTCAAAAGAGAAGTGGCTCTTCCTTCTGGTCATCAAAGGAGGAACCAGGGCAGAGAACTGCATTTAAAAAGGGTAGAATAGAGATCTGGGGCAAGATCTAACCATGGACTTCGGGGCCATGATGTTGAGATGAAATGGGGCTCACAAACCCACACATGCCAGTAGCGGACAAGCTCAGCTATTTTCCCGGAGGTGGCCTCCTATTTGGCTGCCTTCGGGCTCGCTTAAGGATGGTGGATGGGATGTAGCTGCTGCCAGGCCAATCAGAGGGCTGGCAGGTCTAGAACCTCGGTAGCCCTATCAGGAGAGGTGGGCATTGCTGAGAGAGGTCAGGGATCAAGAGGGTGCCTCAACATGAAGATGCCCTAGGAAAGACAAATTTTAAATTAAAGATCAGAGGGACCAAGCAGGCATCTCCAGGTGACCCAGTGGGGCCGCCGGAATGGCCTTCCCTGCCTGCAGCTCCCTCCTTGAGGCATGGAGACTCCAGCTCTAATGGCCTCTTGGGTTGCCAAAGGGAGGCTGCCTCCCTGAAGCACGCGGTGGGGGCTGCTCCACCACCAACAAAATGCCAGAGAGGAATCAACCCTAAGTGGATCGTTAATTATTTAAGTTGGCTGCCTGTCTCCATTCAGCGGGCAGCCGCTTGGCATTTAGTATCGCCACCAGGAACGTACCTACCGGCAGGATTGCGTCACAGAGCCCTCCCGACGCAGCTCCCCACTTTTTCCAACCACCCCCACCTCCCAGCCCGCGATTTTGGGGCTGGGAAAATCCTGCTCCGGAGTCCCTGATTGAAAGCATCTCTCCCAGAGCCCAATCACAAGCAAAGAAGTACCCTTAACGGTCTGATGTGGAGCAGAGTGTGGCTTATGTTAAGTGAATCATGCATACTTCAACAACATGCAACCCCTTAATTCATTGTGACAACAGGGGTAGATTAAAACTATTGTCCAGACAATTGGCAGAGCATGCTGCTAGCCGACTGACAGTGCCAATCTGAAGCTCACTGGCTCCAGGCAGCCCAAAGCCCAACCCAGCCGGCATCAAGGCAGATCCTATGGCACAGGTCGGGGGCGTCATTGGAAAGAGGGAACCTGGGGCAGCAGTGGTCCAGATTATTTTTGTGAAGGTCATGGATGCACTCTGACTCCTCCTGGCCCCACAAATAGGTACCTTTTTCACTTCTCATTGGCCAAACCATTTGGTATAACTGGACGGAGGGACCATGCCATATAAGCACCTTGGAGCATTTTACTGTGTTAAAGGAGCTATAAAAATGCAAGTTGTTATTGCTGTTGTCATTGGAACCCCAATTTGCAGCTGAATCAGGAAGGCACTCTGGCCATTGCTGATGTTGGCCAGATCAGGAACGGGGTGGTTGGTTATTCCTTCCCATTTTAAAGGGGCTACCACCCTGTTTCCATGCAGTCGGACCAATGAAACTCTTCACCAACATGTGTGAAATAACAATTGCAAACTTTTGGAGCTAATAGCTAAATGACTCCCAAAGGAATGAAAGCAGAAAACAGTAAGCACACAATTTTCTTATTGATAAATAAACCAATAGAAATTTTAATCTGAAATTCATCATCTGAATCCACCATTTTATGAAGAAAATCACTATCAAGGTCCAGAGACAATGTGAGGCATTTAATAATATTACACAGAAAGGCGACAAAATTAAATTCTCAAGGAGACTAGGAAATTTCTAGCATTTGAAAAATGTAATCAAGGCCATTGTGATTTTCACAATAAACTGGGTAGAATGGTGGAATTTGATCCCATTTAATAAAAATGAAATTGAACTTATTTGTCAATATAAGTCAACGGCTTTAATTCGAACCAAACCGAATCACGAAAGACAAGCCCTAAAGTACTGGTAAAAATCCCAGAATTTTACGTATTAAAGACAGAAGGTTAAAAATTGGTTTTCCCTATTTCCCAGGTGTGGGATTTATGACCCACGACCCGTTCACATCGGTTTGTGGATGCAGGCAACATGTAACTTTGATGCTGCCACCTCATTAACCTGGGAGTAGTGTTTGTGGAGCAGCTCCCATACTGCCGGATGCCTCTGCGAGCAGCTTGCTGCCTCTGCACTCAGCAGGAAACAAAGCAGCATTGTGCTGAAAGCACATGATGCAGCCAGCCTTCTACTCTTAAAGGGAAACTGCACTAAATGACAGGAGGCTGTTGCTAAATACTATTGTTGCAATTCTAAATAGGGAAATGGAACACCAGGGCAAAGAGAGGGTTCCTGGGTCATGGATGTGAAACTGGAGACCTTAGCGGCAGAGGTGGGTAGAAGGAGAGGCACCACGTTTCCTCAGGGGTGCCAGGAGACTTTCAAGGGCCACCCTCAGAATGGTTTGGGAGCAGGTGACCAGGGAAGTCTATTCACAGAGTCCAGACACAAGGACCTGGCAGCAGTGCCACAAATTAGTCTAATTACCTCATGCAGGCGGTCAAAGTCAGTGAATGTATCTTCAAATGACATTTCCTACCCACCACAACACCAGCCTCTCACGCTGCTCAATGCACTACACCCCATCACTCACACATCAGCCATCCCTGGCATTCAGAACTCACATCTAACATTGAGATACTCCACGTCACCCTCACATACCTACCAATGCTGCCGGCCTCACACCCACCTTTTGTTATCTTCACATACATCCAGCTGTTTTGCTCTGGCAAGCATATCACGCAATCACTGAAATACTTTCCTCTCTCTTGCAGGATAAGGTGGTAAACAAGATAAGGGAGCAAAACAGAACTGGAAGGGAACAAGGGTGCCTGCATGTCCTGGGCCCGACAAAGGATATGGTTCTCCATATCATGGGACCAGCTTTGACAAAGCCTGTGGGATCTGGCATCGCTGAGAATATTTGAGGATGATGTTATTTTTCTACCTTACACCCCTTCTCAACTCCCAACTCAGCCCACCCTCATCCTGCTATCTGGTGTGATGAGCAAACTGCAGTTGGTGTGACCATGGACCTCTTGCTTTCTACCACAACCCACTTCCTTCACACCAGCCTTCCCCTTCTGATTTTCTCCTTTCAGACACCCAAGAACTGCTGCCTGCTCAACCACATCAGCCCAGGAGGAGGAAACAGAGCAACAGCAGAGCACTGATGAAGAGTCACTTGATCTGACAATCAGCCACCAGCTCAGATACTGGAACTGCACTTATCTTGGTGGCTAGTACAGAGTTGGGATCTGCATATGGTGAGTCAGCATGTACAAGACGGCTATAACAAGGCCGGGGTAAAGGCTGGTTCATTTGCTGGCTCACCAGAGGGCGAGGTCACAGACAGGTTCTGCTACAAGAGACTCAAATGAAGGCCTCAATGGGGTGGCATACAGGAGAACGTTGATGGGAATGTACACCAAGAAGCTGGATGCATTGGCTGGCTTGCCAGACAGCCCCTTGCCACTGTCAAGGAGCAGGGAGGAATCCGGCTCCAACTTCGCAGAGAGCATCGCTCAGAGTTTGCTCTTAATGGCATTACCTGTCGTACTGCAGACACAGAGGCACTGCAGGTGCAGCCCCCATAGCTTTGGACAGGTCACTGAATCCTCTGCCGCTGATGTGAGATGCAACACTCCTTGCTAAATCCAGGGACTCACCACAACACCTCCAGAAGAACTCCACAATACATCCAAGACTTTGAAATGGCAGAGGTTCTTCAAATTCACCTTATCTTCAAGTAGGATGTCAGGCCCTCTCAATCATCAGTAAAGTGATGGAAAGTGTCATCAACAGTGCCATCAAGTTGCACTTACTTAGCAATAACCTGCTCAGTGACACTCAGTTTGGGTTCCGCCAGGGGCACTCAGCTCCTGACCTCATTACAGCCTTGGTTCAAACATGGACAAAAGAGCTAAACTCAAGAGGTGAGGTGAGAGTGACTGCCCTTGACATCAAGGTAGTATTTGACCGAGAATGGCATCAAGGAGCCCTAGCAAAACTGAGGTCAATGGGAATCAGGGGGAAAACCCTCCGGTGGCTGGAGTCATACCTAGCGCAAAGGAAGATGGTTGTGGCTGTTGGAGATCAATCATCTGAGCTCCAGAACATCACTGCAGGAGTTCCTCAGGGTAGTGTCCTAGGGCCAACCATCTTCAGCTGCTTCATCAATGACCTTCCTTCAATCGTAAGGTCAGATGTGGGGATGTTCACTGATGATTCACAATGTTCAGCACCATTCGTGACTCCTCAGATACTGAAGCAGTCCGTGTAGAAATGCAGCAAGACTTGGACAATATCCAGGCTTGGGCTGATAAGTGGCAAGTAACATTCCCGCCACACAAGTGCCAGGCAATGACCATCTCCAACAAGAGAGAATCTAACCATCTCCCCTTGACATTCAATGGCATTGCCATCGCTCAATCCCCCACTATCAACATCCTAGGGGCTACCATTGACCAGAAACTGAACTGGAGTAGCCATATAAATACCGTGGCTACAAGAGCAGGTCAGAGGCTAGGAATCCTGTGGCGAGTAACTCACCTCCTGACTCCCCAAAGCCTGTCCACCATCTACAAGGCACAAGTCAGGATTGTGATGGAATACTCTCCACTTGCCTGGATGAGTGCAGGTCCAACAACACTCAAAAAGCTCGACACCATCCAGGACAAAGCAGCCCTCTTGATTGGCACCCCAACTACCAACATTCACTCCCTCCACCACCGACACACAGTGGCAGCAGTGTGTACCATCTACAAGATGCACTGCAGCAATGCACCAAGGCTCCTTAGACAGCACCTTCCAAACCTGCGACTTCTACCAACTAGAAGGACATGGGTAGCAAATGCATGGGAACACCACCACCTGCAAGTTACCCTCCAAGTCACACACCATCCTGACTTGGAACTATATCGCTGTTCCTTCACTGTTGCTGGGTCAAAATCCTGGAACTCCCTTCCTAACAGCACTGTGGGTGTCCCTACCCCACATGGACTGCAGTGGTTCAAGAAGGCAGCTCACCACCACCTTCTCAAGGGCAATTAGGGATGAGCAATAAATGCTGGCATAGCCAGCGACGCCCACATCCCATGAATGAATTAAAAAAAAGACAACTGTTGGATCCCTCTTGCAGTTGAACACTTGGGGCTGTATTTTCATTATGCAGGTGGGAAACAGGAACCAGGTATGTTTTTTGCTGTGGGACGACGTTAAGAAGCTGTAAGTGAAGGTCACCGGAGGAAATGATGTCGTATCACACGTGACCAGAGAGTTGTGGGTGAAGCCTGACAGAGTGAGACATATTTAAACATGCAGATGCAGTAACTGTATATATATAATATAACTGTATATATATGTTCTAGTTAGTTATAACAAAAACCAACATTTTCTTTGGATATTACTTTTAGCCCTGTGAATCTTACAATAGTTCACACTCCAAAGGAACAGGTAATATTACAATTTTGGGTCAAAAACCTGCCTCCAGTGGGAAGCTGATTCAGATTGCAATGTTCAAGTGGGAAAGCCTTAATTGGTGTGAAGACGGATTTCCTGTCCACTTAGAGCCAGTGGGATTGAAAATGATGGTGGGTCAGATTACATGGGGCTCATGTCGACTTCCACAGCAGCCATCACTCAGGTTGTCCTGAAGGAGAGATCTGCAGTTTGTGCCAAAGCCTTCCACTTCACCAGAGGGAAGCAAAATGTCACAGGGGAGCTGGAAGGCTGGCACTAGGGATAGGGCAGATCCTTACTTCATCGATGACCACCTGTATCTAATGCTGACAGCTGTGAAGGAGAAGAGGGAGGTCCTCTTCACAGAGAGTGGCAGGAGGAGGCCATGTCGTCATCCAGCAGGGACACCTCTCTGTTCAGCATTATCCCCCTCCACCTCCTATTCTTCCTCCTCTCTTACCTCCTGCTCCTCCCCTGATGAGCTGTCTCCTTCCAGGGCCTCACTGCCCTCTGGGTTCACACCTCTCTAGAATGCCATGTTATAGAGAATGCAGCAGACCACCACAATCACCACGACCCTTGAAGGATGGTATTGGAGGGTGCCACCCAACTGATCCAGGCACCAAAATCACATCTTCAGAAACCCAATGTCCTGCTCAATGGTTGGTCTGCTGAGCAGGTGGCATTGGTTATATCACCTCTGTGCCTCTGCTGGGGCTCCTGCAGAGGGCTCAGTAGCCATCTCTTCCCTTTGAATCCATCCATGCACTTTGGGGGATGGAGTGAAGTACCGAGGCAGCCTGGATTGGTGATGGACGAAAGGGTCATGGCAGCTGTCAGGAAAGTGAGCATAAGATCTTGTTGTGGTTGCAGACCAGTCAGATGTGGAGGGAGTGGAAGCCCTTCCCGTTGATGGATCTCACTGGCAGATCACTGGGTGCTTTGATAGCCACTTGGGTGCAAGCGATGATGCCCTGCACCTGGGGAAATCCAGCGATGGAGGTGGAGTCCAATGCTTTCTGTGCCTGGGCAAGCCCATCTGTGTCAAAGTGAATGTAGTTCCCTGCCCTTCTGAAAATGGTATCCATAACCTGCCTGATGGTGTGATGAGCTGCCGACTGCGCAATGCCACCTAGGTCCACAGCTGATCCCTGGAACAACCTGGTGCATAGATATTCAGTGCAATGGAGCCCTTGATGGCTACGGGTTAGGGTACTGCCATGGGGCCCATGAGGCCTCAATCAAAGTACACTGGACCAAGACCATCTATCTGGAGGCCCAGCCTCCTACGGCACTGGCGTTTTGTCATTTGTAGGTAGCTGACTCTTGGGCTCTGTACCTGATGTCTAGGGTAATGCCTTTCTCCCCTTGCAGCACCCTGTTATGCTCCTCTGGTCTCCTGCTGTCCAGGAGGTTGCATCTGTCACAGCCCATCTTGGCTGCTCTGTCCAATGTCAGAGTAACCTCTTCCCATCTGAATTCCCTCACCTGGGCTTTGTGCATTCACCAGGCCTTCCCCTGCCAACCCCAGTGCGCAAGTGATGCCAGAGGCCTCACATCCCTTTCCACTTTTCTGCCAGTCATCACTGAGAAAATCAAGTCTTACAGCTGCGGCAATGGCCACTCTGGGGCACTTTTGAAGCAGCTGAGCTTTTACCTGAGTCTCTGCAGTCTTTTGGTCAGCCCTTTGCATAGCGGTGTTCATGATTTGAACACCCTGTTGTGGTCTCCACATGGCGTCCTCCTCATTCCCAGTCTTTAAAAATGAAATCTGCTGCTGACAAGCCTGTTGGTGAGCTCTTCAATGACCCGTTCCTGACCTGTTCCCTCCAACCCGGCGTCCCTTTAAAAATGGCGTTGTGTTCCGGAGGTGGCGCGTCCCAGTGCCGACCTCCAAGAATGCAATCATCAAAGTGCGCTCGCCTCTATATCTGCACTCAGCGAGCTTTGAAAATGTGGCCCATGATCTTCGGTGAGTGATGAACGAATTTGTTGAGTGGACATGCATGGCCCAAATTTGGAAAATGAGCACCACATAAGCCAGTTGGGTGTCAGGATAGCACCTGAGCACCGATTCAGCTGCTTCCAGTGCATGCAAGGGATGCTGCAACAAATGCCCTTCTCAAGATTGTAGACCACACGGGTTGCGCTGGAAATGGCTGGCAGCGCAGCGTGCACCCCAAGGGAGGCGTCATTGAAGTGAAACACAGCCTACGAGCAACCTGAATCCATGATAAGACTTTTTCCTTTCTGTTGAAACCCCTAACCCCTCCAGATACCATCTTTGGATTGGGTCTTTAAATATTCAAGTTGAGATCACATCATGTTCGTCCTCATCATGCAGCTGCCATGCAGCTGACACCAAGCTCAGAAGTAAAACTAGAATGAGTTGACTGAGTTAAAATGTCACAGACGCCCATACAACCTCAGATATCCCACTCTCCCAATGCGCCCTTAAGTTAATATAAGAGCCATTTAAAAAAATTTATTCAGAGGATGTGGGCAGCACTGGCAAGTCCATCATTTATTGCCCATCGCTAATTGCCCTTGAGAAGGTGGTGGTGAGCCGACTTCTTGAATCACTGCATTCTGTGTGGTGTAAGTACTCCCACAGTGCGTTTAGGTAGGAGTTCCAGGATTTTGACCCAGCAACGGTAAAGGAACGGCGATATATTTCTGTGACGATTTGTCCCTTGGAGGGGAGCTTGGAAGTAGTGGTGTTCCCATGCACTTCCTGCCCTTGTTCTTCGAGGTGGTAGAGGTCACAGGTTTAGGAGGTGCTGTCAAAAAAGTTTTGGTAAGTTGCTTCAGGTCATTCTGTAGATGGTACACACTGCAGCCATGGTGTGCCAGTGGTGGAGGGAGTGAAGGTTTAAGGTGATGGATAGGGTGCCAAACAAGTGGGCTGTTTTGTCCTAATTGATGCCAAGCTTTTTTAATGTTGTTGGAGCTGCATCTAATCAGGCAAGTGGAGCATATTCCATCACACTCCTGACTTGTACCTTATAGATGGGGGAGAGGCTTTTGGGAGTCCGAAGGTGAGTCACGCACTGCAGAATACCCAGCTTCTAATCTGCTCTTGAGGGCACAGTATTTATGTGGCTAGTCCAGTTAAATTTCTGGTCATTGGTAACCCCCCCAGGATGTTGATGGCAGGGTATTCAGTGATGGTAATGCTGTTAAAAGGCAAGGGGAGATCGTTAGAATCTCTCTTGTTGGAGATCGTCATTGCCTGGCATTGTGAGAGGCAAATGTTACATGTCACTTACCAGCCTAAGCCTGAATGTTGTCCAGGTCTCGAAGGAACGACCTGCTTCAAGATCTGAGGAGTTGCAAATGGAACTGAACACTCTGCAATCAGCAGCAAACATCCCCTCTTCTGACCTTATGAAGGAATGCGGTTCATAGATGAAGCAACTGAAGATGGTTGGGCCTAGGACACTAACCTGAGGAACTCCTGCAGCGAAGTCCTGTGGCTGAGATGATTGGCCTCCAACAACCACAATGACAATGTGCAACTTCTCCAATGTCCCTCTTACCACCTCTCATCCTTTACCATTCATAAACTCCCAGCTTCTTCTAAGTTCATCCATCCTGTCCTGTACTGAATCCTATTGATCCATTACACCTACCTTCTGAACCTTACATTATCTTTATGGTCCATAATGTATTCAATTATAATTACATTTTCTCATCCACAAATCATTCTGTTATGAGAAGCTTTATATGTTGTCCGATGCAACATAAATGAGACGTGTGGAGTTCAGTTGATTGAAGATCTCAAAAACCTCCACAGCCTTGTCTCACTCTGCCTTTATTTTACCAACCCCCAGACCCCCACAACCACCCACTGCCTCCCAAACAGGCAGCAGATGGTCGGTGAGGAGGGGAAAGCTAAAATATCAGGATCAGGAAGCACAACCCCATTCCAAATCCATTCCAACCCCTTTAAATTTTAAAGTGTAGAAATACAGCCACAGACGAGGCTCTCAAGAAGGCTGGCAGGGGCCTAATTGACATACCCATGTCCTGATGTCATCATTGGCTCCTTGTCCCTGGGGCCAGACGGGATATACCCAAGGATATTACGGGAAGTGAGGGAAGAGATTGCTGCGCCTTTGGCGATGATCTTTGCGTTCACTGTCCACTGGAGTAGTACCGGATGATTGGAGGGTGGCAAATGTTGTTCCCTTGTTCAAGAAAGGGAATAGGGATAACCCTGGGAATTATAGACCAGTCAGTCTTACGTCGGTAGTGGGCAAATTATTGGAGAGGATTCTGAGAGACAGGATTTATGATTATTTGGAAAAGCATAGTTTGATTAGAGACAGTCAGCATGGCTTTGTGAGGGGCAGGTCATGCCTCACAAGCCTTATTGAATTCTTTGAAGATGTGACAAAACACATTGATGAAGGAAGAGCAGTGGATGTGGTGTATATGGATTTTAGCAAGGCGTTTGATAAGGTTCCCCATGGTAGGCTCATTCAGAAAGTAAGGAGGCATGGGATTCAGGGAAAGTTGGCTATCTGGATACAAAATTGGCTGGCCCATAGAAGTCAGAGGGTGGTAGTAGATGGAAAGTATTCAGCATGGAGCTCGGTGACCAGTGGTGTTCCACAAGGATCTGTTCTGGGACCTCTGCTCTTTGTGATTTTTATAAATGACTTGGTTGAGGAAGTGGAAGGCTGGGTTAGCAAGTTTGCCGATGACATGAAGGTTGCTGGAGTTGTGGATAGTGTGGAAGGCTGTTGTAGGTTGCAACGGGACATTGACAGGATGCAGAGCTGGGCTGAGAAGTGGCAGATGGAGTTCAACCTGGAAAAGTGTGAAGTGATTCATTTTGGAAGGTCGAATTTGAATGCGGAATACAGGCTTAAAGATAGGATTCTTGGTAGTGTGGAGGAACAGAGGGATCTTGGGGTCCATGTCTATAGATCGCTCAAAGTTGCCACCCAAGTTGATAGGGTTGTTAAGAAGGCGTATGGTGTGTTGGCTTTCATTAACAGGGGGATTGAGTTTAAGAGCCGCGAGGTTATGCTGCAGCTCTATAAGGCCCTGGTTCGACCACACTTGGAATATTGTGTTCAGTTCTGGTCGCCTCATTATAGGAAGGATGTGGAAGCTTTAGAGAGGGTGCAGAGGAGATTTACCAGGATGCTGCCTGGACTGGAGGGCATGTCCTACGAAGAAAGATTGAGGGAGCTAGGGCTTTTCTCATTTGAGCGAAGAAGGATGAGAGGTGACTTGATAGAGGGGTACAAGATGATGAGAGGCATAGATAGAGTGGATAGTCAGAGACTTTTTCCCAGGGTGGAAAGGGCTATCACCAGGGGGCATAATTTTAAGGTGATTGGAGGAAGGTTTAGGGGAGATGTCAGAGGTAGGTTCTTTACACAGAGAGTGGTGGGTGCGTGGAATGCACTGCCAGCGGTGGTAGTAGAAGCAGATACGTTAGGGGCATTTAAGCGACTCTTGGATAGGTACATGGATGATAGTAGAATGAAGGGTAGGTAGTTAGTTTGATCTTAGAGTCGGTTAAAGGTTCGGCACAATATCATGGGCCGAAAGGCCTGTACTGTGCTGTACTGTTCTATGTTCCCTCAGCCCTGATTTCCGGCGTCCCTCCCCCAGCCCTGATTTCAAGTGTCCCTCCCCCAGCCCTGATTTCCAGTATCCTTCCCCCAGCCCTGATTTCTAGTGTCCTTCCCCCAGCCCTGATTTCCAGCGACCTCCCTCAGCCCTGATTTCCAGCATCCCTCCCCAGCCCTTTCAGGCATCCCTCCCCCAGCCCTGATTTCCAGCGCCCTCCCTCAGCCCTGATTTCCAGCATCCCTCCCCCAGCCCTGATTTCTAGTGTCCCTCCCCAGCCCATATTTCTGCGTCCCTCCGCCAGCCCCGATTTCTCGTGTCCCTCCCTCAGCCCTGATTCCAGTGTCCCTCCCTCAACCCTGATTTCTGGCATCCCTCCCCCAGCCCTGATTTCTAGTGTCCCTCCCCAGTCCTGATTTCTGCGTCCATCCCCCAGCCCTGATTTCTAATGTCCCTCCCTCAGCCCTGATTTCCGGCGTCCCTCCCCCAGCCCTGATTTCAAGTGTCCCTCCCCCAGCCCTGATTTCCAGTATCCTTCCCCCAGCTCTGATTTCTAGTGTCCTTCCCCCAGCCCTGATTTTCAATCCCTCCCCAGCCCTGATTTCCAGCGTCCCTCCCCCCCCCCTGATTTCTTGTGTCCCTCCCCAGCCCTGATTTCTAGTGTCCCTCCCCCAGCCCTGATTTCCAGCATCACTCCCCCAGCCCTGATTTCCAGTGCCCTTCCCCCACCCCGATTTCCAGTGTCCCTCCCCCAGCCCTGATTTCCAGCATCACTCCCCCAGCCCTGATTTCAGGCATGCCTCCCCCAGTCCTGATTTCTAGTGTCCATCCCCCACCCCTGATTTCCAATGTCCCTCCCTCAGCCCTGATTTCCAGTGTCCCTCCCTCAGCCCTGATTCCCACTGTCCCACCCCCAGCCCTGATTCCCAGTGTCCCTCCCCCAGCCCTGATTTCCAGTGCCCCTCCCCCAGCCCTGATTTCCAGTGTCCCTCCACCAGCCCTAATTTCCAGTGCCCTTCCCCCAGACCTGGTTTCCAGTGTCCTTCCCCCAGCCCTGATTTCCAGGGTCCCTCCACCAGCCCTGATTTCCAGTGTCCCTCCCCCAGCCCTGATTTCCAGTGTCCCTCCACCAGCACTACTTTCCAGTGCCCTTCCCCCAGCTCTGGTTTCCAGTGTCCCTCCCCCAGCCCTAATTTCCAGTGTCCCTCCCCAGCATTGATTTCTGGCATCCCTCCCCACTCTCTGATTTCCAGTGTCCCTCCCCCAGCCCTGGTTTCCAGCATCCCTCCCCAGCCCTGATTTCCAGCTTCCCTCCCCCAACTCTAATTTCCAGCATTTCTCCCCAGCCCTGATTTCCGTCGTCCCTCCCCAGCCCTGATTTCTGGCGTCCCTCCCCCAGCCCTGATTTCTAGTGTCCCTCCCCAGTCCTGATTTCTGCGTCCCTTCCCCAGCCCCGATTTCTCATGTCCCTCCCTCAGCCCTGATTCCAGTGTCCCTCCCTCAGCCCCGATTTCTGGCGTCCCTCCCCCCGCCCTGATTTCAAGTGTCCCTCCCCCCAGCCCTGATTTCCAGTGTCCCTCCCCCACCCCTGATTTCTAGTGTCCCTCCCCCAGCCCTGATTTTCAGCATCCCTCCCCAGCCCTGATTTCTGGTGTCCCTCCCCCAGCCCTGATTTCCAGCGTCACTCCTCCAGCCCTGATTTCAGGCATGCCTCCCCCAGTCCTGATTTCTGGCGTCCCTCCCCAGCCCTGATTTTCGGCGTCCCTCCCCAGCCCCGATTTCTAGCATCCCTCCCCCAGCCCTGATTTCTAGTGTCCCTCCCCAGTCCTGATTTCTGCGTCCCTCCCTCAGCCCCGATTTCTCGTGTCCCTCCCTCAGCCCTGATTCCAGTGTCCCTCCCTCAGCCCTGATTTCTGGCGTCCCTCCCCCTGCCCTGTTTTACAGTGTCCCTCCCCCAGCCCCGATTTCCAGTGTCCCTCCTTCAGCCCTGATTTCCGGTGTCCCTCCCCCAGCCCTGATTTCCAGCATCCCTCCCCCTGCCCTGATTTCCAGCGTCACTCCCCCAGCCCTGATTTCAGGCATGCCTCCTCCAGTCCTGATTTCTGGCGTCCCTCCCCAGCCCTGATTTCCGGCGTCCCTCCCCAGCCCTGATTTCTAGTGTCCCTCCCCCAGCCCTGATTTCCAGTGTCCCTCCCTCAGCCCTGATTTCCAGTGTCCCTCCCTCAGCCCTGATTTCCACTGTCCCTTCCCCAGCCCTGATTTCTAGTGCCCCTCCCCCAGCCCTGATTTCCAGTGTCCTTCCCCCAGCGCTGATTTCCAGTGCCCTTCCCCCACCCCTGATTTCCAGTGTCCCTCCCCCAGCCCTGATTTCCAGCGTCACTCCCCCAGCCCTGATTTCCAGTGTCCCTCCCTCAGCCCTGATTTCCACTGTCCCTCCCCCAGCCCTGATTTCCAGTGTCCCTCCCCCAGCCCTGATTTCTAGTGTCCCTCCCCCAGCCCTGATTTCCAGTGTCCTTCCCCCAGCCCTGATTTCCAGTGTCCTTCCCCCAGCCCTGATTTCTAGTGTCCCTCCCCCAGCCCTGATTTCCAGTGTCCCTCCCCCAGCCCTGATTTCCAGTGTCCCTCCCCAGCCCTGATTTCCAGCGTCCCTCCCCAGCCCTGATTTTAGGCGTCCCTCCCCCAACTCTTATTTCCAGCGTCCCTCCCCAGCCCTGATTTCCATTGTCCCTCCCCAGCCATGATTTCCAGCGCCCTCCCTCAGCCCTGATTTCCAGCGTTCCTCCCCAGCCCTGATTTCTGGCATCCCTTCCCCACCCCTGATTTTCAGCATTCCTCCCCAGGCCTGATTTCCAGCGTCCCTCCCCCAACTCTGATTTCCAGTGTCCCTCCCCTGACCCGATCGCTAGTCTCCTTCCCCAGGACCAATCACCAGCCACCCTTCCCCAGCGCCGAGTTCTAGCCTCCACCCTCCAACTCTAGTCTCCAGTCTCCCTTCCCCAACACTCCTGATTGAGGCCTCCTCCCCCATGTCCTTCTGCTAACTAACTAGCTGTTCATTTGGCCAGCTGCTGGGTGAGAGGCTGCACTACAAAATGGAAATGAGGCTGTCTCATTCAGATTAGTAATGCCTTCATGTCCCAGGCCTTTCCAGGTTTCTCAGCCTATTCCAGCCTCATCTGCACCTTCGCTGCCTATCCTTGCATCTCTCTACCTCTCTCCCTCAGGCCATGTATCCCATTTGCCCACCTACCATGGCCTTTGCTCATCACGCTCTCAATTCATCTAATGATTGCTGGAAAAGCCTTTATTTGTCACAGTCCTACTGTCTGGGACTCCCTCTTTAAACAAATCCACGTTTGTCTCCATTTTAAAAACTTGTTCAAAACCCACCTCTTCAGCCTGATTTTCTGTTATCACTCTTAACTGTCGCACCATGACACAGTGTCCATTCCTTTATTTCTTTTACCTATTTTATTTTTGTTCCCACAACACTGCCCCCTCTTTGCACCCCCCATAAAGTACTTTGCATTGTTTTCTACAATGAAGACTTTATGGCCTGAATTTTATGACGAGGGCTGTCATCCCACCATGAGGGCCGAAAGCAGGAGGTGAGCTCTCTTCAGTAGGCAGCAGGACTCAGCGAGGCATATTCTCAGCAGTGGCCAAATACGTTGCTGCTGCCGGGCTGCCATCCTTATTAAGGATGATGACCCGCCCCCAAGGGCTGCTGGTCTGATCAGAGGGCCAGCAGATCAGCAATGCCACAGCATTGGCCATTGCTGGAGCTGTACCTGCGGATGAGGGTGCATCGATGGCTGTACGCCCTCGAAAAAAGGTAACTGGGGTGTGGGGACGCTGGGGCCAGGTACACTGCCCCAGCGATCTGGATGAGGTGGGAGAGAGTTCGTTGAAGGAAGGTGATGCGGTTGTCGCGGATGCAGCCATTGCTGCCGGGGAGCCTCTCTGTGGGCCTTGGAATGCCCCAAATGTAGGTCCCCCCCCGCCACCTCAGAGCCTGCTGGAAGTTTGCCCGGTTGCACTGGATGGTCTCCCTATGTGGTGGCAGGTCCTCTCACTGATGGCAAAATGCCTGCGGAGGTGGGAAAAGGCCTATGATTGATCACTTAAGTGACTCCATTGGGCTCCAGACAGGCGGCACGTCTGCCAACTTCCCTGTTGCTGGCAAAATGGCATGGTGGCGGGAAGATGTCAGGCACACCTCCAACACCCTCCCGTGCCATCTTGCTAGCCTTCTGGCCTCACAGCATGTTACCAATGCGCTGGTAAAATTCCAGCCTGTATAATATAAATGCTGCTTTTAGTGAATGAAAGTACCTTGCTGCACATCCAACATTTTTCACACTTGTGTTCAAAGCTACTCATTCATCTTCACACAATAATATTTATCTAAATATAATAGCAATAGCAAGGTTCCTCCTGCATGAAATTAGGCTGCATGAAGCATACTGGTATATAAGATCTTAATAACTTCTGAATTTCGCTTTTCTAATTCACAAATAAATTGAACTTGTCCAATTTTCAACCATAAAATATTGAGAATTTTGATCAAACTATTGTATTAAAACAATTCACATTTGGGTGTAGCTCATCTTGGTCATTTTAAAAGAACAGATAGAATTTTTCATATTTGTTACTGTATAAGTTCATTAAATAACATGAATTAAAAAAAGAATTTCCAATTCCGAAGATATAATTTTCAAAATGAACTCATTTGCAACATATTAGTGTTACTGGGCCATAAAGGTTGAGAATTGTTCTGTCAAGACGATTGCATGTTATTGAGATTTTCCAAATCTGGTTCAGAATTATACCAGTGGCCTTAAATACTCCCTCCAGCCATTAACCAACCACTAAAGACTTTTATTTTATATTAGCAATATGATATCTGTTTGTATAAAAGTACACATACAGCTTCAAAATTAGTCTCTGTCAGTGCACCTTTACTTGGGCATAAATTTTATGTGTTTCATTTTAATGCCAAGATTCATAAGTAGAGAACAAGCAAAGCAGAAATATTTAGGACACTGAATAGGCAAGAGGATTCTACCATATATGGTTGAGTGAGTCTATTTCAAAAATTGTGAAATTGATGGGGCATCTGGCTATAGTATTAGCTCCAGTGATTTTCTCTCATCCTGAAAGCAACATTTAATCCAGTTAAAAATCGTCACTCTGACAACTATCAAAATTTACAAAATAAATTATATTCTAGCATTAGCAACAGGACTCTGAAGTTACAATCCAAAAATTATTGTACATTTTTGGTATGTAATCCTTCCATTTGCACATCCGTACATGCACTGGAAGTCTGTCTCTTCAAACATACTACTGAAAGGGTTGGTTCAAAGTTCAAAATCTGAACTTATGCTGTACTATACCAGTGTATGAGCATTAACCCGTGTATTTTAAACTAGAATACCATGGTGACTTTTTGATGCATTTGTCATTGTCTGTAAAATTGCTTCACATTTCTTTTTTTTCAAATGGAACACTCAAAACATATTATACTGATAGACATTTGTGTTTCTAACCAGCTTTCCTGATTTCATAGACTAACTTTGTATCTCTGAATCAAATCTTCAGGTGATCTCACAAATAAATAAGAGAATGAAGCCATGAGGTTTACCAGTTCTGCCTAAAGATGAACTTTCCCATTCTGGGGTCTTTCCAGGCTCTTCGCTCAGGGTGTATTTTTATTGGCTTTGGGTCAAGGTCAAGGCAGATCTACATCTGAGTTCATGTTTAGCTCAATTGAGAAAATAATTGGCTTGCCAATCTCAAACCAGAGATTGATTTCGTACAGATCTTCATGTTTGCAGTTACAGAGTATCACCGGCAGAAGGCTTATTGCAGATAATCTGCTCACCCTATTTGTCAGGGACTAGTGCATGGCTGCCTCCGGAGAATACTTGGCATCAGGTGGCAGGACCGTACCTCCAACACAGAAGTCCTCGAGGCGGCCAACATCCCCAGCTTGTACACACTACTGAGTCAGCGGCGCTTGAGATGGCTTGGCCATGTGAGCCGCATGGAAGATGGCAGGATCCCCAAAGACACATTGTACAGCGAGCTCGCCACTGGTATCAGACCCACCGGCCGTCCATGTCTCCGCTTTAAAGACGTCTGCAAACGCGACATGAAGTCCCGTGACATTGATCACAAGTCGTGGGAGTCAGTTGCCAGCGTTCGCCAGAGCTGGCGGACAGCCATAAAGGCGGGGCTAAAGTGTGGCGAGTCGAAGAGACTTAGTAGTTGGCAGGAAAAAAGACAGAGGCGCAAGGGGAGAGCCAACTGTGTAACAGCCCCGACAAACACATTTTTCTGCAGCACCTGTGGAAGAGCCTGTCACTCTAGAATTGGCCTTTATAGCCACTCCAGGCGCTGCTTCACAAACCACTGACCACCTCCAGGCGCTTACCCATTGTCTCTTGAGATAAGGAGGCCAAAGAGTGCATGGCAATGAAAACCCAGAGAAAGAGAAGTAAAGGGCCAAAAATAAATAAGGTGCTATGAGTTCCTTCAGATCTTCATTATCTTAACAGCATGGGAAAATTGTGTTCTGTTGGATCTTTCAACCCAGTTCTGTCAAAATGGAAGAAAGGTTCAATTCTCCAGGACTGTCAATCTTCACCGTAATGAATGTTTGATAAAAAAAAAATTACTTGTCTACCACCAAGTTAATTATGCAGAACATTTCTACTGTTCTGTTTGAAATAAGACCTTTCGAGAACTCTTGTTGAATTTCAGAAAATGTATCCGATAATTTGTATTAGAAACAAAACCAGCTCACAGCAAATGGTGCTCTGGGCCAAGCTAATTGTGCCAGCCTCGCTTATGAAACAAACTCAGCAAAAAGTCAAACATCTGAACAAACAATCTTTATTAAAAAAACTGTTGACTGAAGACTTAAATAGGGATGAGTCTAAGACATCTATTCACTTCCAAAGACAGTGGGAAAGTAATTCCAAGCCGAATGTAAATCAATACAATTCCATTAATTATTATAGTGAGTAGTGTGCAGCAGCATGTAGAATTAGAAATGGGAATGCCAATCAAAGCTGATTTTTCATTTATTCTCATTTCATTCATGCTCAGTCACTGATGTACAAGTAAGATTGAAATCATCACTTGGAAAAAATGTCAATATTTGACTATAACTGTTGCAATCTTAAAGTGATCTTACAAAACATAATGGATTGAAAATGTACTCCATCTAATACCTCATGCTTTCATTCATCACTGTGGATACTTAATTATAAAGTTTCATTGTGATTGCTTTTCACAGAACCACTTGATCTTTGCAAAGCAAATAAAAGTCTACAAGGCTTGTTTAGTCAGCAAACAGCAAATTACATAAGCATTTCAGTTTCCCAGGGTGATTTTTTTTCATACTTGAAAGTTTTCATATCCCATCTTACAAACCCATTGTTCTCAACAGGTAAACTATCTACTCATGTAGAGATTGTGGACAAAGAGTAACCTTTCTGTATTTAAATGCTTTATTTTTGTGTTAATACTATGACTATATTGCTGAATTTATTTTCTAGTGAAAAAATACATTACACATGGTGAAAATTCTTATTCTGCTTTACTTGGAAACAATTACAGAAAAACAGCACTGGAATCTGTATGCAAGCTGTATAAATATACGCATTAATATTTATTGCAAGGACATTAATGTTTTCATTAATGTTTTTATATTTTCCTAAAACACACTGTGAATATTTCACACCATTGAAAATAAAACATTGGCTTGCACACATGCAGTGATGCCAATGAATCATACATAATAGTCGAGTGAAGTCATGGGAAATATCAACAACCAATCAGATAGCAAATACGAGGAATCCATGATAGAGTTAGGTGATATTGAACTGTTTCGCAATACAAAAATATTAAAAGTATTTAATATTTACAGAATGTTTGTCCCTTCTAACTTGTTGGCATCCATTAAATATCATATATAAAATTAAGTATTATATCTGTCAGTTCTGATTTTACTTCACATGCCAGAAAGCTCTCAGAATGCTGTATTACCTGCAAGAATCTTGATTTATGGACTGTTCACATGTGTGACATTGGGGCACATATAGGGCTGAATTTTCAATCGGATGCAGAGGCAGGACCGGAGGCGGGCGAGCCCACAATTTCATATGAACATTCAAACATACGAAGCAGGAGCAGGAGTAGGCCACTCGGCCCCTCGAGCCTGCTCTGCCATTCAACAAGATCATGGCTGATCTGATTGTAACCTCGACTCCACATTCCCACCTACCTCCGATAACCTTTCACCTCCCCCCCCCCTTATCAAAAATCTATCTATCTCTGCCTTAAAAATATTCAAAGACTCTGCTTCCACAACCTTTTGAGGAAGAGAGTTCCAAAGACTCATGACCCTCTGAGAGAAAAATTTTCTCCTCATCTCTGTCTTAAATGGGCGACCCCTTATTTTTAAACAGATGTCCCAAGTTCTAGATTTTACGACAAAAGGCAACATCCTTTCCACATCCATCCTGTCAAGACCCCACAGGACCTTATATGTTTCAATTAAGTCACCTCTTACTCTTCTAAAGTCCAGCAGAGCCTAGCCTGTCCAACCTTTCCTCATAAGACAACCCACCCATTCCAGGTATTAGTCGAGGAAACCTTCTCTGAATTGCTTCCAATGCATTTACATCCTTCCATAAATAAGGAGACCAATACTGTACACAGTACTCCAGATGTGGTCTCATCAATGCCCTTGTCATGAAAACCACCTGCTAAAATGAAACACATTAATTTCGTCATATGGAACATTAATTATAAACTTACTGGACTGAAAAAAATAACTTGTTTAAAGAGACCACAGCAGTGGCTGAAAACATGGCTGCTCATACTGGCATTCCAAAAGGACAGTGGCTGGAAACATGACTGCTCATTTGCATTCTAAAAAGTAGTTGAAAGAGAGAGACAATGGAACTGCTCGCTGATTCAATTAACAAAGATTGGTCTGGGCAACAGTGATGATCCACATCTTGTCTGTCTAAGAGACGACACTACATCCCCCCACCGAGAGCTTTGAAATCCACAAACCGCAGGAGAGGTTCTTCCAAATAAGGAACTAGTCACATGACTAACCTGCTGACCAACTTGGAGTTGTTTGAATTGTGCTCACAGAACACTTTGAGCTGAGATGGCAATTTGAAGACAACAGAGAAGGAAGGTCTCTCCCTGTCTCTCCCTCTCTCTCACAAAGTTCCTGAGATCTATGGAAGCCACTCAAACCTCAAGAGAGAAGACTCCTGCTACTAAGCAAGTTTGAAAGTGTACGCTGGACACCAACGAGAACTGCCATCAAACCCAAAAGTCAGTAACTGAACTCCAACTATTACTTTAAACCTTTCTCCTTCTTTCTCCACCTCTGTCTCTATTTGCATTTGTGTTTATCGCGTATGCATGCTAGCATGGTCGCGTCACCTACTTCTCGTAGTTTTAACCGAATTAGAGTTTTAAGGTTAGCAAACTTACACCTTTCTTGTTTAACTCTAAGAAACCCGTCTGATTGATTTCTTTGCCATTACAATCAGAGGGCAGTGAACAAGGATTCACTGAGGGGAAGCTAAAAACATGGCGTTTTAAAAATTAAACCCTATGACCAATTCAGGCAATGGCTCAGAGAGGAGCCCTAGATTCCTGCATCACCTGGTCATAACACCCTGTATAACTGAAGCATAACCTCCTTACTTCTGTATTCAATTCCCCTAGAAATAAACACTAACATTCTATTAGCTTTCCTTATTACTTGCTGTACCTGTATACTAACCTTTTGCAATTCATGCACTAATACATCCAGATCACCATTTTGATAATATGCTTCTTTTTTTTTCTTCCAGCCAAAATGGACAATTTCACATCTTCCCACATTATACTCCATTTGTCAGATCTTTGGCCACTCACTTAACCTATCTATACCCCTTTCTAACATCTTTAAGTCCTCTTCACAACTTTCTTTCCTACCTATCTTTGTGTCATCAGCAAACTTAGCAACCATACCTTTGGTCGCTTCATCTAAGTCATTTATATAAATTGTAAAAAGTTGAGGCCCTAGCACTGACCTCTGTTGCACTGGTTAGATCTTCCTGCTACCAGCCGGCGTGCCGGTCTGCCAACATGGCACCACCTCCGGGGAATTTTCATTGAGGCTGGATTGGGGGAGGGTGATGATGGCTACCCAACCGCCAGCAGCCAATGAATTGAGGTGGCTTCCTGGCATCAAGACCAGGGGACCATTGATGCCTCATTTAATTTAACCCATCCCCACTCCCTGACCAACCATGCTTGTCAGAGGGCCACAGCTGTGGCAACAGGAGCCCTGTGAAGGGGCTCCGCCTTCACAAAGACAGGCTCGCAGTTGTGGCCACTTTTTTATTTTTATTATTCGAAAAATTCTTCAGAGAGCACCTCAATCTTGAGGCATCCTCTTACTCTCCTATTTACATCGGCAGCTCCCACCTATGATGTTGGGGCTACCGATCTTTCAGTACTGGAGGGCCTCCTATTGGTCTTCAAACCTCGGGAGCATGCCCTCCATCCTTAATTGGACGGGGCTCCTGGAGGCAGCACTTAATTGGCTGTCATAGAGTCATAGAGTCGTACAGCATAGAAACAGGCCCTTCGGCCCACCGCATCCATGCCGACCATAATGCCTATCTATACAAATCCCACCTGCCTGCATTAATTCCATATCCCTCTATGCCTTGTTCATTCAAGTACCTGCCTAGATGCCTCTTAAATGTTGCTACTGTTCCTGCCTCTACCATCTCCTCTGGCAGTTCATTCCAGATACCCACTATTCTTTGTGTGGAAAATTTACCCCTTTGATCCTCTTTAAACCTCCTCCCTCTCACCTTAAATCTATGCCCTTTAGTTTTAGTCACCCCTACCATGGGAAACAGACTCTGGTTATCTACCCTATCTATGCCTCTCATAATTTTATATACCTCTATCATGTCCCCTCTCAGCCTCCCTCGCTCCAAGAAAAACAGACCCAGCCTATCCAATCTCTCTTTATAACTCCAGCTCTCCAAACCAGGTAATATCCTTGTGAATCGTTTCTACAACCTCTCTAGCTTAATCACATCTTTCCTGTAGTGCGGCGACCAGAACTGCACACAGTACTCCAAGTGCAGCCTAACCAACGTTCTGTACAGCTGTAATATGACGTCCCAACTCTTGTACTCAATGCCTCGGCAAATGAAGGCAAGCATGCCATACGCCTTCTTCACCACCCTGTTTACCTGTGTTGCCACTTTCAGGGAACTATGTACTTGCACCCCAAGGTCTCTCTGCTCAACAACACTCCCCAGGGCCCTGCCATTCACTGTCTATGTCCTGCCCTGGTTTAACTTCCCAAAATGCATCACTTCGCACTCATCTGCGTTAAATTCCATTTGCCAATCTCTTGCCCACTTTCCCTGTTGATCTATATCCTATTGTAACCTTAGAGAACCTTCTTCACTGTCCACTATACCACCAATTTTGGTGTCATCTGCAAACTTACTAATCATGCCCCCTACATTCTCTTCTCCAAAATTGCCCCCTGGTTCTGGCACCAGCGTTTGTACGTTCCTGACCCGCATTTCCTCCCGATGGCTGGTTCAGGACCCGAGAATGAAAATTCAGCCCATAATTTCAATCCATGAGGTTCTAGACCAGCTCTTTTAGGGTAAACCTTAATCCTGTTTTCCTTGCCAGGTTTGGATGGAATGCTAAACCCAGTTGGATAAAACAAAAGTCACTTATTTGAGAAAAAAAGACAGAGTTCAACATCACTGAGTACAGTCTGCAGCACAAGCCAAAAGTAACCTAAACATCACACATAATTAGTACTCAGCCTCAAACCACAATCTCAGGTCTCAAATCACCACACCAAGTTTGGTTCACATGCAGTGATCGTTCTGGTCATCATCCATGATTGGTTAAAGGTGTTGTATTAATTTTTCTTTCCATTGTTTTACTGGTAAGTGCCTGGAAAGTCTGGCAACTGACTATCTAACCAGCAACCTTTGCTTGTATTCTCAATGAACTGCCAGGAAACAATACATATGCCCTTCCCCCCACCAACTTTCCCTGAATGCCTCAGTGGCATGCTACCATGTATTGCAAGTACAGGTTTGCCTCATTTTTACTGCTGGTGTTCTGATGGCAATGAAGGGGGAGGTCGTTAAATTGGGTGGGTGTCTAATCCATGCTGCTGGACCTCTGGCAATTTCAGTTTGCACAGCAATCTTCAAGCACCATTTCTGATGGATGCTGGAAATTCCCGTTCAAAGAGGGACAGTCATATTCTAATAAGGTGGTGTTGTCTTATGTTACATTTTCTCTCGCTACCACCTTAGTAACACTTGATGCTAGAAATGCCACCATTCAACAGACATCCAGGAGATGCTTCAGTACCCCACCATCAGACCATGCGGGGAACAGTCACTCATCTGTGATAAGTTTTAATTATTGTCAAACAACCTCTGCCAGAGGGCAGGCTCGCTGTCCAATTAAGGATAGCGGACAGGCTTTCAAAGCTGGAGGGCCTCCTGCTTGAAGAAGCAGCAGGCTGACATTGCAGATAAGTAAAGCAGAGTGTGCCTTTTCTCCAACTTTTTCAAATTTAAAATAGAATAGAATCAGCAGCCTGGCCACTATTGTGGTGCTGAGCACCTCCACAGGAAGACCTGTGGCTGCAGCTGAAGATAGGCAGGTGGGGAGTGCCTGGAGCGCCAGTCCCCCCGGACTGCCACCAGGCAGCTGCCCTGTTCCCTGCCGCCTCTGGAAACCTGGAGGCCGGTTGGAAAATTCCAGTCAGCCTCCGACAATAAGCTTTAATAGGCCATTAACTAGCTGAATTAGCTACCTGCCACTTGTGGGCAGGTAGACCTGCTGTTCCCCATCCTGCCTCGGAAAATGGTCCATGTGTGGGGTGGTGCCGCAAAACCAGCATGCCAGTCAGGGCATGAAATTCCACGCCCGCCCGCCTCCATGCACGGCATGCTTAAAAATTCAGCCTTCAGTGTCTTTAGGAAAGCTGTATAACACCAGCAACATTTTGAATGTGCCAAGAAGGATTCAAGACGGGCTACAATACAACTGGATTGGCAGTTTTAAATCAGTAGATTTAGCCCCATAAGAGCCTTCAAAATATTATCAAAACCATAAGCTGCCAGGACATTCTAGCTGTTACAATAGCAATCATTTCTCACTCTCTCCCATGCAGAGAGATTTGTAACACAAGTAGGAATTCCACTAGAAACATTGAAGTAAATCTGACCCTGGAAATTTTGATAGGGCGAGTAGCGGATCACTTGTGTGGACTGAACTACTCTCCCACCACCACTTCCAACAGCATTGCTATTGTTACAGAAAACTTGATCCAGGTTTAGCAACTTTGCTTAATTCCTAATACTCCTGATTTGAGTCTCTTCAGTAACAGCCGAGTTGGTTAGTGCTTAATAGTGGGCTTACAAACTGAACTTGGGTAATTTTAGCCTAACACATCCGGTGAAACTGACATGATCAGATTGGCCACCTATTTTATAGACCACCTAATTTTAATTTCAGTTCACTAGAATGGAAAATAAAATCAGGTGGTGTATAAAGTGAACAGCTGATTGGATAATGTCAGTTAGGTGGGTTAGATAATGGGCCAGAATTAACTGTAAAATAATGGTGAAGTTAACAGTGCGATCACAAATCAGATTTTAGGCAAATGTCAGACATGAAAATCTGGAAATTGCTGTTACAGATGTTGCCACTCCTTCATAAGCTGTGCAAAAAAGGCATTTTGCTGTCAGATTCCTCATTCAAATATATTGCAAGACATAAAGGTTGTGTACTTGCACGGCAGATATGGAGTAAACTCGTCACAGAAAGATAGGACTTGTCCATTTCAGTCTAAGAACCTTTTGAAATGGAGTGATAACCTTAATTATTGTCAAACAACCTTGCTAGCATTGAAAAATTACTTTAATAAGTCTAGACTCTCATGCCATCAGATTTTTTTTTTTTAATATTACGTTTAAATTAAAGTCCCCCACAATTATCACATTGTCTTTATTATGTTGCTGTTGTTCTCCATATAGGAACCAATGACATAGGTGGAACTAAGAATGGGGTTCTGCGCAGTGAGTTTGGGAACTGGGTTCTAAATTAATAAGCAGAATCTCAAGGGTAATAATGTCTGGATTACTATCTGGGCCATGTACAAATTAGCATAGGGTCAAGCAGATTAGAGAGTTAAACACATGGCTCCAAGAGTGGTGTGGAAGGAAGGGGTTTCCATTCACCGAGCACTGATGCCAGTACTGGAGAAAGAGGGAGCTGTTCCATTAGGATGGGCTCCACTTAAACCAGGCAAGGATCAGCATCCTGGTGAATCGTACAACTAAGGTTGTGAATAGGGCTTTAACCTAAAATAGGGAGGAAAAGGGTTAGCTGAAGGAAAATTTAAAAATCTAAAAAGAGAATAGTCAAGGCAATAGAGCAGTACAGTGATCTGGCTAAAGGCAAGCAGAGGGGGTCAGGAAGGGACAGAAAGTTTAGTAGTAATAGTGAATCAGTGAATAAGGCCCATGCAAAGAATAGTGATTTTAAAAAAATAAGGCACTTTATCTGAATGTACAAAGTATTTGTAGTAAGATAAATTAACAAGTGGCATAGAGATTAAGTAGGTTGATCTAATCGCCATTGCAGAGTCGTGGGCACAAGGTGACCGAGGTTGGGAAATAAATATTCCAGGGTAAATAACATTTTGAAAAAGCAGGCAGAATTGAAAAGGAGGAGAGGTCTCATCTTTCATCTTTCATCTTTTGGGCCTCCTTATCTCGAGAGACAATGGATACGCGCCTGGAGGTGATCAGTGGTTTGTGAAGCAGCGCCTGGAGTGGCTATAAAGGCCAATTCTGGAGTGACAGGCTCTTCCACAGGTGCTGCAGAGAAATTTGTTTGTTGGGGCTGTTGCACAGTTGGCTCTCCCCTTGCGCCTCTGTCTTTTTTCCTGCCAACTACTAAGTCTCTTCGACTCGCCACAATTTAGCCCTGTCTTTATGGCTGCCCGCCAGCTCTGGCGAATGCTGGCAACTGACTCCCACGACTTGTGATCAATGTCACACGATTTCATGTCGCGTTTGCAGACGTCTTTATAACGGAGACATGGACGGCCGGTGGGTCTGATACCAGTGGCGAGCTCGCTGTACAATGTGTCTTTGGGGATCCTGCCATCTTCCATGCGGCTCACATGGCCAAGCCATCTCAAGCGCCGCTGACTCAGTAGTGTGTATAAGCTGGGGATGTTGGCCGCTTCAAGGACTTCTGTGTTGGAGATATAGTCCTGCCACCTGATGCCAAGTATTCTCCGAAGGCAGCGAAGATGGAATGAATTGAGACGTCGCTCTTGGCTGGCATACGTTGTCCAGGCCTCGCTGCCGTAGAGCAAGGTACTGAGGACACAGGCCTGATACACTCGGACTTTTGTGTTCCGTGTCAATGCGCCATTTTCCCACACTCTCTTGGCCAGTCTGAACATAGCAGTGGAAGCCTTACCCATGCGCTTGTTGATTTCTGCATCTAGAGACAGGTTACTGGTGATAGTTGAGCCTAGGTAGGTGAACTCTTGAACCACTTCCAGAGCGTGGTCGCCAATATTGATGGATGGAGCATTTCTGACATCCTGCCCCATGATGTTCGTTTTCTTGAGGCTGATGGTTAGGCCAAATTCATTGCAGGCAGACGCAAACCTGTCGATGAGACTCTGCAGGCATTCTTCAGTGTGAGATGTTAAAGCAGCATCGTCAGCAAAGAGGAGTTCTCTGATGAGGACTTTCCGTACTTTGGACTTCGCTCTTAGACGGGCAAGGTTGAACAACCTGCCCCCTGATCTTGTGTGGAGGAAAATTCCTTCTTCAGAGGATTTGAACGCATGTGAAAGCAGCAGGGAGAAGAAAATCCCAAAAAGTGTGGGTGCGAGAACACAGCCCTGTTTCACACCACTCAGGATAGGAAAGGGCTCTGATGAGGAGCCACCATGTTGAATTGTGCCTTTCATATTGTCATGGAATGAGGTGATGATACTTAGTAGCTTTGGTGGACATCCGATCTTTTCTAGTAGTCTGAAGAGACCACGTCTGCTGACGAGGTCAAAGGCTTTGGTGAGATCAATGAAAGCAATGTAGAGGGGCATCTGTTGTTCACGGCATTTCTCCTGTATCTGACGAAGGGAGAACAGCATGTCAATAGTCGATCTCTCTGCACGAAAGCCACACTGTGCCTCAGGGTAGACGCGCTCGGCCAGCTTCTGGAGCCTGTTCAGAGCGACTCGAGCAAAGACTTTCCCCACTATGCTGAGCAGGGAGATTCCACGGTAGTTGTTGCAGTCACCGCGGTCACCTTTGTTTTTATAGAGGGTGATGATGTTGGCATCGCGCATGTCCTGGGGTACTGCTCCCTCGTCCCAGCACAGGCATAGCAGTTCATGTAGTGCTGAGAGTATAGCAGGCTTGGCACTCTTGATTATTTCAGGGGTAATGCTGTCCTTCCCAGGGGCTTTTCCGCTGGCTAGGGAATCAATGGCATCACTGAGTTCCGATTTGGTTGGCTGTATGTCCAGCTCATCCATGACTGGTAGAGGCTGGGCTGCATTGAGGGCAGTCTCAGTGACAGCATTCTCCCTGGAGTACAGTTCTAGGTAGTGCTCAACCCAGCGGTCCATCTGTTTGCGTTGGTCAGTGATTATGTCCCCCGATTTAGATTTGAGGGGGGTGATCTTCTTGATGGTTGGCCCAAGAGCTCTCTTCATGCCATCATACATTCCTCTGATGTTTCCGGTGTCTGAGGCCAGCTGAATATGGCTGCATAGGTGTTGCCAGTAGTCGTTTGCGCAACGCCTAGCTGTTCTTTGTGCAGTACTTCTGGCTGCTTTAAGTGCTGCGGATGTTAAATCGCTGGGGGCTTTCTTGTAGTTCAAAAGTGCAATGCGCTTAGCGGCTATGACAGGTTCCAGCTCTTCATTATGAGATTGAAACCAGTCTGCATTTCTCTTCGCACTTTTGCCGTAGGTGGTCAAAGCTGACTCATAGATGGCGTCTCTGATGTGGGCCCACTTGGTCTCAGCATCCCCTGTGGGAGTGTTTTGAAGGGCTGTTACAAGTGAATTTAGAAATTTTTGTAACAGCTGTGGGTGAGAAATTCTGCTCGTGTTGATGCGCGGGTGGCCCTTCTGCTTGGAATGATGCAACTTCTTTGGTCTGAGTCTAACCTTGCTGCACACCAGGGAGTGGTCGGTGTCGCAGTCCGCACTGTGGAAGCTGCGTGTGATTTGAACACTGTTTAAGGCGGCTCGCCTTGTGACAATGAGGTCTAGCTGGTGCCAACGACGTGATCTTGGGTGCCTCCATGAAACCTGGTGACAGGGTTTAGTGTGAAAGAACGAGTTGGTGATGCAGAGGTTATGATAGGTACACAACTCAAGCAGTCTCTGCCCGTTCTCATTCATCCTTCCAACGCCATAGCGCCCAAGGCAGGAGGGCCATGAGTCATGGTTGGCCCCAACCCTGGCATTAAAGTCCCCCAGCAGGAATAGGTGTTCGGTGTTGGGGATGCTGCTAATGATGTTATGGAGTTGTTCATAGAACTGGTCTTTAGCTTCAGGTGCGGAACAGAGTGTTGGAGCATAGATGCTGAGTAGGTGTACTGGACCAGAGGTGGTGAGCAGTCGGATGGACAGTATGCGTTCCGAGCCATTTGAGGGAGGCTCTATCATGCTGAGCAAGGAGTTTCTGATGGCGAAGCCCACTCCATGCTGTCTTGGTTCTTCAGGATCCCTGCCCTGCCAGAAGAAGGTGTAGTCTTGCTCTGCTAGAGAGCCACTCGCGGGGAGGCGAGTCTCCTGAAGTGCTGCAATGTCCACATTGAGTCTACTGAGCTCGTTGTTAATGATGGCGGTCTTCCGAGAATCGTTGATTTGTGTAAGGTCTTCCGACAGGCCAGGACACATAGTTCTGACGTTCCAGCTTGCAAAGCGAAGGGCTGGTACCTTCTTTCCTTTTTTCATGTTGTTTGGTGCGGTGTATCAGTCCACCTTTCGGGCAATGACCCTGAGCTCCAAGCACCCATTGAAGCAGGCAGACTGTGGCGGGACAGAACCTTATTGACCGGGGGCTGCCCGGTTTGAGGCGGGCGGTAGCTGTCCAGTGAGGTGCAATGACCTCTCCCACCGACAAAGGCAACCCGTGGCGCCCAGTTTCTACGCCAATTTATCTGGACTTATAACCCGTAACTGCTGCCTTCCGTGTTGTTTCAGTCGCTGTGAGGCAACTATGGAGTGACCTCTCCATGGCGCATGCCTGGGCAAATTTATGGAGGTTGAGAGTTGCCCAGTCGTCAAAACCCCCCTCTCGGCCTTTCTGGTGGGGTCCAAAGGAGTGCAGGACACGACGTTTGGCACCAGTATGGCTGCAGGAACTGCCGGAAACATGCCAAAGGTGACACATGACCGCCTACGGGGTTCCGCTCCGGATTTTCTGTTAGGGTTTACTCCCTTAGCCTTGGTCTCTCCCGAGACGCCCACAAGGCAGTGGGGTTGTTGGGAGGAGAGGTACCCTGGTAATAAAGGATAACATTTGGACATTAGTAAGAAAGAATATTGGCTCAGATGATCAAAAATTAGAATCAGTATGGGTGGAGATTAGAGCATGGCTACCCGACCTGAACCGACGGGACCCAACTACATGTGTCGGGTTCAGGTCGGGTCGGGTCGCTCTTCCGAGTTCGGCATTCGGGCTCGGGTCGGGTTGGACACAGTGGCAGTGCTGCCTTTTGGTCAGGGAGGGCAAGGGAAGCAAAGTAAGAGTAAGCGTCATTAATTTCCGGTAGTCGAGTTGGGTCGGGTCGGGTCAGGCGCGGGAAAAAAACCAAAGGACTCGGGCCCGGGAGGGGTTCCGGTTAGATGTGGTCGGGCCAGGCCTGGGTCGGGTTTAAATTGTATACTCGAGCAGGTCTTTAGTGGAGATCAGGAATAACAAAAATCAGAAAAATCTGGTGGGAGTAGTTTATAGGCCCCTTAACAGTATTTATATGTTGGATAGAAAACTAAGCAAAAAATAATTGGAGCTTGTAACAAAGGCAATGCAATAATCATGGGGGAGTTAAATCTTCATATAGACTGGACAAATTGACAAAAGTAGTCTGGATGATAACTTTGTAGAATGCTTTTTGTGGCAGTTTGCTAGAACAATACATTATGGAACTAATAAGGATTAAGCTATTTTAGATCTAGTATTGTGTAATGAGGCAGGGTTAAGAGTGATGTCATAGTAAAAGATCCTTGTGGAAAAAATGTTCATAATACAATTAAATTCCATATTAAGTTTGAGAGTGACATACTTGAATCCAAAAGAAGAATCTTAAATAGAGCCAATTACGTGGGTATGAGGGGAGAGCTGGCTAAGGTTGATTGGGTAGTATGGAAGAAAATAAACAGTAGAAAACTTTTAAAGAAATGATTCAAATTTTTTAACAAAAATGCATCCCATTGAAAAACAAAAGCACAGTGAGAAAGATCCATCTATGACTTAGAAGAGAAGTTAAGGATAATATTAGGTTAAATGCAGAGGCTTATCATTTTGCAAAGAGTTGTCGTAAGCTTGAGGATTAGGAGTGCTTTAGAAATAAGCAAATGGCGATCAAAAAGTTGGCAGAAAGGAAAAGAAAATGACAGTAAACTAGTTAGGAATTTTAAAACAGATTGTAAGTGCTTTTACAAGTATATAAAGAGGAAGAGGGTAGCTAAAATAAATGTTTATCCCTTAGAGGCAAAGACAGGAGAAATTTTAATACAAAACCAAAATACTGCAGGTGATGGAAATCTGAAATAAAAACAGAAAATACTGGAAATACTCAGCAGCACTGGGGGTATCTGTGGACAGAGAAACAGAGTTAACACTTCAGGGCAATCGACATGAAACATTAGCTGTGTTTCTCTCATAAGAACATAAGAAATAGGAGCGGGAGTAGGCCAGTCGGCTCCTCAAGCCTGCTCCGCCATTCAATCAGGTCCTGGCTGATCTGATTGTGGCCTTAACTCCACTTTCCTGCCTGCCCCCCCTTCCCCCCATAATGCTTGACTCCCTTGTAGATCAAATCTAGGATG
This sequence comes from Heterodontus francisci, assembly GCF_036365525.1. Taxonomy (NCBI): domain Eukaryota; kingdom Metazoa; phylum Chordata; class Chondrichthyes; order Heterodontiformes; family Heterodontidae; genus Heterodontus; species Heterodontus francisci. The sequence goes on from NC_090376.1 coordinate 109,870,546, forward strand.
ACCTGCTGGTGTTAGGAAGGCATAAGAAATGCAGAGAGGTCCAGAAGCAGGCCCTCCCCTTTCTTCTTTGGCTTTGGTGCTCACCCTACCACTGCAGGTGCAGTACAACCCTTCAACTGATCAACTGGCAGTTAGCATTACTGAAACAGCAAAGCAAGGAGATTATCATCTTTCCGAGACCCCCTCCTTACATCCACTATTAATTTAATGTAGCATGGCAGTCAAGGGTTGGACTATTGAGATCTCTGTTGGAGGATATGAAAAAAATCAAGGTCCTTATTGAGTGGCACAGAATTAGTGGTGACAAGCCCTGTCCTATTTTCTCTGCTGCATCAAAATTGGGTGGTATAGCCAAGGAACATGCTGCTGTAAAGCTTTTAGTAACTAAGCAAATAGTTACCAGATGTAATTCAATGTGGCCAAATGTTACATAATTAGAATGGTAGCTGGGTGGCCAAAAGAGGGAGTATGAGTTAAATGGAATTTTGGAATAGGATATGATTCAGAGGTTTTAATGGATGAATTTATGAAACCATGAGCACATTGCTAAGGAACAGTAAAGAAAAAGGGAAAGTGAGGGTTGCATTAGCAGTGTAATACAGTATGGACTAGAATTTCTGCTAGTGTTATACCTGCCTACTGGTGTGGCTCCAGTGAAATGCAATGGAAAAGTCTTGAGGAACGTCTGCCAGCACCTGCCATTCACCCCTCCAAGGATTTTACCCCTGGAATTTTGAGGCAAAGGCAATATGGTTCTCCAAATATTAACAGTAATATTGTAATAGCACGTAAATGACAAGAATACATCATCCAACATATTTCCCATTGTTTGTTTCCAAGCAACAATGGAGGCTAAGAACACCCACACATTCTGGCTTCCACAGTTGCTATAATAGCAGGGGAGGGTATTTCAAAATACAAGTGTGTCTTACCCTAAGATAAATTTTAATTTGAATTAACTTTTCATTTCAGGTCTCCCTAAGGCTACACAGAGAGGTGAGACCTGCAGCAGCCATTCTTCCCCACCTCAGTATCCAAAGTAGCTTGATTCAGTAAAATGAGCCATTGAGGAAGGCTGGAATTCCCGCCAAGATGCATCAGGGTTTCACTCAAGTGGGAAAGAAATCCAACAAATCTAATGAAAGAAAGAACTTGCATTTATATAACACCTTAGCCTCAGGATGTCCCAAAGCACTTCATAGCCAACTTTAGAAGTTGTAATGTAGAGAATTGTGACAGTCATTTTGCACACTGCAGGCCAGATTTTATGGAGCTGGCGGATGTGTCAGTACCAGGCCCAAAGGGAAAGGGATCACCATCCTGGCCTTCTAGAGCACTCTCCCCCCCGCCTCACCCAGGGTCTATTTAATGGCACTCGGGCACTTAATGTTCGGATGGGGATCCCACCTCCAAGACTTGTCAGCCAATCAGAGGGCCGGCACCTTCGCAGTATCGGCAGTGCCACTGGGAGCGGTGGCCATTGACAGTACTACAAGAGGTCGAGGACCACGTCCGACAGTCCAGCACTCCCTCTGTATGCACTGAAGTGTCAGTCTATATTATCCTGGAGTCGGACTTGGATCCTTGACCCTCTGACTAAGAGGTGAGAATGGTGGAACAAAGATGACTCTAGGTATCAGAGACTTAAGTTATGAAAGAAAGATTAAGCTAATTGGTTGTGTTTTCTTTTTAAAATAGGAAACTTCAAGATAATGTGATTGAAATCTCAAGACTACAAAGGAAAGTGAGAACATTAATTCAAACAACAATGAACAGTTTAACTCCAAGAGGAGAATGGTTTTGAGATGGAAGGAGGGTCAAGTGGCCTTTTATTTCACCAAAGGATAACAGAATTGTAGAATAAGTTAACAGGTAAAGTCATTGAAGCAGACGGGAAAAATGGGCACAAAAGGTAATTGGATATTGCTGGAGAAAGAAGTGCTTGAATCATATGGCAAGAAGTTGAGTAAAAAGAGTCTAACGGTCTATTCCTGTTTCTAAAGATCCAAATGTTCAAATACGTCCAAAAGTCCAAGTAAATTCATGTTTCTTGCAAGATATTCATATGTTTCCTTCAAATCACAGAGAAGCTAATTGCAAGGATTAAATTGAGCTGCTTTTATTAATATAACAGCCGGAATTTTATGCCCCGACTGGGACCAGGCTGGAGGCGGGGTGGGGGGGAGCCTAAAATCAAGTGGGAGGCGGGGAGTGTTGGTCTTCTCACCACCCATCCCTGCTGCCATTTTACCGCCCACCCCAGGCCAATTGAGGCCCTTAAGTGGCCAGTTAATTGCCTTTAAGAGGCTCCTCCCGCCGCTGATGATATTGTACCAGTGGCGGCTGGGCACATTGACAGCTGAGAAGGCTACCCAGTAATACTAATGTGGCCTCTCTGCAGGCCTGGAGGGCGGAGGAGGGGCGAACCCCCTGACCAGTCACCCTGTGCCCCACAAAGGGCCCCCCCCTAGAGGAAGGAGGGGGGGAGAACCTCCTGACCAGGCACCCTGTGCCTCACAAAGGAGCCCCCCAGCAGCACACGCACCCTCGCTATAGCAGCTCCTCCCGCCCTCCTAATTGACAACCCAGTCCCCTCGCTGGGGCCCAGCCAATTGTTCCCAGCAAGGCCCAAAGCCCCACTTGCCTTTTTCGGGGCTGGCATCCATGCTGCTCCTCACACTGGGTGCAGTCCCAACAGTGGCCATCGCTCCTGGTGGCACTGCTGGGCCTGAAGAGCTGACAGCCCACTGATTGGCCAGCAGCTCTTGGAGGTGAGACTTCATGCCTCAGAGGGGCAGAAGTCCCGCCTAAGGCCAATTAAGGGCCTGGGTCATGCAAAATCGCTGCGTGACTTCCAGGCCTGGCAGAGGCTGGCTCTTCCCACAACATTTAAGTCAGTGGGCGGGGCCTCTGCCTCCACCTACAATTCCAGCCAATTTTTCTCAATCATTCCTGTACTTCATTATGATTTATTCTTTGCAATGGCTTCTCTTCCCACATCTGCACCGTTACCTCTGGAGTCCCCCAAGGATCTATATTTGGCCTCTTCCTATTTCTCATCTTCATGCTTTCCCTTGATGACATCATCTGAAAGCACAGAGTCAGGTTCCATATGTACTCTGATGACACCCAGCTTTAGCTCACCATCACATCTCTGACCCCTCCATTGCCTCTCTGTTCTCAAACTGTTTGTCTGGAATCCAGTCATCATGAGCCAATATTTCCACCAATTAAACAGAAGAATGAAGCCACTGCCTTTGGTACCCAACACAAATTCCATTCCCTAGCTACTGATTTCACTCCCTCCTTGGGCACTGTCTACGGCTGTGCCAGCCTGTTTGCAATCTCGGCATTCTATTTGATCCTGAGCTTGCGGACACCTATCCTGTCCACCACAATATCCGTCAAACTCTGTAATATGATCCATCTCTGCTGCTGCCTCAGCCCAACTGCTGCTGAAACCCACACCTTTGTTACCTCCAGATTTGACTATTCCAATGCTTTCAGGGCAGGCCCCACTCTTCCACCCTCTAAAACCTTAAAATCAGATAAATCTCTGCTGCCTGTATCCTAATTTGTGCCAACTTCCCTTCAGCCACCATTCCTGTGCTCACTAAACTACACTGGTTCCTGGTCCAGCAATGCCTCAATATTAACATTCTCATCCTCTTGCTGAAATATTTCCGTGTCTTGCTCCTCCCTATCTCTGAAAGTTCCTACTGCCCTACAACCCTTTGAAAACTCTGCATTCCTCCAACTCTGGTCTCTTGTGCATTTCCCTTTTTCAGAACCTTCAGCAGTCTAAGCTGTAAACTCTGGAATTCCCTCCCTATACCTCCTTCCCTCTTTCTTCCCCTTCAATGAACTTCTTAAAACTTACTTATTTGGCCAAGCTTTTGGTCACCTGTCCTTTTGTCTCCTTCTTTGTCTGATTATGCTCCTTGGGATGTATTACTCCATTAAAGGTAATATATAAATGCAAGTTATTGTTGTCTCAATTTCAACAAAAAGTATTTCCAATTTTATCAGGCACTTTATCAAATCAATTGGTGTTAGTTTTATATTTAAATCCTGAGGAAATTATGTGATTAATTAAGCTATCAAACAATGAAGCTCAGTTATGCTGCAATTTCTCTTCCTTATGAACTCGCCGGTTAGTATTTTTGGCAAAGTTTATCATCTTAATAAAGTTCCCTTTGCTTCAATCTAAATTAATTTTGGTAGTCATAAACTCTAATCAGAAATAGGTTAATGAGTCATTTATTTTCTACTTGGTTCAGAATAACAGGACTGTTAGACACCTGTTTTAACAAGGGGAAACATTGGAATTTTATCTAATTCAGGGTTTACTTTGGTCTTGCAAGGATTGTTATTTCAACCTGATCTTCTGTGACATTTACTCATGAGTAGTCCAAGATCTGAAACCATACAGTGATGATCCATTGCTACCTGGTCTTTCTCTTTAAGGCCACTTCTCAGGAGCTCCCTCTGAGGAAATAGGCCAATTAAAGGCTAATTGTTCCTTAAAAGTCATTTGCTCCTTGTTCTTGGAGAAAGGCCAGCTTTTCAAAGTTATGAAAAAAAATCAGGAAGAGACCAGAATTCCTTTTTTAATACTTTAATTGATGACATATGAAGTGAACCTTCTAGATACAATACTTTTAATCACTTAGATGAGGGTCTCTTGAGACACATCTCCAGATTTGGAGACCATACTAAATTTAGCGGCAAAGCAAATAATCAGGGATTTGGAGCTTTTTGGCAACTGAGTCAGTAAGTTGAAATACAATTAGATATGAACAAATGCAGAATAATTGGGATGAGAACACAGAACCAAATCGTGGAGAACATGCTGATTGGAACCGATTGTGTGATGTACTGATCAAGAAATGAATTTGAAGCTAATGCTAAATTTCTTGAAAACTATCAGCATGACTGCTGGAAAAAATGTAAGCAGGGTTTTATACCATATTATGAAAAGAAGTGATATTATTGCTATATAAGCCACTCTGCACTTGCAACTCCCTACAATGCATTTGCTGTGATCACTGCTCCTCACCAGGAGGTTGGAAACATAGAATCTTCTCCACAATTTATCAAAGAAAGCCACTAAAATAAACAGTATAAATGGGGGTCAAAGAGGCAATTAGGAGGTATATTTTCTTCTGTGCACGAGCTTCAGTGAAAGTACAGAAATAAGTATCAAGCTAAAATTTGCAAATCAAGAAAACATGGTATAAAAGCATCTATGGAGAGAGAAACAGTTAACATTTCAGGTCAGTGCAGAGATCAGGTAGGATCGCTACATTGGTTTTTGTCCCCATTATAATTGTGATTCCACCTGACCTCTGCTAATCCAAAAAAGAGAATGAGGAGGGCTTTCTTGTAATGATCTAAATGTCCACAACACAGGTATTCCAGTCAGATGGACAGTAATAATGTATTTCTCCATGAGTCTTGGAGAAGTACAAGGTGTACATTACCTGTGCCACTTGTTTCCAATAACGTGGGATGATGTTAATATACCACTGATCACGCTGTCAGTCTCTGTGACTCTATCCTCATGTCCAGGGCAAGGCCTGCAATGCAGTAACAGCAAGGTTAGATCTTGTATGAATAGAATCAGTGATTTAGAGCACCCTAAAGTACATGCGATGCACTGAATAAGGTAACATTCTCCTCTGTTCATTATAACTGATAGAGCATGTTGTTATGTAATCAACCCAGTCACAACTGTCAGACTTTCTTTTTACATTGTCTACATAAATATGCTTTTACTGCACTCTGCATAATCATACAGTAAATAGAAACACACATAAACATGCACACAGCCAATTACAGATACAATGCTCTTAATTGAGAACATAAATTATGCAGCATAATGTACACCCAGGCAACAATTTGCAACCTTCCACAGCAAACCAGGACCTTCGAGCTTTCATAACCAGCGATGGGGAAAACATGAAAGGATAAGTTAAAATTACATCTACACATACAGCAAAAATGCTGTAGAAACAGGAGAGTGAGCCTGGACCAGTTACCATGACATGCAGAGGGCAATTATACATATGGCAGTCCACAACATCAGGATGATTTCCACATTCATTTGAAATAATTTCAATAGACAGGCACTGATGTCATGCTTATAAGGACAACCTCTGACAACGTACATTAATGCCTATGATGGATTTGACAAACTCACAAACTTATTTACTTTTAGGTATTACATTGATCGCAGTGTCAGAGTTCATGTAAATTATTATTAACAATACATCTGATAACATGCACATTTTTCATCATGTAACACACGTAAACTGGCAAAGAAATTAAAAGGATAATTTTCTGACTTCATGCTCCCAGCAGGAAGCCTTGCCTTCTACGAACGTAGAAGTGAGTCGGAAGATCACGCATGAAGTGTGCCTAAACATCTGAAATACGGTTGCACCTAAAGTACCAAACTGAACCATGCACCAGTGTTGACATCAGTTTCTAATGGTTTGAACATAAAGAAGGGCGCTGTGAGAATCGTTTGTCAGCCTGGTGAAGGAAGGTTGATTGGATAATAATAGGCATGATTTCAAATTACTGGGTGGGGGTACAGGATCCAATCAGTCAGGAGCTCTTAAAGGGCTTTTCTCAGCTTGTTCTCAGCCCTTTGGAAGGAAAAAATGCCCTTTGTGACACAATTTTCAAACTGGACATTCAACCAGCATGCTTGGAGAAGCTGATGGGGAAAAGCTCATTTTAAAATTAAAACCTGCTGAACTATTGCAAAACCAAATAGTGCTATCAAGAAGGAACAAAGACATTGTGTAGCAAAAGGAGACATCTGTGTAAACAGTGAGGAATTAAGCCTTGATGAGATTACACAGAACTCAATGGGCCTCTTCAATAAACAATCCTTATCAGAAAGTTTGCCAGCTAAACAGTTGAGATTTGTGTGAGCTATCCAACCAATCAACTGTTACTGTGGTCTTCACAGGATGGAGTTTACTGAAAGGGAGTTTAAGTAAAATGAACACTATCATGTGGGCTTTAGTTTTACATTTTAAACAAAAACACAATATTATTGGTTATCATGAACAAAGGTTATCATCGATAAGTCAATAAGGTTTTTGTGAAGTAACATCCTGTCCACCATTGAAAGGAAAAGATATAAAAGAAGGTATTAAGGTAACTTCATTATTTCAGTCAACAAGAAGGGGACTTGACTGACCGGCAGAAGGAGAGAGCTGCATCAAACGAGAGCTGGCCATTTTGTGGTGCTTGTATGACCATTTACTAAGAACATATTTTGGCATTGTATTTGTAGAGCATTTTTATCGCTAAAAGTAGAATAGGAAGGGCATTGTATTGCCAGGTAAATTAAGAGGGGCATTGTATTGCCATTTTAATCGAAGCATTTTTCTTCTTTTCTATCTTCCTTTCCTTTAACAAATGATTTTATTTAATATAAGAATTTTTGGGTGATTCATTAATTCTTTGTCCTGTAATTTGTGGGTCAAAACAAACTACAAGCCTGAGAATAGGACAGCAAGGCTTACACCTTAGAAACCAGTTTTGTGGTGCTAAGAAAACTTTGGCACAAAAAATACAACTGCAGTGTCATTGTAGCAAAATTCACCCATTTACTGGCAGTGTCTTGGAGGTTCTATCACAGGAGATAAGCCAAGGTGAATGCTTTTGTTTGGGGTGGAAGGCCGTCTTTTCTGAAAACTGAAGTTCAGACATCATGAAGAGAGGTGGCTGAGTTAGTTATTGCCGCCTCCCACGTCCATCATAACTGGGAACAAATTATGAAGATGTTCACTTATGTCAGGAAGTGTCTGGTTTTTCAGCATTAGGAGTACCTTTTTGCCTGCAAAATGGAGACAGCAGCAATGCGTGCGCACACTTCTGGTACTAACCATGCCGGATGCCATTTTGGTGAAGGTATTAGCTTATGTGCAGAGAGTGTTCGACTGAAGTCTGCCGAGCAGGCAGATTGTGACATCAATGTTGATTTCATGCCAGTGCTGCCATTTTGGAGCTCAACTCTCCAGCTAACACCCTCTCTTAACCTCACACAGACATCAGCAACAGGAAAGGCCCCCATCGAGGGATCAATATTTACATGCAGGTTAGTTGCTGATTGATTTCCACTGGCGGTTGCTGTGATTACAGAACTGTTTGGTGATTTTCAGAGTTATTTATAGTTGCTAAAATCTACAAGGAGTGGTGTGGCAGATTATGTAGCTCTTTGTCCTGGTTTTGAGGTTGCTGCACAAACCACTTGCTCCAAGACATACGTGCGATTGTATGCATATCTTTGGTCTACAGCATGACAGGAAGAATGAACAGAGTAACACAGAGCAAGAAAAGCTGCTGGAAGAGGGAGGGGCAGAAGAAGGAGAAGGGGTCTCAGCAGGAGGTCGTATCTGCCCAGGGTCTTCAGGAAGCAATTCTCATACTTGAACCTCTGCAAGGAAAATGGTATCAGAACAGTGTCAGTGCTTCACAAACAACATCCTCACTGAAATCCGCTGCCTGCTACAGCTACAACTGCAACCTCAAAGCAGATCAAGGACGGCATTGCCAGTGACTGTGAAGGTGACCATGGCCATGAACTATTAAGAATCTGGGTCCTTCCAGGCTGCAGCAGGCGATATTTGCAACATCCCCCAGTTTGCCAGAGAGAAACATGCAGAGCAAGCACACAGCTTTGTGGCGATTACAGGCTTTGTTATGGTGCAGGATGCCATTGACTGCATGCACTTCACTTTGCAGGCATCACATTGTTAAACTCCAGAAAGCTTGCTATGGAAGGATAATGCTGGAGCTTATCTTTACTCAGTTTCACATTTATTGTACAGAGTAAAGGATTTCAGACAAAGAACAAAGAACAAGGAACAAAGAACAGTACAGCACAGGAACAGGTCATTCGGCCCTCCAAGCATGCGGCGATCTTGATGCCTGCCTAAACTAACACCTTCTGCACTTCCGGGGCCCATATCCCTCTATTCCCTTCCTATTCATGTATTTGTCAAGATGTCTTTTAAACGTCGCTATCGTACCTGCTTCCACCACCTCCCCTGGCAGCAAGTTCCAGGCACTCACCACCCTCTGTGTAAAATACTTGCCTCGCACATCCCCTCTAAACTTTGCCCCTCTCATCTTAAACCTATGTCCCCTAGTAACTGACTCTTCCACCCTGGGAAAAAGCTTGTGACTATCCACTCTGTCCATGCCGCTCATCACTTTGTAAACCTCTATCATGTCGCCCCTCCACCTCCGTCTTTCCAGTGAAAACAATCCGAGTTTATCCAACCTCTCCTCATAGCTAATGCCCTCCAGACCAGGCAACATCCTGGTAAACCTCCTCTGTACCCTCTCCAAAGCCTCCACGTCCTTCTGGTAGTGTGGCGACCTGAATTGTACGCAATATTCTAAGTGTGGCCTAACTCAGGTTCTGTACAGCTGCAACATGACTTGCCAAACTTTATACTCTATGCCCCGACCGATGAAGGCAAGCATGCCATATGCCTTCTTGACTACCTTATCCACCTGCGTTGCCACTTTCAGTGACCTGGACCTGTAAGCCCATATCTCTCTGCCTGTCAATACTCCTAAGGGTTCTGCCATATACTGTATACCTCCCACCTGCATTAGACCTTCCAAAATGCATTACCTCACATTTGTCCGGATTAAACTCCATCTGCCATTTCTCCGCCCAAGTCTCCAACCGATCTATATCCTGCTGTATCCTCTGACAATCCTCAACACTATCCGCAACTCCACCAACCTTTGTGTCATTCGCAAAATTACTAATCAGACCAGCTACATTTTCCTCCATATTATTTATATATACTACAAACAGCAAAGGTCCCAGCACTGATCCCTGCGGAACACCACTAGTCACATTCCTCCATTCAGAAAAACACCCATCCACTGATACCCTCTGTCTTCTACGACCGAGCCAGTTCTGTATCCATCTTGCCAGCTCACCTCTGATCCCGTGTGACTTCACCTTTTGTACCAGTCTGCCATGCGGGACCTTGTCAAAGGCTTTACTAAAGTCCATTTAGATAACATCCACTGCCCTTCCTTCATCAATCATCTTCGTCACTTCCTCAAAAAACTCAATCAAATTAGTAAGACACGACCTCCCCTTCATAAAACCATGCTGTCTCTCGCTAATAAATTCTTTTGTTTCCAAATGGGAGTAAATCCTGTCCCGAATAATCCTCTCTAATAGTTTCCCTACCACTGACGTAAGGCTCACCGGCATATAATCTCCTGGATTATCCTTTCTACCCTTCTTAAACAAAGGAACAACATTGGCCATTCTCCAGTCCTCTGGGACCTCACCTGTAGCCAATGAGGATGCAAAGATTTCTGTCAAGGCCCCAGCAATTTCCTCCCTTGCATCCCTCAGTATTCTGGGGTAGATCCCATCAGGCCCTGGGGACTTATCTAGCTTAATGTTTTGCAAGACACCCAACACCTCCTCCTTTTTGATAATGAGATGACTAAGATTATCTGCACTTCCTTCCCTAGGCTCATCATCCACCAAGTCCTTCTCTTTGGTGAATACTGATGCGAAGTATTCATTTAGCACCTCGCCCATTTCCTCTGGCTCCACACATAGATTCCCATCTCTGTCCTTGAGTGGGCCAACCCTTTCCCTGGTTACCCTCTTGCTCTTTATATATGTATAAAAAGCCTTGGGATTTTCCTTAATCCTGTTTGTCAATGACTTTTCATGACCCCTTTTAGCCCTCCTGACTCCTTGCTTAAATTCCTTCCTACTGTCTTTATATTCCTCAAGTGCTTCGTCTGTTCCTAGCCTTCCAGCCCTTATAAATGCTTCCTTTTTCTTTTTGACGAGGCTCACAATATCCCGCGTTATCCAAGCTTCCCGAAATTTGCCAAACTTGTCTTTCTTCCTCACAGGAACATGCTGGTCCTGGATTCTAATCAGCTGACGTTTGAAAGACTCCCACGTCAGATGTTGATTTACCCTCAAACAGCCGCCCCCAATATAAATTCTTCAGTTCCTGCCTAATATTGTTATGATTAACCTTCCCCCAATTTAGTACCTTCACCTGAGGACCACTCTTATCCTTATCCACAAGTACCTTAAAACTTATGGAATTATGGTCACTGCTCCCGAAATGCTCCCCCACTGAAACTTCGACCACCTGGCCGGGCTCATTCCCCAATACCAGGTCCAGTATGGCCTCATCCCGAGTTGGACTATCGACATACTGTTTCAAAAAGCCCTCTTGGATGTTCCTCACAAATTCTGCCCCATCCAAGCCCCTAGCACTAAGTGAGTCCCAGTCAATATAGGGGAAGTTAAAATAACCCACCACTACAACCCTGTTACCTTTACATCTTTCCAAAATCTGTCTACATATCTGCTCCTCTACCTCCCACTGGCTGTTGGGAGGCCTGTAGTGAACCCCCAACATCGTGACTGCACCCTTCCTATTCCTGAGCTCCACCCATATTGCCTCGCTGCATGACCCCTCTGACGTGTCCTCCCGCAGTACAGCTGTGATATTCTCCTTAACCAGTAATGCAACTCCCCCACCCCTTTTACATCCCCCTCTATCCCGCCTGAAGCTTCTAAATCCTGGAACATTTAGCTGCCAATCCTGCCCTTCCCTCAACCAAGTCTCTGTAATAGCAACAACATCATATTTCCAACTACTAATCCAAGCTCTAAGTTCATCTGCCTTACCTGTTATACTTCTCGCATTGAAACAAATGCACTTCAGTCCACCAGTCCCGCTGTGCTCAGCAACATCTCCCTGCCTGCTCTTCCTCTTAGTCCTACCAGCATTATTTAATGTGTCCTCCTCATTTATTTCACTAGCTGTCCTACTGCTCTGGTTCCCACCCCCCTGCCACACTAGTTTAAACCCTCCCGAGTGACGTTAGCAAACCTCGCAGCCAGGATATTAGTGCCCCTCCAGTTTAGATGCAACCCGTCCTTCTTGTACAGGTCCCATCTGTCCCTGAAAAGAGCCCCATGGTCCAGATATCTGAAACCCTCCCTTCTACACCAGCTGTTCAGCCACGTGCTTAGCTGCACTATCTTCCTATTCCTAGCCTCACTGGCACATGGCACAGGGAGTAATCCAGAGATTACAACCCAAGAGGTCCTGTTTTTTTAAATTTCTACTTAACTCCCTAAACATCCCCTGCAGGACCTCATCACTCTTCCTGCCTATGTCATTGGTACCGATGTGTACCACAACCTCTGGCTGTTCACCCTCCCCCTTCAGAATGCCCCCTGTCCGTTCAGAGACATCCTTGACCCTGGCACCAGGGAGGCAACATACCATCCTGGAGTCTCTTTCACGTCCACAGAAGCGCCTATCTGTACCCCTGACTATAGAGTCCCCTATAACTATTGCTCTTCTGTGCTTTGTCCCTCCCTGCTGAACAACAGTGCCAGCCGTGGTGCCACTGCTCTGGCTGCTGCTGTTTTCCCCTGATAGGCCATCCCCCCCAACAGTATCTAAAACGGTATACTTGTTCGAGAGGGGGATAGCCACAGGGGTTTCCTGCACTGACTGCCTGCCCCTTCTAGCGGTCACCCATCTATCTGCCTGCACCTTGGGTGTAACCACTTCTCTAAAACTCCTGTCTATGACACTTTCTGCCACCTGCATGTTCCTAAGTGCATCCAGTTGCCGCTCCAACCGATTCATGCGGTCTGTGAGGAGCTGCAACTGGGTACACTTCCTGCAGATGCAGTCATCTGGAACGCTGGAAGCGTCACTGACTTCCCACATCTCACAGGTGAAGCAATTAACCCCTCTAACTGTCATTTCTAGCACTAATTAATTAATTAATTAAAAATAAATAAATGCTTATTTGATCCTTACTAAATTATGATAAACTTAACTATGTGGTCCCTAGTGCTAGATTCCTTCTATAAATATTAAATGCTAACTAAATACAGTAATCTCCTCCCTCTGGTTTACTTACTCTACTTATTAATTAGTTAAAGAGTGTTTTAATCAATTTTTTCCGATGTTTTTTTTTCAAATTCAGTACAAATTCCCTACCAGCCAATCAGGTCACAGCTTTCCTGTGACGTCACTTTTTCAGTTTTTTTTCCCCACCCAAGGTAACTTACCGCTCTGGAACTCCGCCCTCCGAGACATGTAACTCCTCACTCAAACCCTCCACCAGTCTCAGTAAGTGTCTGCTTATATCTTCTCATCTTTGGCCTCCTTGTCTCGAAAGACAATGGGTAAGCGCCTGGAGGTAGTCAGTGGTTTGTGAAGCAGCGCCTGGAGTGGCTATAAAGGCCAATTCTAGAGTGACAGACTCTTCCACAGGTGCTGCAGATAAAATTGGTTGTCGGGGCTGTTATGCAGTTGGCTTTCTCCTTGCGCTTCTATCTTTTTTCCTGCCAACTGCTAAGCCTCTTTGACTCGCCACACTTTAGCCCCGCTTTTATGGTTGCCCGCCAACTCTTGCAATCGCTGGCAACTGACTCCCACGACTTGTGATTAATGTCACAGGACTTCATGTCGTGTTTGCAGACGTCTTTAATGCGGAGACAAGGATGGCCGGTGGGTCTGATACCAGTGACGAGCTCGTTGTACAATGTGTCCTTGGGGATCCTGCCATCTTCCATGCAGCTCACATGGCCAAGCCATCTCAGGCGCCGCTGGCTAGTAGGGTGTATATGCTGGGGATGTTGGCGCCTCGAGGACTTCTGTGTTGGAGATACGGTCCTGCCACCTGATGCCAAGAATTCTCCGGAGGCAGTGAAGCTGGAATGAATTGAGACGTCGCTCTTAGCTGACATACGTTGTCCAGGCCTCGCTGCCATAGACCAAGGTACTGAGGACACAGGCTTGATACACTTGGACTTTTGTGTTCTGTGTCAGTGCGCCATTTTCCCACACTCTCTTGACCAGTCTGGACATAGCAGTGGAAGCCTTTCCCATGCGCTTGTTGATTTCTGCATCGAGAGACAGGTTACTGGTGGTAGTTGAGCCTAGTTAGATGAACTCTTGAACCACTTCCAGAGTGTGGTCGCCAATATTTATGGATGGGGCATTTCTGATGTCCTGCCCCATGATGTTCGTTTTCTTGAGGCTGATGGTTAGGCCAAATTCGGTGCAGGCAGCCGCAAACCTGTCGATGAGTCTCTGCAGACACTCTTCAGTGTGAGATGTTAATGCAGCATCGTCAGCAAAGAGGAGTTCCCTGATGAGGACTTTCTGTACTTTGGTATTCGCTCTTAGACGGGCAAGGTTGAACAACCTGCCACCTGATCTTGTGTGGAGGAAAATTCCTTCTTCTGAAGTCTTGAACGCATGAGAGAGCAGCAGGGAGAAGAAGATCCCAAACAGTGTAGGTGCGAGAACACAGCCCTGTTTCATGCCACTCAGGATAGGAAAGGGGTCGGATGAGGCGCTGCTATGCTGAATAGTGCCTTTCATATTGTCATGGAATGAGGTGATGATACTTAGTAGCTTTGGTGGGCATCCAATCTTTTCTAGTAGTCTGAAGAGACCACGTCTGCTGACAAGGTCAAAGGCTTTGGTGAGATCAATGAAAGCAACGTAGAGGGGCATCCATTGTTCACGGCATTTCTCCTGTAGCTGTCGGAGGGAGAACAGCATGTCAATGGTGGATCTCTCTGCTTGAAAGCCACACTGTGCCTCAGGGTAGACATGCTCAGCCAGCTTCTGGAGCCTGTTTAAAGCGACTCGAGCGAAGACTTTCCCCACTATGCTGAGCAGGGAGATTCCACGGTAGTTGTTGCAGTCACCGCGGTCACCCTTGTTCTTATAGAGGGTGATGATATTGGCATCGCGCATGTCCTGAGGTACTGCTCCCTCGTCCCAGCACAGGCAAAGCGGTTCATTCAGTGCTGAAAGTATAGCAGACTTGGCACTCTTAATGATTTCAGGGGTAATGCCGTCCTTCCCAGGGGCTTTTCCGCTGGCTAGAGAATCAATGGCATCACTGAGTTCTGATTTGGTTGGCTGTACGTCCATGACTGGCAGAGACTGGGCTGCATTGAGGGCGGTGTCAGTGACAACATTTTCCCTGGAGTACAGTTCTCGGTAGTGCTCCACCTCGCGGTCCATTTGCTTGCGTTGGTCAGTGATTATGTCCCCTGATCTAGGTTTGAGGGGGGGCAATCTTCATGATGGTTGGCACAAAAGCTCTCTTAATGCCATCATACATTCCTCTGATATTTCCAGTGTCAGAGGCCAGCTGAATATGACTGCATAGGTGTTACTAGTAGTCATTTGCGCAGTGCCTGGCTGTTCTTTGTGCAGCGCTTCTGGCTGCTTTAAGTGCTACGGATGTTAACTCGCTGGGGGCTTTCTTGTAGTTCAGCAGTGCAATGCGCTTAGCGGCTATGACAGGTTCCAGCTCTTCAATGTGAGATTGAAACCAGTCTGCATTCTGCTTCACACGTTTGCCATAGGTGGTCATTGCTGAGTCAAAGATGGCGTCTCTGATGTGGGCCCACTTGGTCTCTGCATCCCCTGTGGAAGTGCTTTGAAGGGCTTTTTCAAGTGAATTTAGAAACTTACGTAACAGCTGTGGATGAGAAATTCTGCAAATGTTGATGCGTGGGCGGCCCTTCTGCTTGGAGTGATGCAGCTTCTTTGATTTGAGGCTAACCTTGCTGCACACCAGGGAGTGGTCGGTGTCGCAGTCCGCACTGTGGAAGCTGCCTGTGATTTGAGAGACTCACCTTGTGATGATGAGGTTCAGCTGGTGCCAACGGCGTGATCTTGGGTGCCTCCAAGAAACCTGGTGACAGGGTTTAGTGTGAAAGAACGAGTTGGTGTTGCAGAGGTTATGATAGATACATAGCTCAAGCAGATTCTGACCATTCTCATTCATCCTACCAGTGCCATAGCGCCCAAGGCAGGAGGGCCATGAGTCATGGTCGGCCCCAACCTTGGCATTAAAGTCCCCCAGCAGGAACAGGTGTTCGGTGTTGGGGATGCTACTAATGATATTATGGAGTTCCTCGTAGAACTGGTCTTTAGCTTCATGTGGGGAGCAGAGTGTTGGAGCATAGATGCTGAGTAGGTGTACTAGACCAGAGGCGGTGAACAGACGGATGGACAGTATGCGTTCCGAGCCATTTGAGGGTGGCTCTATCATGCTGAACAAAGAGTTTCTGATGGCGAAGCCCACTCCATGCTGTCTTGGCTCTTCAGGATCTCTACCCTGCCAGAAGAAGGTGTAGTCTTGCTCTCTTGGAGATCCGCTCGCAGGGAGGCTTATAAGTGCTCAAGTAAAACCCCAAATAACACCCTCCACCTGCATATAATCAAACAATTGATACACAGTTAACAACATGTCAACTCTGCGATGTACTGCAACCAAAAGGAATTCACTCCCTCAACATCTAGCTGGTGTGTGACCTTATGCAGCACATCATGCAGGCCAATGCCCATCTCCTTGTAGCAGTTATGATGCCTTCATTCTGCAGCAGTCCGCTGTGCCATTTGCAGTTGAGCCACTACCACAAACCAGAGGGTGGCTACTGGGTTACAAGGGCCATTCCTTAACAACATGGCCCATGACGCCAGCATGCAAACCATGCACATTAGGGAAGAATAATGAAAGCTATGCTGCCATACAAAATGTGATAGAGCAGACCATTGGGGTGCTGAAATAATGCTTCAGCTGCCTTGACTGCTCTGGAGGAACTCTGCAGTACTCAGCAGAGCCCATGTCAATGTGGTGGTGGTCTGCTGCATACGGCACAACCTCACTAACATGCGGGCACAGCTCTTTCCACCAGCTATACAGCGATCAGCTGATAAGGAAGAAGAGGTGGAAGAGGTCAAGGAGGAGGAAGAAGAGGAGGTGGAAAAAGAGGAGGATGAAGAGCAGGAGGAGGAAAGGAGGAGCAACAACACAGCCCCTTTCTGACTGGGCTGTCCATGGCCGACTCATTCAACTATGATACCAGTAGACACAACCCCAGTTCCCCATTCACCAACAGTCCAACATCTTACCTTCTCTTTGTCACTGAGCATCCTAGCATTCACTTTGGGTGGCTTCTGCTTGTGCTACATTGGAAGCCAAGACATTGGCCATTAGACAATGCATTATGGTTGGGTCCACAACTGTGTTAGCCATCACTTCCATGCTTGAAAGGATTAGCTTCAAGCACTGTGCAAAGTTATGTGCCAAGGACTTGTCCAGGCTCCTTGACATTGACGGTAACTTTCTGGAAGGGCTGCCAATGCATCAAGCATTTCATTGCACATAGCCATCAGCCTTCTTCTGTAAGCCAACCCATGAAAGTCCTCATCTGAGTTCTCCGCAGTAGAACTCATGTGGGCCCTCACCCTCCGTGAGCTGGCACCTATGCTACCCTTGTCCCCTCCCTGGCTGTAGTCTTGTGATGTGCAGATCTCACCTCAATATCTGAGCTGATGGCTGTGAGTGTGGGAGCAAGTTACGGTGTTTCCTCTTCATCATTGTCTTCCTGCTCTTCCATACCTTACTCTTCCACCACTAACTGGCCAGGTTGCATTTCATGGCTATCTGAAAGGAGAAAGGCATAAGGGTAGGGTTGTCGTGAGTGGAGGTCAGAAAAGCAAGAGGCACATGCTTACATCACCTGCAGCTTGTAATTCAGAAGAGATTGTGGGATGAGGGGAAAGGGGGTTGTGAGAAGGAGGATTAGATTTGAAGATACTGTTACCTTTGATTATTTCGGCCTCAGTTATGGCCACTGCAATGATGGCGACCACCATCTCCTCCATCAGGATAATGATGTGCGTACGAGCCTGTCCTCTGCTGATTATGTCCTGCTACCTCCAGATATGTGTCACCCTTGAGCTGCAAGAGAGAAGGAATTGTGTCAGTGGGTGTGGTGCAATGTGTTTGGGTGATGGTTGAATGAATGGCAGTGTGTACAAGTTGTAAGATCATAGAATCATAGAAAGCTTACGGCACAGAACGGGGCCGCTCATGTATGTGCAGCTGAAAACTGAGCAATCCAGTCTAATCCCACCTTTCAGTGTTTAGTTTGTAGTCCTTCAGGTTACAGCGCTTGAAGTGCACATCCAGACACCTTTTAAATGAGTTGAGGGCAGGGAGTTCCAGATCCTCACCACCCATAGGGTGAAAAAACTTTCCCTCATCTCCCCTCTAATCTTTCTACCAATCACTTTAAATCTGTGCCCCTTATCACTGACCTCTCTGCTAAGGTGACTAGACCCTTCACATTCACTCTATCCAGGCCCCTCACAATTTTGTACATTTCAATCAGATCTCCCCTCATCCTTCTCTGTTCCAAGGAGAAGAACCCCAGCCTATCCAATCTATCCTCAAAGCTGCATTATTCCAGTCCTGGCAATATCCTTGTAAATCTCCGCTGTACCCTCTCTAGTGTAATTACATCCTTTCTGTAATGAGGTGACCAGAACTGCACACAGTACTCAAGTTGTGGCCTAACCAATGATTTATACAGTACACCATAACCTCCCTGCTATTTAATTCTGTACCTTGGCTAATAAAGGAAAGCATTCCATATGCCTTCTTAACCACCTTATCGACCTGTTCTGCTACCTTCAGGGATCTGTGGACATTCACTCCAAGGTCCCTCACTTCCTCTACACCTCTCAGTATTCTCCCATTAATCGTGTATTCCTTTGCCTTGTTTGACCTCCCCAAATGCATCACCTCACACTTCTCTGGGTTGAATTCCATTTGCCACTTTTCTGCCCACCTGACCAGTCCATCAATATCTTCCTGCAGCCTACAGCTATCCTCCTCGCTACCTATCACACGGCCAATCTTTGTGTTATCTGCAAACTTCTTGATCATGCCCCTTCCATTTACGTCCAAATCGTTAATATATACCACAAAAAGCAGGGGATCTAGTACTAAGCCTTGCAGAAGGCCTCTGGAAACAGCCTTCCAGTCATAAAAACACCTGTCAATGATTACCCTTTGTTTCCTGCCACTGAACCAATTTTGTATCCACCTTGTTGCATTTCCCTGGATCCCATGGGATTTTATTTTAACCAGTCTGCCATGTGTGACCTTGTCAAAAGCCTTGCTAAAATCCAGGTAGACCACATTAACTACACTACCCTCATCAATCTTCCATGTTCCTTCTTCAAAAAATGCAATCAGGTTGGTCAGACAAGATCTTCCCTTAACAAATCCATGCTGACTATCCTTGGTTAATCTGTACTTTTCCAAATGACAGTTTAACCTGTCTCTCAGAATTGATTCCAATCATTTATCCACTACTGAGGTTAGACTGGCTGGCCTGTAATTACTTGGTCTACCCCTCGCCCCCTTTTTAAACAAAGGTACAGTGTTAGCAGTCCTCCACTCCTCTGGCACCACGCCTGTATCCAGTGAGGAATAGAAAATTATGGTCAGATATGGGTGTGGAGGTTGTAGCATTGTTAAATGTGTGAAGGTGAGGTGAAGCTACAAATTTTAGGTATAATTCGTAATTGATAGAGATCATTGGTAGGTAAATTGTGGGGCTGTGGTGCATTGAGTGGTCTATGCAGTTGGTGGGATATGGCATTTGAAGATCTTGTCCGGATCATTGATCCTTTTGTGGCACTGCATTCATGTCCTTGGGGCTGGACTATTGCCATTGATGACCACAGCTATCTAGTACCGCTGCCTTCACAAAGTTTGTATGGAGATGGATAGATGAAATCTCTCCTCCTCTCTACCTCCTGCACCAAGACCCTGTTTAATTTATTAAAGTTAATTTTATGCTTTCAGTCTTCACTGTAATTTAGCTCACAGTCCTAATTAAACAAGGTTATTACCTAGATTAAAAACTACAAATAGACAACTGAGTGATATTTCAAAACATGAAAACCTCATTAGTTAAATAATATACAATAGACATGGCAGGGCAGGTGATGTGTGGCAGCTGTAGCATGTGGGAGCTAGTGGACACTAGAGTTCTGCACAACAACCACATCTGCAGTTAAGCGTCTGCAGCTCGAGGAACTTTGGCTCAAAGTTGATGAGCTGGAGTCTGAGCTTCAGAAACTGTGATGCATCAGGGAGAGAGAACATTACCTGGCCATTTTGTTCCAGGACGCAGTCACACCCCTTTATTAGTTACTTCATATTTTCTCTGTTTTCAAGGACAAGACTGTGTGACTACAAGTTAGGCATGTATGGGGATCCAGAGGGTAGCATTGGAGGAGCCTTAGCCCTTGCACTTGTCCAACAGGTATGAGGTTCTTGCAGCTTGTGTGGACAAGAGCAGAGACTGCAGGGAGGATGAGCCAACTGACCACAGCATTGTAGTACGGGGGACCATTCAAGTTGGGGGAGTAAAAAGTAATGTAGTAATGGTAGGGGACAGTATAGTTAGGGGGATAGATACTTTTCTCTGCAGCTGACAGTGTCTGTCCCAAAGGCCGTGTTGCCTGCCCAGTGGCAGGGTTAAGGACATCTCCTAAGGGCTGAAGAGGAATTTGGAGTGGGATGGGAAAGATCTAGTTGTCATGCTCCACTTGGGTAACAATGACATTGGTAGGAATAAAAAAGAGGTTCTGCTGAGGGCAGTATGACCGGCTAAGGGCTTCTACAAACAGGATGGTCTTCACCTGAACCAGAGGGGTACCAATATCCTGGGGGGGAGATTTGTTAGTGCTCTTCAGGGGGGTTTAAACTAAATCAGCAGGGGAATGGGAACCTAAATTGTAGTTCCAGTGTACAGGCTGTTGAGAGTAGTGAGGTAGGGGATAAGGTTACAGGGACGCAAGAGGGCACTGGCAAGCAAGAACTTGGTTTAAAATGTGTCTACTTCAACGCC
The DNA here is from genome assembly GCF_036365525.1 of Heterodontus francisci. NCBI lineage: Eukaryota > Metazoa > Chordata > Chondrichthyes > Heterodontiformes > Heterodontidae > Heterodontus > Heterodontus francisci. The sequence continues at coordinate 109,891,355 of NC_090376.1, forward strand.
AGGAGCATCCGGAATAAGGTGGGTGAGCTTGCAGCATGGGTTGGTACCTGGGATCCTGATGTTGTGGCCATTTCAGAGACATGGGTAGAGCAGGGGCAGGAATGGATGTTGCAGGTTCCGGGATTTAGATGTTTCAGTAAGAACAGAGAAGAGGGGGGGGGTGTGGCATTGTTAATCAAGGAAAGTATTACAGCGGCAGAAAGGACGTTTGAGGACTCGTCTACTGAGGTAGTATGGGCCGAGGTTAGAAACAGGAGAGGAGAGGTCACCCTGTTGGGAGTCTTTTATAGACCTCCAAATAGTTCCAGAGATGTAGAGGAAAGGAGAGCGAAGATGATTCTCGACAGGAGCGAGAGTAACAGGGTAGTTGTTATGGGGGACTTTAACTTTCCAAATATTGACTGGAAATACTATAGTTCGAGTACTTTAGATGGGTCAGTTTTCGTCCAGTGTGTGCAGGAGGGTTTTCTGACACAGTATGTAGACAGGCCAACCAGGGGCAATGGAGTTTAATGCGGAAAAGTGTGAGGTGATTCACTTTGGAAGGAGTAACAGCAATGCAGAGTACTGGGCTAATGGGAAGATTCTTGGTAGTGTAGATGAGCAGAGATCTTGGTGTCCAGGTACATAAATCCCTGAAAGTTGCTACCCAGGTTAATAGGGCTGTTAAGAAGGCATATGGTGTGTTAGCTTTTATTAGTAGGGGGATCGAGTTTCGGAGCCACGAGGTCATGATGCAGCTGTACAAAACTCTGGTGAGGCCGCACCTTGAGTATTGCGTGCAGTTCTGGTCACCGCATTATAGGAAGGATGTGGAAGCTTTGGAAAGGGTGCAGAGGAGATTTACTGGGATGTTGCCTGGTATGGAGGGAAGGTCTTACGAGGAAAGGCTGAGGGACTTGGGGTTGTTTTCGTTAGAGAGAAGGAGGAGGAGAGGTGACTTAATAGAGACATACAAGATAATCAGAGGGTTCGATAGGGTGGATAGTGAGAGTCTTTTTCCTCGGATGATGATGGCAAACACGAGGGGACATAGCTTTAAGTTGAGAGGTGAAAGATATAGGACAGATGTCAGAGGTAGTTTCTTTACGCAGAGAGTAGTAGGGGCGTGGAACGCCCTGCCTGCAACAGTAGTAGAGTCGCCAACTTTAAGGGCATTTAAGTGGTCATTGGATAGACATATGGATGAAAATGGAATAGTGTAGGCCAGAAGGTCGGCGCAACATCGAGGGCCGAAGGGCCTGTACTGCGCTGTAATGTTCTAATTCTAATTCTAAAAAACCACAAAGATAATAATTTCTGGATTATTACCAGATCCATGAGCAAATTGGCATAGATCAAAAAGATCAAAGAGTTGAATGTGTGGCTCAATGTTTGGTGTGGGAGTTTTGGGTTCCAATTCGCGGGTCACTGGCACCAATACTGGGGAAAGAGGGAGCTATACTGTTGGGATGGGTTTCACTTGAATCATGCTGGGACCTTTGTCTTGCTGAATCAAATAACTAGGGCTGTAGATAAGGCTTTAAACTAAATAGTGGGTGGGAGGTTTAAATGAGGGGAAATTTAGAAAGTTAAAGAGAATGATAGTGCAGGGTAGCAATATGGTTAATAAGAACCAGAGTGTCATAGGAAGGGACAGAGCATACAAACATAAGAATGCACCAGAAAATAGGATCAGAGTAGGGAAAAATAGTACAAAGACAAAATTAGTCTTTATCTGACTTATGCATGCAGCATTTGCAATCAGATAAATGAATTGATAGCACAATTAGAAATAAATGTGTATAATCCAATAGCCATTACAGAGACATGGTTGCAAGGTGACCAAGGCTGGGAATTGACTATTCAGGTTTACTTGACATTTCAGAAGGATAGGCAGAAAAGCAAAGGAGGTGAGATAGCTCTGTCAATAAAGGATGAGATCAGTACAGCAGTGAGAAATGATCTTGGCTCAGAAGATCAAGATGTAGAAGCAGTTTGGGTGGACAAAAGAAATAGCAAGGTAAAGAAGTCACTGGTGGTAGTTGACTATAGGCCCCCGAACAGTAGCTACACTGTCGGGCAGAGTATAAATCAAGAAATAATGGGGCTAATAAGAAAGGTAGTGCAATAATCTTGTGCTTCTTTTATCTTCATATAGATTGGACAAAACAAATTTGCATGAGGATGAGCTCATAGAGTGTATTAGGGACAGTTTCTTAGAACAATACGTTATGGAACAACAAAGAAACAGGCTATTTTAGATCTGGTAATGTGTAATGAGACAGGACTAATTAATGATCTCAAAGTAAAGGTGCTCTAGGCAAGAGTGATAATAACACGATAGAATTTCACATTCAGTTTGAGGGTGAGAAACTTGGTCTTAAACTAACATCTTTATCTTAAATAAAGACAATTACAGAGGTGTGAAGACAGAGTTGACTAACGAGGACTTGGAAAATAGATTAAAAGATAATATGGCAGAGAAGCAGAGGGAGACATTTAAGGAAATATTTCATAATTCTCAACAATGGCATATTCCATTGAGAAAGAAAGCCACTACGAGAAGGATGAACCGTCCAGGGCTAACTAAGGAAATTAAGGATGGTATTAAATTGAAAGAAAAGGCATACAATGTTGCAAAGATTAGTGATAGGCCAGAAGATTGGGAAAATGTTAGAAACCAGCAAAGGATCACTAAAAAAATGTGGAAGAAATTGAGAGTAAACTGACAGGAGAAATAAAAACAGACAGTAAAGGCTTCTACAAGTATATAAAAATGAATAATGTAGCTAAAGTAAACATTTGTCACTTAGATGATGAGATTGGGGAATCAATACAAGGAAATGGCAGAAGGCTTTGAACAAATATATTGTATCTGTCTTCACTGTAGAAGATACTAAAAGCATCCCAATAACAGTAGAAAACCAGGAGACAAAAGGGAAGGAGAAAATCAAAACAATTATTATCACTAGAAAAATGTACAAGGCAAACTAATGGACAAAAGTTGACAAGTTCCCTAGACCTCATGGCTTGTATCCTGGGGTCTTAAAAAAGACTGTAGAGATACTGGGTCCATTGGCTGTAATCTTCCAAAATTCCTTAGATTCTGGAAAGGTCCCATCTGATTGCAAATATAACACAACTATTGAAGAAAGGAGGGAAACAGAAAGCTGGAAACTATAGGCCTGTTAGCTTAACATTGGGAAAATGCTGCAATCCATTATTAAGGGTGTAGTAGCAAACCAAAATACAATCATAGTTCATATGGTTTTATGAAGGGGAAATGGTGTTTGACACATTTATTAGAGTTCTTTGAGGATGTAACAAACAGGGTGGATAAAGGGGAACCAGTTGATGTAGTATATTTGATAAGGTGCACATAAAAGGTTACTGCACAAGATAAGAGCTCATGGTGTTAGTGGTAATATGTTAGCATAGATAGAGGATTGGCTAACTAACAGAAACAGAGAGTAAGGATAAACTGGGCACTTTCAGGTTGGCAAACTGTAACTGTGGGGTGCCAAAGGGATCAATATAAATTACTTGGATGAAGGGACCAAGTGTATTGTAGCCAAATATGCTGACAACGTAAAGATAGGTGGGAAAGCAAGTTGTGAGGAGGACACAAATTTCCTACAAAGAGATATAGATAGCTTAAGTGAACGGGAAAAAATTTGACAGATGGAGTATAATGTGGGAAAATGTGAGGTTATCCACGTTGGTAGGAAAAATTGAAAAGCAAAATATTATTTAGATGGAGGGAGACTTCAGAATCATCCAGTAGAGTGGAATCTGGGTGTCCTTGTACATTAAACACAAAAAATTAGCATGCAGGTACAGCAAGTAAATAGGAAGGCAAATTAAATGTTGGCCTTTATTGCGAGGAGCTGGAGTATAAAAGTAGGGAAGTCTTGCTACAACCTTACAGGGCTTTGGTAAGACCAAACCTAGAGTACGACATGCAGTTTTGGTCTATCTAGTTAAGGAGGGATTTACTTGCATTGGAGGAAGTTCAGAGAAGGTTCACTAAACTGATTCCTGGGATGAAGGAGTTGCCTTATGAGGAAAGTTTGGGCAGTTTGGGCCTGTAGTCATTGGAGTCATTGAGAAGTCATCTTATTGAAACATATTAGGTTCTGAGAGGGTTTGACAGGATAGATACCAAGAGGATGTTTCCCCTTGCAGGAGAATCTAAAACTAGGAGCCATAGTTTCAGAATAAGGGGTCACCCACCTAAGACAGAGATGAGGAGGAATTTCTTTTCTCAGAGGGTAATGAATCTCTGGAATTCTTTACACCAGAGAGCTGTGGAGGCTGGGTCATTGAATATATTCAAGGTTGAGATAGACAGATTTTTGAACTATAGGGCAGTCAAGGGCTATGGGGAACAGGCAGGAAAGAGGAGTTGAGGCTAAGATCAGATTAGCCTTATGGCCTACACCTGTTCCTTGTTCTAATGTGCCATCACCTAATTATCCTACAGTCCAGTCGGAACTTTGAGTGTTACAAATCAGCTGCACTGACCTCCATACCTGCCAGTTGGATCTGCAGTTCTGTTGAACAAGACTCCATGCCAGGAGTGGTGTCTCATGAGGTTTACCCTTGGAGTTATAATGGTCTATCAAGATAAAAATGGCTGCATTGGTTAGCATTGCAAAGAAAAGTTAAAGAGGGAAATGTGTGTGTTTTTCTGCAACAAATTTATTAAAGTCACAGACTGAAGGTGAGACATGAATTTTTACATATGCATATTTGAAATATTTGAATTTTCATCATAATTAGGCAGAATGTTTACATAAATATGAATTTTGATAGGTTAGGGTGGACCTGACAGAACTGGGTTGGATGATAGGCAGTTCTTCTTTTCTGAGAAAATAGTGGATCTGTGGAAATCACAAGATGCCAACTCCTGTGGTGAACACTAATTCACTGAATTCTTTAAAAAGTGAGAACTGGACCTGTTCTATCTGGGGCAGAGATTACCTTGTACAACAGGTAGATATTGTGTAACATATTATAACAATATTAGGCAGGAACTGAAGAATTTAGATTGGGGGCGGGTGTTTGACGGTAAATCAACATCTGACATGTGGGAATCTTTCAAATGTCAGCTGATTAGAATCCAGGACCAGCATGTTCCTGTGAGGAAGAAAGACAAGTTTGGCAAGTTTCGGGAAGCTTGGATAACACGGGATATTGTGAGCCTTGACAAAAAGAAAAAGGAAGCATTTGTAAGGGCTGGAGATGAAACACTTGAGGAATATAAAGACAGTAGGAAGGAACTTAAGCAAGGAGTTAGGAGGGCTAAAAGGGGTCATGAAAAGTCATTGGCAAACAGGATTAAGGAAAATCCCAAGGCTTTTTATACATATATAAAGAGCAAGAGGGTAATCAGGGAAAGGGTTGGCCCACTCAAGGACAGAGATGGGAATTTATCTGTGGAGCCAGAGGAAATGGGCGAGGTGCTAAATGAATACTTTGCATTAGTATTCACCAAAGAGAAGGACTTGGTGGATGATGAACTTCGGGAAGGGAGTGCAGATAGTCTCAGTCATCTCATTATCAAAAAGGAGGAGGTGTTGGGTGTCTTGCAAAGCATTAAGCTAGATAAGTCCCCAGGGCCTGATGGGATCTACCCGAGAATACTGAGGGAGGCAAGGGAAGAAATTGCTGGGGCCTTGACAGAAATCTTTGCACCCTCATTGGCTACAGGTGAGGTCCCAGAGGACTGGAGAATAGTCAATGTTGTTCCTTTGTTTAAGAAGGGTGGCAAGGATAATGCAGGAAATTATAGGCCGGTGAGCCTTACGTCAGTGGTAGGGAAACTATTAGAGAGGATTATTTGGGACAGGATTTACTCCCATTTGGAAACAAACAAACTTATTAGCGAGAGACAGGATGGTTTTGTGAAGGGGAAGTCGTGTCTTACTAATTTGATTGAGTGTTTTGAGGAAATGATGAAGATGATTGATGAAGGAAGGGCAGTGGATGTTATCTAAATGGACTTTAGTAAAGCCTTTGACAAGGTCCCGCATGGCAGACTGGTACAAAAGGTGAAGTCACACGGGATCAGAGGTGAGCTAGCAAGATGGATACAGAACTGGCTCGGTCATAGAAGACAGAGGGTATCAGTGGATGGGTGTTTTTCTGAATGGAAGAATGTGACTAGTGGTGTTCCGCAGGGATCAGTGCTGGGACCTTTGCTGTTTGCAGTATATATAAATGATTTGGAGGAAAATGTAGCTGGTCTGGTTAGTATGTTTGCGGACGACACAAAGGTTGGTGGAGTTGCGGATAGTGTTGAGGATTGTCAGAGGATACAGCAGGATATAGATCGGTTGGAGACTTGGGCGGAGAAATGGCAGATGGAGTTTAATCCGGACAAATGTGAGGTAATGCATTTTGGAAGGTCTAATGCAGGTGGGAGGTATACAGTAAATGGCAGAACCCTTAGGAGTATTGACAGGCAGAGAGATCTGGGCGTACAGGTCCACAGGTCACTGAAAGTGGCAACGCAGGTGGATAAGGTAGTCAAGAAGGCATACGGCATGCTTGCCTTCATCGGTCGGGGCACAGAGTATAAAAATTGGCAAGTCATGTTGCAGCTGTACAGAACCTCAGTTAGGCCACACTTAGAATATTGCATGCAATTCTGGTCGCCACACTACCAGAAGGACGTGGAGGCTTTGGAGAGGGTACAGAGGAGGTTTACCAGGATGTTGCCTGGTCTGGAGGGCATTAGCTATGAGGAGAGGTTGGATAAACTCGGATTGTTTTCACTGGAACAACGGAGGTGGAGGAGCGACATGATAGAGGTTTACAAAGTTATGAGCGGCATGGACAGAGTGGATAGTCAGAAGCTTTTACCCAGGGTGGAAGAGTCAGTTACTTGGGGACATAGGTTTAAGGTGTGAGGGGCAAAGTTTAGAGGGGATGTGCGAGGCAAGTTTTTTACACAGAGGGTGGTGAGTGCCTGGAACTTGCTGCCAGGGGAGGTGGTGGAAGCAGGTACGATAGCGACGTTTAAGAGACATCTTGACAAATACATGAATAGGAAGAGAATAGAGGGATATGGGCCCCGGAAGTGCAGAAGGTGTTAGTTTAGACAGGCATCAAGATCGGCGCAGGCTTGGAGGGCCGAATGGCCTGTTCCTGTGCTGTACTGTTCTTTGTTTGTTCTTTGTTTGTTTATCTCCTCGATCAGAATTGATCACCTAATTTTTTTCCCCTTATTGGTCTCGGTTTTTATCCGTTTTTTCACCTCTCCCAGGAGAATACATTTCTCTAGGTGGGGTGGGAAGTATTTGTATCGTGATGGATAAATGGAACAAGTTAAATGGGCATATATAAATGCATGGCTTATCTATCAAGTTGAGGTTACATAATGAAGATCTCCATAGGAAAAAGTAGAATTAATACTTTTAAGTGCTTTTATCTATATGCTCCTTGCTTTGATCCATGAAAATTGCAGATGATTCTCCATGGGTTGTTGCTGTGACCAAAACATCCACTTGTACCAGAATTAAAGTAAGAAGGTTAAGGTATAAATTACTGTCAATGACGTTATTGTACAAATGTTTCATGCACTTATATCAATTTCTCCTCTCTGCTATTTTAACTGAGGCACTAACCATTTATTTTAAATAGCTTAGCACCTCTATCAAAATAGCAGAGCGGAGTTTGGTTCCAGCCTTTTAAGCATTTGCGTGATAATATTCCTGACAGTAATTTCTACCTTATTGTTCCCTTCTTTGAATACCTGTAATCATTTTGTCCCAATTGTTTTCTGTCAAAATGGCTGTATTCACATTTTACTTCAGTAATCCATTTGTCATCCTTGCATGTTGTGAAAAAAGCAATATTTTGCCAGTTAGTTTTGAAGCTGACAAGTTAATCTGTGCAGCTTTAATCTAAATTTGAACCTGAAACGAGAAAGCATGCTTGTTTGACACTGTGGGAATTCATTTCCTCTGTTTGCTACTTTTAGTAAGCGTGTGTTAAATTCCTGTCAGCACAGTCCTTAGACCATTTTGGGGTAATGGCTACTTAAAAATAGCACAGTCGGGAATTTAATGCAAAATGCTAACTAATTTGCTAAAAAAGCACAAGATCAGGTTAAATTTCCTGGCTTTATATGGAAATGACAACACGGAAACAGGCCATTCAACCCAGCTAATCTATGTTGGTGTTGTATGAACTGTCTAAATTAATGTGGGATTATATATAATAAAAATAAAATTAGAGAAGCTTTTTATTAAAAAGAATTTATACTTTTCCCTTTATATTATCTTTTGATATATCTGACGTGGCAGGCTTATAAGAAACAGATACAAGCTGTCAGCTTTTTCTCTGGTGAATTTGATTCAAATTCCAGAAACTTCATAGCAAATTTGAGAAAGCCTCAGCATAAAAAATCCTGAAATTAAAACCCTTAGGGGGAAAGGTTAGTTTAAGCCTGTTTTCAGGCTCGGGAATCGCAATGTGTAGTCACCCCGTGTCTGGTCCCATTGAGGCAGGCAGCGTGCAAACTTTATGCTACTTCCTCATCTAAATGATTTCAGCACGCAGCCCAGTGTGGAATACACTGCTGACTGGCTGCATGCTGCAAAGGGGCCCATCAGCGTGTGTGGTACCACATGTTTCAGTGACATGCATATCTTTAAAAGCAGCCTTAAAGGAGAGCTGCAGTCATTGTACGGAAATTGCCTAATATGCAGATATTCGATTTCACTCTCACAAACAATGCTGGCAACTTCACAACTACATCTCATACCTCTAGCTATTCAGCTATGATAGGCACATCACCCACAGTGCCAGTATCTGAACACAATCACTGACATTCTTCCCTCTCTCTTGCAAGGCAAGGGGCGTATAACAAAACTGGAGGGGAACAGTTATACCTGCAGCACCTGAGCCCTCTGGAGGAGCAGGTGTGCTGCATGATGGGGCCTGCATCATGGAACTGAGGTCATTGCATCTGGCGTTACTGAGAACATTCAAGATGACGGTATGTTCCTGCCTTATGCCCCTTCTCAAATCCCACCTCACCCTCATCCTGTTATCTTGCAAGAAGTGCAAGCTACAGAAAGTATGACCATGGATCCTTTACTTTACACCCAGCCCCCCACTCCCCACACCAACCCCATTTCCCCACACCAACCCCCATTTCCCCACACCAATCCCTATTTCCCTACCCCAGTCCCCATTTCCCCACCCCAGCTCCCATTTCCCCACCCCAGTCCCCATTTCCCCACACCAACCCCCATTTCCCCACACTAACCCCTATTTCCCCACCCCAGCCCCCATTTCCCCACCCCAGCCCCCATTTCCCCACACCAATCCCTATTTCCCCACCCCAGTCCCCATTTCCCCACCCCAGCTCCCATTTCCCCACCCCAGTCCCCATTTCCCCACCCCAGTCCCTATTTCCCCACCCCAGTCCCCATTTCCCCACCCCAGTCCCTATTTCCCCACCCCAGTCCCCATTTCCCCACCCCAGTCCCTATTTCCCCACCCCAGTCCCCATTTCCCCACCCCAGTCCCTATTTCCCCACCCCAGCCCCCATTTCCCCACACCAACCCCCATTTACCCACCCTAGCCACCATTTCCCCACCCCCAACCCTCCTCTTCTGCATTTATGCTTTCAGATACTCAAGAACAGCTGGCTGGCCAGCAACTGCTGCATGAGGAAGGACGATAGATTCACCTGACCTCTGATAAAGAAGCACCAGCACTTGATCTGACACTCAGAGCCAGGAGTTCTGATACTGGCACTGCGTGTAGCTTAGAGGCAGGATCAGCATGTGGTGACTCACGGTGCACGAGTGGCTATAACCAGGACAGGGGAAAGGATAGTTCATATGCCAGCTCACCAGAGGCTGTGGTTGCAGCCACGTTCTGCTGTCGAGGGCTCAGATCTCAGATAAGAACTTCAATGGTGCAGTGCATAGGAGAACGCTGATGGTCACATACACCAAGGTGCTTGGTGCATCGACAGGACTACCAGACAGCCTGTTGTCACTGGCAAGGTACATGGCAGAATCCGGCTCCAATGTGACAGAGGAGGGCTTCGCACAGGAACCCATCTTTTCCAACTCGGAAGTGGTGGTCAACTCAATGTCTGCATTTGTAGACCCACCCACAATGCAGCATTTGGTCCCTGATATCTCAGTTTCCATTCCATTGCACCACAGGCAGAAGCCACTCAATGGCCAGGATTTTGACCTGCTGATGGGGGTCTCGACCACCGGCAAAAGTGCTGGCGAAAGCCCCATGTCACCTCCTCTGGGAAAGGCCCACCAGATCAAGCGCCAATTAGGCCCTTAGGTGGACAGCGGCGGGCCTGCCCGGGATCAGGGACCCCAGTGACTGAAGTCCCGCGTGCTGAGAGCTGCTGGCCAATTGAGGCCGGCAGTGCTTTAACTGAGCAGTGCCACAATGGAGACAGTGGCTGCTGCTGGTAGAGCAATGATCCAAGGTGCTGGAATGGACAGAGATTTGTGGGGTGGAAGTCTGGGGGAGAGGTGTGTAGGGAAGTTGGCAGCAAGGGCAGGGATGGCTCTCAGCGAGCTCCATTTCCCTTCCTGATGTCGGATCCCTCATTCAGGCACTAAGTGCCTTTAAACAAGGGACCCCACCCACCGGAGCCAGCAAGCAACCTGCACAGGTTTGCTTGGCATGCTCCCCGTGTGGTGACAGGCCTGCTTGCCACTGGGCTAATTCCGGCGGCAACAGGATGAGATCCTTAATTGTGCATTAATTGCCCACTTAAGGGCCTCAATTGGCAGCGGGTTGGGAAGGCCATTCACAGGTTTTTCCGCCCCAGACTTAATTTGGGGGGAGGTAGAAAGATGGCGGGGTCCCCCCACCACTATCCCGCCTGATTATATGCCCTCCCTGCCTCCAAACCCGCTGCAGGGTAGAGCATAAAATTCTCCTCAATATCTCAGTGCTGCAGTGGAAGCTCAGACTCTATGGCTTGGTTGACATCCTTCCATCTATGAAAGATGAAGGACGTAGCAAACAATCCATTTGGGTGGGGTGTCTTCTCTTGGTGCACCTTTGCTGATGGCTGTGAAGGTCAATCCTTGAGAGGCAGGTTCTGTCACAAGTGCCACACGTGAAGCTGTCAAGTGATGCTGTGAGTTGTTGTTTTTAACATTGGTGCCTGTTCACAAGCTGCTGAAACAACTTCTTGTCATGGTAGGGCACGCCAGTCCACAGGATGTGTGGCTAATTCCCTCTTTCGCCAGCTTGTTACTCTTATAGGAAATAGACAACATTTAGGACCTTCATGTCACGCTTGCAAGCACCTTGAAGCAGAGATTTGGGCAGCCCACTGGTTATCTGGCCCCGGCTATCTCAACATACAGAAAGTCTTTGGGTATGCGACCATCTTCCATTTTGCAGACGTACCCAATCAACCGAAGCTGGCCGCTGTTTGATTAGTGCCAACACACTTGGGAGCTCTGCCTTTTAGAGGACTGCCACATTTGTGATTTTGCCCTGCTAGGATATACTCATAATGTACCACAGACAGTGAAGATGTAAATTATTGAGCTTCTTTTCCTGGTAGCTGTAAGTCGCCCATGTTTCACAGACATATAGCAAGGTACTGAGAACATAGGCCTTATAAACCATCAGCTTGGTGTCATCCCATGAGCATTTTGTGAGTTGGCCAAAGGTGGTAGTTGCTTACCCTTTGCATGTATTGAGCTCTGCACCAATAGATTGTCTGTCACCATGGACCCAAGGAGCAGAAGTTGCTAACCACTGAGGTTATAGGATCCATGCTTGGTGCTATGCAGGCTTAAACTGCTGCCATCAAGGCTGCAGATACCAATGCTCAAAGGGTCATGCAGGCTCTCATAGCAATTCAACAATCCCAACTCATGCACTGAGAATTTGCTTAGGGGGTCTCCCACTTTAGGCAGAAATGCTGCTGCCTGTGTTTATACTGAATATCTGCCAAAGTTAAAGCCACAGAGCAGGAGAAAGTTAAAGAACATTCCCACCAATAATCTCTGGGTTACTAGTCCAGTGCGTAACCAACCACTACCAAGTCGCACTCCAAAGACTTCACCACAAGATCTAGGCTGTTACTTCAGAGCAGTATTGGAACACAGCTATACTGTCTGAGGTGCAGACTTTGGGATGATATTTTAAATTGAGGCCCGATCTGCTTTCAAGTGGACGTAAAAGATCCTTTGGCACAATTCAAAGAGCAGGGGAGTTTTCCCCTGTGCCCTGACCAATATTTATCCTTCAACCAACATTACGGAAACAGATTATCTGGTAATTGTCTCATTGCTGTTTGTGTGTCCTTGCTGTGCATAAATTGGCTGCTGTATTTTTGCCATAACACCAGTGACTGCACTTCAAAAAGTACTTTTTGACTATAAAGTGCTTTGATATGTCCTGAGATAGAAATGCAAGTTCTTTCCTTTACCACGCACTTTTGCAAATCATTCATTTCAGTAACTGAATCGGTTGTAACTATGTTATTTTAAAACAAAAATCACAGAATGTGTGTGAATGATTTTTGCAGCATTTTTCATTTGTTTTTTTTTACCAAGATGAAAATGCATTTCCACATAAGTTTGCATTAAATTTGTGCAGGCAATGACATTGCCATTTAGGGTCACAATATCATCCTGAAAGATTAGTAACTTGTTTCAGATCTCCACAACTTAAAATTGTTTCCATGTGCAATATTCCAGCTTTAATAGTGAAGGCTGCTTTGGATATTCATTTTCAGGATTATATGTGGTCACCCTGAATAAACCATTATATGCATCTCTTGAATAAATTGCAACAGCAACTGAAGTGATGAGTGCCAGTAATGACATTTATTAAATAAATTGAGAAAAAGAGTGGTCGCCATGGAAACCGCATTGGTGAGGCACTCTGTGAATACAGACCAAAAGGACATTATGGGCTTTTAAGAGAATCAAAGGTACTATTTCACACACACACACAAAACAATTTCAGAACAATTTCTTTTAAAAAGATTATAAAAGTGTGCCCTTTTGTCATTCTCAAAATGGTGGATAAAATGGGCAAAAAATTGAATGCAGACAAAATCTTATTAAAATTATGAATCAAAATGGACTCAGTGGCATATTTTGCATTTTTATTCCATTTGAATATAACCTGAAGTTCCTGAAAGAACTGCATGGTTCTTTTGAATTGTGTACTGAAATGTTACGCTCCCAATTAATTTTCTGGGTCCTTGAAAGTTTGAGAATATTGTGCTCGTCAGGACAACACAACAACAACTTGTATTTTTACAACATGAGTAGTTTACCGCTCTATAAGGTAAATGTACTTACAGCAGAAACCTTCCTGACTTTTATAGGTTCATAAAAACATAAGAACACAAGAAATAGGAGTAGGCATACACCATATGCTCCCTTGAGCCTGCTCCACCATTTAATAAGATCTATGGCTGATCCTCAACTTCAACTCCACTTTCCTGCCAAATCCCCATATCCCTCGATTCCCTGAGAGTTCAAAAATCTATCGATCTCAGCCGAATGATTCACAACTCTCTGAAGAAATTTCTCCTCATCTCAGTCCTAAATGACAGTCCCCTAATCCTGAGATATTGCCCCCTTTGTCTAGACTCTCCAGTCAGGGGAAACAGTCTTTCAGCATCTACCCTGTCAAGCCCTCTCAGAATCTTACCTTATACAATGAGATCACCTTTCATTCTTCTAAATTCCAGAGTATATATACTCAATCTGTTCAATCCCTCCTCATAATACACACCTCTCATCCCAGGGATCAATCTAGAGAACCTTCATTGCATCCCATTCATGTCCTTTCCCATTACTGACCAATGCCTAAAATATATAATTGTATTTTTTATAGGAAATAGTGTTTGCACCATGCCCTGTGTAAATGCTCCTTCAGTTTGTTTAAGATACAATTAATACAATTCTTGTGTTTATAATAGTTAATGCAACCAATTTTAAAAGTGTTTTTAAAAATGTTATTGTAAACATCTTTAATATAATGAAGATTTATTATTATAATTAAAGATTTTTCCATTATTTTAATGAGGAAAGTGATTTAAAGTCTAAACTTCAATTTTACCAATTAAATCTTGTATCTACCAATACATCAAGAATCACAAAGAGTTAGGTTACTTTCGGACAAATTGTACAACTATTTGACTGTCAAGTACTTAAAATATGACTTCAGTTGGAAAATAGGTTAAAGAACTGTGAAAAAAGGAACCTGATCTAATCAGGAAGCAAGTTGAATCATGACATGCAGAGCCTGGAGACAGAGAAAATAGTAATAGATGTATTTTTCAAGGAAGTTTTGAAGGGCTTATTTTCCCTGTTTGTTTATGAAAATTGTAATTGTTGTGTGTTCAGCATTACCTTAATGTAAGAATCTTTAAGACCAGAAATGTTTTACTAGGCCCCAAACAGCCAATCCTTTCTGAAAGGATATTAGTGCTGAAAAATGGAATATTACCACTTTTTTGTACATAATGTATCAAGCATTTCCAGGTAAGATATACATGCATCAGATTAGACTAAAAGGTGGACTTGCCATAAGGAGTCAGGCAAGAATTTCTAGAGTTTTCTGTGAAACAAGGCCACAATTTTTTTTTCTCTTTTGCTTTGTCTATGTCATGCTAGGCCCCCACCTGCCAAGAATGAGGCACATTAATTTTGTCATGAACATTGATTTTAAACTGTTACTGAAGTGAAGAAAGGACTAGTTAAACAGATCAGCCGTGGCTGGAAAATACATTTGCATATCAACAGACGGTAATTGGAAGGACAAAGGACCATTCCCTGACACATTCAACTCGCTATGGACCTTGATCACCAGGTATTGTGTGTAAGAGGAGCATTCCAGAGACTGCTAAGGTGATACAATCCAAGTCGTTGTCAGACCAGTTAGTCACATGACTAACCTGCTTTGCAACCTGGGGTTTTCTGAATTGTACAAACAGTTTGAACTGAAAGTGTCTGTTTGCTCCTGAACTGAGAAGATCTCTCCTGTCTGCTCCCATCTCTTTTGACACAAGCCTTCTGAATCCACTGAAGACACATGAACCTCAAGAGAGAAAAGTCTCCTATTGCAAACAAGGTTTAAGAAGAATACCGGGCCCCAATGAAAAGTAAAATCTACCTACAATCAAGGAATCTGCAGTGAGCTTGAAGAACCGTAACAAAAAGTCTTCAGATATTGCCTCAAACTTTTCTACTTTATTTTTAGTCTGCTCTTTTCTGTCTCTATTTGCATGTGTGTATAGCGGATCCATGCTAGCGTGGGCATGTCGTGTGGCCGTAGGCGTTAACCGAATTAGAGTTTAAGTTTAATAGATTTCAGCTTTTCTGCTTTAAACCTAAGAAAGTCTATTTATGCTGGTTTCTTTACCTTATAATTAGAAAGCAGCAAACAAGGATTCACCAAGGGGGAGCTAAAAACATTGTGTGTTTAAAATTAAACCCTGTTACAGTAAGACCAGGTGAAGGCTAAGAGGGACTCCTAGACACCTTTCTCATCTGGCTTGGCTGCTAGTAGTGGGATGCTGAGTTGCTCTTCTAAACAAGTCAAAAATAATTGCACAGAATTGGCTTGATGGTCTTTTCTCACCTTTATTTTTGCATATTCATGTGCATTAATTCAATTGGACAGTGCAGAAACAATCCAAAATAAATAAATTACTTTGTGCACAATGGAAAAGTCCTCAACAAAACCAATGATTTATGATCTACATGAAATAGTAAATGGAACACATAAACACAGGTAAAATATTGAAATCTCAAGTAATTTACTCAGAATGTAACTTATTCCAGATAATTTTCTGATTATGTGCTTCTGTCAGAAATTTGAGTGCAGTACATGCCCAAGTTTCCAATATGCACTTTCAGAGGGAGGTAGGTAAACTCCCTAGTGACAGCACAAAGTCTGACAATTACTCATATTCACTAACCAGGGTTATACTATATCTTTGATGCCTCTTGTGCCATAATGAAACATCATTTTATTAATTCTTTGAGTGAGCCACGGCTCAGGCTCAATCTTAGCCTATCAATGCAACTTTTTTGTTTATATTATACTCAGATTTGTTATGATATGTGGCCTATTTTGTCTTCTCAGATAATCACCTCAATGTGATTCCAATAATCCAGTATCTTGGAGAGATGCTTATGCACAGAAGTCACCGAGACAATTGTCCCTCCAAATAGTTCAGACAATGGGAAGAATGCAGGAAGAGCTTAAAGAAAGAAAACAATAGAGCACATTACAAAGAGATTTTTTACACAGGGAAATAGAAGCAGAAAGCAGAATTACAGACTGGGGAAGCAGAGGGATAAATGAATTGGGCCAAGGAACAAAAGGTGCATTGAACAGAAGCTGGACAAAAAACTGGAAGCAGCAGAAGCCAAATTCCTGAGAGATGACAAACATAACATGAAAGGGAGATGAAAAGAGAATAGTTAAAAGTGAAAAGGGGAAATACATTTAAGAAACACAAAACAAAATTAAGGAAGAATTAAAGCAAAAGAGGAATAACATTACAAAGACAAAGTCGAAATCATACAAATCATAAGAATAAGAAAATAGACAATGTAAACTGGTCCAATGTAAGGGAAAATTCAGAGTATACTCTGCCTTCACCTTGTTTTGCCTAATATCAAAATAGGGATCGACCATCAAGGTTTGTACAAGATAAACCCACAGGTAATGATATAGAAATGGCAGATATATTGAATAATTACTTTGCCTCAGTATTTACCACGGTGAACATGGCATCAGAAAAAAGATCAAAAAAGATATAATGATAATTAAGATGCAAAGGAGGGTGATAATTGATCATAATAATAAAAGCAAAATACTGCAGATGCTGGAAATCTGAAATAAAAACAAGAAATGCTGGAAATACTCAGCAGGTCTGGCAGCATCTGTGGAGAGAGAAGCAGAGTTAACGTTTCAGGTCAGTGACCCTTCATCACACAATTGATCAACTAGTTAAACTTAGAGGGCATAAAACACCTGTTTTGGGTGGATTGCATTCACACATACTAAAAGAAGCAAGGGAAGAAATATCGGAAGTCCTATTATATACTTATAAAAAATCATTAGAAAAGGGAATAGTGTTGTAGTATAAATATAATAAATTCATTACTATTTAGGAGAGCTCTGTAAACCAAAGTCATCCTAGTATCTGAAATGCCAGCAACAAGAGACAACAAGTACCAGAGGTTTAGCAGATAGCTGGTGTTTATTCCAATATTTGAAAAGGTTGATAGAACAAATGCATTGAACTGTAGATGAGTTTGCTTAATGTCAGTGGTAGGAAAGATAATGGAATCTTTACTCAAATATGTAATAGAAAAGCATCTAGAAACCAAAACTTTAACAAAAGGTAGTCGGCATGGATTTCAAATGAAAGTTATTGTCAAGAAAATATGCTACACTAAATGCATCGGTTGAAAACCTACATTAAACTGTTAAAAAGGAAAGCTGGAGTCCAATATTTATTTATTTTTTAAAAACAGGTAGCAAAGATGGCCACCACAATTTGCATTGACATACCTCACATTCCAGGACATCGACGTGGAGATGCATGTCTAAAAGCTCCCATCCAGGACAATGGCTTGAACAGCTGAATAAATTATTCAGTATCACACTCATTAGCAGGACATTCAAAGCTATAATGGAGCATGATTTTATTATTTTACGTAGAACGGGTTTAGATTTTAAGTACAATAAACTAACCTCTTGTTTAAACTCAAGAAAACCTGTCCAATTGGTTCTTTTACGATCACAGCACATAAAGGGTTAAACACTCACTGAATTGGAAAACACATCCACTGTTTAAAAAGGAATAAACCATATTGCAGTCAGACAAGGAGAGGGACAAGACGGGAGCCTTTCGATCCCTCCTTACCTGATCGTAACAGAAATTTGGGGACTTGTCTGCGATCAAAGCCAAAGACAAATGAGAAATTAGAAGTGGGAAACCAAATTGATCCCTAGCAAGCATTTAAAAACTTCATAGAATCATAGAAAGTTTAAGGCACAGAAAGAGGCCACTTGGCCCATCGTGTCTGTGCCAGCCAAAAAATGATCCACCTATTCTAATCCCACCTTCCAGCATTTGGTCCATAGCCCTGCAGATTACGGCACTTGAGGTGCATATGCAGATTCCTTTTGAATGGGTTGAGGATCTCTGACTCAACTATCCCTTCAGGCAGTGGGTTCCAGACCCCCACCACCCTCTCGGTGAAAATGTTTTCCTTTTTTTTCTTCAATACAGGTTTTCTTGTGGTTTTCACTGCTAGAGTACTAAAATGCCCACATTCGAGGCTGGTACCTTCCTAAACCAGAGTGGAGTAACTTGGGACAGGTTAAACATCCTATCCATTGAAGAGTTGAATAATGTAGCTGGGCAGTTAGGGATTACTATCTGTCCAAAATCTAGGAAACCCCAAATCCTACAGCATGTGGCCAACGATTTTGTACTTAAACCTGATGATTCGGAAACATGCTTAGAGTTGGAAACAAACAAAGTAACATGAGCTATGATACAGCTAGAACAGAGGAGAGTAGAATTAGGATTCCAGGGGGAGAAAGAGCAGTGAGAGTTTCAGGAAAGAGAAAAAGAGAGAGCTTTCCAGAAGGAGAAAGAGGAGCGAGAGTATCAGAAAAGGGAAAAAGAAAGAGCTTTCCAGACAGAGAAGGAGGAAAGGGAGTTAAGGTGGCTTGAACAAATTAGGGGAAGACCCAATGCAGTTAATGAAAGCACCGCTAGTGAGGAAACTACCCCGTGCTCAGGACTGAGTGGAAAGCTGTTAAAGATCTCCCAGTTGTCAGGCAAGCTCCCCACCTACCAAGATTGAGGCATACATCATTTCGCCACATGAACATTGAAACTTAAAGTTACAATCCCCTGACTGGAAAGACATTTGCATAGTAACAGACAGTGTTGGAACAATGGGAACGCAGTTGTTGCTTCCCCAATGCACAAAAGAAACGGTCAGACCAGTTTTAGTCACATGAATAACTGGTTGTTGCAGAGGTTTGAACTGGAAGTTTTAAATTAGAGAAAACAGTGTTTGAAATCAGAAAACACCTGGCTCCTGGTTTGAGAACATTTCTCTCCTGTCTGCTCTCATCTCGCTCTCACCAGCTTCAGAAACCATTGAAGACACATGAACCTCAAAGAGAGAAAAGTCTCCTACATTGATCAAGGTTTAAGAAGAATACTGGGCTCCAACAAAAAGTAAGAGAAGCCTACAATCAAAAACTCTATAGCGAGCTGGCGCCACAGAAACAGTAACCAGGAATCCCCTTCAGATACTGCCTCACACCTTTCACCTTATATTTTCCTCTACTCTTTTCTGTTCCTATCTGCATGTATGTATCATGTGTGCATGCTGGCATGGGCACATCGTATATCCGTAGGCGTTAACCATATGAGAGTTTAAGTTTAAGGTTTGATAAATTTCACGTTTCTTCTTTAAACCTGAGAAAGCCTGTTTATGCTCATTTCTTTGCCTTATAATTGGAAAGCTGTGAACAAGGATTCACAAAGGGGGAGCTCAAAACACAATGTGTTAAAAAATAATACCCTGTTACAGAAAGACCAGGTGAAGACAGTAACAGACTCCTTGACACCTATCTCACCTGGTTATAACAGAAATTTGGGTGGTAGTGTCCAAAATTTTACCCAAAGACAAATGAGTGAAATTGGATTTGGGAAGCCAAATTGTTCCCAATCAAAAAGAGCAAAATCTCAGTACAGGTTTTCTTGTGGTTGTGTGTGATTAAATACTGACATGTCTACTACTGAAGTGAGTAGCTCTCCAAGCCAGGATGAAGTAACTTCAAATAAGTTAAAAGCACTGTCTATGGAGGAGTTGAGAAAAATGGTTGAGCAGTGTGGGATCACTATACATGACAAAGCTAGGAGGTCTGAACTCCTAAGGGTAGGAGCCCACCATTTTTCCTTTGAATCTGAAGAAGTGAAAACAGGCTTAGAAGCAGAATCTGACAGGGTATTGTCAGCAAAGATACAATTGGAACAGAGGAAACTTGAATTAGAAGAAAGAGAAAAAGAGAGAAAGAGGCAGGAGAGGGATAAAGAGACAGCCTTCCAAAGGGAGCCTGAAGAAAATGAAAGGCAGGAGAAGAAACGAGAGGGGGAGGAGAGAGAAAGAGAAAGAATATTCTGTAAGGAATGTGAGGAATGAAAGTTAAGGTGGCTTGAGTTAGTTAGGGGATGACAGAGTAACCCTAGTGAAAGCATGGCCAATATAGAAGTGTATAATTTAGCCCTGGGTACCAGATTGCTAAAACTTGCTCAATTAATTCCAAAATTCAAAGAGGAAAATGTGGAAGTGTTTTTTGTGTCTTTTGAGAAACTGGCAAGGCAGCTAAAATGGCCAGCTGAGATTTGGTCTCTCTTATTGCAAAGCAAACTAACTGAAAGTCCATGAGGTTTATTCCTTGTTGACAGATGAAAGTTCATCAAATTATGAACTAACTAAAAATGTTATTCTCAGGGCATATGAATTAGTACCCGAAGCCTACTGCCAAAAGTTTAGAATCCTCTAAAAGCAAGCTAATCAAACTTATCTGGAGTTTGAAAGAAGTACACAGCTGGCTTTTGATGAGTGGCTGTGGGCTTTAAAAATACAGGTCAGCTATGGGACTCTCAGAGAAATAATACCATTAGAGGAATTTAACAACTCTCTCCCATTCTCAATAAAGACCCATGTAGAGGAGCAGCAGGTTCAAGCGGCCATTCTGGCCAATGAAATTGCTTTAATTTATCAGCCGGTTTCCCAGGGGAGAACCTTTCCGAATCACCACCCCCCGCAAATCCAAAAAGGACAAGGGGTGGGAAGGTGATATCGGACCAGGCAGTCCTGGAAGAGAAAGGAAAGCAGGAGACACAGGGGACCCTCCTCTAGCCAAAAAGGAAGGTGCTGTGAGCAAGAGGGAGACCCGGACACCTGTGTGCTTCCATTATAATAAGGCAGGGCATTGAAAAGCTGACTGATGGAAACGAAAGGGAAAACCGCTAGGGTTAATCAGGACACACCCGCTCAGTGAAGACCAGGGCCTCATGGAAAACACAAGAAGTTGTGGCTTTAACTGCAGTAAGAATGCAACCCGGGAAGCTTACTACAGCCAGTGCAGGAAAAGTTAATAGGATTCCTGAAGGTTATCAGGGTTTTATATTTGAAGAAAAAGTAACCCCATGTTCCTCGAGTGGGGCAAGCAATCCCATATTAATTCTCAGGGTCACAGGAGCCATCAGATCCCTTTTACTGGGAAAAGGCCTGACCTTTCCCCCAGACAGTGCAGTGAACACCAGAATGATGGTGAATGGTATTGGAGGATAGTGTATGCCTGTACCTGTACACCGGGTGCACCTGGAGTGCGACCTAGTTTCGGGACCGGTGACTGTAAGGATTGTCCCGAGTTTACCTGTGGACGGGGTTGACCTGCTCCTAGGTAGTGATCTGGCGGGGGTAAAGGTGGTAGCCCCCCCCCCCAGTAGCGATAGAAAGACCGCAGGAGGTCAGAGAGACAGGACTGTGGCAGGAGACAGTCCTCTGCAGAGTCCCTGAATGTGTAGTGGGCCAGGCCATGATCAAAACAGCTCCGCCAGAGGAGACAGCATTGGCACGGCAGGCAGATGACCATGAGGTCTGCGTGTAAGAGACTTTCTTTGGAAAGTTAGGAAACCCAGGGAATGAATTAAGTGGATTTTCCCTAGGTGAGGCTCAGCCAGCCGACCCAGTATTCCAAGAGTTAGCACAGGCTGCTCAGTCTGAAAGTGAAGCAGAGGGGGTCGCTGATTGCTACTATCTAAAGAATGAGATAATGATGAGGAAATGGAGTTTTCTCACAAGCCTGAGGGCAAGGCTTGGACAGTAGTTTACCAGTTAGTGCTGCCACAGAGGTACCGGGGAGAAATATTAAGAAGGGCCCACAAGACTACAGTGGCTGTGCATGCTGGCATACAAAAGACGAAAACCCGCATAAGACAGCAGTTTGACTGGCCAAAACTCCACAAAGATGTGGTGAAGTACTGCAGGAGTTGCCAATGTGCCAGGTTGAGGGGAAACCCCCACCTACACTGAAATCTGTACCCCTAAGTCCTGTACCGGTGTAGGAGGACACTCCAGCAGCGGGCTGGTGACTGTAAGGGACCCTTGCCAAGAACAAAAGGGGACAGGCAGGCACACGGCAGGCAAAGGTTTAGAAAGAGAAGGGGAAAAGTGACAAAAATGGCAGGTTAAAGGCAGTCTGGGAAAAATCCCGGATAAAAACGCCTACTGTCTGGTCAACCATTCCCGAAAAATGTGAAAATGTTTGACCCCACATCCTCCTATGTAAATACAGACTCGAGAAGCACCCCACCAGAGTTGCTAACAGCATTTACAGGAACCTGGAGAGACAAAGAGAGACCTCTAGGGGGCAGAGAAACACCTAGTCGAAGTGTCACAGGAGAATGCAGTTAAGTCAGCACAAAGACCTGCAGGTAGGAGTGTCCCAGAAAACAAAGGGGAGAGTAACAAAGACTCCTCCTCCACAGTCAGCGGAAAAGGGAACAACCCATCCCCTGAAGCCAAAAGTCTTTGCATGACTCAGAGTTCAGGATGGACCCACCCCCTACTAACGATCCTGAGGACAAAAGAGAAAATTAAAGTAGTCCTGGCACCCAGAACAGATCATTTTTAATAAGCTTTAAGATTGGTGAATGAATGGAAATGAGTGAGAGAAATGCATGATTTTTCTTTCTGTATCTTATTTTTCTCTCAACCTCTGTAATGAAATGCATTGTGTTTCTTCAAATTGCTTTTCATTCCGTTGGGTGTGGAGGTGTCAGGCAAGCCCCCCACCTGCCAAAGCTGAGGCACACATTATTTCGCCACATGAGCATTAAAACTTAAAATTACAAGCCCCTGACTGGAAAGACTATGTCTTTCAGACTATGTCTTTTCAGACTATGAGATGACCAAAAATGTTATCCTCGGAGCATATGAGCTAGTACCGAAGGCATACCACTAAAAATTCCAAACCCTCCAAAATCAACCTGAACAAACTTACCTTGAATTTTAAAGAGTTAAGCAACTCATCTTTGACCAGTGGATAAGGGCACCCAGGATACAGCCCACATATGAAAACCTAAGAACTGTGATCCTTCTCGAGGAGTTCAAAAACTTGCTCCCCCTTTCCAGTAAAAACCACATAGAGGAACAAAACGTTTCAAGTGCCAGGCAGGTCACAATCCTGGCTGATGAATGTACCCTTGTCCACAACCTTCCCTTGTCACCCCCAAAAACCAGAAAATGATAAAATGTTGGAGGGTGAGAGGAGCCCAAACAGCCTTGAGCATGAACGGAAAGCTGGACACATAGGGGCCCTCCTCAAGCCATTAAAGATGGTTCTGAGAGCAGGGGTAATGCCCAAAAACCTGTGTGTTTCCATTGTAACAAGGCAGGTCACCTTCAAGCTGACTGCTGGAAGTTATAGAGAAAACCTGTAGAATTAATCAGGGCACACCAGACCAGTGCAGGAAAAGGGGCCCTGATGGAAAGCATAGCAGACCAGCCTGTGGCTTTAACTGCGGCAGTAAGACCCAGTAAATACACCACTGTGAGTGTGGCAAAACTTAGCAAAATCCCTGACAGCTACCAGGATTTTGTTCCCAAGGAGAAGTGACACCATACACCTCGAGTGAGGCAATCCAATAGTCATAAGTAGGGATACAGGGGCCACCCAATCCCTTCTGCTGGGAAATGGCCTGAACTTTCCCCCAGGGAGTGCATCGAATTCTAGAGTGTTAGTGAATGGTATTGGAGGGCAGTATATAGCCATATATTTATATCGGGTGCACCTGGAGTGCGACCTTACTTCAGGACCGGTAGCCATGGGGATTGTCCCTCATTTACCTGTGGATGGAGTCGACCTGCTCCTGGGTGGGGACGAAGTTGGTTACTTCCCCAGTGGTTTTAGAGAGACCGGAAGAGATCAGGGGAGACAGAGCAGTTGCAGGAGAAGGTCCCTGGCATTTGCCGCGACTGTCTGGTAACCTGGTCCATGGCCAAACAAGCTCCATCAGAGATGGTTGAACTGGCACTGCAGACAAATGACCCTACCGTCTGGTTATCTGAAACCGTCTTTGGAAGTTAGAGACCCAAAGGATGGGTTGAACAGGTCTTCTTTGGTCAAGGCTCAGCAAGCTGACCCAGGGTAAAAATAATTAGCACAGACTGCCCAAATTGAAGCTGAAGCAGAGGGAGTCCTAGAGTGCTACTATTTAAAGAATGAGGTGCTGATGAGGAAGTGGAGACCTCCTTATAGACCTTTGGACAAAGAGTGGAGAGTGGTTCACCAGATAGTGGTGTCGCCGAGGTACCGTAAGAAATACTAAGAAATAGCCCACGATATTCCAATGGCTGGGCATGTCAGTAAATGAAAAACCCAAGCCCACATAAGACAGCATTTTGACTGGCCACAACGCCGCAAAGATGTGGTGAAGTTCTGTAAAACATGCCACTTTTGCCAGGTTGTGGGGAAGCCCCAACCTGCCATAAAACCTGCTCCCCTAATTTCCATCCTGGCTTTTGGGGAACCCTTCAGCAAAGTGCTAGTGGATTGTATGGGACCCCTGCTGAAAACAAAAGGGGGCTACCAGTATCTTCACATCATTATGGATGTGGCTACCCGATTCCCAATGGCCATTCCCCTAAGAACTTTCTCTGCCCTGGTAAGGGTGGAGGGGCTACCCAATTCTTTATGCGATATGGGCTGCCTGCTGAGATCCAATCAGATCAGGTACAAATTTCATGTCTGGGATCTTTCAAAAAGTCATGGGTAATCTGGGCATAAGCCAGCTAAAGTCCTCAGCCTATCACCCACAGTCACAAGGGACTTTGGAACGGTACCACCAGACCCTAAAGACATTGACCAAAGCACACTGCCATGAGTACCCACGTAACTAGAACAAAGAAATGGGATTTCTCCTGTTTGCCACCAGGGGCTTACCCAATGAGTCCACTGCTTTTAGTCCCTTTCAATTAGTTATGGGCACGAGGTGAGAGGTTCTCTTAAATTAATCAAGGAGTGGTTTTTGGGACACAGGGACAAGCCTTCCATGTTAGACTACATCTCCATGTTCTGGGAGTGGCTCACAAGAACCTGTGCAGTGGCTCAGGAGCATCTAAAAACCTCTGAGACAAGTATGAAATGCAAAGCTGATAAGCATGCCATGGCCAGAAAATTTCGGTCTGGAGTACATGTGTTAATACTACTCCCAGTACAGGGCAAACCCCTGAAAGCCCGGTTCAGTGGCCCCTATAGAGTGGTAAAGAGAATTGGCAGGGTGAACTATTTACTTGACACCCCAAACTGTCGGAAAAAACAAGGCTGTGCCACATCAACATGTTAAAACAGTATCACAGCCAAGGAGGGGACAACCAAGCTGAGGTCTGTCAGGCAGTTAGGACAGAGGAGGACAAAAAGGACAATGAGGATGAGTTAGAGGAGGGCCTGGAGGGTTCCCATATCGATCCCCTTGCTGTCTGGTTAGCCAACACTGAAATGTTAGGAAAACTAGACACTGTACTCTCCTACTTAAATGCAGAACAAAAAGAACCCCTAATAAGGCTGCTCACAGCATTTAAAGAATTCTGCAGGGACATACCAGGTGAACAACCTGAACCCTACACGACATAGATGTAGGAGATTATTCTCCGATAAAACAGAACCCCTACCACTAGTTCCCAGGAAACTGACCCAGGTTCGGGAGGAAATTCGGTATATGCTGCAAACAAACTGATTACAGGAAGGTTAATGCAGTGACCAAAGCTGATTCCTACCCAATTCCCCACCTGGAAGACTGTATTGATAGAGTAGGGAATTCCACCTACATAACCAAGATAGACTTGCTGAAAGGCTATTGGCAGGTTCCCTTAACAGCCCGGGTGGCACAGTGGCGCAGTGGTTAGCACCACAGCCTCACGGCTCCAGGGACCCGGGTTCAATTCTGGGTACTGTCTGTGTGGAGTTTGTAAGTTCTCCCTGTGTCTGCGTGGGTTTCCTCCGGGTGCTCCAGTTTCCTCCCACATGCCAAAGACTTGCAGGTTGATAGGTAAATTGGCCATTATAAATTACCCTAGTATAGGTAGGTGGTAGGGGAATATAGGGACAGGTGAGGATGTGGTAGGAATATGGGATTAGTGCAGGATTAGTATAAATGGGTGGTTAATGGTCAGTACAGACTCGGTGGGCCAAAGGGCCTGTTTCAGTGCTTTATATCAAAATCTAAAAAAAAATCTCAGCTTTTGTCACTCCAGACGGCCTATTTCAGTGCCGGGTGGTGCCTTTTGGATTAAGGAATGACCCAGCCACCTTCCAAAGGCTGATGAACCAGGTAGTGACTGGCTTACCCAACTATGTAGTGCACCTAGATGATTTGTCAGTGTACAGTGAGACCTGGGGGGACCACCTGGACCAGTTAGAAGCCCTCTTCCGAAGGTTACAGTTGGCTGACGTAGAGGCAAACTTTGCAAAAACCGAGTTTGCTGAAGCTCAAGTAACCTACCTAGGGCATGTTGTAGGTCAAGGGCAAGTGCTGCCAAGAGCAGCAAAAGTACAGGTGCTGATGGACTTTCCCCACCCCACGACCAAATGGGAAATAATGTGATTTTTAGGGATTTGTGGGTTTTACCGCAAGTTTGTCCCAAACTTCAGTGCTATAGCCACCCCACTGACACAGTGGCGCAGTGGTTAGCACCGCAGCCTCACAGCTCCAGCGACCTGGGTTCAATTCTGGGTACTGCCTGTGTGGAGTTTGCAAGTTCTCCCTGTGTTTGCGTGGGTTTTCTCCGGGTGCTCCGGTTTCCTCCCACAAGCCAAAAGACTTGCAGGTTGGCAGGTAAATTGGCCATTACAAATTGTCCCTAGTATAGGTAGGTGGTAGGGAAATATAGGGACAGGTGGGGATGTGGTAGGAATATGGGATTAGTGTAGGATTAGTATATATGGGTGGTTGATGGTCGGCATAGACTTGGTGGGCCGAAGGGCCTGTTTCAGTGCTGTATCTCTAAAATAAAAAAAAACAAAGGTGACTATAGTCTCTCCATATCTATTTCCACTCAGTCTCAGTCCCAATTAGTATCTGTCGAAACTTCACAGCCAAAAAATATATCTTTGAAAAATCACAGATAGTACAGTCAGAACATTGTGAAAAGCATTGACTGCTTATGATGCCTTGCCAACAGCATTAGTACTCACAAAATGTATCTATACTTCTCAATCTTTGACTGATTTACCTTTATTAATCAAAATAAATCAGGGCTGTCCACCCTGCAACCTATGAACCCTGGTAATGCTGCTCTTGAAGGCCAGACAACTCAGTCCTATTTGAGTATTGGTGAAAATGGAGACATGTTGTTGAAGCTTTTCATCTTGCACTCATCAGGACAATCCTCAATAACCAACCCATGCTTGCAATACTCAAGACACAGGCCGGAATTTTATGCCACCTGGATGGTGGCGGTGGGGGGGGGGGAGACTCTGGGAAAACTTCCCGACCCGCTCCCGTCTCTGCCCCACTTTACGTGGGCCGGGGGTGGGGGGGCAAGAAACGGGCCGCCCACCCCAGGCCAATCAAGTCCCTTAAGTGGCCACTTAACAGCTATTTAAAGGCCTTCACCCGCCTCTATGGGCATTTTACCCGTGGCAAGCGGGCGTTCGGGAGACGTGAAAGGCCGCCCAGTGAAACCTGGTGGCCTCTCAGTACACTGGGTGGGGGAGGGCTGCCCCTGTTTTCCCAACCACCCCCAGGACTCAAGACGACCCCCTTCCAAAGAACAAAGAACAACAAAGAACCGTACAGCACAGGAACAGGCCATTCGGCCCTCCAAGCCTGCGCCGATCTTGATGCCTGCCTAAACTAACACCTTCTGCACTTCCGGGGCCAATATCCCTCTATTCCCTTCCTATTCATATAGTTGTCAAGATGTCTCTTAAACGTCGCTATCGTATCTGCTTCCACCACCTCCCCTGGCAGCAAGTTCCAGGCACTCACCACCCTCTGTGTAAAAAACTTGCCTCGCACATCCCCTCTAAACTTTGCCCCTCGCACCTTAAACCTATGTCACCTAGTACCTGACTCATCCACCCTGGGAAAAAGCTTCTGACTATCCACTCTGTCCATGCCGCTCATAACTTTGTAAACCTCTATCATGTTGCCCCTCCACCTCCGTCGTTCCAGCGAAAACAATCCGAGTTTTTCCAACCTCTCCTCATAGCTAATGCCCTCCAGACCAGGCAACATCCTGGTAAACCTCCTCTGTACCTTCTCCAAAGCCTCCACGTCCTTCTGGTAGTGTGGTGACCAGAATTGCACACAATATTCTAAGTGTGGCCTAATTAAGGTTCTGTACAGCTGCAACATGACTTGCCAATTTTTATACTCTGTGCCCCGACCGATGAAGGCAAGCATGCGTATGCCTTCTTGACTACCTTATCCTCCTGCATTGCCACTTTCAGTGACCTGTGGACCTGTACGTCCAGATCTCTCTGCCTGTCAATACTCCTAAGGGTTCTGCCATTTACTGTATACCTCCCACCTGCATTAGACCTTCCAAAATGCATTACCTCACATTTGTCCGGATTAAACTCCATCTGCCATTTCTCCGCCCAAGTCTCCAACCGATATATATCCTGCTGTATCCTCTGACAATCCACATCATTATCCGCAACTCCACCAACCTTTGTGTCATCCGCAAACTTACTAATCAGACCAGCTACATTTTCCTCCAAATCATTTATATATACTACAAACAGCAAAAGTCCCAGCACTGATCCCTGCGGAACACCACTAGTCACATTCCTCCATTCAGAAAAACACCCATCCACTGATACCCTCTGTCTTCTGTGACCGAGCCAGTTCTGTATCCATCTTGCCAGCTCACCTCTGATCCCGTGTGACTTCACCTTTTGTACCAGTCTGCCATGCGGGACCTTGTCAAAGGCTTTACTAAAGTCCATATAGATAACATCCACTGCCCTTCCTTCATCAATCATCTTTGTCACTTCCTCAAAAAACTCAATCAAATTAGTAAGACATGACCTCCCCTTCTCAAAACCATGCTGTCTCTCGCTAATAAGTTTGTTTGTTTCCAAATGGGAGTAAATCCTGTCCCGAATAATCCTCTCTTATAGTTTCCCTACCACTGAAGTAAGGCTCACCAGTCTATAATCTCCTGGATTATCCTTGCCGCCCTTCTTAAACAAAGGCACAACATTGGCTATTCTCCAGTTCTCTGGGACCTCACCTGTAGCCAATGAGGATGCAAAGATTTCTGTCAAGGCCCCAGCAATTTCTTCCCTTGCCTCCCTCAGTATTCTAGGGTAGATCCCATCAGGCCCTGGGGACATATCTTCCCCCCAAACAACCATCATTGCTCGCCGGGGCTCAATTGATTAGCCCGGCGAGGCTGCCCTAGCTTCCCTGGACTCCTGGCTCCAGGTCCTCGGCTGGGCTGCAGTCCCAGCAGTGGCCACGACTCCTGGTGGCACTGCCGGGACTAAGAGCTGTCGGCCCGATGATTGGCCGGCAGCTCAATGAGGCGGGACTTCCTCCCTCAAACGGGCAGAAGTCCAGCCTCGGAACAATTAAAGCCCGGGGACCAGTGAAATGCAGGTTGCATCCCCAAGTCGGATGGAAGCAGGTTTGTCACCGACTTTTACGTCGGTGGCCATCTCCTGTCTGCCCGATGTAAAATCCAACCCACAGTGTACAACGTTATATGTGATTCCGTGATTGGACAACATTTGCTAAATAATCCTCAGTGTGCTAAGAATTACTCTGTCAACCAATTTAAGATTGTCAGTACGGCTCGCAGTGTGGTGCATTTGCGCATACTGGAAGCTACATATATTAATACCCAGGGCCATGTTCTTTGCAGACAGGAAGAACATGTACAAACATTGTGCCTGTTCCAGCTAAACAAATTAGGTGACAACAATTCACTCGTTCATTCCTCAGGGCAATGCCTTGACCAATCAGAGTGAATCTGCCTGGTTTAAATTTCAAACAAAGCTTGGCAGTTAACTGTCAGTCACCATAAACTGGTGCATTCTCCATGGCAACACCTCTACCAATCAGGATTCACTTTTCAACAAATCAGCACTCTCTTCTCATATGGTATAAAATTGTTGTTTTCCCTTACATTGGTATTCTTGCGGACTGTCCTGATGAGTGCAAGACAAAAAGCTTGAACCACATGTCTTCATTTTCAGCAATATTCAAGTTCTGTACTACCAAATGACTATCAGTCCTATTTGTTCTTGTGTTCGTTACTCGCTTGGTTTATCCTATCTGAATCTTTTTCATGGGCCTGGAGGTTTGTAAAGGGTTGTTTTTCATGCTTTGCCTCACTGGTAAGTGAATCCTAAATCAATATTTCAAGATCTGTCAATGACTTAAGATATGGCAACTTAATGGTAATAAGAATTTACATTTTTCGTGAAGATTTTCTTAGTTCTCATTCAGAGCAAAGTGCTTAGGAATGTAGGGATTGCTGGACAAAAAATAAACAAAGTCCAACAATTCACCTTCTACCGTCCTGGTAGTCGTATAATACAATGTTAGCGGAGTTAATGACTAGCTATGGTAATCAATCTCCATCAATAAGTCTCCAACAGACCTAGACATGGGGAGAGGAACATCTGCCAGTGCTTTGGCAACCATAGGTCCAAAGTAATGTTTCTCCCAAGTGTGCGACACTTACCATATGTCATGTCTCATAATGCACTTATGGTGCATCCAAAATATTATTTTTTGAAAGAAAGCTATTCAATTTGAATTTGAGTCAATCAATACTCCCTGTTTCCATCACCAACCTAGGGAACCTGTTTCATAGGTTTACCACTTGCTCACTGAAATAATGTTTTCACAGATTAGTATTGAATCAACTTTTTTTATCCCTCTTACTGGGAATCAGATGCCCACTAATGTCCACTATAAGCCTCCTGACTCCCACAGCTATCTCGATTATCCTTCCTCTCACATCGCTTCCTGTAAGGACTCTATCCTGTTGCAATGTGCCGCCTTCCACACCAATGTTTCCAGTATGGCTTCCGTTTTCCTCAAACGAGGATCCCTTACCTATGCTATTGTTATGCCTGGACTTGACTGTTTCAATGGTGTCCAGGAGAGCCTTCATTCTTCCACCTCAACTGGAGTTCATCGAAAACTCAGCTCCCCGGATCCTAACATGTACCAAGTCCCATTCAACCATCACCTCTGTGCTCACTGACCTACAGTGCCTCCCGATCTAGAAACACCTCAATTATAAAATTGTCATCCTTATTTTTGAATCCTTCCATGGCCTCACCCATCCCTATCTCTGTAAATACTTCCAGCCCTACAACCATCTGAGATCTCTGTACTCCTCCACATTTGACCTCTTGTGTATCCATGATTTTACTCGCTCCACCTTTTGGGGGCTGTCTTTTCAGTCACCTAGGTGCTAAGCTCTGGAATTACCTCCATAAATCTGTCCACCTGTCTATCTCTCTCTCTCTTCCTTTGAGATGCTTCTTAAAACCTATCTCTTTGATTAAGCTTTTGGTCATTTGTCCTAATATCTCCTTATGTGGCTCAGTGTTAAATTTTGATTGATTGTAAAGCACCTTGGGATGTTTTACTTTGCCAAAGATGCTATATAAATGCAAATTGGTGTTGCTGTTAATCCCCCTCCACTGTGGTTAACAGGGCCTTCAACCATGGGGGTTGGTGCCTCACCCCTTCTCCACCCTCCCACAACCACGATAGAGTTTCCCTTGTTGTCACCTTCCATCAGCTTCCACATTCAACAGACCATCCTCTGACATTTTGCCACCTCTAGCACGATGCTACCATCAAATACATCTTCCCCTCCACTTTCAGCATTCCAAAGGTACCATACCGTTTGCAGCACCCTGGACCACTTGTCATCACCCCAACACCCACTATCTTCTCCGACACCTTCCCATACGTGAAGTAGATACAATACTGTCCTGTCACCTCCTATCTTTCCACTATCGAGGACCACAAACACTCCTTCCAGGTGAAATAGTGATTTATTTGTACTTCTTTCAATTTATTATACTGTATTCACTGCTCACAATGCAGTCTCCTCTACACTGCGGAGACCAATCGCAGATTGGGTGATAGCTTTGCTGAACTCTTCCATTTAGTCTGCAAGCATGTACTCAGCTTCTGGTCTCTTGCCAATTTAATTCTCTATCCCATTCTCACTCTGACCTCCCTGTCCTTGGTCTTCTACACTATTCCAATGAAGCTCAACAGAACCTCGAGGAACAGTACCTCAACTTTTGATTAGATCTTCCAGACACAACATTTCCTTCATCAACTTTGTATCGTAACCACGACTCCCACTTTTCGGCCAGCAGATGCTAATAATGTTTTTGCGATTGTCATTAACAGCTGCTTTGGACCCATTTTTGTTACTTTATTTGTCCCATTTTTGCCTAGTACCATCATCCCTTTTGTCATTTAATTACTCCTGCCTTCACCCTATCACAGACCATCCCCTTTTTTCTTTTCCTCCCCTCATCACACCACCATCGCCAACACCACCCCCTCAACACACACATACACACACAAACACATCTTTTACCATGTATTTGCTCAAAAACTGTTCCATCTCAAAATTCTTCTGGTTCTGATGAAAGATCATTAGACTGAAATATTAATACTTGTTTCTTTCTCCACGGATGATGTGTGAATAATTCCAGATTTTAAAAAAATTTTAGTATTGAATTTACCTGGTCTGTGGTGAAAGTGGAGCAGAAAATCATGGGTTCGCTACCTGTGATGCACTGTCTGTGAACTTCTATCCATTGACATTTCATCTTTGTATGTGATCCTGGGACTCCATATGTACCAGTGCAGCCCACAAAGCCTTGGATTCCACATATTAGAGTAATAGTTTTACCCATGTTTAGATGAGCAGCATACTACAGGACCAATTTTACAAATATAGACCCTTGGTGTGGAGCCATGCTTACCAAGAATATGCCTCAGGAAATCGCAGGCACAATCCCCCATGACTTCCCATGACACCAAGATCATAGGGAGTTAATCCTGTGACTTCCCCCCACAAACTGTTAGTGTGTGAGGCTCCATGAGAGGAATGTGGATTCAAAACATTGGCCCTTACACATTTGGATGTAGAATATGGCCCTACCAGCAATGATCTACTAGTTGCATCATGAAAATTTACAAACTGACTGTGCTCCTTGAGGATCACAAATAGTATATTCTCATTTTAAACATACAGAAATTCTTGGTGGCTGTGTGTATTTGGAAATTTAAAAACAACTCCACAAGATGTTTGGATGAATGCTAACAATCGTATTCCATTACTGTGACTGCTAACACTCCTGATAAGTTTTAATTCCAATAGTAAAGATAATGAAAAAATAAATAAAACATGCTGAGATTGCTTCAGCACGTTTGTGCCATAACTAGCATATGTGCTCAGGCTACTGTAATACAATCTTGCATCCAACTGACATGACACTTCACGATTTTGTCACTCGTGTGCTACCTGTTCAGGTTGACAGCTGTGAGAAACATTGTATCACACTGATCCGGCAACCACATCCTGTCGATACTGTCTCCAAATTAACCTAAAATTTGTTTTTCCTGTGAATGCATGGAGAGGTGGGGGAATTGTTTTTTAATGGATCGTATGATCGATATTAAGTGCATCTGCTGAGAGGTGAACAGGAAATCCAGCACTCCAAGTGTTAACTTAAAAACGGAAGAGACAGCAATCTGTTACACTGGCTACAACTGATCATTCCTCTTGATACACAGCATGTGATCTCTCACACGCATCCAGAAATATGAGATTATTAAAAATGCCAGGCACATGGCATGCAAAATGATGGAGGAAAAAGAGTGAAAAGCATAATGATCAAGCTGTTAATGCAGCAGTAACTGAAGGTTAATCAGGATTTACTTTCTGGTGCTAGCTTTACTTCATAGATTTGGATCGTATCACATCTAAATAAATATACTAAACATTTCCAACACTGCACTTCATAACTAGCTTAATTATGAAAATGACTGAATATTCCTTTACCTCTGATATTCTTCCAGCAGCTTCAATGCAAAAATATTACCAAGCCTTCCATGAATTATAATGCCGATTTCCATAATTTTCATACACATTTTCTTGCCAAAGCAATATATAAGCAACCTATGCAGAAAATAATGCAAATGTTAAGTTACATAGCACTTTTAACATTGCAAAACATTGCATGGAACTTCACACCTGGGGCTCAGACCTGAGCTGGAGTATGAAGGGGCCTGGAAGAGATGGATGAAGATGTTAATACAAAAGCAACCTAGGGCTGAGCACCCCTGACATGAGGGGACCCTGCAATTAAAAAAAAGGGAAACCCCCATCATCTTTTGGAAATATTGTAGACTCTCCTCAGACAGATGACTTACAACCACAGGCATAGGTTGGTTACCAGTGTCAAAAATAGAGGCCACAGAGACAGAACTAGGACTTAAGCCAGCAGTTTGTCACTGATGTCAGAGAATTTTGACCATATATCCTCAGATGGCCCGCCTGAAAGTAATTTACGCAGAGGACCGATGGAAGGAATGGTGTCTGCACATATATGCAATACTGCATAACCTTTGAAACTTCCAATAGTTGGAACTATTCGGGTATAACAACGTTAGGTTGGCTTTGGAGGTGATAGGGTTAGACTTGTGATCTGTTGACTTCACCATTGTCGTGTTGATCCTATGAATGGTAACCAAGGTCAGGTCTCTGCATGCTGATAGGCCTACAATCGCTGGACCTGTGGTGTCCACAACATAGAATAACTCTGATGACCATGGTAATTTGTTGCAGCAACATTCAAGTGTGATGGATCCCAGGGACGGAATCTCCGAGCCATTGTGGGCTGTGAGCTTGGCAGTGGTTGGTTGAGCCATCAGCTTTCACTCCTGTGGGTACATGCTTTTCAGTATGCAAAGTGGAAGAATGTTAGCACTCGCCCCTGTATTGACTTTTGTCCACAGCGTATGTTTCCCAGGCTTCTGTGGGCGTACAATGTGAATAATGGCAAAGGCGTCGGATGGTACAATTTTGGGGTTGGCAAACTTGGGGTTTAGTTCCTCAAGAGTGATAGTTTTATGTGGGCATTGGTTTAGTGCCGCATTCAGACAACTTGGGTCTAATCAAATACATATAGAGCCATCTTTTTTGACAGCACATGTGATGAAGCTGCACCGATTGGTGTGGTGCTGGGGAACATACGGTTTTCACTTTGCATACTGAAAAGCATGTACCCACAGAAGTGTCAACACGTTCTGTAATGTTGACTGTATGGAATGCCTGCCCACTGTGTTTGTTAATGTTCTGGTCATCCTCATTATTAAAGTCTACAGTCTGGCTGGTCATTTCGTGGATTTGATGTTTGTGATATTTGGTATGCTCCCTTAGTTTGCTGGAATGCTGTACCTGTCTTGCATCCAACTGTGTCTTGACAGGGTGTTGAGTCATCTGTTCTGGCTTTGGCTTCCTGCATTGGCACTTCCAGTATCTTCTGATGCCACATATCTATGTCATGAAAGCTGAACAAATTTTGGGGTGCATGTATGTGACCACACCGCCTGCATGGCTTACCAGGTTTGTTTGAATTGGTTACTGTGCCAATAGTGGTCATGGTGCACTCTGTCTACCCATATGGATTGCTTCATACTTGTGTCTGCTTTTGAGCAATGCTTCCAAGCTGTAACCTCTGAGTTGGTCCAAAAGATCCTTCGGATATGCTTTGGTAGGAGTATAAGCTATCATGAATTTGATGGTTCTATCAGCCGGTTCTGCCTCTGAAAAGTTGCAATCAAGCCGTTCATCTTTGCCGTGGCTCACAAACTGATCTATCTTCTCCTTGGGTCACTATCTGAAAGACAGCAATTCGAGAAGGTGTATGTGGAAATTGAGCTTAACTCTTGACTGGTCTTCCAGTGTAGATCATATTTTATTTGGGTCTTTGAAGTTGTCCCCCGGCACTCCTGACGTGTTCAGTCTGTGGAGACCTTTGTTCCCTATGGCTATTTTTACTTTTATGGCTTGTTTGTCTGGGTTAGAGACAGCCAGGTTCAGAACACATAGTTCCATCCATTGCCTGAACAATCTGAATTCATTAAGGAAGTCTGCCACCTTCCAATTCAGGGATGGGAATTTTGTAGTAATTCTGTCAGTGTTCGCAGGAGTTTCAATTATATCTGAGGTAGGAATAAATATTCAGGCCTGCACAGCTCTTCAGGGGTTAAATTCTGAGGTAGCACTGGCTTGCAGTTCCTTGAATGGCCACACCTAGTTGTCAAATCTCAGATCGATGGCACTATTGCTGCTGTCTAGTTTTTAGTTTTTATTTTAGTTTTAGAGATACACCACTGAAACAGGCCCTTCGGCCCACCGAGTCTGTGCCGACCATCAACTACCCATTTATACTAATCCTACACTAATCCCATATTCCTACCACATCCCCACCTGTCCCTACCACCTACCTATACTCGGGGCAATTTATAATGGCCAATTTACCTATCAACCTGCAAGTCTTTTGGCTGTGGGAGGAAACCGGAGCACCCGGAGAAAACCCATGCAGACACAGGGAGAACTTGCAAACTCCACACAGGCAGTACCCAGAATTGAACCCGGGTCGCTGGAGCTGTGAGGCTGCGGTGCTAACCACTGCGCCACTGTGTCCTGCACTTTAGTTATGCCCAGCCCACGAAGCTACATTTTGGTGCCAAAATTTTAATGGTGATGAAGGTCTTTTTCAGCCTTCTTACAGCCGTTGGAGGCTGCTGCTCGACGGACTCCCTTCTTATTTCTCTGGCCCTGTCACGAATGTTTGGTTGCCCTCCCCCTACCCGCCCCCGGTGCTCCTGACCCGGTACCCCAATGCCCAGCGCCACACTTCACGGAGTTGGTTCTCTAAAATATTCCCCTGTGCAAGCCATATCAGCAGTTGGACTCAGACTAACGCTCCCTCAATTTGCAGCTGTTTTACCTGGATCTGCACCTGCCTGTTGAAGCAAGGTATGGTGTCGCGACTGTTGGTATATCGATGTCAAGATATAGTATGTTGTTGGTAGCATAATTATAGGGTTCTTCACAAAGGTCTTGGAGTCTCTGACTGGCTAAACATCAACTCTTTATTTACATTTACATTATATTTGCACTATCCATGAGGATCTCTCGCTAGCACTTCTAATGGTGCTTCTAGCTCCTTCTAAGCCTACTGTCCATGTGACTATTACCATGTCATCACTACAGTGGGAGGGGTTACTCTCACTGTCTCAACCATTCACCCTTACAGATCCTTATACTACATCTCCCCCCAAGTCTTTGTCCTTATACATTTTAAATATATAAATATATGAACATTTATTTTGACTTTACATATTACCCATCTCCCCCAAGTCTCTGACATCACAGATTCATTCAGTCAGGAGGTGTCACGACTCTCCCTGATCATGTTCTTATCGGACTCAGAAGATCAGAAGTCTTTCTTAAAAGTCTTGCTTGACAACTTGGATGTCTTTGACCAATGTTTGTGGTATCCTGTTGTCTCTGGGTTTTTGTATCATCCTCTGGTTCCTCCAGATATATGACTGGTTGCTCTTTTTGAAGTATAGGGATAAAGTTTCTCCTATGTCTGCATACAGTGCCCTCAAAAGTTCATCTCTCTGGATAACTCTACCTTCACGTCTTAGATCTCGTATCGATACCTTCTCATCATCTTTTAACTTTGGCAGGTTTCTGGTAGGAAATTGCTTACTATTATTGCGAGCTAGTTGATTCCTATAAGGCTTCTCTTTGTCTTTGACTTTTTCGTAGTCTTGTACTTCAATCCCGCGAAGTAGTTTTCTGGGTAGAATAGGAAACTGAGTTTTTAGCTTCCTGCCCATCAACAGCTCTGAAGGTGAAAGTCCACATAGCAATGGAGTAGATCAATAATTCAATAGTGCAGTTGGAAGATCATCGTTCTTCTTCAACAACGATTTAGTAGTTGGTACTCCTTTTTCTGCTTCACCTCTTGCTTGAGGGTAATGAGGGGAACTTGTGAGATGTTTGAATTCCCACTTCCTCACAAATTTTGTGAAGTATTAATATGCAAACTGTGGTCTGTTGTCTGGCACAACCTCATCAGGAATACCTTGCATTGCAAAGATCTCCAGTGAAGCTCTAATAACAGATTCTGTTGTTGGTGAGTACAATATTTTCACTTCTATCCATTTTACGACCAGGTGAGAAGGGGTCTTAGGGATTCCCTCTCAGCCTTTGCCTGATTTAACCATAACAGAGTTTAATATTAAAACACAGTGTTTTTAGCTCCCCCTCAGTGAATCATTGTTCACCGCTTTCCAATTGTAAGGCAAAGAAATCAGACAGGTTTTCTTAGATTTAAACAAGATGGAAGTTTACTAATCTTCAACTCTAATCTGGTTAACGACTACGAATATGCAACGCGACCATGCTAGCATGCATACGTAATAAATACACACACAGATAGAGACAGAAAAAGTAGAAAAGAATAAAGGGCAAAGGTTTGAGGCAATATTGGGATTATAATTACAGTCCTTTGAGTTCAATATGGAGTCTTTGGTTGTTGGTAATTCCTACTGTTTGTTGGGGCCCAGTTCATGCTTCAACTTGTTTCGAGGTCAGCGTCTCTTCTCTCTTGAGATTTACCTGTCTTCCATGGGTCCGGTGGCTTGGGAGAAAGCGAGAGAGAGACAGGAGATGGGCTTCCTTGTTCCAGCTTCAGTTGCACACTGCCTTCTCAATTTAAACTGTCCTGTGTCTCATTCAAAAGCCTGGATCAGCCGGTCAGTCATGTGACCAGCTGGTTTAACCAGTCCTGGCCTTTGTGGATTTGAAAGCTCTTGTTGGGGTGTTGGGGGGGGGGGGGGTGGGGGGGCACGTGGGGAGGGGGGGTAGTGCTGTCTTTTACCCTGACAAGATGTGGATCACCATTGCCTGGCCCAATCTCTGTTAATTGAATCAGTGAGCAATTAATTTGTCTCTCCAAGCCCTGTCTCTCAGTATGCAAATGTTCTACCAGGCAAGTGTCTGGTGATCTTCGAACAAGTCATCTCTTCACTCCAGCAACAGTTTAAAATCAATGTTCATATGATGAAATTAGTATGCCTCTTTCTTGGCAGGTGGGGGTCTGCATGACACCATTGTGAAAAATAATCGATCACTATCATGTAAGATTTTCCACTGTATATAAATAAATCAATTGCCAGATGTTCCCACGGTCTGGTTGGAAATTGTGTAGTTATTAGAGATTTGCTCTGTTCTGGTGTGTGCACGACCCATCTCTGACATTTCAAGATCATACTCTCGATGTCTTTAGATATTCTTGGTCACCAAACAGATGATTGAGCGCGAGCTCTACATCTTGTAACTCCCATGTGGCCTTGATGAATTCTTGCCAAGATCTCTGATCGAAGTGAAATTGGAATGACTAGTCTGTCATTATACACCAACAAATCAACGACAATTGTGAAGTATCTCCTGAATTCGAAGAAAATTTTCATTACTTTCCCACTTGGACGTTCCTGTGGCCAACCTTTTGCACAATTTTAGAGTATCTGTAAGCATTCCTCATCTCGTTTTTGAGCATGACAAATTTCTTAAGTTTCTGTGTACTTGTAGGCCACTGTGACTCTGTCTACTGTGAATATGATTCTCTTTGATGAAGATAACATCTTGTTGTGTCAGATGGTCAACAGTTGCTCTCAACAATGCATCTGCAAAGTTTGCATCTTCCCTTGTACAGGTACCATCTCGTAGGTATATCTCATCAACATCAATAAGAAACTCTAAATTCTCAGAGGCGGCCTTGCAATTCCCTTCTCCAGTACGGAAACCAAGGGTTTGTGGTCTGCCTCAATAACCACTTTCAGGCTTATAATGTAATCTGAAAACTTCTCACAAGTCCCCGTGATTGCAAATGCTTCTTTTTCAGTGACCGCATACCTTGTCTCTGTCTCGGACAAAGCTCTAGATGCATAATAGATGGGTCATCGACATCCATTTGGCTGTTCTTGAAAGACGACTGCCCCCAACCCTGAAGTCGAAAATGCAGGGTTGTAGTGCGCTAATATCTCTGTTGAAACTAACATCTCCTTAATTCTTCAAAATGCCTGCTCTTGATGCGTGTTCCAACACCAGACTTGATCTTTCTTCAAAGGTTGTCTTAATGGTTCCGTTAACTATGCCAAATTGGGTAAAGGTTTTGCCAACTGATTCACCATTCCTAGGAATCTTTGGAGATTTTGGACTGAAGTTGGGATTGGGAAGTCAGTAATGGCTCTTGTTTTTTGCATGTCTGCCATTATGCCTTTGCTACGAACAATATGGTCCAGGAAACAAATAGAAGTTTTTGAGAATTTGCACTTATCATTAAGTGTCAGTCCTTCTTTTTGAAGACGATGGAGAACTGCTTTGACTCTTTGGTCATGTCCTTCGACGGATTCTTTGTGGGCCGGGATGTTGTCCATGTGACAAATCACCCCTTTTAGACCTTGAAGAATGTTGGACTTGGTCCTTTGGAAGATTTCCACTGTCAATGTTATACCGAATGGTAAGTAATTGATGCAAAATCTTCGGAATGGTGTGGTGAATGTTGTAAGCTATCTTGACTTCTCGTCTAATGGAAGTTGCCAAAAGCCACTGTTCATGTCGAGTTTCATGAACATTAGGCTTTTGGATAGCTTTGCCAGGCTTTCATCCACTGAAGACATAGGATGAATTTCCCTCGCCACAACTCTGTTAAGATGAATTAAGTCCACACAGATGCCAAGAGTACCATCTGGTTTTGGGACTGTAACCATAACCGAACACCACTCTGTTAGCTTCATGATTGGAGAAATTACTCCCATCCTGTTCATCTCTTACAGCTGATGCTGAACTGGAATCATCAATAGGCATGGTATCTTCCTTGGCATAAAGATACCGGTCAGGCATCATTTTGCAATGTTATACTTTACTCGGTCTTCAGTCTGCTTAGACCCGAGAACAGTTTTGGAAAGTCTACTTGAAAGTGACTGTTGGACTCTGGCCATTTCATTTCTTTCACTCTTTCAAGTAGATGTAAGTATAAGCATGCTCTTCTGCTTAACAATGAAAATTCTTGATTTTTCAAAACATCCAGGGTTTCCTTAATCTGCCTTCCTTTATGGCTCGCAGCTTTCCTTTGATCTTCAGTTGTATCCCTCTAGAATCTTGTAACTGAATATCTGCTGGTTGTAAGGAATCAACCATGGCTCTTGGTCTAACAGAACTGTGACATTTGTGCCTGTGTCCAATTTAAAATTT
The DNA here is from genome assembly GCF_036365525.1 of Heterodontus francisci. Lineage (NCBI taxonomy): Eukaryota > Metazoa > Chordata > Chondrichthyes > Heterodontiformes > Heterodontidae > Heterodontus > Heterodontus francisci. The sequence goes on from NC_090376.1 coordinate 109,932,779, forward strand.
GTGATATATCCTTTGACAGAAATGTCTGCTGTCCAGAATGCCTGTTTGGGGTTGTTAATTTCCCCTAGGAAGTTACCTATTTTTTCTTCCTTTTGGAATTGGTGCAACTCGTTCACAACTCTATGTGTGAAAGCTTTTTGTTCGGAACTTTCATGAGAAGAAGTCTTGCTCTGGCACATTTTCCCATCATAGCCTGACTTCTTGTACGTAAAGCATTCTGCTTTACTATCAGGACACTGAACACGCCTGTGGTTCTTTCTGGCTCCACAGCGCTGATAGGGTTTTGACTGTAAGAGATCTGATAAAATCTTGTCAGCTATTCCAACAACTATACAGTCTCTAATCACTTCAGACTTAAGTGCTCTGTGCTCACATCCTTCAGCCAATCTATACAAATCATTAATGAAAGCATCCACTGATTTGCCCAGCTTCTGAATCCTTTTATTGAACTTCTCCTTTTCTAGGATCTTATTGCTTTTTAGCTGAAAATAATTATCAAAAGCTTGCAACACATCCTCAAATTTATCTCAAGCTTCATTGATGCCTTGTCTCCCTATCACATCATCAGCTATTTCAGCTAGGGAGTACAGTAAAGTATCTACTTACTCCACTCCAGATTTAGTATGTAATTGTGAAGCTATTCTGAATCTTAAAAATCGTTTTCTCTAGATTGTCCCATTTTGAATCTGATTGGGATCTTCTGAATTTTGGAAACTTTCTGGCATTTTATATTTTGAATCCACCCTATGCTAAACTCTTTTGGGTATTCGTTCTAATGTAATATGTTCTTTTCCTTAATGGAGTGTTCTTGCAGTACCTAGAGGTTTTCCATTCTTTTCCGGGTGTTCCCGTACTTTCTGAGGTTTCCCACTTTTTTCAGGTTTTTCCCATGCTTTTCCACCTAGGTGTGGTTGAATAATGGTCACTGACTTCAGACTTGCCTAATCAGGGATTGAATGTTTTTCATTTGCACATCTTCCCATCTCACCTGCCCAGTGCGCCATTAATAATAACGCACCTTTCTTCAAGATTTTCCCCCATTTCCTGATCATCACTCAGTTCTGTGACTCTCAGCCCGATCGCTTTACCCAGTTCATTCACACAGACCACCACGCTTCTGTGGTGCAGCCTGAATGTCTGCGCGGTTGACTCACCAATTCTCCATGCCTTTCCTCATATCTGGAGCAGTTCTGGACCTCTTCACAGCCTCTCCCAAGATCTGTAGTTATTTGAAGCTTCTGTTAATAGGTTAGGCTTCTTCAATCTTCTGGGTGTGTTCACCATTTACTAAGTTGCACAGTGCCTGCCACTGATCACCATATTGTATATCAATGTCATGTTGTTGGATGCATAGTTATAGGGTTCTTCACAAGGGTTTCAGAGTCTCTGGCTGGCTAAACATCAACTCTTTATTTACTTTTATGTTCCAGTTAAACTCTCCATGAGGATCTCTAACTAGCAGTTCCGAAGAAGGGTCACCGACACGAAACGTTAACTCTGCTTTTCTTTCCACAGATGCTGCCAGACCTGCTGAGTGATTCCAGCATTTCTTGTTTTTGTTAGCAATTCTAATTGTGCTTCTAACTCCTTCAAAGTCTACTGCCCATGTGACTATTATCATGTCATCACTAAAGTGGGAGGGGTTACTCTCACTGTCTCAACCATTAACCCTTTCAGACCATTATATTACACTGACCAAAGGCTGTGTAATGAATGCACAAACTGTTGCAGGATCACTCACACAGAGACTTCTATGCTGCTGCAAGTACTAAAGATGTACATTATAGGTCTTCAAACTTCCACACACTGGAGTTCTGTAGCATTTGGAGTTTTGCAGGTTCTGCAAAATCTTCAATTCAAATCTTCAAACATCACCGGCCGCCACCATATTCTGTTTTCCTCTACTTTACACAAACACATCAACTATACAAGGAGAATTGGTAATCTAATTAAGTGGATTATTTTATTTGAAGAGTTGAAACTATATACAACAAAAACTGGGAGCTTAGTTAACACATCTGGTCTCTAGAACTGCTCCTATCTTCTACCTGATGATTACATGAGTATATACATCACATCCTGTCTGGTGATGCACAGCAGTTTTAGACATGCCTCTTAAAGGTATACCACAGCACTGACCAATTTGCTGATCCCAGTGAGCAAGACTCCATAATAGGAACTTCACCTCCCAGAATTTAACCTGTGGCAATTCCTTCCTGAATTCTGCAAGGGAAAATCAAAGAGTCAATGTATAATTTTTGCTCCTGTTTCCAAATTTCTCCCCTTTCCCCTCCTGCTGTGACTGCATTTCGGTACCTCACATAAGATGCCCTTTGTCATACATGAGCCCAGATGTTAAGAGAGTAGGCCACTGGGCGTCATTTCTGAGCCTGATCCTTTCCTTACTTGACAACTATACATGTCCATTTGTAGCAGGAGATGTTAGATAATGATTAAGTGCAGGATTATTTTTTCTTCTACCCCCACAACCCTTCCTTCCATGATAGCTGAGGCCCATTGTAGCAGCATTGTTCACCAAAGTTCTTCTGTCTCAATATGCTGTTTCCATGACAACATGCACTGCACTGCACAGTTTGATGGCTCCACTTCCAACAGTCTCAGAGTGAAGAATGGACTGAAAAAGAGTTACGTCCTCGCCCCCCACCCCCACTCTGTTTGGCATCTTCTTCTCCATGCTCCTGACCTTCACCTTTGCTCCATATACGGAAGGAGTCTACTTGCACACTCTGTCAGATGGCAAGCTCCACAAACTATCATGGCTGAAAGTGAAGACAAAAACACATTGCGTCCTGATCAGAGAATTCCTCTACGCTGATGATGCAGCGCTAATCGTTCACATGGAAACTCAGCTACAAAGACGCATGGACTGTCTCTCCCGCGCCAGTGGATTGGTCTCCTTGACCATAAGCATCAAAAAAACCATGGTCATGGGACAAGTTGTTGCATCTCTGCCCCTGATCACACTAAGTAACACCAACTGGAAGTGATTAGCAAATTCTGCTACCTTGGGTCCACAGTGACAGACAATCTGTCCCTTGGTGCAGAGCTCAATACACACATAAGGAAAGCAGCTACCACCTTTGATCTACTTGCAAAAAAACACATGGGATAACACCAAGCTGATTCTTAGGACCAAGCTGATGGTTGATAGGCTTGTGTTCTCAGCACCTTGCTGTGAAACATGGGTGACTTACAGCTACCAGGAAAAGAAGCTCAATAATTTCCATCTTCACTGTCTGCAGCGCATTATGGTTATATCCGAGCAGGACAAAATCAAAAATATGGCAGCCTTCTCAAAGGCAGAGCTCCCAAGTGTGTTGACACTAATCAAATAGAGGTGGCTTCGGTGGATCGGGCACATCCATAGGATGGAAGACAGTTGCATACTCAAGGACCTTCTGTATGTTTAGGTAGTGGGGCCAGACGACCAATGGGGTGCCAGAGCTCCGCTTCAAGGATGCTTGCAAGTGTGACATGAAGGCCCAAAATGTCAACTGTTGCACATGGGAGTCACTAGCTGGTGAAAGAGAGAAATGGCGACACACCTTGTGGATTGGTGTGCACTACTATGATGACCAGTTACTACAGCAGCTTGGCAACTGGTGCCAATGTTAAAAACAGCAACTCACAGCGTCACATGGCAGCTTCACGTGTGACAATTGTGGCAGAATCTGCCTCTCAAGGATTGGCCTTCACAGCCATCAGCAAAGGTGAACCAAGGGAAGACACCACACCGAAATGGATTGTTTGCTGCATGTCCGTCATCTTTCATAGATGGAAGGATGCCAACCAATGTAGCAGCAGCACAGGCCAGTGATTGAAGCTGGGATAGCTCTCGCTAATGTGGCCCAATACACAATCATTTGGCTGCATTTAATCAGTTATTGCTTCCTTTTAAAAATATACAATGATAATCTAATTAAACTTTATATAAAGTTGCAATAAAACACTAAAGCAGAAAAACACTGTCAAAAAGTAATTTGAAACCTCACCAGCTTTTTTACAAAAAATATGCATTTTTCTTTAAAATTTGCCTTTGAAGAATTTACTTGACACAAAGTAAAAACTGCAAATATCTTGCTTGATACCATGAAAACCTTCTAAAATTGATACATGTATGTGCACTTTAGTATGTGGTTAAGTCTTTTAATACTGAAGTAACAAGTGAGTCCTTTTTAAATGTCATTAGAGCGATAACTGGTTTCATAAAGGTGATTGGGAAGGTTAAGACTCTTTTTATTAGCTAGGCTTTGGCACACTCAAAATATTTATTCAATCAATACCACAGAACAAATCATCGATTCTATATCAAGTGCAAAAGATTAAATCCCTATTTACCCAAGGAATACATTTCCCACACACACAGCTCTGGGCTTTCAGTTCATAGGTACACTGTGCAATATCATTCAGTATTAATTCTCAATAAATTTTAATCATATTTTGCTAAATATTTCAGAGGTCTTTGATAGACAGATCTGAAACATGAATCTGATGTAACAGAAAACAGATGGCTGCACAATTATGTGCCAAAGTAAGGCTGAAATCTCTAATGGCTCAGAGACTTTGGACAAAGCAGATTTTTAAAATGTGAGTTAGATGACCTCGGGGTCGATTTAAATAAGAGTTAGCGTAATTAAAAATAAACTAGTGCATAGGTACCAGCTGCAATTACTTTTCACAGGTCGGTTCCATAGTGTATTACAGCTAGATTACATTTCCACACAAGATCAGGTGGCAGGTTGTTCAACCTTGCCCATCTTAGAGCAAAGACCAAAGTACGGAAAGTCCTCATCAGGGAACTCCTCTTTGCTGACGATGCTGCATTAACATCCCACACAGAAGAGTGTCTGCAGAGACTCATCGACAGGATTGCGGCTGCCTGCAACGAATTTGGCCTAACCATCAGTCTCAAGAAAACGAACGTTATGGGACAGGACGTCAGAAATGCTCCATCTATCAATATCGGAGACCATGCTCCGGAAGTGGTTCAAGAGTTCACCTACCTAGGCTCAACTATCACCAGTAACCTGTCTCTCAATGCAAAAATCAATAAGCACATGGGAAAAGCGTCCGCTGCTATGTCCAGACTGGCCAAGATGGTGTGGGAAAATGGCGCACTGACACGGAACACAAAAGTCTGAGTGTTTCAAGCCTGTGTCTTCAGTACCTTGCTCTACGGCAGCAAGGCCTGGACAACGTATGTCAGCCAAGAGTGGCATCTCAACTCATTCCATCTTCGCTGTCTCCGGAGAATCCTTGGTATCAGGTGGCAGGACCGTATCTCCAATGCAGAAGTCCTTGAAACGGCCAACATCCCCAGCATATACACCCTACTTAGCCAGCAGCGCTTGAGATGGCTTGGCCATGTGAGCCGCATGGAAGATGGCAGGATCCCCAAGGATGCATTGTATAGCGAGCTCGTCACTGGTATCAGACCCACCGGCCGTCCATGTCCCCGCTTTAAAAATGTCTGCAAATGCGACATGAAGTCCTGTGACATTGACCACAAGTCGTGGGAGTCAGTTGCCTGTGATCGCCAGAGCTGGCGGACAGCCATAAAGGCGGGGCTAAAGAGTGGCGAGTCAGAGAGACTTAGCAGTTGGCAGGAAAAAAGACAGAAACGCAAGGGGAGAGCCAACTGTTTAACAGCCCCGACAACCAATTTTATCTGCAGCGCCTGTGGAAGAGTTTGTCACTCTAGAATTAGCCTTTATAGCCACTCCAGGCACTGCTCCACAAACCACTGACCACCTCTAGGCACTTACCCATTGTCTCTCGAGACAAGGAGGCCAAAGAAAAAAACATTTTCATCAAAAGTCTTTAGGGTAAATTTTGCAACACTCTACTACAAGTGCAAAGTCTCAGTCGTGTAGTGATTGTAGGAAAATGAAGACAAGTGGGAGACAATGTGTGGCTTGGAGTGTAGAGTGCGGAAATCGGAGTGCCCAATTTATGTTGCTCCCATTTCTCCAGTCATGAATCCTATTAACCAGAAAGTTAATGTCCTCCATGTGTAGTACTCCCATCAATAGAAACTCAATATTGAAAGCAGAGATTCACAATACTTACCCTTCTGTGTTGCCTTTTTGATTTACAGTCAATATTGTGGCCAGCTAATTATCCTGTATGACTCAGACTGACTTGTTTTGAAACAAGTGATTTTGTGGTAATAATGGCCTAGAAATCTGCTTGTGCCTAAAAGCAGATGCACGGCAACCATGTGAAATTGTTGTTGGAAGATCAATATTATGAGTCAAGCATGTACCAATGCTACTCATACTATTCATTGGCTGCACACCTGTTTGGGAAGGGGGCAGGAAAGAGGGCTCCATTGATGCCACTTGAAGACAGGTAACATTTAAAGGTAGGGAGAGGTGGTGGGGTGGTGGTACGGTCTGGCTACAGACAGCAGAGAAACCAAGCAAACTTCATCAGTGGGAAAATGGCTGAAAGAGGGCACCCAGGTCTCCTGATGCAATATTGTTTTTTAGAGAGTGAACATGAGGAGGAAGAGGGCAGAAAGCCCTCCAGACAACATCTCCACTGAATGTGCCAAGAGGTCACTGAGGTGGTTAATGCCAATACTTCAGCTCCCAGGGTATGTCTGCAAAATAGAAAAAATCCAACCTTCTCACCAGAGTTATTAAGGTAAGAATCTTACCTCTCAGCTCAACTGCTCTCTGCTCACACCTGTACTACCTCTTGCCTCACTGCTCATAATATGCCCTTCTCCCGCTTGTCTTCATTTTCCTACAATCACTACACGACATGTCACTCCATCTCCCTCTCTTCCTACTCACGCACTCTATACTTCCTACTCTTGTCAGAATTGCAACCATCACTTCGCTATAACTTACATCTTACAAACTATATATGAACTATTGGACCATGGCAGGAATGTGTCCTAAACACCCCATAAGAATTTCACTCACACACTTGCTTTTTTGTTGCAGGAGAAGGTCACACACAACATGCATACAATTATATAGAATATTGTCAGGCAAACCCCCCACATGCCAAGATTGAGGCACACATGATTTTGCCACGTGAACATCAAAACTTAAAATTGCAAGCCCCTGACTGGAAAGACATTTCCATGGTAACCGACAGAGTTGGAACAAGGGACAAAGGGCGTTGCCCTGTCTTATTCAATCAACAGTGAACTTTTGATTATCAGACGTTGAAGGTGGGGGGAGCTAGCATTCCAGAGATTGCTAAGGTGCAATCCACAAACCTCGCAGGAGAGACTGTTCCATATAAGGAGCTAGTCACATGACTAACCTGCTGGGCAACTTGGGAGTTTATGAATTTGAACTTCCAATAAAGGAATTGGAAGTGACAAAGCTGTGTGCTGATGGAGTAAAGATCTCTCCTGGAACTGAAGCAAGAATTACAGCCTCTCCTGTCTGCCTGCTTCCAGTTCCTTCCCACGAACTGAATCTTGTGAAAACATGTGAAACTCAAAGACTGAAAGGTTTCCTACATGAACAAGGTTTTAAGAAGACTACTGGGCCCCAACGAAAAGCAAGACTACTTACAAAAGGAGTACAGTGAGCTCGAAGGACCGTAACAAGATATTGCCTCAAACACCTCTCTACTATATTTTCCTTTTCTCTTTTCTGTCCCTATCTGCATGTGATATCGCGTGTGCATGCTAGCGTGGGCGCGTCATATATCCGTAGGCGTGAACCCTATTAGAGTTTAAGTTTAAGGTTTAATAAAATCTCATCTTTCTTCTTTAAACCTGAGAAAGCCTGTGTGAATTGGTTTATTTGTCTTATAATTGGAAAACTGTGAATAAGGATTCACAAAGGGGGAGCTCAAAACATAGTGTGTTTAAAATTAAACCCTGTTACAATAAGACCAGGTGAAGATAGTAACAGACCCCTAGCCAACTTTCGTACTTGGTCGTAACAGAAATTGGGTGCTGGCATCTGAGATTTAACACACAGACAACAAGTGAAATTGGAAGTGGGTAGCCAAATTATTCCCAATCAAAAAGAGCAAAACATCAATACAGGTTTTCTTGTGGTTGTGTGTGACTGCATACTCACATGTCTGCAACTGAAGCGAGTAGCTCTCCAAGCCACGGTGAAGTAACTTGGGATAGGTTAAAAGCACTGTCTATGGAGGAGTTGAGGAAAATGGTTGAGTAGTCTGGGATTATTGTACATAGCAAGGCTAGGACGTCTGAACTCCTAAGGCTAGTGACCAACCATTTTTCCCTTGAATCTGACAAAGCAGAAGCAGTGTTAGAAGCAGACCCGGACAGGGTACTGCTAGCAAAGTTACAGTTAGAACAAAGGAAAAAGAGAGAAAGAGGCAGGAGAGGGAGAAAGAAAGAGCCTTCCAAAAGGAAAGTGAAGAAAATGAAAGGCAGGAGAAGGAGCGAGAGAAAGGAGAGAGAGGGAAAGAATATTCCAGAAAGAATGTGAACAAAGAGAGCTGAGCTGGCTTGAGTTAGCTAAGGGATGACAGAGTAACCCTAGTGAAAGCATAGCCAATATGGAGGATCAGAATTCAGGACTGAGTACAAGATTGCTAAAGCTCGCCCAACTAATTCCAAAATTGAATTAGCATTTTTCGTGTCTTTTGAGAAACTGGCAAGGCAGCTAAAATGGCTAGCTGAGGCCTGGTCTCTTATACTGCAAAGCAAACTAACCAGAAAAGCCCATGAGGTTTATTCCTTGTTGCCAGATGAGAGTTCATCAAATTATGAACTGACCAAAAATGCTACCCTCAGGGCATATGAATTAGTACCCGAAGCCTATCATCAAAAGTTTAGAACCCTCAAAAAACAAGCCAATCAAACTTTTCTGGAGTTTGAAAGAAGTAAGCAGTTGGCTTTTGACCAGTGGCTGAGGGCTTTAAAAATACAGCTCAGCTATGAGACTCTCAGAGAAGTAATCCTGTTCGAGGAATTTAAAAATTCTCTCCCATTCTCAATAAAAACTCATTTCGAGGAGCAGCGGGTTCAGGGAACCCTGCAAGCAGCCATTCTGGCCGATGAGTTTGCTTTAATTTATAAGTCGGTTTCACAACACCTCACACTTGTCAATATTAAATTCCATCTGCGACTTGTCTATCCATTCTGCTAGCCTATGTATGTCCTGTTGCCGGCAGTTCATATCATCCTTCACTGTTTGCCTCACCAGCAAGTTTGGCAATGTCAGCAAAGTTTGAGATTCTATTCTATTCCAAGATCCAAATTATTTATAAGTATCAAAAAAAAGCAGAGGTCTGAGAACCGGCCCTTAGGGAACACCGCTCTCTACCATCCTCCAGTCTGAAAAACAACAATTTATTATGACTCGCTGTTTTCTGTCCTTAAGCCAATTTTTTATCCAATTGGTAACTGACCCCTCTATTCCATGAGCCTGAATTTTGTCAACCAACCTTTTATGTGGTATCTTATCAAATGTTTTCTTAAAATCCAAATAAACAACATCTATCACATTCCCTTCACCAACTTTAGCGTCATAGAGAGATACAGCACTGAAACAGGCCCTTTAGCCCACTGAGTCTGTGCTGACCAACAACCACCCTTTTATACTAATCCTACATTAATCCCATATTCCCTATCACATCCTACCACCTACCTACACTAGGGGTAATTTACAACGGCCAATTTACCTATCAACCTGCAAGTCTTTGGCTGTGGGAGGAAACCGGAGCACCCGGCAGAAACCCACACGGTCACAGGGAGAACTTGCAAACTTTGCACAGGCAGTACCCAGAACTGAACCTGGTCACTGGATCTGTGATGCTAACCACTGTGCCACTGTGCCGCCCTTTAACTTTCTCCATTACTTCATCAAATATTTCAATTAGATTAGTCAAGCATGATCTGCCTTTTACAAATCTATGCTAGCTGTCCTCAATTAACTCAAACCTCTCCAAGAGTCTGTTGATTTTTTCCCTGATTATTGTTTCTAAAACCTTATCTACTACTGATGTTAAACTAACAGGCCTGTAGTTGCTAGGACTGTCCTTACATCCTTTCTTGAATAAGGGTGTCACATTTGCCACTCTCCAATCCTCTGTCACCTCCCCCGTATCCAGGGAAGATTGGAAGATTATGAGAAGCCCTTCCATTATCTCCACCCCCAATCCCTTTAGCAACCTGGGATGCAAGCCATCCGAACCAGGTGACTTATCTACCCGAAGCATAGCCAGTCTTTCCAGTATCTCCTCCCTCTCAATTTTTACCCTATTTTGTCAGATTCCACTTACTTAGTGAACACTAATACAAAGTACTCAGTAAGTACATTAGCTTTGCCCTGCACCTTTAAGCATATATTACCCTCTTTATCCCTAATAGGCCCCTCTCCACCTCTTACTCCCCACTTATTATTTACATGCCAGTAGAAGATCTTTGAGTTCCCTTTTTTGTTGACTGCCATTCTATTTTCATGTTCTCTCTTTGCCAGTCTTATTTTCCTCTTCACCTCTGCTCTCAACTTATTGTATATGGCCTGGTCCTCATTTGAAGAATTCACCTGACTTGCATCATACATCCTCTTTTTTTGTTTTATCATAAGCGCTATCTCCCTCATCAACCAAGGAGCCCTGTTTTTGATTCCCTTAAATTTCGTCCTTGTTGGAATGTACCTAGCCTGTACCTGAAGTATTTCTCCCTTAAAGATAACCCATTGTTCTGATACAACTCTACCTGTCAGTCTTTGGTTCCCTGGCTAGATCCCTTCTCATCACATTGAAGTTAACCCTCTTCCAATCGAGACACTCCACTTTATTTCGTTCCTTGCTTTTCTGCATTACTAATCTAAACCTTATGATATGATGATCACTTTTACCTTAGTACTCCCTGACAGACATTTGGTCCACTTAGCCAACTCATTTCTTAGCACCAGATCCAGCAATGCCTCTTTCCCAGTTGGGTTGAGAACATACTGATCGAGGAAGTTTTGCTGAACACATTTCAGAAATTCCTCCCCTTCCTTACCCTTTACTCTAAAATTATTCCAATCGACATTTGGGTAATTAAAGTCCCCCAATATTACCACTCTATAGTGCTTAAACATTACTCCTCTATCACTCACTGTTTGAGGCCTATAAAATATCCCTAGTAGTGTGATCATCCCCTTTTTGCTTCGCAACTGCAACCAAATGGATTCTGACCTTGACACCTCAAGGACATCCTTTCTTTCCAACACGACAATGTCTTCCCTAATCAGTAATGCCGCCCCCCCACCCTTTTGTCCTCTATATTTTCTGAACACTTTATATCCTTGTATATCAAGCACTCAGTCCTCACCATTTTTAAGCCACATTTCCGTCATTGCCATTACATCATATTCCCACACTGCTATTTGTGTTTGTAGCTCATCAAACTTATTCACTATATTTTGTGTGTTTACACACATACATTGTAATCCTGTCTTTGTAATCCTTGTAGTACTTCTCAGTCTGCTCCCATCTTATACAGAGCTACTCCTCTCTAGTACTGTGTATCACTCTCACATTATGCGCCTTTTTCCTCTTTTTCTAGTTCCATATGCTGGTGCCCAGCCTTCTGCCCATTTAGTTTAAACCCTCCCAAACCGCACGTGTGAATCTCCTCGCGAGGACATTGGTCCTAGTCCTATTGAGGTGCAACCCATCTCTTTTGAATAGGTGCCTTCTGCCCCAGAACTTGTACCAATGCCCCAAGAATCTGAAGCGCTCCCCCCAATACCATGCTTCAAGCCCGCTTAGCGCGTGACACTGGGAGTAATTCAAAGATTACTACCTTCACTGTCCTACTCTTTAATTTCCTCCCTAGCTCCTGAAAATCTGAATGTAGGATCACAATACCTTCCCTTGCTATGTTGTTGGTGCAAACATGTACAATAACTTCTGGCTCACTCCCTTCCCCCTGCAGAATATCCTGCACTCTCTCCATGATATCCTTCACCCTGGCACCAGCGAGCCAACATACCATGTGGGATTCACAGCAACAGTTACAGAAATGCCTCTCTGTCCCCCTGACTGTGGAATCACCTATAACAACTGTATTTCTGCACTTTGCTGCTCCCTCCTGTACAGTCCCATGGTCTGGACTTCATTCCTTCAAGGAGTCGTCACTCCCAGCAGTCTTCAAAGCTGAGTACCCATTTGAGAGTGGCACACAATCCTACATTTTCTGCCTGTTCCTCCTCTTTAGGATAGCCACCTGCTATCCTGAACTCCTACTGCCTGTGGCGTGACCACATCCTGGGACATACATTCCAGGAAACTCTCCTTCTCCCTGATGCTCCACTGTAATTCCAGTTGCCCCTCAAGCTCAGAAATTCTGAGCTTGAGCTGAAGCAACTGGAGACACTTCCTACACATGTGGTTGCTCAAGACACATGAAGTGTCCTGAAGTTCCACACGGCACAGGAATTGCAAGCAACAGATCGCAGCTGCCCATCCATGATCTAAAAATCACCTCTATTCCCTTTTTAAACAATCTTTTTGGTATCCTGTTTCAACTATCAATTTTAATTTTTACCTCTGGTCCTCCTCTTATGACAACACTTACTGTTATACCAGCTCCAAATGAATATTCTTAATTTCCCAGCTCCTAATTTGAACCAATATCCTAGTTTAGAGCGACAAAAAAGAGAAATGCTCACCAATCTCTTACCTTCTTCCCTGCGACGTAACACTGTCATTTACTTTGAATGCAGCCGTTCGACACCTCCCCCTCAGGCCTGCTGCTTTACACTGCTGCCGGTCTCACTGTGCTCCCCTCAAGCCCGTTCCTTCTACTGCTGCCAGTCTCAATATGCTCCCTCTCAGGCCTGCCCCTTTACACTACTGCCGGTCTCACTGTGCTCCCTCTCAGGTCCACTCCTTTACATTGCCGTGAGTCTCACTGTGCTCCCTCTCAGGCCCACTCATTTACACTTCCGCCGGTCTCACTGTGCTCCCTCTCAGGTCCACTCCTTTGCATTGTCGTGAGTCTCACTGTGCTCCCTCTTAGGCCCACTCCTTATACTGCTGCCAGTTTTGCTGTACTCCATCTCAGGCCCACGCCTTATACTGCCGCCAGTCTCACTGTGCTCCATCTCAGGCCCACTCCTTATACTGCTGCCAGTCTCACTGTGCTCCCTCTCAGGTCCACTCCTTATACTGCCGCCAGTCTCACTGTGCTCCCTCTCAGGACCACTCCTTATAATGCTGCCAGTCTCACTGTGCTCCCTCTCAGGCCCACTCATTTACACTTCCGCCGGTCTCACTGTGCTCCCTCTCAGGTCCACTCCTTTGTATTGCCGTGAGTCTCACTGTGCTCCCTCTCAGGCCCACTCCTTTACTTTGCCGTGAGTCTCACTGTGCTCCCTCTCAGGTCCTCTCCTTTACTTTGCCGTGAGTCTCACTATGCTCCCTCTCAGGCCCACTCCTTATACTGCTGCCAGTTTTGCTGTACTCCATCTCAGGCCCACGCCTTATACTGCCGCCAGTCTCACTGTGCTCCATCTCAGGCCCACTCCTTATACTGCTGCCAGTCTCACTGTGCTCCCTCTCAGGTCCACTCCTTATACTGCCGCCAGTCTCACTGTGCTCCCTCTCAGGACCACTCCTTATAATGCTGCCAGTCTCACTGTGCTCCCTCTCAGGCCCACTCATTTACACTTCCGCCGGTCTCACTGTGCTCCCTCTCAGGTCCACTCCTTTGTATTGCCGTGAGTCTCACTGTGCTCCCTCTCAGGCCCACTCCTTTACTTTGCCGTGAGTCTCACTGTGCTCCCTCTCAGGTCCACTCCTTTACTTTGCCGTGAGTCTCACTATGCTCCCTCTCAGGCCCACTCCTTATACTGCTGCCAGTTTTGCTGTACTCCATCTCAGGCCCACGCCTTATACTGCCGCCAGTCTCACTGTGCTCCCTCTCAGGTCCACTCCTTATACTGCCGCCAGTCTCACTGTGCTCCCTCTCAGGCCCACTCATTTACACTTCCGCCGGTCTCACTGTGCTCCCTCTCAGGTCCACTCCTTTGTATTGCCGTGAGTCTCACTGTGCTCCCTCTCAGGCCCACTCCTTTACTTTGCCGTGAGTCTCACTGTGCTCCCTCTCAGGTCCACTCCTTTACTTTGTCGTGAGTCTCACTATGCTCCCTCTCAGGCCCACTCCTTATACTGCTGCCAGACTCACTGTGCTCCCTCTCAGGCCCACTCCTTATACTGCTGCCAGTCTCACTGTGCTCCCTCTCGGGCTTGCTCCTTATACTGCCTCCAGTCTACCTGTGCTCCCTCTCAGGCCTGCTCCTTTACACTGCTGCCAGTCTCACTGTGCTCCCTCTCAGGCCCACTCCTTATACTGCTGCCTGTCTCACTGTGCTCCCTCTCGGGCTTGCTCCTTATACTGCCGCCAATCTCACTGTACTCCCTCTCAGGCCCGCTCCTTATGCTGCCGCCAGTCTCACTGTACTCCCTCTCAGGCCCACTCCTTATGCTGCCGCCAGTCTCACTGTGCTCCCTCTCAGGCCCATGCCATATACTGCCGCCTGTCTCACTGTGCTCCCTCTCAGGCCCACTCCTTATACTGCTGCCAGTCTCACTGTGCTCCCTCTCAGGTCTACTCCTTTACATTGCCATGAGTCTCAATATGCTCCCTCTCAGGCCCACTCCTTGACACTGCTGCCTGTTTCACTGTGCTCCCTCTCAGGCCCATCCTTATACTGCCGCCAGTCTCACTGTGCTCCCTCTCAGGCCCATCCTTGTCCTGCTGCCAGTCTCACTGTGCTCCCTCTCAGGCCCACTCCTTATACTGCTGCCAGTCTCACTGTGCTCCCTCTCAGGCCCACTCCTTATACTGCTGCCAGTCTCACTGTGCTCCCTCTCAGGCCCACTCCTTATACTGCAGCCAGTCTCACTGTGCTCCCTCTCAGGTCCATTCCTTTACTTTGCCGTGAGTCTCACTATGCTCCCTCTCAGGCCCACTCCTTATACTGCTGCCAGTCTCACTGTGCTCCCTCTCAGGTCTACTCCTTTACATTGCCATGAGTCTCACTGTGCTCCCTCTCAGGCCCATTCCTTATACTGCTGCCAGTCTCACTGTGCTCCCTCTCGGGCTTGCTCCTTATACTGCCTCCAGTCTACCTGTGCTCCCTCTCAGGCCCACTCCTTGACACTGCTGCCTGTTTCACTGTGCTCCCTCTCAGGCCCATCCTTATACTGCTGCCTGTTTCACTGTGCTCCCTCTCAGGCCCACTCCTTCTACTGCTGCCAGTCTCACTGTGCTCCCTCTCAGGCCCACTCCTTATACTGCTGCCAGTCTCACTGTGCTCCCTCTCAGGCCCACTCCTTATACTGCAGCCAGTCTCACTGTGCTCCCTCTCAGGTCCACTCCTTTACTTTTCCGTGAGTCTCACTATGCTCCCTCTCAGGCCCACTCCTTATACTGCTGCCAGTCTCACTGTGCTCCCTCTCAGGCCCACTCCTTATACTGCTGCCAGTCTCACTGTGCTCCCTCTCGGGCTTGCTCCTTATACTGCCTCCAGTCTACCTGTGCTCTCTCTCAGGCCTGCTCCTTTACACTGCTGCCAGTCTCACTGTGCTCCCTCTCAGGCCCACTCCTTATACTGCCACCAGTCTCACTGTGCTCCATCTCAGGCCCACTCCTTATACTGCTGCCAGTCTCACTGTGCTCCCTCTCAGGCCCACTCCTTATACTGCCGCCAGTCTCACTGTACTCCCTCTCAGGCCCACGCCATATACTGCCACCTGTCTCACTGTGCTCCCTCTCAGGCCCACTCCTTATACTGCTGCCAGTCTCACTGTGCTCCCTCTCAGGACCACTCCTTTACATTGCCGTGAGTCTCAATATGCTCCCTCTGAGGCCCACTCCTTATACTGCTGCCAGTCCCACTGTGCTCATTCCCAGGCCCACTCCTTTACACTATCGGCAGTTTCACTGTGCTCCCGCTCAGGCCCACTCCTTGACACTGCTGCCTATTTCACTGTGCTCCCTCTCAGGCCCATCCTTATACTGCTGCCAGTCTCACTGTGCTCCCTCTCGGGCTTGCTCCTTATCCTGCCTCCAGTCTACCTGTGCTCCCTCTCAGGCCTGCTCCTTTACACTGCTGCCGGACTCACTGTGCTCCCTCTTGGCCCCCTCTTTAAGTAGGAAATAAGCAGTGAGGAAGACACAAACAAGCTGCAAAGGGATATGTGCAGGTTGTGTGAGTGGGCAACAAGATTGCAGGTGGAATACAATATAGCGAAGTGTGAAGTTATGCACTTTGGTAGGAAAAATAAAAAAGAATATGTTTTGAATGGTGAAGGACTGTGAAATGTTTGCATGTAGAGGAATCTGGGGTGTGCTTGTCCATGAATCACTGAAAATTAACATGCACTTACAGCAAGAAATTAGGAAGAAAAATGGTATGTTAGCTTTTGTTACAAAGAGATTGAAGTATAAGAGTAAATAAGTCTTACTACAATTTCACAGGGTATTGGCGAGGCCACACCTGAAATACAGAGCTGAATTTAGTGATCCCGCTGCTGGGACCGGTGGCAGGCCTGGAAATAGGCGCTGTTTCCATTTGTCTCATTGGGGCCGCCTCACTGCGATCATGCTGCATTTTGCGCAGTGGAGGCACGGAACACCCCCAATCATGTGGTGGGAGTGGAAGTTGAGACCCTGATTATGGCATCAGACGATTCCGGAGCGGGTGCTGGCACCATATTTAAAGGCCGGCCAGCCCTGCTTGCATTGTCATTTGCAGCTGCCAGTGCTCTGCTGTAACCAGTGTTGGACTGAATTCTGGACTGCCCCAGCCCCTGAAGAGTGCACCACTGGATGGCCGAGCCAACACACAGGATGGCCCCACAGTTCAGTGATGCCTCCTTGGAGATTTTCCTCCAGACTGCCGGGGAAAGGCAGGAGTTTCTCTTCCCCAGAGTTGGCGAGAACAGGTCCTCCCGCCTGACCGAGCAAGCCTGGATAGAGATTGCTAAGGAGGACCCCCGGAACTGGATCTGGTGCTGCAAGAGGGTCAACGACCTCCTGCGTTATGCCAACATGTGTCCTCCATAGCTCTCTCCCATTATTATTGAGTGCAATTTGCTATGCAGGGGCAGACGTGAGGGTGGTACTACCACGAAGACAGAGGGGGGTTAGGCATCACCTCATCCTGACAGATGCATGGCTGCATCTCAGCCGCAGGCCACCTTCTTTCACAGCTCAGCCCCATTAACTTCTCTGAGAGCAGACAGGAGCATGAGCTATATCTGATACCCCAGTGGGGGATGAGGGGATACACTAGCAGAACTGTCATGTTGATCTCTCTGCGAAGTATGACTGTCAACATCTTTCCACTTGCAGGACATGATTCTATGATTCTAGGATTCTAGGACAAGAGGGGCCACAACAACAGGGAGACATCCCGAACAAGTGGAGGCATACTGGATCTGTGGCTTCTCAGCACAGCCTAGGAAGAGACTTTGCAGTTGGCAGAGCCACAGGAACATGGTTCTCTCAAACCCTCTTTTTAACAAGTTCCAAAGTCTAAAACCCAAAACCTCTCTCAGGTGGTATTGTGAGTGTTCACCCCCGGAGGGATGTCTCCACTCATGAATGCCTCAAGTTGACTTTGAATGTCCCGCTAATGAGGATGATATGGATAATCTACTCAGTTAGTCAAAGCATTGTTCTGGATGGGTTTCTTGTTAGACATGTGTCTCCAATTTGATGTCCTGGAATGTGAGGTATTTCAGATGCAAATTGTGGTGACCATCTTGGCTGTCAGTTTTTTTTTAAAGGTAACTGTGGGATCCCAGCTCCTTTTTTAAATTAAAAGTTTAATGTTGGTTTCCAAATGATGAATTAAAAACTCCTCCTTTGGCCTAGCAGGTTTTCTTGTCAAATCTATAATGGGGTGGGTTCCATGATCTCAGTGGGAAATAGCATTCCTAGAACCACATTTTGGGAAATCACAGCCATGCATCTCCTGATTTTCCAACCACTAAAATTAAAATACTGAGTTATGCTTCTGTAATTTCCCGAGATGCTCTCCTTGTGGACCCCATGCCCTATTGCAGTGCCAGATTGCAGAATGACCTCTGTTGCTGAATGCTGGTTGGCAGCAATCTATAGAGGGCACTTCCAAAATCCAAACTACCTTGGACCTTATTTCCTGAAGCATTAATCAACTATATCAGTGTTTGTACTTCTGGTCTTCAACTGCTTTCATAATCAGCTTATTTCCCAATTCACTTTTTAAAAGTTAATTGATACGTCAGTAGCTTAAGTTTGACATTATTTTATGTGTAAGATAAATTGCATTGATCATGTCTCGTCTAACCTTCCCATCTCCAGTGAGAACATCCAATATTGTATGCTCATCCTCATATCTTAGCACGTAATGTGTAATTTTACAAATTCCCGGTCTCACTCACTGAGGGTACATTTTGGGAACTTGGATGCACACAGCCCAAGAGAGAGCAACTGCACTTAATGTTCCACCCATTTAAAGCCTTTAATGATCCGTTTTCCTTTTTCTCAGTATATATCAGTGCACTGGTGGGGAAGAAATACTTCTGGCACATGCACAGAAGGGCAAATTCAGTGAGCCAGAGAGAAGCCCAGGACAGAAAATTAGTTTTTATCTCTAGCTTACACTTTCATCTCACAAGATTCCATTCTGACAGTGAGACTTCATCATGGGAGAGAAGATTCACTTAATCTACATTAAAGACATGTGTCCAATCTTTTGCAGCAATGGGCTACAGAAACCAATCATCCTCATCAGGGTGCCGCTGCACTGCCAGCTTCTTCCATCATGGCCTGAGTGGCGCACCATCTTGAGAAGAGCACCTACCAGCTGATGTGATACCCATTTTCCAAATTTGAATCACAAAGGTCCATTCAACAAATTTGCATGTCACTCATCAATGATCAAGAGTTCAGCTGCAAGATGAAAAGCTCTGCACGATGCCCTCTGCCAAGTTCAAGACAGACGCCTCCATGCTCCTTGACAGTGACAAGAGGCTGCCTGGCTGCCACAGCATCTCAGTGTGCATGTCCATCAGCATTCTCCTGTACGCCACCCCAGCCTTGCCCTTGATGAGCTGGCACACAGTCCATATTTTCCTCTGGCCTGGCTGCAGCCCACTTATGTCCAGTGACACACCACATGTCAATCACAACTCTATACCACATTCTAAGGTTCAAGCAGTGCCTGAATCTGGTTATATCACATAATCACAGAATTGTTGCTGCACATTCAGCCCATCATGTCTGCACTGGCTCTCCGAATGAACAATTCACCTAATGCTATTCCCCCGCCTTTTCCCTGTAACCCTGCACATTCTTCCTTTTCAGATAACAGTTTAACTCCCTTTTGAATAACTCGATTGAACCTGCCTCCACCACACTCTCAGGCAGTGTATTCCAGACCCTAAACACTCGCTGCATAAAGAAGTTTTTCCTCATGTCTCTTTTGCTTCTTTTGCCAATTACTTTAAATCTGTGCCCCCTCTTATTCTTGATCCTTTCACGAGTGGGAATAACTTTTCCCTGTTCACTCTGTCCAGACCCCTCATGATTTTAAATATATCTATCAAATTTCCTCTCAGCCTTTTCTTCTCCAAGGAAAACAGCCCCAAATTCTCCAATTTGTCTTCATACCTGAAGTTCCTCATCCCTGGAACCATTCTCGTGAATCTTTTCTATACTCTCTCCAATGCCTTCACATCTTTTCTAAAATGTGGCTCCCAAAACTGGATGCAATACTCCAGCTGAGGCTGAACTCGTGTCTTATAGCGATTCAACAGAACCTCCTTGCTCATGTACTTTATGCCCTTGTTAATAAAGCCAAGGATACTGTACGCCTTATTAACTGCGCTCTCAACCTGTCCTGCCACCTTCAATGACTTATGCACATATACCCCAGGTCCCTCTGCTCTTGCACCTCCGTTAAAGTTGTACCTTTTATGTTATATTGTCTCTCCATGTTCTTCTTACCAAAATGAATGACTTCACATTTCTCCGCATTGAACTTCATCTGTCACTTGTCCGCCATTCTACCAACTTGTCTATGTACTTTTGAAGTTCTACACTATCCTCCTCACAGTTCACAATGCTGACAAAAGTTTAGGTCATTCATATATATATCAAGAACAGCAAGGATCCCAACACTGACCCTGGGGAACTCCGCTGCAATCCTTCCTCCAGCATGAAGAACATCCATTAACCACTACTCTCTGTTTCCTGTCACCCAGCCAATTTTGTATTCATGTTGCTACTGTCCCTTTTATTCCATGAGCTATAATTTTGCTCACAGGTCTGTTGTACAGTAGTGCAGCAAATGCCTTTTTGAAGTCCAACTATACCACAACAGAATTGCCCGCATCAACCCTCACTGTTACTGCTTCAAAAAACTCCAGCAAGTTAGTTAAACACGATTTTCCCTTAACAAATCCCTGCTGGCTTTCCTTAATTAATCTGCATTTGTCCATGTGACGCTTAATTTTGTCCCGAATTATTGTTGCTAGACGTTACCCCATCATCAAATTTAAACTGACTGGCCTGTAGTTGCTGGGATTATCTTTGCATCCTTTTTTGAACAAGGGTGTAACATTTGCAATTCTCCAGTCTTCGGGCATGACCCCTGAGTCTAAGGAAGACTGGAAAATTATGGCAATGCCTCTGCAATTTTCACTCTCACTTCCCTCAGTATCCTTGGATGCATCTCATCCAGCCCTGGTGTTTTATCAACTCTAAGTATAGACAGCCTATCTAATACCTCCTCCTTATCAATTTTAAATCCTTCTAGTGTATTAATTACCTCCTCTTTCATTGTGGCCTCGGTACCATGTTCTTCTTTGGTAAAGACATCTGCAAAGTATTCATTTAATACCTCAGCTCTTCCCCCCTACCTCCATGGGTAAATTCCATTTCTGGTCCCTAATCGGCCCGACTCCACCTTTTACCACACTTATACTATTTATATGCCGAAAAAGACTTTGAGATTCCCTTTTATGTTAGCTGCCAGTCTCTTTTTATACTCTCTCTTTGCATCTCTTAGTTGCTTTTTACTTCGCTTCTGAACCTTCTGTATTCAGCCTGGTTCTCCATTCTCTATTATCTACCTGACAGCTGTCATAAGCACACTTTTTCTTCTTCATTTTCATCTCTATCTCTTTTGTCATCGAGGGAGCTCGGGATTTATTTGCTGTACCTTTCCCCTTCAAGGAAATATACCCTTAACTGTGCCTGAATTATCTCTTCTTCGAAGGTCACCCCTAGTTCAGCTATTATTTTTCCTTTGATTCCAATTTATTAGGCCCAGATCCATCCTTACCTCATCAGAGTTGGCTTTCCTCCAGCCAATTATTCTTACTCTAGATTGTTCTTTGTCCTTTTCCATAACCAACCTAAACCTTATAATACAATGATCACTGGCCCCTAAATGTTCTTCTCCTGATATTTGATCCATTTGGTCCACCTCATTCCCAAGGTCCAGAAGTGCCTCCCCTCTCGTTGGACTGAACACATACTGCTGTAGAAAACTTCCCTGAACATACTTGAGGAACTCTTGCTCCTCTGTGCCCTTTAAACTATGACTATCACAGTCTATATTTGGATAATTAAAGTCCCCCATTATAACTGCTCTATAATTCTTGCATTGCTCTGTAATTTCCATGCAAATTTGTTCTGTTTCATCCTTTCCACTAGTTAGTTGTCTATAGACAACACTAGGCAATGTAATTGTACCTTTTTTTTTCCTGAGCTCTAGCCAAATAGATTCTGTCCATTTTCCCTCAGGGATATCCTCTCTCTCCAGCACTGTAATGCTCTCCTTATCCAATACTGCCACTTCTCCCCCTTTTCTTCCTTTCCTATCTTTCCTGAACACCTTGTATCCAGGAATATTTAACACCCAGTCCTGCCCTTCTTTCAGCCAGGTCTCTGTTATAGCCACAACATCATATTTCCATGTGTCAATCTGCGCCTGTAACTGACCAATCTTATTAACAATACCTCATGCATTCACATACATGCGCATTAACCCTGATTTAGACTTTGTTACTTTCTCCCTGACTCTGACCCCACCTAATAATTTACTATTCCCTACTCTAGTGCTATCTATCGGTCCCAGTGTTCTGTGTACCTTGGCATTCCTCTCTGATATTTCCTCCTGTTCCTACACCCCTGCCAAATTAGTTTAAACCCCCCCCCCCCCCAATAGCACTAGCAAATAGCCCCCAAGGAAAATAGTCCCAGCTCTGATCAGATGCAACCCATCCTGCCTGTACAGGTCCCACCTTCTCTAGACTGGTCCCAGTGTCCCAGGAATCTAAAGCCCTCCCTCCTACACCATCTTTCCAGCCATGCATTCTTGTGCTTTATCCTCTTATTTCTATACTCACTAGCGTGTGGTACTGGGAGTAATCCAGAGATTACTACTTTTGAGGTCCTGTTTGCTCATTTCTTACCGAGCTCACTCAGCTCTTTCGGCAGGACCACATCCCTCTTCCTACCTATGTCATTGGTGCCAATGCTGGCTGTTCACCCTCCCGCCTCCGGGTGCTCTGCAACCACTCAGTGACATCCTTGACCCTGGCACCAGGGAGGCAACACACCATCCTGGGATTCATGTCTGTGGCCACAGAAACACCTGTCTGTTCCTTACAGATTCATAGGATTTCTGAGGTGCCACACTGAGCGAGTGGCAGTGGCAATGTCAAGCACGAACCTGCTGCCCTCTCACAGGATGACAGCATTCGTGCTCCCACCACTGCCACTTTTCAAGTGCCCTTTGCTGTTGCCTCTCAGCCAGCCAGCCCAGTGTGCTGCCGCCTATGCCAGATGGTGCAGTATGAAGTCGGAATTCCAAGGCTGCTCTAGGCAATCCTGCCATCTCCCCCATTGAAAGTTCACCAGCCTTGCTGCAGCCATACTATGTAGCACTATGTAGGAGCAAGGGAACATAGTGATGGGGTGCCCAGTATGGATGATATGGTGGGGAATGGTGGAGCCATTATGGTGAAGAGATGTTCCTCTAAGGGAAGCAGAGTCTGAACAGATATTCCTTACAGTCGCCCTGAGCAAAGGCGTCCTAGCTGCATCCTCTCTGCCTCCTCTATTTCCTCCTCCTCCTTCTCCTCATCCTGAAGTGGACTCTGGGTTCCTGGTGGCAGTGGCTGCACCCTCACGATGGTGATGTTGTGGAAGATGCAACAGACTACCACGGAATTGAAGATATGCTCTAACACGTAATAGATTTTCGACTTGTTGCCCAGGCGGAAAACTGACATTGTGGGGGAATTTTATGCTCTCCATCGCGATGGATTTGGTGGCATGCGGGATGATATAATTAGGTGGGAGATGTTTTTTCGGATTCCCGACGGCAGGAAATGTTAGAGATGTTAAGTTGGTGTTCTGTGGCGGATTGCAGCTTTGCATTCATTTAAATAACATGAATACTCATTACCCTACGTATAGTTACAATTTAGTCATACCTGCCAGATTAAGTGAATGGAAAGCAATATTCCCATACCAATTGGTTCACGATTGTTTCACCGTGGCGTGCAACAGTTGGATTTGTATAGTTGAGTCTCAGGTCTGTGTTGTTCTCTCTTTAACTCATTCGCTAAACTAACACCAGCATTGGAATGGATGTTTGTCTCCAGGCTCAGCACCAACAAGGGTGAATCATCTCAGGGGATAGTGGCGAAGGCATGGGCAGGGGTTACATGGAGGAGCAGGGCAAGGTAGTCAGGAAGGGAAGGGTGGAGCTGATCAGGTGCATGGAGGATCAGAGGAGGGTGGAGTGGAGCATCGAGGGTGTTGAATGGTTGATGTTGATGGTGAAGGTGTATGTTGTCAGGGGTGGTGGTGGATTATAGCATGACAGCATGAAGATATATGGCAAGGGCCTAAAGGGAGGAAATGAGTGCTGTCAACGTTGAGGAGGTATGCGGCAAATTGAGGGTACTGGCTTGCAGAGGGAATGGGCACAGTCAATGAGGGCAAATGGATTCTGTGGGGGGAAAGTTAAGACTAATGGGTGGGTATTCAACAGCTTCATATGGAGGGGAAAGAGACTCGGCAACAATGGTCAGTTTGATGTGAGGAGGTTTAAAGGTAAGAGTCAGCATGTCAATAGTAACAGGAGTAGGAACGAGGGTAGGGATGGCATGAATAAATTGATAATTATACTGTGCACAGTAATGGGGGAGGCTCAATGGTCACACGGGGTAAGGGTAACATTGGGGGGTTAAGGGTGATGAGTTCAAGCTGGAAGGTTGCAGGAGTAGATTGGAAGGTGGGGAGATTTGTCCTGAATTTCACATGCACCATATTCTCCAACAATAATGGAAACTATGTGGACACTGAAGGAGAGCAAGGAGAGTGGGAGGAGACAAACAACAGTGGGTGTGTCTTCTACCTGGCTGCAATATGAAGGCAGATAAAAAGGTGCCTTGATGTTTCAGCTCACTAAGAGCAGAGGGCTGAATCGCCACGCTCTGCTTATTTATTATTCAGAAAAGCCATAGCGATATGGGTCTCATACACCCAATTTGTCTAACACCACGGGAAGAAGAACAAAGGGAGAGACGAAGGGTTTTGACGAAAGGTCACAGACCTGAATCATTAACTCTGTTTCTCTCTCCACAGATGCTGCCAGACCTGCTGAGTATTTCTGTTTTTGTTTTAGAGACTAGGGAGGGCTTATTTCCCTCAACTCTTGATGCCTGAGTGCTAGCAACAGGCAGAGCAAGGTGAGGATGCTCCAAATGATAACATCCAGCAATGGCCTTATCGATGGCAGCACTGGCACATCCTCAGGACAAGGACAAATTACCTACAAATGTCAGAGAGGCAATGCCAGAGACGCCTAAGGATGTCATGTGAAATGGTCACAGAAATTTGGAGGATCCTGCGGCATGACCTACAGCCATTCGGCTTTGGTGGGAATACGATGCCATTTGCCTTCAATGTGACTGCTTTTTTTTTATTCATTCATGGGATGTGGCCGATGCTGGCCAGGCCAGCATTTATTGCCCATCCCTAATTGCCCTTGAGAAGGTGGTGGTGAGCTGCCTACTTGAACCGCTGCAGTCCATTTGGGGTAGGTACACCTACAGTGCTGTTAGGAAGGGAGTTCCAGGATTTTGACCCAGCGACAGTGAAGGAACGGCGATATAGTTCCAAGTCAGGATGGTGTGTGACTTGGAGGGGAACTTGCAGGTGGTGGTGTTCCCATGTATTTGCTGCCCTTGTCATTCTAGTTGGTAGAGGTCGTGGGTTTTGAAGGTGCTGTCTGAGGAGCCTTGGTGCATTGCTGCAGTGCATCTTGTAGATGGTACACACTGCTGCCACTGTGCATCGGTGGTGGAGGGAGTGAATGTTTGTAGATGGGGTGCCAATCAAGCAGGCTGCTTTGTCCTGGATGGTGTTGAGCTTCTTGAGTGTTGTTGGAGCTGCACCCATCCAGGCAAGTGAAGAGTATTCCATTACACTCCTGACTTGTGCCTTGTAGATGGTGGACAGGCTTTGGGGAGTCAGGAGGTGAGTTACTCGCCTCAGGATTCCTAGCCTCTGACCTGCTCTTGTAGCCACGGTATTTATATGGCTACTCCAGTTCAGTTTCTGGTCAATGGTAACCCCTAGGATGTTGATAGTGGGGGATTCAGCGATGGTAATGCCATTGAATGTCATGGTGAGATGGTTAGATTCTGTCTTGTTGGAGATGGCTATTGCCTGGCACTTGTGTGGCGCGAATGTTACTTGCCACTTATCAGCCCAAACTTGGATATTGTCCAGGTCTTGCTGCATTTCTACACCAACTGCTTCAGTATCTGAGGAGTCACGAATGGTGCTGAACATTGTGCAATCAGCCGCAAACATCCCCACTTCTGACCTTATGATTGAAGGAAGGTCATTGATGAAGCAGCTGAAGATGGTTGGGCCCAGGACACTACCCTGAGGAACTCCTGCAGTGATGTCCTGGAGCTCAGATGATTGACCTCCAACAACCACAACCATCTTCCTTTGCGCTAGGTATGACTCCAACCAGCAGAGAATTTTCCCCCTGATTCCCATTGACTCCAGTTTTGTTAGGGCTCCTTGATGCCATACTCGGTCAAATGCTGCCTTGATGTCAAGGGCAGTCACTCTCACTTCACCTCTTGAGTTCAGCTCTTTTGTCCATGTTTGAACCAAGGCTGTAATGAGGTCAGGAGCTGAGTGGCCCTGGCGGAACCCAAACTGAGCATCACTGAGCAGGTTATTGCTAAGCAAGTGCTGCTTGATGGTACTGTTGATGACACCTTCCATCACTTTACTGATGATGGAGAGTAGACTGATGGGGTGGTAATTGGCCAGGTTGGACTTGTCCTGCTTTTTGTGTGCAGGACATACCTGGGCAATTTTCCACATTGCCGGGTAGATGCCAGTGTTGTAGCTATACTGGAGCAGCTTCGCGAGGGGTGCTGCAAGTTCTGGAGCACAGGTCTTCAGTACTATTGCTGGAATATTGTCAGGACCCATAACCTTTGCAGTATCCAGTGCCTTCAGTCGTGTCTTGATATCACACGGTGTGAATCCAATTGGCTGAAGTCTGGCATCTGTAATACTGAGGACTTCAGGAGGGGGCCAAAATGCATCATCAACTCGGCACTTCTGGCTGAAGATTGTTGCAAATGCTTATGCCTTATCTTTCGCACTGATGTACTGGGCACCCCCATCATTGAGGATGGGGATATTTGTGGAGCCACCTCCTCCAGTTAGTTGTTTAATTGTCCAGCACCATTCACGACTGGATGTGGCAGGACTGCAGACGTTCGATCTGACCCGTTGGTTATGGGATCGCTTAGCTCTGTCTACTGCATGCTGCTTATGCAGTTTGGCATGCAAGTAGTCCTGGGTTGTAGCTTCACCAGGTTGACACCTCATTTTGAGGTATGCCTGGTGCTGCTCCTGGCATGCCCTCCTGCACTCTTCATTGAACCAGGGTTGTTCTCCTGGCTTGATGGTAATGGCAGAGTGGGGGATATACCGGGCCATGAGATTACATATTGTGGTTGAGTACAGTTCTGCTGCTGCTGATGGCCCACAGCGCCTCATGGATGCCCAGTTTTGCATTGCTAGATCTGTTTGAAATCTATCTCATTTAACACGGTGATAGTGCCACACAACACGATGGACGGTATCCTCAATGTGAAGGCAGGACTTCGTTTCCACAAGGACTGTGCGGTGGTCACTCCTACCAATATTGTCTTGGACAGAAGCATCTGCGGCAGGTAGATTGGTGAGGACAAGGTCAAGTATGTTTTCCCCTCTTGTTAGTTCTCTCACCACTTGCCGCATACCCAGTCTAGCAGATAATTCCTTTAGTACTCGGCCAGCTCGGTCATTAGTGGTGCTACCGAGCCACTCTTGGTGATGGACATTGAAGTCCCCCACCCAGAGTACATTTTGTTACCTTGCCACCCTCAGTGCTTCCTCCAAGTGGTGTTCAACATGGAGGAGTACTGACTCATCAGCTGAGGGAGGGTGGTAGGTGGTAATCAGAAGGAGGTTACCTTGCCCATGTTTGACATTATGCCATGAGACTTCATGGGGTCCGGAGTCGATGTTGAGGACTCCCATGGCAACTCCCTCCCTCCTGTAGACCATTGTCCCGCCACCTCTGGTGGGTCTGTCCTGCCGGTGGGACAGAACATACCCAGGGATAGTGATGGCAGTGTCTGGGACATTGTCATTAAGGTATGATTCCGTGAGTATGACTATGTCAGGCTGTTGCTTGACTAGTCTGTGGGACAGCTCTCTCAACTTTGGCACAAGCCCCCAGATGTTAGTAAGGAGGACTTTGCAGGGTCGACAGGGCTGGGTTTGCCATTGTCGTTTCCGGTGCCTAGGTCGATGCCGGGTGATCCGTCCGGTTTAATTCCTTTTTGTTGACTTTGTAGCGGTTAGGTACAACTGAGTGGCTTGCTCGTCCATTTCAGAGGGCATGTAAGAGTTAACCATATTGCTGTGGGCCTGGAGTCACGTAGGCCAGACCAGGTAAGGACAGCAGATTTCCTTCTCGAAAGGACATTAGTGATCCCATTAGAAAATCCTAAAGTGTTTTACATCCGATGAAGTAGTCAATTTTGTAATGTAAGCAAAATAGACTCGACTGCAAAGTAAAGGACACATGCAAACATCGCTGACACTCACTGTAAGACAGCCTGAAATATTTTCAATTATCATGCATGACTCATAATTTGTTTGGCAGGGATCAAGATGGAACAGATGATGGAACATGGGTTCAAGTAGCATTCCAGTACTTGAGCACTGCGTTGTAGTGTCAGCATTGAGGAAATACTACAGTGTTGAAGATGTAGCCTTTCAGATAAGATGTTCAATTAAAGCTTTACCTGCCTCTTCAGGTGAAGATAAAGCATCCCATGCCTCAGTTTCAAAGTGTTCTGCTGATCTTCTGACTCCCTGTTTGTTCCCAAGGCATTCAAGATTTCCTGGCAGAAGTAACGTGTTTATACAATATGTTTGTCCGTATGGAAAAGGATAGGACTGGTCCTCAGGTTAAAGTCCGAAATTGGGGGAAGGTTAATTTCAGACAGGAACTCTCAAAAGTTGAATGGGAGAGGCTGTTTACAGGTAAAGGGACATCTGGCAAGTGGGAGGCATTTAAAAGTGAGATAGGAAGAGTTCAGGACCAGCATGTTCCTGTTAGATGGAAGGGCAAGGCTGGCAAGTTGAGGGAACCTTGGTTGACGATGGATATTGAGGGTCTGGTCAGGACAAAGAAGGAGGCATATGTCAGGTATCGGCAGCTGGGATCAAGCAAGTCTGTCGAGGAGTATAGGGGATGTAGGACTACACTTAAGAAGGAAATTAGGAGGGCGAAAAGGGGCCATGAGATTTCCCTGGCAGATAAGATAAAGGAGAATCCTAAAAGATTCTATAAATATATTAAGAGTAAAAGGGTAGCTGGGGAGAGAGTAGGTCTTCTTAAGGATCAGTGTGGTAATCTATGTGTGGAGCCACGGGCAATGGGTGATGTCTTAAATGAATACTTCTCGTCTGTATTTACCGTGGAGAAGGTCATGGTAGCTAGTGAGTTCAAGGGAGGGAACAGCGATATCCTGGAGCATATCGACATTACAAAGGAGGAGGTGTTGGAGGTTTTGAAGTGCATTAAGGTGGATAAATCCCCATGGCCTGACCAGGTGTATCCTAGGATGCTATGGGAAGCAAGGCAGGAGATTGCTGGGGCCCTGGCAGAGATTTTTGTATCATCGTTAGCCACGGATGAGGTACCAGAAGACTGGAGGATAGCTAATGTTGTGCCTTTATTTAAGAAGGGCAGCAGGGATAAGCCGGGAACTACAGGCCGGTGAGCCTTACATCAGTGGTGGGAAAGTTATTGGAAGGGATTCTGAGAGACAGGATTTATATGCATTTGGAAAGGCAAGGTCTGATTAGGGATAGTCAGCATGGCTTTGTGCGTGGGAAATCATGTCTCACGAATTTGACTGAGTTTTTTGAGGAGGTGACCAAGAGGATTGATGAGGACAGAGCGATGGACGTTGTCTACATGGACTTTAGCAAGGCCTTTGACAAGATCCCGCACGTTGGCTGATCCAGAACGTTCGAACATATGGGATCCAGGGTGAGCTAGCCAATTGGCTTGGTGATAGGAGGCAGAGGGTGGCAATGGAAGGTTGTTTTTCAGATTGGAGGCCAGTGACCAGTGGTGTGCGGCAGGGATCAGTGCTGGGCCCTCTATTGTTTGTCATATATATTAATGACTCGGATGTGAATGTAAGGGGCATGATTAGTAAGTTTGCAGTTGACACCAAAATTGGTGGTATAGTGGACAGTGAAGAAGGTTGTCTCAGATTACAACAGGATATAGATCAACTGGGAAAGTGGGCAAGGGATTGGCAAATAGAATTTAATGCAGACAAGTGCAAAGTGATGCATTATGGGAAGTTAAACCAGGGCAGGACATATACAGTGAATGGCAGGGCCCTGGGGAGTGTTGTTGAGCAGAGAGACCTTGGGGTGCAAGTACATAGTTCCCTGAAAGTGGCAACACAGGTAAACAGGGTGGTGAAGAAGGCATATGGCATGCTTGCCTTCATCGGCCAAGGCATTGAGTACAAGAGTTGGGACGTCATGTTACAGTTGTACATAACGTTGGTTCGGCCGCACTTGGAGTACTGTGTGCAGTTCTGGTCGCCACACTACAGGAAATATGTGATTTAGCTAGAGAGGGTGCAGAAAAGATTCACAAGGATGTTGCCTGGTTTGGAGGGCTTGAATTATAAAGAGAGATTGGATCCACTGGGTCTGTTTTCCCTGGAATGAAGGAGGCTGAGAGGGGACATGATAGAGGTATATAAAATTATGAGAGGCATAGATAGGGTAGATAGCCAGAGTCTGTTTCCCATGGTAAGGATAACTAAAACTAAAGGGCATAGGTTTAAGGTGAGAGGTAGGAGGTTTAAAGGGGATCAAAGGGGTAAAGTTTTCACACAAAGAATAGTAGGTATCTGGAATGAGCTGCCAGAGGAGGTGGTGGAGGCAGGAACAGTCGCGACATTTAAGAGGCATCTAGGCAGGTACTTGAATGAACAAGGCATAGAGGGATATGGAATTAATGCAGGCAGGTGGGATTAGTATAGATAGGCATTATAGTCAGCATGGACATGGTGGGCCGAAGGGCCTGTTTCTATGCTGTATGACTCTATGACTCTATATCTGGGTGGGAGTATTAATTAATTTTCAAAAGACAGAAATCAGTTGTCCAATGCATTTCCAGTTATCTGTGCCATAGCAATGCTGGATACTGTGGATGCTGGTTTGCTAATGCTGCTGTGGCCGATGCAAGGGTTGAGCAATTGATTTCACAGGCCTTGGCACCAATTTTTAATGTCTGCCAAAATGTAACTGTTTTACTATGTTGAACATTTCTTCAGCTTTCAGATATATTTTTAAATCTAACATAATTTTAAATAATTGCAATAAGCTTCTGAGTTAGTCATTGTTTTTTGAATGTGAAAAATCCAGCGTGAAATTCTTGCACGTGCCCTTCAAAAGAACCACCAGTTGTTTCCTTAACCAAGTGCATCCTCTGATACTTGCAAACAGTGGCTCTGCTCGGTAATTGATCCCAATTCCTAATGGCCATGAAATTGGGCTCCATAACATTTATAGTTTTGGTGCTAAAAGTGCTATTTTGATAGCAAAATGACGTCCATGCCACACAGGCACACTTCCAGCATGGCCCGCTCTGGATGCCATCTTTGTGAGGTTAGCGCAGGTGTAGGAGTGTGCACAGGAAGTATGCAGAGTAGGGAGATCATTACGTCAGTCAGTGTGTAATGCTGATTTGACACCAGCAGTACCTTTTTTTGACCTCGCCACTCCAGCTAATGCCTTTCCTTAAACATGCACAGCTAACATGTATTCAGCAAGTGGAAGGATCACCACCTCCCCCACTATTGCCACCCCCTCCCCCCACCCCTCCTCCCGCTCCACCAATGCTGGTAAAGGGGAACATCAGCCACTCACAGGATAGTCACTGATTACTTTCTGCTGTCTCTATTTGAATTTATGTAAGTGCTTGGTGGTTTGCAGAGTTGTTTAAAGTTGGTGAATTTGGCAGGGAGTGTTGTTGCAGGTGGATAAGGCTTGGTTTTAACTTCAAGGGTTCTGGTCAGATTTTGTACTCCTATTTATGGCTGCCATTCTCCTTGGACTGGAGCATGAGAGGGAGATGGGGCAGAGGCAGCAAAGTAGAAGACAAGGAGGAGGAGGGAAGAAGGGCTTTGAGCAGAAGACCTTATCCACCTAGAGTCTTTTGAGAGCACTTCTCCTACCTCCACCTAAGCCAGAAGCAGTGTGCACCTTGTATGCTTTTTACAAAGGAGGCACTGCAGTGCTACTTCAATGGCTGAACATGGCTGGTGGAAGGCTGCTGGCTTTCAGTGGGGGAGACTGCAGATGGCCTTGCTCGATGCCCTTGAGAAACTCTGTAGTTTGAAGCCTCGGCTTTGGGCTGCACCACCTCTGCATAGTTGGCAGCAGTCTGGGCTGGCTGACTGAGAAGCAACAGCAAGGGTACTGGAGGAGTGGCTTTGGTGGGAGCATGAATGCTGTCATCCAGACGGCAGGTTTGTGCTCCATGTTGCTACTCATATGGGGTGGCACCTCGGCAAACCTAGTAATCTGTTGGAGGACAGATTGCTGGGCTGCTGTGAAAGCCTGCATGCTCCTTTGAGCACTGAGACCTTCAGCCATGATGGCAGCAAGCATGGATCGCATGACCTCAGTCTGAGCTTCCAGTGCAGTGCTTAGATTTTGTGTGGCTTCTGCCTGTTGGAGCTGGACTTCTCCATGCTCCTTGGCAGTGATAAGAGGACTGCCAATGCACCAAGCATCTCAGTGCGCATCCACTTCAGCGTTCTCCTGTATGCCATCCCATCAAAGTCCTTACCTGAGGTCCCCACAGCAGAACTCATCTGCCACCTCGTCCTCCAGTGAGCTAGCTGCAACCCATTTATGCCCAATGACTCA
Organism: Heterodontus francisci; assembly: GCF_036365525.1. Lineage (NCBI taxonomy): Eukaryota > Metazoa > Chordata > Chondrichthyes > Heterodontiformes > Heterodontidae > Heterodontus > Heterodontus francisci. Next base: position 109,965,324 of record NC_090376.1, read on the forward strand.
CCACGTGCAGATCCTGACTCTATACTCGCCTCTAATTTGGCTCAGCGCCAATATCTGAGTTAGTGGTTGTGAATGTCAGATCAAGTGATGGTACTTTTTCATCGCTGGTGTGATGTTGCTCTCTCTCTTCTTCCTGGGGCTGCTGTGCTGAGTAGGTGGCAGTTCTTGGCTATCTGAAAGCAGGAAATCAGAGTGGGAGGGTTGGGGTGAGTTGGGATGTGGGCTCATGGTCACACCATTTGCAGCTTGCACTTCATGTCAGATAGCAGGATTGGGTGAGGTGGGAGTTGAGAAGGGTTAATAAGGCAAGAACATAATGTGATCCTGAATGCTCTTGGCAACACTGAGTGCTATGGGCTTTGTCGCAGCCAACCCCATGATGCGGAGAACCATCTCCCCCTTTGGGCTCAGGGGATGAAGGCATGCCTGTCCCCTGTTGGTTTGGCTTTGCTCTTTCCAATTGTAGGCAACTTTGTCCTACAAAGGAAATGGGAGAATATCAGTCATTGTGTTGCACTTTGTTTGGTTGATGTGCTTGCCATGGATGAATAGCTGGAGGTATGTGAGGCAGCGGGAGGTGGGTGTGAGGTTGGCATTATTGGAAGGTGTGTGAGGGTGAGGTACCTTCTCTGAATGTTAGGGCTCAGACTTGGGTGCTCGGGAGTGCTGGTGGTGAGTGATGGGTGTGGTGCATTGAACAGTATGATAAGTTGGCAATGTGGTAGGTATCAGATGTCCTTTGAAGATGCTTTCACGAACTTTGACAACCCACATAAGGTCATTAAACCTCTTTCAGTACTGGTGCCAGGTCCTCAGGGCCACATTCCAGGATTTCATCTCCCTGGACACCTGCTTCCATTCCCTTCGGGGGGGTGGTATTCATTGAGGGCCTCCTGGCCACCGTAAAAACATGACGACTCTCCTCCTGTTCACTTCCATGACAAAGGCCTACTGTACCACATCTGTTAACCAGGAAGACCACTCTTTGCCCGAGTGCTCCATTTCTCTTCTCTCCAATTGCAGCACTGACAGTCAGGAGCAGCCTCTTTTTATTCAGTGCAGCTTCCCTTTAAGAGGGTCAGACTGCTTTTAAAAGCTGTAGGTTAGCTGAAACATGTACTAACCTTGGATGCTGTCAAGCCCCCCATGTTGAGCATGCAGATTGTGCTCGGCTGCATGCTGAAATCATTCAATGAGGAGCCTCAATGCGAACGGGTGCAGGCAGATCACAAATTGCAGTCCCCATGCATGAAAATGGGTGTGAACACATTTTTCGCCCAATGTCTTTACACCAAAATGTTTTGGGGGGTTTTTTGAGGAAAAGATGAGATGAGTCAAAACAGGTGTGTTCCTTTTTCCCTATGGTGACACCACACTTAAGTGGTGCAATTACATGTTTCAATCAGATGTGTGTGTTCAATGGGATAAGAAAAGATGACCCGCTAATGAGTAAAATCGACTGCTTTGGTTGCCAATAAGTTATCTCATTCCGTAGTCTTCTTATGGATGATGCCCAAAAATAATGGTCTGAAAATTCCTGAAAACTTATGCCAAAGCAATGGTGTAAGTAGAGCATAATGTAGAATATTATTGCAAAGGATCAAGGAAATTCAGGTGTAAGTGACCTATGCTCATTTTTACGCTACAACCGAATCTCCTTGATCGTTTCCGAACTCACATCAAGTCCTGTTCATCCATTGTTCCTGTGCTTACTGACCTACAATGTCGCCTGGTCCACCAACACCACAGTGGTAAAACACCCTGAGTCGCTTCACAGGTTCATGATCAGACAAGAATTGACACTGAGCCAAAGGTCATTGGGACAGGTGACCAAATACTTGGTCTAAGTGGTAGGTTTTAAGGAGGGTCTTAAAGGTGGTTAGAAAGATGGGGAGGTGAAGAGGTTTAATGAGGGAATTATAGAGCTTACAGCTTAAACAGCTGAAGGCATGGCAGCCAATGGTGAGTGAAGCAAGTGGGGGAAGGACAAAAAGCAAGTTGGAAGTATGTGTAGTTCTCAGAGGCTTATAGTGCTGGAGGAGGATACAGAGATAAGAAGAAGCAAGGCCATAAAGGATTTGAACAGGGTGAGAATTTTAGAATCTAATAGTGGACTGGGAGACAACGTAGATCAGTGAGCATAGCGTAATGGGTGAACAGGCCCGGTGTGAGTTAGAATACAGACAGCAAAGTTTTGTATGAATTTAAGTTTATGGATGTTAGAAGATGGGAGATCCACCAGGAAAGCATTAGAATAGTTGACACTCCCAGATTATACCACAGTCTTTTTCCACCTTCTATTAAGCTGACACTCTGCTCCCTCTAATTCAACCTGGCAAACTTCTCCTCTAAACCAGATCAGTCTGGTACTTTTCCCGCTTTCCCACATTCAAGCTGGCACTATTATTACCCCATGCAATCCTCCACCAGTTTATGGTGTTACTTCTCCCATTTCCTCAGTTCATGTTGGCACTCTCCACCCTCACTTCATGCTGGCATTCTTCTTTCCCCCTTCCCCCCAGCGCCCCCCCCCCCCCCCCACCCTCCACCCTCCCTCACATTGACCAGTTCATACTGGCGTTCGCCCTCCTCACTCTCTCTCAGTTAATCCTGGCATTCTCCTTCCCAGCTTCTATTCTCTTCTTTTCTCCACAAAGTAGCACTTTCAGCTACTCCCTTCCCTCTACTCTTCATTGTCATTTATTTTCTTCTCCCTGCAGTTGCCTCCTTTTCCCTCCAGTCAGGCACAGCCTAGCACACAGAACAAAATGGAATGACACTACCTGGCAGCATGAGTCTCAGTCAATTTAGGTCAAGTGCCAGACTGTTTTCCTTTAGAATTAGCTTGGGCCTTCACACTGGATCCATGCAACACAAATTTAGCATTGGTTTGAAACTTTCACCTTTGCACCGGCATTAATCTTGTAGACTTTAAATGCACCATTTGTAAATCTTCTGGATCAAAGTAACAATTTATTTGGATGACTAGAAACTTTTCCAAGTGAAGAAATGTTATTCCAAACATTAATTTGTCGAGTCCAAAGCTAATGAAGCAGACAATTTGTGCTTATTTGTAAACTAATATCATAACTCATACTGTGTGACTCAGTGTAACTCACAGCATCTGATGTGTGAGGTCTATATTTAAAATATCAAAAGTATTTTGGAGTTAATTTTTATGCTCATCAAGAGAAGAGATATCTTTGCTAGGGCATGGAAAATTTTCCATCTTTGGCACCAAACGTTCGCCCAAGAACAGCATAGTAGAACAACTTATAAAGTAAAGCCCCTTCTTTTCTTTCACAAAGTCTTAATTTTAATGACGGGAATGGAGTTGTATTCCAGAAAGCTAGTTGGTGATGGATGATACTGGAGAAAATCTTTATTCAGTCGTACATTTATTTACAGAATGAAACATTACAAGCATACACCTCCTAACTCAACCACACCACAGTTTCAGTAAGTGTCACTTTATGGGCTGGATTTAATATTCACTTCGTGGCTCTGGCAGCAGACCCAGAGGTTGGCACCAGCGCTGCTTGTTACATGTGTGGTGGGCCTACTACGATAATGCGGCAGGCAGCCAATTATAATAACATAGGTACGGGACCCGACCAATTATGCGACAGGGGTGGGATTTGAGTTGCTGAATGTGGCGTCAGATGATCTGTAACAGATACTGGCGCCCTGCCAGCCCTGCTTTCATTGCTGTCTTCGAGACAATCATTGTTTGCTGCTGAGACTAGTGTTGCAGTGACTCCTAGACCCCACCACCTCTGTCAAGGAAACTGCAGGATATCTCAGGCAAGACACCTGATGGCCCCACGGTTTAGCGATGCCTCCCTGGAGATTCACCTCAAGGCTGTAAGGGAAAGGTGGGAGGTCCTTTTCCCCAGTGATGGCAAGAAGAGATTCACCTTCCTGACCAAGCAATCCTGGATAGAGATTGTAGAGGAGGTCAGCAGCTGTGGGGTTACTCCCTGAACATGGATCCATGCAGGAAGAGAGTCAATGACCTCCTTCCTTCTGCCAAGGCTAGTGCTCCACACCTCTCTCCTTTTTGGGGCTTTCATGTGTCTACGTGGGAGGCAGTGCAACATGGGGAAGGAGGTACCACAAAGGAACTGGCAAAGGAGGATAGGCAACAAAATGTCCTGCCAGATGCATGGCAGCATCTCTTCCACAGGCCACCTTCTTTCACACCTTACCCCCATTACCTCCCCTGAGAACTGATGTGGGGTTGAATCATATAGGAAAGCCCCACAGGGGACAAGGGGCTGCCACTAGCACACTTGTCCTGTAGCTCTTCCTGTGGAGATTGACAATCTCCCTCGTTCCACTTGCAGGACAACAGGACCCATAACCACAGGGAGACCTTGCGGACTGGTGGAGGAATTGCTGACATACAGCCTCTCTCAGCAGCTCAGAGTGAAGCACTGGAGTTTGTGGGGATCCAGGACGGATGCTCAATTGCGGATGGTGAGACTGGAGTCTCCAGGCAAGAGAGTGAGAATTAGCTTTCAATGACATCCAGCACACTTCTGGAGATCCTCATGCATGGATATCATGACAAGATTTGCACAGACTAACCCACACATGTTTGTGTTCTCTCATGCAGGTCGGCGACCGCAGGAGACTCAATCCAAAGGGGGACAGCAGTCAACCTCTGATGATGAGCAGTCAGAGGATGCCCCATCCCATGACTCTGATGCACCTTCCACCAGTGCAGATACATGGACCTCAGTCAGTTTGTGCTCGGCTTTAAAATCAGGGACACAAGCTGGTGAGAGCACCGCATATGCGCCCGAGAGCTGGCTGAGGCTGAGACAGCCGAAGCCTCTAATAGTCAGACGACTGTGGATAGCCAGGCCCATGCTGATCCCCAGGCTGATGATGAGCCTCTGGTGTCGACAGCACAGGGCATGCTGGAGTTGCAGAGAGAGGTAAGGCAACATCTGGCAGAGATGCCAGAGACCATGCACAACCATGAGTGGACGATGGAGGAGTCCATTCTTCCCATGACTGCTGCCATGTCTCAGGCAGGTAAGTGCATCGCTTCCTCCATCAAGAAGTTGGCATCCCTCATGGTGAACCCGATCCCACAGATGCGCACAGACCTGCACACCATCGCCTTGGCCATAAGCTCAACGCAACAGTGGCAAGGCGAGAGAAGGAGGAGGCACCTGGAATCTTCTCCAGGTCCTTGTCCTTCTCTGGTCAGCAGGAAGGTTCAAGTGAGCCTTGAAAGGGAGGAGAAGAGGCTGACCTCCACAGCTGCGGGCTCACCTCAGGGCACTCTGAGAGTGGACAGCGACTCCTCAGCCCTTTCGCCAGTGAGTCCAGCTCCAGTAACCTGTGTGGCAAATCTTCAGGTAGCCGGGGCCCTTTGGGCCTCAAGCAACCAGAAGGTGCCTGCCAAAGTCATCCCAGGCCAAAGGACAGCATGATCAGCAGCCTGCCTCCAGCCCAGCTGCTAGCGAAGGAGTCATACCATGTCGAAGCACTCGATTATGGTTTTAAAAAAAACTACCTGGACACACTTGGATTTTCACGGGTGTTTGCAATTTGCCATTTGTTTTCTGCTATAAAGTTTATTCACTTTTGAAGTTAACATTCAGTGTGGAAAATGCTTTGTCCTTCATGCCTTAATTGTGAGATGCTGACTTCACCCTTCTCCTATAGTGGGCTGCTAGTCTAAGGTCAGCCCTCCTTGGGTAAGCACCTCTGATGTGCCAGAGCTTGTGTGTGATCTGGGTGCTCTGCTTGGAAACCTAACTCTGGAATGGACAGACTGAATGATGTAATGTAAGTTTTTATTGCTTTCACTCTGAGAGGCAAGCATGGTGGCTGTAAGTGGGCAAGTATGAGACTGCCTCTTGCCTCCTGTCCCTTTTTCTGTCGGTGGCGCTGCATCACACCACTGGAGTCCACAAAGGCAGGCTGTTTGAGACCCATGCCACATGATTATTAGCCTCCAGAGCGCTGTCCTTGCAGAGACAACGTTGCACTGGCATCTTTGCTTTTACTACTCCTCTCGGTTTATGTGCTGATGGTCCTCACTGCCTATCTTACTGATAGCCAACCCTCTCACTCAATAGCCCCCTCGACCACAATTTCTCACACCCTGCTTCCTGTAAGGACTCCATTTAATTCTCCCAGTTTCTCCGTCTCCAACAGATCTGTTCTGCTCCAACAACACTCAAGAAACTCGACACCATCCAAGATAAAGCAGCCCACTTGATTGGCACCCCATCCACAAACATTCACTCCCTCCATCACCAATGCACGGTGGCAGCAGTGTGTACCTGCAGCAACGCACCAAGGCTCCTTGGCCAGCAACTTCCAAACCCGCGACCTCTACCAACTCCATGCTCACATTCAACCACTGACTTGAGAGAGTAAAGAATGTGACCTGTTTATAGTCAGCTTTTTACAATAGCTTTTGCGTATATATTAAATGCCATTTTAACTGGTACTCCATGTCGGTACTTCTGTGCTCCAGAACTTGCTGCGCCCTTAGCCAAGCTGTTCCAGTACAGCTACAACACTGGCATCTACTCAGCAATGTGGAAAATTGCCCAGGAATGTCCTGTACACAAAAAGCAGGAAAAGACCACCCTGGGCAATTACCGCCCCATCAGACGACTCTCAACCATAAGTAAAGTGATGGAATATGTCATTGACAGTGCTATCAAGCAGCACTTGCTGACCAATAACCTGCTCAGTGATGCTCAGTTTGGGTTCCATCAGGGCCACTCAGCTCCTGGCCTCATTACAGCCTTGGTTCAAACATGGACAAAAGAGCTGAACTCAAGAGGTGAGGTGAGAGTGACTGCCCTTGACATCAAGGCAGCATTTGACCGAGTATAGCATCAAGGAGCCCTAGCAAAACTGGAGTCAATGGGAATCGGGGGAAAACTCCACTGTTTGGAGTCATACCTAGCACAAAGGAAGATGATTGTAGTTGTTGGAGGTCAATCACCTCAGCTCCAGGACATCACTGCAGGAGTTCCTCAGGGTTGTATCCGAGGCCCAACCATCTTCAGCTGCTTCATCAATGACCTTCCTTCAATCATAAGGTCAGAAGTGGGGATATTCGCTGATGGTTGCACAATGTTCAGCACCATATGTGACTCCTCAGATACTAAAGCAGTCTGTGTAGAAATGCAGCAAGACCTGGACAATATCCAGGCTTGGGTTGATAAGCGGCAAATAACATTTGCGCCACACAAGTGCCAGGCAATGACCATCTCCAACAAGAGAGAATCTAACTATCTGCCCTTGACATTCAATGGCATTACCATCGCTGAATCCCACACTATCAACATGCTGGGGGTTACCATTGACCAGAAACTGAACTGGAGTAGCAATATAAATACCGTGGCTACAAGAGCAGGTCAGAGGCTAGGAATCCTGCAGCGAATAACTCACCTCCTGACTCCCCAAAGCCTGTCCACCATCTACAAGGAACAAATCAGGAGTGTGATGGAATACTCTCCACTTGCCTGGATGGGTGCAGCTCCAACAACACTCAAGAAGCTCGATGCCATCCAGGACAAAGCCGCCCGCTTGATTGGCACCCCATCTACAAACATTCACTCCCCCACCACCGATGCACAGTGGCAGCAGTGTGTACCATCTACAAGATGCACTGCAGCAATGCACCAAGGTTCTTTAGACAGCACCTTCCAAACCCACAACTTCTACCACCTAAAGGACAAAGGCCGCAAATGCATGGGAACACCACGACCTGCAAGTTCCCCTCCAAGCCACACACCATCCTGACTTGGAACTATATCGTCGTTCCTTCATTGTCTCTGGGTCAAAATCCTGGAACTCCCTTCCTAACAGCACTGTTAGTATACCTACCCCACATGGACTACAGCGGTTCAAGAAGGCAGCTCACCACCACCTTCTCAAGGGCCATTAGGAATGGGCAATAAATGCTGGCCTAGCCAGTGGTGCCCACATCCCATGAATCAAAAAAAATTGAAACAAGAAACCTCCTTTGGCTTTTTTTTCTGCTTTCAATAGATAATTTTCATTGTTTGTTGCAACACTGTGAAAGTTACAATTTAAAGAAGTGAAATCGTGAAATTCACAATTCCTAAAATGCCGTGACTGTGAAATTTGTAAAATTTGACTATGAATTTGATAGGGCCCTACACATATACTATTGATAGTGCAGAAATAGTTTAAGGTGAAATGGAAAGGGATCCAAGGTCATAAGTAGATTCAGTTGTCAATATTTCAAATCACTGTGGTGCAGCAGTAACAACAACAGCACACACATTTATGTACAATTTACAAAAAATAAATAGAACCCTGAATTATTTTGCTGGAACAGTCATTTATAAGTCCAAGGATATCGTGCTGAAACAAATCATGCTCCGTTAAGAGATAACTGTTTAATTTTAGTCACTAAGGGAAACATTCGAGCCATGTAGGCAGTATAGAGAACAGCCACAAATCAAAGGATTGAGTTGTAAGGAAAGACTGAAAAAAAATGGTGCTCTACATCCTTACAAAGGAGTCACTGGGAGGGGACCTTACAGAAGTTTACAAACTAGATAGGGTAGACCATTAGATCTATAGAGCATTACTATAGGGTAAGTGAAGACAATAGGAAAAAGGGTCATTGGCTAGAACTAATCAAAGAATAATTCAGAAAAAATTGCTTCATGCAGAGAGTGGTTAACATAGGATTCAGTGTTCTGGGTAGGAGAGTGGAGGCAAAAACTTTAAACTCATTGAAGAGTCAACTGGATTACATTTTGGGGATCGAAGTTTTTTTTCCTGGAATGGATGAGCTAAGATTGGCCAAATGGTCCCTTACATTCATCTAGCGATCAACTCTGTATTTCCTGAACACCATTCTACTGCCGCAAATGCTCAGGAATAAATCTTTCAATTTATTTTAGTCTCTACTCTTTCATTCAGAATTCGGAAATTGTGGCATTGTGTTTTCAGGAAGGAACTCCTGAAGAAAGTATTCCTTATATTCATATCAAAGACACCAAAATACTCCAGTGTCATGGTCTTCAAGGGAACAAGCATACTTCTGGTATTACTGGATTCAGAAAGAATGACGACGTTTGCATTTATAAAGCACCTTTCATGGCCTCTGGACATGCCAATGTGCTTTACAGCCAAAGAAGCACTTTTAGAAGTATAGTTACTGTTACAATGTAGGAAATGCGACAGACAACTTGTGCACAGGAAGGCCTTATAAACAGCAATGAGTTAATGACAAGATAATCAGTTTTAGTGATATAGGTTGAGGGATAGAACAGTGGGGAGAACTCTCCTACTCATCTTTGAATAGTGCCATTGGATCTTTCACGTCCACCTGAGAGGACAAATGGGGCCTTGCTTTAACAACTCATCTGAAAGATGGCACCTCTACCTCCCTCAGAAATGTATTGAAGTGTCAGCTTAAATTATGCGAAGTCTGTGAAGTTGGATTTGAACCCACAAACTTCTGACTCGGATTGTGGAGTGCTACCACTGAGCCAACATTGACAAAAAGATATAAATTCAATTCTGCTACTGTTTTGCCTTTCATGGTCTTCTGTTTGTGTTTACTCGTCTGACCATTCAATCGCATCCATGAATAATATCACATATCTCCAGGTTCAAAGTTAGGAAGCTAATATTTGTATAAATTGCTGCTGCCTCTTTTAACTGCCCTGTTCACTAATTGCCTGTCACAACCAGTGAGGTGTTGTGACAGCACCACTGCCACTTCCTTTCTGGTCAGCTTGTCTCTTTAGATTAGTCTCAACCCTCATGCAGCAGGCTTTTTTTTAACGATTGTCAAATACCCTTTTATTCTTCCCTAGCAGACTGATCTGAAATTCATTTCCTATCTGTCAATATGACAATATTTAATGCAATGCAAACTCAATTAGGAATTATTATTATGTATTAGCAGTGAACCAAATTGCTTCATAAGCAACAATTTCTCACTGTAGTATAAATTATACAGTTTTGGGACTGACATGTATAGTTTATGCATTTTAGTATTCTAAAAGAGCAATCGTTGCATTTTATTTTCAATAAAATAATCGTTACTATGACTATGGACTGGATTTTTAATTGCCCATGGGGGCGAGTGCGGGTGCGGGCATGCATTGAAAATCCCGTTCCCGGCAGCTGTCACTGGATCCCGAAGGCTCCAGAACGTGATCTTCAAATGGAGGGTGGAGGGGGGAGCAGGAAACCCACTCGCCTCCAATTAAGTGGTTGTTGAGCTCATTGTTGAGCTCATTAAAGGGCATCAGAGGAGCATTTTAAATTTTCAATAGGGACGCACAGGGAAAATGTAGTTGAATTTCATAGGGCCCCCACAGAGACAGGATCAGAGGTGGTGGCCCAGAGAATTGCGACAGAAGGTAAGGGTGGAAGACCAGTCATCTTCCTGCCGCAACGCAATTCTGCCGGAGGGTGGGGGCGGTAGGATAGGTTGAAGACGGCCTTCCTGCCCAGAGGCCACTTGAGGCCCTTAAGTGGCCTAATACCAGCTACTTAAGGGCCTCTTCTTGCGGCGGCTGGAATTTAACCAGTGGCAGGGGTTCCTCCGCCACACGGGGAGGTCTCCCAGCAAAACGAAGAGACCTCCCTATGTGCTTGGATTGGGGGGTGATCTCCTCCATGGGCAATCTGTGGCCCACAGAGGGTCCCCACTGGGAAAAGCTCCATCTGTCTAAACCTTCTTTCCCCTGCACGTAACGCCCACCCTACCCCCTGCCTTGCCATGGCCTGCTTGCCTGGCCCTGGCAACCCCGTTTCACTCACTTTGGGTCTGGGCTCCACGCTCGGCCTGGGTCCAAGGCCTCTTACAGTAGCAGCAGTGGCCACCACTCCCGGTGGCACTGCTGATACTATTGAGCTGCCACCCTCTGATTGGCCAGAAGCTTTTGAAGTTGGAATTCCCATCCTTAAAGGGATGGGGATCCCAGCACTGGGCACTTAAGTGCCTGAGCACCTGTAGCTTGTGCCGGGGGGCTCCGAAAGGTCAAGGCAGAGTTCCTCTCGCCTATTCGGCCTGGCGCCAGAAGCCCTGCCAGTATGACAAAATCGAGCCGGTAGTGTCTGGAATATGTCAGAATGCAGCTGATGTGAACACAGTGGGAAGCCATGAGGGCTAATGGATGCATTGATCAACACGGGCATCTCCAATTCAAGGACAGAAGCTATGGGCATCTCAGCTGGATGCCAATACAATGGAGCAGGCTGCCTCCATCTCTTCCTCAGGCACAGGGGATGTATGCTGTAGAAGCGGATGGGAACACAAAGCGCCACACCATTAGTTGCACTTTATGGGTCACCTGGGTGACGTTTTCTCAATTTGTTTGTTCATTGATTGTTTTTTATCATAATAATTGCTTATGCTTTCGATCAGACTTGTGCGTTATTATTGCTTGATGTGAAAAGGGAAATGGAGTTTAGTGGGGTGGTGGTGTTGGGGGGAAGGTGTGCTGGGTGGGGGTCCTGGGCTTTCTGTGGTGCTATTGTCTGTGCTGTGGTAGAATGTTGACAATGGAGACCCCATTCTCAAAGGTTTTGTGTGGCAATGGGATTCTTCAGATGTATCTGCTTGCTGGATGATTTCTCTGATGGAAGTTGAGTTACAGAGTCATCCATCATTAGGGCTGAGAGGCACTCAAGTGAAACATTGATGAATTAGTGTGGCCCTTGCAACCATGCCAGCCTGTCGAACACCATAAGGCCTGGGATAACCTTGGTGGTCATCCTCGAATGCCTGGTCACTGGGCACCTCCGGAATTCCCCCTGCATCCTCCTCTTCCTTTTCTTCTTCATCCTCTCCAGCCTCCTCCGAGTAAGAGTGGCATTCAGGTCCTCCTCCTCATCCAGCTCCAGGCCTCTTCGTATTAACATGTTGTGCAGGGCATGGCAGCCAACCACAATACAAGACACGCTGGCTGGCTTGTACTGCAGGGCATCACAGTCAAGACAACAGAAGTACAGCTTCATGTTAGAAGATGGCTCTGGTTGTAGTAGTGCCTCTGTGCATCCGCATCTGGGTGCTTGAAATGCAGGACAACTTTGCAGTGAGTGGGACCAACCACCCTTATCTTACAGTTTTCTTGCTCTTTTCAACCTGATTATCATGCCAGTACTGTTGGCTGCACTCAGTGCTTGCAGATGCTGTTGGCTTTGTATTTTCTGCCATCTTCTAGTAGTGCGTCAATGCGTGACCTTTCTTTTTCCCCAAGAGGTCTTTCTGGAATGCTTCAATGAGTGTTGATACAATCACTAACTCCATTCTTCAGTTCGACACCTCAGTTTCTGAGAAGTCACATTCGTTGCCCTTATTAATGAACTTGTCAATTGATTCCTGTGGCTGTTGCTGGAGGACATCAATTCTCGGTGGTGAATTCTAAAATTCACTCTTAATCGGAGTTGATCTTCCAGCACTTTCCATATCTTTGTGGGATATTTCTAGTCCTCGTCAGATGATCCAGCGGTATTGATTTTGAGTAATCCCTCATTTCCAACTGCTATTAGTATTTTCACAGCCTGTTTCTCTGGTTCTACAGTTGCTTGGTCAGTGAAGCATAACTGCATTCTTTGTTTAAAAAGTTTGAACTCAGATAGGATATCAATGGCTTTCCAATTTATGCTGGTAAATTTGTTATCCATACTCCTGTTATTGTTTTTCTTTAAAACTTGCTTTAAGACTTGTTCTAGGACTTTGCACTCTTTCCCCTTTAAGAAGCTCTCTGTTATTTAGTCGAGCTGCTTGGATTGAGAGGAGCAGGTGTTATGCAGTGCTCTGTGTTCATCTGGCTTGCAGCACTTAAACTCTTCTGTTTACACAGGTGCTCACTAGGCACTTCAATTGCTTTCTTTTTTTGTTAGAGTTTGTTTATCGTCTTCATGCTCGAGTGGTTTAATGCTATTTTTATAGTTGTGACTGCATGAATGAGAGCTCTTCTTCATGCTTGAGTGATTTAATTCGCTTTTTTAACCTTTGGCTGCATGGATGAGGCTCTACAGTGATTGGGGTTTTCCCACCTGTAATGGTGCTGACCTTGATTAGCCTGGGAGATGATTCGGGTCTTCCACTTTTTTTTCTATCTCCCACAGAGGCCTGAAAGAAGAAAAAGGCAATTATAAGCAGTGCAGAGCTTTTCTTTTTGACTCACTTGATCGCATGTATTTACTTGTAGCCTGTCATTCTGTGCTCTGTCTGTTACAGCTGGAGGTAAGTTCCTTTTTTTCCTCCTGCTGTTCGGGCCAATATTTCTCTTGAACATGCACTCTTCTGGCTACAGGAAAGGTAATTTTCAGAGCTGTTTCACTCATGGTCATCAACTTAGATTTTTTTCTTCTCACCACAGCTGCCACCATATAATGAGTTCTTTATGTTGTTTGATGTAACATAAATGAGATGCGTGGAGTCCAGTTTGCTGCTGATCTCAAACAGCTTTATTACTGCTAAACTATTATATGCAGTACAGACCAAACTATTTACAAAACCTTACTCTGGGTGTTACAGTTGCAGAGTGAATCTGGCTTGTAGGTACATGACTGCATCCTGGTGCTTAGCTCACTAGCATACAAAGATCTTAAAGGGACATCACTCTTAAAGGCAATCATATAACAGTTCTTACTTTGGTACAGGGAAGGATCTGATTGGCGAGTAACTGGTAAATTATTCTACTTATCACACTTATTACACTGACAGAGGTGGTGTCCACATTGGTACCAATGACATAGTTAAGAAGAGGGATGAGTTCCTGAAAGCAGAGTTTTTGGAGTTAGGGGAAAAAATTAAAAAGCAGCACCTCAAAAGCAGCAATCCCAGGATTACTCCCAGTGCCACATGCTGGTGAGCATAAGAATAGGTGGATTAAACGATTTAAATATGGCTGACGAATTGATGCAAGAAGGAGGACATCAGATTTCTGAGGCATTGAGACCTATTCTGGGATAGGTGGGACCTGTACAGGATGGATGGGTTGCACGTTAGCATTAACATTCTCATAGGGAGATTTGATAGTAATGTAGAGGAGGGTTTAAACTAAATTGACAGAGGGTTGGGAACCTAAGAGAGAGCTCAGATTGGATGGAAGCAAAACTGTTAACAGGAAGTAGAAAAGTAGTAAGTGAAATTGGAAGGCAGAGGAGATGAAGGCAAACATCAAATAGGATCGGAATGAGGAATAATGTTAAGACAAAGTTAAGGGCACTCTATCTGAATGCATGCAGCATTCACAACAAGGTAGATGATTTGAAGACACAAATAAAGTTAAATGGGTATGATTTAATTGCCATTATGGAGATGTGGTTAAAGGGTGACCAGGACTGGGAACTGAATATTCTGGGATATTCATCATTTCGGAGGGTTAGGTGGAGAGGAAAAGGAGTTGGGGTAAAGCTGTTAATAAGGAATAAGATAAGTACGTTTGTGAGAGAGGATCTTAGATCGATGGAGCAAGATGTAGAACCAGTTTGGGTGGAGCTAAGAAACAGCACGGGGCAACAAACATTGATGGGAGTTGTTTATAGGCCACCAAATTGCAGTGGTAATGTTGGGCATGGTATGGATCAGGAAATTAGAGCTGCATGTAGCATGGGCAATATAATAATAATGGGCAATAATTTACGTATAAATTGGATAAACCTAATTAGCACGAATGCTGTGGGGGATGAATTCCTGGAATGTGTACGAGATGGATTTCTGGAGCAATATGTTGAAGAACCAACTAACGATCGGGCTATTTTAGATTTAGTATGATGTAATGGGAAAGGGCTAATTAGTAACCTTGCAGTAAAGGAGCTATTAGGAATAGTGACCACAATATGATAGAGTTCTACATTAAGTCTGAATGAGGTATAGATCATTCTGAAACTAGGGTTTAAATCTGAACAAAGGTGTGAAGGTATGAGGGGCAAGTTGGCTATGGTGGATTGGGAAAATGCATTGAAAGATTTGCTAGTAGACAGGCAATGGCTAGTATTTAAAGAAGTACTACATGGTTTACAGCAAATATACATTCCTCCAAGAGACAAAAACCCAACAAGAAAGGTGAATCAACCGTGGCTAACCAAAGAAGTTGAGGATTGCATTAGGCCAAAGGAAGTGGCTTATAAGGTTGCCAGAAAAAGCGGTAAGCCTGAGGATTGGGAGCAATTTAGAGTCCAACAAAAGAGGACCAAGAAACTGATAAAGAAAGAGAAAAGGGATTATGAATGCAAGCTAGGGCAAAGCATAAAGGCAGACTGCAAAAGCTTCTTTAGATATGTGAAAAGGAAATTATTAACAAGGACGAATGTGAGGCCAATACAGGTGGTAACAGGAGAGTTTGTGGTGGAGAATGAGGAAATGGCAGAGAGACTAAACAATTACTTTGTGTCTGTCTTCATGAAGGAAGACACAGAAATTCTTGCAGAAATACTAGGGAACGAAGGAACTTGTAAAAATGAGGAGCTGAAAGTAATTAGTATCAATAAAAAGGTAGGACTCAAAAAATTAATTGGATTGAAAGTTGATAAATCCCCTGGACCAGATGAACTACATCCCAGAGTATTTAAGGAGATGGCTATAGAGATGGTGGATGCATTGGTGGTTATCTTTCAAGATTCTATAGATTCTGGAAGGGGTCCTGCAGACTGGAAAATAACAAATCTAACCCCACTATTTAAAAAGGAGCGAGAGAAAAAATCTTGAACTGCAGACCTGTTAATTTGATGTCAGTAGTATGGAAAATAATAGAATCTATTATAAAGGATGAGATAACTGGGCACTTGGAAAATAATGATATGTTTAGGCAGAGTCAACATGGATTTGTGAAAGGGAAGTCATGTTTGGTAAACCTGTTGGAGTTTTTTGAGGATGTGACTTGTAGCATAAACAAAGGAGAACCAGAGGATGTGGTGTATTTGGATTTCCAAAAGGCTTTTGATAAGATCCCACACAGGAGGTTTGTGAACAAAATTAAAGCACATGGGATTGGGGGGTAATACTCTGAAATGGATTGAGAATTGGTTAACAGACAGAAAGCAGAGTAGGAATAAATGGGTCATTCTCAGGATAGCATGCTATTACTAGTGGGATACTGCAAGGATCAATGCTTGAACCACAGTTGTTCACAATCTATATGATGTTTTGGATATAGGGACCAATTGAAACATTTCCAATTTGCTGATGACACAAAACTAGGAGGGAATGTAAGTTGTGAGAAGGATGCAAGGAGGCCTCAAGGGGATTTGGACAAGCTAAGTGAATGGACAAGAACATAGCAGATGAAATGTAATGTGAATAAGTGTGAAGTGATCCACTTTGGTGGAAAAAAACAGAAAGGCAGAGTATTTCTTAAATAGTATGAGGTTGGGAAGTGTTGATGGCCAAAGAAACGTGGGTGTCATTGCTCATGAGTCACTAAAAGCTAGTGTGCAGTTGCAGCAAGCAATTAAGAAGACAAATGGTATGTTAACCTTCATTGCAAAGGGATTTGAGTACAGGATAAAGATGCCTTGCTGCAACTGTATAAAGCCTTGGTGAGACTGCACCTGGAGTGTTGTATACAGTTTTAGTCATCTTAGCTAAAGGATATATTTGCCATAGAGGGAGTGCAACAGAGTTTCACCAGACTAATCCCTGGGATGGCAGGATTGTTTTATGAGGAGAAATTGCAGAAACTGGGCCTGCATTCTCTAGCGTTTCAAAGAATGAGAGGTGATCTCATTGAAACTTACAAAATTCTTCCAGAGCATGACAGGGTAGATGTGGATAGGATGTTCCCCTGGCTGGTGAGTCTAGAAATGCAAATGCAAGAATGCCAAATTCAAAAGGGAGCAACAATTTATTCTGCATGAGAAAAGGATGCTGATTGGTTGGCAAGTGGACTCTGATTGGTCGAGGTGTTGCCATGGAGAATGCACCAGGGAACTATTGTTCCCCATGCTTTTGTTAATTCAGAAAAGGTGCAAAACCTGGACATGTTCCTTTTGCCTGCAGAAGACAGGTCCCTGCGTATGAATGAGCTGATAGCTTCTGGCAAGCATAAGTGAGCCACATTGTGAGCCCAACTGACAATTTTACATTGGTTGTTAGTGTAATTCTTAGCACATTCAGGATTGTTTAGTAAGTGCTTTCCAATCGCAGAATCACATCTAACGTTAGACAATATGTTCTGAGATTTGCAAGTACAGGCTGGTTGAGTACAGTCAGTACTCTGCCTATTGCAAACAGCTGAAGAGATGTGCTGTTTGATATGATCCGCCAGTCATTGGGACGTATGCCCTATGTACCTGGCATTGCACTGGTACTGGAATTCACATACCACGTTACCCATTTGTGTGGTAGGCAAAACATCTTTTTGGCTTGATGGCAGCATCTTGTTAGTGGAAAATACCATTTGTGCTGCTACTGCACAGTAGCAGTGTGTAACGGCTAGCTTCACCTGTTGCCCAATTTTTTGAGAGACCTTACCCTTCCAGGGCAATTTGAGGTAGACTGGACACTTTTCAGGCATGAAGGTGGCGGTCTTAGGCCCATTCATGAGCATGCGCTATACACAATGAGTAATGATCTGATCTAAGCAGCCATTATCCTGCAGGATAGCTTTGAAGCACCTTATTTCGGCGTCAAGTTTGCACAGTGAACAAATGTCTCGAACCCTATTTACGAGAACCTTGTAGAATGCTTTCTGGAAGTCCATATAGGTAATATCCATAGACACCCCCTTATCTTCCACATTGGTTACCTCCTCAGAAAATACAACTAAGTTCGATAGACATGATTTACCCTTTACAAATCAATACTAGCTCTCTCTGATTAGTTCATATTTGTCCAAATGCTGAGTCACTTTGCCCTTACTAATAGATTTTAGTAACTTCAACACAATAGATGTTAAACTAATTTCCTGGTTTAGCTCTCCTAGTCTTATAGTTGTTTGGTAGAACAGAACTTGATTATTGCTGAAAATAGGGACATTTTGTCAAAGCTTTTAGTCTTTCACTCATCAGGACAGTCCGAAAGAATACCAATGTAAAGGAAAGCAACAAATTTCTACTGTATGAAAAGAGAGTACTGATTGGTTAGCAAGAGAACTCTGATTGGTCGAAGTGTTGCCATGGAGAATGCACCAGTTTATGGTGATTGACAGTTAACTGCCAAGCTATGTTTGAAATTTAAACCAGGAGGCTTGACTCTGATTCGTCAAGCCATTGTCTTAAGGAATGAACCAGTGAATGGCCGTCACTTATTTCATTTAGCTGAAACAGGCACAATGGACTGTATTTTAAGCCGGGCAGACAGGAGCTGTTCATCGACGTGAAAGTCGGTGGCGAACCAGCTTTCGCCCAGCCCGGGGATGTGTCCCGCATTTTACGGGTCCCCGGGCTTTAATTGGTCTTAGGCGGGAGGGAGGAAGTCCCACCTCATTGAGTTGACGGCCAATCATCGGGCTGGCAGCTCTTAGTCCCAGCAGTGTCACCAGGAGCGGTGGCCACTGCTGGGACTGCAGCCCAGCCGAGGACATGGAGCCAGGAGTCCAGGTAAGTTTGAGTTGCCATGCCAGGGTATTCGGTCGCGTCCCGGCAAGGCAAGGTTGGTCGTTTCGGGGGAAGTGGTGGGGGTGCGCCTTGGGTCCTGGGGGTGGTTGGGGAAATGGGAGCAACCCTCAATCAGGCACACTGTGCCCGTTTGTCAGGCCCCACCCCACTTAAAGTGGCCACTTAAAGGCATTGCTTGGCCTCAGGTGGACGGCCCATTGCTTGACTCCTCCCCCCCATCAGCCCACATAAACTGGGCGGAGGCGGGAGCAGGTCGGGAAGGCCTCTGGAGCCTGCCGCTCAATTTTATGCCACCCTGTAGCCACCATCCAGCTCGCTGGGGTGGCGTAATATTCCGACCAATGTGTGTACATGTTCTTACTGTCTGCAAAGAACAGGACCCTGTGTATTAATATATATAGCTTCCAGTACGCGCAAATGCGAGCCCGACTGGCAATCATTTCTCGCTGCATATCGCGCAAACATATGAACGAGCCTAAGGCCGTTACTTTCGGCCCTGAAAAGTGCCCAGTCTCCCTCAGATTACCCGGGAAGGGTAATGTATCACAAAAATTTGAGCAACAGGTGAAGCTAGCTGTTTCACGCTGCTACTATGCAGTCGCAACTCGTGCAGTGTTCGCCACTAACAAGATGTTCCCATCAAGCCATTTTTGCCTATCACACAAATGAGTAATGTAATATATGAATTTCAATGCCAATGTGATGCTAGGTATCTAGGCCATATATCCCAAAGTCTGGCAGATCGTATTAAACAACGTGTCCTTTCTGCTGTTCACAGCCAGCCCATCCTTTTGAGTCAAAACTCAAAACACAGTGTCCAACATCAGATGTAATTCCGCAATTGGCCGACATTTGCTAAATAATCCTCAGTGTGCTAAGAATTAGGCTGACAACCAATTTAAGATTGTCAGTTGGGCTCGCAGTGTGGCACATTTGCCCATGCTGGAAGCTACGTACATTAATACGCATGTTCTTTGCAGACAGGAAGAACATGTCCACACATTGTGCCTGTTTCAGCTAAACAAAATAGGTGATAACTATTCACTGGTTCATTCCTCAGGGCAATGCCTTGACCAATCAGAGTAAAGCTGCCTGGTTTTACTAAAGGTAGGATTATCAAGAAAACCTGTCTGATTGGTTCATTTGCAATTATATTCAAGGAACAGGAGCAAGTGCTTACTGAGGTGGTAAGCTAAATCACTGTGTTAAATGAATAAATCCTGTAGCAGTCAAACCAGATAAAGACCCCTTCCTCACCTGTCATAACAGTATGTACAGGTGTTGTATTCTACCAATGCTTCTTTGAGCTCCCTCTGCAGTTCATCCATAGTTTTATCCATTATGTTTCTGCCCAATCCATTGTGGCATGTAAAAAAAAACTCCATTAAAAAAGTTAAATGTTTAAAGCCATACAAAGTCCATAATGATATTTAAAGTCCTTTATTAAAATTGGCTGTGTTTGTTGACCACGACATTTTGTCAAATGGCAGTGGGAAAGGAATTGTGGATGACAACATCGGAAGTGATGTCAACAGCAATGCCGAACACACACGTGTGGTGTGACATTATGAAATTCATTTTCCCATGCGCAGACAGTTGACATCATCAGGCCATTTGGCAACCAGAAGTACCCACACTGTGTCACTAATCACAGGGATTAGAAGTATAGAACTTACATAGAGCTTTCACTTGTGCTATTAATGTTGGGATAATCCTACCTCTATCATGTTGTTATGGTCATCAGGAGGGTGTCACAGTCTTGCTGTTACTCTTATTTGACCACAGCAGGGTTTAATCCTTTTAAACAAGGGTTATGCTGACCACCTCTGTGAGTGTTTTACCTTTTACCTTTACTGTGATCGTGAAAGAACCAATCGGACAGGTTTTCTTCAGTTTAAACAAGAAAGAGGTAAGTTTATTAGACTTAACAATCTAACCCCAATTTAAAAATTATTTTTAAAAAACTCAACACATTCACGCACACATTCACACGAGGATCACACATATTGAATCAATGCTGCAAAAGCAGTTTGTACTTCAGCTGTCACATGTCAGGATTTCTTTAACGCTTTTCACAAAAGGATTTGGAAAAGAATTACATTTAGTGCAGGGGATCTTAAAAGCAATGTCTCTTCTCATGAGTCTACAAAGAGCAGTTACATCAATGAAAGGTGGCTAAAATGCTAATCAGAAATGTATTTTCCCAAGCAATAAACAATAAGTGATTTGTTAACGTTACAGTCAAGAGAGAAGGCTTTGAAGACTTCCTTCTTTTCCCTCTCCTTGTTTGACCACACTGGTTTAATTCTTTCTTAAAATGGATGTACTGGCCAATTCAGTAGGTGTTTGATTACTTACTTGCTATGATCACAATAAGAACTAATCGGACAGGTTTTCTTGAGCGAACAAAAAAAGAGGTTAACTTTATTGTACCTAAACCAAACTAATAAAAATAATTAACATGTACCAACTTTCACTCACACACACACTCTGGAGATTTACACATACACAATGAGGTTACAGAGTGGGGAAAGGCAGATTGGTTGAGTTATAGTCCGTAGGAAAAAAGGGGTATACAGTCTGAGGAGTTTGGTGATGCGGCTAGCTTCTAGCTGAATTCTGTCACCCTGAGGCTTTTAGTTTGAAGAGGTAGATGACTAGTTTGTTTGGTTTCTTGGAGACAGCGATGTGGCTGATTTCCTCCAACACGGTTTCTGATTGAGCCAGAGTATGCAAAGTTGGTTCATCAACAGCAGGATTTGAAATCTTTCAAGCTGGAATGGAGAGAGGGAGAGACCCCCACTTGGGTTTGCACATGTCAGAGTCCAGTTGCTTCTCCTCTGCTGCAGAGAAAACACCAGCTTAAAACCATGTCACATGACAGTCACTCAGTCAGTCAAACATAGCAGTTAGCATTCTTTCTTCTTCTTGCTAAAACAAAAAGAACAAAGAGTTCCCTTAAACTTCCTGGATCTTGTTGCTTGCTGGCGAATTAGCAGACATTTTGTCTTTGTCCTCACAGTCCTTGCATGTAGGATAGAGTTTTACAAACTAGGTGGCTGTCCCAAGCTGCTAGCAAAGTCAACTTTTTTTTTTAAAGGTCTTTTTAAAAAATGTCTTTTGAAAAAATACAAATTCAGATCTCTAGTCAGTGGACTAAAGAAACTTATCATTCAACAAAGCACATTGGCATAACAGTTAGCTTATCTGGGTAATCACAAAACAGCTTTCACTCAGTGTTGGAAAGCCCCTTGATCATTGTCTGTCTGTGAGAGAGGTAGTAAAAGAGAAGCCTTTTGACAGAGGAAGATTCTTTTGAAACAGTAAGGCTGCAAGTGTAGTCAGTTTTCATAAAAGGAAATCTGTAAGCTCTTTGCTGAGGTAAAGAGGTGAGAAATGTTATAGGATAGTTAGAATGTTTAAGTCAAATAAGATAAGGTTCTTTGGGCAAGTGTGGCATGTTCATTATTTTGTATCATTGATTCCCTAGCCAGCGGAAAAGCCCCTGGGAAGGACAGCATTACCCCTGAAATAATCAAGAGTGCCAAGCCTGCTATACTCTCAGCACTCCATGAACTGCTATGCCTGTGCTGGGACGAGGGAGCAGTACCCCAGGACATGCGCGATGCCAACATCATCACCCTCTATAAAAACAAAGGTGACCGCGGTGACTGCAACAACTACCGTGGAATCTCCCTGCTCAGCATAGTGGGGAAAGTCTTTGCTCGAGTCGCTCTGAACAGGCTCCAGAAGCTGGCCGAGCGCGTCTACCCTGAGGCACAGTGTGGCTTTCGTGCAGAGAGATCGACTATTGACATGCTGTTCTCCCTTCGTCAGATACAGGAGAAATGCCGTGAACAACAGATGCCCCTCTACATTGCTTTCATTGATCTCACCAAAGCCTTTGACCTCGTCAGCAGACGTGGTCTCTTCAGACTACTAGAAAAGATCGGATGTCCACCAAAGCTACTAAGTATCATCACCTCATTCCATGACAATATAAAAGGCACAATTCAACATGGTGGCTCCTCATCAGAGCCCTTTCCTATCCTGAGTGGTGTGAAACAGGGCTGTGTTCTCGCACCCACACTTTTTGGGATTTTCTTCTCCCTGCTGCTTTCACATGCGTTCAAATCCTCTGAAGAAGGAATTTTCCTCCACACAAGATCAGGGGGCAGGTTGTTCAACCTTGCCCGTCTAAGAGCGAAGTCCAAAGTATGGAAAGTCCTCATCAGAGAACTCCTCTTTGCTGACGATGCTGCTTTAACATCTCACACTGAAGAATGCCTGCAGAGTCTCATCGACAGGTTTGCGTCTGCCTGCAATGAATTTGGCCTAACCATCAGCCTCAAGAAAACGAACATCATGGGGCAGGATGTCAGAAATGCTCCATCCATCAATATTGGCGACCACGCTCTGGAAGTGGTTCAAGAGTTCACCTACCTAGGCTCAACTATCACCAGTAACCTGTCTCTAGATGCAGAAATCAACAAGCGCATGGGTAAGGCTTCCACTGCTATGTCCAGACTGGCCAAGAGAGTGTGGGAAAATGGCGCACTGACACGGAACACAAAAGTCCGAGTGTATCAGGCCTGTGTCCTCAGTACCTTGCTCTACGGCAGCGAGGCCTGGACAACGTATGCCAGCCAAGAGCGACGTCTCAATTCATTCCATCTTCGCTGCCTTCGGAGAATACTTGGCATCAGGTGGCAGGACTATATCTCCAACACAGAAGTCCTTGAAGCGGCCAACACCCCCAGCTTATACACACTACTGAGTCAGCGGCGCTTGAGATGGCTTGGCCATGTGAGCCGCATGGAAGATGGCAGGATCCCCAAAGACACATTGTACAGCGAGCTCGCCACTGGTATCAGACCCACCGGCCGTCCATGTCTCCGTTATAAAGACGTCTGCAAACGTGACATGAAATCGTGTGACATTGATCACAAGTCGTGGGAGTCAGTTGCCAGCATTCGCCAGAGCTGGCGGGCAGCCATAAAGACAGGGCTAAATTGTGGCGAGTCGAAGAGACTTAGTAGTTGGCAGGAAAAAAGACAGAGGCGCAAGGGGAGAGCCAACTGTGCAACAGCCCCAACAAACAAATTTCTCTGCAGCACCTGTGGAAGAGCCTGTCACTCCAGAATTGGCCTTTATAGCCACTCCAGGCGCTGCTTCACAAACCACTGACCACCTCCAGGCGCGTATCCATTGTCTCTCGAGATAAGGAGGCCCAAAAGAAGAAAGAAAAAAAAGAAAGATTATAGAAATCTATGTTTGTGCTAATCAAACTAAATGACTGTTATCAAAAATATATGTTACCTTAATGGAGAATAATGCTGCTTGATAATTTGAACCAAGCTTTACCTCACCTAATTTAACTCAGACCACCTTTGAAGAAATTGTATGAAATAGATCATTTGGTTATGCTAATGTAAAAAGAGATATAGGGATATGTGACTTCCCCGCCCCCACCCCCAACAACAAAAAAAAGAGTGCTTATGGAAGCAACCAATGCCACCAAATACCTGTCGTAGATATGAATGTATAACAGTGATTCTTTCGTGTAACCCAGCTTGAATTAACTGATAAATATCAAACCGATTCTAAAGGATAAATAACATCAATATAGCCAGTTTTGCTTAATTCACAAAATGCCAAAATTTCATTCAGTTCTACACTTCAGGCTCAGATTTACATGTTCAGAGTCATGAAAGATGGCAGCTCTGTAGTTATAAATACTGACTTGCTTTTTAAAAAAATACTTCTAAATATAAAAACTAGTGTAAATATTGGAGGGGAGAGTTGTGGGGAGTTCAACTTCTGGATCATTTGCATTTGATTTCTGGTAATTCAAAACTGTTAAACTGTTAATCCAAGAATGTGCACTCAAACACACTGAAATATCTATTCCAATATGTCACAACAGCAGAACAAGCAGTCTTACTTGACATAAAAGCAAAATACTGCAGATGCTGGAAATCTGAAACACAAACAAGATATGCTGGAAATGCTCAGCAGGGCTGGCAGCATCTGTGGAGAGAGAAGCAGAGTTAACGTTTCAGGTCAGTGACCCTTCTTCAGAACCGGCATTTCTTGTTTGTGTTTCAGTCCTACTTGACAATTTGTTGAAGTAGGGAAAGGGGTAATTGATGGGTATTTGAGAAGGCTTTTGGGTTTCATCTCCAACTCTTCTATGATTCAGAGACTAATACTAAATAGATTCTGAACCCACCCTGCCCCCCACCCCCTGGGTGATTCGATGTCAGATTGCTTTCCAATATAATATGTACCGATACCTGAACATACTAATGATATAACAAAGAGATGGTAGCATTTAATGCTGTGGAAGGGGTTCTGAAGCTAATCAGATATTTAGCATTAGTCTATGGATCATAGAGGTGTTGGAAATGAAAGACAAAAACCTTCTCAAATGCTAATTAATTACCACTTGCCCTACTTCAACAAACTGTCATATAAGAGTGCTCAGTCTTTTGCCTCCTCAGAGAAATTCTTGCTGTTGTGACATTTTGTAATAGTTAGTATTTCAGTGTGTTTGAGTGCACATTCCTAGGTTAACAGTTTAATTATGGCAAACTGAAATATAGTGATATTAATTAGTTTGCTCTGATGCCACATAGGTTGGCAAAATTCTTCAAAGACGATGCCAGATTGAAAGACCTCATGACTTCATGCAGTTGGCACTGGAGCCTGCAGAAATAGATGTGCCCAAAGATGTCACAAAACAATTTACAATTCCTTCTGGTGCTTTCGATCAGGTAATTGAACTGATCTCTATTATGCAATGGTGCCCTCAGAATTTAGCTCTGGCACTATAACATTCCACATTCGTTGCTACTATTAGCATTCACAGCAGCAATCAGATTTTATTTAGCTCATTCTCAAGTACTCGATTTCCATTCTGAGAAGACTGGAGGAAAGTTTTTGCAATAATTAATTTTTATTTGCATCTTTCACATCAATCAAGCAGGGAAAGATATAGAATTCTTCTCATTTACATCTCATTTTTTTTCTGACAGTCTACTAATCCAGAATGACCTAGACAAGAAATCTACTAATCTGTTGATGACAGCAAACAAAATGTGACTGGACATAAAGCAAATTACTTCATTAGTGACACAGCCCACTGTACTGTCAGAAATTGAGCTTGCATTTTTTTCAACACATGGTCCATGTAATTTGATCATTAAAGTCCAGAAGCAGAATTGAGAATGTCAGGCAGCCCAATAATGTTTTGGTAAAGGAATATGTCAAATTATTTGCTTTAGTGAGGGAATCATTGATTTATTAAACACGTTTTCCCTTAAGACTGTGGACAGAAAACTCATCAACATTTTTTTGGCAAATTGTAAGACACTGTTAATGCCACAGAAAATATACATTTTCAATATAAATGAGGAGGAGAAAGATTTCCTCAGTGTACTAGGTATGGTGAGATCTTAAACTCATGTCAGATGAGCTTGATTATGATATCAATGCATCCAACAAACAAAGGGTTGAAAGTGTATAAGTATAACCATATATGAACTAAGATTCTATCCTAATTTGAGTGAGTTCTTGTCAAGTTTAAATTAATTCTTAACTTGTTTTAATGCATATGCTAGTTATAGAATTCATAGTGTCATAGAACACAGAAGGAGGCAATTCAGCTCATTGTGCCTGAAAGAATTATCCAAGTAGCCCCCTGTTCTTTGTCCATAGCCCGACAGATTTTTCCTTTTCAAGTATGTATCAGTTCTCATTTGAAAATTAATACTGAATCTGGGGGAAGTAATAGACTTGTCATGTTTTGAAATTGCAATTGCATTGTGCATTATGTATTCTAGAGGCTGCTGTAGAACACACATGCTAGCAAAGGGAAAGTGAAACTAAAACAGGCAGAATAAAGGAGAAGCCTTTATGTTCAGCTGTTGCAGTCTTTCTCTCTCTGTCTTTGCTTCATATCCTATACCAAACTTGGTTAAACCTTACTCAAGTGCCATGGACATTACAAAGGTGTGCTCACAGGGAGCACAAAGCAAAAAATTAAGGCAACAGTGTTGTAGCTGTATCTCCAACATATGCTTCCTTTGTGCAGAAATGTTTTCCCCCAAAAAACTGAGATTTACCCTAATTGTTGCTATTCTTAACTTAAATATTTTAGGATTTACTGCCCAACCACTTGTTTTGCCAGGGGAAAGAGGGAAAAAAAGAGTGAAGTTCTGATGATAGGTCATCGACCTGAAAGGTTAACTCTGTTTCTCTCTCCACACATGTTGCCTGACTTGAAGACTTCCAGCATTTTCCACTTTTATTTCAGATTTCCAGCATCCGCAGTATTTTGCTTTTGTAAGGAAAGACTGAACTTTTACGTATCTAAAACCTATCATGTGTTCAGGACATCCCAAAGAGCTTCACAACAAAAGCAAAAAAGCAGGACAAATCTAACCTGGCCAATTACCGCCCCATCAGTCTACTCTCGATCATCAGCAAAGTGATGTAAGGTGCCGTCGACAGTGCTATCAAGCGGCACTTACTCAGCAATAACCTGCTCACCGACCATAAGTTTGGGTTCTGCTAGAGCCACTCAACTCCAGACCTCATGACAGTCTTGGTCCAAACATGGACAAAAGAGCTGAACTCGAGAGATGAGGTGAGCTGAGAGTGACTGCTCTCGATATCAAGGTGGCATTTGACTGAGTATGGCATCAAGGAACTGGAGTCAATGGGAATCAGGGAGAAAACTCTCCACTGGTTGGAATCATACCTAGCACAAAGGAAAATGGTTGTGATTGTTGGAGGTCAATCATCTCAGTCCCAGGACATTGCTGCAGGAATTCCTCAGGGTGGTGTCCTAGGCCCAAACATTTCCAGCTGCTTCATCAATGACCTTCCCTCCATCATAAGGTCAGAAGTGGAGATGTTCACTGATGAGTGCATAATGTTCAGCACCATTCGCGACTCCCCAGATACTGAAGTAGTCTGTGTCCATATGCAGTAAGACCTGGACAACATGCAGGCTTGGTCTGATAAGTGGCAAGTTACATTCGTTTCACACAGGTGCCATTTAATAACTATCTCAAGCAAGAGAGAATCCAACCATCTCCCCTTGACATTCAATGGCATTACAATCACTGAATCCCCCACTATCAACATCCTGGGGGTTACCATTGAACAGAAACTGAACTGGACCAGCCATATAAATACTGTAGCTACAAGAGCAGATCAGAGACTGAGAATTCTGAGGTGAGTAACACACCCTCTGACTTCCAAAAGCCTGTCCACCATCTAAAAGGCACAAGTCAGGAGTGTGATGGAATACTCTCCACTTGCCTGGATGAGTGCAGCTCCAACAACAGTCAAGAAGCTCAATACCATCCAGGACAAATCAGCCTGCTTGATTGGCACCCCATCCACCAGCTTCCATCTGCAAGATGCACTGCAGCAACTTATCAAGGCTCCTTCGACAGCACCTGTACCACATAGAAGGACAAGGGCAACATATGCATGGGAACACCACCACTTGCAAGTTCCCCTCCAAGCCGCACACCATCCTGACTTGGAATTATATCACCGTCCATCACTGTCACTTGGTCAAAATCCTGGAACTCACTTCCTAACAGCACTGTGGGTGTGCCTACACCACATGGACTGCTGCAGTTCAAGAAGGCGGCTCGACACCACCTTACCAAGGGCAATTAGAGATGGGCAATAAATGCTGGCCTGGCCAGCAACGTCCACATCCATGAAAGAATAAAAAAATTCAGTTAGTTTTGAAATCTTTAAGTAAGTATAACAGCCAACTTGCACACTACAAGGTCCCATAGACAGCAGTTAACTAAATGACCAGTTAATTTGTTTTGGCTGAGGGAGGAATGGCGGCAGGTCACCAGGAAATCTTCCAAGCTGCTCGTAGAATAGCACCAAGGGAATCTCGTACACCTGAACAAGCAAATAGAGTCTGGGATTAGCATCTGCAACAATGCAGCACTACCTCAGCTACACTGAAGTGTCAGCCTGGAATATGTGCTCAAGTGCCTGGGTTGTGGATGGAACCTTTTGATTTGAAGCCAAGCTGACACTTCGGAAGGCAGAATATTATCATTAAATCAAGTGTTTTGACAATCAATTATCTTGGCATATCCTTAATAATGTAAGAAATACTAAAGCTTACATATATGTTATAGTGAAGTAAGGATTAACTTCATTCATATTAGGATAAATCTTAGTGAACATGCTGCTAAATTTGTGCCTGTTAACTCCGTGCACAGCTGTCTTTCAGAACTAGTCCATTCATTCTGAACAGATAGATTTGCTAAACTGACCCAATCTAACAAAATGTAATATTCTGAACAAAATTTTGAATAGGGTAGTGATCTCTGGAAAATGCATAAGTTAAACAAAATTACACAAGTCTAATGAACAACAGCTCCCACTCCAAAGAATTATTATGCTTATTCTTGTATGAATTGGAGGCCTAATTGCCATATCATTAGGTTATTAGCTTGAATGCGAAGATTGCAGCTTGAAAGTTTTCAAATCCTGCATGTTGACTGACCAACTTTGCATACTCTGGCTCCAATCAAAAATTATCCGCATTGCAGTCTCCAAGAGAACCACCAAACCAGTCATCTAACTCTTCAAACTTAAAGCCTCAGGACCACTGCATTCAGCTCGAAGCCAGCTGAATCACCAAACCCCAATGACTATATATCCCTTTTTTCTATGGGCTATAACTCAACCAATCTGCTTTTCACCACTCTGTAACCTATTTATGTGTGTAACCTCCAGAGTGTGTGTGACAATGAAAGTTAACACATTGTTTATTATTTTATGAGTTTGGTTTAGGTACAATAAAGTTACCCTTTTTGTTAACTCAAGAAAGCCTATTCGATTGGTTCTTGTTATGATCATAGTAAGTAAGTAATCAAACACCAACTGAATTGGCCAGTACATCCACTTTAAGAAAGATTAAAATCTATTGTGGTCTAACAAGGAGAGGAAAAAAAAGAGGGAAGCCCTTCAACCCTTCCTCACTTGGCCATAACAGAAATATGGGGGCTCACGTCTGGGATCAAACCCAAAGACAAACGGGAAATTGGAAGTGCGAAACTAAGTTGATCCCTAGCAATCATTTAAAAACTACAATACAGGTTTTCTTGTGGTTTACAGTGCTGGAGTACTAAAATGTCCACATTTGAGGCCAGTACCGTCCTAGAACAGAGTGAAGTAACCTGGACCAGTTTGAAAGCCCTATCTGTTGAAGAGTTGAGGAATGTAGCTGGACAGTTATAGATTACTATCTGTTGAAAGGTTAGGAAGCCTGAAATCCTAAAACTTGTGGCCAACCATTTTAAAATTGATACTGAAGAACTGGAGACAGGCATAGAATCTGAAACTGAAAAAGTAACATTAGCAAAGGTACAACTAGAACAGAGGAGACTAGAATTAGAATTCCAGAAGGAGAAAGAGCAGACAGAGTTTCAGGAAAGAGAGAAAGAAAGAGCTTTCCCGTGAAGGGAGGAAAGAGAAAAAGAAAAGGAGGAAAGCGAAAAAGAAGGGAGGAAAGGGAAAAAGAAAGAGCTTCCCAAAGGAAGCTAAGGCAGCTCGAACTGAATAGGGGAAGACCCAATGCACCCAGTGATGACACCACTGGTGAGCAAGTTATCCCTAGCTCAGAACCGCGTGCTGAGCTCTTAAAGTTCTCCCAGTGGATACCAAAGTTCAATGAGGGGGATGTGGAAGTATTTTTCATCTCTTTGAAAAGTTTGCAAAACATTTGAATGGCCGGTAGACAGCTGGACACTGTTATTTCAAAGCAAACTAAAAGAAAAAGCCCATGAGGTTTCTTCAACTGTTGCCTGATGAGAATTCATCAGATTATGAGATGACTAAAAATGCTATCCTGGGCGCATATGAATTAGTACCGGAGGCATACCGCCAAAAGTTCTGAACTCTTCGAAAGCAGCCTGAACAAACTTACATCAAGTTCGAAAGGGTTAAGCAATTCACTTTCGACCGATGGATACGGGCACTTAAGATAGAGTCCACACATGAAAACCTCAGAGCGGTGATCCTTCTCGAGGAGTTCAAAAATGTGATTCCTCTTTTCATAATAAACCACGTGCAGGGACAGAAGGTTTCAAGAGCCAGGCAGGCAGCAATACTTTCTGATGATTATACACTTATTCATGAGCCCTTGCCCCAAGGAAAACCCTTTCCTAGTCACCTCAAAAAAACTGAAAAGGATAGAAGGTGGGAGGGTGGTAGGAGGATGAACAGCCATGGGAGAGAAGGGAGAGCTGGAAACACAAGGCTCCCTCCTCAGGTCTAAAAGGAAGGTGCTGAGAACAGGAGTGACACCCGGAAGCCTGTATGTTTCAATTGTAAGAAGGCAGGTCACATTTGAGCTGACTGTTGGAAATTACTGGGAAAACCCATAGGTTTAGTCAGGGTACACTAGACCAGTGCAGAAAAAGGGACCCTGATGGAAAGCACAGCAGACCAGGCTGTGGCTTTAACTGCAGCAGTAAAAACAAGTAAACCTACCACTGAGAGTGTGAGAAAACTTAACAAAATCCCTGAGAGTTACCAGGATTTTGTGTCCAGAGGAAAAGTGACGCCATACCCCTCAAATGAGTCGAGTAAACCATAGTCATACTTAGGGATACAGGGGTCACCCATTCCCTCCTGCTGGGAAAAGGCATGACCTTTCCTCCAGAGAGTGAATTGAATGCTAGAGCACTAGTAAACAGTATCGGAGGAAAGTATATGCCCATACCTTTATACCAGGTGCGGTTGGAGTGCAACGTTGTTTCTGGACCAGCAACTACGGGGAATGTCCCTAGTTTACCTTTGGAAATTGTCAACCTGCTCCAGGCTAATGATCTGGTGGGGTCAAAGGTGGTAACTTCCCCAGTTGTTTTAGAGAGACTGAAAGAGGTCAGGGCTACAGAGCAGTTATAGGAAAAGGTTCCTGGCCGATTTTCCTGACTGTGTGGTGACCCAGTCCATGGCCAAACAAGCTCCGACAGAGGAGGCTGAATTGGCAATGCAGACAGATGACCCTACTGTCTGGTTATCTGAAAACTTCTTTGGGAAGTTAGAGGACTCAAAGGATGTGTTAAATAGGTCTTCCTTGTTTGAGGCTCACCAAGCTGACCCAGGGTTAAAAAAATGTTAGCATGGACTGCCCAAGCTGAAGCTGAAGCATAGGGAGTTCCAGAGTACTATTAGTTAAAGGATGAGGTGCTGATGAGGAAGTGGAGACTTCCTCATAGACCTGCAGTCGAAGAGTGGACAGTGGTTCACCAGGTAGTGGTGTCGCCGAGCTACCATAGAAAAATATTGAGGATAGCCCACGAAGTTCCAATGACGAGATGTCATGCTAGGTCCCCACCTGCCAAGAATGAGGCACATTAATGTTGTCATGAACATTGATTTTAAACTGTTACTGAAGTGAGGGGAGGGCCTTTTGAACAGATCAGCCGTGGCTGGAAAATACATTTGCATATTAACAGACGGTGTTTGGAAGGACAAAGCAGCCATTCCCTGACATTCAACCCACAAAGAACTTTCGATTGCCAGACATTGAAGGTGGGAGAGCTCGCATTCCAGGTTGACTGCTAAGATGGCCAAATACACAAACGGACATGGTCAAACTAGCTAGTCACATGACTAACCTGCTGGGCAACCTGTATTTTTTGTATTTGTACAAACAGTTTGGGCAGAGTGTCTGCTTGCCCCTGGACTGAGAAGATCTCTCTCCTGTTTGCTCTCATCTCTTTCTCACAAGCTTCGGAATCCACTGAAGACACATGAACTCCAAGAGAAAAAAGTCTCCTGCAGTGAATAAGGTTCAAGAAGAATACTGGACCCCAATGAAAAGCAAGTTCTACCTACAATCAAGGACTCTACAGTGAGCTCGAAGAACCGTAACAACAACTCTTTAGGTATTGCCTCAAACCTTTCCTCTTTATTTTTCTTCTGCTCTTTTTTGTCTCTATTTGCATCTGCGTATCACATATGCATGCTAGCATGGGGCGCGGCATGTATCCGTAGGCATTAACCAAATTAGTGTTTAAGTTTAATAAATTTCAACTTTTCTTCTTTAAACCTAAGAAAGCCTGTTTGTGCTAGTTTCTTTGCCTTATAATTGGAAAGTGATGAACAAGGATTCACCAAGGGGGAACTAAAAACACTGTTTGTTTGAAATTAAACTTTGTTACAGTAAGACGAGGTGAAGGCTGAAAGGGAACCCTAGACCTCTTTCTCACCTGGTCGTAACACTAGACATGTCAGTATCAGCAAAACACAAGCCAGCATCAGACAGCATTTTCACTTGCCACAACTCCACAAGGATGTGGTGGAGTTCTGTAAGACTTGTCACATGTGCCAGCTTGGGGGAAGCCTCAACCTGCACCCCTAATTCCCAATCCAGCTTTTGGGGAACCGTTCAGCAGAGTGCTGGTAGATTGTATGCGACCTCTTCTGAGAACATAAGGGAGCTACCAGTATCTTCTCACCATTATTGATGTGGCTGCTCAATTTCCAGTGGCTATCCATCTGAAAACTATCTCTGCCAAGGTCGTGGTGAAAGGGCTAACCCAATTCTTCATCCGATATGGGCTATCTGTTGAGATCCAGTCCGGTCAGGGCACAAATATTATGTGCAGTATTTTTCAAAAGGTA
The DNA here is from genome assembly GCF_036365525.1 of Heterodontus francisci. NCBI lineage: Eukaryota > Metazoa > Chordata > Chondrichthyes > Heterodontiformes > Heterodontidae > Heterodontus > Heterodontus francisci. Next base: position 109,998,561 of record NC_090376.1, read on the forward strand.
TAGCCCAGCTAAAGTTCTCAACCTAAAGACAATGATCAGGGAATACTGCTATGAGTACTCCCATGGCTAGGACAAAGGGCTGTATTTCTTATTTGTGCTGCCAGAGACTCAATTAATGAGTCCACTGGCTTTCATCCCTTTGAATTAGTTAATAGACACGAGTTGAGAGGTCCTCTAAAACTAATCAAGGAGAAGTTTTTGGGACACTGGGATGCGTCTTCCCTGTTCGACTACATCTCCATGTTCCGAGATCGGCTCACGTGAGCCTGTGCGATGGCTCAGGAACATTTAACAACCTCCCAGACAACTATGAACAGGCAGGTGGATAAACATTTCAGCCCGGAGACCATGTGTTAGTGCTATTACCAATTCAGGGAAAACCATTGAAAGCCTGGTTCAGTGGTCTGTACAGAGTAATAAAAAGAATTAGCCAGGTGAATTATATAATTGACACCCCAAATTGGAAAAATCAAAGGCTGTGCCACATCAATATGTTAAAACGGTATCAGAGCCGGGAAGGGGACAAACAAGCGCAGATCTGTCAGGCAGTAATGAAAGAGGAGGGCGAAGGGGACAGTGAGGACGAGTTAGAGGGAGGCCTGGAGGATTTCCAAATCAAGCCCCCTACCGTCTGGTTAGCTAACACTGAAATGTTAGGGAAATTAGACACCGTACTCTCCTATTTAAACACAGAACAGAGAGGAGAGCTAACAAGGCTGCTCACAGCATTTAAAGGGATCTGCAAGGACAAACCAGAGTGCACAATGCTTACCCTACATGCTGATGTAGGAGAGACCCCTTCCATAAAACAAAATCCCTGTCACCTAGGTCCCAGGAAACTGACCCAGGTTCAGGAGGAAAATCAGAATGAATACCTAGAAATTAAAATTTAATTCTGAAGGGAGACACAGAAAGGCTCATAAGCCAAATAAAAACCCCAGGCTCGAAAAGGTGTTTGTGGCAGATTTGGAGGGTGGTGATGGTGGTGGTGACTGCAAGTCAAGTATCCTAACTGAGGAGGAATGGTGGGCCAAGCTAGATGAGCACAGAAAAAAAATGCACAAAAAGCATGGGATGATCTTCACAAAGTTATGAACAACTTTCAATCCAGAGTTGAATTCACTGATATAGGGAAACTAAAAAGGAAAATATTGTCCAACTACACAAAGAAATTCAGTATATGCTGGAGCACAAGCTGATTGAGCCCAGTCAAAGCAGTTGGAGTTCCCCAGTTGTGCTCATGCACAATCCCAGATTGAAAAAACAAGAGTTTGGCTATGACAGTGAGACTGATGAGTGTGTGTGTACAGTTTATTTTTAATTTGTGACCCCATAATAAAATGTCCCTGTGGCCACATTTCATTTTACATTGTGGAGAGGTATTACACCAATGTGCTTTGTTGAATGATAATTTTCTTTGCTCCACTAGCTGGAGATCTGAATTTGAATTTTTTTTTAAAGGCATTTTCAAAAGACAAGCTGCCAGCTATGTCATCCTATCAGCTTAAGATGATTACCTAGTTTACAACACTGTATCCTACATTGCAAAGGACTGTGAGGAGGGAGACGAAATATGTGCTCAGCCCCCAGCAAGAACCAAGACCCAGGAAGTTTGAAGGAACTACCTGTTAACTCAGCAAGTAGAGAAGCACTGTTAACTACTACGTTTGAATGACATGTGACAATCCCCTCCCCATCTGTGATTTTAAGCTGGTGTTTTCTCTGCAGCAGCGGAGAAGTAACTGGACTCTGACATGAGCAGACCCTAAGTGGGGGTCTCTCTCTCTCTCGCCATTCCAGCTTGAAAGCTTTCAAATCCTGCTTGTTGACTGGCCAACTTTGCAAACTCCAGCTACAATCAGAAATCCCATTGAAGGAAATCATTCACATCGCAGTCTCCAAGAGACCAACGAACCAGTCATCTACTTCTTCAAACTAAAAGCCTCAGGACCACTGAATTCCGTTCAATGCTAGCTGAATAACCAAATGCCATGGACTGTATACCCCTTTTTTCTATGAACTATAACTCAACCAATCTACCTTTCCCCACCCTGTAACCAATTTGTGTGTGTGTAAATCTCCAGAGTGTGTGTGTGAGAGAGTGAACGTTGATGTGTTGTTTATTATTTTATTAGTTCCATTTCAGTACAGTTAAGTTAACCTCTTTCTTTTTTAACTCAAGTAAACTTGTCTAATTGGTTCATGTTATGATCAGAGCAAATAAGTAATTAAACACCTACTGAATTGGCCAGTACATCCACTTTAAGAAGAACTAAACTAGTTGTGGTCTCACAAGGAGAGAGAAAAGAGGGAAGCCCTTCAACCCCTCCTCACTTGACCATAACAATAACATTTTGCAATCTTCTTAAAGTCAATATCTAATTGATCTCCCATGACACCACACATAGATGGTCAAGAACAAATACTGTGCTCCTATCAAGTAGGGTTAGAGAATGGAGGAATGGTGGATCTACACAGAGAAAGGGGAAACAGTGGTGGAGAACGAGGAAGAAGGGAGAGAAGAGAGGCAAAGGGGGAATAAAGAAGGAGGAGGACAGAGAAAGGGACTGGAGTAAGGGAATAAGAAAAGTAAGGTAACAGTGAAGGGAGTACCTTCATTAGTGGAATGTATTGGAAAAGCTTGAAGCGGGGCAGAGGGGTTGAAAAAGTTCCCCAGCAGAGACTAGCTCTTCTTGGAAAGTACAATAGATGGCATCGGAAGGAGGAAAGTATCTCATGAGTTTTGTGGCATGGGAGTGGTGGTTGGTGTTATGAAAGTGACTTTGTTTTGCTAAAAATTATTTTTTAAGAAAGGTATTTATAGTTAAGCTAAATAAAAAAATTTTTAACCAAGGGGCAGTGAGGGTTGGAAAGGCAACAGTATTAGTGTTTATCATTTGGCTCAGGCTAGGCTTAAGGCAGAAGCCATGGCAACAGGGGCAGAAAATTGACAATTTTTCTTTGATTGGACAAGTGCAGTAGCAGGCAGAGAACATTTGAGTGAGCAAAAAACTGCCAAGCTGTTTGGTTATCAGTCACCGTGTGTGTCAAACCTGGAGAAGAAGTTAAGAAAGAACAGAAGATCACAACCCAGCTTTGTTTTCCAATATCTCGGAAGGATCCTGTGAAGTCCACTGTGAATTTGTCTTGTTTCCTGTATTCCAAGAAGGCCTGCTAAATAATTTTCAATGCCGCCTGAAGAGAACTAATTTCTAGAAGATTCTGAAGATCCTAAAGATTCGTGTGCTCAGAAGTTAGACTGTATGCCAGTTTGGAACAACATATCTCATATGCTGTTTACTTCAAAAAAAAAATGAGTGAGTAATCTACCCAAGCTCTTTTTGTTTGTAACAGAGCTCTGATCCAAAAATCCTTTTAATTTTTCCGGTTAACCAATTTATGTATAGGAATATACATGGGTGTGTGAGTGCAAGTGCTGCAGGGACTAAGGTACAAAGGGTCATTAAAGATTGGTTCAGGTAGAAAAAAAGACTTTTAAAAAATTTGTTGGATATTTAAAATTTTGATCTATGCACTATTGTTTTACTTCATTACTAGTTAAAACTTGTTTCATAATAAATTGTTAATTTTGTTGTTCAGTGAAGATGCCTGGTTAGCGTGTTCTACTCTGGGGGGAAAATAGTGTATCCCATTGACTGTTTCAATAAGTGAAAAATTTAAAGAATATGTTGTGACTTGTGGAGAAGTGGGACTGAATTAACAGTGTACTCCTCCCCTCTCAGTCATAGCAATGGGTATATGTGCAGTTGGAAAAATATGTCAGTGGATCAGGAGGCCTTGATTTTTCTACCATTAACAGGGTTCTGGCCACACACCACTGACCACCTCCAGGTGCTTACCCATTGTCTCTCGAGATAAGGAGGCCAAAGAAGAAAGAAGGGAATACAAAGATCCCAATTTTATTACAAATTCCACAAGGAGCAGATTTTTAAATAAACTTTCAAACAGTGAGGAGTTGCTATTATTTAAGTTTGAAGATGTTTCTTCTTTTAAAATAGAGATGTCTGCCTGTCTACCTGCACTTGCAAGGTTTATTCATTTCTAAAGAGGCACAGATTATCTCACTTAGTTCCTGAGATAAAGCATTGTAATGTTGTCAGTGTTAGCAAAGCTTAACACTGAAAACTGGGGGGAGTCAGTGATCACACGGGGTGGGTAGTTGGAGACTGCAGGGATTGGAGGGAGTCAGAGATCAGGAGGACAGAGAAAATCAGAGACTGGAGGGGGTAGGAGGAGTTGTAAGTTGGGGGTGTGAGGGAAGTTGGAGATTGCGGAGGGTCGGGGCCATGGGGAGGACGGGAGAGGGGTCAGCCAATCATTGGGTGTGTAAAGAGATTAGCTTGTTGGACTGGGAGGAAATGCTCCTGCTCCTCCTGGCCCACGTGCAATGCTGTAAATACACTTACGTCAAGGTGGTAAGGCCCTTCCTGCCTCCTTTTGCCTACCAGGTTTCCCAAGCCCTGGAAACCCAGCTGCCATGGGTTAAAAATAGAAATCCAGTTAAAATGAAGCACACAGCCTCCTTAAAAGATTTTACAGTGTGATCTGTCTCAAACCCACCCATCCTTCGGGATTAAAATGTCCCCTATTGTCTCAGTATGAAATTGCAACTATGCTGTTAGCCAGGGTATTGCTATGGTTAGGGACTGCTAATGTTAGCTAACATTTTAACAAATGATGAAAGATGAATTTATGATTGATGTCAATAAGTTCTTCATTGCAAAGTGTGATCAATATTTAAAACTGACTTCCAGGTAATCCAGTAGAGGCATCATAATACACAATTGAATATAATGATGACAGAATGTTGTGGGTTCTTCTGGATGAATGAATTAAGACAGGCTTACTGGTCTGCAGTGTCCATTTCTATCTTTTCAGTGCCAATATATATCTTGTTTATAACACATTTTGATTAATTTTACTTGTTCATCTTATTAATCCTTTTAAAATATTGAGATAATATTGTGGTTTAATTCAGGGAAAGCTGACCATCTCAAAACTGCTGATGCAGGGAATATGATACAGAATTGCTGTACTATGACATAGTTTGCCTCCTGTTCCTGCACCGTCACCTTAGGAGAACTCCAATGTTTTACCCCTAAGCCACTTCTGTTCACTTTTTGCATGCTGTTCCTTAACAACAGCAACTGGAGGCTTGGGGTCACCATCCAAATGTATGCTGATGACATCTGGATCTACCTTTCCTCCATCATCCTCAACAGCATTGATGCCCATTGTACTGTCTGACTAATTTTGCAATGTGTATCAGCCAAACTTGGTCTATCTTAAAATTAACAAGACTGTTCAACTCCTGCCAAAATCCCACAACTGAGTTCTCAATTCCATCCCATCCTCAGGTGTACACTCAGGCTAAATCTGATGATGTGCAACCCTTCGTGTCTTTTTGGCCTTAAGCTGAGCTTTAGCCCCCAAATATTATTCCATATCAGTATTACCTATTTCCAAACCAAGCACCTGTCTTTGCTCTTACCTGACCCCAGCACCACTGAAAGTTTGATCCAACTATTCATCACATCCAGACTCAACTTTACCAATGCTTTTCTCTCCAACCTTTCAAGTTCCACCCTTTAAACAACAACACGTCTAAATCTCTTACTGAATCCCACTCTTCTGCTACACTTCCCTTTGCCAACTCTATTTCCTTCTTGTCCCCAAATGAATTGAATTCAAAAAAATTCATCCTATTTACAAAACTCTCCATGGCTTCACTCCAGCCTACTTCTGCAACCTCTTCCAGCCCTATCTCATAATGTGATGGCTCTACGCTTCTGTCTCTGGCCTCCTCCCTCAACATCACTTTCTGTGCAAAAGCTTTGAACCATCTTGGAATTACATCCCAGAAACCCTTCCCGAAAGCCCTCGATGTTGCACGACAGAGACACACACAACACAGGTCTGGAGAACAAAGTGAAGAAAAGCAGAGAGCAGAACAGTAAAGAGGAGAACAGGGGATTTCATTTCATCAATGTGCAGATGGTATGCAACCACCAGAAGATGATTCATTGGGAGCTGTCACGATGGATTCATACTGCAGCTTTCCAACATTCCAATCTTATTGTACCAGTAAACAGAGTTAAGGGCTGGCTTGTAGACTACAAAGGATACCCTCTTTAAACTTGGCTCAGAGCAATATAATAAGAGCCACATGACCACCAGATGTGTCACTGAGCAAGCCATTGACATGCTGAAAATGTGCTTCAGATTCTGAGGTAGGTCTGAAGGCTTCCTTCAGGATTTTCCAGCCAGGGTCTCCAGGATGATAGATATGCTGGATTCTGCTTAACATTGCACAGTAAGAGACTCTCAGCAAGCATCTTGTGATGCGAATATTGAAGAAGAGAAGGAAGAGGATGAGATCCACTCCCACCTCCACCACTACACTTTTTACAAAATTGTCTTTGAATGAAACATACAGCATTGCACCTCTACCCAATGGGTCCTGTCATTTGTTGACATTGATTACAAAGCAAGTGAATGGGTGATTTGACACTCAGGATACAATACTGGGCAAGGCATGGGAGTAGTGCTAATAAATACATTTTTTGTGACTTTACAAAAGAAGGAAACTTAACCAACATAACATTGTGTCAAACACTCAGGTGCAATCCCTTGGTGAGTTACAATTTCTTTAACTGAAGCTTCCTTCACTTCTGTGTGGTGCATCGCATGTGGTCTCAGCAGAGATAGAGGCAGGCTGCTGACAAACTTTCTTTGACTGCTGAGATGCTTTTAACCTATAGATTCTATAGACTCTGGAACAGTTCCTACAGATTGGAGGGTAGCTAATGTAACTCAACTATTTAAAAAGGGAGGTAGAGAGAAAGCAGGGAATTATAGACCAGTCAGCCTGACGTCGGTAGTGGGGAAAATTCTAGAGTCCATTATCAAAGATTTTATAGCAGAGCACTGAGAGAACAGTGGTAGAATCGGGCAGAGTCAGCATGGATTTACGAAAGGGAAATCATGCTTGACAAATCTACTAGAATTCTTCAAGGATGTAACTAGTAGAGTTGATGAGGGGGAGTCAGTGGAAGTGGTTTATTTGGACTTTCAGAAGGCTTTCGACAAAGTCCCACATAAGAGATTAGCGTGTAAAATTAAAGCACATGGGATTGGGGGTAGTGTATTGCGATGGATAGAAAATTGGTTGGCGGACAGGAAACAAAGAGTAAGGATAAATGGGTCTTTTTCCGAATGGCAGGCAATGACCAGTAGGGTACCGCAGGGATCAGTGCTAGGACCCCAGCTATTTATAATATACATTAATGATTTAGATGAGGGAACTAAATGTAATACCTCCAAATTTGCAGATGACTCAAAACTGGGTGGGAGAGTGAGTTGTGAGGAGGATGCAGAGAGGCTTCAGGGTGATTTGGACAAGTTGAATGAGTAGGCTAATGCATGGCAGATGCAGTATAACGTAGATAAATGTGAGGTTAGCCACTTTGGTAGCAAAAACAGGAAGGCAGATTATTATCGGAACGGCTATAAACTGAGGGAGAGGAATATGCAATGAGATCTGGGTGTCTCGTACACCAGTCGCTGAAGGTAAGCATGCAGGTCCAACAGGCGGTAAAAAAGGCAAATGGTATGTTGGCCTTCATAGCGAGAGGATTCGAGTACAGGAGCAGGGATGTCTTGCTGCAATTATACAGGGCCTTGGTGAGGCCACACCTGGAATATTGTGTGCAGTTTTGGTCTCCTTATCTGAGGAAGGATGTTCTTGCTATAGAGGGAGTACAGCGAAGGTTTACTAGACTGATTCCTGGGATGGCGGGACTGACGTATGAGGAGAGATTGAGTCAGTTAGGAGTATATTCGCTGGAGTTCAGAAGAATGAGGGGGGAATCCACAGAATCCTATAAAATTCTAACAGGACTTGACAGGGCAGATGCAGGAAGGATGTTCCCAACGGTGGGGGAGTCCAGAACCAGGGGTCATAGTCTAAGGATACGGGGTAAACCTTTCAGGACTGAGATGAGGAGAAATTTATTCACCCAGAGAGTGGTGAGCCTGTGGAATTCACTACCACAGAAAACAGTTGAGGCCAAAACATTGTATATTTTCAAGAAGGAGTTAGATATAGCTCTTGGGTCTAAAGGGTATGGGGCGAAAGCAGGAACACGTTACTGAGTTGGATGATCAGCCATGATTATAGTGAATGGCGCAGCAAGCTTGAAGGGCTGAATGGCCTACTCCTGCTCCTATTTTCTATTTTTCTAACCTATGAACCTCTGGGTTTCAAAGCCCCTGAGAGCCTGGCCAAAGACTGCTGCACCTGCAACTGTGCTGGTGCAGACTCAGCCATCAGCAGACAAGGCAATTTGTCTGGTATTGGCTGAGGGGTGGGGCTTGACAATGGGTGAGAAGTGGAATTGCTTTGAGCAGAGTATTCACTTCTATGTCTCCTGTCACCATGATCTTTCTCCTGGGTCAGTGCCACATCACTCCTACCATTCTCCTGGAGAACAGCTTGGTGAAGGTCAATGTTGTATTGTAAGGCCAAGAATAAGGTATATTTCATCCTGTATAGAGAGGCAGATATCTCCTTGATCATGACCTGCCTGGACTCATTTGATACCGTGCTTGAAATTCTAAAGAGGTAGCTACTCATTCCATGGCAAATATTCTTGCAATTCCCTGCAACACCAATACACAAGTATTGCATTCCTCTATCCCTCTCCGCTATTGTGGAGAGTGTGTGTGGCAAGTCTGCCAGTAACTCGCAAAGTTACTGCTGTAACTCCTTCTCAACAATGGCCCCTGGGGTTCAGCATCTGTGTCCAGCTGAGCAGAGCACTGAGAGGATTGCGGACTCTCCAGTGCTGTCCCTGCCACCTGTCTCTGCTCATGCTCATTTGTAAATTGTGAATCACCAGGTGAAAACCAAACTAACTACAAATGGGCCCATCGAAATGCAAATATTGGTACTGGCTATACGTCCTGTGATGATACACCTTCAGAAGTAATAAGGTCCTCTTTGGAATTGTTGACATGCAGTTCCACTGACTCTTGCTCTCTGCATGAAGGCCCTACAAGACAAAAGAAAGTGAAATAAATTAGTTGTGGCCAAGTGATGATCTTGATAATTACCATAATCAGGCTTGTCATAGTTCAGTCTTTGATGAAATTTAGGCAATATGTGTCAGAAATATTTTTATTTCTATCACCAGGCAGCTGTGAGTTCCCAGTGTCTCTATCCTTGATTGAGAGGGCTGCAGATGTGCCAATCATCTCCCTGGCCTCATCCTCTGCAGGTGTGGATTGCACATTTTGTGGTGAGCCACCTCCAGTCCTCTCTCTTTCCCTTGCATTTTACACAATCTTCTCCTGCAAGGAGTAAAATAACAGACCTGTGAGTGACTGAAGGTCAGCTATTCCTCCCATGGATGCAGTGCAATCATTGAGGGTGACTATCAGATAGATGCATCACATTGCATAAGGATTGGGGTGAGTGACAGTGGTTGATGGATGCATAGGGAGTCGTGTAGAAAGTGAAGGGTAGGGTGCTGAAACTTCAGTTGTTGCGATGAGTAAATTCATGGGAGTATGCTTGGCAAGATAGAATAAAAGAGGGGTGGGGGTGGTCGAATAACATAGGGACTCACAGTCCATGACTTGGTTAGGTCATTATAATACTTTCTGCACTTGATCCAAGTCCAGACACATTGCACCGGCTGTTCACCTTCTCAGCCAACACTAACAACGCCTTCTTGGCTACAGCACCAAGTTTCTTCCTTGCATAGCTGGCGAAAAGTATGCCCCTCCTACTCCTTACTATAACCAGCAATAATTCAAGGCAAGCATCATTGAATCTGGGTGCTGGCCTTGCTTTTTGTGAATCCATGCTAAATACCTCCTTGATCCTCTAAATTCCATTTCTGCATGATCATTTGAAAATGTGGACTTCAGTGGGTGAGTGTCACACCTGCTGTGCAGCTTGGAGACGCAAATTTCTGAAGGAAAAATTTAATGATTTAGCCAGTCAATATTGGAGAAGCAAACCCACAAACTTTACTTCCATGTTTCGCTCAATCCCACCCACCCCAAACTCCAAGGTTGGTTAGGAACCAGCCTTTGCATTAATATCAGGACCATGGTCTGCAGAGAGAATACATCAGAAATTCATTTGAATAATCAGAAAGGCATGTACTGCGCACACCAACATTTTTGATATGGGCTCCCAGTGGGCGAGGCTCACTGCTTTGAAATTTCACACCATAAAATTACCTTTTAGCTTCCAAAGGTGGAAATATATTTAATTTCCCACCAATGATAAATTCTAACATTGTTGAGTACACAAATCACATGGAAATCACTCAATTACCTAACTAGGGGGTAAACAACAATATTTCAAGCTGCTACAGCTTTGGAGGGATAATTTTCCAAATTTGCACTGCCAACAGGAGCCTTGCCAATCAGAAGCACATATTAACAAATTGTGCACAGTGCATGAATTACAGATATGCATTTCTGATGGCCAACACTCCTCCTAGGCAATGTAAAGGTAGAAATTTACACCTTTTATGGTGAGTTGCAGTTACTGTACAATTCAGTGAAAAATTCAAACTTGTGATGGTGCTTTGGGAAGAACAGCTGCATCCTTAATGATTGGATTCAGCAGGCCATTGATTATCACATAAAGCCAGCTATGTTCAAAAATCAGTGATCTCCTTGGTTCACCTGCTCCAAACCAGCCATTCAAAACAAAAGACAACTGCTTATCTCAGTTTATGCTGTGTTTTAAAAATGCTGCCAAAAAATCTACCTAAATGACAATTGAGCAAGTTCACTCGCGAACAGCAGCAGACGGAGACTAGAATTGTGTGGATTTGTCGTCTTTTCTGCAGGGAAATTATGGTCTATTTTCATTATGATCACGGAGACTCTCTTTTCTCCCAATTCTTTCCCACTGCTGCTCTCAACTCCTGGCAATTCATACTGGCAAGCAAGGGGGAATTTTATGTTCTCCCCTGTGGCATGTTTGGAGGTGGAGAGACCATAAAATCGGGTGGGATGGTGGCGGGGGTCAGGGGGTGGGGGGGGGTGAAATCACTGCACCTTCCCACCTCCGCCGAAATTAAATCCAGAGTGGGAAGGACAGTGATTGGCCTTCCTGCCCCACTGCCAATTGAGGCCCTTAACTGGGCAATTAATGTCCAATTAAAGGCCCCATCCCACTGCCACCACAATTAGCCCAGTGGTGGGCGGACCTGTCGCCGCGAGGGGAACACTGCAAGAGAAACCATCCGGGTTGCTTGCTGGCTCCAAGGGGGGGGCAGGTGGTGGGGGTGTGGAGGTCCTTTTTTAAAAGACACTTAGTGCCTGAATGGTGGACCCAGCATCGGGAAGGGGGAACCACCCCCTGCCATTGCTGATGACCCCCTTACACCCCCCTCCAGTGCCCCGCACCCCATGAGACACCTCCCGCCCTGACCTACCTGTTGCCTGAGTCTTGCGCCGCTTCTTGGCCTTGGGTGGGTGCTCTGCTGGCAGCAGCAGTGGCGTTTCTTAGTTAAAGAGCTTCCGGCCTCTGATTGGCCGACAGCTCTCAGAGGGCAGGATTGCATCGCCGGGTTCCTTGATCCCATGGAATTCTCACCGCTGTCCAGTTAAATGCCTAATTGGCACTTAATTTGGCAAGCCTCCCACATAATGGACAACGCAGGGTTCTCACCAGTGTGTTTGCCAGGGGTCGAGACCCCCATAACCCGGATAAAATCCCGGTCAAAGTTTCCGCTTGGTTGCACAGTTTTTTGTGCACAAATCACCTGAAATTGGTGTAAGAATTATAGAATTAAATCATAGAATGGTTGCAGCACAGAAGGAAACCATTCAGCCTGTCGAGTCCATACTAGCTCTCTGCAAAAGCAATTTAGCTAGATAGAAACCAGTGCAAAAGATCATGGAATTTTAAGCAAAAGTTACATTCAGCTGGAATTTCTGTGATGTTTTGCCCTAGTTTAAAAAACATTGTGCCAAAAGCAGGCCCCAGCAACAAAACTGGCCATGCCACCAATCAAATTAAGTACCATTGGGAGTTTGCTTGAATTGCTTTCATTTGTGAGCTTTCAAAGAAGCTCTAAAATTTAAGCTCATTCTTTTGGGTGCAAGGACACTAAGAGGAATGTTTGAGAAGCTTTTGATTTTTTAAAAAATGTACTTCGATACTGAGTACATCAATATAACTAATTTTTTAAATTTGGGTTACTAACAGGTGGCAAAGTAACACTGTGATTAAAAATGCTTATTTTTTTGTGATAAAATCATTTTCAGCTGTATTAGTCAAATTGCACCAAGTTACTTCTCCTAAATATCTTTCAGATGAGATATTAAACCAAGGCCTCATCTGTCTGCTTGGGACTATGTAAAAGATTCCATGGCACTATTTTGAAGAAAAGCAGGGGAGTTACCCCTGGTGCCCTGCCCAATATCTATCCCTCAATCACATCACAAAAACAGATCACCTGGTCATTATCACATTGCTGTTTGCAGGAGCTTGCTGTGTGCAACTTGGCTGCCACACTTCATACATTGCAACAGTGACTACACTTCAAAAGTACTTCATCAGCTGCAAAGCATCTTGAGATGTCCAGTGGTTGTGAAAAGCACTCTATAAATTCAAGTCTTTCTTTCCTTTCTTTATATTAAGGAATACTTTTTAAAGCAAATTTTTATTTAAAATTATGGACTGAATTTTACTTTACATTTTTTTACTTTAAAAATGCGGACCGCGACGAGCTGCCCGCCCCCACCACCAAATGACGTGGAGGGGGTGGAATCCACACTGCCATGATTGGCGTTGGGTCACATGAGGAGCAGGTGTTGGGGCCCTATTTAAAGGGCAGACAGCCCTGCATTTGTCTCAAATGCTGAGAAAAAAACCTTGCAGCTACAACTGAGATTACTTAGATTGTGGAGTCACCAGTGGAGTTAAAGGACCGCAGAAAAATCCGAGGATGACAGAGGGGCTCTCAGGGGCCCTACAGTTCAGCGATGCCTCCCTGCTCATTGTCCTCCAGGCTGTGCGGCCAAGGTGGGAGGTTCTTTTCCCCAGTGATGGTAAGAAGAGGCCCTCCTGCCTGACCAAGGCAACCTGGCTGGAGGTGGCAGAGGAGGTTAGTAGCTGTGGAGCCATCCGGCATGACTGGGTCCAGTGCCGCAAGAGGATGAACGATCTGCTGCACTCTGCAAAAGTAAATGGCATTTTGTTTCATGGCTCCACAGAACCTGGGTGTCCCCACACAGAGTGGCACATGTGTGCCACTGCCATGCCAACAACAAAGAGATTGGGCAGGGAGGAATGATGTGACATGAATGGATGAAAGTATGAAAGAGCTCTGCTGCTCAAATCATGGCACCTACATGACAAGCTCACTCAGCAGTTCAGACCGAGCCTTCCTCACCATTGGGTCCAGCATCCCTCTTGTATCATGTGTCGCGGTGTTGCTTTGTCATGCCTAATATCTGCCTCCTTGTTCCTCTAGGCAAAGAGGACCCACAATGTTAGTAAGGCAAATAGGACTGGTGGAGGAGTGCCAGAGTTGCGACCACTGACACAGGCAGAGGCGGAGGCCCCGGATCTTGCAGCTATACCCAGTTCAGTCGGTGATATTGAGCTCAGGGTCCTGGGTGAACATACAGCCATTTGATATACACAATGATCACTGTGAAACTGTAATTGCTTGAAACAATGCTGTAATAATTGTTACATGCGCACCATAAAGACTGATAGAGTACTCTTCACGTCGTATCTTGCAGGTCAACATTCTGAATCGACCCTGTCGGCCCAGGACTCCTCCCGCACCTCTGAGGAAGAGACATCTTCAGAGGATGCAGTGTCCCATGACACTCCCACACCTCCCACTAGTGCAGATACAGTCGCCTCGGTGTGAATCCGGTTGGCCTTAGAGTCTTGGTCACAAGCTGCTGAGAGCACTGCACATGCACCCGAGCAGCTGTGAGGCTGAGACAGCTGAGGTCCCTGATAGTCGGAGAGCCAGACCCATGCTGAGCTCCAGGCCACTGATGACCCTCTGTTGTTGACAGCACAGGGCTTAGGAACATAGGAGCAGGAGTAGGTCATTCAGCCCATCGAGCCTGCTCTGCCATTCAAGATGATCATGGCTGATCATCCACTTCAATGCCTTTTTCCCACACTATCTTCATATCCGGGGCATGGAGATTGTCCCTGTCCCTGGTCCTTCCCGGAAGAGCAGAGAGCAGAGTTCAAATGAGCCTTGAGATGGAGGAGGCAAGGCTGTGCACCATATCTGGGGTCCCCCCTCAAGGCAATGATGTCGTTGGTATTTAGAAATCTGTCAATTTCTGCTTTAAACATAATCAATGACTGAGCTGCCACAGCCCACTGGGGTAGAGAACTCCAAAGATTCACAACCCTTTGAGTAAAAGTAAATCATTGGCCTTCTATGCTGGAGCTGCAGCAGCAGTCATCGCAACATCTGGTGGAGATGTCACAGGCCATGTGCAGCCTTGAGTGGATGATGGGGGAGTCCATCCAGGCTATGACAGCTGCTGTGGCCCAGGCATTTGAGCACATGGCTCCATCCATGAAGAGGATGGTGGTGGCCCTCCTGGAGAGCCAAATTCCTTGATTCGCGCTGACCTACAATTCCTCGCCGTGGACACCATATTCATGCAGCAGTGGTAAGGCGAGAAAGGGACCGGGGCATGGAGATTGTCCCTGTCCCTGGTCCTTCCCGGAAGAGCAGAGTTCAAATGAGCCTTGAGATGGAGGAGGCAAGTCTGTGCACCATATCTGGGGTCCCCCCTCAAGGCAATTCCAATGTGGACACCGGCCCCTCCACCTCTTCGCCGGTGACTGAAGCTCCAGCAGCCGTGACGTCTAAGGAGAGTCGTGCACTGATACAGGATGCCCGCAGCCAGACGGGGCCCTCAGGGCCACATGCATACAAAGGACGACTGCCGAAATCATCCACAGCCAAAGGGCATTCGGAGCAGCAGCCTTCCTCCAGTCAGGCTGCTCGTGCAGAACTGGCACCGCGAAGGAGAACCCGCAAACGTTTAAAAGAAGACTGCATTTGTTGACAACGCGATCGGTAGGTGGCGCTGCTTTGGCACATGCGCAAATACAGCATGTGCCACTAAAACGTCACAGCTTGTGACTGTAGCAGCTGCCAGGACTAAAGATGGCGCTGGTCAAAGAATCACACAGAGGCAACCTAACAAACACGTGGCAGCATACAATGGCCGGAGTGATAGAGTGGAGCGGGCCGGGGAGAGCAGCGCGGGGGGCGGGGAGACCAGCGCGGGGAAAGCAGCGGCGGCGGCGACGAGGGGCGGGGGGGGGGGGGTGAGTGGGGGAGAGCTGAGGGAGGGAGGGAGGGGGGAGAGCTGAGGGAGGGAGGGAGGGGGAGAGCTGAGGGAGGGGGGAGAGCTGAGGGAGGGAGGGGGGAGCTGAGGGAGGGGGAGGGAGGGGGAGAGAGGGGGAGGGAGAGAGAGGGAGGGAGGTAGGGAGAGAGTGAGGGAGGGAGAGTGGGCGGGGAGAGCGGGGGGAGGGGAGAGAGTGGGGGGGAGGGCGACGGTGGGTGAGAGTGTGGGGGGGAGCAGCGGAGCGGAAGAGGAATGCCTTTTTCTGTGCATGCGCCATAAACACAACAGCAAAAGACTTACCGGCCAGTCCCTGCACCCGGCAACACCAAGGTCTTCGGCCGCTCACTCCCCGCGGCTCTCTACAGCCTCTCGCTTTCGGCCCTCTCCATTCAGCCTTTCCCTCCAGCTGCGGATGCCCAATCCAGTTGCTTTCTCCCCTACTTCTCAACAGTACTTCAGGCATTGCAACTGTCTGATCCCTGACTTTTGCATGCTCCCTCTCCGCACCCCTCCCTGCTCTCCCCACCCCTCCCCCCTCTCCCCACCCCTCCCCCCTCTCCCTCTTCACCTCCCCCTCTTCACCCATCCCTCCCTCCCCCTCTTCACCCACCCCTCCCTCTACCCCCCTACCTCCACCCCTCCACCACAGTTGAATATCTGAAGTGCAGTTGCAAAGTCGGGGAAATAGCATCCAAAACAAAACCTCAACAATTCTGGTTTTAATTATTGAGAAGTTTTATTAAATTCATTAAGCATCCGAGGAGCTGCTATGCATGGATACATGAGTGTTGTGTCCAGCACTCCCGTGAGACAGACAGGCCGAGTCTCTGCTGTGCACAACTGAAGAGATTGTTCCTGGAGAGCCTTGTGGTGAATGAACGCTTGGCTCTCTATTCCACTATTGTATTGTCTATGTGAAGAAGGCAAAGTCACAAGAGTCTGAGCTCAGTCTATTCTTGGTGAATGTTCCCCAAGCGCATCCCAATGTGAACTCCCAATTCATCCATAAATGCAATGTTCCTTTCCACATCGTGACAAGCTCCGCAGCATGATCCAGTTGCCTTCGTTGCTTGAATGCTGACCTTAAGTCTCAAGGATTGTTTTCTCAATGGCATGTTTTACATGAAAAGAAATAAAGCAAATCAGAGTCAGAGCTTGCCTCCCTCCATCCACTGAAATTACTGTTGTGCACACCTTTTTAAGTTCTGCAGTGAAGGCACCAATTGATAACGTCGCCAATGAAGCACTTATTACCCACCTCAGATGCAGGAATCAGCACATCCTTGCATCCTCTCCTGCACTGCCTCCTTTGCTTGAATGCCGTCCTTAAGTCTCAAGGATTGTTTTCTCAAGGGCATGTTTTACATGAAAAGAAATAAGGAAAGAACAGGAGTGTCAGAGCTTCCCTCCCTCCAATGAAATTACTGTTGCGCATGCTTTATGCTCTGCAGGATAGGCATGTACTGATAACACCGCCAATGAATCACTTAGTACCCACCTCAGCTGTGGGAGTCAGGATGATGTAACTGCCCCTATCTCGTGATGGTTCAATGCTGCTCTCAGGGAAAACATGAATGATGTGAGGGTGCTGGAAAAAGAAGCACATTTCTTTTGGACTATGAACATAAAGCAGGCCATTTAGCCCAGCTGTTCCCTGCTAGTAGTTATGCTACTCCTGCGCCTTCCCATATGCTCCCATTTAATCCTGCCTACTACTATCAGCATCACCTTCCATTTCTTTCACTCTCACCTAACTTTGCCTTAAAGCAACACTGAGGATGGAGAATGGTGTGGCTGCACTCCCACCTCACCAGTTGTGCACGCTGCAAGAGCATTCACATTTGTGCTACCACTGGATACGGCATGAGGTGGCTGTGGGTCTGCACCGGTGACACTACACTGTAAAAATTTAAATCACTTAATGTTCTTCACTAATATGTGTGTCTTTTTTACTGTGTGAATGAAGTGTGCCAGCATGTACCGATCATGTCTCCTCCCATTATATCATTGGCCTTTCCGAACTGACAATGAAGGAATAACATCATTGCCATGTTAGTATTACTCATGTGCCCCTCCATGGATGCATTAACATGGACAATGGCTCAGTCTGCTGCTGCCAGTAATGGTGGAGACAAAGATGTTGAAGATGTGGACTGCTGCACAATTTTTTGATCAAGGGTGGTGTGTGGCATTCAGAGCACATGATGCACTTTGGGGTCTGGAGAAGCGTTGATCAATAAGGCATTGTCGCTGTCACTATGAGGGCCACAGGAATTGGATGTCCATTGACTGCAGCTCATCATTGAGCAGGGCACAGAGATCTGTCACCGCCTCTCTTGACATCCGCAGTCGCCTCTGACACTGGCGGCTCTGACATCTGCAGGTATGACATGTGGGATCTGTAGAAGCGCATGTTCTATCGTGGCGGGTTCACCTCAGGGGCTCCTGCTGTTCCGGAATGAGAGGCTTCCACTTGGGATTTACCTGTCTATTGGTTCTGTCGCTGGTGCATATGGTTCCTCACAACAAGCAAGTCAATGAATGCAGGATGTACCATCCCCATCTCCAAGTTGCAATTAAACTCCTTCAGTACTTCAAAGGCAACTAAGAGGGCAAAGAATGATGTTGATTGTTACACCATGTGCGTTCCTGCATCAACTACATGGTGTGGCATGGCATTGCCCGCCTTAGCTTCCACTATGAGTAGTGTAGCACGACCACATTCAGATTGTAGCAAATTGCATCGATTGGCCCACCAGCCAGATTACCTTTAAATGCCTACCATTTATGGCACCCTCCCCTCATAAAGCGTTCCTGAAGTGCTATTGTTCCTTCACTCCCACAAACATTCAAGGGCGCTGAGTGCCTCCCTATACGGAGAGAGGGTACACAGTACCCTCCTTGATCCCTGCAGAGTTATGCCCCTGGTAATACCAACCCCCTTCCCATCTCCCTTTATGCCTGCAGAGTTGTTCACCCGGTAATACAATCTCCCCTCCCACCTTCCTTCATGTCTGCAGAGTTGTGCCCCTGGTAATACCATTCCCCCTCCCTTCAGGCCTCCAGAGTTGTTCCCCCAGGAATATCATCCCCCTCCCACCTCACTTCATGCATGCAGGGTTGTGCCCCCAGTGATACCATTACCCTTCCCACCTCTGTACACACGCATGCAGAGTTGTGCCCCCGTCTCGCAACATTAACCTTCACATGCTCCGAAATCTGCAACTTCTATCCCGCTGGCTTTTATCAATTGGGAACGAGAAGGCACGTAATAGACGCCTGTTCAGCTGAATATCAGAATGTGTTTCCCAAAGTGGAGCGAGATGCATAATGCAGCAAGGTAGGTAGCGCTTTGCATATGTAGGTTTGGCTCCCGTCCCTGAGAAGCGGGGGTGGGGGGCTGGCGGGGGCCGTGAGGCCTTGCCACCATCAGCAATATGGGGCCTGGGCATCCTGAAGTCAGAGAGCACGGCGGGCCTCTCCCGAAGGTATTTTCAGGTGCCTCCCACCACAACCCCTGAAGTCAGATGATCGGTAAAATCCAGCCCTATGTTTTAAAACGTTGCTCGATTGTGCTGATTCATAGCTGATTTTGCATTTGACAATATACAAATGTGTTTGAGTGGAAACTTGAGAGAGGAAAACGCTTCTCAAAACATGCTCAAAAACTCTACCCTACTCTTTCTCCAAGTCTACTGCGCACTGTGGGATGGTTGAGGGGAAGCTGACAGCAGCAGTGAGGAGTGATTTAGGGAGAGAAGCAGAACAACTTTTGCAGGAGGCTGTGGGGTTGTAATTTTCATGAGTTCTGGGGGAAGAATGTAGCTGCGGTTCTGCAGTGACCCAGTTCTTGAGGTAACAGTTATTTTGTGATTTCAGGTTCATGTATTATCAGAATTTGTCACGCTGTTGCTGCAAATGTTCAGATACTAGAAAATTAATAAGCAGAAAATTCAGATGGCCATCAATCAGACACACTAAGCTATAGATCTAACTGCTCACCCATCAAGCAAGGGTCCATGTCTGGGTGCTAACTCATAAAACTGTCCCCAAGCACTTTAAACATTTTCTTAGTAAAGTAGTAAGAATATTCCGAGTTAACTTGATATTTCCTATTTCCATGATCTTTCCCTTCCATTTAATTTATACGGCAGAGAGATGCCAGACAACTTTGAGGCCTTTGTCAATGCCACCGTGTGTCCAGTTTTTAGGAATTGCATGAAAGCTATCCAGGATGATTTTTTAACTTTCTAGAGGGGAACTGTCAGTTCTTGTATTGTTGGGATCAGTTACTCATTGTGGAAGAAATCATGAGTACAAACCCACATCGCACAATTCATGACATGCCTGGTGTGGAGTCTTGCTCAATGGGAGTGTGGATCAGCGAATTAGGCGTGGAGGTAAGATGAAGAAAGAGGAACACTACAAATCAACTGTATTGACTTCTGTATCCAATTCTTTGACTGGTGCACTGAGAGAGGAGTCAGAGAGCTCTTGCCCCAGTGTCTTGAGCTGCAAAATAATCAAATATATTTGTAGTTTCTTTTTTCGTGGAGCAGGGATACTGGGAAGCAGAGGAGGTGTAGGAAATGAAATGCAGACAAAACCTACCTTAACAAAATCTGAGAGGAATGATCCAGAATCTAGAAGTACTATATAAAATAATGTTCACTTGGGCAATTGTTATTTACTCATTGTTAACTTGGTCTGAATTGTCAATCTTCAATCTACACCGACAAGACCTCCTGCCTCTTCAGTTGTATTTACTGTCACATTGAGTGCACCAGCTTCATCTATAACAACAACTGAGGAATAAATAAATCCAACTGGAGGATGTAACCAAAATGGCAAATAAAAGTTTGGCTTGAACAAAATGTTAGAGGAAATAAGACCGTCAAACTGTCAAGTCTGTTTATTTTCCTAATTTAAATTAGTTTCAGCTTCTGTCACGTATGAATGAATGCTCAGTTTGCAGCATTCCAAACTCATGGTTTCACATACTGCTTGCATATGAATTAATGCAGTTCAACTACTTGTCATTAATTTTACCGTGGAGCAATTCTGTCTTGATCAGGAAGAAATCTCAAAGTGAAACCTGGTAATGAAGAGAAGTGACATTGCTGCTTCTATGGTCAACACTGTAGTGACAGACAGTGATAGAGAGGCAAACAGGAATTTATCATTTAACAAACTGTATTGTGATTGTTACACTACCTGTTTAATTCAGTAGATGCCAGTCTTGAGAGATCAATAGGCAATGGTGTCTCTGAGATTGACTACTGTTTTTCTCAATGTGATAGACACTAAGGGTAGAGGTCATTTTGAGGGTGACAGCAGCAGAATTGGCCATTAACTGCTAGGAATAAAAACAAAATTACAGCAATATATATGTAAGACTCAAGATGTGCTGTCGTGAGTAAAAGACTATTTTTGAAGCTTGAAAAGAGGAAGAATCAGCCTGAAATTTATGACATGGAGCAATCCTGCCTCATCTAAAAAAAAGCCCAGGAATGCATTGCTAAGTGGCAAATTAGAAGAATACAGATCACTCTGTTAATTGCTATGATCTCATTAAATGATAGGGATCAAAAGTAAAGACTAACAATTACAAGCTGAATGTCTTTACAACCACAGATGTGCACAAGCTTATGGTTCAGTGACTTAAAGTAAGGTGCATCCTATTTTAAATTTAATTGTTTGCATGGTTACAAATATGTCCAGCTTTTCTTTTTCTTCTTCCCTGTTTATATGACAGTTTGTTATGGTAAGCTTTACGATACAATGCACAAGCTCAATGCTGCTGTACAAAGCTTTAAATTTGTTATAAAAATTGCTATGTGACACTTTTGGGTGAATGGGGAATGAGGGCTCAGGGGAGAGTCGAGAATGGAGGTTCAGGGGAGAGTGGGGAACAGAAGCTCAGGGAGAGTGGGAATTAGGGGCTCAGGCGAGAGTGGGGAATGGGGGCTCGGTGGACAGTGGGGAATGGGGGCTCGGAGGAGAGTCGAAAATGGAGGTTCAGGGATAGTGGGGAAAGGGGGCTCAGGGGAGAGGGAGAATGGGGCTCAGGCGAGAGTGGGGAATTGGGGCTAAGAATAGGGACTCAGAGGAGAGTGAGGAATGGGAACTTAGGAGAGAATCAGGAATATGGGCTCAGGGGAGAGGGGGAAATGGGGATTTATGGGAGAATGTGGAATGGAGGCTCAGTGGAGGGTGGGGAATGGGGGTTTAGGGGAAAGTTGGGAATGGGGGCTTGGGGAAGAGTTGGGAATGGGGGTTGTTATGATCAGGTGAGGAGGGGTCGAAAGGCTCCCCTCTTGTCCCTCTCCTTGTTTGACCACAACAGGGTTTTATTTTTAAACAGTGGAAGTGTTTACCAATTCAGTGAGTGTTTAACCCTTTATATGCTATGATCATAAAAGAACCTCTGCATTGATTACAGGAAGATTAATGCAGTGACCAAAGCTGATTCCTACCCAATTCCCCGCCTGGAAAACTGTATTGATAGAGTAGGAAACACCACTTACATAACCAGGATGGACTTTCAGAAAAGATTCTGGCAGGTTCCCTTAACACACTGAGCCAAACAGATCTCAGCTTTTGTCACCCCAGACGGCCTATTTCAGTGCTGAGTGATGCAGTTTGGTTTAAGGAATGGCCCAGCCATCTTCCAAAGGCTGATGAACCAGGTAGTGGCTGGCCTGCCCAATTGTGTAGAGTACCTGGATGATTTGTTAGCTTACAGTGACACTTGGGGGGACCACTTAGACCAGTTAGATGCCCTCTTTCAAAGATTACAGTCAGCTGACCTAGTGGTAAACCTTGCAAAAATTGAGTTTGCTAAAGCTCAAGTAACCTATCTAGGGCTTGTTGTAGGTCAGGGCGAGTGTTGCTCGGAGCTGCTGGATTTTCCTGTCCCCATGACCAAATGGGAAATAATGTGATTTTTGGGGATGTGTGGGTTTTACTGCAAGTTTGTCCCAAACGTAAGCACTATAGCCGTCCCACTGACAGACTTACTGCAGAAAAGCACAAAGGTAATGTGGTCAGAGAGGTGCCAAACAACTTTCGAGTTGTTAAAAGCCATTCTAATCAATAAACCAGTACTCGCAGCTCCAAATTTTAATAAACCCTTTAAAGTGCCAGTTGATGCTAGTGACCTGGGAGTAGGTGCCGTCCTGCTCCAAGATGATGAGTCAGGCATTGAGAGACCCATCGGGTATTTCTCCAAAAAATTAAACTGACACCAAAAGAGGTATTCCACTGTGGAAAAGGAAACACTGGGAATGTTGCAAGCTCTCCAGCATTTTGAGTTCTATGTTCAAAATGGATATAGGGAGTGAATAGTCTATAGTGACCATGATCCTTTTACCTTTGTGGAGTAATTCAAAAATCAGAATGCAAGCCTATTTCAATGGAGCCTGCTTTTACAACTTAAAAATTACCCATATTGCAGGAAAAAAATAATGCGATAGCTGATGTCTTATCCAGATCTCACTCCCAATCTCCTTGAAATCTGCTTTGGACTGGGGTTCTGTGTGAAGGTGACAACTCTGATTAGGGAAACTCAATCAGCGCTAATCTGGACTGGAACTACAAATGCCAAAAATGGCTGGCACAGATCAATCTGAACCAAACCAAGAAATCACACATAGCGCAGTAAGTTCAGTGTGTGGGTCATTTCTCACAGGACACATCATCTTTAACTCAGCTCAGCACTGACATTCTTAACTCACTGACTTTAGTATCAATAAATCAGAGTTTTCTTAGAATTATAGAAATTACAGCAAAGGAGGAGACAACTCTCGCTGCCCCCTCCCCTGAGCTGCTATTTCCCAAATTCACCTCCAAGCCATCATTCTCCACTCTTCCCCAAGCTGCCATTCCTCACTCTCCCCGAGCCTCCATTTGTCACTCTCCCCTGAGCACCCATTAGCAACTCTCCCCTGAGCCCCCATTCCCCAAGCCCCCATTCCCCACTCTCTCCTGAGCCCCCATTCCCACCCTCCCCCAAGCCTCCATTCCTCACTCTCCCTGAGCCTTCATTAGCAACTCTCCCCTGAGCCCCCATTTCCCAAACCTCCATTCCCCACTCTACACTGAGTCCCCATTCCCACTCTCCCCCAAGCCCCCATTCCCCAAGCGTCCATTCCCCACTCTATACTGAATTCCCATTTCCACTCTCCCCCAAGCCCCCATTCCCCACTCTCCCCTGAGCCTCCATTCCCCAAGCCCCCATTCCCCAAGCCCCCATTCCCCACTCTCCCCTGAGCCTCCATTCCCCAAGCCCCCATTCCCCAAGCCTCCATTCCCCACTCTACACTGAGTCCCCATTCCCACTCTCCCCCAAGCCCCCATTCCCCAAGCCTCCATTCCCCACTCTACACTGAATCCCCATTCCCACTCTCCCCCAAGCCCCCAAGCCCCCAAGCCCCACTCTCCCCTGAGCCTCCATTCCTTAAGCCTCCATTTCCACTCTACACTGAGCCCCATTCCCACTCTATTCCAAGCCCCCATTCCCCACTCTCCCCCAAGCCCCAATTCCCCAAGCCTCCATTCCCCACTCTACACTGAGTCCCCATTCCACTCTCCCCCAAGCCCCCATTCCCCAAGCCTCCATTCCCCACTCTACACTGAATCCCCATTCCCACTCTCCCCCAAGCCCCCAAGCCCCCAAGCCCCACTCTCCCCTGAGCCTCCATTCCTTAAGCCTCCATTTCCACTCTACACTGAGCCCCATTCCCACTCTATTCCAAGCCCCCATTCCCCACTCTCCCCTGAGCCTCCATTCCCCAAGCCTCCATTCCCCACTCTACACTAAGTCCCCATTCCCACTCTCCCCCAAGCCCCAATTCCCCAAGCCTCCATTCCCCACTCTACACTGAGTCCCCATTCCCACTCTCCCCCAAGCCCCCATTCCCCAAGCCTCCATTCCCCACTCTACACTGATTCCCCATTCCCACTCTCCCCCAAGCCCCTATTCCCCACTCTCCCCTGAGCCCCCATTCCCCAAGCCTCCTTTCCCCACTCTACACTGAGTCCCCATTCCCACTCTCCCCCAAGCCCCCATTCCCCAAGCCTCCATTCCCCACTCTACACTGAATCCCCATTCCCACTCTCCCCCAAGCTCCCATTCCCCACTCTCCCCTGAGCCTCCATTCCTTAAGCCTACATTTCTACTCTACACTGAGTCCCCATTCCCACTCTCCCCCAATCCCCCATTCCCCACTCTCCCCAGAGCCTCCATTCCCCAAGCCTCCATTCCCCACTCTACACTGAGTCCCCATTCCCACTCTCCTCCAAGCCCCAATTCCCCAAGCCTCCATATTTCCCACTCTACACTGAGTCCCCATTCCCACTCTCCCCCAAGCCCCCATTCCCCAAGACTCCATTCCCCACTCTACACTGAGTCCCCATTCCCACTCTCCCCCAAGCCCCCATTCCCCAAGCCTCCATTCCCCACTCTACACTGATTCCCCATTCCCACTCTCCCCCAAGCTGCCATTCCCTACTCTACCCAAGTCCCCATTCCCCACTCTCCCGAGCCTCCATTCTCCAAGCCCCCTATTCCGCACTCTCCCCTGAGCCCCCATTCCCCAAGCCCCCATTCCCCACTCTCCCGAGCCTCCATTCTCCAAGCCCCCTATTCCGCACTCTCCCCTGAGCCCCCATTCCCCAAGTCCCCATTCCCCACTCTCCCGAGCCTCCATTCTCCAAGCCCCCTATTCCGCACTCTCCCCTGAGCCCCCATTCCCCAAGCCTCCATTCCCCACTCTACCCTGAGTCCCCATTCCCACTCTCCCTCAAGCTGCCATTCCTCACTCTCCCCGAGCACCCATTAGCAACTCTCCTCAGAGCGCCCATTCTCCAAGCCCCCATTCCCAACTCTACCCTGAGTCCCCATTCCCACCCTCCCTCAAGCTGCCATTCCTCACTCTCCCTGAGCCCCCATTAGCAACTCTCCCCTGAGCCCCCATTCCCTAAGCCCCCATTCCCCACACTCCCCCGAGCCCCCATTCCCCACTCTCCCTGAAGCCCTATTCCCCACTTTCCCTGAAGCCCTATTCCCCACTCTTCCTTGAGCCCTGTCATGACAAGCGCTATGCCAAATGATTTTTTTAATCCATCTGCAGGAAACCTGAATTAAACTTTAAAAAGAAAGAGGAGGCAAATAAAAAATGATAAAAGATCACTGCTAACAGCTAAAATGTCCACCGCAATTGGCATCTAAATACCCTATATACAATGTATTAAGATGGAGCCATGGGTCTGGTAAATCTCCAACCAGAACAATGGCTTGAGAATTTTGAGTGAGCTACCTGCCTTGCCGTCATTAACAAGACATTGAAGGCAGTCTTGAAACATTGACACTCGTGGAGATGGACCACTCAAAGGGCAATTACTGAGGCAATGGGACCTGAGAGAGATTGGAAATTTTTAGAGCTGATCTAACTAAGTTACAAAACAGAGAATATACTGGGCCACCATGTGACAGACTCGCCATCTTTGTGAAAACTTGCAATTCCTTCACTCTACAGCAGATAAGCACCAGAGATTGACAACTGCAGGACCCAATTGGGAACGCAAGCTCCAGCAGCTCACGGATACCAACGTCCCTCCAGATCCTTCTTCCCCTTCACCTCCCTCTGACCCCATCCCTTCTCCTAATCTGACCACTTGCCGTCTATTCACAATGCCCTCTGACCTTCCCATCTCCGATGCTCAATGAACTGTACTTAACAAAGGACTCCGTTTTATCTCCTTACGCCCCAACTCAATGAATTTCATGCTCGGCATGATGTTGAGCTCTTTTTCCATCGTCTTCGCCTCCGGGTTCACTTCTTTGACTCCCCCCACCAGCGGACCCTTTCATCCACCTCCAGTATTCTCCATCCACCTGGACCCCTCCCTCTGGCCTGGTACCCAGTCTTGATCTTTTCATTGAAAACTGTCAGCATGACATCGGCCATCTCAATTTCTCTGCTCCCCTAGCTCACTTTAACCTGTCTCTCTCTGAACTTGCTGCACTTATTCTCTCAGGTCTAACCTGCAGACAAGGGTGGTGTTGTTGTTGTCTGGCGTACCGACTTCTACCTTGCAGAGGCTGAGCACTAACTCTCAGACACTTCTTC
Organism: Heterodontus francisci; assembly: GCF_036365525.1. Taxonomy (NCBI): domain Eukaryota; kingdom Metazoa; phylum Chordata; class Chondrichthyes; order Heterodontiformes; family Heterodontidae; genus Heterodontus; species Heterodontus francisci. Next base: position 110,025,089 of record NC_090376.1, read on the forward strand.
CTACCTCCCTTTGGACCATGACCCCATTACCGAACATCAAGCCACTGTCTCCAGGACTATCACTGACCTCATCTCCTCCGAAGATCTTCCCTCTATAGCTTTCTACCTCATAGTCCCACAACCCTGAACAGCCTGCTTCTGCCTCCTTCCCAAAATCCACAAATGGGATTGTCCTGGTAGACCCATCATTTCAGCCAGTTCCTACCCCACTGTACTTATTTCTTCCTACCTTGACTCTTTTCTCCCCTGATTCAGTCTCTTCCGACCTACATCCATGACTCTTTGGACGCGCTACATCATTTTGACAATTTCCAATTTCCTGGCCCTAACCGCATCCAATCTCTCTACACCTCCATCCCCCAGCAGCACGGTCTGAGGGCTCTCTGCTGCTTTCTTGAACAGAGGCCCAACCAGTCTCCATCCACCACCACCCTACTCTGCCTGGCTGAACTTGTCCTTCAAATAAAAAGTGTTGCTATAGGTACCCACATGGGTCCCAGTTATGCCTGTCTTTTTGTGGGATATGTCAAACATTCCTTGTTCTAGTCCTACTCAGGCCCCCTCCCTCACCTCTTTTTCCAGTACATTGATGACTGTATCAGTGCCGCTTCCTGCTTTTGCCCTGAACTGGAAAACCTCATCAACTTTGCTTTCAATTTCCACTCTTCTCTCACCTTTACATGGTCAATTTCTGACACTTCTCTTCTCTTCCTCGACTTCCCAGTCTCCATCTCTGGGGATAGGCTGTCTACTAATATTCATTATAAGCCCACTGTCAACCTGCCAAGAATGAGGCACATTAATGTTGTCATGTATATTGATTTTAAACTGTTGCTGGAGCATGGAAATGACTTGTTAAACAGATCAACCATGCCTGGAAAAGGCATTTGCATATTAACAGAGTGTGCTTGAAAAGACAAAGGACCATTCCCTGACACATTCAACCCACAATGGACCTTGATCACCAGGTATTGTGTGTAAGAGGAGCATTCCAGAGACTGCAAAGGTGATACAATCCAGGACTGGTTGGACCAGCTGGTCACATGACTAACTGGCTATTCCAGGATTCTTTTGAACCAGCCACAGGGAGTTTGAACTGAGAGTGTCTGTTTGCTCCTGGACTGAGAAGATTTCTCCTGTCTGCTCCCATCTCTTTCTCACAAGCCTTGAAATCCACTGAAGACACATGAACACCAAGAGAGAAAAGTCTCCTAAAGCGAACAAGATTTAAGAAGAATACTGGGTCCCAAAGAAAAGCAAGATCTACCTACAATGAAGGACTCTACAGTGAGCTGAAAGAACCATACAAAAGCTCTTCAGACATTGCCTCAAACTTTTCCACTTTATTTTTCTTCTCTTTTCTGTTTCTATTTGCATGTCTGTATCGTGTATGCATGCTAGCGTGGGCACGTTGTGTATCCGTAGGTATCAACCGAATTAGAGTTTAAGTTTATGTTTAATAAATTTCAACCTTTCTTCTTTAAACCTAAGAAAACCTGTTTATGCTGGTTTCTTTGCCTTATAATTGGAAAGCGGTGAACAAGGATTCACCAAGGGGGAGCTCAAAACATGGTGTTTTAAAAATTAATCCCTGTTATGGTAAGACCCGGCGATGGCTGAGGGGGATCCCCAGAACCCTTTCTCAACAGGTCATAACACCACCAACTCCCACGGCTACCTTGACTACACTTCCTCACACCCTGTTTCCTGTAAGGACTCCATCCCATTCTCCCAGTTTGTCCATCTCCGACGCATCTGTTCTGATGGTGCAGCCTTTCACAACAGCGCTTCTGCCATGTCTTCCTTTTTTCTCAACCGAGGATTCCCCCCTACTGTGGTTGTCAGGGCCCTCAACCATGTCCGACCCATTTCCCGCACTTCTGCCCTCACCCCTTCCTCTGCCTCCCAGAGCCGCGACAGGGTTCTCACTTGTCCTCACTTTCCACCCCACCAGTCTACACATCCAAAGGATCATCCTCTGTCATTTCTGCCACCTCCAGTATGATGCCACCACCAAACACATCTTCCCCTCCCCTGTCAGCATTCCAAAGGGATCATTCCCTCCATGACACCCTGTTCCACTCCTCCATCACCCCCAATACCTCGTCCACTTCCCACAGCACCTTCCCATTCAATCTCAGGAGGTATAATACCTGCCCTTTTACTTCCTCTCTCCTCACAATCCAAGGCCCTAAATACTCCTTCCAGGTGGGCAGCAATTTACTTGTACTTCCTTCAATTTAGTACACTGTATTCGCTGCTCACAATGCTGTCGCCTATATATTCCGCTCAGTCCGAAAGCATGACCCCGAGCCTCCACTCACTTGCCATTTCACCATCCACCCCCTGCTTTCATGCCAACATTTCTGTCTTTGTCCTGCTCCAGTGTTCCAGTGAACATCAACGCAAGCTCGAGGAGCAGCACCTGATCTTTTGATTAGGCACTCTACAACCTTGCGGACTGAACATTGAGTTCAATAACTTCAGAGCATGACCGACATTTTTAAAAATATTTTTTATTTTATTTCATTTTTTAACCATGTGCCTGTTTTTCATGTAGACAGAGCTGCTCATTATTCTGCTATTAACACTCTCTCTGGACTATTGCTTTGTCTTTCACCACAAGCATTAACACACTCTTAGCCTTGGTCTCAGTGCAGCATTGTTATTTAATCTCTCCTGCCCTATCACACACCTTCCCTTTAGTCCTCTTCCCCACGAACAACACCCCACCCACTACCCCCCCCCCCCCCCCTCCACCCGACTCCCACTTCACTTGCTTATAACCTAATTCTTTTCTAACCTTTGCCAGTTCTGATGAGAGGTCACTGACCGAAAATGTTAACTCTGCTTCTCTCTCCACAGATGCTGCCTGACCAACTGAGTATTTCCAGCACTTACTGTTTTTATTTCAGATTTCCAGCATCTGCAGTATTTTGCTTTTACCCAAGTGGGGTCCGTCTCTGTCTCTCTCTCTCTCTTCAGGTGACCTTGCAAGTTCAAACTCTACCTGCTGGCTGCAAGCATCCTAGCCTATCATTGTTGCAGACAGAGACCCTGGGAAGAAAACCATCTGCATCATTGCCTCCAAGGAAACCCTAAACCAGTTGGCCACCTCTACCAGCCAGAAACCTCAGCACCACCGAGTTCAAAGAAGACAATAGAACTACTAGATTCCATAGACTGTATATTCCTTTTTATTGTTCCAACCATTCTATTCTTCTCCATGCTGTAACCTATTTATGTGTGTGTGATTTTCATGTGTGTTTGAGATTGCGAAAGTTGGAGCATAGTTTATTATTTTACTTAGATTGGGTTTTGATTTGAAGTACAATAAACTAACCTCTTTCTTGTTTAAACTCTAGAAAACCTGTCCGATTGGTTCTTTTATGATCATAGCACATAAAGGGTTAAGCACTCACTGAATTGGTAAGCGCATCCATTCTTTCAAAGAAATAAACCCTGTTGTGGTCAAACAAGGAGAGGGACAAGATGGGAGCCTTTCAACCCCTCCTCACCTGATCATAGCAGAAATTTTGGGGCTCATGTCCAGGATCAAATCCCAAAGACAAATGAAAAATTGGAAGCGGGAAACCAAATTGATCCCTCGCAAAAATTTAAAAACTTCAATACAGGTTTTTTTGTGGTTTTCACAGCTGGAGTACTAAAATGTCCACAATTAAAGCCAGTACCTTCCTACAACAGAGTGAAGTAACTTGGGACAGGTTAAAAGCCCGATCTGTTGAAGAGTTGAGAAATGTCGCTGGGGAGAGTAAAGAATGGGGGCTTGGGGGAGAATGGGAATGGAGGCTCGGACAAGAGTGGGGAATGAGGGCTTGGAGGAGTAAGGAATGGGTCTCAGAGTAGATTGGGGAATAGGGGCTTGGGGGTTAGTGGGAATCAGGGCTTGGGGAGAGTGGGGAATGAAGGATCAGGGGAGAATGGGGAATGGGGGCTCAGAGAGAGTTTGAGAAATGAGGGCTCGGGAGGGGCAACGAGTGACCTGCTCCTTTGCTGTAATTTCTATAATTCTATGAAAACTTTGCTTTATTGATACTAAAGCCAGAGAGTTAGAAATGTCAGTGATTAACTGAGTTAGAGATGATGTGTCCTGTGAGAAGAGTCCGAAACACCAAACCCATGCGCTATGTGTGATTTCTTGGTTTGGTTCAGATTGATCTGTGCCAGCCAGTTTTGACATATGTAGGGCTGGATTTTACAGCCCCCATACCATCAGGGGCCTGGCATGGGTGGGCTGGAAAATGCTCCCAGGACAGGCCCGCCACGGGCCTCTATGTCGGGAAGGCTTGGCCCAATATTGCCAGCGGTGGCGAGGCCTCATGGCGGCCCACCCCCGCTGCTGGCAATGGGAGTAAAATATGCATATTTTTTTAAATGCAAATAAATGAATTAATTACTTACCCGCTTCCACCATTCGTCCTGCTCCAATATTGGTGCCGGTGGCCGGCACTCCCACGCCTTCACATCTTCATCCAGAGATCCGAGGCAGAACACTGGTGGGGAGGGGGGAGCAGGTAAGTTTCTCTGTGCGGGGCTGTGGAGGCGAGCGGCGTCTGAGTAATTACAGTAATTTAATTAGTTTAGTGGAAGTAGGGGATAGTGGGAAGGGGTAAAGTTTAAGGTTTATGAACTTTGGGGATGGAAGGTCAGGGGCACCAGGTGAGTGTTTTGGGGTGTGGGGGAGAGGGCAGGTACTTAACTCTTTGGTTATTGTGGGGGGTGGTGCAAGAGAGTAAGGATCAAGTTATTCCATTTTCTGAAAACAATGTCCATTTAAATTTTAAATAGCAATGTAGGGCTTGAAGCCCTCGAGAAATGGCACTGCCGCCTGCGAAGTGGCACCTGATGCCATTGCCAGGGACAGACCTCCCACCCCCCTCCACGCCAGCGGGGGCGGGGGGCGGGGTCATCCACCCTGGCAATTTAAATGAGCCGCCACACTTAATATCGCGGCAGCTCTGTGAAGTACGGGCCTTGCGTGCGGTCCACCATTGTTTACTGCCGCCATCGATTTCGACTGTGGCAATTTAAAATCCTGCCTATAGTCACAGTCCTGATTACTACTGATTGAGGTTCCCCCAATCAGAGTTGTCACCTTCACACAGAACCCAAGTCCATATCAGATCAGGTCAGTTAAAAGCACCATTAACTGGGGAGCCTGACTGCACTTTGTGCGATGCAGGAGATTCTGGCTCTGGTTTCAGGGTGGATAGCAGTGGGTTATAGGATTACTATCTGTTCGAGGTTGGATATTATTAACAGTTACATTTGACTATTTGAGTTATTTTATAACATTTGATTCTTCTTCAACTCCCTTAGTTTCCCCTCTGCCACATGCTTGGTTTTATCTCTTCCCCTCCCTCAGTTTCTCTTCTTCTCCTGGTTCAAATTCCCCTCTTCCACCTGGGTTTCTGCTTTTTCTCCCTCGGTTTCCCCTCTTCCTCCCCTCTGTTTCCCCTCTCCCTTGGTTTCTCCTCTTCCCCTCCCTCAGTTTCCTTTTTCCCCTTCCTCAGTTTCCCCTTTTCTGCCTCGGTTTCTGCTCTTCCTCCCCCTCCGTTTCCCTTCTCCCTGGTTTCTCCTCATACCCTCCCTGTGTTTCTCTCTCCCTTCCTCAGTTTCCCCTCTTTCCCTTCCTTGATTTTTCCTCTTCCCCTCCCTCAGTTCCCCTCTTCCCCTCTCGGTTCCCCTCGTCCCCTCCCTTGGTTTCTCCTCTACACCTCCCTTTGGTTTCCCTTCTTCCCCTCCCTCGGTTACCCTCTTCCCCTCGCTTGGTTTCCCTTCTTCTACAACCTCCACTTCTCCTCTTCCATATCCTCACTTTACCCTCTTCCCCGCCTGCTCACTGGTTCTTGGAACTTCTCACACAACAGCTGCTGACAAACTACCACAAGTAAAAATACTCAACTACAAAAGATCCAACTTATATAAGAACATGAGATCATAAGAAATAGGAGCAGGAGTAGGTCATACAGCCCCTTAAGCCTGCTCCAACAATGAATAAAATCATGGCTGATCTGATCTTGGCCTCAACTCCACATTTTTGCCTGTCCCCCATAACCTTTGACTCCCTAGTAGATCAAAAATCTTTCTAACTCAGCCTCAAATATATTCACTGTCTCGGCCTCCACTACTCTCTGGGTAGAGAATTCCAAAGATTCATGACCATCTAAGAATAAATTCTTTATCATCGCCATCTTAAATGGGAGACCTCTCAGTCTGAAACTGTACCCCTTACTTCTAGATTCCCCCACGAGGGGAAACATCTTCTCTGCATCTACCCTGTCAAGCATCCTCAGAATCTTATATGTTTCAATAAGATCAACTCTCATTCTTCTAATCTCCAATGAGTATAGGAACAACCTGCTCAACCTTTTCTCATAAGATAACCTCTTCATCCCAGGAATCAGCCTAGTGAATCTTCCCTGAACACAACAAAGCGCATAAGAAATAGGAGCAGGAGTGGGTCATACAGCCCCTTGAGCCTGCTCAACATTCTGATTTTGGCCTCAACTCAATTTTCCTAAATATTACTCATAACCCTTGACTCCCCAATAGTTCAAAAGCTGCCTTCAATGCAAGTATATTCCTCTTTAAATAGGGAGGCCAAAACTCTAGGTGTGGTCTCACCAACTCCCTGTACAGTTGTAGCAAGACTTCCTAATTGTATATTCCTTAACTCTTGGAATAAAGCCTACATTCCATTTGCTTTCCTGATTACTTGCTGTAGCTGCATGCTAACTTTTGTGCTTCAGTGGCTTCAAATTCCTGGACTTTTCTCGACATCAAGAAGATGCTTCTGCTCTGGACTACAGTAGCTAAACCGTAAGACATAACTTTTGTCTCTGCTTTGCTGCACTTTTGCGATATTTCAAGTAACTTGATCACTTTACTGCCCTTCCACCCCACTGCTGTGACTGAGAGACAGGCCAAAATGTCATGGTGAGCACGCCTCCGCCGGGTCTGGGAAGCCATGCCAGGATTTTACGCTCCCCGGGCCCTTAATTGACCTTGGGTGGAACTTCCACCCCTCTGAGGCAGGAAGCCCCACCTCCAAGACCTGAAGGCCGGCAGGTCTCAGTCCCAGCAGCACCACCAGGAGCAGTGGCCACTGCTGGGACTGCAACCAGCTTCAGCATCAAGAGAGATGCTGACCCCAGAAACATGCTAAGTGTCTGGGGCCTTGCCAGAGACAATCAGCCAGGCCCCAGTGAGGCAAGGGGGGTCAGTTGTGGGGGAGAGGGGGCCCTCCTTGAGACACAAGGTGCCTGATCAGGAGGGCACCCCCCCTTCCCGCCCCCGTCTGCAAGGAGGCCACCAGGTTTTACTTGCCGATCTTCTGGGGGACCTTAGCTTCCCACCCATCACTGGTAAAAATACCAGGGGTAGTGGGAGGAGGCCCTTAAGTGGCACTTAATTGGCCACTTAAGGTCTTTGATTGATCTGGAGCGGATGATCCCTTTCTCGCTGCCCCCACCCCTCATAAAATTGCAGCAGGGTCGGGTAGGCATTGGGAACGCCCCTCCCTGCCCACCCCCCACCTCCCAATCAATTTTACAACCCACCTCCCACCACCAGCCCACTCCTGCAGAGGGGGCATAAAATTCAGGTCTCAATCTCTTGCTGAACCTGTGACTGGTCACTGGTTTTACTGTTTTCAGTTTCAGTCTGTTCCAGGCCAGAAAATCAGTCACCTAGGTTGAAGAACAAATGTCTGCTGCTTCTGGATTTTATGAGGTCCTCCAACTTTGATATCATCTTTCCAGCCTGCAACTGTACATCTCCTGGATCTTCATTCCTACGAAAATACCTCCATCAGTGCATCCTCTGTCCTCAAAGAGCTTCTGGAGTTCATTGACTTCAACTATCTCTGAACTCGGACAACAGCTCCTATTTCCCCTTTACTATCATGATTTTATGTACCCTAATTTTTATGTACCTAGACGTATGTAACTTGAGTTCTCCCTGTGTCCATTCATGTGTACATTTTGGCTTCCACTCCAGACCCAAGCCCATCAATCTATTTCCACTTTTGTTCTTTCTCTTTAATTGCTTTTCTCTTTACTCTTCTGTTCCCTAGCTACGGACTCCATTGATCTCCCGGGCAGCAGTCTGAGATGAAGCCAGCCTGTTCAAAACCTTGGTGTCACATTTGATCCTGATATGAGCTTCTGACCTCATATTCATGCAATCACTAAGAGCGCCTATTTCCACCTCCATAACATTGCCTGACTTCACCCTGTCTCAGCTCATCTGCTGCTGAAACCCTCATTCCTGCCTTTGTTACCTTTAGACTTGACTATTCCAAGGCACTCCTGGCTGGTCTCCCACATTCTACCCTCTGTAAACATGAGGTGATCCAGAACTCTACTGCCTGTGTCTTAACTCACGCCAAATCACCCATCACCTCCGTGCTCGCTGACCTACACTGGTTCCCAGTCAAGCAATATCTTGATTTTAAAATTCTCATTCTTGTTTTTAAATCCTCCCATTGCCTTTCCCCTCACTATTTCCATAATCTCCTCCAGCCGCACAACCCTCCGAGATATCTGCACACCTCTGATTCTAGCCTCGAGTATCCCGATTTTATTTACTCCACTATTGGTTGCTGCACCTTCAGTTCCCTTAAGCTCTGGAATACCTTTCCTGTACCTCTCCACCTCTCTACCCCGCTTTCCTCCTTCAAGACAGTCCTTAAAACCTATCTCTTTGACCAAGCTTTTGGTCATCTGCCCTAATATCTCCTTATGTGCCTCAGTGTTATATTTTGTTTTATAATGCTCTTATGAAGCGCCGTGGAACATTTTATTGCGTTAAAGGCACATATAAATATAAGTTGTTGTTATAGAGTCCTCGGCTGGGACTTAATGATCCAGAAGTGGATGGCTATGGAGATGGTGGTTGGTGGATTAGGGTGCTGTAAAATTGCATGGGACAGCATCGGTATGGAGCCCCGACCTCATCTCACCTCAGCCGAATTCTACCAGTGGCAAGATGCGCGGTGACTCCATTCACATTTTAATAATGAGCAATTGAGATTCAGGTAAATTAAGCAATTGACTGCGCTTTAAGAGGCCCATCTGGATTTAGCGTAAAGTGCACGGGGGAATACAGGGAGTTGGAGCCTCGGCAGCCTTTAAAGGATGGCAACGAAGTGGCAGATGCTGCTATTGTTGCACTTGGCAACTGTGGAATAAGACTTCTCTTGATATTCAGTGGAAAAGAGTTGGGCAGCCTTTTTTTGAGGTTGAGGCCCCCTTGATGCGATTATGCTTCTGGCAGGTAGCTCACTGGGTTGGTTGGAGCAGCTACTGGCAGGGTGGACATGTCGGAGTGGCAGTGCCATGGGCATCATACATTACGGTGGAGGGGAGCTGAAAAGGACAAAGTGGCATTGCTGGGAAAATGTAATTTTCATCAGTTTTTTAACCATAGAAATACTTCCACCAACTTACTCCCATCATGTTTCCTACCCATTCATCTTCTCACTATCCATTCCCCTTCCCTCATAGCACACCCTCATTGTCACCATGAGCCCTATCATTCCCCTTAGAACTACTCACTCAATCTTTGTACCCTCCACCTCCCATTGCTCGACTGTGCTTCATTGCATCCTTAGTTCTCATCCACTCCTCCCAGCTTCCACTTGCTTCCCTGACGTTAGGTGCTACCTCACTGTCAACCAGTTTCCCTCCTCCCCACTTATTGCAGCTTCCAATCTTTTTTTAATTCTTTCATGGGATGTGAGCTTCGCTGGCTAGGCCAGCATTTGTTGCCCATCCCTAATTTACCTTGAGAAGGTGGTGGTGAGCTGCCTCCTTGAACTGCTGCAGTCCATCTGGTGTTGGACCACCCACAGTGCTGTTCGGAAGGGAGTTCCAGGTTTTTGACCCAGTGACAGTGAAGCAACGACAATACAGTTCCAAGTCAGGATGATGTGTGAGTTGGAGGGGAACTTGGAGGTGGTGGTGTTCCCAAGGTTCTGCTGCCCTTGTCCTTCTAGGTGTTAGAGGTCACGGGTTTGGAAGGTGTTGTCAAAGAGACTTTGTTGTCTTTCAAAATTTAACTTTGTGTTTAAAAAACACCATTAGAATGAGCCTTTCTCCCTGTTAGTGTCTTCTCTTTCTGTCTGTCTCATAGGTATTTGAAATTAGAATCACTGTCTCACCAATCTATGCCACTAGCATGCCACGGAATTAACATTACATGAAAAAATATATATTCTTTCTCCTCCTCACTCTGTCTCCAGTCCCAAACTTTCATACTCTGTCCTAGACCCCAATCTATCTCTTTTTCTTTTTCACTACCTCAAGTTCACAAAATACAAAACAAGTGCTACAATAGGTGTGTACTGAGAGCCTGACACACAATCTCTGTTATTTTAAAAGATAATAATCAACATGAATCTTACCTGTATAAAGCGTTTAGATTGTACCTTGTAACTTAAAAAATAATGTTAAAACTTTGGAGTAGAAACTGCTAAAAGCTAAAGAAAAAAATATTTCTAAGTGCAGATGACTGAATATTAAAGATTCGTCCAGATTGTGCTATCCAAATTCAGCTCACAACATCTGGACTGAATATCAACCACAAGCTCAAACATCTGGGAAAAGTTGAATCCTTCAAGCTAAAAGTTTAATGCTGGCAAAAGACACAAAAGGCAATTCAATGGCTAAATTTAATTACATTATTATGAAAAATATATATATATATGTGTATTTAGAAATGTTTATATTGAACAAGGCTTTCTTTTGGATGGTAGAAATTTGAGTTACTGGGGAACCCACAACAGTTTTAACATCAGGGAAAATCAAATGTTATGGTTTTAAAAGGCAAGAAACTTGATTTGAAAACTGTTTGCATGTGAAGTTTTTTTTCCTCTCCTTGATGCTTTTCAATTATTGTTGCAGTATAATGTTGTGAGCAGATTGGCATGAAAACAACCAAATGTTCAGTCTGCAATTGACGCTGACTTAATTTTTATGTATTTAATTCTTACGTAAATGGCAGAAGACCAAAAATTTGCCGCAAGAAGTCTGGATTCCTACTTGTGACTCAGTTCTACATTACACATCAGCATAAAACTTTTCTTGATTGGTTGATTTCATAAAACACAATCAGCAAGACACCATGGAGGCAAAATTGGAAACCCCGAAAATGCGTGCGGGGACTGCACTAAGCACATTGAGTGGTTGCACGCTTGAACAGGTGGTACAAAATTGTGAGAGGCTGGCATCACTTAAAGCTATCCCATGCTTCTTAAAGGGGAGGTGCATTTTAGCTGCAGCAGATGCTGAAATTGGCTAGAGAACAATGTCCGAGCAGGAAGAAAGTGTGCTCTAAGATTGTCTAATCCAGCACTGGAGGCCTTGGTGCTGGAGGTGGACAGGAGAAGAGACGTGCTTTATTCACAGGGGACCAGGAATCCCTACAGATAGACACTGCAAAGACAGTGGAAGCAGATAGCAGTCACAGTCAGTGCCAGCAGTGTAGCCTTGGGGATCTGGATACAGTGCTACAAGAAGTCGAATGACCTCACAGAGTGGTCAAAGTCAGTAAATGCATCGTGGCTCACTCACTGCTCAATTCACCATCCCACACCCCTTTCACATACCTACCAACAATCTCTATCAACAATGACTTACACCTCATATTCATAGCTTCCCCTCATGCTCACATGCTTAGCGCTGAAACAACCCTCACACCCACACCTCACAGCTTGCACACTCTTCCAGCAATTCAGCCCCAGACAGACAGATCACCCAGACAGATAGCCTTAATTTCACTGACACACTTCCCTTTCTTTTGTATGACAAAGATGGCATACAACCCCCAGTAACAGCACCTAATTGGTGAGGGACAGGCACGGCTGCATACCCTCAACCCAACAGAGGAGATGGTGCTCACCATTACTGGAGCAGCCATGACTGAGGCTGTTGCTAGCTGCAGAGCTGAAAGCATCAAAGACTACTAGATGTTCACATCTAATCTGCCTCAGCCCACATCCTCTTCTTGTTTACAATCTTCAGATGATGTAAGCATACACTCTTGCTTCCCCCCCGCCCTTCCCTCACCACAACCCTACCCTTGTGCCTTTCTCCTTTCAGAAACCCAACAATTGTAACCTTGCCAGGCAGTGGTGCAGAAGCAAGAAGTGCAAGAGGAACAAGAGGCTGATGATGAAGAAACGCAGACACTCAATTTCACACTCGCAGCCACCAGCTCAGATACTGACACTGCAACTATCTTACAGGATGTGTGGTGCATGTGGTGAGAAATCATGCACAAGTGTCTTGCAGCACGACAGGGAAAGGGTAGTGCAAGTGCCAGCTCGCCAGAGAGTGAAGCCGCACACAAGATCTGCTGCAGACTCAGATGAGAACATTGGTGGGGTGGCATGCAGAAAAATGCAGATGGGTATGCACACAGAAATGCTTGGTGCATTGGCAAGGTGCTAGATCAATTGTAAATTTTAAATCTGAGATTGATCGATTTTTGTTAGCCAAAGGTATTAAGAGGTATGGGGCAAAGGTGTGTACATGGCGTTAGGTCACAGATCGGCCATGATCTCATTGAATGGTCGAACATGCTGAGGGGCTATATGGCCTACTCCTGTTCCTATGTTCCTATACACAGCACATCATGCTTACCAATGCCTGGTATCCAGGCAGAGGTCATGATGCCATTTTCCTGCACCAGTCCACTGTACCATCAGTAGTTGAGCTACTATGAAAAACCAGAGGATTAGCCCACCCTTTCCAGCATAGAAATAGGGGACAACTCCATTCCCATACTTGTGGACTGCATAGGAGCACTAGGAGAGGCATAGGCATATGAAAGACACTAAGGGATTGCATAGGGGAATTAGGTGACTTTTGTATTCACTATTGAATAGCTCGATTGATAACAAAAACTAAAAGTGCTGGAAATACTCAGCAGGTCTGGCAGCATCTATGGAGAGAGAAACAAAATTGACGTTTCAGGTCTGTGACCTTTCATCAGAACTGATGAAAGTTCTGATGAAAGGTCACAGACCTGAAATATTAATTTTGCTTCTCTCTCCATAGATGTTGCCAGACCTGCTGAGTATTTCCAGTACTTCTTGTTTTTGTTTCAGATTTCCAGCATCTGCAGTATTTTGCTTTTATTATAGCTTGATTGACAGAGTTGGTTTGGAATGTTTGTTTTGTGGTGGATTTTGTTTCAGCTTGTGGCCAAGAGGACACTGTGATGATCACGAACAGATAGAAAGTAAGGTGTGGGGCTGTTATGTAATTGGGGCTGTATTCACGGGTAGCAAAAGTGAGACAATCACGGACGACCAGAAAGTAGATGTGTTTGTTGCCTCCTCTCTTCTTCCTTCTCCTTCTCTTCCTCCTCCTCTTCAGTTGTTCACCTATAGCTGGTGGCAGGGCCGGTGCCCTCATATTTAAAAAAGGAAAGTTAACAAAGTGAGCGTTGGTCCTATAGAAAGTGCGTCTGATGAATTAATAATGGATAATAAGGAGAAGGCAGGAGGTATGGTTGCTAAATTTGCTGATGACACAAAGACATGTAGGAAAGTAACTTGTGAAGAGGACATAAGGGGGCTACAAACGGATATAGATAAGTTAAGTGAGTTGGCAAAGACATGGCAAATGGAGTAGAATGTGGGAAAGTGTGAAATTGTCCACTTTGGCTGAAGAATAAAAAAGAAGCATATTATCTAAATGGTGAGAGATTGCAGAGCTCTGAGATGCAGAGGGATCTGGGTGTCCTAGTGCATGAATCGCAAAAGGTTAGTATGCAGCTACAGCAGGTAATTAGGAAAGCTAATAGAATGTTATTGTTTATCACAAAGGGAATTGAAAACAAAAGTAAGGAACTTATGCTTCGGCTATATAGGGCATTGGTGAGACCACATCTGGAGTACTGCGTACAGTATTGGTCTCCTTATTTAAGGAAGGATTTAAATGTGTGGAGGCAGTTCAGAGAAGGTTTACTAGACTAATACCTGGAATGGGCAGGCTGTCTTACGAGGAAAGATTGGACAGGCTAGGCTTGTATCCCCTGGAATTTAGAAGAGTAAGAGGTGACTTGATTGAAACATACAAGATTCTGAGGGGTCTTGACAGGGTGGATGTGGAAAGGATGTTTCCCCTTGTGGGAGAATCTCGAACTAAGGGTCACTGTTTAAAAATAAGGGGTTGCCCATTTAAGACAGAGATGAGGAGAAATTTTTTCTCTCAGAGGGTCGTGAGTCTTTGGAATTCTCTTCCTCAAAACGTGGTGGAAACAGAGTCTTTGGATATTTTTAAGGCAGAGATAGATAAATTCTTGATAAGCAAGGGGTGGATGGTTATCGGGGTAGGTGGAAATGTGGAGTAATCAGTTCAGCCATGAACTTATGAATGGCAGAGCAGGCTCGAGGGCCGAGTGGCCTACTCCTGCTCCTAATTCGTATGTTTGTATATGGTCATCAGCAACTGTGCATTCATTTCTGACTGAGGGAATGCTGCCTACCATATTGGGAAAGGAGGTTGTGTTTCAGGCAGGAGTGCTTCGATAGGTATGTAAAAAGGAAAAGATTAGCAAAGACAAATGTGGACCCATTACCAATGGAGACGGAAGGATTTATAATGGGAAATAAGGAAATGGCACTAAAACTAAACAAATACTTTGGGGAAATTTTGTTCTCTCTCCCCAATAGGGATCCTGGATCCTATGGAAGGCCCGCCGCTGTCCACTTAAGTGTTTCGTTGGCACTAAATTCAGCATCCTTCCAGAAAAGAGGTGACAGGGGATCTTGGTGTCAGTTTCGCCAGATATCGAGATGCCTGCTGCCAGGATAAAATTCCCCCCTTTGTGTCTGTCTTTATAGAGAAAGATACATAAAACAACCTCCCAGAAATACTAAAGAACCAAGGTCTAGCAAGATTGAGGAATTGAAAGAAATTTATATCAGTAAAAAAACAGGACTGGAGAAATTAATGGGACTGAATGTTGCGAAATCACCTGGACCTGATGATCTATATCCCAGTGTGACGGAAATCACACCTGCCAAATGGAAACATATTAATTTCATCATATGGAACACTGCTTGAACATTTTTACTGGATATTGAACATAACTTGTTTAAAAAAAGAGTTGAACAGCTGAAAACATGGTTGCACATCTGCAATCTGAGAGACAGTTGAATAGAGAGACACTGGGAGTGCTCACTGATTCAATTAACAGGATTGGTCTGGGCAATCATGATAATCAACATTCTTTGTCTATGGAAGAACCGGAACTCCACACCTCACTGAGTGTGACTGGAGAGTCTTGAGAATCAACAACCCTCCCGGAAGATGCTGTCTCAAACAAAGAGATGGTCACATGACTTACCTGCTGGCCAGACTGGGAACTGTTTGAATTGTGCCACACAGAAAGGTTTTCAGACTCAAGTTGAGAACCAAGGAGGAAGGTCTCTGCTCTCTTTCAAGCAAAGTCGCAGGGACCCCTGGTAGCAGCTTAAGCCTCAAAACAGAGCACCTCTTCAGCCCTCTGGTACCATAGAAGCAAATCGGAAATTGTGCACTGGACCCCGGTAAGAACTCCAAGACCATAACATCAATTGAGGACATTGTATCAATGACATGATCATCCAGTAACCAAATTCTATTTATTGTCAACTCTACTTCAACAACGCCCCCCCCCCCCCGCCAATTCTTTCATCCCCTCTGCATCTATTTATGTGTGTGTTTCTCTCGTATGCATGCTAGCATGGTTGTGTCACGTATTTCAGTAATTTTTAACCAAGTTAGAGTGCTATGGCTAATAAATTTACATCTTTCTTGTTTAAACCTAAGAAAACCTGTCTGATTGGTTCATTTTCAATTACAATTAGAGTGTAGTGAGCAAAGGACTCCTGAGGGGGGTGAGCTAAACTCACTGTCTTTTAAAAGTTAAACCCTGTTATGGCCAAACCAGGAAAGGGGGTAGAAGGAAGCCTGAGACCCCTTCCTCAACTAGTCATAACACCAGAGTGTTGAAAGAGGTGTCTGTAGAGATTGTGGATGCATTGGTTGTTTTCTTCCCAAACTCCATAGCTTCTGGAATAGTTCCTGCACACTGGAAGGTAGAAAATGTAACCGCACTATTTAAGAAAGGAGGGAGAGAGAAAACAGAGAAGGACAGACCTGTTAGCCTGACATCAGTAATAGGGAAAGTGCTAGAATCTATTATGAAGGATGTGATAACTGGGCAGTTAGAAAATAATGGTAGGATTAGGCAACATGGATTTATGAAAGGGAAATCATGTTTGACAAACCTTTTGGAGTTTTTTGAGGATGTAACTAGCAGAATAGATAAGGGGAACTAGTGGATGTGGTGTATTTGGATTTTCAGAAGGCTTTCAATAAAGTTCCACACAGGAGGTTAGTAAGCAAAATGAGAGCACGTGGGATTGGGGGTAATATACTGGCATGGTCTGAGAATTGGTTAATGGACAGAAAACAGAGAGTAGGAATAAATGGGTCATTCTCAGGTTGGTAGACTGTGATTAATGGAGGACCACATGGATCAGGGCTTGGGACCCACCAAAACACAATCTATATCAATGATTTGGATGTGGGGACCAAGTGTAATATTTCCAAGTTTGCTGATGACATAAAACTAGGTGGAAATGTGAGTTGTGAGGAGGATGCAAAGAGGCTTCAAGGGGATTTAGACATGCTAAGTGATTAAGCAAGTACATGACAGCGGGAATATAATGTGGAAAAATCTGAAGTTATCCACTTTGGCAGGAAAAACAGAAAGGCAGAGTATTGCTTAAATGGTGAGAGCCTGGGAAGTGTTGATGTCCAAGGGTACTTGGATGTCCTTGTTCTTGAGTGACTGAAAGCTAACATGTCGGTGCCTTTAGGAAGACAAGTGGTATGTTGGCCTTGATTGCAAGAGGATTTGAGTGCAGGAGTAAAGATGTCTTGCTGCAATTGTATAAAGCCTTGGCAAAGCATTAAGGTAGATAAGTCCCCAGGGCCTGATTGGATCTACCCTAGAATACTGAGGGAGGCGAGGGAAGAAATTGCTGGGGCCTTGACAGAAATCTTTGCATCCTCATTGGCTACAGGTGAGGTCCCAGAGGACTGGAGAATAGCCAATGTTGTTCCTTTGTTTAAGAAGGGTGGCAAGGATAATCCAGGAAATTATAGGCCGGTGAGCCTTACATCAGTGGTAGGGAAACTATTAGAGAGGATTATTCGGGACAGGATTTACTCCTATTTGGAAACAAATGGACTTATTAGCGAGAGACAGCATGGTTTTGTGAAGGGGAGGTTGTGTCTTACTAATTTGATTGAGTTTTTTGAGGAAGTGACAAAGATGATTGATGAAGGAAGGGCAGTGGATGTTATCTATACGGACTTCAGTAAAGCCTTTGACAAGGTCCCTCATGGCAGACGGGTACAAAAGGTGAAGTCACACGGGATCAGAGGTGAGCTGGCAAGATGGATACAGAACTGGCTCGGTCATAGAAGACAGAGGGTATCAGTGGATGGGTGTTTTTCTGAATGGAAGGATGTGACTAGTGGTGTTCCACAGAGATCAGTGCTGGGACCTTTGCAGTTTGTAGTATATATAAATGATTTGGAGGAAAATGTAGCTGGTCTGATTAGTAAGTTTGTGGACGACACAAAGGTTGGTGGAGTTGCGGATAATGATGAGGATTGTCAGAGGATACAACAGGATATAGATCGGTTGGAGACTTGGGCGAAGAAATGGCAGATGGAGTTTAATTCGGACAAATGTGAGGTAATGCATTTTGGAAGGTCAAATGCAGGTGGGAGGTATACAGTAAATGGCAGAACCCTCAGGAGTATTGACAGGCAGAGAGATATGGACGTACAGGTCCACAGGTCACTGAAGTGGCAACGCAGGTGGATAAGGTAGTCAAGTAGGCATACGGCATGCTTGCCTTCATCGGTCGGGGCATACAGTATAAAAATTGGCAAGTCATGTTGCAGCTGTACAGATCCTTAGTTAGGCCACACTTAGAATATTGCGTGCAATTCTGGTCGCCACACTACCAGAAGGATGTGGAGGCTTTGGAGAGGGTACAGAGGAGGTTTACCAGGATGTTGCCTGGTCTGGAGGGCATTAGCTATGAGAAGAGGTTGGAAAAACTTGGATTGTTTTCACTGGAACGACGGAGCTGGAGGGGCGACATGATAGAGGTATACAAAGTTATGAGCGGCATGGACAGAGTGGATAGTCAGAAGCTTTTTCCCAGGGTAGAACAGTCAGTTACTCGGGGACATAGGTATAAGGTGAGAGGGGCAAAGTTTAGAGGGGATGTGCGAGGCAAGTTCTTTACACAGAGGGTGGTGAGTGCCTGGAACTTGCTGCCAGGGGAGGTGGTGGAAGCAGATACAATAGCGACATTTAAGAGACATCTTGACAAATACATGAATAGGAAGGGAATCGAGGGATATGGGCCCCGGAAGTGCAAAAGGTGTTAGTTTAGGCAGGCATCAAGAATGGCGCAGGCTTGGAGGGCCGAATGGCCTGTTCCTGTACTGTACTGTTCTTTGTTCTTTGTTCTTTGAGACCGGACTGGAGTATTGTGTGCAGTTTTGGTCTCCTTACCTAAGGAATGATATACTTGCCATAGAAGGAGTGCAACAAAGTTTCACCAAACTAATTCCTGGGATGTGGGATTGTCTTATGAGGAGAGATTGAGAAGGTTTGGCCTATATTCTCTGGAATTTAAAAGAATGAGAGGTGGTCTCATTGAAATATGCAAAATTCCTACAAGGCTCGACAGGATAGATGCAGGAAGGATGTTTCCCCTGGCTGGGGGGAGTGGGGTCTAGAACTCATAGACACAGTCTCAGAATAAGGAGTAGACCATTTAGGACGGAGATGAAGAGGAATTTCTTCACTCAGAATGGTGAATCTTTGGAATAATCTACCCCAGAGGCAGTGGAGACTCAGTCATTGAGTATGTTCAGGACAGAGATTGATAGATTTCCAGATATTAAAGGCATCAAGGGGTATTGGGAGAGTGCAAGAAAATGGCGCTGATTAGAAGATGAATGGTTGAATGGCAGAGCAGGCTTGAGGGGCTGAATGGCCTACTCCTGCTCTTATTTCCTATGTTCCTAAGTTCCTATTGAAAGTGAAGAATAATATATCAATGCAGTTCTGCACTTCCCGAAGGACCCATTGTAGGTTTTCAATTAATCCAGCACTTCACTTGCACGTATTAAACTCACACAGCATTACGTGGAATTAACCAGGAAGAATGTCCCCATATTTAGCTGAATGTGGAGCCTGCTTCTACTGACCCTACATTAAAAGAACATGAGCCACTCCCCAACCCCTGCCACTGATCAACTCCCCTCTTGTCGCAGCTACTAATCCACCTACCCTAAGGCCAAGTAATTCCCCCAGCTAATGCTACCTCCCCAGAGCCCACAATCATTCACCTGCACTATCGCCCATTCCCCAGCTCAAGGCCTGATCACCCATCCCCAGCACAAGGCCCAATTGCTCACCCACTAGCCTATGATTACTTCCTCCCTTAGGCAAAAATTGCCCCACTACAGGCCCAGGCCCGAAATGTGATCTTCCACCAATTCTAACCTACATGAGGGATGCTACAACGTCAACAGTGGCACATCTTCAGTAACAATTCACCAACAGATCTGTGCAGCTTATCAGCTCCATTCAAATGAGGCCCAAGGTTCATGCACAAATATTTACAGTTATCTTTTCAACTCTGTTCTGCTTCAGACTGTTCAGCCTTTATTTGGTATCTACATTGGATCTTTCATTGGTGGAACCAATGGAATTTTTGCTTGTCCAACCTCTCATGTCACTGAGGCCTTCCAGTGCTTACCCCAGCACCCCCTGCCCCCCACACGACACCATTACATCTGCTTTTCACCTGGAGGATATGCTTATCGCACTTGCCTTCACCTAATGCAGCTCATATAGTTACAGGATAATATGACACAGTGCCTGAGTGATGCAGGCCACTTGCAAGAGTTACTCAGATATAAGGGACCTTACAGATATTGAGGAGCAGGTCACCAAGGTCCTGGTGAGTTATGCTGCTTTAGTTGGATATGGCTAGGTCTGTGGGCAACTGCAGATGAGTGGGTAAAAGTAGTAATTTCACCAGCTACAGCATTTAAAAGAACAAGGTCTTTGAACTTGAGAGTTGTTTCTACTTGTCACCTTTTCTTATCTAATTACTTCTCTTCTACAGGCCCTATTCAATAAGGCAGACAGAAGAGGGGGAAGATGGATGACTTCAGCTAGCTTGTACCTTGTTTAATTCCACATAAACTACACCAATGGGAGTTATTACCAGGAATTTCCTCAATCAGCCACTGTAACCTTCATAGAAGCACGGGCAGAACTCCCAGATGCACCTGGTAAATGGGGGTTTCCACTGACCTTCCTCCTAGGTCACAATGGCCAATCAGGAGATTTCCTCTGCATGTCTAATAGAGAAAGTGTGACAAAAACCATACCTGTGAAAAATGAGACATACTAATTTTGCCATATGGAACGTTATTTTTGAACTGTTACTGGACTTGAAAACATGGCTGCACATTTGCATTCTAAAGGACAGTGGTTGGAAACATGGCTGCACATTTGCATTCTTAAAGACAATTGCCTGAGGAAGACAATGGGAGTGCCTCCCTGATTCAATTAGCCAGATGAACTTTTGATCAAGAGACATTGAATGTGTAAAAGCCAGCAATGCACCACCCACCCCCTCCCCACCTCCCTCCCCCCAAACTGTGAGTATCTGCTAAGCTTGGGGGAAATCCACAAACCTTGCCAGAGAGGTTGTTCCAAATGAGGAGCTAGTCACATGACTAACCTGCTGTCCAACTGGAGTTGTTTGAATTGTGCTCACAGAACAGTTTTGGAAGAGGCTGCAATTTGAAGACAAAAGAGAAGGAAGGTCTCTCCCTGTCTCTTACTCTGTTTCTCATGCAAAGTTCCAGGGACCCATGGAAGTAACTCAAGCCTCAAGACAGAAGACCATCAAAACAAGTTTGCAAGTATGCACTGGGCCCTGACGAGAGCTACAAGATTTAACTGCAATCAAAGACTTTACATCAAACCCAAAGCCAGTAACTGAACTCCAGCTATTGCCTCAAACCTTTTCTCCTTTGATTCTTTCTCCTTTTCTGTCTCTATTTGCGTGTGTGTTTAGCGCATATGCATGCTAGCATGATCGCATCATGTATTTTTAGCAGTTTTAAATGAATTTGAGTTTTAAAGTTAATAAACTTACACCTTTCTTGCTTAAATCTGAGAAAACCTGTTTGGCTGATTTTGTTGCCATTATAATTAGAGAGCAGTGAGCAAGGACTCACTGAAAGGGAAGCTAAAACACAGTGTTTGAAAAATTAAACCCTGTTATGGCCAAACCGGGAAAAGGTTGAGAGGGAACCCCAGACCCCTTTTTCACCTAGTTGTAACAGACAGAAATAATGGGAATTGAAATATTTTCAAACATTTGTTTTCCGTAATAAGAATCGACACATAATCTCAAGGAAATAATTTTCAGTTGGTGTTTTCTTGCTTGTTCGTTGTAACTTTAGTGAAAAAGCTATGGACATGCCAATAAGCTTTGTCCACATTATTTTTCAAGGCTTTTGCAACACTTGTGTTGAAGTTGGAGTGGATGAGCAGGAGAATCCCCATGGATATTTACCCCATAATGGTTATTGGGCTTAAGTGTTAGTGTAACAAGTCACTTAATTAGTAAGCCACATAGGTTTTTGACATCCATCTGAGTTGAGCATGGTGAAGGGGTAAGTATAAAAACTTGTTCCTCCCACCCAGACTGGAATTTTTGTCAGAATGAAAATGGGGTATAACACTGGTGTAAATGGGTCCTGCCTGAAATGCCAAGCCTCAAAATACAGAAAGGCATGCCTTACAGCCTTACCTCATCAAACAGAGACTGCATTTTCAACCCAGTCCCTCCTTATTTCTTACCAAAGTGTTTTTCAACAATCTACTTGAATTATAGGGTAGGTTTTTATCACATTTGGTGATCATGACTCCTAAAGCTTAAAAGATATTCACCAGAAAATCAATTCTACCATTGACTATTGGTGCCCGATTCTATGATCTATATTCCTGCCGAGTAGAAATTTAGAGCCAATTTTAAACAGAGTTTTGACATATAAATGAGGTCCAATCGTTAAAATCTTCTGGGCCTCACTCTCCAAGGGGCAGAGCAGCTCACCAGCCCTTTGGCCCCCATACCCCCGATTTCAACCTTTACTTAAAATCAGCCCATCAATGTGGAGTTTTACAAAACCTATACTCGTGTCTCCAAACTGATATTTTATTTTTTTATTTATTTTATTTAGAGATACAGCACTGAAACAGGCCCTTCGGCCCACCAAGTCTGTGCCGACCATCAACCACCCATTTATACTAATCCTACACTAATCCCATATTCCTACCACATCCCCACCTGTCCCTATGTATTTCCCTACCACCTACCTATACTAGGGGCAATTTATAATGGCCAATTAACCTATCAACCTGCAAGTCTTTGGCATGTGGGAGGAAACCGGAGCACCCGGAGGAAACCCACGCAGACACAGGGAGAACTTGCAAACTCCACACAGGCAGTACCCAGAATTGAACCCGGGTCGCTGGAGCTGTGAAGCTGCGGTGCTAACCACTGCGCCACTGTGCCGCCCCATATCATTTACATTTTTCAAGTTCCAGTCTTAATGGGTAAATATTCACATATAATGTTCTCCAGGCAGACTGTCAGATGTCAGGAATGCATTATTAGAGAATTCAGGCATGCATCTTTCATGATTATTCATCAGTTATGTTGGAATCATACACCCTGACTCCTTTTACAATCTTTAACCACCACTTAGTAACTACTTGTGATAGCATTTCCTGCAATGCCAATTTAGAGCAGCTATTTGTGAAATGTGCACACCTCAGGGCCACCAAGGCCATCTGTACCTTTTAATCCCTGATTGATCATCCTGAGCATCCGGAGTAATTTAACAATTACAGCCTGTACTGTGAGTAACCCTTCTCAGTCTTTCCATTACTGTCTCTGTGTAATATGTTCCCAAGGTAATTCTTCACGCCCAGCTGTATGTGGTACTGGAAGTAAGTGTCTGAAAAACACCTGCAAAGTTCTCAGATTGAGCTAATTAGATTTTTTGAAAAATTGACACCCTTCAAATCCCACTGTAGCCAAAGTTTCAGTTTTTCTTTGTAATGACCTTCACAGGAAGGTTGCTATAACCATTCATACATACAAGTTCAGTGATTTGACCAGATCAAATCATTGCATTTTGACCTTTTGTTAGGTTCATCTTTCATTTTTCTATCTGGGGCATGATGGGCTGCATCTTAACCATTTCACTTCAAAAAGAATTTGAATGTTATGTATTTAAAATTCAAAAACAGATTCTGAAGTTAACATGTCAAATAAAAACAAACAATGCTGTATCTACACAGCAGGTCAGCCAGCAGCTGTGAAGAGAAATGATGGGTAACAATGTTTTAGGCCTTCGACAGACTTCATGTGGATGCGTTTCAATGTTGTTTATCCCTATTGCTATGACCAAGGAAGGGGTCTCAGGCTCCCCTCTGGCCACTTTCCTGGTTTGGCCATAACAGGGTTTAACTTTAAAAAACACAGTGTTTTAGTTTAACATCTCAGTGAGTCCTTGCTCACTGCTCTCTAATTATAATTGTAAATGAACCAATCAGACAGGCTTTCTTAAGTTTAAACAAGAAAGATGTATGTTTATTAACCTTAACACTCTAACTCTGTTAAAATTACTAAAAATATGCGACACAAACTTGCTCGCATGCATACACAATAAACACACATACACAGATGCAGAGAAGGAGAAAAAATTAAAGGGGGTGGGTTTGGATTAGTAGATGGAATTCAGTTACTCTCTTTAGTTTCGCTGTAAAGTCTTTGGTTGGAATTGTAGTTCTCGCTGGAACCCAATGCACACTTTCAAACTTGCTTCTCTGGTACCAGAAGGCTGAAGAGGTCCTCTGTCTTGAGGCTTAAGTTGCTTCCATGGGTCACTGGGACTTTGCTTGAGAGAGAGAGAGACAGGGAGATAGCTTCCTTCTCGTTTGTCTTCAAATTGCAGTCTGCCCTTTCTGTGTGGCACAATGTGTTTGCTAACCTCTTCAGAAAGTGGAATTCAAAAATCCGAGAAATGGCTGCCATTTTTTGCATTCATTGTTGGGATGTGGGAATTGCAGGCAAGGCTGGCATTTATTGTGCATTCTTAACTGCTCTAAAAGGGTGGTGGTGGGTCTTTTTCTTGAATCGCTACAATTCTATGTGGTGAAGGTTTTGTTATTCTTTATAGCAGTTTCATATAACTGAGTGTCTTGCTAGGCCAGTTTGAAAGGCAGCTAAGATTCAAATACATTGTTGTGGGGCTGGAGTGACATATAGACAAGGCTGGGTAAAAATATCAGGTTCCTTTCCTAAAGACATTAGTGGTCCTTGAAATTTTAGATAAAAATCTGATAGCTTCATGTTCACTTTTCGCTGATAACAGATTTATATTTCCAAACTTCTTTTTTACTTGAATTCAAATTCTCAAACTGTCACGATGGGATTTGAACTCCTGTTCTCTGGATTACTAGGCCAATAACATAACCACTAACTGGTGTACTCCATTTCATTATGTTCATTGTGATACAGAAGCAAAAATTTAATATGTAGATTAGGGATGTCAAGCATATGGCCGTGAACAGTTTAATCCAGCCCACAGTGCCCTGTTCTCGCAGACCAGAAGGACTTTGCCTTTTAAACTTCAAATCGCAGCAGTGCATCAACCCACCCATACCCCCACAAACACAACATGACATCACCAACCTCTGCCCAGTGGAAATAGGACTGGCTGGTAAAAGGGAGTGAGCATCAGAGCATGGAGATGTGTGGGGTTGGGGTGAGAGGTGAGGATGATTACACACTCGGAGGAGATTAGAAGGCTGTGATTGGAACTTTGTGGGGGGGGTGCAGCTTTCTGGAGACTGAGATTGAGATTTGGGGAGGATTGGAGACTGAGATTGGAGTCTGGGGGGAACCAGAAATTTGAGTTTGGGACTCGGGGGAGTAGAAAACAGATTGGGAAGGGTCTGGAGACTTAGATTGGGACACAGATTGGGGTGCAGTTGGGAAATTCAAACTGGGGCAGTCAAGAGGTTGAGGAAATGGACAGGGAAGAGGAGATGTTGAAAGGAATGGGTGTCGGGAAGAGGGCAAAAAGGGTCTGAGGTTGGGAATTCAGAAGAGAAAGGGAGATGTGAATAGCAGGCAGGAGATATCTTAGGGTGGTCAGACACTAGGAAATATCGGCTCATGGAGAGACGATGTCTAGGGAAAGGTGGGTCAAGAATGGAGGCTTGTGGGACAGAGGCAGACTATGGAATGGGGGCCAGGAGATTGGGGTTCAGGGAGAAAGGGAAAATGGGGACTGGTTTTGGGGGGATTGAGACTTGAGCAGGGTAAACTAAACAATGGTGGTTGGGAGATTGAGGCTCAGGCAGTGGAAGAGAGAGAAAGAGAAAAACTGGGAACTGGGTGTCCTGGGAATTGGGACTTGGGCAAGGCGGGGGTAGCAAATAAAGAGGGGTAGAGTGGGCATGGACTCACGCATTTCCTAGAGATCTAAGAGGAGCAGCAGCAATGTGCTGAGTGGCAGCAGTGCCAAGAGGAGAGCAGCCAATAAAGGGGAGAGTGAAAACTGTGGAGCTGACTGTGGGTAAATAGTGAAAGATTTCTTCCACTCGTGGGTGAATGGGGAACAAGGGGATGAAGACTGAGGATTCTCAGTGCATTCAGAGACCATCACAAGCTAGAATACACGGAGGAGATAGAGCTGGATAGAGCTGGCAGCTGTCCAGAGTAGTGCCGTGGTATTTGGAGGGAGCACTTCTGCTCCTGCATGCTCCACAGAAGGGGGAAGTAAAAAAAACCCTACCATTTAATTGGCAGCATCCAGGAGTCTTTTTCGGAACCATTGTTTAGGTCTCGGAACTGTAAGGGCCAATATGGTGAAAATCAAGTCACAGGCATAGATTAAGTGTAAGACCTTATGCCCAAAGAGTGGCATACCTTGCACCCATTTTACATCCCAAAAACAGGGAAACATGCCAATTGTTGCCCTACTTTTTTCTGCATGTGCCAAGTGGCAGGATGTTGGATCAGGCCCACTGTGTAAATTAAATTTGCCATCCTTAATATAGATCTTATTTATTGATATCAAGGATGGACTATTGCAGTCATTACAATGTTTAAGCATTTACCAAAGTTAACAAAGCCATTTGATGATTTATATGAAATAACTTGCATTTATATAACACCTTTTGCACCTTCAGTACAACCCAAATTGCTTCCCAGCCACCGAGGTACTTTATTGAAGTGTAGTCATTGTTCAACAGGCAAGGGTAGCACCCAAAATGCACATAGCAATGCTACACAAACAGCATTGTGATCAATGACCAGATAATCTCTTTTGGCTGATAGAGGAATGTTGGCCAGGGACACCAAAAGAATGCCCCTGCTCCTTCTTAAATAGTGCCTTTGGATATTTTGTGTCCACCTGAAATGGAAAATGGGACTTTGGCTTAATGCCTCATCTAGAGATAACACTCCTCAGTACTGCATTAAAGGGTCAGCCTAGATTATGTGTTTAAGTCCTGCAATGGAGGTTGAACTTTCTGACTCAGAGATGACAGTGCTATCAATTGAACAAAGTTGACACTTCAAAGGAGCTGTAAGTAAATCTTTCCTGAGATTAATCTTGCCACATGTAAGTTTCACACTCCCTTCACTTTACTTCATTGTTCTATACTTAAAAACACATGCCTAGAATTTCCACACAGACTTTCAGTACCTCCTGCCTTAACTCTGGGGCAATTTGCTGAAACCTGAAGAAATAGTGTATATAATACCATTTGTACATTCTTCAGCTATTTGGACAAAGTTACAGCAAGACATCAGGAGAAACCCACAAACCCAGGATGAACTGGTGAATGACCTAAATGAGAGTAACCAGTAACTAATTTGAAGGCAAGTCGAAGATCTGAGGTATCTTGAACAACAGTTGAATTGAGAAGAAATAAAATGATGTGTGACATGTTGTACAGGGGGTGGATACAGCAGGTCACATGTTGAACATGTCATGAACAGATGAGAATCAACTTGCATCTTAGTAGGACTGGGATGAATATCCTCGTAGGGAGATTTGAGACTGCTGTTGGGGAGGGTTAAAACTAAATTATCAGGGGGATAGGAACCTGAGAGGAAGCTCAAATTGGAGGGAAGCAAAAC
Source organism: Heterodontus francisci (assembly GCF_036365525.1). Taxonomy (NCBI): domain Eukaryota; kingdom Metazoa; phylum Chordata; class Chondrichthyes; order Heterodontiformes; family Heterodontidae; genus Heterodontus; species Heterodontus francisci. The sequence goes on from NC_090376.1 coordinate 110,052,456, forward strand.
CGGTAATGTGTCAGGGGTGTGGGAACCAGGAGCAGGTATCAGAGAGGAATACCAAGGTGCACAGAATACTGGGGGAGATAGATAGCACGAGAACAAGGAATAGCAAGTTATTAGGTGGGGCCAGAGTAAGGGATAAAGTAATAAAGTCTGATTCAGGGTTAATGTGTATGTATGTGAATGCACAGATTGTGGTTAATAAGACTGGTAAGGTACAGGTGTAGATTGCCATGTGAAAATATGATGTGGCTATCACAGAGACCTGGCTAAAAGAAGGGCAGGACTGGGTGTTAAATATTCCTGGATACAAGGTGTTCAGGAAAGATAAGAAAGGGAAAAAGGGGAGGGGTGGCAGTATTGATTAAGGAGAGCATTGCAGTACTGGAGAAAAAGGATTTCCCAGAGGGGTCAAGGACAGAATCAATTTGGCTAAAGCTAAGGAACAAAAACGGTGCAGTTACATTGCTCGGTGTTGTCTATAGGCCACCAGCTAGTGGGAAGGATGTGGAGGAACAAATTTGCAAGGAAATTACAGAGATGTGCAAAAATTAAAGGGTAGTTATAATGGGGGACTTGAATTATCCAAACATAGACTGGGATAATAGTAGTGTAAAGGGCAGTGAGGAGCAAGCGTTCCTAGAATGTGTTCAGGAAAATTTTCTGCAACAGTATGTTGCTAGTCCGAGAAAGGAGGCACTGCTAGACCTGATTCTTGGGAATGAGCTGGGCCAAGTGGATCATGTATTAGTAGGAGAGCATTTAGGGGGTAGTGATCATTGTATCATGAGGTTTAGGCTGACGATGGAAAAGGACAAAGAGCAATCCAGGGTAAGAATAATTAACTGGGGGAAGGCCAACTTCAATGGGGTAAGAATGGAACTGGGGCAAATAAATTGGAGTCAAAAGCTGGCAGGAAAACAGGTGGATGAACAATGGGCTACCTTCAAAGAGATAGTTCGGGCACAGTTGAGGTATGTTCGCTTGAAGGGGAAAAGTAGGACAAACAAATCCAGAGTTCCCTGGATGACAAAAGAGATAGAGATTAAGATAAAGAAGAAAAAGTGTGCTTGTTTCAGATGCTAGGTTGAAAATATTATTGAGAACCAGGCTGAATAGAGAACGTCCAGAGGGAAAGTAATAAAGCAAATAAGAGAAGCAAAGACAGAGCATGAAAAGAGACTGGCAGCTAGCATTAAAGGAAATCCCAAAGTCTTTGGTCGGCATATAATTTGTAAAAGAGTGGTAAAAGGAGGACTGGGGCTGATTATGGACCAGAAAGGGGATTTACACATGGAGGCAGAGGGCATAACTGAGGTATTAAATGAATACTTTGCATCTTTTACCAAGGAAGAAGATGCAACCCAGGCAATGTTGAAAGAGGAGATAAGTCAGACACTCAAGGGGTTTAAAATTGATAAAGAGGAAGTATTAAATAGGCTGTCTGTAATTAGAGTGGATAAAGCACCAGGACCAGATGAGATGTATCCAAGGATACTGAGGGAAGTGAGGATGGAAATCACAGAGGCACTGGCCATAATTAATCAGTCTGCCTTAGACTCAGGGGTGGTGCCAGAGGACTGGAGAATTACAAACATTACACACTTGTTCAAAAAAGGTGTCAAGATAAGCCCAGCAACTACAGGTCAGTCAGTTTAACTTCGGTGGTGGGAAAACCTCCAGAAAAAATAATTCCGGACAAAATCAATAGTCACATGGACAAATGTGAGTTAATTAAGGAAAGCCAGCATGTATTTCTAAAGGGAAAATCATGTTTAACTAACTTGCTGGAGTTTTTTGAGGAGATAACAGAGAGGGTTGATGAGGCCAATGCTGTTGATGTAGTGTACATGGACTTTCAAAAGGCATTTTATACAATGCCACACAACAGACTTGTGAGCAAACTTGTAGCTCATGGAATAAAAGGGACGGTAGCAACATGGATACAAAATTAGCTGAGTGACAGGAAACAAAGAGTAATACTTAATGGATGTTTTTCAAGCTGGAGGAAGGTTTGTAGTGGAGTTCCTCAGGGATCAGTGTTGGGACCCTTGCTTTTCCTGATACATATTAATGACCTAGACCTTGGTGTCAGGGCATAATTTCAAAGTTTGCAGATTATGCGAAACTTCGAAGCATTGTGAACTGTGAGGAGGATAGTGTGGAAACTCAAAAGGACATTGACAAGTTGGTGGAATGGGCAGACAGGTGGCAGATGAGGTTCAATGCAGAGAAATGTGAAGTGATTCATTTTGGTAGGAAGAACATGGAGAGACAATATATAGAATAAAGGGTACAATATACAATAAAGGGTACAATTCTAAATGGTGTGCAGGAGCAGAGGGACCTAGGTGTATATGTGCATAAGTCATTGAAGGGGGCAGGACAGGTTGAGAGAGCAGTCAATAAAGCATAGGGTGTCCTGGGCTTTATTAATAGGGGCATAGAGTACAAGAGCAAGGAAGTTATGTTGAACTTGCATAAGACACTAGTTCGGCCTCAGATGGAGTATTGTGTCCAATTCTGGGTGCTGCACTTGAGGAAAGAGGTGAGGGCATTGGAGAGAGTACAGAAAAGATTCACGAGAATGGTTCCAGGGATGAGGAATTTCAGTTCTGAAGATAGATTGGAGAAGTTAGGACTGTTTCCTTGGACAAGAGAAGGCAGAGGGGTGATTTGATAGAGGTATTCAAAATTATGAGGGGTCTGGACAGAGTAGATGGAGAGAAACTGTTCCCACTCATGAAAGGATTGAGAACAAGAGGGCACATATTTAAAGCATTTGGTAAGTGAAGCAAAAGTGACATGAGGAAAAACTTTTTCACGCACCGAGTGGTTAAGGTCTGGAATGCACTGCCTGAGAACGTGGTGGAGGCAGGTTAAATTGAAGCATTCAAATGGGAATTAGACAGTTATATGAAAAGGAAGAATGTGCAGGGTTATGGGGAGAAGACAGGGGAATGGAACCGAGGGAATTGCTCTTTCAGAGAGCCCGTGTGGACACAATGGGCCGAATGGCCTCCTTCTGAGTTTAATGATTCTGTGATTCTGTGAAAATTGTCATGAACCGATGAGACTCCAACTGTAAATTGTGTTTTGTGACTTTGAGTATTAATGTCAACTGCCATTTTTGTACAGCATGTTTAAGTTTTACTTCTATGTTCTAATTGTTAAAATGGAGGAGGGAGATCATGTGGGACAGTTACTTGTAGGTGTCTAGTTATGGGACCCAGGGGCTGCATTTTACAGCCTGCCTGAATGTGAAACTGTAGCAGTTGAGGGTACAGCTAGTTTAGAAGACATAGCTGCCTGGGGCAGATTAGCACAGCTGCCTGATACTGCACACCTCTCTCTACATTCTTTTCTGAAACCTTTCCTACGAGAAGCAAGAAAATTAAAAAGACACAGTCTGCAAGAAGCAAGAAGAAAACCTGTTTTCTGCCAGCTTTCCTCCCCATCTCAGAAAAAGGTGAAAAATGGGCCATTCGGCCCATTGTGTCCACACTGGCTCTATGAAAGGGCAATTCCCTCAGTTCCATTCCCCTGTCTTCTCCCTATAACCCTTCTTTACACAGAGGGTGGTGAGTGCCTGGAACTTGGTGCCGGGGGAGGTGGTGGAAGCAGGTACGACAGCGATGTTTAAGAGGCATCTTGACAAATATATGAATAGGATGGGAATAAAGGGATACGGTCCCCGGAAGTGCAGAAGGTTTTAGTTTAGACAGGCATCAGGATCGGCGTGGGCTTGTAGGGCCGAATGGCCTGTTCCTGTACTGTACTGTTCTTTGTTCATGTTCAGCAAATTAAGCTACCCCCATTTACCTTCGGGAGTGAAAAGAAGACGAAATTTGTAAGAGAAGTGGTATTTCCAACAGCTCCTCCCCCATTTAGCATTTCCAGTCGGTGACCTCCAGTTTGTTTGGACTTTTTTGAGAATTAAAAGTGGACTCTAGATTTGACTGAAATTCATGTTATTTCATAGTTCTTTTTATCAAATATTCTTGCATTTTTATGCCTTTAACCTTGCCTAGTATGTTTGTAAGCATGCATTGAGAAGTTATCCCCCTTCCCTAGTTTAAGAGTGTGTTAATAAAGCCTACTTCTTTGTCTTAACTTTAATAACTGTGTTGTTATTGGGGTCATTTATTATCAGGGTTTAAGGGGAGGAAAAACTCAATCACGAATCTGTTTACGTACAGGTGGTTGGAAAAACAGAGAAATTTGTTTCAAAAAAAATATTAACTACCTGTTTGTAACAGGTAGTTTGAAGATATGAACATACAAATAGGAGCAGGAGTAAGCCACTCCGCCCCGCGCACCTACTCCGCCAGTCAACAAGATCATGGCTGATCTGATTGTAACCTCAACTCCACAGTCCTGCCTACTCCCGATAACCTTTCACCCCCTTGCTTATCAACAATCTATCTACCTCTGCCTTAGAAATATTCAAAGACTCTGTTTCCAAAGCCTTTTGAGGAAGAGAGTTTCAAAGACTCACGACCCTCTGAGAGAAAAAAGTTCTCCTCATCTCTGTCTTAAATGGACAACCCCTTATTTTTAAACAGTGACCCTTACTTCTAGATTCTCCCACAAGAGAAAACATCGTTATCACATCCACCTTGTCAAGACCCCTCAGGAGCTTATATGTTTCAATCAAGTCACCTCTTACTCTTCTAAACTCCAGCAGAAGCAAGCCTAGCCTGTCCAACCTTTCTGCATAAGACAACCCACCCATTCCAGGTGTTAGTCTAGTAAACCTTCTCTGAACTGCTTCCAATGCATTTACATCCTTCCTTAAATTAAGAAACCAATACTGTACACAGTACTCCAGATGTGGTCTCACCAATGCCCTGTATACTCCATTTGCCAGGTCTTTGCCCACTCACTTAACCTATCTATATCCCTTTGTAGCCTCCTTATTTCCTCTTCAAAGCTTACTTTCCTACCTAGCTTTGTGTCATCAGCAAATTTAGCGACCATACCTTCGGTCCCTTCGTCCAAGACATTTATATAAATTTTAAAAAGTTGAGGCCCCAGCACACCACTCATTACATCTTGCCAACCATAAAATGACCCATTTATGCCTACTCTCTGTTTCCTGTTGGCCAGCCAATCTTCTATCCATGCCACTATGTTACCCCCTACGCCTTTCATTTTCCACAATAACTTTTGATGTGGCACCTTATCAAATGCCTTCTGGAAGTCTAAGTACAGTACATCCACTGGTTCCCCCTTATCCACAGCACACGTTACTTCTTCAAAAACTAAAATAAATTGGTTAAACATGATTTCCCTTTCACAAAACTACATTGACTGCCTGATTACCTTGAATTTTTGGAAGTACCCTGCTATAAGGGCTTTAACAATAGCCCTTCTTTTAAGATCAGGGATTTGTCAGCCCACAGCGCCAATAATTTGCTCAGTACCACTTCCCTAAGGATTGTAATTTTCTTAAGTTCCTCCCTTCCTTCTATTTCCTGATTTACAACTATTTCTAGGACATTACTTATATCCTCTATAGTGAAGACTGATACAAAACACTTGTTCAATTCATCTGGCAGCTCCTTATTTTCCTTTATTAATTCCAAAGACTCACTTTCTATAGGACCAACACTCGCTTTTTAACTGTTTTTGAAATATCTATAAAAACTCCTAGTGTCTGTTTTTTATATTTCTAGCTATTTTTCTCTCGTACTCTAATTTTTCCCCCCTTATTAATCTTTTAGTCATTCTTTGCTGTTTGTTATACTCTGTCGAATCTTCTGACCTGCCACCCATCTTTGCGCAATTATACGCTTTATCTTTAATTTTGATACCTTCTTTAACTTTTTTAATTAACCACGGATGGCAAGTCCTCACCTTGGAATTTTTATTTCTTGTTGGAATGTATCTGCTCTGTGTATTCTGAAATATCCCTTTAAATGTCTGCCACTGCTTCTCTATTGACCTATCGATTAACCTAATTTGCCAGTTCACTATAGCTGGCTCTGCTTTCAAACCCTCATAATTGCCCTTATTTAAGTTTAAAATACTAGCCTTAGACCCATGCTTCTCTCTCTCAAACTGAATATTATGATTGCTGCTGCCTGGGGGTGGGGGGGGGGCGGGGGGCGCCTTCACTATGAGGTCATTAATTAATCCTATCTTGTTGCACAATACCAGGTCTAGTATAGCCTGCTCTCTGGTTGGCTCCAGAATGTGCTGTTCTAAGAAACTATCCCAAAAATATTCTATGAACGCCTCTTCTAGGCGACCTTTGCCCATCTGATTTTGCCAGTCTATATATAAATTAAAATCCCCCATGATTATCACCATACCTTTCTGATTAGCTCCCATTATTTATTCCTTTATACCCCATCTTACCATGTGGCTACTGTTAGTGGGGGCTGTACACCACTCCCATAAGTGACTTCTGTTGTTTATCATTTCTCATCTCCACCCAACTGCTTCTACATCCTGAATTCCTGAACTCAGATCATCCCCTTCTCTTGTGATAATACCATTAATAATTAACAGAGCCACCCCTCCACTTTTTCCTAACTTTCCCTCCTTCCTAAATGTCATGTAACCTTCAATATTCAGGTCCCAATCTATGTCTTCCAGCAACCATGTCTCTGCAATGTCTATCAGATCATTCTTATTTATTTCTATTTGTGCTATCAGTTCATCTGTTTTGTTTTGAATGCTATGTGCAATCAGATACAGAGCCTTTAGTTTAGTCCTGTTATTATTTTTGTAACCTCTAGCCCTATCTGCTGATTTACTCTTAGGTTTATACTCTCTGTCCCTTCCTGTCACGGTCTGTTTATCATTTACCATATTAATACTTTTCTCTCTTGCCTTGTCTCTCTTCTTTGAGTTACCACATTTTCCCAAATTTGATCCCTTGACCTCACTATTTAGTTTAAAACTCTCTCTACTTCCTTTTTTATGCAGCTTGCTAGAACACTGTTCCCAGCACAATTCAGGTGTAGACTGTCCCAATGATACAGCCCCCACTTTCTCCATTACTGGTGCCAGTGCCCCACAAAACAGAACATACTTCTACCACACCAGTCTTTGAGCCACGCATTCATTTCTCTCATCTTATTTGCCCTATGCCAATTTGCACGTGGCTCATGTAATAACCCAGAGATTACCACCTTTGAGGTTCTGCTTCTTAATTTAGTGCCTAGCTCCTCATACTGACGATGCAGAACCTCTTTCCTTGTCCTACCTATGTCATTGGTACCTACATGGACCATAACGACTGGATCCTCCCCCTCCCACTGTAAGTTCTTCTCCAGCCTTGAGCAGATGTCCCGAACCCTGGCACCGGGCAGGCAACACAGCCTTCTGGACTCTTGCTCTTTGCTGCAGAGAACAGTGTCAATCCCCCTCAATATACTGTCTCCTAGTGCAACTACTTTCCATTTTGCTCCCCCTGCTTGAATGGTTTCCTGTACCATGGTGCCATGGCCAGTCTGCTCATCCACCCTGCAGACCTCACTTTTGTCCACACAGGTTGCAAGCACCTCAAACCTGGTTGACAAATGCAAAGGTTGAGTCTCCTCCACTACTGTCTGCTCAGTCCCTTTACCTGTCTCACTCACGGTCACACCCTCATGTCTCTCACCGCTGACCAAAACAGATGACCCTATTCTAAGGGGTGTGACTGTCTTCTGGTTCAAAATTTCCAGGTATCTTTCCCCCTCTCTGATGTTGCACAGTGTCTGCAGTTTGGCTGCCAGATCAATAATCCTGATCCGGAACTCCTCTTGCTGTTTACACTTTCTGCAGACGTGTTTGTCCTGGATCGCGTTGGCGTCCAGGAGATCCCACATTCCACAACTGCAACGGAACACCTGTCCCGCCATTGTTGTTTACATGTTTTTATTCTTTCAGGGATGTGGGCATCGCTGGCTAGGCCAGCATTTATTGCCCATCCCTAATTGCCCTTGAGAAGCAGGTGGTAAGCTGCCTTCTTGAACCGCTGCAGACCTTGTAGTGTTTTAGTACAACTGTGTGGCTTGCTTGGCCATTTCAGAGGGCATTTAAGAGTCAACCACATTGCCGTGGATCTGGAGTCACATATAGGCCAGACCAGGTAAGGACATCAGGTTTCCGTCCCTGAAGGACATTAGTGAACCAGATGGGTTTTTACAACAATCAGCAATGGATTCATGATCAGCACTAGACTAGCTTTTTAATTCCAGATGTATTAATTGAACTTAAATTCCACCATCTGCCATGGTGGGATTCAAACCCATCTCCCCAGAGCATTAGCCTAGGGCTCTGAGTTACTAGTCTAATGACATTACCACTATTCCACCACCTCCCCCTCATTTAGTTAATTTACTTTAAATACTTTCTTAATTAATTCCTATGTATACTACAATTTACTGTGCTTATTAAATGCTAGTACAACCTACAACCAAGACTTATACGTTTCTTAACTGCACAGGTATGACATCGCTGGAATCATTTCAGAAACCAGTGCCAACTAGTGTGAGCGGAACTTTCTCTGGCCAAATGTCGGGAAATTGCAGCACGCAACCCATTATTCATCAAAAATGAATGGATGGAATGTCAGGGGCTGATTAACAAGGACGTGCTCCCAATGGGCTGGATTTTACAGGTCTCCCTGAGACGGGATCGGAGGCGGGATGGCTCGGAGTATCACGACAGGTGTCAGGGGGTCAGTGGGGCAGAGGGCCTGTCATCTCCCCGTCGTCCAGCAATTTTCCCAGGGGCGACATTTTCCAACGATGGCCTTCCCGCCCAGAGGCCAATTGAGGTCTTTAAGCAGCCTAATTAAGGATCTCTTCCCACCACCGCTGGGATCTTACCAACGGCGGGGGGAAGGGGACGGCGGAGAGGGGGCACTTCCGCTGCGTGGGGTGGACGCCTTGTAAAATGAGGTGCCCTCCTTGCAGTCTTGGGGGTGGGATCCTCCTCCAAGGGCAATCTGTGGCCCATGGAGGACCCCACCAGGAACCAATTCACTCTCTGGGACACCCCCTCCCCCGGACCGCAGAACCACCCCCCACCGAGGAATCACAATAAAATTTTTCATAATGTGAAAGAAAATGATGGACCCAAAATATATTCATTTGCAAGAAATGGTTATTGAAGTACCTGAAGCACAAAGACTTGATGAAAGTAACTTTATGGCATCAAGAGGATGACAAGAGTGCAACCTTTAGCACCTTAAGGACAAGGTCAGCAGGTGCATGGGAATACCACCTGCGGGTTCCCCTCCAAGACATTCACCATCCTGACTTGGAAGTATATTGCCATTCCTTCATTGTTGTTAGGTCAAAATCCTGGAACTTTCCACCTAACAACTCTGTAGAATTACCTTCACCATACAGACTGCAGCAGTTCAAGTAGATTAATCACCAACTCCTACTCAAGGGCAGTTAGGGATGGACAATAAATGGTAACACCCACACCATGTGAATGAATGAATTTTTAAAAATCCAAAATAATAACCTGCAAAGCAATGTGGGATTTGAACTGCAGACATGAAAAGAAGCTACCATGCTTTTGTATCTCAGGATCAGGATGGAGCGTTTGCCCACTAAGTCCACAGATTTCAGTAATCATTCACAATATACAAATTGGGAATGATTTTATTATGGTAAATCTATACAAAGATAAGCTGCATATGCATTTTAAGAATATTTGTAAATGGTGGGTTCTACAGAATAAACTTCCAATACCTGCTTTTGTCTGTTGTGGTCTTGATTTGTGTGGGTGATGCCATCATTTTGTTTAAACCACCAATTTTTAAAATGTATCCTCCACTTCATTATGTCACTATGTGTTATACAAAGAATAGGAAGCATTGAATTAAATCGGGTATCCCTGTCAGCCATTCTGCATCCTTCATATGTCAAATTTACCTGTGTTACTATTGATTTAATGAACTTTGATTAGAAATGTATAATAGATCATCGACTGACCATGTATCTATTAACAAAATCCATCAAAGTCTGCAACAGGAGCATTTTGCACAAACATAGATAATTCAGAAATAATTTGGGAAATAGCTCCATCAAACCTAGATATCAGCTCGATGGACTTTAGGAATTTAACTTAGTTACCTAACAAATGTGCACAACTTTCAGAGGACCTCTGCAGTTAATACTTGAAGTTGACTTTGGCATGCAATGAGGAAAGAATTAATTCTCTAGCTCTATCAATGTCCAGCGATCATGATAAATGGTTTCAGCACATGTGCTTGAGGTGGACTTGCTGCTGAAATAACATTTTAATGTTCTTTTTAAGCCCCTCTGGGAAACCTTCAAATTGGAAGTTGTTCCTCAATGACCTATTCTCAATGTCATTTCGTGCTACCATTACTTTAAGTGTTCTTTCCAGGACTGTAAAGGATAGTTGTGATGCCTTCTTATTTTCAGTGGCAACTTGCTCCAGTAAGTATTGTATTAATTAGCTATCAAAGATTGTTCTCAAAAGTCTTGAATTACGATTTGTTGTCTGGTTCAAGCCTTGAGTAATGCTTGGAAAGCTATTTTAGAATGTGAGTTTGTTTGAGGTGATATTTAGATTCCTTATCATAGCTTAGGCTACCTGACAGTGTTATTCTCTCACCTACGTTCTTTTTGGTAGCTTAGAGCATCATGTCTCTGTCTTTAGTCAGGCAGAATTGAGACAGACATAGATTAGCTGCAGGTCCTAATTGTGTGGATTTTTAGTTTATCCTGTTGAATCCAAATCATTGCTAAAGATCATCAATCAGTGTAGAGGTTTCCCAGATAATACAACTAACTTATACAAAAGTTCCGAAACCAACCTCCCCAAAAATCCAATACCATAAAAATTATCCAAAAAGGTCTACGAGCAGGTTCCAGTCCTTGGAGATTTCCCCTTGGCAATGTTCGCGTGGGTGGTTATGATGTTGAGGTCCTTACACACTGGTAGTCCTGCCACTGCTGGTCCACTCGTGTCTACTAGGTAGAATGCTTGTGGTTTCCATGCCGACTCGCCATAGCTGCACTGCATTGTCAATGTGCCACTGCAAGGATGGGTGACCCGTTGTATGCAGATAACTTGCCAGTGTATTATTGATTTCCATCGACTCTGGTGCATATCTTTGAGGATTCAGACTGGTAGGATATTTGTACTAGTGCCGGTGTCAATCTTGATCTGAGTGTATGCTTGCCAGCTTTCTTTGGGCACATGATGTTAAGAGTAGCAAAAGCTTTGGCAATCACACAACAGTGAGGCAGGAGCCACAAGGCATAAGGAGGAGTTGGTGGCGTAGTGGTCATATCACTAAGCTAGTAATCCAGAGGTCCAGGCTAATGTCTTGGGGACCAGGTTCAAATCCCACCATGGCAGCTGGTGGAATGTAAATTCAATTAATTCACAGAAGTCTGGAATTGAAAGCTAGTCTCAGTAATGGTGCCATGAAACTATCATCGATTGTCATAAAAGCCCATCTGGTTCACTAATGTCCCTTAAGGAAGAAAATCTGCTGTCCTTACTTGGTCTGGCCTACATGTGACTCCAGACCCATAGCAATGTGGTTGACTCTTAGCTTCCCTCTGAAATGGCCTAGCAAGTCACTCAGTTGTCAATTTGGGATGGGCAACAAATGCTGGCCTTGCCAGTGATGCCCACATCCCATGAAAAAATAAAAAAAGGATGAGGTGTCATCTCCAGTCATGCAACCATATATGGAAACTGAAGGAAATTATGTGAACTCATGTGAAACACGTGCTTAAAGTGCCTCTGTTTGTGGCTCCACTGTAGGTGCCGGCACTGGACTCACAGAGCACCTTGTAGCCCAAGAATTCTCCTCTGGGGAGGAAGAAGAAGCCAATCCCCAGAATTCTCACCCATTAGTCTTGATCTTCCCCCAGACAGAATCCATTTGCCCCCAATAACTGTGACTGTTTCCTCTGCTAGCCAGTAGCCTCAATGTGCCACACAGATCCCCAACGTTAACAGCACTCATCCCTCCCTTTAGGCCCTTGCCAAATATCTTCACACTGTACTGATCTAATCCACCCAACCCCGACACCCCACTGCAGCTGACAACATGCATCATCACCATCAAGATCCACTATTCAACAACCTGGACACTCCACTCCACCCTCCCCTGCTCCTCCATGTAGCCCCTACCATGCCTTCGCCACTATCCCCTGAGAAGATTCATCCTTGCTGGAGCCAAGCCTGGAGGTAAATATCCATTCCAATGCTGGAATGGAGACAAAAATCCATTCCAACGCTGGCATGGAGGTAAGCATCCATTCCAATGCTGGTGTTTGTTTAGTGGATGAGTTAAAGAGAGATGAGCGCAGACCTGAGCCTCAACTGCACAAATCCAACTGCTGCACAGGTGGCACAGGAATATCGCTCGCCATTCACTTAATCTGACAGGTGGAACTAAATTGTAACTATGCGTCTGGTAATGAGTATTCATGCCATTTAAATAAATGTAAAGCTGCAATCCGCCACCAGGCTGGGGGAACCCCGAATACCGCAAACCCGCTGCCGACTTAATTCCTCTAAAATATCCCACAGTCGGGAATCCAAGAAAACACTTCCCACCTAATTATATCACCCCACACACCACCAAATCCGCTGCAGCGGAGAACATAAAATTCCCCCTTAAGTCTCTTACATGTTTCATCATTGCTGATTTCTGTCTTTCTTTCCATCTTCTTCTACTTTTATCTTTATGTATCTTGTCTTTGCTCATTGTCTCCTTAACTCTTTTTATTGCTTCTCTCTGTCCTCTACTGCTTTATGCCCTGTCGTTTTCTTCTCTTCTTATTGCTTCTCTCTGTCCTCTACTGCTTTACTCCCTGTCTTTTTCTTCTTTCTTTTTGGGTGAATGTTTATAGATCGTATGACATGAAATTTTTAAAAATTATGTTAGGGAAAAAAGGGTGGTCGGAGCAATGTGTGCTCCTTGAAAACTAAGAACAGTGATATAGTCAAGGAAAATAAGGATATGGTGGCCACATTGAATAATTACTTTGAATCAGAATTTCCAGTGGAGGTAGAGGTCAGCATGCTGGCCTTGTAAATAATATTCAATCAGGGACAGGGACCCACCAAAATTAACCTAAGTAAAATAACAGTAATGATGAAAATAATGGCACTAAAGAGTAACAAATCCCTAGTACCAGTTGGTTTCCACCCAGTGTTTTAACGATAATAGTTAAGAGCATTGCAGATACCCTAACTATAATCTTCCAAAATTCACTCGATTTGGGAACTGTTCTTTTAGATTGGAAAATTGGGCATGTCACTTCACTATTTAAGAAAGGTGGGAGAAAAAAACAGGGAATTTTAGACCAGTTAACCTAACATCTTTTGTTTGGAAATTACTGGAGTCTATAATGAAGGATAGGGTGACTGAAAACTTTGAAAATTTTGAGCTGATCAGCGAGAGCCAACTTGGATTTGTAAAGGGTAGGTCATGCCTGATGAATCTGAATGAATTTTTTGCAAAGGTGACAAAAGTAGTGGACAGGGGAATGTCTATGGATTCTACTTATATGGACTTCCAGAAGATAAATCACAAAAGTCTATTAGCAAAATTCGAAGCCGATGGAATTGAAGACAAATTATCGACCTGGTCTGGAAATTGGCTAAGTGGCAGAAGAGAGAAAGTCAGGATAATGGTCTAGTACTCTAATTAGCAGGATGTGACTAGTGGTGTCCCACAAGGATCTGTGTTGGGGCCTCAACTATTCACCATATTACATAACGAATTAGCTGGTGGGATGGAAAGCCACATATCCAAATTTGCTAATGAAATAAAGATACATTGTAAGCAGTGTAGATGAAAAAATAAAATTACAAAGAGATGTTGATAGATTAAGTGAATTAGAAAAACTGTGGCTGATAGATTTCAATGTAGGCAAATTTGAGGCCATCAACTTTAGATCTAAAAAGCATAGAACTGTGTACTTACTAAATGGTGAAAAGCTAGAAGCAATGTGGATCCAAAGACACCTGGGGGATCCAGGTACATGGATCATTCGTGAACAGGTACAGAAAATCATCAAAAAGGTTAATGGAATGCTGGCCTTTAATGGAATACTTCAGCTATACAATACCTTAGTTAGACCACACCTGGAACACTCAGTAGTTCTGGGCACTGTACCTTAGGAACAATATATTGGCTTTGGAGGGAGTGCAGTGTAGATTTACCAAAATGATACCTGGACTCCAAGGGTTAAAATACAAAGAGTGATTACACAAATTAGGTTTGTATTCCTTGGAATTTAGAGAGTTGAGAAGTGATTTAAAGTTTTCAAAATATTAAGGTTAATAGATAAGGTAGATCAAAACGATTTTTCGCTGATTGGGGAGTCCAGGACTAGGGGACATAGCCTCAAAAATTAGAGCCAGACGTTTCAGGAGTGAAATTAGGAATATTTCTACATACAAAGGGTTGTTGAAGTTTGAAATTCTCTTCTGCAAATGGTAATTGATGCTGGATCAACTGTAAATTTTAAAAGTGAGATTAATAGATTTTGATTAACCCAAGGTACTCAGGGATATGGGGCAAAGGCAAGTATATACAGTTAGGTCACAAATCAACCATGATCTCATTGAATGGCGAGACAGGCTCAAGGTTCTAAATGACCGACTCCTGTTCCTATGTTCCTGTGGAATGACAGGGAAAGGAGCCATCAACAGGTGCAGGCTGTATTTAAGGTATAGACTGCAGGGAAAATTATCTCTCAGTGGCTTCGTTCCCCATTCCCCAGACAATCACTTCCCTTCATTCTCTCTCATCCTTTACATTTTCACCTTCACAATTCGCACTTCCCTTCTAATAGTCCCCCCATTCTCAGTACTACTCCAATCTCTTCCTCTTTGAATGTTCCATTCAAAGTCAATATTTTCCCCTGCCCCTCACCTCATTCTCTTCCACTCTTTTCCACTACCACTCACCCACCCCAAGGGTTGGTGCTGAGAAGCCAGTTATCACTTATGCAGAGCAACGTGATCATATGAACAGCACTGAAATTCAACTGATGAAGGGCATGGCTTCATAAGCCCATTAACCTGCATTGACCCCAGAGGGCTGTTTTGCTCTCAGAACATAGGAAAGAGGAGCAGGAGTAGGCCATTTGGAGCCTCGAGCATGCTCCGCCATTCAACTAGATCATGGCTGACCTACCTCAATGCCATTTTCCACACTATCTTCATATTCCTTGATATCTTTAATATCTAGAAATCTATTGATTTCTGTCTTGAATAAACTCAATGACTGAACCTCCACAGCCCTCTGCAGTAGAGAGTTCCACAGATTCACCACCCTCTGAGTGAAGAAATTACTCCCCATCTCAGTCCTAAATGGCCTACCTCTTATTCTGAGACTGTCAACAAAATGTTCACTTTGCTCCATATCGACACTTGTCAACTCCAGAGCCTTGGTTATTGAAATGATCAACATTTATGATCAAGAAGTGTCTCATTAGTTGCCTTTGAAATATCAACAGGTCATTATTACAACTGTGCAGTGATTGGATATTACTTTTTCATTGCCACTAACACATTTTCACAATGTGCATATTTGAAAGCCACCAACTCCTATGATGTTGTTAGAACTTTAGCAAGAAGGGGAATATTGGGCTCTAAGATCCTATTCTGATCAGGCATTGCCTGGTCAAGCATTTGACAACTGGTATTTGGTGGTAAGTGATCTTGAACTCATAAATCAGGATTAGAGATGGAATATTTTTCATGTCCATAGTTTATCCTTTGAATCATTTGGTTACAATTATGTTTCTTGATATATTACAGTTGAACATCTGTTTGAAAGATGCCTCGTTTATTACAGCTCCCAAATGTGTGAGGTCATGATCAGAAGGGGGCAAAAGCTGGGCCAGAATTTGTATCTCAGAGATCCTGTGACCCAGGCCTTCATCGAGACATGTTGTAGACCATGTATTTATGTTCATTCTGATCTAGACATCATATGTTTAGTTCCTTGAAGATACAAGTCTCTTGAAGAATTTTTCTAGTGTAAAAGAAATGAAGGATTTCTTTTTAATTCTTTCATGGGATGTGGGTGTTGCTACAATGCCAGCAGCTGTTGCCCATCCCTAATTGCCCTTGACAACGGAATGGCTTGCTCAGCCATTTCAGAGGGCAGTTAAGAGTCAACCACATTGCTGTAGATTGAGAATCAAATGGGCAGCACAGTGGCGCAGCGGTTAGCACCGCCTCCTCATAGCTCCAGCGACCCGGGTTCAATTCTGGGTACTGCCTGTGCGGAGTTTGCAAGTTCTCCCTGTGACCGTGTGGGTTTTCGCCAGGTGCTCCGGTTTCCTCCCACAGCCAAAGACTTGCAAGTTAATAAATAAATTGGCTGTTATAAATTGCCCCCAGTGATGATAGGGGAATTGAGGGAAGGTGGAGATGTGGTAGGAATATGGGATTAATGTAGGATTAGTATAAATGGGTGGTTGATGGTCAGCACAGACTCGGTGGGCCAAAGGGCCTGTTTCAGTGCTGTATCTCTAAATAAAATAAAATAAAATGTAGGCCAGACCAGGTAAGGACAGCAGATTTCCTTCCCTAAAGGCCATTGGTGAATCACATGGGTTTTTACAACATTTGATGATAGTTTCATGGCACCACTACTGAGACTAGCTTTCAATTACCAACTTTAAGTGAATTTAAAATCCAGCAGCTGCCGTGGTGGGATTTGGACCCATGTCCCCAGGGCATTAGCCTGGGCCTTGGGATGACTAGTTCAGTGACATTACCACTGTGCCACTGCCTTCCCGTTTAATGAATGTGGAAAATGTTGTTCTTTTAAACCAGCAGTATATATGCAAGCCTTCATTTTGTAAGAATAGCTAAAATGGAGTTGAACTAGCCCATGCCTCAAAACACATACATAAAAACCTCAGGTCATCCTGCACAGTAACTCTGTGACAGCTTGTCTAGTGAATCAGAGGCAGCAAACATTGGTCTCCTCTGACATATTGAGCAATATGTTGAGCAGTGTTTAAATATGGTTCTTGAGACAATGATGGCTGAAGAAAAGATGCACCGACTGTTATTGAACCTGCATTTGTTGGCCAGTTATGAACTTTTGTTCCTCACCTAACTCTTGCAACATGTTTAAGATTGACAAAGGATTATCTGTTTTCATCATGATGTGCCATGCAATTTAAAGTCAGCAGCAATCAAGAATAATGAAGTGGGAAAAAATGCAAAAATCACTAAATGGCAGGCTAGCCATCAAAACCAATTATTGCAGGGAGCAAATGAAAGCAAAATTTCTCTGAAATCATAAAAATAATTCAGCTAACGTAATCTCCCCTCTCATTTAGAAGCCTACCCGGGACTCTCGTGTTCACTTTTTATGGGGCAGAGGCAAGGCGACTGTGGGCAGTGCCTCTCCCAATGATATGAAATTCAGTGAGGAACCTTATTTTACATTTTTTTTAAATGAGGCCATGTCAGCTTTATTTTCACCCCCCCCCCCCCCCCCCCGCCCATTCCCCTCCCATATAGCTGTACAATCGACTGGACATGAACCCCTTGAATCCAATTTTTTAGCAACTGCCAATAATAATTTACAAAAGTTGGCCCTTCACAGGCCATGCACAATTACAACAAAAAGGTAAGGGTCCAGTAACATTGTGATTATGTTACTGGACTAGTAACTAGAGGGTTGGACTAACAATCTGGAGATGTGAGTTCAAATCCCACCACAGCAGTTTGTGATTCAAATTCAGTTAATGATATAAATCTGGAATGAAATGCTAGTATCAGTAATGGTGATCTGGGTGCCAACACAGGAAAATCTTATTTGTTCACTGATGCCCTTCAGGCATGAAACCTGCCACCTGTACCTGGTCTGACCTGTATGTGACTCCAGACCCAAAGCAATGTGGTTGATTCTTAACTGCCCCCTTAAATGGCCTAGCAAGCCACTCAGTAGTATCAAATGCTAGAAAAACATAAAAGAATAAAACTGGATGGACTATATGGTACCAACCTAAGGCATCAGATTCAACCCTGCAAAGTCCTCCTCACTGACATGTGGAGACTTGTGTCAAAATTGGGAGACTAGTGATAGATATGATTCTGTGAGTATGACTAGCAGCCAACATTCTCAGATTCCTCTAACACCATCCCTGGATATGTTCAGACCCACCAGAGCAGGCGGCACAGTAATATACAGTTGGGAGGGAGTGATATGGGAGTCCTCAACATCGGTTCCAGACCACATGAAGTCTCATGGCAGCAGGTCAAACATGGGAAAACCTCATTCTGATTACCACCTACTACCCTTCCACAGTTGATGAACAACACTTGGAAGCAGCACTGAAGAAACAAGGGCACAGAATGTACTCTGGGTGAGAGACTGCAATGTCCATCACCAAAAGTGGCTCAATAGTACTGTCACTGACCAAGCTGGCTAGAGCCTCCAGAACATAGCTGCCAGACTGGGCATGCAGCAGGTGGCAAGAGAACTAACAGGGGGTAAACCCACTTGACCTTGTCCTCACCAATCTACCTGTCACATTACCATCCAGCCAGGCAAACCAACCCTAGTTCAATGAGGTGTGTACAAGAGCAGCAGCAGATGAACCTTGAAATGAGGGGTCATGCTGGTGAAGCTACAATGTAGACTACATGCATGCTAAACAGCGGAAGCAGCATTCTATAAACAGAGCAAAGCTATTCCACAACAAATGGGCTCAGATCAAAGCTCTGCATTCCTTCCACATTGAGTCATGAGTGGTGGTGAACAATTAAACAAGTAACTGGCAGAGGTTACTCCATGAACATCCCTGTCCTCAATGATGGCAGAGCCCAGCACGTGAGTGCAAAAGCCAAGACTGAAGTTTTCACAACCATTTTCAGCCAGAAATGCTGAGTGGATGATCCATTTTAGCCTCCTCCTGAGGTCCCCATTATCACAGATGCCAGACTTCAGCCAATTTGACGGAGTCCATCAAGAAAGGTGATGGATACAGCAAAGGCTATGCGCCTTTGAAAACATCCTTGCTGTAGTGCGAAAGACTTGTGCTCCAGACTAGCCGCACTTATAGCCAAGCTGTACCAGTACAGCTATAACACTGGCATCTACCCAAGTGGAAAATTGTCCGGGTATGCCCTGTCCACAAAAAAACAGGGCAAATTAAATCCAACCAATTACTACCCCATCAGCTTATTCTTGATAATCAAGCAAAGTAATGAAAGGGTTTGTCAACAGTGCTATCAAGTGGTAATAATTCACCAATAACCTGCACACTGAAGCTCAATTTAGGTTCCACCTGGACAACTTGGTCCAGACCTCATTACAGTCTTGGTGCCAAGACAAATGAGCTGAATTCCAGAGGTGAGGTGAGAGTGATTGCCCTTGATATTAAGGCAGCATTTAGCCAAGTGTCGCATCCAGCAGGTCTAATAAAATTGAAGTCAGTAGGAACCAGGGAGAAAAATCTCAACTTGCTGGATTCATACTTAACACAAAGGAAGATGCTTGTGGTTGTTGGACGCCAATCATCTCAGCCCCAGGACATTGCTGCAGGAGTTTTTTTTTAGAGATACAGCACTGAAACAGGCCCTTCAGCCCACCGAGTCTGTGCCGACCATCAACCACCCATTTATACTAATCCTATACTAATTCCATATTCCTACCACATCCCCACCAGTCCCTATATTTCCCTACCACCTACCTATCCTAGGGGTAATTTATAATGGCCAATTTACCTATCAACCTGCAAGTCTTTGGCATGTGGGAGGAAACCGGAGCACCCGGAGGGAACCCACGCAGACACAGGGAGAACTTGCAAACTCCACACAGGCAGTACCCGGATTTAAACCCAGGTCGCTGGAGCTGTGAGGCTGCGGTGTTAACCACTGCGCCACTGTGCCGCCCTTAGGCATTGTCCAAGGCCCAACCATCTTTAACTGCTTCATCAGTGACTTAATTTCGAAAAGGCAATTAGTTGGCTGTGAATCACTTTGGAATGTACTGAGGTTTTGAAAGGTGCTTATATAGGTGTCAGCATTGATTTGGTTGTAACAGAAGGTTGTCAAGACCCACTGCAGAGTTCTGAGCACATAATCTAGGCTGACATTCCACAGCAGAACTGCAGAGTTGGAGGTACTGTTCTTCAAATGCAATGTAAAATTGAGGTCTAGTCTTTCCTCTCACGTGGACTACATACTCTCAGGAAATTTTGAAGAACAATTTGTAATGTTTGATGCCATAAAATAAATGTTCAGGTAATTGTAAAATGTAAAGCCAATCCTATCAAATCCTATGGAGACCCACTTACTGCAGTCTCTGAATTTGCATTATGCATAGGTGAGGTGCTGCACCAAGAGTGTGAATTCCTGTTAGCTACCGTAAAGTTTTAATTCCATTTGTCGCTTTCCTGCCATTACACATATAATAAAGGAGCAAAGTTAATAAATATCAATTACAACCAATAAAGTACTTTAGAAGCATAGTCATTGTTGTAATATAGGATGTTGATAAATTTACTCAGGTTCCTATTTAATGTGTAAATAAAATATACTGGACTTAATGCTGTTTGGCAGGATGCTAAGGCATCTATAATGAATGGTCAGAAAATTCTACAAGACCC
The DNA here is from genome assembly GCF_036365525.1 of Heterodontus francisci. Lineage (NCBI taxonomy): Eukaryota > Metazoa > Chordata > Chondrichthyes > Heterodontiformes > Heterodontidae > Heterodontus > Heterodontus francisci. Next base: position 110,073,050 of record NC_090376.1, read on the forward strand.
ATTGACCTCCAAATTGGAATTTGCAATATGGCCTCCCAGTGGGAAGCTACAGGCCAGGAGTGCAAATTCATAAAATTACTCCTTACAAGCACTAATTTAATAACCATCAGGTGAACCGAGAGATTAGAAGAAATTCCTCCCCATAGAGTAGTGACCATGTGGAATAGAATCCCAGTGAAAACAGTAAGTGCCCTGTCAATTAAGTGCTTCAAATAACAACTGGATACATAACTGATCAGAAACAGATTGTAATGCTAAGAACAGACAGAAATGATCAAGGAATCCATAGAAGGTGCTGGATCCTGTTCTGATAAAACAAAATTTCCCAAGCTGTGTTTTTTTGTCCCCTTCGGAGATTCATACCTCATGCATGTTCCCCTACAATTTGTGGAAGCTCGGTTTAATTTTGGAGAGTTTCATCCACAAATAATTCTTGGCATTCAAGCAGCTTCTATAATTGTTGTTGATATAAGGGAAGAAAATCCTGTTTCACAGAGATACATTAAAGCAACGAAAAGCACCTAAATCAATGGGTCTTTGGGACAATTCAGGAAACCCTTTTTTGAGTTGAGAGTCAGAACTGATCAAGAGGCATAGCTTGAAAAACAGAAACACCAGTATCGTCGATCAATTACTCTTTTAGACTCATGGCAAAATTGGCCTTTTCTACAAAGTCCTCTGAAAATGGATATTGAACACAATGGAAATCCACAGTTATAATATCAGAAGACCATACTAGGAATGTAGTTATATTGTGTTGCAAGACATAGCTACTACATAGAAAAAGGTTTTTTGGCAAATCTCTTCATAGTACATGATGAAAATGTTACTGTTCTTACCTTGCAAAGAAAGGGTCAGTTCATTGAGCCTGTCATATATGTTGGCTAAATAGCCAGGAGGATCTGGAAACACTGATCGCAGAAGTGATGGTGATTCCAGAATGGTCATAGACATGTGCCACTCTTCCCTTAGTTTGTAGATTCTTGCCAAGATGTCTCAAAAAGACAGCCATAAAACTGGTCTTCATCCGTCCTTTCAGTTGGAAAGGCTTTCATCAGTAGTTATGGTGCTATGGGAGTTGGTTTGGGATAAAAATGGCAGGGAGTCTGCTCCTGACAACTTCTAGTGCAGTCCCAAATGACTGGCGTGTGTTGAAAGCTGATAGTATGGGCATTCCCTGAATTTGCCAGAAGTATACAGAGTAGGCAGATTGTGACATCAGTCAGCATCTAGTGCTGATTGGCACACAATCTGCCATTTTCGACCTTGCTGCTCCTCTTAACATCATCTCTTAAACATGCACAACTGAACATGCATTCAGCTGCACAAAGCATCCCCACAAGCACTATTTAAAGGCATTACAATCCAACTTTTAGTTGAGGTTCTTTTAACTATCAACTTATTGCTGCAGGATTGGAGGAAGTACTGTGTTATAGGAGGAGATGCCAGAAGTCCTTTCATTCAGATGGGAGTGGTTCTGGACCTTTGGAAGGGATGGTGTGGCTTTGAAAGGCCTCTAAGCACATCACTTACTGCCAGTCATGGGGGCTGTAGTTGCAGTTCATCTTGCGTGGCAGCATTACAGGGGATGAAGCAGAGGCAGCAGAAAGGGAAACCTGTTCACGGACAGAGTAGGAGGACTCTCAGAAGAAGGCCACATCGCCTAGGGTCTTTAGAGAGCATTTCTCCGACTAGCACCTCAGCCAGGAGCAACGTTTGTGGTGGCTACACTTCACCGAGGAGGTGGTCACAAGTGCTAATTCCTGAAAACAGAGCAGAGTGCGGACAACACTGACAGTAGCCATCATGATCACCCTGGCCCTCAATTTCTACACCAATGGATCCTTCCAGGTTGGAGCCGGCAACCTTGCCAACATATTTCAGTTTGCTGTCGCTGCATCTCGGAAGTCACTGAGGTTCTGCATGCCAGAAGAGGGAACTTCATGTGGAAAGTGCTCCTACAGTGACAGCCATATTGCAACTAGGAACGTCATGACGAGACCATTGGTGCCCTGAGCAATGGTTCTGTGCCTGAACTACTCAGAGTAGATGGGTGGGGGATCCCTCTAGTACTCACCAGAGCATGTCTTGTGATTCATGATGGTCTGCTGCATCCTCCACAAACTGGTCATTGTGAGGGTGCAGCCCTTGCCACCAGGGTTTCACTGACCACCTCAGGAAGAGGAGGAGGGGGAGGAGGAGAAAGAAGTGGAAAGAAGTGGAAAGGAGGAAGGGAGTGGGTATCTGGCTTATTATTGCTGTGGGCGAGCTGTCCATGAACGTCTCATCTGACTCCAGTTTCCCTGAAAATATCTCCAGATCACAGTTGCTCCACACTTCCCATCTTACCAACCCTCTGTTACAGACCATCATAGTATCCTTTTAGTTAAAATCCTGAAATAAAGGACACCACAAAACAACAATTCCATATAACTTTATCGAGTAACATTGCCAATAATACATACAATACTCATCTATTCAACCTTGTGCTTTCCTTTAGTGCCTATCTTGCAGGTACCTTTGTCTATCTGTCATAGTGATACTCTGCTGTGCTACCCCACATGGGTAAACATAACTGGTTTAAAGCTGCTGACTTTCATAGAGTGAGTCTGCAGATGGTTTTGCTGGACGCCCTTGAGCAGCTCTGGGCCTCAAAGGGCCACCTTTGGATTGTACCACTTTGGCATGAGCGGCAGCAGTCTAGGTTGGCTGGCTGACAGGTAACAGCAAAGGTACTGGTGGAGTGGTGGTAGGGTAAGTACAAATGCTGTCATCCAAAGAGAGGGCAGCAGGTTTGTGCATCACAGGGCCCTGCCACTTCCCCAGGGAGGCATCTCAAAATTCCTAGTCACCCACTGGAGCACAGATTGCTGGGCTGCTGTGAGGCTGCACGCCCCTTTAGACACTGGAATCTACAGCCATGATGGCAGCAGTCTGAGCCTGCATAGCAACAAGCTGGGCTTGCATGGCAACAAACATGGATCTCGTGACCTCAGTCTGCACTTCCACTGCAGCACTCAGACATTGTGTAGCTTCTGCCTATGTTGCAAGGGAAGCTGAGACACTGGCCATCAGATGCTCCATCATGCTGGAAAGGATAGGCTCCAAGCTCCACATGATGTCTTGTGTCACTTTGGAGCTGGACTCGTCCATGCTCCTTGACGGTAACAAGAGGCTGTCTGACAGGACTGCTAATACACCAAGCATTTTTCTGTGTATGCCCATTAGCTTTTTCCTGTACGTCACTCCATTCTTCATTGAAGTAGGGAGCTGGCACATGCATTATCCTTTCCCCAGGCCAGGTTACAGCCCACTCATGCCCTATGACTCCCCACGTGCAGATAAGTGCCAGTATCTGAGCTGATGGCTGCGAGTATGAGATCAAGTTGGTGCTTTTCCTGTGGACCTTCATCTTCAGGCACTACTGCCTAGCCAGGTGGAAGTTCTAGGGGTATTTGAAAGCATAAATGCACAGGGGAGGATTGCATTGAAGGAAGGTGGGAGGTGGGGCGGGAAAGCAAAAGGTGCACTGTTATACTATCTGCAGCCTGAACATCATATCAGGTTGTAGAATGAGGTTGAAGTGGAATTTCAGAAGCTGCATACGGTCATCCTAGATGGTTTCAGTGATGCCATTTGTCACTGCCTCAGTGATGGCCGTTCCAATAATGCCAAGCACTATCACCTTCAAGGAGATGAAGAGATGCAGCTGTGCCTGTCGGTTCATTGCTATTCCCTCCTGTAATGGACCATCTTGTCCTTCAAGAGAGAGGGAAGAGTGTTAGTGAGTGTGTTGCAATGTGTTTCAGTGATGTGCCTTTCATAGCTGAATAGCAGAAAGTATGTGGAAGGTGTGACATATGGGTGTAAGGCTTGCTGCAGTGGTAGATGTGTGAGAGGAAGGTACAGCATATGAATGCTCGACATGAGTCCTGATCGCTAGACATTGGTGATGGGTCAGTGACGGGTAGGGGTGGGGGGTTCTTTGAGTAGTGTATGGTTCAGTTACTGGAATATGGAGTTTGAAGATGCATTCAGTAACCTTGACCTCTCATGTGAGGTCATTGAACTTCTTCCAGCACTCTTCCTTGGGGCCAGACATTGACCTTCGTGGCTCTTTGCTCCCACTGCCTTTGCCGTGTCGATCTGGAGGGCTTCCTGGCCTCCTGTGAATACAGCACCTCTTTCTTCCAAGGCCTGCGACTCTATCTCAGCCAACCTTACCTTCCCTCCCACTCGTTCCCTTCTTGATTGAGACACCACCCCCCAATCCTCTTTAAGGACTTATTTTTAGCTGCTGTTGGCAATGCAGTGGCCTAATTTTTAAGGCGTTTTCCTTGACAAACTGCCTGAGGATGCCCATTATTGTCTACAACACGCCAATTCAATGATAATGAGGCCCAAGGCTTAATAATAGGTATACATTTGGCCTATCCATTCAGGCACAGGGATTGTTTCCTGTGCATCCATTTTCAATGTGAACACATTTTATCTGAACAATGGGGAAGGCTAACTGGAGAGTTTTGATTGGATTTTCCCCTCTTAGTAAATATCTAGGTTCATCTAAACAATGAGCACCTGTCTTCTGCTAAAGTGTGCAATCAGTTCTTCATTAAAACTGTCAATATTCGTCAGTTAGACACACTTGTCTGTTGTTCCTTCCATTAAGCATTGGCTGAACATCAGATAACAAAACAGGAAATCAGTGATCCGCAGCATTGCAATCTCACAGTTCAAGGAAACGTGTCTGATACAACTGACATTTGGGGAAACAGTAGCAGATAATGATTTGAATAATCATTTGGTTGATAGTTGAATACATTATGTGACTAATAGCTCCAGTCCTTTGTACTATTAGCTTTGGGTACAATTTCCCTCACTCATATAATCCAGAACTCACCTTTCAACCAAACCACATGAGAAAACACCAAAAACATGTCATTAAGAAGGAAACTATAAGCTTTAAAAAAGAAAAATTCCATTTAAATATCAAGGTTTCTTTGAAATTTGATAATAAATGCAAAGTTACAGCTTATGACTTACAATTAAATAGCATCAAGTCTCACTCCAAAGACTTTATTACAAAATGAAGGCTGATAGTGCTCTCTTTCAGATCAGGTGTTGTGCTAAGGTCTTATCTATCCTCTCAGGTGAATTTAACCCTCATTCAACAACATTAAAACAGATCATATAGACATTCATCTGATTGCTGCTTGAACGACTTTGCTGTGCTCAAATTGGGTGCTACATTACAACACCAACCATACCACTAAAGTACATAACACTTTGGGATGTCCTGAGGATGTAAACAGTTCTATATAAATGCAAATTATTCACTAACATCCATCCACTAAGCATGAAGATGCATTTATAATAAAAGATAAGTGTCTATCATGATCCAGGAGATAATTCAATTAATTCTTATCTACTTCAAAAATCACAGAGATATTTGCATGTGGGGTTCAATTTAACAAGCACATAATGACAAACATTATTTGTTTTTTTCAGATGTCTATCACATTCATTCAAAGCAAGAAAAGCTTTTGAATAAAATCCCTTTTCATGTGAAAGATCTGCAAAAAAAAAGCAAAATTCTCATGGAACCACTATTGTGATTAAATAGTCGACTGTGTTAAAAACTAATGTTGAAACAGCTTAATTCCAGGAGGCATACACTGTCACTGCTCAAAAAAGAGCCAAGAATTGATAATAATTTACTTGCAATAGATTAAGTATATAATTAGCCCCATCCAACAGATGTGATCTGTTTATTGAACCTTATTGACCTTGGATAATGCTTGAAATTAAAAATAATGAATGGAAAAGAACAGGAAAACGCAGCTTTAGAGCTAAAATACCATGTCTGATTATGAAACATACAAGTTATTGTTTGCCTCATTTTGACTCCTTGAAATGAAATGTATTTGTGCACATTAATGAAGGTTTCCACAACTTTATGCATTCACCCTCCAAAATGCGTGCAACGACAGGACTAGTTTAGCACACGTGAACATAAATTCAGCATTAATGTGAGATTTTTTTGTTTGTTAAGCGTCAATTAGAGGCAAGCATGCAAATTTTCTTACGAGTGAATTCCAGCATACACTGATGTTCATGACAAAAGTAAAAAGGTTGGGCATGGTGATAAGAAGTGCAAAAGTCATTGTAAAGGGTAACTCAAGTATTGCAACCCACAAAGCACCATGTGCATATCAATAAATGTTACTTTGTTGGAGGAGAAGGGACAGCTGTCGATGAGGACCAGGCTCTTGAGAAAACTATCATTTGTGCCTACAAGGCAACATATTTACCACCAGCAATGGAATTACATATGAACATATGAAAAAGGGCAGCACAAGACCAGTTATGGCCCTCTGAGCCTGTCATGTCCTGGCAGACTGTAACTTCCATGTACCATCATTCCCAATTCTCACTTCTCCTCACACGATCACATGATCTTAAGTGGGAGAGTCAAAACCCCAAAGAAAAAGGTCAGCTTAAGAAAAACTCTGGAAAAATTCTCTCTATTCCCTGAAGGCAATCAAGCAAGTTGCAACAGACCACAGTGACTGGGTGATACAACATCCAATGCTACCTTTTATAGGTAGAGATGTCAGCTGATCATGTCGAGCAAAATGCAGAGTTGATTATAAGAACATGAGTAATAGGATCAGGAGTGGACCATACGGCACCTTGAGTCTGCTCCGCCATTCAATGCAATCATGGCTGATCTGACTCAACTCCACTTTCAGGCACGTTCCCCATATCCTTTTATTCCCTGAGAGAACAAGAACCTATCTTGTCCTTAAAAATACTCAATGATGGAGCATTCACAACCCTCTGGGGTAGAGTATTGCAAAGTTTCACAATCCTTTGAGTGAAGAAGTTTCTCCTTATCTCAATCCTAAATGAATAGCCCCTTATCCTGAGACTATGTCTCCATGCTTTGGATTCCCCAGTCAGGGGACACAACCTCTCGGTGTCTGCCCATTTCAAGCCCCTTCAGAATTGTGTATGTTTCAATTAGATTACCTCTCATTGCTCTAAGCTCAGGGAGTATAGGACCAATTTACTCAGCCTCTCATCATAGGACAACCCTCATCCCAGGAACCAATCTAGCAAACCTTCACTGTCTCGCCTCCAATGCAATCAGTATGGAGACCGTAGCTATGCACAGTTGTGGTCTCACCAAAGCTCTGTATCAAGACATCCTTATTCTTATACTCCAAACCCCTTGAAATAAAGGCCAACATGCCATTTGCCTTCCTAATTTCTTGTTGTACCTGCATGCTAACATTCCATGTTCCTTGTCCAAGTGCACCAAAGTCTCTCTGAACATCAACATTCAGAAGTTACAGGGATTTTTAAAAAAATTCTGTTTTTCTGTTCTTCCAACCAAAATGAATAACCTCACACTTTCCCACATTATAGTCCATTGCCACCTTGGTGCCCACTCATTAAACCTGTCTATATCTCTTTGCACCATTTTTGTGTCCTCCTCACAGGTTACATTCCCACCCAGCTTTGTATCATCAGCAAACTGTCACGCAAATGTGTGATGTCGAATGATGATTTTTAATCCACCAGCTGGAAACCTGAATTGAATTTTTTTTTAAAAGATAAAAGGTGACTCAATCTGGCAGCTAAAGACGGCCACCCCAATTTGCATCACTGGATTTTCCACATTCAAATGCATTGAGATGGAAATGGCCCGTCTGCACAGACCATTCAAGAACAAGGGCCTGGGTAATCTGAGTGAACCACCTATCCTGTTCCCATTGGTGAGGCATCAAGGCCATTAGCTCAATATTCAACTGGTAGAGACAAACCACTCAAGCATAATCACTTGAATAATGGGACCCTAACTGTGAGAAGAGAATTCTGAGACATGGACTAATTAAGTTGCAGGAGGGAGTACACATTAATAACCACAAAGGTTGAATCATTGGGTGATGGTCACGTGACAGGCCCTGAAGGGGTGGTAGAGGTAGGAACCCTCACAACATTTAAGAAGTATTTAAGAAGTATGCCATAGCATACAAGGCTACGGGCCAAGTGCTGGAAATTGGGATTAGAATAAATAGGCTTGATGGCCAACATGGACACGGTGGGCCGAAAGGCCTGTTTCTGTGCTGTATAACTCTATGACTCGATGACTCGATGACACCCTCTGTGTGCTTAAGTTGGTGTTTTCTCAGCAGCAGAGAGACAAGCAGAGAGAAGAGAGAAGACCCGGGTGGGGTCCTTCCTTCCTTTTTCTCTCTCCAATGCACATTTCAAGCTTCAAACCCTGCTTGCTGACCATGACCACCCGGCATACCCCTGTTGTAGGCAGAGACTCCTTCAAGCAAAGCAGCCACGTTGTTATCTCCAGGAGAACCACTGAATCAGCCATCCACATCCTCAAATTAGAAGCCTCAGGACCACCAAAGGAAAGTTGCATGACCACCGAAGTCAGCCTAAGCCAGCCGAATCACGAACCTCCGCAGATTGCATAACCCTTTTATTTCTCTGGACTCTAATTTGCACAATCTATCCTTCCCCACTCTATAACCTATTTGTGCATGTGTGTGAACTTTGGGTGTGAATGTATGAAAGTTGGAGTGTATTTTTTTAATTTTACCTAGATCAGTTTAACTACAATGAAGCTAACCTCTTTCTTTGTTAAACTCAAGAAAACCTGTCCAATTGTTTCTTGTTATGATCACGGTGCATAAACTGTTAAACACGCACTGAATTGGCAAGTATATCTACTTCAAAAAGAAATAAACCTGTTGTGGTCAAACAAGGAGAGAGAAAAGAGGGAAGCCCTTCGACCCCTCCTCACCTGATCATAGCAAAACTTAGATACATTACTTTCACTAGGAGATATCTGAGGAGTCCTTTTCTTGACATGTGCCTTTATTTTCATATTCTGTTCATTTCTCTGTGTTGTTAATTACCTGTTTATTATTATTGCATATCTGGAAACATACATTTTGAAAAAAACAATGACTGCAAAGTTTAAGTTACTTTTCCTTTACTGTAAACAGTGAAAGTGTCGAGCACGCTTAACATGCCTCACTACCTTCTTGTAATCATAGAATCATTGATTCATACAACACAGAAGAAAGCCATTTGATCTATCATGTCTGCGTCGGCTCTTTATAAGAGCTATCCAATTAGTCCCACTCCATTGCTCTATCTGAATAACCCTGCAAACCTTTCCTTTTCACATATATATCAATTGCCATTTTACCCAAATTATTTCCTTCTGTACTGTAAATTCTTTACTTCTATTTTTTGAATATGTGACAGTATTTTGCAATGAAAATAATGGCACAGGGCTTTTATATAATTATTGATCTTCTTATAGAAATATAGGGGGGAATTTTAACCCCAAAAGACAAGCGGGTTTGGGTCAGGTGGGAGGGGTTATGATGTTAAAAATTTGAATATCGACCCCAACCCGCCTCCAACCTGTCCACTTCTAGTTTTAATGGGGGCAGGGCAAACCACTGCTCCAGAGAGGAGGCTTGGTACCTTAATATTTTAATGAGTCTGTGTGCCTCATTTTTATTCATCATTTTTAATTTAACTGTGGCCACATAGTTTTTCTGCGCCTCACAAAATGCATAATCTAAACCCAGGCAAGTGCCTTTCCACTTACCTGCTGGATTCAGCGTGCCTGCATCACCAACCTCCACTCACACCCCACCATCCCTGCGATTGGACAACATCCACCCGACATTACCAATCTTCCACTGACTTCCAAACTAAGGCCCCCTTCCTCCTCCCTAATGCCTCCAATATCCCCAACTCCCACTCCCACCACCAGCTTCCAATCTTCCCCCGAGGCCTCTGACTCCACACCCACCCCGCCCAGGTATTTGATACCTCCCCTATCTTCCCGAGGCCTTCAATTCCCCCCAGGTATCCAATACTTCCCTGATCTGCCCCCTAATTGAATCCTCTGATTCCCCCACTCCCAAGTATCTGATACTTCCCTGATCTCTCCCATTCAGGCCTCTGGTCTCCCCCTATCCACCTCCAGGATCTGATACATCCCCAATCTCCCCTCAATGTGGTTTTTGACTGCCACCCACACCGGTTCTCCAATTGCCCACCCACCCACCTTCCCCTGCCAGGCCTCTGACCCCATCACCAAACTCCAAAATTAGACCCCCGGTCTGGAACCTCATCACTGGGACCAGATTCCCTGACCCCGGACCTTGGGGTCGGACCACACCCTCCCACTTCAGGATCAAATACTCCACCCCACTGAAACTAATTATTTCTCCCCTTCCCCGCCTCAGAATTGGTGCACCAATCCCTGAAATCACACTCTCCTACTTGGTCCTGCATCCTCCTCTGGACTGCTCCCAGACAGACTGGAAGCCAAGACAATCAGGATGGCTTTCCAATCAGGGAACCTATCACTGACATTATGTGCACACTGTGGAGTTAAGCTGGGTTAAAAATCTTTGAAAAAGCAATTCAATTAGCCCCACTTTCCTGCTCTTTCCCCATAGATCTGCAAATTTTTCTTTCTCAACTATGTATCCTTGTCTTGCAGGTGTCTTTTTCTGGCCTGGAGCTCCTACACAGTGCTACCCCAGCGGCTGCAGCATGGTTAATGGAATGCTTCTGACTTTCAGTGGGGGAGACGGCTGAAGGCCTTGCAAGACAATCTTCTGTAACTTTGTCCCTGGAAGCCTTGGCTTCAGACTTCACCATTTCGACATGGAAGCCAGCAATCTGGGTTGGCTTGTTGACAGCCTATAGCAAGGGCACTGGCCAAGTGGCAGTGGTGGGCAGACTAATGCTGTCATTCTGAAAGAGAATAGCTGGTCTTGCTGCATGATGCCACTACCTCTCCCCCAAGTGATGTGTCAGCAATCCTAATAATCTATCAGAGGACAGATTTCTGGACTGCTGTAAAACCCCTTTGAAAACTGGTATCCACAGCTATAATGGCAGATGTCTGAGCCTGCATGGCAACAAGCTGAGTTTGCATGCCTTCAGTGTTTGCTTCCACTGTAATACCCAGATGTTGGTTGGCTTCTGCCTGTGCTACAATGGAAGCTGAGACATCAGCCACCAGACACAGCATTGTGTCTGGGACAGCAAGTGTTTCCATGAAGTTGGCCACTACTTCCACATTGAGATAAAAGCAAAATACTGCGGATGCTGGAAATCTGAAACAAAAACAAGAAATGCTGGATTCACTCAGCAGGTCTGGCAGCATCTGTGGAAAGAGAAGCAGAGTTAACGTTTCGGGTCAGTGACCCTTCTTCGGAACTCTACATTGAGAATGTGTTCAAAGCTCTGTGCAAAGGCCTGGGCCAAGTTGGTGCAGACTCCTCCATGCTTGCATTGATCACAGTCTTTCTGGCAGGCTTGCCAATACACCATGTATTTCATTGTGTGTACTCTTCAGTGTTCTTCTGTTGGTCACCAATTGAAATCCTCATCTGAATCCTCTGCAGCAGAACTCGAATGCAACCTTGCCCTGCAGTGATCTGGCACCTGCACTACCCTTGTCATCTGCCCTGGCTGCATGCCATTCATGCCCAATGTCTCACCACATGCAGATCAGACCTCTAAGTATCCTTAAAATGTGCACAGTGTCAGTATCTGAGCTGGTGGCTGTGAATGTGAAAGTGAGTAATAGTGTTTCTTCTTAATTACCACCTTTCTGCTCTTTCATCTCTTTCTCTTACACTAATTCAAGAGCAGGTTGCAATTCTTGGGTGTCTAAAAGGTGAAAAACATAAGGGTAAAATTGTGGTGAGGGGAGGAGTGGAAAGCAAGAGGTGCATGTTATACCATCTGTGGCTTGTAAATCAGAAAAGTTTGTGGAATGATGGGGAAGTGGGATGTGAGAAAGAGGATTAAGTATGAAGATACCGTCATCTTTGATCGTTTCAGCCCCACTGCTGGGCATGGCCTCACTCATGACCAGTTCAATGATGGTGAGCAGAATCTTTTCCATGTGGTATGTAGCTACCATGGTTGAATAGCAAGCAGTGTGTGCAAACTGTGAGATCTATTTGTGAGGCTTGCACCAGTGCTAAGTGTGTGAGGGCAAGACAAAGCTATGAATGTGAGGTACCAGTCATGACTGATAGATGTTGTTAGTAGGTAAGTGGTGGCGGTGTAATACATTGAGCAGCCTGTGAGCCTAGTGGTGCTATTGGTAGGATATGACCTTTGAAGATGCAAGTTCCACTGCAAATTCCCCTCCAAGCCACACACCATCCTGACTTGGAACTATATTGCCATTCCTTCACTATCACTGGGTCAAAATCCTGGAGCTACCTTCCTAACAGCACTGTGGGTATATCTACACCCCAAGGACTGCAGCAGTTCAAGAAGGCAGCTCACCAGCACTTTCTCATGGCCAATTAGGGATGGGCAATAAATGCTGGCCTAGCCAGCGTCGCCCACATCCCAACAACAAATAAAATAAAATTAACTGACCTTGACCGCTCATCTGAGGTCATTGAACTTCTTAAGTCACTGCATCCAATTCCTCGGGGCTAGACTGCTGGCATTGGTCACGACACCTACCTGGTCTCATTATCTTAACAATGTCTGTCTGGAGGGCCTTCAGAACATTGAACATGCGTACAGAACATCTCTCGTCTTATCACCTCCTGCAGCAAAACATCCAGTGCAACATATGAGAAAACTGAAGCACAATCTGTCCCCTGTTGCACCATTAGTCACTCTTCTCCCTGCTCATCTCTCTTCCCCAGCTACTTCCAGCACTTCTTCCAGCCAGAATACACCTCCCCTTTAAGAGGTGCAGGCTGGCTTTAAGCAATGGAGCCCAGTTTAATTGGTGCTAGCCTAACATGAACTTGGGCCCTCTGCTGAAGCATGCAGTCACTTCATAGCATGTGTGCTGATAGATGGCACACAACCATCACTCGAATTAGCAGGCAGCACTAAAATTTCATGCTGCCTGCATCGAGTGCAGCGGGCATGAGTTAATCACAGATCGTAATCCCTGTGCCCATTTTCAGCAGCTACCCAATTTTCCCCCCTTGGATTTCTGTTGTACTAATCCAAAGTGTACTAATCCAGCTGAAAGACAGAGGTGCCGATGCTTGCTGAGAGGTAAGTCAACAACATTCTGCCTCCAATTTGTTCCTGTGTATTTCTCTGGATATTTCTGCTGACAGCCATGTCTCCATGTGGGCCACTGAGCTGCTTGAGCACAGAGCCTTGCATTGTCACAAGGACCGGAATTTTACATGACCCGGCAGGGAGGGGAAGGAAGGACAAGAAGCGGGTGATGCTGGTCCTCTCACTCTGATTCCACATTCTCAGAGCAATCATGCACCGGCCAGCCAATTAACGGCCAGCAGGCGGGGTGGCAGACTATTCACCGGCTGGAGATGGGGACTGAGGCGGCAGCCACGACGTCAACTAACACGGTCGGATGTGCTGGTGCCATCGTTAAAGAGCTGCCAGCACTGGAACGGTGCCTCATACCTTCCCGCCTAGCAGCCTGTCACCACTTTTGCAGCAGCCTCAGAAGACATCCAGCCAGCAGTGTAGACCCGCCATTGGGCGAGCGCGAAGAGATCACCAATGCAGCCTTCTGCCGCATTCCCATCCCAAGGTTGTTTCTGCAGGTGGCCATGAGGCTGCTGCTGACTGGATCCATGTGCCCGCACGTTTTCCTCCATGCACAGAGGACCTGCCTCCTGAAAGGACGATACCCATGTCACCTGGGCACTGCCGGTCTGAAGGGCCACTCTGCCAGTTGCTTCCGCAACACTGCCCACTCAAACCCCCTCTCAACCCCATCTCGATTCACCCCTATGCTGGGAGCTTGATGAAACAATAGAGACTCCACCCCAGATCCCTGGTTCCTCTACTCCTCCTCCTCTTCCTCCTCCTCCACACTAACAGCCCTGGCCAGGCTGCACCAGCCTTCCTGTGAATGCAAACTCCCTGACCCCACAGCTGCCGAATGCAGCAATGACCTCAGTTGCCGCCCTTAAATACCTGCCGGTGATACTCCTTGTAAAATTTGAATGGGCATGTAAAATGCCATTTAATTGGGTCTTCAACAATCTTAACAAGCTCTCAATTGCCGGTTTTGAAAAAGCGCACGCCGCTCTGACTCGTTTGCCATCTGCTGCTGGTAAAATGCAGACCTGATGTGATGACTTTGGAGGTCTATCCTGACACCACCCCATATGATTTTACACCAGCCCTGCCCAGCCCCCAACGCATCAGAGCCATAAAATCCCTACCAAGGTCTTTGAAATTATCACTCATGATTGTATGGAGTAAATATCAACTTGTATTACCTCTTAGATTTTAGACCTCACTACCTGAAGTGCATCAGCGTGAGAGATATCTGAGGGATGCTGCAAGACAGCTCATTACCTGAGTGCCCAAGGTTTCCTCTCACTGTGCTGTGTTGTCTGCTGTCCAATAGCAAAAAGCCCTTCTGTGTAACATTTCTGGCACCAGCTGTTGGCCAAGTGCTGAGCAAGATTCTGCAGCAGTGGGGCAGGGGAACAGAGCAGCAGGGCAGAGAAGTGAATGTCTTTTGAGAACAGTATGAGGCAGCTGACACTCAGGGGCAGACATAATGTGGTCCCAGGGCCCTGCTGCCTGCAACTGCACACAAAGAGCCAACAGCACTCAATAATAAAGTTATTTGAATTTTTTTTCTTTCCTCAATGTTGAAAACATGAGAAGAGGAGATGAGGAAGTACGGGGTGCGCGAAGTGGAAATGGGGGAACATAGAGGTTCGAGAGGGGGGCCAGGCAGGGTACAGTTGATGTCAGTTTCCATTCCAACATGCTTTGTCTGACTAGAACATTGATTTGTGTAGGGAGAAGCAGCATTTTGAATAAGCCCTACTGAGCCTTGTGCACATCACCAGGCTCTCATCGTCTCAGTTCAGGGCAGAAGAATAGATGTTTTACTAACATATATGATGGCTGCCAGTGCCTGGGGAATTGTATCCTAGTACAAGACTTTGCTTTTAAGAGAGGAGGGAAGGAAATTCAAAAATTAAAAGCAGAGTTAAAGGGCCAATTCTCTGATCGGGATCTTCCAGGATTCTTAGGGAGAATTGGGTGGGAATTGGATGCCCATATACCCCTATTTTCCAGCCAATGATTGAAATAAGATGGAAAATCCAAGTTGTAGACCCACAATTGCCCAACCTGTACCCCACCTCGTCCCCACCCCTACCCCACTCTACTCTTCTCTGAGTGCTATTCCAGGGGGGAGTGCCCAATCTGAGACAAAGCACTATCTACTTTGTTATCTGACTCAACTACATAGTTGTCTTAAATATATGTGTTTCAATTATATACACAATGGAAAAGTTGCCATCTGTTTAAGGTTTCTTGCATCTAGTGACAGCTGCCAAGTCCATGTCAATGATCTTGCGGGTAAATATTCACAGATCAGTATCAGACATTAGATGAAAGCAATACAACAATACTTAGGGCAAAATGTACTTGGTTAATAGAGTGTTAGAACAGCAGAGTCCTTTGGGAAATTTCTGTGGTCAACACATTATGCACAGTTGTACATTGGCTGGCAGAAATAGCTGGAAAATCAATTATGTTATACTTTTTTCTCTCTTTAATAGATGCCTGGATGCACCAAATAAAATAATTTAAAAGGCAGAAGCATATAAAGTTCGATTAGGCAATTATTAAACAAGTGCTACAGCTGATAAACCCAATATTGACAGAAGAAAAAGAGGTCTCACTGTTGATTTGAAATAGTCAGTTAAATAGACAAGTGCACCCATCTGACGTTGATTCACAAATTGTCAGGTTACCCTCTTTCAGCTGGTCTAACGGATTTGCACTGATGTTTTTTTAATGTTAAACAGTTGTATTTAATTCCAAGCAAGTGACATTACATTAGTTGGGTGTGTTGTTGTCTCAGATAATAACTTTGGACCTCAAACTCAGTGAATTATACTAATGAATTCTCGTAGTCTGAGTCTGAGAGACATGCTCTGAAAATTAAACAATAAATCTAATCAGGAACTATTGAGTCATCCTTGTTTTGACTGAAATTTGATTCACAGTGGTGACATTTTGTCCCTTATTGAAACTTCCCCAACTGGCTATATTTTCCATCACATGCCCCACCAATCTACCATGGAGGAGCAATCACTCAATACAGAGGCCAGAGGGAAAATGAGCAGAGGTTACCTCAAAGAGAAATTCAGAATGGGGCTTTGGGAGAAGTAGAGAGGAGAATTTTAAATTCTCCAGTCCTCTGGCACCACCCCTGTATCTAAGGAGGATTGGAGGATTATGGCTAGTGCATCCACAATGTTCACCCTTACTTTCCTCAGATGCATCTGATCTAGTCCTGGTGACTTACCAACTTTAAGTACAGCCAGCTTTTCTAATACCTCCTCTTTATCAATTTTTAGTCCATCCTCTTTCATTACGACTTTGGCAGCATCTTCTTCTTTGGTAAAGACAGATGCAAAGTAGACACTTAGCACCTCAGCTATGCCATCTGCCTCCATGCATGAATTTCCTATTTGGTTCTTGATCGGCCTTACTCCTCCTTTCATCATCCTTTTACTATTTATATGCCTATAGAAGACATTTGGATTCCCTTTTATATTGGCTGCCAGTCTCTTCTCATACTCTCTCTTTGTCTCTCATTTCTTTTTTCATTTCCCCTTTGAACTTTCTATATTCAGCCTGGTTTTCACTTACATTATCAACCTGGCATCTGGCATATACACTGTTTTTCTGCTTCATCTTACTTTCTATCTCTTTCATCGTCCAGGGAGCTCTAGCTTTGTTTCTCCTCCCTTTCCCTTCATGGGAATGTACCTTGACTGTACCTGTCTTCTTTAAAGGCAACTAATTGTTCAATTACACTTTTGCCTGCCAATCTTTGATTCCAGTTTACCTGGGCCAGATCCATTCTCACAACATTAAAATTGGCTCTCCTCCAATTAATTATTTTTGTTCTGGATTGCTCCCTGTCTTTTTCCATAGCTAACCTATACCTTATCATACTATGATCACTGTCCACTGAATGTTCACTTGCTGACACTTGAGCCAGTTGTCTCACTTCATTCCCCAGAAACAGATCCAGCAATGCCTCATTCCTTGTTGGACTGGAAACTTAGTGATGTAGAAAATTCTCCCGAAGCTCTTTTCCTCTCTGCTCTTAACACTATTACTATTGCAGTCTAGATTAGGATAACAAAAGTCCTCCATTATAACTACTCTATATTTTCTGCACCACTATAATTTCCTTGCCAATTTGTTCCTCTATATCTTTCTCACTGGTTGAAGGCCGATAGAATACACCCAGTAGTGTAATGGTATCAGTATTATTTCTTAGCTCTAACAAATACATTCTGTCCTTGACCCCTCTAGGACATCCTCTTTCTCCAGCACTGTGATATTGTCCTTAACCAATACTACCACCCCTCCTTCTTTCTTTCCTTCCTTAGCTTTCCTGAATACCTTGTAAGCCAAAATGTTTAGTACAAGTCCTGCCCTTTTTCGAGCGAGGTCTCCATTATTGCCACAGCTTTATATTTCCACATGGTTACCTGTACCTGCAACTCACCAACCTTATCTACCACACTCCCTGCATTCATATACATGCACAGTAAACCTAATTTACGCCTTATTGCATTGCCTATTGAATCCTTTTATTATTTTAGCAATTCTGTTAGATCACCCTACCAAGTTCTAAACTCAAGGGAATACAAGCCAAGATTATGCAAATGTCTTAACAATGTAACCCTTTAAACTCAGGAATCATTCTTGTCTCTATTAATCTCTTCTTTTACATAAACTCTCCTACCCATATTCATGGCCACCCATTCAACCTTGCCAACGCCCTTGTATCTCTTACCACCCATATCCCCAAGCCCCATATCCTTTAGTCTCTTCCCCTGGAAAACTCTCCCTCATGTTATTTATAACTTTCAAGCCTTTGGCCCTCCATTCACCACAATACTTCTGCAGTTGCTGATCTGCTCAACCACTTCTTGACTTCCACCTCTGATTTACTTGTCCCCAGTAAAATCTTTGCTTCCCACTAGGAATGACCCCTATCATGGCCGTATCTTCATGCAGCCGAGTCCAAGAGGGACTGTCATGAGCACATGTAGCGCACTTATCACCAGATCTGGATGGACTGCGTTGGACACCACTTTCCTCAGCCAAAACTGTTCACGACTGTAGCATCATCATGGACAGCAAAAAAAAAGATTTATTTTCTCCACTACTTGTCACAGCCCTCTCCCTGCCCCCTCTTCTCTCACCTCCAACAAATGCAAGAAGCTCATAGATTTCTTCATCATTATGTTTGAGGCCAACAGCTCAGCTGCCTCTGCTGCTTCCACCCACCTGCTCCACAACCTCCTCCTCCTTTGCTGTTTGTCCATCAAGCCAAAGATCCCTCTTCCCTCCCGGGCTCTTCCCTACCCTAACACTATCCCTGATCCTTTATCTTGTTGCATGCCCCTTTGACCTCATTTTATCCATGAGATCCACTCCTGCTCCTTTGCCCCACTCCCACTAAAGTGCTGACTATTCACCTTCCTTTCCTGGCTCCCATGCTAGCAAACATTGTGTGCTTCTAATGACCACAGTAGCATGCAGAGCAGGCAGATTATGACATCAATCAGTGTGTGACTGCATGTTCCAGCCTATGCCTTTTTTTAACCTTACATAGCTGAACACAACATTAAAGAAAATGAAGGACCCTTCTTACCAGTGTATATGAGGGATCATGAGCTACTTACAGGTTAGTTACTGGTTTATTTCTTCTGGCTGCTAATGCACTAGTATGTGTTTTGGGGGTTTACCTGTACTCGGCTAAAGTTTGAATAGTTTACAGTGGCTGGTGCTGAAGTACTTTTTATTGATTTAAAAGCTTGTGTTGAAACAAGTTGCTTCCAGACATGGGTGACCTAGCTCAGCTTCCTCTGGGAACTGAGCATGACTGGGCCAATGAAGAGAGGCCATACAGAGTAGGACAAGCTGCTGGAGGGAGGAGGAGAAGGAGGAGAAGGGATCTCAGCAGGAGGTCATATCTGCCGAGGATCTTTAGATAGCTTACCCCAGCTTCAGCATGGACCAATGAGATATCTTAGCTTCACACAAGAGGTTGTGACTGAAATCTGCCAACTGCTGCGAAGGACAATAATGAGTTAACTTCAGGTGTGAGACTTTGCTTGCTGAGAGCCAAGCCGCAGCACGAAAGGACACCGCTGCAAGAACAAAGAACAAGGATGGGGTCAAAACTATTTATAGTGACCATTAACACCTGAGTGTAGGAAAGCATGTTTGGATTCTGCTAACTTTATAATCAGACAATGGGGCGAGATAAGCTTGTATGGGTCAACCATCAGCAGAAATAGATAGCCTTTGTCCCTCTTGCAGAAAGATTAAAAACTGGTTAAAGTGAATGAGAGCATTAGTTAAGGAGATCAGCCAAGTTGGCTGCCAGACAAACAGTTATCAACATTGCGTGCGAAGGATGTATAAATATGAACTGAGACCTGCAGTACAACGCTGAAGCCATCACCAGTCACAGAAAGCAGGTAGAGTCCGGTCAGCTCTACGGAGACCTACATTGCCATTGGAAGACCAACCGAGTGGTGATTGTAAGTATTATACTAGGAACTTTAGGAATACCTAACTAAGAGGATGATAGTCTCGGGGCTTTATCCTCATATGGATCACATGTGGAATTAAGTGTAAGCTTACTGTAAGTAAAAGTAAAGTGAGAACTGTTCAATAGAGATTGAGAATTGATTATGAATCATACATTTGTGTTGTTCTGTTTGGCGTTCATTCATCATACTCACTCTAATTCTAGGGTCACAAGATTCAAAGGAGAGTTTCCCTACAGCTGCAGTCACAACAGTAACCTCAAAGCAGGGCAAAGACCAGATGGCCTGTGGCTGTCAAGGTGACCATGGCTCTTAACTTTTATGTGCCTGGCTCCTTCCAATTTGCTGCTGAAGATATAAACAACATCTCACAGTTTGCAGTACACTGCTCGATAAGGGAAGTCACTCAGGCTCTATATAAACAGTCAGCTACATCTCATTCCCTCTTGTCAGAGACAAGCAGGCAGACTGAGCACAAAGGTCTGCATAGATTGCAGGCTTCCCCATGATGCATGGTGCCATTGACTTCATGCACATTGCCTTGCATGCACCTCATGTGAACTAGATGATTTTCATGAAACAAAAGAGATTTCATTTCCTCAATGTGCAGCTGGTGTGGGCAGCACAGTGGCGCAGTGATTAGGGGGGCGCAGTGGTTAGCACTGCAGCCTCACAGCTCGAGGGACCTGGGTTCGATTCTGGGTACTGCCTGTGCGGAGTTTGCAAGTTCTTCCTGTGACCGCGTGGGTTTTCGCCGGGTGCTCCGGTTTCCTCCCACAGCCAAAGACTTGCAGGATGATAGGTAAATTGGCCATTGTAAATTGCCCCGAGTGTAGGTAGGTGGTAGGGAATATGGGATTGCTGCAGGGTTAGTATAAATGGGTGGTTGTTGGTCGGTACAGACTCGGTGGGCCAAAGGGCCTGTTTCAGTGCTGTATCTCTAAATAAAATAAATACAAACAGCTCATCAGGCAGGTGAATGCCCGTTATTGTGGCAGCAGTCATGATTCCTTCATTCTGTGGCAGTTCTCTGTGCCTCCTGTATTTAACCCACCATGGCAAGTCAACAGCTTCCTACTGGGAAACATAGGTTATCCACTGATGACATGGCTCATGACCATTATTGTCCTCAAGCAATGCTTCTGCTGCCTGGACCACTCTGGAGAAGCCCTGCAGCACTCAGCAGAGCAGTTGTTTAGATTTGTAGTTGCTTGCTGTACAACCTGGTCATTATGAAGGAAAAGACCTTGCCGCCACCTATCACGTGAAAAGCTGAGGAACAGGAGCATGATGAAGAAGAGAAAGTGAAGGAAATGGAGGAGGACAAAGCACAACAGGAATTGAAGGAACAGGAATAGGAAGGGAGGCTACAATGTAGACAGCCCCTTTCTATCTGGCTCTACGTGATTAATTAATTCATGAGTAGAACGAGTAACCTCAATGACACCTCTCCATTCACTAACAGTCTCAAGCTCCTTACCTTTCCTGGAGCACTGACCATGGGTTCTTGGGTATCTAAAATGAAAAATGGACAAGGGTTTGGCTATGGTAATGGGAGAGGAGAATGTAAAAAGTGCATGCTTACACCATCTACAGCTTGTGAGTCAGAAGTGATTGAAGGATGAGGGAGTAGTGGGATGAGAGAAGAAGTTATGCAGATACCCTCATCATTGATCTCTCCAGCCCCACTAGTGGTCATGGACTCAGCAATGGCCATTCCCATGGTGACCGGTACTCTCTCCTTCATGGGGTTTAAAATATGCAGGCACGTTCGTCCTTCTCTAGTTCTTTCCTGCAGCCTGCTGTTATGTGCCAGCTTCTCATGCAAAAAAGAGGCAAGCGTGTCAATGAGTGCCGTGCAATATGTTTAGGTGAAGTGGCTGTCATGTTTGAATAGCTTCCTGTGTGTGCAAGCTGTGAGCTGTGGGTCCAAGGCTTTAAATAGCACTCAGTGTATAGCAGTGAGGTAAAGCATATAAATTTTGGGCTTGAGTGATCGAGACTGTTTGTAGGTAGGTGATGGGGGTGTACTGAACTCAGCAGTGAATAAGGCCAGTGGTGCAGTTGGTAGGATATGCTATTTGAAAATGAATCCTTTGACCTCGACAACTTGTGTTAGATCATTAAACTTCTTCCTGCACTGCATTCAATGCTCTTGAAACAATATTCCTGCCATTGGCCATTGACCTCTACAGTTACCTGTTCCCATTGTCTACTGACTATATGCTGGAGAGCCTTTTCATCTGCCACCGCACTCCCCACCCCCCGACCCCCGCCACCCCCCCACCATGGATACAGGATGTCTCTCCTTTCCACTTCTTTCACCAAGATTTCCAGGGTAGTGTCTGAAAAGTTTAGTGCTCACTCTGTCTCATGTTTAGCCATTGCTCAAAGTATCACAGCCCAGTTTGATTTTTTTGACAAATTCCCCACTACTTATTTCAGCCACAATGCAGCTCTCTTTTCAAAGGTGCAGGTTTCCTTTAAGTAGCACTAGCCACTCGTGATATTGAGCCCACTGTTGATGCATGCAGCCAATAAACAATGCAGGGAGTAAAAACAAAAAATATTCAGACGCTCTGGCAGCATTTGTGCTGAGAGAAACTGAGTTAACATTTCAGGTCGATGACCCTTCATCTAAACTGTAAAAAGCTGGAATTGTCATAGGGTTTTCAAAGGCCAAATGGGGGAGGGTGGTAAAAGTAAAAAAGAGAAGGTCGGTGATAGGGTGGCAGACTGGGGACATTAAATGACTAAAGAGTTGGTGTGGCTGAGCCAAAGGGAGTAATAATGGGCCAAGTAAAAAGTCAACAGGTGTGGCCAGAAGAGGTGTAAATGGCAGAATAATGAACAGCTGCCGTCTGAAAGCAAAACAAGAGAAATCAAGATTAAGACCAAAACATGCAAAGAAGGGGGGTGGAGCAAAAATTATGGTCTGAAATTGTTGAAGTCAATATCAAGTCCAGAAGGCTGTAAAATGAAAGATGAGGTGCTGTTCCTTTAGTTTGCATTGAGCTTCATTGGAACACTGCAGTAGGCCAAGGACAGAGATGTCAGCATGAGAGCAAGGTGGAGAATTAAACAAGCAGGATACCGGCAGCTCAGGGTTATGCTTGCGGACTGAACGGAGGTGTTCTACAAAGTGGTCACCCAATCTGCGTTTGTTCTCCCCAATATGTTAATTTGCTCCACAGCTATTCTGTGACCTTGTCCTATCTGCACCTTCTCCTTTGTTATCTCTTGCCCCACCCCCGCTTTACTTGCCAGTTCTAAAAAAGGGTCACTGACCTGAAACGTTAACTCTGCTTCTCTTTCCACAGATGCTGCCAGACCTGCTGAGTATTTCCAGCATTTCTTGTTTTTATTTCAGATTCCCGGCATCCACAGTATTTTGCTTTTATTATTATGAAGTTTTGGGTGATTGAAGAGTGGACCAAGACATCACAGAGGGAACAGTCCCTTCGGAATGCTGAAAGCGGTAGGGGAAGATGAGTTTGGTGGTGGTATCACGTTGGAGGTGGCAGAAATTGCAGAGGATGATCCATTAAATACAGAGACTGGTGGGGTGGAAGGTGAGGACAAAGGGAACCCTATCATGGTTCTGGGAGGGAGGGCAAAGAGTGAGAGCAAAAGTGCGGGAAATGAGTTAGACATGGTCGAGGGCCCTGACGACCAAGGTGGGGGTATCGGTTGAGGAAAAAGGAAGACGTCAGAAGTGCTGATGTGGAAAGTTGCATCATCAGAACAGATGCAATGGAGACAGAGAAACTGGGAGAATGGAATGGAGTCCATACAGGAAGCAGGGTTTGAGGAAGTGTATACGAGGTAGCTGTGGGAGTCATTGGGTTTATAATGAATATTTGTTGATAGCCTATCCCCAGAAATCCCCAGGAAAGTCTTTGCTCGAGTCGCTCTGAACAGGCTCCAGAAGCTGGCCGAGCGCGTCTACCCTGAGGCACAGTGTGGCTTTCGTGCAGAGAGATCGACTATTGACATGCTGTTCTCCCTTCGTCAGATACAGGAGAAATGCCGTGAACAACAGATGCCCCTCTACATTGCTTTCATTGATCTCACCAAAGCCTTTGACCTCGTCAGCAGACGTGGTCTCTTCAGACTACTAGAAAAGATCGGATGTCCACCAAAGCTACTAAGTATCATCACCTCATTCCATGACAATATGAAAGGCACAATTCAACATGGTGGCTCCTCATCAGAGCCCTTTCCTATCCTGAGTGGTGTGAAACAGGGCTGTGTTCTCGCACCCACACTTTTTGGGATTTTCTTCTCCCTGCTGCTTTCACATGCGTTCAAATCCTCTGAAGAAGGAATTTTCCTCCACACAAGATCAGGGGGCAGGTTGTTCAACCTTGCCCGTCTAAGAGCGAAGTCCAAAGTACGGAAAGTCCTCATCAGAGAACTCCTCTTTGCTGACGATGCTGCTTTAACATCTCACACTGAAGAATGCCTGCAGAGTCTCATCGACAGGTTTGCGTCTGCCTGCAATGAATTTGGCCTAACCATCAGCCTCAAGAAAACGAACATCATGGGGCAGGATGTCAGAAATGCTCCATCCATCAATATTGGCGACCACGCTCTGGAAGTGGTTCAAGAGTTCACCTACCTAGGCTCAACTATCACCAGTAACCTGTCTCTAGATGCAGAAATCAACAAGCGCATGGGTAAGGCTTCCACTGCTATGTCCAGACTGGCCAAGAGAGTGTGGGAAAATGGCGCACTGACACGGAACACAAAAGTCCGAGTGTATCAGGCCTGTGTCCTCAGTACCTTGCTCTACGGCAGCGAGGCCTGGACAACGTATGCCAGCCAAGAGCGACGTCTCTATTCATTCCATCTTCGCTGCCTTCGGAGAATACTTGGCATCAGGTGGCAGGACTATATCTCCAACACAGAAGTCCTTGAAGCGGCCAACACCCCCAGCTTATACACACTACTGAGTCAGCGGCGCTTGAGATGGCTTGGCCATGTGAGCCGCATGGAAGATGGCAGGATCCCCAAAGACACATTGTACAGCGAGCTCGCCACTGGTATCAGACCCACCGGCCGTCCATGCCTCCGTTATAAAGACGTCTGCAAACGCGACATGAAATCGTGTGACATTGATCACAAGTCGTGGGAGTCAGTTGCCAGCATTCGCCAGAGCTGGCGGGCAGCCATAAAGACAGGGCTAAATTGTGGCGAGTCGAAGAGACTTAGTAGTTGGCAGGAAAAAAGACAGAGGCGCAAGGGGAGAGCCAACTGTGCAACAGCCCCAACAAACAAATTTCTCTGCAGCACCTGTGGAAGAGCCTGTCACTCCAGAATTGGCCTTTATAGCCACTCCAGGCGCTGCTTCACAAACCACTGACCACCTCCAGGCGCGTATCCATTGTCTCTCGAGATAAGGAGGCCCAAAAGAAAAAGAAAGAATCCCCAGAAATGAAAACAGAGAAGTCGTGGAAGGGAAGAGTCAGAGATGGAACATGTGAAGGTGAGGGGTGGATAGAAATTGGAAGTAAAGTTGACGAAGTTCTCCATTTCAGGGCACAAGAAGGAAACGGCACCAATACAGTCATTAATACATTGGGAAAATAATTGAGGGAGGGGGCCTGAGTAGAACTGGAACAAGGAATGTTCAACATATCCCAAAAAGGCAGGCATAACTAGGACCCATGCAGGCAACCAGAACAAACATTTTTATTTGGAGGAAGTGCGATGAATAGAAGGAGAAGTTGTTCAATGAGAGAACAGGTTCAACCAGGTGGAGGGTGGTGGTGGATGCAAACTGATTGGACCTCAGTTCCAGCAAGAAGCCGAGAGCCCTCAGACTGTCCTGGATGTTCTTCACCATGGACGTTCAATTTCTCTACACTTCTATCCACCAACAGGACTCTCCGCTTACACCTCCAAGCCCCTGCCTCTCCAACTTGCTTTCCTAGTTCAGAACTCTCTTTTAAACCCACCTTTCTGACTAAGCTTTTGCTCACCCCTCCTAGTATTTACATCTTTGGCTCAGTATCCATTTCTGTCCGATTACACCTCTGTGAAGTGCATAGGGACATTTTTCTATGTTAGAGGTGCGAAATAAATCCAAGTTGTTGTTGAATTTTGTGCTTTTTTAAAAATCTCTTTAGTCTTGTTGCACTACTAGCCTGTATAAGACAGATCTGGGCATCCATGCTGTTCATTTTGAGAACTTGGATTATTGAAGCTAGTAGTGGCTGATTGGTGGCAAATTTGCAATTTGGTCCATTGTTTCACTTTTCATATTTCAGTTTCTATTGCATTTGCATTGCTTTCTTCAATTGCTTGCTGCTCTATTTTTGCAAACCAGGGCTCTTTTTTCCATAGACCTGGAGCCACTGCACTGTTGGATACCAACTGCAAATTTTAGCCTTAACCACATTGCCCAGCATAGATGTTTCAATGGGCTTTTCAATTGCAAATGCAGATTCGGAGAAGAAAGAGAAGTTCATGCAAATAAAGTCATGTGTGTTTGCATGTCAGGCATCTAATCATTCCAAGTTGTCCTAGGAACTAAGCTTTCAGTGTCAAACACATCCACTTTGTTCTGTTTATCTTGGAACTACCTGGATTGTCTCTGCCATGCAGGAGATTGTCACCAACTTATACCAGAACCTTTCCACTGGAGCCTGAGCAACAGATGTGATCTAACACAGGGACAGCTCTGCCCATCTCATTGCAACATTGAAGTTTAATGTCACCGGATCTTTTCAAGCCACTTATGCCACATTAGTCACACTTCAGTTCATGAATAAATCAAGCGGGTGATGGATGCCTTGTTTGCCAGAGAGAACATTTTTGTCCATTTCCTCATGAAAAATAGGTACTGTGTGAGATAAAGCAGCATTTTTAACAAGTGATGACATTCTCTAAATTCAAGCCTCATTGCAGCCTAACAATAACCTCATGGAAAAAATGAATGGGAAAGGTTTAAATTCCATCAATGTACTGGTCATGTTGGAATAGAACAATGAGATGACAGCATCTTATGGCAACCCACTGTGGCAGCATTATTTCAGGGAGCAGCCAGACTGGACAGATTGCTTTTGAGGACCTTGCCTACATCCTGGAAACCTGATGATTTATACCAGTGAGGAACTACTGAATGGAATAAATCCAATGAGGCTATTGCCTCCATCCAAATTCTGGTGAAATTCATGATGCCGATAATTGTTAGCATCTCTTTATTTTGCATAATCTTTTAATACAGAGAAATATACTCTTTTCATCAGAGGTGTAGAAAGTTGGCCTGGAGAATTGGTAGAGGAGAAGGAGGAAGGAAAAATGAACAAAGTTTCTGTTGTGCAACCAATAAGCCTGGTGTGTGTCAGTCATTGATGGCAGGACTTTAGCTGTTTGTGGGGTTCATGTAAATAGTTGTATGGTCTTCTGCATAATATATTCTATTAATTACATGTTCAGCCTCAACAACTGCCTCCACCAGTATTCCTGCCTGGTTCACACAACATGTAACAATGTGTCCCTTCCAACAATAAATCAACACAGTACATTCCAAAGAAGGTACAAACAATTGTTTCCTTCTTCAGACTCTGGCTGTCCTTCAATATTTAATTCTCCAATATCCATTCTTGGTGAGACTTTAGAGCATCACTGCTCATGCTCCTTCTTGATAAGTTTGGTGACATGTTGCTTCTCTTAAATGGGGCCTTGACACTCAGCTCTGGCAATCAACACTTCCTGTTGGGTCATGAAGTGGCCCTGCAATTATAAAAACGACTTCTATTCCAGCAATAAGACAGGCTGCTCCTGTCTGTTATCTGCCTGTTCTGCAGTCCTCTGAGGAGGGCAGCTCAGTTGGGTATTATTGCATTGTCCATGCCTCTTCCTGCCATGCCACATCTGCTGGGAATCCCTTTGCAGATGAACAGGGATATGTGTGAGGTCGGACTGTCTCTGCAGATGACTGTGAAGTCCAGTATCAAGATTCTATTAGCTGAACCCCTCGGCTCACAAACACAGAATTAAGCACCTCTTCTAAATTGGAGCCCCAGCTCTCAGTAGTGACAGAGCAGTAGCCAGCAAAACTATATGTGCACTTAGGTTCTCCGCACTCAGGAGCTCCCCTACAAGATGGTGATGGAGTTACCACTCTTTTCATGATGGAAGCAGGTTTCTGCAAGCCTCGTATACTGATGACAGAGTTGCATTTCTACACACTCTGCATTATACTTTCAAGGCAACTCTGAAGATGTGGGAAGCAGTTCCAATGATTGATAATTTCTCTTCTGTATGCAAACCACACCAGTTTTGCATCTGGATTCTGCAGCTGATACATGTCTCTTCCCCTTATTACTGCACAATGGTAACCATCTTAAATTAATTCTCCTCACTTGTGCTGGGTGTCTCGAAAATTCAGTATCACCTGACCTTCTCTTGCATATTTCCCTCAAGGTGGACAGATTTTTTCCCCTTTTCTTAAATTTAATAACATTTGAGAAGGGTCTGCAATAATACTTCACAGGTGCTCATGTGAAGTGCAAGCTTCCTACTGGACCCTACTGGGGGAGTGGGGGGCATTAGCTTGGCAGGCCCCTATATATAGAGAGAAAGAATATATGTCAGCATGTGGTATGCAAGAAATAAAGGTTGCACATGTAGCAGTTAGGCCAGTCACCTCATGGTGTTGCCGGACAGAGGTGACATGTTCCTGAATAAATAAGCTTGAGGGGCAAGTATAAGTTTGAAGAGAAACTTTAGCATAGTTCTTTTTAATGTTTTAAGTCCAAAAGACTTGCAGGTTGATAGGTAAATTGGCCATTGTAAATTGCCCCTAGTGTAGGTAAGTGGTAGGAGAATGATGGGGATGTGGTAGAGAATATGGGATTAATGTAGGATTAGTATAAATGGGTGGTTGTTGGTCGGCACAGACTCGGTGGGCGGAAGGGCCTGTTTCAGTGCTGTATCTCTAAATAAAAAAATAAATAAACAGATTCTTCCACTCTTCCCATCAAAACATTTATAGTTTACTGGCTGGCAGAAAGCTCTGAGGATTTATGTAAGCATGCAGGCAAGTGGGAACTCCCAAATGACCTGTCCTTTCCCTTGATCCTTCTTTCTCAGAACATTTCAGTACAGTAATACTTAAATGCACTGTCACTCACAACACAAATGAAAGGCTCTGTCAAGCCTGATAGACTCAAAAATTATTTGCAAACTGTGAATAGAACCATGAGATATATCTGTGGCTAGTGAAAGACGATTTTATTTGAAAAAAAACTCTTAAATTGTTAAATACTATTGTCATATCTAACAAACATAGCCATGAATATGCAATCTGTCAATGAGTTGCTATGCATTCTATTTTTTTCAGTTTGCTTTGATTATGTATTAATTGAGAATCTTGGGCCTAAATACCATGTCAGGCTGGACTATTGCTGGTGCAGGTGTTCTGTCACATAGGGATCACTGGTCAAAGCTGTAAGGATAGGCACATATAGATTACTAAATAGCATAACCTAGTTGGCATTACATAGAATTATAGAGAGAAAGATGAAGCAAAAGAAGGTGGTGTATGACAAATGCCAGCATGATAATACAAGGGAGAATCAGGCTGAATATAAATAATAGAGAGGAGAACTGAAAAAGAAATAAGAAGGGTAAAGAGACAGTACAATAATAGATTTGCAGCTAACATAAAAGGGAATCCAAAAGTCATCTATAAGCATATTAACAGTAAAAGAGTTTTCGGAGGAGCAGTGGGGCTTATTAGGACGACCTATTGGTGGAGGTGAAAGGCATAGCTGAGGTACTAAATGAGTGCTTTGCATCAGTATTTACCAAGAAGAGAGCTTTGCCAAAGCTATGGCAAATAAGGGGATTTCCAGGATACTGGATGAGCTAAAAATAGATAAAGAGGAGGTACGAAAGAGGCTGGCAGCAATTAAAATGGACAAGTCAACTGGTCCGGATGGTGTGCATCCTCAGTTGCTGAGGAAGTAAGGGTCGAAATTGTGAAGGTGCTGGGCACAATCTTCCAATCTATCCTTGATACAGAAGTGGTGCCAAAGAACTAGAGGATTGCAAATGTCACGCCCTTGTTCAGAAAAAGAGAGAAGGATAAACCTGGCAATTACAAGCCAGTCATCTTAGTGTCAGTGGCAGGGAAACTTTTAGAACCAAAAATCCAGGAAAAAATTAACAGCCACTTGGACAGCATGGACTAATAAAAAAATAATAATAATGGGGAGCCATCACAAATTTGCTAAAGGCAAATTGTGTTTGGTTAACTTGATTGAGTTTTTTGATGAGATAACAGAAAGGGTGGGTGAGAGCATTGCAGCCGATGTTTTTATGGACTTTCAAAAGGTATTTGATAAAGTACCACATATTAGACTTGTTAGAAACGCTGAAGTCCATGGGATAAAAAGGCCAGTAACAGCATGGATACAAAATTAGCTAAGGGATAGAAAACAGAGAGTTGTGGTGAATGTTTTTTTTTAGACTGGAGGGAGGTATACAGTGGAGTTCCCAAAGGTTCAGTACTAGGACCACTGCTCTTTTTCCGTGGGTACAGGACACAACTTTAAAATTTGCAGATGACACAAGTTTGCAGATGACACAAGTGGCTAAGGTGGAGAAGCTGGGGTTGTTCTCCTTGGAGCAAGAGAAGACTAAGAGAATATTTGATAGAGGTATTTAAAATCATGAAGGGGTTAGAGTAAATAAAGAGAAACTGGCTGAAGGATTGATAACAAAAGGGCACAGATTTAAAGTGATTTGTGAAAGAACAAGAGCACGTTTAGTAAACTGTAAGGAAGATAGTAATAGACTTCAAGAAGACATATTCAGGCAGGTGGAATGGACAGAGACATAGCAGATTCAATGCACAAAAGTGTCAGGCAATACATTTTGGTAGAAAGACTGAGGAGAGACAATATAAGCTAAATAGCTCAATTTTAAAGAGAGAGTAAGAATAGAGAGACATGTGGGTGTTTGTGCACAACTCTTTAAAGGTGGCAGGACAGATTAACAATGCAGTTTATAAAGCAAATCATATTCTGCATGTCTTAAACAAAGGCATAGAGTACAAAAGCCAGTAAGTTATACTGAACCTTTATAAAACATTAGTTCAGCCTCAGCTGGAGTATATCCCATGTAACTAGCAGGATAGATAAAGGGAACCAGTGGATGTAGTATATATGGATTTGAAAAAGGCATTCGACAAGTTGCCACATAAAAGGTTCTTTCACAAGATAAGGGCTCATGCAGTTGGGGATACTATATTATCATGGATAGAAGATTGGTTAATGAACAGAAAGCAGAGAGTAGGGATAAATGGGGCATTTTCACATTGTCAGGCTGTAACTAATGGAGTGCGGCAAGGATCAGTGCTGGGGCCTCAGCTATTTATAATCTATAGTAATGACTAAATAGACTCTAGAATTAGGGGACATAGTTTCAAGATAAGGGGTTGATCATCCAAGACTGAGGTGAGGAGCAATTTCTTCACTTAGAATTCTCTTCCCCGGGGCTGTGGAAGCTCAGTCATTGAATATCAAGGGATATGGGGACCGGCGGAAAAGTGGAATTGAGGCCGGGGATCAGTAGTAATATTGAATAGCGCAGCAGGCTGAAGGGGCCCATTGGCCTACTCCTATAACTATTTTGAATGTTCTAATGAAGGATTTGAAGGCTTTGGAGAGGATACAGAAGAGATTTACTAAAATGGTTTCAGGGATGACGGCTAACAGTTACGTGGCTAAGGTGGAGAAGCTGGGGTTGTTCTCCTTGGAGCAGAGAAGGCTAAGAGAATATTTGATAGAGGTATTTAAAATCATGAAGGGGTTAGAGTAAATAAAGAGAAACTGGCTGAAGGATTGATGACGAAAGGGCACAGATTTAAAGCGATTTGTCGAAGAACAAGAGGCAACATTATGAAAATGAATGGTTAGGATTTGAATACACTGCCTGATAGAGTGATGGATTCAATACTCGCCTTTCAAGGGAATTGAACAAATGCCTGGAGGGGAAAAAGTTGTAATGATATAGAGATTACTCTTCGAAAGAGCCAGCACAAATTTGATGGGCCAAATGGCCTCCTTCTGTGCTGTACTATTCCATGATTCTACATAATATTGAGCTAGTTTTAGGCTAAAACACATTCCAGAGATACACGCAGATGTACCAGACAGATTTTAGCACTGTGGCGTGAATGTGAAAAAGGAACATCAATTGTTAAATGGACTTCAGTATAGGTAGGGCCTCTTTCAATAAAGACCCGAAGAGATAAGGCATCTAAGGCATACACAAAAAATGATAACAGCTAATATTAATACTGACCGACAGCAGCTGTATTAGCAGCTTTGGGTGGAATCTTACCGCCTTAGTTTCAGGTGAGATGTCGGGACCACTTTCGGGTCCCAAACCCGACCTCCCGATTAGCAGGCTTTGTGAATGCTCTTTACCAGAGCAAACAAATTAAGAGACTGCCTCCAAGCTCCCACCAAATTAGGGAGGGCAGGTGGGATGACGCAGCCATTTTGTCAGGGGAAGGATGTCTGATTAAAGAAACCACGGCATGTTTCAGGAAAGCTCAGCAGCACTTGGATCTTTTAGGCTGCAATACGCACAGGAATGGAGACCTGGGATGGCTGCCCCTCGTGTCTCTCATTCTTACCTGGAGGTCCTGCTGTGGTATCTGAGGGGCTGCAGTGACGTGAGCTCTCCAAGGACGGGCGGAGGAGGAAAACCTCTTCAATCAAGTAGGCGTGGGTGGAAGTGGATGAGGAAGTGAGCAGCCGATTGTGTCCCTTCCAACCTAGAGACCCTGGGCAAAGAGGATCTAGAATCTCAGAAAGGTGGGAAAGGTGAGTGACGTAAAACTCTCAGGTGGTAGAGTCATAGAGTTATACAGCACAGAAACAGCCCCGTCAGCCCACCGTGTCTGTGACGGCCATCAAGCACCTAACTATTCTAATCCCATTTTCCAGCACATGGCCTGTAGACTTGTATGCTATAGCATTTCAAGTGCTCATCTAAATACTTCTTAAATGTTGTGAAGGTTCCTGCCTCTACCACCCCTTCAGGCAGTGCGTTCCAGATTCCAGCCACCGTCTGGGTGAAATTTCTTTTCCTCAAATCCCCTCTAAACCTTCTGCCCCTTACCTTAAATCTGTGCCCCCTGGTTATTTACCCCTCCGCTAAGGAAAAAAGCTTCTTCCTCTCTAACCTATCAATGCCCCTCATGATTTTGTATACTTCAATCAGGTCCCTCCTCAGCCTTCTCTGCTCTAAGCAAAACAACCCTAGCCTTTCCAGTCTCTCTTCATAGCTGAAATGCTCCAGCCCAGGCAACATCCTGGTGAATCTCCTCTGCATCCTCTCCAGTGCAATCACATCCTTCCTATTGTGTGGTGTCCAGAACTCTAGACAGTACTCCAAACGCCTAATTAGCGTTTTATACATCATAACCATCATAACCTCCCTGCTCTTATATTCTATGCCTCGGCTAATAAAGGCAAGTATCCCATATGCCTTCCTAACCACCTTATCTACCTGTGCTGCTGCCTTCAATGATTATGGACAAGTACACCAAGGTCCTTCTGACCCTCTGTACTTCCTAGGGTCCTACCGTCCATTGTATATTCCCTTGCCTTATTAGGCCTCCCAAAATGTGTCACTTCATACTTCTCAGGATTAAATTCCATTTGCCACTGCTCCGCCCTTCTTACCAGCCCATCTATATCGTCCTGTAATCTAAGGCTTTCCTCCTCACTATTTACGTCACCACCAATTTTCGTGTCATCTGCAAACTTACTGATCATACCTCCTGTATTCAAGTCTAAATCATTAATGTACACTACAAACAGCAATGGTCCCAGCACCGATCCCTGCGGTACACCACTGGTCACAGTCTTCCACTCGCAAAAGCAACCCTTGACCATTACCCTCTGCTTACTGCCACTAAGCCAATTTTGGATCCAATTTGCCAAATTGCCCTGGATCCCATGGGCTCTTACTTTCTTAACCAATCTCCCATGCGGGACCTTATCAAACGCCTTACGAAATCCATGTAGACTACATCACCTGCTTTACCCCCATCTATACATCTAGTCATCGCCTCAAAAAATTCAATCAAGTTTGTTAGACACGACAAAGCTATGCTGACTATCCCTGATTAATCCCTGCCTCTCCAAGTGGAGTTTAATCCTGTCCCTCAGAAATTTTTCCAATAGTTTCCCTACCACTGATGTTTGACTCACCAGCCTGTAATTACCTGGTTTATCCTTGCTACCCTTCTTGAATAATGGTACCACATTCACTGTCCTCCAATCCTCTGGTACCTCTCCTGTGGCCAGAGAGGATTTGAAAATTTGTCTCCTCCCTTGCCTCACATAACAGCCTGGGATACATCTCATCTGGGCCTGGGGATGTATCCACTTTTAAACCTGCTGAAACAGCTAATACTTCCTCCCTTTCAATGCTAATATGTTAAAGTATATCACAAGCCCCCTCCCTGATCCATACACCTACATCGTCCTTCTCCATAGTGAACGCAGATAAAAAAGTAATCATTTAAAACCTCACCTATGTCCTCCGGCTCCACACACAGATTGCCACGTTGGTCCCTAATGGGCCCTACTCTCTCCCTGGTTTTCCTCTTGTCCATAATATAATTATAAAACACTTTGGGCTTTTCCTTTACCTAGCCCGCCAGTGTTTTTTCATGTCCTCTCTTCGCTCTCCTAATTACTTTTTTAAGATCCCCCCCTACACTTTCTATACTTCTCTAGTGCCTCCGCTGTTTTCAGTGCTCTGAATCTATCATAAGCCTCCTTTTTTTTCCTGATTCAATCCTCTATAGCCCTTGACATCCAGGGTTCCCTGAACTGTTGGTCCTACCCTTCTATCCTAATGGGAACATGTTGGCCCTGAACTCTCACTATTTCCTTTTTGAATGACTCCCACTGGTCTGATGTAGACTTTCCTACAAGTAGCTGCTCCCAGTCCATTTTGGCCAGACCCTGTTTTATCATATTGAAATCATCCTTCCACCAATTCAGTACCTTTATTTTCGGTCCATCTTTGTCCTTTTCCATAACTACCTTAAATCTTAAGAGTTATGGTCACTATCCCCGAAATGCTCCCTCCCTGACACTTCTAGTACTTGTCCGGCTTCACTCCCTAGGATTAGGTCCAGTACTGTCCCTTCTCTTGTAGGACTTTCTACGTACTGGCTCAAAAAGCTCTCTTGTATGCATTTTAAGAATTCCACCCCTTTAAGCCTTTTGCACTAAGACTATCCCAGTTGATATTGGGGAAGTTGAATTCCCCTACTATTATTACCCTATTATTTTTACACCTCTCTTGAGATTTGCCTACATATCTGCTCCTCTATCTCTCCCTGACTGTTTGGAGGCATGGAGTACATGCCCAGCCAAGTGATTGCCCCCTTTTTGTTTTCAAGTTATACCCATATGGCCTCATTTGAGGAACCTTCTAAGATATCATCCCTTCTTACTGCAGTAATTGACTCCTTGATCAACAGTGCAAAGCCACCTCCTCTTTTACCCCCTCCCCTGACATACCTGAAGATTCTATACCCTGGAATATTGAGCTGCCAGTCCTGCCCCTCCCTCACCATGTCTCTGTGATAGCAATAATATCAACGCCCTCAATTCATCTGCCTTACTAGTAAGACTACTTGCGTTAAAATAGTTGCAATACAGCCTTGCATTATTCACTTGTGCCTTAACAGGTCTATAACCTTGTGTCTTAACAGGTGTGGATAAGCCCCACACTCTGGACTTTCACAGCATTCTCCTGTACAGCACCCCTCAGGTCAACACACCTTGCAAGTTCACTCATTCTTCTCCCTGCAGGCACCTCACATCCCCAATCTGAGCTGTCAACACTCACACTTGCCCTCAGCCTATTGTCTACTCTCACCCATGCCTCACACTCACCCTCCACATATAGTGTCCTTCACTCCTTTGCACACAAGCCACTACAACCATTGCCACCTCCTTGCTTTCTTTTCTTGCAGGAAAAGAGAGCACACAATTCGGAAGAGGCAGAGACGCGGAGTTGGGGAGGCATTGTGAGTGGGCCTCTTGTAAGAGGCATCTTGTCAGCCACTGGCAATGCGTGGTCCTCTGGGAATGCGATTTTGCACCACCAGGATGCAGATGTCAGCAGTAATCTGTTGTGAGAGCCTGAGCCTCCTGAGGCACTGGTCCTCTGCCTATAGACACTCTGATGGAGATCTCCCCTCTATGGAGAGGCAAGCACTTGAGGAGAAGGCAGCAGTTGTTGCTGCTTTTGCTGTTCCTGTTGTAGTTGGAACATGTTGCTGTGGTAAGACCCCCCTGTGCTAGATCCTCAGCAGAGGAAAATGATGGA
This sequence comes from Heterodontus francisci, assembly GCF_036365525.1. NCBI lineage: Eukaryota > Metazoa > Chordata > Chondrichthyes > Heterodontiformes > Heterodontidae > Heterodontus > Heterodontus francisci. The sequence goes on from NC_090376.1 coordinate 110,109,076, forward strand.
GCTACAGAAGCTGCTCCTGAGCCGCATCAAAGTCCAGCAGTAGGGAAGTGCAACTGCAGATGGGTGAAGTGCTGGTCAAGTGAAATGCCTTCCAAGCAGTTGGTGATCATCTGACAAGAGTACTTTGCACAGCAGCCTGTCACCTGGCCAAGGCTGGAGTGCTTCAGTGTAACTGATCAAAGCCTTCACAGCTTTGGGAGGTAGGCCCTCCTACTGTGCTCTTGCCTTCTGTAACCTACCAGGTTGGAGACACAGCATGCAACTGATTTCCTTTTGGAAAAGAGGAAATCCATGTACACAATCTCTCAATTACCTTTTTAACTACTTCAATTGCCTTCCCGTCACAGTTGCAGGGGTTCTTTACTCCTAACCCACCCCGGAAAAGATGGAAGGTGACAAAAATGTATCAGGATACTGGCCCAATGGCATGTTTTGAAATCTTTCTGGCCCCCCCCACCATCCGCCTCCAAACGTGCCTCCACCAGCCGTGGAAAACTCCCCCTACACACACAGAACACGATAACATATGATACCCACATTTGTCCTTCATAATGAAACCTAGAAAAGCACAGCATACTGAAACCCTGAGGACTTCTGATCTAGTCGTGCTGAAGTTGGCTTAGCAGTTCAAAATAATATGCTTGCAATGTCCTGAAGGGAGTCCTTGGTATGTGATATAATTGGCAACAATATTTCATATACACTGCACTTTTATTACCTTGTTGATTTTATTTAATAAAGAGTGATAAGTAGATGTTTTCAGTGTTTTCAGTGTTTCAATGAAACCATTGCCGATTATTGTAAAAATCCATCTGGTGCACCAATGTCCTGGAAATCTCTGTCCTTACCTGGTCTGGCCTACATGTGACTCCAGATCCACAGCAATGTAATTGATTCTTAAATGGCCTCTGAAATGGCCGAGCAAGCCACCCAGTTGTACCAAACCACTACAAAGTCTAAGAAAAGAATGAAACCGGATGGACCACCCATCATCGACCTAGGCACTGGAAATGACAATGGCAAACAGCCCTGTCGACCCTGCAAAGTCCTCCTTATTAACATCTGGGGGCTTGTGCCAAAATTGAAAAGTTGCCCCACAGTCTAGTCAAGCAACAGCCTGACATCGTCATACTTAGGAAATCATACCTTACAGACAATGACCCACACACCACCATCGCCATGTGTATGTCCTGTCCCACCGGCAGTACAGACCCACCAGAGATGGTGGCACAGTGATATACAGTCAGGAGGGAGTTGCCCTGGGAGTCCTCAACATTGACTCCGGACCCTATGAAGCCTCATGTCATCAGGTCAAACATGGGCAAAGAAACTTCCTTCTGATTACCACCTACCGCTCCGCCTCTGCTGATGGATCAGTGCTTCTCTGTGTTGAACACCAACTGAAACAGCAAGTAGTCCTGTGGAGACTTGGGTAGCAAGGGCACAGAATGTACTCTCGGTGGGGGACCTCAATGCCCATCACCAAGAGTGGCTCGATAGTACCGCTATTGACCGAGCTGGCGGAGTCTGAAGAGACATAGCTGCGAGACTGGGTCTGTGGCAGGTAGTGAGGGAACCAACAAGAAGGACAAACCTACTTGACCTCATGCTCCCCAATCTTGCTGTCGCAGGTGCATCTGTCCATGACAGGTTTGATAGGAGTGACAACCACACAGTCATTGTGGAGACAAAATCCCACCTTCACATTGAGGGTAATCAACATTGTGTTGTGTGGCACTACCACCATGCTAAATAGGATAGATTATGAACAGATCTAGCAACTCAAAACTGGGTATCCATGAGGCGCTGTAGGCCATCGGTAGCAGCAGCATTGTATTCAACCACAATCTGTAACTTCATGGCCCGGTATATCTCCCACTCTATCATTACCATCAAACCAGGGGACGAACCCTGGTTCAATGAAGAGTGTAGGAGGGCATGCCAGGAGCACCAGCAGGCATACCTAAAAATGAGGTGTTAGTCTGATGAAGCTACAACACAGGACTACGTGCATGCAAAACAGTGGAAGCAGCATGCAAGAGACAGGGCTAAGCGATCCCACAACCAACGGATCAGATCTAAGCTCTGCAGTCCTGCCACATCCAGTCGAAAATGGTGGTGGGCAATAAAACAACTAACAGGAGGAAGAGGCTGCACAAATATCCCCATCCTCAACAATGGGGGAGCCCAGTGCAAAAGACAAGGTCGAAACATTTGCATCCATCTTCAGCCAGAAATGCCGAGTGGATGATCCATCTCAGCCCCCTCCTGAGGTCCCCAGTATCACAGATGTCAGTCTTCAGCAAATCCGATTCACTAGACGAGTGATATCAAGAAACGGCTGAAGGCACTGGATAATGCAAAGGCTATGTGAACTGATAACATTCTGGCAATAGGACAGAAGACTTGTGTTCCAGAACTAGCTGTGCCCCGAGTGAAACTGTTCCAGTACAGTTGCAACACTGGCATCTACCCGGCAATGTAGAAAATTGCCCAGATATGTCCTGAGCACAAAAAGCAGGACAAATAGGGTAGGCAGTGGCGTTGCGGTATTATCACTGGACTGGTAACCCAGAGACCCAGGGTATTTCTCTGAGGACATGGGTTCAAATCCCACCACAGCAGAAGGTGGAATTTGAATTTAATTAATAAATCTGGAATTAAAAGCTAGTCTAATGATGGTCATGAAACCATTGTCGATTGTTGTAAAAATCCATCTGGTTCACTAATGTCCTTTAGGGAAGGAAACCTGCTGTCTTTACCTGGTCTGGCATACATGTGACTTCAGACCCACAGCAATGTGGTTAACTCTTACATGCCCTCTGAAATGGCCTAGCAAGCCACTCAGTTGTACCTAACTGCTACGAAGTCAATAAAAAGGAATGAAACCGGACGGACCACCTAGGCACCGGAAACGACAACGGCAAACCCAGCCCTGTTGACCCTGCAAAGTCCTCCTTACTAACATCTGGGGGCTTGTGCCAAAGTTTGGCGAGCTGTCCCACAGACTAGTCAAGCAACAGCCTGACATAGACATACTCACGGAATCATACCTTACAGACAATGTCCCAGACACTGCCATCACCATCCCCGCGCATGTCCTGTCCCACCGGCAGGACAGACCCACCAGAGGTGGTGGCACAGTGGTATACAGTAGGGAGGGAGTTGCCCTGGGAGTCCTCAACATCGACTCTAGACCCCATGAAGTCTCATGGCATCAGGTCAAACATGGGCAAGGTAACCTCCTACTGATTACCACCTACCGCCCTCCCTCAGCTGATGACTCAGTACTCCTCCATGTTGAACAGCACTTGGAGGAAGCACTGAGGGTGGCAAGGGTACAAAATGTACTCTGGGTGGGGGACTTCAATGTCCATCACCAAGAGTGGCTCGGTAGCACCACTACTGACCGAGCTGGCTGAGTACTAAAGGACATAGCTGCTAGACTGGGTCTGCGGCAGGCGGTGAGCGAACCAACAAGGGGAAAAACATACTTGACCTTGTCCTCACCAATATGGCTGCCGCAGATGCTTCTGTCCATGACAGGTTTGGTAGGAGTGACCACCGCACAGTCCTTGTGGAGATGAAGTTCCGCCTTCACATTGAGGATACTGTCCATCGTGTTGTGTGGCACTACCACCGTGCTAAATGGGATAGATTTCGAACAGATCTAGAAATGCAAAACTGGGCATCCATGAGGCGCTGTGGGCCATCAGCAGCAGCAGAATTGTACTCAACCACAAACTGTAACCTCATGGCCCGGCATATCCCCCACTCTACCATTACCATCAAGCTAGGAGACCGACCCTGGTTCAATGAAGAGTGCAGGAGGGCATGCCAGGAGTAGCACCAGGCATACCTCAAAATGAGGTGTCAACCTGGTGAAGCTACAACACAGGACTATCTGCGTGCCAAACTGCGCAGGCAGCATGCGATAGACAGAGCTAAGCGATCCCATAACCAACGGATCAGATCTAAGCTCTGCAGTCCTGCCACATCCAGCTGTGAATGGTGGTGGACAATTAGACAATTAACTGGAGGAGGTGGCTCCACAAATATCCCCATCCTAAATGATGGGGGAGCCCAGCACATCAGTGCGAAAGATAAGGCTGAAGCATTTGCAACAATATTCAGCCAGAAGTGCCGAGTTGATGATTCATCTCGGCCTCCTCCTGAAGTCCCCAGCATCACAGTTGGCAGACTTCAGCCAATTTGATTCACTCTGCATGATATCAAGAAACGACTGAAGGCACTGGATACTGTAAAAGCTCTGGGCCCTGACAATATTCCGGCAATAGTACTGAAGAACTGTGCTCCAGAACTTGACGCGCCCTTAGCCAAGCTGTTCCAGTACAGCTACAAGACTGCAATGTGGAAAATTGCCCAGGTATGTCCTGTACACAAAAAGCAGGACAAGTCCAACCCGGCCAATTACCGCCCCATCAGCCTACTCTCAATCATCAGTAAAGTGATGGAAGGTGTCATCAAAGTGCCATCAAGTGGCACTTGCTTAGCAATAACCTGCTCTGTGACGCTCAGTTTGGGTTCCACGAAGGCCACTCAGCTCCTGACCTCATTACAGCCTTGGTTCAAACATGGACAAAAGAGCTGAACTCAAGAGGTGAGGTGAGAGTGACTGCCCTTGACATCAAGGCAGCATTTGACTGAGTATGGCATCAAGGAGTCCTAGCAAAACTGAGGTCAATGGAAATCAGGGGGAAAACCCTCCGCTAGCTGGAGTCATACCTAGCGCAATCATCTGAGCTCCAGAACATCACTGCAGCAGTTCCTCATGGTAGAATCCTAGGCCCAACCATCTTCAGCTGCTTCATCAATGACCTTCCTTCAATCATAAGGTCAGAAGTGGGGATGTTTGCTGATGATTGCACAATGTTCAGCACCATTCTTGATTCCTCAGATACTGAAGCGGTCTGTGTAGAAATGCAGCAAGACCTGGACAATATCCAGGCTTGGGCTGATAAGTGGCAAGTAACATTTGCACCACACAAGTACCAGGCAATGACCATCTCCAACAAGATGGAATCTAACCATCTCCCTTTGACATTCAATGGTATTACCATCGCTGAATCCCCCACTATCAACATCCTAGGAGTTACCATTGACCAGAAACTGAACTGGAGTAGCCATATAAATACCGTGGCTACAAGAGCAGGTCAGAGGCCAGGAATCTTGCGGCGAGTAACTCACCTCCTGACTCCCCAAAGCCATCTACAAAGCACAAGTCAGGAGTGTGATGGAATACGCTCCACTTGCCTGGATGGGTGCAGCTTCAACAACACTCAAGAAGCTCAACACCATCCAGGACAAAGCAGCCCGCTTGATTGGCACCCCATCTGCAACATTCACTCCGTCCACCACCAATGCACAGTGGCAGCAGTGTGTACCATCTACAAGATGCACTGCAGCAATGCACCAAAGCTCCTTAGACAGCACCTTCCAAACCCGCGACCTCTACCACCAAGACGGGCAAGGGCAGCATATGCATGGGAACACCACCACCTGCAAGTTCCCATCCAAACCACACACCATCCTGACCTGGAACTATATCACCATTCCTTCATTGTCGCTGGGTCAAAATCCTCGAACTCCCTTCCTAATAGCACTGTTGGTGTACCTACCCCAACTGGACTGTTATAATATAGGAACATGGCAGCCAATTTATGCTTAACAATCTCCCACAACAGCAATTATAGAATGACCAGATAATCTGTTTTTGTGCTGTTGATTGGGGGATCAATATTGGCCAGGACACCAGGGATAACTCCCTTGCTCTTCTTCAAAATACTGCCACAAGATCTTTCATATCTACCTGAAAGGGAAGACTGGGCACTGGTTTAACTTCTCATCGGAAAGGCAGCACCTCCAACAGGACAGCACTTCCTCAGTACCGTACCTGAGTGTCAGTCTAGATTTTTGTACCTACACCTTTCCAATTCAGAGGTGAGAGTGCTACCCACTGAGCCACAATAGGGGTACATGACTAAGTTCTATACAAACACATCAAAAGGCCATTTTTAACCATCTTCTCAATTTCATGTTTTTTTTTTCTAACTGGGAAGGGTCCAACTTGTTGACAAACTTTTGCCAGTGTGATTGAGCTAGTGCATGAGTGGTATACACTATCACTTTTTTGAAAGCAACTCTATTTTAATCTCTTTTGGATGGGAATGTGGTGTTGCACTTCGGAACATGAGGGATGTCAGTGATGTGGAAGAGAACAGTTTTCCACTTTTGGGCTGCTCAGCACAGCCTGAAGTACCCAGAAAGCTGATACGGAATGAGTTGAACATCAATATGACACCAGCCATGAAAATCATAAGGAGGATACCCAGATTGTGTTTCCGATGCATAAGATTCACTGCCAGGAGCACACGTTTGTAAAATCGGGCCGAATGGAGGGGAAGTCATTTTCCTATGCTTGGTGTTTGACAGCCTGTGGTTGAAACTGGGAATTTTCCTCCTGATGTATTACACCACAAGTGTTCCCATTCAGGTTTGTTTTAAGTGCAGCGCATCACAGAGGCATCTTATTTATGGTAACTTCATGTACTGTAAATAAATATTCACTAACTGATTCACAATTTACTATTTGATCAGCACTAATGGGTAATAAAAGGAAAGTACATCAAACAGAGAAATGCATCAGCTTGTCGCCATTATAATGTAATTCAGACATGTTTATGAGTACATTATGTGTACTATTTGATAATGATACCTACACTTACATTGAATTTGGACTCGAATAACAATGACTGAACGTGTGCATTCAACATCATTGGAGAAGAAACAAGAAAGAACTTGAAATTATTTAATGCCCTTCATGACCTCCAGGCATCCCAAAGTGCTTCACAGTTAAGGAAGTATTTTTGAAGTGTAGTCATAGTTTTAATGTAGGAAACACGCTGCAATTTGTGCACAGCAAGGTCCCAGAAACAGCAATGAGGTAAACAACCATATCATCTGTTTTTAGTGGTGTTGGCCAGGCTACCTGAGGACTCCCTGTTCTACGAATAGTGTCCTAGGATCTTTTATGTCCACTTGGAACATAATTTAACATCTCAGCCAAAAGACAGCACCTCTGATAATACAGTACTCCCTCAATAATGCACTAAAATGTCAGATTAGATTATGTGCTCACGTTCTTGGAGTTGGGTTTGAACCCACAACCATCTGATTTACAAACATGAGAGCTTCCAACTAAGCTAAGAATTAACATAGCAAATTAAGTATGATAATAAATTTCAAAGGAACATAGTGAAAATAAAAGTATAATTAAGATAAGGTAACCAAGGTAACTACTGATCATCTGTATTTTAATTTTCTGCTTCATTTGGCAGCTGTTTCCATGTTTTGTTTAAACATTGTTTTTTCAGGAAAGTAGAGACTTTTTGTAAAAATAGAAAGATACTTCCAATCGCAAGTTAAAGCAGCCCCTTTCACCATGAAAGATTTTAGCGTTAGATTGCATATGTTAATGAAAATAACTCAATATATTATTTCACATATCTACTGCAGTCCACATAATCCTTGTAGTCTTGATTCAGCTCCACAGCCATAAGGTGATGTTTTGATGCTAAGAACGAATATTCACTTGCTCCTACTCTATATGATGATCATGGGGGCAGTGGGTAATTATGGAGGGTTCAATGATCATGGGTGTCTGATCGTGGGGAGTGGTTCGGTTTTGGGGTGCAGGGTCATGTGGACTGGGAAACAGGTTACTTGGTGATCTGGTGGGAAACCAGAAGTGGGCAGATTTGAGGCAGGTTAGGTGCGGGTTTGAAGCATTTTCCATTTTAGCATCCCACCTGACTCAAATCCACAAATTTAGGAGGTTTATATTTTCCCCATAGTTACATAGAGGAAAGAATATTTATATATCATCTTTTTCATCTTGAAGACCCCAAAGTGCTTTGCTATGACCAAGGCGGGAGAAATGTACTGTTAATTCAGTCCCACTACTCCACAGGTCACAGCATATCAATAATGTTTCCCACCTACTGAAGAATAGCCAAATTAGACATTCTATTTGTCCCCCAGAATAAAGCACACCAAACCAGGTTTCTTTAACCAACAAGATTAACTATTTATTAGAAAATAAATAATAAGTCTTAACTAATAATGGGATAAATCTATCCATATGTATGAAAAACTCCTTAGTTCCTTAGCCCTCATGCACACACACACATACATTAAAAAAATGTTAACCATGGAAAACAGATTTTGGTTTACAACTGTTTCTTAGGAATAACAAAAATAAATCAGTTTGTGATGTTCTGGTGGGATGTTTCCGGTACAGCACAGTGGTGCAGTGGTTAGCACCGCAGCCTCACAGCTCCAGCGACCCAAGTTCAATTCTGTGTACTGCCTGTGCGGAGTTTGCACGTTCTCCCTGTGACTGTGTGGGTTTTCGCCGGGTGCTCCGGTTTCCTCCCACAGCCAAAGACTTGCAGGTTGATAGGTAAATTGGCCATTATAAATTGCCCCTAGTATAGGTAGGTGGTGTGGGGATGTGGTAGGAATATGGGATTAATGTAGGATTAGTATAAATGGGTAGTTGATGGTCAGCACAGACTCAGTGGGCCGAAGGGCCTGTTTCAGTGCTGTATCTCTAAAATAAAATTTTAAAATACAGTGAGGTGTCCCAGAGTCAAATAGTCAGATGCCACTTGAAATCTGTCCATGCGAAGTTGATGAACAGTCTTTGATGGTTAGGCATTCAAGGCAATTTGACTACAGCAGGCATCACACAGGTCTTTCAGCAGGGGTGCAGCAACCAGTCTGCTCAGAAATACAGTAGTAGAAGATTTGTTCAGGTTTCAGGATTTCCCAAAACACAGGAGGCAACAGGAATCTCACTGGATGCAGGAATTCTTCAGAGACAGGAGGCAATAGAAATCTGCTGCCTTAAAAATGCAGGATTTCTTTCAAGAGATGCAAGACTCCTTTACAGAGAGAGGTGTTTTTCTGGGTCTCCAGGCAGGTCAGATCTAAGTTGCAAAATGCCTGCTCTTTGTCCAACTCACTGGTTTTTAAAAGTCCAAAGTGAAAGCAAAAAGCCTTCCTGAGCTTTGAACTCGGCGGCCTTCCGACACGGAAGTGCCGCTGCACAGCTCCCGCGATATTATGCGCGGGGGCTGATTTAAACAGAGGGGGCGGAGCGGCCACCCCTGATGACGTAGAGGGGGCAGCCACCACATCCCCAGCAATGGCGTCCAGCGCCATTCTGCAGACGCCGGCACCATTTTTAAAGGGCTTCAAGCCCTGAGCAAAGATTTAAATTTTTAAAGGTGCATTACAATAAATGTTTTATTAAATAAATACTTAAGTGATGGAGGCCCTTCCCCAACTCCCCGTATGGAGTTCCGAAGGTGTGCAAGGTACAAACGGTGGCCATAAAATTGGTGTAGGACAGCCGCCTCCAGCAGGTAAGTACATTTACATATAATTTAGGTCGATTTAAATCTGTAGATGAAGGCCCCGCTGTCAAGTGGCTGGAGGGGGTGGGTGGTCGCACTGAGGTCCCACCACCATTGTTAATATGCGGCGGGCCCTTCTCGACATCAGGGGTCGAGGCGGGCCTCCCTCTGCAGAATTTTACCGGACCTCCCCGCTGTGACCCACGGCGTTGAGGGGCTGGTAAAATTCATCCCAATGTCTCCACTGTCATTCAAAGTGTTGCTTTGAGGAGGTCAAACGCCTGGCTGGCTTCCTTGAAACTGCTTGCTGTCCTATTATTTTTACAGTCAACATCCAAAAATTCCAGCTATTTGCAGGTGTCCAAGTTCACTGAAAACCCTTTTTCCAGTTTTTTAAAACACACAGAAGTCTAAGACATTTTTACAAAAATAAAACCTTTTCTAACAGCTTCTACAATTTTTGAAGTGTCGTCCCTGCTGCTTTGTGGGAAAACACCTCAGTGAATTTGCACACAAGGTCCCACAAGTAGCAAAGAAGTGATTTACCAAGAAATCTGTTTTTGCTAATGTTGGTTGACAGATAATTGCTGGCCAAGGAATGGGAGCACACCTCTGTTCATCTTCAAATAGTGCCACAGGAGCATTTACATCCAATTAAGCAGGCAGACTGGGCTTTGGTTTAACCTCATATCTAAAAGCCAACACCTTTGACAACGCAATACTTCATCAGCATTGTACAGAGTTTCAGTCACGATTGGGTACTCCATTTTTGGAGCGAGGCTTAAACTCGTGACCTGTCTGACTCAGGGAGAAGAGTTCTAACACTGAGTCAAGGCTGGCACTAATGTGGCATGAATCGAGAAGAATATGTCTGTGATACATGCACTAATAGTTCAAGTAACTTCATGAGTCCTACAAGATCGAAGACCGATGGCAAAGTATTTAGAGTCAGCCACAATCTTTGAATTGAGTCTCACTGACTTGACTGGCTATAGAAGTCAGGAAATTCGAGGATCTTTTTTAATTGATTTACCTTTCTGGGCGGACAAAAACCACCAGAATAAGTCAAGTTGAGCGCAGATCCAATCTCAAAAATTAAATCAGTTGAATTGCATGGAGCTAGGCTAAAATAAACCATAATCCCTGCAGCTTGAGTTTAGTTTCTTACCATCCAGAATGTAACCATTTTCAGTGGAACGTCATGCAAGTAGGAGAGCTCTGAGCTTTTAGTTGGAATGCATGGGTTAACAGATGATACCTCTACATGAGTCTACAAAGGAATGGAAGTCAACTTTATAGAAATGATTGAGATTGGGTAACTTTTTGTTTTCTTTTTTGTTAAAACAGAGGTTAAGGTTAATGGCAAGATTTAAATATCTTTGGGACAGGATGAAATTGCAGTTGAACAGGGGATTGGGCTACACAAGCATAGATACTATACTCTCACCTTTGGAATTTGGAATTGAAGCCAACCTAGACTGACAGATCAAAGTCGTCTCTCATTGTCCTGGGCATAAATACCATCATAAAATGAATTTAGCTACCATCATCAATTCTTATTGGGACCCAGATTACACTATAAAACTACATGACGGAAATGATAAAAAGTTACATGGGTGCACCCAGAGACATTTTTCTGAGATTGTAGTTAAGGTATACTGTTGAGACAGAAAGGGAACACTTTACTGTGTGTTTGGATGGTATTGTATATGAAGCAAGAATGTCCATTGCTCACACTGGATATCAGACATGAAAAGTGTTTCAGGCCTGAGCAGTGACACCATTGCCTTGATGAATCAAAACCAAAGTGGTTATGAAGGAGGTAACGATTTGGCATTCAGGGGTAATTTTGTTTGCTGACAATGGTGGATGTGACCTTTCACCAGCCCGTATTAAAAATCACAAGGACACTGACAATGGATTTTCATCCATTGAGCTCCAGCTTTAAAGGTTTGGTCCAGTTTAACTCACAGTAAATGCGCAACACTGAAATGAGTTGATTTCTAACCCATACACCATTCCCAATGCAGAGACTTCCTCAATGAAAACATGGATCAAAGAATTGGGTGTAGGTGTCAGCAGACCCAATTTGCTGCACTCCTAACACTTTCAGTGATTAGAATTAAATTTTGGAAAATTGGGAATGTTACAAATCAGATAGGCTGACCTCACCTGACAAGTGAGGTTCCACACAAGGCACGTAGCTTGCAAAATATACCCTCATAGCTGAACTAAGCCAGAAAAAAGAACTACAAATCTCATGTGTAACTCATTTTCAATTATATGCCCCATTTGTTTTGTTCAATCGTATCTACCTCTATTAAAAAAGAGAGCATGTGCTTCAGAATTGTATGCATCAAATATTAATAAACTTGAATTTGATAACAATAGACTATGACCGATGAAGTTTCTGCGATCTGTTGTGATAATTATTGTCAGTATTGTCCCAAGGATCTATCTTTGGCCCCTTCCAATTTCTAGTCTACATATTACCCCTCAACAACATCATCTGAAAGCACAACATTAGTTTTCACATGTCTGCTGATGATACCCTGCTCAACCTCACCACTGACATGATATGACTTTTACAGCATGTGGTACTCCAAACAGCATCACAGGAAGTGATGTCAACCAGCATGTGATCAGTTAGTTGGAGCTGTGTATAACACCGAGTCAGATGTATATGATAGAGCTCACTTGTAACTGTGTTACTCTCCAATAAAGAACCCACAGTTTTATAACCGCTCAACTTAAGTTTGCATGGTACCTCATTGCTACATAAAAACAATAATGCAATATAGTGGCAGCATATGATTTCTGAAGATTTTCCGACTTGCAAGTGCACCATCCTCAACATGTAGCAGCATGTGGTCTGTGAAGAATCACACCCTCATCGACATCGTGGCAGCATGTGGCTTCTGAAGCAGCACACCTTTCGCAATGTGGTGATAGTGAAGCTGCAGACACAGTCAACCTTCAATAAAAGCAAAATACTGCAGATGCTGGAAATCTGAAATAAAAACAAGAAATGCTGGAAATACTCAGCAGGTCTGGCAGCATCTGTGGAGAGAGAAGCAGAGTTAATGTTTCAGGTCAGTGACCCTTCTCCAGAACTGGCAAATATTAGAAATGTAGAAGGTTATAAGCAAGTAAAGCGGGAGTGGGGATAGAGATAACAAAGGAGAAGGTGTAGATAGGACAAGGTCACAGAATAGCTGAACAGAAGGTCGTGGAGCAAAGGCAAACAATATGTTAATGGTGTGTTGAAAGACAAAGCATTGGTACAGATAGGGAGTTAACGGACAGAAAATTGAACAGCCGCAAGTACAAACATGAAAAAAAAGTGGGTAAGCTAAGATGAAATAAAATAAAATAAACACAAAAAATATATAAAAATAAAAGCAAAATAAAAAAAAGGAAAGAGAAAAAAAATAACTAAAATAAAAGCCTGCCATGCTCTGAAATTATTGAACTCAATGTTCAGTCCGGCAGGCTGTAATGTGCCTAATCGGTAAATGAGATGCTGTTCCTCGAGCTTGCGTTGATGTTCACTGGAACACTGCAACAATCCCAGGACAGAGATGTGAGCATGAGAGCAAGGGGGGGAGTGTTGAAATGGCAAGCAACCGGAAGCTCGGGGTCATGCTTGCGGACTGAGCGGAGGTGTTCTGCAAAGCGGTCACCCAGTCTGCGTTTGGTCTCCCCAATGTAGAGGAGACCACATTGTGAGCAGCGAATACAGTATACTACATTGAAAGAAGTAGAAGTAAATCGCTACTTCACCTGAAAGGAGTGTTTGGGGCCTGGGATAATGAGGAGAGAGGAGGTAAATGGGCAGGTATTACACCTCATGCCATTGCAGGGGAAGGTGCCATGGGAAGGGGACGAGGTGGTGGGGGTAATGGAGGAGTGGATCAGGGTGTCATGGAGGGAATGATCCCTTCGGAATGCTGACAGAGGAAGGGAGGGGAAGATGCGTTTGGTAGTGGCATCATGCTGGAGGTGGCGGAAATGGCGGAGGATTATCCTTTGGATATGGAGGCTGATGGGGTGGAAAGTGAGGACAAGGGGAACCCTATCACGGTTTTGGGAGGGAGGGGAAGGGGTGAGGGTAGAGGTGCGGGAAATGGGCCGGACACGGTTGAGGGCCCTGTCAACCACAGTGGGGGGGAATCCTCGGTTGAGGAAAAAAGAAGACATATCAGAACCGCTGTCATGGAAGGTAGCATCATTAGAGCAGATGCATCGGAGATAGAGAAACTGGGAGAATGGAATGGAGTCCTTACAGGAGGCAGGGTGTGACGAAGTGTAGTCGAGGTAGCTGTGGGAGTCGGTGGGCTTATAGGTCATAAGTTCAAGCCTATGTACGTGGAAATTTAGCTGTACCTCCAGTTGCTGCTCCAGGGATGTCCAGATCTTATAAGGTCCTTCAGATCCTCGTTTGACAATCCTGAGGTGTTGAGCTGTTTCAAACCTTCGTTGCCACGTGCAATCTTAATCTTGGTAGCCTATTTCCCTGGTTTAGTGACTTCCATGTCTGGGAAACATAGCTCTATTTGTTGTCGGAATAGTTTAAATGCAGACACTATGTCCGACATTTTCCAGTCCATTACTGGATATCCGAAAGCCATTGTCATGTTATTTTTTTTATGAACATATGGCTTTTTGAAGGCATTTTACACAGGAACAGTTCTTTTGTTGCCCTTTTAAGAGAAATCTGGTACCTGACCCTTTTAAGAGTTATAGCTGCACTGGCAGACTATGCTGTTTGTTGATTAAGCTGTCGTTTTTTTTAACATTTTGTTTTTCTCAAACAGAGTTGGCATTTTTTCAAAGCTGTTTTATCTAAGAGTGCAAGCTTGCAGCAGTTTGCAGTTCGAGCAGCTGCCACAGTCTTTCACACGGTGCTGGACCTCCCAGAGGCACTCTTTTGGGCTTAGGCCTTGCCCATGAAGGAGAACAAACCGGGAAAGCTGAAATAGTAATGGCTGCAGCCACAGCCCTTAAAACTTTGTGTGATCCACTGACAAGTGGGTGAAAACTCTGATCTCCTGGCAATTGTCTGCTGTACTTACAGAGCTCCAACCTCCTGGGGTCCAGGATAGGTATCGTTCACTTCAGTGTTGTAGAATCTCTTGCTAGCTGCTCAGGTAGGCAGCTTGCTGTTCCTTGTTCTCTCTTTTGATGTATTCTTGAGGAAAAATCAAAAGTTGCCACGATGTGATGTTTGGTGATCTTCAGAAAAAAATAGATCCCACCGCTGCCACCATATAATATTACTTGTCACTTGATGTGTGATCTATTGTTAACAGTATGTTCCTGCGAAGGGGAAAGGTAGGGTAAACAAATCTAGAGCTCCAGCAACTACAGGCCAGTCAGTTTAACTTCAGTGGTGGGGAAAATTCTAGAAAGAATAATTCAGGAAAACATTAGTAGTCACATGGACAAATGTAGGTTAATTTAAAATAGCCAGCATGGATTTCTTATGGGAAAATCATGTTGAACTAACTTTCTGGAGTTTTTTGAAGAGGTAACAGAGTGTTGATGAGGGCAATGTAGTTGATGTGATGTACATTGACGTCCAAAAGGCATTTGATACAGTGCCACCCAACAGACTTGTGAGCAAAGTCATAGTTCATGGAATAAATGGGACAATGGCAACATTGATATGGAATTGGCTGAGTGACAGCAAACAAGAATAGTGGTTAATGCATGTTTTTCAGGCTCGAGGAAGGTTTGTAATGGAGTTTCCCAGGGATCAGTGTTGGGACCCTTGCTTTTCCCGATATGTATTAATGACCTAGATCTTGACGTACAGGGTACAAAACTTGGAAGCATTGTGAACGGTGAGGAAGATAGTGTAGAACTTCAAAAGGACGTAGACAAGTTGGTGGAATGGGCAGACAGGTGGCAGATGCAGTTCAATGTGGAGAAATGTGAAGTGATACATTTTGGTAGGAAGAACATGGAGGGACAATACAAAATAAAGGGTACAATTCTAAAGGGGTGCAGGAGCAGAGGGACCTAGGTGTATATGTGCATACGTTATTGAAGTGGCAGGACAAGTTGAGAGCATGGTTAATAAAGCATACAGTATCCTGGGCTTTATTAATAGGGGCATAGAGTACAAGAGCAAGGAAGTTATGATGGGCCAAGTGGCCTCTTTCTGTGCCTTAAACTTTCTATGATTCCATGTTGAACTTGTATAAGACACTAGTTCGGCCTCAGTTGGAGTCTTGTGTCCAGTTCTGGATGATGCACTTTAGGAAGGATGTGAAGGCATTATAGAGGGTGCAGAAAAGATTCACAAGAATGGTTCGAGGGATGAGGAACTTCAGCTCTGAAGATAGATTGGAGAAGTTAGGATTGTTTTCCTTGGAGAAGAGAAGGCTGAAAGGAGATTTGATCGAGGTATTCAAAATCATGAGGGGTCTGGATAGAGTAGATAGGGAGAAATTGTTCCCACTTAGTAAAGGAAGCAAAGATGACATGAGGAAGATTTTTTTCACACAGCGAATGGTTAAGGTCTGGAATGCATTACCTGAGAGTGTGGTGGTGGCAGGTTCAACTGAATTATTCAAAAGGGAATTAGACAGTTATTTGAAAAAGAAGAATGTGTAGGGTTACGGGGAGAAGGCATGGGAGTGGGACTAAGCAAAATGCTCATTAGGCGAGCTGGTGCAGTCACAATGGGCCGAATGGCCTCGTTCTGTGCTGTAACAATTCTATAATTCTGTCAAGCATCACGGGAATACAAGTAATATTGAAAATAAATGTGGGGTTTTATTATAACAGAACTGGAACATATATATTCAATAGTAACTGCAAGAGCTAGTCTTACTATGTTGATTTTGACCCACAACTAACTGGTCATGTGTGACTCGACACAACTTCCTCTGATGTAATCCCACAGCTGTCCCTGCTGCAAACTCCATTTCCTAGCTACTGACTCCATCTCTCTTCCAGGCAACAGTGTGAGATTAAACCAGTCTGTTTGCAAATTTGGTGTCACATTTGTCTCAGAGATGAGCTTCTGACCTCATATTCATGCCAGCACTAAGACTGCCTATTTCCACCTCCATAATATTGTTTGACTTCATCCCTGTCTCAGGTCATCTGCAGCTGATACCCTCATTCATGCCTTTGTTACCTCTAGATTAGAATTTTCCAATGCACTCCTGATTGGTCTCCCACATTCCACCCTCCATAAACTTGAGGTCATCCAAAATTCTGCAGCCCATGTCTTAACTCGCACCATCCTGTTCACCTATCAACCCGTGTACTCACTGATGTATATTGACTCTTGGTCAAGCAACGTATGGATTTTAACATTCTCATCCTTGTTTTTAAATCCCTCCATGGCCTCACCCCCGCCCTATCTCTGTGATCTCCTCCAGCCCCATAACCATCCATGATAACTGTGTTCCTCTATTTTTGGCCTCTTGTGCATCTCTAATTTTAATCACTCCACCACTGCTGGCCATGCCTTCACATGCCCAGGCCACAAGCTCTGGAATACCCTCCCTACACCTCTTTGCCTCTCTGCCTTGCTACCTCGCTTTCCTCCTCAGGATACTCCTTAAAACCAAGCTTTTAGTCATCTGGCCTAATATCTCCCTATGTGGCTCAATGTCATATTTTGTTTTATAATGCACCTATGAAGGACCGAGGGGTGTTTTATTAACATTAAAGGCACTATTTAAATATGAGCTGTGTTACAAGTGCTTCCTTTTTTTGTTAAATCATGAGGATTTGTGTGTTAAAACTGAAAACAAATTCCATAGATGCTGGAACTTTGTGTTTCTTAAAAATGAAGTCATCAGAAGGTCTTTTGGACTGAGCTTGTAAACAACAGTTACTGGAAGAATCAAGGACTGCTAAAAACAAGCTCTTACTGGAAGGCACCTGTCTTCAGATAATTATCCAGCAGGGTTTTTTTTTGACTTGGGGAAAGATGTTTACAAAGAAGTGAGAGGTCAAGATTTATAGGGATCAGGAGGTTTGACTCTTGTGACATTTTTGGTTTTGCTTTGGACAGTGAGTTGATTATATGAACAGTGTTAAAAAGACAGTTGGAGAAAACCTGCCAAGGGAGTAAACCCCAACTCAGCTTGTTCCATCTCTTTGAAAAAGCCTGACAACTTTTCCATCTCTTTCAGAAGCTCTGAGAAGCAAGTGTAAGAAACTGCTTGAAACCCCTGTTGCTTCAATTTTCCTGGAAAGCCTGTTTAAACTGATCTTCAACGTTGCCAGAAAGAACTGTTCTAGAAAGATTCCAGTGACAGCCATCTACGCCTATTTGGGATGCCAAACTAAAACAAAGGACATCCGACATCTTTCTATATCTTTTTTCTTCAAGTATTAGTAAGTATTTGGTCAAAGTATTCTTTTTGTCTGTTGTTTTTTGTAATAGAGCTCTAAAGAGTAAATCTCTTTAATTTTTTGGTTAGCCGGTGTATGTGTGTGTGAGGGGCTAAGGTAAAAAGGGAGCTTTTATATTTCAGTCTGTGTGTTAAGGCTTTGCTTCATTACTGGTTATGTCTTGCTTTATAATAAACTGATAATTTTGTTGTATATTAAAGAAACCTGGTTGGTGTGTTTTATTCTGGGATAAAATTAGAGTCTACGATTAACCATATTGGTAACTGGGGAAAAAAATTGAATATTTGTTGTAAACTGCAGAGAAGTGGAACTAGAGAAACAGTGCACTCCTCTCACCTCAGTCGTAACAGTTGTTGTTGTTGTATAACAACATATTTAACAAATATATACAAATGGTTGGAAAATATTTAAAAGGAGATTATGAAGTGAACTAGCAGGATTATGAGGTCTTGATGGTTGCCATGACAAGCATTAATAATCTGGGGAATGGCATGTTAGCCTTTATTACAAAGAAACTGGATTATAAGAGTAAAGAAGTCTTACTACAATTATATAGGGCATTGGTGAGACTATACCTAGAGTACTGTGTACAGTTTTGGTCTCCTTACCTAAAGAACTTTATACTTGCTTTAGAGGCAGTGCTACAAAGGCTCTATAGACTAATTCCTGGGATGAGAGGATTGTCCAATGAGGAGAGATTGAACAGACCAGGCTTATATTCCATAGAATTTAGAAGAATGAGAAGTGATCTACTTGAAGCATATAAAATTCTTAAGGACTTGACAGGGCAGATGCTGGGAGGATGTTTCCCCTGGCCGGAGAGTCCAGAACTAGGGGTCACAGTCTCAGAATAAGGGGTCAGTCATTTTGGACTGAGATCGGAGGAATTCTCTACCCCAGAGAGATGTGAATGCTCAGTCATTAAGTATATTCAAGACAACAATCAAGAGAATTAAGAGATCTGGAATAATGTGAGAAGGTGGATTGAGGTAGAATATCAGCCATAATCTTACTGAATGGCAGAGCAGGCTCAAAAGGGCTGAATAGCCCATTCATGCTCATATCTCTTATGTTCTTAAAATGCATAAATTGCCCAATCAGTTCAAATAACTTAGAATTAAATGCAAAAGTCTTTTGGAAAAATCAATTTGAATTTTGGAGATGAAAGCAGCACTTGTGCTTCAATACAGTTCCTCCAACAAAATAAAAATGAACAAGATGTAATTTAAAAGCCTCAGCTCAACTTAAGATCCACATTTTTGATCCTATTTTCAAAATCTCTCTTCTGCTTATCAGTACTTTCAATTCTACTCTTATTGAGCTTTCACATTGCTTTTCTCTGTTGATGTTTTATTTATTTTTACACGCATGATGAAACATACTCATCAGATTCCAATCTAAACTTTATATTTTTGATTAATTTTACAGCTAAAGCCTTTCAGTTTCGTTATTCTTGTCTTATTTAGACTGCTATTGAGGCTCTTTGAAAATATTGTCTGTCTTTGTAATCCATAATCCCATGAAGCATCGAGAAACATCTGAATTGATGATAATGTCTGCGAACTGCAAGAATTTCCATGAAGTCAGAATAATTACGATCTTGGTGCAATGTCTTAGTCTATTCTTCATGACAATTTGAGGATCTCAGATCCACTTGTGGCTTATACATGCTAATGTCCCTGGAAATTGAATCATTTACAGATCATTTTAACATCATTAAATGTGGTACATTGTCTATGTAAAAAGTGTCACGGACCTGTAATTATTTTTTCTCCTCGGTGTGCCTTTAAGCCATTGTTAAAAACAGTGCACTTTTAAGGGAGAAAGTTAGGAAAGGTTCTGGAGACACGGTGTGCCACAGCTTCATTTTTGTTACCCTGGGCAACAGTAGGAGAAAGAAAGGTCACATGGTAATGTTTCTACTTGGCTGTGTGTGGAACTGGCAGAAATCACTTAGTTCTGAGAGACTTTACAGTGAGGTAAACTGAAGAGAAAGGAACTGTTTATTCTCTCTCAGCAGAAAAATTCTACAAGGAGCTACAAGACAGTTAATTCCCTAAGCAAAGAAGAAAAGCCTTCTTTTTCAAGAAACCGTTTGTACTACTGTGCTCATCGTTCAAAGAACTGTTTAATGCTTGCTGCAGCCGAAGAGTTGAATACCTATCTCCTGAAGAACCATTTTCATCAAATCCATGTGAAGACTTCGAGTGACCTATGACTATTTCCACATTAGAATCTCACCCATCAGGAATATAACCTACAAAAAACTTACTCTTTTTATTCTTAAGAGGCAGCCTTTTTTTAAAACTCCACTTTTAAAACTGATTAACTTAGTTTTGAGTGTATGTGTGTGAATGCAGGAGTTAGGTTCAAATAAGAAGTTATAAGGTCTTTAGACATAGGTTTATCTAATAGTGTTTAAGATTTAGTTCTTTTTTAAAAAAATAAATAGTTAATTTGTTGTAGTCTAAAGATACCTGGTTAGGTCTGTTTCATTCTGGGGTTACTGGACTGTTTAATTTGGCTGTTTTCCGATTGGGTGTGAAAGCTTAATAATATGTTGCGACCTGTGGAGTGACAGGACTGAATTGACAGTGCGTTGCTCCCACCACAGTTGTAACAAAAGAAAGAAAATTTTGCATAGATACAGCACCTTTCACAACTTCAGGACGTCCCAAAACACTTCACATCCAATGATGTACTTTTGAAGTGTATTCTCAGTTGAAATGTAGGAAATGCAGCAGCCAGTTTGTGAAGTCCCATAATGAGCAGTGTGATAATAATCTCTGTTGTACTGATGTTGGTTGAGGGGTAAATATTGGACAGGTCAATGGCGAAAACTCCTCTGCTTTTCTTTGAAATAGTGCTATGGGATCTTTAACGCCTCATTCAAAAGACGGCACCCTTTCATTGCTGCACTGGAATGTCAGCCTAGGTTTTGTGCTCAAGTGCCTGAAAAAGTAACCATAACCTTTCGACTCAGAGGTGAGAATGTTACCACTGAACCACAGCAGACACCTAACAGTGAACAGTGGTAATGAGAAAACAGATTATTTTCAACAATGTGGTGTTATATCCAACAAAGTGACAAAACAAACCTTGGTAACTACGACTCTATTAGGTCTTAAATTAACAGAGACCTGACTCAAAAAGGCCAAGACTGGGTGCTAAGTTTTCCTGGATGCAGTAAAAGCTGGCAGCCTCCCTATGGGCTCGGGGGTGGGCCTTCGTGATCAGGCACCCTGTGCCCTATGGAGAATCCCATGGGTGGCAAGGGCTCCTCTTGCTGAATGATCAGTAATGGCACTTCCACCCTCACTGGTCCCGGTGAGCCTATCTTCTCGGGCCTCCTCCATGGCTGCTGCTCTGGGCGTCTACCAGCACCACCAGTGGTCACCGCTCCCAGAGACACTGCTGGAACCACTAAGGTGCCAGCCCTCTGATTGGCAGGCAGGTCTTGGGATGGGATCTTTTCCCTTAAAGGGGACAGCATCCCTGATGGTGGGAAATCAATCACCTACCCGCCGTTGAATTTGGCTGGGTTCCAACAAACAGCCAAGGGAGGATCGCCCACCAAACAACACCCCCTCCCCACCCCTACCTTCCACCTGTTGCTGGGACACTGTCACTGAAATAAAATCCAGCCTGATGTTTCTGCACTCCAGTGTTTACAAAATTGCACATCCTTAGGCAAGATTTTCCGTCCATAAATATTTGAATTTGAATTTGCAAGTGAAATAAATGAGGGGGAACTAGTAAATAAGGCCAGAAAGACTAAGAGGAAGAGCAGGCAGGGAGATGTTGCTGAGCACAGCGGGACTGGTGGTCTGAAGTGCATTTGTTTCAATGCGAGAAGTATAACAGGTAAGGCAGATGAACTGAGAGCTTGGATTAGTACTTGGAACTATGATGTTGTTGCTATTACAGAGACTTGGTTGAGGGAAGGACAAGATTGGCAGCTAAATGTTCCAGGATTTAGAAGCTTCCGGCGGGATAGAGGGGGATGTAAAAGGGGTGGAGGAGTTGCATTACTTGTTAAGAAGAATATCACTGCAGGAGGACACCTTGGAGGGCTCATGCAGCGAGGCAATATGGGTAGAGCTCAGGAATCGGAAGGGTGCAGTCACAATGTTGGGGGTTTTTTACAGGCCTCCCAACAGCCAGCAGGAGGTAGAGGAGCAGATATGTAGACAGATTTTGGAAAGATGTAAAGGTAACAGGGTTGTTGTGGTGGGTGATTTTAACTTCCCCTATATTGACTGGGACTCACTTAGCACTAGGGGCTTGGATGGGGCAGAATTTGTAAGGAGCATCCAGGAGGGCTTCTTGAAACAATATGTGGATAGTCCAACTAGGGATGGGGCCGTACTGGACCTGGTATTGGGGAATGAGCCCGGCCTGGTGGTCGGAGTTTCACTAGGGGAGCTTTTCAGGAACAGTGACCATAATTCCATAATTTTTAAGGTACTTGTGGATAAGGATAAGAGTAGTCCTTGGGTGAAGGTGCTAAATTGGGGGAAGGCTAATTATAACAATATTAGGCAGGAACTGAAGAATTTAGATTGGGGGGTGGCTGTTTGAGGGTAAATCAACATTTGACATGTGGCAGTCTTTCAAATGTCAGTTGATTAGACGTTCTGGTGAGGAAGAAGGATAAGTTTGGCAAGTTTCGGGAACCTTGGATATCGCAGGATATTGTGAGCCTAGTCAAAAAGAAAAAGGAAGCATTCATAAGGGCTGGAAGGCTAGGAACAGACAAATTCCTTGAGGAATATAAAGACAGTAGGAAGGAACTTAAACAAGGAGGCAGGAGGGCTAAAAGGGATCATGAAAAGTCATTGGCAAACAGGATTAAGGAAAATCCCAAGGCTTTTTATACGTATATAAAGAGCAAGAGGGTAACTAGGGAAAGGGTTGGCCCACTCAAGGACAGAGAAGGGAATCTATGTGTGGAGCCAGAGGAAATGGGCGAGGTACTAAATGAGTCTAGGGAAGGGAGTATAGATAGTCTGGGTCAACTCATTATCAAAAAGGAGGAGATGTTGGGTGTCTTGCAAAGAACTAAGGTAGATATGTCCCCAGGGCCTGATGGGATCTACCCCAGAATACTGAGGGAGGCAAGGGAATAAATTGCTGGGGCCTTGACAGAAATCTTTGCATCCTCATTGGCTGCAGGTGAGGTCCCAGAAGACTGGAGAATAGCCAATGTTGTTCCTTTGTTTAAGAAGGGTAGCAAGGATAATCCAGGAAATTACAGGCCGGTGAGCCTTACGTCAGTGGTAGGAAAATTATTGGAGAGGATTCTTCGGGACAGGATTTACTCCCATTTGGAAACAAATGGACTTATTAGCAAGAGGCAGCATGGTTTTGTGAAGGGGAGGTCATGTCTCACTAATTTGATTGAGTTTTTTGAGGAAATGACAAAGATAATTGATGAAGGAAGGGCAGTGGATGTTATCTATATGGACTTTAGTAAAGCCTTTGACAAGGTCCTTCATGTCAGACTGGTCCAAAAGGTGAAGTCACAGGGGATCAGAGGTGAGCTGGCAAGATGGATACAGAACTGGCTCGGTCATAGAAGACAGAGGGTAGCATTGGAAGGGTGCTTTTCTGACTGGAGGGATGTGACTAGTGGTGTTCTGCAGGGATCAGTGCTGGGACCTTTGCTGTTTGTAGTACATATAAATGATTTGGAGGAAAATGTAGCTGGTCTGATTAGTAAGTTTGCGGACGACACAAGGGTTGGTGGAGTTGCGGATAGCGATGAGGATTGTCAGAGGATACAGCAGGATATAGATCGGTTGGAGACTTGGGCGGAGAAATGGCAGATGGAGTTTAATCCGGACAAATGTGAGGTAATGCATTTTGGAAGGTCTAATGCAGGTGGGAAGTATACAGTAAATGGCAGAACCCTTAGGAGTATTGACAGGCAGAGAGATCTGGGCGTACAGGTCCACAGGTCACTGAAAGTGGCAACGCAGGTGGATAAGGTAGTCAAGAAGGCATACGGCATGCTTGCCTTCATCGGTCGGGGCATAGAGCATAAAAATTGGCAAGTCATGCTGCAGCTGTACAGAACTTTAGTTAGGCCACACTTAGAATATTGCGTGCAATTCTGGTTGCCACACTACCAGAAGGACGTGGAGGCTTTGGAGAGGGTACAGAAGAGGTTTACCAGGATGTTGCCTGGTCTGGAGGGCAGCAGCTATGAGGAGAGGTTGGATAAACTCGGATTGTTTTCACTGGAACGACGGAGGTGGAGGGGTGAAATGATAGATGTTTACAAAGTTATGAGCGGCATGGACAGAGTGGATAGTCAGAAGCTTTTTCCCAGGGTGGAAGAGTCAGTTACTAGGGGACATAGGTTTAAGGTGAGAGGGGCAAAGTTTAGAGGGGATGTGCGAGGCAAGTTCTTTACACAGAGGGTGGTGAGTGCCTGGAACTTGCTGCCGGGGGAGGTGGTGGAAGCAGGTACGATAGCGACGTTTAAGAGGCATCTTGACAAATACGTGAATAGGATGGGAATAGAGAGATACGGTCCCCGGAAGTGCAGAAGGTTTTAGTTTCGGCAGGCATCAAGATCGGCGCAGGATTGGAGGGCCGAATGGCCTGTTCCTGTTCTGTACTGTTCTTTGTTCTTTGAATTAAGCAATATT
Source organism: Heterodontus francisci (assembly GCF_036365525.1). Classification (NCBI taxonomy): domain Eukaryota; kingdom Metazoa; phylum Chordata; class Chondrichthyes; order Heterodontiformes; family Heterodontidae; genus Heterodontus; species Heterodontus francisci. The sequence continues at coordinate 110,133,554 of NC_090376.1, forward strand.
GAGAGAAGTGTACCGTCAAGATCAATGAAAGATGTTGCAATTTGGAAGAGAACGACATGAAACATGGCTTGGATTTTGATTTAAGAATAATGGTGAGGCTATCAGCATTCATGATGTTATGAAGTAAATTGAACAGCAACTTCCAGAGTCAGACGTCCAAATTTAAAACCTAGAGTCCAGAAGTTGCGGTCCAATTTATGTGTTGCACTTACCCACTAAACATGACATAAAAAAGTTAAGACTGATTCATTAAGGAGTAATAAGTAAATTTTTAGCAGGTGATAAGTCTTAATTACTGCCAAGCAACCTGTTTGGCTCTGAAAACTTAATATAATCTCGGAATTTAATTAATATTTTTTAAAAAAAATTTTTACATTTTCTTTCTATCTCTTTTCTCTCTCTTAATCTCAGCATTCTTTCTTTTTATTTTGCTTTTTGTCCATGACTAAATATTCTAATTTATACTTGCTGGTTTAGACTCAGCAGGTGGAATTGCCAAGTATTCGTCCCTGGTGAAACGGCAGGACCTATACATCAGAACACAAGGTCACAAGGAATAGGAGCAGGAGTAGATCATATGGCCCATCAAGCCTGACATTCAATACAATCATGGGTGATCTTACGCTTCAACGCCACTTTCCTGCCTGCTCATTATATCCCTTGATTCCCTGAGAAACCAAAACTCTGTCCATCTCAGCCTTAAATGTAGTCAACAATGGAGCATCCACAACCCAAGAGAATTCCAAAGATTCACAACCCTTTGACTAAAGTAAATCCTTCTCACCTTGGTCCTAAATATTCAGCCCCTTATCCTGAGACAGTGTCCCCGTGTTTTAGATTCCCCAATCAGTGGAAACAATCTCTCAGTATCTACCCTATCCATTCTCTTCAGAATCTTTTATGTTTCAATGAAATCGCTTCTTATTCTTCTAAACTCTGTAGTGAGTCAGGAACCCAATTACTGCTGGATCAGACATTGCCATGGCTGTTTAACTCAGCCACAGCATTAGAATCCCACTTCTTACTTTTCCGACCAGTCAGAGAGGGTGGGCAGGATTATGCACTGAATCTGTCAATGATGTTTCTCTATTTAAAGGGATCCTGGCAGGGAATCTTGCTGCTGAAGCATCCAGAAATGTGCAAAATGGAACAAAGATGTGGGACTACTGTTCCCTGGTTCTTGGACTCTTCCCTGGAGGTCATGCTGGTGGTGGTGAGGATCGCAAGAGAAGTCCTGTTCCCTCAGGATGGGTGGAAAAGGCCAGCCAGGCTAACGAGCAAGGCATGAGTGGAGATAGCAGAGGCTGTCAGCAACAGGAGTGTGGTGCCCAGGACCTGGATTCTGTGTTACAAAAGGTTTAATGGCCTCGGTAGGTTCAACAAGGTGAGTGTCATATCGCTCTCAGGTGACAGGCATCACTCTCTCAATTCCAGAGTATCTCCTGCACAGCGCTCCTCTAACAGACACACCTTCCAGTCACACATTCCTTTCTCTCCAGCTGCCTCCAGAAAACATCATCTCACAGACAAAACTCAAACTCACTTTCATTCTATTACCTTCTCACACACATTCCTCATAGTCACCCTCCTCAAACGTGCTCATTCCATCCTCAGCACACTTCCAATTCTTACACTTAGAACTCTCTGCCTTCTCTCATTGAAGAGGAGAGCGCACAAGTCCAGGGAGAGGCAGAGAACTGGGGATGGACTTACAGCCATTGCCACCTTGACAGTATTGGAAATGGAGACCCTGGAGACCGCCAGGATGGCAGATGCACTGGGTGTCGATGATGGAGAGATGGAGGTGGCCCAGAGACCTGGTGACAGCATTAGATGACGCACTGGCACTTGGTACTTAACAGTCAGTCATGTAGAATTGATGTCAACAATAATTGAACTGTCATGATATGCACTACGCTGAGCTTATATGCTTTTTCAATGTCAGCATTAACTCATGTCTTTCATCTCCAACAGGACCTTCAGTGGTGATGGAAGAGATGATGAAAGACCAGGCTGAGGAGCCCTCAAAGGAGTGTTACGATCAGGTGAGGAAGGGGTCTAGGGCTCCCCTCTCAGCCTTTTCCTGGTTTGGCCGTAACAGGGTTTAACTTTTAAAACACAGTGTTTTTAGCTTGCTTCTCAGTGAGTTCTGGCTCACTGCTCTCTAATTGTAATGGCAAAGAAATCATCCAGACAGGTTTTCTCCGATTTAAACAAGAAAGGTGTAAGTTAATTAACCTTAAAACTGTAACTCAGTTAAAACTAGTAAAAATACGTAATGCAACCACGCTAGTATGCATACACGATAAAGACACATGCAAATAGAGACAGAGGAGGAGAAAGAATTAAAGGGGAAAGGTTTGAAGTAATAAGTGGGGTTCAGTTACTGGTTTTGGTCCCTGGAACTTTGCATGAGAGAGAGAGAGACAGGGAGAGGGAGTGCTCTCCTTGAAGTTCAATTGCAGCCTCCTTCTTTCTGTGACAGGCACAATTCAAAAAGCCCCAGGTTGGCCAGCAAATTAGTCCTGTGACTAATTCCTTATTTGGAACAGCCTCTACTGAGAGGTTTGTGGATTCCTCCAAGCTTACCAGATACTCTTGGGGGTGGGGGGGAGGGGGGTGCGGGGTGGGGTTGGTGGTGGAATGCTGACTCTTACACAGTCAATTACTCTCAATGTCTTTTGATTATCACTATTGACAAAACCCATCTGGCTAATAGAATCAGGGAGTACTCCCATGATTTCTCCATGCAACTATCTTTTAGAATGCAAGTGTGCAGCCATGTTTTCAGCCACTGTTCTGTGGTCTTTTTAAGCAAGTTTGTTCAATGTCCGGTAACAGTTCAAAAATAAAGTTCCATATGATGAAATTAATATGTTTCATTTTGGCAGGTGCCAAATCCTCCATTACAGGAGAATGAGCACTCTGAGCGAGAACAATCACGTGACTCACACGCACCTTCCATCAGCGCAGATACACACACCTCAGTGGGTCTTGCATTAGAGATAGATAAGGTGGCACAGGGTGAGGAGCACATCACATGTGAGTAGGAGCAGATGCTGGAGACAAGGACAGCAATGGAGAGTCCCAGACAGACAGTGCAGGACACTCTAAGCTCTGCTCATTTATATGTAAATGCTCAGCCTTGGGGGTCATGCATGAAATGGGAACTTGTGCAGCAGCAAGAGGAGATGTGTGCACTTCTTTCAGAATTTCTAGAGGTACTGTGCACCCTTGCAGTGGGATTAGAGGCATCCATCTCTAGCCTGAGTGCCATGATGTCTCAGGCATTTGCACTGATGTCCAGCTAAATGTAAAGAGTGACCACCGACATGGACAACCGGACGCAGCAGGCCATCAAAAGCATGCTGGCCCAGACCACTGGCCTGTACACTCTGTCTGCTACTTTACACTGGATGGAGCAAAGCCTCACCTTGGTGGCACAATGCCTCACTGAAATGCAGCCAAGTGCTCTCTGGCTTTTGGTTGGCAGGGAAGTGCAGGTGGGCCCAGAGACAGAAGATGGACAAAGGGCACATGATAGTGGGAACTCTTCTCAAGTGTCCCCACTTTTCATCCCTCACACCCCACCCTCATCTTTGATAGAGCTACACATCCTGCCTCTGCTCCGATGCTCGAATCTGCCTCGGCATAGGTACAGGTGGGGCAGTCTTTGGCGGGGTCCTCACAGCACCAAAAGCCAAAAGACGTCCGTCACGGGCAGCCCACGTCTCAGAGCAGGGGAATGAGAAGCCTGCCTCCAGCTCAGCTGAAGCCACAGGGGTTGTGCCATGTAGGAGTAATAGGAAGTAAATCAGGAAGAGGTCTTAATTGAGCAAGGTGATTCACCTGGATGCATATATTAATTTTAATATAGTTATAATGATGTTTATTTCAATGATTGGAAGATTTTATTTGAACTCCTCATTCTAAAGCCTTCTATATTGTTGCATCCTCCATTCAACCCGGTCAGAAATCTTCAGGTCTGAATCAGCCTTTATACAGAGGAAAGGGTGCAAATGAGATAGTTGGCTGGTTTACTGTTGGAAGGAGGTGGGCTGTGAGGGGGTAAGGGGGGCCCAGGGTTTCTGATGGATCTCTCAGATGGCTGCACTCACACATACTAAGTGAAACTAGAATGGATGAGTCCATCACGGGCTTCTCTGGCAGGCGCCATCTGGCTCTTCCTCCTCCTCCTCCTCCGATGCCAGTTGTTCTGCACATTCCTCTTGCTGCAGCTCCACTCCTCTCTGCAGCACGATGTTGTGAAGGGCACAGCAGACCACAACAATCCTGGAGACTCTTAATGGGGCATATTAAAGGGCGCTTCCAGATCTGTCCAGGCAGCTGAATCACACCTTGAGTAATACACACACTTGCTCTATTATTGCCCTGATCATGATATGCCTTTCATTATATCTCTCTGAAGTGATTTATGACTTTAACCCCTTATAGGGACTAAACCAAATCAGGAGTACATCCCTATGAGTCTCCTTTAATTAAGTTCAAACCAGGCAAATTCTTATAGACACTTATTTGGGTCCAAATAATTGAATTAGCTTTTCCTCAAAGAAAGAAATCTAACACAGAATATTACCATTTTTTGGATAGCCTATTTTTAATAATTATGTCTAAGTCATAAATACCCCAGATATTATCAGGGTCTGGGAAACTCTCTTCAATACATATCTCTGCACCTAAAGGGACACAGAGGGGGGGCTTCTTGTAGTTGTATACAGAATGCTACATGAGACGATTAATAACTTTTATATAAAAGCAAAATACTGCGGATGCTGGAAATCTGAAATAAAAACAAGAAATGCTGGAATCGCTCAGCAGGTCTGGCAGCATCTGTGGAAAGAGAAGCAGAGTTAACGTTTCGGGTCAGTGACCCTTCATCGGAACTTTTATATATTTATTAAAGAATTTAACATGCAATACACTTTTAAGTGGATAAGTGTATCACAATATCAAAGATTACTAAGAGATGTAACACATAATCTTATTTCTAACATTGAATCCAAAAGTTTAACCTTGCTAATGTTACAGAAAAATATCTTAGAATATCCATCAAAATGTAAAGCAAACATTTACCTTAAATTCTCCAGGTAAGCCATGGGGTGAGAAGTATTGTTTGAGGAATTCAATACTTCTAATATTTTGCTTCAGAACCTCTTATGTTTATATTGTTTCTAAGGTGTCATCTGACTTAGCATGTGGGTGTTACCTTTCTGTGTGTATTTTTCTTGCTTTCAAGATCCATATTTGGTAGTATCATTAACTAACATCTCCACTTAATGTTTTACTAGAAATTCCCTGTTTTTGAAGTTGTGAGAATTTATCTGGTCAAAATATTTATGATTGTGTTGACTTGACCTCTTGCTCCTGTAAGTCCATTTTATTGTTTTATTATCTATAATTGTGTTTTATGGTAGATTGAAACTTCTTTATGGGTCAATCTGCCTACATTTGCCAATACCGTCAGTTAATTAAATTTATGGCTACCTTTTACTGATGTCACACAGGATATTTCAATGTGTGTGTTTATCTTCCAAGTCCCTGGCAACAAAGACACTGAAATGGATTTCCCAACTTGTTTCTGGTTCATAACAGGGACCTTGAAAGACCTTGAAACTTTTTAACTCTACCTTCTTAAAGGGGAATGTCAGTGAGTCTTGAAAACTGACCATTTATTCAATCTTTAATTCGAAAAGGTATAATAAATTAACTATATCTAAATTCCACCTAATTAAACCTATTACACCTATAGTCCATTTCATCTCCTCTGGCTCGGTGGTAGTGATCCTCACAGGAGTCAGCAGCCAGGTCTTCAATGGGTATCCCTTATCTCCCAGGGAACCAGCCACTGAGGCAGTGTAGTGGAGATTGTTGTGTTATTACTTGCTTCAGCAATAAGGTACTAGACAATCTGAAATTGAATGGTAATTAAAGAGTGGGTTCTTTATTCTGAAGTAACAAGTTTACAACAGAGCTCTATAATACACATGTGACTAGCTGACTAACACAACTCCAACTGAAATTTTGGTTGACATCACTTCCTGTGATGATGTGGAAAGTACTCAGACTGTTAAAGTGATATCATAACATTACCCTTTCCTAAAATGGAAATACACAAAGATAAAATATGTAAATAATGAAACAGAACAGTTTTGAACAATATTTACATATGCACTGACTCTCACGTCCTTTTGACAAATGTCTCTAAAACATACAGGTGGTCTATTGACTCGACCTGATCTTGTCACTGTGTAGCTTTGTTGAGAACTAGATTTGTCAACTTTTTTCCCTTGACCTGTATGTGTGTTCTGACAGTCATCCTTTGCTTGAGCATTACACTTGTCACTTTTCTTCGCTACGTTCTGCGGATTGGAATGTGAACGTGTTCTCGAAGCAATAAGGTTGTCAGGCACAATGTTGTTGGCTAGTTCCCTCAGCTGACATCTGTTTCTTCTCAGTACTGCTCCCTTAGGGATGGCAACTTCATACAACCATGGCCCGTGGCAGATTTTGGAAACTTCCGTGGGAAAGCATATTCTCTCCGGCGAATGGATCAGTCTGACCTTCGGCCCAATCTGTAATGGTGGTAGTTCCACGCCTGCATGTTGTCATGCGCAGCTTTCATCTTTTCTTGTTTCGCCAATAGTTGGTCCTGGATTGGTGAAGATCTCATGACTTGGGAGAGTCATCTTGTTTGCCTTCCAAACATAATTTCCACAGGTGATGTTAATCCTGTGCCAATTGGTGTTGCCCTTAGTTATAGCATGAGTGCGTGCAGGTCTTGTTTAGCTTCTCGACACTTCACAATACGTACCATTCTTTCTGATCGGCCGTTCGACCTAGGGTAATGCGGCAATGGTGTAACATGATTCACATACCGTTTCTTAGACATCTTTGAATGGTTTGGCAGTGCATTATGGGCCATTATCTGACACTATCGCCTCCTGGGGACTAAATAGAATCATAGAAAGAATCATAGAATGTTTAAGGCAGAGAAAGAGGCCACTTGGCCCATCGTTCTGTGCTGGCCAAAAAAACGATCCACCCATTCTGATCCTACCTCCCAGCATTTGGTCCGTAGCCCTGCAGATTATGGCACTTGAGGTGCAAATCCAGACTCCTTTTGAATGAGTTGTGGGTTTCTGCCTCAACTACCTTTTCAGGCAGTAAGTTCCAGATCATCACCATCCTCTGGGTGAACAAACCTTTCCTCATCTCCCCTTTAATTTTTCTACCAATCACTTTAAATCTATGCCCCTCGTCACTGACCTCTCTGCTAAGTTGAATAGGCCCTTCACATTCACTCTATCCAGGCACCTCACAATTTTGTTCATTTCAATAAGATCTCCCCTCAGCCTTCTCTGTTCCAAGGAGAACAAATCCAGCCTACCCAATCTTTCCTCATGGCTGTATTTTTCCAGTCCTGTCAACATCCTCGTAAATCTCCTCTGTACCCTCTCTGGTGCAATTACATTCTTTCTGCAATAAGGGTTTCAAGTTGTGGCCTAACCAATGAGTTATACAGTTCTAGCATAACCTCCCTGCTCTTATATCCTATATCTTGGTTAATAATGGAAAGGATTCCATATGCCTTCTTAACCACCTTATCGACCTGTCCCACTACCTTCAGGGATCTGTGGACATTCATTCCAAGGTCCCTCACTTCGTCTATACTTCTCAGTATTTTCCCATTAATCATGTATTCCTTTGCTTTGTTTGACCTTGACAAATGCATCACCTCACACTTCTACAGGTTGAATTCCATTTGCCAATTTTCTGCCCATCTGATTAGACCATCAATATCTTCCTGTAGCCGACAGCTATCCTCCTCGTGATCTACCACATGGCCAGTCTTTGTGTCGTCTGCAAACTTCTTGATCATGCCCCCCACATTTACGCCCAAATCGTTAATATATACCACAAAAAGCAGGGGACCCAGTACTGAGCCCTACTGTACACCACTAGAAACAGCCCTCCAGTCGCAAAGACACCCGTCAACAATTACCCTTTGTTTCCTGCCACTGAGCCAATTTTGTATCCACCTTGCTGCATTTCCCTGGATCCCATGGGATTTTATTTTTTTAACCAGACTGCCATGTGGGGACCTTGTCAAAAACCTCGCTAAAATCATCTATCTTCCTTGTTACTTCTTCAAAAAATTCAATCAAGTTGGTCAAACAAGATCTTCCCTTAACAAATCCATGATGACTATCCATGATTAACCTATAATAAAAACAAGAAATGCTGGAACCACTCAGCAGGTCTGGCAGCATCTGTGGAAAGAGAAGCAGAGTTAACGTTTCGGGTCAGTGACCCTTCTTCGGAACTGACAAATATTAAAAATGTCACAGGTTATAAGCAAGTGAGGTGGGGGTGGGGCAAGAGATAACAAAGGAGAAGGTGTAGATTGGACAAGGCCACATAGCTGACCAAAAGGTCATGGAGCAAAGGCAAACAATATGTTAATGGTGTGTTGAAAGACAAAGCATTAGTACAGAAAAGGTGTTAACGGACTGAATATTGAACAGCAGCAAGTGCAAACATGAAAAAAAAAGTGGGTAAGCAAACTGAACAAACTAAGATGAAATGAAATAAATTCAAAAAAAAGGTTGTAAGAAATGTAAAAAAGGAAAAAAGAAAAAACTAAAAATGAAAGTAAAATGGGCAGCTGTCATGCTCTGAAATTATTGAACACAATGTTCAGTCCGGCAGGCTGTAGTGTGCCTAATCGGTAAATGAGATGCTGTTCCTTGAGCTTGCGTTGATGTTCACTGGAACACTGCAGCAATCCCAGGACAGAGATGTGGGCATGAGAACAGGGGGGAGTGTTGAAATGGCAAACAACCGGAAACTCAAGGTCCTGCTTGCGGACTGAGCGGAGGTGTTCCGCAAAACGGTCACCCAGTCTGCGCTTGGTCTCCCCAATGTAGAGGAGACCGCATTGTGAGCAGCGAATACAGTGTACTACATTGAAAGAAGTACAAGTAAATCGCTGCTTCACATGAAAGGAGTGTTTGGGGCCTGGGATAGTGAGGAGAGAGGAGGTAAATGGGCAGGTATTACACCTCCTGCGATTGCATGTGTGCCATGGGACGGGGATGAGGTGGTGGGGGTAATGGAGGAGTGGAACAGGGTGTCGTGGAGGGAATGATCCCTTCGGAATGCTGACGGGAAGGGAGGGGAAGATGCGTTTGGTAGTGGCATCACGCTGGAGGTGGCGGAAATGGCGGAGGATGATCCTTTGGATATGGAGGCTGATGGGGTGGACAGTGAGGAACCCTGTCACGGTTCTGGGAGGGAGGGGAAGGGTTGAGCGCAGAGGTACGGGAAATGGGCTGGACACGGTTGAGGGCCCTATCAATAACAGTGAGGGGGAATCCTCAGTTGAGGAAAAAGGAGGTCATACCAGAAGCACCGTCATGGAAGGTAGCATCATCAGAGCAGATGTGTCGAAGACGGAGAAACTGGGAAAATGGAATGGAGTCCTTACAGGAGGTAGGATGTGAAGAAGTGTAGTCGAGGTAGCTGTGGGAGTCGGTGGGCTAATAATGTATATTAGTAGACAACCTATCCCCAGAGATGGAGACAGAGAAGTCAAGGAAGGGAAGGGAAGTGTCAGAGATGGACCATGTAAAGGTGAGAGAAGGGTGGAAATTGGAAGCAAAGTTGATAAAGTTTTCCAGTTCGGGGCGGGAGCAGGAAACGGCACCGTTACAGTCATCAATGGACCGGAAAAAGAGTTGGGGGAGGGGGCCTGAGTAGGACTGGAACAAAGAATGCTCGACATATCCCACAAAAAGACAGGCAAAACTAGGACCCATGCGGGTACCCATAGCGACACCTTTTACTTGAAGGAAGTGTGTGGAGTTGAAGGAGAAGTTGTTCAATGTGAGAACAAGTTCAGCCAGGCGGAGGAGGGTGGTGGTGGATGGGGACTGGTTGGGCCTCTGTTCCAGGAAGAAGAGGAGAGCCCTCAAACCATCCTGGTGGGGGATGGAGGTGTAGAGCGATTGGACGTCCATAGTGAAGAGGAGGCGGTTGGGACCAGGAAACTGGAAATTGTCAAAATGACGTAGGGCGTCGGAAGAGTCACGGATGTAGGTGGGAAGAGACTGGACCAGCGGAGAAAAGATAGAGTCAAGATAGGAAGAAATAAGTTCAGTGGGGCAGGAGCAGGCTGACACAATGGGTCTGCCGGGACAGTCCCGTTTGTGAATTTTGGGAAGGAGGTAGAAGGGGGCTGTCCGCGGTTGCGGGACTATGAGGTTGGAAGCTGTAGGGGGGAAGATCTCCAGAGGAGATGAGGTCAGTGACAGTCCTTTGGATGGTGGCTTGATGTTCGGTGGTGGGGTCATGGTCCAGAGGGAGGTAGGAAGAAGTGTCTGTGAGTTGGCTCTTGAGCTTCTGCAAGGTAGAGATCGGTACACCATACAACAACAGCACCACCCTTGTCTGCAGGTTTGATGACCATGTCGGGGTTAGACCTGAGAGAACGGAGTGCCTCAAGTTCAGATGATTAACCTGTGCCTTTCTAAGTGAGTTTTTCCTATCTCTCAGAATAGATTCCAATAATTTGCCCACTACTGAGGTTAGACTGACTGGCCTGTAATTATTCAGTCTATCCCTCACTTCCTTTGTAAACAGAGGTACAATGTTAGCAGTTCTGCAATCCTCCTGCACCACACCTGTATCCAGTGAGGACTGGAAAGTAATGGTCAGACTTTCCGTTATTTCCTCTCTTGCTTCTTTTAACAGCCTGTGGTACATTTCATCCGGCCCTGGTGATTTATCAACTTTCAAGGGTGCTAATCCCATTAATACTTCCTCTCTCCCTATGTTTATCATATCCAATACTTCACACTCCTCTTCCTTAACTACAATATTTGCATCGTCCCCCTCTTTTGTGAAGACAGACTCAAAATATTCATTAAGAACAATACCAACATCTTCCCCCCCCTACAAATAGGTTACCAAATAAGATTGCGCTGACAGTGTTAGAAATTGATGCGATTGACATGTTCCTTAAATGACACATTATGGGGAATTTGGAGAAGCAGTCGGTTAGCAATAGATAATCGTCACCTTTAACAGAGAAGAGGTCAGTGGCTATCCTTGACCAAGGATGTGACAGAACTTCATAGAGATGGGCGGCTCTTTATGTTGGCTTGGTTGATGTTCTTAGTTTGCATCACTCACCTTATCACTCGCTCGATGTCACTGTTAATTCCCAGCCAGTAGACTGTTTCATGTGCGAGTCTTCTGGACTTATCAATGCCCCATATGGCCTTGGTGCAACTGTGAAAGAATGTCAAGGTGAAGCGTTTGTGAAATTAACACTTGTCTTCCTTTGAAGGGAATGCCACTGGAAACTCCCAACGCACCTTGGTATGGCCAAAGGATTCTGAGTTCTGCAGGAACCTCTTGTATTGTGTCAGGCCATCCTTTGGAAATGAGTTGCTGTAACTCCTATAAAACTGGGTCTTTGGAAGTTTCTTTCTGTCGTTCCTCAGTCTTTCTTTTTCCCAACTGCTTCAAATCTATCCGGCATAAATCTTCCAGCTCTATGTCGACTTTGTCAACCTGGACATCTAATAGAATGTCTTCACAAATTCTTGGATTGGGTAGTCTGCTAAGGATGTCGAAGATCACCATGAGATTCCCAGGTTTACATCTGACCTCACAGTTATATCCTTGCCCTTTAGTGAATAGCCATTGTAGTCGAGGTGGCGCACTGGTAAGTGTTTTTTGCCATATCATCGCCAATGGTTTGTGATCCATCTCGACTACAAATAGCTTGCCAAAGAGATAAGTGTGAAACTTGGTGATTCCGAATAACAGTGCTAGTGTTTTCCTTTCTATGTTGGAGTAGTTGGACTGTGTGGACGATAAACTTTTCAAGCCAAAAGCAGTTGGATGGCCTTCCTGAAACAAGCATGCTCCGAGACCTTTTAAATGAGCATCTACTTCAAGTATGGTATCCTTATTCGGGTCATAATACTGTAAACATGCCTCTGTCGACAGTGATTCCTTCAGCAAATCAATTGCATGCTCGTGATCCTCATGCTGCAGGACTGGTGTATCCTTTTTGAGTTCCCATAGAAAAATTTCAGATGTAGAGAGCTGGGAAATTAAATAGACTTCCTTGTCTTGTGGACTCGGTATGGACTTAATATCCTCTGCCATGCTGGGATCTGGTCCTATGCCTGTATCAGAGTAGATTGAGCCAAAAAAGTTGATATGGCTCACATTAATGGCACACCTCTTGCTGTTGAATACAAGGCCTTCCTTTCTGGCTGTTTGCATTAGGATGTGGAGATTCCTGTTGTGCTCCTCTTTTGTGCTGCGATATTATCTGCAATACAGACACACTTGGATTATTCTCAGTGATATGATCCATCCGTTGTTGAAATAAATCCCAGCTTAATGATAAACCAAAGGGGAAGCACAAAAATAATGTCTTCCAAATGGAGTTCTGAAAGTGGTTAACATCTGTAAACATTGAGAGATGGACTGATCAGTATCCATGCTTTGCATCTAGCTTCGAAAAGAATCTGGTTCTCGCAAACTTTGGATTTATCTCTTCAAAAGTGAGGATTTTATGAGGGCATTGTTTTAATGCCTGGTTCAGCCTTCTAAGGTCTAAACATAAACGGATTGTGCCGTCTTTTTTGATTACAGCCGTTATAGAGCTGCACCAATCCATATGTGTCTGAAAGGGTCTGAAAGAGTTAATGTTGAGAAAGTGTAAAGAAAACCTCCTACCATGATGATGTAAGAGATCACATGTGAGAGAGACTTGAAGAGAGATGCAACGTGACTTCAGAGGAGTCACAAAGACTGGTGTGGAGTTGTACATGGTTATAATGTAATAAAGGCTAATGTTCTAATTACTCCAGACTGAGGAATCTCTCTAAGTTAGGCTAAGTATATGAAGGTGGAAGCATGCCAACCAAACATACAATATGATGATCAGCAGTGAGATTGTGAACGATGGTGGTTCTTACCATGCAACACCCAGAAGTAGAATTTGAAGAAATATTTTGAAGAGGGCTGACCCAAGAGAAGTGCCAAAACTGCAGAGCTCAAGAAGAGGCTGCAGAAAAGCTCCAGAGCTGCTCCGTGGATGAAGGAGGCACGGAGAATCGAGGAATCAGCTTGTAGAAATCTGCGATCGCAGGTTTCGATTCGGAGAACCAAACAATGATCGGGGATCTGGTGAGCAACTCTGAAAGAGGGTAAAAATTTGTTCTTAACGGCACTAGGCAGGTAACACTGGGAAAATAAGAAGTTCTTAGCGAGGGCGGATCCAAGGTCAGCGCCCTTACATGTGGCGACTGGAGCAAGCGACAAAAAAAAATAGGGCTGCAAATACTCGATACTCTAAAAGGGCATTAAAAGAGTTTAACAGTAACACTACAAAACTGGGTGTAAAACAAGGAGGAAATAATCTAAAGTCTAGTGGCGAGATTTCACTGACAGAAACAGTGGCCATAGCAGGCGTCAGCATGGGGCTGAAAAGCGTGGTAATCTTCCGATACTGGAGGGAAAAATTCAACAATGAAAGTAAACCAAATAGAGGCTATGGATCTGAAATTCACAATTCAGAGTGGTTTGGACACACATAAGGATCAAATCAAACCTAACATTGGTCACTCTGGTGAAAAAGATTTTTGAGATACAGCATTGCTTCTAAATTAGACAGCCGGTCTGAAGCAGAGAAAGTTAACACATTACTGTATTCCATTGGGGCAAGAGCAGAAGATGTTATTGCAAGACACGGCGTTAATAAGACATCAGCCAAATTTGAAGAAGTTTTAAAAGCCTTTGATAGTTGTTTCAACCTATGGTGCAATAAGATTCTAGAAAGGGCAAGATTTAACAGAATGGTCCAGAAACCGGGTGAAATACTTGAAGCTTTTATCAATGACCTTTACAGACTGGCTGAAGGATGTGAACATGGAGATCTAAAAGCAGAATTAATAAGAGGCCACATTGCAGTAGGTATTGCTGATGAATCCCTATCAGATTTATTACTGTCTAAAGAAGACCTCATCCTGGACAAAGTGGTTCAGCTGGTGAGACAAGAAGAGGTCCACAAGAACAACAGAGGAATCCTGAGAGGTGAAGAAAGACCTTGGTTCAGGAAGTCTGCAACTACCGTACAGTTCTTTAAGCATAGGGCTGTAAATGAAGCACCAGAAAAGGTACACTAGGGTGGGGGGCAGGGAAGTGCAAGATGCCATGAAATCCTGCCAGTGATGTGGTGCCAAAAGCACCCACAGATGTGAACAGTGTCCCTCAAACAAATCAGAATGCTTCCATTGTAAAAAAGTAGAGCATTTTGGGAAAATGAGTCAAAGTAAAATCTCTACTCCCACAAGTTCAAAAGAATAATCATTCAAGCACAGAGTGGTTAACAAAGTTAAACAACCTCATTCAGGAGAGAAATCAAAAAAATTCCTTGGTGAGATCAATGATCTTAATTAGGTATTTTGGTGTGCAGATATATATGTCATGGGACACAGGAGGAGTTGAACTGGAAGTTAAGGGAAAGCTACAGGTAACACTCCAGTACAAGGGAAAGCAGATATTGGAAACACTGTATGTTCTAAGGAATCAGGATTTCTCTCTTATAAGATGAAGAGCTTGTATTGACCTTCATCTTATAAGGAAAGTGGAAGAAGTTAAATAACAAGAATCCAGGAGTCACTTCCAAAAAGAGTTCCTGAAATTGTTTACTGATGGAGGGAGACTGAAGACTGAATATAGTATTACTTTGAGAAAAGATGCGGAACCATTATGTCTCTTCACACCTAGGAAGATACCACATCCACTAATGAAGCAAGTCCAACATCAACCAGAAGATATGACCAGGATGTGAGTCATTTCTCCTGTCACTGAACCTACAGAGTGGAGTTTGGGAATGGTTCCAGTTCCTAAACCTAACAGTGATCTTCACGTTTGTGCAGACTTAACTCAACTTAATAAGGCTGTGCAAGAGAAGTTCATCCGATGTCCTCAATAGACGAAAACTTGGCAAAGTTATCCAAAAGTACCATCTTCAGAAACTTGACACAAATAATGGCTTTTGGCAAGTACCATTGGATAAAAAGTCAAGGTTATTGACAAATTTTATTACTCCATTTGGAAGATTTTGTTTTAATCATCTAACATTCGGAATAATATCAGCACCAGAAATATTCCAAAGAACTATGTTGAACATTCTACAGGGCCTGAACGGTGTAACATGCCATATGGATGACATCTTAGTTCATGGTGAGTCCATTAAAAAACATGACCTGAGGGTTAGAGCAGTTTTAAATTGTCTACAAGAAGAAGGCTGAACACTTAATGAGGAGTGTGAGTTTTCAAAAATGTCTATTCATTTATTAGGACACATTGTCAGTAGCAGACCCGCAAAAGACGAGAACCATTCCTGAATTCCATTTCCTACTTCTGTCCAAGATCTTCAATGATTCATTGGCATGGCCAATCAGTTGGCAAAATGTTTACCCAATCTAGAGCAATTGACGGAGCCTTTGTGACAACTATTAAGTAAAGCTCAAGCATGGTGCTGGGATGCACATCAGGAACAAATATTTCAAAGGATCAAGGAGATGCTGATTTCCCGAGATATCTTAGTGCATTATAACCCCTCACTTCCAATCACAATTGCAGCAGAAGCCTCATCTACAGGGATAGGGAAAGTCCTTTTCCAAGTTTATTATGCGTCATGAGCATTGCCTGACACCAAGAAGAGGTACGCCTAATAGAGAAAGAAGTTCTCCCAGTCAAAGAACAAAGAACAAAGAACAGTACAGCACAGGAACAGGCCATTCAGCCCTCCAAGCCTGTGCCGATCATGATGCCTGTCTAAACTAAAACCTTCTGCACTTCTGGGGTCCGTATCCCTCTATTCCCATCCTATTCATGTATTTGTCAAGATGCCTCTTAAACGTCGCTATCGTAACTGTTTCCACCACCTCCCCCGACAGCAAGTTACAGGCACTCATCACCCTCTGTGTAAAAAACTTGCCTCGTACATCCCCTCTAAACTTTGCCCCTCGCACCTTGAACCTATGTCCCCTAGTAACTGACTCCTCCACCCGAGGAAAAAGCTTCTGACTATCCACTCTGTCCATGCCACTCATAAATTTGTAAACCTCTATCATGTCACCCCTCTACCTCCGTCGTTCCAGTGAAAACAATCCGAGTTTATCCAACCTCTCCTCATAGCTAATGCCCTCCAGACCAAGCAACATCCTGGTAAACCTCTTCTGTACCCTTTCCAAAGCCTCCACGTCCTTCTGGTAGTGTGCCGACCAGAATTGTACGCAATATTCTAAGTGTGACCTAACTAAAGTTCTGTACAGCTGCATCATGACTTGCCAATTTTTATACTCTATGCCCCGACCGATGAAGGCAAGCATGCCGTATGCCTTCTTGACTACCTTATCCACCTGCGTTGCCACTTTCAGTGATCTGTGGACCTGTAAGCCCAGATCTCTCTGCCTGTCAATACTCCTAAGGGTTCTGCCATTTACTGTATACTTCCCACCCGTATTAGAAATTCCAAAATGCATTACCTCATATTTTTCCAGATTAAACTCCATCTGCCATTTCTCCGCCCAAGTCTCCAACCGATCTATATCCTGCTGTATCCTCTGACAATCCTCATCACTATCCGCAACTCCACCAACCTTTGTGTCATCCGCAAACTTACTAATCAGACCAGCTACATTTTCCTCCAAATCATTTATATATACTACAAATAGCAAAGGTCCCAGCACTGATCCCTGCGGAACACCACTAGTCACAGCCCTCCATTCAGAAAAGCACCCTTCCACTGCTACCCTCTGTCTTCTATGACCGAGCCAGTTCTGTATCCATCTTGCCAGCTCACCTCTGATCCCGTGTGACTTCACCTTTTGTACCAGTCTGCCATGAGGGACCTTGTCAAAGGCTTTACTGAAGTCCATGTTGACAACATCCACTGCCGTTCCTTCATGAATCATCTTCGTCACTTCCTCAAAAAACTCAAACAAGTTAGTGAGACACGACCTCCCCTTCACAAAACCATGCTGCCTCTTGCTAATAAGTCCATTTGTTTCCAAATGGGAGTAAATCCTGTCCCGAAGAATCCTCTCCAATAATTTCCCTACCACTGACGTAAGGCTGTAATTTCCTGGATTATCCTTGCTACCCTTCTTAAACAAAGGAACAACATTGGCTATTCTCCAGTCCCCTGGGACCTCACCTGCAGCCAATGAGGATACAAAGATTTCTGTCAAGGCCCCAGCAATTTCCTCCCTTGCCTCCCTCAGTATTCTGGGGTAGATCCCATAAGGCCCTCGGGATTTATCTACCTTAATGTTTTGCAAGACGCCCAACACCTCCTTTTTGATATCGACATGACCCAGACTATCTACACTCCCTTCCCTAGACTCATCATCCACCAAGTCCTTCTCTTTGGTGAATACTGATGCAAAGTACTCATTTAGTACCTCGCCCATTTCCTCTGGCTCCACGGATAGATTCCCACCTCTGTCCTTGAGTGGGCCAACCCTTTCCCTGGCTACCCTCTTGCTCTTTATATAAATGTAAAAAGCCTTGGGATTCTCCTTAATCCTGTTTGCCAAAGACTTTTCATGACCCCTTTTAGCCTTCCTGACTCCTTGCCTAAGTTCCTTCCAACTTTCTTTTTATTCCTCAAAGGGTTCATCTGTTCCCAGCCTTCCAGCCCTTACGAATGCTTCCTTTTGCTTTTTGACTCGGCTCACAATATCCCTTGTTATCCAAGGTTCCCGAAACTTGCCAAACTTATCCTTCATCCTCACAGGAACATGCCGGTCCTGGGTACTAATCAACTGACGTTTGAAAGACTCCCATATGTCAGATGTTGATTTACCCTCAAACAGCCGCCCCCAATCGAAATTCTTCAGTTCCTGCCTAATATTGTTATAATTAGCCTTCCCCCAATTTAGCACCTTCACCCGAGGACTACTCTTATCCTTATCCACAAGTACCTTAAAACTTATGGAATTATGGTCACTGTTCCCGAAATGCTCCCCTAGTGAAACTTCGACCACCTGGCCGGGCTCATTCCCCAATACCAGGTCCAGTACGACCCCTTCCCTAGTTGGACTATCTACATATTGTTTCAAGAAGCCCTCCTGGATGCTCCTTACAAATTCTGCCCCATCCAAGCCCCTAGCACTAAGTGTCAATATAGGGGAAGTTAAAATCACCCACCACAACAATCCTGTTGCTTTTACATCTTTCCAAAGTCTGTCTACATATCTGCTCCTCTATCTCCCGCTAGCTGTTGGGAGGCCTGTAGTCAACCCCCTACATTGTGACTGCACCCTTCCTATTCCTGAGCTCTACCCATATTGCCTCGCTGCATGATCCCTCCGAGGTGTCCTCCGCAGTACAGCTGTGATATTCTCCTTAACCAGTAATGCAACTCCTCCACCCCTTTTACATCCCCCTCTATCCCGCCTGAAACATCTAAATCCCGGAACGTTTAGCTCCCAATCCTGTCCCTCCATCAACCAAGTCTCTGTAATAGCAACAACATCATAGTTCCAAGTACTAATCCAAGCTCTAAGTTCATCTGCCTTACCTGTTATACTTCTCGCATTGAAACAAATGCACTTCAGACCACCAGTCCCGCTGTGCTCAGCAATATCTCCCTGCCTGCTCTTCCTCTCAGTCTTACTGGCCTCATTCACTAGTTCCCCCTCAGTTATTTCACCTGCTGACCTACTGCTCTGGTTCCCACCCCACTGCCACATTAGTTTAAACTCTCCCGAGTGACGCTAGCAAACCTCGCAGCCAGGATATTTGTTCCCCTCCAGTTTAGATACAACCCGTCCTTCTTGTACAGGTCCCACCTGTCCCGGAAGAGATCCCAATGATCCAGATATCTGAAACCCTCCCTCCTACACCAGCTGTTTAGCCACATGTTTAGCTACACTATCTTCCTATTTCTAGCCTCACTGTCACGTGGCACAGGGAGTAATCTCAAGATTACAACCTTTGAGGTCCTGTTTTGTAAACTTACTACCTAACTTCCTGAACTCGCCCTGCAGGACCTCATCACTCTTCCTGCCTATGTCGTTCGTACCAATGTGTACCACAGCCTCTGGCTGTTCACCATCCCCCTTCAGAATGCCCCCTGCCTGTTCAGAGACATCCTTGACCCTGGCACCAGGGAGGCAACATACCAACCTGGAGTCTCTTTCACGTCCACAGAAGGGCCTATCTGTGCCCCTGACTATAGGGTCCCCCAGAACTATTGCTCTTCTGCGCGTTATCCCTCCCTGCTGAACAATAGAGCCAGCCATGGTGCCACTGCTCTGGCTGTTGCTCTTGTTTTCCCCTGATAAGCCATCCCCCCAACAGTATCCAAAACGGTATACATGTTAGAGAGGGGGACAGCCACAGGGGATTCCTGCACTGACTGCCTGCCCCTTCTAGCGGTCACCCATCTATCTGCCTGCACCTTGGGTGTAACCACGTCTCTAAAACTCCTGTCTATAATGCTTTCCGTCACCTGCATGCTCCTAAGTGCATCCAATTGCTGCTCCAACCGATCCATACGGTCTGTGAGGAGCTGCAATTGGGTACACTTCCTGCAGATGTAGTTGTCCGGAACGCTGGAAGCGTCACGGACCTCCCACATCTCACAGGTGAAACACTTTACCCCTCTAACTGACATTTCTAGCACTAATTACTAAATTAAATTACAATTAACTATATGGTCCCTCGCACTAGATTTCTCCTATAAATATTAAATACTAAATACAGTAATCTCCTCCCTCCGGTTTAGTTACTCTGCTACTTATTAATTAATTGCTTAATTGTGTTAATTAGTTTATCAATGTTTTATTTTCAAATTCAGTGCAGATTCCC
The DNA here is from genome assembly GCF_036365525.1 of Heterodontus francisci. Lineage (NCBI taxonomy): Eukaryota > Metazoa > Chordata > Chondrichthyes > Heterodontiformes > Heterodontidae > Heterodontus > Heterodontus francisci. Next base: position 110,153,489 of record NC_090376.1, read on the forward strand.
TACCAGTCAATCAGGTCACAGCTTTCCTGTGATGTCACTTTTTCAGTTTTTTTCTTTTTTTTTTCCACCCGAGGTAAGTTACTCTATATACTCACTGCTCCAGTACTCCGCCCTCCGAGTCTTCTCCCTGGAACTAGGCCGCGAATCTCTGAGGTAAGGTTTTTATACTTACCGCTCCGGTACTCCACCCTCTGAGACTTCTCCCTGGAACAAGGTCACGTGGGCTTGTGAGAAGCTTTCAGATATTAACGACTTAAAGGTAGGCATAGAGACAGACGACAAACCCCTAGTTCTCTTGCTTGATAAAAAGGAACTCACTAGGATGCCTCCATGAATCCAGAGATTCCAGTTGAGGCTAATGAGGTTTCTACAAAACAGTATACGTACAGGCAAGCAACAAATGACAACAGATGCATTGTCCAGAGCTACAGTCGACCGTCCAACACAACAGGATGTTAACTTCATTCATGAAATTGAGTCATATTCTCAGTTCACTGTTCCACAATAGCTGGCAAGTTCAATAAAGCTCCAAGAAATTTGCTATGCTCAGATGCATGATGAAGAATTCGCCAATATTGCAAGCAAGCTGGCCGCAGCAGCATCCCAGTGCTAAGAGGGTGAAAATCTTCTTTGAAGTCACTTTACTGTTGTGGATGATTTGCTGGTATATGATGAGAGATGATGATGCTAGGGTCATTCCAGGTAGACATCCTGGAGAAAATACACCAGGGTCATATGGGCATAACTAAATGTGGAGCACAGGCCCAGGTGTCCGTGTTGTGGCTGGGCATATCGAAAGATATAGAAGAAATTATTTCAAATTGCCAGGTATGTGCAGTGCACAGACAGGATAAGAGGAAACCCCTTATCTCGACCCAATTCCTAACCAGACTGGGAACTTCTGGTGATGGATCTATTCATGTTTAATGGAAAATCCTACCTGATTGTCATCGATTACTTTTTAAGGTGAATCGAGGTCAAAAATTTGTACACAACGACAACTGAAGCAGTCATTTGAGTATTACAAGAAATCTTTGCAACATATGGTATACCTGACCAGATAGTGTCCGATGACGGACCGCAATTTGCAAATGGCTATTTCATGTACTTTGCAAAAACTGTGGATTTGTACATCTTACAAGTTCCTCTAGATATTCACAATCTAACTGAGAAGCTGAGCAAGGAGTCAGAACTATCAAAGAACTGTTAAAGAAAAATCTAAATTTTCAAATGGCACTCCTGAACTACAGAACTACTCCATTGCTATGTGGATTAGTACCATTAGAACTGTTGATGAGAAGGAAACTTAGAACACAACTTCCAATCCTACCAAAAACGTTACTGCCAGGGCTACAAGTCCAGGATTATCAGCGAGTTTAAGACAGAGTAAAGTCTTAATGAAAGCAATAAGCCAATAATTATAATAGAAAATATGTACCAGGACCTACCTAAGTTGGCAGAAGGACAAAAGGTATGAACCAAAGCAGAGAAGGAGTAATCGCCAGATAGATGAGAATCAACTGCGATCTTATTTAGTACAAACTTCAGAAGGTACTATAAGAAGAAACAGGAGGAATCTTATTGCTATTCATCAAACACACCAATCAGCCGTACATTTGGATGAACCAGATGTTGAACCTGAAATTCAAAAAGCACCAGATACTACAAATCTCAATGAAGACCGTCCAAGTAAAGAAACAAGAGTCCAGAGAAAGACTACCAATCTTCTGCACCTGACAACCTCCTGACAGATTGAATCTGTGATGTCAGAGACTTGGGAGGAGATGGGGTAGTATGTAAAAATAATCTAAGTGAATATATAAAAATTATATATTTGGATAAAGACTTTGGGGAGATGTAGTATAAGGGTTTGAAAGGGTTAATGTTGAGAACGCGTAAAGAATACCTCCTACCATGATGATGTAAGAGATCACATGTGAGAGAGACTTGAAGATGCAGTATAGCTTCAGAGGAGTCACACAGACTGGTACGTAGTTATAATGTAATAAAGGTTAATGTTCTAAGTACTCAAGTCTAAGGAATCTCTCGAAGCAAGACTGACTAAGTATGTGAAGGTGACAGCATACCAACCAAACATACAACAGAATTCTGTTGCACATGCTGAATAATTCCTTGCCTTTCCATAAAATCCAGTTCGACTTTCAGTTTGTCCTGATGTAGATGCTACATTTTCTTTGTGGATCTATAGAAGGAATGGCACCATCTCTCACATGCCGAGTAGCATCTCCTCTGAAACTTCCCACAGTATTAAATCAATCTGAGTACATTTGTTGCAAATCCTGAATGGACTCAATTGGATCACATCTATTTTGATCATGTCTGTTGCACACGACTGATCTCATGGACTGTCACGATTCTCAGCTCACTAAATTTCAGCAGCTTTGCAACTGCTGGAGCATTAGTATCGACAATGCAGAAAATTTGCTGTGACCATGTAGAGTTTCCGTACCTGCACTCCAATATTGTTCCCATACAGTTGATCGGAGAACCGTTGTACGCAGAATGTCTTGCCTTTATAATTTGTATCATGGCTTCCCATCTTGCCAGGTACATATTCTTCAATATTCTCAGTGGCAAAATATTTGCACTTGCCCCTGTATCGACCTTGAGTTGCAACTTGTGCTGGCCACTCTTTTCTGGGCATATGATATCGATGATGGTGAATGCTTCCTGCTGAGTAACTGCATTCATCTGGTACTGTGTGGAAAGCTTGTTCACCATCAGTGCTCTCTTTATTGCTCACAACCTTGTCCATCTCATGGATATGTCTTTGTTTAGTTGGCATCCTACGAATGCATCCCTGTTTCTCCCACAAGGTGGTGTTTGCTTCTTGTCAGGTCATGGCCTGTTGTGACTTCTGAACAATTTTCCATTACCAGACCTCCTGCGAAGTGCCTTTCTTGCCACACACCTTCCAGTTATCCATGTAAGCTAGACAATTTCTTGGTTGGTGCATCAGACTGCACGTGCCACATATCTTGCCTTGTTGACGTGACCTGGTTACCTCATCTATGGCTGTTCCTCCAAGTGCTCATATGTACTGCCTGCTTACAAGTATGGCCTCAAATTTCCTGCCTTCTTTCAGGAGGCTTTCGATGTCATACCATTTTTCTCTGTCTAATAGCTCTTTCTGAAAAGCTTCTATTGAGGTAGATGCAAAAACCAATTTCATCATCTGTTCGGATAACTCCACTTCTGAGAAATCACAGACTTTTCCTTTTTCGCAATATCTGTTTATAAATTGACCTATGGTCTCCATGGACTGCTGCCTGTATGCCATCAGTTCCAGATGATGGATTCTAAAATTAATCTTGACCTTCAGCTGGTCCTCGAATGTAGTCCAGAGTCTCACTAGGTCCTTCTGGTCTGCTTCAGAGAGTCCTGACGTGTTGATACGATGCAGCCCATTGTTTCCAATTGCGATTTTTATTTTGATTGCTTACCTGTCAAGCTCTGTGACAGCAAGGTCCAAAAAATACAACTCCATGTGCTATTTGAAGAGTTGGAATTTGTGGAGGAGATCTTGGGCTTTCCAAATCATTGATGGTATTTGGTAGTCATGGTAACAAATTTATTTTCTGCAGGAGTCTTTGGCAGTAGTTTTCCACTTTAAATAACTCACTTTTTTTTACTTTGAGGTTTTCCTTGAAGGGAAAAGAAATTGCAGGTCTCCTGTGAGCACAGCTTCAGATATCATACACACCCTGTGCTCAGTGCAGGCTTTCAGCCTGCAATTGGGGGGACTTCACCCAGGAAGTAATTATGGCAGGAAAATACACCACACTCAATCTGCAGCCCTGACGTGAACCAACTCTGTTCACTTTTCCAGAGCCCGATTCCACCCAATTCCTGCCTTTTCTTGCCAGCGACTGTCGAAATAACAATCCCCTTTCGTGTACTCACACACTCCTGAGCACCAAATCACTCGACCCCTCGAGCCTGCTCCACCATTCAAAAAGATCATGGCTGATCTGATTGTAACCTGAACTCCACATATATGCCTATCCCGATAACCTTTCATCCCCTTGCTTATCACGTATCTATCTACCTCTGCCTTAAAAATATTCAAAGATTCTGCCTCCATCGCCTTTTGAGGAAGAGAAGTCCAAAGACTCACGACCCTCTGAAAGAAAGAAATTCTCCTCATCTCTGGCTTAAATGGATAACCCGTTATTTTTAAACAGTGACCCCTGGTTCTAGATTCTTTCACAAGGGGAAACAGCCTTTCTACATCCACCCTGTCAAGACCCCTCAAGATGTTATATGTTTCAATCAAATGTCTCATTCGCGATCATTGCTCCTGTTGAACACTGTTGCTGAGCCTCTCTGCAGTATGGCTATTTCGATGCATTCTGATACCTCCATGCTGTGGTCTTCAAATACACATCACCACCACTGCTGCCACCATATTATGTTATTGCTTTCTTCAACAATAAGGTAACGGTCAATCTTGAGTTGAATGGTAAAGAGTAGGTTCGCTATTGTGAAGTAATAAGTTTAGAAGAGAGCTGTATAATGCGCATGTGATTAGGGGACTAACACGACCCCAACTGAACTATTCCATGTTGGTTGGCTTCACTTCCTGTGATGATGTATGAAGTACTCAAACTGTTAAAGTAATATCACAACAGAGAGAACACCTGAAACAGATGTGATTCGCAAAGGATGAGGGAGTCATTGCAGCTCCCTCGATATCTGGCACGTATGTTGTGTTTACAAAACTAGTTGACATGAGGGGAACGGAAGCACTATCGATTCATGAAGACACATAGCTTATCTGACTGCACCTTGATTGCCACATATGTCCAATCACCCCCCGCACCTGTGGAAATCCTGCCACAGCAGCACAACCAACGGCCCTTTGGGTTTGAGTGGTCTTATCTATGGTAAAGTTGATATAATTGGTGGGCTTTGCAAACCAAGGCATAGGTGACCTGGGTGATGCAGTTGTGGGAAGCATACTGTGCTATCCTGGAGATGTCGCCAGCAGATTCATGGAAGGAGCTGGAGGCAAAGAAATTCTGGGTTGTGCTGACCTTGATGTCCACCAGCAACGCATGGCCAACAAGTCCTCTTGGGCAGAAGTCCACTTACAGGTGTTTGCAGGTGTATGCCATGACCTGCTACGAAAGCCTGTGTTTTCTGAGATACTGTTGTTCTGACATGTTCAGGAACCTCACCCTCTTTCTGTATATCCTGCATTGGGGTAGCATCTCCTCCAAGTTGAAGTTCTCTGTCAATTTTCTTTGTCTACTGGAGTGGCATGTTGCTGTGGGGAAGGCAGCTGCTGCTTCTTGTGTTGCAGCTCATGGTGCTACTGTTGCCCTTGTTGCTGTTGCCAGTGTGGCTGATCCTGTTGCTTTTGTGGACTAACCTTAAGAGAACCACCTTAAGAAGCTGTAAGTGAAGGTCAGCAGAGGAAGTGAGGTTGTGTCACATATGACCAGGGAGTTGTAGGTGTAACCTGACAGAGTAAGGTGTGTGCTGCTGTGACTCCTGTAGTATCTGTGTGTATACGTGTATATATTGTGTGAATGTCTATATATATATATATATATATATATATATTTATAATCATGATCCTGTCTTTTTGAGATCAGTAAGAGATCAGTACTTCTTTAAGGCAGCCAGCTTCAGATGTTACCCACTGAAGCTGCATTGTGGTTCCCTGAATACAACCATACAGAGAGGAACAACAGGACATACAATGTTGTCATTTGACTTTGAAAACTGGTTTTGCAGAGACACACAGTTGACAGACTGTTCTGGCATATGAAGGAAAGAAGAGATTGCTCCCTCAGTCTATTTAAACCATATTTATTATTCCCCCTCAGAATTCTGAAATGTCAAGTCAAATTAATTCTTTAAAAAAAATTGCTATTTGTTGATCTGCTGTGTTCATAGCTGGAAAGAAGAACAACACTTCAACTGCTGAACTAGACTGCTGAATGTCCTACAGTTGAAGAACCTGTTTTTTCTATCGGCCAACTGTGAAGACTTCAAGCAACCTTGGACTGCTTCTACATTGAAGATTCCATTTCGTCAGGAAGCATAATCTGAAAAGACTTTATTGTTATTTCTATTTTTTCAGGCAGCTAATTAAACACCAAACTACTGTCAGTTTGGTTATATGTATGCGAATGCGTGAGTTAGATTCTTTAAATAAGTTATAAAGTCTTTAGATATTGGTTTATCTTAGTGGTTAAGATTTTAGTTTTTTTCTAATAAACAATTAGTTTGTTGATATCTGAAGATACCTGGTTTGGTTCACCTCATTCGGGGGTTACTAGATTGTTCAATTCAGCTGCTGCTTTCTTTGATTTGAAAAGCTTAAAGATATGTATGATGTGACCTGTGGAGTGGCGGGACTGAATTGACAGTGTGTTACTCCCACCGCAATCAGAATTATATATATATTGAATGGGGCTTTGTCCTGAGCAGTCATGCCATAACATATTAATTGGGGCTCGCCTGCGATCGAATCATATTTAATTAGGCAGCTTGTGTCTGGGATCAGAATCAAACTAATTTGGTGCGCTTGCATTTAGAATCACATTAATTGCTTGTTTCTGCGATAACATACAAATTGGGGTCTTGCGTCTGACATCATATTAATTGGCATATCAATTGGAAACTCAATTGTTGGGATTTAAATCTAACACCAATTAAAAAGAAATAAAAGGAACCAGATTTCTTGAATAATAAGGTACAGTTTATATCATAGTAATGGCATTAGCGGTTGCAGCAGAGTTTTTGGGAAAGCAGTGAATTTCCCTGAGTGACTTAATAATGTTAACTAAGAACAAATTAAATGATTTGGCAGCAAAATTGGGGTTAGAATTGAAATTATGTGCCAAAAAAGCAGAGATAATTGATGTAATAGCCGAACATATGGAATTAGAAGAAGAAGAAGAAGAGGAACATGAGAGACAAGAAGGCAGTAGGTTAGAGAGTGATGCAGTGGTATTGGCAAGGATTCAGTTAGAAATGAAAAAAACTTGAAACAGAAAAAGAAATAGCAATAGCAATAAGAAAACTTGAACTTCAGAGGGAAAGTGAAAGAGAAGAGAGGGAATCTAGGCTAAAAGAGATGGAACTAAGACAATGGGGTAGTCTTAAATCCAGGGAAAATCCGGGTCAGGAAGAATCTGAATTTAGATCAGGACGCAGCGAAATATTGTTTATATTTATTCAAGCTCTTCCTAAGTTCAAGAAAGGGATGTAGAGACATTTTTCATATCTTTTGAAAAAATAGCCAAACAGATGAAATGGCTGAAAGAAAGTTGGACATTGCTGATGAAGGGCAGGTTGGTAGGCGGAGCTCATGAAGTTTATACCATGCTTCCTGAAGAGGCTTCTGCAGATTATGAGATGACAAAAAAGGCTATTTTTGCTGCATATCAGTTAATCCCTGAAGCTTACCGTCAGAAGTTTCAGAACTTACAGAGATTGGCTGGACAGACATATGTAGAATTGAGAGGGTGAAGCAAATTAATTTTGACCATTGGATACGGGCATTAAAGATAGAAACCACATGTGAGAACCTTTGAGAATTGATTCTCTTAGAAGAGTTTAAAAACTCCATTCCTTCAGTCGTGAGAACTCATATAGATAACCTGAAAGTTTTGAAAGCTAGGCAAGCAGCAGAAATTGCTGATGATTTTGAGCTTGTGATTAAGCCACCCCCATAAGCCCAAGAAGGATAGAAAGTGGGAGAGTGAAAGGAAGACAAGTAGCCGGGGACACAAAGGAACAGCTGGGAATGCCCCAGGATCACCACCTCAGGTCAGAAAGGAAGGTGCTGAGGGTAGAAGTGAGGTTCGCAAGCCAAAGTGTTATCATTGCCACAAAATGGGTCACCTTCGATCAGAGTGCTGGAAATTACGAGGTAAACCCCTCAGACTTGTTGGGGTATGCAGAGCAAGTACAGAGGAAAAGACTCTGACTGAGAGTATAGTAGACCAGGCTATAGCTTTAACAACAGTAGTGAAATCAGATACTAAAACTCTTCTTGACTGCGTGTGTACGAGTGAATATGTGAGCAGGTGCATTTGCAACAATTTCGGGATAAGGTATATTGATCAATAAATAACTAATCATCTGTTTTAAACCTACAAGAAAACCTGCCTCTGTCTGTTTATTTGACAAAAAAACCACAAAAGGGTTGAAACCCTAATAACAAAAAACACTTACAGCGGCAGTTGAACAGTGGGAACCACCCACACCCCTCACCATGTGGCCGTAACAAATTGTGGGCTCAAAGCCAGGATCTGAACTGCCAGCCAAATGAGCGACTTGGAAAATGGGAGGAAAAATTAACCTCTGAAATTATGGAAAAGCAAACAAACAGATTTTCTTGTGTTATTCTGTTTTGTTCTCCACAGAGCTAGAAACAAAAGAGATGGCCACATTTAATGCTAAGGAGTTTGTAGACCAGAAGGCATATCCCATGATAAGTTAAATAAGTTAAGTATTGAAGATTTATAAAGCTTAGCTTGAGAGATGGGAATCACTTTCAAACAAAAAGCAACAAAACCTAAGCTGGTGAAGAGTCTAGCTAACTACTTTAAACTTACCCTTGAATCAGAAGAACAAAGCATGGAATCAGAGTCTGAAAAAATAACTCTAGCTAGATTTAGTTGCAGTTGAAAATGGAAAAAATACAGTTGCAGTTGAAAACAGAGGAGATGCATTTTCAGAAGGAAAAGGAAGTGAGTGAGTTTCAAAAGGAAAAGGAAATATGGGAGTTTCACCCTCAAAAGGAAAGAGAAGAAAGGGAGTTTCAGAGGGAGAAAGAAGAAAGAGAGGTGAAACAGTTTGAGATACAAGGCTGCAAACCCGAAATGGAAATGCCACTAGTCATGTGAACCCTGTCCCCAATTCTGAGCAGAACCTTGATGGACTGATACACTCAACATTAGGGCCAAAATTTAATGAGCAGGAGGTTGTCATATTTTATCTCATTTGAGAAAATAGCTACCAGGTTAAAATGGCCGAAACAATTTTGGACTCTCCTCTTACAAGGCAAGTTTGTGGTAGGGTTTGTGAAGCTTTTTCCCTGCCATCAGAAGAGAGTTCCTCTGACGATGAACAAACTAAAACTGCAATTCTAAATGCATATGAGTTATAACCTGAAGCATATAGACAGAAATTTAGACAAACCAGGAAAAGACTTGGATAGACTTACATTGAATTTGACAGAATTAAACATCTGGCTTTCGATTGTTGGATACAATCTTTCAAGCTAGGACCCTCATATGAAAATTTAAGAGAAGTGATATTCCTGTAAGAATTTAAAAATAGCATCCCAGTTAGTGTAAGGACCCACATTGAAGAACAAAGAATTACAAGGATAAGAGAAGCAGCAAATAATGGCTGCGATATGAGTTAATACACAAATCCTGACTTCAGTTGAAATTTGGGTTTAGTAACTCTTCCAGGCAAGGGAGAGGTAGCAGGGATGCAGATGAAACAGAAATGGGATCAAGAGAAGAGAGTAGGGAAGGAAAACAGATCAGTCTCCAACTTTTAAAAGAAGGAGCCCAGATGATAAACCAATAGGAGCACACCCAATGTATTTCCAGTGTGTAAATTGGGCATATCCAGGCAACTGTTTGGTATTCCAAAAAAAACATTGCTGTTGTCAAAGCAGTGCCCATGGCTATGAAAGCAATAAGCATGTGTTCTAATATAACCCAAGAACAGAACACATGCCAGAATTTTTTACAAAGAGTAAAAATTACTCATTTTGTATCCCAGGCACCATGCAAAGCAATACCTATTGCTATGGTCAAGTGAGGAGGAGTTGAAGGGCATCCCTCTTTTCCCTCTCCTTGTTTGACCACAATAGATTTAATTCTATCTTAAAGTGGATGTACTGGCCAATTCAGTAGTGTTTGATTACTTACTTGCTGTGATCAGAACAAGAACCAACTGGACAGGTTTTCTTGAGTTAACAAAGAAAGAGGTTAACTTTATTGTACCTAAACTGAACTAATATAATAATAAAAAATGCACCAACTTTCACCCTCTCACACACACTGGAGGGTTACACACACACACACAAATAAGTTACAGAGTGGACAAACGTAGATTGGTTGAGTTAGAGTCCATAAAAAAGGTATACAGTCTGTGAAGTTTGATGATTTGGTTGGCTTCCAACTGAATTCAGTGGTCCTGAGGTTTTTAGTTTGAACAGGTAGATGACTGGTTTGGTGAGTCTCTTGGAGATAGCGATATGGATGATTTCCTCCAATGGGGTTTTTGATTGAAGCCAGAGTATGCAAAGGTGGTCAGTCAACAGGCAGGATTTGGAAGCATTCAAACTGAAATGGAGAGAGAGGGAAAAAGAGAGAGAAACCCCCACTTAAGGTCTGCTCATGTCAGAGTCCAGTTTCTTCTCTCTGTTGTAGAGAAAACACCAGCTTAAAACCCACAGATAGGGTGCAGCTTGTCACATGACAGTCACTCAGTAATTCAAACATAGCAGTTAGCAGTATTGCTCTGCTTGCTGAAAAGAACAGGTAGTACCTTTAAAATTCTTGGGTCTTGGTTCTTGTTGGAAATGCACAGACATTTTGACTCTCTCCTCACAGTCCTTTGCAATGTAGGATATAGTGTAGGAAACTAGGTGATCATTTTAAACTGCTGTCAGTCATCCTGTTTTAAATATTCTTTTTAAATTTCTTAAAAATATATATATAAATTCACATCTCTAGTCAGTGGACCAAAGAAAATTATCGTTCAACGAAACACTTTGGCGTAACACCATCCTCAGGAATACCGGTTGTTTTCAAACCCTACTGGCAGATAAGTTTACAGAAATAAAAACAGAAAATGCTGGAAGTACTCAGCAGGTCAGGCAGCATCTATGGAGGGAGAAGCAGAGTTAATATTTCAGGTCTGTGACCCTTCATTGGAACTGGTAGAAATGCCACTCAAAAGCAGAACAAATACAGTGGTATTAGTAAAAGGGCTTACTGGCAAATGTTTAAAGGTTCCTTTAGTTAAAGTTTACCTACAGAGTAAGTTGGTCTTCAGTGAAGTGGCTGTCAGGATCATTCTAAGCTTACCAGTGCATGGGGGAGATCTATTGCTGGACAATGACTTGACAGAAAGCACAGTATTGTATCAAGAGGGTCCAGAACAGTCCACAGAAACGAGAGAAACTATGGGGAACAAACACAATCCTGCACAGCTGCAGAAGGCTGAGGAACAATGCAGTTGAGACATGGCCTCGGGGTGCCAAAGTTATCGAGGTATCAGATTCCCGACTGCGGTCAGGACAATGCGGTCTCCTCTACATTGGGGAGACCAAACGTAGATTGAGTGACCACTTTGTGGAACACCTCCGCTCAGTCCGAAAACATGACCCTCATTTCAATACACCCCTCTGCTCTCATGCCCACATCTCTGTCCTGGGCTTGCTGCAGTGTTCCAGTGAACATCAACGCAAGCTCAAGGAACATTGCCTCATTTATCGATTGGGCACGCTACAGCCTACTGGACTGAACATTTAGTTCAATAATTGAGAGCGTGACTGGCCCTCCTTTTTTATTTTTATTTTTTTATTTTTATTTTATTTTTGTTTGTTTCATCATTCATTTTTTACCATGTGCCTGCCCACTGTTTTTTTTTCATGTTTGTGCTTTTGACCCGGGCTTTTCATTATTCCATCGTTTAACACCCTCTCTGTGCTAACGCTTTGTCTTTCACCACACCATTAACACACCATTTGCCTTTGCTCCATGACCCTCTGGTCAGTTATTCTCTGTGACCCTCTGTCCTATCAACACCTTCCGTTTTGTTATCTTTTGCCCCATCCCCGCTTTATTTGCTTAAAACCTATTATATTTCTAAACTTTGCCAGTTCTGATGAAAGGTCACTGACCTGAAACGTTAACTCTGCTTCTCTCTCCAGATGCTGCCAGACCTGCTGAGTATTTCCAGCATTTTTTGGTTTCATTTCAGATTTCCAGCATCTGCAGTATTTTGCTTCCATTATCAGATTCCCAACCTCGTTTTGAAAATCTGGCCCAGTGTCTCTGAATCTCTCTTTGATGACTATCCTGATTGTATTTCTAATTGCATAAAACCTATTAATTTATTAAATCTTAAACTTTGGCATTTAACACATTAACAGTGTTAATGCGGCACAGTGGCGCAGTGGTTAGCACCGCAGCCTCACAGCTCCAGGGACCCGGGTTCGATTCCGGGTACTGCCTGTGTGGAGTTTGCAAGTTCTCCCTGTGTCTGCGTGGGTTTTCTCCGGGTGCTCCGGTTTCCTCCCACAAGCCAAAAGACTTGCAGGTTGATAGGTAAATTGGCCATTATAAATTGTCACTAGTATAGGTAGGTGGTAGGGAAATATAGGGACAGGTGGGGATGTTTGGTAGGAATATGGGATAAGTGTAGGATTAGTATAAATGGGTGGTTGATGTTCGGCACAGACTCGGTGGGCCGAAGGGCCTGTTTCAGTGCTGTATCTCTAATCTAAAACATCATCATTGGAAACTTGGGTCATAAAATGGAAACCAGCATGGATTTGTTAAAGGTAAATCATGTTTCATAACTCTCAACAAAGCTATCTTCCAATGTGAAAGAAAGATTCTATGAGAAGGATGCACCATCCGTGGCTAACTAAGGAAGTTTCGGGTGGTATCAAATTGAAAGAAAAGGCATATAATTCTGCAAAGATTAATGGTAGGCCAGAAGATTGGGAAAAGTTTGGAAACCAGCGAAGGATGGCTAAGAAAATAATAAAGAGAGAGAAATTAGAGGATATAAGAGTAAACTAACAAGAAGTATAAAAACAGGCAGTAAAAGCTGCAAATATATAAAAAGGAAAAGAGTAGCTAAAGTGAGCTTTGGTCCCTTACCGGATGTGACAGGAGAATTAATAATGGGAAACGAGGAAATGGTCAAGAATTTGAACAAGTATTTTGTATCTGTCTTCACAATAGAAGACACAAAAAGCATCCCAAAATTAATAGAAAGTCAAGATGCAAAAGGGAGGGAGGAACTTAAAACAACCACTATCACTGGAAAAAAAAGTACAAGGAAAACTAATCGGACTAAAGGCTGACAAGTCCCCTGGACCTGATGGTCTGCATCCTAGGATCTTAAAAGAAGTGGCTGCAGAGATAGTGGGCTGAATTTGATGAGCCCACCGCTGATCCCGGGGAACCTGTGCCCATTTTGCTTAGGGGAGCCAAGGGTCCCCTCAATCATGTGGCGGCGGGTGGGAGGCGAGTCATTGACTTTGGACTCAGGTGACTGCAGGACAGGTGCTGGCACCATCTTTAAGGGTCTGCCGGCCCTGCATTCACTACTGTCCTGGACATATTGTCAGCTTGGTGCAGCCTACAACATTGTCCGACTGGGTTCTGTAACCACCCCCCACCCACCGAGCAGGGCAAAAGACGATGTCCAAGCCAAAGAGACAGGGTGGCCCCATAATTCAGTGATGCCTCTCTGCAGATGCTCCTCCAAGCTGCAAGGGAAATGCGGGAAGTTCTCTGCTGTCTCGATGGCAAGAAGAGATCTTCCCTCCTGACCAAGCAGGTCTGAGTGGAGATTGCAGAGGAGCTCTGCAGCTGTGGGATCACCCAGCGCAAATGGGTCCAGTGCAGGAAAAAGGGTCAATGACCTATTGTGTTCTGCCAAGGTGAGTGCCCCATACCGGTCGCCTACTTGAGGCTTGCATGTAAGTATGCAAGATGTTTCACAAAATTGAGGGGGGGGGTGGTTGGCGGGGGTAGCAGTGATGTGGTGTTGGTTGAGTGCCTAGGGTTCTGTCTCTTCATGATGGATGCATGGCTGTCTCTCAGCCACAGGCCACCTTCCTTCATAGCTCATCCCCCTTAACTCGCATGACAACGAGTGTCTGCATGAGAGACATCAGATTCCCTCGTAGGGGATGAGGAGCAGAAGTGAGCTGAACTATCATGTTGATCTTTGTGCCATTCTCTACCATCCCCATCCTTCCTCTTGCAGGACAAGAGGACCCATAATTAGAGAGAGATGTCTCAGATAGGCGGAAGACTCCCAGATGCTCGTCGACTTATCTCTGCTGAGGAAGAGGACATGGAGCTGGCAGGCACCAAGGGCAGCTGCTCAATAGCCAAAATGAAGATTGGAGTCCCTGCTCAAGAAAGTGAGGATTGACTCCTATTGGCATGCGCATCAATATTGGAGACCCACATAACGCGTGGTAGGCATCAGGAGAACAGCACAGTCTAACCTACATATATTTGTGCTCTCTCATGCAGGTCACCATTTTCAGGTGTCTGCAACCACTGGGGGACAGCCGTCCACCTCTGAGGAGGAAGACAACTCAGAAGAAGCAACATCCCATGATACTCTTGCACCCTCCACCAGCACAGACACTTTCACCTCGTGGGTAACTGCTCAGGTTTAGAATCAGGAACACAAGCTGGTGAGAGCACCACACATGCATGCGAACAACTGGCAGAGGCTAAGACAGCCAAGGCCACTGACAGTCGGAGGACTGTAGGTGGCCAGGTCCTTGCTGAGCCCCAGGATGATGACGAACCTCTGGTGTCAACAGCACAGGGCAAGCTAGAGTTGCAGAGAGGGATAGGGCAAAATCTGGTGGAGATGCCAGAGGTCATGCACAGCCATGAGCGCACGATGGAGGATTCCATCCATGCCAATAACTGCTGCCATTTCTCAGGCCTATGAGCACAAGACTTCCCCCATCAAAAGGTTGGTGACCCTCATGGAGAACAAGATCCCATAGATCTGCACTGAGCTGCACACCATCACCTTGGCCATGAGCTTGACACAGCAATGACAAGTCAATAGAAGGAACAGAAGCCCAGATGTTTCTGAAGCTCCTGGTCCTTCTCTGGTGAGCAGCGAGGCTCAAGAGAGCCTTCAAAGGGAGAAGGAGAGGCTGACAGCCACATCTGGGGGCTCCCCTCAGGGAACTTTGAGTTTGGACACCGGCTCCTCAGCCCCTCTGCCCCGGCTCCAGCGGCCACAACACCAGAGGAGAGTCCTGCACCAGTCCAAGACACCCTCAGGCATCCTAGGCCTTCCAGGCCTCAGGCAACCAGAGGACACCCACCAAAGTCATCACAGACCAAGGGGCAGCCTGCCTCCAGCCCAGCTGCTGCCACCAGGATCACGAATGTATTAAAATGAGCATATAGCAACACTTTGGGTTTCACAGGTGAAGAACATACATTTTGTGTTAAATAATTAAAAGCTCCTTTGTTCAAATCCATTAGGCTTTATTGTCTGAAAGCCATGTGCCATTAAGCCTTAATTGTGAGCTGATGACTTAACCCCTTCCCCCTTAGGGCTATGCCAATGAAATCACAGCCCTCATTAACATGCCAATGTGATGAGAGCCTCCATTAGCAAATGCTGTCCTATGGGCACCAGTGCACATTGCCCATCCGCAGCAAGACAGGAACCACAAATGGAAAGGAGGCGACAGAGTTCAGACATTAAGGTGAGCCTTTATTTCACTTTCTGTGAATGGACACCAGGATGGCTATGAACGAGCAGTTGTGAGGTTGCCTCCTTCGCACGTTACGCTACCCATCTGGCCTCCTGCCTTGGTACCTCAGGATGTGCCAATTCTGTCGGCGGAGTTGCTCATGGACCTCAGAGCCCAACCTTGATGATGGCCCACCCTCTGTTCCAGAAGTTTTGAACAAACAGACCCATCACACAGCAGTTTTCCAACCCCATACTGACCACCCCACCTCCCCAAACACATATTTCGCTTCCTTGCAGAGCCCCCGGTACCCCAGAGCCCCCAGATCATTGGACCACTTTGCAGAGCCTGCTGCAATGCTCCCCTACAATGGCCTCCAAACCACCACCCCCCCCCTTCCCCTATACAGCAATGCTCAATGCTGCCTACCCATCACGTAAATGTGCCCTCTTGCCTCAGTGCAACTAGATTTTACTGATTGTGAATCCGGAAGCATATTAGTGCCTCCCAACATTCACAAAATTGCTCATCGATCATTAAATCACTTTTAATAATATTTAAATACATTTAAATCAGCATTTCAACAATTTAAAATAGGTTCCCGTCGCGCTGACAGTGCCGCCATTGTGCCTTCCCGCCACTGACAAAATCCGGAACTGATATCACAATGCCGGATTTTTGAGAAGACAGCTGCGTTTTGATTCTCCACCCCATCATGCCACCATTCCCGCCCTCGATAGCCGCACAAAATCCTGCCCAGTGGATGCATTGGTCGTAATCTTCCAAAATTCCCTAGTTTCTGGAAAGCTCCCAGCAGATTGGAAAACCACAAAGGTAATACCTCTAATTAAGAAAGGAGGGAGAAAAAAAAGCAGAAATCTATAGGCCAGTTAGCCAAACATCTGTCATTGGGTAAATGCTGGAATCTATTATTAAGGAAGTAGTAGCAAGACATTTAGAAAATGATAATACAATCAAGCAGAGTTAACATGGTTTTATAAAAGGGAAGTTATGTATACAAATTTATTAGGGTTATTTGAGGATGTAACAAGCAGGGTGGATAAAGGGGAACCAGTAGATGTAGTGTATTTAGATTTCCAAAAGGCTTTCTATAAGGTGCCACATAAAAGGTTACAACACAAGGTAAGAGCTCATAGTGTTGAAGGTAATTTAATAACATGGATAGAGGATTGGCTAACTAACAGGAAACAGAGAGCTGGGATAAATGGGGCATTTTCAGATAGGCAAGCCATAACTAGTGGAGTCCCACAGGGGTCAATGCTAGGGCCTCAACTATTTACAATCTATATAAATGACTTGGATGAAGGGACCAAGTGTATTGTAGCCAGATTTGCGGACTATACAAAGATAGGTAGGAAAGCAAGATGAGAGGAGGACACAAAGTGTCTCCAAAGAGATATAGGTAGGTTAAGTGAGTGGGCAAAAATTTGGCACTTTGGTGGGAAGAATAGAAAAGCAGAATATTATTTAAATGGAGAGAGACTGCAGAAAGCTGCGGTACAGAGGATCTGAGTGTCCTTGTACATGAATCACAAAAGGTTGGCATGCAGGTACAGAAAGTAATTAGGAAGGCAAATGGAATATTGGTATTTACTGCAAGGGGGATGGAATATAAAAGTAGGGAAGTCTTGCTACAACAGGGCATTGCTGAGACCACACCTAGAGTACTGAGTACAGTTTTGGTCTCCTTACTTAAGGACAGATATACTTGCATTGGAAGCAGTTCAGAGAAGATTCACTAATCTGATTCCTGGGATGAAGGGGTTGTCTTATAGGAAGGTTGAGCAGGTTGGGTCTATACCCATGGGAGTTCAGGAGAATGAGAGGTGATCTTATTGAAGCATATACGATTCTGAGGGGGACTGACATGGTAGATGCTGAGAGGATGTTTCCCCTCATGGGGAAATCTAGAACTACGGGGCATTGTTTCAAAATAAGGGTTTCTCTTTTAAGACAGAGTCGAGGAGGAATTTCTTCTCTCAAGGGTTGTTACTCTTTGGAATTCTCCTGCCCAGAGAGCAATGGAGGCTGGGTCATTGAATATTGAAGGCTGAGTGAGACAGATTTTTGATCTACAAGGAAGTCAAGCGTTATGGGGGACAGGAAGGAAAGTGGAGTTAAAGCCACAATTAGATCAGCCATGATCTTATTGAATGTTGGACCAGGCTCATGAGGCCAAATGTCCTACCCCTGCTCCTATTTCTTATGATCTTATGAACTTGATTGAGTTCTTTGATGAAGTAATGGAAAGGGTTGATGAGGGTAGTGTGGTTGAGGTTGCTTGTATGGACTTTCAAGAGGTGTTTGATAAAGTATCAGATAATAGACTGGTTAGCCAAAGGAGTAGTGGCTGGGTGGATACAAAATTGGCTAATAGATAGAAAACAGAAAGTGGTGGTGAATGGTTGTTCATCAGATTGAGGGAAGTGTGTAATGGTGTCCCTCAGCGATCAGTGTTGGGACCATTGCTCTTTCTAATATGTATTAAAGACCTGGACTTGGGTATTCAGGGCATACCTTCAAAGTTTTCAGATCACATGAAATTCAGGAATGTAGTCAACAGTGAGGAGGATAGGATAGACTTCAGAAGGACTTCAGACAGACTGGTGAAATGGGGAGACATATGGTAGATTGAATTTAATGCAGAGAAGAGTGAAATGATTCAATTTTGGAGGAAGAATGAGGAGAGGCAATATAAACAAAATGAAATTAAATTTTATTGACTCTCCTCATTCTTCCAACTAAACTTTTAAAGGGGATCCAGCCTTTAAAGGTGACAGAACAAGTTGAGAAGACTGTTAAAAATGCATACAGGATCTTTGGCTTAATACGTAGTGGTATAAAGTACAAAAGCAAAGAATTGATGCTAAACCTTTATCATAACAATGGCTAGGGCTCAGCTGGAGTATTGCGGTAATTTCTGAGCACCACACTTTAGGAAGGATGTCAAGGCCTTAAAGAGATGCAGACATATTTACTAGAACGGTACTAGAGTTGAAGGAGTTCAGTTGCGTGGAAAAATTAATGAAACTGGCCTTGCTCTCCTTAGAGCAATTTAAAGCAGTTTAAAGGAAGATTCATAAACGATGTTCAAAGTCATGAACATTTTTAATGTAGTAAATAAGAAGAAACTGTTTCCAGTGGCAGAAGGGTCAATAACCAGAGAATACAGATTTAAGGTGGTTGGCAAAAGATCCAGAGGCAACATGAGGAAAAGAAAATTTATGCAGCGTGCTATTATGATCTGGAATGTATTGTTTGATAGGCTGGCGGTAGCAGATTCAGTAATAATTTTCAAAAGGGAATCGTATAAATACTTGAAGGGGAAAATGTGCAGAACTATGGGAAAAGAGAATGGGTAATGAACTAATTGAATAGCTCTGTTGAAGAGGTGGAAAATGCATAAGGAGTTGAACAGCCTCTTTCTGTGCTGTATGATTCTAAATATCTTTGGTTCTGTAATTCTATTTTTCTGTAATACTATGGGCAGGATATGAGCTTGTTGTTGGGGTGGGAATAAGGATGCTGTTTAAAATTTGGAAGTACAGGTTTCTAAACGCCTGCAGTTTTAACATTTTATTCTATGGGTGTCCTGCCCACAGCCAGCAAGATCTTACAGATTGGCTGCTTGTCGGGCAGGAGATCCTGCATCTCAAGGCCATAGTGCAGCTGGGTTGAGAGCAGGTAGGTCTAGTGGGGATGGGGAGTGAGAGTTGGTGAGATTGTGGGGGTGGGTGGCACAGTGTGAGGATACAGTGATTCAGGGATTCTGCATTTCTGTGATTCTGTGGTGCAGTGATTCTGTGATTTTATAATTCTGTGAATGTATGCTTTTAAAATTCTGTGGTTCGATGATTCTGTAATACTATTGGCTGAATTTTGTTTCTGATGGTGAAGTCCCACTGCCCGGGCCAAAAACAGGAGCTGACCGCGCTTTGGCCAACGGTGGGACCTCGGGTGGCATATTGCCGACGTCAGCCAATTAAAAGGTTGCTACCGGGGCTACAGTGCAATTAAGGGCGGCGGCCTGTTCCCAAGAGCTGCTGGCCCAATCAGAGGCTGGCAGCTCAGCAGGCTCAGCAGTGCCACTGCTAGATGTGGTCACTGCCGAGGCTGCAACACCAGGAAGAGGGCACGTCAATGGTGATGTGCTCATGAAGTGTGGTTGGGGGTAGCCAGTGCCAGAAGGCAGGCCCTGGCAATTGGGGGGGGTGTCATTGAGCACCGGTGGCGCGTTGCCATGAGGATGGTCATTGCTGTCCGGAGGCCCCATGGTGGGCCATGGAATGCCCAAAAGGCAGGCACCACCACCACCACCCCCAACCCCACCCCCCAGGTTTCTCTGGGCAGTCTTCCCACGCAACAGCGGGATTTCCTGACGAGCAAAATGCCCATGGAGGTGGGAAGTGGCCCTTAATTGCCCACCTATGTGGCTCAATTGACCATCCAGCGTATGGCCAAACTGCCAACTTTCCCACCACTGGTAATATGGCAGGGCGGTGGGAAGACGTCGGGCTCCCCTCCTAACATCTTTCCCAGCCATTTTGCCAGAACTCCCGCCTCCCAGCTTGTCGCCAAAGGGCCAGGAAAATTCAGCCCTATGACTCAATGATTCTGCAATTCTGTAATTCTATGATCCTGTGATTGTGTAATTCTGTGTTTCAGTGATTGTGTGATCCTGTGATTCTGTAATTCTATGCTTCTTTCATTTGATAATTCTGTGATTCTGATTTCTACGATTATGTGATTTTGTGATTCTCTGATTCTATTGGCTGGATTTTATGTCGGTACGGGATCCCGGTGATGGCCTGAAGGCGGGGGATGGGGGTGGGGTGCTGTCCACAATGCCTCGGCCTTTTATCGGATCCCCAGCCGCATTCAACAGCAGGTAGGTAATTAACTACCTGCCATCAGGAATGCCATCACCTTTGTGGCTGGATTTTATCATGGGCTTTGGGACCCCGTGTCAGAACCCAATTGCTATCCTGAGCGTGCACTTGTCAGCAGTGGAAACGGCTCAGTAATATTCCTGGAGGCAGCCTCCTAACTGGCTCCTATTGGTTCCGATTAAGGACGGCGGGCAAGCTGTGGGGCCTGCAACTCTGAAGCCTCAGCAGTCCCAGCGAGAGGGATGGGTACTGCTGAGGCAGCTTGGAGATGGTAGGGACACCTCAAAATGGAGGTGTCCTCTCAGAGGGGAAATTTGAATTTAATATTCCAGACAGCCAAGAGGAAGGCTCCGCGAAAGGAGGGAAACCCTCTGGACGCAGCATCAGGTAGTGATGGGAAGCCTTTCCTCCCTGTCACCTCCTCTTTGAAGCTCTGATGGCCCCCAAGGTTGGTTCATAGAGGAACTCATGGAGCTCATGGCCTCCACACGCTAGGTGATGGGGGGAGGGGTTGTGCTCTGCTGCCTGCAAAATGCCAGTGGCCCAAAAAAAAACTACCCCAATAGGAGAATGAACTTTTAAATATGGCTCCCAGCCCACTCCTGGAAAGCTTCCCCAGCAGCAGGAATGCATTGGAAAGTCTTCCTGACACAGTGACCAGCCCCCCAGCTGCCCTGCCCGTTCCCCTGGGTCTGGTAAAATTCTGCCCTATCAAAATCATAGGGCTGAATTTTATCAGCCCATCGTGGATCCCGGTGGTGGCACCGAATGAGGGTGACACATGAGGCCGTCCAACTGCGATCACAAGGCGGCCGGCTCCTTTGAAACGCGAGGTGCGAGGCCCGTCCCATTGGAGGATGGGGCGGGCAACAAAATGTCAATGGTGTCGTCAGCTGAGGTGAACACAGATGCTGGCATCATATTTAAATCACTGTCAGCCCTGCTTGAACTGCTGCTTCATTTGTTGAGTTTGATGCTGGTTTGCCTTCATGCTGCTGACCCCACTGCCTGGAGACCCTGTGCTGCTGAGCCCCTGCCTGGAGACCCTGTGCTGGTGACTCCCCTGCCTGGAGACCCTGTGCTGCCGAGCCCCTGCCTCGACACCCTGTGCTGGTGACTCCCCTGGCTGGAGACCCTGTGCTAGTGATTCTCCTGGCTGGAGACCCTGTGCTGCCGAGTCCCTGCCTGGAGACCCTGTGCTGGTGACTCCCCTGGCTGGAGACCCTGTGCTGGCGAGCCCCTGCCTCGACACCCTGTGCTGGTGACTCCCCTGGCTGGAGACTCTGTGCTGCTGAGCCTCTAGATGGAGACCCTATGCTGCTAACTAAGGCCTCATAGGGTCAGGAGCTGACCGGGAACCACGAGGGACCCATGGTTTAGAGATGCCTCTCTGTGGATTCCCCTCCTGGCCTAAGGGAAAGGTGTGAGATCCTCTTACCAAGATCTGCAGGAAGAAATCCTTCTGCCTGACCAAGCAAGTCTGGATGGAGATAGCAGAGGATGTCAGCAGCTGTGGGGGGAGTCATCTTCCATAACTGGGTACAGTGCCACAAGAAGGTCAATGGCCTCCTTCACTCTGCCAAGGGTGAGTCTTCTATACCCATTTCATCATTAGGGCTTGCATGTGGCCACGTGGGAGGGAGCATGACATGGTCAGGGAATGGCTGCAAAGAGGGTGGCAAGCAACCGAGGCAACAGTAGATCATGTCCATGTGATCAGGGGTGGGTGGGGGAGGCCTGCCGGGCTATTCAAATGAGCCACCGCATGGAAGATTGCGGCAGCTCCACCATATGCAGACGGCACCAGCGGGCAGCCGTTTTTATCGCCCACCGTCGACATCGGTGGTGGGCACAGAAGATCCAGCCCCCTGTTTCTGCTCACAGGAGAAAGTGGCCCACAGCACTAGGGAAAGGGTGAAGACTGGAGGTGGAATCCTGGACATCCGAGAACTGACCCCGGCAGAGAAGGCCAAACTAACGGGCTTCCATTCCATAGCAGACGGAGAGACTGGAGTGTACACCCAAGAGATTGCGGAGGCATTGTGTTCATGTGTCCACCGCTGCCCTTCTAGAGATCCAGATCACACATGGTTGGCATCGGCAGATCCATGTGGCAGAACCCTTAAATGTTTGTGCTTTCTCATGCAGGTCATGGCACCTCAGAGGGAAGATTGTTTGCTGGCACCACTGGAATTCTGTCGTCCACTGAGGGTGAGGAGGAAGAATCCTCAGAGGGTGCACCGTCACACTATTCCCCTGCTCCCTCCACCAGCGCAGGTACTCTCATGTCCGTGGGTGTACACTTGGGCTTAGATGCAGGGTCACAAGCAGGTGACAGCACCACACATGTGTTCAAACAGCTGAGAAAGGCTGTAACAGTTGAGGCCACTGATAATCAGAGAACTGTGGGAGGCCTCACCCATGCTGAGCCCCAGGCTGATGATGAAGAGAACATGTTGGAGTTGCAGAGAGAGGTCAGGGAACATCTGGCAGAGAAGCCAGAGGACATGTGCAGCTATGAGTGGATGATGGAGGAGTCTATCCATGCCATGAGTGCTGCCATGTCTCAAGCGTGTGAGCGCATGGCTTCCTCCATTGAAAGGTTGGCGACCCTCCTGGGGAGCCAGATCCTGAACATGTGTCAGACCTTCTGTTACAACCAGGTGAGAAAGAGGTCTAGTGTTCCCTTCCAGCCTTCAACTGGCCTTACTGTAACAGGGTTTAATTTTTAAAACACCGTATTTTAGCCCCCCCTTGGTGAATCCTTGTTCACCGCTTTCCAATTATAAGGCAAAAAAAAAGCACAAACAGGTTTTCTTAGGTTTAAAGAAGAAAAGTTGAAATTTATTAAACTTAAAGTCTAATTTGGTTAACGCCTACGGATTCATGCCGTACCCCCACGCGAGCATGCATACGCGATATACACATGCAAATAGAGAAAAGATCAGAAGAAAAATAAAGTGGAAAAGTTTGAGGCAATAACTGAAGAGTTTTTGTTACTGTTCTTCAAGCTCACTGTAGAGTCCTTGATTGTAGGTAGATCTTGCTTTTCGTTGGGGCTCAGTATTCTTCTTAAACCTTTTTTGTTGTAGGAGACTTTTCTCTCTTGGGGTTCATGTGACTTCAGTGTATTCAGAAGCTTGTGAGAGAGAGATGGGAGCAGACAGACAGACAGGAGGTTTTCTTCAGTCCAGGAGCATTCTGCTTTCTGCAGGCTGTCAGTTCAAACTGTACAATTCAGAAGCCCCCAGTTGCCAAGCAGATTAATCATGTGATTAACTGGTCTGACCACGTCTTGGCTCTGTGTATTTTATCATCTTAGCAGGCAATGGAATGCGCTTCCCTGCCTTCAATGTCTGTTAGTGTGTAAATGTTTTTTTTCCAGTCAAGGTTGGGCAATCCTTGTAACAGGCCTTCTCTTCTTCCCAGCAACAATTTGAAATTTAATGTCCATGTAGTGAAATTAATATGCCTCGTTCTTGGCAGGTTAGGGCCTGCATGACACCTGCATACTATTGTCTTGGCCATGAGCTCAATGCAGCAGTGGCAAGGTGAGAGGGGGAAGAGTTACTTTCTGTCTTCTCCAGGTCCTTGTCCTTCGGTGGTCAGTAGAGAAGTTCAAGTGAGCCTTGAAAGGGAGAAGGAGTGTCTGACCTATACATCTGGGGCTGTCCTCAGGGTGCTCTGAGTGTGGACCGCGGCTCCTCAGCACCTGCGCCAGTAACCCCAGCTGTGCAGGAACCCCACAGCTAGCCGGGCCCTTGCAGGCTTAAGACAGCCAGAAGACGCCTGTCAAAGTCATCCAAGGACACGGGGCAGCGCATTCATCAGCCTGACTTCACCTCAGCTGCCAGCATAGGCCAAAGGCTTTGTAGTAGCCAATGGAAGCGTGTGAGAAAGAGCACCTAGACACATTTGGGGTTTCACGGGTGTGTGCAATTTGGTCTTGTTATTGGGTATTGTAAACATTTCAATAAACGGAGGTCACTTTCATTGTTGAGAATTTCTCATGCTTTCCCTGCTGCCCTGTCAGAGACCTTCACATTTGGTCTCTCAATGGGCTGTCAGTGCAGGGGCAGGCTGCGCATGGGCACCTTTTCAGCTTTGCACATGTGCCTGGTGAACCTGGGCGCAAGGCACGGGAGTGCAATAGGAAATAGGTGACATGTGGAATACGGTGACGTGAGTATTTATTGAGCTTATTGAGTTCACTTGGAACAGGCATCATGGTGGCAGTAACCGCGTATGTATGAGATTGTCCTGAGCCTCCCTCGTGCATCCCTCAATTGCTCTTGCCTAGTACATGGAGTACATGGCTTCTTCATTCTGCACTGCCTGCTCAGCATAATCCTCCACATCCTCCTCATTGGATGAGGAATGGTAATCAATCATGTCCTTTTGATGCAAGGCTTCCCCCATTTGCAGTGCTAGATTGTGCAGAGCACAGCAGACCACCACGTTATGCAAGACCCTCACTGGGGCAGACTGCAGGACTCCACTGGATCAGCCCAGGCACTGGAATCCCAATAGCCTGCTCGATGGTCACTAGGGTGGACCTATGGCAGGTTTTAGACCTCTCCTCTGCTGCAGAATGAAGGTTCCTCACAGGCATCAGTAGTCATGTGTTCAATGGGTAGCCCTTGTCTCCAAGAATCCTTCCCTGAAGGCAAGAAGGGGCCTGAAAAGCTGTGGAACCTGGGACTACCGAAGTATGTAGGCATGGTGCCTGCTTCCTGGAAGTGGGCACACACCTGCAGGAAATACTTTTGGTGGTCGCAGACCAGTTGAATGTTGATGTAATGGAAGCCCTTCTTGTTGATGAAGGCAGCTGGCTGGTCTGTTGGAGCCGTGATGGCCATATGCATGTAATCGAAGACACCTTGCATCTGGGGGAATCCAGTGATGGCCCTGAAGTTGATGGCCATCTCGGCCTGACTGTCAGGGTCGATCTGGTAGTGCACATAGTCACTGGCCCTCTTGAACAAGGCATTGGCTACCTCCTTGATGCAGACATTGTGCTGCTGCCTGTGAGACACCACACATGTCCCCATTGGATCCCTGTAAAGAGCTGGAGGTGTAAACGTTCAGTGCCACAGTGATCTTCAGTCCCACAGACATTGGGTGTCCATCAAAGCCCATGGGACGCAGCACATCCTGCAGCATGGTGCATAAGTTGGTGATGGCCTCCCGAGAGAGTCAGTCTTCGCTGACACCGCCGCTCAGACATTTGGAAGAAGCTAAGGCGAGTCCGGTACACTGTCTACTGTGGAAAGGCCCTTCTTGGCACGGCTGGCTGCTGTGGCTCCCCGGTCGGTCTTCACCAGCTTGCCCGGCTGCTGCCTGGCCCTGCTTGCCTCTGAGTCTCTGCTGCACACCGCGGGGATCTACAAATACTCGGTGTATGAGAACCATGCCAGCTGGTTGCTCCCTGTCCTGTGCATTGTCCCTGGAGAGAGGACCTTGCCTTTGGAATTTTCTCCTTGCTACTCCCCTCTGAACATGAGCTAATGCCACTCAGAGCCACCCCCGCAGCGTCCCCACCACCCGAGATGAAACCCACCCTTTCCTCAAGGGCTGAAACCCCTCTGTGCCCACCCTTGCCATGATTCCTGCATTGTGATTGGGCAATGGCCGCTGCACCTCCCTTTCCCTTCCTGCAAACATCCAACGCTCCCCCTGGGGGCTTTCCATGGGCAGCACTGAGGCCTTACCTTGGCACCGCCACCTTTAACTGGGTCAGGATCAGAAGGCACATCATCCCCGTGTGCCATTGGTTAAATTCAAAACCATGCATAAAATCAAAGTGAGGTCCGTGCAAATATGTATTAAATACCTTCTCAGCAATTCAAAATACAGTCCGGCCGCATTGGAGCAGCAACGCCAACTTGGACCTTTCCCACCGCTAAGAAAAATCCAGAACCGATGCCCCGAGGTCAGGTTTTGGGCCGATGCATCCCCTTCCAATTTTTCAGGACTCGATGCCTCCAATCAGAATCACAAAATCACAAAATTACTGAATCATAGAATCGCAGAATCATTGAATCACAGAATCATGAATTCATTGGATCACAGAATCATGAATTCATTGGATCACAGAATCAAAGAAATCAAAATTAAAGGGCAGAATTTTTTGCAGACTTTGGGGAGGGGAACAGAGGTGGTAGGAGGGACATAATATCAGGATAGGATGCATCAGACAGGACATCCAACATCATGACGTCCCACACCGATTTTTCAGATGGCGACAAAGATGGAGGGTGGAGTTTAGACGGTGACGTGGCCAGCAGGAAATTAAGATTATTAAGACACCTATTGACAGCAATTTTATTCTGTGGTTTGTATTTTGTAAAAGGCACATAGGTTTCAGGAGGCTTCAGAGCCTCACCTGCTTGAAGGAGATGGCATAGAGGAGGGAGCTCATCAACCACCAGGCAGGGTGACAATGTGAGGGCATCAGGCATCAGCCACCTCATCAGAACTAGCAAGAGGGGGAATGGAGGGTGGGGGGGGGGGGTGCTGCTGGCAGGGAAGGACTTGTACTTTGGGAGAGGCCACCTTATATGGGTCTTATTCATCCAGGTGTCGGGGTCCCCTTTGAAGAGGAGCTGAAGCAGAGCAGAAGGGAGGGCCAGGCACCTGCAGCAGCACCACAATGACCTGTGAGGCCGCAGGAGGGTCAGAAGCGACCTCTAGATGGTGGAGAAGCGTGCAGAGGAGAAAGAGAGGTGACTTCCCCCATGCAGAAGGGGGCACCCTCCAGAGAGGGTCTACAGCTCGAGGCTCAACTCCTGCAGATGCCTCACAGGCAGTGCTAATGAAAACTCTGCCATTCCAGGGAGACTAATCAGTGACCTATGTGATATGATGCAGGTGGAGCTGTGCCCCAGGGGACTTGCTGGAAATCCAGTGCCAGTGATGCTGAAGATCACCATTGTTAAAGTCCAGAAAGCTTGTTTTGGAAGGATAATGCTGGAACCCATATTTATTCAGTTTCACATTTATTGTGCAGAATAAAAGGATTACAGACATGTAGCTCCTCACTCAAACCCTCCACCAGTCTCAGTGAGTGTCTGCTTATAAGTGCTCAACTAAGACCCCAATTAACACCCTTCATCTGCATATAATCAAACCATTGACACACAATTAACAGATTAACAACCGTGGCACTGAACTTCTGTGCCTCTGGATCATTCCATACATATGAACATACAAATTAGGAGCAGAAGTAGGCCATTTGGCCCCTCAAGCCTGTTCCGCTATTCAATAAGATCATGGTCGATCTGTTTGTGTCTCGAATTCCACACTCCCACCTACCCCCCATAACCTTTAATTCCCTTGCCGAACAAGAATCTATCTACCTCCGCCTTAAAAATATTCAATGACCCCACCTCCATCACCTTCTGAGGCAGAGTTCCAAAGTTGCACAACCCTCAGAGAAAAAAATTCTCTTCATCTATCTCCTAATTTTAAAACAGAGCGCCCTAGTTCTGGACTCACCCGCAAGAGGAAACAACCTTTCCACATCCACCTTGTCAAGACCATTCAGGATCTTATATACACTTCAATCAAGTCTCCCCTCACTCTTCTAAACTCCAGTGAAAACAAGCCCAGTCTGTCCAACTTTCCTCATAAGACTGTGTGGAGTTTGCAAGTTCTCCCTGTGTCTGCGTGGGTTTCCTCTGGGTGCTCCGGTTTCCTCCCACATGCCAAAGACTTGCAGGTTGATAGGTTAATTGGCCATTATAAATTGCCCCTAGTATAGGTAGGTGGTAGGGAAATATAGGGACAGGTGTGGATGTGGTAGGAATATGGGATTAGTATAAATGGGTGGTTGATGGTCGGCACAGACTCAGTGGGCCGAAGGGCCTGTTTCAGTGCTGTATCTCTAAACTAAACCTACTCATTCCAGGTATCAATCTAGTAAACCTCCTCTGAACTGCCTCCAACGTAGTTACACCCTTTCTTAAATAAGAAGACCAAAACTGCACACAGTATTCGAGATGTGGTCTCACCAATGCCCGATAAAACTGAAGCATAACATCCTTACTTTTATTTTATTTTATTCCAGGGATCCACTGGGGACAGTCAGCAGTGCATCAAGGTCACCGATGCCATGTTCAGGAGGGCAGGTGACTTTGTGCGCTTCCACATAGATCCCAACTCTCAAGCTGAGAGGTCCATCAGGTTCGGGGCTATTGCTGGATTCCCCCAGGTGCATGGTATCATTGACTGCATGCATGTGGCCCTCAAGGCTCCTGCACACCAGCCAGTGGCCTTCATTAACAGGAAAGGCTTTCACGCCCTCAATGTACAACTAGTCTGTGACCACCATAAATGGATCCTGCAGGTCTTTGCATTCTTCCCAGCACGGTTGTCATTTTGTGTACATTTCCAGGTGCCAGAGCTTTACCAGCGTCCCTCCCACCTTCAGGGATGAAATCTTGGAGACAAGGGCTACCCACTGAGGACATGGCTACTGACACCTGTAAGGAGCCCGCACCCAGATGCAGAGGAGAGGTACAACAGATACCACAGGACAATGCTTGGGACCATAGAGAAGGCCATAGAACTGCTGAACATGAAATTCAGGTGCCTAGATCAATCCAGTGGAGCCTTTCAGTATGCCCCGGCAAGGGTCTTGCATATAGTGGTGGTCTGCTGTGCAATGCAAAACATTATGCTATAGAGACGGGAGGCATTGAATGATGAGGAATGTGAGGAGTGTGCGCCTCCTCGATGACGAGGATGCGGAGGAGGAAGCTGGCCAAGCATTGCTGGATGAAGAACTTCAGAAACCACAGAAGAGACGCCATGAGATACGTGCAAAGGAGGCTCGCAATGTCTTTATACATTTGTATTTACTTTGATCCTTACTGTCAGTTGTACCTTCACCAATAAAGACTTATCTTTATGCAGCCCTGTTATCGCTTTCTTTCCTTCAGGGTACAAATGCTCATTGATCAGTTGCGCAACGCAACTGGACCCCTTGCAGCATGATGCCTCACCTCAAGCCTCTTCACAGAGGCTGGGTTGATACAAAGGGCCAAAGGCCTTACAGAAGAGGAAGGAGATCTTGTTTGTTCAAAAGAAATTCAATTGTTGTGAAAGAAAACACTACCCTATCCATCTACGATGTACTTTCACTCATGAAAACCCTGTGCTTCTAGGTGCTCCTCTTCATTCTTTTCATGTGCTCCTACAAGGTACTCCCTCTGCACTTTCAGCTGAAGTGGAGGCAAGTTGCTGACCTTGCTGTGCCTTGGCTAGGGATGACCTTGGCAGTCGTCCTCTGGTTGCCTGAGGCCTGGATGGCCCCAGCATATAGGGGTCCTCCTGCACAGAAGCAGTAGTACCCTCTGATGTCAGGAATGATGGAGGCACTGGCGTCATTGGCAGAGAGGCAGAGGAACTGCTGGCTGCACCAGGAGCCCCCAGCAGCAATGGGCAGCTGCTCATCCTCACTTGCAAGGCAAACGTACGCCTCCCTGCTGACCTGAGAGGATAGTGGTGACTCCAGATCCCATGTCCCCTTCTTGCCTTGCCACAGCTGCCTTGCGCTCATAGTCAAGATTGAGGTTTGCAGACACTGAGTGCTCTGCTGGATGTGGCTCTCCATCAGAGCCGCCAATCTCTCAATGGAGGATGCCACTTGTGCACCAGTCAGAGACAATGCAGCACTCAAGGCCTGCATGGACTCTTCCATCATCTGGGCTTGGATATGCATAGCCTCTAGCATCTCTGCCAGACCACTCGCTGAAGCTGCAGCATTTCCTGTGATGCTGCCAACACCAGCAGCACGACATGAACCTGGAGCTCAGCATGGGTCTGGCCTCCCACAGTCTACGACTGTCAGAGGTCTGGGCTATCACAGCCTCCGTCAGCTGCTCAGGTGCATGTGTGATGTTCTCACCAGGTTATGTGACCCAAATCTAAACGCGAGCCCATACTCACCAATGTGCAGGTATCTACGTTGGTGTAGGGGTAATAGGTGACGATGGACCCTCTGAGGCTCTATCCTCCCTCTCAAAGGTGGCAGGCTCTTCCACAGTCTTGCAGGCTCTTCGGGTAGGTGCCGCTTGACCTGCATGAGAGAACAGAGACATTGAAGGGTGAAGGGCTTCCTGCTTGACATAGCACATGCCCCTACATTGGAGATCCCTGTAGATACCAGATGTCTGATGAGCAGCATAGCTCCATTGCTGCAGGTGCACCCTTGTGTCCCATGACAACTTTACTCACTGTCTCGGGAGGTATCCCTGCCTCTCTCTCTGCAATGCTACTTTCATCTTGCGGTCCAGCAAGCTCCATGACCACCTCCTCCATCGGGGTCAGGGCATGAAGAATCGGCAGCCCACACCGGTCTTGACCCATTCTCTCCGATTGTGTGCAATCTTCTCCTGCAGACAGAGGGATGGAAGCTATTGGTCCCCCAGCAAGAACAATCCCAAGACATAGGCTGGTGGTAGTCCAGCTGCCACTGATGGGAGCACAAAGATTCCTCCTGCATGGGGCCCCTTTCCAGGGACCCTATGAGGGTCTACACTGACAAATAGCCTCCTCTCAGGGGCATTTTGCCATGTCTCAGGCAGTTTGTCTGCATTTCTTCACCCTTTGCCCACAACTGGGTGGGCACCCCCTCTCCACACAACGCATCATCCTGCGCTGCCAGATACAAGACACAAGAGCTGAAGGCATTACAAGGTACTCATTTCTGCTGCCCAGATAAGGTCATTGAGCCATTTGTGGTGTTGAATCCAGGTCCTTGGTGTGACCCCCACAGCTGCTGACCTCCTCCATATTTTGCAGCCAGGCTTGCTTGGTCAGGCTCCCTGCTTTCCTCCTCCCATCCCTGGGGAATAATATATCCCGCCTTTCCCTGGAAGCCTGTAAGAGCACCTGGAGGGAGGCATCACTGAAATGTGGGGCCACCCAGGGCCTACTTTCCGCCATCATTCTGCAGCCTTTCAGAACTCTGCCACACATCTCACTGCATGCAGCAACATCAAATGCAGATCTGACAGCCCTTCAAAAATGGTGCCAGTACTTGCCACGGCATCAGCTAATGCTGGCGACTCCTCCTCCACCCCACCAACATCCACATAATTGGTCGGTGCCCAAACCTCAATGCCCTTAATTGGCCGGCTGCCACTGGATTGCGTGCGGCTGACCACTCCTGGCCCCAATGCAACCCGCTCCCACTTAAGGTCCGATGGCGGGACCAGTGTCTGCCAAACAGAATCCAGCCCTACGATTCAGTCTTCTATGACTGTATGACTCACTGAATCTGTGGCTGGAATTTTACTTTCATTGGACAGGAGCCATCCACCGACTGGCGATCCCACCTCCGCCTGGCCTGGGGATCCAGACCGCATTTTACGGTCACCAGGCCCTTAACTGATCTGAGGCGGGACTTCCACCTCATTGAGGCAGGAAGTCACGCCTAAAGAAGCTGCTGGCCAATCAGCAGGTGATCGGTTGGGCCCCGGTGAGGCAAGGGTAGTCGACTGGGGGAGACGGAGGGCATGTTGGGCATTGGGGGTGGTTGGGGCATCAGGGGTAGCCCTCCGTGCTATCGTCAGGTGGCTTTTCTCAGGCCTGGGCCGCCCAATGGGCCAAGGATAAAATCCCCATGGCGGCGGGCAAAGGTCTTTAAGTGGCCCTTTAAGGGCTTTGACTGGCCTCGGGCAGGTGGGCTCGTTTTCACCGCCACCACATAAAATGGTGACGGAGGTGGGAGTGGGTCAGGAAGGGCCCCCTCAAGCCTCCCACTCCTTTTTATGCCACCACCCCGCCACAATCCTGCTCTTTGCGGGGGGAGGGGTGTGTAAATTTCTGGCCTGTGATTCAGTAATTTTGAAATACTATGATTTAATGATTCAGAGATCCTTTTATTCTGTGTTTCTATTATTCTATGATCATATCAATCGGTCATTCTATGATATAATTCTGGGATTCTATGTTCTCTGATTCCCATTGCCTATCTATGTAGCTTACACCTGTAAATACCCAGGCCAATGATTCTCTAATACTATGTTTCTTAAAAACATTATCTCTATTGAGACCACCTCAATGTAGTGAAGTAAGTGACATGCTCATCAGTCCCTGCCATTGAAAGATTCTCCCTTTAATCCGTGGGTTGATAAGATTTGAATCACAAAATGAATCAGCAGGTACCATGGCAATTCTGTATCTATGACAAAGTAATGTGATTATCAGTCATATATAACAGTGTAAAGTTACCAACAATTGTATATAGCAATGCAATGTCATTATCTATCATATATGGCAATGTAATATGTGGTTAGTCCGAAATAGCAAGGTAAAGTCAATACCAGTCTTATATAGCAATGTAAAATATTCTTTTCACAATTGGCTGCTTGATTTTGTCTGATTTGTAACATATTCTAGCTTGGAATATGTTCTGTGCATTATCCTGTGAGATCACATAGGTGCACAAAAAAATTGAAAAGTACGTAACTCTCAATTAATACAGTCAGCTAAAAGAAAAGAAAATCCCTAAAAGGTGATTTTAACCTGTCACTCAGGCTGGATATAGGACTGCCTGTAAAAACACAATTTTTTCTTTAGCTGTTACATTTAGTAACAAACCTAATACCTTCTTATTGCATTCAAGGTGATAGAGATGATAAAGCTGTTAGTTTAACAAACGTGTGAAATTCCTTTCATGGTCTATGTAATTTGAGCAGGTCACTGTTCGAATTACAGCCTGAAGCATTCTAGATAATACTGAAGAAAAATATTTCCCTTCGTTAAGGCTTTTATGTTTTCCAGATGAAGTGAATGGATTAATTAGATTAACTGTCTTTGTTCAGATTATTTTGTTAGGAAGCATTATCTGATGTGTCATTCTTCATAAGGCATTTAGAGTTATTCTGCTTTGGCCATCTTTGCCTTTAATCAGCTTCCAACCTTTGACCCTTGACACCAACCTTTTGCTGGCAATTTTTCAAATGGCTGTTCTCTTGTAGATTCTTCAATCTAGAAATGTCTGAAGTACACATTTTGAACCAAAATTTTAACTTCTACCATAGCACTACTTAGCATTCCATGTCTATGATTGCCTCACACTAAACCTTTTTCTCCAAAGCTGCTCAGCACAAGAGTCAAAGCTGGTGTTGAATTACACTGAGAAAATAGGCAAACTCCAGAAGACTACGCTAATATTGGACATTTGTTTCTGAAACTACTTTAAAAGGCAGTGTTTTGTAAAAGAGAGGTATATATTTTCGATGAATGCTTTAAACTATTTAGATTATCAGGTCACATATGCCAACCTTGAAAATTGGCAAAAGCTGACCAAAATCTTCAAAAAAGGCCCAAAATGCTGACTCCTGAATCATGTAGTTCCATCAGCTTTGCAACCTAACTAATAGGTAAACCGAACACTTCTTCCCTTGTGTTGGAGTTAAAAAAACATATGTACAGGGAGACTAAAGAGGAATAAAAGACTAAAGGGGAAATTAATTTGTTGAAGGTACAAAATTGTGGTGTATTTTTAGCAGCTATTGAGGTACACCCCTTTGAAAAATTAGCATTTTTACTTGTAAAACTATTTTTGATTAATTTTATGCATTTTTATATTTCTAATTCATACATTTATCATCCATAAAAGTGAAACCCAAAAAGTGACATTTGGCTTTCCAACCAGACCATCACTAACCCAAAGCTTGACAGTCCCTCGCTCATATCCAAAAACCCCCGAACCACAGTTCACAAAGGCAACTTTCCCCTTCAGACCTAATCCGCAAAGACACTGCACTCCATGCAAGTGTCCCCCAACCCCACCAACACACCACCCCTCACAAAGACATTCCCTGGTCTCCAGCATTCCCAGTTCATACTGGCGTTTTGGCATTCTTCTCCCTTGTGTGCTCACACCAACAAACTGTAACTAATGGAGTGCCACAGGGATCAATACTGGGGCCTCAACTATTTACAAACTATATTAATGACTTGCATAAAGGGACAGTGTGTACTGTAACCAAATTTGTAGAAGATGCAAAGATAGATACAAAAGCATGCTGTCAGGACACAAAGAGTCTACAAAGAAATATAGATAGGTTAAGTGAGTAGGAAAAAAATTGGCGGATGGAGTTATAATGTGGGAAAATGTGGTAAAACCTGATGGCCTTCTAGCAGGGTCAGGGGTAGGGGAAATCCAGGACCCCAGGACGGTCCCCAGCAGCAATCATCGCCCTGCCAGGAAGACCCACCCCCCCACTCTCACTAACCCTGCCAGCCACCCCGTCGCAGGGGCCTGCCTGAATGGCCCCGGAGACCCCAACCTCACTCAACTCACCCGAGTTCTCTGGACTCTTTGGTACTCCAGGGCCTCCTGCAGTACTGGCAGTCACCACTGCTCCTTCTGATTGGCTGGCAGCTCTTGGAGACAGGGGCTCATCCCTTAAAGGGATGGCATCGCTGATGGCGAGCAGTTAATTGCCTGCCCACTCTGGAATTGCAACGGGATTCTGATGGAGGGCTGAGGCAGGGTCTCCCTTCACCTTCTGGCCCACCTCCGGGACCCCTGTCTTCAGAACAAAATCCAACCCAGTGTGGAGCATGTGCATCTCTGGTAAAATCTCAATTCCTTATTTAAGTACCTCACAACTGCCTTCTTTGAAATCTTAGTTGCCTGCTTACTGCAACTGGGTGGGTGACTATCCTCCCTGAGAAGACACCTCTGGAGAATCACACATTGGCGGCTTCACATCGGGCAACTGGCACACCTTGCTGCAGTGCAAATTTGTCGGCTCACCCACACTCTAACCCACCTCCACTGCCTACTCAAAATCCAGCCCTTTGATTCTGTCATTCTGTGATTCTATGATTCTGTTATTCTGTGATTCTGTCAATCTATGATTCTATGATTCAGTGATTCTGTGATTCTATGATCACTGATTCTGTCAATCTATGAATGAATGATTCTGTGATTATATTATTTTGTTCTATAATTCTATGATTCTGTGATTCATTGATTCAATGGCTGGGATTTTATCCGGGTGACAGGGGTCTCGACCACCAGAAAAATTGCCACCAAGGACTCCGCGCGCCCCCTCTGTGAGAGGTCCACTGAATCAAGTTCCAATGAGACACTTAACAGGACAGCGATCAAGGGCCTTGGCAATAGAAGTCCTGTCCTCTGAGAGCTGCCAGCCTATCAGAGGCCGGCAGCTCTTTAACTGAGCAGGATGACTGTGGAGGAGGTGGCTGCTGCCAGTGGAGCACCAACCTTGAGGCCCAGGAGAAGTGCTGAACCCAGGCCACAAGTAGATCAGGGTGTGAGGGATCTCACAGGATGTGTCGTGGGGAGGGGGTGTAGGGCGTCAGCAGCAAGGGCAATGGGGTAGCTCTCAGCAACCCACCCGCCCAACCCCAGCCCCAGTGCCAGCAAGCAGCCCGCACAGTTTTTCTTTTGGAGCTTCCTGTGCGCGACAGGCTTACCTGTGACTCAGCTAATTGTGGCGATGGTGGGATGTGGCCACTGAGGCCATTAATTGGATGTTATTTGGCCACTTAAGGACCTCAATTGCTCGTTCACAGACCTTCCTACCTTGGACTTATTTTCAGCAGAGGCAGGAGGTGGCAGGAACCCCACCGCCCCCGCCACCATCGCACCCGATTATATGTTCTCCCTGCCTCCAAACCCAATGTCGGGGAGAGCATAAAATTCTCCCCTATGATTCAGTAATATTGTATTTCTGGCATCTATGATTCTATCATTCTGTGATTCTATTAGTCTGTAATTGTGTCAATATATGATTGTCACTCTATGATTCTGTTATTATATGATTCTGTTATTCTGTGATTCAGTTATTCTATGATTCTGTCAATATATGATTCTATGATTCTGTGACTCTATGGCCGGAATTTTACTTAGGCCAGAGGCTCCGCCCACTTCCACCGGGCCTGGAAGCCACACCATAAATTTTACGTGGCCCAGACCCTTAATTGGCCTTGGGCAGGACATCTGCCCCTCTGAGGCCGGAATTCCCCCCTCCAAGAGCTGCCTGCCAATCAGTGGGCCAACAGCTCTTCAGTCCCAGCACCAGCACCTGGAGCAGTGGCCACTGCTGGAACTGCACTCAGCCAGGACCAGCAATATGGAGGAGGCCCCAGAATACAGGTAAGTGTGTGGGGCCTCACCGGGAGCAATTGGCTGGACGCTGGCGATGTGGGGCAGGGGGGTGCCACTCGAGAGGGGGGGGGCAGAAGTGCTCCAGTGGGGACGGCTAATGCCACTGGGGGGGAGGGGGAGACCCTCTGTCGGGCACAGGGTGCCTGATCAGGAGGGCCCCCCTCCCTCCCCCCCCCACAGCCTACAAGGAGGCTGTCAGATTTTACTGGGTGGCCTTTTGAGCTACTGAACCACCCACCTGCCGCTGGTAATTTGCCAGTGGCAGTGGTGAGGAGGCTCTGAAGTGGCAATTCATCAGCCATTTAAGTGCCTTAATTAGCCTGGGGTGGGCAGGCCGTTTGTCACCACCCCCACCACTTGTAAAATCATGGCGGCGGGCAGGAAGGCAACGGAAACAGCACCCCCTGCCTCCCACTCAATTTTACACCCACCCCCACCTCCAGCCACTCCAGATGTAAAATTCTGGCCTATGATACTGTAATTCTGTCAATATAAGATTCCATGATTCTGTAATTCTGTCAATATATGATTTTGTGATTCTATGATTCTGTAATTCTGGCAATATTTGATTTTATGATTCTATGATTCTGTTATTCTATGATTCTATTATTCTGTCAATATATGATCCTTGTGTTTCTATTATTGTGTTATTCTATGATTCTATGGGCTGGATTTTATGGGGCCCCTGAGGCGGGGTTGGAGGCAGGGGAGCCCATTGAATTGCGACGGCAGACGGAGGCAGGGGTTGCCAAGGGCCCGTCACCAAGCAATTTTACTGTGTGGGGGGGCAGGCTACGATGGCCTGCCTGCCCAACGCCAATGTAGGTCCTTGAGTGGCCTATTAACAGCCACTTGGGCCTCCTACCACTGCCATGGGAAATCTGTGGTCCAAGTAGCACCCCAGCCTGCAAAACCTCCACCTCCATGAACCCCCCACCGCCCCCCCTCCACCCCTGGAGTTTGCACCCAGGCTGCCAACCCCTTCGCAGGGGCCTCCCAGACTGGCCCCGACAACCCCACCTCACATACCTGGGTCCAAGACCTCTGTAGTACCAGCAGTGGCCACCGCTCCCAATGGCATTGCCAATACTGCTGAGCTGCCGGCCCTGTGATTGGCCAGCAGCTCTTGGAGGCAGAATCCACATCTTGAAAGGGTAGAGGTAGATTCTACGATTCTGTGATTCTATGATTCTGTGATTGTATGAATCTGTGATTCTGTGATTTTATGATTCTGTGATTTTGTCATTCTATGATTCGATGATTCTGTGATACTATGGGCTGGGCTTTGTGCTGGAGGCAGGGGTCCCCGTGCCAGGCTGAAAAGGTGAGAGAAAACCCGCCTCAGCCTTTTTGCACCCCCCTACCCAGAGTGTTCCTCTGGTTGTTTTAACTCAATGTTTCACAGCCAGGATGCCAATCCCTTTAAAGAGAACGCCCCACCGCCCAAGAGCTGCCAGCCAATCAGAGGGTCGGCAGCTCAGCAGTATCAGCAGCGCCTCCGGGATTAGTAGCCACTGCCGGTACTGCAGAGGCCTCGGACTCAGGCCCAGCGCTGGAAGCCTGGACCCAAGGTGAGTGAAGCCAAGTCACTGGGGCCACACTGGAAGGCCCAGGTGAGGGGGTGTATAATGGCTGGTCGTGCTGCCTAGGGGGAGAGGGGTCTGGGGGGTAAACAGGTTCCAGGCGGGTTTCCTCCGTGGGCCACAGATTGCCCACGGAGGAGAGAACCCCACCCCAAGCCCACAGGGAGGGTGCCTCATTTTACAAGGCATCCACCCTGCATGGCGGAGG
Source organism: Heterodontus francisci (assembly GCF_036365525.1). Taxonomy (NCBI): domain Eukaryota; kingdom Metazoa; phylum Chordata; class Chondrichthyes; order Heterodontiformes; family Heterodontidae; genus Heterodontus; species Heterodontus francisci. Next base: position 110,191,839 of record NC_090376.1, read on the forward strand.
CACCCCCTGCCGCTGGTAAGATCCCAGCAGTGGTGGGAAGAAACCCTTAATTGACTATTAATAGGCCACTTAAGGGCCTCAGTTAGCCTCTGGACAGGAAGGCTATCGTCAGCCTATCCCGCTCCGGGGAAAATCGCTTGGTGACGGGGAGGCGACGGACCATCCGTACCTTCGCCACCCATCCCGAAACTCCTTTCACCTCCCCCCGCCTCTGATCCCACCTCAAGGGGTCACACAAAATCCCAGCCTATGATTAGATGATTCAATGATTCTGTGATTCTATAATTCTCCCCCTCCAACCTGGAAGGAGGAGCTGGTACCCTTCTTGCACTCCAATATTCAAGTTACAACTCTTTTCTCCAACTTCAGAGCTAATGCTGGAAGTTTTTAACTTCCTCCTCCACTGCCTCCTCCCAAGTTCATGCTGACATTCTTATTTAACTCTTTCTCGGTTCACATTGGCATTTTACCTCACTCTGTCTGTCTGCCCCCCAGTACGTTACTTCCAGCTCCTGTCTCCTGCTCTCCTCTTTCATTGCCATCCATTCTCACCCTCACTCATCTTTCCATTCATTACTCCTCCCATTACTATCCATTCACCTAAAGTTGCCATCCATTACCCCCCCCCCCCCACCCCCCACCACCGACCCCTCAACCCCAATCCCAAATTTTGACTGTCAACATGAAGCATTCAAAGATGAGATATTCTTGTGTGTAAAGTAATTATCTATTGTCAGCATCAAATGCTCCCAGGTCAACTATAGCATAATTAGATACAGAGCAATTCTCTTTCTATAATATCTCAATAATGTACCTTACCTTCAACATCAGAAAAGTATTTCCTATTGCACTAATATAATGTTTGCCTATTTCCCATTGCATGCCATTCACATCCATGCTAATTTAGAAAACTTACAAAACTGATGAACCGCTTCATAAAAAACTGTCACAGTCTGCAACTTAAAACAGCTCAAACTGTGGGCCTGCTACATTTAGGAGACACATTTTCTAAGCTTTTCCTAAGTACTCCAGCATAAGTCAGGCAGAATGGTTCAGAAAGAAGTTAGGACTAAGAACCTGAATTGGAATTTTCTGCTTAGTCACTGATAAGGGATATAACCACTGCCCGACTGTAACAAGGCCACTAATGCAGAGAGAGCGGTTCCCAGAGTGGGTGCTCCCTACACTTGAAGTTCCTGTAACCTTGATCCATAAGAGTCCCAGCTTAAGACTGGAGGATGATATACTGAGCCAGATGAAGCACACAGACCTCCAGAAGGTGCAATGGGTCTCACTGAGGGGGAGAGGAGAGGTGTCCAAACAAAGAAGATGGCAACATTTCCGTATCAGCTCTATTATACATGGGGTTCAAGGGAGCCTTGACTGATGTCCCCAGTGGGATTTGGGCACTCTTTCCCTGGATACCTAGTGGTCATCAGAGTATCTGGCTTTTTGCCCCTATTGGGATGTGAGTACCCTTTGGCCCTATGCAAATGTGGTGTCTTTGCTATGACACCATTTGCCATACCTTATTATCAGCACAACACCACCTCCTTTCCTTTTTGTCTGTCCTTCCTAAATGTCAAATATCCTTGAATATTCAGTTCCCAGTCTTGGTCACCCTGTAGCCACATTTCTGATATGGCAATTAGATCATACCCATTTTACCTCTATTTGGGCCTTTAAGTCACCTACCTTGTTGCTATGTCCATTCTAGTAGCATGCTCTTAACCTTGTCTTCTTGACATTCTGCATTCTAAACCTAGTTGATGCTCGCCTTTCTTTTGCCTGCCTTCTAATGTCACTTGCTACTTTTCTACCTCCTGTTACCAGCTTTACTTCCTTCCAATTTGAGCTACCCCTCTGGTTCCCATCCCCCTGACAAGCTAGTTTAAACCGTCCCCAACAGCACTAGCACATCTCCCTGTAAGGATTTTAGTTTCGGTCCTGATAAGGTATAGCCAGTCCATCTTGTGCAGCTACCCCAGAACTGGTCCCAATGCCTCAGAAATCTGATGCCCTGCCTCCTACACCAATTCTCCAGCCACGTATTCAATCATTCAATCCTCCTATTCCTATGCTCACTAGCACATGGTCCTGGGAGTAATCCTGAGGTTATTGCTTTGGAGGTCTTGCTTTTTAATTTCCTTCCTAACTCCCTAAAATCTGCTTTCAAGACCTCATCCCTCTTCCTGTCTATGTCATTGGTACCAATGTGGACTACGACCTCTCGCTGTTCACCATCCCCCAGAAGGATGTCCTGTATCTTCTGCATCTCTGCCATCATCACTGATCTCCCCGAAAACAATCCCTGACCCTTCCACCATTGCAAAATACCGCCCCATTTCCAGCCTCTCCTTCCTCTTCAAGCTCTTTGAACGGACTGTAACCTCCCAAATCTGTGCCTATCTTTTCCAAAACTCCACCCTTGAATCCCTCTCATCAGGAATCCGCCCCTGCCACCGTATCAAAACGGCACTTATCAAAGTCACAAATAACATTCTATGTGACCATATGTAAACTATCCCTCCTCATCATTCTGAGCCTGTCTGAGTCTTTGATGCAGTTGACCACACCATCCTCCTCCGATGCCTCTTCACTATCATCCAACTGTGTGGGACTGCATTCTTATCTATCTAATTGTAGCCAGAAAATCACCTGCGATGGCTTCTCTTCCCATTCCCATGGTTACCTCTGGTGTCCCCAAAAATTCTGTCCTTGACCCCCTCTTACTTCTCAACTACATACTGCCCCTCGATGACATCATCTGAAAACAAAGCAGCAGTTTCCACATGTAGACCTTCGACACCCAGCTCTACCTCACCAACAACTCTCCCGATCCCTCCACTGTCTTTAAATTGTATTACTACTTGTCCAACATCCAGCACTAGATGAGCAGAAATTTGCTCCAATTAAACATTGGGAAAACCAAAGCCATTGTTTTCAGTCCCCATTACAAATTCCATTCCCTAAACATTAACTCTATTTCTCTCCCTGGCAACTACCCAAGCCTGATCATACTATTTATACCTTACTGAAACCCTCATCGATTCCTTTTTTTCACCTCTAGACTTGACTATTCCAATGCATTCCTGGCTAGTTTCTAATAACTTCTTATGTGACAAGATATCAAATTTTGTTTCATAATGCTCACAAATAGCACCTTGGGATGTTTTACTACCTAAAATACAAGTTGTTGTTGTCTGATAGTCCAAAATGAAATGTACATGGTAGTTTAAATCCAGTTCTTAGGAACAGCACAAAAGTGTCCATAACCGGGCATTAATTGGCCATGTCTCTCATAATTATCATGTAAACAGTTGGTATGTGGCAGAGCAATGGCATATTGTTGCATTGCAGTGATTTTGTGAGGTTGGCCTGAAAGTATTTCAGGTATCATTTTGTGCAAAAACTGCACTGCAGATTGATGTGCATTTTGTTAATTACTACATTTTATGCATCCAATAAAGTAACTTTTATGAATTTGCACAGAGTGGGCTGAATTTTGTGCAGCCGGTGGGTGTCCTGACACCCGGCCCAAAAGACATGGAGAACCCCACTTTGGCCCTTTGGAGGACCACCTGGCTGTATTTAATGGCACTCGGGCAATTAACTGCCCGGCACCAAGGTCCCATTCCCTATAAGGTCAGGGATTCCACCTCCAAGAGCAGCCAGACATCAAATGGCCAGCAACTCAGTAGTCCCAGCAGTGCCACCAAGACCACTCAGGCAGGTTCTGGTGAGGGGCGGTGGGGGGGTGGTGGTGGTGGGTGATGCCACAGGAGTGGTCTTTGCTGCCGGGGGCCCTCCATGAGCCATAGATTGCCCATCAAGGGGGGCCCATTCAAGCCCACACAGAGGCTGCTTTGAGTTACTGGACAGCCTCCACATGTGGAAATGCCAGCAGCAGCTGCAAGAGGCTCTTACGTGGCCATTAATTGGCTACTTAAGGGCCTCAATTGGCACCTGGGGAGGAAGGCTGTCCTCAGCCTTCCACACCCTGGACTAAATTTGACGGTGGGGGGAAGGCAATGGGCACTCCACCTCCACCTTCCCATGCATTTTTATAGACCCCCGCCATCTCCATTCCCATCCCTAGGGGACCCACAAAATTCAGCCCACTATGTGCATTTTCCATTTAATGATACTTCAAACTGGGTGTGTGAATTTGTAAATATACCTTATAAGTACATATTTATTGCATAACATTGACTTGTGCCATACGCGCATTTTTTACATGTTCTATTGTATGTGTTTCGCTGGTAAATTAATTCATGATATGAATCTGCAAACCAAAAGTTTCTTGTAGTGTCAGCTGGGTTCAGTGGTAGTACTCGCACCTCTGAGACAGAAGGTACTAAATTGAAATTCAAATCTGGGATTCAAACATATAATTTAGGCTGACAATTGAGTACTGTGCTCAGGGAATGCTTCATTGTTGTAGATGCTGTCTTTCAGATAATGCGTTACAGGAATTCCACCTTCAATGGGATGTACAAAGTCCCATGGCACTTTTTCAAAGATGAGTAGGAAGCTCTTTCAGTGCCCTGGCCAACATACCTCACTCAATCAACACTACCAAAACAGATTAACTGGTGAATCATCTATTGTTTCTTATGAAACTGTGTTATGCACAAATTGGCTTCTGCACTTACTTACCATAACAGTGACTGTATTTCAAAAATAATTAATTGGCTGTGAAGCACTATAGGACAACCTGGGAGCATGAACTATGCTACGTAAATGCAAGTTCTTTCTTCTTTTCTTTATATGTCCAATTTCTGCTGTTGACCCCAGTCTGAAGTAATAGAAGTGACGGCAAAGGGCGTGTATGGCTGCAATTTCATTGTCAATTTTACAATAGCAGACTGGTAGAAATTAAATACAAGGAGAAAGAAAGGCTCCTCTCTGCATATTCAGTTAATGCCTCTTTATAGATTGGGCTTGTCACCTACACTATTTTTCAAATTTAGATGTAATAAGCAATTCTGTTTAGTCCATGTAAGGAAGCAACAAAGGAATTGAGTTGTCAAGTCTGCTGCTGAAGGTGAAGGTGACTGCAGAGCACATTATGGTAAATTTCAGATTCTCAATCAAGCAATTGCAGAATTAACCAGTCATAAAGAGTTAGTTATTTCTCATTCACTGCCTGTTTTTCTCAGGAAAACTTTACAAACTATATGTAGCCCAGTGTCCCTGTGACAGCAACTAGAGTGGAAGGAATATTACTTCTTCAGGTCTTGCATTGATTGAAAACATTCAAATAGATCTGTTGCAAATGGCCCTATCCACTATAAGAGCAAAGGCTTGATCACTCTAATTATGCAGCTGGTAGATCGGGGATGCCTTTATGAATTTTTCTGGCATCATCGTCAGCTGATTCACCTCTCACTATTCTGGAGTAGGCATGAACTTTCCAGAAGGGGAAATGGCTGACTGATCCCAGATAAAAATTAGATTGCAGATATCAGTGTCTTCACCTTTTACTTAATGTCTGAGGATCGCTCAAGAAACCAGCAGAACACAGAAACAAGCCCACGAGGCTACAGAGAGCCATCAGCTTAATGACCTTACCGAAAGGTGATTTTTCACAGTTGTCAGATGTTGCATGTAGTGTATTGCTATATTGGTATATTATATGGTTTCTCTTCTGCATTCTGCCTCTCAAGTGTAATATTGTCACTTTTGAAGACTGCGATTGGGGGGAGAGGGAAGAGAATCCAAGGCTTAAGAAAATTACAAAGAAATGTGCCAAGTAAAAACCTCAAACATTGCAATGTATTTTTAAACATAATATTTATAAGGTAAGTTAACTGTCCTTATATATGAAATAATTCAATTAGTTAATAACATAAGTGAGCACATTTAATTTGCACAACAAAATATATCTGATAAAATGTTTTCTTTGTGCATAAGAAAGTAAGATAGTCACAGAAAATGTATTGTTTCAGAATAATAATAAATCTACTTCATAAATACACTTCAAAGATTTTTGGGGGAAGACAGGAGCCTTGGAATTATTCTGATGGAGTTCTATGATAATCCTGCCCCTTCTGTGGTCTTGGATGACCAATTAAGCATTCATGACATTCAACAACACAAGGTACATACAAAGGGGTGTGGAGGATGCTAATGAGTCAGTCTGGCTGCTTAATTTCATCACATAAATCTCTGATGCGGTTATTTATTTTGAGAATTCACTTTATGAACCCTACCCCAATCTTCCCCTGCAACTTGTCACTCCCCTCACAGTTTTCCATAATCCTTCTCTAATTATTTTCATATAATTAAGAACCTTTAAAAGTATCTTCCACAATCACTTTCATTCCTTTTTCATATCCTCAATGTGCCTAAAAGGGGTGAGTTTCTCAATCCAGCTACATGCTGGATTGCAGATCAGTGGACAGGTGAGCTGTGAGTAAAATGTGAGATGAGGAGTTGTTCCTCTCAGAAACCAAACAATGGTCAATTCACTAACATGCAGGGATTGGCAACATGTCCATACACGGATACCAGTGTCTGTGGTAAAAATGTTGAGGTCCGTGACTGCTAATTTCAGGCATGAGAAATTTTCCATTGACTTCTACTTTCAATCAGTCCATTTTTAAAAAAAAATTGCAGCCATCAGTTTCAGTTTCACAGCTGACAGGTACTCAGAGGGGAACAGCGACTTTCAATTTGGACAAGTTCAGGGTTTTCCAGTGGGTTCTGATTTTTTTTAAGGCCTGTCAGAAAACCATGGCTGGAATTTTACCCCCACCCCCGTCAATAAGCGGGCTGGTGGCAGGGGGTGGGAGGGGGCGTGTAAAATTGGAGGCAGGGGGTGGGGGGGGGGCATTCCTGACCCCCTCCAGCTCCAGCTTCAATTTTAAGTGGGGTAGCAGCAGTGAGAAATAGCCCACCTTATGCTAATCAAGGCCCTTAAGTGACCAATTAACTGCCACTTAGGGGCCTCTTCCCATTGCCGCGGGTAAAACCAGGCAGCCTTCTTGTGGCCTTGGGGCAGCCCTCCCGATCAGACACCCTGTGCCCCAAGGAGGGCCACCTCCGGAGCCCCAACTGCCCCTAAAGCACAACACTACCCCCCCCAAACCTCCCACACCCCCCCCCCCCTTGCCTCATCGGGACCCGGACGATTGTCCCCGGCAAGGCCCTAACAACTTAGTTGAGTTCCGGGACCGTCCTTCCTGTTGCCTCCTGTGGCTGGATGTAGTCCCAGCAGTGGCCACCGCTCCAGGTGGTGCTGCTGGGACTAAGAGCTGCTGGCCCGCTGACTGGCTGGCAGCTCCATTAGGCAGGACTTCCTGCCTCAAGGAGGTGGAAGTCCCACCCAAGACCAATTATGGGCCTGGGGAGTGAAAGATCCCAGTCTGGCTCCCCAGGCCCAGCAGAGGTGGGCTCACCACCGACTTTTTGGCTGGTGGGTGGGGCCTTCTGACCAGTGTAAAATTCCGGCCCATGAACTTGTCTGAATTGGAAGCCTCTGTTCCCGCTCTGAGCACCTGTCAGCTGTGAAACTGACGGCTGCAATTTTTTTTAAAACAGACCAATCACAAAGCTGAGAGTTCCCGCTGTCTGCAACTATCAAAGAGAGAGGGACAGAGAGACAGAGAGAGGGAATGGGAGGAGAGAGAGAGAGAGGGATGGGAGGGGGAGAGAAAGGGGGAGGGGAGAGAGAAAGAGGAAGGGGAGGGGGAGAGACAAACTCACAGTGAGAGATAGACAGACACAGAGAGAGAAGTGGGAGAGAGAGCGATCAAGATCACTCCTGACAATGGACATCTATCCGGAATACTCCACATCGCTACAAGAAGTATGCAGGCAAACATTGACTAATTGTGCAAGCAGAAAAATGCCAGGTGTCTCACTAAATCAGTGTCCAACATCGTGACCAGAAAGTAAGTCAATAAATAAATCTCATTTAAAGCTTCTTCACAAAACTGCGCCTTTGTTGTTGTTTTGATTAATAGTAAGATACATTTTCAATGCCTTTATCTTTCTGAAATTGTCTCACCGGCCCCCTATGTAAGACAAAACTTGTAATGTCCCACCCACCACCCGCCCCCCCCCCCCCCCCCCCCCCCCCCACACCATGCAAAAAGGTTGGTCACCAATACTGCAAGCCTTTAACCTTGTGTTTTATAATAACTTAGCAGCAAAAGTAATTTGCATTGGCATTGCATACTATTTTGCTAGCTTGCCAGCTAATACAGTTGTGTTGCTGTCCATTGATATATGTATGCTTAGTTACTTTATTTTTAAGGAGAAATGTGTTTTAAATTAGACTGTGTTTCAATGGCATTAGATTGGATATATATTTTATATACAGATTAATCACCCCCATGTCTGTGGCTGAGTCAATAATTTTGTCAAATGTCCATGGTGCAACATGTTGGTGCCTATCCCTGCTAACATGTCTGCTCTCCTATTTTCTGTGGGTCAGTGAGAGAAGTTTTTAAAAAGCACAACAGACAGTTAAGCAGCAGCAGCCTGTGTAGAGTAAGTCCCTCTGTCCTGGAATATAGGACAGGACACAGGGAAATTGTTTGTCTAAGCTGAGCATTTTTGCAACAAAACAAGAACAGAATTAACGCCAATTGAGGCAAGTGGCTCATGCCATCCTATATCTACTGAGGAACAAAACAGCTTTAAGTTTCTGGTCCTTGATCCCTTTCTTTAGGTTTTTGCACCTTGTACATTGATGCAAAATGCAACTGTTTCTGAACTGGTAAGTTAACCATACATGGTAACTGTTCAAAGGTAGGAGTAAGTTTCTGCTTTGGCTGCAAGTGAGAGATGGACACATTGCATTTGATATTGTAATGGTTGGATTACAGTTCAAGTTTCTACTAAAATACATCACATAATCACAAACATAATGGGCTAGAAATTAGTTAGCCCTGTTTTTCAGGCATAAGGGTTGTGATTCGCGACCCGACTGCCTTCGTTCAGATTAAGGTAGTCAACATGCAACTTCATGTGCTCACCTCATCTGAATGATTGTAGCATTGACCCAAGCAGTTTCAATGCTGCTTTCTACACTTGAATGTTGCCTGCGGCCCCCTTTTCACAGCAAGAGGGCCCGCAGCGTTGTTTGCAGACCACACAGGTCAGCCAGTCGCTCTTAAAGGTCGGCTGTATCTTAAAGGTGAGCCTCACAAAATATTGCTGCAATGTAGATTATTGCAAAGTGAATACCAGGGCTGAGAGAGAGAAATCCATTGTAACAGATGGGACACTGGAGGCATTGGTGGTACAGGTGGACAGGAGGAAAAATGCCTTGAGTCCACAGGGAGCCAGGAGATCCTCAAGAACCATCCTCAGAAGGGACTGGGAGCAGGCAGCCAGGAAGTCAACTCATGGAGTCTGGACCCAAGAACCTGGCAGCAGTGCCGTGAGGTCTAATGACCTTAGGTGTGTGATCAATGTCAGTGAATGCATCTTCACATGATATTTTCTACCCACCACAACAACAGCCTCTCATGCTGCTCAATGCATCACACCCACTCCACTCATTCAGCAGCATGCCCTGGCACTCAAAACTCATACCTAACATCCAGATACTCCACCTCACCCTCAAACACCTACTAATGCTGCCAGCTTCACACCCACCTCTTACTGCCTCCACATACCTCCAGTTATTCATCTATGGCAAACACATTACCCAAACACAGCACTACACAATTGGGTGAAGGGTCACTGACCTGAAATGTTAACTCTGCTTCTCTCTCCACAGATGCTGCCAGACCTGCTGAGTATATCCAGCAATTCTTGTTTTTATTTCAGATTTCCAGCATTCGCAGTATTTTGCTTTTATTTTACTACACAATTGCTGACACTGTGAGGGCGGCGCAGTGGTTAGCACCGCAGCCTCACAACTCCAGGGACCCGGGTTTGATTCCGGGTACTGCCTGTGTGGAGTTTGCAAGTTCTCCCTGTGTCTGCGTGGGTTTTCTCCGGGTGCTCCGGTTTCCTCCCACAAGCCAAAAGACTTGCAGGTTGATAGGTAAATTGGCCATTATAAATTGTCACTAGTATAGGTAGGTGGCAGGGAAATATAGGGACAGGTGGGGATGTTTGGTAGGAATATGGGATTAGTGTCGGATAAGTATAAATGGGTGGTTGATGTTCGGCACAGACTCGGTGGGCCGAAGGGCCTGTTTCAGTGCTGTATCTCTAATCTAAACTTTGTCCTCTCTCTTTTGCAGGACAAGACAAGGCAGCAAGTAATAGAAGGGATAAAAACAAGAAATGCTGGAAATACTCAGCAGGTCTGGCAGCATCTGTGGAGAGAAAAGCAGAGTTAATGTTTCAGGTCAGTAACCCTTCTTCAGAACTAGCAGATATTAGAAATGTGAAAAGTTTTAAGCACGTAAAGTGGGGGTGGGGCAAGAGATAACAAAGGAGAAGGTGTAGATAGGACAAGGTCACAGAGAATAACCGACCAGAAGGTTGTGGAGCAAAGGCAAACAATATGTTAATGGTGCATTTAAAGACAAAGCATTAGTACAGATAGGGTGTTAATGGACTGAAAACTGAACAGCCACAAGCACAAACATGAAAAAAACAGTGGGTAGGCAAACTGAACAAACTATGACAAAACAAAATAAAATAAACACAAAAAAAGAAAAAGTAACTAAAAATAAAAGTAAAATGGGGGCCCGTCATGCTCTGAAATTATTGAACTCAATGTTCAGTCCAGCAGGCTATGTGTACCTAATCGGTAAATGAGATGCTGTTCCTTGAGCTTGCATAATGGAGGGGAGCAGGAGACAACTGGCGGGTAACAAGGACACCTCCATCTCCAGAGCTTCATGGAGGAGGTGTTCTCTGAATCATTGAGTTGGCTGTATCAGGACCTGGAGTATCCGATATCACTGAGAACATTGAAGATGACAACATGTTCCTTGCTTGTGCCTCTTCTCAACTCACGGCACACCCTCATCCTGCTATCTAGCATGATGAGTAAGCTGCTGATGGTGTGACCATGAACCGCTTGCTTCCCACCTTCCCCTTCTAAATTCCAGCTTTCAGATACCCAAGAACTGCCACTGGCAGCCCCAGGTGGAGGAAAGAGAGCAACAGCACAGCAGTGATGAAGAGGCCCCATCACTTGATCTGACACCCGCAGCCACCAGCTCAGATACTGGAATTGCACATGCATTGGAGGCTAATGTAGAGTTTGGACCAGCATGTGGTGAGTCAGCAGGACATGAGGTGGCTGCAACCAGGCCAGGGGTAAAGGATGTTTCATTTGCCAGCTCACTGAAGGGCGAGATGGCAGATGAGTACTGCTATGGAGGACTCAGATGAGGACGTTGATGGGGTGCCATGCAGGAGACTGTTGAATGGGCATGTACACCAAGATGCTGGCTGGACAGCCTTCTGGAAGAGTCCTGCTCCAGCTTAGCAGAGGGGATGGTGCTGAGCTTGCCCCCTCTGCAGCATCTGCTCCATTTGCCTCTCATGTTGCTGACCCAGAGGCACTGGTGCTGCTGCCTTCATACATTAATGACTCCTGTGCCCCCTCACCGCCACCATGAGGTGACAGCAACAGTCTCTGGCAGATCCAGAATCTTGCCAAACACCTCCAAAAATACTCCAGAGCACTTCCAGATACTTTGCAATAGAAAAAGTTCCAAAAATGTAACTTATCTGCAAACAGGGTGACTGGCCCTTTAAATAACTCTATGCAGGGCCCATCTTGCAGCCCCACACTTATTTCTTCTTGAGTAAATAACACAGACACTGCCTGTACTTTTATTGCCCAGAATTTATGATCCTGGTGTTACATCAGCCGGTTGGACTATTTGACTTCAGAATAACATCAAATTAGAATGTTCTGGCATACTCAGTGAATGCTTACCTTGTCAGAACACCGCATGGGTCATGAAGGATGCAGCCAATGTGCAAAGGACACTGGTTGTGCGGCGCAAGGCCCCCATAGCACCACTGCTACATGAGGCACTTTCTCATCCAGAACATTACATGGCCCAGCTCAATTGGGTGGCATAATCGAATATAATCATTTATATTTTTCTTTACATTAAAAAATATTAATTGATGTATTTAAGAGTAATAACCTGGTGTAGTTTTATTAAATGGGTTTATCACAAAATATATGCATTTTTGTTAAAAGTGTCCAGTCCTTCACCTGGAAGTAACCTGATTTAAAATTATTGAAACTGATTAAAAAAAAAACTATACTATAACCATTTACTAGTTTCATTCATATCCACAAACAGGGGCAATTGGTGGAATCTCACCATCCTTATTATTCCAAACTGGGGATATTGCCTATTTTGTGGTCAAGTCCAGCTTTGGGTAAAATAATTTTTAAACCAGCATTAAAGATCACAGAAACTGGATTTACACTCGATATAACTTACGTTTTAAATTCCATAATCTTCTGCGCTCGTTCAGCTGATTTCACCTAATTACACTGATAAAACCAGTGCAAACTAGTGGAAACTCTACCCCAATTTGTCTGTGAAATACTATTAATAAATTTTCAATAAATATTTCTGATCAGTGCTGGTATTACTTGGTGCCATATAATGTATTAATGTGTTATGTTAATGAGCTAAGATGTCAGAGCATGCGCAGTTTGCAATGACACAATAAACACACACGTGAACTGGCCATTCTTCGTGTTGGTCTTATTTATTTGTGCCACCTAATATGTAAAATGTCATAATTTGGTTTGTGGAAGAGGAGATTTAATACCAGCTGTCTAATGTACAAAATGGTTTCAGCCTACCCTGTGGTGGGAAGTTTATGCCTCCTGCCCCCACCCTGGGCATGAGCTGAGAGGCGGGGGGAGGCGTAAAATTGTTTGGGATGGCGGGGCATGCCATGTCCATCGCCTACCAGCCCTCACTGGTATCCTACCAGTGGCAGGGGAGGTGGCAGGTGGCCTGCCTGCCCTTAGGCCAATTGAGGCCTTTAAGTGACCAATTAATGGTCACTTAAGTGCCTCTTCCCGCCGACAGTGGTACTTTACCAACGGCACATCAGCACTCTGGCACCTAGGGAGGCCACCCAGTAATACCTCGTGGCCTCCTTGCAGTCTGGGGGTGGTGGGGGGAGGTGCCCTCCTGATTGGCCACAGAGGGAACCCCAATGGCACGGGCTGCCCCACTGGAACACCCCCCCTCCCCACCCCAGCCTCTCAATCAACCTGCCACCCACCTCCCCTCACTGGGGCTTGCCTGATTGGCCCTGGCAAGCCCTGACTCAACTTACCTGCTTCCAAGGCCAGCGTCCATGGTAGCTCTTCTCACTAGATGCAGTCCCAACAGTGGCCACCACTCCCAGTGGTGCTGCTAGCCCTCTGATTGGCTGTCAGCTCTTGAAGGTGGGCAACTCTGCCTCATAGGGGTGCTCTGGAAGCCATGATTGCAGGCAAGTAATTGCCTGAGATATGCAAAATGCGGTTGTGTTTTCCAGGGCCAGCAAAGGTGGGCTCACCCTCGGCTTTCTAGCCAGTGGCCAGGACCGCCACATCCTCATGAAATTCCAGCCTGTACCTCAAAGTCATTAAGCTGCCTGAGAAAGCAACAAAGTTAGATTTAACCCTTCGACAACCTCTCTATCCTTGGGAGGTTGTGCATCAGTCATTTTGCATTTGTTTTCCTAAATTGAAAGCTACAACAGGCTGATATACAGCCTGATTTTATATTTGATCTTTGCAAGAAAATGTGTTTGCTGTTCTGATGCTGTAAAATAACATAAGTTTTTAGAGGGTAAATAACTACCAGAAACAAAAGTACATAATATATTGTAATCCAGGCTGAATTCAAAACAACTTTAAAATGAAGTGTGAAACTTGAAGAGTGAATGTATTAAAGTTACTTGTTCACTTTTGCATTGTTATAGAGTTGCTTAAACACAACCCATTTTCTGCCAGATCCTGACCTGTTCTATTTTAAAAAGGTTTCAATAGCTAAATTACCTCTTTCCTGGAGGCTTTTAACAGGAAGTATTTTGAAGAAGGGATCGAAGTATATTCCATAGGGAACTGGAAGAGGCTTTGATGACCTACAAAGTGAACCCTTAGGGAAAGTCCTGCCATAAAAGTGTGAACTTCTAGATTATTTACAGGAAGCTTAATAATGGAGACAATGTGGCACCTTCTGCTTGTAAAAGACTGTAACACAGGAGCTACTGACTTAATGAACCTATGTTCGATTAACATACCAGCCATGTACTGCACTTCCATTTAAACTATTGACCAGTCTCTCAGCTTTCAGATAAAATAGGAATGTTAAGAAAAGGCAAGCTAATTGAGCATTCAAATCCTTGAGGCCTTGGCCCTCATAACTTAAGTGCTATTCATTTTTATTTTTAGGGTGGTTGCAATTACTCTGTCAGCTGTTTGTGTCAAAATGGTGGGAAATCAAATATTCTCCAGTTTCACCATTCAGCACTCCTAGGACAGGTAGAACATGGCTTCAGAATAACATTCACTATTATACTCTGCCCCATTAATGAACCTTAACCATAACATCCAAAGCATGTCCCTTCCCTATTAATGACCTAAGTGAGGGCAACATTGCGAACCACTGTGGCATTTCCCTTGTTTTCATCTGCCTCTCTTCGTGAGACTGGCACACAGATAAAACAACAGTGTTTTAAATTAATGTGCATACAATCCCCTACAATTCAAATTTCAATCTATTTTATGGCATAATAATACATGCTGAAACATGCTGAAATGCAGAAGAGTAAAAAATGTTGTGCATTTGATAATTGCTTCCTTTGGTATGTCAAAAGAAAAATTTGTCAAAAAATGGACACCATCACATCCTTGCAGTAGTGAAACTGTCCATCACTCCCACCCTCAAAAGTACTAACCCTTCAGGTTTGCTTAAAGATGAGTTTGTTTTACAAATACAGACTCAGAAAATTTGATAATTTGAACTGGAAAATCTTTCATGGCAACCAAACTTACAGAATGTCAAAATGTCAAAGAAGCTTGCAACTGTGTCCACACATGAGCTGATGACAAAATGCATAGTGACAGAAAACTAATGCTAAGTGACATGGTGCCGTCTGGTTTTCACACAGATTCTGTACAGTTGCACAGTTCTCTACTTATTGCCTAAATGAATCCTCTTTGTAAGATTATTTTATCTGTTTCTCCTGCCCAGATACTGCTTTTAGTTCATTGATTATTTTAACTTTAATAATATTTCTTCAGATGATTAAATACACTAAATTCACTGCTGATCAATCTTACAGCAGTAACCCATTGGCAGCTGACATTAAAAAAAAGGGTTGATCTACACTGGATAGAATGGATCCACTCACTACTGGCAAATATCTGATCAGTAGCTCTGCAATGAGTTTGCAACCTTTTAATAAAGTTTCACAAAACTGCAAAAATGAAGGTTAAACCCAAGTTTATCAGGTTTTTGATATTTGCACATGGTTCAGCAGCACATTATCACTCATGGCTTGGTGGTATCACACTCACCTCTGAATCAGAAGGTGATGGGTCCAAGCCTTACTTCAGACCCTTGAGTGCATAACCAAGCTGACACTTCAGTATAGTACTGAGGGTGCACTGCACTGTCAGATGTGCTGTCTTTTGGACGAGATGTCAAACTGAAACCCGATATGCCCAGTAAGGTGAATGTAAACGATTCCATGACACTATTCAAAGAGCAGAGGAGTTTCCCTGGTGTCCTGGCCAATATTTAACCCTCAACCAACATCACTAAAACAGATTATCTGGCTGTTTGTGAAACCTTGCTATGTGCCTGTTGGGTGCCAAGCTTCCCTATTTACAACATTGACACTTAAAAAGTACTTCATTGGTTGTAGAGCACTTTGGGATGTCGTGAGGTCCTGAAAGGTGTGATATAAATGCAAGTTTGTTCTTTTCTTTTTATGGTTGCACAGTAGTTATTACTCTGCAGGTTACTCAACAAAGTAGTAAAATAAGGACGTGCAGTTGTTATTCTTCATGGAGAAAGTGCCCAATCCCATCTGCACCAGCATGGGCAAATATTGTATCAAGGCCACAGGTCTTTATTTAGGGCTCAGTTTTATTCTGTTCAATAATTTCAGTGTAAAAGTAGATGTGAATGGAAGGGGAGCAATGTCAGTAGAGATGCTAATGAATAGTTTGGCAATATTTAGTGCTGATCTAAGGATTCTGAGCCCTTCAAAAATTGACCAACAAGTGTTTGTGAAGAGTGCAAAAGAAAAAAGTAATTTTGCTTGTTAACCCTCAGTTAGGTCATTAATGGGTAACATATGCACACTTCTTCAGCTACAGGGTCAAATTCAGAAATATGTACTTTAATCCAGATCAAACCCAGCATTAGAGAACTTAACGATCAGTACAGATGTGAACTGGACATCACTAATTTAATTATTTCCTTCCCTGAACAGTTGTTCTCATTTGTTGAGCAGTTGCATGAGCAGCTGAGATAAAAATAAGATCATTTATTGTCAACTTCTGTTCTCCACAGTAATAAAGAGAAAAAAGGATTTGCTTTGTAGAGAGGAAATAGTGTTTCATAAGATTTCTTAGAAGGCACAAGTTTTTTTTTAAATTACTGAAGATGCATGCCACCTATTTTAGAACAAGAGAAACTATTAATCTTTCATGGAAATAGACTGTAATTGCTACTGTAAGTATGAAGTAAGTTTAACAATGTGGCACTCCTAAAACAGAATTGTATATGATGGAAATTCATATCAGGAATTTGTGCACAGAGGTCTGTGTGCCTGATTCACAGCCCACACAATACTCGGCTATCAATCAGGAGCAGTGACCTCTGCGCCTGAATTACCAACAAAACCGCTGATTGTGCAAAGCTCTCTGATGAGAATGCGAAACTGTAACGCCGAAACCTCCATATCTCATTTAAGTTTTTAACAATTGCCATCTTTTTCTCCTCTCTGATTGTCTGGGAAAAGAAATGGCCACTTGTAAAAAAAAAACATTCTCTTTTAAAAGCTACATTCGGAGTAATTTTAACCTAACACATCTGGTGGGAAACTGACACAATCAGATCTGCCACCTATTTTACAGACTACCCATTTTTACTGTCCACTGAAGCCAAGTGGAGTGTAAAGCAGGTGACTGATTTGATCACATCAGTTTCTCACTGGACGGTTTGGTTGGCATTACTCCCTACAGCAATAGGGACTGTGGAAATGTCACAGAATGGAATGCCAGAAAGACAGTGACACCATTTGAATAACATTCACAAAGATTGGTGTAAATTGAGTGTTAGAACTATAGGCCAGCATTTTCTGCTTGTGTGTTCACCAGCCTGCAATTTTCAGCCCATACTCTGGTTTAAAAGACAGGGAAATTGCAGGCTGTGAGTGCGGTATAGAAATCCTTGCCACATTCTATTTTATTGCCCAAATAAAATGTTGCCATTAAGATTATTTTTGAAGTATAATGACAAGCCTTATTAAAAAAAAATGAAGCTCGATATTCTAAATAATATTTTCACCTTAATCATGTTCTCTCATGTTAGCTCCCAGGTCAAACTTCAAAATTCATCTTAAAAAGGAAATAATCTTTCATCGATAAGGTTATAGGCATTAATGTTGTTCCATATTGCACAATGGTGCCATATTACAAAAAAATAACCAAATAAACTGGAACCAATACTGTGAACATTTTTTTAAATTGAACATGTATACCTTTTTTATTTCATATATGGCAGATTGCTGATTGATAAAATAAGATAAACTTAAAAGAAGGCTTAAAGCAATTAACCATCACCGGGTATTTTCTCACACTTAAACTAAAAATTTGTGCTAACACTTTGGGCTGAATTTTATTGGGGTGCCGCCGTGGACGGTGGCGCCCTTTGAACTCGGCGGGGTGCTCGCATTAGAATCACAGCGCCGAGCCTCCCTCCCCATATTACGCGGGGTGAAGCGAGACATTTGGCGAACTGAGAGAGTCTTTGACAGTTGTGTAGCAGGTGCTGGGGTTCTATTTAAAGCGCTCCATTATCTGCTTCCTGCCAGCTGTCAAAGAATACTTACCTGACTGCTGAAGAGTGGGGCTGCTATCAATCTGGCAACAAAGCAGAAAATGCTACAGAAATCCAGCAGGTCAGGCAGCATCTGTGGAGAGAGAAGCAGAGTTAAGTTTAGTTTAGTTTAGTTATACAGCACTGAAACAGGCCCTTCGGCCCACCGAGTCTGTGCCGACCATCAACCACCCATTTATACTAATGCTACACTAATCCCATATTCCTACCACATCCCCACCTGTCCCTATATTTCCCTACCACCTACCTTCTTTCTTCTTTCTTTTGGGCCTCCTTATCTCGAGAGACAATGGATACGCGCCTGGAGGTGGTCAGTGGTTTGTGAAGCTATGGAGTGACCTCTCCATGGCGCATGCCTGGGCAAATTTATGGAGGTTGAGAGTTGCCCAGTCGTCAAAACCCCCCTCTCGGCCTTTCTGGTGGGGTCCAAAGGAGTGCAGGACACGACGTTTGGCACCAGTATGGCTGCAGGAACTGCCGGAAACATGCCAAAGGTGACACATGACCGCCTACGGGGTTCCGCTCCGGATTTTCTGTTAGGGTTTACTCCCTTAGCCTTGGTCTCTCCCGAGACGCCCACAAGGCAGTGGGGTTGTTGGGGCCCCTACACAGGTGTAGGATGGTGCCGGTGGGAGGAGGGGATGCAAGGGGGAGGGGTAGAGGGAGGGGGTGGGGGGGGGGGTGCAGGGGAAGGGGGTGCGGGGTGAAGATGGTGCGAGGGGGGGGCGGGCTGGGACGGGGTTGTGAGGGGGTGAGCTGAGAGGGTGGAGCAGGGAAGGGGACGGGGGTGGGGGGGGGTGGAAGGGGGGTAAAAGGGGGGGGGGGGGAATCTGGTGCAGGTAATAAGCCATTTCCTCAGTGCCCACCATCGACGTCCGGAAAGCTCATCCACGTCCTTCGGGAGGTGAAGCATCATTTGGCAGACTTAGAGGTGATTACATTTGCTAAGGGTTTTTTTTTTTGCAGTGGTTTAAATAAAGGCATGCAGCATTGCCGACAGTGCGCTGCAGATGCTCTCCGAGCCATCTCCCGCGGGCGCTTTGAAGTTGCGGCCGGGGGTGCCGTTCGTGGATGTTTTGGGTGTTCGGGGCACCTTTTCACAGGACTTCTCTCGGGTCCCGCAGCTCCTTCTTCACCTCAATGGACTTACCGCATGCCGTGGCTGCAGACACTCTGGACTGTGAAGACAGCAGGATCGGAGATTAAAGTATCGGCAGCTGTTCTCGTCAGTTTCATCCGGATCAATTTCATTGAGAAAACAAAGAGCAGGTGTGGCTGGGGGAGGGCAGTGGGCCCAGGTAACAAACTAAACTAACTGTTAACTTTTAGATAGGGCTAAAATGAACTGATTTAAAGAGCCAGGGGAGTTTAAACAGTTTAAGAGGGCAGATTGGGGGAGAAAACGTTAGGGATGGGAGCAGATGGCCATGGATAGAGTTGAACAGCAAGGGAGCTTCCAGCCCAGGAGCCATCTTGAAAGCATCAAAGAATAGTAGTAAGCTTGAGAATTCGGAGTGTTTTAGAAATCAGCAAAGGGCCACCGAAAAGTTGATAAAAAGGGAAAAAATAGAATGAGAGTAAACTAGCCATCAATATAAAAACAGATTGTAGGAGCTTTGACAAATACATAAAAAGGAGAGTAGCTAAAGTAGACGTTGGTCCCTTAGAGGCAGAGACAGGAGAAATTATCATGGGGAATGAGGAAATAGCAAAGACATTGAACAAATATTTTGTGTCTGTCTTCACAGTAGAAGATACAGCAGTTGGTGTGGGAACCAACAAAAGGGAAAAACCTACTTGAATTCATCCTCACCAATCTACCTGTCACAGATGCACTTGTCCATGACAGTATTGGTAGGAGTGACCACCACACAGTCCTTGTGGAGACTAAGTCCCGTCTTCAGATTGAGGGTACCCACCGTGTTGTGTGGCACTACCACTGTGCTAAATGGGATAGATTTCAAACAGATCTAGCATCCTACACTAGGGGCAATTGCTAATGGCCAATTTACCTATCAACCTGCAAGTCTTTGGCATGTGGGAGGAAACCGGAGCACCCGGAGGAAACCCACGCAAACACAGGGAGAACTTGCAAACTCCACACAGGCAGTACCCAGAATTGAACCCAGGTCACTGGAGCTGTGAGGCTGTGGTGCTAACCACTGCGCCACTGTGCCGCCCAACTTATCCAAGTTCACAGACCTGAAAGTTAACTCTGCTTCTCTCTCCACAGATGGTGCCTGACCTGCTGAGTTACCCCAGCACTTTCCGCTTTGCTGCCACATGCTTACCCTGCTGTGTCCCAGTGTCCTGTGAAGTTATGATCCTCTTCTCCCACTCAAGTATAACACTCTTTCTTGTAGGCTTGCCGCACCTGGGTGTATAATCTTAATTTTGCACATTCCAGGACATAAGACTTAAATAAACCTTTTTTTTCATTTCCAAAATATGCTTTATTCATAAAAATCTGTAAAAAAAATACACTACAAAACAGTTCCAAACAGCACCAAGTCAAACAATACAAAGAGTGCAAAGGAGATCAGTTTCCTTCAATACAGGAGTGAGTTGCCTCACAACCCTTCCATTTCATTTTACATGCCATGTACATTTTACAGCAAACAAATATTTTCCGATACAGTTCAAGGGGTTTTCCATGGATCCAGCCCCTCAGTTCAGCTTGGTGGGGGGACCTTACACTGTGGTCTTTCCCCATTGAGCCTTTGCTGCGGCTGCCCCAAGCTTTAGTGCGTCCCTCAGCACGTAGTCCTAGACCTTGGAATGTGCCAGTCTGCAACATTCGGTCGTGGACAACTCTTTGCAATGGAAGACCTGCAAGTTTCGGGCAGACCAAAGGGCGTCTTTCACCAAATTGATAGTCCTCCAGCAGCAGTTGATGTTTATCTCGGTGTGCATCCCTGGGAACAGCCCGTAGAGCACAGACTCCTGTGTTACAGAGCTGCTTGGGATGAACCTCGACAAAAACCACTGCATCTCTTTCCACACCTGCTTTGCAAGACGCATTCCAGAAGGAGGTGGGCAACCGTCTCTTCCCACCACAGCCACCTCGAGGGTATTGTGCGGAGGGGGTGAGACATTGGGCATGCAGGAAGGATCTGACGGGGAGGGCTCTTCTCACCACCAGCCAAGCTACATCTTGGCACTTGTTTGAAAGTTCTGGTGATGAGGCATTCCGCCAAATGACTTTGGCAGTCTGCTCGGGAAGCATCTGACAGGATCCACCATCACCTTTTCCCGTGGGGCCTTGAGGACATTCCGTGCAGACCACTGCCTGATGGATTGTTGGTCAAAGGTGTTTTTCCGCAGAAACTTTTCCACGAAGGATAGGTGGTACAGCAAGGTCCAACTGGATGGAGCATTCCGCAGCAATGTGACCAGGCCCATCCTTCACACACCAGGGACAGATAGAACCTCAGCACGTAGTGCCACTTGGAGTTTGTGTACTGGAGGTCCACACACAGCTTGATGCAGCCGCACACGAAGGTAGTCATCAGGATGAGGGCGGCGTTGGATACATTTTACCCGCCCTTATCCAGAGGTTTGAACATCGTGTCCCTCCGGACACGGTCCATTTTGGATCCCCAGATGAAGCGGAAAATGGCTCAGGTGACCGCCACAACGCAGGAGTGGTGTATGGACCAGACCTGCGCCACGTACAGCAATAATGTGAGCACCTCGCACCTGATGACCAGGTTCTTACCCATAATGGAGAGAGATCACTGCTCCCACATGCTCAGCTTATGTTGTACCCTGGCTACTCACTCCTTCCAGATTTTGGTGCACACCCCGGCCCTTCCGAACCATATCCCCAGCACCTTCAGGTAGTCTGACCTAACAGTGAAGGGGACAAAGGATCAGTCAGCCCAGTTCCCAAAGAACATGACCTCGCTCTTGCCGAGGTTAACTTTGGCTCCCGAGGCCTGTTCGAACTGGTCACATATCATCAGTCTATGCACAGACAGCGGGTCCGAGCAGAAGACAGCGACGTCATCCAAGGTTGAAACACGTTGCATAGTGGATTTAATGTTATGTACGTTAATTGAAGCAATCCTTATACCCATTTTTAAGTTAGTTGTTGCTTCCCATACCATTTGTCCTTGCTAGTCCCAGTCCTTTCGTATGTTCCTGCATACCCATAGTGTACGCAAGCTGTTTCACGATCGTTGGGCTCAGAAACTCCTCCTGGTTTCTCATGCAGGGTCTGTTCCGCTGGGGTGACATGGGGGGGGGGGTGGTGGTCTTGTAGGCAGCAAGGATTGGGCTGTCCTCTGCTGTTCTCCTCTATTCCTCCTTGAAAACATCACTGCTCCCGGATTCCCGGAGCTGGAGTGCGCCAGATGTGTCGTTGCTCTCGGTGTCCCGGAGCTGGGATGCGTTGGGCATGTCACTAGGTTCAGCGCTTTGGGTTTGGGGCATGCTGGGCCCATCACAGCTTCCAGTGCCTGGGGGCTGGGGGGCTTTATCTTCCAGCTCCTTTGAGTTCTGCTGCCTCTTTTGCAGGTGCCGTCGTTCTGGCACTTCCTCATCCGGTGAGGAGGAGCTGCTGTATTCTGTCTCAGACGGTAGCCTCCTCTTGCCACTGGTTTGGTCGTGGCCTGTTCCGCTTTTGGAGGTTTTTTCTTTGTGGTTTTCCTTTTTACCACTTGCCACTGACCTGTTTGTCCATCAGCTGCCATTGATTCTGTCTGTGGAGGAGGGGTTTCCGGGCACAGGGTAGGTGCTGGGTCGCTAGTTTCAGTTGCCTCCCCTTTCTTCTCCTTCTCAGTTAAACTTTCCTTGCTGCGGAGAGGGTTGTTTGTCTCCTTTCCAGCAGCAGACGCATTTGTCGTTCCTTCTCCCGGCCTTTTCTTGAACCTTGCCGCCTGAGCATAACTGAGGCAGCGTTTGGGGTAGGTTTTGTAGACGTGGCCTGCCGCACCACACAAGTTGCAACACTTACTCTGCTTACAGTCCTTGGTCTGATGGCCTTCCTTCATGCAGTTCTTGCAGACAACCGTGCTGCAGTTAGCTGCCACGTGACCAGATTTGCCACAGGTGCGACAAACTCTCGGCTGCCCAGCGTAGACCAAGAAGCCTCGACTTCCCCCAATAGCGAAGCTGGAGGGAGGGTGGATGATGGCTCCATTGGCATCGACCTTCAAGATCACCTTGACCCGCCGCTTCCTGGTCCAAATCCCAAATGGGTCCTTGACATCAGTGCTGCTGCCGGCCACGTCGACGTACCTGGCGAGAAAGGTGAGTACATCCACGACAGGAACATGGGGGTTGCAGAGGTGAATTGTCACCACCCGGTCAAGTTGTGACGGCAGCGTGAAGAGTGGCTCAGCTTTGAGGATGGACAGCGGCGCCAGGTTCCCTTTCTCCTTGAACACCTTCAGGAACTTGATGCATCCCGCCACATTCTTAAACGTCACGTCGAAATATCCATTGCTGGGGAAGTCCTGCAGGCAGAAGATGTCTGTAGCTTGGAATCCACAGCAATCAATGAGGATTTTCTTGATGAAGAAGGTACGATCAACCGGTGCATCTCCTTCCTTGTCCTTCACCACCACCCGAACGGTGTTACGCACTCCCTGGCCTGAAACTTGAAGATTGGTTATAGCCATTTTACTTAAAGCATACCCAGGACAGGATCAAAGGCCACTGATCATGGTTTCTCCCCTGCCAGGTAAGACTTAAATAAACCATAAAAGGTATTACAGAGGTTTACAGAGAACACACTGACACAAATGGGAATGCACGGGTGTCATAGCCATGTAAATACATCTTTCACCAACATGTGTGACTTTTTCTCTGTGGGAATGATGTGTGCCAGCATGTAGCGCCAATGTCACATCCCTTTGCACCGTTGGCCCTTCAGGAGAGCCAACGTATGCAACAACAGCATTGCCATGCCACCGTTACTCATGTGCATCTCCACGGACTCAGTGACATGGACATTGGCTCAGCCAGCTGCTAGCTCTAATGGTTTATACAGGAATGCTACAGATGTAGACTGGTGGACAGTAGGTGAGCAAGGATGATGTGTGGCTTGCAGAGCTCATATCGGTTCCTATGGAGCAGACAGCCTTTGTCTGATAATTCACTTCCATATGTCCCTAGCTCACTGCTAGCCCTGCGTGCAGAACCTGGGTACCATCTGCCCTCCCTTGCGTCTTTCATGTTGTAGGTCTTCAGCGTCCTCATAGTCCGAGGAGGAATCCTGTTGACGTCTCTCCTCATCATGCCAGGCCTGACTCCTATTGCGCGCATAGTTGTGCAGAGCAGCAAAGAAAGGAGCTGGCCTTTTCGGCCCATAGTACAGGGCATCACCCTATCCAACCAGGCATTGGAGGCGCTCTTTCAGCATGCCGATCTCCTGCTCAATGATGGCACATGTAGCTCAGTGGCTGGCGTTGTATCTCTCTGCAGCAGTGGTGGGGTCTCTCACTGGTATTGGGAGCCATGTCTGCAAAGGATAGCCCTTATGTCCGAGAAGCCCCCCCTCCATCTGAGCCAGTTCAGTGAACAGCGGTGGCAGCCGGACTGAAACAAGACCCAGGTGTCATGGCAGCTGCCTGAGAAGCGGTCGCACATTTGCTGAAAGCAGCCGCGGTGTTCACATACCAGCTTCACCTAGATTGAGAGGGCTCCTTTAATGGTGATGTCTGCAGGTGGTAGCCTGGCAGTAGGCCTGATGGCCACATGAGTGCAGTCTACGAACATTACAACCTATGGTTCTCCAGCAATGGTGTCAGAACCAATGGCCCTCTGGGCCTGGCTGTGAGAGTCCGTCCTGAAGCGGACATCCTCAGTGGCCCTCTGGTGCACGGCATTGGTGACCTCCTTGATGCAGCGGGTCACTGCAGACTGTGTGGCCCCAAGGGATCTCTGGTGGGCCCCTAAAAGGCTGCAGAGGCATCAGGCGTGAGAACCGCTGCCACTATGAGGAACAAAGGCATGGGATGTCCACCAGAGCCCATGGGCTGCAGGTCATCCTTGAGCAGGGCACAGAGACATGTCACCGCGTCTCTATATGAGCAATCTCCTTCAACACTGGTGCTCTGACATCCAATGGCATGTCATGTGGGGCCTGTAGATGCACGGCAATTGTAATGGCGGGCTCCCCTTGGGGACTGCTGCTCATGACTCGGGGCCTCTACGTGGATCACACCTGCCTGTTAATGTTGACTCTGGCGCATACGGATCCTCACGTGCAGAGGATTACACAATGTAGGATGAGCCATACCTATTTCCATGTGATAAATAAAGTTGATTCCTACATGTATTTGAAGGTTCCTAACAGGGCATGGATTGGTGTTGACGGGTACATCAGCTGCTTTCCTGGATCAACTATGTGGCGTGCCATGGCATTGCCCATCATGGCCAATACTCAGAGTGGCACAGCATACCACATCAAGATCCTACCAGCTGAATCGATTGCCCCCACCATCCATAAAACCTTAATGCTCCTGCCCTTTCTGGCACACTCCCCACACACAGGGTGCCTAGTGTGCCATTGCCCCCTCACAAACACAGAGCGTACACTGTTAATGGAGGGATGGTACACGATGCCTCCCTTCATGCCAGCACAGATTTCCCTCCAGCAATCCCAGACCCCCTTCCTTTCAGAATGCAGAGTTAGACCTCTGCATATCCCCCCCTTTAAGAATGCAGAGTTAGACCCCTGTGTATCCCCCCTTCCTCCTCCCTTTAAGAATGCAGAGTTAGACCCCTGCATATTCCCCCATTTAAGAATGCAGAGTTAGACCCCTGTCTATCCCTCCTCCCTTCCACAATGCAGAGTGAGGACCCGCCGGCTTTTCAGATTATGAACGGGACGGCACGTGACAGCCGGCCTTTGAACGAAAAATCCGGCAGTGTCAGTGGAGATGCGGCGGGCTGCATAATCAGCATAGGTAAGTAATCATTACCATATGATAATTGCAGTGCCGCCGCACTACGGCGGGGGGGGCGGGGGCGTCCGCACCGAGGTCCCGCCGTCGCCGGTAAAATGCAGCGGGCACGTCTCGACATCGCGGGCCTCTCTCCACAGCATTTTACCGGCAGCCACGCAGCAACCTGGGGCGTCAAGGGGCCGGTAAAATTCAGCCCTTTACAGCAAGATTGCTGAATCATCTGATCTAATTTTCTCCCCAGATTTAAGATTGATTAATGCCCTGTTCTAAGAGACAGTGAGTGTATGACTGTAAACTAGTGATAAACCCATCAAAAACAGCAAGCAGCAATCTGCCTAACAACATGATAAAGACAGGCATTGTAGTAAACAGCAAGGGTTGCCCCAAATGAAATTTAGACATCAACCAGTTAGAGCTGAAAGTGGAGAAGCAACACAAAAACTGGCAGTTGTGTTTAATCATGCATCTGCTCTTTGCCTGAAGGTGCTGTACAATTTGAGCATGAACAACTGCAAGAACATAAGCCTCACCATTATTTTCACACTAAAATCTGGGACAATGAGAAATGGTTACATAACTCATTTCTCTCAAAAGAGAAAAATGTGGCCTTAAAGTTAAACTTCCATAATCACACTTAAGGCTGGATTTTATTCGCGGCCCAATGTCGGGTTCCGTGGAAGGGAGCCAGAAAATCGGAGTGGCAGCGGCCGCCACGGAACCTGATCCCGGGATTATCGGGCCCGATCTTCCCGCCAGGGGGCAAGCTCCATGGCAGCCCCTCCGCTACTCTGCGATGGGATCCAACTTAGCATATTTAAATAACACATTTGCATACATTAAAATCTAAACCACAGCGATCTTGCCTTCAGTTCCCGATCCTCAGCGCGACAAGCAGCACCCACAGGCCTTTACTTTCCTGTGCAGGGAAAACTGGCGCCACCAAGGTGGGGAAGGAGTGAATTCTGCACTCTAATGGGTAGGGGGGTGGGAAGGGGTGAACTCTGCACCTTGTGCATAGGTAAAGGGGGGAAGGAGTGAACTCTGCACTTTGGTGAATTGTCTGCAGGCTGGCAGACTTTTAAAAATGGCACGAGCACCTGCTTCCGCATCGTGGATGCAGTGAACGGTGTCACCAATGCCGCGCCCCACCACATGTTTGGGGGGGGACTGGCCACCGTGAATATGTAAAGTGCCACCCACAGCAGAATCACGGCAGCGCGATAGCATAGGTCTCGTGCGGGGCGGCTGCCATTTTCCATGCCCACCACCACTCCCAGCAACAGGACGACAAAATCCAGCCCTTATTGTTTCCTGCATTTCCCTCATTCAATCTGCAATTTACACCACACATTTACACCGATGCCTCTGTAATATATATTCGATGTAAAGTTGGTGTTCCAAAAGCACTATTGTTTTAGCAGGTGGAATCAACTTAGTTCAGCAAAACAGGGCATGAAATTTGATAACCCCAAAAGCGGGCACAGAAATTGAAACATGTGATTAGAATCTTTGGAATTCTCTACCCCAGAAGGTTGTGGATGCTCCATCATCGAATACATTTAAGACTGGGATAGATAGATTTTTCGTCTCGCAGGGAATCAAGGGATATGGGGAGTGGGCAGGAAACTGGAATTGAAGCCCAAGATCAGCCACGATCGTATTGAATGGCGGAGCAGGCTCGATAGACCATATGGCCCACTTCTGCTCCTATTTCTTGTGTTCTTGTGATTAACCCATGCCTATTGCTTCTAATACACTCAACGCTTAAACTCTGTACTTCCTGCTAATTTAAATGATCATAGCATGCAAAAAACGTTAAGCGCAATGTTGAGTGGCTGCACGCCTGAACAGGAGGCACAAAATCGTGCGAGTCCAGCACGAGTTTAAGTTAGCCTGTACCACTTAATGTTCTGTACATGCCATTTGTATGGCAAAAGGACTCTCTATGACTATGACTCTATGACTTGGCTGATTCCTGGGATGGCAGGATTGACATATGAGGAGAGAGTGAGTTGACTAGGCCTTATATTCACTAGAGTTTAGAAGAATGAGAGGGGTTCTCATAGAAACCTATAAAATTCTAACACAACTAGACAGGCTAGATGCAGGGAGGATGTTCCCGATGGCTGGGAAGTCCAGAACCAGGGGTCACAGTCTCAGGATATGGGGTATGCCATTTAGAACTGAGATGAGGAGAAATGTCTTCGCTCAGAGGGTGGTGAACCTACGGAATTCTCTACTGCAGAAGGTTGTGGAGGCCAAATCATTAAATATATTCAAGAAGGAGAGAGATATATTTCTTAATGCCAAAGGGATCAAGGGATATGGGGAAAAAGCGGGAACAGGGTACTGAATTAGGCGATCAGCCATGATCCTTTTTGAATGGCGGAGCAGGCCGGAAGGGCCGAATAGCCTACTCCTGCTCCCATTTTCTATGTTTCCATGTTTCTATGGTTCTGTAAATAGTTATCTCTGTACTGTATACAATAGTATAGCTGCAATAAACCTGTTTGAGATCTTCAACCAGCTGGACTCCACACATCTCATTTATGTTGCATCAGACAACATAAAAAGAACTCATTACACTTGAAGCCAGCCTGCAGCTGTTAAAGGAGAGATGCATTTTGGCTGGAGCAGGTGCTGGAAGGCATTCTAAAAGTAATTTTGATATGGGAAAAACACAAGAATGGCACAACATGGCAGAAAGTGGGCTCCAAGATTTTACGATGCTGCACAGGAGATCTTGGTACAGGAGGTGAAGAGCAGAAGAGATGCAATCTATCCAAAGAGGGCCAGGAAGCCCTCCAAACAAACTTTTAAAAGACTGCGGGCCATATAGACATGGCAGTCAATGCCAGGAGTCTAGCCCTGAGGACCTGGATGCTGTGACACAAAAAGTTCAAAGATCCCACATAACTGGCCAAGGTCAGGGAGTGTATCTTCAAATGCCATGTCCCACTAACTTCCCCACTAGCCTCACTCACTGCTCAATGCACCACACCCCTATCTCACACCTACCAACAATCTCAATCAATCATGACTCTTGTCTAACATTCATAGCTTCACCTCACCCTGACACACTTAGCACTGCTGCAAGCCTCACACCTGCATTTCACAGTTTACACATACTGACAGCTATTCAACAATGACAGCCACATCACCCAAATACATTGCACCACATTGACTGCCACACTTGCCCCATTCTTGAAGGACAAGGTGGCACAAAACTAGAGGCAGCAGTGCATAACTGGCAGGGAACAGGTATGGCTTCATGCCCTTACCAATGGAGAGGACAGTTCTTACCATCACTGGAGCGGCCATTGCAGAGTCCATGGCCAGTGGCAGGGTTGAAACAATCAAAGACTGTATGCTCATACTGAATCCTCCTTCTTACATCCCACTTCCCCCTCATCCCACAATCTCTTCTGATTTACAAGCCGCAGATGATATAAACATGTAACTCTTGCTTTCCATCAACTCATCCGTCCACTCACCACAACCCTACCCTTCTGCGCTTCTCCTTTCAGATACCCAAGAGCTGTAACTTGGCCAGGAAGTGATGGGCGAGAAAGAGGTGGAAGAGCAGGAAGAGAGTGATGAAGAAAAAACATCGTCATTTGCTCTCACATTCACAGCTAGCAGCTCAATAATGACACTGTGCGTACATTGGAGGATAGCTTAGAGGCAGAATCTGAACGTGGTGAAACATTGGCCACGCATGTCCTGCAGCCAAGACAACGAACACGGGTAGCGCTTGCCGAGAGTTCTGCTGCAGAGGATTCAGATGAGGAAGTCAGTGGGATGGCCGACAGAAGAAAACTGTTGGCTATATATGAAATGTATATGAAAAATATGAAATGCTTGGTGCATTGGCAGGCATGTTAGAAAGCTTAAACAAAAACAAGAAATGCTGGAT
The DNA here is from genome assembly GCF_036365525.1 of Heterodontus francisci. Taxonomy (NCBI): domain Eukaryota; kingdom Metazoa; phylum Chordata; class Chondrichthyes; order Heterodontiformes; family Heterodontidae; genus Heterodontus; species Heterodontus francisci. Next base: position 110,221,703 of record NC_090376.1, read on the forward strand.
TCACTCAGCAGGTCTGGCAGCATCTGTGGAAAGAGAAGCAGAGTTAACGTTTCGGATCAGTGACCCTTCTTCGGAACTGATCCGAAACGTTAACTCTGCTTCTCTTTCCACAGATGCTGCCAGACCTGCTGAGTGAATCCAGCATTTCTTGTTTTTGTTTCAGATTTCCAGCATCCGCAGTATTTTGCTTTTATGTTAGAAAGCTTGTTGTCAGTGGCAAGGAACAACTTGGCACAGGGCTTTGCACAGAGCTTGGAACCCATCCTTTCCAGAATGGAATTGGTGGCCAACTGCATTAACACACTTGCAGACGTAACTATGATGCAGCGACTGATGGCCAAAATCTCTGCTTCCATTCCAGCACATCTGGGTGCTGCAGTGGAAGTTCAGACAGAAATCATGCAAACTCAGTTTGCTGCCACCGAAGCTCAGACATCTGCCAGATTAGGTGTGGATGACAATGTTCAAAGGGATGCAGAGTGTCACAGCAGTCCAGCAATGTCTTCCAACAGATAACTAGGATTGCTGAAGCACCACCCTGGGGGAGTGGCAGTGGCTTTGTGGAACACAAACCTACTGACCTCTTTGAAGATGACAGCATTTGTCCTCCCACACTGCTACTCTGACAGGGATCTTGCTGTTGCCTGTCAACCAGCCAGCCCAGACTGCTGCCATCCATGCCAAGATACTGCAGTCCAAAGCCACATCTTCTAGGGCCAGAGCTGCTCGAAGCTGTCCTGTAAGGCCATCTGCAGTCTCCCCCACTGAAAGTCAGCAGGCTTCCAACCATGCTACAGCCACGAGGGTAGCACTGTGTAGGAGCACAAAGACAGGCAAAGGCACACAGAAGACAGGCACTAAGGGAATGGACAAGGGTCTTTAGTTGATGTGTGTATGCAATGTGGCATGGCTTGATTTATAAACTTGGTTTTGATTGTTTGGTTTTGGTTTTGGTTTTATGTTTGCATTCTGGTCAAGTGGATACTTTATTTGTTATTCGTTCAGGGGATGTGGGCATCGCTGACTAGGCCAGCATTTATTGCCCATTCTAATTGCCCTTGAGAAGGTGTGTTGAGCTGCCTTCTTGAACCACTGCAGTCCTTGGAGTATAGGTACACAAACAGTGCTTTTAGGACGAGAGTTCCAGGATCTTGACCCAACAACAGTGAAGGAACGGCGATATAGTTCCACGTCAGGATGGTGTGTGGCTTGGAGGTGGTGGTGTTCCCATGCATCTGCTGCCCTTATCCTTCTAGGTGGTCGAGGCCGTGGGTTTGGAAGGTGCTGTCGAAGGAGTCTTGGTGAGTTGCTGCAGTGCATCTTGTAGATGGTACACACTGCTGCCACTGTGCATCTGTGGTGGAGCAAGTGAATATTGAAGGTTGTGGATGGGGTGCCAATCAAGTGGGCTGCTTTGTCCTGTATGGTATCGATCGTCTTGAGTGCTGTTGGAGCTGCACTCATCCAAGCAAGTGAAGAGTATTCTATCATACTCCTGACTTGTGTCTTGTAGATGGTGGACAGGCACTGGGGAGACAGGAGGTGAGTTACTCACCACAGAATTACCAGACTCTGACCTGCTCTTGTAGCCACAACATTTATGTGGCTGCTCCAGTTCAGTTTCTAGTTAATGGTGACCCCAAGGTTGTTGATAGTGGGGGATTCAGTGATGGTAATGCCATTGCCTGACATTTGTGTGGCACGATGTTACTTGCTATTTATTAGCCCAAGCCTGAATGTTGTCCAAGTCTTGCTGCAAATGGACATGGGCTGCTTCAGTATCTGAGGAGTCACGAATGGTGCTGAACATTATGCAATCATCAGTAAATATCCCCACTTCTGACCTTATGATGGAGGGAAGGTCATTGATGAAGCAGCTGAAGATGGTTGGGCCTAGGACTCTACCCTGAGGAACTCCTGTAGTGATCTCCTGGGACTGAGATGATTGACATCCAAGAGCCACAACCATCTTCCTGTGTGCTAGGTACAACTCCAACCAGCGGAGAGTTTCCCACTGATTCACATTGACTCCAGTTTTGCCAGGGCTCCTTGATGCCATACTCAGTCAAATGCTGCCTTGATGTCAAGGGCAGTCACTCTCACCTCACCTCTTGAGTTCAGCTCTTTCGTCCATGTTTGGACCAAGGCTGAGTGGCCCTGGCGGAACCCAAACTGAGTGTCAGTGAGCAGGTTATTGCTGAGCAAATTTCGCTTGATAACACTGTTGACAACCCCTTCCATCACTTTGCTGATGATTGAGAGTAGACTGATAGGGCAGTAATTGGTCGGGTTGGATTTGTCCTGTTTTTTGTGTACAGGACATACCTGGGCAATTTTCCACATTGCCGGGTAGATGCCAGTGTTGTAGCTATACTGGAACAGCTTGGCTAGGGGTGCGGCAAGTTCTGGAGTACACAATGTTGTGGGGCCCATAGCCTTTGCAGCATCCAGTACCTTCAGCTATTCTTGATATAATGTGAAGCGAATCGGATTGGCATCTGTGATGCTGGGGACCTCAGGAGAAGGCCGAGATGGATCATCCACTCGGCACTCCTTGCTGAAGATGGGTGCAAATGCTTCAACCTTGTCTTTTGCACTGATGTGCTGGGCTCACCCATCATAGAGGATGGGGGTGTTTGTGGAGCCTCCTCCTCTTGTCAGTTGTTTATTTGTCCACAACCATTCACGACTGGGTCTGGCAGGACTGCAGAGCTTAGTTCTGATCTGTTGGTTGTGGGATCACTTAGCCCTGTATTATGACCAAGGTGGGAGGAGTGCACAGTTTATTCTAGTTCCACTTCTCCACATGTCACAACATATATTTAAATTTTCCCACTTACTGATACGGTCAATCATATACTCTATTTTTCCCAGAATAAAACACTATTTAATGAACAACAAAATTATCTGTTTTTTATAAAACAAGTCTTAACCAGTAATGAAGTAAAGCATAAACACACAGATTGAAATTTTAAAGTTCCTTTTTGACCTTAGCCCCTCACACTCACACATACAGACATACACCTGTTAAGCCGAAAATGTAAATGGGATTTTTGTTCAGAGCTCTGTTACAGACAAAAAAACACTTGGGCTGAATACTTGCCCATTCCTGAAGAAAACAACAGATGAGATATGTTATGTTCCAAAACTGGCATATAGTTTGGCCTCTGTACACGTAGATGGGTTACTGGGATCTTTTAGAACAGTTCTTTTCAGGCGGCGTTGAGAATTAATTGAGCAGGTTTTTATTCAAAGACTGGAGACAAGATGAGTTGACACAGTGGACTTCTCAGAGTCTTTTAGAAAGGTGCTGGAAAGCTGAGCTGGGTTGTGGTCTTCTCTCCTTCCTTGGGAACTCTCTTCTCCTTCTGCAGGCTTGACTTTTTAAACATTCAGCAAGAATCTGGTCTCTTCCTCTATGACACTTCTTCAGAAGCAGGTGCTAACTTTATCTCATTCCAAAAGGTAAACACTGACACTACAACCAAAAGCTTGAGAGTCTGATGTTCTCTCAGGTGCATGCTGCTGCTCCCAGGCTTATCCTGCTAAGGGACGCGCGGCTGTCACTTCTGTACTCACATATTCCACAATTACCAGGGTTTCTGTTCTATTTTTAACTTGAATCATGTGACAACCAGTAAACGCCATTGCCAAATCAGTTCTTTTAGTATCCTCTTGATGACCCTCTTAAAAAAAACAGGTCTTCAGTTTGACTGTGAATTCCTCAAAAAATATTTTTAACAAAAAGCAGAAGCACTTTCATAACACTGCCTTATACATGATGCTTCCGCTGTTTGGCATGCAAGTTGTCCTGTGTCCTCATTTTTAGGTTTGACTGGTGCTGCTCCTGGCATACCCTCCTGCAATCTACACTGACCCAGGGTTGGTCCCCTGGCTTGATGGTAATGGTAGAGAGAGGATGATGCTGGGCCATGAGGTTACCGATTGTGGTTGAATACAATTCTGCTGCTGCTGATGGCCCACAGCGCCTCACGGATGCCAAGTTTTGAGTTGCTTGATCTGATCAAAATCTATCCCATTTAGCTTGGTGATAGTGCCACACAACACAATGGTGGGTACCCCCAGTGTGAAGACGGGACTTTGTCTCCACAAGGACTGTGTGGTGGTCACCCCTACCAATATTGTCATGGGCAGATGCATCTGCGACAGGAAGAATGGTAAGGACAAGGTCAAGTAGGTTTCTCCCTCTTGTTGGTTCTCTCACCACTTGCCGCAGACCCAGTCTAGTAGCTATGTCCTTTAGGACTCGGCCAGCTTGGTCAGTACTGGTGCAACCGAGCCACTCTTGGTGACGGACATTGAAGTCCCCTACCCAGAGTACATTTGTGCCCTTGCCACACTCAGTGCTTCTGGTTGCGGTACATCTCAGAGTTGATGGGGGAATTTTATGTTCTCCCTTGCGGTGGGTTTGCAGTTGGGGAGAGCATGTGATCAGGTGGGATGGTAGCGGGACTCCACCATCTTCCTGCCTCCACCAAAATCAAGCCCCAATTAATATCCAATTACGGGCTTCATCCCACCACTGCCACAATTATGTGCGGCACAGTGGCGCAGTGGTTAGCACCGCAGCCTCACAGTTCCAGCGACCTGGGTTTGGTTCGGGGTACTGCCTGTGCGGAGTTTGCAAGTTCTCCCTGTGACCGCTTGGGTTTCCTCTGGGTGCTCCGGTTTCCTCCCACATGCCAAAGACTTGCAGGTTGATACATAAATTGACCATTGTAAAAATTGCCCCCAGTGTAGGTAGGTGGTAGGAGAATTGAGAGAAGGTGGGAATGTGAAAGGGTAAAAAAAATGGGATTAATGTAGGATTAGTACAAATGGGTGGTTGATGGTCGGCATGGACTCGTTGGGCCGAAGGGCCTGTTTCGGTGCTGTATCTCTCTATGACTCTACCTATGACTCTAATTAGCCATGCGGCGAGCAGCCCTGCCACTGCACAGGAAGCTTGGCAACAGAAACTGTGCAGGCTGCTTGCCAGCTCCGGAGTTGGGGGCTGGGGGCGGGGAGGTCCCTCGTTAAAAGGCACTTACTGCCTGAACGAGGGACCTGGAATCGTGAAGGGGAGGGACCCACTGAGAGCCATTCCCCTGCCTTTGTTACCAACCCCCACCGCCCCCCCACCACGCCACAAGATCCCTCTGTGGCCTGGGTCCAGTGCCACTCCTGGGCCTCGGGTAGGTGCTCCACTGGCAGCAGCCACTGCCTCCACAGTGGCGCTGTTCAGTTAAAGGGCTGCCAGCCTCCGATTTGCCAGTAGCACTCAGAGGGTGGGACTTCCATCGCAGAAGTCCTTGATCCTGTGGAAGGCCTGCCGCTGTCCACTTAAGTGCCTAATTGGTGCTAGATTTGGTGGGCCTCCCACAGAAGAGGCAACGTGGGGTTCTCGGCATCACTTATGCCAGATGTTGAGACTCCCATCACCCGAGTAAAATCTCAGCCGATGTATGGCACCTACACAGTGACATGCATACAGTCAATGGCACCCTGTACTATGATGAAGCCTGCAAACCTCGCAAAGCCACATGGTCACTCTGTCTGCTTCTCTGGTAAAAGCAAGTGAAAGGTATTCTTTTCTTTTGCAGTACAGAGGCTCAGTGACCTCCCTTATGCAACAGTGGATGCCAGACTGGGAGATCTTGCCAATATCGCCTACTCCAGCCTGGAAGGAGCCAAAGGCATAAAAATTCATGGCCGCAGTCACTTTCACAGCCACTGGCAATGCTGTCTTCTGAGGTTGGAGTTGTGGCTGCAGTGGGTGGCAGATTTCAGTGAGGACGTCCTTAGTAAAATGAAGGCATCGGATACACTTTTCAGGTTCAGGTGGGAGAATTGTTCCCTGATCGCCATGGGAGTATATAGTCTTCTTCTGAGTACCCTTCAACCCCTCCTCCTCCCTTTTCGAGTTTGTCCTCCTCTGTGTCTCTTCTGCTCAATCTCCCTGTCATGCTGTAGGCCAAGGAGGATGCATATCACTGTACCTATTTCTGGGAGCAAGTGGTTTGTGTAAAATCCTTAAAATCAGGACTAATTTCTACAGCATGTGCCACACCTCTCCCTCTACATGTTAAACAACTCTGGTAACTGCCACTTATACAATCGCAGCAACAGCCAGTAGAATTCAATCAACAAATAACCTTTAAATAACGCTCTTGAAATTTTCATTGAAAACTGTTGGCGAGACATCGGCCATCTCAATTTCTCTGCCCCCCTCACTCACTCTTACCTGTCCCCCTCTGAACTTGCCACACTTCGTTCTCTCAGGTCTAACCCGACATTGTCATCAAACCTGCAGACAAGGGTGGTGCTGTTGTTGTCTGGCATACCGACCTCTACCTTGCAGAGGCTCAGCACCAACTCTCAGACACTTTCTTCCTACCTCCCCCTGGACCACGACCCCACCACCGAACATCAAACGACTGTCCACAGGACAGTCACTGAGCTCGCTCCTCCAGAGATCCTTCCTCCACAGCTTCTAACCTCATAGTCCCGAAACCCCGGCCAGCTTGCTTCTACCTCCTTCCCAAAATCCACAAACAGGACTATCCTGGCAGACTCATTGTTTCAGCCTGTTCCTGCCCCACTGAACTTATTTCTTTCTATCTTGACTCTATCTTTCCTCCGCTGGTCCAGTCTCTTCCCACCTACATCCGTGACTCTTCTGACATCCGACATCATTTCGACAATTTCCAGTTTCATGACCCCATCCGCCTCCTCTGCACTATGGACGTCCAATGTCTCTACATCTCCATCCCCCATCAGGACAGTTTGAGGGCTCTCCGCTTCTTCCTTGAACAGAGGCCCAACCAGTCCCCATCCACTGCCACCCTCCTCCGCCTGGGTGAACTGGTTCTCACATCGAACAACTTCTCCTTCAACTCCACTCACTTCCTTCAAGTAAAAGGTGTTGCTATGGGTAGCTGCATGGGTCCTAGTTACGCATGTCTTTTGTGGGATATATCGAAGATTCCTTGTTCCAGTCCTGCTCAGGCTCCCTCCCCCAACTCTTTTTCATTGATGACTGTATCGGTGCCATTTCCTGCTCCTGCCTGGAACTTTATCAACTTCGCTTCTACTTTCCACTCTTCTATCACTTTTACATGGTCCATCTCCAACACTTCCCTTCCCTTCCTCAATTTCTCTGTCTCCATCTCTGGCGATGGGCTGTCTACTAATATATAAGCCCATTGACTCCCACAGCTACCTCGACTACACTTCTTCACACCCTGCCTCATGTAAGGACTCCATTCCATTCTCCCAGTTTCTCCATCTCGATGCATCTGCTCTGATGATGCAACCTTCCATGAGAGCGCTTCTGATATGTCTTCCTTTTTCCTCAACCGAGGATTCCCCTCCACTGTGGTTGACAGGGCCCTCAACCATGTCCCGCACTTCTACCCTCACCCCTTCTCCTCCCACCCAGAACTACAACAGGGTTCCCCTTGTCCTCACTTTCCACCCCACCAGCCTCCACATCCAAAGGATCATCCTCCGCCATTTCCGCCACCTCCTGCATGATGCCAATACCAAACGCATCTTCCCCTCCCCTCCCCTGTCAGCATTCCGAAGGGATCGTTCCCTCCGCGACACCCTGGTCCACTCCTCCATACCCCCACCACCTCGTCCCCTTCCCACATCACCTTCCCCTGCAATCGCAAGAACTGTAAAACCTGCCCATTTACTTCCTCTCTCCTCACTATCCCAGGCCCAAACACTCCTTTCAGGTGAAGCAGTGTAGTATACTGTATTAGCTGCTCACAATGTGGACTCCTCTACACTCGGGAGACCAAACGCAGACTGGGTGACTGCTTTGCGGAACACCTCCACTCAGTCGAAAGCAGGACCCCGAGCTTCTGGTTGCTGGCCATTTCAACACTCCCCCCTGCTCTCATGCCCACATCTTTGTCCTGGGATTGCTGCAGTGTTCCAGTGAACATCAACGCAAACTCAAGGAACAGCATCTCATTTGCCGATTCGGCACACTACAGCCTGTCTGACTGAACATTGAGTTTAATAATTTCAGAGTATGGTGGGCCCCCCCTTTTATTTTTATTTTTAGTTATTTTTTTCTTTTTTATGTGTTTATTTTAATATATTTAGTTTATTTCTACTGTGCCTACCCACTTTTTTTTCATGTTTGTGCTTGGGGCCAGGCTGTTCAGTTTTCTGTCAATTAACACCCTCTCTGTATTAACGCTCTGTCTTTCACCACACCATTAACATACCGTTTGCCTTTGTTCCATGACCTTCTGGTCAGCTATTCTCTGTGACCTTGTCCTATCAACACTTTCTCTTTGGTTATCTCTTGCCCCACCCCCGCTTTACGTGCTTAAAACCTATTACATTTCTGGCTCTGCCAGTTCTGATGAAAGGTCACTAACCTGAAACGTTAACTCTGCTTCTCTCTCCACAGATTCTGCCAGACCTGCTGCGTATTTCCAGCATTTCTTGTTTTTATTTCTGATTTCATGCATCTGCAGTATTTTGCTTTTATTTATTTAAATAATGCTGGTGAGGGATCCTTCCTGCTACTGAATGATTGTTCAGTTGTGGGTATTGAAGAGATACTGTTATCTGGAGGGCTGAACTCCAAAATGGCAGTGCTCATGTCAAACCAGAGTTATATGCTAATTGACGTCACAATCTGACTACTCAGGAGACGAACATCGGTTGCTTCCTGCGCATGCACCAATGTCCTTAACAAAAAGGTGTCTGGCGCAATTGGAACCAGAAGTGCGCGCATGCCATGAATGCCATTTTGGAGGTAAAATGGCACTCATCGTGGTGAAAAACCGGAGCTGAATTTCATGGCCATAGTCTCTCACTGCCCTGATTTCAAACCAACTACAATCTAATGGCAACTGATGCAAAGAAAAGTTTGTTTTCTGCAGGTACTGATCTCAAACTAGTATTTGTAAAATTAGAATATCCTAAGTTACTTATAACTGAAGTAGTCCTTTATGTTGGACAATACATTAAAGTATATCCAAGTACTCAGCAAGGAAAAATTGGTTAAAGTTTGTTGTTGAAAAGTAATTCTAAATCATAGATTGGATTGCAAAGCATCAAATATGTAAATATGTTGGTAAAATGATATTGCCTTTTAACATCAGTGGTAGGGAAACTATTGGAAAAAATTCTGAGGGACAAGATTAACCTCCATTTGGAGAGGCAAGGATTAATCAGGGGTAGTCAGCATGGCTTTGTCAGGGGGAGATCGTGTCTAACAAATTTAATTGAATTTTTCGAGGAGGTGACTAGATGTGTAAATGAGGTTAAAGCAGTTGATGTAGTCTACATGGACTTCAGTAAAGCTTTTGATAAGGTCCCGCATGGGAGATTGGTAAAGAAGGTAAGAACCCATGGGATCCAGGGCAATTTGGCAAATTGGATCTAAAATTGGTTTAGTGGTAGGAGGCAGAGAGTGATGGTTGAGGGTTGTTTTTGCCATTGGAAGTCTGTGACCAGTGGTGTATTGCAGGGATCGGTGATGGCACCCTTGCTGTTTGTAGTGTACATTAATGATTTAGATGTGAATATAGGAAGTATGATCTGTAAGTTCGCAGCTGACATGAAAATTGGAGATGTCATAAATAGTGAGGAGGAAAGCCTTAGATTACAGGATGATATAGATGGGCTGGTAAGATGGGCAGAGCAGTGGAAAATGGAATTTAATCCTGAGAAGTGTGAGGTGATGCATTTTGGGAGGACTAACAAGGCAAGGGAATATACAATGGATGGTAGGACCCGAGGAAGTACAGAGGGTCAGAGGGACCTTGGTGCATAGAGTGACCTTGTCAGATCACTGAAGGCAGCAGCACAGGTAGATAAGGTGGTTAGGAAGGCATATGGGATACTTACTTTTATTAGCCGAGGCATAGAATATAAGAGCAGGGAGGTTATGATGGAGCTGCATAAAATGCTAGTTAGGCTGCAGCTGGAGTACTGTGTACAGTGCTGGTCGCCACCCTATAGGAAGGATGTGATTGCTCTTGAGAGTTTGCAGAGGAGGTTCACCAGGATGTTGCCTGGGCTGGAGCATTTCAGCTATGAAGAGAGATTGGATAGGCTCGGGTTGTTTTCCTTGGAGCAGAGAAGGCTGAGGGGGGACCTGATTGAGGTATACAAAATTATGAGAAGCCTATTATTGATAGGATAGATAGGAAGAAACTATTACCCTTGGCAGAGGGGTCAATAACCAGGGGGCATAGATTTAAGCTGGAGGTTTAGAAGGGATTTGAGGAAAAATGTTTTCACCCTGAGGGTGGTTGGAATCTGGAACGCACTGCCTGAAGGGGTGGTAGAGGCAGGAACCCTCACAACATTTAAGAAGTACTTAGATGAGCACTTGAAATGCTATAGCATACAAGGCTACGGGCCAAGTGCTGGAAAATGGGATGAGAATAGATAGGTGCTTGATGGCCAGCACAGACACAATGGGCCGAAAGGCCTGTTTCAGTGCTGTATAACTCTATGACTCTATGACTATAACTACAATCTATGTTTGAATCAAAGCTTTGGGAAGAGACCCTGTAAAAAATGTTCCCAACTCTTTGCCTGTCACTGCTCTGAACAGCTGTGCTTTGTTGTTCACAAATCGTATTGACAAAAACCTATGTTTACTGGAAACATTTGGAAGAACAGTCATGTGTGCTATCACCTCCAAAGACCTCAGATTTGTCCTATTGCTGTTTAGAATCTTGTGAAGCACACAAACAAATCCCTCTAATTAACAGCTATGATACTGCATGGTAGAGGATGATAGTGGAAACCAGCAGGTGGTTCAGGGTCTTCATTTGGTTTCAGATATCACAATGTTTTAATCAGGTTGCCCCAGCCTGTTTTTAACATATGTGATTTTAATAGATAACTTAAGGCAATGCTAATATATAATTACTGCATTATTTTACTGTTTTATTGTTACCCAGTGTTTCAGTGTCTGTGTCATTGCACTTTATTTGCATGGAACACAGCAGCTTTCACTATCCAATGGAATGCCAATGAAAAACTGGACACTGAATGGAATACAAAGCCCAATGGATTCTATAGCACTTATCATAAAATTTTAATGGAGAATAGTGGAAATGTTCTCAAAGCTTTAATCTCAATTTCAGGTCTACTATTATATTTTGTGATGCCATGTGAAGCCCACAGTGGTATTGTAATCAAACCTAGCCCTCCACTGGTTGCCACATAAATTTATAAGGTAACTGTAGTTATGGGCAGCACTTAAGGATGGGCAGTATAAAAACTATTTTTAGTATCGATTTCATTTAAACATAGTGGATAAATGACTGAACAGTAACATTGAGCAAAGATTTGCTTCTGTCTTTATATGTTAATGGAAACATAAACATTAGCAAGATTTCTTTTAGCCCAAATTCTAGCAATCCTTTTACAATTTTCTTAAGAATGGAGATCAGAAGTTTTCTTGAAAAGTAGCTGACAATAACAATTGCATGAGATGTCAAGGATGTTATCCTATGAGCGCTTAATATTCTAGTATTAAAATTGTCGCATTTTAAGAGAGCAGTAGTTCGATTTGAAATTAACATGCAATTGGTACTTGTATAACAATATTGTTGACACTAATTTCTACCCACACCAGTGAGAGGAAGTGTACCTCCCATGGGAGTTTCACACCATGAGGTTGATTTTCCAGATACATGTTACTGGGTTGGAGCTTTACCTTCCAGTCTCCTTGTTCAGGAAATTGCATCCATGGAAATCAATGGACAGAAAATTATGGACAGCATACCCACACTTTCCCGATACATCTGACTGGTGGGTAAGGTTCCCTGAAATGAGAATGTGCATAAACTTAACTATTTAAATTTTTCTATTTACAGAAAAGACTTCGTGGTAAATTTACACCTTCACCACATCGGCAGTAATCTGGAAGAATGGATCATTTTAGAACCAATCCAAGTTCTAACCCCTTGCAATGAATGGAATAAAAGCCATGGATGTTCTAGAACAACAGGCAACCTATTCCGCCAGATTACCACCCATTCGATAAAAGTGAAAGCTTGTCCCTTTAGGCCTTTGCTGAGCAGCAGACCATCAGTTTTAGGGTTGGGTGAAGTGAAAACAAAGCTCACAAAAACTGCATTGCATAACAGGTACAAACCGTAGCAAAACCGCTGTGCACTTCTGCATGCCAAACTGATGGGTCTCGAGCAAGTATGCTGAATTAGAAATCCAGGCATCAAATTAAAAAGAGGTGAATAGAAGTCAAGTACTATGCTTCAAAATTGAAATTGTGAATAATTCTAAAAGTATTGATATAGAAATTCAAAGTTACAGTAAGGTCTTGAACAAACAAACGCCCCTTGAAGGGCGGCACAGTGGCGCAGTGGTTAGCACTGCAGCCTCACAGCTCCAGCAACCCAGGTTCAATTCCGGGTACTGCCTGTGTGGAGTTTGCAAGTTCTCCCTGTGTGTGCGTGGGTTTTCTCCGGGTGCTCCGGTTTCCTCCCACAAGCCAAAAAGACTTGCAGGTTGATAGGTAAATTGGCCATTATAAATTGTCACTAGTATAGGTAGGTGGTAGGGAAATATAGAGACAGGTGGGGATGTTTGGTGGGAATATGGGATTAGTGTAGGATTAGTCTCAATGGGTGGTTGACGGTCGGCACAGACTCGGTGGGCCGAAGGGCCTGTTTCAGTGCTGTATCTCTAATCTAATCTAATCTAAAAAAACAAGCTATGTTTTTCTATTAAGAGGCTTTCATTGAAAAGTTGGCAAGTGTTTGCTGCCATTTCTAGGAGATATTGGTGAATTCATTCTACCTGCGTTATTCTTGTAACTTCTGGGCCAAATCTTATGTTTAAGACACTGGTCCCGCCATCGGGACCGGAACCGGGTGCGAGGCATGTCAGGGGTGGAGGTGGGGGGGGAGCCAGCCAATTAAGCTTAATGTGCCATGACACCTGACCAATTGCATGATCGGAGTCAGCTCTGGAGGCGGGGAGTGCTGCATCAGGTGTGGCCTCGGCAGGTGTTGGCATCATTTTTAAAGGGCTGTCAGCCCTGCATTGAGCTCTGCACTGTGAAGGTCTGGGAGAGGAGGAGGTGATAGAACAAACAGAAGAGATGGCTGACAGGAGACCCCGGGCAACCCAATGCTTCCCTGATTGCTTCCTCCAAGTGCAAAGGAGAGGAGTCACATTTTGTCCTGAGCGACAGGAGGAGGAGACCTGGGAGCCATACCAAGTCGGCCTGGTTCCAGATCGCAGCTGACGTCAGCTGCCATAGGGTCACGCCACAGACATGGATCCAGTGCCACAAACGGCTCCATGACCTCATCCAGACCACAAAGGTGAGTACCTTTTAATGCCTTCATCCTCTTGGGCCTTGCATCTGGCGAAGCAGGGTGGTTATTTGGGAGGAGAGAGATTAACACCCCAGACATGGGCAAAGCATCAAGGGATGAAAACTGACTGACAATGGCCCAGAAAGGAAGCTGCCTGTCATGGCAAAATCTCATGAGGTCCCTGGAAAGGGGTCGCATGCAGGAGGAATCTGTGTGCCCCCCATCAGTGGCTGCTGGACTACCACCAGCCTATGTCTTGGGGTTGTTCTGGCTGGGGGACCAACAGCTTCCCTCCCTCTGTCTGCAGGAGAAAATTGCACACAATTGGAGAGAACGGGCCAAGACCGGCGGTGGACTGCCCATTCTCCACACACTAACCCCGATGGAGGAGGAGGCCATGGAGCTGGCTAGACTGCAGGGCAGCTGGAGCGTCGTGAATGGAATGGCAGGGGCACCTTCCAAGGCAGTGAATAAGGTCGTCATGGGACACAAGGTTGCACCAGCAGCTATGGAGCCATGCTGCTTGTTATAGACAGGTGGGAGATGGTGTGGGTGACTTCCATTTTTCACCCCTCAATAGCTAGTGTTTTTTTTTTAAATAGTGTTTGAGTCCCTGAATGTTTTGGGCCAAATAAACAGACAAACGATGGTTTCAAAAAAATAGCTATTTATTAAACAATGCCCAAAAATATTCACAACCTCAACCACTCACACAGGCACCCACATGCACGCACACAAGAAAAGATAGCGATTATAGGATAGCATGCATTTAAATCCGATTGTTGTAAAATGAGTTCAATTTGAAACCTTCTTGGTTTTCTGAGAGGAATTTTTAATAGCGTTGCAGGCCTGGTGTTCCTTTTCTTGATACACTGAAGTATTGCAAATTCCTTTTTTTAATACTCAGTCAAAGTCGGTGGACAATCTTGTTAAATTTTCTCAGATGGGGAGTTTTCATTGTCACCTTTGGAGTCTCTGCCTCAGTAGTTTAAAGATGCTACAGGCAGGGTCTTATTCTTGGCTGAAATTAATGTCTCAGCTTCCTCGCTGGCTGGCTTTCTCTCTCTCTCTCTCTCTCTCTCACCCTCTCTCTCTCACAGAAATCTCTTCTTTAAGAAAAGCCCTTATCAGGCTGGGTTTCAGTCAGCTGATCATAGAAGCTCTTCCCTGTGTGTAAAATAATTTTTACAGTTCATAATTGCTCTGGTTCACTTAAGATTATAACTGCTCCTTCCATAAGTGTGACATGCTCATCAGACATTTGGTTTCCACAGTGGTCTGAGTGCCACGACAGGAGGGGAGGCCCTTGACCCTTACATGTCTCTGTTCTCTCTTGGAGGTCAAGCAGTGCCAAATCAGACAGCCTCCGAGACTGTGGGGGAGCCTGCCACCTCTGAGGGGGAAGAAGGAGCCTCAGAGGGTCCTTTGTCACCTGATACTCTTGCACCCTCCACCAGTACAGATACTCACACGTTGGTGGGTTTATGCTCGAGTTTAGATCCGGGCACACAAGCTGGTGAACACATCACACACATGCCCTAGCGGCTGACGGAGGCTATAACAGACCAGGTCTCAGACAGTGGAGGAGTGTGGGAGGCCAGGTCCATGCTAAGCTCCAGCTTCATGATGTGCCTTTGGTTTCAGCAACATCAAGAGAAATGCTGGAGCTGCACTGAGGGGTCTGGCAACATCTGACAGAGATGCCAGAGGCAATGGGCACCCAAGTGTGGACAATGGATGAATCCATCCTTAATCCAGGCCTTAAGCTCAGCATTGTCTCTGACTGGTGCACGAGTGGCATCCTCCCTTGAAAAATTGGTAGATCTGATGTAGAGCCACATCCAGCAGAGCACTCAGTGTCTGCAGGATTTTCATGTAGACCTCCATACCCTCGTCTTGGCAAGGCAGCAATGTCAAGGAGAGAGGTGAATAGGGCACCTGGAGTCATCACCAGGTTCACTGCACTCTCAGGTCAGCAGGGAGGTCGAAGTCCGCCTTGCTAGGGAGGAGGTGCAGCTGCCCACTGCAGCTGAGGGCTCCTCTCAGAGTGCTCCTGGTGCGATTCCTCTGCCAGCATCAGAGTCAGGGAGTCAGAGTTATTTGCAGCGTAGAAGGAGGCCATTCAGCCCATCCATGCCAGCTCTCAATGGAGCAATCCAGTCAGTCCTGCTTGATTCCCATAGTGCTGCAAGTTTATTTCCTTCAAGTTCCCATCCAACTTCCTTTTGAAATCATTGAGTATCTCCGCTTCCATCACCCTCATGGGCAACGGGTTCCAGGCCACTACCTCGGGCTGCATAAAAATGCTCTTCCTCACATCCCCCCTGCATCTCTTTCACAAAACCTTCAATTTGTATCCCTGAAGCCATGTACTGTCAGTTAATGGACACAGTTTTTCCTTAACTAAGCCTGTCATAATCTTCTACACAGATATCAATTTCCTCTCAATCTCCTTTACTCCAAGGAGAACAACCTCACCTTTTCCAACCTAAACTTGTAACTAATATCCCCTGTCCCTGGAGCCATTCTGGTAAATCTCCTTTGCATTCTCTCAAGGACTCTCACATATTTCCTAACGTGTGGTGATCAGAACTGGATGCAATACTCTAGTTGTGGCCGAACCAGAGCTTTATAAAGTTTCGTCATAACTTCTCTGCTTTTCTATGTCTCGATTTATGAAGCCCAAGATCCCATATGCTTTATTAACCCACTCTCTCACTGCGTCCTGCCACCTTCAAAGATCGATGCACGTGCACCCCCAGGTCCCTCTGTTCCTGTACACACTTTAGAACTGCATCATTAATTCTATATTGCCTCACCCTATCCCTGCTGCCAAAATGCATCACCTCACACTTCTTTGTATGAAATTCCATCTGCCACTTGTCTGCCCATTCTGTTAGCCTATCTATGTCCTGTTGCAGGTGGTTCATATCATCGTCACTGTTTGCCACATCTCCAAGTTTGGTATCATTGGCAAATTTTGAAATTCTACTCTGTATTCCAATATCCAAGTTATTTACATATAGAAAAAAAGCAGTGGTCCTAGCACTGACCCTTGGGAACAACACTGTCTACCATCCTCCAGTCTGAAAAACAACCATTTACCACAAATCACTATTTTCTGTCCTTAAGTCAATTTTTCTTATCCAATTGGACACCGAGCCTCTTATTCCATGAGCCTTAATTTTCCTAACCAGCCGTTTATGTGGTACTTTATCAAATGCTTTCTTAAAATTCATATAGA
Organism: Heterodontus francisci; assembly: GCF_036365525.1. Classification (NCBI taxonomy): domain Eukaryota; kingdom Metazoa; phylum Chordata; class Chondrichthyes; order Heterodontiformes; family Heterodontidae; genus Heterodontus; species Heterodontus francisci. Next base: position 110,238,281 of record NC_090376.1, read on the forward strand.
CAACACCCACTACATTCCCTTCATCAACCTTCTCTGTTACCTCATCAAAAAATTCAATTAGATTAGTCAAGCATGATCTGGCTTTTTACAAATCCATGCTGGCTATCCTTAATTGATATTTGTTAATTAAAGTCCCGCAGTATCTCCACTTTATAGTTCTTGCACATCTTTGCGAATTGTCCCTCTATCCCTCTCTCACTATTTGGAGGCCTAAAGAATACCCCTAGTAGTGTAATCGTACCCTTTTTGCTTCCTAACTCTAATCAAATAGATTCTGTCCTTGCCCCCTCATGACCATCCCTCTTTCCAATACTATAATCTCTTTGCTAATCAGTACAGCCACCCCACATCCCTTTTCTACTTATCTATCTTTTCTGAACATTTTATATCATTGTATATTAAGTGCCCAGGCCTCACCATTTTAAGCCATGTTTCCGTTATTGCCACTATATCATATTTTCATACTGCTATTTGTGCTTGTAGCTCATCAACCTTATTCACTACACTTCCTGCATTTACATACATGCATTGTAATCCTGTCTTGGTATTCCTCGTAGCCCTTCTATCTAGTATGGATCTACTTCCTTCTCTCGTACTGTACAACACTCACATTATGCCCTTATTCTTCTTTTCTACTTCTATATGCTGGTGCCCATCTCCCTGCTGATTTAGTTGAAACCTCCTCAACCACACTAGTGAACCTCGCTGTGAGGATATTTGTCCTAGTCATATTGAGATGCAACCTGCTGTTTTGAATAAGTGTCTTCTTCCCCAGAACTAGTCCCAATTCCCCAAGAATCTGAAGCCCTCCCTCCTGCACCATGCTTCAAAGACACATTTTTCCTCACGATCTTCCTATTTCTACTCTCGCTAGCGCGTGGTACTGGAAGTAATCCAGAGATTACTATCTTCGAGGTCCTACTTTTTAACTCGCGTCCTAGCTCCCGAAAATCTGATCATAGGACCTTAATACTTGCTCTCTCCGTGTTATTGGTACCAATGTGTACCACAACTTCTGGCTCTCTCCCTTCCCCCGACAGAATATCCTGCACCCTTTCTCTGATGTCCATTACCCTGGCACCAGGGAAGTAATACACCATGTAGGACTCACGATGACTGCTACTGAAATACCTGTCTGCCCCCCTGACTATAGAATCTCTTATAACAACTGCATTTCTACACTTTGCTGTTCCCTGCTGTACAGTCCCTTGCCCATTGATGCCTTGGTCTGGACTGCACTCTTTAAAGTTATCGTCACTCCCAAAGTCTCCAATTCTGATTACTTGTTTAAGAATGGCACACACCCCGAAGACTCCTATCACTCCTGCCACTTCCTACTGTTCCAGATGGTTATCCAGCTGGTATCCTGGTATCCTGAAGTCTTACTGCCTGTGAGCTGACCACCTTCTGGAACATACGATCCAGGAAATTCTCCTGCTCCCTAATGCTCCGCAGTGACTGCAGCTGCCCTCAAGCTCAGAAATCCTGAGTTCGACTTCCTACACACATGGTCACCCAATTTAGTATTACCAGATCCTCCTTCATCCCTGCCAACACATCCTCCTACTGTGCAGAAGGCCCTCAGCGTGCTGGGGCTCTCCAGGCCTAAGGCATCCAGAGAGCCGCCGCCAAGGTCCTCTCTAGCCAAGGGGCAGCAAGGTCAGCAGACAGCCTCCACCTCAGCTGACAGCAAAGGAGGAGCACCACTTGGAGTTTTTTTAGATTAGATTAGAGATACAGCACTGAAACAGGCCCTTCGGCCCACCGAGTCTGTGCCGAACATCAACCACCCATTTATACTAATCCTACACTAATCCCATATTCTTACCAAACATCCCCACCTGTCCCTATATTTCCCTACCACCTACCTATACTCGTGACAATTTATAATGGCCAATTTACCTATCAACCTGCAAGTCTTTTGGTTTGTGGGAGGAAACCGGAGCACCCGGAGAAAACCCACGCAGACACAGGGAGAACTTGCAAACTCCACACAGGCAGTACCCGGAATCGAACCGGGGTCCCTGGAGCTGTGAGGCTGCGGTGCTAACCACTGCGCCACTTATTCACACAAGTGAATAAAGAAGTGCACAAAATCACAGGGTATTCACGAGTCTTTCACATGCAAAGGGTAGGGTCTGTTGTGAATGTAAATAAATTGTTTCTGTTAAGCATAGACAAGCCCCTTTTCTCTTCCGTTAAACCTTTGGACCTTTGCTGCAACCCAGCCTCTGTGAAGAGGCTGGAGGTGAAACAATATGCTGTGAGGGATCAACTCCAGAGCCGAGCCAGCACTGCGATGTGCAAAAGATCCATGAGCCAATGCATCCTGAAGGAAGGAACAACATGGCTGCATGAAGGTAGGTCTTTATTGGTCAAGCTACAACTAGCCGTAAGGATCAAAAAAAATGCGAATGTATACGGGCATCGTGAGGCTTCCTTGCACGTATCTCATGACCACTCTCCTGTTGCCCTTAAATTCTTCATCTGGCATTGCTTGCCTATCTTCCCTTGCGAATCCTCCGTCTGAGGAGGCAGCACACACCTTGCTATCTCATTGCTCATTGGGTCCTCCATCTGCAGGGCCAGGTTGTGATATGCACAACAGACCATGACGATACATAAGATCCTCGCCGGGGCATATTGAAGGGCTCCACCGGAACGATCTAGGCATCTGAATCTCATCTTTAGCAGACCAATGCCTGCTCAATGGTAGCTCATATTGTCCCATGGCAGGCATTGCGTCTCTCCTCTGCATCTGTGTGTGGGTTCCTTACAGGCAGCAGTAGCCATGTCCTCGGTAGGTAGCCCTTGTCTCCAAGGACCCATCTCTGAAGGTGAGAGGGAGGCTGGTAAAGGTCTGGCGCCTGGGACTGCCTTGAAATGTAGGCATCATGGCAACTTCCTGGGAAGCCTGCGCTGACCTGCAGGATCAATTTACGGTGGTCGCAGACCAGTTGATGAAGACTGCTGGCTGGTGTTCAGGAGCCTTGATAGCCACATGTGTACAGTCGATGATACCCTGGAACTGGGGGAATCCCTTGATGGCGGCAAACCCAATGGACCTCTCATCTTGAGTGTTGGGACCCATGTGGAAGTGCACATTGTCAACAGCCCCCCTGAAAAGGGCATTGGGAACCTCCTTGATGCACTGATAGACCACTGACAGTGAGATGCCACATATGTCCCCAGTGCATCCATGGAATGATCCAGAGGCGTAGATTTTCAGTGCCATGGTGACCTTCAGGGCCACTGGCATTGGATTTCCATCAAGTCGCCAGATGCACAGTTCACCCTGCATCATAGTGCAGAGGTCTGTGATGGCCTGCTGGAGAGGTGCAGTCTTTGTTGGCACTGCCTCTCAGACATCTGCAGGTAGTTGAATTTCTTCCACAGACCCTCTCTGGAGGATACCTTCTTCTGCAGCTCCCTCTCTCTCCTCTGTGCCCTTCTCCACCATCTGGAGGCCTCTGCTGATCCGTTGCAGTGCCACTGCATGTGCCTGGCCCTCCCTCGCACTTTGCTGCACCTCCTGTTCAAGAAGGTCCCTGAAGCCTGGATGAATGAGGCCCATAATAAGTGGCCTCTCCCTGATTGTAAATGTGTCCCTGCCAGTGGCCCCCCCTTACCCCCACTTGTGAGCTATGCCCAGGTGTTATCTCCCATTGGCCCCCATGCAATGCTCCCCCCGCAGCTCAGACAACCTTCCCCTCACTTCTCACGCAAGGCACGATGCTCTCCTTTTGCCCTCCTGCCAGGCCCTTGAAGATTTCCCTCTCGAAGGCCTCCCCTAGCAGGCAGCCATGCTCTCCCGCCTCCATGTCAAGGAGACGAGCCTCTGAAGCCCTGTGAAACATGTGTCGCATTTTTAAAATGCAATCCCGACCATAAAATCACTTCCGATTAGCCTCTTAAGCATCTTAATTAACTGCTCGCTGCGTCACCATCGGAACTCCACCCTCGACTTTGCCGCCATTGATAAAATCGGGTTTCGACATCACAATGTTGGACTTCCTATCCCATCCCGATTTTATGTCCTCCCACACGTTCTTTCCCACAAAATTCAGCCCAATGCTATTTTCCAGTCTTCCACATAGCAGTTTATTATTGACAGTATGTTAAGTCAAATATGCACTGATTCTAACACAAACTTTGTCCATCCTATCTTATCTTCCTGTGTCATATTTTGGCATTACGTGTGTATGTGCTAATCACTTGCAGTTGACTGTCTTCTATAACAGCATTAACACCAACTGAGGTAAAAATGTCCATAGCAAAGGTGAGGAACGATAAAAGATACATTAAATCAATCACATTCAGCAAATCTATCGATAGAAGGGGAAGGAATCAAATGTGCCAAACATTTTTTGGTGTCACCTTGTTCACTACAGTAAGCTGAGCATTTTCTGCTGTAAGATTTGAAACAAAAAAAGGAGTATTTTTAAATATAGTTTAAACTTATCAATGCCATAGCACTTTCCATATTTGAAACGTCTATAACAATAATTTCTGTCTGAGGCCTGTGTCTATGTCAGGTGCCTGATTGCAGTGTTGATGGTGGTTTGCACAGTCATCACTATCAGCCTGGGAGATGCAACCGGAAAGCATACAACTGTGTCTGCAATTTTGCCAAAGTTTTATGATTGACCATTCACACAGAATGTCAGAGCTTACAGCTTGTCAGCTGCTCGACCCTTCAGTGAAAAATTACTGACAATGTAAAACTCTGGGGAACTTATTTTTGAGAGTAAAATTAAACTGAACTTTTCATATAGAATCATACAGCACAGTGGAGACCATTTGGCCTGATGTGCCTGTGAAAGAGCTATCCAATTAGTTCCACTCCCCTGCTCTTTTCCCATAACCTAGCAATTTTTTTTTTCCTTTTCAAGTATATATCAAATTCTCTTTTGAAAATTACTAGTGAATCTGTTTCCTTTCAGGTGCTGTATTCCAGATAATAACGACTCACTGCCTAAATAAAGCTCTCCTAATCTTAAAAGTTCCTTTTAATAGAATCTTCTGGCGATGCTAAGTACTGCTGTAAATTACATGGTAAAGAAAAATACAAATTAGTTTGTTTCTTTTAAGTTTTATACTTTTCTGGCCTTCTCTGACAAAAGTCACACCTTAACCAGAAGGACAGTAAAGCTAAAAAGCTGTTCTCCCATATTACATTCGAAAACGTATTTACTTGTGTAAATGTAGTTTAAAAAAAAAAAATCTACCTGCAATAGGTAACAAAAATACTGTTTATTTTCCAGGAACTAATTAAACAACAATACTGAAACTCCAGTAGACAAAATTTTGCACCTGGAGTGTGTATTTATAAATTTACTCTGCAGGGTGTTAGCAGCTGAACAGTTTGCAAAACAGCATCTATGCTTAAGAGCACAGAAAGGCAATTTGTCTAAAGCCATTTTGGTTGTGTTACATATTGAATATTAGGGCTGATTTCAATGAATTAATTAAAGAAGAATTGTTTTTGTTTGGCAATTCATGCAATGCTGTAACAGTTCTGTGTTTTCTTCCAATGTTAGAGACAATACCCCACAAGATTTCTCTTTATTTCTCTCACTACCAAGAGGCATTATCAGGACAGGTAAGGTGTTGAAGCTTTGGGATCTTCACTACTGCACATTAATTTTTCAGAAACATCAACACTGAAGCCAATACCAGGTGCCTGATTTAGGCAGAATAAAAACAACATACAACAGATATGTGGCCGAGCTTTTGAGGGACATGGCACACTACAGTTAAGTCTGTGCAAGCAAAAAAAAAACTATGCCCATAACAAACGTTCATTTAATAATTGTCCTTGTGGTTTTGTGGTGTTTAATATTCTTTGAGACTTTGAGGATTCTGTAAGGATATCATGGGCCATGATTGATGCCATCCATGGGCACCTAGAAGCTAATTATGTCTATCAAAAATTTAGCTTGAAACTGCTGGTATAGAATTGAAGTGTTAACCTTGTGTAACTGGAATAAAAACAGAGATAATGAAGTTTTGCATTTGCATGCAAGCTGCATATTCATTTGAATGGAACCTACACTATTTCAGTGCAGTCCACTGCACTCAGAGCATAAAACCTTTATTGAACAGCTAACTGCTACTTTAGCCAAGTGGCTAAATATACATGACATTAGAAGGCGTTACCTCTAATCTCTCGGATGCTATTAGATAAAATAGATTATGTGCTGCATAACAACACCCTGGAACCTGGAAGAAGAATGAATTCTTAAAAGTCCAATCTTCTCATGTCACTTGGTAGAATGTTGTCTTGAGCTATACTGAGTTCCATGTGAAATAAAACCCAAATGCCCATAGAGCTCTTTGACTGAGCAGCACTCAGAATGCAGCAAAACCTAACGGGGAATAGAAATACCCTATATTTTGTCCACTTTATTTATTTGAAGGGAAATAGCACTTTAGCAGAGGTGGAATATACTACAGGTTGCCATTATATACCAGTCAGCCCAATTTAACAAACTGGTCTATATTTTCTGATTGGCATCATCTTAACACTTGCATTAGTCCATTGTTGAAAATATAGTTTAACACTGACATTAAATTAGCATGAATTGGAAAATCTAGGTCTGAATCATAAGTTCACATTTGGAATTTGATAGTACGGTGAAATTCACATGAGCAGTTGCTGTTTCTGACTAATAAGGCACCAACAATACACAGAGAGATATAGCAAAGTTCAGGACCAGGAAAAGGTCTGCAAGCCATCTAGCTGATAACAAAAACTAATACCCTCAATCACCCATTCCCCCAAATATCTGTCCAATTTTCCTGTAAATGATCCCAAATTCTCTGCCTCCCTGGGCAGCCCATTCATCACGTTCACCATCCTCTGTGTAAAGTAGTTAATTCCATCTTCTCTCTTCTAAGCTTGAGCCTGTGTCCCTTGGGTTCAGAGTTTGTTGCAATCTTGAACCGATTATCAGGATTCAATTTATCCATCCCCATTGGAATCTTGAATACTTGAACCATATCTCCACTGAGCCTTCTCATCTTCAGAGTAAACAATCCCGGCCTTTAAAATGCACTTCAGAGTTCAGATGCTTTAAGCAATGTATTAGTCTGCTGCTCTTTTCTGCAATGCCTCCAAGGCAAGAATATCTTTACTTACTGTGGTATGGTGGCCAAAATTGTGCACAGAATTCCAAATGTGTCTATAACAGTTCTTGTACAGACTCATTGGCCAGAACTTTACACGACCCCCACCCCCTACCACCGGGAGCAGATTGGGAGGCAAGGGAGGCATAAAATCAGGTGGGATGGTGGGGGGTGCCGTACCCATCACCTACCCATCTTCACTGGCATTTTACTAGCAGCGGGGGAGGTGAAAGGTGGCCTGCCCGCCCTTAAGCCAACAGAAGCCCTTAAATGGTGAATTAATATCCACTTAAGGGCCTCTTCCCGCCACCACTGGTATTTTACCAGCAGTAGATGGGCACTTCGCCACTTGGGGAGGCCATCCAGTGAAACCTGACAGCCTCCTAGTGGGCTGGGGGAGGAGGGTCCCTCCTGATTGGGCATACTATGCCCCACAGAGGGCCCATCCAGCGGCACAGGTCACCCCCGCTGGAAGACCCCCCCACCACCAGCCCCCACCCCCACCCCCCACCCTCATGATCGACTTCCCTTCCCCCTCACCGGGACTTGGCTGATGGGCCTCGGCGAGCCCCAACCCCACTTACCTTCTTCTCCAGCCTCCATCGTTGGTGGGTCAGAGTCCTGCTGCAGTCCCAGCAATGGCCACCACTCCCCTCTGATTAGTGGCAACTCTTGGAGGCATGGCATCCTGCCTCAGAGGGTCGGAAGCCACAACCTCAGGCAAAATAGTGTTGTGGCTTCCAGGGCTGGCAGAGGTGAGCTCGCACCTGACTTTCCAGCTGGGGGGCAGAACCGCCATCTCCTCGCTAAATCTCGGCAATTGTTACTTCTTCTAGGGTTAGAGTTAGTTTCAAATTTTGTTTTATAATTCCTCTGTGAAGCGCCTTGGGATGTCTTATTACATTAAAGGTGCTATATAAATGCCAGTCGTCATTGTTGTTAGGGTTAGAGGTAGTCACCAGTGCTCTCAGATACCCTTCCCTTCAGGAACATAGGAATAGGAATAGGCCATTCAGACCTTTGAATCCACTCTGTAGCCAAGAACCATTCAGTTTATGTTCTCACTGTTTATTTCCCTTCTCAAATCTGATTATCATATATTTGTCCAAATTAAATGCAATTTTTTCCTTAACTGACCAACTTCGCCACTTATCCAGATGGCTCTGTATAAGTGTGCCTCTTCCCTATTATTTAACTCCCAGCTTCCTTCAATTTTGACATTATCAGTATAGCCAGACAGTTTTGTTTGTGTATCCAGCCCTACACCATTTATATATACTATAAAAATTATAGCAGCCCCAACACTCATCCCTATCCCTCGTGGCACTTTGCTACATTGACAATAACCCTTTGCTTTAGGCAATTACCAATCCACCTCAGAAGCTTTGCTCCTATCCTATGTTTCATGAGCTAATCACTGTGTGACACAGTATCATAAACCTTGCTGAAAGCTAAATATATCTCATATATAAAATTGTCCTGGTCAACAAGGACGAGCATTTCCTTGCAAAACTTACAGTATTTTTTGGACGAGACTTTTCTCCCAATGATTCAAGGTGATACCTTTTATTATACCATACCTCTCTGTATGTTTCATGATCACCTCTTTCAGGGAGCCTTTGAAAACTTCAGTCAGACAGGAAATTTCTAAGGGTTTTTCCCCCTTTTTAGCCTTGGTTTATTTTTCAGTATTTTTATCTCTCCCAGGAGGTTACACTTCTCCTGGGGGTTTAGAAGTATCTAGCAAAATTAATCCAGACATAATGGCAGGGATTTTAATTCCAGGGTCAGGATCCCAACATCGCATTCATTTCCAAGTCCCAACGCTGCAATGTGTCGGCAATGTGCACATGTTGCTATTTTAATGGAAAATCAACATAATTGGCCCAAAGACATGTCTGCTGTCCAATTAGCGGCAGCGGGCACGGAACGGAGGTGGAACACAGGAAGCAGAGGGCCCAATTTAAAGTAAAAGCAAAATACTGTGGATGCTGGAAATCTGAAATAAAAACAAGAAATGCTGGAACCACTCAGCAGGTCTGGCAGCATCTGTGGAAAGAGAAGCAGAGTTAACGTTTCGGGTCAGTGACCCTTCTTCGGAACTTAGGCCCAATTTAAAGGGTGAGTGGCAGCGTGGGTTTTCGCCGGGTATTCCAGTTTCCTCCCACCACCAAAAGACTTGCAGGTTGATAGGTAAATTGGCCATTATAAATTGCCCCTAGTATAGGTTGGATGGTGGGAGAATATAGGGACAGGTGGGGATGTGGTAGGAATATGGGATTCGTGTAGGATTAGGATAAATGGGTGGTTGATGGTCGGCACAGACTCGGTGGGTCGAAGGGCCTGTTTCAGTGCTGTATCTCTAAATAAATAAATAAATCACTGTGAATGAGGAGCTGACCAGAGGGCATTGGGTAGGGAGGGCCCCATGCCAGGCAACCTCTCCGTTTTCCTGACATCTCATTTGACAAGGCGTTGACAGCACAGTGAAATAAAATTATTTTTGCCAGCAGCATGAGAAAGCTTGCAAGGCAGACCAAGGAGGCATGGCTGGAAGCGGCTCATGAGGTCAGCAGCAGAAGGGTGGGGAGGAGAAACTGGTCCCAGTGCAGGACCAGCTTAAGTCTGGCAAGGTGAGTCCAAAGATAGACCCAGATGGCATGCCTTCTGGTCAGGAGTCACCAGAGTGCAAAAGAGAGGAGCATCCTGAGAGTGCATAGAGTTCTCCTGCCTATAGGAGAGATGTGTGCACAGCAACATTGATGACGCATAAGCATAGATCTTAATTCTGGTGCTATTGATCAGTGGGTTACAGGGAAGATGGCAATATCTTATGCGAATGAAAAACTGCAAGTGGTGAGGGAGAGAGGCATTGTCTTCATTGCATCCTTCTTCACCTTGCAGGCCAAATGGGAGAACAATGCCAGGGAGAGCGAGGGGGCACGTCTGGATGGTGGGGTTCCCCAGCTCATGTAATTGACTCATTTTAAGGAGCTGGTCCTTAATCTGGCAAGAGTGGCAAGCCACTGGGATGCTGGAGATGAAGAAATGGGTGTCCAACATAAGGTGAATAGATCACAACATCCCCATGTTCAGGGGATGCAAGGCAATCCTCCCCTGGTAATAAGCTGTCAACACATAAGCTGCTATCTCATTATTTTAATCAGCAGAAGCATCTGTTGATTGTGCTGATTTCTCATGACCACCTACTCTTATGTCTCCCATAAGGACAGCTGCAGAGGGGAAGGAGTTGACACACCGCCAGGATGTTCTGGAGGGGTTAGAGGAGGAAGACACATTGGAGCCTGCACTGTCACACCTTTCTTGCGCAACCTCCATAAGCCAGATACTTGCACCTCAGTGGGTCCTCATGCATTATTAGAGAGGGTGGCACAAAGTGAAGCTCACATTATTTCAGAGCTGAAGGAAATTGGGGAGACAGAGTCAGCTGTGAGCAGGCCCCCTCAGAGGATGGAGGACTGGTGCAGCCTTGCTCAGCAGGGTGGAGATGCAGAGCCTAGAGAGTCACAAAACAGGCGGCTCTACCTGAAGAAACAGCATCTGATGTGTGCCCACATGTCGAAGTTACCCAAGGTCCTGCGGAGTCATATGATCCACAATAAAGGCCAGCTCAGGTCTGCAAATGAAACCCGACCAGAACCCGACAGAACCACATCCGACCCGAGCCCGACCTGGCTCGAGTCCTTTCATTTTTTCTCGTGCCTGACCCGACCCGACCCAACCATCAGTTAACCTAGCTTCCGTTTTTCACTTTGTTGCTCATCTGCACAAGCTTAAAAAAACTGTAACTGGACTTGAAAGATTATTTAAAAAGTCCACTAACATTGGAGCCATATACCGGAGGTGGTGATAGAGTGTGTCCGGCCCGACCTGACCCGAGCCCAAATGCTGGACCCGGAAGAGCGACCCGACCCAAACCGAACCCGACATATGTTGTCAGGTCCTGTCAAGTTCCGGTCGGGTAGCCGTGCTCTAATCCACAATGTCTCAATGCTTTGAGCACATGAGCTCTTCCATTGAGTGAGTGATCAACCTCATGGAGAGCCATATGCAGCATCACTCAGAGTGGATGCAGGAACAGCGCACGGACATGCACAGAATACATGCCATAGTCTGCAGTATTAACCATTCAGTGGCACAAATGAGCAAAGCGGCATGAAGTGGTGGTTCCCTCTCGTGATCAAGGGTACCACGAAAAGGCTGAGGAGGCAACGGATGGTAATGAGGGGGCTAACCCTCATGGGGCTGCATCATCATCATCATCATCATCCGTCTCCGTGGCCCCTCTGACAGACAAAGCATCTGTGGAGTTAGGCCCTGTGACAGAGACTGCCCCTGCAGTGCTGCCGGTACAGCAGCATTTGGAGGTGCCCCCATCAAACCCTGGCACCTCCATGACAAGGCTGACCATCAGGGTCATCTCAGTCCCAGACAGGCACCACCGAGCGGTCTGCCTCCACCTCATCCTCAGCCACAGGGGGAGCAACTTATAGGATTGGTCGTAAGCGCAGGCCACCATGTCAATGATGTCACTTCGTAGGTCAATTGGTTGTTTCTGTTGTAAATGATATGAAACTGTTACATGATAAAGCACTAAGCATGTTGTTGCACTAAGGCAGACTTGTGTGTTTCCATTTCATCATGGAAGAAAGCAGGAGAATGGAAAATAAAGGTTAGCAAAGCAAGGGAGTGCACTGGGGAAGAGTGTATCAGGTGGACACTTTGGAGCCTTGCAATGCTTGTACCATTGGAAGGTGGCTGACTTTTGTTGTTAATGGATTTTTGCTCTCAGTCAAATGAAGGAGACTCTCCTTTCCAAATATCCTGCAGACTGAATCTTGCTCAAGTGAAATGTGTCTGGATTAGAGTGGCCCTAGCCTCCCTGCCATTCTAATCATCACTCCACCTCCTCAGCCTAGTACGGCGACTTCCCTGCAAAGCATGGTGACTGTTCTCCAGTTCTCTTTCAGCCTCCTCCTCATCCTCCTGTGAGGAACTGTGCTGTTCCAGCACTTCTCGCTCCTCAAGGTCCACACCTCTCTGAGGGCCATGTTATGCAGAGCGCAGCAGACCACCACAATGTGCGCGACCCTTGAGGGAGTGCACTGCAGGATGCCACCCACTGGTCAAGGCATCTGAACCTCATCTTCAGGTGGCCAATAGTCTGTTCAATGACGTCCCTTTGTGGCAATAGTTGTAATGTCTCTCAGCCTCTGTGGCAGGGTAACACACTGGAGTCATCAACCATCTCTTCAAGAGAGACGCCTTATCCGCTAACAACCATCCAAGGATTTCTGATGGCTCCATGCAGAGCTGCAGCTTGCAATTGCTTCATAATGAAGGTGTCATGGCAGCTTCCAGGATAGAGTGCACACATCTACATAACGCGCTCACTGCGGTTGCATTCCAGTTGAACGTTTAGGGAGTGGAATCACTTCCTATTGAGGAATCTCCCTGGCTGGTCTGTCAATACCTTGATGGCTACATGGGTGCGATCGATGACCCCTGCATCTGAGGGAATCCAGCAAGGGTGGAAAATCCCACTGCCCTTTGAGCGTGAGAGCTGCTATCCACCTTGAAGTCAATGTAATCCCCTGCCCTCTCAAACTGAGCATCCGCCACGTCGATGATGCAATGATGTGCTGCTGCCTGTGAGATGCCACCAATGGGTGCTGATCGCCTTGGAAGGAACTGGTTGCAAAAGGTGCAAGGCCACTGTGACTTTTACAGGCATAGGAAGGTCATGGCAACGGTAACTGCAAACCCTCCAATGACCCTCAACGAGGGCGCACAGGTGTGCAACCACCTACGTGGACAGCCTTCCAGGCCACTGCACTCTGACATGTCCAGGTAGCTTTTCCTTTGGTGGTAGACCCTCTGCTGATGGTATTGCCCGCCTTTGGTGCCTTACTCTCCCTCGTTCCTCACCCCTGTACCATGTTGCCCAGGAGTCAGCCTCTGCGCCTGCTAATGCTGCTCCTCACCACTAGTCGATCAAAGCTCAGAGTAGCTTAATCCCGTTTCCCGATATGTCCTTCCTTCTTTTCAATTGGAATGTGAAGTCTTCCTGAACCTCCACCTCTCACAAAACCATGAGGCTTGTATGTAGAAGGACGTGTCCACCCCTCCCAAAGCCACCCCCCAAAATGTGCTTGTCAAGAATGAAGGGATATTACAGATAATTCTCCTAACTTTGTACCACCAGACCTCCGTTCCTGTCACTCAGCCAGATTTGAATCCACGCTGCCACTTTCCTGTTTATTCCATGGACCTCAACTTTGCTGACAAGCCTATTGAGTAATTAAATACAGCCTAATAGGTTGAGATATAACGACAAATCAACTATCATAAGCTGTAAAATTTACACAGGTTTAATTTAAAAAACAAATATTCTAAACCATAGGTTACAAGGTTCATTGTTTCTTCTATTTCTTTCAAAGTGGTTTATTTCTTTGTTCTTGTGAAATTGTTAGTTTATTTAAAATGCACAGTTACCTCTGGAGTCCCCTAACAATCTATCCTTGGTTCTCTCCAATTTTTCATCTACATGTTGCCCACGACAACATCATCCGAAGACATAACACCAGGTTCCACATGTACATTAATGACATCCAACTCTTCCTCACCACCACCTCTCACAACCTCTCACTGCCTCTGAGTTATTAGATTTCTTTTCCAACATGCAGTCCTGGATGAACCATAATTTTGCCAATTTGGCCTCTGCCACAAACTCTATTCCCTCACTACCAATTCCATCGCCCTCCCTGTCCATGGTACCATGGGCATCATACTTTAGGAAGGATGTGAAGGCTTTACAGAGGGTGCAGAAAAGATTTAAGAGAATGGTTCCAGGGATGAGGGACTTCAATTATGTCAATAGATTGCAGAAGCTGGGATTGCTGTTCTTACAGCAGAGAAGATTGAGAGGAAATGTGATTGAGGTGTTCAAAATCATGAGAGGTCTAGACAGAGTAGATAGAGAAAAACTGTTCCCAATGGTGGGAGGGTTGAGAACCAGAGGACACCAATTTAAGGTGATTGGCAAAAGAGCCAACAGTCCCACGAGGAAAAGCATTTTTACCCAGAGAGTGGTTAGTATCTGGACTGCACTGCCTGAGAGTGTGGGGTGGTATATTCAATCATGGCTTTCAAAAGGGAATTGGATGAACACTTAGGAATATAGGAACATAGGACTTAGGAGCAGGAATAGGCCATTTGGCCCTTCGAGTCTGCTCCACCATTCGATTAGATCATGGCTGATCTGGTTGTGGTCTCAACTCCACTTTTCTGTCTGTCCCCCATAACTCTTGATTCCCTTGTCTATCAAAAATCTATCTAACTCAGCCTTGAATAAATTCAATGATCCAGCTTCCACTGCTTTCTGGGGAAAAGAATTCCACAGACTAACGACCCTCTGAGAGAAAAAGATTCCCCTCATCTCCATCTTAAAATGGAGACCTCTTATTCTTAAATTGTGTCTCCTAAATCTAGTCTTCCCCACAAGAGGAAACATCCTCCCGGTATCCACCCAATCAAGTCCACTCAGGATCTTATATGTTTCAATAAGATCACCTCTCATTCTTCTGAACTCCAATGGATATAAGGCACAATCTGTTCAACCTTTCTTCATAAGATAAGCACTTCATCCCCAGAATTAGTCGAATGAACCTTCTCTGAACTGCTTATCATGCAATTATATCCTTTTTCAAATAAGGAGACCAAAACTGTGCACAGTACTCCAGATGTGGTCTCACCAAGGCCCTGTACAGCTGCAGTAAAAATTCCCTATTTTTGTCCTTGATTCCCCTTGCAATAAACACCAACATTCCATTTGCCTTCCTAATCACTTGCTGTACCTGCATACAACATTTTTGTGATTCATGTACCAAGACACTCAGATCCCTCTGTACCACTGAGATCTACAATTTCTCTCCATTTAAATACTTCTGTATTCCACATTTTCCACTTTTCTATTCTTCCTGACAAAGTGGATAAGTTCACATTTTACCACATTATACTCCATCTGCCAAATTTTTGCCCACTCACTTAACCTATCTATATCCCTTTGTAGACTCTTTACCTCCTCTTAACAACTTATTTTCATTTCTATCTTGTTGTCATTGGCAAATGTAGCTACCATACATTCGGTCCCTTCACCCAAGTCTTTGATATTGATTGTAAATTGTTGAAGCCCCAGCACTGATCCCTGTGGCAATTCACTAGCTACAGTTTGCCAACCCAAAGAAAGACCCATTTATCCCTGCTATCTGTTTCCTCTTAGCGACACCAGTCCTTTATCTGTGCTAATAGGTTGCTCCTTCGAAGTGCTCTTATCTTGTGTCGTAACCTTTGATGTGGCACCTTATCAAATGTCTTTTGGAAATCCAAGTACACCACATCTACAGGTTCCCCTTTATCCACCTTGCTTGTTACTTCCTTGAAGAACTCTAATAAATTAATTAAACAGGTTTCCCTTTCACAAAACCACGTTCAGTCTGTTTGATCCCATTATGATTTTCTAAGTATCCTGCTATAACCTCTTTAAAAATGGATTCTAACAATTTCCCTATGACAGATGTTAGGTTAACTGACCTATAGTTTCCTGCTTTCTGTCTTCTTCCTTTCTTGAATAAAGGTGTCACATTTGTTATTTTCGAATCTGCTGGGACCCTTCCAGAATCTAAGGAATTTTGGAAGATTATAACCAAAGCCTTTACGCTGTCTGCAGCCACTTCTTTTAAGACCCTAGGATGCAGACCATCTGCTTCTGGGGACTTGTCAGCCTTTAGGTCTAACAGTTTTCGCAGAATCTTTTCCGTGGTGATGGTGATTGTTTTAAGTTCCCCCTTCCCTTTCACCTCTTGATTTTCAAGCATCTTTGAGAGATTTTCGAAGTCTTCTACATTGAAAACAGACACTAAGTACCGTTCAATGCCTCCACCATTTCCTTGTTTTTCATTATCAATTCCCCAGACTCACTCTCTAGAGGACCAACACTAGCTTTACTTACTCTAGTTATACCTAAAGAGAATAAATTTGCAGGGCTGCGGGGAAAGGACGGGGGAGTGGAACGAGTGAGTTGCTCTTACAGAGAGCTGGCATGGGCATGACAGGCCGAATGGATCTTTCTGTTCCGTAGCCATTCTATAATTCTATTGTCAGAATTTAACCTTAAGGGGGTGGCCCCACCCAATAGCTGAAAAGTCAAAGGCAATCCTGCTTCCACCGGGCCTGGAAGGCACATCACTACTTTGCATGGCTCAGGCCTTTAATTGGCCTTGTTCAGGACTTCCATCCTTCTGAGGCTGAATGTCCTGCCTAATAAAATTCAGCCTGATGTTGCAAGATGTGTACAACAAGATGACTTCAAGTTGATTCACTGAACTCAGGGAAAGTGGGATGGATGACCGCGTCTCTCTTGTTCCAGTAACCTGTGTAAATTACAAGAAGTCAATATCCAGATGGAAACAGTTAATCCAATGGAAATCCCATTTCATGACATTTTTAAGACAGGCTCAAAGGGACATCCCATCTCAATTTTTCATGTGTGCTAAGTGCAAGCTTCACCTGTTAATGGTCAAAACAATGAAGAAGAAAAATGATACAATATCACAAAGCTACATAAGAGTAATCCTATATTGCTACAGGTATATATATTAATACATACATCAAATAAATACTGTGGCTAGGAACTTTCTTACTTACCTCAGGCTCAGAAGCAAACAAAGAGCGATTGAAGTTTTTAATGGCAAATAATAAAGCAAGGCTAGTATGATGTATGGTGCTACAGAATGTGACCTAAATCACCACTATTAAACTAGCTTTATTTGTCAAAGAATTACTACTGTAGTAGATTTAACAAGTGATGGTAATTTTATACAGAGACATAAAAGAAAAATAACAAGACTAAAAAAAATATGAAAACTGTAGGAATTAAATTAACCTGATCTGCCTGGTGGGAAATTGACAACAATCAAATCAGTTGCCTGGTCTACATGCTGCCCAGTTTTTCCTATTGTTGCCTTCAATGGAAAGTAAAACCAGGTGAAATATAAAATGAATGGCCAATGTCATTGCATCAGTTTCCCACCAAGTTAAAAATACTCCCTTATAACCTGTTATGTGTGTGCTGTTGCATCAGCTCATTGATTGAGGCAGCTCACCACCACCTTCTCAAGGGCAATTTGGGATGGGCAATAAATTGTGGCCTGGCCAGCGACGCCCACATCCCATGAATGAATTTTTAAAAAATGTTTTTAAATTCTCCTTCTTTATAAAACAATGTGGCTGGGATCTTATCCGGGCAATGGGGGTCTCAATCTCCAGCAAAAGTGCCAGCGAGAACCCTTTGTCACCCCTTCTGTAGAAGGACTGCCAAATCAAGTGCCAATTAGGCACTTAGCTGGACAGTGGTGGCCTTCCAGGGATCAAGGACCCTGGTGATGGAAATCCCGCCCTCTGACAGCTACCAGCCAATCACAGCTCTTTAACTGACCAGTGCTACCATGGAGGCAGTGGCTGCTGCCGGTAGAGCACCTACCCAAGGCCTACAAGTGGCGCTAGACCTAGGCTACAGGTAGGTCAGGGTGGGAGAGGTCTCGTGGGTGGGGGTCATGGGGGAGGGGCATTGGCAGCAAGAGCAGCGGGGTGGCTCTCTGCGGGACCCTCCCCCCCCCACTTTCCCAATGTTGGGTCCCTCGTTCAGGCACTGAGTGCCTTTGAATGAGAGACCACCCCCCACACCACCAGAGGCAGCAAGCAACCCGGACGTTTTATCTTGCCATGCTTCCCGTGTGGAGACAGGCCTGCCCGCCACTAGGCTAATTGCGGCAGTGGCGGGATGAGGCCCTTAATTAAGCACTAATTGCCCACTTAAGGGCCTCAAATGGCGGTGGAGCGGGTAGGGCATTCAGAGCCACCATCCTATCCGATTCTTTGCTCTCTCTGCCTCCAAACCCACTGTGGGGAGAGTATAAAATAACCCCCATGTCCTATTAGAATGAGGAAAGAGAAGAGTTTTAATACAGGTGTTGAAAATTATGAGAGGTTTCAATCTAATTTGCATAAATTGGGCAAAACCATTTCTCTGATAAGTCATTAACTAGGGGGCACAAGTTTAAGATTATCACCAAATGACCAAAGGAACAGATTAGCAGATTTCTATATTGTTACAAAAAGGAGTGTTAAGACAATGGTGGACGCAAAATACACATTAGCTTTAAAAAGGAAGTGGATAATTATTTGAAGAATAAAAGTTTGAAGGGGCAGGAAATGAAATTAAATGGATTGCTGTTTCAGACAACCCGCGCAGACATGATGTAAAATTTGATATTTCTATTTATTGAATACCATTTGTGTGCGTTTTTCCCAATGAAAAATAATGACAAAGGACTTGAAGGTAACTAGGGATGTCCTCATAGTATCACAGAATCTTTGAAAGAGCTATCCAATTAGTTCCACTCTCCTGCTCTTACCCTATAACCCTGCAATTTGTTTTCTTTTCTAGTGTATATCCAATATGCTTTTGAATGTTACTATTGAATCTGCTTCCTCCAGCCTTTCAGGCAGAGCATTCCAGATCGTAACAACCCCTTGCACAAAAAAATTCTCCTCATCTCTGCTTCTTTTGCCCATTTCCTTAAATGTGTGTTGTTATGACAAGATGAGAAAGGAGTCAAGGGGTCTGTTACTGTCTTGTCTTATTGTAACAGGGTTGGATTTTACCGGCCTTGACGTTGCGGGTCACGGCGCGGGGGCAGGTAAAATGCTGCTGGGAGAGGCCCGCCTTGACCCGCGACGTCGAGAAGGGCCCGCTGCATATTACCAGCGGTGGTGGGACCTCGATAGGTCCCTACACGACGGCGGCACCACAATTAACATATGGTAATGATTACTTACTTTGCTGATTGTGCAGCCTGCTGCCTCTCCACCAACACTTCCGGAGGTTGCGTTGAATGGGCAGCCGTCATGTCCCGTCCTGTTCACGATCTGAAAGGCCGGCGGGTCCTCAGAGGCAGAGGTTGTCACCAGCGAAGGTCTCACTCTGCATTATGGAAGGGAGGAAGGGGGGGGGGATACACAGGGGTCTAACTCTGCATTCTGGAAGGGGGGGATATGCAGGGATCTAACTCCGCATTCTGGAAGGGGGGGATATGCAGGGATCTAACTCCGCATTCTGGAGGGGAGGAGGGAGGGGGGGATACACAGGGGTCTCACTCTGCATTGTGGAAGGGAGGAGGGAGGGGGGAATATTCAGGGGGCTAACTCTGCATTCTGGAAGGGAGGGGGGACTGGGATTACTGGAGGGAAAGCTGTGCTGGCATGAAGGGAGGTACCATCTACTATCCCTCCATTAACAGTATATGCTCTGTGTTTGTGAGGGGGCAATAGGACACTAGGCACCCTGTGTGTGGGGAGGGTGCCAGAAAGAGCAGGAGCATTAAGGTTATATGGATGGTGGGGGCAATCGATTCAGCGGGTAGGATCTTGATGTGATCATGCTGTGCCACTCTGAGTGTTGGCCAAGATGGGCAATGCCATGGCATGCCACATAGTTGATCCAGGAAAGCAGCTGATGTGCCCATCAACACCAATCCCTGCCCTGTTAGGAACCTTCGAATACATGCGGGGTTCAAGCTTATTTATCAAATGGAAATAGGTATTGCTCATCCTACATTGTGTGATCCTCTGCTTGTGAGGATCTGAATGCACCAGAGGCAATATCAACAGGCAGGTGCGATCCACGTAAAGGCCCCTGGTCGTGAGCAGCAGGCCCCAAGGGGAGCTCACCATTATGTTTGCCGTACATCTACAGGCCCCACGTGACATGCCATTGGATGTCAGAGCACCAGTGTCAGAGGAGATTGTGCATGTAGAGAGGGTGGTGACATGTCTCTGTGCCCTGCTCAAGGATGACTTGCAGCCCATGGGCTGAGATGGACATCCCATGCCTTTGTTCCTCATCGTGGCAGCGGTTCTCAAGCTGATGCTTCTGCAGCCTTTGGGGCCCACCAGAGACCTTTATGGGGGTCACACAGTCAGCAGTGCACCGTTGCATCAGGGAGGTCACCAATGCCCTGCACCTGAGGGCCAGTGAGGATGTCCGCTTCAGGACGGACTCTCACAGCCAGGCTCAGAGGGCCATTGGTTCTGGCACCATTGCCGGAGAACCATCAGGCCTATTGCCAGGCTACCACCTGCAGATGTCACCATTAAAGGCGCCCTCCCAATCTAGGTGAAGCTGGTATGTGAACACCGCAGATGCTTGCAGCGAATGTGTGACCGCTTCTCAGGCAGCTACCATGACACCCGGGTCTTGCATCAGTCCTGGCCGCCACCGCTCTTCACTGTAACAGCTCAGGTGGAGGGGTGCCTTCTTGGAGATAAGGGCTATCCTTTGCAGACATGGCTCCCGACACCAGTGAGAGACTCCATCACTACTGCAGAGGAGAGATACAACACCTGCCACTGAGCTACATGAGTCACCATTGAGCAGGCAATCGGCATGCTGAAAGAGCGCCTCCAATCCCTGCATGGATAGGGTGATGCCCTGTACTATGGGCTGCAAAGGCCAGCTCCTTTCTTTGCTGCTCTGCACAACTATGCACCCAATAGGGGCCAGGCCTGGTATGATGAGGAGAGACGTCAACAGGATTCCTCTTCGGACTATGAGGATGCTGAGGACCTGCAACATGAAAGACGCATGGGAGGGCAGATGGCACCCAGGCTCTGCACGCAGGGATAGCAGTGAGCTAGGAATGTACAGAAATGGCTTATCAGACAAAGGCTATCTGCTCCATAGTAACTGACATGAGCTCTGCAAGCCACTCATCACCCTTGCTCACCTGCTGTGCACCAGTCAACATATGCAGCATCCCTGTGTAAACTATTAGAGGCAGCAGCTGACTGAGCCAATGTCCATGTCACTGAGTCCGTGGAGACGTTCATGAGTAATGGTGGTATAGCAATGATGTTACTGCATACGTTGGCTCTCCTGAAGGGCCAATGGTGCAAACAGTTGTGACATTGGCGCTATATGCTTGCACACATCATTCCGACAGAGAAAAGGACACACATGTTGGTGAGGAACATTTAGTGAAAGACGTATTTACATCGCTGTGACAGCCATGCATTCCCATTTGTGTCAGTGTGTTCACTGTAAACCTCTGTAATACCTTTTATGGTCTATTTAGTTCTCACATCCTGGAATATGCAAAATTAAGGTTATTCACCCACGTACGGCACGCCTACAAGAAGGAATGTTACACTTGAGTGGGAGAAGAGGATCGCACCTTCAAAGGTCACTGGGGCACAGCAGGGTAAGTATGTGGCAGCAAAGCAGAAAGTGCTGGGGTAACTCAGCAGGTCAGGCAGCATCTGTGGAGAGAGAAGCAGAGTTAACTTTCACGTCTGTGAACTTGGATAAGTTAACTCTGCTTCTCTCTCCACAGATACTGCCTGACCTGCTGGATTTCTGCATCACTTTCTGCTTTGCTGCTAGATTGACAGCAGCCCCAGTCTTCAGTAGTCTGGTAAGTATTCTTTGACAGCTGTCAGAAAGCAGGTGCTGGGCGCTTAAAATAGGGTCCCAGCACCTGCTGCACAACTGTCAAAAACTCATTCACTGCGCTAAATGTCCCACCTCTCCCCATGTAATAAGGGAAGGCTGGCTTGGCACCGTGATTCTAATGAGCCCCTGCGTGTAATATCATGGGGGTTCTGCAGCAGCCGCCAAATGCGGGCACCGTGCTGAGTGAAAGGGTGTCGCCAGGCAACATGGCACCCAAATAAAATTCAGCCCATTGTGTTTTGAGCACCCCTTTTTGTGGATCTTTGTTCACAGCTTTCCAATTATAAGACAAATAAACCAATTCACACAGGTTTTCTGAGGTTTAAAGAAGAAAGATGAATTTTATTAAAACATAAACTTAAACTCTAATATGGTTAACGCCTATGGATATACGACACGCCCATGCTAGCATGCTCACATGATACACACATGCAAATAGGGACAAAAAAGAGGAGGAAAGTATAGTAAAGAGGGGTTTGAAGCAATATCAGAACAGTTTCTTGTTTACTGTGGTTCGAGCTCACTTGATTGTAGGTAGTCTTGCTGTTCGTTGGTGCCCAGTGTTCTTCTTCAACCTTGTTCACGTAGGAGACTTTTCTTTCTTTGGGATTCAGTTCCATGGGAAAGAGATAGAGGCAGGCAGGACTGGAGAAGAGGTTCTGTTCCAACCGGGAGCACACGGCTTTCTGAGTTCAAATCCTGTTTTCTCCAATTTTAAACTCTCTCAGTTCCCACCTCTGCAACAGCCAGTTAGTCATGTGACTAAAACTGGTCTGACCACTTCTTCTGTGTATTGGGGAAGCAACGACTGGGTCCCCATTGTTCCAACAGTGTCAGTTACTATGCAAATGTCTTTCCAGTTAGGGGCTTGCAATTTTAATCATGTGTGGGGGGGGGTGGGGGGGGGGGTGGTTTGCCTGACACTGTCCTCTGGTTACTGACCCATCTGTTTCTCCTTATTTACTCTATCAAAACCCCTCATAAATTAGAACACCTGTATTAAATCTTCTTTAACCTTCTCTGCTCTAAAGAGATCAATTGCAGCTTCTCTAGTTTCTCCACTGGAGATGCAGTCTGATTCTGAATGTAGAAAAATCTGAGTATGAAGGAAGTGCAATCTAAACATGAGGAAAGTATAGTTTGACCATGAGGGGAGTACAGTTTGGCCATGATGGGAACATATTTTAACTGTGAGGGGAATCCTGTTTGCTTGTGAGGGGATAACAGTTTGACTATAAGAAGCGTACAGTTAGTGCAGTTTGATTATGAAGGTAGTACAGTCGGAGTATGAATCCATAAAGAAATTAATTGTCCTTTTTTGTACCTATCTTTATAATCCTAAACTCTGTTCTTACTCAAATATATGAGATATATGTTACAATATTAAAATCATTACAATGTGATTATACACTGTTTTTTGCTTTTCTCAAAGATTTCATTGAAGTGATTTATGACTTTAACCTCTTGTATGGACTAAACCAAATCAGGAGTACATCCTTATGAATCTCTTTTAATTAAGTTCAAACCAGACAAATTCTTATAGACACTATGTTGGGTCCAAAGAATTGAACTAGTTTTCCCTCAAAGAAAGAAAACCAACAGAGAATATTACCATCTTTCAGATAGCCTATTTTTTTAATAATTAGGGCTAAGTCATAAATATCCCAGATATTATAAGGGTCTGGGAAACTCTCTTCAATACGTATCTCTCCACTTAAAGAGGCACAGAGTGGGGGTTCTTGTAGTTGCATACAGAATACTACATGAGACAATTTATTAACTTTTATATATGTATTAAAGAATTTAACATGCAATACACTTTTAACTGGATAAGTATATCACAATATCAAATATTACTAAGAGATGTAACACATAATCTTATTTCCAGCATAGAATCCAAAAGTTTAATGTTGCTAATGTTACAGCAAAATATCTTAGAATATCCATCAAAATTTAAAGTAAACTTTTGCTTAAAATTCCCCCAGTAAGGCATAGGGTGAGAAGTATTGTTTGAGGAATTCAACACTTCTAATCTTTGCTTCAAAAACTCTCATGTTTATACTGTTGCTAAGGCCCATCTGACTTTTTAGCATATAGGTGTTACTTTTCTCTGTATGTTTTTCCTGCTTTCAAGATCCATATTTGGTAGTATCATTAACTAACTCTCTACTTAATGTTTTGCTGGAATTCCCCTGTTCTTGAAGTTGTGAGCATTTATCTGGTCAAAATGTTCATAATTGTGTTTACTTGACCTTTTGTTCCTGCAAGCACGATTCCATTTATTGTTTTATTATCTATAATTGCCTTTTTATGGTACCTTAAAGCAACCTTTTGAGTCAATCTGTCTGCATCAACAACCACATAAACTAATTAAGTTTATTGCTACCTCTTACTGATGTCACACAGGATATTTCAATGTGTGTGTTAATCTTCCAAGTCCCTAACAACAACAGCCACTGAAATGGATTTCCCAACTTGTTTCTGGTTCATAACAGGGACCTTTAAAGACGTTGAAATTTTTAACTCTACCTTCTTAAAGACGAATGTCAGTGAGTCTTGAAAATTGACCATTTATTCAATCTTTAGTTCTAAAAAGTATAATATATTAACAAAATCTAAATGGTGCCTATTATACCTATATTCCATCAGTCATCAGTATGTCCAGCTCATAATTGTTGTCTCCTATAATGGCAAGAGTGAGGAACATCATTGTATCCATGGTTATCTCACCTCCCTTGGGAAATTCAATTATTAAATTAAGAAGGAGAATAAAAAGTTAAGTAAATTGTGGATGATCAGTTGAAAGAAATAGCATCAACAGACAGAATGAACATTGATCATCCCCTAATTTCTTATGTTTTTATCTCAAAACCAGTTAACGCCATTATTAGACTATGCTGACCCATAGGCCAAGTCTCTCTGACTTAATTTGTTTTGGACGGATTACCTTGGTTAGTGTTGACTAATATGGTGGGAGTCAAGATATGATCCTGAGAATGTAACACTGGCATCAATAATAGTGCAGTTAGCATCATATACCGCTCGAATGCTATGAAACGATAGTTCCATATCATATGCTTGGATTTGAATAGTGCATGGGCGTAAATGTGAATTTTGTTGCTTCCAGAAAATTGAGGAAGTCTATAGTGACATAAATCTTCTACTGAACTTTGCACTGCTGTCTTTGGTCCATAGGGAAGCTGATGTAGTAGGTCTCTGTCAGTAAGTAAAATTATTGTGACCGGAATCATTTTTCTACATTGAGGACTGTCATATTCCAACAATGTCTCAGGTCTGAATGAGAGAGATGTTCACATTACAGAGTGTGAAGGCTATTGTTCTGCTGACTGCTGTAGGTTATACAATACTCTCCAAATTCTATTGGCACCCTCTGACAGGTAAGTAATCCTCTTTTTGAAGATGGTCGTCCCATACAATTATTATAGCTTACTAGTTTAACAATATTACTTTGGTTTAGAAGACCCTATCTACTGAGTAACTTAGCTTTTTACTCATATTTAAACAATATCACAGTGAGGCAACCACACCAGATATCGTGGAGTGCAATGTGCTTTTACTCTGATCTTTGCATTCTAACTGGTTTAGTTAGAACACATGTACCTCATCCACTTATCATCTGCGACAAGAAAGTAAATTATTTTGAAAATTATTTGCAGGGGTGGCAATGCGCCAGAGTTGTAAGGAGGGACTGCCAGGGGCTTTGAAAAGAATGCTGAAGCACTCTTGTATCAGACAGTTTGAAAATTTGTGTGCTTCCTAGGCTAAAAATTAACAGCAACTAGAAATCCATCATATTTTGTAAATGCATTGAACATGAAGCCATAAATATATGGAGGAAAATTCACATAATTGAGTTTTCAGTACTTGAGATTTAATTCCATCCCTATTTAGTCATGAGTAAAATAATGAATACAGTTACATTATAATAACTGGTCAACAAAAGAACAAGAATTCTGTCTGACACTGCAGTAAAATTGGATGTGACAGGAAAATGTACGGGTGTTTCTTTTTCCCATAGATAATTAACCTTTTCCCTTTAGGTATAATGGTTATGCTGGTGGTCCCGGTTCTGTAATTCTGTTAGATTTGCTTTCTATTTTACCCTTAGATGGAGAAAGGAAACAGTTGGTAATTTGTTCCTAACAGTTCCCTGGTGGCTAGTGGAATTCACATGTGGTTAATTTTCTGCACTGAGGCTACTTAAAGACATCATAAAAGCTGATGTCGAATTAGAAAGCCTTGCTAATGGCAGCAGTGTACTGTTTTCAAAAGGTTATTCAAATAAATGCTTTCTTTAACTTTCCCTTTGATGCCAGCAAACAAATTAATCATTTTTTTTTTGCCTTTTAGATGTCTGACAGACCAGACTTGACAGCTCAATACGTAGTCACATCAGGTTTTTCAAGTAGCTTAAATTCTTATGTAACTGGTAACGTGACCATCATTACATTCATACATACAGGACACAAATGTTGCCCAGGAAGGTGAATGAGGATTTGTCTCTGCTTATCAAAATGTTTCATTCACATAAAAGGAGCACACTACTGATTCCAATTAACTGACCAGTGCTTTAAATGGAAACACATTGAACTTTTTTGTTCATTTACTTCACATAACCCACAGAGTGAAAAAAACTACAGCAATAAAAAGGCACATGGGCACATTGGCTGCAAAATTCAGTTACTACTATTTACAGAGCTACTGGTGCCATTTTGGCAAAATAGAATCTGCGACAAGCATACACACTGGTGCTGGCCATGTTTTGGTAAGGGTATTAGCACGGGTGTAGGGAGCATGCCCCAGACGTATGTGAGTAGGCAGACTATGACGGAAGTCAGTGTGTAACTTTGATTTGACACCACTGGTACCATTTTCATCCTGAATAGTCCAACTAACACGATCTCTTAATCTTGCACAGTTGAACTTGCATTCAGCAGAAGGATGGAGCCCCCACCAGTGCCATTTAAAGAGATCCTCAACTATTTTCAGGATAGCTGCTAATTGATTTCTACTTGTTGTTATAGAGCTGGTAGAACTGTTTTGTACTTTGTACTGCTGTTTAAAGTTCTGAAGTCCACAGGAAGTGGTGTGACACATGCTGAAGTCCTTGGTTCTGACTTCAAGGGTTCTGCTCAGACCACTTGCTCCGAGACATGAGTGCACTACTTTGTATCGCCCTTGGCCTGAAGCATGACAGGGAGAATAAGCTGAGGCAACACAGAGGAGACAAGCTGCTCGAAGAGACAGGATGAGGAGGGGGGCAAAGGCTCCCAGTAGAAGTTTATATCCGCCCAGGTCTTCAGGATGCAATTCTACTATCTCAACCTCAGCAAGGAAGAATGCATGAGATATCTACACTTTACCAAAGAGGTGTTCACTGAAATCTGCAGCCACAACAGCAGCCTCAGAGTAGGGCAAGGCCGGCATTGCCAGTGGCTGTAAAGGTGACTGTGGCCATGACCTTTTATGCGTCGGGCTCCTTCTAGGTTGGAGCAGGTAATAGTTGCAACAACTCCCGGTTCGCCATCCACTGTTGCGAAGGGAGGTCACTGAGGCTCTGTATTCCGAGAAAGCTGAATACCTTTCATTCTCTCTTACCAGAGAGAAACAGACAGATCAAGCACTCCCTCAATGTTCAGCTGGTTTGTGAACATACTCAGTGCATTATTCAGGTCAATACCTGGTATCCTGGGAGCAGTCATGATGTCTTCATTCTGCAGCAGTCCACTATCACATCAGTATTTGATCCACCACAACAAACCAGAGGGTGACTATGGGTGACCAAGGCTATTCGCTGACTACCTGGCTCATGATTGTGCTGTGTGACACGTGTAGACATGGGAAGCATGCATATAACAAAAGCAAAATACTGCTGATGCAAAATGCCTAATCAAAAGGTGTGGTGCAGTTTCTCAAGCTTACGTTAATTTTAATTGGATCAGTATAGGAGACTGAGGACAGAGAGGTCAGAGTGGGAGTGGGGCAAAGAAATAAAATGACAAGCTCACTCTCACTCTGACCTCTCTGTCATTGGCCTCCTACACTGCTCAAATGAAGCTCAACACTAGCCTGAGGTTCTGAATCTCGTCTTTCAATTAAGCACTTGACAGCCTTCTGGACTCAACATTGAGTTCAACCATTTCAGATCATAACCTCTGCCCTCACTTTTTCAGATGACAGCTGTTGGTAATGATTCTGCTATTCTCATTTACATCTCGTCTAGATCCATCTTTTGTGTCTTTACTTGTCCAATTACTATCTCCTTTTGCCTTGCACCATCATCTCTTTTGTCATTTAATCTCTCCTGCCTTCTACTCTATCATAGAGATTCCCTTTTGTAGTTTCCCCCTTCCTCCCTTTTCCAGTACTCGGTAAAAACCTGTTACATCTCTAAACATTTTCCAGTTCTGATGAAAGGTCATCGTCCTGAAACAGTAACGTTGTTTCCCTTCCCACCGATGCCACCTGACCTGCTGAGTATTTCCAGCATTTTCTGTTTCTATTGCATATAATGAAATGCATGCTGACACATAAAATGTGATCACGCAGATCATTGGGATGCTTAAGCAACGCTTCTGTTACCTGGACCATTCTGGAGGAGCCCTGCAGTACTCACCAGATATCGTTGCATGATTCATCATAGTCTGCTGCATGCTGCACAACCTTGATATCATAAAGGCACAGCATTGCCACCAGGTATACAGAAAACAGCTGAGGAGGAGCAGGAGCAAGAGGAAGAGGAGGAGGAAGTGGAGAAGGAAGAGGAGGAGGGGGTGAGAAAACAAATACATCCTCTTTCTGGTCGGAATGTCCATGATCGGCTCATCTGACTGTGATACCAGGGAATGCAACCCTAATTCCCCATTCACCAATAGTTCCACACATTACCTTCCCTCTCTTACTGACCATCACAGCATCCTCGTGACCACAATGCTGTAAGAAAAGCCACCAGAAAACAAGCAATCGAAACCAACTTTATACATCAATTATCCAACATTCCATACAAAAGTCATCCTTGAGCGTTCCCTAAGTGCCTGTTTCCCCTCTGCCTTTGCCTGTCCTAGTGCTCCTACACAGTGCTACTCTGATGGCTGCCGGATGGCTGGCAGAAGACTTCTGACCTTCAGTGGATGAGTCCAGAGATGAGCTTGCAGGAAGACCTCAAGCAACCATGGTCCTAGAGGCCTGGTATAGGCAGCAGCAGTCTTGGCTGGCAGAGGGACAGTGGTGGGAGGAAGAATGTTGTCATCCTGAGAGGCGACAAGAGGATCATGCTCTCCCGTGCCACTGCCATTCCCTCAGGTTGACGCCTCAGCAGTCCTAACAATGTGTTGGAGGTTAGATTGCTGGACTGCTGTAAGACCCTACAAGCCCCTTTGAGCACTGGTGTCTGCAGCTATGATGACAGCAGTCTCAGCCTTCGTGACAGCAATGCTGAGCTTACATGAGAGCAGTCTGAGTTTTGTAGCAACAAGCTGAGCTTACATATCCTCAGTTTGAGCTTTCACTGCAGCACCCAGCTTGTGCTGCAATGCAAGCCGAGATATCGGTCATCTGACGCTGCATCATGGATGGGTCCCCATGTGTTTTCGTGGTGATAGCCACCACATCGACACTGGAAAGCAAGGGCTCCAAGTTCTGCACAAAGCCCTGTTCCAAGTTGACTCCTCCATGCTTCTTGACAGTGATTGTAGGCTTTCTGGCAGCCCTGCTAATGCACCAAGAATTTTAGCTCCTCCAACCTCATCCTCTGACAAGCTGACACCTGCTCTACCCTTGCCTCCTGCTCTGGCTGCAGGTCACTCATTCCTGGTGTCAATATCTGAATTGCCAACTGTGAGCATGAGAGTGAAGGATGGTGTTTCTTCATCATCATTATTGTCCTGCTCTTCCACCTCTTCTCTTCCAAGAACTCCCTGGCCAGATTACACTTATTGGGTATCTGGTAGGAGAAAGGCACAAGCGTGAGGTTGTGGCGACTGTGGGCTGAAGAAAGACATGTATGCTTAGACCATCTGCAACTCCAAAATCAGAAGAGATTGTGGAATGAATGACAAATAGCATGTGCGAAGAAGTATTAGGTAAGAGCATACCATCATCTTCAATGGTTCCAACCCTGCTGCCGACCATGAGCTCAGTCATGGCTGCTTCAATAATGGCGAGCAACCTCTCCTCCATAGGGGTAAGGACATGCAGGTGCACCCGTCAATACCAGTTAGCTGTTGCTGCCTTTGGTTATGCAAGACCTTGTCCTGCAAGAGTGAGGGATGTGTGTCAGTGAGTGTCATGCAATGTGTTTGGGTGTTATAGTTATCATGATTGAATAGCTGGTAGTGTGTGTAAGCTGTGAGATGTGGGTGTGAGGCTTGCAGCAGTGCTAAGTGTGTAAGGGTGAGGTGAAGCTATGATTGCTAGAGACATGATTGATAGAGATTGTTGGTAGATGAGGGGTGTGGTGCATTGAGCAGTGTTTGAGGCTAGTGAGGCAGTTGGTGGGATATGGCATTTGAAGATGCATTTACTGATCTTAACCACTTGTGTGAGGTTAATGAATTTCTTGTGGCACTGCATCCAGTTCCTTGGGGATAGACTACTGGCATTGACCACCATGGCTATCTGGTCCCAGTGCCCTCTGAAAGTTGAAAGTAGACTTGACTATTTCAACACAAACCTGGCTGATCTCCCACATTCTACTCTCTATAAACTTGAGGTCATCCAAAACTCTGCT
This sequence comes from Heterodontus francisci, assembly GCF_036365525.1. Lineage (NCBI taxonomy): Eukaryota > Metazoa > Chordata > Chondrichthyes > Heterodontiformes > Heterodontidae > Heterodontus > Heterodontus francisci. The sequence goes on from NC_090376.1 coordinate 110,268,748, forward strand.
GCCCATGTCTTAACTCGCACCAAGTCACGTTTCCCTATCACGCCTGTGCTTGCTGACCGACATTGGCTCCCAGTCAAGCAATAGCTTGATTTTTAAATTCTCATTATTGCCTTGATCCTCCCTATCTCTGTAATGTCCTCCAGCCCTACAACCCTCCAAAGATATCTGCGCATCTCTAATTCTGGCCTCTTGCGCATGCCTGACTTTAATCATTCCACCATTTGTGGCCGCGCCTTTAGTTGCCTATGCCGCAAGTTCTGGAATACCCTCTCTACACCACTCCACCTCTCCACTTCACTTTCCTCATTTAAGACATTTCTTAAAACCTACCTCTTTGACCAAGCTTTTGGCCATCTGATCTAAAATCTCCTTTCGTGGCTCTGTGTCATACTTTGTTTTATAATGCTCCTGTGAAGTGCCTTGAGATATTTTATAACATTAAAGGTGCTATATAAATATAAATTGTTGTTGTTTGTCTGGTGGGCATCCTGACTTCCTGCAACTGGGCGGCACAGTGGCGCAGTGGTTAGCACCGCAGCTTCACAGCTCCAGCGACCCAGGTACTGCCTGTGTGGAGTTTGCAAGTTCTCCCTGTGACCGCGTGGGTTTTTGCTGGGTGCTCCAAAGACTTGCAGGTTGGTAGGTAGATTGGCCATTATAAATTCCCCCTGGTATAGGTCGGGGAATTGAGGGAAGGTGGGGATGTGAGAGGGTAATGGGATTAATGTATAAATGGGTGGTTGATGGTCGGCACAGACTTGGTGGCCCGAGCACCAAGTGCTGTATCTCTAAATAAAGAATAGATTTAAAAAAAAAAATAACTCTCCTCCTCTGCATCTGCTCAGCCAAGGCCTCCAATACAACGTTAGGAATTCTTGGAGCCCACTCTCTGCCATATTGTGCCATAACTGAATGTACTTCTTGATCACACTTTCTTTTGCAACCAGTTTCAGCACCTGGTCTAGCCTAAAATCACCTCCATTTTAAGAGGTGCAGGCTATCTTTAAGTAATGCAGGTTATTTGTAAGTGGTGCTAGCGCCTGATGAATTTGCACCCCCTGTTCAGGCTTCATGCTATAATCATACAAAAAAGAGCAGGCAGCATCAGAAGCAACAGACACATGTTAATTGCACATTGCAGCTCCTGCACCCATTTTCAGGTCTTATCGAATTTTGTGGCCATTATATGATAGGATTTTAAAGCAAGGAGCCCTATTATATTTAATGTTTATTGGGCTGTTAATGTCAATATAAAAATCATTTACTGTGAAGGTTTATGTAATAATTAGTGTTTTTGAATTCAACATCATCTTTGCTGGTATATTCCTGTTATAACAGGAATTCAATGTCAAATATAACTGCACATGAAGCATTATAAAATATACAAAAACAATGGGGGTAGAGATTTTGCTTTGGGTGCAATCAGACATCTGGGTAAAAATTGTGCCCAAAATTGTGACCATTTTGTCAAGTGTTTCGTTTCTCGAGTTTCCACTTGAAATTATTTGCATATTGTCAAATGCAAAATCTGCCATGAACCTGTGCAATCGGTCCAAAATATAATTTTAAAAAAGGTTGCTTTCAATCACATTCGTTGATATATTTAGGAGTGGTAACTTGGTACATTTTGATTAATACAACCGAAAATGGCTGTGTCACAAAATATTAAGCATCCCAAAGCCTGTCCACCATCTAGAAGGCACAAATCAGGAGTGTGATGGAATACTCTCCACTTGCCTGGAACAGTGCAGCTCCAACAATGCTCAAGAAGCCTGGCACCATTCAAGACAAAGCAGCCTGCTTGATTGGCACTCCACCTTCATCATTCATTCTCTTCACCACTGACGCACAGTGGCACCAGTGTGTACCATCTACAAGATGCACTGCAGCAACTCACCAAGGCTCCTTCGACAGCACCTTCCAAACCTGCGACCTCCATCACCTAAAAGGACAAAGACAGCAGATGCATGGGAACACCACCATCTGCAAGTTCCCCTTCAGGTCACAGACCATACTGACTTGAAACTATATCGCCGTTCCTTCACTGTCGCTGGGTCAAAATCCTGGAACTCCCTTCCGAACAGCACTGTGGGTCTACCTACCCCAAATGGACTGCAGCGGTTCAAGAATGCAGCTCACCACCAACTTCTCAAGAGCAATTAGGGATAAGCAATAAATGCTGGCCTAGCCAGCGACGCCCATATCCCATGAATGAATAAAAAAAAACATATAATCACACTGTTAATTCCCCACCTGTAAATAACCTGATTTTAAATTACTGAGAATGACTTTTTAAAAATATGCAGAATCATTTCCTAGGTATAGTGGGGTACGGTAGTTAGTTGCTTAATAAATTTTTTAAAAAGTTATTCTTGAAATCTTATAGTGTCCTTGACCCAAAAGAACCACTTGACTTTTAAAGCCTCTTCAAACCCCCGCAAATGGCGCAGTTAGTGGAAATGCTCAATGGTAATTAATTAAGATAAGGGGCGTGACATTTTTGTGGGGGAGGGGGCTTTCTTCGACTGAGATTTCTTTTTAAACTTCCCAAAAGGATTGCGGACACTCGAATCCACAATCTTTTGCTCTGGTTTCACTGATTTTGGGTGAAGTGTGCCGAAAACCAATACTATTAAGCAGAAATTTGACGTCATTATATTTCTTTCTGTATAGTATTTCGATTTTATTTTAAAAATATTTTTAATTAGAAATAAAATGGTTCGATAGTATCAATCTAAACATACGTGAAATGACTATGTAGTCCTTAATGAGCTGAACTGACTGCCCTTGACTGACACGTAGAGGAATTACATTATAATTTTGTGTTAGATCCAGTTTTGTTTCATTTAAGCAGTTCAGCATCCTGGTTACTTCTATATAATGCCACCCAGTACTGCTTACATTGTAAAAGTGACCAACACTTGTGACAAGTATTTTGAAGACAACAAAACAATTAATAGGTTTTAGTTACAGTTAGTTAATTCTTAGACTGATTTATGCATCACTGATCTATGAAGACATTTATTAAATGGTATCAATCACATTGCATATACCAGCAGTGTTCATTTTTCAAAGAATGTTTTGCGTAACTGTGCACTTACCCAATAAGTAACTTTGCAGTTTGAATTATTCATTAGTGGAAACACAATACCTATATGGTGCTGAGCTATCACAGTGATGCAAAATTCAAAGGTGTTTAATTCACGCTGTGTAAAAAATAGCATATGAGCATTTTTCTGTGCTTGTCTGAAATCCATCTGTCCTCTAATAAAATGTCAAGTCCTCACATTCCCTCAGATCATCTCATTCTAATTCAAAATTTTCATTCCACAGATCCTTTATTCACACTGCTGATGCAACTGTAGGGCATTTTTCTGACTTTGTATTCTTGGTGGGATGCCTCATTCATTGGGTGCACACCATGCACAATTTTATAACTATTTAAATAAATGGCCAGCAAATTGTACTTAATGCTCCCGAATTTCCAACATCCACTGCCACTGAGTGAGGCTTCTTACTAGGAGCACCACGTCAAGAAAAAGCCTTTATTCATCATTTTTCTCTTTTTAATAAAAGTAGACAGATTATAAACAATTTAGTCATCTAATGGCAATAATAAACAGCAAAGTGGATGTAAATTAGGGTTTTACCATCCAATGATTGTTTGACAAAGTTGAGTGCTAAAATAATTACTGCTGTGGAAAATTCCCAGATATATACATTTATGTACACATATTATAGACCCTGAATTTTCTGGCCATCTTCAACACTTACACTTTAGTATTGTACAAAAAAACTGAGGAAATTCAGTTTTAATACATTTCCCACTCACGCATGTCATGAACATGTTATATTGAATGATGATTTTTAATTCATCGGTAGGAAACCTAAATTAAACTTTTAAAAAGAAAGCTGCTAAGCTGGCCACCACAATTTGCATTGAAATACCTCACATTCCAAGATATCGAAATGGAGAGGCATGTCTGAATATCCCTCATACAGAACAATGGCTTGAGCAGTTTGATTGTGCTACCTGGTATTGCCTTCATTAGCAAGACATTCAAATCCATCTTGGGACATTAACACTAGTGGAGACGAACCTCAAAGGGTAAACATTGAAACAATGAGACCTGAGAGAGATTGGAATTCTTAAGCTTAGATCTCATTAAAGTGCAAAAGAGAATACATTGGGACAATCATGTGACAGTCTCTTCATCTGGGTGAAAACTTGGAGTTTTTTTTGGATACATCAGACAAACTTCTGAGTTTAAATCAGTGCAGGACCCAAGTGGGTCTGTCTTTCTCTCTCTCTCACTACAGGCAATGCTGTAAGTTTGAAACCTGTCTGCGGACTGCATAACATTCAAGTCTATCTTTGCTGCAGACAGAGACTCCAGAGAGTAAACCATCTACATCACTGTCTCCAAGAAAACCCTGAGTTAGGTGGCCACCTGTACCAGACAGAAACTTCAGGACCACGAATTGAGCTGGAAGACAACTGAATTACCATATTCCACAGACTGTAAATTCTTTTATTTGTTCTGGACTCTAATCCAACCAATCTATTCTTCATCACTCTATAACCTATTTGTGTGTGTGTGATTTTCATGTGTGGGTTTGTGTGAAAGTTGGAGCATAGTTTATTATGTTGCTTCGATCAGGTTTTGGTTTTAAGTACAATAAACTAACCTCTTGTTTATCTCAAGGAAAACTGTCCAGTTGGTTCTTTTATAATCATGGCTCTGTAAGGGTTAAACACTCACTGAATTGGTACGCACATTCACTGTTTAAAAGAAATAAACCTTGTTGTGGTCAAACAAGGAGAGAGACAAGAAGGGAGCCTTTTGATCCCTCCTCAACTGATCATAGCATGTGTCATTGATGTGCTAGACACAAGTTTGCTCAAATCTTTTGATGACTTTGATGAGGCAGTTGCCCAAGCCTCACAGGGTTCATTTGTGTAGAAGTGCCAGTCACATGATAGCAATTTATCTGGGTATTTCATGCTTTTACACCACTATGGTACTCTGGGAATGTTGGGCTAATAGAAAGCGGGTGGAAGTGAGAAATTGGAGAGCTTTGAAGGATCCCCAAACTTTGTTTGCTGATTTCTGGCTTTATTATATTTTTCACAACATCTTTCACAGTTTTGCTCACTGTGACTTACATTGGACTCTTACCCCCGTGACTACATTTTAAAAGTACTTCATTGACTGTAAAGTGTTTTGGGGCATCCTGTGGCCGTAAAAGATGCTGAATAAATGAAAGTCTTTCTTTCTTTTTTCTTTATAGTCTCAAGTTGAACCCCTCCCCCAGCCACACTGTTCCATTTTCCATCCTCCCCATCACCACACTCTCAGAACGACTCAGGAAAAGGTATGCCATTCTCTGTGGACTTACCTCACTGTACCATACTTATAGAGAAGGAAGAAACACAGCAACACAAGGCGAGGAGAGTAAAGCAGCATGGCAGAAGCCCATCAGGTACTACACTCTGCAACATCTCTGTAGCTAGTGTGTCTCGAGGGCCTTTCAGAGGAACTCTGTGTTCGAAGGGTGCGCGGCTGCCATCGCACATCTGTGCAACCATATTTGTGAAGATCTAGATGCTGTATGAATTGTTAATTTTAAAACTGAGATTGATATATTTTTGTTAGCCAAAGGTATTTGAGATATGGGGCAAAGGTGTTTATATGGAGTTGGGTCACAAATCAGCCATGATCTCATTGAATGGCAGAACAGGCTTGAGGGACTAAATAGGCTACCCCTGTTCCTAGGTTCCTATTTTCAGCCTCTCTCCACTGCCAGAATGGCTCTGACTTTCTCTAAGAAAGTGACAATTGTCTTGAATCTTTTTGTCTCTTAAGGTACCACAGGGGATCTGTGCAACATCACCTAGGTGTATGTCTCTCCTGCCTTGGATCTCTTCTAGGAGGGTTTGTAGCTCTTCCTGTGAATAGCATTGCAACCCTTTGTTGAAATGCTACCCTGTGACTACACATAATTCTGGCAAGAGGCACTTCAGATGAGGGCAGGAGATACCTGAGTGGATAAAATGCAAAGAGGTTGTTGAGGAAAGGATCTCTGAAGTATCCTCTTACTTTGTATTCAGGTGAATTCTGTAACTTTCTGGTGTAACAACGGTGCAATGGACAACAGGGAAATTTAGCACCATATTGCCACACATTAGTGGCTGGCAACTTATTCAACTTATCTTTTTTCTCCTATATTCACTGAAATTTACAGGGCAAATTCAGCAAAGCTATGCACCCAGAGCACAACTGCAATAGGTTTTATTAAAAAGAAAAGACTTGTGTTAATATGGCACCTTCCAGGATGTCCCAAAATGCCTGTGAAATATTTTGAATTATATTTTCTGTTATATTCTCTGTTGTAATATAGACAAATGCCACAACTAATTTGCACTCAGCAAGATCCCAAAGTCAACACTGTTCCAGTACAGCTGCAACACTGGCATCTACCCTGCAATGTGGAAAATTGCCCAGGTATGTCCTGTACACAAAAAGCAGGACAAGCCCAACTCGGCCAATTACTGCCAATTACTACTCTCAATCATCAGTAAAGTGATGGAAGGTGTCATCAACAGTGCCATCAAGCAGCACTTGCTTAGCAATAACCTGTTCAGTGTCGCTCAGTTTGGGTTCCGCCAGGGCCGCTCAGCTCCTGACCTCATTACAGCCTTGGTTCAAACATGGACAAAAGAACTGAACTCAAGAGGTGACGTGAGAGTAACTGCCCTTGGCATCAAAGCAGCATTTGGCCGAGTCTGGCATCAAGGAGCCCTAGCAAAACTGAGATCAATGGGAATCAGGGGGAAAACTCTCCACTGGTTGGAGTCATACCTAGCACAAAGGAAGATGATTGTGGTTGTTAGAGGTCAATCATCTGAGCTCCAGGACATCACTGCAGGAGTTCCTCAGGGTAGTGTCCTGGGCCCAACCATCTTCAGCTGCTTCATCAATGACCTTCCTTCAATCATAAGGTCAGAAGTGGGGATGTTCGCTGATGATTACACAATGTTCAGCACCATTTGTGACTCCTCAGATACTGAAGCAGATCGTGTAGAAATGTAGCAAGACTTGGACAATATCCAGGCTTGGGCTGAGAAGTGGCAAGTAACATTCGCGCCACACAAGTGCCAGGCAATGACCATCTCCAACAAGATGGAATCTAACCATCTCCCCTTGACATTCAATGGCATTGCCATTGCTGAATCCCCCACTATCAACATCCTCGGGACTACCATTGACCAGAAACTGAACTGGAGTAGCCATATAAATACCGTGGCTACAAGAGCAGGTCAGAGGCTAGGAATCCTGTGGCGTGTAACTCACCTCCTGACTCCACAAAGCCTGTCCACCATCTACAAGGCACAAGTCAGGAGTGTGACGGAATACTCTCCACTTGCCTGGATGGGTGCAGCTCCAACAACACTCAAGAAGCTCGACACCGTCCAGGACAAAGCAGCCCGCTTGATTGGCACCCCATCTACAAACATTCACTCCCTCCAACACCAACGTACAGTGGCAGCAATGTGTACCATCGACAAGATGCACTGCAGCAATGCACCAAGGCTCCTTAGACAGCACCTTCCAAACCTGCAACCTCTACCAACTAGAGGAAAAGGGCAGCAAATGCATGGCAACACCACCACCTGCAAGTTCTCGTCCAAGTCACACACCATCCTGACTTGGAACTATATTGCCGTTCCTTCACTGTCGCTGGTCAAAATCCTGGAACTCCCTTCCTAACAGCACTGTGGGTGTACCTACCCCACATGAACTGCAGCGGTTTAAGTAGGCAGCTCACCACCACCTTCTCAAGGGCAATTAGGGATGGGCAATAAATGCTGGCCTGGCCAGCGACGCCCACATCCCATGAATGAATTTTTTAAAAAGATAAATTACCATATAATTCCTTTTTGGTGGGGTTTATTATGGAATAAATGCTGGCCAGGCCATCTGTAGAATACTCCTGTTCTTCAAATAGAGCCATGGGATTTTTTTTTTTACATCCATCTACAAAGGGCAGATCGAGCCTCAGTTTAATGCCTCAGCTGAAAGAAAGCAACTCACATAGGTGATGTGTACTCCCTCAGTACTGCACTGAAGTATCAACCAGGATTTAGTTTTTAAATCTCTGGAGTGGGGCTTGAATCTGCAATCTTCAGCTTTTGATGAGAGAGGTAGAACTGAGCCAGAGCTGACTGTTGAATCTCTGGCCTGTTCTTGCACCTAGTGAGGCTCTTTTGTGAAAGTATATTTTTGCTGATTTGCCTTTGTATAATCTATAATAGGTGTCAGTCTTGGTCAGTAGTAGCACATGTGACCTCTGAGTCAAAAGGTTGAGGATTCAGGCCCCACTCCAGGGACTTGAGCATGTAATCCAGGCTGACACTTAAGTGCAGTACTGAGGAAGGTGCTGTCCTTTGATGACACTGAGACACTATCTGCCCTTTCAGGTGGAGAAAATAATCCCTTGGCACTATTGAAGAATAGGGGAGTTATCACAGTGTCCTGGCCAACATTTATGTCTCATATAACATCATTTAACAGATTAACTGGCAACTCATCTCATTGCTGATTGTGGGACCTTACTGCATGCAGATTGACTATTGCATTTTCCTACATGACAGCACTGACTATACTTCAACAAAGAACCTTATTGGCTGAGAAGCGCTTTGGGATGTTCTGAGATTGTGAAAGATGCCATATAAATGCAACTCTTTCGATAATGGAGATGCTGGAATGATTGCAAGGTAGTAGCCATTTCAAGGTGTTATGCTGATATCATAAGCCACATATCCTCCATAAATTTGCCCAGGCATGCGCCATGGAGAGGTCACTCCATAGCTTCACAAACCACTGACCACCTCCAGGCGCGTATCCATTGTCTCTCGAGATAAGGAGGCCCAAAAGAAAGAAAGAAAAGAATATCTCAAAAAGCTTGTAGCAGTCATCTGAATGAGTAATTGAGCTGGCTTCACAGTAATCACTCTCATTTATTAGATTTAACACTAGCTATAGCCGACATTTAGATCAATGTTGCTGAATTCAAATTATCTGTTAATTCAAATTGGAATTGTGCAGAAAATGCCCCTAGTGTTGTGAAAATTGATTCATTCAAACTACAGGACAAGTCACATTTTTTCACGGGAGAAACAATTTTAAATTAACAGGGGTTGACTGTAGTTTTCGATGTAGTTGTCCTGCATTTTCAAATGAGTGTTTAAAAATGAGCTTGTCATCTATTACAGCTAACAAACAAAATGACAGCACTTGAACACCCCGGGGGATGAATGCCTCCACACACGAGTTGTAGAAAAATAGTAAACTCGATTATAATACATTTACAACTTCATTATGCCTAGCATCCAAAGGGAAACCTCGTTCCATTAGCAGTTGGCCTCAGTAGAATACACAAGCTAAAATATTAGAAAGTGTGGTAATTCACAAGTTGAAAGTATCGCGAGTGTTCAAAACTACTTTGAATTTGGAGAATTTTAGATATTCACAGATTAAATGCTAAGGGCCCTGAGTTAATTCTAATCCAGACAAGTGGACATTATGTTATCAGCTACATACAGTCATAGTATTAAAAAATGGCTGACACTGCAGGTGATAACTATGTAACTATTGGCCTGAGAGACTCAAATACTGTTAAACCAAGATGCTGGGCATCTTTGGAAACGGTTTATTTCTGATGATAACTATGGCAATTGATGTTATTTAAACTCACAGTTGGAATCAATTGTTTGTGAGGCAGATCTGCTGGAGTTTGATTCACTGAGTGGAAAAAATGGCATCACATTTATTTCTGGGTTTTCACTTTTCAGAGATCAGGACTGGAATTTTATCGGAAGGGGGATTGTCCCGATGTCGGGACTATATGCGGGTTCTGAGCCTGCACGGATCGGCAGTGGGACTGCATCTGCAATCTTTCTGCAGGTGGCCTCTTAATTGGCTGCCGTCAGAACCACTGTCCAATTAAGGACATCGAGTGGGTTGCGGATGCTGCCGGCTGAATCAGAGGGTCGGCAGTTTAGCAGCACCATTGGCAGAGGTGGTCACAGCCGAGGCAAGAAGAGAATGTAAGGGAGTCTCAACATGGCCGAGGGCAGTAGGCTCTACCAAACAGAGAGGAGACCACTCTGGATGCATCTTTGGGGCTATGGGGGCAGCCACAGCTCCGTCTTTGGGGCATGGAACCTCTTGCTCCTATGATCCCCAACCCCAGGAAGCTGCTGGGACACCTTCTCTATGCAGCTGATGGCCTCCCCATGCGGAGGGGCCAGTATTGTCACTGGCAAGTAACAGCAGTCTCGGAAAATGGCCCTCAGTTGGTCCTCTAATTATTCAAAATGGCTGCCCACCTCTGCTCAGCAGGCAGCCATTCTGGCACACGGTCCGCTGATGGGAAACATCCCCAGCAGCAAGACTGCATCAGGGAGCTAACCAGACGTAGGTCCCCGGCATTTTACCGGTACACCCGTCTCCCAGCCCATCGCCCCAAGGCCGTTAAATCTTGGCCCCAGGAGTTTATCTTCTAAAATTACATCAAAGTGCTACTCTCTCATTCCTGCTTCAACCATTGTTGAAAAATTTCCTCAGTCTATTCTGTAGTCTGAGATTAGAGTTTAGAAACTTGACAGCAGGTGAAGGAGGAAGAGATGACTGGAGTTCTGAGATACTGAGGGTGTGTCGTTTGCAGTGTGAGAGCAGTGTTTCATTTTGTGTTTAGTATTAAAAATGCAGTGCAACCATTTATCTGTGTCAAAAAGAGCCAAATGTATCTCTGTATGAATAGAAGTTATCAGTTGCATTTATGGCATGACAGGGCTTTAAATGAAATACATTATAGCACATGTGAAATTATATCCCCTCAACCTGTCCAAAATAGTTGAATATTAGCAAGTGAGGTTCAAACACGTATAGCAATTATATCAGTATACCAGGCTACATTGGTACATTAATGGGTTACATAGAAATTATTAGACTGAGTGTATCTGCATGAAAGCTGCTAAAGTGCTTTGATCAACGTGCAGTTGCACTTTTTCTCTCAATCTTTGCAGCTGACCAATGGGCATTTCCCAATGATGAAAGAGGCAGATATCGGGAAAATCACAACCTTATGAGTGCAGCATGAAGACAGCATGAACTGTTGTCCATAGTGCATGGGGAACGTTTATTTCCCAGGTGCCAGAGAGAGAAATGGAGAGACTGATTATGGTGAGTCGCTGTCAGCTTTATGTAGCCCTAGGATTTCCAGGGCTTTCTGAAGCAGGTGGTCTTGGGTCTATTGCCTATATTATCATGCTATGCATTAGGGCCTCTCCATGACACTCACAGGCCTGTAACATTGTCTTCTCTCCTTCCAAAGGAGAAAGAAAATGGAATACAACAAGCACCAAAGAAGAACAGTTAGAGGAGATATTAAACATAACAGGAAAATATACAGGATAGCTTGTAGGAAAGGATATGTTTGGAGGCAAGTTGGCAAGAGAATGTGGTAGAGGCTGGGAAAGGCTCTGATATCTGTGCAGAAACAAAAGGAAACTCCAGGCCATGTAAGGGGGAATTTTATGCTGACTGCCGCAGAGGATTTGGTGGCGTGGAGGGTGACATAATTCGGCAAGAGGTGTGTTTTTGGGATTCCCGACGGTGGGATTTTTGGAGGAATTAAGTCAGCGGTGGGTTTGCAGCGTTCCGAGATTCCCCCAGCACGGGTGAATGCAGCTTTGCATTCATTTAAATAACATGAATATTCATTACCCTACGCATAGTTACAATTTAGTCCTACCTGCCAGATTAAGTGAACGGCGAGCGATATTCCCTTGCCACCTGGTTCACGAATGTTTCAATGTGGCGTGCAACAGTCGGATTTGTGCAGTTGAGTCTCAGGTCTATGCTCTTCTCTCTTTAAATCTTCCGCTAAACTAATGCCAGCATTGGATGGATGTTTGCCTCCAGGCTCAGCACCAGCAAGAGTGAATCATCTCAGGAAATGGCGGTGATGGCATGGTGGGGACTACATGAAGGAGCAGGGGAGGGTAGTCAGGGAGGGAAGGGTGGGGCGATTGGGTGCATGGATGAGCAGGGAAGGGTGGAGTAGAGTATCCAGGTTGTTGAATGGTTGATGTTGATGGTGAAGATGGATGTTGTTGGCTGCTGGGGTGGTGAACGGATTAGATCAGTACAGTGTGAAGATATTTGGCAAAGTGCTAAAGAGAGGGATGAGTGCTGTCAATGTCGAGGAAGTGTGGGGCAAATTGAGGGTACTGGCTAGCAGAGGGAATGGTTACAGTCAATGTGGACAAATGGATTCTGTAGTAGGGAAGGTCAAGACTAATGGGTGGGAACAGGACTCAGCAACAATGGTCAATTCGATATGAGGAGGTTTAAGAGTAAGAGTCAGCATTTTGTAAGTAACAGGAGTAGAACGGGGGAGGAATGGCATGAATACATTGATGATTACACTGTGTCCGGTAATGGGGAGAGGCTCAATGGTAATGGAGGGAAGGGTAACAGTAACATTGGGTGGGTCAAGGGTGATGGGTTCATACTGGAAGGTTGCAGGAGGAGGTTGAAAGGTGGAGAGATTTGTCCTGAATTCCACATGCACCATCTTCTCCAATGATAATGGAAACCACATGGTCACTCAAGAATTGCAAGGTGAGTGACAGGAGGCAAATGACAGTTGTGTGTTTTCTACCTGGCTGCAATTTGAAGGCAGATATAAGCATTCATTGCCTCAATGTTTCAGCTCACTAGCCACAGAGGGCTGAATCGCCATGCTCTGCTTATTGTTCAGAAAAGCCACTGCAACATGGGTCTCATACACTCAGTTTGTCTACTACCACATGAAGAAGAACGAAGAGAGACACTAAGGAGGGCTCTTTTCCCTCAACTCATCACGCCTGAGCACCAGCAACAGGCAGAATAGGAAGGTGAGGATGCTCCGAATGATAACATCTAGGAACGGCCTGATTGAAGACGGGCACTGGCACATCATCGCATCTTCAGGACAAAGACAAATTACCTTCAAATGTCAGAGAGGCAATGCCAGAGATGCCTAAGGATGTCATGTGAAATAATTACAGAAATTTGTAGGATCCTGCATCATTACCTACAACCATTCAGCTTCAGTGGGAATCCCATGCCAGTTGCCCTCAAGGTGATTGCTGCATTCAATTTTTTCACCAGCGGCTCCTTCCAGGGATCCATGGGCGACATATGTGGCATCTCGCAGTCTGCGACCCATAGGTGAATCAAAGAGGTGACCAATGCCCTTTTTGACATGCCAATGATTTCATCTACTTACCTGTAGATGAGTACAGCCAGGCAGCAAGGTCTGCGGCCTTCGGCACCATCGCTGGCTTCCCTAGAGTGCAAGGGGTGATCGAATGTACTCCTGTGGCCATTAGAGCTCCCTAGGACCAACCTGCTGTCTTTGGCAATTCCAAAGGCGTCCAGTCTTTAAATGCACAGCCGGTTTGCGACCACAAGAGAAAAATCATGCACGTTTGTGCACATTTTCCAATGTCAAGTCCCCTCAGGCTCTTATATGTTTCAATAAGATCACCTGTCATCCTTCTAAACTCCAATGAATACAGACCCAATCTGTCCAACCTTTCTTCATAAGATAACTCTCTCATCCCAGGAATCAGTCAAGTGAACCTTCTCTGATCTGCTTCCAATACAATTATATCCTTCCTCCTTAGAGACCAAAACTGAGAAACCAATACTCTAGATGTGGTCCCACCAATGCCCTGTACAACTGTAGCAAAATATCTCTTCTTTTATACTCCATTCCCCTTGCAATAAACAATGACATTGCATTTGCCTTCTTCACCACTTGCTGTACCTGCATACTAACTTTTTGTGCTTCGTGTACTAGGACACCCAGATCCCTCTGTACCATAGAGCTCTGCAATCTCTCTCCAAATAATATGTTGCTTTTCTATTTTTCCAGCCAAAGTGGACAAGTTTACACTTTCCCACATTATACTCCACCTGCCAGATCTTTGCCCCCTCACTTAGCCTATCTGTATCCCTTTGTAGACTCCTTATGTCCTCTTCATAACTTACTCTCCTACCTATCTTTGTGTCATCACAAATTTAGCAACCATACATTCTGTTCCTTCATCCAAGTCATTGATATAGATCGTAAATAATTGAGTCCCCAGCACTGATCCCTGTGGGTTTCCACTATTTGCAGCTTGCCAACCTGAAAACAATCCATTTATGCCGACTCTTTGTTTCCTGTTAGCTAACCAGTCCTCTATCCATGCTAATATGTTACCCCCTAAACCATGGGTTCTTATTTTGTTTAGTAATCTTTGATGTGGTATCTTGTCAAATGCCTTCTGGAAATCCAAGTACACCACATCCACTGGTTCCCCTTTATCCACGTTGCTTGTTACTTCCTCAAAGAACTCTAATAAATTCATCAAACACAATTACCCTTTCACAAAACTATGTTAACTCTGCCTGATTACATTGAGATTTTCTAAATGACCTGCTATAACCTCCTTAATTATAGATTCCAGCATTTTCCCTATGACAGATGTTAAGATAACTGGCCTGTAGTTTCTTGCTTTCTGTCTTCTTCCTTTCTTGAATAGCAGAGTTACATTCGCTGTTTTCCAATCTGATGGGACCTTTCCAAAATCTAGGGAATTTGGGAAAATTAAAACTAATGCATCCACTATCTCAGCAGCCACTTCTTTTAAGACCCTAGGATGAAGTCCATCAGGATCTAGAGACTTATCAGCTTTTAATTCTAATAATTTTCTCAGTACCCTTTCCTTGGTGATGGTAATTGTTTTAAGTTCCTCCCTCCCTTTCAACTCTTGATTCACAATTATTTCTGGGATGTTATTTGTACCATCTACAGTGAAGAGTGATGCAAAAAATCTGTTTAGTTCCTCTGCTATTTCCTTATTTTCCATTATTAACTCCCCAGACTCACTCTCTGGAGGACCAACACTCACTTTACTTATTCTTTTCCTTTTTAAACACCTGTGGAATATCTTACTGTCTGTTTTTTTTCTCTTGCTATCTTTCTCTCGTATTCTAATTTATTTTTCTATATTATCCGTTAGTCATTCATTGCTGTTTTTTATATTGTGTCCAATCTTCTGACCTGCCACTGCTCTTCACTGAATTATATGCTTTTTCTTTCAATTTGATACTATCTATAACTTCCTTAGTTAGCCATGGATAGTGCGTCCTTCCTTTAGAGTCATTTTTTCTCACTGGAATGTATCTTTGCTGAGTGTTATGAAATATCTCCTTAAATGTCTGCCACTGCACCTCTACTGACCTAACCCCTAATCTAATTCCCCAGGTAACTTTAGCCAGCACTGTCTTCAAACCCTCATAATTATCCTTATTTAAGTTCAAAACACTAGTCTTAGATTCACTCTTCTCACCCTCAAACTGAATGTGAAATTCAATCATGTTGTGATCACTGCTACCTAGGGGCACCTTTACTATGAGGTCACTAAATTAATCCTGTTACTATGAGGTCATTAACTAAATTCTGAATGACTCAACTGGGAGAAGAGTGGGATTCCCGTCCCGCCCTCCCCCAGCCCTGGTGAATGTTGCCGGTGCTGGGAATGACACTTTGAAATTGACACGCCACCTGGCGGTGGTATTTTTGGGGTCCCCTCCACCTCTGTTCCCAATTTCAGGGGGCCCCAAAACTTTCGCCCCATGTCTTAAATACAAATACCATTGAACATTTTAATGCTCTTACTGTTGCCCTGCATTCTAGCGAATATAAAATGATATTGAACGTTTATTTTGGTTTACAATTTAAATGCTGGCTTAGCCAGCGATGCCCACATCCCACAAACAAATAAAAAAAATTAACAGAATATATTATTTACCCTTACTTTACCAACAAAAATTTCAAAATCTTCATTACTCTCAGCAAGAATTGATCAGTCATTGCCAGTGGTCGTCAGGGAGTGACACCACAATCATAACTGAACTATACATTCACACAATGCAGCCTAGCTGTGAAAAGCTAATGATTGATGAGCCGCCGAGCAAAACTGATAGATTTGCAGCAGTGATAGGATTGAAAACACAACAGAAATTGTAATCAAAATTAATATTGCAACTGATCACTACTATCATTGCTTTCCCTTTCATTCTTATGGTCAGAGTATACAGCTGGAAAAGTAAATCATGAATATAATTTCAATGACTCCTTGGTATTATCTGAAGTTTAGTATTTTATTTGGAATTATTATTACAGTGTTTTAGAATCAAAATGTATTATATACTGAAGAAGAAAAAAAAGATTTGAAATGATTCTACATGAGGAAAGTGAGATGAGATTCGACTTTGCATAATGATTTGGCTTAATTTGAAAGCCTTCAAGTTTTTGCTCCTTCCTATCTCTGTAACTTTCTCCAGCTCTCCAGTTCCACCATCCTCCGCCCCAACCATCCCTCAACAAAACCCAGTTCCCTCCAGTCCTCTGGGTCTAGTCTTTTCTGCATTCCCCCTGCTTTGCCCCATGATTGATGGCCATGCCTTCAGCTGCCCAGGCCCCGCACTCTGGAATTCCCTTCCTATACTCCTCCACTTCACTCTTCTCCTTTAAGGCTGTACTTTCTTTGACCAAGCTTTTGGTCACCTGTCCTAATATCTCCTTCCTTGTCTCAGCACACATTTTTGTCCATTTATGCCTCAATGGACACTTGGGATGTATTTCTACATTAAAGGTGCTATATAAATGTAAATTCTTGTTGTTGTCATCGAGGAAGAAGAAATTAGCCTAACTCAATGAGGATAAGCAGGTTTACATTCACCTCAGTTCCAACCTCGTCCCTACTCCATATGTAAAACAATGGATGGGTGGTTCCCAGATCAATCATGTTGTGAAATGGTATTATCACTAAGAGTTGACAATTTAGGCATGTTTGCCTGTAATGGATGTGAGGCTGAAAAATACATTACAATTGATTAAGGAAGCAATCTGTTGTTTCATAGATTAAAGAGCAGATGTAAGTCACTTGAGATTTCAACTACATTACACACTTAATAAATCAATCGGATGTGATACTGAGCACTGCAGTTATGGGAGATTTGTCAGACATATTATAAACCATGACAAGCTTCTAACACTGCGAAGTTGACAGTAGTTTGGTCTAATAGCTAATGTAATCAGTATATTGCATTACAAAATGTTGAGTATCAGATTATTAAAAACCTATTGCATTTCTTTAAATTAACCCATAAAGTTAAAATCATTTATGACAAATATATGCTTTGAAGAGATAAAACTGCTTGCATTACAATAAGTATTAATACACTTGAAAGCAGTCTGTCGTATGAGGCATAACTAATACATGATGACTATGCCACAAAGCAAGTTGCTTTGTGTACTGCTTCCACAAACAGGTCCATGCTACTCTTTGTAGTACACTTGTAATGAAGGCTCGTAAATAATGAAAAAAAGCAAATAAGGATAGACTTATCTCCGACCATAAAATATTAAGGGGCTCCAAGCTCTGTGCATATTGAATTGGCACATGAAAAAAAAATCCATTACAGATCCAGTGTAGATTTCTGTCCTAGGAACATAGGAATTGCTAGATGAAAAATGACCAAGGTCCACTAGTTCACCTTCTGCCATCCTGGTAGTCACTGAGGCAATGATAATGAAGTTATTGACTAATCATAACAATCAATCTGTGAACTAGCCCACCTGGTTTTCCATTATTTCAGTGTGCAACACAATGCGACCCGCTAGTTCCAGCTAGCCCCCAGCTCTTAAAGTCAGCCTGCCCTCTTACAAGGGAGTTGTACTGAATCAAAGGCGGCTACTGTTGAATGTTATTGTTTCAATTCCACACAAGGAAAATGGAACACCAAGGCAGAGAGAGGGCTGCCAGATTTACTGATGTGGCACTGGAATCCTTTGAAGTGGGCAGAAGGAGAGAGGCCATGTTTCAACGGGAGGACCAGGAGGCCCTCAAGGAAAATCCTCTGAAAGGAATTGGAGAAGGTGGCCAGAGAGGTCAATGCCAAGAGACTGACCCTGAGGACCTGGCAGCACTCACGACAGCAGTTTAATAACCTCATACGGGTGATCAAAGTCAGTGAATGCCTCTTCACATGAAATCTCATACTGACCAAACCACCAGCCTCCCATGCACCACACCCCATCACTCACCCAGCATTCACGACTCTTGCCAAACATTCACCTACTCTCACTCAACCTCACAAAACTTCAAACGATGTCAGCCACGAACACATCTCTCGCTGCCTCCACATACCTCCAGCTATTCAGCAATGGCAGGTGCATCACCCAAACACAGTACTACACAATCACTGACATTCTGTTTTTTCTTTTGCAGGACAAGGTAGCCCACAATATTGGATAGCAGCAGAGAAGCAGCAGGGGCCAGGCACGGCCTTCACTCCCTGAGCCCGACAGAGGAAATGCTTCTCTGCATTATGGGGCCAGCTGTGACAGAGCCAATTGCATCTGGCTGAGGCTATGCAGGATGATGGTATGTTACTGTGTTATGCCCCTTCTCAACTCCGTCCTCAGCCACATCCTGCTATCTGGCATGATATGCAAGCTGCAGATGTCGTGATCATGGACCTCTTGCTTTCCACCCCATTTATGCTTTCAGATACCAAAGAACTACAGCCTGGGTCAGCCACAACACACTCAGGAAGAAGAGAGGGTGCAATCCCCCACCTGTAATGAGGAAGTACTGTCATTTGATCTAACATTAACAGCTGCCAGCTCAGATATGGGCCTGTGCATGCCTTACTGGTTAATACAAAGTCATGATCTACACAAAATGAGTCACCAGGCACCTGCGGGCTGCAGTCAGGGCATGGGAATATAGCAGCTTGTGTGCCAGTTCCCCATAGGGCAATGTACGAGATGCGTTCTGTTAGGAATATTCAGATGATGACTTTGATGGGAAGGCATACAGGAGAACACTGATGAGGATGCACACCAAGATGCTTGGTGCATTAGCAGGCCAGACAGCGCATTGTCACTGTCAAGGAGCATACAGGAGTCCAGTTCCACTGTGGCATAGGGCATTGTACAGAGCTTGGAGCCCATCATATCCAGCATATAAATGGTGGCCAGCTTCATGACAGCACGAGTGGACCCAGTTGTGATGGAGCATCTGTGGGCCGCTGTCTCAGCTTTCACTGTAGCAGAGGTGGGAACCTCCCAATATCTCAGTGCTTCAGTGGAAGGTTAGCCAGAGGTCACAAGATCCATGGGATCAATGGAGGTGGCCTCCCTGTGGCAGACCAGGGGCCCATCAGAGACAGAGGCCTCATGGCCCAATGACAGGGTTTCCCCTCCACTCCAAGGTGCATAAAGATTTTGGTCCTCTTAATTCTTGAATTGTTTCCATATCTCCAAGGGCATCTCCATGTTGAGGCACTCTTGCGGTCCCCGACCTATCTCAGCAGCACCCACCTCTCCTGGGGGACTGCCGAGACTCCAAAGCTGCCAGCCCTCTGTGAGCCGGCAACATCGAAAGCCCTCCCGATGTGCTTAATAGGATGGCGAATGCAGAGGCAGCCAATTAGAAGGCCACCTCTGGGAAGATTGCCTGTCGAGTGCGTTGACAGCAATTGTGGGCCTTTACCAAAATTATGGGGCTGAATTTCCTTAGCAATTCTACTGGTCTCCAACTATAATGCTAGGAGGAGCCTGGCAGAGTGGTATTGCTTCATTGTTGGGCAAATCCTAAATCAGAAGATTAAAGTCTGTTAATATCAGCAACTTTAGATACAGGCAAATTAATGCGATGCTGAACTTCAACTTAATACATGGCCCCTATGGCTTCATGTTACACACCTCCGAAGAGCACAAAGACAAAAGTTTGGACATCCTCTGATTAACCTCTGGGTAAAATTGGAAGTGCAAGTATTTTAAGTCATCTAGTGGATAGCAGAAGTCCACCTTTCAGCCTTTGGATTTTAATCTAGTAAACAGAAATGACCTCAAAGTCTAATCAAACATGGGTTCTGACGAAAGGTCACTGACCTGAAACGTTAACTCTGTTTTTCTCTCTCCACAGATGCAGCCTGGCCTGCTGAGTATTTCCAGCACTTTCTGCTTTTATTCCTGCATATTATAATCAGATATACAAATCTGCATGTGATGTCTGGGGCAAGCTTCTTCTTAAAAAGCCCAATTATTCAACCTGGCTGCTAATGTATTTTACAAAACATGTTGCGGAACTTGCTCATGAAAGAGATTAGGCTACAGCATCTGCATCATGTATGGTTTCTTCTTATATATTCATGGACAAATGTATTCAATGCTGTTCTCAATTTTAAAGAATTGCATGAATTTCTGTCCAGAGTTGGATGCTTGAAGCAGAATCACAAATATCAGTGGCAAACATTTCTTATTGAAGCCTCCTGACATCCACCTGGGCCTAAAACCGAAGTAAGCTGGTACAGCCCCAATAGCTTAGGGTTTCTCTCATTTTAAAAGATTGGGTTATAAATGTCTTCTGATTTTTCAACAGAAAGTTGCAAATGTCAGGAAGAAAAAAAACTTCCAATTTTCCTTTCGTGAGTTCATTATCAGAAGTATTTTAGGTTTTACAAAATTTATAAAATTTGAAATTAATTTTTAACCAGTTGACTTTTTTCTGTCCCACTGAACAATGTGATCTATAGTTGCAGTCCATTTGTCATTGCATTTCTTAATCAGAAGTTTTCTTAAGCAATTCTTAAGATTAAAGTAGCTTTAACTTTTTTTAAATGGTTTTCAACTTACCACTTAGAATTGCTTGTAAATCAGTATTTCAATTCATTTGCTTTAAACATAAAACACATTCCTCACTCTCATCTCTGAATCTGTTCATTTTGCAGATTTTAATAATTTTTTTTCTGTTTTCTCTTTTTACTAAGATGCCAACTACTTTTTCCTATAATAAAAAGCTACCATTTAGATCAAAGTATTCCTTAGCCCAAGTAGTCAGGGAAATCTCTTCTTCCTGTGTCCAACAGTTTTATTTGTTTGCAGCTCCGGTACATTGTAACTCAAGATACTAATATTGCAGTAATAGAGTTGGTTGGATTTCAGGGACCACTTATCTGTTGTAATAGCAACCTTAAACTACTGATATAAACGCTATGTAGGTGATGTATAAGCTACATACTGCCAGGGCTGAATTTAGCTCCCCCCCCAGGCGTCGGTGTCAGACAGGCCACCCCCTCCATGTGATCGGGGGGGGGGGGGCACCCCATCCATTCAAATGAGCCGACGCACTGAAGATTGCAGTTGGCGTGGGCAGGTCGCCGCTTCATTCGCAAGCCACTGACCTCGGATGAACAAGATTCTGGTCCCAATGGGGATTCTCATCACCAGCAGCTCCTGTCAGAAGTTCAAGGGCAAAACTTGCATTTATATAGCACCTTTATATGGTAAAACATCCCAAGACGCTTCAGAGGAGTGTATCAAACAAAATGTTACACCAAGGCACATGAGATATTAGGACAGATGACCAAAAGCTTAATCAAAAAGCATCTTATGGAGGAGGAGAGATAGAAAGGTGGAGAGGTTTAGGGAGTTTAGGCCGCTGAAAGCATGGCCATTAAAATCAGAGTTGCACAAGAGGCCAGAATTAGAGGAACACAGTGATCACAGACGGTTGTGGAGCTGCAGCAGGCTACAGAGATAGGGAGGGGTGAGGCCTTGGAGGGATTTTAAAACAAGAATAAGAATTTTAAAATTGAGGCCTTGCTGAACTAGGAGTCATGCAGGTCAGTGCGCACAGGGGTGATAGGTGAACGGAATTTGGAGCGAGTTAGGATACAGGTGGCAAAGTTTTGAATGAGCTCCAGTTTATGGAGGGTGGAAGGTGAGAGGTGGCCCAGGAAAGCGTGAGAATAGTCGAGTCTAGAGGTAAAAAAAGCATGGAAGAGGTTTTCAGCAGCAGATGAGCTGAGGCAGTGCAGAGCCAGTCAGTGCTAGAGAGGTGAAAATATGTGATCTTGGTGATGATGCAGATATGTGATCACAAACTTATCTCAGGGTCAAATGTGATACCAAGTTTGCAAACAGTTTGGTTCAGGCTCAGATGTTCATTGGAGTCAGTGGCTAGGGAATGGAGCTTGTAACGGACACTGAAGATAACGGCTTTGATCTTCTCACTATCTAATTTCTGCTCATCCAGAACTGGATGTTGGACAAATTGGAGATTGTGGAGGGGTCAAGTGGTGGCGAGGTAGAGCTGGGTGTCATCAACACACATTTGAAACCTGACATTGTGTTTTCTGATGATGTTGACGAGGGGTAGCATGTAGATGATAAATAGGACGCAATGATCCTTAGGGCTCCAGAAGTAATGATGCAGGAGCAGGATGAGAAGCCATTGTAGGTGATTCTCTGGCGAGACTGGATAGGTTAGAATGGACCCAAGTGAGTGCTGTTCTACCCAATTGGATGACAGAGGAGAGGCATTAGAGGAGGATAGTATGATCAACCATGTCAAAGGCTGCAGACAAGTCAAAAAAGATGAGGAGGGTTAGTTTACCACGGTCACAATCACATAGAATGTAATTTGTGGCCATTTTATACCTGTGGCTGGGGCAGAAACCTGATTGATGGGAGTCAAAATAGATATCCAGGAAAAATGGGCAGGGATTTGGGAGGCAATAGCTCAAGTTCAAGGTCGCTCAAGAAAAGGTAAGGGAGGTTCTGGACGGAGCAGTAGTTTGCAAAGATGGAGGTGTCAAGGGTTGATTTTTTTGAGGAAAGGGGTAAAGAAGGCATATCTGAAGGGGAGGGAGACAGTACCTGAAGAGGTAAAAACTACAAAGCAGGTGGCGATTGACCTGCATGCTCCCAGTTGAGAGTCTCTTCGCTAGCAGGTGACCCCATTGTCCGGCGATGCCTCTGCAGCTCTCCTCCAGGCTGAAAGGGCAAGGCAGGAGGTCCTCATTCGAAGCAATGGGAGGAGTAGAGGAGCCCGCCTGACCAAGCAAGCCTGGATGGAGATTGCAGAGGAGCCATGGAGTCCTCACCCCACCCCCCAAACCTGGATCCAGTGCCTCAAGTGCATCAATGACCTTCTTCGGTCTACCAAGGTGAGTGCGCCATACCTCTTTTCATTTTGGGGCTTGCATGTAGCAACACAAGAGGATGCATTTGACGGAGAGCATGTGACCACCCATTTGGTGGCAAAGGGGTCAGGCAGCAGCATATCCTGTCATAGACATGGTTACATCTTGAATAGAGGTGCCCATCTGTCTTTGCTAACCCCCACAAGGTCCTTTGAGAGTGGGCGTATACAGGTGGCATTCATGTGCCACCATTGTCGACTGCTGGGCTGCCACCAATCTAGGTGCTGTACTTGTCTCCATGGGGAAAATAACAGTCTTCCTTCTTGTGACAGCACGCAACACCAAAGAGAGGGCCAAACCAGCAAAGGCGTGCCAAACCTTCATATCCTGACCCTCATGGAGGAAGAGGCCTTGGAGATGACAGGGCACCAAGGTGGCCATGTGATTGTTGATGTCAAGACAAGAGTGTCAACCTCAGAGGGTGAGTGAAAGAGTGCAGGGGCACAATGGTGCATCTGGCCCACACAAGGCATAGTGCTCATGTGGCCCCACTGGACACATGGAGCTCCATGACAGGCATAGTTGAGACGAGGAAAATGGAAGCCCTTAACCCTTCCATGTTTATATTCCCTCTTGCAGGTCAGGGTCAAGGCAAAGGACACATAGCTCAAGAGACCAGGGATAGCCAGACATCTCTGAGGAGGAGGAGGGATCCTCAGAGGATGCAGCATTCCCCCACACTCTCTACCAGTTCAGATAAACTCACGTTGGTGAGTATACATTCACAATTAGATTTAGGGTCACAACCTGGTGAGCACATTGCAAATGCACCCGAGCAGCTGACGAAGGCTGTGACAGCCAAGGCCACTGACATGTCAGAGGATTGTGGGAAGCCTGACCGATGCTGGCAACAAGGCAACTGCTGCAACTGCAGCTTGCAAACTCCGCACAGGCAATACCCAGAACCGAATCCAGGTCGCTGGAGCTGTGATGCTAACCACTGCGTCACGGTGCCACCCTATTGGTAGACAGATCTTTATTTGTCTGAATTTCATGTGCATTTTTAGAAGGAGTTAGACAAGGTGGATTTTAACATAATTAATAATGGTTACTATCGTGGATGGTGCAAGATACTTCTTTATACTAATTTATGGTCTCAAAAATCTTATATTTTAAATCTAAGTTCAATTGGAATATGTTCTCATTTCATGTATGTTCTTATTTAAATCCTAAACATATACTTAGCCATGTATTGAAAACAAAAATTGTATAATTTGGAGTAAACACTAGAAGAACGGAGTGAAAAATAATTATGGGAGTACTATTGCCCTCCCAGAACTCTGAAGTAGCAGACAAATCTGGCGTATTAGATTTACAGCTTGAACAGTACCTGCACTTTCAAACTGATAACTGCCATTTAACAGTAGAAATTGTACAGAAAACCTTCTAGATATTTTATCACCTTCTGGATGCTGAGCCTTCTGAAAATGGGCATGCTGAATAAGGCAGTTGCTACATTGGAAGACTAAAAATTGCATTTGCAGAGCTCTTTTCTCAGAACTATGAAAAGAGTCTTCAAGAAGAAAGGAAATAATTTCTTCAATAATGGTAAATGCCCAGTCGTTCAAAGTTTTCCATCCATTCTGCTTCTTCCCAGTCAGCAAGATTACGTTGAGTCCAAGAGTGCTGTTTTGATTTAAAAAAACAGTAACTGCCTTGTAATGTGCATATCATTTATGTTCCTTGACTTCTGCTGCAGTCTCATGGGCTCACAGATACCTTTGTGGTTCATGCAAAGATTCCTTTCTTCTACTTCAGGGAGAATAATTCAGAAGATCGTGTACTATTAATATTCCTTGGAGTCAAATTCCACTATTTATATGCATCAGAGTTACATGATATCTTGTTTCTCCGTATTTGTGTACCAATTTATCTTTTTCAGAGTTTAGCATGCCAATGAATAACTCCAAGTAAAATCTAGCTGCTGTATATCGAATTTTGGGGGGAGTTTCACTGTAAGCCTAATAATCTGTTTTCACTTCATGAATAGATAAATATGTATCAACTTTATCCAATGTACTCATCATTTCAGTTTAATCTGTCAGATTGCACACCTTAGTTTTTTCCGTTCAGCTTACTTTGTGTCTTTCTTTTATTAAAATTGTCAAACTTCTCTCTTTTATCTGGAAGAAGAGGATCTTCACATGGAAGGGAGTGAACAGTCTCTTGCAATATTTTGTTTTTCTTCCTTCTCCAGTACTACTACAATTAACAGCATCATAACAACCAACAACAGGAAAAAGAGTGGTGTCCAGAATCAGACAAAATTGGGCGGGATTTTATGGAGGAGGCAGGGGTCCTGACACCAGGCCAGAAAGGCGTGGGGGGGACCCTGCCTTGGTCATTTGGGTTGACCCCTGGCCGCCTTTTACGGCGCTCAAGCAGTCAACTGCCCAGCAACAGGGTTTCCATCCCTTTAAGGATGGGGATCCTTCAGCCAATCAGAAGGCTGGCAGCTCAGCAGTCTCAACAGCGCCACCGTGAGCAGTGGCCACTGCTGGGACTGCATTCAGCAGCAAGAGGCAACATAGACGCTGGTCTCAAGCAGGTAAGTGAAATTGGGATCATTAGTCCCAGATGGGCAGTACCAGCAGTAGTGGGAAGAGGCCATAAAGTAGCAAATAATTGGTCACTTAAGGGCCTCAATTGGTCTCTGGGGGGGAAGGCTGTCCTCGACTTTCACCACCCTGGAACAAAATTCAATGGCATCAGGAAGGCAATCGGCACACCAACCCCCGTCTTCCCTCGCCATTTTATGGGCTCCCTCGCCTCCCTGCCCATCCTTAGAGGGCTGTTAAAATTAAGCCCTATACTCCAACTGAGGCCTAACCGGTGATTTATAAAGTTTCAGCATAACTTTCTTGCTTTAAGACTCAATTTATGAAGCAGAAGATCCCATATACTTTATCAGCATTATTAACTTATCTGGCCATCTTCAAAGATGTGCATATGTGAAACCGCAGGTCTCACTGGTCTGCACCCATTACCTCTTCTCATTTCTCCTTCCAAAATGCATCACAACAACAACGACGTATATTTATAGAGCACCTTTAATGTAATATAATGTCCCAAGATGCTTCACAGGAGCATTATAAAACAAAGTATGACACAGAGCCACCAAAGAAGATATTGGGTCAGATGACCAAAAACTTAGTCAAAGAGGTAGGTTTTAAGGAGTGTCTTAAAGGAGGAAAGCAAGGTGGAGAGGCAGAGAGGGGTAGGGAGGGGATTGCAGAGCTTGGGGCCTAGGTAACGGCCTCCTATGGAGGAACAATTAAAGTCAGGGATACACAAGGCCAGAATTAGAGGAGCGCAGATATGATGGAGGGTCGTGGGGATGGAGGAGATTACAGAGATAGGGAGGGGCGAGGCCATGGAGGGATTTGAAAACAAGGATGAGAATTTTAAAATCAAGACATTGCTTCACCGGGAGCCAATGTAGATCAGCGAGCACAGCGGTGATGGGGGAATGTGACTTGGTGTGAGTTAAGACACAGACAACAGAGTTTTGGATGACCTCAAGTTTACGGAGGGTAGAATGTGGGAGACCAGCCAGGAGTACATTGGAATAGTCAAGTCTGGAGGCAACAAAGGCATGAATGAGGGTTTCAGCAGCAGATGAGCTGAGGCAGGGGCAAAGTCGGGCGATGTTACAGAGTTGTAAATAGGCGGACTTAGTGCTGGTACGAATATGAGGTCGAAAGCTCATCTCCCGGTCAAATGTGACACCAAGGTTGTGAACAGACTCACTTAATCTCAGACTGTTGCCTGGAAGAGGAATAGAGGCAGTAGCTAGGAAACAGAGTTTGGAGTGGGGACTGAAAACATTGGCTTCAGTCTTCCCAATATTTAATTGGAGGAAATTTCTGCTCATTCAATACTGTATAAGCAATCTGATAATTTAGCAATAATGGAGGAGTCGAGAGATGTGGTGTTCAGGTAGAGCTGGGTGCCATTCACTTACATGTGAAAACTAATTACATGCTTTTGGATGATGTCACTGAGGGGCAGCATGTAGAAATAGGAGGGGGCCAAGGATATGTCCATGGGGGAACACCAGAGGTAACGGTCTGTGAGCAGGAAGAGAAGCCATTGCAAGTGATTCTCTGGCTACAATTAGATAGATAATAATATCATCCACTAGCCCTTTGAATCGTAGAATGGAATCTTTCACTAAGAGGATAATTTCTCATCTAATGAGGTCCTGCAAAAAGAATTTAGGGAGCTGGGCAGTAGATTAAAAAGTAGGATCTCAAAGGTTGTATGGGTTTCTTCCAGTGCCACGGGCCAGTGAGTATATGAATAGGAGATTAGAGCAGATGAATGCATGGTTGGGGAGATGGTGCAGGAGGGAGGGCTTTAGATTCCTGGATCACTGGGCCTGTTTCTGGCGAAGGTGGGACCTGTATAAGATGGACGTGTTGCACCTGAACCAGAACAGGACCAGCATCCTTGCTGGGAGGTTTGTTAGTGCTGTTGTGGGGGGGGTGGGGGGGGGGGGGTTAAACTGGCAGGGGGATGGGATACAGAGTGGAAGCACAGTAGGAGGTGATGTACGATCAAATATAAATGTGAAGCTAAGTCAGTCCGGAGGACAGAGTAAATGTAGACCTGTTAAGGCTCAGGCAAATAATGCAAGGCTGGATTGTATCTATTTTAATGCAAGGAGTCTTACTAGTAAGGCAGATGAATTGAGGGTGCTGATTAACACATGGGAATATGATATTATTGCTATTACTGAGACATGGTTGAGGGAAGGGCAGGACTGGCAGCTTAATATCCCAGGGTATAGAAGCTTCAGGTGTGATGGGGAGGGGATAAAAGAGGAGGTGGGATTGCACTGTTGATTAAAGAGACAATTACTGCAGCAAGGAGGGATGATATCCTAGAAGGTTCCTCTAATTAGGTCATATGGGTAGAAATTAAAAACAAAAAAGGGGCTATTACTTGGCTGGGAGTTACCACAGGCCTCCAAACAGTCAGGCAGTGGTAGAGGAGCAGATATGTAGGCAAATCTCAGCGAAGTGCAATAATAATAGGGTAATAATAGTAGGGGATTTCAATTTCCCCTATATTAGAGGGGATAGTATTAGTGCAAAAAGCTTAAAGGGAGTGGAATTCTTCAAGTGCATTCAGGACAGCTTTTTGAGCCAGCACGTAGAGAATCTTACAAGAGATGGGGCAGTACTGGACTTAATCCTAGGGAATGAAGCCAGACAAATGGTAGAAGTGGCAGTGGGGGAGCATTTCAGGGATAGTGACCATAACTCTGTAAGATTTAAGATTGTTATGGAAAAGGACATAGAGGGTCTGGAAATAAGAGTACTGAATTGGGGGAAGGCAGATTTCAATATGATAAAACAGGATCTGGCCAAAGTGAACTGGGAGCAGCTTCTTATAGGAAAGTCTACATCAGACCAGTGGGAGTCATTTAGAAGGGAAATTGTGAGGGTTCAGGTGCAGCATGTTCCTGTAAAGGTGAAGATTAGGACCAACACGTCAAGGGAACCCTGGATGTCAAGGGATATAGAGGATTGGATAAGGAAAAAAAATGGAGGCGTATGGCAGATTCAGAGTGCTGAAAACAGCGGTGGCCCTAGAGGAGTATAGAAAGTGTAGGGGAGTACTAAAAAAAGTAATTAAGAGAGCGAAGAGGGAGCATGAAAGATCACTGGCAGACAAGATAAAGGAAAATCCCAAGGCGTTTTATAAGTATGTTAAGGGAAAGAGGATAACCAGGGAAAAAGTGGGGCTCATTAGGGATCAAAGAGGCAATGTGTGTGTGGAGCCGGAGGACATAAGTGAGGTTTTGAATGATTATTTTTCATCTGTGTTCACTATGGAGAGGGACTATGTAGGTTTAGTGATCAGATTGTGATATACTTGATCAAATTAGCATTGAAAAGGAGGAAGTATTAGCTGTATTAGTGGGCTTGAAGATGGATGTATCCCAGGCATCAATGTGAGGCAAGGGAGGAGATAGCAGGGGCTCTGACACAAATTTTCAGATCCTCTCTGGCCACAGGAAAGGTACCAGAGGATTGGAGGACAGCGAATGTGGTACCATTATTCAAGAAGGGTAGCAGGAATAAACCAGGTAATTATAGGCCTGTGAGACTAACATCAGTGGTAGGGGAATTATTGGAAAAAATTCTGAGGGACAGGATTAATCTCCACTTGGAGAGGCAGGGATGAATTAGGGATAGTCAGCAGGGTTTTGTCAGGGGGAGATCATGTCTAACAAATTTGATTGAATTTTCGAGGAGGTGACTAGAGGTGTAGATGAGGTTAAAGCAGTTGATGTAGTCTACATGGACTTCAGTAAGGCTTTTGATAAGGTCCCGCTTGGGAGATTGGTTAAGAAAGTAAAGGCCCATGGGATCCAGGGTAATTTGGCAAATTGAATCCAAAATTGGCTTAGTGGCAGGAGGCAGAGGGTGATGGTAGAGCGTTGTTTCTGTGAGTGGAAGCCTGTGACCAGTGGTGTACCGCAGGGATCGGTGCTGGGACCCTTACTGTTTGTAGTGTACATTAATGATTTAGACGTGAATATAGGAGGTATGATCAGTAAGTTCACAGATGACACAAAAATTGGTGGTGTCATAAGTAGTGAGGAGGAAAGTCTTAGACTACAGGATGATATAGATGGGCTGGTAAGATGGGCAGAGCAGTGGCAAATGGAGTTTAATTCTGAGTAGTGTGAGGTGATCCATTTTGGGAGGTCTAACAAGGCAATGGAATATATAATGGATGGTAGGACCCAAGGGAGTACGAAGGGTCAGAGGGACCTTGGGGTGCTTGTCCATAGATCACTGAAGGCAGCAGCACAGGTAAATAAGGTGGTTAGGAATGCATACGGGATACTTGCCTTTATTAGCCGAGGCATAGAATATAAGAGCAGGGAGGTTATGATGGAGCTGTATAAAAGGCTGGTTAGGCCACAATTGCAGTACTGTATACAGTTCTGGTCGCCACACTATAGGAAGGATGTGATTGCAATGGAGAGGGTGCAGAGGAAATTCACCAGGATGTTGCCTGGGCTGGAGCATTTCAGTTATGAAGACAGACTGGATAGGCTGAGGTTGTTTTCCTTGGAACGGAGAAGGCTGAGGGGGGACCTGATTGAGGTATACAAAATTATGAGGGGCATTGATAGGATAGATAAGAAGAAACTTTTTCCCTGAGCGGAGAGGTCAATAACCAGGGGGCATAGATTTAAGGTAAGGGCAGGAGGTTTAGAGGGGAGTTGAGGAGGAATTTTTTCACCAAGAGGGTGGTTGGAATCTGGAACACACTGCCTGAAGGGGTGGTAGAGGCAGGAACACTGATGACATTCAAGAAATATTTAGATGAGCACTTGAAATGCCATAACATACAAGGCTACGGGCCAAGTGCAGGGAATTGGGATTAGTTAGGACGGGTGCTTGATGGTCAGCGCAGGCGCGTTGGGCCGAAGGGCCTGTTTCTGTCCTGTAAAACTTTATGACTCTAAAACTCTATGACTCTAAAAGGGAAGCACTCGAACAGTACAGCACTCCTTCGGTAACACATTGCTTTATCAGCCCTAATTATGTGCTTGAATCTCTAGATTAGGGTTTGAACCCATAACATCCAATCTCAGTGGTGAACATGCTATTATTAAGCCAAGACTGAGTTAAAAAATATCATAGTTGTGTTGTGGCATATAAAGCCAGATCAATGTTTACTTGAAGCTGAATTCAATATTAAGAAATGGAACAATATAATGGGTATTTTTATATTCAGGAACAGCAGGATATTAGTTATTTACTTTTCTTTCTCCACCTCTGTTCGGGAAGGATGAAGGAAAGAAGGTGAAAAGGAGGGAAGGGGCCAAAGGAGAGAAGAGAGAATGGAAGCAAAGATGGAGGGAAGAAGGATGAAGGAAAGAAGGAGGAAAGGAGGGAAGGGAGCATAGGAGAGAAGAGAGAATGGAAGAAAAGAGGAAGAGAGAATGGAAGAAAAGAAGAAGGGAGAAAGGCGGAACAGGAAAGAAAATGGAAAGGGAAAAATGTGGGAAAGGAAGGCAGCAAGGAGAGAAAGGAGGAAGGAAGGGGAAAAGAAGAAGAACTTTCATTTATATATTTAGAAATCCATCTTTATCACTGCTATCATTTCCGTTATCTATCTATAATGGATTTACCCAACCTCCAAATATCATAGGAAGCTATAAAAAGTCAAGTAACAGAATGATTAATTTATTGTTTCTGCAAGTAATTAAGAAATATTTTTAAGTTGACCATGACTAATACATCATAAACATTTTCAATGAGTTCTGGATTGAATTTAAATGGCCTACCATTTGTCAAAAACATTGTCTACTAGTGTGAATTCTGGCCTCAGGGAGGAGTTTGAATGCAAGCCAAAATCCAACTCTAGGAGTCCTGAGCTTGAGTCAGTTTAGTTCATAGAAAAATATCCTGAATAGGTTACTAAAAACATGATATAACAATATCCATATGTCCACATGTACTTATTACAGACACACGGGGGTAATTTAGACTTTGGATGATAGTGTAAAATGGGCAATATTGGAATATTGGATCAGCCATCCTTTATAAATCTCTTCAAATTTTCATTTCCATTGAAATCAAAAGTACTCCCATAGTATGTACATAAATATATATATATTTATTGTGTTAACTATTCTTTCATTTCTCAAAAATGCAATATTAGTCAAAAATAGATTTTAATATTTCTTGGTTAATTCAGGTTTTTGATCCAATGATTTACCTCTGTTGTTGCCCTTCTATGTTAGTTCATGAAGTTCACTTATCCAAAATGAAAGGGATACTTTTTAAAAATAGCTGAACTTGATTCTTGTGCATCTCAATATCAAAATCAATAGCAATTACATTTTCAAAAAAAATAGTTTGGATTAATCCCACTAGTGTTCAAAACCAATTTCCAGTTACTATGAAAATTGTAAAGATGTATGTACTTTGAAGTATTCCTTAACTAATTCTTCCCCATCACTCTTTTCCCTCTTTGTTCTGTATCTCCTTCTGTTTAGCATTTCCGTCCTCATGTTGTCAGTAATAGTATCCTTTCATTAAGCTGCTGTCACCTGGCTGTAGATTTAAGAGCAGCCTCAGGGAATATTCCCATGCTCAACATTTGGGTATTGAAGTAATGATCAATAGCTCTTTCTTTCCATGGGTTTACACATGTCAAAGTGGCATTCAGCAAGATATATACAGTAAATTTTGCCAGAGTTAGGACTGTTGGAAAACACTTACACAAAGGCTTCTTAGTTCTGGGTTATCAACCAGATTAGGCAGAATACATTAACTGCCTAAAATGCAGAAATTTGAAATACCTATGACAATTTACGTTACATCTGTAATTAGGTAGGAAATACCTGCGATTGCAGGTACAATGTAAAGTATCAAGCATGACATATATATGATTATTTATTCTACAAGGTAAATATTACAAATGCATATTCTCATTTAAATGAATGGATATAAAATGGTGGGAGCGCTCCTATGATTTTCCAATATGCACAACTGACTGGTGAGGCTCTAGCCTGGGAATGTGCATTCATAAGATTTACCCTCTGGATAATTTATTTTACCCTGCTATGATTACTGCAGTAAAACAAAAGCCTGTGATTATTTGTAGTCAAATGTAGCAAGTATATAAAGATATGATGACCGTTCGGTGATCTCAGTTAAAAGGTTGCAAGGATCTCTATGTAAAGACCAAATCCCACAGCGATGAGCTGCCCTCACCAGATGTTGCAAGGCCAACTCATGAATCTTGTTTAATTACAATCCCAGCAAAGCCTTGTGCTGGGAAAATGGTAAAAGCGACCCCACAGAATGTCAGGGACATGGAGCTCTTAATGGTCTGCAACTTAAAATTAAAGATAAATGGTCACATATGGGATTAAAAAATGTTGGAGCTTTTTTAAACTTCAAAAATGCTTCTTTCTAGATTTCAACCTTTGCAAAGGTTGTATAAGGGGAAAGAAATGTAATAAAAGGGCAGAAAACCCAAATGCTGGCATTGCCCCGACTCCCATTTAATGATTGACAAAGTAGATGTGCTGCTGCATGAATTGGTTTGCCCTGTTTGGAACAAGGCACCTTTCCATAGTGTGGCAGTGCATAATGCCTGTCTGGCAGGAGAAAGAAGATAGAATTAATTGTGCCTTCTGTACCTGCAGGACATGGAAACAGATGAGAAAGGCAACATCTACAAGAATGCAGCACTTCTGTCCATTTAGATTATGTGCTTAAATACTGGTGTATGGTTTGAGCCCACAACCTTCTGTCTCACAAGGAAGAATGTTACCAATTAAGCCAAGCTAACACATCAGCAGCATTTTTAAGAACTACTACTCCAGGTTTGGAGCCAAATCCACTGGAAATGGATATCAGAAATTAGGGCACAAGCAGCATGACTGTCAATTTAAACAGATGGGAATTAGGCAGGCTTCATTCCTTATCCCCATTTTCCTCTATGTACTTTGCCCAGTCAATCCTTTGTGCCAACACCTAATAAGAGGAAGATCTACCATGATGTCTTTCTGATCAGATTCTTTCCTCCAAATACATCAGGATGGCTTACATTTTTATTCTCGTATGGCATTCCAGAGCAAATGCAAGTGTACAGGGTTAACAAGATACGGCAATAGTTTCAAATTATATTAATAGTAAATTGATCCTATCTGTCTCCAATTCAACTTTCTATTAATTGCTCACCATACATTCCAAGTTGAAGTTACTGATTATTATATTTATCTTTATCCCTGTGCATATCTGTAACAAAGACTTATAACAGCTGGCATTCCTCATCCAGGTAGAAGCAATACAGAATACATGACAAAAAGCCTTAGGATATATTTTGAGAATTAACGTAAGGACAGGAGTAAGCCATTCGGCCTGTTGAGTCTGTACCACCACTCAAGTAAATCATTGCTAATCTGTCCCCTCATAAAATCTGGACCTCGTGTGAACTCTGTTCTGGGGTGATCTTGCACTTCCCCACCAGCCTCCCCCAACCCCCCACCACCTACTTCCAAGGCTGTCCACAAAGGGGCTGGAAAATCCCAGCCAGAGTGTCAGAAAAATTTAGGATTTTCAGTACTCTGACAGTGTGTTAAAGGTGCTCTTAACCAGGGGATCATAGTTTTAATAGATATGCCTAGCATAAAATGCATGTTAGGTTAGTTTTTCTCAAAGGATTTCAGTAAATTCTGTCTCCTGGATATACATCTTCTTAAAGGGTATTTGTAATACTTGTAGCATCTTATGCTGAACACAACTCAAGTCTGCAGAGTAATAGAACAGAATTCCAGGAACTCACTGGCTGTTTCTGCCTGAAATTAACAGAGCATTTAAGACATTACAATCAGCAACTTTGAAATTGATGTTACTGCAAATGGCTAATGGTTATTGCATTTTAGCTGATATAAGTGATGGGCTCTTTTAGAGACGGACATTTTAAGCGGTGTGGACTGTTTCACACACTTATCGATGTGAAATTGTATCAGCCACCAGTCTTCCCATTTTGCAAACCTTTCTTCCCGATACCAAGGACACCAAGCTAAAGGAGGAGACATTACAAGAGGTGGCCAAAAGCTCACTGAAAGAGGTGGGTTTTGAAGAGGGTTCTAACAGAAGAAAGGAAGGTGCAGAGGCAGAGGGATTTAGACAGGGAATTCCAGATCATGAGGCATAGAATGCAAAAGGCATAGCTGTCACTGGTGGGGTGATGGAAGAGAGGGGTTGCACAAGAAACCAGAGTGGAGGAATGGAGAGTGCTGGGGGAATTGTCAGACTGGTGGAAATTACATAACTAAGGAAGATCAAGGCTTTGAACAGATTTAAAATTGAGGCTGAGAATTTTCAATTTGAAGACATTGGAGTATCAGGAGCTGATGTAGGCAAAGCAAGGGCAGGAATGGTGGCTAGACAATAATTGGTGTAGGATAGGATACAAGTAACAGAGTTTTGGATGAGTTGAAATTTATGGATAATGGAAGACTGGCCAGGAGAACATTTTGTTCCAGTCAAATGAGGAGGGGTCGAAGGGCTTCCCTGTTTCCCCTCTCCTTGTTTGACCACAACAGGTTTAATTCTTTCTTAAAGTGGATGTACTGGCCAATTCACTAGGTGTTTGATTACTTTTTTGCTTGTCATAACAAGAACCAATCGGACAGGTTTTCGCAAGTTAACAAAGAAAGAGGTTAACTTTATTGTACTTAAACAGAACTAATAAAAATAATAAAAACTTTCCAACTTTCATTCACTCACACACACACAAATAGGTTACAGGGTGGAGAAAGATAGATTGGTTGAGTTAGAGTCCATAAAAAAGGTATACAGTCTGTGGAGTTTGGTGATTTGGCTGGCTTCTAGCTGAATTCAGTGGTCCTGAGGTTTTTAGTTTGAAGAGGTAGATGGCTGGTTCAATGGGTCTCTTGGAGAGACTGATGCGGATGATTTCTTCCAACGGGGTTTCTGATTGTAGCCGGAGTATGCAAAGGTGGTCAGCCAAGAGGCAGGATTTGAAAACTTTCAAGATGGAATGGAGAGAGAGAGACCCCCACTCGGGGTCTGCACATGTCAGTCTGCTGCAGAAAGACACAAGCTTAAAACCACAGATGGGGAGGAGCTTGTCACATGGCAGTCACTCAGTCATTCAACATAGTAGTTAGCAGTATTTCTCTCTTGCTACAGAACTGGTAGTTCCTTTAATCTTCCTGGCTCTTGGTTCTTGCTGCAGTATGAGCAGACATTTCATCTCCCTCCTCATAAGCATTGCAGTTTAGGATACAGTGTTGCAAATTAGGTGACCATCCTAAGCTACCAGCAAAGTCATCCTTGTGGCTTTTCTTTTTCAAATGTCTTTTTAAAAAAATATAAATTCAGATCTCCATTCAGTAGATGAAAGAAAATTATCATTCAACAAAGCACATTGATGTAACAATTGGAATAGTCAAAATAAAATCAGTGAATGTTGGAAAGATTCAGCAGGTTTTGGAGCATTTGTGAGAGAGAAACAGAGTTAATGGCTGGAATTTTACGTCAGAGTGGAGGCCCCATCCACCATCCAGAAAGTCAGGGCCGAGCCTGCCTCCACCAGGCCTGGAAGCCACGCCATGATTTTACGTGGCCCAGGCCCAAATAGGCCTTGGGTGGGACTTGCACCTCCCTCTGAGGCAGGAAGTCCCGCCTCCAAGAGCTGTTGGACAATCAGCGGGCCGGCAGCTCTTCAGTCCCAGCAACGTCAACTGGAGTGGGAAGGTGATGGGAACGGCACCTCCCGCTTCCCACTCAATATTATGGCCCCCGGCACCCCGTCTCCAGCCCGCTCCCACAGTGGGTGTAAAGTCCCAGCCAATGGTTCAGGTTAATGATCGTTTATCAGTTCTCTTAAAAGATTGTCAATCTGAAACAGTAACTCTTTTTCTCTCTCCACAGACACTGTAAGCCTGTTGAATAGGTCCAGCATTTTTTGTTTATGTTTCAGATTTCCAGCATTTATTTTTGAAATAGCCGAGTTTGGAGGGAACAAAGACATGATGAAGGTTTCAGCAGAAGAAAGGCTGAAGCAGATGCAGCGGGGGGTGATATTGTGGAGCTGGAAATACTTGTGATGGAGTGAATATACAGTCAGAATCTCATCTCAGGGTAAAATAGGATCTCAAGTCTGTAAGTAATCTAGTCAACTTGAGAGAGTGTCCATGAAGCTGAATAAAATGGAGGCAAGTGCATGGAGTTTGTAGTGGAAGTAATAGCTTCAGTCTTACCAAGGTTTAACTGGTAAAGGAAACTGTGGCTCATCCAGGATTTGTTGCCAGACAAGCAGTCTGACAATATAGAAGCAATGGAGGGTGCTATGTTGGAGAGGTAGAGCTTGGTCTTCTCAGCATACATGTGGAAGCTGACTCCATGGATTTTTAAAAATTCATTCATGGGATGTAGGCGTCACTGGCCAGGCCAGCATTTATTTCCCATCCCTAATTGCCCTTGAGAAGATGGTAGTGAGCTGCCTTCTTGAACCGCTGCAGTCCATTTGGGGTAGGCATACCCACAGTGCTGTTAGGAAAGGAGTTCCAGGATTTTGACCCAGAGACAGTGAAGGAACAGCGATATAGTTCCAAGTCAGGATGGTGTGTGACTTGGAGGGGAACTTGCAGGTGGTGGTGTTCCCATGTATTTGCTGCCCTTGTCCTTCTAATTGGTAGTCGGGGGTTTGGAAGGTGCTGTTGAAGCAGCCTTGGTGCACTGCTGCAGTGCATCTTGTAGATGGTACACACTGCTGCCACTGTACGTCGGTGGTGGAGGGAGTGAATGTTTGTAGATGGGGTGCCAATCAAGCGGGCTGCTTTGTCTTGGAAGGTGTCGAGTTTCTTGAATGTTGCTGGAGTTGCACCCATCCAGGCAAGTGGAGAGTATTCCATCACACTCCTGACTTGTGCCTTGTAGATGGTGGACAGGCTTTGGGGAGTCAGGAGGTGAGTTACTCGCCTCATTCCTAGCCTCTGACCTGCTCTTGTAGCCACGGTATTTGTATGACTATTCCAGTTCAGTTTCTGGTCAATGGTAGCCCCTAGGATGTTGATAGTGGGGGATTCAGCGATGGTAATGCTGTTGAATGTCAAGGGGAGATGGTTAGATTCTCTCTTGTTGGAGATGGCCATTGCCTGGCACTTGTGTGGCGTGAATGTTACTTGCCACTTATCAGCCCAAGCCTGGATATTGTCCAGGTCTTGCTGCTTTTCTACACGGACTGCTTCAGTATCTGAGGAGTTGAATTTGGTGCTGGAGGCAGGATCCCACCTATGAGCCCGAAAGACAATTAGTTGGCTGCCACCAAGGGGACTGTCCATATTAAGGATGGCCGTCCAATCCCAAGACAGCCAGCCAATCAGAGGGCCAACAGCTCAGCAGTCTTAGCAATATCATCGGGGCAGGTGGCCACTGCTGCGGCTGCACCTGGAGGAGAAAGGTGCAGTGATGGATGGAACCCTCACCACCAGGTAAATGGGGTCTGTGGGCACGGGGGCCAGTCAGACAGCCCTCAGCAACTGGTGGTGGGAGTGAGCCATGGTGAGGACAGCCCACGCCATTGCTGTGAGGGCAACCACTGCCACCAGGGGGCCCCTCTGTAGGCCAAAGATTGCCTGAAAAGGAGGGCCCCTCCCACTACCACCCCCCACCCCTCGACCAGCCTTCTGAGAGGCTGCTAGGGTTTACCTAGCAGTCTCCCCACATGGCAGCGGGACACCCTTGCCACTAGCAAAATGCCAGATGAGGCAGGAAGAGGCCCTTAATTGGCTACTTAAGTGGTTCAATTGGTCTGAGTTGGTGGGCAGTCCAGCATTTTTCCTGCCACTGGCAAGATGGCATAACAATGGGAAGACAACGTGCATGCCACCCCTGCCTATCCATGGAATTTTTTGCTCCTCTCCCCCACTCTTCCCAGCCCATCCCCAGAGGGCTGGTAAAATCCAGTCCTGTATCTTCTGTGATGCACCCAAAAGGCAGCAGGTTTATGAGGAAATGGAGGAGGGGAAAGGATTCCTTGTTGGGGGACTCCAGAGGTAATGGTGCAGAGAATTTCTATCGATTTTCTAACTCTGCTTGGATAGATAAGAGTGGAACTAAGTAAGAGCAGTCCCACTGAGCTAGACAATGGAATAAAGATGTTGAAGGAGGATAGCATGGTGGACTGTGACAAAGACTGCAGAAAGGTCAAGGAGGACAACGAGGAATAAAGCACCATCGGCACTGTAATTGTGACTTTGATTAGGGTAGTTTCAGTGCTGTGATAGACGCAGAAACTTGATTGGAGAGATTTAAACAGGGAGTTGCAGGAAAGATGAGCACAAGGAAAGGGGAGGGAAGCAACAGTGGCAGCTGGTCTCAATCTTCATGGCAAGGAATTCCATGAGCTCCTTACACTTGTGGAAGGTGAGGGTGCAGGGAGCAGGGGAGAAATGTTTGATAAGATATTTTGTTGTGGAGAAAATAATAAGGGATTATAGATGGGGGCCAGGGTGAATATCAGGATGGGAGAGAGGAAAGGTTTTATTGAAGAGAAGAGCATCAAAGATGGAGGTAAGGAAGTGGCTAAGCAGCGGTACATCTTCAAAAATATTGTGACGAATGGGAAGCTAAAGATTAGGCAGTTGGCAGGTTGAAGTATCAATGTAAGTGATTTCGGAGAGAGTTTTCCTCTGTATGTTAAGAACAAAAGTGGGCCCAGTACTTATGCCAGGGGTAGATCATTTTCAACCTATTTCGAGTCCAGGCAATAGCCTCTTACCCTAACTCTTTGCTTCCTTTGACCAAAGCAGATTGAAGGTCAATGTCCTCCCAGATCAGCAGTCTGCAACCTGCAGTTCTGGAGCCGCATGTGGCTCTTTAACATCTCATTTGTGGCTCCCAACCTTTTCCAGTTGCATCACCCAAAAGCTTATCCACCTAAGAGCTGGGAGAAACTCCAGCAAGCTAGAGGGAGGTGCCCTGCTGTTCATTCTATATTTCCAACTAATGCAGCAGTGAATTGAAAGTGATCGTCTGTCTTCAAACTAAACTTTCAACCAAGAAAGAAATCTACAAACACCTCAGGCCTGCAACCAATGAGAAGCTGACATCTGAGAGAATTCAACAAGTTTACCATGAACCCCGAAACCCTAACTCACTTGAAAACCACTTACCCATTTTCCTCTCCATCCGTCTCTTCCTGTGTATGTGTGTGTGAGTGAATGCATGAGTGGATGCGGTTGTGACAATTTCGGAATGAGGCGTATTGCCCAATAAATAATTGATCTTCTGTTTTAAACCTACAAAAAAACTGTCGCTTTCATATTATTTGACAAATAAAACACAAAAAGGTTAAACCCTAATAACAAAAAACACTTGCTGCAGTCAGGTGGGGAGTTGAACAGTGGAACCCACCCAAGCCTCTCAACACATGGCCATAACAGCATTAACATGAAAAAAGCCTAAAAAAAATTAAGTCAAGAAAAGTAAGAGCTGTGTTTTTATTGTGGGAATAAAAAGCTAATCATTATGCTGCACTTTACGTTTTCAAATGATTATTTTAATGAAAAGCATTATCATGCTCTAAATAAACCTGTTCAAGTGGTATAGCTACCCCATGGTTATAGATAATGCCTTTAGTTTGAGGAACACGTTTTATGGTTGTGACCATTATTGTTTCTAATATAGCTGAGATGATAAATTATGCTGAATGTGCTACTTAGAAGCTATATTTTTATCACGAGAATCAAAACCCAAAAACATTGTCTTAATTCTACACATCTTAATTTATAGGCCCGAATTTTACGCCTCCCAAAGAGTTGGATGGTGGCGGAGGGAGGCGGAAAATGGAGTGGGAGGCTCGGAGGGCCCTTCCCGACCCGCTCCTGCCTCCGCTGCCATTTTACGTGGAGCAATGGTGGCGAAAAACATACCGCCCACCCTAGGCCAATCAAGGCCCTCAAGTGGCCAGTTAACGGCCACTTAAGCGCCTCCGCCCACCGCCATGGGGATTTTACCATGGCCAAGTGGGTGGGCCAGGCCCAAGAAAGGCTGCCTGTTAAAAGTAGGCAGCTTTCTGATGACCTGGAGGGTGTGGCGGCCCTTCTGATCAGGCACCCTGTGCCCAAAGGAGAGCTACCTCCAATGCCCAACACGGTCCCCATTCCCCCCAGTCGACCACTCTCGCCTCACTGGGGCCCGACCAATCATCCCTGGCAAGGCCCCAAAAACTTACCTTTTCCTGGGGCTGTCCTTCCTCTTCTTCTTGAAGCTGTGTTGCAATTCCAGCATTGGCTACCCGGTGGTGCTGCTGGGACTAAGAGCTGCTGGCCCACTGATTGGCCAGCAGCCCTATTAGGTGGGACTTCCTGCCTCAATGAGGTGGAAGTCCCGCCTCAGACCAATTCAGGGCCTGGGAATTGTAAAATGCGGTTTGGATCCCCAGGCCCGGCGGAGGCGGGATCACTACCGACTTTTCGGTCGGTGGATGGCTCCCGTCCGATGACAGTAAAATTCTGGCCGCAGTTTCTTTTAAAGATGACTTTACTGACAAAAGTATAGAAAAAAAGTCAAAAATGTGATAACTTAGTTAGGTCTATTTTAATTACTTTTTTCCCTATTAATACATAAATTCAATTTATATATTTTATTTATTATATATGTAAATTATGCATTCTACCAGCGACACTTGGCAATCTGCCAAGTTTTTGCTTCAGAAATGCCCACATTTTGTCTTGCAGCTCCCAATGTTTTTGTTTTCGGCAATTCTTTTAAAAAGGCTCTTCAGGTAAAAAGGTTTGCTGATCCCTGGGCTATATGGTCATCATTAACAGACGAACACCTTTCTCTACAGGACTATGACAGCCATGGGCATTGGTCAGTCAGAACGCGGGTCCTCCAGTAGGCTGGATCTTCAGGGAAGGCTGGCTTCATTCAAAATGGGCTTCAGCTATGTTCCGGTGCTGGCAGCCCTTTAAGGATAGCGCCAGCATATCCGTTGGCAAGCGCTGATGCCGTGGCCACTAAATGCCTGTCTCCAACCCGGGAATGGTTCGCCCCTCCCTACCCCGCCTATTGGCAGTTAATTGGCCAGCTGGCATAAGATAGTGGTGCAATCGGTTGTCGGGTCGGGAGTATCAGCGCCAGCAACTTCCATTCCTGGCATCCGCTCATGGGCTATGCTCATAAAACCCCAGCCGGAGTTAACATTTCAGATCGATGGCCTTTCATCAGAACTTTACTATTGACCTGAAATAAGCTAACAGATGGTAAAAGAGTGAGCACAGATGGAGCATAGCAGGGAAAATCACTAATGTCTAATTTCAGCCCCGTTTTCACAGTGTTGGGTCTGGGGTGAATGGTCAAACTTTCCATCTGAAGTAGGTGGAAGCTTTCTGAAAGCATCTATGTGTCAGCTGTGGCTCAGTTGGTAGCACTGGTGCCTCTGGGTCAGAGAGTGGTGAGCATAAATGATCCCATCACAATACTTTGAAGAGGAACAGAGGAGTTACTATTCCCCCCCCCACCCTCCCCACCCAAACACTGACTGCTGCATTTCCTACATTACAGCAATAATTACACTTTAAAAGTATTTCATTGGTTGTAAAGTGCTTTGCGATGTCCTGAAGTCATGAAAGGTGCTATATAAATGCAAATTGTTTTTCTTTTTGATGTCATTAGGACAGCTACGCAATTTTGCTTCATTTGCTTCTTACACCATTCCTCTATTCAACAACAATAACAACTTATATTTGTATAGCACCTTTAATGTAATAAAATATCTCAGGGCACTTCGTAGGTGAGTTATAAAACAAAATTAGACACCGAGCCACATAAGGCGATATTAGAGCAGATGGTCAAAAGCTTGGTAAAAGAGGTAGTTTTTAAGGAGTGTCTTAAAGGAGGAAAGCGAGGAAGAGAGGCAAAGAGGTGTAGGGAGGGAATGCCAGAGCTTAGGGCCAAGGCAGCTGAAGGCATGGCCACCAATAACAGAGCAATTAAAATCGGGGATGTTCAAGAGGTCAGGATTAGATCAGCACAGATATCTCAGAGGGCTGTGGAGCTGGAGGAGATCATAGTGATAGAGAGGGGCAAGGCCATAGAGGGATTTGAAAACAAGGATGAGAATTTTAAAATCAAGGTGTTGCTTAACCGGGAGCCAATATAGATCAGCGAGCACAGGGATGATAGGGGAACGGAACTTGATATGAGTAAAAACATGAGCACCAGAGTTTTGGATGGCTTCAAGTTTACAGAAGGTAAACGGTGGAAGATCAGCCAGGAGTGTATTGGAATAGTCAAGTCTAGAGGTCATAAAGGCATAAATGAGGGTTTCAGCAGCAGATAAGCAGAGGCAGGGATGAAGTTGGGCGATGTTACGGAGGTGGAAATAGGCGGCCTTGGTGATGGCACGGTTATGTGCTTGGAAGCTGATCTTGGGGTCAAATATGACACCAAGGTTGCAAACAGTCTGGTTTAGTCTCAGACTGTTGCCAGAGAGAGGGATGGAGTCAGCAGCCAGGTAATGGAGTTTGGAGCAGGGACTGAAGACATTGACTTCCCGATTTTTAATTGGAGAAAATTTCTGATCATCCAGTGCTGGATGGTGGACAAGCTGTCTGACAATTTAGAGACAGTAGAGGAGTTGAAAGAGGTGGTAGTGAGGTAGAGCTGGGTGTCGTCAGCATTCATGTGAAAACTAACGCTCTGCTTTCAGATGATGTTGCCAAGAGGCAGCATGTAGATGAAAAATAGAAGGGGGTCAAGGATAGATACTTGGGGGACACCAGACATAATGGCGCTGGAGCAGGAAGAGAAGGCATTGCAAATGATACTCTGGCTACAATTAGATAGAAAAGAATGGAACCAGGCCAGTGCATTCCCACCCAATTGTTCCTCCATAGGTTGATGCTGCATAGTTGCACAGTTGGCTCCTTCTTGTCAAAGGTTAACCACCACACCCTGTCTTATGACACCTGTGCGACATCTACATGCACCTGCTGAACAAAGGTTCAATGAGGTCCATACTTCTCTGAGAGCCATCATCAAGCATCAGAGGAACTTTGAAGCACTAATTTCAATGCCTGTACAGGTCTCAGTTTTCTAAGCATTAAGATACTAATGCTTAATGAATTGTATTTCAGCCTTTCAAATATTGAAAGAGGAGTGCTACCCAAATGGATATCTGGGTGAATAGAAAATATATTTGCCCTCCTGTTGCCTGTTTCTTGTGTTGAAGCAGGTTAGATTACTGGAGTTATGCATATTTTGGTGAAACAGGATCTGTCTACCAGTTTAAAGAGAGGATGAAATTGATTGTGCAAATGGAATACTGTCTAAGAAAGAGGTTTGGATATTGATCAAGTTAATCACTTGCTCATGCCCAACAGGAATTACAACCAGCCCAAAAACTCACGGTTACTGCATGAGAAGGATAAAGCTAAAGCCACACTAGGGAAGGAATGGCACGATTGTTAAAAAGAGATGGTTTAACAAAAGGCCTAACAAGAATAACACCTGGAAGAGGAAAAAACTTTATGCATGAGTGGTTAGGATCTGCAATACACTGCCTGAGAGTGTAGTGGAGGAAGATTCAATCATGGTTTTTCAAAAGGGAATTGGATAAGCACCTGAAGGGAATAAAATTTGCAGGGCTATACGGAAAGGGCAGGGTGTAGGACTAACTGAGTTGCCCTTGCTGACACAGACACGATAGCCCAAATGGGATACAGGGATAGTGCAGGAAAATGGTGTTGAAGTAGAAGATCACCGATGATCTCATTGAATGGCAGAGTGGCTCAAAGGGCTGAATGGCCTACTCCTGCTCCTATTTCTTAATTTCTTACGTTCTTATGATTTATGTTCTTATGACCTCCTTCTGTGCTGTAACCATTCTATGATTCTAAGATGACCCAGGTAGAGCCTGATTGTACTGGAATGGAAAAACTTTACTGCAACATAGCTACAGAACCAATAGTTTCCAAGTGCCTGAAATAAAACTCCTCACCTGTGTCCAGGTGAAAAAGAAATTGATTTGATTCTGGGGGTGTTTCTTATCTCTTATTCGTTGTACCTTCAAGGTATTA
Source organism: Heterodontus francisci (assembly GCF_036365525.1). NCBI lineage: Eukaryota > Metazoa > Chordata > Chondrichthyes > Heterodontiformes > Heterodontidae > Heterodontus > Heterodontus francisci. The sequence goes on from NC_090376.1 coordinate 110,313,520, forward strand.
TTCTTGTTATGTCTTTTGTTAAGTATCCCTCTGTAACAAACTTTATCTTTTCTCTACAGTCTTTTTCAATGTCTTCGGTGGCAGGAATCAACTATTTCAGTCTGCTGGCCAGGCATTAACTGCATCCAAGTGCAGATAGTTGATATCAGTGGCATTTTGAAAAAGCTTAACATTAAATTGTTTGAGGCATGTCATGAAATGGGGTGAAAGATAACATACAGTATAATTTATGTTGCCATACAATTCATTCCTGTGTGTTCTGCAGCTTTGCATACTGGCTGAGTTCCTTTGAAAGGCTTTGTACTTTCAGTCAATTGTCAATTGATAAAACAATGCAGGCAGCCCCAGGATTTTTCATGCTTTAAAGCTATTCACCATCCCACGCACAACAGCAAATGGTGAACATTGTTAAGATGACTGCACATACAATATCTCAATAGGACAGCGCTTATTAAATTGCACATCTGATTTTCATGAACAATGCGGAGCTACTGCATATTATTGCACTTCACTTGAGACTTTCCTTGTTTATACAGCTGCAATTGAGCCTGGATTCCCTTTATTCCCTTCTCAAATTCTTCTGTTTCCTGTATCTCACCTCACATAATTGATCCATTACCTGAATATACACTTTACATATATTTCATTAAAATTATATTGTTATTTTTAAAATAGGATGTGAAAAAATTTTGGCAAACCATACTCACAACTCTGAGAAAATAGTTGATGGTTCTTTCACAAAATACCAAGTATCACATACTGTAGGCTGCACTCTGAACTTTACAACATGCTGAGGTAATTATACTAACATACTGTTAATTTCTTGCAAGTTTGTAATGAGGTTCATAAGATTTGGTTTCACTAAACTGGCCACTGTAAATGTACAAATATTTCCTGCTTGCTGTTAAACTTTTATTTCCTTTGAGTGTTCTCCCATCGTCTCCTATCTGCTTCAGTAGTATCATTGCACATTATTGTGCATGAGATTTGACAGTGAGCATCAACAGGCTATTTAACCATGGGAGCACTTATAGTCACATACGTCCTATCACGCAGTAAGCTCCACTCACCCATCATCTTTGTTAGTGATACATTGGTTCCCCATTCCCCAATAGATTGAATGTAAGCTCCTGATCTTCATCCAGAAATCCCTCCTCAGCCTTTTTCCACCGTACCTCTGCTGCTTTTTCTAGTTTTGCATACCTGCCGCAGCAATCTTTCCTGTGACTTCAGCTTCCTGTGGACCTCCACCTCCCTCTGCTCCACTATAGGTGGCAGACCCTCGGCCCTGCTTTCTGAAACTCTAACCCCAAATGGTCTGCCTTCCCCACCCCATTCCTAACATTTAAAAACCATCTCCAAGTACATCTCTGTGATGAATCTTTCAGACTAATTCTACCACAAAAACTCAGCTTCTACCATGAAACACCACAGCATACTTTTCTACATTATAGGTGCTATGTAAGTGTATGTTGCTGTTGATGATGTTCCCAGTTATATAGTCATAGAGAGATACAGCACTGAAACAGGCCCTTCAGCCCACTGAGTCTGTGCTGACCAACCATTTATACTAATCCTACATTAATCCCACATTCCCTACCACATCCCCACCATTCTCCTACCACCTACCTACACTAGGGGCAATTTACAATGGCCAATTTACCTATCAACCTGCAAATCTTTGGCTGTGGGAGGAAACTGGAGCACCCGGCAGAAACCCACGCGGTCACAGGGAGAACTTGTAAGCTCCGCACAGGCAGTACCCAGAACCGAACCTGGGTCACTGGAGCTGTGAGGCTGCGGTGCTAACCACTGCACCACCCCAATATAATCCTGTCCTAACTTGACATCCACACACAAGCACTTTGAGCAAGGTTTACTGGACAGCAATCAGCAGTGAGATCCTTGGATGAATCACTCCCCCATAATCCAAGGGTGCTGAGGCCAACTGTAGTGCACCCAGCACTGTCCAGGCTAAGAACAGCTAACTCAGTGCAGACAAGGGAGTAAACCTCCGAGCATCATGCTCTGTATGGCTCAGCAGTATCATAGACTAAGTTACCAAGTCTTCAAATGCAATTTACCTTTAGCAATTTCATGCATATCTACTGAAATGCTTCAATATAGGCTGTTGTATTGATGAAGTAATAAAACAGGGATAATGACATTGAAAATACATTAACAGTAAAGCGCTGCCCTGTGACACTTTCAAATCTGTTTCAATCAATATAATCTCACATTCACTATTATTCCACATGAGAGCACCATATGTATTTCCTGGGCATTTTACAGATCCTCTTATAAGTAATTAACCATTATCTAAGCCCATGAGCTTGGTGGCTTGAATTGCCTTTATGCAAACTCTGTGAGATGTTTTGTTAGGCATTAAGTTCCATTACTTATTGAGTATACAATGCCATTCCCTAAATGTGCAGCTGGTATGTGACCACAGGCAGTTCATCAAGCAGCTGAGTGCCCGTTATCCTGGCAGTAGTCACAATTGCTTCATTCTGTGGCAGTCCTCTCTGCCAGCTATATTTGAACCACCACAACAAATCAAAGGGTGGCCAGTAAGTGACAAGGGCTATCCATTCATGATAGAGCTCATGACGCTGGTCCAGAACTCAAAAAAAGTCAAAAGTACGTGACCTGAAAGTCTCATGCTGATGTCTCTAAATAGCCCTTGTCGGGCCCTCATGTTGTTCAGCTGGGTGTGTTTAATGGAGGGTATGAATAGGAACTGCGAAGTCCAAAATGGCAGGTCGGGTGATAAATCAGTGTTAACTCTGCATGCTTCCAGTGCACACATGGCTTACTCACCCTAGTACACTTACAAGAATAGCACACCACACAGGCCATGTCAGATGGAGCCGGAAGAGGTTTGGACACCATTTTCTGAGATCTGAGTTTCCTGGCTCCGGCATCAGTGGTGCTACAGAGGCAAATTTTGTGGCCATCTTATTATGGCATGTTATATGAACTCATCCCCACAGCTTAAAAAACTATTGTTCTAATATATACAACTTTGTCAATTTCCCATAGCTTTGGATGTGGTAAATCAGAGAATATAGCCTCTTTCTTACCTGTCTCTGCTATCTTTGCGCTGCTGTTTCTCTCTGGTCTCCTCCTCTGCTTCTCTCTCTTCTCTGCTATTGTCCTTTTCTCCCCTTAACTTTTCTTTTTGCTTTTCTCTTTCTTTTCCTTATTTCTTTTACAGTTATGGGTTCGGTGGCACATTGGTTGGTGTGAAAGGGGCCACCGATGTCTGCAGGATTCTCTCGAGGTGGGCATTTCTGGGAAAATATAACTTTTAGGACTCCCTTCTGGTTTCTTCTCCAATGATTTCAAAGTTCAACTTCTTTATGGATAATTGAACACATTTTAAATGAAGAACGACTCCCTCTCTCCTCACCCTCCCTCTCTTTCTCTCTCTCTCACACTCTGATGTCTCCCCTCTCACCTTCAAAAGGTAACACAGCAAAAAACAAAAGCAACAACAGGCGTATAATTGTAACAGTCATTAAAAAAAAAACCTTTGCATGGAGCCAGGAGGAGCAGGAGTGCTCCCACAATTCCACAGTCCTAGCAAATGGCACCCCATCTTTCGTTCTGTTGCCTGCTCCATCCCCCATCCTGGAACTTACCTGAGGGACCCTGCCAGTGAGGCAGGCATCCCAAAATTGACTTTTCTCATGCGACAAATTCCATGTGAAAGTACGACTGGTGCTGGCAGCTCACCCCAAATATATAGATGAGGCTGAGGAGCGACTTCTATTGATCCTCGAGTCTCTTGGCTTGGATGAGTGCTGCATACACAATGTCAAATCTAATTTCTACTCCAATGTGTCTTGACATCAATAAACATAGAACATGGACTGATTTAATATTAATAATTAAAGGTAAGCGCAGGTCATCAGGATGTCAACAGTCATGAGAACTGTAGCGATCATCCATGTTGGCTACAGGAGCTGAGAAGCTGAATTATGGATGAAACCATCTTTGACAAATGGAAAGTTGAGCAATATTAACTCTAACTTGAATTTTATGTTACTGCAGAGCTCTTACCCACCCAACAGAGCAAGACAAGAATTGATGTCAACAGTATTGTCTTTAAACAGTTCATAGGTACATTTCACACAAGCTGTGGTTTGCTTGGGTGATTTCTAGTAAGTTCCCTCAAAGACATTTCTTCTTTTGCTACTCAGGGCACATCCACTCTCTGCATTCATTAGAGTTCAATCCCTGTGATTTCCTTCTGTGGAGTCAGGTTGAAGAGTGTATGCACATGTTGTCAAGTCCCTCTGCCCTGAAGCTACTTAAAGCTGTCTTTACGAATTACAGCAAACGTTAGAAACATAGAAATTTTTAGCACAGGAGGAAGCCATTTGGCATTTCTTGCCTCAGTGAATTTAAGGCCCTCTCAGGATTTTACGGATCTTTCACATTTCCTAAAATAGATCCATTTTATTTATTTAAAATAAAAACAGAAAATGCTGGAAATACTCAGCAGGTCTGCAGCATCTGTGGAGAGAGAGAAACAGTTAACATTTCAGATCAATGACCTTTTGTCAGAACTGTTTTTGTTTTTTTCTGCTTTTATTTCTGTCTGTTTTATTTCAGATTTCCAGCATCCGCAGAAATTTGTTTTTGTCATTTTATTTATTTGTCCCTTTTTCTTTAAAAAAAAGTTTATTTTTTCCTTTCTCCTTATGTACAGTTACCTCAGTTAAGAGGGAGAGTTTTGACTTGATTCTAGATCATTGCCAATGATGTTCTTCAGCTTGCTACTGGAAGGTGAGATGAGAACTACATCTCTGCTCCGCTTGTTTTCCCCAAGATGCCAGGCTGGGATCACAAATGCATTGTGCATGGACTCTTGTATGCAAATGATTGCAAGACAAAGAACATAATACAAGTGGTCTTTTCTTTTTTGAAAGGCACTTAAAACATGTACAAGAAATGCTGGATTCACTCAGCAGGTCTGGCAGCATCTGTGGAAAGAGAAGCAGAGTTAACGTTTCGGGTCAGTGACCCTTCTTCGGAACTCCGAAGAAGGGTCACTGACCCGAAACGTTAACTCTGCTTCTCTTTCCACAGATGCTGCCAGACCTGCTGAGTGAATCCAGCATTTCTTGTTTTTGTTTCAGATTTCCAGCATCCGCAGTATTTTGCTTTTACTTAAAACATGTATGCCATCTTAACTCAAGAGTAGCATGTGTATGTAGCTGTTCTCATTTCTAAATGTAGGGGGCTGATTAGGCTGCCCAAGTTGAGGTCAGACTGATAATCGGAACAGGAGTAGGCCACTCAGTCTCTTGAGCATGCTCTGCCATTCAGTTAGATCATTGCTGATCTGTATCTCAACTCCATTTACCTGCCTTTGATCCATGTCCGTTGATAGCCTTACTTAACAAAAATGTATCGATTTCAGCCTTGCAAGCTCTAATGGTCCCAGCGTCCACAGCCTTTTGCTGGAGAGCATTCCTTACTTCACAACACTTTGTGTAAAAAAGTGCTTCCTGATTTTTCTGTTAAATGGCCTAGCTCCAATTTTAAGATTGTTCCCTCTTGTTCTGTATTCCCTGTGAGGAGATAGTTTCTCTGTGTCTAACCGATCAATTCCTTTTAATATTTTAAACACCTCGATCAGATCACCCTTAAACCCGCTCAAGCCTGTGATCAGCTGCACAGGGCTGCTGAATTTGTTGGATTTCTTTTGGCTTCAGATTAAAATCCCAACCTTGCTTCTTTAAACAATATTTTGCATTGTGGCTGTAAATAATAAAACGAGGCAGAGTTCCAAGTTACATTTTGCCAAAAAATGTAAGTTCACCTCAAAACCTGAGTCAAAGCTGAATCTCCTGCAAGCATCAGCCACAAAGCATGATGTGCTTTGCTTTGTAATTCTGAGACTGACAAGCGTGGTTAATTTCAAACGAGCAGCTTTCACAAGGCCCATAGACATCTTAAACCGTAGGTTTGACTGATTCTGTACAAATGGATGAGTTGCTACAGTTGGATGATTTGTGCTTATTGATTGCCCGCTCATCACAACCTCTCTTCACAATGATTTTCCCCCTTTTATAAAACACAGTTACTTTCAGCAGCTTTGAGTAATAGTTCTTACTATGTGAACAATATCATTTTAAATACATTACAAAGTGAACTATCAGTACGTGAGAGCAGTATGAGAAATAACTGAAAAGCCAAGAGTAAATGAGTGCCAGTAATGTTTTTATTACACACTACACCTCCTTGTTTAATTCACTACCTTTGCTTTGCTTTTTCATGCAAGGCATTTAAACGTATTTGCCAATTATCTGTCCCTCAGCACAGTAGAGATGCATATAAACAATTGAGAGTCATTCAACTGCTTGCTTTTGAGTCATCCCAGAGAAAGTTCTGGCACGTAGTGATGTATGTAAGGCATTGTGAAATTTCAGGTTCGAGCAAATGCTGCCTGAGTTTGGGCAAAAGCTGCATGGTCAAATGACTTACATACCCAGATTCCCAGATTGGCATGTTTTAAAAATGGACAGCTGTAGGCAAGAAACAACCAAGACATGCTGCAGATCAAAGTGTTGATGGAAATTCAGCATCAAATTAATTTTCCACAGTCATCATCAGGAGTCATTTCCAATATTTTAATACTGATTATTGCAATCCCACAATATCAAAGGTTCAAGTGTTGCTTCTCTCTGACTGGTGCAAGTAAATCTGAATGGTTTGCTGCAAAAAGGTTTATGTTTTCATCTGACTATATCACCGTTTCTGTTCCCGAAAAAGAAAGGAATGTCCAAGAATGTAAACATGCCCTTCACACTTTGGCAACCATAATTCAAAGTGAGTGGGTTGTTTTGGCGCAATATATCTACAGGATCTCTACAAGAAATAATTTGTAATTGGAAATGACAAAATAGTGACACCACCTAATGAAACAGTATATTTATATAAAGGGGTAGCTCAGTGTGTGTGGTCAGACCCACCAAAGACAAAGGCAGATGGGAATTCTGATATCTGAGTGATATCACAGCGAAATAATTATAATGAAGTCAACAGATCACCTCCAAACCAAATTTCCCTGGAATTTTAGATCTGTGAACTAATTCTTTCAGCAAGATCTATTATGTGTTTTGTTTATTAGTTTTTCTAGTTTAAATTTTCTCTCGCTGAAGGAAATGGAGACAGATGAACATCTGGTTAATGCTATTGACTCTGAAAGCTTTTAGCGGTTATTTATTGTGTGATCCTGGAGATCTGATAAGCTCTTTGCAAATTGTCTGATGTTTCTATTCCCATCCTACTTTGGTAGTTTTAAAGTGAACCTTTGGTCAAATATTCCCACTTTTATACAGCATACGTTGAGTACAGCAGTTCGTTTTCAAGAAAACAAGCTACTGGAGCACACACTGTTTGAAATGAGAGTTCCTCCAACTCTTAAATAAAACCTCTGCTACCCTGAGAAACATATAACAGCATTACTCTGGATAACAGGCACAGTTTAACATATCAAGACTGCACAGCATTGAGGCTTGGACTGATAAGTGACAAGTAACATTCGTGCCACGCGTGTCAGGCAATGACCATCTTCAACAAGAGAGATTCTAAGCATCTCCACTTATCGTTCAACGTTGTTGCCATCCCTGAATCTCCTACCATCAATATCCTGGGGTTACCATTGATGAGCCACATAAATACTGTGGCTACAGGAGCGTGATAGAGGCTGGGTATTCTATGGCGAGTAAGTCACCTCCTGACTCCCCAAAGCCTTTCCACTATCTACAAGGCACAAGTCAGGAATGCTTCACATGCTTGGATAAGTGCAGCTCCAACAACACTCAAGAAGCTTGACTCAACACCATCCAGGACAAAGCAACCCCTTTGATTGGCATCCCAACCACCACTTTAAATATTCACTCCCTCCACCACCAGCTTCTGATGGCAGCAGTGTGTACCATCTACAAGATGCACTGCAGCAACTCGGCAAGGCTTCTTTTACACCTCCTTCCAAACCCGCAGCTTCTCCCTCCTAGAAGGACAAGGGCAGCAGACGCATGGGAACACCACCACCTGCAAGTCCCCATTCAAGTCGCACACCATCCTGACTTGGAAATATATTACTGTTCATTCATTATTGCTGGGTCAAAATCCTGGAACTGCCTTCCTAACGTCACTGTGGGTGTACTCAAACCACACAGGCTGCAGTGGTTCAAGAGGCGGCTCAGCACCACCTTCTGAAGGGCAATTAGGGATGGGCAATAAATATTGGCCTTACCAGAGACGCTCACATCCCATGAATGAATAAAAACCAATCCAGTCACCTAAAACCTAGATAATATAGTCCACAACAAATAAATACTCTCATACATCATTAAATATGAATTGATTATAAGCCAGGCTGGAGACTTGGGTCTAGAGAAGAACCTTGGTTCAGTGGTAGCATGCTTGCTGCTGCACCTGAACATTGTGAATTCAAACCCACTCCAGGATTTAAGCATAGAAGCTAATCTGCCAATTTAGTGTCATACTGAAGGAGTGCTACACTATCAGATGTGACATCTTTTGGGTGAAATGTTAAACCATGGTCCTGCCCTCCGTCTCAGGTCCCACGGCTGGGCCCATGGCCCTATTTGAAGAAGAGTAGGGAAGCTCTTCTAGTGCTCAGATCAATATTTATCCCTCAACCAACATCATCAAAAGCAGATTAACTGGTCGTTATCTCATTGCTGTTTGTGGGACTTTGCCAATAGTGACTACACTTCAAAAATAACTTATTAACTGCAATACACTTTGTCTGAGGATGTGTAATGGCCCTATTCAAATGAAAATTATTTCTCTATGTCCACAGACACGTTCTCAGGAGATGCTAAATATTATTTACTCTAAATATTTGTTTATGCATATATGGATTTTTGTTTATTAATTTTGAATTGTAATTTATGTACCTGGAGAAAATGTCAGTCATTGAGGAGTGTTAACAATTTAAAATTATCTTACTTAGCAAGAATTAAACAAATTGGCTTAAAATCTACAATCAAATTGTATTCACTCATATTTTCTTTTATGTTTTTCATCTGTTAAAATGGGTGCCTGACACATATGTATACTAACTCACCAAAATTAATAGATGGCAAGACGGACAAATAATTTGCTTAAAATGCAGATATTTGGGAGAAATTTCCTCGTTTAAAAATGCACCATTGTTAGGAAAAGATTACTTTTAAAACTTTGAATTTTGCGGTTCTTTTCTTATTTGATCAAGTGATTTTAGATTTGCATTAATGCCCAGATACCTTTGGGGTAATGAATGCAAGCTGGAAAATACTTTTATAACTTCATACATTTGTATCAATTTCTGTTGACTGAACATTTAATCTGTGACTTGCTCAATTTGTTCAGATAACACTCCATCATTTTAATCTTACATAAACTGCATGTTCCAAAATACATCGGCTTAACATTGAAATGTCCAGTAACATGATAAGCACCATAAAATGATGAATTTTTTTAACTACATCACTTCATCTACAGTTTCCCCCTCTTTGTAATAATATGAAGAGGAATTCAATAACCTATGAACAAGAAAAATAATTTACACATACAGTTTCTTGGTCCTACTCTCCAGGACACTTTCCCTAAATTTCTCCTGCTTACGTGACCTCTCTCCTTTCCTAGAAAAGCCTCCTCACGACAGAACTCTACAACTATGCCTTCAGTCATCTCATCTAACTCTTATACCTTCAATGCTCTGTGTCTGTTTACAGCTCTCTATTGACTTTCGGAAGTTTTGCTATTTAAATATACTACATAAATGAACATTCATGCCTTGATATGCTAGCCATGGCTTGGTGGCACTCTCGCCTCTGAGTTAGAAGGTTTTAGGTTCATTCCATTCCAAGGAAATTGAGCACATCATAAAACCTGACACCTGGGTGTCGTACTGGACTACTGGACTGTTAGGTGTGCCATTTTTCAATGAGATGTTAAACCGAGGCCCCATCTGCTTCTCAAGTGAATGTTAAAGATCACAATTACACTATTTGAAGAAGAGCAGGAAAGTTCTCTCAAACATTTCTTCCTCCGCCAACACTTAAAAAAAAGCAAATTAGCTTGTTGTTGTTTGTGGAACTTTGCTGTGCACATTTTGACTTCCATGTGACTAAACTTCAAAAAGTACTAAATTAGCTGTAAAGTGCTTTGAGATTTTGTGAACAACGCACAGTGGCAGTGGCGCAGTGGTTAGCACTGCAGCCTCACAGCTCCAGTGACCCGGGTTCAAATCCGGGTACTGCCTGCGCGGAGTTTGTAAGTTCTCCCTGTGTCTGTGTGGGTTTCCTCTGGGTGCTCCGGTTTCCTCCCACATGCCAAAAGACTTACAGGTTGATAGGTGAATTGGCCATTATAAATTGTCACTAGTATAGGTAGGTGGTAGGGAAATATAGGAACAGGTGGGGATGTGGTAGGAATATGGAATTAGTGTAGGATTAGTACAAATGGGTGGTTGATGGTCGGCACAGACTCGGTGGGCCGAAGGGCCTGTTTCAGTGCTGTATCTCTAAAAAAAAATAACTGCAAGCTTTTTCTTACTTTTGTTGAGAGCAAGTCCTTTCTTTCCAATAAAATATGCCTGATATTTGCTAAAAACCACAAATACTTCCATACTTGTATGAATAAGGATGGTTGATAGTAACAACAGTCATTTGGGCAAAAAATCCACTAAAATATACATGTATGAAGCAAGAGCACCATCTGGCTGTCATACAATTATAGAATGGGCTTCTTAAAACTCATGAGGTTCAGTCGGGGATGTTGCTTTCTCGTGCTAACAGTGATGTTTTCCTGCCCCCTGCTGGAATAAATGTTACATTACAGATAATGAAATGATTCTCAAATTTTTTTTGGTTTATTGAGACCAAGGTGAATCCTCCCAAGTAGTGCAGAACACCATCAGGGTTGAAAGTATTCAAAGAAAATACTACAAAACTCACTGGATCAAAAGTGGATGATGCCACACTTGAGTTTCAAAAGCCTGAAGATTGCAGCTTGTAGAAGGCAAAGTGGAGAGGTATTTAAAAACAGCCCTGTGACACTGAAATTCTTCAGTGTCTTTTAGAGGCAGCAGCTGTACTAGCTCAGATAGTCAAAGAAGATTTTGTATTGAAGATGTATCCCACCTTCCCAGGATGGCACCGCTTGGCTCAGTGACAAAACAGAAGCCTTGGCTGGGCATTCTGCAACTCCACCTCCTACAAGTCAAAAACATCTGAGTCTGATGGAGTGCTCTCCATTTACCTGCCTTTGTTCAGCTGCAACCACAGTCAAAGAAGCGTTAGACTATTCGAGGCAATGCAGTCCACTTGATCAGCTGTTTATCCATTAGTCTAAACACCCACTTCGTCAACCACCAATGCACTGTGCTGCAGTGTGTACTACTTATCGTATGTCCTGTAGCAAGCCTTCAGCCACATCTCCCAAACCCACAACCTACACCAACTAGGAGGAAAATGGCAGCAAGTCCTTGGGAGCACCATCATCTCCAAGTTCCCTTCCAAGTCACACACCAACAAGACTTGGACATATATTGTCATTCCTTCATCACCATTGAGTAAAAATCCTGAAATTCCCTACCTAACAGAATTCTGGAAGTACCTTCACCATATGGACTGCAGGAGTTCAAGAAGAAGGCCCCCCACCACTTCTTCACAAACTATTGATGGGAATAAATGCCAACCTTGCCAGCATTGCCGACATCCAGAGAATTTTTTAAAAATTCATTCATGGGATGTGGGCGTCACTGGCTAGGCCAGCATTTTATTGCTCATCCCTAGTTGCCCTTGAGAAGGTGGTGGTAAGCTGCCTTCTTGAACCGCTGCAGTCCATGTGAGGTAGGTACACCCACAGTTCTGTTAGGGAGTTCCAGGATTTTGACCCAACAACAGTGAAGGAACGGCGTTATAGTTCCAAGTCTGGAAGCTGTGCTACTTGGAGGGGAACTTGCAGGTGGTGGTGTTCCAATGCATTTGCTGCCCTTGTCCTTCTAATTGGTAGAGGTCATGGGTTTGGAAGGTGCTGTCTAAGGAGCCTTGGTGCTTTGCTGAAGTGCATCTTGTAGATGGTACACACTGCTGCCACTGTGCATCGGTGGTGGACGGAGTGAATGTTGCAGATGGGGGTGCCAATCAAGCGGGCTGCTTTGTCCTGGATGGTGTCGAGCTTCTTGAGTGTTGTTGAAGCTGCACCCATCCAGGCAAGTGGAGAGTATTCCATCACACTCCTGACTTGTGCTTTGTTGATGGCTTTGGGGAGTCAGGAGGTGAGTTACTCGCCGCAAGATTCCTGGCCTCTGACCTGCTCTTGTAGCCACGGTATTTATATGGCTACTCCAGTTCAGTTTCTGGTCAATGGTAACTCCTAGGATGTGGGGGATTCAGCGATGGTAATACCATTGAATGTCAAAGGGAGATGGTTAGATTCCATCTTGTTGGAGATGGTCATTACCTGGTACTTGTGTGGTGCAAATGTTACTTGCCACTTATCAGCCCAAGCCTGGACATTGTCCAGGTCTTGCTGCATTTCTACACAGACCGTTTCAGTATCTGAGGAATCAAGAATGGTGCTGAACATTGTGCAATCCTCAGCGAACATCCCCACTTCTGACCTTATGATTGAAGGAAGGTCATTGATGAAGCAGCTGAAGATGGTTGGGCCTAGGATTCTACCATGAGGAACTGCTGCAGTGATGTTCTGGAGCTCAGATGATTGACCTCAATTAACCACAACCATCTTCCTTTGCGCTAGGTATGACTCCAGCCAGCGGAGGGTTTTCCCCCTGATTTCCATTGACCTCAGTTTTGCTAGGACTCCTTGATGCCATACTCAGTCAAATGCTGCCTTGATGTCAAGGGCAGTTACTCACACCTCACCTCTTGAGTTCAGCTCTTTTGTCCATGTTTAAACCAAGGCTCTAATGAAGTCAGGAGCTGAGTGGCCCTGGCAGAACCCAAACTGAGGATCACTGAGCAGGTTATTGCTAAGTGCCACTTGATGGCACTTTGATGACACCTTCCATCACTTTGCTGATGATTGAGAGTAGATTGATGGACAGTAATTGTCCGGGTTGGACTTGTCCTGCTCTTTGTATACAGGACATACCTGGGCAATTTTCCACATTGCCGGGTAGATGCCAGTGTTGTAGCTGTACTGGAAGAGCTTGGCTAGGGCGCAGCAAGTTCTGGAGCACAGGCCTTCAGCACTATTGCCAGAATGTTGTCAGGGCCCATAGCCTTTGCAGTATCCAGTACTTTCAGTCGTTTCTTGATATCATGCAGAGTGAATCAAATTGGCTGAAGTCTGGCATCTGTGATGCTGGGGACTTCAGGAGGAGGCCGAGATGGATCATCAACTTGGCACTTCTGGCTGGAGATTGTTGCAAATGCTTCAGCCTTATCTTTTGCACTGATGCGCTGGGCTCCCCCATCATTGAGGATGGGGATATTTGTGGAGCCACCTACTCCTGTTGTTTAATTGTCCACCACCATTCACAGCTGGATGTGGCAGGATTGCAGAGCTTAGATTTGATCCATTGGTTATGGGATCGCTTAGCTCTGTCTACCACAAGCTGCTTACGCAGTTTGGCATGCAAGTAGTCCTGGGTTGCAGCTTCACTAGGTTGACACTTCATTTTGACGTATACCTGGTGCTGCTCCTGGAATGCCCTCCTGCACTCTTCATTGAACCAGGCTTGGTCTCCCAGCTTGATGGTAATGGTAGAGTGGGGGATATGCCAGGCCATGAGGTTACAGATTGTGGTTGAGTACAATTCTGCTGCTGCTGATCGCCCACAGCACCTCATGGATGCCCAGTTTTGCATTGCTATATCTGTTCGAAATCTATCCCATTTAGTACGGTGGTAGTGCCACACAACACGATGGAGGATATCCTCAATGTGAAGGCGGCACTTCGTCTCCACAAGGACTGTGAGGTGGTCACTCCTACCAATACTGTCGTGCACTGATGCATCTGTGGCAGGCAGATTGGTGAGGATGAGGGCAAGTATGTTTTTCCCTCGTGTTGGTTCCCCCACCACCTGCCGCAGACCCAGTCTAGCAGCTATGTCCTTTAGGACTCGGACAGCTCGGTCAGTTGTGGTGCCACCGAGCCACTCGATGATGGACATTGAAGTCCTCCACCCAGAGTACATTTTGCGCCCTTGTCACCTTCAGCGTTTCTTCCAAATGGTGTTCAACATGGTGGAGTACTGAGTCATCTGCTGAGGGAAGGCAGTAGATGGTAATCAGCAGGAGGTTTCCTTGCCCATGTTTGACCTGATGCCATGAGACTTCATGGGGTCCGGTGTCGATGTTGAGGACTTCCAGGGCAACTCCCTCCTGACAGTATACCACTGTGCCACCACCTCTGCTGGGTCTGTCCTGCCGGTGGGACAGGATATACCTGGGAATGGTGATGGCAGTGTCTGGGACATTGTCTGTAAGGTATGATTCTGTGAGTATGACTATGTCAGGCTGTCTCTTGACTAGTCTGTGGGACCTCTCTCCCAACTTTGGCACAAGCTCCCAGATGTTAGTAATGAGGACTTTGCGGGGTCGACAGGGCTGGGTTTGCCGTTATCATTTCTGGTGCCTAGGTCGATGCCGGGTGGTCCGTCCGGTAAAGGCCTGCTCAGGTCTGCCAATAAAACCCGACCTGAGCCCAACAGAACCACATCTGACCCGAGCCTCACCTGGCCCGAATCCTTTCATTGTTTCCACGCCCGACCCATCCCGACCCGACCACTGGAACATAATCAACTTTATTGAAGAGGTTGTGCTCTACTTTGGATGGAATCGTTACTGCAGACTAGTTTAGTTTAGTTTAGAGATACAGCACTGAACCAGGCCCTTCGGCCCACCGAGTCTGTGCCAACCATCAACCACCCATTTATACTAATGCTACACTAATTCCATATTCCTACCACATCCCCAACTGTCCTTATATTTCCCTACCACCTACCTATACTAGGGGCAATTTATAATGGCCAATTTACCTATCAACCAGCAGGTCTTTGGCATGTGAGAGGAAACCGGAGCACCCGGAGGAAACCCACGCAGACACAGGGAGAACTTGCAAACTCCACACAGGCTGTACCCGGAATTGAACCCGGGTCGCTGGAGCTGTGAGCTGCGGTGCTAACAACTGCGCCGCCCTAGTGCGGCACTCCCACTCCCACTAGTGCGGAGTGTTTCCCACCTTGACGTCTTGGCTGTCACTGTGTCCGACCCAGCCTGCCCCAACCCAAGCCCGAATGCCGGACCTGGAAGAGCGACCCGAAACGACCCAAACCTGACCCATATTGTCTGGTCCCGTCAGGTTTGGGTCGGGTAGCCATGCTCTACTGTCCGGGTTCATTCTTTTTTATTGACTTCATAGCGGTTAGATACAACTGAGTGTCTTGCTTGGCCATTTCAGAGGGCATGTAAGAGTCAATCACATTGTTATGGGTCTGGAGAATGATAAAAGGAAATCCAGAATGCTGTGATAAAGAAGATTATCACAGAGGAAGGATTATGAATGCTTCGACAAGTGCTGACAGTGTAAGTGGGAGTGAGAGATCACTATGATTGATAACCTGCATATTAAATAAGTCACAGTTGCTGTTGTCAGGATGACATAGAACAAGTATCTGTACATTCCTTCACATGACGTTCACTAAGGGTTCATTTGCATTGGCATGAAGCGAATTCCACATCGTACTGATGCCAATTTATCTCAGACTCTGATTCTCAAGCAAAGTGGATTGAGACTCCCTAGAATAAGGAGTCTCACATCGTTTGGGCTTGACACAGCATGAAGTATCAAATCTGGTTCTACTGGACTCTCTAGGTACTTTTTAAAATCAAGCTGGCATCAATTTAAATGTTTAGTGAGTGTGACTCTCCAGTTTTCCAAGCACTTAATTTTTGAGCTGTAGAGAGAGGGCTCTTCATACGCATCCATGAACTGTCTCCTAGCAGGATAATTAGAATTCCAGCCAAGCAGATGCATAACTGAGTCACAGTATTGCATGGCTGGAGCCTAAATTGCAGATGCAGACTAGTCTCAGACCAATAACTGCAGTGTAAATGCACCCTAAGACTAATGACTTCCTTCATGTTTTTCTTGGTGTCATTCAGCCTTTTTGGATGTAATGTGGCTGATGCAACATAAATGAGATGCATGGAGTCCAGTTGGTTGAAGATTTCAAACAGATTTATTACAGCCAAACTATTACATACAGTACAGAGCAAACTATTTACTATTTCTGATGAAGAGTCACTGACCTGAAATATTAACACTGCTTCTCTCTCCACAGATGCTGCCAGACCTGCTGAGTATGTCCAGCATTTCTTGTTTTTATTATTATAAACTATTTACAGAACCTTCCTCTAAGGTGTTGAAGTTGCAGATTGATGTAGGCTTGGAGTCACATGATTACATTCTGGTACTTAGCTCATTAGCATACCAATATCTTAAAGGGACAGCATTATTAAAGGCAATTATATAATAGTGGACACAAAAATGTTTTTATTTGTTTCATGGAATAAGGGTGTCACTGGCAAAATCAACATTTGTTGCTAATCTCTAATTGACCTTGAAAAGGTGGTGGTGAGATGCCTTCTTAAACCGCTGCAGTCAAGCTATAAACAGTTTGCTTTCAATTGCCAATAATGTCAAGGTTTACAAAACATTGAATCTCACTGATTTGTCTTGGTTTATTTTAAGTCTTTCACTGGAATAATATTCTTGCGATATTATTTGGCATCAGAATCAATTTAACAAGATTTGCTTTTTACAGATGCACTACAAATTATGAATGCAACATCACTGCTGTTGCCAACTCTCGTTTGATGTATTCCAAGAGGTTTTATCATATAACCTCCCAATTTCAACCACCCTGCTCCCACATTCCTGCCATTGGTTGTCCAACACATCCACCCTCACGTACACCACCTTCCCACGCCAATTGGAACATGAACAGACTTTAGCCGAGTGGATGATTTTTTCCCCATCTTTGGTAATTATATAACTAGTAAACAAAAGTGTTCAAAGAATCTGAGGAAAACACACAATTATTTTAATGCCACTATGATTTTCCTCCCCATTTGCTTGCAGCAGTGCCTACAAGATAAATCTTTAGTTCCTGGAGATTGCAGAACAAATCTGGCACATTGGGAATCCTAATCATTGCATTAGCTTACAGTTGTATGCATTGTCGTTAATGGTGTGTTATAGGTAACTATGTACTCATGTTATACTATATATTCTTATGTTCTATTCTGACCACATTTTATCTGGAGGAATTCACATCTGGATTCACATCAGTGAATCCCAGCCCAGTGCTCTGGTAACTGTGGACAGATTGTAAGAAATGGAACCAATGTGTCAAATGCAATTGAGGAGACAGCACCCTTCTTTAAATGATTTTGTTTTAAAAAAAAACAATGGTGGAATACTGTCAAAGTGCCTCCAAATAAATGTTTTTAATAGCAGGCAAAGCCCACATACTGCTTGGTTTTTAACTGAATACTACTGATGCTGTTTGGTACATCATGTCTTTTGAAAGTCCCTGCTCCTCAGTCATGATTCAGTGCTAAACCCTGGCACCACCACTAAAGCTGAACAACAAAAATGCATACTGTTCTAAAAAATGTATTTACACTACTGAAATCATGACACAATCCTGCAATCTTGCCCTTTAGTGATTATAAAGGTGCTTCAACTATAAACGACTTCTTCTGAAATTCAGAGAAGTATTATCGCTATAACTTTGCAGTGCATGACTCTAAAGGTCATCTTTATTAAATGATCCCAGATGCAAAAGGAATAAACCTCATTACTCTATACAAAGATGTGTAGC
Organism: Heterodontus francisci; assembly: GCF_036365525.1. Taxonomy (NCBI): domain Eukaryota; kingdom Metazoa; phylum Chordata; class Chondrichthyes; order Heterodontiformes; family Heterodontidae; genus Heterodontus; species Heterodontus francisci. The sequence goes on from NC_090376.1 coordinate 110,331,413, forward strand.
TTCTCTATTTTAACCACAACTACCAGAGAAGCTACCAATGGATCATTCAAATGGACAATATTTCAAAGTAGAATTAATAAGGATCTGACCAAATGTTCTGGTTTAATGGGATATACAGTTGACCTGTAAGGCTGAAAAAGATAATTGTAAGAGTTCTCATCTTGAGTTAAATTCTAAAATAGAGTAAAAAAGAATAAATTGAAAGACACAGAAAATAATATCAACTGGATACAATATTGTGATGGTTATAGTAATAGCTTAGCAACCCAGCAGTGTTGATTTAAATTCCACCTCAGCAAGTTGTGATTGCAAGCAATTCAACAAATCTGGTAATTTGTAGGCTAGCACCAGAAAATGGCTATGGAAATTGCCAATTTACTGTAAAGGCTCAACCAGCTCAATCACATCCTTCAGGGAAAGGACTTGTTGCAATTTATTTACGATACGTGTCACCCATCCCATACTACATGATTGACTTGTAATGCTCACTGAAGTGTCCTATTGCTAGACCTATCAACATCTTCTAAGGAAACCAAGGATAGACAACATATGTGCCTATGCCAGGGTCACCCGCACCCCAAGAACAAATTTGAAAATGTAGGAACTACCTCCAAGAGCATTGTTGATAAGCAATCTAGCTACCTGATATTTGATTTGTTTTTCAGAGGCATGAATCTATTTAAAGAAAATTCCACTTTGAAAACAAAACTTTTCTTTTAAGTCTGTATATTCTTTAACAGAGACTCAGCCATCTGCTGTGGAGTATTCTGAGCACCCCAAAGGGAGGTTGATGTATAGAACAGGCCAGATCAAAAGCCACGGGACCAAGTATTTAATCAGCAGCTACTGTGTATTCAGAAGTCATTCTCTGAAGTGTTTAACATTGTAGTTTTACTTCTGAAATATAACATGGAAGAAGATATTGCCTTTTGCAAAATTGTGGTTAACAGAGCTTTAATTGTTCCTGTTACTGTTTAAAAGTGATTTTAAACTAAAATGTGCTTAAACAGACAGCTACCAGAGTAAATGATCCTTCATTGTTCAAGCACGCCTTTTAATAAGCATTCAGAAATTTTAACCCAACAAGTAACAATTTCTTAACTTTTGTGCACAGTTGATAATTATTGTGGCTGTGTGCATATTTGTATCTATGCCCAGACCTGCAGCATGTTAGTAAAATGATGAGGGAAAGCAGGAGGTGGAGTGCCCGTCGTCTTCCTATCACAATGCCATCTTGCCAGCAGTGGGGAAGGTGAGGGATGGCCCTCCCGTCCAGAGGCCAATTGAGCCAATTGGGGGCCTCTTCCTGCCGCCACTGACATTTTACCAGGTGCAGGGGGTATGCCCTCTGCCACATGGGGAAGCTTCACTTCACCCTCACACTTAGCACTGCTGCAGCCTCACACTCACATCTCACAGCTTGCACACACTGCCATATCACCCAAACACAATGCAGCACATTCATTCACATACTTCCCTCTCTCTTGCAGAACAAAGTGACACATAACCAGAGGGAGCAGCACCTAACCAGTGGGGAATGAACATGGTTGCATGTCCTAACCCTGATGGAGGAGACAGTGCTTGCCACCATCGGAATGGCTACTGAGGCCATGGCTAGTAGCAGGGATGAAACAATAAAGATAACAAAATGTTTATACCTAATCCTCCTCCTCACATCCCACTTCCCTCTCATCCCAGAATCTCTTCCGATTTACAAGCTGCAGGTGATGTAAGAATGCACCTCTTGCTGTAGCCCTTCCCCTCACACAACCCTACCCTTGTGCCGTTCTCCTTTCAGACACTCAAGAACTGCAACCTGGTCAGGCAGTGGTGGAAAAAGAAAACTTGAAGAGTAGGAAGACAGTGACGATGAAGAAACACTGTCACTTGCTCTTAAACTCACAACTGCATGTATTTTAGAGAATAGCTTTGAGGCAGAATGTGCAAATGCGCTGCAGACAGAATGAGGAACAAGGAAAAGGATAGCACAGGTGCTTGTTCATTGGAGCACAAGGCCACATATGAGTTCTGCTGCAGAGAACTCAGATGAGGACTTTGATGAGATGGCCTACACAGAAAGGCTGATGGTTAAGCACACTAAAATACTTGGCGCATTGGCAAACTTGCCAGAAAGTCTGTCGTCAATGTCAAGGAATATGGAGGAGTCCAGCACCAACTTGGAACCGGGATTTGCACAGAGATTGCTGCATCCTTTCCAGTGTGGATGTGGTGGCCAACTCCATCAGAACATTAGAACATTTGTGGACCCATCCATGATGCAGCATCTGATGGTCAACGTCTCAGCTTCCATTGCAGCACAAGCAGTGGAAGCTCAGACTGAAGTTATGTAAACTCAGTTTGCTATCATGGAAACTGAGATTGCTCTCATAAAAGCTCAGACTGCCACCACACAAGCTCAGAATGCTGCCAATATAGCTGCAGATATCAGTGTTCAAAGGGGCTTGTGGGGTGTCACAGCAGTCAAATAGTCTGCCCTCCAACAGATTCATAGGACTGCTGAGGTACCATGCCAGGGGAGTGGCAGTGCCTCAAAGGATCATGAACCTGTTGTCCTCTCGCATTTGTCCTTCCATCTCTGTCACTCCGCCAGTGCCCTTGCCGTTGCTTGCCAGCCCAGACTGCTGCCTCCTATGCCAAGATGATGCAGTCCAAAGCCAGGCCTTCTCAAGGTCTGCTCAAGGTCATCCTGCAGGGCCAAATGCAGTCTCCCCTAATGAAAGTTAGCTGCCTTTCACCAGCCATTCTGCACTCACTTGGATAGCACTGAATATATTTACAAGGACAGAGAGAGACCAAGGAGAACCGGTACTAAGGAAATACACAAGGGTGATTAATTGATGTTTGTACACAATATGACATGGTTTGATTTATAAATTTGATTTGGAATGTTTATTTTGTGATGGCTTTTATTTTAGTATTCAGACTTAAGTGGACATTGCTATGGTAGGTAAGTTGTTATATATTTTGTTCTTTATGCTGCTACTGTATAGAGTCTAGCCAGAGTAGTTCTTAGACTGTATTGTTTAAACATTAATCTTTATCGTATAGGAGCTGTATACACTCCACACTAGCCTGTGTGTCTCCTTCAAAAGCTGCACTGTAACTGTTCTTGAGTCTCTCCCACATGATCTCTTACCTCATCATGATGGGCGATAATTTTTACATTCTCCGAAAATTAAACCCTTTGATACCTTTATATACATCTCCCCGCACCCACCCACCCCACCCCACCCCCGCAAGTCTTTATCCCAATATACATTTGCATACCTTCACTTTTTATTTACATGCGACCCCATCTCCCCCAAGTCTCTGACTTCATAGATTCAACCTATCAGGAGGCTTTGCTACTCTCCCTGATCTTGTTGTCTTCAGATGTGTAAGATTGTTGGTCTTTCTCTGATATTCCTTCTATTTCTCCGTATAGAACCTTCTTGATTTCACACTAGATAAGATCACTGTTGATTCTTGTCTTTCTGGAGAATTACCCCTTCTCTCTTTTGGTCTCGTACCCATACCTTTTGCCCTTCTGACAACTTTGGTAGGTTTCTTGTATGCTAGCTACGATTATAATTTTGGGTATGTTTGTTTTGATACGACTTTTCTTTGTCTTGTACTTTCTGACAATCCTTGCTTTGCAATTCTTGGGTAGAATTGGAAGTTGCGTTCAAAGTTTTCTTCCTATTAAGAGTTCTGATGGAACTAATCCACACAATAATGGAATAGTTCTGTTTGTCAGTCATGCTAATTGGAAATCTTGATTTTTCATCAACATAGTTTTAACGGTTCTGACTGCTTGCTTAGCTTCTCCGTTTGATTGTGGATACTTACGGGAGCTTGTTCGGTGAACAAATCCACATTCTTCTGCAAAGTGCGTGAAATAATCATTGGCAAATTGTGGTCCATTATCAGATACTATCTGTTCAGGTATACCATGTGTTGTGAAAACTTATAAAACTCTGATGACTGTTTCAATTGTTGTTGTGTACATCCATTAACTTCAATCCATCTAAGAAGTTCTTTTCTTTTGGGCCTCCTTATCTCGAGAGACAATGGATACGCGCCTGGAGGTGGTCAGTGGTTTGTGAAGCAGCGCCTGGAGTGGCTATAAAGGCCAATTCTGGAGTGACAGGCTCTTCCACAGGTGCTGCAGAGAAATTTGTTTGTTGGGGCTGTTGCACAGTTGGCTCTCCCCTTGCGCCTCTGTCTTTTTTCCTGCCAACTACTAAGTCTCTTCGACTCGCCACAATTTAGCCCTGTCTTTATGGCTGCCCGCCAGCTCTGGCGAATGCTGGCAACTGACTCCCACGACTTGTGATCAATGTCACACGATTTCATGTCGCGTTTGCAGACGTCTTTATAACGGAGACATGGACGGCCGGTGGGTCTGATACCAGTGGCGAGCTCGCTGTACAATGTGTCTTTGGGGATCCTGCCATCTTCCATGCGGCTCACATGGAAGTATCAACTGTAATTAGATAGGATCTTCCCTCAAAGAGTAAATCCACCGCTAACTGTTCCCACGGTCTCGTTGGGAATTGAGTCGAAAGTAGTGGTTCTTTTTGATCTTGTCTGAACCTGACAAATTTGGTAGACTTGCTTCTTCCCAACTTCTCTGTCCATGCAACACTCCTGTAGGAAACTGCTGCATTCTCTTTCTCGCTCTGGTAGTCTTTGATCGACATGGTGGGCTGTGCTGTGTTGTGTGGGCTCTCTCTGCATTGTGCAGGTTCTCTGGCAGAATCCGGACTCTCTGCAGTGCTCAGGTGAGATTGGGAGGCTCTCCCTCTGTCCTGACTCTTGGATTCTTCTAGTTTAATCTCTTCAACTTTCTTTATAAGATGAAGGTCAATACAAGATTTTCGACTTAGGTATCTTTTTAATTCTTTTATGGGATGTGGGCAGTGCTGGCAGGGCCAGCATTTGTTGTCCATCCCAAATTGCCCTTGACAACTGAACAGCTTGCTAGACCATTTCAGAGGGCAGGTAAGAGTCAACCACATTGCTGTGGGTCTGGAGTCACATGTAGGCCAACCAGCTAAGGACAGCAGATTTCCTTCCCTAAAGGACATTAGTGAACCAGATGGGTTTTTACAACAATCAAATATAGCTTCATGGCACCATTACTGAGACTGGCTTTTAATTGCAGAGTTATTTTTATTAACTATGTGAATTTAAATTCCATGGTGGGATTTAAACCCATGCCCCCCAGGGTATTATCCTGAACTTACAGATTGCTTGTTCAGTGACATTACCACTATGCCACCATCTCCCCACAGAGAGCAAGAACTCCTGATTTCTTAGGGCATACAGTGTTTCTAATATCGGCTATCCCTTATATTGAAGCGTCGCTTGTAACTTCCCCTTTACTTCAAGTACTACACCTCCTGGGCCATATAATTGAGCTTCTGTTGGTTGCAGAAGGTGTGTGGATAGCCATGGCTCTTTATCTGACAGGACCATCGCACTTGCTCTGGTGTTGAGTTTGAAATTAGTGATATGTCCGTTGACATATATGTCTGCTGACCAAAATGCTCGTTTCAGATTATTGATTTCGGCCAGAAAATATTTTCATTGGTCTGCAGCAGGAGGTTGCATAACTTCATTTACCTCTCTATTCTTAGTTACTTTCCCTTTAGAGGTTGAGATTTTATTTCAGCACATCTTACTGAAATGCCCTGTTTCTCTGCAATAAAAGCATTCTGCTCTATTGGCGGGACATTGTTCATGCCTGTGGGAAGTTTTTGCACAACAGCGCTGGCACGGCTTAACGGCATCTTTCGCGTCTTTTCCCACTCTTTACCCTTGCGTTCAGCCCAAGTGAGGGATTAGGTTTTCTCCTTTTATCTCTCTTGCTCACATGGAGCCTTTAGAAAATTAATTTTCTAAGCTCTTTAAAGGCTTTTTTTGTATCTGGATTTCTCGATCGTTAGCAGTGCCCTGCATTGTTACCACTACTCAACTTAATGCGGATGGAGTTGTACTAGTACCTTCTGGGACGGGAAATTCTTGGAGGTGCAAGGGTTCATATGTTTGCACTGAAATGGCGAAGACTTTTTCAAATAGTGGATAAGGCAAGCCCAGCTTCGTGCCTTTTACAATACACAGGGGATAAAGAAATGTAAAAGTACGAGGTGGCATCATATTAATTAGTTAAAGACTGTGGAGAGTCGTCAGAAATTGAAATGTAATCTAGAGACAATGCTTAATTTAAAGATATAAAAACATGATGATGATGATGACACTACCAATACTAATTGCATGTGTAACAATAAGACTTGATATGTGGAAACTATGATGATAAGTGACTTTGGGAATGGTATCATGTCTATTGATGGAGCCATAAACCAAATTGTGACTGTACAAGAAGGTTCATCATTGATCCTAGAATGCAGAATATAACTGCCAGTCAACGTTACAATGTTGCCAAGGAATATGCCCAGTCCAAATATGAGATGGGGATGCTGGAGGAGTATTGTTAAAGATTCCATCAGAAGCTTCAACAAATACCATTGGTTTGGGGTTAAGAGTGATGGACAAATGATGTACAGGGCATCCTTCCCAGGAATACCTTATGTTATTGTCACACCAGGTATCGTTGATCCACTGTGTTCATTACATTTTCCTGATGTTCACAAAAGGCATGAGGGTAAGTATGAGTGCACGGCAGCAACAAAGTGCTAGAACCAGATTACGCATACCTGCAATGTTTGTCACCAAGAATAGGCATGTGAGTCAATAACTGTCCAGCTTCTACAAGAACCTCAAACACAAGATACTCAAGGAAACAGTGTGTGATGATAGGACCTACTTTACAGAGACCCTCCAAGAATGAACTAGTGGCTCAGGTCATACATCAAGTGGTGTACTTGAATTTACAATATGAAACTGTACCAGTTGAAATTGATCTCACAAGTGTGATATTGCCACACTACCAGAAGGACGTGGAGGCTTTGGAGAGGGTACAGAAGAGGTTTACCAGGATGTTGCCTGGTCTGGAGGGCATTAGTTATGAGGAGAGGTTGGATAAACTCGGATTGTTTTCACTGGAACGACGGAGGTGGAGGGGTGACATGATAGAGGTTTACAAAGTTATGAGCGGCATGGACAGAGTGGATAGTCAGAAGCTTTTTCCCAAGGTGGAAGAGTCAGTTACTAGGGGACATCGGTTTAAGGTGAGAGGGGCAAAGTTTAGAGGAGATGTGCGAGGCAAGTTCTTTACACAGAGGGTGGTGAGTGCCTGGAACTTGCTGCCGGGGGAGGTGGTGGAAGCAGGTAAGATAATGACATTTAAGAGGCATCTTGACAAATACATGAATATGATGGGAATAGAGGGATACGGTCCCCGGAAGTGCAGAGGGTTTTAGTTTAGGCAGGCATCAAGAATGGCGCAGGCTTGGAGGGCCGAATGGTCTGTTCCTGTGCTGTACTGTTCTTTGTTCTATTACATGGACTGAGTACTTAAACAAGTATGGCATTGCCTCAGGGGCTGTGTGATAATCATTATATAGACTGGGCTCAGTAGTACTTAAACAAGGATGAGATTGGTTTCACATGCATACTGACGGTAGATATTGGGAGGCAGAGGGAGAGAGTATAATCATTTAGCATACTCTCTCCAGAGAAAGTCCATTAGTGATTTGGTGGCAGGAGGAACTGCTGCTGGGGCTGTGTGGAAGAGATTAGATATAGAAAATTAATATTAAGATCAAGGCAAATTAACAGATTCATCGAAAGGGTTAAACTCTAGTAAGCACAATTAAAAATGGTGTGGTTGTTGAATCGTGAGCAAGGGATCAGGGCTCCCTACACCACCCCAGCAATAGGCCCACCCACCTGCTCAGCTGTGGCCTTGTTCTGCAGGCTTCCTGCCCGACAGGTCTCTAGTCTATCAATCAGGCTGCTGGCGGGCAGCAAAATACAATTAAAGGAGCCCTTCAGTTAAAAGCAGCAGCATATTCGGGAAACCCAGCTTTCTACATTTCCAACCTCAAAACAGCCTCCCTGCCCAGTACGGAATACGGCTCTGGACTAATGTTTAAGATATTGGGCTGAACTTTTTGGGCCCCCCGGAGACAGGGGGACCCACAGAAATGTGACAGGAGGCAGGGAACACAGGGCCCATCATCTTCCCGTTGCACTGCAATTTAGTCAGGCGCAGGATAAGCCAACGACGGCCTTCCTGCCAAGAGGCCTATTAACATTCACTTAATGGCCTCTTTCCACCACTGCTGGCATTAAGCCAGCAGCTGGGAGGCCTCCACCATGCGGGGAGGCTGCCCAATAAAATGAGGTGACCTCCCTGCTGGTTTGAGGGGGGCCCTCCTCTGTGGGCAATCTGTGGCCCACAGAGGGCCCTGCCAGCAAACAACCCATCCCGCTGGAGCCACTTCCGCCTGTGCTCAACACCTACTCTCCCCCCCTTTCCCCGCCCCACCATTGCCAGGACCTGCCAGACTGGCCCTGGCGACCCTGCCTCACGTATCTCAGGTCTAAGTCTCCTGTGATGGGCCTGATTCGCCTGGTGCAGTACCGGCTCCCAGTGGTGTTGCGATACTACTGAGCTGCTGGCCCTATGATTAGCTGGCAGTTCTTGGAGGCGGGATACCTGTCTTTAAAAGAACAGGATCCTGGTGCTGTTGAATCGCACCGGGGAGGCTCTGAATGGTCGAGATGGGATTCCCCCCCCCCCCACTGCCTTTTCGGCCTGGCAGCCAGAGTCTACTTGGCGCCACTAAATTCAGCCCATTGTGTGTGTTTGGACTTGGTTGAACATAATAAACAGGTTTGTTGCTGCATATTTGGTGTTGAATTCAAACAGCGTACATGGTGTGCAAGCACAAAGATATTTCTGCAGGTGTGCGCAAGATTCCCAGGGAGCTGCCTTGATGCTTTCATCCTGTAGCAGTCCAAGCTCCCTAACATCTTCAGACCTGCAAGAACACGTAAGGAGAGGCTGCTAGGAGACAAGGGATTCCTACTTCAAGCTTGGCTGATGACATCCGTCATAAACCCAGCCAATGAAACACAACAGCACTACAGTGAATGCCATATGACCACCAGATGTATGATTGAACAAGCCATCAACACTCTGAAGATGCACTTGAGGTGCCTGGACAAATCTGGAGACACTCTTCAGAACTCACTAGGCAAAGTGTCCAGAAGGTTGTGGTGTGCTTGCTCTGCACAATGTTGTGCAATAGCAAGGTTTGTCCCTGCAGGAAGAACAAAGCGAAAAGATTCTTTGGACAAATCCAAGGAGGAGGAAGGTGAGGAGGGCAAACACTACCAGATATTCATATTACTGCCCGGGATAGGAACATAGGAGCAGGACTAGGCCATTCAGCCCATTGGTCCTGCTCCGCCATTTGGTTAGATTATAGCTGATCATCTACCTCAACGCCACTTTCCCACACTATCCCCATATCCCTTGATAGCATTAGTATCCAGATATCTATGGATTTTTGTCCTGAACATGTTTAATGATGAAGTTTCCATAGCCCTCGATGTTATAGAATTCCAAAGATTCACCACCCTGTTCTTGCCCATTCACTTAGCCTGTCCAAGTCTGCTTGAAGCCTCCTTGAATCCTCCCCACAACTTACATTCCCAACTAGTTTTGTGTCATCAGTAAATTTGAAAATATTACATTTGGTCCCCACATCCTAATCATTTATATAGATTGTGAACAGCTGTGGCCTAAGCACTGATCCTCACACTACCCCACTAGTCACAGTCTGCCATTCTGAGAATGGCCCATTTATTCCTACTCTCTGCTTTCTGAATGTTAACCAATTCTCAATCCATACCATATATTACCCCAATCCCACGTGCTCTAATTTTGTTTACTAACCTCCTGTGTGGGACCATGTCAAAAGTATTCTGAAAATCTTAATACACTACATCTGCTGGTTCTCCTTTATCAATGCTACAAGTAACATCTTCAAAGAACTCCAACAGATTTGTCAAACATGATTTCCCTTTTATAAATCCATGTTCATTCTTTTATTTTATTCATTCATGGGATATGGGCATTACTGGCTAGGCCAGCATTTATTGCCCATCCCTAATTGCCCTTGAGAAGGTAGTGGTGAGCTGTCTTCTTGAACCACTGCAGTCTATATGGGGTAGGTACACCCACAGTGCGGTTAGTTCCAAGTCAGGATGGTGTGTTGCTTGGAGGGGAACTTGCAGGTGGTGGTGTTGTCATGCATTTGTTGTCCTGGTCCTTCTCGTGGTAGAGGTTGCAGGTTTGGAAGGTGCTATCTAAGGAGCCTTGGTGCGTTGCTGCAGTGCATCTTGTCGATGGTACACACTGCTACACACTGCTGCCACTGTGTATCGGTGATGGAGGGAGTGAATGTTTGTGGATGGGGTGCCAATCAAGCGGGCTGCTTTTGTGCCTTGTAGATGGTAGACAGGCTTTGGGGAGTCAGGAGGTGAGTTACTCGCTACAGGATTCCTAGCCTCTGACCTGCTCTTGTAGCCACGGTATTTATATGGCTACTCCAGTTCAATTTCTGGTCAATGGTAGCCCCTAGGATGTTGATAGTGGGGGATTCAGCGATGGTAATGCCATTGAATGTCAAGGGGAGATGGTTAGATTCTCTCTTGTTGGAGATGGTCATTGCCTGGCACTTGGGTGGCGTGAATTTCTACACGGAACATTGTGCAATCGTCAGAAAACATCCCCACTTCTGACCTTATGATTGAAGGAAGGTCATTGATGAAGCAGCTGAAGACGGTTGGGCCTAGAACACTACCCTTAGGAACTCCTGCAGTGATGTTCTGGAGCTGAGATGATTGACCTCCAAAAACACCAACCATCTTCCTTTGCACTAGGTATGACTCCAACCAGCGAAGAGTTTTCCTCCTGATTCCCATTGACGTCAGTTTTGCTAGGGATCCTTGATGCCATACTCGGTCAAATGTTGCCTTGATGTCAAGGGCAGTCACTCTCACCTCACCTCTTGAGTTCAGCTCTTTTGTCCATGTTTGAACAAAGGCTGTGATGAGGTCAGGAGCTGAGTGGCCCTCAGCTCCTGTCAAATCTTCATGTATTTTCCCAATCTACCATAGAAATTGCCCCTCACCTTCATAGTTTCCTTTGTTCAGAGTTAAGACCCTAGTTTCAGAATGAACTATATCACTTTCAAACTTAAGGTAGTATTCTATCATATTATGGTCACTATTTCCCAAAGGCTCCATTACAATAAGGTTATTAATTAGACCTTTGTCATTACATAATACTAAATCTAAAATAGCCCGACCCCAAATTGGTTTTTCAACCTTCTGTTCAGAAACCCATCTCATACACACTCCAGGAATTCATTCTCCACAGCATTAGTGATCAGGTTTACACAGTCTATATGCAAATTGAAGTCACCCACTATTACTGTATTACCCGTGTTACATGACCCTCTAATTTCCTGATTTATTCTGTGACCAACATTACCACTACCGTTTGGTGGCCTATAAACAACTCCCATCTATGTTTTCAGCCCCTTGCAGTTTCTTAGCTCCACCCAAACTGATTCTATATATTAATCCGTTAATCTCAGATCCTCTCTCACTAATGTCCTAATCTCATCTGTAATTAAGAGCGCTATCCCACCTTCTTTTCCTTTTTGCCTATCCTTCCTAAATGATGAATATTGTTGAATATTCAGTTCCCAATCTTGGTCACCTTGTAACCACATCTCCGTAATGGCAATTAAATCATACCCATTTACCTCTATTTGGGCCTTCAAATCATCTATCTTGTTGTGAATGTTGCATGTATTCAGATAGAGTGCCATTAACTTTCTCTTTTTAACTTTATTCCGTGTTCTGATCCTATTTGATGCTTGCCTTCATTTGCCTGTCTTCTAATTTCGCTTGCTACTTTTCTATTTACTGTTACCACTTTTGCTTACCTCCAATCTTCCCTTCCTGCCACACTCAGATTATCAATTCCCTTATTGCTACATTGCTCTCTTGCCTTCTCCTCCCTCTCTAAATTATCACATCTTCCCTCACTTGATCCCTCACCCCCACAATTTAGTTTAAAGCCATCTCTACCACTGATGCCAGCACAGTTCAGATGAAGACCATCCCAGTGGTAGAGCTCCCACTTTCCCAAGTACTGGTGCCAGTGCCCCATGAATCAAAACCCATTTCTCCTACACCAATCTTTGAACCAGACATTTAACTCCCTAGTCTTATTTACCTTACTCCAATTTGCTTGTGGCTCAGGTAATAATCCAGAAATTAGGTTCTGCTTTTTAATTTAGCCCCTAGCTGCTCATAACCTCTTTCCTAATCCTATATTGATGCCATGTGAACTACGACAACTGGATCCTCACTCTCCCACTGCAAGTTCCTCTCCAGCCCTGTGCAGATGTCCCAAACCCTGGCACTGGGCAGGTAACACAGCCTTCTGAACCCTTGCTCTTCGCTGCAGAGAACATATACATGACTATATTATCTCCTGCTACCACTAGATTCCTGTATACTGTCCCCGCTTGAATGGCTTCCTGTACCATGGTACTATGCTCAGTTTGCTCATCCACCCTGCAGCCTTTGCGCTCATCCATACAAATAGAAAGAACTTCAAACCTGTTGGAGAATTGCAAGGGCTGGCGATCCTCCACTTCTGCCTCCTTGATCCCGTTACCTACCTCACTCGCAGCCACACCCTCTTGTCTCTGACCACTGACCAAATCAGAAGACTCTATCCTAAGGGGCGTGACTGCCTTCTGCAACAAAGTTTGCAGGTAACTTTCCCCCTCCCTGATGCATTGCAGTGTCTGTAGCTCTGCCTCCAGCTCATCAACTCTGAGCCGAAGCTCCTCGAGCTGCAGACATGTTTGCCGTGGATCACACTGGCGTCCACCAGCTCCCACATACTGCAGCTGCAACACATCTGCCCTGCCATCTTTATAATGTGCACATTAATTCATTTTTCTTAATTAATTTATAATTAATAAACCCCACTACTACTAAGCCTTACTACTAGTAAGCTTTACTTCTGCTGGCAAACTTTGTTACAATTAATAAAACCTTACCTGAGTCTCAGAAGATTCTTATGTTCATTATGCCAACTAATGATATACTAACCCCAATTAAAATTCCTTCATTTAGATTAGAGAAAGAGAGAAAATGTTCACCAACCAATCACTTACCTTCTATGCTAGAACATCACGTCAATTCCTCTTTCCCCCTCTGCACCAAATTCCCACCTTCATACTCTATGTCTCACTCAGGCGAAGTCTCCACTCCACATGCCCCTCATTCTGTGCGGTTTGAAAACCTGACTGATTTCATAGTCACTAGCTAGCTGCTATAATAATTACCACCTATTGAATCAACTACTTTCAGCTGATTGACAGGTAGCTTTCAATAAAAGATGCCCTTATTAATGTAAGGTTCACTTAGGTTGCATGAGTGGACTAATATCAGAACAGAAAAAAAAACACATCTTGGGTGTTAATTCAGTTTGTCACACAACAGCATATGAGGATAAATGTGCAGACTTCCAAAGTTGCTTTCAGTTACAGAAGAGTAATAACAACGAATGCTGACAGTTTCGCCATCATTACTACTGCAAAATCTGGACTAAGGTTTTTAAATAAAAACTTCACAAAAAAAACATAAAGACATGTTTAAATTTACCCACAGTGGGGAGACAAGACATTTCATTCACCTATTTATTTCATGTTCCCACAGTGCAATAGGGAGCACTTCCTGTTTTTGTCTCAGAAGTCAGGTGATGCATACTAAATTTCTCAGATGTTATCACATGGTTGGAGGGCACCATCTTAATCTGTCTGTTTCTTTCCACAAATCGGGATTGACATGCATTTTTGTGTCTTAATCTTTCAAGCAGATTACCACCCGGTAGTTTGCTTAACTTTATTTAGCATCTTACCATTTTAGTTGCAAACTTCAAATTGCTTCACAGCCAGTGAACTACTTTTGAAGTGCAGTCACTGTGTTATGTAGGGCATGACAAAAGCCAATTTGCACACAAGTTCCTACAAAGACAATTGACAAGCTATTTGCTTTCAATATGATGTTGGCTATGGGAGAATGCTGGCCAGGGCGCCAAGAAAGCTCCCAGCTGTTTTTCAAACAGTGCCATGGAACTATTTTTATGTCCATCTGAATAAACAGACATTTTTTATTTTATCCAAATGCACCTGCAGTCAATCCTCAGTGGTGCACTGAAGTATCAGTCCAGATTAAATGATCAAACCCTGAAGTAGGGCTTGAACCCACAACCTTCTGACTTTGACGCAAGAGTGCTACTAAGCCAAGCTGAGAGCTTCAGTTCGTGCAATTTATTTTTTTAATGCATTACCACAAAACATTTTTCCCAAGTACTGAGTTTGTAAGCTACATTCCAATAGGTTATAAAATAAGCTTAATAAATAAAAGTATCACCAATAAAAGCTTGTATTTACATATCGCCTTTAACGCAAGAAAACATCCAAAGGCACGCCACTGGAGCGTTATAAAGCAAAATTAGACAAAAGAAAACAATGGGGCAAATAGCCAAAAGCTTGGTCAAAGATGTAGGTATTAAGGAGCATCTCAAAGGAGGAAAGAGAGGTGGCGAGGCAGTGATGTTTAGGAAGGGAATTCAGAGCTTAGGCCCTAGGCCGCTGTAGGTATGGCAACCAATGGTGCAACAATTAAAATCGGGGATGCTTAAAAGTCTAGAATTAGTTGAGCACAGCTATTTTAGAGGATTGTGAGCTAGAGGAGATTACAGAGATAGGGAGGGGTGAGACCATGGAAGAACTTGAAAACAAGGGTGAGAATTTTAAAATCACAGAATCACAGAATAATAGTGCAGAAGAGGCCCTTCAGCCCATCGAGTCTGCACCAATGCATTAAAGACACCTGACCTGTCTACCTAATCCCATTTGCCAGCACTTGGCCCATAGCCTTGAATGTTATGACACGCCAAGTGCTCATCCAGGTACTTTTTAAAGGATGCGAGGCAACCCGCCTTTACCACCCTCCCAAGCAGGGTATTCCAGACCGTCACCACCCTCTGGGTAAAAAAGTTCTTCCTCAAATCCCCCTTAAACCTCCCGCCCCTCACCTTAAATTTGTGACCCCTCGTAACTGACCCTTCAACTAAGGGGAACAGCTGCTCCCTATCCACCCTGTCCATGCCCCTCATAATCTTGTACACCTCGATCAGGTCATCCCTCAGTCTTCTCTGCTCCAGCGAAAACAACCCAAGCCTATCCAACCTCTCTTCATAGCTTAAATGTTCCATCCCAGGCAACATCCTGATGAATCGCCTCTGCACCCCCTCCAGTCCAATCACATCCTTCCTATAATGTAGTGACCAGAATTGTACACAGTACTCCAGCTGTGGCCTTACCAAAGTTCTATACAACTCCAACATGACCTCCCTGCTTTTGTAATCTATGCCTCGATTGATAAAGGCAAGTGTCCCATATGCCTTTTTCACCACCCTATTAACCTGCCCTTCTGCCTTCAGAGATCTATGGAAAAACACACCAAGGTCCCTTTGTTCCTCGGAACTTCCCAGTGTCAGGCCATTCATTGAATACTTCTGTGTCACATTACTTCTTCCAAAGTGTATCACCTCACACTTTTCAGCGTTAAATTCCATCTGCCACTTTTCTGCCCATTTGACCATCCTGTCTATATCTTCCTGTAACCCAAGACACTCCACCTCACTGTTAACCACTCAGCCAATCTTTGTGTCATCTGCGAACTTACTGATCCTACCCCCCACATAGTCATCTATGTCGTTTATATAAATGGCAAACAATAGGGGACCCAGCACAGATCCCTGTCATACGCCACTGGACACTGGCTTCCAGTCACTAAAACAGCCATCTGTCATCACTCTCTGTCTCCTACAGCTAAGCCAATTTAGAATCTACCTTATCAAGTTACCCTGTATCCCATGTGCATTTGCTTTCTTGATAAGTCTCCCATGTGGGACCTTGTCAAAGGCTTTGCTGAAATCCCTGTAAACTACATCAACTGCACTACCCTCATCTACACACCTGGTCACATGCTCAAAAAATTCAATCAAATTTGTTAGGCATGACCTCCCTCTAACAAAGCTATGCTGACTATTCCTAATCAAATTTTGCCTCTCCAAGTGGAGATAGATTCTCTTCTTCAGAATTTTCTCCAAGGCATTTTCTCCAAGGCAAAATCAAGGCATTGCTAGGTCAACGAGCTCAGGGGTGATGGGTAAATGGAACTTGACGCAAATAAGGACACAGGCAGCAGAGTTTTAGATGACCTCAAGTTTATGGAGGCCAGCTACAAGTGTGTTGAAATAGTCAAGTGTAGAGGTAAAAAAAAAGACATGAATGAGGGTTTCAGCAGCAGATGTGTTGAGGCAGGGTTGGAGTCAGGCTATGTCGTGAAGGTGGAAAAAGGTGGTCATAGAGATGCTCCAGATATGTAGTCAGAAACTCATCTCAGGGTTAACCAAGGTTGTGAACAGTCTGGGTCAACCTCAGCCAGTTGCCAGGGAGAGGGATGGAGTTAGTAGGCCAGAACCGGAGTTTGTAGCAGGGACCAAAGATAATGGCTTTGGTCTCCCAAGGTTTAATTGGAGAAAATTTCTGCTTATCCAGTACTGAATGTCAGATAAAAGCAGTCTGATAATTTAGCAACAGTGGCGGAATCAAGAGAGATGGCAGTAAGGTAGAGCTGGGTGTTGTCAGCGCACGTGAAAACTAATGCTGTGTTTTCAGATGATGTAACCAAGATCAGCATATAGATGAGAAATAGGAGGGGGCCAAGGATAGATCTTCGGGGGACACCAGAGGTAACCATGTGGGAGTGGGAAGAGAAGCCATTGCAAGTGAAAATTTGGCTATGATGAAATAGTAAGAATGGAACCAGGCGAGTACAGTCCCACCCAGCTGGACAAGAGTGGAGTGGCTTTTGAGGTCACTGGTGTGGTCAAATGTGTCACAAGCTGCAGACAGATCGAGAAGAATGAGGAGGCATTGTTTACCTTTGTCACAGTCACATAGGATGTTCTTTGTGGCTTTGATAAGAGCAATTTTGAGAGTGTGACAGGTGGAACCTGATTGAAGAGATTCAAACATGGAGTTCTGGGAAAGATGGAAATGGATTTGGGAGGCGACAACATGTTCAAGGATTTTGGAGAGGAAAGGGTCTTTGGAGATGGTGGTACCTTGCAAGGATTGGGGGGGGGTGTGGGGGTCAAGGTTTTTTTTAAGGTGATGATGGCAGATTTAAAGGAGAAAGGGACAGTATCTTAAGAAAGAAGACTGTTAACAAATTCAGCTAGCATAGGGACCATAAAGAGAAGTTGGATGGTTAGTGGGATAGGGTCAAGGGAGCAGGAGGTAGGTCTCATGGACAAGATGAGCTCAGAGAGGACATGAAGGGAGACAGGAGAAAAAAAAAAAGATGTGATGTAAGGGCTGGGGCAGCATTTTATTTTTAGCTTTATCTACATAAAGTGTACCAGTCTCACACAAAATAATTTTGATATTTGAATGAAATTCAAACTAGGGAAATTAAATATTTCTTCCATTATATTCAAGCGAAATAGGAAACTGCACAAAAATAACATTTTTGAGCGTGTGATTATGTGCAATTACAGTTACAAATGAATGAATGAATGACAACATGCATTCGACCAAACCTCAAAGCTGTTCAAAAAGTGGTGAACCTTTCCAATCGCCTTCATTTTACTTCAAGTTCACTCAGGACAAGATATAAATTAATTATAGCTTCATCAGTAACTGGACTTATCACATGAATATAATGGCTTTTTAATCCCCCCAGTTTATACCAAAAAAAAGATAGCTTTAAAATGCATTGCCCATATGAGTACTGGAAAACACTTTCAACTTTTAAAACACCAGCACTACAATATATAACAAGAATTATTTTCTTCAAGTGCCTATGTTAATGATAAAACTAGAAATTTCATATCTTCAGCCAGTCACTGCATAGAAACTAATAATCTGTGATCTTACTATTTTCCGTGACAGTCAAAACACTCCACTACCACAGTTAACATTGAAAGAATGCAAGTTGCAGCAGTAAAGCTCAGAAATTTTTCATGCACTTAGACCAACTGAGTGAACGTTATTAAAATACAACAAATGTGTTCTCATAATGGATGGTTACCAAAAAAGATCTGGTCAGTTATTGGAATTAACATGCAGATTCATTGCATTCTGTAAAGAAGCAAATGGCCAAGTTTTTAGCAATGGTATGTGCAAAATTAATAATCTCTTTTGTGGAGCTTGTTGCATGTGGTCTCAACTTTCCGTGACTCCAGCTACCCCATGAATCTTGGTTGACAACAAGATAAACTTACCTATAAAGCACACATAAAGGACTTTCTATGTGTCATCCATTCTCCTAGCGGCAAATTAAGTAACTGAGCTTAGGTCTTCGATTTTTGCAAAATGAGAGTGTTTGACGGCATTTAGATTTTACAATGGTCCTTTGAAAAAGAATCATCAGAGCCTCAAAGGAAAATGAAGTAACTCCAAGTGTGTTAGCACTAAGCAAACAGAGGCGGCTTCAGTGGATTGGACACCTCCGTAGTATAAAGGACGGTCGCATACACAAAGACCTTCCGTATGATGAGGTAGCCAGGGCCAGACAGCCAGTGGGGCGCCCAATGCTTGACTTCAAGGATGCTTGCAAGTGTGACATGAATGCTCTAAATGTCAACTATCTAGCTGGTGAAAGAGGGAAATGGCGACACATCCAGTGGACTGGCATGCACTACCGTGACCAGTGGCCACAGCAGCTTGGAAACAGGTGCCAATGCCGAAAACAACAACTCACAGCGGTCTTGACAGCTTCATGTGTGGCACTTGTGGCAGCACCTGCCTCTCAAGGATTGGCCTTCACAGCCATTAGCAAAGGTGCATCAAGAGAAGCCACCCCACCTAAATGAATTGTTCCCGCGTGTCCATCATTTTTCACAGATGGAAGGATGCCAACCAATTCTATTCATCTGAGTTGGCATATGGCCCGCAGCCAATGTCATCACTGGTCTACAAAAAGCACACTTGAGTGACTTATCACACTGCTGAGCATAGCACAATTTACTTCTTGAAGTAGTACATTATGAACTGTCTTTGAGCTCAGTTCAGTTTATCTGCTTATCCCATCTTCAGCACATATTTTTGTTAAGCGTGAATAAAAACACAATTAAACCGGTTACTAACATTTGAAGAATCTGAACAGGTGTTAATTGCCAACATTTTCACTGTGACAGTGTCAGATGTAGGTATGTTATTTGTTTGGGTTTTTTTCCCTTCATTGTTTGCATTTTTTCCACTTATCTGATTCCAGTTCTACTCCTCAAAGATGTTCTGTTTCAATGTGAATAACTGAGATTAAGATCAAGAATGTTGCTGAAAAGCAAGGGGCTTTTGTTTTGCATTATTTCATGCAGGAACTGCAGCAAACAATAGTTAATGTTGAAAAGTAGAATTTAAACAGGCAATGGCTCCAGTTTCTTAAATAAAAATGTTTCTGGAAAATGCAGAGGTATGAAACATGAAACAGAACACTTTCTATTCACAGGTAATTATCAACCTTGTTAACAAACAAGAGGTAGACCATTTCTTCAATAAAAAACTGCAAAGTTCATTGCCTAGGAATGTTCCTTCAGTATAATTTTTTTCCCAACAAAATAAAACACGGTGTGTGCTGCGATTTTTTTTGTCTTCCATACTAAGCAGCATTACCATGTATAAAACCAGGGCAATTAGAAAGGGGGAAAAATAAATCACGATTGTGCAGTTGGTTCTTTTGCAGTCACCTGTGGCTACACCATACTAGTTCTCCTTCAAATGACAGATAATTGAATTCTGCATTGATCAACTCCCATGGTGAAACAAAGGCACTCAACAAAGCACAAGTTAGCATGTCTGACCAGCACTTAGTTTGACTGTACGACAAGGAAATTGGAAAAATCTCGATTGGAAACTGATTTAGTCTACTATACAGGCAGGTCATATCTAGACTACCAGATTACATTTAAGTAACTATGTATTGGTACACTGGCTCATATCTCTGGTTTAATAAAAGCTCTGCTGAAGCAGTGGTGGTGAAGACATGGAAACGTCTTAGTAGATGTGGAAGATTAGACAATGAATAAGGGAGTGAAGCCTATTTTGAGCCAAATCTCAACACAAAAGGACCCTGCTGTCAGTGATCAAAGTCCCAACACAAAAGGATCCTGCTGTCAGTGATGAATATTATGAGACTGCAAATGGTCTTAGCCAGACATGTGTCATTGAACAATGTATCTGCCTGATCTACATGAAGAATACCCAGAAAGTAGAAAATCGTACTGAAGATGAACCTTACTTAGTCTATCAATCATTCATAATTTATTGGTCAGTAGGGGTAGTGTTTGTTTCCTGTTTGAAAATGCATTCTACAACTTCTCGAACATGCAAAATATGTTTGCATGATGAGGGACACAGGAGGATGGAACTCAGCTCATATTTTGAATGCAGTTCCAATTTTACTGGAGATATTAGGTATGGCGAAGGATAGATGCTCAAGAAGGAAAAAAGGACATGTACATAGCAATAGCAACATAATACAAAGAAACGTGATTTGTGCTGGAATTGAAAATGAAATGGAAGGGAAGGTATAACATTTTTCATAGCCTCTAATGTTTTAAAGCATTGCAGTGCAAAAAGAAAATAGCAAGATGCTTTCTAAACCCACATCTTCCTGAACAGTTTTAAGATTGTGTTTCAGAACTTAAAGTAAATTACACTTAGAGTCATAGAGTTATACAGCACAGAAACAAGCCCATCGTGTCTGAGCTGGCCATCAAGCTCCTAACTATTCTAATCCCATTTTCCAGCAATTGGCTCATAGCTTTGTATGCTATGGTGTTTCAAGTGCCCATCTAAATACTTCTTAAATGTTGTGAGGGTTCCTCCCTCTGCCACCCCTTCAGGCAGTGCGTTCCAGATTCCAACCACCCTTTGGGTGAAAACATTTTTCCTCAAATCGCCTCTAAACCTCCTGCCTCTTACCTTAAATCTATGCCCCCTGGTTATTGAGGCCTCCGCCAAGGGAAAAAGTTTCTTCCTCTCTGACCTATCAACGCCCCTCATAATTTTGTATACTTCAATCAGGTCCCCCCTCAGCCTTCTCTGCTCTAAGCAAAACAACCCTAGCCTTTCCAGTCTCTCTTCATAGCTAAAATGCTCCAGCCCAGGCAACATCCTGGTGAATCTCCTCTGCACCCTCTCCAGTGCAATCACATCCTTCCTATAGTGTGGTGCCCAAAACTGTACACAGTACTCCAGCTGTGGCCGAACTAGTGTTTTATACAGCTCCATCATAACCTCCCTGCTCTGATATTCTATACCTCAGCTAATAAAGACTAGTATCCCATATGCCGTCCTAATCACCTTATCTACTTGTGATACTACCTTCAGTGATCTATGGACAAGTACACCAAGGTCCCTCTGACCCTCCACTTCCTAAGGTCCTACTATCTATTGTATATTCCCTTGCCTTGTTAGACCTCCCAAAATGTATCACTTCACACTTCTCAGGATTAAATTCCATTTGCCACTGCTCCGCCCATCTTACCAGCCCATCTATATTGCCCCGTCATCGAAGGCTTTCCTCGTCACTATTTACAACACTACCAATTTTCGTGTCATCTGTGAACTTACAGATCATACCTCCTATATTCACGTCTAAATCATTAATGTACACTACAAACAGCAAGGGTCCCAGCACCGATCCCTGCAGTACACCACTGGTCACAGGATTCCACTCGCAAAAACAACCCTCGACCATTACCCTCTGCTTCCTGCCACTAAGCCAATTTTGGATCCAATTTGCTAAATTACTCTGGATCCCATAGGCTCTTATCTTCTTAACCAATCTCCCATGCGGGACCTTATCAAAAGCCTTACTGAAGTCCATGTAGACTACATCAACTGCTTTACCCTCATCTACACATCTAATCACTGCCTCGAAAAATTCAATCAAGTTAGTTAGACACAATCTCCCTCTGACAAAGTCATGCTGACTATCCCTGATTAATCCCTGCCTCTCCAAGTGAAGATTAATCCTGCCCCTCAGAATTTTTTCCAATAGTTCCCCTACCGCTGATGTTAGACTCACCGGCCTGTAATTACCTGATTTATCCCTGCTACCCTTCTTGAATAATGGTACCACATTCGCTGTCCTCCAGTCCTCTGGTACCTCTTCTGTGGCCAGAGAGGATTTGAAAATTTGTGTCAGAACCCCTGCTATCTCCTCCCTTGCCTCACACAACAGCCTGGGATACATCTCAACTGGTCCTGGGGATTTATCCACTTTTAAGCTGGCTAAAACAGCTAATACTTCCTCCCTTTCAATGCTAATATGTTCAAGTATATCACAATCCCCCTCCCTGATCTCTACACCTACATCATCCTTCCCCATAGTGAACACAGATCACATGAAAAGTAATCATTTAAAACCTCACCTATGTCCTCTGGCTCCACATACAGATTGCCACTTTGGTCCCTAATGGGCCCTACTCTTTCCCTGGTTATCCTCTTGCCCATAATATACTTACAAAATGCCTTGGGATTTTCTTTTATCTTGCCAGCCAGTGTTTTTTCATGTCCCCTCTGTGCTCTCCTAATTATGTTTTTAAGTACCCCCCTACACTTTCTCTGCTCCTCTAGTGCCTCTGCTGTTTTCAGCACTCTGAATCAGTCACAAGCCTCCTTTTTTTTCCTTATCCAATCCTCTATATCCCTTGACATCCAGGGTTCCTGGGACTTGTTGGTCCTACCCTTCACCTTAACAGGAACAGGCTGGCTCTGAACTCTCACTATTTCCTCTTTGAATGACTCCCACTGGTTTGATGTAGACTTTCCTACAAGTAGCTGCTTCCAGTCCACTTTGGCCAGATCCTGTTTTATCATATTGAAATCGGCCTTCCCCCAATTTAGTACCTATATTTCCAGTCCATCTTTGTTCTTTTCCATAACTACCTTAAATCTTAAGAGTTATGGTCACTATCCCCGAAATGCTCCCTGACTGACACTGCCACCACCTGTCTGGCTTAATTCCCTAGGATCAGGTACAGTACCACCCCTTCTCTTGTCGGACTTTCTACGTGCTGGCTCAAAAAGCTCTCCTGTCTGCATTTTAAGAACTCCGCCCCCTTTAAGCCTTTTGCACTAAGACTATCCGAGTTGATATTGGAGAAGTTGAAATCCCTTACTATTATTACCCTATGGTTTTAACACCTCCCTGAGATTTGCCGAAATATCTGCTCCTCTATCTCTCCCTGACTGTTTGGAGGCCTGTAGTACACTCCCAGCCAAGTGATTGCTCCCTTTTTGTTTTGAAGTTCTACCCATATGGCCTCATTTGAGGAACCTTCTAAGATATCATCCCTCCTTACTACAGTAATTGACTCCTTGATCAACAGTGCAATGCCACCTCCTCTTTTACCCCCTCCCTTGTCACGACTGAAGATCCTATACCCTGGAATATTGAGCTGCCAGTCCTGCCCCTCCCTCAACCATGTCTCAGTGATAGCAATGATAGCATTATCCCATGAGTTAATCAATGCCCTCAATTCAACTGCCTTACTCGTAAGACTTCTTGCATTAAAATAGATGCAATCCAGCCTTGTGACTTCACTTGTGACTTAACTGGTCTATATTTGCTCTGCCTTCCAGACTGACACAGTTTCTCCTCTATATTTGACTGTGCATCATCCCCTACTGTACCTCAACTCTGTATCCCCTCCCCCCACAACAGCACTAGCAAATCTCCCAGCAAGGATGTTGGTCCTGTTCCCGTTCAGGTGCAACTCATCCAACTTGTACAGGTCCCACCTTCACCAGAACAAGACTCAGAGATACAGGAAACTAAAACCCTCCCTCTTGCACCATCTCCTCAGCCACACATTCATCTCGTCTAGCCTCCTATTCCCATACTCACTAGCACGTGGCACCGTGAATAATCCAGAGATTACAATCCTTGAGGTCCTGCTTTTTAATCTGCTACCTAGCTTCCTAAATTCTTGTTGCAGGACCTCATCCCTCTTTCTACCTATGTCATTGGTACCAATGTGTACCACGACCTCTGACTGTTCACCCTGCCCTGCAGCTGCTCTGTGACATCCGTGACACTAGCACCAGGGAAGCAACATACCATCCTGGAGTCACATTTGTGGCCACAGAAACACCTATCTGTACCCCTTACGATAGAATCCCCTTTCACTATAGCTCGCCCACTCCTTTTCCTCCCCTCCTGTGCAGCTGAGCCACCCATGGTGCCACAGACTTGGCTCTTGCTGCATTCCCGAGAAGCTATCTCCCCCAATAGTATCCAAAGCAGAAAATCTGTTAAATAGGGAGATGGACCCAGGGGACTCCTGCACTACCTGCCTAGTTCTTCTCATCTGCCTGGCGGTCACCCTTCCCTTTCTGCCTGAGCAGTTTTACCTGCGGTGTGACCACCTCCCTGTACGTGCTATCCATGATGATCTCAGCCTCGTGGATGCTCCACACTGTCTCCAGCTGCCGCTCCAGATCTGAAATGTGGATTTCAAGTAGCTGCAGCTGGAGACACTTCCTGCACACGTGTTCGTCCTGGACACTGGAAGTGTCCCTGATTTCCCACATTGCACAGGAAGAGCACTCCACGCTACCGAGCTGCCCTGCCATGACTTAGCTCTAAGTTATCCCCTTAAATTACCCAAAAATTAGATTATTTACACGAGAGACCTTGATTCCCCCCAAAAAAACTACCTACTATAATTTAAAAAAAACTGTAGGCCTTTCTCTTTACTTTAGTTACTTACCCAGCTTTTTGGAGTTATTCCCTCACAGCAGTTACTCACCAACCAATCACCTTGCAGCTTTCCTGTGATGTCACTGTTGACTTTTTTCTTTTTTTTTTCAGAACTCTGGTGCACCTGGACTGCTCCCTGCATTCTCCCCTCAGGTCCACTTCCTCTCCGCTCCCGGAAGATAAGTCATCTGCTAAGTAATAATCTTATTGTATTGTGTGCTCTTTAAATTACAGTTACTATGGTTTCAAGAAAATGTAAATATTTGTCATATTCATTGTGATTCAAATTAGAAATATGACTGGTGATTTGTCATATTTACCCCATAGAAGAGGCCATTCAGCCCATCGTGTCCACACCAGCTCTCCATGAAGCAAACCAATCAGTTTCACTGCCCCACTCGATTCCCGTAGCCCTGCAAGTTTATTTCCTTCAAATGCCCTTCCAATTTCCTTTTGAAATCATTGATTGTCTCTATAACCCTCCATCACCCTCGTGGGCAGCAAGTTCCAGATCATTACCATTCGCTGCATAAAAAGTTCTTTCTCATATTCCCCCTGCATCTCTTGCCCAAAACATTCAATCTGTGCCCCCTAGCCCTTGTAGCACCAGTTAATGGGAAGAGTTTTTCCTTGTCTAACTTATCTAAGCCTGTCATAATCTTGTACAACTCTATCAAATCTCCTCTCAATCTCATTTGTTCCAGGGAGAACAATCACACTTTTTCCGATCTAACCTTGTAACTAAAATCCTCCATCCCTGGAACCATTCTAGTAAATCTCCTCTTCACCCTCTCAAGGGCCCTCACTTCCTTCCTAAAGTGTGGTGACCAGAACTGAATGCAATAGTCTTGTTGGGGTCTAAAGCTTTATAAAGATTCAACATAACTTCCCTGCTTTTGTAGTCTATGCCTCTATTTATGAATCCCAAGATCCCATATGCTTTGCTAACCAATCTCAATATGTCTTGCCACCTTCAAAGATTGATGCACACACACCCCAGGTCCCTCTGTTCCTGCACATTCTTTAGAACTGTGCCACATTAAGTCTATATTGCCTCACCCTATTCCTTCTGCCAAAATGCATCACCTCACACTTGTCTATTAAATTTCATCTGCCACTTGTCTGCCCATTCCGCTAGCCTATCTGTGCCCTGTTGCAAACAAAAACAAAGTGCTGGAAATATGCAGCAGGTCTGGCAACACCTGTAGAGAGAGAAACAGAGCTAACATTGAGTTGAATACGACTCTTCTTCAGAACCGAGCTGCCAGTTCACTGATTGGGAGATGGATATCTGGCATAATGACCACTACTTAAAGTAGCCTGTAGCACCCTTGCAATGGTGGGTAACAGTCAGCAAAATTGTTAAGTAGCAAACAACATAACTTCAGCCATGGTCTCCTCGGATGCGGCGGGGAATCAGCATGAAGGAGGTGCTCTTTCCCTCTGATGGATGATGTGACCCAAATTAGTCTGCAGGAATGAAGCGAGTTGGCAGAAGTATGTAAATCCCACAAGCATTTAGTTTTTAGTTTAGTTTAGAGATACAGCACTGAAACAGGCCCTTCGGCCCACCGAGTCTGTGCCGACCATCAACCACCCATTTATACTAATCCTACACTAATTCCATATTCCTACCACATCCCCACCTGTCCCTATATTTCCCTACCACCTACCTATACTAGGGGCAATTTATAATGGCCAATTAACCTATCAACCTGCAAGTCTTTGGCATGTGGGAGGAAACCGGAGCACCCGGAGGAAACCCACGCAGACACAGGGAGAACTTGCAAACTCCACACAGGCAGTACCCAGAATTGAACCCGGGTCGCTGGAGCTGTGAGGCTGCGGTGCTAACCACTGCGCCACTGTGCCGCCCCCAACTAAACTAAATTAGTTGGGGGTGGCTGTTGCGTGGGGCAAAAGAAGGGACTAGTGAACATCAAAGAGGAAAGGAGATACTGGGGGACAGGTATAACAGGTTCTGGAGTCAACAAGTGCAAATATATCCAGTGGCAGCAACTGAGTGTGGAGTGGAGGGACCTCAAGAGGGAAGCCTCTGAACAGCAAAGTTCAGCGGTTAGAGGTCAGAAGGGTGACCTCATCCATCAGAAATCCTGCCAGTTACAATTTCACATGCAGTTTAGAAATGATGCAGGAAAACCTGCATACCTGGATTAGATCTTGGCAAAACTGGGATCCATAAATGCTTCTGAGTGCTGGTTTACTAAATGCAACTGAAAGCAATCCTTTGTTGTTGGATAAGCAGTATATTTGAGCTTCAGAATTTTTCAGCATTTTTGACAATATCTTTGGAAATTGTGGCAAAGCGCTGCTCCAACATGCCAGGTCGAGTGCTGGAGTAGTGCCGGAATGCCCCCGCATACTGCATCGGCATCTTCACCCTAAGCAAATAAATCCTTCCCTGGGTCAGGCTCAAGATCACACTGAAAGCAGCATCCCTCTGCATTTTTGGGAGAGTAGCAGGCCCAAGAACTTTGCATTCATACTTATAGTTCGGGAAACATTGTGCAAAACCTTCCCCATTGTTATTTGCATTACTTTCACTCCAGTCTACCCTTGGGTAACCCATTATTATGGTCCTATAACAAATCATGCCTGTAGCAAATGGTAAAATAAGATTTCTAACAAAAGACAAAAATGACATAATTCTAAACAAAAATAATTAAAATTACCCATGCAGTTGTTTTTTTGTGTTTAAATAATTTTCCTTCATATACCCAATCCTTTCATGAAGATATGGAGGCAACCAGGCAATGAACAACTTCCAGAATGCATCAGTTATCACTCTGTGGCAGTGAATAAAGCCCCAGGCTTCAATTCATAAAGAACTTGGTCTGCATATGAAAATTGTAATGCAGTTGCGAATGCATGAAAACTGTATCACTGCATTCTGTATAGACCAAGGATGTTTAAAGAACAGAGAGACATGCATGTGTGTAGATGGAGAGTTTCAAATTTTTTTGCGTGGGTGACTTGGAATTTTGGTTATGGGAGCACGCATTTCTGTGGCTTCCTCACTGCTTGTAAGGTTTATCTGGTCCCCAGTTCCAGAACATTGCTCCTCCCTGCTCAAGACCTTTCTTAGTACAGGTAATGTCTGGTATTGAGATATTGGTGGGAGGTAATGTAGTGAATCAAGTAACCGCCAATGTTTATTGAAGATAATGGTCCAAATTTAAACAGGCTCTTTATTAAATTATTTTTCAAAATACAAGTTATTAATGCTATTAACATGGACAAGAATATCTGCTGACAATTAGCACATGTACATATAGACACCATCCTGGGTATAAACCTAAAATTCTTTCAGAATAATTTCATTTTACCATTGCTATAATTACTAAAAATATACATCTTAATATAGAATGACAGTTTAGTTTTGAAGAAAAGACAGGGAAAAACTCTCCATTTAAAAAAAAATCTATTTTCTCATTGACTTACTTGTATAATCACTGATGGAAACCAGTTAACTCATCTTTAGGAGAAATTGGTTTTCTAAGTAGAAAGGATAAAATAACTAACATCTAAAATTTTAATGAAGCATAACATACAAACAGCATGTGCATTTGAAAGAAGTTTTTTTCAAATCATGGGTTACATGTACTTCAACCATTATTAACTGACTCATGACTAGTCATAATTTGAACTGTACCATATGCTTCACTATGGAGTACTCTCAATTTATGCATCTGTACAACACAGTAAGAGACATAGTGTACTTCAAAAATGGAGATCAATGTTAACTATGAATAATAATAAAGCATCTGGTACAAAAAAAATCAATGACTGTCACATACATATCACAATAAAAGCAATTAAGCTTTGACACAGAATCAAGGAAGCCTTATTCTATTTGCTATTAGGTTTAACAGTTCCCCTGCAGTCTTCAATAATTTAAATCTTCTGATGGTATTGAACTGTAAATAAATAATTTCATGGTCTAAGAGCTGGCACATTTAGAGAGTTCTATACATGTTGAAAGCAATCTCAAACCAGCACATCCAGTATAATTGTTAAGATCTCAGCACTTCCTTTAAAGTCAGAGATAATAAAAGGTATTTCTTTGACATGCTTGAGAACTCCCTCTAAAGACCTGGAAAGGATTCATTTTATGGATTCTATACTAAAATGATTTTGTAGCAGAATGAGGGAGTTTTATGTAAAACCACATTTCCTCCTCCACTTTCTCATTGTTTGGTGTCTGGTATAATTTATGTTTCTGCCCTAATCAATCATGGAATGCTTTACCTTTTTGCTTAATCCTTTTTTTTCGCTTTAGGTAACAAGTACATTCCTCTCTTTTGCACTTTTTGTCCGTAATGTTGTTTAAAGCCTGTTCTTTGGTTTGCTTGATAACAGTGCAGTGCATAGCTGTTATAAGTTTGAGTTACACATCACCAGCTTTAACCAGTCTTCTTGCTTCATTAAATGTCACTTTCAATATTCAAGGTAGTTATGATTTGTAATTTGATACAAGATACTAGTTGCAACAGTCACTTTATACTGTAAAGCACTGAATACTTCCTTTCACTACTGGCAAGCTAAACAATAATGACAGGTTTGGATTATTCACCATCACCAGCGCAGGTTACTAGCTTGGAAGGTGTTCTCTGCATATGATTCGTGACTTAAGTGTTATTACAGGTTATATGTAATAGGATATCAATTTAAAAAGGCCATTAGTTCCACAGTAATTAAATACAATACTTTGATATTACAATCACTTCTAGTGCTAATCCTTCCTGCTGTTTTATTATTTCTAAATTTTCTACATTTAAACCAAGGCTTAAGTGCCATCAGTTGTTGTTGATTGCTTTTACTTTTAAGGGTGATGCTTCAATCACATCATGGAAAGATGACCAGTAATCTAGTTAACCAATTGCAAAATATTGTACACTGGATGTTCAGTTTTTCGTATTTTTACCCACATTAATAAACTCAACCTTTATAGAAGATGAACTAAAAAGTAATATCTAAAAAGGAACTGCAGAAGCAATATCCATCTGGAATAACCCTTCCAGGTCATGTATTGCTTTTTCTACAGGAGGAAAAATAAGTGAAATAAAACAAGCAGACTGTAAATGTTTTGTGAAGGATTGCACAGATTCAGACAGATGTTTTTTTATTTTTTTTTATTAGAGATACAGCACTGAAACAGGCCCTTCGGCCCACCGAGTCTGTGCCGACCATCAACCACCCATTTATACTAATCCTACACTAATCCCATATTCCTACCAAACATCCCCATCTGTCCCTATATTTCCCTACCACCTACCTATACTAGTGACAATTTATAATGGCCAATTTACCTACCAACCTGCAAGTCTTTTGGCTTGTGGGAGGAAACCGGAGCACCCGGAGAAAACCCACGCAGACACAGGGAGAACTTGCAAACTCCACACAGGCAGTACCCAGAATCGAACCCGGGTCCCTGGAGCTGTGAGGCTGCAGTGCTAACCACTGCGCCACTGTGCCGCCCATGATTGATCTTCAATTTAAATTACTTTGTGGGATGTGGAACTGAACAAGTTTACGTTAAGAACTCAACATTGCCCACTTTAAAAATTGTGCAAGTCTTACTCATATTTCAGTGATTCTTTAAGTATCTTCTACAAAAGGTAATTTTTTTCATCCTGCATACTTCCTGCTTTTACTGAATCAATTATCCATGTTTCCTGCACAATTTTGAACTTCCTTTTAAATGTCTTCCTGCGCAATTTTAGTTCTGAGAGGCGTTGTACATCATTACCAACAACAACATGCGAGACGCCTTCATCCAAATTTGTGACACATTGTGCCCCATGAAACCTCAACTCCAAAACCCTCAAATCTAAACTTGTGCCATGTATCTGCGTACTAGAGTCACCATCTCTGCTGTAGAAGTCTATATAAATGGTGCAGTGTCTGAACATACTTAGAGGTGATATGTCCCATAAGTAACGCTGTTCTAAGTCAGCAATAGTTTTAAAGGGCAAATTCTGTTCTGGTTTGCTCATTCTTTTGAACACCTCCTGCAGTTGACTTTTATCAATATCAGCATAATAGCTGTCTCCATAGCAATCATATTCCTGGGCAAAATGTTTTTCCGTAGAAGGTGACATATGAATCATATACTGAGGTTGCCATGGTATAAAATGTTTCTTTTGCAAACACTCCAGCAACCAGTCAGCTTTCACTACATCATGCTCATTAGCAGCGACAAGGTTTTTGACACGGACATTAACAGTGCCAACAACAACACAATATGTTTCTGGTCCAGGGTTCTGCACAACCAACCCACCACATTCAGCTATTCCCTTCTCCAGCTCAGCTTTGGGATGGTCGTGAAGACCATTCAAGACACAAAATTCAACATCTTCAAAAATACTAGAAACTTTATCAACACTCGATAGATCTTGGGCCTTAAACTGTTCCGCAATGCCAACTAATTTTTTGGCCTTTGTAGGAATTTTACGTTTTTTCTTATCTGGTTCATCATCATTTAGGTCAACATGTTTAGATGCAAGTTTCCCAGATGCCTTATCATGCAGTTGATTCAAATCGTGCAACGTCATACAGTCATACCAATCCTTGTCATCTCTAATCTTTTCAATTCGTGGAAAACGTAAGGTGCAACCCGTTTTATACATATCACTGCTCACAATTTCAGCTGCCTTGACTTGTAAGATAATGGAATTGCACGGTTCAATGTAGACTTCTGGTTTTTCAGTGCCACACAGAATGTTTGGTGGGGGGTCTCTTTTGCGGTAAGGTTTCCAGTGATTAGCCAGCTTCAGTGCAAGATCATACAGCTCCTTCATTGTGTACCCAGAACCTACACGGCAAAATGAGTGGAAGACCGATGGTTTCTCACCAGGTGAAGTAGGCTCTGCAACAGCACACAGGAAATGAGATACCATTCCACCACGATGACCTTTACCAAAGTAACCACCAACAATTAAGATGTCAAGCTCATCCATCAAGCCATCAACATATTCTGGCTTAATTTTCAACCAGCCTTCACCACGTTTGTCTGGTTTATAAACAGACAAAGGATCTTTCACCATAATTCCTTCTTCCCTTTGATCTATAGCTTCATTTAAGGCATCAGCCACATCCTTTTTTGTTTTTATTTCAGTTTTCTCCACAATCTGAATGCGCCCTGGCACTGATGTAAAGAGAGTTTGAAGGGTTTCATGTCTTTTTCTGAGAGTTTCATTTGCCAGCTTCTGGTTGTTTACCATTAGCACATCAAAGACACAGAAACAGGTTTGCAATTCTGAATCATCCACCATTCTTTTGATGTCAAACTTGTTCCCCTTCTGCATAAAGGTTTGGGTAATTGGGTTATAGGCCATCATCTCTCCATCAAGAATGCAGTTCTGCAAAGTGCTCTTGAAGATATTGTGAATGAATGGTGTAAGAGACCCTTGCAATGAAGATGCACCAAACTGCTGGCTGTAATCATATCCATTACGAGAAAAATACTTGTAAACATCTCCATCCTTGTGAAGCTGGATACGTTCGCCATCAAGTTTAGTTTCTAAATAGAAACTCTGGTTGTGCATTAACTTTTCAATGTGTTTTATATTAGCAACAGCAGCAAGCATAGGCTTAAAAGGTGAAAACATCATGATGGAGACATCACTGAGAGACACAGTGGGATCATGAAGTTGTCTACAAACTTTCTCAAGATCTGTTGTTACACTGTGAAGCTCTGCTGCATCTGCATGGAATAACTGAAATATAGTTTGTTGACTAATGCCTAATTTCATGTCTTTCAAGATCATACGAATAAGCCATTTTTGTTCCAATGCTGAACTCCGACAGATTAACTGCAACAGGCTCTTTTTGATCAAATCTTTTCTCTTGGCAGCATTATTAAGTGCAATCGAGTCCAAGTGCTCATTTACCTCCTGAATAGTTAGTGTGCCTTTATTTGGACACCTTTGTTTCAGAACAAAATATGCAATAACGGCAAAGTCCCCTGCCTCCCCATGTGAGCTGGTTGGAGCTCTATAGTTTAGGAGTTTAAGAGCATCTTTTCCATCTTTTGGCAAACCAAGAACATCAATGTAAAGTTTTGCAAGCATTGTCTCTTTTATTCCGTATGCCATCCTTTCCCTCTCAAGCTGAGGAAGAATCAGACGCAGTGCTGGGTAGAAGGAGTCAGTGGTGTTTAAATCATTCTTGTGAAGGGTGTTATGGAACTTTCTCCATGAATCCAGGAAGTCTTTGAAATACTTATTTTTATCAGGTCTGGACCTGGTCTTCTGTATTTTGTCTAACGTTAAACACAGATCACAAAAAGGCACTTCAGTGGCTACAGTCTTTACCAGTGAATTATCTGATACAGATGTTGCAGACATGATGAATCTGTGATGATACTGCAAAGGTGTAACCTACCAATTCAAAAAAGAGAATGGTTTGAAAATGCGAGTTTTCAAAGTCAAAGTGAATAAACACAGAAAAATCTAATTTAGCCAGCCTGGTTTTAAATGTATATATTACATTTATGTGTCATAGACTTTTTATTTGACCATCATGATTTTCATGGCTCTCGGTGACAATGGGATAGGATTTTCCCCATTATAAAGTTACCTGTCACACATGCATGCCTGCAGCTGTACACTTTATCATTAGCTGCAGATTCTAATACTAATAGCATTGCTAAAGCACTCGAGGGAAATTTCCTTTATGCTAATTTTCTTTAAGCAACGCTAAATACTGAACAGATATTTCTATATAATATATAGACATTTAGATATAGACCATGAGAACACAGTGCTGGTGAGTAATCAGTGCAATGATGTTTTTGCTATTTTCAGGATTCGTGAACCAACTGCATTTTGCCACCATTTTATTTTTTTTCAGATTGCTGTATTTGTAGAGTTTGTTTCCTCTTCTCCTATTTCTATATAATATATAGACATTTAGATATAGACCATGAGAACACAGTGCTGGTGAGTAATCAGTGCAATGATGTTTTTGCTATTTTCAGGATTCGTGAACCAACTGCATTTTGCCACCATTTTATTTTTTTTCAGATTGCTGTATTTGTAGAGTTTGTTTCCTCTCCTCCTATTTCTATGTTCTCAACTTTGTGTCCTTTCACCATCTTAATTACTGCTGTGTTCTTTTATGTTTTTCCTTCACCTCAGTTATTTATATCTACAACAGTTTTCTCTTAGGCTGTTTGTAAATATTAATCCCATTATCTCCCTCTCCATGACCAGAATGTCTGTTGATTCTCTCTCCTCTCTGACATTTGCCTGCTTGGAACTTTTTTTTTTAAATACTGGGTCAGCTGTCTATAACAATGGTTTTGTTCAATATACTTTACAATTTAGGTCATTAAGTTACTTAGATAATAAATAGCATTGCTAAATATGCTTGAATCTGTTCCACAAATACCCACAATGTATTAAAGCAATACTTTATTTCTAATTGGCTGATTCAACATACTATTGTTTTGCAATTTTACATTAGCAGATCACATGAGAAAAGTATTGAGACAGGAAAAGGCGAACTAGTCCAACTGGTCTGGTTCCATGCTGTTGTGGTGACTCGTTTCAGAATACCAACACTCCCTGTCCACACAGAGCCATGTAATCTCCTCAGAGGTGTGAAAAAAAACCCCAGATAAAAGCCTAGACCAATTAGAACATCAATGAAATATGTTAAAAAAGCTTATTTTTCTACAGCGAAAGCAGAAATGAACCATCTGACAGTAATCTATCAAATGTTAAAAGTACCCTATTACAGTAATCTTAGAATGTAATTTCTTGCAGATCTTTTATCATGCATGTTGTTACGACCAGGTGAGGAAGAGGTCTAGGGTTCCCTTTCAGCCTCCCCCTGGTCTTACTGTAACAGGGTTTTATTTTTAAACACTGTTTATAGCTCCCCCTTGGTGAATCCTAATTCACCGCTTTCCAATTATAAGGCAAAGAAACGAGCATAGGTTCTCTTAGGTTTAAAGAAGATGAAATTTTATTAAACTTAAACTATAATTCGGTTGACGCCTATGGATACATGACGCGCCCACGCTAGCATTCATACGTGATACACACATGCAAGTAGAGACAGAAAAGAGTAGAAGAAAAATAAAGTGGAAAGGTTTGAGGCAACATCTGAACAGTTTTTGTTACGGGTCTTCGAACTCACTGTAAAGTCCTTTTTTGTAGGTAGGTCTTGCTTTTCGTTGGGACCCAGTATTCTTCTTAAACCTTGTTCACTGTAGGAGACTTTTCTCTCTTGGGGTTCATGTGTCTTCAGTCGGTTTTTGGAGTTCCGTGAGAAAGAGATGGGAGCAGACAGGCAGGCAGGAGAAAAGGTCTGCTTCAGTCCAGGAGCATTCTGCTTTCTGCCAGTTCAAACACTGTCGCTCCAATTTAAAACTCTCAGTTCAAACTCTGCAGCAATCAGTTAGTCATGTGACTAACTGGTCTGACCACATCTGTTTGTGGATTGAATTGGAGCAGGGAGTAGCTCCTTTGTCTACAAGCACTGTCTGTTAATATGCAAAAATGTCTTTCCAGCCAGGGGCCTGGCAACCCCTTGTAGCAGGCCTTCTCTTCTTCTCAGCAACAATTTGAAATTTAATGTCCATGTGGCAAAATTAATGTGCCTCATTCTTGTGAGGTGGGGGCCTGCATGACAATGTGTATCAGATTTTGGATGACACTGGTAGATTCAACACAACGTACACTATTGAAAATAAAGATCCTCCATCATATTGACTGTGTTGTAAGACTAAACTGGAATTAGAAAGCTTCCTTAAGAGCACTGAGATTATAGTACATTGGTACTACATTTTCCATTAATTGCTCCAACTGGGGACAGTACATTCACTAAAGGAATGTGTTTAAAACTTCATGTCAATTACAAATACATTACTTTGGGGTCAAAATTGGTCCTAGCAAACAACGCCAGTAAGTGACAATTGTTAAAAGTTGTGTAACAAAAGCACTGGACCAGCTGTACTTTAAAATACATTTTAAATCTGTTAACTAAAATCAATTTCCTCTCAGCCAAGCTATTATAATTAGAAATCATACTTCATCTAAAAGAACAAAGACCTTAAGATACAAAACACAAACTTGTTTGTAGCTTATAAAGAACAGCAACAATTATTTTTCTCCAATTCATTTCAGTCAGCCACTGCTAGCTTACAGCCTGTGGAGCGTCAACTATTGAAATCTTTGTGATTTTTAAGTGGTGCACTTCTAGTAATGAAAGGGAGATAGTAGGAGTTCTATTTCATGAGTTTTTCTTCCAATTCAAACTTGTTTCATAAGAGCTCCTTGCCTCTGAACAATCACACTTGGTAGACTATCCCAGTAATCAATCACCCTCTGTAAATTTTGAGACTACATTGGAGATAGAAAGACCTGCCTATTCCTTTGCCACTTGTCAGGTTTTTTCTCAGCTGCATCAATGTTGGGCTCTCTTGGTATACATGTCAGCTGTACTGGCAGAACATCAACTCAAGTATAGTATATGGGATTTTGCTTTTAAAGTTATCTCAGGAAAACCTGAACAGCTTATGCTTTCTGCTGTTATGAGTTTCATACAGCAAAAACACCGGTTAGTCCTAAACATTGGCCTCCCTGGGAAAATGTTCCATTGGAGTGAATGGGACTTACAAACAGCAAGTTTTAGTTATGTTATAAATGGCCTCCATTCAATCATAAAAAATTTTCGTTACAGCTAGGTGCTATAATGTCTAAGTTGAGTCCTTTTAGTCAGAAGTGCTAGGTTCGGGAACATTTACACTATAACTTCAACAAGGTTACGCTTGTCTAGTGGAAATCCAGAGTTAAGGCCCATTCTGCCTCTGAAGCAGAGGGAGCCCTGTTGCTTACCAATACCACAGTTGTAGTGCTTGTCAAAAAAAAAAATCACATGAAGTTCATACCTTCCACAAGACATCTCTAGACATTTTCTAGTGTGTTTAACATTAAACCCCTGATTTCAAAAAAGGCAACAGCTTGAAATTATACAGTCTGCTTTAATCACAAAGCTGGCCTATTACTAACACTGCAACTGAGCAGCCTGGCCGTTTTCACAAGATTCAATTTGAACGCCGCTGTGATTGTGTGAATAACAATTCGGTTTTAAATCATTAAAGGGGAACTACTTTATCTGACAGTGCAATAAGAGCTTGCCTTAATGTGGTGCCTTCAATGTAGTAAAAAAATCCTAAGACGCTTTGCAGGAGTGCATTTAGACAAAATTTTTGACACTGAGCCAAAGGAGGAAATATTAGGATAAGTTGTCAAAAGCTGGGTCAGAGAGAGATGGAACATTTATTACACTTTAGCAATTATTCAAGATCAGATTGAATTTAAAATAAAAAGACTGAAAATAGTCCACAAAGCACATCCCACATACTGAATATTGTGGCTACTACAAAGAAATGCCCTGTTTTATCGTAATCTAATATATTTAATACTGATAATGGGAGACTTCAGTGCCAAAGTGGGATCTAACTGGACTGCATTGGATGGAGCTATCGAAAGTTTGGATTTGGAGAGGGAAATTAAAAAGGGGAATGGATACTTTGCTCTTGCCTAAGTAATAATCTGATTATGGCGAACACAATGTTCCATCAAAGAAAGACACAAAAAAGTAGACTTAGTTGTCACCTGACAGGCAGACAAGAAGCACAATTAATATAATTGTAAACTTCAGAGACAAGTACAAACACTCTGCGGATGAGGAATAGCATAAAAAATGGAACATTAGGAACTGCAGAGCAAGTATTGTGTATCAAAAACAACACTAAGAAAGATAAATGGATAACTGAAGTAGCCCGGTAGTAGAGTGAAAAATTGCAAGGTTAAAGCAAACATAAAAGTAGATCCTAATAATGAGGACTAAATACAAAAGGTTAACGAGAAAATAAATTACACCAGAAAAAACAAAACACAGCTTTTATATCAGAAGATAAGACAGCAAACACTTCAAATAGCTACAGGGATTGAGGATAAATAGGAGAGGAAGAAGTGGTGGAAAGAATATTTTGAAGATCTATACAATGTATGCAGCAAGATGAATCAGACCTGGATAATTTCAGGGATTTTTTTGGAAGAGGAAGTAAAAATTTATTTTGAACTGTGGGTGCTTAGAATTTCAACAGTATTTAAGCAAAGCAAGGGTGGGTTGGCAGGGTAGGAAAGAACAAATGGAAGGGCTGAGATAGAGTGGTAGGTTAAATGACAAAAGGAATGATAGTGCAAAGCATAAAGAGATGGTAATGGGTCAAATAAAGAAACAAAAGATGTGTCCTGAGGTGTAACTGGGAACAGCAGAATCACCAACAACTGCTGCAGTTAAAAAAAAGGGGCAGAGGTTATGATCTGAAATTGTTGAACTCAATGATGAATCCGGCTGTAAACAGTTCAGTTGAAAGATGAGATGCTGTTCCTCGAGCTTGCTTTGAACTTCATTGGAACAGTGTAGGAGACCAAGGACAGAAAGGTCACAGTGGAAGTGAAGTGGGGAATTAAAATGATGGGGTGAGTAGGAACTCAGACTCATACTTGCAGACTGAATGGAGATGCTCTGCAAAGTGACTATCCAACTTGCGTTTGGTCTCCCCAGTGTAAAAGAGTCTTCATTGTGAGCAGCGAATATAGCAACTAAATTGAAATAAGTACAAGCAAATCACTGTTTCACCTGGAAGTAGCGTTTGGGGCACCGGACAGCAACTATTGGTGGTGATTCTGCTTTAATCATTTACACTTCCTATTTTCTTTTTGTCTGTATAATCAACCCTTTTGTCACTTAACCTCTCTCACCTTCCGCCTAATTGCAGACCTTCCCGCTTGTTCTTTCCTCAGCTCCCCCAATTTCCCTGCTTTGCTTAAAAACTGTTACATCTCTAAGCACTCCCAGTTCCGACGAAGGGTCACTGACCTGAAACGTTAACTAGGTTTCTCTCTCCACAGATGCTGCCAGACCTGCTGAGTGTTTCCAGCATTTTCGGTTTTTATTCCGGATTTCCAACATCCACATTATTTATAGTCATTATGGCACAGGAGGCAGCCATTTGGCCCATCAAGTCCATGCTGCTTTCTGTAGAGCAATCCAGTCAGTCCCAATCCCTACTCCATCCCTCTAGCCCTGCAAGCTTATTTCCCTCAAGTGTCCATCCAATTTCCTTTTTGAAATAACTGATGTTAGGGGTATTGCGTACTAAAGCAGGGAAGTTATTCTGAATCTTTATAAAGCTCTGGTTAGGCCCCAACTATAGTACTGTGTCCAGTTCTGGTCCCACACTTTAGGAAGGATATGAGGGTGCAGCGAAC
This sequence comes from Heterodontus francisci, assembly GCF_036365525.1. Lineage (NCBI taxonomy): Eukaryota > Metazoa > Chordata > Chondrichthyes > Heterodontiformes > Heterodontidae > Heterodontus > Heterodontus francisci. Next base: position 110,370,586 of record NC_090376.1, read on the forward strand.
ATTTACCTGAATGGTGTCAGGGATCAGGGATTTTACCTACAAGGTTAGATTGGAAAATCTGGAGTTGCTCTTGGAGCAAATGAGATTGAGGGGAGATTTAATAGAGGTGTACAAAATTATGACCGGTTTAGATGAGGTGCCCATCCAACTTCCTTTTTGAAATAACTGATGCTCTCTGCTTCCACCACCTTTGTAGCTATTGTCACTCGCTGCATAAAAAAAATGTTCTTCCTCACATTCCCCTACATCTCTTGCCCAAAACCTTAAATCTGTGTCCCTGGTCCCTGTACCATAAGCTAATGGGAACTGGTTCTCTTTGTCTACCTCATCTAAACCGGTCACAACTTTGTACACCTCTACATCAGTGGCGTAACTACGTCACATCAAAATTGTTTATGAAGGTATGATTATCCCCATATTATTATATGGAACTAAGTACTGGAATGAGAAAAGTTGAAGTGAAAAAAATAACAGCAGCGATGAGTTAGTTAGAAGGAATACTAGGGAGTATCCAGGAAGCAACGAATCAAGAATTATCAAATAACATGACCGAGACAAAAAACAACACGTCTACAGACGATCTAATAAAAAATGGACTGGTGGTTTGGATACATTTCAAGAATAAAGAGTTAGACTAACTCTGCATAGAAGTACATGGTACAAGAAGCTAAGGAACATCAAGGAAGCACCTGACAAACAACTGTCAAGAAGGGACACGGATGACCGAAATGTCCAGACTGGTTCAGAACCAATAGTAAAGTGAATTCATAGGGTACTATTGTCCTTGCACCTAAATGGACAGATCCTTAATGGGGAAAACGACTTTTGCCTTCCGGGGTCAGTGCCCGGTTCGAAATAAATCTTTGGGAGCAACCCATGAAAAATATAAATACTGGATGGCCCAGGGCGTGAGGCACCCAGACCGAGGAAGCTCACCTTTCCAGAATATTCTGCAGACTCCGACCACTGACTCCGCAGCCGCACTCTGACCCCCGCTCTCTGCTCCGCAGGCGCACTCTCACCCTCGCCCCCAGCGCGCCGGATTCTGGGAGAGTGAAAGCTCGCGGCGCCGCTGTGTTGTCATTTCCGGTCTCTCGCTGCCCACTGTGCTGATGGAGTCTGTGTGAGTGAGAAGGGGGTGGATTGTCCCGGACAGTGATGAAGGTCGGTTTTTTTTTAAATTATAAAAGCTGCGGGTGGGTGGTGGGAATAAGTGCGAAGCGACAGGATTTTTCCCACCCTCTAATTTCTGTCCGGTGGTGTTAACGGACGGCACAGGGGGATGACTATGTATGAATGTTACCTGGAATCACCTCAGCAACGCCTGCCGGTTCGGCCAGCAGCCCCGCATTGGCCGTGGTCAACCGCCAGGATTACAAGGGGACCGACCCGGGGAGGTACTCCCACTCAATCCCGCGTACAAGAGTGAAGCTGAGATCCTGTTCTACTTTGTGAGTGAACGTTTAGTTTAGGCGTAACCCATTCTACTGAATTTTAATTAGATGATTTTCAAAATGTCAGCTGAGGAAGTGTTGCTGGGAGTGGGGGTTGGGTCAGTATGGAAATATGGTAAGGTAAGTTAGTATTCGAACTCACACAAACGGAATTGATTCCATGTAGTGTGCTTTTTCTAGAAGTGCTTTATTGACATACTAAAATGGTTTCCATTGTCTCGAAGAAATAGGGCAGGCTTCCAGTTCTTCGGCGATATTTGTTGTGTATCCCCTTAAAACCTGTTCCAGAGGAGGAGAGTGAGATATGGGTGTAACGTCTAATGTCATTACTGATGGTTTGTTGATACTCAGGTGGTGAGGGGGAAGGCTGCATAGTCTGGTAAAATATTTTTTTAAGAAAATAAGATAAAGGTGATAAAGATAAAGAAATTTTATTTTTTAAATTTTAATTTTTGATAAAGACCAGTACTTTATTTGTACTTCTGGGAATGCAAACGTGGTGTATTCTTTTAAATGGCTCTCGAAGAATAGTGTGCAAAACTCTACCTATCTCTTATCTAGTAAATATTTAAAAGTATTTATTAAAAGCTTTTTATACAGAAAGTTTGTTTAATATTTTATATTTCTTGATGGAAACTTTTGACATGATGGCTTGTAATGGTTAAGGTGCGGATGAGATTGCTGTCTCCAGTAAATGACAATCGTGGGTTTTATGTTTATGGAGAATTTCCAACAAACACAAGTATTTGAAAATCTAATCCCCATGTCTCTTTTATTGTTGTAGTAGGAAATGCAGTGTTAAGAAAGACTTGCATTTACATAGCGCCTTTCATGACCGCCAGATGTCTCAAAGTGCTTTACAGCCAATGAAGTACTTTAGAAGTGTAACCACTGTTGTAATGTAAGAAACAGTGGCCAATTTGTACACAGCATGTTCCCACAAAGAACAATGTGATGATGATCAGATAATTTTTTTGTTATATTGATTGAGGGATAAGTATTAGCCAGGCCGCTATGGATCGCTCCGCTGCTTTTCTTCGAAATAGTGCCGCAGGATCTTTTACATCCACTGGATGGGGCCTCAGTTTAATATCTCATATTAAAGAGAGCACCCTTCAGCACTGCATTGGAGTGTCAGCCTTGATTTTTGTTGTCAAGCTCTGGGGTGGGACTTGAACCTGGAACCTTGTGACTCTGAGAGAAGAGTGCTACCAACTGAGCCACGACTAACACTAAGAAAGGGTGTAATATTGCTAATACAAGCTGGAATACACTCTATAAAAAATAATTCTGTATTCCTCCGTGACTGAGAATGTTGTTTAGGTACTTTGGAATATATAAACATTAACTTGTTTCTGCTGGTTAATCAGTGCAATCCTGGTGGAATCAACCCAATCAGCGCAACAGATCATGGAATTTCAAAGGCAAGTTACTTCCCAAACCACTTATGTTCATGGTTTCCCTGATCTGTTATGCTGGTTTACCGGAATCAGGCCCCACATGCAAAACTGGCCACATTTCCAGGCTGAAATTGAGAGATTCTGCCAGTTGTGCTGGTTCGGGAAGGCTCTACAAATTGCTCACATATTCTTCGGCACACAGGCACTAATAGGCACATTTTAAACATTTCCCATTTCAAGTATTTAATTTACTAAGAAACTGACTAGTCCACACCAATGTAACTACTAAATGCTTCATTGCAATTTTTGTCATTTTCAATGATTTTAAAGTAAGAACTTCATAGTTGGAGCACTGGATGCCCATAATAAAAATGCTTATTTTTGGTGATAAAGCCATTTTTCAACTGTAGTAATCAAACTGTATGAGGTTACTATTCTTAAATAGATCAAGGAATACTTTTGAATGGAAAGAAAAAAATATGCTTTATTGCTGTGCTCCGTTGAGCTGGTTCATGGAAGGTTTTCTGTTTGTGATTATGCACATGGATTTTTACCAGAAAATTGAAGTCTAACCTAACCAGTGCAATTTCCTGATTACGCCAAAGTGGAAACTCTAGCCCAAGGAGTTCAGTTTAGATTTTTTAAATTTAGATTTAGAGATACAGCACTGAAACAGGCCCTTCGGCCCATCGAGTCTGTGCCGACCATTAACCACCCATTTATACTAATCCTACACTAATCCCATATTCATACCACATCCTCACCTGTCCCTATATTCCCCTACCTATACTAGGGACAATTTATAATGGCCAATTTACCTATCAACCTGCAAATCTTTTGGCTGTGGGAGGAAACTGGAGCACCCGGAGGAAACCCACGCAGACACAGGGAGAACTTGCAAACTCCACACAGGCAGTACCCAGAATCGAACCCGGGTCGCTGGAGCTGTGCGGCTGTGGTGCTAACCACTGCACCACTGTGCCGCCCAATTAATACAGTACTTCAGTTTGAACTTTAGATCTGTATGAATAGTGTTAAAGTATTCTACTTCATAAGTTGTTTTTGCACTGTGGGACACCTTCATGAATTAGGAGATTTTTAAAATTTCTATCTTGTATATTAGCTTTTTTCAATACCTACTAGTGTGCCAATAGTAATATCAAACAGAAGAACATAATACCTGTGTGAAATTTGTACATGTGCACAAGCTGAGACTGATGAGATCATAAGAAATAGGAGCAGGGGTAGGCCATTTGGCCCTTCAAGCCTGCTCCGTCATTCAATAAGATAATGGCTAATCTGATTGTGGCCTTAACTCAACTTTCTTACCTGCCCCCAAGAACCTTTGACTCCCTTGTCAATCATAAGTCTCTCACTCAGCCTTGAATATTATATTCAACGACCCAGCCTCCCCTGCTGTCTGGGGAAGAGAATTCTAAAGATTAATAACCCTCTAATTAAACAGAGTCCACTTTGTACACGGTGCAAGCTGCATGATAGCATCTGTCTTGCACATACTTGCAGTAACTGTACAAATACTGGCATTCTAAGTTTAACTGTAAACAGAGCTTCAAATTTCAACACAAGCTGGTCAGCCAAGAGAAGAAATTCCTCCTCATCGCCATGCTTATTTTGAAACTGTGCCCCATAGTTCTAGATTCCCCCACGAAGGGAAATATCTTCTCAGCATATACCCTGTCAAGCCCCTCAGAATCTAATTCTGCAGGAGTGTCTGCTGATCATTATTTAACTGTCTACACCAAAATGAACCATGAAAGAAAGTCGACAACAAAATACTGCAGATGCTAGAGATCTGAAATAAAAACAGGAAAAGCTCAGCAGGTCGGGCAGCACTTGTGGAGAGAGAAACAGAGTGAACATTTCAGGCTGGTGATCTTTCATCAAAATTGGGAAAAGTTAGAACTGTAACAGGTATTTAACGAGTACAGGGATGTTTGGGGGAGAACAAAAGGAAAAGTGTGAGATAGGGTGGAGGGCAGCAGACATTAAATTACAAAAAAGGATGATGGTGCAAGGTAAAAGATGGTAATGGTATAAGTAAATAAACAAAAGATGAGTCTAGGGAAAGTGTAAATGGGAATCATCACCGACAGCAGAGATTATAATCTGAAATTGTTGAACTATAAAGTGTCTAATCGGAATATGAGGTGCTGTTCCTCAGGCTTGCATTGAGCTACATCGGACCAGTGTTAGAGATCGAGGACCCAGAGGCCAGAGTGGGTGGAGAATTAAAATGGCATACAACCAGGAGCTCGTGATCACACCTTCAGATGTTCTGTGTAAAATCTGGAGTTTGCTTTAATTTAATTGTAAGATTTAGGTCAATTGCAATTACAGTCTAAGTTGGAAGAGCAGGTCTAAAAGGGACTTGCAGCTCAGACTAACTACAAAACCTCACGGGTATGAAGGTGCTTTCACAAGCTTCACAGACTTTATTACGTTTTCCACAATAAGCACAAAATCGTGATACTTAGCAAAGGGCAGTGGTCAACAGTTGCGTTTACAATGGTACGCTGTTCCTCAACCTCCGGTTAACTGCGGCGCCTTGTCTCTTCATTGAAATCTGTCTTATGTTATCTTCTTAATTCATGCACGCTTTTGGGGTCGAATAAGTTCTTAATTTGTACACCTTTCCCAGCTTGGCTCTGTGCCATATTAGGAGAACCTCATTTCTGTTCATCTGATTGGTCAGCCATTACCTAACTGCTCTTCCATGATGGTACTTTGAGCTTGCTTTAAGACATTGTCATTTAGTGTGTTTGGGGGGGGGGGGGGGGCTCCAGATTCTAGCTTCCTTGACTCTGAATTCTTTCACAAAAAGTCATATCTTAATCTGGTGCCACCCTGCTGTGCCTATTTAACCACAGTGACCACTTAATAGGATTGATATGCACTTATCTTGTTTCATACCTTCATGACCAGACACAGATTATTTACAGTTTTTTTACTAGTTAAAAAGCTAACTGTCTCCCTGGGGTAATCCACAATCTAACGACTTGTAAATAAAGGGTCTCAATGTGTCATGACTTGTCCAGAACTTGAGCTAACATCATGCTTTGTGGTTGTTACATACAGAATATAAATATAACCGTTCTACTTAAGGATATGACAACTAAGTTCTAACAGTCCTAAAATAAAATCGCGCAGGACATGCGCGATGCCAATACCCTCGAAGAACAAGGGTAACCGCGGTGACTGCAACAACTAACATGGAATCTCCCTGCTCAGCATAGTGGGGAAAGTCTTCGCTCGAGTCATTTTAAACATGCTGCAGAAGCTGGCGAAGCGTGTCTACCCTGAGGCACAGTGTGGCTTTCGAGCAGAGAGATCCACCATTGGCATGCTGTTCTCCCTTCGTCAGCTACAGGAGAAATGCCGCGAACAAGAGGCCCCTCTATGTTGCTTTCATTAATTTCACCAAAGCCTTTGACCTCGTCAGCAAACGTGGACTCTTCAGACTACTAGCAAAGATCGGATGTCCAACAAAGCTACTAAGTATCATCACCTCATTCCATAACAATATGAAAGGCACAATTCAGCATAGCAGTGCCTCATCAGACCCCTTTCTTATCCTGAGTGGCGTGAAACAGGGCTGTGTTCTCGCACCCACACTGTTTGGGATGATCTGCTCCCTGCTCTCTCGCATGCTTTCAAGTCTTCAGAAGAAGGAATTTTCCTCCACGCAAGATCAGATGGCAGGTTGTTCAATCTTGCCTGTCTAAGAGCGAAGACCAAAGTACGGAAGGTCCTCATCAGGAAACTCCTCTTTGCTGACAATGCTGCATTAACATCCCACACAGAAGAGTGTCTGCAGAGACTCATCGACAGGATTGCGGCTGCCTGCAACAAATTTGGTCTAACCATCAGCCTCAAGAAAATGAAAATCATGGGACAGGACGTCAGAAATGCTCCATTCATCAATATCGGTGACCACGTTCTGGAAGTGGTTCACGGGTTCGCCTACCTAGGCTCAACTATCACCAGTAACCTGTCTCTCTGCAGAAATCAACAAGCTCATGGGAAAGGCATCCGCTGCAATGTCCAGACTGGCAAAGAGTGTGGGAAAATGGCACACTGACACGGAACACAAAAGTCCGAGTGTATCAAGCCTGTGCCCCCTCAGTACCTCGCTCTACGGCAGCGAGGCCTGGACAGCTTATGTCAGCCAAGCGCAACGTCTCAATTCATTCCACCTTCGCTGCCTCCAGAGAATTGTTGGCGTCAGGTGGCAGGACCGTATCTCCAACACAAGTCCTCGAGGTGGCCAGCATATACACCCTACTAAGCCAGCGGCGCTTGAGATGGTTTGGCCATGTGAGCCACATGGAAGATGGCAGGATCCCCAAGGCCACGTTGTACAGCGAGCTCGTCACTGGTATCAGACCCACCGGCCGTCCATGTCTCCGCTTTAAAGACATCTGCAAATGCGACATGAAGTCCTGTGACATTGATTACAAGTCGTGGGAGTCAGTTGCCAGTGATCGCCAGAGTTGGCGGACAGCCATAAAGGTGGGGCTAAAGAGTGGCGAGCCGAAGAGACTTCGCAGGAAAAAAGACAAAAATGCAAGGGGAGAGCCAACTGTGTAACAGCCCCGGCAACCAATTTTATCCTCAGCACCTGTGGAAGAGTCTGTCACTCTAGAATTGGCCTTTATAGCCACTCCAGGCGCTGCTTTACAAACCATTGACCACCTCCAGGCGCTTACCCATTGTCTCTCGAGACAAGGAGGCCAAAGAAGAAGAAGATAATATAAACTCAATCCTACATCAGTCACTATACTCCATTCCCTACCAAAATCACCAGAAGGCTTTCTGCTTCTTCTTGAACAGACGCTCACCGTCTCCAGCCCCCACCACCCTCCAGGTCTGGCTGAACTTGTTCTCCCATTGAACAACTTTTCATTTGACTCCAGTCACACATATAAAAGGTGTTTTTTTTTTTGTGGGAAACTCTAGTGGTCTTAGCTATGCCTGCTTTTTCTTGGCATATGTGGACAGTTCTGTGTTCCCGTCCTACTCCGGTCCCCTTCCTCATCCCTTTTTTGATACATTGATGACTATATTGGCATCATTTCCTGCTTTCGCCCAAAATGGAAAATTTCATCAGCTTTGCTTCCAATTTCCATCCTTCCCTCGTCTTCACCTGATCCATCTCTGACTCTTCCCCTTCTTGATTACTTTTGTCTCCATTCTATGAATAGACTAATATCCACCATAAGCCTACCCACTCCCATGGTTACTTTGATAGCACTTTCTCCCACTCCATTTCCTGTAAGGATGCTGTTCCATTCTTCCAGTTTTTCTGACAATGCCATCTCCCATACCAATGCTTCTGATATGTCCTTATTATTTAGCTGAGGATTCACCCCCTTCCCCCACCAACATTTGATAGGTATTGGGGAAGGTCAGATACACAATTAGTAAAAATCTGAGGTGCAAATCCATGTGATCCACCTTTACTGTGCTAAAACACCCACCATCTCATTCTTATTCATCCCTTTTCTCGTTTGGGTTAGTTACAACAAAAAACAGTTTACTGTCTGCAAAGTGTGTTACTAAAAGGCTTATTTCCATATATTATAGAAGTTGGATCCCCATTAATCACTGCTTCACATCAAGTAAATGGTTTCAACAATCTATGCAACAATATCTCCAAACCCTTTCCTACACTGTCTCATGTAGATACAATTTGGTCACGAGTTTTTTTTTAATTCTCCCTCAGTGTCATCACTTTAATGTATGTCAACAATAAATTTAATTTTATTCCTAAATCACTACACTCAAAGGGTTGAGAGTCTTTGGAATTCTCTACATCAATGGGTTGTGGATGCTCCATCATTGAATACATTTTCGACTGGGATAGATAGATTGCTTTCTGGTCTCGCAGGGAATCAAGGGATATGGGGAGTGGGTAGGAAAGTGAATTGAAGCCTAAGATCAGCCATGATCGTATTGAATGGCGGAGCAGGCTCGATGGGCCATATAGTCTACTTCTGCCCTTATTTCTGTGCTCATGTGTTCCTCTTTTTTATGGAAGCTGTCGGGATAAATGGGTCATTTTCAATTTGGCAAACTGTAACTAGTGGCTTGCTACAGGGATCAGTACTGAGGTCTCAACTATTTACCATCTATTTTAATGACTTGGGTGGAGGGGCCCAATGTATCGTAGCCAAATTTGCTACTGATACAAAGATAGATGGAAAATCTAGTTGTGAGGAGGACACAGTCTGCAGAGAGATATAGCAAGGGGCAAATGTTTGGGCAAAAATTTGACATGGGAAATTGTGAGGTGATCCACTTTGGGAAGAATAAAAAAGCAAAATATTAGTTAAATGGAGAAAGACTACAGAATGCTGCGGTACTGGGGGATCTGTGTGCCTTTGTACATGAATCACAAAAATTAGCATGCAGGTATAGCAAGTAATTAGGAAGGCAAATGGAATGTTGCCATTTATTGCAAGGGGGAATTTAGTATAAAATTGGGAAGTCTTGCTGCAACTGTGCAGGGTTTTGGTGAGACCACACCTAGAGTACTGCATACAGTTTTGGTTTCCTTTATTTAAGGAGGGATAAACTTGCATTGGAGGCAGTTCAGAGAAGGTTGACAGGCTGATTCCTGGGGTGAAGGAGTTTCTTATGAGGAAAGATTGAGCAAGTTGGGCCTATACTCATTGGAATTTAGAAGAATGAGAGGTGATTTTTTTGAGATACAGCACTGAAACAGGCCCTTCGGCCCACCGAGTCTGTGCTGACCATCAACCACCCATTTATACTAATCCTATACTAATTCCATATTCTTACCACATCCCCACCAGTCCCTATATTTCCCTACCACCTACCTATCCTAGGGGTAATTTATAATGGCCTTTTATAATTTATAAGGGAAACAATAAGTGAGACAGAGCAACAAAGGATTCGGAGTTTGTTGTACTGTTCGATTATAGATTCCTGCTTCTAAATGAATGTGGTCATTTTATCAAACTCCTTGAATACTGATTTTGGCGTACATATATTGAGCTGAATGTATTGGGGCACCACATTTTGGCCAATTAGCTGACTCAATTTTATAATCCTACAGCTTTAATACCAGTAGAGCTAGCAAGGTCTAAGCTTCTTTTCAAAACAAAAGCTTATTTATCTGTAAAATATTTATTTAGAGGAAGAACTGCAATATATTCAGTCCCCTGTTCGGGGGGATAAATTTTTTAAACAAGGAAGTCTTTATGGAGATCTTTTTGTCAAAAACTTTGTTTTGTTAACATAGTTTAAGACATTAAATTGATAATGCAATGTTTTAGCCATTTAGAAATGTACTTGAGATTTTTTGTTGGATAGTAAGTTGCTGGAAAATTGTGAAATAGAGCCTGTAATTACAGTCATAGACAACAGATGTTTGGATCAGTAACCAACAGAAATCCACAATATAACCATTAATCCTCCAATGTAACTGAAAATGGATTTTTGTGCACAAGTATTTTCAATGCAGGTTGCTCAAAGATTTGTGAGCATGGGAAGGGTGTAGTGAGCGTGCATTGGAATTGGCTTGAAATGAAATTTAAAGTAAGAACAAAATTGCATTTTTATAGTGCTTTTCACAACATGACACTCCAAACCACTTTCCAGCCAATGAATTTACTGGTCCATCAAACTTGTGTTGTCGCTAAATTTAATGGCCTCAGTCAAGTGATGAAGTGCCAATACTGAGCCTGATGGTTATAGCAGGAGTAAATAATGTAATAAAAACAGAAAGACCCTCATCACCCTCTGGGTGAAAAGATTTTTCCTCATTTCCTCTCTAATCCTTCTACCAATCACTTTAAATATATGCCTCCTAGTCACTGACCCCTCTGCTATGGGAAATAGGTCTTTCCCATCTACTCTGTTCAGGTCTCTTGCAATCTTGCACGCCTCAATCAGTTCTCCTCTCAGCCTCTTCTGATCCAAGGAAAACCACTCCAGCCCATCCAATCTCTCCTCATTGCTGCAATTTTCCAGTCCTGGTAACATCCTTGTAAATCTCCTCTGTACCCTCTCTAGTGTAATTACATCCTTTCTGTAATGAGGTGACCAGAACTCCAGCACACAGTACTCAAGTTGTTGCCTAACTAATGTTTTACATAGTTTCAGTATAACTTTCCTGCTCTTCTATTCTGTGCCTCGGCTAATAAAGGAAAGCATTCCATATCCCTTCTTGACCACCTTGTCGGCCTGTCCTGCTACCTTCAGGGATTTGTGGACTTCAAGGTCCCTCACTTCCTCTACACCTGTCAGAATCCTCCCATTTGTCGTGTATTCCTTTGCCTTGTTTGACGACTTCGTGTTGAATTCCATTTTCTATTGAATTCTCTTGGAAATCAAGTTCTTAATGGATGCAGGCCTGAGATATGTGTAGATTTCTCCCTTTATTGAAGATGGTGGGATACTTCTAGCTCTCAGTGCTATATAATAGATGTTGCATTCTGCAGGAGGGCACGTGTTTTTTCTGGCTTGGCTGGAACACAAGCTATTGGGATGTTGCTTCTTTCTCTCTCCCTCTCTTTCTGTCTTTCTTTCTTGCTTTCTTTCCACCACCCTCAGCTGATTTTTTTTTTAATAAGGTAAAGCTGTTATCTCTCACCTCCAGTTACGAGACACTCTGGTCTCTTCCCCATGGTGATTGCACAATAGGCCAGGATGTGGCTACTTCACACTTTGTTTCAGAACAAGACATTCAATTCTGGAATGTTTCAGGATAGGTGTAGGATAGGTTCAGTTGACACCTGTTAGTTTTGCTGATTTGTTCTTTGTCTGTCTTTGTCAGACAGTTTGAATACACAGAAGGCCAATCCCTTTTTCTTCAGTGGCTATTTTGGACCATTGTACGCTTTTTAAAAGAAAGGTTCAATTTTTAATGACAGTCGGTTTTTCATTAACTCTCCAGAGTTAGTCCATGATTGTTGTATCCTCGCACTTCTGGTTTGCGTGACATTGTTCTTCCTTGGCACCATATGAAAAATGTGGGTGTCCTAGCTGAATGTTTGTGTTCACACTGGTGTGTGATTAGAATGTTTTGAAAGTTCAGATTGACTTTTACATGAAATATAGCAAAGATTCAAGATTTTTTGGCCTAGAGTCATGGGTCGACTTTTAAACGAGATCAACATTTACATGAGTCTATCTGGTAGTTCACTCTTGGCTGTTCTTGGTTGCATCAAACTGCAACAAAGAATATCACATGGCTGCAATGGCCCATCACTTTCTTCGGGAAATAGGGATGGGCAACAAATGCTAGTCTTGTCAGTGATGCCCACGTCACAAGAATGAATAATGAAGAAAACACATTGGGTTAAAATTAGCTGTTGAGAGGATTTCAAATTGCAGAAAAATAATTATAGTCTGGGATACAAAAGGATCACTTGCTGAATATTCATAAAATATTCATTTCTCTGCTTAGGTATTCCATTTAGTTTGGCCAGTTTGACACTTTGGTTTTATAGCAGCTTACAACCTGAGCAATGTCTTCTCCAAAAAGTGGCTGCTAACAAAATGTAGTTATAAGGAGTGCAGTTTTTGAATGCTCTTTGTTCAATGGTCTGAAGCGAAGTGAAAGACCAGGCTAAACCAGTGGCTCTGTTCAGTTTCACCATGTAAGAAGCAAGCACCCTTATTTAAGAGATCGATTTTTATAATGAGGATTAGCAAGGAAAATGTCTGTTTTGTGAGGACGTCAGTAGAATTTGTAATTGCTGTGTATATACATTTTTGATCATTCACTTGGTTACTGTTAAGTCATTGGTTATTCTGAGCCACAGTCTGATAGTGCATACTGTCTAATCTACTGACCAAAAATGAGTGGACCATGCAGTGGCGCAGGATACATTCCAGTAAACCACAATATTAGAATTTTTTTTTTAGAACATTGCAGCGCAGTACAGGCCCTTCGGCCCTTGATGTTGCGCCGACCTGTGAAACCATCTGACCTACACTATTCCATTTTCATCCATATGTCTATCCAATGACCACTTAAATGCCCTTATAGTGTGAGGAGTTCTCTGTTTGACCCCGGATCTCATTACCTTCCCAATATCTAAGTAAATGTAAAGGCACACTCTGGTTCATAGGGACCAGCTAATGGGAGTTTTCGATGTTGCTGAATCCAAAGAAATATCTTGTGCAAAAAATCAAAAATGTAACAGATCTATTCAGGAAAGGACGATTCAGTTGGTACTCTTTGAAATTGATTAAAGTAAAATCATTGGAGACCAGTAAACTAATTGTGTAGACCTAAACATAATGTGAATGTGCCTAGAAAGAAATATGGCATTCTGTTCCACAGCAATACTGTAGAATTGCAGTCCTCCACTTAACCAGTAGGGTGTGCTAAAGACCAATGGAGTCTTAATTAGACAAATAATAGATGGTAATGTCAAGCACACAAGAAGTGCAATGATACAAAAATTATGAACTAAATCTGAAGTTATAAAAAACTGACTTTTTCTTTTTAAAAAAAAAATGAACCTTTTTAAAAAGTGAAAAAAGCAGCCATGAGAGAGATGCTGGCAGAAAGGAAAAGAGAAAGAAGAAAAGCAGCATCCAGAAGCTTGCTTCCAGCAAACCAGAAGGCACATGCCTTGCTGTAGAATTCTGCATCTACACTGGACAGCAGTGAACTAGAAGTGATTCACCATTTTCAACTGAACTTTCAACCGAGAGAAATCTACAATCACCTCAGGCCTGCAACCCATGAGGGCTCGATTTCCAAGAGAGTTCAACAGGTTTACGTGACGAATGCGTGAGTGGATGTGGTTGCGACAATTTCGGGATAAGGCATATTGATCAATAAATAATTGATTTTCTGTTTTTTAACGCACAAGAACACAAGAAATAGGAGCAGAAGTAGACCATATGGCCTATTGAGCCTGATCCATCTACAAGAAAGCCTCTCACAGTCTGTTTTTGACAAATGAATCACCAAGGTTAAACACTAATAACAAAAGACAATTGCTGCGGTCAGGTGGGGAGTTGAACAGTGGGAACCACCCACATCCCACCAGTGGTAGTACCGGTGAAGTGACAAACTTGTACATTCAGAACTTGGTTGTTGTTGTATCTCATATTTTACCCTCTTCCTGAAAGCTTTGGCTCAAATTACAGTGCCTGAAAAAAGAAGGATTTGCATTTATATCGTGCCTTTCACAACCTCTGGACATCCCAAAGCGCTTTACAACCGATGAACTACTTTTTAATTGTAGTCACTGCCTGTGTAATATTGTTAATCAGTTTAGAAGAGAACACAATAACAGCCAGGCTGAGGTGGTGCCCAGCACCAAATGAGAGTATACTTAGGAGTAAAGACCCTACTATTTGATATAATAGCTCAAGCTTGTAAATATTAAATCTACCTGTTCCCAATTATAATTGGTCTGTGTAGAAAAATGCAAATATTATTCCTGCCAGTCTATAAGAGATCTGGATTGATTCAGTGTTAGCACTCTGGACTCCAAGTTAGAAGATTTACAGGCTAACCCACACTCTAGGGTTGAAATACCTCATCCAGTCTGACAACTCTGCAGAATGTATGGAGTACTGTAGCATTTGTAACCTTGATTGTCGTACTTAACCCTGAGATGAGTTTCTGGCCACAAACCAGCTCCTTCACCAAGGCAGTTTTTATTTCAACCTTTGTAGCATTGTCTGACTCCACCCCCTCCCTCAGCTCATCTACTGAAATCCTCATCCATACCTTTGCTACTTCTAGGCATGGCTATTTCAACACTCGCCTGGCTGGCCTCCCACCTTGCAATCTCTGTAAACTTGAGATTATCCAAAGATCTGGTGGTATCTTCCTGTTCACCCCTCATTCCTGTGCTCGCTGACTTAAATGGGCACTAGTCCAGCAACGCCTCAGTTTAAAAATTCTCAGCCTTGATTTCAAATCCCTCTATGGCCTCACCCCTTTTTTTTTTATGCATTCATGGGATGTGGGCGTCATGCCAGCATTTATTGCCCATCCCTAATTGCCCTTGAAAAGTTGGTGGTGAGCTGCCTTCTTGAACCGCTGCAGTCCATGTGAGTTAGGTACACTCAGTGCTGTTAGGAAGGGAGTTCCAGGATTTTGACCCAGCGACAGTGAAGGAACGGTGATATAGTTCCAAGTCAGGATGGTGTGTGACTTGGACGGGAACTTGCAGGTGGTGATGTTCCCATGCATCTGCTACTCTTGTCCTTCAAGGTGGTAGAGGTTGTGGGTTTGGAAGGTGCTGTCTAAGGAGCCTTGGTGCATTGCTGCAGTGCATCTTGTAGATGGTACACACTACTGCCACTGTGCGTCGGTGGTGGAGTGAGTGAATGTTTGTGGATGGGGTGCCAATCAAGTGGGCTGCTTTGTTCTGAATGCTGTCGAGCTTCTTGAGTGTTGTTGGAGCTGCCCCCAACCAGGCAAGTGGAGAGTATTCTGTCACACTCCTGACTCGTGCCTTGTAGATGGTGGACAGGCTTTGGGGAGTCAGGAGGTGAGTTACCCGCTGCAGGATTCCTAGCCTCTGATCTGCTCTTGTAGCCACGGTATTTATATGGTTACTCCAGTTCAGTTTCTGGTCAGCGGTAGCCCCTAGGATGTTGATGATGGGGGATTCAGCGATGGTAATACCATTGAATGTCAAGAGGAGATGGACAGATTCTGTCTTGTTGGAGATGGTCATTGCCTGGCACTTGTGTGGCACAAATGTTACTTGCCACTTATCAGCCCAAGCCTGGGTATTGTCCATGTCTTGCTGCATTTCTACATGGACTGCTTCAGTATTTGAGGAGTTGCGAATGGTGCTGAACATTGTGCAATCATCAGCGAACATCCCCACTTCTGACCTTATGATTGAAGGAAGGTCAGTGATGAAGCAGCTGAAGATGGTTGGGCCTAGGACACTGCCCTGAAGAACTCCTGCAGTGATGTGCTGGAGCTCAGATGATTGACCTCCAACAACCACAGCCATCTTCCTTTGCGCTAGGTATGTCTCCAACCAGCAGAGTTTCCTCCCTGATTCCCATTTGACTTCAGTTTTGCACGGGCTCCTTGAGGCCATACTCTGTCAAATGCTGCCTTGATGTCAAGGGCAGTCACTCTCACCTCACCTCCTGAGTTCTGCTCTTTTGTCCATGTTTGAACCAAGGCTGTAATGAGGTCAGGAGCTGTGTGGCCCTGTCGGAACCCAAACTGAGCATTACTGAGCAGGTTATTGCTAAGCAAGTGCTGCTTGATGACACCTTCCATCACTTTACTGATTGAGAGTAGACTGATAGCGTGGTAATTGGCCGGGTTGGACTTGTCCTGCTTTTTGTGTACAGGACATACCTGGGCAATTTTCCTATCTCTGCAACCTGCTCGAGCTTTACAACCCTCAGATCTCTGCGTTCTTCCAATTCTCGCCTCTTCACATCCACAATTTTAGGTGCCCTGCTATTGGTAACTGTACTGTCAGCTACCTATGCTTTAAGCATTAACATTAACTCCCTAAATTTCTCTGCCTCTCTTACCACTTTCTTCTTTTAAAAAGACTCCTTAAAACCTACCTCTTTGACTCAGCTTTTGGTCATCTGTCCTAATATCTCCTATTGTAGCTCGCTTTCAAATGTAATTTGATAACATCTCTGTGAAACACCTTGGGACTTTTTACTATTTAAAGATGCTTTATAAATGCAAGTTGTTTTCTTAAGCCCTTAGATTAGGGAGGGCAAAATTGGCAGGATTCTCACTTGTATCTCTGTTCCATGATCCTGAGTGCTATTATGTGGATGTTTTGAGATGTGGATGTTAAGAACACACAAGGCTTGCATGTTTTACTTGCCTTCTGAGCTTGAGTAATCTGGCAGCATGCACTGATCAGGCTGTCATATGAAGAATTGGTCATTGAGAGTGCCTGATGACTGTGGAATTATATAGTAGCAAGGAGTTAATGCCTTCACAATATGAGGAGCGGAGAAAATTGGCAGAAAACAGAATAAGAGCCTGAAGATTTTAGGGTAAGATCCATGTCGGAATCAACGATATAGGAAAGATCAGGGAAGTGGATCTAACAATGGAGTATCAGGAGCCAGGAACTAAATTAAAAAGCAGGACCTTGAATAGTGATCTTGAGGTTATCATCCGAGCCATGCACTAATTGGTATAGGGACAAACAGGTCAGGAAAGTACAGACATGGCTGAAGGATTGATGTCACCCTACTACTTAAGGGAGGGAGAGAGAAAGGGAATTACAGACCTGTTAGCCTTACACCAGTAGTAGGGAAGATGCTGGAATCTATTCTAAAGGATGTGACGAATGGACACTTGGCTAATGACCTGAGTGGGCATAGTCAACATGGATTTATGAATGGGAAATCATGCTTGGCAAATCTACTAGAATGCTTCGAGGATGTAACTAGTAGAGTTGATGAGAGGGAGCCAGTGGATGTGGTTTATTTGGCTTTCGACAAAATTCCACATAAGAGATTAGCATGTAAAATTTAAAGCGCATGGGATTGGGTGTAGTGTATTGTGATGGATAGAAAATTGGTTGGCGGACAGGAAACCGAGTAGGGATAAATGGGTCTTTTATCAAATGACAGGCAGTGACTCGTGGGGTATCGCAGGATCGGTGCTAGGACCCCAGTTATTCACAGTATATATTAATGATTTCGATGAGGGAACTAAATGTAATATCTCCAAATTTTCAGATGACAAAACTGGGTGGGAGGGTGAATTGTGAGGAGGGTGTAGAGAGGCTTCACAGTGATTTGGACAAGTTGAGTGAGTGGACAAATGCATGGCAGATGCAGTATAATATGGATAAATATGAGGTTATCCACTTTGGTAGCAAAAATAGGAAGGCAGATTATTATCTGAACGGCTATAAATTGAGCGAGGGGAATATGCAGCGAGACCTGGATGTTCTCGTACGCCAGTCGCTGAAGGTAAGCATACAGGTCCAACAGGCGGTAAAAAAGGCAAATGTTATAGAGGGAGTGCAGCGAAGGTTTACCAGACTGATTCCTGGGATGGTGGGATTGACGTATGAGGAGAGATCGAGGTGGTTAGGATTATATTCAATGGAGTCCAAAAGAGTGAGGGAGGATCTCCTAGAAACCTATAAAATTCTAACAGGACTTGACTGGGTAGATGCTGGAAGGATGTTCCCAGTGGTGGGGGGAGTCCAGAACCAGGGGTCATCGTCTCAGGATACGGGGTAAACCTTTCAGGAGATGAGAAATATCTTCACCCAGAGAGTGGTGAACCTGTGGAATTCGCTACCACAGAAAGCAGTTGAGGCCAAAACATTGCATGTTTTCAAGAAGGAGTTAGATATAGCACTTGGGTCTATAGGGATCAAAGGGTATGGGGCGAAAGCGGGAACAGGCTACTGAGTTGGATGATCTGCTATGATCATAATGGTGGAGCAGGCTCGAAGGGCCAAATGGCCTACTCCTGCTCTTATTTTCTGTGTTTCTATGTTTGATGAGCCTGTTGGAGTTTATGGAGGATGTTACTAACAGAATTGATAAACAGGAGTCAGTGGCCTTAGTATAATTGGATTTTCAGAAGGCTTTCGATAAAGTTCCTGTCCTGCTAGGTCCCCACCTGCCAAGAATGAGGCACACTAATTTTATCATGGGCATTGATTTTAAACTCTTGTTGGAGTGAAGAAAAGACTTGTTAACCAGATCAGTCGTGGCTGGGAAAGACATTTGCATATTAGCAGACGGTGATTGGAAGGACAAAGGATCATTCCCTGACACATTCAACCCCAATGTACCTTGATCACCAGGGATTTTGTGTAAGAGGAGCATTCCAGAGACTACTAAGGCGATACAGTCCAAGATGTGGTCAGACCAGTTAGTCACATGACTAGCCTGGTTGGCAACCTGGGTTTTTCTAAATTGTACAAACTGTTTGAACTGAGAGTGTTTGTTTGCTCCTGGACTGAGAAGATCTCTCCTGTCTACTCCCATCTCTTTCTCACAAGCCTCTGAATCCACTGAAGACACATGAATCGCAAGAGAGGAAAGTCTCCAACAGCAAACAAGGTTTAAGAAGAATACTGGGCCATAACGAAAAGCTTGAACTACCTACAATCAGGGACTCTACAGTGAGCTCGAAGAACCGTAACAAAATCTCTTCAGTTATCGCCTCAAACTTTTCCATTTTATTTTTCTTCTCTTTTTTCTGTCTCTATTTGCATGTGTGTATCGTGTATGCATGCTAGTGTGGGCATGCCATGTATCCGTAGGCGCCAACTGAATTAGAGTTCAAGTTTAACAAATTTTAACCTTCTTTAAACCTAAGAAAACCCGTTTGTGCTGGTTTCTTTACCTTATCCACCGAATGACTCCAGTTTAGGAAACAAAAGCCAAAAGGTCAAGATTTTGCTTTTATAAATTTTACTTAAACCAACATAAATAGTTGTTTAGTAGTACAGAACTTGAGTATTGCTGAAAATAGAGACATTTTTATGAAAACCTTTTGTCTTGCACTCATCAGGACAATCACAAGAATACCAGAAAGAACTTGTACACCTATTGTGCCTGTTTCAGCTAAACAAAATAAGTGACAGCCATTCGCTGGTTCATTGGTCAAGGCAATGCCCTGAGGAATCAGACACGTTGCCGACCCCTGGCAGCAAGGAGGAGGAATGGCTGAGTATAGTTTATATTCGTGGGCTGGATGAAAAACTTTGGTCGGCCGTATCTCGGACAATCCATAACTAGGTAAGCATAATGAGGGAAAAGAGAATAGAGGTTTTTACTGATAAAGTTGGATGAGAAAAGACGGCAGCAGAGTCATAGCGTAAGGAAAAGGAGCAGGAGAAGGCCATTTGGCCACTCGAATATGCTCTGTCATTCAATGATAACATAGCTGATCTGACTGTGGCCTTAACTCCACTCAGCTGCCTGCCCCCATAACCCTTTACTCCCTTGTAGATCAAAAATCAGCCTTGAATATATTTAAGGACCCTGCCTCTACTGGTGTGTGGGGTAGAGAATTCCAAATACTAACAACCCTCAGAGAAGAAATTCCTCCATCTCTGTCTTAAATGGGAGACCTCTTATTTTTAATCTGTGCCCCCAGTTCTAGTTTCCCCCACAAGAGGAAGCATCCTCTCAGCATTAACCCTGTCAAGCAGCCTCAGAATCTATGTTTCAATATGTTGGATCCCATTAGTTACACAAAGAGAGACGAAGTCCGACTGTAGCTTTAAGAAACTTTATTGCAGTACTTCTTGGTTACATTTTTAGTTTTGGTGACTGCAGCTTTGACAGTAGCGAAGGTGCGAGAGCGAGCTTACAGCTGGGAAGTCAATTTCAGTGGAAGTTTAAAAGTTAATTCCCTTTTGTTTTCGGAGGACCAGGGGACTGCTGGGTAAGTAAAAACTATATATTTGGGTGGTGGCTGTACCCGAGACACTACACGTGTAGTGTCTCCCACCCACCCTCCTCCTCTAACCAAAAAAAAGGACTCTGTTGTGTTGATAAGGTAAGCTTTTTATTTAAGAAGTTCTGTCTGTTGGATTGCTAACCTAACAAGTTTTGACATTTTTTTTTGGTTTTTCAGTAGATTTGTTGGGAATTTAGAATAGAGGGAATGGAAGTTAAGGCAGTTGTATGTTCCTCCTGCAGAATGTGGGAGGTAAGGGTCGCCAAGAGTGTGCCTGCTGACTGCATCTGCGGGAAGTGCACCCAACTCCAGCTCCTCGAGAACTGCGTTAGGGAACTGGAGCTGGATGAACTTCGGATCATTCGGGAGGCGGAGGGGGTTATTGAGAGGAGTTATGGGGAGGTAGTCACACCTCAGGTAAAAGAAGTAGGTAGATGGGTTACCGTCAGGGGAAGGAGAGGGAACCAGCAGGCAGTGCAGGGATCCCCTGTGGCCGTTTCCCTCAACAACAGGTATACCGTTTTGGATACTGTTGCGGGGGACGACTTACCAGGGGTAAGCAATGGGGTACAGGTATCTGGCACAGAGTCTGTCCCTGTTGCTCAGAAGGGAAGGGGGAAGAGGAGCAGAGCATTAGTCATTGGGGACTCCATAGTTAGGGGAACAGATAGGAGGTTCTGTGGGAACGAGAGAGACTCACGGTTGGTATGTTGCCTCCCAGGTGCCAGGGTTCGTGATGTCTCAGATTGTGTTTTTGGGATCCTTAAGGGGGAGGGGGAGCAGCCCCAAGTCGTGGTCCACATAGGCACCAACGACATAGATAGGAAGAGAGATGGGGATTTAAGACAGAAATTCAGGGAGCTAGGGTGGAAGCTTAGAGCGAGAACAAACAGAGTTGTTATCTCTGGGTTGTTGCCCGTGCCATGTGATAGCGAAGCGAGGAATAGGGAGAGAGAGGAGTTGAACACGTGGCTGCAGGGTTGGTGCAGGAGGGAGGGTTTTGGTTTCCTGGATAATTGGGGCTCTTTCTGGGGTAGGTGGGACCTCTACAAACAGGATGGTCTTCACCTGAACCAGAGGGATACCAATATCCTGGGAAGGAGATTTGCTAGTGCTCTTCGGGGGGGTTTAAACTAATTCAGCAGGGGAATGGGAACCTAAAATGTAGTGCCAGTGTACAGGATGTTGAGAGTAGTGAGGTTAGGGATAGGGTTACAAGGACGCAAGAGGGCACTGGCAAGCAAGAACCTGGTTTAAAGGTGTTTACTTCAACGCCAGGCGCATCCGGAATAAGGTGGGTGAGCTTGCAGCATGGGTTGGTACCTGGGATCTCGATGTAGTGGCCATTTCGGAGACATGGGTAGAGCAGGGGCAGGAATGGATGTTGCAGGTTCCGGGATTTAGATGTTTCAGTAAGAACAGAGAAGATGGTAAAAGTGGGGGGGTGGTGTGGCATTGTTAATCAAAGAGAGTATTACAGCGACAGAAAGGACGTTTGAGGACTCGTCCACTGAGGTAGTATAGGCCGAGGTTCGAAACAGGAGAGGTGAGGTCACCCTGTTGGGAGTCTTTTATAGACCTCCAAATAGTTCCAGAGATGTAGAGGAAAGGATGTAGAGGAAAGCATAGCGAAGATGATTCTCGACAGGGGCGAGAGTAACAGGGTAGTTGTTATGGAGGACTTTAACTTTCCAAATATCGACTGGAAATACTATAGTTCGAGTACTTTAGATGGGTCAGTTTTTGTCCAGTGTGTGCAGGAGGGTTTTCTGACACAGTATGTAGACAGGCCAACCAGGGGCGATGCCACATTGGATTTGGTACTGGGTAATGAACCCGGCCAGGTGTTAGATTTAGATGTAGGTGAGCACTTTGGTGATAGTGATCACAATTCGGTTAGGTTTACCTTAGCGATGGGCAGGGACAGGTATATACCGCAGGGCAAGAATTATAGCTGGGGGAAAGGAAATTATGATGCGATTAGGCAAGATTTAGGATGGGGAAGGAAACTGCAGGGGATGGGAACAATCGAAATGTGGAGTTTATTCAAGGAGCAGCTACTGCGTGTCCTTGATAAGTATGTACCTGTCAGGCAGGGAGGAAGTTGTCGAGCGAGGGAGCCGTGGTTTACTAAAGAAGTTGAAGCGCTTGTCAAGAGGAAGAAGAAGGCTTATGTTAGGATGAGACGTGAAGGCTCAGTTAGGGCGCTTGAGAGTTACAAGCTAGCCAGGAAGGATCTAAAGGGAGAGCTAAGAAGAGCAAGGAGAGGACACGAGAAGTCATTGGCGGATAGGGTCAGGGAAAACCCTAAGGCTTTCTATAGGTATATCAGGAATAAAAGAATGACTAGAGTTAGATTAGGGCCAATCAAGGATAGTAGTGGGAAGTTGTGTGTGGAATCAGAGGAGGTAGGGGAAGTGTTAAATGAATATTTTGCGTCAGTATTTACAGTAGAGAAAGAAAATGTTGTTGAGGAGAATACTGAGATTAAGGCTACTAGGCCAGATGGGATTGAGGTTCACAAGGAGGAGGTGTTAGCAATTTTGGAAAGTGTGAAAATAGATAAGTCCCCTGGGCCAGATGGGATTTATCCTAGGATTCTCTGGGAAGCTAGGGAGGAGATTGCAGAGCCTTTGTCCTTGATCTTTATGTCGTCATTGTCGACAGGAATAGTGCCGGAAGACTGGAGGATAGCAAATGTTGTCCCCTTGTTCAAGGAGGGGAGTGGAGACAACCCTGGTAATTCTAGACCTGTGGGCCTTACTTCGGTTGTGGGTAAAATGTTGGAAAAGGTTATAAGAGACAGGATTTATAATCATCTTGAAAAGAATAAGTTCATTAGAGATAGTCAGCACGGTTTTGTGACGGGTAGGTCGTGCCTCACAAACTTTATTGAGTTTTTCGAGAAGGTGACCAAACAGGTGGATGAGGGTAAAGCAGTGGATGTGGTGTATATGGATTTCAGTAAGGCGTTTGATCAGGTTCCTCATGGTAGGCTATTGCAGAAAATACGCAAGTATGGGTTTGAAGGTGATTTAGAGCTTTGGATCAGAAATTGGCTAGCTGAAAGAAGACAGAGGGTGGTGGTTGATGGCAAATGTTCATCCTGGAGTTTAGTTACTAGTGGTGTACCGCAAGGATCTGTTTTGGGGCCACTGCTGTTTGTCATTTTATTAAATGACCTGGAAGAGGGTGTAGAAGGGTGGGTTAGTAAATTTGCGGATGACACTCAGGTAGGTGGAGTTGTGGATAGTGCCGAAGGATTTTGTAGGGTACAGAGGGACATAGATAGGCTGCAGAGCTGGGCTGAGAGATGGCAAATGGAGTTTAATGCGGAAAAGTGCGAGGTGATTCACTTTGGAAGGAGTAACAGGAATGCAGAGTACTGGGCTAATGGGAAGATTCTTGGTAGTGTAGATGAACAGAGAGATCTTGGTGTCCAGGTGCATAAATCCCTGAAGGTTGCTACCCAGGTTAATCGGGCTGTTAAGGCATATGGTGTGTTAGCTTTTATTGGTAGGGGGATCGAGTTTCGGAGCCACGAGGTCATGCTGCAGCTGTACAAAACTCTGGTGAGACCGCACCTGGAGTATTGCGTGCAGTTCTGGTCACCGCATTATAGGAAGGATGTGGAAGCTATGGAAAGGGTGCAGAGGAGATTTACTAGGATGTTGCCTGGTATGGAGGGAAGGTCTTACGAGGAAAGGCTGAGGGACTTGAGGTTGTTTTCGTTGGAGAGAAGGAGGAGGAGAGGTGACTTAATAGAGACATATAAGATAATCAGAGGGTTAGATAGGGTGGATAGTGAGAGTCTTTTTCCTCGGATGGTGATGGCAAACACGAGGGGACATAGCTTTAAGTTGAGGGGTGATAGATATAGGACAGATGTCGGAGGTAGTTTCTTTACTCAGAGTAGTAGGGGCGTGGAACGCCCTGCCTGCAACAGTAGTAGACTCGCCAACTTTAAGGGCATTTAAGTGGTCATTGGATAGACATATGGATGAAAATGGAATAGTGTAGGTCAGATGGTTTCACAGGTCGGCGCAACATCGAGGGCCGAAGGGCCTGTACTGCGCTGTAATGTTCTAATTCTAATTCTGAAAAAAAAATCATCAGCAACGTAAACAACAACACCACCTGGGCTCTTCTCTCCTCTCCTTCTCTCTCCTGCCTGAGCAGGGAAATCAAGCCTTTTCTTATAGTTCTTCATATACCTCAGTGACACCCCCTTTATGTTCCCAATTGGTTTACAAACTTTGCAGTTTCCTGGTGTGAGGGCCTGATTGGGGTACTGCCTTGTCACCCTCTCCTCAAGCAGTTTCTTATTCCCCTATCTCCTTGGAACGTTGGGCTGATTGTTGTACAATAGGCTACTCTTCGGCAGGCTGCAGCTGTCCTGTTAGTTTTTAGCTTGTTAGTCTATTTCTACTGATAAGCTGTCTGTGCAGTTCCGAGGTTAGTTTGTTAGTAATACATGATTGATTAATTATTTCATCTACCATGTCCCCATATTATTCTGTTCTCGCAAATTCTGTTCTCACAGTCCCCCCCCCCCCTTTGATTCTTCAAAACACTTTGGAATCAAGGGAATGATTCTTAACCTAGGTGCCTTTAATGGTCTCTACTTGTCTGGAAACAGCCTTCAACACCCGGAGGAGTCACATTCAATACGTTGCCTGCTTGTGCCACAGGAGGGGCCCGCGGGAACTCTGTAAAATAATAAGTTTTGTAGGGGCTTCAGTTACTTGTTTACAACAGCACTTGATAAGCAAAAACATCAAATACAGAATTACAACTATAACTAGAAATAAGACCAAACCCTGTACCATTGAAGGCCCTATCGAGCCCAGCCAACTGGTTGCCCAACCCCATAAGGTGGAAGCTGGGGGTTGCTTTAGCTTTTCCACCTCCTTTCGGATGTGTGCTGCCAGATCGGAAATTTCTTCGGAGATATCTGGAATGTAGGTACAGCACTCTGGTCCTATCAGGGCACATGTACCCCCCTTTTCTGCTGGGACAAAATCTAAGGCCATTCGGTTCTGGCGTGCTACGGTACGGATAGCTACCATTTCTGCATGTATTTAATCAAGGGCTTCGGCAGTGTCATTGGCCGCTTTTGCTCGGACAGAAGCCATATTGATAGATACCCTGGCTATTTTACCTGTCCCGTACCACGGGAACATGATCGAGAAAAATCTCTCAGTCTCAGTGATAGCTCGTCTCCTTCTTCGTCCCTGAGGTGGCTTATACAGGGAGGTCAAATGATGGATATAAGATGTAACATAAGTAACATGATCCTGTCCAGAATTTCGGTAACCAGGGATAGGCTTTGTTGCCGCAAATAAAGTAAGTACCGTTGTAGGCAATGGGGTTTCTAGCTGTTTCGGGGTTCACCTGCCAGGTGGCGTCCCGATCCTTTAGTTCCTCAAGGTCCCGCAGGAGAATAGATTTAACACCCGGAGTCACATTGAAATAGTGGGAGCAGTTACTTTGTCCCACTTCTCGTCCACCCTTTTGGTCTCTAACCAGGCATATAAATCCCTGTGGTCTTCCCACGCCTGAGGTGTTAGTAAGGACCAAGAACGGAGGTTCTTGGGTCCGATTGTAATGGGGCTGGTACCACCCCATGAAGGCTCGTCTGCTCCGAGACCCTTTTGCGATCCATTCCGCCGTCTCTGATGCATTAAACGGAATGGGACGCAAGGGGATGCCTCCCCTGGAGTGGATCGGCACGTGTGCACATATTAGCTTCTTTGGCATAAGTATAGGTCATGTAAAGGAAAGAGTTTAGATTTTTAGATTTAGATATACAGCACTGAAACAGGCCCTTCGGCCCACCGAGTCTGCGCCGACCATCAACCACCCATCTATACTAATCCTACACTAATCCCATATTCCTACCACATCCTCATCTGTCCCTATATTCCCCTACCACCTACCTATACTAATGATAATTTTTTATAATGGCCAATTCACCTATCAACCTGCAAGTCTTTTTTCGGCTGTGGGAGGAAAGCGGAGCACCCGGAGGAAACCCACGCAGACACAGGGAGAACTTGCAAACTCCACACAGGCAGTACCCAGAATTGAACCCGGGTCGCTGGAGCTGTGAGGCTGCGGTGCTAACCACTGTGCCACTGTGCCGCCCTGTAATTACTGTAGTTAACATGTAATTCTCTGGACACTATTATTAGTTTCCCCATGTGGACAGGTTTGGTTAGACAAAAATGAGCAACGAAGATAATACAAATTTTAAACGTAGTAATTAATGATTAACAGCAATTAACAATTCGGCATTCAATCACGGGTCGCTCGTTTTACGTGAGAGGCGTGTATCCAGGCTTTCTTTCCTTCGACTTTAACTGCTGCCTGGGTTGTCAGTGGCACTAGGAAAGGTCCCTCCCACTTGGCAACCAAAGGTTCTTTGTGTATTTTCTTCACGTACACCCAGATTCCCGGGACGATGTCGTGCCCTCCTTCTGCTGGGTCACCCCAAGCTGCCGATACCTGTGAGGAAGCAGAACTGATAGCATTTGTTATGTTCTTACAACATTCTAGTAAAGCGTCACTCATCAAGTGACGATCAGCTTTACGCAGATCAATTGTTCCCGGCAAAGACATGGGTCTTCCTGTTATTACTTCAGATGGGCTCAAGCCTGTTGTTCTGTTCGGGGTCGCTCTGATACTACACAGAACTATCAGCAACACCTGAGGCCACTTTATTCCTTCCTGGTGATACTTGGGTAGTCGCTGTTTTAGCGTCTGATTCATTCGTTCCACTTGACCTGATGACTGTGGGTGATGAGGACAGTGTAAATCCCACGTAATGTTCGGTAGTCGACTGACTTCCTGACAGACAGCGCCTGTGAAATGAGTTCCTTCGTCAGTCAATGCTGACCGGTACTCTCCATCTGGGGATGTAATCCTTACACAGGACCTTAGCGGTGTGATTGGCCATGGCTCTTCTAGCTGGGACAGCCTCTACCCATGTAGAAAATTTATCGACGATGACTAAAATGCCGGTGTATCCCTGGCAAGGTGGGAGAGTGATATAGTCAACTTGTAAGCACTGAAATGGGCCGGCTGGAGCAGGGGCTTTTAGTTGAGGCATTATTGTAGTGGGTCCCGGATTGTTTTTCTGACAGACCACACAGCGGTCAGCTACCAGCTGTGCGTGTTTCTTAAACCCTCGGCCCCACCAGCTTTTCCTGAACCGTGCCGTCATCTGTAGCGGGGCCAGGTGTCCCCAGGAGTGAATTTGTTGGGCTAAAAAGGGCATCAGCACCTGTGGTGCGACGGGTTTCTCGGAGTCCCTTTGCCTCCATATGCCGTCGTCACATATCTTCCTCCCGGCTTCTATCCAGGTCCATTTTTCTTCTTTGGAACGTTCACTCTGCATCACTTGTAGGTCTTGTGTCAGATGGGACGCATTCAGTTTACATATTTGCATCCGTGCGTCCGGGGGATCACCCTGCTAGGCGGCTGCCTTGTCGGCTAGGGCTTTCCCCTTTGCCTCTATGGTGTTGTCTTTCGTATGGGCTTTACATTTCAAAATGGATACCTTTTGTGGCAATTGCATCGCCTCCAGTAAGTCTCGGACCTCTTTCCCATTTCGAATAGGTGTACCGGCAGCAGTGAGAAATCCTCTTTTACGCCACAACTGACCAAAGTCGTGAGCGACTCCAAAAGCATACCGTGAGTCTGTGTAAATATTAGCTGTCTTCCCCTCTGCTATTTGACATGCTTCTGACAGGGCTCGTAGTTCAGCTTGTTGGGCTGATGTCCCTGAAGGCAGGCATCCCACTTCCACAACTTCTTTCAAACTCCAGATAAGTTTGATTCGCCTGCTTCTTGAGGGTTGTAAACTTTTGGCAATAGGCTTCGGGTACTAATTCATATGCCTCGCGGATAGCATTTTTGGTCAGTTCAAAATTTGATTAACTCTGATCTGGCAACAGGGAATAAACCTCATGGGCGTTTCCGGTTAGCTTGCTTTGCAGTAAAAGAGGCTAGGTCTCAGCTAGCCATTTTAGCTGCCTTGCCAGTTTCTCAAAGGACATGAAAAATTCTTCTACGTCTTCCTCATTGACTTTTGGGATTAGTTGAGCTAGTTTCAACAATTCTGTACCCAGCCCTGAATTACGCTCCTCCATATTGGCCATGCTTTCACTGAGGGTACTCTGTCACCCCCTATTTAACTCAAGCCACTTCAGCTCTCTTGGTATTCCTTCTGGAATATTCTTTCTGTCTCCTCTTTCTCTCTTTCCTTCTCCTGTCTTTCTCTCTCTCCACTTTCTTCTGGAAGGCTCTTTCTTTCTGTTGGGATCTGCTTCTAACCCTGTTCCTGCTTCAGATTCTAGGGAAAAATGGTTTCCCACTAGCCTTAGGAGTTCAGACTTCCTAGCCTTGCCATGTACAGTGATCCCACACTGCTCAGCCATTTTCCTCAACTTTTCCATACAGTGTTTTTAACTTATCCCAAGTTACTTCACCCTGGCTTGGGGAGCTACGAGCTTCAGTCGCAGACATGTTAGTATTCAGGCACACACAACCACAAGAAAAACTGTATTGAAATCTTGCTCCTTTTTTGGTTGGGGACAATTCTGCTTCCCACTTTCAATTTCCCGTTTGTCTGTGGGTCAATCCTGGATGCTAGCAACCAAATTTCTGTTACGACCAGGTGAGAAAGATGTCTAGGGGTCCCTCTCAGCCTGACCTGGTCTTACCATAACAGGGTTTTATTTTTAAACACACTTTTTAGCTCCCCCTTGGTGAATCCTTGTTCACTGCTTTTCAATTATAAGGCAAAGAAATTAGCACAAACAGGTTTTCTTAGGTTTAAAGAACAAAAGTTGCAATTTATTAAACATGAATTTAAACTCTAATTCGGTAGACGCCTACGGAGACACGACATGCCCACTCTAGCATGCATACATGATACCCACATGCAAATGGAGACAGAAAAGAGCAGAAGAAAAATAAAGTAGAAACGTTTGAGGCAATATCTGAAGAGTTTTTGTTACAGTTCTTCGAGCTTACTGTAGAATCCTTGTTTGTAGGTAGATCTTGCTTTTCGTTGGGGCCTGGTATTCTTCTTAAACCATGTTTGCTGTAGGAGACTTTTCTCTCTTGGGGTTCATGTGTCTTCAGTGGATTCAGAGGTTTGTGAGAAAGAAATGGGAGTAGACAGGAAAGATCTTCTCAGTCCAGCAGCAATCAGTCTTTATCCTCAAACTCTCTGTGGCTAGTTCAAAAAAACTCTGGAACAGCCAGTTAGTCATGTGACCAGCTGGTCCAACCAGTCCTGGCCCCTGTGAATTGCATCGCCCCGGCAGGCACTGGAATGCGCTTACTCACCCCCTCACTGTCCGGTGATCAACATCCATTGTGGGTTGAATGTGTCAGGGAATGGTCCTTTGTCTACACAAGCACCGTCTATTAATATGCAAATGTTTTTTTCCAGCCCACAATTGATCTGTTCAACAAGTCATTTCCTCACTCCAGCAACAGTTAAAAATCAATGTTAATATGACAAAACCAGTGTGCCTCATTCTTGGCAGTTAGGGGCCTGCATGACACCTTCCTAATTGCTTGCTGCACCTGCATGTTAGCTTTCAGTGACTTATTGATGAGGACACCCAGGTCCCTTTGTACATCTACAATTACTAATCTGTCACCATTTAAGAAATACTTTGCACATCTGTTCATGCTACCAAAGTGGATAACCTCACATTCTTCCACAGTATATTCTATCTGTCATGTTCTTGCCCATTCACTTAGCCTGTCCAAATCCCCTTGAAGCCGCTTTACATCTTCCTCAAAGTACGTATTTCCACCTAGTTTTTGTCATCCGCGAACTTGGAATTATTACATTTGGTCCCCATATCCAAATCATGAACAGCTGAGGCCCAAGTACTGATCCTTGCAGTACCCCACTAGTCACAGCCTGTCAACGCGAGAATGTCCTGTTTATTTCTACTCTGTTTTCTGCCTGTTAATTAATCCTTAATCCATGCCAGTATTTTACCTCCTACCCCATGTGCTTTAATTTTGCTAACCAATATCCTGTGGGGACTTTATCAAAAGCCTTCTGAAAATCCAAGTATACTACATTCACTGACTCCCCTTTATCAATCAGTTCGTACCATATACAAGATGCACTGCAGCAACTCACCAAGGTTCCTTCGATAGCACCTTCCAAACCCATGATCTCTAACACCTAGAAGGACAAGGGCAGCAGATGCAAGGGAAGAACACTACCTGCAAGTTCCCCTTCAAGCCACATACCATTCTGACTTGGAACTATATTGCCGTTCCTTCACTGTTGCTGGATAGAAAGCCTGGAACTCCTGCCCTGACAGCACTGTGGGAGTATCTGTACCAGATGGACTGCAGTGGTTCAAAAGGTGGCTCATCACCACCTTCTCCAGGGTAATTAGGGATAGGCAGCAAATGTAAGAAAAAAATATTGTGAACAGCACTAGTTGCAGCACTGATCCTTGTGGAACACACTTCCCACCTTCTGGCACTCTGAATAATTACCCTTTACTCCCACTATCAGCTTTCTGGCTTGAAGCCAGCTAACAATCCATTCTGCCACTGTCCTTTGACTCTGCATTCTCTGACCTTATTCATTAGTCTGTTATGGGGTACCTTATTGAAGGCCTTCTGAAAATCCAGATAAATTGTGTTAACCGTGGAGCGGAGTCAGCTCCCCCTTGTCCACAGCTACAGTTACTGGCTTAGTACAAAGAGGGGGAACTCGGTCCTTTCTTTAACTATCAATTTACTTTATTCACTTTGTTGTACAATGTAAGAATAAGGCTTATACACTTAGTTAGACATAAACATACAACTCCCCTGAGTTATACAGTTAATAACAAAACTAGCTAGAATTCATAAGCACACCCACTAGGTTCCTCTGACCTTTCCCTGTCCTAGTCACAGAATATAAAGAATATTACCCGAAAAAGGGAGAGTTAACGCTGGCCAGGCGTTCCGTTCTCTCTCTCTCGCTCTCTCCTACGTCGTCGCCGCATCACTCACGCAGGGTCTTCCGCTTCCACGATGGTTGATCTCCGGAGTTTTCGCTGGCTCTATGCCCAAAAAGCTCTATTCTTATCCTGTTGCTTATCTCTCCAAATCTGAGCTGTCTCTTTCCGGTTGGCTTAAGCTTGCTCACCTCGTTCACAGCTTCTCTTAATTGGCCCAGGCCCAAAGACCCCGGTATCACACTGTGTCCAAATAAGGCCCTTTTCCTGTGTCCTGTTCTTTGTCTTGTCCCATAAAGTAATTAGTTCAAACTGGTTTTTACCAGCACAGGCCAGTGTCCGAACTCCAGGTTACTACAGGTCAAACAATTCCAGCAGTTTGTAACTGATTCTGTGTTTCTTGCAGCCCCTGGCCAACATCTCCCCCCTCATGATCCAAAGATACTTATCTTAGGATCATCAAGTTTCCCTGCTCTGTGAACCATTCCTGAGAACGTCATTGTCCCCAATGAGTGTGCAATACTGTTACATATAAAAAGATATGTTATAAAACTTCGTATATACAGTTGTTCTCAGTTTTTTGTTTATATTGATAACTGTTCCTTCTGTTTCATTATAGTCCCATCATCCAATCTTCGCAAAAGTTAATTTTTCCACCTTCTAAGCTGATATACATTGAATACAACAATTATTAGTGCACATAGAATCACTGACAGCAATATGGGATACAATTCTGACCCATGGATGTATTTGAACATTAGATCTCCAATTCCAAAACTTATTCCAAAACCCTGGGTCACGCAACAGTTCATTTGCCTTGTCAGCATGAGTTCTAATTGTTTGTGTGTTTATTCCATTCATGAATTATCTCTTTTGCCTCTTCTGCTATTTGTGCCCAATCTGCTGTCAGGTGTGGGATGGGTGGTAATTCAGTGGCAATATATTCCCGTACCTCTTGATCTGTATCAGTACGCTGGACCGTAAGATTCTCCTTTATCACTACCCTCTTTATTGGCTTAGGCAGTACTTGTCCACCAACAGCCAAGTCCAAGGTTACATTGTGAATGGCTACATTGTGTCCCTCCAGAGGGCACTGTTTCCATCCCTTGTTGTAGTTCATAGCAGCCGTGGCTATGTAATACGTTTGCCCCACAAGGGCATATTGTAAAAAGGTCTGGTTATTTACAGGCAAAATGGACAATGAACAATTTTCATAGGTGCTGAGCCCGCAATTTTTAAGTTTCTGTCTCGTGGTCTCTTCCGGACAGGCCCAGTGATTCCCCCTTTGATGACATTTTGACAAATCTACCCCTTTCTCAACACCATCCATTACAATGGCATGAGATGGTGGGTTACTTAAAGATATCCAAATACCCTCCTGGTACTTGCCCACATTATGGACTCTCTTTAAAGGGTCGGTCAAATTACTTCCATGTCGGGGAATATGAAACACTGCCCCAACATAATATCTTCCTCTATCCTCTTCACAGGTACCTAACACTCTGTTAGTTAAGGTCAAACTCCTGTTCCCTCCAGTATACCCAATGTTTTTCCCGCGCACGCCAACCCTTCTACTCCCAAATAATACAAATTTAAATCTTCTCGCTGTCCTGTGTTGGTTTGAACTATCTTGATCTGCTGAGCAAAGTTGTTTCTGGCCACAGGATAGTCTTCCCACGACGCCGCTGCTTCCGGTGCGTTCATTCGTCGTGATAGCTCCAATGCGGATTCACCCATAGTCCCAAATATGGTCAATCCAATAGCAATGCAATGTATCACCCTCTTCATTGTGGGCTGGACCTGTAATATACAAGTGTAATTTCTGCTCTTATTTACAGTTTCTTTCTTATCCTATTTTAAATCCAATCTCTCCATACACTGAGCCAGACTGTCTATATCTTGTTCCCAATTTGTTACTGATTCTAACCGTCCATTTCTTCTAGCCCACTTACTTTCCCTGTTTTCTTTATTTTTCTTTCGGTTTTTCCCTCTATTTCCCTCTGTATGTGGATGTACAACATCAGGTTGTCTTTCAAACACTTCCGCTTGGATCTGCAATTTATCCTGCTCTTGATCTCCCTGACCTTCAATTGGAACATCGGTAACATCAAGCATCACATGCCAACTGTGATTATCTTGTTTTTCTCCTACTAACTTTAACTGATTAATGTGATACCAGCCACTCTTGTCTGGTGCTGTCAATACTTTGTATACAGATGGACTAGCTTTATCTACTATCTCATAGGGACCGGCGAACTTTGGATTCAAAAATGAGGAGGACTGGTATATTCTGATCATTACCCTTTGTCTGGGGCTCAACTCTATCGGGCTGACTTTCGCATCGAAATAAGCCTTACTTTGCTGTCTCTTCTTTCCCTGTTGGTGAACTGCCACGTAATTTGCTTCCCTCACTGTTTCTACTAACTGTTGTACCCATTTTTCTGATATAATACTGTCCACCTCAGGTTCGGACAAGTCCAAACCTACCAACCCCTCCATTCCTCTCATGTCCCTTCCTGTCATGAGTTTATAGGGAGTATAACCTGTTGATGAAGCTACGGTATTCCTGATTGCCATCAACACATAGGGCAAAACAACCTGCCAGGTCGCCTTATGCTGCTGTACCATTTTAGCTATCATGTTTTTCAATGTCCGATTCATCCTTTCCACAATTTCACTGGACTGTGGTCTATAGGGTATGTGGAATCTCTGTTTAACCCCAAAGAGGGTCATTACATTTTGCATTACTTGGGCTGTAAAATGTGTTCCCTGATCTGATTCTATGCTTCGGGGTAAACCCCATTGAGTGAATACCCTTTCTAACAGAATTTTCACGGTGATTTTGGCTGTATTTGTTCTGGTTGGGAAAGCTTCACCCATTTGGTAAATGTATCTACTATTACTAGAACGTATTTAAACCCTCCTGGAGTGGGGGGTAAGGATCCTACATAGTCTATCTGTAAGTTAGTTCAAGGCCCTTCTACTGGTCTAGTATGTCGGAGGGCCCCTTTCTTGACATTCCTATCGGGGTTGTGTTGTGCACAGATCAAACAATTCTTGACGGAGTTTTCCACGTCACCTTTCATTCCAGGCCACCAGCACACCTCCTTCATCCTTTCCAGGATACTCTCTGTCCCTTTATGTCCCCATAAGTCATGGTACCAGTGGATTATTTGGTTTTGTCCCCCCTCTGGCACTACAAATTTTCCTTCACATAAAACTACTCCGTCCTGAATATATATCCCCTTGTACTCTTTGTATGTATCTGACTCTACTCCTTCTATCAGTTTTTTCAATTCTCCATCTTTCTTCTGCTCCTCTGTTAAATCCATTACCTTAACCTGTTTTCCTTTCTGTTCCCCAATGTCCTCAATCGGTGGCTGCCATTCCTGCCCACTAACAGCACCTTGTTTGGCTAGCTCATCCGCTTTCCTGTTCCCTTCCGGAGTAAGTTTTGAATGAGCTTTTACCTTCGTGATCCCATATCCTTTCCCCTGTGCTCCTTCAAAGATGTATCTTAATAATGGGGCCGATGGAAGGGGCTTCCCATCCGCTGAGACAAAACCTCTCGCCTCCCATAAGGGCAAATGTTCCGTGAGGCTATTACAGATATACATGCGATCAGAATATATCACTGATCCGGGCGGGAAGTATTCTGGGTGGCCAACCACATATGCGACGGCTGCTAATTCTGCCGCCTGCGCGCTTATGATTCTAGGCAATCTTAAGGCTGCGCTAAACTTTTCCTGACCGTGCTCGTCTTCTACATATATCCCGCACCCAGTCCTCCTCTCGCCATCTTGTACTGATGAGGAACCATGCACAAAAATTTTTAAGTGGGGTTCTTCTTTTCTCTTTGCATCTTTACTTTCTGTCCCCATTGCTTTCTCCAATCCACTCCTACCCCCTCCTTTTTGTTTTGATACAAATGGTCCCTTGGGATCATTTGCTATCACGGCTTGACACATGTTTCTCTCCTTGATACACTAGGTTATCTGCCAACATAGTAGTTTTTACTCCTTTCACGCTTATGTTTCTTCCCTGCAACAACAGTGTCCACCTAGCAATTCGGTTCTGACTTACTGGCCCATCTTTGATCCTACCGTCTAATAGTAACTGTACAGGGGTATGTTCTGTCAATATTGTAAGTGGATTCAGTCCCACTACGTAAGTAAAATACTATACTGCCCAAAAAACTGCTAACAAATGTTTATCGCATGTCGTATACCCCTGCTGTACCGGTGAAAGCATACGCGAGTGGTCTCAATTTCCCGCGTGTCTCCTGTAACAGAACTGCTGAGAGGGTGGTGTCTGTGGTAGCTACCTCCAATGAAAATGGCTCAGTTGGATTTGGGGTTTTCAGGGCAGGCGCAGCAGCTAGTGCCTGCTTTAAATCCGAAATGGCCTGTGTGTGTTCAGTTTTCCACTCCCACGCCACATTCTTTTTCAATAGTTCCATTAATGGGGCCGCTTTTGTAGCGAATCCATCAATGTGGTCCCTGCAATATCCCACCAAACCCAAGAAAGATCTCAACCCTTTTACATCCCTCGGGACAGGGAGTCTGCCAACTGCTACTAACCTTTGTTGGTCAATTTCTCTCTTTCCCGGTATCAAGATCATTCCCAAGTAAGTAACCTTCTGTTTCATAACTTGCGCTTTTTTAGGGTTTACTTTTAGTTCCAATTCGTGTAACAATTGTAGTAATTCACTTAGTAACTGATAATGTTCCTGTTCCATTTCAGTTTGTAGAAGTAAGTTGTCTACATACTGCACCAGACATTCAGGCTTTGAGAACCTTTTTAACCCTTCCCTTAAACGTTGGTGAAATATAGACGGGGAATTATGACATCCCTGTGGCAGGGCGGTCCATGTATATTGTTGTCCTTGAAAAGTAAATGCAAATTTATATTGGCATTCCTTCTCCAGTGGAATAGACCAAAAACCGTTACTTATGTCTAAAACATTGAACCACTGTGCATCCTCATTTTGTTTAACTACCGTCTCTGGGTTAGTTGCTACGGTAGGGGCCGTTAACGGGGTTACCTTATTTAATTCTCGATAGTCGCCAGCTACCGTCCGGTTTCCTCACCGGCCAAATAGGTGAGTTGTTAGTGGAGGCTACCGGTCTTAATATCCCTTGTAGCAACAAACTCTATCACATTTCCTACTTCCTCTTCTGCCTGTTTTGGAAAACCGTACTGCTTCTGTGGTTTGGGGTCTGGGCCCTGTATACACACACTTCCGGTCATTTTCCCACAATCATGTTTATGTCAAGCAAATACTATTGAATTCCGTGTGATTTGTTGTACTTCATTATCACTACTCATTTCTTCTGGTCTTGTCCACAGTTCGCCGAACATACATATCCTATCCTGGTATTCCCCCACCGGGACAGATGTATGATCTATACTACCCCTGCCCAAGGGCATTTGCCAAATTGCGCAATTAACGGGGTCAAAATAGAGTCCCGCTTTAGCCATGTAATCACACCCTAATATATGTTCTTGTTCTCTAGGTAACTCAATGAGAACCACTGAGTGCTCTATTGCTACGTCCCCCACACTGACTTCCAATGGTACGCTCACATATCCCACTTATGAATGTCCTGTAAATCCACGTAAAACAAGTTTACTTTGAATTTTCCAATCTACTTTACTAACATTGGTGGTGTTTACGATGGTTCGGGATTCTTCAGTGTCCCAAAGGAATGTGACAGGGCGACCTCCAACCCTACCATTCACTAGGGGTCTCCCTGTGTTATCCCACCGCGTGTCTCACACCCATAAGAGTCCTGCAACAGTCATCGTGGTTCAGGGTACAACCCTGAAGACGGTGCTATCTCTAGTATATCACATTGAGGATTTGACCTATTCGGTCCTTCCACGGGTAGGCTCTGACGTTTGTTCTGGCCTCCTCCCCGACCTACATTTTCTCGTCTCAGGTTTGGGCATTCTCTTTTGAAATGTCCCTCCTGGCCACAATTATAGCAGTGGGTTGGCCCGCCCAGAGTTCTCCCTGTTCCTGTGACAGATCCTCTCCCAATGCCTCTACCCCTTCCTCCTGTCTGAAAAGCTGGGTGGGGTGCCCCCTGTGCAGTTCCCCTTCCTTCATTTCTCCAGGTTATTGTCTGATCTTTTACAGGCATTGCCTTTCCCCCAGGGGCCTTGGAGAATTTTGTTGTTTCCTTCTCCCATACTCTAACCATCCTCCTGAGTACCCAAGCCTCTGTGTGCGTGTCATCAGAGGGATCAAATTAATCTAGTGCCCTTCTTGACTCCTCAGTGCCATGCGACACCAGCGTTCTCAGCCATCGATTTCTAATCTCTGGCGTTGGATTTGCTCTATCTAGTTCACGCCATATACCCCTTGAAACACCGCCCAGATGCAAGCCGCAAACGCGACAGGGTGTTCACCTTTTCTTTGATAACATTTCGTTAGCGCCTCCACTGGGTCCCCTCTATTAGCACCCATGACCTTTAATACTTGTTCTTTTAAATCCTCATTTGTGCCTCTACCGAGTTTTTGCTCCTCCGGTAGGGCGGAGTGTACGTGTGGGTGTAGGCACATTATAATTAATTTTCTTTCTTCATCATCTAAGCCGTCTATTCCTCTCTGTTGACTGACCGCTTGGAACAGCCCCCTAGGATCATCCCCGGTGCGCACGTCCCAATATCTTTCGCAATATCCCTTAATTGCTGTACCCCTATTGGAGTGGAATATGTCATCTGCGGGCCAACTGCCACCTGGCCATCTGCCCCTATCGCTGCCCTCGTGGTCACAAGGGGGTCATGGGGCCCGATGACTCCTTTTGGCTCTGGCTCATATGCTGGCGGAGGATCCTCGGGTAGAGGGTCTCCGTCATCATGGCCGTATCTAGCCGCTTCATCTGCTAACTCATTCCAATCTATGCCCCCTTCACCATTCTCCTCACTTCCTTCGGTTGCAAAAGCACAGATTATACCTCTCTGCGTGGCTAGCTGCTCTTGCAGTCTCGCTATGTATTTTTGACACTTTGTATGATCACCTGAATTACTACTCTTCTCCTGAGCTGCTCTCTGAATCACATTCATGGCAGTTTTTAAATCACTACATTGCTGCTTCCATCCTTCCACCTCAGCTTTAGCTTCTTCGGCTTCTCCCTCTCGCCTACTTTTTTCCGTAACTAGTTTTTCACACTGTAACTGATATTGGTTCATATGCATCAAATCCTCACTTCTCTGTCCCTGCAAATTAGTTACTTTTTCATTAAGGCGGGCTGCCTCCTCACCGAGTCTCCTCAAGTCTGTTCTGCTCATTTTTAGCCTGCTGTTGGCATTCTATCCATTCCTCAAGTAAGCAGCCGGTAGCTACTGACTTATGTATCTTTTTAAATTTCCTAGCTGACATTTTTGCTTGTGCAGTCTTCCAAAGGGCTTCCCCTACAGGTTTTCCCTGATCACTAGTGTGACCAGCATACGCTCCGTATTGCGGCCACTTCGCTATTACATATTTTTGGAGGAATCCTTTCCAATCAAAACAATCAGAGTCTGCAAGGTTTGGAGATTCCCTTTGTTTCGTCATTAGATTAGATTAGATTAGAGATACAGCACCGAAACAGGCCCTTCGGCCCACCGAGTCTGTGCCGAACATCAACCACCCATTCACACCAATCCCACACTAATCCCATACTTCTACCAAACATCCCCACCCGTCCCTACACTTCCCTACCACCCACCTATACTAGTGACAATTTACAATGGCCAATTTACCTATCAACCTGCAAGTCTTTTGGCTTGTGGGAGGAAACCGGAGCACCCGGAGAAAACCCACGCAGACACAGGGAGAACTTGCAAACTCCACACAGGCAGTACCCGGAATCGAACCCGGGTCCCTGGAGCTGTGAGGCTGCGGTGCTAACCACTGCGCCACTGTGCCGCCCTTATCTTATCTTAGTAGCTACAAATTAACCCCTAAGTTCCTGTTCTCTCTGTACTTTGCCAATTCGGTTTGGCTCGAGTCTCCCGCTGATTCAACGGAGAGATTTATCCTCGAGCCCACCTGGGGCGCCAATTATGTTAACCGTGGAGCGGAGTCAACTCCCCCTTGTCCACAGCTACAGTTACTGGCTTAGTACAAAGAGGGGGAACTCAGTCCTTTCTTTAACTGTCAATTTACTTTATTCATGTTGTTGTACAATGTAAGAATAAGGCTTATACACTTAGTTAGACAAAAACATACAACTCCCCTGAGTTATACAGTTAATAACAAAACTAGCTAGAATTCATTAGCACACCCACTAGGTTCCTCTGACTTTCCCTGTCCTAGTCACAGAATACAAAGGATATTACCCGAAAAAGGGAGAGTTAACGCTGGCCAGGCGTTCCGTTCTCGTTCTCTCTCTCTCTCTCCCCTACGTCGTCGCCGCGTCACTCACGCAGGGTCTTCAGCTTCCACGATGGTTGATCTCCGGAGTTTTCACTGGCTCTATGCCCAAAAAGCGCTATTCTTATCCTGTTGCTTATCTCTCCAAATCTGAGTAATTAGTTCAAACTGGTTTTTACCAGCACAGGCCAGTGTCCGAGCTCCAGGTTACTACAGGTCAAACAATTCCAGCACTTTGTAACTGATTCTGTTTGACTTGCAGCATCTGGCCAACAATTGCATCTACTGCAATACCATTATATACTCTCTCTGTCACCTCTTCAAAAAATTCAGTAACGTTGGTCAATCAAGATTTTCCCTTTTGAAATCCATGCTGACTATTCATTATTATGTTTTACTTTTCTAGATCATCTTCAATTCTCTCCTTTTAGTAGGGATTCCATTATTTTATTCCTACTGCCGATGTTGGGCTGACTGGTCTATAACCCCCTGGGCATATTCTGTCCCCCTTCTTAAACATAAGAATTATTTTAGCTATCCACCATTCGTCTGGTTCTACGCCTTTTTCTAACGAATTTTTAAATATGTGTAGTAATGCCCCTGCTAGCTCTTTTCAAATATGTGGATGCAATCCATCTGGACCAAGGACGTTATCTTTTTTGAGTTTTGTTAGTTTATTTGATGCATCCACTTTTTTTTTAAATTTAAATGCACATGTCTACCTGTTCTATCTCTCTGGTAACTACTGGAGCAAAAAATTTAATATTTCTGCCAGTTCTCTGTTGTTCCCTGTGGTATTATCCTGTCTATCCCTCAATCTGCTTATTACCATCTCAGCCTCCATTTGTTTTAGTGATGTGTCTGTAAAATATTTTACTATTTTGTTTTACGTTCCTTGATCATTTAATTTCATGGTTCCATTTTTTGACTTCAGTCCTAATTACTTCATATTCTCTCTTATCATGCACTCTTCTTCTGTCTATAGAGAACTTAGTGCATGCCTCTTTCCTAACCCTCTTAGGGCTGGAGACCCAGATCTCGGGTAAGTGAGGTAGGGTAGGGTAGCCACGGCCATTCCGGAAGGCCTCAACGATGAAG
The DNA here is from genome assembly GCF_036365525.1 of Heterodontus francisci. Classification (NCBI taxonomy): domain Eukaryota; kingdom Metazoa; phylum Chordata; class Chondrichthyes; order Heterodontiformes; family Heterodontidae; genus Heterodontus; species Heterodontus francisci. The sequence goes on from NC_090376.1 coordinate 110,411,295, forward strand.
GGAGAGGAGGGGTGGGCATGGAGTACAGGGGGATGTGGTTACAGGGAGGCATTTTGTTTGCTAGCGGCGTCCCTTCATGGGCCAAGATTTCCCACAGAGGAGGGGCCCCCACCACAAGCCCGCAGTGGGGTCGCATCATTTTACAGACATCCTCACCGCATGATGGAGGACCCCCTGCCACTGGCCAGCGGTGGAGGGGGAAAAGAGGCTCAAGTGGCTGTTCATAGGCCACTTAAGGGGCCTCAATTGGGCAGGAAGGCTGTAGTCAGCCTCAACCACCATCAACAAAATTGCGATGCGACGGAGAGGCAACGGGCCCTAAGCCCGATCCCCTTACCCCATCACAATTCTATGCCCCCCATGCCTTCGAAACTGTCTCGGGGGGTCCATAAAATTCAACCCTTTTATGTGCAGAATTCTTTCCTAATTTCGCCCCTAAAACATCTGGCTTTATTTTTTTAGAATTGTGACCCTTAGTGCTAGGCTCCCCAACCAGCAGAAATAGTTTCTCTCTATCTACCCTATCTGTTCCCTTAAAATTTTGAAAACTTTGATCAAATCACCCCTTTGCCTGCTAAATTCCAGGGAATACAACACTAGTTTATATAATTAGCTTTGTAATTTAACCCTTGGCCTCCAGGTATCATTCCTGGAAATGTACAGTGCACTCCCTCCAAGGCTTCCTCCAAAGATATGGTGCTCAGAACTGCTCAAAGTATTCCAGGTGTTGTCTAATCAGAGCTCTGCATAGTTGTAGCATAATTCCTACCCCTCGTGTATTCTAATCCTGTAAATATAAAGGCCAGCATTCCATGAGCCTTTTTGGTCATTTTCTGTACCTGTTCATTTTAACAATCCATATACATAGAATCCCGCCCCCCACACCCTGGAATCTGGAATACACTGCCTGAAGAGGTGGGAGAGGCAGGAACCCTCAATGTTTAAGAAGTATTCAGATGAGCACTTGAAACGCCATAGCATACAAGGCTACGGGTCTAAAAACTAAACTAAAAAAGCTACGGGCCAAGTGCTGGAAAATGGGACTAGAATAGTTTAGTTTAGAGATACAGCACTGAAACAGGCCCTTCGGCCCACCAAGTCTGTGCCGACCATCAACCACCCATTTATACTAATCCTACACTAATTCCATGTTCCTACCACATCCCCACCTGTCCCTATATTTCCCTACCACCTACCTACACTAGGGGCAATTTATAATGGCCAATTTACTTATCAGCCTGCAAGTCTTTGGTGTGTGGGAGGAAACCGGAGTACCCGGAGGAAACCCACGCAGACACAGGGAGAACTTGCAAACTCCACACAGGCAGCACCCAGAATTGAACCCGGGTCGCTGGAGCTGTGAGGCTGCGGTGCTAACCACTGCGCGCCACTAATAATTCGGTGCTTGATGGCCGGCACAGACACGATGGGCCGAAGGGCCTGATTCTGTACTGTATAACTGTATGACACCCCACCCAAGTCTCTTTGGACCTCCACTGCCTCTAGTTTTTCACCATTTAAGAAGTACTTTTTTTTTCCTTTTTTATGTCCAAAGTGGATGACCTCATTTTTTTTTACATTGAAATCCATTTGCTACAGTTTTTCCCAATCATTTAATCTATTAATACCTCTTCGTAATGTTATGCTTCCATCTAAACTACCCACACTGCTGGCTATCTTTGTTTCATTGGCAAAATTGGATGTGTGACTTTGTCCCATCATACAAGTTGTTAGTAAATATGATGAACAAACAGAGATCTGCAAAGAATTTGCAGCCAAATTAGTATCCATGGCTTCAGAAAGTAGGCCTAATGAGCATATTTGAACAAGCGTGGGGGACTTTCTAGTGACTTGGCCAGCCAATGTCTCAGATTATCATGTGAGCTTCATTAGAACAGTCTAGGAGGCAGTGGACAGAGCGGAACTTGGGCAAAGAATTAAAATGTCGAGCAACTGGCAGCTCGTATGCATACTTGCAGATGGAACAGAGGTGTTCCACAAATCTGTATTTGGTCTCCCCAGTGTAGAGGAGTTTGCACAGTGAGCAGCGAATGTAGTATGCTAAATTGAAAGTAGTACAAGTAAATTGCAGTTTCACTGCGGATGAGTGTTTGTGGCCCTGGACAGGAGGTGAAAGGGCACATGTTGCATCTGTTCGCTTGCAAAGGAAGGTGCTTGGGAAGGGGAGGGAGTGTTCGTGACTGAAGAGTGGGCTGGGGTGTTTTGGAGGAAACCGTTCCTTTGGAATAGTAAAAGGAGAGGGGAATATGTATTTGGTGATAGTATCATGCTGGAGGTAATGGAAATAATGAAGCGTGATCCATTGAATGTGGGGGCTGGGGAGGGACCCTGTTGTTCCTCTGGGAGGGAAGGGAAAAGGTGAGGACAGAGATGCAGGAAATTGAGCACATTTGAAGGGCCCGTTAACCACAGCAGAGGGGGATCCTCGGTTGAAGATAAAGCAAGACATACCGGAAGGACTGTTATGGAAGGTGGCACGTCAGAACAGATGTGAGTGAGAAACTGAGAGGATGGAACAGAATTCTCACAAGAAGTGGGGTGGGAGGAAGTGTCATTAAGGTAACTGTGGAAGTCAGTGGCCATATTTTAGATATTGCACGACAGCGTATCCAAGGAAATGGAGATAAAGAAGTCGAGGAAGGAAAGGGAAGAAACTGAGATAAACCATGTGAAGGTAAGGGAGGGTGGGGTGGTGTGAGGGTGGAAATTGAAAGCAAAATTAATAATTTTCCTGTTTGGGCGAGAACAGGAAGCAGCACTGGTACAGTCATCAGTGTACCGGAGAGGTTAGGGAGGGGACCTGAGTAGGACTGGAACAAAGAATGTTCCACATATCCTACCAAAAAGCAGGCTCAGAGCCGTACAGGTTCCCACAGCAATACCTTTTATTTGGAGCAAGTGTGTGTGATCAAAGGTGAAGTTGTTGAATGTCGAAACAAGTTCAGTAAGGCGAAGGAGGATAGTGCTGAATGGGACTGGTTTGGTCTCCATTCAAGGAAGAAAAAGCTTGAAGTTAAATCATGAGAGTTAATGTAAAGTCTTCACATAAAATTATTGTCTTGTTAGCTACTGTATACATCATCTATGTTCCTAGGTTGTTGCATGTGAAAAATTCTAGGCTATTTAAGTGACTTTGGTTTTAATCAGAAAAGCATCATAATACAAGGAAGCAAAACAAGCAAACACTATGGACTGCAAGACACTGCACTTTGTTACAATGATGTGCATAGAAGACTGCATCGACGACACAGAGTTGACATTGAAGAGGGGACCAGCAGAGAAAGATATTGAGAGGCACAGTAGTATATGCTATTTCTTGAACCTTGGCAACAGTTAAATGGGCTACAACCAACCCTTCCAGCCTTGTGCATTCCTGCAGTACAGACAGAGCAATTTAAGGGGCGACCAATAGCATTGAAAATAGTTTGAGGGGGAAGCTATGTGCGGGTAACTTGTTTAGGAGTGCATGGCGACAGACTCTGTTTTGGATGTGTGTTTTAATTATCTAGATCACTTTCTTTACCTTTCTGATAAATCTAGTAGTGTGGACTAGATTCAGCACTTGAATCTGGTTGATGGTTTGTGTTTGCCATTCGACAAACAAACCATAAGGTAGCTTGGAGTTGAATCAGGAGAGTTAAAATAAAGGCCTCATCTGAAATTATTGTAAGCCATGACTCAGCAAACATCCCACCAAATAAAATTGTGCATCATCATTACTGAATAATATTCTCACTCCTAAGATCTGAGAGGCAGATGGTGGCGGTATAGATATTTGTGTACAGTATTGGTGCCATTTTTCATGCACAGCAAAATCCTAGAATTGAGATGTTGCAAATGTTAGATTTTCTCCCATTCCTCCGTGTTAACTTCCTACAACTTCAGTTTTTGCCAAGCAAAAATGGTATAACGTAATTTTGCTATAGGGTTCAGATGAAACTATGGCTGAAGGAAGCAAGAGGAGAGCAAAGTACCAATATCAAAAGTTACTTTACAGAGCGTGGCAGTTCTATGTAAATACAGTGTAATATTTGTGTTGTTCATACTATTTATCTTGGGAGTGTTTTTTTCTTTCTCTGTTTTTAAAAACAAAGGAGGTGTCTGTATGCCTTTAAGGCTGAGAAGTTTCTATTTTCTCTGGGAACAGTGTGTGTGAGCTGCAAGCCTGTTCCTAGGCAACAGCAGGAGAGATGAGGTCACATGCCGTATGGTATCAGTTGACTGTGTAAGAACTGGATAGAACTGGTTTGATCTGGCAGACCAGAGAAGCATGCTCTCCGTGAAGGAAGGATTTGTCTCCCTCCGCAGAAATTGGCCTACCGGCTGTGTTTGGCCTAAAGAGGGAAAAAAACCCTGGAAAGGACTCTTGGCATTGTTGGAGGGAGCAAATTCCTTTTTACTTCCAGTCTCTGAGAAGTCTCTGCCTCAGGAGTGACTTTTCATTGCCTTTTGTGTTTCTGGGAGTTCTGGAATTCTCTAAGGTTTCTACTGTTAGACTGCTAATTAAAAATCCAAATAGAACTGTTGCTATACTCCTTGTTCAAAGAGCTGTGTGATGCCTGCGGCAGCCGAAGTGCCTTGAACGCCTGTCCATTACAGACTGTTCATCAAATTCGCCTGGAGACTTCGAGTGGCATCTGACTATTGGGCTCTGGGACACCTCACCGAACCAGGAACGTAACCCACCAGGACTTAGAACCCAGCTGTTTATTTATCCCTAAGAAATAGCTCTAATTTAAAACATTTTTAAAACCAGTTACTGGTTGGTTTTTGAATGTATGTGTGTGTGTCTGTATGAGAGTTGGGAGGAATAAGAAGTTATAAAATCTTTTTAGGCATAGATTTATCTCGATATTGTTTAAGATTTAGTTCATTAAATAGTTAATTTCTTATTGTTTAAAGAAACCTGGCTTGGTGTGTTTAATTCTGGGGTTTAATAAAGCGTTTAATTTGGCTAATTTCTGGTAGTTGGGAAACTTTAATAATATGCTGTGACCTGTGGAGTAGTGGGACTCAATTGACAGTGCATTACTCCCGCCTGGGGCGTAACATATTTAAGTGGAAATTGCAAAATATTTGCAAGTTTTGGAAAGGCAGTTTCTCATTTTGGAACATTACATCAATTTTCTACCCAAGATGAAGGATAATTGAATGTATAATCCAGAGTTTCATTTTTTGATTTGAGGGACACATATGAAAGAGTTGTGGTAGTATCTCCCTGTGTGATTCAAGAATGTTCACTTTGCTATGGGAGATATCACCTTAACTGACAAGCTACTGGAGAAAAACTACAGTTAAGCAAAAACCTACAAGTTGTGTTGCTGGAGCGTCCAAACTATGGTCTGTGGGCTATGAACAGGCAACTCTTCAAACCCTGGCAACGCAGCTGTTTTGGTCTGTTCAAATGTTGTGAACCTGGAATTCTGGAAAGGGCTATTATAAGTGATGTTGCCTCTTTTGTACATAAATTCTAAATTAAAACACTTGAGGTTTATTAAAACCAGCCATGCAATACTTGCAAATTAATGGAAACATCCAAGATCTGCATCTAAGTGAATTACCGAGGCAGAAAGCTTAAACACTTCTGTCACTATGATGGGAGGGAATTACTGCATGGAAAATATTGCATCTGAAGACTGCAGGGCTACACCCTGTTTCTTTCTACCCTGCTCTTCACTTAAGTCTGATGTCAACTTTTTCGTGACACTAACTTGAAAATACAATGTGTTCATAATTGAAATGTTGGGAGTGCCTAAATTGCAATTTGGAGTTGCATGTCTTCTCAAGTCTGCTTGTTAAATCTAGCCCTTGGAAGTTTTGACTTCCTAGAGTGTGATACTTCCTCATGTAACAGTTATTTGAAGTATACTTTTATGATTTTAACATGTTCTATGATCAAATTATGAAGCAGCAGGTTTTCAGTTTAAATTGCCATTTGTGTGTGCATGGTTTTATTTCTGAGCTGTCCTTGATTTTTCTCATTTGAAAATATACATTTGTACTTCATTTCATGCTGGTAATGTTTTTTTAAAAAATTAAAATGGAAGCTGATGTAAAGGCAAAATTCTTTGTGACATGACCCAAATACAATACCACAAAGTGTTCAATATGCTTGTTAATAATACTGTGAGCCAGGTGCTTTGTTTACTATTGGATAAAAAAATGTACAGCTTTCATTTTGTAGCATCCTCTGCCTTATGGATACTTTGAACAATATTTACCAGCTATAAATTGATTTTATCATGTTCTCAATCTTTCAAAGGATAATTGTGTAGCAAGCGTTGAAGTTGGTGAACTGATTCATCTGTGTTTAACTTTTTTTTTATAGAACGGATGTACATGACAAGTTAGTGCCTGCGAAAGAAACTATAATGGAAAAAACATGGAAATCATGGACATATGCCAGGAGATGGCTGATTGCCTTGGTCTCGTGGTCCTGGAGTTTATGTCGAATTTCTCTGCTAGCTTTGATTTTAACCTTTCACCTATATGGTGGGATCCTTTTGCTTCTCTTGATACTTGCATCAGTAGCAGGTATATTGTACAAATTCCAAGATGTGCTCCTCTACTTTCCAGAGCAACCACCCTCCTCACGTTTGTACATTCCTGTGCCTACTGGGATCCCACATGAAAATCTCTTCGTTAAAACCAAGGATGGAGTCCGACTCAATTTGATTCTGTTGAGGTACACTGGAGATAATGCACCGTATTCACCAACCATAATTTATTTTCATGGGAATGCAGGTAATATTGGTCACAGGATACAAAATGCTCTGTTGATGATGGTCAATCTGAAAGTTAATGTATTACTTGTAGATTATAGAGGTTATGGAAGGAGTGAAGGGGAACCGAGTGAAAAAGGCCTTTACTTGGATTCAGAGGCTGTGCTGGACTACGTCATGACAAGACCAGATCTTGATAAAACAAAAATAATTTTATTTGGCCGCTCCTTGGGCGGAGCAGTGGCTATTCACCTGGCCTCAGAGAATCCACACCGGATTTTTGCAATAGTCGTTGAGAACACGTTCCTCAGTATCCCCCACATGGCCAGCACTTTGTTCTCCTTCTTTCCCATGAGATATCTTCCACTCTGGTGCTACAAGAACAAATTTCTGTCCTACAACAAGATTGCACAGTGCAGAATGCCTTCTCTTTTGATTTCTGGTTTATCAGACCAGTTAATTCCACCAGTCATGATGAAACAACTGTGCGAACTGTCTACATCACGGACTAAGAGACTAGTCATATTTCCAGATGGAACTCACAATGACACCTGGCAGTGCCAGGGCTATTTTACTGCTCTTGAACAATTCATCAAAGAGTTATTAAAAAACAATTCACATGAAGAAATAAAAACCACGTCTAATGTAACAATAATATAACTTTTTTTCTTCTGTACGTGATGCAACTTTTAAATCTATAAGTAAGCAAAAGGTGAACATTAACTTGGAAAGTCCTTATTTGCTACTTTATCACCAATGGTAGAACATTTTTACCTGTTTAAATGCATGAGAAAAATATACTGATATTTCATAGAGCTTTGTTGATCTGATCAGCTGCGTTCAATACTGTAATGTAAAATGATTTCTTTTTTGTGAGCAGTGTATATAACCATTAATTTAACTATTTCCCCTTTTGAATCCACATTTTGTTTAAATTTTCTGTGTAAGTGATAAATTTTGAAACTGTAAGTCTCATTACATATGTCAGAATTGTCTCTATAGCACATATATTGTAGCTTCAAGTTTTAGAAAAATAATTGCACATGGACCACAAGCTGTTAAGGTCAATAGGCCAATTTATCTGATTGTTCATAGAATTATTGCATTTCAGGGCATTACTTTGCTGAAATAAATCATGCACCATTAGAAAATCTTGAAAACATTACAGAAATGATTATTCATTTTGAAGTGTTATATTCACTGACTTTTACCTTTATTAATGAATGTTTGAGTTCTAATCTGGGTCCTGTGCTTTACTCCTCATTGAGAATCTATCTTTTGGAGCTGAGGTTAAATATACCTATTGGCTATTCACAGTCTGACAGTCAATTTCTCTTGAAATTTTGAATAGGCTAAATTGATGTGGATTCTTATGGAACCAAATTGACAGACCATTGACCCAATTTAAAAAGCATGACCTGTGAGAAACAGATTATGCATAAATTCTATTTTTAGCACTAAATGCCATTTTCTGTGTAATAGCTATTGTAAGGTTTATCCACTGTAGTAGTACTTAGATACAGTTTTAATTAATATCGTTTTTAAGCCATGCGTTTGTTTCAACTTTTGAATTTAATCTGACATTTACAAAGTGTCACCTTTTTTCTTGTTCCTCTGATTCCACATATTTGCTATCTTTTATCATCCAGTTTACTTGCATAACTTCCTTATTCAAAATCTTACAATGGCCAAAAAGGGCTTTACGACAAAGAACCAAAGTATTAGGTACTGCACTATTTTTGTATATGAGAAAAGACTTCATTGAAACTTTCAACTCTCTAAAATATTTAATTATGGAACACGAGTTGAAAACCACTGTTCCACACAACAGATTCCAGGACAGTATTACATAGCTAAATAGTGTAATCTGAATGTATCGCATCTGGAATTTTTTTATTAAGTTTTTCTTCTATTTTCTCTACCAATTCCAGTAAAATGAAGGCCACCTACGCAAAAATATTGTAACGAGTAGAAATTCTTCAAAGAAAAACCACAGTAGAGTGGGAGTTTCAGCCAGAGCTTTGATAACACCTTTTTACGGTTGAGTTTCTTTACATTGCTGTTATCAAATAAATACTTTGAACCTTACCTGTGTCCTACTCTGGGTAAGGTACTTTAAGTCAAATGCATGATATAAAGAAACTCTACAAGCAATGATAAACTTTCCTGATGAGGGAAGTGATGATTTGCAAAGTGTTTTTGCTGCTGGCTGATAATGACAAAAACAAGGCACTGCTTTACATTCATTTTTGTTGGAATAAAAATGTTCAAAACAGGCATTTTTTAAAACATTTTTATCAGTGCAACTGATGATCATCAACCTCTGAATAATTGAACATAGGAGCCTTATGAGATGCAGCATTTTTATTGTGGATTGGAAGTGCATTGTGCAATAATGTCCTTAAACTTCTGATCAGTTCAACAACAACAGTATTGTGGTCATTGAAGAAAAGTGATTTAAGGCCATTTCACCTATTTATAATGGCTATTCCCATTGAAAATGAGTTGGTACCTTTCATATGATCACATATTTAGTCAGTTACTATACCAGGGGTATTGCTGAATTTAAATGTGATTTATTATTAATATATGCAGTGCAGGATGCAAAAGACAGATCCGACCTTGAAAACGTAAGTGTTTTCTGTAGTTCTGCAAAATAGTTTTTATTCAAATAGATATTTGAATAACTGATAATTGTTCTCCAGCTTTTGGATGTCCGGTTGCAGATTTAGCAGACATATCCCTGTTTCTCTCAGTTCTGCCAATAGTTTTGACTGAAAACACATTTCCCTAATCTTTTAAAGTGCACAGAAAATTGTTGGTCGTGGTAATAACATGTTTTGTGAAGTGTGAAACTGAAACAATGGGATTATTTGTGAAGTTTAGCAAAGCCTGTTACTTCTGCTTTTACATATCTGATTCTTGGCACAGTAAGTCTGTGTTCTAAAACTTTTCTGATCCTGTATATTCATGAAATAAACTTTTTTGTCTTTGCATTTTGTTCTTGCGTTATTGTATTTTTTGCAGCAGTTTTATAACTGCTGTGATCTTGAATACCAAAACAGCTTTGGTCTTCAAGATTTAAAAACTATCCAAGTCCTGAAGGTCATGCAGAGAAAATCCACGAGGCTGACTCTGACTATCAAAGAATTGAGTTATGAGAAGATAGCAAAAAGTTAGGCTCTTTGATCACATATAACTAATGTTGAGAAGGTAAGTGTGGAGCACTGCTGCAAAGTAAACTTTGATTAGAGGTTTAAACTAGTGAAAGGCAAATTTAGGACTGATGTAAAAGTTCTTAATCATTCTTTGTATGATCACATGGGATTAACTTGCAAGTATAATACTACGAGAAACAGTGGAATTATTTAAAATCGGCTAGCTGCTACAATAGAAAGGTTAATGTAGTTTCTTTTAGAAGGATGAGCTAAGATAGGCCTTTATTAATATTTATCATGATCATTCTAATTTAAGTATAATGCATTTTTCATATTGAGTTTTCCAACAGTGCAGCACTCCCTCAGTACTGCACTGGAGTGTCAGCCTTGATTAGAACCAAAGGATGTCCAAATTTGTCTACAAAAATAAGTTCTCTTCATATTCAGTTTATTCCTTGTAGTGTAACTCAGTCACTGTGAAACCATCACAAAACCATTATTCCTGCTAAATGTAGGGTGAAGCTCTATTTATCATGACTTTTAACAAATTTCTGCACAGCAACAGGAGGCAGGAGTCAAAATGGCTATCCAGTCAAGGGGAAAAAGTCCCAAAATTAGATGGTATTCCTGCTCCAGCTTCATAACAGACCTTGTACTTGGAACTGTGAACCTGACTGCTAAGTTTAGAGCTAATGATCTGATGTTCCTGAGCAGGATCTTACCATGCAAACTACAACCAGCTGACAGGATTCACAGGGCATCGCACTTTATCTGCAATAGAAGTTTTTTTACCCTTTGGAAAAAGGAGCAAAACAAAGTGGCTCAGTAACAGCGTCCACAACATAACCACTGTTCCAAGTGCTAGGAGTAATGACAATAATAGAGATGGAGCTAGGAAAAAAAATTCTCAATTTTTCCTCATTGCTATCATTGGATTCAATTCTTCCCTCCAAGCAGAAACCAAAGGGGCTGAGTTTCTTGACTCTGCGTTGTCAAAACTTCAGTGGATTGGGCCTTCTGTCCATCCTGTATCTCTGACTCCAACTGATTTCTCTGAGTCATTTTGTCAAGCTCCTAGCATTATTTCTGTCATTGCTAGCTGGCTTGGCTTGATTGGGAGGGGCATAGTTTAGTGTGGCTGAGGCAGAATTTAAAAATTTTCCATAAAATGTTTTCAAATGTGCCTCTTTGTACTAGTCCTTTTAAAGTTTAAATCCTGCCATGTTAGCAATGCTGAACACTAGTCCATTGATATTCCTGGCACACTTGACAGGAAATATGTTGTATGATAAATTTTACCATCATTTGGGTTTTATACTGTGTTCATTTTTGGGCAGATGTATGGTCGATATCACTGACGTCAGAAAGTCACAGAAGTGGCAATGGATTAGCATCTGCATGATTTGTTTTACCCATTCTGCAGTTTTACTGGGGAGCTGGTGTAACAGTGGAAAATGTGCTCATATTCTTAACCTCCATCTGCAGTCAACTGGCCAACTTCAATAAGAGCAAAATGTGTTTTTGGCAGTACAATAGGAAAGTGCTAAAATTATCAAATATTTGGAGGGTGGGGGAACATAATTGTCTACATATTGGTAAAGCCACACATGCCAAATGATGGCAAATACAGAGTGGATGATCCGGAGCTCTGGTCAGACAATACCCAAAGATCTCTGAAATTAGGGAGTGCAGAATGACCTGTTCCCTGCAAACGTAGAAAAGATACAGCAATATACCAAGACAAAGTGATATGTGCATTGAAACTAGCCTAGAAGCTTCCTGCTATACACCCTTTGTAAGTAAAATTAAGTTTTTGTAAGACACAAAAAAGTGGTGATCCTTCTGACATCAAATTAGAGCTTGCTAACTGCTACATCTCTGCCCTCAGCACCTCAGAGTTTTGGGCCTCACAGCTAGACACAAACCATTACTGAGCTGACCTCTCCCACAACTTCACTTCTCAGAATAATTGTACCAGCACTGCATGCACTATCTCAACCAGTGCAATCAAAATGACCAATAAAGACTGCAATCTGGTAATGCAACAAGTTGCCCACAAATTTTAAAAGCTAAATCACAAAACCCTGTACTGACTTTTTTAATCACTTAGACTGAATGTTTGAGCTCTTCCAGATTTCAAGTCAGCCATTCGCACTCATACCAAAAAATCAAAATTCCCAAAACTCGTAGGTTCTATAACAGTGGCTATAATCTCTTTAACACACAGAACCTTATCTACCAAAATCAAACTGACTTCACAAAGAAAGCTTCTCGGGGGGCGGGGGGGGTGGGGTGCTCCTGTTGAACAGTGTCCATCAATATAACAACGCATAGATAACTACTGGCGCAATCACTGGATCCCGGAAACATTTTAAACCAGCACTTCCTGTGCTGAAATAAATGGGCTTTGGTAATAGATTCAGAGAAAAGATCAAAATCCTCTGTTCCTACCCCCCACTCTCAAGAAACACTATCTATTTTATGTGCCTCATTGCTTTATGAACAATCCACAAAGGGATGCCCCTTTTGTTCACCCAACACTTAAGAATAAACCCATTGTGTGCAGACTGGAGAAGTGGAGTAGAGGATACCTGCATGATAATTCTTGTCACTAACCTACACCTCCAATATTTTCCTCTCTGGCTCAAGTTCATCAAAAATAAGAGCAAAGCTCTTTTCCAGGACATGCTGAAATAAAGACAAGAAAGGCCATCATTTTGTATGCATGAAGGTTGGTTTAAAAAAAAGAGATTTGGGAGGTACATGTATGAGAAGAACCCAGAGCAGCCAGAGAATTTGTCCTTTTGGTGCTTGCACTATTTTAAATATATATATTTTTAGTGATATGGTATCTGAAGGGGAGGAGTCCCTCAAAGGAGGTGGAGTCAACTTAAGGTTAGTATTGGGAGGTAGGTTTCTCTACACAAAGTGACCAATCATACTAACGCAATGTTTAGTTTCAAGAGTATGAAATGTTGTATAATCCAAGTGTAATGCTATAGTTGAAAAAAAATTCCGAGAAAGCACAGCTCCTGTGAACAGGAAATAGTATTAGCAATTGACAACCTTGTTCTGGATGGGTTAATGAGTCGGTGTAACTGAAAAGTGGAATTTGGGATGCAGATGAGAATGTTGCAACAAAGAGAAGGTTTTGATACACAACATAGATGTTTGATTTACTCAGCCTTCATCCTCACTTTAGCAGCTCTTATGTCAGCTTATACAGCAGCAGTTGCTCTACACCATGTTCTTGGACTGAAAGCAGAAATCTCATCCATGCGACTGGATTTGGAGACATACAAGTTTCAACTAGATCACTTGGAAGCATTAACGAGGGAGAACAAGGGCTTCTCAACCAACTGGAGCAGCTCAGTAAATCAGGTACTCTCCTAGCAATGAAATCCATTAGAATGTCAGTTGTTCATATTTAATTACTTTCTAGCAGGTGCAGAGTGCTGAACTTTTTCTTTAAATGACTTTTTTTTAGCAGGTTAGTGAATTTCTTGAGAAAAGACTGCACAGTGGGGAGCAATTGAGAGAAGAAACAAAATTTAGAGGAAGAAGGTCACTTCCTGAACAAGGTCTGTGCTTTTCCGTGTAAAAAAGACCTTTTGGTTTCTTTAAATTATGTATAGTTTGCACTATATATATAACTTGTGTTGTGACACATTAATGCCCAGAAATTTAGTGGATTAAATAAGTTTCTCAGTGTTACTTGTTTGTATATGTCTTTTTAGGTTTTACTGATATTGCAACTTTTGCATCACATTAGAGATGGAACCTGACCCAACTCAGACCCCAGCAGTATTAGACCACTTGAGGTGGACGCTTACCCCTCGGTTTTGACACCACATGGAGTACAATGTACACTCAGTTTTTACTGTAAAAAGTCTTTAAGTTTCCCCGTAGCACTTTTTAAAGTTAAATGAAGATTGTTATATGTTCGGAGAGTGTGAATGTTCATGCCTGTGCTCACAAAACATTTAAATGTAATTGTCTGGCAGACAGTGGAGCACTGACTCAATCAGGCAGTACAAGATAGGTACTGCTTATCTGGAATTGATAGTGCTGCCGCTGGTGTAAGACGTCACCTGCAGTATTAGCGTAACATAAAAGTGAAAAAGAGCATAACAAATGATCTGAAAATTTATACAGAATTTTTTTTAATGTAGGGAATAGCCTGTGCAGTATAATTAAATAAATGAATTGATTTTATAGGTCTGAAGGTTATTCTTATTTACGTTAAAAAATAAAACTGGACAGTAGATTCTAAGCTTGTTTGCATGAGTGAGAAAGAGGTTATAACTCAAATTATACACAGCATAATGGAATATTCTGTTCACTGAGATTTTTTAAAATTTTGTTGGAATTGTTATTACAAGCAGGTGAAGTTTAATGCTCCTTATTATGGGATTTAAAGTCATTTTTCCCCTCCCTATGACTCAACAAAACCTTGAAAATCCCCCTGGGGAGTGAGGTAATTTTGGCTTGAAATACTTATGTTGGGAGTCACAGAATTACTTTCCAGTTACTGCACTACAGCAATTGTTAAAAAAAAAATACATTAACCGTTTTTTAAATTTCCCACAATATGGAAAGAATTCATAGCAATCAAAGACAGAAAAACAAATTCCATCATGATAGTTTAATTATTTCAGGAGAGTTGTTACTTTTTTTTAAAGTAACGTGATTTATCAAAACCCCTGTTAAGTAAAAGCAAAATACTGCGGATGCTGGAAATCTGAAATTAAAAACAAGAAATGTTGGAAATACTCAGCAAGTCTGGCAGCATCCGTGGAGAGAGAAGCAGAGTTAATCTTTCAGGTCAGTGACCCTTCTTCAGAACTGGCAAATATTAGAAATGTAAAAGGTTATAAGCAAGTAAAGCGGGGGTAGGGCAAGAGATAACAAAGGAGAAGGTGTAGATAGGACAAGGTCACAGAATAGTTGACCAGAAGGTTTTGGAGCAAAGGCTAACAATATGTTAATGGTGTGTTGAAAGACAAAGCATTAGTACAGATAGGGTGTTAACGGACTGAAAATTGAAGAGCCGCAAGTACAAACATGAAAAAAAACAGTGGGGAGGTGCCATGGGAAGGGGACAAGGTGGTGGGGGTAATGGAGGAGTGGATCAGGGTGTCACAGAGGGAACGATTCCTTCGGGATGCTTACAGAGGAAGGGAGGGGAAGATGCTTTCGTAGTGGCATCACGCTGGAGGTGGCGGAAATGGCGGAGGATGATCCTTTGGATATGGAGGCTAATGGGGTGGAAAGTGAGGACAAGGGGGACCCTGTCGCAGTTCTGGGAGGGAGGGGAAGGGGTGAAGGTAGAGGTGCGAGAAATGGGCCGGACACAGTTGAGGGCCCTGTCAACCACAGTGGGGGGGCATCCTCTGTTGAGGAAAAAGGAAGACATATCCGAAGCGCTGTCATGGAAGATAGCATCAGGAGGTATTACACCTCCTGCAATTGCCCTTTTACCTCCTCTCTCCTCACTATCCCAGGCCCCAACACTCCTTTCAGGTGAAGCAGCGATTTACTTGTACTTTCAATGTAGTATACTGTATTCGCTGCTCACAATGTGATCTCCTGTACATTGCGGAGACTAAACGCAGACTGGGTGACTGCTTTGCGGAACACCTCCGATCAGTCCGCAAGCAGGACCCCGAGCTTCCGGTTGCTTGACATTTCAACACTCCCCCCTGCTCTCGTGCTCACATCTCTGTCCTGGGATTGCTGCAGTTTTCCAGTGAACATCAATGCAAGCTCGAGAAACAGCATTTCATTTACTGATTAGGCACACTACAGCCTGTCGGACTGAACATTGAGTTCAATAATTTCAGAGCATGATGGGGCCCCCCCCCCCCCCCATCTTACTTTTATTTTTAGTCATTTTTTTCTTTTTCCTCTTTTAATTTTTTTTGTGTTTTATTTTATTTCATCTTAGTTTGTTCAGTTTGCTTACCCACTTTTGTTTATGTTTGTACCCTTCGGTGACCCTTCTTTCAACACACCATTAACATATTGTTTGCCTTTGCTCCATGACCTTTTGGTCAGCTATGTGGCCTTGTCCAATCTATACCTTCTCCTTTGTTAACTCTTGCCCCACCCCCACCTCACTTGCTTATAACCTGTGACATTTCTAATATTTGTCAATTCCGAAGAAGGGTCACTGACCCGAAACGTTAACTCTGCTTCTCTTTCCACAGATGCTGCCAGACCTGCTGAGTGGTTCCAGCATTTCTTGTTTTTATTTCAGATTTCCAGCATCTGCAGTATTTTGCTTTTATTTCACCATTAACATATTGTTTGCCTTTGCTCCATGACATTCTGGGCAGCTATTCTGTGACCTTGTCCTATCTACACCTCCTTTGTTATCTCTTGCCCCACCCCCGCTTTACTTGCTTATAACATTTTACATTTCTAATATTTGCCAGTTCTGAAGAAGGGTCACTGACCTGAAACGTTAACTCTGCTTTTCTCTCCACAGATGCTGCCAGACCTGCTGAGTATTTCCAACATTTCTTGTTTTTATTACCCCTGTTGACAAGATTGTTTTCCATCTTAGATTAGCTCATTTATTTACTCTGAAAGAAACAAGACAATTTTCTGTTTTGTTAAACATTATAATCGAATGCATTAACTGCTCAAACAGTTCGGTTTAATAGAAAATGATTTTTTCTCTAATAAAGTTGTGATACTAGCAATTTCAAAAGTTTTAGATCTGTACTAGTCTCACTGCTATCTGTAATATGGTTTATCCAAGGTGCCTTGCACGTAGCACTGCGATTTATACAGGTTGTAGAACTCATGGTGTTTGTCTTAGCTTCTGAAAATATCAGGAATAGGCTGTATGTTGGAATGTTGAGTTTTTGCAATTAAAGAAATTGAATTATCAAATGATTTAAATTAAGCAATGTAAGTAACAGTAATTAAAAATTTGCATTATTAAATAACTTGAATTAAGCAACTTTAAGTTGTCACTTTTTTCCTTCATTCATGGGATTTGGGCATCGCTGGCAAGGCCAGTATTTATTACCCATTGCTATTGCCTTAGAGACGGCTGGTGAGCCGCCTTCTTGAACTGCAATCAGTTTTAGTTCTCATGCACATCTGCTTTAATACAAGTTTTGATAGAATAACGATTCTGTGACTAGCAAATCGAGTTGCAATTAACTTGAAGCAATGTTGCAGCTTATTGTACCAAATTGTAGCAAATCTTGCTGTGGCATCTCGCAGTCTATGAAGTAGGATTGTTTTCTTCCCTGTGCCCTTCAGCTTGAAATTCTTCTGCACTGCAACTTGCTGAACGTGCCAGTTAATTTAAAAAAAAAACAGACCTGCATTTATATGTGTTCCCTCGCCCCCCCCCCCTCTCTGTCGCTAACCCCCCCCTCTCTGTCGCTAACCCCCCCCTCTCTGTCGCTAACCCCCCCCTCTCTGTCGCTAACCCCCCCCTCTCTGTCGCTAACCCCCCCCTCTCTGTCGCTAACCCCCCCCTCTCTGTCGCTAACCCCCCCTCTCTGTCGCTAACCCCCCCCTCTCTGTCGCTAACCCCCCCCTCTCTGTCGCTAACCCCCCCCTCTCTGTCGCTAACCCCCCCCTCTCTGTCGCTAACCCCCCCCTCTCTGTCGCTAACCCCCCCCTCTCTGTCGCTAACCCCCCCCTCTCTGTCGCTAACCCCCCCCTCTCTGTCGCTAACCCCCCCCTCTCTGTCGCTAACCCCCCCCTCTCTGTCGCTAACCCCCCCCCTCTCTGTCGCTAACCCCCCCCTCTCTGTCGCTAACCCCCCCCTCTCTGTCGCTAACCCCCCCCTCTCTGTCGCTAACCCCCCCCTCTCTGTCGCTAACCCCCCCCTCTCTGTCGCTAACCCCCCCCTCTCTGTCGCTAACCCCCCCCTCTCTGTCGCTAACCCCCCCCTCTCTGTCGCTAACCCCCCCCTCTCTGTCGCTAACCCCCCCCTCTCTGTCGCTAACCCCCCCCTCTCTGTCGCTAACCCCCCCCTCTCTGTCGCTAACCCCCCCCTCTCTGTCGCTAACCCCCCCCTCTCTGTCGCTAACCCCCCCCTCTCTGTCGCTAACCCCCCCCTCTCTGTCGCTAACCCCCCCCTCTCTGTCGCTAACCCCCCCCTCTCTGTCGCTAACCCCCCCCTCTCTGTCGCTAACCCCCCCCTCTCTGTCGCTAACCCCCCCCTCTCTGTCGCTAACCCCCCCCTCTCTGTCGCTAACCCCCCCCTCTCTGTCGCTAACCCCCCCCTCTCTGTCGCTAACCCCCCCCTCTCTGTCGCTAACCCCCCCCTCTCTGTCGCTAACCCCCCCCTCTCTGTCGCTAACCCCCCCCTCTCTGTCGCTAACCCCCCCCTCTCTGTCGCTAACCCCCCCCCTCTCTGTCGCTAACCCCCCCCCTCTCTGTCGCTAACCCCCCCCTCTCTGTCGCTAACCCCCCCCCTCTCTGTCGCTAACCCCCCCCTCTCTGTCGCTAACCCCCCCCTCTCTGTCGCTAACCCCCCCCTCTCTGTCGCTAACCCCCCCCTCTCTGTCGCTAACCCCCCCCTCTCTGTCGCTAACCCCCCCCTCTCTGTCGCTAACCCCCCCCTCTCTGTCGCTAACCCCCCCCTCTCTGTCGCTAACCCCCCCCTCTCTGTCGCTAACCCCCCCCTCTCTGTCGCTAACCCCCCCCTCTCTGTCGCTAACCCCCCCCTCTCTGTCGCTAACCCCCCCCTCTCTGTCGCTAACCCCCCCCTCTCTGTCGCTAACCCCCCCCTCTCTGTCGCTAACCCCCCCCTCTCTGTCGCTAACCCCCCCCTCTCTGTCGCTAACCCCCCCCTCTCTGTCGCTAACCCCCCCCTCTCTGTCGCTAACCCCCCCCTCTCTGTCGCTAACCCCCCCCTCTCTGTCGCTAACCCCCCCCTCTCTGTCGCTAACCCCCCCCTCTCTGTCGCTAACCCCCCCCTCTCTGTCGCTAACCCCCCCCTCTCTGTCGCTAACCCCCCCCTCTCTGTCGCTAACCCCCCCCTCTCTGTCGCTAACCCCCCCCTCTCTGTCGCTAACCCCCCCCTCTCTGTCGCTAACCCCCCCCTCTCTGTCGCTAACCCCCCCCTCTCTGTCGCTAACCCCCCCCTCTCTGTCGCTAACCCCCCCCCTCTCTGTCGCTAACCCCCCCCTCTCTGTCGCTAACCCCCCCCTCTCTGTCGCTAACCCCCCCCTCTCTGTCGCTAACCCCCCCCTCTCTGTCGCTAACCCCCCCCTCTCTGTCGCTAACCCCCCCCTCTCTGTCGCTAACCCCCCCCTCTCTGTCGCTAACCCCCCCCTCTCTGTCGCTAACCCCCCCCTCTCTGTCGCTAACCCCCCCCTCTCTGTCGCTAACCCCCCCCTCTCTGTCGCTAACCCCCCCCTCTCTGTCGCTAACCCCCCCCTCTCTGTCGCTAACCCCCCCCTCTCTGTCGCTAACCCCCCCCTCTCTGTCGCTAACCCCCCCCTCTCTGTCGCTAACCCCCCCCTCTCTGTCGCTAACCCCCCCCCTCTCTGTCGCTAACCCCCCCCTCTCTGTCGCTAACCCCCCCCCTCTCTGTCGCTAACCCCCCCCCCTCTCTGTCGCTAACCCCCCCCCTCTCTGTCGCTAACCCCCCCCCCTCTCTGTCGCTAACCCCCCCCCTCTCTGTCGCTAACCCCCCCCCTCTCTGTCGCTAACCCCCCCCCTCTCTGTCGCTAACCCCCCCCCTCTCTGTCGCTAACCCCCCCCCTCTCTGTCGCTAACCCCCCCCCTCTCTGTCGCTAACCCCCCCCCTCTCTGTCGCTAACCCCCCCCCTCTCTGTCGCTAACCCCCCCCCTCTCTGTCGCTAACCCCCCCCCTCTCTGTCGCTAACCCCCCCCCTCTCTGTCGCTAACCCCCCCCCTCTCTGTCGCTAACCCCCCCCCTCTCTGTCGCTAACCCCCCCCCTCTCTGTCGCTAACCCCCCCCCTCTCTGTCGCTAACCCCCCCCCTCTCTGTCGCTAACCCCCCCCCTCTCTGTCGCTAACCCCCCCCCTCTCTGTCGCTAACCCCCCCCCTCTCTGTCAGCAGGATTTGGCCCATTGTTTCGAACTGTTTCAATACATACTGCAGTTTTACTGCACACAGCTCAGTTTGAAACCTTACATGTACAATACTTTTTCAATCAAGTTAATTTAAACAGGAATTAAAAGCAAAGGTCAAGATTTGCCTTCCAGTTCCGTAACTGCCAAGTTGTATTTTAGAAGGGTACTGAAGGTTCGGCCCAAATTTTGTCATCAGTGGCGAATGCTGTCCTAAAAATAAAACTGGCCAGAAAGAGTTAGCCGGTTCTCGAGTGCAAATTTCCTCTATTCTGATGTCACATTTGAAATTGGTACCAGTTATTGGGATGTGTCAGGCAGAAAGCAAGCTGATTAACCAATCCGATTGAAGAATTTTCAGATAGCAAAGCAGAGAGTAAAAAGCATGGAATATGATTCACATTTTGACCATTGAACAAAAAGTGAAATAAAGATTGGGACAGAACAAATAGGAATAAGGGAGCACCCAAAATATCATAAACAAACAAAAAATAGTTTATTACTTTAAAAATCATGCATTTTTTAAATGTTCTTCTGAGGGAATGGGACTCCATGCTTTTAGATTATTTTTTAAGGGCCAGAGAGGTTGTTCGGCAGTAATTGTGACTTTGTGTACTGTTAGTCCTGATTGAACAAAGCTTAATATTTTCAATGTTTTTCCAAGAAATATGCATAAAAAGCTGAAGTAATTCTGTGTTTGCTTCTGCTAAGACTGCATCACTGAACCCTGTGGAGGAGCATGGTATTGTTGACAGCAAATTCCGCATTTAACTGCATGTGCTAACGCCAAAAGTTGCAGTCAGTTTTATACAGTAATGACAGCAAGCACCAACAGTTTTGCTGTTGTTACAACTGCAAATTTCTGGCCTACATTTTTAGATATTTCACTTGCTCTCAATGCCAGTGGCCACTCTCCAAGGCAAGTCCTCACTCCCTGCATCTTGCAGTGAGAGGGGATGGATGCTTTCACTTATAAGCTACTCAAAATTGTCCTATGATGTGATATTGAGTAGAATGGGCCTTTATTTCCTGAAGTTAAGAAAATTGAGACCTGATCTCATTGAAACATAAAATTCTTAGCGGGCTTGACAGTGTAGATGCTGTCAGGCTGCCTCCCCGGCTCGAGAGTCTAGAGCAAGGGATCATAGTCTCAGGATAAGGGGTCATTCATTTAGGATTGAATTGTGGAGAAATTTCTTTACTCAGAGTTGTGAATCTTTGGAATTCTTTACACCAGAGGGCTCTGGATGCTCAGTCGTTGAGTATATTCAAGACTGATTGGACACGAAGGGAATAAAGGGATATGATAGGACAGGCATGTCGAGTTGACATCAAGGTTCAGCCTTGATCTTATTGAATGCTGCAGAAGGCTTAATGGTGTGTGTAGCCTCTTCCTGCTCCTATTTCTTATAATTATAGTAAATAACTATTATTGACAATAACTAAGCAGACACTTAAGAAAAAACCGCAAACAGCAACTCGTATTTATATAGTAGCTTTAACATCATAAAAAGTCCCAAGGTGCTTTACAGGAGTGTTACCACACAGAATTTGGCACCAAGCCAGATAAGGAGATATTAAACTAGATAACCAGAAGCTTGGTTAAAGATAATGGTTTTAAGGAGTGTCTTAAAGAAGGAAAAAGAGGAGACATTGAGGGAGGGAATTCTAGAGCTTAGTACCTTGACAGTTGAAAGCATGATCATCAATTGTGGAACAATTAAATTCACAATTGTACAAGGGGACAGAATTAGAGGAGTGCAGATATCTCAGAGGGTTGTGGGGCTAGAGGATAATACAGAGATGGGGAGGGATTTGAAAACAAGGATGAGAATTTTAAACTCGAGGTTTTGCCAATTGGAAACCACTGTAGGTCAACGAAGACTAGGGCGATGGGTGAACAGGACGTGGTGCGAGTCAGGACCTGGGCAGCAGAGTTTTGGATGGCCTCATGTTTACAGAGGATAGAATGTGGCAGACCAGCCAGGTGTGCTTTAAAATAATCAAGTCCAGACAGTTTCAGCAGCAGCTGAGCTGAGGCAGGGATAGAGTCCGGCAAGTCAGGAGGTGAAAATAGGCAATCTTCGTGATGGCACGATTATGTAATCGGTAGCTCATCTCGGAGTCAAATATGACCCAAGGCGAACAGACTGGTTTAGACTCAGACAGTTGCCAGGCAGAGGGGGGAAGTCGGTGACTAGGGAATGGAGTTTGCCACTGGCACTGAACTGAAACAATAAATATAGTAACAGGCATAGGCCATTTAGCACCTCGAGCCTGTTTCACTATTCAATGAGATCATGGCTGATCTGCGACCTATCTCCAAATAATGCTTCATATGGCTTCACGAATGGCTTCAGTCTTCCCAGTATTTAATTGGAGGAAATGTCTGCTCATCCAGTACTGGATGTTGAACAAGCAGTCTGACAATTTAGTGACTGGTCAAGAGAGGTGGTGGTGAAGTAGTGCTGGGTGTCATCAGTTTACATGTGGAAACTAACCTGATGAGTTTATCAGGGAATCTGCATATGTAAATAGCATAGTTATAGGTTTATCAGACCTAATCAAATACTGAGGTATCTCTCCCAGAAACTACCCTTATACCATTTTTATTTCCAATTCTATTATGTTTTAGCATTATCTAATCTTTCTTTACAGACACCTAACCATCATAATATTGTCACACCTCTCCGATGTCCCTGTGAAGTTAAAAGATGAATGATCTACAAGATGCTGCTCCATCTACACACTCATACAGGTCTTCGTACTCACAGGATCTGACCACATTAAAGCAGTAATAAAACTGCGAGTGAGATCAGTTCTAATTGAAAAGTTACTGGATGCAGTTAACATACAGATATTAATATAAAGAGAAATCAGTAGCAGTCATATTTGATCAATCCTTTGCTAACAACAGTGTGACTTTACACACAATATGCAGTAATGTGGCATAGCTTAGGGTCAAGAGGAAACACTGGTTACTGTAATTGGCTCACTGAACTGACACAAACCCATACATATACTTCTAGTCTCTGAATAGCAAACAATGCAACTGAGGCTATAAAGTACAACTTGTTTTATTAAAGTAACAAGTAGACAACAGAGGAATATCAACTGTACAGGTTTCACTTCGTTACAGAACATTGGCCCCATCCCTCCTCTACAATGAAGGATCAAAAAGTGGATCTACACATGGAAGCAGAGGACATATCTGAGTACTTTGCATCCCTTTATCAAGGAAGGCAATGCCGTGCAAGTCATAGCGGAACAGGAGGTAGTTAAGATATGGGCTAAAAATTGATAGAGGTATTAGAAAGGCTGATTGTTGCTGAGCATCCGAGGATACTTAAGGAAATAAGGGGGGAAATTGCAGAGCTACTGGATATGATCTTCCAATCCTCTTTAGGTGGTGCCAGAGGGCTGGAGAATTGCAAATGTTACGCTAAAATAAAAGCAAAATACTGCAGATGTTGGAAATCTGAAATAAAAACAGCAAGTGCTGGAATCTCTGCAGGTCTGGCAGCATCTGTGGAGAGAGAAGCAGAGTTAACGTTTCAGGTCTGTGACCTTTCATCAGAACTGGCAAAGGAGAACTGCCAGTTCTGATGAAAGGTCACGGCCCTGAAATGTTAACTCTGCTTTTCTCTCCACAGATGCTGCCAGACCTGCTGAGTATTTCCAGCATTTCTTGTTTTTATTTCAAAATTAACAGTCACTTGGATAACGTGGATTAATTGAGGGAAAGCAGCACGAATTTGCTGAAGGCAAATGGTGTTTAACTGACTTGAGTTTTTTGATGAAGTTAATTTTGTTGATGTGGTCCATAACGTGTTTGATAAAACGCCACATAATAGGCTTGTCAGCAAAGTTTGAAGCCCATGCAATAAAAGGGACAGCAGCAGCATGGATCTGAAGTTGGCTGAAGAATGGGAAACAGAATAGTGGTGAATGAAAACAAGAAATGCTGGAATCACTCAGCAGGTCTGGCAGCATCTGTGGAAAGAGAAGCAGAGTTAACATTTCGGGTCAGTGACCCTCCTTCGGAACCCCGAAGTGATGAATGGTTGTTTTTCAGACTGGAGGAAGATATAGGGCTGGATTTAACGTTCCCGCCACCGTGGCGCAAAAAAATGGTGTTGCCTTCGGCTCATGATAATGTGCCAGGCGATTTGCCCCCTCCCCGCAATCACGTTGTGGGGGTGGGCTCTGCGATGCCAGCAACGTTTCAGCTGCCTCTGCACTGGCGCCATTTTTAAAGGGCAGCTCGACCTGCTACTAAATTTGAATATTTAAGCCCATACCCCTCCGCCCACCAGTACACCACAAATAAAATGTCACCCCTCTTCTCCCCCCCCACCCCCCACAAAAAACACTGACACAAAATAGTTGCCCTCATCCTCCCCCCACCCCACCAGAACACTTACATTGATGCTTTGACCTCTCCCTCTCTCCAAACTGTACAAAGTTCAGAGGTCACCCCTTTTCCTCCCCCCGCACCCCACTACTACACTAAAAATCCTACGTTCCCCTGTTCTCACATCAGTGGTGCCAGCTTTCCCTGAACGGGAAAGTGAAAGTGCGTGAGTGCCAGCCGCCACACGGAAGATCCCAGGCAGCCGGTCAGATAGCTGTGAATGTTATTTAAATGTATGCATTTCCTTCATTTAGATATTTAAAGTCAGGTCACATCACCCAGCAACGGTGGGGCCACCATGAAGCTTCGCTGCCGCCAGCAAGACTGGACCCGGCACTCCCAGCGTCTGGCCCCATGGCGGGCTGCTGCTGGTACGATCTCCACCCCACCCCCCACCCCCCCCCCCCCCTGCTGCCATGGAGCCTGACATCGGGAACTGAACAAACTTCAGCCCATACAGTGGGATTCCCCAGGGGTCTGTCCTCAGATCACTGCTTTTCTTGATCTATATGAATGACCTAGACTTGGGTGTAGAGGGCACAATTTTTTAAAAACTTGGAAGTATTGTGAACTGAGAGAAGGATAGTGATGGACTTCAAGAGGACATAGGCAGTTGGAATGGGGGACCATGAAGCGAGTGAATTTTAATGCAGAGAAGTGTGAAATGATACATTTTGGTATGAAGAAAAAGAAGAGGCAGCATAAAATAAAGGGGGCAATTCTAAAGCGGGTGCAGGAACTAAGAGACCTAGGCACAATCATTGAAGGTGGCAGGGCAGGTTGAGAAAGTAGTGTGAGGGCGGCACAGTGGCGCAGTGGTTAGCACCGCAGCCTCACAGCTCCAGGGACCTGGGTTCGATTCCGGGTACTGCCTGTGTGGAGTTTGCAAGTTCTCCCTGTGTCTGCGTGGGTTTTCCCCGGGTGCTCCGGTTTCCTCCCACAAGCCAAAAGACTTGCAGGTTGATAGGTAAATTGGCCATTATAAATTGTCACTAGTGTAGGTAGGTGGTAGGGAAATATAGGGACAGGTGGGGATGTTTGGTAGGAATATGGGATTAGTGTAGGATTAGTATAAATGGGTGGTTGATGTTCGGCACAGACTCGGTGGGCTGAAGGGCCTGTTTCAGTGCTGTATCTCTAATCTAATCTAATCTAATCTAGTTTGACAGGCATATGGGATCCTGGGCTTTATAAATAGAGGCATAGAGTATAAAGGCAAGGAAGTTATGGACTTTTGTAAAATATTTATTTGACCTCAACTGAAGTATTGTGTCCAATTCTGGGTACCACACTTTAAGAAAGATGTGAAGGTTTTGGAGAGGGTGTAGAAAAAATTTACGAGAATAATTCAAAGGATGAGAGACTTCCGTTATGTGGAAAGATTGGAGAAACTGGGCCTGTTCTCCTTAGAGGAGAAGTTTGAGATGAAATTTGATGGAGGTGTTCAAAATCCTGAGGGGTCTGGACAGAGTAGATTGAGAAGAAGGTGTTCCTGTTGGTGAGTCGAGAACCAGAGATTGCCAATATAGGATGATTAGCAAAGGAACCAATGGCAACATGAAGAAAAACTTTTTTACACAGCGATTGGTTACTATCTGGAATGCACTGCATGAGAGTGTGGTGGAGGTAGATTCAATTATAGCTTTCAAAAGGGGATTGGATAAGCACCTGAAGAGAGAATTTGCAGGGCTACGGGAAAGGGCAGTGGAGTGAGACTAGCTGTGTTGCTCTTGCAGAGAACTGACATGGACACCACAAACCCAATGGCCGCCTCCTGTTCTGTAACCGTTCCAGGATTCTATGTAATTTCCATCCCAGTGCAAAAATGAGAAAACGGGCAACGCTTTGTTAAACTTGGGCCAGCAAAAAGCATAAAAGGATTAGTACCCATCTGCAATATTAATGGTCAAGCACCCCATTTCCTTCTTGGATCCTAAACCTTGTGATCTGTGCACTGATGTGTTTCTCAACTAACCACAGGAAGTAAGATACTATTTGTCAGAAACTGCAGCCTTCCTCCTTAGTCAGTAAGGAAAGACATTTACTGCCTAACTAAAGAACTTTTGCAACTAGAATCATAGAATTTTACAGCACAGGAGACCATTCAGCCTATCTTGCATGTGGCAGGTTTCTGAAAGAACTGTCTGCTTAATATCTTTTCCCTGCCCTTTCTCATATTTTCAAAACTTTTTAAAAGATGTTTCTTCATTTTCCTTTTAAAAGCTATTACGACCAGGAGAAAAAGGGGTCTAAGGTTCCTCTTACCATAACAGGGTTTAATTTTAATTTTTTGTTTAGCTTCCCCCTTAGTGAATTCTTGTTCACTAACTTCCAATTATAAGGCAAAGAAACTAGCCAAACAGGTTTTCTTAGGTTTAAAGAAAAAAGATTGAACTTTATTAAACTTAAACTCTAATTCGGTTAACACTTACGGATATGTGATGTGACGCGCCCACGTTCGCAAGCATTCGCAATACACACATGCAGATAGACACAGAAAAGAGCAGAAGAAATAAAGGGGAAAAGTTTGAGGCAATATCTGAAGATTGTTTTGGTTACTGTTCTTTGAGATTGCTGTAAAGTCCTTGATTGAAGGTAGGTCTTGCTTTTCGTTGGGGCCCAGTATTCTTCTTAAACTTTGATCGATGTAGGAAACTTTGCTCTCTTGAAGTTCATGTGTCCTCCGTGGGCCCAAAGGCTTGTGAGAAAGAGATGGGAACAGACAGGAGAGATCTTCTCACCCAAGGAGCAAACAGTCTTTCTTCAGTTCAAAAACTCTGTGGCTAGTTCAAAAAACCCTGGACCAGCTAGTTTAACTAGTCCTGGCTTTTGTGAATTGTGTCACCTTAGCAGTCTCTGGAATGCTGTTCCTTACACCTTCAATGTCTGGTGATCAAAATCCATTGTGGGTTGAATGTGTCAGGGAATGGTCCTTTGTCTCCACATGCACTGTCTGTTAGTATGCAAATGTTTTTCAGCCAAGTGTCTGGCAGCCCTTGTAACAGGTCTTCTCTTCCCAGCAACAGTTTAAAATCAATGTTCATATGACTAAATTAATATGCCTCATTCTTGGCAGGTGGGGCCTGCATGGCAAAGCTATTATGGGTTCAGCTTATACTGCTGTTTCTAGTAGGACATTCTTTATTAGGATGACAAAGGGAATTCAAGTCTGAGGAATATTATCTTTCACAATGTAATTGTGTCAATGCAAATTTTATGAAATTGGAAGTCCCACAATGCCAGTAAAGAAGGGGAATTTTATTGTTCTTACTGTTGGCTTCCTTGAACAAATGGGGACCTTCCAGTGTGTTTAGGATCGATGGCAGCTGAAGACATTTCTCTGAAAGTAGAAGTTCAGAATGCCTAGGAAATTGGCTGAGTGTTATAGACTACAAGATGTGTATTTTCATGTGCCAAAGCACCCACCCACTCACCCACCAAAAGTACTTGGTTCCACATGAAGGCAAAGAATTGTCATCAATATTTTTCCCGCAGTGGCCTCCAGTATACCTTGAATCATCACTATGCACCTGTCCCTAATTGTTGTAGTGTTGTGCTGTATTTTTAAGTCTTCATTAAATGATGACCATTGGTTTTCCATTCAAACTCAATGCAAACACTATTTATTGTCGTCTTTATCTACATTGCATGATCTCAGTTCCAAGTCTTTTCCTTGCTGGTGTGTGTCTGCTCTCTGTAAAACCATGAGCTGAGTGTGTCTCAAAATGGTGTGTCCTTATATATGTATGGTGATGTCATTAGTTGCATCAGTGGCCTGGATTCTTAAAGGTGATGTTTTTTAAAGGTGAACTCGCCACTACACTACATTGCATTACCCCCCTTTAAATTTAAAGTTTCACCCGTTTCTTTAAAAATTAACAATTACACTCTAGCTACTTAATCCTGCAAAATTATATTGAACAAAAGTCGATCGGAATAAAGTTTGAAATTTGGAGGGGAAAGGGATCAAGCACATCACCCTCAATACCAGACTTTCTTCTCTGCCTGGCTCCCTTCATCATCAATGCATGATGTAGTCTTTTAATCGGACAAGTAATCAATGAGGTCTCGATGATCTTCTCTGTAAATCTTGCAGTATCAATTTTGTCTCTGCTTGATTTGGCTGAGCTGCTTCTTGAGTTGTTGCAGGCGTGAAGTTATCAAAGTTGTCTTCGTCCCTTCTGGAATTGTTTTAGCATTGACTCTTTTGAAGAAGGTTACATTTCTCTTCAAAATGTAGTTTTCTCTCTTTGCTATGATCATGTTTCCTTTTCTCTGAACTACCATAAGCACTCTTGGGTCAAATGGTGTGCTATTTTTGATTTGTCGAATCGGGACTTTGTCTCCTCCTTTTGTCTCGCTGTCTTTTGTGTACATTCATTGGTCTGCATGCATCTTTATTATCTGTTTTTGATTCATGTCTCTCGCTCACGCTTTCTGTTGAACGCGTGTAAGGTTGAGTAGGTATGAATTGTGGCAGTACGCACTTTATCTGTCTTCTGTTCAGAGCAAAGCTTGGTGATATATTTATGGTCGAATGATGGATTACCCTGTAGGCTCTTAGAAATCTAAAAAATTGTTGCTTCCGCTCTTTGTCAGCGTGAGCTACTTTGTATGGTTTTCATTAGGATGTGATTAAAAGGTTCTACCTCGCCATTTGCTCTTGGCCATAAGGGTGTGATTCTTCGGATGAATCTTAAATGAATAGCAAATTCGGAGAATTCATGACCTTTAAACGGCGGGCCGTTATCTGTTCTTATTGTATCAGGTATCCTTTGCCTTGCGAAGACGGCATCAAATTTGGGTAGACTTGCTCTTGCAAATCTCAATGTCATTACTTCTACCTCTGGATGTCTGCTGTAGTTTTCTACTATAACTAAAATTTATTCATCAGAGGGAAAAGGTCCTTAAAGGTTAGCTGACACTTCCTTCCAGGGCCTCCAAGGCAAACTTGTCATCCTCAGGTTCAGGCTTCTCGTAAACCCTTTTTAAAAAAATGGCAAGTGTGTTCAGGTTTACACCCCTTTTAATAATTTATGGCTGCATCATGTTTATTTTCCTTATTTCTGTGCACCTGCAAAATGTTTCTTTTTCCTGTTCTATCCCAGGTTTTCTCTGTGTTCCAGCCCCAGTTTTCTCTCGACTTTTTTTTTCTTGTGTTTTCTGTGCTTCATCTTTTTTTCTTCCCCCTTTTCTTCTCATCGCCAGAAATTGTAGTGTTGTACTATATTCTGCCAGGCCACTGATGCAACTGATGACATAATCAGACACGTATAAGGAGAAGACACCACTACACTACGTTACAGTTGCAATTTCCTTAAGGCAATAGTACTTTTTAAAAATAGATTGATTGTCATAGTTGCATGCCAAGAAGTTGCAAGACTACTGCCCAGTGAATTCGTGATGTTTTTTAGATATCTGAATTTGTATACATCTCAGAATTCTTTTTGCTAGCATGGCTCAAAATGTAAGGACAAGTTGACTCAATCAGTACTAATTTCACCTCTGAGTCAGAAGCTGTCAGTTTTTGTTCCACTTCGAGACTCAACCAAATAATCTAGGAGGAGAAGTCAGTGCATCTCAGAGCTCTGCAATCTCACACCATTTAGGTAATATGCTTTTTTATTCTTTCTGCCAAAGTGGACAATTTCACACTTTACCACATTATACTCCATTTGCCAGGTCTTTGCCCACTCACAACCTACCTATATCCCTTTGAAGCCTCCTAATGTCCTCTTCACAAGTTACTTTCCTACCTATCTTTGTGTCATCAGCAAATTTAGCAACCATACCTTCGGTCCCTTCATCAATGTCATTTATATAAATTATAAAAAGTTGAGGTCCCAGCACAGATCCCTGTGACCCACCATTCATTACATCTTGCCAACCAGAAAATGACCCATTTATGCCTACTCTCTCTCCTGTTAGCTAACCAATCTTCTTTCTATGCCAATACGGTATCCCCTACACCATGAGCTTTTATTTTCTGCAATAACCTTTGATGTGGTACCTTATCAAATGCCTTCTGGAAATCTAAGTACAATACATCGACCGGTTCCCTTTTATCCACAGCACGTGGAACTCCCTCAAAGATCTCCATTAAATTGGTTAACCATGATTTTCCTTTCACAAAAATATGTTGACTCTGCCTGATTACCTTGAATTTTTGGAAATGCTCTGCTATGACGTCTTTAATAATAGCTTCTAACGTTTTCCCTAAGACAGATGTTAAGCTAACTGGCCTGCAGTTTCCTGCTTTCTGTCTCCCTCCCTTTTTGAATAAAGGAGTTACATTTGCTATTTTCCAATTGAACAGAACCTTCCCCGAATCTAGGGAATTTTGGAAAATTAAAACTAATGCACCAACTATCTCACTAGCCAATTCTTTTAACATCCTAGGATGAAGTCCATCAGGACCTGAGGGATTTGTCTGCCCGCAGCTCCAACAATTTGTTCAGTATCACTTCCCTGGTGATTGTAATTTTCTTGAGTTCCTCCCTCCATTCCATTTCCTGTGTTACAGCTAATACTGGGATGTTACTTGTATCCTCAATAGTGAAGACTGATGCAAAATACCTGTTTAATTCATCTGCCATTTCTCTATTATCCATTATTAATTCCCCGGGCTCACATTCTATAGAACCAACGCTCACTTTGTTAACTCTTTTATAAATATCTTTGGCAACTCTTATGATCTGTCTTTATATTTCTAGCCAGCTTTCTCCCGTGTTCTAATTTTATCTTCCTTATCAATCTGACGAATCTTTTGCCTTAATTTCTTGTCACAATATGGAAAGCTGATTTAGTGACTTAATTGGTATTGTTTTTGCTTGGATAAGTTGTCAATCTCTACCCGCACACTTGATTTAGCCATCGTGTATTCTGGATAGATGTCCATCTTTCAGGAATGAGATCTCTTTCTCTCTGCGTCCTCTGTGTCCCCCCCCCCCTCCCTCTCTCTGTGTCCCCCCCCCCTCCCTCTCTCTGTGTCCCCCCCCCCTCCCTCTCTCTGTGTCCCCCCCCTCCCTCTCTCTGTGTCCCCCCCCTCCCTCTCTCTGTGTCCCCCCCCTCCCTCTCTCTGTGTCCCCCCCCTCCCTCTCTCTGTGTCCCCCCCCTCCCTCTCTCTGTGTCCCCCCCTCCCTCTCTCTGTGTCCCCCCCTCCCTCTCTCTGTGTCCCCCCCTCCCTCTCTCTGTGTCCCCCCCTCCCTCTCTCTGTGTCCCCCCCTCCCTCTCTCTGTGTCCCCCCCTCCCTCTCTCTCTGTCCCCCCCTCCCTCTCTCTGTGTCTCCCCCCCCTCCCTCTCTCTGTGTCTCCCCCCCCTCCCTCTCTCTGTGTCCCCCCCTCCCTCTCTGTGTCCCCCCCCTCCCTCTCTGTGTCCCCCCCCTCCCCCTCTCTGTGTCCCCCCCCTCCCCCTCTCTGTGTCCCCCCCCTCCCCCTCTCTGTGTCCCCCCCCTCCCCCTCTCTGTGTCCCCCCCCTCCCCCTCTCTGTGTCCCCCCCCTCCCTCTCTCTGTGTCCCCCCCCTCCCTCTCTCTGTGTCCCCCCCCTCCCTCTCTCTGTGTCCCCCCCCTCCCTCTCTCTGTGTCCCCCCCCTCCCTCTCTCTGTGTCCCCCCCTCCCTCTCTCTGTGTCCCCCCCTCCCTCTCTCTGTGTCCCCCCCTCCCTCTCTCTGTGTCCCCCCCCCTCCCTCTCTCTGTGTCCCCCCCCCTCCCTCTCTCTGTGTCCCCCCCCCTCCCTCTCTCTGTGTCCCCCCCCTCCCTCTCTCTGTGTCCCCCCCCTCCCTCTCTCTGTGTCCCCCCCCTCCCTCTCTCTGTGTCCCCCCCCTCCCTCTCTCTGTGTCCCCCCCCTCCCTCTCTCTGTGTCCCCCCCCCTCCCTCTCTCTGTGTCCCCCCCCCTCCCTCTCTCTGTGTCCCCCCCCCTCCCTCTCTCTGTGTCCCCCCCCTCCCTCTCTCTGTGTCCCCCCCCTCCCTCTCTCTGTGTCCCCCCCCTCCCTCTCTCTGTGTCCCCCCCCCTCCCTCTCTCTGTGTCTCGTCCCCCCTCTCCCCCCTCTCTGTGTCTCGTCCCCCCTCTCCCCCCTCTCTGTGTCTCGTCCCCCCTCTCCCCCCTCTCTGTGTCTCGTCCCCCCTCTCCCCCCTCTCTGTGTCTCGTCCCCCCTCTCCCCCCTCTCTGTGTCTCGTCCCCCCTCTCCCCCCTCTCTGTGTCTCGTCCCCCCTCTCCCCCCTCTCTGTGTCTCGTCCCCCCTCTCCCCCCTCTCTGTGTCTCGTCCCCCCTCTCCCCCCTCTCTGTGTCTCGTCCCCCCTCTCCCCCCTCTCTGTGTCTCGTCCCCCCTCTCCCCCCTCTCTGTGTCTCGTCCCCCCTCTCCCCCCTCTCTGTGTCTCGTCCCCCCTCTCCCCCCTCTCTGTGTCTCGTCCCCCCTCTCCCCCCTCTCTGTGTCTCGTCCCCCCTCTCCTCCCTCTCTGTGTCTCGTCCCCCCTCTCCCCCCTCTCTGTGTCTCGTCCCCCCTCTCCCCCCTCTCTGTGTCTCGTCCCCCCTCTCCCCCCTCTCTCTCTGTTCACCCTTCTCTGCGCCCCACCCCGCCCCGCCGTTCCTCTCTCTCTCTTTCCGGTCTGTCTCTTTGTTTCACCACCCCCCATCCTCCCCCACCCCCCCCCCCCCCGACAGTTGCTGGGAGCAGGAGCGCTCAGCACACCAGTTTTGTGGTTGGTCAATTTGTTTAAATACATCACGTTGTCAGTTTCACAGCTGATCACTGCTGAAGCAGGAACGCGCTGCCCAACATCGGACACATTCGGGGTTTTCCGGCCTGCTTTTTAAAAATGTCGGAAAATCCCAAATCTGTCCCGATGTTGGGAAAGCGCATTCCTACTTTACATCCATTCACGGGATGTGGGCGACGCTGGCCAGGCCAGCATTTATTGCCCATCCCTAATTGCCCTTGAGGAGGTGGTGCCTTCTTGAACTGCTGCAGTCCATGTGAGGTAGGTATACCCACAGTGCTGTTAGGAAGGGAGTTCAGATTTTGACCCAGCAACAGTGAAGGAATGGCGATCTAGTTCCAAGTCAGGATGGTGTGTGACTTGAAGGGGAACTTGCAGGTGATGGTGTTCCCATGTATTTGCTGCCCTTGTCCTTCTAGTTGGTAGAGGTCGCGGGTTAGGAAGGTGCTGACTAAGGAGCCTTGGTGCATTGCTGCAGTGCATCTTGCAGATGGTACACACTGCTGCCACTGTGCGTCGGTGGTGGAGGGAGTGAATGTTTGTAGATGGGGTGCCAATCAAGCAGGCTGCTTTGTCCTGGATGGTGTCGAGCTTCTTGAGTGTTGTTGGAGCTGCACCCATCCAGGCAAGTGGAGAGTATTCCATCACACTTCTGACTGTGCCTTGTGGACAGGCTTTGGGGGTCAGAAGGTGAGTTACTCGCCTCAGGATTCCTAGCCTCTGACCTGCCCTTGTAGCCACGGTATTTATATGGCTACTCCCGTTCAGTTTCTGGTCAATGGTAGCCCCTAGGATGTTGACAGTGGGGGATTCAGTGATGGTAATGCTGTTGAATGTTAAGGGGAGGTGGTTAGATTCTGTCTTGTTGGAGATGGTCATTGTCTGGCACTTGTGTGGCGCGAATGTTACTTGCCACTTATCAGCCCAAGCCTGGATATTGTCCAGGTCTTGCTGCATTGCTACACGGACTGCTTCAGTATCTGAGGAGTCACGAATGGTGCTGAACATTGTGCAATCATCAGCGAACATCCCCACTTCTGACCTTATGATTGAAGGAAGGTCATTGATGAAGCAGCTGAAGATGGTTGGGCCTAGGACACTACCCTGAGGAACTCCTGCGGTGATGTCCTGGAGCTCAGATGATTGACCTCCAACAACCACAATCATCTTCCTTTGCCTTAGGTATGACTCCAGCCAGCGGAAGGTTTTCCCCCTGATTCCCATTGACCTCAGTTTTGCTAGGGCTCCTTGATGTCATACTCGGTCAAATGCTGCCTTAATGTCAAGGGCAGTCACTCTCACCTCACCTCTTCAGTTCAGCTCTTTTGTCCATGTTTGAACCAAGGCTGTAATGAGGTCAAAAGCTGAGTGGCCCTGGCGGAACCCAAAGAGAGCGTCACTGAGCAGGTTATTGCTTAGCAAGTGTCGCTTGATAGCACTGTTGATGACACCTTCAATCACTTTACTGATGATTGAGAGTAGGCTGATGGGGTGGTAATTGGCTGGGTTGCACTTGTCCTGCTTTCTGTGTACAGGACATACTTGGGCAATTTTCCACATTGCAGGGTAGATGCCAGTGTTGTAGCTGTACTGGAACAGCTTGGCTCGGGGCGCGGCAAGTTCTGGAGCACAGGTCTTCAGTCCTATTGCCGGAATATTGTCTGGGCCCATAGTTTTTTCAGTATCCAGTGCCTTCAGTCGTTTCTTGATATCACGCGGAGTGAATCGAATTGGCTGAAGTCTGGCATCTGTGATGCTGGGGACTTCAGGAGGAGGCCGAGATGGATCAACTCAGCACTTCTGGCTGAAGACTGTTGCAAATGCTTCAGCTTTATCTTTCGCACTGATGTGCTGGGCTCCCCCATCATTTAGGATGGGGATATTTGTGGAGCCACCTGCTCCAGTTAGTTGTTTAATTGTCTGCCACCATTCACGACTGGATGTGGCAGGACTGCAGAGCTTAGATCTGATCCATTGCTTATGGGATCGCTTAACTCTGTCCATCGCATGCTGCTGATGCAGTTTGGCACGCATATAGTCCTGTGTTGTAGCTTCACCAGGTTGACACCTCATTTTGAGGTATGCCTGGTGCTGCTCCTGGCATGCCCTCCTGCACTCTTCATTGAATCAGGGTTGGTCTCCTGACTTGAGGTAATGGTAGAGCGGGGGATATGCCGGGCCATGAGGTTACAGATTGTGGTTGAGCACAATTCTGCTGCTGCTAATGGCCCACAGAGCCTCATGGATGCCCAGTTTTGCATTGCTCGATCTGTTCGAAATCTATCCCATTTAGCACGGTGGTAGTGCCACACAACACGATGGATGTTGTCCTCAATATGAAGGCAAGACTTTGTCTCCACAAGGGCTGTGCAGTGGTCACTCCTACCAATACAGTCATGGACAGAAGCATCTGCAGCAGACAGATTGGTGAGGATGAGGTCAAGTATGTTTTTCCCTCGTGTTGGTTCCCCTATCACCTGCCGGTGACCCAGTCTAGCACTATGTCCTTTAGGACTCGGCCAGCTCGGTCATTAGTGGTGCTACCGAGCCACTCTTGGTGATGGATGTTGAAGTCCCCCACCCAGAGTACATTTTGTGCCCTTGCCACCCTCAGTGCTTCCTCCAAGTGGTGTTCAACATGGAGGAGTACTGAGTCATCAGCTGAGGGAGGGCGGTAGGTGGTAATCAGTAGGAAGTTACCTTTCCCATGTTTGACCTGATGCCATGAGACTTCATGGGGTCTGGAGTCACATGTCGGCCAGACCAGGTAAGGATAGCAGATTTCCTTCCCTAAAGGACATTAGTGAACCAGGTGGGTTTTTACAACAATCAACAATGGTTTCATGGCCGCCATTAGACTAGTTTTTAATTCCAGATTTATTAATTAAATTCAAATTCCACCTTCTGCTGTGGTGGGATTCGAACCCATGTCCCCAGAGAAATACCTCTGCGTTACTAGTCCAGTGATAATACCACTACGCCACCGCCTACCCCCATCTGTCATCTGTGAAACTGGCAGCACAATGTTTTTAAAAAGGCTGCTCTGCAGGAAGACAAAAGAGAAGTTTCCCATCTCCACTCACGGAGCCTCGGCAAGGATGAGAAACAGCAGGATTGAAACCTTTGACAGGCTGTAGCCTGTACAACCCTGTCCTAGAGGGACATGTTATCTTCACTGTCTATTCCTTCCTCTATCTGCTTGCAGTTCACTGCTCGCATTTTCAGTCTGGAAGTCGAACAAAGCAGCAGAGACCATGATAATTTTTGTTTTCTTTTAGCAAGTTCTCAGGCGTGTTCCACTTCCTGACTAAAACTTTTCAGTCATCATCTAATTTCTTCCACTTTCTACCATGCGTAGGGAATTTGCCAAGAGGTAGGAAACAGACTAGGGATGATGGGTATGTACTCAAATTGTATGTATTCAGGATGTGACAAATGGTCTTACCCAGGGATCTGTACTGGGGCCTCAGCTTTTCATTATGTTTATAAATTACTGAAATGAAGTATTATAGAGCTGTATATCCAGCTTTACTGACAACACCAGGTTAGGTGGCACAGGAAATAGTGTAGATGGAAAATTGAAACAGGACGTTGATAGATTAAGTGACTGGGTAATACTGCGGCAGATGCAATTTTTTTTTTATTTGGAGTGTGCGGCAATGCAGAGCGATCGCCGATGTCATCAGTGCATCCGAACATTTACCAGCTTGTCAGTATGAATCTGTGCATACGTGCACTGACATTACCACGCAATGATTGCAGACATAATGACATCCGAACGTTGCCACACCACTCAATGGCTGCAAGCTCCATTCCCCCCAACAGTACCCGACTTCGGCAGCTCACTTCCGGCCTCACCATTCCCCCCCTCCCCGGCTGCTCGCTCCCGACCTCTCCACTTCAGCCGCAGGGAGCGAGTGGCTGAAGACAGGCAGCAGTGAGGCCGGGAGGGAGCGGCGAGTAGGCAGGCGTGGGAGGAAGTAGGTTACTGTTGGGAGTAGGAAGAAGGCAGACATCGCAGCCATTGAGTGAGTTTGGGTTTAATTTGTTCTTTCTGACAAATTGAGCAGTGCCATTTCTATTACTCGCAGCTGCCTGAGATGTCACAGACAATGATATTTCAGTTGATGAGCCCACATTTGCACATGTGCCAGTACTGCGCTGCCTAGTGATTGCATTGTCAGCAAACGCATCCTTTTTTATTTGTTCATGGAATGTGGGTGTCACTGGCAAAGCCAGCATTTATTGCCCATCCCTAATTTCCCTTGGGAAGGTGATGGTGAGCTGCTGGCTTGAACCGTTGCAGTCCACGTGGCATACATACACCCACAGTGCTTTTAAGGAGGGGGTTCCAGGATTTTGCCCCAGCGACAGTGAAGGAACAATGAAAGATTTCCAAGTCAGAATGGTGTGTGCTGTTCCCATGTGCCTACTGTCCTTGCTCTTCTAGGAGGTGAAGGTTGCAGGTTTGGAAGGTGCTGTTGAAGGAGCCTCGTTGAGTTGCTACATTACATCTTGTAGATATGTGGCAGTAGTGTGTATCAGTGGTGGAGGGAGGAATGTTTAAGGTGCTAGATTGGGTGCCAGTCAAACAGGCTGATTTGTCTTGCATGATGTGAGTCGAGCTTCTTGAGTGTTGTTGGAGCTGCACTCATCCAGGGAAGTGGAGCATATTCCATCACACTCCTGACTGGTGCCTTGTAGATGATGGGCTTTGGAGAGCTAGAAGGTGAATTATTTGTTGCAGAATTCCCAGTCTCTGACCTAGCTTGTAGCTACAGTATTTATGTGGCAGGTGCGATTAAAATTCTGGTCAATGATGACCTCCATGATGTTGATGGTGAGTGTTTCAGCAATCATAATTTCATTGAATATCAAAGAGATATAGTTAGATTCTCTTTTATTGAAGATGGTCACTGCCTGGTACTTGTGTGTTCAAATGTTACTCAACGCTTATCAACTCAAACTTGAATGTTGTCAAGGTCTTGCTGCATAAGGGCATGGACTGCTTTGTTATCTGAGGAGTTGAATACAAAACTGAACTGTGCAATCATCAGTGAACATTGTTACGGAAGTGCTCCTATATTTTTTGTTAAGTGTATGTTTTTGAGGACTTGTATTTAAATTGTAGAGATGGAGATATTGGAAGGCTAAAGATTTCATAGAAGCTGGCTTTAGCTTCGTTGTTGACAGTTCATGGAAAGGACACTCATGATGTTTAAAAACAGCCTTGTTGGAACTCATGTACTTTAAGCAATAAACAAAGAAACCTTGGTGACCTGGGGAAGATGTTTACAGACAAGTGATAGGTCAAGATTTATAGGGGTCAGGAGGATTAATTCTTGAGGTATTGTTTTTGGTTTTGCTTTAGACTGTGTTGGGGTGTGAACAGTTTTGAAGAGAGTTGGAGAAGAGTAGCCACCATCTTCCATTTCTTTGAGAAATTCCTGAGAATCAAGTGTAAGAAATGGAGAAACTGATACTTCATTTCTCCTGAAAAGCCTCAGTCCTAACAATATCCACACTTCTGGACTTACAGTGGTGGGGAGGTAATGTATGGCCAGCTGAAGATGGTTGGCTGAGGACACTGCCCTGAGAAACTCCTGCAGTGATGTCCTGGTGCTGAATGATTGACCTCCAATGACTGCAACCATCTTCCTTTGTGCTAGGTATGACTCCAGCCAGTGGAAAGTTTTCCCCGTTTCCCACTGATGTTGATTTTACTCGGGCTCCTTAATGCAACACTGTCAAATGCTGCCTTGAAGTCAAGGACAGTCACTCTCAACTAACATCTGGAATTCAGCTCTTTTGTCCATGTTTGGACCAAGGCTGTACTGGGATCCAGAGCTGAATGATCCTGACAGGACCAAAACTGAGCATCAGTGGGAAAAAAAACTTCAATTTCTATAGATCTTATATGACCACTGGACATCTCAAAGCACTTTGCAGTCAATTAAGTACTTTTGAAGTGTAGTCACTGTTGCAATGTAGGAAACGTGGCAGTCAATTTATGCACAGCAACTCTCTCAAGCAGCAATTGGATAATGATCAGATAATCTGCTTTTGTGATGTTCATTGAACCATAAATATTGGCCAGGGTAAACTCTTTTACTTTTCTTCAACATAGTGCCATGGGATCTTTGACGTTCACCTGAGAGGGTCGACGGGACCTCAGTTTAATGTCCCATCCAAAAGACGGCACCTCTAACAGTGCAATACTTCACCAGTACTACACTGGAGTGTCAGCCTAGATTCTTGTGTTGAAGTCCTGGAGTGGGATATGAACTCTCAACCTTCTGACTCGGGGACAGGAATGCTACCAACTAAGCCACAGGCGAGCAGGTTATTAGTGAGGAAGTACCGCTTAATACCACTGACCACCTCCAGGCGCGTATCCATTGTCTCTCGAGATAAGGAGGCCCAAAAGAAAAAAAAGACCGCTTAATAGCATTGTTGACGATACCTTCCATCATCTGCTGATGATTGAGAACAGACGGATGAGGCTCTAATTGACCGGATTGGATTTTTCTGCTTTTTGTGGACGGGGCAAATAGGGGCAATTTTCCACATTGTTGGGTCGATGTCAGTATTATAGCTGTACTGGAACAGCTTAGCTAAGGTGCGGCTAGTTCAGGAGCACAAGTCACAGCACTACAGCCGGGATGTTTTCGGGGCCCATAGCCTTTGCTTTATCCAATGCGCTCAGCTGTTGCTATCACGTGGAGTGTACTGAAATGACTGGGGACCCCCAGGAGGAGGCCAAGATGGATCATCCACTCAACACTTCTGACTGAAGATGTTTGCAAATGATTTAGCCTTGTCTTTTGCACTGATGTACTGGGTTTTGCCAATATTGAGGACGGGGATTTTTATGGTGCCTCCTCCTCCGCTTAGTTGTTTAATTGCCCACCATCATTCACGGCTGGATGTAGCACGACTGCAGAGCTTTGATCTGATTAATTGGTTATGGGATTGCCTAACTCTGTCTATAGCCTGCTGCTTCCATTGTTTCGAATGCACATAGTCCTATGTTGCTGCTTCACCAGGTTCGCCCCTCATTTTTAGGTATGCCTGGTGCTGCTCCTGGCATACTTTTCTACACTACTCGCTGAACCTGGGTTGGACCCCTGATTTGATGGCACTGATGCATTAATGTGGGTTAAGTGTGAGGCCATCCACTTTGGACTAGAGAAATATAGATTAGAATATTTTCTAAATGGTGAGAATATAGCAACTGTTGCTAGTTGAGAGATTTAGAAGTCTGAGTAGAGAAATCAATAAAAGCTAGTGGACAGATACAAAAGTAATTTAAAAAGGCTAATGGTATGTTGCTCTTTATCTCAAATGGACTGGAATACAAAGGGGTGGAAGTTATGTTAGAATTATGTAAAGCTGTGGTTAGATCCTATTTATAGTACTGCATTCAGTTTTGAGCACTGCACCTAAGGAAGGAAGTATTGGTCTTGAAGGGGGTGTAACACACTTTCACCAGAATGATAACTTGACTAAAAGGATTAAATTATAAATACCAGTCACACAGATTAGGCTTGTATCCCCTTCAGTATAGAAGGCTAAAAGGAAGTCTAACTGAAATGTTAAAGATGATTGAAGGAATTGGTAGGATAAAGAAGCTTTTTCCTCTGGTGGGGGTCCAGAACAAGGG
Source organism: Heterodontus francisci (assembly GCF_036365525.1). Lineage (NCBI taxonomy): Eukaryota > Metazoa > Chordata > Chondrichthyes > Heterodontiformes > Heterodontidae > Heterodontus > Heterodontus francisci. Next base: position 110,452,060 of record NC_090376.1, read on the forward strand.
AGTATAACCTTAAAATTAGAGCTAGGCCCTTCAGCAAGCACCTCTTCACATGAGGGGTAGTGGAAATTACGAAGGTATGAGGGGAGAACTGGCTAAAGTTAATTGGGTGAATAGACTGGAAGGTATGGTGGTAAATGAACAGTGGGAAACATTTAAAGAAACAATTCAAAGAGTTCAACAAAAGTACATTCTGTTCCAGTACACAAACTCATCAAGAAAAAACCCATCCGTGACTCACTCAGGAAGTTAAGGAGAGTATGAGACTAAAAGAAGAGGCTTACAATGTTGCACAAAATAGTAGCAAGTCTGAGGATTGGGAGTATTTTAGAAACCAGCAAAGAGCCACCAAAAAGTTGATAAGGGAAAAAATAGAATGAGAGTAAACTAGCCAGCAATATAAAAACAGATTGTAGGAGCTTTTATAAGTACATAAAAAGGAAGAGAGCAGCTAAAGTAGACGTTGGTCCCTTAGAGGCAGAAACAGGAGAAATCATCATGGGGAATGAGGAAATGGCAGAGGCATTGAACAAATATTTTGTGTCTGTCTTCACAGTAGAAGACACAAGTTCCATAGCAAAAATAGACAGTAACCTAGGGGCTAAAAAGAGTGAGGAAATCAAGGAAATTGATATCCGCCGAAAAAAAGTATTGGAGAAACTTGAGGGACTAAAATCTGACAAGTCCCCAGGAACAGATGGCCTACATCCTAGGGCTCTAAAAGAGATAGCTGCAGAGCTAGTGGATGTGCTGGCTATGACTTTCCAGAATTCCATAGATTCAGGAATGGTCCCATCAAATTGGAATTTGACAAATGTTACACTGCTTTTCAAGAAGGGAGGTAGAGAGAAAACTGAGAACTACAGGCCAGTTAGCCTAACATCAGTCATTGGGAAGATGCTGGAAACTATTATTAAAGAAGTATTAACAATGCACTTGGAAAAGCATAGTATGATTAAAACAAGTCAGCATGGTTTTAGTAAAGGGAGATCCTGTCTGACAAATTTATTAGTTTTTTTTAACTATGTAACCAGTAGGGTAGATAAAGAGGAACCAGTAGATGTACTATATTTGGATTTTCAAAAGACATTCAATAAGGTGCCACATAAAAGATTAATAGGCAAGATAAGGGCTTATGGTGTTGGAGATGATATATTAGCATGGATAGAGGATTGGTTAACAGACAGGAAGCAGAAAGTGGGCATAAATGGGGCATTTTCAAGTTGGCAGGCAGTGAATAGTGGACTGCTACAAGGATCAGTGCTGGGGGCTCAGCTATTTACACCTCTATATTAATGATTTGGATGAAGAGAGAGAGTAATGTATCTACAAGAAATACTGGAACCACTCAGCAGGTCTGGCAGCATCTGTGGAAAGAGTAGCAGAGTTAACGTTTCGGGTCAGTGACCCTTCATCGGAACATCATGAGTTCCGATGAAGGGTCACTGACCCGAAACGTTAACTCTGCTTCTCTTTCCACAGATGCTGCCAGACCTGCTGAGTGGTTCCAGCATTTCTTGTTTTTATTTCAGATTTCCAGCATCCGCAGTATTTTGCTTTTATTATTAGAGTAATGTATCTAAGTTTGCTGATGATACAAAGCTCGGTAGAAAGGTAAGCTGCGGGGAAGACGCAGAGGGGGTTAAGTGAGTGGGCAACAAGATAGCAAATGGAGTATAATGTAGGGAAGTGTGAAGTTGTTCACTTTGGTCATAAAAATAGAAATGCAGAATTTTTTTTAAAAGGTATGAAACTGGTAAGTATTGATGTTCAGAGAGACTTGGGGGTACTCGTACAAGGAACACACAAAGTTAACATGCAGGTGCAGCAGGCTATTAGGAAGGCATATGGCATGTTGGCCTTGCAAGGGGATTGGAGTACAGGAATAAAGAAATATTACTAAAATTGTACAGGGTTTTGGTGAGACCACACCTGGAATACTGTGTGCAGTTTTGGTCTCCACATTTCAGAAAGGATATACTTGCACTGGACGCAGTGCAGCGAAGATTTACTAAATTGATCTCTCGGATGAGGGGGTTGTCCTATGATGAGAGGCTGAGTAAATTGGGCCTATATTCTCTGGAATTTAGAAGAATGAGAGGCGATCTAATTGAGACATGCAAGATTCTGAGAGGGCTTGATAGGATAGAAGCTGAGAGATTGTTTCCACTGGTTTGGGAATCTAGAATGCTGGGACACAGTCTCAGGATAAGGGGCCAATCATTCAGGACTGAGATGAGCAGAAATTACTGCACTCAAAGGGTTTTGAATCTTTGGAATTCTCTACCCCAGAGGGTTGTGGATGCTCCATCACTGAATGCATTTAAGGCTGAGATAGATAGTTTTCTGGTCCTGCAGGAAATCAAGGGATATGGGGAGCGGGCAGGAAAGTGGAATTGAAGCCCAGGATCAGCCATGATCGTATTGAATGGCACAGCAGGCTCAATGGACCATATGGTCTACTTCTGCTCGTATTTCTTGTGTTCTTGTGAAATCTGGAATGGTCGCCCCCAAATAGCTATTGAGATTAGGTCAGCTGAAAATTTCAAAATTGCAATTAATAGATTTTTCTTTGACGAGGGTATTGAGGGCTATGGAACCAAGTTGGGGGTAAAATACTGATTAGCCGTGATCTAATTAAATGGCAGAACAGGGCAAGGGGATTGAATAGACTACTACTGTTCCAATATTCCTATGCCCCATACTCTAATGTGCTTGGTGCTTGTCCAGTATATTTATAAAGGATGTTACCAAATTGTCAGATTGGGCAGGATATCACCCAGTGTGGATTTTTATCAGCTTTGAGGTTTGAGTATTAATCAAGGCAATAAGTCACATTGTTTGCTTTCCCTTATTTTTAGCTACTAAAGGGTTCTTAACAGATGACTATAAACACACCTGGGTGCTACAACTGAGTTTTGAAAGCAGGTAGCAGCAGTTAACCCTGAACAGTTTGGTGCTGCTTAGCACAGCCTATTGCACAAATCCAGACACTTAAACCCCACATAATCTACAGACAATACATACAAAGTTTCTGACTAGTTAATCATTTGGGGCTTGATCTTTCAGCAAGAGTCCAAATTCACCTGGTTACACTTCAAGAAAGTTCACTTCCACATGCATTTGGCTGATTTACAATGGCTTCATTAAGGTTAATTCGCAGTTTATTGACCCCTCAGAATATAGTAAAGAGGTGAATCTGCCACCTGCCTGACTTCTGTTTTATTTGTGCTGATTTGCATAAATACAATAGCTTCGGATTTAAGCCTAATATGGTACTTTAATCATAAAATGGTTACAATATAGAAAGAGGCAGTTCAGTCCATTATATCCATCCGGCTCTTTGCAAGAACTAATCAGCTAGTCCCATTCCCCAGCCCTTTCCCCATAGCCCTGCAAATCTTTTCTCTTCAGGTGCTTATCCAATTCCTTTTTGAAAGCCACAATTGAATCAGCCTCCACCATGCTTTCAAGCAGTGCATTCCAGATCCTAACCATTCGCTGTGTAAAAAGGTTTTTCCACATGCCGCCGTTGGTTCTTTTGCCATTCACCCTATATCGATCTCCTCGGGATTTCGACCCTTCTGCCAATAGAAATAGCTTCTCTCTATATACTCTGTCCAGACCCCTCATGATTTTAAACACCTCTAATCAAATCTCCTTTCAACTTCCTCTTTAAGGAAAATAGCACCAGTTTTTCCAATCTATCCACGTAACTGAAGTCCCTCATCCCTGGAACCATTCTCATAAATCTTTTCTGCACCCTCTCTAAAATCTTCACATCCTTCCTAAATTATGGTGCCCAGAATTGGACACAATGCTCCAGTTGAGGCTGAACCAGTATTTTACAAAGATTCATCATAAATTCCTTGCCTTTAAACTCTATTCCTCTATTCATAAAACCCAGGATCCCGTATGCTTTGCAACCTGCTCTGCTATCTTCAACGATTTGTGCATGCATACTCTGAGGTCTATCTATTCCTGCACCCCCTTTAGAATTGTCCCCTTTATTTTATATTGCCTCTCCTCACTCTTCCTACCAAAATGTATCACTTCACACTTCCCTGCGTTAAATTTCTTCTGCCACTTGTCCACCCATTCAACCAGCCTCTGTCCTCTTGAAGTCTATCACTATCCTTTCCACAGTTTACAATACTTCCAAGATTTGTGTCGTCTGCAAATTTTGAAATTGTGCCCTGTACACCCAAATCTCGGTCATTAATCTATATCAAGAAAAGCAATGGTCCTAACACAACTCTATACCTTCCTTCAGTCTGAAAAACAACCGTTTACCATAACTCTCTGTTTCCTGTTACTCAGCCAACTTCGTATCCATGCTACCACTGTCCCTTTTATTCCACCAGCTTCAACTTTGCTGACAAGCTTATTACGTGGTGCTCTATTGGAAGTCCACATAGACCACATCAGCCACATAACTCTCATCAAAAACTCAAGTCAATTAAACGCCATTTGATTTTTTTAAAAATCCATGCTGGCTATTGTTAATTAATCCACATTTGTCCAAATGACTATTAATTTTGTCCTGAATTATTGCTTCAAAAAGCTTTCCCACCACTGAAGTTAAACTGACTGGCCTGTAGTTGCTGGGCTTGTCCTTATACCCTTTTTTAATCAAGGGTGTAACATTTGCATTCTCCAGTTTTATAGCATCACACCTGTATCTAAAGAGGATTGGAAGATTACGGCCAGTGCCGCCCTTTCTTCCTTAAGTATCCTTGGATGCATCTCATTTGGTCCTGGTGACTTATCAACTTTAAGTGCAGCCAGCCTATCTGATACATCCTCGTTATCAATTTTTAGCCCATCCAGTGTCTCAACTGCCTCCACTTTCACTGTGACTTTAGCAGCATCCTCTTCCTTGGTAAAGACAGATGTAAATTATTAATTTAGCACCTCAGCCATGCTCTGTGCCTCCATGTGTAGATCTCCTTTCTGTTCCCTAATTGGCCCATCCCCTCCTCTTACTGCCATTTTACTATTTATATGCCTATAGAACTATAGAACACTTTTGGATTCCCTTTTATGTTCGCTGCCAGTTTCTTTCATAATCTATCTTTGACTCTTTTCTTTCCTTATACACTTCCCCTCTGAACCTTCTATATTCAGCCTGATTCTCACTTGTATCATCAACCTGACATCTGTCATACAGACCCTTTATCTGCTTCGTATTTCTATCTCTTTTGTCATCCCAAAGAGCTCGGGCTTTGCTTGCATGACACTTTTTCCCTTGTAGGAAGGTACCTTGACTATAGCCAAACCACTTTTTTAAATGCAGTCCATTGTTCCGTTAGTTTTTCCTGCTAATCTTTGATTCCAAGTTACCTGGGACATAATTGATTTTTTTTTAACTTTAGATTGCTCCTTGTTCTTTTCTGCAGCTGACCTAAGCCTTGTGATACAATGATCAATGTTCCCTAAATGTTCCCCGACTGACACTTGATCCACTTGACCCATCGCATTCCCTGGAACAAGATCCAGCAATGCCTCCTTCCTTGTTGGGCCAGAAACATACTGATTTAGAAAATTCTCCCGAACACACTTCAAAAATTCTTCCCCATCTCTACCCTTTACAGTATTACTATTCCAGTTTATTTTAAAATAATTAAAGTCCCCCATTACCATTATAAAGTTTTTGCATCTTTCTGTAATTTCCCTGCAAATTTGTTCATCTATCTTTCCCATTAGTTGGTGGCCTATAGAATACATGCACAGTGTACTGGTACCTCTATTGTTCCTTAACTCTAACCAAATAGATTCTGTTCTTGACCCATCTCGGCCATTCTCTCCCTCTCCAGCATTGTAATATTCTCCTTAATCAATATTGCCACTCCTCTTCTTTGCTTTCCTTCCCTATCTTTCTTGAACACCTTGTATCCAGGAATATTTAGTAACTTGTATACAGGAATATTTAGTATCCAGTCGTGCTCTTTTATGAGCCAGGTCTCCATTATCAACACACCATTCTACTTCTATGTGGTTTTCTCCGCCTGCAGCTCACCAACCTTACTTACCATGCTTTGTGCATTTGCAAACATGTACAGGAAATGTCATTTAGACCGAAGAAGGGTCACTGACCCGAAACGTTAACTCTGCTTCTCTTCCCACAGATGCTGCCAGACCTGCTGAGTGATTCCAGCATTTCTTGTTTTTGTGTCATTTAGACCTTATTGCATTACCTCTTTCTTTGACCCCACTTGGGTAAGAATGATCATCGTATCTTAAGGTTTAGACTAGAAATGCAGAAAAGCATGGAACAAAATGAAGTAGAATGTCTAGATTGGGAGAGGGTTAATTTTAACGTAATGAGAAGGTATCTAGCCTGGGTAGAATGGAACCAAAGACTGGCAGGAAGAGCTGTATCGGAATAATGAGTTATTTTTAAGGCAGAGATGCTTCAGGTACAGGTTAGCAACATTCCAACAAGGGTGATAGGTCGGGGAACCAAGAACAGGGCTCCTTGGTTGACGAGGGAGGCAGAGATGATGAAACAAAAAAAGAGGGTGTGTGATGCATACAGATGACCTCATCATGTAAGAACCAGCCCATATGGAATCTGTTGAGAGGGGCGATGAAGAGCAAAATAAGACAGGCAAAGAGAGAATATGAAAATAGACTTTATCTTTGGCCTCCTTATCTCGAGAGACAATGGGTAAGCGCCTGGAGGTGGTCAGTGGTGTGTGGAGCAGTGCCTGGAGTGGCTATAAAGGCCAATTCTAGAGTGACAGGCTCTTCCATAGGTACTGCAGAAAAATTTGTTTGTCGGGGCTGTTACACAGTTGGCTCTCCCCTTGCGCCTCTGTCTTTTTTCCTGCCAACTGCTAAGTCTCTTCGACTCGCAATAGACTTACAATCAACATAAAAGGAACCCAAGATCATCTGCTGGCATATAAATAGTAAGCGAGTAGTAAGAGGAGAAGTGGAGCCTCTAAGGGACAGAGAGGGTAAGATATACTTAGAAGCGGAGGGCAAAGCTAATATCCTTAATGAGTATTTTGTATCAGTGTTCACTGAGGAAATGGACGCTGACAATTTGACAAACTGACGCTGACAGCGATGTGGTTGACTCTTAAATGCCCTCTGAAATGGCCCAGCAAGCCACGCAGTTGTATCTAACTGCTACGAAGTCAATAAAACAAAGAAAACGGACGGACCACCCGGCAACGACCTCGGCACCAGAAACGACAATGGTAAACCCAGATCTGTCGACTCTGCAAAGTCCTCCTTAATAACATCTGGAGTCTTGCGTTAAAGTTGGGAGAGCTGTTATACAGACTCGTCAAGCAACAGCCTGACATAGTCATACTCACGGAATCATACCTTGCAGACACTGTCCCCAGGTATATCCTGTTCCACTGGCAGGACAGACCCACCAGAGGTGGTGGCACAGTGGTATACGGTCGGGAAGGAGTTATGTTGGGAGTCCTCAACATCGACTCCAGACCCCATGAAGTCTCATGGCATCAGGTCAAACATGGGCAAGGAAACCCACCTACTGCCCTCCCTCAGCTGATGAATCAGTACTCCTCCATGTTGAACACCACTTGGAGGAAGCACTGAGGGTGGCAAGGGCACTAATGTACTCTGGGTGGGGGACTTTAATGTCCATCACCAAGAGTGACTCGGTAGCACTACTACTGGCCGAGTCCTAAAGGGCATAGTGCTAGACTGGGTATGCGGCAGGTGGTGAGGGAACCAACAAGAGGGAAAAACATACTTGACCTCATCCTCAACAATCTGCCTGCTGCAGATGCATCTGTCCATGACAGTATTGGTAGAAGTGACCACTGCACAGTCCTTGTGGCAACAAAGTCCTGCCTTCGCACTGAGGATACCCCCCCCCATCGTATTGTGTGGCACTACCACCGTGCTAAATGGGATAGATTGAGAACAGATCTAGCAATGCAAAACTGGACATCCATGAGGCGATGAGGGCCAACAGCAGCAGCAGAATTGTACTCAACCATAATCTGTAACCTCATGGCCTGGCATATCCCCCACTCTACCATTACCATCAAGCTGGGAGACCAACCATGGTTCAATGAAGAGTGCAGGAGGGCATTGCAGGAGCAGCACCAGGCATACCTCAAAATGAGGTGTCAATCTGGTGGAGTTACAAGCCAGGACTACGTGCATGCCAAACTGTGTAAGCAGCATGCGATAGACAGAGCTAAGTGATCCCATAACCAATGGATCAGATCTAAGCTCTGCAGTTTTGTCACATCCAACCATGAATGATGGTGGACAATTAAACAACTAACTGGCGGAGCTAGCTCCACAAATATCCCAATCTTCCAGTGCAAAAGATAAGGCTCCAGAACTAGCCACGCCCCTAGCCAAGCTGTTCCAGTACTGCTGCAACACTGGCATCTACCCGGCAATGTGGAAAATTGCCCAGGTATGTCCTGTACACAAAAAGGACAAGTCCAACCCGGCCAATTACCACCCCATCAGTCTACTCTCAATCATCAGTAAAGTGATGGAAGGTGTCATCAACAGTGCTTTCAAGCAGCACTTGCTTAGCAATAACCTGCTCAGTGACGCTCAGTTTGGGTTCCGCCAGGGCCACTCAGCTCCTGACCTCATTACAACCTTGGTTCAAACATGGACAAAACAGCAGAACTGAAGAGGTGAAGTGAGAGTGACTGCCCTTGACATCAAGGCAGTATTTGATTGAGTATAGCATCAAGGAGCCCTAGCAAAACTGAAGTCAATGGGAATCAGGGGGAAAACTCTCTGCTGGTTGGAGTCATACCAAGAGCAAAGGAAGATGGCTGTCATTGTTGGAGGTCAGTACCTTCAGCTCCAGAACATCACTGCAGGAGTTCCTCAGGGTAGTGTCCTAGGCCGAACCATCTTCAGCTATTTCATCAATAACCTTCCTTCCATTATAAGGTCAGAAGTGGGGATGTTCACTGATGGATTGTACAATGTTCAGCATCATTCACAACTCCTCAGATACTGAAGCAGTCCGTGTAGAAATGCAGCAAGACCTGGCCAATATCCAGGTTTGGGCTGATAAGCGGCAAGTAACATTCGTGCCAGGCAATGACTATCTCCAACAAGACAGAATCTGTCCATCTCCTCTTGACATTCAATGGCATTACCATCGCTGAATCCCTCACTATCAACATCCTGGGGGTTACTATTGACCAGAAACTGAACTGGAGTAGTCATATAAAAACCGTGGCTACAAGAGCAGTTCAGAGGCTAGGAATCCTGCAGCGAGTAACTCACCACCTGACTGCCCAAGGCCTGTCCACCATCTACAAGGCATAAGTCAGGAGTGTGATGGAATACTCTCCACTTGCCTGGATGGGTGCAGCTCCAGCAACATTCAAGAAACTTGACACCTTCCAAGACAAAGCAGCCCGCTTGATTGGCACCCCATCCAAAAACATTTACTCCCTCCACCACCCACGCAAAGTGGCAGCAGTGTGTACCATCTACAAGATGCACTGCAGCAATGCACCAAGGCTCCTTAGACAGCACCTTCCAAACCAACGATCTCTACCACCTAGAAGGACAAGGGCAGCAAAGACATGGGAACATTACCACCTGCAAGTTCCCCTCCAAGCCACACAGCATCCTATCTTGGAACTATATCGCCATTCCTTCACTGTCGCTGCGTCAAAATCCTGGAACTCCCTTCAGAACAGCACTGTGGGTGTACCTAACCCATATCAACTGCAGCGATTCAAGAAGGCAGCTTGCCACCACCTTCTCGAGGTCAATTCAGGATGGGCAATAGATGCTGGCCTGGCCAGTGACACCCACATCCCAGAAATGAATTTTTAAAAAATCGGTAGAACCAGAGAGAGTAGAGGCAATGGGTAGGATAAAAATTGAGGGGGGGAATGTGCTAAAAAGATTGGCTATGCGTAGGGTTGATAAGTCATCTGCTCCAGTTGGCTTGCATCCAGGTTACTAAAGGAAGTGGGGATGGAGATCGCAGAAGGGCTTTCCACAATCTTCCCTGGATACGGGGAAGGTGCCAGAGGAGTGGAGAGTGGCAAATGTGACACCCTTGTTCAATAAAGGGTGAATCGACAGTCCTAGTAACTACAGGCCAGTTAGTTTAACATTAGCAGTGGGTAAGGTTTTAGAAACAATAATCAGGGAAAATATCGACGGACACTTCGAGAAGTTCGGGTTAATCAAGGATAGTCAGCATGGATTTGTAAAAGGCAGATCATGCTTGACTCATCTAATTGAATTCTTTGCTGAAGAAAGAGAAGGTTGATGGAGGGAATTCAGTGGATATTGTTTATATGGATTTTAAGAAAGCATTTGATAAGGTACCACTTAAAAGGCTGGTTCACAAAATTGAGGCTAATGGAATAGGAAGGTCAGTGTCCAATTGGATAAAAAATTGGCTTAAGGACGGAAAACAACAAGTCATAGTTAATTGTTGCTTTTCAGTCCAGTGAATGGTAGACAGTGGTATTGCCCAAGGGTCAGTTCCCGATTCACTGCTTTTTTGCTATATATAAATGACATGGATCTTGGAATACAGAGTAGAATCTCAAAATTTGCTGATGACACCAAACTTGTAGGTGAGGCAAACAGTGAGGATGATATGAACTGCCTGCAACAGGACATAGATAGGCTAGCAGAATGGACAGTGAGGTGGCAGATGGAATTTAATACAAGTGTGAGGTGATGCATTTTGGCAGAAGGAATAGGGAGAGGCAATATATACTTAATGGCACAGTTCTAAAGAGTGCGCAGGAACAGAGGGACCTGGGGGGAGCATGTGCATTGATTTTTGAAGGTGGCAGGACATATTGAGAGAGTGGTTAGTAAAGTATATGGGATCTTGGGTTTTATAAGTAGGGGCATTGAGTACAAAAGCAGGGAAGTTATGCTGAATCTTTATAAAGCTCTGGTTAGGCCCCAACTAGAGTACTGTGTACTGTGATTTTAGTTACAAGGTTAGGTTGGGAAAGCTGGGTTTGTTATCTTTAGAACAAATGAGATTGAGGGGAGATTTAATAGCAGTGTACAAGATTATGACAGGCTTAGATAAGTTAGACAAGAGAAAACTGTTCCCATTAAAAAATGACACAAGGACTAGAGGACACACATTGAAGGTTTTGGGCAAAAGATGCAGGGGGAATATGAGAAAGCACTTTTTGATGCAGCGGGTGGTATTGACCTGGAACCCGCTGCCCGCAAGGGTGGTAGAAGCAGAGACGATGAATGACTTAAAGAGGAAGTTGGATGACTACCTGAGAGAAATAGACCTGCAGGGCTACAGGGATCAAGCCGGGTGGGGAGTGGGACTGACTGTATAGCTCCATGGAGAGCCAGCATGAATTCGATGGGCTGAATGGCACTCTTCTGTGCCATAAATAAATGACTCTAATAACTTAATATCTTACTATTTCTTATTCTAATGATATGTGTGCCAATCCTTTGTGCACCTTGTTTCTCCTCTCTAATGCTACATCCTGGTTCCCATCCCCTGCGAAGTTACTTTAAACCCTTCCAATAGTCCTAGCAAACCAACCTGCGAATACATTGGTCCTGGCTCTGTTGAGGTGCAATCTGTTTGGCTTGTATAGGTCCCAACTCCCCAGAACCAGTCCCAATGTACCGGTAATCTAAAGCCCTCCCTCCTGTGCTATCTCTCCAGCCACGCATTAATCTCTATTCTCTTATTTCCATACCCACTAGCACATGGCATCGGGAGTAAGCCAGAGATTACTACCTTTTGAAATATTGCTTGCTAGTCTCCTCCATAGTTCCCTAAAATCTGCCTGCAGGACCACACCCATCTTTCTCCCTGTGTCGTTGGTACCAATGACCACGTCTGCTGGCTATTCATCCTCCTCCCTCGGAGTGCTCTGCAGCCACTTAGTGATATCCCTGACCCTGGTACCAGGGAGAAAACACACCATGCTGGGTTCATGTCTGCAGTTGCAGAAATGCCTGTCTGTACCCCTAACTATAGAATCCCCTATCACTATTGCTTTCCCAGTCTTCCTTCTGCCCCCCTGTACAGCTGAGCCACCCGTGGTATGGTGGATTTAGCTCTGGCTGCACTCCCCAGAGAAACCATCACCCTCACCAACATTCAGAACTGAATACCAGTTAGAAAGAAAGAAGCACTCGGGGGACTCTTGCACTACCTGTGTGGTGATCACATCCAGAAGCATGCTATCCACTTAGCTCTCAGCTTCGTGGATGCACTTCAGTACTGCCAGCTGCTGCTCAAGCCCCGAAACCTGTAGCTCGAGCTGCTCCAGCTGACAACATTTCCAGTACATGTGGTTGTCCAGAACATGAGAAGCAACCTGGAGTTCCCACATGGAACAAGATGTACAGTCCACAAGACTGAGGCTCCCTGCCATGTCTCTCTATTTATTAGACTAACTAAATTTAACAGAAATAGACTAAAGATTGATTAAAGACTTAAATATAAAAAAATTCACCAGCTACTCATGAATCAGCACCTTCCCTTAGTTTTTTTTTAACCTCAGATCCTGACTCTTGTGGTGCTCCACTCTGCTGTTCTATCCCCATACTCTGTCAGGTCCATGCTTCTTACCTCCCAGCTCTCCGAGAAACCAATCACCTACTTGCTGCCCTGTGATGTCACTCCTTGTTTTTGTTTTGTTGATTTGTTCTCACAGTGCTCTCTCTCTCTCCATTGCTCCTTTTATCCCTGCTGTGCTCTCAGGCCTCATACTATTCTTGCAGTGCTCTCCCTCTCTCTCTCAGTCTGTCTGTCTCATCGCTACTCCTTTTATCTTTGCTGTGCACTCACGTCTCCTGCTGTTCTCATAGTGCTTGCTGTCTCTCCGTCACTCCTTTTATCCCCACTGTGCTCTCAGACCTCCCACTGTTCTTGCAGTGCTGCCTCTCTCTATCCACTTATCCTTTTAACCCACTGTGCTCTCCCTCTCTCTCCACTTCTGCTTTTATCCCACTCTGCTATCGGGCCTCCCGCTAATTGTTGATAGAACAAGTTACAATACTTGCCAGTTTAGCCACATTAAGAAGATTGAAGAAAGATGATGATGACTCACGAAAGAGATGTCCCCAAAGTGGCCCCTGAGCATCAGGAAGTAGAATCACATTATCTGGCTCCACAACACTCTGGTTTTCAAGGGGAGGTTTTTTTTTTAATATATCTTAGTGTCGTTAAAAGTCAGCCAAGATATGGGAGATTTACCAATGACAGATTGAATATAGATTTTAATCTTAAACTCACTAATGTAATATTTGGACATCCATGTAATTCTGTATAATAACTTGCAATTATGTAGCACCTTTAATGTAAAAAAAAATCTCAAGGTGCTTTGCAAAGGCATAACCAGACAAGTCAAAGAAGGTGGTATTAGGAAGGGTAACCAAAAGCTTAGTGAAAGGTAGGTTTTTAGGAAGGTCTTGAAAAGAAAAAGGAAGACCTGCATTTATATATCCCCTTTAATGAAGTCCCAAAGTGCTTTACATCCAATGAAGTATTTTTGAAGTGTAGTCATGTAGTAAACAAGGAAACACTGCAGCCAATTTGCACACAACTCCCATAAACAGCACTGTGATAATGACCAGATAATCTGTCTTTTATGATGTTGGTTGAGGGATAAATCTTCTTTGTTCTTCTTTGGCCTCCTTGTCTCGAGAGACAATGAGTAAGTGCCTGGAGGTGGTCAATATTGACCAGGATACAGGGATAACTCCCTGCTCTTCTTCAAAATAGGGCAGTGGGATCTTTTACATTCACACAAGAGGGCATATGGGGCCTTGGTTTAACAACTCATCCAAAAGATGGCACCTCCGACAATGCAGCACTCCTTCAGTCCCAGGCAGGGGGGAGACAGAGAGATGGAGGGTTTTGGAGAGAGAATTACAGCATGCAGCCAAGATGGATGAAGGCATGATTCAATGATTGGATGAAGGGATGCACAAAAAAGTCAGAAGAACACAGACTTTGTTTAAGCAGAAGGCGAAGAATTTCAAATTCCATGCATTAGGGACTGGGAGCTGTAGTATAAAGGCCTGAAAGGGTTAATGTTTAAGACAATGAAAGTAAACCCCTCTCACTGTAGTGATGATGTAATAGTCACATGGGTATTAGGCTGGGAAGAAGCTAGAAGCAGCACATGGTGTGCTGGCTAGACAGGCTTATGGAGAGTGTAAATAATTATAAGTATATAATAAACGAGTTATTCTTTAGCCCTACAAAGAACCCAAGACATCTTTAAACAACACTCCATCAATGCTACAACAATACACAATATGGTGGCAGTGACTAACAACAAAAAAATTTAAAGAAAAATGCTTGCCCGATGCAGTAGAGCCAGAGGACTGAAGAAAACAGCTTACATGTAGAAAACATTGTGAAGTGCTCTGGAGCTGCTCCATAGCCAAAAGATGATATGGACAGTCAGTTAGTCGGTGCACAGAAATATAGGCTGCACCACAGAAGCATGGAGGCCTGTGAGAAGAATCCAGCAATCGAGTGAGTCACAGTACAGATGGTTGGGGATTGGGTAAGAAACCCTTTGAAAAGGGTGAAATAATTTTCTAATGGTGCACTGTGCACGGAAAAAAAATCCTTTACTCGGGCTGTCTGTGAAGGTGAAGAGCGGGAAATCCCCGAAAAAAATGGGAACTCCCAAAAACAGCGGGGGAACCTCCATTTAAGTAAGCAAGTCTAAAGAATTCTTAAAGAAAGGGGAGCACCCCATAAAAAATTCTAGCAAAGAATAGATATGAAACATATGATGCCTGAAAGCTTCCAGAATTGGGAAGGACCCAATCAGATACAGCATTGGCCAATGTGGAGAAAAAGATTTCTAAGATTTAAATAGCTTCTCAACTACACACTAAATCAGAGGCTGAGCAAGTCAATACTTTTTTTACTCTGTGGGTACCATTGCAGATGATGTGATCGGAGGGCAAGGCATAAATGAAGCTTCAGACAAATTTGAAGACATGTTACATGCATTCGACAAATGTTTTAATTTGCGAAGAAATAAGATCCTGGAAAGAGCAAAATTTAATAAGAAAGTCCAGAAGATAGGATGGTTTCATTAATGATTTGTACAGATTGGCGCATGCTACAAGTATGGAGAACTGAAATCTGAGTTGATCAGGGACCGAATAGTAGTGGGAATAGCTGACGAGACCTCGTCAGATGTCTTGCAGTCCAAAGATAAGGTCACACTTGAGAAAGTGATTCAGATGGTGCGACAGGCAGAAGTCTGAACACAAAGCAGAGCTATTCTGCGGCCCAAAGAGAAGCCTTTTTTGATCAGAAAAAAATCTGATGATGGTTCAGTTCCTGAAGCCCAGGATGGAAAAGCTATCTCCAGATAAGAAGATACACACAGGTGAGGGGGTGCAAGACACCTTGAAACCGTACCAGTGCTGTGGAGCCAGAAAGAACCACAGACATGATCAGTGTTCTGCTAAGAAAGCGGAATACTTTAATTGCAAAAAGGCAGGCCAGTTTGGAAAGATATGCCAGAGCAAGACTCGTCTCTCAAATTTACAAAACAAAAAGCCTTCATACAGAGCGGTGAATGAGGTGGAACAGCTTCCACGGAAGATAAACTAGGAGACTTCCTAGGGGAAATTAACAACCCCAATCAAGGATTTTGGACGGCAGACATCTATGTCAATGCACATATTACTAATTTCAAATTGGACACAGGTGCAAGTGTCACAGTTCTGACAGACCAAAATCTATAGTTGATAAGACATTGCTTACAACCAACGGACACACAGATGCATGGTCCAGGAGGTGTAGGGTAAGCTTCAAACAACTCACCAATATAAAGGAAGACAGATTATGGAAACCCTATACGTTTTGAAAAACCAAGAATATTCCCTGTTAAGCAGCAAAGCATGCTTAGACCCAAAAGGTGGATGAAGTCAAACAGCCAGAGTCAAACAGTTGCTTTCAAGCAGACTATCCCAAACTGTTATCAGGTCTAGGAAGACTGAAGACAGAGTGTAGAATTATGCTAAAAGATCTCCCAACCGCACTGATTAGCCATCAAACAATTCCGTTGTTGTGTGGACTATCACCTTCTGAGCCATTGATGGGGAGGAAAATAAAAACCCAACTTCCCATTTTGCCTAGCAAACTACTGCTGGGACTAGATATCAAAGAATACCGAAAAGTCCAAGATAGAGAGAAGTACTCCAGGAACCAATAAGCTCACAATTACAACAAAAGATTTCGTACCAGAAACTTACCTCAGCTAAAGGAAGGTGAGAAGGTATGGATATGAGATCTAGAACAGGAAGGTATTGTCATCCAAAAAGATGAAAATTATCAGAGATCGTATCTAGTATGCACAACAGAGAGTACTATATGATGAGATAGGAGAAACATCCCCATTCCACAGAAGCGACAGTCATTTGTCTGGACAAACCATATGATAATCAAGAAACCCAAAGACAACAGGATGCTACCAGCATTGGTCAAGGCTATCCAAGTCATCCAAAAGACTTTCAAGCAAGACTACTGATCTTCCGAACCCAATAGGAATGAGATCAGGGAGAGTCATGAAGCCTCCTGATAGGCTGAATCTGTGATGGACAGAGACTTGGTGGGTGGGGAGGGGGGGTGGAAATGGGGTAGTATGCAAAATGAAAATGAATAAATCGATAGGGACAAAGACTTGGGGGGCGATGTAGTATAAAGGCCTGAAAGAGTTAATGTTTGAAACAGTGAGAGTAAATCCCTCCTACTCTAGTGGTAATGAAGTAATAGTCACATGGGTATTAGGCTGGTACAAAGCTAGAAGCAGCATGAGGTGTGCTGTTTAGACAGGCTTGTAGAGTTATTCTTTAGCCCTGCATCGGATCCGAGACTTCTTTAAACAACACTCGATCTACGCTACAATACACAACAGGAACGAAAGTAGATCGGCAAAGGCAAGTCCTGGTGAGCAGGACTTGATGCGAGATATGATTCAATGTTTACGAAGGTGAAGAATGAGAAATCCAGCTAGGAGAGTACTAAAGTAGTTGAGTCTGCGATACTGTTACAAAAGGAAGAGAAGCAAGCAGATTTGAGTAAATGGAATCAGACAATCCACAAATCCTGGAATCGTACTTGAGAATGATAAATGTATTTTCAACATTCAAAAAAGGGAACACTGCACTAGCCTCCCAATTATAAGTGGATACAAAGCTCACATCCACTGTGTTTTAAAAAAAGAAATCTTGAGGACATCGTATGAGATCCCATGAATGAACATCTAAAGAGTGTAAGCACCATAGAGGTAGTAAACATGGTTTAGATGTAACAAACAATGCCCTTTAAGGCCTTGCCTCTTCCTATTTCTGTAACCACCATCAGCCCAACAACCCTCCAAGAGCCCTGTGTTCCTTCAAAAAGGAGGAAGGTACAGAAGCGATTTACTAGAATAATTCCAGGGATGAGGGATTACAGTTACATGGATTGGAGAAGCTGGGGTTGTTCTCCTTAGAGCAGAGAAGACGAAGAGGAGATTTAATAGAGGCATTTAAAACCATGAAGGGTTTAGATAGAGTAAATAGAGAGAAACTGTTTTCAATGGATGAAGGGGTGATAACCAGAGGACACAGATTTAAGATAATTGGCAAAAGAACCAGAAGCAACATGAAGAAAACTTAAACAAAAACAAGAAATGCTGGATTCACTCAGCAGGTCTGGCAGCATCTGTGGAAAGAGAAGCAGAGTTAACGTTTCGGGTCAGTGACCCTTCTTCGGAAGGGTCACTGACCCGAAACGTTAACTCTGCTTCTCTTTCCACAGATGCTGCCAGACCTGCTGAGTGAATCCAGCATTTCTTGTTTTTGTTTCAGATTTCCAGCATCCGCAGTATTTTGCTTTTATGAAGAAAACTTATGTCAGATGACTGGTTACGATTTGGATGCATTGCCTGTTGGGTTAATGGAAACAAATTCAATAGTAGCTTTCAAAAGGGAATTGGATGAAGACTTGAATGAGAAAAACAATTGCAGGGATATGGGGAAAGAGCCAGGGAGTGGGACTAATGAATTGCTTTTCGAAAAATCTGGCACAGACTCAATGGCGAAGCAACCCCTTTCTGTGCTGCGCTGTTCTATGTTTCTATGATTAGCAGAATTGAGAGTTATAAAAATAGTACTGCCTGATTTTTTTTGATGGGATGTAGTGGAAGTTTTTCAAAGCTGGCGAGTAATGATTGGTGCTGGAGCAGAAAGCTCATAAAATATAGAATCATGAATAAATGCTGGAAGAAGTTAGTTGATAGGTTGAATGTCATTATCCTCCTTTAAATTATAGAATAAAGAGGCATAGATGGAAACTATGAACTGTTAGGTTTACCATCTGTTGCAGGAAAAGCTTTTGAATTGATTTTGAGAAATCTGATGACTGTATGGATAAACTGCTGGATCTAGGATTAATCTGCCAATGTTAGATTACCCTGGCAAAACATTCCACAGTCTAGCAATTCCATTAATTGATTTTGTACACAAACATTACAGCAGTGACTGTAATAGATCTGCTGGCCAATTTTCAGAAGCAGCTGATGAGATTTGAAGAAGTTTCAAACCTTTGACCTATAGGTATCATCAATCATTTTCTCTCTTGGAAAGAAATATTCTTTTATTTATTCTGTTCTGAAGAAGGGTCACTGACCTGGAACGTTAACTCTGCTTCTCTCTCCACAGATGCTGCCAGACCTGCTGAGTATTTCCAGCGCTTCTTGTTTTTATTTCGGATTTCCAGCATCCCCAGTATTTTGCTTTCATTTTCTTTCATTTATTCCCTCTGGCACAGAAAATTCAACACATGAGTTAGGAAGATCTTACTTTATTAACCAATTTTGCTTCACCAAATTGCATATACAGATAATTTCTGCCCACCATCATTTTGTGGATGGTAAATCTATAGGAAAATATCCCTTGGTTTCAGGGTTCACCGAAGATGGTTGGAAAATCAAGAAGTGCTAGAAACACTCGACTGGTCAAGCAGCAGCTGTGGAGAGTTCTGATGAAATTTATTTATTTAGAGATACAGCATTGAAACAAGCCCTTCAGCCCACTGAGTCTGTGCCGACCAACAACCACCCATTTATACTAACCCTACAGTAATCCCATATTCCCTACCTACACTAGGGGCAATTTACGATGGCCAATTTACCTATCACCTGCAAGTCTTTGGCTGCAGGAGGAAACCAGAGCACCCGGTGAAAACCCACACGGTCACAGGGAGAACTTGCAAACTCCACACAGGCAGTACGCAGAACTGAACCCGGGTCCCTGGAGCTGTGAGGCTGCAGTGCTAACCACTGTGCCACCTGAATGTCATCAGTTTGAAACGTTAACTCTGTTTTTCTCCCTCCATAGATGCTGGCTGTCCCTGCTGAGTGTTTTCAGCATTTTCTGTTTTTATTTCATATAATCCAACATTTTGCTTTGGTTTAGTTAGAAAGTTGTTTCTTAAAATGTAACATCAGCATGGAACATTGATCTCTTTGTTCATAAACAAATGCCTTTGGGTCTTTCTCATTGTGCAACATGAAGTTGTCACTTCTAAAACAATCACACTTCGCGCTCTGATCCATAGACCAGGTACAGTTTACTTTGCTATTGTATTTTATCCCATTTACTCAGCATACTTGGGTCTCTAATGTATTATGTGCATAAGAATAATGAAGAAAGGCTGTATTTTTCAGATCCTGGGGCTAAAACAACAGGTCTGACAGCAGTATGATTAATGTCTAACAATGATGTACTGAATGAACTTGGCAGAATTTTCTGAGGTCAGTCCAAATTAATTAGTCAAGGAAAGCTGCCAGCCCATATTAACAGGTGAGGCATTTGTTCTCCATGCATAACCAGCCCAGCTTGATCCTATGACAGTGGACCATCCCTCATGCATCCATACCCTGTGTCATAGTTCAAGACACAAGAAGGTAACCTGCCTGCCATTTCTAAATGGTTTTCACGATGAAACAACAAAGAAAACTACAAAACAGAAAGGGCCATCTCCTCACCATCAAAAGGCAGAACTATCAGCTGCTCTAAATCTGAGACTCAACTGCAACTTCTACCCTCAAAGTTCAGATAACACAGTGACTCACTTGTCTTACCTGATGAGCCATACTCTGACAGAGCACACATTCAAGCTGTAACTTACAAAAGAGATCTGTGGCATACTTGCAGCTTCAAAGGGATTCACAGACAAAATCAATGTAACACAGCCTAGCTGCATAAGGCATGATCATTTACTGACACTTGAGTGGGTTGCAGGCTGTGCACTTGACTGTCACTGTGTGTGCGTGTACTTCAATGTGCAACACCTTTGTATAAATGGCAAGTTGGTAAAGCATACAAATTGCAGGTGTGTTCAGAAATCACAAGCTTTCTGTTCTT
This sequence comes from Heterodontus francisci, assembly GCF_036365525.1. NCBI lineage: Eukaryota > Metazoa > Chordata > Chondrichthyes > Heterodontiformes > Heterodontidae > Heterodontus > Heterodontus francisci. The sequence continues at coordinate 110,472,448 of NC_090376.1, forward strand.
CAGAAAGACTATGCTGGACATCTTTGCAGAGAAGAGTAAGGAAGATATAGGGGAAGGTGAAGCTGTGGGCATTCTCATATCTATTTCCATCCAGCTCTTCTGACTGGCTCTTCCTATTCATTCCCAGACTGGGATACACAGAACAACATAAACATTAAATACAGTTGGCACCTTGTAATGCAAGTTCTGTTGGAAATTGTATTCTGGGCCAACATTCTAACAAATATTTGCCCATTTTTCTGTCATTGTAGGCTTGAAACAAGAGCCTGACAGCACAACCAGTGGCTCAGAGCGAGATAGCACCTCACAGCACTCTGTCTCTCTCTCACCAACATTTACAAGTACCAGCATAACTGCACAAGAACCAGAGGATGCAGCTAGAATGCATGAAGTTGCATCAGGTGGGTCACAGTGCACGTGAGGAGCAGTTAGAGCTATGCACCAGTCACCTCTTTGATAAGTGCATGACTTGCATAAATTATGTGTGCTACTGTTTGCATATATTTAGGAATTAATTATTATAATGAAGATTGCACAGAAATTGTATGAGCTATCAATGTAGATTTTAAGGAGCCCTCGACATCGGGATCCATGGTGGTGGTGAGGGGGGGCGGGGGGTGGTGCAGGCCTGAAGATGGCCCAGGATGAGGCCCACCATGGACCTCGACACTGGCAGGACCCGGCCCGGCATTACTGGCAGCAACGAGGCCTCGTGGCGGCCCACCCTCCCGCCGCTCAGCGACAGGGCCGCAATTTAAATATTTAAATAAATTAAAGTATCTGAATTAATTAATTTCGTGTCGTCTCCTGACGTCCAGCCACGATCTTCATCCCGGCGGCCACCACTACCATGCCTTCGGATCCCTGTCCGGGGAAACGAGGTGGAACACTTGTGGAGAGGGAGAGGGAGGTATGTTTATTAGTGCCGGGGGTGGGGGGAGCGGGGAACGGAGTCAAATTAGCATCATGGGGATAGGGAATGGTGGGAAGGCTTGTAGGTGAAAGTTTGGGGGTGGGGGGCAAGGTCAGAAGGTGAAGGTAAGTGCTTTGGGTGGGGGAAGGACAAATAATTAATTGAATTGTTATTGTGGGGTGGGAATGGCATCAGCGCCTGCACACAGGAGGGGTGGCCCACCCCGGCTATTTAAATGGACCGCCGCGCTTGGAATCGTGGCAGCTCTTTGGCTGCGGCCATTTTCTCGCCCGCCGCCAATTTTGGCCGTGGGCTTATCAAATTCAGCCCGATAAGTTCTTCCACCTTCTTCAGAACAATAGAACCAGAGGACATGGCTTGTGCTTGAAGAGGTGTAAATTCAAACATAATAAGCAGAAACAATGACCCTATATTTATGGGAGGAAGAGCGGGAATATAGATTCTGCCCAGTTAAATGGTAGCACCTCAGAGCACAGCAGTCGGGTGCGAGGCAAAGATAAGGACATGGTGGGGTGGTATCGGCTGATTGTGGTAGCGAGGAGAGGCTGTGATTGGCAGAAGGTTTGCTTAAAGTGTTGGGGAGCACTCCTGCTGCACTGTGGGAGCCTGATTTAAATATTGGTGACAGGCACATATGCGGCAGTTAGGGGTCACATTTCATGATTTTTCATTTCTCACCCCCACCCGACATGGGGTAAGAATTTGAGACATGAAATGATAAGTGTAGCATGCTTGGAATGAAAACAGTGACTTTGGACCCATGGTTCCCAAAGTTCTGCACCACTGAAGATTTTGTTATATCATTTTTGGGTCCATTATAGATAATTCATAGATTGATTGCCCATGATTATTCAACAATTCTGTCATCAATGTATCATGCGACTAGCTGGATGGTAGAAGGTGAGCTAGATGGATGGTGGTCTTTTATTGTCGAACACTTCCTACATTCATAGCCCATTGCATGGGCTTAATGTCTACAATACAGCATAGACAGGAAAATATAAACTCTACATAGTCTAGGCAACTGTTTATTTCTAATTGTACTAAAATATCAGGAACACTTTTACGACAGCAGGCACGGATCATGGTTCTGCTGTAATCATATTCACTGCCTCTGGACCCATCTTTTGTTTCTTTACTTCCATTAGCAACCCCTTTTGCCTTGCACCATCATCTCTTTTGTAATTTAATCTCTCCTGCCTTCCACCTTGTCACAAACCTTCCCTTTTGTTATTTTCTCCCCTCCCCCCTTTCTTTGCCTTTGCACTTACTCAGAACCTGTTACATCTCTAACTTTCTCCTGTTTTAATGAAAGATCATTGACCTGGAAAGTTAACATTGTTTCTCTCTCCACAGATGCTGCCTGACTTGCTAAGTATTTCCAGCATTTTTCAAACAAAATGTTTTACAAAAAGTAGCTTTACAATTTTTGTAGGTTGCCGAATGGCTAGATTACAAATTTCAGAAATCGCATTTCCTTACAATATTAAATATTAGCAGAGACCTGCAAAACATTTGTGGTGAAATTAGTATCTCTATTGCGACATTACTTCTTTAAATCCCATGTCATTCCATCCTTTCCATGCCATCATGATCAGGCAATACCCATCCCATTTCTTTCATCCCTCACATACCATCTCCATCCCATGACCCATCCCACCCCTTCGTCCTATACCATCCCCATCCCCCATTCCATACCTCCCAGGCTGTCCCTCCCTCCCTCTCATGCATTCCCCCTCCCCTCCCCTCCCCCTCCCCTCCCCCTCCTTCCTTTCCACGCTGACTCCCCTCCTTTCCTTCCATGCCGCACCCCACCTCCACTCCCCCTTAAGCCGTCCCCACACATCCCCCCTCCCCCATGCTGTTGCCCCCCCATGTCATTCCCCTCACTCCATTGCCCCCCCAAGTCATTCCCCCAACCCCCCCCCCACATGCTGCTCCCCACCTCACCCCGTTATTCACAAAGGTCCAGTAACCAAGGCCGGGAGTGGTGAGTGCAGGGGCCAGTAACAAGGACTAGGGAGCAGCGAGAGCTGGAGCCCAGTAACTGAGGCCTGGGAGCAGCAAGAGCCAGGGGTCAGTAACCACAGTGCATGCGCAAGGTTCCACCCACCAATTCAAAACAAATGACCAATCAGAAAATGCGGACAGACAAAAACTATTATTATAGATGCAGGTTGTGCTGTCTACCACTGAGAACAGTGGTAGAATCGGACAGAGTCAGCATGGATTTATGAAAGGGAAATCATGCTTGAAAAATCTAGTAGAATTCTTCGAGGATGTAACTAGTAGAGTTGATGAGGGGGAGCCAGTGGATGTGGTTTATTTGGACTTTCAGAAGGCTTTCGACAACGTCCCACATAAGAGATTAGTGTGTAAAATTAAAGCGAATGGGATTGGGGGTAGTTTATTGTGATGGATAGAAAATTGGTTGGCAGACAGGAAACAAATGGGTCTTTTTCCGAATGGCAGGCAGTGACCAGTGGGGTACTGCAAGAATCGGTGCTAGGAATCCAGCTATTCACAATATATATTAATGACTTAGATGAGGGAACTAAATGTAATATCTCCAAATTTGCAGATGACACAAAACTGGGTGGGAGGGTGAGTTGTGCAGAGGATGCAGAGAGGCTTCAGGGTGATTTGGACAAGTTGAGTGAGTGGGCAAATGCATGGCAGATGAGTATAATGTGGATAAATGTGAGGTTATCCACTTTGGTAGCAAAAACAGGAAGGCAGATTATTATCTGAATGGCTATAAACAGAGACCTGGGTGTTCTCGTATACCAGCATGCAGGTCCAACAGGCGATAAAAAAGGCAAATGGTATGTTGGCCTTCATAGCGAGAGGATTCAAGTACAGGAGCAGGGATGTCTTGCTGCAATTATACAGGGCCTTGGTGAGGCCACACCTGGAATATTGTGTGCAGTTTTGGTCTCCTTATCTGAGGAAGGATGTTCTTGCTATAGAGGGGGTGCAGCGAAAGTTTACCAGACTGATTCCTGGGATGGTGGGACTGACAAATGAAGAGAGATTGAGTCAGTTAGGATTATATTCGGTGGAGTTCAGAAGAGTGAGGGGGGAATCTCATAGAAACCTATAAAATTCTAGCAACACTTGGCAGGGTAGATGTAGGAAGGATGTTCCTGATGGTGGGGGAGTCCAGAACCAGGAGTCATAGTCTAAGGATATGTGGTAAACCATTCAAGACTGAGATGTGGAGAAATTTCTTCACCCAGATAGTGGTGAGCCTGTGGAATTCGCTACCACAGAAAGCAGTTAAGGCCAAAACATTGTATGTTTTCAAGGAGTTAGATATAGCTCTTGGGTTTAAAGGGATCAAAGGATATGGGGCGAAAGCAGGAACAGGCTACTGAGTTGGATGATCAGCCATGATCATAATGAATGGCGGAGCAGGCTCAAGGGGCCGAATGGCCTACTCCTGCTCCTATTTTCTATATTTCTATGTTTCTATTTAGGTTATGAATTGTTATATTGAGTTTCTGTGACAGTCCCCTCTCTGAAAGGTTGTGTTTTGCCAGTTTTACATATGAAAACCCAAAGTAAAAGTACTTAACTTCTAAAATTGTTTTCAGTCACTTTTCCTTTTTAATTAGTAGATAGCAGAAAAGGAGGGACAGGGTTTGCAAACAACATATCCTAACCTGTCCTGTGAACAATCTTCTTGTCAATCAGAAAAAAAAATTCTGTTTGCTGTTGGGAATTGTAGACCACAACCTTGTGGCAGTCAATTACGAGCCTTTCAAAGGAAAACATTATTAGGCACATTTTAAACATAGAAAATATTTCTGTAATTTTGATCATTTTCTGGTAATTTTTAATGTCTATTATATTACAACCTTATTTACCCTAGTAAGTGCTCAATTTGGAGAAACTTTTGTGGTGGCTGAAATGATGTAAAAAAAAATTATTTGGAGCAATTCCATTAGCTCTTTTAATCGATTTTACTGACTGCTCATGCTACATTTGTTGTGCTTGTATGTCCTTAGTAGTTTTTCTTTGATACTGCATTCCTCGTGTTTGATTTGTACTTTACCTACCTATTTATTTGTTTTTTTTACTGTTTGTGAGTTCAAAATTTGAGACAATTGATTGTAAACATGAGACATAAATTTTACATATTATAAAGATGAACTGCTGAAATATGCTACCTGACCATGACAGACAAAATGCATGATAGACAAAAGAAAATATTTGACCAATTCTTTTGTTCTGATTAACAGTAAGTTAGATAACATTGTTTATATTGATGGGACTATTACCATATAATGCACAAATGCATTATTCTGATGCTAAGGTAGAGCTCTATCTTTTTTACCCAGAGGGTGGTGACGGTCTGGAATGCCCTGCCTGGGAGGGTGGTAGAGGCAGGTTGCCTCACATCCTTTAAAAAGTACCTGGATGAGCACTTGGCACGTCATAACATTCAAAGCTATGGGCCAAGTACTGGCAAATGGGATTAGGTAGACAGGTCAGGTGTTTTAATGTATCGGTGCATTAAAGAGGCCGAAGGGCCTCTTCTGCACTGTATTATTCTGTGATTCTGTGATTCTCTATCACTTTCAGGCTAAAAATTCTAATTTCAAATCCTCAGCTCAATCAGATATTAATTGTTTGGTGAAGGAAGTATGCAGGGTGAAGTCAACATGAGTTTAATTTCTCTTCAGACAGCAAATTACAGCCCAGGTTGAAGTGTGTGACATTGTCTCTTTTTAAGTGTGCTGATTGCTTATTTGTAAGCCATAAGCTCCAAGCATTCTACCCCTCCTAGTTTGATGTCATCGACAAGTTTCAACAATTTCAATGGAGTTTCTGAATCAAAGTCACTGATGGAATCCTTACTGTTTCCAAATTACAACAGCAACCCTGAGGCAACCCACTCAGTACTTCCCCGAGTCCTGGCATAACTCTTCCAGCAAGTAGTCACTCATGGTTGGCCATTAAGAGCCCTTAACAACCCACAGACATTAAAGCCAATCTCAGCATCCCTAATAAAAACAGGATGTGCTCGAGTGCACAGCAGGTCTGGCAGCATCTGTGGAGAGACAAACAGATAATGTTTCAGTAATATAAAAGCAAAATACTGCGGATGCTGGAAATCTGAAATAAAAACAAGAAATGCTGGAATCACTCAGCAGGTCTGGCAGCATCTGTGGAAAGAGAAGCAGAGTTAACGTTTCGGGTCAGTGACCCTTCATCGAACCGATGAAGGGTCACTGACCCGAAACGTTAACTCTGCTTCTCTTTCCACAGATGCTGCCAGATAATGTTTCAGGTCTTTTTATTTCAGATTTCCAGCATCCACTGTATTTTGCTTTTATGTCAGCATCCCTAATATTATTCTAGCTCAGAACAGACTTGAGATCAAACCCCAGGACTTTCTGATCTGATCAGTTACTTAGGATAATGTTGCATGCCTTTTTCACTGATCTTTTATCTATTGAGTCATGTTGCTGCCTGATAAGGCTGAGGTCTCAAAGTATCTATTACTGCAACACCAAGATTTTACACTTCATTGCTTATATGTCCATTGAACCATCGGCTGAAATTTTTGGTCTCCAATCACCAAGACATTCTATTTCCTCAATCATCTGTTCGTAACATTTCATCTATTTTATCAAGTATTTCAATATAGTTTTCACAGGTTTGGAGTAATTTCACTTGATGTGACCTTGTGGTTTACCCCACATAGTCTCACAAGAATTCACAGTTAAATTAGTCCCAATTTTTTCAAAGTTAATTACAAATTTAAGCTTAAAAAAAATAAATTGTGTTCTTTAAATAAATTGTACCTCAAGGGTCAGTGGTGTATGTAAAAATATGTAAATACACATTATAGTCAGCACACCATATCTGCATGGTCATGGGTTATGTGACTGATTTGAAGTTTGTAACCTACCCACTTCCAGTTTTAATGAGGCGGAATGAGGGGCAGGGTCCAAAATGCCCTCAGAAGGCAGGTTGGTTGTCGAAAGCTTTTAAGGAGGCTGCATGCTTTCATTTTAACGAGATCTATATTTTTAACCTACAGTGGCCAGGTTTCCTGGGCCTTGGGAAACCCGACAGGTAAAGGGAGGCGGGAAAGGCAGCAAAGGCATTTACTGGACTGCTTGTGGGCCAGGAGGACCAGGCATGTGAAACCTGCACCCCCACCGCCATGATTTCCCTCCCCCCAACCCCTCACCAACACCCCCTATGATCACTGCCCCCAACCATCACTGGCCCTTGATCACCGTTGTGATGTCTCTCTCCTGACTTAGCTCCATTGCTCCCCCTGATCAACAACCCCGCCCCCCCCACACCCACCCACCCGCCATCGATCTCTTCTCCCACCTTTCACGATTTTCAACATGACTGCAAGCACCTTGACCCTCCCAAACATGCAATACCCACTCCTGCAGTCTCTACCCCCAATTACCAATAAACCTACCTGCACCTGGAATGCGGCCTTGTGCCATGGGATTTCCCTGTCTAACAGGCAGCTAAGTCTGTCAATCAGGATGGCTTCCAGGCAGGGAATCTGTTTGGAGAGCAAAATCCATTTTGTAGACTTAAACCCCAAGGATATTCTGGGAAACCCGAACTTCTGTGTTTCCCGATTATAACTCCTCCCTCTGTTCCGGAACCCCGCCCCTGTGAATATCAGGGCATAATGTTTGAAATTATCAACTGAGATTTAAAACTGCATTTATTGCTCAAAATGTTGATCAGAGTGAAGTGCATTTCTTTGCAGCTTTTGAATTTCAAACTTACCAGGGAATTTTAGTCTGTCTTAACTGATTGTCTTATTTTATTTTTGGTCAGTATATTGCCTTCAAAAATCACTGCTAAATAATATGATTGTTGGCATCTGATATCAAAAAATATTTGGCACTAGGGGCAGAGTTAGGATGACTTACCACAGGATCATCCCTCTTTAATATGGAGTTAGAAAAGACAGCATTAACTATATAATTATTCAGCAGCAATTACTTTCATTAAAGGTTTATAATGAACTGTCAAACTACATATTAAAATATCTCAATATATTAAAAGCCACTCGCAGTGCCGACAGTCAGCATGTATAAGAAAGTTATTATGCTCCACTTCGCAAACATTTCTATTTCTTCAGTTCGCAGGGCGGTCATATGCGCTGCTTTTTTACAATGTAGTTTTCTGTTAGCTTTTACATTTTTACATCTAAATAGAGCTAATTTTGATAAATGCAAATGTTATTTTCTAAACAAAGGAAACGGAGAACATCTCTGTAGCAACCACTGAACAAGTTATGTTTGGTCTCCATTGCTAGGACTTCAGTCTGCATATATGCTGAAGTCAATGTATGTTGGTGTATTTATTTGACTTTTTTTCCTTCTATTTTAGTGCAGCAGTCCTGTGTGCAACTGATTGCTATACATGATCAAAGACCACGTGTAAACGGTAATATTAATATCTTATGAATAAGTGCAAATGATTTAATCGTTTCCTATATTTTAACCTGGAATTCACCACTCTGTCATCTCTATTGATTGTTAGCAAATGATTGTCCGAAGTGTATGTTTGGAAAGCCACAGGCAACTTGTCGAGTTGAGCGAAGATCTGTTTCAAATCAAAACAGTAAACGTAAGTGCGTACATTGAATTAGATCATATAGATGTGTCTGCATGATATGGTTGTAATTGAATTCAGACACTTGCACCATGCAATAAAACATTTTGAATATGTATGGAATGAAAATTGATAATATATCACCGGTTGGAAATTGGGTTCAAAACTACCAGACGGGATGAAAAAAGGCTCCACAAAATAACATGTTAGATGACTTACACTATACCATTTATGTTGATGTGAAGTAGCTTCGAATTCACATTGATGCAACATGCAGTGTTAATAGCATATGAAGGAACCTTATGAAACAGGCAGTGCAAAGAAAAGTTTAAAAGGTTTCTCACTGGACTAGTATTAATTCTTATTCTCTATAATGTTGGAACATTCATTTGTCTGCTAATGTTAATGTTCAGTGACATTTGAATGCCAGTGAAAGGTTTTCCACATGTACACATGCAGCTCCTGACCCCATTACAGCCTTGGTCCAAACATGGACACATGAGGTGAACTCTAGAGGTGAGGTGAGAGTGACTGCCCTTGACAGCAAGGCAGCATTTGAGCGAGTCTGGCATCAAGGAACCCTAGCAAGACTGGAGTCAGTGGGAATCAGGGGAAAACTCTCCATTGGTTGGAGTCATACCTAGCACAAAGGAAGATGGTTGTGGTTGTTGGAGGTCAGTCATCTCAGTCCCAGGACATCACTGCAGGAGTTCCCCAGGGTAGTGTCCTAGGCCGAACCATCTTTAGCTGCTTCATCAATGACATTCCCTCCATCATAAGCGAAGAAATGGGGATGCTTGCTGATGATTGCACAATGTTCAGCACTATTCACAACTTCCCAGATGCTGAAGCAGCCCATACCCATAGGCAGCAAGATTTGGACAACATCCAGGCTTGGGCTGATAAGTGGCAAGTAACATTCGTGCCACCCAAGTGTTAGGCAATGACCATCTCAAACAAGAGAGAATCTAACCATCTCCCCTTGACGTTCAATGGCATTACCATTGCTGAATTCCCCGCCATCAATATCCTGGGGGTCACCATTGACCAGAAATTAAACTGGAGTATCCATATAAATGCTGTGACTACAAGAGCAGGTCAGAGGCTGGGAATTCTGTGGTGCGTAACTCACCTCCCGACTCCTCAAAGCCTGTCTACCATCTACAAGGCACAAGAAAGGAGTTTGATGGAATACTCTCCACTTGCCTGGATGAGTGCAGCTCCAACACTCAAGTAGCTCGACATCATCCAGGACAAAGCAGCCCACTTGATTGGCACCCCATCCACCACCTTCAACATTCACTCCCTCCATCACTGACGCACAGTGGCAGCAGTGTGTACCATATCCAAGATGCACTGCATAAACTCACAAATGCTCTTTCGACAGCACCTTCCAAACCAGTGACCTAGAAGGACAAGGACAGCAGGTGCATGGGAGCACCACCACCTGCAAGTTCCCCTCCAAGCACACACCATCCCAACTTGGAACTATACTGCCGTTCCTTCACTGTCGCTGGGTCAAAATCCTGGAACTCCTTTCCTAACAGCACTGTTTGTGTACCTATATGCCAAGGACTGCAGCGGTTCAAGAAGGCAGCTCATTACCACCTTCTCAAGGGTCATTAGGGTTGGGCAATAAATGCTGGCCTAGCCAGCAATGCCCACATCCCGCAAATGAGTATAGCAAAAATGCGTGCTTGTGTAGAATTTATTTTTCCCTATCTCTGGAGCACTTTGAAGTTGTCAGGTTAACTTAGGTACTAACTCCCTCAAAATTGGTAGCAATGTAATGAGCCCTTAATCATGGATTGGTAACGAGTTTTACCGGAAGAAACACTAATTGAATTCCTCAGCAATACCGTAAACAGCATATCTCTAATGTTTATGGGTGTTATTAAATAATCTCAAACTGGAGAAATGGTGCTATATGTTTACTTTCCTATTGACTGGTGGTGGACAAGCATTGTCATGGAAATGTTACAGTTGATTGCCTGTACTTATAATCATCGAACTGTGCAAGTTTACATAGGGACATAAGAAATAGGAGCAGGAGTAGGTATTCGGCCCCTTGAGCCTGCTCCTCCATTCAACTAGATCATGGCTGATCTTCTATGTCAATGCCATTTTCCCACACTATTCCCATATCCCCACACTATTCCCATATCCCTTGATATCGTTAATATGTAGAAATCTATTGATCTCTGACTTGAATATACGCAATGACTGAGCCTTCACTGCCTTCCAAACATTCAACATCCTCTGAGTGAAGAAATTCTTCCACATCTCAGTCCTAAATGGTCTACCTCTCATTCTGAGACTCTGTCCCCTGGTTCTAGACATCCCAGCCAGGGAAACATCCTTCGTGCAACTACCCTGTCGAGCCCTTTAAGAATTTTGCGTGTTTAATGAGATCATCTCTCATTCTTCTAAACTCTAGAGAATATAGGCCCAGTCTCCTCAATCTCTCTTCATAGGACAATCCCGTCATCCCAGGGATCAGTCTGGTGAACCTTTGTTGCACTCGCTCTATGGCAAGTATATCCTTCCTTGAGTATGGAGACTAAAACTATATACAATACTCCAGGTGTGGTGTCGCCAAGGCTCTATACAATTGCAGCAAGACTTTTTTACTCCTGTACTCAAATCCTCTTGCAATAAAGGCCAACACACCATTTGCCTTCCTAATTGCTTGTTGCACCTGCGTGTTAGCTTTCAGTGACTTATGAACAAGGACATCAGGTCCCTTTGGACATCAACACTTCCCAATCTCTCACCATTTAAGGAATACTCTGCATTTCTGTTTTTCCTACCAAAGTGGATAAGTTCACATTTTCCACATAATGTTCCATCTGCCATGTTCTTGCCAATTCACTTAGCCTGTCCAAATCCCCTTGAAGCCTCTTTGCATCCTCCTCACAACTCACATTCCCACCTAGTTTTGTGTCATCCACAAACTTGGAAATATTACATTTGGTCCCCACATCCAAATCATTGATATAGGTTGTGAACAGCTGGGGCCCAAGCACTGATACTTGTGGTACTCCACTAGTCATAGCCTGCCAACCTCAGAATGACCCACTTATTCCTACTCTCTGTTTTCTGTCCATTAACCAATTCTCAATCTATACTGGTGTATTACCCCCAATCCTACGTGTTCTCATTTTGCTTATTAGCCTCCTGTGTGGGACCTTATCAAAAGCCTTCTGAAAATCCAAATACACCACATCCACTGGTTTCCCCTTATCTATTCTGCTAGTTACATCCTCAAAAAAACTCTAACAGGTTTGTCAAACATGATTTCCCTTTCATAAATCCATATTGACTCTGCTCAATCCTACCATTACTTTCTAAGTGTTGTCACGCATACAAGAAGTGCAACGATGAAAATTACAGACTGGCACTGAAGTTACAAAATTGACTTTGTCTTTTAAAAATTTACCTTTTTTTTTTAATGGCCTTTGTATATTTAAACTGTCTGACAGGGACAAAGGAATACCTTCAAAGTTAAGAGGTGTCAATTGCACCCATGCTACACCCATCCTGAAATATTCCCAAATCAAATGGATTCTGATGAAACAAAGAAGGTGTGAAGTTGAAACATCATAACTATATTATTCTCATCCTGAACCCATCAAGAGACACTTTTGAATTGAATGGGTTATTCTGAAACAAAGAAAGAGTGAAGTATCTGCATCCTAGGCTATTGTCAATCACTACAGAGAAGAAAATACCTCTATCCCATCAGAGGCAAGATGTAACAAATTTTTACCTTAAAAGGCAGCCCTAGGGACAGAGAGAGAGTGAAAGAGAGACACCCAGAAAGAAGCAGCCAAGAAGCTTTTCCAGAAAAGGGACTGGGAGAATTCCAGCAAGCCCTGCTGTAGAATTCTACATCTTTACTTATACAGCAATGAATTAGAAGTGATCCACTGTCTTCAACTGAATTTTCAACCAAGGGAGAAACCTACAAACACCTCAGGCCTGTATCCAACAATAACTTGACTTCCAAGAGATTTCAACAGGTTTACCATGACCTCCTGAAACCTGCCCCCCACTTAGAATTGCATACCTCTTTTCCTCTCTATCTGTCGCTTCATGAACACGAGCGAATGAATGAGTGGATGCAGTTGCCATAATTTCAGTTAAGGCGTATTGAACAACAAATAATTGATTTTCTGTTTTAAACCTACAAGAAAACTTGTCGCTGTCTGTTTATTTGACAAGTAAAACAAAAAGGGGTCAGGTTGGAGTTGAACAGTGGGAACCACCCAAACCCCTCACCATGTGACCGTAACAGTGTCTAGTTTTCACATCCTTTATAATAGATTCCAGTATTTTCCCGGCCACTGATGTCAGGTTAACAGATCTGTAGTTCCCCCTTTTCTCTCTCCCTCCTTTCTTAAATAGTGGGGTTACATTTACTACCTTCCAATCTGCAGGAAAGATGATCACCATTGCATCCACTATCTCTACAGCCACCTCTTTCAACACTCTGATATAGATCATCAGGAACCAGGAGATTTGTTAACTTTCAGTCCCATTAATTTCACTGCAAAGGCCTGCAACATCATAGTTGCAATAGACTTCTCCCATCTCTCTCCAAGTGTGCGCAGTGTGGCTGTACTTTTTTTAAATTTATTTTATTCATGGGATGTGGGCGTTACTGGCCAGGCCAACATTTATTGCCCATCCCTAATTGCCCTTGAGAAGGTGGTGGTGAGCTGCCTTCTTGAACCGCTGCAGTCCATGTGAGGTAGGTACACCGACAGTGCTGTTAGGAAGGGAGTTCCAGGATTTTGACCCAGTGACAGTGAAGGAACGGGGATACAGTTCCAAGACAGGATGGTGTGTGATTTGGATGGGAACTTGCAGGTGGTGATGATCCCATGCATCTGCTGCTCTTGTCCTTCGAGGTGGTAGAGGTTGCGGGTTTGGAAGGTGCTGTCGAAGGAGCCTTGGTGCGTTGCTGCAGTGCATCTTGTAGATGATACACACTGCTGCCACTGTGTGTCGGTGGTGGAGGGAGTGAATGTTTGTGGATGGTGTACCAATCAAGCGGGCTGCTTTGTTCTGGATGGTGTCGAGCTTCTTGAGTGTTGTTGGAGCTGCACCCATCCAGGCAAATCGAGAGTATTCTGTCACACTCCTGACCTGTGCCTTGTAGATGGTGGACAGGCTTTGGGGAGTCAGGAGGTGAGTTACTCGCCGCAGGATTCCTAGCCTCTGACCTGCTCTTGTAGCCACGGTATTTATATGACTACCCCAGTTCAGATTCTGGTCAATGGTAGCTCCTAGGATGTTGATAGTGGGGGATTCAGCGATGGTAATGCCATTGCATGTCAAGGGGAGATGCTTCGATTCTCTCTTGTTGGAGATGGTCATTGCCTGGCACTTGTGTGGTGCGAATGTTACTTGCCACTTATCAGCCCAAGCCTGGATATTGTCCAGGTCTTGCTGCATTTCTACATGGACTGCTTTAGTATTTGAGGAGTTGCAAATGGTGCAGAACATTGTGCAATCATCAGCGAACATCCCCACTTCTGACCTTATGATTGAAGGAAGGTCATTGATGAAGCAGCTGAAGATGGTTCGGCCTAGGACACTACCCTGAGGAACTCCTGCAGTGATGTTCTAGAGCTCAGATGATTGACCTCCAACAACTACAGCCATCTTCCTTTGCACAAGGTATGACTCCAACCAGCAGAGCGTTTTCCCCCTGATTCCCATTGACTCCAGTTCTGTTAGGGCTCCTTGATGCCATACTCGGTCAAATGTTGCCTTGATGTCAAGGGCAGTCACTCTCACCTCACCTCTTGAGTTCAGCTCTTTTGTCCATGTTTGAACCAAGGCTGTAAGGAGGTCAGGAGCTGAGTGGCCCTTGCGGTACCCAAACTGAGCGTCACTCAGCAGGTTATTGCTGGACAAGTGCTGCTTGATGGCACTGTTGATGACACCTTCCATCACTTTACTGATGATTGAGAGTAGACTGATGGGGCGGTAATTGGCCGGGTTGGACTTGTCCTGCTTTTTGTGTACAGGACATACCTGGGCAATGTTCCACATTGCCGGGTAGATGCCAGTGTTATAGCTATACTGGAACAGCTTGGCTAGGGGTGCGGCAAGTTCTGGAGCACAGCTCTTCAGTACTATTGCTGAAATATTGTCAGGACCCATAGCCTTTTCAGTGTGCAGTGCCTTTAGTCGTTTCTTGATATCATGCGGAGTGAATCGAATTGGCCTAGGTCTGGCATCTGTAATGCTGGGGACTTCAGGAGGGGGCCGAGATGGACCATCAGCTCAGCACTTCTGGCTGAAGATTGTTGCAAATGCTTCAGCTTTATCTTTCGCACTGATGTGCTGGGCTCCCCCATCATTGAGCATGGGGATATTTGTGGAGCCACCTCCTCCAGTTAGTTGTTTAATTGTCCACCACCATTCATGGCTAGATGTGGCAGGACTGCAGAGCTTAGACCTGACCTGTTGGTTATGGGATTGCTTTGCTCGGTCTATTGCATGCTGCTTATGCAGTTTGGCATGCAAGTAGTCCTGGGTTGTAGCTTCACCAGGTTGACACCTCATTTTGAAGTATGCCTGGTGCTGCTCCTGGCATGCCCTCCTGCACTCTTCATTGAACCAGGGTTGGTCTCCTGGCTTGATGGTAATGGTAGAGTGGGGAATATGCCAGGCCATGAGGTTACAGATTGTGGTTGAGTACAATTCTGCTGCTGCCGATGGCCCACAGCGCCTCATGGATGCCCAGTTTTGCATTGCTAGATCTGTTCGAAATCTATCCCATTTAGCATGGTGCTAGTGCCCACAACACGATGGATGTTATCCTCAATGTGAAGGCAGGACTTCGTCTCCACAAGGACTGTGCGGTGGTCAGTCCTACCAATACAATCATGGACAGAAGCATCTGCGGCAGGCAGATTGGTGAGGACTAGGTCAAGTATGTTTTTCCCTCATGTTGGTTCCCCCACCAATGTACTGATACATTTTCTGCTGCTGCTCCAGAATTATCCTCTTCATCAACGGCCTCCGAGACTCAGCATCTGTGGCCGGCGAAGCAGAGCTTGGAGCATCCTGTACCCTCCAACAGGAACTGATGTCCCCATTTCCACCATCTGCTCTTGTTCATTTTGATGTGTGAAATACCAGGTAAAAACCTGTCTTGTCGGTCACCTGAGGTGTGTGTATCTGAGCTGTGGCATGGTCTGCATGAGTCCTGTGCAGAGCATTCTCAGAGTGAGCGACCTCCTCTGAGAAGTCTTCGTCCTCCTCCTGCACCACCTTCTGAAGGATGCTCAAAGGATCTGTGGGAGATTAAAGACATGAATTAGTACTGTCAAGGTTAAGTGTTAAGTGAACATTTTCCACAAGATCATATTTCACTGACTGATAACATTAAACCAACATGAATGGCTGTTGTATGCCATATGGTTGTGTGATATTTAATTCTGTCACCAAATAGCTGGGAGGCTCCCATCTCTCCATCTTCAATGGCCAGGCATGCCAACAGTTGGCTTATCTCCTTCTCTGCAGCTGTCAGAATAGAGATAGCTGGAGGGCCACCACCTGTTCTCTGCCTTTCCTGGTGTCCTGTAGTCTCTTCTCCTGCAAGGTGAGAAAGAAGAGATCCAAGAGGGAGACCTGGCATATGTCAAATTGATGGATGGACAACATTTGTTGAGAGGCCACAGTCTCAGGATTACGGGTTGATCATTTAGGACTGAGATGAGGAGAAATCTCTTCACTCAGAGGGTTGTGAATCTTCAAAATTCTCTACCCCAATGGGTTATGGATGCTACATCGCTGACATTTAATTCTAAGAAGGACAGATTTTTAATCTCAGGGAATCAAGAGGCAGAAGATCAGCACTGATTGTATTGAATGCGGAGCAGGCTCGAAGGCCGTATGGTCTACTTCTGCTGCTATTTCTTATTTTCTTATGAGGGTTGCTATGAGGGATAAGCATGACATTGCATTAAGATGTGAGTGTGTATTAGTGGTGGATGGTCAAATGGGGATCTGAGGAAGTGCAGAGACAGAGACAGATGGGTTTGCTTGCAAGGTAAATTGGTGTGAGGAGTGATATGCAGGAGTAGGCTTAGGAAGGAAGAATTGGGGTGATCAGGATGTAGTTGAATGTGCCATTGTACTCACCTCTTCTGCCCTGATTTCCGCACTATCCAGGAGTGTGGCACCACACTCCTGCTGCTAACCTCCTCAGTGATCTCCAGCCGTCTTGCTCTCTGAGGCAGGCTTTTTCCTACCATCAACAGGCGCCTGTGCGCCCTTACACGATGCAGCATCAGGTCTAGGGAAGCATCTGTGAACTGAGGCGCAGCCTTGTTACATTGGGAATCCATTACCACAGTTCCTTCCTCTGTTCCACCATCTGCACAATCCTTGAACTGTCATTTTTGCATTTCCCCTTTAAATATTTCAACCAAAATAGACTCATACAGGTCTTAATCGTGTCCACTTCTGCGAATTAGTGAGGAAACCAAGAGGTTAGAAGCAAATGCAGGTTAAAAAGCCACTGACAAAGGCACTGCAAATACTTTGCAGTTTACCATGCACTACAGGCGGCCCCACTCTCAGAGGGTCAAAACTTTAAAATTCCACCTAATGTTTCAGGTCAATGACGTTTTGTCAGAACTGGAAGAAGTTAGAGATGTAACCGTTTTTAAGCAATTACAGAGGCAAGGAAAGAATTGGGGATGGAGGGGCAGGAGAAGAAAGAACAAAAGGAAAGTTCTGTTTCTGCCTGGGTAAATGCAAATACCTTGGTTGGTTTTGAGCTAAATATAATCCATTTATTTAAAGGTGCCTCTAGATATTTTAATTGCACAGTAAGCACAGTATGCTATAGGCTAAAACTGGCAAGAGCTGATATGGACCATAACATTCACCATCGCAGTTTGCAATCTAAAAGAAAACCAATGAAAAATCCTACATAAAACACCTTCACAAATGTCATCTCAATATGCTGCTGGCATGTTAGTGGGACTACGGACATGTGTACTCTATTTCACATTGCTTCTTGGTTTCTCTTACCTCCTTGTTTCAATCACTTGTATATTTAGAATATTCCCCTGTAACAATGGTTGGCTATAGTTGTTGAACTTGAGAAATTAAATATGTCTGTTGATGAGAATATATAACTGTTAACAGCTTAAAGGGAAAAGTAACTCCATAATAATTACTATGAAATGTAATTAATTTTCATAACCATTTGGTCTTAACATAACCACATTTATTTGGCTCTGCTAGGACCCCTGGGCAGAATTTTATGCTCTCCCCCGCAGCAGGTTTGGAGGCAGTGAGTGCATAAAATCAGGTGGGGGGGAGAATCCCGCCACTATCCTGCCTCTCCCAAAATTTAGTCTGGGGCTTGAAGGCCTGTGAATGGCCCTCCCACCCCGCTATCAATTGAGGCCCTTAACTGGGTACTTGACCCTTAATTAAGGGCCTCTTCTCGCTGCAGCCGCAATTACTACACTATCTATCACTACACGGGAAGCACAGCATGAAAAACTGTGCGGGCTGCTTCCTGGCTGCAAGGGTGGGGGTCCCTCGTTCAAAGCCGCATAGTGCCTGAATGAGATACCCGGCATCGGGAAGGGGGGAGCCCACTGAGGGCCACCCCCCTGCCCTTGCTGCCGACCCCCATACCACACCCCCTCTGTGACCCCCACCCCGCGAGACCCCCCCTGCCCTGACCTACCTTGAGCCTGGTTCCAGCACTGCTCCCGGTGTTTGGTGGCTACAGCTATAGCAGCAGCCATTGCCTCCTCGGTGGCACTGCAGCTGCCGGCCTCTGATTGGCCGGCAGCTCTGCAAGGCTGGGACTTCCAGCGGCGGGGTCCTAAATCACTGTCCAGTTCAGTTCCTAATCGGCACTAAATTTGCAGGCCTTCTGTACAAGAGCCAGTGCGGGGATCTCGGTGTCGGTTTCCCATGACATCGAGACCCCCGCCACCAGTATAAAATTCCACTCTGAGTTCACTATTTCCTCGGTTGGATACAAATATCAGTCAAAAACCACATGTTTCTCCATCATGTCTGTACAGTCAATGACAAGAGATCATCCATTTAAAATTGTCACTAACAGTGAAGAATGAGTTTGGAAGAAACTTTTCATGCAGAGTTATTGGAGCATGGAATACTCCACCACAGGTTGTTATTGAGGCAGAGGCCACTGAAACCTTTAAGGAAAATTATATTAATTTTTGAAGACTTGGAAAATATAAATCTGTGGGATTACTTTTAGATGGCTCAACAAGGAGCTGCCACAGATACAATGGGTCTAATGGCCTCCTTCTGTGCTGTAGGCAGAGGTATGACAAGGAAAGAGGTTGTGCTTCGACAGTATGAGGAGCTAGGGGCTAAATTACAAAGCAGAACCTCAAAGGTAATAATCCAAAGATTTGAGCCACGAGCAAATTGGAGTAGGCTAAATAAGAATAGAGAGTTAAATGCATGGTTTAAAGATTGGTGTGGGAGAAACGGGTTCAGATTCATGGGCACCAGTGGGAGCTGTACCGTTTGGACAGTCTACACCTGAACCATACTGGGACCAGTGTTCCTGCTTGTTGTATAACTAGGGCGGTAGAGAGGGCTTTAAACTAAATAATGGGGGTGAGGGATCACGTGAGGGAAGATGTGATAAATTAAAGAGAGAGGAAAAGGCAAGAGAGCAAGGTAGCAATAAGAGAATTGATAATCTGAGTGTGGCAGGAAGAGACTGAGCATACATACTTCAGAATGCGCCAGCAGATAAGCCTAGAGCAAAACTTCTAAAAAGACAGAATTAAAGGCACTCTATCTGAATACACACAGTATTCGCAACAAGGTAGATGAATGGATGGCACAAATGGAAGGAAACAGGTATGATCTAATTGCTATTACGGAGAGATGACTGCAGGGTGACCAAGGCTGGGAACTTAATGTTCAAGGATATTCGACATTTAGGAAGGATAGGCAAAGAGGAAAAGTAGGTGGGTAGTGCTGTTAATAAAGGATGAGATCAGGACATTTAGAGAGGATTTTATTATTGTGTGCCCTACATGATGGCCTGTGTCCTTATGATGGCCGAGCCTGCCCTGCGCAGATGCAAGTGGAGCATTCTTTAGTGGGGCCCTCACAGGCTGCAAAACTCAGAGGACATTGACCTAGAGTATCTCAGCAGTCAGAGCAGGGATCTGAGGAGCTTGCCTCTATCTCTGCTGAAGTCACAGGGGTTGCACCATGCAGGAGTAGCAGAAAAACGAAGAGCGAAAGATTTGTAGCTTCACAGACGTAAGCACATGGGTGTGCAATGCAACATTAGATTGTTAAGTTTCTGTTTATTTTTCAAGCCACATAAAAATTAATTGGACTACTTTCTCATCTCATGTGTGCTTTCCCGTTACCTGGCAAGTGTCCTTCTCACTTGTGATGAATGGTAAGACATGACTGGAAGCTGAGCAATGGGTGTTTGTGATAGGGATGCTTTGTTAATTGCAGAACTGTATTGTTTTGGGGGGGGGGGGAAGGGGGCGGTGGGGGTGGGGGTGGGGGCGGGAGCCAAGTGGGTTCAGCATGTGGCTGTCAGATGGATGCACTGGTGCAACCTAACTAATGTATGCCATCATGTAGTCATTCTGGGCAACAAGGTGCGTCACAGCTGGAGCCACTTTCCTTCTCCTACTGTTCTTCTTCCTCTCCTCCTCCTGTTCCAAAGAGGTCCTGCGCTCTGCATCTTACTCCTCCTTCAGCTCTAACCCTCACTATTTCTGCACTATGTTTTACATAGTGTAGCACACCACGATCATTCTCGAGACCCTGTCGGTGCGTGTTGAAGAGCATCTCTAGATCTGTCCAGGGACCAGAAGCACATCTTCAGCATTCTAATTGCTTGCTCTGTTACACATCTTGTTGTTATTTAGCTTTGATTGTAGCGCTCTTGGGCCCCAGTGCTTGGGTTCCTCATGGGTGTCATCAGCCACATTTTAAGTGGGTAGCACTTGTCTCCAAGGATCCAGCTGGTTTGTCCAAAGGAACCAGTAAGTGTGGACTGGTGCAGGATGAATGAATCATGGCACCTTTCTGAGAATCTGCATGATGATCTTTTTGTAGTTGCACATGAGCTGCACATTAATGGAGTTGAAGTCCTTAACAGTTCACCAACACTCATGGGTGATTGGTGGTGCCTTAATTGCCACATGTGTGCTGTCTATCATGCACTGCATCTGTGGGAAGCCAGCCAGAGCTACAAACCTGAGAGCCCGCTCACACTGACTGGCATCAATGCTGGAAAAGTATATATAATTGCTTGCTCTGGCAAACATGGCA
This sequence comes from Heterodontus francisci, assembly GCF_036365525.1. Taxonomy (NCBI): domain Eukaryota; kingdom Metazoa; phylum Chordata; class Chondrichthyes; order Heterodontiformes; family Heterodontidae; genus Heterodontus; species Heterodontus francisci. The sequence goes on from NC_090376.1 coordinate 110,493,329, forward strand.
CCTGTGTGATGCATTTGTGCTTTTAAAATGAAAAAAATCTTTGATTTGTTTTTCCATGTCAACTTTCTGATAAAAAAAACTGTCTCTTGCCAGGATATAGTTCATAGGGCACTAGAGACCTTTCAGTACCACACACGTGCGGTCAGTTTTTATGTGAGCCTGTATAGTGAATGTCAGCAGCTAATTCAACTGTATGGGGGCGTGGGAGGAAACCAGACACTAGTCAGATGCTGTGCTCTTCTAGCACCTACACATGCACTTTGCAGCAAGAATCATAGGATAGTGGTAACCCTGAGTGATGTTTCCATCTGCCACTGCTCTAAAGCACTGAGACCAATCACAATCTCTCTAAAATTACTCTGACAGAGTTCAACAAATGCACCACAGAACAGGGAACAAACCTGGCATCATCCTCAGTTTCTTTAGTGGTTTTCAGTCTTTTAAAAAAATATGTGCTTTCTGACTGAAACACTCACTTATGAACTTTATCTGAAATTGTATTATAGAGGAGACAACTATCCCATGGATTCTAAGTTTGAAAAAAGGAAATGCTCTTGACAAAAAGGATAACAGGATCTTGGTCAAAGAGGCTGGCTACTTTCTGGTGTATAGTCAGGTAAGTTGAATTTTTATTATTTCAGGATTTGTATTTAAACATTTGGCGAAGTGCAGGATTTACTACGTTCTTGAATTTCTAGGTATGGTATAAGGACAATACATTTACAATGGGACATTTTATCCAGAGAAAAAAGGCCAGCAGTGTTGGTAACGAGTCACGTACCGTAATCCTATTTCGGTGCATCCAAAACATGTCCGCCTGTTGCCCAAATGATTCTTGTTTCACTGCTGGTAAGGATTTATTTTAGAGTTTGAGATGGTTTTAAATATTGTTTGTTTCTGTCACAATTTTTAATCAACTATTTCTTTTCAATCAGGCATCGCAAAACTTGAAGTGGGAGATGAACTTGAACTTGTAATACCCCGAATTCAAGCACAAATTGCATTAAACGGTGATGGGACTTTTTTTGGGGCAATAAAACTGCTCTAACTGTTGTCTGAGGCAGTAGAGGCAAAATGGTTTCTGCCATTTAAAGAAAAAGAGAGAAGAATAAGAAGAGTCCTGTCAGAATCAACTTCCTTCTTGGTTTGTGGTGATCAACATATGGTTGTAAAACATTTCTGCTTCAGAAAATCAAATTGGGTTTCTTTGTCTCTGTGCAAAAAGAAATTTGAAGGGAACAACTGAAAATAAAACCATTAAAATGGTTTCCATAATTTCTTTGGTTGTGTTTAATGCCTTACATTTTATCTGTGTGAACCTCAATTATTGATTCTCTTTTACGATAGTTTCACGCAATAAACCAAATGATGATAAGAACTGTGGGAAAATAAGAATTGGCTTTCCTGTAATAATACTGTACCACTTTTAATTATGGTGAACATCGCTGATCTTTAGTATTGGTCACATGGTTGCTTACAATTGTTCAATGAAATATATAGTCTATAAATAAGATCAGCCACACTTGTGGTCACAAAGTCAACAATGACATGCAAATCCTGTTACAAAAGGTTTTATTTCTGTACTAAAATCTTAGACTTCTGTCTGTTTTAAAAACTGAAAAAAGGATTTTCAGTGGACTTGGACACCTGCAAATCGCTGGAATTTTTGGATGCTGTCTTTGTATGCAAGAATAGGAAAAGCAAGCCGTTTCACGGAAACAGCGAGGGGTTTTGACCTCCTAAGAGCAATACTTTGAATGACAGAGGAGACACTTTGTCTGGTCTTGTGATTGGTTCAGGAAGGCTTTTTGTTTTTACTTTGGACTTTAAAAAAAAAGAATTGGACGAAGAGCAGGCATTTGAAACTCAGAGCTGATCTGCCTGGAGACTAGAGAAAAAGGCCCATCTCTATAAAAGAAACCTGCATCTCTTGAAAATAAATCCTGCATTTGAAAGGTGGCAGATTCCAATTGCCTCCTGTCTCTGAAGACTTCTTGTTTCAAATGTGGTTCCTGTTGACTCCTGTGTTTTGGGAAATCTTGGAACCTGCAGAAAGCTTCTACTGCTGTGTTGCTGCTGTGAGTCCTGAACAGACTGGTTGCTGCACACCTGCTGAAAGACCTGTGTGATGCCTGCTGTAGTCGAATTGTCTTGAACACCTACCCATCAAAGACTGTTCATCAACCTCGCCTGGAGAAACTTCAGTGGCATCAGATTATTCAACTTTGGGGCACTTTACCAACCTGAAGATTTCCTACCAGAACGTAACGAACTGATTTATTTTTATTATTCCTACTATTCCTAAAAAACAGCTGTAAACCAAAATCCTTTTTCCCTAGTTAACCACTTTTTTTTTAATGTATGTGTGTGTGCATGAGGGCTAAGGAACAAAGGAGTTTTTCATATATATGGATTTATCTCATTAGTAGTTAAGACTTATTATTTCTTTTTGAATAAATAGTTAACATTGTTTTTGTTTAAAAAAACCTGGTTTGGTGTGCTTTATTCTGGGGGGACAAATAGAATGTCTAATTTGGCTATTCTTCAGTAGGTGGAAACATTTATTGAGATACTGTGACCTGTGGAGTAGTGGGACTGAATTAACAGTGCATTTCTCCCGCCTTGGTCGTAACAACCCTTATTACTTAGAAATAGGTAGATTGACACAACAGTGCCAGTTGTGGGATGTCATTGGCACAAAATGAATGTTGTGTTTTCTTACATCACAACAGTTATTGCACTGTAAAAGTAATTTGTGTATTGAGATGCTTTGACTTATTTTGATGATATAACAAGGCCAGACATCAATGCAATTATTTCTTTCAATCTTTCAGCAGAGTTCATGGTCTCATGAGAGTCACAACCAGGTTGCTAAATTCCAATAGTACAGATCTCGAGAAATAGTTGTATATGCTGATCAGTACAGGGGGCGATATACATGGAGGGAACTGCACAGAGTTTCATTGATACCTATTAGATTTATTGGAGCAGTTCATGACCAAATATGGTAAATCTGTTTGCATGGCTCTTTGAGTCTCAACTGAAAATTTTTCAGTTCCTCAGTTCAAAACAATTATCTGAAGAAACATTGCTCTCCTGAAGTAACAAACACAGAGAATAGAGAAGGATGTGTGACATATAACTTAATTTAATAACTGTCTACTAACCAACGTGGCTCAATGGTTGCACTCTCTCTTCTGAGGTAGGAAGTTGTGGGTTCAAGCTCCACTCCTGAACCTAAGCACATAATCTAGGCTGCCATTTCAGTGCAGTACTGAGAAAATGCTGTATTGTTAGACGTGCTGTCCATTATTAAACAGATGCACTGTTTGCCAGTTCAATTTACTGTTATGAGATGCCAGAGTACTATTCAAAGTAGAAGCAGGTGTGCCTGGTATCCTGGCTAATATGCTCCTTCAACCAAATAACACCAAAAAACATATTAACTGCTCACTTATTTCTCTAGCTGCTATGGAGCCTTACTGTACACAAAACAACTGCCACATTTGTCCGCATTAATACAGTAACTACACTTCAATAAGTAATTCAATGGCTATGTAGCACTTTGGAACATCTTAAGTATATGATAAGGTACAATCTCAGTCTAAGTTTTTCTTGTTGCCTTTCTTACCGCTATATTGAGTAATACGACCTTTCTTCATTCATGCAATGGAAACTCTTCCATTAGTCCTTCACACCTGCCAGTTTATTGTGATGATTTTGATATTGGCAGTGAGGACATTCTGAACATTCACAACATAAAGAAGAAACTTGCTGAACCTAATCTTGGTTGATTTCATTATAATTTCAAAAAGTCAAGCCAGTATTCTAATAGAAACAATAAGGTCTGGTTCTCGGGGTTGAAATGATTGCATCGGAGTTCCACACTCAGCCTGAAAATCATTTGAACCAGCTCCCCTCCCTCCAGTTAGCCATTGTCATTACTTCCTCCACAAGTCAAGCAGTTGAAGTGAATTAGCACATTGAAGAGCCTCACCACCTGTGTTTGGGTCAAAACTTCAGCAATACTAAAATAACATTGGGTTGTGTCAGCCAGTGGCTCAGTTGGTAGCATTCCTGTTTGAGTCATAAGGTTTTGTGTTCAGGTCCCTCTCCAGGATTTGAACACACAAAAAATAATCATCAAGGCTGACACTCCAGTGCTTTACCAAGGGAGTACTTTTGAATGATAGGTTAAACCGAAGCCCTGTCTGCCCTCTCAGGTGGATGTTAAATATTCCATGGCACTTTTTGAAAGAGCAGGGTATTTATTCCTGGTGCCCTGGCCAATATTTATCCCTCAATCAACGTCATAGAAACAGATTATTTGGTCAGTTTCACATTGCTGTGTGTGGGAGTTTGCTGTGCACAAATTGGCTGCCATGTTTCCTACGTTACAGCAGTGACTATACTTCAAAAGTAATTCATTGGCTGTAAAGCACTTTGAGACATCGGAGACTTTGAGATTGGTGCTATATAAATGCAAGTCTTTCTTTAACAAAGTAAAAATCTCATTCTTATTTCTATGTGATAGGTTTGGGAACCTTACCTTGCTTACTGCTGCTCAGGTTTTGGTGGAGAGATTGGATTTGAATGCTATAGTTTTTTTTGATAGCCCTCCACTCTGCCTCTCGTGTGGTAAATTAAGTACTTTATTTCCTCTTGACACTTTCTTGCTAGAATGTGATGAATTGTTAACTGTTCAGTATTGCATTACAATGAGATAATACAATGGACAATCTAAGGAACAATAGGTACATATAAAAGGATATTTTATTCAAAATAAAAACAGAAAATGCTGGAAATCCTCAGCAGGTCTAGCAGCATCTGTGAAGAGCAAAATAGAGTTAACGTTTCAGGTCTGTGACCTTTTATCAGAATATTCAAAATCTATTTTTGCCTCTTGATGGTAATAAAGTATATTCCTATCGTGTAAAAACATTTTCAGCAAACTGATCATATGTATATCCTGAATTGAAGTTTTGCTAATATAGGTATAATCCCTATAAATGAGTATAGTGCTAATAAATCATGCTCATTTGAAAGTCTAGATTTTGCACACAATTTTGGTCCTAATTGCTGATTACCATAATTTGAACTTGCCTGGAGATGCTGAACAGACCCCTGCAGGTTTAGCACTCAAGTGCTGATTAGATGCAATTTTTGTGGAGAAGTATATGTGAGTTCCTCACATCCACTTTGATTGAAGATGTAGAGTGCTCTGGCTCGCACACAGCTGCACATTATAGGATGGCTCAGGGATTGAGGGAAAGGGCACACAGGTGATGTTGGAGGAGGAGGAATGTAGTGCACACAGTGGGGAAGGGGTCCACCTTACCCTCCTGTCCCTCTCTCCCGCAGCAACTAGTGCTGCTCTGCCTAGCCTCATCTCCTCCTCCCATTCCTGCTGTTGACCAAGAGGGACAGGCAAGAAGCCCATAGCCAAGTAAAAACAGAAAATTCTGGAAATACTCAGCAGGTCAGACAGCATATATGGAGAGAGAGAGAGAGAGAGAGAGAAACAGAAATAATGTTTCAGGTGGATGACCTTTCATCAGAACTGAGCCCATAACCAGGTACTCCCTTTCTACTAGTGACTCCTATAAGGTGTCAAATAAGATAGAGTAGCACAACACCCACTCTCTTTAGGTGAAGGCATCAGAATTTCTGGAATAAATCTTGATAGTGTTGGTGAAATCTTGACAAAGGGTCCCAGAAAGTCTGCCGGTGTTTTTTTAAAAGTCCTTTTCAGACCTCCAGTAGCAAGTGAACAATGAAAGCTCAGTTTGTCTTGAAGCCACCATCAATATCCTCAGTAAAGACTCATTTACTCCTGTTCAGCTGCTTGCTTTTAGGAGAGGGCATTATTTGAAGCACTAGCCACCAAAATGCCATGCAATCTCTTAATGAGCACTAGCAGGCAATTTAAGTGGCAATCAACCCCTTAACGATCCTCTAGGTGGCTGATCACACTTCAGCTCCTTTAGGTGCCATCTTGCACTAAATATGGGCTTGACTGGTGTTGCAGCTCAAGCCCCATCTTCACTCTTTAGTGCTTAAAGTATCTGGGGAAAATCACCCCCACAGAGTTCAAAATTTCAAATCCTTTCTTGGACTTTATCACTTGTAGAAAATTGTTTGAGTTGTGGACACACTCAGCTGCTCTATTCAGGAATCAGGAATACATTAAGTTAGAGATTATTTTTTCCAATTTATTTGAAAGATGACATATGTAATTTAAGATAGCTAAAAAGTCTCAGATTAAACAAACCCTCACTTTCATCAATGGCATATGCAGGTTCTTCAGTGCCCTACTTTGAGTACATAACAATTATATTTGTCCAGAAGGAGCAGAAATAAGCAATTATTTTGAACCCACAAATGTTACTACATTCACATGTCAAAGATTTAATTATAACGATTTAACAATTGCCTCAAGAGCTCTAGCTCAGAATGAACCTGCGTGCCCTTTCCCTTGTTCCTTGAACCATCCTGAAACATGCCAGCCAACGCATTCCACACCTTCAGTGGAAGTGGGTGAGTGGAGCCCACAAATACTGTTCGACCAAAATTGCCTGTACTCAGTGCCTCAGTGCTAATCTGCAGGTGTCTGTTTTAGCACCTTCAGGCAAATTCAAATTATGGTAATCAGCAATTAGGCCCAAAATGATGTGCTAAAACCAGATGTGAAACAACAACTTATAATTTATTATATTTATATTGTGTCCTGAATGTAATAAAATGTCCAAAGGCGCTTCTCAGGAATGTTATAAAAAAAAAATGACAATGAGCCATATTAGGAGATATTTAGGTCTGATGACCAAAAGCTTGATCAAAGAGGGAGGAGTTTTAAGAAGTGTCTTGAAGGAGGAAAGCGAGGCAGAGAGGTGCAGGGACGGAATTCCAGAGTTTAAGTCCTAGGCAACTGAATGCGCGGCTGCCAATGTGGAGAAATTAAAATACAGGATGCTCAAGTGGCCAGAATTAGATCAGCACAGATATCTTGGAGGATTGTGGAGATAATGAGGGGTGAGGCCATGGAGGGATTTGAAAACGAGGATGAGAATTTAAAACTCAAGACTTTGCTTGATCAGGAGCTAATATCAGTCAGTGGGACTTTGTGCGCGTTAAGACATGGGCAGCAGAGTTTGGGATGATCTCAGGTTTATGGAGGGGAAAATGTAGGAGACCAGCCAGAAGTGCATTAGAATAGTCAAGTCTAGCATTACCTAAGGCATGAATGAGGGTATCAGCAGCAGCTGAGATTAGACAGGGTAAAAATCAGTTGATGCTATGGAAGTGAAAATAGGCAGTCTTAGTGATGGCATGAATATATGGTTAGAAGCTCATCTTGAGGTCAAATATAACACCAAGGTTATGAACAAACTGGTTTAGTATCAGACTGTTGCCAGGGAGAGGGATGGAGTCAGTAGCTACGGAGCAAAGTTTGGATTCTGGACCAAAAACAATGGCTTCAGACTTTCTAATATTTAATTGGAGGAAATTTCTCCTCTTCCAGTACTGGATGTAAAATAAGCGATCTGATAGCAAGAGCGGAGGAGTCGAGAGAGGTGGTGATGTCATTGGCATACATGTAAAAACTAACAATGTGCTTTCTGATGATGTCGCCGAGGGGCAGCAGGGCCAAGGATAGATGTTTTTGGGTCACCAGAGTTAATGTTGTGGGAGCAGGAAGAGAAGCCATTGCTGATGATACTTTGGCTACGATTTGATAGATAAGAATGGAGCCAGGTGAGAGTGGTCCTACCCAGCTGGATGATAGTGGAGAGGCATTGGAGGAGGATGGTGTGGTCAACCATGTCAAAGGCTGCAGACAGGTCAAGAAAGATGAGGAGGATAGTTTGTCACTGTCGCAGTCACATTGGATGACATTTGTGATTTTGGTAACTGCTATTTCGGTACTGTGGCAGGAGCAGAAACCTGATTGGAGGGATTCAAATATAGAGTTTGGGAAAGATGGGTATGGATTTGGTAGGTGTAGTATAAGGGTTTGAACCGTAGAACCATAGAAACGTTATAGCACAAAAGGAGGCCATTCAACCCATTGTGTCCGCGCCTGCTGAAAAAACTAGCCGCCTAATCTAATCCCATCTTCCAGCGCCTGGTCCATGGTCTTGCAGGTGACAGCACTTCAGGTGCATGTCCAGGTACCTTTTAAATGAGTTTTTTTTTATTTAGAGAGACAGCACTGAAACAGGCCCTTCGGCCCACCATGTCTGTGCCGACCATCAACAACCCATTTATACTAATCCTACATTAATCCCATATTCCTATCACATCCCCACAATTCCCCTGTCACCTACCTATACTAGGGGCAATTTATAATGGCCAATTTACCTATCAGGTGAGGGTTTCTGCCTCCACCACCGATCTGGGCAGTGAATTCCAGACACCCACCACCCTCTGGGTGAAAAGGTTTTTCCTTATGTCCCCTCTGATCCTTCTACCAGTCACCTTAAAGCTGTGCCCCTGGTAATTGACCTCTCTGCTAGGGGCAACAGGTCCTTCCTGTCTACTCTATCTCGGCCCCTCATAATTTTGTACACCTCAATTAAGTCACCCCTTAGCCTCCTCTGTTCTAAGGAAAACAACCCTAGCTGGTCCAATCTTTCCATAGCTGCAACTTTCAAGCCCTGGCAACATTCTTGTAAATCTCCTCTGTACTCTCTCTAGAGCAATTATGTCCTTCCTGTAATGTGGTGACCAGCAATACTCCAGCTGCGACCTAACCAGTGTTTTGTACAGTTCTAGCATTACATCCTTGCTTTTGTATTCTATACCTCGACCAATAAAGGAAAGCATTCCATATGCCTTCTTCACCTCTCTATCTACCCATCCTGCCACCTTCGGGGACCTGTGGACATGCACTGTAAGGTCTCTCATTTCTACCCCTCTCAATATCCTAGGATTAATGTTTGAGAGAATATGATAATACCTCCTACCATGATGTAAGAGATCATATGAGAGAGACTCAAAGGAGAACCAGCATGGCTTCAGAGAAGTTATACAGACATATGCAAATCTGTATATAGTTAAAATGTAATAAATGAGTTAATGTTAAAATTACAGAGACTCAGTAATCTCTTTCAGTTAGACTAACCGAACATACAATATGGTGAACAGCAGTGTTTTTTTCCGTACAACACCCAGAAGAATTTGAAGATATACTTTGAAGTGGTTAGCACCGCAGCTTCCTAGCTCCAACGACCCGGGTTCAGTTCTGGGTACTGCCTGTGCGGAGTTTGGAAGTAGCGGTATATGTGCATAAGTCATTAAAGGTAGCAGGACAGGTTGAGAGAGCAGTTAATAAAGCATACAGTATCCTGGGCTTTATTAATAGAGCAAGGAAGTTATGTTGAACTTGTATAAGACACTAGTCCAGCCTCAGCCTGGAATATTGCACCCCATTCTGGACGCCGCACTTGAGGAAAGACGTGAGGGCATTGGAGTGAGTACAGAAAAGATTCATGAGAATGGTTCCAGGGATGATGAATTTCAGTTATGAAAATAGATTGGAGAAGTTAGGACTGTTTTCCTTGGGGAAGAGAAGGTTGAGAGGTGATTTGATAGAGGTATTCATAATCATGAGGGGTCTGGACAGAGTAGATAGAGAGAAACTGTTCCCACTCGTGAAAGGATCGAGAATGAGAAGGCACAGATTTAAAGTATTTGGTAAGAGAAGCAAAAGTGACATGAGGAAAAACATTTTCACGCAGCGAGTAGTTAAGATCTGGAATGCGCTGCCTGCGAATGTGGTGGAGGGCAGGTTCAATTGAAGCATTCAAAAGGGAATTAGACAGTTATATGAAAGGGAAGAATGTGCAGGGTTATGGGGAGAAGGCAGGGGAATGGAACTGAGGAAATTGCACCTTCAGAGAGCCAATGCGGGTACGATGGGCCGAATGGCCTGCTTCTGCGCTGTAACAATTCTGTGATTCTGTGATGTTCTGAGCACTAATTAACTAATTAATTAACTGCAGACTGTGCATTTCAATTGTTCAGTCTCATTGAATGACTTAAGTCATTATGGTGTCAAGTTTAATGCTGCTCCAAATGTCATAATGATCCATCACCTTCTGCTGAAACCAATACTGATTATCTAATGTTTTGAAAATTAATTATACAAATAATTAATTTTACAGGAATCAGGACATCAAAAAGTCTTGTACAAACAAACAATCTAAAGTCACTGCCCACACTCCCCACAAGGAAACTTTGACAGTTAAAAGTCAATTCTATTTTCTACTTGTAACAAGTTTGATTCCTGACACCAAATTATGGTTTACAACATTCTCTCTTTATTTTATGAGACCAAGATCAGATACACACAATATCTTTAAATGGTAGATATACAGAGAAATAAAACCTTTTTTTTCCTCTTACCAACTTGTTGTTGGTGGACCTTTCTAGTTCTGATCTTCTCGATAAATTGCTAAAGAGAAAGCTCAGATTTTATAGTGTGCAAAACAGTTGTTTAGTTCTTAATTATATTTCTACTAGCTGTTTGTGATGTTATCATTTTAAAAGCCAAAGTTGTGCAATTTGCCGAACGTTCAGTAAAAATACTGGTAAATTACTCAGAGCTAGCCCTTACTTGCCAATTTAGTTCCCTTCTCAAAGAATTCCACTCTTTCTGAGGCATGACTTATTGCTTTGAAAACAATGTTGACTGCTCCTTATCTCTTTAGTAGTCTTTAGATGTGCTTTGATAATGTGTTCTTAATATTTTCTCAATCATATTTGTCCCTGCAAACTCTACTAATATTCATTAATATGGATAAAGAATTTCCCATGCAAAAATGGTATGCAACCTTATTTCAATTATGACACAAAGTTAGAGCTGTGCTTCAGGGACTCTGCAGTGGAAAAGCACTTTATGTAAGTTGTATAGCGCTATATTAGGGCAAATCAAAAAAGCACACTCCCAGTGGATAGTGTCACTTGCAGTGAGTACATCTCGGCAAATCATAGGGTACATTCCCTCCTAATGCCTCTCAACAGTGGAGTGATCAATTGTGAAATCTTCTTTGTATTTGCACATATTCCTCCTTTACAATTTGTTTCATAGCTACAATCCATTTGTCCTAACTATATTAAATATTTGTATGATGTTGATCTAATTACATTTTGTGAACATTACCTGACTATATTAGATTAGAGATACAGCACTGAAACAGGCCCTTCGGCCCACCGAGTCTGTGCCGAACATCAACCACCCATTTATACTAATCCTACACTAATCCCATATTCCTACCACATCCCCACCTGTCCCTATATTTCCCTACCACCTACCTATACTAGTGACAATTTGTAATGGCCAATTTACCTATCAACCTGCAAGTCTTTTGGCTTGTGGGAGGAAACCGGAGCACCCGGAGGAAACCCACGCAGACACAGGGAGAACTTGCAAACTCCACACAGGCAGTACCCGGAATCGAACCCGGGTCCCTGGAGCTGTGAGGCTGCGGTGCTAACCACTGCGCCACTGTGTTTATCTAGTAGATGGAATAAGAACTCAGCAACTTGAGGTTCTGCTGCCAGGACAGATGTATTATAAATTGTATTCTGAAGTACAGAAAGATTAGCTAATTGCAAAAAGGCAGCAGAGGGAATGTTGTGATTGGCCTCGGGTTAGGGAGGGGAAACCCAAGTCAGATTCTTACTGCTAATTGTTATCAAATCACTCTGATGAAAGATACGTAATTGCTTTAAGCTGAGCGTAAGATCAGACTTAGCTGTGATGCTGTCAGTGGTCAAATATAACAATTGCTGTCTAGATTCACATGTGAAGAATAACTACTTGGGTAAAGTACCGGATGGTAATCATCGCTTGTGGAACCGTAACCCAACAAGCTCCCCTGCCCTTCAGGAGAGCAGGTGAAGGGAAAGGTTTGGCAGAAAAAAGGGAGAAAAAAGCAAGGTTGACTTGTCATTGGAATCTTCACAATGCACAAATTACAAAGAAAAACAAAAAAAGATGCTTTGTCCATCACCAGATGGCAGTAATATTCTATAAATGTAATAATGGTTACAAATAGAATCGAACAACAAACCACAATTACTTTTTGAGTGAAGGTGAACAAATGCCACCCCGTCCCTGAGGGAAAGAAGTGGGGGTGTGGGGGGGGGGGTGTGGGGGGGGGGTGCGGGGGTTGGGGGGGTTGGAATTTGTTACAGGCTACAGTTTTGCATCTTCCAGTTGCTAACTTTTAAGCAGTAATGCTAAATACTCTCATGTCTCCAGCTCATCATAGTGACTGGAGTATATGTTGACAAGAATAAGATAAAGAGAAAAGCAGAAAGTGCCCATTGATCATAATTGGCACGGTGGGCTGAACAATGCAACTGATGCCATAAGTTAAATTTTTTACAGCTTAGAACTCTGCTTTGTATCGCTTTCTCATTCAACTGTCTAACGACAATGAACAAACAATGATCTTTGCGATCTGAGATCTTTTCACTTCTGAGTGCCCTGGCTATAGAAATCATCCCAAAATGTTTCACAGCCAGTGATGAAGTTTGGCTGCTATTGTAAAGGTAGGAAAATGCAGCAATGAATGTGTGGACAGAAAGGTCCCACAAATAACAATGAGATAAATAGCCAGATAATCTGTTTTGGTGATTTTGGTTGTGTTACAGACAGGTTGTAGGTGGTGTGCTTGGCTTCTACTTTTCACCTCCCAACTGACTGCAGATAGTGTTTTGTTCAAAATAGTATGTTAGTCCCTGAGTGTTTGGGGGGTCAAATAAACAGACAAACAGGAAGTTTTCTCGTAGGTTAGAAAAAAAGAAAGATAATTATTTTTCAAACAATTCCCAAAATGGTTACAACTTCACCCATACATGCATTCACACACATGCATGCACAAGAATAGTTAGATAGAGAGAAAAAGGGTGGGATGAATTGGGTTCCAAATTACTGTACAAGAGTACATTGCTTAAAGAACCTTTAGAGTTTTTCTTTTGGGGGGAAATATTATAGCAATATTGCAGGCCTGAATTTTCCTTGTCTTGGAGTTGCTGCAAGTGTTGTAATCTCCTGTGGTTAAAACTCAGCCCAAAGTTGATGGCGTGAATCTGGTTTACTTTCACAGATGGAGAGTCTCAAAGTTCAAGTTGTTATTCAGCAACTTCTGCTTAGCTGGACTGTATCTCACAGCCTTTGCCTGGTACTGGCTTTCTGTGGTCTTTTGTTGGTCTCCCCTCTCTCTCCAGAGGGCTACCTTTTAATGTAAAAATCCATCACATTTGATTCTTTGTCAGGTGACAAAATGCCCTGTCCCCTGGTGTGACCACATAATGGCCCAGGATATAGAAACCATTACTATCTGTTGGTGTCTGGAAGTAGACCATTCTGTTGCAATGGTGCTACTTCACAACTATTCACCTTGGTTTGGGCTGTGGAGTCAGTCTGTCTACAGAACCTTTGTTAGTTCGTTCCGGTATATAAAAGTCAACAATAGGTAATGGGCTTCTTTCAATTTCAATAGGTTCTACCTAGAGCTAATTCAGACAAGGTTAACGAATTTCATCCTCAACAGACAGATGTGTTTATTGACAGTGCTGGAGGGTTAACCTGACCTCTATTTCATTTTGTCTGTGGTACAAATGTGCCCATTTTAGATTAGATTAGAGATACAGCACTGAAACAGGCCCTTCGGCCCACCAAGTCTGTGCCGAACATCAACCACCCATTTCATACTAATCCTACACTAATCCCATATTCCCAACAAACATCCCCACCTATCCCTATATTTCCCTACCACCTACCGATACTAGTGACAATTTATAATGGCCAATTTACCTATCAACCTGCAAGTCTTTTGGCTTGTGGGAGGAAACCGGAGCACCCGGAGAAAACCCACGCAGACACAGGGAGAACTTGCAAACTCCACACAGGCAGTACCCGGAATCGAACCCGGGTCCCTGGAGCTGTGAGGCTGCGGTGCTAACCACTGCGCCACTGTGCCACCTTTTCTTGTGGTTCAGTTCAACAGTTGACTTTTATTTCATAATTCCTCCAGTTCATAGTTTATTCCATCATGGCGCCTTCCGAGAATGACAGTTGAGAGATAAATATTGGTCAGGAAACCAGGAGAAAGCCCTTGCTCTTCTTCAAGAAATGTCATGCCACCTGTGAAGGCAGACAAAGTCTTGGTTTAGCATTTCATCCATAAGATAATGAGCTGGATCATGCTGGAGCAGGATATCTCGCAGTATATGCGAGATATTTAGACTTTTGCCTGCACTTATCAGCTTGAAAATGTTTTATGTCAAAACTTTCCGGAAGTGCAAGCTAATAACAGCATGGCGAAGACAATAGAGCATCTGGGATCTTAGTGAATGGCAGGACCCAACAGTGTATCTCCTTAATCAATGAGATTTAAGGGTTGATCAACAGAATTGTCAAAGGAGGGTGAATTAGAATCAAATCACAAGCAAAGAAAAATAAATTAAGCAAAAGAAAGATTGGATTAAAACAGAGTGAAAAAGAGACAGGAAGGAAAAGTAATAAACACATTTAAAACTTTAAAATCTGCCATTTTAAACATTTTTACCAACAATTTATTACATTCAGAATGGGATTGAACAGTTTAAATTGTTTCCTTTTGGGTCAAAGAGATTTATTGGCATTGCATTAACATTTATCACATAATTAAAAAGTTACCTATGCTGTTAAATTCCAGCTTTAAGTTTTTCTGGCGAGTTTAATGGGCAATTAAAAATAACATGGAGGCTTTGAAGCAAAAGGTGGAACGGCATAAATCAACCACTCACAGCGTTTATCATAATCCCTGAACTTGCTGGCAGATTTGCGCATTAATATTGTTTGGCATCCTTCCAACTACGAAAGATGATGGATATGCAGCAAACAATCTATTTAGGTGGGGTGTCTGCATTTTTAACATGATGTTATTTTTACAGTAAAATCTGGCCCAACACCTTTAATAGTGCAGTGGATCTCTCAGAACTGCATTAAGATGTCAGCGTTACATTATATGCTCAAGTCTCTGGAGTGGAGTTTGAACCACAATCTTCTGATTCAGAGTTGACTGTACTACCACAAAGCAATGGCTGACATAGGAACACAGGAACAGGAATAGGGCATTCAATCTCCTAAACCTAAACCTAAGCTATTCAGTTGTACCATGGCTCCATGCCAAAATAGCCTTCGTAAAGTGCAATCTTACCAGAGCTTTATATAACTGTACCATAGCTTCTACCCTTTATGTCCAGCCCCCTTGAGATAAAAGCCAATATTCCATGAGCCTGAAACCTTAATGACTGAAAAAGTGCAGCAAATGTTTTGTGTTTTAGTCTTTGCAGGAATCTACTTGCCTGCTTAAGACTTATAAGCAAGGGACCAGATAAGGTTATAAACAGCTAGGAAAGCACTGAATGGCTTTGTTCAGTTCTGCATTAGCTTTCCGTCATGGATAGAGTGGCTGTAGGCGGCAGCATAATATTCAGTAGTTGAATAATGATGTCGTAATATCTGTACCCCATCCTGAATCAGTCAGTTTAAATATGACGTTATTGTATCTCCAAATAGACTTTTTGTGTTTTCAATATGTATTTTAAGGACCAATCTAGTGTCACACCAAAAACACTGGAAGGTTGCAATTTACTAGGTGAGGGAGAAGGGAATAGAAGTATTCAGGGGCAGGGTGGGAAGTGGTAATTAGAGTGGGAGGAGGCTTGTGTGGAGTATAGACTTGTACAGAGAATAGACCAGTTGGGCCAAATGGCCTGTTTAATTTTCGATGGCTGGTGGGTCTGATCAGACAAAAGTTAATAATGAAAACTCACAGTCAGTAAATCACCTCTCAGATGCCTGCTTTCCAGACATTGAGGATCACCCTTTTGGCTGACCTCTACATTGCCTCCTGTCTTTCGATGACCAGCATTGGACCCAGTACTCAAGATGTAGTCTGCTCAGAGCCATGTACAGTTTCATCAGAAATCTTCTGACTTATTGCACAGAATTTCACCACCTTAGTTTTTGGTGGAGCATCGGGAACTGAACAACAGAATAGCGGGCCATCTGGTTGCTCTTTCGGAAGGGAACCAATTAAAAGCATGCCTCTGGACTCCCTGATCAATTAGAGAGGGTGGGCAAGATGATGGGGCCATTTTACAGAGGAAAGAGTTCTGTTTAAAGAGACCTCAGCATGTTGCAGAGAAGCTCAGCAGCACTTGGATATTTTAGCCTGCGGCACCCACAGGAATGGAATGGAGACCTGGGAACATTGATCCTCGGGTCTCCTACTTTAACCTGGAGGTCCTGTAGAGGGATCTGAGGGACTGCAGTCAGGTGAGCTCTCCTAAGGACAGGAGGAAATGGACAACCTCTCCAACCAAGCAGACGTGGATGGAAGTGGCTGAGGAAATAAGCAGCGGGACTGTGTCCCCTCCAACCTGGAGACAATGGACCAGGAGGATCCAAGATGTCAGGATGGCATGACAGGTGAGTGGCGTAACACTGTCAGGTGCTAAACCCCACACTCTGACCTGCCCAGCATTCTCCTGCACAGCACTCCTCAGGTCAACACACCTCGTCGCTCCACTTATTCCTCTCCCTTCAGGCACCTCACATGCCCATCTGAACAGCCAACATTCACACTCATCCTCAGCCTATTTCCCTCTCGCACTTTTCAGGAGAACAGATGCATAACTTGACAAGAGGCAGAGACATGTGGTCAGGAGTCAGAGAGGGGGTGGGCCTGCAGTGACAGGCACCTGGTCAGGCATTGTCACTACGTGCCCACCTGATCCAGTGAAAAGACGATCTTGCACCATGGTATGCAGATGTCAGCTGCGACCTGCCACAAGAGCCTGACCCTCCTGAGGACTGGTGCTCACACATGTCAGGATAGCTGGTCCTCTGCCTGTGGATCCTATGTTAGGGTATCGGCTTCTTCCAGGCTATATCGAGGTGGACATCCCCTCTTCCCTAAGGAGGAGCACATGGCTGAGGAGAAGGCAGTTGGTGCTGCTGCTGCTATGGCTCCTGTTGTAGTTGGAACATGTTGCAGTGGTAAGTCCCCTGCTGTAGACCCTCAGCAGAGGGGGATGGTGGAGCTGCATGATCTGCTCCCAAGCCACTCTGTGGCTGGCAGCAAGGAAATGCAGCTGAAGCTAGTCAGGAGCAGTGTCTTCCAAGCAGTTGGCAGTCACCTGTTATGCAAGGAACCCATTCACAAAAAAGCCCTCGTAATTGTCTGTTTAATTACTTTAATTGCCTTCCCATCTTGGCCGCAGGGTTCCCAACTTCACTCCCAACTTGCCCACGGAAAGATGGATGGAGATGGGAACACATCGGGATGCCAGCACATTGGCATCTTTTGCAATTTTCCCAGCCCCTCCGACTCCAAACTCACCTCCACCTGTCTGGGAAAATTCACCCCATTGACTTTTCTGAATTATTGGACTGAATTTTCCCAGCTCTGTGGAGAATCACATTAACTAAACCACGGTAGCTTGTTATCCTTGAAGAGCAGCACTGTACTGTGGAAAAGCAAACCTGTGGGATAAGATTGGATCTTGAGAAATCAGTAAGTTTGAATTTGTTGACCTCATTCATCATGCTAACAAATGACAATGGGCAGTAGTTCAACCACAAAAGCACCCATGTCCTAGTTTCACTTTTTATAAAAATGCTTGATCAATATGAATGGAAAAAATAATTCCAGTGTTTCTGCAGTGGCTTAATTCTTACATAGAATATATTGATATGAGCCCTGCAGGAGAAGAACTAAATGAAGATAAAAATGTTTGACATTATTCTACAACAGATTGTGCTTATATATATATGTTGCTGATGGCACCACACATAGGGCATTCAGTCGCAGTCAGTGGACATCACTGATCTCTGTACCCAAATTCCTGAAATGTGATTCTGCAAGGAATAACATACTGAGCCCCATGCTGGCAGTGCACGTTCTGACAATGTACCAATTTACAGTAACAGCTCTTTTTGCCTTACTCCTTCTTCATTCCAACAGAAAATACAAGAGGCCAGAAGCTTGTCATTTTTAAGAGAAATGCCAGAAACAGAGAGTAAGAAAATGTAAGAGTACAGTTATACTGTCACTTTGATGTTGCTGCAACAGCAACAGGCTACATTTTTCTGGCACCTGTACGATAATAAAATGACCCAAACCGCTTCACACAGGATAACATGGGCACAAAGCAATTCATCAAAGAAATTGGACAGATAACAAGAGACAATGCTGAAAAAAAATTAAAAGCCCAGCGTGAATAGCAAGGTTGAGCAGTTTGGAGCGGGATTTCTAGAGACTAGAGCCAATGTTGCTGAAGGATAGTTCACCGATGAAGAAGCGACTGAGGGGAGGTGGAGGGAGGTTCATAGGCTAGAGTCACAGAACTGAAGGGCAGAAATTGGGAAGTAGAGCTGGGGAGAAGAGGTAGTAGGGTGAGGCCCTGAAGAAATTTGTAAACAAGGACAAAGATTTTGCATTTGTTGCCTTAAAAGTCAGTCAGTGAAAATCTGCCGCAATGGTGTGATTGGTGAGCAGGACTTGGTGCAGGCAAAGATGAGAGTAGCAGAGTTTTGAATGGATTGGAGTTTGTATTGGTTAAAGTTCTGGAGACTGCACAATGGCTGTTGGATAAAGCATATCTGAAAGTAACATAATCATGCATAAAAGTTTCAGCAGTAATGAAGGTATACTAGGAGTAGAGATGGCAATGTTGTGAAGGATAAAGTCTTAGTGAGCATGGATCTGAAGCTTAGTTCAAAGGACATGGAAGTTTATAGTACCTGATTCAGCTTGAATGAGCAGCCAGGATCAAGGATCGAGTTTGCAAACAGATACCAAACTTTTGGTGAGAGTTGAAAAGAATGGGTTTTATTCTATTGATGTTGAAGAAGCTTTTGGCCCATCCATGATTTGATGTCAGATAGATAGTCAGACAGAATGGGGATCATCATGGAATTGAGGGTGGTAATAGAGTGGTATCGATAGGGGTTGTCACTTTCCATTTGGAAACTTGTCCTCTGCCTCCAAGATGCAACATGTATATGAGGACAAGTAGGGGGCCAAAGATGAACTCTCTGAAGGTATCAGTACAAAGAAGGATGAGAAGCTATTGCTAGAGATATGCTGCTCTGCTGGGATAGGTCACATAGCAGAGATGCAAAAGTGATAATTCGACTCTGACTAAATATCCTGATCTGACTCCGAGATGCAGTGATGCCAGATGCCCTCTGCTCTCCCCCTGGGTGGAATGTCTTTCTCATACTGATTGGGTTTGATCCCTCAGGGAGGATAACTCAAGTGTAATATGAAGCCAGGTTTAAAAAGTGCTCAGGGCATGTACTGGAACTTTGCAAACTTAAGAGGACTTTAAAAATATTTTGGAAAAAAAAATGCTCATGCCTGTGCCATCAAATATTTATAATTTACCAATTCTTGCACAAGTGTGGGAGCACACAGTAATAGAGTGCCCCTGGCTGCAGAAGAGCTGTTTCAGACACTGGAGGTTTTTTCAACATTGTGTGATGGTGTAAATCGGAGAAAAGCAAATCGGAAGCCTGCTTAAATCTCTCTCAATTGTTATTTCCATTGAAGTCAATGAATCCATTGATTTGCTATCACCTGTTCTACGCTATTGCATAAAGTCAAAATTTATCCTAGTCAGTGTAAACCAGACACTAACGGCTGCAACTAATTCTGGAACAACTTGTCTCAGACAAACAGTAGTCTAACCACAATAAAACACTTCAATAAATGGCTGGAAAATGGGGAAGGTTACGTAACAGGCATTCTATCTCCTGCGCCCAATGTGCACACACAGTGTGCAAAGGTGAGTGTTGGGAATGCAAACATGGAAACTTGCTCCTTGCAGTCTAGAAATTGCTTTTTACCTCTTTTAGCATTTGAACATGTCACATGTCTTATATTCCTCTGTTCATTATTTTGATGGAGGAATTAATCTTTTTAAGTAAACAGATCAACACCTCAAAACTGATTCACTAAGCATTCATGGGCTACTGTCACAACAGTAATTTCTAGGCATAGAAATAAGCAGCTAGAGACCAATCATTCATAAGCTTCCATTCAAAATTGTTAATTTTGCAAGCTGTTTGTGCGTGTGTACCACAATTAAATGGGGTTGAATTATAGTTGTTAAAATCATTGTGTGTGTACCACAGTAGCTGGCAGTGAATTACAGTTGTTGAAGTAACAATGTGGTGTGCCACCAGTAGATGGTGCTCAATTACAGTTGTTAAAATTATGAAGGCTTCTGCTTGGCGCACAGTCAGTAATCTGTGCGCAAATTGCTCTCAAAATTGCAGTAGTTTTCCAAAGTGAGGTTATGGTTCATGTTTCTGCTCAAGCTCATTTACATAACAAATGGAAAATCTTCCATGAACTCGCAAATTTGTCAGCATTTTAGAATGTTATTGTTTATTCTTCTTGTATAAAGTTATTCCTTGACATATTTAAGAGTGGTAATCTGTTGCCGTTTTATTAATACAGAATCTAATTTTAAGGACATGGTAACGGGCCATTTAGAAAATCATAATATGATTAAGCAGAGTCAATATGGTTTTATGACAGGAAAGTCTTGTTTGACAAATCAATCAGAGATTTTCGAGGGTGTAGGTACCAGGAAACGGAGAAAGAGTGGATATGGAGCGTCAAAAGGCATTCGATAAGGTGCCACACAAGGGGTTGTTACACAAAATCAGGGCTAATGGGATCAGGGGTAATATATTAGCATAGATTGAGGATTGGTTAATGGACAGAAGACAGAGAATATAAATATTTTTGGGTTGGCAGGTTGTAACTAGTGGGGTACTGCAAGGAAGAGTGCTGGGATCTCAGCTATTTACAATCTAGATCAATGACTTAGATGAGGGGACTAGTGTAATATTGCCAAGTTTGCTGATAACACAATTTTAGGTGAGAAAGTAAGCTGCAAGGAAGAAGCAAAGAGGCTGCAAAGGGATATTATAGCCAGGTTATGTAAGCAGGTAAGAACATGGAAGATGGAACATAATGTGGAGAAATATGAAATTATCCACTTTGGCAGGAAGAATGAGAAAGCAGAATCTGTTTCGCGGGTGAGAGAGGAGCAAATGTTGGTATTTAGAGGGACCTTAATGTCATTGTACATGAATCACAGAAAGTTAACGTGTAGGTATAGCAAGCAATTAGGAAGGCAAATTTTATGTTAGCCTTTATTGCAAAGGGGTTGAAATATATGAGCAAGGAAGTTTTGCTGTATTTATATAGGGCTTTTCAAAATAAAAGAACAGATCCTGGCGACTGGGAGAGATATAAAGAACAACAAAAGGTGAGAAAACAGATAGTAAAAGCCACATAAAGGGAGTATGGAAAGAAATTTACAAGGGATATCAAAATCAACACAACCATTTGTTCCAATGATAAGGAAAAGGAGGGTGGTCAGGAGCAATGTGAATCCCTTGAAAACTGGCAATTTTGATATTGTAAGTGAAAGTAAAGAAATGGGGAAACATGTTGAATAATCACTTTGCATCTGTATTTACAGTAGAGCAAGAGGTCAGCATACCAGATATCCCAAGAAAATTAATATTAAATCAGGCACAGGGACTCATAAAATTAACCTAAACAAAATAACAATGATGAAGAAAATAATGCTACAAAAGAGTAACAAATCTCCAGGACTAGATGGTTTCCATCCCAAGATTTTAAAGAAAGTAGGTGAGAATATTGCAAACGTTTTAACTATAATCTTCCAAAATTCTCTCAATTCAGGAACCGAACATTTGGATTGGAAAATTGCACATTTCACTCTGCCATTTAAGAAAGGTGAGAGAGGGAAAGCAGGGAATTATAGACCGGTTGGCCTAACATCTGTTGTCAGTAAATTATTAGAGTCTATAATTAAAGGTAGAGTGACTGAACACATTGAAAATTTTCAGCTGATCGAACATAGCCAACATGGTTTTGTAAAGGATAGATCATACTCAATGAACCTTATTGAATTTTTTGAAGAGGTAGCTAAAGTAATGGCAGGTGAATGTCTGTGGATGTTATTTATATGGAATTCCAAAAGACTCGATAAAGTCCCTGATATGAGACTGTTAGCTAAAATGGAAGTGCCGGAATTGATGACAAATTCTTGACTTGATTAGGAAATTGGCTGAGTGGCAGGAGATAGAGAGTAGGTATAATAGGCAGGAATTCTAATTGACAGGATATCACTTGTAGTGTCCCACAGAGATCTGTTTTGGGGCCTCGTGTTTATTTATTAACAACTTAGATGATGGGATAGAGAGCCATATATCCAAGTTTGTCATTGGTATAAAGATAGGGGGCTTTGTAAGCATTTTAGATAGAAGAATAAAGTTATAAAGAGATATTAATAGATCAAGTGAATGGGCAAAACTGTGGTAAATAGATTTCAAAATAGACATTTGAGAGGTCATCTACTTTGGACCTAAAAGGGATAGAATAGGATACTTTCTAAATGGTGAAAACCTCCGCTTCTCAGGGTTGCGATGCACCACTGGTCACTTCCAGCATGGCCTACACAGCATTACTGGATAAGAAGGGCGCACTTTGCGAACAAGTGTGAAGCTGCAAGATCTGCACTAGCAGTATTTAAAGGGACAATTTGCAGCTAAGGTGATTTTTTTGTAACCTTTTCTATTGCAAAATATCTGGAAATACTCTGGAGTGTTTTTGGAGGTGTTTTGCTTGGCAAGATTCTGTGAATTATGCCTTCAACATTTGTGCCAAGGACTGTTGTTCAAGAATTGGACTCCTGACATTCATGAGGTTACAATAAGGCAAAATAACTGAATTTCTTTGGTGCTACAGCATCATCTTTCAAGAAGTGCCATGGCCATCATACCACCTAATGCACAAAAATATAACCAGGAAATTACTACCATGGCTGTGTCATCTGAAACCCCCTCCAATAACCTTATTGTTAATTTTCTTGTAGCTCTTTACTGCCTATGTTAACTTGTACATATTACATACAGGCTTTACTGTTTAAAAGATTACAGACACCAGATATCAATGTACAAAAAAAACATATTTTCTGAAATTCCTCTTTGCCCTTTTAATAAATGGTTTAATCTTTTGAAAATAACTGGATAAATGCCTCCACTAAAGCAACAGAGTGGAACTCCAGCCAAACTTGTCCAGAATTCATAGGCTAGTATCTCATGGCATCA
The DNA here is from genome assembly GCF_036365525.1 of Heterodontus francisci. Lineage (NCBI taxonomy): Eukaryota > Metazoa > Chordata > Chondrichthyes > Heterodontiformes > Heterodontidae > Heterodontus > Heterodontus francisci. The sequence continues at coordinate 110,516,550 of NC_090376.1, forward strand.
TTTCAGGGATATTATTACTTGCAAGCTGGGCATTTTAGCTATACAACCACTATAAGGGAGGTGGAAGTTCTACTTGTACAAATAATCATGTTTGCTGCTGCAAGTACCTAACAGTGACTTCCCTGCATTATTCTTTATGCAACCAGCTATATTAATGTACAGGTATCATTTTTTGCTGTTAACATGCACACAAATTGTTTGCTTAATTGCAAATAAACACATCACTGACTTTGATGTAAGAAGGTCATTTTATTTATGCATGTAGCTACTTTTAAAGAAAGCTGACTGTGAACATTTCCCTGCCAACTATTGTAAAGCCACAGTGTTTAATTTATCCATTGGTATTTAATTACATGATATTATAGTGTGAAAAACACTTCTAAGGATTGATTGAAATTGTGATGTGTTAGACATGGCCTCAAGATATATTGCCTCAAGCTAAATCTCTTGCCAGCAATTGTGCCACATTTTGCATTTTTAGTGATTACAGTACATGGGAACTAACGAAGCAACTCAGCAATGAAAACAGAATGCAGACTGAAATTGCTTTTCCTTGACAACTTTGGATTTGTATGACATTGTGCTGCAGAAGGTGGCACAGCAGACAATCTGATTGGTGCTTTTTAATTACATAAATGATGAGTGTACAGCCACAGGCTGGCTGTTTAACATCACACACAATTGTGTCTACACTGAAGTAGGGTGGGCCACAGAGGAGGTAAAACATTTCAAAGAGAGCAGTGTAGATAGCTTCAACATATTTACTCCTATATCAGCTATTATTCACTTTCGGGATTATCTCCAGGACTTGAAAATTGTTTGAAGGAGAAACATTGGTAGTTTTATCTTTTTAGGTATTCATCCAATTTCCTTTTGAAAATTACTATTGAATCTGCTTCCACCACCATTTCAGTGTTGCAAATTCCAGATCAGAACTCACTGAATAGAATTTCTTTTTCCTTAACGTTTCCCTGACCTTGTTGTCAATTATCATAAATTTGTGTATTCTGCAAGTGGAAACAGTTTCTCCATGGTTACTCCATCAAAAGCCCTCATAATTTTGAACACCTTTATTAAATTTCCCCACAACTTTCTTTGCTCTAAAAAAAAATCCCAACTTCTCTAGTCTCTCTACGTAACTGAATTACCTCATCCCTGGTATCATTCTGGTAAATCTCCTCTGCACCTTCTCTATCACTTTTTTTCGAAGTTTTATTTTCTTGCCTTTCTACAGTGCTCTTCACCTACAAGAAGATGTTAAAGAGGGGAAAAAAAAGCCTTCCCCTATTTAGATTTCCTCAACTTTACCTTGGCTGAAACTAGGCAAATCCTTATGATCGGTGTCCTATGACAGCACAACCATGAGTATTATTGTTTCAAGTCTGTGGATAATCTCCACCCTTTGTTGATCTGTATCCTTCCAAAGGACCCGATGTATGACCCAACGCTGCATTTCTCTCCTCTCTTCCTAGAAATACAGGAACAGCAGTAGGCCATTCAGTGAGATTATGGCTGATCTGTGACCTAACTCCATATAACCTGCCTTTACCCCACATCCCTAATATCTATCAATCTCCCACATTGGTCTAGGGATATGGTTCTTGCTTAGAGTATGTAATTGCTTGAAATGTGAGAGATTCAAATCCTGGAACAGCCCTATTGTGTTGCTTATGGGGAGAAGGTGGGGAATGGCACTAGGTGAATTGCTCATTTGGAGGGCTGCTGTAGACACAATGGGCTGAACGGCCTCCTTCTGTGCTGTAATTATTCAGTGATCTCAGTTTTAAATTTAACAATTGATCTAGCATCAATTGCTGTTTGTGGAAGAGAGTTCCAAACTTCTACCACCATTGTGCTTCGAAGTGTTTCCGAATTTCACTTCTGAATGATCTGGCTCTAATTTTTAGACTATGCTCCATAGTCCTAGTTTCCAAAACTAGCAGATACAGTTTCTTTCTATCTACCCTATCAATTCTTCTTAATACCTTGAAAACTTCAATCAAATCACCCCTTAACTTTCCAAATTACAGGAATACAACCCTAGTTTGTGTAATCTTCCCTCATAATTATATCCCTTGGAGTCCTGGCATCATTCTGGTAAATCTATGCAGCACTCCCTCCAAGACCAATACATCCATTCTCAGCTGTGGTGCTCAGAACTGCTCACAAAATATCTGGAGACCAGACTATAAAAAGAAAGACTTGCATTTCACAAACATAGTCCCAAAGTACTTTTCAGTCAATGAAGTACTTTTGAAGTGTAGTCATTGTTGTAATGTAGGAAACACACCAGCCAATTTGCTCACAACAAGCTCCCAAAAACAGCAATGTAAAAATGACCAGATGATGTATTTTTGTGATGTTGAATGAGTCATAAATATTGGCAAGGATATTAGGGATGACTCCCCTGTTCTTCAAAATAGCATCATGCAATCTTTTACTTCCACCTGAGAGGGCCGATAGGGTCTCAGTTTAATGTCACCTTCGGAACCTTCAACAGTGCAGTGCTCCCACAGTACTGCACTGGAGTTTCAGCCTTGATTTTTGTACTCAACTGGAGTGGGTCTTGAATGCACAACCTTCTGACTCAGAGGCAAGAGTGCTACCATCACAGCAGACAAATAAGAGATCCAACATCATTCAATTCACAATAGGGTCAGTGTCCTAGAAATTCTATGGACACTTGAGAGGGTGGAAGTGTTGTAGAGCAGGATTTCTATTGCAATGTTACACCAGGAGCAGGATCATTTGAATAATCAGGGGAGGCGACCCATGCCTGTAGCGATATACCAGAGGTTCCCTTCTCTGCTGCTCGAGCCCCTTTAGTGGGCTGAAGATTGAAGTAATATTTTCATGCCTTGCACAAAACATTTGCCCAATCTTTCTAGAATCAATTACCTTTATGAAATTTCACTTTGGAGCCTCCTACTGGCTCATATCAGCTCATATCAGCTCTAAGCAAGCACGCGCTGAAGAGAGATACATTGGAAAAATTTCCTGGGAATATCCACAGAAGTATTCCCCCAAAAAATTGCTGGGAAATAAATGAGGCAGGCAGAAGATGTGCTCCTTAAGTTTGGGATTTGCAGGGTGAATTAGATGGGATGGAAACCCAGCAGATCTGAAGTCTGCTCCAAATTATGAATGTTCATCCCCCTCTCACTCCTCAGGTTGGATTTTACCAGCTTCTGAGGATGAACTAGAAGGCAGAGTGGGCTGGAAAATGGTGAGGTAAGGTGGGGATTGGACTGCCCATCATTCTTCCACTGCCATGGCATTTTACCAGCAGCAGGGAAAGTGGAGGACAGCTCTCCTACCCAGAGGCCTATTCAGTCACTTAAATGGCCAACTAAGGGCCTCTTCCACCAATGCTGGTATTTAACCAATGGTGGGTGGGCTCTCCACTGCATGGGCTGACCACCCGGTGAACGCAGGTGGCCTTTCTCCTGGCTCAGAGTGCGAGTCATCTTATTCAGACAGTCTGCTGCCCACAGAGGGCCCACCGATGACAAAGGTCGACCCCCGCCCCCCATGGCAACATCCCGCTGCCCTCACCAACACCCCCCTCTTCAATGGAGCCTGCCTGACTGGTCCCATCACCCCCAGATGCCCTGCTGAGGGACAATGAGCAGTTAGGGCCTAAATTAAAAAGCAGAACCACAAAGGTAATAATCTCTGGCTTACTACCTGAGCCAAGAATAAATTGGCACAGGGTCATTCAGCTCAGAGAGTTGAAGGCATAGCTCAAAGATTGGTGTGGGAGAAATGGATTTCGATTCCATTGACACCAGTACTGGGGAAAGAGGGACGGCCTTCTTTCTTGAACTGCACTGGGACTAGAGTCCTGGCGAATCACATAGCTAGGGCTGTTGAGAATGCTTTAAATAGTGGGGGTTGAAGGGTTCTTGTGAGGGGAGATTTAGAAAGTTAATGAGAAAGGACAAGGCAATAGTGCGGGGTAGTGATATGGGTAATGATAATCAGAGTGTGACAGGAAGGGACAGAGTGTGCAAACACAATAATGGACCAGCAAATTGTGGATCATTGGGATACCTTCTGGGGAAGGTGGGACCTGTACAAGAAGGGCGGGTTGCATCTGAATTGGAGGGGCACCAATATCCTGGGCGAGTGGTTTGCTAGCGCTCTTCGGGAGGGTTTAAACTAGTTTGGCAGGGGGATGGGAACCGGAGCTACGGATCAGGGGATGGGGTAGCTGTTGAACAGGCAGATACAGAGTGCAGAGAGTCTGTGAGGAAGGTTAGACAGTTGGCAGAGCAAAGTTGCAGCCAGTATGATGGGTTGAAGTGTGTCTATTTTAATGCAAGAAGTGTCAGGAATAAGGGTGATGAACTTAGAGCATGGATCAGTACTTGGAGCTACAATGCTGTGGCCATTACGGAGACTTGGATATCACAGGGGCAGGAATGGATGTTGGATGTTCCGGGATTTAGATGTTTCAAAAGGAATAGGGAGGGAGGTAAAAGAGGTGGGGGAGTGGCATTGCTAATCAGGGAAAGTATCACAGCTGCAGAAAGGGAGGTCGTCGAGGAGGGTTTGTCTACTGAGTCATTATGGGTGGAAGTCAGAAACAGGAAAGGAGCAGTCACTTTATTGGGAGTTTTCTATAGACCCCCCAATAGCAACAGAGACACGGAGGAACAGATTGGGAGGCAGATTTTGGAAAGGTGCAGATGTAACAGGGTTGTTGTCATGGGTGACTTCAACTTCCCTAATATTGATTGGAACCTCCTTAGTGCAAATAGTTTGGATGGAGCAGTTTTTGTCAGGTGTGTCCAGGAAGGTTTCCTGACTCAATATGTAGATAGGCCGACTAGAGGGGAGGCTATGTTGGATTTGGTGCTTGGCAACGAACCAGGCCAGGTGGCAGATCTCTTGGTGGGAGAGCATTTCGGTGATAGTGATCACAACTCCCTGACCTTTACTATAGTCATGGAGTGGGACAGGGGCAGACGGGATGGGAAAATATTTAATTGGGGGAGGGGAAATTACAATGCTATTAGACAGGAACTGGGGAGCATAAATTGGGAACAGATGTTCTCAGGGAAATGCATGACAGAAATGTGGAGGTTGTTTAGGGAGCACTTGCTGCGACTGTTGGATAGGTTTGTCCCGATGAGGCAAGGAAGGGATGGTGGGGTGAAGGAACCTTGGATGACAAGAGATGTGGAACAGCTAGTCAAGAGGTAGAAGGAAGCTTACTTAAGGTTGAGGAAGCAAGGATCAGATAGGGCTCTAGAGGGTTACAAGGTAGCCAGGAAGGAACTGAAGAATGGACTTAGGAGAGCTAGAAGGGGAAATGAAAAAGTCTTGGTGGGTAGGATTAAGGAAAATCCCAAGGCGTTCTACCCTTATGTGAGGAACAAGAGGATGGCCAGAGTGAGAGTAGGGTCGATCAAGGATAGTGGAGGGAACTTGTGCCTGGAGTCGGAGGAGGTAGGGGAGATCCTAAATGAATACTTTGCTTCAGTATTCACTAGTGAGAGGGACCTGGTCGTTTGTGAGGACAGCGTGAAACAGGCTGATATGCTCGAACAGGTTGATGTTAAGAGGGAGGATGTGCTGGAAATTTTGAAAGACATGAGGACAGATAAGTCCCCGGGGCCAGACGGGATATACCCAAGGATATTACGGGAAGCGAGGGAAGAGATTGCCGCACCTTTGGCGATGATCTTTGCATCCTCACTGTCCACTGGAGTAGTACCTGATGATTGGAGGGTGGCAAATGTTATTCCCTTGCTCAAGAAAGGGAATAGGGATAACCCTGGGAATTATAGACCAGTCAGTCTTACGTCGGTAGTAGACAAATTATTGGAGAGGATTCTGAGAGACAGGATTTATGATTATTTGGAAAAGCATAGTTTGATTAGAGACAGTCAGCATGGCTTTATGAGGGGCAGGTCATGCCTCACAAGCCTTATTGAATTATTTGAAGATGTGACAAAACACGTTGATGAAGGAACAGTGGATGTGGTGTATATGAATTTTAGCAAGGCGTTTGATAAGGTTCCCCATGGTAGGCTCATTCAGAAAGTAAGGAGGCATGGGATTCAGGGAAAGCTGGCTGTCTGGATACAAAATTGGCTGTCCCATAGAAGTCAGAGGGTGGTAGTAGATGGAAAGTATTCAACATGGAGCTCGTGACTAGTGGTTGTGTTCCACAAGGATCTGTTCTGGGACCTCTGCTCTTTGTGATTTTTATAAATGACTTGGATGAGGAAGTGGAAGGCTGGGTTAGCAAGTTTGCTGATGACACGAAGGTTGCTGGAGTTGTGGATAGTGTGGAAGGCTGTTGTAGGTTGCAACGGGACATTGACAGGATGCAGAGCTGGGCTGAGAAGTGGCAGATGGAGTTCAACCTGGAAAAGTGTGAAGTGATTCATTTTGGAAGGTCGAATTTGAATGAAGAATACAGGCTTAAAGACAGGATTCTTGATAGTGTGGAGGAACAGAGGGATCTTGGGATCCATGTCCATAGATCGCTCAAAGTTGCCACCCAAGTTGATAGGGTTGTTAAGAAGGCGTATGGTGTGTTGGCTTTCATTAACAGGGGGATTGAGTTTAAGAGCCGCGAGGTTATGCAGCAGCTCTGTAAAGCCCTGGTTAGACCACACTTGGAATATTGTGTTCAGTTCTGGTCGCCTCATTATAGGAAGGATGTGGAAGCTTTAGAGAGGGTGCAGAGGATGCTGCCTGGACTGGAGGGCATGTCTTACGAAGAAAGGTTGAGGGAGCTAGGGCTTTTCTCATTGGAGTGAAGAAGGATGAGAGGTGACTTGATAGAGGGGTACAAGATGATGAGAGGCATAAGTAGAGTGGATGGCCAAAGACTTTTTCCCAGGGTGGAAAGGGCTATCACCAGGGGGCATAATTTTAAGGTGATTGGAGGAAGGTTTCGGGGAGATGTCAGAGGTAGGTTCTTTACACAGAGAGTGGTGGGTGCGTGGAATGCACTGCCAGCGGTGGTAGTAGAAGCAGATACATTAGGGACATTTAAGCGACTCTTGGATAGGTACATGGATGATAGTAGTATGAAGGGTATGTAGGTAGTTTGATCCTAGAATAGGTTAAAGGTTCGGCACAACATCGTGGGCCGAAGGGCCTGTACTGTGCTGTACTGTTCTATGTTCTATGTTATAAATAGGGTCAGAGTGGATAAAAATGCGAAAAAGACAGGCTCTTTATCTGAATGCACACAGAATTTGTAACAGGATGGATGAATTGATGGCACAATTAGAAATAAATTGCTGTGATATTATTGCCATTGCAGAGATGTATCTGCAAGGTGACCAAGGCTGGGAACTAAATATTCAAGGATAATTGACATTTCAGAAGGCGAGGAAGACAGCAAAATGAGATGGGGTAGCTCTACTAATAAAGCATGAGATCAGTACAGTAGTGAGAAATGATCTTGGCTTGGAAGATTAGGATGTAGCATCAGTTTGAGTAGAGTTAAGAAATAGCTAGGGAAAAAAGTCACTGGTATGAGTAGTTTATAGGCCCCCTAACAGTCGCTACACTGTAGGACAGAGGATAAATCAAGAAATAATGGGCTCTTGTAAGAATGATACTGCAATAATCGTGGGTGATTTTAATCTTCATAAAACTTGGATGAGCCAAATTGGCAAATGTTGCCTTGAGGATGAGTTCATAGAGTGTATTTGGGACAGTTTCTTAGAACAGTACATTGTGGAATCAACAAGGGAACATGCTGGGCAGAATTTTATACGCCCCCTGACATCGGGGGTCGTGGTGGGGGGCCCAGAAAATACTTCCGGGAGAGGCCTGCCACGGGCCGCGATGCCGGGAAGGCCCTGTCGCATTTTACCAGCGGTGGTGAGGCCTCATGGCTGCCTCCCCCCTGCACAGGTGACGAAGACATTATTTAAATTTGTTAATTCAATGTAAATGAAAGACTAATGACTTACCTTGTAGTGATGGCTGTCCCACTCTGATAATCTGGCTGTTTACTGGGACTCCCGCACCTCAGATCTCCGTTCAGAGATCCCGAGGCGGACCACTGGTGGGGAGGGAGGGTGGAGTGATATTTCCAGGGCGGGAGGTGAGAGCGGGAAAAATTCTTCTGACTGGTGGGGAGGTGGTGGGAAGTGGTTGAAGGTTAAAGTTAATAAAGTTTGGGGGGGGGGTGAAAGGTCGGGCTTTCCCAGCCAAAGGAGCCACAGAAGGAGGAACGAGAACTATAGCATAGCACTAATGAAGAGGCCCATCACTTGATCTGACACTCGCAGCCACCAGCTCAGATACGTCGCGTATAGTACCACACGTACCTTGGAGGCTAATATAAAGTTGTGATCTGCACATTGTGATTCATCAGGCATAAGTGGGCTGCAACCAGGCTGGGGATGAAGGATGGTTTGTTTGTCAGCTCACTAGAGATCAATGTGGCAGCCAAGTACTGGTGCACAGGACTCAGATGAGGAGCTCGATGGGGCTGCATACAGGAGACTGTTGAATGGGCATGCACACTGAGATGCTGTGTGCATTGGCTGGTCTGCCAGACAGCCTCCTGTGACTGTCAAGGAGTATGGAGGAGTCCAGCTCCAACTTGGCAGAGGGCATTGTGCAGAGCTTGCCCTCTCTGGAGCTTCTGCTCCACCTCCCTGTCATGCACTAGATCCAGAGACTCTAGTGCCCATATACATGTTGCAGACTTCGTATGGACATGTCACGTATTTATTTTTTATTTTTTTATTTTTATTTTATTTAGAGATACAGCACTGAAACAGGCCCTTCGGCCCACCAAGTCTGTGCTGACCATCAACCACCCATTTATACTAATCCTACACTCATCCCACATTCCTACCACATCCCCACCTGTCCCTCTGTTCCCCTACCACCTACCTATACTAGGGGCAATTTATAATGGTCAATTTACCTATCAACCTGCAAGTTTGTTTTGGCTGTGGGAGCACCCAGCGAAAACCCACACAGACACAGGGAGAACTTGCAAACTCCACACAGGCAGCACCCAGAATTGAACCCGGGTCGCTGCAGCTGTGAGGCTGCGGTGCTAAACACTGCGCTACTGTGCCGCCCTCATTTGGCTTCCCAGTGTGAGGATGTAGCAACAGTCTCTGTCAAATCCACCTGCCACAGTTCTTGGGGTGAGGGAGTTGTCACAGATTGTCAGTGCCATCATGTGCCAGGTGGCATGTGTCGTTGTTCTGGGCCTTTTGGTACCCACATCCAGAAATGTGTTCCTCCTGTCTTCTGTTCTCTTCAGCAGGGCTTGAAAGACAGATGAATGAAATCTCATGGTCTGCTTCTCTGGCTTAGTGCCTTGTTGCTGATGCTGCCCCAGTTATTGAAACATATTGTTACTACTTGCAAACAATTTATTTGAGAGCCAAACACTGTTCTTTTCTCACCTGGTTGTCCCTTCAGTCTGCAATTGCTACCTGAACTCTCTTTTTAAAGGCTGCACGTAAACTTCCATGCGTCCAGCTACTTGCACCCATTTAAAATGGGTTTGACACCAATGACCACTCCGAGTACGCAAATGAGCAGACCAAGTAAACACATATGTAACTTCCTCTACAGGCAACCATAGGGACAAAATTTTCTTTAAACATGAAACAGCAGCAATATTAACTTTGAAAAAAATCTCCCCACCACCCTCCCCCACCCACCTCCCACTGACATTTCAATTACAAATATTCCCATTTCTTGCGGATACTGACTCTTACAGATGCGGAGCAGAACTGATGATTAAGACCAATGATTAAATCTGACTTGTCACATTGCTAAAAGTGCTTGTGAACCCTACCCCCAACCTTTGCCCTTGGTTGAATCATTTAGGGCTACTGTAATGGCAAAAATGATGCCTTCACTCCAAAATGAGAGTGTTCTGTGATAAAAGTACATCAACTCAACCCTTAGCCCTAGTTTGAACAGTTATTGCTGTCATATCAATCACCTCTCGACTATTAATCCATGAGTTAACGTCTACAAAAGTGTCAGACTTACATTACATGAGCTTGCCAATCACCTTGTGCTATTGTACAAATACTTAAATAACATCTTGTAAAGATCTTAACCGTGTTCCAAATTTTCACAAAGTTACAAACACAAGTTTTTGACCAATTGCTTGTGCATGCTTGTAGCTGGTATTGGTCTAGCAACATAGAAATCTCATTAGAATTTGGTAATCTGTGGGCAGTCAGTAGCAAATGATCATAAAAGCTTTTGAATTGCTGGAAGACACAACTGGATCACTTCAGGATCAGTCTTCTATTCCTTCATGCGACTCATACGAGGAATGGGCAGCATATACTGCATTGTCATTTTTGCCAGCATTAAGGTAAGTTCCTGAACTAATCTGATTTGGTCCAATAAGTACACCCTTCCAATAATACGGCCTCAATATGGTCACCAACAGAGACCTTTATTATAGCTATGAGACTAAATAATTAAATCTATAGACCTTAACATGTTTAAATGTCAATTGTATTGCTTGAGGAAATGCTGATTTCAACAAGAACACAAAAAATTTCACTTGGATTTCCTTTGGATCTTTGTTAAGTAAAGGTACTGGATTTACAATTAGTATAAGCACCATGCATGGCTGAGTCAAGTAATCATTTTCATAAGGGATTTTCACTGGGACTTTAATTCTCCACAACCAAAGTCTTCAAGAGTGTAATAATGTTTTTTTTAGTTTAGTTTAGAGATACAGCACTGAAACAGGCCCTTCGGCCCACCGAGTCTGTGCCGACCATCAACCACCCATTTATACTTTCTTTCTCTTTGGCCTCCTTATCTCGAGAGACAATGGATACGTGCCTGGAGGTGGTCAGTGGTTTGTGAAGCAGCGCCTGGAGTGGCTATAAAGGCCAATTCTAGAGTGACAGGCTCTTCCACAGGTGCTGCAGAGAAATTTGTTTGTTGGGGCTGTTGCACAGTTGGCTCTCCCCTTGCGCCTCTGTCTTTTTTCCTGCCAACTACTAAGTCTCTTCGACCCGCCACATTTTAGCCCCGTCTTTATGGCTGCCCGCCAGCTCTGGCGAACGCTGGCAACTGACTCCCACGACTTGTGATCAATGTCACAGGATTTCATGTCGCGTTTGCAGATTTCTTTAAAGCGGAGACATGGACGGCCGGTGGGTCTGATACCAGTGGCGAGCTCGCTGTACAATGTGTCTTTGGGGATCCTGTCATCTTCCATGCGGCTCACATGGCCAAGCCATCTCAAGCGCCGCTGACTCAGTAGTGTGTATAAGCTGGGGATGTTGGCCGCCTTGAGAACTTCTGTGTTGGAGATATGGTCCTGCCACCTGATGCCAAGTATTCTCCGGAGACAGCGAAGATGGAATGAATTGAGACGTTGCTCTTGGCTGACATGTGTTGTCCAGGCCTCGCTGCCATAGAGCAAGGTACTGAGGACACAGGCCTGATACACTCGGACTTTTGTGTTCCGTGTCAGTGCGCCATTTTCCCACACTCTCTTGGCCAGTCTGGACATAGCAGTGGAAGCCTTTCCCATGCGCTTGTTGACTTCTGCATCTAGAGCCAGGTTACTGGTGATAGTTGAGCCTAGGTAGGTGAACTCTTGAACCACTTCCAGAGCATGGTCGCCAATATTGATGGATGGAGCATTTCTGACATCCTGTCCCATGATGTTCGTTTTCTTGAGGCTGATGGTTAAGCCAAATTCATTACAGGCAGCCGCAAACCTGTCGATGAGACTCTGCAGGCACTCTTCAGTGTGAGATGTTAAAGCAGCATCGTCAGCAAAGAGGAATTCCCTGATGAGGACTTTCCGTACTTTGGACTTCGCTCTTATTATATATACTATCATTTATACTAATCCTACACTAATCCCATATTCCTACCACATCCCCACATGTCCCTATATTTCTCTACCACCTACCTACTAGGGGCAATTTATAATGGCCAATTTACCTACCAACCTGCAAGTCTTTTTGGCTGTGGGAGGAAACCGGAGCACCTGGAGAAAACCCACGCAGACACAGGGAGAACTTGCAAACTCCACACAGGCAGTACCCAGAATTGAACCCGGGTCGCTGGAGCTGTGAGGCTGTGGTGCTCACCACTGCGCCACTGTGCCGCCCCTTTCTCCAAAATGCATGAATATGGCTGAATCTACTGATTCCACAACACTAGGGGGAGCACTTCCTGTACATGTGCAGTTGCGGTGTCTGTGATATCATCCTCAGTGACGTCCTAGGCAGATGCCTGTGCCAAAGATGGTGCCCTTCATCACAGCATTCTCCCAGCTCAACACACATGAGCTGGGAGGATAGAGAAAGGAGGCGACCTTTCGACACATCTCCCCCTAGAGAGAGACTGGCAGGGGTGGGGGAGGGGGCAAGACAGACTGGAGGGGGAGAGAGAGAGAGTCTGGGGGAGAAAGAGAAAGAGACTAGGGGAGAGAGGGATGGGAGAGAGAGAGAGAGAGAGGAAGAGAGAGGGAGAGACAGAGAGAGAGAGAGAGAGAGAGAGAGAGAGCAGGGAGAGAGACAGGGAGGGGGACAGAGTGATAAAGACTGGGGGGAGTGAGAGAGAGATTGGGGAGAAAGAGATGGGGGAGTGAGGCATGGAGAAAGAGAGACTGAGGGGGGAGTAAGAGACTGGGGTGTAGTGTATTGTTCATTTGAGGCCACCAAACATGCTTGGTGCAGTATGCGCAGTGTGCCACGAGAGAGAGCCAATAATAAAGTTTCAGTTTACAGCAGCAATCCAGAAGGTAGTTCTGTCTGTTTCTTCAGCAGATTTATAATAGCAGATCTATAATGTGAGATCGTTCAATAGTTATGAGGACAGAATCTGCATTTACTTTATAGCCAGGTATAATTCGCTGTGCTTTCAGTCATGAACTCCAGGTAATGCAGATTGTCAAATATGGACAGTGTTGGAGTTTGTGCACAGGAGGCCTTGTATCTTTGTGCAGCTAACATACGACAGCCACTTTGTCTCATAAACCAATGTCTCATAAACCAATGCAATGCTTTTATGATCATTTGCTACTGACTGCCCACAGATTACCAAATTCTATTGAGATTTCTAGGTTGCTAGGCCAATACCAGCTACAAGCATGCACAAGTAATTGGTCAAAAACCTGTGTTTGTACTTTGTGAAAATTTGGAACACAGTTAAGATCTTTACAAGATGTTATTTAAGTATTTGTACAATAGCACAAGGCCATTGGCAATCTTAAATCTGAGAGAAAAATTTATTGTGGGACTGTAGCACCCCACAAAATGTGCATTTGTTTCTTCCACCTGCTATTATTACTTTTGACAATGTCTGTATGATTGTGCCTGTGGAACGCTATTTTGGATCCTTGATCACACTTTGTTGCTGCACTGACGATCAAGATGGTGACGGCAATGCCCAACCTATCACATTTTGACTTGCGCTCCGAGCCCTCATCTGTGTTCCCATGTTGGCAGAAGTGGATGCGAAGATTTGAGGGCCAATGGTTGGTTTTGGCGAAACCGATGATTAAAAAAGGGCCTTAATTCTCCACCATGGACGTGAAGAATTGGAAAAAATTTTTGAGATGCTTACACCCGCACAAGACGACTATGACTCAGCACAAAATGCACTAAGAACTGAGTTCACGCCCAAGAGGAATGCAATATACGAAACAATTATTTTCAAATGAACCAAGCAAGAAACAAATGAGACAATTGACCAATATTGCATACGATTGAGAAAACTGTCAGCCAAATGTGACTTTGGTGACGTTCAACATGTTGAACAGGAAGTCAAAACACAAATAATTGAAGGTTGCCTCTCTAGTCAAATATGCTGAAAAGCGCTCAAGAAAGACAGAAAACTGTCAGAGATGCTGGAGTTAGTAAGATCGCTATTCCTTTCAGAGTTCAGAGCTGCTGAAGTTGAAGCTAACAACAGCAACTGCCACACTTCAAGTTCAACTCCTGTGAACAGTGTTCAGTGCTCATGTGTAACCACCTGTAAAACATCAATAGCAATCTCGTAAATAGGATCATGACTTTCACATGACTTCCAATGCTTCCACTGTGATGGTGCTTATCCACACCAGTCAGTATGCCCTGCTACTGGCAAGTAGTGTAAAGCTTGTGGAAAACTCAACCATTTTGCTCACATTTACACTCATAAGGAACTGTGAAGACCAATACTACCAAAAGGGTGCCACATATATGTACCACACCAAAAGGATGAGAGAATGCTGCCAATGTAGAGACTGGGATTTAGTGTATTGTTCATTTGATATGAAGTGTATTGTTCATTTGAGGCCACCAATCATGCTTAGTGCAGCATGTGCAGTGTGCCACGAGAGAGAGTCGATAATAAAGTTTCAGTTTACAGCAGCAATCCAGAAGGTAGTGCTGTGTGTTTCTTCAGGGGATTTATAATAGCAGATCTACAATGTCAGATCTTTCAATAGCTATGAGGACAGAATCTGCCTTTACTTTATAGCCAGGTATAATTCGCTGAATATACTTTTGTGCTCTCTTCTGAACACAGCAACCAGCTACGTGTGACAGTGACCACTGGCTGCTTGAAAGTAGATGCTCTCATACAGGAGCATCTGTCAATGTCACGGGAGATAAAATGTTTGTCATGCAGACCCCCACCTGCCAAGAATGAGGCATGTTAATTTTGTCATAAGAACATTGATTTTAAGCTGTTGCTGGAGTGAAGAAATGACTTGTTTGAAGATCACCAGATACTGGGCTAGAAGGACATTTGCATACTAAGAGATGCTGCTTGTGGAGACAAAGGAGTATTCCCTGCTCCAATTAACCCAAATAGATTTTGATCACCAGACATTGAAGGTGTAAGGAAGCGCATTCCAGGCCCTGCTAAGATGATACAATCCACAGAGCCAGAACTGGTTAAACCTGCTGGTCACATGACTAACTGGCTGGTCCAGGTTTTTTGAACTAGCCACAGGACAGTTTGAATTCAGAAGGCAGTGCGCAACTGAAGCTAGAATAAGGAAGCCTCTCTCTCTCTCTCTCTCGCTCTCTCTCGCTTTCTGCCAAGCCTCTGGACCCACAGAAGACATGTAAACCTCAAGAGAGAAAAGACTTCTACATCAGAACAAGTTGAAGCGTGAGCTGGGCCCCAATGAATTGCAAGACTTATTGGAAACCAAAGACTCCACATTGAACTTAAAGAACTGTAACTACCAGATATTGCCTCAAACTTTTCCCCTTTATTCCTTCTACTTTTTCTGTCTCTATCTATGTGTGTTTATCGCATATGCCTGTTAGCTTGGTTGCGTCGCATATTTGTAGTCATTAACCGATTAGAGTCTAAGATTAATAAACTTCTACCTTTCTTGTTTAAAGCTAAGGAAACCTGTTTGCTTTGACTTACAATTGGAGCAGTGAACAAGGATTCACTAAGGGGGAGCGAAAAACACGGTGTTTTTAAAATTATACCCTGTTACGGTTAAACCAGGCAAAGGCTAATAGGGAACCCCTAGACCCCTCTCACCTGGTTGTAACATATTCATCAAACTTCAGGACTGTCCATCCTTTGCAAACCAGGTAACAAACCACTGAAAGTTCTTGGGACTTTTGAAATGCCAGTCACATTCAAAGACACCAGAATGAATTCTGTATTCTATGTCATATCTGGAGAAAGTGACACACTCATCAGTTTTCACTCAGCAATGTTGCATTTTCCTACTTTACACAAACATACCAAACACAGAAGAGGATTGGTAACTCAATTAAGTGGGTTCTTTATTTGAAGAGATGAAACTATATCCACCAATATCTAGGCTGTTAGTTTACACGTCTGGTCTCTAGGACTGCCCTATGATCACATGAGTATATGCATCACATCCTGTCTGGTGATGTACAGCAGTTTTAGATACGTCTCTTAAAGATAAATCATACAAGCACCAGATCTATGCATGATTGCAGTCACATATGCAGTTCCTACACGTACCAACAATGTTCTTGAGCTGTATGCTGATGGCTTCACGAGTATCGGCAAACTGACAGGTACTACATACAAGCTGCATGTAGGTCCCAAGGTGTGTGCAGTCGTGCATCAGCACAGACGAATACCATTCCATTTCGCAAAGCAGACAGAGAAGGATCATCCCTTGGGTCTCACCCATACAAGTTGTTAAGAAACCCAAGAGCGAGAACAAGATTAGAATCTGCATTGATATGCAGTCACCAAACCAAGCAATAGAACAAGAAAGACATTTGACACCAACAATTGATGATATCATAGAGAAAGTGAATGGTGCCAAACGTTCTGTTAACCTTGACCTCAATGCAGACTACCATCAAATCAAGCTTGCAGAAGAAAGAGGCATCTTACAGTGTTCTCCACTCACATCGAGCTCTGTCGATACAAGAGACAACTCTAGAGTCAACTCAGCAGCTGAGTTATTTCAGAACATGATTCAATCCGCACTGCAAGGACTTGACGGCACGCTGAACATCAGTGATGACATTCTCATCTACGGTCGTACTGAAAGTGAAGTTGAGACGCGCCTACATGCAGACCTACAATGTCAAAGAGAATGCAATCTCACCCGAAACAAAGACAAGTGCCTGTTCAATGAAAGCGGAATCAAATTTTTCAGTCATGTATACAGCGGTGAAGGAGTATCACCTGATCCACAGAAAGCCAAAAGCCATTGCAAAGGAAGCAAAGAATGTGCATGAAGTCCCGAGTCTGCTTGGGCTCATCACATACAGTAGTCATTTCATTCCTGACCTTGCTATGCTGTCTGCCCCCCTTGGTGATCTGACAGAGACCATCAGCTGGGAGTGGACTAAATCACACAAACAAGCTGTACACTAGATCAAACAACAGTTGTCAGCAAGTTGCACAAATGCCTACTTTGACCCCAAGAAAACCACCCAGCTGGTCATGGATGCGAGTCAGGTTGGCTTAGGTGCTATTCTCGTGCAGAAAGACAAAGCAATTCATCCATCAATCATTGCGATGGCAAGCAAATCGTTAACATCTGTAGAACAATGATATTGACAAAGAGAGAGAAGCACTCTCAATCACATGGAGACTCCTACACTTTCACCTCTACTTGTATGGAAGTGAGTTTGAAGTGATAAGCAATCACAGGCCACAAGTGAGCCTGTTCAACAATCCGCATTGTAAACCACCTACTCAAATAGAGTGTTGGAACTCAAAATACAAGAGTACAACTTCTGTGTTAAGTTTCAGCCAGGAAGCTTAACCCAGTGGACTATCTTTCACGCTATCCTTTGCTGATAAACAATCCTACTAGTCACAAAGGACAGACTACCAAACAACATCTTAACTAAGTGAGTGTAAACGCGGTGCCAAAGTTGCTAAAAGTAACTGACATCAAAGTGGCAACAAAACAAGATGCAGTGTTGCAGCTATGTATGATAGCTATGGAATCACAAAACTGGAAAGCTATGACTGAGAGAGTGTCTACAAATGAAATCACTCACACGCTACAAGGTCTTCACAATGTTCAAAATGAGCTCACAGTTGCAACCACTTCTGATCTCATGTTATGTGGCAACCGCATTGTTATTCCGCAGTCATTGAGAGAATGTGTTGTAGAAATAGCACATGAGGGTCACCAGCGAATTGTCAAAACTAAGCAACTTCTTCGGGAAAAGGTATGGTTCCCGGGAATTGACCGCCTGGTGGAGCACAAAATCTTCAGTGTTTTGCCACGTCAAGCAACCATAATGTCAAATCTTCGTGAGCCACTCAACATGTCGGAAGCTACCTGCAGGCCCATGGACTGAATTTAGGGTAGAATTCATAGACTTACCCAATGACAAGCACTTGCTTGTTGTCACTGACGACTACAGCAGATTCCCAGTTATAGAAATAGTTACGTCTATCTCAGTGAAAGCAGTCATCCCAAAGCTTGACAAACTTTTCACTTTGTTTGGAGTCCCTCAAATGGTCAGAGGCAACAATGGGCCCCCATTCAACAGCGATGATTTCTGTAAATTCCTGAACTACCTGGGCTTTACTCACTGAAAAATCACACCCTATTGGCCAGGAGAGGGTGAGAGATTCATGCGTACCAATTGAAAAAAGTGATCCGTACATCTACTGCTGAGAGCAAGTTGTGGAAGCAGGAGTTGTATCGTTTTCTTCGCAATTACAGAGTGACTTCTTCCTCGACCACTGGAAAGCCTCCAGCTATGCTCATCTTAGCATATCCTGAGCACACATGTCTTCCTGAGCTGCCCCGCAAAGATAATGATCAACACATACGTGAACGTGATCAAGGACACAAAGATCACATGAAAGCAAACGGTAAAGCGAGGAGGCAAAGTGCTTGTAAAATGTGATGGTTATTTTGGAAAGCAAACAACCCCCTGTGACATTTAGCCATTTGTAGTGACCAAGACAAAAGGATCACTGATCACTGCTAAGCCTGGTTCACAAATCATCACACGAACCATGTCATTCTTCAAAGTTTTGCAAACACCATCTACAAGCGTTGCTTCCGATCCAGACATCGACACTTCAGATGAAGCACGAGTTAAATGAGACAACACCTGATGTCACACATCGATATCCTACTCATGAGTGGAAATGTCCACCATACTTAAGCGATTATGTTACAAACTGAAATAATGTTCAAACAGAACAATGTAATCAAACCATTGGAACTCTCATTTACCAAAAATGGGATAAATGTAGTGTATTGTTCATTTATTGTTCATTTGATATGTAGTGTAGGTTCATTGCTTGGTATAGCATGCACATTGTGCCATAATAAAATAAAAGTCGATAATAAAATTTCTGTTGAAAGCAGCAATCCAGAAGGTATGTTTCTTCCAGAGATTCACAGAAAAAGATCTGCAATTTGAGATATTACAAGGGGGAGAGAGAGAGAGAGAGACTAGGGCGGAGAGAGAAAAATAAACTGGGGGAACAGCAGAGAGCCTGGGGAAAGAGACAGAGAGAGAATGGGGGAGAGAGAGGCAGGGAAGTGAGAGAGACAGAGACTCCTTCTTCTTTGGCCTTCTCGTCTTGAGAGACAATGGGTAAGCACCTAGAGATGGTCAGTGGTTTGTGGAGCAGCACCTGGAGTGGCTATAAAGGCCAATTCTAGAGTGACAGACTCTTCCACAGGCACTGCAGACAAAATTGGTTGTTGGCTCTCTCCTTGCACATCAGTCTTTTTTCCTTCCAACTGCTAAGTCTCTTCGACTCGCCACTCTTTAGCCCCGTCTTTATGGCTGTCCGCCAGCTCTGGCGATCACTGGTAACTGACTCCCACAACTTGTGGTCAATGTCACAGGACTTCATGTCATGTTTTCAGAAATTTTTAAAGCGGAGGCATGGATGGCCGGTGGGTCTGATACCAGTGACGAGCTCGCTGTACAATGTGTCCTTGGGATCCTGCCATCTTCCATGCGGTTCACATGGCCAAGCCATCTCAAGCGCCTCTGGCTCAGAAGGGTGTATATGCTGGGGATGTTGGTCACCTCGAGGACTTCTGTGTTGGAGATACGGCCCTGCCACCTGATGCCAAGGATTCTCTGGAGGCAGCGAAGATGGAATGAGTTGCGACGTCGCTCTTGGCTCACATGCGTTGTCCAGGCCTCGCTGCCGTAGAGCAAGGTACTGAGGACACAGGCTTGGAACACTCGGACTTTTGTGTTCTGTGTCAATGCATTATTTTCCCACACTCTCTTGGCCAGTCTGGATATAACGCCTTTCCCATGCGCTTGTTGATTTCTGCATCTAGAGACAGATTACTGGTGATAGTTGAGCCTAGGTAGGTGAACTCTTGAACCACTTCCAGAACGTGGTCACCAATATTGATGGATGGAGTATTTCTGACATCCTGTTCCATGATGTTCGTTTTCTTGAGGCTGATGGTTAGGCCAAATTCGTCGCAGGCAGCCACAATCCTGTCGATGAGTCTCCGCAGACATTCTTCTGTGTGGGATGTTAATGCGGTATCGTCAGCAAAGAGGAGTTCCCTGATGAGGACTTTCCGAACTTTGGTCTTCGCTCTAAGACGGGCAAGGTTGAACAACCTGCCGTCTGATCATGTGTGGAGGAAAATTCCTTCTTCTGAAGACTTGAACGCATGTGAGAGCAGCAGTGAGAAGACGATCCCAAACAGTGTAGGTGCGAGAACACAGCCCTGTTTCACACCACTCAGGATAGGAAAGGGGTCTGATGAGGCGCCGCGATGCTGAATTGTGCCTTTCATATTGTCATGGAATGAGGTGATGATACTTAGTAGCTTTGGTGGACATCCGATCTTTGCTGGTGAGATCTATGAAAGCAATGTAGAGGGGCATCTGTTGTTCATGGCATTTCTCCCGTAGCTGGCGAAGGGAGAATGATGGATGGTGGTGGATCTCTCTGCTCGAAAGCCACACTGTGCCTCAGGGTAGACATGCTCAGCCAGCTTCTAGAGTTTGTTTAAAATGACTCGAGTGAAGACTTTCCCCACTATGCTGAGCAAGGAGATTCCACAGTAGTTGGTGCAGTCACCGCGGTCACCCTTGTTCTTATAGAGGGTGATGATATTGGCATCGCCCACATCCTGTGGTACTGCTCCCTCGTCCCAGCACAGGCAAAGCAGTTCATAGAGTGCTGAGAGTATAGCAGGCTTGGCACTCTTGATTATTTCAGGGGTAAAGCCGTCCTATACAGGGGCTTTTCCACTGGCTAGAGAATCAACAGAGACTAGGGGAAGAGAAAGTGAGAGAAAGGTTGGAGACGGGACAGAGACTGGGGAAGAGAGAGAAAATTACTGAGGGGAAAGAGAGAGAGAGACTGAGGGAGAGAGAGAGAGAGAGAAATGGGGGAAGTGAGAGAGAGAGACTGGGAAGATAAAGTGAGAGAGAGATTGGGGAAGAGAGAGAGAGACTGGAGGAAAAGAGAGAGAGAGACTTGGGGTGGGGGGGTGGTGGTGAGGCGAGAGAGAGAGAGAGACTGGGGGAGGGAGAGATGGGAAGTAAAAGAGACAGTGACTGGGGGAAGAGAAAGGGAAAGAGAGAATAGGGGGAGATAGAGAGACTGTGGGTAGAGAGAGAGAGGCAAGGGGAGAGAGAGAGGGATGGAGGGATGGACGTCTAGTGAAAGTGTGGAGGTAGGATGTGAGGCAGCGGAGACATTGCATTTAATTAGTAGTCCAGAAACCTAGGCTAGTGCTCTGGGGACATGAGTTCGAATTCCACTACGGCAGATGGTGAAATTTGAATTTAACTAATAAATCTGGAATTAAAAGCTCGTCTAATGGTGACCAGGAAATCATTGTCGATTGTTGTAAAAACCCATCTGGTTCACTAATGTCCTTTAGGGAAGGAAGTCTGCCGTCCTTACCTGGTCTGGCCTACACGTGACTCCAGACCCACAGCAATGTGGATGACTCTTAACTACCCTCTGAAATGGCCTAGCAAGCCATTCAGTTCAAGGGCAATTATATATGGGCAATAAATGCTGGCCTAGCCAATGATGCCTCCATCCTACAAATGAATAAAATAAAAGTCACTCTCTTGGGTGGGCACTCCTGTCTCACTATTGGTGATGGAGTGGCCACTGTGCTGCCCTGCAGGTTCTTGGCCTGTTCCTTGATGTTATGGGATGTCTTCTCCTGCAAGCACAGAGATGAACGCTATTTGTTTCTCCACAGATACAAGCACAAAACTTATGCTGGTGGCAGCCCAACAGCCCATGATGCGGGCACACCAATGCCTCTTGCATGCAGTTATTTTCAAGGGACCTTGTGGGGATCAGTAATGACAAACATGAGCTGCTCACCAAGATGCAGACATGCCTCTGATAGCATATGCTACTGCCTGGCCCCTTTAATACTGACTGGGTGGTCATTCCCTCACCCCCAAACACTACTCGTCCAGTGACATTACCACTACACCACCGCCTCCCCCAGAATGGATGAATGCAAGGGCACAGGGTGCACCTGGCACACCAGAGGCATAGTGTTCATGTGACCACCATTGGAAACACGGAGTTCCACAGTAAGGATAGTTGGCATTTCAAGTGCTCATCTATTAACTTCTTAAATGTTGTGAGGGTTCCTGCCTCTACCACCTCCTCAGGCAGTGTGTTCCAGATTCCAACCATCCTCTGGGTGAAAACATTTTTCCTCAAATCCTCTCTAAACCTCCTGCCCCTTACGTTAAATCTATGCCCCCTGGTACTTGACCCCTCCACTAAGGGAAAACATTTCTTCCTATCTAACCTATCACTGCCCCTCATAATTTTGTATACCTCAATCATGTCCCCCCCTCAGCCTTCTCTGCTCTAAGGAAAACAACCCTAGCCTTTTCAGTCTCTCTTCATAGCTGGAATGTTCCAGCCCAGGCAACATCCTGGTGAATCTCCTCTGCACCATCTCCATTGCAATCACATCCTTCCTACAGTGTGGTGACCAGAACTGTACACAGTACTCCAGCTGTGGCCTAACTAGCGTTTTATACAGCTCCATCATAACCTCCCTGCTCTTATATTCTATGCCTTGGCTAATAAAGGCAAGTATCCGTATGCCTTCCGAACAACCTTATCTACCTGTGCTGCTGCCTTCAGTGATCTAGTCTCTACTTATGACTAAAGACCCACACCCCAGGTACCATTCTTGTAGATCTCCTCTGCATCTTCTCCAAGGCTTTGAAATCCTTCCTAAAGTGTGGTGCCCAGGATAAGACAAGATAATTGGGGGCAGAATTTCATTTTCAGTCTCTCCTTCAATATTTAATCATCAATTTATTCCCAACCACCCATCACCCCTGTGCACACTGACCTACATTGGCTCCTTATCTGACTCCATGCCAACTTCTCATCCCCGGCACTAAAAAAGAGCTCCAGCCCCTGTTCAGACTTTCCTGATTGTTATAACCTTTTAGTTTTGGGATCATCCATGTGAATCATTTTGAGTGAACGAATGAGAGGAAAGACAAGAGTTTTATAAACAGAATAATTGGCAGCCCTTGCCTTTATATCATCTGTTGTTAAAACAGTCCCTTATTTGTGAACAGTGCTTGAAGGGGAAAATTTACAAAGGTATCGGGAAAGAGCAGGGAAGTGCCTAATTGGATAAATCTTTCAAAGGCCCGGCACAGGCAAATGGGCCAAGTGGTCTCCTCTGTGCTGTATCATCCGAAGATTCCATGATTCTAAATCAGGATGTTGTGTTACTCAGAGGGTAATTTGTAGGTGGTGGTGTTCCCATGAACACGGAAAGATGATAGAGATTATCTACAACTCACTGCATCGATTAAAGTCATCACACGTTGGAATGGATTTTTAAAAAAATTCTCTATGTACATTGAATCAAGTGAACATTAGTAACAGAATCCTAAAGCTGTGTAAAGTATGAATGAATTATCAGCCAGCACAGATGTTAAGTGCTCCTCGATTGTCGTGCCTTTGGCACATAATTAACAGCATCATGCCCTAGAGCCACAACTGACAGTTCTATTAAATGATTCTGCGTAAACGTGAGGAATCTCGAGGGCCAATCACTAGTGGAAGTTCAATGTGAAACCACATGCTTTGTGCTCCATTCCTGTCCCCCGGTCACAGTGTGGTGCAATGGAATGCGATGGGGCACAGAAACATGGATATAGTTAGCAGAATGACAGCAACTGACACACTTTAGTATCAAAATAAACTTATTTTTACTGTCCTTCACAATACAACTGATTTTCAAAACACCATTTCGTTCCAACAACAACAACAGGACAACTTGTATTTACGTAGTGTCTTTAAGACAAAAGATAACAGTATGGGGCATCTGAGCTCCAGCTTGGTCAGAACAGCAGGTTTTCCACAATGTCTGAAAGGAGAAAAGAAAAGTGGAGAGGCAGAGAGGTTTCCGCAGGGAATTCCAGATCTTTGAGTTTAGGGAACAGAGGGCATGGCCACCAGTGGTGGGGCAATTAAAGCAGAGATGCTCAAACATGCAGAGTTTGTAGATTGCAGCGATCTTAGAGGAGTGTAGGGCTGGAGATTTTAGTGATGGAGAGAGGCGAGGTGATGGAGGAATTGGAGAACAAGGATGAGAATAACTCAACGGAGGCATTGCTGAACCAGGAGCTAAAATAGGCCATGGAGCACTGGTGGTGATGTGCGCATGGGGCCCTGAATTGAAAAGGCTCAGCAGCACTTTCCTTGGTGACAGCAGTCATTGACAATCAAGACATTAGCCCTGACAAGAGACATTCACACTAGAATGTGTGGGGGTCCACTCCCACTCCACCAAAGTTGGAAGCAGCGAGAGCATCCACATTCACACTTCACTCAGAAAATCATGGGCTCTATACTCTGATGGTTGGGCGGCTCGGTAATTTGGCACAAGCTGCACGCTGTCTTTTTTCTTGCGTGCTGCTTCTTCATACTGTATGTTCCCCAGGCGTTTGATCACTTCGGCTGCCCTTGTTGTTTGACAGACACCAGCTGACAATCACTAGCTTCAGAAGGCTCTGATGGTTGTTCCGGGGGCAGGTATTTGTGTGCAAGTGTCATTGTTTTCCTCCATTGTTGTGGCATGTGAGGTGTTTGGCTCTCTGTGTGACAGGACACTGAGAAGAAGGCTCTTCAGTTGAGGGAACTGGAGCAGTGTGCAGGCAGGTGTATGTATGGTCCAACAGCTCATTAGGCAGGGGGTAGGATCCTTGTCAGTCAGGGATCGTGGTATGAGGCTGATGTTCTCATGACCCTCAGTGCAATATGTCTCTTGTCATTTGCTCCTCTGAGGGTGCACAAACTATGTCCCTGCACGCCATAAACAACTGTTGCTTCTGATTACTGTTCAATGTGTAGCTGCAGCTCAGCCTCCTCATGCTCTGCATAACATAGAATTGGCAGGGGAGCACCGTGACAGCTGGGAAATGCCTCTTGATTTATCTCGTTGATGTCTTTATCCACAATTGTTGTCTTCACTCGACTAGTGCAGGATCCCACGAAATCAACAAACACACCCACAATCTCATCCAGCATCTCAGCTGTCAAATTCCTCACCATAGTATAGAACACAGCTCCATCCCTGCTGACATTGTTCTTCACCATCAGCTGATACAGAGAATAGCCATACTTGTTAATTTTGTACATCCCATCCGTAAGCAGCAGTTCAGGAAAGGCCTCCAGGTGGACTTCATTGTCAGAGTCATGAACGCAATTTACTGGATGTGATTTGCTTGCAGGCCAACATGAACCATGGCCCCATTCTGCTGAATCTTCTCTGGAGTATCACAGAACGTGTTCATGCTGTCGACTCCTGCTTTGAGCCATGTCTTATACTTTTGATGTCGCTAGGTTACAATGAATGTAATCCTTCAGCTGCTTGTTCCCAACCTGCAGCCTGACCAACTCTTCTACCTTCTGCATTTCATCCCTGTTCAGTTGTCGTCTCCTAGTGTGGAAGCACAAACATTTCAGATCCAGGACATGGCCAATATGCACAAGATGTTACGAAGTGACACATAGCTTGTTCTTGGTTGTATTAAATTTCACTGTGATGATGGCATTGTAACCAATCGTGAGATACCTGGCAGATAAGGTGAAAAATCAATGACCAATCCAGGGATTAAAATCTATGAGGTTCTGCATTCAAGTTTAGATCCAAGTTCCTTGAGCCCTCAGAAGAACCTCATCCATCCCCAGTTTACATGTGTCAATGGTTCCGATGTGGACCATGGCAAAGTTTACCCCCCACCTCCCCGATCCAAATTTCCCCAGCCATGAGAAGATGCCCTTAACCTTGTGATCAGGCAAGAAACATAACCTCAGATCCTCCTTGATGTCCTGCAGTGTCTGCAGCTCAGACTCCAGCTCAACAATACTGAGCAGAGTTCCTTGAAATACAGACATTCGCTGGAGATCTGGTTATCCGGAATCATGGAGCTCTCCACAAACTCCATGTGTTGCAGTCGTGGCAAACCATCTGCACTGCCATCCATTCTATACCCTTGCCTTATTTATTTCATTATGTAACTGAAATTAATTTAATGTTTGGTCCTCCTTTTAAACTCTTCGACCTCTCGCTCATTTACTCTGTTCTATCTTTTTGTTGATTGGCTCCTTTATTTAATTGTTTATTCAACCCATACTCATTATTGTTAGATCTCAGCTCTGAGTGCAAGGTAACCTTCAACCTCCTCCATGCCAATGTCCTCTATTAGTTATTGTTCATAATCTCACCCTGGATCAGCTAAATTCATGAAGTTCTAAATTCAATTATATAATCAATCGTACACGGGACTAAGTGATGAAATAAATTTGTCACTTAGCAGCAGTTCCTCGTGCACCACACCTCCTCTGACGTCACTTGTTCAGGTTTTTTTTTTGCTAATTCTTCCCTGTCTGCTCCTCGCTGCTCCACCTGCGATACACGGCCAGCCACTTCACTCTGTTTCTCTCGCAATCTAAAGTTTCCTGCTTGGCTCTACATGAGCTGGCCGTGGTGTTAGAATTCTGGAATCATGCTTAATAACAAGACATCAGGCCTCTGTGAATCCATCATGGTATGTGCAACTCAACGCGTAAAGAGAACACAATTCTGTAACAGCAGTACGTCAGGTGGTATGGGTGCCAGTTTAGAAATGAAGTGGCATCCATGCCGATTCCACAAATCTGCAGCGTAGCACTGGACGGGAGTGCAGGTGTTACAAGCTTGACCCGCAAGTGTGCAGAGTAGGCAGATCATGCCAGCAGTCAGAGCCTAACGCTGTTGTGACGCCAGCACTGACTCTTCAGATCGATTGAGTCCCCACAGTCTTGTAAACATGCAGAATTGAACATGCATTCAGCAGATTGAGGGAAGCCCCACCAGTGCCACAGTTGACATGGTTCGCCATCTATTGCTGCATCCGGAAGGCGACAGAGGCTGTATACCGGGGAGGAGACAGCTGAGACGTGGTGCTGCAAAGCTTACCTTGGCTCAATGTGCAGCTGGTGTGTGACTATGCCCAGCTCATCATGTTGGTATATGCCTGTTATTTTGGCAGCAGCATGATGTTTTCACCCTGCACCAGTCGATTGTTCCAGCAATCTTTCAGCCACGACATCAAATCAGAGGGTGCACCTGGACAACAACGGCTATCCATTCTACACCTGGCTGATTGTCTCCCTCTACAGCCCAGCCATTCATCACCAGCACTCATATAACGAGACCCACGCTCCCACAAGAAACATCATTGAGCAGCAGTTGGGTGCTGAAGCAGTTTCTGCAGCCTCAGCTACTGTGGAGGAGCCCTCCAGCATTCAAGTTCAGATTCCTGGTTCCGTGCTGTATTCTCCACAATCTGGAAAGCACGAGAGCACAGCTCTTGCCACAACGGATCTGGTAACAACCTCAGGAGGAGGAGAGGGGAGGGACAGGAGGAGGCAGAGTGATCCTGCCAGATTTTGGGAGCTATCCATTCTTGCCCTGTTAATCCTAACAGTCAACAATGGTTTTCCCAGATCAAAGCACAATGATACAGGGATGACACATTACATTGCTGGAAATGTACCAAACTGCGGCACCTACCGCTGATTTGGTCTCACCTCAGTGAATGGATTTGTGCCTGTCCGTATGTGACCGCAACACAGGCTCAGTGAGGTATACAGAAAGTGGCTGGCAATTTGGATCTTCCATTTCTTGTTCTCCTTCTCAAGCATGTGAGTATTGCCTTTCTTAAGAAGACTTCCCGTTGTCTGTAACAACAACAACTCACATTTAAGCAGCACCGCTAAGTAATACATTCCAAGGCATTTCAGGGGTGTGCCTGCAGACCATGTTAGCTGTTGAAATGTCTCCAGTTTTACTGCTGAAATTGTCATAACTGTTGATCTCCAGGGTTGTGAAGATGATGAGGAATTGCTTTGTTGAATCAACTTGAGCAGCTCAGGAGGGCTGCAAATGTATCACACGGAAAACATGAAATGAGGGACACAGAAGGCATTTCATAGAAGCAGAAGAGAAATGGACTATAGCACAGGAAAAACAGTTCCTGGGCATGAAACATACTGTAGGCGGGTAAAGCTGGTAATAGAGTCATAGAGAGAAACAGAACTGAAACAGGCCCTTCGGCCCACCGAGTCTGTGCCGACCAACAACCACCCATTTATACTAATCCTACATTAATCCCATATTCCCTACCACATCCCCACCATTCTCCTATCATCTACCTACACTAGGGGCAATTTACAGTGGCCAATTTACCTATCAACCTGCAAGTCTTTGGCTGTGGGAGGAAACAGGAGCACCCGACGGATACCCACGCGATCACAGGGAGAACTTGCAAATGAACTTGTAATGAGGAGAACATGGTTGGAGGATGGGTAGTGGTAAAGCTCATCTCGGCATGTTTGGTGAAAGTAACACTTAAATACTAAACATAGCTAAAATACAGCCATTATTAAAGGCAGGTAAGTAAAGGCAGATAAATAGAGTTGAGTTACGGATCTGCTATTTTCTAATTGAATGATGGACCAGGCTTGAGGGCCTGAACGGCTCACTCCAGTTCCTCTGTTCCTCTGAAATTTTATAATTAGGAGCCTTCATTAGTATGATCTCTCTTTCAGCATAAAAATATATTCATTAATGTTTTTCAGTTATTAGAAAACCTTACATTTCAATTAAATATTGGGTCTAATTAGTATTTCACATGACTCTCCAAGTATTGTGAAAGCAAATGTCACAGATTTGTAAATGATTGATGAACAGACAGGGCTGAATTTTACCAGCTCGCCGCCATTCAGCTTCAAAGATGGCGAGGTGCACGTGTGGAATTTGCTCCGCGGAGACACTGTGATATTAAAAGTGGTGGCTCATTTACATGACAGGGGTGGACCGCGCCCCCCCCCCCCCCCCGATGACAGGGAGGGGGGCAGGCAATCCATTCCCGGCAATGGCGTCTGGCACCACTGCGTAGGTACTGGCACCATTTTTCCAGGGCTGCAAGCCCTTCCACTTCGTTTAAATTTTTAAAGTTATAGGCAGTATTGACTTAAAGTGAAAAACATATTAAAAGTTTCAAGACCCTCTTCCACCCCGCCCCCCCCACCCTTGACTAAACAAATTAGTACTTGCCCTCTCCCACCAAAAAAGACTTACCTTGCGATCCCGACCTTCCCCCCACAAAGTTTATAAACTTTGAACTCTACCCCTTCCCACCACCCCCAAGACCGATCGAAAAGGTTTGACGCTGCTACCAGCCATGTCCCGCCGCCATGAAAACTTACCTCCTCTCCCCTCCTGGCTGTACTTCACTGGTCGGGGATCAGATGGCATGGGAGTGCCAGCCTCCGACTGTAATATTGGAGCGGGACAGCCAGCGCGACCAGGTATGTAATTATTCATTCATTAGCATCCATTAAAACATTTAATATTTGCTCCTGTCGCCGAGCGGTGGGGGTGCCGCCACGAGGCCTCGCTGCTGCTAGCAATATGGAGCAGGCCCTTCCCATGTCAAGTCCCTTGACGGATCTCGCTGGGAGGCATTTTCTGGGCCCCCCACCACTGCTTTCCCTGCCTCTGTACTTGTTTAAAACCTTTTACATCACTAACCTTTTTCAGTCCTGATGAAAGGTCATCAACTTGAAATGTTGACTTTGTTTCTCTCTCCACAGATGCTGCCCGAGCTATTGGCTATCTCCTGCATTTTCTGTTTCTGTCCCTTATCAATTGATCCCCTGTTCCTTCAAGCAATTCAAGCTATCTCAAATAATTACTTCTTGGCAAAATCATGCACTCCAATGGCTTTATTTGGTGTTAGCCTCATGAATCAAGTCAATGAGCAGCTCTTCCATGTGCTCAGTAAGTGAACCAGCTGGAGGATGCCATGCTTAATGAATATACGCTCTGCTTCTTGGGGATTATGTTCATGATTTGTAAGGATGCAAATTACTGCTGTACAGTTTGCTGTAACTTGACCAAATTTAAGAATTGCGGAACACCTCCGCTCAGTCCGCAAGCAGGACCCTGAGCTTCCGGTTGCTTGCCATTTTAACACTCCCCCGCCGCTCTCATGCTCACATCTCTATCCTGGGCTTGCTGCAGTGTTCCACTGAACATCAACGCAAGCTCGAGGAACAGCATCTCATTTACCGATTAGGCACACTACAGCCTGCCGGACTGAACATTGAGTTCAATAATTTCAGAGCATGACGGGCCCCCCATTTTACTTTTATTTTTAGTTATTTTTACATTTTTTACAATTTTTTTTGTATGTTTATTTCATTTCATCTTAGTTTGTTCAGTTTGCTTACCCACTGTTTATTTTATGTTTGTACTTGCTGCTGTTCAATCCTCAGTCCGTTAACACCCTATCTTTACTAATGCTTTGTCTTTCAACACACCATCAACATATTGTTTGCCTTTGCTCCATGACCTCTTGGTCAGCTATGTGGCCTTGTCCAATCTACACCTTCTCCTTTGTTATCTCTTGCCCCACCCCCGCCTCACTTGCTTATAACCTTTGACATTTCTAATATTTGCCAGTTCTGAAGAAGGGTCACTGACCCGAAACACTAACTCTGCTTCTCTTTCCACAGATGCTGCCAGACCTGCTGAGTATTTCCAGCATTTCTTGTTTTTATTTCAGATTTCCAGCATCCGCAGTATTTTGCTTTTAATTAAGAAATGAGAATGGTTAGATTGAACAGCCATTATGAACAGCTGTAAGCATAAACAACTGGTAACAGACAAGTACAAACAAGAAAGCCCCTGAGAGCTATTTTAAAGACCAAAGATGGGATATCTTGAGGGAGTTGTTGAACCAAGCATGAGGAACAGATAACAGATGAGATAAGAGATGATGTAAAAGCTTGACTGATAAAAGTCAGAAGACATGTGCACCTCTAGAAGTTTATGGAAGGTGCACTTTTACCCCATGGTATAGACATAGAACTCAACATACTATTGATATTTTCCATTAAGGGGAACCTTTGTAGGATGAGTAAATGTCCTGTCAATATAACACCCAGATCCACCCCTGGAAAGGGGTACAAAGAATGTTGTAAAAAGGGGCTGCTGCATTCAGGAGGGCAAATTGGTTGGTTGCCAGTTAAAGAACTATGTTGAGTCCCTGCCGAACTGACAACTTGCTGGTGTCCTTATGTCTGAGGTTTTTGTTTCGTCACTTGAGCTTAAAGTATAGGGGTAGATCTGTCCATGCTTAACTGTAATCTGAGAATATTTTATTACTTTATTGGATGCTTACTTGTAATCACCTGCTGATTTTTAAAGTAACTTATTCCAAAATCTTTAACACAAGTTGTTTGTTCCACATGCCTGAACTCAGTAAGCTGTTTGATAAGAAAATATCTTGGAGATCCCAAGGATGTTCTGAATGAAATAGAGAAGAACATATCTTAAACAAAGCATACAGCATTGTGAAATAAAGCCACTGATGCACTGATCTCTGTGGCAAGGATCTGGTCACTGAAGGCAGTACAGACTGTTAGTACTGCAGAAAGGTGGAGGAGTGCTTTGCATTTAAGCAAAGCTGATTAGCAGGAGAAGGGAGCTACAGCTATGTGAGGATAAGAATGGAAATTGTTTTCAGTGCAACAATTTCATTCTACTTAGCTGAGAAAGAACAAGAGAAGGCATTTCATAAGTTAAGGTAACAGACTTGGCTCAGTGGTAGTACTCCTACTTCTAGGCAAGAAAATTGTGGGAGTGCTGCACTGTTGGAGATGCTGTTTTTTGGATATGTTGTTAAGCCAAGGCCCCATACAGCCTCTCAGGTGAACATAAAAAAATCCAACAGCTCTATTCGAAGAAGAACGGGGGAGTTCCCCCTGTGTCCTGACCAATATTTTTCTCTCAAACAATATCATTAAAAAGCAGATGTTCTGGTCATTTATCTTATTCCTGTTGATGGGACCTTGCTGTGCACAAAGGGTTCAAATCCCACCATGGCAGTTGGAGAAATTAAATTCTATTAATTAAATAAATCTGGAATAAATAGCAGCAGTCGATAGATTCTTGATCAGCAAGGTGGTGAAAAGTTATTGCGGGTATGTGGGAATGTGGAGTTCAGGTTACAATTAGATCAGCCATGATCTTGTTGAATGGCAGAGCAGACTCGAGGGGCCTAATGGCCTGCTCCTCATTTGTATGCTTGTCTGCCTGTATGTTTGTTCGAATAAAAAAATGATTTCCACATTTCCATACATTACAGCAGTGTAAAGTCTTTTAATGCTGTAAAATACTTCAGGAAAATCCTAAGGTTGTGACAGGCAATATATAAATGCAAGCTCTTTTGTTTTCTCCCTATTGAATGCAGATTATCTGCTCCTGGGTCAGTTGCAAATACTGTTCCTGACAAAGCTACCTGGGAATGACTGACGGGGACTAATTCAGAAAGCTAAAGCTAAGCTGGAAAGCTGTGATGGAAATGTGGCATTTCTATAGGTATGCATGCTCCTGAACAGTGTGAGGAGTCAATCAGTGCACACATGTTGGCATTCAGTCCCCTATGCAATATATGAATGGCAAGCTGATAAAAGACTCCTAAGATAGATTATGTAGGTGTATATTTATTTCCCAGCAAGTTCACACGTAGTCTTGATTTTTATGTAACTCTTAGTACCACCATTATATGATATAGGAAGGAAGATTGGAAGGTGAATCTGCAAGTGCAATCACGGAGCTAAGCACCATGTTTACTGTGGAAAGGATGGGCTCCAAGATCTGCATGATGCCCTGTGCCATGTTGGAGCCCACTCCTCCATGCTCCCAGACAGTGACAGGAAACTCTCTGACAGACCTACCAATGCATGGTGTTCACGTTAATCAAGCACTCTCCTGCATGCCATCTCATTGAAATGCTCATCTGAGTCATGCAACCCATGGTTGCTGCCATGCAGGCTCAGACTGCTGCCATCATGGCTGCAGATCTCAGTACTCAAAGGGACATGCAAGCTCTTGTGGCAGTCCAACAACTGGTGCGATGGGGCATCTCAGGTGGTTGTAATGTTTGGGATGGTGGATCCATGGTGGCAAAGGGAGCTGGAGACTGAGCAGGCGCTCTCAAACAGCCCATCAGGAACAAAGGGGTCCATAATGCATCCTCCCTGCCTCCTCCTCATTTTGGTCCTCCTGAGGTGGCCTCCGGATTCCTGGTAGCAATGATGGTGATGTTATGGAGGGTGCAGCAGACCACCACGAACCTGGACACCCTGAGTAGTCCAGGCATCAGAAATGTAGCCAGAGCACAATGATGGTCTGCTCCACAATGTTCCTGGTGGTTCCATGGTTCTCATTATATTTGTGTTGTCCTCACATGGTTGGGTGGCGAGGGTGGGTGGGGGTCTTGAACAATGCAAATGGGCTGGGTAGCTCCACAGTTCTCTGTGGAGGGCCGAAGGTGTGAGGAATAGCAGACAGCCTCAAAATAAAGGATATTGAGCATTCAGCAACTGCACGTTGATAGAATGGTAGCCCATGCAGTTCCTATACCTCTCCTGACTGATATGGGTGGCCCGCAGAGCTACATGCATGCAGTCGATGATGCCTTGCCCCATCAGGAATCCCATTATCCTGGCAAAACCACCTGCCCTCTCATCCTGCTTCTCCCTGCTGAAGGAGAAAGAAATGTATTCAGCTCTCCTGGCATAGATCACCTCCATCACCTGTGGGATGCTGGACAGTGTACTGGGACATATTGGAAATGTCACCCGCACCTGCCTGAAAGGATTCGATGCATAAATGTTCAATGTCACTCCGACCTTTATGGCAACTGGTAGTGCTTTCCTCATCCTGGTGCGAGGCTCCAGGTCAGGTTGAAGGAGGTGGCACAGGTGACCTTATTGAACCTGAATCACCTCAGGCATTGCTCCTGGGTCAGGTGGAGGTAGGAAAAATGTTCATGAAAAGCCCATGGTGTGTCAGGCCTTCTGTGGAGAGTCTTCTCCACCCCCTCCCTCTTCACAGAGATTCCCCCCCTTCTGCAGCCTTTGATCCATTTGCTGGTTATGTTGCAGACCCAGAAACACTGCAACCACAGCCCCATCTCTCATGCAAAGTTGGATCACCAAATTTTGTTGCTTCCCTGAATGTATGCAGCAATGCTCCAAAATGCCTCCAAATACAATACACGCTATTTCCACTAACATTGGCTAAGCAGAAGCAAGTCAAAAGCACTTTACCTGAAAGTTAGTGTCCTGCCCTTTAGATGACACGAGTGGGGTTCCCTCATGCTGTTAAATACATGTTCAACTGTAAACAATCAGCACGAGTGTTCAGTGGACATGTGCAGACCAACTTAGTGAAATACATGTGCAGACCAACTTAGTGAAATAAATATCAAATCACGCGCAGTGCTGCGCAGGCCACGCTGGAAGTTTCCAGAAGCATGCCCAGTGCTATTTTAGGTCATCAAGGCTTCTGTAGCACCAGGGACATGTCCATTATGTTTTACTCAAAAGCATTCATCACAACAGAAAATCAATAAATGCAGAATCTCTTCTGATTCACAGATGTAGACGAAATATTTATCATATATAATCTTAGCTCAGTGGTAGCCATCACAGTTGAGCCAGCAGGTTGCAAGTTCAAGTTCCAATCAGGATATGAGCACATAATGTAGTCGGTACCGTACTGAGGGAATATTGCAATGTTGGAATTGCGGTCTTTTAAACTTGACAAATGCCTCCGCTCCATGGAAATTTCTGCAGGCTATTTGAATGACCTAAATGAA
This sequence comes from Heterodontus francisci, assembly GCF_036365525.1. Taxonomy (NCBI): domain Eukaryota; kingdom Metazoa; phylum Chordata; class Chondrichthyes; order Heterodontiformes; family Heterodontidae; genus Heterodontus; species Heterodontus francisci. The sequence goes on from NC_090376.1 coordinate 110,551,205, forward strand.
AGCCAAAAATTTAGGAAAGAACTTACAAAATCGATACAGCTAATATACAAAGCACATTGTGAATATTAAATGGTTAAAACAATACAGGTGAAGTATTCATTCTGTCACTAAAGAAGTTTTATGCTGGTTTTATTTTTTAATGGAAGAAAAACAGAATGCTTCGATAAAACCCAGATTTAGTTCAACCACATAATGACTAAAATAAGGCTAAAGTTGATGTGGTAAAACTAACTGAAATTCAAATGCCTCCAAATTTCTTAATCTCTTACTAGAGATAGAGCAAAGATTACGCATCAACAAATAACTTTTCAATTGTAATTGAAAATTGGTTAAATAAAACACTCACTGAGACTTCTATCATTAATTACAGATGCTAGTTTTTTAAGGCATCAGGCACAGCAGATGATGTTGTTTTAATTTAAATCTTAAAAAGGTAGATGATAAAACTTAAAATATCATGTCCATTATTTCACTTTCAAAGCCAAAATTCTACATATATTACATAGTTCATGAGATGTCCAATGGAACTCGACAGGTTGTCCAAATCTTTTCAAGATAACTAATACTCTTGAGTGGAATGTGTAGGATGTGTAGCCATTCAAGTGCATTTCAGAGAGGAGAATAAATACCTGCCAACACTGAACATTTTCCAAATGCAAGGAATAATCGTCTTTCTGGCAAAACAAATGGAAGGACTGAATATCCGAGCAAAGGTTGTAAATGAGCTGTCAGTGGAAGTGCTACATTCCTGTAGACGATGAATGCAGCAGCTCAGAACAAAAAAACTTAATGTGACATAAGGTGGTTGTAGTAAATTTTCAATTTCACCTAACTCACCAACTCAGTCTTTAATATTAATATTGTACTCTTTTATCTTGTGCTGCACTTATAAAAATATTTACATATCTAAACACTTTTTAATTTCCAGCCCACAGTGGTAAATAATAATCTCTGCTGTAAAAACTTCTTAAATTTAATTTTTTTTAATTCAGCCCTTTGCGTCCAATTAAACTGTCAAATGCGCTCGCAGCGGGTGAGCCCAGCAGCATGTCGAGAACCTGGAAGTTTGAGCAGCAGGTTTGTCTGTGACTTAACAGCCACGATATTCGCATCTGACTTCCGGGGTTCCTGACCAGTTAGAACGGGCAAACGTGCTGAGGACCTGCAACCTTCTCTATCAGCTTCACTATTTAAAGGGATCCTGTGTCCCACATGTCAGATGTTGATTTACCCTCAAACAGCCACTCCCAATCTAACTTCTTCAGTTCCTGCCTAATATTGTTATAATTTGCCTTCCCCCAATTTAGCACCTTCACCCGAGGACTGCTCTTATCCTTATCCACAAGTACCTTAAAACCTATGGAATTATGGTCACTGTTCCCGAAATGCTCCCCTACTGAAACTTCGACCACCTAGCCGGGCTCATACCCCATTACCAGGTCCAGTACGGCCCCTTCCCTAGTTGGGCTATCTATATATTGCTTCAAGAAGCCCTCCTGGATGCTCCTTACAAATTCTGCCCCATCCAAGCCCCTCGAACTAAGTGAGTCCCAGTCATTATAGGGGAAGTTAAAATCACCTACCACAACAACCCTGTTGCTTTTACATCTTTCCAAAATCTGTCTACATATCCGCTCCTCTATTTCCCACTGGCTGTTGGGAGGCCTGTAGTCAACCCCCAACATTGTGACCGCATCCTTCCTATTCCTGAGCTCTACCCATATTGCCTCCCGCATGAACCCTCCGAAGTGTCCTCCCGCAATACAGCTGTGATATGCTCCTTAACCAGTAATGCAACTCCCCCATCCCTTTTACATCCTCCTCTATCCTGCCTGAAACATCTAAATCCGGGAACGTTTAGCTGCCAATCCTGTCCTTCCCTCAACCATGTCTCTGTAATAGCAACAACATCATAGTTCCAAGTACTAATCCAAGCTCTAAGTTCATCTGCCTTACCTGTTATACTTCTCACATTGAAACAAATGCACTTCAGACCACCAGTCCTGCTGTGCTCAGCAACATCTCCCTGCCTGCTCTTCCTCTCAGTCTTACTGACCTTATTCACTAGTTCCCCCTCAGTTATTTCATCTGCTGACCTACTGTTCTGGTTCCCACCCCCCGCCACACTAGTTTAAACCCTCCCGAGTGACACTAGCAAACCTCGCAGCCAGGATATTAGTGCCCCTACAGTTTAGATGCAACCCGCCTTTCTTGTACAGGTCCCATCTGTCCCTGAAGAGATCCCAATGATCCAGATATCTGAAACCCTCCCTCCTACACCAGCTGTTCAGCCACGTGTTTAGCTGTACTATCTTCCTATTTCTAGCCTCACTGGCATGTGGCACAGGGAGCAATCCTGAGATTACAACCCTCGAGGTCCGTCTTTTAACTTACTACCTAACTCCCTGAACTCCCCCTGCAGGACCTCGTCACTCTTCCTGCCTATGTCGTTAGTACCAATGTGTACCACTACCTCTGGCTGTTCACCCTCCCCCTTCAGAATGCTGCCTGCCCGTTCAGAGACATCCTTGACCCTGGCACCAGGGAGGCAACATACCATCCTGGAGTCTCTTTCACGCCCACAGAAGCGCCTATCTGTGCCCCTGACTATAGAGTACCGATAACTATTGCTCTTCTGCACTTTGTCCTTCCCTGCTGAACAACAGAGCCAGCCGTGCTGCCACTGCTCTGGCTGTTGCTGTTGTTTTCCCCTGATAGGCCATCCCCCCCAACAGTATCCAAAACGGTATACTTATTAGAGAGGGGGACAGCCACAGGGGATTCCTGCACTGACTGCCTGCCGCCTCTAGCGGTCACCAATCTATCTGCCTGCACCTTGGGTGTAACCACGTCTCTAAAACTCCTGTCTATGATGCTTTCCACCACCTGCATGCTCCTAAAAGCATCCAATTGCTGCTCCAACCGATCCATACGGTCTGTGAGGAGCTGCAATTGGGTACACTTCCTGCAGATGTAGTTGTCCGGAACGCTGGAAGCATCACGGACCTCCCACATCTCACAGGTGATGCACTTTACCCCTCTAATTGACATTTCTAGCACTAATTAATAAATTAATTTAAAATAAATACTTATTAAATCCTTACTAAATTAAGTTACTGTTAACTATATGGTCCCTAGCGCTAGATTTCTACTATAAATATTAACTGCTAAGTACAGTAATTTCCTCCCTCCAATCTTGAGATGCTCTTTTTAATTATGGGCTGTTTTCTCCGACAAGCACAATGATGAACAAAGTTAGTCTCCCAGAGGGGACAATTCCAAGATCTATGATGGTGATAATCCAGTGGTCCATGAGGGGGGCACACATATACCTCCTGCATGCGGCCCCTCTTGAGGGACTGTGTGGGGTTAGACAATGACTGACTTGCGTCTCTCACCAAGATGCAGCCAAGCCTCAGGAATCCATGGCCTGGGGGTGATGCCACAGATGCTGACCTCCTCCGTTATGTCCAGCCAGGCTTGGTTGGTCATCCCCATATACAAGGATGATTGGAAGATTGTGCCAGTGCCTCTGCAATTTCCACACATTCTTCCTTTCGTAATATAGGATCATCCCATCCGGATCAGATGACTTTACTACTTTGTGGATTGCTAGCCGTTTAAAAATATCCACCTTATTTTTATCCTATCCAATATTGTTCCTGCCTCCTCCTTTACTGCTACATTGGCAGCATCCTTTTCTCTAGTGAAGACAGATGCAATGTATTCATTTAGTACCTCAGCCATACCCTCTGCCTGCACAACAAGATCTCCAATTTGGTTCTGAATCTGTCCCACCCTTCCTTTAACTTTGGATTCCCTTTTATGTGAACCAATAATCTATCTTCATATTCTCTTTGTCCCTCTTATTCCCTTTCTTAAAATTTCCTCAGTGCTTTCTATATTCAGCTTGGTTCTCTGCTGTATTAACCTTAAAATTGTCATTAGCCTCAATTTGCTGTCGCATTTAAACCTCTGTGTCTTTAGTCATCTAGGAAACAATATCTTTGGATGCTCTTTCCCCTTCATGAGAATGTCTCTACTCTGTACTCGAACCAACTCCTCTTTGAAGGGCACCAATAAAAGATAGAAAATAAGAGCAGGAGTAGGCCATTCAGCCGTTCGAGCCTGCTTCACCATTCATTATGATCATGGCTGTAGAGGCCTGCTTTAGGTCAGAAAAAAGAACCTGACCCGAGCCCGACCAAACCACAGTGGACCCGAGCTCGACCCGGCCCGAGTCCCTCCGATTTTGCCCCAAGCCCGACCCGGCCCGAACCCGCCACTACACGATCCGACCCAAGCCCGACCTGACCATCCCTTTACTTACCTTCCTGACACCGAACCTGCAAGAAGCTGCAGCGCATGCGCTATGACATCATACTGAAGTCACTCGCTCACTGGGCAGACTCAGTTTCGTCCTGGACTCCCAGCTCAGGTAAGTTTTTTATTTTTAATACTTACCAGCGGAGCACTTACCGTGTGTTTCCGGCCCAACCCAACCCGTCTTGACCCGGACTCGGCCCGACCCGACCCGAGCCTAACCAAAAGCCGGCCCCGGAAGATGGGCCCGACCCGACACGAACCCGACACATGATGTCGTGTCCCATCGGGTTCGAGTCGGGTAGCAGGCCTCTACATGTTTGATCATTTAACTCAGTAACCCGTTGCCACTTTCCCCCTATATCCTTTGATCTCTTTCACCCCAAAAGCTATATCTAACTCCTTCTTGAAAACACACAATGTTTTGGCCTCAGCTGCTTTCTGTGGTAGCGAATTCCACAGGCTCAGCACTCTCTGGGTGAAGAAATTTCTCCTCATCTCAGTCCTGAAAGGTTTACCCCGTATCCTTAGACTATGACCCCTGGTTCTGGACTCCTCCACCATCGGGAATATCTTTCCTGTATCTACCTGTCAAGTCCCATTAGAATTTTATAGATTTCTATGAGATTCCCCCTCACTCTTCTGAACTCCAGCAAATATAATCCTAATTCTCCTCATGCGTCAGTCCCACCATCCCAGGAATCAGTCTGGTAAACCTTTGCTGCACTCCCTCTATAGCAAGAGCATCCTTCCTCAGATAAGGAGACCAAAACGGCACACAATATTCCAGGTGTGGCCTGACCAAGGCCCTGTCTAATTGCAGCAAGACATCCCTGCTCCTGTACTCGAATCCTCTCGCTATGAAGGCCAACGTACCATTTGCCCTTTTTACCGCCTGTTGCACCTGCATGCTTACCTTCAGCGACTGGTGTATGAGAATGCCCAGGTCTCTTTGCATATTCCCCTCTCTCAGCCATTCAGATAATAATCTGCTTCCTGTTTTTGCTACCAAAGTGGATAACCTCACATTTATCCATATTATACTGCATCTGCCATGCATTTGCCCACTCACTCAACGTGTCCAAATCACCAAGAAGCCACTCTGCATCCTCCTCACAATTCACCCTCCCACCTAACTTTCCATTAAAATTATTTTCTGTCCTTGAGTTTAAAATGTTTGATAATTCTGTGACTGTAAGAGAAAAACTCATATGAAATGGCACCTTTCACATCCTTGAGACATGCTGAAGCACTTCACAGCCAATAAATTACTTTTAAAGTGTAGTCACTATGCCAGCAAACATGGTAGCCAGGTCCCACAATCAACAGGCATAGATGAATGGTTCAGTTGTTATTAGTGATGTTGTTTGAAGGACAAATATTCACCAGGACACTGGAAGAACTGCCCTGCTCTTCTTTAAAAATTGCTTTGGGACTTTTACATTTCATCCAAAAGATTGTGGACTAAAAATTGGTCCGTGTCGTTTTTTGGGCACTGATGACACAATTTGCAACCTGCCCCTGCCCATTGTCATAGAGGTAGGCAGCACGCAAATTTGGTGTTGCCTTCTGATTTGCCTGATTGAAGCATTGGTCAGTACAGGGCCCACGCTGCTGGCTGCCTGTGCAGTTACCAAGGATCTGAGCAGCGTTCACTGAGAGCACAAGGTGTTGCCAGGCTGCTCCTCTTAAAAGCAGTCTGACCCTCTTAAAAGGGACTTGCACTCATTGGAAGGAAGCTACTGCTGGCTGCCTGTACTGATTTTGGCTGCATGTAGAAGCTGCACAAATGGAGCACCAGGAAAGAGAGAGATGGCCCCTAGGTTCATGGATGCAGTACTGGAGGCCTTAGTGGTGGAGGTGGAAAGGATGAGAGAGGCCATGTTTCAGTGGGGCCCAGGTGACCCTCAAGGAACACTCTCAGAAGGAAATGGGAGCATGGGAGCAGATAGCCAAGGAGATCAATTACCAGAGTCTGGCCCCGAGGACCTGGCAGCAGTGCCAGAAGAAGGTTAATGTCCTCAGCCGTATAGTCAAGGTCAGTGATTACACCTTCACATCTCCCACCTGTTGCTCCAGCTATGTCTCATGCTACTCAATGCACCACACCCCTATCACTCATCCATCAGCATTCCCTAGCACTCAGGACCCAATCCTAACATTGAGATACTCCAATTCACCCACACGCATGCTCCAATGATGCCAGCCACAACCCCCTACCTCGCGTTGCGACAGCTATTTGGGACGGCACAGTGGCGCAGTGGTTAGCACTGCAGTCTGACAGCTCCAGCGACCCAGGTTTAGTTTTGGGTACTGTCTGTGTGGAGTTTGCAAGTTCTCCCTGTGACTGCGTGGGTTCCGCCAGGTGCTCCAGTTTTCTCCCACAGCCAAAGACTTGCAGGTTGATAGGTAAATTGGCCATTGTAAATTGCCCCTCGTGGTGGTAGGAGAATGGTGGGGATGTGGTAGGAAATTGGGATTAATGTAGGATTAGTATAAATGGGTGATTGTTGGTCGGCACAGACTCGAAGGGCCTGTTTCAGTGTTGTATCTCTCTATGACTATTCAGCTCTGGCAGGCACAACACTCAAACACAGTGCAACACCATCACTGACATTCTTCATTCTCTCATGCAGGACAAGGTGGCACACAATACAGGGAGCAGAACCGATGGGGGACAAGGATGCCTGCATCTCCTAAGCCCTATGGAGGAGATGTTTCTGTGCATCATGGGGCTAGCTATGACAGAGCCCGTGGCATCTGGCATCACTAAGAACATTGAGGACGATGGTGCATTACTGCCTTATGCACCTTCTCAACTCCCACTGTACCCTCATCCTGCTTTCTGGCGTGATGAGCAGGCTGCAGACCGGGGACCTCTTGCTTTCCAACCAACAAGTGTTCCTTACGCCAAATTTTCCCTTTCTGATTTTCTGCTTTCTGACACCCAAGAACTGCCACCAGTACAGCCACAGTACACCCAGGAGGGAAGAAGGACCTGCATTTATATAGCAGTTTTCATATCCTCAGGGTGTCCCAAAGCTATTTACAACCAATGAAGTACTTCAAAGTGTGGTTACCATTGTAATATAGGAAATGTGGCAGTAAATTTGTGTGCAGCGAGCTCCTACAAACAGCATTGTGATAATGACCAGATAATCTGCTTTTTCTGATGTTGATTGAGGGACAAAAACTGTCTGGGACATCAGGAAACTCTCCCCTGCTCTTCTTCGATCTTGTGCCATGGGAATTTTTAACTCCACCTGAGAGAGCAGATGGGGCCTCTGTTTAACGTCTCATCCATAAGACGGCACCTCTGACTGTGCAGCACTCCCTCAGTACTTACTGTACTGCAGTGTCAGCATAGTTTTTTTGTGCTGAAGTTGCTGGAGTGAGACTTGAACCCAAAACCTTGTGATTTAGAGGCAAGAGTGCTACTAACTAAGACATATCTAACAAAAGGAGAAGAGCCACCAACAACAAAGCACCTGATAAAAAGGCTCCATCACTTGGTCTGGCATTTGCAGTCACCAGCTCACATACTGGCACTGGGCATATTTTAGAGGCTAGTATCTGAAATCTGCATGTGGTGAGTCACCAAGCATGAGTGGGCAGCAGCCAGGGGGAAAGGATAGTTTGTTTGCCAGCTCACCAGATGGTGAGGTCACAGAAGAGTTCGACTACAGATGAATATCTTAATGGGGTGGCATCCAGGAGAACACTGATGTGGATGCTTGCCAAGATGCGGGGTGCATTGGCTGGCCTGCCATACAACCTCCTGTCACTGTCAAGGAGAATGGAGGAGTCCATCTCCAACTTGGTACGAGCTAAGCTTTCCCCCTCCATAGCCTCTCCTTCACCTTACTGACATGTAACAGACCCAGAGGCACTGCAACTGCAGCTTCATATCTGTTACAGCATTTGTGTGTACAGGTCACCAAATACTTTGTCCTCCCTGTGAGGATGCAGAGCAACACTCCCTTTCAAATTCAGCAACTCACTCGAACACCTCCAAAAACACTTGAGTACTTCTAGAGACTTTGTAATAGCAAAAGTTACTCCAAATTACCTTATCTGCAAGTTGAATGCCTAGTCCTTTAAATATCACGAGTGATGGACCCTTCTTGCAGTTGAACGCATGTTCTTTGGTGAGTGATAAACAAATACTTGAATGGATCTGTGAGGTACAGGTTTGTAAATAATGTGTCACATCAGCCAGTATGGCAGTTTGACGTCATGACAGCACCAGTTGGGAGGCTTCTGGTGCATGCAAGGCACACCTGCACAAGCACCCTCGCAGTGTGGGCTGTTGTGTGGGCCACATCTGTAGTGGCTGGAGGCACCACTTACCCCACATGGTGGGCTTCTGGCTTCTGTAGTGCCATCTCCAGCATTGCTGCAGATCCAAATTCCACACCCAGTATTTCCAATCATACAGGAATTCCTGAGTACTGAACTGAAGTATTAGCCTGGGTTATGGTATGAATTTTGGACAAAGAATTATGCATGCATATTCTAGAATATTTATTTTTATTTATTTAGAGATACAGCACTGAAACAGGCCTTTCGGCCCACCGAGTCTGTGCCGACCAATTTATACTAACCCTACACTAACCCCATATTCTCTACAACATCCCCACTATTCTCCTACCACCTACCTACACTAGGGGCAATTTATAATGGCCAATTTACCTATCAACCTGCAAGTCTTTTGGAGGTGGGAGGAAACCGGAGCACCCGGAGGAAACCCATGCAGACACAGGGAGAGCTTGCAAACTCCACACAGGCAGTACCCAGAATCGAACCCGGGTCGCTGGAGCTGTGAGGCTGCGGTGCTAACCACTGCGCCACTGTGCCGCCCTCACAAAACTATATTTTCCATCATATATTGTCAGCATTCAGATAAGCTTTTTATTTCATGGCAAGCCTGTGGGAAGACAATTAATTTAGTTATTTAAGATGAATATATTTTGTTAGGGAAAATTCAGATAAAATAATCTTACATAACGCATAGAATTTATTAGAAAAAAAACTGCTTTAAAAATGGAAATTGAATAATGGAGTAACAAATCCAGACAAGGAGAATACTCTTGCAAATTATTGAATGGCTTACATTACTGGAATACATTATTTGTTTCAGCAAGTATAGCTCCGTTAGCATTTTTCCTGACTAGTCCTGTTTCCCAGCACAGACTTCCTTATGTTGAAGAGCATTGTCAATGAAAGGGTTAAGATACATTTATTCAGAATCTGTACTTGTTCTCCTTCAATCTCCCTGGCATTGTTCATATCATGAGCAGCAAGTCAGTATGAATGAATTGCATTATCAATGACATCACCTTCCGCCAACAAGTAGTATATAACTATGGCAATGTACAAAGTTTTCATTGTACTAAAGAAGTGCCGTGCTTGATAAATTAACCAATGAAATAAAGATTGTGCATTAACTTGTTGAATCTTCCTGCTGCATAGTAAGTCTGAGACAATGTTTACAGCATTCAGAAGCTCAAGGCACAAAATACACGTACATTACAATGAATGTGTAGTTAAAGCCCTGAATACAGCAAAAAGGTGATGTAATTTGCACTTTGGATGTAGGTGGAAAACCGGCAGTGGCAGATGGGACACCTGTTATACACACAGTTGGATTTTCTTTTCTATTCACTTCAAGAATGGATAGCTCATCCAACATCATCAATTCTCTGCTTCCGCCAAAAGTGAAAAATTACCCCAATGTTTTTTTTTGGGGGGGGGGGGGGGTGCGTGAGTAAAATTTGGAGCAAGCCAGTTGTATCACAGGAAATAAGTAAAACCATTACATCTTTCACATCGGTCTGAGAGGACTGAGGTGCCTTGGATTAGTGTCTCTTCCTAAAGATGGAACATTTGACAGTGCGGCATTCCCTTCGTACTGTACTGGGCGTAAGTACCCTAAGTACCCTCGACTGTGGGTTTAAGTTGCTGGAGTAGTACTTGAACACAGAACTTTATGACTCAGAGGTGATATTGCTATGTCAGAGCATAGGTTGACACTGACAACCTTAGAAAATACCTGTCGCCTAACTTATATTATGTAACTCTCAGGTTACAGCTTGATTAAATAAATTTAGTGCTTGGCAACTTAACTGCTGCAGATGATACAGAGTCAGTTGTGATAGTGGGTTCCAAATTGTGCTTCAGCATGTTACCAATTTCTAATATATCTTCTCCTATATTGCTTCTCACTGAGATATGGTTAGCTCAGTCTAGGCCTTTAGACCCTATATCTGGGGTAAGGCTACCTATGAGCAGCCTTCCTCCTTCTTGAACTTCTTGCAGGGCCATATGATACCTGTTTTTGCTGCTGCCCCTGTACCTACAGCCCGAAAGGAATAGGCAATATCACTCCAGTAAAGCAAGCAAGTTGGCCAAAATACTAAAAACATGCCACCAGGAGATTGCTAAGGTCAGAATTGGGCTGAAGTCTGACAAGATAAGCCCTGCCCAACTTACCCATTCCTGACCCCTTGAATTAGGTCAGAAAATCAGCATAACTCAAGAGGAAAACATTGTATTTACCTTTGAACTGTTAACCTGCTCTGTAATGATATTCTTAAAGATTTGAAACATAGGGATAGGCCATTCAGCCTGCCTTGGTTCCATAACCCTTAATCATAGAATCCGATACACAGAAGGGGGCCATTTGGCCCATTGTGCCTATACTCTTTGAAAGAGCTGACAAATTATGTCCCACATCCAGCTCCTTCCCCATAATCCTGCGACCTAGTCTCTTCAAATATATGTCCAATTGCCTTTTTAAAATATCCTATGCAATATGATTCAAAACCCTTTTAGCAACTGTATTCCGGATCTTAACAACCTTCTGTCTGAAAAACATTCTTCTTGTTTCCCCTTTAGTTCCTTTGTCAATTATTTTAACTTATGACCCCTGGTTACAATGAGAAGAGCTCCAAGAGGAGACTTCCCAAGATCCTGTCCTCAAGGCATTATGGCAGCTCATTATCAGGGGATGGCCAGAAACAATGCAAAAGGCTCCCACAGACCTCAGAACCTTTTGGTCATATCATGATGAATTAGAGATATCAAGCAGAGTCATTTTCAAGGGCAGATAAGTGCTGATAACAAAAGTGCTTTGAAAAGATATCCATACACAATTACATCAAGGTCACATGGGCATTGAAAGATCAAGATGACTTGTACATGAGACAGTCTATTGGCCAGGGAAAAATAATGACGCAGAATGAGCAGTGAGGATGTGCATTTCATGTCAAGAACATCAGAAGAGCCAACACAAAGAGCCATTACATCCTTATGATGTTCCATCACATCCATGATCAAGAATAGCTACTGACTTGTTTACTTTCAAAGGTGACGATTTCATACTTCTTACCAACTACTTCTCCAAATTTCCTATCATTCACCAACTGAGGGATATATCAAGTGCATCGGTCCAAACACGATGAGTGCAATTTTCAGCCTTTTTGGGTCCCCGGAGAAGATAGTGTCAGATAACGGTCCACAGTACACCAGTAAGTCATTTCAAGACATGTGTGCAAAGTGGGCTCTCAATCACATTGCATCATCTCCGCACTATCCAAGGTCAAATGGACTAGCAGAAAGGATGGTGCGGGTGGTAAAGTCACTAATTTTGAAAAATAAGGAGACCGATCAAGACATACAACTAGCAATTCTGCACCTATGAGCAACATCACTAAATACAGCATTACCATCCCCAGCAGAGATCATGTTCGGAAGGCAAGTCAGGACAACTCTTCCAAGTCATCATCTGAGCAGATTGTCGTTGATCCAAGATAAATTATTGGCAAGCCAAGAGAAAATAAAAATCACACATGACAACCATGCAGGCATGGAGTTATCTCCCCTGCAGGTCGGACAGAAAGTCAGAGTTATCTACCCTCAAGAGAAGACATGGTTCCCTGCTGAAGTGTCAAAGATCTGTAACGAGCCACAGTCATATGAGGTAACCACCCTGAATGGCGCAACATTAAAAAGGAATAGATAGATGTCAGTTGACAGAGTTATCCAACAGCATCATACCTAATACTCGTGTAGCGACAAGAACACATTCACATTCAAGTTCTAAGAATGGAGTTAAGGAAGGCGACAGGTACAATACACAAGTACAAGATAACTGTCAGTATAAACCTATGGGTCAGGAGAAAAGAATTGACACTTTCAGGGTGGCACAGTGGCGTAGTGGTTCGCACCGCAGCCTTACAGCTCTAGCGCCCCAGGTTCAATTCTGGGTACTGCATGTGCAGAGTTTGCAAGTTCTCCTTGTGACCTTGTGGGTTTTAGCTCGGTGCTCCAGTTTTCTCCCACAGCCAAAGACTTGCAGGTTGATAGGTAAATTGGCCATTATAAATTGCCCCTAATATAGGTGTGGGTATGTGGTAGGAATATAGGATTAGTATAAATGGGTGGTTGATGGTCAGCACAGACTTGGTGGGCCAAAGTGCCTGTTTCAGTGCTGTATCTCTAAATATAAATCAATAAAAAATTTCAGCAAAGTTTCACTGTTACCAGATCGGGTTGAGTCAGCAGACCATTTCAGAGACACTTGAAAAATTAATGAGAGATTCCATACATGTGTAATACTGTTCATAATTATCCTATTTCATTATGTAGATAGCTTATAACATCTAAATTTCCATTTAAGGGAAGCAGGATAGCAATGATATTGCTTTAACTGCTTTAATACTAGTTAACACACTACTGAATATGTAAATAGTTTAGCATACATCATCACAGGAAGTGATGCAAGCTAACATGTGATACAGTAGTTGGAGCAGTGTTAGTCAGCAGGTAGCACGTGCAATGAAGAGCTCTCCTGTAATTCTGTTATTCTGTAATAAAGACCCCTTCATTTGACATACCAAACATCTCATAGTGTTTGGTACGTTTATGTTGAGAACCCAATAACACAACAAATACTGCATTTGGCTCAAAGACTGATGGGGTAAAATGGGATTCATCGGACACTGGCACCAGTACTGGGGGAAATGGGACCATCGGAATGGTCTTCACCTGAACCATGCTGGGACTGGTGTTCTGGTGAGTTGTATAACTAGGGCAGTAAGAGGGCTTTAAACTGAATAGTGGTGGTGGGTGGGGGAGGGGGCGAGGAAGGGATCAAGTGACGGGAGATGTGGTAAATTAAAGGGAAAGGACAAGGCAATAGTACAAGGTAGCGACATGGGTAATGAAAACCAGAGTGTGACAGGAAGGGACAGAGCATAGAAACTTAAGAGTGCACCAGCAGAGAAGGCCAGAATTTGCAAAAATGGTAAAAAGACAGAACTAAAGGCTCTGCATCTGAATGCACATAGCATTTATAACATAACAGATAAATTAATTGCTTAAATAGAAATAGATAGGTATGCCTTATGGCCATTACAGAGACATGGCTGCAAGATGATGAAGGCTGGGACCTGAATATTCAAGGGTACTTGATATTTCAGAAGGACAGAAAGCTAGGAAAAGGTGGTGGGGTAGCTCTGTTAATTAAGGATGATATTAATACAGTAGTGAGAGATGACTTTAATTCTAAAGATCAAGATGTAGAATCAGTGTGGGTAGAGATAAGAAATATCAAAGGTAAGAAGTCACTTGTGGGAGTAATTTATTGATCTAACAGTAACTTCACTGTAAGACGGAGTATACAGGAACAAATAATGGGGTTGTAAGAAAGGTACTGCAATAATCATGGGTGATTTTCATCTACATATAGAGTGGACAAATCAGATTGGCAAAGGTAGCTTGGAAAATGAGTTCAAAGAGTTTTTCTTAGAGCAGCACGTTCTAGAGCCAATCAGAGAGCCGGCTATTTTACACCTGGTAATGTGCAATGAGGCAGTATTAATTAATAACCTCAAAGTAAAGGACATAGAAATATAGAAAATAGGAGCAGGATTTGGCCATTCGGCCTTTCTTTATTTCATTGGTTAAATGCAACTGCCAGTTTTCCACCTACATCCAAAGTGCAAATTACATCTCCTTGTTGCTGTATTCAAGGCTTTAACTACACATTCATTGTAATATGCGTATATTTTGTGCCTTGAGCTTCTAAATGCTGTTAACATTGTCTCAGACTTACTATACAGCAGGAAGATTCAACAAGTTAGTGCACAATCTTTATTTCATTGGTTAATTTATCAAGCACGGAATTTCTTTAGTACAATGAAAACTTTGTACATTGCCAGAGTTATATACTACTTGTTGGCGGAAGGTGATGTCATTGATAATGCAATTCATTCATACTGACTTGCTGCTCATGATATGAACAATGCCAGGGAGATTGAAGGAGAACAAGTACAGATTCTGAATAAATGTATCTTAACCCTTTCATTGACAATGCTCCTCAACATAAGGAAGTCTGTGCTGGGAAACAGGACTGGTCAGGAAAAATACTAACGGAGCTATACTTGCTGAAACAAATAATGTATTCCAGTAATGTAAGCCATTCAATAATTTGCAAGAGTATTCTCCTTGTCTGGATTTGTTACTCCATTATTCAATTTCCATTTTTAAAGCAGTTTTTTTTCTAATAAATTCTATGCATTATGTAAGATTATTTTATCCAAATTTTCCCCAACAAAATATATTCATCTCAAATAACTAAATTAATTATCTTCCCACAGGCTTGCCATGAAATAAAAAGCTTATCTGAATGCTGACAATATATGATGGAATATATAGTGGAGTATAGCTGTAAATATTCTAGACTGTGCATGCACAATTCTTTGTCCAACCACAAAACAGTCCACACTGCGAGGGTGCTTGTGCAGGTGTGCCCTGCATGCACCAGAAGCCTCCCAACTGGTGCTGTCATGACGTCAAACTGCCATACTGGCTGATGTGACACTAAATTTGTGTACAAATTTACAAACTTGTACCTCACAGATCCATTCAACATATTTGTTTATCACTCACCAAAGAACATGCGTTCAACTGCAAGAGGGGCCCATCACTCGTGTTATTTAAAGGACCTTGCAGATAAGGTAATTTGGAGCAACTTCTGCTATTACTGGGAGGATTGCCCTGCATCTTCACAGGGAGGACAACGTATTTGGTGACCTGTACACACAAATGCTGTAAAAGATATGAAGCTGCAGTTGCAGTGCCTCTGGGTCTGTTACATGTCAGGAAGGTGAAGCAGAGGCTATGGAGGGGGAAAGCTTAGCTCGTACCAAGTTGGAGATGGACTCCTTATTTCTCCTTGACAGACAGGAGGTTGTATGGCAGGCCAGCCAATGCACCCCGCATCTTGGCAAGCTTCCTCATCAGTGTTCTCCTGGATGCCACCCCATTAAGATATTCTTCTGTAGTAGAACTCGTCTATGACCTCACCATCTGGTGAGCTGGCAAACAAACTATCCTTTATCCCGGCCTGGTTGCTGCCCACCCATGCTTGGTGACTCACCACATGCAGATCCCAGATACTAGCCTCTAAAATATGCCCAGTGCCAGTATGTGAGCTGGTGACTGCAAGCACCAGACCAAGCCTTTTTATCAGGTGCTTTGTTGTTGGTGGCTCTTCTCCTTTTGTTAGATATGTCTCAGTTAGTAGCACTCTTGCCTCTTTTGGGTTCAAGTCTCACTCCAGAGAAATCAGCACAAAAAAAACATACTGATACTGAGTACTGAGGGAGTGCTGCACAGTCAGCGGTGCCGTCTTATGGATGAGACGTTAAACAGAGGCCCCATCTACTCTCTCAGGTGGAGTTAAAAGATCCCATGGCACAAGATCGAAGAAGAGCAGGGGAGAGTTTCCTGATGTCCCGGACTGCATTCAAAAAAGATCATGGCTGATCGTCTAATTCAGTACACTGTTCCCGCTTTTTCCCCATATCCCTTGATCCCTGTGCAGTGATAGCAGTGATCATAACATGATTGACTTTCACGTTCAGTTTGAGGGTGAGAAGAGTCAGACTAAGATTAGTGTTTTAAACATATAAAGGCAATTACAAGGATATGAAGACAGAGCTGGCTAAATTCAACTGGGAAATTAGGTTAAAGGGTAGGACAATAGAGATGTTGTGGCTGACATTTAAGGAGATATTTCATAGCACTCAGCAAAGACACATTCCAGCAAGAAAGAAAGACTCTAGGAGAAGGATGCACTACCTGTGGCTAACTAAGGAAGTTAAAGGTAGTATCTAATTGAAATAAAAAGCATAGAATTCTGCAAAGATTAGTGGTAGGTCAGAAGATTGGACAGATTTTAAAAGCTAGCAAAGAATGGTGAAAAAAAGTAAGGAGGGAGAAATTAGAGCATGAGAGAAAGCTAGTTCAAAATATTAAAACAGATAGTAAGAGTTTCAACAAGTATTTAAAAAAGAAAGAGTAACTAAAGTGAGCATTGGACCATTAGAGGGTGAGACTGGGGAATTAATAATGTGAAATGAGGAAACGGCAGAAGCATTGAACAGATATTTTGCCCCTCTCTTCACCATAGAAGATACAAATAACATACCAGAAATACTTGTAAATCATGAGGTGAAAGGGAGGCAGGAACTTAGAACAAATACAATCACCAGGGAAAGGTTACTGAGAAAACTATTAGAACTAAAGGCTGACAAGTCCCCAGGATCTGATGGCTTGCATCCTAGGGTCTTAAAAGAAGGGCTGCGGCCATAGTAGATGCATTGGTTGTAATTTTCCAAAATTGCCTAGATTCTGGAAAGGTCCCATTACTTTGAAAAATAGCAAATGTAACTCCTCTATTCCAAAAAGGAGGGAGACAGAAAGCAGAAAACTACAGGCCAGTTAGTCTAACTTCTGTCATAGGGAAAATGCAAAAATCTATAGTTAAGGAGGTTATAGCAGGACACTTATGTCCTTAAGGGAAGGAAATTTGCTGTCCTTACCTGGTCTGGCCGACACATGATTCCAGACCCACAACAATGTGGTTAACTCTTACATGCCCTCTGAAATGGCCCAGCAAGCCACTCAGTGGCACCTGATCGCTAAAATGTCAAGAGGGTGCACCGTGACATCATTGCCTGACATCTTTCACCAGCACAGATACTCTCATGTCAGTGGGTATCTGTTCATGATTAGATTCGGGGACACAACCTGGTGCGTACAGCATAGAAAAGGGGGAGGCAGTGGTGTAGTGGTATTGTCACTGGACATTGGGGTATTTCCCTGGGGACATGTGTTCGAATCCCACCATGGCAGAAGGTGGAATTCAAATTCAATTAATAAAAAAAGCTAGTCTAATGATGGCTATGAAACCATTGTCAGTTGTCACAAACACTGATCTGGTTCATTAATGTCCTTCAGGGAAGAAAATCTGCTGTCCTTACCTGGTCTGGCCTCCATGTGACTCCAGACCCACAGCAATGTGGTTCACTCTTAAATGCCCTCTGAAATGGCCTAGCAAGACACTCAGTTGCATCTAATGGCTTAAAAGTCAAGAAGGAATGAAACTGCATGGACCACCCGGCATCGACCTAGACACTGGAAACGACAGCAGCAAACCCAGCCCTGTCGACCCTGCAAAGTCCTCCTTACTAATATCTGGGGGTTCGTTATATCATACATGTAACATTAGCTACTCTCCTCGAGAGAGAGCTTGTCAAACAGGTACTCTCCCATCCCATTCTCAGGAGCTCCCAGATGCTTCAGGTTGGTGATGTAGTCCCCAAGTTGCTTGAACACCTTCACCTGCTCATCCAAATAATGAGTCTCCAGGAAGTCACACAGATGAGGGTCAGTACAGGTGGTGGCAAGTTGGTGTAGGTCCAGAAAACTCTGGTTCACATTCTTTTCCAGACGGAGGGCAACCTGCATTGCCAGTAGACCATTGCTCCACTCATCCCTCTCTGGAAACAGTATACACCACAAAACACTTCTTTAATTCAGCAACTCCCAGTAGAAATCAATCAGCATCTAACCTGAAAGTAGTTGATGGTCCCTTTAAATATCATCGATGGAGTCACCTTCCTGTTGCTGAACTCATATTGAGTTGTGCGAGGTTAAGAGAGGGCATTGGAGCACTGAGATCAAAAAATAGCAACGCTAGAGACAAATCAACTTTACACGCTGACTGATATCACTATCTGCCTATTGTGCACACTTGTGGCTCATGCACCAAATGCCCATGCTGGCAACCTCACCAAAATGGTGTCTGCACGGCTTGCACCAGAAGTGTGTGCTCCATTTTGGACACAAAACAGCACCTGTAGTGATGAAAATACCGGCACTACATATTCAAATTTTGCAGCCAATAATCTGGGACAAAATGAATTGGCATTTGGAACAGTATGGGCTAATAAATGAAAGTCAGCTCAGCATGGGAGTATAGTAGCTTTGTGGTTAGGGTACTGAACAAGTGATCCAGAGGCCTGGGCTAATGATCTGGAGACAGGATTTCAAATCCCACCACAGCAGCTGGGGAATTTAAAGTTCAGTTTATTAAATACACCTGGAATAAAAAGTTAGTAATGGTGACAGTGAAACTACTGGATTGTCACAAAAACTTATCTGTTTCACTAAACCTCTTTCGAGAAGGAAATCTGCTACCCTTACTTGATCTGGCCTATATTGTCTTCAGACCCACAGCAATATGTTGATTCTTAACTGCCCTCAGAGCAGCAAACCCCACGGTTGTGTAGGGATGATCAACAAATGCTGACCTTGCCAGTGATGCCCATATCCTGTAAATGAATGAAAAAATATTGTTGAAGAGAAAACGTGTTTGACGAACTTAATTGAGATCTTTGATGAAGTAACAAAAAGGGTTAATGAGGGTCGTGTGGTTGACATTGTGTATGTTGTCTTTGAAAAGGCATTTGGCAAGATATTACATAATAGACACATTATAGCAAAAGTAAAGACCATGGGATTAAAGGGAGAATGGCATGAATACAATATTGGCTAAGGAACAGAATGCAAAGAGTAGCAGTGAACAGTTGTTTTTCAAACTGGAGGCAAGTATAGAGTGGTGTTCCCCAGGGATTAGTTGATACATATTAACCTCTTTTTGCTCTTTTTGCTTTAGTATACAGGGCATAATTTCAAAGTTTGCCCATAATACAAACCTTGGAAATGTAGTAAACAGTAAAGAGGATAGTAATACAGTTCATGAGGACGACTGGTGAAATGGGTTAACACATGGCAGATAAAATGTCACACAGTGAAGTGATATGTTTCAGGTCAGAAGAATGAGGAGAGAGAAAACAGGGAACTGACATATCAGTTAGCCTGGCATCACTCGTCGGGAAAATGCTGGAATCATTATTAAGGAAATCTTAACAATGCACTTAGAAAATTACAGTATGATCAGACAAAGTTAATGTAGTTTTATGAAAGGGAAATTGTGTTTGACAAATTTATTAGTTTTTGAGGATGTAACTAGTATGGTAGATAAAAGGGGAACCAGTCGATGTAGTTTACTTGGATATCCAAAAGACATTCGATAAGATGCCTTATTAAAGATTAATACACAAGATGAGGGCTCATGAATTTAGGGCCAATATATTTGCATGGATAGAGGATTGGTTAACGGGCAGGAAGCAAGGAGTAGGGATAAGTAGGGCATTTTCAAGGTGGCAGGTTGTGACTAGTGGATTCCTGCAAGGATCAGTGCTGGGGTCTCAGTTATTTGTAATCTATATTAATGACTTAGATGAAGAGATCGAGAATAAAGTATCTAAGTTTGCTAACGATACAAACTTAGGTGCGAATGTAAGCTGTGAGGTGGACACAAAGAGGCCGCAAAGAGATATAGACAGGTTAAGTGAATGGGCAACAAGATGTCAGGTGGAGTATAATGTCGGGAAGTGTGAGGTTATTCACTTTGGTAGTAAGAATAGAAAAGCTGAATATTTTTTAAAAGGCATGAAATTCTAAATGTTGATGTTCAGAGGGACTTGGGTGTACTTGTACAGAAAGTTAGCATGCACATACAGCAAACAATTAGGAAGGCAAATGGCATATTGGCCTTAATTTCAAGGGAATTGAAGTACAGGAATAAGGAAGTCTTGCTACAATTGTACAGGGCTTTGATGAGATTACACCTGGAGTACAGTTCACAGTTTTGGTCTCCATATCTAAGGAAATATATACTTGCCTTGGAGACGGTAGAGTGAAGGTTTACTAGATTGGTTCCTGGGATGAGAGGGTTGTCCTGTGATGAGAGGCTGAGTAAATTGGGCCTATGTTCTCTGGAGTTTAGAAGAATGAGAGGTGATCACATCGAAACATACAAGATTCTGAAGGGGCTTGAGACGGTCAACACTGAGAGGTTGTTTCCCTTGGCTGAGGAATCTAGAACATGGTGACACATTCTCAGGATTGGGATGATCATTTAGGACTGAGATGAGGAGACATTTCTTCACATAAAGGGTTTTTAATGTTTGAAATTCTCTACCTCAGAGAGGTGTGGATGCTCCATTATTGAATATATTTAATGCTGAGATAGACAGAGTTTTGGGCCTTCAGGGAATCAAGGGCAATGGGGAGTGGGTGGGAAAATGGAATTGAGACAGAAGATCAGCCGTGATCGTATCGCAGGCTTGACAGGCCATATGGTCTACCCCGATCCTATATCTTATGTCCTTAATCTGATCTAAATGGTACAATTTTAAACAAGGTGCAGGATCAGCAAATCTTTGAAGGTAGCAGGAAATGTTGAGAAGGCTGTTGAAAAAGCATATCGGGACTTGAGAGGGTCGACACTGGCTTTATTAGAGGAATAGAGTACAAAAGCAAGGAAGGCTAGATTTTTATAAAACATTAGTTAGGCTGCAGCTGGAGTATTGTGTTTAAATCTAGGTTGCATATTTTAGGAAAGATATCAAGGCCTTGGAGAGGGTGCAGAAGAGACTTACTAGAATGGTACCAGGGATGAGGGACTTCAGTTATGTGGGGAGAATGGCGAAGCTGGGGTTGTTCTTCCGAGAGCAGAACGAGTTAAGAGAAAATTTGGTAGAGGTGTTCAAAATCATGAATGGTTTTGATCGAGTAACTAGAGAAACTATTCCAAGTGGCATAAGGGTCAGTAACCAGAGGGCACATATCAAGGTGATTGAAAGAAGAACAATAGGTGACATGAGGAAACATATTTTTACACTGCGAGTTATTGTGAACTGGAATGCACCCCCTAAAAGGTAATGGATGCACATTCAATAGCAACTTTCAAAAGAGAATTGGATAATTAGTTGAATGGAAAAAAACTAACAGCTCTGGGAAAAAGCAGCTAAGTGGGATTATTTGGAGTGTTCTACCAAAATCAGTTCTTCTTGCATAGACATAATGGGCCGAATAGCCTCCTTTTGTGCTGTATGATTCTATAATTCATCTAGAATAATAGCATATAATTTGTGCATAACATAACATAAGAAATAGGAAAAGGAGTAGGCCATTCAGTCCCTCGAGCCTGCTCCGCCATTTGATAAGATCATGGCGGATCTGATTGTGGCCTTAACTCCACTTATGCTTGGAGTACTATTTTTAAAGGATGTGCAAGGGTTGAGGGGGGGGGGGGGGGGTGGGGTGGTGGGAGAATGTCATTCAACAAAAGTTTGCTTCGAAATATCTTGAGCACACAGCTGGCAGGTGAAGATCACCACTGGCAGCAGGTATTGGGAAAAACCCACATGAGGAAATTAATAACATTTGAAATTATTTTACTTATTTATAATGAGATTTGGAATGAAGCATATGTATAATAACTTTGCAAACAATAGATCAGATAGTATTATAATAGTTTCTTATAACATTTTTCTGCTTTATACATTACGTGCAACAAATCAGGAACGCTTTGTGCTGCTTCTTTGTTTAGTAGTTTTCTAGGTTAGCTGCATTGAGTCAACTGCCTGCCTTTGTCATGCTGATTAGAACCAGCCAAATACAGTCTGAACTTTTAGGCAACCCAAGGGAGGAACTTTGTAACAGAAGGAGGCACGTTGGTCTACTGTACACTTGGACATGTTGAGGAATACAGTCCATTAGCAAATTTATGGCACTTCACCTTTGCTTTCCGTGCTAGAGTATGGATATTAATCTCTGTATCGGCTTCATTTTGTAAGCTACTCTTGGCAGGTTGGTTGGATTGTTTTATAGGAGACGTGCATATGAATGTGAACCAATGTGTCTATCCCTAATTCATACAGTCCAGATCTCTTTCTGTGCTGGAGGATACCCGCCGTGCACCCATGCATTCAAAATAAACTGGTGAGTACAAGCAGATTAATTTATGCAAGAAGTCTCTAGCTTGACTATTTTGCAGGAAAGGAGAGACTGGCTCAAAAAAAACTATTTTTGATATTCGTGAAGTTGTGTGCCTTTGGGAATTTAGCTAAACTGTGGTTTCATAATTGATTTAAAAAATAGAAGTTCGTTAAAGTACTGTTTTACTTAGTACAGCCTTTGAAACAGATTGAGAACTTGTGAATAACTCGTGATATTCTGATTGAGGAAAAGTGTTGCAGTATTAACTGTTCTCTCATAAGATAAACACTAAAGAAGCATTTTGTGACAGTATTATCGACTTATATGAAACAAAAATATCAAGAAGGGATTATGAATGATAACATTAAGCAAAGATAACAGTGTTTTTAAACTTTTAGCAAACGATGTATAATTAATTATTCTACTCAACATTTGAACAAGAACGACCATACTTGAATTTGAATGCACTCTATCTTTAAGATTGTTTTCATTTTGAATAAATGTAGTGCACCATTTAGAAATTGAGTACATTTAAAATGAGTAGGCTCCTCAAATAAAGAATGCTTTATCTGAATTGTAACTGTGTAGAAATAAAACAAGCTGCATATCCAAGTTAGTTAGAATAATTTTAGGTTCATTTTGTCAAGTGTTTTCCCCAGTCGATATTGAATCAATTAATTAGTTGTGTTCAATTTTTACAGAAAATTTGTCAAACTTTAATTATTATGGTTTTGCATTATAATGAAAATTCAGAGATGATGAAATCAAAGCAGTTCATTTTCTCTTATGGGGTGTCATGAGAATACATTATTGAGCCTTGAGTTGGGCAACTTTAATAAATTGACTTCAATGAATGAGTATTAGAGATTGGATTTCATTCTGAATACTTGCTGTGAGCCAGATTGGAATGACATATAAAAGAATGTGACTATCTGTTGTTCAGAAGTAGGACATTCCATTTCTATCATGGTTATATAATTGGGCAACAATGAAAATGAGTGCCTTCAGCTGTACATTATAATAGAAACTGTTTACGAACATACGAACATATGAATTAGGAGCAGGAGTAGACCACTCGACCCTTCAAGCCTGCTCCGCCATTCAACAAGTTCATGGCCAAACTGATTACTTCACATTTCCACTTACCCCCGATCACTTCCATCCCTTGCTTATCAACAATCTATCTACCTCTGCCTTAAAAATATTCAAAGACTCTGCTTCCAACGCCTTTTGAGGAAGAGAATTCCAAAGAATCACGACCCTCTGAGAGAAAGAATTTCTCCTCATCTCTGTCTTAAATGGGCGACCCCCTTATTTTTAAACAGTGACTCCTAGTTCGAGATTCTCCCACAAGGGGAAACATCCTTTCCACATCCACCCTGTCATGACCCCTCAGGATCATAATATATGTTTCAATCAAGTCACCTCTCACTCGTCTAAATTCCAGCGGATACAAGTCTAGCCTGTCCAATCTTTCCTTGTAAAACAGCCTGCCCATTCCAGGTATTAGTCTAGTAAACCTTCTCTGTACTGCCTCCAGTGCATTTATATCCTTCCTTAAATAAGGAGACCAGTACTGTTCACAGTACTCCAGATGTGGTCTCACCAATGCCCTGTATAGCTGAAGCATAACCTCCCTACTTTTGTATATAATTCCCCTCATAATAGGGCGGCACAGTGGCGCAGTGGTTAGCACCGCAGCCTCACAGCTCCAGCGACCCGGGTTCAATTCTGGGTACTGCCTGTGTGGAGTTTGCAAGTTCTCCCTGTGTCTGCGTGGGTTTTCTCCGGGTGCTCCGGTTTCCTCCCACAGCCAAAAGACTTGCAGGTTGGTAGGTAAATTGGCCATTATAAATTGCCCCGAGTATAGGTAGGTGGTAGGGAAATATAGGGACAGGTGGGGATGTGATAGGAATGTGGGATTAGTGTAGGATTAGTATAAAATGGGTGGTTGATGGTTGGCACAGACTCGATGGGCCAAAGGGCCTGTTTCAGTGCTGTATCTCTAAAACAAAAACAAAAAACAAAATAATAAACGATAACATTCTATTAGCTTTCCTAATTATGTGCTGTACCTGCATATACTAACCTTTTGCGATTCATGCACAAGGGCACCCAAATCCTTTTGCATCTCAGAGCTCTTCAATCTCTCTCCATTTAGATAATATGCTTTTTTTAAAAATTCTTCCCGCCAAAGTGGACAATTTCACACTTTCCCACATTATACTCCATTTGCCACTCACTTAACCTATCTATATCCCTTTGTAGCCCCCTTATGTCATCTTCACAAGTTACTTTCCTACCTATCTTTGTGTCATCGGCAAATTTAGCAAGCATACCTTCAGTCCCTCCATCTAAGTCATTTCTATAAATTGTAAAAAGTTGAGGCCCCAGCACAGATCCCTGTGGCAGACCACTCGTTACATCTTGCCAACCAGAAAATGACCCATTTATGCCTACTCTCTGTTTCCTGTTAGGTAGCCAATCTTCTATCCAACCTTTCAGCTGTGATGCACTGCACAATTGATTATTATTGTAAAATCGAGGCCCACTAAGCTCTAGCGATTGTGCTGTATCACCTCTTGTTTTGAATGGATCTTACATTTCTTTCTGCATGAATGATTTTAGCCTTTCTGTAGCATGTAGCTCTTTTGCTATTATTTCCTTTGATCACATAACTGAAATGTCAGAAAGGAATGTGGAGAGAATAGTTTGGGTTCCAATGCTCCTCAGTTTATGAAAAGTACTTACATTATTTTGCATGGAAGGAGATGAGATTTAAACATTAGAACGGAAAGACAAATTTTTCTGTTGTGTGTCTGAGAAACATCTGTTGCAGAGGATCAGGTGTTTTGGACAGGTTAACAATATAGATGTTGAGAGATAATAACACAGATTCATACAGCCAGCAGTTATGAAACATAAAGAGCTGCTATCAACATCGATCTGAAGCATTTTAGGAACAATTATTCGATGAGTGGAAGTCTGGAGGGCAATAATTTTGTAACAACAAGCACAAATTAAACAGCTTATGAAAGCATATTGACCCCAAAACATGACCTCGGAAAAGTGGAACTAGGTTTGATAGTTTGATTAGATTAGATTAGAGATACAGCACTGAAACAGGCCCTTCGGCCCACCGAGTCTGTGCCGAACATCAACCACCCATTTATACTAATCCTACACTAATCCCATATTCTGACCAAACATCCCCACCTGTCCCTATATTTCCCTACCACCTACCTATACTAGTGACAATTTATAATGGCCAATTTACCTATCAACCTGCAAGTCTTTTGGCTTGTGGGAGGAAACCGGAGCACCCGGAGAAAACCCACGCAGACACAGGGAGAACTTGCAAACTCCACACAGGCAGTACCCGGAATCGAACCCGGGACCCTGGAGCTGTGAGGCTGCGGTGCTAACCACTGCACCACTGTGCCGCCCTAATAATTTGATAATGATGCAGAACAGAGCATGGATTTGCTTGTGTTATATAGTGAACAAAGCATTTATTTCAAAGCTCATTCTTCTGTTGCATCCCAATATTCTTTTTCTTTTGGGCCTCCTTATCTCGAGAGACAATGGATACGCGCCTGGAGGTGGTCAGTGGTTTGTGAAGCAGCGCCTGGAGTGGCTATAAAGGCCAATTCTGGAGTGACAGGCTCTTCCACAGGTGCTGCAGAGAAATTTGTTTGTTGGGGCTGTTGCACAGTTGGCTCTCCCCTTGCGCCTCTGTCTTTTTTCCTGCCAACTACTAAGTCTCTTCGACTCGCCACAATTTAGCCCTGTCTTTATGGCTGCCCGCCAGCTCTGGCGAATGCTGGCAACTGACTCCCACGACTTGTGATCAATGTCACACGATTTCATGTCTTTTCATGCATCCCAATAACAACCAAATCTTTAGTGTACACTGAACATCCTTCTAAATAATAATGTGTCTGTCAGAAAAAGAGTTGGGATGTAGAAGAACTAGATTGTAATAGATACAATAGAAAACACAAAAGGCTGAAGTGTGCCAGGGCCCAAAGCACATTATAGATATGTGCAATGATAGAGTGTTCAGTATGGATAGTGGAGAAATAAATGTACTGTGGAAGGAAATTTCATTGTATCATAACTGACCTTAATTGAGCATTATAACCTTTAGATTTATTTAACATTTGGAGTCACCGTATCACAATTTACTTAGAATATATTAATTTATGATGCATTCTGATGATGACTATTTTCAAGGTTAGGAAATAATATGAAACTTGAAACTTGAACACAGCAGTATGTTAGATAAGAGTTGCTGGTGAAAGCAGCATCTCTGGTTGAACAGAAGATTTTTATAGCTGAAAGAACAGCCAACAGTGATAGACCAAACGGCTTCAGAAATAAACTAGTATTGAGGTTAGTGGTGGGCCCATGCAGCAATGTAAATCATTTTTTTCAATCATTCATGAGATGTGAACATTTCTGGAAAGGCCTGCATTTATTGACCATCCCTAATTGCCCTTGAGAGGGTGGTGGTGATGAGCCACCTTCTTGAACCGCTGCAGTCCTTATGGTGTAGGTACACCCACAGTGCTGTTAAAGAGGGAGTTCCAGGATTTTGACCAAGTGACAGTAAAGGAACAACAATAAAGTTCCATGTCAGGATGGTGTGTGACTTGAAGGAAAACTTGCAGGTGGTGGTATTCTCATGCGTCTGCTACTTTTGTTCTTATAGGTGGTAGAGGTCGCAGGTTTGGGACATGCTGTCAAAGGAAACTTGATGAGTTGCTGCAGTGCATCTTGTAGATAGTACACACTGCACCAGTGGAAGCAGTGAATGTTTAAAGTGGTAATGATGTGCTGATCAAACTGGCTGTATTGTCCTGCAGACATCATTGAGGTAGCATGGAGATGGTTTCAGTTTTTCCAAATTTACTTGAAATCCAAACATATTTAGTATGAAATTTAATTTAGCTACAATTTCAATTCAGTGGCGTTAACTTTTGTTCAGCAATTATGAAACTATATTTTCATTTTATTTTTTTATTTTATTTAGAGATACAGCACTGAAACAGGCCCTTCGGCCCACCGAGTCTGTGCCGACCAACAACCACCCATTTATACTAACCCTACAGTAATCCCATATTCCCTATCACCTACCTACACTAGGGGCAATTTACAATGGCCAATTTACCTATCACCTGCAAGTCTTTGGCTGTGGGAGGAAACCGGAGCACCCGGGGAAACCCACGCAGACACAGGGAGAACTTGCAAACTCCACACAGGCAGTACCCAGAATCGAACCTGGGTCCCTGGAGCTGTGAGGCTGCGGTGCTAACCACTGCGCCACTGTGGCTGCAGAGAGCAATTGAATAGAAGGTTTGAGGAGGAACATAATCCAGTGATATATTTTTAGACTTCAGTGTTAAATTTCCTAAGGTTATTTCGTATAAGCTTTGATAATTTAATCATAACTGACTCATAATAAATTAGTTAAATCAGCAAGTTAATAAAATAGCAGAGAGAGCAATTTCTATTCTTTATTTAATAATAATTTGACAGCTTTATTGCAGCCTCAGGGAAAACAGGATTTGTTGAACCTGAAGCTGTTCTTCTACCATGTTAATTAATTATTCACAGCTCAGAAAGCTTTTTGGATATTAGTTATAAATTCCCACAATATATTGCAATTTTTGGATTCCTTTAAATCATCAAGTGCAGTTTTGGAATGTAAAAACGCAACGGCACAATATATCTGATCAGCCAATGAATGCATATGTGGTTGCAGGGTCATTCAATTGAAACGAATAAAACTGTGGGACGAAAACTATTTTATTTGATGGTGTCTTAGTATATCCTTGTTGATAATAGCCTAGTACAATAATAGATTAGAGACATTGGTCACTTGATATCCCTTGCCAAAAAGCAGTAGTAATCAAAGACTATGGTCTGAATTTTACCAGCCCCTCGATGCCGCTGGTCGCAGCACAGGGGTTGGTAAAGTGCTGCGGGGAGAGGCCCACCTTGACCCATAACATCAAGAAGGGCCCGGCGCATATTACTGGTGGAGGCGGGACCTCATTGCGGTCCCCCCCTCCCCCCCACCACATGGCGACGGCACCACAATTAGCATACGGTAAACGGTACTTACCTTTGCTGATTATGCAGCCTGCTGCCTCTCCATTGACACTTCCTGATTTTTCCATGCATAGGCAGCCGTCATGTTCCATCCCGTTCACGATTGGAAAAGCCGGCGGGTCCATAGAGACAGAAGGTTACGCGGCAAAAGGTAAGTTTCTTTTCAGGGGCCTCACTCTGCATACCTAAAGGGAGGAGGGAGGGGGGATTATTGGGGTCTCACTCTGCATACTGGAAGGGAGGGCGAAGGAAAAACAGGGGACTCACTCTGCACTCTTAAAGGGAGGACGGAGGGGGGATACACGGGGGACTCACTCTGCACTCTTAAAGAGAGGAGGGAGGGGGGATACACAGGGGTCTCACTGCATTCTTAGTGGGAAGGGGTCTGGGATTACTGGTGGGAAAGCTCTGCAGGCATGAAGGGAGGTACTGTGTAGCACCCCCTGTTAACAGTGTGTGCTGTGTGTTTGTTCGTGTTTGTGAGGGAGCAATGGCACACTAGGCACCTTGTGTGTGGGGAGGGTGCCAGAAAGAGCAGCAGCATTAAGGTTATATGGATGGTGGGGGCAGTCGATTCAGCTGGTCAGATCTTGATGTGGTCATGCTGTACCACTCTGAGTGTTGTCTAAGATGGGCAATGCCATGGCAGGCCACATAGTTGATCCAGGAAAGCAGCCGATGTACCCGTCAACACCAATCTCTGCCCTGTTAGGAACCTTCAACTACATGAAGGTCTCAACATTATTTATCACATGGAAATAGGTATGACTCATCCTACATTGTGTGATCCTCTGCTCCTGAGGATCGGTATGCATAACAGGCAATATCAACAGGCAGGTGCAATCCATGTTGAGGCCCCTGGTCATGAGCAGCAGCCCCCAAGGAGAGCTTGCCATTACGTATGCCATGCATCTACAGGCCCCACATGA
Source organism: Heterodontus francisci (assembly GCF_036365525.1). NCBI lineage: Eukaryota > Metazoa > Chordata > Chondrichthyes > Heterodontiformes > Heterodontidae > Heterodontus > Heterodontus francisci. The sequence continues at coordinate 110,580,775 of NC_090376.1, forward strand.
CATGCCATCGGATATCAGAGCACCAGTGTCAGAGGCGATTGCGCATGTAGAGAGGGTGGTGACATGTCTCTGTGCCCTGCTCAAGGATGACTTGCAGCCCATGGGCTCCAGTGGAAATCCCATGCTTTTGTTCCTCATAATGGCAGCAGTTCTCAAACCTGATGCCTCTGCACCTTTTTAGGGGCCCACCAGAGACCTTTGTGGGGTCACACAGTCAGCAGTGCACCGCTGCATCAGGGAGGTCACCAATGCCCCGCACCAGAGGGCCAGTGAGTATGTCCGCTTCAGGACAGACTCTCACAGTCAGGCCCAGAGGTCCATTGGTTTTGACACCATTGCCGGAGAACCATAGGTTGTAATGTCCATAGACTGCACTCATGTAGCCATCAGGCCTCCCGCCAGGCTACCACCTGCAGACGTCACATTAAAGGAGCCTTCTCAATCTAGGTGAAGCTGGTATGTGATCACCGCAGATGCTTGCTTCGAATGTGTGACAGCTTCTCAGGCAAGTTGCCATGACACCTGTATCTTGCAAGTCCTGGCTGCCACCGCTGTTCACTGAATGGCTCAGATGGAGGGGTGGCTTCTTGGAGATAAGGGCTATCCTTTGCAAACATGGCTCCCGACATCAGTGAGAGACTCCACCACTGCTGTAGAGGAGAGATACAACGCCAGCCACTAAGCTACATGAGCCACCATTGTACAGGAGATCGGCATGCTGAAAGACCGCCTCCAATGCCTGTATGGATAGGGTGATGCCCTGTATTACGGGCCGAATAGGCCAGTTCCTTCCTTTGCTGCTCTGCACAACTAGGCATCCAATAAGGGCCAGGCCTGGCATGATGAGGAGTGACGTCAGCAGGATTCCTCCTTGGACTATGATGACGCTGAGGACCTACAACATGAAAGATGCATGGGAGGGAAGGTGGCACCCGGGCTCTGCATGTAGGGCTAGCAGTGAGCTAGGGATGCACGGCAGTGGCTGATCTGCTCCATAGGAACCGACATGAGCTCTGCAAGCCACACATCACCCTTGCTCACCTGCTTTGCACCAGTCCACATCTGCAGCATCTCTGTGTAAACCATTCGAGGCAGCAGCTGACTGAGCCAATATCCATGTCACAGCATCTGTGGAGCTGCTCATGAGTAATGGTGGCATAGCACTGATGTTATTGCATACATTGGCTCTCCTGAAGGGCCAATGGTGCAAAGTGATATGACATTGGTGCTACATGCTGGCACACATCATTTGCACAGAGGAAAGGACACACATGTTGGTGAGGAACATTTAGTCAAAGAAGTATTTACATCGCTGTGACACTCGTGCATTCCCATTTGTGTCAGTGTGTTCTCTGTAAGCCTTTGTAATACCTTTTATGGTCTATTTAAGTCTCACGTCCTGGAATGTGCAAATTTATGATTATTCACCCAGATGCGGCACGCCTACAAGAAGGAACGTCACAACTGAGTGGGAGAAGAGGATCGCAACTTCACAGGACACTGGGACACAGCAGGGTAAGTATGTGGCAGCAAAGCAGAAAGTTCTGGGGGTCACTCAGCATGTCAGGCACCATCTGTGGACAGAGAAGCAGAGTTAACTTTCAGGTCTGTGCACTTGGAAAACTTAACTCTGCTTCTCTCTCCACAGATGCTGCTTGACCTGCTCGATTTCTGCAGCATTTTCTTCTTTGCTGTCAGATTGACAGCAGCCCCACTCTTCAGCAGTCAGGTAAGTCAGCTGTCGGGAAGCAGGTGCTAAGGTGCTTAAAATAGGGCCCCAGCACCTGCTGCACAACTGTCAAAAACTCTCGCTGCGTGAATGTTCTGCCTCTCCCCACGTAATATGGGGTGGGGGGGGGGGGGGGTGGTGCGCGGCCTCTATGGAAATGAGCCCCCGCGATTAATATCGCTCAGTGGTGGCTGACAAATGCGGGCATGCTGCTGAGTTCAAAGGGCGTCACCGTGGAGCGCGGCATCCCAGTAAAATTCAGCCCTATAAGATGCTGTTGAAGAAACTTAACTAGGAATACTTCAAGTTAAATTATTTTGTCTTTGTAACCTTTCAGTTGATGTCAACAAGCTGTATCTCTGATAGCAAAGTACAAATACCCCAGGATTCTTGTGCTTTTGTGTCAGCCACTTACAAAATCTTGGTTTACTGTGTTTGAATGATTTTGGGGTTTGTTTTTTGGAATAACTTGTGTCTGAGGAATGTTATTGATTATTTTCTACAATGAATAGAGCAGCCATCACAACAAGTAATGGTCTGGTGTTTAACTTAAAAAGGTTAAATGTTGAAAAGCACACCCTATTCCGAATTGTTTAACCATCCTTTTTCAAAGTATTCCTGTTAATTCTTTGTTTTTCTCCAGGGAAAACTCACACTTAAAATAAATAGGTCAGATGCCATTAAATAAATAGTAATAGAAGTATAAGTTCTTGTCAAACATTTAGAAAAGAGTTGGAGAATTGAAGATGATCTAGAAGGATACATATGCAACCCAGTAAATTAACTCAAATTTTAAAAAAAAGCACAGTACAGTTAAATGCCAATAGCAAAATTTGACAAGTGCCCAATCTTGTTACTTTGACTCTTCTTGCATTGAAAAACCATCATATTGCATTTTGCTGTGACTATATAATATCATCAGAATTATTCTCAAATATAGAGCAGCACAATGTTAACTTATTTTGACTAATATCTGTCTATGGCTTATGCCTGATTTTAGAAACAAAGTAGTAAACATATCTTATTTGAAACAGACTGTTTCTGTTTTGTTTTAAAAAAAAGACAGCTGTTCACAGAAACTCAAAAGGCAAACAGTGCAGCCTTGCTGACATGTTCCTTTGTTGCTGTGTTGCTGTGGTGATTTCAAACCATTGAATGAACTTCATGATGGAGACAGTAAGACGAGCAAGCAAAATTGAATCAGCAGTGCAAAGGAATATAAGAACTTTATTCGAACCATATATTGAATAAAATACCTGGTAGGGAATAATACTTTCTTAAACTAATTTTAAGGCAATGTAATAACAACTGCAATAAATTATTAAATTATTTAATGTGTGGCATTCTTGCTAGCTCTGTTATTTTCTGTGTGTGACTACCTATGTTATTTCACTGGATATAGCTTTTCACAGTTTCTGTCTGTGGTTCAAGCAGAGGAAGAAACATTTAATGTGATTAAGAATTACCCAAGAATCTGTTTCAATTTGTGAACTTCAACTTCTTAATAATTACTTGAAGAATACATTGGTAAAATGTAAAACTGTGTTTGCTTAACAATGAGTTACGAGATATAACTGAATGATTCAAATACTGCTCGGGTCTAAAATGCAATAATTTATTAGTAATAACTGAGCCTTGAGAGTGGGTTTAAAAGCATAAATGTGTTACTTAAAACAGGAAAAAAAGTTGCAGAAATTTAAAAAATGTGATCACTCATCATTGTTGAGACTCCATAATCTGAGCTGCTGAATGAGACCAGTGGGAAGGTATTTTGAATCCCTGTGATATAAGCAGCTTTTTCTAATGTAAGCATGGTGGACTGTTTTTATTCATTCATGGGATGTGGGCATCGCTGGCCAGGCCAGCATTTATTGCCCATCCCTAATTGCCCTTGAGAAGGTGGTGGTGAGCTGCCTTCTTGAACAGCTGCAGTCCTTGAGGTGTAGGTACACCCACAGTGCTGCTAAGAAGGGAGTTCCAAGATTTTGACAGTGAAGGAACGGTGATATAGTTCCAAGTCAGGATGGTGTGTGGCTTGGATGGGAACTTGCAGGTGGTGGTGTTCCCAGGCATCTGTTGCCCTTGTCCTTCTAGGTGGTAGACGTCGTGGGTTTGGAAGATGCTGTTCGAAGGAGTCTTGGTGAATTGCTGCAGTGCATTTTGTAGATGGTACACACTGCTGCCACTGTGCGTCGGTGGTAGAGGGAGTGAATGTTGAAGCTGGTGGATGGGGTGCCAATCAAGCAGGCTTTTTTGTCCTGGATGGTGTTGAGCTTTGTGAGTGTTGTTGGAGCTGCACCCATCCAGGCAAGTGAAGAGAATTCCATCACACTCCTGTCTTGTGCCTTGTAGTTGGTGGACAGGCTTTAGGGAGTCAGGAGGTGAGTTACTCGCTGCAGAATTCCCAGCCTCTGACCTGCTCTTTTAGACACAGCATTTATGTGGCTGGTCCAGTTCAGTTTCTGGTCAATGGTGACCCTGAGGATGTTGATAGAGGGGCATTCAGCGATGGTAATGCCATTGAATGTCAAGGGTTAGATTCTCTCTTGTTTGAGATGGTCATTGCCTGGCACTTGCATGGAGCGAATGTTACTTGTCACATATCAGCCCAAGCCTGGATGTTTTCCAGGTCTTGCTGCATCAGTATCATTCAGTATCTGGGGAGTCACAAAAGGTGCTGAACATTGTGCAATCATCAGCGAACATCACCACTTCTGACCTTATGATGGAGGGAAGGTCATTGATGAAGCAGCTGAAGATACTTCGGCCTTGTACACAATCCTGAGGAACTCCTGCCATGATGTCCTGGGACTGCGATGATTGGCCTCCAACAACCACAACCATTCTCCTTTGTGCAAGGTATGATTCCAACCAGCCGAGAGTTTTCCCGCTGATTCCCATTGACTCCAGTTTTGCTTGGGATCACTCTCACCTCACCTCTGGAGTTCAGCTCTTTTGTCCATGTTTGGACTAAGGCTGTAATGAGGTCAGGAGCTGAGTGGTCCTGGCGGAACCCAAACTGAGCATTAGTGAGCAGGTTATTGCTGAGCAAGTGCCGTTTGATAGCACTGTCAACGACCCTTTCCATCACTTTGCTGATGATTGAGAGTAGATTGATAGGGGGAATAATTGGCTGGGTTGGATTTGTCCTGCTTTTTGTGTACAGGACTTACTTGGGCAATTTTCCACATTGCAGGGTAGATGCCAGTGTTGTAGCTGTACTGGAACAGCTTGGCTAGGAGCGCGGCAGGTTCTGAAGCACAGGTCTTGCACCACTATTTATCAGGTAGAATGTTCTTACACATTTTGGGATGAAAATTGTTTATCATTTGCAAAAAAATATGCTTCATTTGTTACCCTTCACATATCAGAGTTGTTTGTTGACAGTGAAGATTCAGTGTCTCATTAATACATTTTATGCCATTATGTCTATCATGGGATTTTCTATTTTTCAATATGGTTATTGCTTTAGTTCCCTCTCCCAGTTATTAGCAGGAATTTTTTGGCTTCTGCCCAAATATTTGGAAAAGCTATTGCACTTGTCAAAAGTTTACTGCAATCTTCAAAACTTTACTGTAGTTGTCAGAACTTAATTGCACCCAACAAAACTTTTCTACATTTGGGTGAATTTTGCTACTCTCTTCTACTTGTTTCCATTTTGATTGTTGTGATCAAATCCAATGTTGATGTGTTTGAGCAGATTCTGAAAGTTTGTAGGTCAGTAACGGTGCCTTTCTGGTACCTAATGGTAATTATCTATACCAAGTGTCTTTAGCACACCATTATTTCAATGATTTATGAACATAAGAAATTAAGAAATAGGAGCATGAGTAAGCCATACAGCCCCTGGAACCTGCCATGCCACTCAATAAGATCATGGCTGAACTTTGACATCAGCTCAATCTTCCCGCACTATCCCCATATCCCTTGATTCCCTTCGTGCCCAAACATTTATTGATCTCAGTCTTGAATACACTCATCAACTAGCCACAATATTCTGATCTAGATATGTATTTGTAAATGGAATAGTGTAGGTCAGATGATCGGTGCAACATCGAGGGCCGAAGGGCCTGTACTGCGCTGTAATATTCTAATTCTAATTCTAATTCTAATTCTAATTCTAATTCTAATTCATCATTTCAGTTGATCAATTTTTTCAACTTTTATGTTAAATGAACCATTTGAGTAGAGGCAAACCACTTCAGAGTAGATGGTGATTGACAATGAGGAGATTTGGATTGGACAATATGTGCTGCCAAAGGGCTAAAAGAATTACTTCATGATCACAAGAATAGGATATATTCTGCAGTAATACAAGAATTCACTATCATGAGTGAGGGTATCAATTTGATTGTCGGTTTCATTGGGGAGCACAGCAGCACTAATAATTTTGACCATCAGGCATCCCCACAATCTTCCCAGAAGAGTGTGATATAGAAGAGGAAGACAGGCTTCAAAAGACAGATGCTTCTGTGCCTTTGGATCCAGTACAAATATCACAATCAGCATGTGTGCATGTTCTTCAACATCATCTTCCTACAATGCACTCATGCAGAATAAAGCACCTTATAATCTGCCCTAAGAACATGTCTCAGCCCCAACAACAAAGAATTATCTCCTTATTGTACTAGTGCCATCCTTTTAAATTTTCCACACCTACTATTCTGTTACCTTCTCATTTGCAAATCTTGTGAATTGTGGGGTTTCTCAGTGCATTTCATATGTTAGTAGTGAATCTACCCTGGCCTTGATGATGATTACTTGAAGGAAATGATGTGTCTTTTCGCTGTGTTTGTTTTAGCAGGCAGAGGGAGGTTACATTGGCACCTTTGGAGCAGGTAAGAACATTAGGTGTTTTTGTAATTTCTTTTAGTGGTTACGGCACTGTCTCAGGAACAAGTTTGCCTTCTTGTTGTTCTGCGTCATTAAAGTACTCTCACAGCGCTGTTAGGTAGGGAGTTCCAGGATTTTGACCCAGCAACGATGAAACATTGATATAAAAGCAAAATACTGCGGATGCTGGAAATCTGAAACAAAAACAAGAAATGCTGGATTCACTCAGCAGGTCTGGCAACATCTGTGGAAAGAGAAGCAGAGTTAACGTTTCGGGTCAGTGACCCTTCTTCGGAACACTGATTCGGAAACATTGATGATGTATTTCCAAGTCAGGATGGTGTGTGACTTCGAGGGGAAATTGCAGGTGGTCGTGTTCCCATGCACTTGCTTCCCTTGATGCTGGTAAAAGAAAAGAAAGACTTGACTTACATAACACCTCTCATGACATCAGGGGATCCCAAAATGCTTTACAGCCAATGAAGTACTTTTGAAGTGTAGTCATCGTTGTAATATTGGAAACATGGCAGTCAATTTGCTCTCAGCAATCTCCCACAAACAGCAATGTGATAATGACCAGATAATGGATCTGTTATGTCCATCAAAGGGCAGATAGGAACTCTGTTTAACCTTCCATCCAAAAACAGCACCTCTGACTTGATGTGTCAATTTATATTGGCTCCCTCTAGTGGCTAGGGGTGCACACCCACACAGATGCAGGAGATGATGAAGGCTTTCAGAGTGAAGCACATTAGAGTGCTGAAACCTGTGCTGCCTTTTGTGTCAACCAAACCAAACTAAGCATGATGTCAGAAGTGCTGGATTTCATCGCAAATCTGAAAGTTTAGGATTTTGCTGACGTGTTGGGAGTAGACTTATAGCGGCCTGAGAGATTTGCATCCTCTCCTTGCCAGAGTAATGAGTACTATCTGAGTGACTTGATCATAGTCCTGTTCGGTCAAAATAGCATATTGCCAGATTCCAACACCACATCCCATGTTATTTAAAGGTAAACTGAAAGTTTTAAAGAATCCTTGCAAGGTTATCTAGTGGCTACAGAACTGGATAAGAAGCCAAAGACAATCCAGGTAGCTACCCTGACAGCTGTAATGGGTCAGGAGTGCAAAAAGAGGTTGAGCACACTTGGAATGAGTGAGGATGGTGCAAAAGAACCAAGCAAGATAATTGATAAATTATCTGAACATTTTGTCCTGCAAGGAATGTTTTGCGTGAAAGATACATTTTTCATAGTGCCAGCCAGCTGCTGAGAGTGTTGACCAGTTTGAGGTCGGTTGATACAATTAGCTGAGCTCTGCAAGTTTGGTACACTAATGAAGAAATGTTGATAGGCTGGTGCTCGACTGTCAGGATAAACAGGTTCAAGCCAGATTGCTGAGAGAGCAGGATACAGTATGTGACCTCAAGAAGGCGATTGCAGTCCTTGAACTTAGTGAGGCTGCTCATGAGCAACTCAAAGTTGTCGGAGGGCAAGAAGGGGTGCACTATAGCCTTCCGAGCAAAGGACAAGGTCAGGAAACTCCTCAAAGCAGACCTACAGCATGAAGGAATATTAGCAAAAGACATCACACAGCCAAAGATCCACACAAAGAAGCCACAAGGTTTCCAACATGTGGCCCTAATATAGAAGTCATGGAAAAGGACAAGAAAAATATCCGGCATATGGAAATGTCTGCAGGAAATGTGACAAGGCGACAAATTTCCAGGCTGTCTGCAAAAGGAAAGCTCCAGAACGACATCAAGTACAGGATGATAATGACATGTCAGACTCAGAGGATGTGACATATGCTATGGAGGAATTCAGAGCTCTCCAAATTCATGATGAAGGAAGTAAATTGACCATGCCAATACTTTGCGGCAATCAAGTGATAGAGTGCCAAGTTGATACAGGAGCAACATGCAATGTCATTTCATTCAGGCAGTTGTGTGAGATTGACAAGACAAGGCTTAGACCTAGCAAGACAAAGATTAGACTTTATGATGGAACTACTGTTCCTGTAAGGGGAGAGCATGATCTTTACTGTCAACATGAGGGTCATGTGACTGTTATGACCAAAGTGGTAGCAATGCACTGTCAATTCAGTCCCATCACTCCACAGGTTACAGAGTCTTATTAAAGTTTTCCCCATCCAACAGGAAAGCAGCCAAATTAAACACTTTAGTAACCCCCGGAATAAAACAGACGAAACTAGGTATCTTTAGACAACAACAAATTAACTATTTATTAAAAAATTAAATCTTTAACACTAATAAGATAAACCCATGTCTAAAGATCTTATATCTTCTTATTTTAACCTAACTCCCCCATTCACACACATACACTTAAAAATCAATGGTTAACTGGTTTCTTTTTTTTTAAATGATGTTTTAAAAATTAGCTTTTTCTTAAGAATAAATAACTGGGTTGTTAGTCTTTGAGGGTTACGTTCCTGATGGGTGAGGTATCCTAGTGTAAGAATAATCAAATGCCACTCGAAGTCTCCACACAGATTCGATGAAACAGTCCTTCAATCAATAGGCATGTAAACAGTTTAGCTGTAGCAGGCATCACACAGTTCTTTCAACGATGAGCAAAGCAATAGGTCTATTTGAATTTTTAAAAATTGGCAGTCTTTTGGTAAAAACTTTACTGCGAATTCCATAAAACACTATCAGTCAAGAGAGAGTCAATCTTGAAGCAAAAACACTTAGATTGGAAGTAAAGAAAAAGGAATTTTGCTACCTCCAGCAATACAAATGGTCTCTTCAAAGGGTTTTTCTCCTCCTGAGGTAATTAATATGGCCTGTCACTCATTGTAGAATTTCTGCTGAGAGAAATAGACAGCTCTTTCTTTCAGTAAACACGCTTCGCTGTTGTCTCTCAAAACTGGTTTTAGCTGGTTTTTACACAGTTAAATTGAAACATTATACCATGCGACCACTCCACTCTCCTGCTGTCGCCTAGGTAACAAGTGCAGCTGTGGTACACTGCTCTCAGAAATCTAATACTTCTCTCTCTGTCTTAAAGGTATACTGTTTTTAAACAGAGGAGAAAAAAATACAGTTCTGTGACAGCACAAAGTCACTTTCAAGGTAGTAGATGTGCAACAGATGTCCCTTTCAGTCAGGAAAAACATCAGTTCAGATGGGAATGATTATGATTGACACCCCAAAGATCTGGAACAAAGTTAACCAGATGGGAGTAGAGAAGACTACACATGATGTTGATGACATCAACAAGTATGCTAATGTTGTCAAAGGTTTAGGCTGCCTTCTCGGAGAGTATCACCGAGACATAGATGTCGCAGTACCTCCAGTGCAGCATGTAGCTCGTAAAGTAGATATTCACATGAAGCAGGAACTGATGCAGAAGCTGCGTGAACATGAAGAATGGGGAATCCTTGTCAAAGTTACACAACCAATAGAATGGATTAGCAGTGCAGTCATTGTGAAGAAGCCAAACAAATTTCAAATCCGCATTGACCCAAGGGACTTGAGTGAAACTCTGAAGCATCTGCACTACACTATTCCCACTGTGGATGATATCTTACTGAGGCTATCCAAAGCTTGTGACTTGTCAGTTCTTGATGCTAAAGAAAGGTTTTGACAAGTGAAACTAAATGAGGAGAGCAGTCTTCTCACAACATTTGCTACACCCTACAGCTGTTTCAGATGGACACGTATGCCGTTTGGGATATCAACAGCCCCGGAAGAGTTTCAATGATGCCAGCATGAAATTATTGAAGACTTAGATGGTGTTGATGTCATAGCTGATGATTTTAGTGGTGACACCCACCAGGAAGCAGTAGCAGAACATGACGGAAACTTAGCCAAGTTCCCACAGAGAGCAAGAGAAGTCAACTTGAAGTTGAACAGAAAGAAGTTTCAACTTTGTCTCTCATCAGTGCCTTATATGGGACCGCTACTGATAGGCGATGGCCTATGCACAGATCCAGACAAAATAAAGGCCAACATGGAGATGCTAACCCCTAAAGAAAAGGAGACAGTGTAGCATCTTCTTGGCTGTGTTACATACCTGGCAAAGCTCCTACTCAGAGAGTCCCATGTTACAGAGCCGCTAAGAAGATTGACAAATAAATATGTTCACTTTGAGTGACTAAAACACCATGCTCAAAAACTACATGAGCTCAAACAACTTCTCACACAAGCTCCAGTGTTGAAGTACTACAGCTTCCATGAAGAGTGACAATCCAATGTGATGCATTAGAGAAAGGACTTGAAGCCACGCTTCTTCAGAGTGGCCAGCCGGTTACCTTTGCCTCACAAGCCTTGAACAAAGCAGGGGGAGGCAGTGGTGTAGTGGTAATGTCACTAGACTAGTAACCCAGAGAACCAGGCTACTGCTCTGGGGACATGGGTTCAAATCCAAACATGGACGATGGTGAAATTTGAATTCAATTAATTTTCAATTAAAAAGCTAATCTAATAGTGTCCATGAAACCACTATCAGGTGTTGTGAAAAACCCATCTGGTTCACTAATGTCCTTGAGGGAGGGAAATCTGTTGTCCTTACCTGGTCTTGCCTACATGTGACTCCAGAATCACAGCAATGGCAATCAAACAGGAAGGCAGATTAATATCTGAAGGGCTATAAACTGAGAGAGGGGAATCTGCAGCGAGACCTGGGTGTTCTCATACACCAGTGGCTGAAGGTAAGCATGCAGGTCCAACAGGTGGTAAAAACAACAAATGGTATGTTGGCCTTCATAGCGAGAGGATTCGAGTACAGGGGCAGGGATGTCTTGTTGCAACTGTACAGGGACTTGGTGTCCCACACCTGGAATATTGTGTGCAGTTTTGGTCTCCTTATCTGAGGAAGGATGTTCTTGCTACAGAGGGAGTGCAGCAAAGGTTTACCAGACTGATTCCTGGGATGGCGGGACTGACGTATGAGTAGCGATTGAGTCGGTTAGGATTATATTCGCTGTTCAGAAGAGTGATGGGGGATCATTGAAACCTATAAAATTCTAACAGGACTTGACAGGGTAGATGCAGGAAAGATGTTCCCGATGGTGGGGGAGTCCAGAACCAGAGGTCATAGTCTAAAGATACAGGGTAAACCTTTCAGGACTGAGATGAGGAGAAATTACTTCACCCAAAGAGTGGTGAGCCTGTGGAATTCATTACCACTGAAAGCAGCTGAGGCCAAAATATTGTTTGTTTTCAAGAAGGAGTTAGATATAGCTCTTGGGGTGAAAGGGATCAAAGGATATGGGGGGAAAGCGGGAACAGGTTACTGAGTTGGATGATCAGCCATGATCATAATGAATGGTGGAGCAGGCTTGAAGGGCCGAATGGCCTACTCCTGCTCCTATTTTATATGTTTCTTTGTTTCTATTTGTCTCACCAATGCTTTCTACAATTGTAGCAAGACTTCTCGACTTTTATCCTCCATGTTGTATGAATGCCCACATTGACAACATGCCTGCAAACCCAGGACAGGCAAGGATGAAATCCACATCCCCAGAAGGTTACTGTAACTAGATCTGGAAGGGTTGTCAAACCACCAAAATGATATATAGACTCTTCAGCCTCTATATTTGTAAATTTCACAATCTCTATCCATATGTAAATAATTTTGATGTTATCTAATTTTATATATTTTTACTTTTAGCATACAAGACTTATCTTTGGAAAGAAGGGGAAGTTTTGTGATTGCCTTTAAGAGTGATGCCCCTTTAAAATCTTAGTATGCTAATGAGCTAAATACTAGGATGCAGTCATGTGACTCAGAGCCAGAGTCACTCTGCAGCTGTAATATCCAGAGGCAGGTTCTGTTTAATAAGTAGCTCTGTACTGTATATAATTTAGTTGTAATAAACCTGTTTGAGATCTTCAACATAACAATGCAGAATGGAATTCTTTACAAGAGCATGAAGGTCATTGTTCCGAAAGCAATGCAGCCATTAACGTTGGACAGAATCCACAACATTCACCGTGGAGTAGACGCTTGCATCAGACAAGCCAGTGACGTTATTTTCTGGCCGGGAATGGTTGCACAACTGAAAGACAAAGTGACATAATGTAGCACGTGCAGTGCATTTCAGGCAAAGCAGCAGAAAGTGCCAATGGTGTCATATGGCATACAATCATGCATCTCATTTATGTTGCATCAGACAACATAGAAATAACTCATTACACTCCATCCCCCTTGCAATAAATGCCAACATTCCATTTGCCTTCCTAATTGGTTGAGTAGACGTCACATACATGAACCACGTAACAGAAAGGCTGATCCAGTTTACGACAAAATCTACCAGATTAATCAAGCAGACTACCAGAGAATGAGTGATGTGGTGATGAATGGATGGCCAGATGACAGAGCAGAAATACCAGTCTCAGTTCGAGAGTACTTCAATTTCAGAGAGGACATAAAAATGCAGAATGGAATTCTTTACAAGAGCATGAAGGTCATTGTGCTGAAAGCAATGCAGCCACTAATGTTGGACAGAATCCACAAGTCACCTGAGAGCAGACGCTTATGTCAGACAAGTCAGAGATGTTCTTTGCTGGCTGGGAATGATTGCATAATTGAAAGACAAAGTGACACAATGTAGCACATACAATGCATTTTAGGCAAAGCAGCAGAAAGACCCAATGATGTCATATGGCATACCGTCATGACCCTGTTTAGTTACTGGAGTGAGGACTACCTGATTACAGTAGATCATGACAGTGATTACTTCGAGGTGGAAAGGCTAACAGGTGACACCACAGCTGCAGCAGTACTCAAATACACAAAGGTCTAGTTTGCAAGATATGGCAGGACAGATAAGGTGATAATGATAATAGGCCCCAATTTGTGGCAAGAGAGTATGAAGATTATGCAAGAAACTGGGAGTTCGAGCATATCACAACATTGCCACTACACAACCAGAGCAACTGGGAGGCTGAATCAGCAGTAAAGATATCAAAGAATATTCTGAGGAAGACTTCTAGAGAAGGGCGAGATGTCTACCTAGCAATCCTAGATTGGCGCAACATGCCCAATGAGATTGGAAGCAGCCCCGCACAGATTGATATCTCGTCGCACCAGCACGGTACTACCCACACCTGAGGGACTACTGAAACCACATGTAGTAGAAAGGGTAGCTGAGAACATTCAACACAGAAAATAACAAACAAAGAAGCAGTATGACAAAGGTACAGCACCATTGCCACCATCACCACCACCCCCTTACAGAGCTGGAGATAGGACAGCCGGTCAGAAACCAGACAGACAGTCAAAGCTTGAAATGGAGGCTAGGCCGGTGTAAAGACAAAGTAGAACCCAGATCTTACTGAGTTCAGAGAGAGACATGACAAGTCTACAGGAGAAATTGTAAATTCCTGAGACTGACGGATGAACTGTTACAACCTCCAGCTCAATCTGAGCCAGTGAGTCAGTCCAGATGGGAGAAGCAGCGAGAAGCAGATCGGATGGCGGCTCAGAGCAGATAGAGTAAGGAAAACCCTTCCTATGCAGCAGCAACTGCTAGCACACCAGTCATAGCTGAGACTGACAAACACCAGCTTCAGAAACATGAAGGAGCATCTGCATCCACAAGACCTAGAGCAAAGAAATCAATGGTCACAACATCTTTGATGGCAGCAATGCACAGCTGGCTGACCAAGTCTACTAGATCAAGGAAGAATACCAAGATACCAGCCAAGTATGAGCAGTTTGTTGGCAAGTGAGCTGAGCATGCCTACTAGGGCAGAGGGAATTCTTTTATAAAGCTCAAGTCTTTTTTTTGAAATGGTCTATTCAGGTTTGAGAACATGTTAGTCAATCACTAAAGAGAACACTGGATGCACATTTGTTGATGCACAAAGACTTAGTTTTATTAAACTGAAAAGAACAGTATGAACACTAAAGGTCTCAGTTGAAAAAATATTTATCATACACTTATACATTTGTCGTTTGTTATTCTGCAGTCATTGGGATCACTGTACGATTTTACTTTTATTCTTTCGGACAAGTAATCCTAAAAAAAAGAGATGTTACGGCATGTGAGGAGAACAGGATTTGTTTGCTGTGCTACTGGAATAACCAAAGCAGGCTACTCTGTGGGCTGGATTTTATTTCCCCACTGCCGGGAGTATGGTGCCATGATCTAGCACACAGTGGCTCATTATAATATGGAGAGCGGCCACCCCTCCTCCCCCCTCCTCCCTCTCAATCATGTGGTGGGGGCGACCTCAGCGACACTGTGAATGGCATCACCTGTTTTTGTGAAGGCACTGCCACCATTTTTAAAGGGCTGCCAAGTCTGCATTGACAGATCATAGTTGACCCTCCACCACCCCCCACTACTTGACCCGAACCCGACTAGACCCGACTACAAGTATCCAGTTTGGGTCGGGTCGGGTCGAAATTCCGAATCCAGCATTCGGGCTCGGGTCAGGTCGGGCTGGACACTGCTTCCGGGAAGTCACGGGATCAGGCTTACTCATGATTCCGCACAACTCCAGAGGCAGGAATAGCCTGCTGCCGGAACAGATGAAGGAGATTCGTGTTGGGTCGGGTCGGGCGCGAAAAACAATTAAAGGGTTCGGGCTCGGGTCAGGTTCGGGTTGGCTGTGGTCGGGTCAGGGTCAGGTTTTAATTTTATACCCGAGCCAGGCTTTACCCCGCCCCCACCAACTGCAACAAAAAATAAAGTTTGACCCACAACCCCCAACTACACCAGAAAAGCTCAGATTTCCCCTTTTTCATTCCAACTAAGTGCAGAGTTAACCCTTTTCATCCCCAACCAACCTAAATGCAGAGTTGAACCTTTCCTGCGCACCTCCCCCCCCACCACCACCGACTTCACGACAAATGCCGAGTTCTCTCCCTCCCCACCTCAGTGGCACCAGCTTTCCCTGGACAGGAAAGTAAAGGCACTGGAGTGCCGCACGTCGCTTGGAAGATCTGGAACTGCTGGTAAGATCGCTCCAGCTCACACTTAAATATATTTAAATAGCTGTTTTGAATATTGAAATCTGGGTTCCGCCACAGAGTGGTAGATGTGGCGCCACAGAGCTTCCCGGCTGCCTGAAAGATCAGGCCCGACAATCCCAGTGTCAGGCTCCGTAGCGGGCCGCTGCTGCTGTGATCTTCCGGTCATCCTCCCCCCCGCCCCCTGCCACGGAGCCTGACGTCGGGAGCTCAACAAAATTCAGCCCTGTGTGTTACTTGATGTGAGTCTATGTATATTGGCTCCCTCTATTGTCTAGTGGGAAAGGACAGCATTACCCCTGAAATTATCAAGAGTGCTAAGCACTCTCAGCACTCTACGAACTGCTTTACCTGTGCTGGGATGAGGGAGCAGTACCACAGGACATGCGCGATGCCAATATCATCACCCTCTATAAGAACAAAGGTGACCGCGGTGACTGCAACAACTACCGTGGAATCTCCCTCCTCAGCATAGTGGGGAAAGTCTTCGCTCGAGTCGTTTTAAACAGGCTCCAGAAGCTGGCCGAGCGTGTCTACTCTGAGGCACAGTGTGGCTTTCGAGCAGAGAGATCCACCATTGACATGCTGTTCTCCCTTCACCAGCTACAGGAGAAATGCCGCGAACAACAGATGCCCCTCTACATTGCTTTCATTGATCTCATCAAAGCCTTTGACCTCGTCAGCAGACGTGGTCTCTTCAGACTACTAGAAAAGATCGGATGTCCACCAAAGTTACTAAGTATCATCACCTCATTCCATGACAATATGAAAGGTACAATTCAGCATAGCGGCGCCTCATCAGACCCCTTTCCTATCCTGAGTGGCATGAAACAGGGCTGTGTTCTCGCACCTACACTGTTCAGGATTTTCTTCTCCCTGCTGCTCTCACATGCGTTCAAGTCTCCAAAAGAAGGAATTTTCCTCCACATAAGATCAGATGGCAGGTTGTTCATCCTTGTCCGTCTAAGAGTGAAGACCAAAGTACGGAAAGTCCTCATCAGGGAACTCCTCTTTGCTGACGATGCTGCATTAACATCTCACACTGAAGAGTGTCTGCAGAGTCTCATCGACAGATTTGCGGCTGCCTGCAACGAATTTGGCCTTACCATCAGCCTCAAGAAAACAAACATTATGGGACAGGACGTCAGAAATGCTCCATCCATCAATATCAGCGACCACGCTCTGGAAGTGGTTCAAGAGTTCACCTACCTAGGCTCAACTATCACCAGTAACCTGTCTCTCAATGCAGAAATCAACAAGTGCATGGGAAAGGCTTCCACTGCTATGTCCAGACTGGCCAAGAGAGTGTGGGAAAATGGCGCACTGACACGGAACATAAATGTCCGAGTGTATCAAGCCTGTGTCATCACTACCTTGCTCTACGGAAGCGAAGCCTGGACAACGTATGTCAGCCAAGAATGACGTCTCAATTCATTCCATCTTCGCTGCCTCCAGAGAATCCTTGGCATCAGGTGGCAGGACCATATCTCCAACACAGAAGTCCTTGAGGCGGCCAACATCCCCAGCTTATACACCCTACTGAGCCAACGGCGCTTGAGATGGCTTGGCCATGTGAGCCGCATGGAAGATGGCAGGATCCCCGAGGACACATTGTACAGCGAGCTCGCCACTGGTATCAGACCCACTGGCTGTCCACGTCTCTGCTTTAAAGATGTCTACAAACGCGACATGAAGTCCTGTGACATCGATCACAAGTCGTGGGAGTCAGTTGCCAGTGATCGCTAGAGCTGGCGGGCAGCCATAAGGGCGGGGCTAAAGTGTGGCAAGTCGAAGAGACTTAGCAGTTTGCAGCAATAAAGACAGAAGCGAAGGGGAGAGCCAACTGCGTAACAGCCCTGATAACGAATTTTACCTGCAGCACCTGTGGAAGAGTCTGTCACTCTAGAATTGGCCTTTATAGACACTCTAGGCGCTGCTCCAGAAACCACTGACCACCTGCAGGTGCTTACCCATTGTCTCTCGAGACAAGGAGGCCAAAGAAGAAGAAGTGGCTCGGGCCACACATCCACACAGACACAGGAGAATAAAGATGGATGTTGACAGTGTGAAGCACATGTTAGAATGCTGAAACTTAAGCCATCTTTTGTGTCAACCAAACCAAATGAAACATCTGTCAGGTGCTGGGTATTCTGTGATGAGTGACTCATCTTCTGACGCCCCAACACCTGCCCACCATCTACAAGGCACAAGTCAGGAGTGTAATGGAATATTCTCCACTTCCATTACTTTACTGATGATTAAGAGTAGACTGATGGGGCAGTAATTGGCCAAATTGGATTTGTCATGTTTTTTGTGGACAGGACGCACCTAAACAATTTTCCACTTTGGTGGGTAGATGCTAGTGTTGTAGCTATACTGGAACAGCTTGACTAGGGGCGCAGCTAGTTCTGGAGCACATGTTTCCAGCAGTACAGGGCCTATAGCTTTTGTTATATCCAGTCCACTCAACCATTTATTGATATCATGTGGAGTGAATTGAAATGGCTGAAGACTGGCTGCTATGATGGTGAGGACCTCAAGAGGAGGCTGAGATGGATCATTAACTTGGCACTTCTAGCTGAAGATGGTTGCAAACATTTCAGACTTGTCCCTTACACTCATGTGTTAGGCTCTGCCATCATTGAGTATGGGAGTGTTCATGGAGATTCCTCCTCCCGTTAGTTGTTTTATATGTCCACCACCATTCAGGTCTGGATGTAACAGGACTGCAGAGATTTGTTCTGATCTGGTGGGTCATGGATCACATAGGTCTGTCAAAGCATACTGCCTCTATTGTTGAGCATGCATGTAGTCCTGTGTTGTACCTCCACCGGTTGGCACTGCTTCTCTTGGCATGCAGACCTACACGCCTTATTGAACCAGGGTTGGCCCCCCTGGCTTTAAGATAATGATGGAGTGAGGGATATACCAGACCATGAGTTTACAAATTACAATGGGTTGAATAAAATGCTGCTGCTCCTGATGATACACAGCTCCTCATGGATGCCCTGTTTTGAGCTGCTAGATCTGTTTTGAGTCTATCTCATTTAGCACCATGGTAGTGGAACACAATACGATTGAGTGTGTCCTCAGTGTGAAGACAGGACATTGTCTTGACAAGGACTGTGTGGTGGTCACTCCTCTAAATACCATCATGGGTAGATGCATCTGCAACAGGTAGATTGGTGAGGTTGAGGTCAAGTAGATTTTTCCTTGGTGTTCGTTCTCTTAACACTTGCCACAAGCCCAAACTGGCAGCTACTTCCTTCAATACTCAACCATCTCAATCAGCAGTGGTGCCATAGGGCCACTCATGGTGATGGACATTTAAGGCCCCTACACAGAGTACATTCTGTGCCCTTGCAGCTCTCAGTGCTTCTTTCAAGTGGTGTTCAATATGGATGAGTATTGAGTCATCAGCTCAGGGAGGGCAGAAGGTGGTAATCAGCAGGAGGTTTTCTTGCCCACCTTTGACCTGATTCCATGAAACTTTATGGGATCTGGAGTCATATTGAGGACTCACAGGGCCACTTCATCCCGACTGTCTACCACTGTGGTTGGTCTGTTCTGCCAGTGGGACAGTACATACCCAGGGATGTTGGTAGAAGAGTCTGGGATGTTGACTGAAGGGTATAGAGTCATAGAGAGATACAGCACTGAAATAGGCCCTTTGGCCGAGTCTGTGCTGACCATCAACCACCCATTTATACTAATCATACATTAATCCCATATTCCCTACCACATCCCCACCGTTCTCCTACCACCTAGCTACACTGGGGGAAATTTACAATGGCCAATTTACCTTTCAACCTGCAAGTCTTTGACTGTGGCAGGAAAGCAGAGCACCCGGCAGAAACCCACGTGGTCACAGGGAGAACTTGCAAACTCCACACAGGTAGTACCCAGAACCAAACCTGGGTCACTGGAGCTGTGAGGCTGCAGTGCTAACGACTGCGCCACTGTGCCACCCAAATTCTGTGAGTATGACTATGTCAGTCTGTTGCTTGAATAGTCAATGGAACAGCTCTCCCAATTTTGACACAAATTCCCAAGTGTTAATGAGGAGGACTTTGCAGGGTTGGCTGGGCTGGATGTGCCTTTGGCCTGTCTGGTCAATGCCAGGTCATCCATCCGGTTTTATTCTTCATAGTTCTTAAGCATTTGCTTCCAGAAGGAGGGGGAAAGTACACTTCCAGCTTGTATTCTGGATATCACATCAGGTTTTCTGGGCTGCTTTTGTCAAATATGACTGTTGCAAAAGGACTGATATTTCTCTCAACATATTATCCTGCAGTAATAAGAAATCTGTGCTGAGTTTCACAGCTGATTGCTGCTGCCATTGGGAACAGCAATTTTCCAACATTGGACAGATTCAGGGTTTTCCGGCGGCCTTATAAAAAAAGTCGGAAAACCCCGAATCTGTTCTAAGTTGGGAAGCCGCTGTTACCGCTTTCATGCAGCACCTGTCAGCTGCGAAACTGCCTTGCAATGTTTTAAAAAGCCGGTCAGAAAGAAGAAGAGAATGGAAAATTTCTCCTCCCTGAAGTGCACGTGCAGGCTGGATGGAAACCTTTGGCGGGCCGAATCCTGAAACTCACTAGGGTCAACCAGGTGACAGCACAGCACAGAGTATTTGTTCAGTAAAACTGACAGGCTGAAAAGCCTTCAAAGACTAAAAGCCCTGCCTAGGTGGGAGGCTGATGCTCACAGCACTTCTTCTGAAAGTGTTTTCACTGCTTGACAGGTAATTTCCAACTTCTTAGAAGTCAGTTCAACAGTCTTGGACTTCACTCACTTTGATCTGCACTTCCCTGCTGTCACCCTTCACTGTAGCATGAGAGCAGCTTATGCAGCTCTACCTTGGACCTCTAATGAGGAACAAGAGGAGCAGCAACACTAACATCAGCAGCATTAACAGGAGCAGCAGCAACACAAACAGCAGCAGCAGCTGCCTTCTCCTTAGGCACATGCTGCTCCACAGGACAGAGGGGATGGACGCTGAGATCCAGCTTGAAAGAGGCAATACTCACAACACAGGGTCTACAGGCAGAGGATCAGCTCTCTCGATATGTGTAAGCACCAGTTCCTCAGGAGGCTCAGGCTTTTATGGCAGGTTATTGCTAATATCTGCAGTCTCCTGGAACAAGACATCCTTCCCAGTGGACCAGGTAAGCACGCATTGCCAGTAATCACTAAGGTGGCTATCACTGGACAGCTCCCACACACTCTCTCCCCACCTCCCCCAGGTCTCTGCCTCTCCCCAATGTTGTGTGCTCTGTTCTGAAAAGAGAGAAAAGCAGCGAGCTGTGAGCGTGAGAACTGGATTCTGTTGAAAGGAGGGAAGGACAGTATATGTGGAGGGTGACTATGTGGCATGGCTGTGAGATGGCACAAAGATGAGGGTGAGTGTCATTTTGGGTATTCAGTTGATGTGAGGAGGTGCCTTGAGAGGTAGGAATGAGTGCAGCTGCAAGGTGCAGTGCTCTGAGCAGTATTTTGCAGGAGAATGCTGAGAAAGCCAGAATGTGAGTATTGCCACCTGAAAGTGTTTTGCCACTCACCTTTCCTGCTCTCCTGAAATCCTTGAAACTCTTGGGGAACTATATCCAGGTTCAAGGGATCATACTTCTGCTGCTCACTTCCTCTGCCACTTCCATCCACGTCTTCATGGTTTGAGAGGTTGGCCTCTTCCTCCCATCATTGGGAAACATCACCTCACTTCAGGTAAGCATCAGAGACACAGGAACAACCTTCCCACGTCCCCATTCCATTCCTGTGGTTGCTGGTGACACAGGAATCATAGAATCATAGAAAGTTTAAGGCACAGAAAGAGGCCACTTGGCCCATCATGTCTGTGCCAGCTTAAAAAAGATCCATCTATTCTAATCCCACCTTCCAGTTTACGGCACTTGAGGTGCATATCTAGACTCCTTTTGAATGAGTTGAGGGTCTCTGCCTCAACTAACCTTTCAGACAGTGAGTTCCAGACCATCACCACCCTCTGGGTGAAAAGTTTTTCCTCATCTCCCCTCTAATTTTTCTACCAATCACTTTAAATCGATGTCCCCTCATCACTGACCTCTCTGCTAAGGTGAATAGACCCTTCACCTCCACTCTATCCAGGCCCCTCAAAATGTTGTACATTTCAATCAGATTTCCTCTCAGCCTTCTCTGTTCCAAGGAGAACAACCCCACCCTATCCAATCTTTCCTCATCACTGCATTTTTCCTGTCTTGGCAACATCCTTGTAAATCTGCTCTCTGCATGGTGGGACCTTGTCAAAAGCCTTGCTAAAATCCATGTAGACCACATCAACTGCACTACCCTCATCTATCCTTTCTGCAATGAAGTGACTAGAACTACACACAGTACTCAAGTTGTGGCCTAACCAATGAGTTATACAGTTTCAGCATAACCTCCCTGCTCTTGTATTCTATACCTCGTTTAATAAAGGAAAGGATTCCATATGCCTTCTTAACCACCTTATCGACCTGTCCTGCTGCCTTCAGGGATCTTGGACATTCATTCCAAGGTCACTCACTTCCTCTACACTTCTCAGTATTTTCCCATTAATCGTGTATTCCTTTGCCTTGTTTGACCTCCCCAAAGGCATCACCTCACACTTCTCCAAGTTAAATTCCATTTACCACTTTTCTGCCCATCTGACCAGACCATCAATATCTTCCTGCAGCCTTCGGCTATCCTCCTCACTATCTACCACACGGCCAATCTTTGTGTCGTCCGCAAACTTCTTGATCATGCCCCCTACATTTGCGTCCAAATCATTAATATACACCACAAAAAGCAGAGGACCCAGTACTGAGCCTTGCGGAACGCCACTGGAAACAGTCCTCCAGTTGCTAAAGCAGCCGTCAACAATTACCCTTTGTTTCCTGCCAGTAAGCCAATTTTGTATCCATCTTGCTGTATTTCCCTGGATCCTGTGGGATTTTATTTTTTTAATAAGACTGCCATGTGGGACCTTGTCAAAAGCCTTGCTAAAATCGATGTAGACCACGTCAACTGCACTACCCTTATCTATCTTCCTTGTTACTTCTTCAAAAAATTCGATCAAGTTGGTCAAATAAGATCTTCCCTTAACAAATCCATGCTGACTATCATGGAAAGACCTGTGCCTTTCTAAATGACAGTTTATCCTGCTTCTTAGAATAGATTCCAATAATTTGCCCACTACTGAGATTAGACTGACTGGTCTATAATTATTTGGTCTATCCTTCGTTCCCTTTTAAAACAGAGGTACAATGTTAGCAATTCTCCAATCCTCCGCCACCACACCTGTATCCAGAGAGGACTGAAAAATGATGGTCAGACCGTCTGCTACTTCCTCTCTTGCTTCTTTTAACAGCTTACGATACAATGTGCAGTTCTGTTAAACTCCAGAAAGCTTGTTATGGAAGGATAATGCTGGAGTCTGTTACTCAGTTTCACATTTATTGTACAGAGTAAAAGGATTACAAACATGCAGCTCCTCACTCAAACCCTCCACCAGACTCAATAAGTGTCTGCTTATACGTGCTCAAGTAAGACCCCAACTAACACCCTTCACCTGCATATAATCAAACAATTGATACCCAATTAACAGATTAACAGTTCAGCCATTCTGTCCCCTGCCCAGGGTCCCTTTAACTAGAAATTCTTCCTTTGACAGATGTGGTGCATCATCCCGTCCACCCTCTGAGATTGGTCGGGAAACTAGGAAGTGGGATGCTAATATCGTGGCTGAGTTAAAGAGACACAGCAAAGTCTGCTACTGAATTAAAAGGGGTTCCTGGCCCACTGCCGCACCCCCCACCTCCCCCCTCCCCTCCCACTAATACGTGTCTGTTCTGTTAAGATTCCGCCCAATATTCCTGCACAACACTGCAGAGAATACCAAACATTTGATAACATAGGAAAGGAATAAGCCACTCAGTCCCTCACATCTATTGTGCTATTGTATTTGATCATGGCTGATTTGTACCTCAATTCCATTTACTTGCCTTTGCTCGATATGCCTTGATACCCTTGTCTAACAAAAGTCTATCAATCTCAGATAAAAGCAAAATACTGCAGATGCTAGAATTATGAAATAAAAAGGAAAATTCTCGAAATACTCAGCAGGTCTGGCAGCATCTGTGGAGAAAGAAGCAGAGTTAACATTTCAGGTCTGTGACCTTTCGGGTTCTGATAAAATTCTGACAATATTCACAGCCTTTTGAAGGAGAGAGTTCTAGATTTCCACTACCCTTTTTGTGAAAAAGTGCTTCCTAATTTCACTCCTAACTGGCCTAGCTTTAACTTTAAGATTATACCTCCTTGTTCCAGATCGTCCATCAGAGGAAATATTTTCTCTGTATATCCTAGCAAATCATTTTATCATTTCAAAGGCCTCAATTAGATCATCCCTCAACCTTCTAAACTTAAGGGAGTAAAAGCCAAATTTATGTAGATTTTCTTCATAATTTAATCATTTAAACCTTAGTATCATTCTAATGAATCTCTTCTGTAGCTGCTATAAAAGCCAGTATAACCCTTCCTGGGAGGCAGTGTCACAAAACTGAACAAAGAACTTTGGATGGGTTCTGACCAAGATCAACAGAAGCAGGGGCAAATTTTTGCATTCCAATGACCTTGAGATAAAGGCCAACGTTGCATGAGCCTTTTTAATTGGTCTTTGTATCTGTCTATGAGTCTTTAGCTATTTATCTACATGGAAATCCAAATCCCTTTGCTCTTACACAATTCCTAGTCTCTCACCATTACGAAAATATTCTGATTTGTCTTTCTCGGTTCCAAACTGGATGACTTCACACATTGAACTCTGTCTGCCATACCATATAAGATTGATGCTGAGCGGATGTTTCTCCTCATGGGGGGACAGTTTAAAAATAAGGGGTCTCCCATTTAAGACAGAGATGAGGAGGAATTTCTTCTCTCAGAGGATCGTTAACCTTTGGGATTCTCTTCTCCAGAGAGCAGTGGAGGCTGGGTCATTGAATATATTCAAGGCTGAGTTAGACAAATTTTTGACCTACAAGGGACTCAAGGGATATGGGGGACCAGCAGGAAAGTAAAGTTAAGGCCTCAATCAGATCAGCCATGATCTTACTGAATGGTGGAGCAAACGCAAGGGGCTGAAAGGCCTACTCCTGCTCCTATTTCTTATATTCTTATGACCTGCAACCACTCACTAAGTCTGTCTGTGCCCTTTGTAACTTTCTGCTTACATCCAAACAACTTACTGTGCCATGTAAGTGGAGTAGCATTTGCAACATTCAAATCCAAAGACACAATTCCTGAATCTAGACAGTTTTGGAAAGTTATGAAGTATCTGCAATTTCCTCACATATTTCTCAATATCTTAGCGTGGGATACATCACGTCCTGAAGATTTGTTTATCTGAAGTTCCACTACTTTCTCCATTACCATTTTTTGTCTGTGTTAATTCTACTAAGTTCTTCCCCTTGACTCATTTTCTGTTTCCCTTGTAACACTGGTGTTTTGTGCTTTTCATCCACTATGAAAATGGATACAATATATTAATGTAACAATTCTGTGATTCCCTTATTGCCCATTATAGACATACTTGCACCTGTCTTTAATGGCCCCACATTTCCTTACATAATTCTCTATCTTGTAATATATTTATAAAACTTAAGTTTTAACTTTGGTATCACTTGCAAGTTTTTTTTTCATATTCCGTTTTTCACCGAGTTACAGAGTCATAGCGTTATACAGCACAGAAACAGGCTCTTCGGCCCATCGTGTCTGTGCCGGCCATCAAACATCTAACTATTCTAATCCCATTTGCCAGTACTTGGCCCATAGCCTTGTATGCTATGGCGTTTCAAGTGTTCATCTAATTACTACTTCAATGTTGTGAGGGTCCCTGCCTCTACCACCTCTTCAGGCAGTGCATTCTAGATTCCAACCACCCTCTGAGTGAAATTTTTTTTTCTCAAATCCCCTCTAAACCTCCTGCCCCTTACCTTAAATCGATGCCCCTAATTATTGACGCCTCCGCTAAGGGAAAAAAGTTTCTTCCTATCTAACCTATCAATGCCCCTTATAATTTTGTATAGCTCAATCATGTTTCCCCTCAGCCTTCTCTGCTCTAAGGAAAACAACCCTAGCCTATCCAGTCCCTCTTCATTGCTGAAATGCTCCAGCCCAGGCAACATCTTTGTGAATCTCCTCTGCACCCTCTCCAGGGCAATCACATCCTTCCTATAGTGTGGTGTCCAGAACTGTACACAGTACTCCAGCTGTGGCCTAACTAGGGTTTTATACAGCTCCATCATAATCTCTCTGCTCTTATATTCTATGCCTCGGCTAATAAAGGCAAATATCCCATATGCCTTCCTAACCACCTTATCTACCTGTGCTGCTGCCTTCAGTGATCTATGGACAAGTACACCAAGGTCTCTTTGACCCTCTGTACTTCCTCGGGTCCTACCATCCATTGTATATTCCCTTGCCTTGTTCGTCCTCCCAAAATGCATCACCTCACAATTCTCAGGATTAAATTCCATTTGCCACTGCTCCGCCCATCTTACCAGCCCATCTATATCATCCTGTAATCTAAGGCTTTCCTCCTCGCTATTTACAACACCACCAATTTTCGTATCATCTGCGAACTTACTGATCATACCTCCTATATTCACGTCTAAATTATTAATGTACACTACAAACAGCAAGGGTCCCAGCACCGATCCCTGCAGTGCACAACTGATCACAGGCTTCCACTCGTGACTCATGATTTTCTTTGAATTGCTTTGTTAGTTTTTAAAGCTCTCCAGGTCTGGTGGATTTCTACTTTTTCTTGCATTGGTACAAGCCTTTTTTTTAGCCTGATACGATCTCTTATCTGCTTTGTTGACCATTTTGCCTTTTATGGGTATGTACTGGTTTTGTATCATATCAACTGCTTTGTTGAACACTTTCCATTGCTTGTTTGTAGGTTTACCTATCAACAGTTTAGCCCAGTTTACTATGGTCAATTAATTTCATATCCCATTGAAATTAACACATAACTTGAAAACATTGAATTATAATTTTGCTACCTCCTTCATGAACGTAATATAGAATCCAATCATATTTTGGTCACTATTGACAAGATGTTTCCTTATTTCTACCCCAGACCTGAATTTTTATTCTGGGATCAGGAGCCTGACGCCCTGAACATTTCTGATGCAAAAGGCCTAATTGGCCGGGGATGGGCAAGGGTGGGGTGGGGTGGGGGCGAGTGTAGCATCCCATAAGTGGCGCCATGACCGGTATGGAGGCAGGACCTGCAAAATGAGGTCCCTTTGAAAAGGCGAATGGCAGCCATGGCTGGGCTTGCCGTTCACTGAAGAGATAGATCTGCAGGGGACTGAAAGGGCCAGCACTGTCATGGGCAGGTGTCCACGGGTGACTTCATGCTTCTCTGATACCTCCCTTGAGGCATTAACTGAGGCAGCTGGGAACAGGCAACATATTTTATTCCTGGCATCTGGGAAAAAGAACCTTCCGAGAGACACAAAGAGGGCCTGGTTGGAGGTGACGACGCAGGTCAGCAGCTGAGCAGTGACCTGAAGGATGTGGGTACAGTGTCGAAATGACTTGATAAGATGAGTGGCAAGCGGCCAGATGAGTGGCGACAACAGGTCGCCAACACAGAATGTTCATAGTTCTCCATAACATTATCAGATCAAGTGTTCGCTTGCATCACTGAGATGGAAGCTACCCTTACATATGGGGCACTATTCAGAAGGGGACATCACTGAAGGGCACAGCAGTTTATGTGAATATCATGCTGGCAAAGGTGAGGGAGGGCAGCCTACTCATGAATCATTCTCTCCTCAACCTACAGGAAAAGAGAGGCCACAACTCACGGGAAATGGCTGGAATAGGTGGTGGTGTGGCCGACCTCAACACTGTAATGGAAATTGCCAGTTGCCAACGCATCAGTCTTTGGGCGATGGTGAGATGGGAGGTCAGGAACAGCAGGATCATTTGATAGTCTGAGGTGAACAGCATGGAGGAGACTTCTTGCCCAATGCATGCTGTGGCTCTTCGACCACTGTCATCTAAGGAGTTGGTTTTTCTGGGCAATTGCTGAGTGAGCTGAGTTCTCATAACCACCTTCTTGTGTCTCTCACAGGGCCAGTTGCACAGCAGGAGGAGAGTGCCCAAACAAAATTGGCACCACCCTCCTTGGCATGGGGTGACTTAACGGAGTCAGCACTGTCACATCATTCCGCCACACCTTCCACCAGTGCAGACACGCTTATCTCAGTTGGGCCACAAAGTAGTTCAGAATGGGGAGCACTGGATGACCCTCACATCACATGTCAGCAGGAGGAGGAGGAGGAGTCAGAGTCAGCTGTGGGCAGACCCCCTTGGAGGACGAAAGACAGACACAGAGATGCTCTTCTGGGCAAAAGTGCTGTGCCTCAGGTGCCACAAACAACGAGGGCCTTCCTCGAGAACCAGATAAGCAGATAAGTTCCTGTTTGTCGGAATTCCCTGAGTCCCTGAGGAACTGTGGGCAGGCAATAGAGGAGTCCATGCAATTCATGTGCTCTATCATCACTCAGGGATTTGATCACATGAGCTCTTCCATTGAAAGATTGGACAACCTCTTGTAGAGCCATATGTGGCACTACTCTGAGTGGATTCAGGAGTAGTGCGCTGATATGCACAGAAAGAATGAGACTCGCTACAACATTGACCATTCAGTGTTGCTGATGGTGCTGAGATGCTCGGAGTCAGTGGCCTCATCCAGCATCCATGGGTGCCAGGAAAGGGCTGAGAGGGTCGAAGTGGCAGATAAAGGTCCCCCCCCACACTCCAGGGGGCACCGGCGTTACCCTTTGGCCCCTCACCCCCTCTGAATCAGGAACCATTTGTGCTGCAAGGGCCTGTGACGGAGGCAGCCCTGTATTGAAGCAGGTATGATAGTCTGTGGAGGATCCCCAATGGGACCCTCCAAGATGATGATGGATACCATGGGCATCTCATCCAGAGGCAGCCACTAGGGAGCAGGCTGCCTCCACCTCATCCTCTGCCACAGGTGGAGCACCCTGTAGAAGTATTAGAGAAAGGAAGACACAACACCATCAATTTCACATAATGGGGCGCCTGGGTGCTGTTGTCCACATTCATCTATTCCTTTGTTTTCATTTCAATATCAATTGTTTATGCGCTCAAACTGATGCTTCAAGTCTAAAGGGGAATAGAGTTTCAGTGGGTGGGTGGAGGGGCCTGGGATTGCATGCTCTGTGACGTTGGAAGAACCCCATTCTCTATGGCCATGGGTGGCAATTGGACTCCTCAGATATGAGTTATTGCGGAATGATAGCTCTCCATGCCATAAGATGAGTTTTGGGGTCATCTGTCATAAGGGTTCAGAGGCAATCAGATGAAACGCTGCTCAATCAACGCCTTTGTAGCCATGCCAGCCTGCTATTCACCCTGAGGTTTGGGACAGCATCAGCGGATGTCCTCTGGAGAGATCCCTTTCTCCTCCTCTTCCTCCTTTTCTTTCTGCTCCTCCCGGTGTTCCTCCGAGGTGGAGTGACATTCCGGGTCCACCTCTTCATCCAGCTCTGGACCTCTTTGTATTGTTATGTTGTGCAGGATACAGCAGACAACCATGATGTAAGACTCTGGCTGGCTCGTACTGGAGGACACCAGCTGACCATTCAAGTAAATAAGATGCCAATGGTCTGTTCAATGCAGGTCAGTGTTAATAGAGGACTTTGGTTTAGCGCCTCACACCATCCATGCCTGGGTAGCGGAAGGGTGTCAGGAGCCGTCTGTTTAGGGGATAACCCTTATCTCCCAGCAGCCAACCAAAGAGTCTGAAAGTGGGCCTGAAGAAGTGCAGCATCTGGGACTCTCGCAAGATAACGGAGTCATGACAGCTGCCCAGGAACTGGGTGCACACTTGCAATATTTGCTTCCTATGTTCACAAACCAGTTGAACTTGCAATGGGTGGTAGCCTTTTCTGTTCAGGAATCTGACTGGCTGGTCTGTCGGTCTCTTGATGGCTACGTGGGTGCAATCAGTGACCCCCTGGACCTGAGGGAATCAATCGATTGCCACAAAGCTCAATGCCCTTGTGTCTGCACCGACCCATCGTTATAGTGCCCTGTCCTCCAGAATATGGCATCCGAGACCTGCCTGAAGGCATGATGAGCTGCAGACAGCAAAATGCCACCAAGGTCTTCAGCTTTTTTTTCATTCGTTCATTTTTCTTGTTTGCACTGGAGTGCTGACTAGGGTTGCATTGGAGTGCGAAAGTGGAAGTTTGGTGACTGAGGGTAATTAAGGGTTAATTTTATCTTACGTCCAGTCTGTCTTTTATTTAGCAGATTAACTTAACAGTTGCTGTTTGGGTTGAAGAAGGTGAGTTTTAGACCAGCTTTAAACAGGGGTCACTCAGGCTCTGCTTGCAGCTGCACCTTGTTAATTAGAGAATTGGCTTAAACCAGTTTTCAGGGGCTAGAGTCAGTCAGTCAGGATAAAACTGGGCCATCTTACAGTGCTGACCTTGTTTGCATTGGAGTGCTAAGTGGAAGTTTGGTGACTGAGGAAGTTCAGTGAGGTGGGAGCGAGGAGCTCCTTTCATTTCCTCCCTGTTCTCAGAGTGAGGGGAGCCGAGAGTTTCCAAAGAGCACAGCTGACTGGTGAGTAAATCCTGATGGGTATTTTTCAAACTGGATTTAATTGTAAGTCATTGTTTTAGCAAGACCCAGTTGTTTTTTTAAATTATAATAGTCTTCTATAGTTTTAAATTTAAAGGGTTTAGTCATGGCAGGAGAGCTTAAAGCCGTGGTTTGCTCCTCTTGCTGCATGTGGGAATCCAGGAACATTTCCAGTCCCTGGGACCAGCATGTGTGCAGGAAGTGTGTCCAGCTGTAGCTCCTGGAAGCTCGGGTTTCAGAGCTGGAACGGCAGCTGGAAACACTGTGGAGCATTTGAGAGTCTGAGAGCATCATGGATAGCACGTATAGAGAGGTGGTCACACCGCAGCTGAAGGGACTTGAGGAAGGAAGGGAATGGGTGACCACCAGGCAGTCCAAGAGAAACAGGCAGGTAGTCCAGGAGTCCCCTGGTGTCCAGCTTGCAAATCGGTGTTCCATTTTGGAGACTGATGAGGCTGGTTCCTCCAGGGAGTGCGGACAGAGCCAAGCTTCTGGCACCGCAAGCAGCCTGTCTGCACAGGAAGGGGGAAAGAGAGGAAGAGCAATAGTAATAGGGGATTCTATAGTCAGGGGAACAGATAGGCGCTACTGTGGCCATCAATGTGACTCTAGGATGGTGTGTTGCCTCCCTGGTGCCAGGGTCTGGGATGTCACTGAACGGCTGCAGGGCATCCTGAATGGGGAGGGTGATAAGGCAGAGGTCATGTTACATGTTGGTACCAATGACATAGGTAGAAAGAGGGATGAGGTCTTGCATCAAGAATTCAGGGAGCTAGGCAGTAGACTAAAAAGCAGAACCTTTCTGGTTGTAATCTCTGGATTACTCCCAGTGCCACGTGCTTGCGAGTATAGAAATAGGAGAATTGCACAGATGAACGTGTGGCTTAAGAGTTGGTGCAGGAGGGAGGGTTTTAGATTTCTGGACCACTGGGACCGTTTCTGGGGAAGGTGGGACCTGTACAAGCAGGGCGGTCTACATCTGAACCAGAGGGGGACTAACATCCTTGCTGGCGGGTTTGCTAGTGCTGTTGGGAGGAATTTAAACTAGTTTGGCAGGGGGAGGGGATGCAGACTCCTAGCAGAATAGGGACACAGCTAAACACAGGAAAGCGAACAAGTCAGAGGGAATACAGTGGAAGTAAGTTCAAGGGAGTAAGACCAGGATGGAAGGCCTCTACTTTAATGCCAGGAGTATTGCTGGTAAAACGGATGAGTTAAGGACAATGATTGACATGTGGAATTGTGATATAGTAGCCATCACAAAGACGTGGTTGAGGGAGGGGCAGGATTGGCAGCTCAATATCGCGGGATATAGAATCTTCAGGCGAGACAGAGGAGGGGGTAAAAGAGGAGGGGGCATTGCAGTATTAGTTAAGGATTCAGTTACTGCAGTAAGGAGAGATGATATCTTGGAGGGGGCATCAAATTAAGCTTTATGGGTAGAGTTTAGGAATAAAAAAGGGACAGCCACATTGCTAGGTGTTTATTATAGACCCCCAGATAGTCAGCGGGAAATTGAGGAGCAAATATGTGTGCAATTCACAGAGGTGTGTAAAAATAATAGGGTAATTATATTAGGTGATTTCAACTTTCCCAACATTAATTGGCATAGTCATCGTGTCAAGGGCTTAGATGGAGTGGAGTTCTTAAAATGTAGACAGGAGAACTTTTTAGCTCAATATGTAGAGGATCCAATAAGGGAGGGTGCAGTGCTGGACCTAATTCTGGGGAATGAAGCCAGACAGGTGGTTGATTTGTTGGTTGGGGGAGCATTTTGGTGATAGCAACCACAACATGGTACAATTTAAGCTTGTTATGGAGAAAGAAATAGACAAGTTGCAAAAAAAGGTTTTGGATTGGAGAGTGAATTTCAGTAAAATAAGGCAGGATCTGGCCAAGGTAGACTGGAAAGAGTTACTTGTCGGGAAATCTACAGAAGAGCAGTGGGGGGGCATTCAAAAAGGAAATGGGGCGGGTACAGGCCCAACATGTTCCCTCTAGGGTAATAGGTAGGAGCAACAAACCCAGAGAACCATGGATGACCAGAAACATTCAGGGTACGATGAGAAGGAAAAGAGAGGCTTTTAGTAAATACAAGGAGAGCAAATCAATAGAAGCATTAATGGAGTACAGAAAGTGTAGGATGGAGCTTAAGAAAGCAATTAGGAGAGCAAAGAGGGGAAATGAGAAAGCTCTGGCTGGTAAAAGTAGGGAAAATCCCGAGATATTCAATAAGTATATCAATGGGAAGAGGATAACCAGGGAAAGAGTAGGACCCATTAGGGTCCAAGGGGGAAATTTGTGGGTGGAGCCAGAGGACATTGGTAGGGTGTTGAATGAATACTTCACATCTGTCTTCACCCAAGAGAATGAGGAAGTCGATATGGAACTTAGAGAGAGAGACTGTGAGGTTCTTGAGAAAATTGTCATAGGGAGTGACAAGGTATTGGAGGTTTTGGAAGGCTTAAAAGTGGACAAATCTCCAGGTCTGGACGATTTGTGTCCCAGGATGCTGTGGGAGGGGAGGGTGGAGATTGCAGGGGTTCTGACCCTAATTTTTAATTCCTCTCTGACCACGGGGGAGGTGCCAGAGGACTGGAGAACAGCTAATGTGGTCCCACTATTTAAGAAAGGTTGTAGAGATAAGCCAGGGAACTACAGACCAGTGAGTGTCACGTCAGTGTTTTGGGGAAACTATTGAAGAAAATTCTGAAGGAGAGAATCTATCTCCACTTGGAGAGGCAAAATTAGATTAGGAATAGTCAGCATGGCTTTGCCAGAGGGAGGTCATGCCGAACAAATTTAATTGAATTTTTTGAGCATGTGACCAGGTGTGTAGATGAGGGTAGTGCAGTTGATGTAGTTTACATGGATTTCAGCAAAGCCTTTAACAAGGTGCCACATGGGAGACTTATCAAGAAAGCAAATGCATATGGGATACAAGGTAACTTAAAATGTGGATTCAAAATTGGCTTCGCTGTAGGAGACAGAGTGATGACAGAAGGCTGTTTTAGTGACTGGAAGCCAGTGTCCAGTGGTGTCCCATAGGGATCTGTGCTGGGTCCCCTATTGTTTGTCATTTATATAAACGACATGGATGACTATGTGGGGGGCAGGATCAGTAAGTTCACGGATGACACAAAGATTGCCCGAGTGGTTAACAGTGAGGTGGTGTGTCTGAGGTTACAGGAAGATATAGACGGGATGGTCAAATGGGCAGACAAGTGACAGATGGAATTTAACATTGAAAAGTGTGAGGTGATACACTTTGGAATGTGTAATGTGACACGGAAGTATTCAATGAATGGCCTGACACTGGGAAGTTCCGAGGAACAAGGGGACCTTGGCGTGTTTGTCCATAGATCTCTGAAGGCAGAAGGGCAGGTTAATAGGGTGGTGAAAAAGGCATATGGGACACTTGCCTTCATCAATCGAGGTATAGATTACAAAAGCAGGGAGGTTATGTTGGAGTTGTACAGAACTTTGGTAAGGCCACAGCTGGAGTACTGTGTGCAGTTTTGGTCACCACATTATAGGAAGGATGTGATTGCATTGGAGGGGGTGCAGAGGCGATTCACCAGGATGTTGCCTGGGATGAAACATTTAAGCTACGAAGAGAGGTTGGATAGGCTTGGGTTGTTTTCACTGGAGCAGAGAAGACTGAGAGGGGTGACCTGATCAAGGTGAACAAGATTATGAGGGGCATTGACAGGGTGGATAGGGAGCAGCAGTTTCCCTTAGTTGAAGGGTCAGTTACAAGGGGTCACAAATTTAAGGTGAGGGGTGGGAGGTTTAAGGGGGATTTGAGGAAGAACTTTTTTACCCAGAGGGTGGTGACGGTCTGGAATGCCCTGCCTGGGAGGGTGGCAGAGGCGGGTTGCCTCACATCCTTTATAACGTACCTGGATGAGCACTTATCACGTCATAACATTCAAGGCTATGGGCCAAGTGCTGGCAAATGGGATTAAGTAGATAGATCAGGTATCTTTAATGCTCGGACAGTAGTGGTGCTACCGAGCTGCTCTTGCTGATGGACGTTGAAGTCCCCCACACAGAGTACATTCTTATGCCCTTGCTACCATCAGAGCTTCTTCCCATTGTTGTTCAACATGCAGAAGCACTGAGGGGCAGTGAGTGATAATTAGCAGAAGGTTTCCTTGCACATGTTTGACCTGATGCCATGAGACATCATGGGCTCCAGAGTCAATGCTGAGGACTCCCAGGGCAACTCCCTCCGTGCTGTATACCATTGTGCTGCCACGTCTGATGGGTCTGCCCTGACGGTAGGACAGGACATACCTAAGGATGGTGATGGAGGTGTCAGGGACATTGTCTGTAAGATATGATTCCGTGTTTAAGACGATTTTGGCACTTACCCCCAGATGTTAGTAAGGAGGACTTTGCAGGGTCAACATTGCCATTGTTTCTGATGCCTCGGTTGATGCCGGGTGCCCTTCCGGTTTCATTCCTTTTCTTACACTTTGCAGGGGGCATTATTTTTTAAGAGTCAACACAGTGCTGTGGGTTTGGAGTCACATGTAGATCAGACCAGGTCAGGATGGCAGATTTCTGTCCAAAAAGGACATTATTGAACCAGATGGATTTTTACAATAATCGACTATGGTTTCATGGTCACCATTAGACTAGCTTTTAATTCCAGATTTATTAATTGAATTCAAATTTCACCATCTGTCATGGTGGGATTTGAACCCATGTCCCCAGAGCATTCACCTAGGCATCGAGATTACCAGTCCAGTGACATTACCGCAACACCACTGCCTCCCCCTAAAAATATGCTGCTTATGGAATGACCGGGTTGCGTAAAATTCAACGTCATGGTGACCTTTACAGC
Source organism: Heterodontus francisci (assembly GCF_036365525.1). Taxonomy (NCBI): domain Eukaryota; kingdom Metazoa; phylum Chordata; class Chondrichthyes; order Heterodontiformes; family Heterodontidae; genus Heterodontus; species Heterodontus francisci. The sequence goes on from NC_090376.1 coordinate 110,615,824, forward strand.
AGCAGATAAGGAACTGCCATGAGGGCTGCGAGGCCTAAGGTTACTGTGGATCAGAGCACACATGTCCGAGACCATCTGCCTGGGTAGGCGCAGCCACCTATGGGCTCTGGAACTCTGACATTTGCAGGCAGCTGTCTCTTTAGCAGTTGGCCCAACGTCCTCGGTCGTGCCTTCTTCTCCTTGCAGCCCCCGCCCCCATTGTGCTCGTCTGGCCTCCTGTCCAGGAGGTTGCATCTGCTGGCTGCTCTGTCCAATGTCAGGATAGCCTGTTCCCAAATCATATCCCTCAGCTAGTGCTCATTCATTGACTAGGCCTTCGCCTGCCAACCCCTGTTGTCCAAGTGATGCCAGCAGCCTCATGTCCCTGTTAGGATTCTTACCACTCACCACTGACAAATGCAAGTCTTTCAGCTACAGTGATGGCTAATCTGTGCCACCTTTTGAGCGGTTGAGCTTTATTCTGAGCTTCTACAATATGTTAAACAGCCCTTCAAATAGCTCCCGCTGTGTTCATAACTTCTAAGGCCGGTCGTATTCCAGACACCGCGTTTTCCCCATCCCCTTCCACTGAATATAACAAACTGCTCTTGACAAGCCTTTCAATGAGCTCCTCAGCGAGCTCAACAACTAATTAATTGGAGGTGTTCGGATTTCCCACTTCCCCTCTCCCAGCTTCCCTTTCAAAAGCGATTCATATTCTGGAGGCGGTGGGATCCAATACCACCCTCCAGGAACGCGATTTTCAAAGCACGCACACAACCATTCCCATCCCCACTGGCATTTAAAAATCCATCTCTTTGTGTTTCCAGGTGTCTTTTTAATGCTGTAATAGTGTGTTTTTTAAATCAATATTGGTACTCCTCGTTCTTTCCACTTGCACTTGTCCTCTCTAGGATCTCATATCTTGAAATATTTTGCATGTAATAATGCCCAACATGAAGCCATATTTCTGTAATGGTTAATGCATCTTTAAGCTGATTACTTTTAGCTGAAGTTGTGTTTCTCAATCATTTGCCTTATTTCTTATGCTATGTACGTTTTTGTATAGAATGCTTATTTTGGTCATTTTCCCCACGCTGCTCAAATTCCATGCTGGTCTTTTTGTCACACTTTTTGACTTCCTGGTCAGGATTTTATGGGCCCTCCTGAGGCGGGGTCAGAGGCAGAGGGTGCATGGAGTATTGCAACGGGTATTGAGGGTGGAAGGCCTGTCACCAAGTGATCTTCCGGGGGGCAGGATAGGCCGATGACAGCCTTCCTGCCCAGAGGCCAATTGAGGCCCTTAAGTGGCCAATTAAGGGCCTCTTCCCACTGCTGCTGGGATCTTACCAGGGGTAGGGGGGGTCTCTGCCATGCAGGGAGGGCACCTTATAACACGAGGCGCACTCCCTGTGGGCTTGGGCAGGGGTCCTTCCTCCATGGCAAGTCTGTGGCACATGGAGGAACCCCGCCAGGAAACACTTTATACCCCAGTCTCCCCTCGTCCTGGACTACACGACCACCCCACCAACCTGGGGCCTTCCGGACTGGCACCGGCGTCCCCGCCTCACTTACCTGACGTCTGGGGTTCCAGCGCTGGGCTTGGGTCTAAGGCCTCTACAGTACTGGCAGTGGCCACGGCTCCCAGTGGTGCTGCCAATATGCCTGAGCTGCTGGCCCTGTGATTGGCTGGCAGCTCTTGGAGACGGGATCCCCGTCTTTAAAGGGATGGGGTTCCTGGCTCCTGAAACTTAGATTTAAAAAGACCGGAGGATCGCTCGGCAGGTGGGGAGGGGGGGGGGGGGGGGGGGTACAAAAGGCAGTGGTGGGCTTTGAAGTATAGACATTGCTTCTATTGTGTCAACATCACAGACTAACATCCTTATTCCACCAACAGATGTAAGGCAAAGAGGCAGGTCCCTAAGGCTACCTCAGCAGGGATGAGAATTGAACACATGCTGTTGGCATTACTCAGAACTACACACTAGCCATCTAGCCAACTTAGCTATTGTTGGCCCACAATTTGCGATGAGATAAAGATCAGATATTCTGTTAATTGGTCAGCAAGTGAACTCCCCACTCTTTTTCAGCTAGTGCCATGGGATCTTTTATATCTATCTGGGAGGGCAGAAGAGGTCTCAGTTTAATATATCATCTGACAGACAGTACCTCTGACAGTGCAGCACTCCCTCAGCACAGCATTGAAGTGTCAGCATGCTCAAGTCCCTGGAATGGATAACTTTCTGACTTCAGTGACATCTTGGTCCTAGTGTTAGAGGAATCTGAAATCCTCTCTTCTACTCTTTTACACATCTTTCCAATCACATGTTGACAATGCTAATCTTTATCCTTGTTTGGCCCAGCATGTGGTACTATGAGTAATCCAGATATTACTGCCCTGCAGTCTCTACTCCTTAATCTAAAACTCAAAGCATTGAAATCCTTTTGCAGAACCCTGAACCTACTTCTAAGTCATAGGTTCGCATATTAATCATGACCTCTAGATGCTCACCCTCCCATTCCAGAACCATTTACATTCGCCCTGTGATGTTTTGAACCCTGGCACCTGGGCAGCAACATACCATTCAGGACTCCGAAGGCGCTGTCTACCCCACTAATTATGGATTCAGCACTCTCCTATTCTTCCTAACTACTTGCTGTCCAGGGTTTTGTAGTCGCCCCTTCTCTGTATCACCCTTTGTGTCCACATACTGATAACTAAACAGGAATACCTATTAGAAAAATCCAAATCCACAGATCATCCCTTTTCTGTTACTTCCTGCCCTTTCTGCTGATGGTCAACTAGTCACCTTTACCAGTTTTTCTACTCCTAACAACCTATGGGGAGACCACCCTCCAGAATGTCCATGTTTCCAACTGACCTTCAAATTATAGAACTCCCTGTTTGGGGAGTTCAAGCTATGTACACCTTAATACCTATGTATTCTCCAAGTGGTACATGAATCCAAGCAGGTCCATATCATATATCTCAGACACATCACTCCAGACTTTGATCCTGTCACACTTTATTTGTATTTTAAATCCAGTACAAAGTCTTTTTAAATGATTGTTTATTGATGTATTTCCATTTACTCACTCCAATTTACTATTTTTACCTGATATTGTGTGAAAATTCTCTTTCTGTCCTACCCCTGAAATTAATATACGGTATAAGATATAATTTAGAGTTCAGTTGACTAGTTAGGGCGGCACAGTGGCGCAGTGGTTAGCACCGCAGCCTCAAAGCTCCAGTGACCCGGGTTCAATTCTGGGTACTGCCTGTGTGGAGTTTGCAAGTTCTCCCTGTGTCTGCGTGGGTTTCTTCTAGGTGCTCCGGTTTCCTCCCACATGCCAAAGACTTGCAGGTTGATAAGTTAATTGGCCTTTATAAATTGCCCCTAGTATAGGTAGGGACAGGTGGGGATGTGGTAGGAATGTAGGATTAGTATAAATGGGTGGTTGATGGTTGGCACAGACTTGGTGGGCCGAAGGGCCTGTTTCAGTGCTGTATCTCTAAACTAAAAAAAGCTACTAAAATATATGTTTAGCTCTTTCTGCCTGGCATCATTCATTCTTTGTAGATTGCTTTTTTTTGGTGGGTACAGAAAATAATCCAGTATTGGATTATTGGGGCTTTTATAATGAAAAAGTTTGTGACTGACCTTTCTAACACTTAAGATGTTAATCATGGCTCAGTGGCATATTCCTGCTTCCTTACTCCCCTAAATTACTCAAATTCGAGATTATTTACACTAGGGACCTTGATTCCCTAAAAAAACACTACTTGCTATGTAAAAAAACTGTAGACCTTAACTTTCTCTTTAGTTACTAACCCACTTTACTTACTTTAGTCATTTACCAGATACTCACCAAACAGGTAGCTTCTTCCCAAACCAATCACCTGCCTGCTTGCCTGTGATGTTTGATGCAATGTTTGATTTAAATTAAATTAAATTAAAAGCTTACCTGTATACTCACCCCGGCAGCTCTCTGTTTCCCTGCTCTCTCTGTTAATTGTGATGTTACTCTGATGTCACTCATGCTCCCCACTCTCTCGCTCTGTCTCCCACTCTGGAGTTTTGGTGCACTTTTTAAACCTCCGCTCCCGCTGTGCTCCTCTCTCTCTTGCTCTGTCTCCGGTCTCCAGCTCTGGGCATTTGGTGCGTTTTTTAAATCTCTGCTCCCACTGTTCTCTCTCTCTTGCTCTGTCTCCTATCTCCGGAGTCTAATGGTGACCATGAAACCATTGTCGATTGTTGTAAAAGCCCATCTGGTTCACTCATGTCCTTTAGGGAAGGAAATCAGTCGTCCTTCCCTCGTCTGGCCTACATGTGACTCCAGACCCACAGTAATGTGGCTGACTCTTAAATGCCCTCTAAAATGGTCGAGCAAACCACTTAGTTGCATCAAACTGTGACAGCGGTTCAAGAAGGCAGCTCACCACCACCTTCTCGGGCAATTAGAGATGGGCAATAAATGCTGGCCTAACCAGTGACACCCACATCCCATGAACAAATATTTTTAAAAAATTATATAAATAACTTGGATGAAGGGACCGAAGGTATGGTTGCTAAATTTGCTGATGACACAAAGATAGGTAGGAAGGTAAGTTGTGAAGAGGACATAAGGAGGCTACAAAGGGATATAGATAGGTTAAGTGAGTGGGAAAAATTCTAGCAAATGTGGGAAAATGTGTATATGAGGAAAGGGTGTGAATGAAACGGTTGGATTTTGGACTGTGGGAATGATTTGTGTCAGGGTAGCGGGGTGGCCACAGGGTTTATGATTTCACTGCAATATGGCCTCACTCACTTGAGGTTGTTTAGTTTGTTTAGAGATACAGCACTGAAACAGGCCCTTCGGCCCACCGAGTCTGTGCCGCCCATCAACCACCCATTTATACTAATCCTACACTAATCCCATATTCTTACCACATCCCCACCTGTCCCTATATTTCCCTACCACCTACCTATACTAGTGGCAATTTATAATGGCCAATTTACCTACCAACCTGCAAGTCTTTTGGCTTGTGGGAGGAAACCGGAGCACCCGGAGGAAACCCACGCAGACACAGGGAGAACTTGCAAACTCCACACAGGCAGTACCCAGAATTGAACCCGGGTCGCTGGAGCTGTGAGACTGCGGTGCTAACCACTGCGCCACTGTGCCACCCCAGGTTATCTGAAGCTTGCCTGCAAGAGACTGTCATGGAGTTCTCTGGCAGTCACCCTGGGCACACCTGGCTCCTCCTCCTCTTCTTCTTCCTCCTCCTTGGAGGGTGCCGAGTAGTCTGCACTTTCCTTTTCCTGTGTGTTCCATTCCTTTCTTCAGTGCCATATGGTACAAGACACAGTGGACCACAGCCACTTGGAGGAAGCATTGAGGGTGTCAAGGGCACAGAATGTTCTCTGGGTGGAGGACCTCAATATCCATCACCAAAAGTGGCTCAGTAGCACCAGTATTGACCAAGCTGGCTGAGTCCTGAAGGACATATCTGCCTGACTGGGCCTGTGGCAGATGGTATGGGAACCAACAAGAGGGTAAAAACTACTAGACCTTGTCCTCACCAATCTACCTGTTGCAGATGCATCTGTCCATGACAGTGTTAGTAGGAGTGATCATCACACTGTCCTTGTGAAGACAAAGTCCCATCTTCACACCGAGCTGACTCTCCATCGTGTTGTGCGGCACTACCTCGATGCTGAATAAGATAGATTCAGAACAGATCTATCAGCTCAAAACTGGGCACCCATGAGGTGCTGTGGGCCATCAGCAGCATCAGAATTGTATTCAACCACAATCTGTAACCTCATGCCCTGGCATATCCCTCACTCTACTATTACCAACAAGACAAGGGATCAACCCTGGTTCAATGAAGAGTGTAGGAGGGCATGGCAGGAGCAGAACAAGGAATATCTATAAATGAGGTGTCAAACTGGTGAAGCTACAACACAAGACTACCTGCATGCCAAACAATGGAAGCAGAATGCATTAGACAGAGCTAAGTGATCCCACAACCAACTCTGCAGTCCTGCCACAACCAGTCCTGAATGGTGGTGAATAATTAAACAACTATCCAAAGCAGAAGTCTCCACAAATATCCCCCATCCTCAATGATGGGGGAGCCCAGCACATTAGTGCAAAAGACAAGGCTGAAGCATTTGCAACCATCTTCAGCCAGAAGTGCCATGTGGATGATCCATCTCGGTCTACTCCTGAGGTCTCCATCATCACAGATACCAGTTTTCAGCCAATTCGATTCACTCCATGTGATATCAAGAAACAGCTGAAGGCACTAGGTACTGCAAAGGTTAAGGCCCCTGATAACATCCTGGCAATAGTACTGAAGACATGTGCTCCTGAACTAGCTGTGCGCCTAGCCAAATTATTTTAGTACAGCTACAACACTGGCATCTACCCGGCAATGTGGAAAATTTCCCGGGTGTGTCCTATCCACAAAAAGCAGGACAAATTCAATCTGGCCAATTTCCACCCATCAGCATACTTTCAATCATCAGCAAAGTGATGGAAGTTGTCATTGATGGTGCTATCACATGACATTTTCACAGCAATAGTCTGCTCACTGATGCTCAGTTTGGGTTCCATCAGGGCCATCCAACTCCTGACCTCATTACAGCCTTGGTCCAAACATCGACAAAAGAACTAAATTCCAGAGGGGAGATGAAAGTGACTGCCCTTGACATCAAGGCAGCATTTGACTGAGTGTGGCATCAAGGAGCACTGGCAAAATTGAAATCAATGGGATTCAGGGGGAAACCTCTCCACTGGTTGGAGTCATACCTAGCACAAAGGAAGATGGTTGTGATTGTTGGAGGCCAATCAACTCAGTCCCATGACATTGGTACAGGAGTTCCTCAGGGTCGTGTCCTAGGCCCAACCATCTTCAACTGCTTCATCAATGATCTTCCCTCCATCATAAGGTCAGAAGTGGGGATGTTCGCTGATGATTGTACAATGTCCAGTACCATTTGCAACTCCTCAGGTACTGAAGCAGTCCATGTCCATATTCAAGAAGACCTAGACAAGATTCAGACTTGGGCTGATAGGTGGCAAGTAACATTTATGCCGTTCAAGTGCCAGGCATAGACCATCTCCAACAAGAGAGCATCTAACCATCTCCCCATGACATTCAATGGCATTACCATTGCTGAATCCCCCACCATCAACATCCTGGCTGTTACCATTGACCAGAACTGAAGTGGACCAGCTACATAAATACCATAGCTACAAGAGTAGGCCAGAGACTGGGAATTCTGCGCGAGTAACTCACCTCCTGACTCCCCAGTGCCTCTCCACCATCTACAAGGCACAAGTCAGGAGTGTGATGGAATACACTCCACTTGCCTGGATGGGTGCAGCTCCAACAACACTCTAGAAGCTCAACACCATCCAGGACAAAGCAGCCTGGTTGATCGGCACCCCATCCACCACCTTAAACATTCACTCCCTCCACCACCGACAGACAGTGGCAGCAGTGTGCACCATATACAAGATGCATTGCAGCAATTTGCCAAGGCTCCTTCAACAGCACCTTCCAAACCTCCGACCTCTACCACCTAGAAAGACAAGGGAACAACACCGCCTGCAAGTTCCCCTCCAAGCCACAGACCATCCTGACTTGGAACTATATCGCCATTCCTTCACTGTCACTGGATCAAAATCCTGGAACTCCCTTCCTAACAGCACTGTAGGAGTACCTGCACCAGATGGACTGTAGCAGTTCAAGAAGGCAGCTCACCACCACCTTCTCAAGGGCAATTAGGGATGGTCAACAAATGCTGGGTTTGCCGGCAACACCCACATCCTATGAACGAATAAAAAAAAATCGGAACACCCTTGTTGGTGCTTACTGAAGGGTGCCCGCAGATCTGTCCAAGCACCTGAATCACATCTTTAGCAACCCAATGGCTTGTGGTCATGTGGCTCTTGTTACACTTCTCCTCTGCATCAGTGGTATGGCATCTCACAGAAGTCATCACCAGGTCCTCAGAGGGTTGCTCTTGTCTCTGAGGAGACACCATCTTCCAGGAATCTTGTATAAACATGTTGTCACATACTAACTGAACAATGAGGGAATGGAATCCCTGTCAATTGATGAATACTCCAGGCAGATTTAAGAGTGCTTTGATTGCCACATGTGTGCAGTCAATGACTCCTTGTACCTGTGGGAATCCAGGCACTGCAGCAATTTCAAGAGCCCTCTGTGTCTGACTGGCCTCTTCTGTGTTTAAGTGGACATAAGTGATAACCTTGGCAAACATAACATCAGTCACTTGGGATATCCACTTGTGAGCAACAGATTGTGAAACCCTGCAGATGTCAATAGCAGATCCCTTGAAGGAGCAGGAGACACAGAAATTCAGGGCTGTGGTGACTCTGATGACCACTGGCAATGCCCGCCCACCTAGTTGACTTTGAAGGAGGTTTTGTTCCAGGAGTTTGCAGATGTCTGTCATAACCTGTTGTGAAAGCCTGAGTCTCCGGAGGCACTGCTGTTCCATCATGTCGAGAAAGCTGATCATCCACCTGTGTACCCTATGCTGGGGTAGAGGTATCACCTCTATCCAGCCTCAGATCTGTGTCCATCCCCTCTGTCCTGTGGAGTGTCATTGTGTGTCTCCTGATTCTGTTGGTGTTGTTGTGGCTCCTGGTGCTTTTGGCATTGATGTGGTTACTCCTGTTTCTTATCAGAGGTTCATGCTCTATATAGTTGTAAAAGTTGCCCCCATGCTGCTGTGAAGACTGACAGCAAGCAAGTTCAAATCAAGATGAATAAAGTGCAAGGAAGGTGAAATGACTTCCAAACAGTTAGAAATCTCCTGTGAAGCAGGGACTTCAGGCTCTCAGAACAAATGCTGTGAGCACAAGCCTTTCACATAGGTTGGCCAGCAGTCATCCAATTTCACTCTTTGAAGGTTTTATCAGCTTGTCAGTTTCTTCAACCAGTGAGTCCCCACTGCTCTCACTTTGGTGATCCTGGCGAGTGACCCACAGCTCAGGAAACCTATGTGCTTGCTGTTAAAGCCAGAATCCTGAGTTGAAACTACAATTAACTGCTTGTTTGCATATTTAAATAACTGACCCGACAGCTCCACAGGAGTTTCCCGCTCACCTCCAAGCGCACTCCGGTAAAACCTGGATGTGTGAAGGATGATGTCAGGTTTCCAACCGTTTGGCATTTTTAACAAGTTTAATTCCACCATCTGTACCTGAAGCTGCCATCACCACCCTGCCTATTGGCACTTAACATTTTGTCCCGTGGGCTCAGGTAGTGTATTGGAGGAATTTTTTTTAAAATATGGATTTTAACTTTTAATTTATATTTCTTACTTTTCCTTTATGCATTTTTTTAAAATCACCCTCTTAACACAGTCTTTCTTTCACTCTCTTTCTGTGCCTGATTTGACTGTAACTGGCCAACTCTAATTCACCTTCTTTCTGTTAATTTATTAATCCTGAAATCACATTGGTTAAGATACAATGTTGTTTCCACCATTCATTGAGGTCCCAGATGCCCTGCTTGCTTTTGCCACACTGTTATCATCTTTAATTTCAGCATTCTGGGGCACAAAGAAATTTTGAGTTGATGGGTACAGGAAATGTCTAACTAACAATGGATGATCTGAGGTGCCCTTTCCATCAGGTTTCAGACGAATATTCTTATAATGAATTTCTTTATACTCTATTGTTACTTCTGTCACTGAAAGGTTTTCAGGAACTGTAATTTGATTTCAGTATTTTTTAAAACTCTTTATGATTGATATCCTCATCACACATTGGCCCAGATTTTGCAGTAAGAATAACGATGGGGCTATCTGTGTTCACCTTTATTATGGAATAAATTGGACAGCAACTGCTCACGTACAGTTAAACATGGAAATCAGGAAATTGTTGTTCCAGTTGCCCTGCTCTTCCACAAGCTTCTTTACACCAGTCCCTCACTGAGAGACTCGGCAATGAAATTCATGAAAGACATGAGGTTGTGGTACTTACCCATTAGTTACCCACCAAGCACACCAGAAAAGTTAGGGCTTGCACATTCAGGTGTAGGAGAATTTTTAGCACAGTGATAAGACTTAATTACTGCTAAACAACCTCTCTGGCACTGAAAATTAAATACTGAGTGTTGAGTCTCATTCCTTCAGATTTCAATCATTATTGGAGACTTAAAAAAAATTAAAATAATTTATTTTTGACTTTTTCTTTCTCTTTTATCTCTCTCTTTCAATCCCATCTTTCTTTCTATCTCCTTATTTTTCTTTCTGTACATTATTTTATATTGAATTAAATATTCCAATTTATACTTCATAGGTAGGTGTTGCGTGGCTCAGTGAGGATTCTTCAATTTGATTGGTTGAAGGGACACATAGTTGGCTTCCCTGTTCACACAGGACTCAAATCCCCTGGAGAGGGCATTGCACTGAAACAAATCTATGTTCTCCTGCAAAAGCCTACAGAAGTATGTGGGCAGCTGTAAATAGAATGAGCGGTGAGTGGCGTTCCTTAGCCACTAACTTCAAAATCTGCACTCATGCATTCATTTTTTTTTTCTTCAAGGTTACATGCACACACAATAGTGCGCAACTTTACTTGTTGCATTTTCTAGAATCTTGGGAGCACATAAAGGAATGATCATGAATCACAGGGGAGATTGTTGCTTAATTTAAACAGCCACATGCTCAGGGTTTTGTGAACCTATTCAGCTGTGGTTATACAATTTCAAGGAGCAATAGAAGGAAAACATGGGGAGCAAAAACCATGATTTATTCGTGAAGAAGAGCTGGGCATAGTCAAAGTTTGAAGAGTAAGGAGATGTACTCTATATAGTGTGAAAGGGCAACCCATTAATTATTATAGAGTCAAGCAGGCAAAAGACACCATCAGCATGGTGAAAAATATAGGATTTAGAGAAGATGGGGGAACATCCATAAGCCTGAGCATTTGACCTGAAGAGTATTGCCAAAGTGAGAAATGACAATGAAATGAAGAAAGATTGGCATAAATGTTTATAGTCCTTGATGTGAATCAAAGGAAGTTGGAGGTATCAGAGGAGTTTACTGCAGTGTCTTAGCATTCATAAACCAAATTAATCTGTTGTGATTGCAACACAAAGAGAAGTAATGAAGATGGTTGAGATGTAGTAAGATAGGTCACCAGGTTACAAAACGACACTTGGAGAGATGCAGCTGAGAAATGTGGAATAGTGATTATACTTATTCACACATACAGCTGATGATTATAATGTACCCGGTCAGCTATCAAACATTCTGTAAGCAAAATAATTTACAATAAGCTATGCATAAGGCCATAACCAGTGCTTCAGCCTAAATACACAGCACAAAATATCTTCTTATTCAATCAGCATAGAAGGTGCTGAATACACATGGGCAGGCAATCTCAGCAGACCAAACTGCTCATCTCCTTTGATGAGGCTATAATGGAAGTTTTTGAATAGAAGGCATTATACAGAATGGTAACACACAGTTGGAGAAGTGCCACATATTGCTGCTTTGCATAATTCACATCATATAGCTTATCTATGCAATTACGTTTCAGCAGGTGTGAAGAATGAATGACAAATGTACATCTGTACTTTTATCACAAGGAGTTGTATGCAAGCTGAGATCATCGTGGATAGCACATTTAACAAGGTGGTCACATTACAGGCAAATGCTGCAAAGGCAGAAAGAGAATGGGTGACCACCAGGCTCAGTAGAGGAAGGCAGGTAATGCAGGAGTCCCCGGTGACCATCCCCCTCTCTAACAGATATACTGCTTTGGATATTGTTGGGGGAGATGGCTCAGGGGAAAACAGCAAGAGCCAAGTGCATGTAACCATGGGTGGCTCTGCTGCACAGGAGGGAAGGAAGAAGAGTGGCAGGGCTATAGTGCTAGGGGATTCAATCGTAAGGGGTACAGACAGGTATTTCTGCTGTCACAAAAGAGACTTCAGGATGGTATGTTGCCTCCCGGGTTCAAAGGTCAAGGATATTTCTGAGCAGCTGCAAGGCATTCTGAGGGGGGAGGGCGAGCAGCCAGTAGTCATGGTACATATCAGTACCAACCTCATTGTTAAAAAAGGGATGAGGTCCTACAAGCTGAATATAGGGAGTTAGGATGAAAATTAAAAAGTAGGACCTCAAAGGTAGTAATCTCAGGATTACTACCAGTGCCAAATGCTAGCGAGAGCAGAAATAGCAAGATATATCAGATGAATACGTGGCTGGAGAAATGGTGTAGTGGGGAGAGATTCAGATTCCTGGGACATTGGGACTGGTTCTGGGGAAGGTGGGACCAGTACAAGCTGGACGGGTTGCATCTGGGCAGGTCTGGGACCAATTTCCTCTGGGGGGCAGGGGGGCGAGGGGGTGTTTGCTGGTTTGCTAGTGCTGTCATGCTGTCGGGGAGGGTTTAAATTAGAATGGCAGGGGGATGGGAAACTGAGCAGGGAGAAAGACAAGAGGGAAACAAGGATAGAAATGAAAGAAGAAAGGTAAGAAGCAAAAGTGGAAGGCAGAGAAAACAAGGAGGAGAAACGAATGGGGCCGTAGTGCAAAATAAAGCTAAGATGACTAACAATGTTAAAAAGACAAGTCTAAAGGCATTGTCTTAATGCGCGGAGCATTCGCAATAAGGTAGATGAATTAACAGCGCAAATAGATATAAACGGTTACGATTTAGTAGCGATTACCAAGACATGGCTGCAAGGTGACCGAGGATGGGAACTGAACATCCAGGGGTATTCAGTATTTAGGAAGGACAGGCAAAAAGGGAAAGGAGGAGGGGTAGCATTGTTAGTAAAGGAGGAAATCAATGCAATAGTGAGGAAGGATATTGGCTCGGAAAATCATGATGTGGAATCTGTATGGGTGGAGCTAAGAAACACCAAGGGGCAGAAAACGTTGGTGGGGTTGTCTATAGGCCTCCAAACAGTAGTGGAGATGTAAGGGATGGCATTAAACAGGAAATTAGAGATGCATGCAATAAGGGCACAACTGTAATCTACATATAGATTGGTCAAAACAAATTAGCAATAATACTGTTGGAGGAAGATTTCCTGGAGTGTGTACGTGATGGTTTTTTAGACCAATACGTTGAGGAACCAACTAGAGAACAGGTTATCTTAGACTGGGTATTGTGCAATGAGAAAGGGTTAAGTAACAATCTTGTTGTGCAGGGTCCCTTGGGGAGGAGTGACCAAAACATGATAGAATTCTTCATTAAGATGGAGAGTGAAGTAGTTGAAAGCGAAACTAGGATCCTGAATCTAAATAAAGGAAACTACGAAGGAATGAGGCGTGAGTTGGCCATGGCAGATTGGGGAACATTATTAAAAGAGTTGATGGTGGATAGACAATGGATAATATTTAAAGAACGTGTGCATGAATTACGACAATTATTCATTCCTATCTGGCGCAAAAATAAAACCAGAAAGGTGGCTCAACCATGGCTTACAAAAGAAATTAGGGATCGTATTAGATCCAAAGAGGAGGCATATTAAATTGTCAGAAAAAGCAGCAAGTCTGAGGATTGGGAACAGTTTAGAATTCAGCACAGGAGGTTAAAGAGGTTGATTAAGTGAGGGAAAATAGAGTATGAGAGCAAACTTGCAGGGAACATAAAAACTGACTGTAAAAGCTTCTATAAATATGTGAAGAGAAAAAGATTAGTGAAGAGAAAAAGATTGGTGAAGACAAATGTAGGCTCTTACAGTCAGAAATTGGGGCAATTATAATGGGGAACAAGGAAATGGCAGAACAATTAAACACATACTTTGGTTCTGTCTTCACAAAGGAGGACACAAATAACCTCCCAGAAATGTTAGGCAACCAAGGGTCTAATGAAAGGGAGGAACTGAAGGAAATCAGCATTAGTAAAAAAAAATGTGCTCGGGAAATTAATGGGGTCAAAGGCTGACAAATCCCCAGGGCCTGATAATCTACATCCCAGAGTACTAAAGGAAGTAGTCCTGGAAATAGTGGATGCATTGGTGGTCATCTTCCAAAATTCTATAGACTCTGGAGCAGTTCCTACAGATTGGAGCATGGTAAATGTAACCCCACTATTTAAAAAAAGAGAGAAAAGACAGGAAACTACAGACCAGTGAGCCTTACATCAGTAGTGGGGAAAATGTTAGAGTCTATTATAAAGGATGTGATAGCAGAACACCTGGAAAGTATAAATGGGATTGGGCAAAGTCAGCATGGGTTTATGAAAGGAAAATCACGTTTAACAAATCTACTGGAGTTTTTTGAGGATGTAACTAGTAGAATAGATAAGGGAGAACCAGTGGATGTGGTGTATTTGGATTTTCAGAAGGCTTTTGATAAGGTCCCACATAAGAGGTTAGTGTGCAAAATTAAAGCACATGGGATTGGGGGCAATATACTGGCATGAATTGTGAATTGGTTGACAGACAGGAAACAGAGAGTAGGAATAAACGGGTCTTTTTCCGGGTGGCAGGCAGCGACTAGTGGGGTACTGCAGCGATCAGTGCTTGGGCCCCAGCTACTCACAATATATATTAATGACTTGCGAGAGGGAACTAAATGTAACATTTCCAAGTTTGCAGATGGCACAAATCTGGGGGGGGATGTGAGCTGTGAGGAGGATGCAAAGAGGCTCCAATGTAATTTGGACAAGTTGGGTGAATGGGCAAATGCGTGGCAGATGCAGTGTAATGTGGATAAATGTGAGGTTATCCATTTTGGTTGTAAAAACAGAAAGGCAGATTATTATCTGAATGGTGATAGATTGGGAAAGGGGGAGGTGCAATGAAACCTGGGTGTCCTTGTACAGTCGCTGAAAGCAAGCATTCAGGTGCAGAAAGCAATTAGGAAGGCGAATGGTATGTTGGCCTTCATTGCAAGAGGATTTGAGTACAGGAGCAAGGATGTCTTACTGCAGTTGTACAGGGCCTTGGTGAGACCACATCTGGAGTATTGTGTGCAGTTTTGGTCTCCTTATCTGAGGAAGGATATTCTTGCCATGGAAGGAGTGCAAAGAAGATTTACTAGGCTGATTCCTGGGATAGCAGGATTGATGTATGAGGAGAGATTGGTTCAACTAGGCCTATATTCACTAGAGTTTAGAAGAATGAGAGGGGATCTCATAGAAACCTATAAAATTCAACTGGACTAGACAGGCTAGATGCAGGGAGGATGTTCCTGATGGCTGGGGAGTCCAGAACCAGGGGTCACAGTCTCAGGATATGGGGTATGCCATTTAGAACTGAGATGAGGAGAAATTTCTTCACTCAGAGGGTGATGAACCTATGGAATTCTCTACCCCAAAAGGCAGTGGAGGCCAAGTCATTAAATATATTCAAGAAGGAGATATATATATTTCTTAATGCCAAAGGGATCAAGGGATATGGAGAAAAAGCAGGAATAGGGCACTGAATTAGACGTTCAGCCATGATCATAATGAATGGCAGAGCAGGCCCAAAGGGCCGAATGCCCTACTCCTGCTCCTATTTTCTATGTTTCTATGCCTATGTTTTCTAAGCAGAATACACTTTCACCATTATTTTCACAAGTCACTATTTAAAATTTTAACATCATAATTTTCTTTCCAAATTTATGTTTGCCAATCATACAGGATTCTTCTAAAGGCTTCTGTAGGCTGTTTTCCAGGGTTTATACAGCTCTAATGTCAAAGATTATGGATGACCAGAACAGCCACAGAGATTCACCCGCAAAGATTCATGCCTTTTGCACTGCTTGATTATAGGTACTTTGCTAAACGGTATCGGGATTGTGTATGAATGTCATAAGTTATATTTCAAGTGCTAACCCATATCTCCGAAGAAGGGTCACTGACCCGAAACGTTAACTCTGCTTCTCTTTCCACAGATGCTGCCAGACCTGCTGAGTGATTCCAGCATTTCTTGTTTTTGTCTCCAAGAACTAACTTTGATTCAACCAAGAATAAGTGAACAACCTCAGAATTTCCTTAAGGCATAGCATAGTGGACAATCCTTGAAAACAGTACAGTAACAAGCAAAATTATTTTTGATGTTGATCACAGAACATTTGGAGTTCATAGAGTGGTTTTCAGTTGGTGAAAGCTGTGAGCTATTGTACAAGTCTTTGAATGGCGACCTGAGAATAGTCAATTGCACTCTATATCTATGGAATGTCAAAAATCCTCCATGCTTCTCCTTGCTTTGGTGCCCAGCTTAATACTCTTAGCAGTGTGTCAAATCATGGTATTTGTGACGTACATTGTCCATTAGACCATTCCACATTAGCTGGTCTATGCTAAATCTTCTGTTCCTGGAAACATCCTGTGGCAAAAAGGTTGAATGTCATCAACTGCTGTTGTCCAACATATTGGCAAAGTGATGCATGGACAGAAGGAGTTGAGTCTCTATGTGAAATATCTTCTGCTGTACTACCTTTAGAACAGGCAGTATTAATGATGTGGGCAAACATGAAAGCATTTTCACTTTTGCCTTTTATTGGTGCTTAGCATAAAAAAGCAATCATTAACACAGTTTTTGCATGATAAATTACATTCCTCCCCAGAATATTCTCGGAGACATTTTAGGAATATCGTTGAAAATTTATTGCATCAAACTATTATGCACTTAGACAATTTTCACTGAGGCTACTTAGGTAATTTTAAGCTAATCCCACCAAGGGGAAAATGATGGGATCAGATTGGCTGTCAGTTTTACATTGAAAATGACACAAAGTAAAATGAGAAATGAAAACAGAAAATGCTGGAAATACTCAGCAGGTCTGACAGAATCTGTGAAAAGAGAAGCTGAGTTAAAGTTTCAGGTCCATGATCGTTCATTAGAACTGGCAAAGGTTAGAAATGTAATAGGTTTTAAGCAAGTGAAGCGGGGGTGGGGGAAAGAGTACAAAAGGAAGGTGACTGATAGGGCAGAGGGTAGAAGAGATTAAATGATAAAGATGTCATGGGACAAAAGCAAAGGGAGTGCTAATGGTGTGGTGAAAGACAAAGCATTTGTCCAGGGAGAGTGTTAATGACAGAATAATAGGTCAATCCAAAAGCACAAACATGAAAAACTAAATTTAAGGCAGATTAAGAGACATGGTTAAAAAATAAAATGAAATAAAATAATAATAAAAAAGCCCAGTCATGCTCCGGAATTATTGAACTCAATGTTGAGTCCGGAATCGGAAAATGAGGTGTTGTTCCTCAAGCTTGTGTTGATGCTCACTGGAACACTGCAGCAGACCAAAGACAGAAATGTGGATGTGAGAGCAGGATGCTGAATTGAAATGGCAAGCAACCGGAAGCTCAGGGTCATGCTTGCGAACTAAGCAGAGATGTTCCACAAAGTGGTCACCAAACCTACGTTTGGTCACCCCAGTGTAGAGGAGACCACATTGTGAGCGGCGAATACAGTATACTAAATTGAAAGAAGTACAAGGAAATCACTGCTTCACCTGGAAGGAGTGTTTGGGGCCTTGGATGGTGAGGAGAAAGGAGGTAAAAGGGCAGGTATTGCGCCTCCTGCGATTGCATGGGAAGGTACCATGGGAAGGGGATGAGATGTTGGGGGAAATGGAGAAGTGGACCAGAGTGTCACGGAGGGAATGATCCTTATGGACTGCTGACAAGGGAAGGGAGGGGAACATGCGTTTGGTGGTGGCATCACGCTGGATGTGGCAGAAATGGCGGAGGATGATCCTTTGGATGTGTAGGCTGGTGGGGTGGAAAATGAGGACAAGGGGAACCCTGTTGCAGTTCTTGGAGGGAGGGGAAGGGGTAAGGGCAGAAGTGCGGGAAAGAGGCCGGACACGGTCAAGGGCCCTGTCAACCACGGTGGGGTGGAATCCTTGGTTGAGGAAAGAGGAAGCCGTATCAGAAGTGCTGTTGTGGAAGGTTGCATCATCAGAACAGATGCATCAGAGACGGAGAAACTAGGAGAATGGAATGGAGTCCTTATAGGAGGCAGGGTGTGAGGAAGTGTTGTCAAGATAGCTGTGGGAGTCAGTGGGCTTATAATGAATATTAGTAGACAGCCTATCCCCAGAGATGGAGACAGAGAGGTCGAGGAAGGGAAGGGAAGCGTCAGATGGACCATGTAAAGGTGAGAGAAGGGTGGAAATTAGAAACAAAATTGATGAAGTTTTCCGGTTCAGGGCGGGAGCAGGAAACAGCACCAATACAGTCATCAATGTACCAGAAAAAGAGTTGGGGGAGGAGGCCTGACTAGGACTGGAACAAGGAATGTTCAACATACCCCACAAAAAGACAGACATGACAAGGACCCATAGCAACAGCTTTTATTTAAAGGAAGTGAGTGGATTTGAAGGCAAAGTTGTTCAATGTGAGAATAAGTTCAGGTAGGTGGAGGAGGGTGGTGGTGGATGGGAACTGGTTGGGCCTTTATTCAAGGAAGATGTGGAGAGCCCTCAGACCGTCCTGGTGGGGGATAGAGTGGTAGAGAGATTGGATGTCCATTGTGAAGAGGAGGAGATTAACTGGAAATTGTCAAAATGACATAGGGCATCAGAAGAATCACAGATGTAGGTGGGAAGAGACTGGACTAGGGAGAAAAGATAGAATCAAAATAAGAAGAAATAAGTTCAAGGGGCAGGAACAGCCTGAAACAGGACAGTCCTGTTTGTGGATTTTGGGAAGGAGGTAGAAGCGGGCTGTCCGGGGTTGTGGGACTATGAGGTTGGAAGCTGTGGAAGGAAGATCTCCGGAGGAGATGAGGTCAGTGACAGTCCTGGAGACAGTGGCTTGATGTTCAGTGGTGGGGTCATGGCCCAGGGGGAGGTAGGAAGAAGTGTCTGAGAGTTGGCACTCAGCCTCTGCAAGGCAGAGGTCAGCACGCCAGACAACAACAGCATCACCCGTGTCAGCAGGTTTGATCACAATGTCAGGGTTAGACCTGAGAGAACGGAGTGCAGCAAGTTCAGAGCGAGACAGGTTAGAGTGAGCGAGGGGAGTGGATAAATTGAAACGGCCGATGTCATACTGACAGTTCTCAATGAAAAGATCATAAGTGGGTAAGAGACCAGAGGGAGGGGTCCAGGTGAAGGGAGAATACTGGAGGCAGGTGAATGGGTCCGCTGTTCAGGGGGAGGACTCCTGGTCAAAGAAGTGAGCCCAGAGGCGAAGGTGAGGAAGAAGCACTCAACGTCATGCTGAGTGTGAAATTCATTGAGGTGGAGGCGTAATGGAATAAAACTGAGTCATTTGTTAAGTACAGATTGTTCAGAGATGGGAAGGTCAGAGGGCAGTGTGAATACACAGCAAGCGGTGAGATTAGTAGAAGGGATCAGGACAGAAGGAAGTGAAGGGGAAGAAGGATCCGGAGGGGAGTTAGTCCCCATGAGCTGCTGGAACTTGCATTCCTTAACCCCTGAAAGGAAGAGAAAAAGTAAAATCAGGTTGAGTGCAAAATGGATAGCTGATCCAATCCCATCAATTCTGTTCTGATTGTGTGAGTTTAATTTTTTTTTATTTGTTGATGGGATTTGGGCGTCACAGGCTAGGCCAGAATTTATTGCCCATCCCTAATTTCCCTTGAGAAAGTGGTGGTAAGCTGCCTTCTTGAACCGCTGCAGACCTGAGAGAACAAAGTGCAGCAAGATCGGAGGCAGACAGGTTAGAGTGAGTGAGGGGAACGGAGAAATTGAGACTGCCGATGTGACGCCAACAGTTTTCAATGAAAAGATCAAGAACGGGTAAGAGGTCAGAGGGAGGGGTCCAGGTGGAGGGAGAATACTGGAGGCGGGTGAACTGGTCCACTGTTCGGAGTGAAGATTCCTGGTCAAAGAAGTGAGCCTGGAGGCTCCCTTAGTTCTTGTGATAGCTATCAGGACGAAAGGGAGTTTCAGCCCTTGTGAGATTTTATTTCTGGTCATAACTGCTTTGTTGCCACTGCCCACACAGCATAACACTCTATTGTTACTTCCATTCTTGCATGTGAAAAAGCAACAATAAGCAAAAAATTATATTAATGCAACTTCACTTTCCTCCATAGAGAAGCATTCCTGAAATAAAATAATGCTTTTGAACAAAAGTGACTGTGAAATATTTCATTCACTTTTTCCGATATCTGCAGTTTTTCAAACAAAAATTGTTGATGACATTGCCAATTCAAAAGCACTATTCCTCAGAGAGCTGTCAATGTTCTAAAGCGGGCATCTGGCTCATTCGATCGCAGGGAATTAAATACCAAAAAACATGCAGACGTGTAAATGAATATAATCTTTAAAACTGTAAACAGCTCCAAAAAGAAAGATTGTGTTACTTGGAGGTAAATTACATTGTTCCAATGATGAGTTTCCTACATGTATTAAGAGCATTGTAAGGTAAGTTTAGTAAAGAGTATTGTAGTTTAATACATAGTCAGTCTATTTCTTCCTTTTCTAAGAATTAATTACTCCTTCTAAGCTCTCTTCCCAGGGTAAAATTGGTGCATTTATCTACACGTAATTTCCAATATTCCTCCATAAGTTTCTTTATTGTTGCAGTATTTGTCTTTGCTATCTATGCCTACAATTACATTAGAAACAAAATGCAGATCTGTAAATTCTTCATTTTACAGTTTTCTTGGTAATATAGTGGGAAGTTAGGTGGTTGAGTGTGATTTTGTGATCCAGCAATTCCAGAGAGAAGCAGTTTTTGGGAGTTCACCTCGGGAAATTGTGTGTATATAGTCCATGATCTTCTACCCCATTAAATTAATGGTCCTGTAAGCATCATTCCTCACTGTGAACACCAAATTGTGGAATCAGCCTTAGAGTGGGCCTGTCCCCCTGTGTCTGCAAAAAATCTTATTAGAAATAACTGAATAGAAATGGGGCATTGCAGTGTTTTACCTACACAAGGTATGTACAAACCTAAAGACAAGGGTGTCAAAATTGGACTCCCCCACCAGCACTATTTAAAGGGATCATCAACCACTCTCAGGTTAGTTGCTGATTGATTCCTACTGGATGCTGCTGAGTTAGTAGAACAGTTTGACAGTGTGTATGGGGTTCAACTGTACAGGCCTGGCAACCCTTTGAAAAAGGCTCCAATGCCTCCGTAGGGGTAGCTGACACTGTTCATGGCATCGCAGAGTTTGCCCCACCATGTGACTGGGGGGTGGGGGGGGGGCAGTGGACAGTCCTGTATATTTAAATGAGCTGCCATGCACCAGATTGTGGCGACGTGTGGCCCATGTGTGCAGGCCACCATTTTTTTCACCCACGTTACTTTGTGGGCACTGCATCTAAGTTCAGAGATGTGCCACGACTGCAGCTGGTGTGCGACCATGCTCAGTGCATTATGCAGGTTAATGCCCAATATCCTGGGAGCAGTCATAATGGTTTTTTTCTGTGCCAGTCCACTGTACTATCAACATTTCAGCCACCACAAGGGATTCGAAGGTGGCTACTGGGCAACAAGGGCTATCTGCCCACCACCTGGTTCATGACTCCAGTGCGCAACCAATGCCATGCATGCATATAATCAGAGCAATGCTGCCACATGGAATGTCATCAAGCAGACCATTGGGGTGCTTAAACAATGCCTTTACTGCCTGGACCACTCTGGAGGAGCCTTGCAGTACTCTCCAGAGTGCCTATCACAATTTGCTGTGGTCTGCTGCATCCTGTACAATCTCACCATCATGAGGCCACAGTCATTGCCACAAGGTAAATGGTGAGCAGCTGAGGAGCATGAGGAGGAAGAGGAGGAGCTTGAAGAGGAGGAGGATGAGGAAAAGGAGGAGAAAGGTGAGGAGGAAGGGATGAGGCAATCAACTCATCCCCTTTCTGGCCGGGTTGTCTGTGATCAGCACATCTGACAGTCGTATCCATGAATGCAACCCCAATCCTCCAGTCCCACATTTTACTTTCCCTGTTACTGACCATCACAGTGTTCACTTTTTCACAATGTTGAAATAAAATCCACCGCAAAACAAACATTCCAAACAAACTTTATCAAATTAACCATCCAATTTCCCAAAAACCAATCACCCTTGTGCAGTCCCTTAGTGCTTGTCCTCCATGTGCCTTTGCCTGTCCTAGAGCTCCTACAAAATGCTACCTCAATGACTGCAGCATGGCTGGTGGAAGGCTGCTGACTTCCAGTGGGGAAGACTGCAGATGGCCTGGAGCAGTTCTGGCCCTAGAAGGCCCGGCTTTGGACTGCAACATCTCGGCATGGGCGGCAGCAGTCTTGGCCAGCTGGTTGACAGGCAACAGCAGGGGCACAGGCGGAGTGGCAGTGGATGAACGCTGTCAAAAGGACGCAGGTTCATGTTCCACAGAGCCTCAGAAATCCAAGAAATCTGTTGGAAGAGAGAATGCTGGACAGCTGTGACACCTCACAAACCCCTTTGAGCACTCTTATCCGCTGCCATGCTGGCAGCAGTCTGAGCTTCCACTGCAGCACCCAGACAATGAGTGGCTACTGCTTGGGCTACAATGGAAACAGTCATCATTCACTGCATCATGGTTGGGTCCACAATTGTGCTAATAGAGTTGGCCACCAATCCCATGCTGTAAAGTATGTGCTCCAAGCTCTGTGCATAACCACGTGCAAGGTTGTGCAAAAATCCTCCATGCTCCTTGACTTTGACCGCAGGCTTTGCCAATGCACCAAGCATTTCTGCGTGCATTCCCAGCAGCCTTTTTCTATACAGTGCCCCATCAAAGTCCTCATCTGAGACTTCTGCAGCAGAACCCATGTGTGATTTTGCCTCCTGCCAAGCTGGCACCTGCACTACGTTCTCCTTGGCCTGACCACAGGCCACTTTTCCATTTTGTGACTCAACACATGCAGATCCCACCTCTATGCTACCCCCTAAAATACCTGCAGTGTCAATATCTGAGCTGGTAGTTATGAGTGTGAGATTTGAGTGACAGTGTTTCATCAATATCAATCTCTTCTTCCTCTTGCACTTAATGCTCTTGCAACGCTGGCTCACCAGGTTGCAGTTCTTGGGTATGTGAAAAGAAAAAGGCACAAGGATAGGATTGGCATGAGGGAAGGAGGAAAGCAAGAGGTACATGCTTACACCATCTGCAGCTTCTAAAACAGAAGAGACTGTGGGACGTGGGAAAGTGCATTAGGTCGGAGCATACCGTCATCTTCAATGCTTTCAGTCCCGCCGCTGATCACCTTAGTCATGGCCGCTCCAGTGATGGTCAGCACTTTCTCCTCCATCGGGATGAGGAAATACAGCATGGCTATTCCCCTCCCTGTTAGGTGCTGCTGCCTGTGGTTGTGTGCCACCTTGCCCTGCAAGTGTGTTGCAATGTGTCTGGGTGATGTGCCTGTTCTGGTTGAACAGCTGGCATTGGGCAGAATCTGACTGGCCACACGGTGGTGGGTCTGGAAGCAGGAGTGCTGCGGAAGTTGTGTAAAAGCCCTTTGTGACGGCTCCCTGACATAGTTCCACCTCTGGGCAAGTTTCCCAGAGGTGGGCCACCATTGGAATTGGCAACTCACTCCATGGAGGTGGGCAGTCAATCGACATAATTAAGGCGTCAATCAAGGGCCGTTTTCTTACAGGACTGGAGTTTCCCGGCATCGCACTGGTCCCCCGTTGTGTTGGGATTCTGGCAATGCTTTGGTGGTAGCCTGTCAGCGGGAGGTCAGAGGACCTTTGGAGCCTGATTGAAATGGCACTACCAGGGCTCCGCAAGGTTCAAAGAGTTCCAATCGGGTGAAAGGCTTTCTTGTGGAGGCGCTCCCCCTCCATTTTGAGCCCCCTCACAGTTCTGGCCCTCGTTTTTGTAAACTGACTTGGGAACCTCTTGTAAGTGCCTCTATTTTGAGGCGCCCCCTAGGATTCCAGCTTTTTCCGCAGTGTTCACCTCTTGTGGTGGGGCTGCCAGCTGGATATTCCTGCCAGCCCTCCTTTTGGCCCTTCTGCCACCTTGTTCCACCTGCCATCCTTAATTGGATGGCAAACGTGGAGGCAGATGGCTAATTGGCCACTTCCTGGAAGATATTCCCTGCTGGCATGCCACTGACCCTACTGCGGTCGGGACCCAGAAATGGTCCAAATGCTCAAAACTTTTAAAAATGCAGAAGATTCCACCCACAAATATCACAAACAGTAAATTTTGGGCTATACACATGTTAAACAGAATTTACTACTGGACAAAAAGGTTCTGAGACTAACCGTGCAGCCATACTGACAGTTTTCTGTTGGCGCATTGGAAAAATGACAGTGCTAAAATGGAATCAACTCTGATTCGACTCTAAAATTTGTGTGAAAACCCAGGGGAAGGCTGTCTCAGACGGTTTTGTATTAATGCTTTGCAAAAATGGATTTTCCTGCTCCAGCTTGCAAACTCTATAAAGTTTAATGGCCAGTAATGGAAATCTGTACAAGCACAAATGTACAGATCTCTGTTCTGGTGCCAAGAATTTGATTTGTAGCTGTGTGCATAAAAAAGATGCAAAGTGTTGGCATCCAAACATTGTTGCAGACATCATTCTCAGATAGAGCCTCAGATAACTTCGAGAAAGGAAAAATTAAATTTCTAAAATAATTAAGAGAGTTTGTTCTTTTTTCATTTAGAACTAAAAGATGTAATAGAGTCATAGAGTCAGAATTAAACAGCACAGAAACAGGCCGTTCGGCCCATCGTGTCTGTGCTGGCCATCCAGCACCCAACTATTCTAATCCCATATTCCTGCATTTGACCCGTAGCCTTGTATGCTATGGCGTTTCAAGTGCTCACCAAAATACTTCTTAAATGTTGTGAGGGTTCCTGCTTCCACCACCTCTTCAGGCAGTGCGTTCCAGCTTCTAAGCACCGGCTAGGTGAAAAATTTTTTCCTCAAATCCCCTCTAAACCTCCAACCCCTTACCCTAAACCTATGCTCCCTGGTTATTGACACCTCCGCTAAGAAAAAAAGTTTCTTCCTATCTAACCTATCAATGCCCCTTATAATCTTGTACATCTCAATTATGTACCCCCTCAGCCTTCTCTGCTCAAAGGAAAGCAGCCCTAGCCTTCCCAGTCTCTTTTCATAGCTAAAGTGCTCCAGCCCAGGCAACATCCTGGTGAATCTCCTCTGCACCCACTCCAGTGCAATCACATCCTTCCTAAAGTGTGGTGACCAGAACTGTACACTGTACTCCAGCTGTGGCCTAACTAGCATTTTATACAGCTCCATCATAACCTCCCTGCTCTTATATTCTATAACTTGGCTAATAAAGGCAAGTATCCCATATGCCTTCCTAACCACCTTATCTATCTGTGCTGCTGCCTTCAGTGATCTATGGACAAGTACACCAAGGTCCCTCTGACCTTCTGTACTTGCTAGGGTCCTACCACCCATTGTATATTCCCTTGCCTTGTGAGTCCTCCCAAAATGCATTACCCCACACTTTTCAGGATTAAATTCCATTTGCCACTGCTCCACCCATCTTACCAGCTCATCTATATCTCCCTGTAATCTAAGGATTTCCTCTTCACTATTTACATACAACACCACTAATTTTCATGTCATCTGCAAACTTACTGATCATACCTTCTATATTCATGTCTAAATCGTTGATGTATACTACAAACAACAAGGGTCCCAGCACCGATCCCTGTGGTACACCACTGGTCACAGGCTTCCAATAGCAAAAACAGCCCTCGACCATTACCCTCTGCCTCCTGCCACTAAGCCAATTTTGGATCCAATTTGCCAAATTGGCCTGGATCCCATGGGCTCTTATCTTTTTAACCAATCTCCCATGCGGGACCTTATCAAAAGCATCAAGTAATACTCAAGATGGCACCTGAAGGAAATCATGAACTAAGCTAAAGTTAACAGGTAACTTTTTCATGCCAAGAATCTCTTAAGTTATGAAACAGACTCATGTTTATCACAGTTAATTCTACTTTAATTGAAAATTTCAAAAAGGAAATATACAGATTCCTGACTCACTAAGAATATCCACTTAACAGCAAGGCGCACAGAAGATGAAAACAATCAGTGTAAGATCATAAACAAGTGAACATACAATGACAGGCTGAGCTGAATTATATTTCTCTTTGTTAATTTCTTATTTGGCCCACCACTCCAACTGATTCTACACAGATGAGTCATCAAAACTAGGATCTTCTGGGTAAGTATGTTTTGAGATATATATATATATATATATATATATTTCTATTGAAAAAGCATAGTGAGCTACCTGGAAGTAATAAATCCTGTGTATTAATTTGCCATCCAAAGCTATCAGAAGGGTCACTATCTGAAGAAATCGTCCTCGCTTATTATGTAAAAATATCTATTCAAGATTGAGATTTTCTCGAATATTTCCAATCTGACTCAGCATTTTCCAGAGTATTTAAATCCAGATTATTAATGGTAAAAACACTGTCCAGCATTAAATAACTACACCTGCAAATCAGCAGGAGAAGGTCATTTAGGCAATATTACAAATGTGAAAGAAATCTCCATTAGAAATCCAAGAATAGATTAGTCACGCCAGGCAGAAATGCTGATGATCTAGAGGTCTGTATTTATTAGCACATGAACGTGTCTTTCTGAACGTCAGGGGAATATGACTACCCTCATTACATTAAACATTACCCGGTAAAGTATCAAGCAGCCATGTGTAAGGGCAAGCTGCATCAATGCACCTTACTCTTAATCTCAGAAGAGTGTTTCCAAATGCAGCTGTATGGGTTTTTCCAATTAACTGGAACTTCCAATTTTCCAAATAATGATAAAAATCTAATTGGAGTTGTTTTGCGCAATTTAAAAAAAAAAGTACAGAATATGTAACCAGGTTGTGTGTTGGGCCCACAGGGACTGTTATCATATATTTGCAAAGTGTCTCAAGTTTGAAAACACAGGCATGGAAGAAATCTTATTTAGCTCTCATCCCAATTCACTTAATCAATTTAATTCCTTCACCAGCCCAATAAGTTACTTTTTTTCAAAGTAAAACACACATTTCTCAATTAGAAAGAACACTTAAAAAGGATGGTCCAATCATGGCTTAAATCATGCCAAGTGAATTAAAACATTCTCACCAGAGATTGCAGAAAGGTCATTAGCAAAGTGACAAAGGGATTGTTGTTATATTCTGAGAAATTTAGCTGTGGTTCAGGAAAATATGTTTTAATTGAGGTCTCCACCTTAACAATGACATGATTGATTCTGTCATCATTTGTGTGTTGATCAAGGAAATATGAACAAGCACTGAACAATAAAGCTGATCTCTGCAAATAGCTCCAAAGGCAAGAACAAGAGTCGCAGTCAAAAACTAGACCAGGGTTTCACAGAGGAAATCAATGATTAAATCACAAAGGTGAAACCTGGAAATATAATAAAATGTGCTGCTCAATTAATTACAAAATAAATTAAAAGTGTAACAGTTTGCTGCTACAATAATAACTAGGATCAGTGTTTTACAAATTCATTGCTTCTACATATATTAAATTCTTGATGCCTTGCAAAAGATTGGTACTTGAAAGATTAACTATTTGTTCTCAAAATAACACAGTGACTTTATCCGGTAAGTAGCTGAGCCATACAGACAGAATGGTCAAAGGTTTTATCACTCAGTCTATGCTGATGTAGCTAACTTTAGCCAGCACATATGGCTGGTGTTCAACAATTGGCTTCAGCATGCCCAGGATAGGGAAAATAATTTGGTCGGAGTTCCTATTCCTGAAAGCGTGAGTTTGTGTGTGTCACCATGAAGTGAGCACAGTGTTAAGGCAACTTGGTGTGACGTGGGTGGTTCCCACTGTTCAACTCCCTACCTGACCAAAGCAAGTGTATTTGTATTAGAGTTTAGCCCATTTGGTGTTTTGTTTTGCAAATAACCAGACAGCAGCAGGTTTTCTTGCAGGTTTTAAAAAACAGATAGTCAATTGTTTATTGATCAATATGCCTTATCCCAAAATTGTCGCAGCTACATCCACTCACACATTCACTTGCACACACACACAAACACAAGAAACAGATAGAGAAGGAAAAGAGGAAGGTGTTTTTTTAATGGGGGAATTTAATCTTGAGAATCAAGTTCTAGATGGATGCAGGCCTGAGATGGCTGTAGATGTCTTTCTTGATTGAAGGTTCTGTTGAAGATGGTGGGTTACTTCTAGCTCTCACTGTGGTATACTGTCGATGTTGGATTTTTCAGCAGGGCACTGTGTTTCCTGGCTCGGCTGAAACTCAAGCTGTTACAAATAGCTTCACCTTCTGGGTCAGTCTCTCTCTCTCTCTCTCTTTCTCTCTGGCTGTCTTTTTTAAGTCAGTGTTTGCTGACTGTGCAACCACTACGTGGCGCAGTACTGGCACATGTGCAAATGTAGCCTCATCGAATGAAATGTCACTGTCTGCGATGTCTCAGGCAGCTGCCAACCATAAAGATGGCGCTGCTCAATTTGACACATAAAAAGCAAATTGAACTTAAATACAATCGCATTGCTGCCTCCATACCCCCCAGACAGTTCCCCGCTCCCTCCCAGTCACCACTTTTCTTCCCAACTCCCTCCATGGTCGCCGCTTCTCTTCCCTGCTCCCTCCATGGTCACTGCTTCTCTTTCCCGCTCCCTCCCGCAATCGCTGCATCAATCACTGCTTCTCTTTCCCACTCCCTCCTGCGAACACCGCTTGGGAGGGTGTGGAAACAAGGGTGGACGAGGGTAGGACTGGTGCCAGCGGAAGGAGCAGGGAGAGGGGAGGTGAATGTAGTGATTGCAGGAGTATCACACAGCGAATTCACTTTTGTGTGTCACGTTTAAGGGTCCTCAGCACCCTACTCCCCTCATTTCCCTCCTCCCCTCCTTTCCCAGTCCCCACTCGCTTCCTGGGTGCTGATGTAGGCTGCACATGTGCAGCATCATCCTGGCAGGATGAAAGCATTCTGTGCAGTTTGGACCACAGTGATTTTGTCGACGCTTGGCTGAGTTGTCAGGAGACACTCCACTTTTTTTTAAGGTAAAACTGTGTCACCTCTCACCTCCTGGAAGGAGACATTCTCCTCTCTTCCCCATGATGATTGCACATTGGCTCAGGATGTGGCTACTTCACACCTCCATTGCTTCAGAAGAAGACATTCAAATCTGAAATGTTTTGAGGATAGGTGTAAGATAGGTTTCATTAACACCTGTTGGCTTTGAAGATTTGTCCTTTGTCTTTGTCAGACGCTTAGAAGACACAAAAGGCCAATCCCCTTTTTCTTTGGTGGCCATATTGGGCCCTTGTTCACTTTTCTAAATAATTGTTCATTTTTTCAAGACAAAGTCCATTTTTCATAACTCTGATTATTGTATCATTGCACTTCTGGTGTGCATGACAACAGGAGACTATTGCAATCACTTATTTTCAAGGGTCACCTGTGAATAATGACCACTCGGACATGATATCAGAAAAATAAAGAAAAAATAGCTGTTCATTCTTACTGAAGTTTAATGAAATATGCAACTCATTTTTTAACTGCAACAAATAAAAGCAGTTTCACATCAATATTTAAATATTAATAGACAACTACATGTATCACAGACAGGACATGGGGATGAAATGATTCATAGGTGGCATTGCAAGCTGTGTGGCTGGAAACATAAAATCATAAAGAGCTATTATTAGACAAAGTGAAAAGGCAAAACTGTGGCAAATGAAATTCAATGTAGATAAATGTAAGGTCTTTCATTTTGGACTGAAAAAGGAAAGAACAGACTACTTTATAAATGGTAAAAATCTAGAAACAGTGCAGATCCAAAGAGATGTGAGGGACCATGTTATTAAAATTATTAAAGATTATTAAAATGTCATGGACAGGTACAGAAAAAAAATTTTGCATCACGATCACAAGATGTCTCAAAGCACTTTACAGCCAATCTAGTACTTTGGAAGTGTGAAATAATTAATAATGGTAATGGAATGCTGACCTTTATATCTTGAGGACTAAAATACAATGGGGTAGAAGTTATGCCTAAGCTATACAAAGCCCTGGTTAGACCACACTTGGAGTATTGTGAGCAGTTCTGGGCATTACACTTTACGAAGGATATATCGGCTTTGGAGGCAGGGCAGCGTAGATTTAATAGAATGATACCTGGCTCCAAAGGTTAAATTATGATGAGAGATTACACAAACTGCAGCAACATCAAGCCCTTATTTTTATATAGTGCCTTTAACATAATAAAATTTTCCAAGGCACTCCAAAGGAGCATCATAAGCAAAATTAGATATTAGGGTAGATGGCCAAAAGCTTGGTCAAAAAGGTAGGTTTTAAGAAGCATCTTAAAGGAAAAAAGAGTAGTAAAGAGACAGAGAAATTTAGGGAGTGAATTCCAGAGCTTAGGGGCGAAAACCTGGGCTGTATTCCCTGGAATTTAGAAGGTTAAGGGTTGATTTGATTGAAGCTTTCAAGATATTGACAGGAATTTACAGGGTGGAAAGAGATAAACTATTTTCACTGGTTGTGGAATCTGCAATTAGAAGGCAGAGTCTCAAAATGAGAGCCAGATGTTGCTGGAGTGAAGTTAAGAAACCTTTCTACACGCAAAGAGTGGTAGAAGTTCGAAATTCTCTTCCACAACTGACAGTTAATGCTATGTCAGTTGTTCATTTTAAATCTGAGATTTTTGATAGATAAGTATTAAGGCAAAGGCAGGTACATGGAGCTATGTCACAGATCAGTCGTGATCTTGTTGAGTGATGGAACAGGCTTGAGTGGCTAAATGCCTACTTCTGTTAATACGTTTCTTTCCCCCTATCTGCAAACTAGGAGAAAGTAACTGAATTCCAGAGGTGAAGTGAGAGTGACTGCCCTTGATGTCAATGACATCATTGTGAGTCATTGTGGCATCAAGAAGCCCTAGAAAAATTAAAGTTAATGGCAATCACTTGCTGGAGTCATAGAGAGCACAAGAGAAGATGGTTGTGGTTGTTGGAGGCCAATCAGCTCAGCCCCAGGACATCAGTGCAGGAGTTCCTCAGGGAAGTGTTCTAGACCCAACCATCTCCAGCTGCATCATCAATGAACCTCCTTCCATCATAAGGTAAGACGTGAGATGTCGCTGATGCTTGCACAGTGTTCAGTTCCATTCACAACTCCTCAGATAATGAAGCAGTCTGTGTCTGTATGTGGACAACATTCATACTCAGGTTGGAAAGTGGCAAGTAATATTCATGCCACACAAGTGCCAGACAATGACCATCTCCAACAAGAGAAAGTCTAACCACCTCCACTTGACATTCAATGGCAATACCATCAGCAGATACCTCACCATCAACATCCTGGGGGGAGTCACCATTGACCAGAAATTTAACTGGAGCAGCCAGATAAATACTCTGGCTACAACAGCAAGTCAGAGGCTCGGTAATCTGTGGTGAGTAACTCATGTTCTGACTCCTCAAAGTCTTTCCATCACCTACAAGGCATAAGTCAGGAGTAGGATGGAATACTCTCCACTTGCCTGGGTGGGTGCATCTCCAACACCACTCAAGAATCTTAACACCATCCATGGCAAAGCAGCCCAATTGATTGGCACTCCATCCACTGAAGTGGATTATAATCCTAGTTCCTTTTTGGGGCTATCGCAGATCAGGTATACTTCTTAGATAATCACTTTCACTTAAGGTTGAAAAAGACACGTTTCACGGACACTTGAATGGGTCTGAAGGAATGATCTAACTCTCCCCAAAGGAAAGGAACCAGCTGAGAATATTAGCGTCCTCCAGATAGCCTTTATAACAAGTTTTAGCCAGATTTTAATAACCTGTATATTATAAGGGTACAGGAATCTCTCCTCAGTAATGTACCTCTCCATCATAAAGTGTACGGAGACGGGTTCTCGAGTTTGCGATACAGAAGACTATGTGAGAAAATATAATTTCTAAATTATATAAATGTTGATTAAAGAACCAAACAATGCAATTCACAATTGGTGGAACTTTCAATCATAATGTTAACAGTTCTAGGAAAAGAAAGAAAGTATAATCTTGTTTATAATGGACAATCCAATTTTTAAATCTAAATATTGTTACAGTAAAATATTTAAGGTATCCATCAACATCTAAAGTAATATTTACTTTAATTCAACATTAAAAGTGACATTTACTTTAAATCCCCAAGTAGAAGGC
Source organism: Heterodontus francisci (assembly GCF_036365525.1). NCBI lineage: Eukaryota > Metazoa > Chordata > Chondrichthyes > Heterodontiformes > Heterodontidae > Heterodontus > Heterodontus francisci. Next base: position 110,647,873 of record NC_090376.1, read on the forward strand.
TACAGAGTTCAACAAGATATCTCTGTCCCAGTTCAAGGAAGAACTATCATCGCCTCACCCCAATAGTTGTATCTTTACCATTAGACATGTTGGAGTGAGTCTAACAAATCTAAAGAGCCACTGTGTAGTTCCAATATGTATACTGTTTCTAAGTTGCATAACTATTTTTGTGGGGGTGTTGCCTCTTTTGCAAGTAGGTTTCTCCCCCTTTATTTCCCAGTTTAATTTCTAGTTAAGATCCACCTTCTTTGATTTCTAAGAAGGGGTATAAGTCATAAGCAAGTTGGGAGTTGTTCATGCTGGTCAACTTCTTGATTAGTCATATAACTGTGTTTCAAGATTATAAATCAGTTTCCTGGGTTTGGCTACTTTTGTCAAGAATTCAGTTGACCATGGTTTAGGTCTGTCTGAATAATACCCTCTTATCAGCTGTTACATTGTGGTAGCTTACATGCTTATTTATAAAACTGTGTTATCAGTGTTTTACTGTGAGGTCTGTGAACCCCCCTTATCTGAGGTTGCAGAAGTTGTCTCTATGCTTTAGAATGAGGCCAGCCCTTTACCACAGAGGGATGTCAGAGGCATTCCTATGAACTCCTTTTAACCTTTTAGGAAGATGAATCCTGCTTTTAATTTTTTTAATCCTTAATTCATAGGAAAATAATTATTTTAACCTTATACCCTTCTTTATGGCAGGATTCCTTCACACCACCACCTTAAACATTCACTCCCTCCACCACTGGCGCACCATGTTTGAAGAGAATGCAATCTACAAAATACACTCCAACAACTTGCCACAAGGCTTCTTTGACAGCACCTCCCAAACCCACAACCTCCATCACCTAGAAGGACAAGGGGTGGGGGTGGGGGGAGGAGGGGACAGGCACATTGGAACACCACCACCTCCAATTTCTCCTCCAAGTCACACACCATCCTAACTTGGAAATATATCATCATTCCTTCATCTTCTCTCAGTCAAAATCCTGGAACTCCCTCCCTAACAGCACTGTGGATGTACCTTCACCACATGGACTGCAGCGGTTCCAGAACATAGCTCACCACCACCTTCTCAATGGCAATTAGGGATAGGCAATAAATGCTTGCTTTGCCAACAATGCCACATCCTATAAATGAATTTGAGAAAAGTATTCTGGAAAGTCTGAGTGCACCCTAGGATGGAGGAAGCTCTGATTTTAGCAGAACGTAAAGTACTTTTGTCTGTTCCTCTTCCCAGTCAAAACAGTTATGGTAAGGAGCTGTTCAGAACAAGCTTGAGGTCTGCTGGATAGCCCATTGATCCAAATGGAGAAATGAGGAATCCCAATTTCTATTGCCAATTGTAGCCCATTAAAATACTACAGCGTAGGTAATTCAAAGTCAACATTCTAGGACTGCAGATATCTAAAATACTAAGAACCTGCTGCATGTTGATGGACACATCCCATGCCTAAGCATTTCATTGGGAGTGGGTGGGAGGGGCAAAGGGAGAGATGAGGTATCCCACTGCTAATGGGAAGGACGCACAATTTACTCAATGAAGTTGGACTCTAAAATATGTGAAAAGCTTCATCAAGTAGCATCTTCTTCACTGAAAAATGCACAAAGGCTTTTCTGTAGCAGGTATATGGAGTACATATCACAACTAAAAAGTGAAGATTAGCTTATATTTACTGTAAAAAAAGTAGTGTACACTAAAATGCCACATACAAATTGAGGTTGCAGTGTGCATAAGCAGACTGGGCAATCTTTTGAACTTGAGAACATCCATTGTAAAACTGTTACTAAGATGTCAAACAGCTGATACTGGGGGTTGAATTTTGTGCGGCCATTTAAGACAGGTCCAGTGCTCTGGGGGGCTGTGAATTGCAGCGGAGTTTTAGTTTGTAGTTTTAGAGATACAGCAATGAAACAGGCCCTTCGGCCCACCGAGTCTGTGCCGACCATCAACCACCCATTTATACTAATCCTGCACTAATTCCATATCCCTACCACATCCCCATCTGTCCCTATATTTCCCTACCAGCTACCTATACTAGGGGCAATTTATAATGGCCAATTTACCTACCAACCTGCAAGTCTTTTTTTGGCTGTGGGAGGAAACCGGAGCACCCGGAGAAAACCCACGCAGACACAGGGAGAACTTGCAAACTCCACACAGGCAGTACCCAGAATTGAACCCAGGTCGCTGGAGCTGTGAGGCTGCGGTGCTAACCACTGCGCCACTGTGCCGCCCTGAAATCTGGCATCATTTCATAGTTTCCCGACTTTGTCAGAGGCAGGAAGCACCATGCCCTGACGCGATGGGAACCTAATTTAAATTGCTGAAATGCTTTTTAACATGAATTTAAATGTAATTATCTCCAAATTAGTGACTGGACCATGATTATGTGAATGGCGTGCAACACTCATGTGCCTTCAGCTTTGCAACCATTAAAAGCTGGTAGTACAGGGATGAGAGGCCTCAGTGCCGTGACAGGAAAGGGGGTACTGGGAGCTCGATGAGGGCGTTGTGTCTATTGGAGGCTTTGCAAAGGTTTAAACTGGGTGTGGGTGGGCATTGGAGAGTATCTTAAATGCTGTGTTACTGTTGTGGTGGCTCACACTTCTGGAAAAGATAGTAGCCCAATAATAGGTTTTAATTTTGAGGCACATCAGGCATTTTGCTGAGCAAATTGTGATCAGCAAAGTTGCCAAGGCAGGCTCGTCTCTGCATCTGAAACGATCTGAAGGCCCCAGGACACCTGCCATGAGTGTTTTTGGATCCTTTTGGCATATTAAGGCATCTCAGTTAGAGGCAGGCCCAAGAGGCAGCTGCACCTGACCCCCAAGCTCCACGGTGAGAGCAGCAGCAGCCGGCCAGGCCAAAAAGTGCCCATCTAGGCCAGAAAGTCTACATCACCTACCTTCAAATGTTTGAGCGACACTGTCAGCGAAGACTATGGCTCTCCAGGGAAGCCATCATGACTTTGTGGCCTTCTGTAGGATGATTTGCAACCTCTGGGATTTGGGGGTCACTCTATGCTAGTGGCCCTAAAGACTACCATGGCACTAAACTTCTACTGATCTGGATCTTTCCAGGGATCCACTGGGGACATGTGTGGGATCTCCAAGTCCGCAGCCCATCACTGCATCAAGAAGGTGACAAATGACTTGTTTAAGAGGGCCGGTGCCTATGGGCGCTACCTGGCCGACTGTGACAGTCAGGCCGAAAGGACCATCAGTTTCGGGGCCACAGCTGGATTCTCATAGTTGCAAGGTGTAATAGATTGCATGCATGTGGCCATCAAAGCTCCCATGGACCAGCCATCCGCGTTCATCAACAGGAAGGGCTTCCACTCAATCAGCATTCAACTGGTCTGCGACCACCAAAAGTTTTTCCTGCAGGTGTGTGCCCGCTTCCTGTGAAGCAGCCACGACGCCTACATACTTCGACAGTCTCAGATGCCTCAGCTGTTCAATCCCCCAGCTCATCTTCAGGGATGAACTTTTGGGGACAAGGGCTACCCATTGAAGACATGGCTTCTGACGCCTGTGAGGAACACTCATAATGCAGCGGAGGATAGGTACAATAATTGCTACGGCTGCACCCAAGCGACCATCAAGCAGGCCATTGGGCTGCTAAAGATGAGGTTCTGCTGCCTCAATCTATCTGGTGAAGCCCTGCAGTATGCCACAGCAAGAGTCTCGTGTATTGTGGTGGTCTGCTATGTGATACACAATCTAGGACGAGAGGGGTGAGGCCTTACAGGAGGAAGATGTGCCTGAGTGACAATCAACCTCCGACGAGGAGGATGCAGAGGAGAAAAAGGAGCAACCAGGAATGGATGATGATAACACGGCAATGGAGGCTAGACATGTTGAGTGATGCACAAAGGAGGCAAGAGACAACCTCATAATGACCTGCTTTCAGCCACCCTCATGTCCACTCAGTGAGAATCCAACAAAGACTCACCTTCATGCAAGTCGTCGGCCGTCTCCGTTCCAACTGTGTAACCTAAACGGCGACATGGTGCAATGTGGGAGGACATATGTTAATGAGATCTGCAGTCACATTGCCATGATAATGAGGGCCATAGTCACATTAGCACTACAGTACCAGATAGGGTAGAAGTCAGAGCTCACAATTAAGACATATTGGAGCATGGTATTAACACAATGATGGCTAATGATTAGTACAAAAGAACGTTTAGTTAAGTTCCAAAGAACATATTTGCAACACCCGTGAATACCCAAGTGTGGCTAGATACTTTTCTTAATACATTTGTGGATGCTCGATGCTCCTATGCGGTGTGACTCCTGTAATAGCAGCCGTGCTGAAGGCAGACTGCTGATTATTACTTCAGTAGCCGTCCTCTGTGTGCCTGAGGCCTGGCTGCCTAAGGGTTTCCTGCAATTGTGCAGGACTCGCCTCTGGCACTCTGGCTGCTGGAGCTGCGCTCACTGGCCGAGAGGCAGAGCAGCTGGTGTCCACACTTGGAGCGCCCTAAGGGGAGCCCCCAGATGTGGTGGGCAGCCTCTCCTCCTCCCTTTCAAGACTTGCTGGAACCTCCCTGCTCACCAGACAAGGACGAGAAGCTGGGGAATGCTCCAGGCTCCTGGTCCTTCTCTCACCTTGCCACTGCTGCGTCAAGCTCATGGCCAAGGTGATGGTGTGCAGGTCTGCACGCATCTGTGGAATCTGGCTCTCCATGAGTGACATCAATCTCTCAATGGAGGAAGCCATGCACTCGTTTGCCTGGGACATGGCAACAGTCATGGCATCAACGGCTTCCTTCATTGTTCACTCATGGCTGGGCCTGGCGTCTGGCATCTCCACAAAGCTCAGCATGGGCCTGGCCACCCACAGTCCTCCGAAAGTCAAGGCCTCGGCTGTTTCAGCCTCAGCCAACTGCTTGGGCATGTGTGCAATATTCTCACCAGCTAGCGACCCTGATCCTAACGCCAATCGATTACTTACTGAGGTGAAAGCACCTGCACGGTGGAAGGTGCAGGAGAGTCACGGGACGGTGCTTCCTCTGAGTGGTCCTCCTCCTCAAAGGTTGATGGATCTCCCTCTATGTCTGCAGTCGCCTGCGAATGCTGACCTACATACGAGAACAGAAACGTGTGTGGGTTAGGTTGCACATATCCTGTAATGCCAAACATGCCTGAGGTGGTTCTCCGTCATTCATGAATTTTTCGATGAACAGCAATAGTCAATATCTTGCACAGGGACTCCAGTCTCCCCATCAGGTATTGCGCGTTCGCCCTGGCTCCTCACTAGTTTCAAAGCCTCTGCCTTGGCCTGACTTAGAGGACAAATGTGATGGACTCCTCCGCCAGTCCTGGCCGCCTCCCTCCTGTTATGGATCCTCTTCTACAAGAGGAAGGATGGAGAAATTATAAATTGGTATAAGTATCACGATGATAGTTCCGCTATTATGGGCCCCTTGTCCCCAACTGAGAGATCTGATATATCTCTTGATGACACACACTGTCATGGGATGTACTGGGGGTGAGCTATGAACGAGGGTGGCATGTGGCTGAGATGCAGTCATGCATCTGTAATGCTGATGTCATAACCTCTCTGTTATCACGCTGACAGTGGCACCCTCACCATATCGAACACCCTGTAGTCACATCTAAACCCCAGAAAGGAGCATTGGAATGGAGCACTCAGCTTGGCTGAACGCAGGAGGTCATTGAATCTCTGCCTGTACAGGACCCAGCTGCTACCTCTTCTGTAATCTCCACTCAGGCTTGCTTGGTCAGGCAGGAGGACCTCTTCTTGGCATCGCTGGGGAAGAGAATCTCCCACCCTTCCCTTGCAGCCTGCAGGAGAATCTGCACTTGACATCAAGGCAGCATTTGACCGAGGATGGCACCAAGGAGCCCTAGCAAAACTGGAGTCAATAGGAATCAGGGGGAAAACCCTGCACTGGTTGGAGTCATACTCAGCGCAAAGGAAGATGGTTGTGGTTGTTAGAGGTCAATTATCTTAGCTCCAGGACATCACTGCAGGAGTAGTGTCCTGGGTCCAACTTCTTCAGCTGCTTCATCAATGACTTTCCCTCCATCATAAGGTCAGAAGTGGGGATGTTCGCTGATGATTGCACAATGTTCAGCACCATTCACGTCTCCTCAGATACTGAAGCAGTCCGTGTAGAAATGCAGCAAGACCTGGACAATATCCAGGCTTGGGCTGATAAGTGGCAAGTAACATTCGTGCAACAAAAGTGCCAGGCAATGACCATATCCAACAAGAGAGAATCTAACCATCTCCTCTTGATATTCAATGGCATTATTAACATTGAATCCTACACTAGCAAGATCCTGGGTGTTACAGTTGACCAGAAACTGAACTAGAGTAGCCATATAAATACCGTGGTTACAAGAGCAGGTCAGAGGCTAGGAGTCCTGCGGCGAGTAACTCACTTCCTGACTCCCCAAAGCCTGTCCACCATCTCTACAAGGCACAAGTCAGGAGTGTGATGGAATACTCTCAACTTGCCTGGATGGGCGCAGCTCCAACAACACTCAAGAAGCTCGACACCATCCAGGACAAAGCAACCCGCTTGATTGTCACCCCATCCACAAACATTCATTCCACCACCGACACACAGTGGCAGCAGTGTGTACCATCTACAAGAAGCACTGCAGCAATGCACCAATGTTCCTTAGACAGCACCTTCCAAACCTGCGACCTTTACCACCTGGCAGGACAAGGGCAGCAAATGCATGGCTACACAACCACCTGCAAGTTCCCCTCCAAGCCACACACCATCCTGACTTGGAACTATATCGCTGTTCCTTCACTGTTGCTGGGTCAAAATCCTGGAACTCCCTTCCTAACAGCACTGTAGGTGTACCATCCCACATGAACTGCAGCGGTTCAAGAAGGCAGCTCACCACCACTTTCTCAAAGGCAATTAAGGATGGGCAATAAATGCTGGCCTTGCCAGCGACGCCCACATCCCATGAACGAATAAAAAAGGGAGGCATCACTGATGGGTGGGGCCATCCTGGGTCTCCCCTCTGCCATCCTCTCCACTCTTCCTAGGAGGGTTAAGCATTGTAGGAAACACTGCTGTGACTTTTTATGCCTCACAGTAAACTGACTTTCTATAGACTGCAAGGCAGGAGTGGATGCAGGGCTAGTAGCCTTGTAAAGATGGTGCCAGCACCTGATCCGCTGTCAGCTGACGCCGCAATCGGTGTCTTGCCTCCAGCCTCACATGATTGGAGGTGACCAGCGTCTTTATGATGACAAATAGATGCCCGCCACGTAATTGTGACAGTGCTGCCGCACACGTGACGCACGGGAAAATTGCCTTTTTCTGGGCCCGATGCCAGTCCCGGTGTGCAATGATTTGGACACTGAAGTTGACTCACAATGAAGGCAGGAATTTTTCTTTGAGGAAGAAAATTATAAATAGTCTTAATATCAAATAATTGTTAGCACTTTTGTTCACTACAATATTCACATCCAAAAATTTTAACATCAAACTTCTCCAAGGAAGAGTATGCAAAATACAAAACTGACCCTTTCAAATGCCAATAGATGCTATTTCCTGGTATTTGGATTAAGCCTGCTCATTTGTAATAATTCTAAAGCCATTTTAATGCAGTTTGCTCTTCTGGCTATAAGAGTCGCACTGCAGCTTTAAATACCTCATTCCTGGAAGAGTTCAGCTGTGCACCAATTAAATCTTCCCTTTTCTAGGGATGTGGGATTAAGAGTATTGTCAATCAATTGTGCTATAATAGCACGTGCAGGAGTTATGGTTCAAGAGGTTTATCCTGACTCGAGCTTCTCGAGTGCCGCAGTGAGCTGCTTGCTCCTGCAAGATCCTCGTGTCCAATTTCCTTTAAATAATGTATATTGAGGTAAACAAAACACTATGCTTGGGACACTGAGTAATGCATTTTTTGGTCATGGATGCTTCATCGTGGGAGAATATTAGAACCTGTAAGATGACAACATTTTGAACAGGGAAAAATGTCCCATTACCATTTCATTAAATGCTGTAAGTAGCAAAGCTAATCTTTCTTGTCACCAAGTGATCATTGTGTTTCATGTATCTGACTTATATTTTAATTGTTGGTGTCTATGAAAGTAGCTCATTTGACAGTTCAGTCACTGTTTCTGGTAGCAGAAAGGGTTTAGAACAAAATGTTTAACCATTAAGCAGAAAAATTATTCAGTATGCTGTCTTCAATCTTTAATGTTGTCCTCGGCGCTTTTTCATTTTCAATATCATTTGTGGTCAGTGCAGCTATTACTGCTCGGGATAGCTATAGTGATATTACAATGCTGCTGTAATTGTAAGAAATCTTCAGCAATCTGTTTCCAGGCATTCTCGTTAATTGTGGAAGAAAATTCTGCAATAGAGCTTTTTAAAAAAACATTCTGATATTTTTTCATTCAAAATTATAGATATAAATGGAGCGTGAGGATATTCTTTTTTACATTTTAAAGTGGATTCCCTCAAATTAATGTTCAATGTCTTTGTTTTCCGGTTTAATCAAACAATTTGTGGCTCTAGAATCTTTTAACTGTAGTGAAATAAATGGTTTTCCAAGTTTCTGGTCCACTGTATTGCTGATCTTGCCACAAACTGATTTGAATGGGTATATTTGGCTTATGTTAATCCAGCTTTATCTCTGTGACTTGTATTTGTTACACTTTCATGATATTTTGATGGCTCATATTTTAAATTTCAGTTGTGGGTGACTACACATAATGCCAGTTGTGGGTAAATTAATGTCAATTCATGAAATAAAAATATGTTGTACCCCAAGTGAGCCTCCAAACTAACCACTTGGTGCTGCAAAGTTTGAAGAGTCCTTTATACAAAGGATAGCTCTTAAAAAAAGAGTAGAAATGTGCAACCAGCAATTATATTTGAAAGGAAACTGTTTTCTTGAAGGGTTCTTTGATGTTAACACAATAACACAGAAGGTCATGCTGTTGTACAAACGGTAATGTTGCTAACTTGGTTGGAAATTGTAGCCTGTTAGGTCAGACCGAGAAATTGTGTGGTGCTCTGTGGATGAATAGAAATATAAAGGGGTGTAACCAGAGAAATACACACAACAGCTTCTAATAACTAGGTATTTTCTTCAAAACAGACTTGAGTTGATGACAAGTACTGCTTATTAATCTAGTCACATCGAAGATCTCTTCGGGGGAGGGAAAGTGTCTATAACTGGATTTTTATAGAAGGATGCTTTTTGGAACATGTTCAGAATTTCTGTTACGTACAAGCAGAAAGAGTTGCTTCCAGGAATACTGAAACAGTAGGCGGTTCACTTATTCTATGAAGGTAAATGGTGGCACTGCAGGCTCAATCCCTGCTACCAGAACTCAATAGGCATCAAAACAGTACAATAGGAAAAAATTGTAAGCTCAGTCATTTAAAAAAAAACTACTTTTAGCCATCTATAGTTAGGTATCTATGGATCAGTGTTAGTGCTCTATGAATGTTTTACAAATGTGGCTGGCCAGGTCGCAGTTGGCATATAAACCTAGTTAACTAAAAAACTGTTAAACATTGATATATCATCTAGTTGTAGATGTGCCATGAATAAATAAAAGTAAAATATACAGTGAAACATTATACAGCAGCATCAAACTGAAGGAATTTCAATTCAATTTCAGTTCAATTGAAACATTCAAAAGGGAATTAGACAATTATATGAAAAGGAAGAATGTGCAGGGTTAAGGGGAAAAGGTGGGGGAGTGAAACTGAGGGAATTGCTCTTTCAGAGAGCCAGTGCGGACACGATGGGCTGAATGGCCTCCTTCTGCACTGTAACAATTCTGTGAATTTATATTGTAAATTAAAGAGCAAACACTAGTAAATGTAAATTTTTTTGATAGAACTTAGCTTCCTCTTCACTTTTGAGATTCATTCATACATCTGAAGTATTTATATGGTAATTTACAAGATAGACAAACAGATGTTACACAGTGGTGTTGCCAGTATGTAACACTGTTATTGTATTAAGTACCATTCATGTCACACTGGTTTGTTAACGAGAAATGTAGTTGTAAAATTAAGAGCAAAATTGCCAGTGGAAAGAGATAACATTGAAGAGCTGTTTCTTAATGATCGAATTCATGTGAATCATTGTAATTAATCCTGGCTGTTTCAGAAACTATCCATATCTTTTAAATTCTAAGGGGGAAAGGTTCATAAGGCTCATTCGCAGGCACAGGGATTGCTATGTGCGATTACCACGTGCCTGATGGAAGTGTTGCAGGCAACTTCATGCTACCTGCTCATCTCCATGATTGTGGCGTGCAGCCCAAGGCTAAATGCATTGTTGAGTGACTGCACAATTAGTGGGGGTCAAGGTTTGTGCGAGGCCAGTACAAATGAAAGCTAGCCTCTACTTTTTAAAGCTAGTCTGCACCTATTAAAGGGGAGGTGCATTCTGGCTACAGCAGGTGTTGGAATGTTTTTTTTCAGATAGCAGCTGTTGATAATGATTCTGCTATTCCCATTTACACCTCCTCTAGCTCTATCTTTTGTTTCTTTATTTGTCGAATTATTATCCCCTTTTGCCTTGCACTATCCTCCCATTTGTCATTTAGGAATGGAATTTAAATTTCCGCCGCCGAGATGGGCAGCAGACGGAAACAATGATGGTCTTCCCGCACGAGCCGCACGTCGCAGAGCCGCTGCAATATTAGGTGCGGCGGCTCATTTAAATAGCCGGGGTGGACCGCCCCCACGCCCCTTCCCGCTGACGTGGAGGGGGTGGGCGGTCTGTCCCCAGAAATGGCGTCAGCTGCTGTGATTTTTTTAAATTAAATAAATTGATCTTGCCTCTCTCTCCCAGCCCCCAATATCCATAGATTTAATTACCTGCCCTCTCCCCCCCAAAAACACTTACCCTGTGCACCTCACCTTCCCCCCGCAAAGTGCATCAACTTTACACTTTACCCCTTCCCGCCATCCCCTCCACCAATTAAATGACTGTGACCCCATTCCCCGCACCCACACCCCCTGCACAGAGAAATTTACCTGCTCCCCCCTCCCCACCAGTGTTCTGCCTCAGATCCCCACATGGGGATCTGAAGGCACGGGAGTGCCATCCACCGGCACCAATATCGCACCGGGACGGGTGGCGGGAGTGAGAAGGTATTTAATTTGTTAATTTAAATGAATTTAAATATTTAAATTGGGCTCCCATTGCCGAGCAGTGGGGGAGGCGGGGGGCCGCCGTGAGGCCTTGCCGCCGGCTGCAATATTAGCCAGACCTTCCCAGCGTCTAGGTCCGTGGTCGGCCTCTACGGAGGCATTTTCTGCACCCCCCCCCCCCCCCACCATGACCCCCGACGTCAGGGTGTCTGTAAAATTTGCCCCTTAATCTCTTTTGTCTTCCATCCTTTCACAAACCTTCCCTTTTCTCTTTCCTTTGCTCCCACCTTTCTAGAACCTTGTACTTGCTTAAAACCTATTACATCTTGAACACTTTCCAGTTCTGATGAAAGATTATCGACCTAAAATGTTAACTGTGTTTTTCTCCGCACAGATGCTGCCTGACCTGCTGAGTATTTCTAGCATTTTAGTACAGAACCATAATACTCATCTCACATGCAGCAAAGCTTTCCTAGTAATCATTAGAAGTAAAGCTGTATGCAAGGTAGAGAAAGAAAATTCAAGTAAGTTGGCTTTAGAGTAGATCGCAAATCTGAAACTAATCGTCAACAGTTATAGAAATTCAACCGCATTTTGCTTCTTATAGATTCTGAAAAGACTTTTGATTCTACTCAGTATGAAATAATACAGGAGATAATGGAACAGACAGCTGTCTTCAAACACACCATAAGCTTGTCAAGAACTTTCATAACGAATCCAGTGAGACCGTGAGAACACCCATACCTGTTGCAGCCTTTGTGTGGACAGGTCACCACATCCCCTGTCCTCCCTGTGAGAATGCAGCGACATTCCCTGCCAAATCCAGCAACTAACTACAACACATCCAAAATCACTCCACAATACTTCCAGAAACTTTGCAATAGCAGACGTTATTCTAATTTATCTTATCTGCAAGTTGGGTGCCTGGCCCTTTAAATTACACTAGTGCTGGTCTGCTCATGCAGCTGAATGCGTGTTCTTTGGTGAGTGACAAGCAAATATGTTGAATAGACCCATGTGGTCCAAGCTTTTAAATAGTGCATCAAATCAGCCGGTATGGCTGTTTGACATCATGACAGCATCAGTTGGGAGGTTTCCAGTGCACACTGGGAACACCTGTGCAAGGTCCCTTTTCAGCATGGGGCACCGCGTGGGCCATGCCAGAAGCAACTGGAGGCATTGTGCACCCCTGCACATCTCCAGCAACATTTCGGATCTGAATTTTGCGCTCGTTAAATATTCTTTGGCGGTCTCAGTGCAGTTCCAAGTAAGTGTGTTCATCACACGGCATCAATTGACACTATGTTGGCAATCTCACTCAGCCAAGCTGGGCAGATAGCCTGTGTGAATGAATGTCACAATGGCAGATCGGGAGGTGGGGGAGGGCACGGGGAGGTGGCTGTGGGAGAGTTCTCATATTGTTAGGGTTAAGAGAAACTGTTAAAGAAAAGTAGATAAAGCATTATTCTGCATGAGTGTTTGATTGCAATATCTGATGCTGATTTCGAAGTGTATCGCATTTTGCAAGCACTGACACTCCTCACTTTGATTATGACAAAATTTATTGTGAAAAGGGGGGACAAAGTCCACAGTAAAAAATGGATTTCTACACACCTGGAGTTCTCTACCTAACATCATTGTAGGGGCATCATCACCACACTGTCTTCAGCAGTTCAAGGAGAAGACTCACCATCACATTCTCAAGGACAGCTAGAAAAGAGCAATAAATGCTGGCCCTTACCAATGATGTCCACATCCCAAGAATGAATAAAAAACACAAATTTTTTTCACAGTGCTGCATCTACATTTTTTTGTGTAGAACTTTATGAAATGAGTAGCACTATTTAATATTTATTTCTGAATAAAATTATATCCATATGCGCTTTGGAAGATGCTTTCAATTTCTACCAGTTCTTTGACCTTAAGAAAGTAGCTGATGGAAAATATGTGAAATAAATAGACACATGGGATTGAATTTTTCCAGTCCTGTGGCGGTGAGATCAGGTACATGCAGGGTAGGAAAGTCCCGGAATTTGATATTGGGTTGAGATCCTGATGTCATCCCATCCTCTTCCATATTTCCCCAGGACAAGATTGAAGGCAAGCAGGGAACCCCTTTGGACCTATCAGTAAGTATTTGGGAAATGGTTGTGGTAGTTAAGAAGGCAATTAGGACCTGTTCTAATCCAGAATCGTAGACTTCTCAGCCAGGAAGGGAGCTATTTCCTGACCTGTCAGCAACTCACCAGAGTCACCAAGATAAGTGCACAGTGAGAAGAGCTTCTTCAGTGAAATTGGCAAGCTGGGAAAGCTTTGATCAGTTACACTGAAGAGCTTCAGCCATGGCCATTGATAGACTGCTGGTCAAAACGCTTCTTCTGTCAGAAAGTGCTTTCACTGCTTGACAGATAATTGGCATCTTCTTGGAAGGCACTTCACTCACCTTGAGCTGCATTTCCCTGTTGCCAGCATTCAACACAGCATTGGAGCAGCTTATACAGCTCTGCCTTCCACCTCTGCCGAGGGGCAAGAGCAGACGCTACACCACCATCCACAGCTCCAGCAGCAGTTGGAGCAACAACAGCTGCCTTCTCCTCAACTGCATGCCCCGGCATAGGACAGATAGGATGAACCCCAACACTGGGCCTACAGGTAGAGGATCAGCTCTCTCGTCATGTATGAGCACCAGTACCTCTGGAAGCTCAGGCTCAAACAGCAGGTCGTTGCTGATATCTGCAGCCTCCTGGATCAAGACCACCTTCCCAATGGAGCAGATCAGCACACATTACCAATGGCTGACAAGATGCCTGTCATCTGCCATGCCCTCCTGAGGTCTGAAAACTTTTTGGTGCATTGTCTCCAGGTTGGAGGGACTACACTCCTTTTGCTAACTTCCTTGGACACTTCCATCCACACCTGCTTGATTGGAGAGGTTGCCTTCTTCCTCCTGTCCTTGGGAGAGTTGACTTCAAAGCAGCCCCTCAGATCCTGCATCAGTGAATTACCCGGGGGTGGGAGGTGGGTTCCACCTTCCCAGGTCTCCTCTTCATTCCTGTGGTTGCTGCAGCATCAAACATCCAAGTGCTGGTGAACCCTTGTAACCTATGCCATGGTACCTTTAATTAGAAATCCTTCCTTTGACAGAATGAACATCTCATCCACCTGCCCTCCCTAATTGGTCAGGGAGCCTGGAGGCAGGAAGACAATTGGTTTAAAAACAAGAAATGCTGGAAATACTCAGCAGGTCTGGCAGCATCCATGGAGAGAGAAGCAGAGTCAACGCCTCAGGTCAGTAACCCGTCATCAGAACTGGGACAATTGGTTTGCTATAGGAAAGAGCAATGGCCAGGCGTGCAAATCAGTGAGTCTTGTTACCAATGCAATAATGGTCCCACCATTCCTGCAGGAACTAATGTGAGAAGATTCCACCCATGGATTCAAGACAAGATCACTAATAAGCAAGATGAAAGAAACACGGTAAGTAACATGTAATGATAGAGCTGTCGGAAAGGCATCATGGTCTAATGAATCAATATTGTATATTAAGTTACATTTCCCACACCAAAGAGAATGAAAATAGAATCTACCCAATTGGGAAATTCTGCAAAAACATCAGTGCTGCACAGAGGAACAGTGTGATGACTTCACATGATTCAATCCCCACTCAATAAACTCTTGTAAACTTATGAAAAAAATGCCAATTGAACCATTCAAAATATCAGACATAGCTATCAACACTTTCTCTCTCAAATTACATTGCTCCCAACTGTTATAGTTAACACTGAACTGCACTAATGCCAATGTCCGACTGTTGGAAGCAATGAAACTTCTTGAAAAAAAAACCATAAGGCTAGAAATAACTTGTCAAAATTCGTGGTCAAAGACTTTGGCTCAAATGGACCATATACACCAGCAGGGACAATTTGGGTTGAATGGCCAGTTTCAGTGCTGTATATTCTATGTAAAGGATTAAGATGTTCACACGACATTCTTCTATCTCCACTAAAACAGTGGAAGATCAATATGAGCATGTTAAGAGTTTGTCCAATAATATTGGCAAAAGTAATGCTAGGTTATAGTGGAAAATCTGTTGCAATGAATAGAATTGTAAGTATTATTTTGTATTGACAACACATGTTAAATCACGCTATGACAAAAAAAGTCACATCGATTGCCATTTAAGCTAAGTTACCACCAGAGTTAATATGACGCCAATCAGAAATTCTCAGCCAGGGGCTAGATTTTGCCAGAGCAGGACATGTCCTGCTCATTAGACTTCTTAGTGTATGTTTTGGTTGAAAAATTTTTGGCCACAAAGATGCTGGACGTGCAAGTTGCTAATAGTGCAGCAAGAGCAACAGGGCATCTGAGACATTCATGAACACCAGGCCAAACAGTGTATTCTGTGGAATCAGTGGCAGGATCGATAAGCTATGAAAATGATACTAAATAGAGTATTCCACATAAATTTATCAAGTCCATCCTGAAAATTTAGAAAAAAATTAAAAATATGCGTAAAGACCTCTTTCAAGTATGCTAATTCATTGGTGTATAAATAGAATGCTGTGAAATAAAGATGGTGAGGCAAATCTTTCCTTAACTGAAACCAGAACTGGTTCTGCAGAAATACTTAATACCAAATATTAGCTGTCTCATTTGCAAGTTGTTCTCTCTTCTGAAAAGGCAATCTAGCACAAAGCATTTTTTTGGGGAGTGGGGAGGAATATAATACTGTGAAATACAAATGCCATTTTCTCTGAGGCTCTTGAATTACTCAATGAAATATCTACACAAATATCTTTTTCCTTGAGCTAAGCCAGCAATGGCTACCACTTGAAAGAAATTGAAAGTGACAGCCAAGAGAACAAGGAACATTGCAATATTCTTGGTGGTTGATAAGAAGACTATCCTCTTAGCTAGAAAAAGAAGTCTTCAGAGGGAAAAGACTTCAAAATGGATGACCAGTACAACAAATTGTGTTTTCCACAAAGTAAGAGATATGTAGAAGAAACATCTGGTGAAAGCAACCAGAAGATATATCAAACTGGAGGGTGCATCAAACTCAAGGCTGCATCGAAGTGGAGGCTGTATCAAATTGGATGGTGTATCAGACTGGATTGCCCATTAAACTGGAAGGTGTAACAAACTTGAGGATATAACAAACTGAGAGGTGTAGTAAAATGGAAAGAATGTGTAACTGGGGTATAGCAAACTAAGGGGTGTTTGAATAATCAGAGGGTTTATCAAAATCAATCAAAACACAAATAAATCATCATACAAGTTGCCTTTTTGACATGTTCAATAACTTCTTCCATTACAGATGAAAGATATTATGTATTTCAATTTTTGGAAAAACTTAAACAAAGGCAAAGGAAAATGTACCATCTGCCAAGTGCATTACAAAAGAAGCATTATATTGAAAAACAAAACATAAGCAGTTCCAGTTGGGTAATTTCTTTCACTCCATTCTTAGATAAGTGAGTCATGCACAGATATGAGCTGAATTGAACTTTATTTAAATAGCAGCTTACTGGATTGTAAAATAAAAGGCAGATTCCTGTGTTCTATGATGTTTGAAGGATCTAAGGAATTATTTAAAGCTCTGTGGCTTGATTCTTCCTATTATCCAGAATTATAAAATTGCAGAAAAGATGGTAGAATTTTCAAGTTTGTGCTCCCAAACTAGAGTTATCTTCCAAGACAATGAATTTATGAACTAACTGTAAAACCTTGTCGGATCAGCTAAGCCCTGCAGGCAAATTGCCATGAGCATGCAAAACTGCACCAGGGGCAAATTTAGTAAACTTAAGAAAATAAGAAATAGGAGCAGGAGTAGACCATTCGGCCCCTTGAGCCTGTTCTGCCATTTAATAAGATCATGGCTGATCTGACTGTGGCTTTAACTCCACTTCCCTGCCTACTTCCCATAACCCTTGGGTCCCTTGTACATCAAAAATTTGTCTAATTCAGCCTTGATTATATTCAATGGCCCAGTCTTCACTACTCTCTGGAAAAGAGAATTCCAAAGATTAACGACTCTCTGAGAGAAGAAATTCCTTCTCATCTCTGTCTTAAAAGGGAGGCCCTTTATTTTGAAACTATGCCTCCGAGTTCTAGATTCCACACAAGGGGAATCATTCTCTCAACATCGACCTTGTCAAGCCCCCTCAGAATCTTATATGGTTCAATAGGATCACCTCTTATTCTTCTAAACTCCAATGACTATAGATCCAACCTTTTCTCTTAGGACAACCCCTGCAGTGCATAGCTACTTTATTGTCTGTGTGGGTTCGTGGTTTCATTATTTTCCCCTTGAACAGCTACTCGAGGACTGAGGCTACTTATTGGAGCCTTGACTTGTGGCCTCTTGGAAACACCCAGAGACTAGATTTAAATAGAAATATAATGCAGCAGGAAGAAAGTAAGATTTGACGGGATACTGCCTGTGTGGAGTTTGTAAGTTCTTCCTGTGACCGCGTGCGTTTCCGTCGGGTACTCCGGTTTCCTCCCACAGCCAAAGACTTGCAGGTTGATAGGTGAATTGGCCATTGTAAATTACCTAGTGTAGGTAGGTGGTAGGTGAATGGTGGGGATGTGGTAGGGAATATGGGATTAATGTAGGATTAGTATAAATGGGTGGTTGTTGGTCGGCACAGACTCGGTGGGCCGAAGGGCCTGTTTCAGTATTGTATCTCTCTATGATTCTATGACTCATTTGACTACTGAAGTTCGCATAGACTTAGAGGTAAGGAAAAATATAGACCTTGTTTTAATCAATGGTAGAAGCTGATCTTGATTAGGAATTGGAAAAGATGTCTGCAGGAGTACTGAAGTCATTTTAATGTACACTGTGATAATGAACACCTTTACGTAACTACCTGCGCCATCAATGAACAAAAGTATCTCTACTTCTACCGCATAAACTGGCAAGAAGCAGATTCCTTACTCATGCTCTGTGTTTTCACAAGTGTTCTCTCCTACAGCTCATTAGCGGAGCCCCACAGGTTGAATGTATTTTAGTCAGTGTTTGCCACTATAGGATTGGGTGATACAGGGAACGCTCTGCAAATATTGTAGTGAGCAGTCCTCACATAATAGTACAAGCTTCCTGCGCTACTGGCACGTACAATGCCCAAGGAGAAATGATCTGGATGTTTAAAGCCTGCAGGGCATGGAGGCAGGTGCAGCTTGATTTAAAGATCGAGTTTGCAGAGGTTGTCACTTGGGTCCGCTGCCTTTGAAATGCGACGCCATTTTTAAAGAAATGCCAGGAAGGATGAAATGACAACCCCACAAACCTCCAGTTAAGTGCCTGTTGAGCTCATTCAGGAGCTCACTAACAGGCTTGCCAGCAACAGGTTACAATTTTTAAAGGAAGGGAATGTGGAACACGTCATGTCTGGGACACCTCACGGTGTACAAGTTGTGAACAATGCGGAGGGCCATGAGGGCTATGGGAGGGGCTGATTAAAATAATGCAGAGACACAAAATAAAGCACAACTGCTCCAAATATTTCATAGAGTAGCTATTTCTGGATCTGGAAGATTTGCTTTTCTCAGTGGTGAGTGGTAGGAATCCACAGAGGGACTTCAGACAGCTGGAATTAGTTGGGTAGATGGGGTTGGCAGGGGAAGGCCTGGTGAATGCACAAACTCCAGCTGAGAGGGAGGGGGTGCGCTACAAGGGGAAGAAACCACTGCCCAAGACATCGGGTCGACCACTCAAAAGTCAGCTACCTACAAACGACAGTGCACCAATGCCATAGGAGGCTATGCCTATCCAGTCAGATGGTTTTGGAACAGTGTACTATGAACCCCAAATCACCTGAGGCCCCCATGCAATCCTTTACCTGCAGCCATGATGGTCAACATGGCACTAAACTTCTATGCGTCCAGGTCCTTCCAGGGATCTGCTGTGGACCTAGGTGGCATTTTACAGTCAGCAGCTCATCATGCCATCAGGCAGGTCACGGATGCCATATTCCGGAGGGTGGGGATCTACATCCACTTTGACACAGATGTGCCTTTGCAGGCGCAAGGGTCGCCATCGATGGATTCCCTCATGTCCAGAGGGTCATTGATTGCACCCAAGTAGCCATCAAGGTACGAACAGACCAGCCAGTCAGATTCCTGAACAGAAAAGGCTACCACTCATTCAGCATCCAGCTGGTCTGTGGCCACTAGAAGTGAACCTTGCAAGTCTGTCTCCAGTTCCCAGGCAGCTGACATGACTTCTTTATGCTGCAAGAGTCCCAGGTACTGCACTTTTTCAGGCCCACATTCAGACACCATGGGTGGCTGCTGAGGATAAGGGTTATCCCCTAAGGAGGTGGTTCCTGGCACTCGTTCGAAACCCAGACAGGGATGGGGAGAGGCCCCATAACCAGAGCCATCCCCTAACAAGGACCTGCATTAAAGAGACCATTAATCATGATGAAAGGTCACTGACCTGAAACATTAACTCTGCTTCTCCAGACCTTCTGAGTTTTTCCAGCACTTTCAGTTTTTATTAAAGAGACCATTGGCCTCTTTCAGAAACGCTTCCATTGCTTTGACCGGTCGGGCGGTGACCTCCAGTATGAGCCAACTGGGATGTCCCGTCTCATGGTCGTCTGCTGCACCCTGTGCAACATGATACTGGAAAGAGGTCTGGAGATGGATGAAGAGGAGGAGCTGGAATGGCACTCCACCTCGGAGGAGGACAGGGAGGAAGAGGAAGAGGAGGAAGAAAGGATCACTCCAGAGCTGGCCGGCGCCCAGGCAGCGAAGCACTCCTGGCCATGCCATCCCATACCTTGGGGTGAACTGCAGGCTGGCATGGCAACCAGGGCCAAACTGATTCAGCAGCCCTTCAACTGAACTACCCTGAGCCCTTGCAGCGAATAATCCCACAACTCACCTTCCCGCATACAGAACTTTTTTTCCACTGTGACCCTTAACTGCGAGGTCCCATTGGCAGCCCTGAACATGCAGATAGGGTATTCCTCTGTTCACCATTGTCCAACATTACAAGGCATGGGAACATAACATTTTCAGGGCCCCACATCCCTGCCACCTGCCCCACAATGTGATGTTCCCCTTTTGAGATGAGACAACAACACCTATCAGAGTGATGAAATAAAGAAGTTCTATTGTGAGGCATTAAGTGACTTCAACGGCATGCTACTTTCCTCACCTTAACACTTCTATGTGGTGCTCCTGCTGTGGCAGAGGCAGCCTGATCCCTACTCTCTGCCTCCTGCTGAGATGCCCATGGCTTCCTTCCTTGTCTTGGGGGTGCCTATAGGAGGGGGTGCCTCTGCCACAGGACCCTGGCACACAGATGGCTCCTGAGTCACAGGAGACAAGGGGCCGAAGGTTGATGCTGGTGCCCCGAGGGTGGCCCCTTGGTCTGCCACAAAAACTGTCTCAGCTCTTCCTGGCACCTGTCGATGCTGGAAGCGGCCACTGACTGGGATGCAACTGGCATCCACTCCAAGCACCTCTGCACCATCAGTGACACTGGTCAATGCTACAGAGAGTTTCACTCTTTCTGTGCATATCAGCGCACTACTCCTGTACCCACTCAGACTGGTGTTGCATTTAGCTCTCCAAGCGGTTGCCTAATCTCTCAATGGAGGAGCTCATGCAATCGAATGCCTAAGTCATGACAGAGTACATGCGATGCACGGACTCCTCCATTGCCTGCACATGGCTCCTCAAGGCTTAGGGAACTCTGACAGACAGGAGATTATCCACCTGTGGTTCTTGAGGAAGGACCTCCTTGTCTGTGACACCCGAGGCCCAGCATTTTCGTCCTGTGAAGCATCAATGTATCTGTCATGAGAAAATGGTGGAGAGACAAAACAATTATTTTGTGTCTGTCTTCATGGAGGAAGACACTGAAAATCTCCCAGAAATACTAGAGAACCAAGAGACTTGTAAAAATGAGGAGCTGTAAGTAATTGGTATCAATAAAGAGGCAGTATTCGAAAAATTAATTGGATTGAAAGTTGATAAATCCCCTAGACCAGATGAGCTACATCCCAGAGTATTGAAGGACGTGGCTCGAGAGATAGTGAATGCATTGGTGGTTATCTTTCAAAATTCGATAGATTCTGGAAGGGTTCCTGCAGACTGGAAAGTAGCAAATGTAACCCCAATATTTAAGAAGGGAGCGAGAGAGAAAATGGAGAATGAACCTGTTAGTTTGATGTCAGTAGTAGGGAAAATGTTACAATCTATTATAAAGGATGAGATAACTGGACACTTGGAAAATAATTATATGATTGGGCAGAGTCAACATGGCTTTATGAAAAGGAAATTATGTTTCACAAACCTGTTGGAGTTTTTTGAGGATGTTAATTGTAGCATAGATAAAGGAGAACGAGTGGATGTGGTGTATTTGGATTTTCAGAAGGTTTTTGATAATGTCCCAAACAGGAGGTTAGTAAACAAAATTAGAGCACATGGGCTTGGGGTAACATACTGCAATGGACTGCGAATTGGTTAACAGACAGAAAGCAGAGAGCAGGTATAAATGGGTCATTCTCAGGATGACAGGCTGTTACTTGTGGGGTACCGCAAGGATCAGTGCTTGGGCAATAGCTATTCACAATTTGCATAAATGATTTGGATATGGAGACCAATTGTGATATTTCCAAATTTGCTGATGACACAAAACTAGGAGGGAATGTAAGTTGTGAGGAGGATGCAAGGAGGCTTTGAGGGCATTTGGACAGGCTAAGTGAATAGGCAAGAACATAGCAGATGGAATGTAATATGAATAAGTGTGAAGTGGTCCACTTTAGTAGAAAAAAACAGAAAGGCAAAGTATTTCTTAAATGGTGGGAGGTTGGGAAGTGTTGATGTCCAAAGAGACCTGGGTGTCCATGTTCATGAATCACTAAAAGCTAGTACACAGGTGCAGCAAGCAATTAAGAAGGTAAATGGTATGTTGGCCTTCATTGCAAAGGGATTTGAGTACAGGAGTAAAGATGTATTGCTTCAATTGTATAAAGCATTGATGAGACCGCAGCTGGAGTATTGTGTACAGTTTTGATCTCCTTAGGATATACTTGCCATAGAGGGAGTGCAACGGAGGTTCACAAGACTAATCCCTGGGATGAAGGGATTGTCTTACGAGGAGAGTTTGTAGAAACTGGGCCTGTATTCTCTAAAGTTTAGAAGAATGGGAGATGATCTCATTGAAACTGAAAAAAATTCTTCCAGGGCGTGGCAGGGTGGATGTGGGTAGGATGTTTTCTCTGTCTGGTGAGTCTAGAACAAGGGGACACAGTCTCAGAATAAGTGGAAGGCATTTAAGACTGAGATGAGGAGGAATTTCTTCACTCAGAGAGTGGTGAATCTGTGGAATTCTCCACCCCAGAGAGCTGTGGAAGCTCAATCATTAAGCATGTTCTAGACAGAAATCGATAGATTTCTGAATACTGATGATATCAAGGGATGTGGGGATAGTGGGGAAAAATGGCATAGAGGTAGATGATGAGCGATGATCTGTTTGAATGGTGGGGCAGGCTCGACAGGCCGAATGGCCTACTCCTGCTCCTATTTGCTATGATCCTGTGATTCTGTCCTCTATCCTCCGAAGGAGACTGCACATAGGTGACTCTGCCTCACATTCCTCCTCCTGCTCGTGCATACTGTGAGCTTCACCCAGTGCTCCTCTTTCTATGCTTATTTGTGGCCTAACTGAGGTGAGAGTCTCTGTGCTGGTGTAGGGTGCTGAGGTAGGATGTGGCGGTGCAGGTTCTGTGGACTCCTCCCCTCCCAAAACCCGCTGAGGATCTTGGCGCCAATATGGTTGGCAGACTTTGGCACCCCTCTGCCACTGGCCCTGAGGGAGACATAAGAAAATAGTGATGAGAACTAGTCCTAAACAAGTGCCCCAGCACACCCAACCCCTCAGATGATAGTTGTCTAAGATTGCATTTGGCAGGAGTTACTCTGTGTGCTTCATCTCAAGAAAGAGCTATCCAGTGACCCTGTTGTTCATGGCCTCCCATCTCATCACTTCCCACCTTATGCCTTAATGGCAGCCTGGCAATCTGCAGTGCTGCCTGGAGCATGTGGAGCTGGGCCACTTCAGATCCCATTCTGGCCATCTCCTGCATATTATGGGCTCTCTTCTCCTACAGGAGGAGAGGAGAGAGTTTCATGAGTAGGCTGTCCTTCCTCATTTCTTCCAGCGTGATATACAGGTGGGCTGATGTTCCCCTCAGTGATATCCCCATCTGAATGTTGGCCCATATGTGAGGGTGTTTTCATCTCAGTGTAGTGACCATTGACCTACACTGACAATGTTAAGGAGAACTATGGACATTTGGGAGGTCAGCTCGTGTGCATTCTGGTACCTAAAGAGTTAGTGCCCAATGAACCAGGTGTCACTGGCCATCTTACCAGACCGCAAGAGGTCATCAAACCTTTTTCTGCACTGGGACCAGGTCCTTTGCGTGGATCCTAGCTGCTGACCTCCATGGCCACCTCCATCCCTATCCTCTTGGTCTTGCTAGGCGGCTTTCTCCTTCTTGAGGCTGGGAAGAAAAGCACTCTCCTCTTGGATATTGCATCAATTAGTGCCTCCCAAGAGCCATCAGTGAAATGGTGTGCTGTCCGTGAACGTATCCTCATACCCACAGAGGACCTCCAATCTCCATGGTGCTGCATCACTGAACTCAATGACACGATCAGTCATGGCTGCCACTTGCCTTTTAAGATTGCCCTCAATAATCCGTTCCCGCCTCCAAGACGCTTCCCTTGCCTCCAATTGGGCTTGCACCAGACCAATTAACTTATTTCCATTTCAAAATAGGGGTTCAATTTTCGCAATGGCGTCAGGACCCAGAAATGTTCCAAACATCGGGTTTCTGACCCCATTTTGAAAATTCAGCCCAAAGCTATCTTCCAACCTAATAATAGAATGAACTTTATGCTCCTCTGTAAGGCCAGTTTTTAGATGGGGGGCTGGGGAAGAGAATCGGCAAGGAACTCGACGCGTAATGTTGCATTCCAATTGTGTCGGAAGTGGTAAAGTGTCATGGCAGCACTTCCTCACTGCCACACTGTGATGGCATTTACATATGTTAAACACTCTTTAGTATACATTGAAATTTAATTAATAGCGATCTTTCCAGGTGTTCGCAATCTTGTGTTGGGTATGTAGCACTCACATGTCTTCAGATTTGCATCTTTAAAAAGCTGGCAGGACCGAGGTGAGAGTCCTTGGTGATTCAAAAAGGTAATTTGCATTGTCTTTGGGGGGGTGGAGAGGGTGGGTGTTGGGAGAACTCTGCAAGTGGTGTGTCTGGGAGTGGGGGGGCATGTGGTTGGAAGAACTCGGCAAGTGTAGAGGTGGTTTTCTTTCGGAAGGCCAGTGCAGGGCACTGAAATGTTGTCGATTTGCTCATGATGGCTCACACTTTTGGAAATGTTACAGGTCCAACATCAATCCATACCATAGAGCTAATGTGGGCTTCCCGCAACCAAAATTCCAACATCTCTTTGTACAGATCAGTAAAGGAAGGAAGCCAAAGGTGCAGGGTGGAGAGAAATGGGTAAAATTCACCCTATTTTCTTGGATCCCTGTGCTTTGCAGAAGCAAATCGACTGGAGACAGGCCCAAGAGGTAGCTGTGGCACAAGAGGATCCTTCCAGACATGCACAGCAGCAGCTGAGAATGCAACGAAGAGAACAGATAAAGCAACAAGTATATAGATCGCACCTGTCATCCCTGCAGAATCCTGAACGGAACTGTCGCAGAAGACCTCCACGCATTGCTGAATGATGATTTGCGAGCATTGGGTTTTGGTGGTAGCCCCACAGAAGATTGCTGTGGCTCTAAACTTTTATGCTTCTGGATCATTCCAGGGATCCACCGGGGACATGTGTGGGGTCTCTCAATCCGCAGTGCACCACTGCTTCAAGGAGGTGATCAATGCTCTGTTCAGGATGGATGGTGGATCAGTGCACTACAGGACAAACTCTGAGAGCCAGGCTGAGAGGGCCATTGGATTTGAGGCCATTGCAGGATTCCCAAAGGTCCAAGGTGTGATCGACTGCATGCATGTGGCCATCAAGGCTTCCAGGGAAAAACCAGCCAACTTCATCAACAGGAAGGGTTTTCATTCCATTAATGTACAACTTGTATATGACCACAGAAAGCCCTTCCTACAAGTGTGTGTCCACTTCCTGGGAAGCTGCCACGACTCATTCATACTTCGGCAGCCCCGGGTGCCACATCTTTTCAATCTCCCCGCTTGCCTTCAAGGCTGGATTCTTGGGGATAACCCATTGAGGACATGGCTCCTGATGCCTGTAAGGAACCGCAGTAATGATCTGGAAGAGTGTTTCAACGCATGTCGCAGCTCCACCAGAGCGACCATCGAGCAGGCCAATGGTGTGCTGAAGATGCATTTCCGCTGCCTCGATAGATCTGGTGGAGCCCTTCAGTACGCCCCATAGAAGTTCAGGCGCATCGTTGTGGTCTGCTGCATTCTACATAACATGGCACTACACAGAGGGGAGGCACTGCCAGAGGAAGACATGTGGGAGTATGAAACATCCTCTGATGATGAGGACACAGAGGGCATGCAAGGTCAAGAAGGCATGGAAGATCCTAGCAAAGTGATGGAGGGCAGACATCTTGAACAGCGCGCAAGGGAGGCAACACAGAGCCTTATAATGGAACATTTCCAAAATCTATGACTTGCAATAAATATCGTTCTGACTAAAAAGGGCGGCACAGTGGCGCAGTGGTTAGCACCGCAGTCTCACAGCTCCAGGGACCCGGGTTCGATTCCGGGTACTGCCTGTGTGGAGTTTGCAAGTTCTCCCTGTGTCTGCGTTGGTTTTCTCCGGGTGCTCTGGTTTCCTCCCACAAGCCAAAAGACTTGCAGGTTGATAGGTAAATTGGCCATTATAAATTGTCACTAGTATAGGTAGGTGGTAGGGAAATATAGGGACAGGTGGGGATGTTTGGTAGGAATATGGGATTAGTGTAGGATTAGTATAAGTGGGATTTAACATCCGCAGCACTTAAAGCAGCCAGAAGTACTGCACAAAGAACAGCTAGGCGTTGCGCAAACGACTACTGGCAACACCTATGCAGTCATATTCAGCTGGCCTCAGACACCGGAAACATCAGAGGAATGTATGATGGCATGAAGAGAGCTCTTGGGCCAACCATCAAGAAGATCACCCCCCTCAAATCTAAATCGGGGGACATAATCACTGACCAACGCAAACAGATGGACCGCTGGGTTGAGCACTACCTAGAACTGTACTCCAGGGAGAATGCTGTCACTGAGACTGCCCTCAATGCAGCCCAGCCTCTACCAGTCATGGATGAGCTGGACATACAGCCAACCAAATCGGAACTCAGTGATGCCATTGATTCCCTAGCCAGCGGAAAAGCCCCTGGGAAGGACAGCATTACCCCTGAAATAATCAAGAGTGCCAAGCCTGCTATACTCTCAGCACTACATGAACTGCTATGCCTGTGCTGGGACGAGGGAGCAGTACCCCAGGACATGCGCGATGCCAACATCATCACCCTCTATAAAAACAAAGGTGACCGCGGTGACTGCAACAACTACCGTGGAATCTCCCTGCTCAGCATAGTGGGGAAAGTCTTTGCTCGAGTCGCGCTGAACAGGCTCCAGAAGCTGGCCGAGCGCGTCTACCCTGAGGCACAGTGTGGCTTTCGTGCAGAGAGATCGACTATTGACATGCTGTTCTCCCTTCGTCAGATACAGGAGAAATGCCGTGAACAACAGATGCCCCTCTACATTGCTTTCATTGATCTCACCAAAGCCTTTGACCTCGTCAGCAGACGTGGTCTCTTCAGACTACTAGAAAAGATCGGATGTCCACCAAAGCTACTAAGTATCATCACCTCATTCCATGACAATATGAAAGGCACAATTCAACATGGTGGCTCCTCATCAGAGCCCTTTCCTATCCTGAGTGGTGTGAAACAGGGCTGTGTTCTCGCACCCACACTTTTTGGGATTTTCTTCTCCCTGCTGCTTTCACATGCGTTCAAATCCTCTGAAGAAGGAATTTTCCTCCACACAAGATCAGGGGGCAGGTTGTTCAACCTTGCCCGTCTAAGAGCGAAGTCCAAAGTACGGAAAGTCCTCATCAGAGAACTCCTCTTTGCTGACGATGCTGCTTTAACATCTCACACTGAAGAATGCCTGCAGAGTCTCATCGACAGGTTTGCGTCTGCCTGCAATGAATTTGGCCTAACCATCAGCCTCAAGAAAACGAACATCATGGGGCAGGATGTCAGAAATGCTCCATCCATCAATATTGGCGACCACGCTCTGGAAGTGGTTCAAGAGTTCACCTACCTAGGCTCAACTATCACCAGTAACCTGTCTCTAGATGCAGAAATCAACAAGCGCATGGGTAAGGCTTCCACTGCTATGTCCAGACTGGCCAAGAGAGTGTGGGAAAATGGCGCACTGACACGGAACACAAAAGTCCGAGTGTATCAGGCCTGTGTCCTCAGTACCTTGCTCTACGGCAGCGAGGCCTGGACAACGTATGCCAGCCAAGAGCGACGTCTCAATTCATTCCATCTTCGCTGCCTTCGGAGAATACTTGGCATCAGGTGGCAGGACTATATCTCCAACACAGAAGTCCTTGAAGCGGCCAACATCCCCAGCTTATACACACTACTGAGTCAGCGGCGCTTGAGATGGCTTGGCCATGTGAGCCGCATGGAAGATGGCAGGATCCCCAAAGACACATTGTACAGCGAGCTCGCCACTGGTATCAGACCCACCGGCCGTCCATGTCTCCGTTATAAAGACGTCTGCAAACGCGACATGAAATCGTGTGACATTGATCACAAGTCGTGGGAGTCAGTTGCCAGCATTCGCCAGAGCTGGCGGGCAGCCATAAAGACAGGGCTAAATTGTGGCGAGTCGAAGAGACTTAGTAGTTGGCAGGAAAAAAGACAGAGGCGCAAGGGGAGAGCCAACTGTGCAACAGCCCCAACAAACAAATTTCTCTGCAGCACCTGTGGAAGAGCCTGTCACTCCAGAATTGGCCTTTATAGCCACTCCAGGCGCTGCTTCACAAACCACTGACCACCTCCAGGCGCGTATCCATTGTCTCTCGAGATAAGGAGGCCCAAAAGAAGTATAAGTGGGTGGTTGATGTTCGGCACAGACTCGGTGGGCCGAAGGGCCTGTTTCAGTGCTGTATCTCTAATCTAATCTAAAACTCATCCTCGTGCATGTAGTGTCAAGTTTTCTGCCTCAATACTATATTGACCTCCAGCATGATTGGCAACATCCAATTCAGCCAGTGCCCATGTGACGTCATTTGAGTAATGAAACAATCATGCTCATTGGCATGTTAATGATGTCAGTGGTCACTTCCAATGTAGTAAGGCATTTGAGGGGATTGCAGTAGTTACACTCAAACCATGGTAGCATGCAGTTATCCATCAATGAATGCTGATGATTTGCACCATTGAACTTTTAATTACATTAAACATGACCATGTTTGTCAAGGTGTCTTTTTCATACATTTGCGTGTGCTCCTGCGGGTACATCCCCTGTGACAGCAGCTGGACTGGAGGCAGGCTGCTGATCATGATGCCCCTTGGCTTGGGATAATTTCAGCACACGTCCTCTGGGTGCTTGAGGCCTGGAGGGCCCCTGCACTGATGCAGAACTGTCCTCAGGCATCGTGGCTGCTGGAGCTTGGCTCACTGGCGGAGGGGATGAGGAGCCGGTGTGCACACTCAAATCGCTTGGAGGGGAACCCGAGATGTGGAGCGCATCCTTTCCTCCTCCCTCTCCAGGCTCCTTGGAACTTCCTTGCTCACCGGACTAGGACTAGGAGCTGGAACATTCTCCAGAGTCCTGGTCCTTCTTTCGCCATGCCACTGCTGTGCGGACGTCATGGCCAAGGCAAGGGTTTGCAGGTCATTGCGCATCTGTGGAATGTGGCTCTCCAAGAGGGTCACCAACCTCCCGATGGATGAATCCATGCACTCATATGCCTGGGACGGTAGCAGTCATGGCATGGATAGTTTCTCCCAATGTCCGTTCAAGGCTAGGATGGCCTCTGGCATCTTCACCAGATGTTGCCTGACCGCTCCCTGCAACTTCAGCATGCCCTGTGCTGCTGAAACCAAAGGCTCGTCATCAGTCGGGGCTCAGCTTGGGCCTGGCCACCCACTGTCCTCCGACTGTCAGAGGCCTTGGCAGTCTCAGCCTCAGCCAGCTGTTGGGGTGCATGTGTTGTGCTCTCCCCAGATTGTGACCCTGATTGTAAGGCTGAGTGGATTCTGACCGAGATGAAAGTATCTACGCTGAAGGTGCATGAGAGTCATGGGACTCTCATGACAGCATCCTCTGAGTGCTCCTCCTCCTCAGAAGTTGTTGTCAGTCCCTCGGGGTCTGTGCTCTCCTGCAAACGGTGACCTGCAAGATACAATGCAAACAACATATGTGTGGGTTAATATCCCATTAAGGACAGCATTCCAGAGCTAATTCACACTATTTCATTTTTATCTGATCAGCAATAATCACTCTCTTGTGCTGGGACCCCGAGCTCCACGTCTGGGATGGTATGTCTTCTTTGGCTCCCAGCTAGTTTCAGTGCCTCCTCTTGGCTTGACTTAAAGGACACAGGTTGTGCACTCAGCTACCGATCCTGGCGGTCTCACTCTTGTTATGGGCCCTCTTCCCCTTAAAGAGCAAGGATGCAGATATTGAACATTGCCAAACTTCAACATCATGGTTCTACTAATGTGGGCACTTCATCAACACCTGGGGGATGTTTGTCTGGCATACTAACGCAATCTGTCATGGATCTCACTTGCTCTGAGGTATTAACGAGGGAGACTTGACTTGATTTACTTATGGCAACTAGTTATCTGCCAACAATCTGCTATGACCTCCCTGTCTTTGAAATGGCAGTGGTTCCCACATGGCAAAATGTGCAGTGCAGTGACAACCAGATTACACTAAGCAATTTTGGAATGTGCCATTTACCTTTGCTAAATGCAGGAGGTCATTGCCCCTCTTCTTACACTTAACCCAGTTTAGTCGGGTGACCCCACGGCTACTAACCTCCTCTCCTACCTCCGTCCATCAGTTAGGAGAACCTCTTCTTGCCATCGCTGGGGAAAAGGACCTCCTGCCTTTCCCTTGCAGCTTGAAGGAGAATAAGCAGGCAGGCATCAATGAACCATGGGGCCAACCATGCTCGGGCCTCTGACATGATCAGAAGATGCCCAGTGGGGCGGCTTGCTGAGTTTTAACTTTTTGGAACAGCACAGAAGTGTTGCTTCAGTAAGCTTCTCTAGAATGCAGGCAGACAGTGAATGCAGGGCTGGCATGCTTTTAAAGAAGGCACCAGCAATTGGTCCTGCATCTGATGATGCCGTGAACACCATCTCCATTTCCAGAGGTGGTTTTCTTCTAGCTTCAGAAGACAGCCAAGTCCAATTGATGAAAATTAGGGGTGATTTTGTGATCCAGAATATTCACTGGGGAGTAATGCTTGCAGAGATCACATTCTGAAGAATCACTGCTATTCATTGTGATTTTCCATTCATAAAAATTGAGAGAGCCAGATCACAGTATTGGTTCTACTATTATCTGATTATGTTAACCTGGAGGTCAATGTTATAATACAGAGTTCTTTGCAGTAAGTTGACAGTTAACATGGATGGCCATGTTCACAACCTTCCTGGTGTCTCTTCCTTTTTTGTTTTGATGCAGTTTCTGGAAATAAAAATGTATTAATATTTTCAGTGGCAATTGATCATGGCCAACATGTGGACCTGCTTCTTCATGAAACAGCTGCTTTTCAGGTGAATTTTTTAACAATCATATTACAAGCAACAGATATATTGCACTGTAATTAAATGGTAAGAGTACAAATAAATGTCAGTCAAATTACTAAGTGAATAGTTAATGCATTTGTTTCAAGTTCCCTTTGTCTACTTTAACAAAGAAGTTAGGTCCTTTTAAAATATGTCACTTTGGAGTTTTTAGTGCTTAGTGTGAAATATCTTTTGTTGATGGTTATCTCTATTTCAAACACTCGGGTTTTGTGCTGGTCAAGTGTCAGCCTTAGCTTAGTGATTGAACACTTGCCTCTGAGTCACAATGGATTCAAGGGACTTGAGCGCGTTATCTAGGCTGATACTTCAGTGCAGCACTGAGGAAGTGCTGCTCTGTCAATGGTGCCATTTTTCCGATGAGATGTGCAATTGAGGTTTAGCCGACCCTCTCGAATGGCTATAAAAGACCCTGTGCCATTTTTCATGGAAAAGCAGGAGCGTTCTTCTGGCGTCCTGGCAACATTTATGCCTCAACCAATAGCACAAAAAAGCAGACTATCTGGTCAGTCATCTCAGTGCTGTTTTGAGACCTTACTGTGCACAAAATGGTCCATATATGTATCTATATTGCAAGAGTGAGAACATTGCAAAAGTACTTAATTTGTGGTGAAGCACTTTGAGAAGTCCTGAGGTCAGAATAGGCACTATAAAATGCAAATAATTTCTTTAAACTTTAAACTTAATTCTCTTTCATTTTTGTTGTGTTTATATTTAGCCCCTGCATGGGAGACGGTGGTGTAATAGTAATGACACTGAACCTGTAATCCAGGGGACACAATTCCAAATCCCACCAGGGAAGCTGGTGGAATTTAAATTCAACTAATTGATAAAAATCTGGAAATCAAAATTAGGTTCAGGGCAGCATTACAGGGCCTGTCATCAATTGTCATAAAAACCCTTCTGGTTCACTAATGTCCTTTAGGGAAGGAAATCTGCTGTCATTACCAGGCCTGGCCTACATGTGACTCTAGATCCACAACAATGTGGTTGACTCTTCACTGTCCTCTGAAATGGCCGAGCAAGCCACTCAGTTGTCAAGAGCATTTCGGGATGAGCAACAAATTCTGGCCTTGCCAGGGATGTCCACATCCCATGAAAGAATAAAAAAAAACCTTGGTCTCTGTTGCTTGTATTGTCATGGATAGATGCACATGAGAAAATTAAAAAGCATAATGCGGATGACCGTACACCTATTAGACCTGGGATTGAAGTCAATACAGTCGCATGGGATAAAAATGTTCTCTATCTTCTGACTGCAAAGTTTTCATGTTAAATAAGTCTTGGAAATCTCAACCCAGGTCTCACTGAGAGTGCTTCCCAAATCAGCACTCTCCTGATTTGGCGCTAAATGAGATGGCAGTGAGGGGAAGGAGAAAACCTGAAATGATGAAGTAGGGAATATGGTCTTCTGTGGTTTGAAAATTCAGGTGCATTTTTAGGGTAGAGTGCAGGCAATTTCACTTCAACCCATTCTGCCCATGTAATACCTGATATCAGAGTGCTTGATGCTGACACAGGAGGCTGGATTTTTGAAAGAGTTGGGGTCTGGATTGGAGGCGGGTCAGCCTGCAATTTTGGTACCACCAGCCTCCGCGCTGGTTTCCCCGCCACAATCCCAACCCCAAGCCATTTGAATGAGGCTGGCTTGGGGTCAGATCAGCTGCCCACCTGCAAGTGATGAATAGGCAATTTAGGTTAGTTAGATATGATTAAGAGACCTGTTAAGGCCCTGTTCTTGCCCTGACTGGGATTTCCAGTCAGCAATGTGGACAGCCCACATTGGCCTGGACCATGCCAATATGGTGGCCTGAGGGTGGGAAGGTGGTGGCGGGGGTGCCCGATGGATCAAGTGAGAGACCCACCCGCCCCGCACCATTAATGGCCGCCAGGCTACAGTTGCAGCCGCAGGCTGACCCTCCAGGATCAGGGCTTGGCAGCTGTGGCATGTTAAAAAAATAAAATAAACTTACCTGCCCTTCTCCCTCACAGTCTGCATCCTCACATTGGCAGAGCTCACCTCAGTCAGGGCCTCCCATTGGCCCTCCAGTGTCAGGAACCCACCCACCATCCCTGATTGGACGGCAAGACTGCTCCCTGGCCTTTAATTGGCTGAATATTTGAAAATTGTGATGGGTGTGGCAAACTAGCCACCACGTTCAGTTCCTGACAGTTGATTAAAAGTTCAGCCCAGGGTAACTGAAGTGGCAAAGTATCATATTTGTAACCCTAACATTTGGTGAGTACATAATTCTAGAAGGATAAAAGCACAACAAAAATGCATGTGTCTGCATGGTTTTGTGATCAATCAATTATGTTTTGCCACGTAATGAGACTGATGAGTTGTACATAATAGGTGCTTGCTCAGTGCTGAGTATTTCATTAAATCCAGCTGGACTTGACCTTTTTGAAGTGGAGTGCATTTCAGAGACCAACCTTATCAAAACACAGGGTATATATTTTTTGATTTATTTAACGTTACTCTTCTGTCTTCCAACTTTGTGAGTGTGTGTATTTGTGCTCAACAAGTTGAGGGAAGTTCTTCCTTTCAAATGAGACACTTACCCAATTTTTGTACCTGTGTTAAAATCAAGCTCAACTTCTAATTTGGTCAGATGAAGATAAAGCTCCTTTTGAGTAGTTGCAGAAGATTTCCTCTGTGTACAACAAAACTAGATAAATCTTTTCTAAATATTTCTAGGATTTGCTACATCTAACACACAGAAGGAGATCTGCCCCCAATTTGGTGAAACACCAATTGCAAAAGGACACCATTTGTCATAGCAACCTCACTCATCATTCAAACATATAAACACTCATGCAGGACTGATCACCAGGTAATTTGATACATGGCTTTAATGCAGAAAAACATCAAAGAACCTCAGAGGGATGTAAGGAAGAAAATATAGGCGATATGAGGAAAGATGAGAAAAATCTTGATCAAAAAGGTTGGTTTTAAGGAGCGTTTTAAATAATTCAAAATGATATAAGAAGCCAGAAGGGTTTAGTGAGGGAATTCCAGAACGTGGGGCCTAGATGGCTGAAGGCACAGCTGCCAGGTGGGATGAAGGGAGGGGGCATGCACCAGAGGCCATACAAGAAAGAAATCTGGATCGGGTCGACAGACAATACTTTTGTGCCTGTTGGGGAATCTGGTGGCTCTTACACCACTCTGGTTTTTATCTGTGTACAATGGAATAGGGGTGATTGTGCAATCTGGCACTGAGGAAGCATAATTTTGAGAGAGCACGTTCCAGGAATTCACTGGCACAGAAGTCATTATTTTATTTAAAATTAGTGAGCTAAAAACAATGATCTGCATGACTACAATTTCTTAAGATGTACCCCATAACTGTCATCAGATTATTGAATTTTTCTTAAACAAAAACAGAAAATGCTAGAAATACTCAGCAGGTTTGGCATCAACTGTGGAGAGAGAAGCAGATTTAACATTTCAGGTCTGTGACCTTTCATCAGAACTGGCCATTTATATTTTTGTCAGGGTTAGACCTGAGAACGGAGTGCAGAAAGTTCAGAGGGAGACAGGTTAGAGTGAGGTAGAGTGAGGGGAGCGGAGAAATAAAGACGGCCGATGTCATGCCAACAGTTCTCAATGATAAGATCAAGAGCAGGTAAGCGGCCAGAGGGAGGGGTCCAGGTGGAGGGAGAATACTGGAGGGTGTCCTGGTCAAAGATGTGAGCCCAGAGGCGAAGGCGACGGAAGAAGAGTTCAACATCATGCCGAGCATGAAATTCATTGAGATGGGGGTGTAAGGGGATTAAACTGAGTCCTTTGTTAAATACAGATCGTATTATGAATACACGGCAAGGGGTGAGATTAGTAGAAGGGATGGGGTCAGAGGGAAGTGAAGGGGAAGTAGGATCTGGAGGGGCATTAGTCCCCATGAGCTGCTGGAGCTTGTGTTCCTTAACACCCGAAAGGAAAAGAAAAAGTTTTTTGTTAATGAGTCGGATAAGGCGAAGGATGAAATGAAACTACGGAGCAGGACTATTTTGAAGCAAGGTGAATCGGTGCTTCTGGAGAGAAAGGTCGAGTGTGTACATGTGGCGGCACATGGCACTGTGTGTGGATCTCAGGATGCAGCGAGAATAGCAGTCCGAGGAACGTTGTTTCGGGAACTTCAGTTGGAATTCATGTGGAATAAGCCAGAGTTGAAGATAGTTGCTGAGGAAGGAGATGTGGCTGTGAAAATGAATTTTGGTAGACATTTTATCAAACACCAGAGCGAAATAGAAATCAATGAAGGTGAACAAGGTAAAAGAGACAAACGGAATTCCCATCGGAGAGAAGAGCAGTACTTCTTCAAAGTAAGCATCCTTGGAAGAGAAGTGGCAGTGAATTAAATGCCAAAATAAAAGCAAAATACTGCGGATGCTGAAAATATGAAATAAAAACAGAAAATCCTGGAAATACTCAGCAGGTCTGGTGGCATCTGTGGAGAGAGAAGCAGAGTTAATGTTTCAGGTCTGTGACCTTTCATCAGAACTGGCAAAGGTTAGAAATGTAATAGGTTTAAAGCAAGTGAAGTGGGGTGGGTAGGGAAAGATAATAAAAGGGAAGTTGTGTGATAGAGCAGAGGGCAGGAGAGATTAAATGACAAAGATGTCATGAGACAAAGGCAAAGGGAGTATTAATAGCCTGGTCAAAGACAAAGCATTAGTCTAGTGAGAGTGGTAATGACAATCATAGACACCTCTGTCCAAAAGCACAAATATGAAAAAAAAAGTTTAAGGGAGGCACATAGCTGAAAAATAAAATAAAATAAAACAAAATAAAATAAAATAATAAAAAAGGCCAGTTATGCTCTGAATTTATTGAACTCAAAAATGAGCCCGGAAGGCTGTCGAGTGCCGAATCGGAATATGAGGTGCTGTTCCTCAAGCTTGCGTTGATGTTCACTGGAACACTCCAGCACTCCAAGGACAGAAATGTGGGTGTGAGAGCAGGGTGCTAGATTGAAATGACAAGCAACCGGAAGATCGGGGTTATGCTTGCAGACTGTGCGGAGGTGTTTTGCAAAGCAGTCACCCAATCTGCATTTGGTCTTCCCAATGTAGAGGAGACCACATTGCAAGCAGCGAATACAGTATACCAAATTGAAAGAAGTACAAGTTCAGTTCTGATGAAAGGTCACTGACCTGAAACCTTAACTCTGCTTCTCTCTCCACAGATGCTGCCAGACCTGCTGAATATTTCCAGCATTTTCTGTTTTTATTTCAGATTTCCAGCATCCATAGTATTTTGCATTTATTGAATTTTTCTTTCTGTACCTGATTTGACTCTGGATTAACCCACTTTAATTTACACTTTCTACTCAGTCCTTGCACTGTATAATCCTTCAATCTCATTGGTTAAGGAGATACCCTTTGGTTGTCCTGTTCACCCAGGTTCCGGATGCCATGTTTCCCTTGCTGCGCTGTTATCAGCTCGCACTTTCAGCAACATCGAGGCAAAATTTTTTTGGGGCTGACGGGTGCAGGGGCAAGTCTAACTAACACCAGATATGAGATACCCTTCTACAGCAAATTCCAACCTTCTTCTTCTTCTTTGGCCTCCTTGCCTCGGGAGACAATGGATACGCGCTTGGAAGTGGTCAGTGGTTTGTGGAGCAGCGCCTGGAGTGGCTATAAAGGCCAATTCTGGAGTGACAGACTCTTCCACAGGTGCTGCAGATAAAATTGGTTGTCAGGGCTGTTACGCAGTTGGCTCTCCCCTTGCGCCTCTGTCTTTTTTCCTGCCAACTGCTAAGTCTCTTCGACTCGCCACATTTTAGCCCCGCCTTTATGGCTGCCCGCCAGCTCTGGCGATCGCTGCTAACTGACTCCCACGACTTGTGATCAATGTCACAGGACTTCATGTCGCGTTTGCAGATGTCTTTAAAGCGGAGACATGGATGGCCAGTGGGTCTGATACCAGTGGCGAGCTTGTTGTACAATGTGTCCTTGGGGATCCTGCCATCTTCCATGCGGCTCACATGGCCAAGCCATCTCAAGCGCCGTTGGCTCAGTAGGGTGTATAAGCTGGGGATGTTGCCCGTCTCGAGGACGTCTGTGTTGGAGATACGGTCCTGCCACCTGATGCCAAGGATTCTCTGGAGGCAGCAAAGATGGAATGAATTGAGACGTCGCTCTTGGCTGACATACGTTGTCCAGGCCTCGATGCCGTATAGCAAGGTACTGAGATCACAGTCTTGATACACTCGGACATTTGTGTTCCCTGTCAGTGCGCCATTTTCCCACACTCTCTTGGCCAGTCTGGATGTAGCAGTGGAAGCCATTCCCATGCGCTTGTTGATCTGCATCGAGAGACAGGTTACTGGTGATAGTTGAGCCTAGGTAGGTGAACTCTTGAACCACTTCCAGAGCGTGGTCGCCGATATTGATGGATGGAGCATTTCTGACGTCCTGTCCCATGATGTTCGTTTTCTTGAGGCTGATGTTTAGGCCAAATTCGGCGCAGGCAGCCACAAACCTGTCGATGAGACTCTGCAGACACTCTTCAGTGTGAGATGTTAATGCAGCATTGTCAGCAAAGCGGAGTTCCCTGATGAGGACTTTCCGTACTTTGGTCTTCGCTCTTAGACGGGCAAGGTTGAACAACCTGCCACCTGATCTTGTGTGGAGGAAAATTCCTTTTTCTGAAGACTTGAACGCATGTGAGAGCAGCAGGGAGAAGAAGATCCCAAACAGTGTGGGTGTGAGAACACAGCCCTGTTTCATGCCACTCAGGATGGGAAAGGGGTCTGATGAGGCGCCGCTATGCTGAATAGTGCCTTTCATATTGTCATGGAATGAGGTGATGATACTTAGTAGCTTTGGTGGACATCCGATCTTTTCGAGTAGTCTGAAGAGACCACGTCTGCTGACGAGGTCAAAGGCTTTGGTGAGATCAATGAAAGCAACGTAGAGGGGCATCTGTTGTTTGCAGCATTTCTCCTGTAGCTGATGAAGGGAGAACAGCATGTCAATGGTCGATCTCTCTGCTCGAAAGCCACACTGTGCCTCAGGGTAGACACACTCGGCCAGCTTCTGGAGCCTCTTTAAAGTGACACGAGTGAAGACTTTCCCCACTATGCTGAGCAGGAAGATTCCACGGTAGTTGTTGCAGTCACCGCGGTCACATTTGTTTTTATCGCAGGTGATGATATTGGCATCGCGCATGTCCTGTGATACTGCTCCCTCGTCCCAGCACAGGCAAAGCAGCTCGTAGAGTGCTGAGAGTATAGCAGGCTTAGCACTCTTGATTATTTCAGGGGTAATGCTGTCCTTCCCAGGGGCATTTCGGCTAGCTAGTGAATCAATGGCATCACTGAGTTCCGATTTTGTTGGCTGTACGTCCAGCTCATCCATGACTGGCAGAGACTGGGCTGCATTGAGGGCGGTCTCAGTGACAACATTTTCCCTGGAGTACAGTTCCAGGTAGTTCTCAACCCAGTGGTCCATTTGCTTGCGTTGGTCAGTGATTGTGTCCCCTGATTTAGATTTGAGGGGGGCAATCTTCTTGATGGTTGGCCCAAAAGCTCTCTTGATGCCATCATACATTCCTCTGATGTTTCCAGTGTCAAGGGCCAGCTGAATATGACTGCATAGGTGTTGGGAGTAGTCATTTGTGCAGCGCCTGGCTGTTCTTTGTGCTGCGCTTCTGGCTGCTTTAAGTGCTACGGATGTTAACTCGCTGGGGGCTTTCTTGTAGTTCAGCAGTGCGATGCGCTTAACGGCTATGACAGGTTCCAG
Source organism: Heterodontus francisci (assembly GCF_036365525.1). Taxonomy (NCBI): domain Eukaryota; kingdom Metazoa; phylum Chordata; class Chondrichthyes; order Heterodontiformes; family Heterodontidae; genus Heterodontus; species Heterodontus francisci. The sequence goes on from NC_090376.1 coordinate 110,686,627, forward strand.
CTCTTCAAAGTGAGATTGAATCCAGTCTGCATTCCGCTTCACACGTTTGTCATAGGTGGTCATAGCTGACTCATATGTGTCGTCTCTGATGTGGGCCCACTTGGTCTCAGCATCCCCTGTGGGAGTGTTTTGAAGGGCTTTTTCAAGTGAATTTAGAAATTTTTGTAACAGCTGTGGGTGAGAAATTCTGCTAGTGTTGATGCGCGAGTGCCCCTTCTGCTTGGAATGATGCAACTTCTTTGGTTTGAGTCTAACCTTACTGCACACCAGGGAGTGGTCGGTGTCGCAGTCTGCACTGTGGAAGCTGCGTGTGATTTGAACGCTGTTTAAGGAGGCTCGCCTTGTGACGATGAGGTCCAGCTGGTGCCAACGACGTGATCTTGGGTGCCTCCAAGAAACCTGGTGACAGGGTTTAGTGTGAAAGAACGAGTTGGTGATGCAGAGGTTATGATAGGGACACAACTCAAGCAGTCTCTATCCATTCTCATTCTTCCTTCCAATGCCCTAGCGCCCAAGGCAGGAGGGCCATGAGTCATGGTCGGGCCCAACCCTGGCATTATGTCCCCCAGCAGGAACAGATGTTCGGTATTGGGGATGCTACTAATGATATTATGGAGTTCCTCGTCGAACTGGTCTTTAGCTTCAGGTCGGGAGCAGAGTGTTGGAGCATAGATGCTGAGTAGGTGTACTGGACCAGAGGCGGTGAGCAGTTGGATGGACAGTATGCGTTCTGAGCCATTTGAAGGTGGTTCTATCATGCTGAGCAAAGAGTTTCTGATAGCGAAGCACACTCCATGCTGTCTTGGTTCTTCAGGATCCCTACCCTGTCAGAAGAAGGTGTAGTCTTGTTCTGTTAGAGATCCGCTCGCAGGGAGGTGTGTCTCCTGAAGTGCTGCAATGTCCACATTGAGTCTACTGAGCTCGTTGTTAATGATGGCGGTCTTCCGAGAATCGTTGATTTGTGTAAGGTCTTCCGACAAGCCAGGACACATAGTTCTGACGTTCCAGCTTGCAAAACGAAGGGCTGGTACCTTCTTTCCTTTTTTTGTCGTGCTGTTTGGTGCGGTGTTGCAGTCCACTTTTCGGGCAATGACCCTGAGCTCCAAGCACCCATTGAAGCAGGTGGACTGTGGCGGGACAGACCCTTATTGACTGGGGGCTGCCTGGTTTGAGGCGGGCGGTAGCTGTCCAGTGAGATGCGATGACCTCTCCCACCAACAAAGGCAACCCGTGGCGCCCAATCTCTACGCCAATTGACCTGGACTTATAACCTATTCCAACCTAATGCTTCCAAAACAAGTTAAAATGTTTATAGCATCTACTCACAAATTTGACTGCAGATTTTAACAGTATTTTATTTCATCTCATAGTCGGGGATATTTGGGTAGTACAGGGCAAATAGAAGATGTGCATTCACAGTTGGCAAGGCTCCAAGTTGGGAGAGTGCAATTAAAAACTTACCTCTATAATTTGAAGATTCACTAACTCTTTAGATGCTAACAATTTCAGCAGGACCTTTATCATGAAAATTTCCATCCTTATTTAAACAAACCTATTCCTGAAATCTAATCAATTTACCACAAAATTGAAAGCAAGTCTTCTTAAAACTCAACTTTTGAAATTTATATGCTAGATTTTCTTGTCACTGGATTGTTATCTTATTAAATAAACCAAGCTTCAGTGCACATGGTTATGCATTAAATCTCCACTGCATATGTTGTAATTCTAATGATTTTTATCCTGTCACTGATGTTATTCTGTGCTGTTGTCCACACCTCAGTGGTTGGTCAACCAAATCATTCAGAAGCAATTTCATTTGGTTGCCTGTAACAAAACTCAGTACAGACGTAATCACAGCAGCATGCATAAAATGTTCTTCAGTTTAAAACACTTCGTGACAGATATTACAATAAAGTACATGCACCATTGATGGGTCACGATTTGCATTTCCTACCCTAGAAAATGATGCATGTGTGCTATTCATAGACTAATTGTGGGTTACTAAATGTTTTAGGAAGAATTATTCCTGTTAGGTTAAACATGATCTTGTTACATTGGGATAGAAATTGGGCATCATTGCAACTGTTTTCCAGGTGGAAAAAGGGGTTAAAAAGTTTGTTTTTTCAGGGTTATGACCTGCACCCCAAGGTGTCCAGGGCAGCTGACTAAAACAGGCACTGGATCTCTTCCCTACATTAATAATGGCCTAATGCCCATTTTAAGACCCTTTGGGGAAATTTGACTGGCTTGAGCAGCACAGGCCAGGATAAAAGTTCTGATGAAAGGTCATTGACCTGAAACGTTTACTCTGTTTCTCTCTCCACAAATGTTACCTGACATGCTGAGTATTTCCAGCATTTTCTGTTTATATTTCAGATTTCCAGCCTCTGAAATATTTTGCTTTTGTCAGCACTGGGCCTGTTCTCCTTTGTGGCATGGGTGCCCCTGAGCAAGATGCCATTGCCAAGAAAGTAACCCTTGTTCTTACATTTTAATGTGGAACAAGGAGGAGCACAGTGCTCGTCCAGTTTCACAGCACTTCTGATGGGCTGTATTTGCCACACAAGTGGGTTGGACTGAATTAAAAACAAAAAGTGCTGGAAATACTCAGCAGGTCTGGCAGCATCTGTGGAGAAAGAAACAAAGTTAACGTTTCAGGTCAGCAACCTTTCATAAGAACTGCATCCGCTCTGATGAAAGGTTACTGACCCGAAACGTTAATTCTGCTTCTCTCTCCACAGATGCTGCCAGACCAGCTGAGTATTTCCAGCACTTTTTGCTTTTATTTCAGATTTCCAGCATCTGCAGAATTTTGCTTTTATATTGTGTTGGACCGGATTTCTGATTGGTCCCATTGGAGGACAAGACACATCCAACATGGTATGTGTAATTTGATCCAGTCAGTGTAGGACAGGCAGGCAAGCAGACTTCAGAGCTCACAAGCTAGAGTTCAGAGTGCTGCTGTGGTTCTACAATATTGCTGAGGAAGGCTCAAATCATGTGAGAATGGTTATAGGGTAGAATGCAAAAAATGGAGCTGTAGTTAGCTTTGTGAAGATACTCTTTCATCACAGTAGTGCAACTATTAGGCAGCCACAAATTGCTATTGTGATTAAAGCAGGTCAGGTGTAGCAGTACAAATTGCAAGCCAATGAGAAGGGAGCAAAACAGTTCCTCTCCATCAGTTTCTAAAAGCTATTGGAAGCCAGTTAAACATCTGAAAATTACACAGAGAAGACAAATTGCCGCTCAGTCTGCGAAACTACAACAAAAGTAGGCGTCACTGAGTGAGAAAAATCAATTTGACAGGTGACAAAATCTCAACAAGAAAAACAACAATAGCAACTTACAAGGTGCATTTATTTAGCACCTTTAATGTAATAAACCATTCCAAGGCGCTATATATAAAACAAAATATGACACCAAGCTGCAAAAGGAGATAGTAGATCACCAAAAGCTTAGTCAAAGGCATAGGTTTGAGGGAGTGTCTTGAAGGAGGAAAGTGAGATGGAGAGGCGGAGAGGTGTAGGGACGTTATTCCAGAGCTTGGGGCCAAGTTAACTGAAGGTGTGGTTACCAATGGTGGAGTATTTAAAATCAGGGATGCACAAGAGGCCAGAATTAGAGGAGTGCAGATATCTTGGAAGGCTGTGGGGTTGGAGGAGATTACAGAGATAGATAGAAAGCATGCAATTTAAGGCAATGAGAGCCTGATGGGATCCTCCTACCCCACTCCTCCAATGCCCCACAGTCCACCACCCCCATGCCTCCTCACCTCAGAGGCGGCTGGCAACCGAGGAATAAGAGGAAGTAGTTTTAAGCAGGCAACACCAGTCAACCACTACATGTGTTGGATACATATACAGGATTACAGGGCCCTTGCAATACACAGCTCAGGCAGGTCTAGGATCACCCAAACTCAGCAGGGCATTGGTGAAACTATGTAGCAGACTAGCAAACCTAGTTCCTAAACAAAGGAATCATTTAGGAGTGAGAGACCAGTAGTTACACATCTGAAGGGAAGCACAAATATCAATATTGGCAATTCTGTGTAGATACCTACCAGGTCTATTGTCCTAATCTGCAAACCGAAGAATTTGGCATGGCTGTGAGGCTCAGTTGGTAGAGATAGTATGGAAAAAGTACAAAGCATATATATCAAAGCAAGTACAGTATATTTTAGTTGTAAAAGGGAAACAATAATGGTAGAAATCTAATTTCTTTTAAAAAGCAGTAACTGTCAAAAGTGCACAGCAAGTAATCAACATCTGAAAAATGAAAGTGTTTAATATTTTATCAGAATTGATAAATTATTGCACCTAAAATGTCCCTTTTCAGGTAGTTTTGATGTGCTGTACATCCTTACTATTTTCTCTTTATCTGCGTTTATTCAGCAGCACCTTTGTTATTAACAAACAAAAGAGATTTGGACTACTGCAAACTTATTGCTTTGTGTGCTGGCGTAAAACAATTTAAGAAGTAATAGCTTTTTAAAATTTGTTTTCAGGTGACACTGGCTTGCCTACATTTATTGCCTGTGCCAAGTTGTTCTGAGATAGTGGTGCATTGAAATTCCTAAATGCAAAATTGGGCTCTGTAGCATCACTGGTGCTGGCACTGCAGAAGCCCCGAACTGAAAAAAAGTCGGACGCAACATTTCCGGCCACTTCTGCTGCAGCCCGCGCTGCGTGCTCTCACTGTAAGGATGCTGAAAGCATGAAAAATGGGTGGATTGTGACATCAAACAGCCTTTTTTGCTGACTTAGTGTACAATCTGCTATTTTGGACCACTTAAGTCCAGCTGATGCCCTGTCCTATTCACTTAGCTGAACATGTGTTCAGCTGGACAAGAGACCCCCACTAGCGTTACTTAAAGTGCTAACCGTCCAACATACAGGTGCGGTGCTTTTGACTTACTCCTGCTGGTGCAAAGTTAGTGGAAATACTGGTTTTTAGTGGAACTCAGTGATGCCATTGATTCTCTAGCCAGCGGAAAAGCCCCTGGGAAGGACAGCATTACCCCTGAAATAATCAAGAGTGCCAAGCCTGCTATACTCTCAGCACTACATGAACTGCTTTGCCTGTGCTGGGATGAGGGAGCAGTACCTCAGGACATGCGCGATGCCAATATCATCACCCTCTATAAAAACAAAGGTGACCGCGGTGACTGCAACAACTACCATGGAATCTCCCTGCTCAGCATAGTGGGGAAAGTCTTTGCTCGAGTCGCGCTGAACAGGCTCCAGAAGCTGGCCGAGTGTGTCTACCCTGAGGCACAGTGTGGCTTTCGTGCAGAGAGATCGACCGTTGACATGCTGTTCTCCCTTCGCCAGATACAGGAGAAATGCCGCGAACATCAGATGCCCATCTACATTGCTTTCATTGATCTCACCAAAGCCTTTGACCTCGTCAGCAGACGTGGTCTCTTCAGACTACTAGAAAAGATCGGATGTCCACCAAAGCTACTAAGTATCATCACCTCATTCCATGACAATATGAAAGGCACAATTCAACATGGTGGCTCCTCATCAGAGCCCTTTCCTATCCTGAGTGGTGTGAAACAGGGTTGTGTTCTCGCAACCACACTTTTTGGGATTTTCTTCTCCCTGCTGCTTTCACATGCGTTCAAGTCCTCTGAAGAAGGAATTTTCCTCCACACAAGATCAGGGGGCAGGTTGTTCAACCTTGCCCGTCTAAGAATGAAGTCCAAAGTATGGAAAGTCCTCATCAGGGAACTCCTCTTTGCTGACGATGCTGCTTTAACATCTCACACTGAAGAGTGTCTGCAGAGTCTCATCGACAGGTTTGCGGCTGCCTGCAATGAATTTGGCCTAACCATCAGCCTCAAGAAAACGAACATCATGGGGCAGGACGTCAGAAATGCTCCATCCATCAATATTGGCGACCACGCTCTGGAAGTGGTTCAAGAGTTCACCTACCGAGGCTCAACTATCACCAGTAACCTGTCTCTAGATGCAGAAATCAACAAGCGCATGGGAAAGGCTTCCACTGCTATGTCCAGACTGGCCAAGAGAGTGTGGGAAAATGGTGCTCTGACACGGAACACAAATGTCCGAGTGTATCAGGCCTGTGTCCTCAGTACCTTGCTCTATGGCAGCGAGGCCTGGACAACGTATGCTAGCCAAGAGCAACGTCTCAATTCATTCCATCTTCGCTGCCTCCGGAGAATCCTTGGCATCAGGTGGCAGGACCGTATCTCCAACACAGAAGTCCTCAAGGCGGCCAACATCCCCAGCTTGTACACACTACTGAGTCAGCGGTGCTTGAGATGGCTTGGCCATGTGAGCCGCATGGAAGATGGCAGGATCCCCAAAGATACATCGTACAGCGAGCTCGCCATTGGTATCAGACCCACCGGCCGTCCATGTCTCCGCTTTAAAGACGTCTGCAAACGCGACATGAAGTCCTGTGACATTGATCACAAGTCGTGGGAGTCAGTTGCCAGCGTTCGCCAGAGCTGGCGGGCAGCCATAAAGGCGGGGCTAAAATGTGGCGAGTCGAAGAGACTTAGTAGTTGGCAGGAAAAAAGACAGAGGTGCAAGGGGAGAGCCAACTGTGCAACAGCCCTGACAAACAAATTTTTCTGCAGCACCTGTGGAAGAAACTGTCACTCTAGAATTGGCCTTTATAGCCACTCCAGGCGCTGCTTCACAAACCACTGACCACCTACAGGTGCGTATCCATTGTCTCTCGAGATAAGGAGGCCCAAAGAATGTTATTGAAAGAGTTTAGCTAACTTTTTGGATTTTAAAGGCTGTATACTGAATCTTGATGGGGGCGAGGGTGGTGGGTAGTGGGTGTCAAACGAGTTGTTTGGATGAGAGTTATGGTCAAAAGAAAACCAGCTTCAGTAAGGGGCTATAGTTGCAGGTCCTCTTGGGCTGCAGCACAACATGGAAATGGAACACAGGCTGCAGCGAGGGAAAGCTATGCACAGAGGGAGGAGGAGGGCTCTCAATAGAAGGCCTAACCAATAGGGACCATTTTTCCTACCTCAACCTAAGCCAGGAGCAGCGTGTGAGCTGCGTGCATTTCACCATGGAGTTGGTTACTGAACTGTGCCACCTCTTTATAACTTGACTTGGAGCCACACAGCAGAGCACAAACAGCACTACCAGTGGCTGTCAAGGTCACTATCCTAAATTTCTATGCCAGTGGACCTTCCACGTGGGAGCAAGCAGCATCAGCAACATCTCGCAGTTTGCCATTCATCTCAACATCAGGGAGGTAACAGCGGCCCTCTATGGAAGCAGAGGAGACTTCATTGTCTTCTCACTGACCAGAGAGAAGCAGGAGAAGAGAGTACATGGCTTTGTCAGATTAGCAGGATTCCCAATGGTGCAGGGTACGCACATGGCTCTGTGGGCCTCATATGTTCATGGGGAGATGTTCTGTAACTGCAAGGGCTACTACTCTATGAAAGTCCAATTGATGTGTGACCCTGACTAGAAAATTCTTTTGGTGAATACCCTCTATCATGGCAGCAGTCACAATGCATTCATTCTACTCCAGTCAGCCGTACCCATCATCTTTAGGCCACAACAAAGAACCAGAGGCTGGGTGACAAAGGATAGCCGTTATGCACCTGGCAAATGACTCCCTCCATCACCTGACCATGCGAGGACAGCATTGCCTACAATGAGAGCCATGCAGCAAATAGGAACATCATGGAACAAACCACTGGCGCCCTGAAGCAACTTTTCCACCAACTGGCCCATGAGGGGTGCACCCTCCAGTACTCACCAGAGTATGTGCCCAAGTTCATGTTGGTCTGTTGCACCCTCCACACCTTCGTTGTTATGGGGGTGTAGATCTTGCCACCAGGTCTTCAGTGGACACCTCCAGGGAGGAAGAGGAGGCAGGAAGGAGGCTTCCAGGACCCCTTAACTTCACACGAGCTGTCTGGTTCCCCTAGAATGTCATCCCATCATCACCATTGCTCCACAATTCCCCACCTTTCAATCTACCTGCTATATCGAATCACCATGTCCTCTTGGTCAAAATGCTGCAATAAAAGTCACCAACAAGAAACAATTCCATACCAACTTTACCCAACAACACTTTCAATAATATGTACAAAACTGAAATAGTCACCCTTGTGCATCCTGTTACTCCACTGTCTTTTGTTGAGTTGCTTCACTGGCTGGAGATCTGAATTTACATTTTTTTAAAAAGACAAGCTACAAGAAAAGTCATCCTTTCAGCTTAAGAAGATCACTTAGTTTGCCACACTGTAGCCTACATTGCAAAAGGATTGTGAGGAGAGAGATGAAATGTCTGCTAATTTCCCAGCAAGAACCAAGACCCAGGAAGCTTAACAGAACTACCTGTTCTCTCAGCAAGCAGAGAAATACTGCTGAATGCTATTTTTGAATCACTGAGTGACTGTCATGTTACAAGCCCTCCCCATCTGTGGTTTTAAGCTGGTGTTTTCTCTGCATCAGAGGAAAAGCAACTGGACTCTGACATGAGCAGACTCTAAGTGGGGGTCCCTCTCTCTCTCTCTCTCCATTCCCACTTGAAGGCTTTCAAATCCTGCTTGTTGACTGACCACCTTTGCATACTCCGGCTACAATCCAAAACCCCATTGGAGGAAATCATCCGCAGCGGTATCGCCAAAGAGACTCATCGAACTCATCATCTACCTCTTAAAACTAAAAGCCTCAGGACCACTGAATTCATCTGGAAGCCAGCTGAATCACTAAACCTCACAGACTGTATATCTTTTTTATCGACTCCAACTCAACTAATCTACCTTTCCCAACTCTATTACCTGTTTCTCTGTGTGTATAAACCTCTAGTGTGTATAAGAGAGTGAGAGTTGGCCCATTGTTTATTGTTTTATTAGTTCGCTTTGGGTATAATGAAGTTAACCTCTTTCTTTGTTAACTCAAGGAAACCTGTTCGGTTAGTTCTTGTTATGATCATAGCAAGTAAGTAATCAAACGAATTGGTCAGTACATCTACTTTAAGAAAGAATTAAACCTGTTGTGGTCTAACAAGGAGTGGGAAAAGAGGGAAGCCCTTTGACCCCCTTCCTCACTTGACCATAACAAACCTCTTAATGTCTGTCTTGCTGGTGCCTTTGCCTGTTCTAGATGGGGAGAGAATTTAATCAAACAGGATGGTGGCAGGGGGTGGGGGTGACCACGCTGCCTTCCCGCTTCCATCCCAATTAAGTCTGTGGTGGGATGTCCCGTGGACGGGCTTCCTGCCCCATCGCCAATTGAGGCCCTTAAGTAAACAAATAAGGGCCTCATTCCACCTCCGTCAGTATTAGTGCAGCAGTGGGTGGGTCTGTCGCCACACGAGGAGCACGGCAACCAACCTGTGCAGTTTGCTTGCCAGCTTCAGGGAGAGGGAAGTCCTTCGTTAAGTGGCACTTAGTGCCTGATCGAGGGACTCGGCACTGGAAAGGGGGGACCCTTTTGAGAACAACCCTCTTGCCCTTGCTTCAGATCCCCCACAACCCCCTCCCCCGTGACCCCCATTCCGGAAACCCCTCCAGCCATGACTCACCTGTGGCCTGAGCTCCTCGATGATTTTCAGCACGTCGAACAAATGTATCCCTCGATGGCCTTCCTGCCCTGTCGCCAATTGAAGCCCTTAAGTGAGCAATTAAGGGCCTCATTCCACCTTTGTCAGTATTAGCACAGCAGTGGGTGGGTCTGTCGCCACATGGGGAGCACGACAAGCAACCCGTGTGGCTTGCATGCCAGCTCCAGGGGGACGGGGGTGGGGTTGGGGTCCTTTGTTAAATGAACAGTGCCTGATCGAGGGACCCAGCACTGGAAAGGGGGGACACCTTTGAGAGCCACCCTCCCACCCTTACTGGAGATCCTCCACAACCCCCTCCCCTGTGAGCCCCACTCCGCAAAACCCCTCCTGCCATGACTCACCTGTGGCCAGAGTACCTTGACGATTTTGAACACCTCTGACAAATCTGTCCTTAACCATCTCTACTCTAAGATTAACAACTTGGGTTTCTCTAGTCTCTACACATAATTGAAACTTTTCATCCCTGGTATTTGTCATGAAGGTGATTCCATTGTTAATATTTTTTTGAGGACTTGTGTTTAAATACTTGAGTAGATGCCTGGACTTTTATTTTAAAGGGTCACTGGAAGGACACATGGAGCTTTGTTTAAAAAAAACACTTACTGGAAGTCACATGTCTTATACTAAGTGAACAGCCGGAGTCTTATGGACTATGGAACAGTCTGGACTTCGGGAAGTCACATGTCTAGATATATGGCTATCAGGAGTTTTGGTTTCATTTTTGATATTGTTTGGAGTTCAGTTGGTGTGTATCCTGCTAACAGAGAAGGTTCCCAACTCATCCTTTTCCACCTCTTTTAAAAAATCTTCTGAGAATCCAGTGTGATAGTTGAAACCACAGATGTAGTAATTCTCCCGAAAAGCCTGTAAGACTGCTCCTCGATGTCTCCTGAACAGAACTGCTCCAGAAAGATCCCAGTGACAACTACATGTGTCTAGTGACACTCGTTTATGTGTACAAGGACACGAGACCAAAAGTCTGGAACATTTCACATCTTATTTTCTTTTCTTCAAGAATTGACAATAACTTGGCAGAGCCAGTTTTTTTTTCATTTCTCTATTTTTTTTAAATGGTGTGTGTGTCTGTTTGGATATTTTAGAAGGGTAGATATTTATACTTTCATATTTCAAACTGTGTGGTAATAAACTTTGCATATTTATTGAATAAGTCTTGTTTTATAATAAATCAACAATTTTGTTGTTTATGAAAGAAACCTGATTGGTGGAGTTTTATTCTGAAACTAATATAGTTAAAATATATAATTGGCTGTATTGGTAACTGGGTAAAACATTTAAGTATATGTTATGACCAGTGGAGTAGTGAAACTAGAGAAAGACAGTTCATTCCTCCAACTACGTAAATCTCCTCTGAACCCTCTCTGAGGCCTTGACAGTCTTCTGAAGTGTGGTGCCCAGAATTGGACACAATACTCAAGCTGAGGCCTAACATTTTTATAAATACCGGGCATAACTTCCTTATATTTGTACTCTCTGTCTCTATTTATACAGCCAAAGATTCTGTATGCTTTTTAAGAGCCTTTTCAACTTGTTCTGCCACCTTCAAAGATTTATGTTTGTACACCTCAACATTTTTTTGTTCCTGCACCCCTTTTAAAATTGTACAATTTAGTACATATTGCCTCTCCACATTCTTCCTACCAAAATGAATCACTTCACACTTCTCTGGGTTAAATATTATCTGCCATGTGTCTGTGCATTTCACCAGTCTGTTACAATCCTCCCCATTGTTTACCACATTGCCGAGTTTCATGCCAGCTGAAACCATTGAAGTTATGCCCTGTATACCCAATTCCAGGTCATTAATATATATCAAACGGAGCAGTGGTCCCAACACTGACCCCTGAGGGATACCAGTGTACATTTCCATTCAGTGTGAAAAAAACCATTCATCACTACTCTCTGCCTTAGGCAAATTTGAATCCACACAACCACTGCCTCTTCAATCCCATAGGCTTCATTTGCTCAGAGGTCTATTATATGATACTTCATACACAACATATACACAACATCAACCACACTACCCTCATTACTTCATCATAGAACATATTACGGAGGAAAAATTAAGGGAAGTTTCAGTGAGTTAATGGATCATTCTTACTTCTGTATTGAAAAAAATTAAGTTTTAGTCATTAAAAATACATGATGCAGAGGACAACTATCTTTCTGTGCAATATGTCTGCTCTGAAAATGTTCCTTATTTTACCTTTGATATAGAAACTTGTGAACAGTTTTTTTTTCAAATGATAACAAACTTTTTCCAACCAACTTCAAATATATTTAATAATTTTACAAAAGAAAAGTTGCCCCGAAAACAAAAACATAAAGTTAAGAGGTATACTTTTGACATACATTTGTTCAAAATGCATAGAATCAGTTAACTGTTAGTATCCCTACAATTTCTTGCTGGAAAAAAACAAAATATCCTGACATAGGCATTAGCATCTGAGCAGCAGTGTTGAAAGTTAGTGTCGATATTAATGATAACCCATGTTCTTGTAGCGTGCTTGTCAATCTTGGATTTAATTAAATGCATAAATTAATAAATAAATTCCCATATCAAACCCAATTACATCCTGGAAATATTCGACAACTGTCAGGGATTTACATAGGAGTCTTAACAATTCAATGTGGAATGGTTCTTTTGAACAAATCACAAAACAATCACAAGTAAATTACTGAAATGGCTTCTCAGGTGAGTAAACCCTGCTAGGTTAAAGTTACAACACATTGTACATATTGTACACCTCAATGCAAAAGTATGGACTATATGGAAAAACATGAGCAACGAGCACTGGGGCTAAGCTATGACAGTGTTAAACTATCAATAAACAAGCTTTAAATTGTTCATGGGATGTGGGCATTGCTGACAAGGCCAGCATTTATTGTTCAACCCAAATTGCTATTGAGAAGGTGAGGGTGAGCCACGTTCCTGAACTGCTGCAGTCCATGTGGTAAAGCACCCACAGTGCTGTTAGGTAGGCAGTTCCAGGCTTCTTATCCACTGATGATAAAGGAATGGCAAAATATTTACAAGTCAGGATGGTGTGTCACTTGGAGGGGAAATGGCAGGTGATGGTGTACCCATGTGCCTGTTATCCTTGTCCTCCTAGGTGGTAGAGATTACAGTTTTAGGAGGTACTATTGACAAAGCCTTGGTGAGTTGTTGCAGTGCATCTTGTAGATGGCACACACTGCAACCACAGTGTGCAGGTGGTGGAGGAAGCAAATTTTTAAGGTGGTGGATAGACTTAAGGTGGCCACAAGTAAACAGGCTGCATTGTCCTTCTTGATTATTGTTGGAGCTATACTCATCCAGGCAAGTGGAGAGTATTCTATCACACTCCTGACTTGTGCCTTGTAGATGATGGAAAGGCTTTGGGGATTTAGGAGGTGAGTCAGTTGCCATCTCAGAATGCCCAGCTGGCTGACATGTAACAGTAAGAACACGATGGAGTGGCAGGGGTGGGAAGACAAATGCTGTTTTCCTGAAAGAGGACAACTTGCTCAGGCTCCATGGAACCACTGCTGCTCCCCCACGGCAGTGCCTCAACAATCATACTAATCTGTTGAAGGACCAATTGCTGGTCTGCTTGGTCACCCTGCAAGCCCTTTTGAACAGTATAATCCACAGCCATGATGGCAGCAGTCTGAGCTTGCATGGCAGCATTTTAGGCTTTCGCTGCTGCATGCAGATGTTGAGTGACTGCAGCTTGTGCTGCAATGGGAGTTGATAATTTGACCATCAGACATTACATCATAGTTGGTGCGTAAATCATAATGCACCAAGCATTTCATTGTGCATTCAGCTTTCTTCTGTAGGCTGTCCCATCGAAGCCCTCATCTGAGTCCTCTGCAGTGGAATCAGTGTGCGATCCCACCCTCCGACAAGCTGACACATGCACTACCATTGCCCCCTGCCCTGGCTATAGTGCTCTCCTGCCTGGTGTCTCACGACATGCAAATCCCGCCACTAATCCTCCAAGATATGCAGAGTCAGTTTCTGAGCTGTTGGTTGCAAGTTTGAACTCAGTGATGGTGCTGTGTCTTCTTTATTTCTTTCTTTTCTTCTTTCTTTTCCTCCACTGCCTAGCCAAGTTAAACCTCATGGGTATTTGAAAGGGAAAAGGAACAAGAGTAACCTGTAGCATGTAATTCATAAGAGATTGTGGTCTTTAGGGGAAGTACGATGTGAGAAAGGGGAAGTACGATGTGAGAAAGATGAATAGGTATAAGCAGATTATCATCTTCTATGGTTTCATCTCCACTGGCGGCCACTGCCTCAGAAATGGCTGTTGCAATAATGGCAAGGACCATCACTTCTTTGGGGGTTAGGTTATGTGCCTGTCTCTGTCCAGTTAGCTCCTGCTTCATTCAGTTGTGTGCCACCTTGTTCTGCAAGAGAGAGGGAAGTGTGTCAGTAAGTGTCGTGCACTCAGTTTAGGTGGTGTGGCTGTCATGGTTGAATAGCTCGCAGTGTGAGGCTTGGCACAGTGATAAGTGTGTGAGGCTGAGGTGAAGCATATGAATGTTAGGCATGAGTCCTAATTGATACAGATTGTTGGTAGGTGAATGATGGGAGTGTAGTGAATAAATAGTGGCTGAGGCTATTAATGCAATTTGTAGGATATGGCACTTGAAGATGCATTAACTGATCTTCACCAGTCGTGTGAAGTTATTGAATTTCTTGCAGCACTGCATCCAGGTCCTTGGGACTAGCCTCCTGGCATACACCTCCATGCCTATCTGCCCCAATTTGGCTTTTGACTGTGTCTAGAGGGCTTCCCAGTCCCCTGTGGATAGATCTCATCTCTCCCGCTTTATACCTCCTCCAACAAACCTCCAGTGTAGTGTCTGAAAACCTTGGAGCTCATTCTTTTATTTTTGTGTTATTCCTCACCGTTTCCCAGGATAGATTCACTTCCTGCATGACTTCCAGAACCCATTCCACACACAATACACCTCACCTTTAAGAGGTACAAGCTGGCTTTAAGTGATGCTAGGAAGTTCTGATTTTGGGCCTCCTGCTGATGCATGCAGTCAGTGAACAGCATGGTTAGCGTTGGCTGCACACAGAAATCATGAAAATGTGCAGGCAGCACAAACCCCATGCACTACTGCATTTCAATCAATGGGTGCGCGTTCTTTAGCTAGGCTAGTGTGCTGCGATTTTTAAATGAGTTATTCAGAGCTGCATCCTTTGTGGGATATTTATTATCTCTGTACCTTATGGTGTACAATTTGACAATTTATTTAGACTGAATCCCCCGAATTATTTAAATATAGGGTTAGCCAAATTATAGATTTTTTTTGTTATTTGTATATTTCAGTCAGACAGATGCCAAGGTATGCCCTATCTGAACAAAATGTAACTGGCTGTTTGTTAAGGTGTGTCGTGTTAAAGATGCTCTATTAGGTATTTGATCTTGCTTGAGGACACCAAAGGCCTCGTAGTGTACAATGTATTCTGTAAGTTCATAGTTATTTCTATAATTCAGTTTTGTAGCATTTTTGGCAATGTCTGATCTTTATGATACCAGGTAAATACAAACATCATACCAGGAAAATTTGCATTGATTAAACTCTAAGAATTAAACTCTTATGGACTGATTTTGATCTTGTTCTTTTATCAGTATTAACATAGGAACATAGGAAATAGGAGCAGGAGTAGGCCATTCAACCCCTTGAGCCTGCTCCTCCATTCAACTCGATCATGGCTGATCTTCTACCTCAATGCCATTTTCCCACACTCTCCCCATATCCCTTGATATCCTTAATATCTAGAAATTTATCAATCTCTGTTTTGAACATACTCAGTGACTGAGCCTCCACAGCCCTCTTGGGTAGAGGATGCCACAGATTCACCACCCTCTGAGTGAAGAAATTCAGCCTCATCTCAGTCCTAAATGGCCTACCTCTTATTCTGAAATTGTGTCCTTTGGTTCTAGACATCCTAGCCAGGAGAAACATCCTTCCTGAATCTACCCTGTAGAGCCCTGTAAGAATTTTGCATACTTCAATCAGATCACCTCTCATTCTTCTAAACTCTAGAGAATACAGGCCCAGTCTCCTCAATCTCTCCTCATAGGACAATCCTACCATCCCAGAAATCAGACTGGTGAACTTTTGTTGCACTCTCTCTATGGCAAGTAAATCCTTCCTTAGGTAAGGAGATAATAACTGTACACAATATTCCAGTAATGGTGTCGGGTTTCTTCAGTATTTTGGAGCAGCACTCATCCAGGCAAATGGAGAGTATTCCATCGCACTCCTGTCTTGTGCCTTGTGGACAGGCTTTGGGGAGTCAGGTGGTGAGTTACTCGCCACAGAATTCCCACCTTCTGACCTAGTCCTGAGTGCCACCACTACCATTTTCAATTTTAGCTCATACAGGTAAAGTACTGCACTTTTACAACATAGCATTGCTTTCTCAACAGAGATTTAGCTGAAAACTGTTTGCCAGCTTGAACTTTATCACATTAAGGGAATGGCCAAGAAATGCTGTTATATCAGATGATATTATTTATTCCGGACACAAGATTTGGAGCACACCAGCTTCCTCAGCTGGAATTGCTAATGCTGTCCATACCAAGGCTTTATCCTTGGTTTCCTATCCTGTTTTGACTGGGCTTTTTTGACTTTATTATGCCCTTTTGTCTCTCAAAGATTATTACACAGAATTATAAAAAAAAACTACAGGAGGCTTTTTGACCCATTGTACCTGTGCCACAGCTAATGCTTCAACTAGTGCTATCTACTCTAATCCTATTTCCCTCCCGTTTCCCCATATATTTTTATATTTCTCCTTATGAGCTCCTTATCCAGTTCCTTTATCAGTGATGAGACAGTCACTGTCTCAATGATCGCACGAGGTAAAGCAGCCCATGTTCTAGTAATCTTTTATGGAAAAAAAAATACGTTCTGATGGTTAATATCAGAAATGACAACTCTTCTGAAGTAATAACATATTAGGTAATAAATTAAAGGGTAACTTTTGCAATACTTTGGAAAATCACATGCATTTTTGGTTATCCATTAGCTGTTCCTACTGAGTCAAAATTTACCCTATAATGTTTTCATTCCCTATGCCATACTATTAAAATGCCTGACAATTTTATCATTGCAAGATCCTCTCAGGAAAGGTTTTCACATATTCCTTACCACTTCTGGGATGTACAAATCATAGAGTGTTTAACATCTGACCATCAGACACATTGAAATAGAAAGCATTTAACGAGATTGCACAAAGTCACAATCAAAAATGTAATTTAGTGGCTATTTCTGAGCCGTTCAGACTACAAGTCGCTATTCACTGACAATTTTTTCACTGTTCTCCCCTTTTCTCCTCTCGTTATTTGAAGGCACTGAGTCTTGTTGGGGTTCAGTTCCACTTGAACTGGCAGACTCCACCACCCCACTGTAGCCAATGGCCATTCTTCATATGTGAGCCCAGATAGGGAGCAATATCATGCTATTAACCATTCAGGGCATCACAGTTCTGTTCTCAAACAATTAGCCCATCCGTGCGCTTTCAAGCTGGAACTATTGGACCGCAATCTATGTAAGGGCACTTTCTGATTTTCCTGCATCTAACTAATGGACACTGAGACCTATTGTAACAGCCCAACTGCTGTGCCAACTAAAAACAACTAACATACCATAACCAAGGATCAAACAAGGGACCAACTGCTTTGCATGATTTTGTGCTGCACTGAAAGATACTTTTGCATGCGGGGAAGCATTTTCTTTGTTATTTTTCAAACAAATCCTATTTATTTTCACTATTAATGTTACATGGAAAACATATGATTTAAAAGGGATCGATAAATCAACATTAGTCTAGTTTTCCATCTAAATCTGCTAAACAATAAAATGATTTTAGATATGCAGCTGATGGACATTATGACCCCAGTTGCAGTAGCTGAGATGCATCATGAGTCTTTATATTCTTTGTTTGTCCTAAAGTCACATTCTATGATCTCGGGGAGGTAATTTTGAAGTTAGTGAGATGGTGGAGAGTTATCTGCAGTTTTCCTCATAACGTAGATGCATAAATAAATTACATAATATATATTAATAGAATATCATTATAATAGAATATTGCCCATGCATTATTAATAATATGATATGCTGATATGCTTTTTTCATTTTAAATGCTAAAACTTCTTTCAATGTCTGTGGCATGATAGGATTCATTAATGTAGATTATGTTTCCTTACCCTATTTTTTCGATATTAATTTAATTCAAAACTGTTATTATTTATCACTGTTTCATTTGGTATACGAATAAAGTAAGATAACTGCAGGTTAAGATACAGGAAGCTCCCTTTCACTAATTTTTTTTTAAAACAGAAAACCAAAGCTTAGAATTGATAAATTAATGAAAATAGCTCAAATAATTCTATATTATGTAATTTTGGTCACTGGAGTGATTTTGTTGCTGCAGTTTTCCAGTATAATTATCCTGTACAAAGAACACACAGGTATCCAAATGACCAATCAAGCTTTGTGTTGGGCACCATTGAGATTTTCCCAGTTGTATTGTGTTAGGAAGCTGAGATATGATAGAATGCTATTCAGTGATTGATGGCACAAGAAACAAGTAAAGTGGGAAGACTGAGATAGTTCTCTGTAGCAAACAGATGCTGCAGATTTTAAAGTATTACAGATTTGTCCTGGTTAAGGCTGTTAACAAAGTGACAGAAAATACAACATCGTTTAAGTGCAACCTTAGTATGAACAGATTACCTGTAAGAATAAATTGCATTCCAAATTGGACAGGAAATCGTGGGCTACAAGAGCAGTTTTCTAATGTGTGCTTCTCTGATGGATGAGACTTCAAGCAAGAAATTTACCCTGCAGTGTGTGATGAAATCACATATAGTGACCAGAACAATCCCAAGTTTGGTGGTAAACTCATTTAACTATTAATCCGGGGCCTATGATACATATTTTGTGCCTGAACTGGTTTGGGTATGCAGCCTGGTTGAAAAGGATCCAAAAGGTAAGTTCCTCTTTTTTTTGGACCCAGGAGAGCAGGAGTGCTCCTCCAAGCCCACAAACTCAGCCTAGGTTGCTGCTGCTCTGGCTACTTTCTCTCCCGACATCTCGGCCCGCCCTTGGAAACTACTTTTCGCCAACGCGCAGGCCGGTTTGGTCACCTGTACTGTAGTAACCTGGAACTGGTGGGTTGCCCTGGGGCGCTCAGTTTGCAGCCTGCCAACCTGATGCAAATGAGGAAAAGGCTTCAAAATGAACCAGGACCCAGTAGAACTACAGCTCAACTGTCCAAATTCCACTCTGGGGGGAAATCAACTCCATGTCTGGCACACTGCAGAAATCAAACTTTATTACAGATGAAAATTAATCTTAAAATGCTGAATGTTTCTGAACTGCAGCCTAGAACCAACAAGGTACATTCCAATCTTCAAAACTCCAGTATTTCCAGCGCTTTCTGCTTTTATATTAAAAATTAAACTCTGATCTTTTGAATCTGGATCTACAAGAATTAGAAGTTGGCAGCCTTACAGGAATCAGTATCACCTTAGCAGAGAATTATAGAGTCATAGAGAGATACAGCACTGAAACAGGCCCTTCGGCCCACCGAGTCTGTGCTGACCAACAACCACCCATTTATACTAATCCTACATTAATCCCATATTCCCTACCACATCCCCACCATTCTCCTACCACCTACCTACACTAGGGGCAATTTACAATGGCCAATTTACCTATCAACCTGCAAGTCTTTGGCTGTGGGAGGAAACCAGAGCACCCGGCAGAAACCCACATGGTCACAGAGAGAACTTGCAAACTCTGCACAGGCAGTACCCAGAACCAAACCCAGGTCGTTGGAGCTGTGAGGCTGCTGTGCTAACCACTGCGCCACTGTGCCACCTCATAGCAGATTATATGGATAGCATTCTGTTCTTATAAAATGGCATATCATGGATCTTACCATATATATGTTGTTCCGAACGCGGCAGGAGGAGTGGACTGTCTTCCTTTAGTTCCACTTCTCCACAGGTCACAACATATATTTAAATGTTTATCCAGTTACCGATATGGCCAATTATATATTTTATTTTTATTACAGAATAAAATCCACCAACCAGGTTTCTTTAATAAACAACAAAATTATTAATTTATTATAAAACAAGACTTATTTAGTAAAAATGCAAAGCATTAGCACACAGATTGAAATATACAAGATCCTTTTAAATTAGCCCAACAAGTGCACGCACACACACACACTGGTTAAAGAAAAAAACAAAAGAGGCTTTCTCTGCAGAGATCTCTTTACAAAAAGACAAAAAAAACTTTGGCCAAATACTTGTTAATTCTTGAAAGAAAAGGAGAAGATAGGGAATGAAATAAATATAAAAAATGCTGGAATTACTCAGCAGGTCTGGCAGCATTTGTGGAAAGAGAAGCAGAGTTAATGTTTCAGGTCAGTGAACCTTCATCAGAAACATAAACTCTGCTTCTCTCTCCACAGATGCTGCGAGACCTGCTGAGTATTTCCAGCATTTCTTGTTTTTATTTCAGATTTCCAGCATCTGCAGTATTTTGTTTTTAAGATATGGAATGATATCAGTTTATGCTGGCATCCGCAGTTCTCGACATCGAGGATTAGACTGGCAGGCTTTCCAGGAGTAATGCGGCATCAGGGGTTTCAGCTCACACTGGATTCTCAGGGTTCTCAGAGAATTGGAGAAAGGATGAACTGGTCTTCTCTCTTAGCAAGCTGATCCCTAACTGACTCAAAACAATCCAAAACAAAAACAATTCTTGACCACCATAAATCCTGACATGCCACTTCTCTGTAAACAACTCCCCCTAGTCACTGAGGCTCCAGTTGTTTATTTAGCTTAAGACATGTGACATCAATGAGGGTTGTTTTTAAGCAAAGTTCCCCAAGTCCTTCCAGTGACCTATAATTAAAAAAAAGTCCAGCATCGATGTAATCTCTTCAGTCCTCCAAAAGGAATCATTTCCATAATTTTAAATGAGTCCTCACAAAATATTTTTTAAAATGGAAGTACTTTCATAACAGTGTTAAGGAAGTTAGTTACAATTACTGAAGTATTCATTATTTGCTAGTATTTTTCATTTAGTTAATTCTTAACTATAAATTAAAAATAAATCTTGCTGTGATGGTTTCCAACTGTGACAATTTTTTTTTTGTTCAGGTTGCTTCCAGCTCTGTAATGTTTTCCGAACACGTGACATGGAAATCGACCAGTGCTTACTGGAGTCACTCCCTTTAGGACAACGGCAACGATTAGTGAAACGCATGCGATGTGACCAAATAAAGGCCTACTATGAGCGTGAAAAACTCCTTCAGAAACAGGAGGGATTCAAATACAAGCACAAACATGGGAAGAAAAACAAGGTGCACTTCATATCCTCAGACGTAATACAGGAAGCCATTATACGACATGATGATAAAGAAGGTAAAATAGCGGACTCAAGATTTTAATATAACCTGACCAGTGGGTATATAATTTCATGAAATATAAAACTGACAAGATCAATCCCCAGATTCAGCTTTTATCATAAACATGTTTTCTATGCATATTTATACATAAATATGGAAAGGAAAATGTATTTATACAACATGGTGACACAGTTACTTAATAGTGCCAAGGGTAGTCTCTGATCATCACCAAGTGTTCCTGTAATTTTTACTAAAATAAGTTTTTTTTAAGAAAGGGGGGTGATTTTCAACTGTCCTATCTGATTCTCATCTGAAAAACAAGTGGCCGATAGTGAAAAATCTGGGGAGGGTGGAGGTTAGAGGGTGCATCTTGATCACATTTTGAACACACAAGGCCTGCCACATGCAATTTTCAGGCACGTTGTTGCTTACATATGAAAATTGGAGTCCTACAAGGATGCTGTGCCCTTTGCACCAGGTATTGAACTGCCTAAACAATAATCCTGGAAGCCACTCCACAAATGCCTGGAAAATATTTGTGTGATCAGGAGGAATAGGAATGCTCCTCCCAGCCCCACAACAAACTGTGACCCACTATTGGTCACTTAGTGAACCAAGTCTCTGACCATTGACTTTACATGGGAGTTTACTGTCTTCTCTTGTTCACACGTTCTTACTGTCTGTGTCTTTTTCTCTTAATCTTGTTCTCACTCACATAGTTTCAAAAGGACTACTGAATAATGGCAATCCAGTTGAGATTTACTTTCTAACTCCTTTGAAGTAAAACTTGTGAGCAAAGGAGGTTAAATTTGTATCTTTCCTGATTCCAATAAACTTCAACGGGTTGTCACAGATACTTACTTGGCTCCTAAAATACTGTCTCCTGGGTGACAACACAGGAAGCTGCCCAATTGTCTAACAATTATGACAATCTCCTTTGAACTCATAGTATATAAATGAAAGTCTTTCTTCTTTATCTGTTGTGTAAGAAATCAGCACAAACACAAATAGATATCAGGGATGTATTTGGATAGAGCTACGTTATGAAACTATTTTTAACTCATAAGTAACATGACAAGAAAAGCACCAATAGTATAATAGTCTACTCCTGAGAATTCAAAGCTATTTTTGAAATCAAAATAATTTGAACTAAACACAGACAAAAATCCATACCTTTATTTACAAAGGGTTTGTCCATTCCAGGCAGCAGGCTAGTGAGGAACAGAGCAAATATGGAGATTGATTGTTGGTTTGTAGGGGCTGAATTTTCATTTTGGGGTGGCAAACAGGAGTTTGAACAGTTTCCGGGAACTAGAATCATAGAAACATAGAATGGTTACAGCATAGAAGGAGGCAATTCGGCCTGTCATGTCTGTACTGGCTCTCTGCAAGAGCAACTCATCTGGTCCCACTCCCCCGCCTTTACCCCATCTGGGTGCTGCTGAGGCAGGTTGGGAACCGCAAGGGCACCTCAACATGGAGACGCCCTTGGAGGCATGGATCCAAATCAAAGATTATGAGGGCCAAAGCCAGTAGGCTCCTTGTGTTGTATATTTGTTTTGTCTGTTGCCACCTTAATATACTTAGTTAGTCTAGCTTAGAGAGATCCCTGAGTCTTCAGTACTTTGAACATTAACTCTTTATTACATTCTAACTATGTATAGCTTCACACCAGTCTGTGTGACTCCTCTGACGCCATGCTGCATCTATCTCCAGTCTCTCTCACCTTCTATCAACACCTTCTCTTTTGTTATCGCTTGCCGCAGCCCCCGCTTTACTTGCTTAAAATCATTTACATTTCTAATATTTGTCAGTTCTGAAGAAGGGTCACTGACCCGAAACATGCCACCCCGATCTTCCTTGCAGCAGCACAGGATAATGGGTCACTTGGGCCACCACCTCCACCCCCCCAACCAATCACGTGGAGGGGGTAGGCTCTCCGCTGACAGCAATGGCGTCAGCTGCCTGTGTACAGACGCTGGCGCCAGTGTCAAAGGGCAGTCAGCCCTGCCGTATCATTTAAACGTTTAAAGGGCAACCACACCCCCCCACCAATGTACCGCCAATAAACCTATTGCCCCTTCCCCCTTCCGTAACAATTAAATTCAACATTTGCCCTCTCCCCGCCACCAAAACCCTTACGTTCAACACTTGACCTTTCCCTTTCACCCTCAAACCGATCAAAGGTCTCCCCTTCCTACCCTCCCCTACACCAGTAACTTGCAATAGAGCCTGTTTCCCCCCTTCCATTGCACGAAATATCCTAAGCTCCCCACTTCCCCATCATGGTGGTGTCTGCTTTCCCTGGACAGGAAAGTGAAGGCATGTGAGGGCCAGCTGCCACTTGGAAGTTCACGGCCCGAAGGTAAGATTGCTGTTGCTTTTTTGATTTTATTTAAATGTATTCATTTCATTAATATAAATATGATAATGTGGGTCCCGTCGCCCAGCATTGGGGGGGCCGCCATGTTGCCTCGTTGCCACTGGGAAGTTCACGCCCGGCACTTCTGGCATCGGGCTCTGTGGCAGGCTGCTGCCGGAACAATCTTCCAGCCTCCCCACCACCCCCTCCCCCACAGCCCAACATGGAGCCTGTCATCAGGAGCTCAGTAAAATCCCAGCCTGAGTTTCTTTTGATTGCAGATAATCATTGATAACCACGGTTTTTTGTCTGATTAGACCATTGCACTTGCTCCAGTGTCTAGTTTAAAATTGGTGACATGTCCATTAACATATATCTCTACAGAACAAAATGCCTGCATAGGGTAATTGATATCACTAAGGAAGTTTTCAGATTTCTCCCCTGATAGAGATTGTTCAACTTTGTTAACAACTCTATGTTTGAAAACTTTTTCTTCCAAACTTGTGAGAGTAGAGATTTTACTTTGGCACTTTTTCCCACAAAGCCCTATTTTCTTACAGTGGAATCATTCTGCTTTGTTTGTAGGACACTGTTTGCACCTTTGGGCCTTTTTGACACCACAGCGCTGACAGGGTTTCATGAAGTATTACACTTTCCCCACCACCCCCCCACCCCCACCAGTGTACCTTCTTTTCTGGTGCCTCTTCTGATTAAGGAACTGTACACTGGCTGGAGGTTTCCTGAACCAAGTTCTTTCTTCACCTCTCAGGATTGCTCTGTTGTTCTTCTGGACATCTGCTTGTCTCACCAGCTGAATTGCTTTGTCCAGGGTGAGCTCTTCTTTAGACTGCAATAAATATGATAGGGATTCATCAGCAATACCTACTATAATATGGTCTCTTACTAATTCTGCTTTTAGGACCCTGTATTCACATCCTTCAGCTAGTCTAGGATCCACCCTCACTAAGGACTTTTGGTTTATCGTCCCTGCCTAGTGCCGTAAGGAACAACATTTTTTACCTCTTTACGGGTTCTCACCAGATCCCTGATCCCTTGGTTCTCTGACTCGAAACCTGCGAACGCTAGACTGGAATTTTTTCATAGACCATCCACCTCTGTGGTGCAGCCAGAATGCCTCTACAAGCCAATTCCCCGACTCACCGTGCCTCTTTCAACCACAGAGAAGCTCTGGAGCTTTCTGACAGCCTTTTCTCGAGTTCTGCAGTTTTGGCGCCTTTTTCAGGTCAGCTTTCGTCAAAGTATTTCTTCAAATTCTTCTTCTGGGTTTTGCGTGTTAAGAACCACTGCTGTGAACCATCCTACCACTGTTCACCAGGTTGTATGATTGATTTGACTGCTGCTGCCTTAATATACTTATTTAATCTAGCTTAGAGAGACTCCTGAGCATTCAGTACTTTGAACACTAACTCTGTATTACAACTATAAACAGCTTCACACCAATCTGTGTAAATCCTCTGAAGCCACGCTGCATCTCCCTCCAGTCTCTCTCTCATGTGATCCCTTTCATAATTGTGGTGGAAGGTATTCCTTATACTTTATCAATCATTAACCCTTACAGACCCTTATACTACACCTTGGAGAGGAGGGCAAACCCCTCCGGCTCCAAAGGTCCCACGGCCTGACACAAGGAGGCTGCCTCCGTTGAGTTGGCAGCATCCACAGTGATGAGTGGGGTTTGGGGTGGGGGGCTGCTCCACCAGTGGTAGAATGCCAGCAAGTCCACAAAATCACCTATAATTGTGACCTTAGCAAGCGTAATTGGTTGCCTGCCCCTGTGGAGCGACAGCCAATTCAATTCGCATCCAGTCCCTGGGAAGGCTCGCCGGCTGTTTATTGATGTTGGTTGAGGGATTAATATTGCCCAGGAAAACTGGGAGGACTCCATTGCTCCACTTTTAATAGTGTCACAGGATCTTTTACGTCCACTCGATTTAACAGCACATTCAAAATATAGCACTCTTTCAGTACTGCACTGAATTGTTAGCTAGATAATTTGGTCAACTCCTTTGCTTACGATTTGAACCCATAACCTTCTGATTCGAATTTGAACGTGCTAACACTGAGCCAAAGCTGACATCAAAGTATTTATTCTGAAATTTTCCTCATGAGATTAAATTATTCAATAGGTTCTTTGCCTTTCAGTGTTTTCACATGTTCTCATTGGAACATAGGAACAGGAGTAGGCCATTCAGCCCATCGAAACTGCTCTGCCATTCAATACGATCATGGCTCATCATTCATTTCAATGCCTTTTTCGCACACTATCCCCATATCCCTTCATGTCATTGGTATTTAGAAATCTGTCAATCTCTGATTTAAACATACTCAATGATTGAGCTACCACAGTCCTCTGGGGTAGAGAATTCCAAAGATTCACAACTCTCTGAGTAAAGAAATTTCTCCTCATCTCAGTCCTATGTGGCCTCCCCCTTATTTTGAAAATGTGTACCCTGGTTCTAGACTCCCCAACCAGGGGAAACATCTTAGCTGCATCTATCCTGTCTATCACTTTAAGTATTTTGTAGGTTTCAATGAGACCACCTCTCATTCTTTGAAACTCAAGAGAATACAGGCCCAGTTTCCCCAATCTCTCTTCATAGGACAATCCCACCATCCCGGGAACAAGTTTTGTGAACCTTCATTGCACTCCCTCTATGGCAATAATATCCTTCCTAAGGTAAGGGGACCAAAACTGCACACAGTACTCCAGGTGCGGTCTAACCAAGGTTCTATACAATTGAAAAAAGACTTTGCTACTCCTGTACTCAAATCCTCTTGCGATGAAGGTTAACATATCATTAGCCTTCCGAATTGCTTGGTGCACCTGCATGTTAGCTTTCAGTGACTTATTGACGAGGAGCGACGTCTCAATTCATTCCATCTTTGCTGCCTCTGGAGAATCCTTGGCATCAGGTGGCAGGACCGTATCTCCAACGCAGAAGTCCTCGAGGTGGCCAACATCCCCAGCATATACACCCTACTGAGCCAGCGGTGCTTGAGATGGCTTGGCCATGTGAGCCGCATGGAAGATGGCAGGATCCCCAAGGACACATTGTACCGCGAACTCGTCACTGGTATCAGACCCACCGGCCATCCATGTCTCCGCTTCAAAGACATCTGAAAATGCGACATGAAGTCCTGTGATATTGATCACAAGTCGTGGGAGTCAGTTGCCAGTGATCGCCAGAGCTGGCGGACAGCCATAAAGGCGGGGCTAAAGTGTGGCGAGTCGAAAAGACTTAGTAGTTGGTAGGAAAAAAGACAGAAGCGCAAGGGGAGAGCCAACTGTGTAACAGCCCCGACAACCAATTGTATCTGCAGCACCTGTGGAAGAGTCTGTCACTCTAGAATTGGCCTTTATAGCTACTCCAGGCGCTGCTTCACAAACCACTGACCACCTCCTGGTGCTTACCCATTGTCTCCCGAGACAAGGAGGCCAAAGAAGAAGAAGAAGAAGAAGAAGATTGACGAGGATATTGTACATCTACACTTTCTAATCTCTTACTATTTAAGAAATAATACATTCATAATACATTAATTTACAATAAAAAACTTGTAGTAAAAGATCAAAATCTTAGTAACCAACAGTTAAAGACAGTAAAGATTCTCTAATTTATTATTTCAGTTTGTTGTGGGCTTGACTAAGATCAGTGATTTTAATTATCTTGTACATTTTCTCATTGTGTGGGCTTATTCTTAAGATGTCACTCACAACTGCTGTTAATTACCTCATGAATTTTCTGGAGCCATTGATGAGGTCATTATCGGAAAATAAATTGATTTTTTTATTGTATCCTCTGTAAGTAATTATCTCTTATGCATAGTTACAGCTCTGTCACACACTAATATCCATATTAGGTATGAATTCAATCATTTTGCTAGTTCACGACAAATATTGCACGTGTTATGTTGCAAGATATCCTTCAGGCATATAGCTTAGCTGAACATTTGGTTATTATTCTGAGAAGCTATAGCTGTTCTCGAGGACTCCAGGAGCAAGAAGATGCAAAGTGATTTTACACTTTAATTTGCTGAATTGCCTTTTTATCTCCATATGATTTAATTTTATTTTTAACTTAATGAGCTCTTTTTGCGAAAGCAACTTCAGGCACAAGACACTCGTACATTTAAGAAAGGTGAGAGAGGGAAACCAAGGAATTTTAGACCAGTTAGCCTAACACCTGTGGTCAGGAAATGACTGGAGTCTATGATTAAGGTGACTGAACACCTTGAAAATTTTCAGCTAATTAGAGAGAGGGAGCCAGCATGGATTTGTAATGGGTAGGTCATGCCTGACCAATCTGATTGAATTTTTTGAAGAGGTGACTAAAATTGTGGACAGGTTAATAAAGACTGAGAGGAAGGAAACAGAAAGTAGGATAATGGCCAAGCACTCTAATTGGCAAGATGTGACTAGTGACGTCTCACAAGGATCTGTGTTAAGGCTTCAACTATTCATTGTATTCATTAACGACCTAGGTGATGGGATAGAAAGCCACATATTGTGCTGGATTTTACCAACTGATCGATGTTGTGATGTGTGGCGGGGGTTGGGGGGGGGGTGGGGGACAGTGTTCCTGAAGACTTCTGCAGACCTTGCTAATTCTGGCAAGGCTCTTTCATGACCAAAATTGACCATCCTGCCTTGCGCCTTCAGGCCCACCATACAGCTCATTAGATATCTTTGGTCTGGGTACCTCGATGTTCCATATTGCCACCATGAGACAGACTCTACACACACAGGACTCCACCACAACCCGTCGACATTCATTAATATAAAAGAAAATAAAGGAACATTTACATGGTTGAAAAGTGATTGTACATCAGTGCTAGGACCCCAGCTATTCACAATATATATTAATGATATAGATGAGGGAATTAAATGTAATATATCCAAGTTTGCAGTTGACACAAAGCTGGGTGGGATTGTGAGCTGTGAGGAGGATGCAAAGAAGCTCCAGAGTGATTTGGATAGGTTGAGTGAGTGGGCAAATACATGGCAGATGCAGTATAATGTGGATAAATGTGAGGTTATCCACTTTGGAGGCAAAAGCAGGAAGGCAGATTATTATCTGAACAGCGATAGATTGGGAAAGGGGGAGGTGCAGCAAGACCTGGGTGTCCTTGTGCCCCAGTCGCTGAAAGTAAGCATCATAACGAGAGGATTCAAGTACAGGAGCAGGGATGTCTTGCTGCAATTATATAAGGCCTTGGTGAGATCACACCTTGGGTATTGTGTGCAGTTTTGGTCTCCTTATCTGAGGAAGGATGTTCTTGCTATGGAGGATGTGCAGCGAAGGTTCACCAGACTGATCCCTGGGATGGCAGGACTGATGTATGAAGAGAGATTGGGTCAATTAGGCTAGTATTCACTAGTGTTTAGAAGAATGAGAGGGGATCTCATAGAAATCTACAAAATTCTAACAGGACTGGACAGACTAGATGCAGGAAGGATGTTTCTGGTGGCAGGGGGGTCCAGGACCAAGGGTCACAGTCTAAGGATAAGGGGTAAGCCATTTAGGACTGAGATGAGGAGAGATTTCTTCACCCAGAGAGTGGTGAACCTGTTGAGTTCTCTACCATGGAAAGCAGTTGAGGCCAAATCATTACGTATATTCAAGAAAGAGTTAGATATAGTTCTTAGAGCTAAAGGGATCAATGGATACGGGGAGAAAGCAGGAATAGGGTATGAGTTTGGATGATCAGCCACGATTGTATTGAATGGTGGAGCAGGCTCGAAGAGCTGAATGGCCTACTCCTGCACCTATTTTTTCTATGTTTTCTGATTCTATGTTTTCTAAAAGATAAAAATGTCCTCTTACAAAACTTCGACCTAAATTTCGTGCAAAGCTCATTTGCCTATGGAGAAACATAAAAACCAGCATAAAAAAGAGCAATTTCAGTGGTATCATGCATCCAAATTCCTACATTTGAAATAGTTGTACAGCAACTTAAATTTGTGTTTGTTTTAATCATGTTTTTGTAAAGTTGATCAAAACTATACACCTGTATGGTAAAATTTTTACTTCATTGTATATTCTTTAAATCCTTTCTTTCTTTGGCCTCCTTATCTCGAGAGACAATGGACACGCGCCTGGAGGTGGTCAGTGGTGTGTGGAGCAGCGCCTGGAGTGGCTGTAAAGGCCAATTCTAGAGTGACAGGCTCTTCCACAGGTGCTGCAGAAAAATTTGTTTGTCGGGGCTGTTACACAGTTGGCTCTCCCCTTGCGCTTCTGTCTTTTTTCCTGCCAACTACTAAGTCTCTTCGACTCGCCACACTTGAGCCCCGCCTTTATGGCTGCCCGCCAGCTCTGGCGATCGCTGGCAACTGACTCCCACGACTTGTGATCAATTACACAGGACTTCATGTCGCATTTGCAGATGTCTTTAAAACTTAGCAATACAATTAGAAAAATTAAACCTTGATTATCATTATGTTAGTCCTTAGAAGTGTAACTAATTTGTGATTTAGAAAACCAGATTTGAATAATGGTCATAACTGCATCACCTGGTTTAATACAATTATCTTTATAACTGTATTGCTGAATTGAACCAGTATTTATTGATTTTGATATATACTTGCAAAATCTCTCCTACCCAATGCATCTAAGAACTCTACAGTTGTGCTTTAGTTATTTCTAAAAGAAGTGGCAGAATTAATCTTTGTACTCACAGTTCTTTAGGAATTAGTGGCTAAATTGGATAGCCCCTGAAAACAGGCATGATGAACACAAGCCTGTTGATTGAAATGCAAGAAGTGCTAACTGTGCTGTTGATTGGCTGCACACATCAGCAGTGGGCCCAAAATCGTAACCTTTTAGCATCACTTTAAGCTAGCCTGCACTGCTTAAAGCTAGATTGCACCTCTTAAAGGGGAGGTACATAATGGCTGCAGCAGGTTCAGAGAGTCATGCAGGAAGTGAGGCATGGCACAACATAGGAGAGCGTGAACTATAAGGTTTTTGGTCATGTATTAGAGATCTTGGCTGAGGAGGTGGAAAGGAGGAGAGATGTTCTGTATCCATAGCAGGGCAAGAGGCCCTCCAGATATATTGTCAAAAGACAGAGGGAGCAGGCAGTCATGGAGGTCAATGTCAGGAGTCGAGACCTGAGGACCTGGATGCAGTGCTGCAAGAAGATCAATTACCTCACGTGAGAGGTCAAGGTCATTGATTGCATCTTCAAATGCCATATCCTACCAATTGCACAACTAGCCTCAGCCATTGCTCGATTCACCCCATCCCCAACACTCACCTACCAGCAATCTCTATCTATCAAAACACATTGATCCGGGTCATTGCACCTTCCCAAACTTAGCACTGCTGCAAGCCTCACACTCGCATCTTACAGTTTGCACACACTACCCATTATTCAATTATAACAGCCAAATCACAGTCAGAAAATCGGGGGTGGGGGGTGGTGGCGGGTGGGCAAGAGGAGGCAGCCTTCCCAAATCTCACTTACATGCTTCTTCCTGCAACCTTCAGAAATAATGTTGGATGCAGCCATTCTGACCCCTGCCAGGGCCCCTTTTCACTGAAAAGTGTGGGTCATCAGCACGGCCCCACTCTGTGATTGGTCGGGAAACTTAGAAGTGGGATGCTGATGCTGTGGCTGAGTTAAATAGCCATGGGAAAGCCCACTGCTGCAAAGATTGGGTTGCCAACCCACTGCCACTCCCCTGCCATCCCCCCTCCCCTGACTGTGAATGAGTCAGTTGACAGATTGTAGTAATAGAATCTCAGAATCACAGAATTGCAGAAATATTACTACACAGGAGGCCATTTGGCCCATCATCTCTGCACCCTCCTGCACTCTTCATTGAACCAGGGTTAGTCTCCTGGCTTGATGGTAATGGTAGAGTGGGGGCTATGCCGGGCCATGAGGTTACAGATTGTGGTTGAGTACAATTCTGCTGCTGCTGATGGCCCACAGCGCCTCATGGATGCCCAGTTTTGCATTGCTAGATCTGTTCGAAATCTATCCCATTTAGCAGGGTGGTAGTGCCACACAACACGATGGACGGTATCCTCAATGTGAAGGCGGGACTTCGTCTCCTCAAGGACTGTGCGGTGGTCACTCCTACCAATACAGTCATGGTTAGAAGCATCTGCGGCAGGCAGATTGGTGAGGACGAGGTCAAGTATGTTTTTCCCTCGTGTTGGTTCCCTCACCACCTGCCACAGACCCAGTCTAGCATCTATGTCCTTTAGGACTCGGCCAGCTTGGTCAGTAGTGGTTCTACCGAGCCACTCTTGGTGATGGACATTGAAGTCCCCCACCCAGAGTACATTTGTGCCCTTGCCACCCTCAATGCTTCCTCCAAGTGGTGTTCAACATGGAGGAGTACTGAGTCATCAGCTGAGGGAGGGCGGTAGGTGGTAATCAGTAGAAGGTTACCTTGCCCATGTTTGACCTGATGCCATGAGACTTCATGGGGTCCGGAGTCGATATTGAGTACTCCCAGGGCTACTCTCTCCCTACTGTATACTGCTGTGCCACCATCTCTGGTGGGTCTGTCCTGTCAGTGGGACAGGACATACCCAGGGATGGTGATGGCAGCATCTGGGACGTTGTCTGCAAGGTATGATTCCGTGAATATGACTATGTCAGGCTGTTGCTTGACTAGTGTGTGGGACAGCTCTCCCAACTTTGGCACAAGCCCCCAGATGTTAGTAAGGAGGACTTTGCAGGGTCGACAGGGCTGGGTTTGCCGATGTTGTTTCCGGTGCCTAGGTCGATGCCGGGTGGTCCGTCCGGTTTCATTCATTTTTATTGACTTCGTAGCAGTTAGGTACAACTGAGTGGCTTGCTCAGCCCTTTCAGAGGGCATGTAAGAGTTAACCACATTGCTGTGGGTCTGGAGTCACATGTAGGCCAGACCAGGTAAGGACAGCAGATTTCCTTTCCCGAAAGGACATTCGTGAACCAGATGGGTTTTTACAACAATTGACAATGGTTTCATGGCCATCATTAGACCAGCTTTTAATTCCAGATTTATTAATTAAATTCAAATTCCACCTTCTGCTGTGGTGGGATTCGAACCCATGTCCCCAGAGAAATACCCTGGGTCTCTGGATTACTAGTCCAGTGATAATACCACTACGCTACCTCCTACCCTTAAAACTGTACACAATACTCCAGGTACGGTCTCACTAATGTCTTGTAGAGTTGAAGCAACACTTCCCTACTTTTATACTCTATTCCTTTCGCAATAAATGCCAAAATTCCATTTGCCTTCCCTTATTACCTGCTGCACCTGCATACTAGTTTTCTGCGATTCATGCACGAGGCCACCCAGATCCCTCTGCACCGAAGCACTCTGAAGTTTCTCTCAATTTAGATAATAATTTGCCTTTCTATTCTTCCGATGCTATACAATGCTATTCAGTGTTAGTGATGAAACCTTTGATTCAAGATTCCAGGAAATTTAGAAACAAATATTTGTCAGTTGAAACCTACCCTTTCAACAGCAATGCACAATTTGTACTGCTGTAGACTGTAAGCCCAAGTTATGCTCTGTTTCTCACTGCACAGATGTTGCCAGACCTGCTGAGTATTTCTCGCATTTTCTGTTTTTATTCCAAATTACTCAGTCAAATGGATGAGGATAGGACAAAATGTTTAATAAATATTGAATTCAAAAATTTCTTTCAAAAGCATTTAATATAATTCCTGCCACTGGTTTGCCTTCTTTATTGAAAATAATAGGCAGAATTGTGGAGTGAGACTAATTAAAAACACAGAAAGTCCTATAATGCAACAAAACAAAATAAAAATGGAATTTGACTTATTTTGAGTCATCATAAACCAGTTGTCCTGAGATAATCGACCAGAGGCCCCAGGGTATCAGTTTAGTACCATCTATATTATGCAACCAGAATCATTTGTATTCCAAAGATAAGATTCCCATGTCTCTATTATAATTTTAATCTTCCGTCCCATTCCTAACCAGCTGTGCATCCAGCTCATTTTAAAGTAATTGATTGACAGAATATTGCCTCTTTTTAATGGGATCTGTTGGAGGTCTATACCCACTAGTCTTTGTAGGAAAACTAATTTTTCTAATCTTTCGCTTTTCTTGGGGCTTGACAGTTTTATACTTTCCCATAACAGTTTAAACTAAAAAATCTGATTACATCAATGCTACTTGTCATATTCAGCAGTTCAAATACAGAATTTGACTATCTGAATATTCTTTCTTTATTTCCTTGAATGTTTCACTATAACTTTGAATTTTAATCCCCAGACTCATTCCTGTCACTCCAAAGCTTCACTATCATCTGTGCCAGCTCTCGATGAGAGCAACTCAGCTAGAGTCACTCCTCCGCTTCTTCCCTAAAGCCCTGCAAATCGTTTCTCTTTAGATAATTATCCAATTCCCTTTTCAAAGCCACTATTGAATCTGCCTCCACCACACTGTCAGGTAGTGCATTTCAGATCCTGACCACTCACTACTTTAAAAAACATATTCCTCATGTCGCCATTGCTTCTTTTGCCAGTCACCTTAAATTGATGTCCTCTGATTCTCGACCCTTCCACCAATGGGAACCGTTTCTTCCTTTCTACTCTGTCCAGACCCCTCATGATTTTGAACACCTCAATCAAATCACCTCTCAACCTTCTCTTTAAAGAGAACAGTTCCAGCTTTGCCAATCTATCCAAGCAACCGAAGTCTCTCAGACCTGGAACATTCATGTTAATCTTTTCTGCACCCTTTCCAATGCCATCACATCCTTCCTAAAGTGCGGTGCTCAGAATTGGGCACAATATTCCAGTTGCGAACAAACCAATGTTTCATAAAAGCTCACCATAACGTCCTTGCTTTTGTACTCTATGCTTCTATATATAAAGCCCAGGATCCTGTATGCCTTATCACCCACTTTCTCAACCTACCCTGCTACCTTCAACAATTTGTGCACATAAGAGTAGGGCCCATAAAAATCCAAAAAGCCAACCTAGGTGTAGGGGCAGAAGATGTTGGTACAGTTCTTAATGAATGCTTTGCGTCTGTCTGTGCACCAGATGCACCTGGAGTGCGACCTAGTTTCATGACCAGTGACCATAGGGATTGTCCCTAGTTTGCCTGTGGACAGGGTTGACCTGGTCCTAAGTAATGATCTGGCGGAGATAAAGGTGGTAGCCGCACCCCCCCTCCGCAGTAGTGAAAGAAGGACCGCAGGAGATCAGAGAGACAGGGCAGTGGCAGGAGATGGTCCCCTGCAGAGTCCCTGAATGTGTAGTGGATCAGGCCATGATCAAACCAGCTCCCCCAGAGGAGACTGCATTGGCACTGCAGGCAGATGACCATGAGGTCTGCCTGTCTGAGACTTTCTTTGGAAAGTTAGGAGACCCAGGGAATGAATTAAATGGATTTTCCCTAGGTGAGGCTCAGCGAGCCGACCCAGTATTGTGAAAGATAGCATGGACTGTCTGAAAGTGAAGCAGAGGGAGTCCCTGATTGCTACTATTTAAAAAATGAGGTACCGATGAGGAAATGGAATTCTCCTCACAGGCCTGAGAGCAAGGAGTGGACAGTAGTTCACCAGTTAGTGGTGCCGCAGAGGTACCGGGGAGAAATATTAAGAAGGGTCCATGAGACTACAGTGGCTGTACATGTCGGTATACGAAAGACCAAAGCCCACATAAGACAGCAGTTTGACTAGCCAAAACTCCACAAAGATGTAGTGGAGTGCTGCAGGAGTTGCCACATGTGCCAGGTTGAGGGGAAACCCCAAACTACAGTGAAACCTGCACCCCTACATCCTGTACCAGTGTTAGGAGGTCCCTCCAGCAGAGGGCTGGTGAACTGTAAGGGAACCCTGACGACAACAAAAGGGGACAGGCAGGCACAAGGCTGGCAAAGGTCTAGACAGGGAAGGGGAAAAAGTGACCAAGAGGGCAGGTTAAAGGAAGTCCGGGTTGAATCCCAGATGAAAACCCCTACTGCCTGGTCAGCCAACCCCAAAAAATTTGAAAAGTTAGACCCCACATCCTGCTAAGTAATTGCAGGCTCTAGAAGCACCCCACCAGAATTGCCAACAGCATTTATAGGAACCTGCAGAGACAAAGAAAGATCTCTAGGGGGCACAGAAGCCATGAGGGTGATGCTTCACCTTGTCAAAGTGCCAAAGGGCAGTGCAGTAGAGTCTGTACACACACCTGCAGGCAGGAGTGTCCCAGAGAACAAAAAGGAGATTAACAAAGAATCCTCCCTCACAGTCAGAGAAAATATTCAAAGAGCATGACTCAGGATAGACCCACCCACTACTGACTCCTTTAAAAAAAGGACCTCAACAGGAACAAAGACCCTAGGCAGTCATGGCAATGGGCAAACTGAAGAAAACTTCCCCAAAGAACCACGTGTTTACTGGCATGCCAAGAAGGGGGAAATTAAAGCAGCACTGGCATGCCAAGAAAAGACAGTTTAGTAAGTTTTAGGATTCATGAATGAATGGGAATGAATGAGAGAACTGCATCTGTATCTTATATATATTTCTCTTAACGCTTTAAATGAAATGTGTCTTTTTTTCAAATCGCATTTTATTCCCCTGAGTGTGGAGGTGTCATGCAGGCCCCCACCTGCCAAGAATGAGGCACATTAATTTCACCACATGGACATTAAAATTCAAACTGCTACTGGGAAGAAGAGCAGACTTGTTACAAGGAATTGCCAGCTTCCTGGCTGGAAAGACATTTTTGCATATTAGCAGACAGTGTTGAAACAAAGGAGCCATCCCCTACTCCCAATATACAGAACAGATCTGGTCAAACCAGTCGGTCACATGACCACCTTGCTGGCCAACTTGGGGAATTTTAAATTGTAGAGACAGTGTTTGAACTGGCAGAAAGCTCTTGGCTCTGGACTGGAAAAGTCCTCCTCTCTGCCTGTCTGCTCCCATCTCTTCCTCACGGAACTGAAACCCACTGAAGACACATGAACCCCAAGAGAGAAAAGTCTCCTACAGTGAACAAGGTTTAGGAAGACTACTGGGCTCCAACGAAAAGCAAGATCAACCTACAATCAAGGACTCTACAGTGAGCTCGAAGAACCGTAACAAACTCTTCAGATTTTGCCTTAAACCATTCCACTTTATTTTTCTTCTGTTTTTTTCTGTCTCTATTTGCCTGTACGTATCATGTATGCATGCTAGTGTGGGTGCGGCGTGTATCTGTAGGCTTTAACCGAATTAGAGTTTTTAGTTTACGTTTAATAAATTTCACTTTTCTTCTTTGAACCTAAGAAAGCCTGTCTGTGCTCATTTCATTTCATTCCCTTTCCTACCCCCCGAATAACCATATTCCTTGCCCTCTCCCCCCACTTAAAAACTTACCTTGTCCACCTGACCTTCCCCCGCAAAGTTCATACACTATGCACTTTACCCCTTCCCACCATCCCCTAAACTAACTGGATGCATTTGACCCCAATTCCCTCCTCGCGCACTGACAAACTTACCTGCTCCCCCCACCCCACAAGTGTTCTGCTTTGGATCCCTGGACAGGGATCCGAAGGCACAGGAGTGCCGGCCACCGGCAGCAAAATTGCACCGGAGTGGATGGCGGGAGCGGGAAAGTTTTTTATTCATTAACTTAAATTAATTGACATATTAAAAGGTGGCTCCCGTCACCGGGCGGTGGGGGGCCGCTACGAGGCCTTGCCACTGCCGGAAATATGAGGCCGTGCCTTCCCGGCATCAAGACCCATAGCAGGCCTTTCCCAGAGCCATTTTCCGCCCCCACCCCCTGGCATGACCCCCGACGTCAGGGGGTCTGTAAAATCCAGCCCTGTATGAATCATTAGCTAGGCCACAACTTGAGTACGATGTGCAGTGCTGGTCATCTCATTACAAAAAGGATATAATTGCACTAGAGGAGTGCAGAGGAGATTTATGAGGATGTTGCCAGGACTGGAAAAGTGCAGCTATGAGTAAAGACTGGATAGGTGGAGGTTGTTCTCCTTGGAACAGAGAAGGCTGATGGGAAATTTGATTGAAATGTACAAAATTGTGAGAGGCTGGGATAGAGGGGATGTGAAGGGCCTATTTAGCTTAATAGAGAGGTCAGTGACTATGAGGCATAACTTTGAAAGTGATTAGTAGCAAGATTAGAGAGGAGATGAGGAAAATCCTTTTCACCCAGAGCGTGGTGGGGGTCTGGAACTCACTGCCTGAAAGGGTAGTGGAGGCAGAAACTCTCAACTCATTTAAAATGTGGTTGGATATGCACCTCAAAACTTGCAGGGCTACCGACCAAATGCTGGATGGTGGGATTAGACTGCGTGGCTTGTTTTTCAGCCAGTGCAGACACGATGGGCTAAATGGCCTCTCTCTGTGCCGTAAACTTTCTATGACTCTATGATGTACCCCCAGATCCTTTGACTCCTGCACCCCCTTTAAAATTGTCTTCTTTTTTTCATATTGCCTTTCCCCGTTCATCCTAGCAAAATGCATCACTTCACAGTTCTCTGCATGAAATTTCATCTGCCATGTGTCTGCCCATTCCAGCCTGTCTATGCCCTCTTCAGATTACCATTAACCTCTTCACAGTTCACAAGACTTCCAAGGTTTGTGTCATCTGCAAATTTTGTTGCTTAACCAATAATAAAGTTTAATAACTATGCACGTAAAATAAAACAAAGATTAAAAAAGAAGTGTCTCACTATGTCGCAAACTACTCAACAAATTACTTTTTGAACTCCAAACTCCAAATATAAATGCGACATAGTCAAAATATACAACAAACTCCCTGAAATTGCAAACAGCCAGACAATCTGTTGTGCTGATCTTGGTTGAGGGAGGAATGTTGGCCAGCACACTGGGAAAACTCACTGCACTTCTTCAACTAGTGTCATGGGATCTTTAACATCCACGCAAGCCTCAGTTGAATATCTTGTACCAAAATAGCAGGACTCCATCAATACTGCAATAAAGAGTCAGTATATACTGGACACTTATATCCTGGGGTGAGGTTTTGGATCGAAGACAATCATTGTTGTAATGTAGAAAATATGGCAGCCCTTTTGTTCACAGCAAGCTCCCACAAATAGCAATGTGATAATGACCAGATAATCTGTTTTTGTGATGCTGATTGAGGGATAAATATTGGCCAGGCCACCAGGATAACTCACCAGCTCTACTTTGAAATAGTGCCATGGGATCTTTTACATCTGCCTGAATAGTCTCAACTGAAAGAAGGCACCTCCAATAATGCATCACTCATTCAGTACTGCACTGGAGTGTCAGCCTAGATTTCTGTGCTCAAGTGAGGTGAGAGTGACTGCCCTTGACATCAAGGCACCATTTGACTGAGTATGGAATCAAGGAGACCTAGCAAAACTGAAGTCAATGGTAATCAGGGGGAAAACTCTTCGCTGGTTGGAGTCTTACGTCATAAAGGAAGATGGTTGTGGTTAATAAAAACAAGAAATGCTGGAAATACTCAGCAGGTCTGGCACCATCTGTGGAGAGAGAAGCAGAGTTAATGTTTCAGGTCCGAAGAAGGATCACTGACAGGAAATGTTAACTTTGCTTCTCTCTCCACAGATGGTGCCAGACCTGCTGAGTATTTCCAGCATTTCTTGTTTTTATTTCAGATTTCCAGCATCCGCAGTATTTTGCTTTAATTTTAGATGGTTGTGTTGGTTGGACGTCCATCATCTCAGTCCTAGGACATCACTGCAGGAGTTTCTCAAGGTAGTGTCCTAGGCCTGACCATCTTCAGCTGCTTCATCAATGACCTTCCCTCCGACATAAGGTCAGAAGTAGGAATGTTCGCTGATGACTGCACAATGTTCTGCACCATTCGTGACTCCTCAGATACTGAAGCAGTCCCTGTCCATCTGCAGCTAGTCCTGGACAACGTTCAGGCTTGGGCTGATAAGTAGCAAGTTACATTTGTGCCACACAAGTGACAGGCGATGACCATCTTCAACAAGAGAGAATCCAACCATCTCCCATTAACATTCAATGGCAGTAC
The DNA here is from genome assembly GCF_036365525.1 of Heterodontus francisci. Classification (NCBI taxonomy): domain Eukaryota; kingdom Metazoa; phylum Chordata; class Chondrichthyes; order Heterodontiformes; family Heterodontidae; genus Heterodontus; species Heterodontus francisci. The sequence continues at coordinate 110,726,022 of NC_090376.1, forward strand.
CATCGCTGAATCCCCCACTATCAACATCCTGGGGGTTACCATTGACCAGAAACTGAACTGAACCAGCCTTGTAAGTACTGTGGCCACAAGAGCAGGTCAGAGGCTGGGAATTCTGCAGCGAGCAACTCACCTCCTGACTCCCCAAAGCCTGATCACAAGGCACAAGACCGGAGCAGCAGCAGTCAGGGGCGGACTTGGGAGGGGGCGGATCTGGAGCGGGACCTGTAGAAATAAAGAGCGGGGCTCGAGGCTTACACCTACCTCAGACCGGAGCAGCAGCAGTAGGCAGTCAGTCTTTGCGTCTTCAAGAGCTGGGTTTGAAAAGTGAAAAAAACTAACAGTGACATCACAGGAAATGTGTAAACTGATTGGTTGGTAAGTAACAGCTGTTTATTGCCTGTACCTTAAAAAAATCAGAGAAAAAAAGTTATTTTTTCTTAAAACCCTCAAATAGCTACCTTGTAAGTGATAAGGTTAGTACTACTAAGGTTTTTTAATTAATGTAATTTATTAATAATTACAAATTAGAATATTGCTGTTTGGATAGAGCATAAGGCTGTGAGTTATGTATGAGGGATTTCACTGATTAAGGGAAAGAGGTACTCTTTGCAGTTATTCTTTTCTTTTCTGCCTTTTTGGCCTCCATGGGACAGGGGAAGAAGCTGATCGGGAAGTAACTGGTAAGTTATTCCACTTACTACACCAGCAATAATTAGTTTGTAAAGCTAAGTAATGGCAGGGCAGCTCGGCCAAGCGGAATGTGTCTCCTGTGGCATGTGGGAAGTCATGAACACACCATGTGTCCTAGGTAAATACATCTGCAGGAAGTGTCACTGGCTGCAGAAGCTTGAGCTCCAGGTTTTGGAACTCGAGCGGCTGCTGGAGTCACTGTGGCGCATCCGCGAAGCAGAGAACTACGTGGATAGCATGTTTCAGGAGGTAGTCACCCCGGAGCTTAAGAGAGCACAGGCAGAGAGGAACTGGGTGGCTGCCAGACAGACAAGAAGGTCAAGACAGGTTGTGAAGGAGACCCCGGTGGGCATCCCACTTTCTAACTGGTATTCAGTTCTGAGTACTGATGGTAGAGAGGGTTCCTCTGGAGAGTGCAGCGGGAGTCATGACCAGAGCACCATGGGTAGCTCAGCTGTGCATGGAGGGAACAAAAAGGGCAGGCGAGCAGCAGTGATAGGGGATTCTATAGTTAGGGGAACAGATAGGCACTCTGTGGTCGCAGACGTGATTCCAGGATGGTATGTTGCCTCCCTGGTGCAAGAGTCATGGATATCAACGAGTGGCCACAGAACATTCTGGAGGGCAAGGGTGTATAGCCAGAGATCGTAGTCCACATTGGCACCAACAATATAGGAAGAAAGAGGGATGAAGTCCTGCAGGCTGACTTTAGGGAGTTAGGAACGAGATTAGCAAGAAGGACCTCAAAGTTAGTTGTTGTTGTTGCAGCCATAGTCCCAGAGGACCATAGACATCTCTATCCATTAGAGAGAGAGAGTTGGTGATATATAGCTTGAGGGTCACCACTCCTCAAGCTTGGGGAAGGTGAGGAGGCAGGCCTCCATGAACTACCACAGCCATTATGGGGATTGAACCCACACTTTTGGCATCTTTCTGTATCACACTCTAGCTGTCTAAACAACTGAGTCAACCAACCCCCCTTCAAAGATAGTAATCTCCGGATTACTCCCAAGGCCACGTGCTAATGAGTATAGAAATAGGAAAATACACCAGATGAATGCGTGGCTGGAGAGGCGGTGCAGGACAGAAGCCTTCAGATTTCTGGGGCATTGGGACTGGTTCTGGGGAAGGTGGGACCTGTACAAGCCGGACGGTCTACACCTATACAGGACTGGGACAAGTATCCTTGCAGGAAGGTTTGCTAGTGCTGTTGGGGATGGTTTAATCTAGTTTGGCAGGAGGATGGGAACCTGAGCGCAGTCTTAGATAGGACAATTTCAGGGCAGGGAACAGGAGGCAGAAAATTAGTGACTGACTGAAAGAAAGAAGAAGCAAAAGTTAAAAAGTGTGCGATGCAGGAATTTGGCAATGTTAAAGGGGATTTATTTAAATGCAAAGAGTATAGTAAATAAAGCCGATGAGCTGAGGGCACAGATTGACACATGGCAAAATGATATCATTGCTCTAACAGAAACTTGGCTTAAAGAGGGACAAGAATGGCAGCTCAGCTTCCCTGGATATAGAGTTTTCAGGCGGGATAGAGAGGGAGATAAAAAAGGGAAGGGGTGTAGCATTATTAGTTAAGGAATCAATAACAGTTTTTAGAAGGAATGATATGCTAAATGAATCATCAAATGAGACAATATGGGTGGAGCTCAGAAATAAAAAAGGGGCAGCCACACTACTAGGAGTGTACTACAGACACCCAAATAGTGAGAGGGAGGCAGAAGAACAAATATGTAGGCAAATTTATGAGTGCAAACACTATAGGGCAATAATAGTTGAGGATTTCAACTACCCCAACATCAACTGGGATACAAACAGTGTGAAGGGGGCAAAATTCTTGAACTGCATTCAAGAGAAGTTTTTTAGCCAACACATAACAAGCCCAATGAGAGGGGGCACAATTCTGGATTTTGTCTTCAGTAATGAAGCTGGGCAAGTGGATGAAGTAACAGTGGGTAACCATTTTGGACATTGTGACCATAATACTGTTAGTTTTAGCATAAATCGCCAGAGCCGGATGGATAGTATCCCAGGTTGTTAAAAGAAGCCCGGGAGGCAATAACAGATGCGCTGAGGATCATCTTCAAATCCTCACTAGATACAGGAGAGGTACCAGACGATTGGAAGTCTACGAACGCTGTACCATTGTTCAAAAAGGGTGCGATGGATAGGCCAAATAATTATAGGCTGGTCAATATGATTTCGGTGGTGGGTAAATTGGTAGAATCTGTTCTGAGGGACAGGATAAATTGCCACTTAGAAAGGCACGGATTAATCAGGGATAATCAGCATGGATTTGTTAGGGGTAGGTCATGTCTTACTAACTTAATTGAGTTTTTTGAGGAAGTAACAAGGAGGATTGATGAGGGCAGTGCAGTGGATGTGGTGTACATGGATTTTAGTAAGGCATATGATAAGGTTCTGCATGGCAGACTGATCAGTAAAATGAAAGCCCATGGGATAAAGGGGAATGTGGCAGGTTGGATCCAGAATTGGCTCAGGGACAGGAAACAAACGGCAGTAGTCGACGGATGTTTTTGCAAATGGAAAGCGGTTTCCAGTGGCGTTCCACAGGGCTCAGTGTTGGGTCCCTTGTTGTTTGTGGTATAAAGAAATGACATAGCTGCTAGACTGGGTATGCGGCAGGTGACAACGGAACCAACAAGAGGGAAAAACATACTTGACCTCGTCCTCACCAATCTGCCTGCCGCAGATGCATCTGTCCATGACAGTATTGGTAGGAGTGACCACCGCACAGTCCTTGTGGAGACGAAGTCCCATCTTCATATTGAGGATACTCCCCATTGTGTTTTGTGGCACTACCACCATGCTAAATGGGATAGATTTTGAACAGATCTAGCAATGCAAAACTGGACATCAATGAGACACTGTGGGTCATCAGCAGCAGCAGAATTATACTCAACCACAATCTGTAACCTCATGGCCCGGCATATCTCCCCCTCTACCATTACCATCAAGCCAGGAGACCAACCCTGGTTCAATGAAGAGTGCAGAAGGGCATGCCAGGAGCAGCACCAGGCATACCTCAAAATGAGGTGTCGACCTGGTGAGGCTCCAACCCAGGACTACTTGCATGCCAAACTGTGTAAGCGGCATGCGATAGACAGAGCTAAGGAATCTCATAACCAACGGATCAGATCTAAGCTCTGCAGTCCTGCCACATCCAGCCATGAATGGTGGTGGACAATTAAACAACGAACTGGAGGAGGTGGCTCCACAAATTTCCCCAACCTTAATGATGGGGGAGCCCAGCACATCAGTGCAAAAGATAAGGCTGAAGCATTTGCAACAATCTTCAGCCAGAAGTGCCGAGGTGATGATCCAACTTGGCCCCCTCCTGAAGTCCCCAGCATCACAGATGCCAGACTTCAGCCAATTCGATTCATCCCGCGTGATATCAAGAAATGACTGAAGGCACTAGATACTGCAAAAGCTATGGGCCCTGACAATATTCCGGCAATAGTACTGAAGACCTGTGCTCCAGAACTTGCCGTGCCCGAGCCAAGCTGTTCCAGTACAGCTACAACACTGGCATCTACCCGGCAATGTGGAAAATTGCCCAGGTATGTCCTGCACACAAAAAGTAGGACAGGTCTAACCCAGCCAATTACCACTCCATCAGTCTACTCTCAATCATCAGTAAAGTGATGGAAGGTGTCATCAACAGTGCTATCAAGCGGCACTTGCTTAGCAATAACCTGCTCAGTGACGCTCAGTTTGGGTTCCGCCAGGGTCACTCAGCTCCTGACCACATCACAGCTTTGGTTCAAACATGGACAAAAGAGCTGAACTCAAGAGGTGAGGTGAGAGTGACTGCCCTTGACATCAAGGCAGCATTTGACCGAGTATAGCATTAAGGAGCCCCAGCAAAACTGGAATCAATGGGAATTGGGGGAAAACTCTCCACTGGTTGGAGGCATACCTAGCGCAAAGGAAGATGATTTTAGTTGTTGAACTTCAGTCATCTGAGCTCCAGGACATCACTGCAGGAGTTCCTCAGGTTAGTATCCTAGACCCAACCATCTTCAGCTGCTTCATCAATGACCTACCTTCAACCATAAGGTCAGAAGTGGGGATGTTCGCTGATGATTGCACAATGTTCAGCACCATTCGTGACTCCTCAGATACTGAAGCAGTCCCTGTAGAAATGCAGCAAGACCTGGACAATATTCAGGCTTAGGCTGATAAGTGGCAAGTAACATTGGCACCACACTAGTGCCAGGCAATGACCATCTCCAACAAGAGAGAATCTAACCATCTCCCCTTGACATTCAATGGCATTACAATCGCTGAATCCCCCATTATCAACATTCTGGGGGTTACTATTGACCAGAAACTGAACTGGAGTAGCCATATAAATACTGTGGCTACAAGAGCAGGTCAGAGGCTAGGAATTCTGCAGTGAGTAACTCACCTCCTGACTCCCCAAACTCTGTCCACCATCTACAAGGCACAAGTCAGGAGTGTGATGGAATACTCTCCACTTGTGTGGTTGGGTGCAGCTCCAACAACACTCATGAAGCTCGATACTAGAAACAGGAGTAGGTCATTCAGCCCCTTAAACCTGTTCTGCCATGTATTTAGAACATGGCTGATCTAGAGCTTAACTCCATCTATCCACTTCAGTTCCAGGACAAAGCAGCACACTTGATTGGCACCCCATCTACAAACATTCACTCCCTCCACCACCAATGCACAGTGGCAGCAGTGTGCACCATCTACAAGATGCGCTGCAGCAATGTACCAAGGCACCTTCCAAACCTGCGACCTCTACCACGTAGAAGGACAAGGGCAGCAAATGCATGGGATCACCACCACCTGCAAATTCCCTGCCAAGCCACACACCATCCTGACTTGGAACTATACTGCTGTTTCTTCACTGTTGCTGGGTCAAAATCCTGGAACTCCCTTCCTACAGCACTGTGGGTGTATCTACCCCATATGGACTGCAGCGGTTCAAGAAGGCAGCTCACCACCACCTTCTCAAGGGCAATCAGGGATGAGCAATAAATGATGGCCTAGCCAGTGATGCCCACATCCCATGAATGAATAAAAAAATATTTCTATTAATGATTTGGACTTCAATATGGGAGGCATGTTTGGGAAATTTGCTGATGACACAAAAATTGACCCTGTAGTTGATAGTGAAGAGGATAGCCGTAGACTCCAGAGTTATATCAATGGTTTGGTTGAGTGGGCGGAAAAGTTCCAAATAGAATTCAATCCAGAGAAGTGTGAGGTAATGCATCTGGGGAGGGAAAATAAAGTGAGAGAATACACAATAAACGGGAGGATATTGAGAGGGGTAGAAGAAGTGAGAGACCTTGGAGTGCATGTCCACAGGTCCCTGAAGGCAGCAGGTAGATAGAGCAGTGAAGAAGTCATACAGAATGCTTTCCTTTATTGGTTGAGGTATAGAATACAAAAGCAGGGATGTAATGCTGGAACTGTATAAAATGCTGGTTAGACCACAGCTGGAGTATTGTGTACAGTTCCGGTCACCACATTACAGAAAGGACATAATTGCTCTGGAGGGAGTACAGAGGAGATTTACAAGATTGTTGCCAGGGTTTGCAAGTTGCAGCTATGAGGCAAGATTGGATAGGCTAGGGTTGTTTTCCTTAGAACAGAATAGGCTGAGGGGTGACTTAATTGAGGTGTACAAAATTATGAGGGGCCTAGATAGAGAAGACAGGAAGGACCTGTTTCCCCTAGCAGAGAGGTCAATTACCAGGGGGCACAGATTTAAGGTGATTGGTAGAAGGATTAGAGGGGACATGAAAAAAAACTTTTTCACCCAGAGGGTGATGGGTGTCTAGAATTTGCTGCCAGGAATGGTGGTAGAGGCAGAAACCCTCAATTCTTTTAAAAGGTGCCTGGACATGCACCTGAAGTGCTGTAACCTGCAAAACTATGGACCAGGTGCGGGAAGGTGGGATTAGATTGGACAGCTTGTTTTCTCAGCTGGCAGAGTCATGCCAGGCTGAATGGCCTCCTCTGTGCTGTAATTTTTCGATGGTTCTATGGTTCTAAGACAGGAGTATGATGGAAGCCTCTCCACTTGTCTGGATGAATACAGCTCCAACAACACTCAAGATGCTCAACACTATCCAGGACAAAACAGCATGCTTGATTGGCACTTTTTCTACCACCTTCAATATTCACTTGCTCCACCACCGATGTACAGTAGCAGCTGTGTGTACCATGTACAAGATGCACTATAGCAACTCGCCATGGCTCCTTCGACAGCACCTTCCAGACCCCTGACATCTACCATCTCGAAGGAGAAGGACAGCAAACGCATGGGAACACCACCACCTGCAAGATCCCCTCTAAGCCACATGCCATTCTAACTTGGAACTGTGGCCAGAATTAATGCCACCCCAGAGAGCGGGACGGTGACAAGGGGGTGGCGTAAAATGGAGCGGGAGGCTCCAGGAGGCCTTCCCGAGCTGATCCCGCCTCCGCCGCCACTTTATGTAGGGCAGCGGGGGCGATAAACGGCCCTTCGCCCACCTCCACACGGATTTTACGCTGTAGTCCCAACAGTGGCCACCACTCCCAGTGACGCTGCTGGGACTAAGAACTGCCGGCCCGCTGATTGGCCAGCAGCTCAATGAGGCAGGACTTCCTCCCTCAAGCAGGTGGAAGTTCCGTCTCGGAACAAGTAAAGGCCGGGTACCTGTAAAATTCGGAACAGATCCCCAGGCAAGGCGAAAGCGGGTTCGCTACCGACTTTTCAGTCAGTGGCCAGCTCCCATCTGCCCAACATAAAATCCCGGCCTATATCATTGTTCTTTCACTGTCACTGGGTCAAAATCCTGGAACTCCCTTCCTAATAGCACTGTGGGTATACCTACCCCACATAAACTGCAGTGGTTCAAGAAGTCGACTCATCACCACCTTCTCAAGGGCAATTAGGGATGGGCAATAAATGCTGGTCCAGCCTATATCCTGTGAAAGAATTTAAAAAGCAGACCTGGAGTGGAATTTGAACCCACAACCTTCTGACTCAGCAGGAAAACTGCTACTAACCGAATCACAAAAAGGTGAAGAATGTATCATATTCTAAAAATTCCACTCCTCTTTTTGATGCTAAGCACAGTCTGAATTGTGATTCCCATTGAAGAGGTAATATTAATAAAGCCAAGGCACAATTCAGCAGTGTAATGGAATACTCTCCACTTGCCTGCATGGGTACAGTTCTGACAACATTCAAGAAGCTCAATGCCATCCAGGACAAAGCAGCCCACTTGATTGGCACCCCATCCACCACCTTCGACATTCACTGCCTTCACCACTGACGTTCAGTGGCAGCAGTGTGTTCCATCTACAAGATGCACTGCTGCAACTCACGAAGGCGCCTTTGACAACACCTTCCAAACCCATGACCTCTACCACCCAGAAGGACAGGGCAGCAAATGCATGAGAGCACCACCACCTGCAAGTTCTCCTCCAAGCTTCACACCATCCTGACATGGAACTATATCGCCATTCCTTCACTATCACTGGGTCAAAATTTTGGAACTCCATTCCTAACAGCACTGTTGGTGTGCCTACAACCCCAAGGACTGCAGTGGTTCAAGAAGGCAGCTCACCACCACCTTCTCAAGGGCAATTAGAAAAAGGTAATAAATGCTAGCCTAGCCAGCAAAGCCCACCTCCCAGGAACGAATATAAAAATGCACTCAACTATTAACAAAATTCATATATATAGCAATGAAAAATAAAAGCACTGCAATGAGAGATTTATCACTTGCAATCGATTAAGCTGCTTATGGTCTGAGGCCCATTTTCTGTTAAGCCTTGAGCCTTCAGGTTAAGGAGCATACTATAAACATGCTGTCTGTTATACAGGCCATAATTTATTATTCGTTCTTGAGATGTGAGCATCACATTTATTGCCCATCCCTAAATGCCATTGAGCAGATTGTGGTGAGCTGCCTTCTTGAACCACTGCAATCCATGTGGTGTAGGTACACTCATAGTGCTGCTAGGGAGGGGGTTCCAGGATTTTCACCCAGTGACAGTGAAGGAACGGCGATATAGATCCAAGTCAGGATGGTGCGTGGCTTGGAGGGGACTTTGCAGGTGGTGATGTTCCCATGCATTTGCTGTCCTTCTCCTTCTAGATGGTAGAGGTCGCGGGTTTGGAAGGTGCTGTCGAAGGATCCTTGGCAAGTTGCTGAAATATTCCATCATACCTCTGAACTTGTGCCTTGTAGATGGTAGACAGTCTTTGGGGAGGTAGGAGATGAGTTACTGCAGAATTGCCAGCCTCTGTTCTGCTTTTGTCACTGCAGTATTTATATGGCTGATACAGTTAAGTTTCTGATAATTGGTATGGTATACACTGCTTCCACTGTGTGCCAGTGGTTGAGGGAGTTAATGTTAGGGTGATACATGGGGTGGTCAAGCGGGCTGATTTGTCCTGAATGGTGTTGAGCTTCTCGAGTGTTGTTGGAGCTGCACTCATTCGGGTAAGTGGAGCATATTCCATCATACTTCTGAACTTGTGCCTTGAAGATGGTGGACAGTCTTTGGGGAGTTAGGAGATGAGTTACTCACTGCAGAATTGCCAGCCTCTGTTCTGCTTTTGTCACTACAGTATTTTTATGGCTGGTACAGTTAAGTTTCTGATAATTGGTAACCCCCAATGCTGATGATGGGGAACTCAGCAATGGTAATGCCTTTGAACGTCAAGGGGAGATGGTTAAATTTTCTCTTGCTGGAGATGGTCATTGCCTGGCACTTGTGTGCATGAATGTTACTTGTCACTTATCAGCCCAAGTATGAATATTGTCTCGGTCTTGCCGCATGTGAGCATGGACTGTTTCAGTATCTGAGGTGTTGCTTGTGGTGCGGAACACTCTGCAAATGTCAGTGATCGTCCCCACTTCTGGCCTTAAGTTGGAGGGAAGCTCATTGATGAAGCAGCCGAAGATGGTTGGGTCTAGGAAACTACCCAGAGGAACTCCTGCAGCGATGTCCTGGGGCTGAGATGATTGGCATCCAACAACCACAAACTTCTTCCTTTGTGCTAGGTATGACTCCAACCAGTGGTGAGCTTTCTGTCTGATTCTCATTGCCTTCAATTTTGCTAGGGTTCATGGACGCCACACTCAATCAAATGCTGCCTTGATTTCAAGTGCAGTCTCTCTTACCTCACCTCTTGAGTTCAGCTCTTTTGTCCATGTTTGGATGAAGGCTGTAATGAGGTCTGGAACTGAGTGGCACTGTTGAACCCAAACTGATAATCGAGAGTAAACTGATGTGGTGGTAATTGACCAGATTGGATTTGTCCTGCCTTTTGTAGACAGGACATACCTGGGCAAGTTTCCAAATTGCCAGGTAGATGCCAGTGCTGTAGCTATACTGGAACAGCTTGGCTAGGGGTGCAGCTAGTTCTGGAGCACAAGTCTTTAGTACTACAGTTGGGATGTTGTCAGAACCCATAGCTTGTGCTGTCTCTAGTGCCTTCAGCCATTTCTTGATATCACATGGAATGAATCGAATTGGCTGAAGACTGGCATCTGTGATGGTGGGGACCTCAGGAGGAGGATGAGATGAATCATCCACTTGGCACTTCTGGCTGAAGATGGTTGCAATTGCTTCAGCCTTTTCTTTTGCACTGATGTGCTGGTCTCCACCTTCATTGAGGATGGGATGGTTTTGCAGCCTCCTCCTCTGGTTAGTTGTTTAATTGTCCACCACCATTTACGACTGTGTGGCAGCTCTGCAGATTTTTGATCTGATCCATCAGTTGTGGGATCACTTTGCTCTGTCTATAGCATGCTGCTTCTGCTGTTCAGCATACAGTTAGTCCTGTGTTGTAACTTCACCAGGTTGGCATCTCATTTTTACGTGTACCTGGTGCTGCTCTTGGCACATTCTCCTACACTCCTCATTAAACCAGGGTCAGTTCCCTGGCTTTTTTGTAATGGTAGAGTGAGGAGTATGCTGGGCTATGAGGGTACAGATCGTAGTTGAATACAATTCTGCTGCTGCTGATTGCCCACAGCGCCTCTTGGATCTCCAGTTTTCAGCTACTTGATCTGTTCTGAGTCTATCCCATTTAGCATGCTGATAGGGCCACACAAAACAATAGAGTGTCCCGTGCAGAGATGAGACCTTGTCTCCAAAAGGAATGCGTGATGCTCACTTCTAACAATACTGACAGATACATCTGTGACAAGTAGATTGGTGAGGATGTGGTCGAGTAGGTTTTGCTTTCTTGTTTCTCTCACCACCTGCCACAAGCCCAGTCTGGCAGATATGTCCTTCAGGACCCGGCCAGCTTGGTCAGTTGTGGTGCTACCGAGCCACTCTTAGTAATGGACATTGAAGTCCCCCACCAAGAGTACATTTTGTGCTCTTGCTGCACTCAGTGTTTCTTGTACGCTCAACATGAAGGAGCACTGATTCATCAGCTGACAGTGGGAGGTAGGTAAATCAGCAGGAAATCTCTTGTCTATGTTTGACCTGATGCCATGAGATTTCATGGGACCTAGAGTCAATGTTGAGCACTCCCAGGGCCACGCCCTCCCAGCTGTATACCATTGTGCTGCCACTTCAGGTCGGTCTCTCCTGTCGGTGGAAAAGGACATACCCAGGATGGTAATGGAAGAGTCTGGGACATTGGCTATGAGATATGATTTGGTGAGTATGACTATGTCAGGGTGTTGCTTGACTAATCTGTGGAACAGCTGTCCCAATTTTGGCACATGTCCGCAGATGTTAGCAAACAAGTCAGGGTGGGAACCGGGCAGACTGTGCCTTTGTTTCCCTTGCCTACATCGTTGCTGTACGGTTCATCCAGTTTGACTATTCTTTGACTTTTCTGTAACGGTAACTTATCTCTCATGGTATGCTGAAAACTTCAAATATGTTGCAGAAATTATTGACATAGTAATTAGCAGAATATTACCTTCTTCAGCATTTTCAAGCTTACACCATATTGTCAAATGGAAGTGTGAAAGAAAATCCCTATGGCTTTCTAGGTCCCAGTTCCGATTGACTATTCTGATCCAACCAGCTGTCTCATTTCAGCAGCCTGTGATTCTGGCTCCGATAATTCTGAGCCATCTGTTTACAGCTTCAATTCCGCTAGAACTCGCATTACTATTAGTAGATGAGAAGGATAAATATTGCATCATTGGCACTTATGATTGAAATTACTGGCAATCGAAAATGTTGGTTAAATGCATTTTAATGCTCTTTCTCAGCTTTTTTAAAAATCTCAATCTTTGGCAACCTTTGCAGCCATCTAAATTTCAGTTTACAGTTTGATGAATTGTCCTCATGAATAAAATATCACAGTATACAGAAACTATTTGGTTGATATTCAGAAGCACACATTTCTTCAGTACCATTTAGGTGATGTTTTATATGGAGTGAAATGGTAAAATTATCTTGATTGCATTAATGTGAAAATCTATGCTGAGGAACATAGTTTCAAAGTACCTCATAACTGCTGGTGCTTGGGATTGCTCTCTCTTCAGTGTTCTCCCTTTCCTTTCTAAAGATATGGATCTACGGTGGTGGCAGCCCTTTGGTTCCTGAACCAAGTGCCTTCACATGTAAGCCTGATCATAGGTCACAGACTTGAAACATTAACTTTGTTTCTCTCTCCACAGATGCTGCCAGATCTGCTGAGTATTTCCAGCACTTTTTGTTTTTGTTTCAGATTTCCAACATCTGCAGTATTTTGCTTTTATTATGTTATTGTCATCACATGTAAGCCTGGATGATGTTTCTTGGCAGGTTACTTTACCATAGTTGACTCCATGTGAAAAAAACCTTCTGAGTATGTGCAGCTCAGTATTATACTAGATGATATGAAGGGTTTTGACAGAGTAAGTAAGGAGAATCACTAGCAATGAACATCAATTTAAGACAATTGGCAAAAGAACCAGAGGCAAGATGAGGACAAATACATTTTACACAGTGAGTTGTTACGTTTTTCTTAAAAGGGTGCTGGAAGCAGATTCAGTAGTAACTTCCAAAAGGGAGTTTGATCTATATTTGAGAGGGAAAAAATTGCAGATCTATGGGGAGAGCGCATTGGTGTGTGTTCTTTTGCCTTTTGGATGTCTCTTTCAAAATGCCAGCACAGGCACAATATGCTTAATGGCCTCACCGTGTGCTGTAAGTTTGTATGAATCTATGATGAGTAATACTGGGGTTACTAGCGCATGCTAGTTTGAGATTTTTAATATTAATTTTTCTGTAATAAAGTCACATCTTTCCCCTTCTTCATTGCTGATGACCATGGGTTACATTTTTGTCTTTCATCCTCCCACTTTAAAGTTTCACATGCTTGGAAGTGATAACTGAGATTTATGTGTTCAGACTATCAGTCGCCCTCATGTTTTTCTGTTTATTCACATTGGACTATGAATTTGGCCTGCGCCCAAATTCCTGATATATATTCATTGTGCTGAATTTTATAAGCCCTCTAGGAACAGGCAAGGAGGTGGGCAAGGGGGGTGAGGGGTGGCCGTAAAATAGTAAGGGAAGGCAGGGGTACAGTGCCAATCGTCTTCCCGATGCCATTCAATTTTGTCAGGGCAGGGTAGGCCGAGGACGGCCTTCTCTCCCAGAGGCCAATTGACCACTTAAGGGTCTCTTCCTGCCATCACTGGCATTTTACCTGAGGCCGGAGGCCCTCCGCCATGTGGGGAGGCTGCCCAATGACACCAAGCGGCCTCTATGTGGGCAATATGTGGCCCATGGAGGGCCCTAGGTGGTAAAGGCTGTTCCTGTGCCAACACCCACCACCCCTGCCCTCAACAACCACTCCTCCCAACCCATCACCTGCCTGGCTGACCCTGGCGAGCCCGCCCTACCTACCTGCAGTCCAGAGCTCCAGTGCTGCTCCTAGTCCCGGGCCTACTGCAGTCCTAGCAGTGACCAATGCTCCCCTTGGCACTGCTGGGACTGTTGAGCTGCTGGCCCTCTGTTGACCGGCAGCTCTGGGAGGTAGTTTCCCGTAAAAGGATGGGGACCCCAGCGCTCGGCAGTTAACTGCCTGAGTGATGTAAAATGCAGCTCGGGTCCCCAAAATGGTTGAGGCGGTGTCCCAACGGAAGTGTTTATCGGTCCTGATGTCAGGGCCTCTGCCACCTGCATAAAATCCAGCCCACCATGTGCTTAGTGTGATCGACAAAAATCGTTCCCCTTGGGCTACCACATCCAGACCGTATTGAAGCTAAAAATGCAGTTTATTTTTGGAAACTGTAGGGATTGCAGGTTCAATTAATTTTGGCAGTAAATGAGAAATCAAAACTGAGCAACGAGGAAACAATTTAGGTTGAATCAGTCTTAACTTATCCATTTAATGTATATTACGTACTGTACGTCCAGGTGACAAAGAGATCTAGGGTTCCCTTTCAGCCTTCACCTGGTCTTACTGTAACAGGGTTAAAATTTTAAACACATCGTGTTTTTAGCTCCCCCTTGGTGAATCCTTGTTCACTGCTTTCCAATTATAAGACAAAGAAACCAGCACAACAGGCTTTCTCAGGTTTAAAGAAGAAATGTGAAATTTTATTAAACTTAATTTGCTTAACACCTATGGATACACGACGTGCCCACGCCAGCATGCATACACAATACACACATGCAGATAGGGACAGAAAAGAGCAGAAGAAAAAATAAAGTGGAAAAGTTTGAGGCAATATCTGAAGAGGGTTATTGTTGCTGGTCTTCGAGTTCACTGTAGAGTCCTTGATTGTGGGTAGAAGTTCCTTTTTTTCTGGGGCCCAGTATTCTTCTCAAACCTTGTTCACTGTAGGATACTTTTCTCTCTTGGAGTTCATGTGTCTTTAGTGGATTCAGAGGCTTGTGAGAAAGAGATGGGAGCAGGCTGACAGGAGAGACTGTGGCAAGCCAGCGAGGAGAGATCTTCTCAGGAGCATTCTACTTTTCTGACCAAACTGTTTGTACAAATTCAAAAAGCTCAGGTTGCCCAGAAGGTTAGTCATTTGACCAGCTGGTTTGATCATGTCCATTTGTGTATCTGGCCATCTTAGCAGTCAACCTGGAATGGAAGCTCCCCCACCTTCAAAATCTGGTGATCAAAAGTCCATTGTGGGTTGAATGTGTCAGGGAATGGTCCTTTGTCCGTTCCAAGCACTGTCTATTAATAGGCAAATATCTTTCCAGCCAAGAGTCCATTGTGGGTTGAATGTGTCAGGGAATGGCTACTTTGTCCTTCCAAACACTTTCTGTTAATATGCAAATGTATTTCCAGCCAAGATCTGGCAATTTTTTAAAGCAAGTCCTTTCTTCACTTCAACAACAGTTTGAAATTTAATGTCCATGTGGCGAAATTAATATGCTTCATGCTTGGCAGGTGGGCATGACAATATCTGGGGGGGGAAAATCAAGAATATATGGGCCAATTTCCACCTGGCAGCATCATTCCTGATGGCTTAGTGAACATAATATAAAATGCTTCAAGATAATAATTGAGAAGGATGTCAGCATGACAAAGACCAGAGGACTGAATTAGAAAAAAGCTGATTTAGAACTTGACAAAATCAAACAGACACCAAATGAAGTGAAAGAGCAATGGGAAACATTTAAAACAGTGTTCAACATAGTGTAGGAAAAATATATTCTGCTAAAAACTAAAAACAAATAAACACTAATGGGACACAATTGATACACTGGCATCTACCCAGCAATGTGGAAAATTGCCCAGGTATGTCCTGTACACAAAAAGCAGGACAAGTCCAACCCGGCCAATTACCGCCCCATCAGTCTACTCTCAATCATCAGTAAAGTGATGGAAGGTGTCATCAACAGTGTCATGAAGCGGCACTTGCTTAGTAATAACCTGCTCAGTGATGCTCAGTTTGGGTTCCGCCAGGGCCACTCAGCTGCTGACCTCATTACAGCCTTGGTTCAAACATGGACAAAAGAGCTGAACTCAAGAGGTGAGGTGAGAGTGACATCAAGGCAGCATTTGATCGAGTATGGCATCAAGGAGCCCTAGCAAAACTGGAGTCAATGGGAATCAGAGGGAAAACTCTCTGCTGGTTGGAGTCATACCTAGCTCAAAGGAAAATGGCTGTGGTTGTTGGAGGTCAAACATCTGAGCTCCAGGACATCACTGCAGGAGTTCCTCAGGGTAGTGTCCTAGGCCCAACCATCTTCAGCTGCTTCATCAATGACATTCCTTCAATCATAAGGTCAGAAGTGGGGATGTTCGCTGATGATTGCACAATGTTCAGCACCATTCGCGACTTATCAGATACTGAAGCTGTCCGTGTAGCAATGCAGCAAGACCGGGACAATGTCCAGGCTTGGGCTGATAAGTGGCAAGTAATATTTGTGCCACACAAGTGCCAGGCAATGACCATCTCCAACAAGAGAGAATCTAACCATCTCCCCTTGACATTCAATGGCATTACCATCGCTGAATCCCCCACTATCAACATCCTGGGGTTACCATTGACCAGAAACTGAACTGGAGTAACCATATAAATACCATGGCTACAAGAGCAGGTCAGAGGCTAGGAATCCTGCGGCGAGTAACTCACCTCCTGACTCCCCAAAGCCTGTCCACCATCTACAAGGCACAAGTCAGGAGTGTGATGGAATACTCTCCACTTGCCTGGATGGGTGCAGCTCCAACAACACTCAAGAAGCTTGACACCATCCAGAACAAAGCAGCCCACTTGATTGGCACACCATGCGCAAACATTCACTCCCTCCACCACCGACGCACAGTGGCAGCAGTGTGTACCATCTACAAATTGCACTGCAGCAATGCACCAAGGCTCCTTTGACAGCACCTTCCAAACCCGCGACCTCTACCACCTCGAAGGACTAGAGCAGCAGATGCATGGGAACATTACCACCTGCAAGTTCCCGCCCAAGTCACACACCATCCTGACTTGGAACTATATCGCCGTTCCTTCACTGTCGCTGGGTCAAAATCCTGGAACTCCGTTCCTAACAGCACTGTTAGTGTACCTACCTCACATGGACTGCAGCGGTTCAAGAAGGCAGCTCATCACCACCTTCTCAAGGGCAATAAATGCTGGCATAGCCAGTGACGTCCACATGCCATGAATAAATTTTAAAAAAACACAGTTGATAATAAAGACATAAGGGAAAAATTGAGTGTAGGGAAAGAGACATATACTAAGTACATGGATAGCATGGGAGAGCATAACAAAGGAGAATACAAGGATATTAGGAAACAAGTCATTAAAAAAAATTAGGAAAACAAAGAGTAACATAAATAAAAGTAAGATATTCTAATGGCACATAAATAAAAAAGAAAAATCTGGATGGGAATAGGGTCGAAAAAGGATAGACATGATAGGCATAAGCAGCGATATCAAAATGGCAGAAATATTAAATGATTAGAATCACAGGATGGTTACAGCATTGAAGGAGGCCATTCAGCTCTGTCAAATTCCTGTCATCTCCCTGTAAGAGCAATTTAGCTCGTCCCACTCCCCGCCCTTTCCCCGTAGTCCTGTTAACTCTTCAGGTGTTTATTTAATTCCCTTTTGAAAGTCCCGATTGTATCTGCCTCCATCACTTTGTCAGGTAGTGCATTCCAGCTCCTAACCACTCACTGTGTAAAAAAGTTTTACCTCATGTCACTTTTGTTCTTTTGCCAATCACATTAACTCTGTGTCCTTTGGCTCTCAATACTTTTGCCAATGGGAACAGTTTCTATATTTTCTGTCCCTTTATTTTGAACACCTCTGTCAAATCTCCTCTTACTCTTCTCTATGGAGAAGAACCCAGCTTCTCCAATCTATCCATGTAACAGAAGTCCCTCATCCTTGGAGCCATTCCCATGAACCTGTTCTGTACCCTCTCTAAAGCCTTCAGATCCTTCCTAAAGTGCAGTGCCCAGAATTGGACATAATACTCCAGTTGAGGCTGAACCTGTGTTTTATAAAGACTCATCATAACTTCCTTCCCTTTGTACTCTATGCCTCTATTTATAAATCCCAGGATCCCATATGCCTTTTAAGCCACTTTTTCAATCTGCCTTGCTACCTTCAACAATCTGTACACATATACCCCAAGCTCCCTATGTTCCTGAACCCCATTTAGAATTGTGCTGTTTATTTCACATTGTCTTTCCTTGTTCTTCCTGTCAAAAGTACTTCTCACATCTCTGCATGAAATGTTATCTGCCACGTGTTTGCCCATTCCACCAGCCTATCTATGTCCTCTTGAAATCTATCACTATCCTCCTCACAGTTCACAATACTTCCAAGTTTTGTGTCATCTGCAAGTTTTGAAATTGTGCATTACACACCCAAGTCTAGTTCTATATATAAAATATATATATTAAGAAAAGCAGTGATCCTAGTACTGACCCCTAGGGAACCCCAATGTATACTTTGTATCTATGCTGCTACTGTCCCTTTTATTCTACAGACTTCAACTTTGCTGGCAAGTTTATTTTGCAGCACTTTATCAAACAGCTTTCGGAAGGTAATTGACACCATATTAACCGCATTACCAACATCAACCATCCGTTACCTCATTTAAAATTTCAGTCAAGTTTGTCTACCATGATTTGCCTTTAACAAATCTGTGCTGGCTTTCCATAATTAATCCACACTTCTCCAAGTGACCAGATGTCCTGGATTATCATCTCTAAAAGTTTTCCCACCACCTAGATTAAACTGACTGACCTGTAGTTGCTGGGGGTTATCCTTTAACCCATCTTTGCACAAGGGTATAACATTTGCAATTCTCCAGTCCTCTGGCATCATCTAAGAAGGATTGGAAGATTATGGCTAGTACCTCTACAATTTCCACACTTACTTCCCTCAGCATCAACGTAGACCTGCATCTAGTCTGGTGACTAATCAACATTAAGTACAGCCTGCCTTTCTCATACTTCCTCTTTATCAATTTTCAGCCCATCCAGTATCGCAACTACCACCTCTTGCACTATGACTTTGGCAGCAGCTTCTTGCTTTGTAAAGATAAATGCAAAGGACTCACTTAATATCTCAACCATGCCTTCTGCCTCCATTTGTGCATCCTATTTTTGATCCCTAATTGGTCCCACCCCTCTTCTTGTTTCAGTTATATACTCTATATACTTATATGCTTATAAAAGACTTTTGGATTCCCTTTTATGTTACATGCCTATTTCTTTTCATACTCTCTCTTTGCCTCTCTTATTTCATGTTTTACATCCCCTCTCAACATTCTATATTCAGCCTGGTCCTCACTTGTATTATTAACCTGACATCTGTCATATACCCCTTTTTCGGCTTCATCTTACTATCTCTCTTGTCATCCAGGGAGCTCTGGCTTTGGTGGCCCCTCTTTTCCTACTCAAGGGAATGTACCTCAATTACACCTAAACTCCATCCTCTTTAAAGGCAGACCATTGTTTCATTAGTTTTGCCTGCTAGTCTTTGATTCCAATTTACCTGGATCAGATCCATTCTCTCCAATTCAGTATTTTTACTTTAGATTGTCATAGAGTCATTATGGAACAGAAGGTGGCCATTTGGCCCATCGAGCCCATGCCGGCTCTCTGAAAAGCAATGCAGTCAGATTTCACTGCTCTATCCCTCTAGCTCTGCAAGTTTATTTCCATCAACTTCCCATCAAATTTCTTTTTAAAATAAATGATCATTTCCGCTTCCACCACTCTCCTTGACAGCGAGTTCCAGGTCATTACAATTCGCTGCATAAAAAGTTATTTCTCACATCCCGTCTGCATCACTCATTCAAAACCTTAGATCTGTGTCCTCTAGTCCTTGTGCCATCAGCTATTTGGGAACAGCTTTACTTGACTAACTTATCTATGCCTGTCATAGTCTTGTACACCTCTATCAAATCTCCCCTCAATCTCCTTTGCTCCAGAGAGATCAACCCCAACTTCTCCAACCGAACCTTGTTACTAAAATCCCTCATTCTGGATATAACATTTGGATAAATCTCCTCTGCATTCTCTCAATAATCCTCACATCCATCCTGATGTGTGCTGACCAGAACTGGACACAATACTTTATTTGTGGCCTAAACGGAGCTTTCTAGAGATTCAGCATAACTTCTGTGCTTTTGTATTCAGCACCTCTATTTATGAAGCCTAGGATCCCTATGCTTTGCTAATTACTCTCTCAATATGCCCTTCTGCCTTCAAAGATCAATGCATATGAACCCCCAGGAACCCCTGTCCCTGCACTAAAGGCCTGCTACCTGACCCGAACCCGACAGGACCCGACGACATGTGTCGAGTTTGGGTCGGGTTGCACTTCGCTCCAGCATTCGGGCTCGGGTTGGGCTGGGTCGGACACGCTCTATCACAGGTAAGTGGCTCCACTGTTAATTTATTTTTTACACTAGAAAGGTGGTTTTGTTACAGTTATTTTAAGCTTGTGCAGATCAGCAAGAAATTGCATAATGGAAGGTAAGTTTACTTGATGGTCGGGTCGGGTCGGGCGTGGGAAAAAATGGAAGGACTCAGGCCAGGTCGGGCTCGGGCCGGATGTGGTTCTGTTGGGCTCGGGTCGGGTTGGGTTTTTTTGGCAGACCCAAGCAGGCCTTTACCCTGCACACTCTTTAGAATTGTACTATTAAATCTATATTGCCTCTCCCTATCCCATCTGTCAAAATGCATCACCTCACACTTGTCTGTATTAAATTCCATCTTCCAATTGTCTGCCCATTCTGCTATCCTATCTATTTCTTGTTGCATTCAATTGATATCATCCTCACTGTTTGCCAAACCTCCACATTTGGTATTATTGGCATATTTTGAAATTTGACTCGGTATTCCTATGTCTAAGTCATTTATATATATGACCCTTGTGGAACACTACTGTCTACCATGCTCCAGTCTGAAAAACAACCAGTTACCACGACTATAATAAAAGCAAAATACTGCAGATGCTGGAAATCTGAAACAAAAACAAGAAATGCTGGAACCACTCAGCAGGTCTGGCAGCATCTGTGGAAAGAGAAGCAGAGTTAACGTTTCTTCTGTTCCGAAGAAGGGTCACTGACCTGAAACATTAACTCTGCTTCTCTTTCCACAGATGCTGCCAGACCTGCTGAGTGGTTCCAGCATTTCTTGTTTTTGTTTCAGTTACCACGACTCGCTGTTTTTCATCCTTAAGTCAATGTTTTTATCCTTGCTGGCACTGAACCTCTATTTCATGAGCCTCGATGTTATTAACCAGCTTTTTTATGTGGCACTTTACCAAATGCTTTCTTAAAATCCATATAGACACCATCATTGCATTCCCTTCACCAACCTTCTCTTACTTCATCATAAAATTCAATTAGACTAGTCAAGCACAATCTGATTGAAATAAAAAAAGAAAGTGCTAGAAATTCTCAGCAGCATCTGTGGAGAGAGAAGCAGAGTTAACGTTTCAGATCTGTGACCGAACATCAGAACTGGCAAAGGTTAGAAATGTAATAGGTTTTAAGCAAGTAAAGCGGGGGTGGGAGGGGAAAGAGAACAAAAGGAAAGGTGTATGATAGGACAGAGGGCCAGAGAGATTAACTGACAAAGAGGTCATGGGACAAATGCAAAGAGAATGTGCTAATGGTGTGGTGAAAGACAAAGCATTCATGCAGAGAGAATGTCAATGACAGAATAATGAACAGCCCTAGCCAAAAGCACAAACATGAAAAACCCTGTATTAGGCAGACACATGGTAAACAAAGAACAACAAAGAACAAAGAACAGTACAGCACAGGAACAGGCCATTCGGCCCTCCAAGCCTGCGCCGATCTTGGTGCCTGCCTAAACTAAAACCTTCTGCACTTCCGGGGACCGTATCCCTCGATTCCCATCCTATTCATGTATTTGTCAAGATGCCTCTTAAACGTCATTATCGTACCTGCTTCCACAACCTCCTCCGGCAGCAAGTTCCAGGCACTCACCACCCTCTGTGTAAAGAACTTGCCTCGCACATCCCCTCTAAACTTTGCCCCTCTCACCTTAAATGATAAAACAAATGATAAAACAAAATAAAATAAAATAATAATAAAAAGGGGTCAGTCATGCTCTGAAATTATTGAACTCAATGTTCAGTCCGGAAGGCTGTAGAATGCCTAATCGGAAAATGAGGCACTGTTCCTTGAGCTTGCATTGATGCTCACTGGATCACTGCAGCAGGCCAAGGACAGACTTGTGGGCATGAAAGCAGGGCAATGTGTTGAAATGGCAAGCAACCAGAAGCTCGGGGTCATGCTTGTGGACTACTTTAATTTCCTCTGTGTAATATAAATGTGATACCAAAAGGATTCTATCCTTGCCCTTTGCATCACACATCCTCTATGTTTCTTGCATATTCAACAGATAACAATAAACACATTGGGTTGGGTTTTGTGGTCAGTGGTGAAGCCATGGCATTCACCGCTGATCTCAAAGATAACTGCCCATAAAGATCTAGCTATCTCTGTGGCATGGACTTCCTCTTTCTCGAAGGCAACTTAAACCTGCACCAAGCCCAGGCGATTGCCAGGCATCCAGCAGCAGCGATGTGAGCAAACAGGATAAGCAGCCAATCACATTGAAATTTAGTCATAGCAAACCAGGAAATTAAAAGAAATTTTTATTATAATTGGAAAATTTGACTTTCCACAAATATAAAATTAGCTTTTCAGGCCAGTGAGGGTGTTTAGCAGTAACTATGAAGTTAGTATGAGGTTAAAAAGTCAGTTACACCTCATTCAACAAAGTGTAAATTTTTCAAGGGCTTTTACAAGGAGACTAACAGAGTAAACATGGATGTTTTTTTGTCATTTCACTGATCCCTTAGGGATTGCATTCTTGTAATAGTGTAATATGACCTTGACAGCACACATTCTGGAGGAGCATAGAATCACTGACAGCAACTATTGGATTTCTGCATTATTCTGTGAATGTGCAGACTCCAGAATCTGAGCCAGAATAATTGGATTTCTTAACTGTGAGCTTATCACACTATTGGATAAAGAAAAGTGAGTAGAGCAGAAGTTGGATACAGTGCAAAGCTCTTCTTAATATACACCCAGGAACATCTGTCATTGACATTGTGCTTAGAACCGTTCTTCAATTAGAGCACCCCAGTACAGAACATATGATGCTCTACTGCATCAGTATCATTGCTTTATCCTAATTTATCTACCCCTGAGTTTAATCTGACTACTTAAGCACCAAATTAGTGATAGTTGTATATTAAAGAGAAGCTTTGTACTGTGGATCTCCAGCAAAGGAGCCACATTAATTCCAAAATAATTTAGGGCCATAGAACCATAACAGCATACTGTATAAAAGGAGATCATTCAACCCAATGTAACTGGACTGGTTTTTGCTAGAACAATCCTAAATTAATCCCGCTGCCTTTATTTTTCTCATAACCTTGTATCTTCCTCTACTTCACATACATACTCTTCCCTTAAAAGATGCAATAACCTCAATCTTAAAAGATTTACCACCAAAACATTCCACACTGTAATAACTCTCTGGGTAAAGAACTGTCTGCTAACTTCTCTCTTCATGCTCTAAGTGACAATTTTAAATTAAAACAAGAAATGCTGGAACCACGCTGCAGGTCTGGCAGCATCTGTGGAAAGAGAAGCAGAGTTAACGTTTCGGGTTGGTGACCCTTCTTCGGAACTAGTTGACTTTTAGTCATTGACTCCTCAACCAAAGTCTTTCCTTAATCATCCTCCATAATTTGAAATTTCTATTAAATTTCCCATTAGCTTTTTCAGCTCCAGTGGAAATAGTCCTAATGTTTCAAACCTCTGTTCATAACTACAAATTTTCTTCCCAGGCATCATCCCAGTGAATCTATGCTGTATGTTCTTTATGGCTTTACATGTGTTCTGTACTGGGGTGCTCTAATTGTAGCCAAACCATTGACCTGGACACATTTATCATTAACTCTTTGCTCTTTTACTCTGTGGGGAGATGTTCCTGGGTGTACACAACATTGCACTGGTTGCAGCAATTATTGAAAGATTAGGCAGGATAAAGCGCATGCCTGTAAACAAAACACCAAATTTTCATTCATTTTAAATTAAATCCAATGGGTTCCTTTACAGGTGTGTGCTCCAATATTTCCTACATTCAGCTGAACCAGGATGATGGGGCACAAATCCAGGAAACTCTATGGCCGCAACTCACGTGTCTTCAGAACTCCGAATCTCTCTGGACATTTTTAAAAACCTGCTATTGTTTTTTGTTCTACCTATCCCTGCTGGCAGTCTACCCTACAGTTCTATCAGCTCCTCACAAGAAAACTGTGGCCTAAATTTCAGAAACAAAATACAGAAATGTTGGAGGTCAATTATTACTATGTTTTCTATAGGGATCAAAGGATATGGGGGGGAAAGCGGGAACAGATTACTGAGTTGGATGATCAGCCATGATCATAATGAATGGCGGAGTAGGCTTGAAGGGCCGAATGGCCTACTCCTGCTCCTATTTTCTATGTTTTCTATAATCTGTGGAGAGAATAAACATGCCAATGTTTCAACTACAAACATAGAAACATAGAATGATTTACGGCACAGAAGAAAGCCATTTGACCCATCATGTCCATGCCAGCTGAAAGAGAGCTATCCAGCCTAATCCTGCCTCCTTTGTCTGTAGCCTTGTAGTTTATGGCACCTCGAGTGCATATCCAAATGCTTTCTTTTTTAATATGATGAGGGTTTCTGCCTCTGCCACCCTTTCAGGCAGTGAGTTCTGGACCCCTATAACCCTCTGGTAGAAAAAAATTATTCCTCAACGCCCCTCTAATCTTTCTACCAATTACATTATTGACCTCTCTGCTAACTGAAATATGTCCATCCTATCCACTCTATCTAGGCCCCTCATAATGTTATACACCTCAATTAAATCTCCCCTCAGCCTCCTCTGTTCCAAAGAAAACAGCCCCAGCCTATCCAATCTTTACAGAGTTCTCGCATAACCTCCCTGTTCTTATACTCTAGGCCTTAGCCAGTAAAAGAAAGTATCCAGATTGCATTCTTGACCACCTTATCTACCTGTCCTGCTATCTTCAAGGATCTGTGGACATGCACTCCAAGGCCCCTCTGATCCTCTACATTTCTCAGGATCCTACTCTTGGTATCAGCTGTGGCTCAGTTGGTAGCCCTTTGCCTCAGAGTCACAAGGTTGTGGGTTCACAAAAATGAAGGCTGATACTCCAGTGCAGTACTGAGGAAGTGTTGCATAGTTGAAGGTGCTGTTTTTCAGCTAAGATGTTAAACTGAACGCCATCTGTTCTGTCAAGTGGAAATAAAAGATCTCATGCCGCTATTTTGAAGAAGAGCAGGGGAGTTATCCCTGCTGTTCCAGCCAATATTTATCCCTCAAACAACATCAAAAGAACAGATTATCTGATCATTATCACATTGCTGTTTGTGGGAGTTTGCTGTGTGCAAATTGCCTGGTGTGTTTCCTACATTACAACAGTGACTAAACGTCAAAAATACTGTAGTGGTTGCAAAGTGTCTGGTTGTTGTGAAAGATGCTATATAAATGCAAGTCTTTCTTTTTTGTTGTGTATTCCCTTGCCTTGTTTGTCCTCCCAAATGCATTACTTCACAGTTCTCCAAACAGAAATCTGTTTGCTATTTTTCTGCCCACCTGACCAGTCCATTGATACCTTCCTGTAGTCTTCAGCTTTCTTCCTCACCAGCAGCAACACAGCCAATTCTTGTATCATCTACAAACTTCTAATCATACCCCCTACATACCAGTCTAAATCATTGATATATACGACGAACAGTAAGGGACCCAATACTGAGCCCAGCAGAACCTCACTCGAAACAGTCTTCCAGTCACAGCCATTGACCATAACCCTTTGCTTCCTGCCACTGAGCCAAATTTGGATCTAACTTGCCACTTTCCCTTGGATTCCATGAGCTTTTAATTTTCTGACCAGTCTGCCATTTGGGACCTTGCCAAAAGCCTTGCTAAAATCCAGGTAGACTACATCAGATGCGTTCCCTCATCAATCTTCCGTGTTACCTTCATAAAAAATTCAATCAAGTTAGTCAGACATGACCTTGCCTTAGCTGGCTGTCCTTGATTAGTCTGTGCCTTTCTGTCTCTCAGAATTTTTCCAATAATGTACCCACCATTGCGGTTAGTTTGACTAGCCTGAAATTACTCGGACTATCCCTTCCTCCCTTTTTAAACAATGGTACAATGTTATAGTCATAGAGAGTCATAGAGAGATACAGCACTGAAACAGGCCCTTTGGCCCACTGAGTCTGTGCCAACCAACAACCACCCATTTATACTAATCCTACATTAATCCCATATTCCCTACCACATCCCCACAATTCTCCTACCACCTACCTACACTAGGGGCAATTTACCATGGCCAATTTACCTATCAACCTGCAAGTCTTTGGCTGTGCGAGGAAACTGGAGCACCCGGCGGAAATCCACGCAGTCACAGGCAGAACTTGCAAACTCCGCACAGGCAGTACCCAGAACTGAACGCGGGTCGTTGGAGCTGTGAGGCTGCGGTGTCAGTCCACCAGCACCAGGACTGTAGTCAAAGAGGATTGGATAATGATGGTCAGAGCTTCTGCTATTTATTCTCTTGCTTCCCTTAGCAGCCTGGGATATATTGCGTCTGAGTCTGGTGATTTATCCACTTTCAAGGATACTAAACACCTTAATATTTCCTCTCTTATTATGTTACCTCATCCAGTATTTCACATTGCTTTCCTTAACTACTATGTCTGTTTCATCCTTCTCTTTGTGAAAACGGACGCAAAGTATTCATTAAGAACCAGGCCCACTGCTTCTGCATCTGCACATTGATAACATTTCTGGTCTCTATTTGGCCCTATTTTTTCCTTAGTTATCTCTTTCTCTTTAGGTATTTATAAAACACCTTTGAATTTTAGATTTTACTTGATTTCACTTGCCAATATTTTATCTGCTTCTCTTTGCTTTCTTAATTTCCTTTTAAATTTTACCCCTGCACTTTCTATACTAGAGGAGCTTTCTACAGTACTGAGCTTTTGACATCTGACATAAAATTTCTTTTTTTTCCTTATTCTACACTGTATGCTGTTTGACATCCAGCGGGGTCAAGTGTTGGAGTCCCACTCTTTTTCTCTGTGGGAACATATTTGTTCTGAACCCTGTTTAGCCTCTCCTTGAATATCTCCCTCTGCTCTGACTCTGATTTACCTTCTAGTAGATGTTTCCAGTCCACTTTTGCCAAATCACATCTCAGCTTAGTAGAACTGGCCTTTCCCTAATTTAAAACTTTTACTCTTGGCTGATCTCTTTTGCTATAACTACTTTAAATCTAAGTGAATTAACAGCACTATGGATGTACCTACACCCGATAGACTGCAATGGTTCATGAAGGCAGATCACCACCACCTTCTCAAGGGCAATTAGGGATGGGCAACAAATGTTGGCCTTGCCAGCGATGCCCACATCACATGAAATAAATTTTAAAAAATGATCACTATCACCTGCTCAGATTCATTCCCTAAAACTAAGTCCATAATTGTCCCTTCTCATGTTGGGCTTGCTATCTACTGGCTGAAGAAGCTCTCCTAAATGCATTTTAAGAATTCTGCTTCCTCTGCATCTTTTGCACTGAATCGATCCCAGTTAATATTAGTATATTGAAATCCCCTAATGTTACTGCACTTTTGTTTCTGCACCTCGCAGCAATTTGCGTACATAGAATCGTACAGTCACCACGGCACAGAAGGAGGACGTTCTGCTGATTTTTAAAATTTGTTCTGGGGATGTGGACATCGCTAGCTAGGTGAGCATTTGTTGCTCATCCTAGTTGCCATTGAGAAGGTGGTGGTGAGCTGCCTTCTTGAAGCACTGCAGTCCATGTGGGGTAGGTACACCTCGAGTGCTATTAGGAAGGGAGTTCAAGGATTTTGACACAGCAACAGTGCAGGAGCAGCGATATAGTTGCAAGTCAGGATGGTGTGTGGCTTGGAGGGGAACTTGCAGGTGGTGGTGTTCCCATGCATCTGCTGCTCTTGTCCTTCTAGTCGGTAGAGGTCACGGGTTTGGGATGTGCTGTTTAAGGAGATTTGGTGCGTTGCGGCAGTACAACTTGTAGATGGTACACCCTGCTGCCATTGTGCGTTGGTGGTGGAGGGAGTGAATGTTTGAGAATGGGGTGCCAATCAAGAGGGCTGCTTTGTCCTGGATGGTGTCGAGCTTCTTGAGTGTTGTTGGAGCTGCACCCATCCAGACAAGTGGAGAGTATGCCATCACTCCTGATTTGTGCCTTGTAGATGGTGGACAGGCTTTGGGGAGTCAGGAGATGAGTTACTCACCGCAGGATTCCTAGCCTCTGACCTGCTCTTGTAGCCACGGTACTTATATGGCAACTCCAGTTCAGTTTCTGGTCAATGTTAACCCCCAGGATGTTGAAAATGGGGGAATTCAGTGATCGTAATGCCATTGAATGTCATGGGGAGATGGTTAGATTCTCTCTTGTTGGAGATGGTCATTGCCTGGAACTTTTGTGGCATGAATGTTACTTGCCACTTATCAGCCCAAGCCTGATACAGACTACACGGACTGCTTCAGTATATGAGGAGCCGCGAATAGTGTTGAACATTGTGCAATCATCAATGAACATCCCCACTTCTGACCTTATGATTGAAGGTAGGTCATTGATGAAGCTGCTGAAGATGGTTGGGCCCAGCATAATACACTGAGGAACTCCTGCAGTGATGTCCTGGAGCTGAGATGATTGACCTTCAACAACCACAATCATCTTCCTTCGCGTTAGGTACGACACCAGCCCGTGGAGAGTTTTCCCCCTGATTCACATTGACTCCAGTTTTGCTATGGCTTCTTGGTGCCATACTTTGTCAAATGCTGCCTTGATGTCAAGGGCAGTCACTCTCACCTCACCTCTGGAGTTCAACTCTTTGTCCATGTTTGGACCATGGCTCTAATGAAGTCAGGAGTTGAGTGGCCTTGGCGGAACCCAAACTGAGCGTCACTAAGCAGGTTATTGCTAAGCAAATGCCACTTGATAGCACTGTCGACAACCCCTTCCGTCACTTTGCTAATGATTGAGAGTAGACTGATAGAGCAGTAATTGGCGCTGGATTGGATTTTCCTGCTTTTTGTGTGCAGGATATACCTGGGCAATTCTTCACATTGTCGGGTAGATGCCAGTGTTGTAGCTGTACCGGAACAGCTTGGCTAGGGGCATGGCTAGTTATGGAGCACAAACCTTACGTACTATTGCCAGAATGTTGTCAGGGCCTGTAGCCTTTGCAGTATCCAGTGCATTCAGCCATTTCTTGATATCACGTGGAGTAAATCGGATTGGCTGAAGACTGGCATCTGTGATGCTGGGGACCTCAGGGAAGGCTGGGATGGATCATCCACTCAGCACTTCTGGCTGAAGATGGATTAAAATGCTTCAGTCTTTTCTTTTGCACTGATGTGCTGGGCTCCCTCATCATTGGGGATGGGGGATATTTGTGGAGCCTCCTCCTCCAGTTAGTTGTTCCATTGTCCACCATCACTGGATGTGACAGGTCTGCAGACTTTAGATCTGATCGGTTGGTTGTGGAATCGCTTATCTCTGTCTATTGCATGCTGCTTCCACTGTTTGGCTTGCAAGCAGTCCAGTATTGTAGCTTCACCAGACTGACACCTTATTTTTTGGTATGCATGGTGCTGCTCCTGGCATGCCCTCCTGCTCTCTTCGTTGAACCAGGATTGGTCCCCTGGCTTGATTTTAATGGTAGAGTGGGGGATATGCTGGGCCATGAGGTTACAGATTGTGGTTGAATACAATTCTGCTGCTGCTGATGGCCCACAGCGCCTCATGGATGCCCAGTTTTGATTTGCTAGATCTGTTCGAAATCTATCCCATTTAGCACGGTGTTAGTGCCACACAACACAATGGTGGGTACCCACAATGTGAAGATGGGCAGTCACCCATTCCCTCTCTGCCTGCCCACCTTTAAACTGTAGTGTGACCACTCTCGAAAGTGCTATCTACATAGTACTCACAGGGATGCACTGCAGTGACTGCAGCTACTGCTCAAGCTCTGAAACTTGGAGCTGAACATTGTGCAATCATCAGCGAACATCTCCACTTCTGACCTTATGATTGGAGGAAGGTCATTGATGAAGCAGCTGAAGATGGTTGGGCCTAGGACACTATCCTGAAGAACTCCTGCAATGATGTCCTAGAGCTGAGATGATTGACCTCCAACAATCACAATCATCTTCCTTTATGCTAGGTATGACTCCAACCAGCAGAGAGTTTCCCATTGACTCCAGTTTTGCTATGGCTCCTTGATGCCATACTAGGTCAAATGCTGCCTTGATGTCAAGGGCAGTCACTCTCACCTCACCTCTTGAGTTCATCTCTTCTGTTCTTGTTTGAACCAAGGCTGTAATGAGGTCAGGAGCTGAATGGCCCTGGCAGAACCCAAACTGAGTGTCACTGAGCAGATTATTGCTAAGCAAATGCCACTTGATAGCATTGTTGATGACACCTTCCATCACTTTACTGATGATTGAGAGTAGACTGATGGGGCGGTTATTGGCCGGGTTGGACTTGTCCAGTTTTTTTGTGTATAGGACATACCTGGGCAATTTTCCAGGCATGTGCCAGTGTTGTAGCTGTACTGAAACAGCTTGGCTAGGGACGTAGCAAGTTCTAGAGCACAGGTCTTCAGTTCTATTGCCCTAATATTGTCAGGGCCCATAGCCTTTGCAGTATCCAGTGCCTTCAGCTGTTTCTTGATGTCATGTGCAGTGAATCGAATTGGCTGAAGTCTGGCATCTGTGATGCTGCGGACTTCAGGAGGAGGCCGAGATGGATCATCAATTCACACTTCTGGCTGAAGATTGTTGCAAATGCTTCAGCCTTATCTTCTGCACTGATGTGCTGGGCTCCACCATCATTGAAGATGGGGAAATTTGTGGAGCCACCTCCTCAAGTTGTTTAATTGCCCACCACCATTCACAGCTGGACGTGGCATGGCTGCAGAGTTTAGATCTGATCCGTTGGTTATGGGATCGCTTAACTCTGTCTATTGCACGCTGCTTACGCAGTTTGGCATGCAGGTAGTCCTGGGTTGTTACTTCACCAGGTTGACACCTCATTTTGAGGTATACCTGGTGCTGCTC
This sequence comes from Heterodontus francisci, assembly GCF_036365525.1. Lineage (NCBI taxonomy): Eukaryota > Metazoa > Chordata > Chondrichthyes > Heterodontiformes > Heterodontidae > Heterodontus > Heterodontus francisci. Next base: position 110,756,869 of record NC_090376.1, read on the forward strand.
CTGGCATGCCCTCCTGCACTCTTCATTGAACCAAGGTTGGTCTCCTGGCTTGATGGTAATGGTAGAGTGGGGGATATGTCGTGCCATGAGGTTACAGATTGTGGTTGAGTACAATTCTGCTGCTGATGATGGCCCACAGAGCTTCATGGATGCCCAGTTTTGCATTGCTGGATCTGCTCGAAATCTATCCCATTTAGCACAGTGGTAGTGCCACACAACACGTTGGAGGGTATCCTCAATGTGAAAGCAGGACTTTGTCTCCACAAGGACTGTGCGGTGGTGACTCCTACCAATACTGTCATGGACAGATGCATCTGCGGCAGGCAGATTGGTGAGGACGAGGTCAAGTATGTTTTTCCCTCTTGTTGGTTCCTTCACCACCTGCGGCATACCCAATCTAGCAGCTATGTCCTTTAGGACTCGGCCAGCTCTGTCAGCAGTGGTACTGTTGAGCCACTCTTGGTGATGAACATTGAAGTCCCCCATGCAAACTACATTCTGTGCCCTTGCCACCCTCAGTGCTTCTTCCAAGTGGTGTTCAACCTGGAGGAGTTCTGACTCATTAGCTGAGGGAGGGCGGTAGGTAGTAATCAGCAGGATGTTTCCTTGCCCATGTTTGACCTGATGCCATGAGACTTCATAGGTTCTGGAGTCGATGTTGAGGACTCCCAGGGCAACTCCACCTTGACTATATACCATTATGATGCCGCCTCTGCTGGGTCTGTCCTACCGGTGGGCCAGGACGTACCCGGGGCTGGTGATGGTGTCTGGGACATTGTTTGTAAGGTATGATTCCGTGAGCATGACTTTATCAGGCTGCTGCTTGACTAGTCTGTGGGACAGCTCTCCCAACTTTGGCACAAGCCCCCAGATGTTAGTAAGGAGGACTTTGTAGGGTCGACAGGGGTTTGTCGTTTCTGGTCGATACTGGGTGGTCCATCTGGTTTCATTCTTTGTTGACTTCGTAGCAGTTAATACAATTGAGTGGCTTGCTAGGCCATTTCAGAGGGATTTTAAGAGTCAACCACATTGCTGTGGGTCTGGAGTCACACGCAGGCCAGACCAGGTGTGGACAGCAGATTTCTTTCCCTAAAGGACATTAGTCTTTCTACTCTTGTCTTTTTTGGTTGTAGCAGTTGCAGATTTGAGAGTTGCTTTTCAGTAATCTTGGTGAGTTCCTGCAGTGCATCCTATCAATCATTCATATACAGACCATAGTGGACTGGTGGTCGATGACAGATGTTAAATCAAATGGAATTCTCCTACTAAATCGTATGAAGCATTTTGAGTATTGTTGCAGCTGCACATATCCAGATGAGTGTTAAGTATTCCATTACACTCCTAACTTAAACCTTGTATTGAGGGCGGCACTGTGGCGCAGTGGTTAGCACCGCAGCCTCACAGCTCCAGGGACCCGGGTTCGATTCCGGGTACTGCCTGTGTGGAGTTTGCAAGTTCTCCCTGTGTCTGCGTGGGTTTTCTCCGGGTGCTCCGGTTTCCTCCCACAAGCCAAAAGACTTGCAGGTTGATAGGTAAATTGGCCATTATAAATTGTCACTAGTATAGGTAGGTGGTAGGGAAATATAGGGACAGGTGGGGATGTTTGGTAGGAATATGGGATTAGTGTAGGATTAGTATAGATGGGTGGTTGATGTTCGGCACAGACTCGGTGGGCCGAAGGGCCTGTTTCAGTGCTGTATCTCTAATCTAATCTTGTATGTGGTAGAATGGCTTTGAAAGTTCAGGAGTATAGTTAATTCAGTTAAACTTCAATTCAGTGGTGACCCCAGGATGTTGATGATAGGAGATGCTAGTGCTGTTTAATTTCAGGAGGAAGTGGTTGGGCCTTTTCACGTTGAAGATGGTTATTGCCTGGCACTTGTGTTCTGCACATTATCTGCTATTTGTTGACCCAAGCCTGGATGTTATCCAGGCCTTACTGATGACTGGTATGAGCTGCTTCATTATCAGACAATTTGTGAATGGATTTGAACATTATGGAATTGTTAGAAAACTGTGGGCTAGTAGATAACATCCACCAGATAACTTATCTGTCAAGTCTTACCTGGATCATGCCATTGTCAATTTCTATTGGCACTTCTGGAGAGGGGACTAAGCCTCCTGCCAAATCCAGTGGGGTCCTCTTTAAATATCCATATTGGAGTCCAAACAAGTGCCAACTGCAGTTTTACCTCTAGCCTGAGTGTGGATCCACGTTGTCTTCTGTGCCAGGTGAAGGCCTGGAAGAATGGGATTGGAAGCAGAAGCAGCCATTCAAGGCAGGTTTCGTACTTTTCTTTGTGGGGCCATTAAGAACTAGAACAAGACACTCGTGGAAGACTTATAACCAGACTTAACTGAGTGGCAGCTGACAGCCAACTGGCCGTTCAATTTTCCACAGGCTGGCAGCTGCATGTTATTGAGACCTGCAGTTAAAACCATCGTAGCCTCATTCGGCTGCAGGTGGGAAACTGAATTGTGCATTTTCCTGCCAAAAACCCACTGGGAGTTAAAATCAACCATATCAACTATTTTTTTTGTCATTAGGATTGTTATTTAAGAATATGAATTGATATTAATAATCTTTAATGACAACTAAATCTTTAAAATAACTGTGTAAATGTAGTTTCTAATGCCTTGTTTTAAAACACTGCCACTCATTTTACCTACACACCCAATAGCTATAATAGATGAACATATTACTGATATAAAGCAAGCTTTGTCATTTTCCTGCATTGTAATCACCATAAGCATTCATTCAACTGGATATTTCGCCGAGTTCAGTTGCATTCAAGCTGTTCAGCTGAACTGATGCCAAATAAGTGTTTTTTATTGGAGCTGAGAAAATAAAATCAATTGCAAACATTAAAAGCTGCAAAATACATAAATACTTCCATTAGCGTTCAGTCTATATTTTAGAAGCGACTTAAGTGTATCAGAAAGTAGCCTTGTTCTCACTACTCCAAACAGGGCTGCTTCACAAAAGCTGTATAACCAGTAAATAATTATCAACAATGGGAGAGCCAGAATTCAGCCTCTCTTTAATAAATCCCAGATGAAGAGAAAAGCTATAGAATGGATGACGGAATGATTGAAAAGTATAGGAGAGAAGGTGCGACTAATCAATCAGTGGTTTAATGCAAGCAAACCTAGGTTTTAAATCTTTAAGATAGAAGGAAAGAAAGACCGTGGAAGGGAAAGACTCCCTGCTGTTGTGAAAAGATACCTGCCGTGCCACTCCAGTGATTTAATGTGAAGATTTTTAGTTGATGGTCGACAAGCTTCTTTATGTCTGAAATTACACTGCCAAATGTTCGGAAACTTAATTATGAATTGAAGGCTGCATGAAAACCTAAATATTTTTCAACGAAGCGTTGTGCTCAGGAGAGTTATTTTTTTCTGTTTTAATGTTAAATCAGCATGTTGTCACATGAACATTTATTTTTGAAAAATGACCAAATAACTCTTCCACTTGCTCCACATTGCACCAATTAATATTAGTGTGGGCGATATGTAGATAATGGACTTAAGTGACAGGAGATCAGGTAAACCAGGCAAAATACAAAAGCCTGGATATTTTTGTGTGAGTTCTCTTAAATAATTTTAGGAAGGAGTATCTGAAATGTAAGGATAAATTTTATGAATGCATGTTCCCAGCACAGAGCATCTTCCCCTCCTTGCATACAGAGGGAATTTATATATACGATTTTGTATTAATTTATAATAGATGGTAAATTATAGGGGGACTGTAGCTGATATCTAAATGGGCAAGGCATCATGAAGGGGACACAAAGAACGAAAACAACTTGTATTTATGTAAGATCTTTAACATAGTAAAATGTCCCAAGGAGCTCTCTCTCCCTTCTGAAATAAAATAAATCTAGCTAACTTTCAATAGATGGGGCCTCCATAATACATGACAAGGATCTTTTAACACAATAGGTAATACAAGCCTCTCCCCTGCATGTTTTTTCAATTAACTTTCCCCTGCTTTCCTCTTGCAATGAGCGACAGAATCATTGTTAAGTCCTGACAATGTCAGACAGCCAGACAGGTCAGGCAAAAGAGGCAGGTAAGCACTTGGGATGGACCAAATAGAATTTGTAACAAGGATAGCTCAAAGATGATGGAAAGAAGGCATGCAACCCTGACTGGGTTTAAAGAAGTGGGGAAGAGATCAAATGTGGAAGCTCAGATGGTGCTGATTGAAAAAATCATTATTCAGTAGGTAAAAAAAAGATTGCCGTATGTCCAATACGTTATCCATTAGCCAAATGTGGCCTATTGGGAAATCAGATGTGGCTAATTGCATTCCTGATTTGAATTACTGAATCATAGAGTACAGAAGGAGGCCATTCAGCCCATCATGCCTGTGCTTTCCTATTAGCCTTACTTCCTCACTCTTTCCCTATAGTACCTGCAACCCTGAGAAGCAGAGTGATGGGCGAACAAGGCTTAATACGGGACAGGATGCTAGCAGTGGAATTTTGGGTGAAAAATGGTGAAGCTGGTTTCTGTTCCTAATTCTCTGATCCATGCCCCTGTCAAGCAAGACTCAGGAAAGAGTTTCTGACTATTTTTCCCACTGTGTTGGAACAATTTCAAAGAAAATGTTGAAGGGTGATTGCTTTGTTTTCAAGCAAAGGTTAACTGGTGATGGTCTAGTTTTCAGAGTCCCCAGGTGTACCACATGCAGTTTCTGTTTCAGCTGTTTAGTAGAAAGATGAAAACAGCCCACAATGACAAACAACGTGATGCACAGTTAGAGCTGACACAGCTTCAGATTGTGAATAGCCCAGTAACCATAAGATTATTATTAACTTGGCTTGTTGAGATGGGAAATTAAAACAGAGAAAGTCAGAAATACACAGCAAAATTGTCAGCATCTGTTAAAAAAAAAATGTTCTGATGATGGGTCCATATTTTTAATATTATGAATCTGTTTATGAATCCTGGCTGGCCTGTAGTATATTTCTAGTATTTTCTTTCCAATTTCCAGCATTTGCAGTATATTTTTCCTTTTTTTACATACTGCAGTGGCAAAGGCCATTGATGGCTCCTACTCGCCTCCTTCCCCTGCTCCCCCACCCTCCCAGGAATCACCTGAGGGCTGCTGTCGCAATGCATTGGTCCACATCCAACTGCCTGCAGATTCCCAGCATGCGTCCACAGCTCACCAGTCTCATTTACATGAGGCCCAAGGCCAAACCATTCCTCCAAACCAATTTCCAGGCTAGAGCATTTCAGATGCGCATTAAAGGGTATGGTAGCCTAGTGATTATGTTATTAGACTAATAATTCAGAGGCCATGAGTTCCAATCTCACAATTAAAAGCTGCTAGAGTACTGTAAAAGCCTAACTAATTCACGAATGCCTTTCAGGAAAATAGAACCCTTATTCAATCTGGCCTACATGTGACTCCAGTCCCAGTGATGTGGTTGACCCTTAATGTTCTCAGGGAAATCTGAAATGAGCAATAAATATTCCCTTCCCAGTATTGCCCATATCCCAATAACCAAAAAAATGCCTCAAATTCTAAATAATTGCACATTATTGGTGATAGAAACTTCTAAAGTATGGTTTCATTTAATTTCAATGACTGGAAACACAAGGACAGTATGGCAACAATGTTTCAATACATGCAGGTGTTGGGCAATATGAGGCTCCACATTTTCAGTGTAAACTCAGAACACTAACCCATTCTCTCGGATGAGACATTAAGCTGAGGCCCAGTCTGCCCTCTCAGGAGGACATAAAATGGCACTTTTAGAGATACAGCAGGGGTGTTCTCCCAGTACCCTGGCTAATATTAATCCCTCAGCCAATATGACTAAAATCTGAAATAAAAACAGAAAGTGTTGGAAATAATCAGCAGGTCTGGCAGCATCTGTGGAGAGAGAAGCAGAGTTAATGTTTCAGGTCAGTGACCCTTTATCAGAACAGATTAATGGTCATCGCTGTTCAAAAATTACAATAGCGCTGACTTCTTTGTCATTTATTGGCTGTAAAGCACTTTGGGTCATTCTGAAGCCATGAAATGCATGATATAAATCTCGGTCTTTCCTGTAATCCATCAGCCCAGAAGTTGGGCCCCCAGAACGGCGAGCAGGAAGCATGTCACCCACCATATTGGGAAAAGACAAACAAAAGGCATCCTTTACCCGTTCCTGAGCAGATATTAGGCTGTTTGCATATGCAAAGAGCAGGCCTATCGTCTGCTTCACGCACTCACTGCAACATTGGTTTGCGCAGAGGCAGCTGGTACCAACACCCAACAGCTTCAGGGAAGCCAACACTAAAAAACTGTCCACAAAGAAAGGTAAGTTACTTACCTGAAAAACCTCATCCAGATCTGTGCTGCTGTCAGCCCCTCCTGGCCCCATTATCCCCGGCCACCCCAACCTCAAAGCTCTGTCCCTGGACTCTGATCTCCTCCTCCCCTCTACCCCAACCCTGACTCTAGGCATTCCTCCCCCCACCCTGCATTTCCCTGGCCCTGCCCTCCAGGGTCCCTTCTCCCTATCCCTCTTCCTACTTACCCTGACCATCGATTTCACACCCCCCCCAATGACATCCGCATTAATTGTGACCCCCATCACTCCCCAAGACCCATAGTCCTGTCATGAGGCTTGTGATCCCAATCTGAAGTCCCTGATCATCCCTCTCCGAAGCCCACCATTCCACCTCTGACCATTGATCACTTAACTGTGGGTCATTGCTGCATTGGCCCAAACCTCTTACCTGCATGGCCTCCTCTATGTCCATTTTTATAGGAATATTCTGGCTTCATCAAGCCCTACCATTCATGTGCAGGGGAATAACCAAAATTGAGAGTTCGTTTGAATTTCTTGGCCAATATGTTTTGGTGGCAATGTGGTAGAAATGACAGGTGGTGATAACATATGAATGCTTAACACCATCTTTCCTCATCTTGTACCATGTTCATCTTGTAATTTGAGGTAGACTGGGCACTTTTCAGGGCCGAAAATGACTGCCTTAGGCCCGTTCATAAGTTTGCGCGATATACAGCGAGAAATGATCTGATCAGGGTAGCCATTGTCATGCAGGATATCGTTGGTTTGCCCTATTTTAGCATTAAGCTTGCATGGTGAGCAAATGGCTCGGGCCCTATTTATGAGGTTGCCGATAAGGCCAATCTTATAGCGTGTGGAACTGTAAGAATGCCAACATGTGTATTGACCAGTGAAGGTAGATTTGCGGTAGACCATGGTAGAGAACCCCTTAGCAGATTTCTCAATTAGTACGTCAAGGAAAGGGAGCTCATTTGACTGCTCCATTTCAAAGGTGAATTTGAGCACACTAAGACGTGTAAGGAAATTATTGCATGCAGCTGCGGATTCAAATATAGCAAACATATCATCTACATCCTGAGTGCAAGATGAAAAGCTTCGATAACGTGTTTCTATTTTCAGCAATAGTCTATTGTTTTTACCCCTGTCATAAGTTCCCTGCAAATTAGTTCCTCTAAAACTTTCTCACTAGTTGGTGGCCTTCAGAATACACCCAGTCGTGTAATGGTACCTCTACTGTTTCTTAGCTCTAACCAAATAGATTCCATCCATAACCCCTCTCGGATATCCTCTCTCTCCAGCACTGTAAAAATTTCCTTCATAAACACTATCACCCTTCAAAAGGTCTTTTCTTCCCTATCATTCCTGAACACCTTGTATCCAGTGATATTTAGCACCCAGTCCTGCCCTTTATTGAACTGGACTCCCTTTCTTCCACAGCATGATATTCCCATGTGGCTATTTGCATCAGCAATTTACCAACCTTATTTACCACACTCTGTGCATTTGCATACATACATACATTGTAAACCTAATTTAAACCTTTTTGCATTTTCTCTTACTTGTTCCCGTCACTGCCAAAATTCAGTCAGGCCTTCCCGCTCTGCCAATTGAGGTCCTTAACTAGGCAGCTACCCCAATTTAGGGCCTCATCCCCGTGCGGTGGGCGGCCTTGTCACCACAGGGGAAGCACGGCATAAGAAACCGTGTGGGCTGCTTCCCGGCTCCAGGGAAGGGGGTGGGGGGGTGTCCCTCGTTAAAAGGCACTTAGTGCCTGAAGGAGGGACCAGTCATCGGGAAAGGGGAGGCCTGCTGAGAGCCAACCTTTGCCCTTGCTTGTGACCCCCTTTACCACCCCCGAAACCCTCACCCTGTAAGGCCCCTCCTGTTCTGACCTATCTGTCGCCTGGGTCCAGTGTCGCTCCTGGGCCTCCAGTAGGTGCTCCTCTGATTGGCCGGCAGCTCTCCAAGAGTGGGACTTCCAGCGACGGGGTCCTTGATCTTGTGGAAGGCCCGCCACTGTCCACTTGTGCCTGATTGGCACTAGATTTGGCGGGCCCTTCCAGAGAAGAGGCAACGCGGGGTTCTCGGCGTCACTTTTCTCGGATGTCGAGACCCCTGTTGCCAGCATAAAATCCCAACCCATCTGTTCATCTGCTCTCGGCTCCTATTTCTATACTCATTAGCATATGGCAATGGGAGTAATCTGGAGATTACTACTCAAAGGTCCTACTTACTAGTCTCCTTCCTAGCTCCATAAAATCCACCTGCAGGACCTTATCCTTCTTTTTACCTATTTCATTGGTACCAATATGGACCACAACCGTTGGCTGTTCATCCTCCTCCCTCAGGACACTCTGCAGCTGCTCTGTGGCATCCTTGACCCTGGTACCAGGGAGGCAACATACCATCCCGGATTCATGTATGTGAACATAGAAATGCTTGCCTGTTCCTCTAACTTTAGAATCCCCTATGTTGCCACCCTGCACTATTGCATTCCTCATAATCCTCCTGTCCCTCTATACAACTGAGCAACCTCTGGTGCCTTGAACTTGGCACTGGCTGTGCTTTCCAGAAGAACTATCACTCTCACCAGTATTCAGAACTGAATACCAGTTGGACAGCACTCAGAGGACTCCTGCACTACCTTCCCAGTCCTCCTTGACTGTCTGGCAGTCACCCATACCCTCCCTGCCAGCACACCCTTAAGCTGTGGGATGACTACCTCTAGAAATGTGCTATCCATGAAACTCTCAGCCTGCTGTCATTTTGAAGTATTGCTGTTATTATTACAGAAAAGTAAAGAAAGTGATGTATTTTTCAGTGTGTTGTGCAAGAAACTTTTAAAAGTCTCACTTTCTGTGTATGGTATCTCACATTGTGTAGTGTGCTCACATTGCGTAAGGTGTCAGCTCTGGCTGAATGGTCACACTGTGGCCTCTGAATCAGAAGCTTTTGGTCCTAACTCTACTCAGGGACTTCAGCACGTAATTTAGATTAACACTTCAGTGCAGTATTAAGGGAGGACTGTGCTGTCGGAGGTGCTTTCTTTTGGAGGAGATGTTAACCCAAGGCCCTGTGTGCTCTCTCAGGTGGACGCAAAAGATCCAAAGGCACTATTTTAAAGAAGAGCAAGGCAATACTCCCAGTTTCCTGGCAATTATTTATCTCTTAACCAGCATCATTAAAACAAATGATCAGGTCATTATGTCAATGCTGTTTGTGGGACTTTGTGGGCAAATTAGGTGGCCATCCTAAGCTGCTAGCAAAATCATCCTTTTTTATCTGTTCCTTTAAAATTTCTTCAAAAACGTATAACTTCAGATCTCCAGTCAGTGGATTAAAGAAAATTATCATTCAACAATGCAAGTTGGCGTGATATCCTTTAAAACCTTCTTAAGCTCACCTTTTGATCAAGTTTTAAGCACCTTTCCGATGATCATCAAGGGTGAGTCTGTATTCTAACACCATAGATTTTTCATCTGCTTATTTTACTGGACCTAACATCATTAGTTGTGTGCCTGTGATTTCCTGAAATGCTCCTGCTGCAAGTACCATTGGGAGTTTCTGGATTGCCCATCGGCTCTTTTGTTCCTGTCTTCCTCCGCTGTGCATCAATCCTTTTGAGTTAGTTGCTGGAAAATGTGGAGAAACAGCCTTGGTTAATTCATCTATCTGATATTTCCTTTTCTCCTTTTGTAATTATCAGTCCTCAATGGCTCTTCATACAGCACAGTTGAGATTAGGAACTCACATTGTGGAAAATCACTAAATTGAACAGCAAATTGCAGGACCAACTGAGATTGGGATCACAGTTTAGAACCTCATGAAGATTGAACCAAGACTCCAATACCCACGATTGAGTGCACTGACAAAATATTACACTGTTCAAATAATGCATTCTTAATCCAATTAGCATACCAATATTCATTAAACCACTGTTTACATCTAAAGTGATGAGAAACACTTTTTGCTGTGCTAACATTTTGTTATTTTTGTTGTTATTGCAGTCATGAAGCTGCTGAAGGATGGTGCTGACCCCAACACATTGATCTCCTCAGGAGGCTCGCTGCTCCATCTGGTAAGAACACCCATGGTGTGCCACTATTCATTCGGTACTATGTGTTGGGTCAACATATGAGGACAGTTACATGGATACAGATTACTAAAAGCAAAGTTTGGGAAGATGAGGTACAAAACCAAATAGCCTCTTTTACATATATATCTTAAATAAGTGGCAATAATTGGTAGTAATTATTGGAGTTTGGGGTTAAAATTATTTTTCTTTCACTTTTAGCAGTAGATTTTGAAGATGGTTTGTGCTAATTTGGATTTTCGTGCTGGATCTGGATTTGAGTTTCATCCCCAAACACATTTGGGTGTCATAATCATCAGTCTTTATATGGACAATAACTTATCACAAAGATAATTTTGCATAACCGTGACCTCATTATTGAAGCTCCATGTTGTTTTTAAAGCCTTGGAAAATATCCCCTTGTACATAAAGGGTGTAACATATGCAGCAAGCAAAATCCAAAGGATGCTGTCTTTTTAGAAATTTTTGGGACAGAGGCTTTCCATAGTATATCTATAACTGCTGTTGAGCCATGTTCATGAGGAAGCATCTGGAATTAAATCCATAAATTTACTCCCTTTAAAAATATTTCATTCCTATACCAGCATTTTCAGGTTTTCTATGATCACATATATTTAGATAGTGCCTTTAATATAAAAAAGTCCAAGATGCTTCATAAAAGCACAGTAAACAAAATGAATGACCAGAAAGAAAGATATTAGGAGGGGTACCTAAAACCTTGGTAAAAAGCATTAAGCAGAATTTTAAAGGAGAGATGGAAAAGTGGAGGGATTAGGGGGAAAGAATTCCAGAGGGTGGTACCTATGCCGCTGAAGGCACGGCCACCAATGAAAGAATGACGGGAAGCAAAGATGAAATGCATAAGAGGCAGAGTCAGAGGAACACAGCATTTTGGGTGAAGGGAGTTGTAGGTTTGGAGGAGGTTACAGAGTTGGGGAGGGATAAGGTCATGAAGGTATTTAAGTACATAGATGAGAATTTTACACTGGACGCTTTGGGGGACTGGGAATCCATACAGTGCAGTGATACTGGGGTGATAGGTGAGCAGAACTGGTGCAGGATAACATGTAGGCAGAGGAGTTTAGGATAATCTGAAGTTTACAGAGGTTAGAGAATGGGAGGCTAGCTTGGAAACCAGAAGCGCATTAGGATAAACAAGTAAGGAGGTAAACTTTCAAGAAAAAACTTCCTTAATGAAGTAATTAATAAAACCAGTAGTAACCATGGCAGAGATAGTACATTGTTTTTAAAATTTATCAACTGGATTAATGTAAAATACAAATAATAATGAACATTATCAGTTAGACTGTTGTCAAGTTAGCAGGCAAATGTACAAATCTAAGTTTCCTTTGCCAACTATTTTAAGAGACTCATTTAATTTACATAATGATGATAATAATTTTGAGGCTTGAAACTTTGGTAATATTTTGTTGTGCAGAAGGATATGCTGTACAGATCATTATCTATAAAATGAGGGACTCAAGTAAATAAATGCAGAAAACATTATCACTCTCAAACCTAAAAGCTACAACTGTTAATAACCACATTCTAGAAGAGAGTGTGATCATGGTACTCTGAGTCTGACTTTACTTTTGTTTTAATTTGATGCTGGGAATGGATGACACTGCTAAGATAGTATTTATTGCCCATCCCTACTTGCCCTGCCCTGAGGACATTAAAAGTCATCCATGTAGTGTGGATCTGGAGCAACATGTAGGCCAAACCAGGTAGCATGGGCAGATTCCCTTCCCTAAAAGAACATAGTGAATGAATAGGATTTTATGATAATACTTTCATGATCCTTGCAAACGTTTTAAGTTTGGGGATGAAAATAGTTCAGAACCTAGTTTTCAAATCCCTCAATGGCCATGCCCCTCCCCATCTCTGAAATCTTCACCAGCCCCACACACCTCCAAGATCTCTACATTGCTCCAATTTTGACCTCTTGCATGTCTCCTATATTCATCGCTTCACCATTCTTTCAGTTACCTGGGCTCCAAGTTCTGGTATTCCCTCCCTAAACCTCTCTGCCTCTCTACCTCTTTGTCCTCCTTCAAGACACTTCTTAAACCTACCTCTTTGACCAGTCTCATGTCCTAATATCTCTTTATATGGCTTGGTTTCAAATTTTGTTTGATAATGTTCCGAAGTGCCTTGTGACTTTTTACTACAAAGGTGCTATATGAATTCAAGTTTTAATGTTGTTTTAAAGTTTCTGTGATCTGGGCATAGGACCAAACTTCCAGTTCATTCTTTCAATTGAGAAAGAAATGGGAAGACTTCCCAAGGAAATATAACAAGGCAAGTCATAAAAGGTGCTTTCTTGTTGATTGATTCAGATTTATATAAGCTTCATAAGAAACTTGAGGATAAAACATCCCATCAAACACTAATTTTTAGATTAGTGAGATGGAATATTTTTTGTGCCAATCCTACATCAAACTTCTATAACGCAGGGAGATTATGTGGATGGTTTATCTTCACAAGCTTTTTTTGGCAACACTACCTTGAAACATTTTCTTGCCATCACTAACAGCTGTCAGATTCACATTAGAGACAGATGGAGTGTGAAATACTGCCTGGACTCCCAAATCCTATTAATTTAAATTTATATTACAATTGCAAAAGAAACTAAGGCAAGAAATATCTTTGCAATTACTAATCCACAGATCTTGGTCCTTTCTATTTTCATCCCTTTTTCTCTTCTCTTCTAGACTCTGCCATTTCATTACTAATTCTTTTCCTCCCTGCCTGTATCTTTCCAAAACACTCATTCTAGCCTGTCTCTTACATTCTTGACATTGCATTCTCCAGTGTTTCATTATCATTGACCTTTTCCTTCATACTTTACTACAGGCTTGTTCCTATTCATATTGCTACGTTAGGTTCAAATCAGTGCTTCTCCTCTTGGCATTTCATGCTAATTCATAATAAATCGTTTTCCTAACTTGCACCTTCTTTTCTTAACACTGATGCGTTCTATGTCACAATGAGATTCAAAGAAAAAAATGATGTGCCAGTCCCAAGTCTCTCTGTCTATCATTTCCTGATTTGGGTGTGTTAACAATTGCTTTCCTGTTGTATTTTGTTTTGTTACTTTAAACACCAGAGTACACAGACATCAATTGTAACAACAACAGAATCAGATCTTTGCTTTTAATGAGCTCATGTCACGCAATCCAACATAAGTACTCTGCTAAATAATACGACATGACTCCAGTATGCTTATATGATTCTTCATTATTGTGCTCACAATTCACTACAGGAACTTTGGTACCACGCTTCACAATTGCAGCATGACTACAGCAAACAGTTGTTTACTCAAAACCCTGATACCAATTCTACCTTTGATCTCTCTCCAAATCATTCTGATACCATGGTTATATGGTCCATTTCAACTCTTCTATCACTTTATTACTATAAACAGTGACCAAACAACTTATCCCAGCCCCTTAAGACATGGATGAATAACCTTCCTTCAACTAGCCCTCTTCATAAAGCATCCCCTGTTCAGAAGAACTGAAAGCTGCTTTAAGTCATCATCAAGCTGATCCCACAAACAGCCCAAGGCATTGAGGTACATGAGCCGTGTGAACCCACATTCCCACAGTGTGCATGTGAATGATCAAGAAATTGAGAACAATGTTTACTGACAATGTCGCCACTGCCAAGCCCTTCTTACTCCAAATCCATGATTTGGGTGTGCACATACATAAAACACTAAAAACTAGTGGACAGGTACAGAAAACAATTAGAAAAGCTAATGGATGTTCGCCTTTATCTCAAAGGGCTCCAAAAGGGGAGGAAATCATGCTTCAGTTGTACAGAGCCTTAGTCAGACCTTTTCTCAAATACTGCATTCAGTTTTAGTTACTGAACATTGGGAAAGATATATTGACCTCAGAGGGAATGCAGCGGAGATTCACCAGAATAATACTGGACTAAGGGGTTAAATTATGAGGAGTGGTTGCATAGACCTGTCTTGTATTCCCTTGAGTGTAGAAGATTGAGTGGTGATCTAATCTAATGTTAAACAAATTCAAAGAAGAGTAGACAGAGAGAAGCTATTTCCTTCGGTGGGGAATCCAGAACAAGAGGGCATGATCTTAAACCTAGAGCTAGGCTATTTTGGAGAGAATTAAGGAAGCATTTTTTCACACAGAGGCTAGTGCAAATCTGGAATTCTCTTTCTCAGAAGGCAATTGAAATTTTCAAGGCTGAGATTGATAGTTTTTTTAATTAGATATAAGTATCAAGAGACATACAGTATAGGTAGGTAAATGGAGATGAGGTACAGATGAGGTCTATTTGAGTGGTAGAACAGGCTTTAAGGGCTGAATAACCTACTTCAGTTCCTATATAATGGTGCATTTATACAACAGCTACAGATAAGCCATTGCAGTTCGGATTTCAGCCGTGTAATACCTTATTTACATTGCTTGGTTCCTGACTGGTTGGACCTTTGATCATCCTGCAAGTAATCTTGCATGCTTTGATACATGCATCTCCCAACAGCTAGATACTTAGGACTGGGATTTCTTGAAATAGCATGAGCAGCAGGTTAAACCAAAATTTACCCCAAGTGTCAAAGAAAATGTGTAAAACAAGTGGAATTAGCAGAACAATTGGGGCCTGAGAAAAGTGCTTAACATAAGCATATACTTTCTTTATGTCCTGAAAGTGAGAATTTGAAGCCATCAAACCATCATTTGTGAATATTGGGTAAAAATTTAAGAAAATGTATGTTGGAAATTGTTCAATTAATGCAAATCATTCTGATTCCATAATGATGTTTTCAAAGGTATGGAAAAGATATTGTCACTTTCAGTGGGGAGGAGTTTTTTTTGAATTGCTGAAAAAAATAAGCATAAACTCCATATTCTAGGTCCTGTTGCTTTTAAGAGGTTTTGCAGAGTGGGTGAGAAAGGTTGATAAAACTCAGGCATACCAGTTATAACTGGCATAAATGAATAATGCTCAAATCTCTGTGACCTTTTGTGCCAAAAAATGGCATTACGCTGTAGTTTTGGTACAAATTTCCAGGAAATTCTGAGCCTTATTATATTTATCCTATCTTTGTGCAAATGAACACATTTATAAACTCTGCTGAAATTTAGTTAGGGCTGCCTTCCCGCCCAGTTGCCAAATGAGGACCTTAACTAGGTAATTAACTCCCAATTACGGGCTCTTCCCGCAGCAGCTACAATTACCCGTGTGGCGGGTCGCCCTGTTGCCGCATGGGAAGCGCAGTGCTAAAAACCGTCTGGGCTGCTTCTTGGCTCTGGGTTGTGGGGGGGGGGTGGGGGGTAGTGGGCATTGTGGGGGTGGCGGCGTGGTGGAGGGGATGGTCTCTCGTTCAAAAGCACATAGTGCCAACACCCCTCCCACCCTCCCCCGTGACCTTCACTCCGCAAGACTCCCGCTGCCCTGACCTACCTTCAGCCTGATTCAAGCACCGTTCCTCGGTGTCTGGTCGCTGCAGCTACAGCAGCAGCCACCGCTTCCATGATGGCATTGCAGCTGCTGGCCTCTGATTGGCTGGTAGCTCTGCATGGCTGGGACTTCCAGCGACGGGATCCTAAATCTTATGGAAGACCTGCCGCTGTCCAGTTAAGTGCTTGATTTGCACTAAATTCGGCAGGCCTTCTGGAAAAGATATGACGTGAGGATCTCGGCGTTGGTTTTCCCTAGCATTGAGACCCGCTGCCAGCGTAAAATTCCCCCCACAGGATCAAGTTTCCACCTGTTTCCGCTAGTTATATCAATGCAATCTGAGTGGAATTGGTCAAATCAATGCAAAAGGGTGCGAGATTTAAACTGTCAGTGGGTTTGCCCAAAATATTTATGCTTGTGCTTTCTACAGTCCTTCATGCTGATTCAAAAAGCACTTCAACCCACAAAATGGGCTGCATCTCAAAACTGGGAACTATCCCATGTCAAATGTAGTAGGAATGGTGAGTTTCTGTTGATAGCTCCAGTTTGGGAAGAATCGTCAAATTGCGCTGGTTTCTTTTCTGGTGGACAGGCGTTGCAACACTGATTCATTGTAAATTTTGCAGTCAGGATTATGCAATTTCCCAATTGTGCCCAAAGTCAAAGTGTAATTTGTTACAAAATGAACAATTTGGGATGTGGGAACTGAGGAGATTAAAGAGTGACTGTGCAACTTAATGATTCACACTGGTTGGTCAACTGCTGCTGATTAACTATTGAAATCTCACCCCATTGTGAAGTGTATTGGGTTTGTTTCAGGACCATTTGGCTTTCTTGACAATACTGTGGTGATAGGGAGGTAGAATAATAAATAATAAATTGAGCTGCCAGTCATTTGCTTGCTGCCTGGTGTTCTGATAAGGTGAGCACATTGGTTTGCAATAGTAGAATTGATATTTATTTTCTGCTTCAAGAACACCTAAGGTTTAAGGTTTCCAAAGCCAAAACTGGAGTAGAATGCCTGAAACCTTCTTAATAACTGCAATATTTCTTATCTGACACAAATGTACTTCTTTTAATGTCAAACATCATTGGATTTAAATATGCCAACAGAATGAAGAATTTAGTAGGAACATAATTTAATCTATTTTGAAAACCTTTTGCTTTTGCTTCGATATTCCATTGCTTGTCAGGTTATTTCAAATGATCCACTATCTGTTTGATAAGGACGTTTTTCCTGATATGATATTTTAAATTTACATTGCTATTTTTCATTTATGTTCTCAGACCCTACTTTCTTTATCTACTTTGAAGTAAATATCAATACTACTTAAAATTTTATAAACTTCAAATGAGGTCCAATCGTAACCACCTTCTTTTCAGACCATAAAGCAGGATCTGAACTTCTAATTGTACCTCGTCATCCATCCTCTTTACATTTGAGAACTTCTTCGCTGGGTATAGAGATGACATCCTTAACTATGTGCAAGTTTGGAGTCACAAACTGCCACTGACAGAACTATAGGAATAGGATTAAAGTTACTTAGAATGGATCATTCTTGGGAAAACTTGTATTATTATAATCAATGACAAAGAATGTTAAAATGTACCCAACTTAGCCTCCGCCGGGCCTGGTGCGCCACGCCAGGATTTTAAGCTGCCCAGGCTCTTAATTGGCCTCAGACAGGACTTCTGCCCCTTTGAAGCAGGAAGTCCCGCCTCCAAGAGCTGCTGGTCCATCAGTGGGCTGGCAGCTCTCAGTCCCAGCAGCGCCACTAAGAGTGGTGGCCACTGCTGGACTGCACCCAGCCACAGCAGGATCGTGGATGCTGGCCCGGAAAAAAGTAAGTCTCCGGGGCCTCACTGGGGACAATCAGTCGGGCCCCGGCGAGGCAAGGGGGGTCAGTTGAGGGAGTCGGGGGGTGGGGTGGGGAGTGTTGTGCAGTGGGGGTGGTTGGGCCATGGGGGTGCCAAGTTTTACTTGGCGGCCTCCTGGGTGGCCTGAGCTGCCTGCCCGCCTGCCACTGATAAATTACCAGCGGCAACGGGACGAGGCCTTTAAGTGATAGTTAATGGGCCACTTAAGTGCCTTGATTGGCCTGGTGTTGGGATGCTATTTCTTGCTGCCACTTCCCCTTGTAAAATTGCACCGGGACAGGAAAGTGTCGGGAACGGCACCACCCCCGCCTCCTACTCAATTTTACAATCCACTGCCTCCTGTGGGGGGGAGGGGGCGCGGGGTGATGTAAAATTCTGGCTATGGGTAAAATAAAGAAATTGATGGAAAAAAATTGACTGTAACTGTATTCTACAGTTACTGCACTGTAGAACAATTACTAATCTGTGCAATCACAAGAACAGCCAGTAGAAATAAATTAGTAACTAATCTGAAAGTAGTTGGTGATCCCTTTAAATAGCGCTGGTCGAGGGGGTTCTTCCTGCAGCATGATGAAAACCAACTCACTGCAGGATATGAACTGTCAAGTTAAATATATTTGCACGTTGGTTCCTCTTTTCTGTTTCGACATAGATACTAACAGTTGTCAGTTTGTGGATGCAAAAGGTCACAAAAACAGTCGGTTGTCAAAGACATAGGTCAGAATTTTCCAGGCCCTTTGGGGATGGATTGGGAGACGGGAAGGCTGGCAAAATGGTGCAGGAATGGGTCAGGGCTGCTTGGCGTCTTCCCATTGCCTTGCCATTTTGCCAGTGGTGGGAAACTTGGCAGATTGGCTACCCACCAGGAGACCAATTAAACCTCTTAAGTAGCTAATTAACGACCACTTTCTGCCTCTGTGTACAGTTTGGCATGTCGGGAGGGCCCAATGACACGTGGGGAGACCGACAGGTAACATTAGGCAGACTCTCAGCAGGCTCCAGGGATGTGGGGAGGGGTCTTTCTTTAAGGGCACTCCACGGCCCACAGAGGGGTCTCCCAGCAGCAGTGGCCACCGTTCTGGCAACATTGCTGCCAGCGCTCTGTGACTAATGCCCCTCTCCCCCACAATCACCCAGGGCCTGCCTTCCTGACCTCGATGCCCACAGCCCCAATTATCCCTCTTCAAGGGCACCAGGCTATTGAGGCACCCTCTCCCTGCATCCTCAGCAATGGTCACCACTGTCAGTGGCACTACCAAGACTGTTGACTGCTGGCCCTCTGATTGAGCTGTCAACTCTTGTGGATGGACTGCCATCTTTAATTAGACAGTGGCCCCGGTGGCAGCCACTTAATTGGCCAGTACTGGCAAAATGATGCCCCAGGTCCTACCGCCTGCCGAAGCGTGGGCGCCTCCCGCCTTCGGCCCTAGCATCAGGAGTTCTACGTCTCCACAAAATCCAGCCCATATAGTACAGAAACAGATCAAATAGAATCATCACAGCAGAAATTATGGGCTAGAACTTTGGCCCATACTTGGTCCGGGATGGGAGGAGGTGAGACGGAAAATTAGCCCTGCCAGCCGGCACACCAGTTTCCTGGCTTCATCTCACATCCAGACCATTTTTGCATAGGTGGGATCAGAGCTGGCAGGGCTACCTGCTGGCACATGGCTCATTAAGAGCCTAATTGAGGCCAATTAAAGGAGGCCAACTGGAATTTTCCAGTCAGCCTTCAGATTCCTGCACTGGTGGGGGCCATATTAGGTTCTGGAGGCAGTCACCCAACTGCAGGCCGAGTGTGCCAGTGCTGCAGGCAGGCCAAGAGGCTCTCCCTGCCTGCCTGGGTGCAGAGGGAAATCCCTGTAGAGGGAAATCCCCCCAATAGTGGTGGCTTGGCTGCTGAATCTATTTTAATGAAAGATTTTAAAAAGTTGGACAGAGGGCATCTTCTATTTGAAGCACTCTCTTTCTTACCTACTTTCCGTTGTAGCCTGCAGCTCCTCTCAAGCTGGAAGGCCTTTAATTGACCCTCCAGTTTCAAGAGCAACCCGCCATCCTTAATTAGATGGAGAACCTGTCTCCATGCCTATGAAGAGGGTGCTTCCATGAAAATCCCAATGAGTGACTATTTCCCCCTCAGGGATGGGTTTGGGACCCGGAAACAGTCCTGACCTCTGTTTTCTGTACCCAGAAGAAAAATCCAGCCCGATGCCTTGCTAAAAACTGAATTCATGAACAATTATATTAAACATCTTGTGTGTTACACATGCATCATGCAAGTGTCACACTTGTACTCTCCATATCACACCTTGCATTCAATTTAATTTTTCTGCATGTAAGTCCAGAGTTTTGATCATGGGAAGAACTCCAGGTACGAATTTGGAAAATGTGAATAAGGTTCCAGTAAAGCATTTTGGAGTATGAGGGGTGTTAATTGTATATTAATTATGTTTAATTGTATTCAGGTGGCAAGCATTAACTGAGGATTCACTTGAGCCCTATGAATCCTCAAAGATGTGAAGTAGATTATCACTGCAGCTCCTTTTGGGGCCATCCCAGATCAGACATACTCCCCATATGATCACACTAACTTAAGGTTGAGAAAGACAGATCTCATAGACAATTGAACAGGTCTGAAGAACTCATTCTAACTCTCCTCAAATGAAAGGAACCAGCTGAGAATATTAACACCCTCCAGATAGCATTTATAACAAGTTTTAGCTAGATTATAACAACCTGGATATCATAAGGTCTGGGGATCTCTCCTCAATAATGTACCTCCCCACTGAAGAGTGTACGGAGATGGGTTCTCGAGATTGAGATGCAGCAGACTATATGAGACAATATATTTTCTAAATTATATAAAAATTTATTAAAGAACTGAACATGCAAATTACATTTGATGGGAAGTCAAGCACAATATTCGTAGTTCTAGGAAAAGAAACTATAATCTTATTTCTAGTAGAGAATCCAAGTTTTAAGTCTAAATATTGTTACAGTAAAATATTTAAGATATCCATCAATATTTAAAGCAGCATTTACCTTTAATCCCTGAGTAGAAAGCTACAGAGTTTGATGAGTTATCTCCATCCCAATCAAGGGGCGAACTATCATCACCGCACTTGTACCTTAACCATGAAAAACGCTGAAGAAAATCCAATGATTCTAAAGATCCACTGTGTGTTTCCAATATTTAAACTGTTTCTAAGCTGCTTAACTTTTTTTTGTGTAAAGGGGGGGGGGGGGGGGGGGGTTACCTCTCCTGCAAGTGGGTTCGCCCCCTTCTATTTCCCAAATAAGGCTGTATACCTGTAAATATCTAGTTAAAATCCACATTGTTTACCTTCTAAGAAAAGGCTGAGTGAGCAGAAAGCTGTGAGCACAGATGTTGATCAACATCCTTAGAACCAGCAGGATACTGAAAGTTGCAAGATGATGCTACACCTCCTAGCCACCCAATTGTGTTTTGAGATTATAACTCAGTTTCCCGGATTCAGTTGACAGGTGATTTAAGTCCATCCATAGAAAACCATGTCTTTCATTGTAAATCTGTACTAACTTAAAATGATTATTTATGAAACTTGCATTATCAGTGCTTTGCTGAGGTGATGATGCTAATGACATTTTGAAGGAGTTCCTGTTTTTCAGAACCTGCCATGGTGTTCTTAGGAAGAGATCATTATGCTGCGTTCTTGACTACGAGGTCATGTTAGAGGCATGCTTATGAAACCTTTTTTGTGTAACTTTTCAGGCAGATCAACCCTGCTTTTAATTTCTTAGTCTCTAATTCATAGGAAAATAACATTTTTTTTTAGCCTTATAACACCTTATTATAGCCAGATTCTTTCACAGCTAAAACTGTGGTTGTAGCATTAGGAGGAGTATGCTTGTAATGTGTAACTCTGTAAATAAATGCAGACGTGTGTAAAGATTGGCTCCAGTTCTATGGTTCACCAACTGGCTTTCGGGAGTATAACAAGATGGCAGAGGGTTGTTGCATAGTTGCCTAAAGGTGAAGGTTGGAAGCTAAGAAAAAAAAATTCGACAGAAAATTACAATCTTAGTAGCCATTGTGAAAAATGGCAGAAAGCAAGTGTAAATTGTCAGAGTATAATTACCCTCTAATGTTCGTGGAGTCTAAACCACATGACCAGTGGAAAAATAAAGTGGAAATGTGGACATGGGTTATGTCCCCATCAGAGCGGAAACAAGGTTTCCTACCAGAAGTAAAATCAGAAGTAAAGTATTTTCTGAGATGGATGCCCGCCATTTGGATAATGATGAAGATTTGGGCCTTCAATTAGAGTTCTTTGATGTAAATTACAGAAACAAAATCTACTTAATGCCTATGAGACATGGTCAGACTTTGATACATTTCAGAAAACAGATGGTCATTCCATGGAAGAACACATCATGGAATTTAAAAGACTGTATAAAAAATTGACAAAATTCAATTTGGGGAAACCCAGGATCAGTACTAGTGTTTAAATTACTGGATTGTACTAAGGTGTTTCATATGGACAGGCTCCTGATTCTCACTAATGTTCGGTTCTTGGAGAGGGAGACTCTGTTGGATCAGATTTGTTGTACTGAAAAAAAATTCTTGGGGAAACAGTCATTTCCTTCAGCCTTTGTTGAACAAGTGGGACATTCCATGGTGACACAAAGAATAGGGGATTCAATGATTGCCAGATTTCAAAATGATCCAGATACTGGATGCAGGCATGAATGTAATGGAAGGGTAAAAGCGAGACAGAAAGAGCATGACAGCACCTTTAGCAGATCGCTCTATTATGGCAGAAGACAGAATTGGAATAGCAATAATGGGCTAATGAATCCCAGGAATGCCCAAGGAACAGTTAATCGGTGCTTCAGGTGTGACTCGAAGTATCATTATGCGATGAACTGCCCAAAGTAGAGAGGCAGAATCCTTAAAATGACACATAACACGTAGAATTCTGAGGAAGAGGATAAAGATAATGATGAATCTGAACAAATCATACTGGTCCTGTGATGAATGTGTTAGTCGCAGACTTGTTCAACTGTGCGGTGCTAAATCTTCTTCAGCATGTGGAACAGATTGGTTAAAATGTTGCCTTGATTCACTAAGTAGTGAGGATTGATGCAAGGTTCTGGAATATAAAAGTACTGCTTACTTTAGGTTTGCTGGAGATCAACCTTTGAGGTCACTAAAGGGAGTTGTCATTTAGTGTAAAATAGCTGGAGTAAGCCATTTTATAAGTGCTGATGTAGTCTCTAGTGAGACACCTATGCTATTAAGTAAACCTTCAATGAAATATGCACAAATGAAACTTGACATGGAGTCAATTGATAAGGCAATTATTTTTGGAAATTCAGTGGATCCAGTCAGGGCATTATTGTATCCCCTTAACAAAACCTTATGCTTCTCATCAGATTTTCAGACAAATGGCATCAATTTATAAGAATTAGAGACAAAAAAACACAAAATGTCTTCAAGTTAAATAGACAATTAGTTGACCCTACTTGTCAAAGGTTAAAAATCCTGCTAAAAGATGCAGGTGTAGTTGGTGAAGCATGTATGAGGCTCATAGAAGAGACTAGAAGTGAGAAATCTGCAAAAATTATTGGAGGATGCCGCCAAGTCCTATTGTAAGCCTTCCATTGGCACGTCACTTTATTGCCATGGATCTAAAGGGATGGGGCAAAGACAAAAATGTTTCCATTCTGCATTTTGTAGACCTGGGGACCAGATTTAGTCTTTCTACAATAGTATTTAGGAAGGACAAAAGGGTTATTATGGACAAAATCATGCAGAAGGAATGGACTTGGGACACCAGTGAAGTTTCTGTCTAATCATGGAAGGGAATTTGCCAATGATGGGTTCAGAGACATGTGTGAAAACATGAACATCATGTTTATGAATACGGCAGCTGAAAGTCCTTTCAGCAATGGAATCTGTGAAAGGTATCATGCGGTGATCGATGAAATGCTGCATAAAATTTTAGCTGATCAACAAGTTGCAAGTTGATAACTATCCTGGCATGGACAGTTCATGCAAACAATTTAATCCAGATGGTTGAAAGATATAGTTCTTATCAATTAGTTCATGGGTAAAATCAAAAATTGCTTTCTACACTGCATGATAGTCCTCAAAAAGGTATTACAATTGGTTCCATTTGTTACTGCACATTTGATTGCTTTACATATAGGCAGACTGGCTTTCATCAAGGCTGAGGTCTCGGGAAAGACTCTCTGAAACAGAATTTAATTCAGGTGAATTGGTATATTATGAAAGAGAGGGTAATAAGGAATGAAAATGCCCCGGTAAGATAGCTGGCCATGATGGTTCATTCCTCATGATTAATCAGAATTAATTACAAAATCTCAGACTCTTAGCAGCCGATGGACGTAAATGAGGCACCTTGTACCTCAAGTAGTGAAGGTCCTCAGGAACAGAATATGGTAGGGCTGGAGAGTGGTAGTGTGAGTGTTCATGACCAATTGCCCAGAGTGAGTACTCAGGTGACATATATTCCAGAGAGGTCCAGTGAAAGGAGGGATGTGACAACTGTGGGAGTTGCCAGAAAAGCTACTGGTGAGTTTAAATATTGGTTCAATATTGAGGATGATGGCCAAGAAGTGAGGTCCATGGACTGGCAGAATAGGGTGAAGAAATGGAGATTAAGAAAGAGTAGTGCAAGTACTGTTGACTATGGTGGATTGGGAAATGTTACTTAAAGGGATGATGGTGGATAGGCAATGGCAAACATTCAAAAAGCACATGGATGAACTGCAACAAGTGTTTATTCCTGTCTGGCACAAAAGTAAAATGGGAAAGGTAGCCAAACCATGGCTTACAAGGGAAATTAGAAATAGCATTAGATCCAAGGAAGAGGCGTACAAATTTGCCAGAAAAAACAACAGACCTGAGGATTGGGAGCAGTTCAGAATTCAGCAAAGGAGGACCAAGGGATTGATTAAGAAGGGGAAAATAGAGTACGAGAGTGAGCTTGCGGGGAACCTAAAAACTGACTAAAAGTTTCAATAGGTATGTGAAGAGAAAAAGATTGGTGAAGACAAATGTAGGTCCCTTACAGTCAGAAACAGGGGAATTTATTATGGGGAAGAAAGAAATGGCTGACCAACTAAATGCATACTTTGGTTCTGGGTCACAAAGGAGGACACAAATATCATACCAGAAATGTTGGGGAACACATGGTTTAGTGAGAGGGAAGAACTGAAGGAAATCAGTATTAGTAAAGAAATGGTGTTGGGGAAATTGATGGAATTGAAGGCCGATAAATCCCCAGGGCCTGATAATCTACATCCCAGAGTAATTAAGGAAGTGGCCCCAGAAATAGTGGATGTATTGGTGGTCATCTTCCAAGATTCTATAGACTCTGGAACAGTTCCTACAGAATGGAGGATAGCTAATGTAACCCCACAATTTAAAAGGGAGGTAGAGAGAAAACAGGGAATTACAGACAAGACAGCCTGACGTTGGTTGTGGGGAGAATTCTAGAGTTCATTATTAAAGATTTTACAGCAGAGCACTTGGAGAACAGTGATAGTATAGAGCCAGCATGGATTTACAAAAGGGAAATCATGCTTGACAAATCTACTAGAATTCTTCAAGGATGTAACTAGTAGAGTTGATGAGGGGGAGTCAGTGGATGTGGTTAATTTGGACTTTCAGAAGGCTTTCAACAAAGTTTAGTTTTAGTTTAGTTTAGAGATACAGCACTGAAACAGGCCCTTCGGCCCACCGAGTCTGTGCCGACCATCAACCACCCATCTATACTAATCCTACACTAATCCCATATTCCTACCACATCCCCACCTGTCCCTATATTTCCCTACCTATACTAGGGGCAATTTATAATGGCCAATTAACCTAGCAACCTGCAAGTCTTTGGCATGTGGGAGGAAACCGGAGCACCCGGAGGAAACCCACGCAGACACAGGGAGAACTTGCAAACTCCACACAGACAGTACCCAGAATTGAACCCGGGTCGCTGGAGCTGTGAGGCTGCGGTGCTACCCACTGCGCCACTGTGCCGCCCTGTCTCACATAAGAGATTAGCGTGTAAAATTAAAGTGCATAGTTTTGTGATGGATAGAAAATTGGTTGGCAGACAAAAACAAAGAGTAGGAATAAACGGATCTTTTTCCAAATGGCAGGCAGTGACCAGTGTGGTTCCGCAGGGATCGATGCTAGGACCCTAGCTATTCACAATATATATTAATGATTTAGATGAAGGAACAAAATGTAATATCTCCAAATTTGCAGATGACACAAAACTGGGTAGGAGGGTGAGTTGTGAGGAGGATGCATAGAGGCTTCAGGGTGATATGGACAAGTTGAGTGAGTGGGCAAATGCATGGCACATGAGGTATAATGTGCATAAGTATGAGGTTATCTACTTTGGGAGAACAAACAGGAAGGCAGATTATTATCTGAACGGCTATAAACTGAGAGAGGGGAATATGCAACGAGACCTGGGTGTTCTCGTACACCAGTCGCTGCAGGTAAGCATGCAGGTGCAACAGGTGGTAAAAAAGGCAAATGGTATTTTGGCCTTCATAGCAAGAGGATTCGAGTACAGGAGCAGGGATGTCTTGCTGCAATTATACAAGGCCTTGGTGAGGCCACACCTGGAATATTGTGTGCAGCTTTGGTCCCCTTAGCTGGGGGAGCATGTTCTTGCTATAGATTGAGTGCAGTGAAGGTTTACCAGACTGATTCCTGGGATGGCAGGACTGACATATGAGGAGAGATTGAGTCGGTTAGGATTATATTCGCTGAAGTTATAGAGTCAAAGAGAGATACAGCACCAAACCAGGCCCTTCGGCCCACTGAGTCCACACTGACCATCAACCACCCATTTCTACTAACCCTACATTAATCCCACCTACACTAGGGGCAATTTTTACAATGGCCAATTTATCTATCAACCCACAAGTCTTTGGCCTGTAGGAGGAAACTGGAGCACCCAGAGGAAACCCACACAATGACAGGGAGAACTTGCAAACTCCGCACAAGCAGTACCCAGAACCAAACCCAGGTCACTGGAGCTGTGAGGCTGCAGTGCTAACCACTGCGCCACTCAGAAGAGTGAGGGGGATCTCATAGATACCTATAAAATTCTAACAGGACTTGACAGGGTAGATGAAGGAAGGATGTTCCCGATGGTGGGGGAGTCCAGAACCAGGGGTCATAGTCTCAGGATATGGGGTAAAGCTTTCAGAACTGAGATGAGGAGAAATTTCTTCACCCAGAGAGTGATGAGCCCGTGGAATTCTCTACCACAGAAAGCAGTTGAGGCCAAAACATTGTATGTTTTCAAGAAGGAGTTAGATATAGCTCTTGGGGTGAAAGGGATCAAAGGATATGGGGGAAAGCGGGAACAGGTTACTGAGTTGGATGATCAGCCATGATCATATTAAATGGTGGAGCAGGCTCGAAGGGCCAAATGGCCCACTCCTGCTCCTATTTTCTATGTTTCTACTGATAGTGGGTCTGGAAGTAATTCTTACATCAAAAAACAATCAAGTGCTGGAAAAGACCCTCTGATATTGCTAAAGGGCAATCTCGCAGTGGTCGGCCCGACAGACATGAAAGTACAGTAGAGGCCTCAACTAGAATAGATCAGTCAATAAAGTAAAGGCGTCTGAACAGTCTCTGAACAGAACGAGAAGCAGAAGTCCTCATGTGAATTTTAGGTCGCTGCCAATAAACTTGAGGATAAACTAATATCAGAGATAAAACAAAGGGGATTAGATAGAGAGAGCTCAGATTTTATTCTGAGGTACCCAATGTTACGAGCAGGTAGTTATTCTTTTCTTTCTCAATAAATTTGTCTGTTTTTGCAACCACCTGTCCGTAAATAGATTGAATTTCTTTCCCTCCCTTAAACCCTGATCATAAATGACCGCAACAACAACATGGTTGTTGAAGTTAAAAACAAAGAAGTTTTATTTACACACTCTTAAACCCGGGAAGGGATTTAACTTCACCACACATGCTTACAAACATTCAGGGAAAGATTAAAAATATATAAAAAGGCCAGGACATATACTAAATAGAACTATAAATTAACATGAATTTCAGTTAAAAGTAATGTCCATTTATATTATCAAAACAAGTGTCCAAAAATGGGAGATCACTGACTACAAATGCCAAATAGGGGAGGAGCTGTTGGAAATATCTCATCTTACAAATTTCTTCTTTGCACTCTCAAAGGTAAATTGAGGTAGCTTAATTTGGCTGAAGTCACCTTTTTCTTAGGTGGAGAGGAAGCTAGCCGATGGCAAGTTTTCTTGCTATTTTTGCAAATTGTGTCTGTAATTTTCTTCACTGTTTGCCGTCTGTGACTTCATTAATTTTTCTGGCTTCTTGCAGACTGTCTTAGAGAGAGATGTCCAGCTGTAAGCAGCTGGGCTAATCTGCTAACAAAAGGCAGCTGTGGGTTTGAAAACAGGCTGTACCCTCAAACTGATACAGTTTCAAGTCCAGGCAGGTTGGATAAGGGGTTTCCTGGATCCTAAAGCTAGACCCTTTTCAAGTTGCTGTCGCACCTGACCTCTCTCCTCCATTTTGACAATCGGAACATAGAAGTAGAAATTTAAACAGGCTGCATAAAATGGCGGTTGACATTTATACTTAAATGCACAAAACACAATTTACAAATGGGATTCTCATCTATTCGTGACACCAATAAGGGACAACTAGCTTTGTCACATAGGTGAATTAGTACTGAAAAAGTGCTTGTAGTTGGGACTTATAAGGCTAAAGCAAGGTTAGCTGTGAGGGGTTTTGAAGAGCAATTGAATGATGCAGATGTTAGAGTGGACACTGTCACAGGTGGAAAAGTAATCTTCAAAATATTTTAGCTCTTTTGGCCACATATTTATGGGACTGTAGATCAATCAATGTAAAAGCAGCATTTCTGCAGGGTGATAATTTTCTGCAACGAAGGACAATTATGAAAATGAAACAAATGCATCTATGGCCTGAATGATGCTAAAGACAGATCCTGCAATGTATTATTGGTATCATAAATTAAAACTTGCAGGCATCTTCATGATGTATGTTGATGATTTCTTATTGTGTGATACTGCGGAATTTCAGAAAGGTGTTATTAATAAGATTAGAGTGGAATTTAAAATTGAGAATCAGGCTTGTGGAGCTTTTAAATGTATTGGTTTAGATATTAAGCAAAGTAGGTCTGGAATAACTTGAAATTAACAATCCTATTCAGACAGTGTTACTCCTGTCCCAGTTAATCAAGCTAGGTCATCACAGAAAGATGATGTTATATCTAAAGAAGAGACAGGGTAATTACAAAGCTTGATTGGTCAGTTGGGCTGGCTGGGTATTCAGATTAGATCATAGTTTTGATGTTTTGGAGTTAAATACCAGGATGAAACACCCAACAGGGCAAATACAACATTAAAAAAATCTGGACAAATGCATACTTTTAATTTCCCATCCTTGGGTGACCCAAAGAACTTAAAACTAATAATTTTTAGTGAAGCTTCACATGCTAATCTTCCTGATGGCTACTCTAGTACAGCTGCTTTCACAATATTTCTTATGGGGAATATTGTCCTTTAGCTTGGGATGCTAGGAAAATAAAAGCTTTGTTAAAAAAACTTCAGCTGCTGAAACACTGGCTCTTCTGTAGGCAGTGGATATGGGATTCTATTTGTCAAATATTTTAAGTAACGTACTGTACAATGGGCGTAATGAAGATAGGATACCCATTCAATGTTATATAGATAAATTGTTCATTGGGAGATAATGTACACTCTGTGAAAAGTGTAAGTGAGAAAAGGTTATGGTATGGCCTTGCTGGCTTGAAACAAACGATGGAGAGAAAGGAAATCTTTAAAATTAAAGGTGTGGCTGCAAAACATCAACTGTCTGATTGTTTTATACAGAAAAATGCATGTATGATGAAATTGTTATGGTCCTATAGGAGAGGTGTCTGGCAATGTAATGCTTTTTACAGACTATGGAGGCTTTTGATTGAATATGTCTTGAAATTTTGGTTGTGCATATTCACTCTATTGTATCTGTTGATCGTATATTAATTGTGTTTATTTGTATGGGTAGTGGGCATTAACTAGGGATTCACTTGCGTCCTATAAATAGGCACAGACTGAAATAGTGCTGTGTTAGGAGATGTATGCTTCTAATGTGTAACTCTGTAAATAAATATAAAAGTGTGAATAGATTGGCTCCAGTTCTGTCCTTCAGCAATTGGAATAGAACAAGGGACATGAGATGACAGCAGGAGCTAGTGGAGAGAACACTTCCTCTTTCTACTATTCTAATTTCATCCATCCTTGTCACTAGTCATTGTTTGTTGTTCTGAGCCAAAATAATTCTCCCTGCAATGCAATGTCATAAAATTACTCCAATAGTCTTTGCCATGATAGTCATATGTAGTAAAGCATTTTATCTTTGGTAAGAATACCTAAATGTTCAGATGATCAGAATATTCGGCTAGATTATAATGACATTTTTTTTAATGATCACACAGTTGTTGGTCCATTTGTTTATCATATATTAAATGTCTTTTTTTGCAGGCCATTCTTTCAGTAAGTGCCACATCTATGTCTTTGTGTCACATTTTGTTAATAACACCTCTATTTTGATAAATATATCCTTCAACTCAACATGAGCAATGCCATGGGTAAATCTTCTGTTTTCCTTAAATTTACCAACCTGGTGACATATAAAAAGAACTGTAGAAGATGAAAGATAATAACATTTCTAATATGTTACCTTCTCCTTTAAACAGTGTGCTCGATATGACAACATCTTTGCTGCAGAGATTCTAATTGAAAGGGGAGTAAACGTCAATCGGCAAGATGAGGATTTGTGGACTGCACTGCATGTGGCATGTGCTTGTGATAATCCTGATATTGTTCTGCTTCTCATGTTGGTGAGTACATATTACTGACTTCAACAAACTTCGTTAATATTTCAGAGCAATGCATTCAGTGAACCGGTTATAGAGGATGTTTAAGCATAGCTCCAATGCTTCACCTGTGCTGTTTCAAGATGCCCTCCAACTGCCTCATCCCCAGCTTTTCTTTTCCTCCATCTGTGATGAGGTTATTGGATTTCATTCAACAACCTCCCTTCCCAAGTAACATAAATATCAGGGCTCCAAGGGTGTGGATGAATAACTGAATGCCTAAAGGCATAGCAGAACCACACTTTGGTGCTGCGGTGTGCATTCAGCAGTAAATTTTCAATTGGATGCAAAAAAGCAAGACATTTTTTGCCAATTTATTTGCAGAATACAGTGAGATGAAGAAAAAAAAATCATTGTTGTTGAATAATTTCCCACTATGTACATTCTCATCTTTAACACACCTGCCCAAACATTTATCCACTGGGACCCAGTATCAGAAACACCTGCCCAAAGACTCTGGGTGCAAAATTGGGCTCCAGAGCACACGTAGTGTCAAAATGGGAATATGTTTGATGTGGTGTACAAGGAGTTTGATAAAGTGCCACATAATAAGCTTGCCAGCAAAGTTGAAGCTCATGGAATAAAAGGGACAGTGATAGCATGGATACGAAATTGGCTGCGTGACAGGAAACACGAGTACTGGTGAACAGTTGTTTTTAGGAATGGAGGAGGGTATATAATGGGTTTCTCCAAGGATCGGTACTAGGACCACCAACTCCTGATCCGTTAATGACTTGGAATTGAGTGAGCAGGGCAGAATTTCAAAATTTGCAGATGACACAAAACTTGGAAGTATTGTGAACTGTGAGGAGGATTGTGGTGGGTTCAAGAGGACATAGATAGGCGAGTGGAATGGGTGGACACATGGCAGATGAAATTTAATGCAGCAAAGTGTGAAGTGATACATTTTGGTAGGAAAAATGAGGAGAGGCAATATAAAATAAAGGACCCAATTCTAAAGGGGGTGCAGGAACAGAGAGAACTAGGGGTATATGTGCACAATTCGTTGAAGGTGGCAGGGCAGGCTGAGAAAGTGGTTAAAAAGACATACGGAATCCTGGACTTAATAAATAGAGGTATAGAGTACAAAAGCAAGGAGGGTACGATGAACCTTTATAAAACATTGGTTCGGCTTCAACTGGAGTATTGCGTCCAATTCTGGGCACTGCATTTTAGGAAGGATGTGAAGGCATTTGAGAGGGTGCAGAAAAGCTTTATGAGACTAGTTCCAGGCATAAGGGGCTTCAGTTATGTAGATAGATCGGAGAAGTTGGTGTTGTTCTCCTTTGAGAGGAGAAGGTTGAGAGGAGATTTGATAGACATGTTCAAAATCGTGAGGGGTCCAGAGAGTAGATAGAGAGAAATTGTTTCTATTGAGAGGAGAAGGGATGAGATGGAATGATTAAGGTGTTTGGCCAAGAAAAAGGGCAACATGAGGAAAAACATTTTTATGCAGCGAGTGGGTAGGATCTGAGAGTGTGGTGCAGGCAGATTCAATCATGGCTTTCAAAAGGGAATTGGATAAGCACCTGAAGAGAAATAATTTGCAGGGCTACGAGGAAAGATAGTGGATGCATTGGAAGGGTTCCTGCAGACTGGAAAGTAGCAAATGCAACCCCACTACTTAAGAAGGGAGCAAAAGAGAAAACGGAGAACTACAAACCTGTTAGTTTGACATCTGTGGCAGGGAAAATGTTAGAATCTATTTTCAGGATGAGATAACTGAACACTTAGAAAATAATTATAGGATTGGGCAGAGTCAACATGAATTTGTGAAAGGGAAATAATGTTTGACAAACCTTTTGGAGTTTTTTGAGGATGTTACGTGTAGCATAAATAAAGGAGAACCAGTGGATGTGGTGTATTTGGATTTTCAGAAGGCTTTTGATAAGGTCCCACACAGGAGGTTAGTAAACAAAATTAGAGCACATGGGATTGGGAGTAATATACTGCAATGGATTGAGAATTGATAAACCAGAGGGAAAGCAGAGAGTAGGAATAAATGGGTCATTCTCAGGACGGCAGGTTGTTACTAGTGGGGTACAACATGGATCAGTGCTTGGACCACAGCTGTTTACTATCTATATAAATGATTTGGATATGGGGACCAATTGTAATATTTCCAATTTTGCAGATGGCACAAAACAATGAGGGAATGTAAGTTGTGAGGAGGATGCAAGGAGGCTTCAAGGGAAATTGGACAAGCAAAGTGAATGGGCAAGAACATGGCAGATGGAATATAATGTGAATAAGTGTGAATTGATCCACTTTGGTAGTAAAAAACAGAAAGGCAGAGTATTCCTTAAATGGCAGGAATGATGTCCAAAGAGACCTGTCCTTGTTCATGAAGCACTAAAAGCTAGTATGCAGTGCAGCAAGCAATTAAGAAGGTAAATGGTATGTTGTCCTTCATTGTAAGGGGATTTGAGTACAGAAGTAAAGATAGACACACAGAACCATAGAAAAGTTACGGCACTGAAAGAGGCCATTCAGCACATTGTGTTGGCGCCAGCTAAAAAAAAACTCGCAGCTCAACCTAATCCCACCTTCCAGCACCTGGTCCATAGCCTTGAAGGTTATAGCACTTCAGGTGCATGTCCAGGTACCCTTTAAATGAGTTGAGGGCTTCTGCCTCTACAACCGATCCAGGCAGTGAATTCCAGACACCCACCATCCTATGGGTGAAAAAGATTTTCCACATGCCCCCTCTAATCCTTCTACCAATCATCTTAAATCTGTGCCGCCCTGGTACTTGACCTCTCCGCTCGGGAAAACAGGTCCTTCCTGTCTACTCTATCTAGGCCCCTCATAATTTTGTACATCTCAATTAAGTCACCCCTCAACCTCCTCTGTTCAAAAGAAAACAACCCCAGATGATCCAATCATTCCTCATGCCTGCAATTTGCAAGCCCTGGCAACATTCCTGTAAATCTCCTCTGTACTCTTTCCAGAGCAATTATGTCCTTCCTGTGATGTGGTGACCAGAACTGTACGCAATACTCCAGCTGTGGCCTAACCAGCGTTTTATACAGTTCCAGCATTACATCCCTGTTTTTGTATTCTATACCTCAGCCAATAAAGGAAAGCATTCCATATGCCTTCTTTACCACTTTATCTACTTGCCTTCCACCTTCAAGGGCCAGTGGACATGCACCCCAAGGTCTCTCACTTCCTCTACTGCTCTCATTATCTTCCCATTTATTGTGTATTCCCTCACTTTGTTTGCCATCCCAAAATGCATCACCTCCCACTTTTCCAGATTGAATTCCATTTGGTAATTTTCCATCCACTCAATCAAACCAATTATATCATTCTGGGGTCTACAGCTATCCTCTTCACTATCAAGAACATGGCCAATTTTTCTGTTATTTGCAAATTTCCCAATCATGCCTCCCACATTGAAGTGCAAATCATTAATATATACCACAAACTGCAGGAGACCCAACACTGAGTCCTGTGGAATGCCGCTGGAAACTGCCTTCCGTTTGCAAAACATCCGTCGACCATTATCCTTTGTTTCCTGTCACTGAGCCAATTTTGGATCCAACTCGCCACATTCCCTTGCATCACATGGGCGTTTACTTTTCTGACCAGTCTGCCATATGGGACCTTGTCAAATGCCTTACTAAAATCCATGTAGACAGCATCCACTGCACTACCCTCATCAATCCTCCTTGTTACTTCCTCAAAAAATTCAATTACGTTAGTAAGACACGACCTTACTTTAACAAATCCATGCTGACTATCCCTAATTAATCCGTGCCTTTATAAGCGACAATTTATTTTATCTCTCAGAATTGATTCTAATAATTTGATGTATTGCTTCAATTGTATAAAGCTTTGGTGAGACTGCACCTGGAGTATTGTGTACAGTTTTGGTCTCCTTATCTAAAGGAAGGATATACTTGCCATCGAGGGAGTGCAATGGAGGTTCACAAGACTAATCCCTGGGATGGCGGGATTGACTTATGAGGAGAGATTGCAGAAACTGGACCTGTATTCTCTAGAGTTTAGAAGAATGAGAGCTGATTTCATTGAAACTTACAAAATTCTTAAAGGGCGTGACAAGATAGATGTGGATGGGATGTTTCCTCTGGCTGATGAGTCTAGAACAAGGGGACACAGAATCAGAATAAAGGGGCAAGCCATTTAACACTGAGATGAGGAGGAAGTTCTTTACTCAGAGGGTGGTGAATCTGTAAAATTCTCTACCCCAGAGGGCTGTGGAAGCTCAGTCATTGAGCATGTTCAAGACAGAAATTGATTGATTTTTGAATACTAACAACATCAAGGGATATGGGGATAGTGGGGGAAAATGGCGTAGAGGCAGATGATCAGCCATGATCTGTTTGAATGGTGGAGCAGGTCAACGGGCCGAATGGCCTACTCCGACTCCTTTTCCTATAATCCTATGATACAATGAGTGGGACTAGCTGAGTTACTCTTGCAGAGAGCTGGCACAGACGTGCAACCATTTTATGAATTTAGTTACTGCATACTTTCTAATGGCTCAGTTTGATTTTGTAGAAGTGCTTGGTTTGCAGACTTGTTTAAAGTTGGTGAAGTCAACAGGTAGTGATCCTGCATATGGAGAAGGGCCTATAAAACCCAGCTTCAGACTGCACCATCTCGGCATGGGGTGGCAGCAGTCTGGGAAGTCTGGCTGAGAGGCAACAGAGCCAGAACGGCAAAGGCGGGAGCACGAATGCTGTCATCCTGAGAGAGGACAGCAAGTTTCCGCTCCAAGGAGCCACTGCTGCTCCCCCGGGATGCCACCTCAGCAACCCTAGTAATCTGCTGGAGCACAAGTTGCTGGACTGCTGTGAGGCCCTGCTACTCCTCTTTAAGCACTGGTATTCACAGCCATGATGACACCATTCTCAGCCTGGAAGGCACCAAATGGTGATTGCATGACAACAAGCTGAGATTTCATGACTGCAGTCTGATCTTCCATGGCAGCACTCAGACATTCAGTGACTTCTGTTTGTGTTGCAATGGAAGCTGAGACTTTGTGCAATCAGATGCTGCATCATAATCGGTTCCGCAAGTGTTGACATAAGGTCACCACTACTTTCATGGTGGAATGCTAGATTCTAAAAGAGGGAATAGAGGTGTTTTTTAGATCGTGGATGAGCAGCTGTTGTTTGCAATTCCTGTGTCATTTGGGAACTCCAGAACACTTCACATGTGTAGGAAGTGTCTCAAACTGCTTCAGCTCAGGCTCAGGATTTCCAAGCTTCAGGGGCAGCTGGAGTCACTGCGGAGCATCAGGAGCAAGAGAGTTTCCTGAATCCTACTGTCCAGGAGGTGCTCATCGCACAGGCAGTAAGAGTTCAGGATAATAGGTGGGTGGCCATCCGGAGGACTAAAAGGAGGCAGGAACTGCATAAGTCTTTGGGGTGTGTGCCACTCTCAAATAGTACACAGCTTTGGAGATTGCTGAGAGTGACAACACCTTGAAGGAATGCAGTTCAGACTATGGCACCAATGGGCATGGGACTGTAGAGGAGGGAGCAGTAAACTGTCGAAATGTAGTTGTTACAGGAAATTCCATAGTTAGGGGGACAGACAGGCATTTCTGTAACTGTCATCGTGAATCCCAGATGGTGTGTTGCCTCTCTGGAGCCAGGGTAAAGGACATCACAGAGAGGGTGCTGTATATTCTGCAGGGGAAATGGAGTGAGCAAGAATTTGTGGTAAATGTTGGTGCCAACAACATAGCAAGGGCAGGTATTGAGGTCCTACGGTTAGATTTTCAGGAGCTCGAGTGGAAGTTTAAGAGTAGGACCTTATGGGTAGTAATCTTTGAATTACTCCCAGTGCCACGTGCTAGCGAGGGTAGAAATAGGAAGATAGATAGAATCAGTGTGTGGCTTCAGATTTTTGAGACATAGGGACCAGTTCTGGGGCAGAAGACAACTATTCAAAAGCAACAGGTTGCACCTGAACAGGACCAGGACCAGGACCAATGTCCTCACAAGGAGATTCACTGGTGTGATTGGGAAGGGTTTAAACTAAATTGGCAGGGGGTGGGAACCAGCATACAGAAGTAGAAAAGAGGAATAAGATGTATAAAGGAGTGAGAGTATTGGACAGTACTAGGGAGGGGACTGAGAAGGCTACGAGGAATGAAAAGACAGGATTACAATGCATGTATATAAATGCACAAAGTGTGGTGAATAAAGTTGATGAGCTGCAAGCACAAAGAGTAGTATGCGAATATGATGTAGTAGCAATAACAGAAACATGGCTTAAAAATGGTGAGGATTGGGTGCTTAATGTACAAGGATATAAAGTGTGTAGAAAAGATAGAGAAGGAGAAAAGGGAGGTGGGATGGCAGTACTGATTAGGGAAGACATTGTAGTGTTGGAAAGAGGGTATGTCCTTGAGGGGGCAAGAACAGAAAGCATTTGGTTAAAGTTGAGAAGCAAAAAGGGGATGATCATGCTATTAGCGATATTCTACAGACCTCCAAATAGTGAGCGAGAGAGAGATTGAGGAGAAGGGAATCACAGAGATGTGCTAGAACTATACAGTAATGATATCGGGGGACTTAATTACACAAATATTGATTGGGATAATTTTAGACAAGAGGGGAAGGAATTTCTGGAATGTGTTCAGGAGAACTTCCTTGATCAGTATGTTCTTGGCCCAACTCTAAAGGAGGCATTGCTGGATCTGGTGCTGGGAGATGAGGTGGGCCAAGTGGACCAAGTGACTGTGGGGAGCACTTGGGTAAGAGGGATCATTGTATCATAAGGTTTAAACGCATTATGCAGAAAAGCAAGGAATGATATAAGGTAGAATGGCTAGATTGGAAGAAAGCTAATTTCAATGTGATGAGAAGGGATCTAGCCAGAATAAAATGCAACCAAAGACTGACAGGAAAAAACTGTAAAGGAACAATGGGTTATCTTTAAGGAAGAGCTGCTTCAGGTACAGGCTAGGTACATTCCAACAAGCGCAGAAGGCAGGGGAACCAAAAACAGAACTCTTTGGATGACGAGTGAGATAATGATGAAACAAAAAAAGAGGCTGTATGATACACATCAGGTGAATTCTTCAAGTGAGAACCAGGCCAAATACAATAAGTTGAGATGGGAGGTGAAGAGAAAAATAAGCCTGGCAAAGAGAGAATATGAGAATAGAATGGCAGTTAACATAAAAGGGAACCCAAAAATCTTCTACTGGGATATAACAAGTAAGCGGGTAATAAGAGGTGGAGTGTGGCCTATTAGGGGACAAACAGTGTACTATATGCTTGAAGGCACATGGCAAAGGCTAGAATACTTGACTATTTTGTATCAGTGTTTACTAAGGAAGAGGAATCTGCCAAAAGAAGCAGAGAGAATAAAGGCAATGGATAGGGTAAAAATTGAGAGGGAGGAGGTACTGGAAAGGCTGGCTATGCTTAGGGTAGATAAGTCCCCTGCTCTGGATGGCTTACATCCCAGATTGCTAAAGAAAAGTAGGGGTGGAGATAGAGGAAGGGCTTGTCATAATCTTCCAATCTTCCCTAGATATGGGGGAGGTGCCAGACGATGGAAGTGTAGCAAATGTGACACCTTTATTCAAGAAATGGTGTAAGGACAATCCTAGCAACTACAGGTCAGTTAGTTCAACATCATTGGTGGGCAAGGTTTTAGAAACAATAATCAGGGAAAAAAATCAATAGGCACTTGGAGAGGTTTGAGTTAATTGAAGGTTGCCAGCATGGATTTGTAAAAGACAGATCGTGCTTGACTAATCTAATTGAATGGTTTGATGAAGTAACAGAGAAGGTTGATCAAGGGAAAGCAATGGATGTTGTCTATATGGATTTTAAGAAAGTGTTTCATAAAGTACCGCATAAAAGGCTGGTTAACAAAATTGAGGCTCAAGGAATAGTAGAGTCAGTGTCCATTGGATACAAAATTGGCTTATGGACAGAAAACAGCAAGTTGTAGTATATGGTAGTTTTTTAGGCTTTGGGATGGTAGACAGTGGTATTCCTCAATGGTCAGAGCTGGGACCACTGCTTTTTTTGATATATATAAATGACTTGGATCTTGGAATACAGAGTAGAATTTCAAAATTTGTCGATGATACCAAATTTGGAGGAGTGGCAAACAGTGAGGATGATATGAACTGCATGCAACAGGACATAGATAGGCTAGCAGAATGGGCAGACAGGTGTCAGCTTATGCATTTTGGCAGAAGAAATAGGATAAGGCAATACAGACTTAATGGTGCGGTTCTAAAGAGTACATGAACAGAGGGACCTGTGGATTCATGTGCATCGATATTTGAAGGTGGCAGGACATATTGAGAGTGTGGTTAGCAAACATATGGGATCTTGGACTTCATAAATAGAGGAATAGAGTACAAAAGCAGGGAAGTTATGCTGAACCTTTATAAAGCTCTGATTAGGCATCAACTAGAGTATTGTGTCCAATTCTGGTCGCCGCACTTTAGGAAGGATGCAAGGGTGCTTGAGAGGGTGCAGAGGAGATTTACCAGAATGGTTCCAGGGATGGGGGTTTTATTTATGAGGTTAGGTTGGAAAATCTGGGGTTGTTCTGCCTGGAGCAATGGAGATTGAGGAGAGATATGATAGAAATGTACAAGATTATGACAGGCTTAGATAGGTTAGACAAGGAGGAACAGTTCCCATTAACTGATGGTACAAGGACTAGGGGACACAGATTGAAGGTTTTGGGCAAGAGATGCAGGGAGAATCTGAGGAAGAACTTATTTACGCAGCAAGCAGTAATGAACTGGAACTCACTGCCCATGAGGGTAGTGGAAGTGGAGACAATCAACGATTTCAAAAGGAAATTGGATGGGCACTTGAAGGAAATAAACTTGCTGGGCAATGGGGATTGAACAGAGGAGTGGGACTGACTGGATTGCTCTGCGGGGAGCTGGCATGGATTCGATGGGCTGAATGGCCTCCTATATCGTAAATGACTCTATGACTATGAGAGCAGATGGGGCGGCACAGTGGTGCAGTGGTTAGCACTGCAGCCTCACAGCTCCAGCGACCCAGGTTCAATTCTGGTTACTGCCTGTGTGGAGTTTGCAAGTTCTCCCTGTGTCTGCGTGGGTTTCCTCCGGGTGCTCCGGTTTCCTCCCACAAGCCAAAAGACTTGCAGGTTGGTAGGTAAATTGGCCATTATAAATTGCCCTTAGTAGGTGGTAGGGAAATATAGTGACAGGTGGGGATGTGGTAGGAATATGGGATTAGTATATATGGGTGGTTGATGGTCGGCACAGACTCGGTGGGCCGAAGGGCCTGTTTCAGTGCTGTATGACTAAAACTAAAAAAAACTAAAAAAAACTCTGCGTCAAGTTGGAGCTGCATTCCATGTTCCTTGACAATGATACCAGGTTTTCTGGCAGACCTGCCAATGCACCAAGCATGTCTGTGTGCATACCCATCAGCCTTTGTCTGTATGCCGCCCCATTAATGTCCTCATCTAAGTCCTCTGCAGTAGAACTCATGTGCAACCTTGTCCTCTGGGGAGCTGCCATCTGCATTATTCTTTTTCTCTGCCCTGGCTGCAGGCCACTCATGCCCAGTGACTCACCACATGCTGATCACACCTCTACACTACCATCTAAGTATGCGGTGTGCAAGTATCTGAGCTGGTGGCTGCGGGTGTGAGATCGAGTGATGATATTTCTTCATCGGTGTCTTGCTCCACTTGCACGTCACGCACCCACACTATTGCTTGATCAGGTGGCAGTTTTTGGGCATCTGAAAGTATAAAGGCACAATATAGTGTTGGGGTGAGGGAAGGGATTGGGGAAGCAAGAGGTTCATGCTTACACCATCTGAAGCTTGTAACTCAGAAGAGATTGTGGGATGAGGGGGATTTGGGACATCAGAAGGTCGATTAGGTAGGTACATACCATCACCCTCTATGGTTGAAACCCTGCTGCTGGCCATGGCCTCAGTTGCGGCTGCACCAATGATTGCCAGCACCATTTCGTCCATTAGGGTGACAGCATGTGACCATGCCTGTCTCCCACCGGTTAGGTTTTGATGCCTATGGTTTTGAGTCATCTTCTGCAAGAGAGAGGGAAGTGTGTTAGTGATTGTGGCACATTGTGTTCATGTGATGTGCCTGTCATAGTTGAATAATTGGCAGTGTGTGCAAACTGTGAAATGTGGTTATAAGGTTTGTAGCAGTGCTACATTTGTGAGGGTGAGGTGAGGCTATGAATGCGATGTCTGTGTCATGCTTGATAGAGATTGTTGATAGGTGAATGATGGGTGTGTGATGAATGGAGCATTGTATGAGACTTGTAGTTCATTTGTAAGGACATGGCATCTGAAGATGCATTCACTGACTTTGACCACTCGTGTAAGATCGTTAGACTTGTCCCTGCACTGCATCCCGGTTCTTGGAGCTAGATGCTGGCATTGATCGTGATGGCTACCTGCTCCTATTGCCTTCTTAATGTCAGTCTGAAAGGCCTCCTGGCCCCCAGAGGGAAAAGGTCCTTATTATTCCTGGCCATCTCCTGCACCAAGACCTTCTGTGCTGCATCAGAGATCCCTGGAACATGCTGGCTGACCTGTTGCACTATTTCCAATCTTATTTCTGCTCAGGGACTCTTCTGCAACCAGTTTCAGCACCTGCTACAACCAGAATACAGCTCACCTTTAAGGGATTCAGGCTGGCTTTCAGTAGTGCAGGCTGACTTGAAGTGGTGCTAGCCTCACATGAACTTGGGACCCCTGCTGAGGCATGTTGCCACTCAGCAGTACACTTGATGCTGCACTGCACACCATTGTGTGTTGTCTGCATCGCTACAAACAGGCACAGTTTAATTGTGCATCATGATTTCACACCACCCCCACCACCTGTTTTCCGGCCTAATCCAATTTTTTTCCCATCTGTGTCACATGGGTCTGACAGCAAAATTGACTTTAATAAAATTAATGAAGCATAAAGTGAAACCATTTGTATCTCATTAATGAGCCATTGTGCTGCAAGGTTCAAAAGTACATGGGTTTTACTATCACCTGATGGGAAATTCATCAAGATATCAAATAACTGGTCATGAAAAGTAAGCAAATGAAATTGGACAGTAATTGATGCCAAGTATTAACAAGACACAATAGGTCTTCCAACAAGAAATTATTTTAATTTAGGATGAAAAATAGTCTTTGTTATTGATGCACAGCTTTATGATGAAAACAGCTAGTTTTCTAATTTTTTTTTTAACCTATATATATCTTTCTATATATTAGACCAGGACAGTAATGAGGTCCTTTAAATTAGTATTTGTTAATTTTTTTAAACTTTTCTCTCAAAAGAAAGTAATCTATAATATCCCTGTCAGCAGCATTTGTTGTTTGATTAATTTCTTCTGGTCATCTCACTCGACTATATTCACCCATGAATTGGTGTATGAGTATAACATTGAACATGAATGTCGGTGACAATGGGGTAGCATTCTGATATTAGCACTTCCTGGATAGAGCAGACTTGTTGCAAAGGCCCTTTTCCACTTAAGCTTCCACTTTTGCTACTCATTACATACGTGTGTTTATCATCATGTTCATGGAACAGGGTCCCTGTGGGATCTGCCATGCAAAGAAGTGATTTTTGAAACAAGTTAAGAATGTGTTCTTTTTTGTGGCTATCATACTGCAGTCACATATAGTTTATAATTCGTAGGAAGGTGGAAGTTGCAGCTCATGGACCATGAAGCAGGATAAGGACTACAAAAAGGACATTAATTGTAAAGTTTTGCCTATATTAGAGATGGCAAATCACAGCACCGGAAGCACAGTGAACTGAACCATCTTACATTGCATTGATGCTGAGTATTCAGTATCCTTCACTGGCATGAAACTATTTGTTTGCATTTTGCATTCAAAAGCAGAATTTGTTTAACTCTGCAATTTAATTGAAATGTAGCCTTACCAGGTTGTAAACATAGTGGTGAGCAAACTGCAGCAAACACTTTGTTTAAGATTTTCCCTCATGCACTACAAATAAAAGGGCCAATTTTCCAAATTCATGCTCCAAATTAAAGCATTATTTCATATAACTAAAGGGAAGGCTGTAACTATTTTCAGCAGTGGACTATTCC
This sequence comes from Heterodontus francisci, assembly GCF_036365525.1. Lineage (NCBI taxonomy): Eukaryota > Metazoa > Chordata > Chondrichthyes > Heterodontiformes > Heterodontidae > Heterodontus > Heterodontus francisci. Next base: position 110,799,649 of record NC_090376.1, read on the forward strand.
TAAAAGTGTTCATACACATTTACAGATTAGCTGGAGGCTGTGACATAGTGGTAATGTCACTGAAGTACTAATTGAAAGCCCAGGTTAATGATAGGGGTTCGGATCCCACCACGGCAGATGGTGAAATGACCATAAAACCATTGTTGATTGTTGTAAAAACCCATTTGGTTCACTAATGTCCATTAGGGAAGGAAACCTGCTGACCTACATGTGACTCTTAAAAAATGGCCTAGTAAGTCACTCAGTTCAAGGGCAAATTAGGGATGGGCAATAAATACTGGCCGAGCCAGCGATGCCCACAATAATGATTTTAAAAAAAATTACAGATGATATGCTTGAGGTGCTGATCAATACAGTGAAGAAATGTAATGGTACTCAAGGCCACTCATCAGAGCATTGTCATCTGAAATATCTGACAACAGATGTGTGTTATCATTCTCTGCAATATCCAGAGGCAATGTCTATAAACCTTCATGAAAATGCTACCCACAGATTCCTGAAGAAGCTGTCTGCCCCAAGTATGCACAGCACAGAGTGTGACCTGGTGACTCATTATTCCTTTACAGCTCACTCCTCCAAAGGTTTTATATAACCTCAAAGATTTATACATATTTGGCATGCATGACCACACAATAGCACAGCATGCATACAAGATGCAACTTACATGATATTGTAGAATGGTAATAGCACAGAAGGAGGCCAATCAGCCTGCCCTGGCTCTCAGTAAGAGCTATTCAGCTAGTCCTACTTCCCTCTCTTGTGTTGCTGGGTTCTTCACACAAACTTACCAATTACACACTGATGAATGGTAACAAATACTTTGGGTTCATTTTATTGAAGACTCAAAATACTATATACTAGTTACAGGAGAGCTCTATATACACATCTTACTGGGATCAACACAACCCCTACTGCTGTGTCATATGCTGTATGACATCATTTCCTGCAGTGATGATGTACACTCATATTTACATATTGTCATGGGAGTGTTTTTTTTCTGTTAAAAACTAAGGGGGTCTGTATGCATTTAATAACTGAGAGGAGTTTTTTTCTCTCTCTGGGAACAGTGAGTGCGAGCTGCAAGAGAGATGAGGTCACATGCTGTATTGTATCAGTTTGACTGTGTCTAAAACTGGCTGGAACTGGTTTGTTCTGGTAGTCCAGAAGAGCTTCTCTCCCTGAAGGAAGGTTTGTCTCTCTCATTAGAAAATCTACATAGGCCTAGAGGCTGTGTTTCACCTAAAGAGGAAAAAGACCCCTGGAAAGGAATCCTTGCATTGTTGGAGGTAGCAAACTCCTTTTTACTTCCATTCTCTGAGAAGTCTCTGCCTCAGTATTGACTTTCTGTTGCCTTTTATATTTCTGGGAATTCTGGAATTCTCAGGAAAGTTTCCACTGTTAGACTGCTAATTCAAAATTCAAATAGACATGTTGCTATACTCTTTGTTGAAAGATCTGCGTGATGCCCGCTGTAGCCAAATTGCCTTGAATGCATATCCATTACAGACTGTAAATGCAACGTTGCAACCTGAAAATCTTGCTCTGTTTCCCTGCACTTCACAATAAGCGTTTTAACCGTATGAACCGTATGGCAAGACTGTTGGATCTAGGATAATGTGGAGAGGCTGTTACATGTGTTACGACCAGGTGAGAAAGGAGTTTAGGGGTCCATCTCAACCTTCACCTGGTTTTACCACAACAGGATTTAATTTTAAACACACTGTGTTTTAGCTCCTCCTTGCTGAATCCTTGTTCACAACTTTTCAATTATAAGGCAAGGAAACCAGCACAAACAGGCTTTCTTAGGTTTAAAGAAGAAAATTTGAACTTAAACTCTAATTTGGATGATGCCTACGGATACACAACACGCCCACGCTAGCATGCATACACGATACACACATGCAAATATAGACAGAAAACAGCAGATGAAAAATGAAGTGGAAAAGTTTGAGGCAATATCTGAAGAGTTGTTGTTGTAGTTCTTCGAGCTCACTGTCGAGTCCCTCATTGTAGGTAGATCTTGCTTTCCGTTGGGGCCCAGTATTCTTCTTAAACTTTTTTCGCTGCAGGAGACTTTTCTCTCTTGGGGTTCACGTGTCTTCAGTGGATTCAGAGGCTTGTGAGAAAGAGACGGGAGCAGACAGGAGAGATTTTCTCAGTTCAGGAGCAAACAGACTTTCTGAGTTCAAACTCTCTGTGCCAGTTCAAAAGAAAATCCTGGAACAGCCAGTCAGTCATGTGACCAGCTGGTCTAACCAGTCCTGGCCCTTATGGATTGTATCCTCCTTACCAGGCCCTGGAATGCGCTTCCTCACCTTTGATATCTATTAGTATGTAAATATCTTTTTCCAGCCACGGCTAATCTGTTTAACAAGTCATTTACTCAATCCAACAGTTAACAATCAATGTTCATGACAAAATTGATATCCCTCATTCTTGGCAGTTGGGAAGCCAAGCATAACACATGGTTTATGCCCCACCTGGCACACATATCCTGAAATGGTTTGCCTGTATATTGTAGACCATTATCTGATACAGTCTCCTTCACTCTATCTAAAGACTAAATATAGCACTCATTGTATTCGCTGTAGATATGCTCGATATATCCTTCAACTGTCTGATGATTGGAAATTTTGAAAAGTAATCTATAATTAAGAGGAATCATCACCACAAATGATATCCATTGCAATCCTTGAGCAGGGATGCGATGGGACCTTGTGAAGGCGTAGTGGTTCCCTGTGCAGATTTGGCTAATGCGCTTGGCACACTTCTCACATCCGCACGGCTCTCTTGATATCACAGTTATCCTAGGCCAGTACACAGTTTTCCTCTCCAGGCATCTCGTTCACTCAATGTCAATGTGGCCCTGGTGCAATTGTGACAATATATCCTGACGATGAGATTCAGGAATCAGCATCTGTCTTCCTTTACATATTACTCCTCTTGAGATACCTAACTTTTCCATAAACGGCCAAAAGGATCTCAGGTTGTCTCGAACCTCCAGTATCATCAACAACAGCTCGCTACAGTGCCTTCAGCAGTGGATCTTTGGCTGTTTCCTCTCTAGGCTGGTTGCACTTGTGCTGTCCAAAGCTCATCAAGTCAACATTAAGTACATCTTTGACCTCTATATCCATACTGTCAACTTGTAGGTATAATGAAATATTCGTTGTTTTCTTCGGATTTGGCAATTGGCTCAATGAGTTTGATGCGGCCCTCCTGTTCCCTAGTTTATAACAGACCTCACAGTCATACCCTTGGATTTTGACTGGTAACCTTTGTAATCTGGGTGGTGCACTCATCAGAGGTTTACGCTATATCATCTCTAACGGTTTTCCACAATGAACCATTTACCAAAAAGGTACGTGTGGAACCGTGTAATGCCAAAAACTAGAGCAAGTGTCTTGCACTTAGTGTTCGAGTAATTGACTTGCATTGGTGAGAGACTCTATGAACGAAACGATATCTGTTTCCCTTCCTGCATAAGGCAAGTATTGAAGAATACTTGTCTTCTCTGACAATGACTACTTAAGCGATTCAAATACATATTGGTGGCCCCCTTGCCACACAAACAGAACACCTTTTCTTAAATCTCTCTATGACAATGCTCTTTCGGCAAAGTAGGGTATATAGGGTGCTAAGAAACTGAATAACCCTCGACGTTGTTGCAAATCTTGGTCTTGGGGAGTAGGCATAGATTGTATGTCTTCTATTTTGCTTAGATCAAGACATATCCCTGTGTTAGAATAAATCAAACCAAAGTAGTTGATGAGGCTTACATTTATTTTGCACTTTTTGCTGTTAAAGACAAGACCTTCCTTTCTAGCCATTTCCATCAACACATGAAGATTTTGATTATGCTCTTCCTTAATGCAAAGACATCTGCTTACATATGCAACCTGGAAGATTTTCAGTAATCCTGTCCATGTGTTGCTGGAATAGATCTTGATTTACAGATAAACCAAATGGTAATCTCTGGAAACAATACCTTCCAAATGTGTTCCAAATATGGTTAGTTCCTGTGATCCTTCTGATAAATGTATGGACCAATAACCATGTTTCGTGTCTAATTTGGAGAAAAGCTTTGCTCCAGCAAATCTTGGGTTTAATTCTTCCAATGTCAGAATTTTATGTGGACACCTTTTAAGTGCACAATTCAAATGACTTGGGTCCAAACACACCTGAATTGTACCATCTTTCTTCAGTACACAGGTGAAAGAACAACTCCAATCAGTGTGTTGTTGTACAAGACGAATAATGCCATTTCATTCTGTATCATCTAATTCAGTCTTCAGCTTTTCCTGAATGTGTACACTGCATCTTCTCTTAAATGTAAAACAGCATCATCTTTGAAACTACGCACAGCATTGAACCTGTCTGGGTACTTCAGCTGTAAGTCATAGACTGACACGATAGGACCATTTTTAACATCTTCCACCAATGGTGTATTTTTGATTTTGTGTACTGTCACAAGTTTGAACTCCCTACACTCCAGTAACCTTGTTATTGCTGGACCACTCATGTTTACCAAGTAGAAAACTTGCGATGAACATGCATTTTAATGTCAGCATATCGATACAATGGATTGGTGACCTGTTGAAAGCTGTCAACCTGGCTGTCGTAGGCTGTACCATTGAGTCCCATTGGTCAAGATACATGACTTTTAAGATTCTTAATGGCAGAATGTTGGCAGTAGCTCTGGCATCTATCTTGGCTTTGAGAGTGTGCTTGTCGTTCTTGTTCGGACATATATTGTTGATTGTAGCAAAAGCCTCTCGTTGTGTGATTGCCACATCATGCCACATTAACAGTGTGGAAAGCCTGCTCACTTTCATATTGAAGAGTTTTCTTCACGGCATCTTCCACCTGGTCTGTCATGTTACCAACTTCATGTATGTGTCTGTGCTTGAAATGACATCTGGCACACACCTTGTTGCTGCTGCCAGTACACTGGGCATACTTATTATTTGACCATGGCTTATTGCAGCCTTTGATCACACAGTCATAACCAGATTTCCTGCACTGATTGTGCCCAATGCCCTTTCAAACCATGCACCTTTCAGTGGTCTTGAAATGACGGACAATTCCACGACTGATGTAGGTGACTGCACCACCCACAGGATTTATTCTGTCTTGGGTCACTTCGCCAATAGTCGTAGCCACACCCAACACTTGCGAGCATTGCCTTCCTGCCACAATGGCTTCATACTTTACACAGAGGTGATCTTCCAGTGTATTGCAGAGCCATCACCGAGTCTTTTTGATCCTCATCAGATAGACCTGATGTATTAATTCAATGGAGTTCCTCGTTTCCAATGGCTGTTTTAATCTTCACTGCCTGTCTGTCAGGTTCAGTGACGAATAAATCTAAGAAAAATAATTCCATTCGCTGGTGAGAAAGCTTAAACTCGGATAAGACATCTGTGGCCTTCCAATTCATGATGGGAAATTTAGTAGTCATCGTTCCAATACTCCTTGCCTCTCAAAGATCCTTCTAGTTTACTGTGGATTATGTTTACTTCAATGGAAACACTAAATAGTACTGCGGAACAGCTATACCTGCAGCTTGAGTCTTCGCCACACCCAGACCCGGGCTCTTTATTGCTGTAGCTCTGTGGTGCTGTAGCTTGTATTGCACGCATTTTTCTTTGGCCCTGCCCACTAAGTTGTTTTCACTGGGAACTGCACCAAGACACCCCAATGGCTTTGCAACCTTTCAGCCCGATACCAAACGGACTTTCGCAGCCCGACCTGAACCAATTTAATATTCTTACTGACCACCGATCTGGTTATCCTCCTAAACACTGTTTTTTTGAACACTGATCCTCCAGGGTACTTCTACCTCCTGTTGTCTCACCGTGTTGCTTCTGCTTTTGTAGCAGACCCTTTGTGCTGTCCCAATTTCTTTTTTCTGTGTTCTCCCGATCGGACTGGCTCTACTCCATGATCTCTGCACTAAAGCGAATCATTGTTACACTTTGACTTTTCTAATGCAAAATGGTCTTCAAAATGCACAGCTGCCACCATATTATGTTGCTGGTTTCCTCGCACATACTTACCAATCACACACTGATGAGCAGTAACACATACTTTGGGTTCTTTTTATTGAATACTCATAATACTATATACAAGTTGCAGGAGAGCTCTACATACACACCTTACTGGGATCAACACAACTCCTACTGCTGCGTCACATGCTGTATGACATCACATCCTGCAATGATGATGCACACTCCGTGGGCTGGATTTTGTTCTCCCCCAGGCATCAGATTCCATGGCGGGGGTGCCAGACGATACCTCCAGATGAGGTCCGCCATGAACCTCGACACCGTGAGGGTCTGACCCAATCCACCCAGGGGCGACGAGTCTCCGTGGCAGCCCCCACCACCGGACAATGGGATATCAATTAAGATATACAAACCAATAAAGTGAATACATTTAAATAGACTTACCTGCGATCCTGTAGGTCTGCCGCGATCTTCGGTGCAGTGGCCGACACTCCCACACCTTCAAATCCCCGTCCGGGGAAACGTGGTACCTCACTGGTGGGAGTGGGGGAAAGAAGTAAGATTTTCAGTGTGGGTGTGGGTTGGGTATGGGGTTAGATAAACATAATTGGTGTAGGGGATGGTGGGAAGGGCAAATAGTTACTGTAATTGTTATTGGGGGGGTGGGAAAGAGGCATTATAAATTTATTTATTTAATTTTGTTGTGGGGGGTGGTGTTACATCTTTAAAAATTTAAATGTACCAGCAGGGCTAGTTGCCCTTTAAAATGCTAGCGGATGCGCACAGGCAGCTGACGCCATTACCAGTGACGGACAGCCCATCCCCTCCACGTGATTCGGGGAGGGGGTGGGGGTTAGGCTGCCCTGGCTATTTAAATAAGCCGCCACGCGGGAGATTGCGGTGGCTCTTTGGCATGCGGCCCACACAGGCAGGCTGCAATTTATTGAGCTCGCCATCAAGCTTGGTGGCTGGCTCTTAAAATCCAGCCCCCTATTTACATATTCCCTTAAAACAATATCACAACATCCCTGACTTTCCCCTTTGAAAACCACGATTGAATCTTCCTCCAGCACACTCTCAGGTAGTTCATTCCTCTGACCTCACTCTGAACTTACTCTTTTAATTTCTGCCTGTGCTTCTTCCAGTTAAACCTGCTCTGCTGCTGAAGGTTTGATCCCGCTCCTCTCTTGCTCAGCTCTCACTCCTCCTGGCCTCATGCCTGCTCTGCCACAGCAGCTTTTATCTCCACTCTCACACCTCCTGGCCTCGGGCCTGCACTACCACCATGGCTTTTATTCTGATCTGCTCTCACTCAGCTCTCACACCTCCTGGCTCGGGCCTGCTCTGCTGCCATTGCTTTTATCCCACTCCTCTCTCGCTCAGCTGAAACAGCTGTTAGACTGCATTTGTAACATAACTTCACACAAAAAAACTTTTTGCTACAGCCTAGCTACAGGATGCATGTTCAGTTATTGATGCACAGCTTGGACTGCAGGATGGGGACTGCAGGATGGCCACATGGATGGCAGCAATGATTGCCTGTACTTTTTAAAATGTAGCAGTGTGATGACATTCTGAAGTCATGTTATGCTTCTGTTGCTATTTGGTTAGAAAACTGAGTTTGTCCTATTTAATAATACATCAATCACTGGTTGAAAGGTGGGCCTCCCTGGCCCTAAAGCCAATAGTGACATAATGACCAGCTGATTCCCCAGTCTGCCTCCTCTGATTTTCTCCCTTAAGTATGCAATATTGTGCTCGGATACTTTGAAAATAGTTCACATATTTTGCACTATAGTATTATGAAACAAAGGATTAACTCTGAAATCATAAAAAATGTTTGATGTATAAATAATCTCTCGTGATATATCTAATGGTTAACTTCTGAGCCTGAGCCAGCTGTCTTCTTTTTATTAGGAAGGCTCATCATCCAGCTATGTCACCAGCTGCAGGCACAGCTGGAGCCTCCAGCTACAGCATGGAAAAAATTGCCTGTGAGTGTCATCATGACCCTTAACCTTTATGCCACAGGGGTAGTTTCAGGCTGCAGCAGGTGACATCAGTGTCATCTCCCATTTTCCTGTATCAGAGAGGTTGCTATGTCAGAGGGAATTACATTCCCAATGGACAGAGTGAAGGAGTGCGAGAAAGTATTAGACTTTGCCTGCATTGTAGGTTTCCTCAGGGTTCAAAGTACGAAAGACTGCACTCACATCTTCATATGTGCTCTCCATCACCAGCCTGGCATCTTTCTTAATAGAAAACAATATTGCAGTCTGAATGTCTAGCTTGTACTCTGAATGTCTAACTTTGCTATACTGAGGGCCTAACCCTTACAACCAACTGAATAACAAGAAGTAGAGGAGGAGGAAGAGCAGCATGAAGAGGAGGAAGAGAGCCTAGCTTCCAGCTGTCAGAGAACAGCTCAACAAAGATTGTTCATGCAAATCATCCTTCCTATCAACTATATGCTAAGAATCCCACCAACTTTATCATTCTTGGCTTTATTAGCACCATCAATTGCTTTTCTTCACTTCAGCCTTATGATCTTACCCCTCACTTGCCTAAAAATATTAGGATCAATGCCAAATCCAGAAAAAAATAATGACTACACAACTCCATTTCAGCTTTATATAATAATTGACTGTATATAATATCCTATGAATCTGCTGTAATTTTAGAAGAGACATTCTACTGTTCCACATGGCTCTCTCTCACAGCCAAAAGATTCCAGCCTGCTGCTTTTTGCAGTCCGTGTAGTCTTGAAAAACCTGAAACCTGAGCTCCAGTCACATGTCTCTGCTAAGAAAAAACTTTTGTTAACCTGGTTCTGACCTCCCAAAATCTTGAAGCTTTTAGTTTAATTTTCAAAGCAGGTCTGTCACAAACAAAACATGTTTTGAATCCAAAGTCACAGCATCCATTCCCTTTTTACCGACTCCATCCCCCACCACATGGAAGGACTCCATCACAGTTGTCACCTCCCAAATCCATGCCCATCCTTCCCAAAAAGCCACATTTCCATCCCTCCAATCAGTTTCTGCCCCTGCCACTGTGTTAATTGATATTAATTGTGTTTAATTGGATGCAGGTGGTGGGCATTAACAGGGGATTCATTTGTGCCCCTGTAAATAAACACAGACTGAAACTGTGGTGGTTGCATTGCATGTATTCTTGTAATGCATAACTCAGTAAATAAAAATAAATAAGTGCAAAGATTGGCTCCAATTTCATCTTTTGTGAACTGACTTTTTGGAATATTAACACACTGTACTGAAACAGCTCATATCAGAGTTACAAATGACACCCTGTGCAACTATGACAAAGGTAAACTATGTCCTTCTCAACCTGTCTATAACCTTTGACAGTTTACCACACCATCCTCTTCCAATTCCTCTTCACCATCATTCAGCTGGGTGGGGCTGCACTCATCTAGTTCCATTCTTACCTGTCTAATCGTAGCAAGCAAATCATCTGCAATGCTTTCTCTTCCCACTCCTGTTATCTCTGATGTCCCACAAGGATCTAACCTTGGTCCCCTCCTGTTTATCATCTACATGCTTCCCCTTGGCAACATTATCCAAAAACACATCCCATAAAAATAGCAATTACTTAACATATGTAGGTTTTCAAATGTACGTGTACGACACCCACCTCTATCTTACCAACACTTCTTTCAAACCTTCCGCTGTCTCTAAGTTGTCAGACTGTTTGTCTGACATCCAGTACTGGATGAGCAAAAATTTCCACGAACTGAATATTCTGTCGGCTAAAACCATTTTAGAGTCATAGAGAGGTACAGCACTGAAACAGGCCCTTTGGCCCATAAAGTCTGTGCCGACCATCAACCACCCATTTATACTAATCCCTCATTAATCCCATATTCCCTACCACATCCCCACAATTCTCCTACTACCTACCTACAGTCGGGGCAATTTACCATGGCCAATTTACCTATCAACCTGCAAGTCTTTGGCTGTGGGAGGAAACCAGAGCACCTGGTGGAAACCCACATGGTCACAGGGAGAACTTGCAAACTCCGCACAGGCAGTACCCAGAACCGAACCCAGGTCGCTGGAGCTGTGAGGCTGCACCATAGTTCCCGCCACAAACTCCATTCCCTTTTTACCGACTCCATCCCTCTTTCTGGCAACTGTGTGAGGCTGAACAAAACTGTCTGCAACCGTGGTGTCTTATTTGTCCCTGAGATGACCTCATGACCACATATCTATGTCAGTACCAAGACTGACTATTTCTACGTCCGTAACATCAGCTAACTTTGTGCCTACCTCAGCTCATCTGCTGCTGAAACCCTCATACATGCCTTTGCTACCTCTAGACTTGACTATTCAAAGCACTGCTGCCTGTGTCTTAACTTGTACTAAGCCCCATTCACCCATCACTCTGTGCTCACTGATCTGCATTGGCTACCGCTTAAGTAACGCCTCAATTTTAAAAATCTCATATTGTTTTCAAATGCTTCCATGGTCTCACCTCTCCCTATTTCTGGAATCTCCTCCAGTCCCACACCCTCCAAGATGACAAAGCTTATACAACTCTGGCCTCGAACATCCCCAATTTTAATTGCTCCACGATTGGTGGTCATGCCTTCAGTTGTCAAGGCCCTATGCTCTGGAAATCCCTCCCTAAACCCTCTCCATCTCTTGTTCCTCCTTTAAGGTGTTCCTTAAAACCTGCCTTTTGGACTAAACTTTTGGTCCCCTGCCCGAATATCACTTTACATGTCTCGGTGTCATATTTTGTTTTGTAACACTCTTGTGAAGCATCTTGGGACATGTTATTACATTAGAGGCACTATATAAATAAAAATTCCTTTGTAGTTACCAAGAATGATTAAGAATCACGCTTGACCATATTTGTTAATGCCTTTCTTCAGTGCTTATTTCCCTATCCTATCCTTCCAACGAGGCATATCCCTGTTGGCTACAGCTTGAGATGTGAAAGACTGCTCAGTTCCCATTGAGGACACATTGGAAAGCAATGTTAGGTGATCTCATGCAGCTCTGGGCTTTAATAAGCCGCCTGTAAACTGCAGCATCTCAGTGTGGGCTGGGGGGTTTCTAGCCCAGCTGCTTGTGTGGCAGCAAGAAGGGCACTTGTGGATTGGGTATCAGAAGAGCAGGCATGCTGACATCCTGGGAGAGGACAGCAGGTGCATGCCCATGGAGCCAATGCCACTCTCCTGGGGCTGTGCCTCAGCACTCCTACTGTTCTGCACCTGAGTAGAGTACAGGAGTAATGTGATACTTTGGAAGCACCTCTCAATGCCTGTCCCCAATGACAAGGTGGCAACCATCTGAGGAATGTGAGCAACCATGAAAGCTGTCATCAGTGACTCCATCATGGTGGGCTCTATAGTCCTGTTCACGGAGCTGACCACTCTCTCCGTATTGAACAGAATGGACTCCAAGCACTGTTTGAAGCCCTAGTGCACACTGAAGCTGGACTCCATGCACTGAGCAATTGTGTAAGAGATGGCTGGCAGCCTGCCCAGTGTTCCTGGTCTATACCCATCATCCTTCTTTGGTAGACTGGGCCCTTAAATTCTGGATCTGAGTCATCCACAGTACAGCTAGTGTGCGATCTTGCCCTCCAGTGAGCTTTTCTTTCTGCACATTTACAGCCAATATTTCAACACATGAATCCCATCCTCTAACTTATCCTCTAAAGTACGTGTGGTGCCAGCTTCTGAGCTGGTGCTTGGTATGGTCCCGCCTCTTCCTGAAGTGGCACAGCAGTCTTGACGTTTTCAGTGCTTGAAATGATAGAGAGGGACAAGGGTTAGCTTTTAGTATGGTGGGAGAGCAGAGCGAGATGAATGGTTGTTGAAAGAAGCTTCAGTTTGTCATGCAGCTGAGATGAGGGTGAGATAGAACTGAGAAGGGAAAAAGAGGATGTATCCTCCAATGTTACTGTTCATGACATCCCTGGCTTGTTACTCACTTGTAATACTCAGCACATCTTCTTCCAGTGGGAATAGGGTGTGGAGGTAGGCTCAGATTTCTTCGATTGCTGAGTCCTGCTGCAAGTTGAGTGGGACCTTATCCTGCACCAATAAAAGGCATGTGTTAGTGACAGCCTGGTGAAATGTTTTGAGAATGTGACTGTCATGGTAGAATTGTGCACATGTGTGGAAGATGTCAGGTTTAGGAAAGTGAAGGCTGCAATAGGGGTCAGAGTAGGAGTTAAAGAGTGTGTGAATAGTATGAGAAGGAAGTGGTGTGAGGTATTGTGCAGTAATTGTTGCAGAGTGAAGGGAAGCAAGGGAGGGGAGTGATTTGAGTAGTGAGGCAGTAGCTAGTGTAGGTGTGAGGAGAGAGTAATGGAGATGAGAGATAAGATTCTTAACTTTTGAAGTCATGCCCTTGGAGCGAAGCTTCTGGCATTGACCTCAATGACCTCTTCTGACTGGTGACAGAGGTATTGCCTGGAGGACTTTTTGCCGCATGAGTGGAACAGGATCTTCCTCCTCCTGTCTGCCACTAACATTAGGGTGGTTATCTGCACAGCCCATACACAGTTCTTCAATGATATTAATGAAGAAAGCTGCACAGGCCGGGCAGGTAGCAGCCTGTGGTACTGTCTGTCTCGGGGAATCGACGTAAGTCTCTGTAACACCTACGAACGAATTACTCCCCCAACAGTCTCTGCAAATCCACCACTGTAGCAGCTGAACACAATGAAAAGTTAAATCAACAGCTGGCTTCCTGTCACTTTGGCAGCCGTTCCATCTGATCACTTGGCAAATATGTCTCAGAGAAAGCTGAACTTTTTGGCTCATCTTCCTCCTCTGATGCCAATCTCAATGACCTAGCTGAAGGAACTCTCTCTTCTGCTCCATTCTGTTCTACCAGACTGCCTGACATCAGCATATAAATTACCATGAGAGCTATTTTTCATGGCTTGGTTAAAAGTAATATTCATATATGTATACTATTAATGCAAGAGAAAGATAGGGTGAAGAGGGAAAGAGCAATCTTAGCATTGACCTGACTGAAAAAAAGCTTCAAAAGATTCATCCGTCTTGAACATGTGACTCAAGGGGGCAGAATTGTGATGTTCTAAATGGCAAATGAAACCTAGCCCCTTCTGATTTTTAGCTTAGCGTGGCAGTTCAAAGAAACACATCAACCTGACCTTGCTCTCACCCTACCATTCCCAGCCTCCTCCACACTCTCCATCCTTGAGTTTCAAGCTTGCAATGATGGTAAGGAGCCTTGCCCACTGATGTTAAGGAATCTCACCCACTGATGGTGAGGAGCCTCACCCATTGATGGTAAGGAACCTTACCCACTGATGTTAAGGAACCTCACCCACTGATGGTAAGGAGCCTTGCCCACTGATGTTAAGGAACCTCACCCACTGATGGTAAGGAGCTTCACCCATTGATGGTAAGGAACCTTACCCCCCACTGATGTTAAGGAACCTCACCCACTGATGGTAAGGAGCCTTGCCCACTGATGTTAAGGAACCTCACCCACTGATGGTAAGGAACCTTACCCACTGATGTTAAGGAACCTCACCCACTGATGGTAAGGAGCCTTGCCCACTGATGTTAAGGAACCTCACCCACTGATGGTAAGGAGCCTTGCCCACTGATGATAAGGAGGCTCACCCATTGATGGTAAGGAACCTCACCCATTGATGATAAGGAACCCTACCCACTGATGTTAAGGAACCTCACCCACTGATGGTAAGGAGCCTCACCCACTGATGATAAGGAGCCTCACCCACTGATGGTAAGGAACCTTACCCACTGATGGTAAGGAGCCTTGCCCACTGTTGGTAAGGAACCTCACCCATTGATGGTAAGGAACCTTACCCACTGATGTTAAGGAACCTCACCCACTGATGGTAAGGAGCCTTGCCCACTGATGATAAGGAGGCTCACCCATTGATGGTAAGGAACCTCACCCATTGATGATAAGGAACCCTACCCACTGATGTTAAGGAACCTCACCCACTGATGGTAAGGAGCCTCACCCACTGATGATAAGGAGCCTCACCCACTGATGGTAAGGAACCTTACCCACTGATGATAAGGAGCCTCACCCACTGATGGTAAGGAACCTTACCCACTGATGGTAAGGAACCTCACCCATTGATGATAAGGAACCCTACCCACTGATGTTAAGGAACCTTGCCCACTGTTGGTACGGAGCCCCACCCAGTGATTGCAAGCAACCTCACCCATTTTTAAAAATGCTTATTTTTGCTAACGAACCCATTTTCAGCTGTAAGAATAAAACTACGCCAATTTACCACTCTTAAATATATGAAGGAATACTTTTTAATGGTAAGAAAGAAAAGGAAACAATTAACATAGATAACATAGAAAGTAGGAGCAGGAGTAGGCCATTCGGCCCTTCGAGCCTGCTCCGTCATTCAAAATGATCATGGCTGATCATCCAACTCAGTAACCTGTTCCCGCTTTCCCCCCATATCCTTTGATCCCTTTAAACCCAAGAGCTTTATCTAACTCCTTCTTGAAAATATACAATGTTTTGGCCTCAACTGCTTTCTGTGGTAGCGAATTCCACAGGCTCACCACTCTCTGGGTGAAGAAATTCGTCCTCATCTCAGTCCTGAATGGTTTACCACGTATCCATAGACTATGACCCCTGGTTCTGGACTTCCCACCATCGGGTGCATCCTTCCTGCATCTACCCTGTCAAGTCCTGTTAGAATTTTATAGGTTTCTTGAGATCCTCCCTCAGTCTTCTGCACTCCAGCGAATATAATCCTAACCGACTCAATCTCTCCTCATACGTCAGTCCCGCCATCCCAGGAATCAGTCTGGTAAACCTTTGCTGCACTCCCTCTATAGCAAGAATATCCTTCCTCAGATAAGGAGACCAAAACTGCACACAATATTCCAGGTGTGGCCTCACCAAGGCCCTGTATAATTGCAGCAAGACATCCCCGCTCCTATACTCGAATCCTCTCGCTATGAAGGCCAACATACCATTTGCCTTTTTTACCACCTGTTGCACCTACATGCTTACTTTCAGTGACTGGTGTATGAGAACACCCAGGTCTTGTTGCATATTCCCCTGTCTCAGTTTATAGCCATTCACATAATAATCTGCCTTCTTGTTTTTGCTACCAAAGTGAATAACCTCACATTTATCCACATTATACTGCATCTGCCATGCATTTGTCCACTTATTCAACTTGTCTAAATCACCCTGAAGCCTCTCTGCATCCTCCTTACAACTCACCCTCCCACCCAGTTTTGTGTCATTACATTCTATTATACTACCAGTTTGCGCTGGTTCATAGAAGATTTTACATTTGTGATTATGCAAATGAATTTTAGCAGAAACTTTAAGTCTAACTTAACCAATATAATTTTAAGTGCAACTTCTTGATTGCATCCAAAGCAGAAACTCCACCCCATTTAGTTTTGTGTAACATATAGAAAATTTAGATTGTGTTTCATTGAGTTAGCCCAATACTTAATCTCTCCCGTACTTATGTTTTCATGAAATGCTTTTAAAGACTTCAAACATAATGAGTGATGTCTTATTAGGCTTTCTTATAATTATGTGACGTTGACCTTCATGGTAAATACATTTTAAAATTGGATTGTCAAAACTTCAGGCCCTAAAAATTGGGCCATGGCCATTTTTGGCACACGGGAGTTTGTGGTTCCCATCCCACCCTTCTGATCCTGAATGCTGAGGCCCAAACTCTCCAGAAATTGGATTCTGAGCCACATTTCAGTGCAGCCCTCTGGTGAAGGTGATTTGAGGTTGTGCACTGCAAGCATTGGAGCAGTCTCAGGTTGTTGGGAGTCAATGCCTCGGTTTGTGGTAGAGGGTTTAGGATTGAGGATTAGGGTTTTGGTCCGTGACTGGATCTGTCTCAGGATCGCGGGGAAACGGGGGGCCAGCGATCATGGCAGATCAGGTCAGGAGCAGAGGGGTAATCAGGGCCAGGGATAGGGTTGCATGGATTATAATCCTAGCCCCTTTTTGGGGCTATCCCGGATCAGGTATACTTCTCAGATGATCACTCTCAATTAAGCTGAGAAATACAGATCCTAAAGACACTTGAATTAGTCTGAAGGACTGATCTAACTCTCCCTAAACGAAAGGAACCAGTGGAGAATATTACCATCCTCCAGACAGCCTTTTTAACAAATTTCAGCCAGATTATAATAATCTGGATATTATAAGGACCCATTGAGGAAGTCCCCTCAATTCTGGAAAATGTAATGGAGGCAGAGCCCTGTAATAACCTCTTCCTTTTCACCGTGCCTTGGATACCAAGTGTACCCGAGATGTAATGAAAAAAAAAATCCCTCCATCTGACAAAGCGCTGCATTGTTGGAGCTGCTGTTTTTCAGAAGAGATATTAAACCGAGGCCCCATCTGCTTGTTTCACCAGTCTGTCTAAGTCCTTCTCATGTATGCCACATTTCTGAATGTTATTTCAATTACTGAACAGAAAGCACGTGTCAGTTTTATGGAATTTTCTACAAGAAATGTAAAGGTAGAAATAAGAGTCAGTGATGTGCAGTTTGTTTTAAATCCCTGTGGATGGGTGTACCATACTTCTTGGATTACAGCATTATCGCCTTTTTGCAGCAGCCACAGCAGGCAAAAATATTGGCATACTCTTTCACTCATATGTAAGCTAACTATTTATTTTCTTTTAAATCTAAATTTGTAAATAACTGATGAGCTAGTGGGCTGGCCCTGATTACTCATGAGTAACAAAACAATGAGCATCACACTTCTCATCCTGCAATCTGTTTGTACCACATCACGGGGATCATTTTCACCTGCACTGCCTCGGGCATTAGTATTCGGGGAGTGGATCACATACAATATTGTGGAATACATCCGATTTTCAACCCACTGATTTCAATGAAACAAAATTCAGGCACGTTCTACAATATATGGGCGATCATCTCCACAGGATCACCATTCAGGAGGTGAAGGTGAAAGTTACCCCCAAATGTCTGGTGAGTAATTCAACAGATAAAAGTTTGAATCGTTATTATTAAATGTGAAATAATGCGAATTAAAAGATCACACCTTTTAAAATGGATTAATAAAACATCCAATGTGCCGGATGCAATATAAGATTATAGAACTGATTTGGCTTCCCAGGGCCCTACTGGGCAGTGTATGGAGGGATAGTGCAGTCGGGAGGGAAGGAATGCCCTCCCTGCATTGCAGCAGTGTCTATACAATGGAAAACTACATTGGTAAAGTGCTTCGGGGCATACCGAAGTTGTGATAGGCACTTTATGAATGCAAGTATTTCTTCTTCTTAAATACAGATGGTATTAATGTGTACGTGTGAATGCTTCAGAGCTGTAACCGGGAAAAGAAAACTGTTTAGAGAAGGTGAGAGCAGGACATGTGTTGTAAGTTATCTCGTAAATTATTTTTCCACAGCCCATTGTCATTCCCAATGTGAAGGCTGATTCTGGTGAACTGCTTTTGGAAATTAGTTGATTCTAAACAAGACCAATCTTTTGTTTGGCTGTTATTCACTGCAGGTAAAAATAAAAATAACTCTAAGAATCCCTGTGTAAGCAATGAGTAAAGAATAACTAAAATGGTCCCAACTTCTTGAACAAGAAATAACTTCAATTTATGCAGCACTTTTTCATGTCCTTCAGATATCCCAAAGTTCTGCATAAGCAATTTTTACTTTGCATCTGATGTTATTGCACATGGTAAAGTCCTACAAACAGCAAATGGGAGAAATGACTAGCTAATTGTTTTTTGTTGAGGACATCAGGAGAATGCTCTGCTTTTTCAATACTGCCATTGGATCTTTCTCACCCACCTGAATCGACAGCCTTGGTTTAACATATCATCCAAAAAACAGCACCTCTGACAAATAATAAAAAAAATGCTGGAAATCTGAAGTAAAAATGGAAAATACTGAAAAGCATAGCAGGTCTACCAGCATCTGAAAATAAGACTCAGGTTAGCATTTTGCCTATACGTACTTCTTCAGAACCCACCAGCACTCCCTCAGCACTGTACTGAACTGACAACCCAGATTACACGCACAAGTGCTTCAAACTCAGAGGCAAGAGTGCTATCAACTGAGCCAAAGTACAAAGTGCAAGTTGCATAATTTACCAGCTGCTTCTCAGGGAAAATAAGGCAGGGTCCATCTGTAAAATTCTGCTTACATGCACGTTTGCAGGATGCACAGTTATAAAGTTGAATTACACATTTGCTGAGGGAAAGGAAAATATCAAAGGAACTGACAAGAGTTTTCAGATTCACTGCTAGGTCGAGTGAACTTTCCTCAAACACTACTTTAAATTGATTCTCAAGCATTATTTATTTTTTCTGATTCAAACACAAGAACTAAATCCAATTATGCAGTGAAATTACCGGTGATGTGAACAAAATTCCTTGCAGGTGGGAGACAGTCACAGTGGGCTGAATTTTCACCACAGAGGCAGGAAACAGGATCCGGGTTTGTTTTCGGATCAGAAACCCTCTTCCAGTGGGAAACTAAAGTTAAGATTTTTCTGTGTTTCAGCCCTTAATTGATATGGAAATGATTTTCCTGTCCAATTATAGTCAGTGGGAACAGGAATGGAGGTGGATTAGATGAGGTCTGGGACTGAGTTAGATCCCCCACGGCAGCCATCACTGAGGCTGCTGGTTGTCCTAAGGGAGAAATCTGCTAATTGTGTCAAAGCCTTCCACAGCACCAGAAGGAAGCGAGATGTCAAAGGAGAACCAGAGGCCTGGCACCCAGGGCAGGGCTGCCCCTCGCTTCATCGATGCCGACCTGGATATAATATTGGAGGTCGGGAGAGCACAGTGGTCCTCTTCATGGAGAGTGGCAGGAGGAGGTCACCTCTCTATTCAGCATCATCGCCCTCTGCCTCCTCTTTCTCCTCCTCTCTCACCTCCTGCTCCTGCTCCTCCCCCAATAAACTGTCTCCCTCCAGGGCCTCACCGTCCTCAAGGTCCACATTTTTCTTGAGGGCCATGTTATGCAGAGTGCAGTAGACCACCACAGTGACCAAGACCCTTGCACCCACCCAACTAGTTCAGGCACCGGAAGGGCATCTTCAGAAGCCAGATGGCCTGCTCAATGCTTGTCCTACTGAGCAGGTGGCATTGTTTCTATCACCTCTGTCTGAGGCTCCCACAGAGGGGCGAGTAGCCATGTATTCAAAGGATATCCTTTGCATCCTTGGATCCATCCACTCACTTTGGGGGTTACAATGAAGATCTGAGGCAGCCTGGACTCGCGGAGGATGAAGGAGCCATGGCAGCTGCCAGGAAAGTGAGTGCACACATGTAAGAACCTCTTGTTGTGATCACAGAGCAGTTGAATGTTGAGGGAATGGAAGCTCTTCCATTGGTGAATCTCACTGGACAGTCACTGGGTGCCTTCAAAACCACATGGATGCAATCGATGATGCCCTGCACAATGGGGGACTCCAGAGATGGCATCAAAACCCAATGCCCTCTGTCCGTGCAAGGTTGTGTCTATTGTAAATTGAATGTACTGTCCATCTCTGGCAAAGAGGGCATCAATGACCTGTGAGATGCAGTGATGTGCTGCAGCTTGTGAGATGCCACTAAGGTCCACAGCTGATTCTTGAAAGGAACCAGAAGTGAAGAACTTCAAGGCCACAGTGACGGCCTCTGGCAGGCAATGGGGACCAATGCTGCAAGGGTGAGGTCTTTGGCAATGAGGGCACAGATGTCTGTAACCATCTGCCTCGTGAGTCACAGTCTCCTGCGGCACTGAACGTCAGTCATCTCCAGGTACCTCCATCTTCAGCAGTAGATCCCGTGTTGACAGTATGGCCTCCTTTGCTTTGCTGCCCCTCTTTCCTCTCCTGTGCCCTCCTGTTGCTCAGGGCTCTGCCCTTCAAGCAGAGGGTGATGCTCCTCACCGCCACTTGGCCCAAAATCTGATAGTTGTTCCCCCATTGTCAGCTGTAGCCTTCCTTTTGGACAAGTGGTTGCCCAATTATCCTTGGCAGCCTTTCCCCCTGCTCTTATGCCCCCGTGATTCTGTGGGGGTGTTTGATGACGACCCCATTTATTGCCTGAGTGCTGAGTGCCCACTCTCCCTGCCACCTGTGCAGAACCAAAGGCACCTCTTTACCAAATGCCGAGTATTCCTTTGCCCTGCTGACCCTCTTATAGTGTGGGGGTAATGCCCTGGGACAGCCATGACTGACTCCACTCTGTAACTGCCTTCTTTCAGCAGATCTGCAACAAACACTTTCTGAAATGCATTCGGCCCCATCAAAATTCCACACTCTGCCTCTAACAAGCTCTGAATGAGCTTTTTAAATACTTTAATTGGCCTAATAGGGGGGAAAACGAGATCCCTGTCCCGCCCTCTGCCCACCCTGGTTAACATTGCTGGTGCTGGAAACGGCGTCCTAAAATTGGACCCACCAGCTGGCACCAGTATCCTCAGGCCCCCCTCACTCCGCCTCTGTTCCCGCCCTCGGTGGGGAGTGGGAGCCCAAAGATTCAGCACAATAAGCAAAATTTTAATTCACTCAAGCTCATTCACTTAGGGTTAAAATCAGACTCAATTAACTCAGCAGCACTAAAGTCATGACTAAGTTTTGTTGCTTAACCCATGAGTACAATAAAGGAACTATTACTCTCCATTTACATTGATTGTATTGCTTATATAATCTTTGTTTTGTGTAGTATGTGTTGCCTTCCACTGTTTTATTTTTTGTGGTAAATTTGACTAACTCCTTGTACATGACTGTAGAATGGTACAAGTAGACATCACTGAAAAGTCAGTGCTGTGCAATCAGTAGCTAACTAGCAAAGCACAGGGCATTGAGGAGAGCGGATTAGATTTATAAACAGCAAGTGTGCTACAACTGAATCTGTGCTGAAATTGGAGTCTTGATGCTCATTTTTGAAATCACTGCTTGATGTCCATGGGCCAGAAATTATTGAGGACCCAGACATTGCAATGTACTTTGAGCACATGCATGAATCAAGGGTGGGTGGTGTGGTTGATCACAATTGTGGAGTTGAAACTCTCCAGCTTCTCCTGGCTCTACAGAAAGGATTATTTTCGAATTTTGAAAGTGAATCTTTGAACAGGCATTAGGCTCATAATCTACATATTTATGTAGCCTATTGCCTACTTTTGGTGTACATACTGAAAGGGACAATGACCTGAAAATAGTACCTCATGAATTGGAAATCCACCTGGACTCCAAGGGTTAAGCTATGACGAGCAATTAAACAAACTAGGGCTGTATTCATAGGAATTTAGAAGGTTAAGGGATGATTTGATGGAAGATTTCAAGATAATTATGGAAACAGATAGGGTAGTTTGAGAGAAACTATTTCTGCTAGTTGGGAATCTAGGACTGGGGGCTTAGTCTAAAAATTAGAGCCAGACCATTCAGTAGTGAAGTTAGGAAACATGCCTTCAAACAAAGGGCGGTAGGAATTTGGAACTCTCTTTGCCAAACAGCAATTGATCCTAGATCAATTGTAAATTTGAAATCTGAAATTGATAGATTTTTGTTATCCAAAGGTATTAAGGGATATGGGGCAAAGGTGGGAATATGGGGTTAAGTCGCAGATCAGCCATGATGTCACTAAATGGCGATACAGTTTCAAGAGACTAAATGGCCTACTCCTATTCCTATGTTCATATGTTCCTGCATTCCTATGACCAATGCCTGTGCAGAATGGGCACAAGCTGTCCCACTGGTAACATTGTATATTTGCAGCCATTTTACATCCAAAAGATGAGAGTAATTCATAACAATTTTCATCTGTCAAGCTCCTAATTATCTCTTTAGAAATAACTTTTCTCAGACTAACTTCCTAACTTTTCACGCAATGGGCTGAATTTTACCAGCTCGTCGCCAATCTCGGCAGCGGGCTTCAAAGAGGGCAGGGCGCATGCGTGGGATTTGCTCCATGGAGCCGCCACGATATTAAACGCAGCAGTTCATTTACATGGCTGGAGCAGACCGCTGCCCCCATAACCCCCCAACCCCCGCCCAATGACGCTCCATCCTTAGTAACAGCGTCCGGCACCACTGCACAGGTGCCGGCATCATTTTTAAAGGGCTTCAAGCCCTTACATTTCATTTAAAGTTTTAAAGGCACATTGCTTTAAAGTTTATTACAAATTATTAAATTATGTTCCCAGCCCCTCTCCCATGTTACGCTCTACCCCCCAAAATACTCACCTTGTGTAGCTGACCTCCCCCCCCCGCTCCCCCAAAGATCAGCAACTTTTAACTTTACCCCTTCCCATCACCCCCTCAACCAATCAGGTAAGTTTGACCCAGCTCCTACCCCTCCCGCACTGATATACTTACCTCCTCTAACCTCCCTACTAGTGTTCCGCCATCCATCACTGGTCGGAGATCGGACGGCGCAGGAGTGCGGACCGCCAACCATAATATTGGAGTGGGACGGCTGGCTGGCTGCATTAATTCATTAATTTACGTTAAATGGGTCTCCCAATGCCAAGCAGCGGGAGGGCCGCCACAAGGCCTCGCCGCCGCCGGTAATATGGGGCGGGGCCTTCCCAGCATCGAGGCTCATGGTGGGCCTCTCCCAGAGGCATTTTCCGGGCCCCACCACTATCCCCCCACCCCCTGCCCCACCACAACTCCCGACGTCGGGGGTCGGTAAAATTTAGCACAATTTGTTTGAGCTTAAGTTCAAATTCAGCTCAAATTTCAGCCAACCTAATAATATACCTGTGATCTGCGTTGCAGAGATGTTCTCTACAGGGATTTTTTTTTCAATTCATTCATGGGTTTTGGGTGTCACTGGCTATGCCAACATTTATTGCCCATCCCTAATTGCCCTTGAGAAGGTGGTGGTGAGCTGCCTTCTTGAACCGCTGCAGTCCATGTGAAGTAGGCACACCCACAATGTTAGGAAGGGAGTTCCAGGATTTTGACCCAGCGACAGTGAAGGAATGGCGATATAGTTCCAAGTCAGGATGGTGTGTGACTTGGACGGGAACTTGCAAATGGTGATGTTCCCATGCATCTGCTGCTCTTGTCCTTTGAGGTGGTAGAAGCCGCGGGTTTGGAAGATGCTGTCTAAGGAGCCTTGATGCGTTGCTGCAGTGCAATTTGTAGATGGTACACACTGCTGCCACTGTGCGTCGGTGGTGGAGGGAGTGAATGTTTGTGCATGGTGTGCCAATCAAGCGGCCTGCTTTGTTCTGGATGGTGTCGAGCTTCTTGAGTGTTGTTGGAGCTGCACCAATCCAGGCAAGTGGAGAGTATTCCATCACACTCCTGACTTGTGCCTTGTTGATGGTGGACAGGCTTTGGGGAGTCAGGAGGTGAGTTACTCGCCGCAGGATTCCTAGCCTCTGACCTGCTCTTGTAGCCACGGTATTTATATGGCTACTCCAGTTCAGTTTCTGGTCAATGGTAGCCCCTAGGATGTTGATAGTGGGGGATTCAGCAATGATAATGCCATTGAATGTCAAGGGGAGATGGTTAGATTCTGTCTTGTTGGAGATAGTCATTGCCTGGCACTTGTGTGGCGCAAATGTTACTTGCCATTTATCAGCCCAAGCCTGGATATTGTCTCAGTCTTGCTGCATTTCTACACGGACTGCTTCAGTATTTGAGGAGTCGCGAATGGTGCTGAACAAAATGGTGATGTACAAAAACCATGGTATTTAGTTGCCAGGAGAACAATTAGCAGGAAATATTTTGGGGGAAATTGATTGAAATATTATTTGTATGATCCATAACCCGGCATGAACTCGATAAGCCGAATGGCCTCTTTCTGTGCCGTAAATTACTATGACTCTTTAACTTCTACCCCAACATATACAGGAAAACAAAAAGTAAGTGAAACGAACAAATCTTCATGTTACAGTATTAAAGCTACATAGATATCAGTAGGAGCTTCATTGTTACAACTATTAGCCCGTAGCTGCAAATGTAAACATTTTGAAATCATGTTAAATATATCTTTTTTTAAATGTTAATCCCTTTACTTCATATTTTGGGTATGGGAGCCTAGCGATTATGGTACTGGATGAATAACCCAGAGATCAAAGCCCACCCTGAAAAGTTGTGAAATTGACTTCAACAAATCTGTTAATTTGTGGACTCGGCCCTAGAAGGGGTGATTCCTCTTGATCTGACACCCTTTATGCCATGGAGAGACCCCCAGTAGAACAGGCTGCCCCATTGGAAGATCCCTGATGTCCTAGGGATCGCCCCCCACCCCCCCATCTCCCCTTCACTGGAGCCTAGCTGATTGGCTCCAGCGAGCCCCGACCCCACTTACCTTTGTCTCCGGCCTTCATCGCTGGCTGGGTCCGGGGACTGCTGCAGTCCCAGCAGTGGCCACAGCTCCCGATGTCACTGCTGGGACTGAAGATCTGCTGGCCCTTTGATTGGCCTGCAGCTCTTGGAGGCAGGACATCCTGCCTCAGAGAGGCTGAAGCCATGACCTCAAGCACTTAATTGCCTCAGCCTTGCAAAATAGCATCATGGTTTCCAGGTGTTAAGACAGTACTTTTCCCAGAGAGTTGTGAGCCTCTGGAATTTGCTGCTGTTTGGGGTAGTGGATACTGACTCTCTGCATGCCTTCAAGAGGGAGTTGAACAGGTTCTTAGCTGTGGCAGAGTTAATGTACCTAGAGTCAGTGTTGCAACAGATGCCTGTTCTGTCAGGCAAAACATCGTTCTAGATGGGATTGATTATGATAAACACACCTGCAGAGACACAGAGAATAAAGATGGAAGCTTACGCAGAGAAGCACATGTTAGAATGCTGAATCATGTGCTGTCTTTCTTGGTGACAACCAAAGCAAATTGGTGTCAGAAGTGGCAGATTTCATCAAAAATATGAAAGTTTAGGACATGGACATGTTGGGAGCAGAGATGTAGCAGCCTGAGAGTTTTGCAATTTTGTAATCCCAAGTTCAACAAAGTAGTGAACACAAAATGGCATATTGCCAGATTTAGTCACCACAGCTGATGTGCTGCAGGGGGAATTTGGAGGCGAACTGGGAAGTTTTTAGTGGCTTCAAAGCTAGATAAGAACCCAAAGACAATCCAGATAGCTACCCTGAGAGCTGTAATAGGTCAGGAGTGCAAAAAGAGGTTGAGCACACTTGAAATGGGTGAGGATAATGCAAGATAATTGATGAATTATCCAAACATTTTGCACCTACAAGGAATATTTTGTATTGCAGTGTTACGACCGAGGATGGAGGAATGCACTGTCTTTCTCTGGTTCCACCTCTCCATGGGTCACAACATATATTTAAATGTTTTACCCAGTTACTAATATGGCCAATTGTATACTTTATCTATTTTAGCTTCAGAATAAGGTTTCTTTATTATAAAACAAGACTTATTCAATAAAGATGCAAAGCTTATCAATACACAGGTTAAAATATGAAAGTCCCCTTCTAAATTAACTCAACACAGACACACACACACCAGTTAAATAAAAAATTAAGAAGTTTTCTCTGCAGAGATGTCATTATAAAAAAAGACAACAACTACTTTGTCCAAATACTTGTTAATTATTGAAGGAAAAGGATAAGATATGGTATGTTCCCAGGTGATCCCTTATTCTGGCATTCAAATACACATAAACAGCTGTCACTGGGGTCTTTTTGGAGCAGTTCTTTTCAGGCAACATCGAGGATTAGTCTGGCAGGCTTTCCAGGAGAATCATTGCATCAGGGGTTTCAGCTATCATACTGGATCCTCAGGGTTTCTTAAAGAGGTGGAAAAAAATTAGCTGGTGGCTTCTCTCTTAGCAGTCGTACCCCCAACTGACTCAAAACAACATCCAAAATGAAACCAACTCTTTGACCACCATAAATCTTGACATGTCACTTCTCTGTAAACAATTCCCCTCGTCATCAAGGCTCCTGCTGTTTACTTAGCATAAGACATGTGACTTCAAGTAAGTCTGTTTTTAAACAAAGTCCCTAAGTCCTTCTAGTGACCTTTTTCATAGAAAATCAAAGTCCAGCATCTATGGAATCTCTTCAGTCTTTCAAATGAATCAATTTCCACAATTTTTAAACACGAGTCCTCAAAAAAAATTTCAAATTGGCAGCACTTTCATAACAACAGATACACTTTTATAGTGCCAGCCAACTGCCAAATAAGAGTGTTGACCAGTTTGTAGTCCAGTTGAGACAGTTAGCCAAGCTCTGCAAGTTTGGTATGCTACTTAACGAGATGTTGAGTGATAGTTTGGTGTCAGGCTGTTGAGATAAACACGCTGAAGACAGATTATTTAGAGAGCATGATACAGTATGTGATCGCAAGAAGGCTATCACAGTCCTTGAAGTTAGTGAGGCTGCTCACCAGCAACTCAAAGTTGTTGGGGGGCAAGAAGATGTGCACTACAGCTGTGTCAAATTACCTTCAAGCCCAAGACAAGGTCTGTAGGCGCATCAAAGCAGACTTACCAGCGTGAAGAAATGTCAGCAAAGGACATCACACAGCCGAAGGCCCACACAAAGAAGTCACAAGGTTTCCAACATGTGTCCCTGCTGTGCAGGAAGTCATGGAAAAGGTTGAGAAAATGTCCAGCATATGGAAAGGTCTGCTGGAAATGTAACAAAGCAAACCATTTCCAAGCTGTCTGTGGTACAGGATAATAATGACATGTCAGACTCAGAGGATGTGACATATGTTATGGAATACGTCAGAGCTCTCCCCATTCCCCAGGAAGAAATGAAATTGACCATACCATTAGTTTGCGGCAATCAAGTGACAAGCTGATAGAGGAGCAACATGCAATGTCATCTCATTCAGACAGTTCTGTAAGATCGACAAGACAAGACACCCAACACTTAGACAAAGATTATACTTTATGATGGAACCACTATTCCTCTACGTAGAGAGCATGATCTTTCCTGCCAACGTGAGGGTTGTGTGCATAAGGTCACTTTCAAGGTAATGGATGTGCAACAGATGCCTCTTCTGTCAGGCAAAACATCATTCCAAATGGAATTGATTACAATAAGCACACCTACACAAAAACACAGAATGAAGATGGAAGCTTACACAGACAAGCAATGAATTGTTGCTGTCTTTCTTTGTGACAAACAAACCAAAATAAATATGATCTCCCGGATTGGTTTTGATTTCCTGAGGGGCCTGAAAAGGAATTATCCAATGGTATTTTCCCTTATTGGCCCTGTTTTTTTTTCTGGGACTTTTTTGCCTCTCCGAGAGATTACATGGCTGTGAGCAGGGCGAGGTTGGGGTAGATAGGAAGTGTCTAGTTATGATGATCCAGGCATCATGAGTATGAAGCAGGCTTGGTGGAACAGCTGGTCTTTTCCTGTAGCTCATTTCTGTATGCTCATAAATCAAGATGGTCAGAAGGTGGTAAGAAAAGACAATTAAGCCTTACTAATCACCCCTAGCAACCTCAACGCTATAGAAAACCCGTGTTTGCCCAGCATTAGCCTACTTGACAGGCTACAGAGAAAATCCATTTCTAGGTGCTGCTTGTCTTAGTTATGCATCTAGGAAATTGAGGAGAATGTCGCATTAGATTTTCAACTGTAGCGATCACACTGTAGACTCTCATGTGCCAGGAATATGTATTGAAAACTTAAGTAAACCCCCTTCCC
This sequence comes from Heterodontus francisci, assembly GCF_036365525.1. NCBI lineage: Eukaryota > Metazoa > Chordata > Chondrichthyes > Heterodontiformes > Heterodontidae > Heterodontus > Heterodontus francisci. The sequence goes on from NC_090376.1 coordinate 110,827,286, forward strand.
TTCCCCCCTAATAATTTTCCATCCAATGAGAAAGCTTCTCCAGGAGTGTTCAAGATAAAAATTTACCCCGTAAACAATCTGAGACTGTCACTATCCTACCAGACTTGCAAGCTGTTTCCAATGACACAAGATCGGCTGTCTGCCAGAATTCTGTATCAGATCAAAAGAATTCATGGCCAGAGTGTATCTCCACTTGGAGCAGAATTTCAAATGCAGCATCAACCATCTGAAACAGAATTACCGGGGCTATGGGAAATGTGCAATTTATTCATTGGTAGACCGGGACAATGTTTGCAGGTTTTTCTGTACTGTCAATAAACAAAATATTTGCCCTCGTTATTTACCTTGGCCTGCACCCTGTACACCTTCAGACATGTTTAAAGTTCCTAACTGGGAAAGTTAATGAAGAAAATTATAACAAAGGAAGCAGTAAAACTATTACTTTTTTCGAATGTTTGCCCAGCCTAAATAAAAAGAACAATAAAGGGACATTGGAAAAGAGAAGTGTCAGGGAGCAGGATGATGTAAAGCTGTCAAGTCCAGATGATGAGCAAGCCAGGAACCTAGATGAAAGGCAAGTAGCAAGGATCAAGTGTCAAGAATTTAAATGAAGAGAAGTATCACAGAAACAGACAAAGAGAAAGGAGCTTGAAAGAAACAAAGCAGCAGAGGGCTAATTCCTGAGAAACAATATAGAAAGAGAAAAGACAGAGACCTGAAGCTGATAGGGCATGGAAGAGCAATGGGGGTCATTTTATGAAATGTGTTCCAGAGACTGAGCTTCTCCTGTTTGAAGTGAGTATCAGGGATAATGCATAGTAAACTGTGTGAAAGAGGTGTTGGAATTCCCAATGTGCACTCCTGTTGGGTGCAGTATTGTGCCAGCACTCAAATTTGGAAAATTACCCATTTGTCTTATGGATGCCAAAGTTATGAAGATTCCAAAACTGTAATACAGAGATAGAGAAGTAAAATATAGCATCTTAGTGTATGAGAAATTCAACTGTGAGCAGAGGCAGACAATAAGTTTTATTTAATGGAAGTAGTTTTAAAAGGAAGGGAGGAAACAATCTTAATTTTGGAATGCAGAATCATCACCAAAATAAAGATCTAGGCTAATATAAAATAAAAACAAGAAATGCTGGAACCACTCAGCAGGTCTGGCAGCATCTGTGGAAAGAGAAGCAGAGTTAACGTTTCGGGTCAGTGACCCTTCATCGGAACAGAAGAAACGTTAACTCTGCTTCTCTTTCCACAGATGCTGCCAGACCTGCTGAGTGGTTCCAGCATTTCTTGTTTTTATTTCAGATTTCCAGCATCCGCAGTATTTTGCTTTTATTTTAAAGATCTAGGCTGGTCAGTTAAGGCAAAATAAATGAGTTAACATAACCAGGTTACCAAACCTCTAGGATTATCCTGGATTCTCCAGAAATTGAAAGTCAAATACACCTGGACACTGTGATCAGCAGAAAAATCATAGCGGCATTTTAAAAAACATTTCCTTTTTCATATTCTTTGACCACTTTTGTTTATTAGTTATAGAAATTTTGAAGATGGGAAAATGTATCGGTTAAGGAAGAGTCTGTTCATTTTCCCATTGTCGTGGGAAGGTGGTGCACCATGTGGATGGACATGTTGGGTGCTCACAAGCAGGAGCATGGGCATGGGATGATTGAAATTTGGAGATCATGGGCAGTATTTTATGCTCTCCTCCGTGGTGAGCTTGGAGGCGGGAGGCCATTTAATTGAACAGCTGGGGACCCCTCCGCCTTCCCACCTCCACCCCGATTATATCTTGGTGGAAAGGCCCATGGACGGCATTCCCACCCTGCCATCAATTGAGGCCGTTAAGTAGGAAGTTAATGCCCAGTTAAGTGCCTCTTGCTGCCACCGCTGGTATTAACTCAGCAGTGGGCAGGCCTGTCGCCACGCAGGGAGCACGACATGCGAATTCATGTGGGTTGCTTGTGCTCTCCCAGGGCGGGTCCCTGATTCAAAGACACTCAGTGCCTGATAGAGGGACCCAACATTGGGAAAGGGGGGCCTGCTGATAGCCACACCCCACCCTTGCTGCCAACCCCTCTACACCTCACTCCCCTGTTATATATTTGGTTCTGTATGCTGCCACCGTATAGAGTCTAGCCAGAGAAGTTCTTAGACTGTAGTGTTTAAACATTAATCTTTATTGCATAATTACTATATGCACTCCACATTAGCCTGTGTGACTCCATCAAAAGCCAGGCTGTAACTGTTCTCGAGTCTCTCCCACGTGATCTCTTACCTCATCATGGTGGGCGGTAATCTTTACATTCTCTCAAGATGAACCCTTTGATACCCTGATACTACATCCCCCATGATCCCCAATCCATGAAACTCCTTCTGCCATCACTTACCTCTGCGATCTTGGGTCTCCGGACGGTGTCCTTCTGGCAGCAGCCACCACCTCCCTGTTGACGCTGCTGAGCAAAAGGATTGTCAGTCGCTGATTGGTCAGAAGCTCTTGGCGGGAGGGACTTGCACACCTGGGGTCCTGAGCCTGGGAACGACCCACCGGTGGCCTCTCAAGTGCCTAATTGCTTTGTAATACAGAGAGCCTTCCGAGACGCTGTCGCCTCCATACAACTGCCGCTCCCCAACCCCCAGATGATGAAACCTCCGGCAAGACATATCCAACCAAAGTCGGCAACCTAGTGGACAGAGGTAGATCTTTGAATCTGTTTAGTTCCTTCTTGATTAGATTGTTTTAACAGAATTGTGCATTGTTCTCACTCCTGTTCTAACCAGCAAAAAATGATTTCCCCTCAGACCCACAATTTTCTGTGCATTTAAAATGAATGCTTGGAAGATTATGCAGACTATGAATCAGGCATACTGGGCTCAGCAACCAAATTTATGACATACCATCCTGTCGATTGAAGCCTTGCACTGGGCGAGCTAATTGTAAAATTTACGCATCAGCATACATTTGGTGCAAGCACTAGCTCCATCACACAGATTTCACACACAGTTGTATTGTGAATGTGACAGTAGCAGTCACTATTAAGAGCCTGAAGTAAAGACAGCTGGTGCCAAGCGGCTGGTGAGAGTCCAAATACATGGCAGTTTGAAACTTTTGTCTGCTGTGGATGACATGATCTACATAATTCTAGACACGGGGGCTGATTTTCTGAGCTTTTGCTGCCAGTGTTGATTCTCAGCAGCTAGCCATACACATCAGGAGGAACAAGAGGGGAAATGTTTGGAAATCATGCAAAGCACACCCATAATATGTGTGGTCCTATGATATGATCACTGATAAAGTGATTTTTATTTGTATCATACTTGTCTGTGATAAACATGTTTTATTACAAAGAAAACATGACAATTGATTTCAGATGTTATAAAATTATTCCCACAGGCAGTATCAAAATCAGGATTACTGAAAAGATATAGAACAAAATCATTCCTTACTCAGACAACACCACCAAAAACAAGTGAATTGGTTAGTCGTTGCTGTCCTTGAGATTTTGCTGTTCACAAAATGGCTGCCACCTTTGCTCACAATAACAGTGCCTGCATGTCAAAACAAATGCAATCCATATAAAGTACTTTGGGACATCCTGGGTGCTATGATAAGATGCTGTACAATTTCAGGTTCTTTTTCTAACGAAAACATTTTTGAAGTGTTCTGAAAATTGCTCTAGAAAAGCATTTGTCCCTGGCCAGGACTAAGCCTTGAATAGTAATGAGACTGAAAAGAATAGAGACATCTGTAACATTCACACAAAAAGATGCAATTAGGTGCCATTAGTAAATCCGACTGCTATATTTCTGATTTCCTGTGCATTGCTGAAGTGCCCTTTGAAGCATCTTGCACTGGTGCAGCATTAAGCATTGGGGTGATGTACTGTTACATCTCAGAATCTAATCCACACAAAGCCCAGTTTTAATCCCTTCCCTGCCAAATTTGCACCTGAAGACTGATTGACGCAAGCTATCCGATACTTCATCCAAGTGAACATTCATTTTGTCTGGAAAACAACTATATGTTGTTATCACAACAAAATCTGATCCACGCACAGGCATTGGCAAACTTGACAGAAATCAAGGGGAGTGATTCTGATGATTTATTTGTTCCTTGTTCACCCAAGGGGCACTTTGGATCATTGCAAGCCTCGTATCATCAGCCAGGTTGAGATCAGCTAAGTAAACACAGATTAGGTACTGAACCTGGAACTGTAATGTAGTGTAGTGGTGATTTCACTTTTAAGAAATTTCACCTTTAAGAGACCAGGCCACTGATGCAACTGATGACATCATCAGACATATGTAAGGAGGAGACACCATTTTGAGAGACACACTCAGCACGTGGCTTAGAGAGAGCAAACAGACACTAGTGAGGAAAAGACTTGGACTTGAAATCATACAATGTAGATAAGTAAGACAATAAATGCTATTTGTGTAGAATCCGAATATAAAGCCTACAGTTATCACTAATGAAGACTTAAAAATGTAGCATAACGCTACAGGAGCCTTGCTGGATTGCATGGCTCATGCATTTACCCAAAAGGCCATTGCACCCTACCTGCCTTTAATTAATACTCTACTGATTGGTTCAAGTATCACAACAATGAGATAGATTAGCACTGTTTGATCAAATTAGAACTGGAGTGTGAGATTAATATTTAGGACAATGTAGCATTTGCTCCTGGGGCTTACTTTTGTTGGGATTGAGAAACTAATGACTTCAGATGTGAATCATTGGCCATTTATGATGAAGCAAATTTATACTGCAATTGCAAAAGTGCTGTTCCTCTAGTTCTGTGCGACAATAGACCTTTCTCCTCTCTGTAAGTTCCTTTCTGCTGCTTAATAGCTTGTGAAATGTTGATTATTAGGAATTTTAGCCAGGTTTAGCAGTCTCAGACTCATCAGGTAGAGTTTATGCTCTTCCCCTACGATGTGTTTGGAGGCAGGGAAAGCATAAAATCAGGTGGAATGGTGGCGGGGTGGGGGGGGTGTTGCCGGCCTTCCCACCCCGCCACAAGCTGAGGCCCTTAACTGGGCAATTAATGCCCAATTAAGGGCCGCTTCCCACCGCAGCTGCAATTACCTGTGTGGCGGGCAGCCCTGTAGCTACATGGGAAGCACTCTAGGAAAAACCATGCAGTCTGCTTCCTGACTCTGGTGGGAGGGTCCCTCGTTCAGGCTCTAGGTGTCTTTGAATTTAATGCCTAAACGAGGGATATGGCATCAGGGAGAGGGTGTCCACTGAGGGCCACCCCGTGAGACCCTTGGTGCCGACACCCTCCCCCGCGACCGCCACCCCGTGAGACCCTTTCCGCCCTGACCTACCTGAGGCCTGGCTCCAGTGACACTGCTCAGCCTCCAGGACGGTCACCTCCTGCAGCAACCACTGCCTCCACAATGGCAATGCAGCAGCTGGCCTCTGATTGGCCAGCAGCTCTCCAAGGGCGTGACTTCCGGCAATGGGGTCCTAAATCCTACGGAAGGCCTGCCACTCTCCACTTCAGTGACTGATTGGCACTAGGTTCAGTGGGCCTTCCAGAAAAGAGGCAATGCAGGGATCGGTTTTTCCCGAAGTCAGGACCTCCACTGCCAGCAAAATACTCCCGCCCCCCCCCCATCAGGTGGAATTTTATGGGCTGTGCAGGAGCTGATTTAGTGATGAGAGGGGTGATTTAATTAAGTGGGAGGTGTTTTCCTCAGATTCCTGATGGTGGGCTATTTTACAGAAATTAAGTCAGCTGCATGTTTGCGGTGTTCCAGGGTTCCCCCCGCATGGTGGCAGATTCCAGCTTTGCATTCATTTAAATAACATGAATACTCATTACCATATGCATAGTTACAACTCAGTCCTACCTGCCAGATTAAGGGTGAGCAATATTCCCGTGCCACCTTGTTCACGATTGTTTCACCGTGGCGTGCAGCAGTTGGCTTTGTGCAGTTGAGTATCAGGTCTGTGCTGTTCTCTCTTTAACTCATCCCCAAAACTAATGCCAGCTTTGGAATGGATGTTTGCTCACAAGCTCGGCACCAGCAAGGGTGAATCATCTTGGGATGGTGGCGAAGTTATGGGGGTGTCTATATGGAAGAGCAGGGGAGCGTACTGGGAAGCGAAGAGTGGGGTGATTGGGTGCATAGAGGAGCAGGGGAGGGTGGAGTGGCGCGTCCAAGGTGTGGAATGGTTGCTGATGATGCTGATGCTGCATGTTGTTGGCTGCGGGGGTGGTGGGTTGATTAGAGCACTGCAGTCTGAAGATATTAGGCAATGGCCTGGAGGGAGGGATGAGTGCTGTCAACATCCGGGATCTGTGATGCAAATTGAGGGTGCTGGCTAGCAGAGGGAATGGTCACAGTCAATGAGAGCAAATGGATTCTGTAGTGGGGAAGGTCAAGACAAACGGGTGGGCATTTGAAAACTTCGTATGAAGGCGAAAGGAACTCGGCAACAATAGTCAGGTCGATGTGAGGAGGATCAAGGGTAAGAGTCATCATGTTGATAGTAACGGAAGTAGGAAGGAGAGGATGGATGGCATAAATAAATTGATAATTACACTGTGAAATATAGTGGGGAGAGGCTCAATTGTAACGGAGGGAAGGCTGACGGTAACATTGGGTAGGTCAAGGGCGATGGGTTCAGGCTGGAATGTTGCAGGAGAAGGTTGGAAGCTGGGGAGACTTGCCCTGAATTCAATGCGCACCATTTTCTCCAATTATAATGCAAACCCCATGGCTACTCAAGGATTACAAGGAGAGTGGGAGGAGACAAACGCTAGCCTTCTACCTGGCAGCAATTTGAAGGCAGATATAAGGGAACTTCAAATTGCTGCCAGGTAGAAGGCTAGCACCAATGGGAAGAAGCACTGAGGGTAGCAAGGGCACAGAATGTACTCTGGGTGCAGGAATTTCAATGCCCATCACCAAGATTGGCTCAATAGCACCAGTACTGACCAAGCTGGCCGAGTCCTAAAGGATATAGCTCTTGGACTGGATCTATAGTACGTGGTGAGGGAACCGGCAAGAGGAAAAAAACTTCTTGACCTCGTCCTCACCAATCTACCTGTAGCCGATGCATCAGTCCATGACAGTATTTGTAGAAGTGACCACCGCACAGTCCTTATGGAGATTAAGTTCCGTCTTCACAGTGAGGGTTTGCACCATCGTGTTGTGTGGCACTGCCACCATGCTAAATGGCATAGATTTCGAACAGATCAGGAACTCAAAACCGGGCATCCATGAGGTGCTGTGGGCCATCAGTAGCAGCAGAATTGTATTCAACCACAATCTGCAATCTCATGGCCTGGCATATCCCCAACTCTACCATTACCATCAAGCCGGGGGACCAACCCTGGTTCAATGAAGAGTGCAGGAGGGAATTCCTGGAACAGCAACAGGCATACCTCAAAATGAGGTGTCAGCCTGGTGAAGTGACAACACTGGAGTACTTCCATGCCAAACAGCTGATGCAGCATGTAATAGACAGGGCTATGTCATCCCACAATCAATGGATCTGATCAAAACTCTGCAGTCCTGCCACATCCAGTTTTGAATGGTGGTGGTCAATTAAACAACTGACTGGAGGAGGAGGCTCCACAAATATCCCCATCCTCAATGATGGGGGAGCCCAGCAAATCAGTGCAAAAACAAGACTGAAGCATTTGCATCCATCTTGAGCCAGAAGTACTGACTGGATGATCCAGCTCAACCTCCTCCTGAGGTCTCCAGCATCACAGATGCCAGTCCTCAGCTAATTCGATTCACTCCGCGTCATATCAAGAAATGGCTGAAGGCACTAGATACTGAGACGGCTATGGGCCCTGACAACCTTCCGGCAATAGTACTGAACACCTGTGCTTCCGAACTTGCTGCGCCTCTAGCTAAGCTGTTTTAGTACAGCTACAACACTGGCATCTACCCGGCAATGTGGAAAATTGCCCTGGTATGTCCTGTACACAAAAAGCAGGACAAATCCAACCTGGCCAATTACTGCCCTATCAGTCTACTCTCAATCATCTGCGAAGTGATAGAAGGAGTCATTGACAGTGCTATCAAGCTGTACTTGCTCAGCAAGAACCTGCTCAGTGACGCTCAGTTTGGGTTCCGCCAGGGACACTCAGCTCCTGACCTCATTGCAGCCTTGGACCAAACATGGACAAAAGAGATGAACTCCAGAGGTGAGGTGAGCGTGACTACCCTTGACATCAAGGCAGCATTTGACCGAGTATAGCATCAAGGAGCCCCAGCAAAACTGAGGTCAATGGGAATCAGGGGGAAAACTCTCTGCTGATTGGAGTCATACCTAGCACAAAGGAAGATGGTTGTGATTGTTGGAGAACTGCACCAATAAAGCCTTACCTTTAAGCAGCCCTGTTTTTTTCTCAGTCTTGAAACCCCATAGTTTAAGGAGAAGTCTGTTGGCCATTGACTAAGGTCCCAGATGCCCTATTGCCTTCACCATGCCTCGCAAATCCAACAAGTTACAGTGCAAAGCATTTGCAAGCTGAAGGGTAAAAGAAGAAGTCTAGCTAATGGCATATATGGCCCACTCCAGCAAAATCGGGACCATTGTTTTCGATAACATCAGTGAAATATTTGGCGGTGTATTTCTTCAGAGCTGCTGCTGCTGTGCTGCTGTAAGTGTAGCCAGCGAAGTTAAAATGGCGGAGCAGGGGCTGGTCCAAGGAAATTCTCGGCCATCATACATCATCACCAGTTACGATCATACAGGCTAACATGGTACTCTTTTATAATAGCAGTCTTCTTGCATTTAGAAGAAGGATGGATGGAGAGGGAAACAAAGAAGGCAAGAAGAATGGAGGAAGAGGGAGGGAAAGAAAGAAAGATGGAGGGGAGAGAAAGAGTGAAAAGGATGGAAGAGAAAAGAACACAAAACAGGGTACATATTATAGAGACAACACAAATAGAGAAAGAGAAATATAGAAACTACAAATAAAATACAGCAATTGTGGATAAAATATGATTTCAATAAAACTAGAGCGAGATAATGCAATAACCGTATGCTAGATAAAGTTATATTTACAAAACAGTAAACATTTATGTCATCGGGTGGATTTTACAAGCCTTGTGCATCAAAAGCACAATTCAAAGATGGGCAGGAAGGCCAGAGGGTCCCACAGTTGTTTTACATCCATTAAAATGGTTGTTACTGGACTAGTAATCCAGACACCCAAATTAACAATCTGCAGAATATGAGTTCAAATCCCATCATGGCAATTTGAGAATTTGAACTAAGTTTTTTTTTAATAATCCAGAAATATAAAGCTGATATCCATAAAAGAGACAATGAAGCTGCCAGATTGTTTTAAACATCCAAATGATTGATGAATGTCTTGTAGGGGAGGAAATCTGCTGTCTTCATCCCGTCTGGCCTATATTATACTCCAGTCCAACACCAATATAGTTAATTCTTAACTGCCCTCCAAAATGGCCTGGCATCTGCTCAGTTATATCAAACTGCTAGTAGTTCAAGAAGGCTGCCCGCCAACACCTTCTCAGCTCAACTAGGAATGGGCATTATGTACCAGTTGTGCCAGCAACACCAACATCATGAGAATGAATTAAAAATAAAATGTGGGGAATCTTGTGGGAATTACTAACCTGCCTTTCCATGTTCCCGATGTGATGTTCCAATATACATCTATCCACATATGTTATGCTTTGATATGTATTGAATATACTTGAGCTACAAACATCATAAAAATCTGGTAAACTAATTTTAGTGAATCTGGGGATTCTGGCATTAATTGGCTTTGGGCAGTAACTTTACTTATTAAACCAGGAATGGGCTACTCTGCAGTTTAGAGTTGATTGTATGTAAAAAAAGCTATTCTGAACATTGGGAGAACGTTATTAATATACTGTTGCCTATTTCAGTATTACAACAAGAGGTAGATTTTACAAATGGTTGTTAGCAATGCTGAATACACCAGGTATTCAGGTTTGGAGGTCAATGAATTCCTGACATGCACTTCCCTCAAGGAAAGCTCTGTACCAGCAGCATTAAAGTCTACACCAACCGTGCTGAAAAATATACAAAAACAATTGCACCATGGAGACAGACGTTTCCTGAATCAGCTGGATGTCTAACAGATAAAGGAAGAGACAAGTTCCCTTAAAATGCATTTTGACATGTGCCTAGTGTAATATCCCTCATGTATAATCATTTTTCAGTAAAGATATTGTTAGGAATATTTGATGTACTGTATTTTTTCCTGATATTAGTGTTGTGCTTTAGGACCAGTTTGCTATCATGAACTTGAGCTATAAATGCCAAAAATAAACCATAGCCAGATCTTTTCTTCCTACTGATATGGAACAAGTCTATTTGTTGCCAATTCTTATAAGAATACAGTCCAGCCTTAAAGGTCACATTCATTTGACGTTCATACAATTGAACTCAATTAATATGTGCTACGACAGTGAATTATTGAGCTGCACATCTTATCAATTCTCCACCTGCTGTGACAGGTCTGACCCATTTTTACTGACTAGTTTCTAATCTTTGTCTCTTTCAAGAGTTCAGGATTTTAATAATAATTTGTCTACTGCACAGCCATCATGGCTCACCATAAACATGGATGTTTTATGATGCTAAACTGCTGCTTAGTCTTTACCACCAGCTCTGAAGATATATGAAGAGGCGCACATTTTTTTCCATTTTCATTACTGAAAGGTACCGAGAGATGGATTTCAACGAAACCTTTCTGATTCACTCAGATACAGAAAAATCTAAGAAAATTGCAATCTTAGTAAAATTAATGAGTTTGTGACATTTTCTAAAATATCTGTTTTCCTAACTGTACCAAAATTACTTTTACTGCAACTGCTTTAAAACTGCCTTCTATATGACATTTTGTTGTTGAATTAGTTTTTTTCACGAGGCTGCTCACCTCACTGTGAAATGAGCTCTCTGCAGGCACACTGCTTATTATCTGCATACTAGACTATTACTTACTGTAGCACTTTCAAAATCCCAACCCTCTAGCCTATGGCCCTCCATTTGTCACAACATTTCTGCAGTGTGATTTGCTCAACAGCACCCACACCTCCAACTTTGATGCTGTAGTCCCCTGAAAAACTATTACCCTCTCTCACCCTGGCCGTTCCCCCGGTATGGCCCTCATCTCCTCTTCCTTAAGTTCAAGGGACACAGATTTGAAAGGATATGGCAGACAACTGGTTTAGCCATCCACTGCCAAATCTGACTGGACCACATAAAACATTATCAGGTCCTGCTCTCACCTTCTAAAACTGCGCACTATGCCAGGATCATGCTGGAATGCAAAGATAATCCCTGGCTTATTTTCTCCAGTGCATACCAACTTCTTAAACCCCTCTTCCCTGTCCCCTCCAACTTCACCTCCAAAAATAAGTGTGAGGAGCTCATGGCCTTCTTTGCCACTAAGATTGAGACCATCCGATCAGCTGTCTCTGCCACTTCCCTCCCTTCCACTAGCCCACCTGGCCAAACTTCCTCTAATGCTGTCCACTGTCCGAGCCCTGAACTCGCATCTTTCCCTAGTTTCTCATGTACCTTCTTTCATGCTCTCACTGAGCTCCATCTTTGTCCATGAGACCCATCTCAGGCTCCCTTGACCACATTTCCCACTAAACTGCTAACCACCTAACTTCCCCTCTTGGTCCCCATGTTAGCTGATGTTGTGAACTGTTCTCCCTCTTCAGATGGTGTCCCTCTCTCCTTAAAATCTGACATCATCATCCTGCTCCTCAAAAAATCATCCCTTGACCACCCCACCCTCCACCCTTGCACCGATCCTTACAAACTACCATCCCATCTTCAACTTCCCTTTCGCTCCAAAGTCCTTGAACACGTTCATAGGATCATAGCAAATAGGAGCAGGAGTAGGCCATTTGGCCTATTGAGCCTGCTCTGCCATTCAAACAGATCATGGCTGATCATCTATCTCTGCTATTTTCCCCACTATCCCCATATCCTTTGATGTCATTAGTATCCAAAAATCTATCAATTTCTGTCTTGAACATGTTCAATGATTGAGCTTCCACAGCCCTTTGGAGTAAAGAATCCCACAGATTCACCACCCTCTCAGGAAAGAATTTCCACCTCATCTCAGTCTTAAATGGCCTGCCCCTTATTCTGAGACTGTGTCTCCTAGTTCTAGACTCATCAGCCAGAGGAAACATCCTATCAACATCCACCCTGTCATGACCTATTATAATTTTGTAAGTTTCAATGAGATCACCTCTCATTCTTCTAAATTCTAGCGAATAGAGGCCCAGTTTCTGCAATCTCTCCTCATAAGACAATCCCACCATCCCAGGAATTAGTCTTGTCAACCTGCGTTACATTCCCTCTATGGCAAGTATATCATTCCTTAGATAAGGAGACCAAACTGTCCACAATACTCCAGGTGCAGTCTCACCAAGGCTTTATACAATTGCAGCAAGACATCTTTACTCCTGTACTCAAATCCCCTTGCAATGAAGGTCAATATACCATTTGCCTTCCTAATTGCTTGCTGCAACTGCACACTAGCTTTTAGTGACTCATTGTAATGACCAGGTGAGAAAGCTGTTGAGGGGTCCCCCTCAGCCTTCACCTGGTCTTACCATAACAGGGTTTAATTTTAAACACACCATGTTTTTAACTCCCCATTGGTGAATCCTTGTTCACTGCTTTTACAGTTATAGGGCAAAGAAACCAACACAAACAGGCTTTCTTAGGTTTAAAGAAGAAAAGTTGAAATTTATTAAACTTAAACTCTAATTCAGTTGACGTCTACAGATGCATGACGCGCCCAAGCTAGCATGCTTACGCGATACATACATGCAAATAGAGACAGAAAAGAGCAGAAGAAAATAAAGTTGAAAAGTTTGAGGCAATATCTGAAGAGTTATTGTTGCGGTTCTTCGAACTCACTGTAGAGTCCTTGATTGTAAGTAGATCTTGCTTTTCGTTGGGGCTCAGTATTCTTCTTAAACCTTGTTCACTGTAGGAGACTTTTCTCTCTTGGGGTTCATGTGTCTTCAGTGGATTCAGAGGCTTGTGAGAAAGAGATGGGAGCAGACAGACAGGAGAGAGATCTTCTCAGTCCAGGAGCAAACAAAATTTCTGCCCAAACTGTTTGTACAAATTCAAAAAACTCAGGATGCCCAGCAGGTTAGTCATGTGACTAGCTGGTTTGACCATGTTCATTTGTGTATTCGGCCATCTTAGCAGTCAATCTGGAATGCGAGCTCCCCCACCTTCAACGTCTGGTGATCAAAAGTCCATTGTGGGTTGAATGTATCAGGGAATGGCTGCTTTGCCCTTCCAAACGCTGTCTGTTAATATGCAAATGTCTTTACCAGCCACGGCTGATCTGTTTAACAAGTCCTTTCTTCACTCCAGTAACAGTTTAAAATCAATGCTCATGACAAAATTAATGTGCCTCATTCTTGGCAGTTGGGGGCCTAGCATGACACTCATGAACAAGGACACCCAGGTCCTTTTGGACATCAACACTTCCCACTCTCTCACCATTTAAGAAATTCTCTCCCTTTATGATTTTTCCTAGCAAAGTGCATCACTTCATACTGATTACATTATATTTCATCTCCCATGTTCTTGCCTATTCGCTTAGCCTGTCCAAATCGCTTGAAGCCTCCTTGCATCCTCCTCACAACTTACATTCCCACCTAATTTTGTGTCATCAGCAAATTTGGAAATATTACATTTCGACTCTACATCCAAATCATGTATATAGTTTGTAAACAGCTGTGGTCCACACACAGATCCTTACAGTACCCCACTAGTAACAGTCTGCCATCCTGAGAATGACTCATTTATTCCTACTCTTTGCTTTCTATCTGTTAACCAATTCTCAATCCATTGCAGTATACTACCCCAATCCCATGTGCTCTAATTTTGTTTACTAACCTCCTGTGTGGGATCTTATCAATAGCCTTCTGAAAATCCAAATACACCACATCCACTGGTTTTTCTTTATCTATGCTACAAGTAACATCCTCAAAAAACTCCAATAGGTTTGTCAAATGTGATTTCCCTTTCATAAATCCAAGTTGGCTCTGTCCAATCATATTATTTTCCGTGTCCAGTTATCTCATCCTTTATAATAGATTTTAACATTTCCCTACTACTGATGTCAAACTAACAGTTCTCCATTTTCTCTCTCACTCCTTTCTTAAATATTTGGGTTACATTTGCTACTTTCCAGTTTGCAGGAACCCTTCCAGAATCTATAGAATTTTGAAAGATAACAACCAATACATCCACTATCTCTATAACCACCTCCTTCAATACTCTGGGATGTAGCTCAATACTCTGGTCCAGGGGATTTATCAACTTTCAATCCAATTCATTTTTTGAGTACTACCTCTTCATTGATATTAATTTCTTTCAGTTCCTCATTTTTACAAGTCCCTTTGTTCCTTAGTATTTCTGTGAAGACAAAAACAAAGGCTGGAATTTTTCACCCCTCCCCCACAAAGAGAGGGTAGGTGGTGGGAGGGAGGGGGTGTAAAATGGAGCGGGAGTCTCGGGAGGTCCTTTACGCAGGGGGATGGCAGTGAAAAACGGCCTGCCTGCCCTAGGCCAATCAAGAATGGTCATATAAGGGCCTCCACCCGCTGCCACATGGATTTTTCCCTTGGCAAGTGGGCGGCCCAGGCCCAAGTAAAGCCGCCTGACAAAAACAAGTGGCTCTCTGACGACCTGGGGGGGGGCTGCTCTCATGAACGGGCACCCTGTGCCCGAAGGTGGGCCGCCCCCACTGCCCCAACTACGCCCAGCATCCAACGTGCCGCTCGTTCCCCCCATCGATCACCATTGCCTCTCTGGGGCCCAACCAATCACCCCCGGCGAGGCAACAAAAACTTACCTGCATTCTGGGGTTCCCCAACATCTTCTTCTTCAAGCTGGGCTGCAGTCCAAGCAATGGCCACTGCTCTGGGTGGTGCTGCTGGGACTAACAGCTGCTGGCCCGCTGATTAGTCGGCAGCTCCATTAGACGGGACTCCCTGCCACAAATGGGTGGAAGTCCCACCTCCGAACCGTTAAAGGCCAGGAACCGCAAAATACCAGTCGGATCTCCAGGCCAGATGGAAGCGGGTTCACCACTGACTTTTCAGTCGGTGGACGGCTCCCGTTCACCGAGGGAAAAATCCCGGCCAAAGTAATTGTTTAGTCTCTCTGTCATTTCCTCTTTCTCCACTACTAACTCTCCTATCTCCACCTGCAATGAACCCACATTCGTTGTTGCTAATTTTTTTCCTTTTCACATACCTAAAGAAGATTTTACAGTCTGCCTTTATGTTTCTAGCTAACTTGCATTCATAATCTCAGTTCCCTTTCTTTATCAGTTTCTTAGTCCTCCTTTGTTCAATTCTAAATTGCTCCCATTCCTTGGGCTTGCCACTTTTTTTGGCAACCTTATAAGCCACTTTCTTTCACCTAATGCAATCTTTAACTTCTTTTGTTAGCCACGGTTGATTCACCTTTCTTGTTGGGTTTTTGTGTCTTAGAGGAATTATTATTTGTTGTAAACTATGTAATACTTTTTAAGTTACTAGCCATTGGCTGTCTACTGTCAAATCTTTTAATGTATTTTCCCAATCCACCACGTTGTCACCTACCAAATCCATTCTCATCTTTCCTGGAACTTCACGTTTGAATCCCTCCAATCAGGTTTATACCCCTGCCACAGTACTGAAACAGCTCTTATCAAAGACACAAATGACATCCTATGTGACAAAAGTAACCTATCCCTCCTCATCCTTCTCAGCCTTTGATACAGTTGATAATGTTATACTCCAGAAAGCCAGTTGGTGAAGGATAGTACTGGAGCCTAATTTTACTCAGTCTAATATTTATGTACAAAGTGAAACATTACAAACATGCACCTCCGAACTCAACCACACCACAATTTCAATAATTGTCTCTTCATGTCTTTTCAAGTGAAATCCCATAGTGTTCTCCACCTGCAAATAATTAAACACAATTGACATACACTTCACAGATTCCCTTCTTTTGCTTTAAATAAAGCTTAGAGTTAATATACACAACTAAAATTTCAAAACAAATTTTTAAAAAATATCCAAATTCTGTCCAAAGCATTACATTGCAAGATGTCCCTTCTCTAGGACCCCTAACAATTTCTTTGTTTTACCAAAAGAAGTGCTCGTAAAATCATACAGTTGATGACTTGCATCTACCCATTTAATTTTAGAGGTCTTCTTTCTCTGCAGCATTTGTTTCAAGCCAGCAAGGTCAATCCATAATAAAAACAAGAAATGCTGGAACCACTCAGCAGGTCTGGCAGCATCTGTGGAAAGAGAAGCACAGTTAACATTTCGGGTCAGTGACCCTTCTTCGGAACAAGGTCAATCCATAACTGTTTCTCACTCACGCTTTTTGTAAAGTGCACAGTACCTCATAAGGAACATTCATCTGCATTATTTTCAATCAATATTATTATCTTCAGTATACCCTTTGTACAGAAACTCACTTAAAATATTTGACAGATAGAATCCCATATCGACTGCCTCCACAAGAGTCAATGTTTCAGCAGCTAAAGTATTTTTAACAACCAAGTTTATTTTCTTAACTTGCCAAGCTAATGGGCAACACTTCCCATTTCCACCTATCAGAAATATTATGAAACCAGCTGCACTTGAATATCCATCAGAAAGATTAGCATGTGAAACATCATTAAAAATAACTAGTTTCATGTTCTTTCAGTCACCTAAGGTTGGGAACTTAAGTACGCATTTCTCCAGATTTAATGTTTTCAATGTTTTATTTTCCCTTAAAGCATTCTCTACTTTACGGTATTTCATTGCTGCACTGAACTCCAACATATCAAAACTAGCATCTGGTCTATTCCGACTGCACAACCAGTTCAACTGACCAATCAAGCTTCACAATTGCTCTGTCTCTTCTTTTGTTAGAACATCTTTCTGTGATGCCCTAGCATGATTAACCGGGATGGGAGTATGAGTTGGCATCCTTCCATCTGCAAAAGATGATTGACATGCAGCAAACAATCCATTTGCATGTGGTATCTTCTCTTGGTGTAACTTTGCTGACGACTGTGAAGGCCAATCCTTGAGAGGCTGTTTCTACTGCACGTGAAACTGCCAAATGATGCTGTGAGTTGTTTTTGATGTTGGCGCCTGTTGCCAAGCTGCTGCAGCAACTGATCATCGTGGTAGTGCAATTCAGTCCACAGGATGTGTTGCCATTTCCCTCTTTCACCAGCTAGTGACTCCCAAGTGCGATAGTGCGACATTTAGGGCCTTCATGTCATGCTTGCAAGCATCCTTGAAGCAGAACTTTGGCCACCCCACTGTCGCCTAGCCCCGGCTACCTCATCATACAGAAGATCCTTAGGTATATTACTGTCTTCCATCCTGCGGACGTGTCCGATCCACCGAAGACGCCTCTGTTGATTAGTGCTGACAGACTTGGGAGCTCTGCCTTTGAGAGGACTGCCACATTTGTGATTTTGTCCCGCCAGGATATGCCCATAATGTCCCACAGACAGTGAAGATGGAAATTATTGAGCTTCCTTTCCTGGTATCTGTAAGTCGCCCATGTTTCACAACCATACAGCAAGGTTCTGAGAATGCAGGCCTTATAAACCATCAGAATAAAAGCAAAATACTGCGGATGCTGGAAATCTGAAACAAAAACAAGAAATGCTGGAATCACTCAGCAGGTCTGGCAGCATCTGTGGAAAGAGAAGCAGAGTTAACGTTTCGGGTCAGTGACCCTTCTGTTCCGAAGAAGGGTCACTGACCCGAAACGTTAACTCTGCTTCTCTTTCCACAGATGCTGCCAGACCTGCTGAGCGATTCCAGCATTTCTTGTTTTTGTTATAAACCATCAGCTTGGTCTTTCGGGTCAGCATCCTATGTGCATTTCACAAGTTGGTTAAAGGCGGTAGCTGCTTTCATAGAAGCATAGAAAATAGGAGCAGGAGTAGGCTATTCAGTCCTTCGAGTCTGCTCCACCATTCATTATGATCATGGCTGATCATCCAACTTTGTAGTCTGTTCCCGCTTTTGCCCCATACCCTTTGATCCCTTTAGACCCAAGAGCTATATCTAACTCCTTCTTGAAAACATGCAATGTTTGGCCTCAACTGCTTTCTGTGGTAACGAATTCCACAGGCTCACCACTCTCTGGGTGAAGAAATTTCTCCTCATCTCAGTTCTGAATGGTTTACCCCGTATCCTGAGACTATGACCCGTGGTTCTGGACTCCCTCATCATCAGGATCATCCTTCCTGCATCTACACTGTCAAGTCCTGTTAGAATTTTATAGGTTTCTATGAGATCCCCCCCTCACTCTTCTGAACTCCAGCGAATATAATATGAACTGACTCAATCACTCCTCATACGTCAGTCCCACCATCCCAGGAATCAGTCTGGCAAACCTTCATTGCATTCCCTCTATAGCAAGAACATCCTTCCTCAGATAAGGAGACCAAAACTGCACACAATATTCCAGGTATTTTTTCTATCCATCGCAGTACACTACCCCCAATCCCATGCGCTTTAATTTTACATGCTAATTTTTTATGTGGGACTTTATTGAAAGCCTTCTGAAAGTCCAAATAAACCACATCCACTGGCTCCCCCTCATCAACTCTATTAGTTACGTCCTCAAAGAATTCTAGTAGATTTGTCAAGCATGATTTCCCTTTCGTAAATCCATGCTGACTCTGCCCAATTCTACCACTGTTCTCCAAGTGCTCTGCTATAAAATCTTTGATAATGGACTCTAGAATTTTCCCCACTGCCGATGTCAGGCTGACTGGTCTATAATTCCCTGCTTTCTCTCTACCTCCCTTTTTAAATAGTGGGGTTACATGTATCCCTATGCATATATCGAGCTCTGCATCAAGGGACAGAGTGTCTGTTACCATGGACCCAAAGTTGAAGAATTTGCTAACCACTACTTTGTGTTATTTTGTGCGATTAAGGGCAGAGATGCAACACCTTGTCCCATGACCACAGTATTCCTGATGCTTATGGTCAAGGAGAACAAGTTACAGGCACGGGAGAGACAGTCCATGAGTCTTTGTAGCTGAGTTTCCGTGTGAACGATAGCACAGCATCATCAGCGTAGAAGAGTTCTCTGATCAGGTGATGTGTTTTTGTCTTCGCTTTCAGCCTTGATAGATTGTCGAGCTTGCCGTCTGACCTAGTGTGCAAGTAGACTCCTTCCGTATCTGCAGGGAAGGTGAAGATCAAGAGCATGGAGAAGAAGATGCCAAACAGAGTGGGGGCTAGGACACAACCCTGTTTCAATCCATTCTTTACTCCGAAACTGTCAGTAGTGGAGCCATCAAACTGTACAGTGCAGTGCATGTTGTCATGGAAGGAGCAGATGACACTAAGGAGCTTTGGCGGACAGCCAATTTTCCCCAAAATCTTGTAAAGCCCTGCTCTCTGATGGTGTCGAATGCTTTAGTGAGATCTACAAAAGTAATGGGAAAGTTTCCTTTTATAATACCAATAAAATATTGTGGGATCTGCTTTTAATTGAAGACGACCTCTTTTCAGCAAAACAGATCTCACAGAAAAAATACCAATCCCTGGAAGCATCATTTAGACCATAGACTCATTTAATTAGTTTTCATTGTTTCCCTGTTGCCTCTTGGACAGTTTCACAAACATTTCTCTCTTTATCTCGCGGCAGAAGCATAGATCTTATTTTGATTGAACTACATCCCATGAATATGCGGCCAAAAGATTTTAAAAGATTTTCAAGCTTATTTTTCCAGCTGTGGGAGAGTTCACTCTAACATTTGTATCACCCAGTCGCTCTTCAAAACCCCGAGCAACGAGCCTTGCTTTAGCCTTATAGGTCCAATCTACAAGGACTTTTTCAGTACAAATCCATCTATGTCACAAGACTGAGCTGTACCTTATCAGGTAACTCAGAATAAACTCCAAACTCTCTCCAACTATCTGATTCCTTTTGTTTCGGCTCTTTTATTAGTTTCTCCTCATGTTTATTGGCAGCCACTGGTCATTAGGACTTCTATTTCTAGTTCTGTTCACAGATCCACTGACTTTCCAAAAAACAATTGCCTTATCATGTTCTATGTCAAGTTTCCTTTGTGCCTTTTTCATAGAAGGTTTATTCAACAGCAAAGGTATCTCAATAGAGACTACATACTACTGATAATGTGGCTTACTCCAGCCATTTTACATGGAATTACAACTCTTGTTAGTAACCTCAAGGTGTTGTCGTCACCAAACCTAAAGCAAGTAATACTTATATACTCCTTAATTTTGCATTGATCCCCACTACTGAGTGACTCTACATAACATTATAATCAATCTGTTCCAATATTGTCGAATTGCAGGAACTATCTAGCACAGCACAGTTGAATGAGTCCATGACTAACACATTCATCACAAGACTAAAACTCCTTGTGACTCATAAAGTTTCTTCAAATTCACCATTATCTTCGGCTTCTGCCTCAGAGTTCACTGTATCATGTGTTATTTTGAGGACACTGCCTCTCCGCTCTGACAGTTCATTGCATAATGATACTTTGAATCATACCTGAAGCATCTATTAACTGTTCCTTGAGCATTCCTGAGATTCATTTGCCTATTATTGCTGTTCCAATTCTGTCTTCTGTAATAGCCAGATCTGCTAAAGGTACTTTCATGCTTAGTCCACCTGTCTGTAACTCTTCCATTGTACTGATGCCTACATCCTGTATCTGGACCATTTGGAAATCCAACAGTCATTAAGTCCACTACCCTTTGTGTCACAGTGAAATGTCCCATCTCTTCCACCAAAGCTGCAGGATGTAAGTGTTTGCCCAGGATTTTTTTTCAAGGCAATAGACATCTGATCCAACAGTGAGACTCTCTCTGAGAACCGAACACTTGTTAGAACCAGGAGTCTGTCCATATGTGACAGCTTAGCACAATCCAGCAATTTAAATGCCAACACTGAAGCAGGGATCTCTAATTGAATTTCCTCAATCATTTATACAGTATTTTACACTCCATGATAGATTCCTACATTGAATAATCATGTTTTCCCAAATCTATCAAAGTCTGGCCATACCTCATAGGCATTCAATAGATATTTTTTCTTGTAAGTTTCATCCAAGAACTCTAATAAAAGATCCAAACTTCACCACTATCCAACTGACAGGCATCCAGCTCACAAAATACTTTATGTCTAATTTTACTTCTTGTAGGAAGCGACAATCCCAAAGCCAAACCTTGTATTACCTCTTTGGTAGGGACGTAACCCATGTCCACATCTCCACTTCATTCTTTCACTGGTCATATGGTTCAACTCTGAGAACATCGGAGGGTAATCATACCCCTACAATTTGCACTTGCTTGCTGCCATTTCTCACAATGGCTACTAGGATTGTAGTCTTCTTTCTGAATAGTTTGTTCTTAGTTTCCAACCTTCCAACCTTAGGCAACCATCTTCAAGTACCATGTTATACTCCAGAAAGCCAGTTGGTGAAGGATAGTACTGGAGCAAATCTTTATTCAGTCTAACATTTATTTATGGAGTTACATATAACAAACATACACCTCCTACCTCAACAAGCCCACAGTTTCAATAAGTCTTTATATCTGCTCAAATGAAACCCCAATTAATGTCCTCCACCTGCATATGATCAAATAAATTGATATACAATTAACAGACCACACTGTCCTCTTCCAAGGCCTTTCCACTGTCATTCGTCTGGATTAGACTGCTCTGAACAGGTTCCATTCTTAGCTATCTAATCATAGCCAGTGTACCACTTGTAATCTCTTCCTGCTCTTACATCTTTTACCTCTGGTGTCCTCAAATATATCTATCCTTGGCGCCCTCCTATTTCTTATCTACATGCTGCCCTTCGGTGACATCATCCAAAAGTACAAAGTTATTTTTCATATGTACAGTGACCACACCCAGCTCTACCTCACCACCACCTCTCTCAACTCCTCCACAGTTGTTAAGTTATCAGACTGCTTGTCCGACATCAAGTACTGGATGAGCAGAAATTTCCTCCAATTAAATATTAGGAAGACTAAAGCCATTTTTGTCATTCCCAGCTCCAAACTCCGTTCCCTACCTATTGACTGCATCCTTCTCCCTGACAACAGTCTGAGATTAAACCAGCCAGTTCGCAACCTTGGTGTCACATTTGACCCGTAGATGAGCTTCCGACCTCATATTTATGCCATCACTAAAACCGGCTATTTCCACCTCTGCAACATCACCCAACTTCACCCCTGTCTCAGCGCATCTGCTGCTGAAACCCTCATTCATGCCTTTGTTATCTTCAGTTTGACTAGTCCAATGCACTCCTGGCTGGTGTCCCACATCCTACCCTCTGTAAAATTGAGGTCATCGAAAACTCTGCTGCCCATGTTTTAACTAGCACCAGGTCCCATTCACTTATCACCCCTGTGCTTGCTGACCTATATTGGCTCCTGGTCTAACAAGGTTTTGATTTTAAAATTCTCATTCTTGTTCAAATACCTCCATGGCCTCAGCCCTCCCTATCTCTGTAATCTTCTCCAGCCGCACAAACCTCCGAGATAGCTGCACTCCTCTAATTTTGGCCTCTTGAGCATTCCTGATTTTAATTGTTCCACCGTTGGTGGCTGAACTTTCAGTTGCCAAGGCCCTAAGCTGTCGAATCCCGCCCCCTGCCACTCCCCCCTCCAATGGCTCTTTGCCTCTCAACCTTGCTTTCCTCCTTTAAGATGCTTCTTATACCCTACCTCTTTGACAATGCTTTTGGTCATCTGACCTCATATCTCCTTTTGTGGCCTGGTATCATATTGTTCTATAATGCTGCTGTGAAGCGCCTTGGGATGTTTTATTACATGAACGGCGCTATATAAAGTCATATTATCGTTGTTGGACTATGATCTATTACTTCCCATTTAGAGAAGCTCCACGTTATTTTAACTTTACTATATATTCTGATCCCTAGAAAATCACATGCTGTTTGACTTTATAATATCTTTAAGAAATAAAGAAAAAACTGCATTTATTGTGCCATTCATGTACGCGAGACATTCTTAAACTCTTCATAAACAATAAAATAGTTTAGAAGTTCCCCTTGTACAAGAGCTTGGTCAAGTCACAGTTAGAAAACTATATCCATTTTTAGTCTCCACATATGGTGGATGGTATTGAGGCTTTGGAAAGGATGCAGAGGAGGCCCACAAGATTAATACCCAATTTGAAGCATCTTTGTTTTCAAGATAAGTTCAAAGAGCTATGACTCTACAAGCTTTAGAAAAACATAAACTTAGGGGTAACTTGATCAAGGTATATAACATGATGAAGGGAATAGATTGTGTTTGTGTAGACAACTTGTTTCAGCTGAATAGTTTAAAAAGGGCCAGGGGTCACAATCTCAAGTTATGTAAGAGCAGACATTGAGTACATGTTAGTGGTTCTTTTCCCAGAAAATATTGAACCAGTGGAACATACGATGAACTGAATTCCTCCAAAATAAGAGCAGGACCTGTTTAGGGACAAAGAATCAGAAATAATCCATTTTGCCCATGGAGCCTGTTCCACCATTCAATGAGATCATGTATGATCTGTGACCTAACGCCACATAAGTATCTTTACCTTATTTCTCTTAATACCTTGGTTAATAAAAATCTATCAATCTCATATTTAAAATTAACAATTGATCTGGCATCAATTGTAGAAGAGAGTTCCAAACTTCTACCATACTTTGTGTGTCAAGGTGTTTCCTAATTCTACTCCTGAATGGTTTGGCTCTAATTTTTAGACTATGCCTCCTAGTCCTAGACGCCCCAACCAGCAGAAATAGTTTCTCTCTATCTGTTCCCCTTAATATCTTGAAAACTTCAATCAAATCAACCCTTAACCTTCTAAATTCCAGGAAATACAAACGTAGATTGTTTAATTTCTCCTTGTAATTTAACCCTTGGAGGCCAGGTATCATTCTAGTTAATCTACACTGCACTGCCTACAGGGCCAATATATCCTTCTGAAGATGTGGTACCTGAACTGTTTACAATACTGCAGGTATGGTCTGACCAGGGATTTGTATCGCTGTAGCATGACTCCTACCCCCTTGTATTCTAGTCCTCTATATATGAAGGCAAGCATTCTGTTGGCCTTTTTGATTATTTTCTGCACCTGTTCCTGATATTTTAATGATCTGTGTACCTGAACCCCCAAGACTCTTTGCACTTTCACTGTTTCTAGCTTTTCACCATTCAGAAAGTACCCTCTTCCATCCTTTTTAGGTCTAAAGTGGATGACCTCTCATTTGTTTACATTGAAATCTATTTGCCACAGTTTTGCCCATTCACATAATCTATTAATATTTCTTTGTAGATTTAAGCTTCCATCTACACTGTTTATAATACCACCTATCTTTGTGTCATTGGCAAATTTATATATGTGGCTTTCTATCCCATCATCTAAGTCAACAGTAAATATAACACGGTGGGCATACCCACACCAGATGGACTGCTCACCACCACCATCTCAAGGGCAATTAGGGATGGACAACCAATGCTGGGCTTGCCAGCAACAACATATCCTATGAAACAAATAAAAAAAAGTGAATATTTAAGGCACCAACACAGATCCATGCAGACACCGCTCATCACCATCCTCCCAATTAGAGTACCTGCTCATTACCTTGACTCTTAGTCTCCTACCACTCAACAATATCCTAATCGGGTGAATAATTAGTCTTCAATTACATGAGTTTCAACTTTAGTTAACAGTCTCTTATGAGGGTCTTTATCAAATGCCTTCTAGAAATTCATATAAGAAACATCCATAGACATTCCCCTGTCCACTACTTTAGTCACCTCTTCAAAAAATTTGATCAATTTTGTCAGGCATGACCTATCCTTGCTGGCTGAGTCTAATCAGCTGAAATTTTTCAAAGTGTTTAGTCACTCTCACCTTATAGACTCTATTAATTTCCTGAAAAATGTGTTAGGTTAACTGGTCTATAGTTCCTTGGCTTCCTTTTGTAACCTTCCTTAAATAGTAGAGTGACATGCAATTATAGTTAGGGCATCTGCAATGTTCTCACTTCTTCCTTTAAAATCCTGGAATGGAAACCATCTGGTCCTGGGGTCTTGTCATACTTTACTACCATTAGTTTCTTCATTACTGTTATTTTACTCATGTTAATTTTGGTGAGTCCCTGTCCATGATTCAATGTTAGTTTTCTTGGGATGTCTGGCATGCTAACTTCTTCTATTATTACTGATGAAAAATAATTATTCAGCATGTTTGTCATTTAGTTATTTTAATTGACAATATCACCATTATCAGTTGGGGAGGTGGTGGTTTAGTAATGTCGCTAGTAACCCAGAGACCCAGGCTACTGCTCTGGGGGCAAGGGTTCAAGTCCCACTACGATAGATGGTGAAATTTGAATTCAATTAATAAATATGGAATTAAAAGCTAGTTTAGTGGTGACTATGAAACCATTGTCCATTGTCGTAAAACCAATCTGGCTCATTAATGTCCTTTAGGGAAGGAAATCTGCCATCCTTACCTGGTCTGGCCTCCATGTGACTCCAGACCCAGACCAATATGGTTGACTCTTAAATGCCCTCTGAGGGCCCAGCAAGCCACTCAGTTCAAGGGCAATTAGGGATGGTCAATAAATTCTGGTTTTGCCAGCAATGCTTACATCCCAGGAACAAATTAAAAAGTGTTCAAGGAGCTCAAATTACTCCTGACCACTCTCTTTTTCCGAATATAATTCAAAAAATGTTTTATGTTGATTTTGATATCTCTTGTAAATGTATTTTCATATTCCTTCTTCATAGATCTCACTATCTGTTTTGTCATCCTTTGCTTCTATCCCACTTGCCAGCATCTGTGCTATTTTTTGCATGCTTTTTCTTTTAGTTTAATATTGTCCCTTACCTCTTCAGTCGTCCATGGATTTTTTTTTTTTGCCAATTCGAGCTCTTGTCTCTCAGGTATATTAACTGGTTCTGTATCACAAATACTTTTTTGAACACTTCCTTCAGATCTTCTGTCGTTTTACTCATTAACAAATTTTCCCAGTTTACTGTGGACAGTCTCTGTCTCATTATATTGAAGTCTGCCTTACCTAACTCTCAAATCTTAGTAGGTGTTTTATGTTTCTCCCTCTCAAACACTACATTGAACTTGATCATATTGCGATGGCTATTCGATAAATGCTCACGCACCATTAGACTCGTATCTAAATCTGGCTCATTATTCCTTACTAGATTTATTATGACATTCCCCCTTGTTGCTGCTAGGTTATATTGTTGCGGAATACTTTTCTGAATGAACTCAACAAATTCACTACCTTCCTGAAATATGCTTGTCTGTTTATCCCCAAACTATACGAGAGTTAAAATCCCCCACTAAAACCATTTGGCCTTTGCTGCATGCTTGCCTAATCTCTGAGGTTACACACTACCACTTCACAACTCTACCAGGGGACATATACACAACTCCCATGACACTCTCAAATCTTTTTCTATTTCTGAATTCTACCCTTGAAATCTCCGCTGCCTGCTTACCACTTATTATATCCTCCCTTATCAGGGTATACACCGAGAGGTTGTTTCCCCTGGCTGGGGAATCTAGAACATGGGGACACAGCCTCAGGTTAAGGGGTTGATCATCTGGACTGAGATATGGAGAAATTTCTTCACTCAGAAGGTTGTGAGTCTTTAGAATTCTCCGCCCCAGAGGATTGAGTGTATTCAAGGCTGAGACAGACAGATTTTTGATCTTTC
This sequence comes from Heterodontus francisci, assembly GCF_036365525.1. Classification (NCBI taxonomy): domain Eukaryota; kingdom Metazoa; phylum Chordata; class Chondrichthyes; order Heterodontiformes; family Heterodontidae; genus Heterodontus; species Heterodontus francisci. Next base: position 110,854,079 of record NC_090376.1, read on the forward strand.
AGGGAATCAAGAGAGGGGAGCGGGTGGGAAAGTGGAGTTGAGGCAGAAGATCAGCCATGATCTAATTGAATGGCGGAGCAGGTTCGATGGACCATATGGCCTACTGCTCCTATTTATTATGTTCTTATCATTGAAGTGACTTCATCCTTAATCACTAGGTTACTCCTCCTACTTTACCATTTTGCCTATCTTTCCTGTAGACCTCATAACCTGGTATATTTAGTTTTTAGGTCACCATCTTGCAGCCATGTCTCAGTAATGTCTACCATGTCGCACCCACCACATTGAATTTGCGTTTGCAATTCATTAAATTTGTTCCTTATACAATATGTGTTTGTATGATGAATGCTTGTTTCAGCCACACATCTTAACCTGTCCTTCTCTAAAGTTTTACTCACACTTTTCTTATTTCCTTTTCTTGGTTTAATTACTTTACATATTGGAATTTTGGCATTTTTTGCTAAAGGAATAGAATATATAAGTAGGGAAGTGTTGCTGCAACTGTACAAGGCATTAGTGAGACCGCACCTGGAGTATTGCGTACAGTTTTGGTCCCCTTACTTGAGAAGGGATGTAGTTGCATTGGAGGCAGTTCAGAGGAGGTTCACTAGATTGATTCCAGGGATAAGGGGTTTGTCTGATGAAGAGAGATTGAGCAGTTTAGGCCTTTACTCTCTGGAGTTTAGAAGAATGAGAGGAGATCTAATTGAGGTATAGAAGATGATTCAGGGGATTGATAAAGTAGACATACAGAGGATATTTCCTCTTGTGGGGCAATCTAGAACGAGATTTTTAGGATAAGGGTTAGCAGATTTAAAACAGAGATGAGGAGAAATTGCTTCTCTCAAAGGGTCGTGAGTCTGTGGAATTCATTACCCCAGAGTGCGGTGGATGCTGGGATATTGAGTACATTTAAGGAGGAGATAGACAGATTTTTTGATTAGTAAAGGGTTGAAGGGTTATGGAGAGTGGGTAGGAAAGTGGAGTTGAGGCTGAGATGGGATCAGCCACGATTGTATTGAATGGCAGAGCAGGCTCGAGGGGATGAATTGCCTACTCCTGCTCCTTGTTCTTATGACCTTATATTTTATTTTTCCCTTTATCTGTATGTGCCTAAAACTAATTTCTCACTGTTATTCTACTTCTTCCCTTTCATTCGTTTTAAAGTTATTATTTGTTACCTTTTCCGCATGAGCCCTTCTGCACTCCACCCCCCCATCCCCCAACCCTCCACCATTTAATTGTTTAAAGTTCTCATGATCATTCAATTATCTTTTCTGCTAGACCCCTGGTTCCAGCCTGGGTCAGGTCAAGTCTATCCCAACATTTCAATTACTTCTTATCCCAGTACTAGTGCTAGTGTCCCAAGAAATGGAACCACCATCCCGCCTCCCCACCACCCCCCCCCCCCCCCCCCCCCCCCATCGCCCCTGCCACTTTCAAAAACACTTCAGTCATATTTTTCCCTCTTAATCTACTTATCCCTACACCTATTTGCATGTGGTATGTGGTTCAGGTAATAATCCAGAGAGTATAATCCTTGAGGCCCTGTTCTTTAATTTAGCTCCTAGTTCCTGGTACTCTCCAAAGAGAACCTCTTGCTTACTCTTCCCTATGTTGTTGATCCCAACATGGATCACAAGGATTGGATCCTCCCCCTCTCTCTCACTCTCCAATATCCTTTGAAAACTGTTTGAGATATTTCTCACCCTGACACCAGGTAGGCAACATATCATTTTGGCACTCTTGATTCTGCTTACAAAGAATGATATCTGTTGCCCTAATTATTGAATCCCCTACAGCTACGGCATTATGCTGCCCACAGGCATCTACCTGGCAATGTGGAAAATTGCCCAGGTATATTCCTGTACACATAAAGCAGGACAAGACCAACCTGGCCAATTACCATCCCATCGGTCTACTCTCAATCATCAGTGAAGTGATGGAAGGTGTCATCAAGTGACACTTGTGCTCAGTTTGGGTTCCGCCAGGGCCACTCAGCTCCTGACCTCATTACAGCCTTGGTTCAAACATGGACAAAAGAGATAACTCAAGAGGTGAGGTGAGAGTGACTGCCCTTGACATCAAAAGCAGCATTTGACCGAGTATAGCATCAAGGAGCCCAAGCAAAACTGGAGTCAGTGGGAATCAGGGGGAAAACTCTCCACTGGTTGGAGTAGTACATAGCACAAAGGAAGATGGTTGTGGTTGTTGGAGGTCAATCACCTCAGCTCCTGGGCATCACTGCAGGAGTTCCTCAGGGTAGTGTCCTCGGCCCAACCATCTTCAGCTGCTTCATCAATGACCTTCCTTCAATCATAAAGTCAGAAGTGGGGATGTTCGCAGATGATTGCACAATGTTCAGCACCAGTCATGACTGCTCAAATACCGAAGCTGTCATGCAGAAATGCAGCAAGACCTGGACAATATCCAGGCTTGGGCTGATAAGTGGCAAGTAACATTCGTGCCACACAAGTGCCAGGCAATGACCATCTCCAACAAGAGAGAATCTAACCATCTCCCCTTGACATTCAACAGCATTACCATCGCTGAATCCCCCACTATCAACATCCTAGGTGTTACTATTGACCAGAAACTGAACTGGAGTAGCCATATAAATACCGTGGCTACAAGAGCAGGTCAGAGGCTAGGAATCCTGAGGCGAGTAACTCACCTCCTGACTCCCCAAAGCCTGTCCACCATCTACAAGGCACAAGTCAGGAGTGTGATGGAATACTCTCCACTTGCCTGGATGGGTGCAACTCCAACAACACTCAAGAAGCTCGACACCATCCAGAACAAAGCAGCCCACTTGATTGGCACCCATTCTACAAACATTCGCTCCCTTCACCACCGACACACAGTGGCAGCAGTGTTTACCATCTACAAGATTCACTGCAGCAATGCACCAAGGCTGCTTAGACAGCACCTTCCAAACCCACGACCTCTACCAACTAGAAGGACAAGGGCAGCAAATACATGGGTACACCACCACCTGCAAGTTCCCCTTCAAGTCACACACCATCCTGACTTGGAACTATATCACCGTTCCTTCACTGTCGCTGGGTCAAAATCCTGGAACTCCCTTCCTAACAGCACTGTGGGTATACCTATCCCAAATGGACTGCAGCGGTTCAAGAAGGCAGCTCACCACCACCTTCTCAAGGGCAAGTAGGGATGGGCAATAAATGCTGGCCTGGCCAGCGTCGCCAAATCCGATGAATGAATTTTAAAAAAATTCAGTTTATTGCTCCCTCCCGCGATCGGCGCTTCTCTTTGCTGCTCCCTTCTGTGCCCATCTCTTTGCCATTCCCTTTTGACGCATCCATCTGTTCACCACTTGTTCCCCACCTCACTGCTCCTCCCCTCACTGCTCTCACCGCATTCGTTCGCCACCACCCGCCCCCCCACCCCCACAGCAACTTGTGCCCCCATCCTGCCGCACCGCTTCTCCAGGCGGCAAGGCAGGAAGGAAGCGACAAGCACTCAGGAGCAGGAGAGAACAACAGTGATCGCGGAAGGGAGTGGGAAACAGAATGCAATGCTTGTGGAGAGAGTGGGGTTCTGTGGGGGGGATGGAAACAGTAATTTGTGGCCATTGTGGGGTGAAGCAAGCTTAGACATCATTACGTGGTGACGTTGGCAGGCGCAAATGTTTGGACGCATGGATGACGTCGGCGATCATTCTGCACATGCTTTGCGGCGCCAGGAGACACGTCGTTTCCCACTTACACTTACTCTCAGCCCATCTTTTGTTTCTTTACTTGTTCCATTATCACTCCCTTTTGCCTTGCACCGTCGTCCTTTTTCCAATTTAATCTCTCCTGCCTTCCACCCTATCACAAACCTTCCTTTTGTTCTTTCCTCTCCTCCCCTTTCCCTGCACATATGCTTGCTTAAAAGCTGCTATATCTCTGACTTTCTCCAACCTGAAATGTAACTTTGCTTCTCTCTCCATAGAGGCTGACTGATCTGCTGAGTATTTCCATCATTTTCTGTTTTTATTCCAAAGTGCTTCACCATTGCAGTGCAATCACTACTATTTAGGCAAAAACAAAAGCAAATTTGCACACAGCAGGATTTCACAAACAGAAAATTAGAAGAATAACCATTTGGTGGTGGTAGTGCTGGGAGAAATGGTCGTCAGGTCATGGCAGAACTCCCTGTCCCCTTTCAATAGTGCCATGAAATCTTTTACATTCACCTGAAAAGGCAAAGAGGCCCTTGATTTAGCATCTTGCCTAAAATATGTACCTTCATAAATCAGCACTGAGTGAGAGAAGCAAAGCTGCAGATAATAATTTGTGTTAGTATTAAGGAAAGGACATCTGTGACTTAATTTGAAGCTGGTCACTGGAAGGAGGGCTGGGCTCCCATGAGACAATGGAAATTGCAAATCTAATGATGCCGATGCTGATAGTTCCTTCAGTCCTGATTCTGCTACCCCCACTGCAGTTATACTACCAGGGATTTGCATTTAGTACCCAATATATATTTTGCCTAAGAATGGTAGGGAGGAGACAGTAGATTCAAATATTCTGGAGTGCCTTCAGGAAGGGCTTCCCATTGTCCATGGTGATTTCAAATGTCTGACCACATGAACAAAAGTTACAGTAAGATAGTCTCCAAAAGTCTGCACCGAAGAGTAAGTTAACACAACAGAGGAGCTATCTTAGTCTTGAGAGCTTGTTCCTTAATTTAATGCATATAATACCCAATAGATTGCAATAACGAACTACATTAGCTTGTTTGTAGAATCACATATGTTTGTTTGAGGTTACTCTGGCCTCTCAAATCTGCTCCAGACAGGGCTCTACAAGACTTTGGATTAGTGTTTCTTCCATTGCAAATGGGAATTCTTCATAAGTAGTTAACAGCAAAATGTGTCAGGCACAACACCATCCAGTAAAGGTGATGGGGAAAAATAAAAATGCAGGAAATGCACAGCATAGCCACCAACATCTGGAAAGCGAAGAGATTCATCCATGTTTTTGCATGGAGCTTTCATGGTCAGATGCTGTTGTGCTGTTCCCAGAAACCAGGTGAACCGGTAGATGCTTTTATTAATGATCTTTACGGGATGCGAATACGGTGAATTAAAAGCAGAATTAATCCGAGACTGCATTGTCGCAGATATTATAGATTTATTGCAGTCTAAGGAAGACCTCGCCCTAGACAAAGTAATACAGCTGGTGAGAAAAGCAGAGGTCTGTAAGCAGAACAGATCAATCCTGAGAGGTGAAGAAAAACCTTGGTTCTGGAAACCTCCAGTGACCAAACAGTTCCTTAAGCACAGGCCTATAAAACAAGCACCAGAAAAGAAGATACACTTGGGAGGGAAAGTGCAAGGTGCCATGAAACCCTGCCAGCGCTGTGGCACCAAAAAGACCCACAGGCACGAACATTGTCCTGCAAATAAAACAGAATGCTTTCACTGCAAGAAAGTTGTCCACTTTGGAAAGATGCGCCTAATTAAAACCTCCACTTCCACAGGTTCTAAAAGAAAAGTCTTCACGCATAGAGCTATTAAGGAAGTTAAACAATCTCCATCAGAAGAGAAATCAGAAAACTTCCTCGGTGAGATCAATGATCCTAATTATGCATTCTGGACTGTAGATATATCTGTCAACGGACATATCACCAACTTTAAACTAGTCACTGGAGCTAGTGTAACAGTTTTATCAGACAACGAACTGTGGTTATCAATGCATTGGTTGCAACCAACAAAAACTCAGTTACACGGTCCAGGAGGGATTGAACGAAAAGTCAAGAGAACTATATAGTCAACACTCCTGTACAAGGGAATGGAGACATTGGAAACGCTGTATTCCCCACAGAATCAAAAATGCCCTCTTTGAAGCAGAAGAGCTTATATAGACCTTCATCTTATCAGGAAAGTGGAAGAAGTTAAGCAGCAAGGCTCCAAGAGTCACTTCCAAAAAAACTTTCTGAAATTATTTACTGGTCTAGGAAGATTTAAGACCAAATATAGTATCACTTTGCGAAAAGATTTTAAACCTGTATATATCTTTTCACGCCTAGGAAGATCCTACATCCAGTAATGAAGCAAGTCCATTGTGAATTGTCTTTTTGTCTTTGGCCTCCTTATCTCGAGAGACAATGGGTAAGCGCCTGGAGGTGGTCAGTGGTGTGTAGAGCAGTGCCTGGAGTGGCTATAAAGGCCAATTCTGGAGTGACAGGCTCTTCCACAGGTGCTGCAGAAAAATTTGATTGTCGGGGCTGTTACACAGTTGGCTCTTCCCTTGCGCCTCTGTCTTTTTTCCTGCCAACTGCTAAGTCTCTTCGACTCGCCACACTTTAGCCCCGCCTTTATGGCTGCCCGCCAGCTCTGGCGAATGGTGGCAACTGACTCCCACGACTTGTGATCAATGTCACAGGATTTCATGTCGCGTTTGCAGACGTCTTTAAAGCGGAGACATGGACGGCCGGTGGGTCTGATACCAGTGGCGAGCTCACTGTACAATGTGTCCTTGGGGATCCTGCCATCTTCCATGCGGCTCACATGGCCAAGCCATCTCAAGAGCCGCTGACTCAGTAGTGTGTATAAGCTGGGGATGTTGGCCGCCTCGAGGACTTCTGTGTTGGAGATACGGTCCTGCCACCTGATGCCAAGTATTCTCCGGAGGCAGCGAAGATGGAATGAATTGATACGTCGCTCTTGGCTGACATGCGTTGTCCAGGCCTCGCTGCCATAGAGCAAGGTACTGAGGACACATTTGTACCATCAGAACTGTTGATGGTGTCATGAATGTGCTTCTGTTGTTAATATTTTTTGAGGACTTGTGTGTAAAAGACTGTGAAGAATATTTGACAACAAATAACAAAAGAGCTGAACTCAAGGGGTGAGGTGAGAGTGACTGCCCTTGACATCAAAGTAGCATTTGATCGAGTATGGCATCAAGGAGCCCTAGCAACACTGGAGTCAATGGGAAGCAGGTGGAAAACTCTCTGCTGGTTGAAGTCATACCTGGGACAAAAGAATATGGTTGTGGTTGGTGGGGTTAATCATCTATGCTCCAGGGCTTCACTGCACGAGTTCCTCAGGGTCATGTCCTTGGCCCAACCATCTTCAGTTGCTTCATCAATGACCTTCCCTTCATCATAAGGTCAGACGTGGGGATGTTCGCTGATGATTGCACAACGTTCAGCACCATTCATGGTTCCTCAGATACTGAAGCAGTCCGAGTCCAAATGCAGCAAGACTTGGACAACATCCAGGCTTGGGCTGATGGGTGGCAAGTAATATTCACGCCACACAAATGCCAGGCAATGACCATCTCCGACAAGAGATAATCCAACCATCTCCCCTTGCCATTCAATGGCATTACCGTCGCTGAATCCCACAATATCAACATCCTGGTGTGTTACCAGAAACTGAACAGAAGTAGCCGTATAAATACTATGTCTACAAGAGCAGGTCAGAGGCTAGGAATCCTGTGGTGAGTAAATCACCTCCTGACTCCCCAAGCCTGTCCACCATCCACAAGGCACAGTCAGGAGTGTGATGGAATACTCTCCACTTGCCTGGATGAGTGCAACTTCAACAACACTCAAAAAGCTCTACACCATCCAGGACAAAGCAGCCCGCTTGATTGGCACCCATCCACCTTCACACACAGTAGCAGCAGTGTGTACCAGTTACAAAATGCACTGTAGAAAATCACCAAGGCTCTTCTGAAAGCACCTTCCAAACCCATGACTTCGACCACCTAGAACGACAAGGGCTGCAGATGTAGTGGAATGCCACCACCTGCAAGTTCCGCTCCAAGCCGCACACCATCCTGACTTGGAACTATATTGCGGTTCCTTCACTGTTGCTGGGTCGAAATCCTGGAACTCCCCTCCTCACAGCACTGTGGGTGTACCTACCCCACATGGACTGCAGCGGTTCAAGGCGGAGGCTCACTACCACCTTTTCAAGGGCAATTAGAGATGGGCAACAAATGCTGGCCTAGCCAGTGATGTCAAATCCCAGGAATGAATTTAAAAAAAAAATTCCAAGAACAGACTTAGAAATTGGGTAGATGAGCTGCAACCAACCATAGCTTGTACTTATGCCGCACCTTTAACATAGAAAAACGTCTCAAAACATTTCACAACAGAAAGTTAGGAGGGATGGTTAAAGTGGTTGGTTTTAAGGAGGATCTTCAAGGAGGAGAAGGAGGTGAAGTGGTGATGTGATTTAGGGAAGGAATTCCTGTACATGACACTTAGGTGGTTCAAGCCATGGCTGCCAGTGGTGGGTGAAGAGATCGACAAGCAAAGTAACATTAAATTTTGAAATAAATCGCCAAAACTATAGTTACAAAATAGAGTATATTATTAAATGAACTGATATAAAGAAAAAATAATCAGCTGTAATAGCTGACCAAATATTAAAAATATTGTCATACAGGGATATATGCTAATAAAGTTTGATATGTGTCTTTCATGTTCTTTTCTCAGGCTGGAGCTAATGTATTACTGCAAGATATCAATGGAAATATTGCTTTGGATTACACAATGGAAGGCACAGAGTCGAGTTCTATCCTTCTCAGACATCTCGAAGATAATGGTATATAATTGTGCATTACTTTCCTAACAGTAGTTAGTTGCAGTTAAATCATTAGATTAATTTTCTCTATGGAATTGTTTTATGTTATTTGTGTGGTGTGAAATATTTCAATTTATTTTGCTTAGCAAAGTTTAAAATCGAGATGTAATAAACCAGTCAGGATAATACACAATTGTCCTATGTGAAAAACCTTGAGTGACTGATAGTAGATAGTTTCAGGCTAATTATGAGCTTTCCCCAATTCCTGGTGCAGATAATCCTATCCCTTTTTAAAAAAAAGTACGGCAGTATTCAGGCGGATGTGTGAATCTGCCCCACACCCACCACCTTGGGCGCATGTGTACATGCTATCAGTGTTCAAATGTTGTTGTATACTTCTCTGCTACCATGTTGTTTGTGGTTTGATGTATAATAGGGAAGGAGGGTGTGAGAATAAAAAGGATGAAAGAACTCAAGTTCCTATCACAAATATATCAAAAACAATTATCTGTGTGGTAATATGTATCGGTGGTTTGTAGAATCACATCAGCTTAGTCAATAATTGGGCCAGTACAAAAATCAGAGCTGTATTTTCCACTTGTTAATTCTGATCTGGTTTGGCTACAATCTTCTGAATACAAGTTGCCTTTTTATATTGTCAGCATGATAAGCTTCCCCTTTATGTTTTCTTCATGCTGATTAAGGTGAGAGAAGTTGGTGCTGTAGAACATAACCTTCTACACCTTGACAGGCTATTCTACCGCTTGGATACGAGAATTACAAGGAATAATGAAACAACACTCAAAGCCTAAATTAAACACTAACGTCTTTACTGTGTTTGGTTGTAAGACCAGTTAACAATACAATACACCCGCTAGTCACAAGTACATTACAAGGAGTTAAAAATACGATCACCCAGCGAGTGCTCACCTCCCATTGATTGTACTCTTCAGCAACTGACCAAGTTACTTGGCATAAGCACCAAGTCACTGTTTGCAGTGATTTTTATACCTTTCTTTCCAAGGTGGGCAGGATGTTTTATTGACAAGATCGCACTATGCTATTGAAATCCATCTTAAGCTACAAATGTCTTATGAGGTATTTAATTTTTTGTTGAAACTGCCTTGATGTTCAGCATATGTTCACATTTCCTTCAGTAATTTCATCACCCAACATGGATGTTTCAGATGCCTTCAAGATCTTTATCAGCAAACATGATAACAGTGTCCTTTCCTGGTCACACACACATTTTAAAACCATAGGACAATTAAACAATCCAAGTCCCTTAAATTACTAACTTCTTCCAAACTGTTGCTTGGATAATATCTAGTTTCTCTGCATTTCAAAAGAAGGCAAACACTGACATCATCAATCAACGTCAGTTTGTGTCACTCTCTCGCAGTTTTTCAAAACACTTTGGACCATTTTGGCCAGCTAAATAAACATTTTTTAAACATGTTCAGTTTCTTGTCTTCATGTTTTCAGACAGTATGGGCCAGATTTTCAAGGCCCACTGAATATTGTGCTCTCGGAGGTCGGCACTGGGCCTCACCGCCTCCAGCACGTGAAGCTATTTTCAAAGGGCTGCTGGGAGGGAGGGAACAGCAACTCCACACACCTCCAATTAAGTGCCTGTTGAGCTCATTAACGGGATTGTCATCAGCAGTGCACAATTATTAAAGACTGGGAATGGGGAAGACTCCTTGTATGATGACAGGGTTCTGAAGATATGAACAATGTGGAAGGTCATGAGGGCTAAGGAAAAGGACTGATTAACATAATGCAGAGGCACAAAATAAAGCTCAGCTGCATCATAAAGTGCCTCAGGATAGTCATTGCTGCAGCTGTAAGACTTGTTTTTCTCGGTGGAGAGTGGCAGGAATCTGGAGAGGGAAGTGAGCCCACTGGCATCACTGGGGCAGCTGAACTTGGCAGGGGAAGACCTGATGAATGCACAAATCCCAGCTGAGGGAGGTCAGATGGGAACAGGCTACCTTGGCATTAGACAGGGCAGCCAGGATGAGTTACAGCAGATGCAAGCTCCTGGACAGCAGAAGGACAAATGAGTACAGCAGGGAGTTGCAAGGGGAAGAAGGCACTACCCTAAGCATTGGGTCTACCACCCAAGAGTCAGCTGCCTGCAAATGACAGAGCACCAGTGCTGAAAGAGGCTGTGCCAATCCAGGCTGATGGTCATGGACCTTTGTGCATTGATTCACAATGACTTGAGGCCCCATGGCCCCCAGGGCACTCCTTTATCTGTAGCCATCAAGGTCACCATCGCCCAGAATTTCTATTCAACTGGGTCGTCCCAGGGATCAGCTGCAGACCAGGTAGCATCTCGCAGTCGGCAGCTCATCAAGCCATCAGGCAGGTCACAGATGCCATATTCCCGAGGGAAGGGGACTATATCCACTATGACATAGATGGGTCAGCGCTGGCACAGAGGGCTTTGGGCTTTGCCACCATCGATGGATTCCCTCAGGTCCAGGGCATCATCGATTGCACCCACATAGCCATCGAGGCACCGACAAACCAACCAGTCAGATTCCTGAACAGAAAAGGCTCCCATTCATTGAATGTCCAGCTGGTCTGTGATCACAGGAAGTGAATCGTGCAGGTCTGCGCCTGGTTCCTGGGCAGCTTTCATGACTCCTTCATCTTGCGAGTGTCCCAGGTGCCGCACCTCTTCAGGCCCACATCCAGACACCGTGGTGGCTTCTGGGGGATAAGGGTTCTCTCCTAAGGAAGTGGCTCCTGATGCTCGTCTGAAACCTCGACATGGATGGCGAGGCACTATAACCTGAGCCATCTCCTAACACAGACCTGCATTGAACAGATCATTGGCATCCTGAAGACACGCTTCCATTGCCTTTACTATTCGGCTGGTATCCTCCAGTATGAACCAGCCAGAGTTTTGCATATCATGGTCGTCTGCTGCGCCCTGCACAACATGACACTGGGAAGACTCCTGGAGATGGATGAAGAGGAGGAGCTGGAATGCCACTCCACCTCAGAAGAGGACTGGGAAGAGGAACAGGAGGAGGAGCGTCTCGCTCCTGAGGCGGCTGGCGACCAGGAAGCAGAGGATGCCTAGCCATGCCATCTGACACCTCAGGATGAATGGCAGGCTGACATGACAGCAAAGGCTATGCTGATTCAGCAGCACTTCGCCAGATCTCCCTCGAGCCCTTGCAGCTGACAATCACACAACTCACTTTCCAGCATACAAAACTGTTACACAGCTATGATCCTCAACTGCGAACTCCCATTGGCAGCCATGAAAATGCAGCTGGAGGTTTCCTTCATCCACCATTATCCAACATCAAAAGGCATGGGCACAAAGCAGTCTCAGATCCCCAGATCCCCGCCACTGGTGCCACAATGCGGTATCCATCTTTTAAGAGTAGACATCAACAATACACCTGCCAGAGTGGTGAAAAGAAGTAGTTGTGTTGTGAGGCACATGAAAAGTAGACAAACTTGTTCAATAGCACCCAGATGACCCAATAAATGAATTTAGTGCTGTTAGAGAAATGTCCAAGCCTGTTTGTGAAGAAGACACTGAGACTAGGATGCTTTGGTGGAGACTGTTCACTGCTTGCGCAGAGCTTACTTTTCCACTCCGAGCAATACCCAACACCTTTCACCCTATTACATTCAACTACTAGGTATTTAACATCCATTAACAGAACTTATTAGACAATAACAGATTCCCCTCTTTTCTTTAAATACATACATATAAAATGAAAAAGGAGACAAATAATAATACATTTTTCTGTTTCTTACATTATTATACCATTAACCTTCAACAGCACCAGCCATTAACATACTGTATATTCCATCCCCCCCGCTTTTAAACAAAATAAATCTTGTTTAAATAATTACAAAGCGATCTTAACAGAAAAAAAAATCCACATTTTCTTAACTCATCATAACAGAAGATGGCCCTCTTTGAGGACATCCAACAATTTCTTTGAACAAGCACCTTTCTTCATAAAACAATGTGACAACTGATGACTTGTGTCAATCCATTTTATTTTGGAAATTTTTTTCTTTCCAACATTTGGGATCCAGGGTGAGCTAGCAAATTGGATACAAAATTGGCTTGGTGATAGGAGGCAGAGGGTGGTAGTGGAGGGTTGTTTTTCAGATTAGAGGCCGGTGACCAGTGGTGTGCCACAGGGATCAGTGCTGGGCCCTCTGTTGTTTGTCATATATATTAATGACTTGGATGTGAATGTAAGGGGCATGATTAGTAAGTTTGCAGATGACACCAACATTGGTGGTATCGTGGACAGTGAAGAAGGTTGTCTAAGGTTACAACAGGATATAGATCAACTGGGAAAGTGGGCAAGGGAGTGGAAAATGGAATTTAACGCAGACAAGTGTGAAGTGATGCATTTTGGGAAGTTAAACCAGGGCAGGACATATACAGTGAATGGCAGGGCCCTGGGGAGTGTTCTTGAGCAGAGAGACCTTGGGGTGCAAGTACATAGTTCCCTGAAAGTGGCAACACAGGTAAACAGGGTGGTGAAGAAGGTATATGGCATGCTTGCCTTCATCAGTCGAGGCATTGAGTACAAGATCTGGGACGTCATGTTACAGTTGTACATAACGTTGGTTAGGCTGCATTTGGAGTACTGTGTGCAGTTCTGGTCGCCGCACTACAGGAAAGATGTGATTAAGCTAGAGAGGGTGCAGAAAAGATTCACAAGGATGTTGCCTGGTTTGGAGGGCTTGAGTTATAAAGAGAGATTGGATACACTGGGTCTGTTTTCCCTGGAGCGAAGGAGGCTGAGAGGGGACATGATAGAGGTATATAAAATGATGAGAGGCATAGATAGGGTAGATAGCCAGTGTCTGTTTCCCATGGCAGGGGTGACTAAAACTAGAGGGCATAGATTTAAGGTGAGAGGGAGGAGGTTTAAAGGGGACAAAGGGGTAAATTTTTCACACAAAGAATAGTGGGTATCTGGAATGAGCTGCCTGAGGAGGTGGTGGAGGCAGGAACAGTAGCGACATTTAAGAGGCATCTGGACAGGTACTTGAATGAGCAAGGCATTGAGGGATATGGAATTAATGCAGGCAGGTGGGATTAGTATAGATAGGCATTATGGGCGGCATGGACGCAGTGGGCCGAAGGGCCTGTTTCTATGCTGTACGACTCTATGACTCTATTTCTTTTATACTCGCGAGATCAATCCTCAACCTCTTTTCCGTGACATTTTTGTCGAATGAGCATTGTCCCAGAGACAATGGTTATCTATATAGCATTCTATCGGAAAACTTTTCTCTGATTGCCCCTTATATAAGAGTTCCTTTAAAATACTGAATAAATACATACACATATCTATTATTTCTATCAGTGTAAGTGTCTCAGCAGCTAAGGTGCTTTTAACTATCCTCTTTATTTTCTTCAATTCCCAAGCTAATGAACAATATTTATAATTTCTTCCCACCAAAAATATAATCCTGCTGCACTCGAATAACCATCAGGAAGATTAGCATGTGAGGCGTCACTAAAAATGACTAATTTAATTTCTTCTGGGTCACCCAAGACTGGAAACTTGAGTCTACATTTGTCAAAACTCAATTTCTTCAATGTCTTATTTGCTTTCAGTACTTCCCCAATAGTAGCATGTTTCAGCATGGTGCTCAATTCTAATACATCACAGCAAGCATCCGGTCTCGTTTGTGTGCATAGCCAGCTTTTAGCAGGACGGACCCAACTAAAAAATACCACAACCTGGATGCATCCTCTAGCCCATAAACACACTTATTTAACTTCCATAATTTACCCTCTATATCTCCAACTTCTTTAGGTAGCTTTAAAAATACTTCCCTTTGAAATTTCTCCCCTTGCAAAAATGCTGCTTTGATGTCAATGGACTTACATTCCCATGACTATGTTGCTAAAAATGCTAGGTAAATCCTCAAACTTACTTTTCCTGCTGTTGGGGAGTCCACTCTAACTGCTTGGTCACCTGGTCATTCCTCAAATCCCCGAGCTACAACTCTGGCCTTAGCTTTATACATACCATTGGGAAGTACTTTCTCTGGACAGATCCATCGATGGCGCATTGTTGGTTGTCCTCTATCTGGCACCTCCCTGTATACACCAAACTCTCTCCAACTGTCAAGATCTTTTTGTTTTGCATCCTTTACCAACTTACCTTCTAACCTGTTAGTAGCCATTCGAGCTTCTCAATTGTAAGAGCTCCTAGTTCTTGTGGCGCTCCTCGCCTGCTCTCTGATCCTTGCTCTTGTGAAATCACATCCCCTACAATATTTCCTATCCCTTTCTGGACTGCTACTACTCGACCTGTCCCTCTTATGACCAGACTTTCTTTCACAAGTTCATGACGTTTTCCTTAGACTGAGATCATCTTCAGGCCCATTGTCTGAATTTACACTATGTTTTCTGGCCTTCCACCTTTTCACTTCCTTCTACCATTCTATGGGTCTGATATCCTGTCCCTTGTCTTGCACATTTAGCCAATGTTTGTATTTTCCTGTGGCCTTTCCTGCCATTCACTAGCCCTTTCTGTCATATATGTCACTCTAGTTCCAACTTTCGGTAGTTAACCTTTGGAATAAATGGCCTTATCTTGATCTTCGCTATCACTTGGTCCACTCTCAGTTAGTCCGTTATCTGCCACAATCTGTTGCTCATAAAGGTCTGTCATATGTGCATGCAAAATGCATAGTGCATCATCAGTGTCCATCATTTGTTCAGATTCTGTCAATGTATAATCAGTGCCAATAAGCCGCGAGCAATGTACTCTAATGGTTTGGTTTCCATGTTGCTAAATTAACATTTTGCCATCAGTGCCTATAATTTTTCCTGGGCCTCTCCATTTTTTCTGCCCTTCACTTTTGTAATACACCATGTCCACGGTATTAAAATTCTTTTCTGATGGCCTGATCTGATACCTCAAAACTCTCCTGATTTTTTCTGAAACCTCCACCTTAATAAATGCTGTTCTCCCTGCATGCATGGCATTCAAATGTTCTGCAAAAATTGAACTAATTGTAGTCCCCTCTAAAGGCGGGGCATGATCCCACATTACCAAAGGTATTTTTGGATTCCTTCTGTAAACTAACTGATCGGGGCTGTAGCCCCAAACCATTTGAAGTGTGTTTTTCACATGTGCTGCCCACTCCATGCAGTCGTCAATTTACAATTTGGCTGTTTGGCTAAATTTTTCAGAGCATTTCGTCAATCGCGACGTGATTTCTCTCACAAATCCCATTACTAAAAAGATGTTCTGCTGCCGTGTGCATTGCTACAATATTCATATTTTCACACATACTCCTGAACTCATCATTGGCAAATTCTCCTCCGTTGTCAGTTAGAAATCGAGCCGGTGCTCCCAGTCCCGTTCCTATCCACCTTTCCATTATCTTGTCCACTGTTACTTTTTTGTCTTTACTGTAAATTACCGTTGACAGACTGAATCTAGTCGCTATGTCTATAAAGTGTAGAAGAAAAATGTATTTGTCTTTATCCTATATGTTCAAGTCCATCGCTACGGTTTCATTAAAGTCCCTTGCTAATGGGAGATTCACTATGGGTCGTGATGGAATCCTGCTGTATTTTTTACAGATATCACATTTTTTACTGATATCCTCAATAAGCTTAATGTAGTCATCATCTATTACCACTGCAACTTTTAACAGAATCTTCAACCTATGGCAAGATGGATGTGCAAACTGTTGACGTAATTTTGAAATAATTTGCCATTTCTCCTTTAAATCCCTATCCCCGGCCGCCATAAATACCTCTTTAACATCCTGTTAGGTCTCGCTAAAGAAATTCAATAATGTCCCAATATGTAAACTGCAAAGCTACAGATTTCCCAAAGACAATCGCCTTATCAAGTTCCATATCCAATTCCATCTGAGCCTTTTTCGTAGATGGTTTATTTAACAGCAAAGGTATTTCACTGGATACTACATCAGAACTAACAACATTGTTTATCCCTGCTATTTTACATGGAATTACCACTCTTTTTCGTAATTTCAACATGTTGACATCCCCAAACCTGAAAACGTTCATATTCTTTGACCTTACTTCAGTCTTTCTGACTTAAAGAATCCATGTAACACCTGAAACAGTCCACTGTACATATCGTGGATGTACACCCACTGTCTAGTACTGCATAATTGAATGAATCTGCAACTCGGACACTCATTACCGGACTGAAGTTACTCATGACCAATGCAACTCCTTCTGATTGATCAGTAGCGTCATCCTCGCCTTCTGAACCTTCCACATCATGTGTCATCTCAAAAACCGTGTTATTCCTTTCTGGACAATGCAACGCATAGCATAATGATATTTTGAGTCACATCTGAAACACCTGCTGACCACCCCTTGGTGGGTCCTGGGGTTCATCTTCTGCCATAATTGCCCAATTCCTGCCATCTGTTATAGCTACCAAAAGGGTCTCTATCCTCATTCGTTTTGTTTGTGACTCTCCTTTCATATTGACATTTGGGCCCCATATTTGAACAGCCTTGAAATGCTGCTAGCATTGTATCCTCCACGTTCAGTGTCATCGCTGAAGAGCCCATTTGCTCCATGAAAGCGACCGGAAAGGAATGTTTTCCCCAAAATCTTTCAGGACGTCAGACATCTGATTAAAAAGCATATCTCTTTCTTTGAATCTAACTACGGTTAATACCAAGAGCCGATCCATGTTCGATATCCTCGCACAATGCAACAATTTGAAGGCAAGTACTGATTTAGGAATTTCCAAGTAGAATCACTGCAACCTTGCATATAGTCGGTTAAACACCATAATATATTCTTCTATGGAAGAACCATCCATTTTTCGAAATTTATCAAAGTCCAACCACAACTCATAGGCACTCAATAAATTTTATCCATAAATTTGAAGAGATTGTATAAACCTTCCTCATTGTCCAAATGATGAGCCCCTAGCTCTGAGAACACTTTGCTACTGGTGGAAAGTGGAAGTGCAAGGGCTATTCCTTGCTTCCTTTTTGGTAAAGACATAATTCGTGTCTATAGATCAACTTCATTCTTCCATTGTTCGTAAGGTTCAGCTTCATAAAACAATGGTGGAGATCATATTCCAACATCTTACACCTGGTTTCAGTCATCTTTCTTCAAAAAAAAGCTCCTATTACAGCCTTCTCAAAAAAAAAACTCCAATTCTAATCTCCTGTCTGGAAACAAATCTTAGTCTCCAATCTTCACTTTCAGGCAGCCATCCTCTGCTACCAATGTTAGAGAAACTTCCAAACCTGTTTGTGAAGAAGTCACTGAGACTAAGATGCTTTGATGGCGAGTGTTTATTACTTGCCTCAGAGCTTATTTCTCCATTCCTAACAACACCCAAAACCTGTTCACCCTATTACCTTCAACTATTAAATATTTAACATCGATTTACAGAATGTATTAGACACTAACAAGTGCAGGGGCACCTTCTTCTTTATAGCACGTGTATGGGGTGCTCCCCCTGTGGCAGAGGATAAGGTAGAGGCAGCCTGATCCCTACTCTCTGACCCCTCCTGAGAGGCCTTTGGCTCCTTTCATTGTTTTGCAGATGCCCTTGGGGGTGGTCATCCACATGCTGCCACGCTTGCATCATGGCAGGAGATGCCTCTATCACAGAGTCCTGGCACACAGTTGGCTCCTGAGTCGGAGGAGCCAGGGACTGAAGAGTGGCACCAGAGCCCTCTGAGGAGTTGCCCCATCACCTGCCGCAAGGACCATCTCGGCTCTTTCCAGGCACCTGTAGATGTTGGAAGCACCATTGACTGGGATGCAGCTGGCATCTACTCTGAGCATTCTTGCATCCTCAGCAACACAGAACGGTTGATGCTGCAGAAAGTTTCACTCCTTCTGTGCTTATCAGCATGCTACTCCTGCACCCAATCAGAGTGATGTTGCATTTGACTGTCCAAGGGGTTGCCCAATCTCTCAATGGAAGAGCTCATGCAACTGCTTCCCTGAGTTGTGACAGAGGACATACGCTGTATGGACTAATCTATTGCCTGCCCGTGGCTCCTCAATGCCTCAGAGAACTCCAGCAAACAAGAAATGATCTGCCTCTGGTTCTCAAGGAAGGCTCTCCTTGTCTGTAACACCCGAGGCCCAGCATCTTCACCCAGTGATGTATCGCTGTCTGTCCTCTGTCCTCTGAGGGGGACTGCCCACAGGTGACTCTGTCTCACCCTCCTCCTCCTGCTCACCCATAATGTGAGGTTCAACAGTGCTCCCCTCTCTACGCTAGTTTGTGGCCCAACTGAGGTGAGCGTCTCTGCGCTGGTGGAGGGTGCTGAGACAGGATGTGACAGTGCAGGTTCCTTGGATTCCCCACCCCAGCTGTGGATTGCGGCACCGATATGGCAGGTCCACTTTGGTGTATCTCTGCAACTGGCCCTGTATGAGACACAAGACAATGGTAATGAGAACTGGTACTACTCAACAAGTGCCCCAGCACAACCAACCCTTCAGATGACAGCAGACTAAAATCCATATTTCGCATTGGGCAGGAGTCTCCTCCATGCCCTTCACTTCAAGAAAGATCTATGCTAAGACCCTGTTGCTCATGGCCTCCCATCTCACCATCCCCCACCGAATACCTCAATGGAACTCTGGTGATCTCCAGTACCACCTCCTCCACTAATGTCAGAGTGTGGATCTGGGCCATCCACCTCCTGTTCTGGCCATGTCTGTCTTATTATGGGTTCTCTTCTCCTGTAGGGTTAGAAGAGGAAGATGCGCAAGTATGCTGCCTTCTTTCATCTCTTCCAGTATGACATACACATGAGTTGATGTTCCCCTCAGTGATGTCCCCATCTGAATATCGCCCCATATGTGAGGGCGGCTGCATTTCAGTGTAATGACTGTTCACTTATTCTGACAATATGAGGGGGATCTATGGACATTCTGTGAGGTCATTCTATTAGAGAGTTGGTGCCCAATGAACCGAGTGCCACTCACCTTACCACACTACAATAGGTCATTGAACCTTTTCCTTCCCCAGCTGCTGACATCCTTGGTCACCTCTATTCACACCCCTTAGGTCTCGCTGGAGGGATTCCTCCTCCATGAGGCTGGGTGAAACAGCTCTATCCTCCCTGACACGGCATCAACGAGGTCCTCCAGAGAGGCATATGAGAAACGGGGTGCGCCTGGGGACGCATGCCCATGCCCACATACGCCCTCTGAGTTCCCTGGTGCTGCATCTCTATTGGCAATGGCAAGCCCAGTGATGGCTGCCACTTGCCTTTTAAAATTGCATTCAACGACCTGCTGCCGCCTCCAAAATGCTTTTCGTGCCTCTAATTAAGTGCCGGACTTGCTCTCAGGCCAATTACTGAGTTTGTTGCATTTGAAGATTGTGCCGAATCAGTGACACTGACATGCCGCGGGGTCGGGACCTGGAAATGTTCTGACAATCATGTTCCGGCCCATGACTCCCACATTTTTGAGTACATGAATCTTTTCCAAAGTTCTGACTTGGCATCAAAGCAAAACATAGCTTTGAATTATATCTGTTTATTGGTTTTGACTTGATTTTTATGACCTTTCTGCTTTTTTCTAAACATTCCATAATCTTAAAGTGTTTTTTCACCAGTGGCTCTGTTTATCTGTAATGAAAACAGCTTGCAGCTGTTAACAGTTACTTTAGCATGAAAAGCCCTTTTGCCCTTTGCAATGCTTGCTGGTCACATTCGATCAGTTTTCTGTACACCTGTATACAGCATAGCTTCAAGTATTTCATTTCAACTTTCAATGCTCCTGTGTTGGATAGCCTCGCAAGTCTCAATCACAAATTTTGATTTAAATAATATTACCAATTCTTACAGTGCTAAAAAATTGAACTCTACCCATTTCTCATTTCAGGCAGGCAGCATCATTATTGACTACTGACAGGTTAGGCATAACACAGCCCAAATCTCAGAACACCAGCCCTGACTGCACTATTTTTCACACCAGCCATCATGTAGCCTCTCCGGATGAAATGGAGATGGCCAATTAGTGCTCAGTTAGGGGCAGTTTGTGCGATTAGACTAGGCCAACCAGGTATTGAATTTTATGTACAATAACAAGGGACCAAAGTTTGCAGTCAGTGGCGAAGGAAGGGTGCTTGCCGCTGACTACAAAGTAAATTTTGTTGAGCGATCTAGTGAGAATTTCTGCTGTAATGCTGTGCAGTGGTACTGCAACTGATTACAGTGTTCTTTACAGGACATTCCCAGCATACAGCAGCAGTGATGTCATGAAGCTGTCCAAGCAGCCAGTTATGTTCAAGGATTCTCACAAATTCCCCAAACAGGAAACCTAAAAGCACTAAAATAAAATTGCTTCTAAAAAATATACATGGAGCAAATTGAAGATTAGGACATAACATGGGGTGAAGGTAGAAGCTTAAATATTCTGAAAAAAGCATTTAGAAAAAAATTATTGCCTGTGTGGAGTTTGCAAGTTCTCCCTGTGACCGCGTGGGTATCCGCCGGGTGCTCCGGTTTCCTCCCACAGCCAAAGACTTGCAGGTTGATAGGTAAATTGGCCATTGTAAATTGCCCCTAGTGTAGGTAAGTGGTAGGAGAATTGTGGGGATGTGGTAGGGAATATGGGATTAATGTAGGATTAGTATAAAATGGGTGGTTGATAGTCGGCGCAGACTCGGTGGGCCGAAGGGCCAGTTTCAGTGCTGTATCTCTAAATAAAAATTAAATTAAAAATAAATAAAATAAAATAAACATAGCTTAAAAAATTACTAATTAATCATTTAACAACACTCCATGATTAGAGTCATTTCTGTCATAGAAGGAGGCCATTCGGTCTGTCAAGTCCATGCCAGCTGTCTTTGGAGCCATCCAGTCAGTCCCACACCCCCGCTCAGTTCCCGTAGCCTTGAAAGTTTATTTGCCCATCCAATTCCCTTTTGAAGTCATTGATTGAATCCACTTGCACCAACCTCATGGGCAGCGATTTTCAGGTCATTACGACTTACTGCGTAAGAAAGTTCTTCCTCACGTTCCCTTTGCCTCTCTTTCCCAAAACCTTTAATCTGTGTCCTTGTACCATCTGGGAGCAGTTTTTCCATAACTAACTTCTCTAAACCTGTCATAATCTTGTACATCTCTATCAAATTTCCCCTCACTTTCCTTTGCTCCAGGGAGACCAACCCCAGCTTTTCCAAACTAACCTTATAACTAAAATCCTTCATCCCTAGAACCATTGTGGTAAATCGTCTCTGCACTCTCTCAAGGACCCTCACATCCTTCCTAAAGTGTGGTGACCAGAACTGAATGCCATATTCAACTTGGAGCCTAACCAGAGCTTTATAAACGTTCAGCATAACTTCCCTGCTTTTGTACTCTTATGCCTCTATTTATGAAGCCTAAGATTCCACATGCTTTGTAACCACTCCTGCCACCTTCAAAGTTCGATGCACATGCTCCCCCAGTTCCCTCTGTTCCTGCACACTCTTTAGAACTGTGCTATTTAGTCTATATAGCCTAACCTATACGTTCTGACAATATGCATCACCTCACGCTTGTCCATATTAAATTCCATCTGCCACTTGTCTGCTCATTCTGGTAGCCTATCTATGTCCTCTTAACTGTTTGCTGCACCTCCAAATTTGGTGTCATTGGCAAATCTTTTAATTCTACTCTGTATTTCAAGTTCCAAGTCAATTGCAACAAGCAGTGGTCGTAGCACTAACCCATCCTCCAGTCTGAAAAACAACTATTCACCACGACTCGCAGTTTTCTGTCCTTAAGCCAATTTTTTATATCCAATTAGACACTGATCCTCCTATTCCATGAGCATCAATTTTGTTAACCAGTCTTTTATGTGGTACCTTATCAAATGCTTTCTTAAAATCCATCTTAAAGTACATCTACCGCATTCTCTTCATCAACCTTTTCTGTTACTTCATCAAAAAATTGAATTCGATTAGCCAAGCATGATCTGCCTTCCACAAATGCATGCTGGCTATCCTTAATTAACTCAAACCTTTCCAAGTGCCTGTTGATTTGTTTCCCTGATTATTGTTTCTAAAACCTTACCCACCACTGATGTTAAACTAACTGGCCTGTAATCGGTAGGACCGTGCTTACACCTTTTCTTGTATAAGGGTGTCACATTTGCCACTCTCCAATCCTCTGGCAGCTCCCCCCATATCTGAGGAAGATTGGAAGGTTATGGCAAGATTATGGCAAGCCCTTCTTGCTATCACCACCCGGAGTTCCTGTATCAACTTGCAATGCAAGCCATCTGGACCAGGTGACTTCTCTATCCTGAGTATAACAAGCCTTTCCCCAGTATCTCCTCCCTCTCAATTTTTACCCTATCCATTGCCTCGACTCTCTCTGTTTCTACCGATTCCTCTTCCTTAGTAAACACTGACACAAAGTACTCATTAAGTATTCTAGTCTTGTCCTGTGCCACCAAGCATATTTGTCCCGAATAGGCTCTTTATCCCTAATAGGCTTCACTCCACCTCTTATTACCCGCTTACTATTTACATGCCAGTAGAAGATTTTGGGGTAAATAAAAGCAAAATACTGCAGATGCTGGAAATCTGAAATAAAAACAATAAATTCTGTAAAAACTCAGCAGGTCTGGCAGCATCTGTGGAGAGAGAAGCAGAGTTAACGTTTCAGGTCAGTGAACCCTCTTCAATTCTGAAGAAGATTTTGGGTTCCCTTTATGTAGACTGCCATTGCTTTCTCATATTCTCTCTTTGCCAGTCTTATTTTCCTCTTCACCTCCCCTCTCAGCTTATTGTATTTGGCCTGGTTCTCACTGGAAGAATTCACCTGACATGCATTATACACCCTCTTTTTTAGTTTTATCATAATCTCTATCTCCCTCGTCATCTAAGGAGCCCTGTTTTTGGTCCCCCTACCTTTTGTCTTTATTGAAATATACCTAGTCGGTACCTAAAACATCTGTTGCTTAAAGGTAATCCATTGTTCCATTACAGTTTTTCCTGTCTAGTCCCTGGCTAGATCGCTTCTCAATTGCATTGAAATTAGCCCTCTTCCAATCTAATCATTCTATCTTATATTGTTCCATGCTTTTCTGCATTACCAGTCTAAAACTTATGATACAATGATCACTCTTACCCAAGTGCTCCCCCACTGACACTTGGTCCATTTGGCCCACTTCATTTCCCAGCACCAGATCCAACAATACCTCCCTTCTAATTATGCCAAGAACATACTGATCTAGGAAGTTCTCCTGAATGCAATCCAGAAATTCCTCCCCCTCCTTTCCCTTTACTGTAAAATTATCCCAATCGATATTTGGGGAATTAAAGTCCCTCAATGTAACCACTCAATAATTCTTGTACATAGGAACAGGAGTAAGCCATTCAGCCCATTAAGCCGGCTCCGCCATTCCATTAGATCATGGCTGATCATCTACCTCAATGCCACTTTCCCGCATTATTCCCATATCTCTTGATGTCATTAGTATCTAGATATCTATAGATTTCTGTCTTGAGCATGCGCAATGATTGAGCTTCCACAGTCCTCCGGTGTAGAGTATTCCACAAATTCACCACCCTCAGTGAAGAAATTCTTCCTCATCTCAGTCTTAAATGGCCTACTCCTCATTCAGAAAAAATGTCCCTTGGTTCTAGATTCACCAATCAGGTGAAACATCCAAACTATATCCACCCTGTCATGCCCTGTAAGAATTTTGTACATTTCAATGAGATCACCTCCCATTCTTCAAAACTCTGGAGAATGCAGGCCCAGTTTCCTCAATCTCTCCTCATAAAACAATCCTGTCATCCCATGTATTAGTCTGGTGAACCTCTGTTGCACTCCCTCTATGGCAAGTATATCCTCCTTTAGATGAGGAGACCACAACTATACACAATATTTCCAGCTGCGGTCTCACCAAGGGTCTTTACAACTGCAGCAAGACATCTTTACTGCTGTACTCACAACCCCTTTTGATGAAGGCCAACATACCATTTGCCTTCCGAATTGCTTGCTGCATCTGCATACTAGCTTTTAGTGACTCGTGAACAAGGACACCCAGGTCCCTTTGGACATCAGCACATCCCAACCTCTCATCATTTAAGAAATACTCTGTCTTTCTGTTTTTTTCTATCAAACTTCACACTTATTCACATTATATTGCATCTGCCATGTTCTTGCCCATTCACTATGCCTGTCCAAGTCCACTTGAAACCTCCTTGTATCTTCCTCACAATTTACATTCCCACCTAGTTTTGTGTCATCAGCAAATTTGGAAATATTACATTTGGTCACAACATCCAAATCATTTATATAGATTATGAAGAGCTGTGGCCCAAGCACTGATCCTTGCGGCACCCCACTAGTAACATCCTGCCATCCTGAGAATGACCCAATTATTCCTGCTCTGTTTTCTGTCTGTTAACCAACTCTTAATCCATACCAGTATATTATCCCAATCCCATGTGCTCTAATTTTGTTTACTAACCTCCTGCATGGGACCTTATCAAAAGCCTTCTGAAAATCTAAATACACCACATCCACTGGTTCTCCTTTATCTATGCCTCCATCTCATCCACTCTGAGCCTGTGATTTGCCTGCAGATTTGCTCCTCAATCTCTCTCTCGCTATTTGGAGAATACCCCTAGTAGTGTGGTCATACCATTTTTGCTTCTCAACTCGAACCAAATGGATTCTGTCTTTGCCCCCTCAAGGACATCCTCCTATTCTAACACTACAACAACTTCCCTAATCAGTACTGCCGTCCCCCCTCCCTTTTTTCCTTCTCTATCTTTTCTGAACCCTTTATATCCTTGTATATTAAGCACCCAGTCCTCACCATTTTTAAGCCACGTTTCCGTTATTGCCACTACATCATATTCCCATACTACTGTTTGTGCTTTTAGTTCACCAACTTTATTCACCATGCATTGTGTGTTTACATACATGCATTGTAATCCTGTAATTGCATTCCTCACAGCCCTTCTCAGTCTGCTTCTATCCAATATGGAACTACTTCTCTTCTCTAGTACTGTTCAACACTCTCACATTATGCACCATATTTCACATTTGTAATTCTGTGTGCTGGTACCCATACCCACTGCCAATTTAGTTCAAACACTTCCCAACCACACGAGAGAAACTGCCTGCAAGGGCATTGGTCCCAGTCCTGTTGAGGTGCAATGAGTCCCTTTTGAATAGGTGCCTTCTGCCCCAGAATAGGTCCCAATGCCCCAAGAATCTGAAGCTCCCCCTCCTGCACCATGCTTCAAGCCACACATTGATCTTCCATATCTTCCTACTTCCATTCTCACTTGCACTTGGCACGGGGAGTAATCCAGGGATTACTACCTTTGAGGACCTACTCTTTGGGCTGGATTTTACCAAGCCTACGACGTCGGGCTCTGTGGTGGCTTGGGCCGTAATATGTGTCCGGCAGCAACCCACCACGGAGACCATGCCAGGAGAGCCCGGCCCGATCCCCCCGTCGGCAGCAAGACTTCGTAGTAGCCCCCCCTGCGGCTAGGTGACAGGAACAGCATTTCAATATTTAAATGAATAACATGAATAAATTTAAATAAACTTTCCTGAAATCTTCAGGCCCCGCCGAAATATTCAGCGCAGTAGTCGGCACTCCCACACCTCAATTCCCCGTCCAGGGAAAGCCGGCGTGACACTGGTGGGGAGGGGGGAAGAGTTAAGATTCCCAGTGCCGGTGGCGGGGGAGCAGGGTCAAATAAACATAATGGGTCGAGGGGATGACGGGAAGGGGTGAACTTTAAACTTTGTGCAGTTTGGTGGGGGGGGGAAGGTCAGATTTACAAGGTAAGTGTCTTGGAGGGGGTGGCGGGGTGCGGACGGGCAAATTGTTAATGTAATTGTTATTGGGAGCTGGAAAAGGGGCATTAGAAGTTTATTGGATACATTTTGGGGGATACTGCTTTAAAAATTCAAATTGACTTGCAGGGCTGCCCGCCCTTTAAAAATGGCGCCAGTGCCTGCGCACAGGTAGCTGAAGCCATTGCTGGGGATGGACAGCCCACCCCCTCCATATGACTGGGGGTGGGGGCTGCCTGGGCTATTTAAATGAGCCATTGTGCAGGAGATTGCAGCAGCTCTTTGGCATGTTGAGTTCACCGCCAATCTTGGCAGCAGTGGGCTCTTAAAATCCAGCCATTTAACTTCCTTCCTAACACTTGAAAACCTGACTATAGGACCTCAATACCTGCCTTTGCTGTGTTGTTGGTATCAATGTGTACCACAACTTCTGATTCACTCACTTCTCCCTGCAGAATATCCTGCACCTTCTCCATGCTGTCATTTACACTGGCCTGTCTGTCCCCTTGACTATGGAATCTCCTATAACAACTGCATTTCTACACTTGGCTGCTCCCTCCAAAGTGGCCTGTGTAGCATTCGTCAATGAGGAAAACGCATGGGCCATAAAGATAGCAACTCGCAGCACTGTCTTCCCCCAGGGAATTGATGTAAGTCTGCGTAGCTACACTAACGAACTTTCCCCCATTGTCTCTGCTTCATTGCTAGATCTAGTGGCATTTTCCACAATCTCACAACCTTTTATAGAAAAATATTTCTTCTGCTGTACATCCTAATTCCCTTATGTATATATCTATGTCCCCATGTTGTAGATCCACAACCACTAGAAAGTATGTTTTTAATCTGCTTTGTCTATCCCTTCAAAGTTTTAAACATCTCAGAGAGTCATAGAATTATAAAGCTATGCTGCTCAGGAGGGGCTGGAAAAGAGTGGGTGAGCCATCCTGATAGGGGATTCAATCGTAAGGGGAACAGACGGGCATTTCTGTGGCCACAAACGAGACTCCGGGATGGTATGTCGCCTCCCTGGTGCTAGGGTCAAGGATGTCTCAGAGCAGCTGCAGGACATTCTGAAGGGAGAAGGTGAACAGTCAGAGGTTGTGGTACACAGGTACCAATGACATAGATAGAAAGAAGAATGAGGTCCTGCAACAAGAATTTAGGGAGCCAGGTAGCAGATTAAAAAGCAGGACCTCAAAGGTTGTAATCTCTGGATTACTCCCAGTGCCACGTGCGAGCGAGTATAGGAATAGGAGGATAGAGCAGATGAATGCGTGGCTGAGGAGGTGGTGCAGGAGGGAAGGCTTTAGTTTCCTGGATTCCTGGGTCTGTTTCTGGCAAAGGTGGGACCTGTACAAGTTGGACGGGTTGCACCTGAACCGGAACAGGACCAACATCCTTGTTGCGAGGTTTGCTAGTGCTGTTGGTGGGGGGGGGGGGGGGCGGGGTTTAAACTAATTTGGCAGGGAGATGGGATACAGAGTAGAGGTACAGTAGGGGGGTGATGCACAGTCAAATATAGAAGAGAAAATGAGTCAGTCTGGAAGGCAGAGCAAATATAGACCTGTTAAGGTACAAGTGAAAAATGCAATGCTGGATTGCATCTATTTTAATGCAAAAAGTCTTACTAGTAAGGCAGATGAATTGAGGGCATTGATTAGCACATGGCATTATGATATTATTGCTCTCACAGAGACATGGTTGAGGGAGGGGCAAAAATGGCAGCTCAATATTCCAGTGTATAGAATCTTCAGGCATGACAGGGGAGGGGGTAAAAGAGGAGATATCATTGCACTGTTGATCAAGGAGTTAATTACTGCATTAAGGAGGGATGATATCTTGGAAGGTTCCTCAAATGAGGCCATATGTGTAGAACCTAAAAACAAAAAGGGGGCAATCACTTGGCTGGGAGCATACTACAGGCCTCCAAACAGTCAGGGAGAGATAGAGGAGCAGATAAGTAGGCAAATTTCAGAGACATGTAAAAGTAATAGGGTAATAATAGTAGGGGATTTCATCTTCCCCAATATCAACTGGGATAGTCTTAGTGCAAAAGGCTTAAAGGGGGCGGAATTCCTAAAATGCATACAGGAGAGCTTTTTGAGCCAGTACGTAGATACTCCTACAAGAGAAGGGGTAGTACTGGACCTAATCATAGGGAATGAAGCCAGACAAGTGGTATAAGTGTCAGTGGGGGAACATTTTGGGGATCGTGGCCATAACTCTGTAAGATTTAAGGTAGTTATGGAAAAGGACAAAGATGGGCCGAAAATAAAGGCACTGAATTGGGGGAAGGCTGATTTTAATATGATAAAACAGGATCTGGCCAAAGTGGATTGGGAGCAGCTGCTTGTAGGAAAGTCGACATCAGATCAGTGGGAGTCATTCAAAGAGGAAATAGTGAAAGTTCAGAGCAAACATATACCCATTCGGGTGAGGGGTAGGACCCTGGATGTCAAGGGATATAGAGGATTGGATCAGTAAAAAAAAGGAGGCTTATGGCAGATTCAGAGTGCTGAAAACAGAGTGCTGACAAGGAGGCTTATGGCAGATTCAGAGTGCTGAAAACAGAGTGCTGACAAGGAGGCTTATGGCAGATTCAGAGTGCTGTGAACAGTGGAGGCACTGGAGGAGTATAGAAAGTGTCGGGGGGTACTTAAAAAAGTAATTAGGAGAGCGAAGAGGGGACATGAAAAAATACTGGCGGGCAAGATAAAGGAAAATCCTAAAGAATTTTATAAGTATATTAAGGGTAAGAGGATAACCAGGGAAAGAGTAGGGCCCATTAGGGACCAAAGCGGCAATGTATGTGTGGAGCCGGAGGACCTAGGTGAGGTTTTAAATGATTACATTTCATCTGTGTTCGCTATGGAGAAGGACGATGTAGGTGTAGAGATCAGGGAGGGGGATTGCGATATACTTGAACATATTAACATTGAAAGAGAGGAAGTATTAGTTCTTTTAGCAGGCTTAAAAGTGGATAAACCCCCAGGCCCAGATGAGATGCATCCCAGGCTGTTATGTGAGGCAAGGGAGGAGATAGCAGGGGCTCTGACACAAATTTTCAAATCCTCTACGGCCACAGGAGAGGTGCCAGAGGATTGGAGGACAGCGAATGTGGTAGCATTATTTAAGAAGGGAAGCAGAGATAAACCAGGTAATTACAGGCCGGTGAGCCTAACATCAGTGGTAGGGAAAATATTGGAAAAAATTCTGAGGGGCAGGATTAATCGCCACTTGGAGAGGCAGGGATTAATCAGGGATAGTCAGCATGGCTTTGTCAGGGGGAGATCGTGTCTGACTAACTTGATTGAATTTTTTGAGGCGGTGACGAAATGTGTAGTTGAGGGTAAAGCAGTTGATGTAGTCTATATGGACTTCAGTAAGACTTTTGATAAGGTCCCACATGGGAGATTGGTTAAGAAGGTAAGAGCCCATGGGATCCAGGGCAATTTGGCAAATTGGATCCAAAATTGGCTTAGTGGCAGGAGGCAGAGGGTAATGGTCGAGGGTTGTTTTTGCGAGTGGAAGCCTGTGACCAGTGGTGTACCGCAGGGATTGGTCCTGGGACCCTTGCTGTTTGTAGGGTACATTCATGATTTAGACGTGAATGTAGGAGGTATGATCAGTAAGTTCGCAGATGACACGAAAATTAGTGGTGTCGTAAATAGTGAGGAGGAAAGCCTTAGATTACAGGACGATATAAATGGGCTGGTAGGATGGGCGGAGCAGTGGCAAATGGAATTTAATCCTGAAAAGTATGAGGTGATGCATTTTGGGAGGACTAACAAGGCAAGGGAATATACAATGGGTGGTAGGACCCTAGGAAGTACAGAGGGTCAGAGGGACGTTGGTGTACTTGTCCATAGATCACTGAAGGCAGCAGCACAGGTAGATAAGGTGGTTAGGAAGGCATATGGAATACTTGCCTTTATTAGCCGAGGCATAGACTATAAGAGCAGGGAGGTTATGATGGATCTGTATAAAACGCTAGTTAGGCCACAGCTGGAGTACGGTGTACAGATCTGGGCACCACACTATAGGAAGGATGTGATTGCACTGGAGAGAGTGCAGAGAAGATTCACCAGGATTTTGCCTGGGCTGGAGCATTTCAGCTATGAAGAGAGACTGAAAAGGCTGGGGTTGTTTTCCTTCGAGCAGAGAAGGCTGAGGGGGGACATGATTGAGGTGTACAAAATTATGAGGGGCATTGATAGGTTAGATAGGAAGAAACCTTTTCCCTTAGCGGAGGGGTCAATAACCAGGGGGCATAGATTTAAGGTAAGGTGCAGGAGGTTTAGAGGGGATTTGAGGAAATTTATTTTCACCCGGACGGTGGTTGGAATCTGGAACGCACTGCTTGAAGTGGTAGTAGAGGCAGAAACCCTCACAACATTTAAGAAGTATTTAGATGAGCACTTGAGACACCATAGCATACAAAGCTTCAGGCTAAGTGCAGGAAAATGGGATTAGAATAGTTAGGTGCTTGATGGCCGGCACAGATACGATGGGTCGAAGGGCTGTTTCTGTGCTGTATGACTCTGACTCTATGAATTTTCATTCAGGGGTCGGGAACGGAACACGGGGGCTAGTTCTGGGGCTTGACCCCGCATGGTATGTTATAGATACGCCCACAGCTATTTTGAAATGGGGATCCAATTAAAGGCCAGGGAGTGGGCTCACTGTTGAATCAGGGATGGTGGGTGGGATCCCGACACTGGAGGGCCAAGGGGGTCCTCCGGCACTATCAGATCAGCAGCCCCACTGGCCAAGGTGTGAGCTGCCGATTTGAAGATGGAGAGAGAGGGGGAGAAGGCCAGGTAAGTTTTTTTTATTTTTAAATAGGCCAGAATATCCTGGTTAGGTGCCTAGACATGATCCTGGCAAGGCAACTATGATGTATGTCATATGAGATCTTCAGGCTAGAACCAGGCCAAATACAGTAAGTTGAAAGGTGAAGTGAAGAGGAAAATAAGACTGTCAAAGAGAATAGAATGGTAATTATCATAAAAGGGAACCCAAAAATCTTCTGCTGGTATGTAAATAGTAAGCGGGTAGTAAGAGGTGGGATGGGGCCTATTAGGGACAAAGAGGGTAGTATACGCTTAGAGGCACAGGGCAAGGCTAGAAATCTTTATGAATGCTTTGCATTGGTGTTTACTAAGTAAGAGGATGCTGACAAAGTATCAGTAGAAGAGGAGATGGTAGAGGTAATGGATGGGGTGAAAATTGGTAGGAAGAATGTACTGGAAAGGTTGGCAACACTTAAAGTGGATAGGTTGCCTGGTCTGGATGGCTTGCATCTCAGGTTGCTAAAGCATGTGGAGTGGAGATAGTGGAAGGGCTTGCCATAATCTTCCAATCTTCCCTAAATACAGGGATGTGCCAAAGGTTTGTTGGATGGCAAATGTGACACCCTTATTCAAGAAAGGGTGTAAGGATTGTCCTATTAACTGCAGGCTGGTCAGTTTAACATCAGTAGTGGGTAAGGTTTTCGAAACAATAATGAGAAAAAATTATCAGACATATAAACATACGAATATACGAATTAAGAGCAGACTAGGCCACTCAGCTCCTCGTTTCTGCTCCACTATTCAATAAGTTCATGGCTGAACTGATTACTCCACATCCCCACCTACCCTGATAACCTTTCACCCTCTTGCTTATCAAGAATCTATTTACCTCTACCACCGCCTTTTGAGGAAGAGAGTTCCAAAGACACAGGACCCTCTGTGAGAAAACATTTCTCCTCATCTCTGTCTTAAATGGGCGACACCTTATTCTTAAATAGTGACCCTGAGTTCTAGATTCTCCCACAAGAGGAAACATCCTTTCCACATCCACCCTGTCAAGACCCCTCAGGATCCTATACATTTCAATCAAGTCGCCTTTTACTCTTCTAAATTCCAGTGGATACAAGCCCAGTCTGTCCAACCTTTCATCAAAAGACAACCTGCCCAATTCCAGGTATTAGTCTGGTAAACCTTCTCTGAACTACTTTCAAAGTATTTACATCCTTTCTTAAATAAGGAGACCAATACTGCTGTACCTGCATGCTAACATTT
Organism: Heterodontus francisci; assembly: GCF_036365525.1. NCBI lineage: Eukaryota > Metazoa > Chordata > Chondrichthyes > Heterodontiformes > Heterodontidae > Heterodontus > Heterodontus francisci. Next base: position 110,886,524 of record NC_090376.1, read on the forward strand.
TACGATTCATGCACTAGGACACCCAGATCCCTTTGCATCTCAGAGCTCTGCAATCTCTCACCATTTAGATAATATGCTTCTTTTTTATTCTTCCTGCCAAAATGGACAATTTCACACTTTCCCACATTATACACCATTTGCCAGATCTTTGCCCAATCATTTAACCTATCTACATCCCTTTGGAGCCTCCTTATGTCCTCTTCACAACCTACTTTCCTACCAATCTTTGTGTCATCAGCAAATTTAGCAACCATAGTCCCTTCATTTGATTCTGTGATTTATATAAATTGTACATTTGGAGAGGTTTGAGCTAATTAAGGAGAGTTAGCGTGGGTTTGTAAAAGGCAGACCGTGCTTGACTAATTGAATTTTTTGATGAAGTAACAGAGAGAGTTGATGAAGCGAATGCAGTGAATGTTTTAATAAAGTGTTTGGCAAAGTACTGTCTAAAAGGCTGGTTAACAAAATTAATGCTCATAATGGAAGGGTCAGTGTCTAATTGGATGAAAAATTGGCTGAAGGACAGAAAACAGCAAGTCGTAGTAAATGGTTGTTTTTCAGACTGGAGGATATTAGATAGTGGTGTTTCCCAATGGTCAGTGCTGTGACCACTGCTTTTTTTTTTGCCATATATATTAATGCCTTGGATCTTGGAATACAGAGAAAATTTCAAAATTTGCCAACCATACCAAACTTGGAAGTATGGCAAACAGTGAGGATAATACCAATCAACTGCAACAGGACACAGATTGGATAGCAGAATGTGCAGACAAGTGGCAGATGGAATTTCATATAGAAAAGAGTGAGGAGATGCATTTTGGCATAAGGGATAGGGAGGGGCAATATATACTTAATGGAATAGTTCTAAAGAATGTCTAGGGTCAGAGGGACTTGGGGTTCATGTGCATTTTTTGAATGTGGCAGGACATAATGAGAGAGTGGTTAGCAAGGCATATGGGATCTTAGGCCTCATAAATTAAAGTATTGAGTTCAAAAGCAGGGAAGTTATGCTGAACCTGTATAAAGTTCTGGTTACGCCACAGCTGGAGTATTGCATCCGGTTCTAGTCACCACTTTATGAAGGATGTGAGGGTCTTTGAGACGGTGCAGAAAAGATTTACCACAATGTTTCCAGAGATGGGTTATTGTAGCTACAAAGTTAGATTGAAGAATCTGGGATTGTTCTTCTTGGAACAAAGGAGATTGAGGGAAAATTTGATAGAGGTGTACAAGATTATGACAGGTTTAGATAAGGTAGACAAAGAAAAGCTGTTACCATTAATTAATTGTACAAAAACTAGAGGACACAGATTGAAGATTTTGTGCAAGAAATGAAGGGAGGATGTGAGGAAGAACTTTTTTATGCAGTGAGTGGTGATGACCTGGAACTGACTGCTCACGAGGATGGTGGAAGCAGAGACAATCAATGATTTCAAAAGGAAATTGAATGGACTCTTGAGAGAAATAACCTTTCAGGGCTATGGGGATAGAGCAGGGAAATGGGAATGATTGGATTGCTTTACAGAATCGATGGACCAAATGGCTGCCTTCTGTGCTGTAATGACTCTATGATTATGATTCTATGAGACCAATTGCATGTTCTGAGGCCACAGATACAGTATCTGTCATCCTGGCTAACAGACATCTTCTGCCTGGCTTTGGTCATGGCATGTATGGACTTATTTCAGAGTCATTGAAGCTCCACAAAGGCAGTCACTGAGCTGAATTTTATGTTCCGTAAAAAATAGCGGCCCGCACGTGCAAGCTTTACTCCGTGCAGACAGCGTGATATTAAGCACGGCAGCTCCTTTACATGGCTGGGGCGGATCGCACCCCCCCCCCACGATAATATGGAGGGGGCGGTCTGTCCCTGGCAACAGCATCAGGCGCCATTGCGCAGGCGCTGATGCCATTTTTAAAGGGCTACCAACCCGTACATTTAATTTAAATTTTTAAAGGAATAGGCATTTCAGAGTTAATGTAAAAAATTAAAGAAATGTTTCTATCCCCTCTCCCATCCCCTAATATCCTTTTAGTTCATTCCTTGCCCTCTCACCCCCCCCAAAATACTTGCCTTGTGTACCTGACCTTCCCCCCCCCACCAACAAATTTCATTAACTTTTACCTTCAACCCCTTCCCACTATCCCCTCAAACAATCAGAATAGTTTTACCCCACTCGCTCCCCACCCATACTGAAATACTTACCTGCTCCCGCCTCCCCACCAGTGTCCTGCATCAGATCTCCAAACAGAGATCCAAAGGCGTGGTAGTGCCGGCTGCCACCACCAAAATGGCAATGGAATGGACGGCGGGAGCGGGTATTTAATTCATTCATTTGCATTTTTTTGACTCAGGTAATGTTGGTTCCATCGTCGAGTGGTGGGGGTGCTGCCACGAGGCCTCGCCATCGCCAGCAATGTAGGACCGGGCCTTCCCGGCATCAAGGCCCAGGCGGGCCTCTCCTGAAGGCATTTTCCAGTCCCCCCCTACCACAACTCCCCACGTCGGGAGGTCTGTAAACTTCAGCCGACGGTCTCCATGGCAGACATTCTCCTACTTATCTGCAACACCAATCCATTGCTGTTGGAGCTGTACTTCTCAATCCTCTCTGTTATTATGGAGAGTGTATGTGGCACATCGACCACTACCTCAAAAAGTTGCTGCTGTACCTCTCACATTCTCCTTCTCAATTACGGGCCCTGACGTTCAGCCTCTGTGTCCAGCTGAGCAGAGCTTTGAGAGGAATATGCCCAACTAATGGGTTAACAGGACCCACTGAAGTGGGAGTATTTGTGCTGGTGCATGGCTGTATCTCCTGTGATGATGGACCCTCAGAAGGAATGAGGCCCTCTGAGGAATCGTCATCAGTCATGCCTTACATGTGAAAGTGCTGGAAGACAAAGGAAATGGATATATATTCGTCCTGGCAAAGTAACAATCTTGACCATTAACACATTCAGGCTTCTCATAGAGTCATAGAGAGATACAGCACTGAAACAAGCCCTTCGGCCCACCGAGTCTGTGCGACCAACAACCACCCATTTATACTAATCCTACATTAATCCCATATTCCCTACCACATCCCCACCATTCTCCTACCACCTACCATCACTAGGGGCAATTTACAATGGCCAATTTACCTATCAACCTGCAAGTCTTTGGCTGTGGGAGGAAACCGGAGCACCCGGCGGAAACCCACGTGGTCACAGGGAGAACTTGTAAACTCCACACAGGCAGTACCCAGAACTGAACGCGGGTCACTGGAGCTGTGAGGCTGCTGTGCTAACCACTGCGCCACTGTGCCGCCCCTCATAGTTCATCCATTGATGAAAAATGTCAGCATGTATGTCAGAGATATTTTTAATTCTATCACCAGGTACCTGCGAGTTCCCAGTCTCTCCATCTTCAATTGACAGCGATACAGATGGGCCATTTATCTCCATGGCCTCCACCTCTGCATCTGTGAACGGCACAATTTATGGTGGGCCATCTACAGTTCTCTCCCTTGCAATTTTACACTCTCTTCCACAGGGACAAAAGAACAGTCCTGTGAGTGACTGAAGATCATGTATTTGCCCCATGGATGCAGTGCATTCAGTGAGGGTGACTATCAGATAGATATATCACATTACATAAGGATTTGATTGATTAATGGGGAGGTGAGAAAGCTCATAGAAAATGATGGAGGGGTGCTGTTGAAACTTAAGTAGGTGTGAAGAGTGATGTGATGTTTGACAAATAAAATGAGGTGGTGGGGGAGGGGTCTTGTACACCACAAGATGTAGGTGTATCAGCAAATGTATTCACTTTACCTGGCCATTAAATTGCTTGCTGCACTTCATCCAAGACCAGGGCACAATCCCCCTGCCTCTCATCTCCTCAGCCAACTCCAACTAAGCCTTCTTTGTACCGACAGTATGTTTCTTCATCCCACTGCTCGGGAAAATTGTCACCCTTCTGCTTCTGACTACACCTAGGGAAGCATCATTAAATCTGGGTTCTGTCTTTGCTCATCCTGGATGCATGTTTACTAACTCACACTGTCTCCTTCCAAAACCTCCTCGCTTCTCCAAATTCTATTTTTGCATTGGTCCTTAAAATTGTTGACTTGAGATTGTGTTATATAGGTGTGCATGACACCTGCTGTGGAACAGCTAGGAGATATGAAACCCAAAAGTAAAAGTTTACTTCGGCAATCAAGTTGAAATCAGACATTCCAACTCTCCAAATTTTCTAAAATAAAAGCAAAATACTGTGGATGCTGGAAATCTGAAATAAAAACAAGAAGTGCTGGAACCACTCAGCAGGTCTGGCAGCATCTTCGGAACCCGAAGAAGGGTTGCTGACCCGAAACGTTAACTCTGCTTCTCTTTCCACAGATGCTGCCAGACCTGCTGAGTGGTTCCAGCATTTCTTGTTTTTACTCCAAATTTTCTTCTGGGTTTCACGCACACAATTTGCCCACCCCATTCGGAACCCGCATTTGTGTTAATATTGGAGCCAATGTCTCACTTGTTTCTTCCAGCGACCAGAACTAGACAGAGTACTTGAGGCACAATCTGACCAGATCAACATGCAGTTTGATCACTATTTACTGTGACTTATATTCTTTATTTTAGCCATGCAATTCAACATTCTACTGGATTTGTTATTTGGTTGAACAGGTTGAGTGTTAAATCTACCAAGACTCCTAGGTCTCTTTCGGTTTCATCCTTAACTATTTCAACACCATTCATGAAGTATATTGGAGAAAAATGTAAATGCATAGCACCTAGCGTTGACATCATTGAAGAATGTCAGGTCTCTCAGTTAGTGACCTGCAGTGCTGCCTGCCCTGGTGAATTGATGTAAGTCTGTGTAACGCTGCTAAAAGTGGCACTACGCAAACATTTTTCTCCCCCCCTCACCCTCAAATGTTTCATAACTATCCTTCCTTTGTGCATCAACTACCCGTTACATGCGAGGTACATCAAACACACAGAATATCAGAAAATTTACACTCTTATTTAAGTATAAACCTGTTGTTTCAAAATCAAATGAATGTATTTCAGATGAAAATATAAAATAAGGCACCCACAATAAAGCTGCCCGTGAACTAGTTGAATAATCTGCTAATCCATATGTTCAAATATTGTTCTTGTTATAATAATAATAATTGTTAAAAAATGGCTTTAATCATTTTATTTTATGACATTTACTTAGTAAAGCAAAGGTACATTGCTAACTCTACTTAAGTACCAGTGGGGGAGAAAATATTTTTTCCAGTAACGTCTAATGCCTTATTCAAATACAAGTGCATCACCCATGCCATGACACCTTATTATTAATATTACCATTGTTATGGTTATGGAAGTGTAGAATCATAAAATAGAACACCACCATTCAGTCTATTGAGTCTGTGCTAGCTCTTTCGGTGAGCAATCCAGTTAGTCCCTCTCCCTGGCTGTTTCCCCATATCCCTGCAATTGTTTTCTCCTTCAAGTATATATCCAATTCCCTTTTGAAGGCTACTACTGAATCTGCATCCACCACCCTTTCAGGCAGTGCATTCCAGATCCTAACCATGCATTGTGTAAAAATGGTGTGAAATTTGATAAGGCCCAAAAATAGGGCATGGGGATCACAATGCAGAATGAACCCCTGCCCATTGCTTCAAACGGCCTGCTTACTGAAATGATTGTAGAGTGAAGCCAGCACTAACCATGCTGTTGAGTGGCTGCAGGCCTGAGCAGGGAGCAAAAAGTCATGAGAGGCTAGTCACAATTAATGCTAGCCTGTACCACTAAAAGGGAGGTGCATATTGGCTGGAGCAGATACTGGAAGTCACTCTAAAACTGAGTTTGACATAGGAAAGACACAAGAATGGCATAACAGGGCAAAGAGCTGACTCCAAGATTCTCTCATGCTGCAATGGAGGCTTTGGTCAAGGATGTGCAGAGGAAGAGAGATGTTATCTGTCGGCAGAGGGCCAAAAGGCCCTCCAGAAAAAGTCTCAGAAGGCAGTGGGACCAGATAGCTGTGGAGGTCAAGCCCCAAGGACCTGGATGCAATGCCACAAGAATTTCAGTGACCTCATAGGAGTGGTCAAGGTCAGTAAATAGCATCAATTGCACCACTTGCCTCACACACTGCTCAATGCACCACACCCCAATCACTCATCTACTAACAATCTCGATCAATCACAACTCATAACTAACAGTCATAGCTTCACCTCACCTTCACACACTTAGCACTGCTGAAAGCCTCACACCCACATCTCATAGTCTGCACACACTACCAGCTATTCAACTGTGACAGCCACATCAGTCAAACACATTGCATCACACTCTTCACGCTCACTGACATAATTCCCACTCTCCTGCAGAGTAAGGTGGCACATAACTAGGGGCAGCAGCAGCTAACAGCAGGCAACAGATTCAGCTGCAATCCTTACCCCCATGAAAGAGACTGTGCTTACCATAATTGGAGTGGCAATAATTGAGGCCGTGGCTAGCAGTGGGGGCTGAACCATTGACGATGGTTAACGCCTACGGATACACAATGCAACCATGCTAGCATGCTTATGTGATACACACATGCAGATAGGGACAGAAAAGAGCAGAAGAAAAAATAAAGTGGAAAAGTTTGAGGCAATCTCTGAGGTGGGTTTTTTGTTACTATGCTTTGAGCTTGCTGTAGAGTCCTTGATTGAAGATATGGTCTTGCTTTTCATTGGGGCCCAGTATTCTTCTTTAGCCTTGTTCACTGTAGGAGACTTTTCTGTCTTGGGGTTCATGTGTCTTCGGTGGCTTTTGGAGTTCTGTGAAAAAGAGATGGGAGCAGGCTGACAGGCAGAGAGGAGGTCTTTTCCAGTCCAGGAGCAAAGAGCTTTCTCCAGTTCAAATACTGTCTCTACAATTTAAAACTCCCCAAGTTGGCCAGCAGAGTAGTCACATTACTGGTATAACCACTTCTGGCTTTGTGTATTGGGTGGGTCAGGGAATAGTCCTTTGTTCTAAGCAGTGCCTGTTAGTATGCAAAAATGTCCTTCCAGCCAGGGGCTTGGCAATTGCTTGTATCAGGCCTTCTCTTCTTCCCAGCAACAATTTGAAATTTAATGTCCATGAGGTGAAATTAATAAGCCTCATTCTTGGCAGGTGGGGGCCTGCATGACAGGGATATAAAGCCGCAGATCAATTTAAAGAACTACGTGACAAGATTTCACATTTTAAGACTTTTATAATAACAACTAAACTAAAAGAAAACCCCATTAACTAAACAGTGCTTTGTAAATAGCTGATATTGCAAATTACAAAGAAAGATATTTTCTTTACTTATAAAATACTTGAAAGCCTCACAGCACATTTATGCACAGTCCTTTTTGATGGTGAAATCATTTGCGGTTAAAAGACCCAAACTCCTCCCACCCTGGGAAAAAGTCTCTGACGATCTACTCTATCTATGCCTCTCATCATCTTGTACCCCTCTATCAAGTCACCTCTCATCCTTCTACGCTCCAATGAGAAAAGCCCTCGCTCCCTCAATCTTTCTTCGTAGGACATGCCCTCCAGTCCAGGCAGCATCCTGGTAAATCTCCTCTGCACCCTCTCTAAAGCTTCCACATCCTTCCTACAATGAGGCGACCAGAACTGAACACAATATTCAAAGTGTGGTCGAACCAGGGCCTTATAGAGCTGCAGCATAACCCCGCGGCTCTTAAACTCAATTCCCCTGTCAATGAAAGCCAACACACCATACGCCTTCTTAACAACCCTATCAACTTGGGTGGCAACATTGAGCAATCTATGGACATGGACCCCAAGATCCCTCTGTTCCTCCACACTACCAAGAATCCTGTCTTTAAGCCTGTATTCTGCATTCAAATTCAACCTTCCAAAATGAATCACTTCACACTATTCCAGGTTGAACTCCATCTGCCACTTCTCAGCCCAGCTCTGCATCCTGTCAATGTCCCGCTGCAACCTACAACAGCCTTCCACACTATCCACAACTCCAGCAACCTTTGTGTCATCGGCAAACTTGCTAACCCAGCCTTCCACTTCCTCATCCAAGTCATTTATAAAAATCACAAAGAGCAGAGGTCCCAGAACAGATCCTTGTGGAACACCACTGGTCACCGAGCTCCATGCTGAATACTTTCCATCTACTACCACCCTCTGACTTCTATGGGCCAGCCAATTTTGTATCCAGACAGCCAGCTTTCCCTGAATCCCATGCCTCCTTACATTCTGAATGAGCCTACCATGGGGAACCTTATAAATGCCTTGCTAAAATCCATATACACCACATCCACTGCTCTTCCTTCATCAATGTGTTTTGTCACATCTTCAAAGAATTCAATAAGGCTTGTGAGGCATGACCTGCCCCTCACAAAGCCATGCTGACTGTCTCTAATCAAGCCATGCCTTTCCAAATAATCATAAATCCTGTCTCTCAGAATCCTCTCCAATAATTTGCCCACGACCGACGTAAGACTGACTGGTCTATAATTCCCAGGGTTATCCCTATTCCCTTTCTTGAACAAGGGAACAACATTTGCCATCCTCCAATCATCCGGTACTACTCCAGTGGACAGTGAAGACGCAAAGATCATTGCCAAAGGCGCAGCAATCTCTTCCCTCACTTCCCGTAATATCCTTGGGTATATCCCGTCTGGCCCCAGGGACTTATCTGTCCTCATAGCATTCAAAATTTCCAGCACATCCTCCCTCTTAACCTCAACCTGTTCAAGCATATCATCCTGTTCCACGCTGTCCTCACAAACGACCAGGTCCCTCTCACTAGTGAATACTGAAGCAAAGTATTCATTTAGGACCTCCCCTACCTCCTCCGACTCCAGGCACAAGTTCCCTCCACTATCCCTGATCGTCCCTACCCTCACTCTGGCCATCCTCTTGTTCCTCACATAAGTGTAGAACGCCTTGGGATTTTCCTTAATCCTACCCGCCAAGACTTTTTATGTCCCCTTCTAGCTCTCCTAAGTCCATTCTTCAGTTCCTTCCTGGCTACCTTGTAACTCTCTAGAGCCCTGTCTGATCCTTGCTTCCTCAACCTTAAGTAAACTTCCTTCTTCCTCTTGACTAGTTGTTCCACATCTCTTGTCATCCAAGGTTCCTTCACCCCACCATCCCTTCCCTGCCTCATCAGGACAAACCTATCCAGCAGTCGCAGCAAGTGCTCCCGAAACAACCTCCACATTTCTGTCGTGCATTTCCCTGAGAACATCTGTTCCCAATTTATGCTCCCCAGTTCCTGCCTAATAGCATTGTAATTCCCCCTCCCCCAATTAAATATTTTCCCATCTGCTCTTGTCCCTCTCCATGACTACCGTATAGGTCAGGGAGTTGTGATCACTATCACCGAAATGCTCTCCCACCGAGAGATCTGCCACCTGGCCTAGTTCGTTGCCAAGCACCAAGTCTAACATAGTCTCTCCTCTAGTCGGCCTATCTACATATTGAGTCAGGAAACCTTCCTGGACACACCTGACAAAAACTGCTCCATCCAAACTATTTGCACTAAGGAGGTTCCAATCAATATTAGGGAAGTTGAAGTCACCCATGACAACAACTCTGTTACTTCTGCACCTTTCCAAAATCTGCCTCCCAATCTGTTCCTCCATGTCTCTGTTGCTATTGGGGGGTCTATAGGAAACTTCCAACAAAGTGACTGCCCCTTTTCTGTTTCTGACTTCCACCCATAATGACTCAGTAGACAAACCCTCCTCGACGACCTCCCTTTCTGCAGCTGTGATACTATCCCTGATTAACAATGCCACTCCCCCACTTTTTTTACCTCCCTCCCTATTCCTTTTGAAACATCTAAACCCCGGAACATCCAACATCCATTCCTGCCCCTGAGATATCCACGTCTCCGTAGTGGCCACAACATCGTAGCTCCAAGTACTGATCCATGCTCTAAGTTCATCACCCTTATTCCTGACACTTCTTACGTTAAAATAGACACACTTCAACCCATCATCCTGGCTGCAACTTTGCCCTGTCAACTGTCTAACCTTCCTCACAGACTCTCTGCACGCTGTATCTGCCTGTTCAACAACTACCCCATCCACTGATCCGTGGCTCCGGTTCCCATCCCCCTGCCAAACTAGTTTAAACCCTAGTAAAATTGATTTGACGTCTTAACTTAATTGACATGCTATTGAATTTCAGCCATTGAAGAAAAATTAGTTCTCACCTCAGTGCTGTATATATCTTGCAGTAGATGAGTTGTGCAATTTAAATTGGTCTGAATTTACATGAAAGAAACAGAATGATTTGAAGCATTGTTTTCTTGTTCTTAATGGGAACAAAAGGACAGTGGATAGATACAGTGGAAGCTGAAGTATTATTCCTATTGCCTTCGAATGATTGTGCTGTAGTTGCAGACAGATTCATTCTGATTTTTGTGCAGTGGGAATTGGCACTAAAAAGAGGCCAAACTCCAGACACTAGCCTCCAACCGCTTCAAAACAAGAAGTCTGGCAAAAAAAGGACAGTACATCCAAAATTCAAGTTTAGATATACATTATAATGAAATATCAGTTCTTCACTATTAAAGGCCTTTGTACACCTTCTGATCCTGCTTGTACTGTCAGTGTGACTTCCAGTGTACACCTTAAACATCTGCTTCTTGTAAAAATTCTTCATGGGTAATTTGTCACCCAATAAGTGTGCTGGAAAGAAGTTAACTCTGCTTTTCTGTGTTATTTCTGTAGTATAAGGGTCTGAAAGGGTTAATCTTGAGAGAGTGTAAAGGATACCCCCTATCAGGATGATGTAAGAGATCACATGTGAGAGACACTCGAGTATAGATGCAGCATGGCTTTTGGAGGAATCACACAGGCTAGTGTGGAGTGTAAATAGCTTTCATGAAATAATGACTGCAGACTAAGAATCTCTCTGGCTAGACTAAATAAAGTGGTAGGCATCTGAACCAACCTATAACAATTTCCAAGATGAGGGCTGTTCTCCGGATTAGATGTTCTTGGAAATGAGTAGCTCTTGCAGGGAGGTCTGGTCAGGAAATTACAGGCCTGTCACCCTGATTTCATCCATTAAAATTAATGGGTGGAAAATCAGACACTGTATGCCCACAGTGTCCCAACTATCACTCCTTTGTGAGTGATGCTCCTCGCTGCCGCCAATGACCAGGGAATCAGCCATAGTTATTTGAGCATGTGCTTTGTGACATTTGTTAATCCTAATTTTTTGAAGTGCCAAAAATATGACTTACCAGTTTTGAATTCTCAATATCTTTGGATACTAAAGATGGATGACTAGTTCTTCTGAGGTGATCATTTATAGCACAGAAATCACATTTCGTAGGAGATGAAGCATCCAAAGAGCACAAGTGCCAACAGGAGTAATCAGCATGGATCTACATTTAAAAACAGTTTGTCAAACATCGCTGACCTGTTGGAATTTTTCAAGAGATAATTAAACAAGTGGATGAAAGCTGCTTATTCATTATAATTTATAGATGGCATTTGATAAAGCTCCACTTGTGAGACTTTTAAAGGAGTATAGTGCTTGTGGATTTAATTGAAAATGAATTAACTGGATTAGAAGTTGGTTGGCAAATAAAGCAGAAAATGGGAATCAAAGGAAAAAGTTCTGTCAGGAAAGCAGTGTGTACTTGTTGGTCCCTTATTCATTAATAAATTTGAGGAGGTTCTTTCTTGAAATATTAGAAATATTGGTGCTGCCACCAAGCTATGTGGGCAGGTGGGGGGACATACGGGAAGTAAATAACATTTAAAATGATCCAGAGCAACTAAACAGATAGACCTCAATGTAGGGTGATGCATACCAGAAGGGGGACAAGCAGAAGTGTATAGAAAGAAAAACATGTCTCTCACCGAAGGTGGAGAAGGAAAGGGGTTGAGGTGTATTTATTGACTATGCTTCGAAAGTTTCTATTGCTGAATTAGGCAATTGAAGCATTAGGATCCCATTTCAAAGGCATTTGACTACAAGTTGTCCAGACCACCAGTGGGGTTGCATTTAGAAAACAAGAGATAAATCGATTAATAATTTGGCTACAAGACACCCCTTCAAATAGTGCTTGCATAGCTGTATACTGTCTGTTAATATTGTCCTGCAGCATATGCTTATATTATAGTGAAGGAGTGAATTAGCAAGAGGACAAAGAATATCAGGAAAAAGGTATTACCAGCTCTGAGCTTGGGTGTGACCTTCACTTTCACCCAACAAAATGTTAATGAAGTCCTGCTGTTAAGATTGGCAGGATCCCCCACATCCCTGGTCTTGCTTACTTCTTACTTAACCAGGAGCCAACGTAGGTCAGCAAGCACAGGGAGGATGAGTGAATGATACTTGATATGAGTCAGGACATGGGCATCAGAGTTTAGGATGACGTCAAATTTATGGAGGGTAGAATGTGGGAGGCCAGCCAGGAGTGTGTTAGAAAATTCAGCTCTTGAGGTAACAAAGGCGGTGTTACGACCAGGTGAGAAAAGGGTTTAGGATCCCCTCTCAGCCTTCACCTGGTCTTACCGTAACAGAATTTAATTTTAAACTCACTGTTTTCTAGGTCCCCCTTAGTGAATCCTTGTTCACTAATTCCAATTATAAGGCAAAGAAACTGGCCAAACAGGTTTTCTTAGGTTTAAAGAAAAAAGGTTGAACTTCATTAAACTTAAACTCTAATTCAGTTAACGCTTATAAATACACGATGCACCCACGCTAGCATGCATGCACGATACACACATGCAGATAGACTCAGAAAAGAGTAGAAGAAATAAAGTGGAAAAGTTTGAGGCAATATCTGAAGATGGTTTTGGGTACTGTTCTTCGAGCTTGCTGTAACGTCTTTGACTGTAGGGAGGTCTTGCTTTTCGTTGGGGTCCAGTATTCTCCTTAAACCTTGTCGATATGGGAGACTTTTCTCTCTTGAAGTTCATATGTCCTCAGTGGGTCCAGAGGCTTGTGAGAAAGAGATGGGAGCAGACAGGAGAGGTCTTCTCACTCCAGGAGCAAACAGTCTTTTCTGAGTTCAAAAACTCTGTGGCTAGTTCAAAAAACCCTGGACCAGCCAGTTGGTCATGTGACCAGCTGGTTTAACCTGTCCTGACTTTTGCGGATTGTATCACCTTAGCAGTCTCTGGAATGCTCTTCCTTAGACCTTCATTGTCTGGTGATCAAAATCCATTGTGGGTTGAGTGCGTCAGGGAATGGTCCTTTAGTTTCCACAAGCACTGTCTGTTAGTCAGCTGAGTGTCTGGCAGCCCTTGTAACAGGCCTTCTCTTCTTCCCAGCAAGTTTAAAATCAATGTTTATATGACAAAATTAATATGCCTCATTCTTGGCAGGTGGTGGCCTGCATGACAGCAGGGATGCGGGTTTTAGCAGCAGATGAGCTGATAAGGGTTGCAGTCAGGGAATATTATGGAGTAGAAATAGGCAACTTTAGTGATGACGTGGACGCGTGGTCAGAAGCTCATCTTGGGGTCGAATATGACATCAAGGTTGCAAACAGTCTGGTTCAGCCTCAGACAGTTACAGAGGGATAGAGCCAATGGCCAGGGAGTTGAGTTTGTGAAGGAATCAAAGAAAATGGCTTCAGTCTTCCCAATATTTAATTGGAGAAAATTTTTGCTCATCCAGTACCAGGAGTCGAATAAGGAGTCTGATATTTTAGAGAGAGTGGGATTGAGTTCAATGTAGAGTTTGAAAGGGAGAAATGTGAAACAGCTACAGAGATTCTAGGTTTGGGTAAGACTGACAAAGGCAGAGACTATCCACAGCAAACTGGGTAAAAAGACAAAAGATTAGTAGGAGGTGTTCAAGCATAGAAACATAGAAAATAGGAGCAGGAGTAGGCCATTCGGCCCTTCGAGCCTGCTCCACCATTCATTATGGTCATGGCTGATCATCCAACTCAGTCACCTGTTCCCACTTTCCCCCCATATCCTTTGATCCCTTTCACCCCAAGAGCTATATCTAACTCCTTCTTGAAAATATACAATGTTTTAGTCTCAACTGCTTTCTGTGGTAGCGAATTCCACAGGCTCACCACTCTCTAGGTGAAGAAATGTCTCCTCATCTCAGTCCTGAATGGTTTACCCCGTATCCTTAGACTATGACCCCTGGTTCTGGACTCCCCCACCATCGGGAACATCCTTCCTGCATCTACCCTGTCAAGTCCTGATAGAATTTTATAGGTTTCTATGAGATCCCCCCTCACTATTCTGAATTCCAGCAAATATAATCCGAACTGACTCAATCTCTCCTCATACGTCAGTCCTGCCATCCCAGGAATCAGTCTGGTAAACCTTCGCTGCACTCCCTCTATAGTAATAAACATCCTTCCTCAGATAAGGAGACCAAAACTGCACACAATATTCCAGGTGTGGCCTTACCAAGGCCCTGTATAATAGCAGCAAGACATCCCTGCTTCTGTACTCGAATCCTCTCGCTATGAAGGCCAACATACCATGTGCCTTTTTTACCACCTGTTACACCTGCATGCTTACCTTCAGCGACATGTGTACAAGAACACCCAGGTCTCGTTGCATATTCCCCTCTCTCAGTTTATAGCTGTTCAGATAATAATCTGCCTTCCTGTTTTAGCTACCAAAATGGATAACCTCACATTTATTCACATTATACTGCATCTGCCATGCATTTGCCCACTCACTCAACTTGTCCAAATCACCCTGAAGCCTCTCTGCATCCACCTCACAACTCACCCTCCCACACAGTTTTGTGTCATCTGCAAATTTGGAGATATTACATTTAGTTCCCTCGTCCAAATCATTAATGTATATTGTGAATAGCTGGGGTCCGAGCACCCTGCGGTATACCACGAGTCACTGCCTGCCATTCGGAAAAAGACCCATTTATTCCTACTCTTTGTTTCCTTTCTGCCAACCAATTTTCTATCCATTGCAATACATTACCCCCGATCCCATGCGCTTTAATCTTACATGCTGATCTCTTATGTGGGACTTTGTCGAAAGCCTTCTGAAAGTCCAAATAAACCACATCCACTGGCTGTCCCTCATCAACTCTACCAGTTACATCCACGAAGAAGTCTAGTAGATTCGTCAAGCATGATTTCCCTTTAGTAAATCCATGTTGATTCTGTCCGATTTTACCACTGTATTCCAAGTGCTCTGCTATAAAATCTTTGATAATGGACTCTCGAATTTTCCCCATGACTGACATCAGGCTGACTGGTCTGTAATTCCCTGGTTTCTCCCTACCTCCCTTTTTAAATAGTGGAGTTACATTAGCTACCCTCCAATCTGTAAGAACTGTTCCAGAGTCTATAGAATCTTGGAAGATGACCATCAATGCTTCCACTATTTCTAGGGCCACTTCCTTAAGTACTCTGGGATGTAAATTATCAGGCCCTGGGGGGGGGAAGGGGCTTAAATTAAAATGATACATATCCATTTTATACCCCTAAGGGACAGAAGCTTTACTTGCCAAAGAAAACAGCCACAAACAGCTCAAGAGATGAGATTCAACATGAAACTAGCATACAAAAATACAAAAAAAAATCACAGATCCTGGGAAATGCGAAAGATACAAAGAACAGCAAAGGGTGACAAACAGATAGTAAGAGCTACAAAAAGAGAGTATGAAAAGCAACTTACAAGAGATATCAAAATTGACGCAAAAATGTTCCAATTACATTAGGAAAAAGAGGGTGGTCAGGAGCAATGTGAGCCCCTTAAAAACAGATAACAGTGATACTATCAATGAAAATAAGGAAATGCTAAATAATTACTTTTTATTCTTTCATGGGAAGTGGGTGTCACTGGCAAGAGCAGCATTTATTGCCCATCCCTAATTTGCCTTGACAACTGAGTGGTTTGCTAGGCCATTTCAAAGGGTTAAGAGACAATAACGTTGCTGTGGGTCTGGAGTCACATTTAGGCAAGACCAGGTAAGGAAAGCAGATTTCCTTTCCCAAATAACATTAGTGAACCAGATGGGTTTTTCTGACAATCAATGATAGTTTCATGGCTCCATTACTGACACTAGCTTTCAATGCCAGATTTTTATCGATTAATTGTATTTATTATTTAACTGAATTTAAATTCCACCAGCTTTCATGGCCATGTCCCTAGTGCATAAGATTGAGCTTCCAGATTACTACTAGTCTAGTGACTTTACCACTACACCACTGTATCCCCATGGGTAGTAGTTCTTTGTGTCAATACTTGCAGTGGAGGAAGTGGTCAGCATGCTGGTAATCCCCAGCAAACTAATATTAGGCGGGATTTCAATTTCATGGTTGGGGGACACTGACATCACGTCCATTTCTGGGTCCTAACTCCACACCACTTTAGCAATGCGTATTTGTTGCTATTTTAATTGAAGATCAACTTAACTGGTCCAGAGTCACGTTTGTTGTGCAATTAGTGGCAGCGGGCATGGGAAGAAGGTGGAACACAGGAAGCACTGGTCTCGATTTAAAGGCCGAGTGCCAGCCATTGCTATGGTTGCTGTTCATCTCAATGATGGAAGAAGGAGCTGAGCAGAGGGCACTGGGTAGGGTGGACTCCATGTCAGGTCAGCCCCCCATTTTTCAGACACCTTACTTGTGACGCTGCTGGTGGGGGTGGGGTGGGGGGGTGGTGAGTGGCAACATCATGGAGAAATATCCTCTTCACTGCCACGGCACAAGAAAGCCTGCAAGGCAGACAAAGAAAGATGGTTGGAAGTGGCTCATGAGATCAGCAGCAGAGGAGTGGTGAGGAGGAACTATTTCCAGGGCAGGAAAGATTTCAGTGACCTGCTCAGGTTTGGAAAGGTGAGTCCAAAGATAGACCCAGATGGCATGTCCCCTGTTCAGTAGTCATCAGAATGCAAAAGAGAGGGGCATCCTGAAGGGCATAGACTTCCCCTGACCATAGGAGAGATATGTGCTCAGCAGCATAGTTCATACCCCAAGCTCTATTGGGGAGTGGGCTACAGTGAAGATTGCAACATCTTATGCAAATGAAAAGCTGAAAATGGTGAGGGAGAGAGACATTGTTCTAACAGAATCATTCTTCACCTCATAGCGAAACGTGAGAACAACGCCAGGGAGAGCAAGAGGGCATGTTTGAATGATGGGGTTCCCCAGCTCGCTTCACTAACACATTTTGAAGAGTTGTCCCTCGATCTGGCCAGAGTGCTGAGCCATTGGGACATTGGAGACCAACATGTTGTGGAACAGTTACAGGAAGAAACCATAGTCTGCACCGTCACATCTTTCATGCTCACCCTCGACCAGCGCAAGACACTTGCACCTCGGTGGGTCCTCACGTGGTATTAGAAACGGTGGAATAGGGGGAAGCTGAAATCAATTCAGAGCAGGAGGAGTAGGGGGAGGCAGAGTACGCTATGGGCAGGCCCCTCAGAGCATGAAGACAGGTGGCTCTACCTGGAGGACCAACTTCAGATGTGTGCCCACATGTCAGAGTTACCTGAGGCACTCTGAGTCATGGGATGAGAATGGAGGAGTCCATTCATCTCATGTGCTCCCACAATGTCTCAGTGATTTGAGCAAATGAGCTCCTCCATTGAGAGAGTGGCCAACCTCATTTCGTTTTTTAAAATTTGTTTGTTCTGTGCGATGTGGGCGTCACTGGCTAGGCCAACATTTATTGCCCTTGAACTGATTGTCTTGCTAGGCTATTTCAGAGGCAATTTTAAGAGTCAGTCACATTGCTATGGGTCTGGAGTCACATGTAGGCCAGACCAGGTAAAGATAGCAGATGTTCTTCCCTGAAGGACATGAGTGAACTAAATGGGTTTTTACAAAACTGGTTTCATGGTCATCATTAGACTAGCTTTTTTAATTCCAGATTCATTAGTTGTATTCACTGAATTCAAATTTCACCATCTGGCATGGTGGGATTTGAACCCATGTCCCGAGAACATTAGCCTGAACTCTGAATTACTAGTCCAGCGATATTACCACTATGCCACCGCCTCCCCTATCAGCGAGCTATAGCAGCATTACTCAGAGTGGATGCATGGTAGTGCTCACGGAATTCGTGCCACAATTAGCAGCATTGACTGGAGTGAAGTCCAGCTGGTGGTTCCCTCTAGCAATCAATGGTGCCATGAAAGGGCTAAGGAGGTGACAGATGATGATGAAGGGGCCACCTTTCACAGGGATCCATCATCATTATCTATCTCCATGGCCCCTATGATGGAGGAAGCATCTGTGGAGTTAGACCCTGTTACAGAAGCTGTCCCTGCAATGATGTTGATCCAGCAGCCTTTGGAGGTGCCCTCCACCATGGGCATCTGTGTCCCAGATAGGCACTAGTGAGCTGTCTGCAGCCACAGGGGGATCAACTTGTAGGAATTGCCTTGAGCATACTTTGTGGATCACTTTTGTGTTTTCCTTTGTAAATGTTATCAAACTGTACTAAGGCAGACTTGTGTGATTCCATTTCATCATGGTGAAAGACAGTAAAATAGAAAATAAGGGTTAGCAAAGCAAAGGAGTGTGTTAGGGAAGAGTGTGTCATGTGGACACTCTGGAGGCTTAAAGTGCTTGTGCCATTGGAAGGTAGCTGACTTTTGTTCTTAACAGATGCTTGCTCTCACTCAGATGAAGGAGACTGTCCTCTCCAAATGTCCTACAGACTGAGTCTCACTCAGGTGAAACGTGTCTGGATCAGAGTGGCCCTTGCATCCCTGCCATTCTGATCAGCACTCCGCCTCCTGAGTCTACCACAGTGACATCCATGGGGACTGTTCTGCAGTTCTTCTTCAGCCTGCTCCTCCTCCTTCCCCTCATCTTTATCCACCTCTTCCTCTGAGGAGCTGTGCCATTCCAGCGCTTCTCCCTCTTCAAAGTCCACACCTCTTTGATGGGCCATATTATGGAAAGCACAGCAGACCACCACAATGAAAAGTAAAAACTTCAGCATAATTACAATCTCGACAGATTGCTAACATAGAATGTTGATGGTGTACGGAATGCAAAAATTAGAACTTTGGCTATCACCTCATGCCTTTGACTAGTTTGGGCCTTGACAGAGTGTACCGGAGGCTGACACCCAACCGGTCAAGGTACCTGATCCTCATCTTCATGAGGCCGATGGCCTACTCAGTGATGACCCTAGTGCTCAGGTGGCATCTGTTGTAGTGCCTCTCAGCTTCCGTAGCAGGATGTTATGCACAGGAGCCATCAGCCATCTCTTCAAGGGATAAGCCTTAGCCGCTAATAGCCATCTATGGCTCCATGACAATCTGGGACACCTGCGATTGCCAGAGGATGAAGGCATCATGGCAGCTTCCAGAATTGTCACCAAATTGGTGGGGGGGAAGGGATAGTCAATACTGAGGAGGATTGCAACAAATTACTGGAGCACATTAATAAACTTGCAGAACGGGCAAATAATTGGCAAATGAAGTTCAACACGGATAAATGTGAGGCATTACATTATGGTAGGAAGATTAGGGAGGTCACTTATTACATGGAAGGTGCAAGTCTAGGTGAGGTAGAGGAACAAAAGAATCTCAGAGTACAAATACACCAATCACTAAAAGCTACGCCACAGGTTAGTAAGGCCATAAAAAACACAAACAAAGCACTAGGCTTTATTTCTAGAGGGATAGAATTAAAAAGTAGGGAAGTTATACTAAACCTGTATCGAACCTTTGTTAGACCAAACTTGGAGTACTGCAGGCAGTTCTGGTTGCCATATTATAAAAAGGATATAGAGACACGAGAGAGGGTCCAGTGAAGATTTATAAGGATGATATCAGTAATGCATGGGTATACATATCAGGAAAGGATTGACCGGCTGGGTCTCTTTATTTCTTGAAAAAAGAAGGCTGCGGGGTGACCTAATAGAGGTCTTTAAAATTATGAAAGGTTTTGATAGAGTGGATACAATGAGATTGTTTCCACTTGTGGGGAAGAGCATATCTAGAGGCCATCAATATAAGATAGTCAATAATAAATCCAATAGGGAATTCAAAAGAAATTTCTTTACCCAAAGATTGGTGAGAATATGGAACTCGCTACCACATGGAGTGAAGTGAATAGTATAGATGCATTGAAGGGGAAGCTAGACAAGCAACCGAAACCCCTCATAACTTTGAACACCCCTATTAAATTCTCCTTAACTTTTCTGCTGTAAGGAGAACAATTTCAGCTTTACTAGGCTATGCACCTAACTAATGTTCCTCATTCCTTCTAACATTTTATTAAATCACTTCCAGACCATCTCCAAGGTCTTGACATCTTTAATTTGGCAATTAATTAATTAATCTAGTAATTTCCAGTTGCAATAGAAATCACAATAAATAGACTATTAATGTTGTTCTAGAGTAAATTCTGAATCTAGTATGTCATTGTGTCATCGGAGAATTTTATAAGTGTTGGTTTTATGAGAGTTTTACAGCCTATTCCCAATAAGATTTGTAATAAGAACATTTAAATTCTGGTGCAAACGCAAAGCTAATGATTTATACATAAGCAATTAAAATGAAAGTAGAAATTCATTGGAAGAAATCTGCCAGTCCAATCAATGTAGCAATTTAAACATCAAACTATTTCAGTTGCAGGCTGTCAAAAAAATCGATGTTTCTCTGCTTCAGTTGTTTTCTGAAGAGTAAAATCAGTCTGTAAAATATAATACAGCTTTAAGATCCTGCAACAGAGGTTAGATTATTCATGAAATATTTGATATACTGGCAATAAAACTTCAGCAAAAGTCAAATGATATTCAACGTGTTGTGAGCTGATGGTGAAAGATATTCTGTTACATTACTATTATAAATTAAAACAACAAAACAGAGAGACTCTACACCCGGATCGAGTTGTCAGCTCTTGTTGGATATATACTGGGAGGCTTTATCATATGACCTTTACATGAACTTGCATATAGTCTACAGCATAAAAACAAGTTATGCGGCCCAAGTTGTCTATGTCGGCATTTATGCTCCCCATATCTTATACTTACGACCTTCAGTTTTACACTACCCCACAGTAGAAACATTGGGCAAGATTTTAACTCACTCAAAACCCATCCATTTGTACAGAGTTAAAATTGGGTCGATTTCTACATGTAACTTATTAAACCCTTTCATAATCTTCAGGTCGTCCCAAAACCATCCATTTTCTGGAGAAAAATGCCCCACCTTGTTCAGCATTAACATGTCTCTTCTCTGAGTTCTGGTATCACTGTCTAAATCTTTTTTGCACCTTGTCCAGTACCTCTATATCCTTTTTTAATATGGGGAGCAGAACTGTGCACTGTACTCCAAGTATGGGCTAACTAAGATTCAATACAAGTATAACATAACATAAAATATAACATAAAAGCTGCTTTTTAATTCAATTCCTCTAGAAATTAAGCCCAGTGCTCAGTTTGCTTTTAAAAGGTCTTATAAACATGTGTTGCTACTTTTAGTGGTTTGTGTATCTGTACTCTGAGATCCCTTTGCTCCTCTATCCCATTGAGACTCTTATTAAGCAAACACTATGTGGCTTCCTTATATTTCCTACCAAAGTGCATCCCCTCACACTTACTTGTATTGAAATTCATTTGCCAATTATACACCCTGTCTCCACGTCTACAAGTTTATTAATAAGTTCTTGTGTTTTATTGTTATCTTCCTTAGGATTAATTATACCCCCAATTTGGTGTCAGACACAAATTTTTAAATTGTACCTCTGATGTCTGAGTCCAAATCTTTTATGCAAATTGACTCCAGGGCAATCCTGTAGGGTTGCCGCCCTACCACACTGCAGTTTTTTGACAGGAACACAAGCTGGAGAACAGGGCAAGAGGTCAGTGAGCCCTATTTGTGGCATTCCCAGGTTTACTCCCAAAGAAATTTGAATCCAAGAAAGGACTAACAGTTAGAAGTGTCTGCAGTGTGCCTCCAGTTGGTCAGTCAGGAACAACATTGTTAGTGGTTGTGGAAAAATTTAATACTCAGATTGTACACTCTCCTGGCTAAAAGAGGACAGAGAGTAATCAATAGAACTTATCGCAAATGGGGAAATGCGATACAAAACGGTGAAATGTAATAGGAAAAAAATCTCTCTGATACTCTCATACTCTCATACTCAATCACAAATAATTATTTCAAAATCAGAAGTAAGCTGATAACCTTACATCAGTAGTAGGGAAAATGCTAGAATCTATTCTAAAGGATGTGATAAATGGACACTTGGATAACAATGATCTGATTAGGCATAGTCAACATGGATTTATGAATGAGATGAATCAGTTGGAGTTTTTTGAGGATGTTACTCACAGAATTGATAAAGGAGAGTCGGTGGACGTATTATACTTGGATTTCCAGAAGGCTTTTGATAAAGTCCCCCACAGGAGGATGGTTAGCAAAATTAAAACACATGGGATAGGAGGTAATATGCTGGCATGGGTTAAGGATCGGTTAACAGGCAGAAAACAGAGAGTAGGACTAAACTGGTGATTAGTGGGGTATCACAAGGATCAGAACTTGGGCCCCAGCTGTTCACAATATATATCAATGATTTGGACCAAGTGTAATATTTCCAAGTTTGCGGATGACACAAAATTAGGTGGGAATGTGTGTTGTCAGGAAGATGCAAAGCAGCTTCAAGGGGATTTTGACAGGCTAAGTGAATGGGCAAGAACATGGCAAATGGAATATAATGTGGAAAAATGTGACGTTATTCACTTTCGTAGGAGGAACAGATGTGCAGAGTAATTCTTAAATGGTAAGAGATTAGAAAGTGCAGATGTACAAAGGTACCTGGGTGTACTCGTCAATAAGTCACTGAAAGTTAACATGCAGGTGCAGCAAGCAATTAGGAAGGCTAATGGTATGTTAGCCTTTATTGCAAGAGGACTTGAGCACAGGAATAGTGAAGTTTTTCTTCAATTGTATAGAACCTTGGTTCGACTGCACCTGGAGTACTGTGTGCAGTTTTGGTCCCCTTACCTTAGGAAGGATATTATTGCCACAGAGGGAGTTTTTTTTTATTCATTCAGGGATGTGGGCGTCGCTGTCTAGGCCAGCATTTATTGCCCATCCCTAATTGCCCTTGAGAAGGTGGTGGTGAGCTGCCTTCTTGAACCGCTGCAGTCCATTTGGGGTAGGTACACCCACAGTGCTGTTAGGAAGGGAGTTCCAGGATTTTGACCCAGCGACAGTGAAGGAACGGTGATATAGTTCCAAGTCAGGATGGTGTGTGACTTGGAGGGGAACTTGCAGGTGGTGGAGTTCCCATGCATTTTCTGCCCTTGTCCTTCTAGTTGGTAGAGGTCGCGGGTTTGGAAGGTGCTGTCTAAGGAACCTTGGTGCATTGCTGCAGTGCATCTTGCAGATGGTACATAATGCTGCCACTGTGCGCCGGTGGTGGAGGGAGTGAATGTTTGTAGATGGGGTGCCAATCAAGCGGGCTGCTTTGTCCTGGATGGTGTCGAGCTTCTTGAGTGTTGTTGGAGTTGCACCCATCCAGGCAAGTGGAGAGTATTCCATCACACTCCTGACTTGTGCCTTGTTGATGGTGGACAGGCTTTGGGGAGTCAGGAGGTGAGTTACTCGCCTCAGGATTCCCAGCCCCTGACCTGCTCTGGTAGCCACAGTATTTATATGGCTATTCCAGTTCAGTTTCTGGTCAATGTTGATAGTGGGGGATTCAGCGATGGTAATGCCGTTGAATGTCAAGGGGAGATGGTTAGATTCTCTCTTGTTGAAGATGGTCATTGCCTGGCACTTGTGTGGCGTGAGTGTTACTTGCCACTTATCAACCCAAGCCTGGATATTGTCCAGTGCAATGAAGGTTCACCAGACTTGTTCCTGGGATGGCAGGATTGTTCTATGAAGAGAGATTGGGGAAACTGGGCCTGTATTCACTACAATTTCAAAGATTAAGAGGTGGTCTCATTGAAACCTACAAAATACTTAAAGGGATAGACAGGATAGATGCAGGTAAGATGTTTCCCCTGGTTGGGGAGTCTAGAACCAGGGAAGACAATTTCAAAATAAGGGGGAAGCCACTTAGGATCGAGATGAAGAGAAATTTCTTTACTCGGAGGGTGATGAATCTTTGGAATTCTCTACCCCAGAGGGCTGTGGAAGCTGAGTGATTGAGTATGTTTAAAGCAGAGATTGACAGATTTCTAAATATCAATGACATAAAACAATATCGGGATAATGTGGGAAAAAGTCATTGAAGTAGATGATCAGCCATGATCGTATTGAATGGCGGAGCAGGCTCGATGGGCTGAATAGCCTACTCCTGCTCCTATGT
This sequence comes from Heterodontus francisci, assembly GCF_036365525.1. NCBI lineage: Eukaryota > Metazoa > Chordata > Chondrichthyes > Heterodontiformes > Heterodontidae > Heterodontus > Heterodontus francisci. The sequence continues at coordinate 110,910,765 of NC_090376.1, forward strand.
TCCTATGTAACATAAATCATGAAAGTCATACTCTGTAAGGTGTTATTCTATGTGACACTATTTCAATGAAGACAACAAATGAAGTTGTTAGAACTGAGCTATGCCTCAGCATTCCCTTTTGCACTATGTTCCAGATGCTGAGGTCTGGTATAATTCCTCCCTCTGTCAATCAGGAGTGTATATAGTCCAGTCAGTTCAGATGTTAAGTATTCTACTGTAGTGGCGGTAGATGGTACTACCTTCATTTGCAACTCCTCAGATAATGAAACATTCCATGCTCGCATGCAGCAAGACCTGAAGAACATTCAAACTGAGGCTGAACAGTGGCAAATAGCATTCACACCACACAAGTGCTAGGCAATGACCATCTCCAACAAGAGACTGTCTCAATACTTGCCCTTGAAACTCAATGGAATTACCATTGCCAGATCCCCCATCTATATCCTGGAGGGTCAACATTGAACAGAAACTTAACTGGGCCACCCAAATAAATACTGTGGCTATAATAGCAAATCAGAGGCTAGGTATTCTGTGGTGAGTGACTCACTCCTGACTCCCCAAAGCTTTGCCATCATCTGCAAGGCACGGTCAGGAGTGTGTTGAAATGCTGTCAATTTGCCTGGATGAGTGCAGCTCAATAACACTCAAACAACTTGACACCACCAGCCCACTTGATTAATTGCCCAACCACCCCTTAAACATTCACTCCCACCACCACCAGCACACAGTGGCAGCAGTGTGTACCATCTATAAGATGCATTGTAGCAACTCGCTAATAATTTTTCGACAGCACCTTCCAAACTCACAACCTCCACCAACTAGAAAGACAACCGCATCAGGTGCATGGGCACAACGTCATCTGCAAGTTCCCCTTCAAGTCACACACCATCCTAACTTGTAAATCTCTTACCGTTCCATCATTTTGTTGAGTCAAAAACTTGGAACTCTTTACCTAACAGCACTGTAGAAGTAGCTTCACCACATGACTACAATGGTTCAAGACGGCGACTTACCAGCATCCTTGTCAAAAGCAATTAAGAATGGGCAATAATTTTTTTTATTCATTCATGGGATGTGGGCATTGCTGGCTTTGCCAGCATTTATTGCCCATGCCTAATTGCCCTTGAGAAGGTGGTGGTGAACGACCTTCTTGAACCGCTGCAGTCCATGTTGGGTAGGTACACCAACAGTGCTGTTAGGAAGGGAGTTTCAGGATTTTGACCCAGCGACAGTGAAGGAATGGCGATATAGGTCCAAATCAGGATGGTGTGCGAATAAATGTTGATCTTGCTAACGAAGCCCACATCCAGTGAATGAATAACAAAAACTTGTGCCTGGTCAATACTGAGTGCGAAGCGGTTAATTCCAACTCCAGAAAGTGCCAGTGGCTTCAGCCAGATGGGAGCCTGAAGGAGGGCAGTGGCCCCCTTGATGGAGAAAACAGCATCAAAAGCTAATACTTGAACTGGTCAATGACATCCATGACCTATAAGCAGTGATGCAGCTGCCATACAGAGCAAGTCAATGAAAGAGCATTGAGTGTGGAGAATCCAATGATAAATTATGAGACCGAAGGTTAATTGATTGATGATGATGTACATGGTCTGAGCTGCCAGCTTCACCACAACCCCATTTGATGCTACCTCACTACTGGCCAACAAGAGGTGCACTGCACCAAGTCAAAATGTTAGTTAAAGATCATAATTCATTGTTATGATTGAGAAGATAAAGTCCAAACCCTCTAAACGCTTTGCTGTTGAGGTTTATAGCAGCTGCATCTTGAACCTGGATGACAGCTTTGCAGGAGAGAAATGTACATCCAAGATAAAATGGCTGAGACAAAATTGTTACAGACACGGTCTGTGGACAAACTATTTTTGCTGAATATAGAAGCCAGGAAAGTTATATAATGACATGACTTCAAATCATACTTTGAAACCATTGTTTCTGGTCCCCGCCACAAACTCTGTTCCCAAGTCACTAATTCTATCTCTCTCAATGGCTTCTGCCTGAACGTGAACCATACCGTTTGCAACCTTGGCATCGTACTTGACCACGAGATGAGCTTCTGATCATATATGTGTCCCATCACCAAGATCGTCAACATCCACCTCCATAACATCTCCTCACTCCACCCCTACCTCATCTCATCTGCTGCTAAAACCCTCATTCTAACTCGCATTCAGTCCTGTTAACCCATCACCACTGTGCTTTGGTTCCTGGTCTAAAAATGCCTCGATTTAAAAATTTTCAACCTTGTTTCAAATCCTTTCATATCCTCACCCCTCTCTAATGTTGTAATCTCCTCCAGCCCTACAAATCTGCATGATTTCTGCATTTCTCCAATTCTGGCCTCTTGGACATCCCAATTTTCTTCACTCCACCATTGGTGGCTGTGACTTCTGCTGCTGAGCCCCTAAATTCTGGAATACCCTCACTAAACATTTTCACCTCTCTACCTTTCTGTCTTCCCTTAAGATGCTCCTTAAAACTTATCTCTTTGATCAAGCTTTTGGTCATCTGTTCTATTATCCTCCTCTGTGGCTCAGTGTCAAATTTTGTTTAGTAAAGCTCTTGTGAAGTACCTTGGGATATTTTACGATGATAAAGGAGTTATATAAATGCAAGTTATTGATGTTTAGTAATCTCCTTGAAAACTACGTTGGTCTTACAATAAGATCACAGGCAACATTTTTTCTCCTTTTGTGTCATTGTGTTGCAGGACATGCCGGTTATTCACGTTTAATTCAAATGTTACTATATACAGGTGTTGATACAAATTCCTTACGGCAAATGAAGATGCAGCGTCCTTCAAAAATGTTGACAGATGTTAGGAATCTTTTGGCAGCTGGTGGAAATGTCAATCTAATGAATGATGAAGGAGTCACACTGGTAAGATTATACCTTCAATTGCTTCGACCTAGTTCAGTCCGCCAGTCTTGGCTGATCTTTTTACATTTTCATTTGATGTAGTATTATTGACAAAACAATACTTTAATATATGCATGGTCTAAATATAAACCTTTGACATAATAATGCCTGGCGGATACCTAGTTATCCAAATACGCTTGTAGATTTCACAGTTCATTGCTAATGCCTGCAGTGCCCTTGGGGCTAACTGGGAAAGTTCTAGGTATGGAAAATTTTGTACAATTTATTGAGTCCAACAATTTTTGGGATGTTGCTCAATGCCACTAAATGTATCCAAAATTTGAAATGCTCCATAATTTTACTAGTGGGATTTTTTGGGATGATGCTGAATAGTTTAATGTTTGAATGAAATCCCTTTAGCTTTTATTGCTGTACGTAAATGACTTGGAGCCTGGAATATGGAGTAAAATCTCAAAATATGCCAATGACACCAAACATGGAGGTGTGGCAAACAGTGAGGATGATATGAATTGACTGCAACAGGATATAGATAGGCTAGCGGAATGGGCAGACAAGTGGCAGATGGAATTTAATACAGACAAGTGTGAGGTGATGCATTTTGGCAGAAGGAATAAGGAGAGGCAATATATACTTAATGTCACAGTCCTAAATAGTGTGCAGGAACAGAGGGACCTAGGGGAGCATGTGCAGAGAGCTTTGAAGGTGGAAGGACATGGTGAGAGAGTGGTTAGTAAAGCATATGGGATCTAGGGCTTCATAAACAGAGGCATTGAGTACAAAAGCAGGGAAGTTATGCTGAACCTTTATAAAGCTCCTGTTAGGCCCCAACTAGAGTATTGTGTCCAGTTCTGGTCACCACACTTCAGGAAGGATGTGAGGGTCCTTGAGATGGTGCAGAGAAGATTTACCAGAATGGTTCCAGAGATGGAAGATTTTAGTTACAAGGTTAGGTTGGAAAAGCTGGGTTTGTTCTCTTTAGAACAAAGGAGATTGAGGGGAGATTTGATCATGGTGTGCAAGATTATGACAGGCTTAGGTAAGTTAGACAAGGAAAAACTGTTCCTATTAACTATTGGGGGGGACACAAATTGAAGGTTTTGGGCAAAAGATGCAGGGACACTATGAGGAAGCACTTTTTTATGGGGCGGGTGGTAATGACCTAGAATTCGCTGCCCACAAGGATGGTGGAAGCGGAGACAATCAATGACCTCAAGAGGAAGTTGGATGGCCACCTGAGAGAAATAGACTTGCAGGGCTACGGGGATCAAATAGGGGAATGGGACTGACTAGATAGCTCTGTGGCGAGCTGGCATGGACTCGATAGGCTGAACGATCTCCTTCTGTGCCATAAATGACTGTGGGCTGGATCTTGTTCTCCTGCTGCTGGGAGCTACAGCAGGTGAAGAAAATGGTGACCTCCACACATGCTCCCCACGCTGCCGCCACACCATGATCTTGCATCCGGCAGCTACTTAGCATATATATGGCGGCATCCCCACCCCCCCACCCCCCCTGAATCTTGTAGTGGGGGCAGCCTTGACAACACCATACATGGCGTCATCTGATGAAGGATCAGGTGCTAGTGCCATGTTTAAAAGGCTGCCAGCTCTGCAAACAGCACAATATAGTGCAGAGTTGATCCCTTCCTCCCCATACACTACGTAGTGCAGAGTTGACCCCTTCCCCATCTCGGAGGTGCCAGCTTTCCCTGGTCGGGAAAGTGAAGGCTCGTGAGTGCCGCACATCACACTGAAGATCGGGAACTGAAGGTAAGAACGCTGTGAATTACATTTTAATTAATGCAAAGATGTAATTTAAATATGCAAACTTGGGTCTCGTCACAGAGTGGTGGAGGGGCTGCCACAGAGCTTCCCAGCCACCGGGGAGATCAGGCCCGGAAATCCTGGCATCGGGTCCCTTGGCAGACCACTGCTACTCCGATTCTTCAGCACCCCCTCCCCCACCATGGAACCCGACGTCGGGCTGGGAATAAAATTCAGCCCTATGACTCTATGACCTATTATTTTAAAATTAACCTTTTTTTGTTTGTGGTGGTGATGAGAAAGAGGGTATAGAAATTTGATCCATTTCTTTAATAATCTCCCTCGAATTAATTTGTGGATTTTGTTAACTTTGGGGTTCCACTGCACTGCAGAAATTGACTCACCTAGTTAGGAGCATGCTTATAAAACCTATTTCCAGAGTGCTCTTTAAATAAAGAACCATATCATCCTGTCTTGTTGCATATTTGGATGTCACTGAGGCAACTGGCAAATGAGTCCACAGACCTAACATAGAATTACATAGAAAATATAGCATAGAATCATAATTTGTCAATTATATTCCCATTCTGAAAGTTTATTAATGTCTTCCTGAATTTATTGCAGCCCTCCTAAATATTAACTATCGTCCAACCCAACACCCCCACACCCTGCCCCCAACTTGGTGTCATCCACAAATTTAGAAATTGTGTTTTTTGATTCTAAAGTCGAAATCATTAATATAAATTATGAACAACTGTGGTCCCAGCATTGATCCTTTTGGGACCCCACTGTCCAGTTTCTGCCATTCTGAATAGCTACCCTTTACTCCTACCCTCTGCTTTCAATCTTGGAACCAGCTAGCTATCCACTTTGCTATTTGTCCTCTGACTTTACCTTATTGATCAGTCTATTTTATGTCACCTTATCAAAGCCCCTTTTCAAAATTTAGATAAGTCACATCTACTGCATTACTCTTGTCCACTCTCTGTTACTTCTTCAAATAATCCAATGAAGTTGGTCAAGCAATACTTTCTCTTTAAAAATCCATGCTGACTATTTATTGTTGTATTTTTGGTTTTTAGATATTTTTCTATTTTCTCCTTTAGCAGGGATTCCATTATTTTTCCTAGCACTAATATTAAATTAACTGGTCTATAGCTCCATGGCTATGTTTCATCTTTTATAAGTATAGGTATAACGCTAGTGATCCAACAAACATCTACCACTACACCTTTTACTAACAAACTATTAAATATGGGTAGTAGTGCCTCAATTATCTTTTCTCTAGATTCTTTAAAATTCATGAAAGCAACCCATCCAGACCAGGGGTTTTATTCTCTTTGAGTTCGAGTAGTTAATTTAATATTTCTCCTCATTTTATTTAAAATTTATTGTATAATTTCTAATCTGATCTTCCAGTGTCATGTCCATTGAATCTGTCTCCCAGGCAAATAATTATTTCATATTTCTTCTATTTTGCTCTGGCTGCCTATGATTTTATCCTGTCCATCCTTTAGTGTTCCTATCACGGAATCACAGAATAATACAATGCAGAAGAGGCCCTTCGGCCCATCGAATCTGCACCGATGCATTAAAGACACCTGACCTGTCTGCCTAATCCCATTTGCTAGCACTTGGCCCATATGTTATGATGTGCCAAGTGCTCATCCAGGTTCTTTTTAAAGGATGTGAGGCAACCCGCCTCTACGACCCTCCCAGGCAGTGCATTCCAGACTGTCACCACCCTCTGGGTAAAAAAGTTCTTCCTCAAATCCCCCTTAAACCTCCCGCCCCTCACCTTAAACTTTGTGTCCCCTAGTAACTAACCCTTCAACTAAGGGGAACAGCTGCTCCCTATCCACCCTGTCCATGCCCCTCATAAGCTTGTACACCTCGATCAGGTCACCCCTCAGTCTTCTCTGCTCCAGCAAAAACAATCCAAGCCTATCCAACCTCTCTTCGTAGCTTAAATGTTCCATCCCAGGCACCATCCTGGTGAATCACCTCTGCATCCCCTCCAGTGCAATCACATCCTTCCTATAATGTGGCAACCAGAATTGCACACAGTACTCCAGCTGTGGCCTTACCAAAGTTCTATACAACTCCAACATGACCTCCCTGCTTTTGTAATCTATGCCTGGATTGATAAAGGCAAGTGTCTCATATGCCTTTTTCACCACCCTATTAACCTGCCCTTCTACCTTCAGGGATCTATGCACAAACATGCCAAGGTCCCTTTGTTCCTCGGAACTTCCCAGTGTCAGGCAATTCATTGAATACTTCCATGTCACATTACTCCTTCCAAAGTGTATCACCTCACACTTTTCAGGGTTAAATTCCATCTGACACTTTTCTGCCCATTTGACCATCCCATCTATATCTTCCTGTAACCCAAGACACTCAACCTCACTGTTAACCACTCGGCCGATCTTTGTGTCATCCGCGAACTTACTGATCCTACCCCCCACATAGTCATCTATGTCGTTTATATAAATGACCAACAATAGGGGACCCAGCACATATCCCTGTGGTACGCCACTGGACACTGGCTTCCAGTCACTAAAACAGCCATCTGTCATCACCCTCTGTCTCCTACAGCTAAGCCAATTCTGAATCCACCTTATCAAGTTAACCTGTGCATTTGCTTTCTTGATAAGTCTCCCATGTGGGACCTTGTCAAAGGCTTTGCTGAAATCCATGTAAACTACATCAACTGCACTTCCCTCATCTACACACCTGGTCACATGCTCAAAAAATTCAGTTAAATTTGTTAGGCATGACCTCCCTCTGACAAAGCCATGCTGGCTATTCCTAATCAAATTTTGCCTCTCCAATTGGAGATCGATTCTCTCCTTCAGAATTTTCTCCAATAGTTTCCCTACCACTGACGTGAGACTCACTGGTCCATAGTTCCCTGGCTTATCTCTGCAACCTTTCTTAAATAGTGGGACCACGGTAGCTGTTCTCCAGTCCTCTGGCACCTCCCCGGTGGCCAGACAGGAATTAAAAATTTGGGTCAGAGCCCCTGCAATCTCCACCCTCGCCTCCCACAGCATCCTGGGCCACAAATCGTCTGGACCTGGAGGTTTGTCCACTTTTAAGCCTGCCAAAACTTCCAATACCTTGATACTCCCTATGACAATTTGCTCAAGAACCTCACAGTCTCTGTCTCTGAGTTCCATATCTACTTCCTCATTCTCTTGGGTGAAGACAGATGTGAAGTATTCATTCAACACCCTACCAATGTCCTCTGGCTCCACCCACAGATTTCCCCCTTGGTCCCTAATGGGTCCTACTCTTTCCCTGGTTATCCTCTTCCCATTGATATACTTATAGAATATCTTGGGATTTTCCCTACTTTTACCAGCCAGAGCTTTCTCATGTCCTCTCTTTGCTCTCCTAATTGCTTTCTTAAACTCCATCCTACACTTTCTGTACTCCACTAGTGCTTCCGTTGATTTGCTCTCCTTGTAATTTGCTAAAAGCCTCTCTTTTCCTACTCATCGTACCCTGAATGTTTCTGGTCATCCATGGTTCTCTGGGCTTGTTGCTCCTACCTATTACCCTGGAGGGAACATGTTGGGCCTGTACCACATCCTGACTTTATTTTTACTTTTGTGCCTGTAGAATATTTTGCGATTCTGTTTTATGTTCCTTGATAATTTAATTTCATAGATCCTCTTTGCCTTCCTAATTTTCTTTTGACTTGTTTCTTAATCTCTTCATATTCCCCCTTGTCATGCTATTCCCTGCTGTCCATGTATACTTAGTATGTGTCTCTTTCCACAGTTTTTCCCTTACGTCCATATTCATCTATGGTGACACATTGGCTTTTAGTTTGTTTTTTGTTTTTTAGTGGTATATATTTTTCCTGGACTCTGTTGAACATGGTTTTAGATAATGTTTCCCATGGCTGTTCTATATCATTGTGTACCAATATAGGTGCCCATTTTATTTTCCCAAGTCCTATTTTCAGAACCTCAAAATCAGCTTTACTTCACTCTATTTTGGTCCCTCTCAATTGTTATCATAAAACATATTATATTATGGTCATTACTGCCTAGATGTACCTCTACATTTACTTATCTTATCTGCTTGGGTTTATTCCTTATTACTTTATCCAACAGCAAACCTTCACTTCTTGGGCTTCTTACATACTGGGCTAGAAAGGAGTCTCCTGCATATGGTAGGAACTCCATTCCCTTATTCCCTTCACCTACCTCTTCTGGCCAATTAATGTTGTGATAATTGAACTCCCCCCATGATCATTATTTTATGTTTTTTTGCTTAATGTCTCCAATTTGTTTGCATGTTTCTTCCTCCACCTTCATTTCACTATTGGGTGGTTTATAGGCTGTCCCTATTAGTGTAATTGGTCCTTTATTATCTTTTATGTCTGTCCACATGGATTCCATTTCTGTTTTACCGATAGCTGTGTCACTTTTTTCTACAGTCATTATGTTAACTCTAATAATTACAGCTACTCTACCTCCCCATTTTCACTCTCAATCTTTCTAAACATGTTATACCCTGCAATATTTAATCCACAGTGCTGATTTTTATGCAGTCATGTTTTAGTAATCCTTTGGATTAAGGAATGAGAAACACGAGAAGTCACTAACAAGTTCATTGTGACAAACCCCATCTGCCGAATGGCGAAAGTGGTCCTTGCTAAACAGATTCAGGACAAGCCAAGGCAACCAGACAGCCAACCTTCACCACTGGGGTCTCAGTACAAACCCCTTATGCATTTGTGGAGAGACACAAGCAATGCTGCACATTACCGAGGAGTGTCCCCTCTACAGACTAAAAGGTGGACTAATCACTTTAAACTCAGCAAATGAGGAGGCGATCGCTTGGCTCTGGGGATTTGCATTCACTAAATAATAAATAAAGTAATCCCTACAATATCTGGTTCCCTGAAATGTATTATTGCCTCCAGTTTCCCTCTTTTTTTTATGGACACTGTGTGCATTGGTCTACAGACAGTTTAACTTATTTTTAATAGCAGTTCCTTTCACTATATCTTTAACCTTTTAACACTGCTGTTCAATAACTCTAATTATTCCCTGGACATTTATATCCTCCCTTAATTTATTCTGTCCTATGCCCTCCTTTCCTGCTTCATTTATATTTAGGCTTGTTTAATTTTATGTAGATTCCTCTCCCCATCCTACTAGTTTAAATTCTTTGTCCCCTCCCTGTTTACCCTTTCTCTTAGGACACTGGTCCTATTCCGGGTTAGGTGAAGCCCATCCTATTGGTACAGGTCCTTCCTGTCCTAGTACTGGTGCCAGTGTCCCATTAAAAAGGAACCCATCTTTATCACACCAGCCCTTTAGCCAGGTGTTAATTCTCCTAATCTGTATGTTTCTATGCCACTTTGCACATTGCTTGGGCAATAATCCAGAGATTTATTACCCTTGAGGTTCTGCTTTCTAATTTAGCTTCTAAATCCTATACTTTCTCAACAGGACCTTATCCCATTTCCTTCCTGTGACATTTGTTCCCACATGGACCATGACAACTGGTTTCTCCCCATACCTTTCCAAATTCCTCTAAAGCTACCACGATATCTTCCTTATCTGGGTAGGGAGCACACCCTTTGAATCTCTGATACATGGCTGCTACCTGTCCCCTTAATTCTAGAATTCCTGATTACTATCTCATTTCTATTCTGCTCATCCCCGCCTTGGACAGCCTTCTGATCCATGGTACCATAACTTGCATTGTGGCTATCCTCCCTGCAGTTTTTCTCCTTGTCCTCACAGGTCATGATTGTATTCTACCTGTTGGACAGAACCAGTGTCTGTGAGACCTTTTCCTCGGCCCCTCCTAAGTCCTCACCACCCAGCTCCCTGACTGTCACATTCTCCCCTTCCTGAATGTGTAATTTCTTCTGGGTGTGACCATGTTCTGGATAAAACTCTCCAGTATTTTCGCCCCCTCTTTAATTTTTCAGATTATCGCTAACTCACACTCCAGCTTAATGGCATTGAGATGGAGTGACTGAATGCAGAAACCTGTGCAAATCTGCGACAGTCTCGCTGTCTGCAAACACCCATCTATCGCAGTCCTGACACATAGCCGGCCCTGCCATCTCCAGTTTTGTTTATTTATTTATTTCTCTATAGCCTGAATTCAAATTAGGTAGACTGCTTTTGTTCAAAAAATACTTAGTGTTTAATCCATCAATTTGCTCACCTTCAGAGCTGTTCCTCCATGCTCGCCATGATCCCACATGGCCTCCTCCAGTGTGTCAACTGTCACACCACGTTGAAAATTTACTTGGAGTTTGTTTTCCCTATTCTGCTGTAACTCTGTCGTGCATTGCTTAAATAGTTGGGGCCACTCCCGTGGTTCCCCGGGCTCTTCTGACGCTCTGCTAACTTTCAGGCCCTGATGAACAAGGGTTCTTAATTAATTTGGCTGAAAGGAATGTACTGTTGCAATAGTTTTCACATTGTTTTGTCTTTTCGCTGCCAGCCCACTCTCCTCATCACCACCACTTGCTTAAAACATACTGCCTGGCATTTCCTTGATTGCACTTATGCAGAAATTACACAAAATTTACGCAGCTTTCTGCACCAATCTGGGAGAACAGGATTAGTAATCCAGAAGCTTGGACTAATGCTCCAGAAACATGAGTTTAAATCCCACCACAGCTGGTGGGGGAATTTAAATTCAGTTAATTAATAAATCTGGAATAATAAGCTAGTCTTAGTAATGATAATCATGACAGCATGTACAGCGCTGTAGGTGTACCTAAACCACATGTACAGTAGTGGTTTAAGAAGGTGGCTCACCACTACCTTCTCAAGAGTAATTAGGGACGGGCAATAAGTGCTGGCCTTGCCAGCGATGCTCACATCCCACGAATGAATAAAAAAAATGAAACTGTCAGTTTTGTAAAAACCCATTTGGTTCACTAATTCCTTCAGGGAAGAAAATCTTCCGTCCTTACCTAGTCAGGCCTACATGTAACTCCAGACCCACATCAATGTGTTTGACTCTTAACTGCCCTCTGAAATGGCTTAGCAAGCCACTCATTTATATCAAACCTCTATAAAAAAGTTGAAGAAGAATAAAACTGGATAGATGACCTGGCATCGACCTAGGCACCGTAAATGATGAAGTTCAGTCGTCCCTGCAAAGTGCTCCTAAATAAACATCTGGGGACTTGTGCCAAAATTGGATGAGCTGCTCCACAGAGTAGTCAAGCAACAGCCTGATGTAGCTATTCTCACCGAATTATACCTTGCAGCGAATGTCTCAGATCCTCCATCACAATCCCTGCTTATGTCCTGTCCCATCAGCAGGACAGAGCCACTACAGGTAGTGGCATGGTGGTATACAGTCAGGAGACTGGCCCTGAGAGTCCTTAACATTGACTCTAGACCCCATGGGCTGAATTTTGTGCCCATGGTGGGGCTTCGGGTGCCAGGTCAAAAAGGTAGGGGGAATCCTGCCTTGGCCAGCTAGACCACCATTCCCCTCACCACCCCCGGAACGATACTATGGCGCCGACCCAATTAACAGCTGCACACCAGGATCCCCATCCCTTTAAAAACTGGCATCTCGCCTCCAAGAGCTGCCACCCGGCCAGTCAGAGGGCAGCAGCTCAGCAGTATTGACAGCACCAGCAGGAGCAGTGGCCATTGCCAGTGCAGCAAAAGGTCTTGGACACAGGTCTGGCGCTGGAGCCCAAATCCAAAGTGTGAGGCAGAGTCAATGAAGCCAGTCCAGAAGGCCCCAGGGAAGGATGGGGGATGGTGGGTGTTTAGTGCAGGGGTTGGTGGGACAGGGAGGTGTAGATTTTCCTGGGGGGAGCCCTCTGACCCCGCCCAAAGCCTGTAAGGTAGTTGCCTTGTTTTACTGGGTGACCTCCCCGCATGGCACAGGCTCCTAGCCGCTGATTAAATCCCAGTGGCTGGAGAAAGAGGCCCTTAAATGGCCGTTAATAGGTCACATAAAGGCCTCAATTGGCCTCTGGGCAAGAAGGTTGTCTTTGGCCTATCCTGCCCCCGACAAAATTTTGTTGCAACGGGGAACCTTCCGGCCCCCACCTCCTGTTGCAATTCTGTGGGACCCCGCCTCCGAGCTCATTTCAGGGGGGCCCACAAAATTCAACCTCATGAATGCTCTTGGCATCAGGTCAAACATGGGCAAGGAAACTTCTTGCTGATTACCACCTACCCATCAGATGAATGTGTACTCCTCCATGTTGCACACCACTTAGAACAAGCTCTGAGAGCAGCAAGGCCGCAGAAGGTACTCTGAGTGGGGGACTTCAATTTCCATCGCCAAGAATGGTTCAGTATCGACCATTACTGACCGAGGTGGCCGAGTCCTGAAAGATACAGCAGCCGGATTGGGACTGTGTCAGCTGGTGAGATAACCAACAAGAGGGATAAACCTACTTGACCTCGTCCTCATCAAGCTAGCTGTCGCAAATGCATCTGTCCATGACAGTATTGGTAGAAATGACCACCGTACTGTCCTGTGGAAACAAAGTCCAGTCTTCATACTGAGGACACCCTCTATCATAAATAAAAACAGAAAGTGCTGGAAATACTGAGCAGGTCTGGTAGCACCTGTGGAGAGAGAAGCAAAGATAATGTTTCAGGTCTGTGACCTTACATCAAAACTGGCAAAGGTTAGAAAAGAATTAGGTTTTAGCGAAAGGGGTGGGGGTGGGAGGGTTTGGTGGAGAAGAGAACTAAAGGGACAGTGTATAATAGGGCAGAGGGCAGGAGAGATTAAATAACAAAGCTGTTCTGGGACAAAAGCAAAGAATGTGTTAATGCTTGTGGTGAAAGACAAAGCATTAGTCCAGAGAGAGTGTTAATAGCAGAATAATGAGCAGCTCTGACTACATGAAAAACAGGCACAGGGTTAAAAAATAAATAAATATTTTTAAAAATGGCCAGTCATGCTCAAGTTATTGAACTCAATGTTCAGTCTGCAAGGCTGGAGAATGCCTAATTGAAAGATCAGGTGCCACTCCTTGAGCTTGCTTTGACGTTCACTGGAACACTGGATCAGGCCAAAGACGGAAATGTTGGCATAAGAGCGGAGCGGGGGATGCGGGGGGGGTGGGTGGGAAAGGGGGGGTGGAGTTGAAATGGCAAGCAACCGGAAGCTCAGGGTCATGGTTTTGAACTGAGCGGAGGTGTTCCATAAAGCGGTCACCCAGTCCGCGTTTGGTCTCCCCAATATAAAGGGGACCACATTGTGAGCAGTGAATACAGTATACTAAATTGAAGGAAGTACAAGTAAATGATCGGCGCAACATCGAGGGCCGAAGGGCCTGTACTGCGCTGTAATATTCTAATTCTAATTCTAATTCTAAATCGCTACTTCACCAGGAAGGAGTGATTGGGGCATTGGATGGTCAGGAGATAGGAGGTAAAAGGGCAGGTATTATACACCTCCTGTGATTGCATGGGAAGGTGCCGTGGGAAGGGGACGAGGTGTCGGGGGTGATGGAGGAGTGGACCAGTGTGTCGCGGAGGGAATGATCCCTTCAGAACACTGACAGGGGAGGATGTGTTTTATGGTGGCATCACGCTGGAGGTGGCGGAGGATGATCTTTTGGATCTGGAGGCTGATGGGGTGGAAAGCGAGGATAAGGGGAACCCTGTCGTGGTTCTGGGAGGGAGGGGAAGGGGTGAGGGCCGAGGTGCGGGAAATGGGCCAGACACGGCCAAGGGCCCTGTCAACCACAGTGGTTGAGGAAAAAGGAAGGCATGTCTGAAATGCTGTTGTGGAAGGTTGCATCATCAGAACAGATGCATCGAAGATGAAGAAACTGGGAGAATGGGATGGAGTCCTTAGAGGAAACAGGGTGTGAGGAAGTGTAGGCAATGTAGCCGTGGGAGTCGGTGGGTTTATAATGAATATTAGTGGACAGTCTATCCCCAGAGATGAAGACAGAGAAGTTGAGGAAGGGAAGGGAAGTGTCGGAAATAGACTGTGTTACACCCTCCACCATGTTATGTGCCAATACAATTAAACAATTAACCAGAGGAGGAGGTGCCACAAACATCCCCATCCTCAGTGAAGAGGAGCCCAGTGTGCCGGGCTAAATGGAATAGATCAGAACAGATCCAGCAGCTCAAAACCAGGCATCCATGAGGTGCTCTGGGCGATCAATAACAGCAGAATTGCATTCAACCACAATCTGTGACCTCATAACCCAGCATATCCCTCACTTTACCATTATCAGGTCAGGGAACCAACCCTGGTTCAATGAGGATTGCAGGACAGCATGCCAGGACCAGCATCAGGCATACCTAAAAATGAGATGCCAACCCAGTGGAGCTACAACACGGGAATAAATAAGTGGGAAACAGCAGAAGAAGCATGCTATATACAGTGCTAAGCGATTCCACAACCAAAGGATCTGATCAAGGCTCTCCAGTGCTGCCACATCCAATCGTGAACGGTGGTGGACATTTAAACAACTAACTGGAGGAGGAGGAGGAGGCTCCACAAACATCCCCATCTTCAATGATGGGTGAGCCCAGCACATCAGTGCAAAAGACATGGCTCAAGCATTTGCAAATATCTTCAGCCAGATGTGATAAATGGATGATTCATCTCAGCCTCCTCTTGAGGCCCCCAGTGTCACAGATGCCAATTTTCAGCCAATTCAGTTTACTCCATGTGATATCAAGAAACGGCTGAAGGCAGTGGATGCAGCAAAGGCTATAGGCTCTGACAACATCCTGGCTGTAGTGCTGAAGAAATGTGCTCCAGAACTAGCCACACCCTTTGCCAAGCTATTTCATTACAGCTAGATCACTGGCATCTACCCGACAAAGTGGAAAATTGCCCAGGTATGTCCTGTCTACAAAAAGGAGGACAAATCCAATCCGGTCAATTACTGTCCCATATGTTTACTCTTGATCATCAGCAAAGTGATGGAAGGTTTTGTCAACAGTGCCATCAAGCGGCACTTACTCAGCAATAACCTGCTCACTGATGCTCAGTTTGGGTTCCACCAGGGCTAATTGGCTCCAGACCTCTCCCAGGCTTGGGTTCAAACATGGACAAAAGAACAGTATTCAAAAAGAGAGATGAGAGTGACTGCCCTTGACATCAAAACAGTATTTGACTGAGTGTGACATCAAGCAGCCCACCAAAATTGAACTCAATGGGAATCGGGGGTGGGGGGGAACCCGCCACTGGTTGGAGTCATACCTAGCACAAAGGAAGATGTTTGTTGTTGTTTGAGGCCCATAATCTCAGACCACGATATTGCTGCTGGAGTTCCTCAAGGCAATGTCCTAGGCCCAACCATCTTCAGCTACTTTATCAATGACCTTCCATCCATTATAAAGGTCAGAAGTGAGGATGTTTGCTGATGATTGGACAATGTTCAGTACCATATGCAACTCCTCAGATACTGAAGCAGTCTGTTCCCACATGCAGCAAGACCTAGATAACATTCAGGCTTGGGCTGATAAGTAGCAAGTAACATTTGTGCCACACAAGTGCCAGGCAATGACCATCTCCAACAAGAGGGAGTCTAACCATCTCTTCTTGAAGTTCAAAGAGATTACCATTGCTGAAACTGCCACCATCAAAATCTGGGGGTTACCATTGACCAGACATTTACCTGGACCAGCCATATAATACTGTAGCAACAGGAGCAAATCAGAGGCTAGGAATTCTGCAGCGAGTAACTCACCTCTTGACTCCCCACAAGGCACAAGTCAGGAGTGTGATGGAATACTCTTCACTTCCCTGGATGAGTGCAGCTCCAACAACATTCAAGAAGCTCAACCCATCCAAGAGAAAGCAGCCCTCTTGATCGGTGCCCAATCCAGCAGTTTAAAGATTCACTCACTCCAGCAACAGAGCACAGTGGCAGCAGTGTGTACCATCTACAAGATGCACTGCAGCAGCTCGCCAAGGCTGCTTGAACAGCACCTTCTAAACCCGTGACCTTTACCACCTTGAAGGACAAGGGTAACAGATGCATGGAAATGCCACCATCTGCAAGTTTTCCAAGTCACGCACCATTCTGACTTGAAACAATATCACCGTTCCTTCACTGTCACTGGGTCCAAATCCTGGAACTCCCTTCCTAGCAGCATTGTATGTGTACCTACAGCATATGAACTACAGTGGTTCAAAAAGTCTTGTCAACTAGACCCTATACCCAAATTCCTGCAGCGCTTATTTGCCTATACCAAAATGTAAAAACTGTCCTGAAGCAAGTATGCATTAGGGGAGATAAATCAGACAGCTGTCCTCTGCCATGATATCTCACTGAGCCTGTTGCCTCTATTGCCCCTTTGCCTCTGCCGTAATGATGCAGAATAGGGGTATTCCGATTGGGTAGGCCATTCTAACTGCTTAATCACAGAATTGTTATAGAAGAGGAGGCCATTCAACCTGTCATGTCTGCGCTGGCTCTCTGAAGCAGGAATTCACCTAGTACCACTCCCCTGCAATCTTCCTATAGCCCTGCACATTCTATGAGGAGAGATCGAGTTGGTTGGGCTTATGTTCGCTGGAGTTCAGAAGAGTGAGGGGGGATCTCATAGAAACCTATAAAATTCTAACAGGACTTGATAGGGTAGATGCAGGAAGGATGTTCCCGATGGTGGGGAAGTCCAGAACCAGGGTTCATAGTCTAAGGATATGGGGTAAACCTTTCAGGACTGTGATGAGGAGGGATTTCTTCACCCAGAGAGTGGTGAGCCTGTGGAATTCGCTACCACAGAAAGCAGTTGAGGCCAAAAAATTGTATGTTTAAGAAAGAAAATATAGCTCTTGGGTCTAAAGGGATCAAAGGGTATGGGACAAAAGTGGGAACAGGTTACTGAGTTGGATGATCAGCCATGATTATAATGAATGGCGGAGCAGGCTCGAAAGGCCGAATGGCCTACTCCTGCTCCTATTTTCCATGTTTCTATGTTTCCCTTTTATATAATAATCTAATTCCCTCTTGAATGCCACTATAGAGCCTACCTCTACCACACTCTCAGGCAATACATTCCATACCCTAACCACTGCTGCATGAAAAAGTTTTTCCTCATGTCTCCACTGCTTCTTTTGCCAATTACCCTAAATCTGTGTCCTCTTCTTCTCAATCCTTGCACCAGTGGGAACAGTGTTTCCCTATCTACTCTGTCCAGATCTCTCATGATTTTGAATACCTTGATCAAATTTCCTCTCAATCTTCTTTTCTCCAAGGAAAAGAGTCCCAATTGCTCCAATCTATCCAGATAAATGAAATTCCTCAACCCTGGAATCATTCTCGTGAATCTTTTCTGTACTCTCTCTAATGCCTTCACATCTTTACTAAAATGTGGTGCCCAGCACTGGACACAATACTTCAGTTGAGGCCAAACCAGTGTTTTATACAAGTTTAACATAACTTCCTTGCTTTTGTACTCTATGCCCCTATTAATAAAACCAAGGATGCTGTACGCTTTATTAACCACGCTCTCAACCTGTCCTGCCACCTTCAATGACTTATGCACATGTGTACCCAAGACCCCTGCTCCTGCACCTCCTTTAGAATTCTATCTTTTATTTTATACTGTCTCTGTGTTCTTCCCATCAAAATGAATCACTTCACACTTCTCTGCATTAAATTTCATCTGCCACTTGTCTGCCCATTCTACCAACCTGTTTATGTCCTTTTGAAATTCGACACTATCCTCCTCACAGTTCACAATGCTTCCAAGTTTTGTATCATCTGCAGATTTTGAAATTGTGCCCTGTACACCAAGGTCTAGGTCATTAATATATATCAGGAACAGCAAGGGTCCGAACACTGACCCCTGAGAAACTCCACTACAAACCTTCGTACAGTCGGAAAACCATCCATTAGCCACTACTGTCTGTATCCTGTCACTCAGCCAATTTTGTATCCATGTTGCTACTGTCCTTTTATTCCATGAACTATAACTTTGCTCATAAGTCTGTTGTGTGGCACTTTATCAAATGTCTTTTGGAAGTCCATGCACATCACGTCAACAGCATTACCCTCATCAACCCTCTCTGTTCCCTCCTTAAAAAACTCCAGCAAGTTAGATAAACATGATTTGCCCTTTACAAATCCATGCTGGCTTTCTTTAATTAACCCACATTCACCCAAGTGACAGTTAATTTTGACCCGAACTTTCTTTTCAAGAAGCTTCCCCACCACCAAGGTTAAACTGTAGTTACTGGGCTTATATTTACACCCTTTCTTGAACAAGGGTGTAACATTTGTAATTCTCCAGTCCTCTGGCACCACCTCTGAGTCTAATGAAGACTGGAAAATTAAGGCCAGTGCCTCCACAATTTCCACTCTCACTTCTCAGTATCTTTTGATACATCTCATCTGGTCCTGCTGTCTTATCAGCTTAAAGTACAGATAGCCTATCCAATACCTCCTCCTAATCAATTTTAAGCCCTTTAAGTGTCTGAATTATCTCCCCTTTCACCATGACCAGCATAGCATCTTCTTCCTTTGTAAAGACAGATGCAAAGTATTCAATTAATATCTCAGCCATGCCCCCTGCCTCCATGCAGACCTTTTTGGTCCCTAATCGGCCCCACTCCTTTTACCACCCTTTTAGTATTTATATGGCAATAGAAGACTTCTGCATTCCCTTTTATGAAAGCTGCCCAATCTCTTTTCATGCTCTCTCTTTCATAAAGAAGAAGGAGCAGGAGGAGTAGGCCGACCGGCCCCTCGAGCCTGCTCCGCCATTCAATAAGATCATGGCTGATCTTTTCGTGGACTCAGATCTACTCACCCGCGTTCTCACCGTATCCCTTAATTCCTTTATTATTCAAAAAGATATCTACCTTAGCTTTAAAAACGTTTACTGAAGAAGCGTCAACTACTTCACTGGGCAAGGAATTCCATAGATTAACAACCCTCTGGGTGAAGAAGTTCCTTCTTAATTCAGTCATAAATCTGCTCCCTCTAATCTTGAGGCTATGCCCTCTTGTCCTAGCTTCACCTGCCAGTGGAAACATACTCTCCACTTGTATCTTATCTATTCCCTTCATGATTTTATATGTTTCTATAAGATCCCCCCTCATTCTTCTGAATTCCAATGAATATAATCCCAATCTACTCAGTCTCTCCTCATAAGCCAACCCCCTCAACTCCAGAATCAACCTAGTGAACCTCCTCTGCACCCTCTCCAGTGCCAGTACATCCTTTCTCAAGTAAGGAGACCAAAACTGCACACAGTACTCCAGGTGCGACCTCACCAGTACCTTATACAGCTGCAACATAACCACTCTGATTTTAAACTCAATCCCTTCAGCAATGAAGGACAAAATTCCATTTGCTTTCCTAATTACTTGCTGTACCTGCAGACCAACCTTCTGCGATTCATGCACAAGGACACCCAGGTCCCTCTGCATAGCAGCACGCTGCAACTTTTTACCATTCAAGTAATAATCCTTTTTACTGTTACTCCTACTGAAATGAATGACTTCACATTTATTAACATTGTATTCCATCTGCCAGTCCTTTGCCCACTCACTCAATGTATCTATGTTCCTCTGCAAAGTTTCACAGTCATCTGCACACTTTGCTCTGCCACTCATCTTAGTGTCATCTGCAAACTTTGACACCCTACAAGTGGTCCCCAACTCCAAATCATCTATATAAATTGTAAATAATTGCGGACCCAACACTGATCCCTGAGGCACACCACTAGTGACTGATTGCCAACCAGAATAGCACTCATTTATCCCCACTCTCTGCTTCCTGTCAGTCAACCAATCCTCTATCCATGCTAATACTTTACCCCTAACGCCATGCATCCTTATTTTATACAGCAGCCTCTTGTGCGGCACCTTGTCGAAGGCTTTTTGGAAATCTAGGTACAACACATCCACTGGGTCTCCATTGTCCACCTTGCTCGTAATGTCATCATAGAATTCCAAAAGATTTGTCAAGCATGACCTGCCCTTCATGAGCCTATGCTGCATCTGCCCAATGGGACAATTTCTATCGAGATGCCCTGCTATTTCTTCCTTGATAATAGACTCAAGCATCTTCCCCACTACAGAGGTTAAGCTAACCGGTCTATAATTCCCCATCCTTTGTCTACCTCCCTTTTTAAACAGTGGCATCACATCTGCTGTTTTCCAATCTGCTGGGACTACCCCAGAGTCCAGTGAATTTTGGAAAATTATCGCCAGTGCACCTGTTATCTTTCCCGCCATCTCTTTTAGTACCCTAGGATGCATTCCATCAGGGCCAGGAGACTTATCAATCCTTAGCTCCATTAGCTTGCCCAACACTACCTCTTCCGTAATAATGATTGTTTCCAGGTCCTCACCTACGTTCGTCTCTTTGTCAATTACTGGCGTGTTATTAATGTCCTCCACTGTGAAGACCGATACAAAATACCTGTTCAATGCCTCGGCCATTTCATCATATCCCATAACTAAATTCCCCTTCTCATCCTCTAAAGGACCAACATTTACTTTAGCCACTCTTTTTCGTTTTATATATTTATAGAAACTTTTGCTATCTGTCTTTATATTCTGTGCTAGTTTTTTCTCATGTTCTATCTTACTTTTCTTTATAGCCCTTTTTGTGGCTCTCTGTTGACCTTTAAAGTTTTCCCAATCTTCTAGTTTCATGCTGTTTTTGGCCACTTTGTATGCCTTCTTTTTCAATTTGATAGCCTCCCTTATTTCCTTAGACACCCATGGCAGATTACCCCTTTTCTTCCAGTCCTTCCTTTTCACTGGAATATACTTTTGCTGAGCACTTTAAAAAATTGCTTTGAAAGTCCTCCACTGCTCGTCAACTGTCCCACCATAAAATCTTTGTTTCCAGTCTACTCTAGCCAAGTCCTCCCTCATTCTATTGTAGTCCCCCTTGTTCAAGCGCAGGACCCTGGTATTGGATTTTATCTTCACACTCTCCATCTGTATTCTAAATTCAACCATACTGTGATCACTCCTTCCAAGAAGATCCCTAACTATGAGGTCATTAATTATTCCTGTCTCATTACACAGGACTAGATCTAGGATAGCTTGCTCCCTCGTCGGTTCCATTACATACTGTTCAAGAAAACTATCACGGATACACTCAACGAACTCCTCCTCAAGGCTACCCTGACTGAGCTGGTTCGACCAATCTATATGTAGATTAAAATCCCCCATGATAATTGCTGTACCATTTTTACAGGCATTAGTTATTCCTTTGTTTATTGCCCGCCCCAATGTGATGTTATTATTTGGTGGCCTATAGACTACGCCTATCAATGACTTTTTCTTCTTAGAGTTTCTAATTTCCACCCAAATGGATTCAACCTCATTCTCCATAGAACCTATATCATCTCTCAGCACCGCCCTGATGTCGTCCTTGAATATCAGAACTACACCACCTCCCTTACCTTCCTGTCTGTCCTTCCGAATAGTCTGGTACCCCTGGATATTTAACTCCCAGTCGTGACCAACCTGTAACCATGACTCCGTAATGGCTACCAAATCATATTCATTCGCGATGATTTGTGCCGTTAACTCATCAACCTTATTACGAATGCTACGAGCATTCAGGTAAAGTGCCTTTATGCTAGCTTTCTTACCCTCATGATTTCCAACATCTCTAATAATAACTCCTGAGTTATCCTTCCTTTCTGATTCTTTCATAGTCTGCCTTGAACTTAAACCCTCCTGCACACATGTTAACCTGCTGCTTACCATTTTATTTACCATCATACTCCCTGTCGTTTTCCCTTTCCCTTCCCCCTGAGTCACTAGTTTAAAGTCCTAGAGACCACCCTATTTATCCGTTTCGCTAGAACACTGGTTCCAGATCGGTTCAGGTGGAGACCGTCCCATCGGTACAGATCCCCCCGTTTCCAAAACTGATGCCAATGCCCCATGAAATGGAACCCCTCTTTCCCACACCACTCCCTTATCCACGTCTTTGCTTGTCTTATTTGCTTTTTCTTTTCCCACTGAGCCTTCTTTATTCAGCCTGGTTCTCAGTTGTATTATCCACTTGACATCTGTCATAAGCACAGTTTTTCTTCTTTATCTTAAACTCTTATCACTTTATCATCCAGAGAGCTCTGGATTTGATTGCCCTAACTTTTCCCTTTGTAGAATATATCTTGACTGTGCCTGAACTATGTCTCCTTTAAAGGCAGCCATTGTTCAGTTACTGTTTTGCCTACCAACATTTGATTCCAATTTTTCTAGTCCAGATCCATTCTTACCCCATTGAAGTTGGCTTTCCCCCAGTTAATTATTCTTACTCTGGATTGTTCCTTGCCCTTTTCCATGGCCAGCCTAAACTCTATGATGCAATGATCACTGTCCTCTAAATGTTTCCCTACTGACACTTGGTCTACTTGGCCAACCTCATTCTCATCCTTCTTAACAGGTGGGGAGGAGTGCAAGGGGCCAAAATATTTTGGGTGCCCTGAGACTGACAGCACTTTGGTTAAGTATAGAAAATATGAAGAAAGTCACTATCAAACCTCAGAATATCAGTTACACTGACACCAGGAGACTTTAGGCTATGCTGCTCCTAGTTTTTTGTACATAGATCTATGTGTTAATCGACAAGCGAGCTGGTCTTTTGCATGGGACATGAAGATATGCACATCAGCAGGTAAGATTTTCAGAGGACATTTCTAGAAGCCATGTAAATAATTGATTAACTTTGTCCCTAACGGTCTTTCGTCATCAATCAGATATACACAAATATCCTTGGG
This sequence comes from Heterodontus francisci, assembly GCF_036365525.1. Lineage (NCBI taxonomy): Eukaryota > Metazoa > Chordata > Chondrichthyes > Heterodontiformes > Heterodontidae > Heterodontus > Heterodontus francisci. Next base: position 110,934,130 of record NC_090376.1, read on the forward strand.
AACAAAACCAAGGTAACTATATTCTGGCTACATATTTACTCCAAAACCTTTGAGAAAATTATGGGCCAATATTATTTACTTGGAGGAAAACACACTTTTTGTGAATAAGCTTACAGGATTCAAATACTTCATACATTCTCTGTGAAATCCCAGAATTCATGGGCCACTTGCAACAACAACATTCCATTGGAACACAACAGAAAGAACAAAGAACAGTACAGCACAGGAACAGGCCATTCGGCCCTCCAAGCCTGCGCCGATCTTGATGCCTGTTTAAACTGAAACCTTCTGCACTTCCGGGGACCGTATCCCTCTATTCCCGTCCTATTCATGTATTTGTCAAGATGCCTCTTAAACGTCACTATCGTATCTGCTTCCACCACCTCCCCCGGCAGCAAGTTCCAGGCACTCACCACCCTCTGTGTAAAGAACTTTCTTCGCACATCCCCTCTAAACTTTTCCCCTCTCACCTTAAACCTATGTCCCCTAGTAACTGGCTCTTCCACCCCGGGAAAAAGATTCTGACTATCCACTCTGTCCATGCCGCTCATAACTTTGTAAACCTCTATCATGTCGCCCCTCCACCTCCGTCGTTCCAGTGAAAATTATTCGAGTTTATCCAACCTCTCCTCATAGCTAATGCCCTCCAGACCAGGCAACATCCTGGTAAACCTCTTCTGTACCCTCTCCAAAGCCTCCACGTCCTTCTGGTAGTGTGGCGACCAGAATTGCACGCAATATTCTAAGTGTGGCCTAACTAAAGTTCTGTACAACTGCAGCATGACTTGCCGATTTTTATACTCTATGCCCCGACAGATGAAGGCAAGCATGCTGTATGACTTCTTGACTACCTTACCCACCTGCGTTGCCACTTTCAGTGATCTGTGGACCTGTACGCCCAGATCTCTCTGCTTTATAAAAAGTTTTGCATTTAGGAGAGGAAGGGAAGGTTTTAAGGTACAATGATATTTATTTCAAACCATGTTTTACTTTAATGAGAGAATGTTTGTCAAATATTTCCCTGAGAATATCCACCAGAACATGAATGGATGCTTCTAAACCCTTTAATATGCAAAGATAGTAAGAGCAGTTCTGCTTTCGGGTGCTCCCATATTATCCAGCAAAGCTGCTAATTTAATCGCATTTATACTCTCCTCACCAGCCTCAGTCACTGAGGGACAGTCATTCCCTCACTACAGAGAGGTTTCACTAAACCACATCATGTACAATCAAAATTATAACTTTATAGTAATTTGGTTCAACTGCAAATTTAAATGGCAAAATGGTCCTGTTGAACTAAGAGGAATAGAACTGAATCCATGATGCTTCTTGGGTTAGCACCCATTCATCAGCCATACAGTAGAAGAAAGGATGTTCAGAAGATCCTGGCAATTTTACTAACAAAAGCAAGACTTAATTGAGTTGTTATAATAAGTCAGTTACAGCCTATTAACACCAATACTTGTGCCAATGCTCTTTATTTAGAATGTGATTAATCAAAGCAAATTCAAGCTGTATAATATCAAAATAAACATTATACATGTTTTAATAATATTATACCCCAATCACTGGGGGTAGGAAATTAATTTGCATTACACTTCTCTGTTAGACTCGTAGTCATTACGGAGGGACAATTTTTATCAACTATTTCCCACATTAATTACTTGATGCAAAATCTTGGTTTGGTTTTTAACTGCCCTTACAAAGATTGTACCAGACTTCCTGTCTGTGTGAGCCTGGTGATCCTGGAATGTGCATAGCTGTGTAGCCCAGGGTTAAATATTACTATATTTTGTCAGAACACAGCATACCAGTATTTGTTTAGGATTCCTGCTATATCGCCTATTAATTCAAATACAGAAATACCAATCAGTCCAGATTGACATACTTCTGTGATGTTTACTTATAAATTAAAAGCTAAAGCCTCAGGATAAAGCTAAGTATTCCACAGCACAAGGCATTCTGGTTATATATACAGTATGTAAAGTCCAATAAAGCATCAGTCTGTATAAGCTGCATTTTCCTTAAGCAACATGCGGGCTTTCTGTGCAAAAGGGTGTTTTGGAGCAATTTTTGAAAAACTACAAAACTTGGTATCTTGGAAATCTTTGAAAAGTCTCGATCTCTCAATTATTATAAAAATTATAAAGCAAAATTTATTTTGATCATAGGGCTAGTAATCATGACCAAAGCAGCAATATTATTTTGATATGAGACTAAAGCAGCTAAAAGACAATTTTACTTCTTTGCAATTATGTAAAATAGGTGGTATCAAATTAGCTATCCATTATAGGCCTGCTCGATTTTCTCTTCTCTTGTCCCAAGTGGAAAGGAAAATCAGGCAGGATGTGTAATGGGCAACTAATTCCATATTGCCCATTTAACACAATTGCCCACAATTAAAATTTCCCCTTAGTATCTTAATATTTCAGTACCATATTACAGGAATTTGCTGCTATAGAAATTTAAATTAACCCCTTTTCATACAAAAATATGATGGTACTAACCATTGAAGGGTAATTTATTGGAGCTTTATCAGAGTAGTTTGTCAGGTGCTGAAACCTTGATGTCTTCATTTACATTTCATGTACATTGTCCACAGTAATATCCAGAACAAAGAAAGCTTTTATCTTAATTTGTTATTGATTAAGAGGATCTTCATGTTCAACTTGGGAAAAGAACAGCTTCTGCATTCATGTCTGTTATCATAAACCATACAAATTACCTAGATCAAGATTGCTATTTGTATCAGAAAAATATCTAATCAAATAAAGAGCTTTATTAAAATACATAACTTAATTTTGGAAAAGATATATTTATTTTCTGAATTTTAACATGATATTTCACAGCTTGCATCTCATTCACCAACAGCTCTGTCTATTTTGACTGCAAAAGTAAACTTAATAATTCACTTGGAAAACTTCTTCAGTAGCTCAGTTGGTAAAAGCATTGCCCAGTGTGCAATTAAATCATATGGACCAGAAAATCCCAAGTTACATTCCTGATCTGTGCTGAGTTAGCTGACCTCAACAAGGCCCAGTGCACAATTGGCCTCGGTGAATTGGGCTGGAGAACAGAAGGATATATCACTCTGGATAGTTATTGATTGGCAAAAGAAGCAATGTCAACATGAGGAAGAACCTTTTTACACAGCGGGTAGTTAGGATCTGGAATGCACCGCCTGAGAGAGTGGTGGTGACAAATTCAATCATGGTTTTCAATGGGAATTGGATAAGTTCCTGAAGAGAAAAAAACATTGCTGGGCTATGGGGAAAGGGCGAGTGAGTGGGACAAGCAGAGTTTCTCTTGCAGAGACCCAGCACGGATGCAATGGGCTGATTAGCCTCCTTCTGTGCTGTAACAATTCTATGATTGTATCCGGTGACCCATACTGGAAAAGCTGCATGTATGGACATCAGGCGGGATCAGAATCTGGTTTAGTTGTAATGCTCTTCATGACTGATCAGCCTTCTGAAATTTACTGTCTTGGCTTACACAGGAAGCAATGGTCACTTGTATGAAGTGCTGAAGGGCTGTCAGTGCTTGTGTCTTAAGGCAGCATAAAGACTTGAGTGCCAGAAAAAGAGAACAGCAAATTGGACTAAAATATTGATCTGATCTCAATCATGTCAGCAACCACAATTTTTTTTTTTGATTTGGTGGAAAAGGGCCCTTCAAAAAGTTCATGGCTGATCACTTTACCAGAAAGTTCCACCTTGATGGTGTGTACTCTTTATTAACCAATTATTTGTTAGAAAATAGGAAGTATCATCATTTGAATAGAAATGACCATTCTTTTGAAAATTGGTTCCTACCTTCAAATGGATAATGGGAAACAGTCACAGTGCAGAAAAGTAACTATTTCAGATCAGTAAAGGTTTAGAAAATATAGATTAGGATTAAAGTAGGATTAAAGATTAACAATAATCCAGGTGCTCCGGTTTCCTCCCACAGCCAAAAGACTTGCAGGTTGATAGGTAAATTGGCCATTATAAATTACCCCTAGTATAGGTAGGTGGTAGGGAAATATAGGGACAGATGAGGATGCGGTAGGAATATGGGATTAGTGTAGGATTAGTATAAATGGTTGGTTAATGGTCGGCACAGACTCGGTGGGCCGAAGGGCCTGTTTCAGTGCTGTATCTCTAAATCTAAATCAAATCAAATAAAAAATCAGGACAGAGTGAGAGCAAAGAGAGTGAGCCTGAGTCATAAAAATGCGAGAAATTAACAGATTTAAGTGGGACAGAGAGTCAGTAAGAGCAGAGAGAGCAAGCTTGAGGCCAAAGGCAGAGTCAGTGCCCAAGCTGAATGTGAAACACTGTGAAAGAAATTCAAAAATGATGTTACTGGCAAGGAGGGAGCAGATTGATGGGTCACGGAGCATGGAAGAGGAGCTCTGAGAGTGAGTAAATCAACTCAGCAAACAATAAATAATTTATCTTTTAAGAAAAGCAGACTAGCTAATTTTAATTCAGGCCATCAATAAACAAATGAAAAAGACTAGAGATAGCAAGACAAACTATGTGTTGGAATTGTAGTATGTGGGAGTTACTGGACAATGGAACTGTCCCGGATTCCCACATCTACAGGAAATGCCTTCAGTCACTCTGGCTCAGAGTCATTGAGCTGTAGTGCAAGTAAGAGACACTCTGAAACATAAGAGGGGAAGGAATTTCTGGATAGTTTTATCCAGAGCACAGTTACACTCCTAAGCAAAGCATAGGTTCAGGAAGGGGAAGATATGACTTACAAAGCTCGATCGGGTTGATGCACGAAGGATGTTTCCTCTGGCTGGAGGGTCTAGAACCAGGGGACACAGTCTCAGAATAAGAGGTAGGCCATTCAGGACTGAGATGAGGGGAAACTTCTTCACTCAGAGGGTGGTGAATCTTTGGATTTCTGTACCCAAGAGGGCTGTGGAGACTCAATCATTAAGTATGTCAAGACAGAGATCGAGAGATTTCTAGATATTAAAGATATCAAGGGATATGGAGACAGAGCGGGAAAATGGCATTGAGGTAGAAAATTAGACATGATCTAGTTGAATGGCGTAGCAGGCTCAAGGGGCCAGATAGCCTACTCCTGCTCCTATTTCCTATGTTCCTGTGGGATCCTAGTATTGGGAATTTAGAAGTGGTTGAGAAGCAATTCCTACAGACACTGATCCTGTCCAACAGGTACGGTGTACTCACCACCTGTCTGGACAAGGAGAAAGACTGCGGGTGAACTGCCACAATGCAGACCAAGGCACCATGGCTCAGAAAGCTGTCTAAGGCACAGTATGAACAGAATGGAAATGCGATAGTAAAATGGAATTCAACAATTAGATAGATAGTGTACTTTGTAGCCACAAAGGAGAATCCTGATGAGTTGCTGCCTACCCAGTGCCAGAGTAAGGGATATCTCGAGGCAGCTGAGAAGAATTTAGAAAGTGAGTGGGTAAATTCAGTGGTCATGGTCCCTGTCGGAACAAACGCCATATGTATAAAGAGGGAAAAGGTCCTTCTAAGGGAGTATCAGGGTTCAGGAACTAAATTATAAAGCAGGATTTCAAGGGTAATAATTTTTGGATTATTGCCTGAGCCACATGCCATTGGCAGAGACAGACACAACAGATGACTAAAGTGTTACTATGAGAAAGAGGATTTCTTCATCATGGGGCACTGGCACCAATACTGTGACAGGAAGGAGCAGTACCTAATTGCCAGGTTCCAATCTGAACATGAATGTGACCGAGGCTTTAAACTAATCAGGTGAAGGCAGAGATCAACAAGAAATGAAACAAGCCTAAATATAAACAAAAACAGGAAAGAGAGCATAGGATAGACTAAACTAAGGAAAGATTTAAATGGCCAGGGAATAAACAGAGTTAGAGAACAGGTTTGTAAAAAGATGGTTAAGATAAAGTGAGATGAACCGCTATGGAAATTCAGTTGAACTGTCTGTAGAGAAATGCACACAGTGGCTTTAATAAAATAAGGGAACTGGAAGCAATAATATGTTGCGAGATATTGTTGGGATTACCAAGGCATAGCTGCTGAAAAATCAGGACTGGGAATTAAACATTGCAAGGTTTAACATATTTAGAAAAGATAGAAAGGGAAAAAGGAGGTGGAATAGAGATAATATTATGGCAGTGGAAAAAAAATGCACAGCCATCAGTAAGAGAGAAATGAAATTCACGTGGCGGGTGATAAAAGATAATAAAGGATTAATCACATGCCAACTCATGAATTTAACACAAGTGACGTTATTTCTAAGTAAAATTAAACCTCACTCGCAATCTCACAAGAGGGCTCTGAAATCTCAGGATGTTTCACAGACATTTAAAACGTACCTTTCGAGGTTGCTACATCCTGCTCCTCCCCCAGATGGATCATGAAGATGGAGTCCCAGATTATCAGTGGCACTAGGTATGAGTTCAGCTAAAAGGCATAAGTATAGACTTGGTGTATCAGACTGAGCCTCTGTCCTGCGCAGGGTGTTTAGTGCCAGCTCCCATTGTTGTAATGTAACCAGCAGTGGGATGAATATGGCGGCCGCAGGGTCACATTCTCAGTGAGTACTGTCCAAGGCATCATTGACCAGGGGTACACGTTAAAGCTGTACCAATTGTTAAATCCTTGATCGATTTGACTGATTCTAACACAATCTGTGCACCTTTACACCGGGTTACAATTGAAATGAAAACAATGCGATAGCTACTTACTTCGCATTTTCCAGTAATTTTCTCTCAGTCGGGTTGATATTTGCATAGGGCACCAGACAAGACCGGTTTGCTAACTATCTGTCTGCCTATCAGCAACTTGGTTATAGGCAGTAGCTCTGCAAGGCCCTGAAGCTGCACGCTGGCTTTTATTTATATTGCGCTCAGCCCTGGATCACACATTTCCTTTGCCTCATTATGACTCAGACAAGACAGTGCATGGAAATTCATTTAAAAAGCCACAGCTTTGAAGCATCGCCAAGGGACTGCCTCTTACAAAACAACACAGCATTTTTAGAGAGACGGTAAAGCACGATTGCTACAGGCACAGCACACACTAATTAAATAAACAATTGTAGCATTACAATTACTGAATAGTTTATAAACTTTCCAATACCCACTTTTGCACAAAATATGCATAACATGACAGGCCATGTTACATTCAAGTTAAGTAAAAGCATATATAATAGAAGATATTTTATGGTATAGATTGATTTACAATCCGTTCTTTATGATGAAGTTCAATTAATTTGACTCCATTTCTATCTACAACTTACACAGAAACACAGAATTGTTACAGTGCAGAAGAAGGAGGCCATTCAACCGATCGTGCCCACACTGGCTCTCCGATAAAGCAATTCACTCAGTTCCATTCCCCCGCCTTTTCCCCATAACCCTGCATGCTCTTTCTTTTCATATAACTGTAAATCCCTTTTGAATGCTTCAGTTGAACCTGCCTCCACCACACTCTCAGGCAGTGCATTCCAGACCAAAACTACTTGCTGCGTGAAAAAGTTTTTCCTCATGTCACTTTTGCTTCTTTTACCAAATACTTTAAATCTGTACCCTTTCATTCTCGATCCTTTCATGAGTGGGAACGGTTTCTCTCTATCTACTCTGTCCAACCTGCTCATGATTTTGAATACCTCTATCAAATCACCTCTCAGCCTTCTCTTCACCAAGGAAAACAGTCCTAACTTCTCCAATCTATCTTCATAACTGTAGTTCCTCATCCCTGGAACCATTCTTGTGAATCTTTTCTGTACTCTCTCAAATACCCTCATGTCTTTCCTAAAGTGCAGAGCCTAGAACTGGACGCAATACTCCAGTGAGACCGAACAAGTCTTATACAAGTTCAACATAACTTCCTTGCTCTTGTACTCTATGCCCCTATTAATAAAGCCCAGGATACTGTATGCTTTATTAACCACGTTCTCAACCTGTCTCTCCATGTTCTTCCTACCAAAATGAATCACTTCACATATTTCTGCATTGAACTTCATCTGCCACTTGTCTGCCCATTCCTTCAACTTGCCTATGTCGTTTTGGAGTTCTACATGATCATCCTCACAGTTCACAATGCTTCCAAGTTTCGTAACAACTGCAAACTTTGAAATTGTGCCCTGTACACCAAGGTCTAGATCATTAATATATATCAGGAAAAGCAAGGGTCTCAACACTGATCCCTGGGGAACTCCACTACAAAACTTCCTCCAGCCCGAAAAACACCCATTAACCACTACTCTTTGTTTCCTGTCATTCAGCCAATTTCGTATTCATGTTGCGACTGTCCCTTTTATTCCATGAACTATAAGTTTTCTCAAGTCTGTTGTGTGGCACGGTATCAAACGCCTTTTGAAATTCCATGTACACCACATCAACAGCATTGCCCTCATCAACCCTCTGTTACCTTCTCAAAAACTCCAGCAAGTTAGTTAAACATGATTTTCCCTTAAGAAATCCCTACTGGCTTTCCTTAATTAACCTGCATTTCTCCATGTGACTATTAATTTTGTCGCAAATTATTTTTTCTCGAAGGTCCCCCACCACCGAAGTTAAACTGACTGATCTGTAGTTGCTGGGCTTATCTTTACACCCTTTTTTGAACAAGGATGTAACAATTGCAATTCTCCAGTCCTCTAGCACGACCCCCAAGTCTAAGGAAGACTGAAAAATTATGACCTGTGCCTCCGCAATTTCCACCCTCACTTCCCTCAGTGTCCTTGGCTGCATCTCATACAGTCCTGAAGTTTTATCCACTTTAAATACAGACAGCCTATCTAATACGTCACCTTTATCAATTTTAAACCCTTCTAGTGTCTGAATTACCTCCTCTTTCACTATTTCCTTGGTTGCATCTTCTTCCTTGGTAAAGACAGATGCAAAGTATTCATTTAATACCTCAGCTACGTCCTCTGCCTCCATGTGTAAATCCCCTTTCTGGTCCCTAATCAGCCCCACTCCTCCTTTTACCACCCTTTTACTATTTGTACACCTATAGAAAACTTTGGGATTTCCTTTAGTGCTAGCTGCTAGTCTCTTTTCATGAGCTCTGTTTGCTTCTCTTATTTGCTTTTTCACTTCCACTCTGGACCTTCTATATTCCACTGGTTCTCAGTAGTATTTTCTACCTGGCATCTGTCAAGCATATTTTTTCTTCTTTATCTTAATCTCTACCTCTTTTGTCATCCAGGGAGCTCTGGATTTGTTTGCCCTACCTTTCCTCTTTGAGGGAACTTGGCTGTGCCCGAACTATTTGTTTTTTGAAGGTAGCCCATTGTTCAGCCACTGGTTTTCCTGCCAACTTTCACTCCAATTTATTCACCCCAGCTCCATTCCTACCCCATTGAAGTTGGCTTCCCCCAGTTAATTATTCTTACTCTGGATTGTACTTTGTCCTTTTCCATAGTTAGCCTAAACAATGATTACTATCCCCTAAATGTTCTCCTTTTGATAATTGATCCACTTGGCCCACCTCATTCCCAAGAATGAAGTCTAGCAGTGCCTCCTTTCTCATTGGACTAGCAACATACTGCTGCAGAAAGTTTCCTGAGCACACTCCAGGAACTCTTGCCCCTCTGTCCTTTACACTACTACTATCCCAGTCTATGTTTGGATCATTAAAGTCCCCCATTATAACTACCCTATAATTTTTGCACCTCTCTGTAATTTCCTTGCAAATCTTTTCCTCCACATCCTTCCCACTGGACAACACAGACCAATGTAACTGAACCTATTTTGTTCCTTAGCTCTAACCAAATTGATTCTGTCCTCGGCCCCTCTGGGACATCCTTTTTCTCTAGCACTGCAATGCTCTCCTTAATCAATACTGCCACCCCTCCCCCTTTTTCTCCTTTCCTATCTTTCCTGAACACCTTGTATCCAGGAATATTTAACACCCAGTCCTGCGCTCCTTTGAGTGAGGTCTCTTTTATAGCCACAACATCATATTTCCACATGGCAATCTGCACCTGTGCCTCACCAATCTTATTAACCACACTGTGTATTCACATACATGCACATTAACCCTGACTCAGACTTTATTACTTTCTCTCTTTCTCTGACCCCACCTAATAACTTACTATTCCCTACTCTGGTGCTATCAATCTCTCTCAGTATTCTATGCACCTTGGTGTTCCTCTCTGATATTTCCTCCTGGTTCCCATACCCCTGACAAGTTACCAGTTTTGCTTCCCTCCAATCTGAGCCCCCTCTCAGGTTCCCATACCCCTGACAATCTAGTTTAAACCCACCCCAACAGCACAAGCAAATATCCTTGCGAGGATATTCGTCCCAGTCCTTCTAAGATGCAACCTGTCTATCTTGTATAAGTCCCACCTGCCCAAGAACTGGTACCAATGCCTCAGAAATCTGAGACCCTCCCTCCTACACCAGTTCTCCAGCCATGTGTTCAATGGCTCAAGTCTTCTATTCCTATGCTCACTTGCACGTGTGACTGGGAGTAATCCTGAGATTACTGCTTTTGAGGTCCTGCTTTTTAATCTCCTTCCTAACTCCCTAAAATCTGATCCCCCCTTCCTACCTATGTCATTGGTGCCAACGTGGACCATGACCTCTGGCTATTCACTCTCCCCAGAAGAATGTCCTGTAGCTACTCCATGACATCCTTGACCCCGGCAGCAGGCAGGCAATTTGCCATCCTGGAATCACATCAATGGTGCAGAACCACCTGTCTGTTCCCCTAACTAATGAATCCCCTATCACTACTGCTCTTCCACTCTTCTTCCTCCCCTCCTGTGCAGCTTAGCCACCTGCAGTGCCACAATCTTGGCTGTGACTGCACTCCTCTGAGGAACCGTCACTCTCACCAGTATCCCAAATGGGAAATCGATTAGCAAGCGAGATCGTCTCAGGGGATTCCTGCACTACCTTCCTGGTTCTCTTAGACTGCCTGGTGGTCACCCATTCCCTATCTGCCTGCATGCTCTTAACCTGTGGTGCGACCACCTCTCTAAACATGCTATCCACATGGATCTCTGCCTTGCGGATGCACCACAGTGACTCCAGTCGCAGCTCGAGTTCCGAAACCCGGAGCTCAAGCTTGTGCAGCTGGTGACACTTCCTGCAGAAGTGTTTGCCTAGGACACATGGTGCATCCATGACTTCCCACATGCCATAGGCTGTACATTCCACTCAGCCAAGCTGCCCTGCCATACCTTAACTTTACAGAGTATAAGTAAATAACTTACCAGTTACTCACCAACCAGCTCCTTCCACTGCACCAAAGCAAGAACCAAATACTGGAGGATGAAAAAAGTCAAAAAAAAGGGAGCGCCTCCCGCCTCCCGCCTCCCGCCTCCCGCCTCCCGCCTCCCGCCTCCCGCCTCCCGCCTCCTGCCCCCTTCACCAAACTCAAAGCTCCACACTCTGCTTGCAATCTACATACCGTTTGCTGGCTGCACCCAGACCTCTGTATTTATACCCTTTGAAGCTGCAACTGCACCATCCAGATTGGACTGGTCAGCTACTTAACTAATCAGCTACTCTGCAGTAGAGCCTGTTAATCCCTAACTAAGACTGGAAGAAACTACTTTACATTCTTAACTCTACTTTATCTAGAGGGTAAATCCCAGTTAAAGGCTAACTGCAGACCAGATTTTTAGAAAGATATTGACACTTAAAATCCCTACTCACCAAACTCATATCTCTACACTCTGCTTGCCATCTGCACTCCATTTCTCAGTTAAAATACTGAATATGGTTTTCTGAGCAAAATATTCAGGGGCTGAATGTTATGAGCCCCTCGCGTTGGGGGTCGTGGCGGGGGGCCTGTAAAATTCTCCCAGGAGCGGACCGCCTCAACCCCCGACGTTGAGCCCGCCCCGCTGTATATTACTGGCAGCAGGGGGACCTCAGTGCGGCCCCTCCTCCCCCCGCCGCCAAGCGGCGGGGCCTTCATCTAAATATTAAAATGAGCAATAATGAAATTCAAATTTACTCACCTGCTGACGGCAGCCGTCCCACCCCGATATTATGTTACACCTGACGCAAACCGTGCACCTTTGGAGCCCTGTTAGAGTTCCGAGGCGAGACGCTGATGAGGAGGGGGGAGGAATCAAATTATCAGGGCAGGAGGGGTGGGGAAGAGGGGAAAACACTTTCTATTGGCTGTGGGGATGGTGGGAAGGGGTTGAAGGGCAAATGTGAGAAGGTTGGGGGGGACAGTTCGGTTCGTTAATAAAATAACTTTTCGGAAGAAAGGGCAATGAAAAGACTATTGTGGGGATTGGGAAAGGGCCTCCATCTTCTAATTATTTGTTAAAAACAAATTAAATGTAATATGCATTTAAAAATATAACATTTTTGCTAATGGCTTGAAGCCCTTTAAAAATGGCGCCGACGACATCAGGGGCGGCTGCTTCGCCCCCTCTATTTAAGTGAGCCCCCGTGCTTAATATCATGGGGGCTCGGCGGCGGCACTTCCGTGTCGGAAGGCCGCTGCTTTCACAGCGCATCACCGCAGAGCGCGGCACGCTGATAAAATTCAGCCGAAGGAAACTAATTATGTAACTGTCCAGGTGATTAAATGATGAAGCATAGCCATGTCTATCTGCTTATACTGCTTTCTGTTACTAGGATGGTTTATGTTTGAAAAGAAGAGCAACTCATGATTGTTATGTCAAATCTCTTGATTTTTAAGATTTTGGCTGGAATTTTGCCATGGGCGGATGGGAGCCGGTCTCCAACGTAAATGTCGGTGCCGAACCCGCTTCCGCCCAGCCTGGGGATCCGTCCCGTATTTTACGGATCCCCAGGCTTTAATTGGCCCGAGGCGGGACTTCCACCCACTTCCACCTTCAATATGCACCACTGCTGGGACTGCAGCCCAGCTGACCGAGGAGCATACCAAGGAACCGGTACTGAAGGTAAGTTTGGGTTGCCTCGCCATGGGAATTGGTCATGCCCTGGTGAGGCTAGGGTTGCCGTTTGTGGGGAGGGGGCGTCTTGGATCACGGGGTTGGGTTGGGAGGCGGGGGCGGCCCTCAATCGGGTGCCCAATTGCCAGGGCCCGCCCTCCCGGGGTGCAGAAAGGCCGGCAGCTGTAGCTGGGCGGCCTTTCATGTCCCCGGCACACCCGCTTGCCAAGGGTAAAATACCCATGGAGGCAGGCAAGGGCCCTTAAGTAGCCGCTAAGTGGCCACTTAAGGGTCTTGATTGGCCTCGGGCGGGTGGGTGGGCCTCTTCTTACCCCACGCCGGACCTCCGTAAACTTGGTCAGAGGCGGAATCGGGGCGGTTAGGCCTCCCGGAGCCTGCCGCTCAATTTTAAGCCACCCGCACACCACCAACCGACCCGCTGGGACAGCGTAAAAGTCCGGCCTTTGTGTCTGGATCTATGAGATGGTGGGGTTGGCATGTCTGATGGGTGTAGTTTACAGACCACTTTATAGTGGAAGGGAGGTGGAAGAAGAAATAAGTAAACAAATTATGAAAATAAGTAAAAAACATAGAATATCATCCATGGGTGATTTCAATTACCGAAAATTATTTGGTCACAAGAGGGAGCTAAAGTGGATTCTACAATGTGTACAAGACTCTTTTCCAACCCAGTATTAAGAAGGTCAATAAGGGAGGATTCACTATTGGATAAAATAATGGGGAATAAACCAGAGCAGACAAGTAATTTAAAAGTAAGCGAGCATCTAGGCAATAGGGACCATAATTCAATATGCTTTAAGATAATAATTGAGAAGAGCATAAGCATGGCAAAGAACAGAATAATAGATTGGAGAAAGCTGATTTTGAGAGTGTGAGAATAAGATTTTGGAAAATAAAATGGACAACTTTGGGGAACTGATTTAAAACAGCAGTGGGATACATTTAAAATGGGGTTCGGCAGAGTCCAGGAAAAATATGTTCTGCTAGAAAACAAGAACAAACTAAACACAAATGAGATGTCATGGATGAATAAAGACATAAGGAAAAATTGAGGAAAGAGACATACACTTAATACATTCACAGCACGGGAGAGCATGACAAGGGAGAATAGGAAGCGATTAGAAGAGAAGTTAAAAGAAAACAATTAGGCAAAGAAGAACTTTGAAATTAAATTAACGAGGAACATAAAACAAAATAGTAAAATATTCTATAGGCACATAAGTTTTAGAAAATAGGAAAGTCGGGGTGGGGATAGGGCCACTTGGGATGGACAGGAAAAAATCACAGGCAGCGATAGCAAAACAGAAGAACTATTAAATAATTATTTACCAGGGATATGGATCAGGTAGATATGGTATCAGAAGATGAGATTAGGTATTAGAGAACCACATTTAAAATAAAAGGAGGAGAAATATTAAATAAACAAATCAAACTCAAACAGCTGAATTTAGTGTGGCCATTTGAAGCAGGAATGGTGGTGTGGGGAGACAGAGAATCGTGTCAGAAGCATCCTCCAGGAAATCCGATGTTGCAACATCAGTAGCATGCAGGAAAGCACCAAGGCGAAATCGCCGCCCCGACGTGACAGGAATGTGTTTTAAATTGCTAAGCACTTATCTTTAATACTTTTGCATCTAATTCATTGCGATTCAATGGGGGGCTTGGGATTAAGTGGACAGCGGGTGGCAATCAAATGCTTTCGGAGTTCTGATAATTAAAAGCTGGTAGCATCGAGGTGAGGCTTCAGGGACAGGGAGGCAGCCATGTCCAGCACTGTATAGGGAAAGAGGGTGGTGCATAGGCCATTGTCGGCCTGCACTGCTGTGTGCTCTGCAAGGGGGGGGGTTGGGTACTCTGGTACTCTGCAAGGAGGGTGCTTGCGTTTGGGTGGCTGTATCGGGTGACCAAACTGTTGGGTGAGATGTTTGGTTGCCCATACTGCAGGATCAGAGGATCGGTTATCAGCAAGGCTGGTCACTGAGGGCCATCAGCAAGTCTGCCAGGAGAAGTAGTAACAGCTCAGTTGTCAAGGCAGGGTTGCCTCTGCATTGACAGTGCTCTGTAGGCATACTGGTCACCTGGCATGGGTCTCATACACGCTGTCTTTTTTCAGCCCCATAGCATGGTGCAGCACCTCCAATGGAGTGAGGGCCAAGTGCAGCTGTGCCTGCCCGTGAAGCTCCATGATGAGAGCTGAAGCAGCTGGCCATGCTAGGAAGGGCCCACCTTTGCCAGAGAGAGTATCGGACTCGAATCAGCTACCTGCAAATGTCCGAGCGGCATTTTCAGCGAAGATTATGCCTCCCCAGGGCGGCGGTCACCAACCTATGTGCCCTGCTGCAGGGTGAGTTGCGACCTGTGGGATTTGGAGGTCACTCTATGCCAGTGGCCCTGAAGATCACAATGGCACTCAACCTTTCCTTGTCTGGATTATTCCAAGGATCCACAGGGGGCATGTATGTGGTCTCCTAGGCAGCAACCCATGGTTGCATCAAGGAGTTGACCAACGTTCTGTTCAAGAGGGTCGGTGCATATGTGCACTACTGCACCAACCCTGACAGTCAGACTGAGAGGGCCATTGGTTTTGGGGCCATCATTAGATTTCCCTGACTGCAAGATGTGATACATTGCACACATGTGGCCATCAAGGCTCCAATGGACCAGCCAGCCACCTTCATCAATAGGAAGTGCTTCCATTCAATCAACGTTCAACTGATCTGCGACTACCAAAAGCATTTCCTGCAGGTGTGTGCCCGCTTAATGCCTACATACTTCCACAGTCCCAGGTGCCACAGCTTTTCAGGCCACCCGCTTGCCTTCAGGGATGGATTCTCGATTAGGGCTACCCATTGACGATATGGCTACTGAAGCCTGTGAAGAACCCAAATAATGCAGCAGAGGAGAGGTACAACACTTGCCACGGCTCCACCAAGCAGGCAATTGGGCTGCTGAAGATGAAATGTCGCTGCCTAGATTGATCTGGCGGATCCCTACGTAATGCCCCATCGAGGGTTGCACATATTGTGGTGGTCTGCTGTGCTCTGCCTTGCATGGCGATGGCACGACTGAGTGACACTCCTCCGCTGATGAGGAGGATGCGGAGGAGGGAGATGAGCGAGCAGCACTGGATGTTGAAGCCCTTGCACTGGTGGCAGCTTGAGTGACGGGCTAAGGAGACAAGAGACAATCTCATACTCACCCGCTTCCAGCCTCCCTGATAGTCTTTCCGAGAAAAAAACACCTCAATGCATGTAGTCTGCTGTCTCCTTTCTAATTGTGTTCCATGCCTAGCACACAGCTGAACCACATGCTAGTGCCCATGGAGATCATATTCAAACGAGGGCTGTACCTACATTGGCATTCCACTAAGGGTGAAGTGTGAACTCAGCAGCTCACAATTAAGTCATGATAGAAGAATCACTTTTACACTATGAGGATTAATGGATTGAGCAAAAGAACTTTATACAATGCAGCACATGTCAAATTTCAAACACCCTGAACCCCCAAGTGTGTTTAGGTGCTTTTCCTTATATGTTTATGAGTTCTTCTATGAGGTGTGAACCCGTCGCTAACAGCTGGGCTGGAGACAGACTGCTGATCAGGCTGCCCCTTGGCCTGCAATGACTTTGGCTGCTGTCCTCTGGCTTCCTGAGGCCTGGAGGCCTGGGCTGCTTGAGGGTTTCCTGCACTGGCGCAGGATTCTCCTCAGGTGTCACGGCTGCTTGAGCTGGGCTCACTGGCAGAGGGGCTGAGGAGCCGGTGTCCACAATCAGAGGGCCCTGTGGGGAACTCCCAGCTGTGGAGGTAACCTCTCCTCTTCCCTTTCAAGGCTTACGTGAATCTCCCTGCTTACTAGAGAAGGACGAGGATCTGGAGAAGACTCCAGGTGCCTCATCCTTCTCTTGCCTTGTCACTGCTGTGTCGAGCTCATGGCCAAGGTGATGGTGTGCAGGTCTGTGCGCATTTGTGGGATCTGGCTCTCCACAAGGGTCGTCAACCACTGGATGGAGGAAATCATGCGCTAATATGGCTGAGACGTTGCAGCACTCATGCCATGAATGGACTCCTCCATTGTCCGCTCATGAATGCGCATGGCCTCTGGCATCTCCACCAGATGTTACTTTAACTCTCTTTGCAGCTCCAGCAAGCCCTGTGCTGTCAATGTCAGAGGCTCGTCATCAGCCTGGGGCTCAACCTGGCCCTGGCCACCCACAGTCCTCCAACTATTATACCAGGAAAAACTTTCCCATTCACTGATGGTACAAGGATTAGGGACACAGATTGAAGGTTTTGGGCAAGAGATGCAGGGGGAATGCGAAAAAGAACTTTTTTATGCAGAAAGTGGTAATGACTTGGAACTCGCTGCTCACGAGGTTGGTGGAAGCGGAAACAGTCAATGATTTCAAAAGGAAATTGGATGGCCATTTGAAGCAAATTAACTTGCTTGACTGCGGGGATTGAGCAGGGGAGTGGGACTGTCTGGATTGCGCTGTGAAGAGCTGGTATGGATTTGATGGGCTGAATGGCCTCCTTCTATGCCATAAATGACTCTATGAAATTAAGTGTCAATCATTCCAAATCATTCACATTTAGGCATTACTGACATTGCAGATTATTTGGCAACAGTTCTGAAATCATCAGTGTTGGGTAATGTTATGAACGCGACAGGAGCAACGCACTGTCAATTCAGTCCCTTCACTCCACATGTCACAGCATATTATTAAAAGTTTTCCACCCAACTGAAAAACAGCCAGATCAAACACTCTAGTAATCCTTGGAATAAAACAGACCAAACCAGGTGTCTTTAGAAAACAACAACTTAACTGTTAAACAAAACTGAATCATAACACTATTAAGATAAGCCTATGTCGAAAGACCTTATAACTTCTTATTTTAATCTAACTCCCCATTCACTGTGCTGGGGCCTCAACTTTTTACAATTTATATAAATGACTTAGATGAAGGGACTGAAGGTATGGTTGCTAAATTTGCTGATGACATAAAGATAGGTAGGAAAGTAACTTGTGAAGATGACATAAGGAAGCTACAAAGGGATATAGATAGGTTAAGTGAGTGGGCAAAGACCTGGTAAATGGAGTATAATGTGGGAAAATTTGAAATTGTTCACGCTGGCGGGAAGAATAAAAAAGAAGCATATTATCTAAATGGTGAGAGATTGCAGAGCTCTGAGATGCAGAGGGATCTGGGTGTCCTAGTGCATGAATCGCAAAAGTTTAGTATGCAGATACAGCACATAATTAGGAAAGCTAATAGAATGTTATCATTTATCGCAAGGGGAATTGAATGCAAAAGTAGGGAGGTTATGCTTCAGCTATACAGTGCATTAGTTAGACCACATCTGGAGTACTGTGTACAGTACTGGTCTCCTTATTTAAGGAAGGATGTAAATGCGTTGGAGGCAGGACAGAGAAGGTTTACTGGACTAATACCTGGAATGGGCGGGCTGTCGTATGAGGAAAGATTGGACAGGCTAGGCTTGTATCTGCTGGAATTTAGAAGAGTAAGAGGCGACTTGATTGAAACATATAAGATCCTGAGGGGACTTGACAGGATGGATGTGGAAAGGATGTTTCACCTTGTGGCAGAATCTAGAACCAGGGGTCACTGTTTAAAAATAAGGGGTCACCTGTTTAATACAGAGATGAGGAGAATTTTTTTCTCTCAGAGGGTCGTGAGTCTTTGGAATTCTCTTCCTGAACAGACGGTGGAAGCAGAATTTTTGAATATTTTTAAGGCAGTGGTAGATAGATACTTGATAAGCAAGGGGGTGGAAGATTATTGGGGGTACGTGGGAATGTGGAGTTGAGGTTAAAATCAGATCGGCCATGATCTTATAGAATGGCGGAGCAGGCTCGAGGGCCCATTTGGCCAACACCTGCTCCAAATTCGTATGTTCGTATACACTCAAAAATAATAGTGGTTAACCGGTTTCAAAAGTGGTGGTTTTAAAGATTAACTGCTTCTTAAGAATAAATAAACAAGTAAGTCTTTATGGGTTATGTTCCTGATGGATGAGGTATTCTAATATGGAAATAATCAAATGCTACTCGAAGTTTTCACTTGGATTTGATGAAATGGTCTATCTTTGAAAGGCATTCAGACTCTTTGGCTGCAGCAGGCATCAACAGTTCCTTCAGCAATACAAATGGTTTCTTGAAAAAAAAGGCTTTTCTTCTTAAGGCAATTAACTCAGCCCATAGCTCCCTGTAGAATTTTTGCTGAGAGAAAGTGACAGCTTTCTTCTCTTCTGTAGCACGCCTGTTTGGAAAGTCTCTCAAAACTAACTGGTTCAGACCGGTTTTTGCCAGTTTTACATATAGTCAAATTGAAACATTGAACCATGTGACCTCTCTCCTGCTGTCACCTAGGGTAACAAGTGCAGCTGCTGGCATATTGTGCCTTAGAAATTCCAGAACTTTCTCTCCCTTAAAGGTGCACTGTTTTTAACAGAGTCTTAAAGTGTCTTCCAGCACTTTCTGTTTTTAATTTCAGATTTCCAGCATCTGCAGTATTTTGCTTTTATTAAAGGCATACACTGTTTTTAATCCAAGGAGAAAAATAATAGAAGTCCGTGACAGTGGAAGGCAGAGAAAACAAGGGCGAGAAACAAATAGGGCTGTAGTACAAAATAAAGCTAAGATGACGAGCAATGTTAAAAAGACAAGTCGAAAGGCATTGTCTCTTAATGCGCGGAGAATTCGCTATAAGGTAGATGAATTAACAGCGTAAATAGATTTAAACGGTTATGATTTAGTAGCAATTACAGAGACATGGCTGCATGGTGACCAAGGATGGGAACTGAACATCTAGGGGTATTCAGTATTTAGGAAGGACAGGCAAAAAGGGAAAGGAGGAGGGGTAACATTGTTAGTAAAGGAGGAAATCAATGCAATAGTGAGGAAGGATATTGGCTTGGAAATCATGATGTGGAATCTGTATGGGTGGAGTTAAGAAACACCAAGAGGCAGAAAACATTGGTGGGGGTTGTCTATAGGCCCCCAAAAAGTAGTGGAGATGTAAGGGATGCATTAAACAGGAAATTAGAGATGCATGCAATAAGGGTACAACTGTAATCATGGGTGACTTTAATCTACATATAGATTGGTGAAACCAAATTAGCAATAATACTGTGGAGGAGGATTTCCTGAAGTGTGTATGTGATGTTTTCTTACGTTGAGAAACCAACTAGAGAACAGATTATCCTAGACTGGGTATTGTGCAATGAGAAAGGATTAATTAACAATCTTGTTGTGTGGGGTCCCTTGGGGAGGAGCGACCAGAACATGATAGAATTCTTCATTAAGATGGAGAGTGAAGTAGTTGAATCTGAAACTAGGGTCCTGAATCTAAATAAAGGAAACTATGAAGGAATGAGGTGCGAGTTGGCCATGGTAGATTGGAGAACTTTACTAAGAGGGTTGACAGTGGATAGGCAATGGAAAATATTTAAAGAACGTGTGCATGGATTACAACAATCATTCATTCCTGTCTGGCGCAAAAATAAAACCGGAAAGGTGGCTCAACCGTGGCTTATAAAAGAAATTCGGGATAGTATTAGATCCAAAGAAGAGACATATAAAATTGCCAGAAAAAGCAGCAAGTCTGAGGATTGGGAGCAGTTTAGAATTCAGCAAAGGAGGACAAAGAGGTTGATTAAGCGAGGGAAAATAGAGTATGAGAGTAAACTTATAGGGAACATAAAAACTGATTGTAAAAGCTTCTATAAATATGTGAAGAGAAAAAGATTAGTGAAGACAAATGTAGGTCCCTTACAGCCAGAAACAGGGGAAATTATAATGGGGAACAAAGAAATGGCAGAACAATTAAACACATACTTTGGTTCTGTCTTCACAAAGGAGGAGACAAATAACCTCCCAGAAATGTTAGGGAACCAAGGGTCTAATGAGAGGGAGGAACTGAAGGAAATCCATATCAGTAAAAAAAATAATGCTAGGGAAATTAATGGGATTAAAGGCTGACAAATCCCCAGGGCCTGATAATCTACATCCCAGAGTACTAAAGGAAGTGGCCCTGGAAATAGTGAATGCATTGGTAGTCATCTTCCAAAATTCAATACACTCTGGAGCAGTTCCTACAGATTGGAGGGTGGCAAATGTAACCCCAGTCTTTAAAAAAGGAGGGAGAGAAAAAACAGGGAACTACAGACCTGTGAGCCTTACATCAGTACTGGGGAAAATGCTAGAGTCTATTAAAAAGGATGTGGTAGCAGAACACCTGAAAAGCATAAATGGGATTGGGCAAAGTCAGCATGGGTTTACGAAAGGGAAATCATGCTTAACAAACCTACTGGAGTTTTTTGAGGATGTGACTAGTAGAATAGATAAGTGGATGTGGTGTATTTGAATTTTCAGAAAGCTTTTGATAAGGTCCCACATAAGAGGTTAGTGTGCAAAATTAAAGCACATGGGATTGGGGGCAATATACTGGCATGGATTGAGAATTGGTTGACAGACAGGAAACAGAGAGTAGGAATAAATGGCTCTTTATCCAGGTGGCAGGCAGTGACCAGTGAGGTACAACAGGGATCAGTGCTTGTGCCCCAGCTATTCACAATATATATTAATGACTTGGTGAGGGAACTAAATGTAAAATTCCCAAGTTTGCAGATGACACAAAGCTGGGGGGGAAAGTGAGCTGTGAGGAGGATGCAAAGAGACTCCAATGTGATTTCTACAAGTTGGGTGAGTGGGAAAATGCATGGCAGATGCAGTATAATGTGGATAAATGTGAGGTTATCCACTTTGGTTGTAAAAACAGAAAAGCAGATTATCTGAATGGTGATTGATTGGAAAAGGGGGAGGTGCAACGAGACCTTGTACACCACTTGCTGAAAGCAAGCATTGAGGTGCAGAAAGCAATTAGGAAGGCAAATGGTATGTTGGTCTTCATTGCAAGAGGATTTGAGTATAGGAGTAAGGATGTCTTACTGCAATTATGCAGGGCCTTGGTGAGACCACATCTGGAGTATTGTGTGCAGTTTTGGTCTCCTTATCTGAGAAAGGATGTTCCTGACATGAAGGGAGTGCAAAGAAGATTTACTAGGCTGATTCCTGGGATAGCAGGATTGACGGATGAGGAGAGATTAGGTCGACTAAGCCTATATTCACTAGAGTTTAGAAACCTATAAAATTCTAACAGGACTAGACAGGCTAGATGCAAGGAGGATGTTCCCTATGGCTGGGGAGTCAAGAACCAGGGGTCACAGTTTCAGGATACGGGGTATGCCATTTAGAACCGAGATGAGGAGCAATTTCTTCACTCAGAGGGTGGTGAACCTGTGGAATTCTCTACTGCAGAAGGCAGTGGAGGCCAAATCATTAAATATATTCAAGAAGGATGTTTCTATGTTTAAACATGTCTACCAGCAATGCCACCAGTTGTGTTGTTGTTTCCTGTCACACATGTACATGAATGTGCATGTATGTGATAATCTAAGCCTTAAGCAATTGTAAGTAAAATGGCATTTTTCCCAAGGAAGATCTGATTTTAGTCAACTTATTTCCTTTGTGGCCCAGTCCTTGGCATTCTCCTCACAATAATTATATGCCCATGTGTTGCATTTAGATAAGACTCTCTAATTATCTGTTTGGTTTTCATACTTTGCTGATTAACGTATTCATTTTGTTACTGTTACAGCTACACATGTCATGTGCTAGTGGCTACAAGGATGTCTCCACTCTACTCCTGGAGAACAGAGCTGACCCTGATGTTCCTGATAACTGCTACTGGACACCGCTTCACCTCGCTGCAAAATATGGACAGGTAAATAAAGGTCTTAGCTCTGTCTTATTTCACTGTCTCACAAGATCAAAGGTTGACTAATGGGTATTTGTGACTGTTTTTACCAAATCAAATGGGAAAAAGTCTGAAGTATTATAGCTTTAGGGAAAACAAATAAATGTTCACAGTCTCTTGATCATCAGCAAAATAGCTCACATTTTTATTGCTGCAGAGCAAGATTTTTAGGGAAACAGCCACAATAAATATACCAGCTGCATAGCTACAATCTTTTGTGAAGTTCATTCATTTTTAATCATGATTAAATACAATTAGTCCCACTCCCCTACTCTTTCCTTGTCGCCCCGCAATTTTTGTTTTCTTTTCAAGTATATATCCAATCCCCTTTTGAAAGTTATTACTACTAACAATAATGCCTTTAATGTAATAAAGTGTTCCATGGCACTCAATAGGAATGCAATCAGCTTTAAAAATTAACACTGAACCCAAGAAACAGACATTAGGACAGGTGACTAAATGCTTGGTCAAAGAGCTAGGTTTGAAGCAGCATCTTAAATGAGGAGAGAGAGGTGAAAAATTAAAAAGGTTTGGGGAGGGAATTCCAGATGACTGAAGCACGGCTGCTAATGGTGGTGCAAAGGATGTGGGGGATGCACAAGAGGAGAGAGTTGGAGGATTGCAGAGTTCTTGGAAGGGTGTAGGGCGAGAGGAGGTAACAGATATAGGGAGGGGTGAAACCATGGAAAGATTTGAACATGAGGCTGAAAATTTAACAATCAAGGCATTGATAGACCAGGAGCCAATATAGAGCAGTTGCACATGGTTGATGAATGAACAGGACCTGGTGTGAGTCAGGATATGGGCATGAGATTTTGGATGAGCTCAGTTTATGGAGGTGGAAGTTGAGACACCTGATAGAAGAGCATTGAAATAGTCAAGTCTGGGAGAGTAGAAAAAGCAGAAGCAGATGGACTGAGGCAGTGGCAGAAAGGGGAGATATTATCATTGAATCTGATTCCAACACCCTTTCAGGTAGTGCATTCCAGATCATAACTCCTGCAGTAATGTCTTCGGACTGAGGTAATCGACCTCCAACCACAACCATCTTCTTTTGTGATGGGTATGACTCCAACCACTGGAGAGTCTTCCCCTGATCCCCACTGATTTCACTTTCATTAAGGGTCTGCACTAGATCAAATGGCGCCTTAATGTCAAGAGCAGTCACTCTCACCTTGCCCGTGGAATTCAGCTCTTGTGTCCATGTTTTGACCAAGGCTGCAATGAGGTCTGAAGCCAAGTAATCCTGGCGGAAACCAAAGTGAGCAATAGTGAGTAGGTCATTGGTGAGTAAGTACCACTTGACAGAACTATTAACTTCTAACAGAATAATAACTAATGGGTAATCTGCAGTACTTCCATTGATTGACTTGTTCAAAGAGGTTCTTCCATTCCGCCATGTGGTTTTCTCTAGTTTTTTATACTTCTTAGCCTCTTCCTGTAAAGTTGCCAGACCAACTTCAATTAAGTCTCAATGGACTGGTGTCTAATTTTACCATGTGTTTTCTATATTAGAATCTTAAGCATCAAGTATTTCTGCAGAGAAAGCAAATGCATAGGATTCTCTGCTGTCTTTTAAACTGCCCTTTTCTACCCATGTTTTCAAACAACTGAGACTCAGTTAATGTCTCATCTGACAATATATTACTCATACTGCGCTGATGTGCTAACCTAGATTCTGCACTCAAATCTTTGGAGTGGGACTTGAAGTCACACGCTTTGACTCAAAGGCGAGAGTGCTACCACTGAATCACAGCTGATACAAAACAAGATTGGAAAGCAGTGGAACAAACTAATAGCTTGCTCTGTTGGGCATAAATGAAGAAAGGTGGGCTTAAAGCCAACAGTGCCACCAGAAATAGCATGCATGCTCCATGACTATGCCCTCATACAAGGAGTGATGTACAATGTCCACGTGGTGCCATTGACTACATCCTGTATTCTTGAGAACTCAGTCACCCCTGTAAAAGCTCTGTGCCCAATCCAGCTTATTTCACCTCCCCCAATGAAAATGATGAACATGTTGCCCCCTGAAACAATCTGTGTGCCATTTGCGAGATATCTTAGAAGGAGTCAGTGACATCAATTCACAATGCTGTGGTTACCTTCACAGCTACAGGAAAATCAGCCCCTCTTGTAGAGGTTATCTACAAAACAGCAGCAATGATTTTCTGGCCCGACAGCCAACTTATGCCAGTCCTCTACAGCAAAGCCCTGTGATTCAGTTGACCCTGTACCCACATTTAAAAGAAGAATGCTGTCTGAGCACCACTTTTTCTTAATAGCATGTGCCAAGTACCCTAAAATATCTGTTGTGGAGGAGCCCACAGTCATACATGACTGCTTAGCTGAACTGCTTGGGTCCTGCTTACTTGAGCTGGTGCTTGTGCTTGCTAAGGAAGGAATGAGAAACTTTAGCGTATTGCGAGGTGCTGGTTTCCTGGGGCTGGATTTTTCCAGCCCATTGGCTACGTGCTGGGAAAATGGTGGGAGAGGAGCAGGAGGGGAGGCCAACATCTTCCTGCTGCCATGCCACATTGCCAGCAATGGGAAACTTGATGGATTGGCTGCCTGCCGGGTGGCCAATTGAGCCACTTAAGTAGCCGTTTAAGGGCCAATTCCCACCTCTGCAGGTATTTTGCCTGCATTGGGAAGGACTGCCACCACGTGGGGAGACCTCCAGGTAAATGCTGGCGGATTCCCAATGGGTTCCAGGGTGGGTGGCCTTCCTTGATGGATGCTCCATGGTCCGCAAAGGGATCCCCGACTTTAATGGCTGCCGTCCTGGCAATGGTTCCACCAGTGCTCCATGAGCATCACACCCCGATCCCAGGCCTGGTTGCCAGTCCCCAGGTTTCTACAGCCTCACTGGCCTGTCTTCGAGGATGCCCCGTCATTGAGGCACTCTCATCCTGAAGTTGTAGCCTCAGTAATGGCCACCGCTAGTGGAGGCACTTTTGCGGCTGGTGAGCTGCCGGCCCTCTGATTGGGCTGGCAACTCTTGGAAATGAGCTGCTATTCTGAATTGTCCGCCACCGGCAGTTTGCCACACAGGGTTCTGCTGCTGGCTAAAGCGGGGTCGGCTCCTGCTTTCAGCCCTGGAGGCGGGGCATTACCATCACTGACACAATTCAGCCCCTGAGCATTATTGGGACCACTGGATTTCACCAAAGATGGAGAAAAGGAGAGAGTATGTGCACAACATTCTCCCAATCTCCTGCTGTAACTAATGGGGGAGGTTGGTGGAAGGTGTGGACAAATGTCATTAATGGACTCTTCTCTGGAAGTTACAGTGGGAAATTGGGATAACCCACTGTGGAAATTCTAGGTTGGAATCACTTAATCCCATTCCCATACTACTGTCCTATTATTTCGCTTTAAAGGTCATGCTTATGTTTAAAGAGTCAGAGTTAGGTAATGCTAATGTTCCATTTCAAATAGCTATATAACCCAAAAAATTCCTTCAAATAACTTCATAACTTTTATTTCACAACAATATTTAACTACAATTTTATTGTATATTCTATGAAATTCATTGATCTGTTGACATTCTTCTCCAAAGCAGGGACTTATTAGACAATAAATTCAATTTTGTAGATTGCGGCGCACACTGTTTTTGTGAGAGGAGATGCAAAAGTGGATGGAGCTATAATCTGTCGCAGTAATAACTTAAATTACATTTGAGTTATTTTAGTTATTTTAGTTATTTCTATTTTGGTGCATTTCAAAAGAAAAATATGCATCCTGGATCCTGTTGTGTTTATGTCCATTGAATGAATGAAAAGACAACTTGTACTTATATAGTCCCTTATCATAAAAAAACCTCAAGGCACATCATAGATAGGCAGATGGAAAACATGTTCTGTGGCAGGAAATCAGGGATTAGGAATCATAACTAACTTCTGATCAAAGAAATTAGTTTTGAAAAGTATTTTTTAAAGGAGAGAGAAGCTGAGAGATTTAGTGGAGAATAAAAAGTAATTAATAGCTTAGAATGATTCAAGTGATAATGAAGGGTGTAAGAAAATATCATAAAGTGTGATGACATAGTTTTGAATGTTTAACAGTTGTCACTTGTTTCCTGAGATAGGACTGCAACATTGAACTCTCTGCCCTGTATCGATATTTTCACTATACATGCTGCAGCAATTAATGGAGTGTTCTTATTCCATTCTCGGTCCATTTATTTTGCTTGCAGTTTGTGTCATGCCCTGCATCATTAGTGAGCATTCAATGAACCAGTAGCCAACATTCCATGGAAAGGGGAAAAAAAGGAAGCTTCAGATACTGAAAGCTAGAAGAATATAGAAAGTGAAGTAGTCAAATTAAAAAGGTAATTAGTAAAGCAAAGAAAGGGTATGAAAAAATATTGGCAAGTAAAATCAAGGAATACTCAAAGATGTTTTATAAATAACTAAAGTGTAAGAGGAAAGAGCCCAAAAAGGGAACTTCTGTGTGGAGGCGTAAGATGCTCGAATGGTTGGTAATGAATACTTTCTGGCTGTCTTCATAAAAGAGGGGGACAACGCAGACATTGTAGTTAAGGAGGAGGAGAGTAAAATATTGGAGGGGATAAACAGAGAGCAAAATACTAATGGTTTTATCATCTTTTAAAATAGATAAATCGTCATACCCAGATAAAATGTCTCCCAGGTCGCTAAGAGAAGCAAGGGAGGAAATAATGGAGGCTCCAAGTATCATTTTCCAATCCTCTCAAGCCACAGGTGTGGTGCTGGAGGACTGGAAAACTAACGTTGTACTGTTGTTTAAAAAGGGAGGAAGGGGTAGAATGAGTAATTACAGGCGAATCAGCCTAACTTGAATGGTAGACAAATTATCAAAAAAAAATTCTGATGACAACTTGAGTTGTTATTTAGAAAGGCAATCAAAGACAGTTATCATGGATTTTCTAAGGGAAGATCATGTCTGACTAACTTGATCGAACTTTTTGAGGCAATAACAAGGAGGGTTGATGAGGGTCGTGAGTTTGATGTAGTCAACATGGATTTCAGCAAGGCTTTTGATAAGGTCCCACATGGCATAATGGTCAGAAAATTAAAAGTCCATGGGATCCAAGGGAAAGTGGCAAGTTAGATCTAAAATAAAAGAAAAATACTGCGGATGTTGGAAATCTGAAATAAAAATAAGAAATGCTGGAAATACTCAGCAGGTCTGGCAGCATCTGTGGAGAGAGAAGCAGAGTTAACGTTTCAGGTCAGTGACCTGAAGAAGGGTCTAAGCATATAATGATTATCCTACAATATAGTGAATCATGGTCACTATGAAATTATTTTCTTTATTTTGTTGATACAGTACTGATAGAGTATTGCATTAATGAAGGTGATGCCTTTTGAATGAAGTGAAACCATCCCTGCTCACACCTGCTGAGGTACACATTATGATACTATGGAACTATTCTAAAAAGACTAGGAGAGATCTCTTGGTGTCCTGGCCAAAATTTATCCCTCAACCAACAACGCCAAAATTACACAGACTATTTGGACATATATATTGCTGTTATTTGTTGGACCTTGCTGTGCTCAATTTAGCTGTTGTGTTTGCCTCCAAAACAGCAGTAATTGCACTTGAAAAGTAATTCATTGGGTGTAAAATACTTTTGAATATTTTGAGGATGTTGAAAGGTGATATATGAAGGCAAGTTCTTTCTTTAATTGATATCTAATCCTGCTAATGAAAACATTTTTTATTAAAATTCAGAGATGCATTTTAATCTTTAGTGGTCCTCGGAGGTATGTGTCATGCCAGGAGTACATATTGGAACTTCCTGATAAAGACCAAAATTTACTTCAGAAACTCCTGAGACACAATGCCCTGGAATTTGCAATCAAAATAATGGTGAGGCTATCAGCACGCATTTAAATGTAGAAATCAGGAAGCTGCTGTTGAGTTGCTCTGCTTCTCTAGATGATGTGCTATACCTTGCTGTATCTTGATGACAGACTTGGCATTGAAACCTATGGAAGGGTGAGAAGTTACGATAATTACATGATAGATACCAAGTAAATTTGCCAGATAAAGTTGGGGCTTGTCCATTCCAGTGTAAGCAAATTTTTAACGCTGTTATAAATCTTAATTATTGCCAAAGAACCACTTTGTTACTGGAAATTAACTTTTGCAAGTGTGAAATTTCATTCCTGCAGATTTTCATTATTGTGTGAGATTTAAAAATAAAAAAGAAATAATTTTCAAAACTTTTTATATTTTTTTTAATCACTCTCTTGTAATCACTTATTTCATTCCCTCTCTTCACTTTGTTTCCTGTACGTGATTTGACATTGAATTAACTATTCTAATTTCACCTCCTGGTTCAGGCACTTTATGCCTCATTAAGAATTCTTCAATCTGATTTGTTGAGATACACAGTTGCTTGCCCTGTTTCACACATGCTGAAATGGATTCTAATCACCAGAAGTCGATGTGCAAAAGCCCATGGAAAGTCACTGACCAAGTGTATGTGGGCCAGTACTGTTCATTCACCGCTGACCACAAAATCCCGGCCAATATTAGTTTAATTTGTTAGCCGTAGTATATTCCAGAAAGAAAAAAATTATCCCTGCCCAACATCTGAAAGTGAAGCATCGTTTAACACGGGTGGGATTGTTGATCAGTGATCAAAGAGTCAACCTGGAGAAGCCTAAATGCAGACAGAGGGGAAATCAACCCATGGACACCAAGAATTGAAGAATGTTATGTACTTTGACAAAGAGACAACAAGGATCATTTTAACATTTATTGCAGGGTGAACAATGGATAAGAGTGAACTGAAGTCACTGAAAAAGTAAATTATGCAGTGTGCAAAACAATTTGCTAGTGGTTTGAATAGTCATAAATATAGACTCCTTTTTAGATACATTTTTTTTGAGGAGAAGCCCACAAGACAATGATAATGTGGACACTTTAGAGTAGATTTTTTTTGATCCTGCTCAAAGTGAGGTAACTTGCATGCTTAGATTTTGATGATGCGTGAATATAGCACATGAGAGTCTTTCAGAAATATTTTGCATAAATATTTA
This sequence comes from Heterodontus francisci, assembly GCF_036365525.1. Taxonomy (NCBI): domain Eukaryota; kingdom Metazoa; phylum Chordata; class Chondrichthyes; order Heterodontiformes; family Heterodontidae; genus Heterodontus; species Heterodontus francisci. The sequence continues at coordinate 110,963,889 of NC_090376.1, forward strand.
GATAGATCTGGAGGGACCATTTGTTAGTTTATGTTCTTCATACTAGACATTTCCTTTAGTTTAGCGTAATCGGCGACCACACTTTGGAAGTGGTTCAAGAGTTCACCTACCTAGGCTCAACTATCACCAGTAACCTGTCTCTCAATGCAGAAATCAACAAGCGCATGGGATAGACTTCCACTGCGATGTCCAGACTGGCCAAGAGAGTATGGAAAAATGGCGCACTGACACGGAACACAAAAGTCCGAGTGTATCAAGCCTGTGTCCTCAGTACCTTGCTGTATGGCAGCGAGGCTTGGACAACATATGCGAGCCAAGAGCGACGTCTCAATTCATTCCTTCTTCGCTGCCTCCGGAGAATCCTTGGCATCAGGTGGGAGGACCGTATCTCCAACACAGAAGTCCTCGAGGCAGCCAACATCCCCAGCTTATACACCCTACTGAGCCAGCGGCACTTGAGATGGCTTGGCCATGTGAGCCACATGGAAGATGGCAGGATCCCCAAGGACGCATTGTACAGCGAGCTCGTCACTGGTATCAGACCCATCGGCCGTCCATGTCTCCGCTTTAAAGACGTCTGCAAATGCGACATGAAGTCCTGTGACATTGATCACAAGTCGTGGGAGTCAGTTGCCAGTGATCGCCAGAGCTGGCGGGCAGTCATAAAGGTGGGGCTAAAGTATGGCGAGTCGAAGAGACTTAGCAGTTGACAGGAAAAAAGACAGAAGCGCAAGGGGAGAGCCAACTGTTAAACAGCCCCGACAGCCAATATTATCTGCAGCACCTGTGAAAGAGTCTGTCACTCTAGAATTGCCCTTTTTAGCCACTCCAGGCGCTGCTTCACAAACCACTGACCACCTCCAGGCTCTTACCCATTGTCTCTCGAGACAAGGGGGCCAAAGAAGAAGAAGAAGAAGCATAATCAGTAAGTGGACCCTGGAGAGGGTACGGCGCAGATTCAGCAGAACGATATTAGGGCTTCAAGGGTTAAAGTATAAGGTCAGGTTGCATAAACATGGCTTGTTTTCCATTGAGTTTAGAGGTTGGGGAGTAAACTAACCACAGTATTTAAAATGATTAAGAGATTTGACAAGGTAGATACAGAGAAACTATTTCCTCGGGTGGAGGAATCCAGAACAAGAAAACATAAAATTAGAGCTAGACAATTCAGAAGTGAAATCAGGAAGCACGTTTTCACTGAAAGGGTCATGGAATCTGGAACTCGCTCCCCAAACAGATGTGGATGCGAGGCCAATTGCAGTCTCAAAGATTGAAATTGCTAGATTTTTGTTACACAAGGATATCAAGGGACATGGACAAAGATGAGTGAATTGAGTTAATGTACAGATTGGCCGTGATCTAATTAAACAGACTCAAGAGGCTGAATGGTCTACTCCTGTTATTGTTACTTTACTAAAAAAGAATGAACAATACATGTTTTGCTCCGATTCTAACAGATAGTTGTGGTGAATAATAGAAATATGTAAAGATGAATACTAAAATCTAAAAATGTTTCTGCTTTCTCTGTAGATTGACATAGTGAAGTTGCTTTTGAAGCATCATGCAAATCCTAATCTTCTTAACTGTAATCAGGAGAAGCCCTCAGGTATGTAAAGCTGAATCATTGACTTTGATAACTGCACTGCAACCATTATTCCATCTCCCAACAAAACGTGGCCTGTCCTTTTACTTATCATTTCTTGGTTGCACATAGTACATACAAACACATCACACACACACTACTATCCCCCTCCCCACACCCTCCACACACATACACACCCCACATGCACACCCCTACTTCATACACATAACAATATTAACAACAGCTTATATTTATGTAACGTCTTTAACATAAGAAAATGTTCCAAGGTGCTTCACAGGAACATTATAAATCAAAATATTAGGCCTGATGACCAAAAGTTGGACAAAGAAGTAGGTTTTGAGGAGTGTCCTGAAGGGGAAAAGTGATGTAGGGAGGCAGAGAGGAGTAGGGAGGGAATTCCAGAGCTTAGGGCCAAGGCAACTGAAGGCACGGTCACCAATGGTGGAGCGATTAAAATCAGGGATGCTCAAGAGGCCAGAAATAGAGGAGAGTAGATATCTCAGAGGGTTGTGGGGCTGGAGGAAAGACAGAGATAGGGAAGGGCCAGGCCACGGAGGGATTTGAAAAGAAGGATGAGAATTTTAAAATCCAGACATTGCTTCACTGGGAGCCAATGTAGGTCAGCAAGCCTGATAGGTGAATGGGACTTCTTGTGAGTTAGGACATGGGCAGCAGAGTTTTGGAATGAACTCAATTTTACAGAAGACCAGCCAGGAGTTCATTGGAACAGTCAAGTCTAGAGTCAAGTCAAGGCATGAATGAGGGTTTCAGCAGCAGATGAGCTGAGGCAAGGGCGAAGGGCAGAAGTGGAAATAGGTAGTCTCAGTGATGGTTCGAATATATGGTCAAATATGACACCAAGATTGCAAACATCCATACACCGGCACCTCACATAAACATACACACCCCTCACAGACACACCCCTTCCTCACAAACATCTCCCCACACACACACCCCTCTCACACACATACACCCACATACAGAGACATACCCCCAACACACACAGACACACCCCCAACAATAGAGCACAGAACTGCCAAGGATAATAATCTTCAATTAATATAAATGTCTACATTGTTATATTGATGTCCATGATATGAAGAGAACCTAGGTGTTATGATTTGAGGTTGCTCCGAGTCCTTAATTCTCATTGCAAAGGCAACTCCCATAGTTGAGCATGCCATTCATTCGGATGAAGTCATAGAGTTCTGATGAAAGGTCATCAACCGAAAACATGAACTCTGTTTCTCTTTCCACAGATGCTGCCAGACATGCTGAGTATTTCCAGCATTTCTGTTTTTAATGCCATTTATGTGTTCAGTTTATGGGATACAGGAGTAATTTTTTGATTCTGTGCATCAAGCAAGGAGCAATACTTCAATGAAAGATGGGTGTTCTATAGGCTCTGATATTAATACTATTTCTGGGACTTACTTTGAGTGAGACTCCCGCTAGGATTGAGGGATTGGTGAATTTACCCTATTATGTTGAGAGGACTGAAATTGAAACCATTAGATTTAAATAAAATAGTTCCAAATTCAAAGCAATTCATTCCCCCAAAACCCACCGTATTTTTAAAACACCATTGCAATCATTGGATATGAACTGAGGCCACCAGAAAGCAGTTCCAATTCACTAGTGTCTGTTCCTGCACCCATAGTAGAATCATACCTTTTAGTTTATATTGCTTCTCCTCGTTGCTCCTGCTAAAATGCACTTCTTGGGGTTAAAATTGCATCTACCATGTGCAATGGTCCATTCCACCTGTCTATATCCTCTTGAAGTCTATCACTATCCTCCTCACAGTTCACAATCCTTCCAAGTCTTCTGTTACCTGAAAATTTTGAAGTTGGGCCCTGTACACCCAAGTCTAGGTCATTAATATATATCAAGAAAAGCCGTGGTCCTAGTCTTGACCCTTGGGAAACACCACTGTAAATCTTCCTCCAGTCCGAAAAACAACTGTTCACATACTCTCTGTTTCCTGTCACTCAGCCAATTTCATATACATGCTGCCACTGTAACTTTTATTTCATGGGCTCTAACTTTGCTGGCAAATCTGTTATGTGGCAATTTATCAATCGCTTTTTGGAAGTCCATATACATTACATCAAGCATAATACCCTTATCAACCCTCTCCATTATCTCATCAAGAAATTGAATCAGGTTAGATAAATGTGATTTGCCTTTAGCAAATATGTGCTGGATTTGCTTAATTAATCCACAGTTGTCCATGTAACTATTAATTTTGTCCCAGACTATTGCTTCCAAAAGTTTTCCCACCACTGAGAGGGTCAGGTGTCAATTGACTGGACTGCAGATGCTGGGTTTATCCTTATGCCCTTTTTTGAACAAGAGTGTAACATTTGCAATTCTCCTGTCCTCTGGAACCACCTTCCCCCATATCTAAAGTGGATTGGAAAATTGTGGCCAGTGCCTATGCAATTTCCGCCTTTACTTCCCTCAGCATCCTCAGACGCATCCCATCGATCCTGGTGACTTATCAACTTTGAATATACCTAGCCTTTCTGGTACCTCCTCTTTATAAATTTTTAGTCCATCCAGTATCTTAACTACCTCCTCTTACACAATGGCTTTGTTAGCGTTCTTGTTTAGAACCTCAGCCATGCCCTCTGCTTTCACGTGTAGATCTCATTTTTGGTCCCTAATCGGCCCCACCTGTCTTCTTACTACCCTTTCACTATTTATATGCCTATTTTTAGATTCCCTTTTATGTGAGCTGCCAGTTTCTTATTCTCTTTTTTTTTGGCTCCTCTTATTTCCTTTTTCACATCGCCTCTGAACTTTCTATATTCATCCTGATTCTGACTTGTATTAAACAATGATATCTTGTCATACGCACCCTTTTTCTGCTTCATCTTACACTCTATTACTTTTGTCATCCAGGGAGCTCTGGCTTTGGTTGCCCTACCTTTCCCCCTCGGGGGATGTACCTCAAATGCATCCGAACCATTTCCTCTTTAAAGGCAGCCCATTGGTCTGTTACAGTTTTTCTTGCCAATCTTTGATTCCGGTTTACTCGGTACAGATTCATTCACTACCCACTGAAATTAGCCCTCTCCCAATTACCAATTAAGTATTTTTATTCTGGATTGCTCTATGTCCTTTCCCATTGCTAACCCAAACCTTATGATACTATGATCACTGTCCCCTAAATGTTCCCCTTTTGACATTGATCCACTTGAGCCAACTCATTCCCCAAAACTAGTCGAGTAGTGCCGCCTCCCTCATTGAGCTGGAAATGTACTGTTCAAGAAACTTCCCTTGAACACCCTCTCTTCCCTTTACACTATTACTGTTCCAGTCTATATTCAGATAATTGAAGTCCTCCATTATCACTACTTGTCCCTCTCTGTAAATCCCCTTCAAATGTTCTCCTCTATATCTTTCCCACTAGTTGGTGGTCTATAGAATGCATACAGTAGTGTTATGGCACCTCTATTGTTTCTGAACTATAACCAAATAGATTCTGTTCTTGACTGCGTCAGGACATCCTCTCTCTCCAGCACTGTAATATTCTCCTTAATCAATACTGTCGATCCTCCTCCTTTCTTTCCTTCCCTGTCTTTCATGAGTTGGTAGCATGGTGGTAATGTCTGTGAACTAGTAATCCAGAGGCCCATGCTAATGCCCTGGGAACATGTGTTCAAATCACACCATGGTGGAATTTAAATTCAAGTAATTAATAAAAATCTGGAATTGAAAGCTAGTCTCAGTAATGCTGCCATGAAACCATCATCAATTGTCAGAAAAAAACCATCTGGTTCAGTAATATCCTTTAGAGAAAGAAATCTGCTGTCATTACCTGGTCTGGCCTTTATGTGACTTCAGACCCACAACAATGTGGTTCAATTTTAACTGCCCTCTGAAATGGCCTAGCAAGCCACTCACTTGTCAAGGGCAATTAGGGATGGGCAACAAATGCTGGCCTTGCCAGCAACACCCACATCCCATGAAAGAATTTTTTTAAAACTTTATATCCAAGAATATTCTATACCCAGTTCTACCCTCTTTTGAGCCAGGTCTGTGTTATTGCCACAACCATCATATTCCCCTGTAGTTATCTGTGTCTGCAGCTCACCAACCTTATTAACCACGCTTCATGCGTTTACATACATGCATTGTAAACCTGTATTAGATCTTGGTGTATTTCCTCTTACTCTAACCCCACATGATGCCTTACGATTTCCTACTCCAGTGTCAGCTGCCTCTTCCAATCCATCGTGCCCCTTGTTTCTCCTTTATAATGCTACATCCTGGTTCCCATCCCCCTGCCAAATTACTTTAAATCCTCTCTCATAGCACCAGCAAACCACCCCATGAGGACCTTTGTTATGGCCTTGTTAAGGTGCAGGCCGCCCGGCCTGTTAGGGGAGATTTAACAGCGATGCTTAAAATGGCTGGGTCGGGAATCAAAGTACACAAACTTGAGACAATTGACAAATGAAGCTGGGGAAATGAGGACATTTTTTACACTGCAAGTTATTGTGATTTGGACTACACTGCCTGAAAGGGTGGTGGAGCAGATTCAATAGTAACATTCAAAAGGGATTTGGATATATACCTGAAAATGAAAAAAATGCAGGACAATGAGAAAAAAGTAGGTGAGTGGACTAATTGGAATGAACTTTCAAAAGTGCCAGCACAGGCACGATGGGCCAGATGTCCTCTTTTTGTGCTAGATGATTCAATGATTGTATGAAATGCAGTCTCTTTTTAAAGCTAAGGTAGATATCTTTTTGAATAATAAAGGAATTAAGGGATACGGTGAGAACGCGGGTAAGTGGATCTGAGTCCATGAAAAGATCAGCCATGATCTTATTGAATGGCGGAGCAGGCTCGAGGGGCCGGACAGCCTACTCCTGCTCCTACTTCTTATGATCTTATGATCTCCTGGAATTCAGTGTGTACTAAGAACATAAAAACATAAGAATAGGAGCAGGGGTAGGCTATTTTCCCCTCGAGTCTGCTCCGCCCTTCAGTAAGATCATGACTGATCTGACCAATGCCCTCAACTCCACTTTCCTGCCTTCTCCCCATAACCCTTGACTCCCTTGTAGATCAAAATCTATCTCAGCCTTGAATATATTCAATGACCCAGCCTCCAGTGCTCTCTGGGGTAGAGAATTCCAAAAATTAACAACCCTCTGAGTGAAGAAATTTGTCTTCATTTTCGTCTAAATGAGAGACCCTTAATTCTGAAACTGTGCCCCCTAGTTCTAGATTCCCCCATGAGGGAAATATCCTTTCAGCAATAACCTTGCCAAGCCACCTCAGAATCTTACATCTTTCAATAAGATCACCTCTCATTTTTCTAAACTCCAAGGCCCAACCTGCTCAACCGTTCCTCTTAAGACAACCCCTTCATCCCAGGAATAAACCTAGTAAACCTTCCCTGAACAGCTTCCAATGCAAGTATATCCCTCCTTAAACAAGGAGATCAAAACTGTATGTAGCACTCTAGGTATGGTCTCACCAATGCCCGGGACAGTTGTAGCAAGACTTCCCTAACCTTACACTCCATACTCCTTTGCAATAAAGGCCAACATTCCATTTGCCTCCCTACTTACTTGCTGTATCTGAAAGCTGATGTTTTGTGATTCATGTACGAGGATATCCAGATCACGCTGTACTGCAGCATTCTGCAATCTCTCTCCATTTAAATAATATTTTGTTCCACTATTCTTCCTACGAAAGTGGATGACCTCACATTTTCCCACATTATACTCCATCTGCCAAATTTTTGCCACTCACTTAACCTATGTAATATCCCTTTGCAGACTCTCTCGGCTGGATTTTACACGACGGCAACCATAAACAATGGCGGCCTGCATGTGTGGGCAGCACTTCGCGGAGCCTCCGTGATAATAGATGCGGCGACTTATTTAAATGGCCAGGGTGGACTGCCCCCCACTGCACAGGCGCCAATGCCATTATTAAAGGGCTTCGAGCCTTACTTAGCCATTTAAAATTTAAAGGGACATTTTTTATAAAACATTAAGTAACTTTATCCTGACCCTCTCCCACCACCCCCCCAATAACCATAGAAATAAGTACCTGCCCTCTTACCCCACCCCCATCAAAACATTTATCTGGTGCACCTGACCTTACCTTCCACCAAAGTTCATAAACTCTAAAATTTACCACTTTCCACCATCCCCTAGACCAATTAAATTAGTTTTACCCCGCTCCCACCCCCCACTCCTGCACTGAGAAAGGTACCTGCTCCCCCCCCCCCCCACCACCAATGTTCCGCCTCGGATCTCCAGACGGCGATCCGAAGGCACGGGAGTGCTGGCTGGCGGCACCAATATGATACTGAAACAGATGGCGGGAGCGGGTAATTACTTTATTCATTTATTTAAATAAATTTAACTATGCAAATTTGGCTTCAGTTGCTGAGCGGCGGGTGGGATGCCATGAGGCCTCGCTGCCACGGGCAATATTGGGCCAGGCCTTCCTGGCATCAAGGCCTGTGGTGGGTCTCTGCTGAAGGCATTTTCCAGCCCCAAACCTCCCCGCCCTGACCCCCGATGTCGGGGGCGGGGAAGGGGCGGGGGGCCGTAAAATCCAGACCTCTCTGTCCTCCTGCCAACTTACTTTGCCACCGAACTTTTGCATCGTTAACAAATTTGGCTACAATATACTTGCCCCTTCAACTAAAACATTAATATAGATTGTAAATAGTTGAGGCTCCAGCATTGATCCCTGTGACACCCCATAGTTACGGTTTGCCAACTAACAATGACCCATTAATCCCGACTGTCTGTTTACTGTTAACCAATCCTCTGTCGATGCTAATATATTACCCCCAAAAGAATGAGCTCTTATCCTGTGTAGTAACATTTTAGAGTCATAGAATTATACAGCACAGAAACAGGCCAGTCGACCCATCGTGCCTGTGCCAGCCAGCAAGCACTTAACTATTCTAATCCCATTTTCAAGCACTTGGCCCGTAGCCTTGTCTGTTGTGGCATTTCAAGTGCTCATCTAAATACTTCTTAAATGTTGTGAGGGTTCCTGCCTCGACCATCCCTTTAGGCAGTGCTTTCCAGATTCCAGCCACCCTCTGAGTGAAAAGATTTTTCCTCAAAATCCCTCTGAACCTCCTGCCCCTTACCTTAAATCTATGCCCCCTGGTTATTGACCCCTCCACTAAGAGAAAAAGTTTCTTCCTATCTAACCTATCAATGCTCCTCATAATTTTGTATACCTCAATCATGTTCCCCCTCAGCCTTCTCTGCTCTAAGGAAAACAACCCTAGCCTTTTCAGTCTCTCTTCATAGCTGAAATGCTCCAGCCCAGGCAACATCCTGGTGAATTTCCTCTGCACCCTCTCCAGTGCAATCACATCCTACCTATAATGTGGTGAACAGAACTGTACACAGTACTCCAGCTGTGGCCCAACTAGCGTTTTATACAGCTCCATCATAACCTCCCTGCTCTTTTATTCGATGCCTCGGCTAATAAAGGCAAGTATTCCATATGCCTTCCTAACCATCTTATCTACCTGTGCTGCTGCCTTCAGTGATCTATGGACAAGTACACCAAGGTCCCTCTGACCCTCTGTACTTCCTAGGGTCCTACCATCCATTGTATATTCCTTTGCCTTGTTAGTCCTCCCAAAATGCTTCACCTCACATTTCTCAGGATTAAATTCCATTTGCCACTGCTCCGCCCATCTTACCAGCTCATCTATAGCGTCCTGTAATCTAAGGCTTTCCTCCTCACTATTTACACCACCAATTTTTGTGTCATCTGCGAACTTAGTGATCATACCTCCTATATTCACATCTAAATCGTTAATGTACCCTACAAACAGCAAGGGTCCCGGCACCAATCCCTGTGATACACTGCTGGTCACAGGCTTCCAGTCTCAAAAACAACCCTCGACCATCACCCTCTGCCTCCTGCCACTAAGCCAATTTTGGATCCAATTTGCCAAATTGCCCTGGATCCCATGGGCTCTTACCTTCTTTACCAATGTCCCATACGGAACCTTATCAAAAGCCTTACTGAAGTCCATGTAGACTACATCACCTGCTTTACCCTCATCTACACATCTAGTTACCTTCTCGAGAAATTCAATCAAGTTAGACAGACACGATCTCCCCCTGGCAAAGTCATGCTGACTATCCCTGATTAATCCCTGCCTCTCCAAGTGGAGGTTAATCCTGTCCCTCAGAATTTTTCCAATAGTTTCCCTACCACTGATGTTCTACTCACCAGCCTGTAATTACCTGGTTTATCTCTGCTACTCTTCTTGAATAGTGGTACCACATTCGCTGTCCTCCAGCCCTCTGGCACCTCTCCTGTGACCAGAGAGGATTTGAAAATTTGTGTCCCTGCTATCTCCTCCCTTGCCTCACATAACGGCCTGGGATACATCTCATCTGGGCCTGGGGATTTATCCAATTTTAAGCCCGCTAAAACAGCTAATACTTCCTCCCTTTCAATACTAATATGTTCAAGTATATCACAATCACCCTCCTTGATCTCTACACCTACTTCGTCCTTCTGCATAGTGAGCACAGATGAAAAGTAATCATTTAAAACCTCACCTACATCCTCCTGCCCCACACACAGATTGCCACTTTGGTCCCTATTGGGCCCTGCTCTTTCTCTGGATATCCTTTTACCCATAATATACTTATAAAACGCCTTGGGATTTTCCTTTATCTTGCCCGCCAGTGTTTTTTCATGTTCCCTCTTTGCTCTCCTAATTACGTTTTTAAGTACCCCCTTACACTTTCTATACTCCTCTAGGGCCTCCGCTGTTTTCAGTGCTCTGAATCTGCCATAAGCCTCCTTTTTATCCTGATCCAATCCGCTATATCACTTGACATTCAGGTTTCCCTGAACTTTTTCGTCCTACCCTTCACCTTAATGGATACATGTTGGCCTTGAACTCTCGCTATTTCCTCTTTGAATGATTCCCACTGGTCTGATGTAGACTTTCCTACAGGCAGCTGTTCCGAGTCCACTTTTATGTGATGCCTTATCGAATGCCTTTTCAAAATCCAAATACACTACATCGACTGGTTCCCCTTTATTCAGCTTGCTCGTTGCATCCTAAAAGAATACTAATAAATTTGTCAAACATGATTTCCCTTTGATAGAAACATAGAAACATTGAATATAAGAGCAGGAGTAGGCTATTCAGCCCTTCGAGCCTGCTCCGCCATTCATTATGATCATGGCTGATCATCTAACTCAGTAACCTGTTCCCGCTTTCTTCCCATACCCTTTGATTCCTTTAGACCCAAGAGCTATATCTAACTCCTTCTTGAAAACAAACAATGTTTTGGCCTTAACTGCTTTCTGTGGTAGCGAATTCCACAGGCTCACCACTCTCTGGGTGAATAAATTTCTCCTCATCTCAGTCCTGAAAGGTTTACCCCGTATCCTTAGACTATGACCCCTTGTTCTGGACTCCTCCACCATCGGGAACATCCTTCCTGCATCTACCCTGTCAAGTCCTGTTAAAATTTTATAGGTTTCTATGATATCTCCCCTCACTCTTCTGAACTCCAGCGAATATAATCCTAACCAACTCAATCTCCCCTCATACGTCAGTCCCACCATCCCAGGAATCAATTTGGTAAACCTTCGCTGCACTCCCTCTATAGCAAGAACATCCTTCCTCAGATAAAGAGACCAAAACTGCACACAATATTCCAGGTGTGGCCTCACCAAGGTCCTGTATAATTGCAGCAAGGCATCCCTGCTCCTGTACTCGAATCCTCTCGCTATGAAGGCCAACATACCATTTGCCTTTTTTACCACCTGTTGGACCTGCATGCTTACCTTCAGCGACTGAGGTACGAGAACACCCAGGTCTCGCTGCATATTCCCCTCTCTCAGTTTATAGCTGTACAGATAATAATCTGCCTTCCTGATTTTGCTACCAAAGTGGATAACCTCACATTTATTCACATTATACTGCATCTGTCATGCATTAGCCCACTCACTCAACTTGTCCAAATCACCCTGAAGCCTCTCTGCATCCTCCTCACAACTCACCCTCCCACCCAGTTTTGTGTCATCTGCAAATTTGGAGATATTACATTTAGTTCCCTCATTTAAATCATTAATATATATTGTGACTAGCTGGGGTCCTAGCACCGATCCCTGCGGTACCCCACTAGTCACTGCTTGCCATTCGGAAAAAAACCCATTTATCCCTACTCTTTGTTTCCTGTCTGCCAACCAATTTTCTAACCATCATAATACACTACCCCCAATCCCATGCGCTTTAATTTTACACGCCAATCTCTTATGTGGGACTTTGTCGAAAACCTTCTGAAAGTCCAAATAAACCACATCCACTGACTCCCCCTCATCAACTCCACTCGTTACATCCTCGAAGAATTCTAGTAGATTTGTCAAGCATGATTTTCCTTTCGTAAATCCATGCTGACTCTGCCCGATTCTCCCACTGTTCTCTGAGTGCTCTGCTATAAAATCTTTGATAATGGACTCTAGAATTTTCCCCACTACTGACGTCAGGCTGACTGGTCTATAATTCCCTCCTTTCTCTCAACCTCCCTTTTTATAAAACCATGTTGATTCTGCTTGATTGTATTTTGATTTTCTAAATGTCCTGCTACTACTTCCTTAAAGATGGATTCCAGCATTTTCCCAATGACAGATGTTAGGCTAACTGGACTATAGTTTTCAGCTTTCTGTTCCCCTCCTTTCTTGAATAGGGGTATTACATTTGCGGTTTTCCAATCCATTGGGACCTTTCCAGATTCTAAGGAATTTTGGAAACTTACAATCAGTGCATCCACTATCTCTACAGCCACTTCTTTTAAGACCCTAGGATGCAGGCCATATTTCATGCATCATTTTCATTTTAGTCATCATTTTTCCTGGGAAGACTGACTCAAAAAATGTTTATTATAATGTCAGATGGAATTTGAAGTTTCTTTTTTTTCTAGCTTGTTTTCTTTCGATTTATCTAGATGAAACAGGCTGTATTTTGTTGGCTTTGAGAACGCCAAGTTTACAAACTTCTGGGTTTTTTCTGCACTAGCTGGTGACCCATGGTGTAGCCATATGATTAACATGATGGAAACAGGTTTGATATTTTGAAAGTCTCGTTTGATAGGGAACTAAGTTTCTCCAAATGTATAAACTCTTGAATTTTGAAGGCATTAGCTTGCTGAAGGGCAAGTCTGAGTTTGAGCCAACCTTCCTTTTTAATCACAGCAAAATCTTGTTTTATGAAAGATTATTATTTAAACTTCCCTCTTCTGTTGATATTGTATATATATTCAGCACAACTAGTGATGAAAAGCTTCCAGTGCTTTCTCAAAGGCTGGCTTATCTGTGTAGAAACCATTCCCTTGGAAGTTCACTATTGCTTCGCCAATATTGCTTTGCCCAGTGATGCTACAAACTGTGGAGTATAAGTCTCATTAGATCCCAAATTAATATGGACAGACCAGACAAATGATTTGTTCTTACTATTACAAAGAAGCAATCATTGTTAAATTGCTGCCCCTGTAGAACTACATTGGTGTATCGATGTCACAGTGCAGGGATGTTAGAGGTCTTAACAAGGCTGGATTCAGACCCTTACTCTAGGCAACAATGAATTAGGGGAGACAAAATATTCTCGTGAAACACAGTAACCCTTTTATTGATCACTAAGTATATTAGCGATACAACAATATTCTCACCCAAGCCTTTTGAGTTTGAGTTGGGAATGGACTCCATCAATTAGTCACTCCATTGTGCCATCTCTCCGCATCTTCTGATGCTTGACTAGGCCGCCCGTTCCCAACTGCAATGCCAATCTCTGAGTTATCCTCCTCTTATATCGATATTCCCATCTTTCTTGACCCTTCTGGCACCTGCTTGTCTGATGAGACAATTTCTCTTTTCTCACTTGGTTAGGTTATCCGATTGCCCTGACGGAGCACTGACATTCAGATTCGAGGGATAGCCCCTTTTCCTTTGTTCCTGTCGGTGCAGTTCATTGGAACAGTCAGTTCTGAAATGCCTGCATGCCTAGCAGAGTACTCTTTATCTTGGTCTCCGTTGTCCTGGTCTATGGCTTGTGATTTGACTGCTCCCAGCTCAGGCTGTTCCATTAGGCTGGGTTTGTGGTTGAATTGCTGTAAATAAACAAGACAGGGTTTCTGTGACCACATTATTCTGATTACTCATTAACAACTGAAAAATCTAATCGATTCAACATTCAACCTTTCCCAATCAGCCCATCAACACTTGTAAAATTGTAGTCATTCTAAAATCCAATCAATTACGATTAGGCCATTAACTTAGGCTATGAACATTATAAAATAGTAATGTTCTGACAATTGCAAAAATATGAAAAAATTCTATAATCTGGCTGATAATGGAAAAGCAGTCGACGTCTCCATGTTGAATATCTCTGGTTCAGAGTCAAACTGGAGTGTGAGTTGGAGACACTCCGACCCAGAAGGGAGAAAGAGCAGTACCTCGACAGTTTGCTCCAGACTTTGGTCACACCTCGTAGAGAGGTACTGAATTGGGGGAACGCTGCTTTCAATATGATAAAACAGGATTTGGCCAAAGTCAATTTGGAGCAGCTACTTGTTGGAACGTCTACATCAGACCAGTGGGAAACAGTCAAAAAGGAAATAGTGCGGGTTCAGGGCCAACATGTTCCCATAGGGTGAAGGGTAGTATAAACAAGTCCTGGGAACCCTGGATGTCAAGGGATATGGAGGATTGGATAAGGAAAAAAAAGGAGGCTTATGGCAGATTCAGAGTGCTGAAAACAGCAGAGGCCCTAGAGGAGTACAGAAAGTGTAAGGGTGTACTTAAGAAAGTAATTAGGAGAGCAAAGAGGGGACATGAAAAAACACTGGCAGGCAAGATAAAGGAAAATCCCAAGGCATTTTATAAGTATATTAAGTGCAAGAGGAGAACCAGGGAAAGAGTAGGGCCCATTCGGAATCAAAGTGGCAATCTGTGTGTGGAGCCGGAGGATGTAGGTGAGGTTTTAAATGATTACTTTTCATCTGTGTTCACTATGGAGACGGACGATGTAGGTTTAGAGATCAAGGAAGGGGTATTGTGATATACTTGAACAAATTAGCATTGAAAGAGAGGAGGTATTAACGGTTTTAGTGGGTTTAAAAATGGATAAATCCCCAGGCCCAGATGAGATGTATCCCAGGCTGCTATGTGAGGCAAGGGAGGAAATAGCAGGGGCTCTGACACAAATTTTCAAATTCTCTCTGGCCACAGGAGAGGTGCCAGAGGACTGGAGGATAGCAAATGTGGTACCATTATTCAAAAAGAGTAGCAGGGATAAACCAGGTAATTACAGGCTGGTGAGTCCAACATCAGTGGTAGGGAAACTATTGGAAAAAATTCTGAGGGACAGGATTAATCTCCACTTGGAGAGGCAGGGATTAATCAAGGATAATCAGAATGGCTTTGTCAAGGAGAAATCATGTCTAACAAACTTGATTGAATTTTTCGAGGAGATGACTAGATGTGTCGATGAGGGTAAAGCAGTTGATGTAGTCTACAGGGACTTCAGTAAGACTTTTGATAAGGTCCCGCTTGGGAGATTGGTTCAGAAGGTAAGAGCCCATGGGTTCCAGGGCAATTTGGCAAATTGGATCCAAAATTGGCTTAGTGGCAGGACGCAGAAGCTGATGGTTGAGGGTTGTTTTTTGCGATTGGAAGCCTGTGACCAGTGGTGTACCAGGGATCGGGGCTGGGACCCTTGCTGTTCGTAGTGTACATTAATGATTTAGACATGAATATAGGAGGTATGATCTGTAAGTTTGCAGATGACACAAAAATTGGTGGTGTTGTAAATAGTGAAGAGGAAAGCCTTAGATTACAGGACGATGTAGATGGGCTGGTAAGATGGGTGGAGCAGTGGCAAATCGAATTTAATCCTGAGAAGGGTGAGGTAATGCATTTTGGGAGGACTAACAAGGCAAGGGAATATACAATGGATGGTAGAAACCTAGGAAGTACAGAGAGTCAGAGGGACCTTTGTGTACTTGTCCATAGATCACTGAAGGTAGCATCACAAGTAGATCAGGTGATTAGGAAGGCATATGGGATACCTGCCTTTATTAGCCGAGGCATAGAATATAAGAGCAGGGAGGTTATGATGGAGCTGTATAAAACGCTAGTTGGGCCACAGCTGGAGTACTGTGTACAGTTCTAGTCGCCACACTATAGGAAAGATATGATTGTGATGGAGCGGGTGCAGAGGAAATTCACCAGGATGTTGCCTGGGCTGGAACATTTCAGCCATGAAGAGAGATTGAATAGATTAGGGTTGTTTTCCATCGAGCAGAGAAGGCTGAGGGGGGACCTGATTGAGGTATACAAAATTATGAGGGGCATAGATAGGGTAGATAGGAAGAAGCTTTTTCCCTTAGCAGAGGTGTCAATAACCAGGGGGCATAGATCTAAGCTAAGGAGCAGGTGGTTTAGAGGGGATTTGAGGAAAAACATCTTTCACTCAGAGGGTGGTTGGAATCTGGAACACACTGCCGGAAGGGATGGTAGAGGCAGGAGCCCTCACAACATTTAAGAAGTATTTGGATGAGCACTTGAAACACCATAGCATACAAGGCTATGGGCCAAGTGTTGAAAAATGGGATTAGAATAGATAGGTGCTTGATGGCTGGCACAGACACAATGGGCCGAAGGGCCTGTTTCTGTGCTGTATAATTCTATGACTTTATGACTCTAAGAACAGGTTCAGAATCGAATTGGTGTGACCGATAGTGTGTAGACTAAGGGGAACTCAGGTGAGATGGGGAATGAGGAACCAAAGAAACTGATGCTACTCAACAATGTACTTGCTACTTGTGAGGCTGGGATAAAGACTGTCAGAAAGGCAACTTGGAGCAGGAGGCTGTCCAAAGGGCAGTAGGAGAAGCAGGAAAAGGGGAGGCGTAATGTGGTAGTTGTAGGGAATTCAATAATTAGGGGGACAGATAGCATACTTTGTAAGCAGGATTGAGACTTGTTGCCTCCCTGCTGCTAGGATGAGGGACATCTTGAACCTCTTGAAGGGATATTGCAGAGGGAGGGTGAGGATCCAGTGATTTGGTCCATGTTGACCCCAATAACATAAGAAAGAGTAGGTAAGAGGTCCTATTTGTAGAGGACTGGGAATTAGGAGCTAAATTAAAGGACAGAACCTCAAGGGCTAAAATCTCTGGATTATTACCTGAGCCATGTGCAAAATGGCACAGGAATAAATGATTCTGGAGGTGAACACATGGCTGAAGGAGTGGTGTGGGAAACAGGGATTCCATTTCATGGGACATTGGCACCAGTACTGGGAGAGGAAGGAACTGTCCCTTTGGGACGGGTTCCATCTGAACCAGGTTAGGATCAGGGTCCTAGCAGAAAGGATAAATGGGGCAGCCACAAGGACTTTAAACTGGTAAGTTGGGGGAGTGGGGGGTGGGCTCAACTAGAAAAGGTAGTATAGATTGCAATTCAAAAACATACAAAAGGAAAGAGAGTAGAATGACAGTCAGAAATTGTGCTTTAGGAACTATAGGTAAAGGGAAAACTAAAAGATGTAATGTAATTAAACCAGCAGAGAGAAATAGTAAATGTATGGGTAAGACATTAGAGCAGAAAGACAGGTTAAGGTGTATGGCCCAAATTAGCATTCTTTAGACAAACGCATGGAATATAAGTAACAAATTGAATGAATTGCAGGTGTAAATTCAAGTTAGGGAGTATGACATGGTTGCCATTACAGAGACATGGCTGCAAGACAGTGAGGACTTGGAACTAAAAAAAGCAGGTTCTAAGATCTATAGGAAAGATAGGGAAAATGGTAGAGGGGGGAGGAGCAGCTTTAATGATTAAGGATCAAATAACCGATGGTAAGAGAGGGTACAATGATAATGGTGATGCTATCAATGACAATAAGGAAATGGCGGACATGCTGAGTAATTACTTTGCATCAGTATTTGCAGTACAGGAAGAGGTCAGTATACCAGACATCCCAAGGAAACTATTATTGAGTCAGGTACTGGGTCTCAACAAAATTAATGTAAACAAGATAACAGGAATGGGGAATTTAATGGCACTAAAGACTGACAAATTACCAGAACCAGATAGTTTCCATCCCAAGGTTTTAAAGACCTAGCCCAGATGCCCAAACTATAATCTTCCAAAGTCCCCTTAAATCGGGAACTGTTCCTTTAGATTGGAAAATTGTGCATGTCACTCTGCTATTTAAGAAAGGTGACAGAGAGGAATTAAGGAATTAAAGACCAGTTAGTCTAACAGTTGTTTTCGGGAAATTGAAGGGGTCTATAATTAAGGATAGGGTAACTGAACTCATTAAAAATTTTCAGCTGATCAGAGAGAACCAGCATGGATTTCTAAAGCGCAGGCATGCCTGATGAATCTGATTGAATATTTTGAAGAGGTGACTAAATGAGTGGATAGGGGAATGTCTATGGATGCTACTTACATGGACTTCCAGTAGGCATTTGATAAAGTCCCTCATATGACATTGTTAACTCCTAAAGTTGAGGCTCATGGAATTGAAGGAAAATTATCGACCTCATTCGGAAATTAACTGAGCGGAAGGAAACAGAGAGTAAGAATAATGGGCAGCTACTCTAAATTGGCAGGATGTGACTAGCGGTGTCCCGCTGGGATCTGTGTTGGGGCCTCAACTATTCACTGTATTCATTAATAACTTAGATCATGGTAGTGAAAACCGCATATCCAAGTTTGCTGATGACACAAAGAGAGGCAACATTGTAAGGAGTGTAGATGCAAGTGTAATATTACAAAGAGTTATTAATTGATTATACCAATGGGTAAAACTGTGGTAAATGGATTTCAGTGTAGGCAAATGGGAGGGCATCCACTTTGGACCTAAAAAGGAGAGAACAGGGTACTTTCTAAATGATGAAAAGCTAGAAACAACAGAGGTCCAAAGAGACTTGAAGGTCCAGGTACACAGATCATTAAATGTCATGAACAGGTACAGAAATTAATCAATAAGGCAAATGGAAAGTTAGCTTTTATATCTATAGGAACAGAATACAAGGAGTTACAGGTCATGCTTCAGTCATACAAATTCCTGGTCAGACCACACCTGGAGTACTGTGAGCAAGTCTGGGTACCAAACCTTAGGAAGGATATACTGACCTTGGATGCAGTGCAGCATAAATTTACTAGATTGATACCTGGACTCCAAGAATGAGGAGAGATTTAACAAACTAGGCATAATATATAGGGGTTGTATTCCTTGGAATTTAAAAGGTTAGGGGGTGATTTGATTAAAGTTGTCAAGATACCAAGAGGAACAGATAGGGTAAATAGGACAGATTAAGAGAAACTATTTCTGCTGGCTGTGGTATCTAGGATTAGGGGCTTAGTCAAAAATATAGAGCAACACCTTTCAGGAGTGAATTTAGGAAACATTTCTTCATACAATGGATGGTAGAAGTTTGGAACTCTCTTCCCTATACAGCAATTGATGCTAAATCAATGGTTACTTTTAAACTGAGATTGAAAGAGTTTTGTTATCCAAAGTTATCAAAGGATATGGGACAAAGGCAGGTACATGGAGTTAGGTGGCCGATTAACCATTATCTCATAGAATGCTGGAACAGGTTGGAGGGGTGAAATAACCTACTCCTGTTTCTATGTTCCGTTGTCTATTAGATGCTTGATCAGCCTCACTGTGGCCACTGGCAGGCACCACATCAAGTCATAGAATCATAGAGTTATACAGCACAGAAACAGGCCTTTTGGCCCATTGTGTCTGTGCCGGCCATCAAGCACCTATCTATTCTAATCCCATTTTCAAGCACTTGGCCCGTAGCCTTGTATGCTATGGCGTTTCAAGTGCTCATCTAAATACTTCTTAAATGTTGTGAGAGTTCCTGCCTCTACCACCCCTTCAGGTGGTGTGTTCCAGACTCCAACCACCCTCTGGGTGAAGAAAAATTTCCTCAAATCCCTGGCCCTTACGTTAAATTTATGCCTCCTGGTTAGTGATCCCTTTGCTAAGGGAAAAAGTTTCTTCCTATCTATCCTATCAATGCCCCTCATAATTTTGAATACCTCAATCAGGTCCCCCCTTAGCCTTCTCTGCTCTAACGAAAACAACCCTAGCCTATCCAGTCTCTCTTCATAGCTGAAATGCTCCAGCCCAGGCAACATCCTGGTGAATCTCTTCTGCACTCTCTCCAGTGCAATCACATCCTTCCTATAGTACGGTGACCAGAACTGTACACAGTACTCCAGCTGTGGCCTAACTAGAATTTTATACAGATCCATCATAACCTCCCTACTCGTATATTCTATGCCTCAGCTAATAAAGGCAAGTATCCCATATGCCTTCCTAACCACCTTATCTACCTGTGCTGTTGCCTTCAGTGATCTATGGACAAGTACACCAAGGTCCCTCTGACCCTCTGTACTTCCTAGGGTCCTAACATTCATTGTACATTCCCTTGCCTTATTAGTCCTCCCAAAATGCATCACCTCACACTTCTCAGGATTTAAATTCCATTTGTCACCGTTCCGCCCATCTTACCAGCCCATCTATATCTCCCTGTAATCTAAGGCTTTCCTCTTCACTATTTACGACACCACCAATTGTCGTGTCATCTGCAAACTTACTGAAAATACCTCCTATATTCACGTCTAAACCATTAATGTACACTACAAACAGCAAGGGACCCAGCACCGATCCCTGTGGTACACCACTGGTCATAGGCTTCCACTTGCCTTGACCATCACCACCTGCCACGAAGTCAATTTTGGATCCAATTTGCCAAATTGCCCTGGATCCCATGGGCTCTTACCTTCTTAACCAATCTCTCATGCGGGACCTTATCAAAAGCCTTACTGAAGTCCATTTCAGTGGGGGAGCATTTCGGGAGCAGTGACCATAATTCCATAAGTTTTAAGGTACTCGTGGATAAGGATAAGAGTAGTCCTCGGGTGAAGGTGCTAAATTGGGGGAAGGCTAATTATAACAATATTAGGCAGGAACTGAAGAATTTGGATTGGGGGTGGCTGTTTGAGGGTAAATCAACATCTGACATGTGGGAGTCTTTCAAACGTCAGCTGATTAGAATCCAGGACCAGCATGTTCCTGTGAGGAAGAAAAACAAGTCTGGCAAGTTTCGGGAAGCTTGGATAATGCGGGATATTGTGAGCCGAGTCAAAAAGAAAAAGGAAGCATTTGTAAGGGCTGGAAGGCTAGGAACAGATGAAGCACTTGAGGAATATAAAGACAGTAGGAAGGAACTTAAGCAAGGAGTTCGGAGAGCTAAAAGGGGTCATGAAAAGTCATTGGCAAACAGGATTAAGGAAAATCCCAAGGCTTTTTATACGTATATAAAGAGCAAGAGGGTAACCAGGGAAAGGGTTGGCCCGCTCAAGGACAGAGATGGGAATCTATGTGTGGAGCCAGAGGAAATGGGCGAGGTGCTAAATGAGTACTTTGCATCAGTATTCACCAAAGAGAAGGACTTGGTGGATGATGAGCCTAGGGAAGGGAGTG
Source organism: Heterodontus francisci (assembly GCF_036365525.1). Taxonomy (NCBI): domain Eukaryota; kingdom Metazoa; phylum Chordata; class Chondrichthyes; order Heterodontiformes; family Heterodontidae; genus Heterodontus; species Heterodontus francisci. The sequence goes on from NC_090376.1 coordinate 110,985,047, forward strand.
TAGATAGTCTCAGTCATCTCATTATCAAAAAGGAGGAGGTGCTGGGTGTCTTGCAAAGCATTAAGGTAGATAAATCCCCAGGGCCTGATGCAATCTACCCTAGAATACTGAGGGAGGCAAGGGAGGAAATTGCTGGGGCCTTGACAGAAATCTTTGCATCCTCATTGGCTACAGGTGAGGTCCCAGAGGACTGGAGAATAGATAATGTTGTTCCTTTGTTTAAGAAGGGTGGCAAGGATAATCCAGGAAATTATAGGCCGGTGAGCCTTACGTCAGTGGTAGGGAAACTATTAGAGAGGATTATTCGGGACAGGATTTACTCCCATTTGGAAACTTATTAGTGAGAGACAGCATGGTTTTGTGAAGGGGAGGTCGTGTCTTACTAATTTGATTGAGTTTTTTGAGGAAGTGACGAAGATGATTGATGAAGGAAGGGCAGTGGATGTTATCTATATGGACTTCAGTAAAGCCTTTGACAAGGTCCCGCATGGCAGACTGGTACAAATGGTGAAGTCACACGGGATCAGAGGTGAGCTGGCAAGATGGATACAGAACTGGCTCGGTCATAGAAGACAGAGGGTATCAGTGGATGGGTGTTTTTCTGAATGGATGGATGTGATTTGTGGTGTTCCGCAGGGATCAGTGCTGGGACCTTTGCTGTTTGTAGTATATATAAATGATTTGGAGGAAAATGTAGCTGGTCTGATTAGTAAGTTTGCGGACGACACAGAGGTTGGTGGAGTTGCGGATAATGATGAGGATTGTCAGAGGATACAGCAGGATAGAGATCGGTTGGAGACTTGGGCGGAGAAATGGCAGATGGAGTTTAATCCGGACAAATGTGAGGTAATGCATTTTGGAAGGGCTAATGCAGGTGGGAGGTATGCAGTAAATGGCAGAACCCTTAGGAGTATTGACAGGCAGAGATAGCTGGGCGTACAGGTCCACAGGTCACTGAAAGTGGCAACGCAGGTGGATAAGGTAGTCAAGAAGGCATACGGCATGCTTGCCTTCATCGGTTGGGGCATAGAGTGTAAAAATTGGCAAGTCTTGTTGCACCTGTCCAGAACCTTAGTTAGGCCACACTTAGAATATTGTGTGCAATTCTGGTCGCCACATTACAAGAAGGACTTGGAGGCTTTGGAGAGGGTACAGAAGAGGTTTACCAGGATGTTGCCTGGTCTGGAGGGCATTAGCTATGAGGAGAGGTTGGAAAAATTCGGATCGTTTTCACTGGAAAGACAGAGGTGGAGGGGCGACATGACAGAGGTTTACAAAGTTATGAGCGGCATGGATAGAGTGGATAGTCAGAAGCTTTTTCCCAGGGTGGAAGAGTCAGTTAATAGGGGACATAGGTTTAAGGTGCGAGGGGCAAAGTTTAGAGGGGATGTGCGAGGCAAGTTTTTTTACACAGAGGGTGGTGAGTGCCTGGAACTTGCTGCCGGGGAGGTAGTGGAAGCAGATACGATAGCGACGTTTAAGAGACATCTTGACAAATACATGAATAGGAAGGGAATAGAGGGATATGGGCCCCGGAAGTGCAGAACATGTTAGTTTAGGCAGGCATCAAGATTGGCGCAGGCTTGGAGGGCTGACTGGCCTGTTCCTGTGCTGTTCTGTTCTTTGTTCTTTGTAAACTACATCAACTGGCTTTCCCCTCATCTACACATCTAGTCAACTCCTTGAAAAATTCAATCAAGTTTGTTAGACACGATCTCCCCCTAACAAAGCCATGCTGACTATCCCTGATTAATCCCTGCCTCTCCAAGTGGAGATTAATCCTGTCCCTCAGAATTTTTCCCAATAGTTTCCCCATCACTGATGTTGGACTCACCAGCCTGTAATTACCTGGTTTATCCCTGCTACCCTTCTTGAACAATGGTACCACATTCGCAGTCCTCCAGTCCTCTGGTACCTCTCCTGTGGCCAGAAAGGATTTGAAAATTTTTGTCGGAGCCCTTGCTATCTCCTCCCTTGCCTCACATAACAGTCTGGGATACATCTCATCTGAGTCTGGGGATTTATCCACTTTTTAGCCTGTCAAAGCAGCTAATACCTTCTCCCTTTTAATGCTAATTTGTTCAAGCATATCACAATCCCCCTCCCTGATCTCTACACCTACATTGTCCTTCTCCATAGTGAACACAGATGAAAAGTAATTATTTAAAACCTCAGCCATGTCCTCCAGCTCCACACACAGATTGCAACTATGGTCCTGAATGGGCCCTACTCTTTCCCTGGTTATCCTCATGCCCTTCATATACTTATAAAACGCCTTGGGATTTTCCTTTATCTTGCCCGCCAGTGTTATTTCATGTCCCCTCTTCGCCCTCCTAATTACTTTTTTTAAGTACCTCCCGACACTTTCTATACTTTTCTCGGGCCTCTGCTGTTTTCAGCACTCTGAATCTGCCATAAGCCTCCTTTTTTTACCTTATCCAATCCTCTATATCCCTTGACATCCAGGATTCCCAGGACTTGTTGGTCTCTCCCTCCACATTTACGGGAACTGTTGGCCCTGAACTCTCACTTTCCTTTTTGAATGACTCCCAGTGGTCTGATGTAGATTTTCCTACAAGTAGCTGCTCCCAATTCACTTTGGCCAGATCCTGTTTTATCATATTGATATCGGCCTTCCCCCAGTTCAGTACTTTTATTTCCAGTCCCTCTTTGTCCTTTTCCATAACTACCTTAAATCTTACAGAGCTATGGTTACTATCCCCAAAATGCTCCCCCACTGACACTTTTACCACTTGTCCGGCTTCCTTCCTTCGGATTAGGTCCAGTACTGCCAGTACTCTTGTAGGACTTCTACGTGCTGGCTCAAAAAGTTCTCCTGTATGCATTTTAAGAATTTCTGCCCCTTTAAGCCTTTTGCATTAAAACTATCCCAGTTGATATTGGGGAAGTAGAAATCCCCTACTATTATTACCCTGTTATTTATACACCTCTCTGAGATTTGCCGACATATCTGCTCCTCTATCTCTTCCTGACTGTTTGGAGGTCTGTAGTACACACCCAGCCAAGTGATTGCCCCCTTTTTGTTTTTAAGTTCTACCCAAATGGTCTCATTTGAGGAATCTTCTGAGATATCATCCCTCCTTACTGCAGTAATTGACTCCTTGATCAACAGTACAATGCCACCTCCTCTTTTACACCCTCCCCTGTCATGCCTGAAGATTCTATACCCTGGAATATTGAGCTGCCAGTCCTGCTCTTCCCTTAACCATGTCTCTGTGATAACAATAATATCATCATCCCATGTGCTAATCAATGCCCTCTATTCATCTGCCTTACGTGTAAGACTCCTTGCGTTAAAATAGATGCAATCCAGCCTTGCATTTTTTGCTTGTGCCTTAACAGGTCTATATTTGCTTTGCTTTCCAAGGGGCAGCACTGTAAAATATTTGACACGGTGCTTCGTTTAAAGTTTAGAAACTCAAGTGAAGGGCTGAGACCCAATTTACAGGTTTCAACCAAGGTTTGAAAGAGAGAGAAGGAAGATGTGATGAATCAAATAGTTCTCAGGTCATCTCAAGTTTCAGTTTTCAAAGTTTCATTCTGATTTTTGTTGCTGCCTCCTGCATCTCTGCTATACTGCTCACCTATCACCTTTTTAGTTTAGTGATACAGCACTGAAACAGGCCCTTCGGCCCACCGAGTCTGTGCCGACCATCAACCACCCATTTATACTAATCCTACACTAATTCCATATTTCTACCACATCCGCACCTGTCCCTATATTTCCCTACCACCTACCTATACTCGGGGCAATTTTATAATGGCCAATTTACCTATCAACCTGCAAGTCTTTGGCATGTGGGAGGAAACCGGAGCACCCGAAGGAAACCCACGCAGACACAGGGAGAACTTGCAAACTCCACACAGGCAGTATTGGACCCGGGTCGCTGGAGCTGTGAGGCTGCGGTGCTAACCACTGCGCCACTGTGCCGCCCATAAAGAATCAGGAAACAGGTCGCGTGATAATATTTGTGTTATTCTCCATATTGAATGCCTCTGGCCTTGTTTTCCTCTATTGGCTCCCTATCCTCCATCACATTGGCCGGCATTTTGTGAGGCCCCCTGAGGTGTGAACGGAGGTGGGTGGGCATGGCAGGGGGGTGGGGTGGGGGCAGTGGGGGTTGGGGTGTGGCAGAAGGCCGGTCACTTCCCTGTCACTCAGTGATCTTCCCTGGGGCAGGATAGGCCAACGATGGCCTTCCCGCCCAGAGGCCAATTGAGGCCTTTAAGTGGCCAATTAACAGCCAATTAAGGGCCTCTTCCTGCCGCCGCTGGGATCTTACCAGCGTTGGGGGCCTCTGCCGCACGGGGAGGACGCCTTGTAAAACTATACAGCTCCTCTACCCAGATTAATTTCTATCTTGCACCTGTTGTAATCTCTCTCGGGACTCAGCATGCTGCTCGGTTAGGGTTGTTTAACAATGCAGTGGTTGAGAGAAATTAATCGCCCTGATCTGTGCTTGTAAAGGGATTCTAGTAGCTTCTTTGGTACTTTAAGGCAGCTTATTCCTGGACATACATCTGAGGAAGCTAAAAGTTGTGAAGTCACTTTTGCACTTCTGCTGACTGCCTTCAGTTTAAAGGGTGAATGTATAATATAATGCACAGTAAGCATCAACGGAAACCATTTAGAATTTGAGTTCAAGAGGTTCCTTAGGAACCGATAGCTTCCCTAACTCCTGGGCTAAATTTCCTGATTTTATACTTACTGATTTTCCACATGAATTGTGGCAACTTTAGGGCATGAAGATGTGCTTCCAAGACCGGGAAGAAGTTACAAATGCCGCATGTTGGGTCCCTGTCTGCAGTTTGCTGGGAGCAACGTCTGCTTCAGCTGCACATAAGAGTGCGGCTGCTGTTTAACAGTGGTTATCAGAGAAAGGTATTATTTACGTAGAAACATAGGAAAATTTACGGCACAGAAGGAGGCTATTATTATTTAAAGGCCCTTTGGAACATAAGGTAAAAACAAAACCAGTGCTTTTGAAGCAATGTTTTATATAATAAAAATAAATAGTTCAAAGTTTGTAATATTCCAATACTTCACTGTTCCTATACTAAGCCAATCTGGTAGGTTCATAGATCTCAAAAAATAAAAAAAATCTTCAAGGCCCTCTGATGTACACCCAATGATGTATATGAATTTGTAAAACCTACTTCTGTATGCTTAGTTTTTCTTAAAGACTCGCTGCCTAAATCTAAATTGATTTAGTGTTATTAGAGCAAACATGACTGTATTGGTAGGAGTGACCACCGTGCAGTCCTTGTGGAGGCGAAGTCCCGCCTTCACATTGAGGATACTGTCCATCGTGTTGTGTGGCACTATCACCGTGCTAAATAGGATAGATTTTGAAAGATCTAGCAATGCAAAACTGGGCATCCATGTGGCGCTGTGGGCCATCAGCAGGAGCAGAATTGTACTCAACCACAATATGGCCTGGCATATCCCCCACTCTACCATTACCATCAAGCCAGGAGACCAACCCTGGTTCAATGAAGAGTGCAGGAGGGCATGCCAGGAGCAGCACCAGGCATACCTCAAAATGAGGTGTCAACCTGATGAAGCTACAACACAGGGCTACCTGCATGTCAAACTGCGTAAGCAGCATGCGATAGACAGAAATAAAAACAAGAAATGCTGTAACCACTCAGCATTTCAGACCCTTCTTCCGAAGAAGGGTCACTGACCTGAAACGTTAACTCTGCTTCTCTTTCCACAGATGTTGCCAGACCTGCTGAGTGGTTCCAGCATTTCTTGTTTTTATTTCAGATTTCCAGCATCCGCAGTATTTTGCTTTTATTTTATGCGATAGACAGAGCTAAGCGATTCCATAACCAACGGATCAGATCTAAGCTCTGCAGTCCTGCCACATCCAGCCGTGAATGGTGGTGGACAATTAAACAACTAACTGGAGGAGGTGGCTTCACAAATATCCCCATCCTCAATGATGGGGGAGCCCAGCACATCAGTGCGAAAGATAAGGCTGAAACATTTGCAACAATCTTCAGCCAGAAGTGCCGAGTTGATGATCCATCTCGGCCTCCTGATGAAGACCCCAGCATCACAGATGCCAGACTTCAGCCAATTCGATTCACTTCACGTGATATCAAGAAATGACTGAAGGCACTGGATACTGCAAAAGCTATCACAACCTTGGTTCAAGCATGGCCAAAAGAGCTGAACTCAAGAGGTGAGGTGAGAGTGACTGCCCTTGACATCAAGGCAGCATTTGACTGAGTTTGGCATCAAGGAGCCCTAGCAAAACTGAGGTCAATGGGAATCAGGGGGAAAACCCTCCACTGGCTGGAGTCAAACCTAGCACAAAGGAAGATGGTTGTGGTTGTTGGAGGTCAATCATCTCAGTTCCAGGAGTTCCTCAGGGTAGTGTCCTAGGCCCAACCATCTTCAGCTGCTTCAGCAATGACCTTCCTTCAATCATAAGGTCAGAAGTGGGGATGTTCGCTGATGATTGCACAATGTTCAGCATCATTCGCGACTCCTCAGATACTGAAGCAGTCCATGTAGAAATGCAGAATGACCTGGACAATATCCAGACTTGGGCTGATAAGTGGCAAGCAACATTCGTGCCACTCAAGTGCCAGGCAATGACCATCTCCAACAAGAGAGAATCTAACCATCTCCCCTTGACATTCAACAGCATTACCATCGCTGAATCCCCCACTATCAACATCCTAGGAGCTACCATTGACCAGAAACTGAACTGGAGTAGCCATATAAATACTGTGGCTACAAGAGCAGGTCAGAGGCCAGGAATCCTGCTGCAGGTAACTCATCTCATAACTCCGCAAAGCCTGTCCATCATCTGCAAGGCACAAGTCAGGAGTGTGATGGAATACTCTCCACTTGCCTGGATGGGTGCAGCTCCAACAACACTCAAGAAGCTCGACACCATCCAGGACAAAGCTGCCCGCTTGATTGGCACCCCATCTACAAACATTCACTCCCTCCACCACCGACGCACAATGGCAGCAGTGTGTACCATCTACAAGATGCACTGCAGCAATGCACCAAGGCTCCTTAGACAGCACCTTCCAAACCCATGACCTCTACCAATTAGAAGGACAAGGGCAGCAAATACATGGGAACACCACCAACTGCAAGTTCCCCTCCAAGTCACACACCATCCAGACTTGGAACTATATCACCGTTCCTTCACTGTCGCTGGGTCAAAATCCTGGAACTCCCTTCCTAACAGCACTGTGGGTATACCTACCCCAAATGGTCTTCAGCAGTTCAAGAAGGCAGTTCACCACCATCTTCTCAAGGGCAATTAGGGATGGGCAATAAATGCTGGCCTGGCCAGCGTCGCCCACATCCCATGAATGAATTAAAACAATGTATTATATTTTAAGAAAAAAGTGCACATCTTGGCTCCATACTGAGTGCAATTTGATGTTGTTGGCTTCATTGTCAATGATATATATATTATATATTATAATTTATATAATGTATATATTATAATTTAAATAGTGCTAATCGGAATATAATCTCTCGAGAGCCCACGTGAATGGAATTGTTTGGAATTATTGATGTTTCTCTGATTGTTAGATGTCGCGACATCTGAATGTCTTGAAGATATTTTGTTGAAGGCAGAGGAAGACTGGAAGGAGACATGGAGACCATCTGCAACTTTTTGCCCTGATCCCGAAATACCAGAGGAAATGTACGAAGAAATCATTCATGATGCTTCAGTGCCAGTGAAAAAACTGTAAGATTTCCCATTATAAACGAGCATGCTACAGACATCCTTTCATTTGTGAGTACATCAAAAGATTTTAAAGATTGAGAGCAAGGTTTTATTCTATTATCAGCCTCTATCGGCTGTCATTTAAAAGTCAAGGCTATAGAATATGCAACAGAAGGCATCCAAAAAATGTAAATGTTTATTTTCTAGTTTCCTGTGTGGTCAGAAGGAGCAACAGATCTGCCCTGCCCTCGGCTTCCCTTCCTCTCTCCTGATCATGAGGCTCTCCCTAAATCCCTCCCCATCATTTTCTCAAGTGTCAGGGGCTGTTGCTTCAGATCCTGCTGTCTGACATTATATTCACATGCGCCAGGTTCAGGCAAGAGACTGACATGGGCTTATGATGCCTGGGAGTTAAAATCTGCCAAGTCTCATGCTGTGGAGGTCCATATGTTTTGCCATCTGCCTTGGCTACCAACCACAGAACTCCCGCCCGACTTAAAAGCAGCCATTTGGTGTTCCCTTTATGGAGAGTTTATGATTTTCAGAGAGCATTGAAGAGCCAAATATCATTGCAGTTGGTTGAATGAAACAGATACCAGTTTCATCAATGTATCTACATTTTTTGATGTGGGTCAATCCTCTTGGAAAGGGGAAACTTGCACCAAATGAAAGGCAGCAGTCAGAGTCTCACGTAGATTCAGTGGGTTTCAAGCACTGATTAATGTTTTTGTTGTAGGATATCTTTATGTACATCCATGGATGGGTACTTTTCATAGGTACAAGGAGAAGAAATAATATATTGCATCGCGTTATTGTAAAAGGGTTTTGACTGAGAACAATAACAGTGCCATATTCATCCTCATATGCACATTCATTGATGGCATAGATCAATTTTGGATGCTATCTTTTACCTTTTAATAACAAGGATAGATTGACAGAGACCAGATCTAATACCTACCTGAGTATAACTATTTCCAAGTGTTTCATATCTCCAAGAATCCATTCAAAGGATAGTGGAGACAAACAGTGCCAGAAAACTCAAAGGAATTGGAAAGATATTTGGCAATGAGATGAGACCATGCATTTGTATTGAACCCCTTATATTTACAAATGTCCCATGGCACTATAAGGGGTAAAAGATCAGGTAGTATATGATAATTTTTCAAATGTTGAGGGCAATCTTGTGAATCACAATGGTCACTATGTCCAGACAGTTCATAAAGTGTTATGTCCTGGTCCTTCAAGACAAAACAGTGCTTGGATAAGGATGCAGCCTTATATTTGTGCAAGGATATTTTATGATAGGGTAAGAGTGAAGAACTTTTACAGAGACAGAATGGTAGTATTGCTCATGTGCATCTTGTTATTTATGAGGTTCAAACAGATCACTTGAAGTGAAATGGAGCATGAGGATGAGTAGAACAGGGTATTGGAGATCATAATCGTCTGCTACTTAGGTACAGCTACAGTGATAGTGAAATTGCTCTGGCAGTCATCAGCATACCTGGTGCATACATATGTAATGTCTGGGCCTAACCCATGTTTGCAAAGACATCACTAGAGCTAAACACAGAAGATTTTGAGCTCAAAACAGAAAGGGACACTTGACCAAACAAAATGCTCAAAATTTGTCATTAAATTGAAAATGCCAATCATTCAAGGCTGTTGTAGGACATGGGGAAAAGATAACCCGAATGTAGTAGAGGTATTACGCAAGGTTATATTATTGGTGATGATTAGGGAGAGTTTTATTCTCTAGCACAATATCTGACCTAGGAAAACTTACACTGATAATGAGAAAAAAAAAGTAAAAAAGGAAGAACTTGCATTTATATAGCACCTTTCACATCTTCAAGATGTCCCAAAGTACTTCACAACTAATGACTTACTTTTGAACTGTTGTAATGTAGGCAAACACAGCAGACAATTTTCACACAGCAAGATCCAACAAACAGCTGAGATAAACGACCGGTGAATCTGTTTTTGTGGTGGTGGTTGAAGGATGAATGTTGTCTTGAGCTTCGCTTTGAATAATGGGATCTTGTTTATCCACTTGAACAAACAGATGAAGCTTTAGTTTAATGCCCCACCTGAGAGACTTAACCTCTGACAGTTCAGCACCCTCTCTCAGTACTGCACCGAGGTGTCAACTTAGATGAAATGCACTAAAATCCTGCAGCTTGACCCACAAACCTCTCGGCTTAGAGGCAGGAGTGCTACTAACTGGGTGAAATACAAAAAGCATTCTGTTCTCTGGCACCTACATTCCCTTCACTGATGAGCACAAAAGTCACACAGAGGTCTACTCATTACAGAGTTAGCATTTCAGGTCAATTGCTTTTTGTCAGAACTGGAAAAAGTTAGAGATGTAACAGATTTTAAGCAAGTACAGAGGCAGGGAAAGGGAGGACGGGAAAGAACAAAAGGAAGGTCAGTAATAGTGTGGAAAGGAAGAGAGAATAAATGACAAAAGGGATGATGGTGCATGTAGAAAGGAGATGGTAATGAGACTAGAAGCAAAAGATGGGTCTAAAAGAGGTGTAAAAAGGAAATAAATGAGAAGACTGTCACTGACCACATCTCCTATGGCAATTTCTCTCCACGGCCTCTTACCTCATAGTTCTCCAACCCTGCACAGCTCACTTCTATCTCATTCGCAAGATCCAAAAGCAGGACTGTCCTGGTTGACCCATCGTTTCTGCTTGTTCTTGCCCCACAGAACTGATGCCTTCCTATCTTGACTTATTTTTTTCTCCCCTTGTCTACTCTTTTGATGCCCTCCGCCACTTTACCAGTTTCCTGTTTCCTGGCCCTAACAGTCTCCTTTTCAACATAAACATCCAGTCTCCCTACACCTCTGTGCCCCATCAGGATGGCCTGAGGAGTCTCCACTTCTTCCTTGAGCAGAGGCCCAACCAGTCTCCATCCACCACCACCATCCACCTAGCTGAACTGTTTCTCACATTGAATAACGTCTCCTTTGACTCAACCCACATCCTGCAAATAAAAGATGTTGTTATGGAAAACTGTATAGGCCCTAGCTATTGTTGTCTTTTCATGGGTTAAGTGGAACATTCATTGTTCCAGTTCTACTCAGGTCCCCTCCTTCATCTGCTTTTCTGATACATTGATGACTGTATCAGTGACGTTGCCTGCTGTCGCCCTGAAGCAGAAAATTTTAGCAACTTTGCTTGCAATTTCCACCCTTCCCGCACCTTCACATGGTCCATTTCTGAAACTTCCTTTCCCTTTTTCACCTTATATGTCTACATTTCTGAGGATATCTACTGTAATCCTACTGACTCCCACAGCTACCTTGACTAGACTACCCCCGCCCCCCTTCCCTCAACCCCGTCACTGCACTTCCTGTAAGGACTCTATACTATTCTTCCAGTTTCTCCATCTCCGTCGCATCTGTTCTGACTATGCCACCTTCCAGACCAGTGCTTCTGACACTTCTTCATTTTTCCTTCCCAATGGTTGCAGGGCCCTTAATGGTGTCCATTCCATTTCCAGTACTTCCAATCTCATCCCCTCCCCTCCCTCCAGAACCACAGTCGGGTTCCCCTTGTCCTCACCTTCATTGCCCTCACATTTAACAGATCATCCTTCACCATTTTTGCCACCTCCAATGTGATGCCACCACCAAACACATCTTCCCTAGCCCTCTACCTTCAGCCTTCTGAAGGGACCATTCTCTCCTGCCTTACACCCTATCACAGACCATTTATTTTGTTATTTACCCCACTTTCCCTGCCTCAGTACTTGCTTTAAGCCTGTTACATCACTAACCTTTTCCAGTTTTGATGAAAGGTTATTGACCTGAAACAATTAACTCTGTTTCTCTCTGTACAAATGCTGCCTGGACTGCTGAGTATTTCCAACATTCTCTTTCAACAATTTCAGATTTCCAGCATCTGCAATGTGAGTGACCCTTGTCACCTTGATCATTTTGTTTTTTTTCCATTTGAATTAATGCCCCAGAAACATATTAGAAAGAATTTGAATTTTGTTTTCATAAAAAATCAGAGGGGATTTGCAAGGCATATATAAAATGTAACTGATTTTACATGCTGCTGGCATTTCAATTATTTCTACCTTTATCCTTGGAGATAGAGAAACCCTCCTCCCTCTGATTAAAGGAGAGGTGTCATAACAGGCAAATTTGTCAGCAGTAGCAACAATACAAATCTCCTAGTGTTATTCTTGAAAACTCATTTACCTTTAATTTGTGTAAATTTTAACAGCAGATTAGCTTCACCAGGATAACCATTCTCTACATGGGTGAAGTGAATATACTGTATACCCATCTATAATCTGAGCCTGTTTTCTAGGCAGCACGTGATACTCTGTTGCTCACTATCAAGACTACTGCTGTAACTGACTTGCAGACAGCAGGCAGGTAGGTCTGTGGGTGGGGGACTTTTTTGTTGAATATATAAAGTGCTTATCATTTAAAAACAATAAAATCAGAGGAGGAATTCAACCTCAGCGTACTAGGAGATAGATTTATGGCAAGGGAACACTGTGGGTCAGGTGCCTCACTGCATTGCTATATGAGCTTGTGCATCCAACTCTTTGATTTAAATGACCCCTTTTCTGGGATTTGGGATGGATTCATAGTGGAGCTGAGCAATGAGCAGAATGATCCATGCCATAGTGGTGCCACCAGAATTTCTACATTATCATCAGAAAATATGTATTTTAATTTTAATATTTGCTGCCAGACTATTCCTGATACTCTTTACTCATCATCACTGCATAAATCTTCGCAGAACCCTCACTAGCTCTTGACTTGTTACAGTGGCACAGCAAAATAGGAAAAATGGATAGTAATGGGAAACCACTTGTCTCTATTTCCTTTGATGTGCAAACTGGTACAAAGGAAGGTAACAAAAAAAGTCTATCACAATTAATCAACATTGTCCCACTTCATATTATTTCTTGTGGTGACAGACCAGAGGTAAAAGAAACTTGAATTTTTAAAGAAAACTTTAAAAAACAAGATTCTTCTCCTCTGGTTCCGATTCCAGACTTTTGCTTGCATGCAGCATCTTTGTATTTGACACAGGAATCCAATAGTTCCACATTCCCACCACTCTCTTTGTAAATTAATTCCTTCTAAATTCCTTATTTGATCAGTTCATGGCCATCTTATATTGATACTCCCTTGTTTTGGACTCACTCATAAGTAAAAAACAGTTTCTCCACATAAGCCCTATCAAATTTAAATATTAGAAACAGAAGACCTTTTTAGATGAAATCACAATGGAGGTTTCAATTATTTATTTATTTATTTATTTAGAGATACAGCACTGAGAAACTTCACCTTGCATTTATATAGTGCCCATCACTTGCAGAAAAATGTCTGAGTGCTGTACAATAAGGAGGAAGAGGACAGAGTGGACATAGGGGATGGGGACTTAAAGACATAATCAACAAGAGGTTTTGAAAGCAAGGATTGAGGTAACAAGGCAGAAAAAATGGATACTGTTCCAGAAGACTGAGGGCCACTTGTGATGAAGTGGAATGATCGAGGAGAAACAATAAAAACAAAAAGTGCTGGAAATACTCAGCAGGTCTGGCAGCATCTGTGGAGAGAGAAGCAAAGTTAACATTTCAGGTCAGTGACCTTTCATCAGAACTCAGTGAGGAGAAACCTTGGATTAGAGGGGCATATGGTGCACGCAGCAATGGGAGGGGGAGATCATTCAGAGATGTGGCCAGGGGAGGGGTTTGAAATAAAGGAGTTAGAATTTACAAATCAATATACTGCAACACAGGAAGCGAATAGAACATGGAGGATATCGGGCGATGTTCATACGGAATTTCATTTGTTCAAAAGGAAAAGATCAAAGATTTCAAATGCAGATTTTCTTCTCTGTTCCAGAGAAGATTCCTGCTTTACGTTAGCTCTTTCTATATTAGAAATAGAAATCTATATTTAATGTGTCATAAATATTCAGTTCATATTTTTTTTTCATAGCAAAGAAGAATAATGCTGTTGTAAATTATAATTTATGATTATGCTGAAATAATTCATGAATTCTGACTCAGAAATTCAGTGATTGTGAGTTATTGATAGTAAGGTTGAACAACAAAGAACAGAGAACAAAGAACAGTACAGCACAGGAAGAGGCCATTCGGCCCTCCAAGCCTGCGCCGATCATGATGCCTGTCTAAACCAAAACCTTCTGCACTTCCGGGGTCCATATCCCTCTATTCCCATCCTATTCATGCAATTGTCAAGTAATTGTTGAATCGAAAATTACATGGTATGGTAGTATTGTGAGAAGACTGGCTCAAGATAGACTATTAGCAAAAATTGATTATCTCATTATATAACTACCACCCACATCATCCTCTGGCATTTGTGCACCTCAATCTGTTGGGGAGAGCCTCCTGGTACATTACACTGAATAGTTCTGTGGATTTTCTAATTGATGCTATTCATAGCAGTAAGTAGTGTTTGGATATCATATATTTCCTCTATTTTCTGTTGTGAAAAACATGCTGAATATAAAAATTTGCTTTTGCACTTTTACATCTTCTTGACAGTAATCACTTTCTGTTGGTGCTCAAAGTATAAACATCCAATCGGTGGCCTTCCATTAGTACACTGCTCTCAAAAGCAAATGACGACACCTTTTCCATGAAATAGAGGGCTGAATTTTACTGGCCCCTCGACGCCGCAGATTGCAGCGTGGGGGCCAGTAAAATGCTGCGGGGAGTGGCCCGCCTCGACCCGCAACGTCGAGATGGGCCCGCCGCATTTTACTGGCGGCGGGACCTCGGTGCGGCACCCCTTCCCCCCCCCGCCGCATGGTGGTGGCACCACAATTAGCATATGGTAAGGAGTACTTACCTATGCTGA